>NC_091518.1:0-5655772 GCF_041682495.2 Bombus fervidus
ACCTAACCCCAACCTAACCCCAACCTAACCCCAACCTAACCCCAACCTAACCCCAACCTAACCCCAACCTAACCCCAACCTAACCCCAACCTAACCCCAACCTAACCCCAACCTAACCCCAACCTAACCCCAACCTAACCCCAACCTAACCCCAACCTAACCCCAACCTAACCCCAACCTAACCCCAACCTAACCCCAACCTAACCCCAACCTAACCCCAACCTAACCCCAACCTAACCCCAACCTAACCCCAACCTAACCCCAACCTAACCCCAACCTAACCCCAACCTAACCCCAACCTAACCCCAACCTAACCCCAACCTAACCCCAACCTAACCCCAACCTAACCCCAACCTAACCCCAACCTAACCCCAACCTAACCCCAACCTAACCCCAACCTAACCCCAACCTAACCCCAACCTAACCCCAACCTAACCCCAACCTAACCCCAACCTAACCCCAACCTAACCCCAACCTAACCCCAACCTAACCCCAACCTAACCCCAACCTAACCCCAACCTAACCCCAACCTAACCCCAACCTAACCCCAACCTAACCCCAACCTAACCCCAACCTAACCCCAACCTAACCCCAACCTAACCCCAACCTAACCCCAACCTAACCCCAACCTAACCCCAACCTAACCCCAACCTAACCCCAACCTAACCCCAACCTAACCCCAACCTAACCCCAACCTAACCCCAACCTAACCCCAACCTAACCCCAACCTAACCCCAACCTAACCCCAACCTAACCCCAACCTAACCCCAACCTAACCCCAACCTAACCCCAACCTAACCCCAACCTAACCCCAACCTAACCCCAACCTAACCCCAACCTAACCCCAACCTAACCCCAACCTAACCCCAACCTAACCCCAACCTAACCCCAACCTAACCCCAACCTAACCCCAACCTAACCCCAACCTAACCCCAACCTAACCCCAACCTAACCCCAACCTAACCCCAACCTAACCCCAACCTAACCCCAACCTAACCCCAACCTAACCCCAACCTAACCCCAACCTAACCCCAACCTAACCCCAACCTAACCCCAACCTAACCCCAACCTAACCCCAACCTAACCCCAACCTAACCCCAACCTAACCCCAACCTAACCCCAACCTAACCCCAACCTAACCCCAACCTAACCCCAACCTAACCCCAACCTAACCCCAACCTAACCCCAACCTAACCCCAACCTAACCCCAACCTAACCCCAACCTAACCCCAACCTAACCCCAACCTAACCCCAACCTAACCCCAACCTAACCCCAACCTAACCCCAACCTAACCCCAACCTAACCCCAACCTAACCCCAACCTAACCCCAACCTAACCCCAACCTAACCCCAACCTAACCCCAACCTAACCCCAACCTAACCCCAACCTAACCCCAACCTAACCCCAACCTAACCCCAACCTAACCCCAACCTAACCCCAACCTAACCCCAACCTAACCCCAACCTAACCCCAACCTAACCCCAACCTAACCCCAACCTAACCCCAACCTAACCCCAACCTAACCCCAACCTAACCCCAACCTAACCCCAACCTAACCCCAACCTAACCCCAACCTAACCCCAACCTAACCCCAACCTAACCCCAACCTAACCCCAACCTAACCCCAACCTAACCCCAACCTAACCCCAACCTAACCCCAACCTAACCCCAACCTAACCCCAACCTAACCCCAACCTAACCCCAACCTAACCCCAACCTAACCCCAACCTAACCCCAACCTAACCCCAACCTAACCCCAACCTAACCCCAACCTAACCCCAACCTAACCCCAACCTAACCCCAACCTAACCCCAACCTAACCCCAACCTAACCCCAACCTAACCCCAACCTAACCCCAACCTAACCCCAACCTAACCCCAACCTAACCCCAACCTAACCCCAACCTAACCCCAACCTAACCCCAACCTAACCCCAACCTAACCCCAACCTAACCCCAACCTAACCCCAACCTAACCCCAACCTAACCCCAACCTAACCCCAACCTAACCCCAACCTAACCCCAACCTAACCCCAACCTAACCCCAACCTAACCCCAACCTAACCCCAACCTAACCCCAACCTAACCCCAACCTAACCCCAACCTAACCCCAACCTAACCCCAACCTAACCCCAACCTAACCCCAACCTAACCCCAACCTAACCCCAACCTAACCCCAACCTAACCCCAACCTAACCCCAACCTAACCCCAACCTAACCCCAACCTAACCCCAACCTAACCCCAACCTAACCCCAACCTAACCCCAACCTAACCCCAACCTAACCCCAACCTAACCCCAACCTAACCCCAACCTAACCCCAACCTAACCCCAACCTAACCCCAACCTAACCCCAACCTAACCCCAACCTAACCCCAACCTAACCCCAACCTAACCCCAACCTAACCCCAACCTAACCCCAACCTAACCCCAACCTAACCCCAACCTAACCCCAACCTAACCCCAACCTAACCCCAACCTAACCCCAACCTAACCCCAACCTAACCCCAACCTAACCCCAACCTAACCCCAACCTAACCCCAACCTAACCCCAACCTAACCCCAACCTAACCCCAACCTAACCCCAACCTAACCCCAACCTAACCCCAACCTAACCCCAACCTAACCCCAACCTAACCCCAACCTAACCCCAACCTAACCCCAACCTAACCCCAACCTAACCCCAACCTAACCCCAACCTAACCCCAACCTAACCCCAACCTAACCCCAACCTAACCCCAACCTAACCCCAACCTAACCCCAACCTAACCCCAACCTAACCCCAACCTAACCCCAACCTAACCCCAACCTAACCCCAACCTAACCCCAACCTAACCCCAACCTAACCCCAACCTAACCCCAACCTAACCCCAACCTAACCCCAACCTAACCCCAACCTAACCCCAACCTAACCCCAACCTAACCCCAACCTAACCCCAACCTAACCCCAACCTAACCCCAACCTAACCCCAACCTAACCCCAACCTAACCCCAACCTAACCCCAACCTAACCCCAACCTAACCCCAACCTAACCCCAACCTAACCCCAACCTAACCCCAACCTAACCCCAACCTAACCCCAACCTAACCCCAACCTAACCCCAACCTAACCCCAACCTAACCCCAACCTAACCCCAACCTAACCCCAACCTAACCCCAACCTAACCCCAACCTAACCCCAACCTAACCCCAACCTAACCCCAACCTAACCCCAACCTAACCCCAACCTAACCCCAACCTAACCCCAACCTAACCCCAACCTAACCCCAACCTAACCCCAACCTAACCCCAACCTAACCCCAACCTAACCCCAACCTAACCCCAACCTAACCCCAACCTAACCCCAACCTAACCCCAACCTAACCCCAACCTAACCCCAACCTAACCCCAACCTAACCCCAACCTAACCCCAACCTAACCCCAACCTAACCCCAACCTAACCCCAACCTAACCCCAACCTAACCCCAACCTAACCCCAACCTAACCCCAACCTAACCCCAACCTAACCCCAACCTAACCCCAACCTAACCCCAACCTAACCCCAACCTAACCCCAACCTAACCCCAACCTAACCCCAACCTAACCCCAACCTAACCCCAACCTAACCCCAACCTAACCCCAACCTAACCCCAACCTAACCCCAACCTAACCCCAACCTAACCCCAACCTAACCCCAACCTAACCCCAACCTAACCCCAACCTAACCCCAACCTAACCTCAACCTAACCCCAACCTAACCCCAACCTAACCCCAACCTAACCCCAACCTAACCCCAACCTAACCCCAACCTAACCCCAACCTAACCCCAACCTAACCCCAACCTAACCCCAACCTAACCCCAACCTAACCCCAACCTAACCCCAACCTAACCCCAACCTAACCCCAACCTAACCCCAACCTAACCCCAACCTAACCCCAACCTAACCCCAAACCCCAACCTAACCCCAACCTAACCCCAACCTAACCCCAACCTAACCCCAACCTAACCCCAACCTAACCCCAACCTAACCCCAACCTAACCCCAACCTAACCCCAACCTAACCCCAACCTAACCCCAACCTAACCCCAACCTAACCCCAACCTAACCCCAACCTAACCCCAACCTAACCCCAACCTAACCCCAACCTAACCCCAACCTAACCCCAACCTAACCCCAACCTAACCCCAACCTAACCCCAACCTAACCCCAACCTAACCCCAACCTAACCCCAACCTAACCCCAACCTAACCCCAACCTAACCCCAACCTAACCCCAACCTAACCCCAACCTAACCCCAACCTAACCCCAACCTAACCCCAACCTAACCCCAACCTAACCCCAACCTAACCCCAACCTAACCCCAACCTAACCCCAACCTAACCCCAACCTAACCCCAACCTAACCCCAACCTAACCCCAACCTAACCCCAACCTAACCCCAACCTAACCCCAACCTAACCCCAACCTAACCCCAACCTAACCCCAACCTAACCCCAACCTAACCCCAACCTAACCCCAACCTAACCCCAACCTAACCCCAACCTAACCCCAACCTAACCCCAACCTAACCCCAACCTAACCCCAACCTAACCCCAACCTAACCCCAACCTAACCCCAACCTAACCCCAACCTAACCCCAACCTAACCCCAACCTAACCCCAACCTAACCCCAACCTAACCCCAACCTAACCCCAACCTAACCCCAACCTAACCCCAACCTAACCCCAACCTAACCCCAACCTAACCCCAACCTAACCCCAACCTAACCCCAACCTAACCCCAACCTAACCCCAACCTAACCCCAACCTAACCCCAACCTAACCCCAACCTAACCCCAACCTAACCCCAACCTAACCCCAACCTAACCCCAACCTAACCCCAACCTAACCCCAACCTAACCCCAACCTAACCCCAACCTAACCCCAACCTAACCCCAACCTAACCCCAACCTAACCCCAACCTAACCCCAACCTAACCCCAACCTAACCCCAACCTAACCCCAACCTAACCCCAACCTAACCCCAACCTAACCCCAACCTAACCCCAACCTAACCCCAACCTAACCCCAACCTAACCCCAACCTAACCCCAACCTAACCCCAACCTAACCCCAACCTAACCCCAACCTAACCCCAACCTAACCCCAACCTAACCCCAACCTAACCCCAACCTAACCCCAACCTAACCCCAACCTAACCCCAACCTAACCCCAACCTAACCCCAACCTAACCCCAACCTAACCCCAACCTAACCCCAACCTAACCCCAACCTAACCCCAACCTAACCCCAACCTAACCCCAACCTAACCCCAACCTAACCCCAACCTAACCCCAACCTAACCCCAACCTAACCCCAACCTAACCCCAACCTAACCCCAACCTAACCCCAACCTAACCCCAACCTAACCCCAACCTAACCCCAACCTAACCCCAACCTAACCCCAACCTAACCCCAACCTAACCCCAACCTAACCCCAACCTAACCCCAACCTAACCCCAACCTAACCCCAACCTAACCCCAACCTAACCCCAACCTAACCCCAACCTAACCCCAACCTAACCCCAACCTAACCCCAACCTAACCCCAACCTAACCCCAACCTAACCCCAACCTAACCCCAACCTAACCCCAACCTAACCCCAACCTAACCCCAACCTAACCCCAACCTAACCCCAACCTAACCCCAACCTAACCCCAACCTAACCCCAACCTAACCCCAACCTAACCCCAACCTAACCCCAACCTAACCCCAACCTAACCCCAACCTAACCCCAACCTAACCCCAACCTAACCCCAACCTAACCCCAACCTAACCCCAACCTAACCCCAACCTAACCCCAACCTAACCCCAACCTAACCCCAACCTAACCCCAACCTAACCCCAACCTAACCCCAACCTAACCCCAACCTAACCCCAACCTAACCCCAACCTAACCCCAACCTAACCCCAACCTAACCCCAACCTAACCCCAACCTAACCCCAACCTAACCCCAACCTAACCCCAACCTAACCCCAACCTAACCCCAACCTAACCCCAACCTAACCCCAACCTAACCCCAACCTAACCCCAACCTAACCCCAACCTAACCCCAACCTAACCCCAACCTAACCCCAACCTAACCCCAACCTAACCCCAACCTAACCCCAACCTAACCCCAACCTAACCCCAACCTAACCCCAACCTAACCCCAACCTAACCCCAACCTAACCCCAACCTAACCCCAACCTAACCCCAACCTAACCCCAACCTAACCCCAACCTAACCCCAACCTAACCCCAACCTAACCCCAACCTAACCCCAACCTAACCCCAACCTAACCCCAACCTAACCCCAACCTAACCCCAACCTAACCCCAACCTAACCCCAACCTAACCCCAACCTAACCCCAACCTAACCCCAACCTAACCCCAACCTAACCCCAACCTAACCCCAACCTAACCCCAACCTAACCCCAACCTAACCCCAACCTAACCCCAACCTAACCCCAACCTAACCCCAACCTAACCCCAACCTAACCCCAACCTAACCCCAACCTAACCCCAACCTAACCCCAACCTAACCCCAACCTAACCCCAACCTAACCCCAACCTAACCCCAACCTAACCCCAACCTAACCCCAACCTAACCCCAACCTAACCCCAACCTAACCCCAACCTAACCCCAACCTAACCCCAACCTAACCCCAACCTAACCCCAACCTAACCCCAACCTAACCCCAACCTAACCCCAACCTAACCCCAACCTAACCCCAACCTAACCCCAACCTAACCCCAACCTAACCCCAACCTAACCCCAACCTAACCCCAACCTAACCCCAACCTAACCCCAACCTAACCCCAACCTAACCCCAACCTAACCCCAACCTAACCCCAACCTAACCCCAACCTAACCCCAACCTAACCCCAACCTAACCCCAACCTAACCCCAACCTAACCCCAACCTAACCCCAACCTAACCCCAACCTAACCCCAACCTAACCCCAACCTAACCCCAACCTAACCCCAACCTAACCCCAACCTAACCCCAACCTAACCCCAACCTAACCCCAACCTAACCCCAACCTAACCCCAACCTAACCCCAACCTAACCCCAACCTAACCCCAACCTAACCCCAACCTAACCCCAACCTAACCCCAACCTAACCCCAACCTAACCCCAACCTAACCCCAACCTAACCCCAACCTAACCCCAACCTAACCCCAACCTAACCCCAACCTAACCCCAACCTAACCCCAACCTAACCCCAACCTAACCCCAACCTAACCCCAACCTAACCCCAACCTAACCCCAACCTAACCCCAACCTAACCCCAACCTAACCCCAACCTAACCCCAACCTAACCCCAACCTAACCCCAACCTAACCCCAACCTAACCCCAACCTAACCCCAACCTAACCCCAACCTAACCCCAACCTAACCCCAACCTAACCCCAACCTAACCCCAACCTAACCCCAACCTAACCCCAACCTAACCCCAACCTAACCCCAACCTAACCCCAACCTAACCCCAACCTAACCCCAACCTAACCCCAACCTAACCCCAACCTAACCCCAACCTAACCCCAACCTAACCCCAACCTAACCCCAACCTAACCCCAACCTAACCCCAACCTAACCCCAACCTAACCCCAACCTAACCCCAACCTAACCCCAACCTAACCCCAACCTAACCCCAACCTAACCCCAACCTAACCCCAACCTAACCCCAACCTAACCCCAACCTAACCCCAACCAACCCCAACCTAACCCCACCAACCCCAACCAACCCCCAACCTAACCCCAACCTAACCCCAACCTAACCCCAACCTAACCCCAACCTAACCCCAACCTAACCCCAACCTAACCCCAACCTAACCCAACCTAACCCCAACCTAACCCCAACCTAACCCCAACCTAACCCCAACCTAACCCCAACCTAACCCCAACCTACCCCCCACCCCAACCTAACCCCAACCTAACCCCAACCCTAACCCCACCACCCCCACCACCCCCCCCACCCCACCCACCCCCCTACCCCACCCACCCCAACCAACCCCCCCCACCCCCACCAACCCCAACCTACCCCCAACCAACCCCCCACCAACCCCACCAACCCCCAACCTAACCCAACCTAACCCCAACCTAACCCCAACCTAACCCCAACCTAACCCCAACCTAACCCCAACCTAACCCCAACCTAACCCCAACCTAACCCCAACCTAACCCCAACCTAACCCCAACCTAACCCCAACCTAACCCCAACCTAACCCCAACCTAACCCCAACCTAACCCCAACCTAACCCCAACCTAACCCCAACCTAACCCCAACCTAACCCCAACCTAACCCCAACCTAACCCCAACCTAACCCCAACCTAACCCCAACCTAACCCCAACCTAACCCCAACCTAACCCCAACCTAACCCCAACCTAACCCCAACCTAACCCCAACCTAACCCCAACCTAACCCCAACCTAACCCCAACCTAACCCCAACCTAACCCCAACCTAACCCCAACCTAACCCCAACCTAACCCCAACCTAACCCCAACCTAACCCCAACCTAACCCCAACCTAACCCCAACCTAACCCCAACCTAACCCCAACCTAACCCCAACCTAACCCCAACCTAACCCCAACCTAACCCCAACCTAACCCCAACCTAACCCCAACCTAACCCCAACCTAACCCCAACCTAACCCCAACCTAACCCCAACCTAACCCCAACCTAACCCCAACCTAACCCCAACCTAACCCCAACCTAACCCCAACCTAACCCCAACCTAACCCCAACCTAACCCCAACCTAACCCCAACCTAACCCCAACCTAACCCCAACCTAACCCCAACCTAACCCCAACCTAACCCCAACCTAACCCCAACCTAACCCCAACCTAACCCCAACCTAACCCCAACCTAACCCCAACCTAACCCCAACCTAACCCCAACCTAACCCCAACCTAACCCCAACCTAACCCCAACCTAACCCCAACCTAACCCCAACCTAACCCCAACCTAACCCCAACCTAACCCCAACCTAACCCCAACCTAACCCCAACCTAACCCCAACCTAACCCCAACCTAACCCCAACCTAACCCCAACCTAACCCCAACCTAACCCCAACCTAACCCCAACCTAACCCCAACCTAACCCCAACCTAACCCCAACCTAACCCCAACCTAACCCCAACCTAACCCCAACCTAACCCCAACCTAACCCCAACCTAACCCCAACCTAACCCCAACCTAACCCCAACCTAACCCCAACCTAACCCCAACCTAACCCCAACCTAACCCCAACCTAACCCCAACCTAACCCCAACCTAACCCCAACCTAACCCCAACCTAACCCCAACCTAACCCCAACCTAACCCCAACCTAACCCCAACCTAACCCCAACCTAACCCCAACCTAACCCCAACCTAACCCCAACCTAACCCCAACCTAACCCCAACCTAACCCCAACCTAACCCCAACCTAACCCCAACCTAACCCCAACCTAACCCCAACCTAACCCCAACCTAACCCCAACCTAACCCCAACCTAACCCCAACCTAACCCCAACCTAACCCCAACCTAACCCCAACCTAACCCCAACCTAACCCCAACCTAACCCCAACCTAACCCCAACCTAACCCCAACCTAACCCCAACCTAACCCCAACCTAACCCCAACCTAACCCCAACCTAACCCCAACCTAACCCCAACCTAACCCCAACCTAACCCCAACCTAACCCCAACCTAACCCCAACCTAACCCCAACCTAACCCCAACCTAACCCCAACCTAACCCCAACCTAACCCCAACCTAACCCCAACCTAACCCCAACCTAACCCCAACCTAACCCCAACCTAACCCCAACCTAACCCCAACCTAACCCCAACCTAACCCCAACCTAACCCCAACCTAACCCCAACCTAACCCCAACCTAACCCCAACCTAACCCCAACCTAACCCCAACCTAACCCCAACCTAACCCCAACCTAACCCCAACCTAACCCCAACCTAACCCCAACCTAACCCCAACCTAACCCCAACCTAACCCCAACCTAACCCCAACCTAACCCCAACCTAACCCCAACCTAACCCCAACCTAACCCCAACCTAACCCCAACCTAACCCCAACCTAACCCCAACCTAACCCCAACCTAACCCCAACCTAACCCCAACCTAACCCCAACCTAACCCCAACCTAACCCCAACCTAACCCCAACCTAACCCCAACCTAACCCCAACCTAACCCCAACCTAACCCCAACCTAACCCCAACCTAACCCCAACCTAACCCCAACCTAACCCCAACCTAACCCCAACCTAACCCCAACCTAACCCCAACCTAACCCCAACCTAACCCCAACCTAACCCCAACCTAACCCCAACCTAACCCCAACCTAACCCCAACCTAACCCCAACCTAACCCCAACCTAACCCCAACCTAACCCCAACCTAACCCCAACCTAACCCCAACCTAACCCCAACCTAACCCCAACCTAACCCCAACCTAACCCCAACCTAACCCCAACCTAACCCCAACCTAACCCCAACCTAACCCCAACCTAACCCCAACCTAACCCCAACCTAACCCCAACCTAACCCCAACCTAACCCCAACCTAACCCCAACCTAACCCCAACCTAACCCCAACCTAACCCCAACCTAACCCCAACCTAACCCCAACCTAACCCCAACCTAACCCCAACCTAACCCCAACCTAACCCCAACCTAACCCCAACCTAACCCCAACCTAACCCCAACCTAACCCCAACCTAACCCCAACCTAACCCCAACCTAACCCCAACCTAACCCCAACCTAACCCCAACCTAACCCCAACCTAACCCCAACCTAACCCCAACCTAACCCCAACCTAACCCCAACCTAACCCCAACCTAACCCCAACCTAACCCCAACCTAACCCCAACCTAACCCCAACCTAACCCCAACCTAACCCCAACCTAACCCCAACCTAACCCCAACCTAACCCCAACCTAACCCCAACCTAACCCCAACCTAACCCCAACCTAACCCCAACCTAACCCCAACCTAACCCCAACCTAACCCCAACCTAACCCCAACCTAACCCCAACCTAACCCCAACCTAACCCCAACCTAACCCCAACCTAACCCCAACCTAACCCCAACCTAACCCCAACCTAACCCCAACCTAACCCCAACCTAACCCCAACCTAACCCCAACCTAACCCCAACCTAACCCCAACCTAACCCCAACCTAACCCCAACCTAACCCCAACCTAACCCTAACCCCAACCTAACCCCAACCTAACCCCAACCTAACCCCAACCTAACCCCAACCTAACCCCAACCTAACCCCAACCTAACCCCAACCTAACCCCAACCTAACCCCAACCTAACCCCAACCTAACCCCAACCTAACCCCAACCTAACCCCAACCTAACCCCAACCTAACCCCAACCTAACCCCAACCTAACCTAACCCCAACCTAACCCCAACCTAACCCCAACCTAACCCCAACCTAACCCCAACCTAACCCCAACCTAACCCCAACCTAACCCCAACCTAACCCCAACCTAACCCCAACCTAACCCCAACCTAACCCCAACCTAACCCCAACCTAACCCCAACCTAACCCCAACCTAACCCCAACCTAACCCCAACCTAACCCCAACCTAACCCCAACCTAACCCCAACCTAACCCCAACCTAACCCCAACCTAACCCCAACCTAACCCCAACCTAACCCCAACCTAACCCCAACCTAACCCCAACCTAACCCCAACCTAACCCCAACCTAACCCCAACCTAACCCCAACCTAACCCCAACCTAACCCCAACCTAACCCCAACCTAACCCCAACCTAACCCCAACCTAACCCCAACCTAACCCCAACCTAACCCCAACCTAACCCCAACCTAACCCCAACCTAACCCCAACCTAACCCCAACCTAACCCCAACCTAACCCCAACCTAACCCCAACCTAACCCCAACCTAACCCCAACCTAACCCCAACCTAACCCCAACCTAACCCCAACCTAACCCCAACCTAACCCCAACCTAACCCCAACCTAACCCCAACCTAACCCCAACCTAACCCCAACCTAACCCCAACCTAACCCCAACCTAACCCCAACCTAACCCCAACCTAACCCCAACCTAACCCCAACCTAACCCCAACCTAACCCCAACCTAACCCCAACCTAACCCCAACCTAACCCCAACCTAACCCCAACCTAACCCCAACCTAACCCCAACCTAACCCCAACTCTGTACAAAGGTATTCCAACCCTGTCGAAAGCATTCCAACCCTGTCGAAAGCATTCCAACCCTGTCGAAAGCATTCCAACCCTGTCGAAAGCATTCCAACCCTCTAGAAAGCATTCCAACCCTGTAGAAAGTATTCCAACCCTGTAGAAAGTATTCCAACCCTGTACAAAGCTGTTCCAACTCTGTACAAAGGTATTCCAACCCTGTAGAAAGCATGCCAACTCTGTACAAAGGCATTCCAACCATGTAGAAAGAATTCCAACTCTGTACAAAGGTATTCCAACTCTGTACAAAGGTATTCCAACTCTGTCGAAAGCATTCCAACCCTGTCGAAAGCATTCCAACCCTGTCGAAAGCATTCCAACCCTGTCGAAAGCATTCCAACCCTGTCGAAAGCATTCCAACCCACTAGAAAGCATTCCAACCCTCTAGACAGCATTCCAACCCTGTAGGAAGTATTCCAACCCTGTAGGAAGTATTCCAACCCTGTACAAAGCTGTTCCAACCATGTACAAAGGTATTCCAACTCTGTCGAAAGCATTCCAACCCTGTAGAAAGCATTCCAACTCTGTACAAAGGTATTCCAACTCTGTCGAAAGCATTCCAGCCCTGTAGAAAGCATTCCAACCCTGTAGAAAGCAGTCCAACCAGGTAGAAAGCATTCCAACCCTGTAGAAAGTATTCCAACTCTGTCGAAAGCATTCCAACCCTGTAGGAAGTATTCGAACCCTGTAGGAAGTATTCCAACCCTGTCCAAAGCTGTTCCAACCCTGTACAAAGGTATTCCAACTCTGTCGAAAGCATTCCAACCCTATAGAAAGCATTCCAACCCCGTAGAATGCATTCCAACTCTGTAGAAAGCATTCCAACCCTGTAGAAAGCATTCCAACTATATACAAAGGTATTCCAACCCTGTAGAAAGAATTCCAACTCTGTACAAAGGTATTCCAAAACTGTAGAAAGCATTCCAACTCTGTACAAAGGTATTCCAACTCTGTCGAAAGCTTTCCAAACCTGTAGAAAGCATTCCAACCCTGTAGAAAGCAATCCAACTCTGTACAAAGGTATTCCAACCCTGTAGAAAGCATTCCAACTCTGTACAAAGGTATTCCAACTCTGTCGAAAGCTTTCCAACCCTGTAGAAAGCATTCCAACCCTGTAGAAAGCATTCCAACCCTGTAGAAAGCATTCCAACCCTGTAGAAAGCAATCCAACTCTGTACAAAGGTATTCCAACCCTGTAGAAAGCATTCCCACTCTGTACAAAGGTATTCCAACCCTGTAGAAAGCATTCCAACTCTGTACAAAGGTATTCCAACTCTGTCGATAGCATTCCAACACTGTAGAAAGCATTCCAACCCTGTACAAAGGTATTCCAACCCTGTAGAAAGAATTCCAACTCTGTACAAAGGTATTCCAATTCTGTAGAAAGAATTCCAACCCTGTCCATAACATTCTGACTCTGTACAAAGGTATTCCAACTCTGTCGAAAGCATTCCAACTATGTACAAAGGTATTCCAACCCAATAGAAAGCATTCCCACTCTGTACAAAGGTATTCCAACTCTGTCGAAAGCATTCCAACCCTGTAGAAAGCATTCCAACCCTGTAGAAAGCAGTCCAACTCTGTACAAAGGTATTCCAACCCTGTCGAAAGCATTCCAACCCTGTAGAAAGCATTCCAACTCTGTAGAAAGCATTCCAACCCTGCAGAAAAAATTCCAACTATGTACAAAGGTATTCCAACCCTGTAGAAAGCATTCCAACTCTGTACAAAGGTATTCCAACTCTGTCGAAAGCTTTCCAACCCTATAGAAAGCATTCCAACCCTGTAGAAAGCAATCCAACTCTGTACAAAGGTATTCCAACCCTGTAGAAAGCATGCCCACTCTGTACAAAGGTATTCCAACCCTGTAGAAAGCATTCCAACTCTGTACAAAGGTATTCCAACTCTGTCGAAAGCATTCCAACCCTGTCGAAAGCATTCCAACCCTGTCGAAAGCATTCCAACCCTGTCGAAAGCATTCCAACCCTGTCGAAAGCATTCCAACCCACTAGAAAGCATTCCAACCCTCTAGACAGCATTCCAACCCTGTAGGAAGTATTCCAAACCTGTAGGAAGTATTCCAACCCTGTAGGAAGTATTCCAACCCTGTAGGAAGTATTCCAACCCTGTACAAAGCTGTTCCAACCATGTACAAAGGTATTCCAACTCTGTCGAAAGCATTCCAACCCTGTAGAAAGCATTCCAACTCTGTACAAAGGTATTCCAACCCTGTCGACAGCATTACAACCCTGTAGAAAGCATTCCAACTCTGTAGAAAGCATTCCAACCCTCTAGAAAGCATTCCAACCCTGTAGAAAGCATTCCAACCCTGTAGAAGGCATTCCAACCCTGTAGAAAACATTCCAACCCTGTCGAAAGCATTCCAACCCTCTAGAATGCATTCCAACACTGTAGAAAGCTGTTCAAACCCTGTACCAAGGTATTCCAACTCTGCCTAAAGCATTCCAACCCTGTAGAAAGCATTCCAACCCTGTAGAAAGCATTCCAACCCTGTAGAAAGCATTCCAACCCTGTAGAAAGCATTCCAACCCTGTAGAAAGCATTCCAACCCTGTAGAAAGCATTCCAACCCTGTAGAAAGCATTCCAACCCTGTAGAAAGCATTCCAACCCTGTAGAAAGCATTCCAACCCTGTAGATAGCATTCCAACCCTGTAGATAGCATTCCAACCCTGTAGAAAGCATTCCAACCCTGTAGAAAGCATTCCAACCCTGTAGAAAGCATTCCAGCCCTGTAGAAAGCATTCCAACCCTGTAGAAAGCATTCCAACTCTGTAGAAAGCATTCCAACTCTGTAGAAAGCATTCCAACCCTGTAGAAAGCATTCCAACCCTGTAGTAAGCATTCCAACTATGAACAAAGATATTCCAACCCTGTAGAAAGCGTCCCAACTCTGTACAAAGGTATTCCAACCCTGTAGAAAGCATTCCCACTCTGTACAAAGGTATTCCAACCCTGTAGAAAGCATTCCAACTCTGTACAAAGGTATTCCAACTCTGTCGATAGCATTCCAACACTGTAGAAAGCATTCCAACCCTGTACAAAGGTATTCCAACCCTGTAGAAAGAATTCCAACTCTGTACAAAGGTATTCCAATTCTGTAGAAAGAATTCCAACCCTGTCCATAACATTCTGACTCTGTACAAAGGTATTCCAACTCTGTCGAAAGCATTCCAACTATGTACAAAGGTATTCCAACCCAATAGAAAGCATTCCCACTCTGTACAAAGGTATTCCAACTCTGTCGAAAGCATTCCAACCCTGTAGAAAGCATTCCAACCCTGTAGAAAGCAGTCCAACTCTGTACAAAGGTATTCCAACCCTGTCGAAAGCATTCCAACCCTGTAGAAAGCATTCCAACTCTGTAGAAAGCATTCCAACCCTGCAGAAAAAATTCCAACTATGTACAAAGGTATTCCAACCCTGTAGAAAGCATTCCAACTCTGTACAAAGGTATTCCAACTCTGTCGATAGCATTCCAACCCTGTAGAAAGCATTCCAACCCTGTAGAAAGCAGTCCAACTCTGTACAAAGGTATTCCAACCCTGTCGAAAGCATTCCAACCCTGTAGAAAGCATTCCAACTCTGTAGAAAGCATTCCAACCCTCTAGAAAGCATTCCAACCATGTAGAAAGCTGTTCAAACCCTGTACAAAGGTATTCCAACTCTGCCGAAAGCATTCCAACTCTGTCGAAAGCATTCCAACTATGTACAAAGGTATTCCAACCCTGTAGAAAGCATTCCAACCCTGTAGAAAGCATTCCAACCCTGTAGAAAGCATTCCAACCCTGTAGAAAGCATTCCAACCCTGTAGAAAGCATTCCAACCCTGTAGAAAGCATTCCAACCCTGTCGAAAGCATTCCAACCCTGTAGAAAGCATTCCAACTATGAACAAAGGTATTCCAACCCTGTAGAAAGCGTCCCAACTCTGTACAAATGTATTCCAACTCTGTCGAAAGCATTCCAACCCTGTCGAAAGCATTCCAACCCTGTCGAAAGCATTCCAACCCTGTCGAAAGCATTCCAACCCACTAGAAAGCATTCCAACCCTCTAGACAGCATTCCAACCCTGTAGGAAGTATTCCAACCCTGTAGGAAGTATTCCAACCCTGTACAAAGCTGTTCCAACCATGTACAAAGGTATTCCAACTCTGTCGAAAGCATTCCAACCCTGTAGAAAGCATTCCAACTCTGCACAAAGGTATTCCAACTCTGTACAAAGGTATTCCAACTCTGTCGAAAGCATTCCAACCCTGTAGAAAGCAGTCCAACCAGGTAGAAAGCATTCCAACCCTGTAGAAAGCATTCCAACTATATACAAAGGTATTCCAACCCTGTAGAAAGCATTCCAACTATGTACAAAGGTATTCCAACCCTGTAGAAAGCAATCCAACTCTGTACAAAGGTATTCCAACCCTGTAGAAAGCATTCCCACTCTGTACAAAGGTATTCCAACCCTGTAGAAAGCATTCCAACTCTGTACAAAGGTATTCCAACTCTGTCGATAGCATTCCAACACTGTAGAAAGCATTCCAACCCTGTACAAAGGTATTCCAACCCTGTAGAAAGAATTCCAACTCTGTACAAAGGTATTCCAATTCTGTAGAAAGAATTCCAACCCTGTCCATAACATTCTGACTCTGTAAAAAGGTATTCCAACTCTGTCGAAAGCATTCCAACTATGTACAAAGGTATTCCAACCCAATAGAAAGCATTCCCACTCTGTACAAAGGTATTCCAACTCTGTCGAAAGCATTCCAACCCTGTAGAAAGCATTCCAACCCTGTAGAAAGCAGTCCAACTCTGTACAAAGGTATTCCAACCCTGTCGAAAGCATTCCAACCCTGTAGAAAGCATTCCAACTCTGTAGAAAGCATTCCAACCCTGCAGAAAAAATTCCAACTATGTACAAAGGTATTCCAACCCTGTAGAAAGCATTCCAACTCTGTACAAAGGTATTCCAACTCTGTCGAAAGCTTTCCAACCCTATAGAAAGCATTCCAACCCTGTAGAAAGCAATCCAACTCTGTACAAAGGTATTCCAACCCTGTAGAAAGCATTCCTACTCTGTACAAAGGTATTCCAACCCTGTAGAAAGCATTCCAACTCTGTACAAAGGTATTCCAACTCTGTCGATAGCATTCCAACACTGTCGAAAGCATTCCAACCCTCTAGAAAGCATTCCAACGCTATACAAAGGTATTCCAACTCTGTACAAAGGTATTCCAACTCTGTCGAAAGCATTCCAACCCTGTAGAAAGCATTCCAACCCTGTAGAAAGCATTCCAACCAGGTAGAAAGCATTCCAAGCCTGCAGAAAGAATTCCAACTCTGTACAAAGCTATTCCAACTCTGTCGAAAGCATTCCAACTCTGTCGAAAGCATTCCAACTCTGTCGAAAGCATTCCAACCCTGTAGAAAGCATTCCAACCCTGTAGAAAGCAATCCAACTCTGTACAAAGGTATTCCAACCCTGTAGAAAGCATTCCCACTCTGTACAAAGGTATTCCAACCCTGTAGAAAGCATTCCAACTATGTACAAAGGTATTCCAACTCTGTCGATAGCATTCCAACCCTGTAGAAAGCATTCCAACCCTGTAGAAAGCAGTCCAACTCTGTACAAAGGTATTCCAACCCTGTCGAAAGCATTCCAACCCTGTAGAAAGCATTCCAACTCTGTAGAAAGCATTCCAACCCTCTAGAAAGCATTCCAACCCTGTAGAAAGCTGTTCAAACCCTGTACAAAGGTATTCCAACTCTGCCGAAAGCATTCCAACTGTGTCGAAAGCATTCCAACTATGTACAAAGGTATTCCAACCCTGTAGAAAGCATTCCAACCCTGTAGAAAGCATTCCAACCCTGTAGAAAGCATTCCAACCCTGTAGAAAGCATTCCAACCCTGTAGAAAGCATTCCAACCCTGTAGAAAGCATTCCAACCCTGTCGAAAGCATTCCAACCCTGTAGAAAGCATTCCAACTATGAACAAAGGTATTCCAACCCTGTAGAAAGCGTCCCAACTCTGTACAAATGTATTCCAACTCTGTCGAAAGCATTCCAACCCTGTCGAAAGCATTCCAACCCTGTCGAAAGCATTCCAACCCTGTCGAAAGCATTCCAACCCTGTCGAAAGCATTCCAACCCTGTCGAAAGCATTCCAACCCTCTAGAAAGCATTCCAACCCTGTAGAAAGTATTCCAACCCTGTAGAAAGTATTCCAACCCTGTACAAAGCTGTTCCAACCCTGTACAAAGCTGTTCCAACCCTGTACAAAGCTGTTCCAACCCTGTACAAAGGTATTCCAACTCTGTCGAAAGCATTCCAACCCTGTAGAAAGCATTCCAACTCTGTACAAAGGCATTCCAACCATGTAGAAAGAATTCCAACTCTGTACAAAGGTATTCCAACTCTGTCGAAAGCATTCCAACCCTGTCGAAAGTATTCCAACCCTGTCGAAAGCATTCCAACCCTGTCGAAAGCATTCCAACCCTGTCGAAAGCATTCCAACCCACAAGAAAGCATTCCAACCCTCTATACAGCATTCCAACCCTGTAGGAAGTATTCCAACCCTGTAGGATGTATTCCAACCCTGTACAAAGCTGTTCCAACCATGTACAAAGGTATTCCAACTCTGTCGAAAGCATTCCAACCCTGTAGAAAGCATTCCAACTCTGTACAAAGGTATTCCAACTCTGTCGAAAGCATTCCAACCCTGTAGAAAGCATTCCAACCCTGTAGAAAGCAGTCCAACCAGGTAGAAAGCATTCCAACAATGTAGAAAGTATTCCAACTCTGTCGAAAGCATTCCAACCCTGTAGGAAGTATTCCAACCCTGTAGGAAATATTCCAACCCTGTACAAAGCTGTTCCAATCCTGTACAAAGGTATTCCAACTCTGTCGAAAGCATTCCAACCCTATAGAAAGCATTCCAACCCCGTAGAAAGCATTCCAACTCTGTAGAAAGCATTCCAACCCTGTAGAAAGCATTCCAACTATGTACAAAGGTATTCCAACCCTGTAGAAAGCATTCCAACTATGTACAAAGGTATTCCAACCCTGTAGAAAGAATTCCAACTCTGTACAAAGGTATTCCAATTCTGTCGAAAGAATTCCAACCCTGTCCATAACATTCTGACTCTGTACAAAGGTATTCCAACTCTGTCGAAAGCATTCCAACTATGTACAAAGGTATTCCAACCCTGTCGAAAGCATTCCAACCCTGTAGAAAGCATTCCAACCCTGTAGAAAGTATTCCAACCCTGTAGAAAGTATTCCAACCCTGTACAAAGCTGTTCCAACCCTGTACAAAGCTGTTCCAACCCTGTACAAAGGTATTCCAACTCTGTCGAAAGCATTCCAACCCTGTAGAAAGCATTCCAACTCTGTACAAAGGCATTCCAACCATGTAGAAAGAATTCCAACTCTGTACAAAGGTATTCCAACTCTGTCGAAAGCATTCCAACCCTGTCGAAAGTATTCCAACCCTGTCGAAAGCATTCCAACCCTGTCGAAAGCATTCCAACCCTGTCGAAAGCATTCCAACCCACAAGAAAGCATTCCAACCCTCTATACAGCATTCCAACCCTGTAGGAAGTATTCCAACCCTGTAGGATGTATTCCAACCCTGTACAAAGCTGTTCCAACCATGTACAAAGGTATTCCAACTCTGTCGAAAGCATTCCAACCCTGTAGAAAGCATTCCAACTCTGTACAAAGGTATTCCAACTCTGTCGAAAGCATTCCAACCCTGTAGAAAGCATTCCAACCCTGTAGAAAGCAGTCCAACCAGGTAGAAAGCATTCCAACAATGTAGAAAGTATTCCAACTCTGTCGAAAGCATTCCAACCCTGTAGGAAGTATTCCAACCCTGTAGGAAATATTCCAACCCTGTACAAAGCTGTTCCAATCCTGTACAAAGGTATTCCAACTCTGTCGAAAGCATTCCAACCCTATAGAAAGCATTCCAACCCCGTAGAAAGCATTCCAACTCTGTAGAAAGCATTCCAACCCTGTAGAAAGCATTCCAACTATGTACAAAGGTATTCCAACCCTGTAGAAAGCATTCCAACTATGTACAAAGGTATTCCAACCCTGTAGAAAGAATTCCAACTCTGTACAAAGGTATTCCAATTCTGTCGAAAGAATTCCAACCCTGTCCATAACATTCTGACTCTGTACAAAGGTATTCCAACTCTGTCGAAAGCATTCCAACTATGTACAAAGGTATTCCAACCCTGTAGAAAGCATTCCAACCCTGTAGAAAGCATTCCAACCCTGTAGAAAGCATCCCAACCCTGTAGAAAGCATTCCAACTCTGTAGAAAGCATTCCAACTCTGTAGAAAGCATTCCAACCCTGTAGAAAGCATTCCAACCCTGTAGAAAGCATTCCAACTATGAACAAAGGTATTCCAACCCTGTAGAAAGCGTCCCAACTCTGTACAAATGTATTCCAACTCTGTCGAAAGCATTCCAACCCTGTCGAAAGCATTCCAACCCTGTCGAAAGCATTCCAACCCTGTCGAAAGCATTCCAACCCTCTAGAAAGCATTCCAACCCTGTAGAAAGTATTCCAACCCTGTACAAAGCTGTTCCAACCCTGTACAAAGCTGTTCCAACCCTGTACAAAGGTATTCCAACTCTGTCGAAAGCATTCCAACCCTGTAGAAAGCATTCCAACTCTGTACAAAGGCATTCCAACCATGTAGAAAGAATTCCAACTCTGTACAAAGGTATTCCAACTCTGTCGAAAGCATTCCAACCCTGTCGAAAGCATTCCAACCCTGTCGAAAGCATTCCAACCCTGTCGAAAGCATTCCAACCCTGTCGAAAGCATTCCAACCCTGTCGAAAGCATTCCAACCCTGTCGAAAGCATTCCAACCCACTAGAAAGCATTCCAACCCTCTAGACAGCATTCCAACCCTGTAGGAAGTATTCCAACCCTGTAGGAAGTATTCCAACCCTGTACAAAGCTGTTCCAACCATGTACAAAGGTATTCCAACTCTGTCGAAAGCATTCCAACCATGTAGAAAGCATTCCAACTCTGTACAAAGGTATTCCAACTCTGTCGAAAGCATTCCAACCCTGTAGAAAGCATTCCAACCCTGTAGAAAGCAGTCCAACCAGGTAGAAAGCATTCCAACCCTGTAGAAAGTATTCCAACTCTGTCGAAAGCATTCCAACCCTGTAGGAAGTATTCCAACCCTGTAGGAAGTATTCCAACCCTGTACAAAGCTGTTCCAACCCTGTACAAAGGTATTCCAACTCTGTCGAAAGCATTCCAACCCTGTAGAAAGCATTCCAACCCCGTAGAATGCATTCCAACTCTGTAGAAAGCATTCCAACCCTGTAGAAAGCATTCCAACTATGTACAAAGGTATTCCAACCCTGTAGAAAGCATTCCAACTATGTACAAAGGTATTCCAACCCTGTAGAAAGAATTCCAACTCTGTACAAAGGTATTCCAATTCTGTAGAAAGAATTCCAACCCTGTCCATAACATTCTGACTCTGTACAAAGGTATTCCAACTCTGTCGAAAGCTTTCCAACCCTGTAGAAAGCATTCCAACCCTGTAGAAAGCAATCCAACTCTGTACAAAGGTATTCCAACTCTGTCGATAGCATTCCAACACTGTAGAAAGCATTCCAACCCTGTACAAAGGTATTCCAACTCTGTCGATAGCATTCCGACTCTGTACAAAGGTATTCCAACCCTGTAGAAAGCATTCCAACTCTGTATAAAGGTATTCCAACTCTGTCGATAGCATTCCAACACTGTAGAAAGCATTCCAACCCTGTACAAAGGTATTCCAACTCTGTCGATAGCATTCCAACTCTGTACAAAGGTATTCCAACCCTGTAGAAAGAATTCCAACTCTGTACAAAGGTATTCCAATTCTGTAGAAAGAATTCCAACCCTGTCCATAACATTCTGACTCTGTACAAAGGTATTCCAACTCTGTCGAAAGCATTCCAACTATGTACAAAGGTATTCCAACCCAATAGAAAGCATTCCCACTCTGTACAAAGGTATTCCAACTCTGTCGAAAGCATTCCAACCCTGTAGAAAGCAATTAAACTCTGTACAAAGGTATTCCAACCCTGTAGAAGGCATTCCAACTCTGTACAAAGGTATTCCAACCCTGTAGAAAGCATTCGAACTCTGTACAAAGGTATTCCAACTCTGTCGATAGCATTCCAACTCTGTCGATAGCATTCCAACCCTGTAGAAAGCATTCCAACCCTGTACAAAGGTATTCCAACTCTGTCGATAGCATTCCAACCCAGTAGAAAGCATTCCAACTCTGTACAAAGGTATTCCAACCCTGTCGAAAGCATTCCAACCCTGTCGAAAGCATTCCAACCCTGTCGAAAGCATTCCAACCCTGTCGAAAACATTCCAACCCTGTCGAAAGCATTCCAACCCACTAGAAAGCATTCCAACCCTCTAGAAAGCATTCCAACCCTCTAGAAAGCATTCCAACCCTGTAGGAAGTATTCCAACCCTGTAGGAAGCATTCCAACCCTGTAGGAAGTATTCCAACCCTGTAGGAAGTATTCCAACCCTGTACAAAGCTGTTCCAACCATGTACAAAGGTATTCCAACTCTGTCGAAAGCATTCCAACTCTGTAGAAAGCATTCCAACTCTGTACAAAGGTATTCCAACTCTGTCGAAAGCATTCCAACCCTGTAGAAAGCATTCCAACCCTGTAGAAAGCATTCCAACCAGGTAGAAAGCATTCCAAGCCTGCAGAAAGCATTCCAACTCTGTACAAAGCTATTCCAACTCTGTCGAAAGCATTCCAACTCTGTCGAAAGCATTCCAACCCTGTAGAAAGCATTCCAACACTGTAGGAAGCAATCCAACTCTGTACAAAGGTATTCCAACCCTGTAGAAAGCATTCCCACTCTGTACAAAGGTATTCCAACCCTGTAGAAAGCATTTCAACTCTGTACAAAGGTATTCCAACTCTGTCGATAGCAGTCCAACCCTGTAGAAAGCATTCCAACCCTGTAGAAAGCAGTCCAACTCTGTACAAAGGTATTCCAACCCTGTCGACAGCATTCCAACCCTGTAGAAAGCATTCCAACTCTGTAGAAAGCATTCCAACCCTCTAGAAAGCATTCCAACCCTGTAGAAAGCATTCCAACCCTGTAGAAGGCATTCCAACCCTGTAGAAAACATTCCAACCCTGTCGAAAGCATTCCAACCCTCTAGAAAGCATTCCAACACTGTAGAAAGCTGTTCAAACCCTGTACAAAGGTATTCCAACTCTGCCGAAAGCATTCCAACCCTGTAGAAAGCATTCCAACCCTGTAGAAAGCATTCCAACCCTGTAGAAAGCATTCCAACCCTGTAGAAAGCATTCCAACCCTGTAGAAAGCATTCCAACCCTGTAGAAAGCATTCCAACCCTGTAGAAAGCATTCCAACCCTGTAGAAAGCATTCCAACCCTGTAGAAAGCATTCCAGCCCTGTAGAAAGCATTCCAACCCTGTAGAAAGCATTCCAACTCTGTAGAAAGCATTCCAACTCTGTAGAAAGCATTCCAACCCTGTAGAAAGCATTCCAACCCTGTAGTAAGCATTCCAACTATGAACAAAGATATTCCAACCCTGTAGAAAGCGTCCCAACTCTGTACAAATGTATTCCAACCCTGTCGAAAGCATTCCAACCCTGTCGAAAGCATTCCAACCCTGTCGAAAGCATTCCAACCCTGTCGAAAGCATTCCAACCCTGTCGAAAGCATTCCAACCCTGTCGAAAGCATTCCAACCCTGTCGAAAGCATTCCAACCCTGTCGAAAGCATTCCAACCCTGTCGAAAGCATTCCAACCCTCTAGAAAGCATTCCAACCCTGTAGAAAGTATTCCAACCCTGTAGAAAGTATTCCAACCCTGTACAAAGCTGTTCCAACTCTGTACAAAGGTATTCCAACCCTGTAGAAAGCATTCCAACTCTGTACAAAGGCATTCCAACCATGTAGAAAGAATTCCAACTCTGTACAAAGGTATTCCAACTCTGTACAAAGGTATTCCAACTCTGTCGAAAGCATTCCAACCCTGTCGAAAGCATTCCAACCCTGTCGAAAGCATTCCAACCCTGTCGAAAGCATTCCAACCCTGTCGAAAGCATTCCAACCCTGTCGAAAGCATTCCAACCCTGTAGGAAGTATTCCAACCCTGTAGGAAGTATTCCAACCCTGTCCAAAGCTGTTCCAACCATGTACAAAGGTATTCCAACTCTGTCGAAAGCATTCCAACCCTGTAGAAAGCATTCCAACTCTGTACAAAGGTATTCCAACTCTGTCGAAAGCATTCCAACACTATAGAAAGCATTCCAACCCCGTAGAATGCATTCCAACTCTGTAGAAAGCATTCCAACCCTGTAGAAAGCATTCCAACTATATACAAAGGTATTCCAACCCTGTAGAAAGCATTCCAACTATGTACAAAGGTATTCCAACCCTGTAGAAAGAATTCCAACTCTGTACAAAGGTATTCCAATTCTGTAGAAAGAATTCCAACCCTGTCCATAACATTCTGACTCTGTACAAAGGTATTCCAACTCTGTCGAAAGCATTCCAACTATGTACAAAGGTATTCCAAAACTGTAGAAAGCATTCCAACCCTGTACAAAGGTATTCCAACTCTGTCGATAGCATTCCAACACTGTAGAAAGCATTCCAACCATGTACAAAGGTATTCCAACTCTGTCGAAAGCATTCCAACACTGTAGAAAGCATTCCAACCCTGCAGAGAAAATTCCAACTATGTACAAAGGTATTCCAACCCTGTCGAAAGAATTCCAACTCTGTACAAAGGTATTCCAACTCTGTACAAAGGTATTCCAACTCTGTCGAAAGCATTCCAACCCTGTCGAAAGCATTCCAACCCTGTCGAAAGCATTCCAACCCTGTAGAAAGTATTCCAACCCTGTAGAAAGCATTCCAACCCAGTAGAAAGCATTCCAACTCTGTACAAAGGTATTCCAACCCTGTCGAAAGCATTCCAACCCTGTCGAAAGCATTCCAACCCTGTCGAAAGCATTCCAACCCTGTCGAAAACATTCCAACCCTGTCGAAAGCATTCCAACCCACTAGAAAGCATTCCAACCCTCTAGAAAGCATTCCAACCCTCTAGAAAGCATTCCAACCCTGTAGGAAGTATTCCAACCCTGTAGGAAGTATTCCAACCCTGTACAAAGCTGTTCCAACCATGTACAAAGGTATTCCAACTCTGTCGAAAGCATTCCAACTCTGTAGAAAGCATTCCAACTCTGTACAAAGGTATTCCAACTCTGTCGAAAGCATTCCAACCCTGTAGAAAGCATTCCAACCCTGTAGAAAGCATTCCAACCAGGTAGAAAGCATTCCAAGCCTGCAGAAAGCATTCCAACTCTGTACAAAGCTATTCCAACTCTGTCGAAAGCATTCCAACTCTGTCGAAAGCATTCCAACCCTGTAGAAAGCATTCCAACACTGTAGGAAGCAATCCAACTCTGTACAAAGGTATTCCAACCCTGTAGAAAGCATTCCCACTCTGTACAATGGTATTCCAACCCTGTAGAAAGCATTCCAACTCTGTACAAAGGTATTCCAACTCTGTCGATAGCAGTCCAACCCTGTAGAAAGCATTCCAACCCTGTAGAAAGCAGTCCAACTCTGTACAAAGGTATTCCAACCCTGTCGACAGCATTCCAACCCTGTAGAAAGCATTCCAACTCTGTAGAAAGCATTCCAACCCTCTAGAAAGCATTCCAACCCTGTAGAAAGCATTCCAACCCTGTAGAAGGCATTCCAACCCTGTAGAAAACATTCCAACCCTGTCGAAAGCATTCCAACCCTCTAGAAAGCATTCCAACACTGTAGAAAGCTGTTCAAACCCTGTACAAAGGTATTCCAACTCTGCCGAAAGCATTCCAACCCTGTAGAAAGCATTCCAACCCTGTAGAAAGCATTCCAACCCTGTAGAAAGCATTCCAACCCTGTAGAAAGCATTCCAACCCTGTAGAAAGCATTCCAACCCTGTAGAAAGCATTCCAACCCTGTAGAAAGCATTCCAACCCTGTAGAAAGCATTCCAACCCTGTAGAAAGCATTCCAACCCTGTAGAAAGCATTCCAACCCTGTAGAAAGCATTCCAACCCTGTAGAAAGCATTCCAACCCTGTAGAAAGCATTCCAACCCTGTAGAAAGCATTCCAACTCTGTAGAAAGCATTCCAACGCTGTAGAAAGCATTCCAACCCTGTAGTAAGCATTCCAACTATGAACAAAGATATTCCAACCCTGTAGAAAGCGTCCCAACTCTGTACAAATGTATTCCAACTCTGTCGAAAGCATTCCAACCCTGTCGAAAGCATTCCAACCCTGTCGAAAGCATTCCAACCCTGTCGAAAGCATTCCAACCCTGTCGAAAGCGTTCCAACCCTGTCGAAAGCATTCCAACCCTGTCGAAAGCATTCCAACCCTCTAGAAAGCATTCCAACCCTGTAGAAAGTATTCCAACCCTGTAGAAAGTATTCCAACCCTGTACAAAGCTGTTCCAACTCTGTACAAAGGTATTCCAACCCTGTAGAAAGCATTCCAACTCTGTACAAAGGCATTCCAACCATGTAGAAAGAATTCCAACTCTGTACAAAGGTATTCCAACTCTGTACAAAGGTATTCCAACTCTGTCGAAAGCATTCCAACCCTGTCGAAAGCATTCCAACCCTGTCGAAAGCATTCCAACCCTGTCGAAAGCATTCCAACCCTGTCGAAAGCATTCCAACCCTGTAGGAAGTATTCCAACCCTGTAGGAAGTATTCCAACCCTGTCCAAAGCTGTTCCAACCATGTACAAAGGTATTCCAACTCTGTCGAAAGCATTCCAACCCTGTAGAAAGCATTCCAACTCTGTACAAAGGTATTCCAACTCTGTCGAAAGCATTCCAACACTATAGAAAGCATTCCAACCCCGTGGAATGCATTCCAACTCTGTAGAAAGCATTCCAACCCTGTAGAAAGCATTCCAACTATATACAAAGGTATTCCAACCCTGTAGAAAGCATTCCAACTATGTACAAAGGTATTCCAACCCTGTAGAAAGAATTCCAACTCTGTACAAAGGTATTCCAATTCTGTAGAAAGAATTCCAACCCTGTCCATAACATTCTGACTCTGTACAAAGGTATTCCAACTCTGTCGAAAGCATTCCAACTATGTACAAAGGTATTCCAAAACTGTAGAAAGCATTCCAACTCTGTACAAAGGTATTCCAACTCTGTCGAAAGCTTTCCAAACCTGTAGAAAGCATTCCAACCCTGTAGAAAGCAATCCAACTCTGTACAAAGGTATTCCAACCCTGTAGAAAGCATTCCAACTCTGTACAAAGGTATTCCAACTCTGTCGAAAGCTTTCCAACCCTGTAGAAAGCATTCCAACCCTGTAGAAAGCATTCCAACACTGTAGAAAGCAATCCAACTCTGTACAAAGGTATTCCAACCCTGTAGAAAGCATTCCAACTCTGTACAAAGGTATTCCAACTCTGTCGATAGCATTCCAACACTGTAGAAAGCATTCCAACTCTGTACAAAGGTATTCCAACTCTGTCGAAAGCATTCCAACACTGTAGAAAGCATTCCAACCCTGTACAAAGGTATTCCAACCCTGTAGAAAGAATTCCAACTCTGTACAAAGGTATTCCAATTCTGTAGAAAGAATTCCAACCCTGTCCATAACATTCTGACTCTGTACAAAAGTATTCGAACTCTGTCGAAAGCATTCCAACTATGTACAAAGGTATTCCAACCCAATAGAAAGCATTCCCACTCTGTACAAAGGTATTCCAACTCTGTCGAAAGCATTCTAACACTGTAGAAAGCATTCCAACCCTGTAGAAAGCAGTCCAACTCTGTACAAAGGTATTCCAACCCTGTCGAAAGCATTCCAACCCTGTAGAAAGCATTCCAACTCTGTAGAAAGCATTCCAACCCTGCAGAAAAAATTCCAACTATGTACAAAGGTATTCCAACCCTGTAGAAAGCATTCCAACTCTTACAAAGGTATTCCAACTCTGTCGAAAGCTTTCCAACCCTATAGAAAGCATTCCAACCCTGTAGAAAGCAATCCAACTCTGTACAAAGGTATTCCAACCCTGTAGAAAGCATTCCCACTCTGTACAAAGGTATTCCAACCCTGTAGAAAGCATTCCAACTCTGTACAAAGGTATTCCAACTCTGTCGATAGCATTCCAACACTGTAGAAAGCATTCCAACCCTGTACAAAGGTATTCCAACTCTGTCGATAGCATTCCAACTCTGTACAAAGGTATTCCAACTCTGTACAAAGGTATTCCAACTCTGTCGAAAGCATTCCAACCCTGTAGAAAGCAATTAAACTCTGTACAAAGGTATTCCAACCCTGTAGAAAGCATTGCAACTCTGTACAAAGGTATTCCAACCCTGTAGAAAGCATTCGAACTCTGTACAAAGGTATTCCAACTCTGTCGATAGCATTCCAACTCTGTCGATAGCATTCCAACCCTGTAGAAAGCATTCCAACCCTGTACAAAGGTATTCCAACTCTGTCGATAGCATTCCAACACTGTAGAAAGCATTCCCACCATGTACGAAGGTATTCCAACTCTGTCGAAAGCATTCCAACTCTGTAGAAAGCATTCCAACCCTGCAGAGAAAATTCCAACTATGTACAAAGGTATTCCAACCCTGTAGAAAGCATTCCAACCCTGTAGAATGCATTCCAACCCTGTAGAAAGCATTCCAACTCTGTACAAAGGTATTCCAACTCTGTCGAAAGCATTCCAACCCTGTAGAAAGCAATTAAACTCTGTACAAAGGTATTCCAACCCTGTAGAAAGCATTGCAACTCTGTACAAAGGTATTCCAACCCTGTAGAATGCATTCCAACCCTGTAGAAAGCATTCCAACTCTGTACAAAGGTATTCCAACCCTGTCGAAAGCATTCCAACCCTGTCGAAAGCATTCCCACAATGTCGAAAGCATTCCAACCCTGTCGAAACCATTCCAACCCTGTCGAAAGCATTCCAACCCACTAGAAAGCATTCCAACCCTCTAGAAAGCACTCCAACCCTGTAGAAAGCATTCCAACCCTGTAGAATGCATTCCAACCCTGTACAAAGCTGTTCCAACCATGTACAAAGGTATTCCAACTCTGTCGAAAGCATTCCAACCCTGTAGAAAGCATTCCAACTCTGTACAAAGGTATTCCAACTCTGTCGAAAGCATTCCAACCCTGTAGAAAGCATTCCAACCCTGTAGAAAGCATTCCAACCAGGTAGAAAGCATTCCAAGCCTGCAGAAAGAATTCCAACTCTGTACAAAGCTATTCCAACTCTGTCGAAAGCATTCCAACTCTGTCGAAAGCATTCCAACCCTGTAGAAAGCATTCCAACCCTGTAGAAAGCAATCCAACTCTGTACAAAGGTATTCCAACCCTGTAGAAAGCATTCCCACTCTGTACAAAGGTATTCCAACCCTGTAGAAAGCATTCCAACTCTGTACAAAGGTATTCCAACTCTGTCGATAGCATTCCAACCCTGTAGAAAGCATTCCAACCCTGTAGAAAGCAGTCCAACTCTGTACAAAGGTATTCCAACCCTGTCGAAAGCATTCCAACCCTGTAGAAAGCATTCCAACTCTGTAGAAAGCATTCCAACCCTCTAGAAAGCATTCCAACCCTGTAGAAAGCTGTTCAAACCCTGTACAAAGGTATTCCAACTCTGCCGAATGCATTCCAACTCTGTCGAAAGCATTCCAACTATGTACAAAGGTATTCCAACCCTATAGAAAGCATTCCAACCCTGTAGAAAGCATTCCAACCCTGTAGAAAGCATTCCAACCCTGTAGAAAGCATTCCAACCCTGTAGAAAGCATTCCAACCCTGTAGAAAGCATTCCAACCCTGTCGAAAGCATTCCAACCCTGTAGAAAGCATTCCAACTATGAACAAAGGTATTCCAACCCTGTAGAAAGCGTCCCAACTCTGTACAAATGTATTCCAACTCTGTCGAAAGCATTCCAACCCTGTCGAAAGCATTCCAACCCTGTCGAAAGCATTCCAACCCTGTCGAAAGCATTCCAACCCACTAGAAAGCATTCCAACCCTCTAGACAGCATTCCAACCCTGTAGGAAGTATTCCAACCCTGTAGGAAGTATTCCAACCCTGTACAAAGCTGTTCCAACCATGTACAAAGGTATTCCAACTCTGTCGAAAGCATTCCAACCCTGTAGAAAGCATTCCAACTCTGTACAAAGGTATTCCAACTCTGTACAAAGGTATTCCAACTCTGTCGAAAGCATTCCAACCCTGTAGAAAGCAGTCCAACCAGGTAGAAAGCATTCCAACCCTGTAGAAAGCATTCCAACTATATACAAAGGTATTCCAACCCTGTAGAAAGCATTCCAACTATGTACAAAGGTATTCCAACCCTGTAGAAAGCAATCCAACTCTGTACAAAGGTATTCCAACCCTGTAGAAAGCATTCCCACTCTGTACAAAGGTATTCCAACCCTGTAGAAAGCATTCCAACTCTGTACAAAGGTATTCCAACTCTGTCGATAGCATTCCAACACTGTAGAAAGCATTCCAACCCTGTACAAAGGTATTCCAACCCTGTAGAAAGAATTCCAACTCTGTACAAAGGTATTCCAATTCTGTAGAAAGAATTCCAACCCTGTCCATAACATTCTGACTCTGTACAAAGGTATTCCAACTCTGTCGAAAGCATTCCAACTATGTACAAAGGTATTCCAACCCAATAGAAAGCATACCCACTCTGTACAAAGGTATTCCAACTCTGTCGAAAGCATTCCAACACTGTAGAAAGCATTCCAACCCTGTAGAAAGCAGTCCAACTCTGTACAAAGGTATTCCAACCCTGTCGAAAGCATTCCAACCCTGTAGAAAGCATTCCAACTCTGTAGAAAGGTATTCCAACTCTGTCGAAAGCTTTCCAACCCTATAGAAAGCATTCCAACCCTGTAGAAAGCAATCCAACTCTGTACAAAGGTATTCCAACCCTGTAGAAAGCATTCCCACTCTGTACAAAGGTATTCCAACCCTGTAGAAAGCATTCCAACTCTGTACAAAGGTATTCCAACTCTGTCGATAGCATTCCAACACTGTAGAAAGCATTCCAACCCTGTACAAAGGTATTCCAACTCTGTCGATAGCATTCCAACTCTGTACAAAGGTATTCCAACTCTGTCGAAAGCATTCCAACCCTGTAGAAAGCATTCCAACTCTGTAGAAAGCATTCCAACCCTGCAGAGAAAATTCCAACTATGTACAAAGGTATTCCAACCCTGTAGAAAGCATTCCAACTCTGTACAAAGGTATTCCAACTCTGTCGAAAGCATTTCATCCCTGTCGAAAGCACTCCAACACTGTCGAAAACATTCCAACCCTGTCGAAAGCATTCCAACCCTCTAGAAAGCATTCCAACGCTATACAAAGGTATTCCAACTCTGTACAAAGGTATTCCAACTCTGTCGAAAGCATTCCAACCCTGTAGAAAGCAATTAAACTCTGTACAAAGGTATTCCAACCCTGTAGAAAGCATTCCAACTCTGTACAAAGGTATTCCAACCCTGTAGAAAGCATTCGAACTCTGTACAAAGGTATTCCAACTCTGTCGATAGCATTCCAACTCTGTCGATAGCATTCCAACCCTGTAGAAAGCATTCCAACCCTGTACAAAGGTATTCCAACTCTGTCGATAGCATTCCAACACTGTAGAAAGCAATCCAACTCTGTACAAAGGTATTCCAACCCTGTAGAAAGCATTCCCACTCTGTACAAAGGTATTCCAACCCTGTAGAAAGCATTCCAACTCTGTACAAAGGTATTCCAACTCTGTCGATAGCATTCCAACACTGTAGAAAGCATTCCAACCCTGTACAAAGGTATTCCAACCCTGTAGAAAGAATTCCAACTCTGTACAAAGGTATTCCAATTCTGTAGAAAGAATTCCAACCCTGTCCATAACATTCTGACTCTGTACAAAGGTATTCCAACTCTGTCGAAAGCTTTCCAACCCTATAGAAAGCATTCCAACCCTGTAGAAAGCAATCCAACTCTGTACAAAGATATTCCAACCCTGTAGAAAGCATTCCCACTCTGTACAAAGGTATTCCAACCCTGTAGAAAGCATTCCAACTCTGTACAAAGGTATTCCAACTCTGTCGATAGCATTCCAACACTGTAGAAAGCATTCCAACCCTGTACAAAGGTATTCCAACTCTGTCGATAGCATTCCAACTCTGTACAAAGGTATTCCAACTCTGTCGAAAGCATTCCAACCCTGTAGAAAGCATTCCAACTCTGTAGAAAGCATTCCAACCCTGCAGAGAAAATTCCAACTATGTACAAAGGTATTCCAACCCTGTAGAAAGCATTCCAACTCTGTACAAAGGTATTCCAACTCTGTCGAAAGCATTTCATCCCTGTCGAAAGCACTCCAACCCTGTCGAAAACATTCCAACCCTGTCGAAAGCATTCCAACCCTCTAGAAAGCATTCCAACTCTGTACAAAGGTATTCCAACTCTGTACAAAGGTATTCCAACTCTGTCGAAAGCATTCCAACCCTGTAGAAAGCAATTAAACTCTGTACAAAGGTATTCCAACCCTGTAGAAAGCATTCCAACTCTGTACAAAGGTATTCCAACCCTGTAGAAAGCATTCGAACTCTGTACAAAGGTATTCCAACTCTGTCGATAGCATTCCAACTCTGTCGATAGCATTCCAACCCTGTAGAAAGCATTCCAACCCTGTACAAAGGTATTCCAACTCTGTCGATAGCATTCCAACACTGTAGAAAGCATTCCAACCCTGCAGAGAAAATTCCAACTATGTACAAAGGTATTCCAACCCTGTAGAAAGCATACCAACCCTGTAGAATGCATTCCAACCCTGTAGAAAGCATTCCAACTCTGTACAAAGGTATTCCAACCCTGTCGAAAGCATTCCAACCCTGTCGAAAGCATTCCCACCCTGTCGAAAGCATTCCAACCCTGTCGAAACCATTCCAACCCTGTCGAAAGCATTCCAACCCACTAGAAAGCATTCCAACCCTCTAGAAAGCATTCCAACCCTCCAGAAAGCATTCCAACCCTGTAGGAAGTATTCCATCCCTGTAGGAAGTATTCCAACCCTGTAGGAAGTATTCCAACCCTGTACAAAGCTGTTCCAACCATGTACAAAGGTATTCCAACTCTGTCGAAAGCATTCCAACCCTGTAGAAAGCATTCCAACTCTGTACAAAGGTATTCCAACACTGTCGAAAGCATTCCAACCCTGTAGAAAGCATTCCAACCCTGTAGAAAGCATTCCAACCAGGTAGAAAGCATTCCAAGCCTGCAGAAAGAATTCCAACTCTGTACAAAGCTATTCCAACTCTGTCGAAAGCATTCCAACTCTGTCGAAAGCATTCCAACCCTGTAGAAAGCATTCCAACCCTGTAGAAAGCAATCCAACTCTGTACAAAGGTATTCCAACCCTGTAGAAAGCATTCCCACTCTGTACAAAGGTATTCCAACCCTGTAGAAAGCATTCCAACTATGTACAAAGGTATTCCAACTCTGTCGATAGCATTCCAACCCTGTAGAAAGCATTCCAACCCTGTAGAAAGCAGTCCAACTCTGTACAAAGGTATTCCAACCCTGTCGAAAGCATTCCAACCCTGTAGAAAGCTGTTCAAACCCTGTACAAAGGTATTCCAACTCTGCCGAAAGCATTCCAACTGTGTCGAAAGCATTCCAACTATGTACAAAGATATTCCAACCCTGTAGAAAGCATTCCAACCCTGTAGAAAGCATTCCAACCCTGTAGAAAGCATTCCAACCCTGTAGAAAGCATTCCAACCCTGTAGAAAGCATTCCAACCCTGTAGAAAGCATTCCAACCCTGTCGAAAGCATTCCAACCCTGTAGAAAGCATTCCAACTATGAACAAAGGTATTCCAACCCTGTAGAAAGCGTCCCAACTCTGTACAAATGTATTCCAACTCTGTCGAAAGCATTCCAACCCTGTCGAAAGCATTCCAACCCTGTCGAAAGCATTCCAACCCTGTCGAAAGCATTCCAACCCTGTCGAAAGCATTCCAACCCTGTCGAAAGCATTCCAACCCTCTAGAAAGCATTCCAACCCTGTAGAAAGTATTCCAACCCTGTAGAAAGTATTCCAACCCTGTACAAAGCTGTTCCAACCCTGTACAAAGGTATTCCAACTCTGTCGAAAGCATTCCAACCCTGTAGAAAGCATTCCAACTCTGTACAAAGGCATTCCAACCATGTAGAAAGAATTCCAACTCTGTACAAAGGTATTCCAACTCTGTCGAAAGCATTCCAACCCTGTAGAAAGCATTCCAACTCTGTACAAAGGTATTCCAACTCTGTCGAAAGCATTCCAACCCTGTAGAAAGCATTCCAACCCTGTAGAAAGCAGTCCAACCAGGTAGAAAGCATTCCAACAATATAGAAAGTATTCCAACCCTGTCGAAAGCATTCCAACCCTGTCGAAAGCATTCCAACCCTCTAGAAAGTATTCCAACCCTGTCGAAAGCATTCCAACCCTGTCGAAAGCATTCCAACCCTGTCGAAAGCATTCCAACCCACAAGAAAGCATTCCAACCCTCTATACAGCATTCCAACCCTGTAGGAAGTATTCCAACCCTGTAGGATGTATTCCAACCCTGTACAAAGCTGTTCCAACCATGTACAAAGGTATTCCAACTCTGTCGAAAGCATTCCAACCCTGTAGAAAGCATTCCAACTCTGTACAAAGGTATTCCAACTCTGTCGAAAGCATTCCAACCCTGTAGAAAGCATTCCAACCCTGTAGAAAGCAGTCCAACCAGGTAGAAAGCATTCCAACAATATAGAAAGTATTCCAACTCTGTCGAAAGCATTCCAACCCTGTAGGAAGTATTCCAACCCTGTAGGAAATATTCCAACCCTGTACAAAGCTGTTCCAATCCTGTACAAAGGTATTCCAACTCTGTCGAAAGCATTCCAACCCTATAGAAAGCATTCCAACCCCGTAGAAAGCATTCCAACTCTGTAGAAAGCATTCCAACCCTGTAGAAAGCATTCCAACTATGTACAAAGGTATTCCAACCCTGTAGAAAGCATTCCAACTATGTACAACGGTATTCCAACCCTGTAGAAAGAATTCCAACTCTGTACAAAGGTATTCCAATTCTGTAGAAAGAATTCCAACCCTGTCCATAACATTCTGACTCTGTACAAAGGTATTCCAACTCTGTCGAAAGCATTCCAACTATGTACAAAGGTATTCCAACCCTGTAGAAAGCATTCTAACTCTGTACAAAGGTATTCCAACTCTGTCGAAAGCTTTCCAACCCTGTAGAAAGCATTCCAACCCTGTAGAAAGCAATCCAACTCTGTACAAAGGTATTCCAACCCTGTAGAAAGCATTCCCACTCTGTACAAAGGTATTCCAACCCTGTAGAAAGCATTCCAAATCTGTACAAAGGTATTCCAACTCTGTCGATAGCATTCCAACCCTGTAGAAAGCATTCCAACCCTGTACAAAGGTATTCCAACTCTGTCGAAAGCATTCCAACTCTGTACAAAGGTATTCCAACTCTGTCGAAAGCATTCCAACCCTGTAGAAAGCATTCCAACTCTGTAGAAAGCATTCCAACCCTGCAGAGAAAATTCCAACCATGTACAAAGGTATTCCAACCCTGTAGAAAGCATTCCAACCCTGTCGAAAGCATTCCAACCCTCTAGAAAGCATTCCAACCCTGTAGAAAGCTGTTCAAACCCTGTACAAAGGTATTCCAACTCTGCCGAAAGCATTCCAACCCTGTAGAAAGCATTCCAACCCTGTAGAAAACATTCCAACCCTGTCGAAAGCATTCCAACCCTCTAGAAAGCATTCCAACCCTGTAGAAAGCTGTTCAAACCCTGTACAAAGGTATTCCAACTCTGCCGAAAGCATTCCAACACTGTAGAAAGCATTCCAACTCTGTACAAAGGTATTCCAACCCTGTAGAAAGCATTCCAACTCTGAACAAAGGTATTCCAACTCTGTCGAAAGCATTCCAACCCTGTAGAAAGCATTCCAACTCTGTACAAAGGTATTCCAACTCTGTCGAAAGCATTCCAACCCTGTAGAAAGCATTCCAACCCTGTAGAAAGCATTCCAACCAGGTAGAAAGCATTCCAACCAGGTAGAAAGCATTCCAACCCTGTAGAAAGTATTCCAACTCTGTCGAAAGCATTCCAACTATGTACAAAGGTATTCCAACCCTGTAGAAAGCATTCCAACTATGTACAAAGGTATTCCAAACCTGTAGAAAGAATTCCAACTCTGTACAAAGGTATTCCAACCCTGTAGAAAGCATTCCAACTATGTACAAAGGTATTCCAACCCTGTAGAAAGAATTCCAACTCTGTACAAAGGTATTCCAATTCTGTCGAAAGAATTCCAACCCTGTCCATAACATTCTGACTCTGTACAAAGGTATTCCAACTCTGTCGAAAGCATTCCAACTATGTACAAAGGTATTCCAACCCTGTAGAAAGCATTCTAACTCTGTACAAAGGTATTCCAACTCTGTCGAAAGCTTTCCAACCCTGTAGAAAGCATTCCAACCCTGTAGAAAGCAATCCAACTCTGTACAAAGGTATTCCAACCCTGTAGAAAGCATTCCCACTCTGTACAAAGGTATTCCAACCCTGTAGAAAGCATTCCAAATCTGTACAAAGGTATTCCAACTCTGTCGATAGCATTCCAACCCTGTAGAAAGCATTCCAACCCTGTACAAAGGTATTCCAACTCTGTCGAAAGCATTCCAACTCTGTACAAAGGTATTCCAACTCTGTCGAAAGCATTCCAACCCTGTAGAAAGCATTCCAACTCTGTAGAAAGCATTCCAACCCTGCAGAGAAAATTCCAACCATGTACAAAGGTATTCCAACCCTGTAGAAAGCATTCCAACCCTGTCGAAAGCATTCCAACCCTCTAGAAAGCATTCCAACCCTGTAGAAAGCTGTTCAAACCCTGTACAAAGGTATTCCAACTCTGCCGAAAGCATTCCAACCCTGTAGAAAGCATTCCAACCCTGTACAAAGGTATTCCAACTCTGTCGAAAGCATTCCAACTCTGTACAAAGGTATTCCAACTCTGTCGAAAGCATTCCAACCCTGTAGAAAGCATTCCAACTCTGTAGAAAGCATTCCAAATCTGTACAAAGGTATTCCAACTCTGTCGATAGCATTCCAACCCTGTAGAAAGCATTCCAACCCTGTACAAAGGTATTCCAACTCTGTCGAAAGCATTCCAACTCTGTACAAAGGTATTCCAACTCTGTCGAAAGCATTCCAACCCTGTAGAAAGCATTCCAACTCTGTAGAAAGCATTCCAACCCTGCAGAGAAAATTCCAACCATGTACAAAGGTATTCCAACCCTGTAGAAAGCATTCCAACCCTGTCGAAAGCATTCCAACCCTCTAGAAAGCATTCCAACCCTGTAGAAAGCTGTTCAAACCCTGTACAAAGGTATTCCAACTCTGCCGAAAGCATTCCAACCCTGTAGAAAGCATTCCAACCCTGTAGAAAACATTCCAACCCTGTCGAAAGCATTCCAACCCTCTAGAAAGCATTCCAACCCTGTAGAAAGCTGTTCAAACCCTGTACAAAGGTATTCCAACTCTGCCGAAAGCATTCCAACACTGTAGAAAGCATTCCAACTCTGTACAAAGGTATTCCAACCCTGTAGAAAGCATTCCAACTCTGAACAAAGGTATTCCAACTCTGTCGAAAGCATTCCAACCCTGTAGAAAGCATTCCAACTCTGTACAAAGGTATTCCAACTCTGTCGAAAGCATTCCAACCCTGTAGAAAGCATTCCAACCCTGTAGAAAGCATTCCAACCAGGTAGAAAGCATTCCAACCAGGTAGAAAGCATTCCAACCCTGTAGAAAGTATTCCAACTCTGTCGAAAGCATTCCAACTATGTACAAAGGTATTCCAACCCTGTAGAAAGCATTCCAACTATGTACAAAGGTATTCCAAACCTGTAGAAAGAATTCCAACTCTGTACAAAGGTATTCCAATTCTGTAGAAAGAATTCCAACCCTGTCCATAACATTCTGACTCTGTACAAAGGTATTCCAACTCTGCCGAAAGCATTCCAACCCTGTAGAAAGCATTCCAACTCTGTAGAAAGCATTCCAACTCTGTAGAAAGCATTCCAACCCTGTAGAAAGCATTCCAACTATGAACAAAGGTATTCCAAACCTGTAGAAAGCGTCCCAACTCTGTACAAATGTATTCCAACTCTGTCGAAAGCATTCCAACCCTGTCGAAAGCATTCCAACCCTGTCGAAAGCATTCCAACCCTGTCGAAAGCATTCCAACCCTGTCGAAAGCATGCCAACCCTGTCGAAAGCATTCCAACCCTCTAGAAAGCATTCCAACCCTGTAGAAAGTATTCCAACCCTGTACAAAGCTGTTCCAACCCTGTACAAAGGTATTCCAACTCTGTCGAAAGCATTCCAACCCTGTAGAAAGCATTCCAACTCTGTACAAAGGTATTCCAACCATGTAGAAAGAATTCCAACTCTGTACAAAGGTATTCCAACTCTGTCGAAAGCATTCCAACCCTGTCGAAAGCATTCCAACCCTCTAGATAGCATTCCAACCCTCTAAAAAGCATTCCAACCCTGTACAAAGCTGTTCCAACCCTGTACAAAGGTATTCCAACCCTGTACAAAGGTATTCCAACTCTGTCGAAAGTATTCCAACCCTGTAGAAAGCATTCCAACCCTGTAGAAAGCATTCCAACCCTGTAGAAAGCATTCCAACCCTGTAGAAAGCATTCCAACCCTGTAGAAAGCATTCCAACCCTGTAGAAAGCATTCCAACCATGTGGAAAGCATTCTAACCTTATAGAAAGCATTCCAACTCTGTAGAAGGCATTCCAACTCCGTAGAAAGCATTCCAACTCTGTAGAAAGTATTCCAACTCTGTACGGAGCATTCCAACTCTGTACGGAGCATTCCAACTCTGTAGAACATATTCCAACTCTGTACAAATTTTTCCAACCCTGTCGAACGTTCTCCAATGGTGTCCTGCCGTGTCCAACGGTGTCCAACGGTGTCCAACGGTGTCCAACGGCGTCCCACGTTGCAGTCCAGTCTAGATCATCCAAAATTCTTTTCGCGGCTTTTGCTGACCCAAACTGGACTGGTGCGTAGTTCTTAGCTTGGCATCGTTTTTCAAAGATTAATCAACTGATCAATTTTTGGAAAACGATACCAATTACCAGGTCTCACCACGAGGAGGTGACTACGCACGAGACCCGCCCATGAGTTATTTAACATTACGCATCGGTCTCGACATTCAACCTATTGGCAAGAATATCGAGTTCTGACTCTACTCCATCATGGGCCTGCGTAAAGAGATAGTTATTTCGTAGCCTAACCGCGAAACACCTATCTCCTACGCAGCAGTTACACGAATCTTTACAAACGTAAAACAAACCTTACACGACGCAATATCTATCTCCCACACAACGCAACATGTATCTCATGCATAACGATTACATCGATCAGTACAAACATCGTACAATAATTCGCAACCCTATCGGCAACATTCCGTATCAAAGATACATTTGTCTAACTTGGAACGAAAGAAAAGAAATGGGGCTACTATGGAAAAGGAGCCCCAACAATCAGACGATGAAGAAAAACCGCGGCTCGCCCGGAACGAACGTAATCGCGATCTCTCGAAAGAACTAACAAACCTACGTGACGTACCCCCGTGCACCAGATAACTCACAGATTCAGTGGAAGCGCAAGCATTGACCTTCGCTCGATTCCTGTCACGTCGTTTGGATCTTATCACGGTCGATGGCACTTACCGATGATACCAGTGTCCAGCAAATGGGCTTGCAATTTAACACACTCCAACTGAACAGTTGAACCCGGGAAGGGACCGCTGAACAGGATTACAAAGGCAAGGCCCCAACTGAACAGTGGGGTCCACCCCCGCGAGTTCGAACAGAATTACGGAGGACATTAAATGCAGGTCCCCTGTCCAAGTACCGAAGTACCAATCGGACAGTATTGCAGAACTGCGACTAAATCGTCAACAGTTTCACAGGTATCACCAGCGTGATGATAACGCCCGCGATTCGAGGCAAACAACGAGCAGTCGTCGAGTAGTCACCAAGACAAGAGGTGTCCTTGGGCGACCAGCGAATCCAAAGAGTTGTCCCGTGTACGTTGACCCGCACGTACCCGGAATACGCGCGAGCGAGTACGCCACGCGTCAGTTTGAAAGAACTGAGCGATCGTGAAACGATAAATCGCGGGAACAATTTTTCTAATGTGGTAAGCGAGGTGATCAAGAGAGAAAAGATTTTTATTTTTTCAAAGATAAAACTCGAAGAATAGATTCCAAGATAGACAAGTATCGTTCTATAGAATGAGCTTACAATGCATTACAATACATAACATAGGTATCTACCTTATGACTAATTAGGGCTAAAACGCACGCATCCCACGTTGTCCCACGGTGTCCCCCCGATGTCCAACGATGTCCCACGGTGTCCCACGTCGACCCACGGTGTCCCACGGTGTCCCACGTCGTCCCACGGTGTCCCACGTCGTCCCACGGTGTCCCACGGCGTCCCACGGCGTCCCACGGTGTCCCACGGCGTCCCACGGCGTCCCACGGTGTCCCACGGCGTCCCACGGCGTCCCACGGCGTCCCACGGCGTCCCACGGCGTCCCACGGCGTCCCACGGCGTCCCACGGCGTCCCACGGCGTCCCACGGCGTCCCACGGCATCCCACGACGTCCCACGTTGCAGTCCAGTGTAGGTCATCCAAAATTCTTTTGGTGGCTTTTGGATATTCACACTGGACCAACGGTATCCAACGGTGTCCAACGGTGTCCAACGGTGTCCCACGACGTCCCACGTCGTCCCACGGCGTCCCACGGCGTCCCACGGCGTCCCACGGCGTCCCACGGCGTCCCACGGCGTCCCACGGCGTCCCACGGCGTCCCACGGCATCCCACGACGTCCCACGTTGCAGTCCAGTGTAGGTCATCCAAAATTCTTTTGGCGGCTTTTGGATATTCACACTGGACCAACGGTATCCAACGGTGTCCAACGGTGTCCAACGGTGTCCCACGACGTCCCACGGCGTAACACAGCGTCCCACGTCGTAACACAGCGTCCCACGGCGTAACACAGCGTCCCACGTCGTCCCACGTCGTTCCACGGCGTCGCACGTCGTTCCACGGCGTCGCACGTCGTTCCACGGCGTCGCACGTCGTTCCACGGCGTCGCACGTCGTTCCACGGCGTCGCACGTCGTTCCACGGCGTCGCACGTCGTTCCACGGCGTCGCACGTCGTTCCACGGCGTCGCACGTCGTTCCACGGCGCCCCCCGTCGTTCCACGGCCTCCCACGTCGTTCCACGGCGTCCCACGTCGTTCCACGGCGTCCCACGGTGTCCCACGGTGTCCCACGGTGTCTCACGGTGTCCCACGGTGTCCCACGGTGTCCCACGTTGTCCCACGGTGTCCCACGTTGCAGTCCAGTTTAGATTATCCAAAATTCTCTTCGTATTTTTTCTTGATCTAAACTGGACTGTATTAGCATGGTTCTTAGCTTGGTATCGAATTATTGTACAATGTTTGTACTGATCGATATAATTGTTTTCCAAAAATTAATCATCTGATTAATCTGCGAAAAAGATTACATTGAGCAGTACAAAATTGTACAATAATTCGCAATCGTACTGGTAACATTCTATATCAAAGATACATTTGTCTAACTTGGAACGAGAGAAGGAAAATGAAACTATTGACACTGCATATACAATTTAAAGTCTTGCAAAAGATACATACGACTCGTTGTACTAAACTTATGAAAATATCGAGAAGTTATATTACTCCAACGTGATCGCAAAATGTTTCTTTTAAAAATGGGAAAACAGGAAGAAACCTGAACAATCAGGCAATGAAAGAAAAATCATTTGGGTATCTAGCATACATATTTAATATGCTATGAAATTTTCAAATATGTAACTGAAATGTATTTTCTGTAAATTGATAAATTTGAAACAAACATATTTACTGGATTTAGTATATGAAAGAAACAGGCATCTTTAAAACGAGAACATTTTATACATGAAAAATAAACTAGTACTAATGATCAATTATAGATCAAATTACTATTGATTAAATTTTAGCGAATATAGAGAATCATTTGTATCTTTTTAATCGAAACTAGGGTTACGTTGAAAACAAGAATTTTAAGTAATAGAATTTAAACTGAATTAAAAATTAAAAATTTCATTTAAAATAACTAAGATGAGAGAAAACCCGCTTATTAGAAAATCACTTGCTTCGTCTTTTAACTTTTAACAGTATCTGTTATTTCCTACAACAACATAGTGACTTGCAACATAATGTACCGAAAGAGATGCACATAAATAATTTTGTTCAGAATTTTTGTTACAAACGTGACGATTATCGCGAATGAACTTTTGTTTCATGCAAATTGTTACGCCACGAGGCTCAGTAGAGATCATATTTCCAACCGTCGCTCGCGGTCCTTCAGCGTCGCAGATATATCCTCTTATCTGCCCGACGAAAAACATACATTGTATCGACGATCGCATAGTTGTCACCAGGCAGCGAGTTCTGGAACCGTCGATTTCGGACCGTTATTTCTAACAAAGAAGTCGGCCTGCGTGATCATTATGCGCTCGTTGATAGAATGTATGTTTTTCGTCCGGCAGATAAGAGGATATATCTGCGACGCTGGAGGAACGCGAGCGACGGTTGGAAATATGATATCTACTGAGCCTCGTGGCGTAACACAAATGAAATTCGAATATTTATAAAATTCTACATTACTGTTAAAAGATTAAAAATATCGCGGTCGAAAACATTCTAAAAGTTATGGTTCTAAGAACGAACAATCACCAGCATTAATTCCAATCGCAATGAATTAAATTTTAAAAAATATTTCAAGCCTTCATAGCAACATTAAGATATTTCATTATAATACTTTTTTACGCATGAAATCGCTCACAATTTCATACATGTAAACAATATGACATATATATACATGTAATAAATGTATGTAATGTAATAATGTAAATATATACATGTAAATATAAATTATACATTCATAGTAAAGTTTTGTATTTTAGCAGTCATGGTAACAAAGGAATATGTCTTATAGCAGTATTTTCAGTAATAAACGTAGTAATAAGGGGTGCATTAATAAGGGACTCTGAAAAATAAACAAAGCAGTAGCCAGAAGGGCTACTAAAATTCAATCGTCTTCCACTCTATATAAACCCGATCAACGCGCCGAGAGTGGAACAGAATATTCTTGTTTCGCAACGCTAATTTACTACTAATATTTATGAAGCAAAAAATTCTCAAAATCAAACGCGAAGAGTGCTTCGTTATATCTGCAATATCAATTAATTTATCATTAAAAAAAAAAAAAAAAGAAAAGTCTGAAAATTCCCGAAACGAGACGCAACGCTAATAAATTTAAATCTACGCACTCGTATTTAAACAATACGCAACACTAATAGCGAGAGATCGTAGTGCAACCATTTAGGAGGTTGCTGATGAACGACCACACTTGCACAGCTCTTGCAGCTGTATCGTGTGATCCAGGAACAGTGTCCGACAAATACAGTCGGAAGGTTTGGGCATTCTGTAAACGCAACTCTACTTAACAAAACGCGATAATTCGTTGTCGCAACGCTAAAGGGAAAAATAAGTAGAACTCGCGATGGAACAACATCGCAACGCTAACTCTCAAAGTGAATTTAATGAAAATTATTATTTACTATATGAAAAAGCTACTTTAAATATTCTGGTATTGCTACTTGCAATACTATAAAATTAATTAAACACTTTTATAATCTAATTTTAAACAATGCAAAACAGGAAAAATTCTAAAAATTGCAAAAGGCAATCGCGATATCGCAATTCGCAACTCTAAAGCAAACGCGATTATTATTTTATCGCAACTCTAATACAACCCGTAATTAATTTATCGCAACACTAATAAGAAAAATCACGAGTGGAGGGCTGGCATATCGCAGTGCAACCATTTAGGAGGTTGCCGATGAACGATCACACTTGCACAGCTCTTCCAGCTGTATCGTGTGAGCCAGAAACAGTGTCCGACAAATGCAGTCGGAGGGTTTGGGCATTTTATAAACGCAACTCTACTTAAGAAAACGCGATCATTCATTATCGCAACGCTAACAGGAAAAATTAGTAGAACTCGCGATGGAACAATATCGCAACGCTAACTCTTAAAGTGAATTTAATGAAAATTATTCTTTACTATATGAAAAAGCTACTTCAAATATTCTGATGCTGAAACTTGCAATACTATAAAATTAATTGAAAACTAACATTTTTATAATCTAATTTTAAACAACAGAAAAAAGGATAAATTCTGATACGTATAGTTCTATAAGAAATTCTAAAAATTCATAATAAAATTTGCAAAAGACGATTCACTACTCTAAAGCAAACGCGATTATCATTTTATCGCAACTCTAATTCAAACCGTAATCATTTTATCGCCACACTAATGCAAAGCCGCGATATTATTTCGTAACTCTAATACAATCCGTGATTAATTCGTCGCAACACTAATACGAAAAATCGCGATTGGCCCAATGGGACGATGGACCGATATATACATCGGCCAAAAACTACTACTACTATTACTACAAACACTAAAAGCGAGCATAGTGACAAAGTAGTAACGATAATGACTTCCCATGCTCTGGACGACCCAGAGGATGGGTAGCCATTGGTAGTTGCCCTCTTGAGTGACAGTTTGTCGGGCCTCTTCGGCATATAGCCTCTTCTTTCTTCGAGCGCAATGCCCGCTGAAACTTAAATCTAAGCTCGAGACTTCTAAATCGCAAACAAAAAAAAAAACTTATAAAGGTGAAATAAAAATATAAACCGCGGAAGCTGATGGAAGTGCGCATGGACTGGCCAACGATCACAGCTGTGATCGTTGTCCACTCGCATGTGCGTGCTCGAGCGATAAACGTTCGTTTCGAGCCCACGCGACCGCGACCGCGAAATTCGAAAAATCGATAGGCAAAACCAGAGACGAGAGCATGCTCTACTCGTGCCAGTTTCACCGTCGATTTTTCAAACCAATTTCCAGAAACAGGTTGGTCACACGAAAATGTGCCTACCCGACCAGAGACTGTGCCAACCTGCCCGGCCCTACCTACTTATAATTAACAGACACACCAGAAAGTATACTACCTATCCTACCTAGCGCTATATTTAAAAATGGCAAAACGGGCACACCAACACACTCGCTCCACGGTTCTCACGCAAACGCCCGGGTGCAAAGGACCTACACTAGAGAGGACGTCCCGGGACGCCTCCGACACCCGAGCTTAGCAAACATGCACACTCTAAGGGTACGTACCTTTTTCCTGAAATCGACTGACGAAGGCTAGTGATCATTGCGTACAACGTGATAAAACACGTCTGCAGAAATTATATTTTTTAAATGAATATAAGTAAACTTGAAATTATAATTGCAATTGATAGCAATATTATGAGTGCATATACACTTAATCGCGTGGATGATATTATCACAAAATGTGATTGTATCGAGACGTAAATTGAATCGATATATGTCTCGATATTTTTAATATTTGAAGTTTTAACGAATGAAAAAAAGCGACGCAATTCCACGGCCTAATAACACACATACACAATGTGGAAATTACGTCGTGCACGATACGCTAACGCATCGTCAGTCGCTGAGAAATTATTACATTACTTAATTCTAGATCATCGTGCCCAATGTCTTTCTCCCATTCAAGTAGCACCTGGGCACGTGAATGAGATCCTGACAATGGGCACGGAAATGGTTAAACCTGAAAATCCTGATCTAAAAAGATGATTAGTTTGTCCAATTTTTATTTAACGGACTAACTTTCTTTAATTTTATATTTCATTACTTCGTTTCATATTGTAATAACTCTACTTTATTAATTTCATAAATAAGAACAAAATTTTAATATTGCGAAAGAGGTAGCGTTAATTGAAAAAAGATTAAGATTGGATCAAATGGAACAGTTTACTCTAAATATATTACTAAGAAAGAAATAATCTCAGGCGATCTCTTTATCAAAGCACATACTCGAAAATGCAGAAGCAGTGTTCAAAATTATTGCTTTGATTAAAACATCTGCCTGTCGCGAAGTGTCTTCTTGCATGTAAAATTTCACACATTTTTGTACGGAAAAAAATGAATTTTACTTAATACTGACTAACCTGATAAACGTGACTTAATATTGTCACGATCAATTCATTGCTAAAAATCAAGTATATTTATGTCATACAGGTATATTCGTGTAAATATTAGCCATTTGCAAATATTCATACGGAATATTAACACGCATATTTATAAATAACACGAATATATTCGGAAATGTATATGTTTAACCTAACTATTAAAAAACTAATTATTATAATCGCGATATGCAAGAAAACCTATCCTAAACTAATAAATTTGAAAAAAGAATGTTACTACTCGCGGGTATAAAAAATACCCGCGGTCACTATGCTCGCAAGAAATTCTACGTAATACAACCGGTCACCCGTGCCGATTCGGACCTTTCATCCTACGACATGATTGAGTGACCGGAGGAACAGAAATGCATGCGACTCACCGTTCGATGCGAAGGAACAGAGGACGTTACCCTGGATGCTGTGGTATCCCAGCGAATATCATCAGGGAGGAATCGTTGAATGGCCAATGGTAGCAATGGGGGTTGCGAAAAATCTGTTACAAAAGAAAACATGATGAGTGATTGTTGACTATTTGAAAAGTTGGAGATAATGAAAAATGAAGGTTTCTTAACTTTAATAATTTTAGTAATAATAAAGATTGAAATTCTAATAAACTTTGATTAGTATAAAAACTGAAACTCTAATATGAAAGTTCAAAATCTAAAAATTAAGAATCTAATGATTTCTTAAATATGTTAATTATTTGTTTCATAATTCGGTATTAAGACTTTAACACTTATTTTATTTTAATGAAAGAATAACCACAGAAAACACTAACCTCCCAAATTTTCAATCAAATTGTATTTTTTAATTGATAGTGATCAAAGAAAAGTATACCGAATAGATATAATAGAAGTACGATATGTAAAAATACTTACATTCTTGGCCTTTGAGCCACTGTTAAAACATTCTCAAAGAAGATGAAGAAGTTGAAGCAGTGATATGCCTATAACAGAACATGAGATATCATTAATATCGTTAATACGTAATAACAAACTTGAAACTTTAGCAATAATAAAGAGTAACGTCTAATAAATATGTAAATTGGAGCTCTAATACAAAAGTTTTGAAAACAAAACATTCAGTGATTTTTTATGCGTATCAGACGGTTTTACCGTACTTTAATATTAAGACTTTAAGATTTTATTTCAATTAAAAAGGACATTTATAGCTTTCTAAAATATCATTAATTTTTATTTTATAATTAACAATATTTCAAACAAAATATAATAAATAGAACAAATTGAAATACAATATATAAAACTACTTACATTCTTGAGCTCCTGGAGAGGCTTTATCCTCTTGAGGGTGGCACTGACTCTAATACCGAAAACGAATATTCAAAAAAATAAATGTATAAAAAAGAAAAAGAAAAGACTACGTTACCACGACCGCGTGAATTATAATCGGCGAACAAAAACTCTAATATCGCGTACAAATTTGATTGATAAAATTTTATTATTTTCGCGTGTGATTATTCGATCGAATTTAATCAAAACTATCGTGATTTTAAAATATTGAAAAGAAACTATCGCGTAACAAACACTGACTCTACAACCGCATTGCGCGCGGTCACAAATATTTCCTGAAAATAAAGCTGTTTAAGGGCGGTGGTGAGGGTGGGGTTGGAAAAGAAGCGAAACATCGTTTCGACAATTTTCTTCTTTTTCCTATCGGACGTTTACTTAGAAAATACTGCTACTTTTTTACACTCAAAAATTATTATTAAGAAATTGGAATAAGTTTGAAAAATATTATTTAGTTGAAAATTGTGAGATATTTCTCGATAGCCAACAAATGCTTACGAATACCGTGAATGCAGTGCAATCGTTTGCAAGAATTATATTGTTCGTAATTAGAATATATACTGTGAATTTTCGTTATTAGAATACGAAATATACATTACACTAATACACTATAGTCGCGTGTTATAAATATTGGAAAATATTTGCAAGAATTCAAAAGTTCACCACTAAATATACTTAAAGAATACTGCACAAACGCGCGCGAAAGCTTGCTTCGAGGTATTTGAATCTAACTGTTGTTAGGGTGCAAGTTTATGACGTTAACTGTAGCAAATTCACATATTGTAGCAAAAGAAATTGAATTCAGATAAGTAAATTGTTTTGATATAACTCAATTTAAACAATAAGATAATTCGTTAAAAATTTGTTTGAAATAAGAGAATGATTTCATACATAGGAAATAGAACATTAATTTATTTAATCGTCTTTATGTTCATTTTAGTATTCCAAATAATTAAGAAATTATCTATTATGAAATATGTATCAAATATATTTTAAAATAAATATAAATTGTATATCAAACGTAATCCATATTCGAATAAAAAGACAACAAAATTTTTCATACAAAACTGTCTTAGTTAAAATATACTTATCGGATTGATCCTTAATAGTCTTCGCATCCATATGTCAATTTTTCTGTTACTTTTATGTTATCTCTGCTTTCGACAAATAAGTTACTCGAAAAATTACTAGAAATTAAAACAAATGTATAAAATAATTAAATGAAATTATAGTCTAGATTCAGTGGAAAAGAAGAATAGATTTTTATATTTCGTTCCAAGTCAGAAAAGTATCGATGTACAGAATGGGCTTACAATACACTTGTCCCACGGTGTCCAACGGTGTCCCACGGTGTCCAACGGTGTCCCACGGTGTCCAACGGTGTCCAACGGTGTCCAACGGTGTCCAACGGTGTCCAACGGTGTCCAACGGCGTCCCACGTTGCAGTCCAGTCTAGATCATCCAAAATTCTTTTCGCGGCTTTTGCTGACCCAAACTGGACTGGTGCGTAGTTCTTAGCTTGGCATCGTTTTTCAAAGATTAATCAACTGATCAATTTTTGGAAAACGATACCAATTACCAGGTCTCACCACGAGGAGGTGACTACGCACGAGACCCGCCCATGAGTTATTTAACATTACGCATCGGTCTCGACATTCAACCTATTGGCAAGAATATCGAGTTCTGACTCTACTCCATCATGGGCCTGCGTAAAGAGATAGTTATTTCGTAGCCTAACCGCGAAACACCTATCTCCTACGCAGCAGTTACACGAATCTTTACAAACGTAAAACAAACCTTACACGACGCAATATCTATCTCCCACACAACGCAACATGTATCTCATGCATAACGATTACATCGATCAGTACAAACATCGTACAATAATTCGCAACCCTATCGGCAACATTCCGTATCAAAGATACATTTGTCTAACTTGGAACGAAAGAAAAGAAATGGGGCTACTATGGAAAAGGAGCCCCAACAATCAGACGATGAAGAAAAACCGCGGCTCGCCCGGAACGAACGTAATCGCGATCTCTCGAAAGAACTAACAAACCTACGTGACGTACCCCCGTGCACCAGATAACTCACAGATTCAGTGGAAGCGCAAGCATTGACCTTCGCTCGATTCCTGTCACGTCGTTTGGATCTTATCACGGTCGATGGCACTTACCGATGATACCAGTGTCCAGCAAATGGGCTTGCAATTTAACACACTCCAACTGAACAGTTGAACCCGGGAAGGGACCGCTGAACAGGATTACAAAGGCAAGGCCCCAACTGAACAGTGGGGTCCACCCCCGCGAGTTCGAACAGAATTACGGAGGACATTAAATGCAGGTCCCCTGTCCAAGTACCGAAGTACCAATCGGACAGTATTGCAGAACTGCGACTAAATCGTCAACAGTTTCACAGGTATCACCAGCGTGATGACAACGCCCGCGATTCGAGGCAAACAACGAGCAGTCGTCGAGTAGTCACCAAGACAAGAGGTGTCCTTGGGCGACCAGCGAATCCAAAGAGTTGTCCCGTGTACGTTGACCCGCACGTACCCGGAATACGCGCGAGCGAGTACGCCACGCGGCAGTTTGAAAGAACTGAGCGATCGCGAACCGATAAATCGCGGGAACAATTTTTCCAACGTGGTATGCGAGGGGATCAAGAGAGACGAGATTTATATTTTTCGTTCCAAGATGGATAAGTATCTTTGTACGAAATGAGCTTACAATGCACATAACATAGGTATCTATCTTATGATTAATTAAAGCTAAAACGCACGCATCCCACGGTGTCCCACGGGGTCCCGCGATGTCCCACGATGTCCCACGGTGTCCAACGTTGCCCCCGCGGGGGGGTCTTAGTCCAGGCTTGATCACCAAAATTATTTTGGATGATCAAGACCAGACTATATTCAAGTAGTTTTTAGCTTGATATCGTTTTTCAAATAATAATACTAATATTCAAAATAGTACTTGGTGTATTATTATTTGGAAAACGATACCAATTACCGGGACCCACCACGAGGAGGTAACTACGCTCGGGTCCCATTTACATAAACAGTTTTTAAGCATTGGAAGCAGAGATGTAAAATTATTTTATAACAAAGAAGTAGCGCGTATTGAAATTTATTAATTAGAATGGCTGTATTACGTGGATCTGCATAATCATACTGGAATATTGAACTTATCATCGAAGAAACGAAACCATGCAAGATACCAATTGTAGTGCGTATGGATGAATACGGTGTTGTTTCCTTGGTTTTGTGCAGACATGGAAAATTACATTTCATCCATAGACACTCAGTAGGTACACTCTGCGTTACCACTGGTTTTATATGAAATAGTGAAATGAGAAATTAAATACTTTAGAATTTAAAATTAAAAAATAATGCTATATAGAAATACAATAGCACTTCAGGGACTTGAAAGATTTCATAAATATTAAATAAAACAAAATAAATCATTAATTTACTCACAACGAATTCATGGTATTCATTTAAATCAATGAATGTAGAGTTGTTTCCAATTAATGGTACAACTGTTACAAATTAAGAGCATAATTACTTTAAATTAATGGGAGGATATAGTTATAAATTATTGGTATAATTGTTAAGAATTTATGGAGTAATTGTTTTAGATTAATGGCTTAAATGATATAAATTAATAGTTTAAATGTTAGAAATTAATGGTTTACATGTATAAAATAACAGTTTAAATGCTATGAATTAATAGTTTAAATGATGTAAATTAATAGCTTAAATGCATAAAATAACAGTTTAAATGGCGTAAATTAATAGCTGAAATGTTGTAAATTAATAGCTTAAATGTTATAAATTAATGGCTTAAGTGTTGTAAATTAACGGTTTAGACGTTATAAATTACTAGTTCAATGTTATTGTTAATATTTTTTGTTTATTTACCGTATATTTAAGTTCTCCTTCGATGTTCACTATCCGGCAGTTCAGGCGCTAAAGAGCTCGCGCGCCACTTCTGGGTCCCTTATATACCTTTACAAATTATCGAGATGTCAATCAAAGGGTAACGATCTTTTGACAAAGCAAAAGACGGTTTTTCCATTATAACAAAATCACATTGACCATTCTTTAATTTTTATCGTAAATGGGCGCCTTCAACGATTTAATACGATATCCATTTTTATCGTTTTAATAGTTTCTACAAGCTAAAACTATATTCACACTTCTTTGATACTAGTTTTCGATTATCAGTTAGTTTGAACAGAAAGGGAAACAAAGCCTAACGGCAGTCGATGACGTTACTGTGAAATAAGTTAAGGTATTAAATAATAAATGTTCTTGTATTAAATGTTTTTTTTTTTTCTTGAATAACACCTACATCACTGTATGCGATATTTAAAATTCTTATTTAATACTTACTTATAAGTCAAGTTCTTTTTTAATGCCTCTCAAATTAAACGAGTAAATTTACTCGTTATAGTAGTAACATTGTTACGTCGGCCGACTCTCTACCTGGACGGGGCCTTGCATCGCACATGGCAGCCATGTGTCTGCACCTCCTTACGGCATACTCTAAAGAATCTGATGTTACGTCGGCCGACTCTCTACCTGGACCAGGCGTCGCATCGCGAGCGGGATGGCAACCATATGTCTGCACATCCTTATTGCGTACTCTAAAGAACCTCAAGGACCGACCATGGATCTGTTCTATGAATTTTCTAAGATCTCTGGTTTGTGTCCGGAAAACACTTAAAAATTAGTTATTTTCACACGTGCGATGCTTCCCACCACAAACCTTCTATCGAGGGCAGCTAAGACCCCTCCTAGTCCACCAACAATCGTAATGGCCAATAGAAACAATGTCTAGTACCCTCACTTTCCTGGCCAAAAAACTGTCATCTACGAATCCGATGATCCCGTGCGTTAGACACACCCTTTCCTAGCTCTCCTCTGACACAGCATCGTCACTCTCAGGGTAGTCTATTTTCGTCGTCCGAACAGTCAGTAAGTCTACCACGGTTCTACCTTCAAATCAATTCGTTTGCAAAATCCAACTATCTCATCGAGAGATATCGTCAAATCGGGTCACATTTTCTGTAACGTATAAGCTGTACTCATCGTCAAATACTTGTGACGCTCATAAGATTGTATAATCCATTGTTGAATATATCTATCATATTAACCTGTTAACACAGTGTTAATTTCAATTAACCACCCCTGTTATCCTAACCGAAACACGGGGAACGACTATTTCGCGGCGTCGATTAGCCGAATCGTAGCGAGAATTTACGCCTCTCGCTGACGCGTTTTCCTCGCGACCGCGTCTCTCCGCGAACGGTCGTAACAAACATAAAATGGCCCTTTTTTCTTCATTGGCGCCTGCATCGATGTAAGTGATACAGATATTAATTATGTAGCGAATAATATTCTTCACTAGATCTATCAAAGGATTTATTAGGCTATTAGCGAGAGATTTATTGATCCTTTAAAGAATGGTTTAATTGCTATAAATTAAAGTTTTAAATGTTGTTAATTAATGTTCCCATTGGCATAAATTAATAGTTTAATTGTAATTAATTACTCGCTTAAATATTGTTAATTATTAGTTGGATTGTTATAAATTAATGGTCTAAAAGTTGTTAATTAATTGTTTGATTGTTATAAATTAATGGTATAACTGTTATTAAGTAATGGCTTAAATATTACAAATTAGTGCTTTAATTGTTCTTCAGTAATCGTTCAAATGTTGTTAATTAACGGTTTGATTGTTATAAATTAATAGCTTAAATGTTACAAATTAATAGCTTAAATGTTATAAATTAATAGCTTAAATGTTATAAATTAATGGCTTAGGTGATATAAATTAATAGTGTAAATGTTATAAATTAATGGTTTAAATGTTATAAATTAATGGTTTAAATGTTATAAACTAATAGTTTAAACATTACAAATTAATAGCTTAAATATTATGAATTAATAGCTTAAATGTTATAAATTAATAGCTTAAATGTTATAAATTAATAGCTTAAGTGTTGTAAATTAACGGTTTAGACGTTATAAATTACTAGTTCAATGTTATTGTTAATATTTTTTGTTTATTTACCGTATATTTAAGTTCTCCTTCGATGTTCACTATCCGGCAGTTCAGGCGCTAAAGAGCTCGCGCGCCACTTCCGGGTCCCTTATATACCTTTACAAATTATCGAGATGTCAATCAAAGGGTAACGATCTTTTGACAAAGCAAAAGACGGTTTTTCCATTATAACAAAATCACATTGACCATTCTTTAATTTTTATCGTAAATGGGCGCCTTCAACGATTTAATACGATATCCATTTTTATCGTTTTAATAGTTTCTACAAGCTAAAACTATATTCACACTTCTTTGATACTAGTTTTCGATTATCAGTTAGTTTGAACAGAAAGGGAAACAAAGCCTAACGGCAGTCGATGACGTTACTGTGAAATAAGTTAAGGTATTAAATAATTAGATAGATAAAATTCATATTAAACATTATATTATATTATCGATATTGGTTCATTTACTCGTGCTAATTACAAAAGAAAATGTTCTTTTTTCTTAAATAACACCTACATCACTGTGTCCGATATTTAAAATTCTTATTTAATGCTTACTTAAAAGTCAGGTACCTTTTTAATTCTTCTAAAGTTAAACAAGTAAATTTACTCGTTATAGTTGTAACATAAAATGGCTTTTTTTCTTCGATACCGCCTGCATCGTGATACTGATATTAATTATGTAGCAAATAATATGAATTAATTGGCTGTAATCGCGATTAGGTATTTCTTCGTTAGATCTATCAAACGATCTATTAGGCTATTAGCGAGAGACTTATTGATTCCTTGAAGAATGGTTTGATTGTTATAAATTAATGTTTTAAATGTTGTTAACAAATGTTTCCATTGCTATAAATTAATAGTTTAATTGTTATTAATTAGTTGCTTAAATATTGTTAATTATTGGTTGTGAGGTGGTTGGGTCGTGATAGGTACTGAAAAATCACTCATATATATTTAATAATAGATATTTATTATAATATATTCTGTGTATATACGATGTGTAGAACTCGCGAATGTTATATTGGCGGTTCGCGATTATTATCAGTAACGGTTCGCGATTCGCAATTACAAATTCGATTTCTGATTGATGCGTTTTGATGCGCGATATAAGCTCGAATGATGATTGCCTAAGATGCCGTGGAACTCTGATCAGTTATTACGAACTACCAACTATTGCTTCGGGCCGATATGTAACGACTGACTTTCCGTCACGATGATGCCGCGAAGGAAAACTGTATTGGGGTGTCTCTTAGGATGCGAGATCATCGGATTCGTTGAGGAAAGCCTTGAATCGGAAAGTGAGGAAAATGGACGCTGTTGCTAATTGGCTCATTTTTGTGTTGGTGGTTGGAAAAGAATGCTAACTGCCCTTGAAAGAAAGTCGCTGGTGGGAAGTATCGTACGTGAGAAAAGCAGATTTCTGGTATCTTCGGAGGTGATAGGTTTAGGGATTGCTAAGAGAAAGACTGTTTGTCCCTGTATTTTCGTCCAGTCGCGGGGAGACGCGATAGCGTTGAAGCGCGTCAACGGGAGTTCTAAATTCCCGTTACGATTAAACGAATCGACACCACGAGCAGGGCGATCCCCTTATTCCTTATAGGATAATAGGGGTGTTTGGTTTTAAATATAACTGGAATCTACAGTTATATAATCTATATCTATTTATTTAACCAGCCTACAATACTTGTTGCGTCGACAGATATTGTTTGACTTCGTCGTGTCGGAAAGTACAATAATTGATTGACCCGAAGGTTGATCGATTTGATGGGTAGAGCACCGAGAACTTGACTTTTGATATTTTTCGATATTCGTTAAATTCGCGATTTTATTCGTCAGGGCTTACGATGTATGCGGTATGATTTCTGAAAATAGACTAACTGCCCTAGGATAAATTCCTTGTCCTCTCGGGGAGACGACCCCCACTGCGCTCGGATCACGCCGCCGCTCGCGCCGATGATCACGTATGCCGACTACTTTGTGAAAATAAAGAACGGACCGAAATCGACGTTTCTGGAACTCGCGGCCGGGTGGCAACCATGCGCTCGTCGATACATTGTATGTTCCGTCGGGAAGATGAGACGATTCGTATATGACGCTGGAAGACCGCGAGAGACGGTTAGAAACATGATCCATATCAAGTTTCGCGACGTAACACTTTCGATATACCTGCTCTGAAGAATGAATATTGAACCATCTTCTAGTCCATCAATTTCAAGTTCAAGAAAACTCTTTACTTCTTTCGAACTCGTAATTTTGAATTCTTTATTAAAATTGTTGAACAATTTATCGATTAGAGATTCGTCTGAAGCTGCTACCAGTCCATCGTCTACGTATATGGTCATCAACAGTAATTTGTCATCTTCTGTATGAATATAAAAGCAAGGATCTGCGTTACTATGATAAAATTTTAAATCTGAAATAAATTTTGTGAAACGTTCCGTTCAACATCTTGGAGACTGCTTTAAGCCATATAGACTTTTTAGCAATTTACAAACGCGATTTGTACCATCGTCAAAACCTTTAGATTGTTTCATATAGATGTCTTCTTTCAGACTTCCATATAAAAATGCGGTTTTAATGTCAAACTGTCCAAGGTATAAATTATTTTTGGCAGCAATACTGAGCATTAATCTAATTGTGTCAAACCGAGCAACGGGACGATAGGTTTCCTTATAATCTATGCCTTCTTTCTGTGAACACGCTTTAATCGCAAGTCGCGCTTTGTATCGTTCCGAATTGTCCGGATTTTGCTTTACCGTTAAAACCCACCTATTGCTAAGTATCTTTTGATCTTTTGGTTTTTCTACAAGGATCCACGTCTTATTTTCCTGGTGCGATTTCATTTCATCATGCATAGCCGCTTTCCATAATTCTTTCTTTTCGGATCTCATCGATTCGTTAAAATCTACCGGTAATTTTTCCGCTACGTACATTGCTGGACTACCATAAAAATCGGTTCGTTTGATCTTATCTCTATCTCTCAGTTGTCTCACATTCTCGTTGGTTACATGAGATTGTTTTCCATGTTCACTCACTGCGCTTTCATACGTACATGCTCTATCGCTCTGCGTACACACATCTTCACGCTCGACAATTATCGGTAAACTTATATTAACGAATTTTGCAGTTTCTAGTTCGGGCATAAATATTGCGTCACGGCTTATTATTACATTTCTTACGGTCGGCACGTATACTCGATACTCTCATCCGTCATCTAGATAGCCTACCAAATATCCTTTGTTAGCCTTTTTGTCAAGTTTACTTCTCTTTTCCGCAGGTATGTGTGCAAAGCACTCAGTACAGAAAACTCTAAACTTTTCTACATCTGACGATTCCCCGTACCACAATTCATATGGTGTTTTATTCTCTTGTCCTGTTGGCCCTGTCTTATTTATGACATGCACTGCTGTGTTCATGGCTTCGGCCCATAAAAACAGCGGTAGATTTGGTTTCGAATGTAGCATTGACCGGCCTGCCTCTACTATTGCACTATTTTCTCTTTCTGCGACGCCATTCTGTTCGGGAGTGTATGGGACGTTAACCGTGTGCCTAATTCTCTGGCTTAATTCTCTGTTGTTCCCTTTTACAATTATTACTTTTTGTTACCAGCGCCACCGATGTTGCCTGGTCGTCTTTCTTCCATCTGGTTTTTTCTGCCATCAGTCTGGTACTAAGCTTGTCTAGGGTTTTCCTTTCTTCCTCCACTGACTCCCACGCACTGTGAAAATGATCAAATTTGCTTGGTAACGCCGATAAAATGAGTGTTATCAGCGTTCACTCGGCAACTTCACCTTCAAGGGCTTTCATCTTCGCCGCTATCAGTTCCAACTTCGACAAGTTGTGGGACACATTTTCAGATTCTTCCCATTTAAAATTGAAGAACTGCTTCTGGATCATATTTAAATTTTCATTTGACTTCATATCATATACTGCGTTTAATTTCTTCCACATTTCATGTGCTGTTGTGCAGCATAAAAGAAGATCCAACAGTTTCCTTCCTACCGAGGTCACAATTAATATCCTCGCTAACCGATCTGCCTTCAAAAATCTTTCACGGGCGATTCCCTTTTCCGCACTGTTACCTGGATGATACAGATTCCCTTCACACACGTTGATCAGGTCGTCATTTTCCTCCAAAAGTGTATAATAAGTATGATAAGTGCATAATAAAACGCCATTGGAGCCAGTTTTCTTCGCCACGTAACATCTTGACCTTGCACTTGCTGATTCCATTTTAGCACTATCTCTTACTTTACCAAGCACAACACTTTAACACCTTATTCACTTCGCGTTGCTACCTTACAATTTACAGCCCTGGGCCCATAACCTGTTATGCTTATGCGATGTTTGTGGAATTAAAGAAATGCGTGGGTAAATTGTAAGGTATTGTAAGTGATATATTTATTGTGAAACTTAAGTACAAAATGTGGAATATATGTAAGCTGGTCCAGATCCGCACGCTAGCAATGTTACCATGAGACTAAAAAATCGCTGAAGCCAACGTAGCATGTGTGCCGCTTATGGTCTGTCGTCGACGCATTCTTTAATCTATGCCCTAATGATGACCTCGGCGCCCGAGAAAGCTGAAGACCACATGTAGAGTTTTCCTACAAGTGTCGAACACTTCAACATGTCCAAAGCCTTTCCAACTATGGAGAACGTTCTCCAACTCTGTCCGAAGCATTCCAACTCTGTAGAAAGCATTCCAACTCTGTAGAAAGCATTCCAACCCTGTAGAAGCATTCTAACTCTGTAGAAAGGTATTCCAACTCTGTCGAAAGCATTCCAACATTGTACAAATGTATTCCAACTCTGTAGAAAGAATTCCAACACTGTACATAACATTCTGACTCTGTACAAAGGTATTCCAACCCTGTAGAAAGCATTCCAACTCTGTGCAAAGGTATTCCAACCCTGTAGAAAGCATTCCAACTCTGCACAAATGTATTCCAACCCTGTAGAAAGCATTCCAACCCTGTAGAAAGCATTCCAACTCTGTACAAAGGTATTCCAACCCTGTAGAAAACATTCCAACCCTGTAGAAAGCATTCCAACTCTGTACAAAGGTATTCCAACCCTGTAGGAAGCATTCCAACTCTGTACAAATGTATTCCAACTCTGTAGAAAGAATTCAAACACTGTACATAACATTCTGACTCTGTACAAAGGTATTCCAACCCTGTAGAAAGCATTCCAACTCTGTGCAAAGGTATTCCAACCCTGTAGAAAGCATTCCAACTCTGCACAAATGTATTCCAACCCTGTAGAAAACATTCCAACCCTGTAGAAAGCATTCCAACTCTGTACAAAGGTATTCCAACCCTGTAGAAAGCATTCCAACTCTGTACAAAGGTATTACAACTCTGTAGAAACAATTCCAACCCTGTACATAACATTCTGACTCTGTACAAAGGTATTCCAACTCTGTCGAAAGCATTCCAACCCTGTCGAAAGCATTCCAACCCTGTCGAAAGCATTCCAACCCTCTAGAAAGCATTCCAACCCTGTAGAAATTATTCCAACCCTGTACAAAAGTATTCCAACTCTGTACAAAAGTATGCCAACTCTGTAGAAAGAATTCCAACCCTGTACATAACATTCTGACTCTGTACAAAGGTATTCCAACTCTGTCGAAAGCATTCCAACCCTGTAGAAAGCATTCCAACCCTGTCGAAAGTATTCGAACCCTCTAGAAAGCATTCCAACCCTGTAGAAAGTATTCCAAAGATGTACAAAGCTGTTCCAACCCTGTACAAAGGTATTCCAACTATGTAGAAAGCATTTCAGCCCTGTAGAAAGCATTCCAACCCTGTCGAAAGCATTCCAACTCTGTACAAAGGTATTCCAACCCTGTAGAAAGCATTCCAACTGTGCACAAAGGTATTCCAACTCTGTCGAAAGCGTTCCAACCCTGTAGACGGCATTCCAACCATGTAGAAAGCATTCCAACCCTGTAGAAAGTATTCCAACCCTGTACAAAGGTATTCCAACTCTGTACAAAGGTATTCCAACTCTGTAGAAAGAATTCCAACCCTGTACATAACATTCTGACTCTGTACAAAGGTATTCCAACTCTGTCGAAAGCATTCCAACCCTGTAGAAAGCATTCCAACCCTGTCGAAAGCATTCCAACAATCTAGAAAGCATTCCAACCCTGTAGAAAGTATTCCAAAGCTGTACAAAGCCGTTCCAACCCTGTACAAAGGTATTCCAACTCTGTAGAAAGCATTCCAGCCCTGTAGAAAGCATTCCAACCCTGTAGAAAGCATTCCAACTCTGTACAAAGGTATTCCAACCCTGTAGAAAGCATTCCAACTATGTACAAAGGTATTCCAACTCTGTCGAAAGCGTTCCAACCCTGTAGAAAGCATTCCAACCCTGTAGAAAGCATTCCAACCCTGTAGAAAGCATTCCAACCCTGTAGACGGCATTCCAACCCTGTCGAAAGCAATCCAACTCTGTACAAAGGTATTCCAACTCTGTAGAAAGAATTCCAACGCTGTACATAACATTCTGACTCTGTACAAAGGTATTCCAACTCTGTCGAACGCATTCCAACCCTGTAGAAAGCATTCCAACTCTGTACAAAGGTATTCCAAACCTGTAGAAAGCATTCCAACTCTGTACAAAGGTATTCCAAACCTGTAGAAAGCATTCCACCTCTGTACAAAGGTATTCCAACTCTGTAGAAAGAATTCCAACCCTGTACATAACATTCTGACTTTGTACAAAGGTATTCCAACTCTGTCGAAAGCATCCAACCCTGTCGAAAGCATTCCAACCCTGTCGAAAGCATTCCAACCCTGTCGAAAGCATTCCAACCCTGTCGAAAGCATTCCAACCCTGTAGGAAGCATTCCAACTCTGTACAAATGTATTCCAACTCTGTAGAAAGAATACCAACCCTGTACATAACATTCTGACTCTGTACAAAGGTATTCCAACCCTGTAGAAAGAATTCCAACTCTGTACAAAGGTATTCCAACTCTGTAGAAAGAATTCCAACCCTGTACATAACATTCTGACTCTGTACAAAGGTTTTCCAACCCTGTAGAAAGTATTCCAACCCTGTACAAAGGTATTCCAACACTGTAGAAAGAATTCCAACCATGTACAACACATTCTGTCTCTGTACAAAGGTATTCCAACACTGTCGAAAGCATTCGAACCCTTTAGAAAGCATTCCAACCCTGTAGAAAGTATTCCAACCCTGTAGAAAGCATTCCAACTCTGTACAAAGGTATTCCAACCCTGTAGAAAGCATTCCAACTCTGTACATAACATCCTGACTCTGTACAAAGGTATTTCAACACTGTAGAAAGCATTCCAACTCTGTACAAAGGTATTCCAACTCTGTAGAAAGCATTCCAACTCTGTACAAAGGTATTCCAACTCTGTCGAAAGCGTTCCAACCCTGTAGAAAGCATTCCAACCCTGTAGAAAGCATTCCAACCCTGTAGAAAGCATTCCAACCCTGTAGACGGCATTCCAACCCTGTCGAAAGCAATCCAACTCTGTACAAAGGTATTCCAACTCTGTAGAAAGAATTCCAACGCTGTACATAACATTCTGACTCTGTACAAAGGTATTCCAACTCTGTCGAACGCATTCCAACCCTGTAGAAAGCATTCTGACTCTGTACAAAGGTATTCCAACACTGTAGAAAGCATTCCAACTCTGTACAAAGGTATTCCAACTCTGTAGAAAGCATTCCAACCCTGTACATAACATCCTGACTCTGTACAAAGGTATTTCAACCCTGTAGAAAGTATTCCAACCCTGTACAAAGGTATTCCAACTCTGTAGAAAGAATTGCAACCATGTACAACACATTCTGACTCTGTACAAAGGTGTTCCAACTCTGTCGAAAGCATTCCAACCCTGTAGAAGGCATTCCAACTCTGTACAAAGGAATTCCAACTCTGTAGAAAGAATTCCAACCCTGTACATAACATTCTGACTCTGTACAAAGGTATTCCAACTCTGTCGAAAGCATTCCAACCCTGTAGAAAGCATTCCAACCCTGTCGAAAGCATTCCAACAATCTAGAAAGCATTCCAACCCTGTAGAAAGTATTCCAAAGCTGTACAAAGCCGTTCCAACCCTGTACAAAGGTATTCCAACTCTGTAGAAAGCATTCCAGCCATGTAGGAAGCATTCCAACCCTGTAGAAAGCATTCCAACCCTGTAGACGGCATTCCAACCCTGTCGAAAGAAATCCAACTCTGTACAAAGGTATTCCAAACCTGTAGAAAGCATTCCAACTCTGTACAAAGGTATTCCAAACCTGTAGAAAGCATTCCACCTCTGTACAAAGGTATTCCAACTCTGTAGAAAGAATTCCAACCCTGTAGAAAGCATTCCAACCCTGTAGAAAGCATTCCAACTCTGTACAAAGGTATTCCAGCCCTGTAGAAAGCATTCCAACCCTGTAGAAAGCATTCCAACCCTGTCGAAAGCATTCCAACCCTGTCGAAAGCATTCCAACCCTGTCGAAAGCATTCCAACCCTGTCGAAAGCATTCCAACCCTGTAGAAAGCATTCCAACTCTGTACAAAGGTATTCCAGCCCTGTAGAAAGCATTCCAACTCTGTACAAAGGTATTCCAGCCCTGTAGAAAGCATTCCAACCCTGTAGAAAGCATTCCAACTCTGTACAAAGGTATTCCAACCCTGTAGGAAGCATTCCAACTCTGTACAAATGTATTCCAACTCTGTAGAAAGAATTCCAACCCTGTACATAACATTCTGACTCTGTACAAAGGTATTCCAACCCTGTAGAAAGAATTCCAACTCTGTACAAAGGTATTCCAGCTCTGTAGAAAGAATTCCAACCCTGTACATAACATTCTGACTCTGTACAAAGGTATTCCAACACTGTAGAAAGTATTCCAACCCTGTACAAAGGTATTCCAACACTGTAGAAAGAATTCCAACCATGTACAACACATTCTGTCTCTGTACAAAGGTATTCCAACACTGTCGAAAGCATTCGAACCCTTTAGAAAGCATTCCAACCCTGCAGAAAGTATTCCAACCCTGTAGAAAGCATTCCAACTCTGTACAAAGGTATTCCAACCCTGTAGAAAGCATTCCAACTCTGTACATAACATCCTGACTCTGTACAAAGGTATTTCAACACTGTAGAAAGCATTCCAACTCTATACAAAGGTATTCCAACTCTGTAGAAAGCATTCCAACTCTGTACAAAGGTATTCCAACTCTGTCGAAAGCGTTCCAACCCTGTAGAAAGCATTCCAACCCTGTAGAAAGCATTCCAACCCTGTAGAAAGCATTCCAACCCTGTAGAAAGCATTCCAACCCTGTAGACGGCATTCCAACCCTGTCGAAAGCAATCCAACTCTGTACAAAGGTATTCCAACTCTGTAGAAAGAATTCCAACGCTGTACATAACATTCTGACTCTGTACAAAGGTATTCCAACTCTGTCGAACGCATTCCAACCCTGTAGAAAGCATTCCAACTCTGTACAAAGGTATTCCAACACTGTAGAAAGAATTCCAACTCTGTACAAAGGTATTCCAACTCTGTAGAAAGAATTCCAACCCTGTACATAACATTCTGCCTCTGTACAAAGGTATTCCAACTCTGTCGAAAGCATTCCAACCCTGTCGAAAGCATTCCAACCCTGTCGAAAGCATTCCAACCCTTTCGAAAGCATTCCAAACCTCTAGAAATTATTCCAACCCTGTACAAAGGTATTCCAACTCTGTACAAAGGTATTCCAACTCTGTAGAAAGAATTCCAACCCTGTACATAACATGCTGACTCTGTACAAAGGTATTCCAACTCTGTCGAAAGCATTCCAACACTGTAGAAAGCATTCCAACCCTGTCGAAAGCATTCCAACCCTCTAGAAAGCATTCCAACCCTGTAGAAAGTATTCCAAACCTGTACAAAGCCGTTCCAACCCTGTACAAAGGTATTCCAACTCTGTAGAAAGCATTCCAGCCCTGTACAAAGCATTCCAACCCTGTAGAAAGCATTCCAACACTGTACAAAGGTATTCCAACCCTGTAGAAAGCATTCCAACTCTGTACAAAGGTATTCCAACTCTGTCGAAAGCGTTCCAACCCTGTAGAAAGCATTCCAACCCTGTAGAAAGCATTCCAACCCTGTAGAAAGCATTCCAACCCTGTAGAAAGCATTCCAACCCTGTAGACGGCATTCCAACCCTGTAGAAAGAATTCCAACCCTGTAGAAAGAATTCCAACCCTGTAGAAAGTATTCCAACCCTGTACAAAGGCATTCCAACTCTGTAGAAAGCATTCCAGCCCTGTACAAAGCATTCCAACCCTGTAGAAAGAATTCCAACTCTGTACAAAGGTATTCCAACTCTGTAGAAAGAATTCCAACCCTGTACATAACATTCTGACTCTGTACAAAGGTATTCCAACACTGTAGAAAGCATTCCAACTCTGTTCAAAGGTATTCCAACTCTGTAGAAAGCATTCCAACCCTGTACATAACATCCTGACTCTGTAAAAAGGTATTTCAACCCTGTAGAAAGTATTCCAACCCTGTACAAAGGTGTTCCAACTCTGTACAAAGGTATTCCAACTCTGTAGAAAGAATTCCAACCCTGTACATAACATGCTGACTCTGTACAAAGGTATTCCAACTCTGTCGAAAGCATTCCAACACTGTAGAAAGCATTCCAACCCTGTCGAAAGCATTCCAACCCTCTAGAAAGCATTCCAACCCTGTAGAAAGTATTCCAAACCTGTACAAAGCCGTTCCAACCCTGTACAAAGGTATTCCAACTCTGTAGAAAGCATTCCAGCCCTGTACAAAGCATTCCAACCCTGTAGAAAGCATTCCAACACTGTACAAAGGTATTCCAACCCTGTAGAAAGCATTCCAACTCTGTACAAAGGTATTCCAACTCTGTCGAAAGCGTTCCAACCCTGTAGAAAGCATTCCAACCCTGTAGAAAGCATTCCAACCCTGTAGAAAGCATTCCAACCCTGTAGAAAGCATTCCAACCCTGTAGACGGCATTCCAACCCTGTAGAAAGAATTCCAACCCTGTAGAAAGAATTCCAACCCTGTAGAAAGTATTCCAACCCTGTACAAAGGCATTCCAACTCTGTAGAAAGCATTCCAGCCCTGTACAAAGCATTCCAACCCTGTAGAAAGAATTCCAACTCTGTACAAAGGTATTCCAACTCTGTAGAAAGAATTCCAACCCTGTACATAACATTCTGACTCTGTACAAAGGTATTCCAACACTGTAGAAAGCATTCCAACTCTGTTCAAAGGTATTCCAACTCTGTAGAAAGCATTCCAACCCTGTACATAACATCCTGACTCTGTAAAAAGGTATTTCAACCCTGTAGAAAGTATTCCAACCCTGTACAAAGGTATTCCAACTCTGTAGAAAGAATTGCAACCATGTACAACACATTCTGACTCTGTACAAAGGTGTTCCAACTCTGTCGAAAGCATTCCAACCCTGTAGAAAGCATTCCAACTCTGTACAAAGGTATTCCAACCCTGTAGAAATTATTCCAACCCTGTACAAAAGTATTCCAACTCTGTACAAAAGTATTCCAACTCTGTAGAAAGAATTCCAACCCTGTACATAACATTCTGCCTCTGTACAAAGGTATTCCAACTCTGTCGAAAGCATTCCAACCCTGTCGAAAGCATTCCAACCCTTTCGAAAGCATTCCAAACCTCTAGAAATTATTCCAACCCTGTACAAAGGTATTCCAACTCTGTACAAAGGTATTCCAACTCTGTAGAAAGAATTCCAACCCTGTACATAACATTCTGACTCTGTACAAAGGTATTCCACCTCTGTCGAAAGCATTCCAACACTGTAGAAAGCATTCCAACCCTGTCGAAAGCATTCCAACCCTCTAGAAAGCATTCCAACCCTGTAGAAAGTATTCCAAACCTGTACAAAGCCAATCCAACCCTGTACAAAGGTATTCCAACTCTGTAGAAAGCATTCCAGCCCTGTACAAAGCATTCCAACCCTGTAGAATGCATTCCAACTCTGTACAAAGGTATTCCAACCCTGTAGAAAGCATTCCAACTCTGTACAAAGCATTCCAACCCTGTAGAAAGCATTCCAACCCTGTAGACGGCATTCCAACCCTGTAGAAAGAATTCCAACCCTGTAGAAAGTATTCCAACCCTGTACAAAGGTATTCCAACTCTGTACAAAGGTATTCCAACCCTGTAGAAATTATTCCAACCCTGTACAAAAGTATTCCAACTCTGTACAAAAGTATTCCAACTCTGTAGAAAGAATTCCAACCCTGTACATAACATTCTGCCTCTGTACAAAGGTGTTCCAACTCTGTCGAAAGCATTCCAACCCTGTCGAAAGCATTCCAACCCTGTCGAAAGCATTCCAACCCTGTCGAAAGCATTCCAACCCTTTCGAAAGCATTCCAAACCTCTAGAAATTATTCCAACCCTGTACAAAGGTATTCCAACTCTGTACAAAGGTATTCCAACTCTGTAGAAAGAATTCCAACCCTGTACAGAACATGCTGACTCTGTACAAAGGTATTCCAACTCTGTCGAAAGCATTCCAACACTGTAGAAAGCATTCCAACCCTGTCGAAAGCATTCCAACCCTCTAGAAAGCATTCCATCCCTGTAGAAAGTATTCCAAACCTGTACAAAGCCGTTCCAACCCTGTACAAAGGTATTCCAACTCTGTAGAAAGCATTCCAGCCTTGTATAAAGCATTCCAACCCTGTAGAAAGCATTCCAACACTGTACAAAGGTATTCCAACCCTGTAGAAAGCATTCCAACTCTGTACAAAGGTATTCCAACTCTGTCGAAAGCGTTCCAACCCTGTAGAAAGCATTCCAACCCTGTAGAAAGCATTCCAACCCCGTAGAAAGCATTCCAACCCTGTAGAAAGCATTCCAACCCTGTAGACGGCATTCCAACCCTGTAGAAAGAATTCAAACCCTGTAGAAAGAATTCCAACCCTGTAGAAAGTGTTCCAACCCTGTACAAAGGTATTCCAACTCTGTAGAAAGCATTCCAGCCCTGTACAAAGCATTCCAACCCTGTAGAAAGAATTCCAACTCTGTACAAAGGTATTCCAACTCTGTAGAAAGAATTCCAACCCTGTACATAACATTCTGACTCTGTACAAAGGTATTCCAACACTGTAGAAAGCATTCCAACTCTGTACAAAGGTATTCCAACTCTGTAGAAAGCATTCCAACCCTGTACATAACATCCTGACTCTGTACAAAGGTATTTCAACCCTGTAGAAAGTATTCCAACCCTGTACAAAGGTATTCCAACTCTGTAGAAAGAATTGCAACCATGTACAACACATTCTGACTCTGTACAAAGGTGTTCCAACTCTGTCGAAAGCATTCCAACCCTGTAGAAAGCATTCCAACTTTGTACAAAGGTATTCCAACCCTGTAGAAATTATTCCAACCCTGTACAAAAGTATTCCAACTCTGTACAAAAGTATTCCAACTCTGTAGAAAGAATTCCAACCCTGTACATAACATTCTGCCTCTGTACAAAGGTATTCCAACTCTGTCGAAAGCATTCCAACCCTGTCGAAAGCATTCCAACCCTTTCGAAAGCATTCCAACCCTCTAGAAATTATTCCAACCCTGTACAAAGGTATTCCAACTCTGTACAAAGGTATTCCAACTCTGTAGAAAGAATTCCAACCCTGTACATAACATTCTGACTCTGTACAAAGGTATTCCAACTCTGTCGAAAGCATTCCAACACTGTAGAAAGCATTCCAACCCTGTCGAAAGCATTCCAACCCTCTAGAAAGCATTCCAACCCTGTAGAAAGTATTCCAAACCTGTACAAAGCCGTTCCAACCCTGTACAATGGTATTCCAACTCTGTCGAAAGCGTTCCAACCCTGTAGAAAGCATTCCAACCCTGTAGAAAGCATTCCAACCCTGTAGAAAGCATTCCAACCCTGTAGAAAGCATTCCAACCCTGTAGACGGCATTCCAACCCTGTAGAAAGAATTCCAACCCTGTAGAAAGTATTCCAACCCTGTACAAAGGTATTCCAACTCTGTACAAAGGTATTCCAACTCTGTAGAAAGAATTCCAACCCTGTACATAACATTCTGACTCTGTACAAAGGTATTCCAACTCTGTCGAAAGCATTCCAACCCTGTAGAAAGCATTCCAACCCTGTCGAAAGCATTCCAACCCCCTAGAAAGCATTCCAACCCTGTACAAAGTATTCCAAAGCTGTACAAAGCTCTTCCAACCCTGTACAAAGGTATTCCAACTCTGTAGAAAGAATTCCAACCCTGTAGAAAACATTCCAACCCTGTAGAAAGCATTCCAACTCTGTCGAAAGCATTCCAACCCTGTAGAAAGCATTCCAACTCCGTACAAAGGTATTCCAAACCTGTAGAAAGCATTCCAACTCTGTACAAAGGTATTCCAAACCTGTAGAAAGCTTTCCAACTCTGTACAAATGTATTCCAAATCTGTAGAAAGAATTCCAACCCTGTACATAACATTCTGACTCTGTACAAAGGTATTCCAACCCTGTAGAAAGCATTCCAACTGTGTACAAATGTATTCCAAACCTGTAGAAAGCATTCCAACCCTGTACAAAGGTATTCCAACTCTGTAGAAAGCATTCCAACCCTGTAGAAAACATTCCAACCCTGTAGAAAGCATTCCAACACTGTAGAAAGCATTAAAACACTGTAGAAGGCATTCCGACCCTGTAGAAAGTATTCCAACCCTGTAGAAAGCATTCCAACTCTGTACAAAGGTATTCCAACTCTGTAGAAAGAATTCCAACCCTGTACATAACATTCTGACTCTGTACAAAGGTATTCCAATTCTGTCGAAAGCATTCCAACCCTGTAGAAAGCATTCCAACTCCGTACAAAGGTATTCCAAACCTGTAGAAAGCATTCCAACCCTGTAGAAAGTATTCCAAACCTGTACAAAGCCGTTCCAACCCTGTACAAAGGTATTCCAACTCTGTAGAAAGTATTCCAGCCCTGTAGAAAGCATTCCAACCCTGTAAAAAGCATTCCAACACTGTACAAAGGTATTCCAACCCTGTAGAAAGCATTCCAACTCTGCACAAAGGTATTCCAACTCTGTCGAATGCGTTCCAACCCTGTAGACGGCATTCCAACCATGTAGAAGCATTCCAACCCCGTAGAAATTATTCCAACCCTGTACAAAAGTATTCCAACTCTGTACAAAAGTAATCCAACTCTCTAGAAAGAATTCCAACCCTGTACATAACATTCTGACTCTGTACAAAGGTATTCCAACTCTGTCGAAAGCATTCCAACCCTGTAGAAAGCATTCCAACCCTGTCGAAAGTATTCGAACCCTCTAGAAAGTATTCCAACCCTGTAGAAAGTATTCCAAAGCTGTACAAAGCTGTTCCAACCCTGTACAAAGGTATTCCAACTCTGTAGAAAGCATTCCAGCCATGTAGAAAGCATTCCAACCCTGTAGAAAGCATTCCAACTCTGTACAAAGGTATTCCAACCCTGTCGAAAGCATTCCAACTCTGCACAAAGGTATTCCAACTCTGTCGAATGCGTTCCAACCCTGTAGACGGCATTCCAACCATGTAGAAAGCATTCCAACCCCGTAGAAATTATTCCAACCCTGTACAAAAGTATTCCAACTCTGTAGAAAGAATTCCAACCCTGTACATAACATTCTGATTCTGTACAAAGGTATTCCAACTCTGTCGAAAGCATTCCAACCCTGTGGAAAGCATTCCAACCCTGTCGAAAGTATTCGAACCCTCTAGAAAGTATTCCAACCCCCTAGAAAGCATTCCAACCCTGTAGAAAGTATTCCAACGCTGTACAAAGGCACTCCAACTCTGTCGAAAGCATTCCAACCCTGTAGAAAGCATTCCGACCCTGTAGAAAGGATTCCAACTCTGTACAAAGGTATTCCAACCCTGTAGAAAGCATTCCAACTCTGTACAAAGGTATTCCAACTCTGTCGAAAGCGTTCCAGCCCTGTAGAATGCATTCCAACCCTGTAGAAAGCATTCCAACTCTGTACAAAGGTATTCCAACCCTGTAGAAAGCATTCCAACTCTGTAGAAAGGTATTCCAACTCTGTCGAAAGCGTTCCAACCCTGTAGACGGCATTCCAACCATGTAGAAAGCATTCCAACTCTGGACAAAGGTATTCCAACTCTGTCGGAAGCGTTCCAACCCTGTAGGCGGCATTCCAACCATGTAGAAAGCATTCAACCCTATAGAAAGTATTCCAACCCTGTACAAAGGTATTCCAACTCTGTACATAACATTCTGACTCTGTACAAAGGTATTCCAACTCTGTCGAAAGCATTCCAACCCTGTAGAAAGTATTCCAACCCTGTACAAAGGTATTCCAACTCTGTACAAAGGTATGCCAACTCTGTCGAAAGCGTTCCAACCCTGTAGACGGCATTCCAACCATGTAGAAAGCATTCCAACTCTGGACAAAGGTATTCCAACTCTGTCGGAAGCGTTCCAACACTGTAGGCGGCATTCCAACCATGTAGAAAGCATTCAACCCTATAGAAAGTATTCCAACCCTGTACAAAGGTATTCCAACTCTGTACATAACATTCGGACTCTGTACAAAGGTATTCCAACTCTGTCGAAAGCATTCCAACCCTGTAGAAAGTATTCCAACCCTGTACAAAGGTATTCCAACTCTGTACAAAGGTATGCCAACTCTGTAGAAAGAATTCCAACCCTGTACGTAACATTCTGACTCTGTACAAAGGTATTCCAACTCTGTCGAAAGCATTCCAACCCTGTAGAAAGCATTCCAACCCTGTCGAAAGCATTCCAACCCTCTAGAAAGCATTCCAACCCTGTACAAAGTATTCCAAAGCTGTACAAAGCTGTTCCAACCCTGTACAAAGGTATTCCAACTCTGTAGAAAGCATTCCAACACTGTAGAAGGAATTCCAACCCTGTAGAAAGCATTCCAACCCTGTAGAAAGCATTCCAACCCTGTAGAAAGCATTAAAACACTGTAGAAGGCATTCCAACCCTGTAGAAAGTATTCCAACCCTGTAGAAAGCATTCCAACTCTGTACAAAGGTATTCCAACTCTGTAGAAAGAATGCCAACCCTGTACATAACATTCTGACTCTGTACAAAGGTATTCCAACTCTGTCGAAAGCATTCCAACCCTGTAGAAAGCATTCCAACGCCGTACAAACGTATTCCAAACCTGTAGAAAGCATTCCAACTCTGTACAAAGGTATTCCAACTCTGTAGAAAGAATTCCAACCCTGTACATAACATTCTGGCTCTGTACAAAGGTATTCCAACACTGTCGAAAGCATTCCAACCCTGTAGAAAGCATTCCAGCCCTGTAGAAAGCATTAAATCCCAGTAGAAAGCATTCCAACCCTGTAGAAAGCATTCCAACCCCGTAGAAATTATTCCAACCCTGTACAAAAGTATTCCAACTCTGTACAAAAGTATTCCAACTCTGTAGAAAGAATTCCAACCCTGTACATAACATTCTGACTCTGTACAAAGGTATTCCAACTCTGTCGAAAGCATTTCAACCCTGTAGAAAGCATTCCAACCCTGTCGAAAGTATTCGAATCCTCTAGAAAGCATTCCAACCCTGTAGAAAGTATTCCAAAGCTGTACAAAGCTGTTCCAACCCTGTACAAAGGTATTCCAACTCTGTAGAAAGCATTCCAGCCCTGTTTAAAGCATTCCAACCCTGTAGAAAGCATTCCAACTCTGTACAAAGGTATTCCAACCCTGTGGAAAGCATTCCAACTCTGTACAAAGGTATTCCAACTCTGTCGAAAGCGTTCCAACCCTGTAGACGGCATTCCAACCATGTAGAAAGCATTCCAACCCTGTAGAAAGCATTCCAACCCTGTAGAAAGCATTCCAACCGTATAGAAGGCATTCCAACCCTGTAGAAAGCATTCCAACCCTGTAGAAAGTATTCCAACCCTGTAGAAAGCATTCCAAGTCTGTACAAAGGTATTCCAAATCTGTAGAAAGAATTCCAACCCTGTACATAACATTCTGACTCTGTACAAAGGTATTCCAACTCTGTCGAAAGCATTCCAACCCTGTAGAAAGCATTCCAACCCTGTCGAAAGCATTCCAACCCTCTAGAAAGCATTCCAACCCTGTAGAAAGTACTCCAAAGCTGTACAAAGCTGTTCCAACCCTGTACAAAGGTATTCCAACTCTGTAGAAAGCATTTCAACCCTGTAGAAAGCATTCCAACCCTGTAGAAAGCATTCCAACCCTGTAGAAAGCATTCCAACCGTATAGAAGGCATTCCAACCCTGTAGAAAGCATTCCAACCCTGTAGAAAGTATTCCAACCCTGTAGAAAGCATTCCAAGTCTGTACAAAGGTATTCCAAATCTGTAGAAAGAATTCCAACCCTGTACATAACATTCTGGCTCTGTACAAAGGTATTCCAACTCTGTCGAAAGCATTCCAACACTGTAGAAAGCATTGCAACCCTGTAGAAAGCATTCCAACCCTGTAGAAAGCATTCCAACTCTGTACAAATGTATTCCAACTCTGTAGAAAGAATTCCAACCCTGTACATAACATTCTGACTCTGTACAAAGGTATCCCAACCCTGTAGAAAGTATTCCAACCCTGTACAAAGATATTCCAACTCTGTACAAAGGTATTCCAACTCTGTAGAAAGAATTCCAACCCTGTACATAACATTCTGACTCTGTACAAAGGTATTCCAACTCTGTCGAAAGCATTCCAACCCTGTAGAAAGCATTCCATCCCTGTCGAAAGCATTCCAATCCTCTAGAAAGCATTCCAACCGTGTACAAACGTATTCCAAACCTGTAGAAAGCATTCCAACTCTGTACAAAGGTATTCCAAACCTGTAGGAAGCATTCCAACTCTGTACAAAGGTATTCCAACTCTGTAGAAAGAATTCCAACCCTGTACATTATAATGTTATACATTATAAGGTAATAGTATATAACGTTATACGTTATAACGTAATGCTACATAACGTTATACGTTATAAGGTAGTATTATATAACGTTATACGTTATAACGTAATGCTACATAACGTTATACGTTATATGGTAATAGTATACAACGTCATAGGTAATAAGCTAATAGTATGTAACGTTATAACGTAATAGTATACAACGTTATACGTTATAACGTAATGCTACATAACGTTATACGTTATAAGGTAATAGTATATAACGTTATACGTTATAACGTAATGCTACAGAACGTTATACGTTATAAGGTAATAGTATATAACGTTATACGTTATAACGCAATGCTACATAACGTTATACGTTATAATGTAATAGTATATAACGTTATACGCAATATCGTAGTGCTACAGAACGTTATACGTTATAACGTAACGCTACATAACGTTATACGTTATAAGGTAATAGTATATAACGTTATACGTTATAACGTAATGCTACATAACGTTATACGTTATATGGTAATAGTATACAACGTCATAGGTAATAGGCTAATAGTATGTAACATTATAACCTAATAGTATACAACGTTATACGTTATAACGTAATGCTACATATCGTTATACGTTATAACGTAATAGTATATAACGTTATACGTTATAGCGTAATGCTACATAACGTTATACGTTATAACGTAATAGTATAGAACGTTATACGTTATAACGTAATGCTACATAACGTTATACGTTATAACGTAATAGTATACAACGTTATACGTTATAACGTAATGCTAGATAACGTTATACGTTATAACGTAATAGTATACAACGTTACACGTTATAACGTAATGCTATCTAACGTTATACGTTATAACGTAATGCTCCATAACGTTATACGTTATAACGTAATAGTATACGACGTTATATGTTATAGCGTAATGCTACATAACGTTATACGCTATAGCGTAACGCTACATAACGTTATACGTTATAACGTAATAGTATACAACGTTATACGTTATAACGTAATGCTATCTAACGTTATACGTTATAACGTCGTGCTACGTAACGTTATACGTTATAGCGTAATAGTATACAACGTTATACGTTATAACGTAATGCTACATAACGTTATACGTTATAACGTAATAGTATACAACGTTATACGTTATAACGTAATGCTATCTACCGTTATACGTTATAACGTAATGCTCCATAACGTTATACGTTATAACGTAATAGTATACGACGTTATATGTTATAGCGTAATGCTACATAACGTTATACGCTATAGCGTAATGCTACATAACGTTATACGTTATAAGGTAATAGTATATAACGTTATACGTTATAACCTAATGCTACATAACGTTATACGTTATAAGGTAATAGTATACAACGTATAACGTTATAAGGTAACAATATATAAGGATATACGTTATAACGTAATGCTACATAACGTTATACGTTATAACGTAATAGTATACAACGAAATACGTTATAACGTAATGCTACATAACGTTATACGTTATAAGGTAATAGTATATAACGTTATACGTTATAGCGTAATGCTACATAACGTTATACGTTATAAGGTTATAGTATACAACGTTATATGTTATAGCATAATGCTACATTACGTTATACGTTATAACGTAATAGTATACAACGTTATACGTTATAACGTAATGCTACATAACATTATACGTTATAAGGTTATAGTATACAACGTTATATGTTATAGCATAATGCTACATTACGTTATACGTTATAACGTAATGCTACATAACGTTATACGTTATAAGGTAGTAGTATACAACGTTATACGTTATAACGTAATGCTACATAACGTTATACGTTATAACGTACTAGTATACAACGTTATACGTTATAACGTCGTGCTACATAACGTTATACGTTATAACGTAATGCTACATAACGTTATACGTTATAACGTAATAGTATACAACGTTATACGTTATAACGTAATGCTACATATCGTTATACGTTATAACGTAATAGTATATAACGTTATACGTTATAGCGTAATGCTACATAACGTTATACGTTATAACGTAGTGCTACATAACGTGATACGTTATAAGGTAAGAGTATATAACGTTATACGTTATTACGTAATGCTACATAACGTTGTACGTTATAAGGTAATAGTATATAACGTTATACGTTATAACGTAGTGCTACATAACGTTATACGTTATAACGTACTAGTATACAACGAAATACGTTATAACGTAATGCTACATAACGTTATACGTTATAAGGTAATAGTATATAACGTTATACGTTATAGCGTAATGCTACATAACGTTATACGTTATAAGGTTATAGTATACAACGTTATATGTTATAGCATAATGCTACATTACGTTATACGTTATACCGTAATAGTATACAACGTTATACGTTATAACGTAATGCTACATAACATTATACGTTATAAGGTTCTAGTATACAACGTTATATGTTATAGCATAATGCTACATTACGTTATACGTTATAACGTAATGCTACATAACGTTATACGTTATAAGGTAGTAGTATACAACGTTATACGTTATAACGTAATGCTACATAACGTTATACGTTATAACGTACTAGTATACAACGTTATACGTTATAACGTCGTGCTACATGACGTTATACGTTATAACGTAATGCTACATAACGTTATACGTTATAACGTAATAGTATACAACGTTATACGTTATAACGTAATGCTACATATCGTTATACGTTATAACGTAATAGTATATAACGTTATACGTTATAGCGTAATGCTACATAACGTTATACGTTATAACGTAGTGCTACATAACGTGATACGTTATAAGGTAAGAGTATATAACGTTATACGTTATTACGTAATGCTACATAACGTTGTACGTTATCAGGTAATAGTATATAACGTTATACGTTATAACGTAGTGCTACATAACGTTATACGTTATAACGTAATAGTATAGAACGTTATACGTTATAACGTAATGCTACATAACGTTATACGTTATAACGTAATAGTATAGAACGTTATACGTTATAACATAATGCTACATAACGTTATACGTTATAACGTAATAGTATACAACGTTATACGTTATAACGTAATGCTACATAACGTTATACGTTATAACGTAATAGTATACAACGTTACACGTTATAACGTAATGCTACATAACGTTATACGTTATAACGTCGTGCTACGTAACGTTATACGTTATAACGTAATAGTATACAACGTTATACGTTATAACGTAATGCTACATAACGTTATACGTTATAACGTAATAGTATACAACGTTATACGTTATAACGTAATGCTATCTAACGTTATACGTTATAACGTAATGCTCCATAACGTTATACGTTATAACGTAATAGTATATAACGTTATACGTTATAGCGTAATGCTACATAACGTTATACGTTATAACGTAGTGCTACATAACGTGATACGTTATAAGGTAAGAGTATATAACGTTATACGTTATTACGTAATGCTACATAACGTTGTACGTTATAAGGTAATAGTATATAACGTTATACGTTATAACGTAGTGCTACATAACGTTATACGTTATAACGTAATAGTATAGAACGTTATACGTTATAACGTAATGCTACATAACGTAATACGTTATAACGTAATAGTATACAACGTTATACGTTATAACGTAATGCTACATAAAGTTATACGTTATAACGTAATAGTATACAACGTTACACGTTATAACGTAATGCTACATAACGTTATACGTTATAACGTAATGCTCCATAACGTTATACGTTATAACGTAATAGTATACGACGTTATATGTTATAGCGTAATGCTACATAACATTATACGTTATAAGGTAATAGTATATAACGTTACACGTTATAACGTAGTGCTACATAATGTTATACGTTATAACGTAATAGTATAAAACGTTATACGTTATAAGGTAATAGTATATAACGTTATACGTTATAACGTAGTGCTACATAACGTTATACGTTATAACGTAATAGCATAGAACGTTATACGTTATAACGTAATGCTACATAACGTTATACGTTATAACGTAATAGTATACAACGTTATACGTTATAACGTAATGCTACATAACGTTATACGTTATAACGTAATAGTATACAACGTTACACGTTATAACGTAATGCTACATAACGTTATACGTTATAACGTCGTGCTACGTAACGTTATACGTTATAACGTAATAGTATACAACGTTATAACGTAATAGCATACAACGTTATACGTTATAACGTAATGCTACATAACGTTATACGTTATAACGTAATATTATATAACGTTATACGATATAACGTAGTGCAACATTACGTTATACGTTATAACGTAGTGCTACATAACGTTATACGTCATAACGTAATAGTATACAACGTTATACGTTATAACGTAATGCTACACAACGATATACGTTATAAGGTAATAGTATATAACGTTATACGTTGTAACGTAATAGTATACAACGTTATACGTTATAACGTAATGCTACATAACGTTATACGTTATAACGTAATAGTTTACAACGTTATACGTTATAACGTAATGCTATATAACGTTATACGTTATAACGTAGTAGTATACAACGTTATACGTTATAACGTAATGCTACATATCGTTATACGTTATAACGTAATAGTATACAACGTTATACGTTATAACGTAATGCTACATAACGTTATACGTTATAACGTAATAGTATACAACGTTATACGTTATAACGTAGTGCTACATAACGTTATACGTCATAACGTAATAGTATACAACGTTATACGTTATAACGTAATGCTACATAACGATATACGTTATAAGGTAATAGTATATAACGTTATACGTTGTAACGTAATAGTATACAACGTTATACGTTATAACGTAATGCTACATAACGTTATACGTTATAACGTAATAGTATACAACGTTACACGTTATAACGTAATGCTACATAACGTTATACGTTATAACGTCGTGCTACGTAACGTTATACGTAATAACGTAATAGTATACAACGTTATACGTTATAACGTAATGCTACATAACGTTATACGTTATAACGTAATAGTATACAACGTTGTACGTTATAACGTAATGCTATCTAACGTTATGCGTTATAACGTAATGCTCCATAACGTTATACGTTATAACGTAATAGTATACGACGTTATATGTTATAGCGTAATGCTACATAACGTTATACGCTATAGCGTAATGCTACATAACGTTATACGTTATAAGGTAATAGTATATAACGTTATACGTTATAACCTAATGCTACATAACGTTATACGTTATAAGGTAATAGTATACAACGTATAACGTCATAAGGTAACAATATATAAGGATATACGTTATAACGTAATGCTACATAACGTTATACGTTATAACGTAATAGTATACAACGTTATATGTTATAGCATAATGCTACATTACGTTATACGTTATAACGTAATAGTATACAACGTTATACGTTATAACGTAATGCTACATAACATTATACGTTATAAGGTTATAGTATACAACGTTATATGTTATAGCATAATGCTACATTACGTTATACGTTATAACGTAATAGTATACAACGTTATACGTTATAACGTAATGCTACATAACGTTATACGTTATAACGTAATAGTATACAACGTTATACGTTATAACGTAATGCTATCTAACGTTATACGTTATAACGTAATGCTCCATAACGTTATACGTTATAACGTAATAGTATACAACGTTATACGTTATAACGTAATGCTACATAACATTATACGTTATAAGGTTATAGTATACAACGTTATATGTTATAGCATAATGCTACATTACGTTATACGTTATAACGTAATGCTACATAACGTTATACGTTATAAGGTAGTAGTATACAACGTTATACGTTATAACGTAATGCTACATAACGTTATACGTTATAACGTACTAGTATACAACGTTATACGTTATAACGTCGTGCTACATAACGTTATACGTTATAACGTAATGCTACATAACATTATACGTTATAAGGTAATAGTATATAACGTTACACGTTATAACGTAGTGCTACATAATGTTATACGTTATAACGTAATAGTATAAAACGTTATACGTTATAAGGTAATAGTATATAACGTTATACGTTATAACGTAGTGCTACATAACGTTATACGTTATAACGTAATAGTATAGAACGTTATACGTTATAACGTAATGCTACATAACGTTATACGTTATAACGTAATAGTATACAACGTTATACGTTATAACGTAATGCTACATAACGTTATACGTTATAACGTAATAGTATACAACGTTACACGTTATAACGTAATGCTACATAACGTTATACGTTATAACGTAATGCTCCATAACGTTATACGTTATAACGTAATAGTATATAACGTTATACGTTATAGCGTAATGCTACATAACGTTATACGTTATAAGGTTATAGTATACAACGTTATATGTTATAGCATAATGCTACATTACGTTATACGTTATAACGTAATAGTATACAACGTTATACGTTATAACGTAATGCTACATAACATTATACGTTATAAGGTTATAGTATACAACGTTATATGCTATTGCATAATGCTACATTACGTTATACGTTATAACGTAATGCTACATAACGTTATACGTTATAAGGTAGTAGTATACAACGTTATACGTTATAACGTAATGCTATATAACGTTATACGTTATAAGGTAAGCGTATATAACGTTTTACGTTATGGCGTAATGCTACATAACATTATACGTTATAAGGTAATAGTATATAACGTTACACGTTATAACGTAGTGCTACATAATGTTATAGGTTATAACGTAATAGTATAAAACGTTATACGTTATAAGGTAATAGTATATAACGTTATACGTTATAACGTAGTGCTGCATAACGTTATACGTTATAACGTAATAGTATAGAACGTTATACGTTATAACGTAATGCTACATAACGTTATACGTTATAACGTCGTGCTACGTAACGTTATACGTTATAACGTAATAGTATACAACGTTATAACGTAATAGTATACAACGTTATACGTTATAACGTAATGCTACATAACGTTATACGTTATAACGTAATATTATATAACGTTATACGATATAACGTAGTGCAACATTACGTTATACGTTATAACGTAGTGCTACATAACGTTATACGTCATAACGTAATAGTATACAACGTTATACGTTATAACGTAATGCTACATAACGATATACGTTATAAGGTTATAGTATATAACGTTATACGTTATAACGTAATAGTATACAACGTTATACGTTATAACGTAGTGCTATCTAACGTTATACGTTATAACGTAGTAGTATACATCGTTATACGTTATAACGTAATGCTACATATCGTTATACGTTCTGACGTAATAGTATACAACGTTATACGTTATAACGTAATGCTACATAACGTTATACGTTATAACGTAATAGTATACAACGTTATACGTTATAACGTAATGCTACATAACATTATACGTTATAAGGTTATAGTATACAACGTTATATGTTATAGCATAATGCTACATAACGATATACGTTATAACGTAATGCTACATAACGTTATACGTTATAACGTCGTGCTACGTAACGTTATACGTTATAACGTAATAGTATACAACGTTATAACGTAATAGTATACAACGTTATACGTTATAACGTAATGCTACATAACGTTATACGTTATAACGTAATATTATATAACGTTATACGATATAACGTAGTGCAACATTACGTTATACGTTATAACGTAGTGCTACATAACGTTATACGTCATAACGTAATAGTATACAACGTTATACGTTATAACGTAGTGCTACATAACGTTATACGTCATAACGTAATAGTATACAACGTTATACGTTATAACGTAATGCTACATAACGATATACGTTATAAGGTAATAGTATATAACGTTATACGTTGTAACGTAATAGTATACAACGTTATACGTTATAACGTAATGCTACATAACGTTATACGTTATAACGTAATAGTATACAACGTTATACGTTATAACGTAATAGTATACAACGTTATACGTTAATACGTAATGCTACATAACGTTATACGTTATAACGTAATAGTATACAACGTTACACGTTATAACGTAATGCTACATAACGTTATACGTTATAACGTCGTGCTACGTAACGTTATACGTTATAACGTAATAGTATACAACGTTATACGTTATAACGTAATGCTACATAACGTTATACGTTATAACGTAATAGTATACAACGTTGTACGTTATAACGTAATGCTATCTAACGTTATGCGTTATAACGTAATGCTCCATAACGTTATACGTTATAACGTAATAGTATACGACGTTATATGTTATAGCGTAATGCTACATAACGTTATACGCTATAGCGTAATGCTACATAACGTTATACGTTATAAGGTAATAGTATATAACGTTATACGTTATAACCTAATGCTACATAACGTTATACGTTATAAGGTAATAGTATACAACGTATAACGTCATAAGGTAACAATATATAAGGATATACGTTACAACGTAATGCTACATAACGTTATACGTTATAACGTAATAGTATACAACGTTATATGTTATAGCATAATGCTACATTACGTTATACGTTATAACGTAATAGTATACAACGTTATACGTTATAACGTAATAGTATACAACGTTATACGTTATAACGTAATGCTACATAACATTATACGTTATAAGGTTATAGTATACAACGTTATATGTTATAGCATAATGCTACATTACGTTATACGTTATAACGTAATAGTATACAACGTTATACGTTATAACGTAATGCTACATAACGTTATACGTTATAACGTAATAGTATACAACGTTATACGTTATAACGTAATGCTATCTAACGTTATACGTTATAACGTAATGCTCCATAACGTTATACGTTATAACGTAATAGTATACAACGTTATACGTTATAACGTAATGCTACATAACATTATACGTTATAAGGTTATAGTATACAACGTTATATGTTATAGCATAATGCTACATTACGTTATACGTTATAACGTAATGCTACATAACGTTATACGTTATAAGGTAGTAGTATACAACGTTATACGTTATAACGTAATGCTACATAACGTTATACGTTATAACGTACTAGTATACAACGTTATACGTTATAACGTCGTGCTACATAACGTTATACGTTATAACGTAATGCTACATAACATTATACGTTATAAGGTAATAGTATATAACGTTACACGTTATAACGTAGTGCTACATAATGTTATACGTTATAACGTAATAGTATAAAACGTTATACGTTATAAGGTAATAGTATATAACGTTATACGTTATAACGTAGTGCTACATAACGTTATACGTTATAACGTAATAGTATAGAACGTTATACGTTATAACGTAATGCTACATAACGTTATACGTTATAACGTAATAGTATACAACGTTATACGTTATAACGTAATGCTACATAACGTTATACGTTATAACGTAATAGTATACAACGTTACACGTTATAACGTAATGCTACATAACGTTATACGTTATAACGTAATGCTCCATAACGTTATACGTTATAACGTAATAGTATATAACGTTATACGTTATAGCGTAATGCTACATAACGTTATACGTTATAAGGTTATAGTATACAACGTTATATGTTATAGCATAATGCTACATAACGTTATACGTTATAACGTAATAGTATACAACGTTATACGTTATAACGTAATGCTACATAACATTATACGTTATAAGGTTATAGTATACAACGTTATATGTTATAGCATAATGCTACATAACGATATACGTTATAACGTAATGCTACATAACGTTATACGTTATAACGTAATGCTACATAACGTTATACGTTATAACGTCGTGCTACGTAACGTTATACGTTATAACGTAATAGTATACAACGTTATAACGTAATAGTATACAACGTTATACGTTATAACGTAATGCTACATAACGTTATACGTTATAACGTAATATTATATAACGTTATACGATATAACGTAGTGCAACATTACGTTATACGTTATAACGTAGTGCTACATAACGTTATACGTCATAACGTAATAGTATACAACGTTATACGTTATAACGTAATGCTACATAACGATATACGTTATAAGGTAATAGTATATAACGTTATACCTTATAACGTAATAGTATACAACGTTATACGTTATAACGTAATGCTACATAACGTTATACGTTATAACGTAATAGTATACAACGTTATACGTTATAACGTAGTGCTATCTAACGTTATACGTTATAACGTAGTAGTATACAACGTTATACGTTATAACGTAATGCTACATATCGTTATACGTTATGACGTAATAGTATACAACGTTATACGTTATAACGTAATGCTACATAACGTTATACGTTATAACGTAATAGTATACAACGTTATACGTTATAACGTAATGCTACATAACATTATACGTTATAAGGTTATAGTATACAACGTTATATGTTATAGCATAATGCTACATAACGATATACGTTATAACGTAATGCTACATAACGTTATACGTTATAAGGTAGTAGTATACAACGTTATACGTTATAACGTAATGCTACATAGCGTTATACGTTATAACGTACTAGTATACAACGTTATACGTTATAACGTCGTGCTACATAACGTTATACGTTATAACGTAATAGTATACAACGTTATACGTTATAACGTAATGCTACATAACGTTATACGTTATTACGTAATAGTATACAACGTTATACGTTATAACCTAATGCTACATATCGTTATACGTTATAACATAATAGTATACAACGTTATACGTTATAACGTAATGCTACATAACGTTATACGTTATAACGTAATAGTATACAACGTTATACGTTATAACGTAATGCTACATATAGTTATACGTTATAACGTAATAGTATACAACGTTATACGTTATAACGTAATGCTACATAACGTTATACGTTATAACGTAATAGTATACAACGTTATACGTTATAACGTAATGCTACATAACGTTATACGTTATAAGGTACTAGTATACAACGTTATACGTTATAACGTAATGCTACATAACGTTATACGTTATAACGTAATAGTATACAACGTTATACGTTATAACGTAATGCTACATAACGTTATACGTTATAAGGTAATAGTATACAACGTTATATGTTATAGCATGATGCTACATAACGTTATACGTTATAACGTAATGCTACATAACGTTATACGTTATAAGGTACTAGTATACAACGTTATACGTTATAACGTCGTGCTACATAACGTTATACGTTATAACGTAATAGTATACAACGTTATACGTTATAACGTAATGCTACATAACGTTATACGTTATAACGTAATAGTATACAACGTTATACGTTATAACGTAATGCTACATAACGTTATACGTTATAAGGTACTAGTATACAACGTTATACGTTATAACGTAATGCTACATAACGTTATACGTTATAACGTAATAGTATACAACGTTATACTTTATAACGTAATGCTACATAACGTTATACGTTATAAGGTAATAGTATACAACGTTATATGTTACAGCATGATGCTACATAACGTTATACGTTATAACGTAATGCTACATAACGTTATACGTTATAAGGTAGTAGTATACAACGTTATACGTTATAACGTAATGCTACATAACGTTATACGTTATAACGTAATGCTACATAACGTTATACGTTATAACGTAATAGTATACAACGTTATACGTTATAACGTAATGCTACATAACGTTATACGTTATAACGTAATGCTCCATAACGTTATACGTTATAACGTAATAGTATACGACGTTATATGTTATAGCGTAATGCTACATAACGTTATACGCTATAGCGTAATGCTACATAACGTTATACGTTATAAGGTAATAGTATATAACGTTATACGTTATAACCTAATGCTACATAACGATATACGTTATAAGGTAATAGTATATAACGTTATACGATATAACGTAGTGCAACATAACGTTATACGTTATAACGTAATGCTACATAACGATATACGTTATAAGGTTATAGTATATAACGTTATACGTTATAACGTAATAGTATACAACGTTATACGTTATAACGTAATGCTACATAACGTTATACGTTATAACGTAATAGTATACAACGTTATACGTTATAACGTAGTGCTATCTAACGTTATACGTTATAACGTAGTAGTATACAACGTTATACGTTATAACGTAATGCTACATATCGTTATACGTTATGACGTAATAGTATACAACGTTATACGTTATAACGTAATGCTACATAACGTTATACGTTATAACGTAATAGTATACAACGTTATACGTTATAACGTAATGCTACATAACATTATACGTTATAAGGTTATAGTATACAACGTTATATGTTATAGCATAATGCTACATAACGATATACGTTATAACGTAATGCTACATAACGTTATACGTTATAACGTCGTGCTACGTAACGTTATACGTTATAACGTAATAGTATACAACGTTATAACGTAATAGTATACAACGTTATACGTTATAACGTAATGCTACATAACGTTATACGTTATAACGTAATATTATATAACGTTATACGATATAACGTAGTGCAACATTACGTTATACGTTATAACGTAGTGCTACATAACGTTATACGTCATAACGTAATAGTATACAACGTTATACGTTATAACGTAGTGCTACATAACGTTATACGTCATAACGTAATAGTATACAACGTTATACGTTATAACGTAGTGCTATCTAACGTTATACGTTATAACGTAGTAGTATACAACGTTATACGTTATAACGTAATGCTACATATCGTTATACGTTATGACGTAATAGTATACAACGTTATACGTTATAACGTAATGCTACATAACGATATACGTTATAAGGTAATAGTATATAACGTTATACGTTGTAACGTAATAGTATACAACGTTATACGTTATAACGTAATGCTACATAACGTTATACGTTATAACGTAATAGTATACAACGTTATACGTTATAACGTAATAGTATACAACGTTATACGTTAATACGTAATGCTACATAACGTTATACGTTATAACGTAATAGTATACAACGTTACACGTTATAACGTAATGCTACATAACGTTATACGTTATAACGTCGTGCTACGTAACGTTATACGTTATAACGTAATAGTATACAACGTTATACGTTATAACGTAATGCTACATAACGTTATACGTTATAACGTAATAGTATACAACGTTGTACGTTATAACGTAATGCTATCTAACGTTATGCGTTATAACGTAATGCTCCATAACGTTATACGTTATAACGTAATAGTATACGACGTTATATGTTATAGCGTAATGCTACATAACGTTATACGCTATAGCGTAATGCTACATAACGTTATACGTTATAAGGTAATAGTATATAACGTTATACGTTATAACCTAATGCTACATAACGTTATACGTTATAAGGTAATAGTATACAACGTATAACGTCATAAGGTAACAATATATAAGGATATACGTTACAACGTAATGCTACATAACGTTATACGTTATAACGTAATAGTATACAACGTTATATGTTATAGCATAATGCTACATTACGTTATACGTTATAACGTAATAGTATACAACGTTATACGTTATAACGTAATGCTACATAACATTATACGTTATAAGGTTATAGTATACAACGTTATATGTTATAGCATAATGCTACATTACGTTATACGTTATAACGTAATAGTATACAACGTTATACGTTATAACGTAATGCTACATAACGTTATACGTTATAACGTAATAGTATACAACGTTATACGTTATAACGTAATGCTATCTAACGTTATACGTTATAACGTAATGCTCCATAACGTTATACGTTATAACGTAATAGTATACAACGTTATACGTTATAACGTAATGCTACATAACATTATACGTTATAAGGTTATAGTATACAACGTTATATGTTATAGCATAATGCTACATTACGTTATACGTTATAACGTAATGCTACATAACGTTATACGTTATAAGGTAGTAGTATACAACGTTATACGTTATAACGTAATGCTACATAACGTTATACGTTATAACGTACTAGTATACAACGTTATACGTTATAACGTCGTGCTACATAACGTTATACGTTATAACGTAATGCTACATAACATTATACGTTATAAGGTAATAGTATATAACGTTACACGTTATAACGTAGTGCTACATAATGTTATACGTTATAACGTAATAGTATAAAACGTTATACGTTATAAGGTAATAGTATATAACGTTATACGTTATAACGTAGTGCTACATAACGTTATACGTTATAACGTAATAGTATAGAACGTTATACGTTATAACGTAATGCTACATAACGTTATACGTTATAACGTAATAGTATACAACGTTATACGTTATAACGTAATGCTACTTAACGTTATACGTTATAACGTAATAGTATACAACGTTACACGTTATAACGTAATGCTACATAACGTTATACGTTATAACGTAATGCTCCATAACGTTATACGTTATAACGTAATAGTATATAACGTTATACGTTATAGCGTAATGCTACATAACGTTATACGTTATAAGGTTATAGTATACAACGTTATATGTTATAGCATAATGCTACATAACGTTATACGTTATAACGTAATAGTATACAACGTTATACGTTATAACGTAATGCTACATAACATTATACGTTATAAGGTTATAGTATACAACGTTATATGTTATAGCATAATGCTACATAACGATATACGTTATAACGTAATGCTACATAACGTTATACGTTATAACGTAATGCTACATAACGTTATACGTTATAACGTCGTGCTACGTAACGTTATACGTTATAACGTAATAGTATACAACGTTATAACGTAATAGTATACAACGTTATACGTTATAACGTAATGCTACATAACGTTATACGTTATAACGTAATATTATATAACGTTATACGATATAACGTAGTGCAACATTACGTTATACGTTATAACGTAGTGCTACATAACGTTATACGTCATAACGTAATAGTATACAACGTTATACGTTATAACGTAATGCTACATAACGATATACGTTATAAGGTAATAGTATATAACGTTATACCTTATAACGTAATAGTATACAACGTTATACGTTATAACGTAATGCTACATAACGTTATACGTTATAACGTAATAGTATACAACGTTATACGTTATAACGTAGTGCTATCTAACGTTATACGTTATAACGTAGTAGTATACAACGTTATACGTTATAACGTAATGCTACATATCGTTATACGTTATGACGTAATAGTATACAACGTTATACGTTATAACGTAATGCTACATAACGTTATACGTTATAACGTAATAGTATACAACGTTATACGTTATAACGTAATGCTACATAACATTATACGTTATAAGGTTATAGTATACAACGTTATATGTTATAGCATAATGCTACATAACGATATACGTTATAACGTAATGCTACATAACGTTATACGTTATAAGGTAGTAGTATACAACGTTATACGTTATAACGTAATGCTACATAACGTTATACGTTATAACGTACTAGTATACAACGTTATACGTTATAACGTCGTGCTACATAACGTTATACGTTATAACGTAATAGTATACAACGTTATACGTTATAACGTAATGCTACATAACGTTATACGTTATTACGTAATAGTATACAACGTTATACGTTATAACCTAATGCTACATATCGTTATACGTTATAACATAATAGTATACAACGTTATACGTTATAACGTAATGCTACATAACGTTATACGTTATAACGTAATAGTATACAACGTTATACGTTATAACGTAATGCTACATATAGTTATACGTTATAACGTAATAGTATACAACGTTATACGTTATAACGTAATGCTACATAACGTTATACGTTATAACGTAATAGTATACAACGTTATACGTTATAACGTAATGCTACATAACGTTATACGTTATAAGGTACTAGTATACAACGTTATACGTTATAACGTAATGCTACATAACGTTATACGTTATAACGTAATAGTATACAACGTTATACGTTATAACGTAATGCTACATAACGTTATACGTTATAAGGTAATAGTATACAACGTTATATGTTATAGCATGATGCTACATAACGTTATACGTTATAACGTAATGCTACATAAAGTTATACGTTATAAGGTAGTAGTATACAACGTTATACGTTATAACGTAATGCTACATAACGTTATACGTTATAAGGTACTAGTATACAACGTTATACGTTATAACGTCGTGCTACATAACGTTATACGTTATAAGGTACTAGTATACAACGTTATACGTTATAACGTAATGCTACATAACGTTATACGTTATAACGTAATAGTATACAACGTTATACTTTATAACGTAATGCTACATAACGTTATACGTTATAAGGTAATAGTATACAACGTTATATGTTACAGCATGATGCTACATAACGTTATACGTTATAACGTAATGCTACATAACGTTATACGTTATAAGGTAGTAGTATACAACGTTATACGTTATAACGTAATGCTACATAACGTTATACGTTATAACGTAATGCTACATAACGTTATACGTTATAACGTAATAGTATACAACGTTATACGTTATAACGTAATGCTACATAACGTTATACGTTATAACGTAATGCTCCATAACGTTATACGTTATAACGTAATAGTATACGACGTTATATGTTATAGCGTAATGCTACATAACGTTATACGCTATAGCGTAATGCTACATAACGTTATACGTTATAAGGTAATAGTATATAACGTTATACGTTATAACCTAATGCTACATAACGATATACGTTATAAGGTAATAGTATATAACGTTATACGATATAACGTAGTGCAACATAACGTTATACGTTATAACGTAATGCTACATAACGTTATACGTTATAAGGTAGTAGTATACAACGTTATACGTTATAACGTAATGCTACATAACGTTATACGTTATAAGGTACTAGTATACAACGTTATACGCTATAACGTCGTGCTACATAACGTTATACGTTATAACGTAATAGTATACAACGTTATACGTTATAACGTAATGCTACATAACGTTATACGTTATAACGTAATAGTATACAACGTTATACGTTATAACGTAATGCTACATAACGTTATACGTTATAAGGTACTAGTATACAACGTTATACGTTATAACGTAATGCTACATAACGTTATACGTTATAACGTAATAGTATACAACGTTATACTTTATAACGTAATGCTACATAACGTTATACGTTATAAGGTAATAGTATACAACGTTATATGTTATAGCATGATGCTACATAACGTTATACGTTATAACGTAATGCTACATAACGTTATACGTTATAAGGTAGTAGTATACAACGTTATACGTTATAACGTAATGCTACATAACGTTATACGTTATAACGTAATGCTACATAACGTTATACGTTATAACGTAATAGTATACAACGTTATACGTTATAACGTAATGCTACATAACGTTATACGTTATAACGTAATGCTCCATAACGTTATACGTTATAACGTAATAGTATACGACGTTATATGTTATAGCGTAATGCTACATAACGTTATACGCTATAGCGTAATGCTACATAACGTTATACGTTATAAGGTAATAGTATATAACGGTATACGTTATAACGTAATGCTACATAACGTTATACGTTATAACGTAATGCTCCATAACGTTATACGTTATAACGTAATAGTATACGACGTTATATGTTATAGCGTAATGCTACATAACGTTATACGCTATAGCGTAATGCTACATAACGTTATACGTTATAAGGTAATAGTATATAACGTTATACGTTATAACCTAATGCTACATAACGATATACGTTATAAGGTAATAGTATATAACGTTATACGATATAACGTAGTGCAACATAACGTTATACGTTATAACGTGGTGCTACATAACGTTATACGTTATAACGTAATAGTATACAACGTTATACGTTATAACGTAATGCTACATAACGTTATACGTTATAACGTAATATTATATAACGTTATACGATATAACGTAGTGCATCATTACGTTATACGTTATAACGTAGTGCTACATAACGTTATACGTCATAACGTAATAGTATACAACGTTATACGTTATAACGTAATGCTACATAACGATATACGTTATAAGGTAATAGTATATAACGTTATACGTTATAACGTAATGCTACATAACGTTATACGTTATAAGGTAAGCGTATATAACGTTATACGTTATGGCGTAATGCTACATAACATTATACGTTATAAAGTAATAGTATACAACGTTACACGTTATAACGTAGTGCTACATAACGTTATACGTTATAACGTACTAGTATACAACGTTATACGTTATAACGTCGTGCTACATAACGTTATACGTTATAACGTAATAGTATACAACGTTATACGTTATAACGTGGTGCTACATAACGTTATACGTTATAAGGTACTAGTATACAACGTTATACGTTATAACGTAATGCTACATAACGTTATACGTTATAACGTAATAGTATACAACGTTATACGTTATAACGTAATGCTACATAACGTTATACGTTATAAGGTACTAGTATACAACGTTATACGTTATAAGGTAATGCTACATAACGTTATACTTTATAACGTAATAGTATACAACGTTATACGTTGTAACGTAATGCTACATAACGATATACGTTATAACGTAATGCTACATAACGTTATACGTTATAAGGTAGTAGTATACAACGTTATACGTTATAACGTAATGCTACATAACGTTATACGTTATAACGTAATAGAATACAACGTTATACGTTATAACGTAATGCTACATAACGTTATACGTTATAACGTAATATTATATAACGTTATACGATATAACGTAGTGCAACATTACGTTATACGTTATAACGTAGTGCTACATAACGTTATACGTCATAACGTAATAGTATACAACGTTATACGTTATAACGTAATGCTACATAACGATATACGTTATAAGGTAATAGTATATAACGTTATACGATATAACGTAGTGCAACATAACGTTATACGTTATAACGTGGTGCTACATAACGTTATACGTTATAACGTAATAGTATATAACGGTATACGTTATAACGTAATGCTACATAACGTTATACGTTATAAGGTAATAGTATATAACGGTATACGTTATAACGTAATGCTACATAACGTTATACGTTATAAGGTAATAGTATATAACGTTGTACGTTATAACGTAGTGCTACATAACGTTATACCTTATAACGTAATAGAATACAACGTTATACGTTATAACGTAATGCTACATAACGTTATACGTTATAACGTAATATTATATAACGTTATACGATATAACGTAGTGCAACATTACGTTATACGTTATAACGTAGTGCTACATAACGTTATACGTCATAACGTAATAGTATACAACGTTATACGTTATAACGTAATGCTACATAACGATATACGTTATAAGGTAGTAGTATACAACGTTATACGTTATAACGTAATGCTACATAACGTTATACGTTATAAGGTACTAGTAGACAACGTTATACGTTATAACGTCGTGCTACATAACGTTATACGTTATAACGTAATAGTATACAACGTTATACGTTATAACGTAATGCTACATAACGTTATACGTTATAACGTAATAGTATACAACGTTATACGTTATAACGTAATGCTACATAACGTTATACGTTATAAGGTACTAGTATACAACGTTATACGTTATAACGTAATGCTACATAACGTTATACTTTATAACGTAATAGTATACAACGTTATACGTTGTAACGTAATGCTACATAACGTTATACGTTATAAGGTAATAGTATACAACGTTATATGTTATAGCATGATGCTACATAACGTTATACGTTATAACGTAATGCTACATAACGTTATACGTTATAAGGTAGTAGTATACAACGTTATACGTTATAACGTAATGCTACATAACGTTATACGTTATAACGTAATAGTATACAACGTTATACGTTATAACGTAATGCTACATAACGTTATACGTTATAACGTAATGCTCCATAACGTTATACGTTATAACGTAATAGTATACGACGTTATATGTTATAGCGTAATGCTACATAACGTTATACGCTATAGCGTAATGCTACATAACGTTATACGTTATAAGGTAATAGTATATAACGGTATACGTTATAACGTAATGCTACATAACGTTATACGTTATAAGGTAATAGTATATAACGTTGTACGTTATAACGTAGTGCTCCATAACGTTATACCTTATAACGTAATAGAATACAACGTTATACGTTATAACGTAATGCTACATAACGATATACGTTATAAGGTAATAGTATATAACGTTATACGATATAACGTAGTGCAACATAACGTTATACGTTATAACGTGGTGCTACATAACGTTATACGTTATAACGTAATAGTATACAACGTTATACGTTATAACGTAATGCTACATAACGTTATACGTTATAACGTAATGCTACATAACGTTATACGTTATAAGGTAATAGTATATAACGTTGTACGTTATAACGTAGTGCTCCATAACGTTATACCTTATAACGTAATAGAATACAACGTTATACGTTATAACGTAATGCTACATAACGTTATACGTTATAAGGTAGTAGTATACAACGTTATACGTTATAACGTAATGCTACATAACGTTATACGTTATAAGGTACTAGTATACAACGTTATACGTTATAACGTCGTGCTACATAACGTTATACGTTATAACGTAATAGTATACAACGTTATACGTTATAACGTAATGCTACATAACGTTATACGTTATAACGTAATAGTATACAACGTTATACGTTATAACGTAATGCTACATAACGTTATACGTTATAAGGTACTAGTATACAACGTTATGCGTTATAACGTAATGCTACATAACGTTATACTTTATAACGTAATAGTATACAACGTTATACGTTGTAACGTAATGCTACATAACGTTATACGTTATAAGGTAATAGTATACAACGTTATATGTTATAGCATGATGCTACATAACGTTATACGTTATAACGTAATGCTACATAACGTTATACGTTATAAGGTAGTAGTATACAACGTTATACGTTATAACGTAATGCTACATAACGTTATACGTTATAACGTAATAGTATACAACGTTATACGTTATAACGTAATGCTACATAACGTTATACGTTATAACGTAATGCTCCATAACGTTATACGTTATAACGTAATAGTATACGACGTTATATGTTATAGCGTAATGCTACATAACGTTATACGCTATAGCGTAATGCTACATAACGTTATACGTTATAAGGTAATAGTATATAACGGTATACGTTATAACGTAATGCTACATAACGTTATACGTTATAAGGTAATAGTATATAACGTTGTACGTTATAACGTAGTGCTACATAACGTTATACCTTATAACGTAATAGAATACAACGTTATACGTTATAACGTAATGCTACATAACGTTATACGTTATAACGTAATATTATATAACGTTATACGATATAACGTAGTGCAACATTACGTTATACGTTATAACGTAGTGCTACATAACGTTATACGTCATAACGTAATAGTATACAACGTTATACGTTATAACGTAATGCTACATAACATTATACGTCATAAGGTTATAGTATACAACGTTATATGTTATAGCATAATGCTACATAACGATATACGTTATAACGTAATGCTACATAGCGTTATACGTTATAAGGTAGTAGTATACAACGTTATACGTTATAACGTAATGCTACATAACGTTATACGTTATAACGTACTAGTATACAACGTTATACGTTATAACGTCGTGCTACATAACGTTATACGTTATAACGTAATAGTATACAACGTTATACGTTATAACGTAATGCTACATAACGTTATACGTTATAACGTAATAGCATACAACGTTATACGTTATAACGTAATGCTACATATCGTTATACGTTATAACGTAATAGTATACAACGTTATACGTTATAACGTAATGCTACATAACGTTATACGTTATAACGTAATAGTATACAACGTTATACGTTATAACGTAATGCTACATATAGTTATACGTTATAACGTAATAGTATACAACGTTATACGTTATAACGTAATGCTACATAACGTTATACGTTATAACGTAATAGTATACAACGTTATACGTTATAACGTAATGCTACATAAAGTTATACCTTATAAGGTAATAGTATACAACGTTATATGTTATAGCATGATGCTACATAACGTTAGACGTTATAACGTAATGCTACATAACGTTATACGTTATAAGGTAGTAGTATACAACGTTATACGTTATAACGTAATGCTACATAACGTTATACGTTATAAGGTAATAGTATATAACGGTATACGTTATAACGTAATGCTACATAACGTTATACGTTATAAGGTAATAGTATATAACGTTGTACGTTATAACGTAGTGTTACATAACGTTATACCTTATAACGTAATAGAATACAACGTTATACGTTATAACGTAATGCTACATAACGTTATACGTTATAAGGTACTAGTATACAACGTTATACGTTATAACGTAATGCTACATAACGTTATACTTTATAACGTAATAGTATACAACGTTATACGTTGTAACGTAATGCTACATAACGTTATACGTTATAAGGTAATAGTATACAACGTTATATGTTATAGCATGATGCTACATAACGTTATACGTTATAACGTAATGCTACATAACGTTATACGTTATAAGGTAGTAGTATACAACGTTATACGTTATAACGTAATGCTACATAACGTTATACGTTATAATGTAATAGTATACAACGTTATACGTTATAACGTAATGCTACATAACGTTATACGTTATAACGTAATGCTCCATAACGTTATACGTTATAACGTAATAGTATACGACGTTATATGTTATAGCGTAATGCTACATAACGTTATACGCTATAGCGTAATGCTACATAACGTTATACGTTATAAGGTAATAGTAAATAACGGTATACGTTATAACGTAATGCTACATAACGTTATACGTTATAAGGTAATAGTATATAACGTTGTACGTTATAACGTAGTGCTACATAACGTTATACCTTATAACGTAATAGAATACAACGTTATACGTTATAACGTAATGCTACATAACGTTATACGTTATAACGTAATATTATATAACGTTATACGATATAACGTAGTGCAACATTAGGTTATACGTTATAACGTAGTGCTACATAACGTTATACGTCATAACGTAATAGTATACAACGTTATACGTTATAACGTAATGCTACATAACGATATACGTTATAAGGTAATAGTATATAACGTTATACGATATAACGTAGTGCAACATAACGTTATACGTTATAACGTGGTGCTACATAACGTTATACGTTATAACGTAATAGTATACAACGTTATACGTTATAACGTAATGCTACATAACGTTATACGTTATAACGTAATATTATATAACGTTATACGATATAACGTAGTGCAACATTACGTTATACGTTATAACGTAGTGCTACATAACGTTATACGTCATAACGTAATAGTATACAACGTTATACGTTATAACGTAATGCTACATAACGATATACGTTATAAGGTAATAGTATATAACGTTATACGATATAACGTAGTGCAACATAACGTTATACGTTATAACGTGGTGCTACATAACGTTATACGTTATAACGTAATAGTATACAACGTTATACGTCATAACGTAATAGTATACAACGTTATACGTTATAACGTAATGCTCCATAACGTTATACGTTATAACGTAATAGTATACGACGTTATATGTTATAGCGTAATGCTACATAACGTTATACGCTATAGCGTAATGCTACATAACGTTATACGTTATAAGGTAATAGTATATAACGGTATACGTTATAACGTAATGCTACATAACGTTATACGTTATAAGGTAATAGTATATAACGTTGTACGTTATAACGTAGTGCTACATAACGTTATACCTTATAACGTAATAGAATACAACGTTATACGTTATAACGTAATGCTACATAACGTTATACGTTATAACGTAATATTATATAACGTTATACGATATAACGTAGTGCAACATTACGTTATACGTTATAACGTAGTGCTACATAACGTTATACGTCATAACGTAATAGTATACAACGTTATACGTTATAACGTAATGCTACATAACGATATACGTTATAAGGTAATAGTATATAACGTTATACGTTATAACGTAATGCTACATAACGTTATACGTTATAAGGTAAGCGTATATAACGTTATACGTTATGGCGTAAAGCTACATAACATTATACGTTATAAAGTAATAGTATACAACGTTACACGTTATAACGTAGTGCTACATAACGTTATACGTTATAACGTAATAGTATACAACGTTATACGTTATAACGTAATGCTACATAACGTTATACGTTATAAGGTAATAGTATATAACGTATACCGTTATAAGGTAACAATATATAACGAAATACGTTATAACGTAATGCTACATAACGTTATACGTTATAAGGTAAGCGTATATAACGTTATACGTTATGGCGTAAAGCTACATAACATTATACGTTATAAGGTAATAGTATATAACGTTACACGGTATAACGTAGTGCTACATAATGTTATACGTTATAACGTAATAGTATAAAACGTTATACGTTATAAGGTATTAGTATATAACGTTATACGTTATAACGTAGTGCTACATAACGTTATACGTTATAACGTAATAGTATAGAACGTTATACGTTATAACGTAATGCTACATAACGTTATACGTTATAACGTAATAGTATACAACGTTATACGTTATAACGTAATGCTACATAACGTTATACGTTATAACGTAATAGTATACAACGTTACACGTTATAACGTAATGCTACATAACGTTATACGTTATAACGTCGTGCTACGTAACGTTATACGTTATAACGTAATAGTATACAACGTTATAACGTAATAGTATACAACGTTATACGTTATAACGTAATGCTACATAGCGTTATACGTTATAACGTAATATTATATAACGTTATATGATATAACGTAGTGCAACATTACGTTATACGTTATAACGTAGTGCTACATAACGTTATACGTTATAACGTAATAGTATACAACGTTACACGTTATAACGTAATGCTACATAACGTTATACGTTATAACGTCGTGCTACGTAACGTTATACGTTATAACGTAATAGTATACAACGTTATAACGTAATAGTATACAACGTTATACGTTATAACGTAATGCTACATAACGTTATACGTTATAACGTAATATTATATAACGTTATACGATATAACGTAGTGCAACATTACGTTATACGTTATAACGTAGTGCTACATAACGTTATACGTCATAACGTAATAGTATACAACGTTATACGTTATAACGTAATGCTACATAACGATATACGTTATAAGGTAATAGTATATAACGTTATACGTTATAACGTAATAGTATACAACGTTATACGTTATAACGTAATGCTACATAACGTTATACGTTATAACGTAATAGTATACAACGTTATACGTTATAACGTAATGCTATCTAACGTTATACGTTATAACGTAGTAGTATACAACGTTATACGTTATAACGTAATGCTACATATCGTTATACGTTACAACGTAATAGTATACAACGTTATACGTTATAACGTAATGCTACATAACGTTATACGTTATAACGTAATAGTATACAACGTTATACGTTATAACGTAATGCTACATAACATTATACGTTATAAGGTTATAGTATACAACGTTATATGTTATAGCATAATGCTACATAACGATATACGTTATAACGTAATGCTACATAACGTTATACGTTATAAGGTAGTAGTATACAACGTTATACGTTATAACGTAATGCTACATAACGTTATACGTTATAACGTACTAGTATACAACGTTATACGTTATAACGTCGTGCTACATAACGTTATACGTTATAACGTAATAGTATACAACGTTATACGTTATAACGTAATGCTACATAACGTTATACGTTATAACGTAATAGTATACAACGTTATACGTTATAACGTAATGCTACATATCGTTATACGTTATAACGTAATAGTATACAACGTTATACGTTATAACGTAATGCTACATAACGTTATACGTTATAACGTAATAGTATACAACGTTATACGTTATAGCGTAATGCTACATATAGTTATACGTTATAACGTAATAGTATACAACGTTATACGTTATAACGTAATGCTACATAACGTTATACGTTATAACGTAATAGTATACAACGTTATACGTTATAACGTAATGCTACATAACGTTATACGTTATAAGGTACTAGTATACAACGTTATACGTTATAACGTAATGCTACATAACGTTATACTTTATAACGTAATAGTATACAACGTTATACGTTGTAACGTAATGCTACATAACGTTATACGTTATAAGGTAACAGTATACAACGTTATATGTTGTAGCATGATGCTACATAACGTTATACGTTATAACGTAATGCTACATAACGTTATACGTTATAAGGTAGTAGTATACAACGTTATACGTTATAAGGTAATAGTATATAACGGTATACGTTATAACGTAATGCTACATAACGTTATACGTTATAAGGTAATAGTATATAACGGTATACGTTATAACGTAATGCTCCATAACGTTATACGTTATAACGTAATAGTATACGACGTTATATGTTATAGCGTAATGCTACATAACGTTATACGCTATAGCGTAATGCTACATAACGTTATACGTTATAAGGTAATAGTATATAACGGTATACGTTATAACGTAATGCTACATAACGTTATACGTTATAAGGTAATAGTATATAACGTCGTACGTTATAACGTAGTGCTACATAACGTTATACCGTATAACGTAATAGAATACAACGTTATACGTTATAACGTAATGCTACAAAACGTTATACGTTATAACGTAATATTATATAACGTTATACGATATAACGTAGTGCAACATTACGTTATGCGTTATAACGTAGTGCTACATAACGTTATACGTCATAACGTAATAGTATACAACGTTATACGTTATAACGTAATGCTACATAACGATATACGTTATAAGGTAATAGTATATAACGTTATACGATATAACGTAGTGCAACATAACGTTATACGTTATAACGTGGTGCTACATAACGTTATACGTTATAACGTAATAGTATACAACGTTATACGTTATAACGTAATGCTACATAACGTTATACGTTATAACGTAATGCTCCATAACGTTATACGTTATAACGTAATAGTATACGACGTTATATGTTATAGCGTAATGCTACATAACGTTATACGCTATAGCGTAATGCTACATAACGTTATACGTTATAAGGTAATAGTATATAACGGTATACGTTATAACGTAATGCTACATAACGTTATACGTTATAAGGTAATAGTATATAACGTTGTACGTTATAACGTAGTGCTACATAACGTTATACCTTATAACGTAATAGAATACAACGTTATACGTTATAACGTAATGCTACATAACGTTATACGTTATAACGTAATATTATATAACGTTATACGATATAACGTAGTGCAACATTACGTTATACGTTATAACGTAGTGCTACATAACGTTATACGTCATAACGTAATAGTATACAACGTTATACGTTATAACGTAATGCTACATAACGATATACGTTATAAGGTAATAGTATATAACGTTATACGATATAACGTAGTGCAACATAACGTTATACGTTATAACGTGGTGCTACATAACGTTATACGTTATAACGTAATAGTATACAACGTTATACGTCATAACGTAATAGTATACAACGTTATACGTTATAACGTAATGCTCCATAACGTTATACGTTCTAACGTAATAGTATACGACGTTATATGTTATAGCGTAATGCTACATAACGTTATACGCTATAGCGTAATGCTACATAACGTTATACGTTATAAGGTAATAGTATATAACGGTATACGTTATAACGTAATGCTACATAACGTTATACGTTATAAGGTAATAGTATATAACGTTGTACGTTATAACGTAGTGCTACATAACGTTATACCTTATAACGTAATAGAATACAACGTTATACGTTATAACGTAATGCTACATAACGTTATACGTTATAACGTAATATTATATAACGTTATACGATATAACGTAGTGCAACATAACGTTATACGTTATAACGTGGTGCTACATAACGTTATACGTTATAACGTAATAGTATACAACGTTATACGTTATAACGTAATGCTACATAACGTTATACGTTATAACGTAATATTATATAACGTTATACGATATAACGTAGTGCAACATTACGTTATACGTTATAACGTAGTGCTACATAACGTTATACGTCATAACGTAATAGTATACAACGTTATACGTTATAACGTAATGCTACATAACGATATACGTTATAAGGTAATAGTATATAACGTTATACGTTATAACGTAATGGTACATAACGTTATACGTTATAACGTAATGATCCATAACGTTATACGTTATAACGTAATAGTATACGACGTTATATGTTACAGCATAATGCTACATAACGTTATACGCTATAGCGTAATGCTACATAACGTTATACGTTATAAGGTAATAGTATATAACGGTATACGTTATAACGTAATGCTACATAACGTTATACGTTATAAGGTAATAGTATATAACGTTATACGTTATAACGTAGTGCTACATAACGTTATACGTTATAACATAATAGTATACAACGTTATACGTTATAACGTAATGCTACATAACGTCATACGTTATAAGGTAATAGTATATAACGTATAACGTTATATGGTAACAATATATAACGATATACGTTATAACGTAATGCTACATAACGTTATACGTTATAAGGTAACAGTATATAACGTTATACGTTAGAACGTAATGCTACATAACGTTATACGATATAAGTTAATAGTATATAACGATATACGTTATAACGTAGTGCTACATAACGTTATACGTTATAAGGTAAGATTATATAACGTTATACGTTATTACGTAATGCTACATAACGTTGTACGTTATATGGTAATAGTATATAACGTTATACGTTATAACGTAATAGTATAGAACGTTATACGTTATAACGTAATGCTACATAACGTTATACGTTATAACGTAATGGTATACAACGTTATACGTTATGACGTAATAGTATACAACTTTATACGTTATAACGTAATGCTACATAACGTTATACGTTATAACGTAATAGTATACAACGTTATACGTTATAACGTAATGCTACATAACATTATACGTTATAAGGTTATAGTATACAACGTTATATGTTATAGCATAATGCTACATAACGTTATACGTTATAACGTAATGCTACATAACGTTGTACGTTATAAGGTAATAGTATATAACGTTATACGTTATAGCGTAATGCTACATAACGTTATACGTTATAAGGTAATAGGATATAACGTTATACGTTATAACGTAATGGTACAAAACGTTATACGTTAGAACGTAATGCTACATAACGTTATACATTATAACGTAACCGTATACAACGTTGTACGTTATAACGTCACGCTACATAACGTTATACGTTATAAGGTAATAGTATATAACGTTATACGTTATAGCGTAATGCTACATAACGTTATACGTTATAAGGTAATTGTATATAACGTAATACGCTATAACGTAATGCTACATAACGTTATACGTTATAAGGTAATAGTATATAACGTTATACGTTATAACGTAGTGCTACATAACGTTATACGTTATAACGCAATGCTACATAACGTTATACGTTATAACGCAATCGTATACAACGTTATACGTTATAACGTAATGCTACATAACGTTATACGTTATAAGGTAGTAGTATACAACGTTATACGTTATAACGTAATGCTACATATCGTTATACCTTATAAGCTAATAGTATATAACGTTATACGTTATAACGTAATCGTATACAACGTTATACGTTATAACGTAATGCTACATAACGTTTTACGTTATAAGGTAGTAATATACAACGTTACACGTTATAACGTAATGCTACATAAAGTTATACCTTATAAGCTAATAGTATACAATGTTATACGTTATAACGTAATGCTACATAACGTTATACGTTATAACGTAATAGTATACAACGTTATACGTTATAACGTAATGCTACATAACGTTATACGTTATAAGGTAGTAGTATACAACGTTACACGTTATAACGTTATGCTACATAAAGTTATACCTTATAAGCTAATAGTATACAACGTTATACGTTATAACGTAATGCTACATAACGTTATACGTTATAACGTAATAGTATACAACGTTATACGTTATAAGGTAATGCTACATAACGTTATACGTTATAAGGTAATAGTATATAACGTTATACGTTATAACGTAATGCTACATAACGTTATACGTTATATGGTAATAGTATATAGCGTTATACATTATAAGGTAACAGTATATAACTTTATACGTGATGATGTAATTGAATATAGCGTACAACGTTATAAGGTAATAGTATATAACGTATAACGTTATAAGGTAATAGTATATAACGTATAACGTTATCAGGTAATAGTATATAACGTATAACGTTATGATGTAATTGTATATAACGTTGTACGTTATAAGGTAATTGTATACAGCCTTATACGTTATAACGTAGTGCTACATAACGTTATACGTTATAACGTGGTGCTACATAACGTTATACGTTATAACGTCGTGCTACATAACGTTATACATTATAACGTAATAGTATACAACGTTATACGTTATAACGTAATGCTACATAACATTATGCGTTGTAAGGTTATAGTATACAACGTTATATGTTATAGCATAATGCTACATAACGTTATACGTTATAACGTAATGCTACATAACGTTATACGTTATAAGGTAGTAGTATACAACGTTATACGTTATAACGTAATGCTACATAACGTTATACGTTATAACGTACTAGTATACAACGTTATACGTTATAACGTCGTGCTACATAACGTTATACGTTATAACGTAATAGTATACAACGTTATACGTTATAACGTAATGCTACATAACGTTATACGTTATAACGTAATAGTATACAACGTTATACGTTATAACGTAATACTACATAACGTTATACGTTATAAGGTACTAGTATACAACGTTGTACGTTATAACGTAATGCTACATAACGTTATACGTTATAACGCAATAGTATACATCGTTATACGTTATAACGTAATGCTACATAACGTTATACGTTAAAAGGTAATAGTATATAACGTTATACGTTATAACGCAGTGCTACATAACATTATACGTTATAATGTAATAGTATACGTTATACGTTATAACGTAATGCTATATATCGTTATACGTTATAAGGTAATAGTATATAACGTATAACGTTATAAGGTAACAATATATAACGAAATACGTTATAACGTAATGCTACATAACGTTATACGTTAGAAGGTAATAGTATATAACGTTATACGTTGTAGCGTAATGCTACATAACGTTATACGTTATAAGGTAATAGTATATAACGTCATACGTTATAACGTAGTGCTACATAACGTTATACGTTATAACGTAATAGTATACAACGTTATACGTTATTGCGTAATGCTACATAACGTCATACGTTATAAGGTAATAGTATATAACGTATAACGTTATAAGGTAACAATATATAACGATATACGTTATAACGTAATGCTACATAACGTTATACGTTAAAAGGTAATAGTATATAACGTTATACGTTATAGCGTAATGCTACATAACGTTATACGTTATAAGGTAATAGTATATAACGTCATAAGTTATAACGTAATGCTACATAACGTAATATGTCATAAGGTAACAGTACATAGCGTTATACGATATAACGTAGTGCTACATAACGTTATACGTTATAACGTGATGCTACATAACGTTATACGTTATAACGTCGTGCTACATAACGTTATACGTTATAACGTAATTGTATACAACGTTATACGTTATAACGTAATGCTACATAACGTTATACGTTATAACGTAATAGTATACAACGTTATACGTTATAACGTAATGCTATCTAACGTTATACGTTATAACGTAATATTATAAACGTTATACGTTATAACGTAGTGCTACATAACGTTATACGTAATAACGTAATGCTACATAACGTTATACGTTATAACGTAATGCTACAAAACGTTATACGTTATAACGTAGTGCTACGTAACGTTATACGTTATAAGGTAGTAGTATACAACGTTACACGTTATAACGTAATGCTACATAAAGTTATACCTTATAAGCTAATAGTATACAACGTTATACGTTATAACGTAATGCTACATAACGTTATACGTTATAACGTAATAGTATACAACGTTATACGTTATAAGGTAATGCTACATAACGTTATACTTTATAAGGTAATAGTATATAACGTTATACGTTATAGCGTAATGCTACGTAACGTTATACTTTATAAGGTAATAGTATATAACGTTATACGTTATAACGTAATGCTACATAACGTTATACGTTATATGGTATTTGTATACAACGTTATACGTTATAACGTAATGAGAGATAACGTATAACGTTCTAAGATAACAGTATATAACGTATAACGATATAAGGTAATAGTATATAATCTTATACGCTATAACGTAATGCTACATAACGTTATACGTTACAAGGTAATAGTATGTAACTTATAACGTTATAAGGTAATAGTATATAACGTTATACGTTGTAACGTAATGCTACATAACGTTATACGTTATAACGTAACAGTATGTAACTTTATATGTTATACGGTAATAATATATAATGTTATACGTTGTAACATAATGCTGCATAACGTTATAAGTTATAACGTAGTGCTACATAACGTTATACGTTATATGGTAATAGTATATAGCGTTATACATTATAAGGTAACAGTATATAACTTAGAACGGTGGGAATGCTTTCGACAGTGTTGGAGTGCTTTCTACAGCGTTGGAGTGCTTCCTACAGAGTTGGTATGCTTTCTACAGAGTTGGTATGCTTTCTACAGGGTAGGAATGCTTTCGACAGAGTTGGAATACCTTTGTACAGGGTTGGAATACCTTTGTACAGAGTCAGAGTGTTATGTACAGGGTTGGAATTCTTTCTACAGAGTTGGAATACCTTTGCACAGAGTTGGAATGCTTTCTATAGGGTTGGAATACCTTTGTACAGAGTTGGAATGCTTTCGACAGTGTTGGAATACCTTTGTACAGAGTCAGAATGTTATGTACAGGGTTGGAATTATTTCTACAGCGTTGGAATACCTTTGTACAGAGTTGGAATACCTTTGTACAGGGTTGGAACAGCTTTGTACAGAGTTGGAATACCTTTGTACTGAGTTGGAATGCTTTCTACAGGTTTGGAACACCTTTGTACAGAGTTGGAATGCTTTCTACAGGGTTGGAATGCTTTCGCCAGAGTTGGAATACCTTTGTACAGAGTTGGAATGCTTCCTACAGGGTTGGAATACCTTTGTACAGAGTTGGAATGCTTTCTACAGGGTTGGAAAGCTTTCTACAGAGTTGGAATGCTTTCTACAGGGTTGGAATGCTTTCTACAGGGTTGGAATACCTTTGTACAGGGTTGGCACAGCTTTGAACAGGGTTGGCATACTTTCTACAGGGTTGGAATGCTTTCTAAAGGGTTCGAATGGTTTCGACAGGGTTGGAATGCTTTCGACAGGGTTGGAATATTTCGACAGAGTTGGAATACCTTTGTACAGAGTTGGAATGCTTCCTACAGGGTTGGAATACCTTTGTACATAGTTGGAATGCATTCTACAGGGTTGGAATACCTTTGTACATAGTTGGCATGCTTTCTACAGGGTTGGAATACCTTTGTACATAGTTGGAATGCTTTCTACAGGGTTGGAATACCTTTGTACATAGTTGGAATGCTTTCTACAGAGTTGGAATACCTTTGTACATAGTTGGAATGCTTTCTACAGGGTTGGAATACCTTTGTACATAGTTGGCATGCTTTCTACAGGGTTGGAATGCCTTTGTGCATAGTTGGAATGCTTTCTACAGGGTTGGAAAACCTTTGTACATAGTTGGAATGCTTTCTACAGGGTTGGAATGCTTTCTACATAGTTGGAATGCTTTCTACAGGGTTGGAATGCTTTCTACATAGTTGGAATGCTTTCTACAGTGTTGGAATGCTTTCTACAGGGTTGGAATGCTTTCTACAGGGTTGGAAAGCTTTCTACAGAGTTGGAATGCTTTCTACTGGGTTGGAATGCTTTCTACAGAGTTGGAATACCTTTGTACAGGGTTGGCACAGCTTTGAACAGGGTTGGAATACTTTCTACAGGGTTGGAATGCTTTCTAAAGGGTTCGAATGGTTTCGACAGGGTTGGAATGCTTTCGACAGGGTTGGAATATTTCGACAGAGTTGGAATACCTTTGTACAGAGTTGGAATCCTTCCTACAGCGTTGGAATACCTTTGTACATAGTTGGAATGCTTTCTACAGGGTTGGAATACCTTTGTACATAGTTGGCATGCTTTCTACAGGGTTGGAATGCCTTTGTACATAGTTGGAATGCTTTCTACAGGGTTGGAATACCTTTGTACATAGTTGGAATGCTTTCTACAGGGTTGGAATGCATTCTACATAGTTGGAATGCTTTCTACAGGGTTGGAATGCTTTCGTCAGAGTTGGAATACCTTTGTACAGAGTTGGAATGCTTTCTACAGGGTTCGAAAACCTTTGTACAGAGTTGGAATGCTTTCTACAGGGTTGGAATGCTTCCGACAGTGATGGAATGCTTTCTACAGTGTTGGAATGCTTTGGACAGAGTTGGAATGCATTCGACAGTGTTGGAAAACATTTGTACAGAGTTGGAATGCTTTCTACACGGTTGGAATACTTTGTACAGAGTTGGAATACCTTTGTACAGAGTTGGAATGCTTTCTACAGGATTGGAATACCTTTGTACAGAGTCAGAATGTTATGTACAGGGTTGGAATTCTTTCTACAGAGTTGGAATACCTTTGTGCAGAGTTGGAATGCTTTCTACAGGGTTGGAATACCTTTGTACAGAGTCAGAATGTTATGTACAGGGTTGGAGTTCTTTCTACAGAGTTGGAATACCTTTGTGCAGAGTTGGAATACCTTTGTACAGGGTTGGAACAGCTTTGTACAGCTTTGGAATACTTTCTACAGGGTTGGAATGCTTTCTAGAGGGTTGGAATGCTTTCGACAGGGTTGGAATGCTTTCGACAGGGTTGGAATGCTTTCGACAGGGTGGGAATACCTTTGTACAGAGTTGGAATGCTTTCTACAGGGTTGGAATACCTTTGTACAGAGTTGGAATGCTTTCTACAGTGTTGGAATGCTTTCGACAGAGTTGGAATACCTTTGTACAGAGTCAGAATGTTATGTACAGGGTTGGAATTCTTTCTACAGAGTTGGCATACCTTTGTACAGAGTTGGAATGCTTTCTACAGGTTTGGAATACCTTTGTACAGAGTTGGAATGCTTTCTACAGGGTTGGAATGCTTTCTACAGTGTTTTAATGCTTTCTACAGGGTTGGAATGCTTTCTACAGGGTTGGAATGCTTTCTACAGTGTTGGAATGCCTTTGTACAGGGTAGGAATTCTTTCTACAGAGTTGGCATACCTTTGTACAGAGTTGGAATGCTTTCTACAGGTTTGGAATACCTTTGTACAGAGTTGGAATGCTTTCTACAGGGTTGGAATGCTTTCTACAGTGTTTTAATGCTTTCTACAGGGTTGGAATGCTTTCTACAGGGTTGGAATGCTTTCTACAGGGTTGGAATACCTTTGTACAGAGTTGGAATACCTTTGTACAGGGTTGGAACAGCTTTGTACAGGGTGGGAATACTTTCTACAGGGTTGGAATGCTTTCTAGAGGGTTGGAATGCTTTCTACAGGGTTGGAATGCTTTCTAGAGGGTTGGAATACTTTCGACAGGGTTGGAATGCTTTCGACAGAGTTGGAATACATTTCTACAGGGTTGGAATGCTTTCGACAGAGTTGGAATACATTTTTACAGAGTTGGAATGCTTTCTACAGGGTTTGAATAGCTTTATGCAGAGTCAGAATGTTATGTACAGTGTTGGAATTCTTTCTACAGAGTTGGAATACCTTCGTACAGAGTTGGAATGCTTTCTACAGGGTTGGAATACCTTTGTACAGAGTTGGAATGCTTTCTACAGGATTGGAATACCTTTGTACAGAGTTGGAATGCTTTCTACATGGTTGGAATGCTTTCTACAGGGTTGGAATGCTTTCTACAGGGTTGGAATACCATTGTACAGGGTTGGAATGCTTTCTACATGGTTGGAATGCTTTCGACAGAGTTGGAATACCCTTGTACGGAGTTGGAATGCTTTCTACAGGGTTGGAATACATTTGTACAGAGCTGGGATGCTTTCTACAGGGTTGGAATGCTTTCTACAGGGTTGGAGTGCTTTCTACAGAGTTGGAATACCTTTGTACTGAGTTGGAATGCTTTCTACAGGTTTGGAACACCTTTGTACAGAGTTGGAATGCTTTCTACAGATTTGGAATGCTTTCGACGGAGTTGGAATACCTTTGTACAGAGTCAGAATGTTATGTACAGGGTAGGAATTCTCTCTACAGAGTTGGAATACCTTTGTACAGAGTTGGAATACCTTTGTACAGAGTTGAAGTACCTTTGTACAGAGTTGGAATGCTTTCTACAGGGTTGGAATGCTTTCAAACGGTTGGAACGATTTCGACAGAGTTGGAATACCTTTGTACAGAGTTGGAATGCTTTCTACAGGGTTGGAATACCTTTGTACATAGTTGGAATGCTTTCTACAGGGTTGGAATGCTTTCTACAGAGTTGGAATGCTTTCTACAGTGTTGGAATGCTTTCTACAGGGTTGGAATGCTTTCGACAGAGTTGGAATACCTTTGTACAGCGTTGGAATGCTTCCTACAGGGTTGGAATACCTTTGTACATAGTTGGAATGCTTTCTACAGGGTTGGAATACCTTTGTACATAGTTGGCATGCTTACTACAGGGTTGGAATACCTTTGTACATAGTTGGAATGCTTTCTACAGGGTTGGAATACCTTTGTACATAGTTGGCATGCTTTCTACAGGGTTGGAATACCTTTGTACATAGTTGGAATGCTTTCTACAGGGTTGGAATACCTTTGTACATAGTTGGAATGCTTTCTACAGGGTTGGAATGCTTTCTACAGAGTTGGAATGCTTTCTACAGTGTTGGAATGCTTTCTACAGGGTTGGAATGCTTTCGACAGAGTTGGAATACCTTTGTACAGAGTCAGAATATTATGTACAGAGTTGGAATGCTTTCTACAGGGTTGGAATACCTTCGTGCAGAGTTGGAATGCTTTCTACAGGGTTGGAATGCTTTCTACAGTGTTTTAATGCTTTCTACAGGGTTGGAATGCTTTCTACAGGGTTGGAATGCTTTCTACAGGGTTGGAATGCCTTTGTACAGGGTTGGAATGCTTTCTACAGGGTTGGAATACCTTTGTACAGAGTCAGAATGTTATGTACAGGGTTGGAATTCTTTCTACAGAGTTGGAATACCTTTGTACAGAGTTGGAATGCTTTCTACAGGGTTGGAATGATTTCTACAGGGTTGGAATGCTTTCTACAGGTTTGGAATACCTTTGTACAGAGTTGGAATGCTTTCTACAGGGTTGGAATGCATTCGACAGAGTTGGAATACCTTTCTACAGAGTCAGAATGTTATGTACAGGGTTGGAATTCTTTCTACAGAGTTGGAATACCTTTGTACAGAGTTGGAATGCTTTCTACAGGGTTGGGATGCTTTCTACATGGTTGGAATGCTTTCGACAGAGTTGGAATACCGTTGTACGGAGTTGAAATGCTTTCTACAGGGTTGGAATACATTTGTACAGAGTTGGAATGCTTTCTACAGGGTTGGAATGCTTTCTACAGGGTTGGAATGCTTTCGACAGAGTTGGAATACCTTTGTACAGGGTTGGAACAGCTTTGTACAGGGTGGGAATACTTTCTACAGGGTTGGAATGCTTTCTAGAGGGTTGGAATGCTTTCTAGAGGGTTGGAATGCTTTCTACAGGGTTGGAATGCTTTCTTCAGAGTTGGAATACCTTTGTACAGGGTTGGAACAGCTTTGTACAGGGTTGGAATACTTTCTACAGGGTTGGAATGCTTTCTAGAGGGTTGGAATACCTTTGTACAGGGTTGGAACAGCTTTGTACAGGGTTGGAATACTTTCTACAGGGTTGGAATGCTTTCTAGAGGGTTGGAATACTTTCGACAGGGTTGGAATGCTTTCGACAGAGTTGGAATACATTTCTACAGAGTTGGAATGCTTTCTACAGGGTTGGAATACCTTTATGCAGAGTTGGAATACCTTTGTACAGGGTTGGAACAGCTTTGTACAGGGTTGGAATACCTTTGTACAGAGTTGGAATACCTTTGTACAGGGTTGGAACAGCTTTGTACAGGGTGGGAATACTTTCTACAGGGTTGGAATGCTTTCTAGAGGGTTGGAATGCTTTCTACAGGGTTGGAATGCTTTCTAGAGGGTTGGAATACTTTCGACAGGGTTGGAATGCTTTCGACAGAGTTGGAATACATTTCTACAGGGTTGGAATGCTTTCCACAGGGTTTGAATACCTTTATGCAGAGTCAGAATGTTATGTACAGTGTTGGAATTCTTTCTACAGAGTTGGAATACCTTTGTACAGAGTTGGAATGCTTTCTACAGGGTTGGAATACCTTTGTACAGAGTTGGAATGCTTTCTATAGGGTTGGAATACCTTTGTACAGAGTTGGAATGCTTTCTACATGGTTGGAATGCTTTCTACAGGGTTGGAATGCTTTCTACAGGGTTGGAATACCATTGTACAGGGTTGGAATGCTTTCTACATGGTTGGAATGCTTTCGACAGAGTTGGAATACCCTTGTACGGAGTTGGAATGCTTTCGACAGGGTTGGAATACATTTGTACAGAGCTGGGATGCTTTCTACAGGGTTGGAATGCTTTCTACGGGGTTGGAGTGCTTTGGACAGAGTTGGAATACCTTTGTACAGGGTTGGAACAGCTTTGTACAGGGTGGGAATACTTTCTACAGGGTTGGAATGCTTTCTAGAGGGTTGGAATACTTTCGACAGGGTTGGAATGCTTTCTACAGGGTTGGACTGCTTTCTACAGTGTTGGAATGCTTTCTACAGGGTTGGAATGCTTTCGACAGAGTTGGAATACCTTTGTACAGTGTTGGATCAGCTTTGTGCAGGGTTGAAATACTTTCTACAGAGTTGGAATGCTTTCTACAGGGTTGGAACAGCTTTGAACAGGGTTGGAATACTTTCTACAGGGTTGGAATGCTTTCTAAAGGGTTCGAATAATTTCGACAGGGTTGGAATGCTTTCGACAGGGTTGGAATGCTTTCTAAAGTGTTCGAATGATTTCGACAGCGTTGGAATACCTTTGTACAGGGTTGGAATGCTTTCGACTGAGTTGGAATACCTTCGTACAGAGTTGGAATGCTTTCTACAGGGTTGGAATACCTTTGTACATAGTTGGAATGCTTTCTACAGGGTTGGAATGCTTTCTACAGGGTTGGAATGCTTTCTACAGGGTTGGAATGCTTTCTACAGGGTTGGAATGCTTTCGTCAGAGTTGGAATACCTTTGTACAGAGTTGGAATGCTTTCTACAGGGTTGGAATACCTTTGTACAGAGTTGGAATGCTTTCTACAGGGTTGGAATGCTTCCGACAGTGATGGAATGCTTTCTACAGTGTTGGAATGCTTTGGACAGAGTAAGGAATGCTTTCGACAGTGTTGGAAAACATTTGTACAGAGTTGGAATGCTTTCTACACGGTTGGAATACTTTCTACAGAGTTGGAATACCTTTGTACAGAGTTGGAATTCTTTCTACAGAGTTGGAATACCTTTGTGCAGAGTTGGAATACCTTTGTACAGGGTTGGAACAGCCTTGTACAGCTTTGGAATACTTTCTACAGGGTTGGAATGCTTTCTAGAGGGTTGGAATGCTTTCGACAGGGTTGGAATGCTTTCGACAGGGTTGGAATGCTTTCGACAGTGTGGGAATACCTTTGTACAGAGTTGGAATGCTTTCTACAGGGTTGGAATACCTTTGTACAGAGTTGGAATGCTTTCTACAGGGTTGGAATGCTATCGACAGAGTTGGAATACCTTTGTACAGAGTCAGAATGTTATGTACAGGGTTGGAATTCTTTCTACAGAGTTGGAATACCTTTGTACAGAGTTGGAATGCTTTCTACAGGGTTGGGATGCTTTCTACATGGTTGGAATGCTTTCGACAGAGTTGGAATACCGTTGTACAGAGTTGGAATGCTTTCTACAGGGTTGGAATACCTTTGTACAGAGTTGGAATGCTTTCTACAGGGTTGGAATGCTTTCGACAGAGTTGGAATACCTTTGTACAGAGTCAGAATGTTATGTACAGGGTTGGAATTCTTTCTACAGAGTTGGAATACCTTTGTACAGAGTTGGAATGCTTTCTACAGGGTTGGAATGATTTCTACAGGGTTGGAATGCTTTCTACAGGTTTGGAATACCTTTGTACAGAGTTGGAATGCTTTCTACAGGGTTGGAATGCATTCGACAGAGTTGGAATACCTTTCTACAGAGTCAGAATGTTATGTACAGGGTTGGAATTCTTTCTACAGAGTTGGAATACCTTTGTACAGAGTTGGAATGCTTTCTACAGGGTTGGGATGCTTTCTACATGGTTGGAATGCATTCGACAGAGTTGGAATACCGTTGTACGGAGTTGAAATGCTTTCTACAGGGTTGGAATACATTTGTACAGAGTTGGAATGCTTTCTACATCGTTGGAATGCTTTCTACAGGGTTGGAATGCTTTCGACAGAGTTGGAATACCTTTGTACAGGGTTGGAACAGCTTTGTACAGGGTGGGAATACTTTCTACAGGGTTGGAATGCTTTCTAGATGGTTGGAATGCTTTCTAGAGGGTTGGAATGCTTTCTAGAGGGTTGGAATGCTTTCTACAGGGTTGGAATGCTTTCTTCAGAGTTGGAATACCTTTGTACAGGGTTGGAACAGCTTTGTACAGGGTTGGAATACTTTCTACAGGGTTGGAATGCTTTCTAGAGGGTTGGAATACCTTTGTACAGGGTTGGAACAGCTTTGTACAGGGTTGGAATACTTTCTACAGGGTTGGAATGCTTTCTAGAGGGTTGGAATACTTTCGACAGGGTTGGAATGCTTTCGACAGAGTTGGAATACATTTCTACAGAGTTGGAATGCTTTCTACAGGGTTGGAATACCTTTATGCAGAGTCCGAATGTTATGTACAGTGTTGGAATTCTTTCTACAGAGTTGGAATACCTTTGTACAGAGTTGGAATGCTTTCTACAGGGTTGGAATACCTTTGTACAGAGTTGGAATACCTTTGTACAGGGTTGGAACAGCTTTGTACAGGGTGGGAATACTTTCTACAGGGTTGGAATGCTTTCTAGAGGGTTGGAATGCTTTCTACAGGGTTGGAATGCTTTCTAGAGGGTTGGAATACTTTCGACAGGGTTGGAATGCTTTCGACAGAGTTGGAATACATTTCTACAGGGTTGGAATGCTTTCCACAGGGTTTGAATACCTTTATGCAGAGTCAGAATGTTATGTACAGTGTTGGAATTCTTTCTACAGAGTTGGAATACCTTTGTACAGAGTTGGAATGCTTTCTACAGGGTTGGAATACCTTTGTACAGAGTTGGAATGCTTTCTACAGGGTTGGAATACCTTTGTACAGAGTTGGAATGCTTTCTACATGGTTGGAATGCTTTCTACAGGGTTGGAATGCTTTCTACAGGGTTGGAATACCATTGTACAGGGTTGGAATGCTTTCTACATGGTTGGAATGCTTTCGACAGAGTTGGAATACCCTTGTACGGAGTTGGAATGCTTTCGACAGGGTTGGAATACATTTGTACAGAGCTGGGATGCTTTCTACAGGGTTGGAATGCTTTCTACAGGGTTGGAGTGCTTTGGACAGAGTTGGAATACCTTTGTACAGGGTTGGAACAGCTTTGTACAGGGTGGGAATACTTTCTACAGGGTTGGAATGCTTTCTAGAGGGTTGGAATACCTTTGTACAGAGTTGGAATGCTTTCTACAGGGTTGGAATGCTTTCGACAGAGTTGGAATACCTTTGTACAGAGTCAGAATGTTATGTACAGGGTTGGAATTCTTTCTACAGAGTTGGAATACCTTTGTACAGAGTTGGAATGCTTTCTACAGGGTTGGGATGCTTTCTACATGGTTGGAATGCTTTCGACAGAGTTGGAATACCGTTGTACAGAGTTGGAATGCTTTCTACAGGGTTGGAATACCTTTGTACAGAGTTGGAATGCTTTCTACAGGGTTGGAATGCTTTCGACAGAGTTGGAATACCTTTGTACAGAGTCAGAATGTTATGTACAGGGTTGGAATTCTTTCTACAGAGTTGGAATACCTTTGTACAGAGTTGGAATGCTTTCTACAGGGTTGGAATACCTTTGTACAGAGTTGGAATACCTTTGTACAGGGTTGGAACAGCTTTGTACAGGGTGGGAATACTTTCTACAGGGTTGGAATGCTTTCTAGAGGGTTGGAATGCTTTCGACAGAGTTGGAATACCTTTGTACAGGGTTGGAACAGCTTTGTACAGGGTGGGAATACTTTCTACAGGGTTGGAATGCTTTCTAGAGGGTTGGAATACTTTCGACAGGGTTGGAATGCTTTCTACAGGGTTGGACTGCTTTCTACAGTGTTGGAATGCTTTCTACAGGGTTGGAATGCTTTCGACAGAGTTGGAATACCTTTGTACAGTGTTGGATCAGCTTTGTACAGGGTTGGAATACTTTCTACAGTGTTGGAATGCTTTCTACAGGGTTGGAACAGCTTTGAACAGGGTTGGAATACTTTCTACAGGGTTGGAATGCTTTCTAAAGGGTTCGAATAATTTCGACAGGGTTGGAATGCTTTCGACAGGGTTGGAATGCTTTCTAAAGTGTTCGAATGATTTCGACAGCGTTGGAATACCTTTGTACAGGGTTGGAATGCTTTCGACTGAGTTGGAATACCTTCGTACAGAGTTGGAATGCTTTCTACAGGGTTGGAATACCTTTGTACATAGTTGGAATGCTTTCTACAGGGTTGGAATGCTTTCTACAGGGTTGGAATGCTTTCGACAGAGTTGGAATACCGTTGTACGGAGTTGAAATGCTTTCTACAGGGTTGGAATACCTTTGTACAGAGTTGGAATACCTTTGTACAGGGTTGGAACAGCTTTGTACAGGGTGGGAATACTTTCTACAGGGTTGGAATGCTTTCTAGAGGGTTGGAATGCTTTCTACAGGGTTGGAATGCTTTCTAGAGGGTTGGAATACTTTCGACAGGGTTGGAATGCTTTCTACAGAGTTGGAATACCTTTGTGCAGAGTTGGAATGCTTTCTACAGGGTTGGAATACCTTTGTACAGAGTCAGAATGTTATGTACAGGGTTGGAATTCTTTCTACAGAGATGGAATACCTTTGTGCAGAGTTGGAATACCTTTGTACAGGGTTGGAACAGCTTTGTACAGCTTTGGAATACTTTCTACAGGGTTGGAATGCTTTCTAGAGGGTTGGAATGCTTTCGACAGGGTTGGAATGCTTTCGACAGGGTTGGAATGCTTTCGACAGGGTGGGAATACCTTTGTACAGAGTTGGAATGCTTTCTACAGGGTTGGAATACCTTTGTACAGAGTTGGAATGCTTTCTACAGGGTTGGAATGCTTTCGACAGAGTTGGAATACCTTTGTACAGAGTCAGAATGTTATGTACAGGGTTGGAATTCTTTCTACAGAGTTGGCATACCTTTGTACAGCGTTGGAATGCTTTCTACAGGTTTGGAATACCTTTGTACAGTGTTGGAACAGCTTTGTACAGGGTTGGAATACTTTCTACAGAGTTGGAATGCTTTCTACAGGGTTGGAACAGCTTTGAACAGGGTTGGAATACTTTCTACAGGGTTGGAATGCTTTCTAAATGGTTCGAATAATTTCGACAGGGTTGGAATGCTTTCGACAGGGTTGGAATGCTTTCTAAAGGGTTCGAATGATTTCGACAGCGTTGGAATACCTTTGTACAGGGTTGGAATGCTTTCGACTGAGTTGGAATACCTTCGTACAGAGTTGGAATGCTTTCTACAGGGTTGGAATACCTTTGTACATAGTTGGAATGCTTTCTACAGGGTTGGAATGCTTTCTACAGGGTTGGAATGCTTTCTACAGGGTTGGAATGCTTTCTACCGGGTTGGAATGCTTTCGTCAGAGTTGGAATACCTTTGTACAGAGTTGGAATGCTTTCTACAGGGTTGGAATACCTTTGTACTGAGTTGGAATGCTTTCTACAGGGTTGGAATGCTTCCGACAGTGATGGAATGCTTTCTACAGTGTTGGAATGCTTTGGACAGAGTTGGAATGCTTTCGACAGTGTTGGAAAACATTTGTACAGAGTTGGAATGCTTTCTACACGGTTGGAATACTTTCTACAGAGTTGGAATACCTTTGTACAGAGTTGGAATGCTTTCTACAGGGTTGGAATACCTTTGTACAGAGTCAGAATGTTATGTACAGGGTTGGAATTCTTTCTACAGAGTTGGAATACCTTTGTGCAGAGTTGGAATGCTTTCTACAGGGTTGGAATACCTTTGTACAGAGTCAGAATGTTATGTACAGGGTTGGAATTCTTTCTACAGAGTTGGAATACCTTTGTGCAGAGTTGGAATACCTTTGTACAGGGTTGGAACAGCTTCGTACAGCTTTGGAATACTTTCTACAGGGTTGGAATGCTTTCTAGAGGGTTGGAATGCTTTCGACAGGGTTGGAATGCTTTCGACAGGGTTGGAATGCTTTCGACAGGGTGGGAATACCTTTGTACAGAGTTGGAATGCTTTCTACAGGGTTGGAATACCTTTGTACAGAGTTGGAATGCTTTCTACAGGGTTGGAATGCTTTCGACAGAGTTGGAATACCTTTGTACAGAGTCAGAATGTTATGTACAGGGTTGGAATTCTTTCTACAGAGTTGGCATACCTTTGTACAGAGTTGGAATGCTTTCTACAGGTTTGGAATACATTTGTACAGTGTTGGAACAGCTTTGTACAGGGTTGGAATACTTTCTACAGAGTTGGAATGCTTTCTACAGGGTTGGAACAGCTTTGAACAGGGTTGGAATACTTTCGACAGGGTTGGAATGCTTTCTAAAGGGTTCGAATGATTTCGACAGCGTTGGAATACCTTTGTACAGGGTTGGAATGCTTTCGACTGAGTTGGAATACCTTCGTACAGAGTTGGAATGCTTTCTACAGGGTTGGAATACCTTTGTACAGAGTTGGAATGCTTTCTACAGGGTTGGAATGCTTTCTACAGGGTTGGAATGCTTTCGACAGAGTTGGAATACCTTTGTGCAGGGTTGGAACAGCTTTGTACAGGGTGGGAATACTTTCTACAGGGTTGGAATGCTTTCTAGAGTGTTGGAATGCTTTCTAGAGGGTTGGAATGCTTTCTAGAGGGTTGGAATGCTTTCTACAGGGTTGGAATGCTTTCTTCAGAGTTGGAATACCTTTGTACAGGGTTGGAACAGCTTTGTACAGGGTTGGAATACTTTCTACAGGGTTGGAATGCTTTCTACAGGGTTGGAATGCTTTCGACAGAGTTGGAATACCTTTGTACAGAGTCAGAATGTTATGTACAGGGTTGGAATTCTTTCTACAGAGTTGGCATACCTTTGTACAGAGTTGGAATGCTTTCTACAGGGTTGGAATGATTTCTACAGGGTTGGAATGCTTTCTACAGGTTTGGAATACCTTTGTACAGGGTTGGAACAGCTTTGTACAGGGTTGGAATACTTTCTACAGAGTTGGAATGCTTTCTACAGGGTTGGAACAGCTTTGAACAGGGTTGGAATACTTTCTACAGGGTTGGAATGCTTTCTAAAGGGTTCGAATGCTTTCGACAGGGTTGGAAAGCTTTCTACAGAGTTGGAATACCTTTGTACAGTGTTGGAACAGCTTTGTACAGGGTTGGAATACTTTCTACAGAGTTGGAATGCTTTCTACAGGGTTGGAACAGCTTTGAACAGGGTGGGAATACTTTCTACAGGGTTGGAATGCTTTCTAAAGGGTTCGAATAATTTCGACAGGGTTGGAATGCTTTCGACAGGGTTGGAATGCTTTCTAAAGGGTTCGAATGATTTCGACAGCGTTGGAATACCTTTGTACAGGGTTGGAATGCTTTCGACTGAGTTGGAATACCTTTGTACAGAGTTGGAATGCTTTCTACAGGATTGGAATACCTTTGTACATAGTTGGAATGCTTTCTACAGGGTTGGAATGCTTTCTACAGGGTTGGAATGCTTTCGTCAGAGTTGGAATACCTTTGTACAGAGTTGGAATGCTTTCTACAGGGTTGGAATACCTTTGTACAGAGTTGGAATGCTTTCTACAGGGTTGGAATGCTTCCGACAGTGATGGAATGCTTTCTACAGGGTTGGAATGCTTTCTACAGGGTTGGAATGCTTTCGACAGAGTTGGAATACCTTTGTGCAGAGTTGGAATGCTTTCTACAGGGTTGGAATACCTTTGTACAGAGTCAGAATGTTATGTACAGGGTTGGAATTCTTTCTACAGAGTTGGAATACCTTTGTGCAGAGTTGGAATACCTTTGTACAGGGTTAGAACAGCTTTGTACAGCTTTGGAATACTTTCTACAGGGTTGGAATGCTTTCTAGAGGGTTGGAATGCTTTCGACAGGGTTGGAATGCTTTCGACAGGGTTGGAATGCTTTCGACAGGGTGGGAATACCTTTGTACAGAGTTGGAATGCTTTATACGGGGTTGGAATACCTTTGTACAGAGTTGGAATGCTTTCTACAGGGGTGGAATGCTTTCGACAGAGTTGGAATACCTTTGTACAGAGTCAGAATGTTATGTACAGGGTTGGAATTCTTTCTACAGAGTTGGCATACCTTTGTACAGAGTTGGAATGCTTTCTACAGGGTTGGAATACCTTTGTACAGAGTCAGAATGTTATGTACAGTGTTGGAATTCTTTCTACAGAGTTGGAATACCTTTGTGCAGAGTTGGAATACCTTTGTACAGGGTTGGAACAGCTTTGTACAGCTTTGGAATACTTTCTACAGGGTTGGAATGCTTTCTAGAGGGTTGGAATGCTTTCCACAGGGTTGGAATGCTTTCGACAGAGTTGGAATGCTTTCTACAGGGTTGGAATACCTTTGTACAGAGTTGGAATGCTTTCTACAGGGTTGGAATGCTTTCGACAGAGTTGGAATACCTTTGTTCAGAGTCAGAATGTTATGTACAGGGTTGGAATTCTTTCTACAGAGTTGGCATACCTTTGTACAGAGTTGGAATGCTTTCTACAGGTTTGGAATACCTTTGTACAGAGTTGGAATGCTTTCTACAGGGTTGGAATGCTTTCTACAGTGTTTTAATGCTTTCTACAGGGTTGGAATGCTTTCTACAGGGTTGGAATGCTTTCTACAGGGTTGGAATGCCTTTGTACAGGGTTGGAATGCTTTCTACAGGGTTGGAATACCTTTGTACAGAGTTGGAATGCTTTCTACAGGGTTGGAATGATTTCTACAGGGTTGGAATGCTTTCTACGGGTTTGGAATACCTTTGTACAGAGTTGGAATGCTTTCTACAGGGTTGGAATGCATTCGACAGAGTTGGAATACCTTTGTACAGAGTCAGAATGTTATGTACAGGGTTGGAATTCTTTCTACAGAGTTGGAATACCTTTGTACAGAGTTGGAATGCTTTCTACAGGGTTGGGATGCTTTCTACATGGTTGGAATGCTTTCGACAGAGTTGGAATACCGTTGTACGGAGTTGGAATGCTTTCTACAGGGTTGGAATACATTTGTACAGAGTTGGAATGCTTTCTACAGGGTTGGAATGCTTTCTACAGGGTTGGAATGCTTTCGACAGAGTTGGAATACCTTTGTACAGGGTTGGAACAGCTTTGTACAGGGTGGGAATACTTTCTACAGGGTTGGAATGCTTTCTAGAGGGTTGGAATGCTTTCTAGAGGGTTGGAATGCTTTCGACAGAGTTGGAATACCTTTGTACAGAGTCAGAATATTATGTACAGAGTTGGAATGCTTTCTACAGGGTTGGAATACCTTCGTGCAGAGTTGGAATGCTTTCTACAGGGTTGGAAAGCTTTCTACAGAGTTGGAATACCTTTGTACAGGGTTGGAACAGCTTTGTACAGGGTTGGAATACTTTCTACAGAGTTGGAATGCTTTCTACAGGGTTGGAACAGCTTTGAACAGGGTTGGAATACTTTCTACAGGGTTGGAATGCTTTCTAAAGGGTTCGAATGCATTCGACAGGGTTGGAAAGCTTTCTACAGAGTTGGAATACCTTTGTACAGTGTTGGAACAGCTTTGTACAGGGTTGGAATACTTTCTACAGAGTTGGAATGCTTTCTACAGGGTTGGAACAGCTTTGAACAGGGTTGGAATACTTTCTACAGGGTTGGAATGCTTTCTAAAGGGTTCGAATAATTTCGACAGGGTTGGAATGCTTTCGACAGGGTTGGAATGCTTTCTAAAGGGTTCGAATGATTTCGACAGCGTTGGAATACCTTTGTACAGGGTTGGAATGCTTTCGACTGAGTTGGAATACCTTCGTACAGAGTTGGAATGCTTTCTACAATGTTGGAATACCTTTGTACATAGTTGGAATGCTTTCTACAGGGTTGGAATGCTTTCTACAGGGTTGGAATGCTTTCTACAGGGTTGGAATGCTTTCTACAGGGTTGGAATGCTTTCGTCAGAGTTGGAATACCTTTGTACAGAGTTGGAATGCTTTCTACATGGTTGGAATACCTTTGTACAGAGTTGGAATGCTTTCTACAGGGTTGGAATACCTTTGTACAGAGTCAGAATGTTATGTACAGGGTTGGAATTCTTTCTACAGAGTTGGAATACCTTTGTGCAGAGTTGGAATGCTTTCTACAGGGTTGGAATACCTTTGTACAGAGTCAGAATGTTATGTACAGGGTTGGAATTCTTTCTACAGAGTTGGAATGCTTTCTACAGGGTTGGAATACCTTTGTACAGAGTCAGAATGTTATGTACAGTGTTGGAATTCTTTCTACAGAGTTGGAATACCTTTGTGCAGAGTTGGAATACCTTTGTACAGGGTTGGAACAGCTTTGTACAGCTTTGGAATACTTTCTACAGGGTTGGAATGCTTTCTAGAGGGTTGGAATGCTTTCCACAGGGTTGGAATGCTTTCGACAGAGTTGGAATGCTTTCTACAGGGTTGGAATACCTTTGTACAGAGTTGGAATGCTTTCTACAGGGTTGGAATGCTTTCGACAGAGTTGGAATACCTTTGTACAGAGTCAGAATGTTATGTACAGGGTTGGAATTCTTTCTACAGAGTTGGCATACCTTTGTACAGAGTTGGAATGCTTTCTACAGGTTTGGAATACCTTTGTACAGAGTTGGAATGCTTTCTACAGGGTTGGAATGCTTTCTACAGTGTTTTAATGCTTTCTACAGGGTTGGAATGCTTTCTACAGGGTTGGAATGCTTTCTACAGGGTTGGAATGCCTTTGTACAGGGTTGGAATGCTTTCTACAGGGTTGGAATACCTTTGTACAGAGTTGGAATGCTTTCTACAGGGTTGGAATGATTTCTACAGGGTTGGAATGCTTTCTACGGGTTTGGAATACCTTTGTACAGAGTTGGAATGCTTTCTACAGGGTTGGAATGCATTCGACAGAGTTGGAATACCTTTGTACAGAGTCAGAATGTTATGTACAGGGTTGGAATTCTTTCTACAGAGTTGGAATACCTTTGTACAGAGTTGGAATGCTTTCTACAGGGTTGGGATGCTTTCTACATGGTTGGAATGCTTTCGACAGAGTTGGAATACCGTTGTACGGAGTTGGAATGCTTTCTACAGGGTTGGAATACATTTGTACAGAGTTGGAATGCTTTCTACAGGGTTGGAATGCTTTCTACAGGGTTGGAATGCTTTCGACAGAGTTGGAATACCTTTGTACAGGGTTGGAACAGCTTTGTACAGGGTGGGAATACTTTCTACAGGGTTGGAATGCTTTCTAGAGGGTTGGAATGCTTTCTAGAGGGTTGGAATGCTTTCGACAGAGTTGGAATACCTTTGTACAGAGTCAGAATATTATGTACAGAGTTGGAATGCTTTCTACAGGGTTGGAATACCTTCGTGCAGAGTTGGAATGCTTTCTACAGGGTTGGAAAGCTTTCTACAGAGTTGGAATACCTTTGTACAGGGTTGGAACAGCTTTGTACAGGGTTGGAATACTTTCTACAGAGTTGGAATGCTTTCTACAGGGTTGGAACAGCTTTGAACAGGGTTGGAATACTTTCTACAGGGTTGGAATGCTTTCTAAAGGGTTCGAATGCATTCGACAGGGTTGGAAAGCTTTCTACAGAGTTGGAATACCTTTGTACAGTGTTGGAACAGCTTTGTACAGGGTTGGAATACTTTCTACAGAGTTGGAATGCTTTCTACAGGGTTGGAACAGCTTTGAACAGGGTTGGAATACTTTCTACAGGGTTGGAATGCTTTCTAAAGGGTTCGAATAATTTCGACAGGGTTGGAATGCTTTCGACAGGGTTGGAATGCTTTCTAAAGGGTTCGAATGATTTCGACAGCGTTGGAATACCTTTGTACAGGGTTGGAATGCTTTCGACTGAGTTGGAATACCTTCGTACAGAGTTGGAATGCTTTCTACAATGTTGGAATACCTTTGTACATAGTTGGAATGCTTTCTACAGGGTTGGAATGCTTTCTACAGGGTTGGAATGCTTTCTACAGGGTTGGAATGCTTTCTACAGGGTTGGAATGCTTTCGTCAGAGTTGGAATACCTTTGTACAGAGTTGGAATGCTTTCTACATGGTTGGAATACCTTTGTACAGAGTTGGAATGCTTTCTACAGGGTTGGAATACCTTTGTACAGAGTCAGAATGTTATGTACAGGGTTGGAATTCTTTCTACAGAGTTGGAATACCTTTGTGCAGAGTTGGAATGCTTTCTACAGGGTTGGAATACCTTTGTACAGAGTCAGAATGTTATGTACAGGGTTGGAATTCTTTCTACAGAGTTGGAATACCTTTGTGCAGAGTTGGAATACCTTTGTACAGGGTTGGAACAGCTTTGTACAGCTTTGGAATACTTTCTACAGGGTTGGAATGCTTTCTAGAGGGTTGGAATGCTTTCGACAGGGTTGGAATGCTTTCGACAGGGTTGGAATGCTTTCTACAGGTATGGAATACCTTTGTGCAGTGTTGGAACAGCTTTGTACAGGGTTGGAATACTTTCTACAGAGTTGGAATGCTTTCTACAGGGTTGGAACAGCTTTGAACAGGGTTGGAATACTTTCTACAGGGTTGGAATGCTTTCTAAAGGGTTCGAATAATTTCGACAGGGTTGGAATGCTTTCGACAGGGTTGGAATGCTTTCTAAAGGGTTCGAATGATTTCGACAGCGTTGGAATACCTTTGTACAGGGTTGGAATGCTTTCGACTGAGTTGGAATACCTTCGTACAGAGTTGGAATGCTTTCTACAGGGTTGGAATACCTTTGTACATAGTTGGAATGCTTTCTACAGGGTTGGAATGCTTTCTACAGGGTTGGAATGCTTTCTACAGGGTTGGAATGCTTTCTACAGGGTTGGAATGCTTTCGTCAGAGTTGGAATACCTTTGTACAGAGTTGGAATGCTTTCTACAGGGTTGGAATACCTTTGTACAGAGTTGGAATGCTTTCTACAGGGTTGGCATGCTTCCGACAGTGATGGAATGCTTTCTACAGTGTTGGAATGCTTTGGACAGAGCTGGAATGCTTTCGACAGTGTTGGAAAACATTTGTACAGAGTTGGAATGCTTTCTACACGGTTGGAATACTTTCTACAGAGTTGGAATACCTTTGTACAGGGTTGGAATGCTTTCTACAGGGTTGGAATACCTTTGTACAGAGTCAGAATGTTATGTACAGGGTTGGAATTCTTTCTACAGAGTTGGAATACCTTTGTGCAGAGTTGGAATGCTTTCGACAGGGTTGGAATGCTTTCGACAGGGTTGGAATGCTTTCGACAGGGTGGGAATACCTTTGTACAGAGTTGGAATGCTTTCTACAGCGTTGGAATACCTTTGTACAGAGTTGGAATGCTTTCTACAGGGTTGGAATGCTTTCGACAGAGTTGGAATACCTTTGTACAGAGTCAGAATGTTATGTACAGGGTTGGAATTCTTTCTACAGAGTTGGCATACCTTTGTACAGAGTTGGAATGCTTTCTACAGGTTTGGAATACCTTTGTACAGAGTTGGAATGCTTTCTACAGGGTTGGAATGCTTTCTACAGTGTTTTAATGCTTTCTACAGTGTTGGAATTCTTTCTACAGAGTTGGAATACCTTTGTACAGAGTTGGAATGCTTTCTACAGGGTTGGGATGCTTTCTACATGGTTGGAATGCTTTCGACAGAGTTGGAATACCGTTGTACGGAGTTGGAATGCTTTCTACAGGGTTGGAATACATTTGTACAGAGTTGGAATGCTTTCTACAGGGTTGGAATGCTTTCTACAGGGTTGGAATGCTTTCGACAGAGTTGGAATACCTTTGTACAGAGTTGGAATGCTTTCTACAGGGTTGGAATGATTTCTACAGGGTTGGAATGCTTTCTACAGGTTTGGAATACCTTTGTACAGAGTTGGAATGCTTTCTACAGGGTTGGGATGCTTTCTACATGGTTGGAATGCTTTCGACAGAGTTGGAATACCGTTGTACGGAGTTGGAATGCTTTCGACAGAGTTGGAATACCTTTGTACAGAGTCAGAATATTATGTACAGAGTTGGAATGCTTTCTACAGGGTTGGAATACCTTCGTGCATAGTTGGAATGCTTTCTACAGGGTTGGAAAGCTTTCTACAGAGTTGGAATACCTTTGTACAGGGTTGGAACAGCTTTGTACAGGGTTGGAATACTTTCTACAGAGTTGGAATGCTTTCTACAGGGTTGGAACAGCTTTGAACAGGGTTGGAATACTTTCTACAGGGTTGGAATGCTTTCTACAGGGTTCGAATGCTTTCGACAGGGTTGGAAAGCTTTCTACAGAGTTGGAATACCTTTGTACAGTGTTGGAACAGCTTTGTACAGGGTTGGAATACTTTCTACAGAGTTGGAATGCTTTCTACAGGGTTGGACCAGCTTTGAACAGGGTTGGAATACTTTCTACAGGGTTGGAATGCTTTCTAAAGGGTTCGAATAATTTCGACAGGGTTGGAATGCTATCGACAGGGTTGGAATGCTTTCTAAAGGGTACGAATGATTTCGACAGCGTTGGAATACCTTTGTACAGAGTTGGAATGCTTTCTACAGGGTTGGAATACCTTTGTACAGAGTTGGAATGCTTTCTACAGGGTTGGAATGCTTCCGACAGTGATGGAATGCTTTCTACAGTGTTGGAATGCTTTGGACAGAGTTGGAATGCTTTCGACAGTGTTGGAAAACATTTGTACAGAGTTGGAATGCTTTCTACACGGTTGGAATACTTTCTACAGGGTTGGAATGCTTTCGACAGAGTTGGAATACCTTTGTACAGAGTTGGAATGCTTTCTACAGGGTTGGAATGATTTCTACAGGGTTGGAATGCTTTCTACAGGTTTGGAATACCTTTGTACAGAGTTGGAATGCTTTCTACAGGGTTGGGATGCTTTCTACATGGTTGGAATGCTTTCGACAGAGTTGGAATACCGTTGTACGGAGTTGGAATGCTTTCGACAGAGTTGGAATACCTTTGTACAGAGTCAGAATATTATGTACAGAGTTGGAATGCTTTCTACAGGGTTGGAATACCTTCGTGCATAGTTGGAATGCTTTCTACAGGGTTGGAAAGCTTTCTACAGAGTTGGAATACCTTTGTACAGGGTTGGAACAGCTTTGTACAGGGTTGGAATACTTTCTACAGAGTTGGAATGCTTTCTACAGGGTTGGAACAGCTTTGAACAGGGTTGGAATACTTTCTACAGGGTTGGAATGCTTTCTAAAGGGTTCGAATGCTTTCGACAGGGTTGGAAAGCTTTCTACAGAGTTGGAATACCTTTGTACAGTGTTGGAACAGCTTTGTACAGGGTTGGAATACTTTCTACAGAGTTGGAATGCTTTCTACAGGGTTGGACCAGCTTTGAACAGGGTTGGAATACTTTCTACAGGGTTGGAATGCTTTCTAAAGGGTTCGAATAATTTCGACAGGGTTGGAATGCTATCGACAGGGTTGGAATGCTTTCTAAAGGGTACGAATGATTTCGACAGCGTTGGAATACCTTTGTACAGAGTTGGAATGCTTTCTACAGGGTTGGAATACCTTTGTACAGAGTTGGAATGCTTTCTACAGGGTTGGAATGCTTCCGACAGTGATGGAATGCTTTCTACAGTGTTGGAATGCTTTGGACAGAGTTGGAATGCTTTCGACAGTGTTGGAAAACATTTGTACAGAGTTGGAATGCTTTCTACACGGTTGGAATACTTTCTACAGAGTTGGAATACCTTTGTACAGAGTTGGAATGCTTTCTACAGGGTTGGAATACCTTTGTACAGAGTCAGAATCTTATGTACAGTGTTGGAATTCTTTCTACAGAGTTGGAATACCTTTGTACAGAGTTGGAATGCTTTCTACATGGTTGGAATACATTTGTACAGAGCTGGAATGCTTTCTACAGGGTTGGAATGCTTTCTACAGGGTTGGAGTGCTTTCGACAGAGTTGGAATACCTTTGTACAGGGTTGGAACAGCTTTGTACAGGGTGGGAATACTTTCTACAGGGTTGGAATGCTTTCTAGAGGGTTGGAATGCTTTCTAGAGGGTTGGAATGCTTTCTACAGGGTTGGAATGCTTTCTACAGGGTTGGAAAGCTTTCTACAGAGTTGGAATACCTTTGTACAGGGTTGGAACAGCTTTGTACAGGGTTGGAATACTTTCTACAGGGTTGGAATGCTTTCTAGAGGGTTGGAATACTTTCGACAGGGTTGGAATGCTTTCTACAGGGTTGGAATACCTTTGTACAGGGTTGGAATGCTATCTACAGGGTTGGAATACCTTTGTACAGAGTCAGAATGTTATGTACAGGGTTGGAATTCTTTCTACAGAGTTGGAATACCTTTGTACAGAGTTGGAATGCCTTCTACAGGGTTGGAATGCTTTCTACAGGGTTGGAATGCTTTCTAGAGGGTTGGAATGCTTTCTAGAGGGTTGGAATGCTTTCTAGAGGGCTGGAATGCTTTCTACAGGGTTGGAAAGCTTTCTACAGAGTTGGAATACCTTTGTACAGGGTTGGAACAGCTTTGTACAGGGTTGGAATACTTTCTACAGGGTTGGAATGCTTTCTAGAGGGTTGGAATACTTTCGACAGGGTTGGAATGCTTTCTACAGTGTTGGAATACCTTTGTACAGAGTTGGAATACCTTTGTACAGAGTTGGAATACCTTTGTACAGAGTTGAAGTACCTTTGTACAGAGTTGGAATGCTTTCTACAGGGTTGGAATGCTTTCAAACGGTTGGAACGCTTTCGACAGAGTTGGAATACCTTTGTACAGAGTTGGAATGCTTCCTACAGGGTTGGAATACCTTTGTACAGAGTTGGAATGCTTTCTACAGGGTTGGAATACCTTTGTACAGAGTCAGAATGTTATGTACAGGGTTGGAATTCTTTCTACAGAGTTGGAATACCTTTGTACAGGGTTGGAACAGCTTTGTACAGGGTGGGAATACTTTCTACAGGGTTGGAATGCTTTCTAGAGGGTTGGAATACCTTTGTACAGGGTTGGAACAGCTTTGTACTGGGTTGGAATACTTTCTACAGGGTTGGAATGCTTTCTACAGAGTTGGAATACCTTTGTACAGGGTTGGAACAGCTTTGTACAGGGTTGGAATACTTTCTACAGGGTTGGAATGCTTTCTAGATGGTTGGAATACTTTCGACAGGGTTGGAATGCTTTCTACAGGGTTGGAATACCTTTGTACAGGGTTGGAATGCTTTCTACAGGGTTGGAATACCTTTGTACAGAGTCAGAATGTTATGTACAGGGTTGGAATTCTTTCTACAGAGTTGGAATACCTTTGTACAGAGTTGGAATGCTTTCTACAGGGTTGGAATGCTTTCTACAGGGTTGGAATGCTTTCGACAGAGTTGGAATACCTTTGTACAGGGTTGGAACAGCTTTGTACAGGGTGGGAATACTTTCTACAGGGTTGGAATGCTTTCTAGAGGGTTGGAATGCTTTCTAGAGGGTTGGAATGCTTTCTAGAGGGTTGGAATGCTTTCTACAGGGTTGGAATGCTTTCTACAGAGTTGGAATACCTTTGTACAGGGTTGGAACAGCTTTGTACAGGGTTGGAATACTTTCTACAGGGTTGGAATGCTTTCTAGAGGGTTGGAATACCTTTGTACAGGGTTGGAACAGCTTTGTACTGGGTTGGAATACTTTCTACAGGGTTGGAATGCTTTCTAGAGGGTTGGAATACTTTCGACAGGGTTGGAATGCTTTCGACAGAGTTGGAAAACATTTGTACAGAGTTGGAATGCTTTCTACAGGGTTGGAATACCTTTATGCAGAGTCAGAATGTTATGTGCAGTGTTGGAATTCTTTCTACAGAGTTGGAATACCTTTGTACAGAGTTGGAATGCTTTCTACAGGGTTGGAATACCTTTGTACAGAGTTGGAATACCTTTGTACAGGGTTGGAACAGCTTTGTACAGGGTTGGAATACTTTCTACAGGGTTGGAATGCTTTCTACAGGGTTGGAATACCTTTGTACAGGGTTGGAATGCTTTCTACAGGGTTGGAATACCTTTGTACAGAGTCAGAATGTTATGTACAGGGTTGGAATTCTTTCTACAGAGTTGGAATACCTTTGTACAGAGTTGGAATGCTTTCTACAGGGTTGGAATGCTTTCTACAGGGTTGGAATGCTTTCGACAGAGTTGGAATACCTTTGTACAGGGTTGGAACAGCTTTGTACAGGGTGGGAATACTTTCTACAGGGTTGGAATGCTTTCTAGAGGGTTGGAATGCTTTCTAGAGGGTTGGAATGCTTTCTAGAGGGTTGGAATGCTTTCTACAGGGTTGTAATGCTTTCTACAGAGTTGGAATACCTTTGTACAGGGTTGGAACAGCTTTGTACAGGGTTGGAGTACTTTCTACAGGGTTGGAATGCTTTCTAGATGGTTGGAATACTTTCGACAGGGTTGGAATGCTTTCAACAGAGTTGGAATTCATTTCTACAGAGTTGGAATGCTTTCTACAGGGGTGGAATACCTTTATGCAGAGTCAGAATGTTATGTACAGTGTTGGAATTCTTTCTACAGAGTTGGAATACCTTTGTACAGAGTTGGAATGCTTTCTACAGGGTTGGAATACCTTTGTACAGAGTTGGAATGCTTTCTACAGGGTTGGAATGCTTTCTACAGTGTTTTAATGCTTCTACAGGGTTGTAATGCTTTCTACAGGTTTGGAATACCTTTGTACAGAGTTGGAATGCTTTCTACAGGGTTGGAATGCATTCGACAGAGTTGGAATACCTTTGTACAGAGCCAGAATGTTATGTACAGGGTTGGAATTCTTTCTACAGAGTTGGAATACCTTTGTACAGAGTTGGAATGCTTTCTACAGGGTTGGAATACCTTTGTACAGAGTTGGAATGCTTTCTACAGGGTTGGAATTCTTTCTACAGAGTTGGAATACCTTTGTACAGAGTTGGAATGCTTTCTACAGGGTTGGAATACCTTTGTACAGAGTTGGAATACCTTTGTACAGGGTTGGAATGCTTTCTACAGGGTTGGAATGCTTTCTACAGAGTTGGAATACCTTTGTACAGGGTTGGAACAGCTTTGTACAGGGTGGGAATACTTTCTACAGGGTTGGAATGCTTTCTAGAGGGTTGGAATGCTTTCTAGAGGGTTGGAATGCTTTCTAGAGGGTTGGAATGCTTTCTACAGGGTTGGAATGCTTTCTACAGAGTTGGAATACCTTTGTACAGGGTTGCAACAGCTTTGTACAGGGTTGGAATACTTTCTACAGGGTTGGAATGCTTTCTAGAGGGTTGGAATACCTTTGTACAGGGTTGGAACAGCTTTGTACAGGGTTGGAGTACTTTCTACAGGGTTGGAATGCTTTCTAGATGGTTGGAATACTTTCGACAGGGTTGGAATGCTTTCAACAGAGTTGGAATACATTTCTACAGAGTTGGAATGCTTTCTACAGGGGTGGAATACCTTTATGCAGAGTCAGAATGTTATGTACAGTGTTGGAATTCTTTCTACAGAGTTGGAATACCTTTGTACAGAGTTGGAATGCTTTCTACAGGGTTGGAATACCTTTGTACAGAGTTGGAATGCTTTCTACAGGGTTGGAATGCTTTCTACAGTGTTTTAATGCTTCTACAGGGTTGTAATGCTTTCTACAGGTTTGGAATACCTTTGTACAGAGTTGGAATGCTTTCTACAGGGTTGGAATGCATTCGACAGAGTTGGAATACCTTTGTACAGAGCCAGAATGTTATGTACAGGGTTGGAATTCTTTCTACAGAGTTGGAATACCTTTGTACAGAGTTGGAATGCTTTCTACAGGGTTGGAATACCTTTGTACAGAGTTGGAATGCTTTCTACAGGGTTGGAATTCTTTCTACAGAGTTGGAATACCTTTGTACAGAGTTGGAATGCTTTCTACAGGGTTGGAATACCTTTGTACAGAGTTGGAATACCTTTGTACAGAGTTGAAGTACCTTTGTACAGAGTTGGAATGCTTTCTACAGGGTTGGAATGCTTTCAAACGGTTGGAACGCTTTCGACAGAGTTGGAATACCTTTGTACAGAGTTGGAATGCTTCCTACAGGGTTGGAATACCTTTGTACAGAGTTGGAATGCTTTCTACAGGGTTGGAATACCTTTGTACAGAGTCAGAATGTTATGTACAGGGTTGGAATTCTTTCTACAGAGTTGGAATACCTTTGTACAGAGATGGAATGCTTTCTACAGGGTTGGGATGCTTTCTACATGGTTGGAATGCTTTCGACAGAGTTGGAATACCGTTGTACAGGGTTGGAACAGCTTTGTACAGGGTGGGAATACTTTCTACAGGGTTGGAATGCTTTCTAGACGGTTGGAATGCTTTCTAGAGGGTTGGAATGCTTTCTAGAGGGTTGGAATGCTTTCTACAGGGTTGGAATGCTTTCTACAGAGTTGGAATACCTTTGTACAGGGTTGGAACAGCTTTGTACAGGGTTGGAATACTTTCTACAGGGTTGGAATGCTTTCTAGAGGGTTGGAATACTTTCGACAGGGTTGGAATGCTTTCGACAGAGTTGGAATACATTTGTACAGAGTTGGAATGCTTTCTACAGGGTTGGCATACCTTTATGCAGAGTCAGAATGTTATGTGCAGTGTTGGAATTCTTTCTACAGAGTTGGAATACCTTTGTACAGAGTTGGAATGCTTTCTACAGGGTTGGAATACCTTTGTACAGAGTTGGAATACCTTTGTACAGGGTTGGAACAGCTTTGTACAGGGTGGGAATACTTTCTACAGGGTTGGAATGCTTTCTAGAGGGTTGGAATGCTTTCTACAGGGTTGGAATGCTTTCTACAGAGTTGGAATACCTTTGTACAGGGTTGGAATGCTTTCTACAGGGTTGGAATGCTTTCTACAGAGTTGGAATACCTTTGTACAGGGTTGGAACAGCTTTGTACAGGGTGGGAATACTTTCTACAGGGTTGGAATGCTTTCTAGAGGGTTGGAATGCTTTCTAGAGGGTTGGAATGCTTTCTAGAGGGTTGGAATGCTTTCTACAGGGTTGGAATGCTTTCTACAGAGTTGGAATACCTTTGTACAGGGTTGCAACAGCTTTGTACAGGGTTGGAATACTTTCTACAGGGTTGGAATGCTTTCTAGAGGGTTGGAATACCTTTGTACAGGGTTGGAACAGCTTTGTACTGGGTTGGAATACTTTCTACAGGGTTGGAATGCTTTCTAGAGGGTTGGAATACTTTCGACAGGGTTGGAATGCTTTCGACAGAGTTGGAATACATTTGTACAGAGTTGGAATGCTTTCTACAGGGTTGGAATACCTTTATGCAGAGTCAGAATGTTATGTGCAGTGTTGGAATTCTTTCTACAGAGTTGGAATACCTTTGTACAGTGTTGGAATGCTTTCTACAGGGTTGGAATACCTTTGTACAGAGTTGGAATACCTTTGTACAGGGTTGGAACAGCTTTGTACAGGGTGGGAATACTTTCTACAGGGTTGGAATGCTTTCTAGAGGGTTGGAATGCTTTCTACAGGGTTGTAATGCTTTCTACAGAGTTGGAATACCTTTGTACAGGGTTGGAACAGCTTTGTACAGGGTTGGAGTACTTTCTACAGGGTTGGAATGCTTTCTAGATGGTTGGAATACTTTCGACAGGGTTGGAATGCTTTCAACAGAGTTGGAATACATTTCTACAGAGTTGGAATGCTTTCTACAGGGGTGGAATACCTTTATGCAGAGTCAGAATGTTATGTACAGTGTTGGAATTCTTTCTACAGAGTTGGAATACCTTTGGACAGAGTTGGCGTGCTTTCTACAGGGTTGGAATACCTTTGTACAGAGTTGGAATGCTTTCTACAGGGTTGGAATACCTTTGTACAGAGTCAGAATGTTATGTACAGGGTTGGAATACTTTCGACAGGGTTGGAATGCTATCTACAGGGTTGGAATACCTTTGTACAGGGTTGGAATACTTTCTACAGGGTTGGAATACTTTCTATAGGGTTGGAATGCTTTCTAGAGGGTTGGAATACTTTCGACAGGGTTGGAATGCTATCTACAGGGTTGGAATACCTTTGTACAGGGTTGGAATGCTTTCTACAGGGTTGAAATACCTTTGTACAGAGTCAGAATGTTATGTACAGGGTTGGAATTCTTTCTACAGAGTTGGAATACCTTTGTACATAGTTGGAATGCTTTCTACAGGGTTGGAATGATTTCTAGAGGGTTGGAATGCTTTCTAGAGGGTTGGAATGCTTTCTACAGGGTTGGAAAACTTTCTACAGGGTTGGAATGCTTTCTAGAGGGTTGGAATACTTTCGACAGGGTTGGAATGCTTTCTACAGTGTTGGAATACCTTTGTACAGAGTTGGAATACCTTTGTACAGAGTTGAAGTACCTTTGTACAGAGTTGGAATGCTTTCTACAGGGTTGGAATGCTTTCAAACGGTTGGAACGCTTTCGACAGAGTTGGAATACCTTTGTACAGAGTTGGAATGCTTCCTACAGGGTTGGAATACCTTTGTACAGAGTTGGAATGCTTTCTACAGGGTTGGGATGCTTTCTACATGGTTGGAATGCTTTCGACAGAGTTGGAATACCGTTGTACAGGGTTGGAACAGCTTTGTACAGGGTGGGAATACTTTCTACAGGGTTGGAATGCTTTCTAGACGGTTGGAATGCTTTCTAGAGGGTTGGAATGCTTTCTAGAGGGTTGGAATGCTTTCTACAGGGTTGGAATGCTTTCTACAGAGTTGGAATACCTTTGTACAGGGTTGGAACAGCTTTGTACAGGGTTGGAATACTTTCTACAGGGTTGGAATGCTTTCTAGAGGGTTGGAATACCTTTGTACAGGGTTGGAACAGCTTTGTACTGGGTTGGAATACTTTCTACAGGGTTGGAATACTTTCGACAGGGTTGGAATGCTTTCGACAGAGTTGGAATACATTTGTACAGAGTTGGAATGCTTTCTACAGGGTTGGAATACCTTTATGCAGAGTCAGAATGTTATGTGCAGTGTTGGAATTCTTTCTACAGAGTTGGAATACCTTTGTACAGAGTTGGAATGCTTTCTACAGGGTTGGAATACCTTTGTACAGAGTTGGAATACCTTTGTACAGGGTTGGAACAGCTTTGTACAGGGTGGGAATACTTTCTACAGGGTTGGAATGCTTTCTAGAGGGTTGGAATGCTTTCTACAGGGTTGGAATGCTTTCTACAGAGTTGGAATACCTTTGTACAGGGTTGGAATGCTTTCTACAGGGTTGGAATGCTTTCTACAGAGTTGGAATACCTTTGTACAGGGTTGGAACAGCTTTGTACAGGGTGGGAATACTTTCTACAGGGTTGGAATGCTTTCTAGTGGGTTGGAATGCTTTCTAGAGGGTTGGAATGCTTTCTAGAGGGTTGGAATGCTTTCTACAGGGTTGGAATGCTTTCTACAGAGTTGGAATACCTTTGTACAGGGTTGCAACAGCTTTGTACAGGGTTGGAATACTTTCTACAGGGTTGGAATGCTTTCTAGAGGGTTGGAATACCTTTGTACAGGGTTGGAACAGCTTTGTACTGGGTTGGAATACTTTCTACAGGGTTGGAATGCTTTCTAGAGGGTTGGAATACTTTCGACAGGGTTGGAATGCTTTCGACAGAGTTGGAATACATTTGTACAGAGTTGGAATGCTTTCTACAGGGTTGGAATACCTTTATGCAGAGTCAGAATGTTATGTGCAGTGTTGGAATTCTTTCTACAGAGTTGGAATACCTTTGTACAGTGTTGGAATGCTTTCTACAGGGTTGGAATACCTTTGTACAGAGTTGGAATACCTTTGTACAGGGTTGGAACAGCTTTGTACAGGGTGGGAATACTTTCTACAGGGTTGGAATGCTTTCTAGAGGGTTGGAATGCTTTCTACAGGGTTGTAATGCTTTCTACAGAGTTGGAATACCTTTGTACAGGGTTGGAACAGCTTTGTACAGGGTTGGAGTACTTTCTACAGGGTTGGAATGCTTTCTAGATGGTTGGAATACTTTCGACAGGGTTGGAATGCTTTCAACAGAGTTGGAATACATTTCTACAGAGTTGGAATGCTTTCTACAGGGGTGGAATACCTTTATGCAGAGTCAGAATGTTATGTACAGTGTTGGAATTCTTTCTACAGAGTTGGAATACCTTTGGACAGAGTTGGCGTGCTTTCTACAGGGTTGGAATACCTTTGTACAGAGTTGGAATGCTTTCTACAGGGTTGGAATACCTTTGTACAGAGTCAGAATGTTATGTACAGGGTTGGAATACTTTCGACAGGGTTGGAATGCTATCTACAGGGTTGGAATACCTTTGTACAGGGTTGGAATACTTTCTACAGGGTTGGAATACTTTCTATAGGGTTGGAATGCTTTCTAGAGGGTTGGAATACTTTCGACAGGGTTGGAATGCTATCTACAGGGTTGGAATACCTTTGTACAGGGTTGGAATGCTTTCTACAGGGTTGAAATACCTTTGTACAGAGTCAGAATGTTATGTACAGGGTTGGAATTCTTTCTACAGAGTTGGAATACCTTTGTACATAGTTGGAATGCTTTCTACAGGGTTGGAATGATTTCTAGAGGGTTGGAATGCTTTCTAGAGGGTTGGAATGCTTTCTACAGGGTTGGAAAACTTTCTACAGAGTTGGAATACCTTTGTACAGGGTTGGAACAGCTTTGTACAGGGTTGGAATACTTTCTACAGGGTTGGAATGCTTTCTAGAGGGTTGGAATACTTTCGACAGGGTTGGAATGCTTTCTACAGGGTTGGAATACCTTTGTACAGAGTTGGAATACCTTTGTACAGAGTTGAAGTACCTTTGTACAGAGTTGGAATGCTTTCTACAGGGTTGGAATGCTTTCAAACGGTTGGAACGCTTTCGACAGAGTTGGAATACCTTTGTACAGAGTTGGAATGCTTCCTACAGGGTTGGAATACCTTTGTACAGAGTTGGAATGCTTTCTACAGGGTTGGAATACCTTTGTACAGAGTCAGAATGTTATGTACAGGGTTGGAATTCTTTCTACAGAGTTGGAATACCTTTGTACAGAGTTGGAATGCTTTCTACAGGGTTGGGATGCTTTCTACATGGTTGGAATGCTTTCGACAGAGTTGGAATACCGTTGTACAGGGTTGGAACAGCTTTGTACAGGGTGGGAATACTTTCTACAGGGTTGGAATGCTTTCTAGACGGTTGGAATGCTTTCTAGAGGGTTGGAATGCTTTCTAGAGGGTTGGAATGCTTTCTACAGGGTTGGAATGCTTTCTACAGAGTTGGAATACCTTTGTACAGGGTTGGAACAGCTTTGTACAGGGTTGGAATACTTTCTACAGGGTTGGAATGCTTTCTAGAGGGTTGGAATACCTTTGTACAGGGTTGGAACAGCTTTGTACTGGGTTGGAATACTTTCTACAGGGTTGGAATGCTTTCTAGAGGGTTGGAATACTTTCGACAGGGTTGGAATGCTTTCGACAGAGTTGGAATACATTTGTACAGAGTTGGAATGCTTTCTACAGGGTTGGAATACCTTTATGCAGAGTCAGAATGTTATGTGCAGTGTTGGAATTCTTTCTACAGAGTTGGAATACCTTTGTACAGAGTTGGAATGCTTTCTACAGGGTTGGAATACCTTTGTACAGAGTTGGAATACCTTTGTACAGAGTTGAAGTACCTTTGTACAGAGTTGGAATGCTTTCTACAGGGTTGGAATGCTTTCAAACGGTTGGAACGCTTTCGACAGAGTTGGAATACCTTTGTACAGAGTTGGAATGCTTCCTACAGGGTTGGAATACCTTTGTACAGAGTTGGAATGCTTTCTACAGGGTTGGAATACCTTTGTACAGAGTCAGAATGTTATGTACAGGGTTGGAATTCTTTCTACAGAGTTGGAATACCTTTGTACAGAGTTGGAATGCTTTCTACAGGGTTGGGATGCTTTCTACATGGTTGGAATGCTTTCGACAGAGTTGGAATACCGTTGTACAGGGTTGGAACAGCTTTGTACAGGGTGGGAATACTTTCTACAGGGTTGGAATGCTTTCTAGACGGTTGGAATGCTTTCTAGAGGGTTGGAATGCTTTCTAGAGGGTTGGAATGCTTTCTACAGGGTTGGAATGCTTTCTACAGAGTTGGAATACCTTTGTACAGGGTTGGAACAGCTTTGTACAGGGTTGGAATACTTTCTACAGGGTTGGAATGCTTTCTAGAGGGTTGGAATACCTTTGTACAGGGTTGGAACAGCTTTGTACTGGGTTGGAATACTTTCTACAGGGTTGGAATGCTTTCTAGAGGGTTGGAATACTTTCGACAGGGTTGGAATGCTTTCGACAGAGTTGGAATACATTTGTACAGAGTTGGAATGCTTTCTACAGGGTTGGAATACCTTTATGCAGAGTCAGAATGTTATGTGCAGTGTTGGAATTCTTTCTACAGAGTTGGAATACCTTTGTACAGAGTTGGAATGCTTTCTACAGGGTTGGAATACCTTTGTACAGAGTTGGAATACCTTTGTACAGGGTTGGAACAGCTTTGTACAGGGTGGGAATACTTTCTACAGGGTTGGAATGCTTTCTAGAGGGTTGGAATGCTTTCTACAGGGTTGGAATGCTTTCTACAGAGTTGGAATACCTTTGTACAGGGTTGGAATGCTTTCTACAGGGTTGGAATGCTTTCTACAGAGTTGGAATACCTTTGTACAGGGTTGGAACAGCTTTGTACAGGGTGGGAATACTTTCTACAGGGTTGGAATGCTTTCTAGAGGGTTGGAATGCTTTCTAGAGGGTTGGAATGCTTTCTAGAGGGTTGGAATGCTTTCTACAGGGTTGAAATGCTTTCTACAGAGTTGGAATACCTTTGTACAGGGTTGGAACAGCTTTGTACTGGGTTGGAATACTTTCTACAGGGTTGGAATGCTTTCTAGAGGGTTGGAATACCTTTGTACAGGGTTGGAACAGCTTTGTACTGGGTTGGAATACTTTCTACAGGGTTGGAATGCTTTCTAGAGGGTTGGAATACTTTCGACAGGGTTGGAATGCTTTCGACAGAGTTGGAATACATTTGTACAGAGTTGGAATGCTTTCTACAGGGTTGGAATACCTTTATGCAGAGTCAGAATGTTATGTGCAGTGTTGGAATTCTTTCTACAGAGTTGGAATACCTTTGTACAGTGTTGGAATGCTTTCTACAGGGTTGGAATACCTTTGTACAGAGTTGGAATACCTTTGTACAGGGTTGGAACAGCTTTGTACAGGGTGGGAATACTTTCTACAGGGTTGGAATGCTTTCTAGAGGGTTGGAATGCTTTCTACAGGGTTGTAATGCTTTCTACAGAGTTGGAATACCTTTGTACAGGGTTGGAACAGCTTTGTACAGGGTTGGAGTACTTTCTACAGGGTTGGAATGCTTTCTAGATGGTTGGAATACTTTCGACAGGGTTGGAATGCTTTCAACAGAGTTGGAATACATTTCTACAGAGTTGGAATGCTTTCTACAGGGGTGGAATACCTTTATGCAGAGTCAGAATGTTATGTACAGTGTTGGAATTCTTTCTACAGAGTTGGAATACCTTTGGACAGAGTTGGCGTGCTTTCTACAGGGTTGGAATACCTTTGTACAGAGTTGGAATGCTTTCTACAGGGTTGGAATACCTTTGTACAGAGTCAGAATGTTATGTACAGGGTTGGAATACTTTCGACAGGGTTGGAATGCTATCTACAGGGTTGGAATACCTTTGTACAGGGTTGGAATACTTTCTACAGGGTTGGAATACTTTCTATAGGGTTGGAATGCTTTCTAGAGGGTTGGAATACTTTCGACAGGGTTGGAATGCTATCTACAGGGTTGGAATACCTTTGTACAGGGTTGGAATGCTTTCTACAGGGTTGAAATACCTTTGTACAGAGTCAGAATGTTATGTACAGGGTTGGAATTCTTTCTACAGAGTTGGAATACCTTTGTACATAGTTGGAATGCTTTCTACAGGGTTGGAATGATTTCTAGAGGGTTGGAATGCTTTCTAGAGGGTTGGAATGCTTTCTACAGGGTTGGAAAACTTTCTACAGAGTTGGAATACCTTTGTACAGGGTTGGAACAGCTTTGTACAGGGTTGGAATACTTTCTACAGGGTTGGAATGCTTTCTAGAGGGTTGGAATACTTTCGACAGGGTTGGAATGCTTTCTACAGGGTTGGAATACCTTTGTACAGAGTTGGAATACCTTTGTACAGAGTTGAAGTACCTTTGTACAGAGTTGGAATGCTTTCTACAGGGTTGGAATGCTTTCAAACGGTTGGAACGCTTTCGACAGAGTTGGAATACCTTTGTACAGAGTTGGAATGCTTCCTACAGGGTTGGAATACCTTTGTACAGAGTTGGAATGCTTTCTACAGGGTTGGAATACCTTTGTACAGAGTCAGAATGTTATGTACAGGGTTGGAATTCTTTCTACAGAGTTGGAATACCTTTGTACAGAGTTGGAATGCTTTCTACAGGGTTGGGATGCTTTCTACATGGTTGGAATGCTTTCGACAGAGTTGGAATACCGTTGTACAGGGTTGGAACAGCTTTGTACAGGGTGGGAATACTTTCTACAGGGTTGGAATGCTTTCTAGACGGTTGGAATGCTTTCTAGAGGGTTGGAATGCTTTCTAGAGGGTTGGAATGCTTTCTACAGGGTTGGAATGCTTTCTACAGAGTTGGAATACCTTTGTACAGGGTTGGAACAGCTTTGTACAGGGTTGGAATACTTTCTACAGGGTTGGAATGCTTTCTAGAGGGTTGGAATACCTTTGTACAGGGTTGGAACAGCTTTGTACTGGGTTGGAATACTTTCTACAGGGTTGGAATGCTTTCTAGAGGGTTGGAATACTTTCGACAGGGTTGGAATGCTTTCGACAGAGTTGGAATACATTTGTACAGAGTTGGAATGCTTTCTACAGGGTTGGAATACCTTTATGCAGAGTCAGAATGTTATGTGCAGTGTTGGAATTCTTTCTACAGAGTTGGAATACCTTTGTACAGAGTTGGAATGCTTTCTACAGGGTTGGAATACCTTTGTACAGAGTTGGAATACCTTTGTACAGAGTTGAAGTACCTTTGTACAGAGTTGGAATGCTTTCTACAGGGTTGGAATGCTTTCAAACGGTTGGAACGCTTTCGACAGAGTTGGAATACCTTTGTACAGAGTTGGAATGCTTCCTACAGGGTTGGAATACCTTTGTACAGAGTTGGAATGCTTTCTACAGGGTTGGAATACCTTTGTACAGAGTCAGAATGTTATGTACAGGGTTGGAATTCTTTCTACAGAGTTGGAATACCTTTGTACAGAGTTGGAATGCTTTCTACAGGGTTGGGATGCTTTCTACATGGTTGGAATGCTTTCGACAGAGTTGGAATACCGTTGTACAGGGTTGGAACAGCTTTGTACAGGGTGGGAATACTTTCTACAGGGTTGGAATGCTTTCTAGACGGTTGGAATGCTTTCTAGAGGGTTGGAATGCTTTCTAGAGGGTTGGAATGCTTTCTACAGGGTTGGAATGCTTTCTACAGAGTTGGAATACCTTTGTACAGGGTTGGAACAGCTTTGTACAGGGTTGGAATACTTTCTACAGGGTTGGAATGCTTTCTAGAGGGTTGGAATACCTTTGTACAGGGTTGGAACAGCTTTGTACTGGGTTGGAATACTTTCTACAGGGTTGGAATGCTTTCTAGAGGGTTGGAATACTTTCGACAGGGTTGGAATGCTTTCGACAGAGTTGGAATACATTTGTACAGAGTTGGAATGCTTTCTACAGGGTTGGAATACCTTTATGCAGAGTCAGAATGTTATGTGCAGTGTTGGAATTCTTTCTACAGAGTTGGAATACCTTTGTACAGAGTTGGAATGCTTTCTACAGGGTTGGAATACCTTTGTACAGAGTTGGAATACCTTTGTACAGGGTTGGAACAGCTTTGTACAGGGTGGGAATACTTTCTACAGGGTTGGAATGCTTTCTAGAGGGTTGGAATGCTTTCTACAGGGTTGGAATGCTTTCTACAGAGTTGGAATACCTTTGTACAGGGTTGGAATGCTTTCTACAGGGTTGGAATGCTTTCTACAGAGTTGGAATACCTTTGTACAGGGTTGGAACAGCTTTGTACAGGGTGGGAATACTTTCTACAGGGTTGGAATGCTTTCTAGAGGGTTGGAATGCTTTCTAGAGGGTTGGAATGCTTTCTAGAGGGTTGGAATGCTTTCTACAGGGTTGGAATGCTTTCTACAGAGTTGGAATACCTTTGTACAGGGTTGGAACAGCTTTGTACTGGGTTGGAATACTTTCTACAGGGTTGGAATGCTTTCTAGAGGGTTGGAATACTTTCGACAGGGTTGGAATGCTTTCGACAGAGTTGGAATACATTTGTACAGAGTTGGAATGCTTTCTACAGGGTTGGAATACCTTTATGCAGAGTCAGAATGTTATGTGCAGTGTTGGAATTCTTTCTACAGAGTTGGAATACCTTTGTACAGTGTTGGAATGCTTTCTACAGGGTTGGAATACCTTTGTACAGAGTTGGAATACCTTTGTACAGGGTTGGAACAGCTTTGTACACGGTGGGAATACTTTCTACAGGGTTGGAATGCTTTCTAGAGGGTTGGAATGCTTTCTACAGGGTTGTAATGCTTTCTACAGAGTTGGAATACCTTTGTACAGGGTTGGAACAGCTTTGTACAGGGTTGGAGTACTTTCTACAGGGTTGGAATGCTTTCTAGATGGTTGGAATACTTTCGACAGGGTTGGAATGCTTTCAACAGAGTTGGAATACATTTCTACAGAGTTGGAATGCTTTCTACAGGGTTGGAATACCTTTGTACAGAGTTGGAATGCTTTCTACAGGGTTGGAATACCTTTGTACAGAGTTGGAATGCTTTCTACAGGGTTGGAATGCTTTCTACAGTGTTTTAATGCTTCTACAGGGTTGTAATGCTTTCTACAGGTTTGGAATACCTTTGTACAGAGTTGGAATGCTTTCTACAGGGTTGGAATGCATTCGACAGAGTTGGAATACCTTTGTACAGAGTCAGAATGTTATGTACAGGGTTGGAATTCTTTCTACAGAGTTGGAATACCTTTGTACAGAGTTGGAACAGCTTTGTACAGGGTTGGAGTACTTTCTACAGGGTTGGAATGCTTTCTAGATGGTTGGAATACTTTCGACAGGGTTGGAATGCTTTCAACAGAGTTGGAATACATTTCTACAGAGTTGGAATGCTTTCTACAGGGGTGGAATACCTTTATGCAGAGTCAGAATGTTATGTACAGTGTTGGAATTCTTTCTACAGAGTTGGAATACCTTTGTACAGAGTTGGAATGCTTTCTACAGGGTTGGAATACCTTTGTACAGAGTTGGAATGCTTTCTACAGGGTTGGAATGCTTTCTACAGTGTTTTAATGCTTCTACAGGGTTGTAATGCTTTCTACAGGTTTGGAATACCTTTGTACAGAGTTGGAATGCTTTCTACAGGGTTGGAATGCATTCGACAGAGTTGGAATACCTTTGTACAGAGTCAGAATGTTATGTACAGGGTTGGAATTCTTTCTACAGAGTTGGAATACCTTTGTACAGAGTTGGAATGCTTTCTACAGGGTTGGAATACCTTTGTACAGAGTTGGAATGCTTTCTACAGGGTTGGAATTCTTTCTACAGAGTTGGAATACCTTTGTACAGAGTTGGAATGCTTTCTACAGGGTTGGAATACCTTTGTACAGGGTTGGAACAGCTTTGTACAGGGTTGGAATACTTTCTATAGGGTTGGAATGCTTTCTAGAGGGTTGGAATACTTTCGACAGGGTTGGAATGCTATCTACAGGGTTGGAATACCTTTGTACAGGGTTGGAATACTTTCTACAGGGTTGGAATGCTTTCTAGAGGGTTGGAATACTTTCGACAGGGTTGGAATGCTTTCGACAGAGTTGGAATACATTTCTACAGAGTTGGAATGCTTTCTACAGGGTTGGAATACCTTTGTACAGAGTTGGAATGCTTTCTACAGGGTTGGAATACCCTTGTACAGAGTCAGAATGTTATGTACAGTGTTGGAATTCTTTCTACAGAGTTGGAATACCTTTGTACAGAGTCAGAATGTTATGTACAGGGTTGGAATTCTTTCTACAGAGTTGGAATACCTTTGTACAGAGTTGCAATGCTTTCTACAGGGTTGGAATGCTTTCGACAGAGTTGGAATACCTTTGTACAGAGTCAGAATGTTATGTACAGGGTTGGAATTCTTTCTACAGATTTGGAATGCTTTCGAAAGAGTTGGAATACCTTTGTACAGAGTTGGAATGCTTTCTACAGGGTTGGAATGCTTTCGACAGAGTTGGAATACCTTTGTACAGAGTCAGAATGTTATGTACAGTGTTGGAATTCTTTCTACAGAGTTGGAATACCTTTGGACAGAGTTGGCGTGCTTTCTACAGGGTTGGAATACCTTTGTACAGAGTTGGAATGATTTCTACAGGGTTGGAATACCTTTGTACAGAGTCAGAATGTTATGTACAGGGTTGGAATTCTTTCTACAGAGTTGGAATACCATTGTACAGAGTTGGAATGCTTTTTACAGGGTTGGAATACCTTTGTACAGGGTTGGAACAGCTTTGTACAGGGTGGGAATACTTTTCTACAGAGTTGGAATGCTTTCTACAGGGTTGGAATACCTTTGTACAGAGATGGAATGCTTTCTACAGGGTTGGAATACCATTGTACAGAGTCAGAATGTTATGTACAGTGTTGGAATTCTTTCTACAGAGTTGGAATACCTTTGTACAGAGTCAGAATGTTATGTACAGGGTTGGAATTCTTTCTACAGAGTTGGAAGACCTTTGTACAGAGTTGGAATGCTTTCTACAGGGTTGGAATGCTTTCGACAGAGTTGGAATACCTTTGTACAGAGTCAGAATGTTATGTACAGGGTTGGAATTCTTTCTACAGATTTGGAATGCTTTCTACAGGGTTGGAATGCTTTCTAGAGGGTTGGAATACTTTCGACAGGGTTGGAATGCTTTCGACAGAGTTGGAATACATTTCTACAGAGTTGGAATGCTTTCTACAGGGTTGGAATACCTTTGTACAGAGTTGGAATGCTTTCTACAGGGTTGGAATACCCTTGTACAGAGTCAGAATGTTATGTACAGTGTTGGAATTCTTTCTACAGAGTTGGAATACCTTTGTACAGAGTCAGAATGTTATGTACAGGGTTGGAATTCTTTCTACAGAGTTGGAATACCTTTGTACAGAGTTGGAATGCTTTCTACAGGGTTGGAATGCTTTCGACAGAGTTGGAATACCTTTGTACAGAGTCAGAATGTTATGTACAGGGTTGGAATTCTTTCTACAGATTTGGAATGCTTTCTACAGGGTTGGAATGCTTTCGAAAGAGTTGGAATACCTTTGTACAGAGTTGGAATGCTTTCTACAGGGTTGGAATGCTTTCGACAGAGTTGGAATACCTTTGTACAGAGTCAGAATGTTATGTACAGTGTTGGAATTCTTTCTACAGAGTTGGAATACCTTTGGACAGAGTTGGCGTGCTTTCTACAGGGTTGGAATACCTTTGTACAGAGTTGGAATGATTTCTACAGGGTTGGAATACCTTTGTACAGAGTCAGAATGTTATGTACAGGGTTGGAATTCTTTCTACAGAGTTGGAATACCATTGTACAGAGTTGGAATGCTTTTTACAGGGTTGGAATACCTTTGTACAGGGTTGGAACAGCTTTGTACAGGGTGGGAATACTTTTCTACAGAGTTGGAATGCTTTCTACAGGGTTGGAATACCTTTGTACAGAGATGGAATGCTTTCTACAGGGTTGGAATACCCTTGTACAGAGTCAGAATGTTATGTACAGTGTTGGAATTCTTTCTACAGAGTTGGAATACCTTTGTACAGAGTCAGAATGTTATGTACAGGGTTGGAATTCTTTCTACAGAGTTGGAAGACCTTTGTACAGAGTTGGAATGCTTTCTACAGGGTTGGAATGCTTTCGACAGAGTTGGAATACCTTTGTACAGAGTCAGAATGTTATGTACAGGGTTGGAATTCTTTCTACAGATTTGGAATGCTTTCTACAGGGTTGGAATGCTTTCGAAAGAGTTGGAATACCTTTGTACAGAGTCATAATGTTATGTACAGAGTTGGAATTCTTTCTACAGATTTGGAATACCTTTGTACAGAGTTGGAATGCTTTCTACAGGTTTGGAATACCTTTGTACAGAGTCAGAATGTTATGTACAGGGTTGGAATTCTTTCTACAGAGTTGGAATACCTTTGTACAGAGTTGGAATGCTTTCTACAGGGTTGGAATACCTTTGTACAGAGTTGGAATGCTTCTACAGGGTTGGAATGCTTCCTACAAGGTTGGAATGCTTTCGACAGAGTTGGAATACCTTTGTACAGGGTTGGAACAGCTTTGTACAGGGTGGGAATACTTTCTACAGGGTTGGAATGCTTTCGAGAGGGTTGGAATACCTTTGTACAGAGTTGGAATGCTTCTACAGGGTTGGAATGCTTCCTACAAGGTTGGAATGCTTTCGACAGAGTTGGAATACCTTTGTACAGGGTTGGAACAGCTTTGTACAGGGTGGGAATACTTTCTACAGGGTTGGAATGCTTTCGAGAGGGTTGGAATGCTTTCTAGAGGGTTGGAATGCTTTCTACAGGTGTGGAATACCTTTATGCAGAGTCAGAATGTTATGTACAGTGTTGGAATTCTTTCTACAGAGTTGGAATACCTTTGGACAGAGTTGGCATGCTTTCTACAGGGTTGGAATACCTTTGTACAGAGTTGGAATGCTTTCTACAGGGTTGGAATGCTTTCTACAGGGTTTTAATGCTTTCTACAGGGTTGGAATGCTTTCTACAGGGTTGGAATGCTTTCGACAGAGTTGGAATACCTTTGTACAGAGTCAGAATGTTATGTACAGGGTTGGAATTCTTTCTACAGATTTGGAATGCTTTCTACAGGGTTGGAATGCTTTCGACAGAGTTGGAATACCTTTGTACAGAGTCAGAATGTTATGTACAGGGTTGGAATTCTTTCTACAGGGTTGGAATTCTTTCTACAGGGTTGGAATTCTTTCTACAGAGTTGGTATACCTTTGTACAGAGTTGGAATGCTTTCTACAGGGTTGGAATGCTTTCGACAGAGTTGGAATACCTTTGTACAGAGTCAGAATGTTATGTACAGGGTTGGAATTCTTTCTACAGAGTTGGAATACCTTTATACAGAGTTGAAATGCTTTCTACAGGGTTGGAATACCCTTGTACAGAGTCAGAATGTTATGTACAGTGTTGGAATTCCTTCTACAGAGTTGGAATACCTTTGTACAGAGTCAGAATGTTATGTACAGGGTTGGAATTCTTTCTACAGAGTTGGAATAACATTGTACAGAGTTGGAATGCCTTTTACAGGGTTGGAATACCTTTGTACAGAGTCAGAATGTTATGTACAGGGTTGGAATTCTTTCTACAGAGTTGGAATACTTTTCTACAGAGTTGGAATGCTTTCTACAGGGTTGGAATGCTTTCGACAGAGTTGGAATACCTTTGTACAGGGTTGGAACAGCTTTGTACAGGGTGGGAATACTTTTCTACAGAGTTGGAATGCTTTCTACAGGGTTGGAATACCTTTTTACAGAGTTGGAATGCTTTCTACAGGGTTGGAATACCCTTGTACAGAGTCAGAATGTTATGTACAGTGTTGGAATTCTTTCTACAGAGTTGGAATACCTTTGTACAGAGTCAGAATGTTATGTACAGGGTTGGAATTCTTTCTACAGAGTTGGAATACCTTTGTATAGAGTTGGAATGCTTTCTACAGGGTTGGAATGCTTTGGACAGAGTTGGAATACCTTTGTACAGAGTCAGAATGTTATGTACAGGGTTGGAATTCTTTCTACAGGTTTGGAATGCTTTCTACAGGGTTGGAATGCTTTCGACAGAGTTGGAATACCATTGTACAGAGTCAGAATGTTATGTACAGGATTGGAATTCTTTCTACAGAGTTGGAATACCTTTCTACAGAGTCAGAATATTATGTACGGGGTTGGAATTCTTTCTACAGATTTGGAATACCTTTGTACAGAGTTGGAATGCTTTCTACAGGTTTGGAATACCTTTGTACAGAGTTGGAATGCTTTCTACAGGATTGGAATACCTTTGTACAGAGTCAGAATGTTATGTACAGGGTTGGAATTCTTTCTACAGAGTTGGAATACCATTGTACAGAGTTGGAATGCTTTTTACAGGGTTGGAATACCTTTGTACAGAGTCAGAATGTTATGTACAGGATTGGAATTCTTTCTACAGAGTTGGAATACCTTTGTACAGAGTCAGAATGTTATGTACAGGGTTGGAATTCTTTCTACAGATTTGGAATACCTTTGTACAGAGTTGGAATGCTTTCTACAGGTTTGGAATACCTTTGTACAGAGTCAGAATATTATGTACAGGGTTGGAATTCTTTCCACAGAGTTGGAATACCTTTGTACAGAGTTGGAATGCTTTCTACAGGGTTGGAATACCTTTGTACAGAGTTGGAATGCTTTCTACAGGGTTGGAATGCTTCCTACGGGGTTGGAATGCTTTCGACAGAGTTGGAATACCTTTGTACAGGGTTGGAACAGCTTTGTACAGGGTGGGAATACTTTCTACAGGGTTGGAATGCTTTCTAGGGGGTTGGAATGCATTCTAGAGGGTTGGAATGCTTTCTACAGGGTTGGAATGCTTTCTACAGAGTTGGAATGCTTTCTACAGGGTTGGAATGCTTTCAACAGGGTTTTAATGCTTTCTAGAGGGTTGGAATGCTTTCTACAGTGTTGGAATGCTTTCGACAGTGTTGGAATACCTTTGTACAGAGTCAGAATGTTATGTACAGGGTTGGAATTCTTTCTACAGGGTTGTAATTCCTTCCACAGAGTTGGAATACCTTTGTACAGAGTTGGAATGCTTTCTACAGGGTTGGAATGCTTTCGACAGAGTTGGAATACATTTGTACAGAGTCAGAATGTTATGTACAGGGTTGGAATTCTTTCTACAGGGTTGGAATACCATTGTACAGAGTTGGAATGCTTTTTACAGGGTTGGAATACCTTTGTACAGAGTCAGAATGTCATGTACAGGGTTGGAATTCTTTCTACAGAGTTGGAATGCTTTCTACAGGGTTGGAATGCTTTGGACAGAGTTGGAATACCTTTGTACAGAGTCAGAATGTTATGTAAAGGGTTGGAATTCTTTCTACAGATTTGGAATACCTTTGTACAGAGTTGGAATGCTTTCTACAGGTTTGGAATACCTTTGTACAGAGTCAGAATATTATGTACAGGGTTGGAATTCTTTCTACAGAGTTGGAATACCTTTGTACAGAGTTGGAATGCTTTCTACAGGGTGGGAATACCTTTGTAAAGAGTTGCAATGCTTTCTACAGGGTTGGAATGCTTCCTACAGGGTTGGAATGCTTTCGACAGAGTTGGAATACCTTTGTACAGGGTTGGAACAGCTTTGTACAGGGTGGGAATACTTTCTACAGGGTTGGAATGCTTTCTAGAGGGTTGGAATGCATTCTAGAGGGTTGGAATGCTTTCTACAGTGTTGGAATACTTTCTACAGGGTTGGAATACCTTTGTACAGAGTTGGAATGCTTTCTACAGGGTTGGAATGCTTTCTACAGGGTTTTAATGCTTTCTACAGGGTTGGAATGCTATCTACAGGGTTGGAATGCTTTCGACAGAGTTGGAATACCTTTGTACAGAGTCAGAATGTTATGTACAGGGTTGGAATTCTTTCTACAGAGTTGGAATACCTTTGTACAGAGTTGGAATGCTTTCTACAGGGTTGGAATACCTTCGTACAGAGTCAGAATGTTATGTACAGGGTTGGAATTCTTTCTACAGAGTTGGAATACTTTTCTACAGAGTTGGAATGCTTTCTACAGGGTTGGAATACCTTTGTACAGAGTTGGAATGCTTTCTACAGGGTTGGAATGCTTTCGACAGAGTTGGAATACCTTTGTACAGAGTTGGAATGCTTTTTACAGGGTTGGAATACCTTTGTACAGAGTCAGAATGTTATGTACAGGGTTGGAATTCTTTCTACAGAGTTGGAATACTTTTCTACAGAGTTGGAATGCTTTCTAGAGGGTTGGAATGCTTTCTAGAGGGTTGGAATGTTTTCTACAGGGTTGGAATGCTTTCCACAGAGTTGGAATACCTTTTTACAGGGTTGGAACAGCTTTGTACAGGGTTGAAATACTTTCTACAGGGTTGGAATGCTTTCTAGAGGGTTGGAATGATTTCGACAGGGTTGGAATGCCTTCGACAGAGTTGGAATACATTTGTACAGAGTTGGAATGCTTTCTACAGGGTTGGAATACCTCTGTACAGAGTTGGAATGCTTTTTACAGGGTTGGAATACCTTTGTACAGAGTCAGAATGTTATGTACAGTGTTGGAATTCTTTCTACAGAGTTGGAATACCTTTGTACAGAGTTGCAATGCTTTCTACAGGGTTGGAATACCTTTGTACAGAGTTGGAATGCTTTCTACAGGGTTGGAATGCTTTCAACAGGGTTTTAATGCTTTCTAGAGGGTTGGAATGCTTTCTGCAGGGTTGGAATGCTTTCGACAGTGTTGGAATACCTTTGTACAGAGTCAGAATGTTATGTACAGGGTTGGAATTCTTTCTACAGGGTTGGAATTCTTTCTACAGAGTTGGAATACTTTCTACAGGGTTGGAATGCTTTCTAGAGGGTTGGAATGCATTCTAGAGTGTTGGAATGCTTTCTACAGTGTTGGAATACTTTCTACAGGGTTGGAATACCTTTGTACAGAGTTGGAATGCTTTCTACAGGGTTGGAATGCTTTCTACAGGGTTTTAATGCTTTCTACAGGGTTGGAATGCTATCTACAGGGTTGGAATGCTTTCGACAGAGTTGGAATACCTTTGTACAGACTCAGAATGTTATGTACAGGGTTGGAATTCTTTCTACAGAGTTGGAATACCTTTGTACAGAGTTGGAATGCTTTCGACAGAGTTGGAATACCTTTGTACAGAGTCAGAATGTTATGTACAGGGTTGGAATTCTTTCTACAGAGTTGGAATACCTTTGTACAGAGTTGGAATGCTTTCGACAGAGTTGGAATACCTTTGTACAGAGTCAGAATGTTATGTACAGGGTTGGAATTCTTTCTACAGAGTTGGAATACTTTTCTACAGAGTTGGAATGCTTTCTACAGGGTTGGAATACCTTTGTACAGAGTTGGAATGCTTTCTACAGGGTTGGAATGCTTTCGACAGAGTTGGAATACCTTTGTACAGAGTTGGAATGCTTTTTACAGGGTTGGAATACCTTTGTACAGAGTCAGAATGTTATGTACAGGGTTGGAATTCTTTCTACAGAGTTGGAATACTTTTCTACAGAGTTGGAATGCTTTCTAGAGGGTTGGAATGCTTTCTAGAGGGTTGGAATGCTTTCTACAGGGTTGGAATGCTTTCTACAGAGTTGGAATACCTTTTTACAGGGTTGGAACAGCTTTGTACAGGGTTGAAATACTTTCTACAGGGTTGGAATGCTTTCTAGAGGGTTGGAATGATTTCGACAGGGTTGGAATGCCTTCGACAGAGTTGGAATACATTTGTACAGAGTTGGAATGCTTTCTACAGGGTTGGAATACCTCTGTACAGAGTTGGAATGCTTTTTACAGGGTTGGAATACCTTTGTACAGAGTCAGAATGTTATGTACAGTGTTGGAATTCTTTCTACAGAGTTGGAATACCTTTGTACAGAGTTGCAATGCTTTCTACAGGGTTGGAATACCTTTGTACAGAGTTGGAATGCTTTCTACAGGGTTGGAATGCTTTCAACAGGGTTTTAATGCTTTCTAGAGGGTTGGAATGCTTTCTACAGTGTTGGAATGCTTTCGACGGTGTTGGAATACCTTTGTACAGAGTCAGAATGTTATGTACAGGGTTGGAATTCTTTCTACAGGGTTGTAATTCCTTCCACAGAGTTGGAATACCTTTGTACAGAGTTGGAATGCTTTCTACAGGGTTGGAATGCTTTCGACAGAGTTGGAATACATTTGTACAGAGTCAGAATGTTATGTACAGGGTTGGAATTCTTTCTACAGGGTTGGAATACCATTGTACAGAGTTGGAATGCTTTTTACAGGGTTGGAATACCTTTGTACAGAGTCAGAATGTCATGTACAGGGTTGGAATTCTTTCTACAGAGTTGGAATGCTTTCTACAGGGTTGGAATGCTTTGGACAGAGTTGGAATACCTTTGTACAGAGTCAGAATGTTATGTACAGGGTTGGAATTCTTTCTACAGATTTGGAATACCTTTGTACAGAGTTGGAATGCTTTCTACAGGTTTGGAATACCTTTGTACAGAGTCAGAATATTATGTACAGGGTTGGAATTCTTTCTACAGAGTTGGAATACCTTTGTACAGAGTTGGAATGCTTTCTACAGGGTGGGAATACCTTTGTACAGAGTTGGAATGCTTTCTACAGGGTTGGAATGCTTCCTACAGGGTTGGAATGCTTTCGACAGAGTTGGAATACCTTTGTACAGGGTTGGAACAGCTTTGTACAGGGTGGGAATACTTTCTACAGGGTTGGAATGCTTTCTAGAGGGTTGGAATGCATACTAGAGGGTTGGAATGCTTTCTACAGTGTTGGAATACTTTCTACAGGGTTGGAATACCTTTGTACAGAGTTGGAATGCTTTCTACAGGGTTGGAATGCTTTCTACAGGGTTTTAATGCTTTCTACAGGGTTGGAATGCTATCTACAGGGTTGGAATGCTTTCGACAGAGTTGGAATACCTTTGTACAGAGTCAGAATGTTATGTACAGGGTTGGAATTCTTTCTACAGAGTTGGAATACCTTTGTACAGAGTTGGAATGCTTTCGACAGAGTTGGAATACCTTTGTACAGAGTCAGAATGTTATGTACAGGGTTGGAATTCTTTCTACAGGGTTTTAATGCTTTCTACAGGGTTGGAATGCTATCTACAGGGTTGGAATGCTTTCGACAGAGTTGGAATACCTTTGTACAGAGTCAGAATGTTATGTACAGGGTTGGAATTCTTTCTACAGAGTTGGAATACCTTTGTACAGAGTTGGAATGCTTTCGACAGAGTTGGAATACCTTTGTACAGAGTCAGAAAGTTATGTACAGGGTTGGAATTCTTTCTACAGAGTTGGAATACCTTTGTACAGAGTTGGAATGCTTTCGACAGAGTTGGAATACCTTTGTACAGAGTCAGAATGTTATGTACAGGGTTGGAATTCTTTCTACAGAGTTGGAATACTTTTCTACAGAGTTGGAATGCTTTCTACAGGGTTGGAATACCTTTGTACAGAGTTGGAATGCTTTCTACAGGGTTGGAATGCTTTCGACAGAGTTGGAATACCTTTGTACAGAGTTGGAATGCTTTTTACAGGGTTGGAATACCTTTGTACAGAGTCAGAATGTTATGTACAGGGTTGGAATTCTTTCTACAGAGTTGGAATACTTTTCTACAGAGTTGGAATGCTTTCTAGAGGGTTGGAATGCTTTCTAGAGGGTTGGAATGCTTTCTACAGGGTTGGAATGCTTTCTACAGAGTTGGAATACCTTTTTACAGGGTTGGAACAGCTTTGTACAGGGTTGAAATACTTTCTACAGGGTTGGAATGCTTTCTAGAGGGTTGGAATGATTTCGACAGGGTTGGAATGCCTTCGACAGAGTTGGAATACATTTGTACAGAGTTGGAATGCTTTCTACAGGGTTGGAATACCTCTGTACAGAGTTGGAATGCTTTTTACAGGGTTGGAATACCTTTGTACAGAGTCAGAATGTTATGTACAGTGTTGGAATTCTTTCTACAGAGTTGGAATACCTTTGTACAGAGTTGCAATGCTTTCTACAGGGTTGGAATACCTTTGTACAGAGTTGGAATGCTTTCTACAGGGTTGGAATGCTTTCAACAGGGTTTTAATGCTTTCTAGAGGGTTGGAATGCCTTCTGCAGGGTTGGAATGCTTTCGACAGTGTTGGAATACCTTTGTACAGAGTCAGAATGTTATGTACAGGGTTGGAATTCTTTCTACAGGGTTGGAATTCTTTCTACAGAGTTGGAATACCTTTGAACAGAGTTGGAATGCCTTCTACAGGGTTGGAATGCTTTCGACAGAGTTGGAATACCTTTGTACAGAGTCAGAATGTTATGTACAGGGTTGGAATTCTTTCTACAGAGTTGGAATACCTTTGAACAGAGTTGGAATGCCTTCTACAGGGTTGGAATGCTTTCGACAGAGTTGGAATACCTTTGTACAGAGTCAGAATGTTATGTACAGGGTTGGAATTCTTTCTACAGAGTTGGAATACTTTTCTACAGAGTTGGAATACTTTCTACAGGGTTGGAATACCTTTGTACAGAGTTGGAATGCTTTCTACAGGGTTGGAATGCTTTCAACAGGGTTTTAATGCTTTCTAGAGGGTTGGAATGCTTTCTACAGTGTTGGAATGCTTTCGACGGTGTTGGAATACCTTTGTACAGAGTCAGAATGTTATGTACAGGGTTGGAATTCTTTCTACAGGGTTGTAATTCCTTCCACAGAGTTGGAATACCTTTGTACAGAGTTGGAATGCTTTCTACAGGGTTGGAATGCTTTCGACAGAGTTGGAATACATTTGTACAGAGTCAGAATGTTATGTACAGGGTTGGAATTCTTTCTACAGGGTTGGAATACCATTGTACAGAGTTGGAATGCTTTTTACAGGGTTGGAATACCTTTGTACAGAGTCAGAATGTCATGTACAGGGTTGGAATTCTTTCTACAGAGTTGGAATGCTTTCTACAGGGTTGGAATGCTTTGGACAGAGTTGGAATACCTTTGTACAGAGTCAGAATGTTATGTACAGGGTTGGAATTCTTTCTACAGATTTGGAATACCTTTGTACAGAGTTGGAATTCTTTCTACAGGTTTGGAATACCTTTGTACAGAGTCAGAATATTATGTACAGGGTTGGAATTCTTTCTACAGAGTTGGAATACCTTTGTACAGAGTTGGAATGCTTTCTACAGGGTGGGAATACCTTTGTACAGAGTTGGAATGCTTTCTACAGGGTTGGAATGCTTCCTACAGGGGGGGGAATGCTTTCGACAGAGTTGGAATACCTTTGTACAGGGTTGGAACAGCTTTGTACAGGGTGGGAATACTTTCTACAGGGTAGGAATGCTTTCTAGAGGGTTGGAATGCATTCTAGAGGGTTGGAATGCTTTCTAGAGGGTTGGAATGCTTTCTACAGGGTTGGAATGCTTTCTACAGAGTTGGAATACCTTTGTACAGGGTTGGAACAGCTTTGTACAGGGTTGGAATACTTTCTACAGGGTTGGAATGCTTTCTAGAGGGTTGGAATACCTTTGTACAGGGTTGGAACAGCTTTGTACTGGGTTGGAATACTTTCTACAGGGTTGGAATGCTTTCTAGAGGGTTGGAATACTTTCGACAGGGTTGGAATGCTTTCGACAGAGTTGGAATACATTTGTACAGAGTTGGAATGCTTTCTACAGGGTTGGAATACCTTTATGCAGAGTCAGAATGTTATGTGCAGTGTTGGAATTCTTTCTACAGAGTTGGAATACCTTTGTACAGAGTTGGAATGCTTTCTACAGGGTTGGAATACCTTTGTACAGAGTTGGAATACCTTTGTACAGGGTTGGAACAGCTTTGTACAGGGTGGGAATACTTTCTACAGGGTTGGAATGCTTTCTAGAGGGTTGGAATGCTTTCTACAGGGTTGGAATGCTTTCTACAGAGTTGGAATACCTTTGTACAGGGTTGGAATGCTTTCTACAGGGTTGGAATGCTTTCTACAGAGTTGGAATACCTTTGTACAGGGTTGGAACAGCTTTGTACAGGGTGGGAATACTTTCTACAGGGTTGGAATGCTTTCTAGAGGGTTGGAATGCTTTCTAGAGGGTTGGAATGCTTTCTAGAGGGTTGGAATGCTTTCTACAGGGTTGGAATGCTTTCTACAGAGTTGGAATACCTTTGTACAGGGTTGGAACAGCTTTGTACTGGGTTGGAATACTTTCTACAGGGTTGGAATGCTTTCTAGAGGGTTGGAATACTTTCGACAGGGTTGGAATGCTTTCGACAGAGTTGGAATACATTTGTACAGAGTTGGAATGCTTTCTACAGGGTTGGAATACCTTTATGCAGAGTCAGAATGTTATGTGCAGTGTTGGAATTCTTTCTACAGAGTTGGAATACCTTTGTACAGTGTTGGAATGCTTTCTACAGGGTTGGAATACCTTTGTACAGAGTTGGAATACCTTTGTACAGGGTTGGAACAGCTTTGTACACGGTGGGAATACTTTCTACAGGGTTGGAATGCTTTCTAGAGGGTTGGAATGCTTTCTACAGGGTTGTAATGCTTTCTACAGAGTTGGAATACCTTTGTACAGGGTTGGAACAGCTTTGTACAGGGTTGGAGTACTTTCTACAGGGTTGGAATGCTTTCTAGATGGTTGGAATACTTTCGACAGGGTTGGAATGCTTTCAACAGAGTTGGAATACATTTCTACAGAGTTGGAATGCTTTCTACAGGGTTGGAATACCTTTGTACAGAGTTGGAATGCTTTCTACAGGGTTGGAATACCTTTGTACAGAGTTGGAATGCTTTCTACAGGGTTGGAATGCTTTCTACAGTGTTTTAATGCTTCTACAGGGTTGTAATGCTTTCTACAGGTTTGGAATACCTTTGTACAGAGTTGGAATGCTTTCTACAGGGTTGGAATGCATTCGACAGAGTTGGAATACCTTTGTACAGAGTCAGAATGTTATGTACAGGGTTGGAATTCTTTCTACAGAGTTGGAATACCTTTGTACAGAGTTGGAACAGCTTTGTACAGGGTTGGAGTACTTTCTACAGGGTTGGAATGCTTTCTAGATGGTTGGAATACTTTCGACAGGGTTGGAATGCTTTCAACAGAGTTGGAATACATTTCTACAGAGTTGGAATGCTTTCTACAGGGGTGGAATACCTTTATGCAGAGTCAGAATGTTATGTACAGTGTTGGAATTCTTTCTACAGAGTTGGAATACCTTTGTACAGAGTTGGAATGCTTTCTACAGGGTTGGAATACCTTTGTACAGAGTTGGAATGCTTTCTACAGGGTTGGAATGCTTTCTACAGTGTTTTAATGCTTCTACAGGGTTGTAATGCTTTCTACAGGTTTGGAATACCTTTGTACAGAGTTGGAATGCTTTCTACAGGGTTGGAATGCATTCGACAGAGTTGGAATACCTTTGTACAGAGTCAGAATGTTATGTACAGGGTTGGAATTCTTTCTACAGAGTTGGAATACCTTTGTACAGAGTTGGAATGCTTTCTACAGGGTTGGAATACCTTTGTACAGAGTTGGAATGCTTTCTACAGGGTTGGAATTCTTTCTACAGAGTTGGAATACCTTTGTACAGAGTTGGAATGCTTTCTACAGGGTTGGAATACCTTTGTACAGGGTTGGAACAGCTTTGTACAGGGTTGGAATACTTTCTATAGGGTTGGAATGCTTTCTAGAGGGTTGGAATACTTTCGACAGGGTTGGAATGCTATCTACAGGGTTGGAATACCTTTGTACAGGGTTGGAATACTTTCTACAGGGTTGGAATGCTTTCTAGAGGGTTGGAATACTTTCGACAGGGTTGGAATGCTTTCGACAGAGTTGGAATACATTTCTACAGAGTTGGAATGCTTTCTACAGGGTTGGAATACCTTTGTACAGAGTTGGAATGCTTTCTACAGGGTTGGAATACCCTTGTACAGAGTCAGAATGTTATGTACAGTGTTGGAATTCTTTCTACAGAGTTGGAATACCTTTGTACAGAGTCAGAATGTTATGTACAGGGTTGGAATTCTTTCTACAGAGTTGGAATACCTTTGTACAGAGTTGGAATGCTTTCTACAGGGTTGGAATGCTTTCGACAGAGTTGGAATACCTTTGTACAGAGTCAGAATGTTATGTACAGGGTTGGAATTCTTTCTACAGATTTGGAATGCTTTCGAAAGAGTTGGAATACCTTTGTACAGAGTTGGAATGCTTTCTACAGGGTTGGAATGCTTTCGACAGAGTTGGAATACCTTTGTACAGAGTCAGAATGTTATGTACAGTGTTGGAATTCTTTCTACAGAGTTGGAATACCTTTGGACAGAGTTGGCGTGCTTTCTACAGGGTTGGAATACCTTTGTACAGAGTTGGAATGATTTCTACAGGGTTGGAATACCTTTGTACAGAGTCAGAATGTTATGTACAGGGTTGGAATTCTTTCTACAGAGTTGGAATACCATTGTACAGAGTTGGAATGCTTTTTACAGGGTTGGAATACCTTTGTACAGGGTTGGAACAGCTTTGTACAGGGTGGGAATACTTTTCTACAGAGTTGGAATGCTTTCTACAGGGTTGGAATACCTTTGTACAGAGATGGAATGCTTTCTACAGGGTTGGAATACCATTGTACAGAGTCAGAATGTTATGTACAGTGTTGGAATTCTTTCTACAGAGTTGGAATACCTTTGTACAGAGTCAGAATGTTATGTACAGGGTTGGAATTCTTTCTACAGAGTTGGAAGACCTTTGTACAGAGTTGGAATGCTTTCTACAGGGTTGGAATGCTTTCGACAGAGTTGGAATACCTTTGTACAGAGTCAGAATGTTATGTACAGGGTTGGAATTCTTTCTACAGATTTGGAATGCTTTCTACAGGGTTGGAATGCTTTCTAGAGGGTTGGAATACTTTCGACAGGGTTGGAATGCTTTCGACAGAGTTGGAATACATTTCTACAGAGTTGGAATGCTTTCTACAGGGTTGGAATACCTTTGTACAGAGTTGGAATGCTTTCTACAGGGTTGGAATACCCTTGTACAGAGTCAGAATGTTATGTACAGTGTTGGAATTCTTTCTACAGAGTTGGAATACCTTTGTACAGAGTCAGAATGTTATGTACAGGGTTGGAATTCTTTCTACAGAGTTGGAATACCTTTGTACAGAGTTGGAATGCTTTCTACAGGGTTGGAATGCTTTCGACAGAGTTGGAATACCTTTGTACAGAGTCAGAATGTTATGTACAGGGTTGGAATTCTTTCTACAGATTTGGAATGCTTTCTACAGGGTTGGAATGCTTTCGAAAGAGTTGGAATACCTTTGTACAGAGTTGGAATGCTTTCTACAGGGTTGGAATGCTTTCGACAGAGTTGGAATACCTTTGTACAGAGTCAGAATGTTATGTACAGTGTTGGAATTCTTTCTACAGAGTTGGAATACCTTCGGACAGAGTTGGCGTGCTTTCTACAGGGTTGGAATACCTTTGTACAGAGTTGGAATGATTTCTACAGGGTTGGAATACCTTTGTACAGAGTCAGAATGTTATGTACAGGGTTGGAATTCTTTCTACAGAGTTGGAATACCATTGTACAGAGTTGGAATGCTTTTTACAGGGTTGGAATACCTTTGTACAGGGTTGGAACAGCTTTGTACAGGGTGGGAATACTTTTCTACAGAGTTGGAATGCTTTCTACAGGGTTGGAATACCTTTGTACAGAGATGGAATGCTTTCTACAGGGTTGGAATACCCTTGTACAGAGTCAGAATGTTATGTACAGTGTTGGAATTCTTTCTACAGAGTTGGAATACCTTTGTACAGAGTCAGAATGTTATGTACAGGGTTGGAATTCTTTCTACAGAGTTGGAAGACCTTTGTACAGAGTTGGAATGCTTTCTACAGGGTTGGAATGCTTTCGACAGAGTTGGAATACCTTTGTACAGAGTCAGAATGTTATGTACAGGGTTGGAATTCTTTCTACAGATTTGGAATGCTTTCTACAGGGTTGGAATGCTTTCGAAAGAGTTGGAATACCTTTGTACAGAGTCATAATGTTATGTACAGAGTTGGAATTCTTTCTACAGATTTGGAATACCTTTGTACAGAGTTGGAATGCTTTCTACAGGTTTGGAATACCTTTGTACAGAGTCAGAATGTTATGTACAGGGTTGGATTTCTTTCTACAGAGTTGGAATACCTTTGTACAGAGTTGGAATGCTTTCTACAGGGTTGGAATACCTTTGTACAGAGTTGGAATGCTTCTACAGGGTTGGAATGCTTCCTACAAGGTTGGAATGCTTTCGACAGAGTTGGAATACCTTTGTACAGGGTTGGAACAGCTTTGTACAGGGTGGGAATACTTTCTACAGGGTTGGAATGCTTTCGAGAGGGTTGGAATGCTTTCTAGAGGGTTGGAATGCTTTCTACAGGTGTGGAATACCTTTATGCAGAGTCAGAATGTTATGTACAGTGTTGGAATTCTTTCTACAGAGTTGGAATACCTTTGGACAGAGTTGGCATGCTTTCTACAGGGTTGGAATACCTTTGTACAGAGTTGGAATGCTTTCTACAGGGTTGGAATGCTTTCTACAGGGTTTTAATGCTTTCTACAGGGTTGGAATGCTTTCTACAGGGTTGGAATGCTTTCGACAGAGTTGGAATACCTTTGTACAGAGTCAGAATGTTATGTACAGGGTTGGAATTCTTTCTACAGATTTGGAATGCTTTCTACAGGGTTGGAATGCTTTCTACAGAGTTGGAATACCTTTGTACAGAGTCAGAATGTTATGTACAGGGTTGGAATTCTTTCTACAGGGTTGGAATTCTTTCTACAGGGTTGGAATTCTTTCTACAGAGTTGGTATACCTTTGTACAGAGTTGGAATGCTTTCTACAGGGTTGGAATGCTTTCGACAGAGTTGGAATACCTTTGTACAGAGTCAGAATGTTATGTACAGGGTTGGAATTCTTTCTACAGAGTTGGAATACCTTTATACAGAGTTGAAATGCTTTCTACAGGGTTGGAATACCCTTGTACAGAGTCAGAATGTTATGTACAGTGTTGGAATTCCTTCTACAGAGTTGGAATACCTTTGTACAGAGTCAGAATGTTATGTACAGGGTTGGAATTCTTTCTACAGAGTTGGAATAACATTGTACAGAGTTGGAATGCCTTTTACAGGGTTGGAATACCTTTGTACAGAGTCAGAATGTTATGTACAGGGTTGGAATTCTTTCTACAGAGTTGGAATACTTTTCTACAGAGTTGGAATGCTTTCTACAGGGTTGGAATGCTTTCGACAGAGTTGGAATACCTTTGTACAGGGTTGGAACAGCTTTGTACAGGGTGGGAATACTTTTCTACAGAGTTGGAATGCTTTCTACAGGGTTGGAATACCTTTTTACAGAGTTGGAATGCTTTCTACAGGGTTGGAATACCCTTGTACAGAGTCAGAATGTTATGTACAGTGTTGGAATTCTTTCTACAGAGTTGGAATACCTTTGTACAGAGTCAGAATGTTATGTACAGGGTTGGAATTCTTTCTACAGATTTGGAATACCTTTGTACAGAGTTGGAATGCTTTCTACAGGTTTGGAATACCTTTGTACAGAGTCAGAATGTTATGTACAGGGTTGGATTTCTTTCTACAGAGTTGGAATACCTTTGTACAGAGTTGGAATGCTTTCTACAGGGTTGGAATACCTTTGTACAGAGTTGGAATGCTTCTACAGGGTTGGAATGCTTCCTACAAGGTTGGAATGCTTTCGACAGAGTTGGAATACCTTTGTACAGGGTTGGAACAGCTTTGTACAGGGTGGGAATACTTTCTACAGGGTTGGAATGCTTTCGAGAGGGTTGGAATGCTTTCTAGAGGGTTGGAATGCTTTCTACAGGTGTGGAATACCTTTATGCAGAGTCAGAATGTTATGTACAGTGTTGGAATTCTTTCTACAGAGTTGGAATACCTTTGGACAGAGTTGGCATGCTTTCTACAGGGTTGGAATACCTTTGTACAGAGTTGGAATGCTTTCTACAGGGTTGGAATGCTTTCTACAGGGTTTTAATGCTTTCTACAGGGTTGGAATGCTTTCTACAGGGTTGGAATGCTTTCGACAGAGTTGGAATACCTTTGTACAGAGTCAGAATGTTATGTACAGGGTTGGAATTCTTTCTACAGATTTGGAATGCTTTCTACAGGGTTGGAATGCTTTCTACAGAGTTGGAATACCTTTGTACAGAGTCAGAATGTTATGTACAGGGTTGGAATTCTTTCTACAGGGTTGGAATTCTTTCTACAGGGTTGGAATTCTTTCTACAGAGTTGGTATACCTTTGTACAGAGTTGGAATGCTTTCTACAGGGTTGGAATGCTTTCGACAGAGTTGGAATACCTTTGTACAGAGTCAGAATGTTATGTACAGGGTTGGAATTCTTTCTACAGAGTTGGAATACCTTTATACAGAGTTGAAATGCTTTCTACAGGGTTGGAATACCCTTGTACAGAGTCAGAATGTTATGTACAGTGTTGGAATTCCTTCTACAGAGTTGGAATACCTTTGTACAGAGTCAGAATGTTATGTACAGGGTTGGAATTCTTTCTACAGAGTTGGAATAACATTGTACAGAGTTGGAATGCCTTTTACAGGGTTGGAATACCTTTGTACAGAGTCAGAATGTTATGTACAGGGTTGGAATTCTTTCTACAGAGTTGGAATACTTTTCTACAGAGTTGGAATGCTTTCTACAGGGTTGGAATGCTTTCGACAGAGTTGGAATACCTTTGTACAGGGTTGGAACAGCTTTGTACAGGGTGGGAATACTTTTCTACAGAGTTGGAATGCTTTCTACAGGGTTGGAATACCTTTTTACAGAGTTGGAATGCTTTCTACAGGGTTGGAATACCCTTGTACAGAGTCAGAATGTTATGTACAGTGTTGGAATTCTTTCTACAGAGTTGGAATACCTTTGTACAGAGTCAGAATGTTATGTACAGGGTTGGAATTCTTTCTACAGAGTTGGAATACCTTTGTATAGAGTTGGAATGCTTTCTACAGGGTTGGAATGCTTTGGACAGAGTTGGAATACCTTTGTACAGAGTCAGAATGTTATGTACAGGGTTGGAATTCTTTCTACAGGTTTGGAATGCTTTCTACAGGGTTGGAATGCTTTCGACAGAGTTGGAATACCATTGTACAGAGTCAGAATGTTATGTACAGGATTGGAATTCTTTCTACAGAGTTGGAATACCTTTCTACAGAGTCAGAATATTATGTACAGGGTTGGAATTCTTTCTACAGATTTGGAATACCTTTGTACAGAGTTGGAATGCTTTCTACAGGTTTGGAATACCTTTGTACAGAGTTGGAATGCTTTCTACAGGATTGGAATACCTTTGTACAGAGTCAGAATGTTATGTACAGGGTTGGAATTCTTTCTACAGAGTTGGAATACCATTGTACAGAGTTGGAATGCTTTTTACAGGGTTGGAATACCTTTGTACAGAGTCAGAATGTTATGTACAGGATTGGAATTCTTTCTACAGAGTTGGAATACCTTTGTACAGAGTCAGAATGTTATGTACAGGGTTGGAATTCTTTCTACAGATTTGGAATACCTTTGTACAGAGTTGGAATGCTTTCTACAGGTTTGGAATACCTTTGTACAGAGTCAGAATATTATGTACAGGGTTGGAATTCTTTCCACAGAGTTGGAATACCTTTGTACAGAGTTGGAATGCTTTCTACAGGGTTGGAATACCTTTGTACAGAGTCAGAATATTATGTACAGGGTTGGAATGCTTTCGACAGAGTTGGAATACATTTGTACAGAGTCAGAATGTTATGTACAGGGTTGGAATTCTTTCTACAGGGTTGGAATACCATTGTACAGAGTTGGAATGCTTCCTACAGGGTTGGAATGCTTTCGACAGAGTTGGAATACCTTTGTACAGGGTTGGAACAGCTTTGTACAGGGTGGGAATACTTTCTACAGGGTTGGAATGCTTTCTAGAGGGTTGGAATGCATTCTAGAGGGTTGGAATGCTTTCTACAGTGTTGGAATACTTTCTACAGGGTTGGAATACCTTTGTACAGAGTTGGAATGCTTTCTACAGGGTTGGAATGCTTTCTACAGGGTTTTAATGCTTTCTACAGGGTTGGAATGCTATCTACAGGGTTGGAATGCTTTCGACAGAGTTGGAATACCTTTGTACAGAGTCAGAATGTTATGTACAGGGTTGGAATTCTTTCTACAGAGTTGGAATACCTTTGTACAGAGTTGGAATGCTTTCTACAGGGTTGGAATACCTTCGTACAGAGTCAGAATGTTATGTACAGGGTTGGAATTCTTTCTACAGAGTTGGAATACTTTTCTACAGAGTTGGAATGCTTTCTACAGGGTTGGAATACCTTTGTACAGAGTTGGAATGCTTTCTACAGGGTTGGAATGCTTTCGACAGAGTTGGAATACCTTTGTACAGAGTTGGAATGCTTTTTACAGGGTTGGAATACCTTTGTACAGAGTCAGAATGTTATGTACAGGGTTGGAATTCTTTCTACAGAGTTGGAATACTTTTCTACAGAGTTGGAATGCTTTCTAGAGGGTTGGAATGCTTTCTAGAGGGTTGGAATGCTTTCTACAGGGTTGGAATGCTTTCCACAGAGTTGGAATACCTTTTTACAGGGTTGGAACAGCTTTGTACAGGGTTGAAATACTTTCTACAGGGTTGGAATGCTTTCTAGAGGGTTGGAATGATTTCGACAGGGTTGGAATGCCTTCGACAGAGTTGGAATACATTTGTACAGAGTTGGAATGCTTTCTACAGGGTTGGAATACCTCTGTACAGAGTTGGAATGCTTTTTACAGGGTTGGAATACCTTTGTACAGAGTCAGAATGTTATGTACAGTGTTGGAATTCTTTCTACAGAGTTGGAATACCTTTGTACAGAGTTGCAATGCTTTCTACAGGGTTGGAATACCTTTGTACAGAGTTGGAATGCTTTCTACAGGGTTGGAATGCTTTCAACAGGGTTTTAATGCTTTCTAGAGGGTTGGAATGCTTTCTGCAGGGTTGGAATGCTTTCGACAGTGTTGGAATACCTTTGTACAGAGTCAGAATGTTATGTACAGGGTTGGAATTCTTTCTACAGGGTTGGAATTCTTTCTACAGAGTTGGAATACTTTCTACAGGGTTGGAATGCTTTCTAGAGGGTTGGAATGCATTCTAGAGGGTTGGAATGCTTTCTACAGTGTTGGAATACTTTCTACAGGGTTGGAATACCTTTGTACAGAGTTGGAATGCTTTCTACAGGGTTGGAATGCTTTCTACAGGGTTTTAATGCTTTCTACAGGGTTGGAATGCTATCTACAGGGTTGGAATGCTTTCGACAGAGTTGGAATACCTTTGTACAGACTCAGAATGTTATGTACAGGGTTGGAATTCTTTCTACAGAGTTGGAATACCTTTGTACAGAGTTGGAATGCTTTCGACAGAGTTGGAATACCTTTGTACAGAGTCAGAATGTTATGTACAGGGTTGGAATTCTTTCTACAGAGTTGGAATACCTTTGTACAGAGTTGGAATGCTTTCGACAGAGTTGGAATACCTTTGTACAGAGTCAGAATGTTATGTACAGGGTTGGAATTCTTTCTACAGAGTTGGAATACTTTTCTACAGAGTTGGAATGCTTTCTACAGGGTTGGAATACCTTTGTACAGAGTTGGAATGCTTTCTACAGGGTTGGAATGCTTTCGACAGAGTTGGAATACCTTTGTACAGAGTTGGAATGCTTTTTACAGGGTTGGAATACCTTTGTACAGAGTCAGAATGTTATGTACAGGGTTGGAATTCTTTCTACAGAGTTGGAATACTTTTCTACAGAGTTGGAATGCTTTCTAGAGGGTTGGAATGCTTTCTAGAGGGTTGGAATGCTTTCTACAGGGTTGGAATGCTTTCTACAGAGTTGGAATACCTTTTTACAGGGTTGGAACAGCTTTGTACAGGGTTGAAATACTTTCTACAGGGTTGGAATGCTTTCTAGAGGGTTGGAATGATTTCGACAGGGTTGGAATGCCTTCGACAGAGTTGGAATACATTTGTACAGAGTTGGAATGCTTTCTACAGGGTTGGAATACCTCTGTACAGAGTTGGAATGCTTTTTACAGGGTTGGAATACCTTTGTACAGAGTCAGAATGTTATGTACAGTGTTGGAATTCTTTCTACAGAGTTGGAATACCTTTGTACAGAGTTGCAATGCTTTCTACAGGGTTGGAATACCTTTGTACAGAGTTGGAATGCTTTCTACAGGGTTGGAATGCTTTCAACAGGGTTTTAATGCTTTCTAGAGGGTTGGAATGCTTTCTACAGTGTTGGAATGCTTTCGACGGTGTTGGAATACCTTTGTACAGAGTCAGAATGTTATGTACAGGGTTGGAATTCTTTCTACAGGGTTGTAATTCCTTCCACAGAGTTGGAATACCTTTGTACAGAGTTGGAATGCTTTCTACAGGGTTGGAATGCTTTCGACAGAGTTGGAATACATTTGTACAGAGTCAGAATGTTATGTACAGGGTTGGAATTCTTTCTACAGGGTTGGAATACCATTGTACAGAGTTGGAATGCTTTTTACAGGGTTGGAATACCTTTGTACAGAGTCAGAATGTCATGTACAGGGTTGGAATTCTTTCTACAGAGTTGGAATGCTTTCTACAGGGTTGGAATGCTTTGGACAGAGTTGGAATACCTTTGTACAGAGTCAGAATGTTATGTACAGGGTTGGAATTCTTTCTACAGATTTGGAATACCTTTGTACAGAGTTGGAATGCTTTCTACAGGTTTGGAATACCTTTGTACAGAGTCAGAATATTATGTACAGGGTTGGAATTCTTTCTACAGAGTTGGAATACCTTTGTACAGAGTTGGAATGCTTTCTACAGGGTGGGAATACCTTTGTACAGAGTTGGAATGCTTTCTACAGGGTTGGAATGCTTCCTACAGGGTTGGAATGCTTTCGACAGAGTTGGAATACCTTTGTACAGGGTTGGAACAGCTTTGTACAGGGTGGGAATACTTTCTACAGGGTTGGAATGCTTTCTAGAGGGTTGGAATGCATACTAGAGGGTTGGAATGCTTTCTACAGTGTTGGAATACTTTCTACAGGGTTGGAATACCTTTGTACAGAGTTGGAATGCTTTCTACAGGGTTGGAATGCTTTCTACAGGGTTTTAATGCTTTCTACAGGGTTGGAATGCTATCTACAGGGTTGGAATGCTTTCGACAGAGTTGGAATACCTTTGTACAGAGTCAGAATGTTATGTACAGGGTTGGAATTCTTTCTACAGAGTTGGAATACCTTTGTACAGAGTTGGAATGCTTTCGACAGAGTTGGAATACCTTTGTACAGAGTCAGAATGTTATGTACAGGGTTGGAATTCTTTCTACAGGGTTTTAATGCTTTCTACAGGGTTGGAATGCTATCTACAGGGTTGGAATGCTTTCGACAGAGTTGGAATACCTTTGTACAGAGTCAGAATGTTATGTACAGGGTTGGAATTCTTTCTACAGAGTTGGAATACCTTTGTACAGAGTTGGAATGCTTTCGACAGAGTTGGAATACCTTTGTACAGAGTCAGAAAGTTATGTACAGGGTTGGAATTCTTTCTACAGAGTTGGAATACCTTTGTACAGAGTTGGAATGCTTTCGACAGAGTTGGAATACCTTTGTACAGAGTCAGAATGTTATGTACAGGGTTGGAATTCTTTCTACAGAGTTGGAATACTTTTCTACAGAGTTGGAATGCTTTCTACAGGGTTGGAATACCTTTGTACAGAGTTGGAATGCTTTCTACAGGGTTGGAATGCTTTCGACAGAGTTGGAATACCTTTGTACAGAGTTGGAATGCTTTTTACAGGGTTGGAATACCTTTGTACAGAGTCAGAATGTTATGTACAGGGTTGGAATTCTTTCTACAGAGTTGGAATACTTTTCTACAGAGTTGGAATGCTTTCTAGAGGGTTGGAATGCTTTCTAGAGGGTTGGAATGCTTTCTACAGGGTTGGAATGCTTTCTACAGAGTTGGAATACCTTTTTACAGGGTTGGAACAGCTTTGTACAGGGTTGAAATACTTTCTACAGGGTTGGAATGCTTTCTAGAGGGTTGGAATGATTTCGACAGGGTTGGAATGCTTTCGACAGAGTTGGAATACCTTTGTACAGAGTTGGAATGCTTTTTACAGGGTTGGAATACCTTTGTACAGAGTCAGAATGTTATGTACAGGGTTGGAATTCTTTCTACAGAGTTGGAATACTTTTCTACAGAGTTGGAATGCTTTCTAGAGGGTTGGAATGCTTTCTAGAGGGTTGGAATGCTTTCTACAGGGTTGGAATGCTTTCTACAGAGTTGGAATACCTTTTTACAGGGTTGGAACAGCTTTGTACAGAGTTGGAATGCTTTCTACAGGGTTGGAATGCTTTCGACAGAGTTGGAATACATTTGTACAGAGTCAGAATGTTATGTACAGGGTTGGAATTCTTTCTACAGGGTTGGAATACCATTGTACAGAGTTGGAATGCTTTTTACAGGGTTGGAATACCTTTGTACAGAGTCAGAATGTCATGTACAGAGTTGCAATGCTTTCTACAGGGTTGGAATACCTTTGTACAGAGTTGGAATGCTTTCTACAGGGTTGGAATGCTTTCAACAGGGTTTTAATGCTTTCTAGAGGGTTGGAATGCTTTCTGCAGGGTTGGAATGCTTTCGACAGTGTTGGAATACCTTTGTACAGAGTCAGAATGTTATGTACAGGGTTGGAATTCTTTCTACAGGGTTGGAATTCTTTCTACAGAGTTGGAATACTTTCTACAGGGTTGGAATGCTTTCTAGAGGGTTGGAATGCATTCTAGAGGGTTGGAATGCTTTCTACAGTGTTGGAATACTTTCTACAGGGTTGGAATACCTTTGTACAGAGTTGGAATGCTTTCTACAGGGTTGGAATGCTTTCTACAGGGTTTTAATGCTTTCTACAGGGTTGGAATGCTATCTACAGGGTTGGAATGCTTTCGACAGAGTTGGAATACCTTTGTACAGACTCAGAATGTTATGTACAGGGTTGGAATTCTTTCTACAGAGTAGGAATACCTTTGTACAGAGTTGGAATGCTTTCGACAGAGTTGGAATACCTTTGTACAGAGTCAGAATGTTATGTACAGGGTTGGAATTCTTTCTACAGAGTTGGAATACCTTTGTACAGAGTTGGAATGCTTTCGACAGAGTTGGAATACCTTTGTACAGAGTCAGAATGTTATGTACAGGGTTGGAATTCTTTCTACAGAGTTGGAATACTTTTCTACAGAGTTGGAATGCTTTCTACAGGGTTGGAATACCTTTGTACAGAGTTGGAATGCTTTCTACAGGGTTGGAATGCTTTCGACAGAGTTGGAATACCTTTGTACAGAGTTGGAATGCTTTTTACAGGGTTGGAATACCTTTGTACAGAGTCAGAATGTTATGTACAGGGTTGGAATTCTTTCTACAGAGTTGGAATACTTTTCTACAGAGTTGGAATGCTTTCTAGAGGGTTGGAATGCTTTCTAGAGGGTTGGAATGCTTTCTACAGGGTTGGAATGCTTTCTACAGAGTTGGAATACCTTTTTACAGGGTTGGAACAGCTTTGTACAGGGTTGAAATACTTTCTACAGGGTTGGAATGCTTTCTAGAGGGTTGGAATGATTTCGACAGGGTTGGAATGCCTTCGACAGAGTTGGAATACATTTGTACAGAGTTGGAATGCTTTCTACAGGGTTGGAATACCTCTGTACAGAGTTGGAATGCTTTTTACAGGGTTGGAATACCTTTGTACAGAGTCAGAATGTTATGTACAGTGTTGGAATTCTTTCTACAGAGTTGGAATACCTTTGTACAGAGTTGCAATGCTTTCTACAGGGTTGGAATACCTTTGTACAGAGTTGGAATGCTTTCTACAGGGTTGGAATGCTTTCAACAGGGTTTTAATGCTTTCTAGAGGGTTGGAATGCTTTCTACAGTGTTGGAATGCTTTAGACGGTGTTGGAATACCTTTGTACAGAGTCAGAATGTTATGTACAGGGTTGGAATTCTTTCTACAGGGTTGTAATTCCTTCCACAGAGTTGGAATACCTTTGTACAGAGTTGGAATGCTTTCTACAGGGTTGGAATGCTTTCGACAGAGTTGGAATACATTTGTACAGAGTCAGAATGTTATGTACAGGGTTGGAATTCTTTCTACAGGGTTGGAATACCATTGTACAGAGTTGGAATGCTTTTTACAGGGTTGGAATACCTTTGTACAGAGTCAGAATGTCATGTACAGGGTTGGAATTCTTTCTACAGAGTTGGAATGCTTTCTACAGGGTTGGAATGCTTTGGACAGAGTTGGAATACCTTTGTACAGAGTCAGAATGTTATGTACAGGGTTGGAATTCTTTCTACAGATTTGGAATACCTTTGTACAGAGTTGGAATGCTTTCTACAGGTTTGGAATACCTTTGTACAGAGTCAGAATATTATGTACAGGGTTGGAATTCTTTCTACAGAGTTGGAATACCTTTGTACAGAGTTGGAATGCTTTCTACAGGGTGGGAATACCTTTGTACAGAGTTGGAATGCTTTCTACAGGGTTGGAATGCTTCCTACAGGGTTGGAATGCTTTCGACAGAGTTGGAATACCTTTGTACAGGGTTGGAACAGCTTTGTACAGGGTGGGAATACTTTCTACAGGGTTGGAATGCTTTCTAGAGGGTTGGAATGCATACTAGAGGGTTGGAATGCTTTCTACAGTGTTGGAATACTTTCTACAGGGTTGGAATACCTTTGTACAGAGTTGGAATGCTTTCTACAGGGTTGGAATGCTTTCTACAGGGTTTTAATGCTTTCTACAGGGTTGGAATGCTATCTACAGGGTTGGAATGCTTTCGACAGAGTTGGAATACCTTTGTACAGAGTCAGAATGTTATGTACAGGGTTGGAATTCTTTCTACAGAGTTGGAATACCTTTGTACAGAGTTGGAATGCTTTCGACAGAGTTGGAATACCTTTGTACAGAGTCAGAATGTTATGTACAGGGTTGGAATTCTTTCTACAGGGTTTTAATGCTTTCTACAGGGTTGGAATGCTATCTACAGGGTTGGAATGCTTTCGACAGAGTTGGAATACCTTTGTACAGAGTCAGAATGTTATGTACAGGGTTGGAATTCTTTCTACAGAGTTGGAATACCTTTGTACAGAGTTGGAATGCTTTCGACAGAGTTGGAATACCTTTGTACAGAGTCAGAAAGTTATGTACAGGGTTGGAATTCTTTCTACAGAGTTGGAATACCTTTGTACAGAGTTGGAATGCTTTCGACAGAGTTGGAATACCTTTGTACAGAGTCAGAATGTTATGTACAGGGTTGGAATTCTTTCTACAGAGTTGGAATACTTTTCTACAGAGTTGGAATGCTTTCTACAGGGTTGGAATACCTTTGTACAGAGTTGGAATGCTTTCTACAGGGTTGGAATGCTTTCGACAGAGTTGGAATACCTTTGTACAGAGTTGGAATGCTTTTTACAGGGTTGGAATACCTTTGTACAGAGTCAGAATGTTATGTACAGGGTTGGAATTCTTTCTACAGAGTTGGAATACTTTTCTACAGAGTTGGAATGCTTTCTAGAGGGTTGGAATGCTTTCTAGAGGGTTGGAATGCTTTCTACAGGGTTGGAATGCTTTCTACAGAGTTGGAATACCTTTTTACAGGGTTGGAACAGCTTTGTACAGGGTTGAAATACTTTCTACAGGGTTGGAATGCTTTCTAGAGGGTTGGAATGATTTCGACAGGGTTGGAATGCCTTCGACAGAGTTGGAATACATTTGTACAGAGTTGGAATGCTTTCTACAGGGTTGGAATACCTCTGTACAGAGTTGGAATGCTTTTTACAGGGTTGGAATACCTTTGTACAGAGTCAGAATGTTATGTACAGTGTTGGAATTCTTTCTACAGAGTTGGAATACCTTTGTACAGAGTTGCAATGCTTTCTACAGGGTTGGAATACCTTTGTACAGAGTTGGAATGCTTTCTACAGGGTTGGAATGCTTTCAACAGGGTTTTAATGCTTTCTAGAGGGTTGGAATGCCTTCTGCAGGGTTGGAATGCTTTCGACAGTGTTGGAATACCTTTGTACAGAGTCAGAATGTTATGTACAGGGTTGGAATTCTTTCTACAGGGTTGGAATTCTTTCTACAGAGTTGGAATACCTTTGAACAGAGTTGGAATGCCTTCTACAGGGTTGGAATGCTTTCGACAGAGTTGGAATACCTTTGTACAGAGTCAGAATGTTATGTACAGGGTTGGAATTCTTTCTACAGAGTTGGAATACCTTTGAACAGAGTTGGAATGCCTTCTACAGGGTTGGAATGCTTTCGACAGAGTTGGAATACCTTTGTACAGAGTCAGAATGTTATGTACAGGGTTGGAATTCTTTCTACAGAGTTGGAATACTTTTCTACAGAGTTGGAATACTTTCTACAGGGTTGGAATACCTTTGTACAGAGTTGGAATGCTTTCTACAGGGTTGGAATGCTTTCAACAGGGTTTTAATGCTTTCTAGAGGGTTGGAATGCTTTCTACAGTGTTGGAATGCTTTCGACGGTGTTGGAATACCTTTGTACAGAGTCAGAATGTTATGTACAGGGTTGGAATTCTTTCTACAGATTTGGAATACCTTTGTACAGAGTTGGAATTCTTTCTACAGGTTTGGAATACCTTTGTACAGAGTCAGAATATTATGTACAGGGTTGGAATTCTTTCTACAGAGTTGGAATACCTTTGTACAGAGTTGGAATGCTTTCTACAGGGTGGGAATACCTTTGTACAGAGTTGGAATGCTTTCTACAGGGTTGGAATGCTTCCTACAGGGACGGAATGCTTTCGACAGAGTTGGAATACCTTTGTACAGGGTTGGAACAGCTTTGTACAGGGTGGGAATACTTTCTACAGGGTTGGAATGCTTTCTAGAGGGTTGGAATGCATTCTAGAGGGTTGGAATGCTTTCTACAGTGTTGGAATACTTTCTACAGGGTTGGAATACCTTTGTACAGAGTTGGAATGCTTTCTACAGGGTTGGAATGCTTTCTACAGGGTTTTAATGCTTTCTACAGGGTTGGAATGCTATCTACAGGGTTGGAATGCTTTCGACAGAGTTGGAATACCTTTGTACAGAGTCAGAATGTTATGTACAGGGTTGGAATTCTTTCTACAGAGTTGGAATACCTTTGTACAGAGTTGGCATGCTTTCGACAGAGTTGGAATACCTTTGTACAGAGTCAGAATGTTATGTACAGGGTTGGAATTCTTTCTACAGAGTTGGAATACTTTTCTACAGAGTTGGAATGCTTTCTACAGGGTTGGAATACCTTTGTACAGAATTGGAATGCTTTCTACAGGGTTGGAATGCTTTCGACAGAGTTGGAATACCTTTGTACAGAGTTGGAATGCTTTTTACAGGGTTGGAATACCTTTGTACAGAGTCAGAATGTTATGTACAGGGTTGGAATTCTTTCTACAGAGTTGGAATACTTTTCTACAGAGTTGGAATGCTTTCTAGAGGGTTGGAATGCTTTCTAGAGGGTTGGAATGCTTTCTACAGGGTTGGAGTGCTTTCTACAGAGTTGGAATACCTTTTTACAGGGATTTAACAGCTTTGTACAGGGTTGAAATACTTTCTACAGGGTTGGAATGCTTTCTAGAGGGTTGGAATGATTTCGACAGGGTTGGAATGCCTTCGACAGAGTTGGAATACATTTGTACAGAGTTGGAATGCTTTCTACAGGGTTGGAATACCTCTGTACAGAATTGGAATGCTTTTTACAGGGTTGGAATACCTTTGTACAGAGTCAGAATGTTATGTACAGTGTTGGAATTCTTTCTACAGTGTTGGAATACCTTTGTACAGAGTTGCAATGCTTTCTACAGGGTTGGAATACCCTTGTACAGAGTTGGAATGCTTTCTACAGGGTTGTAATGCTTTCAACAGGGTTTTAATGCTTTCTAGAGGGTTGGAATGCTTTCAACAGGGTTTTAATGCTTTCTAGAGGGTTGGAATGCTTTCTACAGGGTTGGAATGCTTTCTACAGAGTTGGAATACCTTTTTACAGGGTTTTAACAGCTTTGTACAGGGTTGAAATACTTTCTACAGGGTTGGAATGCTTTCTAGAGGGTTGGAATGATTTCGACAGGGTTGGAATGCCTTCGACAGAGTTGGAATACATTTGTACAGAGTTGGAATTCTTTCTACAGAGTTGGAATACCTTTGTACAGAGTTGCAATGCTTTCTACAGGGTTGGAATACCTTTGTACAGAGTTGGAATGCTTTCTACAGGGTTGTAATGCTTTCAACAGGGTTTTAATGCTTTCTAGAGGGTTGGAATGCTTTCTACAGGGTTGGAATGCTTTCGACATTGTTGGAATACCTTTGTACAGAGTCAGAATGTTATGTACAGGGTTGGAATTCTTTCTACAGAGTTGGAATACCTTTGTACAGAGTTGGAATGCTTTCTACAGGGTTGGAATACCTTTGTACAGAGTCAGAATATTATGTACAGGGTTGGAATTCTTTCTACAGAGTTGGAATACCTTTGTACAGAGTTGGAATGCTTTCTACAGGGTGGGAATACCTTTGTACAGAGTTGGAATGCTTTCTACAGGGTTGGAATGCTTCCTACAGGGTTGGAGTGCTTTCTACAGAGTTGGAATACCTTTTTACAGGGTTTTAACAGCTTTGTACAGGGTTGAAATACTTTCTACAGGGTTGGAATGCTTTCTAGAGGGTTGGAATGATTTCGACAGGGTTGGAATGCCTTCGACAGAGTTGGAATACATTTGTACAGAGTTGGAATGCTTTCTACAGGGTTGGAATACCTCTGTACAGAATTGGAATGCTTTTTACAGGGTTGGAATACCTTTGTACAGAGTCAGAATGTTATGTACAGTGTTGGAATTCTTTCTACAGAGTTGGAATACCTTTGTACAGAGTTGCAATGCTTTCTACAGGGTTGGAATACCCTTGTACAGAGTTGGAATGCTTTCTACAGGGTTGTAATGCTTTCAACAGGGTTTTAATGCTTTCTAGAGGGTTGGAATGCTTTCAACAGGGTTTTAATGCTTTCTAGAGGGTTGGAATGCTTTCTACAGGGTTGGAATGCTTTCTACAGAGTTGGAATACCTTTTTACAGGGTTTTAACAGCTTTGTACAGGGTTGAAATACTTTCTACAGGGTTGGAATGCTTTCTAGAGGGTTGGAATGATTTCGACAGGGTTGGAATGCCTTCGACAGAGTTGGAATACATTTGTACAGAGTTGGAATTCTTTCTACAGAGTTGGAATACCTTTGTACAGAGTTGCAATGCTTTCTACAGGGTTGGAATACCTTTGTACAGAGTTGGAATGCTTTCTACAGGGTTGTAATGCTTTCAACAGGGTTTTAATGCTTTCTAGAGGGTTGGAATGCTTTCTACAGGGTTGGAATGCTTTCGACATTGTTGGAATACCTTTGTACAGAGTCAGAATGTTATGTACAGGGTTGGAATTCTTTCTACAGAGTTGGAATACCTTTGTACAGAGTTGGAATGCTTTCTACAGGGTTGGAATACCTTTGTACAGAGTCAGAATATTATGTACAGGGTTGGAATTCTTTCTACAGAGTTGGAATACCTTTGTACAGAGTTGGAATGCTTTCTACAGGGTGGGAATACCTTTGTACAGAGTTGGAATGCTTTCTACAGGGTTGGAATGCTTCCTACAGGGTTGGAATGCTTTCGACAGAGTTGGAATACCTTTGTACAGGGTTGGAACAGCTTTGTACAGGGTGGGAATACTTTCTACAGGGTTGGAATGCTTTCTAGAGGGTTGGAATGCATTCTAGAGGGTTGGAATGCTTTCTACAGTGTTGGAATACTTTCTACAGGGTTGGAATACCTTTGTACAGAGTTGGAATGCTTTCTACAGGGTTGGAATGCTTTCTACAGGGTTTTAATGCTTTCTACAGGGTTGGAATGCTATCTACAGGGTTGGAATGCTTTCGACAGAGTTGGAATACCTTTGTACAGAGTCAGAATGTTATGTACAGGGTTGGAATTCTTTCTACAGAGTTGGAATACCTTTGTACAGAGTTGGAATGCTTTCGACAGAGTTGGAATACCTTTGTACAGAGTCAGAATGTTATGTACAGGGTTGGAATTCTTTCTACAGAGTTGGAATACTTTTCTACAGAGTTGGAATGCTTTCTAGAGGGTTGGAATGCGTTCTAGAGGGTTGGAATGCTTTCTACAGGGTTGGAGTGCTTTCTACAGAGTTGGAATACCTTTTTACAGGGTTTTAACAGCTTTGTACAGGGTTGAAATACTTTCTACAGGGTTGGAATGCTTTCTAGAGGGTTGGAATGATTTCGACAGGGTTGGAATGCCTTCGACAGAGTTGGAATACATTTGTACAGAGTTGGAATGCTTTCTACAGGGTTGGAATACCTCTGTACAGAGTTGGAATGCTTTTTACAGGGTTGGAATACCTTTGTACAGAGTCAGAATGTTATGTACAGTGTTGGAATTCTTTCTACAGAGTTGGAATACCTTTGTACAGAGTTGCAATGCTTTCTACAGGGTTGGAATACCCTTGTACAGAGTTGGAATGCTTTCTACAGGGTTGTAATGCTTTCAACAGGGTTTTAATGCTTTCTAGAGGGTTGGAATGCTTTCAACAGGGTTTTAATGCTTTCTAGAGGGTTGGAATGCTTTCTACAGGGTTGGAATGCTTTCTACAGAGTTGGAATACCTTTTTACAGGGTTTTAACAGCTTTGTACAGGGTTGAAATACTTTCTACAGGGTTGGAATGCTTTCTAGAGGGTTGGAATGATTTCGACAGGGTTGGAATGCCTTCGACAGAGTTGGAATACATTTGTACAGAGTTGGAATTATTTCTACAGAGTTGGAATACCTTTGTACAGAGTTGCAATGCTTTCTACAGGGTTGGAATACCTTTGTACAGAGTTGGAATGCTTTCTACAGGGTTGTAATGCTTTCAACAGGGTTTTAATGCTTTCTAGAGGGTTGGAATGCTTTCTACAGGGTTGGAATGCTTTCGACATTGTTGGAATACCTTTGTACAGAGTCAGAATGTTATGTACAGGGTTGGAATTCTTTCTACAGAGTTGGAATACCTTTGTACAGAGTTGGAATGCTTTCTACAGGGTTGGAATACCTTTGTACAGAGTCAGAATGTTATGTACAGGGTTGGAATTCTTTCTACAGAGTTGGAATACCTTTGTACAGAGTTGCAATGCTTTCTACAGGGTTGGAATACCCTTGTACAGAGTTGGAATGCTTTCTACAGGGTTGTAATGCTTTCAACAGGGTTTTAATGCTTTCTAGAGGGTTGGAATGCTTTCAACAGGGTTTTAATGCTTTCTAGAGGGTTGGAATGCTTTCTACAGGGTTGGAATGCTTTCTACAGAGTTGGAATACCTTTTTACAGGGTTTTAACAGCTTTGTACAGGGTTGAAATACTTTCTACAGGGTTGGAATGCTTTCTAGAGGGTTGGAATGATTTCGACAGGGTTGGAATGCCTTCGACAGAGTTGGAATACATTTGTACAGAGTTGGAATTCTCTCTACAGAGTTGGAATACCTTTGTACAGAGTTGCAATGCTTTCTACAGGGTTGGAATACCTTTGTACAGAGTTGGAATGCTTTCTACAGGGTTGTAATGCTTTCAACAGGGTTTTAATGCTTTCTAGAGGGTTGGAATGCTTTCTACAGGGTTGGAATGCTTTCGACATTGTTGGAATACCTTTGTACAGAGTCAGAATGTTATGTACAGGGTTGGAATTCTTTCTACAGAGTTGGAATACCTTTGTACAGAGTTGGAATGCTTTCTACAGGGTTGGAATACCTTTGTACAGAGTCAGAATGTTATGTACAGGGTTGGAATTCTTTCTACAGAGTTGGAATACTTTTCTACAGAGTTGGAATGCTTTCTACAGGGTTGGAATACCTTTGTACAGAGTTGGAATGCTTTCTACAGGGTTGGAATGCTTTCGACAGAGTTGGAATACCTTTGTACAGAGTTGGAATGCTTTTTACAGGGTTGGAATACCTTTGTACAGAGTCAGAATGTTATGTACAGGGTTGGAATTCTTTCTACAGAGTTGGAATACTTTTCTACAGAGTTGGAATGCTTTCTAGAGGGTTGGAATGCTTTCTAGAGGGTTGGAATGCTTTCTACAGGGTTGGAATGCTTTCTACAGAGTTGGAATACCTTTTTACAGGGTTGGAACAGCTTTGTACAGGGTTGAAATACTTTCTGCAGGGTTGGAATGCTTTCTAGAGGGTTGGAATGATTTCGACAGGGTTGGAATGCCTTCGACAGAGTTGGAATACATTTGTACAGAGTTGGAATGCTTTCTACAGGGTTGGAATACCTCTGTACAGAGTTGGAATGCTTTTTACAGGGTTGGAATACCTTTGTACAGAGTCAGAATGTTATGTACAGTGTTGGAATTCTTTCTACAGAGTTGGAATACCTTTGTACAGAGTTGCAATGCTTTCTACAGGGTTGGAATACCTTTGTACAGAGTTGGAATGCTTTCTACAGGGTTGGAATGCTTTCAACAGGGTTTTAATGCTTTCTAGAGGGTTGGAATGCTTTCTGCAGGGTTGGAATGCTTTCGACAGTGTTGGAATACCTTTGTACAGAGTCAGAATGTTATGTACAGGGTTGGAATTCTTTCTACAGGGTTGGAATTCTTTCTACAGAGTTGGAATACCTTTGAACAGAGTTGGAATGCCTTCTACAGGGTTGGAATGCTTTCGACAGAGTTGGAATACCTTTGTACAGAGTCAGAATGTTATGTACAGGGTTGGAATTCTTTCTACAGAGTTGGAATACCTTTGAACAGAGTTGGAATGCCTTCTACAGGGTTGGAATGCTTTCGACAGAGTTGGAATACCTTTGTACAGAGTCAGAATGTTATGTACAGGGTTGGAATTCTTTCTACAGAGTTGGAATACTTTTCTACAGAGTTGGAATACTTTCTACAGGGTTGGAATACCTTTGTACAGAGTTGGAATGCTTTCTACAGGGTTGGAATGCTTTCAACAGGGTTTTAATGCTTTCTAGAGGGTTGGAATGCTTTCTACAGTGTTGGAATGCTTTCGACAGTGTTGGAATACCTTTGTACAGAGTCAGAATGTTATGTACAGGGTTGGAATTCTTTCTACAGGGTTGTAATTCCTTCCACAGAGTTGGAATACCTTTGTACAGAGTTGGAATGCTTTCTACAGGGTTGGAATGCTTTCGACAGAGTTGGAATACATTTGTACAGAGTCAGAATGTTATGTACAGGGTTGGAATTCTTTCTACAGGGTTGGAATACCATTGTACAGAGTTGGAATGCTTTTTACAGGGTTGGAATACCTTTGTACAGAGTCAGAATGTCATGTACAGGGTTGGAATTCTTTCTACAGAGTTGGAATGCTTTCTACAGGGTTGGAATGCTTTGGACAGAGTTGGAATACCTTTGTACAGAGTCAGAATGTTATGTACAGGGTTGGAATTCTTTCTACAGATTTGGAATACCTTTGTACAGAGTTGGAATGCTTTCTACAGGTTTGGAATACCTTTGTACAGAGTCAGAATATTATGTACAGGGTTGGAATTCTTTCTACAGAGTTGGAATACCTTTGTACAGAGTTGGAATGCTTTCTACAGGGTGGGAATACCTTTGTACAGAGTTGGAATGCTTTCTACAGGGTTGGAATGCTTCCTACAGGGTTGGAATGCTTTCGACAGAGTTGGAATACCTTTGTACAGGGTTGGAACAGCTTTGTACAGGGTGGGAATACTTTCTACAGGGTTGGAATGCTTTCTAGAGGGTTGGAATGCATTCTAGAGGGTTGGAATGCTTTCTACAGTGTTGGAATACTTTCTACAGGGTTGGAATACCTTTGTACAGAGTTGGAATGCTTTCTACAGGGTTGGAATGCTTTCTACAGGGTTTTAATGCTTTCTACAGGGTTGGAATGCTATCTACAGGGTTGGAATGCTTTCGACAGAGTTGGAATACCTTTGTACAGAGTCAGAATGTTATGTACAGGGTTGGAATTCTTTCTACAGAGTTGGAATACCTTTGTACAGAGTTGGAATGCTTTCGACAGAGTTGGAATACCTTTGTACAGAGTCAGAATGTTATGTACAGGGTTGGAATTCTTTCTACAGAGTTGGAATACTTTTCTACAGAGTTGGAATGCTTTCTACAGGGTTGGAATACCTTTGTACAGAATTGGAATGCTTTCTACAGGGTTGGAATGCTTTCGACAGAGTTGGAATACCTTTGTACAGAGTTGGAATGCTTTTTACAGGGTTGGAATACCTTTGTACAGAGTCAGAATGTTATGTACAGGGTTGGAATTCTTTCTACAGAGTTGGAATACTTTTCTACAGAGTTGGAATGCTTTCTAGAGGGTTGGAATGCTTTCTAGAGGGTTGGAATGCTTTCTACAGGGTTGGAGTGCTTTCTACAGAGTTGGAATACCTTTTTACAGGGATTTAACAGCTTTGTACAGGGTTGAAATACTTTCTACAGGGTTGGAATGCTTTCTAGAGGGTTGGAATGATTTCGACAGGGTTGGAATGCCTTCGACAGAGTTGGAATACATTTGTACAGAGTTGGAATGCTTTCTACAGGGTTGGAATACCTCTGTACAGAGTTGGAATGCTTTTTACAGGGTTGGAATACCTTTGTACAGAGTCAGAATGTTATGTACAGTGTTGGAATTCTTTCTACAGAGTTGGAATACCTTTGTACAGAGTTGCAATGCTTTCTACAGGGTTGGAATACCCTTGTACAGAGTTGGAATGCTTTCTACAGGGTTGTAATGCTTTCAACAGGGTTTTAATGCTTTCTAGAGGGTTGGAATGCTTTCAACAGGGTTTTAATGCTTTCTAGAGGGTTGGAATGCTTTCTACAGGGTTGGAATGCTTTCTACAGAGTTGGAATACCTTTTTACAGGGATTTAACAGCTTTGTACAGGGTTGAAATACTTTCTACAGGGTTGGAATGCTTTCTAGAGGGTTGGAATGATTTCGACAGGGTTGGAATGCCTTCGACAGAGTTGGAATACATTTGTACAGAGTTGGAATTCTTTCTACAGAGTTGGAATACCTTTGTACAGAGTTGCAATGCTTTCTACAGGGTTGGAATACCTTTGTACAGAGTTGGAATGCTTTCTACAGGGTTGTAATGCTTTCAACAGGGTTTTAATGCTTTCTAGAGGGTTGGAATGCTTTCTACAGGGTTGGAATGCTTTCGACATTGTTGGAATACCTTTGTACAGAGTCAGAATGTTATGTACAGGGTTGGAATTCTTCCTACAGAGTTGGAATACCTTTGTACAGAGTTGGAATGCTTTCTACAGGGTTGGAATACCTTTGTACAGAGTCAGAATATTATGTACAGGGTTGGAATTCTTTCTACAGAGTTGGAATACCTTTGTACAGAGTTGGAATGCTTTCTACAGGGTTGGAATGCTTTCTACAGGGTTTTAATGCTTTCTACAGGGTTGGAATGCTATCTACAGGGTTGGAATGCTTTCGACAGAGTTGGAATACCTTTGTACAGAGTCAGAATGTTATGTACAGGGTTGGAATTCTTTCTACAGAGTTGGAATACCTTTGTACAGAGTTGGAATGCTTTCGACAGAGTTGGAATACCTTTGTACAGAGTCAGAATGTTATGTACAGGGTTGGAATTCTTTCTACAGAGTTGGAATACTTTTCTACAGAGTTGGAATGCTTTCTACAGGGTTGGAATACCTTTGTACAGAATTGGAATGCTTTCTACAGGGTTGGAATGCTTTCGACAGAGTTGGAATACCTTTGTACAGAGTTGGAATGCTTTTTACAGGGTTGGAATACCTTTGTACAGAGTCAGAATGTTATGTACAGGGTTGGAATTCTTTCTACAGAGTTGGAATACTTTTCTACAGAGTTGGAATGCTTTCTAGAGGGTTGGAATGCTTTCTAGAGGGTTGGAATGCTTTCTACAGGGTTGGAGTGCTTTCTACAGAGTTGGAATACCTTTTTACAGGGTTTTAACAGCTTTGTACAGGGTTGAAATACTTTCTACAGGGTTGGAATGCTTTCTAGAGGGTTGGAATGATTTCGACAGGGTTGGAATGCCTTCGACAGAGTTGGAATACATTTGTACAGAGTTGGAATGCTTTCTACAGGGTTGGAATACCTCTGTACAGAGTTGGAATGCTTTTTACAGGGTTGGAATACCTTTGTACAGAGTCAGAATGTTATGTACAGTGTTGGAATTCTTTCTACAGAGTTGGAATACCTTTGTACAGAGTTGCAATGCTTTCTACAGGGTTGGAATACCCTTGTACAGAGTTGGAATGCTTTCTACAGGGTTGTAATGCTTTCAACAGGGTTTTAATGCTTTCTAGAGGGTTGGAATGCTTTCAACAGGGTTTTAATGCTTTCTAGAGGGTTGGAATGCTTTCTACAGGGTTGGAATGCTTTCTACAGAGTTGGAATACCTTTTTACAGGGTTTTAACAGCTTTGTACAGGGTTGAAATATTTTCTACAGGGTTGGAATGCTTTCTAGAGGGTTGGAATGATTTCGACAGGGTTGGAATGCCTTCGACAGAGTTGGAATACATTTGTACAGAGTTGGAATTCTTTCTACAGAGTTGGAATACCTTTGTACAGAGTTGCAATGCTTTCTACAGGGTTGGAATACCTTTGTACAGAGTTGGAATGCTTTCTACAGGGTTGTAATGCTTTCAACAGGGTTTTAATGCTTTCTAGAGGGTTGGAATGCTTTCTACAGGGTTGGAATGCTTTCGACATTGTTGGAATACCTTTGTACAGAGTCAGAATGTTATGTACAGGGTTGGAATTCTTTCTACAGAGTTGGAATACCTTTGTACAGAGTTGGAATGCTTTCTACAGGGTTGGAATACCTTTGTACAGAGTCAGAATGTTATGTACAGGGTTGGAATTCTTTCTACAGAGTTGGAATACTTTTCTACAGAGTTGGAATGCTTTCTACAGGGTTGGAATACCTTTGTACAGAGTTGGAATGCTTTCTACAGGGTTGGAATGCTTTCGACAGAGTTGGAATACCTTTGTACAGAGTTGGAATGCTTTTTACAGGGTTGGAATACCTTTGTACAGAGTCAGAATGTTATGTACAGGGTTGGAATTCTTTCTACAGAGTTGGAATACTTTTCTACAGAGTTGGAATGCTTTCTAGAGGGTTGGAATGCTTTCTAGAGGGTTGGAATGCTTTCTACAGGGTTGGAATGCTTTCTACAGTGTTGGAATGCTTTCGACAGTGTTGGAATACCTTTGTACAGAGTCAGAATGTTATGTACAGGGTTGGAATTCTTTCTACAGGGTTGGAATTCTTTCTACAGAGTTGGAATACCTTTGAACAGAGTTGGAATGCCTTCTACAGGGTTGGAATGCTTTCGACAGAGTTGGAATACCTTTGTACAGAATCAGAATGTTATGTACAGGGTTGGAATTCTTTCTACAGAGTTGGAATACCATTGTACAGAGTTGGAATGCTTTTTACAGGGTTGGAATACCTTTGTACAGAGTCAGAATGTTATGTACAGGGTTGGAATTCTTTCTACAGAGTTGGAATACTTTTCTACAGAGTTGGAATGCTTTCTACAGGGTTGGAATACCTTTGTACAGAGTTGGAATGCTTTCTACAGGGTTGGAATGCTTTCGACAGAGTTGGAATACCTTTGTACAGAGTCAGAATGTTATGTACAGGGTTGGAATTCCTTCTACAGATTTGGAATAACTTTGTACAGAGTTGGAATGCTTTCTACAGGTTTGGAATACCTTTGTACAGAGTCAGAATGTTATGTGCAGGGTTGGAATTCTTTCTACAGAGTTGGAATACCTTTGTACAGAGTTGGAATGCTTTCTACAGGGTTGGAATACCTTTGTACAGAGTTGGAATGCTTTCTACAGGGTTGGAATGCTTCCTACAGGGTTGGAATGCTTTCGACAGAGTTGGAATACCTTTGTACAGGGTTGGAACAGCTTTGTACAGGGTGGGAATACTTTCTACAGGGTTGGAATGCTTTCTAGAGGGTTGGAATGCTTTCTAGAGGGTTGGAATGCTTTCTACAGGGTTGGAATGCTTTCTACAGGGTTGGAATGCTTTCGACAGTGTTGGAATACCTTTGTACAGAGTCAGAATGTTATGTACAGGGTTGGACTTCTTTCTACAGGGTTGGAATTCTTTCTACAGAGTTGGAATACCTTTGAACAGAGTTGGAATGCTTTCTACAGGGTTGGAATGCTTTCGACAGAGTTGGAATACCTTTGTACAGAGTCAGAATGTTATGTACAGGGTTGGAATTCTTTCTACAGAGTTGGAATACCATTGTACAGAGTTGGAATGCTTTTTACAGGGTTGGAATACCTTTGTACAGAGTCAGAATGTTATGTACAGGGTTGGAATTCTTTCTACAGAGTTGGAATAACTTTGTACAGAGTTGCAATGCTTTCTACAGGGTTGGAATACCTTTGTACAGAGTTGGAATGCTTTCTACAGGGTTGGAATGCTTTCAACAGGGTTTTAATGCTTTCTAGAGGGTTGGAATGCTTTCTACAGGGTTGGAATGCTTTCGACAGAGTAGGAATACCTTTGAACAGAGTTGGAATGCTTTCTACAGGGTTGGAATGCTTTCGACAGAGTTGGAATACCTTTGTACAGAGTCAGAACGTTATGTACAGGGTGGGAATTCTTTCTACAGAGTTGGAATACTTTTCTACAGAGTTGGAATGCTTTCTAGAAGGTTGGAATGCTTTCTAGAGGGTTTGAATGCTTTCTACAGGGTTGGAATGCTTTCGACAGAGTTGGAATACCTTTGTACAGAGTCAGAATGTTATGTACAGGGTTGGAATTCTTTCTACAGAGTTGGAATACTTTCTACAGGGTTGGAATGCTTTCGACAGGGTTGGAATGCCTTCGACAGAGTTGGAATACCTTTGTACAGAGTTGGAATGCTTTCTACAGGGTTGGAATACCTTTGTACAGAGTTGGAATGCTTTTTACAGGGTTGGAATACCTTTGTACAGAGTCAGAATGTTATGTACAGGGTTGGAATTCTATCTACAGAGTTGGAATACTTTTCTACAGAGTTGGAATGCTTTCTACAGGGTTGGAATACCTTTGTACAGAGTTGGAATGCTTTCGACAGAGTTGGAATACCTTTGTACAGAGTTGGAATGCTTTCTACAGGGTTGGAATGCTTTCTACAGGGTTGGAATGCTTTCGACTGTGTTGGAATACCTTTGTACAGAGTCAGAATGTTATGTACAGGGTTGGAATTCTTTCTACAGGGTTGGAATTCTTTCTACAGAGTTGGAATACATTTGAACAGAGTTGGAATGCTTTCTACAGGGTTGGAATGCTTTCGACAGAGTTGGAATACCTTTGTACAGAGTCAGAATGTTATGTACAGGGTTGGAATTCTTTCTACAGAGTTTCAATACCATTGTACAGAGTTGGAATGCTTTTTACAGGTTTGGAATACATTTGTACAGAGCTGGAATGCTTTCTACAGGGTTGGAATGCTTTCAACAGGGTTTTAATGCTTTCTAGAGGGTTGGAATGCTTTCTACAGGGTTGGAATTCTTTCTACAGAGTTGGAATACCTTTGAACAGAGTTGGAATGCTTTCTACAGGGTTGGAATGCTTTCGACAGTGTTGGAATACCTTTGTACAGAGTAAGAATGTTATGTACAGGGTTGGAATTCTTTCTACAGGGTTGGAATTCTTTCTACAGAGTTGGAATACCTTTGAACAGAGTTGGAATGCTTTCTGCAGGGTTGGAATGCTTTCGACAGAGTTGGAATACCTTTGTACAGAGTCACAATGTTATGTACAGGGTTGGAATGCTTTCTAGAGGGTTGGAATGCTTTCTAGAGGGTTGGAATGCTTTCGACAGGGTTGGAATGCTTTCTACAGGGTTGGAATGCTCTCGACAGTGTTGGAATACCTTTGTACAGAGTCAGAATGTTATGTACAGGGTTGGAATTCTTTCTACAGAGTTTCAATACCATTGTACAGAGTTGGAATGCTTTTTACAGGTTTGGAATACATTTGTACAGAGTTGGAATGCTTTCTACAGGGTTGGAATGCTTTCGACAGAGTTGGAATACCTTTGTACAGAGTCAGAATGTTATGTACAGGGTTGGAATTCTTTCTACAGAGTTGGAATACCTTTGTACAGAGTTGGAATGCTTTCTACAGGGTTGGAATGCCTTTGTACAGAGTCAGAATGTTATGTACCGGGTTGGAATTCATTCTACAGAGTTGGAATACCTTTGTACAGAGTTGGAATGCTATCTACAGGGTTGGAATACTTTCTACAGGGTTGGAATGCTTTCTACAGGGTTGGAATGCTTTCTACAGGGTTGGAATGCTTTCGACAGGGTTGGAGTGCTTTCGACAGAGTTGGAATACCTTTGTACAGAGTTGGAATGCTTTCTACAGGGTTGGAATGCTTTCTACAGGGTTGGAATGCTTTCTACAGGGTTGGAATGTTTTCTAGAGGGTTGGAATGTTTTCGACAGGGTTGGAATACCTTGGTACAGAGTCAGAATGTTATGTACAGGGTTGGAATTCTTTCTACAGAGTTGGAATACCTTTGTACAGAGTTGGAATGCTTTCTACAGGGTTGGAATACTTTCGACAGGGTTGGAATGCTTTCTACAGGGTTGGAATGCTTTCTACAGGGTTGGAATGCCTTCGACAGGGTTGGAATGCTTTCGACAGAGTTGGAACACCTTTGTACAGAGTCAGAATGTTATGTACCGGGTTGGAATTCATTCTACAGAGTTGGAATACCTTTGTACAGAGTTTGAATGCTATCTACAGGGTTGGAATACCTTTGTACATAGTTGGAATGCTTTCTACAGGGTTGGAATGCTTTCTACAGGGTTGGCATGCTTTCGACAGAGTTGGAATACCTTTGTACAGGGCTGCAACAGCTTTGTACAGGGTGGGAATACTCGCTACAGGGTTTGAATGCTTTCTACAGAGTTGGAATACCTTTGTACAGGGTTGGAACAGCTTTGTACAGGGTGTTAATACTTTCTACACGGTTGGAATGCTTTCTACAGGGTTGGAATTCTTTCGACAGAGTTGGAATACCTTTGTACAGTGTCAGAATGTTATGTACAGGGTTGGAATTCTTTCTACAGATTTGGAATACCTTTGTACAGAGTTGGAATACCTTTGTACAGGGTTGGAACAGCTTTGTACAGCGTTGGAATACTTTCTACAGTTTTGGAATGCTTTCTAAAGGTTTCGAATGCTTTCGACAGGGTTGGAATGCTTTCGACAGAGTTGGAATACCTTTGTACAGAGTCAGAATGTTATGTACAGGGTTGGAAGTCATTCTACAGAGTTGGAATACCTTTGTACAGAGTTGGAATGCTTTCTACAGGTTTGCAATACATTTGTACAGAGTTGGAATGCTTTCTACAGGGTTGGAATGCTTTCGACAGAGTTGGAATACCTTTGTAAAGAGTCAGAATGTTATGTACAGGGTTGGAATTCTTTCTACAGAGTTGGAATACCTTTGTACAGAGTTGGAATACCTTTGTACAGAGTCAGAATGTTATGTACAGGGTTGGAATTCTTTCTACAGAGTTGTAATACTTTTCTACAGAGCTGCAATACCTTTGTACAGGGTTGGAACAGCTTTGTACAGGGTTGGAATACTTTCTACAGGGTTGGAAGGCTTTCGACAGGGTTGGAATGCCTTCGACAGAGTTGGAATACCTTTGTACAGAGTTGGAATGCTTTCTACAGGGTTGGAATACCTTTGTACAGAGTTGGAATGCTTTTTACAGGGTTGGAATACCTTTGTACAGAGTCAGAATGTTATGTACAGGGTTGGAATTCTTTCTACAGTGTTGGAATACTTTTCTACAGAGTTGGAATGCTTTCTACAGAGTTGGAATGCTTTTTACAGGGTTGGAATACCTTTGTACAGAGTCAGAATGTTATGTACAGGGTTGGAATTCTTTGTACAGAGTTGGAATACTTTTCTACAGAGTTGGAATGCTTTCTAGAGGGTTGGAATGCTTTCTAGAGGGTTGGAATGCTTTCTACAGGGTTGGAATGCTTTCTACAGGGTTGGAATGCTTTCGACAGTGTTGGAATACCTTTGTACAGAGTCAGAATGTTATGTACAGGGTTGGAATTCTTTCTACAGGGTTGGAATTCTTTCTACAGAGTTGGAATACCTTTGAACAGAGTTGGAATGCCTTCTACAGGGTTGGAATGCTTTCGACAGAGTTGGAATACCTTTGTACAGAATCAGAATGTTATGTACAGGGTTGGAATTCTTTCTACAGAGTTGGAATACCATTGTACAGAGTTGGAATGCTTTTTACAGGGTTGGAATACCTTTGTACAGAGTCAGAATGTTATGTACAGGGTTGGAATTCTTTCTACAGAGTTGGAATACTTTTCTACAGAGTTGGAATGCTTTCTACAGGGTTGGAATACCTTTGTACAGAGTTGGAATGCTTTCTACAGGGTTGGAATGCTTTCGACAGAGTTGAAATACCTTTGTACAGAGTCAGAATGTTATGTACAGGGTTGGAATTCCTTCTACAGATTTGGAATAACTTTGTACAGAGTTGGAATGCTTTCTACAGGTTTGGAATACCTTTGTACAGAGTCAGAATGTTATGTGCAGGGTTGGAATTCTTTCTACAGAGTTGGAATACCTTTGTACAGAGTTGGAATGCTTTCTACAGGGTTGGAATACCTTTGTACAGAGTTGGAATGCTTTCTACAGGGTTGGAATGCTTCCTACAGGGTTGGAATGCTTTCGACAGAGTTGGAATACCTTTGTACAGGGTTGGAACAGCTTTGTACAGGGTGGGAATACTTTCTACAGGGTTGGAATTCTTTCTAGAAGGTTGGAATGCTTTCTAGAGGGTTGGAATGCTTTCTACAGGGTTGGAATGCTTTCTACAGGGTTGGAATGCTTTCGACTGTGTTGGAATACCTTTGTACAGAGTCAGAATGTTATGTACAGGGTTGGACTTCTTTCTACAGGGTTGGAATTCTTTCTACAGAGTTGGAATACCTTTGAACAGAGTTGGAATGCTTTCTACAGGGTTGGAATGCTTTCGACAGAGTTGGAATACCTTTGTACAGAGTCAGAATGTTATGTACAGGGTTGGAATTCTTTCTACAGAGTTGGAATACCATTGTACAGAGTTGGAATGCTTTTTACAGGGTTGGAATACCTTTGTACAGAGTCAGAATGTTATGTACAGGGTTGGAATTCTTTCTACAGAGTTGGAATACCTTTGTACAGAGTTGCAATGCTTTCTACAGGGTTGGAATACCTTTGTACAGAGTTGGAATGCTTTCTACAGGGTTGGAATGCTTTCAACAGGGTTTTAATGCTTTCTAGAGGGTTGGAATGCTTTCTACAGGGTTGGAATGCTTTCGACAGTGTTGGAATACCTTTGTACAGAGTCAGAATGTTATGTACAGGGTTGGAATTCTTTCTACAGGGTTGGAATTCTTTCTACAGAGTAGGAATACCTTTGAACAGAGTTGGAATGCTTTCTACAGGGTTGGAATGCTTTCGACAGAGTTTTAATACCTTTGTACAGAGTCAGAATGTTATGTACAGGGTTGGAATTCTTTCTACAGAGTTGGAATACTTTTCTACAGAGTTGGAATGCTTTCTAGAAGGTTGGAATGCTTTCTAGAGGGTTGGAATGCTTTCTACAGGGTTGGAATGCTTTCTACAGAGCTGGAATACCTTTGTACAGGGTTGGAACAGCTTTGTACAGGGTTGGAATACTTTCTACAGGGTTGGAATGCTTTCGACAGGGTTGGAATGCCTTCGACAGAGTTGGAATACCTTTGTACAGAGTTGGAATGCTTTCTACAGGGTTGGAATACCTTTGTACAGAGTTGGAATGCTTTTTACAGGGTTGGAATACCTTTGTACAGAGTCAGAATGTTATGTACAGGGTTGGAATTCTTTCTACAGAGTTGGAATACTTTTCTACAGAGTTGGAATGCTTTCTACAGGGTTGGAATACCTTTGTACAGAGTTGGAATGCTTTGGACAGAGTTGGAATACCTTTGTACAGAGTTGGAATGCTTTCTACAGGGTTGGAATGCTTTCTACAGGGTTGGAATGCTTTCGACTGTGTTGGAATACCTTTGTACAGAGTCAGAATGTTATGTACAGGGTTGGAATTCTTTCTACAGGGTTGGAATTCTTTCTACAGAGTTGGAATACCTTTGAACAGAGTTGGAATGCTTTCTACAGGGTTGGAATGCTTTCGACAGAGTTGGAATACCTTTGTACAGAGTCAGAATGTTATGTACAGGGTTGGAATTCCTTCTACAGAGTTTCAATACCATTGTACAGAGTTGGAATGCTTTTTACAGGTTTGGAATACATTTGTACAGAGCTGGAATGCTTTCTACAGGGTTGGAATGCTTTCAACAGGGTTTTAATGCTTTCTAGAGGGTTGGAATGCTTTCTACAGGGTTGGAATTCTTTCTACAGAGTTGGAATACCTTTGAACAGAGTTGGAATGCTTTCTACAGGGTTGGAATGCTTTCGACAGTGTTGGAATACCTTTGTACAGAGTCAGAATGTTATGTACAGGGTTGGAATTCTTTCTACAGGGTTGGAATTCTTTCTACAGAGTTGGAATACCTTTGAACAGAGTTGGAATGCTTTCTGCAGGGTTGGAATGCTTTCGACAGAGTTGGAATACCTTTGTACAGAGTCACAATGTTATGTACAGGGTTGGAATGCTTTCTAGAGGGTTGGAATGCTCTCTAGAGGGTTGGAATGCTTTCTACAGTGTTGGAATGCTTTCTACAGGGTTGGAATGCTCTCGACAGTGTTGGAATACCTTTGTACAGAGTCAGAATGTTATGTACAGGGTTGGAATTCTTTCTACAGAGTTTCAATACCATTGTACAGAGTTGGAATGCTTTTTACAGGTTTGGAATACATTTGTACAGAGTTGGAATGCTTTCTACAGGGTTGGAATGCTTTCGACAGAGTTGGAATACCTTTGTACAGAGTCAGAATGTTATGTACAGGGTTGGAATTCTTTCTACAGAGTTGGAATACCTTTGTACAGAGTTGGAATGCTTTCTACAGGGTTGGAATGCCTTTGTACAGAGTCAGAATGTTATGTACCGGGTTGGAATTCATTCTACAGATTTGGAATACCTTTGTACAGAGTTGGAATGCTATCTACAGGGTTGGAATACTTTCTACAGGGTTGGAATGCTTTCTACAGGGTTGGAATGCTTTCTACAGGGTTGGAATGCTTTCGACAGGGTTGGAGTGCTTTCGACAGAGTTGGAATACCTTTGTACAGAGTTGGAATGCTTTCTACAGGGTTGGAATGCTTTCTACAGGGTTGGAATGCTTTCTACAGGGTTGGAATGCTTTCTATAGGGTTGGAATGCTTTCGACAGAGTTGGAATACCTTTGTACAGAGTCAGAATGTTATGTACAGGGTTGGAATTCTTTCTACAGAGTTGGAATACCTTTGTACAGAGTTGGAATGCTTTCTACAGGGTTGGAATGCCTTTGTACAGAGTCAGAATGTTATGTACAGGGTTGGAATTCTTTCTACAGAGTTGGAATACCTTTGTACAGAGTTTGAATGCTATCTACAGGGTTGGAATACCTTTGTACATAGTTGGAATGCTTTCTACAGGGTTGGAATGCTTTCTACAGGGTTGGCATGCTTTCGACAGAGTTGGAATACCTTTGTACAGGGCTGCAACAGCTTTGTACAGGGTGGGAATACTCGCTACAGGGTTTGAATGCTTTCTACAGAGTTGGAATACCTTTGTACAGGGTTGGAACAGCTTTGTACAGGGTGGGAATACTTTCTACATGGTTGGAATGCTTTCTACAGGGTTGGAATTCTTTCGACAGAGTTGGAATACCTTTGTACAGTGTCAGAATGTTATGTACAGGGTTGGAATTCTTTCTACAGATTTGGAATACCTTTGTACAGAGTTGGAATACCTTTGTACAGGGTTGGAACAGCTTTGTACAGCGTTGGAATACTTTCTACAGTTTTGGAATGCTTTCTAAAGGTTTCGAATGCTTTCGACAGGGTTGGAATGCTTTCGACAGAGTTGGAATACCTTTGTACAGAGTCAGAATGTTATGTACAGGGTTGGAATTCTTTCTACGGAGTTGGAATACTTTTCTACAGAGTTGGAATGCTTTCTACAGGGTTGGAATACCTTTGTACAGAGTTGGAATGCTTTCTACAGGGTTGGAATGCTTTCAACAGGGTTTTAATGCTTTCTAGAGGGTTGGAATGCTTTCTACAGGGTTGGAATGCTTTCGACAGTGTTGGAATACCTTTGTACAGAGTCAGAATGTTATGTACAGGGTTGGAATTCTTTCTACAGGGTTGGAATTCTTTCTACAGAGTTGGAATACCTTTGAACAGAGTTGGAATGCTTTCTGCAGGGTTGGAATGCTTTCGACAGAGTTGGAATACCTTTGTACAGAGTCACAATGTTATGTACAGGGTTGGAATGCTTTCTAGAGGGTTGGAATGCTTTCTAGAGGTTTGGAATGCTTTCAACAGGGTTTTAATGCTTGCTAGAGGGTTGGAATGCTTTCTACAGGGTTGGAATGCTTTCGACAGTGTTGGAATACCTTTGTACAGAGTCAGAATGTTATGTACAGAGTTGGAATTCTTTCTACAGGGTTGGAATTCCTTCTACAGAGTTGGAATACCTTTGAACAGAGTTGGAATGCTTTCTACAGGGTTGGAATGCTTTCGACAGAGATGGAATACCTTTGTACAGAGTCAGAATGTTATGTACAGGGTTGGAATTCTTTCTACAGAGTTGGAATACTTTTCTACAGAGTTGGAATGCTTTCTAGAAGGTTGGAATGCTTTCTAGAGGGTTGGAATGCTTTCTACAGGGTTGGAATGCTTTCTACAGAGCTGGAATACCTTTGTACAGGGTTGGAACAGCTTTGTACAGGGTTGGAATACTTTCTACAGGGTTGGAATGCTTTCGACAGGGTTGGAATGCCTTCGACAGAGTTGGAATACCTTTGTACAGAGTTGGAATGCTTTCTACAGGGTTGGAATACCTTTGTACAGAGTTGGAATGCTTTTTACAGGGTTGGAATACCTTTGTACAGAGTCAGAATGTTATGTACACGGTTGGAATTCTTTCTACAGAGTTGGAATACTTTTCTACAGAGTTGGAATGCTTTCTACAGGGTTGGAATACCTTTGTACAGAGTTGCAATGCTTTCTACAGGGTTGGAATGCTTTCGACAGAGTTGGAATACCTTTGTACAGAGTTGGAATGCTTTCTACAGGGTTGGAATGCTTTCTACAGGGTTGGAATGCTTTCGACTGTGTTGGAATACCTTTGTACAGAGTCAGAATGTTATGTACAGGGTTGGAATTCCTTCTACAGAGTTTCAATACCATTGTACAGAGTTGGAATGCTTTTTACAGGTTTGGAATACATTTGTACAGAGCTGGAATGCTTTCTACAGGGTTGGAATGCTTTCAACAGGGTTGGAATGCTTTCGACAGAGTTGGAATACCTTTGTACAGAGTCAGAATGTTATGTACAGGGTTGGAATTCTTTCTACAGAGTTGGAATACCTTTGTACAGAGTTGGAATGCTTTCTACAGGGTTGGAATGCCTTTGTACAGAGTCAGAATGTTATGTACCGGGTTGGAATTCATTCTACAGAGTTGGAATACCTTTGTACAGAGTTGGAATGCTATCTACAGGGTTGGAATACTTTCTACAGGGTTGGAATGCTTTCTACAGGGTTGGAATGCTTTCTACAGGGTTGGAATGCTTTCGACAGGGTTGGAGTGCTTTCGACAGAGTTGGAATACCTTTGTACAGAGTTGGAATGCTTTCTACAGGGTTGGAATGCTTTCTACAGTGTTGGAATGCTTTCTACAGGGTTGGAATGCTTTCTACAGGGTTGGAATGCTTTCGACAGAGTTGGAATATCTTTGTACAGGGTTGGAACAGCTTTGTACAGGGTTGGAATACTTTCTACAGGGTTGGAATGTTTTCTAGAGGGTTGGAATGTTTTCGACAGGGTTGGAATACCTTGGTACAGAGTCAGAATGTTATGTACAGGGTTGGAATTCTTTCTACAGAGTTGGAATACCTTTGTACAGAGTTGGAATGCTTTCTACAGGGTTGGAATACTTTCGACAGGGTTGGAATGCTTTCTACAGGGTTGGAATGCTTTCTACAGGGTTGGAATGCCTTCGACAGGGTTGGAATGCTTTCGACAGAGTTGGAATACCTTTGTACAGAGTCAGAATGTTATGTACCGGGTTGGAATTCATTCTACAGAGTTGGAATACCTTTGTACAGAGTTTGAATGCTATCTACAGGGTTGGAATACCTTTGTACATAGTTGGAATGCTTTCTACAGGGTTGGAATGCTTTCTACAGGGTTGGCATGCTTTCGACAGATTTGGAATACCTTTGTACAGGGCTGCAACAGCTTTGTACAGGGTGGGAATACTCGCTACAGGGTTTGAATGCTTTCTACAGAGTTGGAATACCTTTGTACAGGGTTGGAACAGCTTTGTACAGGGTGGGAATACTTTCTACATGGTTGGAATGCTTTCTACAGGGTTGGAATTCTTTCGACAGAGTTGGAATACCTTTGTACAGTGTCAGAATGTTATGTACAGGGTTGGAATTCTTTCTACAGATTTGGAATACCTTTGTACAGGGCTGCAACAGCTTTGTACAGGGTGGGAATACTCGCTACAGGGTTTGAATGCTTTCTACAGAGTTGGAATACCTTTGTACAGAGTTGGAATACCTTTGTACAGGGTGGGAACAGCTTTGTACAGCGTTGGAATACTTTCTACAGTTTTGGAATGCTTTCTAAAGGTTTCGAATGCTTTCGACAGGGTTGGAATGCTTTCGACAGAGTTGGAATACCTTTGTACAGAGTCAGAATGTTATGTACAGGGTTGGAAGTCATTCTACAGAGTTGGAATACCTTTGTACAGAGTTGGAATGCTTTCTACAGGTTTGCAATACATTTGTACAGAGTTGGAATGCTTTCTACAGGGTTGGAATGCTTTCGACAGAGTTGGAATACCTTTGTACAGAGTCAGAATGTTATGTACAGGGTTGGAATTCTTTCTACAGAGTTGGAATACCTTTGTACAGAGTTGGAATACCTTCGTACAGAGTCAGAATGTTATGTACAGGGTTGGAATTCTTTCTACAGAGTTGGAATACTTTTCTACAGAGTTGGAATGCTTTCTACAGGGTTGGAATACCTTTGTACAGAGTTGGAATGCTTTCTACAGTGTTGGAATGCTTTCGACAGAGTTGGAATACCTTTGTACAGAGTCAGAATGTTATGTACAGGGTTGGAATTCCTTCTACAGATTTGGAATACCTTTGTACAGAGTTGGAATGCTTTCTACAGGGTTGGAATACCTTTGTACAGAGTTTGAATGCATTCTACAGGGTTGGAATGCTTTCTACAGGGTTTTAATGCTTTCTACAGAGTTGGAATACCTTTGTACAGGATTGGAACAGATTTGTACAGGGTTGGAATACTTTCTACAGGGTTGGAATGCTTTCTAGAGGGTTGGAATGCTTTCGACAGGGTTGGAATGCCTTCGACAGAGTTGGAATACCTTTGTACAGAGTTGGAATGCTTTCTACAGGGTTGGAATACCTTTGTACAGAGTCAGAATGTTATGTACAGTGTTGGAATTCTTTCTACAGAGTTGGAATACCTTTGTACAGAGTTGGAATGCTTTCGAAAGGGTTGGAATACCTTTGTACAGAGTTGGAATGCTTACTACAGGATTGGAATGCTTTCGACAGAGTTGGAATACCTTTGTACAGGGTTGGAACAGCTTTGTACAGGGTGGGAATACTTTCTACAGGGTTGGAATGTTTTCTAGAGGGTTGGAATGCTTTCTAGAGGGTTGGAATGCTTTCTAGAGGGTTGGAATGCTTTCTACAGGGTTGGAATGCTTTCTACAGGGTTGGAATGCTTTCTACAGGGTTGGAATGCTTTCGACAGAGTTGGAATACCTTTGTACAGGGATGGAACAGCTTTGTACAGGGTGGGAATACTCTCTACAGGGTTGGAATGCTTTCTAGAGGGCTGGAATGCTTTCTAGAGGGTTGGAATGCTCTCTACAGGGTTGGAATGCTTTCTACAGAGTTGGAATACCTTTGTACAGAGTTGGAATGCTTTCGACAGGGTTGGAATACCTTTGTACAGAGTTGGAATGCTTTCTACAGGGTTGGAATTCTCTCTACAGAGTTGGAATACCTTTGTACAGGGTTGGAACAGCTTTGTACAGGGTGGGAATACTTTCTACAGGGTTGGAATGTTTTCTAGAGGGTTGGAATGCTTTCTAGAGGGTTGGAATGCTTTCTAGAGGGTTGGAATGCTTTCTACAGGGTTGGAATGCTTTCTACAGGGTTGGAATACCTTTATGCAGAGTCAGAATGTTATGTACATTGTTGGAATTCTTTCTACAGAGTTGGAATACCTTTGTAAGAGTTGGAATGCTTTCTACAGGGTTGGAATGCTATCGACAGATTTGGAATACCTTTGTACACAGTTGGAATGCTTTCTACAGGGTTGGAATACCTTTGTACAGAGTTGGAATGCTTTCTACAGGGTTGGAATGCTTTTTACAGGGTTGGAATGCTTTCTACATGGTTGGAATGCTTTCGACAGAGTTGGAATACCTTTGTACAGGGTTGGAACAGGTTTGTACAGGGTGGGAATACTTTCTACAGGGTTGGAATGTTTTCTAGAGGGTTGGAATGCTTTCTAGAGGGTTGGAATGCTTTCTAGAGGGTTGGAATGCTTTCTAGAGGGTTGGAATACCTTTGTACAGAGTTGGAATTCTTTCTACAGGGTTGGAATGCTTTTTACAGGGTTGGAATGCTTTCTACATGGTTGGAATGCTTTCGACAGAGTTGGAATACCTTTGTACAGGGTTGGAACAGGTTTGTACAGAGTTGGAATGCTTTCTACAGGGTTGGAATGCTTTCTACAGGGTTGGAATGCTTTCTACAGGGTTGGAATGCTTTCGACAGAGTTGGAATACCTTTGTACAGGGTTGGAACAGCTTTGTACAGCGTGGGAATACTCTCTACAGGGTTGGAATGCTTTCTAGAGGGCTGGAATGCTTTCGAGAGGATTGGAATGTTTTCTACAGGGTTGGAATGCTTTCTACAGAGTTGGAATACCTTTGTACAGGGTTGGAACAGCTTTGTACAGGGTTGGAATACTTTCTACAGGGTTGGAATGCTTTCTACAGGGTTGGAATACTTTCTACAGGGTTGGAATGCTTTCTACAGGGTTGGAATGCTTTCTACAGCGTTGGAATGCTTTCGACAGGGATGGAATGCTTTCGACAGAGTTGGAATACCTTTGTACAGAGTTGGAATGCTTTCTACAGGGTTGGAATACCTTTGTGCAGAGTCAGAATGTTATGTACAGTGTTGGAATTCTTCCTACAGTGTTGGAATATCTTTGTACAGAGTTGGAATGCTTTCTACAGGGTTGGATTACCTTTGTACAGAGTTGTTATGCTTTCTACAGGGTCGGAATGCTTTCTAAAGGTTTCGAATGCTATCGACAGGGTTGGAATGCTTTCGACAGAGTTGGAATACCTTTGTACAGAGTCAGAATGTTATGTACAGGGTTGGAATTCATTCTACAGAGTTGGAATACCTTTGTACAGAGTTGGAATGCTTTCTACAGGTTTGGAATACATTTGTACAGAGTTGGAATGCTTGCTACAGAGTTGGAATGCTTTCGACAGAGTTGGAATACATTTGTACAGAGTCAGAATGTTATGTACAGGGTTGGAATTCTTTCTACAGAGTTGGAATACCTTTGTGCAGCGTTGGAATGCTTTCTACAGGGTTGGAATTCTTTCTACAGGGTTGGAATGCTTTCTACAGGGTTGGAATGCTTCCTACAGGGTTGGAATGCTTTCTACAGGGTTGGAATACCTTTGTACAGAGTCAGAATGTTATGTACAGGGTTGGAATTCTTTCTACAGAGTTGGAATACCTTTGTACAGAGTTGGAATGCTTTCTACAGGTTTGGAATACCTTTGTACAGAGTTGGAATGCTTTCTAGAGGGTTGGAATGCATTCGACAGAGTTGGAGTACCTTTGTACAGAGTCAGAATGTTATGTACAGGGTTGGAATTCTTTCTACAGAGTTGGAATACCTTTGTACAGAGTTGGAATGCTTTCTACAGTGTTGGCATGCTTTCTACAGTGTTGGAATGCTTTCTACAGGGTTGGAACGCTTTCGACAGAGTTGGAATACCTTTGTACAGAGTCAGAATGTTATGTACAGGGTTGGAATATTTTCTACAGGGTTGGAATGCTTTCTAGAGGGTTGGAATGCTTTCGACAGGGTTGGAATGCCTTCGACAGAGATGGAATACCCTTGTACGGAGTTGGAATGCTTTCTACAGGGTTGGAATACATTTGTACAGAGTTGGAATGCTTTCTACAGGGTTGGAATGCTTTCTACAGGGTTGGAATACCTTTATGCAGAGTCAGAATGTTATGTACAGTGTTGGAATTCTTTCTACAGAGTTGGAATACCTTTGTACGGAGTTGGAATACCTTTGTACAGGGTTGGAACAGCTTTGTACAGGGTGGGAATACTTTCTACAGGGTTGGAATGCTTTCTAGAGGGTTGGAATTCTTTCTATATATTTGGAATACCTTTGTACAGAGTTGGAATACCTTTGTACAGAGGTGGAATGCTTTCTACAGAGTTGGAATACCCTTGTACAGGGTTGGAATGCCTTCTACAGGGTTGGAATGCTTTCTACAGTGTTGGAATGCTTTCTACAGGGTTGGAACGCTTTCGACAGAGTTGGAATACCTTTGTACAGAGTCAGAATGTTATGTACAGGGTTGGAATACTTTCTACAGGGTTGGAATGCTTTCTAGAGGGTTGGAATGCTTTCGACAGGGTTGGAATGCCTTCGACAGAGATGGAATACCTTTGTGCAGAGTTGGAATGCTTTCTACAGGGTTGGAATGCTTTCTACAGGGTTGGAATGCTTTCTACATGGTTGGAATGCTTTCGACAGAGTTGGAATACCCTTGTACGGAGTTGGAATGCTTTCTACAGGGTTGGAATACATTTGTACAGAGTTGGAATGCTTTCTACAGGGTTGGAATGCTTTCTACAGGGTTGGAATACCTTTATGCAGAGTCAGAATGTTATGTACAGTGTTGGAATTCTTTCTACAGAGTTGGAATACCTTTGTACAGAGTTGGAATACCTTTGTACAGGGTTGGAACAGCTTTGTACAGGGTGGGAATACTTTCTACAGGGTTGGAATGCTTTCTAGAGGGTTGGAATTCTTTCGATAGAGTTGGAATACCTTTGTACAGAGTTGGAATACCTTTGTACAGAGGTGGAATGCTTTCTACAGAGTTGGAATACCCTTGTACAGGGTTGGAATGCCTTCTACAGGGTTGGAATGCTTTCTACAGTGTTGGAATGCTTTCTACAGGGTTGGAACGCTTTCGACAGAGTTGGAATACCTTTGTACAGAGTCAGAATGTTATGTACAGGGTTGGAATACTTTCTACAGGGTTGGAATGCTTTCTAGAGGGTTGGAATGCTTTCGACAGGGTTGGAATGCCTTCGACAGAGATGGAATACCTTTGTGCAGAGTTGGAATGCTTTCTACAGGGTTGGAATGCTTTCTACAGGGTTGGAATGCTTTCTACATGGTTGGAATGCTTTCGACAGAGTTGGAATACCCTTGTACGGAGTTGGAATGCTTTCTACAGGGTTGGAATACATTTGTACAGAGTTGGAATGCTTTCTACAGGGTTGGAATGCTTTCTACAGGGTTGGAATACCTTTATGCAGAGTCAGAATGTTATGTACAGTGTTGGAATTCTTTCTACAGAGTTGGAATACCTTTGTACAGAGTTGGAATACCTTTGTACAGGGTTGGAACCGCTTTGTACAGGGTGGGAATACTTTCTACAGGGTTGGAATGCTTTATAGAGGGTTGGAATGCTTTCTAGAGAGTTGGAATGCTTTCTAGAGGGTTGGAATGCTTTCTACAGGGTTGGAATGCTTCCTACAGAGTTGGAATACCTTTGTACAGGGTTGGAACAGCTTTGTACAGGGTTGGAATACTTTCTACAGGGTTGGAATGCTTTCGAGAGGGTTGGAATACTTTCGACAGGGTTGGAATGCTTTCGACAGAGTTGGAATACATTTCTACAGAGTTGGAATGCTTTCTACAGGGTTGGAATACATTTGTACAGAGTTGGAATGCTTTCTACAGGGTTGGAATGCTTTCTACAGGGTTGGAATACCTTTATGCAGAGTCAGAATGTTATGTACAGTGTTGGAATTCTTTCTACAGAGTTGGAATACCTTTGTACGGAGTTGGAATACCTTTGTACAGGGTTGGAACAGCTTTGTACAGGGTGGGAATACTTTCTACAGGGTTGGAATGCTTTCTAGAGGGTTGGAATTCTTTCGATATAGTTGGAATACCTTTGTACAGAGTTGGAATACCTTTGTACAGAGGTGGAATGCTTTCTACAGAGTTGGAATACCCTTGTACAGGGTTGGAATGCCTTCTACAGGGTTGGAATGCTTTCTACAGTGTTGGAATGCTTTCTACAGGGTTGGAACGCTTTCGACAGAGTTGGAATACCTTTGTACAGAGTCAGAATGTTATGTACAGGGTTGGAATACTTTCTACAGGGTTGGAATGCTTTCTAGAGGGTTGGAATGCTTTCGACAGGGTTGGAATGCCTTCGACAGAGATGGAATACCTTTGTGCAGAGTTGGAATGCTTTCTACAGGGTTGGAATGCTTTCTACAGGGTTGGAATGCTTTCTACATGGTTGGAATGCTTTCGACAGAGTTGGCATACCCTTGTACGGAGTTGGAATGCTTTCTACAGGGTTGGAATACATTTGTACAGAGTTGGAATGCTTTCTACAGGGTTGGAATGCTTTCTACAGGGTTGGAATACCTTTATGCAGAGTCAGAATGTTATGTACAGTGTTGGAATTCTTTCTACAGAGTTGGAATACCTTTGTACAGAGTTGGAATACCTTTGTACAGGGTTGGAACAGCTTTGTACAGGGTGGGAATACTTTCTACAGGGTTGGAATGCTTTCTAGAGGGTTGGAATTCTTTCGATAGAGTTGGAATACCTTTGTACAGAGTTGGAATACCTTTGTACAGAGGTGGAGTGCTTTCTACAGAGTTGGAATACCCTTGTACAGGGTTGGAATGCCTTCTACAGGGTTGGAATGCTTTCTACAGTGTTGGAATGCTTTCTACAGGGTTGGAACGCTTTCGACAGAGTTGGAATACCTTTGTACAGAGTCAGAATGTTATGTACAGGGTTGGAATACTTTCTACAGGGTTGGAATGCTTTCTAGAGGGTTGGAATGCTTTCGACAGGGTTGGAATGCCTTCGACAGAGATGGAATACCTTTGTGCAGAGTTGGAATGCTTTCTACAGGGTTGGAATGCTTTCTACAGGGTTGGAATGCTTTCTACATGGTTGGAATGCTTTCGACAGAGTTGGCATACCCTTGTACGGAGTTGGAATGCTTTCTACAGGGTTGGAATACATTTGTACAGAGTTGGAATGCTTTCTACAGGGTTGGAATGCTTTCTACAGGGTTGGAATACCTTTATGCAGAGTCAGAATGTTATGTACAGTGTTGGAATTCTTTCTACAGAGTTGGAATACCTTTGTACAGAGTTGGAATACCTTTGTACAGGGTTGGAACAGCTTTGTACAGGGTGGGAATACTTTCTACAGGGTTGGAATGCTTTCTAGAGGGTTGGAATTCTTTCGATAGAGTTGGAATACCTTTGTACAGAGTTGGAATACCTTTGTACAGAGGTGGAATGCTTTCTACAGAGTTGGAATACCCTTGTACAGGGTTGGAATGCCTTCTACAGGGTTGGAATGCTTTCTACAGTGTTGGAATGCTTTCTACAGGGTTGGAACGCTTTCGACAGAGTTGGAATACCTTTGTACAGAGTCAGAATGTTATGTACAGGGTTGGAATACTTTCTACAGGGTTGGAATGCTTTCTAGAGGGTTGGAATGCTTTCGACAGGGTTGGAATGCCTTCGACAGAGATGGAATACCTTTGTGCAGAGTTGGAATGCTTTCTACAGGGTTGGAATGCTTTCTACAGGGTTGGAATGCTTTCTACATGGTTGGAATGCTTTCGACAGAGTTGGAATACCCTTGTACGGAGTTGGAATGCTTTCTACAGGGTTGGAATACATTTGTACAGAGTTGGAATGCTTTCTACAGGGTTGGAATGCTTTCTACAGGGTTGGAATACCTTTATGCAGAGTCAGAATGTTATGTACAGTGTTGGAATTCTTTCTACAGAGTTGGAATACCTTTGTACAGAGTTGGAATACCTTTGTACAGGGTTGGAACCGCTTTGTACAGGGTGGGAATACTTTCTACAGGGTTGGAATGCTTTATAGAGGGTTGGAATGCTTTCTAGAGAGTTGGAATGCTTTCTAGAGGGTTGGAATGCTTTCTACAGGGTTGGAATGCTTCCTACAGAGTTGGAATACCTTTGTACAGGGTTGGAACAGCTTTGTACAGGGTTGGAATACTTTCTACAGGGTTGGAATGCTTTCGAGAGGGTTGGAATACTTTCGACAGGGTTGGAATGCTTTCGACAGAGTTGGAATACATTTCTACAGAGTTGGAATGCTTTCTACAGGGTTGGAATACCTTTATGCAGAGTCAGAATGTTATGTACAGGGTTGGAATTCTTTCTACAGAGTTCGAATACCTTTGTACAGAGTTGGAATGCTTTCTACAGGGTTGGAATTCTTTCTACAGAGTTGGAATACCTTTGTACAGAGTTGGAATGCTTTCTACAGGGTTGGAATGCTTTCTACAAGGTTGGAATGCTTTCGACAGAGTTGGAATACCCTTGTACGGAGTTGGAATGCTTTCTACAGGGTTGGAATACATTTGTACAGAGTTGGAATGCTTTCTATAGGGTTGGAATGCATTCGACAGGGTTGGAATGCTTTCGACAGAGTTGGAATACCTTTGTACAGAGTTGGAATGCTTTCTACAGGGTTGGAATGCTTTCTACAAGGTTGGAATGCTTTCGACAGAGTTGGAATACCATTGTACAGAGTCAGAATGTTATGTACAGGGTTGGAATTCTTTCTACAGAGTTGGAATACCTTTGTACAGAGTTGGAATACCTTTATACAGGGTTGGAACAGCTTTGTACAGCGTTGGCATACTTTCTACAGGGTTCGAATGCTTTCTAGAGGGTTGAAATGCATTCGACGGGGTTGGAATGCTTTCGACAGTGTGGGAATGCTTTCGACAGAGTTGGAATACCATTGTACAGAGTTGGAATGCTTTTTACAGGGTTGGAATACCTTTGTACAGAGTCAGAATGTTATGTACAGGGTTGGAATTCTTTCTACAGAGTTGGAATACTTTTCTACAGAGTTGGAATGCTTTCTACAGGGTTGGAATACCTTTGTACAGAGTTGGAATGCTTTCTACAGGGTTGGAATGCTTTCGACAGAGTTGGAATACCTTTGTACAGAGTCAGAATGTTATGTACAGGGTTGGAATTCTTTCTACAGATTTGGAATACCTTTGTACAGAGTTGGAATGCTTTCTACAGGTTTGGAATACCTTTGTACAGAGTTGGAATGCTTTCTACAGGGTTGGAATGCATTCGACAGGGTTGGAATGCTTTCGACAGAGTTGGAATACCTTTGTACAGAGTTGGAATGCTTTCTACAGGGTTGGAATACCTTTGTACAGAGTCAGAATGTTATGTACAGTGTTGGAATTCTTTCTACAGTGCTGGAATACCTTTGTACATAGTTGGAATGCTTTCTACAGGGTTGGAATACCTTTGTACAGAGTTGGAATGCTTTCTACAGGGTTGGAATGCTTTCTACAGGGTTTCAATGCTTTCTACAGGGTTGGAATGCTTTCTACAGTTTTGGAATTCTTTCGACAGAGTTGGAATACCTTTGTACAGTGTCAGAATGTTATGTACAGGGTTGGAATACTTTCTACAGGGTTGGAGTGCTTTCTAGAGGGTTGGAATGCTTTCGACAGGGTTGGAATGCCTTCGACAGAGATGGAATACCCTTGTACGGAGTTGGAATGCTTTCTACAGGGTTGGAATACATTTGTACAGAGTTGGAATGCTTTCTACAGGGTTGGAATGCTTTCTACAGGGTTGGAATACCTTTATGCAGAGTCAGAATGTTATGTACAGTGTTGGAATTCTTTCTACAGAGTTGGAATACCTTTGTACGGAGTTGGAATACCTTTGTACAGGGTTGGAACAGCTTTGTACAGGGTGGGAATACTTTCTACAGGGTTGGAATGCTTTCTAGAGGGTTGGAATTCTTTCGATATAGTTGGAATACCTTTCTACAGAGTTGGAATACCTTTGTACAGAGGTGGAATGCTTTCTACAGAGTTGGAATACCCTTGTACAGGGTTGGAATGCCTTCTACAGGGTTGGAATGCTTTCTACAGTGTTGGAATGCTTTCTACAGGGTTGGAACGCTTTCGACAGAGTTGGAATACCTTTGTACAGAGTCAGAATGTTATGTACAGGGTTGGAATACTTTCTACAGGGTTGGAATGCTTTCTAGAGGGTTGGAATGCTTTCGACAGGGTTGGAATGCCTTCGACAGAGATGGAATACCTTTGTGCAGAGTTGGAATGCTTTCTACAGGGTTGGAATGCTTTCTACAGGGTTGGAATGCTTTCTACATGGTTGGAATGCTTTCGACAGAGTTGGAATACCCTTGTACGGAGTTGGAATGCTTTCTACAGGGTTGGAATACATTTGTACAGAGTTGGAATGCTTTCTACAGGGTTGGAATGCTTTCTACAGGGTTGGAATACCTTTATGCAGAGTCAGAATGTTATGTACAGTGTTGGAATTCTTTCTACAGAGTTGGAATACCTTTGTACAGAGTTGGAATACCTTTGTACAGGGTTGGAACAGCTTTGTACAGGGTGGGAATACTTTCTACAGGGTTGGAATGCTTTCTAGAGGGATGGAATTCTTTCGATAGAGTTGGAATACCTTTGTACAGAGTTGGAATACCTTTGTACAGAGGTGGAATGCTTTCTACAGAGTTGGAATACCCTTGTACAGGGTTGGAATGCCTTCTACAGGGTTGGAATGCTTTCTACAGTGTTGGAATGCTTTCTACAGGGTTGGAACGCTTTCGACAGAGTTGGAATACCTTTGTACAGAGTCAGAATGTTCTGTACAGGGTTGGAATACTTTCTACAGGGTTGGAATGCTTTCTAGAGGGTTGGAATGCTTTCGACAGGGTTGGAATGCCTTCGACAGAGATGGAATACCTTTGTGCAGAGTTGGAATGCTTTCTACAGGGTTGGAATGCTTTCTACAGGGTTGGAATGCTTTCTACATGGTTGGAATGCTTTCGACAGAGTTGGCATACCCTTGTACGGAGTTGGAATGCTTTCTACAGGGTTGGAATACATTTGTACAGAGTTGGAATGCTTTCTACAGGGTTGGAATGCTTTCTACAGGGTTGGAATACCTTTATGCAGAGTCAGAATGTTATGTACAGTGTTGGAATTCTTTCTACAGAGTTGGAATACCTTTGTACAGAGTTGGAATACCTTTGTACAGGGTTGGAACAGCTTTGTACAGGGTGGGAATACTTTCTACAGGGTTGGAATGCTTTCTAGAGGGTTGGAATTCTTTCGATAGAGTTGGAATACCTTTGTACAGAGTTGGAATACCTTTGTACAGAGGTGGAATGCTTTCTACAGAGTTGGAATACCCTTGTACAGGGTTGGAATGCCTTCTACAGGGTTGGAATGCTTTCTACAGTGTTGGAATGCTTTCTACAGGGTTGGAACGCTTTCGACAGAGTTGGAATACCTTTGTACAGAGTCAGAATGTTATGTACAGGGTTGGAATACTTTCTACAGGGTTGGAATGCTTTCTAGAGGGTTGGAATGCTTTCGACAGGGTTGGAATGCCTTCGACAGAGATGGAATACCTTTGTGCAGAGTTGGAATGCTTTCTACAGGGTTGGAATGCTTTCTACAGGGTTGGAATGCTTTCTACATGGTTGGAATGCTTTCGACAGAGTTGGAATACCCTTGTACGGAGTTGGAATGCTTTCTACAGGGTTGGAATACATTTGTACAGAGTTGGAATGCTTTCTACAGGGTTGGAATGCTTTCTACAGGGTTGGAATACCTTTATGCAGAGTCAGAATGTTATGTACAGTGTTGGAATTCTTTCTACAGAGTTGGAATACCTTTGTACAGAGTTGGAATACCTTTGTACAGGGTTGGAACCGCTTTGTACAGGGTGGGAATACTTTCTACAGGGTTGGAATGCTTTATAGAGGGTTGGAATGCTTTCTAGAGAGTTGGAATGCTTTCTAGAGGGTTGGAATGCTTTCTACAGGGTTGGAATGCTTCCTACAGAGTTGGAATACCTTTGTACAGGGTTGGAACAGCTTTGTACAGGGTTGGAATACTTTCTACAGGGTTGGAATGCTTTCGAGAGGGTTGGAATACTTTCGACAGGGTTGGAATGCTTTCGACAGAGTTGGAATACATTTCTACAGAGTTGGAATGCTTTCTACAGGGTTGGAATACCTTTATGCAGAGTCAGAATGTTATGTACAGGGTTGGAATTCTTTCTACAGAGTTCGAATACCTTTGTACAGAGTTGGAATGCTTTCTACAGGGTTGGAATTCTTTCTACAGAGTTGGAATACCTTTGTACAGAGTTGGAATGCTTTCTACAGGGTTGGAATGCTTTCTACAAGGTTGGAATGCTTTCGACAGAGTTGGAATACCCTTGTACGGAGTTGGAATGCTTTCTACAGGGTTGGAATACATTTGTACAGAGTTGGAATGCTTTCTATAGGGTTGGAATGCATTCGACAGGGTTGGAATGCTTTCGACAGAGTTGGAATACCTTTGTACAGAGTTGGAATGCTTTCTACAGGGTTGGAATGCTTTCTACAAGGTTGGAATGCTTTCGACAGAGTTGGAATACCATTGTACAGAGTCAGAATGTTATGTACAGGGTTGGAATTCTTTCTACAGAGTTGGAATACCTTTGTACAGAGTTGGAATACCTTTATACAGGGTTGGAACAGCTTTGTACAGCGTTGGCATACTTTCTACAGGGTTCGAATGCTTTCTAGAGGGTTGAAATGCATTCGACGGGGTTGGAATGCTTTCGACAGTGTGGGAATGCTTTCGACAGAGTTGGAATACCATTGTACAGAGTTGGAATGCTTTTTACAGGGTTGGAATACCTTTGTACAGAGTCAGAATGTTATGTACAGGGTTGGAATTCTTTCTACAGAGTTGGAATACTTTTCTACAGAGTTGGAATGCTTTCTACAGGGTTGGAATACCTTTGTACAGAGTTGGAATGCTTTCTACAGGGTTGGAATGCTTTCGACAGAGTTGGAATACCTTTGTACAGAGTCAGAATGTTATGTACAGGGTTGGAATTCTTTCTACAGATTTGGAATACCTTTGTACAGAGTTGGAATGCTTTCTACAGGTTTGGAATACCTTTGTACAGAGTTGGAATGCTTTCTACAGGGTTGGAATGCATTCGACAGGGTTGGAATGCTTTCGACAGAGTTGGAATACCTTTGTACAGAGTTGGAATGCTTTCTACAGGGTTGGAATACCTTTGTACAGAGTCAGAATGTTATGTACAGTGTTGGAATTCTTTCTACAGTGCTGGAATACCTTTGTACATAGTTGGAATGCTTTCTACAGGGTTGGAATACCTTTGTACAGAGTTGGAATGCTTTCTACAGGGTTGGAATGCTTTCTACAGGGTTTCAATGCTTTCTACAGGGTTGGAATGCTTTCTACAGTTTTGGAATTCTTTCGACAGAGTTGGAATACCTTTGTACAGTGTCAGAATGTTATGTACAGGGTTGGAATACTTTCTACAGGGTTGGAGTGCTTTCTAGAGGGTTGGAATGCTTTCGACAGGGTTGGAATGCCTTCGACAGAGATGGAATACCCTTGTACGGAGTTGGAATGCTTTCTACAGGGTTGGAATACATTTGTACAGAGTTGGAATGCTTTCTACAGGGTTGGAATGCTTTCTACAGGGTTGGAATACCTTTATGCAGAGTCAGAATGTTATGTACAGTGTTGGAATTCTTTCTACAGAGTTGGAATACCTTTGTACGGAGTTGGAATACCTTTGTACAGGGTTGGAACAGCTTTGTACAGGGTGGGAATACTTTCTACAGGGTTGGAATGCTTTCTAGAGGGTTGGAATTCTTTCGATATAGTTGGAATACCTTTCTACAGAGTTGGAATACCTTTGTACAGAGGTGGAATGCTTTCTACAGAGTTGGAATACCCTTGTACAGGGTTGGAATGCCTTCTACAGGGTTGGAATGCTTTCTACAGTGTTGGAATGCTTTCTACAGGGTTGGAACGCTTTCGACAGAGTTGGAATACCTTTGTACAGAGTCAGAATGTTATGTACAGGGTTGGAATACTTTCTACAGGGTTGGAATGCTTTCTAGAGGGTTGGAATGCTTTCGACAGGGTTGGAATGCCTTCGACAGAGATGGAATACCTTTGTGCAGAGTTGGAATGCTTTCTACAGGGTTGGAATGCTTTCTACAGGGTTGGAATGCTTTCTACATGGTTGGAATGCTTTCGACAGAGTTGGAATACCCTTGTACGGAGTTGGAATGCTTTCTACAGGGTTGGAATACATTTGTACAGAGTTGGAATGCTTTCTACAGGGTTGGAATGCTTTCTACAGGGTTGGAATACCTTTATGCAGAGTCAGAATGTTATGTACAGTGTTGGAATTCTTTCTACAGAGTTGGAATACCTTTGTACAGAGTTGGAATACCTTTGTACAGGGTTGGAACAGCTTTGTACAGGGTGGGAATACTTTCTACAGGGTTGGAATGCTTTCTAGAGGGATGGAATTCTTTCGATAGAGTTGGAATACCTTTGTACAGAGTTGGAATACCTTTGTACAGAGGTGGAATGCTTTCTACAGAGTTGGAATACCCTTGTACAGGGTTGGAATGCCTTCTACAGGGTTGGAATGCTTTCTACAGTGTTGGAATGCTTTCTACAGGGTTGGAACGCTTTCGACAGAGTTGGAATACCTTTGTACAGAGTCAGAATGTTATGTACAGGGTTGGAATACTTTCTACAGGGTTGGAATACTTTCTAGAGGGTTGGAATGCTTTCGACAGGGTTGGAATGCCTTCGACAGAGATGGAATACCTTTGTGCAGAGTTGGAATGCTTTCTACAGGGTTGGAATGCTTTCTACAGGGTTGGAATGCTTTCTACATGGTTGGAATGCTTTCGACAGAGTTGGAATACCCTTGTACGGAGTTGGAATGCTTTCTACAGGGTTGGAATACATTTGTACAGAGTTGGAATGCTTTCTACAGGGTTGGAATGCTTTCTACAGGGTTGGAATACCTTTATGCAGAGTCAGAATGTTATGTACAGTGTTGGAATTCTTTCTACAGAGTTGGAATACCTTTGTACAGAGTTGGAATACCTTTGTACAGGGTTGGAACCGCTTTGTACAGGGTGGGAATACTTTCTACAGGGTTGGAATGCTTTATAGAGGGTTGGAATGCTTTCTAGAGAGTTGGAATGCTTTCTAGAGGGTTGGAATGCTTTCTACAGGGTTGGAATGCTTCCTACAGAGTTGGAATACCTTTGTACAGGGTTGGAACAGCTTTGTACAGGGTTGGAATACTTTCTACAGGGTTGGAATGCTTTCGAGAGGGTTGGAATACTTTCGACAGGGTTGGAATGCTTTCGACAGAGTTGGAATACATTTCTACAGAGTTGGAATGCTTTCTACAGGGTTGGAATACCTTTATGCAGAGTCAGAATGTTATGTACAGGGTTGGAATTCTTTCTACAGAGTTGGAATACCTTTGTACAGAGTTGGAATGCTTTCTACAGGGTTGGAATTCTTTCTACAGAGTTGGAATACCTTTGTACAGAGTTGGAATGCTTTCTACAGGGTTGGAATGCTTTCTACAAGGTTGGAATGCTTTCGACAGAGTTGGAATACCCTTGTACGGAGTTGGAATGCTTTCTACAGGGTTGGAATACATTTGTACAGAGTTGGAATGCTTTCTACAGGGTTGGAATGCTTTCTACAGGGTTGGAATGCTTTCTACAGGGTTGGAATACCTTTGTACAGAGTTGGAATGCTTTCTACAGGGTTGGAATACCTTTGTACAGAGTTGGAATGCTTTCTACAGGGTTGGAATGCTTTCTACAGGGTTGGAATGCTTTCTACAGGGTTGGAATACCTTTGTACAGAGTTGGAATGCTTTCTACATGGTTGGAATACCTTTGTACAGAGTTGGAATGCTTTCTACAGGGTTGGAATGCATTCGACAGGGTTGGAATGCTTTCGACAGAGTTGGAATACCTTTGTACAGAGTTGGAATGCTTTCTACAGGGTTGGAATGCTTTCTACAAGGTTGGAATGCTTTCGACAGAGTTGGAATACCATTGTACCGAGTCAGAATGTTATGTACAGGGTTGGAATTCTTTCTACAGAGTTGGAATACCTTTGTACAGAGTTGGAATACCTTTATACAGGGTTGGAACAGCTTTGTACAGCGTTGGCATACTTTCTACAGGGTTCGAATGCTTTCTAGAGGGTTGAAATGCATTCGACAGGGTTGGAATGCTTTCGACAGTGTGGGAATGCTTTCGACAGAGTTGGAATACCATTGTACAGAGTTGGAATGCTTTTTACAGGGTTGGAATACCTTTGTACAGAGTCAGAATGTTATGTACAGGGTTGGAATTCTTTCTACAGAGTTGGAATACTTTTCTACAGAGTTGGAATGCTTTCTACATGGTTGGAATACCTTTGTACAGAGTTGGAATGCTTTCTACAGGGTTGGAATGCTTTCGACAGAGTTGGAATACCTTTGTACAGAGTCAGAATGTTATGTACAGGGTTGGAATTCTTTCTACAGATTTGGAATACCTTTGTACAGAGTTGGAATGCTTTCTACAGGTTTGGAATACCTTTGTACAGAGTTGGAATGCTTTCTACAGGGTTGGAATGCATTCGACAGGGTTGGAATGCTTTCGACAGAGTTGGAATACCTTTGTACAGAGTTGGAATGCTTTCTACAGGGTTGGAATACCTTTGTACAGAGTTGGAATGCTTTCTACAGGGTTGGAATGCTTTCTACAGGGTTTCAATGCTTTCTACAGGGTTGGAATGCTTTCTACAGTTTTGGAATTCTTTCGACAGAGTTGGAATACCTTTGTACAGTGTCAGAATGTTATGTACAGGCTTGGAATTCTTTCTAAAGAGTTGGAATACCTTTGTACAGAGTTGGAATACCTTTGTACAGGGTTGGAACAGCTTTGTACAGCGTTGGAATACTTTCTACAGTTTTGGAATGCTTTCTAAAGGTTTCGAATGCTTTCGACAGGGTTGGAATGCTTTCGACAGAGTTGGAATACCTTTGTACAGAGTCAGAATGTTATGTACAGTGTTGGAATTCATTCTACAGAGTTGGAATACCTTTGTACAGAGTTGGAATGCTTTCTACAGGTTTGGAATACATTTGTACAGAGTTGGAATGCTTTCTACAGGGTTGGAATGCTTTCGACAGAGTTGGAATACCGTTGTACAGAGTCAGAATGTTATGTACAGGGTTGGAATTCTTTCTACAGAGTTGGAATACTTTCTACAGGGTTGGAATGCTTTCTAGAGGGTTGGAATGCTTCCTAGAGGGTTGGAATGCTTTCGACAGGGTTGGAATGCTTTCGACAGAGATGGAATACCTTTGTTCAGACTTGGTAAGCTTTCTACAGGGTTGGAATACTTCCTACAGCGTTAGAATGCTTTCTACAGGGTTGGAATGCATTTCACAGAGCTGAAATGCTTTCGACAGAGTTGGAATAACTTTGTACAGAGTTAGGATCTTATGTACATGGTTGGAATGCTTTCTACAGGGTTGGAATTTTTTCGGCACGGTTGGAATACCTTTGTACAGGGTTGGAATGCTTTCTACAGAATTGGAATACCCTTGTACACGGTTGGAATGCTTTCTACAGGGTTGGAATGGTTTCTACAGGGTTGGAATACCTTTGCACAGAGTTGGAATGCATCTACAGAGTTGGAATGCTTTCTACAGGGTTTGAATTTTTTCGGCAGGGTTGGAATGCTTTCTACAGGGTTGGAATGCTTTCTACAGGGTTGGTATGCTTTCTACAGGGATGGAATACCTTTGTACAGTGCTGGAATACCTTTGTACAGGGTTGGAATACCTTTGTACAGAGTTGGAATGCTTTCTACAGAGTTGGAATGCTTTGTACAGCGTTGGAATGCTTTCTACAGAGTTGGAATGCTTTCTACAGAGTTGGAATGCTTTCTACAGGATTGGAATGCTTTCTACAGGGTTTGAATTTTTTCGGCAGGGTTGGAATGCTTTCTACAGGGTTGGAATGCTTTCTACAGTGTTGGTATGCTTTCTACAGGGATGGAATACCTTTGTACAGTGCTGGAATACCTTTGTACAGGGTTGGAATACCTTTGTACAAGGTTGGAATACCTTTGTACAGGGTTGGAATACCTTCGTACAGGGTTGGAATGCTTTCTACAGAGTTGGAATGCTTTCTACAGGGTTGGAATGCTTCCTACAGGGTTGGAATGCTTTCTACAGGGTTGGAATGCTTTCTACACGCTTGGAATGCTTTCTACAGGGTTGGAATGCTTTCTACAGGGTTGGAATGCTTTCTACAGGGTTGGAATGCTTTCTACAGCGTTGGAATGCTTTCTGCTGGAGTTGGAATGCTTTCTACAGGGTTGAAATATTTTCTACAGGGTTGGTATGCTTTCTACAGGGTTGGAATGCTTCCGAAAGAGTTGGAATACCTTTGTACAGAGTTGGAATGCTTTCTACAGTGTTGGCATGCTTTCTACAGTGTTGGAATTCTTTCGATAGAGTTGGAATACCTTTGTACAGAGTTGGAATACCTTTGTACAGAGGTGGAATGCTTTCTACAGAGTTGGAATACCCTTGTACAGGGTTGGAATGCCTTCTACAGGGTTGGAATGCTTTCGACAGGGTTGGAATGCTTCCGACAGAGTTGGAATACCTTTGTACAGAGTTGGAATAACTTTGTACAGGGTAGGAATACTTCCTACAGGGTTGGGATACTTTCTACAGGGTTGGAATGCTTTCGACAGAGTTGGAATGCTTTCTACAGGGTTGGAGTGCTTTCTACAGGGTTGGAATGCTTTCTACAGGGTTGGAATGCTTTCTACAGGGTTGGAATGCTTTCTACAGGGTTGGAATGATTTCTACAGGGTTGGAATGCTTTCTACAGGGTTGGAATTTTTTCGGCAGGGTTGGAATAAATTTGTACAGAGTTAGAATGTTATGTACAGAGTAGGAGTGCTTTCTAAAGGGTTGGAACGCTTCCTACAGGGTTAGAATGGTTTCGACAGATTTGGAATACCTTTGTACAGGGTTGGAATGCTGTCTACAGAGTTGGAATACCCTTGTACAGGGTTGGAATGCTTTCTACAGGGTTGGAATGCTTTCGACAGTGTTGGAATGCTTTCGACAGAGTTGGAATGCTTTCGACAGGGTTGGAATGCTTTCGACAGAGTTGGAATACCTTTGTACAGAGTTGGAATAACTTTGTACAGGGAAGGAATAGTTTCTACAGGGATGGAATACTTTCTACAGGGTTGGAATGCTTTCTACAGGGTTGGAATGCTTTCGACAGGGTTGGAATGCTTTCGACAGGGTTGGAATGCTTTCGACAGAGTTGGAATACCTTTGTACAGAGTTGGAATAACTTTGTACAGGGAAGGAATACTTTCTACAGGGTTGGAATACTTTCTACAGGGTTGGAATACTTTCTACAGGGTTGAAATACTTTCTACAGGGGTGGAATAATTTCTACAGGGTTGGAATGCTTTCTAGAGGGTTGGAATGCTTTCTAGAGTGTTGGAATGCTTTCTAGAGTGTTGGAATGCTTTCTACAGGGTTGGAATGCTTTCGACAGGGTTGGAATGCTTTCGACAGAGTTGGAATACCGTTGTACCGAGTTGGAATAACTTTGTACAGGGTTGGAATACCTTTGTACAGGGTTGGAATGCTTTCTACAGGGTTGGAATGCTTTCTACAGGGTTGGAATGCTTCCGAAAGAGTTGGAATACCTTTGTACAGAGTTGGAATGCTTTCTACAGTGTTGGCATGCTTTCTACAGTGTTGGAATTCTTTCGATAGAGTTGGAATACCTGTGTACAGAGTTGGAATACCTTTGTACAGAGTTTGAATGCTTGCTACAGAGTTGGAGTACCCTTGTACAGGGTTGGAATGCTTTCTACAGGGTTGGAATGCTTTCGACAGGGTTGGAATGCTTCCTACAGAGTTGGAATACCTTTGTACAGAGTTGGAATAACTTTGTACAGGGTAGGAATACTTTCTACAGGGTTGGAATACTTTGAACAGGGTTGGAATGCTTTCGACAGAGTTGGAATGCTTTCTACAGGGTTGGAATGCTTTCTACAGGGTTGGAATGCTTTCTACAGGGTTGGAATGCTTTCTACAGGGTTGGAATGATTTCTACAGGGTTGGAATGCTTTCGACAGGGTTGGAATACCATTGTACAGGGTTGGAATGCTTTCTACAGGGTGGGAATGCTTTCTACAGGGTTGGAATGCTTTCTACAGGGTTGGAATAACTTTGTACAGAGTTGGAATGCTTTCTACAGTATTGGAATTCTTCCGATAGAGTTGGAATACCTTTGTACAGAGTTGGAATACCTTTGTACAGAGTTGGAATGCTTTCTACAGGGTTGGAATTTTTTCGGCAGGGTTGGAATGCTTTCGACAGAGTTGGAATACCTTTGTACAGGGTTGGAATGCTTTCTACAGGGTTGGAATGCTTTCTACAGGGTTGGTATGCTTTCTACAGGGTTGGAATACCTTCGTACAGTGTTGGAATACCTTTGTACAGTGTTGGAATACCTTTGTACAAGGTTGGAATACCTTTGTACAGGGTTGGAATACCTTTGTACAGGGTTGGATTGCTTTCTACAGAGTTGGAATGCTTTCTACAGGATTGGAATGCTTTCTACAGGGTTGGAATTTTTTCGGCAGGGTTGGAATACCTTTGTACAGAGTTAGAATGTTATGTACAGAGTAGGAGTGCTTTCTACAGGGTTAGAACGCTTCCTACAGGGTGAGAATGGTTTCGACAGATTTGAAATACCTTTGTACAGGGTTGGAATGCTTTCTACAGAGTTGGAATGCTTTCTACAGGGTTGGAATACTTTCTACAGGGTTGGAATGCTTTATACAGGGTTGGAATGCTTTCGACAGGGTTGGAATGCTTTCTACAGGGTTGGAATGCTTTCTACAGGGTTGGAATGCTTTCAACAGGGTTGCAATGCTTTCTACAGGGTTGGAATGCTTTCGACAGGGTTGGAATGCTTTCGACAGAGTTGGAATACCTTTGTGCAGGGTTGGAATGCTTTCTACAGGGTTGGAATGCTTTCTACAGGGTTGGAATGCTTTCTACAGGGTTGGAATGCTTTCTACAGGGTTAGAATGGTTTCGACAGAGTTGGAATACCTTTGTACAGAGTTGGAATAACTTTGTACAGGGTTGGAATGCTTTCTACAGGGTTGGAATGCTTTCGACAGAGTTGGAATACCTTTGTTCAGAGTTGCAAAGCTTTCTACAGGGTTGGAATACATTCTACAGGGTTGAAATACATTCTACAGGGGTGGAATACTTTCTACAGGGTTGGAATGCTTTCTAGAGGGTTGGAATGCTTTCTACAGGGTTGGAATGCTCTCGACAGGGTTGGAATGCTTCCGACAGAGTTGGAATACCTTTGTACAGAGTTGGAATAACTTTGTACAGGGTAGGAATACTTTCTACAGGGTTGGAATACTTTCTACAGGGTTGGAGTGCTTTCGACAGAGTTGGAATGCTTTCTACAGGGTTGGAATGCTTTCTACAGGGTTGGAATGCTTTCTACAGGGTTGGAATGCTTTCTACAGGGTTGGAATGCTTTCTACAGGGTTGGAATGATTTCTACAGGGTTGGAATTCTTTCGACAGGGTTGGAATGCTTTCGACAGAGTTGGAACACCTTTGTACAGAGTTGGAATAACTTTGTACAGGGTAGGAATACTTTCTACAGGGTTGAAATACATTCTACAGGGGTGGAATACTTTCTACAGGGTTGGAATGCTTTCTAGAGGGTTGGAATGCTTTCTACAGGGTTGGAATGCTCTCGACAGGGTTGGAATGCTTCCGACAGAGTTGGAATACCTTTGTACAGAGATGGAATAACTTTGTACAGGGTAGGAATACTTTCTACAGGGTTGGAATACTTTCTACAGGGTTGGAGTGCTTTCGACAGAGTTGGAATGCTTTCTACAGGGTTGGAATGCTTTCTACAGGGTTGGAATGCTTTCTACAGGGTTGGAATGCTTTCTACAGGGTTGGAATGCTTTCTACAGGGTTGGAATGATTTCTACAGGGTTGGAATGCTTTCGACAGGGTTGGAATACCATTGTACAGGGTTGGAATGCTTTCTACAGGGTGCGATTGCTTTCTACAGGGTTGGAATGCTTTCTACTGGGTTGGAATAACTTTGTACAGAGTTGGAATGCTTTCTACAGTGTTGGAATTCTTTCGATAGAGTTGGAATACCTTTGTACAGAGTTGGAATACCTTTGTACAGAGTTGGAATGCTTTCTACAGGGTTGGAATTTTTTCGGCAGGGTTGGAATGCTTCTGACAGAGTTGGAATACCTTTCTACAGGGTTGGAATGCTTTCGACAGTGTTGGAATGCTTTCTACAGGGTTGGAATGCTTTCTACAGGGTTGGAATGATTTCTACAGGGTTGGAATTCTTTCGACACGGTTGGAATACCATTGTACAGGGTTGGAATGCTTTCTACAGGGTTAGAATGGTTTCGACAGAGTTGGAATACCTTTGTACAGAGTTGGAATGCTTTCGACAGGGTTGGAATGCTTTCGACAGAGATGGAATACCTTTGTTCAGAGTTGGAAAGCTTTCTACAGGGTTGGAATGCTTCCTACAGGATTGGAATGTTTTGTACGGTGTCGGAATGCTTTCTACAGGGTGGGAATGCTTCCTAGAGTGTTGGAATTCTTTCGACAGAGTTGGAATACCTTTGTACAGAGTTGGAATGCTTTCTACAGGGTTGGAATGCTTTCTACAGGGTTGGAATGCTTTCGACAGAGTTGCAATACCGTAATGCTACATAACGTTATACGTTATTACGTAACAGTATGTAACGTTATACGTTATACGGTAGTAGTATATAACGTTATACGTTATAAAGTAATAGTATATAACGTTATACGTTATAAGGTAATGGTATATAACGTATAACGTTGTAAGATAACAGTATATTAAGTATAACGATATAAGGTAACAGTATATAACGTTATTCGTTATAACGTAATGCTACATAACGTTATACGATATAAGGTAATAGTATATAACGATATACGTTATAACGTAGTGCTACATAACGTTATACGTTATAAGGTAAGAGTATATAACGTTATACGTTATAACGTAGTGCTACATATCGTGATACGTTATAACGTAATAGTATACAACGTTATACGTTATTGCGTAATGCTACATAACGTCATACGTTATAAGGTAATAGTATATAACGTATAACGTTATAAGGTAACAATATATAACGTTATACGTTATAACGTAATGCTACATAACGTTATACGTTAAAAGGTAATAGTATATAACGTTATCCGTTATAACGTAATGCTACATAACGTTATACGTTATAACGTAATAGTACACAACGTTATACGTTATAACCTAATGCTACATAACGTTATACGTTATAAGGTAATAGTATACAACGTATAACGTTATAAGGTGACAATATATAAGGATATACGTTATAACGTAATGCTACATAACGTTATACGTTATAACGTAATAGTATACAACGAAATACGTTATAACGTAATGCTACATAACGTTATACGTTATAAGGTAATTGTATATAACGTTATACGTTATAGCGTAATGCTACATAACGTTATACGTTATAAGGTAATAGTATACAACGAAATACGTTATAACGTAATAGTATACAACGAAATACGTTATAACGTAATGCTACATAACGTTATACGTTATAAGGTAATAGTATATAACGTTATACGTTATAACGTAATGCTACATAACGTAATACGTTATAAGGTAACAGTACATAGCGTTATACGATATAACGTAGTGCTACATAAAGTTATACGTTATAACGTGGTGCTACATAACGTTAAACGTTATAACGTCGTGCTACATAACGTTATACGTTATAACGTAATAGTATACAACGTTATACGTTAGAACGTAATGCTACATAACGTAATACGTTATAATGTAATAGTATACAACGTTATACGTTATAACGTAATGCTATCTAACGTTATACGTTATAACGTAATAGTATACAACGTTATACGTTATAACGTAATGCTACATATCGTTATACGTTATAACGTAATAGTATACAACGTTATACGTTATAACGTAATGCTACATAACGTTATACGTTATAACGTAATAGTATACAACGTTATACGTTATAACGTAATGCTACATAACATTATACGTTATAAGGTTATAGTATACAACGTTATATGTTATAGCATAATGCTACATAACGCTATACGTTATAACGTAATGCTACATAACGTTATACGTTATAAGGTAGTAGTATACAACGTTATACGTTATAACGTAATGCTACATAACGTTATACGTTATAACGTACTAGTATACAACGTTATACGTTATAACGTCGTGCTACATAACGTTATACGTTATAACGTAATAGTATACAACGTTATACGTTATAACGTAATGCTACATAACGTTATACGTTATAACGTAATAGTATACAACGTTATACGTTATAACGTAATGCTATATATCGTTATACGTTATAACGTAATAGTATACAACGTTATACGTTATAACGTAATGCTACATAACGATATACGTTATAACGTAATCGTATACAACGTTATACGTTATAAGGTAATAGTATATAACGTTATACGTTATAACGTAGTGCTACATAACGTTATACGTTATAACGTAATAGTATACAACGTTATACGTTATAACGTAATGCTACATAACGTTATACGTTATAAGGTAGTAGTATATAACGTATAACGTTATATGGTAACAATATATAACGATATACGTTATAACGTAATGCTACATAACGTTATACGTTATAAGGTAATAGTATACCACGTTATACGTTATAACGTAATGCTACATAACGTTATACGTTATAACGTAATAGTATACAACGTTATACGTGATAACGTAATGCTACATAACGTTATACGTTATAACGTAATAGTATACAACGTTATACGTTATAACGTAATGCTACATAACGTTATACGTTATAACGTAATAGTATACAACGAAATACGTTATAACGTAATGCTACATAACGTTATACGTTATAAGGTAATAGTGTATAACGTTATACGTTATAGCGTAATGCTACATAAGGTTATACGTTATAAGGTAATAGTATATAACGTTATACGTTATAACGCAATGCTACATAACGTAATACGTTATAAGGTAACAGTACATAGCGTTATACGATATAACGTAGTGCTACATAACGTTATACGTTATAAGGTGGTGCTACATAACGTTATACGTTATAACGTCGTGCTACATAACGTTATACGTTATAACGTAATAGTATACAACGTTATACGCTATAGCGTAATGCTACATAACGTTATACGTTATAAGGTAATAGTATATAACGGTATACGTTATAACGTAATGCTACATAACGTTATACGTTATAAGGTAATAGTATATAACGTTATACGTTATAACGTAGTGCTACATAACGTTATACGTTATAACGTAATAGTATACAACGTTATACGTTATAACGTAATGCTACATAACGTTATACGTTATAAGGTAGTAGTATATAACGTATAACGTTATAAGGTAACAATATATAACGAAATACGTTATAACGTAATGCTACATAACGTTATACGTTATAAGGTAAGCGTATATAACGTTGTACGTTATGGCGTAATGCTACATAACATTATACGTTATAAGGTAAGAGTATATAACGTTATACGTTATTACGTAATGCTACATAACGTTGTACGTTATAAGGTAATAGTATATAACGTTATACGTTATAACGTAATGCTACATAACGTTATACGTTATAACGTAATAGTATACAACGTTATACGTTATAACGTAATGCTACATAACGTTATACGTTATAACGTAATAGTATAAAACGTTATACGTTATAACGTAATGCTACATAACGTTATACGTTATAACGTAATAGTATACAACGAAATACGTTATAACGTAATGCTACATAACGTTATACGTTATAAGGTAATAGTATATAACGTTATACGTTATAGCGTAATGCTACATAACGTTATACGTTATAAGGTAATAGTATATAACGTTATACGTTATAACGCAATGCTACATAACGTAATACGTTATAAGGTAACAGTACATAGCGTTATACGATATAACGTAGTGCTACATAACGTTATACGTTATAACGTGGTGCTACATAACGTTATACGTTATAACGTCGTGCTACATAACGTTATACGTTATAACGTAATAGTATACAACGTTATACGTTAGAACGTAATGCTACATAACGTAATACGTTATAATGTAATAGTATACAACGTTATACGTTATAACGTAATGCTATCTAACGTTATACGTTATAACGTAATAGTATACAACGTTATACGTTATAACGTAATGCTACATATCGTTATACGTTATAACGTAATAGTATACAACGTTATACGTTATAACGTAATGCTACATAACGTTATACGTTATAACGTAATAGTATACAACGTTATACGTTATAACGTAATGCTACATAACATTATACGTTATAAGGTTATAGTATACAACGTTATATGTTATAGCATAATGCTACATAACGCTATACGTTATAACGTAATGCTACATAACGTTATACGTTATAAGGTAGTAGTATACAACGTTATACGTTATAACGTAATGCTACATAACGTTATACGTTATAACGTACTAGTATACAACGTTATACGTTATAACGTCGTGCTACATAACGTTATACGTTATAACGTAATAGTATACAACGTTATACGTTATAACGTAATGCTACATAACGTTATACGTTATAACGTAATAGTATACAACGTTATACGTTATAACGTAATGCTATATATCGTTATACGTTATAACGTAATAGTATACAACGTTATACGTTATAACGTAATGCTACATAACGATATACGTTATAACGTAATCGTATACAACGTTATACGTTATAAGGTAATAGTATATAACGTTATACGTTATAACGTAGTGCTACATAACGTTATACGTTATAACGTAATAGTATACAACGTTATACGTTATAACGTAATGCTACATAACGTTATACGTTATAAGGTAGTAGTATATAACGTATAACGTTATATGGTAACAATATATAACGATATACGTTATAACGTAATGCTACATAACGTTATACGTTATAAGGTAATAGTATACCACGTTATACGTTATAACGTAATGCTACATAACGTTATACGTTATAACGTAATAGTATACAACGTTATACGTGATAACGTAATGCTACATAACGTTATACGTTATAACGTAATAGTATACAACGTTATACGTTATAACGTAATGCTACATAACGTTATACGTTATAACGTAATAGTATAGAACGTTATACGTTATAACGTAATGCTACATAACGTTATACGTTATAACGTAATAGTATACAACGTTATACGTTATAACGTAATGCTACATAACGTTATACGTTATAACGTAATAGTATACAACGTTATACGTTATAACGTAATGCTACATAACGTTATACGTTATAAGGTAATAGTATACCACGTTATACGTTATAACGTAATGATACATAACGTTATACGTTATAACGTAATAGTATACAACGTTATACGTTATAACGTAATGCTACATAACGTTATACGTTATAACGTAATAGTATACAACGTTATACGTTATAGCGTAATGCTACAAAACGTTATACGTTATAAGGTAATAGTATATAACGTTATACGTTATAACGCAATGCTACATAACGTAATACGTTATAAGGTAACAGTACATAGCGTTATACGATATAACGTAGTGCTACATAACGTTATACGTTATAACGTGGTGCTACATAACGTTATACGTTATAACGTCGTGCTACATAACGTTATACGTTATAACGTAATAGTATAGAACGTTATACGTTATAACGTAATGCTACATAACGTTATACGTTATAACGTAATAGTATACAACGTTATACGTTATAACGTAATGCTACATAACGTTATACGTTATAACGTAATAGTATACAACATTATACGTTATAACGTAATGCTACATAACGTCATACGTTATAACGTAATAGTATACAACGTTATACGTTATAACGTAATGCTACATAACGTTATACGTTATAACGTAATAGTATACAACGTTATACGTTATAACGTAATGCTACATAACGTTATACGTTATAAGGTAATAGTATACCACGTTATACGTTATAACGTAATGCTACATAACGTTATACGTTATAACGTAATAGTATACAACGTTATACGTTATAACGTAATGCTACATAACGTTATACGTTATAACGTAATAGTATACAACGTTATACGTTATAGCGTAATGCTACAAAACGTTATACGTTATAAGGTAATAGTATATAACGTTATACGTTATAACGCAATGCTACATAACGTAATACGTTATAAGGTAACAGTACATAGCGTTATACGATATAACGTAGTGCTACATAACGTTATACGTTATAACGTGGTGCTACATAACGTTATACGTTATAACGTCGTGCTACATAACGTTATACGTTATAACGTAATAGTATACAACGTTATACGCTATAGCGTAATGCTACATAACGTTATACGTTATAAGGTAATAGTATATAACGTTATACGTTATAACGTAGTACTACATAACGTTATACGTTATAACGTAATAGTATACAACGTTATACGTTATAACGTAATGCTACATAACGTTATACGTTATAAGGTAGTAGTATATAACGTATAACGTTATAAGGTAACAATATATAACGAAATACGTTATAACGTAATGCTACATAACGTTATACGTTATAAGGTAAGCGTATATAACGTTATACGTTATGGCGTAATGCTACATAACATTATACGTTATAAGGTAATAGTATATAACGTATAACGTTATATGGTAACAATATATAACGATATACGTTATAACGTAATGCTACATAACGTTATACGTTATAAGGTAACAGTATATAACGTTATACGTTAGAACGTAGTGCTACATAACGTAATACGTTATAAGGTAACAGTACATAGCGTTATACGATATAACGTAGTGCTACATAACGTTATACGTTATAACGTGGTGCTACATAACGTTATACGTTATAACGTCGTGCTACATAACGTTATACGTTATAACGTAATAGTATACAACGTTATACATTAGAACGTAATGCTACATAACGTTATACGTTATAATGTAATAGTATACAACGTTATACGTTATAACGTAATGCTATCTAACGTTATACGTTATAACGTAATAGTATACAACGTTATACGTTATAACGTAATGCTACATATCGTTATACGTTATAACGTAATAGTATACAACGTTATACGTTATAACGTAATGCTACATAACGTTATACGTTATAACGTAATAGTATACAACGTTATACGTTATAACGTAATGCTACATAACGTTATACGTTATAAGGCAATAGTATACCACGTTATACGTTATAACGTAATGCTACATAACGTTATACGTTATAAGGTACTAGTATACCACGTTATACGCTATAACGTAATGCTACATAACGTTATACGTTATAACGTAATAGTATACAACGTTATACGTTATAACGTAATGCTACATAACGTTATACGTTATAACGTAATAGTATACAACGTTATACGTTATAACGTAATGCTACATAACGTTATACGTTATAAGGTAATAGTATACCACGTTATACGTTATAACGTAATGCTACATAACGTTATACATTATAACGTAATAGTATACAACGTTATACGTTATAACGTAATAGTATACAACGTTATACGTTATAACGTAATGCTATATAACGTTATACGTTATAACGTAATAGTATACAACGTTATACGTTAGAACGTAATGCTACATAACGTTATACGTTATAACGTAATAGTATACAACGTTATACGTTATAACGTAATGCTACATAACGTTATACGTTATAACGTAATAGTATACAACGTTATACGTTATAACGTAATGCTACATAACATTATACGTTATAAGGTTATAGTATATAACGTTATATGTTATAGCATAATGCTACATAACGTTATACGTTATAACGTAATGCTACATAACGTTATACGTTATAAGGTAGTAGTATACAACGTTATACGTTATAACGTAATAGTTTACAACGTTATACGTTATAACGTAATGCTACATAACGTTATACGTTATAGCGTAATAGTATATAACGTATAACGTTATATGGTAACAATATATAACGATATACGTTAGAACGTAATGCTACATAACGTTATACGATATAAGGTAACAATATATAACGATATACGTTATAACGTAGTGCTACATAACGTTATACGTTATAAGGTAAGAGTATATAACGTTATACGTTATTACGTAATGCTACATAACGTTGTACGTTATAAGGTAATAGTATATAACGTTATACGTTATAACGTAGTGCTACATAACGTTATACGTTATAACGTAATAGTATACAACGTTATACGTTATAACGTAATAGTATACAACGTTATACGTTATAACGTAATGCTACATAACGTTATACGTTATAACGTAATACTATACAACGTTTTACGTTATAACGTAATGCTATCTAACGTTATACGTTATAACGTAATAGTATACAACGTTATACGTTATAACGTAATGCTACATATCGTTATACGTTATAACGTGATAGTATACAACGTTATACGTTATAACGTAATGCTACATAACGTTATACGTTATAACGTAATAGTATACAACGTTATACGTTATAACGTAATGCTACATAACATTATACGTTATAAGGTTATAGTATACAACGTTATATGTTATAGCATAATGCTACATAACGTTATACGTTATAACGTAATGCTACATAACGTTATACGTTATAAGGTAACAATATATAACGATATACGTTATAACGTAGTGCTACATAACGTTATACGTTATAAGGTAAGAGTATACAACGTTATACGTTATAACGTAATGCTACATAACGTTATACGTTATAAGGCAATAGTATACCACGTTATACGTTATAACGTAATGCTACATAACGTTATACGTTATAAGGTACTAGTATACCACGTTATACGCTATAACGTAATGCTACATAACGTTATACGTTATAACGTAATAGTATACAACGTTATACGTTATAACGTAATGCTACATAACGTTATACGTTATAACGTAATAGTATACAACGTTATACGTTATAACGTAATGCTACATAACGTTATACGTGATAAGGTAATAGTATACCACGTTATACGTTATAACGTAATGCTACATAACGTTATACATTATAACGTAATAGTATACAACGTTATACGTTATAACGTAATAGTATACAACGTTATACGTTATAACGTAATGCTACATAACGTTATACGTTATAACGTAATAGTATACAACGTTATACGTTAGAACGTAATGCTACATAACGTTATACGTTATAACGTAATAGTATACAACGTTATACGTTATAACGTAATGCTACATAACGTTATACGTTATAACGTAATAGTATACAACGTTATACGTTATAACGTAATGCTACATAACATTATACGTTATAAGGTTATAGTATATAACGTTATATGTTATAGCATAATGCTACATAACGTTATACGTTATAACGTAATGCTACATAACGTTATACATTATAACGTAATAGTATACAACGTTATACGTTATAACGTAATAGTATACAACGTTATACGTTATAACGTAGTGCTACATAACGTTATACGTTATAACGTAATAGTATACAACGTTATACGTTATAACGTAATAGTATACAACGTTATACGTTATAACGTAATAGTATACAACGTTATACGTTATAACGTAATGCTACATAACGTTATACGTTATAACGTAATAGTATACAACGTTATACGTTATAGCGTAATGCTACAAAACGTTATACGTTATAAGGTAATAGTATATAACGTTATACGTTATAACGCAATGCTACATAACGTAATACGTTATAAGGTAACAGTACATAGCGTTATACGATATAACGTAGTGCTACATAACGTTATACGTTATAACGTGGTGCTACATAACGTTATACGTTATAACGTCGTGCTACATAACGTTATACGTTATAACGTAATAGTATACAACGTTATACGCTATAGCGTAATGCTACATAACGTTATACGTTATAAGGTAATAGTATATAACGTTATACGTTATAACGTAGTACTACATAACGTTATACGTTATAACGTAATAGTATACAACGTTATACGTTATAACGTAATGCTACATAACGTTATACGTTATAAGGTAGTAGTATATAACGTATAACGTTATAAGGTAACAATATATAACGAAATACGTTATAACGTAATGCTACATAACGTTATACGTTATAAGGTAAGCGTATATAACGTTATACGTTATGGCGTAATGCTACATAACATTATACGTTATAAGGTAATAGTATATAACGTATAACGTTATATGGTAACAATATATAACGATATACGTTATAACGTAATGCTACATAACGTTATACGTTATAAGGTAACAGTATATAACGTTATACGTTAGAACGTAGTGCTACATAACGTAATACGTTATAAGGTAACAGTACATAGCGTTATACGATATAACGTAGTGCTACATAACGTTATACGTTATAACGTGGTGCTACATAACGTTATACGTTATAACGTCGTGCTACATAACGTTATACGTTATAACGTAATAGTATACAACGTTATACATTAGAACGTAATGCTACATAACGTTATACGTTATAATGTAATAGTATACAACGTTATACGTTATAACGTAATGCTATCTAACGTTATACGTTATAACGTAATAGTATACAACGTTATACGTTATAACGTAATGCTACATATCGTTATACGTTATAACGTAATAGTATACAACGTTATACGTTATAACGTAATGCTACATAACGTTATACGTTATAACGTAATAGTATACAACGTTATACGTTATAACGTAATGCTACATAACGTTATACGTTATAAGGCAATAGTATACCACGTTATACGTTATAACGTAATGCTACATAACGTTATACGTTATAAGGTACTAGTATACCACGTTATACGCTATAACGTAATGCTACATAACGTTATACGTTATAACGTAATAGTATACAACGTTATACGTTATAACGTAATGCTACATAACGTTATACGTTATAACGTAATAGTATACAACGTTATACGTTATAACGTAATGCTACATAACGTTATACGTTATAAGGTAATAGTATACCACGTTATACGTTATAACGTAATGCTACATAACGTTATACATTATAACGTAATAGTATACAACGTTATACGTTATAACGTAATAGTATACAACGTTATACGTTATAACGTAATGCTATATAACGTTATACGTTATAACGTAATAGTATACAACGTTATACGTTAGAACGTAATGCTACATAACGTTATACGTTATAACGTAATAGTATACAACGTTATACGTTATAACGTAATGCTACATAACGTTATACGTTATAACGTAATAGTATACAACGTTATACGTTATAACGTAATGCTACATAACATTATACGTTATAAGGTTATAGTATATAACGTTATATGTTATAGCATAATGCTACATAACGTTATACGTTATAACGTAATGCTACATAACGTTATACGTTATAAGGTAGTAGTATACAACGTTATACGTTATAACGTAATAGTTTACAACGTTATACGTTATAACGTAATGCTACATAACGTTATACGTTATAGCGTAATAGTATATAACGTATAACGTTATATGGTAACAATGTATAACGATATACGTTAGAACGTAATGCTACATAACGTTATACGATATAAGGTAACAATATATAACGATATACGTTATAACGTAGTGCTACATAACGGTATACGTTATAAGGTAAGAGTATATAACGTTATACGTTATTACGTAATGCTACATAACGTTGTACGTTATAAGGTAATAGTATATAACGTTATACGTTATAACGTAGTGCTACATAACGTTATACGTTATAACGTAATAGTATACAACGTTATACGTTATAACGTAATAGTATACAACGTTATACGTTATAACGTAATGCTACATAACGTTATACGTTATAACGTAATACTATACAACGTTTTACGTTATAACGTAATGCTATCTAACGTTATACGTTATAACGTAATAGTATACAACGTTATACGTTATAACGTAATGCTACATATCGTTATACGTTATAACGTGATAGTATACAACGTTATACGTTATAACGTAATGCTACATAACGTTATACGTTATAACGTAATAGTATACAACGTTATACGTTATAACGTAATGCTACATAACATTATACGTTATAAGGTTATAGTATACAACGTTATATGTTATAGCATAATGCTACATAACGTTATACGTTATAACGTAATGCTACATAACGTTATACGTTATAAGGTAACAATATATAACGATATACGTTATAACGTAGTGCTACATAACGTTATACGTTATAAGGTAAGAGTATACAACGTTATACGTTATAACGTAATGCTACATAACGTTATACGTTATAAGGCAATAGTATACCACGTTATACGTTATAACGTAATGCTACATAACGTTATACGTTATAAGGTACTAGTATACCACGTTATACGCTATAACGTAATGCTACATAACGTTATACGTTATAACGTAATAGTATACAACGTTATACGTTATAACGTAATGCTACATAACGTTATACGTTATAACGTAATAGTATACAACGTTATACGTTATAACGTAATGCTACATAACGTTATACGTGATAAGGTAATAGTATACCACGTTATACGTTATAACGTAATGCTACATAACGTTATACATTATAACGTAATAGTATACAACGTTATACGTTATAACGTAATAGTATACAACGTTATACGTTATAACGTAATGCTACATAACGTTATACGTTATAACGTAATAGTATACAACGTTATACGTTAGAACGTAATGCTACATAACGTTATACGTTATAACGTAATAGTATACAACGTTATACGTTATAACGTAATGCTACATAACGTTATACGTTATAACGTAATAGTATACAACGTTATACGTTATAACGTAATGCTACATAACATTATACGTTATAAGGTTATAGTATATAACGTTATATGTTATAGCATAATGCTACATAACGTTATACGTTATAACGTAATGCTACATAACGTTATACGTTATAAGGTAGTAGTATACAACGTTATACGTTATAACGTAATGCTACATAACGTTATACGTTATAACGTACTAGTATACAACGTTATACGTTATAACGTCGTGCTACATAACGTTATACGTTATAACGTAATAGTTTACAACGTTATACGTTATAACGTAATGCTACATAACGTTATACGTTATAGCGTAATAGTATATAACGTATAACGTTATATGGTAACAATATATAACGATATACGTTAGAACGTAATGCTACATAACGTTATACGATATAAGGTAACAATATATAACGATATACGTTATAACGTAGTGCTACATAACGTTATACGTTATAAGGTAAGAGTATATAACGTTATACGTTATTACGTAATGCTACATAACGTTGTACGTTATAAGGTAATAGTATATAACGTTATACGTTATAACGTAGTGCTACATAACGTTATACGTTATAACGTAATAGTATACAACGTTATACGTTATAACGTAATAGTATACAACGTTATACGTTATAACGTAATGCTACATAACGTTATACGTTATAACGTAATACTATACAACGTTTTACGTTATAACGTAATGCTATCTAACGTTATACGTTATAACGTAATAGTATACAACGTTATACGTTATAACGTAATGCTACATAACGTTATACGTTATAAGGTACTAGTATACCACGTTATATGTTATAGCATAATGCTACATAACGTTATACGTTATAACGTAATAGTATACAACGTTATACGTTATAACGTAATGCTACATAACGTTATACGTTATAAGGCAATAGTATACCACGTTATACGTTATAACGTAATGCTACATAACGTTATACGTTATAAGGTACTAGTATACCACGTTATACGCTATAACGTAATGCTACATAACGTTATACGTTATAACGTAATAGTATACAACGTTATACGTTATAACGTAATGCTACATAACGTTATACGTTATAACGTAATAGTATACAACGTTATACGTTATAACGTAATGCTACATAACGTTATACGTTATAAGGCAATAGTATACCACTTTATACGTTATAACGTAATGCTACATAACGTTATACGTTATAAGGTACTAGTATACCACGTTATACGCTATAACGTAATGCTACATAACGTTATACGTTATAACGTAATAGTATACAACGTTATACGTTATAACGTAATGCTACATAACGTTATACGTTATAACGTAATAGTATACAACGTTATACGTTATAACGTAATGCTACATAACGTTATACGTTATAAGGTAATAGTATACCACGTTATACGTTATAACGTAATGCTACATAACGTTATACATTATAACGTAATAGTATACAACGTTATACGTTATAACGTAATAGTATACAACGTTATACGTTATAACGTAATGCTACATAACGTTATACGTTATAACGTAATAGTATACAACGTTATACGTTAGAACGTAATGCTACATAACGTTATACGTTATAACGTAATAGTATACAACGTTATACGTTATAACGTAATGCTACATAACGTTATACGTTATAACGTAATAGTATACAACGTTATACGTTATAACGTAATGCTACATAACATTATACGTTATAAGGTTATAGTATATAACGTTATATGTTATAGCATAATGCTACATAACGTTATACGTTATAACGTAATGCTACATAACGTTATACGTTATAAGGTAGTAGTATACAACGTTATACGTTATAACGTAATGCTACATAACGTTATACGTTATAACGTACTAGTATACAACGTTATACGTTATAACGTCGTGCTACATAACGTTATACGTTATAACGTAATAGTTTACAACGTTATACGTTATAACGTAATGCTACATAACGTTATACGTTATAGCGTAATAGTATATAACGTATAACGTTATATGGTAACAATATATAACGATATACGTTAGAACGTAATGCTACATAACGTTATACGATATAAGGTAACAATATATAACGATATACGTTATAACGTAGTGCTACACAACGTTATACGTTATAAGGTAAGAGTATATAACGTTATACGTTATTACGTAATGCTACATAACGTTGTACGTTATAAGGTAATAGTATATAACGTTATACGTTATAACGTAGTGCTACATAACGTTATACGTTATAACGTAATAGTATACAACGTTATACGTTATAACGTAATGCTACATATCGTTATACGTTATAACGTAATAGTATACAACGTTATACGTTATAACGTAATGCTACATAACGTTATACGTTATAACGTAATAGTATACAACGTTATACGTTATAACGTAATGCTACATAACATTATACGTTATAAGGTTATAGTATACAACGTTATATGTTATAGCATAATGCTACATAACGTTATACGTTATAACGTAATGCTACATAACGTTATACGTTATAAGGTAGTAGTATACAACGTTATACGTTATAACGTAATGCTACATAACGTTATACGTTATAACGTAATAGTATACAACGTTATACGTTATAACGTAATGCTACATAACGTTATACGTTATAAGGTAATAGTATACCACGTTATACGTTATAACGTAATGCTACATAACGTTATACGTTATAACGTAATAGTATACAACGTTATACGTTATAACGTAATGCTACATAACGTTATACGTTATAACGTAATAGTATACAACGTTATACGTTATAACGTAATGCTACATAACGTTCTACGTTATAACGTAATAGTATACAACGAAATACGTTATAACGTAATGCTACATAACGTTATACGTTATAAGGTAATAGTATATAACGTTATACGTTATAGCGTAATGCTACATAACGTTATACGTTATAAGGTAATAGTATATAACGTTATACGTTATAACGCAATGCTACATAACGTAATACGTTATAAGGTAACAGTACATAGCGTTATACGATATAACGTAGTGCTACATAACGTTATACGTTATAACGTAATAGTATACAATGTTATACGTTATAACGTAATAGTATACAACGTTATACGTTATAACGTAATGCTACATAACGTTATACGTTATAACGTAATAGTATACAACGTTATACGTTATAACGTAATGCTACATAACGTTATACGTTATAACGTAATAGTATACAACGTTATACGTTATAACGTAATGCTACATAACGTTATACGTTATAACGTAATAGTATACAACGAAATACGTTATAACGTAATGCTACATAACGTTATACGTTCTAAGGTAATAGTATATAACGTTATACGTTATAGCGTAATGCTACATAACGTTATACGTTATAAGGTAATAGTATATAACGTTATACGTTATAACGCAATGCTACATAACGTAATACGTTATAAGGTAACAGTACATAGCGTTATACGATATAACGTAGTGCTACATAACGTTATACGTTATAACGTGGTGCTACATAACGTTATACGTTATAACGTCGTGCTACATAACGTTATACGTTATAACGTAATAGTATACAACGTTATACGCTATAGCGTAATGCTACATAACTTTATACGTTATAAGGTAATACTATATAACGGTATACGTTATAACGTAATGCTACATAACGTTATACGTTATAAGGTAATAGTATATAACGTTATACGTTATAACGTAGTGCTACATAACGTTATACGTTATAACGTAATAGTATACAACGTTATACGCTATAGCGTAATGCTACATAACATTATACGTTATAAGGTAATAGTATATAACGTTACACGATATAACGTAGTGCTACATAACGTTATACGTTATAACGTAATAGTATAAAACGTTATACGTTATAACGTAATGCTACATAACGTCATACGTTATAAGGTAATAGTATATAACGTATAACGTTATATGGTAACAATATATAACGATATACGTTATAACGTAATGCTACATAACGTTATACGTTATATGGTAACAATATATAACGATATACGTTATAACGTAATGCTACATAACGTCATACGTTATAAGGTAATAGTATATAACGTATAACGTTATATGGTAACAATATATAACGATATACGTTATAACGTAATGCTACATAACGTTATACGTTATAACGTAGTGCTACATAACGTTATACGTTATAAGGTAAGAGTATATAACGTTATACGTTATTACGTAACGCTACATAACGTTATACGTTATAACGTAATAGTATACAACGTTATACGTTATAACGTAATGCTACATAACGTTATACGTTATAACGTAATAGTATACAACGTTATACGTTATAACGTAATGCTACATAACGTTATACGTTATAACGTAATAGTATACAACGTTATACGTTATAACGTAATGCTACATAACGTTATACGTTATAACGTAATAGTATACAACGTTATACGTTATAACATCGTGCTACATAACGTTATACGTTATAACGTAATAGTTTACAACGTTATACGTTATAACGTAATGCTACATAACGTTATACGTTATAGCGTAATAGTATATAACGTATAACGTTATATGGTAACAATATATAACGATATACGTTAGAACGTAATGCTACATAACGTTATACGATATAAGGTAACAATATATAACGATATACGTTATAACGTAGTGCTACATAACGTTATACGTTATAAGGTAAGAGTATATAACGTTATACGTTATTACGTAATGCTACATAACGTTGTACGTTATAAGGTAATAGTATATAACGTTATACGTTATAACGTAGTGCTACATAACGTTATACGTTATAACGTAATAGTATACAACGTTATACGTTATAACGTAATAGTATACAACGTTATACGTTATAACGTAATGCTACATAACGTTATACGTTATAACGTAATACTATACAACGTTTTACGTTATAACGTAATGCTATCTAACGTTATACGTTATAACGTAATAGTATACAACGTTATACGTTATAACGTAATGCTACATAACGTTATACGTTATAAGGTACTAGTATACCACGTTATATGTTATAGCATAATGCTACATAACGTTATACGTTATAACGTAATAGTATACAACGTTATACGTTATAACGTAATGCTACATAACGTTATACGTTATAAGGCAATAGTATACCACGTTATACGTTATAACGTAATGCTACATAACGTTATACGTTATAAGGTACTAGTATACCACGTTATACGCTATAACGTAATGCTACATAACGTTATACGTTATAACGTAATAGTATACAACGTTATACGTTAGAACGTAATGCTACATAACGTTATACGTTATAACGTAATAGTATACAACGTTATACGTTATAACGTAATGCTACATAACGTTATACGTTATAACGTAATAGTATACAACGTTATACGTTATAACGTAATGCTACATAACATTATACGTTATAAGGTTATAGTATATAACGTTATATGTTATAGCATAATGCTACATAACGTTATACGTTATAACGTAATGCTACATAACGTTATACGTTATAAGGTAGTAGTATACAACGTTATACGTTATAACGTAATGCTACATAACGTTATACGTTATAACGTACTAGTATACAACGTTATACGTTATAACGTCGTGCTACATAACGTTATACGTTATAACGTAATAGTTTACAACGTTATACGTTATAACGTAATGCTACATAACGTTATACGTTATAGCGTAATAGTATATAACGTATAACGTTATATGGTAACAATATATAACGATATACGTTAGAACGTAATGCTACATAACGTTATACGATATAAGGTAACAATATATAACGATATACGTTATAACGTAGTGCTACATAACGTTATACGTTATAAGGTAAGAGTATATAACGTTATACGTTATTACGTAATGCTACATAACGTTGTACGTTATAAGGTAATAGTATATAACGTTATACGTTATAACGTAGTGCTACATAACGTTATACGTTATAACGTAATAGTATACAACGTTATACGTTATAACGTAATAGTATACAACGTTATACGTTATAACGTAATGCTACATAACGTTATACGTTATAACGTAATACTATACAACGTTTTACGTTATAACGTAATGCTATCTAACGTTATACGTTATAACGTAATAGTATACAACGTTATACGTTATAACGTAATGCTACATAACGTTATACGTTATAAGGTACTAGTATACCACGTTATATGTTATAGCATAATGCTACATAACGTTATACGTTATAACGTAATAGTATACAACGTTATACGTTATAACGTAATGCTACATAACGTTATACGTTATAAGGCAATAGTATACCACGTTATACGTTATAACGTAATGCTACATAACGTTATACGTTATAAGGTACTAGTATACCACGTTATACGCTATAACGTAATGCTACATAACGTTATACGTTATAACGTAATAGTATACAACGTTATACGTTATAACGTAATGCTACATAACGTTATACGTTATAACGTAATAGTATACAACGTTATACGTTATAACGTAATGCTACATAACGTTATACGTTATAAGGCAATAGTATACCACTTTATACGTTATAACGTAATGCTACATAACGTTATACGTTATAAGGTACTAGTATACCACGTTATACGCTATAACGTAATGCTACATAACGTTATACGTTATAACGTAATAGTATACAACGTTATACGTTATAACGTAATGCTACATAACGTTATACGTTATAACGTAATAGTATACAACGTTATACGTTATAACGTAATGCTACATAACGTTATACGTTATAAGGTAATAGTATACCACGTTATACGTTATAACGTAATGCTACATAACGTTATACATTATAACGTAATAGTATACAACGTTATACGTTATAACGTAATAGTATACAACGTTATACGTTATAACGTAATGCTACATAACGTTATACGTTATAACGTAATAGTATACAACGTTATACGTTAGAACGTAATGCTACATAACGTTATACGTTATAACGTAATAGTATACAACGTTATACGTTATAACGTAATGCTACATAACGTTATACGTTATAACGTAATAGTATACAACGTTATACGTTATAACGTAATGCTACATAACATTATACGTTATAAGGTTATAGTATATAACGTTATATGTTATAGCATAATGCTACATAACGTTATACGTTATAACGTAATGCTACATAACGTTATACGTTATAAGGTAGTAGTATACAACGTTATACGTTATAACGTAATGCTACATAACGTTATACGTTATAACGTACTAGTATACAACGTTATACGTTATAACGTCGTGCTACATAACGTTATACGTTATAACGTAATAGTTTACAACGTTATACGTTATAACGTAATGCTACATAACGTTATACGTTATAGCGTAATAGTATATAACGTATAACGTTATATGGTAACAATATATAACGATATACGTTAGAACGTAATGCTACATAACGTTATACGATATAAGGTAACAATATATAACGATATACGTTATAACGTAGTGCTACACAACGTTATACGTTATAAGGTAAGAGTATATAACGTTATACGTTATTACGTAATGCTACATAACGTTGTACGTTATAAGGTAATAGTATATAACGTTATACGTTATAACGTAGTGCTACATAACGTTATACGTTATAACGTAATAGTATACAACGTTATACGTTATAACGTAATGCTACATATCGTTATACGTTATAACGTAATAGTATACAACGTTATACGTTATAACGTAATGCTACATAACGTTATACGTTATAACGTAATAGTATACAACGTTATACGTTATAACGTAATGCTACATAACATTATACGTTATAAGGTTATAGTATACAACGTTATATGTTATAGCATAATGCTACATAACGTTATACGTTATAACGTAATGCTACATAACGTTATACGTTATAAGGTAGTAGTATACAACGTTATACGTTATAACGTAATGCTACATAACGTTATACGTTATAACGTAATAGTATACAACGTTATACGTTATAACGTAATGCTACATAACGTTATACGTTATAAGGTAATAGTATACCACGTTATACGTTATAACGTAATGCTACATAACGTTATACGTTATAACGTAATAGTATACAACGTTATACGTTATAACGTAATGCTACATAACGTTATACGTTATAACGTAATAGTATACAACGTTATACGTTATAACGTAATGCTACATAACGTTCTACGTTATAACGTAATAGTATACAACGAAATACGTTATAACGTAATGCTACATAACGTTATACGTTATAAGGTAATAGTATATAACGTTATACGTTATAGCGTAATGCTACATAACGTTATACGTTATAAGGTAATAGTATATAACGTTATACGTTATAACGCAATGCTACATAACGTAATACGTTATAAGGTAACAGTACATAGCGTTATACGATATAACGTAGTGCTACATAACGTTATACGTTATAACGTAATAGTATACAATGTTATACGTTATAACGTAATAGTATACAACGTTATACGTTATAACGTAATGCTACATAACGTTATACGTTATAACGTAATAGTATACAACGTTATACGTTATAACGTAATGCTACATAACGTTATACGTTATAACGTAATAGTATACAACGTTATACGTTATAACGTAATGCTACATAACGTTATACGTTATAACGTAATAGTATACAACGAAATACGTTATAACGTAATGCTACATAACGTTATACGTTCTAAGGTAATAGTATATAACGTTATACGTTATAGCGTAATGCTACATAACGTTATACGTTATAAGGTAATAGTATATAACGTTATACGTTATAACGCAATGCTACATAACGTAATACGTTATAAGGTAACAGTACATAGCGTTATACGATATAACGTAGTGCTACATAACGTTATACGTTATAACGTGGTGCTACATAACGTTATACGTTATAACGTCGTGCTACATAACGTTATACGTTATAACGTAATAGTATACAACGTTATACGCTATAGCGTAATGCTACATAACTTTATACGTTATAAGGTAATACTATATAACGGTATACGTTATAACGTAATGCTACATAACGTTATACGTTATAAGGTAATAGTATATAACGTTATACGTTATAACGTAGTGCTACATAACGTTATACGTTATAACGTAATAGTATACAACGTTATACGCTATAGCGTAATGCTACATAACATTATACGTTATAAGGTAATAGTATATAACGTTACACGATATAACGTAGTGCTACATAACGTTATACGTTATAACGTAATAGTATAAAACGTTATACGTTATAACGTAATGCTACATAACGTCATACGTTATAAGGTAATAGTATATAACGTATAACGTTATATGGTAACAATATATAACGATATACGTTATAACGTAATGCTACATAACGTTATACGTTATATGGTAACAATATATAACGATATACGTTATAACGTAATGCTACATAACGTCATACGTTATAAGGTAATAGTATATAACGTATAACGTTATATGGTAACAATATATAACGATATACGTTATAACGTAATGCTACATAACGTTATACGTTATAACGTAGTGCTACATAACGTTATACGTTATAAGGTAAGAGTATATAACGTTATACGTTATTACGTAACGCTACATAACGTTATACGTTATAACGTAATAGTATACAACGTTATACGTTATAACGTAATGCTACATAACGTTATACGTTATAACGTAATAGTATACAACGTTATACGTTATAACGTAATGCTACATAACGTTATACGTTATAACGTAATAGTATACAACGTTATACGTTATAACGTAATGCTACATAACGTTATACGTTATAACGTAATAGTATACAACGTTATACGTTATAACGTAATGCTACATATCGTTATACGTTATCACGTAATGCTACATAACGTTATACGTTATAACGTAATAGTATACAACGTTATACGTTATAACGTAATGCTACATAACGTTATACGTTATAACGTAATAGTATACAACGTTATACGTTATAACGTAATGCTACATAACGTTATACGTTATAACGTAATAGTATACAACGTTATACGTTATAACGTAATGCTACATAACGTTATACGTTATAAGGTACTAGTATACCACGTTATACGTTATAACGTAATGCTACATAACGTTATACGTTATAACGTAATAGTATACAACGTTATACGTTATAACGTAATGCTACATAACGTTATACGTTATAACGTAATAGTATACAACGTTATACGTTATAACGTAATGCTACATAACGTTATACGTTATAACGTAATAGTATACAACGTTATACGTTATAACGTAATGCTACATAACGTTATACGTTATAACGTAATAGTATACAACGTTATACGTTATAACGTAATGCTACATAACGTTATACGTTATAAGGTAATAGTATACCACGTTATACGTTATAACGTAATGCTACATAACGTTATACGTTATAAGGTACTAGTATACCACGTTATACGTTATAACGTAATGCTACATAACGTTATACGTTATAACGTAATAGTATACAACGTTATACGTTATAACGTAATGCTACATAACGTTATACGTTATAACGTAATAGTATACAACGTTATACGTTATAACGTAATAGTATACAACGTTATACGTTATAACGTAATGCTACATAACGTTATACGTTATAACGTAATAGTATACAACGTTATACGTTATAACGTAATGCTACATAACGTTATACGTTATAAGGTAATAGTATACCACGTTATACGTTATAACGTAATGCTACATAACGTTATACGTTATAACGTAATAGTATACAACGTTATACGTTATAACGCAATGCTACATAACGTTATACGTTATAAGGTAATAGTATACAACGTTATACGTTATAACGTAATGCTACATATCGTTATACGTTATAACGTAATGCTACATAACGTTATACGTTATAACGTAATAGTATACAACGTTATACGTTATAACGTAATGCTACATAACGTTATACGTTATAACGTAATAGTATACAACGTTATACGTTATAACGTAATGCTACATAACGTTATACGTTATAACGTAATAGTATACAACGTTATACGTTATAACGTAATGCTACATAACGTTATACGTTATAAGGCAATAGTATACCACGTTATACGTTATAACGTAATGCTACATAACGTTATACGTTATAAGGTACTAGTATACCACGTTATACGTTATAACGTAATGCTACATAACGTTATACGTTATAACGTAATAGTATACAACGTTATACGTTATAACGTAATGCTACATAACGTTATACGTTATAACGTAATAGTATACAACGTTATACGTTATAACGTAATGCTACATAACGATATACGTTATAAGGTAATAGTATACCACGTTATACGTTATAACGTAATGCTACATAACGTTATACGTTATAACGTAATGCTACATAAAGTTATACGTTATAACGTAATAGTATACAACGTTATACGTTATAACGTAATGCTACATAACGTTATACGTTATAACGTAATAGTATACAACGTTATACGTTATAACGTAATGCTACATAACGTTATACGTTATAACGTAATAGTATACAACGTTATACGTTATAACGTAATGCTACATAACGTTATACGTTATAACGTAATAGTATACAACGTTATACGTTATAACGTAATGCTACATAACGTTATACGTTATAACGTAATAGTATACAACGTTATACGTTATAACGTAATGCTACATATCGTTATACGTTATAACGTAATGCTACATAACGTTATACGTTATAACGTAATAGTATACAACGTTATACGTTATAACGTAATGCTACATAACGTTATACGTTATAACGTAATAGTATACAACGTTATACGTTATAACGTAATGCTACATAACGTTATACGTTATAACGTAATAGTATACAACGTTATACGTTATAACGTAATGCTACATAACGTTATACGTTATAAGGTAATAGTATACCACGTTATACGTTATAACGTAATGCTACATAACGTTATACGTTATAACGTAATAGTATACAACGTTATACGTTATAACGTAATAGTATACAACGTTTTACGTTATAACGTAATGCTATCTAACGTTATACGTTATAACGTAATAGTATACAACGTTATACGTTATAACGTAATGCTACATACCGTTATACGTTATAACGTAATAGTATACAACGTTATACGTTATAACGTAATGCTACATAACGTTATACGTTATAACGTAATAGTATACAACGTTATACGTTATAACGTAATGCTACATAACATTATACGCTATAAGGTTATAGTATACAACGTTGTATGTTATAGCATAATGCTACATAACGTTATACGTTATAACGTAATGCTACATAACGTTATACGTTATAACGTAATAGTATACAACGTTATACGTTATAACGTAATGCTACATAACGTTATACGTTATAACGTAATAGTATACAACGTTATACGTTATAACGTAATGCTACATAACGTTATACGTTATAACGTAATAGTATACAACGTTATACGTTATAACGTAATGCTACATAACATTATACGTCATAAGGTTATAGTATACAACGTTGTATGTTATAGCATAATGCTACATAACGTTATACGTTATAACGTAATGCTACATAACGTTATACGTTATAACGTAATAGTATACAACGTTATACGTTATAACGTAATGCTACATTACGTTATACGTTATAACGTAATAGTATACAACGTTATACGTTATAACGTAATGCTACATATCGTTATACGTTATAACGTAATGCTACATAACGTTATACGTTATAACGTAATAGTATACAACGTTATACGTTATAACGTAATGCTACATAACGTCATACGTTATAACGTAATAGTATACAACGTTATACGTTATAACGTAATGCTACATAACGTTATACGTTATAACGTAATAGTATACAACGTTATACGTTATAACGTAATGCTACATAACGTTATACGTTATAAGGCAATAGTATACCACGTTATACGTTATAACGTAATGCTACATAACGTTATACGTTATAAGGTACTAGTACACCACGTTATACGTTATAACGTAATGCTACATAACGTCATACGTTATAACGTAATAGTATACAACGTTATACGTTATAACGTAATGCTACATAACGTTATACGTTATAACGTAATAGTATACAACGTTATACGTTATAACGTAATGCTACATTACGTTATACGTTATAACGTAATAGTATACAACGTTATACGTTATAACGTAATGCTACATATCGTTATACGTTATAACGTAATGCTACATAACGTTATACGTTATAACGTAATAGTATACAACGTTATACGTTATAACGTAATAGTATACAACGTTATACGTTATAACGTAATGCTACATAACGTTATACGTTATAACGTAATAGTATACAACGTTATACGTTATAACGTAATGCTACATAACGTTATACGTTATAAGGCAATAGTATACCACGTTATACGTTATAACGTAATGCTACATAACGTTATACGTTATAAGGTACTAGTATACCACGTTATACGTTATAACGTAATGCTACATAACGTTATACGTTATAACGTAATAGTATACAACGTTATACGTTATAACGTAATGCTACATAACGTTATACGTTATAACGTAATAGTATACAACGTTATACGTTATAACGTAATGCTACATAACGTTATACGTTATAAGGTAATAGTATACCACGTTATACGTTATAACGTAATGCTACATAACGTTATACGTTATAAGGTACTAGTATACCACGTTATACGTTATAACGTAATGCTACATAACGTTATACGTTATAACGTAATAGTATACAACGTTATACGTTATAACGTAATGCTACATAACGTTATACGTTATAACGTAATAGTATACAACGTTATACGTTATAACGTAATGCTACATAACGTTATACGTTATAACGTAATAGTATACAACGTTATACGTTATAACGTAATGCTACATAACGTTATACGTTATAACGTAATAGTATACAACGTTATACGTTATAACGTAATGCTACATAACGTTATACGTTATAACGTAATAGTATACAACGTTATACGTTATAACGTAATGCTACATAACGTTATACGTTATAAGGCAATAGTATACCACGTTATACGTTATAACGTAATGCTACATAACGTTATACGTTATAAGGTAATAGTATACCACGTTATACGTTATAACGTAATGCTACATAACGTTATACGTTATAACGTAATAGTATACAACGTTATACGTTATAACGTAATAGTATACAACGTTTTACGTTATAACGTAATGCTATCTAACGTTATACGTTATAACGTAATAGTATACAAAGTTATACGTTATAACGTAATGCTACATACCGTTATACGTTATAACGTAATAGTATACAACGTTATACGTTATAACGTAATGCTACATAACGTTATACGTTATAACGTAATAGTATACAACGTTATACGTTATAACGTAATGCTACATAACATTATACGTTATAAGGTTATAGTATACAACGTTGTATGTTATAGCATAATGCTACATAACGTTATACGTTATAACGTAATGCTACATAACGTTATACGTTATAACGTAATAGTATACAACGTTATACGTTATAACGTAATGCTACATAACGTTATACGTTATAACGTAATAGTATACAACGTTATACGTTATAACGTAATGCTACATTACGTTATACGTTATAACGTAATAGTATACAACGTTATACGTTATAACGTAATGCTACATATCGTTATACGTTATAACGTAATGCTACATAACGTTATACGTTATAACGTAATAGTATACAACGTTATACGTTATAACGTAATGCTACATAACGTCATACGTTATAACGTAATAGTATACAACGTTATACGTTATAACGTAATGCTACATAACGTTATACGTTATAACGTAATAGTATACAACGTTATACGTTATAACGTAATGCTACATAACGTTATACGTTATAAGGCAATAGTATACCACGTTATACGTTATAACGTAATGCTACATAACGTTATACGTTATAAGGTACTAGTATACCACGTTATACGTTATAACGTAATGCTACATAACGTTATACGTTATAACGTAATAGTATACAACGTTATACGTTATAACGTAATGCTACATAACGTTATACGTTATAACGTAATAGTATACAACGTTATACGTTATAACGTAATGCTACATAACGTTATACGTTATAAGGTAATAGTATACCACGTTATACGTTATAACGTAATGCTACATAACGTTATACGTTATAAGGTACTAGTATACCACGTTATACGTTATAACGTAATGCTACATAACGTTATACGTTATAACGTAATAGTATACAACGTTATACGTTATAACGTAATGCTACATAACGTTATACGTTATAACGTAATAGTATACAACGTTATACGTTATAACGTAATGCTACATAACGTTATACGTTATAACGTAATAGTATACAACGTTATACGTTATAACGTAATGCTACATAACGTTATACGTTATAAGGCAATAGTATACAACGTTGTATGTTATAGCATAATGCTACATAACGTTATACGTTATAACGTAATGCTACATAACGTTATACGTTATAACGTAATAGTATACAACGTTATACGTTATAACGTAATGCTACATAACGATATACGTTATAAGGTAATAGTATACCACGTTATACGTTATAACGTAATGCTACATAACGTTATACGTTATAACGTAATGCTACATAAAGTTATACGTTATAACGTAATAGTATACAACGTTATACGTTATAACGTAATGCTACATAACGTTATACGTTATAACGTAATAGTATACAACGTTATACGTTATAACGTAATGCTACATAACGTTATACGTTATAACGTAATAGTATACAACGTTATACGTTATAACGTAATGCTACATAACATTATACGTTATAAGGTTATAGTATACAACGTTGTATGTTATAGCATAATGCTACATAACGTTATACGTTATAACGTAATGCTACATAACGTTATACGTTATAACGTAATAGTATACAACGTTATACGTTATAACGTAATGCTACATAACGTTATACGTTATAACGTAATGCTACATATCGTTATACGTTATAACGTAATGCTACATAACGTTATACGTTATAACGTAATAGTATACAACGTTATACGTTATAACGTAATGCTACATAACGTTATACGTTATAACGTAATAGTATACAACGTTATACGTTATAACGTAATGCTACATAACGTTATACGTTATAACGTAATAGTATACAACGTTATACGTTATAACGTAATGCTACATAACGTTATACGTTATAAGGTAATAGTATACCACGTTATACGTTATAACGTAATGTTACATAACGTTATACGTTATAACGTAATAGTATACAACGTTATACGTTACAACGTAATAGTATACAACGTTTTACGTTATAACGTAATGCTATCTAACGTTATACGTTATAACGTAATAGTATACAACGTTATACGTTATAACGTAATGCTACATACCGTTATACGTTATAACGTAATAGTATACAACGTTATACGTTATAACGTAATGCTACATAACGTTATACGTTATAACGTAATAGTATACAACGTTATACGTTATAACGTAATGCTACATAACATTATACGCTATAAGGTTATAGTATACAACGTTGTATGTTATAGCATAATGCTACATAACGTTATACGTTATAACGTAATGCTACATAACGTTATACGTTATAACGTAATAGTATACAACGTTATACGTTATAACGTAATGCTACATAACGTTATACGTTATAACGTAATAGTATACAACGTTATACGTTATAACGTAATGCTACATAACGTTATACGTTATAACGTAATAGTATACAACGTTATACGTTATAACGTAATGCTACATAACATTATACGTTATAAGGTTATAGTATACAACGTTGTATGTTATAGCATAATGCTACATAACGTTATACGTTATAACGTAATGCTACATAACGTTATACGTTATAACGTAATAGTATACAACGTTATACGTTATAACGTAATGCTACATAACGTTATACGTTATAACGTAATAGTATACAACGTTATACGTTATAACGTAATGCTACATTACGTTATACGTTATAACGTAATAGTATACAACGTTATACGTTATAACGTAATGCTACATATCGTTATACGTTATAACGTAATGCTACATAACGTTATACGCTATAACGTAATAGTATACAACGTTATACGTTATAACGTAATGCTACATAACGTCATACGTTATAACGTAATAGTATACAACGTTATACGTTATAACGTAATGCTACATAACGTTATACGTTATAACGTAATAGTATACAACGTTATACGTTATAACGTAATGCTACATAACGTTATACGTTATAAGGCAATAGTATACCACGTTATACGTTATAACGTAATGCTACATAACGTTATACGTTATAAGGTACTAGTATACCACGTTATACGTTATAACGTAATGCTACATAACGTTATACGTTATAACGTAATAGTATACAACGTTATACGTTATAACGTAATGCTACATAACGTTATACGTTATAACGTAATAGTATACAACGTTATACGTTATAACGTAATGCTACATAACGTTATACGTTATAAGGTAATAGTATACCACGTTATACGTTATAACGTAATGCTACATAACGTTATACGTTATAAGGTACTAGTATACCACGTTATACGTTATAACGTAATGCTACATAACGTTATACGTTATAACGTAATAGTATACAACGTTATACGTTATAACGTAATGCTACATAACGTTATACGTTATAACGTAATAGTATACAACGTTATACGTTATAACGTAATAGTATACAACGTTATACGTTATAACGTAATGCTACATAACGTTATACGTTATAACGTAATAGTATACAACGTTATACGTTATAACGTAATGCTACATAACGTTATACGTTATAAGGTAATAGTATACCACGTTATACGTTATAACGTAATGCTACATAACGTTATACGTTATAACGTAATAGTATACAACGTTATACGTTATAACGTAATGCTACATAACGTTATATGTTATAACGTAATAGTATACAACGTTATACGTTATAACGTAATGCTACATATCGTTATACGTTATAACGTAATGCTACATAACGTTATACGTTATAACGTAATAGTATACAACGTTATACGTTATATCGTAATGCTACATAACGTTATACGTTATAACGTAATAGTATACAACGTTATACGTTATAACGTAATGCTACATAACGTTATACGTTATAACGTAATAGTATACAACGTTATACGTTATAACGTAATGCTACATATCGTTATACGTTATAACGTAATGCTACATAACGTTATACGTTATAACGTAATAGTATACAACGTTATACGTTATAACGTCGTGCTACATAACGTTATACGTTATAACGTAATAGTATACAACGTTATACGTTATAACGTAATGCTACATAACGTTATATGTTATAACGTAATAGTATACAACGTTATACGTTATAACGTAATGCTACATATCGTTATACGTTATAACGTAATGCTACATAACGTTATACGTTATAACGTAATAGTATACAACGTTATACGTTATAACGTAATGCTACATAACGTTATACGTTATAACGTAATAGTATACAACGTTATACGTTATAACGTAATGCTACATAACGTTATACGTTATAACGTAATAGTATACAACGTTATACGTTATAACGTAATGCTACATATCGTTATACGTTATAACGTAATGCTACATAACGTTATACGTTATAACGTAATAGTATACAACGTTATACGTTATAACGTAATGCTACATAACGTTATACGTTATAAGGTAATAGTATACCACGTTATACGTTATAACGTAATGCTACATAACGTTATACGTTATAACGTAATAGTATACAACGTTATACGTTATAACGTAATGCTACATAACGTTATACGTTATAACGTAATAGTATACAACGTTATACGTTATAACGTAATGCTACATAACGTTCTACGTTATAACGTAATAGTATACAACGTTATACGTTATAACGTAATGCTACATATCGTTATACGTTATAACGTGATAGTATACAACGTTATACGTTATAACGTAATGCTACATAACGTTATACGTTATAACGTAATAGTATACAACGTTATACGTTATAACGTAATGCTACATAACATTATACGTTATAAGGTTATAGTATACAACGTTATATGTTATAGCATAATGCTACATAACGTTATACGTTATAACGTAATGCTACATAACGTTATACGTTATAAGGTAGTAGTATACAACGTTATACGTTATAACGTAATGCTACATAACGTTATACGTTATAACGTAATAGTATACAACGTTATACGTTATAACGTAATGCTACATAACGTTATACGTTATAAGGCAATAGTATACCACGTTATACGTTATAACGTAATGCTACATAACGTTATACGTTATAAGGTACTAGTATACCACGTTATACGCTATAACGTAATGCTACATAACGTTATACGTTATAACGTAATAGTATACAACGTTATACGTTATAACGTAATGCTACATAACGTTATACGTTATAACGTAATAGTATACAACGTTATACGTTATAACGTAATGCTACATAACGTTATACGTTATAAGGTAATAGTATACCACGTTATACGTTATAACGTAATGCTACATAACGTTATACATTATAACGTAATAGTATACAACGTTATACGTTATAACGTAATAGTATACAACGTTATACGTTATAACGTAATGCTACATAACGTTATACGTTATAACGTAATAGTATACAACGTTATACGTTAGAACGTAATGCTACATAACGTTATACGTTATAACGTAATAGTATGCAACGTTATACGTTATAACGTAATGCTACATAACGTTATACGTTATAACGTAATAGTATACAACGTTATACGTTATAACGTAATGCTACATAACATTATACGTTATAAGGTTATAGTATATAACGTTATATGTTATAGCATAATGCTACATAACGTTATACGTTATAACGTAATGCTACATAACGTTATACGTTATAAGGTAGTAGTATACAACGTTATACGTTATAACGTAATGCTACATAACGTTATACGTTATAACGTACTAGTATACAACGTTATACGTTATAACGTCGTGCTACATAACGTTATACGTTATAACGTAATAGTTTACAACGTTATACGTTATAACGTAATGCTACATAACGTTATACGTTATAGCGTAATAGTATATAACGTATAACGTTATATGGTAACAATATATAACGATATACGTTAGAACGTAATGCTACATAACGTTATACGATATAAGGTAACAATATATAACGATATACGTTATAACGTAGTGCTACACAACGTTATACGTTATAAGGTAAGAGTATATAACGTTATACGTTATTACGTAATGCTACATAACGTTGTACGTTATAAGGTAATAGTATATAACGTTATACGTTATAACGTAGTGCTACATAACGTTATACGTTATAACGTAATAGTATACAACGTTATACGTTATAACGTAATGCTACATATCGTTATACGTTATAACGTAATAGTATACAACGTTATACGTTATAACGTAATGCTACATAACGTTATACGTTATAACGTAATAGTATACAACGTTATACGTTATAACGTAATGCTACATAACATTATACGTTATAAGGTTATAGTATACAACGTTATATGTTATAGCATAATGCTACATAACGTTATACGTTATAACGTAATGCTACATAACGTTATACGTTATAAGGTAGTAGTATACAACGTTATACGTTATAACGTAATGCTACATAACGTTATACGTTATAACGTAATAGTATACAACGTTATACGTTATAACGTAATGCTACATAACGTTATACGTTATAAGGTAATAGTATACCACGTTATACGTTATAACGTAATGCTACATAACGTTATACGTTATAACGTAATAGTATACAACGTTATACGTTATAACGTAATGCTACATAACGTTATACGTTATAACGTAATAGTATACAACGTTATACGTTATAACGTAATGCTACATAACGTTCTACGTTATAACGTAATAGTATACAACGAAATACGTTATAACGTAATGCTACATAACGTTATACGTTATAAGGTAATAGTATATAACGTTATACGTTATAGCGTAATGCTACATAACGTTATACGTTATAAGGTAATAGTATATAACGTTATACGTTATAACGCAATGCTACATAACGTAATACGTTATAAGGTAACAGTACATAGCGTTATACGATATAACGTAGTGCTACATAACGTTATACGTTATAACGTGGTGCTACATAACGTTATACGTTATAACGTCGTGCTACATAACGTTATACGTTATAACGTAATAGTATACCACGTTATACGCTATAGCGTAATGCTACATACCTTTATACGTTATAAGGTAATAGTATATAACGGTATACGTTATAACGTAATGCTACATAACGTTATACGTTATAAGGTAATAGTATATAACGTTATACGTTATAACGTAGTGCTACATAACGTTATACGTTATAACGTAATAGTATACAACTTTATACGTTATAACCTAATGCTACATAACGTTATACGTTATAAGGTATTTGTATACAACGTATAACGTTATAAGGTAACAATATATAAGGATATACGTTATAACGTAATGCTACATATCGTTATACGTTATAACGTAATAGTATACAACGAAATACGTTATAACGTAATAGTATACAACGAAATACGTTATAACGTAATGCTACATAACGTTATACGTTATAAGGTAATAGTATATAACATTATACGTTATAGCGTAATGCTACATAACGTTATACGTTATAAGGTAATATTATATAACGTTATACGTTACAACGTAATGCTACATAACGTAATACGTTATAACGTAATAGTACACAAAGTTATACGTCATAACCTAATGCTACATAACGTTATACGTTATAAGGTAATAGTATACAACGTATAACGTTATAAGGTAACAATATATAAGGATATACGTTATAACGTAATGCTACATAACGTTATACGTTATAACGTAATAGTATACAACGAAATACGTTATAACGTAATGCTACATAACGTTATACGTTATAAGGTAATAGTATATAACGTTATACGTTATAACGTAATAGTATACAACGTTATACGTTAGAACGTAATGCTACATAACGTTATACGTTATAATGTAATAGTATACAACGTTATACGTTATAACGTAATGCTACATAACGTTGTACGTTATAAGGTAATAGTATATAACGCTATACGTTATAACGTAGTGCTACATAACGTTATACGTTATAACGTAATAGTATACAATGTTATACGTTATAACGTAATAGTATACAACGTTATACGTTATAACGTAATGCTACATAACGTTATACGTTATAACGTAATAGTATACAACGTTATACGTTATAACGTAATGCTACATAACGTTATACGTTATAACGTAATAGTATACAACGTTATACGTTATAACGTAATGCTACATAACGTTATACGTTATAACGTAATAGTATACAACGAAATACGTTATAACGTAATGCTACATAACGTTATACGTTATAAGGTAATAGTATATAACGTTATACGTTATAGCGTAATGCTACATAACGTTATACGTTATAAGGTAATAGTATATAACGTTATACGTTATAACGCAATGCTACATAACGTAATACGTTATAAGGTAACAGTACATAGCGTTATACGATATAACGTAGTGCTACATAACGTTATACGTTATAACGTGGTGCTACATAACGTTATACGTTATAACGTCGTGCTACATAACGTTATACGTTATAACGTAATAGTATACAACGTTATACGCTATAGCGTAATGCTACATAACTTTATACGTTATAAGGTAATACTATATAACGGTATACGTTATAACGTAATGCTACATAACGTTATACGTTATAAGGTAATAGTATATAACGTTATACGTTATAACGTAGTGCTACATAACGTTATACGTTATAACGTAATAGTATACAACGTTATACGCTATAGCGTAATGCTACATAACATTATACGTTATAAGGTAATAGTATATAACGTTACACGATATAACGTAGTGCTACATAACGTTATACGTTATAACGTAATAGTATAAAACGTTATACGTTATAACGTAATGCTACATAACGTCATACGTTATAAGGTAATAGTATATAACGTATAACGTTATATGGTAACAATATATAACGATATACGTTATAACGTAATGCTACATAACGTTATACGTTATATGGTAACAATATATAACGATATACGTTATAACGTAATGCTACATAACGTCATACGTTATAAGGTAATAGTATATAACGTATAACGTTATATGGTAACAATATATAACGATATACGTTATAACGTAATGCTACATAACGTTATACGTTATAACGTAGTGCTACATAACGTTATACGTTATAAGGTAAGAGTATATAACGTTATACGTTATTACGTAACGCTACATAACGTTGTACGTTATAAGGTAATACTATATAACGTTATACGTTATAACCTAATGCTACATAACGTTATACGTTATAAGGTAATAGTATACAACGTATAACGTTATAAGGTAACAATATATAAGGATATACGTTATAACGTAATGCTACATAACGTTATACGTTATAACGTAATAGTATACAACGAAATACGTTATAACGTAATAGTATACAACGAAATACGTTATAACGTAATGCTACATAACGTTATACGTTATAAGGTAATAGTATATAACGTTATACGTTATAACGTAATAGTATACAACGAAATACGTTATAACGTAATAGTATACAACGAAATACGTTATAACGTAATGCTACATAACGTTATACGTTATAACGTAATAGTATACAACGTTATACGTTATAACGTAATGCTACATAACGTTATACGTTATAACGTAATAGTATACAACGTTATACGTTATAACGTAATGCTACATAACGTTATACGTTATAAGGTAATAGTATACCACGTTATACGTTATAACGTAATGCTACATAACGTTATACGTTATAACGTAATAGTATACAACGTTATACGTTATAACGTAATGCTACATAACGTTATACGTTATAACGTAATAGTATACAACGTTATACGTTTTAACGTAATGCTACATATCGTTATACGTTATAACGTAATGCTACATAACGTTATACGTTATAACGTAATAGTATACAACGTTATACGTTATAACGTAATGCTACATAACGTTATACGTTATAACGTAATAGTATACAACGTTATACGTTATAACGTAATGCTACATAACGTTATACGTTATAACGTAATAGTATACAACGTTATACGTTATAACGTAATGCTACATAACGTTATACGTTATAAGGCAATAGTATACCACGTTATACGTTATAACGTAATGCTACATAACGTTATACGTTATAAGGTACTAGTATACCACGTTATACGTTATAACGTAATGCTACATAACGTTATACGTTATAACGTAATAGTATACAACGTTATACGTTATAACGTAATGCTACATAACGTTATACGTTATAACGTAATAGTATACAACGTTATACGTTATAACGTAATGCTACATAACGATATACGTTATAAGGTAATAGTATACCACGTTATACGTTATAACGTAATGCTACATAACGATATACGTTATAAGGTAATAGTATACCACGTTATACGTTATAACGTAATGCTACATAAAGTTATACGTTATAACGTAATAGTATACAACGTTATACGTTATAACGTAATGCTACATAACGTTATACGTTATAACGTAATAGTATACAACGTTATACGTTATAACGTAATGCTACATAACGTTATACGTTATAACGTAATAGTATACAACGTTATACGTTATAACGTAATGCTACATAACATTATACGTTATAAGGTTATAGTATACAACGTTGTATGTTATAGCATAATGCTACATAACGTTATACGTTATAACGTAATGCTACATAACGTTATACGTTATAACGTAATAGTATACAACGTTATACGTTATAACGTAATGCTACATAACGTTATACGTTATAACGTAATAGTATACAACGTTATACGTTATAACGTAATGCTACATAACGTTATACGTTATAACGTAATAGTATACAACGTTATACGTTATAACGTAATGCTACATATCGTTATACGTTATAACGTAATGCTACATAACGTTATACGTTATAACGTAATAGTATACAACGTTATACGTTATAACGTAATGCTACATAACGTTATACGTTATAACGTAATAGTATACAACGTTATACGTTATAACGTAATGCTACATAACGTTATACGTTATAACGTAATAGTATACAACGTTATACGTTATAACGTAATGCTACATAACGTTATACGTTATAAGGTAATAGTATACCACGTTATACGTTATAACGTAATGCTACATAACGTTATACGTTATAACGTAATAGTATACAACGTTATACGTTATAACGTAATAGTATACAACGTTTTACGTTATAACGTAATGCTATATAACGTTATACGTTATAACGTAATAGTATACAACGTTATACGTTATAACGTAATGCTACATACCGTTATACGTTATAACGTAATAGTATACAACGTTATACGTTATAACGTAATGCTACATAACGTTATACGTTATAACGTAATAGTATACAACGTTATACGTTATAACGTAATGCTACATAACATTATACGCTATAAGGTTATAGTATACAACGTTGTATGTTATAGCATAATGCTACATAACGTTATACGTTATAACGTAATGCTACATAACGTTATACGTTATAACGTAATAGTATACAACGTTATACGTTATAACGTAATGCTACATAACGTTATACGTTATAACGTAATAGTATACAACGTTATACGTTATAACGTAATGCTACATAACGTTATACGTTATAACGTAATAGTATACAACGTTATACGTTATAACGTAATGCTACATAACATTATACGTTATAAGGTTATAGTATACAACGTTGTATGTTATAGCATAATGCTACATAACGTTATACGTTATAACGTAATGCTACATAACGTTATACGTTATAACGTAATAGTATACAACGTTATACGTTATAACGTAATGCTACATAACGTTATACGTTATAACGTAATAGTATACAACGTTATACGTTATAACGTAATGCTACATTACGTTATACGTTATAACGTAATAGTATACAACGTTATACGTTATAACGTAATGCTACATATCGTTATACGTTATAACGTAATGCTACATAACGTTATACGTTATAACGTAATAGTATACAACGTTATACGTTATAACGTAATGCTACATAACGTCATACGTTATAACGTAATAGTATACAACGTTATACGTTATAACGTAATGCTACATAACGTTATACGTTATAACGTAATAGTATACAACGTTATACGTTATAACGTAATGCTACATAACGTTATACGTTATAAGGCAATAGTATACCACGTTATACGTTATAACGTAATGCTACATAACGTTATACGTTATAAGGTACTAGTATACCACGTTATACGTTATAACGTAATGCTACATAACGTTATACGTTATAACGTAATAGTATACAACGTTATACGTTATAACGTAATGCTACATAACGTTATACGTTATAACGTAATAGTATACAACGTTATACGTTATAACGTAATGCTACATAACGTTATACGTTATAAGGTAATAGTATACCACGTTATACGTTATAACGTAATGCTACATAACGTTATACGTTATAAGGTACTAGTATACCACGTTATACGTTATAACGTAATGCTACATAACGTTATACGTTATAACGTAATAGTATACAACGTTATACGTTATAACGTAATGCTACATAACGTTATACGTTATAACGTAATAGTATACAACGTTATACGTTATAACGTAATGCTACATATCGTTATACGTTATAACGTAATGCTACATAACGTTATACGTTATAACGTAATAGTATACAACGTTATACGTTATATCGTAATGCTACATAACGTTATACGTTATAACGTAATAGTATACAACGTTATACGTTATAACGTAATGCTACATAACGTTATACGTTATAACGTAATAGTATACAACGTTATACGTTATAACGTAATGCTACATAACGTTATACGTTATAAGGTACTAGTATACCACGTTATACGTTATAACGTAATGCTACATAACGTTATACGTTATAACGTAATAGTATACAACGTTATACGTTATAACGTAATGCTACATAACGTTATACGTTATAACGTAATAGTATACAACGTTATACGTTATAACGTAATGCTACATAACGTTATACGTTAGAAGGTAATAGTATACCACGTTATACGTTATAACGTAATGCTACATAACGTTATACGTTATAAGGTACTAGTATACCACGTTATACGTTATAACGTAATGCTACATAACGTTATACGTTATAACGTAATAGTATACAACGTTATACGTTATAACGTAATGCTACATAACGTTATACGTTATAACGTAATAGTATACAACGTTATACGTTATAACGTAATAGTATACAACGTTATACGTTATAACGTAATGCTACATAACGTTATACGTTATAACGTAATAGTATACAACGTTATACGTTATAACGTAATGCTACATAACGTTATACGTTATAAGGTAATAGTATACCACGTTATACGTTATAACGTAATGCTACATAACGTTATACGTTATAACGTAATAGTATACAACGTTATACGTTATAACGTAATGCTACATAACGTTATATGTTATAACGTAATAGTATACAACGTTATACGTTATAACGTAATGCTACATATCGTTATACGTTATAACGTAATGCTACATAACGTTATACGTTATAACGTAATAGTATACAACGTTATACGTTATATCGTAATGCTACATAACGTTATACGTGATAACGTAATAGTATACAACGTTATACGTTATAACGTAATGCTACATAACGTTATACGTTATAACGTAATAGTATACAACGTTATACGTTATAACGTAATGCTACATATCGTTATACGTTATAACGTAATGCTACATGACGTTATACGTTATAACGTAATAGTATACAACGTTATACGTTATAACGTCGTGCTACATAACGTTATACGTTATAACGTAATAGTATACAACGTTATACGTTATAACGTAATGCTACATAACGTTATATGTTATAACGTAATAGTATACAACGTTATACGTTATAACGTAATGCTACATATCGTTATACGTTATAACGTAATGCTACATAACGTTATACGTTATAACGTAATAGTATACAACGTTATACGTTATAACGTAATGCTACATAACGTTATACGTTATAACGTAATAGTATACAACGTTATACGTTATAACGTAATGCTACATAACGTTATACGTTATAACGTAATAGTATACAACGTTATACGTTATAACGTAATGCTACATATCGTTATACGTTATAACGTAATGCTACATAACGTTATACGTTATAACGTAATAGTATACAACGTTATACGTTATAACGTAATGCTACATAACGTTATACGTTATAAGGTAATAGTATACCACGTTATACGTTATAACGTAATGCTACATAACGTTATACGTTATAACGTAATAGTATACAACGTTATACGTTATAACGTAATGCTACATAACGTTATACGTTATAACGTAATAGTATACAACGTTATACGTTATAACGTAATGCTACATAACGTTCTACGTTATAACGTAATAGTATACAACGTTATACGTTATAACGTAATGCTACATATCGTTATACGTTATAACGTGATAGTATACAACGTTATACGTTATAACGTAATGCTACATAACGTTATACGTTATAACGTAATAGTATACAACGTTATACGTTATAACGTAATGCTACATAACATTATACGTTATAAGGTTATAGTATACAACGTTATATGTTATAGCATAATGCTACATAACGTTATACGTTATAACGTAATGCTACATAACGTTATACGTTATAAGGTAGTAGTATACAACGTTATACGTTATAACGTAATGCTACATAACGTTATACGTTATAACGTAATAGTATACAACGTTATACGTTATAACGTAATGCTACATAACGTTATACGTTATAAGGCAATAGTATACCACGTTATACGTTATAACGTAATGCTACATAACGTTATACGTTATAAGGTACTAGTATACCACGTTATACGCTATAACGTAATGCTACATAACGTTATACGTTATAACGTAATAGTATACAACGTTATACGTTATAACGTAATGCTACATAACGTTATACGTTATAACGTAATAGTATACAACGTTATACGTTATAACGTAATGCTACATAACGTTATACGTTATAAGGTAATAGTATACCACGTTATACGTTATAACGTAATGCTACATAACGTTATACATTATAACGTAATAGTATACAACGTTATACGTTATAACGTAATAGTATACAACGTTATACGTTATAACGTAATGCTACATAACGTTATACGTTATAACGTAATAGTATACAACGTTATACGTTAGAACGTAATGCTACATAACGTTATACGTTATAACGTAATAGTATACAACGTTATACGTTATAACGTAATGCTACATAACGTTATACGTTATAACGTAATAGTATACAACGTTATACGTTATAACGTAATGCTACATAACATTATACGTTATAAGGTTATAGTATATAACGTTATATGTTATAGCATAATGCTACATAACGTTATACGTTATAACGTAATGCTACATAACGTTATACGTTATAAGGTAGTAGTATACAACGTTATACGTTATAACGTAATGCTACATAACGTTATACGTTATAACGTACTAGTATACAACGTTATACGTTATAACGTCGTGCTACATAACGTTATACGTTATAACGTAATAGTTTACAACGTTATACGTTATAACGTAATGCTACATAACGTTATACGTTATAGCGTAATAGTATATAACGTATAACGTTATATGGTAACAATATATAACGATATACGTTAGAACGTAATGCTACATAACGTTATACGATATAAGGTAACAATATATAACGATATACGTTATAACGTAGTGCTACACAACGTTATACGTTATAAGGTAAGAGTATATAACGTTATACGTTATTACGTAATGCTACATAACGTTGTACGTTATAAGGTAATAGTATATAACGTTATACGTTATAACGTAGTGCTACATAACGTTATACGTTATAACGTAATAGTATACAACGTTATACGTTATAACGTAATGCTACATATCGTTATACGTTATAACGTAATAGTATACAACGTTATACGTTATAACGTAATGCTACATAACGTTATACGTTATAACGTAATAGTATACAACGTTATACGTTATAACGTAATGCTACATAACATTATACGTTATAAGGTTATAGTATACAACGTTATATGTTATAGCATAATGCTACATAACGTTATACGTTATAACGTAATGCTACATAACGTTATACGTTATAAGGTAGTAGTATACAACGTTATACGTTATAACGTAATGCTACATAACGTTATACGTTATAACGTAATAGTATACAACGTTATACGTTATAACGTAATGCTACATAACGTTATACGTTATAAGGTAATAGTATACCACGTTATACGTTATAACGTAATGCTACATAACGTTATACGTTATAACGTAATAGTATACAACGTTATACGTTATAACGTAATGCTACATAACGTTATACGTTATAACGTAATAGTATACAACGTTATACGTTATAACGTAATGCTACATAACGTTCTACGTTATAACGTAATAGTATACAACGAAATACGTTATAACGTAATGCTACATAACGTTATACGTTATAAGGTAATAGTATATAACGTTATACGTTATAGCGTAATGCTACATAACGTTATACGTTATAAGGTAATAGTATATAACGTTATACGTTATAACGCAATGCTACATAACGTGATACGTTATAAGGTAACAGTACATAGCGTTATACGATATAACGTAGTGCTACATAACGTTATACGTTATAACGTGGTGCTACATAACGTTATACGTTATAACGTCGTGCTACATAACGTTATACGTTATAACGTAATAGTATACAACGTTATACGCTATAGCGTAATGCTACATACCTTTATACGTTATAAGGTAATAGTATATAACGGTATACGTTATAACGTAATGCTACATAACGTTATACGTTATAAGGTAATAGTATATAACGTTATACGTTATAACGTAGTGCTACATAACGTTATACGTTATAACGTAATAGTATACAACGTTATACGTTATAACCTAATGCTACATAACGTTATACGTTATAAGGTATTTGTATACAACGTATAACGTTATAAGGTAACAATATATAAGGATATACGTTATAACGTAATGCTACATATCGTTATACGTTATAACGTAATAGTATACAACGAAATACGTTATAACGTAATAGTATACAACGAAATACGTTATAACGTAATGCTACATAACGTTATACGTTATAAGGTAATAGTATATAACATTATACGTTATAGCGTAATGCTACATAACGTTATACGTTATAAGGTAATATTATATAACGTTATACGTTACAACGTAATGCTACATAACGTAATACGTTATAACGTAATAGTACACAAAGTTATACGTCATAACCTAATGCTACATAACGTTATACGTTATAAGGTAATAGTATACAACGTATAACGTTATAAGGTAACAATATATAAGGATATACGTTATAACGTAATGCTACATAACGTTATACGTTATAACGTAATAGTATACAACGAAATACGTTATAACGTAATGCTACATAACGTTATACGTTATAAGGTAATAGTATATAACGTTATACGTTATAACGTAATAGTATACAACGTTATACGTTAGAACGTAATGCTACATAACGTTATACGTTATAATGTAATAGTATACAACGTTATACGTTATAACGTAATGCTACATAACGTTGTACGTTATAAGGTAATAGTATATAACGCTATACGTTATAACGTAGTGCTACATAACGTTATACGTTATAACGTAATAGTATACAATGTTATACGTTATAACGTAATAGTATACAACGTTATACGTTATAACGTAATGCTACATAACGTTATACGTTATAACGTAATAGTATACAACGTTATACGTTATAACGTAATGCTACATAACGTTATACGTTATAACGTAATAGTATACAACGTTATACGTTATAACGTAATGCTACATAACGTTATACGTTATAACGTAATAGTATACAACGAAATACGTTATAACGTAATGCTACATAACGTTATACGTTATAAGGTAATAGTATATAACGTTATACGTTATAGCGTAATGCTACATAACGTTATACGTTATAAGGTAATAGTATATAACGTTATACGTTATAACGCAATGCTACATAACGTAATACGTTATAAGGTAACAGTACATAGCGTTATACGATATAACGTAGTGCTACATAACGTTATACGTTATAACGTGGTGCTACATAACGTTATACGTTATAACGTAGTGCTACATAACGTTATACGTTATAACGTAATAGTATACAACGTTATACGCTATAGCGTAATGCTACATAACTTTATACGTTATAAGGAAATACTATATAACGGTATACGTTATAACGTAATGCTACATAACGTTATACGTTATAAGGTAATAGTATATAACGTTATACGTTATAACGTAGTGCTACATAACGTTATACGTTATAACGTAATAGTATACAACGTTATACGCTATAGCGTAATGCTACATATCATTATACGTTATAAGGTAATAGTATATAACGTTACACGATATAACGTAGTGCTACATAACGTTATACGTTATAACGTAATAGTATAAAACGTTATACGTTATAACGTAATGCTACATAACGTCATACGTTATAAGGTAATAGTATATAACGTATAACGTTATATGGTAACAATATATAACGATATACGTTATAACGTAATGCTACATAACGTTATACGTTATAACGTAGTGCTACATAACGTTATACGTTATAAGGTAAGAGTATATAACGTTATACGTTATTACGTAACGCTACATAACGTTGTACGTTATAAGGTAATACTATATAACGTTATACGTTATAACCTAATGCTACATAACGTTATACGTTATAAGGTAATAGTATACAACGTATAACGTTATAAGGTAACAATATATAAGGATATACGTTATAACGTAATGCTACATAACGTTATACGTTATAACGTAATAGTATACAACGAAATACGTTATAACGTAATAGTATACAACGAAATACGTTATAACGTAATGCTACATAACGTTATACGTTATAAGGTAATAGTATATAACGTTATACGTTATAGCGTAATGCTACATAACGTTATACGTTATAAGGTAATATTATATAACGTTATACGTTATAACGTAATGCTACATAACGTTATACGTTATAACGTAATAGCACACAACGTTATACGTCATAACCTAATGCTACATAACGTTATACGTTATAAGGTAATAGTATACAACGTATAACGTTATAAGGTAACAATATATAAGGATATACGTTATAACGTAATGCTACATAACGTTATACGTTATAACGTAATAGTATACAACGAAATACGTTATAACGTAATGCTACATAACGTTATACGTTATAAGGTAATAGTATATAACGTTATACGTTATAGCGTAATGCTACATAACGTTATACGTTATAAGGTAATAGTATATAACGTTATACGTTATAACGTAATACTACATAACGTAATACGTTATAAGGTAACAGTACATAGCGTTATACGATATAACGTAGAGCTACATAACGTTATACGTTATAACGTGGTGCTACATAACGTTATACGTTATAACGTCGTGCTGCATAACGTTATACGTTATAACGTAATAGTATACAACGTTATACGTTAGAACGTAATGCTACATAACGTTATACGTTATAATGTAATAGTATACCACGTTATACGTTATAACGTAATGCTATCTAACGTTATACGTTATAGCGTAATAGTACACAACGTTACACGTTATAACGTAATGCTACATATCGTTATACGTTATAACGTAATAGTATACAACGTTATACGTTATAACGTAATGCTACATAACGTTATACGTTATAACGTAATAGTATACAACGTTACACGTTATAACGTAATGCTACATATCGTTATACGTTATAACGTAATAGTATACAACGTTATACGTTATAACGTAATGCTACATAACGTTATACGTTATAACGTAATAGTATACAACGTTATACGTTATAACGTAATGCTACATATCGTTATACGTTATAACGTAATGCTACATAACGTTATACGTTATAACGTAAGAGTATACAACGTTATACGTTATAACGTAATGCTACATATCGTTATACGTTATAACGTAATAGTATACAACGTTACACGTTATAACGTACTGCTACATATCGTTATACGTTATAACGTAATAGTATACAACGTTATACGTTATAACGTAATGCTACATAGCGTTATACGATATAACGTAGAGCTACATAACGTTATACGTTATAACGTGGTGCTACATAACGTTATACGTTATAACGTCGTGCTGCATAACGTTATACGTTATAACGTAATAGTATACAACGTTACACGTTATAACGTAATGCTACATATCGTTATACGTTATAACGTAATAGTATACAACGTTATGCGTTATAACGTAATGCTACATAACGTTATACGTTATAACGTAATAGTATACAACGTTATACGTTATAACGTAATGCTACATATCGTTATACGTTATAACGTAATGCTACATAACGTTATACGTTATAACGTAAGAGTATACAACGTTATACGTTATAACGTAATGCTACATAACGTTATACGTTATAACGTAATAGTATACAACGTTATACGTTATAACGTAATGCTACATATCGTTATACGTTATAACGTAATGCTACATAACGTTATACGTTATAACGTAATAGTATACAACGTTATACGTTATAACGTAATGCTACATAACGTTATACGTTATAACGTAATAGTATACAACGTTATACGTTATAACGTAATGCTACATAACGTTATACGTTATAACGTAATAGTATACAACGTTATACGTTATAACGTAATGCTACATAACGTTATACGTTATAACGTAATAGTATACAACGTTATACGTTATAACGTAATGCTACATATCGTCATACGTTATCACGTAATGCTACATAACGTTATACGTTATAACGTAATAGTATACAACGTTATACGTTATAACGTAATGCTACATAACGTTATACGTTATAACGTAATAGTATACAACGTTATACGTTATAACGTAATGCTACATAACGTTATACGTTATAACGTAATAGTATACAACGTTATACGTTATAACGTAATGCTACATAACGTTATACGTTATAAGGTACTAGTATACCACGTTATACGTTATAACGTAATGCTACATAACGTTATACGTTATAACGTAATAGTATACAACGTTATACGTTATAACGTAATGCTACATAACGTTATACGTTATAACGTAATAGTATACAACGTTATACGTTATAACGTAATGCTACATAACGTTATACGTTATAACGTAATAGTATACAACGTTATACGTTATAACGTAATGCTACATAACGTTATACGTTATAACGTAATAGTATACAACGTTTTACGTTATAACGTAATGCTATCTAACGTTATACGTTATAACGTAATAGTATACAACGTTATACGTTATAACGTAATGCTACATACCGTTATACGTTATAACGTAATAGTATACAACGTTATACGTTATAACGTAATGCTACATAACGTTATACGTTATAACGTAATAGTATACAACGTTATACGTTATAACGTAATGCTACATAACATTATACGTTATAAGGTTATAGTATACAACGTTGTATGTTATAGCATAATGCTACATAACGTTATACGTTATAACGTAATGCTACATAACGTTATACGTTATAACGTAATAGTATACAACGTTATACGTTATAACGTAATGCTACATAACGTTATACGTTATAACGTAATAGTATACAACGTTATACGTTATAACGTAATGCTACATAACGTTATACGTTATAACGTAATAGTATACAACGATATACGTTATAACGTAATGCTACATAACGTTATACGTTATAAGGCAATAGTATACCACGTTATACGTTATAACGTAATGCTACATAACGTTATACGTTATAAGGTACTAGTATACCACGTTATACGTTATAACGTAATGCTACATAACGTTATACGTTATAACGTAATAGTATACAACGTTATACGTTATAACGTAATGCTACATAACGTTATACGTTATAACGTAATAGTATACAACGTTGTATGTTATAGCATAATGCTACATAACGTTATACGTTATAACGTAATGCTACATAACGTTATACGTTATAACGTAATAGTATACAACGCTATACGTTATAACGTAATGCTACATAACGTTATACGTTATAACGTAATAGTATACAACGTTATACGTTATAACGTAATGCTACATAACGTTATACGTTATAACGTAATAGTATACAACGTTATACGTTATAACGTAATGCTACATAACGTTATACGTTATAACGTAATAGTATACAACGTTATACGTTATAACGTAATGCTACATAACGTTATACGTTATAAGGTTATAGTATACAACGTTGTATGTTATAACGTAATGCTACATATCGTTATACGTTATCACGTAATGCTACATAACGTTATACGTTATAACGTAATAGTATACAACGTTATACGTTATAACGTAATGCTACATAACGTTATACGTTATAACGTAATAGTATACAACGTTATACGTTATAACGTAATGCTACATAACGTTATACGTTATAACGTAATAGTATACAACGTTATACGTTATAACGTAATGCTACATAACGTTATACGTTATAAGGCAATAGTATACCACGTTATACGTTATAACGTAATGCTACATAACGTTATACGTTATAAGGTACTAGTATACCACGTTATACGTTATAACGTAATGCTACATAACGTTATACGTTATAACGTAATAGTATACAACGTTATACGTTATAACGTAATGCTACATAACGTTATACGTTATAACGTAATAGTATACAACGTTATACGTTATAACGTAATGCTACATAACGTTATACGTTATAAGGTAATAGTATACCACGTTATACGTTATAACGTAATGCTACATAACGTTATACGTTATAACGTAATAGTATACAACGTTATACGTTATAACGTAATAGTATACAACGTTTTACGTTATAACGTAATGCTATCTAACGTTATACGTTATAACGTAATAGTATACAACGTTATACGTTATAACGTAATGCTACATACCGTTATACGTTATAACGTAATAGTATACAACGTTATACGTTATAACGTAATGCTACATAACGTTATACGTTATAACGTAATAGTATACAACGTTATACGTTATAACGTAATGCTACATAACATTATACGTTATAAGGTTATAGTATACAACGTTGTATGTTATAGCATAATGCTACATAACGTTATACGTTATAACGTAATGCTACATAACGTTATACGTTATAACGTAATAGTATACAACGCTATACGTTATAACGTAATGCTACATAACGTTATACGTTATAACGTAATAGTATACAACGTTATACGTTATAACGTAATGCTACATAACGTTATACGTTATAACGTAATAGTATACAACGTTATACGTTATAACGTAATGCTACATAACATTATACGTTATAAGGTTATAGTATACAACGTTGTATGTTATAGCATAATGCTACATAACGTTATACGTTATAACGTAATGCTACATAACGTTATACGTTATAACGTAATAGTATACAACGTTATACGTTATAACGTAATGCTACATAACGTTATACGTTATAACGTAATAGTATACAACGTTATACGTTATAACGTAATGCTACATAACGTTATACGTTATAACGTAATGCTACATAACGTTATACGTTATAACGTAATAGTATACAACGTTATACGTTATAACGTAATGCTACATAACGTTATACGTTATAACGTAATAGTATACAACGTTATACGTTATAACGTAATGCTACATAACGTTATACGTTATAAGGTAATAGTATACCACGTTATACGTTATAACGTAATGCTACATAACGTTATACGTTATAACGTAATAGTATACAACGTTATACGTTATAACGTAATAGTATACAACGTTTTACGTTATAACGTAATGCTATCTAACGTTATACGTTATAACGTAATAGTATACAACGTTATACGTTATAACGTAATGCTACATACCGTTATACGTTATAACGTAATAGTATACAACGTTATACGTTATAACGTAATGCTACATAACGTTATACGTTATAACGTAATAGTATACAACGTTATACGTTATAACGTAATGCTACATAACATTATACGCTATAAGGTTATAGTATACAACGTTGTATGTTATAGCATAATGCTACATAACGTTATACGTTATAACGTAATGCTACATAACGTTATACGTTATAACGTAATAGTATACAACGTTATACGTTATAACGTAATGCTACATAACGTTATACGTTATAACGTAATAGTATACAACGTTATACGTTATAACGTAATGCTACATAACGTTATACGTTATAACGTAATAGTATACAACGTTATACGTTATAACGTAATGCTACATAACATTATACGTTATAAGGTTATAGTATACAACGTTGTATGTTATAGCATAATGCTACATAACGTTATACGTTATAACGTAATGCTACATAACGTTATACGTTATAACGTAATAGTATACAACGTTATACGTTATAACGTAATGCTACATAACGTTATACGTTATAACGTAATAGTATACAACGTTATACGTTATAACGTAATGCTACATTACGTTATACGTTATAACGTAATAGTATACAACGTTATACGTTATAACGTAATGCTACATATCGTTATACGTTATAACGTAATGCTACATAACGTTATACGTTATAACGTAATAGTATACAACGTTATACGTTATAACGTAATGCTACATAACGTCATACGTTATAACGTAATAGTATACAACGTTATACGTTATAACGTAATGCTACATAACGTTATACGTTATAACGTAATAGTATACAACGTTATACGTTATAACGTAATGCTACATAACGTTATACGTTATAAGGCAATAGTATACCACGTTATACGTTATAACGTAATGCTACATAACGTTATACGTTATAAGGTACTAGTATACCACGTTATACGTTATAACGTAATGCTACATAACGTTATACGTTATAACGTAATAGTATACAACGTTATACGTTATAACGTAATGCTACATAATGTTATACGTTATAACGTAATAGTATACAACGTTATACGTTATAACGTAATGCTACATAACGTTATACGTTATAAGGTAATAGTATACCACGTTATACGTTATAACGTAATGCTACATAACGTTATACGTTATAAGGTACTAGTATACCACGTTATACGTTATAACGTAATGCTACATAACGTTATACGTTATAACGTAATAGTATACAACGTTATACGTTATAACGTAATGCTACATAACGTTATACGTTATAACGTAATAGTATACAACGTTATACGTTATAACGTAATAGTATACAACGTTATACGTTATAACGTAATGCTACATAACGTTATACGTTATAACGTAATAGTATACAACGTTATACGTTATAACGTAATGCTACATAACGTTATACGTTATAAGGTAATAGTATACCACGTTATACGTTATAACGTAATGCTACATAACGTTATATGTTATAACGTAATAGTATACAACGTTATACGTTATAACGTAATGCTACATATCGTTATACGTTATAACGTAATGCTACATAACGTTATACGTTATAACGTAATAGTATACAACGTTATACGTTATAACGTAATGCTACATAACGTTATAAGTTATAACGTAATAGTATACAACGTTATACGTTATAACGTAATGCTACATAACGTTATACGTTATAACGTAATAGTATACAACGTTATACGTTATAACGTAATGCTACATATCGTTATACGTTATAACGTAATGCTACATAACGTTATACGTTATAACGTAATAGTATACAACGTTATACGTTATAACGTCGTGCTACATAACGTTATACGTTATAACGTAATAGTATACAACGTTATACGTTATAACGTAATGCTACATAACGTTATACGTTATAACGTAATAGTATACAACGTTATACGTTATAACGTAATGCTACATATCGTTATACGTTATAACGTAATAGTATACAACGTTATACGTTATAACGTAATGCTACATAACGTTATACGTTATAACGTAATAGTATACAACGTTATACGTTATATCGTAATGCTACATATCGTTATACGTTATAACGTAATGCTACATAACGTTATACGTTATAACGTAATAGTATACAACGTTATACGTTATAACGTAATGCTACATAACGTTATACGTTATAAGGTAATAGTATACCACGTTATACGTTATAACGTAATGCTACATAACGTTATACGTTATAACGTAATAGTATACAACGTTATACGTTATAACGTAATGCTACATAACGTTATACGTTATAACGTAATAGTATACAACGTTATACGTTATAACGTAATGCTACATAACGTTATACGTTATAACGTAATAGTATACAACGTTATACGTTATAACGTAATGCTACATAACGTTATACGTTATAAGGCAATAGTATACCACGTTATACGTTATAACGTAATGCTACATAACGTTATACGTTATAAGGTACTAGTATACCACGTTATACGTTATAACGTAATGCTACATAACGTTATACGTTATAACTTAATAGTATACAACGTTATACGTTATAACGTAATGCTACATAACGTTATACGTTATAACGTAATAGTATACAACGTTATACGTTATAACGTAATGCTACATAACGTTATACGTTATAAGGTAATAGTATACCACGTTATACGTTATAACGTAATGCTACATAACGTTATACGTTATAACGTAATAGTATACAACGTTATACGTTATAACGTAATAGTATACAACGTTTTACGTTATAACGTAATGCTATCTAACGTTATACGTTATAACGTAATAGTATACAACGTTATACGTTATAACGTAATGCTACATACCGTTATACGTTATAACGCAATAGTATACAACGTTATACGTTATAACGTAATGCTACATAACGTTATACGTTATAACGTAATAGTATACAACGTTATACGTTATAACGTAATGCTACATAACATTATACGTTATAAGGTTATAGTATACAACGTTGTATGTTATAGCATAATGCTACATAACGTTATACGTTATAACGTAATGCTATATAACGTTATACGTTATAACGTAATAGTATACAACGTTATACGTTATAACGTAATGCTACATAACGTTATACGTTATAACGTAATAGTATACAACGTTATACGTTATAACGTAATGCTACATAACGTTATACGTTATAACGTAATAGTATACAACGTTATACGTTATAACGTAATGCTACATAACATTATACGTTATAAGGTTATAGTATACAACGTTGTATGTTATAGCATAATGCTACATAACGTTATACGTTATAACGTAATAGTATACAACGTTATACGTTATAACGTAATGCTACATATCGTTATACGTTATAACGTAATGCTACATAACGTTATACGTTATAACGTAATAGTATACAACGTTATACGTTATAACGTAATGCTACATAACGTTATACGTTATAACGTAATAGTATACAACGTTATACGTTATAACGTAATGCTACATAACGTTATACGTTATAACGTAATAGTATACAACGTTATACGTTATAACGTAATGCTACATAACGTTATACGTTATAAGGCAATAGTATACCACGTTATACGTTATAACGTAATGCTACATAACGTTATACGTTATAAGGTACTAGTATACCACGTTATACGTTATAACGTAATGCTACATAACGTTATACGTTATAACGTAATAGTATACAACGTTATACGTTATAACGTAATGCTACATAACGTTATACGTTATAACGTAATAGTATACAACGTTATACGTTATAACGTAATGCTACATAACGTTATACGTTATAAGGTAATAGTATACCACGTTATACGTTATAACGTAATGCTACATAACGTTATACGTTATAAGGTACTAGTATACCACGTTATACGTTATAACGTAATAGTATACAACGTTATACGTTATAACGTAATGCTACATAACGTTATACGTTATAACGTAATAGTATACTACGTTATACGTTATAACGTAATAGTATACAACGTTATACGTTATAACGTAATGCTACATAACGTTATTCGTTATAACGTAATAGTATACAACGTTATACGTTATAACGTAATGCTACATAACGTTATACGTTATAAGGTAATAGTATACCACGTTATACGTTATAACGTAATGCTACATAACGTTATACGTTATAACGTAATAGTATACAACGTTATACGTTATAACGTAATGCTACATAACGTTATATGTTATAACGTAATAGTATACAACGTTATACGTTATAACGTAATGCTACATATCGTTATACGTTATAACGTAATGCTACATAACGTTATACGTTATAACGTAATAGTATACAACGTTATACGTTATAACGTAATGCTACATAACGTTATACGTTATAACGTAATAGTATACAACGTTATACGTTATAACGTAATGCTACATAACGTTATACGTTATAACGTAATAGTATACAACGTTATACGTTATAACGTAATGCTACATATCGTTATACGTTATAACGTAATGCTACATAACGTTATACGTTATAACGTAATAGTATACAACGTTATATGTTATAACGTCGTGCTACATAACGTTATACGTTATAACGTAATAGTATACAACGTTATACGTTATAACGTAATGCTACATAACGTTATACGTTATAACGTAATAGTATACAACGTTATACGTTATAACGTAATGCTACATATCGTTATACGTTATAACGTAATAGTATACAACGTTATACGTTATAACGTAATGCTACATAACGTTATACGTTATAACGTAATAGTATACAACGTTATACGTTATATCGTAATGCTACATATCGTTATACGTTATAACGTAATGCTACATAACGTTATACGTTATAACGTAATAGTATACAACGTTATACGTTATAACGTAATGCTACATAACGTTATACGTTATAACGTAATAGTATACAACGTTATACGTTATAACGTAATGCTACATAACGTTATACGTTATAACGTAATAGTATACAACGTTATACGTTATAACGTAATTCTACATAACGTTATACGTTATAAGGCAATAGTATACCACGTTATACGTTATAACGTAATGCTACATAACGTTATACGTTATAAGGTACTAGTATACCACGTTATACGTTATAACGTAATGCTACATAACGTTATACGTTATAACGTAATAGTATACAACGTTATACGATATAACGTAATGCTACATAACGTTATACGTTATAACGTAATAGTATACAACGTTATACGTTATAACGTAATGCTACATAACGTTATACGTTATAAGGTAATAGTATACCACGTTATACGTTATAACGTAATGCTACATAACGTTATACGTTATAACGTAATAGTATACAACGTTATACGTTATAACGTAATAGTATACAACGTTTTACGTTATAACGTAATGCTATCTAACGTTATACGTTATAACGTAATAGTATACAACGTTATACGTTATAACGTAATGCTACATATCGTTATACGTTATAACGTAATAGTATACAACGTTATACGTTATAACGTAATGCTACATAACGTTATACGTTATAACGTAATAGTATACAACGTTATACGTTATAACGTAATGCTACATAACCTTATACGTTATAAGGTTATAGTATACAACGTTATATGTTATAGCATAATGCTACATAACGTTATACGTTATAACGTAATGCTACATAACGTTATACGTTATAACGTAATAGTATACAACGTTATACGTTATAACGTAATGCTACATAACGTTATACGTTATAAGGTAATAGTATACCACGTTATACGTTATAGCGTAATGCTACATATCGTTATACGTTATAACGCAATAGTATACAACGTTATACGTTATAACGTAATGCTACATAACGTTATACGTTATAACGTAATAGTATACAACGTTATACGTTATAACGTAATGCTACATAACATTATACGTTATAAGGTTATAGTATACAACGTTATATGTTATAGCATAATGCTACATAACGTTATACGTTATAACGTAATGCTACATAACGTTATACGTTATAAGGTAGTAGTATACAACGTTATACGTTATAACGTAATGCTACATACCGTTATACGTTATAACGTAATAGTATACAACGTTATACGTTATAACGTAATGCTACATAACGTTATACGTTATAACGTAATAGTATACAACGTTATACGTTATAACGTAATGCTACATAACGTTATACGTTATAACGTAATAGTATACAACGTTATACGTTATAACGTAATGCTACATAACGTTATACGTTATAACGTAATAGTATACAACGTTATACGTTATAACGTAATGCTACATAACGTTATACGTTATAACGTAATAGTATACAACGTTATACGTTATAACGTAATGCTACATAACGTTATACGTTATAACGTAATAGTATACAACGTTACACGTTATATCGTAATGCTACATATCGTTATACGTTATAACGTAATGCTACATAACGTTATACGTTATAACGTAATAGTATACAACGTTATACGTTATAACGTAATGCTACATAACGTTATACGTTATAAGGTAATAGTATACCACGTTATACGTTATAACGTAATGCTACATAACGTTATACGTTATAACGTAATAGTATACAACGTTATACGTTATAACGTAATGCTACATAACGTTATACGTTATAACGTAATAGTATACAACGTTATACGTTATAACGTAATGCTACATAACGTTATACGTTATAACGTAATAGTATACAACGTTATACGTTATAACGTAATGCTACATAACGTTATACGTTATAAGGCAATAGTATACCACGTTATACGTTATAACGTAATGCTACATAACGTTATACGTTATAAGGTACTAGTATACCACGTTATACGTTATAACGTAATGCTACATAACGTTATACGTTATAACTTAATAGTATACAACGTTATACGTTATAACGTAATGCTACATAACGTTATACGTTATAACGTAATAGTATACAACGTTATACGTTATAACGTAATGCTACATAACGTTATACGTTATAAGGTAATAGTATACCACGTTATACGTTATAACGTAATGCTACATAACGTTATACGTTATAACGTAATAGTATACAACGTTATACGTTATATCGTAATGCTACATATCGTTATACGTTATAACGTAATGCTACATAACGTTATACGTTATAACGTAATAGTATACAACGTTATACGTTATAACGTAATGCTACATAACGTTATACGTTATAAGGTAATAGTATACCACGTTATACGTTATAACGTAATGCTACATAACGTTATACGTTATAACGTAATAGTATACAACGTTATACGTTATAACGTAATGCTACATAACGTTATACGTTATAACGTAATAGTATACAACGTTATACGTTATAACGTAATGCTACATAACGTTATACGTTATAACGTAATAGTATACAACGTTATACGTTATAACGTAATGCTACATAACGTTATACGTTATAAGGCAATAGTATACCACGTTATACGTTATAACGTAATGCTACATAACGTTATACGTTATAAGGTACTAGTATACCACGTTATACGTTATAACGTAATGCTACATAACGTTATACGTTATAACTTAATAGTATACAACGTTATACGTTATAACGTAATGCTACATAACGTTATACGTTATAACGTAATAGTATACAACGTTATACGTTATAACGTAATGCTACATAACGTTATACGTTATAAGGTAATAGTATACCACGTTATACGTTATAACGTAATGCTACATAACGTTATACGTTATAACGTAATAGTATACAACGTTATACGTTATAACGTAATAGTATACAACGTTTTACGTTATAACGTAATGCTATCTAACGTTATACGTTATAACGTAATAGTATACAACGTTATACGTTATAACGTAATGCTACATACCGTTATACGTTATAACGTAATAGTATACAACGTTATACGTTATAACGTAATGCTACATAACGTTATACGTTATAAGGTAATAGTATACCACGTTGTACGTTATAACGTAATGCTACATAACGTTATACGTTATAACGTAATAGTATACAACGTTATACGTTATAACGTAATGCTACATAACGTTATATGTTATAACGTAATAGTATACAACGTTATACGTTATAACGTAATGCTACATATCGTTATACGTTATAACGTAATGCTACATAACGTTATACGTTATAACGTAATAGTATACAACGTTATACGTTATAACGTAATGCTACATAACGTTATACGTTATAACGTAATAGTATACAACGTTATACGTTATAACGTAATGCTACATAACGTTATACGTTATAACGTAATAGTATACAACGTTATACGTTATAACGTAATGCTACATATAGTTATACGTTATAACGTAATGCTACATAACGTTATACGTTATAACGTAATAGTATACAACGTTATACGTTATAACGTCGTGCTACATAACGTTATACGTTATAACGTAATAGTATACAACGTTATACGTTATAACGTAATGCTACATAACGTTATACGTTATAACGTAATAGTATACAACGTTATATGTTATAACGTAATGCTACATATCGTTATACGTTATAACGTAATAGTATACAACGTTATACGTTATAACGTAATGCTACATAACGTTATACGTTATAACGTAATAGTATACAACGTTATACGTTATATCGTAATGCTACATATCGTTATACGTTATAACGTAATGCTACATAACGTTATACGTTATAACGTAATAGTATACAACGTTATACGTTATAACGTAATGCTACATAACGTTATACGTTATAACGTAATAGTATACAACGTTATACGTTATAACGTAATGCTACATAACGTTATACGTTATAACGTAATAGTATACAACGTTATACGTTATAACGTAATTCTACATAACGTTATACGTTATAAGGCAATAGTATACCACGTTATACGTTATAACGTAATGCTACATAACCTTATACGTTATAAGGTACTAGTATACCACGTTATACGTTATAACGTAATGCTACATAACGTTATACGTTATAACGTAATAGTATACAACGTTATACGATATAACGTAATGCTACATAACGTTATACGTTATAACGTAATAGTATACAACGTTATACGTTATAACGTAATGCTACATAACGTTATACGTTATAAGGTAATAGTATACCACGTTATACGTTATAACGTAATGCTACATAACGTTATACGTTATAACGTAATAGTATACAACGTTATACGTTATAACGTAATAGTATACAACGTTTTACGTTATAACGTAATGCTATCTAACGTTATACGTTATAACGTAATAGTATACAACGTTATACGTTATAACGTAATGCTACATACCGTTATACGTTATAACGTAATAGTATACAACGTTATACGTTATAACGTAATGCTACATAACGTTATACGTTATAAGGTAATAGTATACCACGTTGTACGTTATAACGTAATGCTACATAAAGTTATACGTTATAACGTAATAGTATACAACGTTATACGTTATAACGTAATGCTACATAACGTTATATGTTATAACGTAATAGTATACAACGTTATACGTTATAACGTAATGCTACATATCGTTATACGTTATAACGTAATGCTACATAACGTTATACGTTATAACGTAATAGTATACAACGTTAAACGTTATAACGTAATGCTACATAACGTTATACGTTATAACGTAATAGTATACAACGTTATACGTTATAACGTAATGCTACATAACGTTATACGTTATAACGTAATAGTATACAACGTTATACGTTATAACGTAATGCTACATATAGTTATACGTTATAACGTAATGCTACATAACGTTATACGTTATAACGTAATAGTATACAACGTTATACGTTATAACGTCGTGCTACATAACGTTATACGTTATAACGTAATAGTATACAACGTTATACGTTATAACGTAATGCTACATAACGTTATACGTTATAACGTAATAGTATACAACGTTATATGTTATAACGTAATGCTACATATCGTTATACGTTATAACGTAATAGTATACAACGTTATACGTTATAACGTAATGCTACATAACGTTATACGTTATAACGTAATAGTATACAACGTTATACGTTATATCGTAATGCTACATATCGTTATACGTTATAACGTAATGCTACATAACGTTATACGTTATAACGTAATAGTATACAACGTTATACGTTATAACGTAATGCTACATAACGTTATACGTTATAACGTAATAGTATACAACGTTATACGTTATAACGTAATGCTACATAACGTTATACGTTATAACGTAATAGTATACAACGTTATACGTTATAACGTAATTCTACATAACGTTATACGTTATAAGGCAATAGTATACCACGTTATACGTTATAACGTAATGCTACATAACCTTATACGTTATAAGGTACTAGTATACCACGTTATACGTTATAACGTAATGCTACATAACGTTATACGTTATAACGTAATAGTATACAACGTTATACGATATAACGTAATGCTACATAACGTTATACGTTATAACGTAATAGTATACAACGTTATACGTTATAACGTAATGCTACATAACGTTATACGTTATAAGGTAATAGTATACCACGTTATACGTTATAACGTAATGCTACATAACGTTATACGTTATAACGTAATAGTATACAACGTTATACGTTATAACGTAATAGTATACAACGTTTTACGTTATAACGTAATGCTATCTAACGTTATACGTTATAACGTAATAGTATACAACGTTATACGTTATAACGTAATGCTACATAACGTTATACGTTATAACGTAATAGTATACAACGTTATACGTTATAACGTAATGCTACATAACCTTATACGTTATAAGGTTATAGTATACAACGTTATATGTTATAGCATAATGCTACATAACGTTATACGTTATAACGTAATGCTACATAACGTTATACGTTATAAGGTAGTAGTATACAACGTTATACGTTATAACGCAATGCTACATAACGTTATACGTTATAACGTAATAGTATACAACGTTATACGTTATAACGTAATGCTACATAACGTTATACGTTATAAGGTAATAGTATACCACGTTATACGTTATAGCGTAATGCTACATAACGTTATACGTTATAACGTAATAGTATACAACGTTATACGTTATAACGTAATGCTACATAACGTTATATGTTATAACGTAATAGTATACAACGTTATACGTTATAACGTAATGCTACATATCGTTATACGTTATAACGTAATGCTACATAACGTTATACGTTATAACGTAATAGTATACAACGTTATACGTTATAACGTAATGCTACATAACGTTATACGTTATAACGTAATAGTATACAACGTTATACGTTATAACGTAATGCTACATAACGTTATACGTTATAACGTAATAGTATACAACGTTATACGTTATAACGTAATGCTACATATCGTTATACGTTATAACGTAATGCTACATAACGTTATACGTTATAACGTAATAGTATACAACGTTATACGTTATAACGTCGTGCTACATAACGTTATACGTTATAACGTAATAGTATACAACGTTATACGTTATAACGTAATGCTACATAACGTTATACGTTATAACGTAATAGTATACAACGTTATATGTTATAACGTAATGCTACATATCGTTATACGTTATAACGTAATAGTATACAACGTTATACGTTATAACGTAATGCTACATAACGTTATACGTTATAACGTAATAGTATACAACGTTATACGTTATATCGTAATGCTACATATCGTTATACGTTATAACGTAATGCTACATAACGTTATACGTTATAACGTAATAGTATACAACGTTATACGTTATAACGTAATGCTACATAACGTTATACGTTATAATGTAATAGTATACAACGTTATACGTTATAACGTAATGCTACATAACGTTATACGTTATAACGTAATAGTATACAACGTTATACGTTATAACGTAATTCTACATAACGTTATACGTTATAAGGCAATAGTATACCACGTTATACGTTATAACGTAATGCTACATAACGTTATACGTTATAACGTAATAGTATACAACGTTATACGTTATAACGTAATAGTATACAACGTTTTACGTTATAACGTAATGCTATCTAACGTTATACGTTATAACGTAATAGTATACAACGTTATACGTTATAACGTAATGCTACATATCGTTATACGTTATAACGTAATAGTATACAACGTTATACGTTATAACGTAATGCTACATAACGTTATACGTTATAACGTAATAGTATACAACGTTATACGTTATAACGTAATGCTACATAACCTTATACGTTATAAGGTTATAGTATACAACGTTATATGTTATAGCATAATGCTACATAACGTTATACGTTATAACGTAATGCTACATAACGTTATACGTTATAAGGTAGTAGTATACAACGTTATACGTTATAACGTAATGCTACATAACGTTATACGTTATAACGTAATAGTATACAACGTTATACGTTATAACGTAATGCTACATAACGTTATACGTTATAAGGTAATAGTATACCACGTTATACGTTATAGCGTAATGCTACATATCGTTATACGTCATAACGTAATAGTATACAACGTTATACGTTATAACGTAATGCTACATAACGTTATACGTTATAACGTAATAGTATACAACGTTATACGTTATAACGTAATGCTACATAACATTATACGTTATAAGGTTATAGTATACAACGTTATATGTTATAGCATAATGCTACATAACGTTATACGTTATAACGTAATGCTACATAACGTTATACGTTATAAGGTAGTAGTATACAACGTTATACGTTATAACGTAATGCTACATACCGTAATACGTTATAACGTAATAGTATACAACGTTATACGTTATAACGTAATGCTACATAACGTTATACGTTATAACGTAATAGTATACAACGTTATACGTTATAACGTAATGCTACATAACGTTATACGTTATAACGTAATAGTATACAACGTTATACGTTATAACGTAATGCTACATAACGTTATACGTTATAACGTAATAGTATACAACGTTATACGTTATAACGTAATAGTATACAACGTTATACCTTATAACGTAATGCTACATAACGTTATACGTTATAAGGCAATAGTATACCACGTTATACGTTATAACGTAATGCTACATATCGTTATACGTTATAACGTAACAGTATACAACGTTATACGTTATAACGTAATGCTACATAACGTTATACGTTATAAGGCAATAGTATACCACGTTATACGTTATAACGTAATGCTACATAACGTTATACGTTATAAGGTACTAGTATACCACGTTATACGTTATAACGTAATGCTACATAACGTTATACGTTATAACGTAATAGTATACAACGTTATACGTTATAACGTAATGCTACATAACGTTATACGTTATAACGTAATAGTATACAACGTTATACGTTATAACGTAATGCTACATAACGTTATACGTTATAAGGTAATAGTATACCACGTTATACGCTATAACGTAATGCTACATAACGTTATACGTTATAAGGTACTAGTATACCACGTTATACGTTATAACGTAATGCTACATAACGTTATACGTTATAACGTAATAGTATACAACGTTATACGTTATAACGTAATGCTACATAACGTTATACGTTATAACGTAATAGTATACAACGTTATACGTTATAACGTAATAGTATACAACGTTATACGTTATAACGTAATGCTACATAACGTTATACGTTATAACGTAATAGTATACAACGTTATACGTTATAACGTAATGCTACATAACGTTATACGTTATAAGGTAATAGTATACCACGTTATACGTTATAACGTAATGCTACATAACGTTATACGTTATAACGTAATAGTATACAACGTTATACGTTATAACGTAATGCTACATAGCGTTATACGTTATAACGTAATAGTATACAACGTTATACGTTATAACGTAATGCTACATAACGTTATACGTTATAACGTAATAGTATACAACGTTATACGTTATAACGTAATGCTACATATCGTTATACGTTATAACGTAATGCTACATAACGTTATACGTTATAACGTAATAGTATACAACGTTATACGTTATAACGTCGTGCTACATAACGTTATACGTTATAACGTAATAGTATACAACGTTATACGTTATAACGTAATGCTACATAACGATATACGTTATAACGTAATAGTATACAACGTTATACGTTATAACGTAATGCTACATATCGTTATACGTTATAACGTAATAGTATACAACGTTATACGTTATAACGTAATGCTACATAACGTTATACGTTATAACGTAATAGTATACAACGTTATACGTTATATCGTAATGCTACATATCGTTATACGTTATAACGTAATGCTACATAACGTTATACGTTATAACGTAATAGTATACAACGTTATACGTTATAACGTAATGCTACATAACGTTATACGTTATAACGTAATAGTATACAATGTTATACGTTATAACGTAATGCTACATAACGTTATACGTTATAACGTAATAGTATACAACGTTATACGTTATAACGTAATGCTACATAACGTTATGCGTTATAAGGCAATAGTATACCACGTTATACGTTATAACGTAATGCTACATAACGTCATACGTTATAAGGTACTAGTATACCACGTTATACGTTATAACGTAATGCTACATAACGTTATACGTTATAACGTAATAGTATACAACGTTATACGTTATAACGTAATGCTACATAACGTTATACGTTATAACGTAATAGTATACAACGTTATACGTTATAACGTAATGCTACATAACGTTATACGTTATAAGGTAATAGTATACCACGTTATACGTTATAACGTAATGCTACATAACGTTATACGTTATAACGTAATAGTATACAACGTTATACGTTATAACGTAATAGTATACAACATTTTACGTTATAACGTAATGCTATCTAACGTTATACGTTATAACGTAATAGTATACAACGTTATACGTTATAACGTAATGCTACATATCGTTATACGTTATAACGTAATAGTATACAACGTTATACGTAATAACGTAATGCTACATAACGTTATACGTTATAACGTAATAGTATACAACGTTATACGTTATAACGTAATGCTACATAACATTATACGTTATAAGGTTATAGTATTCAACGTTATATGTTATAGCATAATGCTACATAACGTTATACGTTATAACGTAATGCTACATAACGTTATACGTTATAACATAATAGTATACAACGTTATACGTTATAACGTAATGCTACATAACGTTATACGTTATAACGTAATAGTATACAACGTTATACGTTATAACGTAATGCTACATATCGTTATACGTTATAACGTAATAGTATACAACGTTATACGTTATAACGTAATGCTACATAACGTTATACGTTATAAGGTAATAGTATACCACGTTATACGTTATAACGTAATGCTACATAACGTTATACGTTATAACGTAATAGTATACAACGTTATACGTTATAACGTAATAGTATACAACATTTTACGTTATAACGTAATGCTATCTAACGTTATACGTTATAACGTAATAGTATACAACGTTATACGTTATAACGTAATAGTATACAACGTTTTACGTTATAACGTAATGCTATCTAACGTTATACGTTATAACGTAATAGTATACAACGTTATACGTTATAACGTAATGCTACATATCGTTATACGTTATAACGTAATAGTATACAACGTTATACGTTATAACGTAATGCTACATAACGTTATACGTTATAACGTAATAGTATACAACGTTATACGTTATAACGTAATGCTACATAACCTTATACGTTATAAGGTTATAGTATACAACGTTATATGTTATAGCATAATGCTACATAACGTTATACGTTATAACGTAATGCTACATAACGTTATACGTTATAAGGTAGTAGTATACAACGTTATACGTTATAACGTAATGCTACATAACGTTATACGTTATAACGTAATAGTATACAACGTTATACGTTATAACGTAATGCTACATAACGTTATACGTTATAAGGTAATAGTATACCACGTTATACGTTATAGCGTAATGCTACATATCGTTATACGTCATAACGTAATAGTATACAACGTTATACGTTATAACGTAATGCTACATAACGTTATACGTTATAACGTAATAGTATACAACGTTATACGTTATAACGTAATGCTACATAACATTATACGTTATAAGGTTATAGTATACAACGTTATATGTTATAGCATAATGCTACATAACGTTATACGTTATAACGTAATGCTACATAACGTTATACGTTATAAGGTAGTAGTATACAACGTTATACGTTATAACGTAATGCTACATACCGTAATACGTTATAACGTAATAGTATACAACGTTATACGTTATAACGTAATGCTACATAACGTTATACGTTATAACGTAATAGTATACAACGTTATACGTTATAACGTAATGCTACATAACGTTATACGTTATAACGTAATAGTATACAACGTTATACGTTATAACGTAATGCTACATAACGTTATACGTTATAACGTAATAGTATACAACGTTATACGTTATAACGTAATAGTATACAACGTTATACCTTATAACGTAATGCTACATAACGTTATACGTTATAAGGCAATAGTATACCACGTTATACGTTATAACGTAATGCTACATATCGTTATACGTTATAACGTAACAGTATACAACGTTATACGTTATAACGTAATGCTACATAACGTTATACGTTATAAGGCAATAGTATACCACGTTATACGTTATAACGTAATGCTACATAACGTTATACGTTATAAGGTACTAGTATACCACGTTATACGTTATAACGTAATGCTACATAACGTTATACGTTATAACGTAATAGTATACAACGTTATACGTTATAACGTAATGCTACATAACGTTATACGTTATAACGTAATAGTATACAACGTTATACGTTATAACGTAATGCTACATAACGTTATACGTTATAAGGTAATAGTATACCACGTTATACGCTATAACGTAATGCTACATAACGTTATACGTTATAAGGTACTAGTATACCACGTTATACGTTATAACGTAATGCTACATAACGTTATACGTTATAACGTAATAGTATACAACGTTATACGTTATAACGTAATGCTACATAACGTTATACGTTATAACGTAATAGTATACAACGTTATACGTTATAACGTAATAGTATACAACGTTATACGTTATAACGTAATGCTACATAACGTTATACGTTATAACGTAATAGTATACAACGTTATACGTTATAACGTAATGCTACATAACGTTATACGTTATAAGGTAATAGTATACCACGTTATACGTTATAACGTAATGCTACATAACGTTATACGTTATAACGTAATAGTATACAACGTTATACGTTATAACGTAATGCTACATAGCGTTATACGTTATAACGTAATAGTATACAACGTTATACGTTATAACGTAATGCTACATAACGTTATACGTTATAACGTAATAGTATACAACGTTATACGTTATAACGTAATGCTACATATCGTTATACGTTATAACGTAATGCTACATAACGTTATACGTTATAACGTAATAGTATACAACGTTATACGTTATAACGTCGTGCTACATAACGTTATACGTTATAACGTAATAGTATACAACGTTATACGTTATAACGTAATGCTACATAACGATATACGTTATAACGTAATAGTATACAACGTTATACGTTATAACGTAATGCTACATATCGTTATACGTTATAACGTAATAGTATACAACGTTATACGTTATAACGTAATGCTACATAACGTTATACGTTATAACGTAATAGTATACAACGTTATACGTTATATCGTAATGCTACATATCGTTATACGTTATAACGTAATGCTACATAACGTTATACGTTATAACGTAATAGTATACAACGTTATACGTTATAACGTAATGCTACATAACGTTATACGTTATAACGTAATAGTATACAATGTTATACGTTATAACGTAATGCTACATAACGTTATACGTTATAACGTAATAGTATACAACGTTATACGTTATAACGTAATGCTACATAACGTTATGCGTTATAAGGCAATAGTATACCACGTTATACGTTATAACGTAATGCTACATAACGTCATACGTTATAAGGTACTAGTATACCACGTTATACGTTATAACGTAATGCTACATAACGTTATACGTTATAACGTAATAGTATACAACGTTATACGTTATAACGTAATGCTACATAACGTTATACGTTATAACGTAATAGTATACAACGTTATACGTTATAACGTAATGCTACATAACGTTATACGTTATAAGGTAATAGTATACCACGTTATACGTTATAACGTAATGCTACATAACGTTATACGTTATAACGTAATAGTATACAACGTTATACGTTATAACGTAATAGTATACAACATTTTACGTTATAACGTAATGCTATCTAACGTTATACGTTATAACGTAATAGTATACAACGTTATACGTTATAACGTAATGCTACATATCGTTATACGTTATAACGTAATAGTATACAACGTTATACGTAATAACGTAATGCTACATAACGTTATACGTTATAACGTAATAGTATACAACGTTATACGTTATAACGTAATGCTACATAACATTATACGTTATAAGGTTATAGTATTCAACGTTATATGTTATAGCATAATGCTACATAACGTTATACGTTATAACGTAATGCTACATAACGTTATACGTTATAACATAATAGTATACAACGTTATACGTTATAACGTAATGCTACATAACGTTATACGTTATAACGTAATAGTATACAACGTTATACGTTATAACGTAATGCTACATATCGTTATACGTTATAACGTAATAGTATACAACGTTATACGTTATAACGTAATGCTACATAACGTTATACGTTATAAGGTAATAGTATACCACGTTATACGTTATAACGTAATGCTACATAACGTTATACGTTATAACGTAATAGTATACAACGTTATACGTTATAACGTAATAGTATACAAAATTTTACGTTATAACGTAATGCTATCTAACGTTATACGTTATAACGTAATAGTATACAACGTTATACGTTATAACGTAATGCTACATATCGTTATACGTTATAACGTAATAGTATACAACGTTATACGTAATAACGTAATGCTACATAACGTTATACGTTATAACGTAATAGTATACAACGTTATACGTTATAACGTAATGCTACATAACATTATACGTTATAAGGTTATAGTATTCAACGTTATATGTTATAGCATAATGCTACATAACGTTATACGTTATAACGTAATGCTACATAACGTTATACGTTATAACATAATAGTATACAACGTTATACGTTATAACGTAATGCTACATAACGTTATACGTTATAACGTAATAGTATACAACGTTATACGTTATAACGTAATGCTACATATCGTTATACGTTATAACGTAATAGTATACAACGTTATACGTTATAACGTAATGCTACATAACGTTATACGTTATAACGTAATAGTATACAACGTTATACGTTATATCGTAATGCTACATATCGTTATACGTTATAACGTAATGCTACATAACGTTATACGTTATAACGTAATAGTATACAACGTTATACGTTATAACGTAATGCTACATAACGTTATACGTTATAACGTAATAGTATACAACGTTATACGTTATAACGTAATGCTACAAAACGTTATACGTTATAACGTAATAGTATACAACGTTATACGTTATAACGTAATGCTACATAACGTTATACGTTATAAGGCAATAGTATACCACGTTATACGTTATAACGTAATGCTACATAACGTTATACGTTATAAGGTACTAGTATACCACGTTATACGTTATAACGTAATGCTACATAACGTTATACGTTATAACGTAATAGTATACAACGTTATACGTTATAACGTAATGCTACATAACGTTATACGTTATAACGTAATAGTATACAACGTTATACGTTATAACGTAATGCTACATAACGTTATACGTTATAACGTAATGCTACATAACGTTATACGTTATAACGTAATAGTATACAACGTTATACGTTATAACGTAATTCTACATAACGTTATACGTTATAAGGCAATAGTATACCACGTTATACGTTATAACGTAATGCTACATAACGTTATACGTTATAAGGTACTAGTATACAACGTTTTACGTTATAACGTAATGCTATCTAACGTTATACGTTATAACGTAATAGTATACAACGTTATACGTTATAACGTAATGCTACATATCGTTATACGTTATAACGTAATAGTATACAACGTTATACGTGATAACGTAATGCTACATAACGTTATACGTTATAACGTAATAGTATACAACGTTATACGTTATAACGTAATGCTACATAACCTTATACGTTATAAGGTTATAGTATACAACGTTATATGTTATAGCATAATGCTACATAACGTTATACGTTATAACGTAATGCTACATAACGTTATACGTTATAAGGTAGTAGTATACAACGTTATACGTTATAACGTAATGCTACATAACGTTATACGTTATAACGTAATAGTATACAACGTTATACGTTATAACGTAATGCTACATAACGTTATATGTTATAAGGTAATAGTATACCACGTTATACGTTATAACGTAATGCTACATATCGTTATACGTTATAACGTAATAGTATACAACGTTATACGTTATAACGTAATGCTACATAACGTTATACGTTATAACGTAATAGTATACAACGTTATACGTTATAACGTAATGCTACATAACATTATACGTTATAAGGTTATAGTATACAACGTTATATGTTATAGCATAATGGTACATAACGTTATACGTTATAACGTAATGCTACATAACGTTATACGTTATAAGGTAGTAGTATACAACGTTATACGTTATAACGTAATGTTACATACCGTTATACGTTATAACGTAATAGTATACAACGTTATACGTTATAACGTAATGCTACATAACGTTATACGTTATAACGTAATAGTATACAACGTTATACGTTATAACGTAATGCTACATAACGTTATACGTTATAACGTAATAGTATACAACGTTATACGTTATAACGTAATGCTACATAACGTTATACGTTATAACGTAATAGTATACAACGTTATACGTTATAACGTAATGCTACATAACGTTATACGTTATAACGTAATAGTATACAACGTTATACGTTATAACGTAATAGTATACAACGTTATACGTTATAACGTAATGCTACATAACGTTATACGTTATAAGGTAATAGTATACCACGTTATACGTTATAACGTAATGCTACATATCGTTATACGTTATAACGTAATAGTATACAACGTTTTACGTTATAACGTAATGCTATCTAACGTTATACGTTATAAGGTACTAGTATACCACGTTATACGTTATAACGTAATGCTACATAACGTTATACGTTATAACGTAATAGTATACAACGTTATACGTTATAACGTAATGCTACATAACGTTATACGTTATAACGTAATAGTATACAACGTTATACGTTATAACGTAATGCTACATAACGTTATACGTTATAAGGTAATAGTATACCACGTTATACGTTATAACGTAATGCTACATAACGTTATACGTTATAAGGTACTAGTATACCACGTTATACGTTATAACGTAATGCTACATAACGTTATACGTTATAACGTAATAGTATACAACGTTATTCGTTATAACGTAATGCTACATAACGTTATACGTTATAACGTAATAGTATACAACGTTATACGTTATAACGTAATAGTATACAACGTTATACGTTATAACGTAATGCTACATAACGTTATACGTTATAACGTAATAGTATACAACGTTATACGTTATAACGTAATGCTACAGAACGTTATACGTTATAAGGTAATAGTATACCACGTTATACGTTACAACGTAATGCTACATAACGTTATACGGTATAACGTAATAGTATACAACGTTATACGTTATAACGTAATGCTACATAACGTTATACGTTATAACGTAATAGTATACAACGTTATACGTTATAACGTAATGCTACATATCGTTATACGTTATAACGTAATGCTACATAACGTTATACGTTATAACGTAATAGTATACAACGTTATACGTTATAACGTAATGCTACATAACGTTATACGTTATAACGTAATAGTATACAACGTTATACGTTATAACGTAATGCTACATAACGTTATACGTTATAACGTAATAGTATACAACGTTATACGTTATAACGTAATGCTACATATCGTTATACGTTATAACGTAATGCTACATAACGTTATACGTTATAACGTAATATTATACAACGTTATACGTTATAACGTCGTGCTACATAACGTTATACGTTATAACGTAATAGTATACAACGTTATACGTTATAACGTAATGCTACATAACGTTATACGTTATAACGTAATAGTATACAACGTTATACGTTATAACGTAATGCTACATATCGTTATACGTTATAACGTAATAGTATACAACGTTATACGTTATAACGTAATGCTACATAACGTTATACGTTATAACGTAATAGTATACAACGTTATACGTTATATCGTAATGCTACATATCGTTATACGTTATAACGTAATGCTACATAACGTTATACGTTAGAACGTAATAGTATACAACGTTATACGTTATAACGTAATGCTACATAACGTTATACGTTATAACGTAATAGTATACAACGTTATACGTTATAACGTAATGCTACATAACGTTATACGTTATAACGTAATAGTATACAACGTTATACGTTATAACGTAATGCTACATAACGTTATACGTTATAAGGCAATAGTATACCACGTTATACGTTATAACGTAATGCTACATAACGTCATACGTTATAAGGTACTAGTATACCACGTTATACGTTATAACGTAATGCTACATAACGTTATACGTTATAACGTAATAGTATACAACGTTATACGTTATAACGTAATGCTACATAACGTTATACGTTATAACGTAATAGTATACAACGTTATACGTTATAACGTAATGCTACATAACGTTATACGTTATAAGGTAATAGTATACCACGTTATACGTTATAACGTAATGCTACATAACGTTATACGTTATAACGTAATAGTATACAACGTTATACGTTATAACGTAATAGTATACAACGTTTTACGTTATAACGTAATGGTATCTAACGTTATACGTTATAACGTAATAGTATACAACGTTATACGTTATAACGTAATGCTACATATCGTTATACGTTATAACGTAATAGTATGCAACGTTATACGTTATAACGTAATGCTACATAACGTTATACGTTATAACGTAATAGTATACAACGTTATACGTTATAACGTAATGCTACATAACATTATACGTTATAAGGTTATAGTATACATCGTTATATGTTATAGCATAATGCTACATAACGTTATACGTTATAACGTCATGCTACATAACGTTATACGTTATAACGTAATAGTATACAACGTTATACGTTATAACGTAATGCTACATAACGTTATACGTTATAACGTAATAGTATACAACGTTATACGTTATAACGTAATGCTACATAACGTTATACGTTATAACGTAATAGTATACAACGTTATACGTTATAACGTAATGCTACATATCGTTATACGTTATAACGTAATGCTACATAACGTTATACGTTATAAGGTACTAGTATACCACGTTATACGTTATAACGTAATGCTACATAACGTTATACGTTATAACGTAATAGTATACAACGTTATACGTTATAACGTAATGCTACATAACGTTATACGTTATAACGTAATAGTATACAACGTTATACGTTATAACGTAATGCTACATAACGTTATAAGTTATAACGTAATAGTATACAACGTTATACGTTATAACGTAATGCTACATAACGTTATACGTTATAACGTAATAGTATACAACGTTATACGTTATAACGTAATGCTACATAACGTTATACGTTATAACGTAATAGTATACAACGTTATACGTTATAACGTAATAGTATACAACGTTATACGTTATAACGTAATGCTACATAACGTTATACGTTATAAGGTAATAGTATACCACGTTATACGTTATAACGTAATGCTACATATCGTTATACGTTATAACGTAATAGTATACAACGTTTTACGTTATAACGTAATGCTATCTAACGTTATACGTTATAAGGTACTAGTATACCACGTTATACGTTATAACGTAATGCTACATAACGTTATACGTTATAACGTAATAGTATACAACGTTATACGTTATAACGTAATGCTACATAACGTTATACGTTATAACGTAATAGTATACAACGTTATACGTTATAACGTAATGCTACATAACGTTATACGTTATAAGGTAATAGTATACCACGTTATACGTTATAACGTAATGCTACATAACGTTATACGTTATAAGGTACTAGTATACCACGTTATACGTTATAACGTAATGCTACATAACGTTATACGTTATAACGTAATAGTATACAACGTTATTCGTTATAACGTAATGCTACATAACGTTATACGTTATAACGTAATAGTATACAACGTTATACGTTATAACGTAATAGTATACAACGTTATACGTTATAACGTAATGCTACATAACGTTATACGTTATAACGTAATAGTATACAACGTTATACGTTATAACGTAATGCTACAGAACGTTATACGTTATAAGGTAATAGTATACCACGTTATACGTTACAACGTAATGCTACATAACGTTATACGGTATAACGTAATAGTATACAACGTTATACGTTATAACGTAATGCTACATAACGTTATACGTTATAACGTAATAGTATACAACGTTATACGTTATAACGTAATGCTACATATCGTTATACGTTATAACGTAATGCTACATAACGTTATACGTTATAACGTAATAGTATACAACGTTATACGTTATAAGGTAATGCTACATAACGTTATACGTTATAACGTAATAGTATACAACGTTATACGTTATAACGTAATGCTACATAACGTTATACGTTATAACGTAATAGTATACAACGTTATACGTTATAACGTAATGCTACATATCGTTATACGTTATAACGTAATGCTACATAACGTTATACGTTATAACGTAATATTATACAACGTTATACGTTATAACGTCGTGCTACATAACGTTATACGTTATAACGTAATAGTATACAACGTTATACGTTATAACGTAATGCTACATAACGTTATACGTTATAACGTAATAGTATACAACGTTATACGTTATAACGTAATGCTACATATCGTTATACGTTATAACGTAATAGTATACAACGTTATACGTTATAACGTAATGCTACATAACGTTATACGTTATAACGTAATAGTATACAACGTTATACGTTATATCGTAATGCTACATATCGTTATACGTTATAACGTAATGCTACATAACGTTATACGTTAGAACGTAATAGTATACAACGTTATACGTTATAACGTAATGCTACATAACGTTATACGTTATAACGTAATAGTATACAACGTTATACGTTATAACGTAATGCTACATAACGTTATACGTTATAACGTAATAGTATACAACGTTATACGTTATAACGTAATGCTACATAACGTTATACGTTATAAGGCAATAGTATACCACGTTATACGTTATAACGTAATGCTACATAACGTCATACGTTATAAGGTACTAGTATACCACGTTATACGTTATAACGTAATGCTACATAACGTTATACGTTATAACGTAATAGTATACAACGTTATACGTTATAACGTAATGCTACATAACGTTATACGTTATAACGTAATAGTATACAACGTTATACGTTATAACGTAATGCTACATAACGTTATACGTTATAAGGTAATAGTATACCACGTTATACGTTATAACGTAATGCTACATAACGTTATACGTTATAACGTAATAGTATACAACGTTATACGTTATAACGTAATAGTATACAACGTTTTACGTTATAACGTAATGCTATCTAACGTTATACGTTATAACGTAATAGTATACAACGTTATACGTTATAACGTAATGCTACATATCGTTATACGTTATAACGTAATAGTATGCAACGTTATACGTTATAACGTAATGCTACATAACGTTATACGTTATAACGTAATAGTATACAACGTTATACGTTATAACGTAATGCTACATAACATTATACGTTATAAGGTTATAGTATACATCGTTATATGTTATAGCATAATGCTACATAACGTTATACGTTATAACGTCATGCTACATAACGTTATACGTTATAACGTAATAGTATACAACGTTATACGTTATAACGTAATGCTACATAACGTTATACGTTATAACGTAATAGTATACAACGTTATACGTTATAACGTAATGCTACATAACGTTATACGTTATAACGTAATAGTATACAACGTTATACGTTATAACGTAATGCTACATATCGTTATACGTTATAACGTAATGCTACATAACGTTATACGTTATAACGTAATAGTATACAACGTTATACGTTATAACGTAATGCTACATAACGTTATACGTTATAACGTAATAGTATACAACGTTATACGTTATAACGTAATGCTACATAACGTTATACGTTATAACGTAATAGTATACAACGTTATACGTTATTACGTAATGCTACATAACGTTATACGTTATAAGGCAATAGTATACCACGTTATACGTTATAACGTAATGCTACATAACGTTATACGTTATAAGGTACTAGTATACCACGTTATACGTTATAACGTAATGCTACATAACGTTATACGTTATAACGTAATAGTATACAACGTTATACGTTATAACGTAATGCTACATAACGTTATACGTTATAACGTAATAGTATACAACGTTATACGTTATAACGTAATGCTGCATAATGTTATACGTTATAAGGTAATAGTATACCACGTTATACGTTATAACGTAATGCTACATAACGTTATACGTTATAAGGTACTAGTATACCACGTTATACGTTATAACGTAATGCTACATAACGTTATACGTTATAAGGTACTAGTATACCACGTTATACGTTATAACGTAATGCTACATAACGTTATACGTTATAACGTAATAGTATACAACGTTATACGTTATAACGTAATGCTACATAACGTTATACGTTATAACGTAATGCTACATAACGTTATACGTTATAACGTAATAGTATACAACGTTATACGTTATAACGTAATGCTACATAACGTTATACGTTATAAGGTAATAGTATACCACGTTATACGTTATAACGTAATGCTACATAACGTTATACGTTATAACGTAATAGTATACAACGTTATACGTTATAACGTAATAGTATACAACGTTTTACGTTATAACGTAATGCTATCTAACGTTATACGTTATAACGTAATAGTATACAACGTTATACGTTATAACGTAATGCTACATATCGTTATACGTTATAACGTAATAGTATACAACGTTATACGTTATAACGTAATGCTACATAACGTTATACGTTATAACGTAATAGTATACAACGTTATACGTTATAACGTAATGCTACATAACCTTATACGTTATAAGGTTATAGTATACAACGTTATATGTTATAGCATAATGCTACATAACGTTATACGTTATAACGTAATGCTACATAACGTTATACGTTATAACGTAATAGTATACAACGTTATACGTTATAACGTAATGCTACATAACATTATACGTTATAAGGTTATAGTATACAACGTTATATGTTATAGCATAATGCTACATAACGTTATACGTTATAACGTAATGCTACATAACGTTATACGTTATAAGGTAGTAGTATACAACGTTATACGTTATAACGTAATGCTACATACCGTTATACGTTATAACGTAATAGTATACAACGTTATACGTTATAACGTAATGCTACATAACGTTATACGTTATAACGTAATAGTATACAACGTTATACGTTATAACGTAATGCTACATAACGTTATACGTTATAACGTAATAGTATACAACGTTATACGTTATAACGTAATGCTACATAACGTTATACGTTATAACGTAATAGTATACAACGTTATACGTTATAACGTAATAGTATACAACGTTATACGTTATAACGTAATAGTATACAACGTTATACGTTATAACGTAATGCTACATAACGTTATACGTTATAAGGCAATAGTATACCACGTTATACGTTATAACGTAATGCTACATATCGTTATACGTTATAACGTAACAGTATACAACGTTATACGTTATAACGTAATGCTACATAACGTTATACGTTATAAGGCAATAGTATACCACGTTATACGTTATAACGTAATGCTACATAACGTTATACGTTATAAGGTACTAGTATACCACGTTATACGTTATAACGTAATGCTACATAACGTTATACGTTATAACGTAATAGTATACAACGTTATACGTTATAACGTAATGCTACATAACGTTATACGTTATAACGTAATAGTATACAACGTTATACGTTATAACGTAATGCTACATAACGTTATACGTTATAAGGTAATAGTATACCACGTTATACGCTATAACGTAATGCTACATAACGTTATACGTTATAAGGTACTAGTATACCACGTTATACGTTATAACGTAATGCTACATAACGTTATACGTTATAACGTAATAGTATACAACGTTATACGTTATAACGTAATGCTACATAACGTTATACGTTATAACGTAATAGTATACAACGTTATACGTTATAACGTAATGCTACATAACGTTATACGTTATAACGTAATAGTATACAACGTTATACGTTATAACGTAATGCTACATAACGTTATACGTTATAAGGTAATAGTATACCACGTTATACGTTATAACGTAATGCTACATAACGTTATACGTTATAACGTAATAGTATACAACGTTATACGTTATAACGTAATGCTACATAACGTTATACGTTATAACGTAATAGTATACAACGTTATACGTTATAACGTAATGCTACATAACGTTATACGTTATAACGTAATAGTATACAACGTTATACGTTATAACGTAATGCTACATAACGTTATACGTTATAACGTAATAGTATACAACGTTATACGTTATAACGTAATAGTATACAACGTTATACGTTATAACGTAATGCTACATAACGTTATACGTTATAACGTAATAGTATACAACGTTATACGTTATAACGTAATGCTACATAACGTTATACGTTATAAGGTAATAGTATACCACGTTATACGTTATAACGTAATGCTACATAACGTTATACGTTATAACGTAATAGTATACAACGTTATACGTTATAACGTAATGCTACATAACGTTATATGTTATAACGTAATAGTATACAACGTTATACGTTATAACGTAATGCTACATATCGTTATACGTTATAACGTAATGCTACATAACGTTATACGTTATAACGTAATAGTATACAACGTTATACGTTATAACGTAATGCTACATAACGTTATACGTTATAACGTAATAGTATACAACGTTATACGTTATAACGTAATGCTACATAACGTTATACGTTATAACGTAATAGTATACAACGTTATACGTTATAACGTAATGCTACATATCGTTATACGTTATAACGTAATGCTACATAACGTTATACGTTATAACGTAATAGTATACAACGTTATACGTTATAACGTCGTGCTACATAACGTTATACGTTATAACGTAATAGTATACAACGTTATACGTTATAACGTAATGCTACATAACGTTATACGTTATAACGTAATAGTATACAACGTTATACGTTATAACGTAATGCTACATATCGTTATACGTTATAACGTAATAGTATACAACGTTATACGTTATAACGTAATGCTACATAACGTTATACGTTATAACGTAATAGTATACAACGTTATACGTTATATCGTAATGCTACATATCGTTATACGTTATAACGTAATGCTACATAACGTTATACGTTATAACGTAATAGTATACAACGTTATACGTTATAACGTAATGCTACATAACGTTATACGTTATAACGTAATAGTATACAACGTTATACGTTATAACGTAATGCTACATAACGTTATACGTTATAACGTAATAGTATACAACGTTATACGTTATAACGTAATTCTACATAACGTTATACGTTATAAGGCAATAGTATACCACGTTATACGTTATAACGTAATGCTACATAACCTTATACGTTATAAGGTACTAGTATACCACGTTATACGTTATAACGTAATGCTACATAACGATATACGTTATAACGTAATAGTATACAACGTTATACGATATAACGTAATGCTACATAACGTTATACGTTATAACGTAATAGTATACAACGTTATACGTTATAACGTAATGCTACATAACGTTATACGTTATAAGGTAATAGTATACCACGTTATACGTTATAACGTAATGCTACATAACGTTATACGTTATAACGTAATAGTATACAACGTTATACGTTATAACGTAATAGTATACAACGTTTTACGTTATAACGTAATGCTATCTAACGTTATACGTTATAACGTAATAGTATACAACGTTATACGTTATAACGTAATGCTACATATCGTTATACGTTATAACGTAATAGTATACAACGTTATACGTTATAACGTAATGCTACATAACGTTATACGTTATAACGTAATAGTATACAACGTTATACGTTATAACGTAATGCTACATAACCTTATACGTTATAAGGTTATAGTATACAACGTTATATGTTATAGCATAATGCTACATAACGTTATACGTTATAACGTAATGCTACATAACGTTATACGTTATAAGGTAGTAGTATACAACGTTATACGTTATAACGTAATGCTACATATCGTTATACGTTATAACGTAATGCTACATAACGTTATACGTTATAACGTAATAGTATACAACGTTATACGTTATAACGTCGTGCTACATAACGTTATACGTTATAACGTAATAGTATACAACGTTATACGTTATAACGTAATGCTACATAACGTTATACGTTATAAGGTAATAGTATACCACGTTATACGTTATAGCGTAATGCTACATATCGTTATACGTCATAACGTAATAGTATACAACGTTATACGTTATAACGTAATGCTACATAACGTTATACGTTATAACGTAATAGTATACAACGTTATACGTTATAACGTAATGCTACATAACATTATACGTTATAAGGTTATAGTATACAACGTTATATGTTATAGCATAATGCTACATAACGTTATACGTTATAACGTAATGCTACATAACGTTATACGTTATAAGGTAGTAGTATACAACGTTATACGTTATAACGTAATGCTACATACCGTTATACGTTATAACGTAATAGTATACAACGTTATACGTTATAACGTAATGCTACATAACGTTATACGTTATAACGTAATAGTATACAACGTTATACGTTATAACGTAATGCTACATAACGTTATACGTTATAACGTAATAGTATACAACGTTATACGTTATAACGTAATGCTACATAACGTTATACGTTATAACGTAATAGTATACAACGTTATACGTTATAACGTAATAGTATACAACGTTATACGTTATAACGTAATGCTACATAACGTTATACGTTATAAGGCAATAGTATACCACGTTATACGTTATAACGTAATGCTACATATCGTTATACGTTATAACGTAACAGTATACAACGTTATACGTTATAACGTAATGCTACATAACGTTATACGTTATAAGGCAATAGTATACCACGTTATACGTTATAACGTAATGCTACATAACGTTATACGTTATAAGGTACTAGTATACCACGTTATACGTTATAACGTAATGCTACATAACGTTATACGTTATAACGTAATAGTATACAACGTTATACGTTATAACGTAATGCTACATAACGTTATACGTTATAACGTAATAGTATACAACGTTATACGTTATAACGTAATGCTACATAACGTTATACGTTATAAGGTAATAGTATACCACGTTATACGCTATAACGTAATGCTACATAACGTTATACGTTATAAGGTACTAGTATACCACGTTATACGTTATAACGTAATGCTACATAACGTTATACGTTATAACGTAATAGTATACAACGTTATACGTTATAACGTAATGCTACATAACGTTATACGTTATAACGTAATAGTATACAACGTTATACGTTATAACGTAATGCTACATATCGTTATACGTTATAACGTAATGCTACATAACGTTATACGTTATAACGTAATAGTATACAACGTTATACGTTATAACGTAATGCTACATAACGTTATACGTTATAACGTAATAGTATACAACGTTATACGTTATAACGTAATGCTACATAACGTTATACGTTATAACGTAATAGTATACAACGTTATACGTTATTACGTAATGCTACATAACGTTATACGTTATAAGGCAATAGTATACCACGTTATACGTTATAACGTAATGCTACATAACGTTATACGTTATAAGGTACTAGTATACCACGTTATACGTTATAACGTAATGCTACATAACGTTATACGTTATAACGTAATAGTATACAACGTTATACGTTATAACGTAATGCTACATAACGTTATACGTTATAACGTAATAGTATACAACGTTATACGTTATAACGTAATGCTGCATAATGTTATACGTTATAAGGTAATAGTATACCACGTTATACGTTATAACGTAATGCTACATAACGTTATACGTTATAAGGTACTAGTATACCACGTTATACGTTATAACGTAATGCTACATAACGTTATACGTTATAAGGTACTAGTATACCACGTTATACGTTATAACGTAATGCTACATAACGTTATACGTTATAACGTAATAGTATACAACGTTATACGTTATAACGTAATGCTACATAACGTTATACGTTATAACGTAATGCTACATAACGTTATACGTTATAACGTAATAGTATACAACGTTATACGTTATAACGTAATGCTACATAACGTTATATGTTATAACGTAATAGTATACAACGTTATACGTTATAACGTAATGCTACATATCGTTATACGTTATAACGTAATGCTACATAACGTTATACGTTATAACGTAATAGTATACAACGTTATACGTTATAACGTAATGCTACATAACGTTATACGTTATAACGTAATAGTATACAACGTTATACGTTATAACGTAATGCTACATAACGTTATACGTTATAACGTAATAGTATACAACGTTATACGTTATAACGTAATGCTACATATCGTTATACGTTATAACGTAATGCTACATAACGTTATACGTTATAACGTAATAGTATACAACGTTATACGTTATAACGTCGTGCTACATAACGTTATACGTTATAACGTAATAGTATACAACGTTATACGTTATAACGTAATGCTACATAACGTTATACGTTATAACGTAATAGTATACAACGTTATACGTTATAACGTAATGCTACATATCGTTATACGTTATAACGTAATAGTATACAACGTTATACGTTATAACGTAATGCTACATAACGTTATACGTTATAACGTAATAGTATACAACGTTATACGTTATATCGTAATGCTACATATCGTTATACGTTATAACGTAATGCTACATAACGTTATACGTTATAACGTAATAGTATACAACGTTATACGTTATAACGTAATGCTACATAACGTTATACGTTATAACGTAATAGTATACAACGTTATACGTTATAACGTAATGCTACATAACGTTATACGTTATAACGTAATAGTATACAACGTTATACGTTATAACGTAATTCTACATAACGTTATACGTTATAAGGCAATAGTATACCACGTTATACGTTATAACGTAATGCTACATAACCTTATACGTTATAAGGTACTAGTATACCACGTTATACGTTATAACGTAATGCTACATAACGATATACGTTATAACGTAATAGTATACAACGTTATACGATATAACGTAATGCTACATAACGTTATACGTTATAACGTAATAGTATACAACGTTATACGTTATAACGTAATGCTACATAACGTTATACGTTATAAGGTAATAGTATACCACGTTATACGTTATAACGTAATGCTACATAACGTTATACGTTATAACGTAATAGTATACAACGTTATACGTTATAACGTAATAGTATACAACGTTTTACGTTATAACGTAATGCTATCTAACGTTATACGTTATAACGTAATAGTATACAACGTTATACGTTATAACGTAATGCTACATATCGTTATACGTTATAACGTAATAGTATACAACGTTATACGTTATAACGTAATGCTACATAACGTTATACGTTATAACGTAATAGTATACAACGTTATACGTTATAACGTAATGCTACATAACCTTATACGTTATAAGGTTATAGTATACAACGTTATATGTTATAGCATAATGCTACATAACGTTATACGTTATAACGTAATGCTACATAACGTTATACGTTATAAGGTAGTAGTATACAACGTTATACGTTATAACGTAATGCTACATATCGTTATACGTTATAACGTAATGCTACATAACGTTATACGTTATAACGTAATAGTATACAACGTTATACGTTATAACGTCGTGCTACATAACGTTATACGTTATAACGTAATAGTATACAACGTTATACGTTATAACGTAATGCTACATAACGTTATACGTTATAAGGTAATAGTATACCACGTTATACGTTATAGCGTAATGCTACATATCGTTATACGTCATAACGTAATAGTATACAACGTTATACGTTATAACGTAATGCTACATAACGTTATACGTTATAACGTAATAGTATACAACGTTATACGTTATAACGTAATGCTACATAACATTATACGTTATAAGGTTATAGTATACAACGTTATATGTTATAGCATAATGCTACATAACGTTATACGTTATAACGTAATGCTACATAACGTTATACGTTATAAGGTAGTAGTATACAACGTTATACGTTATAACGTAATGCTACATACCGTTATACGTTATAACGTAATAGTATACAACGTTATACGTTATAACGTAATGCTACATAACGTTATACGTTATAACGTAATAGTATACAACGTTATACGTTATAACGTAATGCTACATAACGTTATACGTTATAACGTAATAGTATACAACGTTATACGTTATAACGTAATGCTACATAACGTTATACGTTATAACGTAATAGTATACAACGTTATACGTTATAACGTAATAGTATACAACGTTATACGTTATAACGTAATGCTACATAACGTTATACGTTATAAGGCAATAGTATACCACGTTATACGTTATAACGTAATGCTACATATCGTTATACGTTATAACGTAACAGTATACAACGTTATACGTTATAACGTAATGCTACATAACGTTATACGTTATAAGGCAATAGTATACCACGTTATACGTTATAACGTAATGCTACATAACGTTATACGTTATAAGGTACTAGTATACCACGTTATACGTTATAACGTAATGCTACATAACGTTATACGTTATAACGTAATAGTATACAACGTTATACGTTATAACGTAATGCTACATAACGTTATACGTTATAACGTAATAGTATACAACGTTATACGTTATAACGTAATGCTACATAACGTTATACGTTATAAGGTAATAGTATACCACGTTATACGCTATAACGTAATGCTACATAACGTTATACGTTATAAGGTACTAGTATACCACGTTATACGTTATAACGTAATGCTACATAACGTTATACGTTATAACGTAATAGTATACAACGTTATACGTTATAACGTAATGCTACATAACGTTATACGTTATAACGTAATAGTATACAACGTTATACGTTATAACGTAATGCTACATATCGTTATACGTTATAACGTAATGCTACATAACGTTATACGTTATAACGTAATAGTATACAACGTTATACGTTATAACGTAATGCTACATAACGTTATACGTTATAACGTAATAGTATACAACGTTATACGTTATAACGTAATGCTACATAACGTTATACGTTATAACGTAATAGTATACAACGTTATACGTTATTACGTAATGCTACATAACGTTATACGTTATAAGGCAATAGTATACCACGTTATACGTTATAACGTAATGCTACATAACGTTATACGTTATAAGGTACTAGTATACCACGTTATACGTTATAACGTAATGCTACATAACGTTATACGTTATAACGTAATAGTATACAACGTTATACGTTATAACGTAATGCTACATAACGTTATACGTTATAACGTAATAGTATACAACGTTATACGTTATAACGTAATGCTGCATAATGTTATACGTTATAAGGTAATAGTATACCACGTTATACGTTATAACGTAATGCTACATAACGTTATACGTTATAAGGTACTAGTATACCACGTTATACGTTATAACGTAATGCTACATAACGTTATACGTTATAAGGTACTAGTATACCACGTTATACGTTATAACGTAATGCTACATAACGTTATACGTTATAACGTAATAGTATACAACGTTATACGTTATAACGTAATGCTACATAACGTTATACGTTATAACGTAATGCTACATAACGTTATACGTTATAACGTAATAGTATACAACGTTATACGTTATAACGTAATGCTACATAACGTTATACGTTATAAGGTAATAGTATACCACGTTATACGTTATAACGTAATGCTACATAACGTTATACGTTATAACGTAATAGTATACAACGTTATACGTTATAACGTAATGCTACATAACGTTATACGTTATAACGTAATAGTATACAACGTTATACGTTATAACGTAATAGTATACAACGTTATACGTTATAACGTAATGCTACATAACGTTATACGTTATAAGGTAATAGTATACCACGTTATACGTTATAGCGTAATGCTACATATCGTTATACGTTATAACGTAATAGTATACAACGTTATACGTTATAACGTAATGCTACATAACGTTATACGTTATAACGTAATAGTATACAACGTTATACGTTATAACGTAATGCTACATAACATTATACGTTATAAGGTTATAGTATACAACGTTATATGTTATAGCATAATGCTACATAACGTTATACGTTATAACGTAATGCTACATAACGTTATACGTTATAAGGTAGTAGTATACAACGTTATACGTTATAACGTAATGCTACATACCGTTATACGTTATAACGTAATAGTATACAACGTTATACGTTATAACGTAATGCTACATAACGTTATACGTTATAACGTAATAGTATACAACGTTATACGTTATAACGTAATGCTACATAACGTTATACGTTATAACGTAATAGTATACAACGTTATACGTTATAACGTAATGCTACATAACGTTATACGTTATAACGTAATAGTATACAACGTTATACGTTATAACGTAATAGTATACAACGTTATACGTTATAACGTAATAGTATACAACGTTATACGTTATAACGTAATGCTACATAACGTTATACGTTATAAGGCAATAGTATACCACGTTATACGTTATAACGTAATGCTACATATCGTTATACGTTATAACGTAACAGTATACAACGTTATACGTTATAACGTAATGCTACATAACGTTATACGTTATAAGGTAATAGTATACCACGTTATACGTTATAACGTAATGCTACATAACGTTATACGTTATAAGGTACTAGTATACCACGTTATACGTTATAACGTAATGCTACATAACGTTATACGTTATAACGTAATAGTATACAACGTTATACGTTATAACGTAATGCTACATAACGTTATACGTTATAACGTAATAGTATACAACGTTATACGTTATAACGTAATGCTACATAACGTTATACGTTATAAGGTAATAGTATACCACGTTATACGCTATAACGTAATGCTACATAACGTTATACGTTATAAGGTACTAGTATACCACGTTATACGTTATAACGTAATGCTACATAACGTTATACGTTATAACGTAATAGTATACAACGTTATACGTTATAACGTAATGCTACATAACGTTATACGTTATAACGTAATAGTATACAACGTTATACGTTATAACGTAATGCTACATAACGTTATACGTTATAACGTAATAGTATACAACGTTATACGTTATAACGTAATGCTACATAACGTTATACGTTATAAGGTAATAGTATACCACGTTATACGTTATAACGTAATGCTACATAACGTTATACGTTATAACGTAATAGTATACAACGTTATACGTTATAACGTAATGCTACATAACGTTATACGTTATAACGTAATAGTATACAACGTTATACGTTATAACGTAATGCTACATAACGTTATACGTTATAACGTAATAGTATACAACGTTATACGTTATAACGTAATGCTACATAACGTTATACGTTATAACGTAATAGTATACAACGTTATACGTTATAACGTAATAGTATACAACGTTATACGTTATAACGTAATGCTACATAACGTTATACGTTATAACGTAATAGTATACAACGTTATACGTTATAACGTAATGCTACATAACGTTATACGTTATAAGGTAATAGTATACCACGTTATACGTTATAACGTAATGCTACATAACGTTATACGTTATAACGTAATAGTATACAACGTTATACGTTATAACGTAATGCTACATAACGTTATATGTTATAACGTAATAGTATACAACGTTATACGTTATAACGTAATGCTACATATCGTTATACGTTATAACGTAATGCTACATAACGTTATACGTTATAACGTAATAGTATACAACGTTATACGTTATAACGTAATGCTACATAACGTTATACGTTATAACGTAATAGTATACAACGTTATACGTTATAACGTAATGCTACATAACGTTATACGTTATAACGTAATAGTATACAACGTTATACGTTATAACGTAATGCTACATATCGTTATACGTTATAACGTAATGCTACATAACGTTATACGTTATAACGTAATAGTATACAACGTTATACGTTATAACGTCGTGCTACATAACGTTATACGTTATAACGTAATAGTATACAACGTTATACGTTATAACGTTATGCTACATAACGTTATACGTTATAACGTAATAGTATACAACGTTATACGTTATAACGTAATGCTACATATCGTTATACGTTATAACGTAATAGTATACAACGTTATACGTTATAACGTAATGCTACATAACGTTATACGTTATAACGTAATAGTATACAACGTTATACGTTATATCGTAATGCTACATATCGTTATACGTTATAACGTAATGCTACATAACGTTTTACGTTATAACGTAATAGTATACAACGTTATACGTTATAACGTAATGCTACATAACGTTATACGTTATAACGTAATAGTATACAACGTTATACGTTATAACGTAATGCTACATAACGTTATACGTTATAACGTAATAGTATACAACGTTATACGTTATAACGTAATTCTACATAACGTTATACGTTATAAGGCAATAGTATACCACGTTATACGTTATAACGTAATGCTACATAACCTTATACGATATAAGGTACTAGTATACCACGTTATACGTTATAACGTAATGCTACATAACGTTATACGTTATAACGTAATAGTATACAACGTTATACGATATAACGTAATGCTACATAACGTTATACGTTATAACGTAATAGTATACAACGTTATACGTTATAACGTAATGCTACATAACGTTATACGTTATAAGGTAATAGTATACCACGTTATACGTTATAACGTAATGCTACATAACGTTATACGTTATAACGTAATAGTATACAACGTTATACGTTATAACGTAATAGTATACAACGTTTTACGTTATAACGTAATGCTATCTAACGTTATACGTTATAACGTAATAGTATACAACGTTATACGTTATAACGTAATGCTACATATCGTTATACGTTATAACGTAATAGTATACAACGTTATACGTTATAACGTAATGCTACATAACGTTATACGTTATAACGTAATAGTATACAACGTTATACGTTATAACGTAATGCTACATAACCTTATACGTTATAAGGTTATAGTATACAACGTTATATGTTATAGCATAATGCTACATAACGTTATACGTTATAACGTAATGCTACATAACGTTATACGTTATAAGGTAGTAGTATACAACGTTATACGTTATAACGTAATGCTACATAACGTTATACGTTATAACGTAATAGTATACAACGTTATACGTTATAACGTAATGCTACATAACGTTATACGTTATAAGGTAATAGTATACCACGTTATACGTTATAGCGTAATGCTACATATCGTTATACGTCATAACGTAATAGTATACAACGTTATACGTTATAACGTAATGCTACATAACGTTATACGTTATAACGTAATAGTATACAACGTTATACGTTATAACGTAATGCTACATAACATTATACGTTATAAGGTTATAGTATACAACGTTATATGTTATAGCATAATGCTACATAACGTTATACGTTATAACGTAATGCTACATAACGTTATACGTTATAAGGTAGTAGTATACAACGTTATACGTTATAACGTAATGCTACATACCGTTATACGTTATAACGTAATAGTATACAACGTTATACGTTATAACGTAATGCTACATAACGTTATACGTTATAACGTAATAGTATACAACGTTATACGTTATAACGTAATGCTACATAACGTTATACGTTATAACGTAATAGTATACAACGTTATACGTTATAACGTAATGCTACATAACGTTATACGTTATAACGTAATAGTATACAACGTTATACGTTATAACGTAATAGTATACAACGTTATACGTTATAACGTTATGCTACATAACGTTATACGTTATAAGGCAATAGTATACCACGTTATACGTTATAACGTAATGCTACATATCGTTATACGTTATAACGTAACAGTATACAACGTTATACGTTATAACGTAATGCTACATAACGTTATACGTTATAAGGCAATAGTATACCACGTTATACGTTATAACGTAATGCTACATAACGTTATACGTTATAAGGTACTAGTATACCACGTTATACGTTATAACGTAATGCTACATAACGTTATACGTTATAACGTAATAGTATACAACGTTATACGTTATAACGTAATGCTACATAACGTTATACGTTATAACGTAATAGTATACAACGTTATACGTTATAACGTAATGCTACATAACGTTATACGTTATAAGGTAATAGTATACCACGTTATACGCTATAACGTAATGCTACATAACGTTATACGTTATAAGGTACTAGTATACCACGTTATACGTTATAACGTAATGCTACATAACGTTATACGTTATAACGTAATAGTATACAACGTTATACGTTATAACGTAATGCTACATAACGTTATACGTTATAACGTAATAGTATACAACGTTATACGTTATAACGTAATAGTATACAACGTTATACGTTATAACGTAATGCTACATAACGTTATACGTTATAACGTAATAGTATACAACGTTATACGTTATAACGTAATGCTACATAACGTTATACGTTATAAGGTAATAGTATACCACGTTATACGTTATAACGTAATGCTACATAACGTTATACGTTATAACGTAATAGTATACAACGTTATACGTTATAACGTAATGCTACATAGCGTTATACGTTATAACGTAATAGTATACAACGTTATACGTTATAACGTAATGCTACATAACGTTATACGTTATAACGTAATAGTATACAACGTTATACGTTATAACGTAATGCTACATATCGTTATACGTTATAACGTAATGCTACATAACGTTATACGTTATAACGTAATAGTATACAACGTTATACGTTATAACGTCGTGCTACATAACGTTATACGTTATAACGTAATAGTATACAACGTTATACGTTATAACGTAATGCTACATAACGATATACGTTATAACGTAATAGTATACAACGTTATACGTTATAACGTAATGCTACATATCGTTATACGTTATAACGTAATAGTATACAACGTTATACGTTATAACGTAATGCTACATAACGTTATACGTTATAACGTAATAGTATACAACGTTATACGTTATATCGTAATGCTACATATCGTTATACGTTATAACGTAATGCTACATAACGTTATACGTTATAACGTAATAGTATACAACGTTATACGTTATAACGTAATGCTACATAACGTTATACGTTATAACGTAATAGTATACAACGTTATACGTTATAACGTAATGCTACATAACGTTATACGTTATAACGTAATAGTATACAACGTTATACGTTATAACGTAATGCTACATAACGTTATACGTTATAAGGCAATAGTATACCACGTTATACGTTATAACGTAATGCTACATAACGTTATACGTTATAAGGTACTAGTATACCACGTTATACGTTATAACGTAATGCTACATAACGTTATACGTTATAACGTAATAGTATACAACGTTATACGTTATAACGTAATGCTACATAACGTTATACGTTATAACGTAATAGTATACAACGTTATACGTTATAACGTAATGCTACATAATGTTATACGTTATAAGGTAATAGTATACCACGTTATACGTTATAACGTAATGCTACATAACGTTATACGTTATAACGTAATAGTATACAACGTTATACGTTATAACGTAATAGTATACAACATTTTACGTTATAACGTAATGCTATCTAACGTTATACGTTATAACGTAATAGTATACAACGTTATACGTTATAACGTAATGCTACATATCGTTATACGTTATAACGTAATAGTATACAACGTTATACGTAATAACGTAATGCTACATAACGTTATACGTTATAACGTAATAGTATACAACGTTATACGTTATAACGTAATGCTACATAACATTATACGTTATAAGGTTATAGTATTCAACGTTATATGTTATAGCATAATGCTACATAACGTTATACGTTATAACGTAATGCTACATAACGTTATACGTTATAACATAATAGTATACAACGTTATACGTTATAACGTAATGCTACATAACGTTATACGTTATAACGTAATAGTATACAACGTTATACGTTATAACGTAATGCTACATATCGTTATACGTTATAACGTAATAGTATACAACGTTATACGTTATAACGTAATGCTACATAACGTTATACGTTATAACGTAATAGTATACAACGTTATACGTTATATCGTAATGCTACATATCGTTATACGTTATAACGTAATGCTACATAACGTTATACGTTATAACGTAATAGTATACAACGTTATACGTTATAACGTAATGCTACATAACGTTATACGTTATAACGTAATAGTATACAACGTTATACGTTATAACGTAATGCTACATAACGTTATACGTTATAACGTAATAGTATACAACGTTATACGTTATAACGTAATGCTACATATCGTTATACGTTATAACGTAATGCTACATAACGTTATACGTTATAACGTAATAGTATACAACGTTATACGTTATAACGTCGTGCTACATAACGTTATACGTTATAACGTAATAGTATACAACGTTATACGTTATAACGTAATGCTACATAACGTTATACGTTATAACGTAATAGTATACAACGTTATACGTTATAACGTAATGCTACATATCGTTATACGTTATAACGTAATAGTATACAACGTTATACGTTATAACGTAATGCTACATAACGTTATACGTTATAACGTAATAGTATACAACGTTATACGTTATATCGTAATGCTACATATCGTTATACGTTATAACGTAATGCTACATAACGTTTTACGTTATAACGTAATAGTATACAACGTTATACGTTATAACGTAATGCTACATAACGTTATACGTTATAACGTAATAGTATACAACGTTATACGTTATAACGTAATGCTACATAACGTTATACGTTATAACGTAATAGTATACAACGTTATACGTTATAACGTAATTCTACATAACGTTATACGTTATAAGGCAATAGTATACCACGTTATACGTTATAACGTAATGCTACATAACCTTATACGTTATAAGGTACTAGTATACCACGTTATACGTTATAACGTAATGCTACATAACGTTATACGTTATAACGTAATAGTATACAACGTTATACGATATAACGTAATGCTACATAACGTTATACGTTATAACGTAATAGTATACAACGTTATACGTTATAACGTAATGCTACATAACGTTATACGTTATAAGGTAATAGTATACCACGTTATACGTTATAACGTAATGCTACATAACGTTATACGTTATAACGTAATAGTATACAACGTTATACGTTATAACGTAATAGTATACAACGTTTTACGTTATAACGTAATGCTATCTAACGTTATACGTTATAACGTAATAGTATACAACGTTATACGTTATAACGTAATGCTACATATCGTTATACGTTATAACGTAATAGTATACAACGTTATACGTTATAACGTAATGCTACATAACGTTATACGTTATAACGTAATAGTATACAACGTTATACGTTATAACGTAATGCTACATAACCTTATACGTTATAAGGTTATAGTATACAACGTTATATGTTATAGCATAATGCTACATAACGTTATACGTTATAACGTAATGCTACATAACGTTATACGTTATAAGGTAGTAGTATACAACGTTATACGTTATAACGTAATGCTACATAACGTTATACGTTATAACGTAATAGTATACAACGTTATACGTTATAACGTAATGCTACATAACGTTATACGTTATAAGGTAATAGTATACCACGTTATACGTTATAGCGTAATGCTACATATCGTTATACGTCATAACGTAATAGTATACAACGTTATACGTTATAACGTAATGCTACATAACGTTATACGTTATAACGTAATAGTATACAACGTTATACGTTATAACGTAATGCTACATAACATTATACGTTATAAGGTTATAGTATACAACGTTATATGTTATAGCATAATGCTACATAACGTTATACGTTATAACGTAATGCTACATAACGTTATACGTTATAAGGTAGTAGTATACAACGTTATACGTTATAACGTAATGCTACATACCGTTATACGTTATAACGTAATAGTATACAACGTTATACGTTATAACGTAATGCTACATAACGTTATACGTTATAACGTAATAGTATACAACGTTATACGTTATAACGTAATGCTACATAACGTTATACGTTATAACGTAATAGTATACAACGTTATACGTTATAACGTAATGCTACATAACGTTATACGTTATAACGTAATAGTATACAACGTTATACGTTATAACGTAATAGTATACAACGTTATACGTTATAACGTAATGCTACATAACGTTATACGTTATAAGGCAATAGTATACCACGTTATACGTTATAACGTAATGCTACATATCGTTATACGTTATAACGTAACAGTATACAACGTTATACGTTATAACGTAATGCTACATAACGTTATACGTTATAAGGCAATAGTATACCACGTTATACGTTATAACGTAATGCTACATAACGTTATACGTTATAAGGTACTAGTATACCACGTTATACGTTATAACGTAATGCTACATAACGTTATACGTTATAACGTAATAGTATACAACGTTATACGTTATAACGTAATGCTACATAACGTTATACGTTATAACGTAATAGTATACAACGTTATACGTTATAACGTAATGCTACATAACGTTATACGTTATAAGGTAATAGTATACCACGTTATACGCTATAACGTAATGCTACATAACGTTATACGTTATAAGGTACTAGTATACCACGTTATACGTTATAACGTAATGCTACATAACGTTATACGTTATAACGTAATAGTATACAACGTTATACGTTATAACGTAATGCTACATAACGTTATACGTTATAACGTAATAGTATACAACGTTATACGTTATAACGTAATAGTATACAACGTTATACGTTATAACGTAATGCTACATAACGTTATACGTTATAACGTAATAGTATACAACGTTATACGTTATAACGTAATGCTACATAACGTTATACGTTATAAGGTAATAGTATACCACGTTATACGTTATAACGTAATGCTACATAACGTTATACGTTATAACGTAATAGTATACAACGTTATACGTTATAACGTAATGCTACATAGCGTTATACGTTATAACGTAATAGTATACAACGTTATACGTTATAACGTAATGCTACATAACGTTATACGTTATAACGTAATAGTATACAACGTTATACGTTATAACGTAATGCTACATATCGTTATACGTTATAACGTAATGCTACATAACGTTATACGTTATAACGTAATAGTATACAACGTTATACGTTATAACGTCGTGCTACATAACGTTATACGTTATAACGTAATAGTATACAACGTTATACGTTATAACGTAATGCTACATAACGATATACGTTATAACGTAATAGTATACAACGTTATACGTTATAACGTAATGCTACATATCGTTATACGTTATAACGTAATAGTATACAACGTTATACGTTATAACGTAATGCTACATAACGTTATACGTTATAACGTAATAGTATACAACGTTATACGTTATATCGTAATGCTACATATCGTTATACGTTATAACGTAATGCTACATAACGTTATACGTTATAACGTAATAGTATACAACGTTATACGTTATAACGTAATGCTACATAACGTTATACGTTATAACGTAATAGTATACAACGTTATACGTTATAACGTAATGCTACATAACGTTATACGTTATAACGTAATAGTATACAACGTTATACGTTATAACGTAATGCTACATAACGTTATACGTTATAAGGCAATAGTATACCACGTTATACGTTATAACGTAATGCTACATAACGTTATACGTTATAAGGTACTAGTATACCACGTTATACGTTATAACGTAATGCTACATAACGTTATACGTTATAACGTAATAGTATACAACGTTATACGTTATAACGTAATGCTACATAACGTTATACGTTATAACGTAATAGTATACAACGTTATACGTTATAACGTAATGCTACATAATGTTATACGTTATAAGGTAATAGTATACCACGTTATACGTTATAACGTAATGCTACATAACGTTATACGTTATAACGTAATAGTATACAACGTTATACGTTATAACGTAATAGTATACAACATTTTACGTTATAACGTAATGCTATCTAACGTTATACGTTATAACGTAATAGTATACAACGTTATACGTTATAACGTAATGCTACATATCGTTATACGTTATAACGTAATAGTATACAACGTTATACGTAATAACGTAATGCTACATAACGTTATACGTTATAACGTAATAGTATACAACGTTATACGTTATAACGTAATGCTACATAACATTATACGTTATAAGGTTATAGTATTCAACGTTATATGTTATAGCATAATGCTACATAACGTTATACGTTATAACGTAATGCTACATAACGTTATACGTTATAACATAATAGTATACAACGTTATACGTTATAACGTAATGCTACATAACGTTATACGTTATAACGTAATAGTATACAACGTTATACGTTATAACGTAATGCTACATATCGTTATACGTTATAACGTAATAGTATACAACGTTATACGTTATAACGTAATGCTACATAACGTTATACGTTATAACGTAATAGTATACAACGTTATACGTTATATCGTAATGCTACATATCGTTATACGTTATAACGTAATGCTACATAACGTTATACGTTATAACGTAATAGTATACAACGTTATACGTTATAACGTAATGCTACATAACGTTATACGTTATAACGTAATAGTATACAACGTTATACGTTATAACGTAATGCTACATAACGTTATACGTTATAACGTAATAGTATACAACATTATACGTTATAACGTAATGCTACATAACGTTATACGTTATAAGGCAATAGTATACCACGTTATACGTTATAACGTAATGCTACATAACGTTATACGTTATAAGGTACTAGTATACCACGTTATACGTTATAACGTAATGCTACATAACGTTATACGTTATAACGTAATAGTATACAACGTTATACGTTATAACGTAATGCTACATAACGTTATACGTTATAACGTAATAGTATACAACGTTATACGTTATAACGTAATGCTACATAACGTTATACGTTATAAGGTAATAGTATACCACGTTATACGTTATAACGTAATGCTACATAACGTTATACGTTATAACGTAATAGTATACAACGTTATACGTTATAACGTAATAGTATACAACGTTTTACGTTATAACGTAATGCTATCTAACGTTATACGTTATAACGTAATAGTATACAACGTTATACGTTATAACGTAATGCTACATATCGTTATACGTTATAACGTAATAGTATACAACGTTATACGTAATAACGTAATGCTACATAACGTTATACGTTATAACGTAATAGTATACAACGTTATACGTTATAACGTAATGCTACATAACATTATACGTTATAAGGTTATAGTATTCAACGTTATATGTTATAGCATAATGCTACATAACGTTATACGTTATAACGTAATGCTACATAACGTTATACGTTATAACATAATAGTATACAACGTTATACGTTATAACGTAATGCTACATAACGTTATACGTTATAACGTAATGCTACATAACGTTATACGTTATAACGTAATAGTATACAACGTAATACGTTATAACGTAATTCTACATAACGTTATACGTTATAAGGCAATAGTATACCACGTTATACGTTATAACGTAATGCTACATAACGTTATACGTTATAAGGTACTAGTATACAACGTTTTACGTTATAACGTAATGCTATCTAACGTTATACGTTATAACGTAATAGTATACAACGTTATACGTTATAACGTAATGCTACATATCGTTATACGTTATAACGTAATAGTATACAACGTTATACGTTATAACGTAATGCTACATAACGTTATACGTTATAACGTAATAGTATACAACGTTATACGTTATAACGTAATGCTACATAACCTTATACGTTATAAGGTTATAGTATACAACGTTATATGTTATAGCATAATGCTACATAACGTTATACGTTATAACGTAATGCTACATAACGTTATACGTTATAAGGTAGTAGTATACAACGTTATACGTTATAACGTAATGCTACATAACGTTATACGTTATAACGTAATAGTATACAACGTTATACGTTATAACGTAATGCTACATAACGTTATACGTTATAAGGTAATAGTATACCACGTTATACGTTATAACGTAATGCTACATATCGTTATACGTTATAACGTAATAGTATACAACGTTATACGTTATAACGTAATGCTACATAACGTTATACGTTATAACGTAATAGTATACAACGTTATACGTTATAACGTAATGCTACATAACATTATACGTTATAAGGTTATAGTATACAACGTTATATGTTATAGCATAATGCTACATAACGTTATACGTTATAACGTAATGCTACATAACGTTATACGTTATAAGGTAGTAGTATACAACGTTATACGTTATAACGTAATGTTACATACCGTTATACGTTATAACGTAATAGTATACAACGTTATACGTTATAACGTAATGCTACATAACGTTATACGTTATAACGTAATAGTATACAACGTTATACGTTATAACGTAATGCTACATAACGTTATACGTTATAACGTAATAGTATACAACGTTATACGTTATAACGTAATGCTACATAACGTTATACGTTATAACGTAATAGTATACAACGTTATACGTTATAACGTAATGCTACATAACGTTATACGTTATAACGTAATAGTATACAACGTTATACGTTATAACGTAATGCTACATAACGTTATACGTTATAACGTAATAGTATACAACGTTATACGTTATAACGTAATGCTACATAACGTTATACGTTATAACGTAATAGTATACAACGTTATACGTTATAACGTAATAGTATACAACGTTATACGTTATAACGTAATAGTATACAACGTTATACGTTATAACGTAATGCTACATAACGTTATACGTTATAAGGTAATAGTATACCACGTTATACGTTATAACGTAATGCTACATATCGTTATACGTTATAACGTAATAGTATACAACGTTTTACGTTATAACGTAATGCTATCTAACGTTATACGTTATAAGGTACTAGTATACCACGTTATACGTTATAACGTAATGCTACATAACGTTATACGTTATAACGTAATAGTATACAACGTTATACGTTATAACGTAATGCTACATAACGTTATACGTTATAACGTAATAGTATACAACGTTATACGTTATAACGTAATGCTACATAACGTTATACGTTATAAGGTAATAGTATACCACGTTATACGTTATAACGTAATGCTACATAACGTTATACGTTATAAGGTACTAGTATACCACGTTATACGTTATAACGTAATGCTACATAACGTTATACGTTATAACGTAATAGTATACAACGTTATTCGTTATAACGTAATGCTACATAACGTTATACGTTATAACGTAATAGTATACAACGTTATACGTTATAACGTAATAGTATACAACGTTATACGTTATAACGTAATGCTACATAACGTTATACGTTATAACGTAATAGTATACAACGTTATACGTTATAACGTAATGCTACAGAACGTTATACGTTATAAGGTAATAGTATACCACGTTATACGTTACAACGTAATGCTACATAACGTTATACGGTATAACGTAATAGTATACAACGTTATACGTTATAACGTAATGCTACATAACGTTATACGTTATAACGTAATAGTATACAACGTTATACGTTATAACGTAATGCTACATATCGTTATACGTTATAACGTAATGCTACATAACGTTATACGTTATAACGTAATAGTATACAACGTTATACGTTATAACGTAATGCTACATAACGTTATACGTTATAACGTAATAGTATACAACGTTATACGTTATAACGTAATGCTACATAACGATATACGTTATAACGTAATAGTATACAACGTTATACGTTATAACGTAATGCTACATATCGTTATACGTTATAACGTAATGCTACATAACGTTATACGTTATAACGTAATATTATACAACGTTATACGTTATAACGTCGTGCTACATAACGTTATACGTTATAACGTAATAGTATACAACGTTATACGTTATAACGTAATGCTACATAACGTTATACGTTATAACGTAATAGTATACAACGTTATACGTTATAACGTAATGCTACATATCGTTATACGTTATAACGTAATAGTATACAACGTTATACGTTATAACGTAATGCTACATAACGTTATACGTTATAACGTAATAGTATACAACGTTATACGTTATATCGTAATGCTACATATCGTTATACGTTATAACGTAATGCTACATAACGTTATACGTTAGAACGTAATAGTATACAACGTTATACGTTATAACGTAATGCTACATAACGTTATACGTTATAACGTAATAGTATACAACGTTATACGTTATAACGTAATGCTACATATCGTTATACGTTATAACGTAATGCTACATAACGTTATACGTTATAACGTAATAGTATACAACGTTATACGTTATAACGTAATGCTACATAACGTTATACGTTATATCGTAATAGTATACAACGTTATACGTTATAACGTAATGCTACATAACGTTATACGTTATAACGTAATAGTATACAACGTTATACGTTATTACGTAATGCTACATAACGTTATACGTTATAAGGCAATAGTATACCACGTTATACGTTATAACGTAATGCTACATAACGTTATACGTTATAAGGTACTAGTATACCACGTTATACGTTATAACGTAATGCTACATAACGTTATACGTTATAACGTAATAGTATACAACGTTATACGTTATAACGTAATGCTACATAACGTTATACGTTATAACGTAATAGTATACAACGTTATACGTTATAACGTAATGCTACATAATGTTATACGTTATAAGGTAATAGTATACCACGTTATACGTTATAACGTAATGCTACATAACGTTATACGTTATAAGGTACTAGTATACCACGTTATACGTTATAACGTAATGCTACATAACGTTATACGTTATAAGGTACTAGTATACCACGTTATACGTTATAACGTAATGCTACATAACGTTATACGTTATAACGTAATAGTATACAACGTTATACGTTATAACGTAATGCTACATAACGTTATACGTTATAACGTAATGCTACATAACGTTATACGTTATAACGTAATAGTATACAACGTTATACGTTATAACGTAATAGTATACAACGTTATACGTTATAACGTAATAGTATACAACGTTATACGTTATAACGTAATGCTACATAACGTTATACGTTATAACGTAATAGTATACAACGTTATACGTTATAACGTAATGCTACATATCGTTATACGTTATAACGTAATGCTACATAACGTTATACGTTATAACGTAATAGTATACAACGTTATACGTTATAACGTAATGCTACATAACGTTATACGTTATAACGTAATAGTATACAACGTTATACGTTATTACGTAATGCTACATAACGTTATACGTTATAAGGCAATAGTATACCACGTTATACGCTATAACGTAATGCTACATAACGTTATACGTTATAACGCAATAGTATACAACGTTATACGTTATAACGTAATAGTATACAACGTTATACGTTATAACGTAATGCTACATAACGTTATACGTTATAAGGTAATAGTATACCACGTTATACGTTATAACGTAATAGTATACAACGTTATACGTTATAACGTAATAGTATACAACGTTTTACGTTATAACGTAATGCTATCTAACGTTATACGTTATAACGTAATAGTATACAACGTTATACGTTATAACGTAATGCTACATATCGTTATACGTTATAACGTAATAGTATGCAACGTTATACGTTATAACGTAATGCTACATAACGTTATACGTTATAACGTAATAGTATACAACGTTATACGTTATAACGTAATGCTACATAACATTATACGTTATAAGGTTATAGTATACAACGTTATATGTTATAGCATAATGCTACATAACGTTATACGTTATAACGTAATGCTACATAACGTTATACGTTATAACGTAATAGTATACAACGTTATACGTTATAACGTAATGCTACATAACGTTATACGTTATAACGTAATAGTATACAACGTTATACGTTATAACGTAATGCTACATAACGTTATACGTTATAACGTAATAGTATACAACGTTATACGTTATAACGTAATGCTACATATCGTTATACGTTATAACGTAATGCTACATAACGTTATACGTTATAACGTAATAGTATACAACGTTATACGTTATAACGTAATGCTACATAACGTTATACGTTATAACGTAATAGTATACAACGTTATACGTTATAACGTAATGCTACATAACGTTATACGTTATAACGTAATAGTATACAACGTTATACGTTATTACGTAATGCTACATAACGTTATACGTTATAAGGCAATAGTATACCACGTTATACGTTATAACGTAATGCTACATAACGTTATACGTTATAAGGTACTAGTATACCACGTTATACGTTATAACGTAATGCTACATAACGTTATACGTTATAACGTAATAGTATACAACGTTATACGTTATAACGTAATGCTACATAACGTTATACGTTATAACGTAATAGTATACAACGTTATACGTTATAACGTAATGCTACATAACGTTATACGTTATAAGGTAATAGTATACCACGTTATACGTTATAACGTAATGCTACATAACGTTATACGTTATAAGGTACTAGTATACCACGTTATACGTTATAACGTAATGCTACATAACGTTATACGTTATAAGGTACTAGTATACCACGTTATACGTTATAACGTAATGCTACATAACGTTATACGTTATAACGTAATAGTATACAACGTTATACGTTATAACGTAATGCTACATAACGTTATACGTTATAACGTAATGCTACATAACGTTATACGTTATAACGTAATAGTATACAACGTTATACGTTATAACGTAATGCTACATAACGTTATACGTTATAACGTAATAGTATACAACGTTATACGTTATAACGTAATGCTACATAACGTTATACGTTATAACGTAATGCTACATAACGTTATACGTTATAACGTAATAGTATACAACGTTATACGTTATAACGTAATGCTACATATCGTTATACGTTATAACGTAATGCTACATAACGTTATACGTTATAACGTAATAGTATACAACGTTATACGTTATAACGTAATGCTACATAACGTTATACGTTATAACGTAATAGTATACAACGTTATACGTTATTACGTAATGCTACATAACGTTATACGTTATAAGGCAATAGTATACCACGTTATACGTTATAACGTAATGCTACATAACGTTATACGTTATAACGTAATAGTATACAACGTTATACGTTATAACGTAATGCTACATAACGTTATACGTTATAACGTAATAGTATACAACGTTATACGTTATAACGTAATGCTACATAACGTTATACGTTATAAGGCAATAGTATACCACGTTATACGTTATAACGTAATGCTACATAACGTCATACGTTATAAGGTACTAGTATACCACGTTATACGTTATAACGTAATGCTACATAACGTTATACGTTATAAGGTACTAGTATACCACGTTATACGTTATAACGTAATGCTACATAACGTTATACGTTATAACGTAATAGTATACAACGTTATACGTTATAACGTAATGCTACATAACGTTATACGTTATAACGTAATAGTATACAACGTTATACGTTATAACGTAATAGTATACAACGTTATACGTTATAACGTAATGCTACATAACGTTATACGTTATAACGTAATAGTATACAACGTTATACGTTATAACGTAATGCTACAGAACGTTATACGTTATAAGGTAATAGTATACCACGTTATACGTTATAACGTAATGCTACATAACGTTATACGTTATAACGTAATAGTATACAACGTTATACGTTATAACGTAATAGTATACAACGTTATACGTTATAACGTAATGCTACATAACGTTATACGTTATAACGTAATAGTATACAACGTTATACGTTATAACGTAATGCTACATATCGTTATACGTTATAACGTAATGCTACATAACGTTATACGTTATAACGTAATAGTATACAACGTTATACGTTATAACGTAATGCTACATAACGTTATACGTTATAACGTAATAGTATACAACGTTATACGTTATAACGTAATGCTACATATCGTTATACGTTATAACGTAATGCTACATAACGTTATACGTTATAACGTAATAGTATACAACGTTATACGTTATAACGTCGTGCTACATAACGTTATACGTTATAACGTAATAGTATACAACGTTATACGTTATAACGTAATGCTACATAACGTTATACGTTATAACGTAATAGTATACAACGTTATACGTTATAACGTAATGCTACATATCGTTATACGTTATAACGTAATAGTATACAACGTTATACGTTATAACGTAATGCTACATAACGTTATACGTTATAACGTAATAGTATACAACGTTATACGTTATATCGTAATGCTACATATCGTTATACGTTATAACGTAATGCTACATAACGTTATACGATAGAACGTAATAGTATACAACGTTATACCTTATAACGTAATGCTACATAACGTTATACGTTATAACGTAATAGTATACAACGTTATACGTTATAACGTAATGCTACATAACGTTATACGTTATAACGTAATAGTATACAACGTTATACGTTATAACGTAATGCTACATAACGTTATACGTTATAAGGCAATAGTATACCACGTTATACGTTATAACGTAATGCTACATAACGTCATACGTTATAAGGTACTAGTATACCACGTTATACGTTATAACGTAATGCTACATAACGTTATACGTTATAACGTAATAGTATACAACGTTATACGTTATAACGTAATGCTACATAACGTTATACGTTATAACGTAATAGTATACAACGTTATACGTTATAACGTAATGCTACATAACGTTATACGTTATAAGGTAATAGTATACCACGTTATACGTTATAACGTAATGCTACATAACGTTATACGTTATAACGTAATAGTATACAACGTTATACGTTATAACGTAATAGTATACAACGTTTTACGTTATAACGTAATGCTATCTAACGTTATACGTTATAACGTAATAGTATACAACGTTATACGTTATAACGTAATGCTACATATCGTTATACGTTATAACGTAATAGTATGCAACGTTATACGTTATAACGTAATGCTACATAACGTTATACGTTATAACGTAATAGTATACAACGTTATACGTTATAACGTAATGCTACATAACATTATACGTTATAAGGTTATAGTATACAACGTTATATGTTATAGCATAATGCTACATAACGTTATACGTTATAACGTAATGCTACATAACGTTATACGTTATAACGTAATAGTATACAACGTTATACGTTATAACGTAATGCTACATAACGTTATACGTTATAACGTAATAGTATACAACGTTATACGTTACAACGTAATGCTACATAACGTTATACGTTATAACGTAATAGTATACAACGTTATACGTTATAACGTAATGCTACATATCGTTATACGTTATAACGTAATGCTACATAACGTTATACGTTATAACGTAATAGTATACAACGTTATACGTTATAACGTAATGCTACATAACGTTATACGTTATAACGTAATAGTATACAACGTTATACGTTATAACGTAATGCTACATAACGTTATACGATATAACGTAATAGTATACAACGTTATACGTTATTACGTAATGCTACATAACGTTATACGTTATAAGGCAATAGTATACCACGTTATACGTTATAACGTAATGCTACATAACGTTATACGTTATAAGGTACTAGTATACCACGTTATACATTATAACGTAATGCTACATAACGTTATACCTTATAACGTAATAGTATACAACGTTATACGTTATAACGTAATGCTACATAACGTTATACGTTATAACGTAATAGTATACAACGTTATACGTTATAACGTAATGCTACATAACGTTATACGTTATAAGGTAATAGTATACCACGTTATACGTTATAACGTAATGCTACATAACGTTATACGTTATAAGGTACTAGTATACCACGTTATACGTTATAACGTAATGCTACATAACGTTATACGTTATAACGTAATAGTATACAACGTTATACGTTATAACGTAATGCTACATAACATTATACGTTATAAGGTTATAGTATACAACGTTATATGTTATAGCATAATGCTACATAACGTTATACGTTATAACGTAATGCTACATAACGTTATACGTTATAACGTAATGCTACATATCGTTATACGTTATAACGTAATGCTACATAACGTTATACGTTATAACGTAATAGTATACAACGTTATACGTTATAACGTAATGCTACATAACGTTATACGTTATAACGTAATAGTATACAACGTTATACGTTATAACGTAATGCTACATAACGTTATACGTTATAACGTAATAGTATACAACGTTATACGTTATTACGTAATGCTACATAACGTTATACGTTATAAGGCAATAGTATACCACGTTATACGTTATAACGTAATGCTACATAACGTTATACGTTATAGGGTACTAGTATACCACGTTATACGTTATAACGTAATGCTACATAACGTTATACGTTATAACGTAATAGTATATAACGTTATACGTTATAACGTAATGCTACATAACGTTATACGTTATAACGTAATAGTATACAACGTTATACGTTATAACGTAATGCTACATAACGTTATACGTTATAAGGTAATAGTATACCACGTTATACGTTATAACGTAATGCTACATAACGTTATACGTTATAAGGTACTAGTATACCACGTTATACGTTATAACGTAATGCTACATAACGTTATACGTTATAACGTAATAGTATACAACGTTATACGTTATAACGTAATGCTACATAACGTTATACGTTATAACGAAATAGTATACAACGTTATACGTTATAACGTAATAGTATACAACGTTATACGTTATAACGTAATGCTACATAACGTTATACGTTATAACGTAATAGTATACAACGTTATACGTTATAACGTAATGCTACATAACGTTATACGTTATAAGGTAATAGTATACCACGTTATACGTTATAACGTAATGCTACATAACGTTATACGTTATAACGTAATAGTATACAACGTTATACGTTATAACGTAATGCTACATAACGTTATACGTTATAACGTAATAGTATACAACGTTATACGTTATAACGTAATGCTACATATCGTTATACGTTATAACGTAATGCTACATAACGTTATACGTTATAACGTAATAGTATACAACGTTATACGTTATAACGTAATGCTACATAACGTTATACGTTATAACGTAATAGTATACAACGTTATACGTTATAACGTAATGCTACATAACGTTATACGTTATAACGTAATAGTATACAACGTTATACGTTATAACGTAATGCTACATATCGTTATACGTTATAACGTAATGCTACATAACGTTATACGTTATAACGTAATAGTATACAACGTTATACGTTATAACGCCGTGCTACATAACGTTATACGTTATAACGTAATAGTATACAACGTTATACGTTATAACGTAATGCTACATAACGGTATACGTTATAACGTAATAGTATACAACGTTATACGTTATAACGTAATGCTACATATCGTTATACGTTATAACGTAATAGTATACAACGTTATACGTTATAACGTAATGCTACATAACGTTATACGTTATAACGTAATAGTATACAACGTTATACGTTATATCGTAATGCTACATATCGTTATACGTTATAACGTATTGCTACATAACGTTATACGTTATAACGTAATAGTATACAACGTTATACGTTATAACGTAATGCTACATAACGTTATACGTTATAAGGTACTAGTATACCACGTTATACGTTATAACGTAATGCTACATAACGTTATACGTTATAACGTAATAGTATACAACGTTATACGTTATAACGTAATGCTACATATCCTTATACGTTATAACGTAATAGTATACAACGTTATACGTTATAACGTAATGCTACATAACGTTATACGTTATAACGTAATAGTATACAACGTTATACGTTATAACGTAATGCTACATAACATTATACGTTATAAGGTTATAGTATACAACGTTATATGTTATAGCATAATGCTACATAACGTTATACGTTATAACGTAATGCTACATAACGTTATACGTTATAAGGTAGTAGTATACAACGTTATACGTTATAACGTAATGCTACATAACGTTATACGTTATAACGTAATAGTATACAACGTTATACGTTATAACGTAATGCTACATAACGTTATACGTTATAAGGTAATAGTATACCACGTTATACGTTATAACGTAATGCTACATATCGTTATACGTTATAACGTAATAGTATACAACGTTATACGTTATAACGTAATGCTACATAACGTTATACGTTATAACGTAATAGTATACAACGTTATACGTTATAACGTAATGCTACATAACATTATACGTTATAAGGTTATAGTATACAACGTTATATGTTATAGCATAATGCTACATAACGTTATACGTTATAACGTAATGCTACATAACGTTATACGTTATAAGGTAGTAGTATACAACGTTATACGTTATAACGTAATGCTACATAACGTTATACGTTATAACGTAATAGTATACAACGTTATACGTTATAACGTAATGCTACATAACGTTATACGTTATAAGGTAATAGTATACCACGTTATACGTTATAACGTAATGCTACATAACGTTATACGTTATAACGTAATAGTATACAACGTTATACGTTATAACGTAATGCTACATAACGTTATACGTTATAACGTAATAGTATACAACGTTATACGTTATAACGTAATGCTACATAACGTTATACGTTATAACGTAATAGTATACAACGAAATACGTTATAACGTAATGCTACATAACGTTATACGTTATAAGGTAATAGCATATAACGTTATACGTTATAGCGTAATACTACATAACGTTATACGTTATAAGGTAATAGTATTTAACGTTATACGTTATAACGCAATGCTACATAACGTAATACGTTATAAGGTAACAGTACATAGCGTTATACGATATAACGTAGTGCTACATAACGTTATACGTTATAACGTGGTGCTACATAACGTTATACGCTATAGCGTAATGCTACATAACGTTATACGTTATAAGGTAATAGTATATAACGGTATACGTTATAACGTAATGCTACATAACGTTATACGTTATAAGGTAATAGTATATAACGTTATACGTTATAACGTAGTGCTACATAACGTTATACGTTATAACGTAATAGTATACAACGTTATACGTTATAACGTAATGCTACATAACGTCATACGTTATAAGGTAATAGTATATAACGTATAACGTTATATGGTAACAATATATAACGATATACGTTATAACGTAATGCTACATAACGTTATACGTTATAAGGTAACAGTATATAACGTTATACGTTAGAACGTAATGCTACATAACGATATACGATATAAGGTAATTGTATATAACGATATACGTTACAACGTAGTGCTACATAACGTTATACGTTATAAGGTAAGAGTATATAACGTTATACGTTATTACGTAATGCTACATAACGTTGTACGTTATAAGGTAATACTATATAACGTTATACGTTATAACGTAGTGCTACATAACGTTATACGTTATAACGTAATAGTATAGAACGATATACGTTATAACGTAATGCTACATAACGTTATACGTTATAAGGTAATAGTATATAACGTTATACGTTATAACGTAATAGTACATAACGTAATACGTTATAAGGTAACAGTACATTAGCGTTATACGATATAACGTAGAGCTACATAACGTTATACGTTATAACGTGGTGCTACATAACGTTATACATTATAACGTCGTGCTACATAATGTTATACGTTATAACGTAATAGTATACAACGTTATACGTTAGAACGTAATGCTACATAACGTTATACGTTATAATGTAATAGTATACCACGTTATACGTTATAACGTAATGCTATCTAACGTTATACGTTATAGCGTAATAGTATACAACGTTACACGTTATAACGTAATGCTACATATCGTTATACGTTATAACGTAATAGTATACAACGTTATACGTTATAACGTAATGCTACATAACGTTATACGTTATAACGTAATAGTATACAACGTTATACGTTATAACGTAATGCTACATAACATTATACGTTATAAGGTTATAGTATATAACGTTATATGTTATAGCATAATGCTACATAACGTTATACGTTATAACGTAATGCTACATAACGTTATACGTTATAAGGTAGTAGTATACAACGTTATACGTTATAACGTAATGCTACATAACGTTATACGTTATAACGTACTAGTATACAACGTTATACGTTATAACGTAATGCTACATAACGTTATACGTTATAACGTAAGAGTATACAACGTTATACGTTATAACGTAATGCTACATAACGTTATTCGTTATAACGTAATAGTATACAACGTTATACGTTATAACGTAATGCTACATATCGTTATACGTTATAACGTAATGCTACATAACGTTATACGTTATAACGTAATAGTATACAACGTTATACGTTATAACGTAATGCTACATAACGTTATACGTTATAACGTAATAGTATACAACGTTATACGTTATAACGTAATGCTACATAACGTTATACGTTATAACGTAATAGTATACAACGTTATACGTTATAACGTAATGCTACATAACGTTATACGTTATAACGTAATAGTATACAACGTTATACGTTATAACGTAATGCTACATATCGCTATACGTTATAACGTAATGCTACATAACGTTATACGTTATAACGTAATAGTATACAACGTTATACGTTATAACGTAATGCTACATAACGTTATACGTTATAACGTAATAGTATACAACGTTATACGTTATAACGTAATGCTACATAACGTTATACGTTATAACGTAATAGTATACAACGTTATACGTTATAACGTAATGCTACATAACGTTATACGTTATAAGGCAATAGTATACCACGTTATACGTTATAACGTAATGCTACATAACGTTAACCGTTATAAGGTACTAGTATACCACGTTATACGTTATAACGTAATGCTACATAACGTTATACGTTATAACGTAATAGTATACAACGTTATACGTTATAACGTAATGCTACATAACGTTATACGTTATAACGTAATAGTATACAACGTTATACGTTATAACGTAATGCTACATAACGTTATACGTTATAAGGTAATAGTATACCACGTTATACGTTATAACGTAATGCTACATAACGTTATACGTTATAGCGTAGTAGTATACAACGTTATACGTTATAACGTAATAGTATACAACGTGATACGTTATAACGTAATGCTATATAACGTTATACGTTATAACGTAATAGTATACAACGTTATACGTTATAACGTAATGCTACATATCGTTATACGTTATAACGTAATGCTACATAACGTTATACGTTATAACGTAATAGTATACAACGTTAAACGTTATAACGTAATGCTACATAACGTTATACGTTATAACGTAATGCTACATAACGTTATACGTTATAACGTAATAGTATACAACGTTATACGTTATAACGTAATGCTACATAACGTTATACGTTATAACGTAATAGTATACAACGTTATACGTTATAACGTAATGCTACATAACGTTATACGTTATAACGTAATAGTATACAACGTTATACGTTATAACGTAATGCTACATAACGTTATACGTTATAAGGCAATAGTATACCACGTTATACGTTATAACGTAATGCTACATAACGTTATACGTTATAAGGTACTAGTATACCACGTTATACGTTATAACGTAATGCTACATAACGTTATACGTTATAACGTAATAGTATACAACGTTATACGTTATAACGTAATGCTACATAACGTTATACGTTATAACGTAATAGTATACAACGTTATACGTTATAACGTAATGCTACATAACGTTATACGTTATAAGGTAATAGTATACCACGTTATACGTTATAACGTAATGCTACATAACGTTATACGTTATAACGTAATAGTATACAACGTTATACGTTATAACGTAATAGTATACAACGTTATACGTTATAACGTAATAGTATACAACGTTATACGTTATAACGTAATGCTACATAACGTTATACGTTATAACGTAATAGTATACAACGTTATACGTTAAAACGTAATGCTACATAACGTTATACGTTATAAGGTAATAGTATACCACGTTATACGTTCTAACGTAATGCTACATAACGTTATACGTTATAACGTAATAGTATACAACGTTATACGTTATAACGTAATGCTACATAACGTTATACGTTATAACGTAATAGTATACAACGTTATACGTTATAACGTAATGCTACATATCGTTATACGTTATAACGTAATGCTACATAACGTTATACGTTATAACGTAATAGTATACAACGTTATACGTTATAACGTAATGCTACATAACGCTATACGTTATAACGTAATAGTATACAACGTTATACGTTATAACGTAATAGTATACAACGTTATACGTTATAACGTAATGCTACATAACGTTATACGTTATAACGTAATAGTATACAACGTTATACGTTATAACGTAATGCTACATAACGTTATACGTTATAAGGTAATAGTATACCACGTTATACGTTATAACGTAATGCTACATAACGTTATACGTTATAACGTAATAGTATACAACGTTATACGTTATACGTAATAGTATACAACGTTATACGTTATAACGTAATAGTATACAACGTTATACGTTATAACGTAATGCTACATAACGTTATACGTTATAAGGTAATAGTATACCACGTTATACGTTATAACGTAATGCTACATAACGTTATATGTTATAACGTAATAGTATACAACGTTATACGTTATAACGTAATGCTACATATCGTTATACGTTATAACGTAATGCTACATAACGTTATACGTTATAACGTAATAGTATACAACGTTATACGTTATAACGTAATGCTACATAACGTTATACGTTATAACGTAATAGTATACAACGTTATACGTTATAACGTAATAGTATACAACGTTATACGTTATAACGTAATGCTACATAACGTTATACGTTATAACGTAATAGTATACAACGTTATACGTTATAACGTAATGCTACATAACGTTATACGTTATAAGGTAATAGTATACCACGTTATACGTTATAACGTAATGCTACATAACGTTATACGTTATAACGTAATAGTATACAACGTTATACGTTATACGTAATAGTATACAACGTTATACGTTATAACGTAATAGTATACAACGTTATACGTTATAACGTAATGCTACATAACGTTATACGTTATAAGGTAATAGTATACCACGTTATACGTTATAACGTAATGCTACATAACGTTATATGTTATAACGTAATAGTATACAACGTTATACGTTATAACGTAATGCTACATAACGTTATACGTTATAACGTAATAGTATACAACGTTATACGTTATAACGTAATGCTACATAACGTTATACGTTATAAGGTAATAGTATACCACGTTATACGTTATAACGTAATGCTACATAACGTTATACGTTATAACGTAATAGTATACAACGTTATACGTTATAACGTAATAGTATACAACGTTATACGTTATAACGTAATGCTACATAACGTTATACGTTATAACGTAATAGTATACAACGAAATACGTTATAACGTAATGCTACATAACGTTATACGTTATAAGGTAATAGTATATAACGTTATACGTTATAGCGAAATGCTGCATAACGTTATACGTTATAAGGTAATAGTATATAACGTTATACGTTATAACGCAATGCTACATAACGTAATACGTTATACGGTAACAGTACATAGCGTTATACGTTATAACGTAGTGCTACATAACGTTATACGTTATAACGTGGTGCTACATAACGTTATACGTTATAACGTAATAGTATACAACGTTATACGTTAAAACGTAATAGTATACAACGTTATACGTTATAACGTAATAGTATACAACGTTATACGTTATAACGTAATGCTACATAACGTTATACGTTATAAGGTAATAGTATACCACGTTATACGTTATAACGTAATGCTACATAACGTTATACGTTATAACGTAATAGTATACAACGTTATACGTTATAACGTAATGCTACATATCGTTATACGTTATAACGTAATGCTACATAACGTTATACGTTATAACGTAATAGTATACAACGTTATACGTTATAACGTAATGCTACATAACGTTATACGTTATAACGTAATAGTATACAACGCTATACGTTATAACGTAATAGTATACAACGTTATACGTTATAACGTAATGCTACATAACGTTATACGTTATAACGTAATAGTATACAACGTTATACGTTATAACGTAATAGTATACAACGTTATACGTTATAACGTAATAGTATACAACGTTATACGTTATAACGTAATGCTACATAACGTTATACGTTATAACGTAATAGTATACAACGAAATACGTTATAACGTAATGCTACATAACGTTATACGTTATAAGGTAATAGTATATAACGTTATACGTTATAGCGAAATGCTACATAACGTTATACGTTATAAGGTAATAGTATATAACGTTATACGTTATAACGCAATGCTACATAACGTAATACGTTATACGGTAACAGTACATAGCGTTATACGTTATAACGTAGTGCTACATAACGTTATACGTCATAACGTGGTGCTACATAACGTTATACGTTATAACGTCGTGCTACATAACGTTATACGTTATAACGTAATAGTATACAACGTTATACGTTATAACGTAATGCTACATAACGTTATACGTTATAACGTAATAGTATACAACGTTTTACGTTATTACGTAATGCTATCTAACGTTATACGTTATAACGTAATAGTATACAACGTTATACGTTATAACGTAATGCTACATATCGTTATACGTTATAACGTAATAGTACACAACGTTATACGTTATAACGTAATGCTACATAACGTTATACGTTATAACGTAATAGTATACAACGTTATACGTTATAACGTAATGCTACATAACATTATACGTTATAAGGTTATAGTATACAACGTTATATGTTATAGCATAATGCTACATAACGTTATACGTTATAACGTAATGCTACATACCGTTATACGTTATAAGGTAGTAGTATACAACGTTATACGTTATAACGTAATGCTACATAACGTTATACGTTATAACGTACTAGTATACAACGTTATACGTTATAACGTCGTGCTACATAACGTTATACGTTATAACGTAATGGTATACAACGTTATACGTTATAACGTAATGCTACATAACGTTATACGTTATAACGTAATAGTATACAACTTTATACGTTATAACGTAATGCTACATAACATTATACGTTATAAGGTTATAGTATACAACGTTATATGTTATAGCATAATGCTACATAACGTTATACGTTATAACGTAATGCTACATAACGTTATACGTTATAAGGTAGTAGTATACAACGTTATACGTTATAACGTAATGCTAGATAACGTTATACGTTATAACGTACTAGTATACAACGTTATACGTTATAACGTCGTGCTACATAACGTTATACGTTATAACGTAATAGTATACAACGTTATACGTTATAACGTAATGCTACATAACGTTATACGTTATAACGTAATAGTATACAACGTTGTACGTTATAACGTAATGCTACATATCGTTATACGTTATAATGTAATAGTATACAACGTTATACGTTATAACGTAATGCTACATAACGTTATACGTTATAACGTAATAGTATACAACGTTATACGTTATAACGTAATGCTATCTAACGTTATACGTTATAACGTAATAGTATACAACGTTATACGTTATAACGTAATGCTACATATCGTTATACGTTATAACGTAATAGTATACAACGTTATACGTTATAACGTAATGCTACATAACGTTATACGTTATAAGGTACTAGTATAAAGCGTCATACGTTATAACGTAATGCTACATAACGTTATACGTTAGAAGGTAATAGTATACAACGTTATACGTTATAACCTAATGCTACATAACGTTATACGTTATAAGGTAATAATATATAACGTATAACGTTATAAGGTAACAATATATAACGATATACGTTATAACGTAATGCTACATAACGTTATACGTTATAAGGTACTAGTATACAACGTTATACGTTATAACGTAATGCTACATAACGTTATACGTTATAAGGTAATAGTATATAACGTATAACGTTATAAGGTAATAGTATATAACTTAGAACGGTGGGAATGCTTTCGACAGTGTTGGAATGCTTTCTACAGCTTTGGAATACTTTCTGCAGGGTTGGAATGCTTTCTAGAGGGTTGGAATGCTTTCGACAGGGTTGGAATGCTTTCGACAGGGTGGGAATGCTTTCGACAGAGTTGGAATACCTTTCTACAGAGTTGGAATGCTTTCTACAGGGTTGGAATACCTTTGTACAGAGTTGGAATGCTTTCTACAGGGTTGGAATGCTTTCGACAGAGTTGGAATACCTTTGTACAGGGTTGGAACAGCTTTGTACAGGGTTGGAACAGCTTTGTACAGGGTGGGAATACTTTCTACAGGGTTGGAATGCTTTCTAGATGGTTGGAATGCTTTCGACATGGTTGGAATGCTTTCGACAGGGTTGGAATGCTTTCGACAGAGTTGGAATACCTTTGTACAGGGTCAGAATGTTATGTACAGGGTTGGAATTCTTTCTACAGAGTTGGAATACCTTTGTACAGAGTTGGAATGCTTTCTACAGGGTTGGAATACCTTTGTACAGAGTTGGAATGCTTTCTACAGGGTTGGAATGCTTTCTACAGGGTTGGAATGCTTTCTACAGGGTTGGAATGCTTTCTACAGGGTTGGAATGCTTTCTACAGGGTTGGAATGCTTCTACAGGGTTGGAATACCTTTGTACAGGGTCAGAATGTTATGTACAGGGTTGGAATTCTTTCTACAGTGTTGGAATACCTTTGTACATAGTTGGAATGCTTTCTACAGGTTTGGAATACCTTTGTACAGAGTTGGGATGCTTTCTACAGGGTTGGAATGCTTTCTACAGGTTTGGAAAACCTTTGTACAGAGTTGGAATGCTTCTAAATGGTTGGAATGCGTTCGACAGAGTTGTAATACCTTTGTACAGTGTTGGAATGCTTTCTACAGGGTTGGAATACATTTGTACAGAGTTGGAATGCTTTCTACAGGGTTGGAATGCTCTCTACAGGGTTGGAATGCTTTCTACAGGGTTGGAATGCTTTCTACAGGGTTGGAACAGCTATGTACAGGGTTGGAACGCTTTCGACAGAGTTGGAATACCTTTGTACAGAGTTGGAATGCTTTCTACAGTGTTGGAATGCTTTCTACAGGGTTGGAACGCTTTCGACAGAGTTGGAATACCTTTGTACAGAGTTGGAATGCTTTCTACAGGGTTGGAATGCTATCTACCGGGTTGGAATGCTTTCGACAGAGTTGGAATACCTTTGTACAGAGTGGGAATGCTTTCTACAGGGTTGGAATACCTTTGTACAGAGTTGGAATGCTTTCTACAGGGTTGGAATGCTTTCTACAGGGTTGGAATGCTTTCGACAGAGTTGGAATACCTTTGTACAGGGTTGGAACAGCTTTGTACAGGGTGGGAATACTTTCTACAGGGTTGGAATGCTTTCTACAGGATTGGAATGCTTTCTACAGTGTTGGAATGCTTTCTACAGGGTTGGAACGCTTTCGACAGAGTTGGAATACCTTTGTACAGAGTTGGAATGCTTTCTACAGGGTTGGAATACCTTTGTACAGAGTTGGAATGCTTTCTACAGGGTTGGAATGCTTTCTACAGGGATGGAATGCTTTCTACAGTGTTGGAATGCTTTCGACAGAGTTGGAATACCTTTGTACAGGGTTGGAACAGCTTTGTACAGGGTGGGAATACTTTCTACAGGGTTGGAATGCTTTCTACAGGGTTGGAATGCTTTCTACAGTGTTGGAATGCTTTCTACAGGGTTGGAATGCTTTCTACAGGGTTGGAACAGTTTTGTACAGGGTTGGAACGCTTTCGACAGAGTTGGAATACATTTGTACAGAGTTGGAATGCTTTCTACAGTGTTGGAATGCTTTCTACAGGGTTGGAACGCTTTCGACAGAGTTGGAATACCTTTGTACAGAGTTGGAATGCTTTCTACAGCGTTGGAATACCTTTGTACAGAGTTGGAATGCTTTCTACAGGGTTGGAATGCTTTCTACAGGGTAGAAAAGCTTTCGACAGAGTTGGAATACCTTTGTACAGTGTTGGAACAGCTTTGTACAGGGTGGGAATACTTTCTACAGGGTTGAAATGCTTTCTACAGGGTTGAAATGATTTCTACAGTGTTGGAATGCTTTCTACAGGGTTGGAACGCTTTCGACAGAGTTGGAATACCTTTGTACAGAGTTGGAATGCTTTCTACAGGGTTGGAATGCTTTCTACAGGGATGGAATGCTTTCTACAGTGTTGGAATGCTTTCGACAGAGTTGGAATACCTTTGTACAGGGTTGGAACAGCTTTGTACAGGGTGGGAATACTTTCTACAGGGTTGGAATGCTTTCTACAGGGTTGGAATGCTTTCTACAGTGTTGGAATGCTTTCTACAGGGTTGGAATGCTTTCTACAGGGTTGGAACAGTTTTGTACAGGGTTGGAACGCTTTCGACAGAGTTGGAATACATTTGTACAGAGTTGGAATGCTTTCTACAGTGTTGGAATGCTTTCTACAGGGTTGGAACGCTTTCGACAGAGTTGGAATACCTTTGTACAGAGTTGGAATGCTTTCTACAGGGTTGGAATACCTTTGTACAGAGTTGGAATGCTTTCTACAGGGTTGGAATGCTTTCTACAGGGTAGAAAAGCTTTCGACAGAGTTGGAATACCTTTGTACAGTGTTGGAACAGCTTTGTATAGGGTGGGAATACTTTCTACAGGGTTGAAATGCTTTCTACAGGGTTGAAATGATTTCTACAGTGTTGGAATGCATTCTACAGGGTTGGAACGCTTTCGACAGAGTTGGAATACCTTTGTACAGAGTTGGAATGCTTTCTACAGGGTTGGAATGCCTTTGTACAGAGTTGGAATGCTTTCTACAGCTTTGGAATACTTTCTACAGGGTTGGAATGCTTTCTAGAGGGTTGGAATACATTCGACAGGGTCGGAATGCTTTCAACAGTGTGGGAATGCTTTCGACAGAGTTGGAATACCTTTCTACATAGTTGGAATGCTTTCTACAGGGTTGGAATGCCTTTGTACAGAGTTGGAATGCTTTCTACAGCTTTGGAACACTTTCTACAGGGTTGGAATGCTTTCTAGAGGGTTGGAATACTTTCGACAGGGTTGGAATGCTTTCAACAGTGTGGGAATGCTTTCTACAGTGTTGGAATGCTTTCTACAGGGTTGGAACGCTTTCGACAGAGTTGGAATACCTTTGTACAGAGTTGGAATGCTTTCTACAGGGTTGGAATACCTTTGTACAGAGTTGGAATGCTTTCTACAGGGTTGGAATGCTTTTTACAGGGTAGAAAAGCTTTCGACAGAGTTGGAATACCTTTGTACAGTGTTGGAACAGCTTTCGACAGAGTTGGAATATCTTTGTACAGAGTTGGAATGCTTTCTACAGTGTTGGAATGCTTTCTACAGGGTTGGAACGCTTTCGACAGAGTTGGAATACCTTTGTACAGAGTTGGAATGCTTTCTACAGCGTTGGAATACCTTTGTACAGAGTTGGAATGCTTTCTACAGGGTTGGAATGCTTTCTACAGGGTAGAAAAGCTTTCGACAGAGTTGGAATACCTTTGTACAGTGTTGGAACAGCTTTGTACAGGGTGGGAATACTTTCTACAGGGTTGAAATGCTTTCTACAGGGTTGAAATGATTTCTACAGTGTTGGAATGCTTTCTACAGGGTTGGAACGCTTTCGACAGAGTTGGAATACCTTTGTACAGAGTTGGAATGCTTTCTACAGGGTTGGAATGCTTTCTACAGGGATGGAATGCTTTCTACAGTGTTGGAATGCTTTCGACAGAGTTGGAATACCTTTGTACAGGGTTGGAACAGCTTTGTACAGGGTGGGAATACTTTCTACAGGGTTGGAATGCTTTCTACAGTGTTGGAATGCTTTCTACAGTGTTGGAATGCTTTCTACAGGGTTGGAATGCTTTCTACAGGGTTGGAACAGTTTTGTACAGGGTTGGAACGCTTTCGACAGAGTTGGAATACCTTTGTACAGAGTTGGAATGCTTTCTACAGTGTTGGAATGCTTTCTACAGGGTTGGAACGCTTTCGACAGATTTGGAATACCTTTGTACAGAGTTGGAATGCTTTCTACAGGGTTGGAATACCTTTGTGCAGAGTTGGAATGCTTTCTACAGGGTTGGAATGCTTTCTACAGGGTAGAAAAGCTTTCGACAGAGTTGGAATACCTTTGTACAGTGTTGGAACAGCTTTGTATAGGGTGGGAATACTTTCTACAGGGTTGAAATGCTTTCTACAGGGTTGAAATGATTTCTACAGTGTTGGAATGCTTTCTACAGGGTTGGAACGCTTTCGACAGAGTTGGAATACCTTTGTACAGAGTTGGAATGCTTTCTACAGGGTTGGAATGCCTTTGTACAGAGTTGGAATGCTTTCTACAGCTTTGGAATACTTTCTACAGGGTTGGAATGCTTTCTAGAGGGTTGGAATACTTTCGACAGGGTTGGAATGCTTTCAACAGTGTGGGAATGCTTTCGACAGAGTTGGAATACCTTTCTACAGAGTTGGAATGCTTTCTACAGGGTTGGAATACCTTTGTACAGAGTTGGAATGCTTTCTACAGGGTTGGAATGCTTTCGACTGAGTTGGAATACCTTTGTACAGAGTCAGAATGTTATGTACAGGGTTGGAATTCTTTCTACAGAGTTGGAATACCTTTGTACAGAGTTGGAATGCTTTCTACAGGGTTGGAATACTTTCTACAGGGTTGGAGTGCTTTCTACAGGGTTGGAATACCATTGTACAGAGTTGGAATGCTTTCTACAGGGTTGGAATACCTTTGTACAGAGTCAGAATGTTATGTACAGTGTTGGAATTCTTCCTACAGAGTTGGAATACTTTTCTACAGAGTTGGAATGCTTTCTACAGGGTTGGAATACCTTTGTACAGAGTTGGAATGCTTTCTACAGGGTGGGAATACTTTCTACAGGGATGGAATGCTTTCTAGATGGTTGGAATGCTTTCGACAGGGTTGGAATGCTTTCTACAGGGTTGGAATACCTTTGTACAGAGTTGGAATGCTTTCTACAGGTTTGGAATGCTCTCTACAGGGTTGGAATGCTTTCTTCAGGGTTGGAATGCTTTCTACAGGGTTGGAACAGCTTAGTACAGGGTTGGAACGCTTTCGACAGAGTTGGAATACCTTTGTACAGAGTTGGAATGCTTTCTACAGTGTTGGAATGCTTTCTACAGGGTTGGAACGCTTTTGACAGAGTTGGAATACCTTTGTACAGAGTTGGAATGCTTTCTACAGCTTTGGAATACTTTCTACAGGGTTGGAATGCTTTCAAGAGGGTTGGAATGCTTTCGACAGGGTTGGAATGCTTTCGACAGGGTGGGAATGCTTTCGACAGAGTTGGAATACCTTTCTACAGAGTTGGAATGCTTTCTACAGGGTTGGAATACCTTTGTACAGAGTTGGAATGCTTTCTACATGGTTGGAATGCTTTCTACAGGGTTGGAATACCTTTGTACAGAGTTGGAATGCTTTCGACAGGGTTGGAATGCTTTCTAGAGGGTTGGAATGCTTTCGACAGGGTTGGAATGCCTTCGACAGAGTTGGAATACCTTTGTACAGAGTTGGAATGCTTTCTACAGGGTTGGAATACCTTTGTACAGAGTCAGAATGTTATGTACAGGGTTGGAATTCTTTCTACAGAGTTGGAATACTTTTCTACAGAGTTGGAATGCTTTCTACAGGGTTGGAATACCTTTGTACAGAGGTGGAATGCTTTCTAGAGGGTTGGAATGCTTTCTACAGGGTTGGAACAGCTTTGTACAGCGTTGGTATACTTTCTACAATGTTCGAATGCTTTCTACAGGGTTGGAATGCTTTCGACAGGGTTGGAATGCTTTCGACAGGGTTGGAACAGCTTTGTACAGCGTTGGTATACTTTCTACAATGTTCGAATGCTTTCTACAGGGTTGGAATGCTTTCGACAGGGTTGGAATGCTTTCGACAGGGTGGGAATGCTTTCGACAGAGTTGGAATACCATTGTACAGAGTTGGAATGCTTTCTACAGGGTTGGAATACCTTTGTACAGAGTCAGAATGTTATGTACAGGGTTGGAATTCTTTCTACAGAGTTGGAATACCTTTGTACAGAGTTGGAATACCTTTGTACAGGGTTGGAACAGCTTTTTACAGAGTTGGAATACTTTCTACAGGGTTGGAATGCTTTCTACAGGGTTGGAATTCTTTCTACAGAGTTGGAATACCTTTCTACAGAGTTGGAATTCTTTCTACAGGGTTGGAATACCTTTTTACAGAGTTGGAATGCTTTCTACAGGGTTGGAATGCTTTCGACAGAGTTGGAATACCTTTGTACAGGGTTGGAACAGCTTTGTACAGGGTGGGAATACTTTCTACAGGGTTGGAATGCTTTCTAGAGGGTTGGAATGCTTTCTAGAGGGTTGGAATGCTTTCTAGAGTGTTGGAATGCTTTCGACAGGGTTGGAATGCTTTCGACAGGGTGGGAATGCTTTCGACAGAGTTGGAATACCTTTCTACAGAGTTGGAATGCTTTCTACAGGGTTGGAATGCTTTCGACAGAGTTGGAATACCTTTGTACAGAGTCAGAATGTTATGTACAAGGTTGGAATTCTTTCTACAGAGTTGGAATACCTTTGTACAGAGTTGGAATACCTTTGTACAGAGTTGGAATACCTTTGTACAGGGTTGGAACAGCTTTTTACAGAGTTGGAATACTTTCTACAGGGTTGGAATGCTTTCTAGAGGGTTGGAATGCTTTCTAGAGGGTTGGAGTGCTTTCGACAGGGTTGGAATGCTTTCGACAGGGTGGGAATGCTTTCGACAGAGTTGGAATACCATTGTACAGAGTTGGAATGCTTTCTACAGGGTTGGAATACCTTTGTACAGTGTCAGAATGTTATGTACAGGGTCGGAATTCTTTCTACAGAGTTGGAATACCTTTGTACAGAGTTGGAATGCTTTCTACAGGGTTGGAATGCTTTCTACAGGGTTGGAATGCTTTCGACAGAGTTGGAATACCTTTGTACAGGGTTGGAGCAGCTTCGTACAGGGTGGGAATACTTTCTACAGGGTTGGAATGCTTTCTAGAGGGTTGGAATGCTTTCTAGAGGGTTGGAATGCTTTCTACAGGGTTGGAATGCTTTCGACAGGGTTGGAATGCTTTCGACAGGGTGGGAATGCTTTCGACAGAGTTGGAATACCATTGTACAGAGTTGGAATGCTTTCTACAGGGTTGGAATACCTTTGTACAGAGTCAGAATGTTATGTACAGGGTTGGAATTCTTTCTACAGAGTTGGAATACCTTTGTACAGGGTTGAAACAGCTTTTTACAGAGTTGGAATACCTTTGTACAGGTTTGGAACAGCTTTTTACAGCGTTGGAATACTTTCTACAGGGTTGGAATGCTTTCTAGAGGGTTGGTATGCTTTCTACAGGGTTGGAATGCTTTCTACAGGGTTGGAATGCTTTCTAGAGGGTTGGAATGCTATCTAGAGGGTTGGAATGCTTTCTACAGAGTTGGAATACCTTTGTACAGGGTTGGAACTGCTTTGTACAGGGTAGGAATACTTTCTACAGGGTTGGAATACCTTTGTACAGAGTTGGAATGCTTTCTACAGGGTTGGAATACCTTTGTACAGAGTTGGAATGCTTTCTACAGGGTTGGAATGCTTTCGACAGAGTTGGAATACCTTTGTACAGAGTTGGAATGCTTTCTACAGGGTTGGAATACCTTTGTACAGAGTCAGAATGTTATGTACAGTGTTGGAATTCTTCCTACAGAGTTGGAATACCTTTGTACAGAGTTGGAATGCTTTCTACAGGGTTGGAATACCTTTGTACAGAGTTGGAATGCTTTCTACAGGGTTGGAATGCTTTCTACAGGGTTTTAATGCTTTCTACAGGGTTGGAATGATTTGGACAGAGTTGGAATACCTTTGTACAGAGTCAGAATGTTATGTACAGTGTTGGATTTCTTGTTACAGAGTTGGAATACCTTTGTACACAGTTGGAATGCTTTCTACAGGGTTGGAATGCTTTCTACAGGGTTTTAATGCTTTCTACAGGGTTGGAATGCTTTCTACAGTGTTGGAATGCTTTCGACAGAGTTGGAATACCTTTGATCAGAGTCAGAATGTTATGTACAGGGTTGGAATTCTTTCTACAGAGTTGGAATACCTTTGTACAGAGTTGGAATACCTTTGTACAGGGTTGGAACAGCTTTGTACAGCGTTGGAATATTTTCTACAGGGTTGGAATGCTTTCTAGAGGGTTGGAATGCTTTCGACAGGGTTGGAATGCTTTCGACAGGGTGGGAATGCTTTCGACAGAGTTGGAATACCATTGTACAGAGTTGGAATGCTTTCTCCAGGGTTGGAATACCTTTGTACAGAGTCAGCATGTTATGTACAGGGTTGGAATTCTTTCTACAGAGTTGGAATACCTTTCTACAGAGTTGGAATGCTTTCTACAGGGTTGGAATACCTTTGTACAGAGTTGGAATGCTTTCTACAGGGTTGGAATGCTTTCGACAGAGTTGTAATACCTTTGTCCAGAGTTAGAATGTTATGTACGGGGTTGGATTTCTTTCTACAGATTTGGAATACCTTTGTACAGAGTTGGAATGCTTTCTACAGGTTTGGAATACCTTTGTACAGAGTTGGAATGCTTTCTACAGGGTTGGAATGCTTTCGACAGAGTTGGAATACCTTTGTACAGGGTTGGAACAGCTTTGTACAGGGTGGGAATACTTTCTACGGGTTGGAATGCTTTCGACAGAGTTGGAATACCTTTGTACAGAGTCAGAATGTTATGTACAGGGTTGGACTTCTTTCTACAGAGTTGGAATACCTTTCTACAGAGTTGGAATGCTTTCTACAGGGTTGGAATACCTTTGTACAGAGTTGGAATGCTTTCTACAGGGTTGGAATGCTTTCGACAGAGTTGGAATACCTTTGTGCAGAGTTGGAATGCTTTCTACAGGGTTGGAATACCTTTGTACAGAGTCAGAATGTTATGTACAGTGTTGGAATTCTTCCTACAGAGTTGGAATACCTTTGTACAGAGTTGGAATGCTTTCTACAGGGTTGGAATACCTTTGTACAGAGTTGGAATGCTTTCTACAGGGTTGGAATGCTTTCTACAGGGTTTTAATGCTTTCTACAGGGTTGGAATGCTTTGGACAGAGTTGGAATACCTTTGTACAGAGTCAGAATGTTATGTACAGTGTTGGATTTCTTGTTACAGAGTTGGAATACCTTTGTACACAGTTGGAATGCTTTCTACAGGGTTGGAATGCTTTCTACAGGGTTTTAATGCTTTCTACAGGGTTGGAATGCTTTCTACAGGGTTGGAATGCTTTCGACAGAGTTGGAATACCTTTGAACAGAGTCAGAATGTTATGTACAGGGTTGGAATTCTTTCTACAGAGTTGGAATACCTTTGTACAGAGTTGGAATACCTTTGTACAGGGTTGGAACAGCTTTGTACAGCGTTGGAATATTTTCTACAGGGTTGGAATGCTTTCTAGAGGGTTGGAATGCTTTCGACAGGGTTGGAATGCTTTCGACAGGGTGGGAATGCTTTCGACAGAGTTGGAATACCATTGTACAGAGTTGGAATGCTTTCTACAGGGTTGGAATACCTTTGTACAGAGTCAGAATGTTATGTACAGGGTTGGAATTCTTTCTACAGAGTTGGTATACCTTTCTACAGAGTTGGAATGCTTTCTACAGGGTTGGAATACCTTTGTACAGAGTTGGAATGCTTTCTACAGGGTTGGAATGCTTTCGACAGAGTTGGAATACCTTTGTCCAGAGTTAGAATGTTATGTACGGGGTTGGATTTCTTTCTACAGATTTGGAATACCTTTGTACAGAGTTGGAATGCTTTCTACAGGTTTGGAATACCTTTGTACAGAGTTGGAATGCTTTCTACAGGGTTGGAATGCTTTCGACAGAGTTGGAATACCTTTGTACAGGGTTGGAACAGCTTTGTACAGGGTGGGAATACTTTCTACGGGTTGGAATGCTTTCGACAGAGTTGGAATACCTTTGTACAGAGTCAGAATGTTATGTACAGGGTTGGACTTCTTTCTACAGAGTTGGAATACCTTTCTACAGAGTTGGAATGCTTTCTACAGGGTTGGAATACCTTTGTACAGAGTTGGAATGCTTTCTACAGGGTTGGAATGCTTTCTACAGGGTTGGAATGCTTTCTACAGGGTTGGAATGCTTTCTAGAGGGTTGGAATGCTTTCTAGAGGTTTGGAATGCTTTCGGCAGAGTTGGAATACCTTTGTACAGAGTTGGAATAACTTTGTACAGGGTAGGAATACTTTCTACAGGGTTGGAATACTTTCTACAGGGTTGGAATGCTTTCTAGAGGGTTGGAATGCTTTCTAGAGGTTTGGAATGCTTTCGGCAGAGTTGGAATACCTTTGTACAGAGTTGGAATAACTTTGTACAGGGTAGGAATACTTTCTACAGGGTTGGAATACTTTCTACAGGGTTGGAATGCTTTCTACAGGGTTGGAATACCTTTGTACAGAGTCAGAATGTTATGTACAGGGATGGAATTCTTTCTACAGAGTTGGAATACCTTTCTACAGAGTTGGAATGCTTTCGACAGGGTTGGAATACCATTGTACAGGGTTGGAATGCTTTCTACAGGGTGGGAATGCTTTCTACAGAGTTGGAATACCTTTGTACAGAGTTGGAATAACTTTGTACAGGGTAGGAATACTTTCTACAGGGTTGGAATACTTTCTACAGGGTTGGAATACTTTGTACAGGGTTGGAATGCTTTCTACAGGGTTGGAATGCTTTCTACAGGGTTGGAATGCTTTCGACAGGGTTGGAATGCTTTCGACAGAGTTGGAATACCATTGTACAGAGTTGGAATGCTTTCTACAGGGTTGGAATACCTTTGTACAGAGTCAGAATGTTATGTACAGGGATGGAATTCTTTCTACAGAGTTGGAATACCTTTCTACAGAGTTGGAATGCTTTCTACAGGGTTGGAATACCTTTGTACAGAGTTGGAATGCTTTCTACAGGGTTGGAATGCTTTCGACAGAGTTGGAATACCTTTGTACAGAGTTAGAATGTTATGTACGGGGTTGGAATTCTTTCTACAGATTTGGAATACCTTTGTACAGAGTTGGAATGCTTTCTACAGGTTTGGAATACCTTTGTACAGAGTTGGAATGTTTTCTACAGGGTTGGAATGCTTTCGAGAGAGTTGGAATACCTTTGTACAGGGTTGGAACAGCTTTGTACAGGGTGGGAATACTTTCTACAGGGTTGGAATGCTTTCTAGAGGGTTGGAATGCTTTCTAGAGGGTTGGAATGCTTTCTAGAGGGTTGGAATGCTTTCTAGAGGGTTGGAATGCTTTCGACAGAGTTGGAATACCTTTGTACAGAGTCAGAATGTTATATACAGGGTTGGACTTCTTTCTACAGAGTTGGAATACCTTTCTACAGAGTTGGAATGCTTTCTACAGGGATGGAATACCTTTGTACAGAGTTGGAATGCTTTCTACAGGGTTGGAATGCTTTCGACAGAGTTGGAATACCTTTGTACAGAGTCAGAATGTTATGTACAGGGTTGAAATTCTTTCTACAGATTTGGAATACCTTTGTACAGAGTTGGAATGCTTTCTACAGGTTTGGAATACCATTGTACAGAGTTGGAATGCTTTCTACAGGGTTGGAATGCTTTCGACAGAGTTGGAACACCTTTGTACAGGGTTGGAACAGCTTTGTACAAGGTGGGAATACTTTCTACAGGGTTGGAATGCTTTCTAGAGGGTTGGAATGCTTTCTAGAGGGTTGGAATGCTTTCTAGAGGGTTGGAATGCTTTCTAGAGGGTTGGAATGCTATCTACAGGGTTGGAGTGCTTTCTACAGAGTTGGAATACCTTTGTACAGGGTTGGAACAGCTTTGTACAGGGTTGGAATACTTTCTACAGGGTTGGAATGCATTCTAGAGGGTTGGAATGCTTTCGACAGGGTTGGAATGCTTTCGACAGAGTTGGAATACCTTTGTACAGAGTTGGAATGCTTTCTACAGGGTTGGAATACCTTTGTACAGGGTTGAAACAGCTTTTTACACAGTTGGAATACCTTTGTACAGGTTTGGAACAGCTTTTTACAGCGTTGGAATACTTTCTACAGGGTTGGAATGCTTTCTAGAGGGTTGGAATGCTTTCTACAGGGTTGGAATGCTTTCTACAGGGTTGGAATGCTTTCTAGAGGATTGGAATGCTATCTAGAGGGTTGGAATGCTTTCTACAGAGTTGGAATACCTTTGTACAGGGTTGGAACTGCTTTGTACAGGGTTGGAATACTTTCTACAGGGTTGGAATACCTTTGTACAGAGTCAGAATGTTATGTACAGTGTTGGAATTCTTCCTACAGAGTTGGAATACCTTTGTACAGAGTTGGAATGCTTTCTACAGGGTTGGAATACCTTTGTACAGAGTTGGAATGCTTTCTACAGGGTTGGAATGCTTTCTACAGGGTTTTAATGCTTTCTACAGGGTTGGAATGCTTTGGACAGAGTTGGAATACCTTTGTACAGAGTCAGAATGTTATGTACAGTGTTGGATTTCTTGTTACAGAGTTGGAATACCTTTGTACACAGTTGGAATGCTTTCTACAGGGTTGGAATGCTTTCTACAGGGTTTTAATGCTTTCTACAGGGTTGGAATGCTTTCTACAGGGTTGGAATGCTTTCGACAGGGTTGGAATGCTTTCGACAGGGTGGGAATGCTTTCGACAGAGTTGGAATACCATTGTACAGAGTTGGAATGCTTTCTACAGGGTTGGAATACCTTTGTACAGAGTCAGAATGTTATGTACAGTGTTGGAATTCTTCCTACAGAGTTGGAATACCTTTGTACAGAGTTGGAATGCTTTCTACAGGGTTGGAATACCTTTGTACAGAGTTGGAATGCTTTCTACAGGGTTGGAATGCTTTCTACAGGGTTTTAATGCTTTCTACAGGGTTGGAATGCTTTGGACAGAGTTGGAATACCTTTGTACAGAGTCAGAATGTTATGTACAGTGTTGGAATTCTTCCTACAGAGTTGGAATACCTTTGTACAGAGTTGGAATGCTTTCTACAGGGTTGGAATGCTTTCTACAGGGTTTTAATGCTTTCTACAGGGTTGGAATGCTTTCTACAGGGTTGGAATGCTTTCTACAGGGTTTTAATGCTTTCTACAGGGTTGGAGTGCTTTGGACAGGGTTGGAATACCTTTGAACAGAGTCAGAATGTTATGTACAGGGTTGGAATTCTTTCTACAGAGTTGGAATACCTTTGTACAGAGTTGGAATACCTTTGTACAGGGTTGGAACAGCTTTGTACAGCGTTGGAATACTTTCTACAGGGTTGGAATGCTTTCTAGAGGGTTGGAATGCTTTCGACAGGGTTGGAATGCTTTCGACAGGGTGGGAATGCTTTCGACAGAGTTGGAATACCATTGTACAGAGTTGGAATGCTTTCTACAGGGTTGGAATACCTTTGTACAGAGTCAGAATGTTATGTACAGGGTTGGAATTCTTTCTACAGAGTTGGAATAACTTTGTACAGAGTCAGAATGTTATATACAGGGTTGGACTGCTTTCTACAGAGTTGGAATACCTTTCTACAGAGTTGGAATGCTTTCTACAGGGTTGGAATACCTTTGTACAGAGTTGGAATGCTTCCTACAGGGTTGGAATGCTTTCGACAGAGTTGGAATACCTTTGTACAGAGTCAGAATGTTATGTACAGGGTTGGAATTCTTTCTACAGATTTGGAATACCTTTGTACAGAGTTGGAATGCTTTCTACAGGTTTGGAATACCTTTGTACAGAGTTGGAATGCTTTCTACAGGGTTGGAATGCTTTCGACAGAGTTGGAACACCTTTGTACAGGGTTGGAACAGCTTTGTACAAGGTGGGAATACTTTCTACAGGGTTGGAATGCTTTCTAGAGGGTTGGAATGCTTTCTAGAGGGTTGGAATGCTTTCTAGAGGGTTGGAATGCTTTCTAGAGGGTTGGAATGCTATCTACAGGGTTGGAGTGCTTTCTACAGAGTTGGAATACCTTTGTACAGGGTTGGAACAGCTTTGTACAGGGTTGGAATACTTTCTACAGGGTTGGAATGCTTTCTAGAGGGTTGGAATGCTTTCGACAGGGTTGGAATGCTTTCGACAGAGTTGGAATACCTTTGTACAGAGTTGGAATGCTTTCTACAGTGTTGGAATACCTTTGTACAGGGTTGAAACAGCTTTTTACACAGTTGGAATACCTTTGTACAGGTTTGGAACAGCTTTTTACAGCGTTGGAATACTTTCTACAGGGTTGGAATGCTTTCTAGAGGGTTGGAATGCTTTCTACATGGTTGGAATGCTTTCTACAGGGTTGGAATGCTTTCTAGAGGGTTGGAATGCTATCTAGAGGGTTGGAATGCTTTCTACAGAGTTGGAATACCTTTGTACAGGGTTGGAACTGCTTTGTACAGGGTTGGAATACTTTCTACAGGGTTGGAATACCTTTGTACAGAGTCAGAATGTTATGTACAGTGTTGGAATTCTTCCTACAGAGTTGGGATACCTTTGTACAGAGTTGGAATGCTTTCTACAGGGTTGGAATACCTTTGTACAGAGTTGGAATGCTTTCTACAGGGTTGGAATGCTTTCGACAGGGTTGGAATGCTTTCTACAGGGTTGGAATGCTTTCTACAGGGTTGGAATGCTTTCGACAGAGTTGGAATACCTTTGTACAGGGTAGGAACAGCTTTGTACAGGGTGGGAATACTTTCTACAGGGTTGGAATGCTTTCTAGAGGGTTGGAATGCTTTCTAGAGGGTTGGAATACTTTCTACAGGGTTGGAATGCTTTCTACAGAGTTGGAATACCTTTGTACAGGGTTGGAACAGCTTTGTACAGGGTTGGAATGCTTTCTACAGAGTTGGAATACCCTTGTACAGGGTTGGAATGCTTTCTACAGGGTTGGAATGCTTTCTACAGGGTTGGAATGCTTTCTACAGGGTTGGAATGCTTTCTACAGGGTTGGAATACTTTCTACAGGGTTGGAATGCTTTCTAGAGGGTTGGAATGCTTTCTAGAGGTTTGGAATGCTTTTGGCAGTGTTGGAATACCTTTGTACAGAGTTGGAATAACTTTGTACAGGGTAGGAATACTTCCTACAGGGTTGGAATACTTTCTACAGGGTTGGAATGCTTTCTACAGGGTTGGAATGCTTTCGACAGGGTTGGAATGCTTTCGACAGGGTTGGAATACTTTCGACAGGGTTGGAATGCTTTCGACAGAGTTGGAATACCATTGTACAGAGTTGGAATACCTTTGTACAGGGTTGGAACAGCTTTGTACAGCGTTGGAATACTTTCTACAGGGTTGGAATGCTTTCTAGAGGGTTGGAATGCTTTCGACAGGGTTGGAATGCTTTCGACAGGGTGGGAATGCTTTCGACAGAGTTGGAATACCATTGTACAGAGTTGGAATGCTTTCTACAGGGTTGGAATACCTTTGTACAGAGTCAGAATGTTATGTACAGGGTTGGAATTCTTTCTACAGAGTTGGAATAACTTTGTACAGAGTCAGAATGTTATATACAGTGTTGGACTGCTTTCTACAGAGTTGGAATACCTTTCTACAGAGTTGGAATGCTTTCTACAGGGTTGGAATACCTTTGTACAGAGTTGGAATGCTTCCTACAGGGTTGGAATGCTTTCGACAGAGTTGGAATACCTTTGTACAGAGTCAGAATGTTATGTACAGGGTTGGAATTCTTTCTACAGATTTGGAATACCTTTGTACAGAGTTGGAATGCTTTCTACAGGTTTGGAATACCTTTGTACAGAGTTGGAATGCTTTCTACAGGGTTGGAATGCTTTCGACAGAGTTGGAACACCTTTGTACAGGGTTGGAACAGCTTTGTACAAGGTGGGAATACTTTCTACAGGGTTGGAATGCTTTCTAGAGGGTTGGAATGCTTTCTAGAGGGTTGGAATGCTTTCTAGAGGGTTGGAATGCTTTCTAGAGGGTTGGAATGCTATCTACAGGGTTGGAGCGCTTTCTACAGAGTTGGAATACCTTTGTACAGGGTTGGAACAGCTTTGTACAGGGTTGGAATACTTTCTACAGGGTTGGAATGCTTTCTAGAGGGTTGGAATGCTTTCGACAGGGTTGGAATGCTTTCGACAGAGTTGGAATACCTTTGTACAGAGTTGGAATGCTTTCTACAGTGTTGGAATACCTTTGTACAGGGTTGAAACAGCTTTTTACACAGTTGGAATACCTTTGTACAGGTTTGGAACAGCTTTTTACAGCGTTGGAATACTTTCTACAGGGTTGGAATGCTTTCTAGAGGGTTGGAATGCTTTCTACATGGTTGGAATGCTTTCGACAGGGTTGGAATGCTTTCTACAGGGTTTTAATGCTTTCTACAGGGTTGGAATGCTTTCTACAGGGTTGGAATGCTTTCTACAGGGTTTTAATGCTTTCTACAGGGTTGGAATGCTTTGGACAGGGTTGGAATACCTTTGAACAGAGTCAGAATGTTATGTACAGGGTTGGAATTCTTTCTACAGAGTTGGAATACCTTTGTACAGAGTTGGAATACCTTTGTACAGGGTTGGAACAGCTTTGTACAGCGTTGGAATACTTTCTACAGGGTTGGAATGCTTTCTAGAGGGTTGGAATGCTTTCGACAGGGTTGGAATGCTTTCGACAGGGTGGGAATGCTTTCGACAGAGTTGGAATACCATTGTACAGAGTTGGAATGCTTTCTACAGGGTTGGAATACCTTTGTACAGAGTCAGAATGTTATGTACAGGGTTGGAATTCTTTCTACAGAGTTGGAATAACTTTGTACAGAGTCAGAATGTTATATACAGGGTTGGACTGCTTTCTACAGAGTTGGAATACCTTTCTACAGAGTTGGAATGCTTTCTACAGGGTTGGAATACCTTTGTACAGAGTTGGAATGCTTCCTACAGGGTTGGAATGCTTTCGACAGAGTTGGAATACCTTTGTACAGAGTCAGAATGTTATGTACAGGGTTGGAATTCTTTCTACAGATTTGGAATACCTTTGTACAGAGTTGGAATGCTTTCTACAGGTTTGGAATACCTTTGTACAGAGTTGGAATGCTTTCTACAGGGTTGGAATGCTTTCGACAGAGTTGGAACACCTTTGTACAGGGTTGGAACAGCTTTGTACAAGGTGGGAATACTTTCTACAGGGTTGGAATGCTTTCTAGAGGGTTGGAATGCTTTCTAGAGGGTTGGAATGCTTTCTAGAGGGTTGGAATGCTTTCTAGAGGGTTGGAATGCTATCTACAGGGTTGGAGCGCTTTCTACAGAGTTGGAATACCTTTGTACAGGGTTGGAACAGCTTTGTACAGGGTTGGAATACTTTCTACAGGGTTGGAATGCTTTCTAGAGGGTTGGAATGCTTTCGACAGGGTTGGAATGCTTTCGACAGAGTTGGAATACCTTTGTACAGAGTTGGAATGCTTCCTACAGTGTTGGAATACCTTTGTACAGGGTTGAAACAGCTTTTTACACAGTTGGAATACCTTTGTACAGGTTTGGAACAGCTTTCTACAGCGTTGGAATACTTTCTACAGGGTTGGAATGCTTTCGAGAGGGTTGGAATGCTTTCTAGAGGGTTGGAATGCTATCTAGAGGGTTGGAATGCTTTCTACAGAGTTGGAATACCTTTGTACAGGGTTGGAACTGCTTTGTACAGGGTTGGAATACTTTCTACAGGGTTGGAATACCTTTGTACAGAGTCAGAATGTTATGTACAGTGTTGGAATTCTTCCTACAGAGTTGGGATACCTTTGTACAGAGTTGGAATGCTTTCTACAGGGTTGGAATACCTTTGTACAGAGTTGGAATGCTTTCTACAGGGTTGGAATGCTTTCGACAGGGTTGGAATGCTTTCTACAGGGTTGGAATGCTTTCTACAGGGTTGGAATGCTTTCGACAGAGTTGGAATACCTTTGTACAGGGTTGGAACAGCTTTGTACAGGGTGGGAATACTTTCTACAGGGTTGGAATGCTTTCTAGAGGGTTGGAATGCTTTCTAGAGGGTTGGAATACTTTCTACAGGTTTGGAATGCTTTCTACAGAGTTGGAATACCTTTGTACAGGGTTGGAACAGCTTTGTACAGGGTTGGAATGCTTTCTACAGAGTTGGAATACCCTTGTACAGGGTTGGAATGCTTTCTACAGGGTTGGAATGCTTTCTACAGGGTTGGAATGCTTTCTACAGGGTTGGAATGCTTTCTACAGGGTTGGAATACTTTCTACAGGGTTGGAATGCTTTCTAGAGGGTTGGAATGCTTTCTAGAGGTTTGGAATGCTTTCGGCAGTGTTGGAATACCTTTGTACAGAGTTGGAATAACTTTGTACAGGGTAGGAATACTTCCTACAGGGTTGGAATACTTTCTACAGGGTTGGAATGCTTTCTACAGGGTTGGAATGCTTTCGACAGGGTTGGAATGCTTTCGACAGGGTTGGAATGCTTTCGACAGAGTTGGAATACCATTGTACAGAGTTGGAATGCTTTCTACAGGGTTGGAATACCTTTGTACAGAGTTGGAATGCTTTCTACAGGGTTGGAATGCTTTCGACAGAGTTGGAATACCTTTGTACAGAGTTAGAATGTTATGTACGGGGTTGGAATACTTTCTACAGGGTTGGAATGCTTTCTACAGGGTTTTAATGCTTTCTACAGGGTTTTAATGCTTTCTACAGGGTTTCAATGCTTTCTACAGGGTTGGAATGCTTTCTACAGGGTTGGAATGCTTTCGACAGGGTTGGAATGCTTTCTACAGGGTTTTAATGCTTTCTACAGGGTTGGAATGCTTTCTACAGTGTTGGAATGCTTTCTACAGGGTTTTAATGCTTTCTACAGGGTTGGAATGCTTTGGACAGGGTTGGAATACCTTTGAACAGAGTCAGAATGTTATGTACAGGGTTGGAATTCTTTCTACAGAGATGGAATACCTTTGTACAGAGTCAGAATGTTATGTACAGGGTTGGAATTCTTTCTACAGATTTGGAATACCTTTGTACAGAGTTGGAATGCTTTCTACAGGTTTGGAATACCTTTGTACAGAGTTGGAATGCTTTCTACAGGGTTGGAATGCTTTCGACAGAGTTGGAACACCTTTGTACAGGGTTGGAACAGCTTTGTACAAGGTGGGAATACTTTCTACAGGGTTGGAATGCTTTCTAGAGGGTTGGAATGCTTTCTAGAGGGTTGGAATGCTTTCTAGAGGGTTGGAATGCTTTCTAGAGGGTTGGAATGCTATCTACAGGGTTGGAGTGCTTTCTACAGAGTTGGAATACCTTTGTACAGGGTTGGAACAGCTTTGTACAGGGTTGGAATACTTTCTACAGGGTTGGAATGCTTTCTAGAGGGTTGGAATGCTTTCGACAGGGTTGGAATGCTTTCGACAGAGTTGGAATACCTTTGTACAGAGTTGGAATGCTTTCTACAGTGTTGGAATACCTTTGTACAGGGTTGAAACAGCTTTTTACACAGTTGGAATACCTTTGTACAGGTTGGGAACAGCTTTTTACAGCGTTGGAATACTTTCTACAGGGTTGGAATGCTTTCTAGAGGGTTGGAATGCTTTCTACAGGGTTGGAATGCTTTCTACAGGGTTGGAATGCTTTCTAGAGGGTTGGAATGCTATCTAGAGGGTTGGAATGCTTTCTACAGAGTTGGAATACCTTTGTACAGGGTTGGAACTGCTTTGTACAGGGTTGGAATACTTTCTACAGGGTTGGAATACCTTTGTACAGAGTCAGAATGTTATGTACAGTGTTGGAATTCTTCCTACAGAGTTGGGATACCTTTGTACAGAGTTGGAATGCTTTCTACAGGGTTGGAATACCTTTGTACAGAGTTGGAATGCTTTCTACAGGGTTGGAATGCTTTCGACAGGGTTGGAATGCTTTCTACAGGGTTGGAATGCTTTCTACAGGGTTGGAATGCTTTCGACAGAGTTGGAATACCTTTGTACAGGGTTGGAACAGCTTTGTACAGGGTGGGAATACTTTCTACAGGGTTGGAATGCTTTCTAGAGGGTTGGAATGCTTTCTAGAGGGTTGGAATACTTTCTACAGGGTTGGAATGCTTTCTACAGAGTTGGAATACCTTTGTACAGGGTTGGAACAGCTTTGTACAGGGTTGGAATGCTTTCTACAGAGTTGGAATACCCTTGTACAGGGTTGGAATGCTTTCTACAGGGTTGGAATGCTTTCTACAGGGTTGGAATGCTTTCTACAGGGTTGGAATGCTTTCTACAGGGTTGGAATACTTTCTACAGGGTTGGAATGCTTTCTAGAGGGTTGGAATGCTTTCTAGAGGTTTGGAATGCTTTCGGCAGTGTTGGAATACCTTTGTACAGAGTTGGAATAACTTTGTACAGGGTACGAATACTTCCTACAGGGTTGGAATACTTTCTACAGGGTTGGAATGCTTTCTACAGGGTTGGAATGCTTTCGACAGGGTTGGAATGCTTTCGACAGGGTTGGAATGCTTTCGACAGTGTTGGAATACCATTGTACAGAGTTGGAATGCTTTCTACAGGGTTGGAATACCTTTGTACAGAGTTGGAATGCTTTCTACAGGGTTGGAATGCTTTCGACAGAGTTGGAATACCGTTGTACAGAGTTAGAATGTTATGTACGGGGTTGGAATTCTTTCTACAGATTTGGAATACCTTTGTACAGAGTTGGAATGTTTTCTACAGGTTTGGAATACCTTTGTACAGAGTTGGAATGCTTTCTACAGGGTTGGAATGCTTTCGACAGAGTTGGAATACCTTTGTACAGGGTTGGAACAGCTTTGTACAGGGTTGGAATGCTTTCTACAGAGTTGGAATACCCTTGTACAGGGTTGGAATGCTTTCTACAGGGTTGGAATGCTTTCTACAGGGTTGGAATGCTTTCTACAGGGTTGGAATGCTTTCTACAGGGTTGGAATACTTTCTACAGGGTTGGAATGCTTTCTAGAGGGTTGGAATGCTTTCTAGAGGTTTGGAATGCTTTCGGCAGTGTTGGAATACCTTTGTACAGAGTTGGAATAACTTTGTACAGGGTACGAATACTTCCTACAGGGTTGGAATACTTTCTACAGGGTTTTAATGCTTTCTACAGGGTTTTAATGCTTTCTACAGGGTTTCAATGCTTTCTACAGGGTTGGAATGCTTTCTACAGGGTTGGAATGCTTTCGACAGGGTTGGAATGCTTTCTACAGGGTTTTAATGCTTTCTACAGGGTTGGAATGCTTTCTACAGTGTTGGAATGCTTTCTACAGGGTTTTAATGCTTTCTACAGGGTTGGAATGCTTTGGACAGGGTTGGAATACCTTTGAACAGAGTCAGAATGTTATGTACAGGGTTGGAATTCTTTCTACAGAGTTGGAATACCTTTGTACAGAGTCAGAATGTTATATACAGGGTTGGACTTCTTTCTACAGAGTTGGAATACCTTTCTACAGAGTTGGAATGCTTTCTACAGGGTTGGAATACCTTTGTACAGAGTTGGAATGCTTCCTACAGGGTTGGAATGCTTTCGACAGAGTTGGAATACCTTTGTACAGAGTCAGAATGTTATGTACAGGGTTGGAATTCTTTCTACAGATTTGGAATACCTTTGTACAGAGTTGGAATGCTTTCTACAGGGTTGGAATGCTTTCGACAGAGTTGGAACACCTTTGTACAGGGTTGGAACAGCTTTGTACAAGGTGGGAATACTTTCTACAGGGTTGGAATGCTTTCTAGAGGGTTGGAATGCTTTCTAGAGGGTTGGAATGCTTTCTAGAGGGTTGGAATGCTTTCTAGAGGGTTGGAATGCTATCTACAGGGTTGGAGTGCTTTCTACAGAGTTGGAATACCTTTGTACAGGGTTGGAACAGCTTTGTACAGGGTTGGAATACTTTCTACAGGGTTGGAATGCTTTCTAGAGGGTTGGAATGCTTTCGACAGGGTTGGAATGCTTTCGACAGAGTTGGAATACCTTTGTACAGAGTTGGAATGCTTTCTACAGGGTTGGAATACCTTTGTACAGGGTTGAAACAGCTTTTTACACAGTTGGAATACCTTTGTACAGGTTTGGAACAGCTTTTTACAGCGTTGGAATACTTTCTACAGGGTTGGAATGCTTTCTAGAGGGTTGGAATGCTTTCTACAGGGTTGGAATGCTTTCTACAGGGTTGGAATGCTTTCGACAGAGTTGGAATACCTTTGTACAGGGTTGGAACAGCTTTGTACAGGGTGGGAATACTTTCTACAGGGTTGGAATGCTTTCTAGAGGGTTGGAATGCTTTCTAGAGGGTTGGAATACTTTCTACAGGGTTGGAATGCTTTCCACAGAGTTGGAATACCTTTGTACAGGGTTGGAACAGCTTTGTACAGTGTTGGAATGCTTTCTACAGAGTTGGAATACCCTTGTACAGGGTTGGAATGATTTCTACAGGGTTGGAATGCTTTCTACAGGGTTGGAATGCTTTCTACAGGGTTGGAATACCTTTGTACAGAGTTGGAATGCTTTCTACAGGGTTGGAATGCTTTCTACAGGGTTTTAATGCTTTCTACAGGGTTGGAATGCTTTGGACAGAGTTGGAATACCTTTGTACAGAGTCAGAATGTTATGTACAGTGTTGGAATTCTTCCTACAGAGTTGGAATACCTTTGTACAGAGTTGGAATGCTTTCTACAGGGTTGGAATGCTTTCTACAGGGTTTTAATGCTTTCTACAGGGTTGGAATGCTTTCTACAGGTTTTTAATGCTTTCTACAGGGTTTTAATGCTTTCTACAGGGATTTAATGCTTTCTACAGGGTTGGAATGCTTTCTACAGTGTTGGAATGCTTTCGACAGGGTTGGAATGCTTTCTACAGGGTTTTAATGCTTTCTACAGGGTTGGAATGCTTTCTACAGGGTTGGAATGCTTTCTACAGGGTTTTAATGCTTTCTACAGGGTTGGAATGCTTTGGACAGGGTTGGAATACCTTTGAACAGAGTCAGAATGTTATGTACAGGGTTGGAATTCTTTCTACAGAGTTGGAATACCTTTGTACAGAGTTGGAATACCTTTGTACAGGGTTGGAACAGCTTTGTACAGCGTTGGAATACTTTCTACAGGGTTGGAATGCTTTCTAGAGGGTTGGAATGCTTTCGACAGGGTTGGAATGCTTTCGACAGGGTGGGAATGCTTTCGACAGAGTTGGAATACCATTGTACAGAGTTGGAATGCTTTCTACAGGGTTGGAATACCTTTGTACAGAGTCAGAATGTTATGTACAGGGTTGGAATTCTTTCTACAGAGTTGGAATACCTTTGTACAGAGTCAGAATGTTATATACAGGGTTGGACTTCTTTCTACAGAGTTGGAATACCTTTCTACAGAGTTGGAATGCTTTCTACAGGGTTGGAATACCTTTGTACAGAGTTGGAATGCTTCCTACAGGGTTGGAATGCTTTCGACAGAGTTGGAATACCTTTGTACAGAGTCAGAATGTTATGTACAGGGTTGGAATTCTTTCTACAGATTTGGAATACCTTTGTACAGAGTTGGAATGCTTTCTACAGGTTTGGAATACCTTTGTACAGAGTTGGAATGCTTTCTACAGGGTTGGAATACCTTTGTACAGAGTTGGAATGTTATGTACAGTGTTGGAATTCTTCCTACAGAGTTGGAATACCTTTGTACAGAGTTGGAATGCTTTCTACAGGGTTTTAATGCTTTCTACAGGGTTGGAATGCTTTCTACAGGGTTGGAATGCTTTCGACAGAGTTGGAATACCTTTGTACAGGGTTGGAACAGCTTTGTACAGGGTGGGAATACTTTCTACAGGGTTGGAATGCTTTCTAGAGGGTTGGAATGCTTTCTAGAGGGTTGGAATACTTTCTACAGGGTTGGAATGCTTTCTACAGAGTTGGAATACCTTTGTACAGGGTTGGAACAGCTTTGTACAGGGTTGGAATGCTTTCTACAGAGTTGGAATACCCTTGTACAGGGTTGGAATGCTTTCTACAGGGTTTTAATGCTTTCTACAGGGTTGGAATGCTTTGGACAGAGTTGGAATACCTTTGTACAGAGTCAGAATGTTATGTACAGTGTTGGAATTCTTCCTACAGAGTTGGAATACCTTTGTACAGAGTTGGAATGCTTTCTACAGGGTTGGAATGCTTTCTACAGGGTTTTAATGCTTTCTACAGGGTTGGAATGCTTTCTACAGGTTTTTAATGCTTTCTACAGGGTTTTAATGCTTTCTACAGGGTTTTAATGCTTTCTACAGGGTTGGAATGCTTTCTACAGGGTTGGAATGCTTTCGACAGGGTTGGAATGCTTTCTACAGGGTTTTAATGCTTTCTACAGGGTTGGAATGCTTTCTACAGGGTTGGAATGCTTTCTACAGGGTTTTAATGCTTTCTACAGGGTTGGAATGCTTTGGACAGGGTTGGAATACATTTGAACAGAGTCAGAATGTTATGTACAGGGTTGGAATTCTTTCTACAGAGTTGGAATACCTCTGTACAGAGTTGGAATACCTTTGTACAGGGTTGGAACAGCTTTGTACAGCGTTGGAATACTTTCTACAGGGTTGGAATGCTTTCTAGAGGGTTGGAATGCTTTCGACAGGGTTGGAATGCTTTCGACAGGGTGGGAATGCTTTCGACAGAGTTGGAATACCATTGTACAGAGTTGGAATGCTTTCTACAGGGTTGGAATACCTTTGTACAGAGTCAGAATGTTATGTACAGGGTTGGAATTCTTTCTACAGAGTTGGAATACCTTTGTACAGAGTCAGAATGTTATATACAGGGTTGGACTTCTTTCTACAGAGTTGGAATACCTTTCTACAGAGTTGGAATGCTTTCTACAGGGTTGGAATACCTTTGTACAGAGTTGGAATGCTTCCTACAGGGTTGGAATGCTTTCGACAGAGTTGGAATACCTTTGTACAGAGTCAGAATGTTATGTACAGGGTTGGAATTCTTTCTACAGATTTGGAATACCTTTGTACAGAGTTGGAATGCTTTCTACAGGTTTGGAATACCTTTGTACAGAGTTGGAATGCTTTCTACAGGGTTGGAATGCTTTCGACAGAGTTGGAACACCTTTGTACAGGGTTGGAACAGCTTTGTACAAGGTGGGAATACTTTCTACAGGGTTGGAATGCTTTCTAGAGGGTTGGAATGCTTTCTAGAGGGTTGGAATGCTTTCTAGAGGGTTGGAATGCTTTCTAGAGGGTTGGAATGCTATCTACAGGGTTGGAGTGCTTTCTACAGAGTTGGAATACCTTTGTACAGGGTTGGAACAGCTTTGTACAGGGTTGGAATACTTTCTACAGGGTTGGAATGCTTTCTAGAGGGTTGGAATGCTTTCGACAGGGTTGGAATGCTTTCGACAGAGTTGGAATACCTTTGTACAGAGTTGGAATGCTTTCTACAGGGTTGGAATACCTTTGTACAGGGTTGAAACAGCTTTTTACACAGTTGGAATACCTTTGTACAGGTTTGGAACAGCTTTTTACAGCGTTGGAATACTTTCTACAGGGTTGGAATGCTTTCTAGAGGGTTGGAATGCTTTCTACAGGGTTGGAATGCTTTCTACAGGGTTGGAATGCTTTCTAGAGGGTTGGAATGCTATCTAGGGGGTTGGAATGCTTTCTACAGAGTTGGAATACCTTTGTACAGGGTTGGAACTGCTTTGTACAGGGTTGGAATACTTTCTACAGGGTTGGAATACCTTTGTACAGAGTCAGAATGTTATGTACAGTGTTGGAATTCTTCCTACAGAGTTGGGATACCTTTGTACAGAGTTGGAATGCTTTCTACAGGGTTGGAATACCTTTGTACAGAGTTGGAATGCTTTCTACAGGGTTGGAATGCTTTCGACAGGGTTGGAATGCTTTCTACAGGGTTGGAATGCTTTCTACAGAGTTGGAATGCTTTCGACAGAGTTGGAATACCTTTGTACAGGGTTGGAACAGCTTTGTACAGGGTGGGAATACTTTCTAGAGGGTTGGAATGCTTTCTAGAGGGTTGGAATACTTTCTACAGGGTTGGAATGCTTTCTACAGAGTTGGAATACCTTTGTACAGGGTTGGAACAGCTTTGTACAGGGTTGGAATGCTTTCTACAGAGTTGGAATACCCTTGTACAGGGTTGGAATGCTTTCTACAGGGTTGGAATGCTTTCTACAGGGTTGGAATGCTTTCTACAGGGTTGGAATGCTTTCTACAGAGTTGGAATGCTTTCGACAGAGTTGGAATACCTTTGTACAGGGTTGGAACAGCTTTGTACAGGGTGGGAATACTTTCTAGAGGGTTGGAATGCTTTCTAGAGGGTTGGAATACTTTCTACAGGGTTGGAATGCTTTCTACAGAGTTGGAATACCTTTGTACAGGGTTGGAACAGCTTTGTACAGGGTTGGAATGCTTTCTACAGAGTTGGAATACCCTTGTACAGGGTTGGAATGCTTTCTACAGGGTTGGAATGCTTTCTACAGGGTTGGAATGCTTTCTACAGAGTTGGAATACCTTTGTACAGAGTTGGAATGCTTTCTACAGGGTTGGAATACCTTTGTACAGAGTTGGAATGCTTTCTACAGGGTTGGAATGCTTTCTACAGGGTTGGAATGCTTTCTACAGGATTGGAATGCTTTCTACAGGGTTGGAATGCTTTCGACAGAGTTGGAATACCTTTGTACAGGGTTGGAACAGCTTTGTACAGGGTGGGAATACTTTCTACAGGGTTGGAATGCTTTCTAGAGGGTTGGAATGCTTTCTAGAGGGTTGGAATGCTTTCTACAGGGTTGGAATGCTTTCTACAGAGTTGGAATACCTTTGTACAGGGTTGGAAGAGCTTTGTACAGGGTTGGAATTCTTTCTACAGAGTTGGAATACCCTTGTATAGGGTTGGAATGCTTTCTACAGGGTTGGAATGCTTTCTACAGGGTTGGAATGCTTTCTACAGGGTTGGAATGCTTTCTACAGGGTTGGAATGCTTTCTACAGGGCTGGAATACTTTCTACAGGGTTGAACTGCTTTCAACAGGGTTGCAATGCTTTCTACAGGGTTGGAAAGCTTTCGACAGGGTTGGAATGCTTTCGACAGAGTTGGAATACCTTTGTTCAGAGTTGCAAAGCTTTCTACAGGGTTGGAATACGTTCTACAGGATTGGAATGTTTTGTACGGGGTTGGAATGCTTTCTACAGGGTGGGAATGCTTCCTAGAGGGTTGGAATATCTTTCGACAGCGTTGGAATGCTTTCGACAGAGTTGGTACACCTTTGTACAGAGTTGGAATGCTTTCTACAGGGTTGGAATGCTTTCTACAGGGTTGGAATGCTTTCGACAGGGTTGGAATGCTTCCGACAGAGTTGGAATACCTTTGTACAGAGTTGGAATAACTTTGTACAGGGAAGGAATACTTTCTACAGGGTTGGAATACTTTCTACAGGGTTGGAATGCTTTCTACAGGGTTGGAATGCTTTCGACAGGGTTGGAATGCTTTCTACAGTGTTGGAATGCTTTCTACAGGGTTGGACTGCTTTCAACAGGGTTGCAATGCTTTCTACAGGGTTGGAAAGCTTTCGACAGGGTTGGAATGCTTTCGACAGAGTTGGAATACCTTTGTTCAGAGTTGCAAAGCTTTCTACAGGGTTGGAATACTTTCTACAGGATTGGAATGTTTTGTACGGGGTTGGAATGCTTTCTACAGGGTGGGAATGCTTCCTAGAGGGTTGGAATTCTTTCGACAGCTTTGGAATGCTTTCGACAGAGTTGGTACACCTTTGTACAGAGTTGGAATAACTTTGTATAGGGTAGGAATACTTTCTACAGGGTTGGAATACTTTCTACAGGGTTGGAATACTTTCTACAGGGTTGGAATACTTCCTACATTGTTGCAATACTTTCTACAGGGTTGGAATGCTTTCTAGAGGGTGGGAATGCTTCCTAGAGGGTTGGAATATCTTTCGACAGCGTTGGAATGCTTTCGACAGAGTTGGTACACCTTTGTACAGAGTTGGAATGCTTTCTACAGGGTTGGAATGCTTTCTACAGGGTTGGAATGCTTTCGACAGGGTTGGAATGCTTCCGACAGAGTTGGAATACCTTTGTACAGAGTTGGAATAACTTTGTACAGGGTAGGAATACTTTCTACAGGGTTGGAATACTTTCTACAGGGTTGGAATGCTTTCGACAGAGTTGGAATGCTTTCGACAGGGTTGGAATGCTTTCGACAGAGTTGGAATACCTTTGTACAGAGTTGGAATAACTTTGTACAGGGAAGGAATACTTTCTACAGGGTTGGAATACTTTCTACAGGGTTGGAATGCTTTCTACAGGGTTGGAATGCTTTCGACAGGGTTGGAATGCTTTCTACAGTGTTGGAATGCTTTCTACAGGGTTGGACTGCTTTCAACAGGGTTGCAATGCTTTCTACAGGGTTGGAAAGCTTTCGACAGGGTTGGAATGCTTTCGACAGAGTTGGAATACCTTTGTTCAGAGTTGCAAAGCTTTCTACAGGGTTGGAATACTTTCTACAGGATTGGAATGTTTTGTACGGGGTTGGAATGCTTTCTACAGTGTGGGAATGCTTCCTAGAGGGTTGGAATTCTTTCGACAGCTTTGGAATGCTTTCGACAGAGTTGGTACACCTTTGTACAGAGTTGGAATAACTTTGTATAGGGTAGGAATACTTTCTACAGGGTTGGAATACTTTCTACAGGGTTGGAATACTTTCTACAGGGTTGGAATACTTCCTACATTGTTGCAATACTTTCTACAGGGTTGGAATGCTTTCTAGAGGGTTGGAATGCTTTCTAGAGGGTTGGAATGCTTTCTACAGGGTTGGAATGCTTTCGACAGGGTTGGAATGCTTTCGACAGAGTTGGAATACCTTTGTACAGAGTTGGAAGAGCTTTGTACAGGGTTGGAATTCTTTCTACAGAGTTGGAATACCATTGTACAGGGTTGGAATGCTTTCTACAGGGTTGGAATGCTTTCTACAGGGTTGGAATACTTTCTACAGGATTGGAATGTTTTGTACGGGGTTGGAATGATTTCTACAGGGTGGGAATGCTTCCTAGAGGGTTGGAATTCTTTCGACAGGGTTGGAATGCTTTCGACAGAGTTGGTACACCTTTGTACAGAGTTGGAATGCTTTCTACAGGGTTGGAATGCTTTCTACAGGGTTGGAATGCTTTCGACAGGGTTGGAATGCTTCCGACAGAGTTGGAATACCTTTGTACAGAGTTAGAATAACTTTGTACAGGGTAGGAATACTTTCTACAGGGTTGGAATACTTTCTACAGGGTTGGAATGCTTTCGACAGAGTTGGAATGCTTTGGACAGGGTTGGAATACCATTGTACAGGGTTGGAACGCTTCCTACAGGGTGAGAATGGTTTCGACAGATTTGGAATACCTTTGTACAGGGTTGGAATGCTTTCCACAGAGTTGGAATGCTTTCGACAGAGTTGGTACACCTTTGTACAGAGTTGGAATAACTTTGTATAGGGTAGGAATACTTTCTACAGGGTTGGAATACTTTCTACAGGGTTGGAATACTTTCTACATTGTTGAAATACTTTCTACAGGGGTGGAATACTTTCTACAGGGTTGGAATGCTTTCTACAAGGTTGGAATGCTTTCGACAGGGTTGGAATGCTTTCGACAGAGTTGGAATACCTTTGTTCAGAGTTGCAAAGCTTTCTACAGGGTTGGAATAACTTTGTACAGGGAAGGAATACTTTCTACAGGGTTGGAATACTTTCTACAGGGTTGGAATGCTTTCTACAGGGTTGGAATGCTTTCGACAGGGTTGGAATGCTTTCTACAGGGTTGGAATGCTTTCTACAGGGTTGGACTGCTTTCAACAGGGTTGCAATGCTTTCTACAGAGTTGGAAAGCTTTCGACAGGGTTGGAATGCTTTCGACAGAGTTGGAATACCTTTGTTCAGAGTTGCAAAGCTTTCTACAGGGTTGGAATACTTTCTACAGGATTGGAATGTTTTGTACGGGGTTGGAATGCTTTCTACAGGGTGGGAATGCTTCCTAGAGGGTTGGAATTCTTTCGACAGCGTTGGAATGCTTTCGACAGAGTTGGTACACCTTTGTACAGAGTTGGAATAACTTTGTATAGGGTAGGAATACTTTCTACAGGGTTGGAATACTTTCTACAGGGTTGGAATACTTTCTACAGGGTTGGAATACTTTCTACATTGTTGAAATACTTTCTACAGGGGTGGAATACTTTCTACAGGGTTGGAATGCTTTCTAGAGGGTTGGAATGCTTTCTAGAGGGTTGGAATGCTTTCTACAGGGTTGGAATGCTTTCGACAGGGTTGGAATGCTTTCGACAGAGTTGGAATACCTTTGTACAGAGTTGGAATAACTTTGTACAGGGTAGGAATACTTTCTACAGGGTTGGAATACTTTCTACAGTGTTGGAATGCTTTCGACAGAGTTGGAATGCTTTCTACAGGGTTGGACTGCTTTCGACAGTGTTGGAATGCTTTCGACAGAGTTGGAATACCTTTGTTCAGAGTTGCAAAGCTTTCTACAGGGTTGGAATACTTTCTACAGGATTGGAATGTTTTGTACGGGGTTGGAATGCTTTCTACAGGGTGGGAATGATTCCTAGAGGGTTGGAATTCTTTCGACAGCGTTGGAATGCTTTCGACAGAGTTGGTACACCTTTTTACAGAGTTGGAATGCTTTCTACAGAGTTGGAATGCTTTCTACAGGGTTGGAATGCTTTCGACAGGGTTGGAATGCTTCCGACAGAGTTGGAATACCTTTGTACAGAGTTGGAATAACTTTGTACAGGGTAGGAATACTTTCTACAGGGTTGGAATACTTTCTACAGGGTTGGAATGCTTTCGACAGAGTTGGAATGCTTTGGACAGGGTTGGAATACCATTGTACAGGGTTGGAACGCTTCCTACAGGGTTAGAATGGTTTCGACAGATTTGGAATACCTTTGTACAGGGTTGGAATGCTTTCTACAGAGTTGGAATACCCTTGTACAGGGTTGGAATGCTTTCTACAGGGTTGGAATGCTTTCGACAGGGTTGGAATGCTTTCGACAGAGTTGGAATGCTTTCGACAGGGTTGGAATGCTTTCGACAGAGTTGGAATACCCTTGTACAGAGTTGGAATAACTTTGTACAGGGAAGGAATACTTTCTACAGGGTTGGAATGCTTTCTACAGGGTTGGAATGCTTTCTACAGGGTTGGAATGCTTTCGACAGGGTTGAAATGCTTTCTACAGGGTTGGAATGCTTTCTACAGGGTTGGACTGCTTTCAACAGGGTTGCAATGCTTTCTACAGGGTTGGAAAGCTTTCGACAGGGTTGGAATGCTTTCGACAGAGATGGAATACCTTTGTTCAGAGTTGCAAAGCTTTCTACAGGGTTGGAATACTTTCTACAGGATTGGAATGTTTTGTACGGGGTTGGAATGCTTTCTACAGGGTGGGAATGCTTCCTAGAGGGTTGGAATTCTTTCGACAGCGTTGGAATGCTTTCGACAGAGATGGTACACCTTTGTACAGAGTTGGAATAACTTTGTATAGGGTAGGAATACTTTCTACAGGGTTGGAATACTTTCTACAGGGTTGGAATACTTTCTACAGGGTTGGAATACTTTCTACATTGTTGAAATACTTTCTACAGGGGTGGAATACTTTCTACAGGGTTGGAATGCTTTCTAGAGGGTTGGAATGCTTTCTAGAGGGTTGGAATGCTTTCTACAGGGTTGGAATGCTTTCGACAGGGTTGGAATGCTTTCGACAGAGTTGGAATACCTTTGTACAGAGTTGGAATAACTTTGTACAGGGTAGGAATACTTTCTACAGGGTTGGAATACTTTCTACAGGGTTGGAATGCTTTCGACAGAGTTGGAATGCTTTCTACAGGGCTGGAATGCTTTCTACAGGGTTGGCATGCTTTCTACACGGTTGGAATGCTTTCTACGGGGCTGGAATGCTTTCTACAGGGTTGGAATGATTTCTAGAGGGTTGGAATACTTTCTAGAGGGTTGGAATGCTTTCTAGAGGGTTGGAATGCTTTCTACAGGGTTGGAATACCTTTGTACAGAGTTGGAATGCTTTGTACAGGGTTGGAATACCTTTGTACAGTGTTGGAATGCTTTCTACAGGGTTGGAATACCTTTGTACAGAGTTGGAATGCTTTCTACAGGGTTGGAATACCTTTGTACAGAGTTGGAATGCTTTCTACAGGGTTGGAATGCTTTCTACAGAGTTTTAATGCTTTCTACAGAGTTGGAATACCTTTGTACAGGGTTGGAACAGCTTTGTACAGGGTTGGAATACTTTCTACAGGGTTGGAATGCTTTCTAGAGGGTTGGAATGCTTTCGACAGGGTTGGAATGCCTTCGACAGAGTTGGAATACCTTTGTACAGAGTTGGAATGCTTTCTAGAGGGTTGGAATGCTTTCTACAGGGTTGGAATGCTTTCGACAGAGTTGGAATACCTTTGTACAGAGTCAGAATGTTATGTACAGGGTTGGAATTCTTTCTACAGATTTGGAATACCTTTGTACAGAGTCGGAATGCATTCTACAGGGTTGGAATACCTTTGTACAGAGTTGGAATGCTTTCTACAGGGTTGGAATGCTTTCTACAGAGTTTTAATGCTTTCTACAGAGTTGGAATACCTTTGTACAGGGTTGGAACAGCTTTGTACAGGGTTGGAATACTTTCTACAGGGTTGGAATGCTTTCTAGAGGGTTGGAATGCTTTCGACAGGGTTGGAATGCCTTCGACAGAGTTGGAATACCTTTGTACAGAGTTGGAATGCTTTCTACAGGGTTGGAATAGCTTTGTACAGAGTCAGAATGTTATGTACAGCGTTGGAATTCTTTCTACAGAGTTGGAATACCTTTGTACAGAGTTGGAATACCTTTGTACAGAGTTGGAATGCTTTCTACAGGGTTGGAATGCTTTCTACAGGGTTGGAATGCTTTCGACAGTGTTGGAATACCTGTGTACAGAGTCAGAATGTTATGTACAGGGTTGGAATTCTTTCTACAGATTTGGAATACCTTTGTACAGAGTCGGAATGCTTTCTACAGGGTTGGAATACCTTTGTACAGAGTTGGAATGCTTTCTACAGGGTTGGAATGCTTTCTACAGGGTTTTAATGCTTTCTACAGAGTTGGAATACCTTTGTACAGGGTTGGAACAGCTTTGTACAGGGTTGGAATACATTCTACAGGGTTGGAATTCCTTCTAGAGGGTTGGAATGCTTTCGACAGGGTTGGAATGCCTTCGACAGAGTTGGAATACCTTTGTACAGAGTTGGAATGCTTTCTACAGGGTTGGAATACCTTTGTACAGAGTCAGAATGTTATGTACAGCGTTGGAATTCTTTCTACAGAGTTGGAATACCTTTGTACAGAGTAGGAATACCTTTGTACAGAGTTGGAATGCTTTCTACAGGGTTGGAATGCTTTCGACAGAGTTGGAATACCTTTGTACAGAGTCCGAATGTTATGTACAGGGTTGGAATTCTTTCTACAGAGTTGGAATACCTTTGTACAGAGTTGGAATGCTTTCTACAGGGTTGGAATGCTTTCTACAGGGTTTTAATGCTTTCTACATGGTTGGAATGCTTTCTACATTGTTGGAATGCTTTCGACAGAGTTGGAATACCTTTGTACAGAGTCAGAATGTTATGTACAGGGTTGGAATTCTTTCTACAGATTTGGAATACCTTTGTACAGAGTCGGAATGCTTTCTACAGGGTTGGAATACCTTTGTACAGAGTTGGAATGCTTTCTACAGGGTTGGAATGCTTTCTACAGGGTTTTAATGCTTTCTACAGAGTTGGAATACCTTTGTACAGGGTTGGAACAGCTTTGTACAGGGTTGGAATACTTTCTACAGGGTTGGAATGCTTTCTAGAGGGTTGGAATGCTTTCAACAGGGTTGGAATGCCTTCGACAGAGTTGGGATACCTTTGTACAGAGTTGGAATGCTTTCTACAGGGTTGGAATACCCTTGTACAGAGTCAGAATGTTATGTACAGTGTTGGAATTCTTTCTACAGAGTTAGAATACCTTTGTACAGAGTTGGAATACCTTTGTACAGAGTTGGAATGCTTTCTACAGGGTTGGAATGCTTTCGACAGAGTTGGAATACCTTTGTACAGGGTTGGAACAACTTTGTACAGGGTTGGAATACTTTCTACAGGGTTCGAATACCTTTGTACAGAGTTGGAATGCTTTCTAGAGGGTTGGAATGCTTTCTACAGGGTTGGAATGCTTTCTACAGAGTTGGAATACCTTTGTACAGGGTTGGAACAGCTTTGTACAGGGTTGGAATACTTTCTACAGGGTTGAAATGCTTTCTAGAGGGTTGGAATGCTTTCGACAGGGTTGGAATGCCTTCGACAGAGTTGGAATACCTTTGTACAGAGTTGGAATGCTTTCTACAGGGTTGGAATACCTTTGTACAGAGTCAGAATGTTATGTACAGGGTTGGAATTCTTTCTACAGGGTTGGAATACTTTTCTCCAGAGTTGGAATGCTTTCTACAGGGTTGGAATACCTTTGTACAGAGTTGGAATGCTTTCTACAGGGTTGGAATGCTTTCTACAGAGTTGGAATACCTTTGTACAGGGTTGGAACAGCTTTGTACAGGGTTGGAATACTTTCTACAGGGTTGAAATGCTTTCTAGAGGGTTGGAATGCTTTCGACAGGGTTGGAATGCCTTCGACAGAGTTGGAATACCTTTGTACAGAGTTGGAATGCTTTCTACAGGGTTGGAATACCTTTGTACAGAGTCAGAATGTTATGTACAGGGTTGGAATTCTTTCTACAGAGTTGGAATACTTTTCTCCAGAGTTGGAATGCTTTCTACAGGGTTGGAATACCTTTGTACAGAGTTGGAATGCTTTCTACAGGGTTGGAATGCTTTCGACAGAGTTGGAATACCTTTGTACAGAGTCAGAATGTTATGTACAGGGTTGGAATTCTTTCTACAGATTTGGAATACCTTTGTACAGAGTCGGAATGCTTTCTACAGGGTTGGAATACCTTTGTACAGAGTTGGAATGCTTTCTACAGGGTTGGAATGCTTTCTACAGGGTTTTAATGCTTTCTACAGAGTTGGAATACCTTTGTACAGAGTTGGAATGCTTTCTACAGGGTTGGAATGCTTTCGGCAGATGTGGAATACCTTTGTACAGGGTTGGAACAGCTTTGTACAGGGTGGGAATACTTTCTACAGGGTTGGAATGCTTTCTAGAGGGTTGGAATGTTTTCTACAGGGTTGGAATACCTTTGTACAGAGTTGGAATGCTTTGTACAGGGTTGGAATACCTTTGTACAGTGTTGGAATGCTTTCTACAGGGTTGGAATACCTTTGTACAGAGTTGGAATGCTTTCTACAGGGTTGGAATGCTTTCTACAGGGTTTTAATGCTTTCTACAGAGTTGGAATACCTTTGTACAGAGTTGGAATGCTTTCTACAGGGTTGGAATGCTTTCGGCAGATGTGGAATACCTTTGTACAGGGTTGGAACAGCATTGTACAGCGTTGGAATTCTTTCTACAGAGTTGGAATACCTTTGTACAGAGTTGGAATACCTTTGTACAGAGTTGGAATGCTTTCTACAGGGTTGGAATGCTTTCGACAGAGTTGGAATACCTTTGTACAGAGTCCGAATGTTATGTTCAGGGTTGGAATTCTTTCTACAGAGTTGGAATACCTTTGTACAGAGTTGGAATGCTTTCTACAGGGTTGGAATGCTTTCTACATGGTTCGAATGCTTTCGACAGAGTTGGAATACCTTTGTACAGAGTTGGAATGCTTTGTACAGGGTTGGAATACCTTTGTACAGTGTTGGAATGCTTTCTACAGGGTTGGAATGCTTGCTACATGGTTGGAATGCTTTCGGCAGATGTGGAATACCTTTGTACAGGGTTGGAACAGCTTTGTACAGGGTGGGAATACTTTCTACAGGGTTGGAATGCTTTCTAGAGGGTTGGAATGCTTTCTAGAGGGTTGGAATGCTTTCTAGAGGGTTGGAATGCTTTCTACAGGGTTGGAATGCTTTCTACAGGGTTGGAATACCTTTGTACAGAGTTGGAATGCTTTCTAGAGGGTTGGAATGCTTTCTACAGGGTTGGAATGCTTTCTACAGAGTTGGAATACCTTTGTACAGGGTTGGAACAGCTTTGTACAGAGTTGGAATACTTTGTACAGGGTTGAAATGCTTTCTAGAGGGTTGGAATGCTTTCGACAGGGTTGGAATGCCTTCGACAGAGTTGGAATACCTTTGTACAGAGTTGGAATGCTTTCTACAGGGTTGGAATACCTTTGTACAGAGTCAGAATGTTATGTACAGGGTTGGAATTCTTTCTACAGAGTTGGAATACTTTTCTCCAGAGTTGGAATGCTTTCTACAGGGTTGGAATACCTTTGTACAGAGTTGGAATGCTTTCTACAGGGTTGGAATGCTTTCGACAGAGTTGGAATACCTTTGTACAGAGTCAGAATGTTATGTACAGGGTTGGAATTCTTTCTACAGATTTGGAATACCTTTGTACAGAGTCGGAATGCTTTCTACAGGGTTGGAATACCTTTGTACAGAGTTGGAATGCTTTCTACAGGGTTGGAATGCTTTCTACAGGGTTTTAATGCTTTCTACAGAGTTGGAATACCTTTGTACAGGGTTGGAACAGCTTTGTACAGGGTTGGAATACTTTCTACAGGGTTGGAATGCTTTCTACAGAGTTGGAATACCTTTGTACAGGGTTGGAACAGCTTTGTACAGGGTTGGAATACTTTCTACAGGGTTGAAATGCTTTCTAGAGGGTTGGAATGCTTTCGACAGGGTTGGAATGCCTTCGACAGAGTTGGAATACCTTTGTACAGAGTTGGAATGCTTTCTACAGGGTTGGAATACCTTTGTACAGAGTCAGAATGTTATGTACAGGGTTGGAATTCTTTCTACAGAGTTGGAATACTTTTCTCCAGAGTTGGAATGCTTTCTACAGGGTTGGAATACCTTTGTACAGAGTTGGAATGCTTTCTACAGGGTTGGAATGCTTTCGACAGAGTTGGAATACCTTTGTACAGAGTCAGAATGTTATGTACAGGGTTGGAATTCTTTCTACAGATTTGGAATACCTTTGTACAGAGTCGGAATGCTTTCTACAGGGTTGGAATACCTTTGTACAGAGTTGGAATGCTTTCTACAGGGTTGGAATGCTTTCTACAGGGTTTTAATGCTTTCTACAGAGTTGGAATACCATTGTACAGAGTTGGAATACCATTGTACAGAGTTGGAATGCTTTCTACAGGGTTGGAATGCTTTCTACAGGGTTTTAATGCTTTCTACAGAGTTGGAATACCTTTGTACAGGGTTGGAACAGCTTTGTACAGGGTTGGAATACTTTCTACAGGGTTGGAATGCTTTCTACAGAGTTGGAATACCTTTGTACAGGGTTGGAACAGCTTTGTACAGGGTTGGAATACTTTCTACAGGGTTGAAATGCTTTCTAGAGGGTTGGAATGCTTTCGACAGGGTTGGAATGCCTTCGACAGAGTTGGAATACCTTTGTACAGAGTTGGAATGCTTTCTACAGGGTTGGAATACCTTTGTACAGAGTCAGAATGTTATGTACAGGGTTGGAATTCTTTCTACAGAGTTGGAATACTTTTCTCCAGAGTTGGAATGCTTTCTACAGGGTTGGAATGCTTTCGACAGAGTTGGAATACCTTTGTACAGAGTCCGAATGTTATGTTCAGGGTTGGAATTCTTTCTACAGAGTTGGAATACCTTTGTACAGAGTTGGAATGCTTTCTACAGGGTTGGAATGCTTTCTACATGGTTCGAATGCTTTCGACAGGGTTGGAATACCTTTGTACAGAGTTGGAATGCTTTGTACAGGGTTGGAATACCTTTGTACAGTGTTGGAATGCTTTCTACAGGGTTGGAATGCTTTCTACATGGTTGGAATGCTTTCGGCAGATGTGGAATACCTTTGTACAGGGTTGGAACAGCTTTGTACAGGGTGGGAATACTTTCTACAGGGTTGGAATGCTTTCTAGAGGGTTGGAATGCGTTCTAGAGGGTTGGAATGCTTTCTAGAGGGTTGGAATGCTTTCTACAGGGTTGGAATGCTTTCTACAGGGTTGGAATACCTTTGTACAGAGTTGGAATGCTTTCTAGAGGGTTGGAATGCTTTCTACAGGGTTGGAATGCTTTCTACAGAGTTGGAATACCTTTGTACAGGGTTGGAACAGCTTTGTACAGGGTTGGAATACTTTCTACAGGGTTGAAATGCTTTCTAGAGGGTTGGAATGCTTTCGACAGGGTTGGAATGCCTTCGACAGAGTTGGAATACCTTTGTACAGAGTTGGAATGCTTTCTACAGGGTTGGAATACCTTTGTACAGAGTCAGAATGTTATGTACAGGGTTGGAATTCTTTCTACAGAGTTGGAATACTTTTCTCCAGAGTTGGAATGCTTTCTACAGGGTTGGAATACCTTTGTACAGAGTTGGAATGCTTTCTACAGGGTTGGAATGCTTTCGACAGAGTTGGAATACCTTTGTACAGAGTCAGAATGTTATGTACAGGGTTGGAATTCTTTCTACAGATTTGGAATACCTTTGTACAGAGTCGGAATGCTTTCTACAGGGTTGGAATACCTTTGTACAGAGTTGGAATGCTTTCTACAGGGTTGGAATGCTTTCTACAGGGTTTTAATGCTTTCTACAGAGTTGGAATACCTTTGTACAGAGTTGGAATGCTTTCTACAGGGTTGGAATGCTTTCGGCAGATGTGGAATACCTTTGTACAGGGTTGGAACAGCTTTGTACAGGGTGGGAATACTTTCTACAGGGTTGGAATGCTTTCTAGAGGGTTGGAATGTTTTCTACAGGGTTGGAATACCTTTGTACAGAGTTGGAATGCTTTGTACAGGGTTGGAATACCTTTGTACAGTGTTGGAATGCTTTCTACAGGGTTGGAATACCTTTGTACAGAGTTGGAATGCTTTCTACAGGGTTGGAATGCTTTCTACAGGGTTTTAATGCTTTCTACAGAGTTGGAATACCTTTGTACAGAGTTGGAATGCTTTCTACAGGGTTGGAATGCTTTCGGCAGATGTGGAATACCTTTGTACAGGGTTGGAACAGCTTTGTACAGCGTTGGAATTCTTTCTACAGAGTTGGAATACCTTTGTACAGAGTTGGAATACCTTTGTACAGAGTTGGAATGCTTTCTACAGGGTTGGAATGCTTTCGACAGAGTTGGAATACCTTTGTACAGAGTCCGAATGTTATGTTCAGGGTTGGAATTCTTTCTACAGAGTTGGAATACCTTTGTACAGGGTTGGAACAGCTTTGTACAGGGTTGGAATACATTCTACAGGGTTGGAATGCTTTCTAGAGGGTTGGAATGCTTTCGACAGGGTTGGAATGCCTTCGACAGAGTTGGAATACCTTTGTACAGAGTTGGAATGCTTTCTACAGGGTTGGAATACCTTTGTACAGAGTCAGAATGTTATGTACAGCGTTGGAATTCTTTCTACAGAGTTGGAATACTTTTCTCCAGAGTTGGAATGCTTTCTACATGGCTGGAATGCTTTTTACAGGTTTTAATGCTTTCTACAGGGTTGGAATGCTTTCTACAGGGTTGGAATGCTTTCGACAGTGTTGGAATACATTTGTACAGAGTCAGAATTTTATGTACAGCGTTGGAATGCTTTCTACAGAGTTGGAATACCTTTGTACAGAGTTGGAATACCTTTGTACAGAGTTGGAATGCTTTCTACTGGGTTGGAATGCTTTCGACAGAGTTGGAATACCTTTGTACAGAGTCCGAATGTTATGTACAGGGTTGGAATTCTTTCTACAGAGTTGGAATACCTTTGTACAGGGTTGGAACAGCTTTGTACAGGGTTGGAATACTTTCTACAGGGTTCGAATACCTTTGTACAGAGTTGGAATGCTTTCTAGAGGGTTGGAATGCTTTCTACAGGGTTGGAATGCTTTCTACAGAGTTGGAATACCTTTGTACAGGGTTGGAACAGCTTTGTACAGGGTTGGAATATTTTCTACAGGGTTGAAATGCTTTCTAGAGGGTTGGAATGCCTTCGACAGAGTTGGAATACCTTTGTACAGAGTTGGAATGCTCTCTACAGGGTTGGAATACCTTTGTACAGAGTCAGAATGTTATGTACAGGGTGTGAATTCTTTCTACAGAGTTGGAATACTTTTCTCCAGAGTTGGAATGCTTTCTACAGGGTTGGAATACCTTTGTACAGAGTTGGAATGCTTTCTACAGGGTTGGAATACCTTTGTACAGAGTCAGAATGTTATGTACAGCGTTGGAATTCTTTCTACAGAGTTGGAATACCTTTGTACAGAGTTGGAATACCTTTGTACAGAGTTGGAATGCTTTCTACAGGGTTGGAATGCTTTCGACAGAGTTGGAATACCTTTGTACAGAGTCCGAATGTTATGTTCAGGGTTGGAATTCTTTCTACAGAGTTGGAATACCTTTGTACAGAGTTGGAATGCTTTCTACAGGGTTGGAATGCTTTCTACATGGTTCGAATGCTTTCGACAGAGTTGGAATACCTTTGTACAGAGTTGGAATGCTTTGTACAGGGTTGGAATACCTTTGTACAGTGTTGGAATGCTTTCTACAGGGTTGGAATGCTTTCTACATGGTTGGAATGCTTTCGGCAGATGTGGAATACCTTTGTACAGGGTTGGAACAGCTTTGTACAGGGTGGGAATACTTTCTACAGGGTTGGAATGCTTTCTAGAGGGTTGGAATGCTTTCTAGAGGGTTGGAATGCTTTCTAGAGGGTTGGAATGCTTTCTACAGGGTTGGAATGCTTTCTACAGGGTTGGAATACCTTTGTACAGAGTTGGAATGCTTTCTAGAGGGTTGGAATGCTTTCTACAGGGTTGGAATGCTTTCTACAGAGTTGGAATACCTTTGTACAGGGTTGGAACAGCTTTGTACAGGGTTGGAATACTTTCTACAGGGTTGAAATGCTTTCTAGAGGGTTGGAATGCTTTCGACAGGGTTGGAATGCCTTCGACAGAGTTGGAATACCTTTGTACAGAGTTGGAATGCTTTCTACAGGGTTGGAATACCTTTGTACAGAGTCAGAATGTTATGTACAGGGTTGGAATTCTTTCTACAGAGTTGGAATACTTTTCTCCAGAGTTGGAATGCTTTCTACAGGGTTGGAATACCTTTGTACAGAGTTGGAATGCTTTCTACAGGGTTGGAATGCTTTCGACAGAGTTGGAATACCTTTGTACAGAGTCAGAATGTTATGTACAGGGTTGGAATTCTTTCTACAGATTTGGAATACCTTTGTACAGAGTCGGAATGCTTTCTACAGGGTTGGAATACCTTTGTACAGAGTTGGAATGCTTTCTACAGGGTTGGAATGCTCTCTACAGGGTTTTAATGCTTTCTACAGAGTTGGAATACCTTTGTGCAGGGTTGGAACAGCTTTGTACAGGGTTGGAATACTTTCTACAGGGTTGGAATGCTTTCTAGAGGGTTGGAATGCTTTCGATAGGGTTGGAATGCCTTCGACAGAGTTGGGATACCTTTGTACAGAGTTGGAATGCTTTCTACAGGGTTGGAATACCTTTGTACAGAGTCAGAATGTTATGTACAGGGTTTGAATTCTTTCTACAGAGTTGGAATACTTTTCTCCAGAGTTGGAATGCTTTCTACAGGGTTGGAATACCTTTGTACAGAGTTGGAATGCTTTCTACAGGGTTGGAATGCTTTCGACAGTGTTGGAATACCTTTGTACAGAGTCAGAATGTTATGTACAGGGTTGGAATTCTTTCTACAGATTTGGAATACCTTTGTACAGAGTCGGAATGCTTTCTACAGGGTTGGAATACCTTTGTACAGAGTTGGAATGCTTTCTACAGGGTTGGAATGCTTTCTACAGGGTTTTAATGCTTTCTACAGAGTTGGAATACCTTTGTACAGAGTTGGAATGCTTTCTACAGGGTTGGAATACCTTTGTACAGAGTCAGAATGTTATGTACAGCGTTGGAATTCTTTCTACAGAGTTGGAATACCTTTGTACAGAGTTGGAATACCTTTGTACAGAGTTGGAATGCTTTCTACAGGGTTGGAATGCTTTCGACAGAGTTGGAATACCTTTGTACAGAGTCCGAATGTTATGTTCAGGGTTGGAATTCTTTCTACAGAGTTGGAATACCTTTGTACAGAGTTGGAATGCTTTCTACAGGGTTGGAATGCTTTCTACATGGTTCGAATGCTTTCGACAGAGTTGGAATACCTTTGTACAGAGTTGGAATGCTTTGTACAGGGTTGGAATACCTTTGTACAGTGTTGGAATGCTTTCTACAGGGTTGGAATGCTTTCTACATGGTTGGAATGCTTTCGGCAGATGTGGAATACCTTTGTACAGGGTTGGAACAGCTTTGTACAGGGTGGGAATACTTTCTACAGGGTTGGAATGCTTTCTAGAGGGTTGGAATGCTTTCTAGAGGGTTGGAATGCTTTCTAGAGGGTTGGAATGCTTTCTACAGGGTTGGAATGCTTTCTACAGGGTTGGAATACCTTTGTACAGAGTTGGAATGCTTTCTAGAGGGTTGGAATGCTTTCTACAGGGTTGGAATGCTTTCTACAGAGTTGGAATACCTTTGTACAGGGTTGGAACAGCTTTGTACAGGGTTGGAATACTTTCTACAGGGTTGAAATGCTTTCTAGAGGGTTGGAATGCTTTCGACAGGGTTGGAATGCCTTCGACAGAGTTGGAATACCTTTGTACAGAGTTGGAATGCTTTCTACAGGGTTGGAATACCTTTGTACAGAGTCAGAATGTTATGTACAGGGTTGGAATTCTTTCTACAGAGTTGGAATACTTTTCTCCAGAGTTGGAATGCTTTCTACAGGGTTGGAATACCTTTGTACAGAGTTGGAATGCTTTCTACAGGGTTGGAATGCTTTCGACAGAGTTGGAATACCTTTGTACAGAGTCAGAATGTTATGTACAGGGTTGGAATTCTTTCTACAGATTTGGAATACCTTTGTACAGAGTCGGAATGCTTTCTACAGGGTTGGAATACCTTTGTACAGAGTTGGAATGCTTTCTACAGGGTTGGAATGCTTTCTACAGGGTTTTAATGCTTTCTACAGAGTTGGAATACCTTTGTACAGGGTTGGAACAGCTTTGTACAGGGTTGGAATACTTTCTACAGGGTTGGAATGCTTTCTAGAGGGTTGGAATGCTTTCGATAGGGTTGGAATGCCTTCGACAGAGTTGGGATACCTTTGTACAGAGTTGGAATGCTTTCTACAGGGTTGGAATACCTTTGTACAGAGTCAGAATGTTATGTACAGTGTTGGAATTCTTTCTACAGAGTTGGAATACCTTTGTATAGAGTTGGAATGCTTTCTACGGGGTTGGAATACCTTTGTACAGAGTTGGAATGCTTTCTACAGGGCTGGAATGCTTTTTACAGGGTTTTAATGCTTTCTACAGGGTTGGAATGCTTTCTACAGGGTTGGAATGCTTTCGACAGTGTTGGAATACCTTTGTACAGAGTCAGAATTTTATGTACAGCGTTGGAATTCTTTCTACAGAGTTGGAATACCTTTGTACAGAGTTGGAATACCTTTGTACAGAGTTGGAATGCTTTCTACAGGGTTGGAATGCTTTCGACAGAGTTGGAATACCTTTGTACAGAGTCCGAATGTTATGTACAGGGTTGGAATTCTTTCTACAGAGTTGGAATACCTTTGTACAGGGTTGGAACAGCTTTGTACAGGGTTGGAATACTTTCTACAGGGTTCGAATACCTTTGTACAGAGTTGGAATGCTTTCTAGAGGGTTGGAATGCTTTCTACAGGGTTGGAATGCTTTCTACAGAGTTGGAATACCTTTGTACAGGGTTGGAACAGCTTTGTACAGGGTTGGAATTCTTTCTACAGGGTTGAAATGCTTTCTAGAGGGTTGGAATGCTTTCGACAGGGTTGGAATGCCTTCGACAGAGTTGGAATACCTTTGTACAGAGTTGGAATGCTTTCTACAGGGTTGGAATACCTTTGTACAGAGTCAGAATGTTATGTACAGGGTTGGAATTCTTTCTACAGAGTTGGAATACTTTTCTCCAGAGTTGGAATGCTTTCTACAGGGTTGGAATACCTTTGTACAGTGTTACGTATTTATTTGTTCTAAGTCAAGTTGAGATCGAAATTGGTAGTTGCTGCCACCAGAAATAGTCCAAGGACTATTTCAAATTTTTATTTATTTCAAACGTTACGGGTAGCGTCGACTAGAGTTTGGTGCTACTGGCAAAACCGATTCCACTTTTCGGCTAACCTGCTATGTGCAGGGATACTAGCACGGGAGAGGATTAAAGCTGGTTGAAAGTAGTTTAACAATATCTAATGATTTATTCAAATCTTGCTCGATTTTGATATTGACAATTGACTGACAGATATAAAATTCTTCGGTTGACAAAATGATAACTAACTCTTTGAATGCTAATTATTCGGTTGACGAACGGTAATATTGTTATTCGATAGACGAAGGATAATTATTATACTGACTTCTCTGAGTCGCTACATTTATTTATATCTGTCGGAGATGGAAAAGCGTCGGGGTCCTTCCTTTGAAAATGTTTGGAAGATCTCCAACGTTTGTTCAACTGACGACTTTGTTTACAATTCAAATTGTCTCAATATCATTATGAAAACATAATTAGATAAACATAGATAAATTTTCGCAAGATATAGCTTTTAGAGACTTTAACTGCCTTTCACTTCAAATACTGTAAACATGGTTTCAAATTGCAAATCGGTTATTGGTATGTTTATTTAGATTTGTGTATAGAGTGGTTTCTTGTTCTCGTTACGGTTCGTGCGGAGCGCGGGACGTGACACCCCCGCCCTTGGAGTTCAAATTTCCAAAGGAAATTTGACTGATGGTGTCTCTGAGTTTGTTCATGGCGGATGTAGATATCTTAGCGAGTTTAATAAATTTTCTGGTGTTATTGGAATATTTCTATTTTCTTTTATCGGTAGGGATACGATGTATTTCCCGGAATCGTAATTCAATCTTGCTTTTTCCAACATTAAATCTTCGTAACGAGGCAATTTTCCCGTCTCCTTCATTTCTAATGCTCCTTTATCTATCGGATTTCCATGTACATCTATAAATATTACTCTATGGTCATTTACTCTCGTAATTGAGTCTCGGGTTTCTAAAATTCTTAGTTCCGCGATTATCGTAGGTCTCGTGTCCTTTTTTCGTTGTTGAATTAGTTCTGGATCTTCAGTGGAGGGCTCTTCTTCGCTTGTTGTATCCGTGTTTTCTTTTTCTCGATCGAGCTCGGCTAGTGCTTCGTCAAAATATTTTACGGGTGTTTCTTCTATGGTGAGATGCTTTCGAGTAGGTTTTCCCTGTTTACCGTAATGCGACAATACGCGTGGCTTAGCCTCGAATATCGGAGAGTCCTCGGTCGAGGTATCCAATTGAAATCTTTTTAGATGTGGATATCGATCTGGCGAATCTTCTTCTCGTTTCCTGATTGGCAAGCACATCTCTGGCGGATTTCGGGATAATGCATCCGCGTTCGCGTTCGCTCTACCTTCTTTATACAAGTGTTCGAGCCGTAATAATTTGATTATTTCGTCGAATCTGCTTTCCTTTGATTTCGAGATCACGTTGCACGTCATGCTAGGGAGTGAGGTGGTATTTTCGAATTCTTTGATTACCATAGTAGGAGTGATAAATTCGTAGTCTCTTGATGTGGTATTTATTATCCCTAGGTAACCTCGTCCCTTGTAGTTTCTCACAACTGCGTTACCGAAATAGACTCCCTTAATTGGCTCGATTTTTGGAATAAATCCCTCGTTTATTTCCGGGTTTGCAATATTGATTGAAAATGTTACTGAACTTCGCTTCGGTATAATTATTTTTTCTCTCGTGTCGAAGGGTATATAAATATTTCCCCATTTGATATGTTTTTTCTCATAATCTAAACGTGCTTTACAACCTGCAAAAAATTCGGATCCTAGGATTCCGTCTTGATCGATCAGCAATGAGTCATCAACTACATGAAAAATAACTGGATGGCCCGCAACCTGTATTACCGTCTGCCCTAGGGAGACCAGGCTCGTTGCCGTGATTCCTCGAACTTCTATCGATTCTTGCTCGTTGATGATTGCTGAAGCGGGTAAGGCAGGTTTCTTGATAATATTGATTTCTGATCCGGAGTCCAGTAATAAACTCGTCTTGGTTTTTAAATCTGGGGAGACTATTCGCGCGGTTGGAGTACATAGAGAATTACTTGGCTTTATTGAAATAATCCGAAGAGGTCGTTGCCCGAATCTGAGTCCGACTCTTGGTGATTTTCCTTCGCCAGTTGCTTGTGCTTCATTCTTTCTCTTTTGTCTGGAGATTCCGGATTCTCCGTTTGCGACCTCGTTTGGTTGTGGGATGACTCCCCCACAGTATTTAACGGTTGTTCGTTCGACCTTACGGTCGGCATTGCGTTCCCTCTGGCTCTCGTTATGGGTGGTGGAGTCGATCTCGCGGGGGCGGCTGCCCTCGTTCTGTTCGTTGCCGTCGGCGTCGGTCTCCTGGTTGCCATCGGTACTCATTGGGCGATTCGGCGTATCGTTCCTTCGTGGCTCGCCCCATTCTCCCGAAGGACGTGTCTGGTTTCCCGATGGTCTTGAGGTATAAGGTACGATTAATCCGGCGTCTACTCGGGCTTTAAATTTGTAACAATCTTTCACTAAATGCCCGGGTTTTTTACAATGATTACATGTGATATTTTGTCTCGCAGTATTCGAAAAATTCTGCGATGTGGGTACCGATCTTTGATCTTGAGTGTTGTTCCTGGTGTAGTTATTATTAGGAGAGTTAACGTTGTTTCGGTTGTTATTACTCGAGAATGTCGGACGTTGGTATCGCATTCTGTCGTTTACTTGTTTTAGTTCCTGCGGCGCCTTTACGGCTTGGCGATACGCGTCTTCTAATTTAATTAGTCTTGAGCTTATGTCGGTCAATACACGGAAATTTTCGTCCCACGCTTTCAATTTTTCCGTCAACGCCAAAAGCGTATCTTCTCGGGCGGTCGACATTTTCCTACTTATTTTTTAGTTGATATTCGTAAGAGCTTTAATCCTTTGTGGAGCGTATCCCACCGCTGCCACCAAAATTTTTCCCTCTGTTACGTATTTATTTGTTCTAAGTCAAGTTGAGATCGAAATTGGTAGTTGCTGCCACCAGAAATAGTCCAAGGACTATTTCAAATTTTTATTTATTTCAAACGTTACGGGTAGCGTCGACTAGAGTTTGGTGCTACTGGCAAAACCGATTCCACTTTTCGGCTAACCTGCTATGTGCAGGGATACTAGCACGGGAGAGGATTAAAGCTGGTTGAAAGTAGTTTAACAATATCTAATGATTTATTCAAATCTTGCTCGATTTTGATATTGACAATTGACTGACAGATATAAAATTCTTCGGTTGACAAAATGATAACTAACTCTTTGAATGCTAATTATTCGGTTGACGAACGGTAATATTGTTATTCGATAGACGAAGGATAATTATTATACTGACTTCTCTGAGTCGCTACATTTATTTATATCTGTCGGAGATGGAAAAGCGTCGGGGTCCTTCCTTTGAAAATGTTTGGAAGATCTCCAACGTTTGTTCAACTGACGACTTTGTTTACAATTCAAATTGTCTCAATATCATTATGAAAACATAATTAGATAAACATAGATAAATTTTCGCAAGATATAGCTTTTAGAGACTTTAACTGCCTTTCACTTCAAATACTGTAAACATGGTTTCAAATTGCAAATCGGTTATTGGTATGTTTATTTAGATTTGTGTATAGAGTGGTTTCTTGTTCTCGTTACGGTTCGTGCGGAGCGCGGGACGTGACAACAGAGTTGGAATGCTTTCTACAGGGTTGGAATGCTTTCGACAGTGTTGGAATACCTTTGTACAGAGTCAGAATGTTATGTACAGGGTTGGAATTCTTTCTACAGATTTGGAATACCTTTGTACAGAGTCGGAATGCTTTCTACAGGGTTGGAATACCTTTGTACAGGGTTGGAACAGCTTTGTACAGGGTTGGAATGCTTTCTAGAGGGTTGGAATGATTTCTACAGGGTTGGAATGCTTTCTACAGGGTTGGAATGCTTTCGACAGTGTTGGAATACCTTTGTACAGAGTCAGAATTTTATGTACAGCGTTGGAATTCTTTCTACAGCGTTGGAATACCTTTGTACAGAGTTGGAATACCTTTGTACAGAGTTGGAATGCTTTCTACAGGGTTGGAATGCTTTCGACAGAGTTGGAATACCTTTGTACAGAGTCCGAATGTTATGTACAGGGTTGGAATTCTTTCTACAGAGTTGGAATACCTTTGTACAGGGTTGGAACAGCTTTGTACAGGGTTGGAATACTTTCTACAGGGTTCGAATACCTTTGTACAGAGTTGGAATGCTTTCTAGAGGGTTGGAATGATTTCTACAGGGTTGGAATGCTTTCTACAGAGTTGGAATACCTTTGTACAGGGTTGGAACAGCTTTGTACAGGGTTGGAATACTTTCTACAGGGTTCGAATACCTTTGTACAGAGTTGGAATGCTTTCTAGAGGGTTGGAATGCTTGCTACAGGGTTGGAATGCTTTCTACAGAGTTGGAATACCTTTGTACAGGGTTGGAACAGCTTTGTACAGGGTTGTAATACTTTCTACAGGGTTGAAATGCTTTCTAGAGGGTTGGAATGCTTTCGACAGGGTTGGAATGCCTTCGACAGAGTTGGAATACCTTTGTACAGAGTTGGAATGCTTTCTACAGGGTTGGAATACCTTTGTACAGAGTCAGAATGTTATGTACAGGGTTGGAATTCTTTCTACAGAGTTGGAATACTTTTCTCCAGAGTTGGAATGCTTTCTACAGGGTTGGAATACCTTTGTACAGAGTTGGAATGCTTTCTACAGGGTTGGAATGCTTTCGACAGAGTTGGAATACCTTTGTACAGAGTCAGAATGTTATGTACAGGGTTGGAATTCTTTCTACAGATTTGGAATACCTTTGTACAGAGTCGGAATGCTTTCTACAGGGTTGGAATACCTTTGTACAGAGTTGGAATGCTTTCTACAGGGTTGGAATGCTCTCTACAGGGTTTTAATGCTTTCTACAGAGTTGGAATACCTTTGTGCAGGGTTGGAACAGCTTTGTACAGGGTTGGAATACTTTCTACAGGGTTGGAATGCTTTCTAGAGGGTTGGAATGCTTTCGATAGGGTTGGAATGCCTTCGACAGAGTTGGGATACCTTTGTACAGAGTTGGAATGCTTTCTACAGGGTTGGAATACCTTTGTACAGAGTCAGAATGTTATGTACAGGGTTTGAATTCTTTCTACAGAGTTGGAATACTTTTCTCCAGAGTTGGAATGCTTTCTACAGGGTTGGAATACCTTTGTACAGAGTTGGAATGCTTTCTACAGGGTTGGAATGCTTTCGACAGTGTTGGAATACCTTTGTACAGAGTCAGAATGTTATGTACAGGGTTGGAATTCTTTCTACAGATTTGGAATACCTTTGTACAGAGTCGGAATGCTTTCTACAGGGTTGGAATACCTTTGTACAGAGTTGGAATGCTTTCTACAGGGTTGGAATGCTTTCTACAGGGTTTTAATGCTTTCTACAGAGTTGGAATACCTTTGTACAGAGTTGGAATGCTTTCTACAGGGTTGGAATACCTTTGTACAGAGTCAGAATGTTATGTACAGCGTTGGAATTCTTTCTACAGAGTTGGAATACCTTTGTACAGAGTTGGAATACCTTTGTACAGAGTTGGAATGCTTTCTACAGGGTTGGAATGCTTTCGACAGAGTTGGAATACCTTTGTACAGAGTCCGAATGTTATGTTCAGGGTTGGAATTCTTTCTACAGAGTTGGAATACCTTTGTACAGAGTTGGAATGCTTTCTACAGGGTTGGAATGCTTTCTACATGGTTCGAATGCTTTCGACAGAGTTGGAATACCTTTGTACAGAGTTGGAATGCTTTGTACAGGGTTGGAATACCTTTGTACAGTGTTGGAATGCTTTCTACAGGGTTGGAATGCTTTCTACATGGTTGGAATGCTTTCGGCAGATGTGGAATACCTTTGTACAGGGTTGGAACAGCTTTGTACAGGGTGGGAATACTTTCTACAGGGTTGGAATGCTTTCTAGAGGGTTGGAATGCTTTCTAGAGGGTTGGAATGCTTTCTAGAGGGTTGGAATGCTTTCTACAGGGTTGGAATGCTTTCTACAGGGTTGGAATACCTTTGTACAGAGTTGGAATGCTTTCTAGAGGGTTGGAATGCTTTCTACAGGGTTGGAATGCTTTCTACAGAGTTGGAATACCTTTGTACAGGGTTGGAACAGCTTTGTACAGGGTTGGAATACTTTCTACAGGGTTGAAATGCTTTCTAGAGGGTTGGAATGCTTTCGACAGGGTTGGAATGCCTTCGACAGAGTTGGAATACCTTTGTACAGAGTTGGAATGCTTTCTACAGGGTTGGAATACCTTTGTACAGAGTCAGAATGTTATGTACAGGGTTGGAATTCTTTCTACAGAGTTGGAATACTTTTCTCCAGAGTTGGAATGCTTTCTACAGGGTTGGAATACCTTTGTACAGAGTTGGAATGCTTTCTACAGGGTTGGAATGCTTTCGACAGAGTTGGAATACCTTTGTACAGAGTCAGAATGTTATGTACAGGGTTGGAATTCTTTCTACAGATTTGGAATACCTTTGTACAGAGTCGGAATGCTTTCTACAGGGTTGGAATACCTTTGTACAGAGTTGGAATGCTTTCTACAGGGTTGGAATGCTTTCTACAGGGTTTTAATGCTTTCTACAGAGTTGGAATACCTTTGTACAGGGTTGGAACAGCTTTGTACAGGGTTGGAATACTTTCTACAGGGTTGGAATGCTTTCTAGAGGGTTGGAATGCTTTCGATAGGGTTGGAATGCCTTCGACAGAGTTGGGATACCTTTGTACAGAGTTGGAATGCTTTCTACAGGGTTGGAATACCTTTGTACAGAGTCAGAATGTTATGTACAGTGTTGGAATTCTTTCTACAGAGTTGGAATACCTTTGTATAGAGTTGGAATGCTTTCTACGGGGTTGGAATACCTTTGTACAGAGTTGGAATGCTTTCTACAGGGCTGGAATGCTTTTTACAGGGTTTTAATGCTTTCTACAGGGTTGGAATGCTTTCTACAGGGTTGGAATGCTTTCGACAGTGTTGGAATACCTTTGTACAGAGTCAGAATTTTATGTACAGCGTTGGAATTCTTTCTACAGAGTTGGAATACCTTTGTACAGAGTTGGAATACCTTTGTACAGAGTTGGAATGCTTTCTACAGGGTTGGAATGCTTTCGACAGAGTTGGAATACCTTTGTACAGAGTCCGAATGTTATGTACAGGGTTGGAATTCTTTCTACAGAGTTGGAATACCTTTGTACAGGGTTGGAACAGCTTTGTACAGGGTTGGAATACTTTCTACAGGGTTCGAATACCTTTGTACAGAGTTGGAATGCTTTCTAGAGGGTTGGAATGCTTTCTACAGGGTTGGAATGCTTTCTACAGAGTTGGAATACCTTTGTACAGGGTTGGAACAGCTTTGTACAGGGTTGGAATTCTTTCTACAGGGTTGAAATGCTTTCTAGAGGGTTGGAATGCTTTCGACAGGGTTGGAATGCCTTCGACAGAGTTGGAATACCTTTGTACAGAGTTGGAATGCTTTCTACAGGGTTGGAATACCTTTGTACAGAGTCAGAATGTTATGTACAGGGTTGGAATTCTTTCTACAGAGTTGGAATACTTTTCTCCAGAGTTGGAATGCTTTCTACAGGGTTGGAATACCTTTGTACAGTGTTACGTATTTATTTGTTCTAAGTCAAGTTGAGATCGAAATTGGTAGTTGCTGCCACCAGAAATAGTCCAAGGACTATTTCAAATTTTTATTTATTTCAAACGTTACGGGTAGCGTCGACTAGAGTTTGGTGCTACTGGCAAAACCGATTCCACTTTTCGGCTAACCTGCTATGTGCAGGGATACTAGCACGGGAGAGGATTAAAGCTGGTTGAAAGTAGTTTAACAATATCTAATGATTTATTCAAATCTTGCTCGATTTTGATATTGACAATTGACTGACAGATATAAAATTCTTCGGTTGACAAAATGATAACTAACTCTTTGAATGCTAATTATTCGGTTGACGAACGGTAATATTGTTATTCGATAGACGAAGGATAATTATTATACTGACTTCTCTGAGTCGCTACATTTATTTATATCTGTCGGAGATGGAAAAGCGTCGGGGTCCTTCCTTTGAAAATGTTTGGAAGATCTCCAACGTTTGTTCAACTGACGACTTTGTTTACAATTCAAATTGTCTCAATATCATTATGAAAACATAATTAGATAAACATAGATAAATTTTCGCAAGATATAGCTTTTAGAGACTTTAACTGCCTTTCACTTCAAATACTGTAAACATGGTTTCAAATTGCAAATCGGTTATTGGTATGTTTATTTAGATTTGTGTATAGAGTGGTTTCTTGTTCTCGTTACGGTTCGTGCGGAGCGCGGGACGTGACAACAGAGTTGGAATGCTTTCTACAGGGTTGGAATGCTTTCGACAGTGTTGGAATACCTTTGTACAGAGTCAGAATGTTATGTACAGGGTTGGAATTCTTTCTACAGATTTGGAATACCTTTGTACAGAGTCGGAATGCTTTCTACAGGGTTGGAATACCTTTGTACAGGGTTGGAACAGCTTTGTACAGGGTTGGAATGCTTTCTAGAGGGTTGGAATGATTTCTACAGGGTTGGAATGCTTTCTACAGGGTTGGAATGCTTTCGACAGTGTTGGAATACCTTTGTACAGAGTCAGAATTTTATGTACAGCGTTGGAATTCTTTCTACAGCGTTGGAATACCTTTGTACAGAGTTGGAATACCTTTGTACAGAGTTGGAATGCTTTCTACAGGGTTGGAATGCTTTCGACAGAGTTGGAATACCTTTGTACAGAGTCCGAATGTTATGTACAGGGTTGGAATTCTTTCTACAGAGTTGGAATACCTTTGTACAGGGTTGGAACAGCTTTGTACAGGGTTGGAATACTTTCTACAGGGTTCGAATACCTTTGTACAGAGTTGGAATGCTTTCTAGAGGGTTGGAATGATTTCTACAGGGTTGGAATGCTTTCTACAGAGTTGGAATACCTTTGTACAGGGTTGGAACAGCTTTGTACAGGGTTGGAATACTTTCTACAGGGTTCGAATACCTTTGTACAGAGTTGGAATGCTTTCTAGAGGGTTGGAATGCTTGCTACAGGGTTGGAATGCTTTCTACAGAGTTGGAATACCTTTGTACAGGGTTGGAACAGCTTTGTACAGGGTTGTAATACTTTCTACAGGGTTGAAATGCTTTCTAGAGGGTTGGAATGCTTTCGACAGGGTTGGAATGCCTTCGACAGAGTTGGAATACCTTTGTACAGAGTTGGAATGCTTTCTACAGGGTTGGAATACCTTTGTACAGAGTCAGAATGTTATGTACAGGGTTGGAATTCTTTCTACAGAGTTGGAATACTTTTCTCCAGAGTTGGAATGCTTTCTACAGGGTTGGAATACCTTTGTACAGAGTTGGAATGCTTTCTACAGGGTTGGAATGCTTTCGACAGAGTTGGAATACCTTTGTACAGAGTCAGAATGTTATGTACAGGGTTGGAATTCTTTCTACAGAGTTGGAATACTTTTCTACAGAGTTGGAATGCTTTCTACAGGGTTGGAATACCATTGTACAGAGTTGGAATGCTTTTTACAGGGTTGGAATGCTTTCTACAGGGTTGGAACAGCTTTGTACAGCGTTGGCATACTTACTACATGGTTCGAATGCTTTCTACAGGGTTGGAATTCTTTCTACAGAGTTGGAATACTTTTCTACAGAGTTGGAATGCTTTCTACAGGGTTGGAATACCATTGTACAGAGTTGGAATGCTTTTTACAGGGTTGGAATGCTTTCTACAGGGTTGGAACAGCTTTGTACAGCGTTGGCATACTTACTACATGGTTCGAATGCTTTCTAGAGGGTTGGAATGCTTTCGACAGGGTTGGAATGCCTTCGAGAGTTGGAATACCTTTGTACAGAGTTGGAATGCTTTCTACAGGGTTGGAATACCTTTGTACAGAGTTGGAATGCTTTCTACAGGGTTGGAATGCTTTCTAGAGTGTTGGAATGCTTTCGACAGGGTTGGAATGCCTTCGACAGAGTTGGAATACCTTTGTACAGAGTTGGAATGCTTTCTACAGGGTTGGAATACCTTTGTACAGAGTCAGAATGTTATGTACAGGGTTGGAATTCTTTCTACAGAGTTGGAATACTTTTCTACAGAGTTGGAATGCTTTCTACAGGGTTGGAATACCTTTGTACAGAGGTGGAATGCTTTCTAGAGGGTTGGAATGCTTTCTACAGGGTTGGAACAGCTTTGTACAGAGTTGGAATGCTTTCTACAGGGTTGGAATGCTCTCTACATGGTTTTAATGCTTTCTACAGGGTTGGAATGCTTTCTACAGGGTTGGAATGCTTTCGACAGGGTGGGAATGCTTTCGACAGAGTTGGAATACCATTGTACAGAGTTGGAATGCTTTTTACAGGGTTGGAATACCTTTGTACAGGGTTGGAACAGCTTTGTACAGAGTTGGAATGCTTTCTACAGGGTTGGAATGCTTTCTACATGGTTTTAATGCGTTGTACAGGGTTGGAATACTTTCTACAGGGTTGGAATGCTTTCTAGAGGGTTGGAATGCTTTCGACAGGGTTGGAATGCCTTCGACAGAGTTAGAATAACTTTGTACAGAGTTGGAATGCTTTCTACAGGGTTGGAATACCTTTGTACAGAGTTGGAATGCTTTCTACAGGGTTGGAATGCTTTCTACATGGTTTTAATGCTTTCTACAGGGTTGGAATGCTTTCTACAGGGTTGGAATGCTTTCGACAGGGTGGGAATGCTTTCGACAGAGTTGGAATACCATTGTACAGAGTTGGAATGCTTTTTACAGGGTTGGAATACCTTTGTACAGGGTTGGAACAGCTTTGTACAGCGTTGGCATACTTTCTAAATGGTTCGAATGCTTTCTAGAGGGTTGGAATGCTTTTGACAGGGTTGGAATGCTTTCGACAGGGTGGGAATGCTTTCGACAGAGTTGGAATACTTTTCTACAGAGTTGGAATGCTTTCTACAGGGTTGGAATACCATTGTACAGAGTTGGAATGCTTTTTACAGGGTTGGAATGCTTTCTACAGGGTTGGAACAGCTTTGTACAGCGTTGGCATACTTACTACATGGTTCGAATGCTTTCTACAGGGTTGGAATTCTTTCTACAGAGTTGGAATACTTTTCTACAGAGTTGGAATGCTTTCTACAGGGTTGGAATACCATTGTACAGAGTTGGAATGCTTTTTACAGGGTTGGAATGCTTTCTACAGGGTTGGAACAGCTTTGTACAGCGTTGGCATACTTACTACATGGTTCGAATGCTTTCTAGAGGGTTGGAATGCTTTCGACAGGGTTGGAATGCCTTCGAGAGTTGGAATACCTTTGTACAGAGTTGGAATGCTTTCTACAGGGTTGGAATACCTTTGTACAGAGTTGGAATGCTTTCTACAGAGTTGGAATGCTTTCTAGAGGGTTGGAATGCTTTCGACAGGGTTGGAATGCCTTCGACAGAGTTGGAATACCTTTGTACAGAGTTGGAATGCTTTCTACAGGGTTGGAATACCTTTGTACAGAGTCAGAATGTTATGTACAGGGTTGGAATTCTTTCTACAGAGTTGGAATACTTTTCTACAGAGTTGGAATGCTTTCTACAGGGTTGGAATACCTTTGTACAGAGGTGGAATGCTTTCTAGAGGGTTGGAGTGCTTTCTACAGGGTTGGAACAGCTTTGTACAGAGTTGGAATGCTTTCTACAGGGTTGGAATGCTCTCTACATGGTTTTAATGCTTTCTACAGGGTTGGAATGCTTTCTACAGGGTTGGAATGCTTTCGACAGGGTGGGAATGCTTTCGACAGAGTTGGAATACCATTGTACAGAGTTGGAATGCTCTTTACAGGGTTGGAATACCTTTGTACAGGGTTGGAACAGCTTTGTACAGAGTTGGAATGCTTTCTACAGGGTTGGAATGCTTTCTACATGGTTTTAATGCGTTGTACAGGGTTGGAATACTTTCTACAGGGTTGGAATGCTTTCTAGAGGGTTGGAATGCTTTCGACAGGGTTGGAATGCCTTCGACAGAGTTAGAATAACTTTGTACAGAGTTGGAATGCTTTCTACAGGGTTGGAATACCTTTGTACAGAGTTGGAATGCTTTCTACAGGGTTGGAATGCTTTCTACATGGTTTTAATGCTTTCTACAGGGTTGGAATGCTTTCTACAGGGTTGGAATGCTTTCGACAGGGTGGGAATGCTTTCGACAGAGTTGGAATACCATTGTACAGAGTTGGAATGCTTTTTACAGGGTTGGAATACCTTTGTACAGGGTTGGAACAGCTTTGTACAGCGTTGGCATACTTTCTAAATGGTTCGAATGCTTTCTAGAGGGTTGGAATGCTTTTGACAGGGTTGGAATGCTTTCGACAGGGTGGGAATGCTTTCGACAGAGTTGGAATGCTTTCGACAGAGTTGGAATACCTTTGTACAGAGTCAGAATGTTATTTACAGGGTTGGAATTCTTTCTACAGATTTGGAAGACCTTTGTACAGAGTCGGAATGCTTTCTACAGGGTTGGAATACCTTTGTACAGAGTTGGAATGCTTTCTACAGGGTTGGAATGCTTTCGACAGAGTTGGAATACCTTTGTACAGAGTCAGAATGTTATGTACAGGGTTGGAATTCTTTCTACAGATTTGGAAGACCTTTGTACAGAGTCGGAATGCTTTCTACAGGGTTGGAATACCTTTGTACAGAGTTGGAATGCTTTCTACAGGGTTGGAATGCTTTCTAGAGGGTTGGAATGCTTTCGACAGGGTTGGAATGCCTTCGAGAGAGTTGGAATACCTTTGTACAGAGTTGGAATGCTTTCTACAGGGTTGGAATACCTTTGTACAGAGTCAGAATGTTATGTACAGGGTTGGAATTCTTTCTACAGAGTTGGAATACTTTTCTACAGAGTTGGAATGCTTTCTACAGGGTTGGAATACCTTTGTACAGAGGTGGAATGCTTTCTAGAGGGTTGGAATGCTTTCTACAGGGTTGGAACAGCTTTGTACAGCGTTTGTATACTTTCTACAAGGTTCGAATGCTTTCTACAGGGTTGGAATGCTTTCGACAGGGTTGGAATGCTTTCGACAGGGTGGGAATGCTTTCGACAGAGTTGGAATACCATTGTACAGAGTTGGAATGCTTTTTACAGGGTTGGAATGCTTTCTACAGGGTTGGAACAGCTTTGTACAGCGTTGGCATACTTACTACATGGTTCGAATGCTTTCTACAGGGTTGGAATGCTTTCGACAGGGTTGGAATGCTTTCGACAGGGTGGGAATGCTTTCGACAGAGTTGGAATACCATTGTACAGAGTTGGAATGCTTTTTACAGGGTTGGCATACCTTTGTACAGGGTTGGAGCAGCTTATTACAGCGTTGGAATACTTTCTACAGGGTTGGAATGCTTTCTAGAGGGTTGGTATGCTTTCTACAGGGTTGGAATGCTTTCTAGAGGGTTGGAATGCTATCTACAGGGTGGGAATGCTTTCGACAGAGTTGGAATACCTTTGTACACAGTTGGAATGCTTTCTACAGGGTTGGAATACCTTTGTACAGGGTTGGAACAGCTTTGTACAGGGTTGGAATACTTTCTACAGGGTTGGAATGCCTTCTACAGGGTTAGAATACCTTTGTACAGAGTCAGAATGTTATGTACAGGGTTGGAATTCTTTCTACAGAGTTGGAATACTTTTCTACAGAGTAGGAATGCTTTCTACAGGGTTGGAATACCTTTGTACAGAGTCAGAATGTTATCTACAGGGTTGGAATTCTTTCTACAGATTTGGAATACCTTTGTACAGAGTTGGAATGCTTTCTACAGGGTTGGAATACATTTGTACAGAGTTGGGATGCTTTCTACAGCGTTGGAATACTTTCTACAGGGTTTTAATGCTTTCTACAGAGTTGGAATACCTTTGTACAGGGTTGGAACAGCTTTGTACAGGGTTGGAATACTTTCTACAGGGTTGGAATGCTTTCTAGAGGGTTGGAATGCTTTCGACAGGGTTGGAATGCCTTCGACAGAGTTGGAATAACTTTGTACAGAGTTGGAATGCTTTCTACAGGGTTGGAATACCTTTGTACAGAGTTGGAATGCTTTCTACAGGGTTGGAATACCTTTGTACAGAGTTGGAATGCTTTCTACAGAGTTGGAATGCTTTCTAGAGGGTTGGAATGCTTTCGACAGGGTTGGAATGCCTTCGACAGAGTTGGAATACCTTTGTACAGAGTTGGAATGCTTTCTACAGGGTTGGAATACCTTTGTACAGAGTCAGAATGTTATGTACAGGGTTGGAATTCTTTCTACAGAGTTGGAATACTTTTCTACAGAGTTGGAATGCTTTCTACAGGGTTGGAATACCTTTGTACAGAGGTGGAATGCTTTCTAGAGGGTTGGAATGCTTTCTACAGGGTTGGAACAGCTTTGTACAGAGTTGGAATGCTTTCTACAGGGTTGGAATGCTCTCTACATGGTTTTAATGCTTTCTACAGGGTTGGAATGCTTTCTACAGGGTTGGAATGCTTTCGACAGGGTGGGAATGCTTTCGACAGAGTTGGAATACCATTGTACAGAGTTGGAATGCTTTTTACAGGGTTGGAATACCTTTGTACAGGGTTGGAACAGCTTTGTACAGAGTTGGAATGCTTTCTACAGGGTTGGAATGCTTTCTACATGGTTTTAATGCTTTCTACAGGGTTGGAATGCTTTCTACAGGGTTGGAATGCTTTCGACAGGGTGGGAATGCTTTCGACAGAGTTGGAATACCATTGTACAGAGTTGGAATGCTTTTTACAGGGTTGGAATACCTTTGTACAGGGTTGGAACAGCTTTGTACAGGGTTGGCATACTTTCTAAATGGTTCGAATGCTTTCTAGAGGGTTGGAATGCTTTCGACAGGGTTGGAATGCCTTCGAGAGAGTTGGAATACCTTTGTACAGAGTTGGAATGCTTTCTACAGGGTTGGAATACCTTTGTACAGAGTCAGAATGTTATGTACAGGGTTGGAATTCTTTCTACAGAGTTGGAATACTTTTCTACAGAGTTGGAATGCTTTCTACAGGGTTGGATTACCTTTGTACAGAGGTGGAATGCTTTCTAGAGGGTTGGAATGCTTTCTACAGGGTTGGAACAGCTTTGTACAGCGTTGGTATACTTTCTACAAGGTTCGAATGCTTTCTACAGGGTTGGAATGCTTTCGACAGGGTTGGAATGCTTTCGACAGGGTGGGAATGCTTTCGACAGAGTTGGAATACCATTGTACAGAGTTGGAATGCTTTTTACAGGGTTGGAATGCTTTCTACAGGGTTGGAACAGCTTTGTACAGCGTTGGCATACTTACTACATGGTTCGAATGCTTTCTACAGGGTTGGAATGCTTTCGACAGGGTTGGAATGCTTTCGACAGGGTGGGAATGCTTTCGACAGAGTTGGAATACCATTGTACAGAGTTGGAATGCTTTTTACAGGGTTGGAATACCTTTGTACAGGGTTGGAGCAGCTTATTACAGCGTTGGAATACTTTCTACAGGGTTGGAATGCTTTCTAGAGGGTTGGTATGCTTTCTACAGGGTTGGAATGCTTTCTAGAGGGTTGGAATGCTATCTACAGGGTGGGAATGCTTTCGACAGAGTTGGAATACCTTTGTACACAGTTGGAATGCTTTCTACAGGGTTGGAATACCTTTGTACAGGGTTGGAACAGCTTTGTACAGGGTTGGAATACTTTCTACAGGGTTGGAATGCCTTCTACAGGGTTAGAATACCTTTGTACAGAGTCAGAATGTTATGTACAGGGTTGGAATTCTTTCTACAGAGTTGGAATACTTTTCTACAGAGTAGGAATGCTTTCTACAGGGTTGGAATACCTTTGTACAGAGTCAGAATGTTATCTACAGGGTTGGAATTCTTTCTACAGATTTGGAATACCTTTGTACAGAGTTGGAATGCTTTCTACAGGGTTGGAATACATTTGTACAGAGTTGGGATGCTTTCTACAGCGTTGGAATACTTTCTACAGGGTTTTAATGCTTTCTACAGAGTTGGAATACCTTTGTACAGGGTTGGAACAGCTTTGTACAGGGTTGGAATACTTTCTACAGGGTTGGAATGCTTTCTAGAGGGTTGGAATGCTTTCGACAGGGTTGGAATGCCTTCGACAGAGTTGGAATAACTTTGTACAGAGTTGGAATGCTTTCTACACGGTTGGAATACCTTTGTACAGAGTTGGAATGCTTTCTACAGGGTTGGAATGCTTTCTACATGGTTTTAATGCTTTCTACAGGGTTGGAATGCTTTCTACAGGGTTGGAATGCTTTCGACAGGGTGGGAATGCTTTCGACAGGGTGGGAATGCTTTCGACAGAGTTGGAATACCATTGTACAGAGTTGGAATGCTTTTTACAGGGTTGGAATGCTTTCTACAGGGTTGGAACAGCTTTGTACAGCGTTGGCATACTTACTACATGGTTCGAATGCTTTCTACAGGGTTGGAATGCTTTCGACAGGGTTGGAATGCTTTCGACAGGGTGGGAATGCTTTCGACAGAGTTGGAATACCATTGTACAGAGTTGGAATGCTTTTTACAGGGTTGGAATACCTTTGTACAGGGTTGGAACAGCTTTGTACAGCGTTGGCATACTTTCTACATGGTTCGAATGCTTTCTAGGGGGTTGGAATGCTTTCGACAGGGTTGGAATGCTTTCGACAGGGTGGGAATGCTTTCGACAGAGTTGGAATACCATTGTACAGAGTTGGAATGCTTTTTACGGGGTTGGAATACCTTTGTACAGGGTTGGAGCAGCTTTTTACAGAGTTGGAATACTTTCTACAGGGTTGGAATGCTTTCTAGAGGGTTGGTATGCTTTCTACAGGGTTGGAATGCTTTCTAGAGGGTTGGAATGCTATCTACAGTGTGGGAGTGCTTTCGACAGAGTTGGAATACCTTTGTACACAGTTGGAATGCTTTCTACAGGGTTGGAATACCTTTGTACAGAGTTGGTATGCTTTCTACAGGGTTGAAATACCTTTGTACAGAGTCAGAATGTTATGTACAGTGTTGGAATTCTTCCTACAGAGTTGGAATACCTTTGTACAGAGTTGGAATGCTTTCTACAGGGTTGGAATACCTTTGTACAGAGTTGGAATGCTTTCTACAGGGTTGGAATGCTTTCTACAGGGTTTTAATGCTTTCTACACGGTTGCAATGCTATCTACATGGTTGGAATGCTTTCGACAGAGTTGGAATACCTTTGTACAGAGTCAGAATGTTATGTACAGGGTTGGAATTCTTTCTACAGAGTTGGAATACCTTTGTACAGAGTTGGAATACCTTTGTACAGGGTTTTAACAGCTTTGTACAGCGTTGGAATACTTTCTACAGGGTTGGAATGCTTTCTAGAGGGTTGGAATGCTTTCGACATTGTTGGAATACTTTCTACAGGGTTGGAATGCTTTCTAGAGGGTTGGAATGCTTTCGACAGGGTTGGAATGCTTTCGACAGAGTTGGAACAGCTTTGTACAGGGTTGGAATACTTTCTACAGGGTTGGAATGCTTTCTAGAGGGTTGGAATGCTTTCGACAGGGTTGGAATGCTTTCGACAGAGTTGGAATACATTTGTAGAGAGTTGGAATGCTTTCTACAGGGTTGGAATACCTTTGTACAGAGTCAGAATGTTATGTACAGTGTTGGAGTTCTTCCTACAGAGTTGGAATGCCTTTGTACAGAGTTGGAATGCTTTCTACAGGGTTGGAATACCTTTGTACAGAGTTGGAATGCTTTCTACAGGGTTGGAATGCTTTCTACAGGGTTTTAATGCTTTCTACAGGGTTGGAATGCTTTCTACAGGGTTGGAATGCTTTCGACAGAGTTGGAATACCTTTGTACAGAGTCAGAATGTTATGTACAGGGTTGGAATTCTTTCTACAGAGTTGTAATACCTTTGTACAGAGTTGGAATACCTTTGTACAGGGTTGGAACAGTTTTGTACAGCGTTGGAATACTTTCTACAGGGTTGGAATGCTTTCTAGAGGGTTGGAGTGCTTTCGACAGGGTTGGAATACTTTCGACAGGGTGGGAATGCTTTCGACAGAGTTGGAATACCATTGTACAGAGTTGGAATGCTTTCTACAGGGTTGGAATACCTTTGTACAGAGTCAGAATGTTATGTACAGGGTTGGAATTCTTTCTACAGAGTTGGAATACCTTTGTACAGAGTTGGAATACCTTTGTACAGGGTTGGAACAGCTTTTTACAGAGTTGGAATACTTTCTACAGGGTTGGAATGCTTTCTACAGGGTTGGAATTCTTTCTACAGAGTTGGAATACCTTTCTACAGAGTTGGAATTCTTTCTACAGGGTTGGAATACCTTTTTACAGAGTTGGAATGCTTTCTACAGGGTTGGAATGCTTTCGACAGAGTTGGAATACCATTGTACAGGGTTGGAACAGCTTTGTACAGGGTGGGAATACTTTCTACAGGGTTGGAATGCTTTCTAGAGGGTTGGAATGCTTTCTAGAGGGTTGGAATGCTTTCTAGAGTGTTGGAATGCTTTCGACAGGGTTGGAATGCTTTCGACAGGCTGGGAATGCTTTCGACAGAGTTGGAATACCTTTCTACAGAGTTGGAATGCTTTCTACAGGGTTGGAATGCTTTCGACAGAGTTGGAATACCTTTGTACAGAGTCAGAATGTTATGTACAGGGTTGGAATTCTTTCTACAGAGTTGGAATACCTTTGTACAGAGTTGGAATACCTTTGTACAGGGTTGGAACAGCTTTTTACAGAGTTGGAATACTTTCTACAGGGTTGGAATGCTTTCTAGAGGGTTGGAATGCTTTCTAGAGGGTTGGAATGCTTTCGACAGGGTTGGAATGCATTCGACAGGGTGGGAATGCATTCGACAGAGTTGGAATACCATTGTACAGAGTTGGAATGCTTTCTACAGGGTTGGAATACCTTTGTACAGTGTCAGAATGTTATGTACAGGGTCGGAATTCTTTCTACAGAGTTGGAATACCTTTGTACAGAGTTGGAATGCTTTCTACAGGGTTGGAATGCTTTCTACAGGGTTGGAATGCTTTCTAGAGGGTTGGAATGCTATCTAGAGGGTTGGAATGCTTTCTACAGAGTTGGAATACCTTTGTACAGGGTTGGAACTGCTTTGTACAGGGTAGGAATACTTTCTACAGGGTTGGAATACCTTTGTACAGAGTTGGAATGCTTTCTACAGGGTTGGAATACCTTTGTACAGAGTTGGAATGCTTTCTACAGGGTTGGAATGCTTTCGACAGAGTTGGAATACCTTTGTACAGAGTTGGAATGCTTTCTACAGGGTTGGAATACCTTTGTACAGAGTCAGAATGTTATGTACAGTGTTGGAATTCTTCCTACAGAGTTGGAATACCTTTGTACAGAGTTCGAATGCTTTCTACAGGGTTGGAATACCTTTGTACAGAGTTGGAATGCTTTCTACAGGGTTGGAATGCTTTCTACAGGGTTTTAATGCTTTCTACAGGGTTGGAATGCTTTGGACAGAGTTGGAATACCTTTGTACAGAGTCAGAATGTTATGTACAGTGTTGGATTTCTTGTTACAGAGTTGGAATACCTTTGTACACAGTTGGAATGCTTTCTACAGGGTTGGAATGCTTTCTACAGGGTTTTAATGCTTTCTACAGGGTTGGAATGCTTTCTACAGGGTTGGAATGCTTTCGACAGAGTTGGAATACCTTTGAACAGAGTCAGAATGTTATGTACAGGGTTGGAATTCTTTCTACAGAGTTGGAATACCTTTGTACAGAGTTGGAATACCTTTGTACAGGGTTGGAACAGCTTTGTACAGGGTTGGAATATTTTCTACAGGGTTGGAATGCTTTCTAGAGGGTTGGAATGCTTTCGACAGGGTTGGAATGCTTTCGACAGGGTGGGAAGGCTTTCGACAGAGTTGGAATACCATTGTACAGAGTTGGAATGCTTTCTACAGGGTTGGAATACCTTTGTACAGAGTCAGAATGTTATGTACAGGGTTGGAATTCTTTCTACAGAGTTGGAATACCTTTCTACAGAGTTGGAATGCTTTCAACAGGGTTGGAATACCTTTGTACAGTGTTGGAATGCTTTCTACAGGGTTGGAATGCTTTCGACAGAGTTGGAATACCTTTGTCCAGAGTTGGAATGTTATGTACGGGGTTGGATTTCTTTCTACAGATTTGGAATACCTTTGTACAGAGTTGGAATGCTTTCTACAGGTTTGGAATACCTTTGTACAGAGTTGGAATGCTTTCTACAGGGTTGGAATGCTTTGGACAGAGTTGGAATACCTTTGTACAGAGTCAGAATGTTATGTACAGTGTTGGATTTCTTGTTACAGAGTTGGAATACCTTTGTACACAGTTGGAATGCTTTCTACAGGGTTGGAATGCTTTCTACAGGGTTTTAATGCTTTCTACAGGGTTGGAATGCTTTCTACAGGGTTGGAATGCTTTCGACAGAGTTGGAATACCTTTGAACAGAGTCAGAATGTTATGTACAGGGTTGGAATTCTTTCTACAGAGTTGGAATACCTTTGTACAGAGTTGGAATACCTTTGTACAGGGTTGGAACAGCTTTGTACAGCGTTGGAATATTTTCTACAGGGTTGGAATGCTTTCTAGAGGGTTGGAATGCTTTCGACAGGGTTGGAATGCTTTCGACAGGGTGGGAATGCTTTCGACAGAGTTGGAATACCATTGTACAGAGTTGGAATGCTTTCTACAGGGTTGGAATACCTTTGTACAGAGTCAGAATGTTATGTACAGGGTTGGAATTCTTTCTACAGAGTTGGAATACCTTTCTACAGAGTTGGAATGCTTTCAACAGGGTTGGAATACCTTTGTACAGTGTTGGAATGCTTTCTACAGGGTTGGAATGCTTTCGACAGAGTTGGAATACCTTTGTCCAGAGTTGGAATGTTATGTACGGGGTTGGATTTCTTTCTACAGATTTGGAATACCTTTGTACAGAGTTGGAATGCTTTCTACAGGTTTGGAATACCTTTGTACAGAGTTGGAATGCTTTCTACAGGGTTGGAATGCTTTCGACAGAGTTGGAATACCTTTGTACAGGGTTGGAACAGCTTTGTACAGGGTGGGAATACTTTCTACGGGTTGGAATGCTTTCGACAGAGTTGGAATACCTTTGTACAGAGTCAGAATGTTATGTACAGGGTTGGACTTCTTTCTACAGAGTTGGAATACCTTTCTACAGAGTTGCAATGCTTTCTACAGGGTTGGAATACCTTTGTACAGAGTTGGAATGCTTTCTACAGGGTTCGAATGCTTTCGACAGAGTTGGAATACCTTTGTCCAGAGTTAGAATGTTATGTACGGGGTTGGATTTCTTTCTACAGATTTGGAATACCTTTGTACAGAGTTGGAATGCTTTCTACAGGTTTGGAATACCTTTGTACAGAGTTGGAATGCTTTCTACAGGGTTGGAATGCTTTCGACAGAGTTGGAATACCTTTGTACAGGGTTGGAACAGCTTTGTACAGGGTGGGAATACTTTCTACGGGTTGGAATGCTTTCGACAGAGTTGGAATACCTTTGTACAGAGTCAGAATGTTATGTACAGGGTTGGACTTCTTTCTACAGAGTTGGAATACCTTTCTACAGAGTTGCAATGCTTTCTACAGGGTTGGAATACCTTTGTACAGAGTTGGAATGCTTTCTACAGGGTTCGAATGCTTTCGACAGAGTTGGAATACCTTTGTCCAGAGTTAGAATGTTATGTACGGGGTTGGATTTCTTTCTACAGATTTGGAATACCTTTGTACAGAGTTGGAATGCTTTCTACAGGTTTGGAATACCTTTGTACAGAGTTGGAATGCTTTCTACAGGGTTGGAATGCTTTCGACAGAGTTGGAATACCTTTGTACAGGGTTGGAACAGCTTTGTACAGGGTGGGAATACTTTCTACGGGTTGGAATGCTTTCGACAGAGTTGGAATACCTTTGTACAGAGTCAGAATGTTATGTACAGGGTTGGACTTCTTTCTACAGAGTTGGAATACCTTTCTACAGAGTTGGAATGCTTTCTACAGGGTTGGAATAGCTTTGTACAGAGTTGGAATGCTTTCTACAGGGTTCGAATGCTTTCGACAGAGTTGGAATACCTTTGTACAGAGTTGGAATGCTTTCTACAGGGTTGGAATACCTTTGTACAGAGTCAGAATGTTATGTACAGTGTTGGAATTCTTCCTACAGAGTTGGAATACCTTTGTACAGAGTTGGAATGCTTTCTACAGGGTTGGAATACCTTTGTACAGAGTTGGAATGCTTTCTACAGGGTTGGAATGCTTTCTACAGGGTTTTAATGCTTTCTACAGGGTTGGAATGCTTTGGACAGAGTTGGAATACCTTTGTACAGAGTCAGAATGTTATGTACAGTGTTGGATTTCTTGTTACAGAGTTGGAATACCTTTGTACACAGTTGGAATGCTTTCTACAGGGTTGGAATGCTTTCTACAGGGTTTTAATGCTTTCTACAGGGTTGGAATGCTTTCTACAGGGTTGGAATGCTTTCGACAGAGTTGGAATACCTTTGAACAGAGTCCGAATGTTATGTACAGGGTTGGAATTCTTTCTACAGTGTTGGAATACCTTTGTACAGAGTTGGAATACCTTTGTACAGGGTTGGAACAGCTTTGTACAGCGTTGGAATATTTTCTACAGGGTTGGAATGCTTTCTAGAGGGTTGGAATGCTTTCGACAGGGTTGGAATGCTTTCGACAGGGTGGGAATGCTTTCGACAGAGTTGGAATACCATTGTACAGAGTTGGAATGCTTTCTACAGGGTTGGAATACCTTTGTACAGAGTCACAATGTTATGTACAGGGTTGGAATTCTTTCTACAGAGTTGGAATACCTTTCTACAGAGTTGGAATGCTTTCTACAGGGCTGGAATACCTTTGTACAGAGTTGGAATGCTTTCTACAGGGTTGGAATGCTTTCGACAGAGTTGGAATACCTTTGTCCAGAGTTAGAATGTTATGTACGGGGTTGGATTTCTTTCTACAGATTTGGAATACCTTTGTACAGAGTTGGAATGCTTTCTACAGGTTTGGAATACCTTTGTACAGAGTTGGAATGCTTTCTACAGGGTTGGAATGCTTTCGACAGAGTTGGAATACCTTTGTACAGGGTTGGAGCAGCTTCGGACAGGGTGGGAATACTTTCTACGGGTTGGAATGCTTTCGACAGAGTTGGAATACCTTTGTACAGAGTCAGAATGTTATGTACAGGGTTGGACTTCTTTCTACAGATTTGGAATACCTTTGTACAGAGTTGGAATGCTTTCTACAGGTTTGGTATACCTTTGTACAGAGGTGGAATGCTTTCTACAGGGTTGGAATGCTTTCGACAGATTTGGAATAACTTTGTACAGGGTTGGAACAGCTCTGTACAAGGTGGGAATACTTTCTACAGGGTTGGAATGCTTTCTAGAGGGTTGGAATGCTTTCTAGAGGGTTGGAATGCTTTCTAGAGGGTTGGAATGCTTTCTAGAGGGTTGGAATGCTATCTACAGGGTTGGAATGCTTTCTACAGAGTTGGAATACCTTTGTACAGGGTTGGAACAGCTTTGTACAGGGTGGGAATACTTTCTACAGGGTTGGAATGCTTTCTAGAGGGTTGGAATGCTTTCGACAGGGTTGGAATGCTTTCGACAGAGTTGGAACACCTTTGTACAGAGTTGGAATGCTTTCGACAGGGTTGGAATACCTTTGTACAGAGTCAGAATGTTATGTACAGTGTTGGAATTCTTTCTACAGAGTTGGAATACCTTTGTACAGAGTTGGAATGCTTTCTACAGGGTTGGAATACCTTTGTACAGAGTTGGAATGCTTTCTACAGGGTTGGAATGCTTTCTACAGGGTTGGAATGCTTTCTACAGGGTTGGAATGCTTTCTAGAGGGTTGGAATGCTTTCGGCAGAGTTGTAATACCTTTGTACAGAGTTGTAATACCTTTGTACAGAGTTGGAATAACTTTGTACAGGGTAGGAATACTTTCTACAGGGTTGGAATACTTTCTACAGGGTTGGAATGCTTTCTAGAGGGTTGGAATGCTTTCTAGAGGTTTGGAATGCTTTCGGCAGAGTTGGAATACCTTTGTACAGAGTTGGAATAACTTTGTACAGGGTAGGAATACTTTCTACAGGGTTGGAAGACTTTCTACAGGGTTGGAATGCTTTCTACAGGGTTGGAATGCTTTCGACAGGGTTGGAATACCATTGTACAGGGTTGGAATGCTTTCGACAGGGTGGGAATGCTTTCTACAGGGTTGGAATACTTTGTACAGGGTTGGAATGCTTTCTACAGGGTTGGAAAGCTTTCTACAGGGTTGGAATGCTTTCGACAGGGTTGGAATGCTTTCTACAGAGTTGGAATTCCTTTCTACAGAGTTGGAATGCTTTCTACAGGGTTGGAATACCTTTGTACAGAGTTGGAATGCTTTCTACAGGGTTGGAATGCTTTCGACAGAGTTGGAATACCTTTGTACAGAGTTAGAATGTTATGTACGGGGTTGGAATTCTTTCTACAGATTTGGAATACCTTTGTACAGAGTTGGAATGCTTTCTACAGGTTTGGAATACCTTTGTACAGAGTTGGAATGTTTTCTACAGGGTTGGAATGCTTTCGAGAGAGTTGGAATACCTTTGTACAGGGTTGGAACAGCTTTGTACAGGGTGGGAATACTTTCTACAGGGTTGGAATGCTTTCTAGAGGGTTGGAATGCTTTCGACAGGGTTGGAATGCTTTCGACAGAGTTGGAACACCTTTGTACAGAGTTGGAATGCTTTCTACAGGGTTGGAATACCTTTGTACAGAGTAAGAATGTTATGTACAGTGTTGGAATTCTTTCTACAGAATTGGAATACCTTTGTACAGAGTTGGAATGCTTTCTACAGGGTTGGAATACCTTTGTACAGAGTTGGAATGCTTTCTACAGGGTTGGAATGCTTTCTACAGGGTTGGAATGCTTTCTACAGGGTTGGAATGCTTTCTAGAGGGTTGGAATGCTTTCTAGAGGTTTGGAATGCTTTCGGCAGAGTTGGAATACCTTTGTACAGAGTTGGAATAACTTTGTACAGGGTAGGAATACTTTCTACAGGGTTGGAATACTTTCTACAGGGTTGGAATGCTTTCTAGAGGGTTGGAATGCTTTCTAGAGGTTTGGAATGCTTTCGGCAGAGTTGGAATACCTTTGTACAGAGTTGGAATAACTTTGTACAGGGTAGGAATACTTTCTACAGGGTTGGAATACTTTCTACAGGGTTGGAATGCTTTCTACAGGGTTGGAATGCTTTCGACAGGGTTGGAATACCATTGTACAGGGTTGGAATGCTTTCTACAGGGTGGGAATGCTTTCTACAGAGTTGGAATACCTTTGTACAGAGTTGGAATAACTTTGTACAGGGTAGGAATACTTTCTACAGGGTTGGAATACTTTCTACAGGGTTGGAATACTTTGTACAGGGTTGGAATGCTTTCTACAGGGTTGGAATGCTTTCTACAGGGTTGGAATGCTTTCGACAGGGTTGGAATGCTTTCGACAGAGTTGGAATACCATTGTACAGAGTTGGAATGCTTTCTACAGGGTTGGAATACCTTTGTACAGAGTCAGAATGTTATGTATAGGGATGGAATTCTTTCTACAGAGTTGGAATACCTTTCTACAGAGTTGGAATGCTTTCTACAGGGTTGGAATACCTTTGTACAGAGTCAGAATGTTATGTACAGTGTTGGAATTCTTCCTACAGAGTTGGAGTACCTTTGTACAGAGTTGGAATGCTTTCTACAGGGTTGGAATACCTTTGTACAGAGTTGGAATGCTTTCTACAGGGTTGGAATGCTTTCTACAGTGTTTTAATGCTTTCTACAGGGTTGGAATGCTTTGGACAGAGTTGGAATACCTTTGTACAGAGTCAGAATGTTATGTACAGTGTTGGAATTCTTCCTACAGAGTTGGAATACCTTTGTACAGAGTTGGAATGCTTTCTACAGGGTTGGAATGCTTTCTACAGGGTTTTAATGCTTTCTACAGGGTTGGAATGCTTTCTACAGGGTTCTAATGCTTTCTACAGGGTTTTAATGCTTTCTACAGGGTTTTAATGCTTTCTACAGGGTTGGAATGCTTTCTACAGGGTTGGAATGCTTTCGACAGTTTTGGAATGCTTTCTACAGGGTTTTAATGCTTTCTACAGGGTTGGAATGCTTTCTACAGGGTTGGAATGCTTTCTACAGGGTTTTAATGCTTTCTACAGGGTTGGAATGCTTTGGACAGAGTTGGAATACCTTTGAACAGAGTCAGAATGTTATGTACAGGGTTGGAATTCTTTCTACAGAGTTGGAATACCTTTGTACAGAGTTGGAATACCTTTGTACAGGGTTGGAACAGCTTTGTACAGCGTTGGAATACTTTCTACAGGGTTGGAATGCTTTCTAGAGGGTTGGAATGCTTTCGACAGGGTTGGAATGCTTTCGACAGGGTGGGAATGCTTTCGACAGAGTTGGAATACCATTGTACAGAGTTGGAATGCTTTCTACAGGGTTGGAATGCTTTCTACAGGGTTGGAATACCTTTGTACAGAGTTGGAATGCTTTCTACAGGGTTGGAATGCTTTCGACAGAGTTGGAATACCTTTGTACAGAGTCAGAATGTTATGTACAGGGTTGGAATGCTTTCTACAGGGCTGGAATACCTTTGTACAGAGTTGGAATGCTTTCTACAGGGTTGGAATGCTTTCGACAGAGTTGGAACACCTTTGTCCAGAGTTAGAATGTTATGTACGGGGTTGGATTTCTTTCTACAGATTTGGAATACCTTTGTACAGAGTTGGAATGCTTTCTACAGGTTTGGAATACCTTTGTACAGAGTTGGAATGCTTTCTACAGGGTTGGAATGCTTTCGACAGAGTTGGAATACCTTTGTACAGGGTTGGAGCAGCTTCGGACAGGGTGGGAATACTTTCTACGGGTTGGAATGCTTTCGACAGAGTTGGAATACCTTTGTACAGAGTCAGAATGTTATGTACAGGGTTGGACTTCTTTCTACAGATTTGGAATACCTTTGTACAGAGTTGGAATGCTTTCTACAGGTTTGGTATACCTTTGTACAGAGGTGGAATGCTTTCTACAGGGTTGGAATGCTTTCGACAGATTTGGAATAACTTTGTACAGGGTTGGAACAGCTCTGTACAAGGTGGGAATACTTTCTACAGGGTTGGAATGCTTTCTAGAGGGTTGGAATGCTTTCTAGAGGGTTGGAATGCTTTCTAGAGGGTTGGAATGCTTTCTAGAGTGTTGGAATGCTATCTACAGGGTTGGAATGCTTTCTACAGAGTTGGAATACCTTTGTACAGGGTTGGAACAGCTTTGTACAGGGTGGGAATACTTTCTACAGGGTTGGAATGCTTTCTAGAGGGTTGGAATGCTTTCGACAGGGTTGAAATGCTTTCGACAGAGTTGGAACACCTTTGTACAGAGTTGGAATGCTTTCGACAGGGTTGGAATACCTTTGTACAGAGTCAGAATGTTATGTACAGTGTTGGAATTCTTTCTACAGAGTTGGAATACCTTTGTACAGAGTTGGAATGCTTTCTACAGGGTTGGAATACCTTTGTACAGAGTTGGAATGCTTTCTACAGGGTTGGAATGCTTTCTACAGGGTTGGAATGCTTTCTACAGGGTTGGAATGCTTTCTAGAGGGTTGGAATGCTTTCGGCAGAGTTGTAATACCTTTGTACAGAGTTGTAATACCTTTGTACAGAGTTGGAATAACTTTGTACAGGGTAGGAATACTTTCTACAGGGTTGGAATACTTTCTACAGGGTTGGAATGCTTTCTAGAGGGTTGGAATGCTTTCTAGAGGTTTGGAATGCTTTCGGCAGAGTTGGAATACCTTTGTACAGAGTTGGAATAACTTTGTACAGGGTAGGAATACTTTCTACAGGGTTGGAAGACTTTCTACAGGGTTGGAATGCTTTCTACAGGGTTGGAATGCTTTCGACAGGGTTGGAATACCATTGTACAGGGTTGGAATGCTTTCTACAGGGTGGGAATGCTTTCTACAGAGTTGGAATACCTTTGTACAGAGTTGAAATAACTTTGTACAGGGTAGGAATACTTTCTGCAGGGTTGGAATACTTTCTACAGGGTTGGAATACTTTGTACAGGGTTGGAATGCTTTCTACAGGGTTGGAAAGCTTTCTACAGGGTTGGAATGCTTTCGACAGGGTTGGAATGCTTTCTACAGAGTTGGAATACCTTTCTACAGAGTTGGAATGCTTTCTACAGGGTTGGAATACCTTTGTACAGAGTTGGAATGCTTTCTACAGGGTTGGAATGCTTTCGACAGAGTTGGAATACCTTTGTACAGAGTTAGAATGTTATGTACGGGGTTGGAATTCTTTCTACAGATTTGGAATACCTTTGTACAGAGTTGGAATGCTTTCTACAGGTTTGGAATACCTTTGTACAGAGTTGGAATGTTTTCTACAGGGTTGGAATGCTTTCGAGAGAGTTGGAATACCTTTGTACAGGGTTGGAACAGCTTTGTACAGGGTGGGAATACTTTCTACAGGGTTGGAATGCTTTCTAGAGGGTTGGAATGCTTTCGACAGGGTTGGAATGCTTTCGACAGAGTTGGAACACCTTTGTACAGAGTTGGAATGCTTTCTACAGGGTTGGAATACCTTTGTACAGAGTAAGAATGTTATGTACAGTGTTGGAATTCTTTCTACAGAATTGGAATACCTTTGTACAGAGTTGGAATGCTTTCTACAGGGTTGGAATACCTTTGTACAGAGTTGGAATGCTTTCTACAGGGTTGGAATGCTTTCTACAGGGTTGGAATGCTTTCTACAGGGTTGGAATGCTTTCTAGAGGGTTGGAATGCTTTCTAGAGGTTTGGAATGCTTTCGGCAGAGTTGGAATACCTTTGTACAGAGTTGGAATAACTTTGTACAGGGTAGGAATACTTTCTACAGGGTTGGAATACTTTCTACAGGGTTGGAATGCTTTCTAGAGGGTTGGAATGCTTTCTAGAGGTTTGGAATGCTTTCGGCAGAGTTGGAATACCTTTGTACAGAGTTGGAATAACTTTGTACAGGGTAGGAATACTTTCTACAGGGTTGGAATACTTTCTACAGGGTTGGAATGCTTTCTACAGGGTTGGAATGCTTTCGACAGGGTTGGAATACCATTGTACAGGGTTGGAATGCTTTCTACAGGGTGGGAATGCTTTCTACAGAGTTGGAATACCTTTGTACAGAGTTGGAATAACTTTGTACAGGGTAGGAATACTTTCTACAGGGTTGGAATACTTTCTACAGGGTTGGAATACTTTGTACAGGGTTGGAATGCTTTCTACAGGGTTGGAATGCTTTCTACAGGGTTGGAATGCTTTCGACAGGGTTGGAATGCTTTCGACAGAGTTGGAATACCATTGTACAGAGTTGGAATGCTTTCTACAGGGTTGGAATACCTTTGTACAGAGTCAGAATGTTATGTATAGGGATGGAATTCTTTCTACAGAGTTGGAATACCTTTCTACAGAGTTGGAATGCTTTCTACAGGGTTGGAATACCTTTGTACAGAGTCAGAATGATATGTACAGTGTTGGAATTCTTCCTACAGAGTTGGAATACCTTTGTACAGAGTTGGAATGCTTTCGACAGGGTTGGAATACCTTTGTACAGAGTTGGAATGCTTTCTACAGGGTTGGAATGCTTTCTACAGTGTTTTAATGCTTTCTACAGGGTTGGAATGCTTTGGACAGAGTTGGAATACCTTTGTACAGAGTCAGAATGTTATGTACAGTGTTGGAATTCTTCCTACAGAGTTGGAATACCTGTGTACAGAGTTGGAATGCTTTCTACAGGGTTGGAATGCTTTCTACAGGGTTTTAATGCTTTCTACAGGGTTGGAATGCTTTCTACAGGGTTCTAATGCTTTCTACAGGGTTTTAATGCTTTCTACAGGGTTTTAATGCTTTCTACAGGGTTGGAATGCTTTCTACAGGGTTGGAATGCTTTCGACAGTTTTGGAATGCTTTCTACAGGGTTTTAATGCTTTCTACAGGGTTGGAATGCTTTCTACAGGGTTGGAATGCTTTCTACAGGGTTTTAATGCTTTCTACAGGGTTGGAATGCTTTGGACAGAGTTGGAATACCTTTGAACAGAGTCAGAATGTTATGTACAGGGTTGGAATTCTTTCTACAGAGTTGGAATACCTTTGTACAGAGTTGGAATACCTTTGTACAGGGTTGGAACAGCTTTGTACAGCGTTGGAATACTTTCTACAGGGTTGGAATGCTTTCTAGAGGGTTGGAATGCTTTCGACAGGGTTGGAATGCTTTCGACAGGGTGGGAATGCTTTCGACAGAGTTGGAATACCATTGTACAGAGTTGGAATGCTTTCTACAGGGTTGGAATGCTTTCTACAGGGTTGGAATACCTTTGTACAGAGTTGGAATGCTTTCTACAGGGTTGGAATGCTTTCGACAGAGTTGGAATACCTTTGTACAGAGTCAGAATGTTATGTACAGGGTTGGAATTCTTTCTACAGATTTGGAATACCTTTGTACAGAGTTGGAATGCTTTCTACAGGTTTGGAATACCTTTGTACAGAGTTGGAATGCTTTCTACAGGGTTGGAATGCTTTCTACAGAGTTGGAACACCTTTGTACAGGGTTGGAACAGCTTTGTACAAGGTGGGAATACTTTCTACAGGGTTGGAATGCTTTCTAGAGGGTTGGAATGCTTTCTAGAGGGTTGGAATGCTTTCTAGAGGGTTGGAATGCTTTCTAGAGGGTTGGAATGCTATCTACTGGGTTGGAGTGCTTTCTACAGAGTTGGAATACCTTTGTACAGGGTTGGAACAGCTTTGTACAGGGTTGGAATACTTTCTACAGTGTTGGAATGCTTTCTAGAGGGTTGGAATGCTTTCGACAGGGTTGGAATGCTTTCGACAGAGTTGGAATACCTTTGTACAGTGTTGGAATGCTTTCTACAGGGTTGGAATACCTTTGTACAGGGTTGAAACAGCTTTTTACACAGTTGGAATACCTTTGTACAGGTTTGGAACAGCTTTTTACAGCGTTGGAATACTTCCTACAGGGTTGGAATGCTTTCTAGAGGGTTGGTATGCTTTCTACAGGGTTGGAATGCTTTCTACAGGGTTGGAATGCTTTCTAGAGGGTTGGAATGCTATCTAGAGGGTTGGAATGCTTTCTACAGAGTTGGAATACCTTTGTACAGGGTTGGAACTGCTTTGTACAGGGTTGGAATACTTTCTACAGGGTTGGAATACCTTTGTACAGAGTCAGAATGTTATGTACAGTGTTGGAATTCTTCCTACAGAGTTGGAATACCTTTGTACAGAGTTGGAATGCTTTCTACAGGGTTGGAATACCTTTGTACAGAGTTGGAATGCTTTCTACAGGGTTGGAATGCTTTCTACAGGGTTTTAATGCTTTCTACAGGGTTGGAATGCTTTGGACAGAGTTGGTATACCTTTGTACAGAGTCAGAATGTTATGTACAGTGTTGGATTTCTTGTTACAGAGTTGGAATACCTTTGTACACAGTTGGAATGCTTTCTACAGGGTTGGAATGCTTTCTACAGGGTTTTAATGCTTTCTACAGGGTTGGAATGCTTTCTACAGGGTTGGAATGCTTTCGACAGAGTTGGAATACCTTTGAACAGAGTCAGAATGTTATGTACAGAGTTGGAATGCTTTCTACAGGGTTGGAATGCTTTCGACAGATTTGGAATACCTTTGTACAGGGCTGGAACAGCTTTGTACAGGGTGGGAATACTTTCTACAGGGTTGGAATGCTTTCTAGAGGGTTGGAATGCTTTCTAGAGGGTTGGAATGCTTTCTAGAGGGTTGGAATGCTATCTACAGGGTTGGAATGCTTTCTACAGAGTTGGAATACCTTTGTACAGGGTTGGAACAGCTTTGTACAGGGTTGGAATACTTTCTACAGGGTTGGAATGCTTTCTACAGGGTTGGAATACCTTTGTACAGAGTTGGAATGCTTTCTACAGGGTTGGAATGCTTTCGACAGAGTTGGAATACCTTTGTACAGAGTCAGAATGTTATATACAGGGTTGGACTTCTTTCTACAGAGTTGGAATACCTTTCTACAGAGTTGGAATGCTTTCTACAGGGTTGGAATACCTTTGTACAGAGTTGGAATGCTTTCTACAGGGTTGGAATGCTTTCGACAGAGTTGGAATACCTTTGTACAGAGTCAGAATGTTATGTACAGGGTTGGAATTCTTTCTACAGATTTGGAATACCTTTGTACAGAGTTGGAATGCTTTCTACATGTTTGGAATACCCTTGTACAGAGTTGGAATGCTTTCTACAGGGTTGGAATGCTTTCGACAGAGTTGGAATACCTTTGTACAGGGTTGGAACAGCTTTGTACAAGGTGGGAATACTTTCTACAGGGTTGGAATGCTTTCGAGAGGGTTGGAATGCTTTCTAGAGGGTTGGAATGCTTTCTAGAGCGTTGGAATGCTTTTTAGAGGGTTGGAATGCTATCTACAGGGTTGGAATACCTTTGTACAGGGTTGGAACAGCTTTGTACAGGGTTGGAATACTTTCTACAGGGTTGGAATGCTTTCTAGAGGGTTGGAATGCTTTCGACAGGGTTGGAATGCTTTCAACAGAGTTGGAATACCTTTGTACAAAGTTGGAATGCTTTCTACAGGGATGGAATACCTTTGTACAGAGTCAGAATGTTATGTACAGTGTTGGACTTCTTTCTACAGAGTTGGAATACCTTTGTACAGAGTTGGAATACTTTCTACAGGGTTGGAATGCTTTCGACAGAGTTGGAATGCTTTGGACAGGGTTGGAATACCATTGTACAGGGTTGGAACGCTTCCTACAGGGTTAGAATGGTTTCGACAGATTTGGAATACCTTTGTACAGGGTTGGAATGCTTTCTACAGAGTTGGAATGCTTTCGACAGAGTTGGTACACCTTTGTACAGAGTTGGAATAACTTTGTATAGGGTAGGAATACTTTCTACAGGGTTGGAATACTTTCTACAGGGTTGGAATACTTTCTACATTGTTGAAATACTTTCTACAGGGGTGGAATACTTTCTACAGAGTTGGAATACCTTTCTACAGAGTTGGAATGCTTTCTACAGGGTTGGAATACCTTTGTACAGAGTTGGAATGCTTTCTACAGGGTTGGAATGCTTTCGACAGAGTTGGAATACCTTTGTACAGAGTCAGAATGTTATGTACAGGGTTGGAATTCTTTCTACAGATTTGGAATACCTTTGTACAGAGTTGGAATGCTTTCTACATGTTTGGAATACCCTTGTACAGAGTTGGAATGCTTTCTACAGGGTTGGAATGCTTTCGACAGAGTTGGAATACCTTTGTACAGGGTTGGAACAGCTTTGTACAAGGTGGGAATACTTTCTACAGGGTTGGAATGCTTTCGAGAGGGTTGGAATGCTTTCTAGAGGGTTGGAATGCTTTCTAGAGCGTTGGAATGCTTTTTAGAGGGTTGGAATGCTATCTACAGGGTTGGAATACCTTTGTACAGGGTTGGAACAGCTTTGTACAGGGTTGGAATACTTTCTACAGGGTTGGAATGCTTTCTAGAGGGTTGGAATGCTTTCGACAGGGTTGGAATGCTTTCAACAGAGTTGGAATACCTTTGTACAAAGTTGGAATGCTTTCTACAGGGATGGAATACCTTTGTACAGAGTCAGAATGTTATGTACAGTGTTGGACTTCTTTCTACAGAGTTGGAATACCTTTGTACAGAGTTGGAATGCTTTCTACAGGGTTGGAATCCCTTTGTACAGAGTTGGAATGCTTTCTACAGGGTTGGAATGCTTTCTACAGGGTTGGAATGCTTTCTACAGGGTTGGAATGCTTTCTACAGGGTTGGAATGCTTTCGACAGGGTTGGAATACCTTTGTACAGGGTTGGAACAGCTTTGTACAGGGTGGGAATACTTTCTACAGGGTTGGAATGCTTTCTAGAGGGTTGGAATGCTTTCTAGAGGGTTGGAATGCTTTCTACAGGGTTGGAATGCTTTCTACAGAGTTGGAATACCTTTGTACAGGGTTGGAAGAGCTTTGTACAGGGTTGGAATTCTTTCTACAGAGTTGGAATACCCTTGTACAGGGTTGGAATGCTTTCTACAGGGTTGGAATGCTTTCTACAGGGTTGGAATGCTTTCTACAGGGTTGGAATGCTTTCTACAGGGTTGGAATGCTTTCTACAGGGCTGGAATACTTTCTACAGGGTTGAACTGCTTTCAACAGGGTTGCAATGCTTTCTACAGGGTTGGAAAGCTTTCGACAGGGTTGGAATGCTTTCGACAGAGTTGGAATACCTTTGTTCAGAGTTGCAAAGCTTTCTACAGGGTTGGAATACGTTCTACAGGATTGGAATGTTTTGTACGGGGTTGGAATGCTTTCTACAGGGTGGGAATGCTTCCTAGAGGGTTGGAATTCTTTCGACAGCGTTGGAATGCTTTCGACAGAGTTGGTACACCTTTGTACAGAGTTGGAATGCTTTCTACAGGGTTGGAATGCTTTCTACAGGGTTGGAATGCTTTCGACAGGGTTGGAATGCTTCCGACAGAGTTGGAATACCTTTGTACAGAGTTGGAATAACTTTGTACAGGGTAGAAATTCTTTCTACAGGGTTGGAATACTTTCTACAGGGTTGGAATGCTTTCGAAAGAGTTGGAATGCTTTGGACAGGGTTGGAATACCATTGTACAGGGTTGGAACGCTTCCTACAGGGTTAGAATAGTTTCGACAGATTTGGAATACCTTTGTACAGGGTTGGAATGCTTTCTACAGAGTTGGAATACCCTTGTACAGGGTTGGAATGCTTTCTACAGGGTTGGAATGCTTTCTACAGGGTTGGAATGCTTTCTACAGGGTTGGAATGCTTTCTACAGGGTTGGAATACTTTCTACAGGGTTGGACTGCTTTCAACAGGGTTGCAATGCTTTCTACAGGGTTGGAAAGCTTTCGACAGGGTTGGAATGCTTTCGACAGAGTTGGAATACCTTTGTTCAGAGTTGCAAAGCTTTCTACAGGGTTGGAATACTTTCTACAGGATTGGAATGTTTTGTACGGGGTTGGAATGATTTCTACAGGGTGGGAATGCTTCCTAGAGGGTTGGAATTCTTTCGACAGGGTTGGAATGCTTTCGACAGAGTTGGTACACCTTTGTACAGAGTTGGAATGCTTTCTACAGGGTTGGAATGCTTTCTACAGGGTTGGAATGCTTTCGACAGGGTTGGAATGCTTCCGACAGAGTTGGAATACCTTTGTACAGAGTTGGAATAACTTTGTACAGGGTAGGAATACTTTCTACAGGGTTGGAATACTTTCTACAGGGTTGGAATGCTTTCGACAGAGTTGGAATGCTTTGGACAGGGTTGGAATACCATTGTACAGGGTTGGAACGCTTCCTACAGGGTTAGAATGGTTTCGACAGATTTGGAATACCTTTGTACAGGGTTGGAATGCTTTCTACAGAGTTGGAATGCTTTCGACAGAGTTGGTACACCTTTGTACAGAGTTGGAATAACTTTGTATAGGGTAGGAATACTTTCTACAGGGTTGGAATACTTTCTACAGGGTTGGAATACTTTCTACATTGTTGAAATACTTTCTACAGGGTTGGAATACTTTCTACAGGGTTGGAATACTTTCTACATTGTTGAAATACTTTCTACAGGGGTGGAATACTTTCTACAGGGTTGGAATGCTTTCTAGAGTGTTGGAATGCTTTCTAGAGGGTTGGAATGCTTTCTACAGGGTTGGAATGCTTTCGACAGGGTTGGAATGCTTTCGACAGAGTTGGAATACCTTTGTACAGAGTTGGAATAACTTTGTACAGGGTAGGAATACTTTCTACAGGGTTGGAATACTTTCTACAGTGTTGGAATGCTTTCGACAGAGTTGGAATGCTTTCTACAGGGTTGGACTGCTTTCAACAGGGTTGCAATGCTTTCTACAGGGTTGGAATGCTTTCGACAGGGTTGGAATGCTTTCGACAGAGTTGGAATACCTTTGTTCAGAGTTGCAAAGCTTTCTACAGGGTTGGAATACTTTATACAGGATTGGAATGTTTTGTACGGGGTTGGAATGCTTTCTACAGGGTGGGAATGCTTCCTAGAGGGTTGGAATTCTTTCGACAGCGTTGGAATGCTTTCGACAGAGTTGGTACACCTTTGTACAGAGTTGGAATGCTTTCTACAGGGTTGGAATGCTTTCTACAGGGTTGGAATGCTTTCGACAGGGTTGGAATGCTTCCGACAGAGTTGGAATAACTTTGTACAGGGTAGGAATACTTTCTACAGGGTTGGAATTCTTTCTACAGGGTTGGAATGCTTTCGACAGAGTTGGAATGCTTTGGACAGGGTTGGAATACCATTGTACAGGGTTGGAACGCTTCCTACAGGGTTAGAATGGTTTCGACAGATTTGGAATACCTTTGTACAGGGTTGGAATGCTTTCTACAGAGTTGGAATACCCTTGTACAGGGTTGGAATGCTTTCTACAGGGTTGGAATGCTTTCGACAGGGTTGGAATGCTTTCGACAGAGTTGGAATGCTTTCGACAGGGTTGGAATGCTTTCGACAGAGTTGGAATACCTTTGTACAGAGTTGGAATAACTTTGTACAGGGAAGGAATACTTTCTACAGGGTTGGAATACTTTCTACAGGGTTGGAATGCTTTCTACAGGGTTGGAATGCTTTCGACAGGGTTGGAATGCTTTCTACAGGGTTGGAATGCTTTCTACAGGGTTGGACTGCTTTCAGCAGGGTTGCAATGCTTTCTACAGTGTTGGAAAGCTTTCGACAGGGTTGGAATGCTTTCGACAGAGTTGGAATACCTTTGTTCAGAGTTGGAAAGCTTTCTACAGGGTTGGAATACTTTCTACAGGATTGGAATGTTTTGTACGGGGTTGGAATGCTTTCTACAGGGTGGGAATGCTTCCTAGAGGGTTGGAATTCTTTCGACAGCGTTGGAATGCTTTCGACAGAGATGGTACACCTTTGTACAGAGTTGGAATAACTTTGTATAGGGTAGGAATACTTTCTACAGGGTTGGAATACTTTCTACAGGGTTGGAATACTTTCTACATTGTTGAAATACTTTCTACAGGGGTGGAATACTTTCTACAGGGTTGGAATGCTTTCTAGAGGGTTGGAATGCTTTCTAGAGGGTTGGAATGCTTTCTACAGGGTTGGAATGCTTTCGACAGGGTTGGAATGCTTTCGACAGAGTTGGAATACCTTTGTACAGAGTTGGAATAACTTTGTACAGGGTAGGAATACTTTCTACAGGGTTGGAATACTTTCTACAGGGTTGGAATGCTTTCGACAGAGTTGGAATGCTTTCTACAGGGCTGGAATGCTTTCTACAGGGTTGGAATGCTTTCTACAGGGTTGGAATGCTTTCTACGGGGCTGGAATGCTTTCTACAGGGTTGGAATGATTTCTACAGGGTTGGAATGCTTTCGACAGGGTTGGAATACCTTTGTACAGGGTTGGAATGCTTTCTACACGGCGGGAATGCTTTCTACAGGGTTGGAATGCTTTCTACAGAGCTGGAATGCTTTCTACAGGATTGGAATGCTTTCTACAGGGTTGGAATTTTTTCGGCAGGGTTGGAATACCTTTGTGCAGAGTTAGAATGTTATGTACAGAGTTGGAGTGCTTTCTACAGGGTTGGAACGCTTCCTACAGGGTTAGAATGGTTTCGACAGATTTGGAATACCTTTGTACAGGGTTGGAATGCTTTCTACAGAGTTGGAATACCCTTGTACAGGGTTGGAATGCTTTCTACAGGGTTGGAATGCTTTCGACATGGTTGGAATGCTTTCGACAGAGTTGGAATGCTTTCGACAGGGTTGGAATGCTTTCGACAGAGTTGGAATACCTTTGTGCAGAGTTGGAATAATTTTGTACAGGGTAGGAATACTTTCTACAGGGTTGGAATACTTTCTACAGGGTGGGAATGCTTTCTACAGGGTTGGAATGCTTTCGACAGGGTTGGAATGCTTTCTACAGGGTTGGAATGCTTTCTACAGTGTTGGAATGCTTTCAACAGGGTTGCAATGCTTTCTACAGGGTTGGAATGCTTTCGACAGAGTTGGAATACCGTAATGCTACATAACGTTATACGTTATAACGTAATAGTATATAACGTTAGACGTTGTAACGTAGTGCAACATAACGTTATACGTTATAACGTAATGCTCCATAACGTTATACGTTATAAGGTAATAGTATATAACGTTATACGTTATAACGTAGTGCTACATAACGTTATACGTTATAACGTAATAGTATACAACGTTATACATTATAACGTAATGCTACATAACGTTATACGTTATAACGTAATAGTATATAACGTTATACGATATAACGTAGTGCAACATAATGTTATACGTTATAACGTAATGCTACATAACGTTATACGATATAAGGTAATAGTATATAACGATATACGTTATAACGTAGTGCTACATAACGTTATACGTTATAAGGTAAGAGTATATAACGTTATACGTTATTACGTAATGCTACATAACGTTGTACGTTATAAGGTAATAGTATATAACGTTATACGTTATAACGTAGTGCAACATAACGTTATACGTTATAACATAGTGCTACATAACGTTATACGTTATAACGTAATAGTATACAACGTTATACGTTATAACGTAATGCTACATAACGTTATACGTTATAACGTAATGCTCCATAACGTTATACGTTATAACGTAATAGTATACGACGTTATATGTTATAGCGTAATGCTACATAACGTTATACGCTATAGCGTAATGCTACATAACGTTATACGTTATAAGGTAATAGTATATAACGGTATACGTTATAACGTAATGCTACATAACGTTATACGTTATAAGGTAATAGTATATAACGTTATACGTTATAACGTAGTGCTACATAACGTTATACGTTATAACGTAATAGTATACAACGTTATACGTTATAACGTAATGCTACATAACGTTATACGTTATAAGGTAATAGTATATGACGTATAACGTTATAAGGTAACAATATATAACGAAATACGTTATAACGTAATGCTACATAACGTTATACGTTATAAGGTAAGCGTATATAACGTTATACGTTATGGCGTAATGCTACATAACATTATACGTTATAAGGTAATAGTATATAACGTTATACGTTATAACGTAATGCTACATAACGTTATACGTTATAAGGTAATAGTATATAACGTATAACGCTATATGGTAACAATATATAACGATATACGTTATAACGTAATGCTACATAACGTTATAAGATATCAGGTAACAGTATATAACGTTATACGTTATAACGTAATGCTACATAACGTTGTACGTTATAAGGTAATAGTATATAACGTTATACGTTATTACGTAATGCTACATAACGTTGTACGTTATAAGGTAATAGTATATAACGTTATACGTTATAACGTAGTGCTACATAACGTTATACGTTATAACGTAATAGTATATAACGTTATACGTTATAACGTAATGCTACATAACGTTATACGTTATATCGTAATAGTATATAACGTTATACGATATAACGTAGTGCAACATAACGTTATACGTTATAACGTAGTGCAACATAACGTTATACGTTATAACGTAGTGCTACATAACGTTATACGTTATAACGTAATAGTATACAACGTTATACGTTATAACGTAATAGTATACGACGTTATATGTTATAGCGTAATGCTACATAACGTTATACGCTATAGCGTAATGCTACATAACGTTATACGTTATACCGTAATAGTATACAACGTTATACGTTATAACGTAATGCTACATATAGTTATACGTTATAACGTAATAGTATACAATGTTATACGTTATAACGTAATGCTACATAACGTTATACGTTATAACGTAATAGTATACAACGTTATACGTTATAACGTAATGTTACATAACGTTATACGTTATAAGGTAATAGTATATAACGTATAACGTTATAAGGTAACAATATATAACGAAATACGTTATAACGTAATGCTACATAACGTTATACGTTATAAGGTAAGCGTATATAACGTTATACGTTATGGCGTAATGCTACATATCGTTATACGTTATAACGTAATAGTATACAACGTTATACGTTATAACCTAATGCTACATAACGTTATACGTTATAAGGTAATAGTATATAACGTATAACGTTATAAGGTAACAATATATAACGAAATACGTTATAACGTAATGCTACATAACGGTATACGTTATAAGGTAAGCGTATATAACGTTATACGTTATAACGTAATACTACATAACGTTATACGTTATAACGTAATAGTATACAACGTTATACGTTATAACGTAATGCTACATAACGTTATACGTTATAACGTCGTGCTACGTAACGTTATACGTTATAACGTAATAGTATACAACGTTATACGTTATAACGTAATGCTACATAACGTTATACGTTATAACGTAATAGTATACAACGTTATACGTTATAACGTAATGCTATCTAACGTTATACGTTATAACGTAATAGTATAAATGTTATACGATATAACGTAGTGCTACATAACGTTATACGTTATAACGTAGTGCTACATAACGTTATACGTCATAAGGTGATAGTATATAACGTTACACGTTATAACGTAGTGCTACATAACGTTATACGTTATAACGTAATAGTATACAACGTCATACGTTATAACGTAATGCTACATAACGTTATACGTTATATCGTAATAGTATACAACGTTATACGTTATAACGTAATGCTACATAACGTTATACGTTATAAGGTAATAGTATACAACGTTATATGTTATAGCATAATGCTACATAACGTTATACGTTATAACGTAATGCTACATAACGTTATACGTTATAAGGTAGTAGTATACAACGTTATTCGTTATAACGTAATGCTACATAACGTTATACGTTATAAGGTACTAGTATACAACGTTATACGTTATAACGTCGTGCTACAAAACGTTATACGTTATAACGTAATAGTATACAACGTTATACGTTATAACGTAATGCTACATAACGTTATACGTTATAACGTAATAGTATACAACGTTATACGTTATAACGTAATGCTACATAACGTTATACGTTATAACGTAATAGTATACAACGTTATACGTTATAACGTAATGCTACATAACGTTATACGTTTTAACGTAATAGTATATAACGTTATACGATATAACGTAGTGTAACATAACGTTATACGTTATAACGTAGTGCTCCATAACGTTATGCGTAATAAGGTAATAGTATATAACGTTATACGATATAACGTAGTGCAACATAACGTTATACGTTATAACGTAGTGCTACATAACGTTATACGTTATATCGTAATAGTATATAACGTTATACGTTATAACGTAATGCTACATAACGTTATACGTTATAACGTAATAGTATATAACGTTATACGATATAACGTAGTGCAACATAACGTTATACGTTATAACGTAGTGCAACATAACGTTATACGTTATAACGTAGTGCTACATAACGTTATACGTTATAACGTAATAGTATACAACGTTATACGTTATAACGTAATGCTACATAACGTTATACGTTATAACGTAATGCTCCATAACGTTATACGTTATAACGTAATAGTATACGACGTTATATGTTATAGCGTAATGCTACATAACGTTATACGCTATAGCGTAATGCTACATAACGTTATACGTTATAAGGTAATAGTATATAACGGTATACGTTATAACGTAGTGCTAAATAATGTTATACGTTATAACATAATAGTATACAACGTTATACGTTATAACGTAATGCTACATAACGTTATACGTTATAAGGTAAGCGTATATAACGTTATACGTTATGGCGTAATGCTACATATCGTTATACGTTATAACGTAATAGTATACAACGTTATACGTTATAACCTAATGCTACATAACGTTATACGTTATAAGGTAATAGTATACAACGTATAACGTTATAAGGTAACAATATATAAGGATATACGTTATAACGTAATGCTACATAACGTTATACGTTATAACGTAATAGTATACAACGAAATACGTTATAACGTAATGCTACATAACGTTATACGTTATAAGGTAATAGTATATAACGTTATACGTTATAGCGTAATGCTACATAACGTAATACGTTATAAGGTAACAGTATACAACGTTATACGTTATAACCTAATGCTACATAACGTTATACGTTATAAGGTAATAGTATACAACGTATAACGTTATAAGGTAACAATATATAAGGATATACGTTATAACGTAATGCTATATAACGTTATACGTTATAACGTACTAGTATACAACGTTATACGTTATAACGTCGTGCTACATAACGTTATACGTTATAACGTAATAGTATATAACGATATACGTTATAACGTAGTGCTACATAACGTTATACTTTACAAGGTAAGAGTATATAACGTTATACGTTATAACGTAGTGCTACATAACGTTATACGTTATAACGTAATAGTATATAACGTTATACGTTATAACGTAATGCTACATAACGTTATACGTTATATCGTAATAGTATATAACGTTATACGATATAACGTAATTCAACATAACGTTATACGTTATAACGTAGTGCAACATAACGTTATACGTTATAACGTAGTGCTACATAACGTTATACGTTATAACGTAATAGTATACAACGTTATACGTTATAACGTAATAGTATACGACGTTATATGTTATAGCGTAATGCTACATAACGTTATACGCTATAGCGTAATGCTACATAACGTTATACGTTATACCGTAATAGTATACAACGTTATACGTTATAACGTAATGCTACATATAGTTATACGTTATAACGTAATAGTATACAATGTTATACGTTATAACGTAATGCTACATAACGTTATACGTTATAACGTAATAGTATACAACGTTATACGTTATAACGTAATGCTACATAACGTTATACGTTATAAGGTAATAGTATATAACGTATAACGTTATAAGGTAACAATATATAACGAAATACGTTATAACGTAATGCTACATAACGTTATACGTTATAAGGTAAGCGTATATAACGTTATACGTTATGGCGTAATGCTACATATCGTTATACGTTATAACGTAATAGTATACAACGTTATACGTTATAACCTAATGCTACATAACGTTATACGTTATAAGGTAATAGTATATAACGTATAACGTTATAAGGTAACAATATATAACGTTATACGTTATAACGTAATAGTATACAACGTTATACGTTATAACGTAATGCTATCTAACGTTATACGTTATAACGTAATAGTATAAATGTTATACGATATAACGTAGTGCTACATAACGTTATACGTTATAACGTAGTGCTACATAACGTTATACGTCATAAGGTGATAGTATATAACGTTACACGTTATAACGTAGTGCTACATAACGTTATACGTTATAACGTAATAGTATACAACGTCATACGTTATAACGTAATGCTACATAACGTTATACGTTATATCGTAATAGTATACAACGTTATACGTTATAACGTAATGCTACATAACGTTATACGTTATAAGGTAATAGTATACAACGTTATATGTTATAGCATAATGCTACATAACGTTATACGTTATAACGTAATGCTACATAACGTTATACGTTATAAGGTAGTAGTATACAACGTTATTCGTTATAACGTAATGCTACATAACGTTATACGTTATAAGGTACTAGTATACAACGTTATACGTTATAACGTCGTGCTACAAAACGTTATACGTTATAACGTAATAGTATACAACGTTATACGTTATAACGTAATGCTACATAACGTTATACGTTATAACGTAATAGTATACAACGTTATACGTTATAACGTAATGCTACATAACGTTATACGTTATAACGTAATAGTATACAACGTTATACGTTATAACGTAATGCTACATAACGTTATACGTTTTAACGTAATAGTATATAACGTTATACGATATAACGTAGTGTAACATAACGTTATACGTTATAACGTAGTGCTCCATAACGTTATGCGTAATAAGGTAATAGTATATAACGTTATACGATATAACGTAGTGCAACATAACGTTATACGTTATAACGTAGTGCTACATAACGTTATACGTTATATCGTAATAGTATATAACGTTATACGTTATAACGTAATGCTACATAACGTTATACGTTATAACGTAATAGTATATAACGTTATACGATATAACGTAGTGCAACATAACGTTATACGTTATAACGTAGTGCAACATAACGTTATACGTTATAACGTAGTGCTACATAACGTTATACGTTATAACGTAATAGTATACAACGTTATACGTTATAACGTAATGCTACATAACGTTATACGTTATAACGTAATGCTCCATAACGTTATACGTTATAACGTAATAGTATACGACGTTATATGTTATAGCGTAATGCTACATAACGTTATACGCTATAGCGTAATGCTACATAACGTTATACGTTATAAGGTAATAGTATATAACGGTATACGTTATAACGTAGTGCTAAATAATGTTATACGTTATAACATAATAGTATACAACGTTATACGTTATAACGTAATGCTACATAACGTTATACGTTATAAGGTAAGCGTATATAACGTTATACGTTATGGCGTAATGCTACATATCGTTATACGTTATAACGTAATAGTATACAACGTTATACGTTATAACCTAATGCTACATAACGTTATACGTTATAAGGTAATAGTATACAACGTATAACGTTATAAGGTAACAATATATAAGGATATACGTTATAACGTAATGCTACATAACGTTATACGTTATAACGTAATAGTATACAACGAAATACGTTATAACGTAATGCTACATAACGTTATACGTTATAAGGTAATAGTATATAACGTTATACGTTATAGCGTAATGCTACATAACGTAATACGTTATAAGGTAACAGTATACAACGTTATACGTTATAACCTAATGCTACATAACGTTATACGTTATAAGGTAATAGTATACAACGTATAACGTTATAAGGTAACAATATATAAGGATATACGTTATAACGTAATGCTATATAACGTTATACGTTATAACGTACTAGTATACAACGTTATACGTTATAACGTCGTGCTACATAACGTTATACGTTATAACGTAATAGTATATAACGATATACGTTATAACGTAGTGCTACATAACGTTATACTTTACAAGGTAAGAGTATATAACGTTATACGTTATAACGTAGTGCTACATAACGTTATACGTTATAACGTAATAGTATATAACGTTATACGTTATAACGTAATGCTACATAACGTTATACGTTATATCGTAATAGTATATAACGTTATACGATATAACGTAATTCAACATAACGTTATACGTTATAACGTAGTGCAACATAACGTTATACGTTATAACGTAGTGCTACATAACGTTATACGTTATAACGTAATAGTATACAACGTTATACGTTATAACGTAATAGTATACGACGTTATATGTTATAGCGTAATGCTACATAACGTTATACGCTATAGCGTAATGCTACATAACGTTATACGTTATACCGTAATAGTATACAACGTTATACGTTATAACGTAATGCTACATATAGTTATACGTTATAACGTAATAGTATACAATGTTATACGTTATAACGTAATGCTACATAACGTTATACGTTATAACGTAATAGTATACAACGTTATACGTTATAACGTAATGCTACATAACGTTATACGTTATAAGGTAATAGTATATAACGTATAACGTTATAAGGTAACAATATATAACGAAATACGTTATAACGTAATGCTACATAACGTTATACGTTATAAGGTAAGCGTATATAACGTTATACGTTATGGCGTAATGCTACATATCGTTATACGTTATAACGTAATAGTATACAACGTTATACGTTATAACCTAATGCTACATAACGTTATACGTTATAAGGTAATAGTATATAACGTATAACGTTATAAGGTAACAATATATAACGAAATACGTTATAACGTAATGCTACATAACGGTATACGTTATAAGGTAAGCGTATATAACGTTATACGTTATAACGTAATACTACATAACGTTATACGTTATAACGTAATAGTATACAACGTTATACGTTATAACGTAATGCTACATAACGTTATACGTTATAACGTCGTGCTACGTAACGTTATACGTTATAACGTAATAGTATACAACGTTATACGTTATAACGTAATGCTACATAACGTTATACGTTATAACGTAATAGTATACAACGTTATACGTTATAACGTAATGCTATCTAACGTTATACGTTATAACGTAATAGTATAAATGTTATACGATATAACGTAGTGCTACATAACGTTATACGTTATAACGTAGTGCTACATAACGTTATACGTCATAAGGTGATAGTATATAACGTTACACGTTATAACGTAGTGCTACATAACGTTATACGTTATAACGTAATAGTATACAACGTCATACGTTATAACGTAATGCTACATAACGTTATACGTTATATCGTAATAGTATACAACGTTATACGATATAACGTAATGCTACATAACGTTATACGTTATAAGGTAATAGTATACAACGTTATATGTTATAGCATAATGCTACATAACGTTATACGTTATAACGTAATGCTACATAACGTTATACGTTATAAGGTAGTAGTATACAACGTTATTCGTTATAACGTAATGCTACATAACGTTATACGTTATAAGGTACTAGTATACAACGTTATACGTTATAACGTCGTGCTACAAAACGTTATACGTTATAACGTAATAGTATACAACGTTATACGTTATAACGTAATGCTACATAACGTTATACGTTATAACGTAATAGTATACAACGTTATACGTTATAACGTAATGCTACATAACGTTATACGTTATAACGTAATAGTATACAACGTTATACGTTATAACGTAATGCTACATAACGTTATACGTTTTAACGTAATAGTATATAACGTTATACGATATAACGTAGTGTAACATAACGTTATACGTTATAACGTAGTGCTCCATAACGTTATGCGTAATAAGGTAATAGTATATAACGTTATACGATATAACGTAGTGCAACATAACGTTATACGTTATAACGTAGTGCTACATAACGTTATACGTTATATCGTAATAGTATATAACGTTATACGTTATAACGTAATGCTACATAACGTTATACGTTATAACGTAATAGTATATAACGTTATACGATATAACGTAGTGCAACATAACGTTATACGTTATAACGTAGTGCAACATAACGTTATACGTTATAACGTAGTGCTACATAACGTTATACGTTATAACGTAATAGTATACAACGTTATACGTTATAACGTAATGCTACATAACGTTATACGTTATAACGTAATGCTCCATAACGTTATACGTTATAACGTAATAGTATACGACGTTATATGTTATAGCGTAATGCTACATAACGTTATACGCTATAGCGTAATGCTACATAACGTTATACGTTATAAGGTAATAGTATATAACGGTATACGTTATAACGTAGTGCTGAATAATGTTATACGTTATAACATAATAGTATACAACGTTATACGTTATAACGTAATGCTACATAACGTTATACGTTATAAGGTATAGTATATAACGTATAACGTTATAAGGTAACAATATATAACGAAATACGTTATAACGTAATGCTACATAACGTTATACGTTATAAGGTAAGCGTATATAACGTTATACGTTATGGCGTAATGCTACATATCGTTATACGTTATAACGTAATAGTATACAACGTTATACGTTATAACCTAATGCTACATAACGTTATACGTTATAAGGTAATAGTATACAACGTATAACGTTATAAGGTAACAATATATAAGGATATACGTTATAACGTAATGCTACATAACGTTATACGTTATAACGTAATAGTATACAACGAAATACGTTATAACGTAATGCTACATAACGTTATACGTTATAAGGTAATAGTATATAACGTTATACGTTATAGCGTAATGCTACATAACGTAATACGTTATAAGGTAACAGTATACAACGTTATACGTTATAACCTAATGCTACATAACGTTATACGTTATAAGGTAATAGTATACAACGTATAACGTTATAAGGTAACAATATATAAGGATATACGTTATAACGTAATGCTATATAACGTTATACGTTATAACGTACTAGTATACAACGTTATACGTTATAACGTCGTGCTACATAACGTTATACGTTATAACGTAATAGTATATAACGATATACGTTATAACGTAGTGCTACATAACGTTATACTTTACAAGGTAAGAGTATATAACGTTATACGTTATTACGTAATGCTACATAACGTTGTACGTTATAAGGTAACAGTACATAGCGTTATACGATATAACGTAGTGCTACATAACGTTATACGTTATAACGTGGTGCTACATAACGTTATACGTTATAACGTCGTGCTACATAACGTTATACGTTATAACGTAATAGTATACAACGTTATACGTTATAGCGTAATGCTACATAACGTAATACGTTATAAGGTAACAGTATACAACGTTATACGTTATAACCTAATGCTACATAACGTTATACGTTATAAGGTAATAGTATACAACGTATAACGTTATAAGGTAACAATATATAAGGATATACGTTATAACGTAATGCTATATAACGTTATACGTTATAACGTACTAGTATACAACGTTATACGTTATAACGTAGTGCTACATAACGTTATACGTTATAACGTAATAGTATACAACGTTATACGTTATAACGTAATGCTACATAACGTTATACGTTATAAGGTAATAGTATATGACGTATAACGTTATAAGGTAACAATATATAACGAAATACGTTATAACGTAATGCTACATAACGTTATACGTTATAAGGTAAGCGTATATAACGTTATACGTTATAACGTAATGCTACATAACGTTATACGTTATAAGGTAATAGTATATAACGTATAACGCTATATGGTAACAATATATAACGATATACGTTATAACGTAATGCTACATAACGTTATAAGATATCAGGTAACAGTATATAACGTTATACGTTATAACGTAATGCTACATAACGTTGTACGTTATAAGGTAATAGTATATAACGTTATACGTTATTACGTAATGCTACATAACGTTGTACGTTATAAGGTAATAGTATATAACGTTATACGTTATAACGTAGTGCTACATAACGTTATACGTTATAACGTAATAGTATATAACGTTATACGTTATAACGTAATGCTACATAACGTTATACGTTATATCGTAATAGTATATAACGTTATACGATATAACGTAGTGCAACATAACGTTATACGTTATAACGTAGTGCAACATAACGTTATACGTTATAACGTAGTGCTACATAACGTTATACGTTATAACGTAATAGTATACAACGTTATACGTTATAACGTAATAGTATACGACGTTATATGTTATAGCGTAATGCTACATAACGTTATACGCTATAGCGTAATGCTACATAACGTTATACGTTATAACGTAATAGTATACAACGTTATACGTTATAACGTAATGCTACATATAGTTATACGTTATAACGTAATAGTATACAATGTTATACGTTATCACGTAATGCTACATAACGTTATACGTTATAACGTAATAGTATACAACGTTATACGTTATAACGTAATGCTACATAACGTTATACGTTATAAGGTAATAGTATATAACGTATAACGTTATAAGGTAACAATATATAACGAAATACGTTATAACGTAATGCTACATAACGTTATACGTTATAAGGTAAGCGTATATAACGTTATACGTTATGGCGTAATGCTACATATCGTTATACGTTATAACGTAATAGTATACAACGTTATACGTTATAACCTAATGCTACATAACGTTATACGTTATAAGGTAATAGTATATAACGTATAACGTTATAAGGTAACAATATATAACGAAATACGTTATAACGTAATGCTACATAACGGTATACGTTATAAGGTAAGCGTATATAACGTTATACGTTATAACGTAATACTACATAACGTTATACGTTATAACGTAATAGTATACAACGTTATACGTTATAACGTAATGCTACATAACGTTATACGTTATAACGTCGTGCTACGTAACGTTATACGTTATAACGTAATAGTATACAACGTTATACGTTATAACGTAATGCTACATAACGTTATACGTTATAACGTAATAGTATACAACGTTATACGTTATAACGTAATGCTATCTAACGTTATACGTTATAACGTAATAGTATAAATGTTATACGATATAACGCAGTGCTACATAACGTTATACGTTATAACGTAGTGCTACATAACGTTATACGTCATAAGGTGATAGTATATAACGTTACACGTTATAACGTAGTGCTACATAACGTTATACGTTATAACGTAATAGTATACAACGTCATACGTTATAACGTAATGCTACATAACGTTATACGTTATATCGTAATAGTATACAACGTTATACGTTATAACGTAATGCTACATAACGTTATACGTTATAAGGTAATAGTATACAACGTTATATGTTATAGCATAATGCTACATAACGTTATACGTTATAACGTAATGCTACATAACGTTATACGTTATAAGGTAGTAGTATACAACGTTATTCGTTATAACGTAATGCTACATAACGTTAAACGTTATAAGGTACTAGTATACAACGTTATACGTTATAACGTCGTGCTACAAAACGTTATACGTTATAACGTAATAGTATACAACGTTATACGTTATAACGTAATGCTACATAACGTTATACGTTATAACGTAATAGTATACAACGTTATACGTTATAACGTAATGCTACATAACGTTATACGTTATAACGTAATAGTATACAACGTTATACGTTATAACGTAATGCTACATAACGTTATACGTTTTAACGTAATAGTATATAACGTTATACGATATAACGTAGTGTAACATAACGTTATACGTTATAACGTAGTGCTCCATAACGTTATACGTAATAAGGTAATAGTATATAACGTTATACGATATAACGTAGTGCAACATAACGTTATACGTTATACCGTAGTGCTACATAACGTTATACGTTATATCGTAATAGTATATAACGTTATACGTTATAACGTAATGCTACATAACGTTATACGTTATAACGTAATAGTATATAACGTTATACGATATAACGTAGTGCAACATAACGTTATACGTTATAACGTAGTGCAACATAACGTTATACGTTATAACGTAGTGCTACATAACGTTATACGTTATAACGTAATAGTATACAACGTTATACGTTATAACGTAATGCTACATAACGTTATACGTTATAACGTAATGCTCCATAACGTTATACGTTATAACGTAATAGTATACGACGTTATATGTTATAGCGTAATGCTACATAACGTTATACGCTATAGCGTAATGCTACATAACGTTATACGTTATAAGGTAATAGTATATAACGGTATACGTTATAACGTAGTGCTAAATAATGTTATACGTTATAACATAATAGTATACAACGTTATACGTTATAACGTAATGCTACATAACGTTATACGTTATAAGGTAATAGTATATAACGTATAACGTTATAAGGTAACAATATATAACGAAATACGTTATAACGTAATGCTACATAACGTTATACGTTATAAGGTAAGCGTATATAACGTTATACGTTATGGCGTAATGCTACATATCGTTATACGTTATAACGTAATAGTATACAACGTTATACGTTATAACCTAATGCTACATAACGTTATACGTTATAAGGTAATAGTATACAACGTATAACGTTATAAGGTAACAATATATAAGGATATACGTTATAACGTAATGCTACATAACGTTATACGTTATAACGTAATAGTATACAACGAAATACGTTATAACGTAATGCTACATAACGTTATACGTTATAAGGTAATAGTATATAACGTTATACGTTATAGCGTAATGCTACATAACGTAATACGTTATAAGGTAACAGTATACAACGTTATACGTTATAACCTAATGCTACATAACGTTATACGTTATAAGGTAATAGTATACAACGTATAACGTTATAAGGTAACAATATATAAGGATATACGTTATAACGTAATGCTATATAACGTTATACGTTATAACGTACTAGTATACAACGTTATACGTTATAACGTCGTGCTACATAACGTTATACGTTATAACGTAATAGTATATAACGATATACGTTATAACGTAGTGCTACATAACGTTATACTTTACAAGGTAAGAGTATATAACGTTATACGTTATTACGTAATGCTACATAACGTTGTACGTTATAAGGTAATAGTATATAACGTTATACGTTATAAGGTAACAGTACATAGCGTTATACGATATAACGTAGTGCTACATAACGTTATACGTTATAACGTGGTGCTACATAACGTTATACGTTATAACGTCGTGCTACATAACGTTATACGTTATAACGTAATAGTATACAACGTTATACGTTATAACGTAATGCTACATAACGTTATACGTTATAAGGTAATAGTATACCACGTTATACGTTATAACGTAATGCTACATAACGTTATACGTTATAACGTAATAGTATACAACGTTATACGTTATAACGTAATGCTACATAACGTTATACGTTATAACGTAATAGTATACAACGTTATACGTTATAACGTAATGCTACATAACGTTATACGATATAAGGTAATAGTATATAACGATATACGTTATAAAGTAGTGCTACATAACGTTATACGTTATAAGGTAAGAGTATATAACGTTATACGTTATTACGTAATGCTACATAACGTTGTACGTTATAAGGTAATAGTATATAACGATATACGTTATAAAGTAATGCTACATAACGTTATACGTTATAACGTAATACTATACAACGTTATACGTTATAACGTAATGCTACATAACGTTATACGTTATAAGGTAATAGTATACCACGTTATACGTTATAACGTAATGCTACATAACGTTATAGGTTATAAGGGACTAGTATACAACGTTATACGTTATAACCTAATGCTACATAACGTTATACGTTATAAGGTAATAGTATACAACGTATAACGTTATAAGGTAACAATATATAAGGATATACGTTATGACGTAATGCTACATAACGTTATACGTTATAACGTAATCGTATACAACGAAATACGTTATAACGTAATAGTATACAACGAAATGCGTTATAACGTAATGCTACATAACGTTATACGTTATAAGGTAATGGTATATAACGTTATACGTTATAGCGTAATGCTACATAACGTTATACGTTATAAGGTAATAGTATATAGCGTTATACGTTATAACGTAATGCTACATAACGTAATACGTTATAAGGTAACAGTACATAGCGTTATACGATATAACGTAGTGCTACATAACGTTATACGTTATAACGTGGTGCTACATAACGTTATACGTTATAACGTCATGCTACATAACGTTATACGTTATAACGTAATGCTACATAACGTTATACGTTATAACGTAATAGTATACAACGTTATACGTTATAACGTAATGCTATCTAACGTTATACGTTATAACGTAATAGTATACAACGTTATACGTTATAACGTAATGCTACATATCGTTATACGTTATAACGTAATAGTATACAACGTTATACGTTATAACGTAATGCTACATAACGTTATACGTTATAACGTAATAGTATACAACGTTATACGCTATAGCGTAATGCTACATAACATTAGACGTTATAAGGTTATAGTATACAGCGTTATATGTTATAGCATAATGCTACATAACGTTATACGTTATAACGTAATGCTACATAACGTTATACGTTATAAGGTAGTAGTATACAACGTTATACGTTATAACGTAATGCTACATAACGTTATACGTTATAACGTACTAGTATACAACGTTATACGTTATAACGACGTGCTACATAACGTTATACGTTATAACGTAATAGTATACAACGTTATACGTTATAACGTAATGCTACATAACGTTATACGTTATAACGTAATAGTATACAACGTTATACGTTATAACATAATGCTACATATCGTTATACGTTATAACGTAATAGTATACAACGTTATACGTTATAACGTAATGCTACATAACGTTATACGTTATAACGTACTAGTATACAACGTTATACGTTATAACGACGTGCTACATAACGTTATACGTTATAACGTAATAGTATACAACGTTATACGTTATAACGTAATGCTACATAACGTTATACGTTATAACGTAATAGTATACAACGTTATACGTTATAACGTAATGCTACATATCGTTATACGTTATAACGTAATAGTATACAACGTTATACGTTATAACGTAATGCTACATAACGTTATACGTTATAACGTAATAGTATACAACGTTATACGTTATAACGTAACGCCACATATCGTTATAAGTTATAACGTAATAGTATACAGCGTTATACGTTATAACGTAATGCTACATAACGTTGTACGTTATAACGTAATAGTATACAACGTTATACGTTATAACGTAATGCTACATAACGTTATACGTTATAAGGTAATAGTATATAACGTATAACGTTATATGGTAATAATATATAACGATATACGTTATAACGTAATGCTACATAACGTTGTACGTTATAAGGTAACAGTATATAACGTTATACGTTAGAACGTAATGCTACATAACGTTATACGATATAAGGTAATAGTATATAACGATATACATTATAACGTAGTGCTACATAACGTTATACGTTATAAGGTAAGAGTATATAACGTTATACGTTATTACGTAATGCTACATAACGTTGTACGTTATAAGGTAATAGAATATAACGTTATACGTTATAACGTAGTGCTACATAACGTTATACGTTATAACGTAATAGTATAGAACGTTATACGTTATAACGTAATGCTACATAACGTTATACGCTATAATGTAATAGTATAGAACGTTATACGTTATAACGTAATGCTACATAACGTTATACGTTATAACGTAATAGTATACAACGTTATACGTTATAACGTAATGCTACATAACGTTATACGTTATAAGGTAATAGTATACCACGTTATACGTTATAACGTAATGCTACATAACGTTATACGTTATAAGGTACTAGTATACAACGTTATACGTTATAACGTAATGCTACATGACATTATACGTTATAAGGTACTAGTATACAACGTTATACGTTATAACCTAATGCTACATAACGTTATACGTTATAAGGTAATAGTATACAACGTATAACGTTATAAGGTAACAATATATAAGGATATACGTTATAACGTAATGCTACATAACGTTATACGTTATAACGTAATAGTATACAACGAAATACGTTATAACGTAATAGTATACAACGAAATACGTTATAACGTAATGCTACATAACGTTATACGTTATAAGGTATTAGTATATAACGTTATACGTTATAGCGTAATGCTACATAACGTTATACGTTATAAGGTAATAGTATATAACGTTATACGTTATAACGTAATAGTATACAACGAAATAGGTTATAACGTAATGCTACATAACGTTATACGTTATAAGGTAATAGTATATAACGTTATACGTTATAGCGTAATGCTACATAACGTTATACGTTATAAGGTAATAGTATATAGCGTTATACGTTATAACGTAATGCTACATAGCGTAATACGTTATAAGGTAACAGTACATAGCGTTATACGATATAACGTAGTGCTACATAACGTTATACGTTATAACGTGGTGCTACATAAAGTTATACGTTATAACGTCGTGCTTCATAACGTTATACGTTATAACGTAATAGTATACAACGTTATACGTTATAACGTAATGCTACATAACGTTATACGTTATAACGTAATAGTATACAACGTTATACGTTATAACGTAATGCTATCTAACGTTATACGTTATAACGTAATAGTATACAACGTTATACGTTATAACGTAATGCTACATACCGTTCTACCTTATAACGTAATAGTATACAACGTTATACGTCATAACGTAATGCTACATAACGTTATACGTTATAAAGTAATAGTATACAACGTTATACGTTATAACGTAATGCTACATAACATTATACGTTATAAGGTTATAGTATACAACGTTATATGTTATAGCATAATGCTACATAACGTTATACGTAATAACGTAATGCTACATAACGTTATACGGTATAAGGTTGTAGTATACAACGTTATACGTTATAACGTAATGCTACATAACGTTATACGTTATAACGTACTAGTATACAACGTTATACGTTATAACGTAATGCTACATAACGTTATACGTTATAACGTAATAGTATACAACGTTATACGTTATAACGTAGTGCTACATAACGTTATACGTTATAAGGTAAGAGTATATAACGTTATACGTTATTACGTAATGCTACATAACGTTGTACGTTATAAGGTAATAGAATATAACGTTATACGTTATAACGTAGTGCTACATAACGTTATACGTTATAACGTAATAGTATAGAACGTTATACGTTATAACGTAATGCTACATAACGTTATACGCTATAATGTAATAGTATAGAACGTTATACGTTATAACGTAATGCTACATAACGTTATACGTTATAACGTAATAGTATACAACGTTATACGTTATAACGTAATGCTACATAACGTTATACGTTATAACGTAATAGTATACAACGAAATACGTTATAACGTAATAGTATACAACGAAATACGTTATAACGTAATGCTACATAACGTTATACGTTATAAGGTATTAGTATATAACGTTATACGTTATAGCGTAATGCTACATAACGTTATACGTTATAAGGTAATAGTATATAACGTTATACGTTATAACGTAATAGTATACAACGAAATACGTTATAACGTAATGCTACATAACGTTATACGTTATAAGGTAATAGTATATAACGTTATACGTTATAGCGTAATGCTACATAACGTTATACGTTATAAGGTAATAGTATATAGCGTTATACGTTATAACGTAATGCTACATAGCGTAATACGTTATAAGGTAACAGTACATAGCGTTATACGATATAACGTAGTGCTACATAACGTTATACGTTATAACGTGGTGCTACATAACGTTATACGTTATAACGTCGTGCTTCATAACGTTATACGTTATAACGTAATAGTATACAACGTTATACGTTATAACGTAATGCTACATAACGTTATACGTTATAACGTAATAGTATACAACGTTATACGTTATAACGTAATGCTATCTAACGTTATACGTTATAACGTAATAGTATACAACGTTATACGTTATAACGTAATGCTACATACCGTTCTACGTTATAACGTAATAGTATACAACGTTATACGTTATAACGTAATGCTACATAACGTTATACGTTATAAAGTAATAGTATACAACGTTATACGTTATAACGTAATGCTACATAACATTATACGTTATAAGGTTATAGTATACAACGTTATATGTTATAGCATAATGCTACATAACGTTATACGTAATAACGTAATGCTACATAACGTTATACGGTATAAGGTTGTAGTATACAACGTTATACGTTATAACGTAATGCTACATAACGTTATACGTTATAACGTACTAGTATACAACGTTATACGTTATAACGTAATGCTACATAACGTTATACGTTATAACGTCATAGTATACAACGTTATACGTTATAACGTAATGCTACATATCGTTATACGTTATAGCGTAATAGTATACAACGTTATACGTTATAACGTAATGCTACATAACGTTGTACGTTATAACGTAATAGTATACAACGTTATACGTTATAACGTAATGCTACATAACGTTATACGTCATAAGGTAATAGTATACAACGTTATATGTTATAGCATAATGCTACATAACGTTATACGTTATAACGTAATGCTACATAACGTTATGCGTTATAAGGTAGTAGTATACAACGTTATACGTTATAACGTAATGCTACATAACGTTATACGTTATAAGGTAATAGTATACAACGTATAACGTTATAAGGTAACAATATATAAGGATATACGTTATGACGTAATGCTACATAACGTTATACGTTATAACGTAATCGTATACAACGAAATACGTTATAACGTAATAGTATACAACGAAATGCGTTATAACGTAATGCTACATAACGTTATACGTTATAAGGTAATGGTATATAACGTTATACGTTATAGCGTAATGCTACATAACGTTATACGTTATAAGGTAATAGTATATAGCGTTATACGTTATAACGTAATGCTACATAACGTAATACGTTATAAGGTAACAGTACATAGCGTTATACGATATAACGTAGTGCTACATAACGTTATACGTTATAACGTGGTGCTACATAACGTTATACGTTATAACGTCATGCTACATAACGTTATACGTTATAACGTAATGCTACATAACGTTATACGTTATAACGTAATAGTATACAACGTTATACGTTATAACGTAATGCTATCTAACGTTATACGTTATAACGTAATAGTATACAACGTTATACGTTATAACGTAATGCTACATATCGTTATACGTTATAACGTAATAGTATACAACGTTATACGTTATAACGTAATGCTACATAACGTTATACGTTATAACGTAATAGTATACAACGTTATACGCTATAGCGTAATGCTACATAACATTAGACGTTATAAGGTTATAGTATTCAGCGTTATATGTTATAGCATAATGCTACATAACGTTATACGTTATAACGTAATGCTACATAACGTTATACGTTATAAGGTAGTAGTATACAACGTTATACGTTATAACGTAATGCTACATAACGTTATACGTTATAACGTACTAGTATACAACGTTATACGTTATAACGACGTGCTACATAACGTTATACGTTATAACGTAATAGTATACAACGTTATACGTTATAACGTAATGCTACATAACGTTATACGTTATAACGTAATAGTATACAACGTTATACGTTATAACATAATGCTACATATCGTTATACGTTATAACGTAATAGTATACAACGTTATACGTTATAACGTAATGCTACATAACGTTATACGTTATAACGTACTAGTATACAACGTTATACGTTATAACGACGTGCTACATAACGTTATACGTTATAACGTAATAGTATACAACGTTATACGTTATAACGTAATGCTACATAACGTTATACGTTATAACGTAATAGTATACAACGTTATACGTTATAACGTAATGCTACATATCGTTATACGTTATAACGTAATAGTATACAACGTTATACGTTATAACGTAATGCTACATAACGTTATACGTTATAACGTAATAGTATACAACGTTATACGTTATAACGTAACGCCACATATCGTTATAAGTTATAACGTAATAGTATACAGCGTTATACGTTATAACGTAATGCTACATAACGTTGTACGTTATAACGTAATAGTATACAACGTTATACGTTATAACGTAATGCTACATAACGTTATACGTTATAAGGTAATAGTATATAACGTATAACGTTATATGGTAATAATATATAACGATATACGTTATAACGTAATGCTACATAACGTTGTACGTTATAAGGTAACAGTATATAACGTTATACGTTAGAACGTAATGCTACATAACGTTATACGATATAAGGTAATAGTATATAACGATATACATTATAACGTAGTGCTACATAACGTTATACGTTATAAGGTAAGAGTATATAACGTTATACGTTATTACGTAATGCTACATAACGTTGTACGTTATAAGGTAATAGAATATAACGTTATACGTTATAACGTAGTGCTACATAACGTTATACGTTATAACGTAATAGTATAGAACGTTATACGTTATAACGTAATGCTACATAACGTTATACGCTATAATGTAATAGTATAGAACGTTATACGTTATAACGTAATGCTACATAACGTTATACGTTATAACGTAATAGTATACAACGTTATACGTTATAACGTAATGCTACATAACGTTATACGTTATAAGGTAATAGTATACCACGTTATACGTTATAACGTAATGCTACATAACGTTATACGTTATAAGGTACTAGTATACAACGTTATACGTTATAACGTAATGCTACATGACATTATACGTTATAAGGTACTAGTATACAACGTTATACGTTATAACCTAATGCTACATAACGTTATACGTTATAAGGTAATAGTATACAACGTATAACGTTATAAGGTAACAATATATAAGGATATACGTTATAACGTAATGCTACATAACGTTATACGTTATAACGTAATAGTATACAACGAAATACGTTATAACGTAATAGTATACAACGAAATACGTTATAACGTAATGCTACATAACGTTATACGTTATAAGGTATTAGTATATAACGTTATACGTTATAGCGTAATGCTACATAACGTTATACGTTATAAGGTAATAGTATATAACGTTATACGTTATAACGTAATAGTATACAACGAAATAGGTTATAACGTAATGCTACATAACGTTATACGTTATAAGGTAATAGTATATAACGTTATACGTTATAGCGTAATGCTACATAACGTTATACGTTATAAGGTAATAGTATATAGCGTTATACGTTATAACGTAATGCTACATAGCGTAATACGTTATAAGGTAACAGTACATAGCGTTATACGATATAACGTAGTGCTACATAACGTTATACGTTATAACGTGGTGCTACATAAAGTTATACGTTATAACGTCGTGCTTCATAACGTTATACGTTATAACGTAATAGTATACAACGTTATACGTTATAACGTAATGCTACATAACGTTATACGTTATAACGTAATAGTATACAACGTTATACGTTATAACGTAATGCTATCTAACGTTATACGTTATAACGTAATAGTATACAACGTTATACGTTATAACGTAATGCTACATACCGTTCTACGTTATAACGTAATAGTATACAACGTTATACGTTATAACGTAATGCTACATAACGTTATACGTTATAAAGTAATAGTATACAACGTTATACGTTATAACGTAATGCTACATAACATTATACGTTATAAGGTTATAGTATACAACGTTATATGTTATAGCATAATGCTACATAACGTTATACGTAATAACGTAATGCTACATAACGTTATACGGTATAAGGTTGTAGTATACAACGTTATACGTTATAACGTAATGCTACATAACGTTATACGTTATAACGTACTAGTATACAACGTTATACGTTATAACGTAATGCTACATAACGTTATACGTTATAACGTCATAGTATACAACGTTATACGTTATAACGTAATGCTACATATCGTTATACGTTATAACGTAATAGTATACAACGTTATACGTTATAACGTAATGCTACATAACGTTATACGTTATAACGTAATAGTATACAACGTTATACGTTATAACGTAGTGCTACATAACGTTATACGTTATAAGGTAAGAGTATATAACGTTATACGTTATTACGTAATGCTACATAACGTTGTACGTTATAAGGTAATAGAATATAACGTTATACGTTATAACGTAGTGCTACATAACGTTATACGTTATAACGTAATAGTATAGAACGTTATACGTTATAACGTAATGCTACATAACGTTATACGCTATAATGTAATAGTATAGAACGTTATACGTTATAACGTAATGCTACATAACGTTATACGTTATAACGTAATAGTATACAACGTTATACGTTATAACGTAATGCTACATAACGTTATACGTTATAAGGTAATCGTATACCACGTTATACGTTATAACGTAATGCTACATAACGTTATACGTTATAAGGTACTAGTATACAACGTTATACGTTATAACGTAATGCTACATGACATTATACGTTATAAGGTACTAGTATACAACGTTATACGTTATAACCTAATGCTACATAACGTTATACGTTATAAGGTAATAGTATACAACGTATAACGTTATAAGGTAACAATATATAAGGATATACGTTATAACGTAATGCTACATAACGTTATACGTTATAACGTAATAGTATACAACGAAATACGTTATAACGTAATAGTATACAACGAAATACGTTATAACGTAATGCTACATAACGTTATACGTTATAAGGTATTAGTATATAACGTAATACGTTATAGCGTAATGCTACATAACGTTATACGTTATAAGGTAATAGTATATAACGTTATACGTTATAACGTAATAGTATACAACGAAATACGTTATAACGTAATGCTACATAACGTTATACGTTATAAGGTAATAGTATATAACGTTATACGTTATAGCGTAATGCTACATAACGTTATACGTTATAAGGTAATAGTATATAGCGTTATACGTTATAACGTAATGCTACATAGCGTAATACGTTATAAGGTAACAGTACATAGCGTTATACGATATAACGTAGTGCTACATAACGTTATACGTTATAACGTGGTGCTACATAACGTTATACGTTATAACGTCGTGCTTCATAACGTTATACGTTATAACGTAATAGTATACAACGTTATACGTTATAACGTAATGCTACATAACGTTATACGTTATAACGTAATAGTATACAACGTTATACGTTATAACGTAATGCTATCTAACGTTATACGTTATAACGTAATAGTATACAACGTTATACGTTATAACGTAATGCTACATACCGTTCTACGTTATAACGTAATAGTATACAACGTTATACGTTATAACGTAATGCTACATAACGTTATACGTTATAAAGTAATAGTATACAACGTTATACGTTATAACGTAATGCTACATAACATTATACGTTATAAGGTTATAGTATACAACGTTATATGTTATAGCATAATGCTACATAACGTTATACGTAATAACGTAATGCTACATAACGTTATACGGTATAAGGTTGTAGTATACAACGTTATACGTTATAACGTAATGCTACATAACGTTATACGTTATAACGTACTAGTATACAACGTTATACGTTATAACGTAATGCTACATAACGTTATACGTTATAACGTCATAGTATACAACGTTATACGTTATAACGTAATGCTACATATCGTTATACGTTATAACGTAATAGTATACAACGTTATACGTTATAACGTAATGCTACATAACGTTATACGTTATAACGTAATAGTATACAACGTTATACGTTATAACGTAATGCTACATATCGTTATACGTTATAGCGTAATAGTATACAACGTTATACGTTATAACGTAATGCTACATAACGTTGTACGTTATAACGTAATAGTATACAACGTTATACGTTATAACGTAATGCTACATAACGTTATACGTCATAAGGTAATAGTATACAACGTTATATGTTATAGCATAATGCTACATAACGTTATACGTTATAACGTAATGCTACATAACGTTATGCGTTATAAGGTAGTAGTATACAACGTTATACGTTATAACGTAATGCTACATAACGTTATACGTTATAAGGTACTAGTATACAACGTTATACGTTATAACGTCGTGCTACATAACGTTATACGTTATAACGTAATAGTATACAACGTTATACGTTATAACGTAATGCTACATAACGTCATACGTTATAAGGTAATAGTATATAACGTATAACGTTATATGGTAACAATATATAACGATATACGTTATAGCGTAATGCTACATAACGTTATACGTTATAAGGTAACAGTATATAACGTTATACGTTAGAACGTAATGCTACATAACGTTACACGATATAAGGTAATAGTATATAACGATATACGTTATAACGTAGTGCTACATAACGTTATACGTTATAACGTAATAGTATACAACGTTATACGTTATAACGTAATGCTACATAACGTTATACGTTATAACGTAATAGTATACAACGTTATACGTTATAACGTAATGCTACATAACGTTATACGTTATAACGTAATAGTATACAACGAAATACGTTATAACGTAATGCTACATAACGTTATACGTTATAAGGTAATAGTATATAACGTTATACGTTATAACGTAGTGCTACATAACGTTATACGTTATAACGTAATAGTATACAACGTTATACGTTATAACGTAATAGTATACAACGTTATACGTTATAACGTAATGCTACATAACGTTATACGTTATAACGTAATAGTATACAACGTTATACGTTATAACGTAATGCTATCTAACGTTATACGTTATAACGTAATAGTATACAACGTTATACGTTATAACGTAATGCTACATACCGTTATACGTTATAACGTAATAGTATACAACGTTATACGTTATAACGTAATGCTACATAACGTTATACGTTATAACGTAATAGTATACACCGTTATACGTTATAACGTCGTGCTACATAACGTTATACGTTATAACGTAATAGTATATAACGTTATACGTTATAACGTAATGCTACATAACCTTATACGTTATAAGGTTATAGTATACAACGTTATATGTTATAGCATAATGCTACATAACGTTATACGTTATAACGTAATGCTACATAACGTTATACGTTATAAGGTTGTAGTATACAACGTTATACGTTATAACGTAATGCTACATAACGTTATACGTTATAACGTACTAGTATACAACGTTATACGTTATAACGTCGTGCTACATAACGTTATACGTTATAACGTAATAGTATACAACGTTATACGTTATAACGTAATGCTACATAACGTTATACGTTATAACGTCATAGTATACAACGTTATACGTTATAACGTAATGCTACATATCGTTATACGTTATAACGTAATAGTATACAACGTTATACGTTATAACGTAATGCTACATAACGTTATACGTTATAACGTAATAGTATACAACGTTATACGTTATAACGTAATGCTACATATCGTTATACGTTATAACGTAATAGTATACAACGTTATACGTTATAACGTAATGCTACATAACGTTGTACGTTATAACGTAATAGTATACAACGTTATACGTTATAACGTAATGCTACATAACGTTATACGTTATAACGTAATAGTATACAACGTTATACGTTATAACGTAATGCTACATAACGTTATACGTTATAAGGTAATAGTATACAACGTTATACGTTATAACGTAATGCTACATAACGTTATACGTCATAAGGTAATAGTATACAACGTTATATGTTATAGCATAATGCTACATAACGTTATACGTTATAACGTAATGCTACATAACGTTATGCGTTATAAGGTAGTAGTATACAACGTTATACGTTATAACGTAATGCTACATAACGTTATACGTTATAAGGTACTAGTATACAACGTTATACGTTATAACGTCGTGCTACATAACGTTATACGTTATAACGTAATAGTATACAACGTTATACGTTATAACGTAATGCTACATAACGTTATACGTTATAACGTAATAGTATACACCGTTATACGTTATAACGTCGTGCTACATAACGTTATACGTTATAACGTAATAGTATATAACGTTATACGTTATAACGTAATGCTACATAACCTTATACGTTATAAGGTTATAGTATACAACGTTATATGTTATAGCATAATGCTACATAACGTTATACGTTATAACGTAATGCTACATAACGTTATACGTTATAAGGTTGTAGTATACAACGTTATACGTTATAACGTAATGCTACATAACGTTATACGTTATAACGTACTAGTATACAACGTTATACGTTATAACGTCGTGCTACATAACGTTATACGTTATAACGTAATAGTATACAACGTTATACGTTATAACGTAATGCTACATAACGTTATACGTTATAACGTCATAGTATACAACGTTATACGTTATAACGTAATGCTACATATCGTTATACGTTATAACGTAATAGTATACAACGTTATACGTTATAACGTAATGCTACATAACGTTATACGTTATAACGTAATAGTATACAACGTTATACGTTATAACGTAATGCTACATATCGTTATACGTTATAACGTAATAGTATACAACGTTATACGTTATAACGTAATGCTACATAACGTTGTACGTTATAACGTAATAGTATACAACGTTATACGTTATAACGTAATGCTACATAACGTTATACGTTATAACGTAATAGTATACAACGTTATACGTTATAACGTCGTGCTACATAACGTTATACGTTATAACGTAATAGTATACAACGTTATACGTTATAACGTAATGCTACATAACGTTATACGTTATAACGTAATAGTATACAACGTTATACGTTATGACGTAATGCTACATAACGTTATACGTTATAACGTAATAGTATATAACGTTATACGATATAACGTAGTGCAACATAACGTTATACGTTATAACGTAATGCTCCATAACGTTATACGTTATAAGGTAATAGTATATAACGTTATACGATATAACGTAGTGCAACATAACGTTATACGTTATAACGTGGTGCTACATAACGTTATACGTTATAACGTAATAGTATACAACGTTATACGTTATAACGTAATGCTACATAACGTTATACGTTATAACGTAATAGTATATAACGTTATACGATATAACGTAGTGCAACATAACGTTATACGATATAACGTAGTGCTACATAACGTTATACGTCATAACGTAATAGTATACAACGTTATACGTTATAACGTAATGCTACATAACGTTATACGTTATAACGTAATAGTATACAACGTTATACGTTATAACGTAATGCTACATAACGTTATACGTTATAAGGTAATAGTATACCACGTTATACGTTATAACGTAATGCTACATAACGTTATACGTTATAACGTAATAGTATACAACGTTATACGTTATATCGTAATGCTACATAACGTTATACGTTATAACGTAATAGTATACAACGTTATACGTTATAACGTAATGCTACATAACGTTATACGTTATAACGTAATAGTATATAACGTTATACGATATAACGTAGTGCAACATAACGTTATACGATATAACGTAGTGCTACATAACGTTATACGTCATAACGTAATAGTATACCACGTTATACGTTATATCGTAATGCTACATAACGTTATACGTTATAACGTAATAGTATACAACGTTATACGTTATAACGTAATGCTACATAACGTTATACGTCATAAGGTAATAGTATACAACGTTATATGTTATAGCATAATGCTACATAACGTTATACGTTATAACGTAATGCTACATAACGTTATGCGTTATAAGGTAGTAGTATACAACGTTATACGTTATAACGTCGTGCTACATAACGTTATACGTTATAACGTAATAGTATACATCGTTATACGTTATAACGTAATGCTACATAACGTTATACGTTATAACGTAATAGTATACACCGTTATACGTTATAACGTCGTGCTACATAACGTTATACGTTATAACGTAATAGTATACAACGTTATACGTTATAACGTAATAGTATACAACGTTATACGTTATGACGTAATGCTACATAACGTCATACGTTATAACGTAATAGTATATAACGTTATACGATATAACGTAGTGCAACATAACGTTATACGTTATAACGTAATGCTCCATAACGTTATACGTTATAAGGTAATAGTATATAACGTTATACGATATAACGTAGTGCAACATAACGTTATACGTTATAACGTGGTGCTACATAACGTTAAACGTTATAACGTAATAGTATACAACGTTATACGTTATAGCGTAATGCTACATAACGTTATACGTTATAACGTAATAGTATATAACGTTATACGATATAACGTAGTGCAACATAACGTTATACGATATAACGTAGTGCTACATAACGTTATACGTCATAACGTAATAGTATACAACGTTATACGTTATAACGTAATGCTACATAACGTTATACGTTATAACGTAATAGTATACAACGTTATACGTTATAACGTAATGCTACATAACGTTATACGTTATAACGTAATAGTATACAACGTTATACGTTATAACGTAATGCTACATAACGTTATACGTTATAACGTAATAGTATACAACGAAATACGTTATAACGTAATGCTACATAACGTTATACGTTATAAGGTAATAGTATATAACGTTATACGTTATAACGTAGTGCTACATAACGTTATACGTTATAACGTAATAGTATACAACGTTATACGTTATAACGTAATAGTATACAACGTTATACGTTATAACGTAATGCTACATAACGTTATACGTTATAACGTAATAGTATACAACGTTATACGTTATAACGTAATGCTATCTAACGTTATACGTTATAACGTAATAGTATACAACGTTATACGTTATAACGTAATGCTACATACCGTTATACGTTATAACGTAATAGTATACAACGTTATACGTTATAACGTAATGCTACATAACGTTATACGTTATAACGTAATAGTATACACCGTTATACGTTATAACGTCGTGCTACATAACGTTATACGTTATAACGTAATAGTATATAACGTTATACGTTATAACGTAATGCTACATAACCTTATACGTTATAAGGTTATAGTATACAACGTTATATGTTATAGCATAATGCTACATAACGTTATACGTTATAACGTAATGCTACATAACGTTATACGTTATAAGGTTGTAGTATACAACGTTATACGTTATAACGTAATGCTACATAACGTTATACGTTATAACGTACTAGTATACAACGTTATACGTTATAACGTCGTGCTACATAACGTTATACGTTATAACGTAATAGTATACAACGTTATACGTTATAACGTAATGCTACATAACGTTATACGTTATAACGTCATAGTATACAACGTTATACGTTATAACGTAATGCTACATATCGTTATACGTTATAACGTAATAGTATACAACGTTATACGTTATAACGTAATGCTACATAACGTTATACGTTATAACGTAATAGTATACAACGTTATACGTTATAACGTAATGCTACATAACGTTGTACGTTATAACGTAATAGTATACAACGTTATACGTTATAACGTAATGCTACATAACGTTGTACGTTATAACGTAATAGTATACAACGTTATACGTTATAACGTAATGCTACATAACGTTATACGTTATAACGTAATAGTATACACCGTTATACGTTATAACGTCGTGCTACATAACGTTATACGTTATAACGTAATAGTATATAACGTTATACGTTATAACGTAATGCTACATAACCTTATACGTTATAAGGTTATAGTATACAACGTTATATGTTATAGCATAATGCTACATAACGTTATACGTTATAACGTAATGCTACATAACGTTATACGTTATAAGGTTGTAGTATACAACGTTATACGTTATAACGTAATGCTACATAACGTTATACGTCATAAGGTAATAGTATACAACGTTATATGTTATAGCATAATGCTACATAACGTTATACGTTATAACGTAATGCTACATAACGTTATGCGTTATAAGGTAGTAGTATACAACGTTATACGTTATAACGTAATGCTACATAACGTTATACGTTATAAGGTACTAGTATACAACGTTATACGTTATAACGTCGTGCTACATTACGTTATACGTTATAACGTAATAGTATACAACGTTATACGTTATAACGTAATGCTACATAACGTTATACGTTATAACGTAATAGTATACACCGTTATACGTTATAACGTCGTGCTACATAACGTTATACGTTATAACGTAATAGTATATAACGTTATACGTTATAACGTAATGCTACATAACCTTATACGTTATAAGGTTATAGTATACAACGTTATATGTTATAGCATAATGCTACATAACGTTATACGTTATAACGTAATGCTACATAACGTTATACGTTATAAGGTTGTAGTATACAACGTTATACGTTATAACGTAATGCTACATAACGTTATACGTTATAACGTACTAGTATACAACGTTATACGTTATAACGTCGTGCTACATAACGTTATACGTTATAACGTAATAGTATACAACGTTATACGTTATAACGTAATGCTACATAACGTTATACGTTATAACGTCATAGTATACAACGTTATACGTTATAACGTAATGCTACATATCGTTATACGTTATAACGTAATAGTATACAACGTTATACGTTATAACGTAATGCTACATAACGTTATACGTTATAACGTAATAGTATACAACGTTATACGTTATAACGTAATGCTACATATCGTTATACGTTATAACGTAATAGTATACAACGTTATACGTTATAACGTAATGCTACATAACGTTGTACGTTATAACGTAATAGTATACAACGTTATACGTTATAACGTAATGCTACATAACGTTATACGTTATAACGTAATAGTATACAACGTTATACGTTATAACGTCGTGCTACATAACGTTATACGTTATAACGTAATAGTATACAACGTTATACGTTATAACGTAATGCTACATAACGTTATACGTTATAACGTAATAGTATACAACGTTATACGTTATGACGTAATGCTACATAACGTTATACGTTATAACGTAATAGTATATAACGTTATACGATATAACGTAGTGCAACATAACGTTATACGTTATAACGTAATGCTCCATAACGTTATACGTTATAAGGTAATAGTATATAACGTTATACGATATAACGTAGTGCAACATAACGTTATACGTTATAACGTGGTGCTACATAACGTTATACGTTATAACGTAATAGTATACAACGTTATACGTTATAACGTAATGCTACATAACGTTATACGTTATAACGTAATAGTATATAACGTTATACGATATAACGTAGTGCAACATAACGTTATACGATATAACGTAGTGCTACATAACGTTATACGTCATAACGTAATAGTATACAACGTTATACGTTATAACGTAATGCTACATAACGTTATACGTTATAACGTAATAGTATACAACGTTATACGTTATAACGTAATGCTACATAACGTTATACGTTATAAGGTAATAGTATACCACGTTATACGTTATAACGTAATGCTACATAACGTTATACGTTATAACGTAATAGTATACAACGTTATACGTTATATCGTAATGCTACATAACGTTATACGTTATAACGTAATAGTATACAACGTTATACGTTATAACGTAATGCTACATAACGTTATACGTTATAACGTAATAGTATATAACGTTATACGATATAACGTAGTGCAACATAACGTTATACGATATAACGTAGTGCTACATAACGTTATACGTCATAACGTAATAGTATACCACGTTATACGTTATATCGTAATGCTACATAACGTTATACGTTATAACGTAATAGTATACAACGTTATACGTTATAACGTAATGCTACATAACGTTATACGTCATAAGGTAATAGTATACAACGTTATATGTTATAGCATAATGCTACATAACGTTATACGTTATAACGTAATGCTACATAACGTTATGCGTTATAAGGTAGTAGTATACAACGTTATACGTTATAACGTCGTGCTACATAACGTTATACGTTATAACGTAATAGTATACATCGTTATACGTTATAACGTAATGCTACATAACGTTATACGTTATAACGTAATAGTATACACCGTTATACGTTATAACGTCGTGCTACATAACGTTATACGTTATAACGTAATAGTATACAACGTTATACGTTATAACGTAATAGTATACAACGTTATACCTTATGACGTAATGCTACATAACGTTATACGTTATAACGTAATAGTATATAACGTTATACGATATAACGTAGTGCAACATAACGTTATACGTTATAACGTAATGCTCCATAACGTTATACGTTATAAGGTAATAGTATATAACGTTATACGATATAACGTAGTGCAACATAACGTTATACGTTATAACGTGGTGCTACATAACGTTAAACGTTATAACGTAATAGTATACAACGTTATACGTTATAACGTAATGCTACATAACGTTATACGTTATAACGTAATAGTATATAACGTTATACGATATAACGTAGTGCAACATAACGTTATACGATATAACGTAGTGCTACATAACGTTATACGTCATAACGTAATAGTATACAACGTTATACGTTATAACGTAATGCTACATAACGTTATACGTTATAACGTAATAGTATACAACGTTATACGTTATAACGTAATGCTACATAACGTCATACGTTATAAGGTAATAGTATACCACGTTATACGTTATAACGTAATGCTACATAACGTTATACGTTATAACGTAATAGTATACAACGTTATACGTTATATCGTAATGCTACATAACGTTATACGTTATAACGTAATAGTATACAACGTTATACGTTATAACGTAATGCTACATAACGTTATACGTTATAACGTAATAGTATATAACGTTATACGATATAACGTAGTGCAACATAACGTTATACGATATAACGTAGTGCTACATAACGTTATACGTCATAACGTAATAGTATACCACGTTATACGTTATATCGTAATGCTACATAACGTTATACGTTATAACGTAATAGTATACAACGTTATACGTTATAACGTAATGCTACATAACGTTATACGTCATAAGGTAATAGTATACAACGTTATATGTTATAGCATAATGCTACATAACGTTATACGTTATAACGTAATGCTACATAACGTTATGCGTTATAAGGTAGTAGTATACAACGTTATACGTTATAACGTCGTGCTACATAACGTTATACGTTATAACGTAATAGTATACATCGTTATACGTTATAACGTAATGCTACATAACGTTATACGTTATAACGTAATAGTATACACCGTTATACGTTATAACGTCGTGCTACATAACGTTATACGTTATAACGTAATAGTATACAACGTTATACGTTATAACGTAATAGTATACAACGTTATACGTTATGACGTAATGCTACATAACGTTATACGTTATAACGTAATAGTATATAACGTTATACGATATAACGTAGTGCAACATAACGTTATACGTTATAACGTAATGCTCCATAACGTTATACGTTATAAGGTAATAGTATATAACGTTATACGATATAACGTAGTGCAACATAACGTTATACGTTATAACGTGGTGCTACATAACGTTAAACGTTATAACGTAATAGTATACAACGTTATACGTTATAACGTAATGCTACATAACGTTATACGTTATAACGTAATAGTATATAACGTTATACGATATAACGTAGTGCAACATAACGTTATACGATATAACGTAGTGCTACATAACGTTATACGTCATCACGTAATAGTATACAACGTTATACGTTATAACGTAATGCTACATAACGTTATACGTTATAACGTAATAGTATACAACGTTATACGTTATAACGTAATGCTACATAACGTCATACGTTATAAGGTAATAGTATATAACGTATAACGTTATATGGTAACAATATATAACGATATACGTTATAGCGTAATGCTACATAACGTTATACGTTATAAGGTAACAGTATATAACGTTATACGTTAGAACGTAATGCTACATAACGTTACACGATATAAGGTAATAGTATATAACGATATACGTTATAACGTAGTGCTACATAACGTTATACGTTATAACGTAATAGTATACAACGTTATACGTTATAACGTAATGCTACATAACGTTATACGTTATAACGTAATAGTATACAACGTTATACGTTATAACGTAATGCTACATAACGTTATACGTTATAACGTAATAGTATACAACGAAATACGTTATAACGTAATGCTACATAACGTTATACGTTATAAGGTAATAGTATATAACGTTATACGTTATAACGTAGTGCTACATAACGTTATACGTTATAACGTAATAGTATACAACGTTATACGTTATAACGTAATGCTACATAACGTTATACGTTATAACGTAATAGTATACAACGTTATACGTTATAACGTAATGCTATCTAACGTTATACGTTATAACGTAATAGTATACAACGTTATACGTTATAACGTAATGCTACATACCGTTATACGTTATAACGTAATAGTATACAACGTTATACGTTATAACGTAATGCTACATAACGTTATACGTTATAACGTAATAGTATACACCGTTATACGTTATAACGTCGTGCTACATAACGTTATACGTTATAACGTAATAGTATATAACGTTATACGTTATAACGTAATGCTACATAACCTTATACGTTATAAGGTTATAGTATACAACGTTATATGTTATAGCATAATGCTACATAACGTTATACGTTATAACGTAATGCTACATAACGTTATACGTTATAAGGTTGTAGTATACAACGTTATACGTTATAACGTAATGCTACATAACGTTATACGTTATAACGTACTAGTATACAACGTTATACGTTATAACGTCGTGCTACATAACGTTATACGTTATAACGTAATAGTATACAACGTTATACGTTATAACGTAATGCTACATAACGTTATACGTTATAACGTCATAGTATACAACGTTATACGTTATAACGTAATGCTACATATCGTTATACGTTATAACGTAATAGTATACAACGTTATACGTTATAACGTAATGCTACATAACGTTATACGTTATAACGTAATAGTATACAACGTTATACGTTATAACGTAATGCTACATATCGTTATACGTTATAACGTAATGCTACATAACGTTGTACGTTATAACGTAATAGTATACAACGTTATACGTTATAACGTAATGCTACATAACGTTATACGTTATAACGTAATAGTATACAACGTTATACGTTATAACGTAATGCTACATAACGTTATACGTTATAACGTAATAGTATACAACGAAATACGTTATAACGTAATGCTACATAACGTTATACGTTATAAGGTAATAGTATATAACGTTATACGTTATAACGTAGTGCTACATAACGTTATACGTTATAACGTAATAGTATACAACGTTATACGTTATAACGTAATGCTACATAACGTTATACGTTATAACGTAATAGTATACAACGTTATACGTTATAACGTAATGCTATCTAACGTTATACGTTATAACGTAATAGTATACAACGTTATACGTTATAACGTAATGCTACATACCGTTATACGTTATAACGTAATAGTATACAACGTTATACGTTATAACGTAATGCTACATAACGTTATACGTTATAACGTAATAGTATACACCGTTATACGTTATAACGTCGTGCTACATAACGTTATACGTTATAACGTAATAGTATATAACGTTATACGTTATAACGTAATGCTACATAACCTTATACGTTATAAGGTTATAGTATACAACGTTATATGTTATAGCATAATGCTACATAACGTTATACGTTATAACGTAATGCTACATAACGTTATACGTTATAAGGTTGTAGTATACAACGTTATACGTTATAACGTAATGCTACATAACGTTATACGTTATAACGTACTAGTATACAACGTTATACGTTATAACGTCGTGCTACATAACGTTATACGTTATAACGTAATAGTATACAACGTTATACGTTATAACGTAATGCTACATAACGTTATACGTTATAACGTCATAGTATACAACGTTATACGTTATAACGTAATGCTACATATCGTTATACGTTATAACGTAATAGTATACAACGTTATACGTTATAACGTAATGCTACATAACGTTATACGTTATAACGTAATAGTATACAACGTTATACGTTATAACGTAATGCTACATATCGTTATACGTTATAACGTAATGCTACATAACGTTGTACGTCATAACGTAATAGTATACAACGTTATACGTTATAACGTAATGCTACATAACGTTATACGTTATAACGTAATAGTATACAACGTTATACGTTATAACGTAATGCTACATAACGTTATACGTTATAAGGTAATAGTATACAACGTTATACGTTATAACGTAATGCTACATAACGTTATACGTCATAAGGTAATAGTATACAACGTTATATGTTATAGCATAATGCTACATAACGTTATACGTTATAACGTAATGCTACATAACGTTATGCGTTATAAGGTAGTAGTATACAACGTTATACGTTATAACGTAATGCTACATAACGTTATACGTTATAAGGTACTAGTATACAACGTTATACGTTATAACGTCGTGCTACATAACGTTATACGTTATAACGTAATAGTATACAACGTTATACGTTATAACGTAATGCTACATAACGTTATACGTTATAACGTAATAGTATACACCGTTATACGTTATAACGTCGTGCTACATAACGTTATACGTTATAACGTAATAGTATATAACGTTATACGTTATAACGTAATGCTACATAACCTTATACGTTATAAGGTTATAGTATACAACGTTATATGTTATAGCATAATGCTACATAACGTTATACGTTATAACGTAATGCTACATAACGTTATACGTTATAAGGTTGTAGTATACAACGTTATACGTTATAACGTAATGCTACATAACGTTATACGTTATAACGTACTAGTATACAACGTTATACGTTATAACGTCGTGCTACATAACGTTATACGTTATAACGTAATAGTATACAACGTTATACGTTATAACGTAATGCTACATAACGTTATACGTTATAACGTCATAGTATACAACGTTATACGTTATAACGTAATGCTACATATCGTTATACGTTATAACGTAATAGTATACAACGTTATACGTTATAACGTAATGCTACATAACGTTATACGTTATAACGTAATAGTATACAACGTTATACGTTATAACGTAATGCTACATATCGTTATACGTTATAACGTAATAGTATACAACGTTATACGTTATAACGTAATGCTACATAACGTTGTACGTTATAACGTAATAGTATACAACGTTATACGTTATAACGTAATGCTACATAACGTTATACGTTATAACGTAATAGTATACAACGTTATACGTTATAACGTCGTGCTACATAACGTTATACGTTATAACGTAATAGTATACAACGTTATACGTTATAACGTAATGCTACATAACGTTATACGTTATAACGTAATAGTATACAACGTTATACGTTATGACGTAATGCTACATAACGTTATACGTTATAACATAATAGTATATAACGTTATACGATATAACGTAGTGCAACATAACGTTATACGTTATAACGTAATGCTCCATAACGTTATACGTTATAAGGTAATAGTATATAACGTTATACGATATAACGTAGTGCAACATAACGTTATACGTTATAACGTGGTGCTACATAACGTTATACGTTATAACGTAATAGTATACAACGTTATACGTTATAACGTAATGCTACATAACGTTATACGTTATAACGTAATAGTATATAACGTTATACGATATAACGTAGTGCAACATAACGTTATACGATATAACGTAGTGCTACATAACGTTATACGTCATAACGTAATAGTATACAACGTTATACGTTATAACGTAATGCTACATAACGTTGTACGTTATAACGTAATAGTATACAACGTTATACGTTATAACGTAATGCTACATAACGTTATACGTTATAAGGTAATAGTATACCACGTTATACGTTATAACGTAATGCTACATAACGTTATACGTTATAACGTAATAGTATACAACGTTATACGTTATATCGTAATGCTACATAACGTTATACGTTATAACGTAATAGTATACAACGTTATACGTTATAACGTAATGCTACATAACGTTATACGTTATAACGTAATAGTATACAACGAAATACGTTACAACGTAATGCTACATAACGTTATACGTTATAAGGTGATAGTATATAACGTTACACGTTATAACGTAGTGCTACATAACGTTATACGTTATAACGTGATAGTATAAAACGTTATACGTTATAACGTAATGCTACATAACGTCATACGTTATAAGGTAATAGTATATAACGTATAACGTTATATGGTAACAATATATAACGATATACGTTATAGCGTAATGCTACATAACGTTATACGTTATAAGGTAACAGTATATAACGTTATACGTTAGAACGTAATGCTACATAACGTTACACGATATAAGGTAATAGTATATAACGATATACGTTATAACGTAGTGCTACATAACGTTATACGTTATAACGTAATAGTATACAACGTTATACGTTATAACGTAATGCTACATAACGTTATACGTTATAACGTAATAGTATACAACGTTATACGTTATAACGTAATGCTACATAACGTTATACGTTATAACGTAATAGTATACAACGAAATACGTTATAACGTAATGCTACATAACGTTATACGTTTTAAGGTAATAGTATATAACGTTATACGTTATAACGTAGTGCTACATAACGTTATACGTTATAACGTAATAGTATAGAACGTTATACGTTATAACGTGATGCTACATAACGTTATACGTTATAACGTAATAGTATACAACGTTATACGTTATAACGTAATGCTACATAACGTTATACGTTATAACGTAATAGTATACAACGTTATACGTTATAACGTAATGCTACATAACGTTATACGTTATAAGGTAATAGTATACCACGTTCTACGTTATAACGTAATGCTACATAACGTTATACGTTATAACGTAATAGTATATAACGTTATACGATATAACGTAGTGCAACATAACGTTATACGATATAACGTAGTGCTACATAACGTTATACGTTATAACGTAATAGTATACAACGTTATACGTTATAACGTAATGCTACATAACGTTATACGTTATAATGTAATAGTATACAACGTTATACGTTATAACGTAATGCTACATGACGTTATACGTTATAAGGTAATAGTATACCACGTTATACGTTATAACGTAATGCTACATAACGTTATACGTTATAACGTAATAGTATACAACGTTATACGTTATATCGTAATGCTACATAACGTTATACGTTATAACGTAATAGTATACAACGTTATACGTTATATCGTAATGCTACATAACGTTATACGTTATAACGTAATAGTATACAACGTTATACGTTATAACGTAATGCTACATAACGTTATACGTTATAACGTAATAGTATACAACGAAATACGTTACAACGTAATGCTACATAACGTTATACGTTATAAGGTGATAGTTTATAACGTTACACGTTATAACGTAGTGCTACATAACGTTATACGTTATAACGTGATAGTATAAAACGTTATGCGTTATAACGTAATGCTACATAACGTCATACGTTATAAGGTAATAGTATATAACGTATAACGTTATATGGTAACAATATATAACGATATACGTTATAGCGTAATGCTACATAACGTTATACGTTATAAGGTAACAATATATAACATTATACGTTAGAACGTAATGCTACATAACGTTACACGATATAAGGTAATAGTATATAACGATATACGTTATAACGTAGTGCTACATAACGTTATACGTTATAACGTAATAGTATACAACGTTATACGTTATAACGTAATGCTACATAACGTTATACGTTATAACGTAATAGTATACAACGTTATACGTTATAACGTAATGCTACATAACGTTATACGTTATAACGTAATAGTATACAACGAAATACGTTATAACGTAATGCTACATAACGTTATACGTTTTAAGGTAATAGTATATAACGTTATACGTTATAACGTAGTGCTACATAACGTTATACGTTATAACGTAATAGTATAGAACGTTATACGTTATAACGTGATGCTACATAACGTTATACGTTATAACGTAATAGTATACAACGTTATACGTTATAACGTAATGCTACATAACGTTATACGTTATAACGTAATAGTATACAACGTTATACGTTATAACGTAATGCTACATAACGTTATACGTTATAAGGTAATAGTATACCACGTTCTACGTTATAACGTAATGCTACATAACGTTATACGTTATAACGTAATAGTATATAACGTTATACGATATAACGTAGTGCAACATAACGTTATACGATATAACGTAGTGCTACATAACGTTATACGTTATAACGTAATAGTATACAACGTTATACGTTATAACGTAATGCTACATAACGTTATACGTTATAATGTAATAGTATACAACGTTATACGTTGTAACGTAATGCTACATGACGTTATACGTTATAAGGTAATAGTATACCACGTTATACGTTATAACGTAATGCTACATAACGTTATACGTTATAACGTAATAGTATACAACGTTATACGTTATATCGTAATGCTACATAACGTTATACGTTATAACGTAATAGTATACAACGTTATACGTTATATCGTAATGCTACATAACGTTATACGTTATAACGTAATAGTATACAACGTTATACGTTATAACGTAATGCTACATAACGTTATACGTTATAACGTAATAGTATACAACGAAATACGTTACAACGTAATGCTACATAACGTTATACGTTATAAGGTGATAGTATATAACGTTACACGTTATAACGTAGTGCTACATAACGTTATACGTTATAACGTGATAGTATAAAACGTTATACGTTATAACGTAATGCTACATAACGTCATACGTTATAAGGTAATAGTATATAACGTATAACGTTATATGGTAACAATATATAACGATATACGTTATAGCGTAATGCTACATAACGTTATACGTTATAAGGTAACAGTATATAACGTTATACGTTAGAACGTAATGCTACATAACGTTACACGATATAAGGTAATAGTATATAACGATATACGTTATAACGTAGTGCTACATAACGTTATACGTTATAACGTAATAGTATACAACGTTATACGTTATAACGTAATGCTACATAACGTTATACGTTATAACGTAATAGTATACAACGTTATACGTTATAACGTAATGCTACATAACGTTATACGTTATAACGTAATAGTATACAACGAAATACGTTATAACGTAATGCTACATAACGTTATACGTTTTAAGGTAATAGTATATAACGTTATACGTTATAACGTAGTGCTACATAACGTTATACGTTATAACGTAATAGTATAGAACGTTATACGTTATAACGTGATGCTACATAACGTTATACGTTATAACGTAATAGTATACAACGTTATACGTTATAACGTAATGCTACATAACGTTATACGTTATAACGTAATAGTATACAACGTTATACGTTATAACGTAATGCTACATAACGTTATACGTTATAAGGTAATAGTATACCACGTTCTACGTTATAACGTAATGCTACATAACGTTATACGTTATAACGTAATAGTATATAACGTTATACGATATAACGTAGTGCAACATAACGTTATACGATATAACGTAGTGCTACATAACGTTATACGTTATAACGTAATAGTATACAACGTTATACGTTATAACGTAATGCTACATAACGTTATACGTTATAATGTAATAGTATACAACGTTATACGTTATAACGTAATGCTACATGACGTTATACGTTATAAGGTAATAGTATACCACGTTATACGTTATAACGTAATGCTACATAACGTTATACGTTATAACGTAATAGTATACAACGTTATACGTTATATCGTAATGCTACATAACGTTATACGTTATAACGTAATAGTATACAACGTTATACGTTATAACGTAATGCTACATAACGTTATACGTTATAACGTAATAGTATACAACGAAATACGTTACAACGTAATGCTACATAACGTTATACGTTATAAGGTGATAGTATATAACGTTACACGTTATAACGTAGTGCTACATAACGTTATACGTTATAACGTAATAGTATAAAACGTTATACGTTATAACGTAATAGTATAAAACGTTATACGTTATAACGTAATGCTACATAACGTCATACGTTATAAGGTAATAGTATATAACGTATAACGTTATAAGGTAACAATATATAACGATATACGTTATAGCGTAATGCTACATAACGTTATACGTTATAAGGTAACAGTATATAACGTTATACGTTAGAACGTAATGCTACATAACGTTACACGATATAAGGTAATAGTATATAACGATATACGTTATAACGTAGTGCTACATAACGTTATACGTTATAACGTAATAGTATACAACGTTATACGTTATAACGTAATGCTACATAACGTTATACGTTATAACGTAATAGTGTACAACGTTATACGTTATAACGTAATGCTACATAACGTTATACGTTATAAGGTAATAGTATACCACGTTATACGTTATAACGTAATGCTACATAACGTTATACGTTATAACGTAATAGTATACAACGTTATACGTTATAACGTAATGCTACATAACGTTATACGTTATAACGTAATAGTATACAACGTTATACGTTATAACGTAATGCTACATAACGTTATACGTTATAACGTAATAGTATACAACGAAATACGTTATAACGTAATGCTACATAACGTTATACGTTATAAGGTAATAGTATATAACGTTATACGTTATAGCGTAATGCTACATAACGTTATACGTTATAAGGTAATAGTATATAACGTTATACGTTATAACGTAATGCTACATAACGTAATACGTTATAAGGTAACAGTACATAGCGTTATACGATATAACGTAGTGCTACATAACCTTATACGTTATAACATGGTGCTACATAACGTTATACGTTATAACGTCGTGCTACATAACGTTATACGTTATAACGTAATAGTATACAACGTTATACGTTATAACGTAATGCTACATAACGTCATACGTTATAAGGTAATAGTATATAACGTATAACGTTATAAGGTAACAATATATAACGATATACGTTATAGCGTAATGCTACATAACGTTATACGTTATAAGGTAACAGTACATAACGTTATACGTTAGAACGTAATGCTACATAACGTTACACGATATAAGGTAATAGTATATAACGATATACGTTATAACGTAGTGCTACATAACGTTATACGTTATAACGTAATAGTATACAACGTTATACGTTATAACGTAATGCTACATAACGTTATACGTTATAACGTAATAGTATACAACGTTATACGTTATAACGTAATGCTACATAACGTTATACGTTATAAGGTAATAGTATATAACGTTATACGATATAACGTAGTGCAACATAACGTTATACGTTATAACGTGGTGCTACATAACGTTATACGTTATAACGTAATAGTATACAACGTTATACGTTATAACGTAATGCTACATAACGTTATACGTTATAACGTAATAGTATATAACGTTATACGATATAACGTAGTGCAACATAACGTTATACGATATAACGTAGTGCTACATAACGTTATACGTCATAACGTAATAGTATACAACGTTATACGTTATAACGTAATGCTACATAACGTTATACGTTATAACGTAATAGTATACAACGTTATACGTTATAACGTAATGCTACATAACGTTATACGTTATAAGGTAATAGTATACCACGTTATACGTTATAACGTAATGCTACATAACCTTATACGTTATAACATGGTGCTACATAACGTTATACGTTATATCGTAATGCTACATAACGTTATACGTTATAACGTAATAGTATACAACGTTATACGTTATAACGTAATGCTACATAACGTTATACGTTATAACGTAATAGTATACAACGAAATACGTTACAACGTAATGCTACATAACGTTATACGTTATAAGGTGATAGTATATAACGTTACACGTTATAACGTAGTGCTACATAACGTTATACGTTATAACGTAATAGTATAAAACGTTATACGTTATAACGTAATGCTACATAACGTCATACGTTATAAGGTAATAGTATATAACGTATAACGTTATATGGTAACAATATATAACGATATACGTTATAGCGTAATGCTACATAACGTTATACGTTATAAGGTAACAGTATATAACGTTATACGTTAGAACGTAATGCTACATAACGTTACACGATATAAGGTAATAGTATATAACGATATACGTTATAACGTAGTGCTACATAACGTTATACGTTATAACGTAATAATATACAACGTTATACGTTATAACGTAATGCTACATAACGTTATACGTTATAACGTAATAGTATACAACGTTATACGTTATAACGTAATGCTACATAACGTTATACGTTATAAGGTAATAGTATACCACGTTATACGTTATAACGTAATGCTACATAACGTTATACGTTATAACGTAATAGTATACAACGTTATACGTTATATCGTAATGCTACATAGCGTTATACGTTATAACGTAATAGTATACAACGTTATACGTTATAACGTAATGCTACATAACGTTATACGTTATAACGTAATAGTATACAACGAAATACGTTACAACGTAATGCTACATAACGTTATACGTTATAAGGTGATAGTATATAACGTTACACGTTATAACGTAGTGCTACATAACGTTATACGTTATAACGTAATAGTATAAAACGTTATACGTTATAACGTAATGCTACATAACGTCATACGTTATAAGGTAATAGTATATAACGTATAACGTTATAAGGTAACAATATATAACGATATACGTTATAGCGTAATGCTACATAACGTTATACGTTATAAGGTAACAGTACATAACGTTATACGTTAGAACGTAATGCTACATAACGTTACACGATATAAGGTAATAGTATATAACGATATACGTTATAACGTAGTGCTACATAACGTTATACGTTATAACGTAATAGTATACAACGTTATACGTTATAACGTAATGCTACATAACGTTATACGTTATAACGTAATAGTATACAACGTTATACGTTATAACGTAATGCTACATAACGTTATACGTTATAAGGTAATAGTATACCACGTTATACGTTATAACGTAATGCTACATAACGTTATACGTTATAACGTAATAGTATACAACGTTATACGTTATAACGTAATGCTACATAACGTTATACGTTATAACGTAATAGTATACAACGTTATACGTTATAACGTAATAGTATACAACGTTATACGTTATAACGTAATGCTACATAACGTTATACGTTATAACGTAATAGTATACAACGAAATACGTTATAACGTAATGCTACATAACGTTATACGTTATAAGGTAATAGTATATAACGTTATACGTTATAGCGTAATGCTACATAACGTTATACGTTATAAGGTAATAGTATATAACGTTATACGTTATAACGTAATGCTACATAACGTAATACGTTAGAAGGTAACAGTACATAGCGTTATACGATATAACGTAGTGCTACATAACCTTATACGTTATAACATGGTGCTACATAACGTTATACGTTATAACGTCGTGCTACATAACGTTATACGTTATAACGTAATAGTATACAACGTTATACGTTATAACGTAATGCTACATAACGTTATACGTTATAAGGTAATAGTATACCACGTTATACGTTATAACGTAATGCTACATAACGTTATACGTTATAAGGTAATAGTATACCACGTTATACGTTATAACGTAATGCTACATAACGTTATACGTTATAACGTAATAGTATACAACGTTATACGTTATATCGTAATGCTACATAGCGTTATACGTTATAACGTAATAGTATACAACGTTATACGTTATAACGTAATGCTACATAACGTTATACGTTATAACGTAATAGTATACAACGAAATACGTTACAACGTAATGCTACATAACGTTATACGTTATAAGGTGATAGTATATAACGTTACACGTTATAACGTAGTGCTACATAACGTTATACGTTATAACGTAATAGTATAAAACGTTATACGTTATAACGTAATGCTACATAACGTCATACGTTATAAGGTAATAGTATATAACGTATAACGTTATAAGGTAACAATATATAACGATATACGTTATAGCGTAATGCTACATAACGTTATACGTTATAAGGTAACAGTACATAACGTTATACGTTAGAACGTAATGCTACATAACGTTACACGATATAAGGTAATAGTATATAACGATATACGTTATAACGTAGTGCTACATAACGTTATACGTTATAACGTAATAGTATACAACGTTATACGTTATAACGTAATGCTACATAACGTTATACGTTATAACGTAATAGTATACAACGTTATACGTTATAACGTAATGCTACATAACGTTATACGTTATAAGGTAATAGTATACCACGTTATACGTTATAACGTAATGCTACATAACGTTATACGTTATAACGTAATAGTATACAACGTTATACGTTATAACGTAATGCTACATAACGTTATACGTTATAACGTAATAGTATACAACGTTATACGTTATAACGTAATAGTATACAACGTTATACGTTATAACGTAATGCTACATAACGTTATACGTTATAACGTAATAGTATACAACGAAATACGTTATAACGTAATGCTACATAACGTTATACGTTATAAGGTAATAGTATATAACGTTATACGTTATAGCGTAATGCTACATAACGTTATACGTTATAAGGTAATAGTATATAACGTTATACGTTATAACGTAATGCTACATAACGTAATACGTTATAAGGTAACAGTACATAGCGTTATACGATATAACGTAGTGCTACATAACCTTATACGTTATAACATGGTGCTACATAACGATATACGTTATAACGTCGTGCTACATAACGTTATACGTTATAACGTAATAGTATACAACGTTATACGTTATAACGTAATGCTACATAACGTTATACGTTATAACGTAATAGTATACAACGTTATACGTTATAACGTAATGCTATCTAACGTTATACGTTATAACGTAATAGTATAAAACGTTATACGTTATAACGTAATGCTACATATCGTTATACGTTATAACGTAATAGTATACAACGTTATATGTTATAACGTAATGCTACATAACGTTATACGTTATAACGTAATAGTATACAACGTTATACGTTATAACGTAATGCTACATAACATTATGCGTTATAAGGTTATAGTATACAACGTTATATGTTATAGCCTAATGCTACATAACGTTATACGTTATAACGTAATGCTACATAACGTTATACGTTATAAGGTAGTAGTATACAACGTTATACGTTATAACGTAATGCTACATAACGTTATACGTTATAACGTACTAGTATACAAAGTTATACGTTATAACGTCGTGCTACATAACGTTATACGTTATAACGTAATAGTATAGAACGTTATACGTTATAACGTGATGCTACATATCGTTATACGTTATAACGTAATAGTATACAACGTTATACGTTATAACGTAATGCTACATAACGTTATACGTTATAACGTAATAGTATACAACGTTATACGTTATAACGTAATGCTACATAACGTTATACGTTATAAGGTAATAGTATACCACGTTCTACGTTATAACGTAATGCTACATAACGTTATACGCTATAACGTAATAGTATATAACGTTATACGATATAACGTAGTGCAACATAACGTTATACGATATAACGTAGTGCTACATAACGTTATACGTTATAACGTAATAGTATACAACGTTATACGTTATAACGTAATGCTACATAACGTTATACGTTATAACGTAATAGTATACAACGAAATACGTTACAACGTAATGCTACATAACGTTATACGTTATAAGGTGATAGTATATAACGTTACACGTTATAACGTAGTGCTACATAACGTTATACGTTATAACGTAATAGTATAAAACGTTATACGTTATAACGTAATGCTACATAACGTCATACGTTATAAGGTAATAGTATATAACGTATAACGTTATAAGGTAACAATATATAACGATATACGTTATAGCGTAATGCTACATAACGTTATACGTTATAAGGTAACAGTACATAACGTTATACGTTAGAACGTAATGCTACATAACGTTACACGATATAAGGTAATAGTATATAACGATATACGTTATAACGTAGTGCTACATAACGTTATACGTTATAACGTAATAGTATACAACGTTATACGTTATAACGTAATGCTACATAACGTTATACGTTATAACGTAATAGTATACAACGTTATACGTTATAACGTAATGCTACATAACGTTATACGTTATAAGGTAATAGTATACCACGTTATACGTTATAACGTAATGCTACATAACGTTATACGTTATAACGTAATAGTATACAACGTTATACGTTATAACGTAATGCTACATAACGTTATACGTTATAACGTAATAGTATACAACGTTATACGTTATAACGTAATAGTATACAACGTTATACGTTATAACGTAATGCTACATAACGTTATACGTTATAACGTAATAGTATACAACGAAATACGTTATAACGTAATGCTACATAACGTTATACGTTATAAGGTAACAATATATAACGATATACGTTATAGCGTAATGCTACATAACGTTATACGTTATAAGGTAACAGTACATAACGTTATACGTTAGAACGTAATGCTACATAACGTTACACGATATAAGGTAATAGTATATAACGATATACGTTATAACGTAGTGCTACATAACGTTATACGTTATAACGTAATAGTATACAACGTTATACGTTATAACGTAATGCTACATAACGTTATACGTTATAACGTAATAGTATACAACGTTATACGTTATAACGTAATGCTACATAACGTTATACGTTATAAGGTAATAGTATACCACGTTATACGTTATAACGTAATGCTACATAACGTTATACGTTATAACGTAATAGTATACAACGTTATACGTTATAACGTAATGCTACATAACGTTATACGTTATAACGTAATAGTATACAACGTTATACGTTATAACGTAATAGTATACAACGTTATACGTTATAACGTAATGCTACATAACGTTATACGTTATAACGTAATAGTATACAACGAAATACGTTATAACGTAATGCTACATAACGTTATACGTTATAAGGTAATAGTATATAACGTTATACGTTATAGCGTAATGCTACATAACGTTATACGTTATAAGGTAATAGTATATAACGTTATACGTTATAACGTAATGCTACATAACGTAATACGTTATAAGGTAACAGTACATAGCGTTATACGATATAACGTAGTGCTACATAACCTTATACGTTATAACATGGTGCTACATAACGTTATACGTTATAACGTCGTGCTACATAACGTTATACGTTATAACGTAATAGTATACAACGTTATACGTTATAACGTAATGCTACATAACGTCATACGTTATAAGGTAATAGTATATAACGTATAACGTTATAAGGTAACAATATATAACGATATACGTTATAGCGTAATGCTACATAACGTTATACGTTATAAGGTAACAGTACATAACGTTATACGTTAGAACGTAATGCTACATAACGTTACACGATATAAGGTAATAGTATATAACGATATACGTTATAACGTAGTGCTACATAACGTTATACGTTATAACGTAATAGTATACAACGTTATACGTTATAACGTAATGCTACATAACGTTATACGTTATAACGTAATAGTATACAACGTTATACGTTATAACGTAATGCTACATAACGTTATACGTTATAAGGTAATAGTATACCACGTTATACGTTATAACGTAATGCTACATAACGTTATACGTTATAACGTAATAGTATACAACGTTATACGTTATAACGTAATGCTACATAACGTTATACGTTATAACGTAATAGTATACAACGTTATACGTTATAACGTAATAGTATACAACGTTATACGTTATAACGTAATGCTACATAACGTTATACGTTATAACGTAATAGTATACAACGAAATACGTTATAACGTAATGCTACATAACGTTATACGTTATAAGGTAATAGTATATAACGTTATACGTTATAGCGTAATGCTACATAACGTTATACGTTATAAGGTAATAGTATATAACGTTATACGTTATAACGTAATGCTACATAACGTAATACGTTATAAGGTAACAGTACATAGCGTTATACGATATAACGTAGTGCTACATAACCTTATACGTTATAACATGGTGCTACATAACGTTATACGTTATAACGTCGTGCTACATAACGTTATACGTTATAACGTAATAGTATACAACGTTATACGTTATAACGTAATGCTACATAACGTTATACGTTATAACGTAATAGTATACAACGTTATACGTTATAACGTAATGCTATCTAACGTTATACGTTATAACGTAATAGTATACAACGTTATACGTTATAACGTAATGCTACATATCGTTATACGTTATAACGTAATAGTATACAACGTTATATGTTATAACGTAATGCTACATAACGTTATACGTTATAACGTAATAGTATACAACGTTATACGTTATAACGTAATGCTACATAACATTATGCGTTATAAGGTTATAGTATACAACGTTATATGTTATAGCATAATGCTACATAACGTTATACGTTATAACCTAATGCTACATAACGTTATACGTTATAAGGTAGTAGTATACAACGTTATACGTTATAACGTAATGCTACATAACGTTATACGTTATAACGTACTAGTATACAAAGTTATACGTTATAACGTCGTGCTACATAACGTTATACGTTATAACGTAATAGTATAGAACGTTATACGTTATAACGTGATGCTACATATCGTTATACGTTATAACGTAATAGTATACAACGTTATACGTTATAACGTAATGCTACATAACGTTATACGTTATAACGTAATAGTATACAACGTTATACGTTATAACGTAATGCTACATAACGTTATACGTTATAAGGTAATAGTATACCACGTTCTACGTTATAACGTAATGCTACATAACGTTATACGCTATAACGTAATAGTATATAACGTTATACGATATAACGTAGTGCAACATAACGTTATACGATATAACGTAGTGCTACATAACGTTATACGTTATAACGTAATAGTATACAACGTTATACGTTATAACGTAATGCTACATAACGTTATACGTTATATCGTAATAGTATACAACGTTATACGTTATAACGTAATGCTACATAACGTTATACGTTATAAGGTAATAGTATACCACGTTATACGTTATAACGTAATGCTACATAACGTTATACGTTATAACGTAATAGTATACAACGTTATACGTTATATCGTAATGCTACATAACGTTATACGTTATAACGTAATAGTATACAACGTTATACGTTATAACGTAATGCTACATAACGTTATACGTTATAACGTAATAGTATACAACGAAATACGTTACAACGTAATGCTACATAACGTTATACGTTATAAGGTGATAGTATATAACGTTACACGTTATAACGTAGTGCTACATAACGTTATACGTTATAACGTAATAGTATAAAACGTTATACGTTATAACGTAATGCTACATAACGTCATACGTTATAAGGTAATAGTATATAACGTATAACGTTTTAAGGTAACAATATATAACGATATACGTTATAGCGTAATGCTACATAACGTTATACGTTATAAGGTAACAGTATATAACGTTATACGTTAGAACGTAATGCTACATAACGTTACACGATATAAGGTAATAGTATATAACGATATACGTTACAACGTAATGCTACATAACGTTATACGTTATAAGGTGATAGTATATAACGTTACACGTTATAACGTAGTGCTACATAACGTTATACGTTATAACGTAATAGTATAAAACGTTATACGTTATAACGTAATGCTACATAACGTCATACGTTATAAGGTAATAGTATATAACGTATAACGTTATAAGGTAACAATATATAACGATATACGTTATAGCGTAATGCTACATAACGTTATACGTTATAAGGTAACAGTACATAACGTTATACGTTAGAACGTAATGCTACATAACGTTACACGATATAAGGTAATAGTATATAACGATATACGTTATAACGTAGTGCTACATAACGTTATACGTTATAACGTAATAGTATACAACGTTATACGTTATAACGTAATGCTACATAACGTTATACGTTATAACGTAATAGTATACAACGTTATACGTTATAACGTAATGCTACATAACGTTATACGTTATAAGGTAATAGTATACCACGTTATACGTTATAACGTAATGCTACATAACGTTATACGTTATAACGTAATAGTATACAACGTTATACGTTATAACGTAATGCTACATAACGTTATACGTTATAACGTAATAGTATACAACGTTATACGTTATAACGTAATAGTATACAACGTTATACGTTATAACGTAATGCTACATAACGTTATACGTTATAACGTAATAGTATACAACGAAATACGTTATAACGTAATGCTACATAACGTTATACGTTATAAGGTAATAGTATATAACGTTATACGTTATAGCGTAATGCTACATAACGTTATACGTTATAAGGTAATAGTATATAACGTTATACGTTATAACGTAATGCTACATAACGTTATACGTTATAACGTAATAGTATACAACGTTATACGTTATAACGTAATGCTACATAACGTTATACGTTATAACGTAATAGTATACAACGTTATACGTTATAACGTAATGCTACATAACGTTATACGTTATAAGGTAATAGTATACCACGTTATACGTTATAACGTAATGCTACATAACGTTATACGTTATAACGTAATAGTATACAACGTTATACGTTATAACGTAATGCTACATAACGTTATACGTTATAACGTAATGCTACATAACGTAATACGTTATAAGGTAACAGTACATAGCGTTATACGATATAACGTAGTGCTACATAACCTTATACGTTATAACATGGTGCTACATAACGTTATACGTTATAACGTCGTGCTACATAACGTTATACGTTATAACGTAATAGTATACAACGTTATACGTTATAACGTAATGCTACATAACGTTATACGTTATAAGGTAATAGTATACCACGTTATACGTTATAACGTAATGCTACATAACGTTATACGTTATAAGGTAATAGTATACCACGTTATACGTTATAACGTAATGCTACATAACGTTATACGTTATAACGTAATAGTATACAACGTTATACGTTATATCGTAATGCTACATAGCGTTATACGTTATAACGTAATAGTATACAACGTTATACGTTATAACGTAATGCTACATAACGTTATACGTTATAACGTAATAGTATACAACGAAATACGTTACAACGTAATGCTACATAACGTTATACGTTATAAGGTGATAGTATATAACGTTACACGTTATAACGTAGTGCTACATAACGTTATACGTTATAACGTAATAGTATAAAACGTTATACGTTATAACGTAATGCTACATAACGTCATACGTTATAAGGTAATAGTATATAACGTATAACGTTATAAGGTAACAATATATAACGATATACGTTATAGCGTAATGCTACATAACGTTATACGTTATAAGGTAACAGTACATAACGTTATACGTTAGAACTTAATGCTACATAACGTTACACGATATAAGGTAATAGTATATAACGATATACGTTATAACGTAGTGCTACATAACGTTATACGTTATAACGTAATAGTATACAACGTTATACGTTATAACGTAATGCTACATAACGTTATACGTTATAACGTAATAGTATACAACGTTATACGTTATAACGTAATGCTACATAACGTTATACGTTATAAGGTAATAGTATACCACGTTATACGTTATAACGTAATGCTACATAACGTTATACGTTATAACGTAATAGTATACAACGTTATACGTTATAACGTAATGCTACATAACGTTATACGTTATAACGTAATAGTATACAACGTTATACGTTATAACGTAATAGTATACAACGTTATACGTTATAACGTAATGCTACATAACGTTATACGTTATAACGTAATAGTATACAACGTTATACGTTATAACGTAATGCTACATAACGTTATACGTTATAACGTAATAGTATACAACGTTATACGTTATAACGTAATGCTACATAGCGTTATACGTTATAACGTAATAGTATACAACGTTATACGTTATAACGTAATGCTACATAACGTTATACGTTATAACGTAATAGTATACAACGAAATACGTTACAACGTAATGCTACATAACGTTATACGTTATAAGGTGATAGTATATAACGTTACACGTTATAACGTAGTGCTACATAACGTTATACGTTATAACGTAATAGTATAAAACGTTATACGTTATAACGTAATGCTACATAACGTCATACGTTATAAGGTAATAGTATATAACGTATAACGTTATAAGGTAACAATATATAACGATATACGTTATAGCGTAATGCTACATAACGTTATACGTTATAAGGTAACAGTACATAACGTTATACGTTAGAACTTAATGCTACATAACGTTACACGATATAAGGTAATAGTATATAACGATATACGTTATAACGTAGTGCTACATAACGTTATACGTTATAACGTAATAGTATACAACGTTATACGTTATAACGTAATGCTACATAACGTTATACGTTATAACGTAATAGTATACAACGTTATACGTTATAACGTAATGCTACATAACGTTATACGTTATAAGGTAATAGTATACCACGTTATACGTTATAACGTAATGCTACATAACGTTATACGTTATAACGTAATAGTATACAACGTTATACGTTATAACGTAATGCTACATAACGTTATACGTTATAACGTAATAGTATACAACGTTATACGTTATAACGTAATAGTATACAACGTTATACGTTATAACGTAATGCTACATAACGTTATACGTTATAACGTAATAGTATACAACGAAATACGTTATAACGTAATGCTACATAACGTTATACGTTATAAGGTAATAGTATATAACGTTATACGTTATAGCGTAATGCTACATAACGTTATACGTTATAAGGTAATAGTATATAACGTTATACGTTATAACGTAATGCTACATAACGTAATACGTTATAAGGTAACAGTACATAGCGTTATACGATATAACGTAGTGCTACATAACCTTATACGTTATAACATGGTGCTACATAACGTTATACGTTATAACGTCGTGCTACATAACGTTATACGTTATAACGTAATAGTATACAACGTTATACGTTATAACGTAATGCTACATAACGTTATACGTTATAACGTAATAGTATACAACGTTATACGTTATAACGTAATGCTATCTAACGTTATACGTTATAACGTAATAGTATACAACGTTATACGTTATAACGTAATGCTACATATCGTTATACGTTATAACGTAATAGTATACAACGTTATATGTTATAACGTAATGCTACATAACGTTATACGTTATAACGTAATAGTATACAACGTTATACGTTATAACGTAATGCTACATAACATTATGCGTTATAAGGTTATAGTATACAACGTTGTATGTTATAGCATAATGCTACATAACGTTATACGTTATAACCTAATGCTACATAACGTTATACGTTATAAGGTAGTAGTATACAACGTTATACGTTATAACGTAATGCTACATAACGTTATACGTTATAACGTACTAGTATACAAAGTTATACGTTATAACGTCGTGCTACATAACGTTATACGTTATAACGTAATAGTATAGAACGTTATACGTTATAACGTGATGCTACATATCGTTATACGTTATAACGTAATAGTATACAACGTTATACGTTATAACGTAATGCTACATAACGTTATACGTTATAACGTAATAGTATACAACGTTATACGTTATAACGTAATGCTACATAACGTTATACGTTATAAGGTAATAGTATACAACGTTATACGTTATAACGTAATGCTACATAACGTTATACGTTATAACGTAATAGTATACAACGTTATACGTTATAACGTAATGCTACATAACGTTATACGTTATAACGTAATAGTATACAACGTTATACGTTATAACGTAATGCTACATAACGTTATACGTTATAACGTAATAGTATACAACGTTATACGTTATAACGTAATAGTATACAACGTTATACGTTATAACGTAATGCTACATAACGTTATACGTTATAACGTAATAGTATACAACGAAATACGTTATAACGTAATGCTACATAACGTTATACGTTATAAGGTAATAGTATATAACGTTATACGTTATAGCGTAATGCTACATAACGTTATACGTTATAAGGTAATAGTATATAACGTTATACGTTATAACGTAATGCTACATAACGTTATACGTTATAACGTAATAGTATACAACGTTATACGTTATAACGTAATGCTACATAACGTTATACGTTATAACGTAATAGTATACAACGTTATACGTTATAACGTAATGCTACATAACGTTATACGTTATAAGGTAATAGTATACCACGTTATACGTTATAACGTAATGCTACATAACGTTATACGTTATAACGTAATAGTATACAACGTTATACGTTATAACGTAATGCTACATAACGTTATACGTTATAACGTAATGCTACATAACGTAATACGTTATAAGGTAACAGTACATAGCGTTATACGATATAACGTAGTGCTACATAACCTTATACGTTATAACATGGTGCTACATAACGTTATACGTTATAACGTCGTGCTACATAACGTTATACGTTATAACGTAATAGTATACAACGTTATACGTTATAACGTAATGCTACATAACGTTATACGTTATAAGGTAATAGTATACCACGTTATACGTTATAACGTAATGCTACATAACGTTATACGTTATAAGGTAATAGTATACCACGTTATACGTTATAACGTAATGCTACATAACGTTATACGTTATAACGTAATAGTATACAACGTTATACGTTATATCGTAATGCTACATAGCGTTATACGTTATAACGTAATAGTATACAACGTTATACGTTATAACGTAATGCTACATAACGTTATACGTTATAACGTAATAGTATACAACGAAATACGTTACAACGTAATGCTACATAACGTTATACGTTATAAGGTGATAGTATATAACGTTACACGTTATAACGTAGTGCTACATAACGTTATACGTTATAACGTAATAGTATAAAACGTTATACGTTATAACGTAATGCTACATAACGTCATACGTTATAAGGTAATAGTATATAACGTATAACGTTATAAGGTAACAATATATAACGATATACGTTATAGCGTAATGCTACATAACGTTATACGTTATAAGGTAACAGTACATAACGTTATACGTTAGAACTTAATGCTACATAACGTTACACGATATAAGGTAATAGTATATAACGATATACGTTATAACGTAGTGCTACATAACGTTATACGTTATAACGTAATAGTATACAACGTTATACGTTATAACGTAATGCTACATAACGTTATACGTTATAACGTAATAGTATACAACGTTATACGTTATAACGTAATGCTACATAACGTTATACGTTATAAGGTAATAGTATACCACGTTATACGTTATAACGTAATGCTACATAACGTTATACGTTATAACGTAATAGTATACAACGTTATACGTTATAACGTAATGCTACATAACGTTATACGTTATAACGTAATAGTATACAACGTTATACGTTATAACGTAATAGTATACAACGTTATACGTTATAACGTAATGCTACATAACGTTATACGTTATAACGTAATAGTATACAACGAAATACGTTATAACGTAATGCTACATAACGTTATACGTTATAAGGTAATAGTATATAACGTTATACGTTATAGCGTAATGCTACATAACGTTATACGTTATAAGGTAATAGTATATAACGTTATACGTTATAACGTAATGCTACATAACGTAATACGTTATAAGGTAACAGTACATAGCGTTATACGATATAACGTAGTGCTACATAACCTTATACGTTATAACATGGTGCTACATAACGTTATACGTTATAACGTCGTGCTACATAACGTTATACGTTATAACGTAATAGTATACAACGTTATACGTTATAACGTAATGCTACATAACGTTATACGTTATAACGTAATAGTATACAACGTTATACGTTATAACGTAATGCTATCTAACGTTATACGTTATAACGTAATAGTATACAACGTTATACGTTATAACGTAATGCTACATATCGTTATACGTTATAACGTAATAGTATACAACGTTATATGTTATAACGTAATGCTACATAACGTTATACGTTATAACGTAATAGTATACAACGTTATACGTTATAACGTAATGCTACATAACATTATGCGTTATAAGGTTATAGTATACAACGTTATATGTTATAGCATAATGCTACATAACGTTATACGTTATAACCTAATGCTACATAACGTTATACGTTATAAGGTAGTAGTATACAACGTTATACGTTATAACGTAATGCTACATAACGTTATACGTTATAACGTACTAGTATACAAAGTTATACGTTATAACGTCGTGCTACATAACGTTATACGTTATAACGTAATAGTATAGAACGTTATACGTTATAACGTGATGCTACATATCGTTATACGTTATAACGTAATAGTATACAACGTTATACGTTATAACGTAATGCTACATAACGTTATACGTTATAACGTAATAGTATACAACGTTATACGTTATAACGTAATGCTACATAACGTTATACGTTATAAGGTAATAGTATACCACGTTCTACGTTATAACGTAATGCTACATAACGTTATACGCTATAACGTAATAGTATATAACGTTATACGATATAACGTAGTGCAACATAACGTTATACGATATAACGTAGTGCTACATAACGTTATACGTTATAACGTAATAGTATACAACGTTATACGTTATAACGTAATGCTACATAACGTTATACGTTATATCGTAATAGTATACAACGTTATACGTTATAACGTAATGCTACATAACGTTATACGTTATAAGGTAATAGTATACCACGTTATACGTTATAACGTAATGCTACATAACGTTATACGTTATAACGTAATAGTATACAACGTTATACGTTATATCGTAATGCTACATAACGTTATACGTTATAACGTAATAGTATACAACGTTATACGTTATAACGTAATGCTACATAACGTTATACGTTATAACGTAATAGTATACAACGAAATACGTTACAACGTAATGCTACATAACGTTATACGTTATAAGGTGATAGTATATAACGTTACACGTTATAACGTAGTGCTACATAACGTTATACGTTATAACGTAATAGTATAAAACGTTATACGTTATAACGTAATGCTACATAACGTCATACGTTATAAGGTAATAGTATATAACGTATAACGTTTTAAGGTAACAATATATAACGATATACGTTATAGCGTAATGCTACATAACGTTATACGTTATAAGGTAACAGTATATAACGTTATACGTTAGAACGTAATGCTACATAACGTTACACGATATAAGGTAATAGTATATAACGATATACGTTATAACGTAGTGCTACATAACGTTATACGTTATAACGTAATAGTATACAACGTTATACGTTATAACGTAATGCTACATAACGTTATACGTTATAACGTAATAGTGTACAACGTTATACGTTATAACGTAATGCTACATAACGTTATACGTTATAAGATAATAGTATACCACGTTATACGTTATAACGTAATGCTACATAACGTTATACGTTATAACGTAATAGTATACAACGTTATACGTTATAACGTAATGCTACATAACGTTATACGTTATAACGTAATAGTATACAACGTTATACGTTATAACGTAATGCTACATAACGTTATACGTTATAACGTAATAGTATACAACGAAATACGTTATAACGTAATGCTACATAACGTTATACGTTATAACGTAATAGTATACAACGTTATACGTTATAACGTAATGCTACATAACGTTATACGTTATAACGTAATAGTATACAACGAAATACGTTATAACGTAATGCTACATAACGTTATACGTTATAACGTAATAGTATACAACGTTATACGTTATAACGTAATGCTACATAACATTATGCGTTATAAGGTTATAGTATACAACGTTATATGTTATAGCATAATGCTACATAACGTTATACGTTATAACCTAATGCTACATAACGTTATACGTTATAAGGTAGTAGTATACAACGTTATACGTTATAACGTAATGCTACATAACGTTATACGTTATAACGTGGTGCTACATAACGTTATACGTTATAACGTCGTGCTACAGAACGTTATACGTTATAACGTAATGCTACATAACGTTATACGTTATAACGTAATAGTCTACAACGTTATACGTTATAACGTAATGCTATCTAACGTTATACGTTATAACGTAATAGTATACAACGTTATACGTTATAACGTAATGCTACATGTCGTTATACGTTATAACGTAATAGTATACAACGTTATATGTTATAACGTAATGCTACATAACGTTATACGTTATAACGTAATAGTATACAACGTTATACGTTATAACGTAATGCTACATAACGTTATGCGTTATAAGGTTATAGTATACAACGTTATATGTTATAGCATAATGCTACATAACGTTATACGTTATAACGTAATGCTACATAACGTTATACGTTATAAGGTAGTAGTATACAACGTTATACGTTATAACGTAATGCTACATAACGTTATACGTTATAACGTACTAGTATACAAAGTTATACGTTATAACGTCGTGCTACATAACGTTATACGTTATAACGTAATAGTATATAACGTTATACGATATAACGTAGTGCAACATAACGTTATACGTTATAACGTAATGCTCCATAACGTTGTACGTTATAAGGTAATAGTATATAACGTTATACGATATAACGTAGTGCAACATAACGTTATACGTTATAACGTGGTGCTACATAACGTTATACGTTATAACGTAATAGTATACAACGTTATACGTTATAACGTAATGCTACATAACGTTATACGTTATAACGTAATAGTATATAACGTTATACGATATAACGTAGTGCAACATAACGTTATACGATATAACGTAGTGCTACATAACGTTATACGTTATAACGTAATAGTATACAACGTTATACGTTATAACGTAATGCTACATAACGTTATACGTTATAACGTAATAGTATACAACGTTATACGTTATAACGTAATGCTACATAACGTTATACGTTATAACGTAATAGTATACAACGAAATACGTTATAACGTAATGCTACATAACGTTATACGTTATAACGTAATAGTATACAACGTTATACGTTATAACGTAATGCTACATAACGTTATACGTTATAACGTAATAGTATACAACGAAATACGTTATAACGTAATGCTACATAACGTTATACGTTATAACGTAATAGTATACAACGTTATACGTTATAACGTAATGCTACATAACATTATGCGTTATAAGGTTATAGTATACAACGTTATATGTTATAGCATAATGCTACATAACGTTATACGTTATAACCTAATGCTACATAACGTTATACGTTATAAGGTAGTAGTATACAACGTTATACGTTATAACGTAATGCTACATAACGTTATACGTTATAACGTGGTGCTACATAACGTTATACGTTATAACGTCGTGCTACAGAACGTTATACGTTATAACGTAATGCTACATAACGTTATACGTTATAACGTAATAGTATACAACGTTATACGTTATAACGTAATGCTATCTAACGTTATACGTTATAACGTAATAGTATACAACGTTATACGTTATAACGTAATGCTACATGTCGTTATACGTTATAACGTAATAGTATACAACGTTATATGTTATAACGTAATGCTACATAACGTTATACGTTATAACGTAATAGTATACAACGTTATACGTTATAACGTAATGCTACATAACGTTATGCGTTATAAGGTTATAGTATACAACGTTATATGTTATAGCATAATGCTACATAACGTTATACGTTATAACGTAATGCTACATAACGTTATACGTTATAAGGTAGTAGTATACAACGTTATACGTTATAACGTAATGCTACATAACGTTATACGTTATAACGTACTAGTATACAAAGTTATACGTTATAACGTCGTGCTACATAACGTTATACGTTATAACGTAATAGTATATAACGTTATACGATATAACGTAGTGCAACATAACGTTATACGTTATAACGTAATGCTCCATAACGTTGTACGTTATAAGGTAATAGTATATAACGTTATACGATATAACGTAGTGCAACATAACGTTATACGTTATAACGTGGTGCTACATAACGTTATACGTTATAACGTAATAGTATACAACGTTATACGTTATAACGTAATGCTACATAACGTTATACGTTATAACGTAATAGTATATAACGTTATACGATATAACGTAGTGCAACATAACGTTATACGATATAACGTAGTGCTACATAACGTTATACGTCATAACGTAATAGTATACAACGTTATACGTTATAACGTAATGCTACATAACGTTATACGTTATAACGTAATAGTATACAACGTTATACGTTATAACGTAATGCTACATAACGTTATACGTTATAAGGTAATAGTATACCACGTTATACGTTATAACGTAATGCTACATAACGTTATACGTTATAACGTAATAGTATACAACGTTATACGTTATGTCGTAATGCTACATAACGTTATACGTTATAACGTAATAGTATACAACGTTATACGTTATAACGTAATGCTACATAACGTTATACGTTATAAGGTAATAGTATACCACGTTCTACGTTATAACGTAATGCTACATAACGTTATACGCTATAACGTAATAGTATATAACGTTATACGATATAACGTAGTGCAACATAACGTTATACGATATAACGTAGTGCTACATAACGTTATACGTTATAACGTAATAGTATACAACGTTATACGTTATAACGTAATGCTACATAACGTTATACGTTATATCGTAATAGTATACAACGTTATACGTTATAACGTAATGCTACATAACGTTATACGTTATAAGGTAATAGTATACCACGTTATACGTTATAACGTAATGCTACATAACGTTATACGTTATAACGTAATAGTATACAACGAAATACGTTACAACGTAATGCTACATAACGTTATACGTTATAAGCTGATAGTATATAACGTTACACGTTATAACGTAGTGCTACATAACGTTATACGTTATAACGTAATAGTATAAAACGTTATACGTTATAACGTAATGCTACATAACGTCATACGTTATAAGGTAATAGTATATAACGTATAACGTTTTAAGGTAACAATATATAACGATATACGTTATAGCGTAATGCTACATAACGTTATACGTTATAAGGTAACAGTATATAACGTTATACGTTAGAACGTAATGCTACATAACGTTACACGATATAAGGTAATAGTATATAACGATATACGTTACAACGTAATGCTACATAACGTTATACGTTATAAGGTGATAGTATATAACGTTACACGTTATAACGTAGTGCTACATAACGTTATACGTTATAACGTAATAGTATAAAACGTTATACGTTATAACGTAATGCTACATAACGTCATACGTTATAAGGTAATAGTATATAACGTATAACGTTATAAGGTAACAATATATAACGATATACGTTATAGCGTAATGCTACATAACGTTATACGTTATAAGGTAACAGTACATAACGTTATACGTTAGAACGTAATGCTACATAACGTTACACGATATAAGGTAATAGTATATAACGATATACGTTATAACGTAGTGCTACATAACGTTATACGTTATAACGTAATAGTATACAACGTTATACGTTATAACGTAATGCTACATAACGTTATACGTTATAACGTAATAGTATACAACGTTATACGTTATAACGTAATGCTACATAACGTTATACGTTATAAGGTAATAGTATACCACGTTATACGTTATAACGTAATGCTACATAACGTTATACGTTATAACGTAATAGTATACAACGTTATACGTTATAACGTAATGCTACATAACGTTATACGTTATAACGTAATAGTATACAACGTTATACGTTATAACGTAATAGTATACAACGTTATACGTTATAACGTAATGCTACATAACGTTATACGTTATAACGTAATAGTATACAACGAAATACGTTATAACGTAATGCTACATAACGTTATACGTTATAAGGTAATAGTATATAACGTTATACGTTATAGCGTAATGCTACATAACGTTATACGTTATAAGGTAATAGTATATAACGTTATACGTTATAACGTAATGCTACATAACGTAATACGTTATAAGGTAACAGTACATAGCGTTATACGATATAACGTAGTGCTACATAACCTTATACGTTATAACATGGTGCTACATAACGTTATACGTTATAACGTCGTGCTACATAACGTTATACGTTATAACGTAATAGTATACAACGTTATACGTTATAACGTAATGCTACATAACGTTATACGTTATAAGGTAATAGTATACCACGTTATACGTTATAACGTAATGCTACATAACGTTATACTTTATAAGGTAATAGTATACCACGTTATACGTTATAACGTAATGTTACATAACGTTATACGTTATAACGTAATAGTATACAACGTTATACGTTATATCGTAATGCTACATAGCGTTATACGTTATAACGTAATAGTATACAACGTTATACGTTATAACGTAATGCTACATAACGTTATACGTTATAACGTAATAGTATACAACGAAATACGTTACAACGTAATGCTACATAACGTTATACGTTATAAGGTGATAGTATATAACGTTACACGTTATAACGTAGTGCTACATAACGTTATACGTTATAACGTAATAGTATAAAACGTTATACGTTATAACGTAATGCTACATAACGTCATACGTTATAAGGTAATAGTATATAACGTATAACGTTATAAGGTAACAATATATAACGATATACGTTATAGCGTAATGCTACATAACGTTATACGTTATAAGGTAACAGTACATAACGTTATACGTTAGAACGTAATGCTACATAACGTTACACGATATAAGGTAATAGTATATAACGATATACGTTATAACGTAGTGCTACATAACGTTATACGTTATAACGTAATAGTATACAACGTTATACGTTATAACGTAATGCTACATAACGTTATACGTTATAACGTAATAGTATACAACGTTATACGTTATAACGTAATGCTACATAACGTTATACGTTATAAGGTAATAGTATACCACGTTATACGTTATAACGTAATGCTACATAACGTTATACGTTATAACGTAATAGTATACAACGTTATACGTTATAACGTAATGCTACATAACGTTATACGTTATAACGTAATAGTATACAACGTTATACGTTATAACGTAATAGTATACAACGTTATACGTTATAACGTAATGCTACATAACGTTATACGTTATAACGTAATAGTATACAACGAAATACGTTATAACGTAATGCTACATAACGTTATACGTTATAAGGTAATAGTATATAACGTTATACGTTATAGCGTAATGCTACATAACGTTATACGTTATAAGGTAATAGTATATAACGTTATACGTTATAACGTAATGCTACATAACGTAATACGTTATAAGGTAACAGTACATAGCGTTATACGATATAACGTAGTGCTACATAACCTTATACGTTATAACATGGTGCTACATAACGTTATACGTTATAACGTCGTGCTACATAACGTTATACGTTATAACGTAATAGTATACAACGTTATACGTTATAACGTAATGCTACATAACGTTATACGTTATAACGTAATAGTATACAACGTTATACGTTATAACGTAATGCTATCTAACGTTATACGTTATAACGTAATAGTATACAACGTTATACGTTATAACGTAATGCTACATATCGTTATACGTTATAACGTAATAGTATACAACGTTATATGTTATAACGTAATGCTACATAACGTTATACGTTATAACGTAATAGTATACAACGTTATACGTTATAACGTAATGCTACATAACATTATGCGTTATAAGGTTATAGTATACAACGTTATATGTTATAGCATAATGCTACATAACGTTATACGTTATAACCTAATGCTACATAACGTTATACGTTATAAGGTAGTAGTATACAACGTTATACGTTATAACGTAATGCTACATAACGTTATACGTTATAACGTACTAGTATACAAAGTTATACGTTATAACGTCGTGCTACATAACGTTATACGTTATAACGTAATAGTATAGAACGTTATACGTTATAACGTGATGCTACATATCGTTATACGTTATAACGTAATAGTATACAACGTTATACGTTATAACGTAATGCTACATAACGTTATACGTTATAACGTAATAGTATACAACGTTATACGTTATAACGTAATGCTACATAACGTTATACGTTATAAGGTAATAGTATACCACGTTCTACGTTATAACGTAATGCTACATAACGTTATACGCTATAACGTAATAGTATATAACGTTATACGATATAACGTAGTGCAACATAACGTTATACGATATAACGTAGTGCTACATAACGTTATACGTTATAACGTAATAGTATACAACGTTATACGTTATAACGTAATGCTACATAACGTTATACGTTATATCGTAATAGTATACAACGTTATACGTTATAACGTAATGCTACATAACGTTATACGTTATAAGGTAATAGTATACCACGTTATACGTTATAACGTAATGCTACATAACGTTATACGTTATAACGTAATAGTATACAACGTTATACGTTATATCGTAATGCTACATAACGTTATACGTTATAACGTAATAGTATACAACGTTATACGTTATAACGTAATGCTACATAACGTTATACGTTATAACGTAATAGTATACAACGAAATACGTTACAACGTAATGCTACATAACGTTATACGTTATAAGGTGATAGTATATAACGTTACACGTTATAACGTAGTGCTACATAACGTTATACGTTATAACGTAATAGTATAAAACGTTATACGTTATAACGTAATGCTACATAACGTCATACGTTATAAGGTAATAGTATATAACGTATAACGTTTTAAGGTAACAATATATAACGATATACGTTATAGCGTAATGCTACATAACGTTATACGTTATAAGGTAACAGTATATAACGTTATACGTTAGAACGTAATGCTACATAACGTTACACGATATAAGGTAATAGTATATAACGATATACGTTATAACGTAGTGCTACATAACGTTATACGTTATAACGTAATAGTATACAACGTTATACGTTATAACGTAATGCTACATAACGTTATACGTTATAACGTAATAGTGTACAACGTTATACGTTATAACGTAATGCTACATAACGTTATACGTTATAAGATAATAGTATACCACGTTATACGTTATAACGTAATGCTACATAACGTTATACGTTATAACGTAATAGTATACAACGTTATACGTTATAACGTAATGCTACATAACGTTATACGTTATAACGTAATAGTATACAACGTTATACGTTATAACGTAATGCTACATAACGTTATACGTTATAACGTAATAGTATACAACGAAATACGTTATAACGTAATGCTACATAACGTTATACGTTATAACGTAATAGTATACAACGTTATACGTTATAACGTAATGCTACATAACGTTATACGTTATAACGTAATAGTATACAACGAAATACGTTATAACGTAATGCTACATAACGTTATACGTTATAAGGTAATAGTATATAACGTTATACGTTATAGCGTAATGCTACATAACGTTATACGTTATAAGGTAATAGTATATAACGTTATACGTTATAACGTAATGCTACATAACGTAATACGTTATAAGGTACCAGTACATAGCGTTATACGATATAACGTAGTGCTACATAACGTTATACGTTATAACGTGGTGCTACATAACGTTATACGTTATAACGTCGTGCTACAGAACGTTATACGTTATAACGTAATGCTACATAACGTTATACGTTATAACGTAATAGTATACAACGTTATACGTTATAACGTAATGCTATCTAACGTTATACGTTATAACGTAATAGTATACAACGTTATACGTTATAACGTAATGCTACATGTCGTTATACGTTATAACGTAATAGTATACAACGTTATATGTTATAACGTAATGCTACATAACGTTATACGTTATAACGTAATAGTATACAACGTTATACGTTATAACGTAATGCTACATAACGTTATGCGTTATAAGGTTATAGTATACAACGTTATATGTTATAGCATAATGCTACATAACGTTATACGTTATAACGTAATGCTACATAACGTTATACGTTATAAGGTAGTAGTATACAACGTTATACGTTATAACGTAATGCTACATAACGTTATACGTTATAACGTACTAGTATACAAAGTTATACGTTATAACGTCGTGCTACATAACGTTATACGTTATAACGTAATAGTATATAACGTTATACGATATAACGTAGTGCAACATAACGTTATACGTTATAACGTAATGCTCCATAACGTTGTACGTTATAAGGTAATAGTATATAACGTTATACGATATAACGTAGTGCAACATAACGTTATACGTTATAACGTGGTGCTACATAACGTTATACGTTATAACGTAATAGTATACAACGTTATACGTTATAACGTAATGCTACATAACGTTATACGTTATAACGTAATAGTATATAACGTTATACGATATAACGTAGTGCAACATAACGTTATACGATATAACGTAGTGCTACATAACGTTATACGTCATAACGTAATAGTATACAACGTTATACGTTATAACGTAATGCTACATAACGTTATACGTTATAACGTAATAGTATACAACGTTATACGTTATAACGTAATGCTACATAACGTTATACGTTATAAGGTAATAGTATACCACGTTATACGTTATAACGTAATGCTACATAACGTTATACGTTATAACGTAATAGTATACAACGTTATACGTTATGTCGTAATGCTACATAACGTTATACGTTATAACGTAATAGTATACAACGTTATACGTTATAACGTAATGCTACATAACGTTATACGTTATAACGTAATAGTATACAACGAAATACGGTACAACGTAATGCTACATAACGTTATACGTTATAAGGTGATAGTATATAACGTTACACGTTATAACGTAGTGCTACATAACGTTATACGTTATAACGTAATAGTATAAAACGTTATACGTTATAACGTAATGCTACATAACGTCATACGTTATAAGGTAATAGTATATAACGTATAACGTTATATGGTAACAATATATAACGATATACGTTATAGCGTAATGCTACATAACGTTATACGTTATAAGGTAACAGTATATAACGTTATACGTTAGAACGTAATGCTACATAACGTTACACGATATAAGGTAATAGTATATAACGATATACGTTATAACGTAGTGCTACATAACGTTATACGTTATAACGTAATAGTATACAACGTTATACGTTATAACGTAATGCTACATAACGTTATACGTTATAACGTAATAGTATACAACGTTATACGTTATAACGTAATGCTACATAACGTTATACGTTATAACGTAATAGTATACAACGAAATACGTTATAACGTAATGCTACATAACGTTATACGTTATAAGGTAATAGTATATAACGTTATACGTTATAACGTAGTGCTACATAACGTTATACGTTATAACGTAATAGTATAGAACGTTATACGTTATAACGTGATGCTACATAACGTTATACGTTATAACGTAATAGTATACAACGTTATACGTTATAACGTAATGCTACATAACGTTATACGTTATAACGTAATAGTATACAACGTTATACGTTATAACGTAATGCTACATAACGTTATACGTTATAAGGTAATAGTATACCACGTTATACGTTATAACGCAATGCTACATAACGTTATACGTTATAACGTAATAGTATATAACGTTATACGATATAACGTAGTGCAACATAACGTTATACGATATAACGTAGTGCTACATAACGTTATACGTTATAACGTAATAGTATACAACGTTATACGTTATAACGTAATGCTACATAACGTTATACGTTATAACGTAATAGTATACAACTTTATACGTTATAACGTAATGCTACATAACGTTATACGTTATAAGGTAATAGTATACCACGTTATACGTTATAACGTAATGCTACATAACGTTATACGTTATAACGTAATAGTATACAACGTTATACGTTATATCGTAATGCTACATAACGTTATACGTTATAACGTAATAGTATACAACGTTATACGTTATAACGTAATGCTACATAACGTTATACGTTATAAGGTAATAGTATATAACGTTATACGTTATAGCGTAATGCTACATAACGTTATACGTTATAAGGTAATAGTATATAACGTTATACGTTATAACGTAATGCTACATAACGTAATACGTTATAAGGTACCAGTACATAGCGTTATACGATATAACGTAGTGCTACATAACGTTATACGTTATAACGTGGTGCTACATAACGTTATACGTTATAACGTCGTGCTACAGAACGTTATACGTTATAACGTAATGCTACATAACGTTATACGTTATAACGTAATAGTATACAACGTTATACGTTATAACGTAATGCTATCTAACGTTATACGTTATAACGTAATAGTATACAACGTTATACGTTATAACGTAATGCTACATGTCGTTATACGTTATAACGTAATAGTATACAACGTTATATGTTATAACGTAATGCTACATAACGTTATACGTTATAACGTAATAGTATACAACGTTATACGTTATAACGTAATGCTACATAACGTTATGCGTTATAAGGTTATAGTATACAACGTTATATGTTATAGCATAATGCTACATAACGTTATACGTTATAACGTAATGCTACATAACGTTATACGTTATAAGGTAGTAGTATACAACGTTATACGTTATAACGTAATGCTACATAACGTTATACGTTATAACGTACTAGTATACAAAGTTATACGTTATAACGTCGTGCTACATAACGTTATACGTTATAACGTAATAGTATATAACGTTATACGATATAACGTAGTGCAACATAACGTTATACGTTATAACGTAATGCTCCATAACGTTGTACGTTATAAGGTAATAGTATATAACGTTATACGATATAACGTAGTGCAACATAACGTTATACGTTATAACGTGGTGCTACATAACGTTATACGTTATAACGTAATAGTATACAACGTTATACGTTATAACGTAATGCTACATAACGTTATACGTTATAACGTAATAGTATATAACGTTATACGATATAACGTAGTGCAACATAACGTTATACGATATAACGTAGTGCTACATAACGTTATACGTCATAACGTAATAGTATACAACGTTATACGTTATAACGTAATGCTACATAACGATATACGTTATAACGTAATAGTATACAACGTTATACGTTATAACGTAATGCTACATAACGTTATACGTTATAAGGTAATAGTATACCACGTTATACGTTATAACGTAATGCTACATAACGTTATACGTTATAACGTAATAGTATACAACGTTATACGTTATGTCGTAATGCTACATAACGTTATACGTTATAACGTAATAGTATACAACGTTATACGTTATAACGTAATGCTACATAACGTTATACGTTATAACGTAATAGTATACAACGAAATACGGTACAACGTAATGCTACATAACGTTATACGTTATAAGGTGATAGTATATAACGTTACACGTTATAACGTAGTGCTACATAACGTTATACGTTATAACGTAATAGTATAAAACGTTATACGTTATAACGTAATGCTACATAACGTCATACGTTATAAGGTAATAGTATATAACGTATAACGTTATATGGTAACAATATATAACGATATACGTTATAGCGTAATGCTACATAACGTTATACGTTATAAGGTAACAGTATATAACGTTATACGTTAGAACGTAATGCTACATAACGTTACACGATATAAGGTAATAGTATATAACGATATACGTTATAACGTAGTGCTACATAACGTTATACGTTATAACGTAATAGTATACAACGTTATACGTTATATCGTAATGCTACATAACGTTATACGTTATAACGTAATAGTATACAACGTTATACGTTATAACGTAATGCTACATAACGTTATACGTTATAAGGTAATAGTATATAACGTTATACGTTATAGCGTAATGCTACATAACGTTATACGTTATAAGGTAATAGTATATAACGTTATACGTTATAACGTAATGCTACATAACGTAATACGTTATAAGGTACCAGTACATAGCGTTATACGATATAACGTAGTGCTACATAACGTTATACGTTATAACGTGGTGCTACATAACGTTATACGTTATAACGTCGTGCTACAGAACGTTATACGTTATAACGTAATGCTACATAACGTTATACGTTATAACGTAATAGTATACAACGTTATACGTTATAACGTAATGCTATCTAACGTTATACGTTATAACGTAATAGTATACAACGTTATACGTTATAACGTAATGCTACATGTCGTTATACGTTATAACGTAATAGTATACAACGTTATATGTTATAACGTAATGCTACATAACGTTATACGTTATAACGTAATAGTATACAACGTTATACGTTATAACGTAATGCTACATAACGTTATGCGTTATAAGGTTATAGTATACAACGTTATATGTTATAGCATAATGCTACATAACGTTATACGTTATAACGTAATGCTACATAACGTTATACGTTATAAGGTAGTAGTATACAACGTTATACGTTATAACGTAATGCTACATAACGTTATACGTTATAACGTACTAGTATACAAAGTTATACGTTATAACGTCGTGCTACATAACGTTATACGTTATAACGTAATAGTATATAACGTTATACGATATAACGTAGTGCAACATAACGTTATACGTTATAACGTAATGCTCCATAACGTTGTACGTTATAAGGTAATAGTATATAACGTTATACGATATAACGTAGTGCAACATAACGTTATACGTTATAACGTGGTGCTACATAACGTTATACGTTATAACGTAATAGTATACAACGTTATACGTTATAACGTAATGCTACATAACGTTATACGTTATAACGTAATAGTATATAACGTTATACGATATAACGTAGTGCAACATAACGTTATACGATATAACGTAGTGCTACATAACGTTATACGTCATAACGTAATAGTATACAACGTTATACGTTATAACGTAATGCTACATAACGTTATACGTTATAACGTAATAGTATACAACGTTATACGTTATAACGTAATGCTACATAACGTTATACGTTATAAGGTAATAGTATACCACGTTATACGTTATAACGTAATGCTACATAACGTTATACGTTATAACGTAATAGTATACAACGTTATACGTTATGTCGTAATGCTACATAACGTTATACGTTATAACGTAATAGTATACAACGTTATACGTTATAACGTAATGCTACATAACGTTATACGTTATAACGTAATAGTATACAACGAAATACGGTACAACGTAATGCTACATAACGTTATACGTTATAAGGTGATAGTATATAACGTTACACGTTATAACGTAGTGCTACATAACGTTATACGTTATAACGTAATAGTATAAAACGTTATACGTTATAACGTAATGCTACATAACGTCATACGTTATAAGGTAATAGTATATAACGTATAACGTTATATGGTAACAATATATAACGATATACGTTATAGCGTAATGCTACATAACGTTATACGTTATAAGGTAACAGTATATAACGTTATACGTTAGAACGTAATGCTACATAACGTTACACGATATAAGGTAATAGTATATAACGATATACGTTATAACGTAGTGCTACATAACGTTATACGTTATAACGTAATAGTATACAACGTTATACGTTATAACGTAATGCTACATAACGTTATACGTTATAACGTAATAGTATACAACGTTATACGTTATAACGTAATGCTACATAACGTTATACGTTATAACGTAATAGTATACAACGAAATACGTTATAACGTAATGCTACATAACGTTATACGTTATAAGGTAATAGTATATAACGTTATACGTTATAACGTAGTGCTACATAACGTTATACGTTATAACGTAATAGTATAGAACGTTATACGTTATAACGTGATGCTACATAACGTTATACGTTATAACGTAATAGTATACAACGTTATACGTTATAACGTAATGCTACATAACGTTATACGTTATAACGTAATAGTATACAACGTTATACGTTATAACGTAATGCTACATAACGTTATACGTTATAAGGTAATAGTATACCACGTTATACGTTATAACGCAATGCTACATAACGTTATACGTTATAACGTAATAGTATATAACGTTATACGATATAACGTAGTGCAACATAACGTTATACGATATAACGTAGTGCTACATAACGTTATACGTTATAACGTAATAGTATACAACGTTATACGTTATAACGTAATGCTACATAACGTTATACGTTATAACGTAATAGTATACAACTTTATACGTTATAACGTAATGCTACATAACGTTATACGTTATAAGGTAATAGTATACCACGTTATACGTTATAACGTAATGCTACATAACGTTATACGTTATAACGTAATAGCATACAACGTTATACGTTATATCGTAATGCTACATAACGTTATACGTTATAACGTAATAGTATACAACGTTATACGTTATAACGTAATGCTACATAACGTTATACGTTATAACGTAATAGTATACAACGAAATACGTTACAACGTAATGCTACATAACGTTATACGTTATAAGGTGATAGTATATAACGTTACACGTTATAACGTAGTGCTACATAACGTTATACGTTATAACGTATTAGTATAAAACGTTATACGTTATAACGTAATGCTACATAACGTCATACGTTATAAGGTAATAGTATATAACGTATAACGTTATAAGGTAACAATATATAACGATATACGTTATAGCGTAATGCTACATAACGTTATACGTTATAAGGTAACAGTATATAACGTTGTACGTTAGAACGTAATGCTACATAACGTTACACGATATAAGGTAATAGTATATAACGATATACGTTATAACGTAATGCTACATAACGTCATACGTTATAAGGTAATAGTATATAACGTATAACGTTATATGGTAACAATATATAACGATATACGTTATAGCGTAATGCTACATAACGTTATACGTTATAAGGTAACAGTATATAACGTTATACGTTAGAACGTAATGCTACATAACGTTACACGATATAAGGTAATAGTATATAACGATATACGTTATAACGTAGTGCTACATAACGTTATACGTTATAACGTAATAGTATACAACGTTATACGTTATAACGTAATGCTACATCGCGTTATACGTTATAACGTAATAGTATACAACGTTATACGTTATAACGTAATGCTACATAACGTTATACGTTATAACGTAATAGTATACAACGAAATACGTTATAACGTAATGCTACATAACGTTATACGTTATAAGGTAATAGTATATAACGTTATACGTTATAACGTAGTGCTACATAACGTTATACGTTATAACGTAATAGTATAGAACGTTATACGTTATAACGTGATGCTACATAACGTTATACGTTATAACGTAATAGTATACAACGTTATACGTTATAACGTAATGCTACATAACGTTATACGTTATAACGTAATAGTATACAACGTTATACGTTATAACGTAATGCTACATAACGTTATACGTTATAAGGTAATAGTGTACCACGTTATACGTTATAACGCAATGCTACATAACGTTATACGTTATAACGTAATAGTATATAACGTTATACGATATAACGTAGTGCAACATAACGTTATACGATATAACGTAGTGCTACATAACGTTATACGTTATAACGTAATAGTATACAACGTTATACGTTATAACGTAATGCTACATAACGTTATACGTTATAACGTAATAGTATACAACTTTATACGTTATAACGTAATGCTACATAACGTTATACGTTATAAGGTAATAGTATACCACGTTATACGTTATAACGTAATGCTACATAACGTTATACGTTATAACGTAATAGTATACAACGTTATACGTTATATCGTAATGCTACATAACGTTATACGTTATAACGTAATAGTATACGACGTTATACGTTATAACGTAATGCTACATAACGTTATACGTTATAACGTAATAGTATACAACGAAATACGTTACAACGTAATGCTACATAACGTTATACGTTATAAGGTGATAGTATATAACGTTACACGTTATAACGTAGTGCTACATAACGTTATACGTTATAACGTAATAGTATAAAACGTTATACGTTATAACGTAATGCTACATAACGTCATACGTTATAAGGTAATAGTATATAACGTATAACGTTATAAGGTAACAATATATAACGATATACGTTATAGCGTAATGCTACATAACGTTATACGTTATAAGGTAACAGTATATAACGTTGTACGTTAGAACGTAATGCTACATAACGTTACACGATATAAGGTAATAGTATATAACGATATACGTTATAACGTAGTGCTACATAACGTTATACGTTATAACGTAATAGTATACAACGTTATACGTTATAACGTAATGCTACATAACGTTATACGTTATAACGTAATAGTATACAACGTTATACGTTATAACGTAATGCTACATAACGTTATACGTTACAAGGTAATAGTATACCACGTTATACGTTATAACGTAATGCTACATAACGTTATACGTTATAACGTAATAGTATACAACGTTATACGTTATAACGTAATGCTACATAACGTTATACGTTATAACGTAATAGTATACAACGTTATACGTTATAACGTAATGCTACATAACGTTATACGTTATAACGTAATAGTATACAACGTTATACGTTATAACGTCGTCCTACATAACGTTATACGTTATAACGTAATAGTATACAACGTTATACGTTATAACGTAATGCTACATAACGTTATACGTTATAACGTAATAGTATACAACGTTATACGTTATAACGTAATGCTATCTAACGTTATACGTTATAACGTAATAGTATACAACGTTATACGTTATAACGTAATGCTACATATCGTTATACGTTATAACGTAATAGTATACAACGTTATATGTTATAACGTAATGCTACATAACGTAATACGTTATAAGGTAACAGTACATAGCGTTATACGATATAACGTAGTGCTACATAACGTTATACGTTATAACGTGGTGCTACATAACGTTATACGTTATAACGTCGTGCTACATAACGTTATACGTTATAACGTAATAGTATACAACGTTATACGTTATAACGTAATGCTACATAACGTTATACGTTATAACGTAATAGTATACAACGTTATACGTTATAACGTAATGCTATCTAACGTTATACGTTATAACGTATTAGTATACAACGTTATACGTTATAACGTAATGCTACATATCGTTATACGTTATAACGTAATAGTATACAACGTCATATGTTATAACGTAATGCTACATAACGTTATACGTTATAACGTAATAGTATACAACGTTATACGTTATAACGTAATGCTACATAACATTATGCGTTATAAGGTTATAGTATACAACGTTATATGTTATAGCATAATGCTACATAACGTTATACGTTATAACGTAATGCTACATAACGTTATACGTTATAAGGTAGTAGTATACATCGTTATACGTTATAACGTAATGCTACATAACGTTATACGTTATAACGTAATAGTATATAACGTTATACGATATAACGTAGTGCAACATAACGTTATACGTTATAACGTAATGCTCCATAACGTTATACGTTATAAGGTAATAGTATATAACGTTATACGATATAACGTAGTGCAACATAACGTTATACGTTATAACGTAATGCTCCATAACGTTATACGTTATAAGGTAATAGTATATAACGTTATACGATATAACGTAGTGCAACATAACGTTATACGTTATAACGTGGTGCTACATAACGTTATACGTTATAACGTAATAGTATACAACTTTATACGTTATAACGTAATGCTCCATAACGTTATACGTTATAAGGTAATAGTATATAACGTTATACGATATAACGTAGTGCAACATAACGTTATACGTTATAACGTGGTGCTACATAACGTTATACGTTATAACGTAATAGTATACAACTTTATACGTTATAACGTAATGCTACATAACGTTATACGTTATAACGTAATAGTATATAACGTTATACGATATAACGTAGTGCAACATAACGTTATACGTTATAACGTAATGCTCCATAACGTTATACGTTATAAGGTAATAGTATATAACGTTATACGATATAACGTAGTGCAACATAACGTTATACGTTATAACGTGGTGCTACATAACGTTATACGTTATAACGTAATAGTATACAACTTTATACGTTATAACGTAATGCTCCATAACGTTATACGTTATAAGGTAATAGTATATAACGTTATACGATATAACGTAGTGCAACATAACGTTATACGTTATAACGTGGTGCTACATAACGTTATACGTTATAACGTAATAGTATACAACTTTATACGTTATAACGTAATGCTACATAACGTTATACGTTATAACGTAATAGTATATAACGTTATACGATATAACGTAGTGCAACATAACGTTATACGATATAACGTAGTGCTACATAACGTTATACGTCATAACGTAATAGTATACAACGTTATACGTTATAACGTAATGCTACATAACGTTATACGTTATAACGTAATAGTATACAACGAAATACGTTACAACGTAATGCTACATAACGTTATACGTTATAAGGTGATAGTATATAACGTTACACGTTATAACGTAGTGCTACATAACGTTATACGTTATAACGTAATAGTATAAAACGTTATACGTTATAACGTAATGCTACATAACGTCATACGTTATAAGGTAATAGTATATAACGTATAACGTTATATGGTAACAATATATAACGATATACGTTATAGCGTAATGCTACATAACGTTATACGTTATAAGGTAATAGTATATAACGTTATACGTTATAACGTAGTGCTACATAACGTTATACGTTATAACGTAATAGTATAGAACGTTATACGTTATAACGTGATGCTACATAACGTTATACGTTATAACGTAATAGTATACAACGTTATACGTTATAACGTAATGCTACATAACGTTATACGTTATAACGTAATAGTATACAACGTTATACGTTATAACGTAATGCTACATAACGTTATACGTTATAAGGTAATAGTATACCACGTTATACGTTATAACGCAATGCTACATAACGTTATACGTTATAACGTAATAGTATATAACGTTATACGTTATAACGTAGTGCAACATAACGTTATACGATATAACGTAGTGCTACATAACGTTATACGTTATAAGGTAATAGTATATAACGTTATACGATATAACGTAGTGCAACATAACGTTATACGTTATAACGTGGTGCTACAAAACGTTATACGTTATAACGTAATAGTATACAACTTTATACGTTATAACGTAATGCTACATAACGTTATACGTTATAACGTAATAGTATATAACGTTATACGATATAACGTAGTGCAACATAACGTTATACGTTATAACGTAATGCTACATAACGTTATACGTTATAAGGTAATAGTATACCACGTTATACGTTATAACGTAATGCTACATAACGTTATACGTTATAACGTAATAGTATACAACGTTATACGTTATGTCGTAATGCTACATAACGTTATACGTTATAACGTAATAGTATACAACGTTATACGTTATAACGTAATGCTACATAACGTTATACGTTATAACGTAATAGTATACAACGAAATACGTTACAACGTAATGCTACATAACGTTATACGTTATAAGGTGATAGTATATAACGTTACACGTTATAACGTAGTGCTACATAACGTTATACGTTATAACGTAATAGTATAAAACGTTATACGTTATAACGTAATGCTACATAACGTCATACGTTATAAGGTAATAGTATATTACGTATAACGTTATATGGTAACAATATATAACGATATACGTTATAGCGTAATGCTACATAACGTTATACGTTATAAGGTAACAGTATATAACGTTATACGTTAGAACGTAATGCTACATAACGTTACACGATATAAGGTAATAGTATATAACGATATACGTTGTAACGTAGTGCTACATAACGTTATACGTTATAACGTAATAGTATATAACGTTATACGATATAACGTAGTGCAACATAACGTTATACGTTATAACGTAATGCTCCATAACGTTGTACGTTATAAGGTAATAGTATATAACGTTATACGATATAACGTAGTGCAACATAACGTTATACGTTATAACGTGGTGCTACATAACGTTATACGTTATAACGTAATAGTATACAACGTTATACGTTATAACGTAATGCTACATAACGTTATACGTTATAAGGTAATAGTATACCACGTTATACGTTATAACGTAATGCTACATAACGTTATACGTTATAACGTAATAGTATACAACGTTATACGTTATGTCGTAATGCTACATAACGTTATACGTTATAACGTAATAGTATACAACGTTATACGTTATAACGTAATGCTACATAACGTTATACGTTATAACGTAATAGTATACAACGAAATACGTTACAACGTAATGCTACATAACGTTATACGTTATAAGGTGATAGTATATAACGTTACACGTTATAACGTAGTGCTACATAACGTTATACGTTATAACGTAATAGTATAAAACGTTATACGTTATAACGTAATGCTACATAACGTCATACGTTATAAGGTAATAGTATATTACGTATAACGTTATATGGTAACAATATATAACGATATACGTTATAGCGTAATGCTACATAACGTTATACGTTATAAGGTAACAGTATATAACGTTATACGTTAGAACGTAATGCTACATAACGTTACACGATATAAGGTAATAGTATATAACGATATACGTTATAACGCAGTGCTACATAACGTTATACGTTATAACGTAATAGTATACAACGTTATACGTTATAACGTAATGCTACATAACGTTATACGTTATAACGTAATAGTATACAACGTTATACGTTATAACGTAATGCTACATAACGTTATACGTTATAACGTAATAGTATACAACGAAATACGTTATAACGTAATGCTACATAACGTTATACGTTATAAGGTAATAGTATATAACGTTATACGTTATAACGTAGTGCTACATAACGTTATACGTTATAACGTAATAGTATAGAACGTTATACGTTATAACGTGATGCTACATAACGTTATACGTTATAACGTAATAGTATACAACGTTATACGTTATAACGTAATGCTACATAACGTTATACGTTATAACGTAATAGTATATAACGTTATACGTTATAACGTAATGCTACATAACGTTATACGTTATAAGGTAATAGTATACCACGTTATACGTTATAACGCAATGCTACATAACGTTATACGTTATAACGTAATAGTATATAACGTTATACGATATAACGTAGTGCAACATAACGTTATACGTTATAGCGTAATGCTACATAACGTTATACGTTATAAGGTAATAGTATATAACGTTATACGTTATAACGTAATGCTACATAACGTAATACGTTATAAGGTACCAGTACATAGCGTTATACGATATAACGTAGTGCTACATAACGTTATACGTTATAACGTGGTGCTACATAACGTTATACGTTATAACGTCGTGCTACAGAACGTTATACGTTATAACGTAATGCTACATAACGTTATACGTTATAACGTAATAGTATACAACGTTATACGTTATAACGTAATGCTATCTAACGTTATACGTTATAACGTAATAGTATACAACGTTATACGTTATAACGTAATGCTACATGTCGTTATACGTTATAACGTAATAGTATACAACGTTATATGTTATAACGTAATGCTACATAACGTTATACGTTATAACGTAATAGTATACAACGTTATACGTTATAACGTAATGCTACATAACGTTATGCGTTATAAGGTTATAGTATACAACGTTATATGTTATAGCATAATGCTACATAACGTTATACGTTATAACGTAATGCTACATAACGTTATACGTTATAAGGTAGTAGTATACAACGTTATACGTTATAACGTAATGCTACATAACGTTATACGTTATAACGTACTAGTATACAAAGTTATACGTTATAACGTCGTGCTACATAACGTTATACGTTATAACGTAATAGTATATAACGTTATACGATATAACGTAGTGCAACATAACGTTATACGTTATAACGTAATGCTCCATAACGTTGTACGTTATAAGGTAATAGTATATAACGTTATACGATATAACGTAGTGCAACATAACGTTATACGTTATAACGTGGTGCTACATAACGTTATACGTTATAACGTAATAGTATACAACGTTATACGTTATAACGTAATGCTACATAACGTTATACGTTATAACGTAATAGTATATAACGTTATACGATATAACGTAGTGCAACATAACGTTATACGATATAACGTAGTGCTACATAACGTTATACGTCATAACGTAATAGTATACAACGATATACGTTATAACGTAATGCTACATAACGTTATACGTTATAACGTAATAGTATACAACGTTATACGTTATAACGTAATGCTACATAACGTTATACGTTATAAGGTAATAGTATACCACGTTATACGTTATAACGTAATGCTACATAACGTTATACGTTATAACGTAATAGTATACAACGTTATACGTTATGTCGTAATGCTACATAACGTTATACGTTATAACGTAATAGTATACAACGTTATACGTTATAACGTAATGCTACATAACGTTATACGTTATAACGTAATAGTATACAACGAAATACGGTACAACGTAATGCTACATAACGTTATACGTTATAAGGTGATAGTATATAACGTTACACGTTATAACGTAGTGCTACATAACGTTATACGTTATAACGTAATAGTATAAAACGTTATACGTTATAACGTAATGCTACATAACGTCATACGTTATAAGGTAATAGTATATAACGTATAACGTTATATGGTAACAATATATAACGATATACGTTATAGCGTAATGCTACATAACGTTATACGTTATAAGGTAACAGTATATAACGTTATACGTTAGAACGTAATGCTACATAACGTTATACGTTATAAGGTGATAGTATATAACGTTACACGTTATAACGTAGTGCTACATAACGTTATACGTTATAACGTAATAGTATACAACGTTATACGTTATAACGTAATGCTACATAACGTTGTACGTTATAAGGTAATAGTATATAACGTTATACGATATAACGTAGTGCAACATAACGTTATACGTTATAACGTGGTGCTACATAACGTTATACGTTATAACGTAATAGTATACAACGTTATACGTTATAACGTAATGCTACATAACGTTATACGTTATAAGGTAATAGTATACCACGTTATACGTTATAACGTAATGCTACATAACGTTATACGTTATAACGTAATAGTATACAACGTTATACGTTATGTCGTAATGCTACATAACGTTATACGTTATAACGTAATAGTATACAACGTTATACGTTATAACGTAATGCTACATAACGTTATACGTTATAACGTAATAGTATACAACGAAATACGTTACAACGTAATGCTACATAACGTTATACGTTATAAGGTGATAGTATATAACGTTACACGTTATAACGTAGTGCTACATAACGTTATACGTTATAACGTAATAGTATAAAACGTTATACGTTATAACGTAATGCTACATAACGTCATACGTTATAAGGTAATAGTATATAACGTATAACGTTATATGGTAACAATATATAACGATATACGTTATAGCGTAATGCTACATAACGTTATACGTTATAAGGTAACAGTATATAACGTTATACGTTAGAACGTAATGCTACATAACGTTACACGATGTAAGGTAATAGTATATAACGATATACGTTATAACGTAGTGCTACATAACGTTATACGTTATAACGTAATAGTATACAACGTTATACGTTATAACGTAATGCTACATAACGTTATACGTTATAACGTAATAGTATACAACGTTATACGTTATAACGTAATGCTACATAACGTTATACGTTATAACGTAATAGTATACAACGAAATACGTTATAACGTAATGCTACATAACGTTATACGTTATAAGGTAATAGTATATAACGTTATACGTTATAACGTAGTGCTACATAACGTTATACGTTATAACGTAATAGTATAGAACGTTATACGTTATAACGTGATGCTACATAACGTTATACGTTATAACGTAATAGTATACAACGTTATACGTTATAACGTAATGCTACATAACGTTATACGTTATAACGTAATAGTATACAACGTTATACGTTATAACGTAATGCTACATAACGTTATACGTTATAAGGTAATAGTATACCACGTTATACGTTATAACGCAATGCTACATAACGTTATACGTTATAACGTAATAGTATATAACGTTATACGATATAACGTAGTGCAACATAACGTTATACGTTATAGCGTAATGCTACATAACGTTATACGTTATAAGGTAATAGTATATAACGTTATACGTTATAACGTAATGCTACATAACGTAATACGTTATAAGGTACCAGTACATAGCGTTATACGATATAACGTAGTGCTACATAACGTTATACGTTATAACGTGGTGCTACATAACGTTATACGTTATAACGTCGTGCTACAGAACGTTATACGTTATAACGTAATGCTACATAACGTTATACGTTATAACGTAATAGTATACAACGTTATATGTTATAACGTAATGCTACATAACGTAATACGTTATAAGGTAACAGTACATAGCGTTATACGATATAACGTAATAGTATACAACGTTATACGTTATAACGTAATGCTATCTAACGTTATACGTTATAACGTAATAGTATACAACGTTATACGTTATAACGTAATGCTACATATCGTTATACGTTATAACGTAATAGTATACAACGTTATATGTTATAACGTAATGCTACATAACGTAATACGTTATAAGGTAACAGTACATAGCGTTATACGATATAACGTAGTGCTACATAACGTTATACGTTATAACGTGGTGCTACATAACGTTATACGTTATAACGTCGTGCTACATAACGTTATACGTTATAACGTAATAGTATACAACGTTATACGTTATAACGTAATGCTACATAACGTTATACGTTATAACGTAATAGTATACAACGTTATACGTTATAACGTAATGCTATCTAACGTTATACGTTATAACGTATTAGTATACAACGTTATACGTTATAACGTAATGCTACATATCGTTATACGTTATAACGTAATAGTATACAACGTTATATGTTATAACGTAATGCTACATAACGTAATACGTTATAAGGTAACAGTACATAGCGTTATACGATATAACGTAGTGCTACATAACGTTATACGTTATAACGTGGTGCTACATAACGTTATACGTTATAACGTCGTGCTACATAACGTTATACGTTATAACGTAATAGTATACAACGTTATACGTTATAACGTAATGCTACATAACGTTATACGTTATAACGTAATAGTATACAACGTTATACGTTATAACGTAATGCTATCTAACGTTATACGTTATAACGTATTAGTATACAACGTTATACGTTATAACGTAATGCTACATATCGTTATACGTTATAACGTAATAGTATACAACGTCATATGTTATAACGTAATGCTACATAACGTTATACGTTATAACGTAATAGTATACAACGTTATACGTTATAACGTAATGCTACATAACATTATGCGTTATAAGGTTATAGTATACAACGTTATATGTTATAGCATAATGCTACATAACGTTATACGTTATAACGTAATGCTACATAACGTTATACGTTATAAGGTAGTAGTATACATCGTTATACGTTATAACGTAATGCTACATAACGTTATACGTTATAACGTAATAGTATATAACGTTATACGATATAACGTAGTGCAACATAACGTTATACGTTATAACGTAATGCTCCATAACGTTATACGTTATAAGGTAATAGTATATAACGTTATACGATATAACGTAGTGCAACATAACGTTATACGTTATAACGTAATGCTCCATAACGTTATACGTTATAAGGTAATAGTATATAACGTTATACGATATAACGTAGTGCAACATAACGTTATACGTTATAACGTGGTGCTACATAACGTTATACGTTATAACGTAATAGTATACAACTTTATACGTTATAACGTAATGCTCCATAACGTTATACGTTATAAGGTAATAGTATATAACGTTATACGATATAACGTAGTGCAACATAACGTTATACGTTATAACGTGGTGCTACATAACGTTATACGTTATAACGTAATAGTATACAACTTTATACGTTATAACGTAATGCTACATAACGTTATACGTTATAACGTAATAGTATATAACGTTATACGATATAACGTAGTGCAACATAACGTTATACGTTATAACGTAATGCTCCATAACGTTATACGTTATAAGGTAATAGTATATAACGTTATACGATATAACGTAGTGCAACATAACGTTATACGTTATAACGTGGTGCTACATAACGTTATACGTTATAACGTAATAGTATACAACTTTATACGTTATAACGTAATGCTCCATAACGTTATACGTTATAAGGTAATAGTATATAACGTTATACGATATAACGTAGTGCAACATAACGTTATACGTTATAACGTGGTGCTACATAACGTTATACGTTATAACGTAATAGTATACAACTTTATACGTTATAACGTAATGCTACATAACGTTATACGTTATAACGTAATAGTATATAACGTTATACGATATAACGTAGTGCAACATAACGTTATACGATATAACGTAGTGCTACATAACGTTATACGTCATAACGTAATAGTATACAACGTTATACGTTATAACGTAATGCTACATAACGTTATACGTTATAACGTAATAGTATACAACGAAATACGTTACAACGTAATGCTACATAACGTTATACGTTATAAGGTGATAGTATATAACGTTACACGTTATAACGTAGTGCTACATAACGTTATACGTTATAACGTAATAGTATAAAACGTTATACGTTATAACGTAATGCTACATAACGTCATACGTTATAAGGTAATAGTATATAACGTATAACGTTATATGGTAACAATATATAACGATATACGTTATAGCGTAATGCTACATAACGTTATACGTTATAAGGTAATAGTATATAACGTTATACGTTATAACGTAGTGCTACATAACGTTATACGTTATAACGTAATAGTATAGAACGTTATACGTTATAACGTGATGCTACATAACGTTATACGTTATAACGTGATGCTACATAACGTTATACGTTATAACGTAATAGTATACAACGTTATACGTTATAACGTAATGCTACATAACGTTATACGTTATAACGTAATAGTATACAACGTTATACGTTATAACGTAATGCTACATAACGTTATACGTTATAAGGTAATAGTATACCACGTTATACGTTATAACGCAATGCTACATAACGTTATACGTTATAACGTAATAGTATATAACGTTATACGTTATAACGTAGTGCAACATAACGTTATACGATATAACGTAGTGCTACATAACGTTATACGTTATAAGGTAATAGTATATAACGTTATACGATATAACGTAGTGCAACATAACGTTATACGTTATAACGTGGTGCTACAAAACGTTATACGTTATAACGTAATAGTATACAACTTTATACGTTATAACGTAATGCTACATAACGTTATACGTTATAACGTAATAGTATATAACGTTATACGATATAACGTAGTGCAACATAACGTTATACGTTATAACGTAATGCTACATAACGTTATACGTTATAAGGTAATAGTATACCACGTTATACGTTATAACGTAATGCTACATAACGTTATACGTTATAACGTAATAGTATACAACGTTATACGTTATGTCGTAATGCTACATAACGTTATACGTTATAACGTAATAGTATACAACGTTATACGTTATAACGTAATGCTACATAACGTTATACGTTATAACGTAATAGTATACAACGAAATACGTTACAACGTAATGCTACATAACGTTATACGTTATAAGGTGATAGTATATAACGTTACACGTTATAACGTAGTGCTACATAACGTTATACGTTATAACGTAATAGTATAAAACGTTATACGTTATAACGTAATGCTACATAACGTCATACGTTATAAGGTAATAGTATATTACGTATAACGTTATATGGTAACAATATATAACGATATACGTTATAGCGTAATGCTACATAACGTTATACGTTATAAGGTAACAGTATATAACGTTATACGTTAGAACGTAATGCTACATAACGTTACACGATATAAGGTAATAGTATATAACGATATACGTTGTAACGTAGTGCTACATAACGTTATACGTTATAACGTAATAGTATATAACGTTATACGATATAACGTAGTGCAACATAACGTTATACGTTATAACGTAATGCTCCATAACGTTGTACGTTATAAGGTAATAGTATATAACGTTATACGATATAACGTAGTGCAACATAACGTTATACGTTATAACGTGGTGCTACATAACGTTATACGTTATAACGTAATAGTATACAACGTTATACGTTATAACGTAATGCTACATAACGTTATACGTTATAAGGTAATAGTATACCACGTTATACGTTATAACGTAATGCTACATAACGTTATACGTTATAACGTAATAGTATACAACGTTATACGTTATGTCGTAATGCTACATAACGTTATACGTTATAACGTAATAGTATACAACGTTATACGTTATAACGTAATGCTACATAACGTTATACGTTATAACGTAATAGTATACAACGAAATACGTTACAACGTAATGCTACATAACGTTATACGTTATAAGGTGATAGTATATAACGTTACACGTTATAACGTAGTGCTACATAACGTTATACGTTATAACGTAATAGTATAAAACGTTATACGTTATAACGTAATGCTACATAACGTCATACGTTATAAGGTAATAGTATATTACGTATAACGTTATATGGTAACAATATATAACGATATACGTTATAGCGTAATGCTACATAACGTTATACGTTATAAGGTAACAGTATATAACGTTATACGTTAGAACGTAATGCTACATAACGTTACACGATATAAGGTAATAGTATATAACGATATACGTTATAACGCAGTGCTACATAACGTTATACGTTATAACGTAATAGTATACAACGTTATACGTTATAACGTAATGCTACATAACGTTATACGTTATAACGTAATAGTATACAACGTTATACGTTATAACGTAATGCTACATAACGTTATACGTTATAACGTAATAGTATACAACGAAATACGTTATAACGTAATGCTACATAACGTTATACGTTATAAGGTAATAGTATATAACGTTATACGTTATAACGTAGTGCTACATAACGTTATACGTTATAACGTAATAGTATAGAACGTTATACGTTATAACGTGATGCTACATAACGTTATACGTTATAACGTAATAGTATACAACGTTATACGTTATAACGTAATGCTACATAACGTTATACGTTATAACGTAATAGTATATAACGTTATACGTTATAACGTAATGCTACATAACGTTATACGTTATAAGGTAATAGTATACCACGTTATACGTTATAACGCAATGCTACATAACGTTATACGTTATAACGTAATAGTATATAACGTTATACGATATAACGTAGTGCAACATAACGTTATACGTTATAGCGTAATGCTACATAACGTTATACGTTATAAGGTAATAGTATATAACGTTATACGTTATAACGTAATGCTACATAACGTAATACGTTATAAGGTACCAGTACATAGCGTTATACGATATAACGTAGTGCTACATAACGTTATACGTTATAACGTGGTGCTACATAACGTTATACGTTATAACGTCGTGCTACAGAACGTTATACGTTATAACGTAATGCTACATAACGTTATACGTTATAACGTAATAGTATACAACGTTATACGTTATAACGTAATGCTATCTAACGTTATACGTTATAACGTAATAGTATACAACGTTATACGTTATAACGTAATGCTACATGTCGTTATACGTTATAACGTAATAGTATACAACGTTATATGTTATAACGTAATGCTACATAACGTTATACGTTATAACGTAATAGTATACAACGTTATACGTTATAACGTAATGCTACATAACGTTATGCGTTATAAGGTTATAGTATAGAACGTTATATGTTATAGCATAATGCTACATAACGTTATACGTTATAACGTAATGCTACATAACGTTATACGTTATAAGGTAGTAGTATACAACGTTATACGTTATAACGTAATGCTACATAACGTTATACGTTATAACGTACTAGTATACAAAGTTATACGTTATAACGTCGTGCTACATAACGTTATACGTTATAACGTAATAGTATATAACGTTATACGATATAACGTAGTGCAACATAACGTTATACGTTATAACGTAATGCTCCATAACGTTGTACGTTATAAGGTAATAGTATATAACGTTATACGATATAACGTAGTGCAACATAACGTTATACGTTATAACGTGGTGCTACATAACGTTATACGTTATAACGTAATAGTATACAACGTTATACGTTATAACGTAATGCTACATAACGTTATACGTTATAACGTAATAGTATATAACGTTATACGATATAACGTAGTGCAACATAACGTTATACGATATAACGTAGTGCTACATAACGTTATACGTCATAACGTAATAGTATACAACGATATACGTTATAACGTAATGCTACATAACGTTATACGTTATAACGTAATAGTATACAACGTTATACGTTATAACGTAATGCTACATAACGTTATACGTTATAAGGTAATAGTATACCACGTTATACGTTATAACGTAATGCTACATAACGTTATACGTTATAACGTAATAGTATACAACGTTATACGTTATGTCGTAATGCTACATAACGTTATACGTTATAACGTAATAGTATACAACGTTATACGTTATAACGTAATGCTACATAACGTTATACGTTATAACGTAATAGTATACAACGAAATACGGTACAACGTAATGCTACATAACGTTATACGTTATAAGGTGATAGTATATAACGTTACACGTTATAACGTAGTGCTACATAACGTTATACGTTATAACGTAATAGTATAAAACGTTATACGTTATAACGTAATGCTACATAACGTCATACGTTATAAGGTAATAGTATATAACGTATAACGTTATATGGTAACAATATATAACGATATACGTTATAGCGTAATGCTACATAACGTTATACGTTATAAGGTAACAGTATATAACGTTATACGTTAGAACGTAATGCTACATAACGTTATACGTTATAAGGTGATAGTATATAACGTTACACGTTATAACGTAGTGCTACATAACGTTATACGTTATAACGTAATAGTATACAACGTTATACGTTATAACGTAATGCTACATAACGTTGTACGTTATAAGGTAATAGTATATAACGTTATACGATATAACGTAGTGCAACATAACGTTATACGTTATAACGTGGTGCTACATAACGTTATACGTTATAACGTAATAGTATACAACGTTATACGTTATAACGTAATGCTACATAACGTTATACGTTATAAGGTAATAGTATACCACGTTATACGTTATAACGTAATGCTACATAACGTTATACGTTATAACGTAATAGTATACAACGTTATACGTTATGTCGTAATGCTACATAACGTTATACGTTATAACGTAATAGTATACAACGTTATACGTTATAACGTAATGCTACATAACGTTATACGTTATAACGTAATAGTATACAACGAAATACGTTACAACGTAATGCTACATAACGTTATACGTTATAAGGTGATAGTATATAACGTTACACGTTATAACGTAGTGCTACATAACGTTATACGTTATAACGTAATAGTATAAAACGTTATACGTTATAACGTAATGCTACATAACGTCATACGTTATAAGGTAATAGTATATAACGTATAACGTTATATGGTAACAATATATAACGATATACGTTATAGCGTAATGCTACATAACGTTATACGTTATAAGGTAACAGTATATAACGTTATACGTTAGAACGTAATGCTACATAACGTTACACGATATAAGGTAATAGTATATAACGATATACGTTATAACGTAGTGCTACATAACGTTATACGTTATAACGTAATAGTATACAACGTTATACGTTATAACGTAATGCTACATAACGTTATACGTTATAACGTAATAGTATACAACGTTATACGTTATAACGTAATGCTACATAACGTTATACGTTATAACGTAATAGTATACAACGAAATACGTTATAACGTAATGCTACATAACGTTATACGTTATAAGGTAATAGTATATAACGTTATACGTTATAACGTAGTGCTACATAACGTTATACGTTATAACGTAATAGTATAGAACGTTATACGTTATAACGTGATGCTACATAACGTTATACGTTATAACGTAATAGTATACAACGTTATACGTTATAACGTAATGCTACATAACGTTATACGTTATAACGTAATAGTATACAACGTTATACGTTATAACGTAATGCTACATAACGTTATACGTTATAAGGTAATAGTATACCACGTTATACGTTATAACGCAATGCTACATAACGTTATACGTTATAACGTAATAGTATATAACGTTATACGATATAACGTAGTGCAACATAACGTTATACGTTATAGCGTAATGCTACATAACGTTATACGTTATAAGGTAATAGTATATAACGTTATACGTTATAACGTAATGCTACATAACGTAATACGTTATAAGGTACCAGTACATAGCGTTATACGATATAACGTAGTGCTACATAACGTTATACGTTATAACGTGGTGCTACATAACGTTATACGTTATAACGTCGTGCTACAGAACGTTATACGTTATAACGTAATGCTACATAACGTTATACGTTATAACGTAATAGTATACAACGTTATACGTTATAACGTAATGCTATCTAACGTTATACGTTATAACGTAATAGTATACAACGTTATACGTTATAACGTAATGCTACATGTCGTTATACGTTATAACGTAATAGTATACAACGTTATATGTTATAACGTAATGCTACATAACGTTATACGTTATAACGTAATAGTATACAACGTTATACGTTATAACGTAATGCTACATAACGTTATGCGTTATAAGGTTATAGTATACAACGTTATATGTTATAGCATAATGCTACATAACGTTATACGTTATAACGTAATGCTACATAACGTTATACGTTATAAGGTAGTAGTATACAACGTTATACGTTATAACGTAATGCTACATAACGTTATACGTTATAACGTACTAGTATACAAAGTTATACGTTATAACGTCGTGCTACATAACGTTATACGTTATAACGTAATAGTATATAACGTTATACGATATAACGTAGTGCAACATAACGTTATACGTTATAACGTAATGCTCCATAACGTTGTACGTTATAAGGTAATAGTATATAACGTTATACGATATAACGTAGTGCAACATAACGTTATACGTTATAACGTGGTGCTACATAACGTTATACGTTATAACGTAATAGTATACAACGTTATACGTTATAACGTAATGCTACATAACGTTATACGTTATAACGTAATAGTATATAACGTTATACGATATAACGTAGTGCAACATAACGTTATACGATATAACGTAGTGCTACATAACGTTATACGTCATAACGTAATAGTATACAACGATATACGTTATAACGTAATGCTACATAACGTTATACGTTATAACGTAATAGTATACAACGTTATACGTTATAACGTAATGCTACATAACGTTATACGTTATAAGGTAATAGTATACCACGTTATACGTTATAACGTAATGCTACATAACGTTATACGTTATAACGTAATAGTATACAACGTTATACGTTATGTCGTAATGCTACATAACGTTATACGTTATAACGTAATAGTATACAACGTTATACGTTATAACGTAATGCTACATAACGTTATACGTTATAACGTAATAGTATACAACGAAATACGGTACAACGTAATGCTACATAACGTTATACGTTATAAGGTGATAGTATATAACGTTACACGTTATAACGTAGTGCTACATAACGTTATACGTTATAACGTAATAGTATAAAACGTTATACGTTATAACGTAATGCTACATAACGTCATACGTTATAAGGTAATAGTATATAACGTATAACGTTATATGGTAACAATATATAACGATATACGTTATAGCGTAATGCTACATAACGTTATACGTTATAAGGTAACAGTATATAACGTTATACGTTAGAACGTAATGCTACATAACGTTATACGTTATAAGGTGATAGTATATAACGTTACACGTTATAACGTAGTGCTACATAACGTTATACGTTATAACGTAATAGTATCAAACGTTATACGTTATAACGTAATGCTACATAACGTTATACGTTATAAGGTAATAGTATATAACGTATAACGTTATATGGTAACAATATATAACGATATACGTTATAGCGTAATGCTACATAACGTTATACGTTATAAGGTAACAGTATATAACGTTATACGTTAGAACGTAATGCTACATAACGTTACACGATATAAGGTAATAGTATATAACGATATACGTTATAACGTAGTGCTACATAACGTTATACGTTATAACGTAATAGTATACAACGTTATACGTTATAACGTAATGCTACATAACGTTATACGTTATAACGTAATAGTATATAACGTTATACGATATAACGTAGTGCAACATAACGTTATACGATATAACGTAGTGCTACATAACGTTATACGTCATAACGTAATAGTATACAACGTTATACGTTATAACGTAATGCTACATAACGTTATACGTTATAACGTAATAGTATACAACGTTATACGTTATAACGTAATGCTACATAACGTTATACGTTATAAGGTAATAGTATACCACGTTATACGTTATAACGTAATGCTACATAACGTTATACGTTATAACGTAATAGTATACAACGTTATACGTTATGTCGTAATGCTACATAACGTTATACGTTATAACGTAATAGTATACAACGTTATACGTTATAACGTAATGCTACATAACGTTATACGTTATAACGTAATAGTATACAACGAAATACGGTACAACGTAATGCTACATAACGTTATACGTTATAAGGTGATAGTATATAACGTTACACGTTATAACGTGGTGCTACATAACGTTATACGTTATAACGTAATAGTATAAAACGTTATACGTTATAACGTAATGCTACATAACGTCATACGTTATAAGGTAATAGTATATAACGTATAACGTTATATGGTAACAATATATAACGATATACGTTATAGCGTAATGCTACATAACGTTATACGTTATAAGGTAACAGTATATAACGTTATACGTTAGAACGTAATGCTACATAACGTTACACGATATAAGGTAATAGTATATAACGATATACGTTATAACGTAGTGCTACATAACGTTATACGTTATAACGTAATAGTATACAACGTTATACGTTATAACGTAATGCTACATAACGTTATACGTTATAACGTAATAGTATACAACGTTATACGTTATAACGTAATGCTACATAACGTTATACGTTATAACGTAATAGTATACAACGAAATACGTTATAACGTAATGCTACATAACGTTATACGTTATAAGGTAATAGTATACCACGTTATACGTTATAACGTAATGCTACATAACGTTATACGTTATAACGTAATAGTATACAACGTTATACGTTATGTCGTAATGCTACATAACGTTATACGTTATAACGTAATAGTATACAACGTTATACGTTATAACGTAATGCTACATAACGTTATACGTTATAACGTAATAGTATACAACGAAATACGGTACAACGTAATGCTACATAACGTTATACGTTATAAGGTGATAGTATATAACGTTACACGTTATAACGTAGTGCTACATAACGTTATACGTTATAACGTAATAGTATAAAACGTTATACGTTATAACGTAATGCTACATAACGTCATACGTTATAAGGTAATAGTATATAACGTATAACGTTATATGGTAACAATATATAACGATATACGTTATAGCGTAATGCTACATAACGTTATACGTTATAAGGTAACAGTATATAACGTTATACGTTAGAACGTAATGCTACATAACGTTACACGATATAAGGTAATAGTATATAACGATATACGTTATAACGTAGTGCTACATAACGTTATACGTTATAACGTAATAGTATACAACGTTATACGTTATAACGTAATGCTACATAACGTTATACGTAATAACGTAATAGTATACAACGTTATACGTTATAACGTAATGCTACATAACGTTATACGTTATAACGTAATAGTATACAACGAAATACGTTATAACGTAATGCTACATAACGTTATACGTTATAAGGTAATAGTATACAACTTTATACGTTATAACGTAATGCTACATAACGTTATACGTTATAAGGTAATAGTATACCACGTTATACGTTATAACGTAATGCTACATAACGTTATACGTTATAACGTAATAGTATACAACGTTATACGTTATATCGTAATGCTACATAACGTTATACGTTATAACGTAATAGTATACAACGTTATACGTTATAACGTAATGCTACATAACGTTACACGATATAAGGTAATAGTATATAACGATATACGTTATAACGTAGTGCTACATAACGTTACACGATATAAGGTAATAGTATATAACGATATACGTTATAACGTAGTGCTACATAACGTTATACGTTATAACGTAATAGTATACAACGTTATACGTTATAACGTAATGCTACATAACGTTATACGTTATAACGTAATAGTATACAACGTTATACGTTATAACGTAATGCTACATAACGTTATACGTTATAAGGTAATAGTATACCACGTTATACGTTATAACGCAATGCTACATAACGTTATACGTTATAACGTAATAGTATATAACGTTATACGATATAACGTAGTGCAACATAACGTTATACGATATAACGTAGTGCTACATAACGTTATACGTTATAAGGTAATAGTATACCACGTTATACGTTATAACGTAATGCTACATAACGTCATACGTTATAAGGTAATAGTATATAACGTATAACGTTATAAGGTAACAATATATAACGATATACGTTATAGCGTAATGCTACATAACGTTATACGTTATAAGGTAACAGTATATAACGTTGTACGTTAGAACGTAATGCTACATAACGTTACACGATATAAGGTAATAGTATATAACGATATACGTTATAACGTAATGCTACATAACGTCATACGTTATAAGGTAATAGTATATAACGTATAACGTTATATGGTAACAATATATAACGATATACGTTATAGCGTAATGCTACATAACGTTATACGTTATAAGGTAACAGTATATAACGTTATACGTTAGAACGTAATGCTACATAACGTTACACGATATAAGGTAATAGTATATAACGATATACGTTATAACGTAGTGCTACATAACGTTATACGTTATAACGTAATAGTATACAACGTTATACGTTATAACGTAATGCTACATCACGTTATACGTTATAACGTAATAGTATACAACGTTATACGTTATAACGTAATGCTACATAACGTTATACGTTATAACGTAATAGTATACAACGAAATACGTTATAACGTAATGCTACATAACGTTATACGTTATAAGGTAATAGTATATAACGTTATACGTTATAACGTAGTGCTACATAACGTTATACGTTATAACGTAATAGTATAGAACGTTATACGTTATAACGTGATGCTACATAACGTTATACGTTATAACGTAATAGTATACAACGTTATACGTTATAACGTAATGCTACATAACGTTATACGTTATAACGTAATAGTATACAACGTTATACGTTATAACGTAATGCTACATAACGTTATACGTTATAAGGTAATAGTATACCACGTTATACGTTATAACGCAATGCTACATAACGTTATACGTTATAACGTAATAGTATATAACGTTATACGATATAACGTAGTGCAACATAACGTTATACGATATAACGTAGTGCTACATAACGTTATACGTTATAACGTAATAGTATACAACGTTATACGTTATAACGTAATGCTACATAACGTTATACGTTATAACGTAATAGTATACAACGTTATACGTTATAACGTAATGCTACATAACGTTATACGTTATAACGTAATAGTATACAACGTTATACGTTATGTCGTAATGCTACATAACGTTATACGTTATAACGTAATAGTATACAACGTTATACGTTATAACGTAATGCTACATAACGTTATACGTTATAACGTAATAGTATACAACGAAATACGGTACAACGTAATGCTACATAACGTTATACGTTATAAGGTGATAGTATATAACGTTACACGTTATAACGTAGTGCTACATAACGTTATACGTTATAACGTAATAGTATAAAACGTTATACGTTATAACGTAATGCTACATAACGTCATACGTTATAAGGTAATAGTATATAACGTATAACGTTATATGGTAACAATATATAACGATATACGTTATAGCGTAATGCTACATAACGTTATACGTTATAAGGTAACAGTATATAACGTTATACGTTAGAACGTAATGCTACATAACGTTACACGATATAAGGTAATAGTATATAACGATATACGTTATAACGTAGTGCTACATAACGTTATACGTTATAACGTAATAGTATACAACGTTATACGTTATAACGTAATGCTACATAACGTTATACGTAATAACGTAATAGTATACAACGTTATACGTTATAACGTAATGCTACATAACGTTATACGTTATAACGTAATAGTATACAACGAAATACGTTATAACGTAATGCTACATAACGTTATACGTTATAAGGTAATAGTATACAACTTTATACGTTATAACGTAATGCTACATAACGTTATACGTTATAAGGTAATAGTATACCACGTTATACGTTATAACGTAATGCTACATAACGTTATACGTTATAACGTAATAGTATACAACGTTATACGTTATATCGTAATGCTACATAACGTTATACGTTATAACGTAATAGTATACAACGTTATACGTTATAACGTAATGCTACATAACGTTACACGATATAAGGTAATAGTATATAACGATATACGTTATAACGTAGTGCTACATAACGTTACACGATATAAGGTAATAGTATATAACGATATACGTTATAACGTAGTGCTACATAACGTTATACGTTATAACGTAATAGTATACAACGTTATACGTTATAACGTAATGCTACATAACGTTATACGTTATAACGTAATAGTATACAACGTTATACGTTATAACGTAATGCTACATAACGTTATACGTTATAAGGTAATAGTATACCACGTTATACGTTATAACGCAATGCTACATAACGTTATACGTTATAACGTAATAGTATATAACGTTATACGATATAACGTAGTGCAACATAACGTTATACGATATAACGTAGTGCTACATAACGTTATACGTTATAACGTAATAGTATACAACGTTATACGTTATAACGTAATGCTACATAACGTTATACGTTATAACGTAATAGTATACAACTTTATACGTTATAACGTAATGCTACATAACGTTATACGTTATAAGGTAATAGTATACCACGTTATACGTTATAACGTAATGCTACATAACGTTATACGTTATAACGTAATAGTATACAACGTTATACGTTATATCGTAATGCTACATAACGTTATACGTTATAACGTAATAGTATACAACGTTATACGTTATAACGTAATGCTACATAACGTTATACGTTATAACGTAATAGTATACAACGAAATACGTTACAACGTAATGCTACATAACGTTATACGTTATAAGGTGATAGTATATAACGTTACACGTTATAACGTAGTGCTACATAACGTTATACGTTATAACGTATTAGTATAAAACGTTATACGTTATAACGTAATGCTACATAACGTCATACGTTATAAGGTAATAGTATATAACGTATAACGTTATAAGGTAACAATATATAACGATATACGTTATAGCGTAATGCTACATAACGTTATACGTTATAAGGTAACAGTATATAACGTTGTACGTTAGAACGTAATGCTACATAACGTTACACGATATAAGGTAACAGTATATAACGATATACGTTATAACGTAATGCTACATAACGTCATACGTTATAAGGTAATAGTATATAACGTATAACGTTATATGGTAACAATATATAACGATATACGTTATAGCGTAATGCTACATAACGTTATACGTTATAAGGTAACAGTATATAACGTTATACGTTAGAACGTAATGCTACATAACGTTACACGATATAAGGTAATAGTATATAACGATATACGTTATAACGTAGTGCTACATAACGTTATACGTTATAACGTAATAGTATACAACGTTATACGTTATAACGTAATGCTACATCACGTTATACGTTATAACGTAATAGTATACAACGTTATACGTTATAACGTAATGCTACATAACGTTATACGTTATAACGTAATAGTATACAACGAAATACGTTATAACGTAATGCTACATAACGTTATACGTTATAAGGTAATAGTATATAACGTTATACGTTATAACGTAGTGCTACATAACGTTATACGTTATAACGTAATAGTATAGAACGTTATACGTTATAACGTGATGCTACATAACGTTATACGTTATAACGTAATAGTATACAACGTTATACGTTATAACGTAATGCTACATAACGTTATACGTTATAAGGTAATAGTATACCACGTTATACGTTATAACGCAATGCTACATAACGTTATACGTTATAACGTAATAGTATATAACGTTATACGATATAACGTAGTGCAACATAACGTTATACGATATAACGTAGTGCTACATAACGTTATACGTTATAACGTAATAGTATACAACGTTATACGTTATAACGTAATGCTACATAACGTTATACGTTATAACGTAATAGTATACAACTTTATACGTTATAACGTAATGCTACATAACGTTATACGTTATAAGGTAATAGTATACCACGTTATACGTTATAACGTAATGCTACATAACGTTATACGTTATAACGTAATAGTATACAACGTTATACGTTATATCGTAATGCTACATAACGTTATACGTTATAACGTAATAGTATACAACGTTATACGTTATAACGTAATGCTACATAACGTTATACGTTATAACGTAATAGTATACAACGAAATACGTTACAACGTAATGCTACATAACGTTATACGTTATAAGGTGATAGTATATAACGTTACACGTTATAACGTAGTGCTACATAACGTTATACGTTATAACGTAATAGTATAAAACGTTATACGTTATAACGTAATGCTACATAACGTCATACGTTATAAGGTAATAGTATATAACGTATAACGTTATAAGGTAACAATATATAACGATATACGTTATAGCGTAATGCTACATAACGTTATACGTTATAAGGTAACAGTATATAACGTTGTACGTTAGAACGTAATGCTACATAACGTTACACGATATAAGGTAATAGTATATAACGATATACGTTATAACGTAGTGCTACATAACGTTATACGTTATAACGTAATAGTATACAACGTTATACGTTATAACGCAATGCTACATAACGTTATACGTTATAACGTAATAGTATACAACGTTATACGTTATAACGTAATGCTACATAACGTTATACGTTACAAGGTAATAGTATACCACGTTATACGTTATAACGTAATGCTACATAACGTTATACGTTATAACGTAATAGTATACAACGTTATACGTTATAACGTAATGCTACATAACGTTATACGTTATAACGTAATAGTATACAACGTTATACGTTATAACGTAATGCTACATAACGTTATACGTTATAACGTAATAGTATACAACGTTATACGTTATAACGTCGTGCTACATAACGTTATACGTTATAACGTAATAGTATACAACGTTATACGTTATAACGTAATGCTACATAACGTTATACGTTATAACGTAATAGTATACAACGTTATACGTTATAACGTAATGCTATCTAACGTTATACGTTATAACGTAATAGTATACAACGTTATACGTTATAACGTAATGCTACATATCGTTATACGTTATAACGTAATAGTATACAACGTTATATGTTATAACGTAATGCTACATAACGTAATACGTTATAAGGTAACAGTACATAGCGTTATACGATATAACGTAGTGCTACATAACGTTATACGTTATAACGTGGTGCTACATAACGTTATACGTTATAACGTCGTGCTACATAACGTTATACGTTATAACGTAATAGTATACAACGTTATACGTTATAACGTAATGCTACATAACGTTATACGTTATAACGTAATAGTATACAACGTTATACGTTATAACGTAATGCTATCTAACGTTATACGTTATAACGTATTAGTATACAACGTTATACGTTATAACGTAATGCTACATATCGTTATACGTTATAACGTAATAGTATACAACGTCATATGTTATAACGTAATGCTACATAACGTTATACGTTATAACGTAATAGTATACAACGTTATACGTTATAACGTAATGCTACATAACATTATGCGTTATAAGGTTATAGTATACAACGTTATATGTTATAGCATAATGCTACATAACGTTATACGTTATAACGTAATGCTACATAACGTTATACGTTATAAGGTAGTAGTATACATCGTTATACGTTATAACGTAATGCTACATAACGTTATACGTTATAACGTAATAGTATATAACGTTATACGATATAACGTAGTGCAACATAACGTTATACGTTATAACGTAATGCTCCATAACGTTATACGTTATAAGGTAATAGTATATAACGTTATACGATATAACGTAGTGCAACATAACGTTATACGTTATAACGTAATGCTCCATAACGTTATACGTTATAAGGTAATAGTATATAACGTTATACGATATAACGTAGTGCAACATAACGTTATACGTTATAACGTGTTGCTACATAACGTTATACGTTGTAACGTAATAGTATACAACTTTATACGTTATAACGTAATGCTCCATAACGTTATACGTTATAAGGTAATAGTATATAACGTTATACGATATAACGTAGTGCAACATAACGTTATACGTTATAACGTGGTGCTACATAACGTTATACGTTATAACGTAATAGTATACAACTTTATACGTTATAACGTAATGCTACATAACGTTATACGTTATAACGTAATAGTATATAACGTTATACGATATAACGTAGTGCAACATAACGTTATACGTTATAACGTAATGCTCCATAACGTTATACGTTATAAGGTAATAGTATATAACGTTATACGATATAACGTAGTGCAACATAACGTTATACGTTATAACGTGGTGCTACATAACGTTATACGTTATAACGTAATAGTATACAACTTTATACGTTATAACGTAATGCTCCATAACGTTATACGTTATAAGGTAATAGTATATAACGTTATACGATATAACGTAGTGCAACATAACGTTATACGTTATAACGTGGTGCTACATAACGTTATACGTTATAACGTAATAGTATACAACTTTATACGTTATAACGTAATGCTACATAACGTTATACGTTATAACGTAATAGTATATAACGTTATACGATATAACGTAGTGCAACATAACGTTATACGATATAACGTAGTGCTACATAACGTTATACGTCATAACGTAATAGTATACAACGTTATACGTTATAACGTAATGCTACATAACGTTATACGTTATAACGTAATAGTATACAACGAAATACGTTACAACGTAATGCTACATAACGTTATACGTTATAAGGTGATAGTATATAACGTTACACGTTATAACGTAGTGCTACATAACGTTATACGTTATAACGTAATAGTATAAAACGTTATACGTTATAACGTAATGCTACATAACGTCATACGTTATAAGGTAATAGTATATAACGTATAACGTTATATGGTAACAATATATAACGATATACGTTATAGCGTAATGCTACATAACGTTATACGTTATAAGGTAATAGTATATAACGTTATACGTTATAACGTAGTGCTACATAACGTTATACGTTATAACGTAATAGTATAGAACGTTATACGTTATAACGTGATGCTACATAACGTTATACGTTATAACGTAATAGTATACAACGTTATACGTTATAACGTAATGCTACATAACGTTATACGTTATAACGTAATAGTATACAACGTTATACGTTATAACGTAATGCTACATAACGTTATACGTTATAAGGTAATAGTATACCACGTTATACGTTATAACGCAATGCTACATAACGTTATACGTTATAACGTAATAGTATATAACGTTATACGATATAACGTAGTGCAACATAACGTTATACGATATAACGTAGTGCTACATAACGTTATACGTTATAACGTAATAGTATACAACGTTATACGTTATAACGTAATGCTACATAACGTTATACGTTATAACGTAATAGTATACAACTTAATACGTTATAACGTAATGCTACATAACGTTATACGTTATAACGTAATAGTATATAACGTTATAAGATATAACGTAGTGCAACATAACGTTATACGTTATAACGTAATGCTCCATAACGTTATACGTTATAAGGTAATAGTATATAACGTTATACGATATAACGTAGTGCAACATAACGTTATACGTTATAACGTGGTGCTACAAAACGTTATACGTTATAACGTAATAGTATACAACTTTATACGTTATAACGTAATGCTACATAACGTTATACGTTATAACGTAATAGTATATAACGTTATACGATATAACGTAGTGCAACATAACGTTATACGATATAACGTAGTGCTACATAACGTTATACGTCATAACGTAATAGTATACAACGTTATACGTTATAACGTAATGCTACATAACGTTATACGTTATAACGTAATAGTATACAACGTTATACGTTATAACGTAATGCTACATAACGTTATACGTTATAAGGTAATAGTATACCACGTTATACGTTATAACGTAATGCTACATAACGTTATACGTTATAACGTAATAGTATACAACGTTATACGTTATGTCGTAATGCTACATAACGTTATACGTTATAACGTAATAGTATACAACGTTATACGTTATAACGTAATGCTACATAACGTTATACGTTATAACGTAATAGTATACAACGAAATACGTTACAACGTAATGCTACATAACGTTATACGTTATAAGGTGATAGTATATAACGTTACACGTTATAACGTAGTGCTACATAACGTTATACGTTATAACGTAATAGTATAAAACGTTATACGTTATAACGTAATGCTACATAACGTCATACGTTATAAGGTAATAGTATATTACGTATAACGTTATATGGTAACAATATATAACGATATACGTTATAGCGTAATGCTACATAACGTTATACGTTATAAGGTAACAGTATATAACGTTATACGTTAGAACGTAATGCTACATAACGTTACACGATATAAGGTAATAGTATATAACGATATACGTTATAACGTAGTGCTACATAACGTTATACGTTATACCGTAATAGTATACAACGTTATACGTTATAACGTAATGCTACATAACGTTATACGTTATAACGTAATAGTATACAACGTTATACGTTATAACGTAATGCTACATAACGTTATACGTTATAACGTAATAGTATACAACGAAATACGTTATAACGTAATGCTACATAACGTTATACGTTATAAGGTAATAGTATATAACGTTATACGTTATAACGTAGTGCTACATAACGTTATACGTTATAACGTAATAGTATAGAACGTTATACGTTATAACGTGATGCTACATAACGTTATACGTTATAACGTAATAGTATACAACGTTATACGTTATAACGTAATGCTACATAACGTTATACGTTATAACGTAATAGTATACAACGTTATACGTTATAACGTAATGCTACATAACGTTATACGTTATAAGGTAATAGTATACCACGTTATACGTTATAACGCAATGCTACATAACGTTATACGTTATAACGTAATAGTATATAACGTTATACGATATAACGTAGTGCAACATAACGTTATACGATATAACGTAGTGCTACATAACGTTATACGTTATAACGTAATAGTATACAACGTTATACGTTATAACGTAATGCTACATAACGTTATACGTCATAACGTAATAGTATACAACTTAATACGTTATAACGTAATGCTACATAACGTTATACGTTATAAGGTAATAGTATACCACGTTATACGTTATAACGTAATGCTACATAACGTTATACGTTATAACGTAATAGTATACAACGTTATACGTTATATCGTAATGCTACATAACGTTATACGTTATAACGTAATAGTATACAACGTTATACGTTATAACGTAATGCTACATAACGTTATACGTTATAACGTAATAGTATACAACGAAATACGTTACAACGTAATGCTACATAACGTTATACGTTATAAGGTGATAGTATATAACGTTACACGTTATAACGTAGTGCTACATAACGTTATACGTTATAACGTAATAGTATAAAACGTTATACGTTATAACGTAATGCTACATAACGTCATACGTTATAAGGTAATAGTATATAACGTATAACGTTATAAGGTAACAATATATAACGATATACGTTATAGCGTAATGCTACATAACGTTATACGTTATAAGGTAACAGTATATAACATTATACGTTAGAACGTAATGCTACATAACGTTACACGATATAAGGTAATAGTATATAACGATATACGTTATAACGTAGTGCTACATAACGTTATACGTTATAACGTAATAGTATACAACGTTATACGTTATAACGTAATGCTACATAACGTTATACGTTATAACGTAATAGTATACAACGTTATACGTTATAACGTAATGCTACATAACGTTATACGTTATAAGGTGATAGTATATAACGTTACACGTTATAACGTAGTGCTACATAACGTTATACGTTATAAGGTGATAGTATATAACGTTACACGTTATAACGTAGTGCTACATAACGTTATACGTTATAACGTAATAGTATAAAACGTTATACGTTATAACGTAATGCTACATAACGTCATACGTTATAAGGTAATAGTATATTACGTATAACGTTATATGGTAACAATATATAACGATATACGTTATAGCGTAATGCTACATAACGTTATACGTTATAAGGTAACAGTATATAACGTTATACGTTAGAACGTAATGCTACATAACGTTACACGATATAAGGTAATAGTATATAACGATATACGTTATAACGTAGTGCTACATAACGTTATACGTTATAACGTAATAGTATACAACGTTATACGTTATAACGTAATGCTACATAACGTTATACGTTATAACGTAATAGTATACAACGTTATACGTTATAACGTAATGCTACATAACGTTATACGTTATAACGTAATAGTATACAACGAAATACGTTATAACGTAATGCTACATAACGTTATACGTTATAAGGTAATAGTATATAACGTTATACGTTATAACGTAGTGCTACATAACGTTATACGTTATAACGTAATAGTATAGAACGTTATACGTTATAACGTGATGCTACATAACGTTATACGTTATAACGTAATAGTATACAACGTTATACGTTATAACGTAATGCTACATAACGTTATACGTTATAACGTAATAGTATACAACGTTATACGTTATAACGTAATGCTACATAACGTTATACGTTATAAGGTAATAGTATACCACGTTATACGTTATAACGCAATGCTACATAACGTTATACGTTATAACGTAATAGTATATAACGTTATACGATATAACGTAGTGCAACATAACGTTATACGATATAACGTAGTGCTACATAACGTTATACGTTATAACGTAATAGTATACAACGTTATACGTTATAACGTAATGCTACATAACGTTATACGTCATAACGTAATAGTATACAACTTAATACGTTATAACGTAATGCTACATAACGTTATACGTTATAAGGTAATAGTATACCACGTTATACGTTATAACGTAATGCTACATAACGTTATACGTTATAACGTAATAGTATACAACGTTATACGTTATATCGTAATGCTACATAACGTTATACGTTATAACGTAATGCTACATAACGTTATACGTTATAACGTAATAGTATACAACGAAATACGTTACAACGTAATGCTACATAACGTTATACGTTATAAGGTGATAGTATATAACGTTACACGTTATAACGTAGTGCTACATAACGTTATACGTTATAACGTAATAGTATAAAACGTTATACGTTATAACGTAATGCTACATAACGTCATACGTTATAAGGTAATAGTATATAACGTATAACGTTATAAGGTAACAATATATAACGATATACGTTATAGCGTAATGCTACATAACGTTATACGTTATAAGGTAACAGTATATAACATTATACGTTAGAACGTAATGCTACATAACGTTACACGATATAAGGTAATAGTATATAACGATATACGTTATAACGTAGTGCTACATAACGTTATACGTTATAACGTAATAGTATACAACGTTATACGTTATAACGTAATGCTACATAACGTTATACGTTATAACGTAATAGTATACAACGTTATACGTTATAACGTAATGCTACATAACGTTATACGTTATAAGGTAATAGTATACCACGTTATACGTTATAACGTAATGCTACATAACGTAATACGTTATAAGGTAACAGTACATAGCGTTATACGATATAACGTAGTGCTACATAACGTTATACGTTATAACGTGGTGCTACATAACGTTATACGTTATAACGTCGTGCTACATAACGTTATACGTTATAACGTAATAGTATACAACGTTATACGTTATAACGTAATGCTACATAACGTTATACGTTATAACGTAATAGTATACAACGTTATACGTTATAACGTAATGCTATCTAACGTTATACGTTATAACGTAATAGTATACAACGTTATACGTTATAACGTAATAGTATACAACGTTATATGTTATAACGTAATGCTACATAACGTTATACGTTATAAGGTAGTAGTATACAACGTTACACGTTATAACGTAATGCTACATAAAGTTATACCTTATAAGCTAATAGTATACAACGTTATACGTTATAACGTAATGCTACATAACGTTATACGTTATAACGTAATAGTATACAACGTTATACGTTATAAGGTAATGCTACATAACGTTATACGTTATAAGGTAATAGTATATAACGTTATACGTTATAACGTAATGCTACATAACGTTATACGTTATATGGTAATAGTATATAGCGTTATACATTATAAGGTAACAGTATATAACTTTATACGTGATGATGTAATTGAATATAACGTTATACGTTATAAGGTAATTGTATACAGCCTTATACGTTATAACGTAATGCTACATAACGTTATACGTTATAAGGTAATAGTATATAACGTATAACGTTATAAGGTAATAGTATATAACCTTATACGTTATAAGGCAATAGTATATAACGTTATACGTAATGACGTAGAACTACATAACATTGTACGTTATAACGTAATAGTATACAACGTTATACGTTATGAGGTAATAGTATATAACGTTATAGGTTATACGTTATCAGGTAATGGTATATAACGTATGGCGTTATAAGATTACAGTATATAACGTATAACGATATAGGGTAATAGTATATAACGTTATTCGTTATAACGTAATGCTACATAACGTTATACGTTATATGGTATTTGTATACCACGTTATACGTTATAACGTAATGAGAGATAACGTATAAAGTTCTAAGATATCAGTATATAACGTATAACGATATAAGGTATTAGTATATAATCTTATACGCTATAACGTAATGCTACATAACGTTATACGTTACAAGGTAATAGTATGTAACGTATAACGTTATAAGGTAATAGTATATAACGTTATACGTTGTAACGTAATGCTACATAACGTTATACGTTATAACGTAACAGTATGTAACGTTATATGTTATACGGTAATAATATATAATGTTATACGTTGTAACATAATGCTGCATAACGTTATAAGTTATAACGTAGTGCTACATAACGTTATACGTTATATGGTAATAGTATATAACTTAGAACGGTGGGAATGCTTTCGACAGTGTTGGAATGCTTTCTACAGGCTTGGAATGCTTTCGACAGCATTGGAGTGCTTTCTACAGGCTTGGAATGCTTTCGAAAGGGTTGGAATGCTTTCTACAGTGTTGGAATGCTTTCTACAGGGTTGGAACGCTTTCTACAGTGTTGTAATGCTTTCTACAGAGTTGGAATACATTCCACAGAGTTGGAAAACGTTTTGCATTGTTAGAATGCTATGTACAGAGTTGGAATGCTTTCGACAGTGTTGGAACACATTTGTACAGAGTTGGAATTCTTTCGACAGGGTTGGAATGCTTTGGACAGAGTTGGAATTCTTTCTACAGTGTTGGAATGCTTTCTACAGGGTTGGAATGCTTTCGACAGGGTTGGAATGCTTTCTACAGGGTTGGAATGCTTCCTACAGGGATGGAATGCTTTCTACAGTGTTGGAATGCTTTGGACAGAGTTGGAATGCTTTCGACAGTGTTGGAAAACATTTGTACAGAGTTGGGATGCTTTGCACAGAGTTCGAATGCTTTGGACAGAGTTGGAATGCTTTCTACAGGGTTGGAATGCTTTCTACAGGGTTGGAATGCTTTCTACAGTGTTGGAATGCTTTCGACAGCGTTTGAATGCTTTCGACAGAGTTGGAATACCTTTGTACAGAGTCAGAATGTTATGTACAGGGCTGGAATTCCTTCTACAGAGTTGCAATACCATTGTACAGAGTTGTAATGCGATCTACAGGGTTGGAATACCTTTGTACAGAGTCAGAATGTTATGTACAGGGTTGGAATTCATTCTACAGAGTTGGAATACCTTTGTACAGAGTTGGAATGCTTTCTACAGGTTTGGAATACATTTGTACAGTGTTGGGATGCCTTCTACAGGGTTGGAATGCTTTCGACAGAGTGGGAATACCTTTGTACAGAGTCAGAATGTTATGTACAGGGTTGGAGCAGCTTTGTACAGGGTTGGAATACTTTCTGCAGTTTTGGAATGCTTTCTAGAGGGTTGGAATGATTTCTACAGTGTTGGAATGCTTTGGACAGAGTTGGAATGCTTTCGACAGTGTTGGAAAACATTTGTACAGAGTTGGGATGCTTTGCACAGAGTTCGAATGCTTTGGACAGAGTTGGAATGCTTTCTACAGGGTTGGAATGCTTTCTACAGGGTTGGAATGCTTTCTACAGTGTTGGAATGCTTTCGACAGCGTTTGAATGCTTTCGACAGAGTTGGAATACCTTTGTACAGAGTCAGAATGTTATGTACAGGGCTGGAATTCCTTCTACAGAGTTGCAATACCATTGTACAGAGTTGTAATGCGATCTACAGGGTTGGAATACCTTTGTACAGAGTCAGAATGTTATGTACAGGGTTGGAATTCATTCTACAGAGTTGGAATACCTTTGTACAGAGTTGGAATGCTTTCTACAGGTTTGGAATACATTTGTACAGTGTTGGGATGCCTTCTACAGGGTTGGAATGCTTTCGACAGAGTGGGAATACCTTTGTACAGAGTCAGAATGTTATGTACAGGGTTGGAGCAGCTTTGTACAGGGTTGGAATACTTTCTGCAGTTTTGGAATGCTTTCTAGAGGGTTGGAATGATTTCTACAGTGTTGGAATGCTTTGGACAGAGTTGGAATGCTTTCGACAGTGTTGGAAAACATTTGTACAGAGTTGGGATGCTTTGCACAGAGTTCGAATGCTTTGGACAGAGTTGGAATGCTTTCTACAGGGTTGGAATGCTTTCTACAGGGTTGGAATGCTTTCTACAGTGTTGGAATGCTTTCGACAGCGTTTGAATGCTTTCGACAGAGTTGGAATACCTTTGTACAGAGTCAGAATGTTATGTACAGGGCTGGAATTCCTTCTACAGAGTTGCAATACCATTGTACAGAGTTGTAATGCGATCTACAGGGTTGGAATACCTTTGTACAGAGTCAGAATGTTATGTACAGGGTTGGAATTCATTCTACAGAGTTGGAATACCTTTGTACAGAGTTGGAATGCTTTCTACAGGTTTGGAATACATTTGTACAGTGTTGGGATGCCTTCTACAGGGTTGGAATGCTTTCGACAGAGTGGGAATACCTTTGTACAGAGTCAGAATGTTATGTACAGGGTTGGAGCAGCTTTGTACAGGGTTGGAATACTTTCTGCAGTTTTGGAATGCTTTCTAGAGGGTTGGAATGATTTCTACAGTGTTGGAATGCTTTGGACAGAGTTGGAATGCTTTCGACAGTGTTGGAAAACATTTGTACAGAGTTGGGATGCTTTGCACAGAGTTCGAATGCTTTGGACAGAGTTGGAATGCTTTCTACAGGGTTGGAATGCTTTCTACAGGGTTGGAATGCTTTCTACAGTGTTGGAATGCTTTCGACAGCGTTTGAATGCTTTCGACAGAGTTGGAATACCTTTGTACAGAGTCAGATTGTTATGTACAGGGTTGGTATGCTTTCTACAGGGTTCGAATGCTTGCCAGAGTGTTGGAATGCTTTGGACAGAGTTGGAAGACCTTTCTACAGAGTTGGAAGACCTCTCTACAGAGTTTGAATGCATTCTACAGGGTTGGAATGCTTTCGACAGGGTTGGAATGCTTTGGACAGAGTTGGAATGCTTGCTACAGTGTTGGAAAACATTTGTACAGAGTTGGGATGCTTTGCACAGGTTTGGAATGCTTTCGACAGGGTTGGAATGCTTTCGACAGTGTTGGAATACCTTTGTACAGAGCTAAAATGTTAAGTACAGGGTTGGAATGCTTTGTACAGAGATGGAATGCTTTGGACAGAGTTGGAATGCTTTAGACAGTGTTGGAAAACATTCTACAGAGTTGGAAAGCATTTGTACAGAGTTGGAATGCTTTCTACAGAGTTGGAATGCTTCCTACAGCGTTGGAGTGCTTCCTACAAAGTTGGTATGCTTTCTACAGAGTTGGTATGCTTTCTACAGGGTAGGAATGCTTTCGACAGAGTTGGAATACCTTTGTACAGGGTTGGAATACCTTTGTACAGAGTTGAAATGTTATGTACAGGGGTGGAATACCTTTGTACAGAGTTGGAATGCTTTCTACAGGGTTGGAAAGCTTTCTACAGAGTTGGAATACCTTTGTACAGGGTTGGAACAGCTTTCTACAGGGTTGGAATACTTTCTACAGAGTTGGAATGCTCTCTACAGGGTTGGAATGCTTTCGACAGAGTTGGAATACCTTTGTACAGGGTTGGAACAGCTTTGAACAGGGTTGGAATACTTTCTACAGGGTTGGAATATTTCGACAGAGTTGGAATACCTTTGTACAGAGTTGGAATGCTTCCTACAGGGTTGGAATACAATTGTACATAGTTGGAATGCTTTCTACAGGGTTGGAATACCTTTGTACATAGTTGGCATGCTTTCTACAGGGTTGGAATATCTTTGTACATAGTTGGAATGCTTTCTACAGGGTTGGAATACCTTTGTACATAGTTGGAATGCTTTCTACAGGGTTGGAATGCTTTCTACATTGTTGGAATGCTTTCTACAGTGTTGGAATGCTTTCTACAGGGTTGGAATGCTTTCGACAGAGTTGGAATACCTTTGTACAGAGTCAGAATATTATGTACAGAGTTGGAATGCTTTCTACAGGGTTGGAATACCTTCGTGCAGAGTTGGAATGCTTTCTACAGGGTTGGAAAGCTTTCTACAGAGTTGGAATACCTTTGTACAGGGTTGGAACAGCTTTGTACAGGGTTGGAATCCTTTCTACAGAGTTGGAATGCTCTCTACAGGGTTGGAATGCTTTCGACAGAGTTGGAATACCTTTGTACAGGGTTGGAACAGCTTTGAACAGGGTTGGAATACTTTCTACAGGGTTGGAATATTTCGACAGAGTTGGAATACCTTTGTACAGAGTTGGAATGCTTCCTACAGGGTTGGAATACAATTGTACATAGTTGGAATGCTTTCTACAGGGTTGGAATACCTTTGTACATAGTTGGCATGCTTTCTACAGGGTTGGAATATCTTTGTACATAGTTGGAATGCTTTCTACAGGGTTGGAATACCTTTGTACATAGTTGGAATGCTTTCTACAGGGTTGGAATGCTTTCTACATTGTTGGAATGCTTTCTACAGTGTTGGAATGCTTTCTACAGGGTTGGAATGCTTTCGACAGAGTTGGAATACCTTTGTACAGAGTCAGAATATTATGTACAGAGTTGGAATGCTTTCTACAGGGTTGGAATACCTTCGTGCAGAGTTGGAATGCTTTCTACAGGGTTGGAAAGCTTTCTACAGAGTTGGAATACCTTTGTACAGGGTTGGAACAGCTTTGTACAGGGTTGGAATCCTTTCTACAGAGTTGGAATGCTTTCTACAGGGTTGGAACAGCTTTGAACAGGGTTGGAATACTTTCTACAGGGTTGGAATGCTTTCTAAAGGGTTCGAATGCTTTCGACAGGGTTGGAAAGCTTTCTACAGAGTTGGAATACCTTTGTACAGTGTTGGAACAGCTTTGTACAGGGTTGGAATACTTTCTACAGAGTTGGAATGCTTTCTACAGGGTTGGAACAGCTTTGAGAAGGGTTGGAATACTTTCTACAGGGTTTTAATGCTTTCTAAAGGGTTCGAATAATTTCGACAGGGTTGGAATGCTTTCGACAGGGTTGGAATGCTTTCTAAAGGGTTCGAATGATTTCGACAGCGTTGGAATACCTTTGTACAGGGTTGGAATGCTTTCAACTGAGTTGGAATACCTTCGTACAGAGTTGGAATGCTTTCTACAGGGTTGGAATACATTTGTACATAGTTGGAATGCTTTCTACAGGGTTGGAATGCTTTCTACAGGATTGGAATGCTTTCTACAGGGTTGGAATGCTTTCGTCAGAGTTGGAATACCTTTGTACAGAGTTGGAATGCTTTCTACAGGGTTGGAACAGCTTTGAACAGGGTTGGAATACTTTCTACAGGGTTTTAATGCTTTCTAAAGGGTTCGAATAATTTCGACAGGGTTGGAATGCTTTCGACAGGGTTGGAATGCTTTCTAAAGGGTTCGAATGATTTCGACAGCGTTGGAATACCTTTGTACAGGGTTGGAATGCTTTCAACTGAGTTGGAATACCTTCGTACATAGTTGGAATGCTTTCTACAGGGTTGGAATGCTTTCTACAGGGTTGGAATGCTTTCTACAGGGTTGGAATGCTTTCTACAGGGTTGGAATGCTTTCGTCAGGGTTGGAATACCTTTGTACAGAGTTGGAATGCTTTCTACAGGGTTGGAATACCTTTGTACAGAGTTGGAATGCTTTCTACAGGGTTGGAATGCTTCCGACAGTGATGGAATGCTTTCTACAGTGTTGGAATGCTTTGGACAGAGTTGGAATGCTTTCGACAGTGTTGGAAAACATTTGTACAGAGTTGGAATGCTTTCTACACGGTTGGAATACTTTCTACAGAGTTGGAATACCTTTGTACAGAGTTGGAATGCTTTCTACAAGGTTGGAATACCTTTGTACAGAGTCAGAATGTTATGTACAGGGTTGGAATTCTTTCTACAGAGTTGGAATACCTTTGTGCAGAGTTGGAATGCTTTCTACAGGGTTGGAATACCTTTGTACAGAGTCAGAATGTTATGTACAGGGTTGGAATTCTTTCTACAGAGTTGGAATACCTTTGTGCAGAGTTGGAATACCTTTGTACAGGGTTGGAACTGCTTTCTACAGGGTTGGAATGCTTTCTACAGGGTTGGAATGCTTTCTACAGGGTTGGAATGCTTTCGTCAGAGTGGGAATACCTTTGTACAGAGTTGGAATGCTTTCTACAGGGTTGGAATAGCTTTGTACAGAGTCAGAATGTTATGTACAGGGTTGGAATTCTTTCTACAGAGTTGGAATACCTTTGTGCAGAGTTGGAATACCTTTGTACAGGGTTGGAACTGCTTTCTACAGGGTTGGAATGCTTTCTACAGGGTTGGAATGCTTTCTACAGGGTTGGAATGCTTTCTACAGGGTTGGAATGCTTTCGTCAGAGTTGGAATACCTTTGTACAGAGTTGGAATGCTTTCTACAGGGTTGGAATACCTTTGTACAGAGTTGGAATGCTTTCTACAGGGTTGGAATGCTTCCGACAGTGATGGAATGCTTTCTACAGTGTTGGAATGCTTTGGACAGAGTTGGAATGCTTTCGACAGTGTTGGAAAACATTTGTACAGAGTTGGAATGCTTTCTACAGGGTTGGAATGCTTCCGACAGTGATGGAATGCTTTCTACAGTGTTGGAATGCTTTGGACAGAGTTGGAATGCTTTCGACAGTGTTGGAAAACATTTGTACAGAGTTGGAATGCTTTCTACACGGTTGGAATACTTTCTACAGAGTTGGAATACCTTTGTACAGAGTTGGAATGCTTTCTACAAGGTTGGAATACCTTTGTACAGAGTCAGAATGTTATGTACAGGGTTGGAATTCTTTCTACAGAGTTGGAATACCTTTGTGCAGAGTTGGAATGCTTTCTACAGGGTTGGAATACCTTTGTACAGAGTCAGAATGTTATGTACAGGGTTGGAATTCTTTCTACAGAGTTGGAATACCTTTGTGCAGAGTTGGAATACCTTTGTACAGGGTTGGAACTGCTTTCTACAGGGTTGGAATGCTTTCTACAGGGTTGGAATGCTTTCTACAGGGTTGGAATGCTTTCGTCAGAGTGGGAATACCTTTGTACAGAGTTGGAATGCTTTCTACAGGGTTGGAATAGCTTTGTACAGAGTCAGAATGTTATGTACAGGGTTGGAATTCTTTCTACAGAGTTGGAATACCTTTGTGCAGAGTTGGAATACCTTTGTACAGGGTTGGAACTGCTTTCTACAGGGTTGGAATGCTTTCTACAGGGTTGGAATGCTTTCTACAGGGTTGGAATGCTTTCTACAGGGTTGGAATGCTTTCGTCAGAGTTGGAATACCTTTGTACAGAGTTGGAATGCTTTCTACAGGGTTGGAATACCTTTGTACAGAGTTGGAATGCTTTCTACAGGGTTGGAATGCTTCCGACAGTGATGGAATGCTTTCTACAGTGTTGGAATGCTTTGGACAGAGTTGGAATGCTTTCGACAGTGTTGGAAAACATTTGTACAGAGTTGGAATGCTTTCTACACGGTTGGAATACTTTCTACAGAGTTGGAATACCTTTGTACAGAGTTGGAATGCTTTCTACAAGGTTGGAATACCTTTGTACAGAGTCAGAATGTTATGTACAGGGTTGGAATTCTTTCTACAGAGTTGGAATACCTTTGTGCAGAGTTGGAATACCTTTGTACAGGGTTGGAACTGCTTTCTACAGGGTTGGAATGCTTTCTACAGGGTTGGAATGCTTTCTACAGGGTTGGAATGCTTTCGTCAGAGTTGGAATACCTTTGTACAGAGTTGGAATGCTTTCTACAGGGTTGGAATACCTTTGTACAGAGTTGGAATGCTTTCGGCAGTGTTGGAAAACATTTGTACAGAGTTGGAATGATTTCTACACGGTTGGAATACTTTCTACAGAGTTGGAATACCTTTGTACAGAGTTGGAATGCTTTCTACAGGGTTGGAATAGCTTTGTACAGAGTCAGAATGTTATGTACAGGGTTGGAATTCTTTCTACAGAGTTGGAATACCTTTGTGCAGAGTTGGAATACCTTTGTACAGGGTTGGAACTGCTTTCTACAGGGTTGGAATGCTTTCTACAGGGTTGGAATGCTTTCTACAGGGTTGGAATGCTTTCGTCAGAGTTGGAATACCTTTGTACAGAGTTGGAATGCTTTCTACACGGTTGGAATACTTTCTACAGGGTTGGAATACCTTTGTACAGAGTCAGAATGTTATGTACAGGGTTGGAATTCTTTCTACAGAGTTGGAATACCTTTGTGCAGAGTTGGAATACCTTTGTACAGGGTTGGAACTGCTTTCTACAGGGTTGGAATGCTTTCTACAGGGTTGGAATGCTTTCTACAGGGTTGGAATGCTTTCGTCAGAGTTGGAATACATTTGTACAGAGTTGGAATGCTTTCTACACGGTTGGAATACTTTCTACAGGGTTGGAATACCTTTGTACAGAGTTGGAATGCTTTCGACAGAGTTGGAATACCTTTGTACAGAGTCAGAATGTTATGTACAGGGTTGGAATTCTTTCTACAGAGTTGGCATACCTTTGTACAGAGTTGGAATGCTTTCTACAGGTTTGGAATACCTTTGTACAGAGTTGGAATGCTTTCTACAGGTTTGGAATGCATTCGACAGAGTTGGAATGCCTTTGTACAGAGTCAGAATGTTATGTACAGGGTTGGAATTCTTTCTACAGAGTTGGAATACCTTTGTACAGAGTTGGAATGCTTTCTACAGGGTTGGAATGCTTCCTACATGGTTGGAATGCTTTCGACAGAGTTGGAATACCCTTGTACGGAGTTGGAATGCTTTCTACAGAGTTGGAATACATTTGTACAGAGTTGGAATGCTTTCTTCAGTGTTGGAATGCTTTCTACAGGGTTGGAATGCTTTCGACAGAGTTGGAATACCTTTGTACAGGGTTGGAACAGCTTTGTACATGGTGGGAATACTTTCTACAGGGTTGGAATGCTTTCTAGAGGGTTGGAATGCTTTCTAGAGGGTTGGAATGCTTTCTAGAGGGTTGGAATGCTTTCTACAGGGTTGGAATGCTTTCTACAGAGTTGGAATACCTTTGTACAGGGTTGGAAGAGCTTTGTACAGGGTTGGAATACTTTCTACAGGGTTGGAATGCTTTCTAGAGGGTTGGAATACTTTCGACAGGGTTGGAATGCGTTCGTCAGAGTTGGAATACATTTCTACAGAGTTGGAATGCTTTCTACAGGGATGGAATACCTTTATGCAGAGTCAGAATGTTATGTACAGTGTTGGAATTCTTTCTACAGAGTTGGAATACCTTTGTACAGAGTTGGAATGCTTTCTACATGGATGGAATACCTTTGCACAGAGTTGGAATGCTTTCTACAGGGTTGGAATACATTTGTACAGAGTTGGAATGCTTTCTACAGGGTTGGAATGCTTTCTACAGGGTTGGAATGCTTTCGACAGTGTTGGAATACCTTTGTACAGGGTTGGAACAGCTTTGTACAGGGTGGGAATACTTTCTACAGGGTTGGAATGCTTTCTAGAGGGTTGGAATGCTTTCTAGAGGGTTGGAATGCTTTCTAGAGTGTTGGAATGCTTTCTACAGGGTTGGAATGCTTTCTACAGAGTTGGAATACCTTTGTACAGGGTTGGAACATCTTTGTACAGGGTTGGAATACTTTCTACAGGGTTGGAATGCTTTCTAGAGGGTTGGAATACTTTCGACAGGGTTGGAATGCTTTCGACAGAGTTGGAATACATTTCTACAGAGTTGGAATGCTTTCTACAGGGTTGGAATACCTTTATGCAGAGTCAGAATGTTATGTACAGTGTTGGAATTCTTTCTACAGAGTTGGAATACCTTTGTACAGAGTTGGAATGCTTTCTACAGGGTTGGAATACCTTTGTACAGAGTTGGAATACCTTTGTACAGGGTTGGAACAGCTTTGTACAGGGTGGGAATACTTTCTACAGGGTTGGAATGCTTTCTAGAGGGTTGGAATGCCTTCTAGAGGGTTGGAATGCTTTCTAGAGGGTTGGAATGCTTTCTACAGGGTTGGAATACCTTTGTACAGAGTTGGAATGATTTCTACAGGGTCGGAATGCTTACTACAGTGTTTTAATGCTTTCTACAGGGTTGGAATGCTTTCGACAGAGTTGGAATACATTTCTACAGAGTTGGAATGCTTTCTACAGGGTTTGAATACCTTTATGCAGAGTCAGAATGTTATGTACAGTGTTGGAATTCTTTCTACAGAGTTGGAATACCTTTGTACAGAGTTGGAATGCTTTCTACAAGGTTGGAATACCTTTGTACAGAGTTGGAATGCTTTCTACAGGGTCGGAATGCTTTCTACAGTGTTTTAATGCTTTCTACAGGGTTGGAATGCTTTCTACAGGGCTGGAATGCTTTCTACAGGGTTTTAATGCTTTCTACAGGGTTGCAATACCATTGTACAGGGTTGGAATGCTTTCTACATGGTTGGAATGCTTTCGACAGAGTTGGAATACATTTCTACAGAGTTGGAATGCTTTCTACAGGGATGGAATACCTTTATGCAGAGTCAGAATGTTATGTACAGTGTTGGAATTCTTTCTACAGAGTTGGAATACCTTTGTACAGAGTTGGAATGCTTTCTACATGGATGGAATACCTTTGCACAGAGTTGGAATGCTTTCTACAGGGTTGGAATACATTTGTACAGAGTTGGAATGCTTTCTACAGGGTTGGAATGCTTTCTACAGGGTTGGAATGCTTTCGACAGTGTTGGAATACCTTTGTACAGGGTTGGAACAGCTTTGTACAGGGTGGGAATACTTTCTACAGGGTTGGAATGCTTTCTAGAGGGTTGGAATGCTTTCTAGAGGGTTGGAATGCTTTCTAGAGTGTTGGAATGCTTTCTACAGGGTTGGAATGCTTTCTACAGAGTTGGAATACCTTTGTACAGGGTTGGAACATCTTTGTACAGGGTTGGAATACTTTCTACAGAGTTGGAATGCTTTCTAGAGGGTTGGAATACTTTCGACAGGGTTGGAATGCTTTCGACAGAGTTGGAATACATTTCTACAGAGTTGGAATGCTTTCTACAGGGTTGGAGTACCTTTATGCAGAGTCAGAATGTTATGTACAGTGTTGGAATTCTTTCTACAGAGTTGGAATACCTTTGTACAGTGTTGGAATGCTTTCTACAGGGTTGGAATACCTTTGTACAGAGTTGGAATACCTTTGTACAGGGTTGGAACAGCTTTGTACAGGGTGGGAATACTTTCTACAGGGTTGGAATGCTTTCTAGAGGGTTGGAATGCTTTCTAGAGGGTTGGAATGCTTTCTAGAGGGTTGGAATGCTTTCTACAGGGTTGGAATACCTTTGTACAGAGTTGGAATGATTTCTACAGGGTCGGAATGCTTACTACAGTGTTTTAATGCTTTCTACAGGGTTGGAATGCTTTCGACAGAGTTGGAATACATTTCTACAGAGTTGGAATGCTTTCTACAGGGTTTGAATACCTTTATGCAGAGTCAGAATGTTATGTACAGTGTTGGAATTCTTTCTACAGAGTTGGAATACCTTTGTACAGAGTTGGAATGCTTTCTACAAGGTTGGAATACCTTTGTACAGAGTTGGAATGCTTTCTACAGGGTCGGAATGCTTTCTACAGTGTTTTAATGCTTTCTACAGGGTTGGAATGCTTTCTACAGGGTTTTAATGCTTTCTACAGGGTTGCAATACCATTGTACAGGGTTGGAATGCTTTCTACATGGTTGGAATGCTTTCGACAGAGTTGGAATACACTTGTACGGAGTTGGAATGCTTTCTACAGGGTTGGAATACATTTGTACAGAGTTTAAATGCTTTCTACAGGGTTGGAATGCTTTCTACAGGGTTGGAATGCTTTCGACAGAGTTGGAATACCTTTGTACAGGGTTGGAACAGCTTTGTACAGGGTTGGAACAGCTTTGTACAGGGTTGGAATACTTTCTACAGGGTTGGAATGCTTTCTAGAGGGTTGGAATGCTTTCGACAGAGTTGGAATACCTTTGTACAGGGTTGGAACAGCTTTGTACAGGGTTGGAACAGCTTTGTACAGGGTGGGAATACTTTCTACAGGGTTGGAATGCTTTCTAGAGGGTTGGAATGCTTTCTAGAGGGTTGGAATGCTTTGTACAGGGTTGGAATGATTTCTACAGAGTTGGAATACCTTTGTACAGGGTTGGAACAGCTTTGTACAGGGTTGGAATACTTTCTACAGGGTTGGAATGCTTTCTAGAGGGTTGGAATGCTTTCGACAGAGTTGGAATACCTTTGTACAGGGTTGGAATGCTTTCTACAGGGTTGGAATGCTTTCTACAAGGTTGGAATACCATTGTACAGGGTTGGAATGCTTTCTACATGGTTGGAATGCTTTCGACAGAGTTGGAATACACTTGTACGGAGTTGGAATGCTTTCTACAGGGTTGGAATACATTTGTACAGAGTTGGAATGCTTTCTACAGGGTTGGAATGCTTTCTACAGGGTTGGAATGCTTTCGACAGAGTTGGAATACCTTTGTACAGGGTTGGAACAGCTTTGTACAGGGTTGGAACAGCTTTGTACAGGGTTGGAATACTTTCTACAGGGTTGGAATGCTTTCTAGAGGGTTGGAATGCTTTCGACAGAGTTGGAATACCTTTGTACAGGGTTGGAATGCTTTCTACAGGGTTGGAATTCTTTCTACAGGGTTGGAATGCTTTCTACAGGGTTGGAATACCATTGTACAGGGTTGGAATGCTTTCTACATGGTTGGAATGCTTTCGACAGAGTTGGAATACACTTGTACGGAGTTGGAATGCTTACGACAGAGTTGGAATGCTTTCTACAGGTTTGGAATACCTTTGTACAGAGTTGGAATGCTTTCTACAGGGTTGGAATGCATTCGACAGAGTTGGAATACATTTGTACAGAGTTGGAATGCTTTCTACAGGGTTGGAATGCTTTCTACAGGGTTGGAATGCTTTCGACAGAGTTGGAATACCTTTGTACAGTGTTGGAACAGCTTTGTACAGGGCTGGAACAGCTTTGTACAGGGTTGGAATACTTTCTACAGGGTTGGAATGCTTTCTACAGGGTTGGAATGCTTTCTACAGGGTTGGAATACCATTGTACAGGGTTGGAATGCTTTCTACAGGGTTGGAATGCTTTCTACAGGGTTGGAATGCTTTCTACAGGGTTGGAATGCTTTCGACAGAGTTGGAATACCTTTGTACAGGGTTGGAACATCTTTGTACAGGGTGGGAATACTTTCTACAGGGTTGGAATGCTTTCTAGAGGGTTGGAATGCTTTCTAGAGGGTTGGAATGCTTTCTAGAGGGTTGGCATGCTTTCTACAGGGTTGGAATGCTTTCTACAGAGTTGGAATACATTTCTACAGAGTTGGAATGCTTTCTACAGGGTTGGAATACCTTTATGCAGAGTCAGAATGCTTTCTACAGGGTTGGAATGCTTTCTACAGAGTTGGAATACCTTTGTACAGAGTTGGAATGCTTTCTACAGGGTTGGAATACCTTTGTACAGAGTTGGAATACCTTTGTACAGGGTTGGAACAGCTTTGTACAGGGTGGGAATACTTTCTACAGGGTTGGAATGCTTTCTAGAGGGTTGGAATGCTTTCTAGAGAGTTGGAATGCTTTCTAGAGGGTTGGAATGCTTTCTACAGGGTTGGAATGCTTTCTACAGAGTTGGAATACCTTTGTACAGGGCTGGAACAGCTTTGTACAGGGTTGGAATACTTTCTACAGGGTTGGAATGCTTTCTAGAGGGTTGGAATGCTTTCGACAGGGTTGGAATACCTTTGTACAGGGTTGGAACAGCTTTGTACAGGGTGGGAATACTTTCTACAGGGTTGGAATGCTTTCTAGAGGGTTGGAATGCTTTCTACAGGGTTGGAATGCTTTCTACAGAGTTGGAATACCTTTGTACAGAGTTGGAATGCTTTCTACAGGGTTGGAATACCTTTGTACAGAGTTGGAATACCTTTGTACAGGGTTGGAACAGCTTTGTACAGGGTGGGAATACTTTCTACAGGGTTGGAATGCTTTCTAGAGGGTTGGAATGCTTTCTACAGGGTTGGAATGCTTTCTACAGAGTTGGAATACCTTTGTACAGGGCTGGAACAGCTTTGTACAGGGTTGGAATACTTTCTACAGGGTTGGAATGCTTTCTAGAGGGTTGGAATGCTTTCGACAGGGTTGGAATACCTTTGTACAGAGTTGGAATGCTTTCTACAGGGTTGGAATGCTTTCTACAGTGTTTTAATTCTTTCTACAGGGTTGGAATGCTTTCTACAGGGTTGGAATACCTTTGTACAGAGTTGGAATGCTTTCTACAGGGTTGGAATTCTTTCTACAGAGTTGGAATACCTTTGTACAGAGTTGGAATGCTTTCTACAGGGTTGGAATGCTTTCTACATGGTTGGAATGCTTTCGACAGAGTTGGAATACCCTTGTACGGAGTTGGAATGCTTTCTACAGGGTTGGAATACACTTGTACAGAGTTGGAATGCTTTCTACAGGGTTGGAATGCTTTCTACAGGGTTGGAATGCTTTCGACAGAGTTGGAATACCTTTGTACAGGGTTGGAACAGCTTTGTACAGGGTGGGAATACTTTCTACAGGGTTGGAATGTTTTCTAGAGGGTTGGAATGCTTTCTAGAGGATTGGAGTGCTTTCTAGAAGGTTGGAATGCTTTCTACAGGGTTGGAATGCTTTCTACAGAGTTGGAATACCTTTGTACAGGGTTGGAACAGCTTTGTACAGGGTGGGAATACTTTCTACAGGTTTGGAATGCTTTCTAGAGGGTTGGAATGCTTTCTAGAGAGTTGGAATGCTTTCTAGAGGGTTGGAATGCTTTCTACAGGGTTGGAATGCTTTCTACAGAGTTGGAATACCTTTGTACAGGGCTGGAACAGCTTTGTACAGGGTTGGAATACTTTCTACAGGGTTGGAATGCTTTCTAGAGGGTTGGAATGCTTTCGACAGGGTTGGAATACCTTTGTACAGAGTTGGAATGCATTCTACAGGGTTGGAATGCTTTCTACAGTGTTTTAATGCTTTCTACAGGGTTGGAATGCTTTCTACAGGGTTGGAATGCTTTCTACAGGGTTGGAATACCTTTGTACAGGGTTGGAATGCTTTCTACAGGGTTGGAATACCTTTGTACAGAGTCAGAATGTTATGTACAGTGTTGGAATTCTTTCTACAGAGTTGGAATACCTTTGTACAGAGTTGGAATGCTTTCTACAGGGTTGGAATTCTTTCTACAGAGTTGGAATACCTTTGTACAGAGCTGGAATGCTTTCTACAGGGTTGGAATGCTTTCTACATGTTTGGAATGCTTTCGACAGAGTTGGAATACCCTTGTACGGAGTTGGAATGCTTTCTACAGGGTTGGAATACACTTGTACAGAGTTGGAATGCTTTCTACAGGGTTGGAATGCTTTCTACAGGGTTGGAATGCTTTCGACAGAGTTGGATTACCTTTGTACAGGGTTGGAACAGCTTTGTACAGGGTGGGAATACTTTCTACAGGGTTGGAATGTTTTCTAGAGGATTGGAATGCTTTCTAGAGGATTGGAGTGCTTTCTAGAAGGTTGGAATGCTTTCTACAGGGTTGGAATGCTTTCTACAGAGTTGGAATACCTTTGTACAGGGTTGGAACAGCTTTGTACAGGGTGGGAATACTTTCTACAGGGTTGGAATGTCTTCTAGAGGGTTGGAATGCTTTCTAGAGGGTTGGAGTGCTTTCTAGAGGGTTGGAATGCTTTCTACAGGGTTGGAATGCTTTCTACAGGGATGGAATGCTTTCGACAGAGTTGGAATACATTTCTACAGAGTTGGAATGCTTTCTACAGGGTTGGAATACCTTTATGCAGAGTCAGAATGTTATGTACAGGGTTGGAATACCTTTGTACAGAGTTGGAATGCTTTCTACAGGGTTTTAATGCTTTCTACAGGGTTGGAATTCTTTCTACAGGGTTGGAATGCTTTCGACAGAGTTGGAATACCTTTGTACAGAGTCAGAATGTTATGTACAGGGTTGGAATTCATTCTACAGAGTTGGAATACCTTTGTACAGAGTTGGAATGCTTTCTACAGGTTTGGAATACATTTGTACAGAGTTGGGATGCCTTCTACAGGGTTGGAATGCTTTCGACAGAGTGGGAATACCTTTGTACAGAGTCAGAATGTTATGTACAGGGTTGGAATTCTTTCTACAGAGTTGGAATACCTTTGTAAGAGTTGGAATGCTTTCTACAGGGTTGGAATGCCTTCGACAGAGTTGGAATACCTTTGTACAGAGTTGGAATGCTTTCTACAGTGTTGGAATACCTTTGTACAGAGTTGGAATGCTTTCTACAGGGTTGGAATGCTTTCTACAGGGTTGGAATGCTTTCGACAGAGTTGGAATACCTTTGTACAGGGATGGAACAGCTTAGTACAGGGTGGGAATACTCTCTACAGGGTTGGAATGCTTTTTAGAGGGCTGGAATACTTTCTACAGGGTTGGAATGCATTCTAGAGGGTTGGAATGCTTTCGACAGGGATGGAATTCTTTCGACAGAGTTGGAATACCTTTGTACAGAGTCAGAATGTTATGTACAGTGTTGGAATTCTTTCTACAGTGTTGGAATACCTTTGTACAGAGTTGGAATGCTTTCTACAGGGTTGGAATACCTTTGTACAGAGTTGTTATGCTTTCTACAGGGTTGGAATGCTTTCTACAGGGTTGGAATGCTTTCGACAGAGTTGGAATACCTTTGTACAGGGTTGGAACAGCTTTTTACAGCTTGGGAATACCCTCTACAGGGTTGGAATGCTTTTTAGAGGGCTGGAATGCTTTCGAGAGGGTTGGAATGCTTTCTACAGGGTTGGAATGCTTTCTACAGAGTTGGGATACCTTTGTACAGGGTTGGAACAGCTTTGTACAGGGTTGGAATACTTTCTACAGTGTTGGAATGCTTTCTATTGGGTTGGAATGCTTTCGACAGGGATGGAATGCTTTCGACAGAGTTGGAATACCTTTGTACAGAGTTGGAATGCTTTCTACAGGGTTGGAATACCGTTGTACAGAGTTGTTATGCTTTCTACAGGGTTGGAATGCTTTCTACAGGGTTGGAATGCTTTCGACAGAGTTGGAATACCTTTGTACAGGGTTGGAACAGCTTTGTACAGCGTGGGAATACCCTCTACAGGGTTGGAATGCTTTTTAGAGGGCTGGAATGCTTTCGAGGGGGTTGGAATGCTTTCTACAGGGTTGGAATGCTTTCTACAGAGTTGGAATACCTTTGTACAGAGTTGGAATGCTTTCTACAGGGTTGGAATGCTTTCTACATGGTTGGAATGCTTTCTACAGGGTTGGAATACCTTTGTACAGAGTCAGAATGTTATGTACAGTGTTGGAATTCTTTCTACAGTGTTGGAATACCTTTGTACAGAGTTGGAATGCTTTCTACAGGGTTGGAATGCTTTGGACAGAGTTGGAATACCTTTGTACAGAGTTGGAATGCTTTCTACAGGGTTGGAATGCTTTTTAGAGGGCTGGAATGCTTTCGACAGGGTTGGAATGCCTTCGACAGAGATGGAATACCTTTGTACAGAGTTGGAATGCTTTCTACAGGGTTGGAATACCTTAGTACAGAGTCAGAATATTATGTACAGGGTTGGAATTCTTTCTACAGAGTTGGAATACCTTTGTACAGAGTTGGAATGCTTTCTACAGGGTTGGAATACCTTTGTACAGAGTTGTTATGCTTTCTACAGGGTTGGAATGCTTTCTACAGGGTTGGAATGCTTTCGACAGAGTTGGAATACCTTTTTACAGGGTTGGAACAGCTTTGTACAGCGTGGGAATACCCTCTACAGGGTTGGAATGCTTTTTGGACGGTTGGAATGCTTTCTAGAGGGTTGGAATGCCTTCTAGAGGGTTGGAATGCTTTCTACATGGTTGGAATGCTTTCTACAGAGTTGGAATACCTTTGTACAGGGTTGGAACAGCATTGTACAGGGTTGGAATACTTTCTACAGGGTTGGAATGCTTTCTAGAGGGTTGGAATGCTTTCGACAGGGTTGGAATGCCTTCGACAGAGATGGAATACCTTTGTACAGAGTTGGAATGCTTTCTACAGGGTTGGAATACCTTAGTACAGAGTCAGAATATTATGTACAGGGTTGGAATTCTTTCTACAGAGTTGGAATACCTTTGTACAGAGTTGGAATGCTTTCTACAGGGTTGGGATACCTTTGTACAGAATTGTTATGCTTTCTACAGAGTTGGAATACCTTTGTACAGCGTTGGAATGCTTTTTAGAGGGCTGGAATGCTTTCGAGAGGGTTGGAATGCTTTCTACAGGGTTGGAATGCTTTCTACAGGGTTGGAATGCTTTCTACAGGGTTGGCATGCTTTCTACAGGTTTGGAATGCTTTCTACAGGGTTGGAATGCTTTCTACAGGGTTGGAATGCTTTCTACAGGGTTGGAATGCTTCTACAGGGTTGGAATACCTTTGTACAGAGTTGGAATGCTTTCTACAGGGTTGGAATACCTTTGTACAGGGTCAGAATGTTATGTACAGGGTTGGAATTCTTTCTACAGAGTTGGAATACCTTTGTACAGAGTTGGAATGCTTTCTACAGGTTTGGAATACCTTTGTACAGAGTTGGAATGCTTTCTACAGGGTTGGAATGCTTCCTACAGGGTTGGAATGCTTTCTACAGGTTTGGAAAACCTTTGTACAGAGTTGGAATGCTTCTAAAGGGTTGGAATGCTTTCGACAGAGTTGTAATACCTTTGTACAGAGTTGGAATGCTTTCTACAGGGTTGGAATACCTTTGTACAGAGTTGGAATACTTTCTACAGGGTTGGAATGCTCTCTACAGGGTTGGGATGCTTTCGACAGGGTTGGAATGCTTTCTACAGGGTTGGAACAGCTTTGTACAGGGTTGGAACGCTTTCGACAGAGTTGGAATACCTTTGAACAGAGTTGGAATGCTTTCTACAGGGTTGGAATGCTTTCGACAGAGTTGGAATACCTTTGTACAGAGACAGAATGTTATGTACAGGGTTGGAATTCTTTCTACAGAGTTGGAATACCTTTGTACATAGTTGGAATGCTTTCTACAGGTTTGGAATACATTTGTACAGAGCTGGAATGCTTTCTACAGGTTTGGAATACATTTGTACAGGGTTGGAATTCTTTCTACAGAGTTGGTATACCTTTGTACAGGGTTGGAATGCTTTCTACAGGGCTGGAATGCTTTCTACAGGGTTGGAATGCTTCCGAAAGAGTTGGAATACCTTTGTACAGGGTTGGAACAGCTTTGTACAGGGTTGGAATACTTTCTACAGGGTTGGAATGCTTTCTACAGGGTTGGAATGCTTTCTACAGGGTTGGAATGCTTCTACAGGATTGGAATACCTTCGTACAGGGTTGGAATGCTTTCTACAGTGTTGGAATGCTTTCTACAGAGTTGGAATGCTTTCTACAGGGTTGGAATGCTTTCTACAGGGTTGCAATGCTTTCTACAGTGTTGGAATGCTTTCTACAGGGTTGGAACGCTTTCGACAGAGTTGGAATACCTTTGTACAGGGTTGGAATGCTTTCTACAGGGTTGGAATGCTTTCTACAGGGTTGGAATGCTTTCTACAGGGTTGGAATGCTTTCGACAGAGTTGGAATACCTTTGTACAGGGTTGGAACATCTTTGTACAGGGTGGGAATACTTTCTACAGGGTTGGAATGCTTTCTAGAGGGTTGGAATGCTTTCTAGAGGGTTGGAATGCTTTCTAGAGGGTTGGCATGCTTTCTACAGGGTTGGAATGCTTTCTACAGAGTTGGAATACATTTCTACAGAGTTGGAATGCTTTCTACAGGGTTGGAATACCTTTATGCAGAGTCAGAATGCTTTCTACAGGGTTGGAATGCTTTCTACAGAGTTGGAATACCTTTGTACAGAGTTGGAATGCTTTCTACAGGGTTGGAATACCTTTGTACAGAGTTGGAATACCTTTGTACAGGGTTGGAACAGCTTTGTACAGGGTGGGAATACTTTCTACAGGGTTGGAATGCTTTCTAGAGGGTTGGAATGCTTTCTAGAGAGTTGGAATGCTTTCTAGAGGGTTGGAATGCTTTCTACAGGGTTGGAATGCTTTCTACAGAGTTGGAATACCTTTGTACAGGGCTGGAACAGCTTTGTACAGGGTTGGAATACTTTCTACAGGGTTGGAATGCTTTCTAGAGGGTTGGAATGCTTTCGACAGGGTTGGAATACCTTTGTACAGGGTTGGAACAGCTTTGTACAGGGTGGGAATACTTTCTACAGGGTTGGAATGCTTTCTAGAGGGTTGGAATGCTTTCTACAGGGTTGGAATGCTTTCTACAGAGTTGGAATACCTTTGTACAGAGTTGGAATGCTTTCTACAGGGTTGGAATACCTTTGTACAGAGTTGGAATACCTTTGTACAGGGTTGGAACAGCTTTGTACAGGGTGGGAATACTTTCTACAGGGTTGGAATGCTTTCTAGAGGGTTGGAATGCTTTCTACAGGGTTGGAATGCTTTCTACAGAGTTGGAATACCTTTGTACAGGGCTGGAACAGCTTTGTACAGGGTTGGAATACTTTCTACAGGGTTGGAATGCTTTCTAGAGGGTTGGAATGCTTTCGACAGGGTTGGAATACCTTTGTACAGAGTTGGAATGCTTTCTACAGGGTTGGAATGCTTTCTACAGTGTTTTAATTCTTTCTACAGGGTTGGAATGCTTTCTACAGGGTTGGAATACCTTTGTACAGAGTTGGAATGCTTTCTACAGGGTTGGAATTCTTTCTACAGAGTTGGAATACCTTTGTACAGAGTTGGAATGCTTTCTACAGGGTTGGAATGCTTTCTACATGGTTGGAATGCTTTCGACAGAGTTGGAATACCCTTGTACGGAGTTGGAATGCTTTCTACAGGGTTGGAATACACTTGTACAGAGTTGGAATGCTTTCTACAGGGTTGGAATGCTTTCTACAGGGTTGGAATGCTTTCGACAGAGTTGGAATACCTTTGTACAGGGTTGGAACAGCTTTGTACAGGGTGGGAATACTTTCTACAGGGTTGGAATGTTTTCTAGAGGGTTGGAATGCTTTCTAGAGGATTGGAGTGCTTTCTAGAAGGTTGGAATGCTTTCTACAGGGTTGGAATGCTTTCTACAGAGTTGGAATACCTTTGTACAGGGTTGGAACAGCTTTGTACAGGGTGGGAATACTTTCTACAGGTTTGGAATGCTTTCTAGAGGGTTGGAATGCTTTCTAGAGAGTTGGAATGCTTTCTAGAGGGTTGGAATGCTTTCTACAGGGTTGGAATGCTTTCTACAGAGTTGGAATACCTTTGTACAGGGCTGGAACAGCTTTGTACAGGGTTGGAATACTTTCTACAGGGTTGGAATGCTTTCTAGAGGGTTGGAATGCTTTCGACAGGGTTGGAATACCTTTGTACAGAGTTGGAATGCATTCTACAGGGTTGGAATGCTTTCTACAGTGTTTTAATGCTTTCTACAGGGTTGGAATGCTTTCTACAGGGTTGGAATGCTTTCTACAGGGTTGGAATACCTTTGTACAGGGTTGGAATGCTTTCTACAGGGTTGGAATACCTTTGTACAGAGTCAGAATGTTATGTACAGTGTTGGAATTCTTTCTACAGAGTTGGAATACCTTTGTACAGAGTTGGAATGCTTTCTACAGGGTTGGAATTCTTTCTACAGAGTTGGAATACCTTTGTACAGAGCTGGAATGCTTTCTACAGGGTTGGAATGCTTTCTACATGTTTGGAATGCTTTCGACAGAGTTGGAATACCCTTGTACGGAGTTGGAATGCTTTCTACAGGGTTGGAATACACTTGTACAGAGTTGGAATGCTTTCTACAGGGTTGGAATGCTTTCTACAGGGTTGGAATGCTTTCGACAGAGTTGGATTACCTTTGTACAGGGTTGGAACAGCTTTGTACAGGGTGGGAATACTTTCTACAGGGTTGGAATGTTTTCTAGAGGATTGGAATGCTTTCTAGAGGATTGGAGTGCTTTCTAGAAGGTTGGAATGCTTTCTACAGGGTTGGAATGCTTTCTACAGAGTTGGAATACCTTTGTACAGGGTTGGAACAGCTTTGTACAGGGTGGGAATACTTTCTACAGGGTTGGAATGTCTTCTAGAGGGTTGGAATGCTTTCTAGAGGGTTGGAGTGCTTTCTAGAGGGTTGGAATGCTTTCTACAGGGTTGGAATGCTTTCTACAGGGATGGAATGCTTTCGACAGAGTTGGAATACATTTCTACAGAGTTGGAATGCTTTCTACAGGGTTGGAATACCTTTATGCAGAGTCAGAATGTTATGTACAGGGTTGGAATACCTTTGTACAGAGTTGGAATGCTTTCTACAGGGTTTTAATGCTTTCTACAGGGTTGGAATTCTTTCTACAGGGTTGGAATGCTTTCGACAGAGTTGGAATACCTTTGTACAGAGTCAGAATGTTATGTACAGGGTTGGAATTCATTCTACAGAGTTGGAATACCTTTGTACAGAGTTGGAATGCTTTCTACAGGTTTGGAATACATTTGTACAGAGTTGGGATGCCTTCTACAGGGTTGGAATGCTTTCGACAGAGTGGGAATACCTTTGTACAGAGTCAGAATGTTATGTACAGGGTTGGAATTCTTTCTACAGAGTTGGAATACCTTTGTAAGAGTTGGAATGCTTTCTACAGGGTTGGAATGCCTTCGACAGAGTTGGAATACCTTTGTACAGAGTTGGAATGCTTTCTACAGTGTTGGAATACCTTTGTACAGAGTTGGAATGCTTTCTACAGGGTTGGAATGCTTTCTACAGGGTTGGAATGCTTTCGACAGAGTTGGAATACCTTTGTACAGGGATGGAACAGCTTAGTACAGGGTGGGAATACTCTCTACAGGGTTGGAATGCTTTTTAGAGGGCTGGAATACTTTCTACAGGGTTGGAATGCATTCTAGAGGGTTGGAATGCTTTCGACAGGGATGGAATTCTTTCGACAGAGTTGGAATACCTTTGTACAGAGTCAGAATGTTATGTACAGTGTTGGAATTCTTTCTACAGTGTTGGAATACCTTTGTACAGAGTTGGAATGCTTTCTACAGGGTTGGAATACCTTTGTACAGAGTTGTTATGCTTTCTACAGGGTTGGAATGCTTTCTACAGGGTTGGAATGCTTTCGACAGAGTTGGAATACCTTTGTACAGGGTTGGAACAGCTTTTTACAGCTTGGGAATACCCTCTACAGGGTTGGAATGCTTTTTAGAGGGCTGGAATGCTTTCGAGAGGGTTGGAATGCTTTCTACAGGGTTGGAATGCTTTCTACAGAGTTGGGATACCTTTGTACAGGGTTGGAACAGCTTTGTACAGGGTTGGAATACTTTCTACAGTGTTGGAATGCTTTCTATTGGGTTGGAATGCTTTCGACAGGGATGGAATGCTTTCGACAGAGTTGGAATACCTTTGTACAGAGTTGGAATGCTTTCTACAGGGTTGGAATACCGTTGTACAGAGTTGTTATGCTTTCTACAGGGTTGGAATGCTTTCTACAGGGTTGGAATGCTTTCGACAGAGTTGGAATACCTTTGTACAGGGTTGGAACAGCTTTGTACAGCGTGGGAATACCCTCTACAGGGTTGGAATGCTTTTTAGAGGGCTGGAATGCTTTCGAGGGGGTTGGAATGCTTTCTACAGGGTTGGAATGCTTTCTACAGAGTTGGAATACCTTTGTACAGAGTTGGAATGCTTTCTACAGGGTTGGAATGCTTTCTACATGGTTGGAATGCTTTCTACAGGGTTGGAATACCTTTGTACAGAGTCAGAATGTTATGTACAGTGTTGGAATTCTTTCTACAGTGTTGGAATACCTTTGTACAGAGTTGGAATGCTTTCTACAGGGTTGGAATGCTTTGGACAGAGTTGGAATACCTTTGTACAGAGTTGGAATGCTTTCTACAGGGTTGGAATGCTTTTTAGAGGGCTGGAATGCTTTCGACAGGGTTGGAATGCCTTCGACAGAGATGGAATACCTTTGTACAGAGTTGGAATGCTTTCTACAGGGTTGGAATACCTTAGTACAGAGTCAGAATATTATGTACAGGGTTGGAATTCTTTCTACAGAGTTGGAATACCTTTGTACAGAGTTGGAATGCTTTCTACAGGGTTGGAATACCTTTGTACAGAGTTGTTATGCTTTCTACAGGGTTGGAATGCTTTCTACAGGGTTGGAATGCTTTCGACAGAGTTGGAATACCTTTTTACAGGGTTGGAACAGCTTTGTACAGCGTGGGAATACCCTCTACAGGGTTGGAATGCTTTTTGGACGGTTGGAATGCTTTCTAGAGGGTTGGAATGCCTTCTAGAGGGTTGGAATGCTTTCTACATGGTTGGAATGCTTTCTACAGAGTTGGAATACCTTTGTACAGGGTTGGAACAGCATTGTACAGGGTTGGAATACTTTCTACAGGGTTGGAATGCTTTCTAGAGGGTTGGAATGCTTTCGACAGGGTTGGAATGCCTTCGACAGAGATGGAATACCTTTGTACAGAGTTGGAATGCTTTCTACAGGGTTGGAATACCTTAGTACAGAGTCAGAATATTATGTACAGGGTTGGAATTCTTTCTACAGAGTTGGAATACCTTTGTACAGAGTTGGAATGCTTTCTACAGGGTTGGGATACCTTTGTACAGAATTGTTATGCTTTCTACAGAGTTGGAATACCTTTGTACAGCGTTGGAATGCTTTTTAGAGGGCTGGAATGCTTTCGAGAGGGTTGGAATGCTTTCTACAGGGTTGGAATGCTTTCTACAGGGTTGGAATGCTTTCTACAGGGTTGGCATGCTTTCTACAGGTTTGGAATGCTTTCTACAGGGTTGGAATGCTTTCTACAGGGTTGGAATGCTTTCTACAGGGTTGGAATGCTTCTACAGGGTTGGAATACCTTTGTACAGAGTTGGAATGCTTTCTACAGGGTTGGAATACCTTTGTACAGGGTCAGAATGTTATGTACAGGGTTGGAATTCTTTCTACAGAGTTGGAATACCTTTGTACAGAGTTGGAATGCTTTCTACAGGTTTGGAATACCTTTGTACAGAGTTGGAATGCTTTCTACAGGGTTGGAATGCTTCCTACAGGGTTGGAATGCTTTCTACAGGTTTGGAAAACCTTTGTACAGAGTTGGAATGCTTCTAAAGGGTTGGAATGCTTTCGACAGAGTTGTAATACCTTTGTACAGAGTTGGAATGCTTTCTACAGGGTTGGAATACCTTTGTACAGAGTTGGAATACTTTCTACAGGGTTGGAATGCTCTCTACAGGGTTGGGATGCTTTCGACAGGGTTGGAATGCTTTCTACAGGGTTGGAACAGCTTTGTACAGGGTTGGAACGCTTTCGACAGAGTTGGAATACCTTTGAACAGAGTTGGAATGCTTTCTACAGGGTTGGAATGCTTTCGACAGAGTTGGAATACCTTTGTACAGAGACAGAATGTTATGTACAGGGTTGGAATTCTTTCTACAGAGTTGGAATACCTTTGTACATAGTTGGAATGCTTTCTACAGGTTTGGAATACATTTGTACAGAGCTGGAATGCTTTCTACAGGTTTGGAATACATTTGTACAGGGTTGGAATTCTTTCTACAGAGTTGGTATACCTTTGTACAGGGTTGGAATGCTTTCTACAGGGCTGGAATGCTTTCTACAGGGTTGGAATGCTTCCGAAAGAGTTGGAATACCTTTGTACAGGGTTGGAACAGCTTTGTACAGGGTTGGAATACTTTCTACAGGGTTGGAATGCTTTCTACAGGGTTGGAATGCTTTCTACAGGGTTGGAATGCTTCTACAGGATTGGAATACCTTCGTACAGGGTTGGAATGCTTTCTACAGTGTTGGAATGCTTTCTACAGAGTTGGAATGCTTTCTACAGGGTTGGAATGCTTTCTACAGGGTTGCAATGCTTTCTACAGTGTTGGAATGCTTTCTACAGGGTTGGAACGCTTTCGACAGAGTTGGAATACCTTTGTACAGAGTTGGAATGCTTTCTACAGGGTTGGAATACCTTTGTACAGAGTTGGAATGCTTTCTACAGGGTTGGAATGCTTTCTAGAGGGTTGGAATGCTTTCGACAGGGTTGGAATGCTTTCTACAGGGTTGGAATACCTTTGTACAGAGTTGGAATGCTTTCTACAGGGTTGGAATGCTTTCTACAGGGTTGGAATGCTTTCTACAGGGTTGGAATACCTTTGTACAGAGTCAGAATGTTATGTACAGTGTTGGAATTCTTTCTACAGAGTTGGAATACCTTTGTACAGAGTTGGAATGCTTTCTACAGGGTTGGAATACCTTTGTACAGAGTCAGAATGTTATGTACAGTGTTGGAATTCTTTCTACAGTGTTGGAATACCTTTGTACAGAGTTGGAATGCTTTCTACAGGGTTGGAATGCTTTGGACAGAGTTGGAATACCTTTGTACAGAGTTGGAATGCTTTCTACAGGGTTGGAATGCTTTCTAGACGGTTGGAATGCTTTCTAGAGGGTTGGAATGCCTTCTAGAGGGTTGGAATGCTTTCTACATGGTTGGAATGCTTTCTACAGAGTTGGAATACCTTTGTACAGGGTTGGAACAGCATTGTACAGAGTTAGCATACTTTCTACAGGGTTGGAATGCTTTCTAGAGGGTTGGAATGCTTTCGACAGGGTTGGAATGCCTTCGACAGAGATGGAATACCTTTGTACAGAGTTGGAATGCTTTCTACAGGGTTGGAATACCTTAGTACAGAGTCAGAATATTATGTACAGGGTTGGAATTCTTTCTACAGAGTTGGAATACCTTTGTACAGAGTTGGAATGCTTTCTACAGGGTTGGGATACCTTTGTACAGAATTGTTATGCTTTCTACAGAGTTGGAATACCTTTGTACAGCGTTGGAATGCTTTTTAGAGGGCTGGAATGCTTTCGAGAGGGTTGGAATGCTTTCTACAGGGTTGGAATGCTTTCTACAGGGTTGGAATGCTTTCTACAGGGTTGGAATGCTTTCTACAGGTTTGGAATGCTTTCGACAGTGTTGGAATACCTTTGTACAGGGTTGGAACAGCTTTGTACAGGGTGGGAATACTTTCTAGAGGGTTGGAATGCTTTCTACAGGGTTGGAATGCTTTCGACAGTGTTGGAATACCTTTGTACAGGGTTGGAACAGCTTTGTACAGGGTGGGAATACTTTCTACAGGGTTGGAATGCTTTCTAGAGGGCTGGAATGCTTTCTAGAGGGTTGGAATGCTTTCTAGAGTGTTGGAATGCTTTCTACAGGGTTGGAATGCTTTCTACAGAGTTGGAATACCTTTGTACAGGGTTGGAACATCTTTGTACAGGGTTGGAATACTTTCTACAGGGTTGGAATGCTTTCTAGAGGGTTGGAATACTTTCGACAGGGTTGGAATGCTTTCGACAGAGTTGGAATACCTTTGTACAGGGTTGGAACAGCTTTGTACAGGGTGGGAATACTTTCTACAGGGTTGGAATGCTTTCTAGAGGGTTGGAATGCTTTCTAGAGGGTTGGAATGCTTTCTAGAGTGTTGGAATGCTTTCTACAGGGTTGGAATGCTTTCTACAGAGTTGGAATACCTTTGTACAGGGTTGGAACATCTTTGTACAGGGTTGGAATACTTTCTACAGGGTTGGAATGCTTTCTAGAGGGTTGGAATACTTTCGACAGGGTTGGAATGCTTTCGACAGAGTTGGAATACATTTCTACAGAGTTGGAATGCTTTCTACAGGGTTGGAATACCTTTATGCAGAGTCAGAATGTTATGTACAGTGTTGGAATTCTTTCTACAGAGTTGGAATACCTTTGTACAGAGTTGGAATGCTTTCTACAGGGTTGGAATACCTTTGTACAGAGTTGGAATACCTTTGTACAGGGTTGGAACAGCTTTGTACAGGGTGGGAATACTTTCTACAGGGTTGTAATGCTTTCTAGAGGGTTGGAATGCCTTCTAGAGGGTTGGAATGCTTTCTAGAGGGTTGGAATGCTTTCTACAGGGTTGGAATACCTTTGTACAGAGTTGGAATGATTTCTACAGGGTCGGAATGCTTACTACAGTGTTTTAATGCTTTCTACAGGGTTGGAATGCTTTCGACAGAGTTGGAATACATTTCTACAGAGTTGGAATGCTTTCTACAGGGTTTGAATACCTTTATGCAGAGTCAGAATGTTATGTACAGTGTTGGAATTCTTTCTACAGAGTTGGAATACCTTTGTACAGAGTTGGAATGCTTTCTACAAGGTTGGAATACCTTTGTACAGAGTTGGAATGCTTTCTACAGGGTCGGAATGCTTTCTACAGTGTTTTAATGCTTTCTACAGGGTTGGAATGCTTTCTACAGGGTTGGAATGCTTTCTACAGAGTTTTAATGCTTTCTACAGGGTTGCAATACCATTGTACAGGGTTGGAATGCTTTCGACAGAGTTGGAATACATTTCTACAGAGTTGGAATGCTTTCTACAGGGTTGGAATACCTTTATGCAGAGTCAGAATGTTATGTACAGTGTTGGAATTCTTTCTACAGAGTTGGAATACCTTTGTACAGAGTTGGAATGCTTTCTACAGGGTTGGAATACCTTTGTACAGAGTTGGAATGCTTTCTACAGGGTTGGAATGCTTTCTAGAGGGTTGGAATGCTTTCGACAGGGTTGGAATGCTTTCTACAGGGTTGGAATACCTTTGTACAGAGTTGGAATGCTTTCTACAGGGTTGGAATGCTTTCTACAGGGTTGGAATGCTTTCTACAGGGTTGGAATACCTTTGTACAGAGTCAGAATGTTATGTACAGTGTTGGAATTCTTTCTACAGAGTTGGAATACCTTTGTACAGAGTTGGAATGCTTTCTACAGGGTTGGAATACCTTTGTACAGAGTCAGAATGTTATGTACAGTGTTGGAATTCTTTCTACAGTGTTGGAATACCTTTGTACAGAGTTGGAATGCTTTCTACAGGGTTGGAATGCTTTGGACAGAGTTGGAATACCTTTGTACAGAGTTGGAATGCTTTCTACAGGGTTGGAATGCTTTCTAGACGGTTGGAATGCTTTCTAGAGGGTTGGAATGCCTTCTAGAGGGTTGGAATGCTTTCTACATGGTTGGAATGCTTTCTACAGAGTTGGAATACCTTTGTACAGGGTTGGAACAGCATTGTACAGAGTTAGCATACTTTCTACAGGGTTGGAATGCTTTCTAGAGGGTTGGAATGCTTTCGACAGGGTTGGAATGCCTTCGACAGAGATGGAATACCTTTGTACAGAGTTGGAATGCTTTCTACAGGGTTGGAATACCTTAGTACAGAGTCAGAATATTATGTACAGGGTTGGAATTCTTTCTACAGAGTTGGAATACCTTTGTACAGAGTTGGAATGCTTTCTACAGGGTTGGGATACCTTTGTACAGAATTGTTATGCTTTCTACAGAGTTGGAATACCTTTGTACAGCGTTGGAATGCTTTTTAGAGGGCTGGAATGCTTTCGAGAGGGTTGGAATGCTTTCTACAGGGTTGGAATGCTTTCTACAGGGTTGGAATGCTTTCTACAGGGTTGGAATGCTTTCTACAGGTTTGGAATGCTTTCGACAGTGTTGGAATACCTTTGTACAGGGTTGGAACAGCTTTGTACAGGGTGGGAATACTTTCTAGAGGGTTGGAATGCTTTCTACAGGGTTGGAATGCTTTCGACAGTGTTGGAATACCTTTGTACAGGGTTGGAACAGCTTTGTACAGGGTGGGAATACTTTCTACAGGGTTGGAATGCTTTCTAGAGGGCTGGAATGCTTTCTAGAGGGTTGGAATGCTTTCTAGAGTGTTGGAATGCTTTCTACAGGGTTGGAATGCTTTCTACAGAGTTGGAATACCTTTGTACAGGGTTGGAACATCTTTGTACAGGGTTGGAATACTTTCTACAGGGTTGGAATGCTTTCTAGAGGGTTGGAATACTTTCGACAGGGTTGGAATGCTTTCGACAGAGTTGGAATACCTTTGTACAGGGTTGGAACAGCTTTGTACAGGGTGGGAATACTTTCTACAGGGTTGGAATGCTTTCTAGAGGGTTGGAATGCTTTCTAGAGGGTTGGAATGCTTTCTAGAGTGTTGGAATGCTTTCTACAGGGTTGGAATGCTTTCTACAGAGTTGGAATACCTTTGTACAGGGTTGGAACATCTTTGTACAGGGTTGGAATACTTTCTACAGGGTTGGAATGCTTTCTAGAGGGTTGGAATACTTTCGACAGGGTTGGAATGCTTTCGACAGAGTTGGAATACATTTCTACAGAGTTGGAATGCTTTCTACAGGGTTGGAATACCTTTATGCAGAGTCAGAATGTTATGTACAGTGTTGGAATTCTTTCTACAGAGTTGGAATACCTTTGTACAGAGTTGGAATGCTTTCTACAGGGTTGGAATACCTTTGTACAGAGTTGGAATACCTTTGTACAGGGTTGGAACAGCTTTGTACAGGGTGGGAATACTTTCTACAGGGTTGTAATGCTTTCTAGAGGGTTGGAATGCCTTCTAGAGGGTTGGAATGCTTTCTAGAGGGTTGGAATGCTTTCTACAGGGTTGGAATACCTTTGTACAGAGTTGGAATGATTTCTACAGGGTCGGAATGCTTACTACAGTGTTTTAATGCTTTCTACAGGGTTGGAATGCTTTCGACAGAGTTGGAATACATTTCTACAGAGTTGGAATGCTTTCTACAGGGTTTGAATACCTTTATGCAGAGTCAGAATGTTATGTACAGTGTTGGAATTCTTTCTACAGAGTTGGAATACCTTTGTACAGAGTTGGAATGCTTTCTACAAGGTTGGAATACCTTTGTACAGAGTTGGAATGCTTTCTACAGGGTCGGAATGCTTTCTACAGTGTTTTAATGCTTTCTACAGGGTTGGAATGCTTTCTACAGGGTTGGAATGCTTTCTACAGAGTTTTAATGCTTTCTACAGGGTTGCAATACCATTGTACAGGGTTGGAATGCTTTCTACATGGTTGGAATGCTTTCGACAGAGTTGGAATACATTTCTACAGAGTTGGAATGCTTTCTACAGGGATGGAATACCTTTATGCAGAGTCAGAATGTTATGTACAGTGTTGGAATTCTTTCTACAGAGTTGGAATACCTTTGTACAGAGTTGGAATGCTTTCTACATGGATGGAATACCTTTGCACAGAGTTGGAATGCTTTCTACAGGGTTGGAATACATTTGTACAGAGTTGGAATGCTTTCTACAGGGTTGGAATGCTTTCTACAGGGTTGGAATGCTTTCGACAGTGTTGGAATACCTTTGTACAGGGTTGGAACAGCTTTGTACAGGGTGGGAATACTTTCTACAGGGTTGGAATGCTTTCTAGAGGGTTGGAATGCTTTCTAGAGGGTTGGAATGCTTTCTAGAGTGTTGGAATGCTTTCTACAGGGTTGGAATGCTTTCTACAGAGTTGGAATACCTTTGTACAGGGTTGGAACATCTTTGTACAGGGTTGGAATACTTTCTACAGAGTTGGAATGCTTTCTAGAGGGTTGGAATACTTTCGACAGGGTTGGAATGCTTTCGACAGAGTTGGAATACATTTCTACAGAGTTGGAATGCTTTCTACAGGGTTGGAGTACCTTTATGCAGAGTCAGAATGTTATGTACAGTGTTGGAATTCTTTCTACAGAGTTGGAATACCTTTGTACAGAGTTGGAATGCTTTCTACGGGGTTGGAATACCTTTGTACAGAGTTGGAATACCTTTGTACAGGGTTGGAACAGCTTTGTACAGGGTGGGAATACTTTCTACAGGGTTAGAATGCTTTCTAGAGGGTTGGAATGCTTTCTAGAGGGTTGGAATGCTTTCTAGAGGGTTGGAATGCTTTCTACAGGGTTGGAATACCTTTGTACAGAGTTGGAATGATTTCTACAGGGTCGGAATGCTTACTACAGTGTTTTAATGCTTTCTACAGGGTTGGAATGCTTTCGACAGAGTTGGAATACATTTCTACAGAGTTGGAATGCTTTCTACAGGGTTTGAATACCTTTATGCAGAGTCAGAATGTTATGTACAGTGTTGGAATTCTTTCTACAGAGTTGGAATACCTTTGTACAGAGTTGGAATGCTTTCTACAAGGTTGGAATACCTTTGTACAGAGTTGGAATGCTTTCTACAGGGTCGGAATGCTTTCTACAGTGTTTTAATGCTTTCTACAGGGTTGGAATGCTTTCTACAGGGTTTTAATGCTTTCTACAGGGTTGCAATACCATTGTACAGGGTTGGAATGCTTTCTACATGGTTGGAATGCTTTCGACAGAGTTGGAATACACTTGTACGGAGTTGGAATGCTTTCTACAGGGTTGGAATACATTTGTACAGAGTTGGAATGCTTTCTACAGGGTTGGAATGCTTTCTACAGGGTTGGAATGCTTTCGACAGAGTTGGAATACCTTTGTACAGGGTTGGAACAGCTTTGTACAGGGTTGGAACAGCTTTGTACAGGGTTGGAATACTTTCTACAGGGTTGGAATGCTTTCTAGAGGGTTGGAATGCTTTCGACAGAGTTGGAATACCTTTGTACAGGGTTGGAACAGCTTTGTACAGGGTTGGAACAGCTTTGTACAGGGTGGGAATACTTTCTACAGGGTTGGAATGCTTTCTAGAGGGTTGGAATGCTTTCTAGAGGGTTGGAATGCTTTGTACAGGGTTGGAATGCTTTCTACAGAGTTGGAATACCTTTGTACAGGGTTGGAACAGCTTTGTACAGGGTTGGAATACTTTCTACAGGGTTGGAATGCTTTCTAGAGGGTTGGAATGCTTTCGACAGAGTTGGAATACCTTTGTACAGGGTTGGAATGCTTTCTACAGGGTTGGAATGCTTTCTACAAGGTTGGAATACCATTGTACAGGGTTGGAATGCTTTCTACATGGTTGGAATGCTTTCGACAGAGTTGGAATACACTTGTACGGAGTTGGAATGCTTTCTACAGGGTTGGAATACATTTGTACAGAGTTGGAATGCTTTCTACAGGGTTGGAATGCTTTCTACAGGGTTGGAATGCTTTCGACAGAGTTGGAATACCTTTGTACAGGGTTGGAACAGCTTTGTACAGGGTTGGAACAGCTTTGTACAGGGTTGGAATACTTTCTACAGGGTTGGAATGCTTTCTAGAGGGTTGGAATGCTTTCGACAGAGTTGGAATACCTTTGTACAGGGTTGGAATGCTTTCTACAGGGTTGGAATTCTTTCTACAGGGTTGGAATGCTTTCTACAGGGTTGGAATACCATTGTACAGGGTTGGAATGCTTTCTACATGGTTGGAATGCTTTCGACAGAGTTGGAATACACTTGTACGGAGTTGGAATGCTTACGACAGAGTTGGAATGCTTTCTACAGGTTTGGAATACCTTTGTACAGAGTTGGAATGCTTTCTACAGGGTTGGAATGCATTCGACAGAGTTGGAATACATTTGTACAGAGTTGGAATGCTTTCTACAGGGTTGGAATGCTTTCTACAGGGTTGGAATGCTTTCGACAGAGTTGGAATACCTTTGTACAGTGTTGGAACAGCTTTGTACAGGGCTGGAACAGCTTTGTACAGGGTTGGAATACTTTCTACAGGGTTGGAATGCTTTCTACAGGGTTGGAATGCTTTCTACAGGGTTGGAATACCATTGTACAGGGTTGGAATGCTTTCTACAGGGTTGGAATGCTTTCTACAGGGTTGGAATGCTTTCTACAGGGTTGGAATGCTTTCGACAGAGTTGGAATACCTTTGTACAGGGTTGGAACATCTTTGTACAGGGTGGGAATACTTTCTACAGGGTTGGAATGCTTTCTAGAGGGTTGGAATGCTTTCTAGAGGGTTGGAATGCTTTCTAGAGGGTTGGCATGCTTTCTACAGGGTTGGAATGCTTTCTACAGAGTTGGAATACATTTCTACAGAGTTGGAATGCTTTCTACAGGGTTGGAATACCTTTATGCAGAGTCAGAATGCTTTCTACAGGGTTGGAATGCTTTCTACAGAGTTGGAATACCTTTGTACAGAGTTGGAATGCTTTCTACAGGGTTGGAATACCTTTGTACAGAGTTGGAATACCTTTGTACAGGGTTGGAACAGCTTTGTACAGGGTGGGAATACTTTCTACAGGGTTGGAATGCTTTCTAGAGGGTTGGAATGCTTTCTAGAGAGTTGGAATGCTTTCTAGAGGGTTGGAATGCTTTCTACAGGGTTGGAATGCTTTCTACAGAGTTGGAATACCTTTGTACAGGGCTGGAACAGCTTTGTACAGGGTTGGAATACTTTCTACAGGGTTGGAATGCTTTCTAGAGGGTTGGAATGCTTTCGACAGGGTTGGAATACCTTTGTACAGAGTTGGAATGCTTTCTACAGGGTTGGAATGCTTTCTACAGTGTTTTAATTCTTTCTACAGGGTTGGAATGCTTTCTACAGGGTTGGAATACCTTTGTACAGAGTTGGAATGCTTTCTACAGGGTTGGAATTCTTTCTACAGAGTTGGAATACCTTTGTACAGAGTTGGAATGCTTTCTACAGGGTTGGAATGCTTTCTACATGGTTGGAATGCTTTCGACAGAGTTGGAATACCCTTGTACGGAGTTGGAATGCTTTCTACAGGGTTGGAATACACTTGTACAGAGTTGGAATGCTTTCTACAGGGTTGGAATGCTTTCTACAGGGTTGGAATGCTTTCGACAGAGTTGGAATACCTTTGTACAGGGTTGGAACAGCTTTGTACAGGGTGGGAATACTTTCTACAGGGTTGGAATGTTTTCTAGAGGGTTGGAATGCTTTCTAGAGGATTGGAGTGCTTTCTAGAAGGTTGGAATGCTTTCTACAGGGTTGGAATGCTTTCTACAGAGTTGGAATACCTTTGTACAGGGTTGGAACAGCTTTGTACAGGGTGGGAATACTTTCTACAGGTTTGGAATGCTTTCTAGAGGGTTGGAATGCTTTCTAGAGAGTTGGAATGCTTTCTAGAGGGTTGGAATGCTTTCTACAGGGTTGGAATGCTTTCTACAGAGTTGGAATACCTTTGTACAGGGCTGGAACAGCTTTGTACAGGGTTGGAATACTTTCTACAGGGTTGGAATGCTTTCTAGAGGGTTGGAATGCTTTCGACAGGGTTGGAATACCTTTGTACAGAGTTGGAATGCATTCTACAGGGTTGGAATGCTTTCTACAGTGTTTTAATGCTTTCTACAGGGTTGGAATGCTTTCTACAGGGTTGGAATGCTTTCTACAGGGTTGGAATACCTTTGTACAGGGTTGGAATGCTTTCTACAGGGTTGGAATACCTTTGTACAGAGTCAGAATGTTATGTACAGTGTTGGAATTCTTTCTACAGAGTTGGAATACCTTTGTACAGAGTTGGAATGCTTTCTACAGGGTTGGAATTCTTTCTACAGAGTTGGAATACCTTTGTACAGTGCTGGAATGCTTTCTACAGGGTTGGAATGCTTTCTACATGTTTGGAATGCTTTCGACAGAGTTGGAATACCCTTGTACGGAGTTGGAATGCTTTCTACAGGGTTGGAATACACTTGTACAGAGTTGGAATGCTTTCTACAGGGTTGGAATGCTTTCTACAGGGTTGGAATGCTTTCGACAGAGTTGGATTACCTTTGTACAGGGTTGGAACAGCTTTGTACAGGGTGGGAATACTTTCTACAGGGTTGGAATGTTTTCTAGAGGATTGGAATGCTTTCTAGAGGATTGGAGTGCTTTCTAGAAGGTTGGAATGCTTTCTACAGGGTTGGAATGCTTTCTACAGAGTTGGAATACCTTTGTACAGGGTTGGAACAGCTTTGTACAGGGTGGGAATACTTTCTACAGGGTTGGAATGTCTTCTAGAGGGTTGGAATGCTTTCTAGAGGGTTGGAGTGCTTTCTAGAGGGTTGGAATGCTTTCTACAGGGTTGGAATGCTTTCTACAGGGATGGAATGCTTTCGACAGAGTTGGAATACATTTCTACAGAGTTGGAATGCTTTCTACAGGGTTGGAATACCTTTATGCAGAGTCAGAATGTTATGTACAGGGTTGGAATACCTTTGTACAGAGTTGGAATGCTTTCTACAGGGTTTTAATGCTTTCTACAGGGTTGGAATTCTTTCTACAGGGTTGGAATGCTTTCGACAGAGTTGGAATACCTTTGTACAGAGTCAGAATGTTATGTACAGGGTTGGAATTCATTCTACAGAGTTGGAATACCTTTGTACAGAGTTGGAATGCTTTCTACAGGTTTGGAATACATTTGTACAGAGTTGGGATGCCTTCTACAGGGTTGGAATGCTTTCGACAGAGTGGGAATACCTTTGTACAGAGTCAGAATGTTATGTACAGGGTTGGAATTCTTTCTACAGAGTTGGAATACCTTTGTAAGAGTTGGAATGCTTTCTACAGGGTTGGAATGCCTTCGACAGAGTTGGAATACCTTTGTACAGAGTTGGAATGCTTTCTACAGTGTTGGAATACCTTTGTACAGAGTTGGAATGCTTTCTACAGGGTTGGAATGCTTTCTACAGGGTTGGAATGCTTTCGACAGAGTTGGAATACCTTTGTACAGGGATGGAACAGCTTAGTACAGGGTGGGAATACTCTCTACAGGGTTGGAATGCTTTTTAGAGGGCTGGAATACTTTCTACAGGGTTGGAATGCTTTCTAGAGGGTTGGAATGCTTTCGACAGGGATGGAATGCTTTCGACAGAGTTGGAATACCTTTGTACAGAGTCAGAATGTTATGTACAGTGTTGGAATTCTTTCTACAGTGTTGGAATACCTTTGTACAGAGTTGGAATGCTTTCTACAGGGTTGGAATACCTTTGTACAGAGTTGTTATGCTTTCTACAGGGTTGGAATGCTTTCTACAGGGTTGGAATGCTTTCGACAGAGTTGGAATACCTTTGTACAGGGTTGGAACAGCTTTTTACAGCTTGGGAATACCCTCTACAGGGTTGGAATGCTTTTTAGAGGGCTGGAATGCTTTCGAGAGGGTTGGAATGCTTTCTACAGGGTTGGAATGCTTTCTACAGAGTTGGGATACCTTTGTACAGGGTTGGAACAGCTTTGTACAGGGTTGGAATACTTTCTACAGTGTTGGAATGCTTTCTAGTGGGTTGGAATGCTTTCGACAGGGATGGAATGCTTTCGACAGAGTTGGAATACCTTTGTACAGAGTTGGAATGCTTTCTACAGGGTTGGAATACCGTTGTACAGAGTTGTTATGCTTTCTACAGGGTTGGAATGCTTTCTACAGGGTTGGAATGCTTTCGACAGAGTTGGAATACCTTTGTACAGGGTTGGAACAGCTTTGTACAGCGTGGGAATACCCTCTACAGGGTTGGAATGCTTTTTAGAGGGCTGGAATGCTTTCGAGGGGGTTGGAATGCTTTCTACAGGGTTGGAATGCTTTCTACAGAGTTGGAATACCTTTGTACAGAGTTGGAATGCTTTCTACAGGGTTGGAATGCTTTCTACATGGTTGGAATGCTTTCTACAGGGTTGGAATACCTTTGTACAGAGTCAGAATGTTATGTACAGTGTTGGAATTCTTTCTACAGTGTTGGAATACCTTTGTACAGAGTTGGAATGCTTTCTACAGGGTTGGAATGCTTTGGACAGAGTTGGAATACCTTTGTACAGAGTTGGAATGCTTTCTACAGGGTTGGAATGCTTTTTAGAGGGCTGGAATGCTTTCGACAGGGTTGGAATGCCTTCGACAGAGATGGAATACCTTTGTACAGAGTTGGAATGCTTTCTACAGGGTTGGAATACCTTAGTACAGAGTCAGAATATTATGTACAGGGTTGGAATTCTTTCTACAGAGTTGGAATACCTTTGTACAGAGTTGGAATGCTTTCTACAGGGTTGGAATACCTTTATACAGAGTTGTTATGCTTTCTACAGGGTTGGAATGCTTTCTACAGGGTTGGAATGCTTTCGACAGAGTTGGAATACCTTTTTACAGGGTTGGAACAGCTTTGTACAGCGTGGGAATACCCTCTACAGGGTTGGAATGCTTTTTGGACGGTTGGAATGCTTTCTAGAGGGTTGGAATGCCTTCTAGAGGGTTGGAATGCTTTCTACATGGTTGGAATGCTTTCTACAGAGTTGGAATACCTTTGTACAGGGTTGGAACAGCATTGTACAGGGTTGGAATACTTTCTACAGGGTTGGAATGCTTTCTAGAGGGTTGGAATGCTTTCGACAGGGTTGGAATGCCTTCGACAGAGATGGAATACCTTTGTACAGAGTTGGAATGCTTTCTACAGGGTTGGAATACCTTAGTACAGAGTCAGAATATTATGTACAGGGTTGGAATTCTTTCTACAGAGTTGGAATACCTTTGTACAGAGTTGGAATGCTTTCTACAGGATTGGGATACCTTTGTACAGAATTGTTATGCTTTCTACAGAGTTGGAATACCTTTGTACAGCGTTGGAATGCTTTTTAGAGGGCTGGAATGCTTTCGAGAGTGTTGGAATGCTTTCTACAGGGTTGGAATGCTTTCTACAGGGTTGGAATGCTTTCTACAGGGTTGGCATGCTTTCTACAGGTTTGGAATGCTTTCTACAGGGTTGGAATGCTTTCTACAGGGTTGGAATGCTTTCTACAGGGTTGGAATGCTTCTACAGGGTTGGAATACCTTTGTACAGAGTTGGAATGCTTTCTACAGGGTTGGAATACCTTTGTACGGAGTTGGAATACTTTCTACAGGGTCTAATGCTCTCTACAGGGTTGGGATGCTTTCGACAGGGTTGGAATGCTTTCTACAGGGTTGGAATGCTTTCTACAGGTTTGGAAAACCTTTGTACAGAGTTGGAATGCTTCTAAAGGGTTGGAATGCTTTCGACAGAGTTGTAATACCTTTGTACAGAGTTGGAATGCTTTCTACAGGGTTGGAATACCTTTGTACAGAGTTGGAATACTTTCTACAGGGTTGGAATGCTCTCTACAGGGTTGGGATGCTTTCGACAGGGTTGGAATGCTTTCTACAGGGTTGGAACAGCTTTGTACAGGGTTGGAACGCTTTCGACAGAGTTGGAATACCTTTGAACAGAGTTGGAATGCTTTCTACAGGGTTGGAATGCTTTCGACAGAGTTGGAATACCTTTGTACAGAGACAGAATGTTATGTACAGGGTTGGAATTCTTTCTACAGAGTTGGAATACCTTTGTACATAGTTGGAATGCTTTCTACAGGTTTGGAATACATTTGTACAGAGCTGGAATGCTTTCTACAGGTTTGGAATACATTTGTACAGGGTTGGAATTCTTTCTACAGAGTTGGTATACCTTTGTACAGGGTTGGAATGCTTTCTACAGGGCTGGAATGCTTTCTACAGGGTTGGAATGCTTCCGAAAGAGTTGGAATACCTTTGTACAGGGTTGGAACAGCTTTGTACAGGGTTGGAATACTTTCTACAGGGTTGGAATGCTTTCTACAGGGTTGGAATGCTTTCTACAGGGTTGGAATGCTTCTACAGGATTGGAATACCTTCGTACAGGGTTGGAATGCTTTCTACAGTGTTGGAATGCTTTCTACAGAGTTGGAATGCTTTCTACAGGGTTGGAGTGCTTTCTACAGGGTTGCAATGCTTTCTACAGTGTTGGAATGCTTTCTACAGGGTTGGAACGCTTTCGACAGAGTTGGAATACCTTTGTACAGAGTTGGAATGCTTTCTACAGGGTTGGAATACCTTTGTACAGAGTTGGAATGCTTTCTACAGGGTTGGAATGCTTTCTAGAGGGTTGGAATGCTTTCGACAGGGTTGGAATGCTTTCTACAGGGTTGGAATACCTTTGTACAGAGTTGGAATGCTTTCTACAGGGTTGGAATGCTTTCTACAGGGTTGGAATGCTTTCTACAGGGTTGGAATACCTTTGTACAGAGTCAGAATGTTATGTACAGTGTTGGAATTCTTTCTACAGAGTTGGAATACCTTTGTACAGAGTTGGAATGCTTTCTACAGGGTTGGAATACCTTTGTACAGAGTCAGAATGTTATGTACAGTGTTGGAATTCTTTCTACAGTGTTGGAATACCTTTGTACAGAGTTGGAATGCTTTCTACAGGGTTGGAATGCTTTGGACAGAGTTGGAATACCTTTGTACAGAGTTGGAATGCTTTCTACAGGGTTGGAATGCTTTCTAGAGGGTTGGAATGCCTTCTAGAGGGTTGGAATGCTTTCTACATGGTTGGAATGCTTTCTACAGAGTTGGAATACCTTTGTACAGGGTTGGAACAGCATTGTACAGAGTTAGCATACTTTCTACAGGGTTGGAATGCTTTCTAGAGGGTTGGAATGCTTTCGACAGGGTTGGAATGCCTTCGACAGAGATGGAATACCTTTGTACAGAGTTGGAATGCTTTCTACAGGGTTGGAATACCTTAGTACAGAGTCAGAATATTATGTACAGGGTTGGAATTCTTTCTACAGAGTTGGAATACCTTTGTACAGAGTTGGAATGCTTTCTACAGGGTTGGGATACCTTTGTACAGAATTGTTATGCTTTCTACAGAGTTGGAATACCTTTGTACAGCGTTGGAATGCTTTTTAGAGGGCTGGAATGCTTTCGAGAGGGTTGGAATGCTTTCTACAGGGTTGGAATGCTTTCTACAGGGTTGGAATGCTTTCTACAGGGTTGGAATGCTTTCTACAGGTTTGGAATGCTTTCTACAGGGTTGGAATGCTTTCTACAGGGTTGGAATGCTTTCTACAGGGTTGGAATGCTTCTACAGGGTTGGAATACCTTTGTACAGAGTTGGAATGCTTTCTACAGGGTTGGAATACCTTTGTACAGGTTCAGAATGTTATGTACAGGGTTGGAATTCTTTCTACAGAGTTGGAATACCTTTGTACAGAGTTGGAATGCTTTCTACAGGTTTGGAATACCTTTGTACAGAGTTGGAATGCTTTCTACAGGGTTGGAATGCTTCCTACAGGGTTGGAATGCTTTCTACAGGTTTGGAAAACCTTTGTACAGAGTTGGAATGCTTCTAAAGGGTTGGAATGCTTTCGACAGAGTTGTAATACCTTTGTACAGAGTTGGAATGCTTTCTACAGGGTTGGAATACCTTTGTACAGAGTTGGAATACTTTCTACAGGGTTGGAATGCTCTCTACAGGGTTGGGATGCTTTCGACAGGGTTGGAATGCTTTCTACAGGGTTGGAACAGCTTTGTACAGGGTTGGAACGCTTTCGACAGAGTTGGAATACCTTTGTACAGAGTTGGAATGCTTTCTACAGTGTTGGAATGCTTTCTACAGGGTTGGAACGCTTTTGACAGAGTTGGAATACCTTTGTACAGAGTTGGAATGCTTTCTACAGGGTCGGAATACCTTTGTACAGAGTTGGAATGCTTTCTACAGCTTTGGAATACTTTCTACAGGGTTGGAATGCTTTCTAGAGGGTTGGAATGCTTTCGACAGGGTTGGAATGCTTTCGACAGGGTGGGAATGCTTTCGACAGAGTTGGAATACCTTTCTACAGAGTTGGAATGCTTTCTACAGGGTTGGAATACCTTTGAACAGAGTTGGAATGCTTTCTACAGGGTTGGAATGCTTTCGACAGAGTTGGAATACCTTTGTACAGAGACAGAATGTTATGTACAGGGTTGGAATTCTTTCTACAGAGTTGGAATACCTTTGTACATAGTTGGAATGCTTTCTACAGGTTTGGAATACATTTGTACAGAGCTGGAATGCTTTCTACAGGTTTGGAATACATTTGTACAGGGTTGGAATTCTTTCTACAGAGTTGGAATACCTTTGTACAGGGTTGGAATGCTTTCTACAGGGCTGGAATGCTTTCTACAGGGTTGGAATGCTTCCGAAAGAGTTGGAATACCTTTGTACAGGGTTGGAACAGCTTTGTACAGGGTTGGAATACTTTCTACAGGGTTGGAATGCTTTCTACAGGGTTGGAATGCTTTCTACAGGGTTGGAATGCTTCTACAGGGTTGGAATACCTTCGTACAGGGTTGGAATGCTTTCTACAGTGTTGGAATGCTTTCTACAGAGTTGGAATGCTTTCTACAGGGTTGGAATGCTTTCTACAGGGTTGCAATGCTTTCTACAGTGTTGGAATGCTTTCTACAGGGTTGGAACGCTTTCGACAGAGTTGGAATACCTTTGTACAGAGTTGGAATGCTTTCTACAGGGTTGGAATACCTTTGTACAGAGTTGGAATGCTTTCTACAGGGTTGGAATGCTTTCTAGAGGGTTGGAATGCTTTCGACAGGGTTGGCATGCTTTCTACAGGGTTGGAATACCTTTGTACAGAGTTGGAATGCTTTCTACAGGGTTGGAATGCTTTCTACAGGGTTGGAATGCTTTCTACAGGGTTGGAATACCTTTGTACAGAGTCAGAATGTTATGTACAGTGTTGGAATTCTTTCTACAGAGTTGGAATACCTTTGTACAGAGTTGGAATGCTTTCTACAGGGTTGGAATACCTTTGTACAGAGTCAGAATGTTATGTACAGTGTTGGAATTCTTTCTACAGTGTTGGAATACCTTTGTACAGAGTTGGAATGCTTTCTACAGGGTTGGAATGCTTTGGACAGAGTTGGAATACCTTTGTACAGAGTTGGAATGCTTTCTACAGGGTTGGAATGCTTTCTAGACGGTTGGAATGCTTTCTAGAGGGTTGGAATGCCTTCTAGAGGGTTGGAATGCTTTCTACATGGTTGGAATGCTTTCTACAGAGTTGGAATACCTTTGTACAGGGTTGGAACAGCATTGTACAGGGTTGGAATACTTTCTACAGGGTTGGAATGCTTTCTAGAGGGTTGGAATGCTTTCGACAGGGTTGGAATGCCTTCGACAGAGATGGAATACCTTTGTACAGAGTTGGAATGCTTTCTACAGGGTTGGAATACCTTAGTACAGAGTCAGAATATTATGTACAGGGTTGGAATTCTTTCTACAGAGTTGGAATACCTTTGTACAGAGTTGGAATGCTTTCTACAGGGTTGGGATACCTTTGTACAGAATTGTTATGCTTTCTACAGAGTTGGAATACCTTTGTACAGCGTTGGAATGCTTTTTAGAGGGCTGGAATGCTTTCGAGAGGGTTGGAATGCTTTCTACAGGGTTGGAATGCTTTCTACAGGGTTGGAATGCTTTCTACAGGGTTGGAATGCTTTCTACAGGTTTGGAATGCTTTCTACAGGGTTGGAATGCTTCTACAGGGTTGGAATACCTTTGTACAGAGTTGGAATGCTTTCTACAGGGTTGGAATACCTTTGTACAGGGTCAGAATGTTATGTACAGGGTTGGAAATCTTTCTACAGAGTTGGAATACCTTTGTACAGAGTTGGAATGCTTTCTACAGGTTTGGAATACTTTTGTACAGAGTTGGAATGCTTTCTACAGGGGTGGAATGCTTCCTACAGGGTTGGAATGCTTTCTACAGGTTTGGAAAACCTTTGTACAGAGTTGGAATGCTTCTAAAGGGTTGGAATGCTTTCGACAGAGTTGTAATACCTTTGTACAGAGTTGGAATGCTTTCTACAGGGTTGGAATACCTTTGTACAGAGTTGGAATGCTTTCTACAGGGTTGGAATGCTTTCTACAGGGTTGGAATACCTTTGTACAGAGTCAGAATGTTATGTACAGTGTTGGAATTCTTTCTACAGAGTTGGAATACCTTTGTACAGAGTTGGAATGCTTTCTACAGGGTTGGAATACCTTTGTACAGAGTCAGAATGTTATGTACAGTGTTGGAATTCTTTCTACAGTGTTGGAATACCTTTGTACAGAGTTGGAATGCTTTCTACAGGGTTGGAATGCTTTGGACAGAGTTGGAATACCTTTGTACAGAGTTGGAATGCTTTCTACAGGGTTGGAATGCTTTCTAGACGGTTGGAATGCTTTCTAGAGTGTTGGAATGCCTTCTAGAGGGTTGGAATGCTTTCTACATGGTTGGAATGCTTTCTACATAGTTGGAATACCTTTGTACAGGGTTGGAGCAGCATTGTACAGGGTTGGAATACTTTCTACAGGGTTGGAATGCTTTCTAGAGGGTTGGAATGCTTTCGACAGGGTTGGAATGCCTTCGACAGAGATGGAATACCTTTGTACAGAGTTGGAATGCTTTCTACAGGGTTGGAATACCTTAGTACAGAGTCAGAATATTATGTACAGGGTTGGAATTCTTTCTACAGAGTTGGAATACCTTTGTACAGAGTTGGAATGCTTTCTACAGGGTTGGGATACCTTTGTACAGAATTGTTATGCTTTCTACAGAGTTGGAATACCTTTGTACAGCGTTGGAATGCTTTTTAGAGGGCTGGAATGCTTTCGAGAGGGTTGGAATGCTTTCTACAGGGTTGGAATGCTTTCTGCAGGGTTGGAATGCTTTCTACAGGGTTGGAATGCTTTCTACAGGTTTGGAATGCTTTCTACAGGGTTGGAATGCTTCTACAGGGTTGGAATACCTTTGTACAGAGTTGGAATGCTTTCTACAGGGTTGGAATACCTTTGTACAGGGTCAGAATGTTATGTACAGGGTTGGAAATCTTTCTACAGAGTTGGAATACCTTTGTACAGAGTTGGAATGCTTTCTACAGGTTTGGAATACCTTTGTACAGAGTTGGAATGCTTTCTACACGGTTGGAATGCTTCCTACAGGGTTGGAATGCTTTCTACAGGTTTGGAAAACCTTTGTACAGAGTTGGAATGCTTCTAAAGGGTTGGAATGCTTTCGACAGAGTTGTAATACCTTTGTACAGAGTTGGAATGCTTTCTACAGGGTTGGAATACCTTTGTACAGAGTTGGAATGCTTTCTACAGGGTTGGAATGCTCTCTACAGGGTTGGGATGCTTTCGACAGGGTTGGAATGCTTTCTACAGTGTTGGAACAGCTTTGTACAGGGTTGGAACGCTTTCGACAGAGTTGGAATACCTTTGTACAGAGTTGGAATGCTTTCTACAGGGTTGGAATACCTTTGTACAGAGTTGGAATGCTTTCTACAGCTTTGGAATACTTTCTACAGGGTTGGAATGCTTTCTAGAGGGTTGGAATGCTTTCGACAGGGTTGGAATGCTTTCGACAGGGTGGGAATGCTTTCGACAGAGTTGGAATACCTTTCTACAGAGTTGGAATGCTTTCTACAGGGTTGGAATACCTTTGAACAGAGTTAGAATGCTTTCTACAGGGTTGGAATGCTTTCGACAGAGTTGGAATACCTTTGTACAGAGACAGAATGTTATGTACAGGGTTGGAATTCTTTCTACAGAGATGGAATACCTTTGTACATAGTTGGAATGCTTTCTACAGGTTTGGAATACATTTGTACAGAGCTGGAATGCTTTCTACAGGTTTGGAATACATTTGTACAGGGTTGGAATTCTTTCTACAGAGTTGGAGTACCTTTGTACAGGGTTGGAATGCTTTCTACAGGGCTGGAATGCTTTCTACAGGGTTGGAATGCTTCCGAAAGAGTTGGAATTCCTTTGTACAGGGTTGGAACAGCTTTGTACAGGGTTGGAATACTTTCTACAGTGTTGGAATGCTTTCTACAGTGTTGGAATGCTTTCTACAGTGTTGGAATGCTTTCTACAGTGTTGGAATGCTTTCTACAGGGTTGGAACGCTTTCGACAGAATTGGAATACCTTTGTACAGAGTTGGAATGCTTTCTACAGGGTTGGAATGCTTTCTACAGAGTTGGAATACCTTTGTACAGAGTTGGAATGCTTTCTACAGGTTTGGAATACCTTTGTACAGAGTTGGAATGCTTTCTACAGAGTTGGAATGCTTTCTACAGGGTTGGAATGCTTTCTACAGGGTTGGAATGCTTCTACAGGGTTGGAATACCTTCGTACAGGGTTGGAATGCTTTCTACAGGGTTGGAATGCTTTCTACAGGGTTGGAATGCTTTCTACAGGGTTGGAATGCTTTCTACAGGGTTGGAATGCTTTCTACAGCGCTGGAATGCTTTCTAGAGGGTTGGAATGCTTTCGACAGGGTTGGAATGCTTTCGACAGGGTGGGAATGCTTTCGACAGAGTTGGAATACCTTTCTACAGAGTTGGAATGCTTTCTACAGGGTTGGAATGCCTTTGAACAGAGTTGGAATGCTTTCTACAGGGTTGGAATGCTTTCGACAGAGTTGGAATACCTTTGTACAGAGACAGAATGTTATGTGCAGGGTTGGAATTCTTTCTACAGAGTTGGAATACCTTTGTACAGGGTTGGAATGCTTTCGACAGAGTTGGAATACCTTTGTACAGGGTTGGAATGCTTTCTACAGGGATGGAATACCTTTGTATAGAGTTGGAATGCTTTCTACAGGGTTGGAATGCTTTCTACAGGGTTTTAATGCTTTCTACAGGGTTCGAATGCTTTCTACGGGGTTGGAATGCTTTCTACAGGGTTGGAATGCCTTTGTACAGAGTCAGAATGTTATGTACAGGGTTGGAATTCTTTCTACAGAGTTGGAATACCTTTGTACAGGGTTGGAACAGCTTTGTACAGCGTTGGAATGCTTTCTACAGGGTTGGAATGCTTTCGACAGAGTTGGAATACCTTTGTACAGAGTCAGAATGTTATGTACAGGGTTGGAATTCTTTCTACAGAGTTGGAATACCTTTGTACAGAGTTGGAATACCTTTGTACAGGGTTGGAACAGCTTTGTACAGCGTTGGAATACTTTCTACAGGGTTGGAATGCTTTCTAGAGGGTTGGAATGCTTTCGACAGGGTTGGAATGCTTTCGACAGGGTGGGAATGCTTTCGACAGAGTTGGAATACCATTGTCCAGAGTTGGAATGCTTTCTACAGGGTTGGAATACCTTTGTACAGAGTCAGAATGTTATGTACAGGGTTGGAATTCTTTCTACAGAGTTGGAATACCTTTCTACAGAGTTGGAATGCTTTCTACAGGGTTGGAATACCTTTGTACAGGGATGGAACAGCTTTGTACAGGGTGGGAATAATTTCTACAGGGTTGGAATGCTTTCTAGAGGGTTGGAATGCTTTCTAGAGGGTTGGAATGCTTTCTAGAGTGTTGGAATGCTTTCTAGAGGGTTGAAATGCTATCTACAGGGTTGGAATGCTTTCTACAGGGTTGGAATACCTTTTTACAGAGTCAGAATGTTATGTACAGTGTTGGAATTCTTTCTACAGAGTTGGAATACCTTTGTACAGAGTTGGAATAACCTTGTACAGGGTAGGAATACTTTCTACAGGGTTGGAATACTTTCTACAGGGTTGGAATGCTTTCGACAGAGTTGGAATGCTTTCTACAGAGTTGGAACGCTTCCTACAGGGTTAGAATGGTTTCGACAGGTTTGGAATACCTTTGTACAGGGTTGGAATGCTTTCTACAGAGTTGGAATACCCTTGTACAGGGTTGGAATGCTTTCTACAGGGTTGGAATGCTTTCGACAGGGTTGGAATGCTTTCGACAGAGTTGGAATGCTTTCGACAGGGTTGGAATGCTTTCTACAGGGTTGGAAAGCTTTCGACAGGGTTGAAATGCTTTCGACAGAGTTGGAATACCTTTGTGCAGGGTTTGAATGCTTTCTACAGGGTTGGAGTGCTTTCTACAGGGTTGGAATGCTTTCTACAGGGTTGGAATGCTTTCTACAGGGTTGGAATGCTTTCTACAGGGTTGGAATGCTTTCTACAGGGTTAGAATGGTTTCGACAGAGTTGGAATACCTTTGTACAGAGCTGGAATAACTTTGTACAGGGTTGGAATGCTTTCTACAGGGTTGGAATGCTTTCGACAGTGATGGAATACCTTTGTTCAGAGTTGCAAAGCTTTCTACAGGGTTGGAATGCTTTCTACAGTGTTGGAATTCTTTCGATAGAGTTGGAATACCTTTGTACAGAGTTGGAATACCTTTGTACAGAGTTGGAATGCTTTCTACAGGGTTGGAATTTTTTCGGCAGGGTTGGAATGCTTTCGACAGAGTTGGAATACCTTTGTACAGGGTTGGAATGCTTCCTACAGGGTTGGAATGCTTTCTACAGGGTTGGAATGCTTCCGACAGAGTTGGAATACCTTTGTACAGAGTTGGAATACTTTCTACAGGGTTGGAATGCTTTCTACAGGGTTGGAATGCTTTCTACAGGGTTGGAATGCTTTCTACAGCGTTGGAATACCTTTGTACAGAGTTGGAATGCTTTCTACAGGGTTGGAATGCTTTCTACAGGGTTGGAATGCTTTCTACAGGGTTGGAATGCTTTCTACAGGGTTGGAATACCTTTGTACAGAGTTGGAATGCTTTCTACAGGGTTGGAATACCTTTGTACAGAGTCAGAATGTTATGTACAGGGTTGGAAGTCTTTCTACAGAGTTGGAATACCTTTGTACAGAGTTGGAATGCTTTCTACAGGGTTGGAATACCTTTGTACAGAGTTGGAATGCTTTCTACAGGGTTGGAATGCTTTCTACAGGGTTGGAATGCTTTCTACAGTGTTGGAATGCTTTCTACAGGGTTGGAACGCTTTCGACAGAGTTGGAATACCTTTGTACAGAGTTGGAATGCTTTCTACAGGGTTGGAATACCTTTGTACAGAGTTGGAATGCTTTCTACAGGGTTGGAATGCTTTCTAGAGGGTTGGAATGCTTTCGACAGGGTTGGAATGCTTTCTACAGGGTTGGAATACCTTTCTACAGAGTTGGAATGCTTTCTACAGGGTTGGAATGCTTTCTACAGGTTTGGAATGCTTTCTACAGGGTTGGAATGCTTTCTACAGGGTTGGAATGCTTTCTACAGGGTTGGAATGCTTCTACAGGGTTGGAATACCTTTGTACAGAGTTGGAATGCTTTCTACAGGGTTGGAATACCTTTGTACAGGGTCAGAATGTTATGTACAGGGTTGGAATTCTTTCTACAGAGTTGGAATACCTTTGTACAGAGTTGGAATGCTTTCTACAGGTTTGGAATACCTTTGTACAGAGTTGGAATGCTTTCTACAGGGTTGGAATGCTTCCTACAGGGTTGGAATGCTTTCTACAGGTTTGGAAAACCTTTGTACAGAGTTGGAATGCTTCTAAAGGGTTGGAATGCTTTCTACAGGTTTGAATACCTTTGTACAGAGTTGGAATGCTTTCTACAGGGTTGGAATGCTTTCTACAGGGTTGGAATGCTTTCGACAGGGTTGGAATGCTTTCTACAGGGTTGGAACAGCTTTGTACAGGGTTGGAACGCTTTCCACAGAGTTGGAATACCTTTGCACAGAGTTGGAATGCTTTCTACAGGGTTGGAATGCTCTCTACAGGGTTGGAATGCTTTCGACAGGGTTGGAATGCTTTCTACAGGGTTGGAACAGCTTTGTACAGGGTTGGAACGCTTTCCACAGAGTTGGAATACCTTTGCACAGAGTTGGAATGCTTTCTACAGTGTTGGAATGCTTTCTACAGGGTTGGAACGCTTTTGACAGAGTTGGAATACCTTTGTACAGAGTTGGAATGCTTTCTACAGGGTTGGAATACCTTTGTACAGATTTGGAATGCTTTCTACAGCTTTGGAATACTTTCTACAGGGTTGGAATGCTTTCTAGAGGGTTGGAATGCTTTCGACAGTGTTGGAATGCTTTCGACAGGGTGGGAATGCTTTCGACAGAGTTGGAATACCTTTCTACAGAGTTGGAATGCTTTCTACAGGGTTGGAATACCTTTGAACAGAGTTGGAATGCTTTCTACAGGGTTGGAATGCTTTCTACAGAGTTGGAATACCTTTGTACAGAGTTGGAATGCTTTCTACAGGTTTGGAATACCTTTGTACAGAGTTGGAATGCTTTCTACAGGGTTGGAATGCTTTCTACAGGGTTGGAATGCTTTCTACAGGGTTGGAATGCTTCTACAGGGTTGGAATACCTTCGTACAGGGTTGGAATGCTTTCTACAGGGTTGGAATGCTTTCTACAGGGTTGGAATGCTTTCTACAATGGTTGGAATGCTTTCTACAGCGTTGGAATGCTTTCTAGAGGGTTGGAATGCTTTCGACAGGGTTAGAATGCTTTCGACAGGGTGGGAATGCTTTCGACAGAGTTGGAATACCTTTCTACAGAGTTGGAATGCTTTCTACAGGGTTGGAATGCTTTCTACAGGTTTGGAATGCTTTCTACAGGGTTGGAATGCTTTCTACAGGGTTGGAATGATTTCTACAGGGTTGGAATGCTTCTACAGGGTTGGAATACCTTTGTACAGAGTTGGAATGCTTTCTACAGGGTTGGAATACCTTTGTACAGGGTCAGAATGTTATGTACAGGGTTGGAATTCTTTCTACAGAGTTGGAATACCTTTGTACAGAGTTGGAATGCTTTCTACAGGTTTGGAATACCTTTGTACAGAGTTGGAATGCTTTCTACAGGGTTGGAATGCTTCCTACAGGGTTGGAATGCTTTCTACAGGTTTGGTATACCTTTGTACAGAGTTGGAATGCTTTCTACAGGGTTGGAATGCTTCCTACAGGGTTGGAATGCTTTCTACAGGTTTGGAAAACCTTTGTACAGAGTTGGAATGCTTCTAAAGGGTTGGAATGCTTTCGACAGAGTTGTAATACCTTTGTACAGAGTTGGAATGCTTTCTACAGGGTTGGAATACCTTTGTACAGAGTTGGAATGCTTTCTACAGGGTTGGAATGCTCTCTACAGGGTTGGAATGCTTTCGACAGGGTTGGAATGCTTTCTACAGGGTTGGAACAGCTTTGTACAGGGTTGGAACGCTTTCCACAGAGTTGGAATACCTTTGCACAGAGTTGGAATGCTTTCTACAGTGTTGGAATGCTTTCTACAGGGTTGGAACGCTTTTGACAGAGTTGGAATACCTTTGTACAGAGTTGGAATGCTTTCTACAGGGTTGGAATACCTTTGTACAGAGTTGGAATGCTTTCTACAGCTTTGGAATACTTTCTACAGGGTTGGAATGCTTTCTAGAGTGTTGGAATAGTTTTGACAGTGTTGGAATGCTTTCGACAGGGTGGGAATGCTTTCGACAGAGTTGGAATACCTTTCTACAGAGTTGGAATGCATTCTACAGGGTTGGAATACCTTTGAACAGAGTTGGAATGCTTTCTACAGGGTTGGAATGCTTTCTACAGAGTTGGAATACCTTTGTACAGAGTTGGAATGCTTTCTACAGGTTTGGAATACCTTTGTACAGAGTTGGAATGCTTTCTACAGGGTTGGAATGCTTTCTACAGGGTTGGAATGCTTTCTACAGGGTTGGAATGCTTCTACAGGGTTGGAATACCTTCGTACAGGGTTGGAATGCTTTCTACAGGGTTGGAATGCTTTCTACAGGGTTGGAATGCTTTCTACAATGGTTGGAATGCTTTCTACAGCGTTGGAATGCTTTCTAGAGGGTTGGAATGCTTTCGACAGGGTTAGAATGCTTTCGACAGGGTGGGAATGCTTTCGACAGAGTTGGAATACCTTTCTACAGAGTTGGAATGCTTTCTACAGGGTTGGAATGCTTTCTACAGGTTTGGAATGCTTTCTACAGGGTTGGAATGCTTTCTACAGGGTTGGAATGCTTTCTACAGGGTTGGAATGCTTCTACAGGGTTGGAATACCTTTGTACAGAGTTGGAATGCTTTCTACAGGGTTGGAATACCTTTGTACAGGGTCAGAATGTTATGTACAGGGTTGGAATTCTTTCTACAGAGTTGGAATACCTTTGTACAGAGTTGGAATTCTTTCTACAGGTTTGGAATACCTTTGTACAGAGTTGGAATGCTTTCTACAGGGTTGGAATGCTTCCTACAGGGTTGGAATGCTTTCTACAGGTTTGGAAAACCTTTGTACAGAGTTGGAATGCTTCTAAAGGGTTGGAATGCTTTCGACAGAGTTGTAATACCTTTGTACAGAGTTGTTATGCTTTCTACAGGGTTGGAATACCTTTGTACAGAGTTGGAATGCTTTCTACATTGTTGGAATGCTCTCTACAGGGTTGGAATGCTTTCGACGGGGTTGGAATGCTTTCTACAGGGTTGGAACAGCTTTGTACAGGGTTGGAACGCTTTCCACAGAGTTGGAATACCTTTGCACAGAGTTGGAATGCTTTCTACAGTGTTGGAATGCTTTCTACAGGGTTGGAACGCTTTTGACAGAGTTGGAATACCTTTGTACAGAGTTGGAATGCTTTCTACAGGGTTGGAATACCTTTGTACAGAGTTGGAATGCTTCTAAAGGGTTGGAATGCTTTCGACAGAGTTGTAATACCTTTGTACAGAGTTGTTATGCTTTCTACAGGGTTGGAATACCTTTGTACAGAGTTGGAATGCTTTCTACATTGTTGGAATGCTCTCTACAGGGTTGGAATGCTTTCGACGGGGTTGGAATGCTTTCTACAGGGTTGGAACAGCTTTGTACAGGGTTGGAACGCTTTCCACAGAGTTGGAATACCTTTGTACAGAGTTGGAATGCTTTCTACATTGTTGGAATGCTCTCTACAGGGTTGGAATGCTTTCGACGGGGTTGGAATGCTTTCTACAGGGTTGGAATGCTTTCTACAGGGTTGGAATACCTTTGTACAGAGTTGGAATGCTTTCTACAGGGTTGGAATGCTTTCTACAGGGTTGGAATGCTTTCTACAGTGTTGTAATGCTCTCTACAGGGTTGGAACGCTTTCGACAGAGTTGGAATACCTTTGTACAGAGTTGGAATGCTTTCTACAGGGTTGGAATACCTTTGTACAGAGTTGGAATGCTTTCTACAGGGTTGGAATGCTTTCTAGAGGGTTGGAATGCTTTCGACAGGGTTGGAATGCTTTCTACAGGGTTGGAATACCTTTGTACAGAGTTGGAATGCTTTCTACAGGGTTGGAATGCTTTCTACAGGGTTGGAATGCTTTCTACAGGGTTGGAATACCTTTGTACAGAGTCAGAATGATATGTACAGTGTTGGAATTCTTTCTACAGAGTTGGAATACCTTTGTACAGAGTTGGAATGCTTTCTACAGGGTTGGAATACCTTTGTACAGAGTCAGAATGTTATGTACAGTGTTGGAAGTCTTTCTACAGAGTTGGAATACCTTTGTACAGAGTTGGAATGCTTTCTACAGGGTTGGAATACCTTTGTACAGAGTTGGAATGCTTTCTACAGGGTTGGAATGCTTTCTACAGGGTTGGAATGCTTTCTACAGTGTTGGAATGCTTTCTACAGGGTTGGAACGCTTTCGACAGAGTTGGAATACCTTTGTACAGAGTTGGAATGCTTTCTACAGGGTTGGAATACCTTTGTACAGAGTTGGAATGCTTTCTACAGGGTTGGAATGCTTTCTAGAGGGTTGGAATGCTTTCGACAGGGTTGGAATGCTTTCTACAGGGTTGGAATACCTTTCTACAGAGTTGGAATGCTTTCTACAGGGTTGGAATGCTTTCTACAGGTTTGGAATGCTTTCTACAGGGTTGGAATGCTTTCTACAGGGTTGGAATGCTTTCTACAGGGTTGGAATGCTTCTACAGGGTTGGAATACCTTTGTACAGAGTTGGAATGCTTTCTACAGGGTTGGAATACCTTTGTACAGGGTCAGAATGTTATGTACAGGGTTGGAATTCTTTCTACAGAGTTGGAATACCTTTGTACAGAGTTGGAATGCTTTCTACAGGTTTGGAATACCTTTGTACAGAGTTGGAATGCTTTCTACAGGGTTGGAATGCTTCCTACAGGGTTGGAATGCTTTCTACAGGTTTGGAAAACCTTTGTACAGAGTTGGAATGCTTCTAAAGGGTTGGAATGCTTTCTACAGGTTTGAATACCTTTGTACAGAGTTGGAATGCTTTCTACAGGGTTGGATTGCTTTCTACAGGGTTGGAATGCTTTCGACAGGGTTGGAATGCTTTCTACAGGGTTGGAACAGCTTTGTACAGGGTTGGAACGCTTTCCACAGAGTTGGAATACCTTTGCACAGAGTTGGAATGCTTTCTACAGGGTTGGAATGCTCTCTACAGGGTTGGAATGCTTTCGACAGGGTTGGAATGCTTTCTACAGGTTTGGAACAGCTTTGTACAGGGTTGGAACGCTTTCCACAGAGTTGGAATACCTTTGCACAGAGTTGGAATGCTTTCTACAGTGTTGGAATGCTTTCTACAGGGTTGGAACGCTTTTGACAGAGTTGGAATACCTTTGTACAGAGTTGGAATGCTTTCTACAGGGTTGGAATACCTTTGTACAGATTTGGAATGCTTTCTACAGCTTTGGAATACTTTCTACAGGGTTGGAATGCTTTCTAGAGGGTTGGAATGCTTTCGACAGTGTTGGAATGCTTTCGACAGGGTGGGAATGCTTTCGACAGAGTTGGAATACCTTTCTACAGAGTTGGAATGCTTTCTACAGGTTTGGAATACCTTTGAACAGAGTTGGAATGCTTTCTACAGGGTTGGAATGCTTTCTACAGAGTTGGAATACCTTTGTACAGAGTTGGAATGCTTTCTACAGGTTTGGAATACCTTTGTACAGAGTTGGAATGCTTTCTACAGGGTTGGAATGCTTTCTACAGGGTTGGAATGCTTTCTACAGGGTTGGAATGCTTCTACAGGGTTGGAATACCTTCGTACAGGGTTGGAATGCTTTCTACAGGGTTGGAATGCTTTCTACAGGGTTGGAATGCTTTCTACAATGGTTGGAATGCTTTCTACAGCGTTGGAATGCTTTCTAGAGGGTTGGAATGCTTTCGACAGGGTTAGAATGCTTTCGACAGGGTGGGAATGCTTTCGACAGAGTTGGAATACCTTTCTACAGAGTTGGAATGCTTTCTACAGGGTTGGAATGCTTTCTACAGGTTTGGAATGCTTTCTACAGGGTTGGAATGCTTTCTACAGGGTTGGAATGCTTTCTACAGGGTTGGAATGCTTCTACAGGGTTGGAATACCTTTGTACAGAGTTGGAATGCTTTCTACAGGGTTGGAATACCTTTGTACAGGGTCAGAATGTTATGTACAGGGTTGGAATTCTTTCTACAGAGTTGGAATACCTTTGTACAGAGTTGGAATGCTTTCTACAGGTTTGGAATACCTTTGTACAGAGTTGGAATGCTTTCTACAGGGTTGGAATGCTTCCTACAGGGTTGGAATGCTTTCTACAGGTTTGGAAAACCTTTGTACAGAGTTGGAATGCTTCTAAAGGGTTGGAATGCTTTCTACAGGTTTGGTATACCTTTGTACAGAGTTGGAATGCTTTCTACAGGGTTGGAATGCTTCCTACAGGGTTGGAATGCTTTCTACAGGTTTGGAAAACCTTTGTACAGAGTTGGAATGCTTCTAAAGGGTTGGAATGCTTTCGACAGAGTTGTAATACCTTTGTACAGAGTTGGAATGCTTTCTACAGGGTTGGAATACCTTTGTACAGAGTTGGAATGCTTTCTACAGGGTTGGAATGCTCTCTACAGGGTTGGAATGCTTTCGACAGGGTTGGAATGCTTTCTACAGGGTTGGAACAGCTTTGTACAGGGTTGGAACGCTTTCCACAGAGTTGGAATACCTTTGCACAGAGTTGGAATGCTTTCTACAGTGTTGGAATGCTTTCTACAGGGTTGGAACGCTTTTGACAGAGTTGGAATACCTTTGTACAGAGTTGGAATGCTTTCTACAGGGTTGGAATACCTTTGTACAGAGTTGGAATGCTTTCTACAGCTTTGGAATACTTTCTACAGGGTTGGAATGCTTTCTAGAGTGTTGGAATGCTTTTGACAGTGTTGGAATGCTTTCGACAGGGTGGGAATGCTTTCGACAGAGTTGGAATACCTTTCTACAGAGTTGGAATGCATTCTACAGGGTTGGAATACCTTTGAACAGAGTTGGAATGCTTTCTACAGGGTTGGAATGCTTTCTACAGAGTTGGAATACCTTTGTACAGAGTTGGAATGCTTTCTACAGGTTTGGAATACCTTTGTACAGAGTTGGAATGCTTTCTACAGGGTTGGAATGCTTTCTACAGGGTTGGAATGCTTTCTACAGGGTTGGAATGCTTCTACAGGGTTGGAATACCTTCGTACAGGGTTGGAATGCTTTCTACAGGGTTGGAATGCTTTCTACAGGGTTGGAATGCTTTCTACAATGGTTGGAATGCTTTCTACAGCGTTGGAATGCTTTCTAGAGGGTTGGAATGCTTTCGACAGGGTTAGAATGCTTTCGACAGGGTGGGAATGCTTTCGACAGAGTTGGAATACCTTTCTACAGAGTTGGCATGCTTTCTACAGGGTTGGAATGCTTTCTACAGGTTTGGAATGCTTTCTACAGGGTTGGAATGCTTTCTACAGGGTTGGAATGCTTTCTACAGGGTTGGAATGCTTCTACAGGGTTGGAATACCTTTGTACAGAGTTGGAATGCTTTCTACAGGGTTGGAATACCTTTGTACAGGGTCAGAATGTTATGTACAGGGTTGGAATTCTTTCTACAGAGTTGGAATACCTTTGTACAGAGTTGGAATTCTTTCTACAGGTTTGGAATACCTTTGTACAGAGTTGGAATGCTTTCTACAGGGTTGGAATGCTTCCTACAGGGTTGGAATGCTTTCTACAGGTTTGGAAAACCTTTGTACAGAGTTGGAATGCTTCTAAAGGGTTGGAATGCTTTCGACAGAGTTGTAATACCTTTGTACAGAGTTGTTATGCTTTCTACAGGGTTGGAATACCTTTGTACAGAGTTGGAATGCTTTCTACATTGTTGGAATGCTCTCTACAGGGTTGGAATGCTTTCGACGGGGTTGGAATGCTTTCTACAGGGTTGGAACAGCTTTGTACAGGGTTGGAACGCTTTCCACAGAGTTGGAATACCTTTGCACAGAGTTGGAATGCTTTCTACAGTGTTGGAATGCTTTCTACAGGGTTGGAACGCTTTTGACAGAGTTGGAATACCTTTGTACAGAGTTGGAATGCTTTCTACAGGGTTGGAATACCTTTGTACAGAGTTGGAATGCTTCTAAAGGGTTGGAATGCTTTCGACAGAGTTGTAATACCTTTGTACAGAGTTGTTATGCTTTCTACAGGGTTGGAATACCTTTGTACAGAGTTGGAATGCTTTCTACATTGTTGGAATGCTCTCTACAGGGTTGGAATGCTTTCGACGGGGTTGGAATGCTTTCTACAGGGTTGGAACAGCTTTGTACAGGGTTGGAACGCTTTCCACAGAGTTGGAATACCTTTGTACAGAGTTGGAATGCTTTCTACATTGTTGGAATGCTCTCTACAGGGTTGGAATGCTTTCGACGGGGTTGGAATGCTTTCTACAGGGTTGGAATGCTTTCTACAGGGTTGGAATACCTTTGTACAGAGTTGGAATGCTTTCTACAGGGTTGGAATGCTTTCTACAGGGTTGGAATGCTTTCTACAGTGTTGGAATGCTCTCTACAGGGTTGGAACGCTTTCGACAGAGTTGGAATACCTTTGTACAGAGTTGGAATGCTTTCTACAGGGTTGGAATACCTTTGTACAGAGTTGGAATGCTTTCTACAGGGTTGGAATGCTTTCTAGAGGGTTGGAATGCTTTCGACAGGGTTGGAATGCTTTCTACAGGGTTGGAATACCTTTGTACAGAGTTGGAATGCTTTCTACAGGGTTGGAATGCTTTCTACAGGGTTGGAATGCTTTCTACAGGGTTGGAATACCTTTGTACAGAGTCAGAATGATATGTACAGTGTTGGAATTCTTTCTACAGAGTTGGAATACCTTTGTACAGAGTTGGAATGCTTTCTACAGGGTTGGAATACCTTTGTACAGAGTCAGAATGTTATGTACAGTGTTGGAATTCTTTCTACAGTGTTGGAATACCTTTGTACAGAGTTGGAATGCTTTCTGCAGGGTTGGAATGCTTTGGACAGAGTTGGAATGCTTTCTACAGGGTTGGAGTGCTTTCTAGACGGTTGGAATGCTTTCTAGAGGGTTGGAATGCCTTCTAGAAGGTTGGAATGCTTTCTACATGGTTGGAATGCTTTCTACAGAGTTGGAATACCTTTGTACAGGGTTGGAACAGCATTGTACAGGGTTGGAATACTTTCTACAGGGTTGGAATGCTTTCTAGAGGGTTGGAATGCTTTCGACAGGGTTGGAATGCCTTCGACAGAGATGGAATACCTTTGTACAGAGTTGGAATGCTTTCTACAGGGTTGGAATACCTTAGTACAGAGTCAGAATATTATGTACAGGGTTGGAATTCTTTCTACAGAGTTGGAATACCTTTGTACAGAGTTGGAATGCTTTCTACATGGTTGGGATACCTTTGTACAGAATTGTTATGCTTTCTACAGAGTTGGAATACCTTTGTACAGCGTTGGAATGCTTTTTAGAGGGCTGGAATGCTTTCGAGAGGGTTGGAATGCTTTCTACAGGGTTGGAATGCTTTCTACAGGGTTGGAATGCTTTCTACAGGGTTGGAATGCTTTCTACAGGTTTGGAATGCTTTCTACAGGGTTGGAATGCTTTCTACAGGGTTGGAATGCTTTCTACAGGGTTGGAATGCTTTCTACAGGTTTGGAATGCTTTCTACAGGGTTGGAATGCTTTCTACAGGGTTGGAATGCTTTCTACAGGGTTGGAATGCTTCTACAGGGTTGGAATACCTTTGTACAGAGTTGGAATGCTTTCTACAGGGTTGGAATACCTTTGTACAGGGTCAGAATGTTATGTACAGGGTTGGAATTCTTTCTACAGAGTTGGAATACCTTTGTACAGAGTTGGAATGCTTTCTACAGGTTTGGTATACCTTTGTACAGAGTTGGAATGCTTTCTACAGGGTTGGAATGCTTCCTACAGGGTTGGAATGCTTTCTACAGGTTTGGAAAACCTTTGTACAGAGTTGGAATGCTTCTAAAGGGTTGGAAGGCTTTCGACAGAGTTGTAATACCTTTGTACAGAGTTGGAATGCTTTCTACAGGGTTGGAATACCTTTGTACAGAGTTGGAATGCTTTCTACAGGGTTGGAATGCTCTCTACAGGGTTGGAATGCTTTCGACAGGGTTGGAATGCTTTCTACAGGGCTGGAACAGCTTTGTACAGGGTTGGAACGCTTTCTACAGGGTTGGAATACCTTTGTACAGAGTCAGAATGTTATGTACAGTGTTGGAATTCTTTCTACAGAGTTGGAATACCTTTGTACAGAGTTGGAATGCTTTCTACAGGGTTGGAATACCTTTGTACAGAGTCAGAATGTTATGTACAGTGTTGGAATTCTTTCTACAGTGTTGGAATACCTTTGTACAGAGTTGGAATGCTTTCTGCAGGGTTGGAATGCTTTGGACAGAGTTGGAATGCTTTCTACAGGGTTGGAGTGCTTTCTAGACGGTTGGAATGCTTTCTAGAGGGTTGGAATGCCTTCTAGAAGGTTGGAATGCTTTCTACATGGTTGGAATACCTTTGCACAGAGTTGGAATGCTTTCTACAGTGTTGGAATGCTTTCTACAGGGTTGGAACGCTTTTGACAGAGTTGGAATACCTTTGTACAGAGTTGGAATGCTTTCTACAGTGTTGGAATACCTTTGTACAGAGTTGGAATGCTTTCTACAGCTTTGGAATACTTTCTACAGGGTTGGAATGCTTTCTAGAGGGTTGGAATGCTTTCGACAGTGTTGGAATGCTTTCGACAGGGTGGGAATGCTTTCGACAGAGTTGGAATACCTTTCTACAGAGTTGGAATGCTTTCTACAGGGTTGGAATACCTTTGAACAGAGTTGGAATGCTTTCTACAGGGTTGGAATGCTTTCTACACAGTTGGAATACCTTTGTACAGAGTTGGAATGCTTTCTACAGGTTTGGAATACCTTTGTACAGAGTTGGAATGCTTTCTACTGGGTTGGAATACCTTTGTACAGAGTTGGAATGCTTTCTACAGGGTTGGAATGCTCTCTACAGGGTTGGAATGCTTTCTACAGGGTTGGAATACCTTTGTACAGGGTCAGAATGTTATGTACAGGGTTGGAATTCTTTCTACAGAGTTGGAATACCTTTGTACAGAGTTGGAATGCTTTCTACAGGTTTGGTATACCTTTGTACAGAGTTGGAATGCTTTCTACAGGGTTGGAATGCTTCCTACAGGGTTGGAATGCTTTCTACAGGTTTGGAAAACCTTTGTACAGAGTTGGAATGCTTCTAAAGGGTTGGAAGGCTTTCGACAGAGTTGTAATACCTTTGTACAGAGTTGGAATGCTTTCTACAGGGTTGGAATACCTTTGTACAGAGTTGGAATGCTTTCTACAGGGTTGGAATGCTCTCTACAGGGTTGGAATGCTTTCGACAGGGTTGGAATGCTTTCTACAGGGTTGGAACAGCTTTGTACAGGGTTGGAACGCTTTCTACAGGGTTGGAATACCTTTGTACAGAGTCAGAATGTTATGTACAGTGTTGGAATTCTTTCTACAGAGTTGGAATACCTTTGTACAGAGTTGGAATGCTTTCTACAGGGTTGGAATACCTTTGTACAGAGTCAGAATGTTATGTACAGTGTTGGAATTCTTTCTACAGTGTTGGAATACCTTTGTACAGAGTTGGAATGCTTTCTGCAGGGTTGGAATGCTTTGGACAGAGTTGGAATGCTTTCTACAGGGTTGGAGTGCTTTCTAGACGGTTGGAATGCTTTCTAGAGGGTTGGAATGCCTTCTAGAAGGTTGGAATGCTTTCTACATGGTTGGAATACCTTTGCACAGAGTTGGAATGCTTTCTACAGTGTTGGAATGCTTTCTACAGGGTTGGAACGCTTTTGACAGAGTTGGAATACCTTTGTACAGAGTTGGAATGCTTTCTACAGGGTTGGAATACCTTTGTACAGAGTTGGAATGCTTTCTACAGCTTTGGAATACTTTCTACAGGGTTGGAATGCTTTCTAGAGGGTTGGAATGCTTTCGACAGTGTTGGAATGCTTTCGACAGGGTGGGAATGCTTTCGACAGAGTTGGAATACCTTTCTACAGAGTTGGAATGCTTTCTACAGGGTTGGAATACCTTTGAACAGAGTTGGAATGCTTTCTACAGGGTTGGAATGCTTTCTACACAGTTGGAATACCTTTGTACAGAGTTGGAATGCTTTCTACAGGTTTGGAATACCTTTGTACAGAGTTGGAATGCTTTCTACTGGGTTGGAATGCTTTCTACAGGGTTGGAATGCTTTCTACAGGGTTGGAATGCTTCTACAGGGTTGGAATACCTTCGTACAGGGTTGGAATGCTTTCTACAGGGTTGGAATGCTTTCTACAGGGTTGGAATGCTTTCTACAATGGTTGGAATGCTTTCTACAGCGTTGGAATGCTTTCTAGAGGGTTGGAATGCTTTCGACAGGGTTAGAATGCTTTCGACAGGGTGGGGATGCTTTCGACAGAGTTGGAATACCTTTCTACAGAGTTGGAATGCTTTCTACAGGGTTGGAATGCTTGCTACAGGTTTGGAATGCTTTCTACAGGGTTGGAATGCTTTCTACAGGGTTGGAATGCTTTCTACAGGGTTGAAATGCTTCTACAGGGTTGGAATACCTTTGTACAGAGTTGGAATGCTTTCTACAGGGTTGGAATACCTTTGTACAGGGTCAGAATGTTATGTACAGGGTTGGAATTCTTTCTACAGAGTTGGAATACCTTTGTACAGAGTTGGAATGCTTTCTACAGGTTTGGAATACCTTTGTACAGAGTTGGAATGCTTTCTACAGGGTTGGAATGCTTCCTACAGGGTTGGAATGCTTTCTACAGGTTTGGAAAACCTTTGTACAGTGTTGGAATGCTTCTAAAGGGTTGGAATGCTTTCTACAGGTTTGGTATACCTTTGTACAGAGTTGGAATGCTTTCTACAGGGTTGGAATGCTTCCTACAGGGTTGGAATGCTTTCGACAGGGTTGGAATGCTTTCTACAGGGTTGGAACAGCTTTGTACAGGGTTGGAACGCTTTCCACAGAGTTGGAATACCTTTGCACAGAGTTGGAATGCTTTCTACAGGGTTGGAATGCTTTCTACAGGGTTGGAATGCTTCTACAGGGTTGGAATACCTTCGTACAGGGTTGGAATGCTTTCTACAGGGTTGGAATGCTTTCTACAGGGTTGGAATGCTTTCTACAATGGTTGGAATGCTTTCTACAGCGTTGGAATGCTTTCTAGAGGGTTGGAATGCTTTCGACAGGGTTAGAATGCTTTCGACAGGGTGGGGATGCTTTCGACAGAGTTGGAATACCTTTCTACAGAGTTGGAATGCTTTCTACAGGGTTGGAATGCTTTCTACAGGTTTGGAATGCTTTCTACAGGGTTGGAATGCTTTCTACAGGGTTGGAATGCTTTCTACAGGGTTGGAATGCTTCTACAGGGATGGAATACCTTTGTACAGAGTTGGAATGCTTTCTACAGGGTTGGAATACCTTTGTACAGGGTCAGAATGTTATGTACAGGGTTGGAATTCTTTCTACAGAGTTGGAATACCTTTGTACAGAGTTGGAATGCTTTCTACAGGTTTGGAATACCTTTGTACAGAGTTGGAATGCTTTCTACAGGGTTGGAATGCTTCCTACAGGGTTGGAATGCTTTCTACAGGTTTGGAAAACCTTTGTACAGAGTTGGAATGCTTCTAAAGGGTTGGAATGCTTTCTACAGGTTTGGTATACCTTTGTACAGAGTTGGAATGCTTTCTACAGGGTTGGAATGCTTCCTACAGGGTTGGAATGCTTTCGACAGGGTTGGAATGCTTTCTACAGGGTTGGAACAGCTTTGTACAGGGTTGGAACGCTTTCCACAGAGTTGGAATACCTTTGCACAGAGTTGGAATGCTTTCTACAGGGTTGGAATGCTCTCTACAGGGTTGGAATGCTTTCGACAGGGTTGGAATGCTTTCTACAGGGTTGGAACAGCTTTGTACAGGGTTGGAACGCTTTCCACAGAGTTGGAATACCTTTGCACAGAGTTGGAATGCTTTCTACAGTGTTGGAATGCTTTCTACAGGGTTGGAACGCTTTTGACAGAGTTGGAATACCTTTGTACAGAGTTGGAATGCTTTCTACAGGGTTGGAATACCTTTGTACAGAGTTGGAATGCTTTCTACAGCTTTGGAATACTTTCTACAGGGTTGGAATGCTTTCTAGAGGGTTGGAATGCTTTCGACAGTGTTGGAATGCTTTCGACAGGGTGGGAATGCTTTCGACAGAGTTGGAATACCTTTCTACAGAGTTGGAATGCTTTCTACAGGGTTGGAATACCTTTGAACAGAGTTGGAATGCTTTCTACAGGGTTGGAATGCTTTCTACAGAGTTGGAATACCTTTGTACAGAGTTGGAATGCTTTCTACAGGTTTGGAATACCTTTGTACAGAGTTGGAATGCTTTCTACAGGGTTGGAATGCTTTCTACAGGGTTGGAATGCTTTCTACAGGGTTGGAATGCTTCTACAGGGTTGGAATACCTTCGTACAGGGTTGGAATGCTTTCTACAGGGTTGGAATGCTTTCTACAGGGTTGGAATGCTTTCTACAATGGTTGGAATGCTTTCTACAGCGTTGGAATGCTTTCTAGAGGGTTGGAATGCTTTCGACAGGGTTAGAATGCTTTCGACAGGGTGGGAATGCTTTCGACAGAGTTGGAATACCTTTCTACAGAGTTGGAATGCTTTCTACAGGGTTGGAATGCTTTCTACAGGTTTGGAATGCTTTCTACAGGGTTGGAATGCTTTCTACAGGGTTGGAATGCTTTCTACAGGGTTGGAATGCTTCTACAGGGTTGGAATACCTTTGTACAGAGTTGGAATGCTTTCTACAGGGTTGGAATACCTTTGTACAGGGTCAGAATGTTATGTACAGGGTTGGAATTCTTTCTACAGAGTTGGAATACCTTTGTACAGAGTTGGAATGCTTTCTACAGGTTTGGAATACCTTTGTACAGAGTTGGAATGCTTTCTACAGGGTTGGAATGCTTCCTACAGGGTTGGAATGCTTTCTACAGGTTTGGAAAACCTTTGTACAGAGTTGGAATGCTTCTAAAGGGTTGGAATGCTTTCGACAGAGTTGTAATACCTTTGTACAGAGTTGTTATGCTTTCTACAGGGTTGGAATACCTTTGTACAGAGTTGGAATGCTTTCTACATTGTTGGAATGCTCTCTACAGGGTTGGAATGCTTTCGACGGGGTTGGAATGCTTTCTACAGGGTTGGAACAGCTTTGTACAGGGTTGGAACGCTTTCCACAGAGTTGGAATACCTTTGCACAGAGTTGGAATGCTTTCTACAGTGTTGGAATGCTTTCTACAGGGTTGGAACGCTTTTGACAGAGTTGGAATACCTTTGTACAGAGTTGGAATGCTTTCTACAGGGTTGGAATACCTTTGTACAGAGTTGGAATGCTTCTAAAGGGTTGGAATGCTTTCGACAGAGTTGTAATACCTTTGTACAGAGTTGTTATGCTTTCTACAGGGTTGGAATACCTTTGTACAGAGTTGGAATGCTTTCTACATTGTTGGAATGCTCTCTACAGGGTTGGAATGCTTTCGACGGGGTTGGAATGCTTTCTACAGGGTTGGAACAGCTTTGTACAGGGTTGGAACGCTTTCCACAGAGTTGGAATACCTTTGTACAGAGTTGGAATGCTTTCTACATTGTTGGAATGCTCTCTACAGGGTTGGAATGCTTTCGACGGGGTTGGAATGCTTTCTACAGGGTTGGAATGCTTTCTACAGGGTTGGAATACCTTTGTACAGAGTTGGAATGCTTTCTACAGGGTTGGAATGCTTTCTACAGGGTTGGAATGCTTTCTACAGTGTTGGAATGCTCTCTACAGGGTTGGAACGCTTTCGACAGAGTTGGAATACCTTTGTACAGAGTTGGAATGCTTTCTACAGGGTTGGAATACCTTTGTACAGAGTTGGAATGCTTTCTACAGGGTTGGAATGCTTTCTAGAGGGTTGGAATGCTTTCGACAGGGTTGGAATGCTTTCTACAGGGTTGGAATACCTTTGTACAGAGTTGGAATGCTTTCTACAGGGTTGGAATGCTTTCTACAGGGTTGGAATGCTTTCTACAGGGTTGGAATACCTTTGTACAGAGTCAGAATGATATGTACAGTGTTGGAATTCTTTCTACAGAGTTGGAATACCTTTGTACAGAGTTGGAATGCTTTCTACAGGGTTGGAATACCTTTGTACAGAGTCAGAATGTTATGTACAGTGTTGGAATTCTTTCTACAGTGTTGGAATACCTTTGTACAGAGTTGGAATGCTTTCTGCAGGGTTGGAATGCTTTGGACAGAGTTGGAATGCTTTCTACAGGGTTGGAGTGCTTTCTAGACGGTTGGAATGCTTTCTAGAGGGTTGGAATGCCTTCTAGAAGGTTGGAATGCTTTCTACATGGTTGGAATGCTTTCTACAGAGTTGGAATACCTTTGTACAGGGTTGGAACAGCATTGTACAGGGTTGGAATACTTTCTACAGGGTTGGAATGCTTTCTAGAGGGTTGGAATGCTTTCGACAGGGTTGGAATGCCTTCGACAGAGATGGAATACCTTTGTACAGAGTTGGAATGCTTTCTACAGGGTTGGAATACCTTAGTACAGAGTCAGAATATTATGTACAGGGTTGGAATTCTTTCTACAGAGTTGGAATACCTTTGTACAGAGTTGGAATGCTTTCTACATGGTTGGGATACCTTTGTACAGAATTGTTATGCTTTTTACAGAGTTGGAATACCTTTGTACAGCGTTGGAATGCTTTTTAGAGGGCTGGAATGCTTTCGAGAGGGTTGGAATGCTTTCTACAGGGTTGGAATGCTTTCTACAGGGTTGGAATGCTTTCTACAGGGTTGGAATGCTTTCTACAGGTTTGGAATGCTTTCTACAGGGTTGGAATGCTTTCTACAGGGTTGGAATGCTTTCTACAGGGTTGGAATGCTTCTACAGGGTTGGAATACCTTTGTACAGAGTTGGAATGCTTTCTACAGGGTTGGAATACCTTTGTACAGAGTCAGAATGTTATGTACAGTGTTGGAATTCTTTCTACAGTGTTGGAATACCTTTGTACAGAGTTGGAATGCTTTCTGCAGGGTTGGAATGCTTTGGACAGAGTTGGAATGCTTTCTACAGGGTTGGAGTGCTTTCTAGACGGTTGGAATGCTTTCTAGAGGGTTGGAATGCCTTCTAGAAGGTTGGAATGCTTTCTACATGGTTGGAATACCTTTGCACAGAGTTGGAATGCTTTCTACAGTGTTGGAATGCTTTCTACAGGGTTGGAACGCTTTTGACAGAGTTGGAATACCTTTGTACAGAGTTGGAATGCTTTCTACAGGGTTGGAATACCTTTGTACAGAGTTGGAATGCTTTCTACAGCTTTGGAATACTTTCTACAGGGTTGGAATGCTTTCTAGAGGGTTGGAATGCTTTCGACAGTGTTGGAATGCTTTCGACAGGGTGGGAATGCTTTCGACAGAGTTGGAATACCTTTCTACAGAGTTGGAATGCTTTCTACAGGGTTGGAATACCTTTGAACAGAGTTGGAATGCTTTCTACAGGGTTGGAATGCTTTCTACACAGTTGGAATACCTTTGTACAGAGTTGGAATGCTTTCTACAGGTTTGGAATACCTTTGTACAGAGTTGGAATGCTTTCTACTGGGTTGGAATGCTTTCTACAGGGTTGGAATGCTTTCTACAGGGTTGGAATGCTTCTACAGGGTTGGAATACCTTCGTACAGGGTTGGAATGCTTTCTACAGGGTTGGAATGCTTTCTACAGGGTTGGAATGCTTTCTACAATGGTTGGAATGCTGTCTACAGCGTTGGAATGCTTTCTAGAGGGTTGGAATGCTTTCGACAGGGTTAGAATGCTTTCGACAGGGTGGGGATGCTTTCGACAGAGTTGGAATACCTTTCTACAGAGTTGGAATGCTTTCTACAGGGTTGGAATGCTTTCTACAGGTTTGGAATGCTTTCTACAGGGTTGGAATGCTTTCTACAGGGTTGGAATGCTTTCTACAGGGTTGGAATGCTTCTACAGGGTTGGAATACCTTTGTACAGAGTTGGAATGCTTTCTACAGGGTTGGAATACCTTTGTACAGGGTCAGAATGTTATGTACAGGGTTGGAATTCTTTCTACAGAGTTGGAATACCTTTGTACAGAGTTGGAATGCTTTCTACAGGTTTGGAATACCTTTGTACAGAGTTGGAATGCTTTCTACAGGGTTGGAATGCTTCCTACAGGGTTGGAATGCTTTCTACAGGTTTGGAAAACCTTTGTACAGAGTTGGAATGCTTCTAAAGGGTTGGAATGCTTTCTACAGGTTTGGTATACCTTTGTACAGAGTTGGAATGCTTTCTACAGGGTTGGAATGCTTCCTACAGGGTTGGAATGCTTTCGACAGGGTTGGAATGCTTTCTACAGGGTTGGAACAGCTTTGTACAGGGTTGGAACGCTTTCCACAGAGTTGGAATACCTTTGCACAGAGTTGGAATGCTTTCTACAGGGTTGGAATGCTTTCTACAGGGTTGGAATGCTTCTACAGGGTTGGAATACCTTCGTACAGGGTTGGAATGCTTTCTACAGGGTTGGAATGCTTTCTACAGGGTTGGAATGCTTTCTACAATGGTTGGAATGCTTTCTACAGCGTTGGAATGCTTTCTAGAGGGTTGGAATGCTTTCGACAGGGTTAGAATGCTTTCGACAGGGTGGGGATGCTTTCGACAGAGTTGGAATACCTTTCTACAGAGTTGGAATGCTTTCTACAGGGTTGGAATGCTTTCTACAGGTTTGGAATGCTTTCTACAGGGTTGGAATGCTTTCTACAGGGTTGGAATGCTTTCTACAGGGTTGGAATGCTTCTACAGGGATGGAATACCTTTGTACAGAGTTGGAATGCTTTCTACAGGGTTGGAATACCTTTGTACAGGGTCAGAATGTTATGTACAGGGTTGGAATTCTTTCTACAGAGTTGGAATACCTTTGTACAGAGTTGGAATGCTTTCTACAGGTTTGGAATACCTTTGTACAGAGTTGGAATGCTTTCTACAGGGTTGGAATGCTTCCTACAGGGTTGGAATGCTTTCTACAGGTTTGGAAAACCTTTGTACAGAGTTGGAATGCTTCTAAAGGGTTGGAATGCTTTCTACAGGTTTGGTATACCTTTGTACAGAGTTGGAATGCTTTCTACAGGGTTGGAATGCTTCCTACAGGGTTGGAATGCTTTCGACAGGGTTGGAATGCTTTCTACAGGGTTGGAACAGCTTTGTACAGGGTTGGAACGCTTTCCACAGAGTTGGAATACCTTTGCACAGAGTTGGAATGCTTTCTACAGGGTTGGAATGCTCTCTACAGGGTTGGAATGCTTTCGACAGGGTTGGAATGCTTTCTACAGGGTTGGAACAGCTTTGTACAGGGTTGGAACGCTTTCCACAGAGTTGGAATACCTTTGCACAGAGTTGGAATGCTTTCTACAGTGTTGGAATGCTTTCTACAGGGTTGGAACGCTTTTGACAGAGTTGGAATACCTTTGTACAGAGTTGGAATGCTTTCTACAGGGTTGGAATACCTTTGTACAGAGTTGGAATGCTTTCTACAGCTTTGGAATACTTTCTACAGGGTTGGAATGCTTTCTAGAGGGTTGGAATGCTTTCGACAGTGTTGGAATGCTTTCGACAGGGTGGGAATGCTTTCGACAGAGTTGGAATACCTTTCTACAGAGTTGGAATGCTTTCTACAGCGTTGGAATACCTTTGAACAGAGTTGGAATGCTTTCTACAGGGTTGGAATGCTTTCTACAGAGTTGGAATACCTTTGTACAGAGTTGGAATGCTTTCTACAGGTTTGGAATACCTTTGTACAGAGTTGGAATGCTTTCTACAGGGTTGGAATGCTTTCTACAGGGTTGGAATGCTTTCTACAGGGTTGGAATGCTTCTACAGGGTTGGAATACCTTCGTACAGGGTTGGAATGCTTTCTACAGGGTTGGAATGCTTTCTACAGGGTTGGAATGCTTTCTACAATGGTTGGAATGCTTTCTACAGCGTTGGAATGCTTTCTAGAGGGTTGGAATGCTTTCGACAGGGTTAGAATGCTTTCGACAGGGTGGGAATGCTTTCGACAGAGTTGGAATACCTTTCTACAGAGTTGGAATGCTTTCTACAGGGTTGGAATGCTTTCTACAGGTTTGGAATGCTTTCTACAGGGTTGGAATGCTTTCTACAGGGTTGGAATGCTTTCTACAGGGTTGGAATGCTTCTACAGGGTTGGAATACCTTTGTACAGAGTTGGAATGCTTTCTACAGGGTTGGAATACCTTTGTACAGGGTCAGAATGTTATGTACAGGGTTGGAATTCTTTCTACAGAGTTGGAATACCTTTGTACAGAGTTGGAATGCTTTCTACAGGTTTGGAATACCTTTGTACAGAGTTGGAATGCTTTCTACAGGGTTGGAATGCTTCCTACAGGGTTGGAATGCTTTCTACAGGTTTGGAAAACCTTTGTACAGAGTTGGAATGCTTCTAAAGGGTTGGAATGCTTTCTACAGGTTTGGTATACCTTTGTACAGAGTTGGAATGCTTTCTACAGGGTTGGAATGCTTCCTACAGGGTTGGAATGCTTTCTACAGGTTTGGAAAACCTTTGTACAGAGTTGGAATGCTTCTAAAGGGTTGGAATGCTTTCGACAGAGTTGTAATACCTTTGTACAGAGTTGGAATGCTTTCTACAGGGTTGGAATACCTTTGTACAGAGTTGGAATGCTTTCTACAGGGTTGGAATGCTCTCTACAGGGTTGGAATGCTTTCGACAGGGTTGGAATGCTTTCTACAGGGTTGGAACAGCTTTGTACAGGGTTGGAACGCTTTCCACAGAGTTGGAATACCTTTGCACAGAGTTGGAATGCTTTCTACAGTGTTGGAATGCTTTCTACAGGGTTGGAACGCTTTTGACAGAGTTGGAATACCTTTGTACAGAGTTGGAATGCTTTCTACAGGGTTGGAATACCTTTGTACAGAGTTGGAATGCTTTCTACAGCTTTGGAATACTTTCTACAGGGTTGGAATGCTTTCTAGAGTGTTGGAATGCTTTTGACAGTGTTGGAATGCTTTCGACAGGGTGGGAATGCTTTCGACAGAGTTGGAATACCTTTCTACAGAGTTGGAATGCTTTCTACAGGGTTGGAATACCTTTGAACAGAGTTGGAATGCTTTCTACAGGGTTGGAATGCTTTCTACAGAGTTGGAATACCTTTGTACAGAGTTGGAATGCTTTCTACAGGTTTGGAATACCTTTGTACAGAGTTGGAATGCTTTCTACAGGGTTGGAATGCTTTCTACAGGGTTGGAATGCTTTCTACAGGGTTGGAATGCTTCTACAGGGTTGGAATACCTTCGTACAGGGTTGGAATGCTTTCTACAGGGTTGGAATGCTTTCTACAGGGTTGGAATGCTTTCTACAATGGTTGGAATGCTTTCTACAGCGTTGGAATGCTTTCTAGAGGGTTGGAATGCTTTCGACAGGGTTAGAATGCTTTCGACAGGGTGGGAATGCTTTCGACAGAGTTGGAATACCTTTCTACAGAGTTGGAATGCTTTCTACAGGGTTGGAATGCTTTCTACAGGTTTGGAATGCTTTCTACAGGGTTGGAATGCTTTCTACAGGGTTGGAATGCTTTCTACAGGGTTGGAATGCTTCTACAGGGTTGGAATACCTTTGTACAGAGTTGGAATGCTTTCTACAGGGTTGGAATACCTTTGTACAGGGTCAGAATGTTATGTACAGGGTTGGAATTCTTTCTACAGAGTTGGAATACCTTTGTACAGAGTTGGAATGCTTTCTACAGGTTTGGAATACCTTTGTACAGAGTTGGAATGCTTTCTACAGGGTTGGAATGCTTCCTACAGGGTTGGAATGCTTTCTACAGGTTTGGAAAACCTTTGTACAGAGTTGGAATGCTTCTAAAGGGTTGGAATGCTTTCTACAGGTTTGGTATACCTTTGTACAGAGTTGGAATGCTTTCTACAGGGTTGGAATGCTTCCTACAGGGTTGGAATGCTTTCGACAGGGTTGGAATGCTTTCTACAGGGTTGGAACAGCTTTGTACAGGGTTGGAACGCTTTCCACAGAGTTGGAATACCTTTGCACAGAGTTGGAATGCTTTCTACAGGGTTGGAATGCTTTCTACAGGGTTGGAATGCTTCTACAGGGTTGGAATACCTTCGTACAGGGTTGGAATGCTTTCTACAGGGTTGGAATGCTTTCTACAGGGTTGGAATGCTTTCTACAATGGTTGGAATGCTTTCTACAGCGTTGGAATGCTTTCTAGAGGGTTGGAATGCTTTCGACAGGGTTAGAATGCTTTCGACAGGGTGGGGATGCTTTCGACAGAGTTGGAATACCTTTCTACAGAGTTGGAATGCTTTCTACAGGGTTGGAATGCTTTCTACAGGTTTGGAATGCTTTCTACAGGGTTGGAATGCTTTCTACAGGGTTGGAATGCTTTCTACAGGGTTGGAATGCTTCTACAGGGTTGGAATACCTTTGTACAGAGTTGGAATGCTTTCTACAGGGTTGGAATACCTTTGTACAGGGTCAGAATGTTATGTACAGGGTTGGAATTCTTTCTACAGAGTTGGAATACCTTTGTACAGAGTTGGAATGCTTTCTACAGGTTTGGAATACCTTTGTACAGAGTTGGAATGCTTTCTACAGGGTTGGAATGCTTCCTACAGGGTTGGAATGCTTTCTACAGGTTTGGAAAACCTTTGTACAGAGTTGGAATGCTTCTAAAGGGTTGGAATGCTTTCTACAGGTTTGGTATACCTTTGTACAGAGTTGGAATGCTTTCTACAGGGTTGGAATGCTTCCTACAGGGTTGGAATGCTTTCGACAGGGTTGGAATGCTTTCTACAGGGTTGGAACAGCTTTGTACAGGGTTGGAACGCTTTCCACAGAGTTGGAATACCTTTGCACAGAGTTGGAATGCTTTCTACAGGGTTGGAATGCTCTCTACAGGGTTGGAATGCTTTCGACAGGGTTGGAATGCTTTCTACAGGGTTGGAACAGCTTTGTACAGGGTTGGAACGCTTTCCACAGAGTTGGAATACCTTTGCACAGAGTTGGAATGCTTTCTACAGTGTTGGAATGCTTTCTACAGGGTTGGAACGCTTTTGACAGAGTTGGAATACCTTTGTACAGAGTTGGAATGCTTTCTACAGGGTTGGAATACCTTTGTACAGAGTTGGAATGCTTTCTACAGCTTTGGAATACTTTCTACAGGGTTGGAATGCTTTCTAGAGGGTTGGAATGCTTTCGACAGTGTTGGAATGCTTTCGACAGGGTGGGAATGCTTTCGACAGAGTTGGAATACCTTTCTACAGAGTTGGAATGCTTTCTACAGGGTTGGAATACCTTTGAACAGAGTTGGAATGCTTTCTACAGGGTTGGAATGCTTTCTACAGAGTTGGAATACCTTTGTACAGAGTTGGAATGCTTTCTACAGGTTTGGAATACCTTTGTACAGAGTTGGAATGCTTTCTACAGGGTTGGAATGCTTTCTACAGGGTTGGAATGCTTTCTACAGGGTTGGAATGCTTCTACAGGGTTGGAATACCTTCGTACAGGGTTGGAATGCTTTCTACAGGGTTGGAATGCTTTCTACAGGGTTGGAATGCTTTCTACAATGGTTGGAATGCTTTCTACAGCGTTGGAATGCTTTCTAGAGGGTTGGAATGCTTTCGACAGGGTTAGAATGCTTTCGACAGGGTGGGAATGCTTTCGACAGAGTTGGAATACCTTTCTACAGAGTTGGAATGCTTTCTACAGGGTTGGAATGCTTTCTACAGGTTTGGAATGCTTTCTACAGGGTTGGAATGCTTTCTACAGGGTTGGAATGCTTTCTACAGGGTTGGAATGCTTCTACAGGGTTGGAATACCTTTGTACAGAGTTGGAATGCTTTCTACAGGGTTGGAATACCTTTGTACAGGGTCAGAATGTTATGTACAGGGTTGGAATTCTTTCGACAGAGTTGGAATACCTTTGTACAGAGTTGGAATGCTTTCTACAGGTTTGGAATACCTTTGTACAGAGTTGGAATGCTTTCTACAGGGTTGGAATGCTTCCTACAGGGTTGGAATGCTTTCTACAGGTTTGGAAAACCTTTGTACAGAGTTGGAATGCTTCTAAAGGGTTGGAATGCTTTCTACAGGTTTGGTATACCTTTGTACAGAGTTGGAATGCTTTCTACAGGGTTGGAATGCTTCCTACAGGGTTGGAATGCTTTCTACAGGTTTGGAAAACCTCTGTACAGAGTTGGAATGCTTCTAAAGGGTTGGAATGCTTTCGACAGAGTTGTAATACCTTTGTACAGAGTTGGAATGCTTTCTACAGGGTTGGAATACCTTTGTACAGAGTTGGAATGCTTTCTACAGGGTTGGAATGCTCTCTACAGGGTTGGAATGCTTTCGACAGGGTTGGAATGCTTTCTACAGGGTTGGAACAGCTTTGTACAGGGTTGGAACGCTTTCCACAGAGTTGGAATACCTTTGCACAGAGTTGGAATGCTTTCTACAGTGTTGGAATGCTTTCTACAGGGTTGGAACGCTTTTGACAGAGTTGGAATACCTTTGTACAGAGTTGGAATGCTTTCTACAGGGTTGGAATACCTTTGTACAGAGTTGGAATGCTTTCTACAGCTTTGGAATACTTTCTACAGGGTTGGAATGCTTTCTAGAGTGTTGGAATGCTTTTGACAGTGTTGGAATGCTTTCGACAGGGTGGGAATGCTTTCGACAGAGTTGGAATACCTTTCTACAGAGTTGGAATGCTTTCTACAGGGTTGGAATACCTTTGAACAGAGTTGGAATGCTTTCTACAGGGTTGGAATGCTTTCTACAGAGTTGGAATACCTTTGTACAGAGTTGGAATGCTTTCTACAGGTTTGGAATACCTTTGTACAGAGTTGGAATGCTTTCTACAGGGTTGGAATGCTTTCTACAGGGTTGGAATGCTTTCTACAGGGTTGGAATGCTTCTACAGGGTTGGAATACCTTCGTACAGGGTTGGAATGCTTTCTACAGGGTTGGAATGCTTTCTACAGGGTTGGAATGCTTTCTACAATGGTTGGAATGCTTTCTACAGCGTTGGAATGCTTTCTAGAGGGTTGGAATGCTTTCGACAGGGTTAGAATGCTTTCGACAGGGTGGGAATGCTTTCGACAGAGTTGGAATACCTTTCTACAGAGTTGGAATGCTTTCTACAGGGTTGGAATGCTTTCTACAGGTTTGGAATGCTTTCTACAGGGTTGGAATGCTTTCTACAGTGTTGGAATGCTTTCTACAGGGTTGGAATGCTTCTACAGGGTTGGAATACCTTTGTACAGAGTTGGAATGCTTTCTACAGGGTTGGAATACCTTTGTACAGGGTCAGAATGTTATGTACAGGGTTGGAATTCTTTCTACAGAGTTGGAATACCTTTGTACAGAGTTGGAATGCTTTCTACAGGTTTGGAATACCTTTGTACAGAGTTGGAATGCTTTCTACAGGGTTGGAATGCTTCCTACAGGGTTGGAATGCTTTCTACAGGTTTGGAAAACCTTTGTACAGAGTTGGAATGCTTCTAAAGGGTTGGAATGCTTTCGACAGAGTTGTAATACCTTTGTACAGAGTTGTTATGCTTTCTACAGGGTTGGAATACCTTTGTACAGAGTTGGAATGCTTTCTACATTGTTGGAATGCTCTCTACAGGGTTGGAATGCTTTCGACGGGGTTGGAATGCTTTCTACAGGGTTGGAACAGCTTTGTACAGGGTTGGAACGCTTTCCACAGAGTTGGAATACCTTTGCACAGAGTTGGAATGCTTTCTACAGTGTTGGAATGCTTTCTACAGGGTTGGAACGCTTTTGACAGAGTTGGAATACCTTTGTACAGAGTTGGAATGCTTTCTACAGGGTTGGAATACCTTTGTACAGAGTTGGAATGCTTTCTACAGCTTTGGAATACTTTCTACAGGGTTGGAATGCTTTCTAGAGGGTTGGAATGCTTTCGACAGTGTTGGAATGCTTTCGACAGGGTGGGAATGCTTTCGACAGAGTTGGAATACCTTTCTACAGAGTTGGAATGCTTTCTACAGGGTTGGAATACCTTTGAACAGAGTTGGAATGCTTTCTACAGGGTTGGAATGCTTTCTACAGAGTTGGAATGCTTTCTACAGGGTTGGAATGCTTTCTACAGGGTTGGATTGCTTTCTACAGGGTTGGAATGCTTCTACAGGGTTGGAATACCTTTGTACAGAGTTGGAATGCTTTCTACAGGGTTGGAATACCTTTGTACAGGGTCAGAATGTTATGTACAGGGTTGGAATTCTTTCTACAGAGTTGGAATACCTTTGTACAGAGTTGGAATGCTTTCTACAGGTTTGGAATACCTTTGTACAGAGTTGGAATGCTTTCTACAGGGTTGGAATGCTTCCTACAGGGTTGGAATGCTTTCTACAGGTTTGGAAAACCTTTGTACAGAGTTGGAATGCTTCTAAAGGGTTGGAATGCTTTCGACAGAGTTGTAATACCTTTGTACAGAGTTGGAATGCTTTCTACAGGGTTGGAATACCTTTGTACAGAGTTGGAATGCTTTCTACATTGTTGGAATGCTCTCTACAGGGTTGGAATGCTTTCGACAGGGTTCGAATGCTTTCTACAGGGTTGGAACAGCTTTGTACAGGGTTGGAACGCTTTCCACAGAGTTGGAATACCTTTGCACAGAGTTGGAATGCTTTCTACAGTGTTGGAATGCTTTCTACAGGGTTGGAACGCTTTTGACAGAGTTGGAATACCTTTGTACAGAGTTGGAATGCTTTCTACAGGGTTGGAATACCTTTGAACAGAGTTGGAATGCTTTCTACAGGGTTGGAATGCTTTCTACAGAGTTGGAATACCTTTGTACAGAGTTGGAATGCTTTCTACAGGTTTGGAATACCTTTGTACAGAGTTGGAATGCTTTCTACAGGGATGGAATGCTTTCTACAGGGTTGGAATGCTTTCTACAGGGTTGGAATGCTTCTACAGGGTTGGAATACCTTCGTACAGGGTTGGAATGCTTTCTACAGGGTTGGAATGCTTTCTACAGGGTTGGAATGCTTTCTACAATGGTTGGAATGCTTTCTACAGCGATGGAATGCTTTCTAGAGGGTTGGAATGCTTTCGACAGGGTTAGAATGCTTTCGACAGGGTGGGAATGCTTTCGACAGAGTTGGAATACCTTTCTACAGAGTTGGAATGCTTTCTACAGGGTTGGAATACCTTTGAACAGAGTTGGAATGCTTTCTACAGGGTTGGAATGCTTTCGACAGAGTTGGAATACCTTTGTACAGAGACAGAATGTTATGTACAGGGTTGGAATTCCTTCTAGAGAGTTGGAATACCTTTGTACAGGGTTGGAATGCTTTCGACAGAGTTGGAATACCTTTGTACAGGGTTGGAACAGCTTTGTACAGGCTGGGAATACTTTCTACAGGGTTGGAATGCTTTCTACAGGGTTGGAATGCTTTCTAGAGGGTTGGAATGCTTTCTAGAGTGTTGGAATGCTATCTACAGGGTTGGAATGCATTCTACAGAGTTGGAATACCTTTGTACAGAGTTGGAATGCTTTCTACAGGGTTGGAATACCTTTGTACAGAGTCAGAATGTTCTGTACAGGGTTGGAATTCTTTCTACAGAGTTGGAATACCTTTGTACAGAGTTGGAATACCTTTGTACAGGGTTGGAACAGCTTTGTACAGCGTTGGAATACTTTCTACAGGGTTGGAATGCTTTCGACAGGGTTGGAATGCTTTCGACAGGGTGGGAATGCTTTCGACAGAGTTGGAATACCATTGTACAGAGTTGGAATGCTTTCTACAGGGTTGGAATACCTTTGTACAGAGTCAGAATGTTATGTACAGGGTTGGAATTCTTTCTACAGAGTTGGAATACCTTTCTACAGAGTTGGAATGCTTTCTACAGGGTTGGAATACCTTTGTACAGGGATGGAACAGCTTTGTACAGGGTGGGAATAATTTCTACAGGGTTGGAATGCTTTCTAGAGGGTTGGAATGCTTTCTAGAGGGTTGGAATGCTTTCTAGAGGGTTGGAATGCTTTCTAGAGTGTTGGAATGCTTTCTAGAGGGTTGAAATGCTATCTACAGGGTTGGAATGCTTTCTACAGAGTTGGCATACCCTTGTACAGGGTTGGAACAGCTTTGTACAGGGTTGGAACACTTTCTACAGGGTTGGAATGCTTTCTAGAGGGTTGGAATGCTTTCTACAGGGTTGGAATGCTTTCGACAGAGTTGGAATACCTTTGTACAGAGTTGGAATGCTTTCTACAGGGTTGGAATACCTTTTTACAGAGTCAGAATGTTATGTACAGTGTTGGAATTCTTTCTACAGAGTTGGAATACCTTTGTACAGAGTTGGAATAACTTTGTACAGGGTAGGAATACTTTCTACAGGGTTGGAATACTTTCTACAGGGTTGGAATGCTTTCGACAGAGTTGGAATGCTTTCTACAGGGTTGGAATTATTTCGGCAGGGTTGGAATACCTTTGTACAGAGTTAGAATGTTATGTACAGAGTAGGAGTGCTTTCTACAGGGTTGGAACGCTTCCTACAGGTTTAGAATGGTTTCGACAGATTTGGAATGCTTTCGACAGGGTTGGAATGCTTTCTACAGGGTTGGAAAGCTTTCGACAGGGTTGGAGTGCTTTCTACAGGGTTGGAATGCTTTCTACAGGGTTGGAATGCTTTCTACAGGGTTGGAATGCTTTCTACAGGGTTGGAATGCTTTCTAGAGGGTTGGAATGCTTTCTAGAGGGTTGGAATGCTGTCTACAGGGTTGGAATGCTTTCTACAGAGTTGGAATACCTTTGTACAGGGTTGGAACAGCTTTGTACAGGGTTGGAATACTTTCTACAGGGTTGGAATGCTTTCTAGAGGGTTGGATTGCTTTCGACAGGGTTGGAATACCTTTGTACAGAGTTGGAATGCTTTCTACAGGGTTGGAATACCTTTGTACAGAGTCAGAATGTTATGTACAGTGTTGGAGTTCTTCCTACAGAGTTGGAATACCTTTGTACAGAGTTGGAATGCTTTCTACAGGGATGGAATACCTTTGTACAGAGTTGGAATGCTTTCTACAGGGTTGGAATGCTTTCTACAGGGTTTTAATGCTTTCTACAGGGTTGGAATGCTTTCTACGGGGTTGGAATGCTTTCTACAGGGTTGGAATGCTTTCGACAGAGTTGGAACACCTTTGTACAGAGTCAGAATGTTATGTACAGGGTTGGACTTCTTTCTACAGAGTTGGAATACCTTTGTACAGAGTTGGAATACCTTTGTACAGGGTTGGAACAGCTTTGTACAGCGTTGGAATACTTTCTACAGGGTTGGAATGCTTTCTAGAGGGTTGGAATGCTTTCGACAGGGTTGGAATGCTTTCGACAGGGTGGGAATGCTTTCGACAGAGTTGGAATACCACTGTACAGAGTTGGAATGCTTTCTACAGGGTTGGAATACCTTTGTACAGTGTCAGAATGTTATGTACAGGGTTGGAATTCTTTCTACATAGTTGGAATACCTTTCTACAGAGTTGGAATGCTTTCTACAGGGTTGGAATACCTTTGTACAGGGATGGAACAGCTTTGTACAGGGTGGGAATAATTTCTACAGGGTTGGAATGCTTTCTAGAGGGTTGGAATGCTTTCTAGAGGGTTGGAATGCTTTCTAGAGTGTTGGAATGCTTTCTAGAGGGTTGAAATGCTATCTACAGGGTTGGAATGCTTTCTACAGAGTTGGAATACCTTTGTACAGAGTTGGAATAACTTTGTACAGGGTTGGAATGCTTTCTACAGGGTTGGAATGCTTTCGACAGGATTGGAATGCTTTCCACAGGGTTGGAATGCTTTCTAGAGGGTTGGAATGCTTTCTACAGGGTTGGAATGCTTTCGACAGGGTTGGAATACCTTTGTACAGAGTTGGAATGCTTTCTACAGGGTTGGAATACCTTTTTACAGAGTCAGAATGTTATGTACAGTGTTGGAATTCTTTCTACAGAGTTGGAATACCTTTGTACAGAGTTGGAATGCTTTCTACAGGTTTGGAATACCTTTGTACAGAGTTGGAATGCTTTCTACAGGGTTGGAATGCTTCCTACAGGGTTGGAATGCTTTCTACAGGTTTGGAAAACCTTTGTACAGAGTTGGAATGCTTCTAAAGGGTTGGAATGCTTTCTACAGGTTTGGTATACCTTTGTACAGAGTTGGAATGCTTTCTACAGGGTTGGAATGCTTCCTACAGGGTTGGAATGCTTTCTACAGGTTTGGAAAACCTTTGTACAGAGTTGGAATGCTTCTAAAGGGTTGGAATGCTTTCGACAGAGTTGTAATACCTTTGTACAGAGTTGGAATGCTTTCTACAGGGTTGGAATACCTTTGTACAGAGTTGGAATGCTTTCTACAGGGTTGGAATGCTCTCTACAGGGTTGGAATGCTTTCGACAGGGTTGGAATGCTTTCTACAGGGTTGGAACAGCTTTGTACAGGGTTGGAACGCTTTCCACAGAGTTGGAATACCTTTGCACAGAGTTGGAATGCTTTCTACAGTGTTGGAATGCTTTCTACAGGGTTGGAACGCTTTTGACAGAGTTGGAATACCTTTGTACAGAGTTGGAATGCTTTCTACAGGGTTGGAATACCTTTGTACAGAGTTGGAATGCTTTCTACAGCTTTGGAATACTTTCTACAGGGTTGGAATGCTTTCTAGAGTGTTGGAATGCTTTTGACAGTGTTGGAATGCTTTCGACAGGGTGGGAATGCTTTCGACAGAGTTGGAATACCTTTCTACAGAGTTGGAATGCTTTCTACAGGGTTGGAATACCTTTGAACAGAGTTGGAATGCTTTCTACAGGGTTGGAATGCTTTCTACAGAGTTGGAATACCTTTGTACAGAGTTGGAATGCTTTCTACAGGTTTGGAATACCTTTGTACAGAGTTGGAATGCTTTCTACAGGGTTGGAATGCTTTCTACAGGGTTGGAATGCTTTCTACAGGGTTGGAATGCTTCTACAGGGTTGGAATACCTTCGTACAGGGTTGGAATGCTTTCTACAGGGTTGGAATGCTTTCTACAGGGTTGGAATGCTTTCTACAATGGTTGGAATGCTTTCTACAGCGTTGGAATGCTTTCTAGAGGGTTGGAATGCTTTCGACAGGGTTAGAATGCTTTCGACAGGGTGGGAATGCTTTCGACAGAGTTGGAATACCTTTCTACAGAGTTGGAATGCTTTCTACAGGGTTGGAATGCTTTCTACAGGTTTGGAATGCTTTCTACAGGGTTGGAATGCTTTCTACAGGGTTGGAATGCTTTCTACAGGGTTGGAATGCTTCTACAGGGTTGGAATACCTTTGTACAGAGTTGGAATGCTTTCTACAGGGTTGGAATACCTTTGTACAGGGTCAGAATGTTATGTACAGGGTTGGAATTCTTTCTACAGAGTTGGAATACCTTTGTACAGAGTTGGAATGCTTTCTACAGGTTTGGAATACCTTTGTACAGAGTTGGAATGCTTTCTACAGGGTTGGAATGCTTCCTACAGGGTTGGAATGCTTTCTACAGGTTTGGAAAACCTTTGTACAGAGTTGGAATGCTTCTAAAGGGTTGGAATGCTTTCGACAGAGTTGTAATACCTTTGTACAGAGTTGTTATGCTTTCTACAGGGTTGGAATACCTTTGTACAGAGTTGGAATGCTTTCTACATTGTTGGAATGCTCTCTACAGGGTTGGAATGCTTTCGACGGGGTTGGAATGCTTTCTACAGGGTTGGAACAGCTTTGTACAGGGTTGGAACGCTTTCCACAGAGTTGGAATACCTTTGCACAGAGTTGGAATGCTTTCTACAGTGTTGGAATGCTTTCTACAGGGTTGGAACGCTTTTGACAGAGTTGGAATACCTTTGTACAGAGTTGGAATGCTTTCTACAGGGTTGGAATACCTTTGTACAGAGTTGGAATGCTTTCTACAGCTTTGGAATACTTTCTACAGGGTTGGAATGCTTTCTAGAGGGTTGGAATGCTTTCGACAGTGTTGGAATGCTTTCGACAGGGTGGGAATGCTTTCGACAGAGTTGGAATACCTTTCTACAGAGTTGGAATGCTTTCTACAGGGTTGGAATACCTTTGAACAGAGTTGGAATGCTTTCTACAGGGTTGGAATGCTTTCTACAGAGTTGGAATGCTTTCTACAGGGTTGGAATGCTTTCTACAGGGTTGGATTGCTTTCTACAGGGTTGGAATGCTTCTACAGGGTTGGAATACCTTTGTACAGAGTTGGAATGCTTTCTACAGGGTTGGAATACCTTTGTACAGGGTCAGAATGTTATGTACAGGGTTGGAATTCTTTCTACAGAGTTGGAATACCTTTGTACAGAGTTGGAATGCTTTCTACAGGTTTGGAATACCTTTGTACAGAGTTGGAATGCTTTCTACAGGGTTGGAATGCTTCCTACAGGGTTGGAATGCTTTCTACAGGTTTGGAAAACCTTTGTACAGAGTTGGAATGCTTCTAAAGGGTTGGAATGCTTTCGACAGAGTTGTAATACCTTTGTACAGAGTTGGAATGCTTTCTACAGGGTTGGAATACCTTTGTACAGAGTTGGAATGCTTTCTACATTGTTGGAATGCTCTCTACAGGGTTGGAATGCTTTCGACAGGGTTGGAATGCTTTCTACAGGGTTGGAACAGCTTTGTACAGGGTTGGAACGCTTTCCACAGAGTTGGAATACCTTTGCACAGAGTTGGAATGCTTTCTACAGTGTTGGAATGCTTTCTACAGGGTTGGAACGCTTTTGACAGAGTTGGAATACCTTTGTACAGAGTTGGAATGCTTTCTACAGGGTTGGAATACCTTTGTACAGAGTTGGAATGCTTTCTACAGCTTTGGAATACTTTCTACAGGGTTGGAATGCTTTCTAGAGGGTTGGAATGCTTTCGACAGTGTTGGAATGCTTTCGACAGGGTGGGAATGCTTTCGACAGAGTTGGAATACCTTTCTACAGAGTTGGAATGCTTTCTACAGGGTTGGAATACCTTTGAACAGAGTTGGAATGCTTTCTACAGGGTTGGAATGCTTTCTACAGAGTTGGAATACCTTTGTACAGAGTTGGAATGCTTTCTACAGGTTTGGAATACCTTTGTACAGAGTTGGAATGCTTTCTACAGGGATGGAATGCTTTCTACAGGGTTGGAATGCTTTCTACAGGGTTGGAATGCTTCTACAGGGTTGGAATACCTTCGTACACGGTTGGAATGCTTTCTACAGGGTTGGAATGCTTTCTACAGGGTTGGAATGCTTTCTACAATGGTTGGAATGCTTTCTACAGCGATGGAATGCTTTCTAGAGGGTTGGAATGCTTTCGACAGGGTTAGAATGCTTTCGACAGGGTTGGAATGCTTTCTACAGGGTTGGAATGCTTTCTACAATGGTTGGAATGCTTTCTACAGCGATGGAATGCTTTCTAGAGGGTTGGAATGCTTTCGACAGGGTTAGAATGCTTTCGACAGGGTGGGAATGCTTTCGACAGAGTTGGAATACCTTTCTACAGAGTTGGAATGCTTTCTACAGGGTTGGAATACCTTTGAACAGAGTTGGAATGCTTTCTACAGGGTTGGAATGCTTTCGACAGAGTTGGAATACCTTTGTACAGAGACAGAATGTTATGTACAGGGTTGGAATTCCTTCTAGAGAGTTGGAATACCTTTGTACAGGGTTGGAATGCTTTCGACAGAGTTGGAATACCTTTGTACAGGGTTGGAACAGCTTTGTACAGGCTGGGAATACTTTCTACAGGGTTGGAATGCTTTCTACAGGGTTGGAATGCTTTCTAGAGGGTTGGAATGCTTTCTAGAGTGTTGGAATGCTATCTACAGGGTTGGAATGCATTCTACAGAGTTGGAATACCTTTCTACAGGGTTGGAACAGCTTTGTACAGGGTTGGAATACTTTCTACAGGGTTGGAATGCTTTCTAGAGGGTTGGAATGCTTTCGACAGGGTTGGAATACCTTTGTACAGAGTTGGAATGCTTTCTACAGGGTTGGAATACCTTTGTACAGAGTCAGAATGTTATGTACAGGGTTGGAATTCTTTCTACAGAGTTGGAATACCTTTGTACAGAGTTGGAATACCTTTGTACAGGGTTGGAACAGCTTTGTACAGCGTTGGAATACTTTCTACAGGGTTGGAATGCTTTCGACAGGGTTGGAATGCTTTCGACAGGGTGGGAATGCTTTCGACAGAGTTGGAATACCATTGTACAGAGTTGGAATGCTTTCTACAGGGTTGGAATACCTTTGTACAGAGTCAGAATGTTATGTACAGGGTTGGAATTCTTTCTACAGAGTTGGAATACCTTTCTACAGAGTTGGAATGCTTTCTACAGGGTTGGAATACCTTTGTACAGGGATGGAACAGCTTTGTACAGGGTGGGAATAATTTCTACAGGGTTGGAATGCTTTCTAGAGGGTTGGAATGCTTTCTAGAGGGTTGGAATGCTTTCTAGAGGGTTGGAATGCTTTCTAGAGTGTTGGAATGCTTTCTAGAGGGTTGAAATGCTATCTACAGGGTTGGAATGCTTTCTACAGAGTTGGCATACCCTTGTACAGGGTTGGAACAGCTTTGTACAGGGTTGGAACACTTTCTACAGGGTTGGAATGCTTTCTAGAGGGTTGGAATGCTTTCTACAGGGTTGGAATGCTTTCGACAGAGTTGGAATACCTTTGTACAGAGTTGGAATGCTTTCTACAGGGTTGGAATACCTTTTTACAGAGTCAGAATGTTATGTACAGTGTTGGAATTCTTTCTACAGAGTTGGAATACCTTTGTACAGAGTTGGAATAACTTTGTACAGGGTAGGAATACTTTCTACAGGGTTGGAATACTTTCTACAGGGTTGGAATGCTTTCGACAGAGTTGGAATGCTTTCTACAGGGTTGGAATTTTTTCGGCAGGGTTGGAATACCTTTGTACAGAGTTAGAATGTTATGTACAGAGTAGGAGTGCTTTCTACAGGGTTGGAACGCTTCCTACAGGTTTAGAATGGTTTCGACAGATTTGGAATGCTTTCGACAGGGTTGGAATGCTTTCTACAGGGTTGGAAAGCTTTCGACAGGGTTGGAGTGCTTTCTACAGGGTTGGAATGCTTTCTACAGGGTTGGAATGCTTTCTACAGGGTTGGAATGCTTTCTACAGGGTTGGAATGCTTTCTAGAGGGTTGGAATGCTTTCTAGAGGGTTGGAATGCTGTCTACAGGGTTGGAATGCTTTCTACAGAGTTGGAATACCTTTGTACAGGGTTGGAACAGCTTTGTACAGGGTTGGAATACTTTCTACAGGGTTGGAATGCTTTCTAGAGGGTTGGATTGCTTTCGACAGGGTTGGAATACCTTTGTACAGAGTTGGAATGCTTTCTACAGGGTTGGAATACCTTTGTACAGAGTCAGAATGTTATGTACAGTGTTGGAGTTCTTCCTACAGAGTTGGAATACCTTTGTACAGAGTTGGAATGCTTTCTACAGGGATGGAATACCTTTGTACAGAGTTGGAATGCTTTCTACAGGGTTGGAATGCTTTCTACAGGGTTTTAATGCTTTCTACAGGGTTGGAATGCTTTCTACGGGGTTGGAATGCTTTCTACAGGGTTGGAATGCTTTCGACAGAGTTGGAACACCTTTGTACAGAGTCAGAATGTTATGTACAGGGTTGGACTTCTTTCTACAGAGTTGGAATACCTTTGTACAGAGTTGGAATACCTTTGTACAGGGTTGGAACAGCTTTGTACAGCGTTGGAATACTTTCTACAGGGTTGGAATGCTTTCTAGAGGGTTGGAATGCTTTCGACAGGGTTGGAATGCTTTCGACAGGGTGGGAATGCTTTCGACAGAGTTGGAATACCACTGTACAGAGTTGGAATGCTTTCTACAGGGTTGGAATACCTTTGTACAGAGTCAGAATGTTATGTACAGGGTTGGAATTCTTTCTACATAGTTGGAATACCTTTCTACAGAGTTGGAATGCTTTCTACAGGGTTGGAACGCTTCCTACAGGTTTAGAATGGTTTCGACAGATTTGGAATACCTTTGTACAGGGTTGGAATGCTTTCTACAGAGTTGGAATACCCTTGTACAGGGTTTGAATGCTTTCTACAGGGTTGGAATGCTTTCGACAGGGTTGGAATGCTTTCGACAGAGTTGGAATGCTTTCGACAGGGTTGGAATGCTTTCTACAGGGTTGGAAAGCTTTCGACAGGGTTGGAGTGCTTTCTACAGGGTTGGAATGCTTTCTACAGGGTTGGAATGCTTTCTACAGGGTTGGAATGCTTTCTACAGGGTTGGAATGCTTTCTAGAGGGTTGGAATGCTTTCTAGAGGGTTGGAATGCTGTCTACAGGGTTGGAATGCTTTCTACAGAGTTGGAATACCTTTGTACAGGGTTGGAACAGCTTTGTACAGGGTTGGAATACTTTCTACAGGGTTGGAATGCTTTCTAGAGGGTTGGATTGCTTTCGACAGGGTTGGAATACCTTTGTACAGAGTTGGAATGCTTTCTACAGGGTTGGAATACCCTTGTACAGAGTCAGAATGTTATGTACAGTGTTGGAGTTCTTCCTACAGAGTTGGAATACCTTTGTACAGAGTTGGAATGATTTCTACAGGGATGGAATACCTTTGTACAGAGTTGGAATGCTTTCTACAGGGTTGGAATGCTTTCTACAGGGTTTTAATGCTTTCTACAGGGTTGGAATGCTTTCTACGGGGTTGGAATGCTTTCTACAGGGTTGGAATGCTTTCGACAGAGTTGGAACACCTTTGTACAGAGTCAGAATGTTATGTACAGGGTTGGACTTCTTTCTACAGAGTTGGAATACCTTTGTACAGAGTTGGAATACCTTTGTACAGGGTTGGAACAGCTTTGTACAGCGTTGGAATACTTTCTACAGGGTTGGAATGCTTTCTAGAGGGTTGGAATGCTTTCGACAGGGTTGGAATGCTTTCGACAGGGTGGGAATGCTTTCGACAGAGTTGGAATACCACTGTACAGAGTTGGAATGCTTTCTACAGGGTTGGAATACCTTTGTACAGAGTCAGAATGTTATGTACAGGGTTGGAATTCTTTCTACATAGTTGGAATACCTTTCTACAGAGTTGGAATGCTTTCTACAGGGTTGGAATACCTTTGTACAGGGATGGAACAGCTTTGTACAGGGTGGGAATAATTTCTACAGGGTTGGAATGCTTTCTAGAGGGTTGGAATGCTTTCTAGAGGGTTGGAATGCTTTCTAGAGTGTTGGAATGCTTTCTAGAGGGTTGAAATGCTATCTACAGGGTTGGAATGCTTTCTACAGAGTTGGAATACCTTTGTACAGAGTTGGAATAACTTTGTACAGGGTTGGAATGCTTTCTACAGGGTTGGAATGCTTTCGACAGGATTGGAATGCTTTCCACAGGGTTGGAATGCTTTCTAGAGGGTTGGAATGCTTTCTACAGGGTTGGAATGCTTTCGACAGGGTTGGAATACCTTTGTACAGAGTTGGAATGCTTTCTACAGGGTTGGAATACCTTTTTACAGAGTCAGAATGTTATGTACAGTGTTGGAATTCTTTCTACAGAGTTGGAATACCTTTGTACAGAGTTGGAATAACTTTGTACAGGGTAGGAATACTTGCTACAGGGTTGGAATACTTTCTACAGGGTTGGAATGCTTTCGACAGAGTTGGAATGCTTTCTACAGGGTTGGAATACCTTTGTACAGGGTTGGATTGCTTTCTACAGAGTTGGAATGCTTTCTACAGGATTGGAATGCTTTCTACAGGGTTGGAATTTTTTCGGCAGGGTTGGAATACCTTTGTACAGAGTTAGAATGTTATGTACAGAGTAGGAGTGCTTTCTACAGGGTTGGAACGCTTCCTACAGGGTTAGAATGGTTTCGACAGATTTGGAATACCTTTGTACAGGGTTGGAATGCTTTCTACAGAGTTGGAATACCCTTGTACAGGGTTGGAACAGCTTTGTACAGGGTTGGAATACTTTCTACAGGGTTGGAATGCTTTCTAGAGGGTTGGATTGCTTTCGACAGGGTTGGAATACCTTTGTACAGAGTTGGAATGCTTTCTACAGGGTTGGAATGCTTTCTACAGGGTTGGAATGCTTTCTACAGGGTTGGAATGCTTTCTAGAGGGTTGGAATGCTTTCTAGAGGGTTGGAATGCTGTCTACAGGGTTGGAATGCTTTCTACAGAGTTGGAATACCTTTGTACAGGGTTGGAACAGCTTTGTACAGGGTTGGAATACTTTCTGCAGGGTTGGAATGCTTTCTAGAGGGTTGGATTGCTTTCGACAGGGTTGGAATACCTTTGTACAGAGTTGGAATGCTTTCTACAGGGTTGGAATGCTTTCGACAGGGTTGGAATGCTTTCGACAGAGTTGGAATGCTTTCGACAGGGTTGGAATGCTTTCTACAGGGTTGGAAAGCTTTCGACAGGGTTGGAATGCTTTCGACAGAGTTGGAATACCTTTGTGCAGGGTTGGAATGCTTTCTACAGGGTTGGAGTGCTTTCTACAGGGTTGGAATGCTTTCTACAGGGTTGGAATGCTTTCTACAGGGTTGGAATGCTTTCTACAGGGTTGGAATGCTTTCTACAGGGTTAGAATGGTTTCGACAGAGTTGGAATACCTTTGTACAGAGTTGGAATAACTTTGTACAGGGTTGGAATGCTTTCTACAGGGTTGGAATGCTTTCGACAGTGATGGAATACCTTTGTTCAGAGTTGCAAAGCTTTCTACAGTGTTGGAATGCTTTCTACAGGGTTGGAACGCTTTTGACAGAGTTGGAATACCTTTGTACAGAGTTGGAATGCTTTCTACAGGGTTGGAATACCTTTGTACAGGGATGGAACAGCTTTGTACAGGGTGGGAATAATTTCTACAGGGTTGGAATGCTTTCTAGAGGGTTGGAATGCTTTCTAGAGGGTTGGAATGCTTTCTAGAGTGTTGGAATGCTTTCTAGAGGGTTGAAATGCTATCTACAGGGTTGGAATGCTTTCTACAGAGTTGGCATACCTTTGTACAGGGTTGGAAAAGCTTTGTACAGGGTTGGAACACTTTCTACAGGGTTGGAATGCTTTCTAGAGGGTTGGAATGCTTTCGACAGGGTTGGAATGCTTTCGACAGAGTTGGAATACCTTTGTACAGGGTCAGAATGTTATGTACAGTGTTGGAATTCTTTCTACAGAGTTGGAATACCTTTGTACAGAGTTGGAATGCTTTCTACAGGGTTGGAATACCTTTGTACAGAGTTGGAATGCTTTCTACAGGGTTGGAATGCTCTCTACAGGGTTGGAACGCTTTCGACAGAGTTGGAATACCTTTGTACAGAGTTGGAATGCTTTCTACAGGGTTGGAATACCTTTGTACAGAGTTGGAATGCTTTCTACAGCTTTGGAATACTTTCTACAGGGTTGGAATACCTTTCTACAGAGTTGGAATGCTTTCTACAGGGTTGGAATACCTTTGAACAGAGTTGGAATGCTTTCTACAGGGTTGGAATGTTTTCGACAGAGTTGGAATATCTTTGTACAGAGACAGAATGTTATGTACAGGGTTGGAATTCTTTCTACAGAGTTGGAATACCTTTGTACATAGTTGGAATGCTTTCTACAGGTTTGGAATACATTTGTACAGAGCTGGAATGCTTTCTACAGGTTTGGAATACATTTGTACAGGGTTGGAATTCTTTCTACAGAATTGGAATACCTTTGTACAGGGTTGGAATGTTTTCTACAGGGCTGGAATGCTTTCTACAGGGTTGGAATGCTTCCGAAAGAGTTGGAATACCTTTGTACAGGCTTGGAACAGCTTTGTACAGGGTTCGAATACTTTCTACAGGGTTGGAATGCTTTCTACAGGGTTGGAATGCTTTCTACAGGGTTGGAATGCTTTCTACAGGATTGGAATGCTTCTACAGGGTTGGAATACCTTCGTACAGGGTTGGAATGCTTTCTACAGGGTTGGAATGCTTTCTACAGGGTTGGAATGCTTTCTACAGGGTTGGAATGCTTTCTACAGCGTTGGACTGCTTTCTAGAGGGTTGGAATGCTTTCGACAGGGTTGGAATACCTTCGTACAGGGTTGGAATGCTTTCGACAGAGATGGAATACCTTTGTACAGGGTTGGAACAGCTTTGTACAGGCTGGGAATACTTTCTACAGGGTTGGAATGCTTTCTAGAGGGTTGGAATGCTTTCTAGAGGGTTGGAATGCTTTCTAGAGGGTTGGAATGCTATCTACAGGGTTGGAATGCTTTCTACAGAGTTGGAATACCTTTGTACAGGGTTGGAACAGCTTTGTACAGGGTTGGAATACTTTCTACAGGGTTGGAATGCTTTCTAGAGGGTTGGAATGCTTTCGACAGGGTTGGAATACCTTTGTACAGAGTTGGAATGCTTTCTACAGGGTTGGAATACCTTTGTACAGAGTCAGAATGTTATGTACAGTGTTGGAGTTCTTCCTACAGAGTTGGAATACCTTTGTACAGAGTTGGAATGCTTTCTACAGGGATGGAATACCTTTGTACAGAGTTAGAATGCTTTCTACAGGATTGGAATGCTTTCTACAGGGTTGGAATTTTTTCGGCAGGGTTGGAATACCTTTGTACAGAGTTAGAATGTTATGTACAGAGTTTGAGTGCTTTCTACAGGGTTGGAACGCTTCCTGCAGGGTTAGAATGGTTTCGACAGGGTTGGAATGCTTTCGACAGAGTTGGAATGCTTTCGACAGGGTTGGAATGCTTTCGACAGAGTTGGAATACCTTTGTACAGAGTTGGAATAACTTTGTACAGGGAAGGAATACTTTCTACAGGGTTGGAATGCTTTCGACAGAGTTGGAATACCTTTGTACAGAGTTGGAAAAACTTTGTACAGGGAAGGAATACTTTCTACAGGGTTGGAATACTTTCTACAGGGTTGGAATGCTTTCTACAGGGTTGGAAGGCTTTCGACAGGGTTGGAATGCTTTCTACAGGGTTGGAATGCTTTCTACAGTGTTGGAATGCTTTCTACAGGGTTGGAATGCTTTCTACAGGGTTGGAATGCTTTCTACAGTGTTGGAATGCTTTCTACAGTGTTGGAATGCTTTCTACAGTGTTGGAATGCTTTCTACAGGGTTGGAACGCTTTCGACAGAATTGGAATACCTTTGTACAGAGTTGGAATGCTTTCTACAGGGTTGGAATGCTTTCTACAGAGTTGGAATACCTTTGTACAGAGTTGGAATGCTTTCTACAAGTTTGGAATACCCTTGTACAGGGTTGGAATGCTTTCTACAGGGTTGGAATGCTTTCGACAGGGTTGGAATGCTTTCGACAGAGTTGGAATGCATTCGACAGGGTTGGAATGCTTTCGACAGAGTTGGAATACCTTTGTACAGAGTTGGAATAACTTTGTACGGGGAAGGAATACTTTCTACAGGGTTGGAATACTTTCTACAGGGTTGGAATGCTTTCTACAGGGTTGGAATGCTTTCTACAGGGTTGGAATGCTTTCAACAGGGTTGCAATGCTTTCTACAGGGTTGGAAAGCTTTCGACAGGGTTGGAATGCTTTCGACAGAGTTGGAATACCTTTGTGCAGGGTTGGAATGCTTTCTACAGGGTTGGAATGCTTTCTACACGGTTGGAATGCTTTCTACAGGGTTGGAATGCTTTCTACAGGGTTGGAATGCTTTCTACAGGGTTAGAATGGTTTCGACAGAGTTGGAATACCTTTGTACAGGGTTGGAATAACTTTGTACAGGGTTGGAATGCTTTCTACAGGGTTAGAATGCTTTCGACAGAGATGGAATACCTTTGTTCAGAGTTGCAAAGCTTTCTACAGGGTTGGAATACTTTCTACAGGATTGGAATGTTTTGTACGGGGTTGGAATGCTTTCTACAGGGTGGGAATGCTTCCTAGAGGGTTGGAATTCTTTCGGCAGGGTAGGAATTCTTTCGACAGAGTTGGAATACCTTTGTACAGGGTTGGAATGCTTTCTACAGGGTTGGTATACTTTCTACAGGGTTGGAATACCTTTGTACAGTGTTGGAATACCTTTGTACAGAGTTGGAATACCTATGTACAAGGTTGGAATACCTTTGTACAGGGTTGGAATGCTTTCTACAGGGTGGGAATGCTTCCTAGAGGGTTGGAATTCTTTCGGCAGGGTAGGAATTCTTTCGACAGAGATGGAATACCTTTGTTCAGAGTTGCAAAGCTTTCTACAGGGTTGGAATACTTTCTACAGGATTGGAATGTTTTGTACGGGGTTGGAATGCTTTCTACAGGGTGGGAATGCTTCCTAGAGGGTTGGAATTCTTTCGGCAGGGTAGGAATTCTTTCGACAGAGTTGGAATACCTTTGTACAGGGTTGGAATGCTTTTCACAGGATTGGAATGCTTTCTACAGGGTTGGAATTTTTTCGGCAGGGTTGGAATACCTTTGTGCAGAGTTAGAATGTTATGTACAGAGTTGGAGTGCTTTCTACAGGGTTGGAACGCTTCCTACAGGGTTAGAATTGTTTCGACAGATTTGGAATACCTTTGTACAGGGTTGGAATGCTTTCTACAGAGTTGGAATACCCTTGTACAGGGTTGGAATGCTTTCTACAGGGTTGGAATGCTTTCGACATGGTTGGAATGCTTTCGACAGAGTTGGAATGCTTTCGACAGGGTCGGAATGCTTTCGACAGAGTTGGAATACCTTTGTACAGAGTTGGAATAATTTTGTACAGGGTAGGAATACTTTCTACAGGGTTGGACTACTTTCTACAGGGTTGGAATGCTTTCTACAGGGTTGGAATGCTTTCGACAGGGTTGGAATGCTTTCTACAGGGTTGGAATGCTTTCTACAGGGTTGGAATGCTTTCAACAGGGTTGCAATGCTTTCTACAGGGTTGGAATGCTTCTACAGGGTTGGAATACCTTCGTACAGGGTTGGAATGCTTTCTACAGTGTTGGAATGCTTTCTACAGGGTTGGAATGCTTTCTACAGGGTTGGAATGCTTTCTACAGTGTTGGAATGCTTTCTACAGTGTTGGAATGCTTTCTACAGTGTTGGAATGCTTTCTACAGGGTTGGAACGCTTTCGACAGAATTGGAATACCTTTGTACAGAGTTGGAATGCTTTCTACAGGGTTGGAATGCTTTCTACAGAGTTGGAATACCTATGTACAGAGTTGGAATGCTTTCTACAGGTTTGGAATACCTTTGTACAGAGTTGGAATGCTTTCTACATGGTTGGAATGCTTTCTACAGGGTTGGAATGCTTTCTACAGGGTTGGAATGCTTCTACAGGGTTGGAATACCTTCGTACAGGGTTGGAATGCTTTCTACAGGGTTGGAATGCTTTCTACAGGGTTGGAATGCTTTCTACAGGGTTGGAATGCTTTCTACAGCGTTGGAATGCTTTCTAGAGGGTTGGAATGCTTTCGACAGGGTTGGAATACCTTCGTACAGGGTTGGAATGCTTTCGACAGAGTTGGAATACCTTTGTACAGGGTTGGAACAGCTTTGTACAGGCTGGGAATACTTTCTACAGGGTTGGAATGCTTTCTAGAGGGTTGGAATGCTTTCTAGAAGGTTGGAATGCTTTCTAGAGGGTTGGAATGCTATCTACAGGGTTGGAATACCTTTCTACAGAGTTGGAATGCTTTCTACAGGGTAGGAATACCTTTGAACAGAGTTGGAATGCTTTCTACAGGGTTGGAATGTTTTCGACAGAGTTGGAATACCTTTGTACAGAGACAGAATGTTATGTACAGGGTTGGAATTCTTTCTACAGAGTTGGAATACCTTTGTACAGGGTTGGAATGTTTTCTACAGGGCTGGAATGCTTTCTACAGGGTTGGAATGCTTCCGAAAGAGTTGGAATACCTTTGTACAGGGATGGAACAGCTTTGTACAGGGTGGGAATAATTTCTACAGGGTTGGAATGCTTTCTAGAGGGTTGGAATGCTTTCTAGAGGGTTGGAATGCTTTCTAGAGTGTTGGAATGCTTTCTAGAGGGTTGAAATGCTATCTACAGGGTTGGAATGCTTTCTACAGAGTTGGCATACCTTTGTACAGGGTTGGAAAAGCTTTGTACAGGGTTGGAACACTTTCTACAGGGTTGGAATGCTTTCTAGAGGGTTGGAATGCTTTCGACAGGGTTGGAATGCTTTCGACAGAGTTGGAATACCTTTGTACAGGGTCAGAATGTTATGTACAGTGTTGGAATTCTTTCTACAGAGTTGGAATACCTTTGTACAGAGTTGGAATGCTTTCTACAGGGTTGGAATACCTTTGTACAGAGTTGGAATGCTTTCTACAGGGTTGGAATGCTCTCTACAGGGTTGGAACGCTTTCGACAGAGTTGGAATACCTTTGTACAGAGTTGGAATGCTTTCTACAGGGTTGGAATACCTTTGTACAGAGTTGGAATGCTTTCTACAGCTTTGGAATACTTTCTACAGGGTTGGAATACCTTTCTACAGAGTTGGAATGCTTTCTACAGGGTTGGAATACCTTTGAACAGAGTTGGAATGCTTTCTACAGGGTTGGAATGTTTTCGACAGAGTTGGAATACCTTTGTACAGAGACAGAATGTTATGTACAGGGTTGGAATTCTTTCTACAGAGTTGGAATACCTTTGTACATAGTTGGAATGCTTTCTACAGGTTTGGAATACATTTGTACAGAGCTGGAATGCTTTCTACAGGTTTGGAATACATTTGTACAGGGTTGGAATTCTTTCTACAGAATTGGAATACCTTTGTACAGGGTTGGAATGTTTTCTACAGGGCTGGAATGCTTTCTACAGGGTTGGAATGCTTCCGAAAGAGTTGGAATACCTTTGTACAGGCTTGGAACAGCTTTGTACAGGGTTCGAATACTTTCTACAGGGTTGGAATGCTTTCTACAGGGTTGGAATGCTTTCTACAGGGTTGGAATGCTTTCTACAGGATTGGAATGCTTCTACAGGGTTGGAATACCTTCGTACAGGGTTGGAATGCTTTCTACAGGGTTGGAATGCTTTCTACAGGGTTGGAATGCTTTCTACAGGGTTGGAATGCTTTCTACAGCGTTGGACTGCTTTCTAGAGGGTTGGAATGCTTTCGACAGGGTTGGAATACCTTCGTACAGGGTTGGAATGCTTTCGACAGAGATGGAATACCTTTGTACAGGGTTGGAACAGCTTTGTACAGGCTGGGAATACTTTCTACAGGGTTGGAATGCTTTCTAGAGGGTTGGAATGCTTTCTAGAGGGTTGGAATGCTTTCTAGAGGGTTGGAATGCTATCTACAGGGTTGGAATGCTTTCTACAGAGTTGGAATACCTTTGTACAGGGTTGGAACAGCTTTGTACAGGGTTGGAATACTTTCTACAGGGTTGGAATGCTTTCTAGAGGGTTGGAATGCTTTCGACAGGGTTGGAATACCTTTGTACAGAGTTGGAATGCTTTCTACAGGGTTGGAATACCTTTGTACAGAGTCAGAATGTTATGTACAGTGTTGGAGTTCTTCCTACAGAGTTGGAATACCTTTGTACAGAGTTGGAATGCTTTCTACAGGGATGGAATACCTTTGTACAGAGTTAGAATGCTTTCTACAGGATTGGAATGCTTTCTACAGGGTTGGAATTTTTTCGGCAGGGTTGGAATACCTTTGTACAGAGTTAGAATGTTATGTACAGAGTTTGAGTGCTTTCTACAGGGTTGGAACGCTTCCTGCAGGGTTAGAATGGTTTCGACAGGGTTGGAATGCTTTCGACAGAGTTGGAATGCTTTCGACAGGGTTGGAATGCTTTCGACAGAGTTGGAATACCTTTGTACAGAGTTGGAATAACTTTGTACAGGGAAGGAATACTTTCTACAGGGTTGGAATGCTTTCGACAGAGTTGGAATACCTTTGTACAGAGTTGGAAAAACTTTGTACAGGGAAGGAATACTTTCTACAGGGTTGGAATACTTTCTACAGGGTTGGAATGCTTTCTACAGGGTTGGAAGGCTTTCGACAGGGTTGGAATGCTTTCTACAGGGTTGGAATGCTTTCTACAGTGTTGGAATGCTTTCTACAGGGTTGGAATGCTTTCTACAGGGTTGGAATGCTTTCTACAGTGTTGGAATGCTTTCTACAGTGTTGGAATGCTTTCTACAGTGTTGGAATGCTTTCTACAGGGTTGGAACGCTTTCGACAGAATTGGAATACCTTTGTACAGAGTTGGAATGCTTTCTACAGGGTTGGAATGCTTTCTACAGAGTTGGAATACCTTTGTACAGAGTTGGAATGCTTTCTACAAGTTTGGAATACCCTTGTACAGGGTTGGAATGCTTTCTACAGGGTTGGAATGCTTTCGACAGGGTTGGAATGCTTTCGACAGAGTTGGAATGCATTCGACAGGGTTGGAATGCTTTCGACAGAGTTGGAATACCTTTGTACAGAGTTGGAATAACTTTGTACGGGGAAGGAATACTTTCTACAGGGTTGGAATACTTTCTACAGGGTTGGAATGCTTTCTACAGGGTTGGAATGCTTTCTACAGGGTTGGAATGCTTTCAACAGGGTTGCAATGCTTTCTACAGGGTTGGAAAGCTTTCGACAGTGTTGGAATGCTTTCGACAGAGTTGGAATACCTTTGTGCAGGGTTGGAATGCTTTCTACAGGGTTGGAATGCTTTCTACACGGTTGGAATGCTTTCTACAGGGTTGGAATGCTTTCTACAGGGTTGGAATGCTTTCTACAGGGTTAGAATGGTTTCGACAGAGTTGGAATACCTTTGTACAGGGTTGGAATAACTTTGTACAGGGTTGGAATGCTTTCTACAGGGTTAGAATGCTTTCGACAGAGATGGAATACCTTTGTTCAGAGTTGCAAAGCTTTCTACAGGGTTGGAATACTTTCTACAGGATTGGAATGTTTTGTACGGGGTTGGAATGCTTTCTACAGGGTGGGAATGCTTCCTAGAGGGTTGGAATTCTTTCGGCAGGGTAGGAATTCTTTCGACAGAGTTGGAATACCTTTGTACAGGGTTGGAATGCTTTCTACAGGGTTGGTATACTTTCTACAGGGTTGGAATACCTTTGTACAGTGTTGGAATACCTTTGTACAGAGTTGGAATACCTATGTACAAGGTTGGAATACCTTTGTACAGGGTTGGAATGCTTTCTACAGAGCTGGAATGCTTTTCACAGGATTGGAATGCTTTCTACAGGGTTGGAATTTTTTCGGCAGGGTTGGAATACCTTTGTGCAGAGTTAGAATGTTATGTACAGAGTTGGAGTGCTTTCTACAGGGTTGGAACGCTTCCTACAGGGTTAGAATTGTTTCGACAGATTTGGAATACCTTTGTACAGGGTTGGAATGCTTTCTACAGAGTTGGAATACCCTTGTACAGGGTTGGAATGCTTTCTACAGGGTTGGAATGCTTTCGACATGGTTGGAATGCTTTCGACAGAGTTGGAATGCTTTCGACAGGGTCGGAATGCTTTCGACAGAGTTGGAATACCTTTGTACAGAGTTGGAATAATTTTGTACAGGGTAGGAATACTTTCTACAGGGTTGGACTACTTTCTACAGGGTTGGAATGCTTTCTACAGGGTTGGAATGCTTTCGACAGGGTTGGAATGCTTTCTACAGGGTTGGAATGCTTTCTACAGGGTTGGAATGCTTTCAACAGGGTTGCAATGCTTTCTACAGGGTTGGAATGCTTCTACAGGGTTGGAATACCTTCGTACAGGGTTGGAATGCTTTCTACAGTGTTGGAATGCTTTCTACAGGGTTGGAATGCTTTCTACAGGGTTGGAATGCTTTCTACAGTGTTGGAATGCTTTCTACAGTGTTGGAATGCTTTCTACAGTGTTGGAATGCTTTCTACAGGGTTGGAACGCTTTCGACAGAATTGGAATACCTTTGTACAGAGTTGGAATGCTTTCTACAGGGTTGGAATGCTTTCTACAGAGTTGGAATACCTATGTACAGAGTTGGAATGCTTTCTACAGGTTTGGAATACCTTTGTACAGAGTTGGAATGCTTTCTACATGGTTGGAATGCTTTCTACAGGGTTGGAATGCTTTCTACAGGGTTGGAATGCTTCTACAGGGTTGGAATACCTTCGTACAGGGTTGGAATGCTTTCTACAGGGTTGGAATGCTTTCTACAGGGTTGGAATGCTTTCTACAGGGTTGGAATGCTTTCTACAGCGTTGGAATGCTTTCTAGAGGGTTGGAATGCTTTCGACAGGGTTGGAATACCTTCGTACAGGGTTGGAATGCTTTCGACAGAGTTGGAATACCTTTGTACAGGGTTGGAACAGCTTTGTACAGGCTGGGAATACTTTCTACAGGGTTGGAATGCTTTCTAGAGGGTTGGAATGCTTTCTAGAAGGTTGGAATGCTTTCTAGAGGGTTGGAATGCTATCTACAGGGTTGGAATGCTTTCTACAGAGTTGGAATACCTTTGTACAGGGTTGGAACAGCTTTGTACAGGGTTGGAATGCTTTCTAGAGGGTTGGAATGCTTTCGACAGGGTTGGAATACCTTTGTACAGAGTTGGAATGCTTTCTACAGGGTTGGAATACCTTTGTACAGAGTCAGAATGTTATGTACAGTGTTGGAGTTCTTCCTACAGAGTTGGAATACCTTTGTACAGAGTTGGAATGCTTTCTACAGGGATGGAATACCTTTGTACAGAGTTAGAATGCTTTCTACAGGATTGGAATGCTTTCTACAGGGTTGGAATTTTTTCGGCAGGGTTGGAATACCTTTGTACAGAGTTAGAATGTTATGTACAGAGTTTGAGTGCTTTCTACAGGGTTGGAACGCTTCCTGCAGGGTTAGAATGGTTTCGACAGGGTTGGAATGCTTTCGACAGAGTTGGAATGCTTTCGACAGGGTTGGAATGCTTTCGACAGAGTTGGAATACCTTTGTACAGAGTTGGAATAACTTTGTACAGGGAAGGAATACTTTCTACAGGGTTGGAATGCTTTCGACAGAGTTGGAATACCTTTGTACAGAGTTGGAAAAACTTTGTACAGGGAAGGAATACTTTCTACAGGGTTGGAATACTTTCTACAGGGTTGGAATGCTTTCTACAGGGTTGGAAGGCTTTCGACAGGGTTGGAATGCTTTCGACAGGGTTGGAATGCTTTCTACAGGGTTGGAATGCTTTCTACAGTGTTGGAATGCTTTCTACAGGGTTGGAATGCTTTCTACAGGGTTGGAATGCTTTCTACAGTGTTGGAATGCTTTCTACAGTGTTGGAATGCTTTCTACAGTGTTGGAATGCTTTCTACAGGGTTGGAACGCTTTCGACAGAATTGGAATACCTTTGTACAGAGTTGGAATGCTTTCTACAGGGTTGGAATGCTTTCTACAGAGTTGGAATACCTTTGTACAGAGTTGGAATGCTTTCTACAAGTTTGGAATACCCTTGTACAGGGTTGGAATGCTTTCTACAGGGTTGGAATGCTTTCGACAGGGTTGGAATGCTTTCGACAGAGTTGGAATGCATTCGACAGGGTTGGAATGCTTTCGACAGAGTTGGAATACCTTTGTACAGAGTTGGAATAACTTTGTACGGGGAAGGAATACTTTCTACAGGGTTGGAATACTTTCTACAGGGTTGGAATGCTTTCTACAGGGTTGGAATGCTTTCTACAGGGTTGGAATGCTTTCAACAGGGTTGCAATGCTTTCTACAGGGTTGGAAAGCTTTCGACAGGGTTGGAATGCTTTCGACAGAGTTGGAATACCTTTGTGCAGGGTTGGAATGCTTTCTACAGGGTTGGAATGCTTTCTACACGGTTGGAATGCTTTCTACAGGGTTGGAATGCTTTCTACAGGGTTGGAATGCTTTCTACAGGGTTAGAATGGTTTCGACAGAGTTGGAATACCTTTGTACAGGGTTGGAATAACTTTGTACAGGGTTGGAATGCTTTCTACAGGGTTGGTATACTTTCTACAGGGTTGGAATACCTTTGTACAGTGTTGGAATACCTTTGTACAGAGTTGGAATACCTATGTACAAGGTTGGAATACCTTTGTACAGGGTTGGAATGCTTTCTACAGAGCTGGAATGCTTTTCACAGGATTGGAATGCTTTCTACAGGGTTGGAATTTTTTCGGCAGGGTTGGAATACCTTTGTGCAGAGTTAGAATGTTATGTACAGAGTTGGAGTGCTTTCTACAGGGTTGGAACGCTTCCTACAGGGTTAGAATTGTTTCGACAGATTTGGAATACCTTTGTACAGGGTTGGAATGCTTTCTACAGAGTTGGAATACCCTTGTACAGGGTTGGAATGCTTTCTACAGGGTTGGAATGCTTTCGACATGGTTGGAATGCTTTCGACAGAGTTGGAATGCTTTCGACAGGGTCGGAATGCTTTCGACAGAGTTGGAATACCTTTGTACAGAGTTGGAATAATTTTGTACAGGGTAGGAATACTTTCTACAGGGTTGGACTACTTTCTACAGGGTTGGAATGCTTTCTACAGGGTTGGAATGCTTTCGACAGGGTTGGAATGCTTTCTACAGGGTTGGAATGCTTTCTACAGGGTTGGAATGCTTTCAACAGGGTTGCAATGCTTTCTACAGGGTTGGAATGCTTCTACAGGGTTGGAATACCTTCGTACAGGGTTGGAATGCTTTCTACAGTGTTGGAATGCTTTCTACAGGGTTGGAATGCTTTCTACAGGGTTGGAATGCTTTCTACAGTGTTGGAATGCTTTCTACAGTGTTGGAATGCTTTCTACAGTGTTGGAATGCTTTCTACAGGGTTGGAACGCTTTCGACAGAATTGGAATACCTTTGTACAGAGTTGGAATGCTTTCTACAGGGTTGGAATGCTTTCTACAGAGTTGGAATACCTATGTACAGAGTTGGAATGCTTTCTACAGGTTTGGAATACCTTTGTACAGAGTTGGAATGCTTTCTACATGGTTGGAATGCTTTCTACAGGGTTGGAATGCTTTCTACAGGCTGGGAATGCTTTCTACAGGTTTGGAATACCTTTGTACAGAGTTGGAATGCTTTCTACATGGTTGGAATGCTTTCTACAGGGTTGGAATGCTTTCTACAGGGTTGGAATGCTTCTACAGGGTTGGAATACCTTCGTACAGGGTTGGAATACCTTCGTACAGGGTTGGAATGCTTTCTACAGGGTTGGAATGCTTTCTACAGGGTTGGAATGCTATCTACAGGGTTGGAATGCTTTCTACAGAGTTGGAATACCTTTGTACAGGGTTGGAACAGCTTTGTACAGGGTTGGAATACTTTCTGCAGGGTTGGAATGCTTTCTAGAGGGTTGGAATGCTTTCGACAGGGTTGGAATACCTTTGTACAGAGTTGGAATGCTTTCTACAGGGTTGGAATACCTTTGTACAGAGTCAGAATGTTATGTACAGTGTTGGAGTTCTTCCTACAGAGTTGGAATACCTTTGTACAGTGTTGGAATGCTTTCTACAGGGATGGAATACCTTTGTACAGAGTTAGAATGCTTTCTACAGGATTGGAATGCTTTCTACAGGGTTGGAATTTTTTCGGCAGGGTTGGAATACCTTTGTACAGAGTTAGAATGTTATGTACAGAGTTTGAGTGCCTTCTACAGGGTTGGAACGCTTCCTGCAGGGTTAGAATGGTTTCGACAGGGTTGGAATGCTTTCGACAGAGTTGGAATGCTTTCGACAGGGTTGGAATGCTTTCGACAGAGTTGGAATACCTTTGTACAGAGTTGGAATAACTTTGTACAGGGAAGGAATACTTTCTACAGGGTTGGAATGCTTTCGACAGAGTTGGAATACCTTTGTACAGAGTTGGAAAAACTTTGTACAGGGAAGGAATACTTTCTACAGGGTTGGAATACTTTCTAGAGGGTTGGAATGCTTTCTACAGGGTTGGAAGGCTTTCGACAGGGTTGGAATGCTTTCTACAGGGTTGGAATGCTTTCTACAGTGTTGGAATGCTTTCTACAGGGTTGGAATGCTTTCTACAGGGTTGGAATGCTTTCTACAGTGTTGGAATGCTTTCTACAGTGTTGAAATGCTTTCTACAGTGTTGGAATGCTTTCTACAGGGTTGGAACGCTTTCGACAGAATTGGAATACCTTTGTACAGAGTTGGAATGCTTTCTACAGGGTTGGAATGCTTTCTACAGAGTTGGAATACCTTTGTACAGAGTTGGAATGCTTTCTACAAGTTTGGAATACCCTTGTACAGGGTTGGAATGCTTTCTACAGGGTTGGAATGCTTTCGACAGGGTTGGAATGCTTTCGACAGAGTTGGAATGCTTTCGACAGGGTTGGAATGCTTTCGACAGAGTTGGAATACCTTTGTACAGAGTTGGAATAACTTTGTACAGGGAAGGAATACTTTCTACAGGGTTGGAATACTTTCTACAGGGTTGGAATTCTTTCTACAGGGTTGGAATGCTTTCTACAGGGTTGGAATGCTTTCAACAGGGTTGCAATGCTTTCTACAGGGTTGGAAAGCTTTCGACAGGGTTGGAATGCTTTCGACAGAGTTGGAATACCTTTGTGCAGGGTTGGAATGCTTTCTACAGGGTTGGAATGCTTTCTACAGGGTTAGAATGGTTTCGACAGAGTTGGAATACCTTTGTACAGAGTTGGAATAACTTTGTACAGGGTTGGAATGCTTTCTACAGGGTTAGAATGCTTTCGACAGAGATGGAATACCTTTGTTCAGAGTTGCAAAGCTTTCTACAGGGTTGGAATGCTTTCTACAGGATTGGAATGTTTTGTACGGGGTTGGAATGCTTTCTACAGGGTGGGAATGCTTCCTAGAGGGTTGGAATTCTTTCGACAGGGTTGGAATGCTTTCGACAAAGTTGGAAAACCTTTGTACAGAGTTGGAATAACTTTGTACAGGGTAGGAATACTTTCTACAGGGTTGGAATACTTTCTACAGGGTTGGAATACTTTCTACAGGGTTGGAATCCTTTCTACAGGGTTGAAATACTTTGTACAGGGGTGGAATACTTTCTACAGGGTTGGAATGCTTTCTAGAGGGTTGGAATGCTTTCTAGAGGGTTGGAATGCTTTCTAGAGGGTTGGAATGCTTTCTACAGGGTTGGAATGCTTTCGACAGGGTTGGAATGCTTTCGACAGAGATGGAATACCTTTGTACAGAGTTGGAATAACTTTGTACAGGGTAGGAATACTTTCTACAGGGTTGGAATACTTTCTACAGGGTTGGAATGCTTTCTACAGGGTTGGAATGCTTTCAACAGGGTTGCAATGCTTTCTACAGGGTTGGAAAGCTTTCGACAGGGTTGGAATGCTTTCGACAGTGTTGGAATACCTTTGTGCAGGGTTGGAATGCTTTCTACAGGGTTGGAATGCTTTCTACAGGGTTGGAATGCTTTCTACAGCGTTGGAATGCTTTCTACAGGGTTGGAATGCTTTCTACAGGGTTAGAATGGTTTCGACAGAGTTGGAATACCTTTGTACAGAGTTGGAATAACTTTGTACAGGGTTGGAATGCTTTCTACAGGGTTAGAATGCTTTCGACAGAGATGGAATACCTTTGTTCAGAGTTGCAAAGCTTTCTACAGGGTTGGAATACTTTCTACAGGATTGGAATGTTTTGTACGGGGTTGGAATGCTTTCTACAGGGTGGGAATGCTTCCTAGAGGGTTGGAATTCTTTCGGCAGGGTAGGAATTCTTTCGACAGAGTTGGAATACCTTTGTACAGGGTTGGAATGCTTTCTACAGGGTTGGAATGCTTTCTACAGGGTTGGTATACTTTCTACAGGGTTGGAATACCTTTGTACAGTGTTGGAATACCTTTGTACAGAGTTGGAATACCTATGTACAAGGTTGGAATACCTTTGTACAGGGTTGGAATGCTTTCTACAGAGCTGGAATGCTTTTCACAGGATTGGAATGCTTTCTACAGGGTTGGAATTTTTTCGGCAGGGTTGGAATACCTTTGTGCAGAGTTAGAATGTTATGTACAGAGTTGGAGTGCTTTCTACAGGGTTGGAACGCTTCCTACAGGGTTAGAATGGTTTCGACAGATTTGGAATACCTTTGTACAGGGTTGGAATGCTTTCTACAGAGTTGGAATACCCTTGTACAGGGTTGGAATGCTTTCTACAGGGTTGGAATGCTTTCGACATGGTTGGAATGCTTTCGACAGAGTTGGAATGCTTTCGATAGGGTCGGAATGCTTTCGACAGAGTTGGAATACCTTTGTACAGAGTTGGAATAATTTTGTACAGGGTAGGAATACTTTCTACAGGGTTGGAATACTTTCTACAGGGTTGGAATGCTTTCTACAGGGTTGGAATGCTTTCGACAGGGTTGGAATGCTTTCTACAGGGTTGGAATGCTTTCTACAGGGTTGGAATGCTTTCAACAGGGTTGCAATGCTTTCTACAGGGTTGGAATGCTTTCTTCAGGGTTGGAATGCTTTCTACAGGGTTAGAATGGTTTCGACAGAGTTGGAATACCTTTGTACAGAGTTGGAATACCTTTGTACAGGGTTGGAATGCTTTCTACAGGGTTGGAATGCTTTCGACAGAGATGGCATACCTTTGTTCAGAGTTGCAAAGCTTTCTACAGGGTTGGAATACTTTCTACAGGATTGGAATGTTTTGTACGGGGTTGGAATTCTTTCTACAGGGTGGGAATGCTTCCTAGAGTGTTGGAATTCTTTCGACAGAGTTGAAATACCTTTGTACAGAGTTGGAATGCTTTCTACAGTGTTGGAATTCTTTCGATAGAGTTGGAATACCTTTGTACAGAGTTGGAATACCTTTGTACAGAGTTGGAATGCTTTCTACAGAGTTGGAATGCTTTCTACAGGATTGGAATGCTTTCTACAGGGTTGGAATGCTTTCTACAGGGTTGGAATGCTTATTACAGGGTTGGAATGCTTTCGACAGAGCTGGAATGCTTTCGACAGAGTTGGTATTCTTTCGGCAGATTTGGAATACCTTTGTACAGAGTTGGAATGCTTTCTACAGGGTTGGAAAGCTTTCGACAGAGTTGGAATACCATTGTACAGGGTTCGAATGCTTTCTACAGGATTGGAATGCTTTCTACAGTGTTGGAATGCTTTCTAGAGGGTTGGAATGCTCTCGACAGAGTTGGAATACCTTTGTACAGAGTTGGAATGCTTTCTACAGTGTTGGAATTCTTTCGATAGAGTTGGAATACCGTAATGCTACATAACGTTATACGTTATTACGTAATAGTATACAACGTTATACATTATAACGTAATGCTACATAACGTTATACGTTATAACGTAATAGTATATAACGTTATACGATATAACGTAGTGCAACATAACGTTATACGTTATAAGGTAACAGTATATAACGTTATACGATATAACGTAGTGCAACATAACGTTATACGTTATCACGTAGTGCTACATAACGTTATACGTTATAACGTAATAGTATACAACGTTAGACGTTATAACGTAATGCTACATAACGTTATACGTTATAACGTAATGCTCCATAACGTTATACGTTATAACGTAATAGTATACGACGTTATATGTTATAGCGTAATGCTACATAACGTTATACGCTATAGCGTAATGCTACATAACGTTATACGTTATAAGGTAATAGTATATAACGGTATACGTTATAACGTAATGCTACATAACGTTATACGTTATAAGGTAATAGTATATAACGTTTGACGTTATAACGTAGTGCTACATAACGTTATACGTTATAACGTAATAGTATACAACGTTATACGTTATAACGTAATGCTACATAACGTTATACGTTATAAGGTAATAGTATATAACGTATAACGTTATAAGGTAACAATATATAACGAAATACGTTATAACGTAATGCTACATAACGTTATACGTTATAAGGTAAGCGTATATAACGTTATACGTTATGGCGTAATGCTACATAACATTATACGTTATAGGGTAATAGTATATAACGTTATACGTTATAACGTAGTGCTACATAACGTTATACGTTATAAGGTAAGAGTATATAACGTTATACGTTATTACGTAATGCTACATAACGTTGTACGTTATAAGGTAATAGTATATAACGTTATACGTTATAACGTATTGCTACATAACGTTATACGTTATAACGTAATAGTATAGAACGTTATACGTTATAACGTAATGCTACATAAGGTTATACGTTATAACGTAATAGTATACAACGTTATACATTATAACGTAATACTACATAACGTTATACGTTATGACGTAATAGTATACAACGTTATACGTTATAACGTAATGCTACATAACTTTATACGTTATAACGTCGTGCTACGTAACGTTATACGTTATAACGTAATAGTATACAACGTTATACGTTATAACGTAATGCTACATAACGTTATACGTTATAACGTAATAGTATACAACGTTATACGTTATAACGTAATTCTATCTAAAGTTATACGTTATAACGTAATAGTATAAACGTTATACGATATAACGTAGTGCTACATAACGTTATACGTTATAACGTAGTGCTACATAACGTTATACGTTATAAGGTAATAGTATATAACGTTATACGTTATAACGTAGTGCTACATTACGTTATACGTTATAACGTAATAGTATACAACGTCATACGTTATAACGTAATGCTACATAACGTTATACGTTATATCGTAATAGTATACAACGTTATACGTTATAACGTAATGCTACATAACGTTATACGTTATAAGGTAATAGTATACAACGTTATATGTTATAGCATAATGCTACACAACGTTATACGTTATAACGTAATGCTACATAACGTTATACGTTATAAGGTAGTAGTATACAACGTTATACGTTATAACGTAATGCTACATAACGTTATACGTTATAAGGTTTTAGTATACAACGTTATACGTTATAACGTCGTGCTACATAACGTTATACGTTATAACGTAATAGTATACAACGTTATACGTTATAACGTAATGCTACATAACGTTATACGTTATAACGTAATAGTATACAGCGTTATACGTTATAACGTAATGCTACATAACGTTATACGATATAACGTAATAGTATACAACGTTATACGTTATAACGTAATGCTACATAACGTTATACGTTATAACGTAATAGTATATAACGTTATACGATATAACGTAGTGCAACATAACGTTATACGTTATAACGTAATGCTCCATAACGTTATACGTTATAAGGTAATAGTATATAACGTTATACGATATAACGTAGTGCAACATAACGTTATACGTTATAACGTAGTGCTACATAACGTGATACGTTATAACGTAATAGTATATAACGTTATACGTTATAACGTAATGCTACATAACGTTATAAGTTATAACGTAATAGTATATAACGTTATACGATATAACGTAGTGCAACATAACGTTATACGTTATAACGTAGTGCTACATAACGTTATACGTCATAACGTAATAGTATACAACGTTATACGTTATAACGTAATGCTACATAACGATATACGTTATAAGGTAATAGTATATAACGTTATACGTTATAACGTAATGCTACATAACGTAATACGTTATAAGGTAACAGTATATAACGTTATACGATATAACGTAGTGCAACATAACGTTATACGTTATAAAGTAGTGCTACATAACGTTATACGTTATAACGTAATAGTATACAACCTTATACGTTATAACGTAATGCTACATAACGTTATACGTTATAACGTAATGCTCCATAACGTTATACGTTATAACGTAATAGTATACGACGTTATATGTTATAGCGTAATGCTACATAACGTTATACGCTATAGCGTAATGCTACATAACGTTATACGTTATAAGGTAATAGTATATAACGGTATACGTTATAACGTAATGCTACATAACGTTATACGTTATAAGGTAATAGTATACAACGTTATACGTTATAACGTAATGCTACATAACGTTATACGTTATAAGGTAATAGTATATAACGTATAACGTTATAAGGTAACAATATATAACGAAATACGTTATAACGTAATGCTACATAACGTTATACGTTATAAGGTAAGCGTATATAACGTTATACGTTATGGCGTAATGCTACATAACATTATACGTTATAAGGTAATAGTATATAACGTTACACGTTATAACGTAGTGCTACATAACGTTATACGTTATAACGTAATAGTATAAAACGTTATACGTTATAACGTAATGCTACATAACGTCATACGTTATAAGGTAATAGTACATAACGTATAACGTTATATGGTAACAATATATAACGATATACGTTATAACGTAATGCTACATAACGTTATACGTCATAACGTAATAGTATACAACGTTATACGTTATAACGTAATGCTACATAACGTTATACGTTATAACGTAATAGTATACAACGTTATACGTTATAACGTAATACTACATAACGTTATACGTTATAAGGTAATAGTATACCACGTTATACGTTATAACGTAATGCTACATAACGATATACGTTATAAGGTAATAGTATATAACGTTATACGTTATAACGTAATGCTACATAACGTAATACGTTATAAGGTAACAGTATATAACGTTATACGATATAACGTAGTGCAACATAACGTTATACGTTATAACGTAGTGCTACATAACGTTATACGTCATAACGTAATAGTATACAACGTTATACGTTATAACGTAATGCTACGTAACGATATACGTTATAAGGTAATAGTATATAACGTTATACGTTATAACGTAATGCTACATAACGTAATACGTTATAAGGTAACAGTATATAACGTTATACGATATAACGTAGTGCAACATAACGTTATACGTTATAACGTAGTGCTGCATAGCGTTATACGTTATAACGTAATAGTATACAACGTTATACGTTATAACGTAATGCTACATATCGTTATACGTTATAACGTAATAGTATACAACGTTATACGTTAGAACGTAATGCTACATAACGTTATACGTTATAACGTAATAGTATACAACGTTATACGTTATAACGTAATGCTACGTAACGATATACGTTATAAGGTAATAGTATATAACGTTATACGTTATAACGTAATGCTACATAACGTAATACGTTATAAGGTAACAGTATATAACGTTATACGATATAACGTAGTGCAACATAACGTTATACGTTATAACGTAGTGCTGCATAGCGTTATACGTTATAACGTAATAGTATATAACGTTACACGTTATAACGTAGTGCTACATAACGTTATACGTTATAACGTAATAGTATAAAACGTTATACGTTATAACGTAATGCTACATAACGTCATACGTTATAAGGTAATAGTATATAACGTATACCGTTATAAGGTAACAATATATAACGAAATACGTTATAACGTAATGCTACATAACGTTATACGTTATAAGGTAAGCGTATATAACGTTATACGTTATGGCGTAATGCTACATAACATTATACGTTATAAGGTAATAGTATATAACGTTACACGTTATAACGTAGTGCTACATAACGTTATACATTAAAACGTAATAGTATAAAACGTTATACGTTATAACGTAATGCTACATAACGTTATACGTTATAACGTAATAGTATACAACGTTATACGTTATAACGTAATGCTACATATCGTTATACGTTATAACGTAATAGTATACAACGTTATACGTTAGAACGTAATGCTACATAACGTTATACGTTATAACGTAATAGTATACAACGTTATACGTTATAACGTAATGCTACATAACGTTATACGTTATAACGTAATAGTATACAACGAAATACGTTATAACGTAATGCTACATAACGTTATACGTTATAAGGTAATAGTATATAACGTTATACGATATAACGTAGTGCAACATAACGTTATACGTTATAACGTAATGCTCCATAACGTTATACGTTATAAGGTAATAGTATATAACGTTATACGTTATAACGTAATGCTACATAACGTTATACGTTATATCGTAATAGTATATAACGTTATACGATATAACGTAGTGCAACATAACGTTATACGTTATAACGTTGTGCTACATAACGTTATACGTTATAACGTAATAGTATACAACGTTATACGTTATAACGTAATGCTACATAACGTAATACGTTATAAGGTAACAGTACATAGCGTTATACGATATAACGTAGTGCTACATAACGTTATACGTTATAACGTTGTGCTACATAACGTTATACGTTATAACGTCGTGCTACATAACGTTATACGTTATAACGTAATAGTATACTACGTTATACGTTATAACGTAATGCTACATAACGTTATACGTTATAAGGTAATAGTATACCACGTTATACGTTATAACGTAATGCTACATAACGTTATACGATATAAGGTAATAGTATATAACGATATACGTTATAACGTAGTGCTACATAACGTTATACGTTACAAGGTAAGAGTATATAACGTTATACGTTATAACGTAATGCTACATAACGTTATACGTTATAACGTAATAGTTTACAACGTTATACGTTATAACGTAATGCTACATAACGTTATACGTTATATCGTAATAGTATATAACGTTATACGATATAACGTAGTGCAACATAACGTTATACGTTATAACGTAATGCTCCATAACGTTATACGTTATAAGGTAATAGTATATAACGTTATACGATATAACGTAGTGCAACATAACGTTATACGTTACAACGTGGTGCTACATAACGTTATACGTTATAACGTAATAGTATACAACGTTATACGTTATAACGTAATGCTACATAACGTTATACGTTATAACGTAATAGTATATAACGTTATACGATATAACGTAGTGCAACATAACGTTATACGTTATAACGTAGTGCTACATAACGTTATACGTCATAACGTAATAGTATACAACGTTATACGTTATAACGTAATGCTACATAACGATATACGTTATAAGGTAATAGTATATAACGTTATACGTTATAACGTAATGCTATATAACGTAATACGTTATAACGTAGTGCTACATAACGTTATAAGTTATAACGTAATAGTATACAACGTTATACGTTATAACGTAATGCTACATAACGTTATACGCTATAACGTAATGCTCCATAACGTTATACGTTATAACGTAATAGTATACTACGTTATATGTTATAGCGTAATGCTACATAACGTTATACGCTATAGCGTAATGCTACATAACGTTATACTTTATAAGGTAATAGTATATAACGGTATACGTTATAACGTAATGCTACATAACGTTATACGTTATAATGTAATGCTACATAACGTTATACGTTATAAGGTAATAGTATATAACGTTATACGATATAACGTAGTGCAACATAACGTTATACGTTATAACGTAATGCTCCATAACGTTATACGTTATAAGGTAATAGTATATAACGTTATACGATATAACGTAGTGCAACATAACGTTATACGTTACAACGTGGTGCTACATAACGTTATACGTTATAACGTAATAGTATACAACGTTATACGTTATAACGTAATGCTACATAACGTTATACGTTATAACGTAATAGTATATAACGTTACACGTTATAACGTAGTGCTACATAACGTTATACGTTATAACGTAATAGTATATAACGTTACACGTTATAACGTAGTGCTACATAACGTTATACATTAAAACGTAATAGTATAAAACGTTATACGTTATAACGTAATGCTACATAACGTTATACGTTATAACGTAATAGTATACAACGTTATACGTTATAACGTAATGCTACATATCGTTATACGTTATAACGTAATAGTATACAACGTTATACGTTAGAACGTAATGCTACATAACGTTATACGTTATAACGTAATAGTATACAACGTTATACGTTATAACGTAATGCTACATAACGTTATACGTTATAACGTAATAGTATACAACGAAATACGTTATAACGTAATGCTACATAACGTTATACGTTATAAGGTAATAGTATATAACGTTATACGATATAACGTAGTGCAACATAACGTTATACGTTATAACGTAATGCTCCATAACGTTATACGTTATAAGGTAATAGTATATAACGTTATACGTTATAACGTAATGCTACATAACGTTATACGTTATATCGTAATAGTATATAACGTTATACGATATAACGTAGTGCAACATAACGTTATACGTTATAACGTGGTGCTACATAACGTTATACGTTATAACGTAATAGTATACAACGTTATACGTTATAACGTAATGCTACATAACGTAATACGTTATAAGGTAACAGTACATAGCGTTATACGATATAACGTAGTGCTACATAACGTTATACGTTATAACGTTGTGCTACATAACGTTATACGTTATAACGTCGTGCTACATAACGTTATACGTTATAACGTAATAGTATACTACGTTATACGTTATAACGTAATGCTACATAACGTTATACGTTATAAGGTAATAGTATACCACGTTATACGTTATAACGTAATGCTACATAACGTTATACGATATAAGGTAATAGTATATAACGATATACGTTATAACGTAGTGCTACATAACGTTATACGTTACAAGGTAAGAGTATATAACGTTATACGTTATAACGTAATGCTACATAACGTTATACGTTATAACGTAATAGTTTACAACGTTATACGTTATAACGTAATGCTACATAACGTTATACGTTATATCGTAATAGTATATAACGTTATACGATATAACGTAGTGCAACATAACGTTATACGTTATAACGTAATGCTCCATAACGTTATACGTTATAAGGTAATAGTATATAACGCTATACGATATAACGTAGTGCAACATAACGTTATACGTTACAACGTGGTGCTACATAACGTTATACGTTATAACGTAATAGTATACAACGTTATACGTTATAACGTAATGCTACATAACGTTATACGTTATAACGTAATAGTATATAACGTTATACGATATAACGTAGTGCAACATAACGTTATACGTTATAACGTAGTGCTACATAACGTTATACGTCATAACGTAATAGTATACAACGTTATACGTTATAACGTAATGCTACATAACGATATACGTTATAAGGTAATAGTATATAACGTTATACGTTATAACGTAATGCTATATAACGTAATACGTTATAACGTAGTGCTACATAAGGTTATAAGTTATAACGTAATAGTATACAACGTTATACGTTATAACGTAATGCTACATAACGTTATACGCTATAACGTAATGCTCCATAACGTTATACGTTATAACGTAATAGTATACTACGTTATATGTTATAGCGTAATGCTACATAACGTTATACGCTATAGCGTAATGCTACATAACGTTATACTTTATAAGGTAATAGTATATAACGGTATACGTTATAACGTAATGCTACATAACGTTATACGTTATAATGTAATGCTACATAACGTTATACGTTATAAGGTAATAGTATATAACGTACACCGTTATAAGGTAACAATATATAAAGAAATACGTTATAACGTAATGCTACATAACGTTATACGTTATAAGGTAAGCGTATATAACGTTATACGTTATGGCGTAATGCTACATAACATTATACGTTATAAGGTAATAGTATATAACGTTACACGTTATAACGTAGTGCTACATAACGTTATACGTTATAACGTAATAGTATAAAACGTTATACGTTATAACGTAATGCTACATAACGTCATACGTTATAAGGTAATAGTATATAACGTATAGCGTTATATGGTAACAATATATAACGATATACGTTATAACGTAATGCTACATAACGTTATACGTTATAAGGTAACAGTATATAACGTTATACGTTAGAACGTAATGCTACATAACGTTATACGATATAAGGTAATAGTATATAACGATATACGTTATAACGTAGTGCTACATAACGTTATACGTTACAAGGTAAGAGTATATAACGTTATACGTTATAACGTAATGCTACATAACGTTATACGTTATAACGTGGTGCTACATAACGTTATAAGTTATAACGTAATAGTATACAACGTTATACGTTATAACGTAATGCTACATAACGTAATACGTTATTAGGTAACAGTACATAGCGTTATACGATATAACGTAGTGCTACATAACGTTATACGTTATAACGTTGTGCTACATAACGTTATACGTTATAACGTCGTGCTACATAACGTTATACGTTATAACGTAATAGTATACTACGTTATACGTTATAACGTAATGCTACATAACGTTATACGTTATAAGGTAATAGTATACCACGTTATACGTTATAACGTAATGCTACATATCGTTATACGATATAAGGTAATAGTATATAACGATATACGTTATAACGTAGTGCTACATAACGTTATACGTTACAAGGTAAGAGTATATAACGTCATACGTTATAACGTAATGCTACATAACGTTATACGTTATAACGTAATAGTATACAACGTTATACGTTATAACGTAATGCTACATAACGTTATACGTTATATCGTAATAGTATATAACGTTATACGATATAACGTAGTGCAACATAACGTTATACGTTATAACGTAATGCTCCATAACGTTATACGTTATAAGGTAATAGTATATAACGTTATACGATATAACGTAGTGCAACATAACGTTATACGTTACAACGTGGTGCTACATAACGTTATACGTTATAACGTAATAGTTTACAACGTTATACGTTATAACGTAATGCTACATAACGTTATACGTTATAACGTAATAGTATATAACGTTATACGATATAACGTAGTGCAACATAACGTTATACGTTATAACGTAGTGCTACATAACGTTATACGTCATAACGTAATAGTATACAACGTTATACGTTATAACGTAATGCTACATAACGATATACGTTATAAGGTAATAGTATATAACGTTATACGTTATAACGTAATGCTACATAACGTAATACGTTATAACGTAGTGCTACATAACGTTATACGTTATAACGTAATAGTATACAACGTTATACGTTATAACGTAATGCTACATAACGTTATACGTTATAACGTAATGCTACATAACGTTATACGTTATAAGGTAAGCGTATATAACGTTATACGTTATGGCGTAATGCTACATAACATTATACGTTATAAGGTAATAGTATATAACGTTACACGTTATAACGTAGTGCTACATAACGTTATACGTTATAACGTAATAGTATAAAACGTTATACGTTATAACGTAATGCTACATAACGTCATACGTTATAAGGTAATAGTATATAACGTATAACGTTATATGGTAACAATATATGACGATATACGTTATAACGTAATGCTACATAACGTTATACGTTATAAGGTAACAGTATATAACGTTATACGTTAGAACGTAATGCTACATAACGTTATACGATATAAGGTAATAGTATATAACGATATACGTTATAACGTAGTGCTACATAACGTTATACGTTACAAGGTAAGAGTATATAACGTTATACGTTATAACGTAATGCTACATAACGTTATACGTTATAACGTAATAGTATACAACGTTATACGTTATAACGTAATGCTACATAACGTTATACGTTATAACGTAATAGTATACAACGTTTTACGTTATAACGTAATGCTACATAACGTTATACGTTATAAGGTAATAGTATACCACGTTATACGTTATAACGTAATGCTACATAACGTTATACGTTATAAGGTACTAGTATACAACGTTATACGTTATAACCTAATGCTACATAACGTTATACGTTATAAGGTAATAGTATACAACGTATAACGTTATAAGGTAACAATATATAAGGATATACGTTATAACGTAATGCTACATAACGTTATACGTTATAACGTAATGCTACATAACGTTATACGTTATAAGGTAATAGTATATAACGTAAACCGTTATAAGGTAACAATATATAACGAAATACGTTATAACGTAATGCTACATAACGTTATACGTTATAAGGTAGGCGTTTATAACGTTATACGTTATGGCGTAATGCTACATAACATTATACGTTATAAGGTAATAGTATATAACGTTACACGTTGTAACGTAGTGCTACATAACGTTATACGTTATAACGTAATAGTATAAAACGTTATACGTTATAACGTAATGCTACATAACGTCATACGTTATAAGGTAATAGTATATAACGTATAACGTTATATGGTAACAATATATAACGATATACGTTATAACGTAATGCTACATAACGTTATACGTTATAAGGTAACAGTATATAACGTTATACGTTAGAACGTAATGCTACATAACGTTATACGATATAAGGTAATAGTATATAACGATATACGTTATAACGTAGTGCTACATAACGTTATACGATATAACGTAATAGTATACAACGTTATATGTTATAACGTAATGCTACATAACGTTATACGTTATAACGTAATAGTATACAACGAAATACGTTATAACGTAATGCTACATAACGTTATACGTTATAAGGTAATAGTATATAACGTTATACGTTATAGCGTAATGCTACATAACGTTATACGTTATAAGGTAATAGTATATAACGTTATACGTTATAGCGTAATGCTACATAACGTAATACGTTATAAGGTAACAGTACATAGCGTTATACGATATAACGTAGTGCTACATAACGTTATACGTTATAACGTTGTGCTACATAACGTTATACGTTATAACGTCGTGCTACATAACGTTATACGTTATAACGTAATAGTATACAACGTTATACGTTATAACGTAATGCTACATAACGTTATAAGTTATAGGGTAATAGTATACCACGTTATACGTTATAACGTAATGCTACATAACGTTATACGTTATAACGTAATAGTATACAACGTTATACGTTATAACGTAATGCTACATAACATTATACGTTATAACGTAATAGTATACAACGTTATACGTTATAACGTAGTGCTACATAACGTTATACGTTATAAGGTAATAGTATACCACGTTATACGTTATAACGTAATGCTACATAACGTTATACGTTATAAGGTACTAGTATACAACGTTATACGTTATAACCTAATGCTACATAACGTTATACGTTATAAGGTAATAGTATACAACGTATAACGTTATAAGGTAACAATATATAAGGATATACGTTATAACGTAATGCTACATAACGTTATACGTTATAAGGTAATAGTATATAACGGTATACGTTATAACGTAATGCTACATAACGTTATACGTTATAACGTAATGCTACATAACGTTATACGTTATAAGGTAATAGTATATAACGTAAACCGTTATAAGGTAACAATATATAACGAAATACGTTATAACGTAATGCTACATAACGTTATACGTTATAAGGTAGGCGTATATAACGTTATACGTTATGGCGTAATGCTACATAACATTATACGTTATAAGGTAATAGTATATAACGTTACACGTTGTAACGTAGTGCTACATAACGTTATACGTTATAACGTAATAGTATAAAACGTTATACGTTATAACGTAATGCTACATAACGTCATACGTTATAAGGTAATAGTATATAACGTATAACGTTATATGGTAACAATATATAACGATATACGTTATAACGTAATGCTACATAACGTTATACGTTATAAGGTAACAGTATATAACGTTATACGTTAGAACGTAATGCTACATAACGTTATACGATATAAGGTAATAGTATATAACGATATACGTTATAACGTAGTGCTACATAACGTTATACGTTATAACGTAATAGTATACAACGTTATATGTTATAACGTAATGCTACATAACGTTTTACGTTATAACGTAATAGTATACAACGAAATACGTTATAACGTAATGCTACATAACGTTATACGTTATAAGGTAATAGTATATAACGTTATACGTTATACCGTAATGCTACATAACGTTATACGTTATAAGGTAATAGTATATAACGTTATACGTTATAGCGTAATGCTACATAACGTAATACGTTATAAGGTAACAGTACATAGCGTTATACGATATAACGTAGTGCTACATAACGTTATACGTTATAACGTTGTGCTACATAACGTTATACGTTATAACGTCGTGCTACATAACGTTATACGTTATAACGTAATAGTATACAACGTTATACGTTATAACGTAATAGTATACAACGTTATACGTTATAACGTAATGCTACATAACGTTATAAGTTATAGGGTAATAGTATACCACGTTATACGTTATAACGTAATGCTACATAACGTTATACGTTATAACGTAATAGTATACAACGTTATACGTTATAACGTAATGCTACATAACATTATACGTTATAACGTAATAGTATACAACGTTATACGTTATAACGTAGTGCTACATAACGTTATACGTTATAACGTAATAGTATACAACGAAATACGTTATAACGTAATGCTACATAACGTTATACGTTATAACGTAATGCTACATAACGTTATAGGTTATAAGCTAGTAGTATACAACGTTATACGTTATAACGTAATGCTACATAACGTTATACGTTATAACGTAATAGTATACAACGTTATACGTTATAACGTAATGCTATCTAACGTTATACGTTATAAGGTTATAGTATACAACGTTATATGTTATAGCATAATGCTACATAACGTTATACGTTATAACGTAATGCTACATAACGTTATACGTTATAAGGTAGTAGTATACAACGTTATATGTTATAGCATAATGCTACATAACGTTATACGTTATAACGTAATGCTACATAACGTTATACGTTATAAGGTAGTAGTATACAACGTTATACGTTATAACGTAATGCTACATAACGTTATACGTTATAACGTACTAGTATACAACGTTATACGTTATAACGTCGTGCTACATAACGTTATACGTTATAACGTAATAGTATACAACGTTATACGTTATAACGTAATGCTACGTAACGTTATACGTTATAACGCAATAGTATACAACGTTATACGTTATAACGTAATGCTACATATAGTTATACGTTATAACGTAATAGTATACAATGTTATACGTTATAACGTAATGCTACATAACGTTATACGTTATAACGTAATAGTATACAACGTTATACGTTATAACGTAATGCTATCTAACGTTATACGTTATAACGTAATAGTATACAACGTTATACGTTATAATGTAATGCTACATATCGTTATACGTTATATCGCCGTGCTACATAACGTTATACGTTATAACGAAATAGTATACAACGTTATACGTTATAACGTAATGCTACATAACGTTATACGTTATAAGGTAATAGTATACCACGTTATACGTTATAACGTAATGCTACATAACGTTATACGTTATAACGTAATAGTATACAACTTTATACGTTATAACGTAATGCTACATAACGTTATACGTTATAACGTAATAGTATACAACGAAATACGTTATAACGTAATGCTACATAACGTTATACGTTATAAGGTAATAGTATATAACGTTATACGTTATAGCGTAATGCTACATAACGTTATACGTTATAAGGTAATAGTATATAACGTTATACGTTATAACGTAATGCTACATAACGTAATACGTTATAAGGTAACAGTACATAGCGTTATACGATACAACGTAGTGCTACATAACGTTATACGTTATAACGTAATGCTACATAACGTTATACGTTATAAGGTAGTAGTATACAACGTTATACGTTATAACGTAATGCTACATAACGTTATACGTTATAACGTAATAGTATACAACGTTATACGTTATAACGTAATGCTATCTAACGTTATACGTTATAAGGTTATAGTATACAACGTTATATGTTATAGCATAATGCTACATAAAGTTATACGTTATAAGGTAATAATATATAACGTATAACGTTATAAGGTAACAATATATAACGATATACGTTATAACGTAATGCTACATAACGTTATACGTTATAAGGTAATAGTATACCACGTTATACGTTATAACGTAATGCTACAAAACGTTATACGTTATAACGTAATAGTATACAACGTTATACGTTATAACGTAATGCTACATAACATTATACGTTATAACGTAATAGTATACAACGTTATACGTTATAACGTAATGCTACATAACGTTATACGTTATAACGTAATAGTATACAACGAAATACGTTATAACGTAATGCTACATAACGTAATACGTTATAAGGTAACAGTACATAGCGTTATACGATACAACGTAGTGCTACATAACGTTATACGTTATAACGTGGTGCTAAATAACGTTATAGGTTATAACGTCGTGCTACATAACGTTGTACGTTATAACGTAATAGTATACAACGTTATACGATATAACGTAATGCTACATAACGTTATACGTTATAACGTAATAGTATACAACGTTATACGTTAGAACGTAATGCTACATAACATTATACGTTATAACGTAATAGTATACAACGTTATACGTTATAACGTAATGCTACATAACGTTATACGTTATAACGTAATAGTATACAACGAAATACGTTATAACGTAATGCTACATAACGTTATACGTTATAAGGTAATAGTATATAACGTTATACGTTATAGCGTAATGCTACATAACGTTATACGTTATAAGGTAATAGTATATAACGTTATACGTTATAACGTAATGCTACATAACGTAATACGTTATAAGGTAACAGTACATAGCGTTATACGATACAACGTAGTGCTACATAACGTTATACGTTATAACGTAATAGTATACAACGATATACGTTATAACGTAATGCTACATAACGTTATACGTTGTAACGTAATAGTATACAACGTTATACGTTATAACGTAATGCTACATAACATTATACGTTATAAGGTTATAGTAAACAACGTTATATGTTATAGCATAATGCTACATAACGTTATACGTTATAACGTAATGCTACATAACGTTATAGGTTATAAGCTAGTAGTATACAACGTTATACGTTATAACGTAATGCTACATAACGTTATACGTTATAACGTAATAGTATACAACGTTATACGTTATAACGTAATGCTATCTAACGTTATACGTTATAAGGTTATAGTATACAACTTTATATGTTATAGCATAATGCTACATAACGTTATACGTTATAACGTAATGCTACATAACGTTATACGTTATAAGGTAGTAGTATACAACGTTATATGTTATAGCATAATGCTACATAACGTTATACGTTATAACGTAATGCTACATAACGTTATACGTTATAAGGTAGTAGTATACAACGTTATACGTTATAACGTAATGCTACATAACGTTATACGTTATAACGTACTAGTATACAACGTTATACGTTATAACGTCGTGCTACATAACGTTATACGTTATAACGTAATAGTATACAACGTTATACGTTATAACGTAATGCTACGTAACGTTATACGTTATAACGCAATAGTATACAACGTTATACGTTATAACGTAATGCTACATATAGTTATACGTTATAACGTAATAGTATACAATGTTATACGTTATAACGTAATGCTACATAACGTTATACGTTATAACGTAATAGTATACAACGTTATACGTTATAACGTAATGCTATCTAACGTTATACGTTATAACGTAATAGTATACAACGTTATACGTTATAATGTAATGCTACATATCGTTATACGTTATATCGCCGTGCTACATAACGTTATACGTTATAACGAAATAGTATACAACGTTATACGTTATAACGTAATGCTACATAACGTTATACGTTATAAGGTAATAGTATACCACGTTATACGTTATAACGTAATGCTACATAACGTTATACGTTATAACGTAATAGTATACAACTTTATACGTTATAACGTAATGCTACATAACGTTATACGTTATAACGTAATAGTATACAACGAAATACGTTATAACGTAATGCTACATAACGTTATACGTTATAAGGTAATAGTATATAACGTTATACGTTATAGCGTAATGCTACATAACGTTATACGTTATAAGGTAATAGTATATAACGTTATACGTTATAACGTAATGCTACATAACGTAATACGTTATAAGGTAACAGTACATAGCGTTATACGATACAACGTAGTGCTACATAACGTTATACGTTATAACGTAATGCTACATAACGTTATACGTTATAAGGTAGTAGTATACAACGTTATACGTTATAACGTAATGCTACATAACGTTATACGTTATAACGTAATAGTATACAACGTTATACGTTATAACGTAATGCTATCTAACGTTATACGTTATAAGGTTATAGTATACAACGTTATATGTTATAGCATAATGCTACATAAAGTTATACGTTATAAGGTAATAATATATAACGTATAACGTTATAAGGTAACAATATATAACGATATACGTTATAACGTAATGCTACATAACGTTATACGTTAGAAGGTAATAGTATACCACGTTATACGTTATAACGTAATGCTACAAAACGTTATACGTTATAACGTAATAGTATACAACGTTATACGTTATAACGTAATGCTACATAACATTATACGTTATAACGTAATAGTATACAACGTTATACGTTATAACGTAATGCTACATAACGTTATACGTTATAACGTAATAGTATACAACGAAATACGTTATAACGTAATGCTACATAACGTTATACGTTATAAGGTAATAGTATATAACGTTATACGTTATAGCGTAATGCTACATAACGTTATACGTTATAAGGTAATAGTATATAACGTTATACGTTATAACGTAATGCTACATAACGTAATACGTTATAAGGTAACAGTACATAGCGTTATACGATACAACGTAGTGCTACATAACGTTATACGTTATAACGTGGTGCTACATAACGTTATATGTTATAACGTCGTGCTACATAACGTTATACGTTATAACGTAATAGTATACAACGTTATACGTTATAACGTAATGCTACATAACGTTATACGTTATAACGTAATAGTATACAACGTTATACGTTATAACGTAATGCTATCTAACGTTATACGTTATAACGTAATAGTATACAACGTTATACGTTATAACGTAATGCTACATATCGTTATACGTTGTAACGTAATAGTATACAACGTTATACGTTATAACGTAATGCTACATAACATTATACGTTATAAGGTTATAGTAAACAACGTTATATGTTATAGCATAATGCTACATAACGTTATACGTTATAACGTAATGCTACATAACGTTATACGTTATAAGGTAGTAGTATACAACGTTATACGTTATAACGTAATGCTACATAACGTTATACGTTATAACGTAATAGTATACAACGTTATACGTTATAACGTAATGCTATCTAACGTTATACGTTATAAGGTTATAGTATACAACGTTATATGTTATAGCATAATGCTACATAAAGTTATACGTTATAAGGTAATAATATATAACGTATAACGTTATAAGGTAACAATATATAACGATATACGTTATAACGTAATGCTACATAACGTTATACGTTATAAGGTAATAGTATACCACGTTATACGTTATAACGTAATGCTACAAAACGTTATACGTTATAACGTAATAGTATACAACGTTATACGTTATAACGTAATGCTACATAACATTATACGTTATAACGTAATAGTATACAACGTTATACGTTATAACGTAATGCTACATAACGTTATACGTTATAACGTAATAGTATACAACGAAATACGTTATAACGTAATGCTACATAACGTTATACGTTATAAGGTAATAGTATATAACGTTATACGTTATAGCGTAATGCTACATAACGTTATACGTTATAAGGTAATAGTATATAACGTTATACGTTATAACGTAATGCTACATAACGTAATACGTTATAAGGTAACAGTACATAGCGTTATACGATACAACGTAGTGCTACATAACGTTATACGTTATAACGTGGTGCTACATAACGTTATACGTTATAACGTCGTGCTACATAACGTTATACGTTATAACGTAATAGTATACAACGTTATACGTTATAACGTAATGCTACATAACGTTATACGTTATAACGTAATAGTATACAACGTTATACGTTATAACGTAATGCTATCTAACGTTATACGTTATAACGTAATAGTATACAACGTTATACGTTATAACGTAATGCTACATATCGTTATACGTTGTAACGTAATAGTATACAACGTTATACGTTATAACGTAATGCTACATAACATTATACGTTATAAGGTTATAGTAAACAACGTTATATGTTATAGCATAATGCTACATAACGTTATACGTTATAACGTAATGCTACATAACGTTATACTTTATAAGGTAATAGTATATAACGTTATACGTTATAACGTAATGCTACATAACGTAATACGTTATAAGGTAACAGTACATAGCGTTATACGATATCACGTAGTGCTACATAACGTTATACGTTATAACGTGGTGCTACATAACGTTATACGTTATAACGTAGTGCTACATAACGTTATACGTTATATTGTAAGAGTATATAACGTTATACGTTATTACGTAATGCTACATAACGTTGTACGTTATAAGGTAATAGTATATAACGTTATACGTTATAACGTAGTGCTACATAACGTTATACGTTATAAGGTAATAGTATACCACGTTATACGTTATAACGTAATGCTACATAACGTTATACGTTATAACGTAATAGTATACAACGTTATACGTTATAACGTAATGCTACATATCGTTATACGTTGTAACGTAATAGTATACAACGTTATACGTTATAACGTAATGCTACATAACATTATACGTTATAAGGTTATAGTAAACAACGTTATATGTTATAGCATAATGCTACATATCGTTATACGTTATAACGTAATGCTACATAACGTTATACGTTATAAGGTAGTAGTATACAACGTTATACGTTATAACGTAATGCTACATAACGTTATACGTTATAACGTAATAGTATACAACGTTATACGTTATAACGTAATGCTATCTAACGTTATACGTTATAAGGTTATAGTATACAACGTTATATGTTATAGCATAATGCTACATAACGTTATACGTTATAACGTAATGCTACATAACATTATACGTTATAAGGTAGTAGTATACAACGTTATACGTTATAACGTAATGCTACATAACATTATACGTTATAAGGTTATAGTAAACAACGTTATCTGTTATAGCATAATGCTACATAACGTTATACGTTATAACGTAATGCTACATAACATTATACGTTATAAGGTAGTAGTATACAACGTTATACGTTATAACGTAATGCTACATAACATTATACGTTATAAGGTTATAGTAAACAACGTTATCTGTTATAGCATAATGCTACATAACGTTATACGTTATAACGTAATGCTACATAACGTATAACGTTATAAGGTAACAATATATAACGATATACGTTATAACGTAATGCTACATAACGTTATACGTTATAAGGTACTAGTATACAACGTTATACGTTATAACGCAATAGTATACATCGTTATACGTTATAACGTAGTGCTACATAACGTTATACGTTAAAAGGTAATAGTATATAACGTTATACGTTATAACGCAGTGCTACATAACGTTATACTTTATAAGGTAATAGTATATAACGTTATACGTTATAACGTAATGCTGCATAACGTTATACGTTATAACGTAATAGTATAGAACGTTATACGTTATAACGTAATGCTTAATAACGTTATACGTTATAACGTAATAGTATACAACGTTATACGTTATAACGTAATGCTATCTAACGTTATACGTTATAACGTAATGCTCCATAACGTTATACGTTATAACGTAATAGTATACGACGTTATATGTTATAGCGTAATGCTACATAACGTTATACGCTATAGCGTAATGCTACATAACGTTATACGTTATAAGGTAATAGTATATAACGGTATACGTTATAACGTAATGCTACATAACGTTATACGTTATAAGGTAATAGTATATAACGTTATACGTTATAACGTAGTGCTACATAACGTTATACGTTATAACGTAATAGTATAAAACGTTATACGTTATAACGTAATGCTACATAACGTCATACGTTACAAGGTAATAGTGTATAACGTATAACGTTATATGGTAACAATATATAACGATATACGTTATAACGTAATGCTACATAACGTTGTACGTTATAAGGTAACAGTATATAACGTTATACGTTAGAACGTAATGCTACATAACGTTATACGATATAAGGTAATAGTATATAACGATATACGTTATAACGTAGTGCTACATAACGTTATACGTTATAAGGTAAGAGTATATAACGTTATACGTTATTACGTAATGCTACATAACGTTGTACGTTATAAGGTAATAGTATATAACGTTATACGTTATAACGTAGTGCTACATAACTTTATACGTTATAACGTAATAGTATAGAACGTTATACGTTATAACGTAACGCTACATAACGTTATACGTTATAACGTAATCGTATACAACGTTATACGTTATAACGTAATGCTACATAACGTTATACGTTATAACGTAATAGTATACAACGTTATACGTTATAACGTAATGCTACATAACGTTATACGTTATAAGGTAATAGTATACCACGTTATACGTTATAACGTAATGCTACATAACGTTATACGTTATAAGGTACTAGTATACAACGTTATACGTTATAACCTAATGCTACATAACGTTATACGTTATAAGGTAATAGTAAACAACGTATAACGTTATAAGGTAACAATATATAAGGATATACGTTATAACGTAATGCTACATAACGTTATACGTTATAACGTAATAGTATACAACGAAATACGTTATAACGTAATAGTATACAACGAAATACGTTATAACGTAATGCTACATAACGTTATACGTTATAAGGTAATAGTATATAACGTTATACGTTATAGCGTAATGCTACATAACGTTATACGTTATAAGGTAATAGTATATAACGTTATACGTTATAACGTAATGCTACATAACGTTATACGTTATAACGAAATAGTATACAACGTTATACGTTATAACCTAATGCTACATAACGTTATACGTTATAAGGTAATAGTATGCAACGTATAACGTTATAAGGTAACAATATATAAGGATATACGTTATAACGTAGTGCTACATAACGTTATACGTTATAACGTGGTGCTACATAACGTTATACGTTATAACGTCGTGCTACATAACGTTATACGTTATAACGTAATATTATACAACATTATACGTTATAACGTAATGCTACATAACGTTATACGTTATAACGTAATAGTATACAACGTTATACGTTATAACGTAATGCTACATAACATTATTCGTTATAACGTAATAGTATACAACGTTATACGTTATAACGTAATGCTACATAACGTTATACGTTATAACGTAATAGTATACAACGAAATACGTTATAACGTAATGCTACATAACGTTATACGTTATAAGGTAATAGTATATAACGTTATACGTTATAGCGTAATGCTACATAACGTTATACGTTATAAGGTAATAGTATATAACGTTATACGTTTTAACGTAATGCTACATAACGTAATACGTTATAAGGTAACAGTACATAGCGTTATACGATACAACGTAGTGCTACATAACGTTATACGTTATAACGTAGTGCTACATAACGTTATACGTTATAACGTCGTGCTACAAAACGTTATACGTTATAACGTAATAGTATACAACGTTATACGTTATAACGTAATGCTACATAACGTTATACGTTATAACGTAATAGTATACAACGTTATACGTTATAACGTAATGCTATCTAACGTTATACGTTATAACGTAATACTATACAACGTTATACGTTATAACGTAATGCTACATATCGTTATACGTTGTAACGTAATAGTATACAACGTTATACGTTATAACGTAATGCTACATAACATTATACGTTATAAGGTTATAGTAAACAACGTTATATGTTATAGCATAATGCTACATAACGTTATACGTTATAACGTAATGCTACATAACGTTATACGTTATAAGGTAGCAGTATACAACGTTATACGTTATAACGTAATGCTACATAACGTTATACGTTATAACGTAATAGTATACAAGGTTATACGTTATAACGTAATGCTATCTAACGTTATACGTTATAAGGTTATAGTATACAACGTTATATGTTATAGCATAATGCTACATAACGTTATACGTTATAACGTAATGCTACATAACGTTATATGTTATAAGGTAGTAGTATACAACGTTATACGTTATAACGTAATGCTACATAACGTTATACGTTATAACGTACTAGTATACAACGTTATACGTTATAACGTCGTGCTACATAACGTTATACGTTATAACGTAATAGTATACAACGTTATACGTTATAACGTAATGCTACATAACGTTATACGTTATAACGTAATAGTATACAACGAAATACGTTATAACGTAATAGTATACAACGAAATACATTATAACGTAATGCTACATAACGTTATACGTTATAACGTAATAGTATACAAGGTTATACGTTATAACGTAATGCTATCTAACGTTATACGTTATAAGGTTATAGTATACAACGTTATATGTTATAGCATAATGCTACATAACGTTATACGTTATAACGTAATGCTACATAACGTTATATGTTATAAGGTAGTAGTATACAACGTTATACGTTATAACGTAATGCTACATAACGTTATACGTTATAACGTACTAGTATACAACGTTATACGTTATAACGTAATGCTACATAACGTTATACGTTATAAGGTAATAGTATATAACGTTATACGTTATAGCGTAATGCTACATAACGTTATACGTTATAAGGTAATAGTATATAACGTTATACGTTATAACGTAATGCTACATAACGTTATACGTTATAACGTAATAGTATACAACGTTATACGTTATAACCTAATGCTACATAACGTTATACGTTATAAGGTAATAGTATACAACGTATAACGTTATAAGCTAACAATATATAAGGATATACGTTATAACGTAATGCTACATAACGTTATACGTCATAACGTAATAGTATACAACGAAATACGTTATAACGTAATGCTACATAACGTTATACGTTATAGGGTAATAGTATATAGCGTTATACGTTATAGCGTAATGCTACATAACGTTATACGTTATAAGGTAATAGTATACAACGTTATATGTTATAGCATAATGCTACATAACGTTATACGTTATAACGTAATGCTACATAACGTTATACGTTATAAGGTAGTAGTATACAACGTTATACGTTATAACGTAATGCTACATAACGTTATACGTTATAATGTACTAGTATACAACGATATACGTTATAACGTCGTGCTACATGACGTTATACGTTATAACGTAATAGTATACAACGTTATACGTTATAACGTGATGCTACATAACGTTATACGTTATAACGTAATAGTATACAACGTTATACGTTATAACGTAATGCTACATATAGTTATACGTTATAACGTAATAGTATACAATGTTATACGTTATAACGTAATGCTACATAACGTTATACGTTATAACGTAATAGTATAGAACGTTATACGTTATAACGTAACGCTACATAACGTTATACGTTATAACGTAATCGTATACAACGTTATACGTTATAACGTAATGCTACATAACGTTATACGTTATAACGTAATAGTATACAACGTTATACGTTATAACGTAATGCTACATAACGTTATACGTTATAAGGTAATAGTATACCACGTTATACGTTATAACGTAATGCTACATAACGTTATACGTTATAAGGTACTAGTATACAACGTTATACGTTATAACCTAATGCTACATAACGTTATACGTTATAAGGTAATAGTAAACAACGTATAACGTTATAAGGTAACAATATATAAGGATATACGTTATAACGTAATGCTACATAACGTTATACGTTATAACGTAATAGTATACAACGAAATACGTTATAACGTAATAGTATACAACGAAATACGTTATAACGTAATGCTACATAACGTTATACGTTATAAGGTAATAGTATATAACGTTATACGTTATAGCGTAATGCTACATAACGTTATACGTTATAAGGTAATAGTATATAACGTTATACGTTATAACGTAATGCTACATAACGTTATACGTTATAACGTAATAGTATACAACGTTATACGTTATAACCTAATGCTACATAACGTTATACGTTATAAGGTAATAGTATGCAACGTATAACGTTATAAGGTAACAATATATAAGGATATACGTTATAACGTAATGCTACATAACGTTATACGTTATAACGTAATAGTATACAACGAAATACGTTATAACGTAATGCTACATAACGTTATACGTTATAAGGTAATAGTATATAGCGTTATACGTTATAGCGTAATGCTACATAACGTTATACGTTATAAGGTAATAGTATATAGCGTTATACGTTATAGCGTAATGCTACATAACGTTATACGTTATAAGTTAATAGTATATAGCGTTATACGTTATAACGTAATGCTACATAACGTAATACGTTATAAGGTAACAGTACATAGCGTTATACGATATAACGTAGTGCTACATAACGTTATACGTTATAACGTGGTGCTACATAACGTTATACGTTATAACGTCGTGCTACATAACGTTATACGTTATAACGTAATATTATACAACATTATACATTATAACGTAATGCTACATAACGTTATACGTTATAACGTAATAGTATACAACGTTATACGTTATAACGTAATGCTACATAACATTATACGTTATAACGTAATAGTATACAACGTTATACGTTATAACGTAATGCTACATAACGTTATACGTTATAACGTAATAGTATACAACGAAATACGTTATAACGTAATGCTACATAACGTTATACGTTATAAGGTAATAGTATATAACGTTATACGTTATAGCGTAATGCTACATAACGTTATACGTTATAAGGTAATAGTATATAACGTTATACGTTATAACGTAATGCTACATAACGTAATACGTTATAAGGTAACAGTACATAGCGTTATACGATACAACGTAGTGCTACATAACGTTATACGTTATAACGTGGTGCTACATAACGTTATACGTTATAACGTCGTGCTACATAACGTTATACGTTATAACGTAATAGTATACAACGTTATACGTTATAACGTAATGCTACATAACGTTATACGTTATAACGTAATAGTATACAACGTTATACGTTATAACGTAATGCTATCTAACGTTATACGTTATAACGTAATACTATACAACGTTATACGTTATAACGTAATGCTACATAACGTTATACGTTATAACGTAATGCTACATAACGTTATACGTTATAACGTAATAGTATACAACGTTATACGTTATAACGTAATGCTACATAACATTATACGTTATAACGTTATAGTATACAACGTTATACGTTATAACGTAAAGCTACATAACGTTATACGTTATATCGTAATAGTATACAACGAAATACGTTATAACGTAATGCTACATAACGTTATACGTTATAAGGTAATAGTATATAACGTTATACGTTATAGCGTAGTGCTACATAACGTTATACGTTATAAGGTAATAGTATATAACGTTATACGTTATAACGTAATGCTACATAACGTAATACGTTATAAGGTAACAGTACATAGCGTTATACGATACAACGTAGTGCTACATAACGTTATACGTTATAACGTGGTGCTACATAACGTTATACGTTATAACGTCGTGCTACATAACGTTATACGTTATAACGTAATAGTATACAACGTTATACGTTATAACGTAATGCTACATAACGTTATACGTTATAACGTAATAGTATACAACGTTATACGTTATAACGTAATGCTATCTAACGTTATACGTTATAACGTAATAGTATACAACGTTATACGTTATAACGTAATGCTACATATCGTTATACGTTGTAACGTAATAGTATACAACGTTATACGTTATAACGTAATGCTACATAACGTTATACGTTATAAGGTTATAGTAAACAACGTTATATGTTATAGCATTATGCTACATAACGTTATACGTTATAACGTAATGCTACATAACGTTATACGTTATAAGGTAGTAGTATACAACGTTATACGTTATAACGTAATGCTACATAACGTTATACGTTATAACGTAATAGTATACAACGTTATTCGTTATAACGTAATGCTATCTAACGTTATACGTTATAAGGTTATAGTATACAACGTTATATGTTATAGCATAATGCTACATAACGTTATACGTTATAACGTAATGCTACATAACGTTATACGTTATAAGGTAGTAGTATACAACGTTATACGTTATAACGTAATGCTACATAACGTTATACGTTATAACGTACTAGTATACAACGTTATACGTTATAACGTCGTGCTACATAACGTTATACGTTATAGCGTAATAGTATACAACGTTATACGTTATAACGTAATGCTACATAACGTTATACGTTATAACGTAATAGTATACAACGTTATACGTTATAACGTAAAGCTACATAACGTTATACGTTATATCGTAATAGTATACAACGAAATACGTTATAACGTAATGCTACATAACGTTATACGTTATAAGGTAATAGTATATAACGTTATACGTTATAGCGTAGTGCTACATAACGTTATACGTTATAAGGTAATAGTATATAACGTTATACGTTATAACGTAATGCTACATAACGTAATACGTTATAAGGTAACAGTACATAGCGTTATACGATACAACGTAGTGCTACATAACGTTATACGTTATAACGTGGTGCTACATAACGTTATACGTTATAACGTCGTGCTACATAACGTTATACGTTATAACGTAATAGTATACAACGTTATACGTTATAACGTAATGCTACATAACGTTATACGTTATAACGTAATAGTATACAACGTTATACGTTATAACGTAATGCTATCTAACGTTATACGTTATAACGTAATAGTATACAACGTTATACGTTATAACGTAATGCTACATATCGTTATACGTTGTAACGTAATAGTATACAACGTTATACGTTATAACGTAATGCTACATAACGTTATACGTTATAAGGTTATAGTAAACAACGTTATATGTTATAGCATTATGCTACATAACGTTATACGTTATAACGTAATGCTACATAACGTTATACGTTATAAGGTAGTAGTATACAACGTTATACGTTATAACGTAATGCTACATAACGTTATACGTTATAACGTAATAGTATACAACGTTATTCGTTATAACGTAATGCTATCTAACGTTATACGTTATAAGGTTATAGTATACAACGTTATATGTTATAGCATAATGCTACATAACGTTATACGTTATAACGTAATGCTACATAACGTTATACGTTATAAGGTAGTAGTATACAACGTTATACGTTATAACGTAATGCTACATAACGTTATACGTTATAACGTACTAGTATACAACGTTATACGTTATAACGTCGTGCTACATAACGTTATACGTTATAACGTAATAGTATACAACGTTATACGTTATAACGTAATGCTACATAACGTTATACGTTATAACGTAATAGTATACAACGTTATACGTTATAACGTAAAGCTACATAACGTTATACGTTATATCGTAATAGTATACAACGAAATACGTTATAACGTAATGCTACATAACGTTATACGTTATAAGGTAATAGTATATAACGTTATACGTTATAGCGTAGTGCTACATAACGTTATACGTTATAAGGTAATAGTATATAACGTTATACGTTATAACGTAATGCTACATAACGTAATACGTTATAAGGTAACAGTACATAGCGTTATACGATATAACGTAGTGCTACATAACGTTATACGTTATAACGTGGTGCTACATAACGTTATACGTTATAACGTAGTGCTACATAACGTTATACGTTATATTGTAAGAGTATATAATGTTATACGTTATTACGTAATGCTACATAACGTTGTACGTTATAAGGTAATAGTATATAACGTTATACGTTATAACGTAGTGCTACATAACGTTATACGTTATAACGTAATAGTATACAACGTTATACGTTATAACGTAATGCTATCTAACGTTATACGTTATAAGGTTATAGTATACAACGTTATATGTTATAGCATAATGCTACATAACGTTATACGTTATAACGTAATGCTACATAACGTTATATGTTATAAGGTAGTAGTATACAACGTTATACGTTATAACGTAATGCTACATAACGTTATACGTTATAACGTACTAGTATACAACGTTATACGTTATAACGTCGTGCTACATAACGTTTTACGTTATAACGTAATAGTATACAACGTTATACGTTATAACGTAATGCTACATAACGTTATACGTTATAACGTAATAGTATACAACGAAATACGTTATAACGTAATAGTATACAACGAAATACGTTATAACGTAATGCTACATAACGTTATACGTTATAAGGTAATAGTATATAACGTTATACGTTATAGCGTAATGCTACATAACGTTATACGTTATAAGGTAATAGTATATAACGTTATACGTTATAACGTAATGCTACATAACGTAATACGCTATAAGGTAACAGTACATAGCGTTATACGATATAACGTAGTGCTACATAACGTTATACGTTATAACGTGGTGCTACATAACGTTATACGTTATAACGTCGTGCTACATAACGTTATACGTTATAACGTAATAGTATACAACGTTATACGTTATAACGTAATGCTACATAACGTTATACGTTATAAGGTAATAGTATACCACGTTATACGTTATAACGTAATGCTACAAAACGTTATACGTTATAACGTAATAGTATACAACGTTATACGTTATAACGTAATGCTACATAACATTATACGTTATAACGTAATAGTATACAACGTTATACGTTATAACGTAATAGTATACAACGAAATACGTTATAACGTAATGCTACATAACGTTATACGTTATAACGTAATGCTACATAACGTTATACGTTATAAGGTAATAGTATATAACGTTATACGTTATAACGTAATGCTACATAACGTAATACGTTATAAGGTAACAGTACATAGCGTTATACGATACAACGTAGTGCTACATAACGTTATACGTTATAACGTGGTGCTACATAACGTTATACGTTATAACGTCGTGCTACATAACGTTATACGTTATAACGTAATAGTATACAACGTTATACGTTATAACGTAATGCTACATAACGTTATACGTTATAACGTAATGCTACATAACGTTATACGTTATAAGGTAGTAGTATACAACGTTATACGTTATAACGTAATGCTACATAACGTTATACGTTATCACGTACTAGTATACAACGTTATACGTTATAACGTCGTGCTACATAACGTTATACGTTATAACGTAATAGTATACAACGTTATACGTTATAACGTAATGCTACATAACGTTATACGTTATAACGTAATAGTATACAACGTTATACGTTATAACGTAATGCTACATATAGTTATACGTTATAACGTAATAGTATACAATGTTATACGTTATAACGTAATGCTACATAACGTTATACGTTATAACGTAATAGTATACAACGTTATACGTTCTAACGTAATGCTATCTAACGTTATACGTTATAACGTAATAGTATACAACGTTATACGTTATAACGTAATGCTACATATCGTTATACGTTATAACGTAATAGTGTACAACGTTATACGTTATAACGTAATGCTACATAACGTTATACGTTATAAGGTACTAGTATAAAGCGTCATACGTTATAACGTAATGCTACATAACTTTATACGTTATAAGGTAATAGTATACAACGTTATACGTTATAACCTAATGCTACATAACGTAATACGTTATAAGGTAACAGTACATAGCGTTATACGATATAACGTAGTGCTACATAACGTTATACGTTATAACGTGGTGCTACATAACGTTATACGTTATAACGTAGTGCTACATAACGTTATACGTTATATTGTAAGAGTATATAACGTTATACGTTATTACGTAATGCTACATAACGTTGTACGTTATAAGGTAATAGTATATAACGTTATACGTTATAACGTAGTGCTACATAACGTTATACGTTATAAGGTAATAGTATACCACGTTATACGTTATAACGTAATGCTACATAACGTTATACGTTATAACGTAATAGTATACAACGTTATACGTTATAACGTAATGCTACATAACATTATACGTTATAACGTTATAGTATACAACGTTATACGTTATAACGTAAAGCTACATAACGTTATACGTTATATCGTAATAGTATACAACGAAATACGTTATAACGTAATGCTACATAACGTTATACGTTATAAGGTAATAGTATATAACGTTATACGTTATAGCGTAGTGCTACATAACGTTATACGTTATAAGGTAATAGTATATAACGTTATACGTTATAACGTAATGCTACATAACGTAATACGTTATAAGGTAACAGTACATAGCGTTATACGATACAACGTAGTGCTACATAACGTTATACGTTATAACGTGGTGCTACATAACATTATACGTTATAACGTCGTGCTACATAACGTTATACGTTATAACGTAATAGTATACAACGTTATACGTTATAACGTAATGCTACATAACGTTATACGTTATAACGTAATAGTATACAACGTTATACGTTATAACGTAATGCTATCTAACGTTATACGTTATAACGTAATAGTATACAACGTTATACGTTATAACGTAATGCTACATATCGTTATACGTTGTAACGTAATAGTATACAACGTTATACGTTATAACGTAATGCTACATAACGTTATACGTTATAAGGTTATAGTAAACAACGTTATATGTTATAGCATTATGCTACATAACGTTATACGTTATAACGTAATGCTACATAACGTTATACGTTATAAGGTAGTAGTATACAACGTTATACGTTATAACGTAATGCTACATAACGTTATACGTTATAACGTAATAGTATACAACGTTATTCGTTATAACGTAATGCTATCTAACGTTATACGTTATAAGGTTATAGTATACAACGTTATATGTTATAGCATAATGCTACATAACGTTATACGTTATAACGTAATGCTACATAACGTTATACGTTATAAGGTAGTAGTATACAACGTTATACGTTATAACGTAATGCTACATAACGTTATACGTTATAACGTACTAGTATACAACGTTATACGTTATAACGTCGTGCTACATAACGTTATACGTTATAACGTAATAGTATACAACGTTATACGTTATAACGTAATGCTACATAACGTTATACGTTATAACGTAATAGTATACAACGTTATACGTTATAACGTAATGCTATCTAACGTTATACGTTATAACGTAATAGTATACAACGTTATACGTTATAACGTAATGCTACATATCGTTATACGTTATAACGTAATAGTATACAACGTTATACGTTATAACGCAATGGTATACATCGTTATACGTTATAACGTAATGCTACATAACGTAATACGTTATAAGGTAACAGTACATAGCGTTATACGATATAACGTAGTGCTACATAACGTTATACGTTATAACGTGGTGCTACATAACGTTATACGTTATAACGTAGTGCTACATAACGTTATACGTTATATTGTAAGAGTATATAACGTTATACGTTATTACGTAATGCTACATAACGTTGTACGTTATAAGGTAATAGTATATAACGTTATACGTTATAACGTAGTGCTACATAACGTTATACGTTATAACGTAATAGTATAGAACGTTATACGTTATAACGTAATGCTACATAACGTTATACGTTGTAACGTAATAGTATACAACGTTATACGTTATAACGTAATGCTGCATAACGTTATACGTTATAACGTAATAGTATAGAACGTTATACGTTATAACGTAATGCTTCATAACGTTATACGTTATAACGTAATAGTATACAACGTTATACGTTATAACGTAATGCTATCTAACGTTATACGTTATAACGTAATGCTCCATAACGTTATACGTTATAACGTAATAGTATACGACGTTATATGTTATAGCGTAATGCTACATAACGTTATACGCTATAGCGTAATGCTACATAACGTTATACGTTATAAGGTAATAGTATATAACGGTATACGTTATAACGTAATGCTACATAACGTTATACGTTATAAGGTAATAGTATATAACGTTATACGTTATAGCGTAGTGCTACATAACGTTATACGTTATAACGTAATAGTATACAACGTTATACGTTATAACGTAATGCTACATAACGTTATACGTTATAAGGTAATAGTATATAACGTATAACGTTATAAGGTAACAATATATAACGAAATACGTTATAACGTAATGCTGCATAACGTTATACGTTATAAGGTAAGCGTATATAACGTTATACGTTATGGCGTAATGCTACATAACATTATACGTTATAAGGTAATAGTATATAACGTTACACGTTATAACGTAGTGCTACATAACGTTATACGTTATAACGTAATAGTATAAAACGTTATACGCTATAACGTAATGCTACATAACGTCATACGTTACAAGGTAATAGTGTATAACGTATAACGTTATATGGTAACAATATATAACGATATACGTTATAACGTAATGCTACATAACGTTGTACGTTATAAGGTAACAGTATATAACGTTATACGTTAGAACGTAATGCTACATAACGTTATACGATATAAGGTAATAGTATATAACGATATACGTTATAACGTAGTGCTACATAACGTTATACGTTATAAGGTAAGAGTATATAACGTTATACGTTATTACGTAATGCTACATAACGTTGTACGTTATAAGGTAATAGTATATAACGTTATACGTTATAACGTAGTGCTACATAACGTTATACGTTATAACGTAATAGTATAGAACGTTATACGTTATAACGTAATGCTACATAACGTTATACGTTATATCGTAATCGTATACAACGTTATACGTTATAACGTAATGCTACATAACGTTATACGTTATACCGTAATAGTATACAACGTTATACGTTATAACGTAATGCTACATAACGTTATACGTTATAAGGTAATAGTATACCACGTTATACGTTATAACGTAATGCTACATAACGTTATACGTTATAAGGTACTAGTATACAACGTTATACGTTATAACCTAATGCTACATAACGTTATACGTTATAAGGTAATAGTATACAACGTATAACGTTATAAGGTAACAATATATAAGGATATACGTTATAACGTAATGCTACATAACGTTTTACGTTATAACGTAATAGTATACATCGAAATACGTTATAACGTAATAGTATACAACGAAATACGTTATAACGTAATGCTACATAACGTTATACGTTATAAGGTAATAGTATATAACGTTATACGTTATAGCGTAATGCTACATAACGTTATACGTTATAAGGTAATAGTATATAACGTTATACGTTATAACGTAATGCTACATAACGTAATACGTTATAAGGTAACAGTACATAGCGTTATACGATATAACGTAGTGCTACATAACGTTATACGTTATAACGTGGTGCTACATAACGTTATACGTTATAACGTAGTGCTACATAACGTTATACGTTATATTGTAAGAGTATATAATGTTATACGTTATTACGTAATGCTACATAACGTTGTACGTTATAAGGTAATAGTATATAACGTTATACGTTATAACGTAGTGCTACATAACGTTATACGTTATAACGTAATAGTATACAACGTTATACGTTATAACGTAATGCTATCTAACGTTATACGTTATAAGGTTATAGTATACAACGTTATATGTTATAGCATAATGCTACATAACGTTATACGTTATAACGTAATGCTACATAACGTTATATGTTATAAGGTAGTAGTATACAACGTTATACGTTATAACGTAATGCTACATAACGTTATACGTTATAAGGTAATAGTATATAACGTTATACGTTATAGCGTAGTGCTACATAACGTTATACGTTATAAGGTAATAGTATATAACGTTATACGTTATAACGTAATGCTACATAACGTAATACGCTATAAGGTAACAGTACATAGCGTTATACGATATAACGTAGTGCTACATAACGTTATACGTTATAACGTGGTGCTACATAACGTTATACGTTATAACGTCGTGCTACATAACGTTATACGTTATAACGTAATAGTATACAACGTTATACGTTATAACGTAATGCTACATAACGTTATACGTTATAAGGTAATAGTATACCACGTTATACGTTATAACGTAATGCTACAAAACGTTATACGTTATAACGTAATAGTATACAACGTTATACGTTATAACGTAATGCTACATAACATTATACGTTATAACGTAATAGTATACAACGTTATACGTTATAACGTAATAGTATACAACGAAATACGTTATAACGTAATGCTACATAACGTTATACGTTATAACGTAATGCTACATAACGTTATACGTTATAAGGTAATAGTATATAACGTTATACGTTATAACGTAATGCTACATAACGTAATACGTTATAAGGTAATAGTACATAGCGTTATACGATACAACGTAGTGCTACATAACGTTATACGTTATAACGTGGTGCTACATAACGTTATACGTTATAACGTCGTGCTACATAACGTTATACGTTATAACGTAATAGTATACAACGTTATACGTTATAACGTAATGCTACATAACGTTATACGTTATAACGTAATGCTACATAACGTTATACGTTATAAGGTAGTAGTATACAACGTTATACGTTATAACGTAATGCTACATAACGTTATACGTTATAACGTACTAGTATACAACGTTATACGTTATAACGTCGTGCTACATAACGTTATACGTTATAACGTAATAGTATACAACGTTATACGTTATAACGTAATGCTACATAACGTTATACGTTATAACGTAATAGTATACAACGTTATACGTTATAACGTAATGCTACATATAGTTATACGTTATAACGTAATAGTATACAATGTTATACGTTATAACGTAATGCTACATAACGTTATACGTTATAACGTAATAGTATACAACGTTATACGTTCTAACGTAATGCTATCTAACGTTATACGTTATAACGTAATAGTATACAACGTTATACGTTATAACGTAATGCTACATATCGTTATACGTTATAACGTAATAGTGTACAACGTTATACGTTATAACGTAATGCTACATAACGTTATACGTTATAAGGTACTAGTATAAAGCGTCATACGTTATAACGTAATGCTACATAACTTTATACGTTATAAGGTAATAGTATACAACGTTATACGTTATAACCTAATGCTACATAACGTTATACGTTATAAGGTAATAATATATAACGTATAACGTTATAAGGTAACAATATATAACGATATACGTTATAACGTAATGCTACATAACGTCATACGTTATAAGGTACTAGTATACAACGTTATACGTTATAACGCAATAGTATACATCGTTATACGTTATAACGTAATGCTGCATAACGTTATACGTTAAAAGGTAATAGTATATAACGTTATACGTTATAACGCAGTGCTACATAACGTTATACGTTATAAGGTAATAGTATATAACGTTATACGTTATAACGTAATGCTACATAACGTAATACGTTATAAGGTAACAGTACATAGCGTTATACGATATAACGTAGTGCTACATAACATTATACGTTATAACGTTATAGTATACAACGTTATACGTTATAACGTAAAGCTACATAACGTTATACGTTATATCGTAATAGTATACAACGAAATACGTTATAACGTAATGCTACATAACGTTATACGTTATAAGGTAATAGTATATAACGTTATACGTTATAGCGTAGTGCTACATAACGTTATACGTTATAAGGTAATAGTATATAACGTTATACGTTATAACGTAATGCTACATAACGTAATACGTTATAAGGTAACAGTACATAGCGTTATACGATACAACGTAGTGCTACATAACGTTATACGTTATAACGTGGTGCTACATAACGTTATACGTTATAACGTCGTGCTACATAACGTTATACGTTATAACGTAATAGTATACAACGTTATACGTTATAACGTAATGCTACATAACGTTATACGTTATAACGTAATAGTATACAACGTTATACGTTATAACGTAATGCTATCTAACGTTATACGTTATAACGTAATAGTATACAACGTTATACGTTATAACGTAATGCTACATATCGTTATACGTTGTAACGTAATAGTATACAACGTTATACGTTATAACGTAATGCTACATAACGTTATACGTTATAAGGTTATAGTAAACAACGTTATATGTTATAGCATTATGCTACATAACGTTATACGTTATAACGTAATGCTACATAACGTTATACGTTATAAGGTAGTAGTATACAACGTTATACGTTATAACGTAATGCTACATAACGTTATACGTTATAACGTAATAGTATACAACGTTATTCGTTATAACGTAATGCTATCTAACGTTATACGTTATAAGGTTATAGTATACAACGTTATATGTTATAGCATAATGCTACATAACGTTATACGTTATAACGTAATGCTACATAACGTTATACGTTATAAGGTAGTAGTATACAACGTTATACGTTATAACGTAATGCTACATAACGTTATACGTTATAACGTACTAGTATACAACGTTATACGTTATAACGTCGTGCTACATAACGTTATACGTTATAACGTAATAGTATACAACGTTATACGTTATAACGTCGTGCTACATAACGTTATACGTTATAACGTAATAGTATACAACGTTATACGTTATAACGTAATGCTACATAACGTTATACGTTATAACGTAATAGTATACAACGTTATACGTTATAAGGTAGTAGTATACAACGTTATACGTTATAACGTAATGCTACATAACGTTATACGTTATAACGTACTAGTATACAACGTTATACGTTATAACGTCGTGCTACATAACGTTATACGTTATAACGTAATAGTATACAACGTTATACGTTATAACGTAATGCTACATAACGTTATACGTTATAACGTAATAGTATACAACGTTATACGTTATAACGTAATGCTACATATAGTTATACGTTATAACGTAATAGTATACAATGTTATACGTTATAACGTAATGCTACATAACGTTATACGTTATAACGTAATAGTATACAACGTTATACGTTCTAACGTAATGCTATCTAACGTTATACGTTATAACGTAATAGTATACAACGTTATACGTTATAACGTAATGCTACATATCGTTATACGTTATAACGTAATAGTGTACAACGTTATACGTTATAACGTAATGCTACATAACGTTATACGTTATAAGGTACTAGTATAAAGCGTCATACGTTATAACGTAATGCTACATAACTTTATACGTTATAAGGTAATAGTATACAACGTTATACGTTATAACCTAATGCTACATAACGTTATACGTTATAAGGTAATAATATATAACGTATAACGTTATAAGGTAACAATATATAACGATATACGTTATAACGTAATGCTACATAACGTCATACGTTATAAGGTACTAGTATACAACGTTATACGTTATAACGCAATAGTATACATCGTTATACGTTATAACGTAATGCTGCATAACGTTATACGTTAAAAGGTAATAGTATATAACGTTATACGTTATAACGCAGTGCTACATAACGTTATACGTTATAAGGTAATAGTATATAACGTTATACGTTATAACGTAATGCTACATAACGTAATACGTTATAAGGTAACAGTACATAGCGTTATACGATATAACGTAGTGCTACATAACATTATACGTTATAACGTTATAGTATACAACGTTATACGTTATAACGTAAAGCTACATAACGTTATACGTTATATCGTAATAGTATACAACGAAATACGTTATAACGTAATGCTACATAACGTTATACGTTATAAGGTAATAGTATATAACGTTATACGTTATAGCGTAGTGCTACATAACGTTATACGTTATAAGGTAATAGTATATAACGTTATACGTTATAACGTAATGCTACATAACGTAATACGTTATAAGGTAACAGTACATAGCGTTATACGATACAACGTAGTGCTACATAACGTTATACGTTATAACGTGGTGCTACATAACGTTATACGTTATAACGTCGTGCTACATAACGTTATACGTTATAACGTAATAGTATACAACGTTATACGTTATAACGTAATGCTACATAACGTTATACGTTATAACGTAATAGTATACAACGTTATACGTTATAACGTAATGCTATCTAACGTTATACGTTATAACGTAATAGTATACAACGTTATACGTTATAACGTAATGCTACATATCGTTATACGTTGTAACGTAATAGTATACAACGTTATACGTTATAACGTAATGCTACATAACGTTATACGTTATAAGGTTATAGTAAACAACGTTATATGTTATAGCATTATGCTACATAACGTTATACGTTATAACGTAATGCTACATAACGTTATACGTTATAAGGTAGTAGTATACAACGTTATACGTTATAACGTAATGCTACATAACGTTATACGTTATAACGTAATAGTATACAACGTTATTCGTTATAACGTAATGCTATCTAACGTTATACGTTATAAGGTTATAGTATACAACGTTATATGTTATAGCATAATGCTACATAACGTTATACGTTATAACGTAATGCTACATAACGTTATACGTTATAAGGTAGTAGTATACAACGTTATACGTTATAACGTAATGCTACATAACGTTATACGTTATAACGTACTAGTATACAACGTTATACGTTATAACGTCGTGCTACATAACGTTATACGTTATAACGTAATAGTATACAACGTTATACGTTATAACGTAATGCTACATAACGTTATACGTTATAACGTAATAGTATACAACGTTATACGTTATAACGTAATGCTATCTAACGTTATACGTTATAACGTAATAGTATACAACGTTATACGTTATAACGTAATGCTACATATCGTTATACGTTATAACGTAATAGTATACAACGTTATACGTTATAACGCAATGGTATACATCGTTATACGTTATAACGTAATGCTACATAACGTAATACGTTATAAGGTAACAGTACATAGCGTTATACGATATAACGTAGTGCTACATAACGTTATACGTTATAACGTGGTGCTACATAACGTTATACGTTATAACGTAGTGCTACATAACGTTATACGTTATATTGTAAGAGTATATAACGTTATACGTTATTACGTAATGCTACATAACGTTGTACGTTATAAGGTAATAGTATATAACGTTATACGTTATAACGTAGTGCTACATAACGTTATACGTTATAACGTAATAGTATAGAACGTTATACGTTATAACGTAATGCTACATAACGTTATACGTTGTAACGTAATAGTATACAACGTTATACGTTATAACGTAATGCTGCATAACGTTATACGTTATAACGTAATAGTATAGAACGTTATACGTTATAACGTAATGCTTCATAACGTTATACGTTATAACGTAATAGTATACAACGTTATACGTTATAACGTAATGCTATCTAACGTTATACGTTATAACGTAATGCTCCATAACGTTATACGTTATAACGTAATAGTATACGACGTTATATGTTATAGCGTAATGCTACATAACGTTATACGCTATAGCGTAATGCTACATAACGTTATACGTTATAAGGTAATAGTATATAACGGTATACGTTATAACGTAATGCTACATAACGTTATACGTTATAAGGTAATAGTATATAACGTTATACGTTATAGCGTAGTGCTACATAACGTTATACGTTATAACGTAATAGTATACAACGTTATACGTTATAACGTAATGCTACATAACGTTATACGTTATAAGGTAATAGTATATAACGTATAACGTTATAAGGTAACAATATATAACGAAATACGTTATAACGTAATGCTGCATAACGTTATACGTTATAAGGTAAGCGTATATAACGTTATACGTTATGGCGTAATGCTACATAACATTATACGTTATAAGGTAATAGTATATAACGTTACACGTTATAACGTAGTGCTACATAACGTTATACGTTATAACGTAATAGTATAAAACGTTATACGCTATAACGTAATGCTACATAACGTCATACGTTACAAGGTAATAGTGTATAACGTATAACGTTATATGGTAACAATATATAACGATATACGTTATAACGTAATGCTACATAACGTTGTACGTTATAAGGTAACAGTATATAACGTTATACGTTAGAACGTAATGCTACATAACGTTATACGATATAAGGTAATAGTATATAACGATATACGTTATAACGTAGTGCTACATAACGTTATACGTTATAAGGTAAGAGTATATAACGTTATACGTTATTACGTAATGCTACATAACGTTGTACGTTATAAGGTAATAGTATATAACGTTATACGTTATAACGTAGTGCTACATAACGTTATACGTTATAACGTAATAGTATAGAACGTTATACGTTATAACGTAATGCTACATAACGTTATACGTTATATCGTAATCGTATACAACGTTATACGTTATAACGTAATGCTACATAACGTTATACGTTATACCGTAATAGTATACAACGTTATACGTTATAACGTAATGCTACATAACGTTATACGTTATAAGGTAATAGTATACCACGTTATACGTTATAACGTAATGCTACATAACGTTATACGTTATAAGGTACTAGTATACAACGTTATACGTTATAACCTAATGCTACATAACGTTATACGTTATAAGGTAATAGTATACAACGTATAACGTTATAAGGTAACAATATATAAGGATATACGTTATAACGTAATGCTACATAACGTTTTACGTTATAACGTAATAGTATACATCGAAATACGTTATAACGTAATAGTATACAACGAAATACGTTATAACGTAATGCTACATAACGTTATACGTTATAAGGTAATAGTATATAACGTTATACGTTATAGCGTAATGCTACATAACGTTATACGTTATAAGGTAATAGTATATAACGTTATACGTTATAACGTAATGCTACATAACGTTATACGTTATAACGTAATAGTATACAACGTTATACGTTATAACCTAATGCTACATAACGTTATACGTTATAAGGTAATAGTATACAACGTATAACGTTATAAGGTAACAATATATAAGGTTATACGTTATAACGTAATGCTACATAACGTTATACGTTATAACGTCGTGCTACATAACGTTATGCGTTATAACGTAATAGTATAGAACGTTATACGTTATAACGTAATCCTACATAACGTTATACGTTATAACGTAATAGTATACAACGTTATACGTTATAACGTAATGCTACATAACGTTATACGTTATAACGTAATAGTATACAACGTTATACGTTATAACGTAATGCTACATAACGTTATACGTTATAAGGTAATAGTATACCACGTTATACGTTATAACGTAATGCTACATAACGTTATACGTTATAAGGTACTAGTATACAACGTTATACGTTATAACCTAATGCTACATAACGTTATACGTTATAAGGTAATAGTATACAACGTATAACGTTATAAGGTAACAATATATAAGGATATACGTTATAACGTAATGCTACATAACGTTATACGTTATAACGTAATAGTATACAACGAAATACGTTATAACGTAATAGTATACAACGAAATACGTTATAACGTAATGCTACATAACGTTATACGTTATAAGGTAATAGTATATAACGTTATACGTTATAGCGTAATGCTACATAACGTTATACGTTATAAGGTAATAGTATATAGCGTTATACGTTATAACGTAATGCTACATAACGTAATACGTTATAAGGTAACAGTACATAGCGTTATACGATATAACGTAGTGCTACATAACGTTATACGTTATAACGTGGTGCTACATAACGTTATACGTTATAACGTCGTGCTACATAACGTTATGCGTTATAACGTAATAGTATACAACGAAATACGTTATAACGTAATGCTACATAACGTTATACGTTATAAGGTAATAGTATACAACGAAATACGTTATAACGTAATAGTATACAACGTTATACGTTATAACGTAATGCTACATAACGTTATACGTTATAACGTAATAGTATACAACGTTATACGTTATAACGTAATGCTATCTAACGTTATACGTTATAACGTAATAGTATACAACGTTATACGTTATAACGTAATGCTACATATCGTTATACGTTATAACGTAATAGTATACAACGTTATACGTTATAACGCAATGGTATACATCGTTATACGTTATAACGTAATGCTACATAACGTAATACGTTATAAGGTAACAGTACATAGCGTTATACGATATAACGTAGTGCTACATAACGTTATACGTTATAACGTGGTGCTACATAACGTTATACGTTATAACGTAGTGCTACATAACGTTATACGTTATATTGTAAGAGTATATAACGTTATACGTTATTACGTAATGCTACATAACGTTGTACGTTATAAGGTAATAGTATATAACGTTATACGTTATAACGTAGTGCTACATAACGTTATACGTTATAACGTAATAGTATAGAACGTTATACGTTATAACGTAATGCTACATAACGTTATACGTTGTAACGTAATAGTATACAACGTTATACGTTATAACGTAATGCTGCATAACGTTATACGTTATAACGTAATAGTATAGAACGTTATACGTTATAACGTAATGCTTCATAACGTTATACGTTATAACGTAATAGTATACAACGTTATACGTTATAACGTAATGCTATCTAACGTTATACGTTATAACGTAATGCTCCATAACGTTATACGTTATAACGTAATAGTATACGACGTTATATGTTATAGCGTAATGCTACATAACGTTATACGCTATAGCGTAATGCTACATAACGTTATACGTTATAAGGTAATAGTATATAACGGTATACGTTATAACGTAATGCTACATAACGTTATACGTTATAAGGTAATAGTATATAACGTTATACGTTATAGCGTAGTGCTACATAACGTTATACGTTATAACGTAATAGTATACAACGTTATACGTTATAACGTAATGCTACATAACGTTATACGTTATAAGGTAATAGTATATAACGTATAACGTTATAAGGTAACAATATATAACGAAATACGTTATAACGTAATGCTGCATAACGTTATACGTTATAAGGTAAGCGTATATAACGTTATACGTTATGGCGTAATGCTACATAACATTATACGTTATAAGGTAATAGTATATAACGTTACACGTTATAACGTAGTGCTACATAACGTTATACGTTATAACGTAATAGTATAAAACGTTATACGTTATAACGTAATGCTACATAACGTCATACGTTACAAGGTAATAGTGTATAACGTATAACGTTATATGGTAACAATATATAACGATATACGTTATAACGTAATGCTACATAACGTTGTACGTTATAAGGTAACAGTATATAACGTTATACGTTAGAACGTAATGCTACATAACGTTATACGATATAAGGTAATAGTATATAACGATATACGTTATAACGTAGTGCTACATAACGTTATACGTTATAAGGTAAGAGTATATAACGTTATACGTTATTACGTAATGCTACATAACGTTGTACGTTATAAGGTAATAGTATATAACGTTATACGTTATAACGTAGTGCTACATAACGTTATACGTTATAACGTAATAGTATAGAACGTTATACGTTATAACGTAATGCTACATAACGTTATACGTTATATCGTAATCGTATACAACGTTATACGTTATAACGTAATGCTACATAACGTTATACGTTATAAGGTAATAGTATATAACGTTATACGTTATAGCGTAATGCTACATAACGTTATACGTTATAAGGTAATAGTATATAGCGTTATACGTTATAACGTAATGCTACATAACGTAATACGTTATAAGGTAATAGTATATAACGTTATACGTTATAACGTAGTGCTACATAACGTTATACGTTATAACGTAATAGTATAGAACGTTATACGTTATAACGTAATGCTACATAACGTTATACGTTATAAGGTAAGAGTATATAACGTTATACGTTATTACGTAATGCTACATAACGTTGTACGTTATAAGGTAATAGTATATAACGTTATACGTTATAACGTAGTGCTACATAACGTTGTACGTTATAAGGTAATAGTATATAACGTTATACGTTATAACGTAGTGCTACATAACGTTATACGTTATAACGTAATAGTATAGAACGTTATACGTTATAACGTAATGCTACATAACGTTATACGTTATATCGTAATCGTATACAACGTTATACGTTATAACGTAATGCTACATAACGTTATACGTTATAAGGTAATAGTATATAACGTTATACGTTATAGCGTAATGCTACATAACGTTATACGTTATAAGGTAATAGTATACAACGTATAACGTTATAAGGTAACAATATATAAGGTTATACGTTATAACGTAATGCTACATAACGTTATACGTTATAACGTCGTGCTACATAACGTTATGCGTTATAACGTAATAGTATAGAACGTTATACGTTATAACGTAATGCTACATAACGTTATACGTTATAACGTAATCGTATACAACGTTATACGTTATAACGTAATGCTACATAACGTTATACGTTATAACGTAATAGTATACAACGTTATACGTTATAACGTAATGCTACATAACGTTATATGTTATAAGGTAATAGTATACCACGTTATACGTTATAACGTAATGCTACATAACGTTATACGTTATAAGGTACTAGTATACAACGTTATACGTTATAACCTAATGCTACATAACGTTATACGTTATAAGGTAATAGTATACAACGTATAACGTTATAAGGTAACAATATATAAGGATATACGTTATAACGTAATGCTACATAACGTTATACGTTATAACGTAATAGTATACAACGAAATACGTTATAACGTAATAGTATACAACGAAATACGTTATAACGTAATGCTACATAACGTTATACGTTATAAGGTAATAGTATATAACGTTATACGTTATAGCGTAGTGCTACATAACGTTATACGTTATAACGTAATAGTATACAACGTTATACGTTATAACGTAATGCTACATAACGTTATACGTTATAAGGTAATAGTATATAACGTATAACGTTATAAGGTAACAATATATAACGAAATACGTTATAACGTAATGCTGCATAACGTTATACGATATAAGGTAATAGTATATAACGATATACGTTATAACGTAGTGCTACATAACGTTATACGTTATAAGGTAAGCGTATATAACGTTATACGTTATGGCGTAATGCTACATAACATTATACGTTATAAGGTAATAGTATATAACGTTACACGTTATAACGTAGTGCTACATAACGTTATACGTTATAACGTAATAGTATAAAACGTTATACGTTATAACGTAATGCTACATAACGTCATACGTTACAAGGTAATAGTGTATAACGTATAACGTTATATGGTAACAATATATAACGATATACGTTATGGCGTAATGCTACATAACATTATACGTTATAAGGTAATAGTATATAACGTTACACGTTATAACGTAGTGCTACATAACGTTATACGTTATAACGTAATAGTATAAAACGTTATACGTTATAACGTAATGCTACATAACGTTATACGTTATATCGTAATCGTATACAACGTTATACGTTATAACGTAATGCTACATAACGTTATACGTTATACCGTAATAGTATACAACGTTATACGTTATAACGTAATGCTACATAACGTTATACGTTATAAGGTAATAGTATACCACGTTATACGTTATAACGTAATGCTACATAACGTTATACGTTATAAGGTACTAGTATACAACGTTATACGTTATAACCTAATGCTACATAACGTTATACGTTATAAGGTAATAGTATACAACGTATAACGTTATAAGGTAACAATATATAAGGATATACGTTATAACGTAATGCTACATAACGTTTTACGTTATAACGTAATAGTATACAACGAAATACGTTATAACGTAATAGTATACAACGAAATACGTTATAACGTAATGCTACATAACGTTATACGTTATAAGGTAATAGTATATAACGTTATACGTTATAGCGTAATGCTACATAACGTTATACGTTATAAGGTAATAGTATATAACGTTATACGTTATAACGTAATGCTACATAACGTTATACGTTATAACGTAATAGTATACAACGTTATACGTTATAACCTAATGCTACATAACGTTATACGTTATAAGGTAATAGTATACAACGTATAACGTTATAAGGTAACAATATATAAGGTTATACGTTATAACGTAATGCTACATAACGTTATACGTTATAACGTCGTGCTACATAACGTTATGCGTTATAACGTAATAGTATAGAACGTTATACGTTATAACGCAATCCTACATAACGTTATACGTTATAACGTAATAGTATACAACGTTATACGTTATAACGTAATGCTACATAACGTTATACGTTATAACGTAATAGTATACAACGTTATACGTTATAACGTAATGCTACATAACGTTATACGTTATAAGGTAATAGTATACCACGTTATACGTTATAACGTAATGCTACATAACGTTATACGTTATAAGGTACTAGTATACAACGTTATACGTTATAACCTAATGCTACATAACGTTATACGTTATAAGGTAATAGTATACAACGTATAACGTTATAAGGTAACAATATATAAGGATATACGTTATAACGTAATGCTACATAACGTTATACGTTATAACGTAATAGTATACAACGAAATACGTTATAACGTAATAGTATACAACGAAATACGTTATAACGTAATGCTACATAACGTTATACGTTATAAGGTAATAGTATATAACGTTATACGTTATAGCGTAATGCTACATAACGTTATACGTTATAAGGTAATAGTATATAGCGTTATACGTTATAACGTAATGCTACATAACGTAATACGTTATAAGGTAACAGTACATAGCGTTATACGATATAACGTAGTGCTACATAACGTTATACGTTATAACGTGGTGCTACATAACGTTATACGTTATAACGTCGTGCTACATAACGTTATGCGTTATAACGTAATAGTATACAACGAAATACGTTATAACGTAATGCTACATAACGTTATACGTTATAAGGTAATAGTATACAACGAAATACGTTATAACGTAATAGTATACAACGTTATACGTTATAACGTAATGCTACATAACGTTATACGTTATAACGTAATAGTATACAACGTTATACGTTATAACGTAATGCTATCTAACGTTATACGTTATAACGTAATAGTATACAACGTTATACGTTATAACGTAATGCTACATATCGTTATACGTTATAACGTAATAGTATACAACGTTATACGTTATAACGCAATGGTATACATCGTTATACGTTATAACGTAATGCTACATAACGTAATACGTTATAAGGTAACAGTACATAGCGTTATACGATATAACGTAGTGCTACATAACGTTATACGTTATAACGTGGTGCTACATAACGTTATACGTTATAACGTAGTGCTACATAACGTTATACGTTATATTGTAAGAGTATATAACGTTATACGTTATTACGTAATGCTACATAACGTTGTACGTTATAAGGTAATAGTATATAACGTTATACGTTATAACGTAGTGCTACATAACGTTATACGTTATAACGTAATAGTATAGAACGTTATACGTTATAACGTAATGCTACATAACGTTATACGTTGTAACGTAATAGTATACAACGTTATACGTTATAACGTAATGCTGCATAACGTTATACGTTATAACGTAATAGTATAGAACGTTATACGTTATAACGTAATGCTTCATAACGTTATACGTTATAACGTAATAGTATACAACGTTATACGTTATAACGTAATGCTATCTAACGTTATACGTTATAACGTAATGCTCCATAACGTTATACGTTATAACGTAATAGTATACGACGTTATATGTTATAGCGTAATGCTACATAACGTTATACGCTATAGCGTAATGCTACATAACGTTATACGTTATAAGGTAATAGTATATAACGGTATACGTTATAACGTAATGCTACATAACGTTATACGTTATAAGGTAATAGTATATAACGTTATACGTTATAGCGTAGTGCTACATAACGTTATACGTTATAACGTAATAGTATACAACGTTATACGTTATAACGTAATGCTACATAACGTTATACGTTATAAGGTAATAGTATATAACGTATAACGTTATAAGGTAACAATATATAACGAAATACGTTATAACGTAATGCTGCATAACGTTATACGTTATAAGGTAAGCGTATATAACGTTATACGTTATGGCGTAATGCTACATAACATTATACGTTATAAGGTAATAGTATATAACGTTACACGTTATAACGTAGTGCTACATAACGTTATACGTTATAACGTAATAGTATAAAACGTTATACGTTATAACGTAATGCTACATAACGTCATACGTTACAAGGTAATAGTGTATAACGTATAACGTTATATGGTAACAATATATAACGATATACGTTATAACGTAATGCTACATAACGTTGTACGTTATAAGGTAACAGTATATAACGTTATACGTTAGAACGTAATGCTACATAACGTTATACGATATAAGGTAATAGTATATAAAGATATACGTTATAACGTAGTGCTACATAACGTTATACGTTATAAGGTAAGAGTATATAACGTTATACGTTATTACGTAATGCTACATAACGTTGTACGTTATAAGGTAATAGTATATAACGTTATACGTTATAACGTAGTGCTACATAACGTTATACGTTATAACGTAATAGTATAGAACGTTATACGTTATAACGTAATGCTACATAACGTTATACGTTATATCGTAATCGTATACAACGTTATACGTTATAACGTAATGCTACATAACGTTATACGTTATAAGGTAATAGTATATAACGTTATACGTTATAGCGTAATGCTACATAACGTTATACGTTATAAGGTAATAGTATATAGCGTTATACGTTATAACGTAATGCTACATAACGTAATACGTTATAAGGTAATAGTATATAACGTTATACGTTATAACGTAGTGCTACATAACGTTATACGTTATAACGTAATAGTATAGAACGTTATACGTTATAACGTAATGCTACATAACGTTATACGTTATAAGGTAAGAGTATACAACGTTATACGTTATTACGTAATGCTACATAACGTTGTACGTTATAAGGTAATAGTATATAACGTTATACGTTATAACGTAGTGCTACATAACGTTGTACGTTATAAGGTAATAGTATATAACGTTATACGTTATAACGTAGTGCTACATAACGTTATACGTTATAACGTAATAGTATAGAACGTTATACGTTATAACGTAATGCTACATAACGTTATACGTTATATCGTAATCGTATACAACGTTATACGTTATAACGTAATGCTACATAACGTTATACGTTATAAGGTAATAGTATATAACGTTATACGTTATAGCGTAATGCTACATAACGTTATACGTTATAAGGTAATAGTATACAACGTATAACGTTATAAGGTAACAATATATAAGGTTATACGTTATAACGTAATGCTACATAACGTTATACGTTATAACGTCGTGCTACATAACGTTATGCGTTATAACGTAATAGTATAGAACGTTATACGTTATAACGTAATGCTACATAACGTTATACGTTATAACGTAATCGTATACAACGTTATACGTTATAACGTAATGCTACATAACGTTATACGTTATAACGTAATAGTATACAACGTTATACGTTATAACGTAATGCTACATAACGTTATACGTTATAAGGTAATAGTATACCACGTTATACGTTATAACGTAATGCTACATAACGTTATACGTTATAAGGTACTAGTATACAACGTTATACGTTATAACCTAATGCTACATAACGTTATACGTTATAAGGTAATAGTATACAACGTTATACGTTATAACCTAATGCTACATAACGTTATACGTTATAAGGTAATAGTATACAACGTATAACGTTATAAGGTAACAATATATAAGGATATACGTTATAACGTAATGCTACATAACGTTATACGTTATAACGTAATAGTATACAACGAAATACGTTATAACGTAATAGTATACAACGAAATACGTTATAACGTAATGCTACATAACGTTATACGTTATAAGGTAATAGTATATAACGTTATACGTTATAGCGTAGTGCTACATAACGTTATACGTTATAACGTAATAGTATACAACGTTATACGTTATAACGTAATGCTACATAACGTTATACGTTATAAGGTAATAGTATATAACGTATAACGTTATAAGGTAACAATATATAACGAAATACGTTATAACGTAATGCTGCATAACGTTATACGATATAAGGTAATAGTATATAACGATATACGTTATAACGTAGTGCTACATAACGTTATACGTTATAAGGTAAGCGTATATAACGTTATACGTTATGGCGTAATGCTACATAACATTATACGTTATAAGGTAATAGTATATAACGTTACACGTTATAACGTAGTGCTACATAACGTTATACGTTATAACGTAATAGTATAAAACGTTATACGTTATAACGTAATGCTACATAACGTCATACGTTACAAGGTAATAGTGTATAACGTATAACGTTATATGGTAACAATATATAACGATATACGTTATAACGTAATGCTACATAACGTTGTACGTTATAAGGTAACAGTATATAACGTTATACGTTAGAACGTAATGCTACATAACGTTAAACGATATAAGGTAATAGTATATAACGATATACGTTATAACGTAGTGCTACATAACGTTATACGTTATAAGGTAAGAGTATATAACGTTATACGTTATTACGTAATGCTACATAACGTTGTACGTTATAAGGTAATAGTATATAACGTTATACGTTATAACGTAGTGCTACATAACGTTATACGTTATAACGTAATAGTATAGAACGTTATACGTTATAACGTAATGCTACATAACGTTATACGTTATATCGTAATCGTATACAACGTTATACGTTATAACGTAATGCTACATAACGTTATACGTTATAAGGTAATAGTATATAACGTTATACGTTATAGCGTAATGCTACATAACGTTATACGTTATAAGGTAATAGTATATAGCGTTATACGTTATAACGTAATGCTACATAACGTAATACGTTATAAGGTAATAGTATATAACGTTATACGTTATAACGTAGTGCTACATAACGTTATACGTTATAACGTAATAGTATAGAACGTTATACGTTATAACGTAATGCTACATAACGTTATACGTTATAAGGTAAGAGTATATAACGTTATACGTTATTACGTAATGCTACATAACGTTGTACGTTATAAGGTAATAGTATATAACGTTATACGTTATAACGTAGTGCTACATAACGTTGTACGTTATAAGGTAATAGTATATAACGTTATACGTTATAACGTAGTGCTACATAACGTTATACGTTATAACGTAATAGTATAGAACGTTATACGTTATAACGTAATGCTACATAACGTTATACGTTATATCGTAATCGTATACAACGTTATACGTTATAACGTAATGCTACATAACGTTATACGTTATAAGGTAATAGTATATAACGTTATACGTTATAGCGTAATGCTACATAACGTTATACGTTATAAGGTAATAGTATACAACGTATAACGTTATAAGGTAACAATATATAAGGTTATACGTTATAACGTAATGCTACATAACGTTATACGTTATAACGTCGTGCTACATAACGTTATGCGTTATAACGTAATAGTATAGAACGTTATACGTTATAACGTAATGCTACATAACGTTATACGTTATAACGTAATCGTATACAACGTTATACGTTATAACGTAATGCTACATAACGTTATACGTTATAACGTAATAGTATACAACGTTATACGTTATAACGTAATGCTACATAACGTTATACGTTATAAGGTAATAGTATACCACGTTATACGTTATAACGTAATGCTACATAACGTTATACGTTATAAGGTACTAGTATACAACGTTATACGTTATAACCTAATGCTACATAACGTTATACGTTATAAGGTAATAGTATACAACGTATAACGTTATAAGGTAACAATATATAAGGATATACGTTATAACGTAATGCTACATAACGTTATACGTTATAACGTAATAGTATACAACGAAATACGTTATAACGTAATAGTATACAACGAAATACGTTATAACGTAATGCTACATAACGTTATACGTTATAAGGTAATAGTATATAACGTTATACGTTATAGCGTAATGCTACATAACGTTATACGTTATAAGGTAATAGTATATAGCGTTATACGTTATAACGTAATGCTACATAACGTAATACGTTATAAGGTAACAGTACATAGCGTTATACGATATAACGTAGTGCTACATAACGTTATACGTTATAACGTGGTGCTACATAACGTTATACGTTATAACGTCGTGCTACATAACGTTATGCGTTATAACGTAATAGTTTACAACGAAATACGTTATAACGTAATGCTACATAACGTTATACGTTATAAGGTAATAGTATACAACGAAATACGTTATAACGTAACAGTATACAACGAAATACGTTATAACGTAATGCTACATAACGTTATACGTTATAACGTAATAGTATACAACGAAATACGTTATAACGTAATGCTACATAACGTTATACGTTATAACGTAATGCTACATAACGTTATACGTTATAACGTAATAGTATACAACGAAATACGTTATAACGTAATAGTATACAACGAAATACGTTATAACGTAATGCTACATAACGTTATACGTTATAACGTAATAGTATACAACGAAATACGTTATAACGTAATGCTACATAACGTTATACGTTATAAGGTAATAGTATATAACGTTACACGTTATAACGTAATGCTACATAACGTTATACGTTATAACGTAATAGTATACAACGTTATACGTTATAACGTAATGCTATCTAACGCTATACGTTATAACGTAATAGTATTCAACGTTATACGTTATAACGTAATGCTGCATATTGTTATATGTTATAACGTAATAGTATACAACGTTATACGTTATAACGTAATGCTACATAACGTTATACGTTATAACGTAATTGTATACAACGTTATACGTTATAACGTAATGCTACATATCGTTATACGTTATAACGTAATAGTATACAACGTTATACGTTATAACGTAATGCTACATAACGTTATACGTTATAACGTAATAGTATACAACGTTATACGTTATAACGTAATGCTACATAGCGTTATACGTTATAAGGTAATAGTATACAACGTTATATGTTATAGCATAGTGCTACATAACGTTATACGTTATAACGTAATGCTACATAACGTTATACGCTATAAGGTAACAGTGCATAGCGTTATATGCTATAACGTAGTGCTACATAACGTTATACGTTATAACGTGGTGCTACATAACGTTATACGTTATAACGTCGTGCTACATAACGTTATACGTTATAACGTAATAGTATACAACGTTATACGTTATAACGTAATAGTATACAACGTTATACGTTATAACGTAATGCTACATATCGTTATACGTTATAACGTAATAGTATACAACGTTATACGTTATAACGTAATGCTACATAACGTTATACGTTATAACGTAATGCTACATATCGTTATACGTTATAACGTAATAGTATACAACGTTATACGTTATAACGTAATGCTACATAACGTTATACGTTATAACGTAATAGTATACAACGTTATACGTTATAACGTAATGCTACATATCGTTATACGTTATAACGTAATAGTATAGAACGTTATACGTTATAACGTAATGCTACATAACGTTGTACGTTATAACGTAATAGTATACAACGTTATACGTTATAACGTAATGCTACATAACGTTATACGTTATAAGGTACTAGTATACAACGTTATACGTTATGAGGTAATAGTATATAACGATATAGGTTATACGTTATCAGGTAATGGTATATAACGTATGACGTTATAAGATTACAGTATATAACGTATAACGATATAGGGTAATAGTATATAATGTTATTAGTTATAACGTAATGCTACATAACGTTATACGTTATAACGTAATAGTATAGAACGTTATACGTTATAACGTATTGCTACATAACGTTGTACGTTATAACGTAATAGTATACAACGTTATACGTTATAACGTAATGCTACATAACGTTATACGTTACAAGGTAATAGTATGTAACGTATAACGTTATAAGGTAATGGTATATAACGTTATACGTTGTAACGTAATGCTACATAACGTTATACGTTATAACGTAACAGTATGTAACGTTATATGTTATACGGTAATAATATATAATGTTATACGTTGTAACATAATGCTGCATAACGTTATAAGTTATAACGTAGTGCTACATAACGTTATACGTTATATGGTAATAGTATATAGCGTTATACATTATAAGGTAACAGTATATAACTTCATACGTGATGATGAAATTGAATATAGCGTACAACGTTATAAGGTAATAGTATATAACGTATAACGTTATAAGGTAATAGTATATAACTTAGAACGGTGGGAATGCTTTCGACAGTGTTGGAATGCTTTCTACAGGCTTGGAATGCTTTCGACAGCATTGGAGTGCTTTCTACAGGCTTGGAATGCTTTCGAAAGGGTTGGAATGCTTTCTACAGTGTTGGAATGCTTTCTACAGGGTTGGAATGCTTTCTACAGTGTTGTAATGCTTTCTACAGAGTTGGAATACATTTCACAGAGTTGGAAAACGTTTTGCATTGTTAGAATGCTATGTACAGAGTTGGAATGCTTTCGACAGTGTTGGAACACATTTGTACAGAGTTGGAATTCATTCGACAGGGTTGGAATGCTTTGGACAGAGTTGGAATTCTTTCTACAGGGGTGGAATGCTTTCTACAGGGTTGGAATGCTTTCGACAGGGTTGGAATGCTTTCTACAGGGTTGGAATGCTTCCTACAGGGATGGAATGCTTTCTACAGTGTTGGAATGCTTTGGAGAGAGTTGGAATGCTTTCGACAGTGTTGGAAAACATTTGTACAGAGTTGGGATGCTTTGTACAGTGTTCGAATGCTTTGGACAGAGTTGGAATGCTTTCTACAGGGTTGGAATGCTTTCTACAGGGTTGGAATGCTTTCTACAGTGTTGGAATGCTTTCGACAGCGTTTGAATGCTTTCGACAGAGTTGGAATACCTTTGTACAGAGTCAGAATGTTATGTACAGGGCTGGAATTCCTTCTACAGAGTTGCAATACCTTTGTACAGAGTTGGAATGCGATCTACATGGTTGGAATACCTTTGTACAGAGTTGGAATGCTTTCTACAGGGTTGGAATGCTTTCTACAGAGTTGGAATGCTTTCTACAGGGTTGCAATGCTTTCGACAGGGTTGGAATGCTTTCTACAGGGTTGGAATGCTTCCTACAGGGATGGAATGCTTTCTACAGTGTTGGAATGCTTTGGACAGAGTTGGAATGCTTTCGACAGTGTTGGAAAACATTTGTACAGAGTTGGGATGCTTTGTACAGAGTTCGAATGCTTTGGACAGAGTTGGAATGCTTTCTACAGGGTTGGAATGCTTTCTACAGGGTTGGAATGCTTTCTACAGTGTTGGAATGCTTTCGACAGCGTTTGAATGCTTTCGACAGAGTTGGAATACCTTTGTACAGAGTCAGAATGTTATGTACAGGGCTGGAATTCCTTCTACAGAGTTGCAATACCTTTGTACAGAGTTGGAATGCGATCTACAGGGTTGGAATACCTTTGTACAGAGTTGGAATGCTTTCTACAGGGTTGGAATGCTTTCTACAGAGTTGGAATGCTTTCTACAGGGTAGGAATGCTTTCGACAGAGTTGGAATACCTTTGTACAGGGCTGAAAATACTTCCTACAGGGTTGGAATGCTTTCTACAGGGTTGGAATGCTTTTTACAGGGTGGGAATGCTTTCTACAGGGTTGGAATGCTTTCGGCAGAGTTAGAATACCTTTGTACAGAGTCAGAATGTTATGTACAGGGTTGGAATTCATTCTACAGAGTTGGAATACCTTTGTACAGAGTTGGAATGCTTTCTACAGGTTTGGAATACATTTGTACAGAGTTGGGGTGCCTTCTACAGGGTTGGAATGCTTTCGACAGAGTGGGAATACCTTTGTACAGAGTCAGAATGTTATGTACAGGGTTGGAGCAGCTTTGTACAGGGTTGGAATACTCTCTGCAGTTTTGGAATGCTTTCTAGAGGGTTGGAATGATTTCGACAGGGTTGGAATGCTTTCGACAGAGTTGGAATACCTTTGTACAGAGTTGGAATTCCTTTGTACAGTGTTGGAATGCTTTCTACAGGGTTGGAATGCTTTCAACAGGGTTGGAATGCTTTCTACAGGGTTGGAATGCTTTCGACAGTGTTGGAATACCTTTGTACAGAGTCAGAATGTTATGTACAGGGTTGGAATTCTTTCTACAGGGTTGGAATTCTTTCTACAGAGTAGGAATACCTTTGAACAGAGTTGGAATGCTTTCTACAGGGTTGGAATGCTTTCGACAGAGTTGGAATACCTTTGTACAGAGTCAGAATGTTATGTACAGGGTTGGAATTCTTTCTACAGAGTTGGAATACTTTTCTACAGAGTTGGAATGCTTTCTAGAAGGTTGGAATGCTTTCTAGAGGGTTGGAATGCTTTCTACAGGGTTGGAATGCTTTCTACAGAGCTGGAATACCTTTGTACAGGGTTGGAACAGCTTTGTACAGGGTTGGAATACTTTCTACAGGGTTGGAATGCTTTCGACAGGGTTGGAATACCTTCGACAGAGTTGGAATACCTTTGTACAGAGTTGGAATGCTTTCTACAGGGTTGGAATACCTTTGTACAGAGTTGGAATGCTTTTTACAGGGTTGGAATACCTTTGTACAGAGTCAGAATGTTATGTACAGGGTTGGAATTCTTTCTACAGAGTTGGAATACTTTTCTACAGAGTTGGAATGCTTTCTACAGGGTTGGAATACCTTTGTACAGAGTTGGAATGCTTTCGACAGAGTTGGAATACCTTTGTACAGAGTTGGAATGCTTTCTACAGGGTTGGAATGCTTTCTACAGGGTTGGAATGCTTTCGACTGTGTTGGAATACCTTTGTACAGAGTCAGAATGTTATGTACCGGGTTGCAATTCTTTCTACAGGGTTGGAATTCATTCTACAGAGTTGGAATACCTTTGAACAGAGTTGGAATGCTTTCTACAGGGTTGGAATGCTTTCGACAGAGTTGGAATACCTTTGTACAGAGTCAGAATGTTATGTACAGGGTTGGAATTCTTTCTACAGAGTTTCAATACCATTGTACAGAGTTGGAATGCTTTTTACAGGTTTGGAATACATTTGTACAGAGCTGGAATGCTTTCTACAGGGTTGGAATGCTTTCAACAGGGTTTTAATGCTTTCTAGAGGGTTGGAATGCTTTCTACAGGGTTGGAATTCTTTCTACAGAGTTGGAATACCTTTGAACAGAGTTGGAATGCTTTCTACAGGGTTGGAATGCTTTCGACAGTGTTGGAATACCTTTGTACAGAGTCAGAATGTTATGTACAGGGTTGGAATTCTTTCTACAGGGTTGGAATTCTTTCTACAGAGTTGGAATACCTTTGAACAGAGTTGGAATGCTTTCTGCAGGGTTGGAATGCTTTCGACAGAGTTGGAATACCTTTGTACAGAGTCACAATGTTATGTACAGGGTTGGAATGCTTTCTAGAGGGTTGGAATGCTTTCTAGAGGGTTGGAATGCTTTCGACAGTGTTGGAATACCTTTGTACAGAGTCAGAATGTTATGTACAGGGTTGGAATTCTTTCTACAGAGTTTCAATACCATTGTACAGAGTTGGAATGCTTTTTACAGGTTTGGAATACATTTGTACAGAGTTGGAATGCTTTCTACAGGGTTGGAATGCATTCGACAGAGTTGGAATACCTTTGTACAGAGTCAGAATGTTATGTACAGGGTTGGAATTCTTTCTACAGAGTTGGAATACCTTTGTACAGAGTTGGAATGCTTTCTACAGGGTTGGAATGCCTTTGTACAGAGTCAGAATGTTATGTACCGGGTTGGAATTCATTCTACAGAGTTGGAATACCTTTGTACAGAGTTGGAATGCTATCTACAGGGTTGGAATACTTTCTACAGGGTTGGAATGCTTTCTACAGGGTTGGAATGCTTTCTACAGGGTTGGAATGCTTTCGACAGGGTTGGAGTGCTTTCGACAGAGTTGGAATACCTTTGTACAGAGTTGGAATGCTTTCTACAGGGTTGGAATGCTTTCTACAGGGTTGGAATGCTTTCTACAGGGTTGGAATGCTTTCTACAGGGTTGGAATGCTTTCGACAGAGTTGGAATACCTTTGTACAGGGTTGGAACAGCTTTGTACAGGGTTGGAATACTTTCTACAGGGTTGGAATGTTTTCTAGAGGGTTGGAATGTTTTCGACAGGGTTGGAATACCTTGGTACAGAGTCAGAATGTTATGTACAGGGTTGGAATTCTTTCTACAGAGTTGGAATACCTTTGTACAGAGTTGGAATGCTTTCTACAGGGTTGGAATACTTTCGACAGGGTTGGAATGCTTTCTACAGGGTTGGAATGCTTTCTACAGGGTTGGAATGCCTTCGACAGGGTTGGAATGCTTTCGACAGAGTTGGAATACCTTTGTACAGAGTCAGAATGTTATGTACCGGGTTGGAATTCATTCTACAGAGTTGGAATACCTTTGTACAGAGTTTGAATGCTATCTACAGGGTTGGAATACCTTTGTACATAGTTGGAATGCTTTCTACAGGGTTGGAATGCTTTCTACAGGGTTGGCATGCTTTCGACAGAGTTGGAATACCTTTGTACAGGGCTGCAACAGCTTTGTACAGGGTGGGAATACTCGCTACAGGGTTTGAATGCTTTCTACAGAGTTGGAATACCTTTGTACAGGGTTGGAACAGCTTTGTACAGGGTGCGAATACTTTCTACATGGTTGGAATGCTTTCTACAGGGTTGGAATTCTTTCGACAGAGTTGGAATACCTTTGTACAGTGTCAGAATGTTATGTACAGGGTTGGAATTCTTTCTACAGATTTGGAATACCTTTGTACAGAGTTGGAATACCTTTGTACAGGGTTGGAACAGCTTTGTACAGCGTTGGAATACTTTCTACAGTTTTGGAATGCTTTCTAAAGGTTTCGAATGCTTTCGACAGGGTTGGAATGCTATCGACAGAGTTGGAATACCTTTGTACAGAGTCAGAATGTTATGTACAGGGTTGGAAGTCATTCTACAGAGTTGGAATACCTTTGTACAGAGATGGAATGCTTTCTACAGGTTTGCAATACATTTGTACAGAGTTGGAATGCTTTCTACAGGGTTGGAATGCTTTCGACAGAGTTGGAATACCTTTGTAAAGAGTCAGAATGTTATGTACAGGGTTGGAATTCTTTCTACAGAGTTGGAATACCTTTGTACAGAGTTGGAATACCTTTGTACAGAGTCAGAATGTTATGTACAGGGTTGGAATTCTTTCTACAGAGTTGTAATACTTTTCTACAGAGCTGCAATACCTTTGTACAGGGTTGGAACAGCTTTGTACAGGGTTGGAATACTTTCTACAGGGTTGGAAGGCTTTCGACAGGGTTGGAATGCCTTCGACAGAGTTGGAATACCTTTGTACAGAGTTGGAATGCTTTCTACAGGGTTGGAATACCTTTGTACAGAGTTGGAATTTTTTTTACAGGGTTGGAATACCTTTGTACAGAGTCAGAATGTTATGTACAGGGTTGGAATTCTTTCTACAGAGTTGGAATACTTTTCTACAGAGATGGCATGCTTTCTACAGGGTTGGAATACCTTTGTACAGAGTTGGAATGCTTTCTACAGGGTTGGAATGCTTTCAACAGGGTTTTAATGCTTTCTAGAGGGTTGGAATGCTTTCTACAGGGATGGAATGCTCTCGACAGTGTTGGAATACCTTTGTACAGAGTCAGAATGTTATGTACAGGGTTGGAATTCTTTCTACAGGGTTGGAATTCTTTCTACAGAGTTGGAATACCTTTGAACAGAGTTGGAATGCTTTCTGCAGGGTTGGAATGCTTTCGACAGAGTTGGAATACCTTTGTACAGAGTCACAATGTTATGTACAGGGTTGGAATGCTTTCTAGAGGGTTGGAATGCTTTCTAGAGGGTTGGAATGCTTTCAACAGGGTTTTAATGCTTTCTAGAGGGTTGGAATGCTTTCTACAGGGTTGGAATGCTTGCGACAGTGTTGGAATATCTTTGTACAGAGTCAGAATGTTATGTACAGAGTTGGAATTCTTTCTACAGGGTTGGAATTCTTTCTACAGAGTTGGAATACCTTTGAACAGAGTTGGAATGCTTTCTACGGGGTTGGAATGCTTTCGACAGAGATGGAATACCTTTGTACAGAGTCAGAATGTTATGTACAGGGTTGGAATTCTTTCTACAGAGTTGGAATACTTTTCTACAGAGTTGGAAGGCTTTCTAGAAGGTTGGAATGCTTTCTAGAGGGTTGGAATGCTTTCTACAGGGTTGGAATGCTTTCTACAGAGCTGGAATACCTTTGTACAGGGTTGGAACAGCTTTGTACAGGGTTGGAATACTTTCTACAGGGTTGGAATGCTTTCGACAGGGTTGGAATGCCTTCGACAGAGTTGGAAGACCTTTGTACAGAGTTGGAATGCTTTCTACAGGGTTGGAATACCTTTGTACAGAGTTGGAATGCTTTTTACAGGGTTGGAATACCTTTGTACAGAGTCAGAATGTTATGTACACGGTTGGAATTCTTTCTACAGAGTTGGAATACTTTTCTACAGAGTTGGAATGCTTTCTACAGGGTTGGAATACCTTTGTACAGAGTTGGAATGCTTTCTACAGGGTTGGAATGCTTTCGACAGAGTTGGAATACCTTTGTACAGAGTTGGAATGCTTTCTACAGGGTTGGAATGCTTTCTACAGGGTTGGAATGCTTTCGACTGTGTTGGAATACCTTTGTACAGAGTCAGAATGTTATGTACAGGGTTGGAATTCTTTCTACAGAGTTTCAATACCATTGTACAGAGTTGGAATGCTTTTTACAGGTTTGGAATACATTTGTACAGAGCTGGAATGCTTTCTACAGGGTTGGAATGCTTTCAACAGGGTTGGAATGCTTTCGACAGAGTTGGAATACCTTTGTACAGAGTCAGAATGTTATGTACAGGGTTGGAATTCTTTCTACAGAGTTGGAATACCTTTGTACAGAGTTGGAATGCTTTCTACAGGGTTGGAATGCCTTTGTACAGAGTCAGAATGTTATGTACCGGGTTGGAATTCATTCTACAGAGTTGGAATACCTTTGTACAGAGTTGGAATGCTATCTACAGGGTTGGAATACTTTCTACAGGGTTGGAATGCTTTCTACAGGGTTGGAATGCTTTCTACAGGGTTGGAATGCTTTCGACAGGGTTGGAGTGCTTTCGACAGAGTTGGAATACCTTTGTACAGAGTTGGAATGCTTTCTACAGGGTTGGAATGCTTTCTACAGGGTTGGAATGCTTTCTACAGGGTTGGAATGCTTTCTACAGGGTTGGAATGCTTTCGACAGAGTTGGAATACCTTTGTACAGGGTTGGAACAGCTTTGTACAGGGTTGGAATACTTTCTACAGGGTTGGAATGTTTTCTAGAGGGTTGGAATGTTTTCGACAGGGTTGGAATACCTTGGTACAGAGTCAGAATGTTATGTACAGGGTTGGAATTCTTTCTACAGAGTTGGAATACCTTTGTACAGAGTTGGAATGCTTTCTACAGGGTTGGAATACTTTCGACAGGGTTGGAATGCTTTCTACAGGGTTGGAATGCTTTCTACAGGGTTGGAATGCCTTCGACAGGGTTGGAATGCTTTCGACAGAGTTGGAATACCTTTGTACAGAGTCAGAATGTTATGTACCGGGTTGGAATTCATTCTACAGAGTTGGAATACCTTTGTACAGAGTTTGAATGCTATCTACAGGGTTGGAATACCTTTGTACATAGTTGGAATGCTTTCTACAGGGTTGGAATGCTTTCTACAGGGTTGGCATGCTTTCGACAGATTTGGAATACCTTTGTACAGGGCTGCAACAGCTTTGTACAGGGTGGGAATACTCGCTACAGGGTTTGAATGCTTTCTACAGAGTTGGAATACCTTTGTACAGGGTTGGAACATCTTTGTACAGGGTGGGAATACTTTCTACATGGTTGGAATGCTTTCTACAGGGTTGGAATTCTTTCGACAGAGTTGGAATACCTTTGTACAGTGTCAGAATGTTATGTACAGGGTTGGAATTCTTTCTACAGATTTGGAATACCTTTGTACAGAGTTGGAATACCTTTGTACAGGGTGGGAACAGCTTTGTACAGCGTTGGAATACTTTCTACAGTTTTGGAATGCTTTCTAAAGGTTTCGAATGCTTTCGACAGGGTTGGAATGCTTTCGACAGAGTTGGAATACCTTTGTACAGAGTCAGAATGTTATGTACAGGGTTGGAAGTCATTCTACAGAGTTGGAATACCTTTGTACAGAGTTGGAATGCTTTCTACAGGTTTGCAATACATTTGTACAGAGTTGGAATGCTTTCTACAGGGTTGGAATGCTTTCGACAGAGTTGGAATACCTTTGTACAGAGTCAGAATGTTATGTACAGGGTTGGAATTCCTTCTACAGATTTGGAATACCTTTGTACAGAGTTGGAATGCTTTCTACAGGGTTGGAATACCTTTGTACAGAGGTGGAATGCTTTCTACAGTGTTGGAATGCTTTCGACAGAGTTGGAATACCTTTGTACAGAGTCAGAATGTTATGTACAGGGTTGGAATTCCTTCTACAGATTTGGAATACCTTTGTACAGAGTTGGAATGCTTTCTACAGGGTTGGAATACCTTTGTACAGAGTTGGAATGCATTCTACATGGTTGGAATGCTTTCTACAGGGTTTTAATGCTTTCTACAGAGTTGGAATACCTTTGTACAGGATTGGAACAGATTTGTACAGGGTTGGAATACTTTCTACAGGGTTGGAATGCTTTCTACAGGGTTGGAATGCTTTCTACAGGGTTGGAATGCTTTCTACACGGTTGGAATGCTTTCTACAGGGTTGGAATGCTTTCTACAGGGTTGGAATGCTTTCTACAGGGTTGGAATGCTTTCTACAGGGTTGGAATACCTTTGTACAGAGTTGGAATGCTTTCTACAGGGTTGGAATGCTTTCGACAGAGTTGGAATACCTTTGTACAGAGTTGGAATGCTTTTTACAGGGTTGGAATACCTTTGTACAGAGTCAGAATGTTATGTACAGGGTTGGAATTCTTTCTACAGAGTTGGAATACTTTTCTACAGAGTTGGAATGCTTTCTAGAGGGTTGGAATGCTTTCTAGAGGGTTGGAATGCTTTCTACAGGGTTGGAATGCTTTCTACAGGGTTGGAATGCTTTCGACAATGTTGGAATACCTTTGTACAGAGTCAGAATGTTATGTACAGGGTTGGAATTCTTTCTACAGGGTTGGAATTCTTTCTACAGAGTTGGAATACCTTTGAACAGAGTTGGAATGCCTTCTACAGGGTTGGAATGCTTTCGACAGAGTTGGAATACCTTTGTACAGAATCAGAATGTTATGTACAGGGTTGGAATTCTTTCTACAGAGTTGGAATACCATTGTACAGAGTTGGAATGCTTTTTACAGGGTTGGAATACCTTTGTACAGAGTCAGAATGTTATGTACAGGGTTGGAATTCTTTCTACAGAGTTGGAATACTTTTCTACAGAGTTGGAATGCTTTCTACAGGGTTGGAATACCTTTGTACAGAGTTGGAATGCTTTCTACAGGGTTGGAAGGCTTTCGACAGAGTTGGAATACCTTTGTACAGAGTCAGAATGTTATGTACAGGGTTGGAATTCCTTCTACAGATTTGGAATAACTTTGTACAGAGTTGGAATGCTTTCTACAGATTTGGAATACCTTTGTACAGAGTCAGAATGTTATGTGCAGGGTTGGAATTCTTTCTACAGAGTTGGAATACCTTTGTACAGAGTTGGAATGCTTTCTACAGGGTTGGAATACCTTTGTACAGAGTTGGAATGCTTTCTACAGGGTTGGAATGCTTCCTACAGGGTTGGAATGCTTTCGACAGAGTTGGAATACCTTTGTACAGGGTTGGAACAGCTTTGTACAGGGTGGGAATACTTTCTACAGGGTTGGAATGCTTTCTAGAGGGTTGGAATGCTTTCTAGAGGGTTGGAATGCTTTCTACAGGGTTGGAATGCTTTCTACAGGGTTGGAATGCTTTCGACAGTGTTGGAATACCTTTGTACAGAGTCAGAATGTTATGTACAGGGTTGGACTTCTTTCTACAGGGTTGGAATTCTTTCTACAGAGTTGGAATACCTTTGAACAGAGTTGGAATGCTTTCTACAGGGTTGGAATGCTTTCGACAGAGTTGGAATACCATTGTACAGAGATGGAATGCTTTTTACAGGGTTGGAATACCTTTGTACAGAGTCAGAATGTTATGTACAGGGTTGGAATTCTTTCTACAGAGTTGGAATACTTTTCTACAGAGTTGGAATGCTTTCTACAGGGTTGGAATACCTTTGTACAGGGTTGGAACAGCTTTGTACAGGGTGGGAATACTTTCTACAGGGTTGGAATGCTTTCTAGAGGGTTGGAATACCTTTGTACAGAGTTGGAATGCTTTCTACAGGGTTGGAATGCTTTCAACAGGGTTTTAATGCTTTCTAGAGGGTTGGAATGCTTTCTACAGGGTTGGAATGCTTTCGACAGTGTTGGAATACCTTTGTACAGAGTCAGAATGTTATGTACAGGGTTGGAATTCTTTCTACAGGGTTGGAATGCTTTCTACAGGGTTGGAATGCTTTCTACAGAGTTGGAATGCTTTTTACAGGGTTGGAATACCTTTGTACAGAGTCAGAATGTTATGTACAGGGTTGGAATTCTTTCTACAGAGTTGGAATACCTTTGTACAGAGTTGCAATGCTTTCTACAGGGTTGGAATACCTTTGTACAGAGTTGGAATGCTTTCTACAGGGTTGGAATGCTTTCAACAGGGTTTTAATGCTTTCTAGAGGGTTGGAATGCTTTCTACAGGGTTGGAATGCTTTCGACAGTGTTGGAATACCTTTGTACAGAGTCAGAATGTTATGTACAGGGTTGGAATTCTTTCTACAGGGTTGGAATTCTTTCTACAGGGTTGGAATTCTTTCTACAGAGTAGGAATACCTTTGAACAGAGTTGGAATGCTTTCTACAGGGTTGGAATGCTTTCGACAGAGTTGGAATACCTTTGTACAGAGTCAGAATGTTATGTACAGGGTTGGAATTCTTTCTACAGAGTTGGAATACTTTTCTACAGAGTTGGAATGCTTTCTAGAAGGTTGGAATGCTTTCTAGAGGGTTGGAATGCTTTCTACAGGGTTGGAATGCTTTCTACAGAGCTGGAATACCTTTGTACAGGGTTGGAACAGCTTTGTACAGGGTTGGAATACTTTCCAGGGTTGGAATGCTTTCGACAGGGTTGGAATGCCTTCGACAGAGTTGGAATACCTTTGTACAGAGTTGGAATGCTTTCTACAGGGTTGGAATACCTTTGTACAGAGTTGGAATGCTTTTTACAGGGTTGGAATACCTTTGTACAGAGTCAGAATGTTATGTACAGGGTTGGAATTCTTTCTACAGAGTTGGAATACTTTTCTACAGAGTTGGAATGCTTTCTACAGGGTTGGAATACCTTTGTACAGAGTTGGAATGCTTTCGACAGAGTTGGAATACCTTTGTACAGAGTTGGAATGCTTTCTACAGGGTTGGAATGCTTTCTACAGGGTTGGAATGCTTTCGACTGTGTTGGAATACCTTTGTACAGAGTCAGAATGTTATGTACGGGGTTGCAATTCTTTCTACAGGGTTGGAATTCTTTCTACAGAGTTGGAATACCTTTGAACAGAGTTGGAATGCTTTCTACAGGGTTGGAATGCTTTCGACAGAGTTGGAATACCTTTGTACAGAGTCAGAATGTTATGTACAGGGTTGGAATTCTTTCTACAGAGTTTCAATACCATTGTACAGAGTTGGAATGCTTTTTACAGGTTTGGAATACATTTGTACAGAGCTGGAATGCTTTCTACAGGGTTGGAATGCTTTCAACAGGGTTTTAATGCTTTCTAGAGGGTTGGAATGCTTTCTACAGGGTTGGAATTCTTTCTACAGTGTTGGAATACCTTTGAACAGAGTTGGAATGCTTTCTACAGGGTTGGAATGCTTTCGACAGTGTTGGAATACCTTTGTACAGAGTCAGAATGTTATGTACAGGGTTGGAATTCTTTCTACAGGGTTGGAATTCTTTCTACAGAGTTGGAATACCTTTGAACAGAGTTGGAATGCTTTCTGCAGTGTTGGAATGCTTTCGACAGAGTTGGAATACCTTTGTACAGAGTCACAATGTTATGTACAGGGTTGGAATGCTTTCTAGAGGGTTGGAATGCTTTCTAGAGGGTTGGAATGCTTTCGACAGTGTTGGAATACCTTTGTACAGAGTCAGAATGTTATGTACAGGGTTGGAATTCTTTCTACAGAGTTTCAATACCATTGTACAGAGTTGGAATGCTTTTTACAGGTTTGGAATACATTTGTACAGAGTTGGAATGCTTTCTACAGGGTTGGAATGCTTTCGACAGAGTTGGAATACCTTTGTACAGAGTCAGAATGTTATGTACAGGGTTGGAATTCTTTCTACAGAGTTGGAATACCTTTGTACAGAGTTGGAATGCTTTCTACAGGGTTGGAATGCCTTTGTACAGAGTCAGAATGTTATGTACCGGGTTGGAATTCATTCTACAGAGTTGGAATACCTTTGTACAGAGTTGGAATGCTATCTACAGGGTTGGAATACTTTCTACAGGGTTGGAATGCTTTCTACAGGGTTGGAATGCTTTCTACAGGGTTGGAATGCTTTCGACAGGGTTGGAGTGCTTTCGACAGAGTTGGAATACCTTTGTACAGAGTTGGAATGCTTTCTACAGGGTTGGAATGCTTTCTACAGGGTTGGAATGCTTTCTACAGGGTTGGAATGCTTTCTACAGGGTTGGAATGCTTTCGACAGGGTTGGAGTGCTTTCGACAGAGTTGGAATACCTTTGTACAGAGTTGGAATGCTTTCTACAGGGTTGGAATGCTTTCTACAGGGTTGGAATGCTTTCTACAGGGTTGGAATGCTTTCTACAGGGTTGGAATGCTTTCGACAGAGTTGGAATACCTTTGTACAGGGTTGGAACAGCTTTGTACAGGGTTGGAATACTTTCTACAGGGTTGGAATGTTTTCTAGAGGGTTGGAATGTTTTCGACAGGGTTGGAATACCTTGGTACAGAGTCAGAATGTTATGTACAGGGTTGGAATTCTTTCTACAGAGTTGGAATACCTTTGTACAGAGTTGGAATGCTTTCTACAGGGTTGGAATGCTTCCTACAGGGTTGGAATGCTTTCGACAGAGTTGGAATACCTTTGTACAGGGTTGGAACAGCTTTGTACAGGGTGGGAATACTTTCTACAGGGTTGGAATGCTTTCTAGAGGGTTGGAATGCTTTCTAGAGGGTTGGAATGCTTTCTACAGGGTTGGAATGCTTTCTACAGGGTTGGAATGCTTTCGACAGTGTTGGAATACCTTTGTACAGAGTCAGAATGTTATGTACAGGGTTGGACTTCTTTCTACAGGGTTGGAATTCTTTCTACAGAGTTGGAATACCTTTGAACAGAGTTGGAATGCTTTCTACAGGGTTGGAATGCTTTCGACAGAGTTGGAATACCATTGTACAGAGTTGGAATGCTTTTTACAGGGTTGGAATACCTTTGTACAGAGTCAGAATGTTATGTACAGGGTTGGAATTCTTTCTACAGAGTTGGAATACTTTTCTACAGAGTTGGAATGCTTTCTACAGGGTTGGAATACCTTTGTACAGGGTTGGAACAGCTTTGTACAGGGTGGGAATACTTTCTACAGGGTTGGAATGCTTTCTAGAGGGTTGGAATACCTTTGTACAGAGTTGGAATGCTTTCTACAGGGTTGGAATGCTTTCAACAGGGTTTTAATGCTTTCTAGAGGGTTGGAATGCTTTCTACAGGGTTGGAATGCTTTCGACAGTGTTGGAATACCTTTGTACAGAGTCAGAATGTTATGTACAGGGTTGGAATTCTTTCTACAGGGTTGGAATGCTTTCTACAGGGTTGGAATGCTTTCTACAGAGTTGGAATGCTTTTTACAGGGTTGGAATACCTTTGTACAGAGTCAGAATGTTATGTACAGGGTTGGAATTCTTTCTACAGAGTTGGAATACCTTTGTACAGAGTTGCAATGCTTTCTACAGGGTTGGAATACCTTTGTACAGAGTTGGAATGCTTTCTACAGGGTTGGAATGCTTTCAACAGGGTTTTAATGCTTTCTAGAGGGTTGGAATGCTTTCTACAGGGTTGGAATGCTTTCGACAGTGTTGGAATACCTTTGTACAGAGTCAGAATGTTATGTACAGGGTTGGAATTCTTTCTACAGGGTTGGAATTCTTTCTACAGGGTTGGAATTCTTTCTACAGAGTAGGAATACCTTTGAACAGAGTTGGAATGCTTTCTACAGGGTTGGAATGCTTTCGACAGAGTTGGAATACCTTTGTACAGAGTCAGAATGTTATGTACAGGGTTGGAATTCTTTCTACAGAGTTGGAATACTTTTCTACAGAGTTGGAATGCTTTCTAGAAGGTTGGAATGCTTTCTAGAGGGTTGGAATGCTTTCTACAGGGTTGGAATGCTTTCTACAGAGCTGGAATACCTTTGTACAGGGTTGGAACAGCTTTGTACAGGGTTGGAATACTTTCCAGGGTTGGAATGCTTTCGACAGGGTTGGAATGCCTTCGACAGAGTTGGAATACCTTTGTACAGAGTTGGAATGCTTTCTACAGGGTTGGAATACCTTTGTACAGAGTTGGAATGCTTTTTACAGGGTTGGAATACCTTTGTACAGAGTCAGAATGTTATGTACAGGGTTGGAATTCTTTCTACAGAGTTGGAATACTTTTCTACAGAGTTGGAATGCTTTCTACAGGGTTGGAATACCTTTGTACAGAGTTGGAATGCTTTCGACAGAGTTGGAATACCTTTGTACAGAGTTGGAATGCTTTCTACAGGGTTGGAATGCTTTCTACAGGGTTGGAATGCTTTCGACTGTGTTGGAATACCTTTGTACAGAGTCAGAATGTTATGTACAGGGTTGCAATTCTTTCTACAGGGTTGGAATTCTTTCTACAGAGTTGGAATACCTTTGAACAGAGTTGGAATGCTTTCTACAGGGTTGGAATGCTTTCGACAGAGTTGGAATACCTTTGTACAGAGTCAGAATGTTATGTACAGGGTTGGAATTCTTTCTACAGAGTTTCAATACCATTGTACAGAGTTGGAATGCTTTTTACAGGTTTGGAATACATTTGTACAGAGCTGGAATGCTTTCTACAGGGTTGGAATGCTTTCAACAGGGTTTTAATGCTTTCTAGAGGGTTGGAATGCTTTCTACAGGGTTGGAATTCTTTCTACAGAGTTGGAATACCTTTGAACAGAGTTGGAATGCTTTCTACAGGGTTGGAATGCTTTCGACAGTGTTGGAATACCTTTGTACAGAGTCAGAATGTTATGTACAGGGTTGGAATTCTTTCTACAGGGTTGGAATTCTTTCTACAGAGTTGGAATACCTTTGAACAGAGTTGGAATGCTTTCTGCAGTGTTGGAATGCTTTCGACAGAGTTGGAATACCTTTGTACAGAGTCACAATGTTATGTACAGGGTTGGAATGCTTTCTAGAGGGTTGGAATGCTTTCTAGAGGGTTGGAATGCTTTCGACAGTGTTGGAATACCTTTGTACAGAGTCAGAATGTTATGTACAGGGTTGGAATTCTTTCTACAGAGTTTCAATACCATTGTACAGAGTTGGAATGCTTTTTACAGGTTTGGAATACATTTGTACAGAGTTGGAATGCTTTCTACAGGGTTGGAATGCTTTCGACAGAGTTGGAATACCTTTGTACAGAGTCAGAATGTTATGTACAGGGTTGGAATTCTTTCTACAGAGTTGGAATACCTTTGTACAGAGTTGGAATGCTTTCTACAGGGTTGGAATGCCTTTGTACAGAGTCAGAATGTTATGTACCGGGTTGGAATTCATTCTACAGAGTTGGAATACCTTTGTACAGAGTTGGAATGCTATCTACAGGGTTGGAATACTTTCTACAGGGTTGGAATGCTTTCTACAGGGTTGGAATGCTTTCTACAGGGTTGGAATGCTTTCGACAGGGTTGGAGTGCTTTCGACAGAGTTGGAATACCTTTGTACAGAGTTGGAATGCTTTCTACAGGGTTGGAATGCTTTCTACAGGGTTGGAATGCTTTCTACAGGGTTGGAATGCTTTCTACAGGGTTGGAATGCTTTCGACAGGGTTGGAGTGCTTTCGACAGAGTTGGAATACCTTTGTACAGAGTTGGAATGCTTTCTACAGGGTTGGAATGCTTTCTACAGGGTTGGAATGCTTTCTACAGGGTTGGAATGCTTTCGACAGAGTTGGAATACCTTTGTACAGAGTCAGAATGTTATGTACCGGGTTGGAATTCATTCTACAGAGTTGGAATACCTTTGTACAGAGTTTGAATGCTATCTACAGGGTTGGAATACCTTTGTACATAGTTGGAATGCTTTCTACAGGGTTGGAATGCTTTCTACAGGGTTGGCATGCTTTCGACAGATTTGGAATACCTTTGTACAGGGCTGCAACAGCTTTGTACAGGGTGGGAATACTCGCTACAGGGTTTGAATGCTTTCTACAGAGTTGGAATACCTTTGTACAGGGTTGGAACAGCTTTGTACAGGGTGGGAATACTTTCTACATGGTTGGAATGCTTTCTACAGGGTTGGAATTCTTTCGACAGAGTTGGAATACCTTTGTACAGTGTCAGAATGTTATGTACAGGGTTGGAATTCTTTCTACAGATTTGGAATACCTTTGTACAGAGTTGGAATACCTTTGTACAGGGTGGGAACAGCTTTGTACAGCGTTGGAATACTTTCTACAGTTTTGGAATGCTTTCTAAAGGTTTCGAATGCTTTCGACAGGGTTGGAATGCTTTCGACAGAGTTGGAATACCTTTGTACAGAGTCAGAATGTTATGTACAGGGTTGGAAGTCATTCTACAGAGTTGGAATACCTTTGTACAGAGTTGGAATGCTTTCTACAGGTTTGCAATACATTTGTACAGAGTTGGAATGCTTTCTACAGGGTTGGAATGCTTTCGACAGAGTTGGAATACCTTTGTACAGAGTCAGAATGTTATGTACAGGGTTGGAATTCTTTCTACAGAGTTGGAATACCTTTGTACAGAGTTGGAATACCTTCGTACAGAGTCAGAATGTTATGTACAGGGTTGGAATTCTTTCTACAGAGTTGGAATACTTTTCTACAGAGTTGGAATGCTTTCTACAGGGTTGGAATACCTTTGTACAGAGGTGGAATGCTTTCTACAGTGTTGGAATGCTTTCGACAGAGTTGGAATGCTTTCTACACGGTTGGAATGCTTTCTACAGGGTTGGAATGCTTTCTACAGGGTTGGAATGCTTTCTACAGGGTTGGAATGCTTTCGACAGAGTTGGAATACCTTTGTACAGGGTTGGAACAGCTTTGTACAGGGTTGGAATTCTTTCGACAGAGTTGGAATACCTTTGTACAGTGTCAGAATGTTATGTACAGGGTTGGAATTCTTTCTACAGATTTGGAATACCTTTGTACAGAGTTGGAATACCTTTGTACAGGGTGGGAACAGCTTTGTACAGCGTTGGAATACTTTCTACAGTTTTGGAATGCTTTCTAAAGGTTTCGAATGCTTTCGACAGGGTTGGAATGCTTTCGACAGAGTTGGAATACCTTTGTACAGAGTCAGAATGTTATGTACAGGGTTGGAAGTCATTCTACAGAGTTGGAATACCTTTGTACAGAGTTGGAATGCTTTCTACAGGTTTGCAATACATTTGTACAGAGTTGGAATGCTTTCTACAGGGTTGGAATGCTTTCGACAGAGTTGGAATACCTTTGTACAGAGTCAGAATGTTATGTACAGGGTTTGAATTCTTTCTACAGAGTTGGAATACCTTTGTACAGAGTTGGAATACCTTCGTACAGAGTCAGAATGTTATGTACAGGGTTGGAATTCTTTCTACAGAGTTGGAATACTTTTCTACAGAGTTGGAATGCTTTCTACAGGGTTGGAATACCTTTGTACAGAGTTGGAATGCTTTCTACAGTGTTGGAATGCTTTCGACAGAGTTGGAATACCTTTGTACAGAGTCAGAATGTTATGTACAGGGTTGGAATTCCTTCTACAGATTTGGAATACCTTTGTACAGAGTTGGAATGCTTTCTACAGGGTTGGAATACCTTTGTACAGAGTTGGAATGCATTCTACATGGTTGGAATGCTTTCTACAGTGTTTTAATGCTTTCTACAGAGTTGGAATACCTTTGTACAGGATTGGAACAGATTTGTACAGGGTTGGAATACTTTCTACAGGGTTGGAATGCTTTCTACAGGGTTGGAATGCTTTCTACAGGGTTGGAATGCTTTCTACACGGTTGGAATGCTTTCTACAGGGTTGGAATGCTTTCTACAGGATTGGAATGCTTTCTACAGGGTTTGAATTTTTTCGGCAGGGTTGGAATGCTTTCTATAGGGTTGGAATGCTTTCTACAGGGTTGGTATGCTTTCTACAGGGATGGAATACCTTTGTACAGTGCTGGAATACCTTTGTACAGGGTTGGAATACCTTTGTACAAGGTTGGAATACCTTTGTACAGGGTTGGAATACCTTCGTACAGGGTTGGAATGCTTTCTACAGAGTTGGAATGCTTTCTACAGGGTTGGAATGCTTCCTACAGGGTTGGAATGCTTTCTACAGGGTTGGAATGCTTTCTACACGGTTGGAATGCTTTCTACAGGGTTGGAATGCTTTCTACAGGGTTGGAATGCTTTCTACAGCGTTGGAATGCTTTCTGCTGGAGTTGGAATGCTTTCTACAGGGTTGAAATATTTTCTACAGGGTTGGAATGCTTTCTACAGGGTTGGAATGCTTCCGAAAGAGTTGGAATACCTTTGTACAGAGTTGGAATGCTTTCTACAGTGTTGGCATGCTTTCTACCGTGTTGGAATTCTTTCGATAGAGTTGGAATACCTTTGTACAGAGTTGGAATACCTTTGTACAGAGGTGGAATGCTTTCTACAGAGTTGGAATACCCTTGTACAGGGTTGGAATGCCTTCTACAGGGTTGGAATGCTTTCGACAGGGTTGGAATGCTTCCGACAGAGTTGGAATACCTTTGTACAGAGTTGGAATAACTTTGTACAGGGTAGGAATACTTCCTACAGGGTTGGGATACTTTCTACAGGGTTGGAATGCTTTCGACAGAGTTGGAATGCTTTCTACAGGGTTGGAATGCTTTCTACAGGGTTGGAATGCTTTCTACAGGGTTGGAATGCTTTCTACAGGGTTGGAATGCTTTCTACAGGGTTGGAATGATTTCTACAGGGTTGGAATGCTTTCTACAGGGTTGGAATTTTTTCGGCAGGGTTGGAATAAATTTGTACAGAGTTAGAATGTTATGTACAGAGTAGGAGTGCTTTCTAAAGGGTTGGAACGCTTCCTACAGGGTTAGAATGGTTTCGACAGATTTGGAATACCTTTGTACAGGGTTGGAATGCTGTCTACAGAGTTGGAATACCCTTGTACAGGGTTGGAATGCTTTCTACAGGGTTGGAATGCTTTCGACAGTGTTGGAATGCTTTCGACAGAGTTGGAATGCTTTCGACAGGGTTGGAATGCTTTCGACAGAGTTGGAATACCTTTGTACAGAGTTGGAATAACTTTGTACAGGGAAGGAATACTTTCTACAGGGATGGAATACTTTCTACAGGGTTGGAATGCTTTCTACAGGGTTGGAATGCTTTCGACAGGGTTGGAATGCTTTCTACAGGGTTGGAATGATTTCGACAGAGTTGGAATACCTTTGTACAGAGTTGGAATAACTTTGTACAGGGAAGGAATACTTTCTACAGGGTTGGAATACTTTCTACAGGGTTGGAATGCTTTCTACAGGGTTGGAATGCTTTCTACAGGGTTGGAATGCTTTCTACAGCGTTGGAATGCTTTCTACAGGGTTGGAATGCTTTCTACAGGGTTGGAATGCTTTCTACAGCGTTGGAATGCTTTCTGCTGGAGTTGGAATGCTTTCTACAGGGTTGAAATATTTTCTACAGGGTTGGAATGCTTTCTACAGGGTTGGAATGCTTCCGAAAGAGTTGGAATACCTTTGTACAGAGTTGGAATGCTTTCTACAGTGTTGGCATGCTTTCTACAGTGTTGGAATTCTTTCGATAGAGTTGGAATACCTTTGTACAGAGTTGGAATACCTTTGTACAGAGGTGGAATGCTTTCTACAGAGTTGGAATACCCTTGTACAGGGTTGGAATGCCTTCTACAGGGTTGGAATGCTTTCGACAGGGTTGGAATGCTTCCGACAGAGTTGGAATACCTTTGTACAGAGTTGGAATAACTTTGTACAGGGTAGGAATACTTCCTACAGGGTTGGGATACTTTCTACAGGGTTGGAATGCTTTCGACAGAGTTGGAATGCTTTCTACAGGGTTGGAATGCTTTCTACAGGGTTGGAATGCTTTCTACAGGGTTGGAATGCTTTCTACAGGGTTGGAATGCTTTCTACAGGGTTGGAATGATTTCTACAGGGTTGGAATGCTTTCTACAGGGTTGGAATTTTTTCGGCAGGGTTGGAATAAATTTGTACAGAGTTAGAATGTTATGTACAGAGTAGGAGTGCTTTCTAAAGGGTTGGAACGCTTCCTACAGGGTTAGAATGGTTTCGACAGATTTGGAATACCTTTGTACAGGGTTGGAATGCTGTCTACAGAGTTGGAATACCCTTGTACAGGGTTGGAATGCTTTCTACAGTGTTGGCATGCTTTCTACAGTGTTGGAATTCTTTCGATAGAGTTGGAATACCTTTGTACAGAGTTGGAATACCTTTGTACAGAGGTGGAATGCTTTCTACAGAGTTGGAATACCCTTGTACAGGGTTGGAATGCCTTCTACAGGGTTGGAATGCTTTCGACAGGGTTGGAATGCTTCCGACAGAGTTGGAATACCTTTGTACAGAGTTGGAATAACTTTGTACAGGGTAGGAATACTTCCTACAGTGTTGGCATGCTTTCTACAGTGTTGGAATTCTTTCGATAGAGTTGGAATACCTTTGTACAGAGTTGGAATACCTTTGTACAGAGGTGGAATGCTTTCTACAGAGTTGGAATACCCTTGTACAGGGTTGGAATGCCTTCTACAGGGTTGGAATGCTTTCGACAGGGTTGGAATGCTTCCGACAGAGTTGGAATACCTTTGTACAGAGTTGGAATAACTTTGTACAGGGTAGGAATACTTCCTACAGGGTTGGGATACTTTCTACAGGGTTGGAATGCTTTCGACAGAGTTGGAATGCTTTCTACAGGGTTGGAATGCTTTCTACAGGGTTGGAATGCTTTCTACAGGGTTGGAATGCTTTCTACAGGGTTGGAATGCTTTCTACAGGGTTGGAATGATTTCTACAGGGTTGGAATGCTTTCTACAGGGTTGGAATTTTTTCGGCAGGGTTGGAATAAATTTGTACAGAGTTAGAATGTTATGTACAGAGTAGGAGTGCTTTCTAAAGGGTTGGAACGCTTCCTACAGGGTTAGAATGGTTTCGACAGATTTGGAATACCTTTGTACAGGGTTGGAATGCTGTCTACAGAGTTGGAATACCCTTGTACAGGGTTGGAATGCTTTCTACAGGGTTGGAATGCTTTCGACAGTGTTGGAATGCTTTCGACAGAGTTGGAATGCTTTCGACAGGGTTGGAATGCTTTCGACAGAGTTGGAATACCTTTGTACAGAGTTGGAATAACTTTGTACAGGGAAGGAATACTTTCTACAGGGATGGAATACTTTCTACAGGGTTGGAATGCTTTCTACAGGGTTGGAATGCTTTCGACAGGGTTGGAATGCTTTCGACAGGGTTGGAATGATTTCGACAGAGTTGGAATACCTTTGTACAGAGTTGGAATAACTTTGTACAGGGAAGGAATACTTTCTACAGGGTTGGAATACTTTCTACAGGGTTGGAATGCTTTCTACAGGGTTGGAATGCTTTCTACAGGGTTGGAATGCTTTCTACAGCGTTGGAATGCTTTCTACAGGGTTGGAATGCTTTCTACAGGGTTGGAATGCTTTCTACAGCGTTGGAATGCTTTCTGCTGGAGTTGGAATGCTTTCTACAGGGTTGAAATATTTTCTACAGGGTTGGAATGCTTTCTACAGGGTTGGAATGCTTCCGAAAGAGTTGGAATACCTTTGTACAGAGTTGGAATGCTTTCTACAGTGTTGGCATGCTTTCTACAGTGTTGGAATTCTTTCGATAGAGTTGGAATACCTTTGTACAGAGTTGGAATACCTTTGTACAGAGGTGGAATGCTTTCTACAGAGTTGGAATACCCTTGTACAGGGTTGGAATGCCTTCTACAGGGTTGGAATGCTTTCGACAGGGTTGGAATGCTTCCGACAGAGTTGGAATACCTTTGTACAGAGTTGGAATAACTTTGTACAGGGTAGGAATACTTCCTACAGGGTTGGGATACTTTCTACAGGGTTGGAATGCTTTCGACAGAGTTGGAATGCTTTCTACAGGGTTGGAATGCTTTCTACAGGGTTGGAATGCTTTCTACAGGGTTGGAATGCTTTCTACAGGGTTGGAATGCTTTCTACAGGGTTGGAATGATTTCTACAGGGTTGGAATGCTTTCTACAGGGTTGGAATTTTTTCGGCAGGGTTGGAATAAATTTGTACAGAGTTAGAATGTTATGTACAGAGTAGGAGTGCTTTCTAAAGGGTTGGAACGCTTCCTACAGGGTTAGAATGGTTTCGACAGATTTGGAATACCATTGTACAGGGTTGGAATGCTGTCTACAGAGTTGGAATACCCTTGTACAGGGTTGGAATGCTTTCTACAGGGTTGGAATGCTTTCGACAGTGTTGGAATGCTTTCGACAGAGTTGGAATGCTTTCGACAGGGTTGGAATGCTTTCGACAGAGTTGGAATACCTTTGTACAGAGTTGGAATAACTTTGTACAGGGAAGGAATACTTTCTACAGGGATGGAATACTTTCTACAGGGTTGGAATGCTTTCTACAGGGTTGGAATGCTTTCGACAGGGTTGGAATGCTTTCGACAGGGTTGGAATGCTTTCGACAGAGTTGGAATACCTTTGTACAGAGTTGGAATAACTTTGTACAGGGAAGGAATACTTTCTACAGGGTTGGAATACTTTCTACAGGGTAGGAATACTTTCTACAGGGTTGAAATACTTTCTACAGGGGTGGAATAATTTCTACAGGGTTGGAATGCTTTCTAGAGGGTTGGAATGCTTTCTAGAGGGTTGGAATGCTTTCTAGAGTGTTGGAATGCTTTCTACAGGGTTGGAATGCTTTCGACAGGGTTGGAATGCTTTCGACAGAGTTGGAATACCGTTGTACCGAGTTGGAATGCTTTTTACAGGTTTGGAATACATTTGTACAGAGCTGGAATGCTTTCGACTGTGTTGGAATACCTTTTGTACAGAGTCAGAATGTTATGTACAGGGTTGGAATTCTTTCTACAGAGTTTCAATACCATTGTACAGAGTTGGAATGCTTTTTACAGGTTTGGAATACATTTGTACAGAGCTGGAATGCTTTCTACAGGGTTGGAATGCTTTCAACAGGGTTGGAATGCTTTCGACAGAGTTGGAATACCTTTGTACAGAGTCAGAATGTTATGTACAGGGTTGGAATTCTTTCTACAGAGTTGGAATACCTTTGTACAGAGTTGGAATGCTTTCTACAGGGTTGGAATGCCTTTGTACAGAGTCAGAATGTTATGTACCGGGTTGGAATTCATTCTACAGAGTTGGAATACCTTTGTACAGAGTTGGAATGCTATCTACAGGGTTGGAATACTTTCTACAGGGTTGGATTGCTTTCTACAGGGTTGGAATGCTTTCTACAGGGTTGGAATGCTTTCGACAGGGTTGGAGTGCTTTCGACAGAGTTGGAATACCTTTGTACAGAGTTGGAATGCTTTCTACAGGGTTGGAATGCTTTCTACAGGGTTGGAATGCTTTCTACAGGGTTGGAATGCTTTCTACAGGGTTGGAATGCTTTCGACAGAGTTGGAATACCTTTGTACAGGGTTGGAACAGCTTTGTACAGGGTTGGAATACTTTCTACAGGGTTGGAATGTTTTCTAGAGGGTTGGAATGTTTTCGACAGGGTTGGAATACCTTGGTACAGAGTCAGAATGTTATGTACAGGGTTGGAATTCTTTCTACAGAGTTGGAATACCTTTGTACAGAGTTGGAATGCTTTCTACAGGGTTGGAATACTTTCGACAGGGTTGGAATGCTTTCTACAGGGTTGGAATGCTTACTACAGGGTTGGAATGCCTTCGACAGGGTTGGAATGCTTTCGACAGAGTTGGAATACCTTTGTACAGAGTCAGAATGTTATGTACCGGGTTGGAATTCATTCTACAGAGTTGGAATACCTTTGTACAGAGTTTGAATGCTATCTACAGGGTTGGAATACCTTTGTACATAGTTGGAATGCTTTCTACAGGGTTGGAATGCTTTCTACAGGGTTGGCATGCTTTCGACAGATTTGGAATACCTTTGTACAGGGCTGCAACAGCTTTGTACAGGGTGGGAATACTCGCTACAGGGTTTGAATGCATTCTACAGAGTTGGAATACCTTTGTACAGGGTTGGAACAGCTTTGTACAGGGTGGGAATACTTTCTACATGGTTGGAATGCTTTCTACAGGGTTGGAATTCTTTCGACAGAGTTGGAATACCTTTGTACAGTGTCAGAATGTTATGTACAGGGTTGGAATTCTTTCTACAGATTTGGAATACCTTTGTACAGAGTTGGAATACCTTTGTACAGGGTGGGAGCAGCTTTGTACAGCGTTGGAATACTTTCTACAGTTTTGGAATGCTTTCTAAAGGTTTCGAATGCTTTCGACAGGGTTGGAATGCTTTCGACAGAGTTGGAATACCTTTGTACAGAGTCAGAATGTTATGTACAGGGTTGGAAGTCATTCTACAGAGTTGGAATACCTTTGTACAGGGTGGGAACAGCTTTGTACAGCGTTGGAATACTTTCTACAGTTTTGGAATGCTTTCTAAAGGTTTCGAATGCTTTCGACAGGGTTGGAATGCTTTCGACAGAGTTGGAATACCAATGTACAGAGTCAGAATGTTATGTACAGGGTTGGAAGTCATTCTACAGAGTTGGAATACCTTTGTACAGAGTTGGAATGCTTTCTACAGGTTTGCAATACATTTGTACAGAGTTGGAATGCTTTCTACAGGGTTGGAATGCTTTCGACAGAGTTGGAATACCTTTGTACAGAGTCAGAATGTTATGTACAGGGTTGGAATTCTTTCTACAGAGTTGGAATACCTTTGTACAGAGTTGGAATACCTTCGTACAGAGTCAGAATGTTATGTACAGGGTTGGAATTCTTTCTACAGAGTTGGAATACTTTTCTACAGAGTTGGAATGCTTTCTACAGGGTTGGAATACCTTTGTACAGAGTTGGAATGCTTTCTACAGTGTTGGAATGCTTTCGACAGAGTTGGAATACCTTTGTACAGAGTCAGAATGTTATGTACAGGGTTGGAATTCCTTCTACAGATTTGGAATACCTTTGTACAGAGTTGGAATGCTTTCTACAGGGTTGGAATACCTTTGTACAGAGTTGGAATGCATTCTACATGGTTGGAATGCTTTCTACAGGGTTTTAATGCTTTCTACAGAGTTGGAATACCTTTGTACAGAGTTGGAATGCATTCTACAGGGTTGGAATGCTTTCGACAGGGTTGGAATGCTTTCGACAGGGTTGGAATGCTTTCGACAGAGTTGGAATACCTTTGTACAGAGTTGGAATAACTTTGTACAGGGAAGGAATACTTTCTACAGGGTTGGAATACTTTCTACAGGGTTGGAATGCTTTCTACAGGGTTGGAATGCTTTCTACAGGGTTGGAATGCTTTCTACAGCGTTGGAATGCTTTCTACAGGGTTGGAATGCTTTCTACAGGGTTGGAATGCTTTCTACAGCGTTGGAATGCTTTCTGCTGGAGTTGGAATGCTTTCTACAGGGTTGAAATATTTTCTACAGGGTTGGAATGCTTTCTACAGGGTTGGAATGCTTCCGAAAGAGTTGGAATACCTTTGTACAGAGTTGGAATGCTTTCTACAGTGTTGGCATGCTTTCTACAGTGTTGGAATTCTTTCGATAGAGTTGGAATACCTTTGTACAGAGTTGGAATACCTTTGTACAGAGGTGGAATGCTTTCTACAGAGTTGGAATACCCTTGTACAGGGTTGGAATGCCTTCTACAGGGTTGGAATGCTTTCGACAGGGTTGGAATGCTTCCGACAGAGTTGGAATACCTTTGTACAGAGTTGGAATAACTTTGTACAGGGTAGGAATACTTCCTACAGGGTTGGGATACTTTCTACAGGGTTGGAATGCTTTCGACAGAGTTGGAATGCTTTCTACAGGGTTGGAATGCTTTCTACAGGGTTGGAATGCTTTCTACAGGGTTGGAATGCTTTCTACAGGGTTGGAATGCTTTCTACAGGGTTGGAATGATTTCTACAGGGTTGGAATGCTTTCTACAGGGTTGGAATTTTTTCGGCAGGGTTGGAATAAATTTGTACAGAGTTGGAATAACTTTGTACAGGGTAGGAATACTTTCTACAGGGTTGGAATACTTTCAACAGGGTTGGAATGCTTTCGACAGAGTTGGAATGCTTTCTACAGGGTTGGAATGCTTTCTACAGGGTTGGAATGCTTTCTACAGGGTTGGAATGCTTTCTACAGGGTTGGAATGATTTCTACAGGGTTGGAATGCTTTCGACAGGGTTGGAATACCATTGTACAGGGTTGGAATGCTTTCTACAGGGTGGGAATGCTTTCTACAGGGTTGGAATGCTTTCTACAGGGTTGGAATACCTTTGTACACAGTTGGAATACCTTTGTACAGAGTTGGAATGCTTTCTACAGGGTTGGAATTTTTTCGGCAGGGTTGGAATGCTTTCGACAGAGTTGGAATACCTTTGTACAGGGTTGGAATGCTTTCTACAGGGTTGGAATGCTTTCTACAGGGTTGGTATGCTTTCTACAGGGTTGCAATACCTTCGTACAGTGTTGGAATACCTTTGTACAGTGTTGGAATACCTTTGTACAAGGTTGGAATACCTTTGTACAGGGTTGGAATACCTTTGTACAGGGTTGGATTGCTTTCTACAGAGTTGGAATGCTTTCTACAGGATTGGAATGCTTTCTACAGGGTTGGAATTTTTTCGGCAGGGTTGGAATACCTTTGTACAGAGTTAGAATGTTATGTACAGAGTAGGAGTGCTTTCTACAGGGTTAGAACGCTTCCTACAGGGTTAGAATGGTTTCGACAGATTTGAAATACCTTTGTACAGGGTTGGAATGCTTTCTACAGAGTTGGAATACCCTTGTACAGGGTTGGAATGCTTTCTACAGGGTTGGAATGCTTTCTACAGGGTTGGAATACTTTCTACAGGGTTGGAATGCTTTATACAGGGTTGGAATGCTTTCGACAGGGTTGGAATGCTTTCTACAGGGTTGGAATGCTTTCTACAGGGTTGGAATGCTTTCAACAGGGTTGCAATGCTTTCTACAGGGTTGGAATGCTTTCGACAGGGTTGGAATGCTTTCGACAGAGTTGGAATACCTTTGTGCAGGGTTGGAATGCTTTCTACAGGGTTGGAATGCTTTCTACAGGGTTGGAATGCTTTCTACAGGGTTGGAATGCTTTCTACAGGGTTAGAATGGTTTCGACAGAGTTGGAATACCTTTGTACAGAGTTGGAATAACTTTGTACAGGGTAGGAATACTTTCTACAGGGTTGGAATACTTTCTACAGGGTTGGAATGCTTTCGACAGAGTTGGAATGCTTTCTACAGGGTTGGAATGCTTTCTACAGGGTTGGAATGCTTTCTACAGGGTTGGAATGCTTTCTACAGGGTTGGAATGCTTTCTACAGGGTTGGAATGCTTTCTACAGGGTTGGAATGCTTTCTACAGGGTTGGAATGCTTTCTACAGGATTGGAATGCTTTCTACAGGGTTGGAATTTTTTCGGCAGGGTTGGAATACCTTTGTACAGAGTTAGAATGTTATGTACAGAGTAGGAGTGCTTTCTACAGGGTTAGAACGCTTCCTACAGGGTTAGAATGGTTTCGACAGATTTGAAATACCTTTGTACAGGGTTGGAATGCTTTCTACAGAGTTGGAATACCCTTGTACAGGGTTGGAATGCTTTCTACAGGGTTGGAATGCTTTCTACAGGGTTGGAATACTTTCTACAGGGTTGGAATGCTTTATACAGGGTTGGAATGCTTTCGACAGGGTTGGAATGCTTTCTACAGGGTTGGAATGCTTTCTACAGGGTTGGAATGCTTTCTACAGGGTTGGAATGCTTTCTACAGGGTTGGAATGATTTCTACAGGGTTGGAATTCTTTCGACAGGGTTGGAATGCTTTCGACAGAGTTGGAACACCTTTGTACAGAGTTGGAATAACTTTGTACAGGGTAGGAATACTTTCTACAGGGTTGAAATACATTCTACAGGGGTGGAATACTTTCTACAGGGTTGGAATGCTTTCTAGAGGGTTGGAATGCTTTCTACAGGGTTGGAATGCTCTCGACAGGGTTGGAATGCTTCCGACAGAGTTGGAATACCTTTGTACAGAGTTGGAATAACTTTGTACAGGGTAGGAATACTTTCTACAGGGTTGGAATACTTTCTACAGGGTTGGAATGCTTTCGACAGAGTTGGAATGCTTTCTACAGGGTTGGAATGCTTTCTACAGGGTTGGAATGCTTTCTACAGGGTTGGAATGCTTTCTACAGGGTTGGAATGCTTTCTACAGGGTTGGAATGCTTTCTACAGGGTTGGAATGATTTCTACAGGGTTGGAATGCTTTCGACAGGGTTGGAATACCATTGTACAGGGTTGGAATGCTTTCTACAGGGTGGGAATGCTTTCTACAGGGTTGGAATGCTTTCTACTGGGTTGGAATAACTTTGTACAGAGTTGGAATGCTTTCTACAGTGTTGGAATTCTTTCGATAGAGTTGGAATACCTTTGTACAGAGTTGGAATACCTTTGTACAGAGTTGGAATGCTTTCTACAGGGTTGGAATTTTTTCGGCAGGGTTGGAATGCTTCCGACAGAGTTGGAATACCTTTGTACAGGGTTGGAATGCTTTCTACAGGGTTGGAATGCTTTCTACAGGGTTGGTATGCTTTCTACAGGGTTGGAATACCTTTGTACAGAGTTGGAATACCTTTGTACAGAGTTGGATTGCTTTCTACAGAGTTGGAATGCTTTCTACAGGATTGGAATGCTTTCTACAGGGTTGGAATTTTTTCGGCAGGGTTGGAATAAATTTGTACAGAGTTAGAATGTTATGTACAGAGTAGGAGTGCTTTCTAAAGGGTTGGAACGCTTCCTACAGTGTTAGAATGGTGTCGACAGATTTGGAATACCTTTGTACAGGGTTGGAATGCTGTCTACAGAGTTGGAATACCCTTGTACAGGGTTGGCATGCTTTCTACAGGGTTGGAATGCTTTCGACAGTGTTGGAATGCTTTCGACAGAGTTGGAATGCTTTCGACAGGGTTGGAATGCTTTCGACAGAGTTGGAATACCTTTGTACAGAGTTGGAATAACTTTGTACAGGGAAGGAATACTTTCTACAGGGTTGGAATACTTTCTACAGGGTTGGAATACTTTCTACAGGGTTGAAATACTTTCTACAGGGGTGGAATAATTTCTACAGGGTTGGAATGCTTTCTAGAGGGTTGGAATGCTTTCTAGAGGGTTGGAATGCTTTCTAGAGTGTTGGAATGCTTTCTACAGGGTTGGAATGCTTTCGACAGGGTTGGAATGCTTTCGACAGAGTTGGAATACCTTTGTACCGAGTTGGAATAACTTTGTACAGGGTAGGAATGCTTTCTACAGGGTTGGAATACTTTCTACAGGGTTGGAATGCCTTCGACAGAGTTGGAATGCTTTCTACAGTGTGGGAATGCATTCTACAGGGTTGGAATGCTTTCTACAGGGTTGGAATGCTTTCTACAGGGTTGGAATACCTTTGTACAGAGTCAGAATGTTATGTACAGGGTTGGAAGTCATTCTACAGAGTTGGAATACCTTTGTACAGGGTGGGAACAGCTTTGTACAGCGTTGGAATACTTTCTACAGTTTTGGAATGCTTTCTAAAGGTTTCGAATGCTTTCGACAGGGTTGGAATGCTTTCGACAGAGTTGGAATACCAATGTACAGAGTCAGAATGTTATGTACAGGGTTGGAAGTCATTCTACAGAGTTGGAATACCTTTGTACAGAGTTGGAATGCTTTCTACAGGTTTGCAATACATTTGTACAGAGTTGGAATGCTTTCTACAGGGTTGGAATGCTTTCGACAGAGTTGGAATACCTTTGTACAGAGTCAGAATGTTATGTACAGGGTTGGAATTCTTTATACAGAGTTGGAATACCTTTGTACAGAGTTGGAATACCTTCGTACAGAGTCAGAATGTTATGTACAGGGTTGGAATTCTTTCTACAGAGTTGGAATACTTTTCTACAGAGTTGGAATGCTTTCTACAGGGTTGGAATACCTTTGTACAGAGTTGGAATGCTTTCTACAGTGTTGGAATGCTTTCGACAGAGTTGGAATACCTTTGTACAGAGTCAGAATGTTATGTACAGGGTTGGAATTCCTTCTACAGATTTGGAATACCTTTGTACAGAGTTGGAATGCTTTCTACAGGGTTGGAATACCTTTGTACAGAGTTGGAATGCATTCTACATGGTTGGAATGCTTTCTACAGGGTTTTAATGCTTTCTACAGAGTTGGAATACCTTTGTACAGAGTTGGAATGCATTCTACATGGTTGGAATGCTTTCTACAGGGTTTTAATGCTTTCTACAGAGTTGGAATACCTTTGTACAGGATTGGAACAGATTTGTACAGGGTTGGAATACTTTCTACAGGGTTGGAATGCTTTCTACAGGGTTGGAATGCTTTCTACAGGGTTGGAATGCTTTCTACACGGTTGGAATGCTTTCTACAGGGTTGGAATGCTTTCTACAGGATTGGAATGCTTTCTACAGGGTCTGAATTTTTTCGGCAGGGTTGGAATGCTTTCTACAGGGTTGGAATGCTTTCTACAGGGTTGGTATGCTTTCTACAGGGATGGAATACCTTTGTACAGTGCTGGAATACCTTTGTACAGGGTTGGAATACCTTTGTACAAGGTTGGAATACCTTTGTACAGGGTTGGAATACCTTCGTACAGGGTTGGAATGCTTTCTACAGAGTTGGAATGCTTTCTACAGGGTTGGAATGCTTCCTACAGGGTTGGAATGCTTTCTACAGGGTTGGAATGCTTTCTACACGGTTGGAATGCTTTCTACAGGGTTGGAATTCTTTCTACAGGGTTGGAATGCTTTCTACAGGGTTGGAATGCTTTCTACAGCGTTGGAATGCTTTCTGCTGGAGTTGGAATGCTTTCTACAGGGTTGAAATATTTTCTACAGGGTTGGAATGCTTTCTACAGGGTTGGAATGCTTCCGAAAGAGTTGGAATACCTTTGTACAGAGTTGGAATGCTTTCTACAGTGTTGGCATGCTTTCTACAGTGTTGGAATTCTTTCGATAGAGTTGGAATACCTTTGTACAGAGTTGGAATACCTTTGTACAGAGGTGGAATGCTTTCTACAGAGTTGGAATACCCTTGTACAGGGTTGGAATGCCTTCTACAGGGTTGGAATGCTTTCGACAGGGTTGGAATGCTTCCGACAGAGTTGGAATACCTTTGTACAGAGTTGGAATAACTTTGTACAGGGTAGGAATACTTCCTACAGGGTTGGGATACTTTCTACAGGGTTGGAATGCTTTCGACAGAGTTGGAATGCTTTCTACAGGGTTGGAATGCTTTCTACAGGGTTGGAATGCTTTCTACAGGGTTGGAATGCTTTCTACAGGGTTGGAATGCTTTCTACAGGGTTGGAATGATTTCTACAGGGTTGGAATGCTTTCTACAGGGTTGGAATTTTTTCGGCAGGGTTGGAATAAATTTGTACAGAGTTAGAATGTTATGTACAGAGTAGGAGTGCTTTCTAAAGGGTTGGAACGCTTCCTACAGGGTTAGAATGGTTTCGACAGATTTGGAATACCTTTGTACAGGGTTGGAATGCTGTCTACAGAGTTGGAATACCCTTGTACAGGGTGGGAATGCTTTCTACAGAGTTGGAATGCTTTCTACAGGGTTGGAATGCTTTCTACAGGGAAGGAATACTTTCTACAGGGATGGAATACTTTCTACAGGGTTGGAATGCTTTCTACAGGGTTGGAATGCTTTCGACAGGGTTGGAATGCTTTCGACAGGGTTGGAATGCTTTCGACAGAGTTGGAATACCTTTGTACAGAGTTGGAATAACTTTGTACAGGGAAGGAATACTTTCGACAGGGTGGGAATGCTTTCTACAGGGTTGGAATGCTTTCTACAGGGTTGGAATAACTTTGTACAGAGTTGGAATGCTTTCTACAGTGTTGGAATTCTTCCGATAGAGTTGGAATACCTTTGTACAGAGTTGGAATACCTTTGTACAGAGTTGGAATGCTTTCTACAGGGTTGGAATTTTTTCGGCAGGGTTGGAATGCTTTCGACAGAGTTGGAATACCTTTGTACAGGGTTGGAATGCTTTCTACAGGGTTGGCATGCTTTCTACAGGGTTGGTATGCTTTCTACAGGGTTGGAATACCTTCGTACAGTGTTGGAATACCTTTGTACAGTGTTGGAATACCTTTGTACAAGGTTGGAATACCTTTGTACAGGGTTGGAATACCTTTGTACAGGGTTGGATTGCTTTCTACAGAGTTGGAATGCTTTCTACAGGATTGGAATGCTTTCTACAGGGTTGGAATTTTTTCGGCAGGGTTGGAATACCTTTGTACAGAGTTAGAATGTTATGTACAGAGTAGGAGTGCTTTCTACAGGGTTAGAACGCTTCCTACAGGGTTAGAATGGTTTCGACAGATTTGAAATACCTTTGTACAGGGTTGGAATGCTTTCTACAGAGTTGGAATACCCTTGTACAGGGTTGGAATGCTTTCTACAGGGTTGGAATGCTTTCTACAGGGTTGGAATACTTTCTACAGGGTTGGAATGCTTTATACAGGGTTGGAATGCTTTCGACAGGGTTGGAATGCTTTCTACAGGGTTGGAATGCTTTCTACAGGGTTGGAATGCTTTCAACAGGGTTGCAATGCTTTCTACAGGGTTGGAATGCTTTCGACAGGGTTGGAATGCTTTCGACAGAGTTGGAATACCTTTGTGCAGGGTTGGAATGCTTTCTACAGGGTTGGAATGCTTTCTACAGGGTTGGAATGCTTTCTACAGGGTTGGAATGCTTTCTACAGGGTTAGAATGGTTTCGACAGAGTTGGAATACCTTTGTACAGAGTTGGAATAACTTTGTACAGGGTTGGAATGCTTTCTACAGGGTTGGAATGCTTTCGACAGAGATGGAATACCTTTGTTCAGAGTTGCAAAGCTTTCTACAGGGTTGGAATACATTCTACAGGATTGGAATGTTTTGTACGGGGTTGGAATGCTTTCTACAGGGTGGGAATGCTTCCTAGAGGGTTGGAATTCTTTCGACAGGGTTGGAATGCTTTCGACAGAGTTGGAACACCTTTGTACAGAGTTGGAATAACTTTGTACAGGGTAGGAATACTCTCTACAGGGTTGAAATACATTCTACAGGGGTGGAATACTTTCTACAGGGTTGGAATGCTTTCTAGAGGGTTGGAATGCTTTCTACAGGGTTGGAATGCTCTCGACAGGGTTGGAATGCTTCCGACAGAGTTGGAATACCTTTGTACAGAGTTGGAATAACTTTGTACAGGGTAGGAATACTTTCTACAGGGTTGGAATACTTTCTACAGGGTTGGAATGCTTTCGACAGAGTTGGAATGCTTTCTACAGGGTTGGAATGCTTTCTACAGGGTTGGAATGCTTTCTACAGGGTTGGAATGCTTTCTACAGGGTTGGAATGCTTTCTACAGGGTTGGAATGCTTTCTACAGGGTTGGAATGATTTCTACAGGGTTGGAATTCTTTCGACAGGGTTGGAATGCTTTCGACAGAGTTGGAACACCTTTGTACAGAGTTGGAATAACTTTGTACAGGGTAGGAATACTTTCTACAGGGTTGAAATACATTCTACAGGGGTGGAATACTTTCTACAGGGTTGGAATGCTTCCGACAGAGTTGGAATACCTTTGTACAGAGTTGGCATAACTTTGTACAGGGTAGGAATACTTCCTACAGGGTTGGGATACTTTCTACAGGGTTGGAATGCTTTCGACAGAGTTGGAATGCTTTCTACAGGGTTGGAATGCTTTCTACAGGGTTGGAATGCTTTCTACAGGGTTGGAATGATTTCTACAGGGTTGGAATGCTTTCGACAGGGTTGGAATACCATTGTACAGGGTTGGAATGCTTTCTACAGGGTGGGAATGCTTTCTACAGGGTTGGAATGCTTTCTACTGGGTTGGAATAACTTTGTACAGAGTTGGAATGCTTTCTACAGTGTTGGAATTCTTTCGATAGAGTTGGAATACCTTTGTACAGAGTTGGAATACCTTTGTACAGAGTTGGAATGCTTTCTACAGGGTTGGAATTTTTTCGGCAGGGTTGGAATGCTTCCGACAGAGTTGGAATACCTTTGTACAGGGTTGGAATGCTTTCTACAGGGTTGGAATGCTTTCTACAGGGTTGGTATGCTTTCTACAGGGTTGGAATACCTTTGTACAGAGTTGGAATACCTTTGTACAGAGTTGGATTGCTTTCTACAGAGTTGGAATGCTTTCTACAGGATTGGAATGCTTTCTACAGGGTTGGAATTTTTTCGGCAGGGTTGGAATAAATTTGTACAGAGTTAGAATGTTATGTACAGAGTAGGAGTGCTTTCTAAAGGGTTGGAACGCTTCCTACAGGGTTAGAATGGTGTCGACAGATTTGGAATACCTTTGTACAGGGTTGGAATGCTGTCTACAGAGTTGGAATACCCTTGTACAGGGTTGGAATGCTTTCTACAGGGTTGGAATGCTTTCGACAGTGTTGGAATGCTTTCGACAGAGTTGGAATGCTTTCGACAGGGTTGGAATGCTTTCGACAGAGTTGGAATACCTTTGTACAGAGTTGGAATAACTTTGTACAGGGAAGGAATACTTTCTACAGGGATGGAATACTTTCTACAGGGTTGGAATGCTTTCTACAGGGTTGGAATGCTTTCGACAGGGTTGGAATGCTTTCGACAGGGTTGGAATGCTTTCGACAGAGTTGGAATACCTTTGTACAGAGTTGGAATAACTTTGTACAGGGAAGGAATACTTTCTACAGGGTTGGAATACTTTCTACAGGGTTGGAATACTTTCTACAGGGTTGAAATACTTTCTACAGGGGTGGAATAATTTCTACAGGGTTGGAATGCTTTCTAGAGGGTTGGAATGCTTTCTAGAGGGTTGGAATGCTTTCTAGAGTGTTGGAATGCTTTCTACAGGGTTGGAATGCTTTCGACAGGGTTGGAATGCTTTCGACAGAGTTGGAATACCTTTGTACCGAGTTGGAATAACTTTGTACAGGGTAGGAATGCTTTCTACAGGGTTGGAATACTTTCTACAGGGTTGGAATGCCTTCGACAGAGTTGGAATGCTTTCTACAGTGTTGGAATGCATTCTACAGGGTTGGAATGCTTTCTACAGGGTTGGAATGCTTTCTACAGGGTTGGAATGCTTTCGACAGAGTTGGAATACCTTTGTACAGAGTTGGAATAACTTTGTACAGGGAAGGAATACTTTCTACAGGGTTGGAATACTTTCTACAGGGTTGGAATGCTATCTACAGGGTTGGAATGCTTTCGACAGGGTTGGAATGCTTTCTACAGGGTTGGAATGCTTTCTACAGGGTTGGAATGCTTTCAACAGGGTTGCAATGCTTTCTACAGGGTTGGAATGCTTTCGACAGGGTTGGAATGCTTTCGAGAGAGTTGGAATACCTTTGTGCAGGGTTGGAATGCTTTCTACAGGGTTAGAATGGTTTCGACATAGTTGGAATACCTTTGTACAGAGTTGGAATAACTTTGTACAGGGTTGGAATGCTTTCTACAGGGTTGGAATGCTTTCGACAGAGATGGAATACCTTTGTTCAGAGTTGCAAAGCTTTCTACAGGGTTGGAATACTTTCTATAGGATTGGAATGTTTTGTACGGGGTTGGAATGCTTTCTACAGGGTGGGAATGCTTCCTAGATGGTTGGAATTCTTTCGACAGGGTTGGAATGCTTTCGACAGAGTTGGAACACCTTTGTACAGAGTTGGAATAACTTTGTACAGGGTAGGAATACTTTCTACAGGGTTGGAATACTTTCTACAGGGTTGGAATACTTTCTGCAGGGTTCGAATACTTTCTACGGGGTTGAAATACTTTCTACAGGGGTTGAATACTTTCTACAGGGTTGGAATGCTTTCTAGAGGGTTGGAATGCTTTCTACAGGGTTGGAATGCTTTCGACAGGGTTGGAATGCTTTCGACAGAGTTGGAATACCTTTGTATAGAGTTGGAATAACATTGTACAGGGTAGGAATACTTTCTACAGGGTTGGAATACTTTCTACAGGGTTGGAATGCTTTCGACAGAGTTGGAATACCTTTGTACAGAGTGGGAATGCTTTCTACAGGGTTGGAATGCTTTCTACAGGGTTGGAATGCTTGCTACAGGGTTGGAATGCTTTCTACAGGGTTGGAATGATTTCTACAGGGTTGGAATGCTTTCGACAGGGTTGGAATACCATTGTACAGGGTTGGAATGCTTTCTACAGGGTGGGAATGCTTTCGACAGAGTTGGAATGCTTTCTACAGGGTTGGAATGCTTTCTACAGGGTTGGAATGCTTTCTACAGGGTTGGAATGCTTTCTACAGGGTTGGAATGCTTTCTACAGGGTTGGAATGCTTTCTACAGGGTTGGAATGCTTTCTACAGGGTTGGAATGCTTTCTACAGGGTTGGAATGATTTCTACAGGGTTGGAATTCTTTCGACAGGGTTGGAATGCTTTCGACAGAGTTGGAACACCTTTGTACAGAGTTGGAATAACTTTGTACAGGGTAGGAATACTTTCTACAGGGTTGAAATACATTCTACAGGGGTGGAATACTTTCTACAGGGTTGGAATGCTTCCGACAGAGTTGGAATACCTTTGTACAGAGTTGGCATAACTTTGTACAGGGTAGGAATACTTCCTACAGGGTTGGGATACTTTCTACAGGGTTGGAATGCTTTCGACAGAGTTGGAATGCTTTCTACAGGGTTGGAATGCTTTCTACAGGGTTGGAATGCTTTCTACAGGGTTGGAATGATTTCTACAGGGTTGGAATGCTTTCGACAGGGTTGGAATACCATTGTACAGGGTTGGAATGCTTTCTACAGGGTGGGAATGCTTTCTACAGGGTTGGAATGCTTTCTACTGGGTTGGAATAACTTTGTACAGAGTTGGAATGCTTTCTACAGTGTTGGAATTCTTTCGATAGAGTTGGAATACCTTTGTACAGAGTTGGAATACCTTTGTACAGAGTTGGAATGCTTTCTACAGGGTTGGAATTTTTTCGGCAGGGTTGGAATGCTTCCGACAGAGTTGGAATACCTTTGTACAGGGTTGGAATGCTTTCTACAGGGTTGGAATGCTTTCTACAGGGTTGGTATGCTTTCTACAGGGTTGGAATACCTTTGTACAGAGTTGGAATACCTTTGTACAGAGTTGGATTGCTTTCTACAGAGTTGGAATGCTTTCTACAGGATTGGAATGCTTTCTACAGGTTTGGAATTTTTTCGGCAGGGTTGGAATAAATTTGTACAGAGTTAGAATGTTATGTACAGAGTAGGAGTGCTTTCTAAAGGGTTGGAACGCTTCCTACAGGGTTAGAATGGTGTCGACAGATTTGGAATACCTTTGTACAGGGTTGGAATGCTGTCTACAGAGTTGGAATACCCTTGTACAGGGTTGGAATGCTTTCTACAGGGTTGGAATGCTTTCGACAGTGTTGGAATGCTTTCGACAGAGTTGGAATGCTTTCGACAGGGTTGGAATGCTTTCGACAGAGTTGGAATACCTTTGTACAGAGTTGGAATAACTTTGTACAGGGAAGGAATACTTTCTACAGGGATGGAATACTTTCTACAGGGTTGGAATGCTTTCTACAGGGTTGGAATGCTTTCGACAGGGTTGGAATGCTTTCGACAGGGTTGGAATGCTTTCGACAGAGTTGGAATACCTTTGTACAGAGTTGGAATAACTTTGTACAGGGAAGGAATACTTTCTACAGGGTTGGAATACTTTCTACAGGGTTGGAATACTTTCTACAGGGTTGAAATACTTTCTACAGGGGTGGAATAATTTCTACAGGGTTGGAATGCTTTCTAGAGGGTTGGAATGCTTTCTAGAGGGTTGGAATGCTTTCTAGAGTGTTGGAATGCTTTCTACAGGGTTGGAATGCTTTCGACAGGGTTGGAATGCTTTCGACAGAGTTGGAATACCTTTGTACCGAGTTGGAATAACTTTGTACAGGGTAGGAATGCTTTCTACAGGGTTGGAATACTTTCTACAGGGTTGGAATGCCTTCGACAGAGTTGGAATGCTTTCTACAGTGTTGGAATGCATTCTACAGGGTTGGAATGCTTTCTACAGGGTTGGAATGCTTTCTACAGGGTTGGAATGCTTTCGACAGAGTTGGAATACCTTTGTACAGAGTTGGAATAACTTTGTACAGGGAAGGAATACTTTCTACAGGGTTGGAATACTTTCTACAGGGTTGGAATGCTTTCTACAGGGTTGGAATGCTTTCGACAGGGTTGGAATGCTTTCTACAGGGTTGGAATGCTTTCTACAGGGTTGGAATGCTTTCAACAGGGTTGCAATGCTTTCTACAGGGTTGGAATGCTTTCGACAGGGTTGGAATGCTTTCGAGAGAGTTGGAATACCTTTGTGCAGGGTTGGAATGCTTTCTACAGGGTTGGAATGCTTTCTACAGGGTTGGAATGCTTTCTACAGGGTTAGAATGGTTTCGACATAGTTGGAATACCTTTGTACAGAGTTGGAATAACTTTGTACAGGGTTGGAATGCTTTCTACAGGGTTGGAATGCTTTCGACAGAGATGGAATACCTTTGTTCAGAGTTGCAAAGCTTTCTACAGGGTTGGAATACTTTCTATAGGATTGGAATGTTTTGTACGGGGTTGGAATGCTTTCTACAGGGTGGGAATGCTTCCTAGATGGTTGGAATTCTTTCGACAGGGTTGGAATGCTTTCGACAGAGTTGGAACACCTTTGTACAGAGTTGGAATAACTTTGTACAGGGTAGGAATACTTTCTACAGGGTTGGAATACTTTCTACAGGGTTGGAATACTTTCTGCAGGGTTCGAATACTTTCTACGGGGTTGAAATACTTTCTACAGGGGTTGAATACTTTCTACAGGGTTGGAATGCTTTCTAGAGGGTTGGAATGCTTTCTAGAGGGTTGGAATGCTTTCTAGAGGGTTGGAATGCTTTCTACAGGGTTGGAATGCTTTCGACAGGGTTGGAATGCTTTCGACAGAGTTGGAATACCTTTGTATAGAGTTGGAATAACATTGTACAGGGTAGGAATACTTTCTACAGGGTTGGAATACTTTCTACAGGGTTGGAATGCTTTCGACAGAGTTGGAATACCTTTGTACAGAGTGGGAATGCTTTCTACAGGGTTGGAATGCTTTCTACAGGGTTGGAATGCTTGCTACAGGGTTGGAATGCTTTCTACAGGGTTGGAATGATTTCTACAGGGTTGGAATGCTTTCGACAGGGTTGGAATACCATTGTACAGGGTTGGAATGCTTTCTACAGGGTGGGAATGCTTTCTACAGGGTTGGAATGCTTTCTACAGGGTTGGAATAACTTTGTACAGAGTTGGAATGCTTTCTACAGTGTTGGAATTCTTTCGATAGAGTTGGAATACCTTTGTACAGAGTTGGAATACCTTTGTACAGAGTTGGAATGCTTTCTACAGGGTTGGAATTTTTTCGGCAGGGTTGGAATGCTTTCGACAGAGTTGGAATACCTTTGTACAGGGTTGGAATGCTTTCTACAGGGTTGGAATGCTTTCTACAGGGTTGGTATGCTTTCTACAGGGTTGCAATACCTTCGTACAGTGTTGGAATACCTTTGTACAGAGTTGGAATACCTTTGTACAAGGTTGGAATACCTTTGTACACGGTTGGAATACCTTTGTACAGGGTTGGATTGCTTTCTACAGAGTTGGAATGCTTTCTACAGGATTGGAATGCTTTCTACAGGGTTGGAATTTTTTCGGCAGGGTTGGAATACCTTTGTACAGAGTTAGAATGTTATGTACAGAGTAGGAGTGCTTTCTACAGGGTTAGAACGCTTCCTACAGGGTTAGAATGGTTTCGACAGATTTGAAATACCTTTGTACAGGGTTGGATTGCTTTCTACACAGTTGGAATGCTTTCTACAGGATTGGAATGCTTTCTACAGGGTTGGAATTTTTTCGGCAGGGTTGGAATACCTTTGTACAGAGTTAGAATGTTATGTACAGAGTAGGAGTGCTTTCTACAGGGTTAGAACGCTTCCTACAGGGTTGGAATGATTTGTACAGGGTTGGAATTCTTTCGACAGGGTTGGAATGCATTCGACAGAGTTGGAACACCTTTGTACAGAGTTGGAATAACTTTGTACAGGGTAGGAATACTTTCTACAGGGTTGAAATACATTCTACAGGGGTGGAATACTTTCTACAGGGTTGGAATGCTTTCTAGAGGGTTGGAATGCTTTCTACAGGGTTGGAATGCTCTCGACAGGGTTGGAATGCTTCCGACAGAGTTGGAATACCTTTGTACAGAGTTGGAATAACTTTGTACAGGGTAGGAATACTTTCTACAGGGTTGGAATACTTTCTACAGGGTTGGAATGCTTTCGACAGAGTTGGAATGCTTTCTACAGTGTTGGAATGCTTTCTACAGGGTTGGAATGCTTTCTACAGGGTTGGAATGATTTCTACAGGGTTGGAATGCTTTCGACAGGGTTGGAATACCATTGTACAGGGTTGGAATGCTTTCTACAGGGTGGGAATGCTTTCTACAGGGTTGGAATGCTTTCTACTGGGTTGGAATAACTTTGTACAGAGTTGGAATGCTTTCTACAGTGTTGGAATTCTTTCGATAGAGTTGGAATACCTTTGTACAGAGTTGGAATACCTTTGTACATAGTTGGAATGCTTTCTACAGGGTTGGAATTTTTTCGGCAGGGTTGGAATGCTTCCGACAGAGTTGGAATACCTTTGTACAGGGTTGGAATGCTTTCTACAGGGTTGGAATGCTTTCTACAGGGTTGGTATGCTTTCTACAGGGTTGGAATACCTTTGTACAGAGTTGGAATACCTTTGTACAGAGTTGGATTGCTTTCTACAGAGTTGGAATGCTTTCTACAGGATTGGAATGCTTTCTACAGGGTTGGAATTTTTTCGGCAGGGTTGGAATAAATTTGTACAGAGTTAGAATGTTATGTACAGAGTAGGAGTGCTTTCTAAAGGGTTGGAACGCTTCCTACAGGGTTAGAATGGTTTCGACAGATTTGGAATACCTTTGTACAGGGTTGGAATGCTGTCTACAGAGTTGGAATACCCTTGTACAGGGTTGGAATGCTTTCTACAGGGTTGGAATGCTTTCGACAGTGTTGGAATGCTTTCGACAGAGTTGGAATGCTTTCGACAGGGTTGGAATGCTTTCGACAGAGTTGGAATACCTTTGTACAGAGTTGGAATAACTTTGTACAGGGAAGGAATACTTTCTACAGGGATGGAATACTTTCTACAGGGTTGGAATGCTTTCTACAGGGTTGGAATGCTTTCGACAGGGTTGGAATGCTTTCGACAGGGTTGGAATGCTTTCGACAGAGTTGGAACACCTTTGTACAGAGTTGGAATAACTTTGTACAGGGAAGGAATACTTTCTACAGGGTTGGAATACTTTCTACAGGGTTGGAATACTTTCTACAGGGTTGAAATACTTTCTACAGGGGTGGAATAATTTCTACAGGGTTGGAATGCTTTCTAGAAGGTTGGAATGCTTTCTAGAGGGTTGGAATGCTTTCTAGAGTGTTGGAATGCTTTCTACAGGGTTGGAATGCTTTCGACAGGGTTGGAATGCTTTCGACAGAGTTGGAATACCTTTGTACCGAGTTGGAATAACTTTGTACAGGGTAGGAATGCTTTCTACAGGGTTGGAATACTTTCTACAGGGTTGGAATGCTTTCGACAGAGTTGGAATGCTTTCTACAGTGTTGGAATGCATTCTACAGGGTTGGAATGCTTTCTACAGGGTTGGAATGCTTTCTACAGGGTTGGAATGCTTTCGACAGAGTTGGAATACCTTTGTACAGAGTTGGAATAACTTTGTACAGGGAAGGAATACTTTCTACAGGGTTGGAATACTTTCTACAGGGTTGGAATGCTTTCTACAGGGTTGGAATGCTTACGACAGGGTTGGAATGCTTTCTACAGGGTTGGAATGCTTTCTACAGGGTTGGAATGCTTTCAACAGGGTTGCAATGCTTTCTACAGGGTTGGAATGCTTTCGACAGGGTTGGAATGCTTTCGAGAGAGTTGGAATACCTTTGTGCAGGGTTGGAATGCTTTCTACAGGGTTGGAATGCTTTCTACAGGGTTGGAATGCTTTCAACAGGGTTGCAATGCTTTCTACAGGGTTGGAATGCTTTCGACAGGGTTGGAATGCTTTCGACAGGGTTGGAATACCATTGTACAGGGTTGGAATGCTTTCTACAGGGTGGGAATGCTTTCTACAGGGTTGGAATGCTTTCTACTGGGTTGGAATAACTTTGTACAGAGTTGGAATGCTTTCTACAGAGTTGGAATAACTTTGTACAGGGAAGGAATACTTTCTACAGGGTTGGAATACTTTCTACAGGGTTGGAATACTTTCTACAGGGTTGAAATACTTTCTACAGGGGTGGAATAATTTCTACAGGGTTGGAATGCTTTCTAGAGGGTTGGAATGCTTTCTAGAGGGTTGGAATGCTTTCTAGAGTGTTGGAATGCTTTCTACAGGGTTGGAATGCTTCCGACAGGGTTGGAATGCTTTCGACAGGGTTGGAATACCTTTGTACCGAGTTGGAATAACTTTGTACAGGGTAGGAATGCTTTCTACAGGGTTGGAATACTTTCTACAGGGTTGGAATGCTTTCGACAGAGTTGGAATGCTTTCTACAGTGTTGGAATGCATTCTACAGGGTTGGAATGCTTTCTACAGGGTTGGAATGCTTTCTACAGGGTTGGAATGCTTTCGACAGAGTTGGAATACCTTTGTACAGAGTTGGAATAACTTTGTACAGGGAAGGAATACTTTCTACAGGGTTGGAATACTTTCTACAGGGTTGGAATGCTTTCTACAGGGTTGGAATGCTTTCGACAGGGTTGGAATGCTTTCTACAGGGTTGGAATGCTTTCGACAGGGTTGGAATGCTTTCGAGAGAGTTGGAATACCTTTGTGCAGGGTTGGAATGCTTTCTACAGGGTTGGAATGCTTTCTACAGGGTTGGAATGCTTTCTACAGGGTTAGAATGGTTTCGACAGAGTTGGAATACCTTTGTACAGAGTTGGAATAACTTTGTACAGGGTTGGAATGCTTTCTACAGGGTTGGAATGCTTTCGACAGAGATGGAATACCTTTGTTCAGAGTTGCAAAGCTTTCTACAGGGTTGGAATACTTTCTATAGGATTGGAATGTTTTGTACGGGGTTGGAATGCTTTCTACAGGGTGGGAATGCTTCCTAGAGGGTTGGAATTCTTTCGACAGGGTTGGAATGCTTTCGACAGAGTTGGAACACCTTTGTACAGAGTTGGAATAACTTTGTACAGGGTAGGAATACTTTCTACAGGGTTGGAATACTTTCTACAGGGTTGGAATACTTTCTACAGGGTTCGAATACTTTCTACGGGGTTGAGATACTTTCTACAGGGGTGGAATACTTTCTACAGGGTTGGAATGCTTTCTAGAGGGTTGGAATGCTTTCTAGAGGGTTGGAATGCTTTCTACACGGTTGGAATGCTTTCGACAGGGTTGGAATGCTTTCGACAGTGTTGGAATACCTTTGTACCGAGTTGGAATAACTTTGTACAGGGTAGGAATGCTTTCTACAGGGTTGGAATACTTTCTACAGGGTTGGAATGCTTTCGACAGAGTTGGAATGCTTTCTACAGTGTTGGAATGCATTCTACAGGGTTGGAATGCTTTCTACAGGGTTGGAATGCTTTCTACAGGGTTGGCATGCTTTCTACAGGGTTGGAATGCTTTCGACAGAGTTGGAATACCTTTGTACAGAGTTGGAATAACTTTGTACAGGGAAGGAATACTTTCTACAGGGTTGGAATACTTTCTACAGGGTTGGAATGCTTTCTACAGGGTTGGAATGCTTACGACAGGGTTGGAATGCTTTCTACAGGGTTGGAATGCTTTCTACAGGGTTGGAATGCTTTCAACAGGGTTGCAATGCTTTCTACAGGGTTGGAATGCTTTCGACAGGGTTGGAATGCTTTCGAGAGAGTTGGAATACCTTTGTGCAGGGTTGGAATGCATTCTACAGGGTTGGAATGCTTTCTACAGGGTTGGAATGCTTTCAACAGGGTTGCAATGCTTTCTACAGGGTTGGAATGCTTTCGACAGGGTTGGAATGCTTTCGACAGGGTTGGAATACCATTGTACAGGGTTGGAATGCTTTCTACAGGGTGGGAATGCTTTCTACAGGGTTGGAATGCTTTCTACTGGGTTGGAATAACTTTGTACAGAGTTGGAATGCTTTCTACAGTGTTGGAATTCTTTCGATAGAGTTGGAATACCTTTGTACAGAGTTGGAATACCTTTGTACAGAGTTGGAATGCTTTCTACAGGGTTGGAATTTTTTCGGCAGGGTTGGAATGCTTCCGACAGAGTTGGAATACAATTGTACAGGGTTGGAATGCTTTCTACAGGGTTGGAATGCTTTCTACAGGGTTGGTATGCTTTCTACAGGGTTGGAATACCTTTGTACAGAGTTGGAATACCTTTGTACAGAGTTGGATTGCTTTCTACAGAGTTGGAATGCTTTCTACAGGATTGGAATGCTTTCTACAGGGTTGGAATTTTTTCGGCAGGGTTGGAATAAATTTGTACAGAGTTAGAATGTTATGTACAGAGTAGGAGTGCTTTCTAAAGGGTTGGAACGCTTCCTACAGGGTTAGAATGGTTTCGACAGATTTGGAATACCTTTGTACAGGGTTGGAATGCTGTCTACAGAGTTGGAATACCCTTGTACAGGGTTGGAATGCTTTCTACAGGGTTGGAATGCTTTCGACAGTGTTGGAATGCTTTCGACAGAGTTGGAATGCTTTCGACAGGGTTGGAATGCTTTCGACAGAGTTGGAATACCTTTGTACAGAGTTGGAATAACTTTGTACAGGGAAGGAATACTTTCTACAGGGATGGAATACTTTCTACAGGGTTGGAATGCTTTCTACAGGGTTGGAATTCTTTCGACAGGGTTGGAATGCTTTCGACAGGGTTGGAATGCTTTCGACAGAGTTGGAACACCCTTGTACAGAGTTGGAATAACTTTGTACAGGGAAGGAATACTTTCTACAGGGTTGGAATACTTTCTACAGGGTTGGAATACTTTCTACAGGGTTGAAATACTTTCTACAGGGGTGGAATAATTTCTACAGGGTTGGAATGCTTTCTAGAGGGTTGGAATGCTTTCTAGAGGGTTGGAATGCTTTCTAGAGTGTTGGAATGCTTTCTACAGGGTTGGAATGCTTCCGACAGGGTTGGAATGCTTTCGACAGAGTTGGAATACCTTTGTACCGAGTTGGAATAACTTTGTACAGGGTAGGAATGCTTTCTACAGGGTTGGAATACTTTCTACAGGGTTGGAATGCTTTCGACAGAGTTGGAATGCTTTCTACAGTGTTGGAATGCATTCTACAGGGTTGGAATGCTTTCTACAGGGTTGGAATGCTTTCTACAGGGTTGGAATGCTTTCGACAGAGTTGGAATACCTTTGTACAGAGTTGGAATAACTTTGTACAGGGAAGGAATACTTTCTACAGGGTTGGAATACTTTCTACAGGGTTGGAATGCTTTCTACAGGGTTGGAATGCTTTCGACAGGGTTGGAATGCTTTCTACAGGGTTGGAATGCTTTCGACAGGGTTGGAATGCTTTCGAGAGAGTTGGAATACCTTTGTGCAGGGTTGGAATGCTTTCTACAGTGTTGGAATGCTTTCTACAGGGTTGGAATGCTTTCTACAGGGTTAGAATGGTTTCCACAGAGTTGGAATACCTTTGTACAGAGTTGGAATACCTTTGTTCAGAGTTGCAAAGCTTTCTACAGGGTTGGAATACTTTCTATAGGATTGGAATGTTTTGTACGGGGTTGGAATGCTTTCTACAGGGTGGGAATGCTTCCTAGAGGGTTGGAATTCTTTCGACAGGGTTGGAATGCTTTCGACAGAGTTGGAACACCTTTGTACAGAGTTGGAATAACTTTGTACAGGGTAGGAATACTTTCTACAGGGTTGGAATACTTTCTACAGGGTTGGAATACTTTCTACAGGGTTCGAATACTTTCTACGGGGTTGAAATACTTTCTACAGGGGTGGAATACTTTCTACAGGGTTGGAATGCTTTCTAGAGGGTTGGAATGCTTTCTAGAGGGTTGGAATGCTTTCTAGAGGGTTGGAATGCTTTCTACAGGGTTGGAATGCTTTCGACAGGGTTGGAATGCTTTCGACAGAGTTGGAATACCTTTGTACAGAGTTGGAATAACATTGTACAGGGTAGGAATACTTTCTACAGGGTTGGAATACTTTCTACAGGGTTGGAATGCTTTCGACAGAGTTGGAATACCTTTGTACAGAGTGGGAATGCTTTCTACAGGGTTGGAATGCTTTCTACAGGGTTGGAATGCTTTCTACAGGGTTGGAATGCTTTCTACAGGGTTGGAATGATTTCTACAGGGTTGGAATGCTTTCGACAGGGTTGGAATACCATTGTACAGGGTTGGAATGCTTTCTACAGGGTGGGAATGCTTTCTACAGGGTTGGAATGCTTTCTACAGGGTTGGAATAACTTTGTACAGAGTTGGAATGCTTTCTACAGTGTTGGAATTCTTTCGATAGAGTTGGAATACCTTTGTACAGAGTTGGAATACCTTTGTACAGAGTTGGAATGCTTTCTACAGGGTTGGAATTTTTTCGGCAGGGTTGGAATGCTTTCGACAGAGTTGGAATACCTTTGTACAGGGTTGGAATGCTTTCTACAGGGTTGGAATGCTTTCTACAGGGTTGGTATGCTTTCTACAGGGTTGCAATACCTTCGTACAGTGTTGGAATACCTTTGTACAGTGTTGGAATACCATTGTACAAGGTTGGAATACCTTTGTACAGGGTTGGAATACCTTTGTACAGGGTTGGATTGCTTTCTACAGAGTTGGAATGCTTTCTACAGGATTGGAATGCTTTCTACAGGGTTGGAATTTTTTCGGCAGGGTTGGAATACCTTTGTACAGAGTTAGAATGTTATGTACAGAGTAGGAGTGCTTTCTACAGGGTTAGAACGCTTCCTACAGGGTTAGAATGGTTTCGACAGATTTGAAATACCTTTGTACAGGGTTGGATTGCTTTCTACAGAGTTGGAATGCTTTCTACAGGATTGGAATGCTTTCTACAGGGTTGGAATTTTTTCGGCAGGGTTGGAATACCTTTGTACAGAGTTAGAATGTTATGTACAGAGTAGGAGTGCTTTCTACAGGGTTAGAACGCTTCCTACAGGGTTAGAATGGTTTCGACAGATTTGAAATACCTTTGTACAGGGTTGGATTGCTTTCTACAGAGTTGGATTGCTTTCTACAGGATTGGAATGCTTTCTACAGGGTTGGAATTTTTTCGGCAGGGTTGGAATACCTTTGTACAGAGTTAGAATGTTATGTACAGAGTGGGAGTGCTTTCTACAGGGTTAGAACGCTTCCTACAGGGTTAGAATGGTTTCGTCAGATTTGAAATACCTTTGTACAGGGTTGGAATGCTTTCTACAGAGTTGGAGTACCCTTGTACAGGGTTGGAATGCTTTCTACAGAGTTGGAATGCTTTCTACAGTGTTGGAATTCTTTCGATAGAGTTGGAATACCTTTGTACAGGGTTGGAATGCTTTCTACAGGGTTGGCATGCTTTCTACAGGGTTGGTATGCTTTCTACAGGGTTGGAATACCTTCGTACAGTGTTGGAATACCTTTGTACAGTGTTGGAATACCTTTGTACAAGGTTGGAATACCTTTGTACAGGGTTGGAATACCTTTGTACAAAGTTGGAATGCTTTCTACAGTGTTGGCATGCTTTCTACAGTGTTGGAATTCTTTCGATAGAGTTGGAATACCTTTGTACAGAGTTGGAATACCTTTGTACAGAGTTTGAATGCTTGCTACAGAGTTGGAGTACCCTTGTACAGGGTGGGAATGCTTTCTACAGGGTTGGAATGCTTTCTACAGGGTTGGAATGCTTTCGACAGGGTTGGAATACCATTGTACAGGGTTCGAATGCTTTCTACAGGGTGGGAATGCTTTCTACAGGGTTGGAATGCTTTCTACAGGGTTGGAATAACTTTGTACAGAGTTGGAATGCTTTCTACAGTGTTGGAATTCTTTCGATAGAGTTGGAATACCTTTGTACAGAGTTGGAATACCTTTGTACAGAGTTGGAATGCTTTCTACAGGGTTGGAATTTTTTCGGCAGGGTTGGAATGCTTTCGACAGAGTTGGAATACCTTTGTACAGGGTTGGAATGCTTTCTACAGGGTTGGAATGCTTTCTACAGGGTTGGTATGCTTTCTACAGGGTTGGAATACCTTCGTACAGTGTTGGAATACCTTTGTACAGTGTTGGAATACCTTTGTACAAGGTTGGAATACCTTTGTACAGGGTTGGAATACCTTTGTACAGGGTTGGATTGCTTTCTACAGAGTTGGAATGCTTTCTACAGGATTGGAATGCTTTCTACGGGGTTGGAATTTTTTCGGCAGGGTTGGAATACCTTTGTACAGAGTTAGAATGTTATGTACAGAGTAGGAGTGCTTTCTACAGGGTTAGAACGCTTCCTACAGGGTTAGAATGGTTTCGACAGATTTGAAATACCTTTGTACAGGGTTGGAATGCTTTCTACAGAGTTGGAATACCCTTGTACAGGGTTGGAATGCTTTCTACAGGGTTGGAATGCTTTCTACAGGGTTGGAATACTTTCTACAGGGTTGGAATGCTTTATACAGGGTTGGAATGCTTTCGACAGGGTTGGAATGCTTTCTACAGGGTTGGAATGCTTTCTACAGGGTTGGAATGCTTTCTACAGGGTTGGAATGCTTTCAACAGGGTTGCAATGCTTTCTACACGGTTGGAATGCTTTCGACAGGGTTGGAATGCTTTCGACAGAGTTGGAATACCTTTGTGCAGGGTTGGAATGCTTTCTACAGGGTTGGAATGCTTTCGACAGGGTTGGAATGCTTTCTACAGGGTTGGAATGCTTTCTACAGGGTTGGAATGCTTTCAACAGGGTTGCAATGCTTTCTACAGGGTTGGAATGCTTTCTACAGGGTTGGAATGCTTTCTACAGGGTTAGAATGGTTTCGACAGAGTTGGAATACCTTTGTACAGAGTTGGAATAACTTTGTACAGGGTTGGAATGCTTTCTACAGGGTTGGAATGCTTTCGACAGAGATGGAATACCTTTGTTCAGAGTTGCAAAGCTTTCTACAGGGTTGGAATACATTCTACAGGATTGGAATGTTTTGTACGGGGTTGGAATGCTTTCTACAGGGTGGGAATGCTTCCTAGAGGGTTGGAATTCTTTCGACAGGGTTGGAATGCTTTCGACAGAGTTGGAACACTTTTGTACAGAGTTGGAATAACTTTGTACAGGGTAGGAATACTTTCTACAGGGTTGAAATACATTCTACAGGGGTGGAATACTTTCTACAGGGTTGGAATGCTTTCTAGAGGGTTGGAATGCTTTCTACAGGGTTGGAATGCTCTCGACAGGGTTGGAATGCTTCCGACAGAGTTGGAATACCTTTGTACAGAGTTGGAATAACTTTGTACAGGGTAGGAATACTTTCTACAGGGTTGGAATACTTTCTACAGGGTTGGAATGCTTTCGACAGAGTTGGAATGCTTTCTACAGGGTTGGAATGCTTTCTACAGGGTTGGAAAGCTTTCTACAGGGTTGGAATGCTTTCTACAGGGTTGGAATGCTTTCTACAGGGTTGGAATGATTTCTACAGGGTTGGAATGCTTTCGACAGGGTTGGAATACCATTGTACAGGGTTGGAATGCTTTCTACAGGGTGGGAATGCTTTCTACAGGGTTGGAATGCTTTCTACTGGGTTGGAATAACTTTGTACAGAGTTGGAATGCTTTCTACAGTGTTGGAATTCTTTCGATAGAGTTGGAAGACCTTTGTACAGAGTTGGAATACCTTTGTACAGAGTTGGAATGCTTTCTACAGGGTTGGAATTTTTTCGGCAGGGTTGGAATGCTTCCGACAGAGTTGGAATACCTTTGTACAGGGTTGGAATGCTTTCTACAGGGTTGGAATGCTTTCTACAGGGTTGGTATGCTTTCTACAGGGTTGGAATACCTTTGTACAGAGTTGGAATACCTTTGTACAGAGTTGGATTGCTTTCTACAGAGTTGGAATGCTTTCTACAGGATTGGAATGCTTTCTACAGGGTTGGAATTTTTTCGGCAGGGTTGGAATAAATTTGTACAGAGTTAGAATGTTATGTACAGAGTAGGAGTGCTTTCTAAAGGGTTGGAACGCTCCCTACAGGGTTAGAATGGTTTCGACAGATTTGGAATACCTTTGTACAGGGTTGGAATGCTGTCTACAGAGTTGGAATACCCTTGTACAGGGTTGGAATGCTTTCTACAGGGTTGGAATGCTTTCGACAGTGTTGGAATGCTTTCGACAGAGTTGGAATGCTTTCGACAGGGTTGGAATGCTTTCGACAGAGTTGGAATACCTTTGTACAGAGTTGGAATAACTTTGTACAGGGAAGGAATACTTTCTACAGGGATGGAATACTTTCTACAGGGTTGGAATGCTTTCTACAGGGTTGGAATGCTTTCGACAGGGTTGGAATGCTTTCGACAGGGTTGGAATGCTTTCGACAGAGTTGGAATACCTTTGTACAGAGTTGGAATAACTTTGTACAGGGAAGGAATACTTTCTACAGGGTTGGAATACTTTCTACAGGGTTGGAATACTTTCTACAGGGTTGAAATACTTTCTACAGGGGTGGAATAATTTCTACAGGGTTGGAATGCTTTCTAGAGGGTTGGAATGCTTTCTAGAGGGTTGGAATGCTTTCTAGAGTGTTGGAATGCTTTCTACAGGGTTGGAATGCTTTCGACAGGGTTGGAATGCTTTCGACAGAGTTGGAATACCTTTGTACCGAGTTGGAATAACTTTGTACAGGGTAGGAATGCTTTCTACAGGGTTGGAATACTTTCTACAGGGTTGGAATGCTTTCAACAGGGTTGCAATGCTTTCTACAGGGTTGGAATGCTTTCAACAGGGTTGCAATGCTTTCTACAGGGTTGGAATGCTTTCGACAGGGTTGGAATGCTTTCGAGAGAGTTGGAATACCTTTGTGCAGGGTTGGAATGCTTTCTACAGGGTTGCAATGCTTTCTACAGGGTTGGAATGCTTTCAACAGGGTTGCAATGCTTTCTACAGGGTTGGAATGCTTTCGACAGGGTTGGAATGCTTTCGAGAGAGTTGGAATACCTTTGTGCAGGGTTGGAATGCTTTCTACAGGGTTGGAATGCTTTCGACAGTGTTGGAATGCTTTCGACAGAGTTGGAATGCTTTCGACAGGGTTGGAATGCTTTCGACAGAGTTGGAATACCTTTGTACAGAGTTGGAATAACTTTGTACAGGGAAGGAATACTTTCTACAGGGATGGAATACTTTCTACAGGGTTGGAATGCTTTCTACAGGGTTGGAATGCTTTCGACAGGGTTGGAATGCTTTCGACAGGGTTGGAATGCTTTCGACAGAGTTGTAATACCTTTGTAGAGAGTTGGAATAACTTTGTACAGGGTAGGAATACTTTCTACAGGGTTGGAATACTTTCTACAGGGTTGGAATACTTTCTACAGGGTTCGAATACTTTCTACGGGGTTGAAATACTTTCTACAGGGGTGGAATACTTTCTACAGGGTTGGAATGCTTTCTAGAGGGTTGGAATGCTTTCTAGAGGGTTGGAATGCTTTCTAGAGGGTTGGAATGCTTTCTACAGGGTTGGAATGCTTTCGACAGGGTTGGAATGCTTTCGACAGAGTTGGAATACCTTTGTACAGAGTTGGAATAACATTGTACAGGGTAGGAATACTTTCTACAGGGTTGGAATACTTTCTACAGGGTTGGAATGCTTTCGACAGAGTTGGAATACCTTTGTACAGAGTGGGAATGCTTTCTACAGGGTTGGAATGCTTTCTACAGGGTTGGAATGCTTTCTACAGGGTTGGTATGCTTTCTACAGGGTTGGAATGATTTCTACAGGGTTGGAATGCTTTCGACAGGGTTGGAATACCATTGTACAGGGTTGGAATGCTTTCTACAGGGTGGGAATGCTTTCTACAGGGTTGGAATGCTTTCTACAGGGTTGGAATGCTTTCTACAGCGTTGGAATAACTTTGTACAGAGTTGGAATGCTTTCTACAGTGTTGGAATTCTTTCGATAGAGTTGGAATACCTTTGTACAGAGTTGGAATACCTTTGTACAGAGTTGGAATGCTTTCTACAGGGTTGGAATTTTTTCGGCAGGGTTGGAATGCTTTCGACAGAGTTGGAATACCTTTGTACAGGGTTGGAATGCTTTCTACAGGGTTGGAATGCTTTCTACAGGGTTGGAATACCTTTGTACAGGGTTGGATTGCTTTCTACAGAGTTGGAATGCTTTCTACAGGATTGGAATGCTTTCTACAGGGTTGGAATTTTTTCGGCAGGGTTGGAATACCTTTGTACAGATTTAGAATGTTATGTACAGAGTAGGAGTGCTTTCTACAGGGTTAGAACGCTTCCTACAGGGTTAGAATGGTTTCGACAGATTTGAAATACCTTTGTACAGGGTTGGAATGCTTTCTACAGAGGTGGAATACCCTTGTACAGGGTTGGAATGCTTTCTACAGGGTTGGAATGCTTTCTACAGGGTTGGAATACTTTCTACAGGGTTGGAATGCTTTATACAGGGTTGGAATGCTTTCGACAGGGTTGGAATGCTTTCTACAGGGTTGGAATGCTTTCTACAGGGTTGGAATGCTTTCAACAGGGTTGCAATGCTTTCTACAGGGTTGGAATGCTTTCGACAGGGTTGGAACGCTTTCGACAGAGTTGGAATACCCTTGTGCAGGGTTGGAATGCTTTCTACAGGGTTGGAATGCTTTCTACAGGGTTGGAATGCTTTCTACAGGGTTGGAATGCTTTCTACAGGGTTGGAATGCTTTCGACAGAGATGGAATACCTTTGTTCAGAGTTGCAAAGCTTTCTACAGGGTTGGAATACATTCTACAGGATTGGAATGTTTTGTACGGGGTTGGAATGCTTTCTACAGGGTGGGAATGCTTCCTAGAGGGTTGGAATTCTTTCGACAGGGTTGGAATGCTTTCGACAGAGTTGGAACACCTTTGTACAGAGTTGGAATAACTTTGTACAGGGTAGGAATACTTTCTACAGAGTTGAAATACATTCTACAGGGGTGGAATACTTTCTACAGGGTTGGAATGCTTTCTACAGGGTTGGTATGCTTTCTACAGGGTTGGAATAACTTTGTACAGAGTTGGAATGCTTTCTACAGTGTTGGAATTCTTTCGATAGAGTTGGAATACCTTTGTACAGAGTTGGAATACCTTTGTACAGAGTTGGAATGCTTTCTACAGGGTTGGAATTTTTTCGGCAGGGTTGGAATGCTTCCGACAGAGTTGGAATACCTTTGTACAGGGTTGGAATGCTTTCTACAGGTTTGGAATGCTTTCTACAGGGTTGGTATGCTTTCTACAGGGTTGGAATACCTTTGTACAGAGTTGGAATACCATTGTACAGAGTTGGATTGCTTTCTACAGAGTTGGAATGCTTTCTACAGGATTGGAATGCTTTCTACAGGGTTGGAATTTTTTCGGCAGGGTTGGAATAAATTTGTACAGAGTTAGAATGTTATGTACAGAGTAGGAGTGCTTTCTAAAGGGTTGGAACGCTTCCTACAGGGTTAGAATGGTTTCGACAGATTTGGAATACCTTTGTACAGGGTTGGAATGCTGTCTACAGAGTTGGAATACCCTTGTACAGGGTTGGAATGCTTTCTACAGGGTTGGAATGCTTTCGACAGTGTTGGAATGCTTTCGACAGAGTTGGAATGCTTTCGACAGAGTTGGAATGCTTTCGACAGGGTTGGAATGCTTTCGACAGAGTTGGAATACCTTTGTACAGAGTTGGAATAACTTTGTACAGGGAAGGAATACTTTCTACAGGGTTGGAATACTTTCTACAGGGTTGGAATACTTTCTACAGGGTTGAAATACTTTCTACAGGGGTGGAATAATTTCTACAGGGTTGGAATGCTTTCTAGAGGGTTGGAATGCTTTCTAGAGGGTTGGAATGCTTTCTAGAGTGTTGGAATGCTTTCTACAGGGTTGGAATGCTTTCGACAGGGTTGGAATGCTTTCGACAGAGTTGGAATACCTTTGTACCGAGTTGGAATAACTTTGTACAGGGTAGGAATGCTTTCTACAGGGTTGGAATACTTTCTACAGGGTTGGAATGCTTTCGACAGAGTTGGAATGCTTTCTACAGTGTTGGAATGCATTCTACAGGGTTGGAATGCTTTCTACAGGGTTGGAATGCTTTCTACAGGGTTGGAATGCTTTCGACAGAGTTGGAATACCTTTGTACAGAGTTGGAATAACTTTGTACAGGGAAGGAATACTTTCTACAGGGTTGGAATACTTTCTACAGGGTTGGAATGCTTTCTACAGGGTTGGAATGCTTTCGACAGGGTTGGAATGCTTTCTACAGGGTTGGAATGCTTTCTACAGGGTTGGAATGCTTTCAACAGGGTTGCAATGCTTTCTACAGGGTTGGAATGCTTTCGACAGGGTTGGAATGCTTTCGAGAGAGTTGGAATACCTTTGTGCAGGGTTGGAATGCTTTCTACAGGGTTGGAATGCTTTCTACAGGGTTGGAATGCTTTCTACAGGGTTAGAATGGTTTCGACAGAGTTGGAATACCTTTGTACAGAGTTGGAATAACTTTGTACAGGGTTGGAATGCTTTCTACAGGGTTGGAATGCTTTCGACAGAGATGGAATACCTTTGTTCAGAGTTGCAAAGCTTTCTACAGGGTTGGAATACTTTCTACAGGATTGGAATGTTTTGTACGGGGTTGGAATGCTTTCTACAGGGTGGGAATGCTTCCTAGAGGGTTGGAATTCTTTCGACAGGGTTGGAATGCTTTCGACAGAGTTGGAACACCTTTGTACAGAGTTGGAATAACTTTGTACAGGGTAGGAATACTTTCTACAGGGTTGGAATACTTTCTACAGGGTTGGAATACTTTCTCCTGGGTTCGAATACTTTCTACGGCGTTGAAATACTTTCTACAGGGGTGGAATACTTTCTACAGGGTTGGAATGCTTTCTAGAGGGTTGGAATGCTTTCTAGAGGGTTGGAATGCTTTCTAGAGGGTTGGAATACTTCCTACAGGGTTGGAATGCTTTCGACAGGGTTGGAATGCTTTCGACAGAGTTGGAATACCTTTGTACAGAGTTGGAATAACATTGTACAGGGTAGGAATACTTTCTACAGGGTTGGAATACTTTCTACAGGGTTGGAATGCTTTCGACAGAGTTGGAATACCTTTGTACAGAGTGGGAATGCTTTCTACAGGGTTGGAATACCTTTGTACAGAGTTGGAATGCTTTCTACAGGGTTGGAATGCTTTCTACAGGGTTGGAATGCTTTCTACAGTGTTGGAATGCTTTCTACAGGTTTGGAATGCTTTCTACAGGGTTGGAATGCTTTCGACAGGGTTGGAATGCTTTCTACAGTGTTGGAATGCTTTCTACAGGGTTGGAACGCTTCCGACAGAGTTGGAATACCTTTGTACAGAGTTGGAATGCTTTCTACAGGGTTGGAATGCTATCTACCGGGTTGGAATGCTTTCGACAGAGTTGGAATACCTTTGTACAGAGTGGGAATGCTTTCTACAGGGTTGGAATACCTTTGTACAGAGTTGGAATAACTTTGTACAGGGTTGGAATGCTTTCTACAGGGTTGGAATGCTTTCGACAGAGATGGAATACCTTTGTTCAGAGTTGCAAAGCTTTCTACAGGGTTGGAATACTTTCTACAGGATTGGAATGTTTTGTACGGGGTTGGAATGCTTTCTACAGGGTGGGAATGCTTCCTAGAGGGTTGGAATTCTTTCGACAGGGTTGGAATGCTTTCGACAGAGTTGGAACACCTTTGTACAGAGTTGGAATGACTTTGTACAGGGTAGGAATACTTTCTACAGGGTTGGAATACTTTCTACAGGGTTGGAATACTTTCTACAGGGTTCGAATACTTTCTACGGGGTTGAAATACTTTCTACAGGGGTGGAATACTTTCTACAGGGTTGGAATGCTTTCTAGAGGGTTGGAATGCTTTCTAGAGGGTTGGAATGCTTTCTAGAGGGTTGGAGTGCTTTCTACAGGGTTGGAATGCTTTCGACAGGGTTGGAATGCTTTCGACAGAGTTGGAATACCTTTGTACAGAGTTGGAATAACATTGTACAGGGTAGGAATACTTTCTACAGGGTTGGAATACTTTCTACAGGGTTGGAATGCTTTCGACAGAGTTGGAATACCTTTGTACAGAGTGGGAATGCTTTCTACAGGGTTGGAATACCTTTGTACAGAGTTGGAATGCTTTCTACAGGGTTGGAATGCTTTCTACAGGGTTGGAATGCTTTCTACAGTGTTGGAATGCTTTCTACAGGTTTGGAATGCTTTCTACAGGGTTGGAATGCTTTCTACAGGGTTGGAATGCTTTCTAGAGGGTTGGAATACTTTCTACAGGGTTGGAATGCTTTCTACAGGGTTGGAATGCTTTCGACAGGGTTGGAATGCTTTCTACAGTGTTGGAATGCTTTCTACAGGGTTGGAACGCTTCCGACAGAGTTGGAATACCTTTGTACAGAGTTGGAATGCTTTCTACAGGGTTGGAATGCTATCTACCGGGTTGGAATGCTTTCGACAGAGTTGGAATACCTTTGTACAGAGTGGGAATGCTTTCTACAGGGTTGGAATACCTTTGTACAGAGTTGGAATGCTTTCTACAGGGTTGGAATGCTTTCTACAGGGTTGGAATGCTTTCTACAGTGTTGGAATGCTTTCTACAGGTTTGGAATGCTTTCTAGAGGGTTGGAATACTTTCTACAGGGTTGGAATGCTTTCTACAGGGTTGGAATGCTTTCTACAGGGTTGGAATGATTTCTACAGGGTTGGAATTCTTTCGACACGGTTGGAATACCATTGTACAGGGTTGGAATGCTTTCTACAGGGTTAGAATGGTTTCGACAGAGTTGGAATACCTTTGTACAGAGTTGGAATGCTTTCGACAGGGTTGGAATGCTTTCGACAGAGATGGAATACCTTTGTTCAGAGTTGGAAAGCTTTCTACAGGGTTGGAATACTTCCTACAGGATTGGAATGTTTTGTACGGTGTTGGAATGCTTTCTACAGGGTGGGAATGCTTCCTAGAGTGTTGGAATTCTTTCGACAGAGTTGGAATACCTTTGTACAGAGTTGGAATGCTTTCTACAGGGTTGGAATGCTTTCTACAGGGTTGGAATGCTTTCGACAGAGTTGCAATACCGTAATGCTACATAACGTTATACGTTATTACGTAACAGTATGTAACGTTATACGTTATACGGTAGTAGTATATAACGTTATACGTTATAAAGTAATAGTATATAACGTTATACGTTATAAGGTAATGGTATATAACGTATAACGTTGTAAGATAACAGTATATTAAGTATAACGATATAAGGTAATAGTATATAACGTTATTCGTTATAACGTAATGCTACATAACGTTATACGATATAAGGTAATAGTATATAACGATATACGTTATAACGTAGTGCTACATAACGTTATACGTTATAAGGTAAGAGTATATAACGTTATACGTTATAACGTAATAGTATACAACGTTATACGTTATAACGTAATGCTACATAACGTTATACGTTATAACGTAATAGTATACAACGAAATACGTTATAACGTAATGCTACATAACGTTATACGTTATAAGGTAATAGTATATAACGTTATACGTTATAGCGTAATGCTACATAACGTTATACGTTATAAGGTAATAGTATATAACGGTATACGTTATAACGTAATGCTACATAACGTTATACGTTATAAGGTAATAGTATATAACGTTATACGTTATAACGTAGTGCTACATAACGTTATACGTTATAACGTAATAGTATACAACGTTATACGTTATAACGTAATGCTACATAACGTTATACGTTATAAGGTAATAGTATATAACGTTATACGTTATAACGTAGTGCTACATAACGTTATACGTTATAACGTAATAGTATACAACGTTATACGTTATAACGTAATGCTACATAACGTTATACGTTATAAGGTAGTAGTATATAACGTATAACGTTATAAGGTAACAATATATAACGAAATACGTTATAACGTAATGCTACATAGCGTTATACGTTATAAGGTAAGCGTATATAACGTTGTACGTTATGGTGTAATGCTACATAACATTATACGTTATAAGGTAAGAGTATATAACGTTATACGTTATTACGTAATGCTACATAACGTTGTACGTTATAAGGTAATAGTATATAACGTTATACGTTATAACGTAATGCTACATAACGTTATACGTTATAACGTAATAGTATACAACGTTATACGTTATAACGTAATGCTACATAACGTTATACGTTATAACGTAATAGTATACAACGTTATACGTTATAACGTAATGCTACATAACGTTATACGTTATAACGTAATAGTATACAACGAAATACGTTATAACGTAATGCTACATAACGTTATACGTTATAAGGTAATAGTATATAACGTTATACGTTATAGCGTAATGCTACATAACGTTATACGTTATAAGGTAATAGTATATAACGTTATACGTTATAACGCAATGCTACATAACGTAATACGTTATAAGGTAACAGTACATAGCGTTATACGATATAACGTAGTGCTACATAACGTTATACGTTATAACGTGGTGCTACATAACGTTATACGTTATAACGTCGTGCTACATAACGTTATACGTTATAACGTAATAGTATACAACGTTATACGCTATAGCGTAATGCATCATAACGTTATACGTTATAAGGTAATAGTATATAACGGTATACGTTATAACGTAATGCTACATAACGTTATACGTTATAAGGTAATAGTATATAACGTTATACGTTATAACGTAGTGCTACATAACGTTATACGTTATAACGTAATAGTATACAACGTTATACGTTATAACGTAATGCTACATAACGTTATACGTTATAAGGTAGTAGTATATAACGTATAACGTTATAAGGTAACAATATATAACGAAATACGTTATAACGTAATGCTACATAACGTTATACGTTATAAGGTAAGCGTATATAACGTTATACGTTATGGCGTAATGCTACATAACATTATACGTTATAAGGTAATAGTATATAACGTTACACGTTATAACGTAGTGCTACATAACGTTATACGTTATAACGTATTAGTATGAAACGTTATACGTTAAAACGTAATGCTACATAACGTCATACGTTATGAGGTAATAGTATATAACGTATAACGTTATATGGTAACAATATATAACGATATACGTTATAACGTAATGCTACATAACGTTATACGTTATAAGGTAACAGTATATAACGTTATACGTTAGAACGTAATGCTACATAACGTTATACGATATAAGGTAATTGTATATAACGATATACGTTATAACGTAGTGCTACATAACGTTATACGTTATAAGGTAAGAGTATATAACGTTATACGTTATTACGTAATGCTACATAACGTTGTACGTTATAAGGTAATAGTATATAACGTTATACGTTATAACGTAGTGCTACATAACGTTATACGTTATAACGTAATAGTATACAACGTTATACGTTATAACGTAATGCTACATAACGTTATACGTCATAAGGTAATAGTATATAACGTATAACGTTATAAGGTAACAATATATAACGAAATACGTTATAACGTAATGCTACATAACGTTATACGTTATAAGGTAAGCGTATATAATGTTATACTTTATGGCGTAATGCTACATAACGTTATACGTTATAAGGTAATAGTATATAACGTTATACGTTATAACGCAATGCTACATAACGTAATACGTTATAAGGTAACAGTACATAGCGTTATACGATATAACGTAGTGCTACATAACGTTGTACGTTATAAGGTAATAGTATATAACGTTATACGTTATAACGTAGTGCTACATAACGTTATACGTTATAACGTAATAGTATAGAACGTTATACGTTATAACGTAATGCTACATAACGTTATACGTTATAACGTAATAGTATACAACGTTATACGTTATAACGTAATAGTATACAACGTTATACGTTATAACGTAATGCTACATAACGTTATACGTTATAACGTAATAGTATACAACGTTATACGTTATAACGTAATGCTACATAACGTTATACGTTATAAGGTAATAGTATACCACGTTATACGTTATAACGTAATGCTACATAACGTTATACGTTATAAGGTACTAGTATACCACGTTATACGTTATAACGTAGTGCTACATAACGTTATACGTTATAACGTAATAGTATAGAACGTTATACGTTATAACGTAGTGCTACATAACGTTATACGTTATAACGTAATAGTATAGAGCGTTATACGTTATAACGTAATGCTACATAACGTTATACGTTATAACGTAATAGTATACAACGTTATACGTTATAACGTAATGCTACATAACGTTATACGTTATAACGTAATAGTATACAACGTTATACGTTATAACGTAATGCTACATAACGTTATACGTTATAAGGTAATAGAATACCACGTTATACGTTATAACGTAATGCTACATAACGTTATACGTTATAAGGTACTAGTATACCACGTTATACGTTATAACGTAATGCTACATAACGTTATACGTTATAACGTAATAGTATACAACGTTATACGTTATAACGTAATGCTACATAACGTTATACGTTATAACGTAATAGTATACAACGTTATACGTTATAACGTAATGCTACATAACGTTATACGTTATAACGCAATAGTATACAACGTTATACGTTATAACGTAATGCTACATAACGTTATACGTTATAAGGCAATAGTATACCACGTTATACGTTATAACGTAATGCTACATAACGTTATACGTTATAAGGTACTAGTATACCACGTTATACGTTATAACGTAATGCTACATAACGTTATACGTTATAACGTAATAGTATACAACGTTATACGTTATAACGTAATGCTACATAACGTTATACGTTATAACGTAATAGTATACAACGTTATACGTTATAACGTAATGCTACATAACGTTATACGTTATAAGGTAATAGTATACCACGTTATACGTTATAACGTAATGCTACATAACGTTATACGTTATAACGTAATAGTATACAACGTTATACGTTATAACGTAATAGTATACAACGTTTTACGTTATAACGTAATGCTATCTAACGTTATACGTTATAACGTAATAGTATACAACGTTATACGTTATAACGTAATGCTACATATCGTTATACGTTATAACGTAATAGTATACAACGTTATACGTAATAACGTAATGCTACATAACGTTATACGTTATAACGTAATAGTATACAACGTTATACGTTATAACGTAATGCTACATAACATTATACGTTATAAGGTTATAGTATTCAACGTTATATGTTATAGCATAATGCTACATAACGTTATACGTTATAACGTAATGCTACATAACGTTATACGTTATAACATAATAGTATACAACGTTATACGTTATAACGTAATGCTACATAACGTTATACGTTATAACGTAATAGTATACAACGTTATACGTTATAACGTAATGCTACATATCGTTATACGTTATAACGTAATAGTATACAACGTTATACGTTATAACGTAATGCTACATAACGTTATACGTTATAACGTAATAGTATACAACGTTATACGTTATATCGTAATGCTACATATCGTTATACGTTATAACGTAATGCTACATAACGTTATACGTTATAACGTAATAGTATACAACGTTATACGTTATAACGTAATGCTACATAACGTTATACGTTATAACGTAATAGTATACAACGTTATACGTTATAACGTAATGCTACATAACGTTATACGTTATAACGTAATAGTATACAACGTTATACGTTATAACGTAATGCTACATAACGTTATACGTTATAAGGCAATAGTATGCCACGTTATACGTTATAACGTAATGCTACATAACGTTATACGTTATAAGGTACTAGTATACCACGTTATACGTTATAACGTAATGCTACATAACGTTATACGTTATAACGTAATAGTATACAACGTTATACGTTATAACGTAATGCTACATAACGTTATACGTTATAACGTAATAGTATACAACGTTATACGTTATAACGTAATGCTACATAACGTTATACGTTATAAGGTAATAGTATACCACGTTATACGTTATAACGTAATGCTACATAACGTTATACGTTATAACGTAATAGTATACAACGTTATACGTTATAACGTCGTGCTACATAACGTTATACGTTATAACGTAATAGTATACAACGTTATACGTTATAACGTAATGCTACATAACGATATACGTTATAACGTAATAGTATACAACGTTATACGTTATAACGTAATGCTACATATCGTTATACGTTATAACGTAATAGTATACAACGTTATACGTTATAACGTAATGCTACATAACGTTATACGTTATAACGTACTAGTATACAACGTTATACGTTATATCGTAATGCTACATATCGTTATACGTTATAACGTAATGCTACATAACGTTATACGTTATAACGTAATAGTATACAACGTTATACGTTATAACGTAATGCTACATAACGTTATACGTTATAACGTAATAGTATACAACGTTATACGTTATAACGTAATGCTACATAACGTTATACGTTATAACGCAATAGTATACAACGTTATACGTTATAACGTAATGCTACATAACGTTATACGTTATAAGGCAATAGTATACCACGTTATACGTTATAACGTAATGCTACATAACGTTATACGTTATAAGGTACTAGTATACCACGTTATACGTTATAACGTAATGCTACATAACGTTATACGTTATAACGTAATAGTATACAACGTTATACGTTATAACGTAATGCTACATAACGTTATACGTTATAACGTAATAGTATACAACGTTATACGTTATAACGTAATGCTACATAACGTTATACGTTATAAGGTAATAGTATACCACGTTATACGTTATAACGTAATGCTACATAACGTTATACGTTATAACGTAATAGTATACAACGTTATACGTTATAACGTAATAGTATACAACGTTTTACGTTATAACGTAATGCGATCTAACGTTATACGTTATAACGTAATAGTATACAACGTTATACGTTATAACGTAATGCTACATATCGTTATACGTTATAACGTAATAGTATACAACGTTATACGTAATAACGTAATGCTACATAACGTTATACGTTATAACGTAATAGTATACAACGTTATACGTTATAACGTAATGCTACATAACATTATACGTTATAAGGTTATAGTATTCAACGTTATATGTTATAGCATAATGCTACATAACGTTATACGTTATAACGTAATGCTACATAACGTTATACGTTATAACATAATAGTATACAACGTTATACGTTATAACGTAATGCTACATAACGTTATACGTTATAACGTAATAGTATACAACGTTATACGTTATAACGTAATGCTACATATCGTTATACGTTATAACGTAATAGTATACAACGTTATACGTTATAACGTAATGCTACATAACGTTATACGTTATAACGTAATAGTATACAACGTTATACGTTATATCGTAATGCTACATATCGTTATACGTTATAACGTAATGCTACATAACGTTATACGTTATAACGTAATAGTATACAACGTTATACGTTATAACGTAATGCTACATAACGTTATACGTTATAACGTAATAGTATACAACGTTATACGTTATAACGTAATGCTACATAACGTTATACGTTATAACGTAATAGTATACAACGTTATACGTTATAACGTAATGCTACATAACGTTATACGTTATAAGGCAATAGTATGCCACGTTATACGTTATAACGTAATGCTACATAACGTTATACGTTATAAGGTACTAGTATACCACGTTATACGTTATAACGTAATGCTACATAACGTTATACGTTATAACGTAATAGTATACAACGTTATACGTTATAACGTAATGCTACATAACGTTATACGTTATAACGTAATAGTATACAACGTTATACGTTATAACGTAATGCTACATAACGTTATACGTTATAAGGTAATAGTATACCACGTTATACGTTATAACGTAATGCTACATAACGTTATACGTTATAACGTAATAGTATACGACGTTATACGTTATAACGTAATAGTATACAACGTTTTACGTTATAACGTAATGCTATCTAACGTTATACGTTATAACGTAATAGTATACAACGTTATACGTTATAACGTAATGCTACATATCGTTATACGTTATAACGTAATAGTATACAACGTTATACGTAATAACGTAATGCTACATAACGTTATACGTTATAACGTAATAGTATACAACGTTATACGTTATAACGTAATGCTACATAACATTATACGTTATAAGGTTATAGTATTCAACGTTATATGTTATAGCATAATGCTACATAACGTTATACGTTATAACGTAATGCTACATAACGTTATACGTTATAACATAATAGTATACAACGTTATACGTTATAACGTAATGCTACATAACGTTATACGTTATAACGTAATGCTACATAACGTTATACGTTATAACGTAATAGTATACAATGTTATACGTTATAACGTAATTCTACATAACGTTATACGTTATAAGGCAATAGTATACCACGTTATACGTTATAACGTAATGCTACATAACGTTATACGTTATAAGGTACTAGTATACCACGTTATACGTTATAACGTAATGCTACATAACGTTATACGTTATAACGTAATAGTATACAACGTTATACGTTATAACGTAATGCTACATAACGTTATACGTTATAACGTAATAGTATACAACGTTATACGTTATAACGTAATGCTACATAACGTTATACGTTATAAGGTAATAGTATACCACGTTATACGTTATAACGTAATGCTACATAACGTTATACGTTATAACGTAATAGTATACAACGTTATACGTTATAACGTAATAGTATACAACGTTTTACGTTATAACGTAATGCTATCTAACGTTATACGTTATAACGTAATAGTATACAACGTTATACGTTATAACGTAATGCTACATATCGTTATACGTTATAACGTAATAGTATACAACGTTATACGTTATAACGTAATGCTACATAACGTTATACGTTATAACGTAATAGTATACAACGTTATACGTTATAACGTAATGCTACATAACCTTATACGTTATAAGGTTATAGTATACAACGTTATATGTTATAGCATAATGCTACATAACGTTATACGTTATAACGTAATGCTACATAACGTTATACGTTATAACGTAATAGTATACAACGTTATACGTTATAACGTAATGCTACATATCGTTATACGTTATAACGTAATAGTATACAACGTTATACGTTATAACGTAATGCTACATAACGTTATACGTTATAAGGTAATAGTATACCACGTTATACGTTATAACGTAATGCTACATATCGTTATACGTTATAACGTAATAGTATACAACGTTATACGTTATAACGTAATGCTACATAACGTTATACGTTATAACGTAATAGTATACAACGTTATACGTTATAACGTAATGCTACATAACATTATACGTTATAAGGTTATAGTATACAACGTTATATGTTATAGCATAATGCTACATAACGTTATACGTTATAACGTAATGCTACATAACGTTATACGTTATAAGGTAGTAGTATACAACGTTATACGTTATAACGTAATGTTACATACCGTTATACGTTATAACGTAATAGTATACAACGTTATAAGTTATAACGTAATGCTACATAACGTTATACGTTATAACGTAATAGTATACAACGTTATACGTTATAACGTAATGCTACATAACGTTATACGTTATAACGTAATAGTATACAACGTTATACGTTATAACGTAATGCTACATAACGTTATACGTTATAACGTAATAGTATACAACGTTATACGTTATAACGTAATGCTACATAACGTTATACGTTATAACGTAATAGTATACAACGTTATACGTTATAACGTAATAGTATACAACGTTATACGTTATAACGTAATGCTACATAACGCTATACGTTATAAGGTAATAGTATACCACGTTATACGTTATAACGTAATGCTACATATCGTTATACGTTATAACGTAATAGTATACAACGTTTTACGTTATAACGTAATGGTATCTAACGTTATACGTTATAAGGTACTAGTATACCACGTTATACGTTATAACGTAATGCTACATAACGTTATACGTTATAACGTAATAGTATACAACGTTATACGTTATAACGTAATGCTACATAACGTTATACGTTATAACGTAATGCTACATAACGTTATACGTTATAACGTAATGCTACATAACGTTATACGTTATAAGGTAATAGTATACCACGTTATACGTTATAACGTAATGCTACATAACTTTATACGTTATAAGGTACTAGTATACCACGTTATACGTTATAACGTAATGCTACATAACGTTATACGTTATAACGTAATAGTATACAACGTTATACGTTATAACGTAATGCTACATAACGTTATACGTTATAACGTAATAGTATACAACGTTATACGTTATAACGTAATAGTATACAACGTTATACGTTATAACGTAATAGTATACAACGTTATACGTTATAACGTAATGCTCCATATCGTTATACGTTATAACGTAATGCTACATAACGTTATACGTTATAACGTAATAGTATACAACGTTATACGTTATAACGTCGTGCTACATAACGTTATACGTTATAACGTAATAGTATACAGCGTTATACGTTATAACGTAATGCTACATAACGTTATACGTTATAACGTAATAGTATACAACGTTATACGTTATAACGTAATGCTACATATCGTTATACGTTATAACGTAATAGTATACAACGTTATACGTTATAACGTAATGCTACATAACGTTATACGTTATAACGTAATAGTATACAACGTTATACGTTATATCGTAATGCTACATATCGTTATACGTTATAACGTAATGCTACATAACGTTATACGTTAGAACGTAATAGTATACAACGTTATACGTTATAACGTAATGCTACATAACGTTATACGTTATAACGTAATAGTATACAACGTTATACGTTATAACGTAATGCTACATAACGTTATACGTTATAACGTAATAGTATACAACGTTATACGTTATAACGTAATGCTACATAACGTTATACGTTATAAGGCAATAGTATACCACGTTATACGTTATAACGTAATGCTACATAACGTCATACGTTATAAGGTACTAGTATACCACGTTATACGTTATAACGTAATGCTACATAACGTTATACGTTATAACGTAATAGTATACAACGTTATACGTTATAACGTAATGCTACATAACGTTATACGTTATAACGTAATAGTATAGAACGTTATACGTTATAACGTAATGCTACATAACGTTATACGTTATAAGGTAATAGTATACCACGTTATACGTTATAACGTAATGCTACATAACGTTATACGTTATAACGTAATAGTATACAACGTTATACGTTATAACGTAATAGTATACAACGTTTTACGTTATAACGTAATGCTATCTAACGTTATACGTTATAACGTAATAGTATACAACGTTATACGTTATAACGTAATGCTACATATCGTTATACGTTATAACGTAATAGTATGCAACGTTATACGTTATAACGTAATGCTACATAACGTTATACGTTATAACGTAATAGTATACAACGTTATACGTTATAACGTAATGCTACATAACATTATACGTTATAAGGTTATAGTATACAACGTTATATGTTATAGCATAATGCTACATAACGTTATACGTTATAACGTAATGCTACATAACGTTATACGTTATAACGTAATAGTATACAACATTATACGTTATAACGTAATGCTACATAACGTTATACGTTATAACGTAATAGTATACAACGTTATACGTTATAACGTAATGCTACATAACGTTATACGTTATAACGTAATAGTATACAACGTTATACGTTATAACGTAATGCTACATATCGTTATACGTTATAACGTAATGCTACATAACGTTATACGTTATAACGTAATAGTATACAACGTTATACGTTATAACGTAATGCTACATAACGTTATACGTTATAACGTAATAGTATACAACGTTATACGTTATAACGTAATGCTACATAACGTTATACGTTATAACGTAATAGTATACAACGTTATACGTTATTACGTAATGCTACATAACGTTATACGTTATAAGGCAATAGTATACCACGTTATACGTTATAACGTAATGCTACATAACGTTATACGTTATAAGGTACTAGTATACCACGTTATACGTTATAACGTAATGCTACATAACGTTATACGTTATAACGTAATAGTATACAACGTTATACGTTATAACGTAATGCTACATAACGTTATACGTTATAACGTAATAGTATACAACGTTATACGTTATAACGTAATGCTACATAACGTTATACGTTATAAGGTAATAGTATACCACGTTATACGTTATAACGTAATGCTACATAACGTTATACGTTATAAGGTACTAGTATACCACGTTATACGTTATAACGTAATGCTACATAACGTTATACGTTATAACGTAATAGTATACAACGTTATACGTTATAACGTAATGCTACACAACGTTATACGTTATAACGTAATGCTACATAACGTTATACGTTATAACGTAATAGTATACAACGTTATACGTTATAACGTAATGCTACATAACGTTATACGTTATAACGTAATAGTATACAACGTTATACGTTATAACGTAATGCTACATAACGTTATACGTTATAAGGTACTAGTATACCACGTTATACGTTATAACGTAATGCTACATAACGTTATACGTTATAAGGTACTAGTATACCACGTTATACGTTATAACGTAATGCTACATAACGTTATACGTTATAACGTAATAGTATACAACGTTATACGTTATAACGTAATGCTACATAACGTTATACGTTATAACGTAATAGTATACAACGTTATACGTTATAACGTAATGCTACATATCGTTATACGTTATAACGTAATGCTACATAACGTTATACGTTATAACGTAATAGTATACAACGTTATACGTTATAACGTAATGCTACATAACGTTATACGTTATAACGTAATAGTATACAACGTTATACGTTATAACGTAATGCTACATAACGTTATACGTTATAACGTAATAGTATACAACGTTATACGTTATTACGTAATGCTACATAACGTTATACGTTATAAGGCAATAGTATACCACGTTATACGTTATAACGTAATGCTACATAACGTTATACGTTATAAGGTACTAGTATACCACGTTATACGTTATAACGTAATGCTACATATCGTTATACGTTATAACGTAATAGTATACAACGTTATACGTTATAACGTAATGCTACATAACGTTATACGTTATAACGTAATAGTATACAACGTTATACGTTATAACGTAATGCTACATAACGTTATACGTTATAAGGTAATAGTATACCACGTTATACGTTATAACGTAATGCTACATAACGTTATACGTTATAAGGTACTAGTATACCACGTTATACGTTATAACGTAATGCTACATAACGTTATACGTTATAAGGTACTAGTATACCACGTTATACGTTATAACGTAATGCTACATAACGTTATACGTTATAACGTAATAGTATACAACGTTATACGTTATAACGTAATGCTACACAACGTTATACGTTATAACGTAATGCTACATAACGTTATACGTTATAACGTAATAGTATACAACGTTATACGTTATAACGTAATGCTACATAACGTTATACGTTATAACGTAATAGTATACAACGTTATACGTTATAACGTAATGCTACATAACGTTATACGTTATAACGTAATAGTATACAACGTTATACGTTATAACGTAATGCTACATATCGTTATTCGTTATAACGTAATGCTACATAACGTTATACGTTATAACGTAATAGTATACAACGTTATACGTTATAACGTAATGCCACATAACGTTATACGTTATAACGTAATAGTATACAACGTTATACGTTATTACGTAATGCTACATAACGTTATACGTTATAAGGCAATAGTATACCACGTTATACGTTATAACGTAATGCTACATAACGTTATACGTTATAACGTAATAGTATACAACGTTATACGTTATAACGTAATAGTATACAACGTTATACGTTATAACGTAATGCTACATAACGTTATACGTTATAAGGTAATAGTATACCACATTATACGTTATAACGTAATAGTATACCACGTTATACGTTATAACGTAATGCTACATAACGGTATACGTTATAAGGTACTAGTATACCACGTTATACGTTATAACGTAATGCTACATAACGTTATACGTTATAAGGTACTAGTATACCACGTTATACGTTATAACGTAATGCTACATAACGTTATACGTTATAACGTAATAGTATACAACGTTATACGTTATAACGTAATGCTACATAACGTTATACGTTATAACGTAATAGTATACAACGTTATACGTTATAACGTAATAGTATACAACGTTATACGTTATAACGTAATGCTACATAACGTTATACGTTATAACGTAATAGTATACAACGTTATACGTTATAACGTAATGCTACAGAACGTTATACGTTATAACGTAATAGTATACAACGTTATACGTTATAACGTAATGCTACATATCGTTATACGTTATAACGTAATAGTATACAACGTTATACGTTATAACGTAATGCTACATAACGTTATACGTTATAACGTAATAGTATACAACGTTATACGTTATATCGTAATGCTACATATCGTTATACGTTATAACGTAATGCTACATAACGTTATACGTTAGAACGTAATAGTATACAACGTTATACGTTATAACGTAATGCTACATAACGTTATACGTTATAACGTAATAGTATACAACGAAATACGTTATAACGTAATGCTACATAACGTTATACGTTATAACGTAATAGTATACAACGTTATACGTTATAACGTAATGCTACATAACGTTATACGTTATAACGTAATAGTATACAACGTTATACGTTATAACGTAATGCTACATATCGTTATACGTTATAACGTAATGCTACATATCGTTATACGTTATAACGTAATGCTACATAACGTTATACGTTATAACGTAATAGTATACAACGTTATACGTTATAACGTAATGCTACATAACGTTATACGTTATAACGTAATAGTATACAACGTTATACGTTATAACGTAATGCTACATAACGTTATACGTTATAACGTAATAGTATACAACGTTATACGTTATTACGTAATGCTACATAACGTTATACGTTATAAGGCAATAGTATACCACGTTATACGTTATAACGTAATGCTACATAACGTTATACGTTATAAGGTACTAGTATACCACGTTATACGTTATAACGTAATGCTACATAACGTTATACGTTATAACGTAATAGTATACAACGTTATACGTTATAACGTAATAGTATACAACGTTATACGTTATAACGTAATGCTACATAACGTTATACGTTATAAGGTAATAGTATACCACATTATACGTTATAACGTAATAGTATACCACGTTATACGTTATAACGTAATGCTACATATCGTTATTCGTTATAACGTAATGCTACATAACGTTATACGTTATAACGTAATAGTATACAACGTTATACGTTATAACGTAATGCCACATAACGTTATACGTTATAACGTAATAGTATACAACGTTATACGTTATTACGTAATGCTACATAACGTTATACGTTATAAGGCAATAGTATACCACGTTATACGTTATAACGTAATGCTACATAACGTTATACGTTATAACGTAATAGTATACAACGTTATACGTTATAACGTAATAGTATACAACGTTATACGTTATAACGTAATGCTACATAACGTTATACGTTATAAGGTAATAGTATACCACATTATACGTTATAACGTAATAGTATACCACGTTATACGTTATAACGTAATGCTACATAACGGTATACGTTATAAGGTACTAGTATACCACGTTATACGTTATAACGTAATGCTACATAACGTTATACGTTATAAGGCAATAGTATACCACGTTATACGTTATAACGTAATGCTACATAACGTTATACGTTATAAGGTACTAGTATACCACGTTATACGTTATAACGTAATGCTACATAACGTTATACGTTATAACGTAATAGTATACAACGTTATACGTTATAACGTAATAGTATACAACGTTATACGTTATAACGTAATGCTACATAACGTTATACGTTATAACGTAATGCTACATAACGTTATACGTTATAACGTAATAGTATACAACGTTATACGTTATAACGTAATGCTACATATCGTTATTCGTTATAACGTAATGCTACATAACGTTATACGTTATAACGTAATAGTATACAACGTTATACGTTATAACGTAATGCCACATAACGTTATACGTTATAACGTAATAGTATACAACGTTATACGTTATTACGTAATGCTACATAACGTTATACGTTATAAGGCAATAGTATACCACGTTATACGTTATAACGTAATGCTACATAACGTTATACGTTATAACGTAATAGTATACAACGTTATACGTTATAACGTAATAGTATACAACGTTATACGTTATAACGTAATGCTACATAACGTTATACGTTATAAGGTAATAGTATACCACATTATACGTTATAACGTAATAGTATACCACGTTATACGTTATAACGTAATGCTACATAACGGTATACGTTATAAGGTACTAGTATACCACGTTATACGTTATAACGTAATGCTACATAACGTTATACGTTATAAGGTACTAGTATACCACGTTATACGTTATAACGTAATGCTACATAACGTTATACGTTATAACGTAATAGTATACAACGTTATACGTTATAACGTAATGCTACATAACGTTATACGTTATAACGTAATAGTATACAACGTTATACGTTATAACGTAATAGTATACAACGTTATACGTTATAACGTAATGCTACATAACGTTATACGTTATAACGTAATAGTATACAACGTTATACGTTATAACGTAATGCTACAGAACGTTATACGTTATAACGTAATAGTATACAACGTTATACGTTATAACGTAATGCTACATATCGTTATACGTTATAACGTAATAGTATACAACGTTATACGTTATAACGTAATGCTACATAACGTTATACGTTATAACGTAATAGTATACAACGTTATACGTTATATCGTAATGCTACATATCGTTATACGTTATAACGTAATGCTACATAACGTTATACGTTAGAACGTAATAGTATACAACGTTATACGTTATAACGTAATGCTACATAACGTTATACGTTATAACGTAATAGTATACAACGAAATACGTTATAACGTAATGCTACATAACGTTATACGTTATAACGTAATAGTATACAACGTTATACGTTATAACGTAATGCTACATAACGTTATACGTTATAACGTAATAGTATACAACGTTATACGTTATAACGTAATGCTACATATCGTTATACGTTATAACGTAATGCTACATATCGTTATACGTTATAACGTAATGCTACATAACGTTATACGTTATAACGTAATAGTATACAACGTTATACGTTATAACGTAATGCTACATAACGTTATACGTTATAACGTAATAGTATACAACGTTATACGTTATAACGTAATGCTACATAACGTTATACGTTATAACGTAATAGTATACAACGTTATACGTTATTACGTAATGCTACATAACGTTATACGTTATAAGGCAATAGTATACCACGTTATACGTTATAACGTAATGCTACATAACGTTATACGTTATAAGGTACTAGTATACCACGTTATACGTTATAACGTAATGCTACATAACGTTATACGTTATAACGTAATAGTATACAACGTTATACGTTATAACGTAATGCTACATAACGTTATACGTTATAACGTAATAGTATACAACGTTATACGTTATAACGTAATGCTACATAACGTTATACGTTATAAGGTAATAGTATACCACGTTATACGTTATAACGTAATGCTACATAACGTTATACGTTATAAGGTACTAGTATACCACGTTATACGTTATAACGTAATGCTACATAACGTTATACGTTATAAGGTACTAGTATACCACGTTATACGTTATAACGTAATGCTACATAACGTTATACGTTATAACGTAATAGTATACAACGTTATACGTTATAACGTAATGCTACATAACGTTATACGTTATAACGTAATGCTACATAACGTTATACGTTATAACGTAATAGTATACAACGTTATACGTTATAACGTAATGCTACATAACGTTATACGTTATAACGTAATAGTATACAACGTTATACGTTATAACGTAATGCTACATAACGTTATACGTTATAACGTAATAGTATACAACGTTATACGTTATAACGTAATGCTACATATCGTTATACGTTATAACGTAATGCTACATAACGTTATACGTTATAACGTAATGGTATACAACGTTATACGTTATAACGTAATGCTACATAACGTTATACGTTATAACGTAATAGTATACAACGTTATACGTTATTACGTAATGCTACATAACGTTATACGTTATAAGGCAATAGTATACCACGTTATACGTTATAACGTAATGCTACATAACGTAATACGTTATAACGTAATAGTATACAACGTTATACGTTATAACGTAATGCTACATAACGTTATACGTTATAAGGTAATAGTATACCACGTTATACGTTATAACGTAATGCTACATAACGTTATACGTTATAACGTAATAGTATACCACGTTATACGTTATAACGTAATGCTACATAACGTTATACGTTATAAGGTACTAGTATACCACGTTATACGTTATAACGTAATGCTACATAACGTTATACGTTATAACGTAATAGTATACAACGTTATACGTTATAACGTAATGCTACATAACGTTATACGTTATAACGTAATAGTATACAACGTTATACGTTATAACGTAATGCTACATAACGTTATACGTTATAACGTAATAGTATACAACGTTATACGTTATAACGTAATGCTACATAACGTTATACGTTATAACGTAATAGTATACAACGTTATACGATATAACGTAATGCTACATAACGTTATACGTTATAAGGTAATAGTATACCACGTTATACGTTATAACGTAATGCTACATAACGTTATACGTTATAAGGTACTAGTATACCACGTTATACGTTATAACGTAATGCTACATAACGTTATACGTTATAACGTAATAGTATACAACGTTATACGTTATAACGTAATGCTACATAACGTTATACGTTATAACGTAATAGTATACAACGTTATACGTTATAACGTAATAGTATACAACGTTATACGTTATAACGTAATGCTACATAACGTTATACGTTATAACGTAATAGTATACAACGTTATACGTTATAACGTAATGCTACATAACGTTATACGTTATAAGGTAATAGTATACCACGTTATACGTTATAACGTAATGCTACATAACGTTATACGTTATAACGTAATAGTATACAACTTTATACGTTATAACGTAATGCTACATAACGTTATACGTTATAACGTAATAGTATACAACGTTATACGTTATAACGTAATGCTACATAACGTTATACGTTATAACGTAATAGTATACAACGTTATACGTTATAACGTAATGCTACATATCGTTGTACGTTATAACGTAATGCTACATAACGTTATACGTTATAACGTAATAGTATACAACGTTATACGTTATAACGTAATGCTACATAACGTTATACGTTATAACGTAACAGTATACAACGTTATACGTTATAACGTAATGCTACATAACGTTATACGTTATAACGTAATAGTATACAACGTTATACGTTATTACGTACTGCTACATAACGTTATACGTTATAAGGCAATAGTATACCACGTTATACGTTATAACGTAATGCTACATAACGTTATACGTTATAAGGTACTAGTATACCACGTTATACGTTATAACGTAATGCTACATAACGTTATACGTTATAACGTAATAGTATACAACGTTATACGTTATAACGTAATGCTACATAACGTTATACGTTATAACGTAATAGTATACAACGTTATACGTTATAACGTAATGCTACATAACGTTATACGTTATAAGGTAATAGTATACCACGTTATACGTTATAACGTAATGCTACATAACGTTATACGTTATAAGGTACTAGTATACCACGTTATACGTTATAACGTAATGCTACATAACGTTATACGTTATAACGTAATAGTATACAACGTTATACGCTATAACGTAATGCTACATAACATTATACGTTATAAGGTTATAGTATACAACGTTATATGTTATAGCATAATGCTACATAACGTTATACGTTATAACGTAATGCTACATAACGTTATACGTTATAACGTAATAGTATACAACGTTATACGTTATAACGTAATGCTACATGACGTTATACGTTATAACGTAATAGTATACAACGTTATACGTTATAACGTAATGCTACATAACGTTATACGTTATAACGTAATAGTATACAACGTTATACGTTATAACGTAATCCTACATATCGTTATACGTTATAACGTAATGCTACATAACGTTATACGTTATAACGTAATAGTATACAACGTTATACGTTATAACGTAATGCTACATAACGTTATACGTTATAACGTAATAGTATACAACGTTATACGTTATAACGTAATGCTACATAACGTTATACGTTATAACGTAATAGTATACAACGTTATACGTTATTACGTAATGCCACATAACGTTATACGTTATAAGGCAATAGTATACCACGTTATACGTTATAACGTAATGCTACATAACGTTATACGTTATAAGGTACTAGTATACCACGTTATACGTTATAACGTAATGCTACATAACGTTACACGTTATAACGTAATAGTATATAACGTTATACGTTATAACGTAATGCTACATAACGTTATACGTTATAACGTAATAGTATACAACGTTATACGTTATAACGTAATGCTACATAACGTTATACGTTATAACGTAATAGTATACAACGTTATACGTTATAACGTAATGCTACATATCGTTATACGTTATAACGTAATGCTACATAACGTTATACGTTATAACGTAATAGTATACAACGTTATACGTTATAACGTAATGCTACATAACGTTATACGTTATAACGTAATAGTATACAACGTTATACGTTATAACGTAATGCTACATAACGTTATACGTTATAACGTAATAGTATACAACGTTATACGTTATTACGTAATGCTACATAACGTTATACGTTATAAGGCAATAGTATACCACGTTATACGTTATAACGTAATGCTACATAACGTTATACGTTATAAGGTACTAGTATACCACGTTATACGTTATAACGTAATGCTACATAACGTTATACGTTATAACGTAATAGTATACAACGTTATACGTTATAACGTAATGCTACATAACGTTATACGTTATAACGTAATAGTATACAACGTTATACGTTATAACGTAATGCTACATAACGTTATACGTTATAAGGTAATAGTATACCACGTTATACGTTATAACGTAATGCTACATAACGTTATACGTTATAAGGTACTAGTATACCACGTTATACGTTATAACGTAATGCTACATAACGTTATACGTTATAACGTAATAGTATACAACGTTATACGTTATAACGTAATGCTACACAACGTTATACGTTATAACGTAATGCTACATAACGTTATACGTTATAACGTAATAGTATACAACGTTATACGTTATAACGTAATGCTACATAACGTTATACGTTATAACGTAATAGTATACAACGTTATACGTTATAACGTAATGCTACATAACGTTATACGTTATAAGGTACTAGTATACCACGTTATACGTTATAACGTAATGCTACATAACGTTATACGTTATAAGGTACTAGTATACCACGTTATACGTTATAACGTAATGCTACATAACGTTATACGTTATAACGTAATAGTATACAACGTTATACGTTATAACGTAATGCTACATAACGTTATACGTTATAACGTAATAGTATACAACGTTATACGTTATAACGTAATGCTACATATCGTTATACGTTATAACGTAATGCTACATAACGTTATACGTTATAACGTAATAGTATACAACGTTATACGTTATAACGTAATGCTACATAACGTTATACGTTATAACGTAATAGTATACAACGTTATACGTTATAACGTAATGCTACATAACGTTATACGTTATAACGTAATAGTATACAACGTTATACGTTATTACGTAATGCTACATAACGTTATACGTTATAAGGCAATAGTATACCACGTTATACGTTATAACGTAATGCTACATAACGTTATACGTTATAAGGTACTAGTATACCACGTTATACGTTATAACGTAATGCTACATATCGTTATACGTTATAACGTAATAGTATACAACGTTATACGTTATAACGTAATGCTACATAACGTTATACGTTATAACGTAATAGTATACAACGTTATACGTTATAACGTAATGCTACATAACGTTATACGTTATAAGGTAATAGTATACCACGTTATACGTTATAACGTAATGCTACATAACGTTATACGTTATAAGGTACTAGTATACCACGTTATACGTTATAACGTAATGCTACATAACGTTATACGTTATAAGGTACTAGTATACCACGTTATACGTTATAACGTAATGCTACATAACGTTATACGTTATAACGTAATAGTATACAACGTTATACGTTATAACGTAATGCTACACAACGTTATACGTTATAACGTAATGCTACATAACGTTATACGTTATAACGTAATAGTATACAACGTTATACGTTATAACGTAATGCTACATAACGTTATACGTTATAACGTAATAGTATACAACGTTATACGTTATAACGTAATGCTACATAACGTTATACGTTATAACGTAATAGTATACAACGTTATACGTTATAACGTAATGCTACATATCGTTATTCGTTATAACGTAATGCTACATAACGTTATACGTTATAACGTAATAGTATACAACGTTATACGTTATAACGTAATGCCACATAACGTTATACGTTATAACGTAATAGTATACAACGTTATACGTTATTACGTAATGCTACATAACGTTATACGTTATAAGGCAATAGTATACCACGTTATACGTTATAACGTAATGCTACATAACGTTATACGTTATAACGTAATAGTATACAACGTTATACGTTATAACGTAATAGTATACAACGTTATACGTTATAACGTAATGCTACATAACGTTATACGTTATAAGGTAATAGTATACCACATTATACGTTATAACGTAATAGTATACCACGTTATACGTTATAACGTAATGCTACATAACGGTATACGTTATAAGGTACTAGTATACCACGTTATACGTTATAACGTAATGCTACATAACGTTATACGTTATAAGGTACTAGTATACCACGTTATACGTTATAACGTAATGCTACATAACGTTATACGTTATAACGTAATAGTATACAACGTTATACGTTATAACGTAATGCTACATAACGTTATACGTTATAACGTAATAGTATACAACGTTATACGTTATAACGTAATAGTATACAACGTTATACGTTATAACGTAATGCTACATAACGTTATACGTTATAACGTAATAGTATACAACGTTATACGTTATAACGTAATGCTACAGAACGTTATACGTTATAACGTAATAGTATACAACGTTATACGTTATAACGTAATGCTACATATCGTTATACGTTATAACGTAATAGTATACAACGTTATACGTTATAACGTAATGCTACATAACGTTATACGTTATAACGTAATAGTATACAACGTTATACGTTATATCGTAATGCTACATATCGTTATACGTTATAACGTAATGCTACATAACGTTATACGTTAGAACGTAATAGTATACAACGTTATACGTTATAACGTAATGCTACATAACGTTATACGTTATAACGTAATAGTATACAACGAAATACGTTATAACGTAATGCTACATAACGTTATACGTTATAACGTAATAGTATACAACGTTATACGTTATAACGTAATGCTACATAACGTTATACGTTATAACGTAATAGTATACAACGTTATACGTTATAACGTAATGCTACATATCGTTATACGTTATAACGTAATGCTACATATCGTTATACGTTATAACGTAATGCTACATAACGTTATACGTTATAACGTAATAGTATACAACGTTATACGTTATAACGTAATGCTACATAACGTTATACGTTATAACGTAATAGTATACAACGTTATACGTTATAACGTAATGCTACATAACGTTATACGTTATAACGTAATAGTATACAACGTTATACGTTATTACGTAATGCTACATAACGTTATACGTTATAAGGCAATAGTATACCACGTTATACGTTATAACGTAATGCTACATAACGTTATACGTTATAAGGTACTAGTATACCACGTTATACGTTATAACGTAATGCTACATAACGTTATACGTTATAACGTAATAGTATACAACGTTATACGTTATAACGTAATGCTACATAACGTTATACGTTATAACGTAATAGTATACAACGTTATACGTTATAACGTAATGCTACATAACGTTATACGTTATAAGGTAATAGTATACCACGTTATACGTTATAACGTAATGCTACATAACGTTATACGTTATAAGGTACTAGTATACCACGTTATACGTTATAACGTAATGCTACATAACGTTATACGTTATAAGGTACTAGTATACCACGTTATACGTTATAACGTAATGCTACATAACGTTATACGTTATAACGTAATAGTATACAACGTTATACGTTATAACGTAATGCTACATAACGTTATACGTTATAACGTAATGCTACATAACGTTATACGTTATAACGTAATAGTATACAACGTTATACGTTATAACGTAATGCTACATAACGTTATACGTTATAACGTAATAGTATACAACGTTATACGTTATAACGTAATGCTACATAACGTTATACGTTATAACGTAATAGTATACAACGTTATACGTTATAACGTAATGCTACATATCGTTATACGTTATAACGTAATGCTACATAACGTTATACGTTATAACGTAATGGTATACAACGTTATACGTTATAACGTAATGCTACATAACGTTATACGTTATAACGTAATAGTATACAACGTTATACGTTATTACGTAATGCTACATAACGTTATACGTTATAAGGCAATAGTATACCACGTTATACGTTATAACGTAATGCTACATAACGTAATACGTTATAACGTAATAGTATACAACGTTATACGTTATAACGTAATGCTACATAACGTTATACGTTATAACGTAATAGTATACAACGTTATACGTTATAACGTAATGCTACATAACGTTATACGTTATAAGGTAATAGTATACCACGTTATACGTTATAACGTAATGCTACATAACGTTATACGTTATAAGGTACTAGTATACCACGTTATACGTTATAACGTAATGCTACATAACGTTATACGTTATAACGTAATAGTATACAACGTTATACGCTATAACGTAATGCTACATAACATTATACGTTATAAGGTTATAGTATACAACGTTATATGTTATAGCATAATGCTACATAACGTTATACGTTATAACGTAATGCTACATAACGTTATACGTTATAACGTAATAGTATACAACGTTATACGTTATAACGTAATGCTACATGACGTTATACGTTATAACGTAATAGTATACAACGTTATACGTTATAACGTAATGCTACATAACGTTATACGTTATAACGTAATAGTATACAACGTTATACGTTATAACGTAATCCTACATATCGTTATACGTTATAACGTAATGCTACATAACGTTATACGTTATAACGTAATAGTATACAACGTTATACGTTATAACGTAATGCTACATAACGTTATACGTTATAACGTAATAGTATACAACGTTATACGTTATAACGTAATGCTACATAACGTTATACGTTATAACGTAATAGTATACAACGTTATACGTTATTACGTAATGCCACATAACGTTATACGTTATAAGGCAATAGTATACCACGTTATACGTTATAACGTAATGCTACATAACGTTATACGTTATAAGGTACTAGTATACCACGTTATACGTTATAACGTAATGCTACATAACGTTACACGTTATAACGTAATAGTATATAACGTTATACGTTATAACGTAATGCTACATAACGTTATACGTTATAACGTAATAGTATACAACGTTATACGTTATAACGTAATGCTACATAACGTTATACGTTATAAGGTAATAGTATACCACGTTATACGTTATAACGTAATGCTACATAACGTTATACGTTATAAGGTACTAGTATACCACGTTATACGTTATAACGTAATGCTACATAACGTTATACGTTATAACGTAATAGTATACAACGTTATACGTTATAACGTAATGCTACATAACGTTATACGTTATAACGAAATAGTATACAACGTTATACGTTATAACGTAATAGTATACAACGTTATACGTTATAACGTAATGCTACATAACGTTATACGTTATAACGTAATAGTATACAACGTTATACGTTATAACGTAATGCTACATAACGTTATACGTTATAAGGTAATAGTATACCACGTTATACGTTATAACGTAATGCTACATAACGTTATACGTTATAACGAAATAGTATACAACGTTATACGTTATAACGTAATAGTATACAACGTTATACGTTATAACGTAATGCTACATAACGTTATACGTTATAACGTAATAGTATACAACGTTATACGTTATAACGTAATGCTACATATCGTTATACGTTATAACGTAATGCTACATAACGTTATACGTTATAACGTAATAGTATACAACGTTATACGTTATAACGTAATGCTACATAACGTTATACGTTATAACGTAATAGTATACAACGTTATACGTTATAACGTAATGCTACATAACGTTATACGTTATAACGTAATAGTATACAACGTTATACGTCATAACGTAATGCTACATATCGTTATACGTTATAACGTAATGCTACATAACGTTATACGTTATAACGTAATAGTATACAACGTTATACGTTATAACGGCGTGCTACATAACGTTATACGTTATAACGTAATAGTATACAACGTTATACGTTATAACGTAATGCTACATAACGTTATACGTTATAACGTAATAGTATACAACGTTATACGTTATAACGTAATGCTACATATCGTTATACGTTATAACGTAATAGTATACAACGTTATACGTTATAACGTAATGCTACATAACGTTATACGTTATAACGTAATAGTATACAACGTTATACGTTATATCGTAATGCTACATATCGTTATACGTTATAACGTATTGCTACATAACGTTATACGTTATAACGTAATAGTATACAACGTTATACGTTATAACGTAATGCTACATAACGTTATACGTTATAACGTAATAGTATACAACGTTATACGTTATAACGTAATGCTACATAACGTTATACGTTATAACGTAATAGTATACAACGTTATACGTTATAACGTAATTCTACATAACGTTATACGTTATAAGGCAATAGTATACCACGTTATACGTTATAACGTAATGCTACATAACGTTATACGTTATAAGGTACTAGTATACCACGTTATACGTTATAACGTAATGCTACATAACGTTATACGTTATAACGTAATAGTATACAACGTTATACGTTATAACGTAATGCTACATAACGTTATACGTTATAACGTAATAGTATACAACGTTATACGTTATAACGTAATGCTACATAACGTTATACGTTATAAGGTAATAGTATACCACGTTATACGTTATAACGTAATGCTACATAACGTTATACGTTATAACGTAATAGTATACAACGTTATACGTTATAACGTAATAGTATACAACGTTTTACGTTATAACGTAATGCTATCTAACGTTATACGTTATAACGTAATAGTATACAACGTTATACGTTATAACGTAATGCTACATATCCTTATACGTTATAACGTAATAGTATACAACGTTATACGTTATATCGTAATGCTACATAACGTTATACGTTATAACGAAATAGTACACAACGTTATACGTTATAACGTAATGCTACATAACGTTATACGTTATAACGTAATAGTATACAACGTTATACGTTATATCGTAATGCTACATATCGTTATACGTTATAACGTATTGCTACATAACGTTATACGTTATAACGTAATAGTATACAACGTTATACGTTATAACGTAATGCTACATAACGTTATACGTTATAACGTAATAGTATACAACGTTATACGTTATAACGTAATGCTACATAACGTTATACGTTATAACGTAATAGTATACAACGTTATACGTTATAACGTAATTCTACATAACGTTATACGTTATAAGGCAATAGTATACCACGTTATACGTTATAACGTAATGCTACATAACGTTATACGTTATAAGGTACTAGTATACCACGTTATACGTTATAACGTAATGCTACATAACGTTATACGTTATAACGTAATAGTATACAACGTTATACGTTATAACGTAATGCTACATAACGTTATACGTTATAACGTAATAGTATACAACGTTATACGTTATAACGTAATGCTACATAACGTTATACGTTATAAGGTAATAGTATACCACGTTATACGTTATAACGTAATGCTACATAACGTTATACGTTATAACGTAATAGTATACAACGTTATACGTTATAACGTAATAGTATACAACGTTTTACGTTATAACGTAATGCTATCTAACGTTATACGTTATAACGTAATAGTATACAACGTTATACGTTATAACGTAATGCTACATATCCTTATACGTTATAACGTAATAGTATACAACGTTATACGTTATAACGTAATGCTACATAACGTTATACGTTATAACGTAATAGTATACAACGTTATACGTTATAACGTAATGCTACATAACATCATACGTTATAAGGTTATAGTATACAACGTTATATGTTATAGCATAATGCTACATAACGTTATACGTTATAACGTAATGCTACATAACGTTATACGTTATAAGGTAGTAGTATACAACGTTATACGTTATAACGTAATGCTACATAACGTTATACGTTATAACGTAATAGTATACAACGTTATACGTTATAACGTAATGCTACATAACGTTATACGTTATAAGGTAATAGTATACAACGTTATACGTTATAACGTAATGCTACATAACGTTATACGTTATAAGGTAATAGTATACCACGTTATACGTTATAACGTAATGCTACATAACGTTATACGTTATAACGTAATAGTATACAACGTTATACGTTATAACGTAATGCTACATAACATTATACGTTATAAGGTTATAGTATACAACGTTATATGTTATAGCCTAATGCTACATAACGTTATACGTTATAACGTAATGCTACATAACGTTATACGTTATAAGGTAGTAGTATACAACGTTATACGTTATAACGTAATGCTACATAACGTTATACGTTATAACGTAATAGTATACAACGTTATACGTTATAACGTAATGCTACATAACGTTATACGTTATAAGGTAATAGTATACCACGTTATACGTTATAACGTAATGCTACATAACGTTATACGTTATAACGTAATAGTATACAACGTTATACGTTATAACGTAATGCTACATAACGTTATACGTTATAACGTAATAGTATACAACGTTATACGTTATAACGTAATGCTACATAACGTTATACGTTATAACGTAATAGTATACAACGAAATACGTTATAACGTAATGCTACATAACGTTATACGTTATAAGGTAATAGCATATAACGTTATACGTTATAGCGTAATACTACATAACGTTATACGTTATAAGGTAATAGTATTTAACGTTATACGTTATAACGCAATGCTACATAACGTAATACGTTATAAGGTAACAGTACATAGCGTTATACGATATAACGTAGTGCTACATAACGTTATACGTTATAACGTGGTGCTACATAACGTTATACGCTATAGCGTAATGCTACATAACGTTATACGTTATAAGGTAATAGTATATAACGGTATACGTTATAACGTAATGCTACATAACGTTATACGTTATAAGGTAATAGTATATAACGTTATACGTTATAACGTAGTGCTACATAACGTTATACGTTATAACGTAATAGTATACAACGTTATACGTTATAACGTAATGCTACATAACGTTATACGTTATAAGGTAATAGTATACAACGTATAACGTTATAAGGTAACAATATATAACGAAATACGTTATCACGTAATGCTACATAACGTTATACGTTATAAGGTAAGCGTATATAACGTTATACGTTATGGCGTAATGCTACATAATATTATACGTTATAAGGTAATAGTATATAACGTTACACGTTATGACGTAGTGCTACATAACGTTATACGTTATAACGTAATAGTATACAACGTTATACGTTATAACGTAATGCTACATAACATTATACGTTATAAGGTTATAGTATACAACGTTATATGTTATAGCATAATGCTACATAACGTTATACGTTATAACGTAATGCTACATAACGTTATACGTTATAAGGTAGTAGTATACAACGTTATACGTTATAACGTAATGCTACATAACGTTATACGTTATAACGTAATAGTATACAACGTTATACGTTATAACGTAATAGTATACAACGTTTTACGTTATAACGTAATGCTATCTAACGTTATACGTTATAACGTAATAGTATACAACGTTATACGTTATAACGTAATGCTACATATCCTTATACGTTATAACGTAATAGTATACAACGTTATACGTTATAACGTAATGCTACATAACGTTATACGTTATAACGTAATAGTATACAACGTTATACGTTATAACGTAATGCTACATAACGTTATACGTTATAACGTTATAGTATACAACGTTATACGTTATATCGTAATGCTACATATCGTTATACGTTATAACGTATTGCTACATAACGTTATACGTTATAACGTAATAGTATACAACGTTATACGTTATAACGTAATGCTACATAACGTTATACGTTATAACGTAATAGTATACAACGTTATACGTTATAACGTAATGCTACATAACGTTATACGTTATAACGTAATAGTATACAACGTTATACGTTATAACGTAATTCTACATAACGTTATACGTTATAAGGCAATAGTATACCACGTTATACGTTATAACGTAATGCTACATAACGTTATACGTTATAAGGTACTAGTATACCACGTTATACGTTATAACGTAATGCTACATAACGTTATACGTTATAACGTAATAGTATACAACGTTATACGTTATAACGTAATGCTACATAACGTTATACGTTATAACGTAATAGTATACAACGTTATACGTTATAACGTAATGCTACATAACGTTATACGTTATAAGGTAATAGTATACCACGTTATACGTTATAACGTAATGCTACATAACGTTATACGTTATAACGTAATAGTATACAACGTTATACGTTATAACGTAATAGTATACAACGTTGTACGTTATAACGTAATGCTATCTAACGTTATACGTTATAACGTAATAGTATACAACGTTATACGTTATAACGTAATGCTACATATCCTTATACGTTATAACGTAATAGTATACAACGTTATACGTTATAACGTAATGCTACATAACGTTATACGTTATAACGTAATAGTATACAACGTTATACGTTATAACGTAATGCTACATAACATTATACGTTATAAGGTTATAGTATACAACGTTATATGTTATAGCATAATGCTACATAACGTTATACGTTATAACGTAATGCTACATAACGTTATACGTTATAAGGTAGTAGTATACAACGTTATACGTTATAACGTAATGCTACATAACGTTATACGTTATAACGTAATAGTATACAACGTTATACGTTATAACGAAATGCTACATAACGTTATACGTTATAAGGTAATAGTATACCACGTTATACGTTATAACGTAATGCTACATATCGTTATACGTTATAACGTAATAGTATACAACGTTATACGTTATAACGTAATGCTACATAACGTTATACGTTATAACGTAATAGTATACAACGTTATACGTTATAACGTAATGCTACATAACATTATACGTTATAAGGTTATAGTATACAACGTTATATGTTATAGCATAATGCTACATAACGTTATACGTTATAACGTAATGCTACATAACGTTATACGTTATAAGGTAGTAGTATACAACGTTATACGTTATAACGTAATGCTACATAACGTTATACGTTATAACGTAATAGTATACAACGTTATACGTTATAACGTAATGCTACATAACGTTATACGTTATAAGGTAATAGTATACCACGTTATACGTTATAACGTAATGCTACATAACGTTATACGTTATAACGTAATAGTATACAACGTTATACGTTATAACGTAATGCTACATAACGTTATACGTTATAACGTAATAGTATACAACGTTATACGTTATAACGTAATGCTACATAACATTATACGTTATAAGGTTATAGTATACAACGTTATATGTTATAGCATAATGCTACATAACGTTATACGTTATAACGTAATGCTACATAACGTTATACGTTATAAGGTAGTAGTATACAACGTTATACGTTATAACGTAATGCTACATAACGTTATACGTTATAACGTAATAGTATACAACGTTATACGTTATAACGTAATAGTATACAACGTTTTACGTTATAACGTAATGCTATCTAACGTTATACGTTATAACGTAATAGTATACAACGTTATACGTTATAACGTAATGCTACATATCCTTATACGTTATAACGTAATAGTATACAACGTTATACGTTATAACGTAATGCTACATAACGTTATACGTTATAACGTAATAGTATACAACGTTATACGTTATAACGTAATGCTACATAACGTTATACGTTATAACGTTATAGTATACAACGTTATACGTTATATCGTAATGCTACATATCGTTATACGTTATAACGTATTGCTACATAACGTTATACGTTATAACGTAATAGTATACAACGTTATACGTTATAACGTAATGCTACATAACGTTATACGTTATAACGTAATAGTATACAACGTTATACGTTATAACGTAATGCTACATAACGTTATACGTTATAACGTAATAGTATACAACGTTATACGTTATAACGTAATTCTACATAACGTTATACGTTATAAGGCAATAGTATACCACGTTATACGTTATAACGTAATGCTACATAACGTTATACGTTATAAGGTACTAGTATACCACGTTATACGTTATAACGTAATGCTACATAACGTTATACGTTATAACGTAATAGTATACAACGTTATACGTTATAACGTAATGCTACATAACGTTATACGTTATAACGTAATAGTATACAACGTTATACGTTATAACGTAATGCTACATAACGTTATACGTTATAAGGTAATAGTATACCACGTTATACGTTATAACGTAATGCTACATAACGTTATACGTTATAACGTAATAGTATACAACGTTATACGTTATAACGTAATAGTATACAACGTTGTACGTTATAACGTAATGCTATCTAACGTTATACGTTATAACGTAATAGTATACAACGTTATACGTTATAACGTAATGCTACATATCCTTATACGTTATAACGTAATAGTATACAACGTTATACGTTATAACGTAATGCTACATAACGTTATACGTTATAACGTAATAGTATACAACGTTATACGTTATAACGTAATAGTATACAACGTTATACGTTATAACGTAATGCTACATAACATTATACGTTATAAGGTTATAGTATACAACGTTATATGTTATAGCATAATGCTACATAACGTTATACGTTATAACGTAATGCTACATAACGTTATACGTTATAAGGTAGTAGTATACAACGTTATACGTTATAACGTAATGCTACATAACGTTATACGTTATAACGTAATAGTATACAACGTTATACGTTATAACGAAATGCTACATAACGTTATACGTTATAAGGTAATAGTATACCACGTTATACGTTATAACGTAATGCTACATATCGTTATACGTTATAACGTAATAGTATACAACGTTATACGTTATAACGTAATGCTACATAACGTTATACGTTATAACGTAATAGTATACAACGTTATACGTTATAACGTAATGCTACATAACATTATACGTTATAAGGTTATAGTATACAACGTTATATGTTATAGCATAATGCTACATAACGTTATACGTTATAACGTAATGCTACATAACGTTATACGTTATAAGGTAGTAGTATACAACGTTATACGTTATAACGTAATGCTACATAACGTTATACGTTATAACGTAATAGTATACAACGTTATACGTTATAACGTAATGCTACATAACGTTATACGTTATAAGGTAATAGTATACCACGTTATACGTTATAACGTAATGCTACATAACGTTATACGTTATAACGTAATAGTATACAACGTTATACGTTATAACGTAATGCTACATAACGTTATACGTTATAACGTAATAGTATACAACGTTATACGTTATAACGTAATGCTACATAACGTTATACGTTATAACGTAATAGTATACAACGAAATACGTTATAACGTAATGCTACATAACGTTATACGTTATAAGGTAATAGCATATAACGTTATACGTTATAGCGTAATACTACATAACGTTATACGTTATAAGGTAATAGTATTTAACGTTATACGTTATAACGCAATGCTACATAACGTAATACGTTATAAGGTAACAGTACATAGCGTTATACGATATAACGTAGTGCTACATAACGTTATACGTTATAACGTGGTGCTACATAACGTTATACGCTATAGCGTAATGCTACATAACGTTATACGTTATAAGGTAATAGTATATAACGGTATACGTTATAACGTAATGCTACATAACGTTATACGTTATAAGGTAATAGTATATAACGTTATACGTTATAACGTAGTGCTACATAACGTTATACGTTATAACGTAATAGTATACAACGTTATACGTTATAACGTAATGCTACATAACGTTATACGTTATAAGGTAATAGTATACAACGTATAACGTTATAAGGTAACAATATATAACGAAATACGTTATCACGTAATGCTACATAACGTTATACGTTATAAGGTAAGCGTATATAACGTTATACGTTATGGCGTAATGCTACATAACATTATACGTTATAAGGTAATAGTATATAACGTTACACGTTATAACGTAGTGCTACATAACGTTATACGTTATAACGTAATAGTATAAAACGTTATACGTTATAACGTAATGCTACATAACGTCATACGTTATAAGGTAATAGTATATAACGTATAACGTTATATGGTAACAATATATAACGATATACGTTATAACGTAATGCTACATAACGTTATACGTTATAAGGTAACAGTATATAACGTTATACGTTAGAACGTAATGCTACATAACGTTATACGATATAAGGTAATTGTATAATACGATATACGTTACAACGTAGTGCTACATAACGTTATACGTTATAAGGTAAGAGTATATAACGTTATACGTTATTACGTAATGCTACATAACGTTGTACGTTATAAGGTAATACTATATAACGTTATACGTTATAACGTAGTGCTACATAACGTTATACGTTATAACGTAATAGTATAGAACGTTATACGTTATAACGTAATGCTACATAACGTTATACGTTATAAGGTAATAGTATATAACGTTATACGTTATAACGTAATAGTACATAACGTAATACGTTATAAGGTAACAGTACATAGCGTTATACGATATAACGTAGAGCTACATAACGTTATACGTTATAACGTGGTGCTACATAACGTTATACGTTATAACGTCGTGCTACATAACGTTATACGTTATAACGTAATAGTATACAACGTTATACGTTAGAACGTAATGCTACATAACGTCATACGTTATAATGTAATAGTATACCACGTTATACGTTATAACGTAATGCTATCTAACGTTATACGTTATAGCGTAATAGTATACAACGTTACACGTTATAACGTAATGCTACATATCGTTATACGTTATAACGTAATAGTATACAACGTTATACGTTATAACGTAATGCTACATAACGTTATACGTTATAACGTAATAGTATACAACGTTATACGTTATAACGTAATGCTACATAACGTTATACGTTATAAGGTAGTAGTATACAACGTTATACGTTATAACGTAATGCTACATAACGTTATACGTTATAACGTAATAGTATACAACGTTATACGTTATAACGTAATGCTACATAACGTTATACGTTATAACGTAATAGTATACAACGTTGTACGTTATAACGTAATGCTACATATCGTTATACGTTATAACGTAATAGTATACAACGTTGTACGTTATAACGTAATGCTACATATCGTTATACGTTATAACGTAATAGTATACAACGTTATACGTTATAACGTAATGCTACATAACGTTATACGTTATAACGTAATAGTATACAACGTTATACGTTATAACGTAATGCTACATATCGTTCTACGTTATAACGTAATGCTACATAACGTTATACGTTATAACGTAAGAGTATACAACGTTATACGTTATAACGTAATGCTACATAACGTTATACGTTATAACGTAATAGTATACAACGTTATACGTTATAACGTAATGCTACATATCGTTATACGTTATAACGTAATGCTACATAACGTTATACGTTATAACGTAATAGTATACAACGTTATACGTTATAACGTAATGCTACATAACGTTATACGTTATAACGTAATAGTATACAACGTTATACGTTATAACGTAATGCTACATAACGTTATACGTTATAACGTAATAGTATACAACGTTATACGTTATAACGTAATGCTACATAACGTTATACGTTATAACGTAATAGTATACAACGTTATACGTTATAACGTAATGCTACATATCGCTATACGTTATAACGTAATGCTACATAACGTTATACGTTATAACGTAATAGTATGCAACGTTATACGTTATAACGTAATGCTACATAACGTTATACGTTATAACGTAATAGTATACAACGTTATACGTTATAACGTAATGCTACATAACGTTATACGTTATAACGTAATAGTATACAACGTTATACGTTATAACGTAATTCTACATAACGTTATACGTTATAAGGCAATAGTATACCACGTTATACGTTATAACGTAATGCTACATAACGTTATACGTTATAAGGTACTAGTATACCACGTTATACGTTATAACGTAATGCTACATAACGTTATACGTTATAACGTAATAGTATACAACGTTATACGTTATAACGTAATGCTACATAACGTTATACGTTATAACGTAATAGTATACAACGTTATACGTTATAACGTAATGCTACATAACGTTATACGTTATAAGGTAATAGTATACCACGTTATACGTTATAACGTAATGCTACATAACGTTATACGTTATAACGTAATAGTATACAACGTTATACGTTATAACGTAATAGTATACAACGTTGTACGTTATAACGTAATGCTATCTAACGTTATACGTTATAACGTAATAGTATACAACGTTATACGTTATAACGTAATGCTACATATCCTTATACGTTATAACGTAATAGTATACAACGTTATACGTTATAACGTAATGCTACATAACGTTATACGTTATAACGTAATAGTATACAACGTTAAACGTTATAACGTAATGCTACATAACATTATACGTTATAAGGTTATAGTATACAACGTTATATGTTATAGCATAATGCTACATAACGTTATACGTTATAACGTAATGCTACATAACGTTATACGTTATAAGGTAGTAGTGTACAACGTTATACGTTATAACGTAATGCTACATAACGTTATACGTTATAACGTAATAGTATACAACGTTATACGTTATAACGTAATGCTACATAACGTTATACGTTATAAGGCAATAGTATACCACGTTATACGTTATAACGTAATGCTACATAACGTTATACGTTATAAGGTACTAGTATACCACGTTATACGTTATAACGTAATGCTACATAACGTTATACGTTATAACGTAATAGTATACAACGTTATACGTTATAACGTAATGCTACATAACGTTATACGTTATAACGTAATAGTATACAACGTTATACGTTATAACGTAATGCTACATAACGTTATACGTTATAAGGTAATAGTATACCACGTTATACGTTATAACGTAATGCTACATAACGTTATACGTTATAACGTAATAGTATACAACGTTATACGTTATAACGTAATAGTATACAACGTTGTACGTTATAACGTAATGCTATCTAACGTTATACGTTATAACGTAATAGTATACAACGTTATACGTTATAACGTAATGCTACATATCCTTATACGTTATAACGTAATAGTATACAACGTTATACGTTATAACGTAATGCTACATAACGTTATACGTTATAACGTAATAGTATACAACGTTATACGTTATAACGTAATGCTACATAACATTATACGTTATAAGGTTATAGTATACAACGTTATATGTTATAGCATAATGCTACATAACGTTATACGTTATAACGTAATGCTACATAACGTTATACGTTATAAGGTAGTAGTGTACAACGTTATACGTTATAACGTAATGCTACATAACGTTATACGTTATAACGTAATAGTATACAACGTTATACGTTATAACGAAATGCTACATAACGTTATACGTTATAAGGTAATAGTATACCACGTTATACGTTATAACGTAATGCTACATATCGTTATACGTTATAACGTAATAGTATACAACGTTATACGTTATAACGTAATGCTACATAACGTTATACGTTATAACGTAATAGTATACAACGTTATACGTTATAACGTAATGCTACATAACATTATACGTTATAAGGTTATAGTATACAACGTTATATGTTATAGCATAATGCTACATAACGTTATACGTTATAACGTAATGCTACATAACGTTATACGTTATAAGGTAGTAGTATACAACGTTATACGTTATAACGTAATGCTACATAACGTTATACGTTATAACGTAATAGTATACAACGTTATACGTTATAACGTAATGCTACATAACGTTATACGTTATAAGGTAATAGTATACCACGTTATACGTTATAACGTAATGTTACATAACGTTATACGTTATAACGTAATAGTATACAACGTTATACGTTATAACGTAATGCTACATAACGTTATACGTTATAACGTAATAGTATACAACGTTATACGTTATAACGTAATGCTACATAACGTTATACGTTATAACGTAATAGTATACAACGAAATACGTTATAACGTAATGCAACATAACGTTATACGTTATAAGGTAATAGCATATAACGTTATACGTTATAGCGTAATACTACATAACGTTATACGTTATAAGGTAATAGTATTTAACGTTATACGTTATAACGCAATGCTACATAACGTAATACGTTATAAGGTAACAGTACATAGCGTTATACGATATAACGTAGTGCTACATAACGTTATACGTTATAACGTGGTGCTACATAACGTTATACGCTATAGCGTAATGCTACATAACGTTATACGTTATAAGGTAATAGTATATAACGGTATACGTTATAACGTAATGCTACATAAAGTTATACGTTATAAGGTAATAGTATATAACGTTATACGTTATAACGTAGTGCTACATAACGTTATACGTTATAACGTAATAGTATACAACGTTATACGTTATAACGTAATGCTACATAACGTTATACGTTATAAGGTAATAGTATACAACGTATAACGTTATAAGGTAACAATATATAACGAAATACGTTATCACGTAATGCTACATAACGTTATACGTTATAACGTAATAGTATACAACGTTATACGTTATAACGTAATGCTACATAACGTTATACGTTATAACGTAATAGTATACAACGTTATACGTTATAACGTAATGCTACATAACGTTATACGTTATAAGGTAATAGTATACCACGTTATACGTTATAACGTAATGCTACATAACGTTATACGTTATAACGTAATAGTATACAACGTTATACGTTATAACGTAATAGTATACAACGTTGTACGTTATAACGTAATGCTATCTAACGTTATACGTTATAACGTAATAGTATACAACGTTATACGTTATAACGTAATGCTACATATCCTTATACGTTATAACGTAATAGTATACAACGTTATACGTTATAACGTAATGCTACATAACGTTATACGTTATAACGTAATAGTATACAACGTTATACGTTATAACGTAATGCTACATAACATTATACGTTATAAGGTTATAGTATACAACGTTATATGTTATAGCATAATGCTACATAACGTTATACGTTATAACGTAATGCTACATAACGTTATACGTTATAAGGTAGTAGTGTACAACGTTATACGTTATAACGTAATGCTACATAACGTTATACGTTATAACGTAATAGTATACAACGTTATACGTTATAACGTAATGCTACATAACGTTATACGTTATAAGGCAATAGTATACCACGTTATACGTTATAACGTAATGCTACATAACGTTATACGTTATAAGGTACTAGTATACCACGTTATACGTTATAACGTAATGCTACATAACGTTATACGTTATAACGTAATAGTATACAACGTTATACGTTATAACGTAATGCTACATAACGTTATACGTTATAACGTAATAGTATACAACGTTATACGTTATAACGTAATGCTACATAACGTTATACGTTATAAGGTAATAGTATACCACGTTATACGTTATAACGTAATGCTACATAACGTTATACGTTATAACGTAATAGTATACAACGTTATACGTTATAACGTAATAGTATACAACGTTGTACGTTATAACGTAATGCTATCTAACGTTATACGTTATAACGTAATAGTATACAACGTTATACGTTATAACGTAATGCTACATATCCTTATACGTTATAACGTAATAGTATACAACGTTATACGTTATAACGTAATGCTACATAACGTTATACGTTATAACGTAATAGTATACAACGTTATACGTTATAACGTAATGCTACATAACATTATACGTTATAAGGTTATAGTATACAACGTTATATGTTATAGCATAATGCTACATAACGTTATACGTTATAACGTAATGCTACATAACGTTATACGTTATAAGGTAGTAGTGTACAACGTTATACGTTATAACGTAATGCTACATAACGTTATACGTTATAACGTAATAGTATACAACGTTATACGTTATAACGAAATGCTACATAACGTTATACGTTATAAGGTAATAGTATACCACGTTATACGTTATAACGTAATGCTACATATCGTTATACGTTATAACGTAATAGTATACAACGTTATACGTTATAACGTAATGCTACATAACGTTATACGTTATAACGTAATAGTATACAACGTTATACGTTATAACGTAATGCTACATAACATTATACGTTATAAGGTTATAGTATACAACGTTATATGTTATAGCATAATGCTACATAACGTTATACGTTATAACGTAATGCTACATAACGTTATACGTTATAAGGTAGTAGTATACAACGTTATACGTTATAACGTAATGCTACATAACGTTATACGTTATAACGTAATAGTATACAACGTTATACGTTATAACGTAATGCTACATAACGTTATACGTTATAAGGTAATAGTATACCACGTTATACGTTATAACGTAATGTTACATAACGTTATACGTTATAACGTAATAGTATACAACGTTATACGTTATAACGTAATGCTACATAACGTTATACGTTATAACGTAATAGTATACAACGTTATACGTTATAACGTAATGCTACATAACGTTATACGTTATAACGTAATAGTATACAACGAAATACGTTATAACGTAATGCAACATAACGTTATACGTTATAAGGTAATAGCATATAACGTTATACGTTATAGCGTAATACTACATAACGTTATACGTTATAAGGTAATAGTATTTAACGTTATACGTTATAACGCAATGCTACATAACGTAATACGTTATAAGGTAACAGTACATAGCGTTATACGATATAACGTAGTGCTACATAACGTTATACGTTATAACGTGGTGCTACATAACGTTATACGCTATAGCGTAATGCTACATAACGTTATACGTTATAAGGTAATAGTATATAACGGTATACGTTATAACGTAATGCTACATAAAGTTATACGTTATAAGGTAATAGTATATAACGTTATACGTTATAACGTAGTGCTACATAACGTTATACGTTATAACGTAATAGTATACAACGTTATACGTTATAACGTAATGCTACATAACGTTATACGTTATAAGGTAATAGTATACAACGTATAACGTTATAAGGTAACAATATATAACGAAATACGTTATCACGTAATGCTACATAACGTTATACGTTATAAGGTAAGCGTATATAACGTTATACGTTATGGCGTAATGCTACATAACATTATACGTTATAAGGTAATAGTATATAACGTTACACGTTATAACGTAGTGCTACATAACGTTATACGTTATAACGTAATAGTATAAAACGTTATACGTTATAACGTAATGCTACATAACGTCATACGTTATAAGGTAATAGTATATAACGTATAACGTTATATGGTAACAATATATAACGATATACGTTATAACGTAATGCTACATAACGTTATACGTTATAAGGTAACAGTATATAACGTTATACGTTAGAACGTAATGCTACATAACGTTATACGATATAAGGTAATTGTATAATACGATATACGTTACAACGTAGTGCTACATAACGTTATACGTTATAAGGTAAGAGTATATAACGTTATACGTTATTACGTAATGCTACATAACGTTGTACGTTATAAGGTAATACTATATAACGTTATACGTTATAACGTAGTGCTACATAACGTTATACGTTATAACGTAATAGTATAGAACGTTATACGTTATAACGTAATGCTACATAACGTTATACGTTATAAGGTAATAGTATATAACGTTATACGTTATAACGTAATAGTACATAACGTAATACGTTATAAGGTAACAGTACATAGCGTTATACGATATAACGTAGAGCTACATAACGTTATACGTTATAACGTGGTGCTACATAACGTTATACGTTATAACGTCGTGCTACATAACGTTATACGTTATAACGTAATAGTATACAACGTTATACGTTAGAACGTAATGCTACATAACGTCATACGTTATAATGTAATAGTATACCACGTTATACGTTATAACGTAATGCTATCTAACGTTATACGTTATAGCGTAATAGTATACAACGTTACACGTTATAACGTAATGCTACATGTCGTTATACGTTATAACGTAATAGTATACAACGTTATACGTTATAACGTAATGCTACATAACGTTATACGTTATAACGTAATAGTATACAACGTTATACGTTATAACGTAATGCTACATAACGTTATACGTTATAAGGTAGTAGTATACAACGTTATACGTTATAACGTAATGCTACATAACGTTATACGTTATAACGTAATAGTATACAACGTTATACGTTATAACGTAATGCTACATAACGTTATACGTTATAACGTAATAGTATACAACGTTGTACGTTATAACGTAATGCTACATATCGTTATACGTTATAACGTAATAGTATACAACGTTGTACGTTATAACGTAATGCTACATATCGTTATACGTTATAACGTAATAGTATACAACGTTATACGTTATAACGTAATGCTACATAACGTTATACGTTATAACGTAATAGTATACAACGTTATACGTTATAACGTAATGCTACATATCGTTATACGTTATAACGTAATGCTACATAACGTTATACGTTATAACGTAAGAGTATACAACGTTATACGTTATAACGTAATGCTACATAACGTTATACGTTATAACGTAATAGTATACAACGTTATACGTTATAACGTAATGCTACATATAAGTTATACGTTATAACGTAATGCTACATAACGTTATACGTTATAACGTAATAGTATACAACGTTATACGTTATAACGTAATGCTACATAACGTTATACGTTATAACGTAATAGTATACAACGTTATACGTTATAACGTAATGCTACATAACGTTATACGTTATAACGTAATAGTATACAACGTTATACGTTATAACGTAATGCTACATAACGTTATACGTTATAACGTAATAGTATACAACGTTATACGTTATAACGTAATGCTACATATCGCTATACGTTATAACGTAATGCTACATAACGTTATACGTTATAACGTAATAGTATACAACGTTATACGTTATAACGTAATGCTACATAACGTTATACGTTATAACGTAATAGTATACAACGTTATACGTTATAACGTAATGCTACATAACGTTATACGTTATAACGTAATAGTATACAACGTTATACGTTATAACGTAATGCTACATAACGTTATACGATATAAGGTAATTGTATAATACGATATACGTTACAACGTAGTGCTACATAACGTTATACGTTATAAGGTAAGAGTATATAACGTTATACGTTATTACGTAATGCTACATAACGTTGTACGTTATAAGGTAATACTATATAACGTTATACGTTATAACGTAGTGCTACATAACGTTATACGTTATAACGTAATAGTATAGAACGTTATACGTTATAACGTAATGCTACATAACGTTATACGTTATAAGGTAATAGTATATAACGTTATACGTTATAACGTAATAGTACATAACGTAATACGTTATAAGGTAACTGTACATAGCGTTATACGATATAACGTAGAGCTACATAACGTTATACGTTATAACGTGGTGCTACATAACGTTATACGTTATAACGTCGTGCTACATAACGTTATACGTTATAACGTAATAGTATACAACGTTATACGTTAGAACGTAATGCTACATAACGTCATACGTTATAATGTAATAGTATACCACGTTATACGTTATAACGTAATGCTATCTAACGTTATACGTTATAGCGTAATAGTATACAACGTTACACGTTATAACGTAATGCTACATATCGTTATACGTTATAACGTAATAGTATACAACGTTATACGTTATAACGTAATGCTACATAACGTTATACGTTATAACGTAATAGTATACAACGTTATACGTTATAACGTAATGCTACATAACGTTATACGTTATAAGGTAGTAGTATACAACGTTATACGTTATAACGTAATGCTACATAACGTTATACGTTATAACGTAATAGTATACAACGTTATACGTTATAACGTAATGCTACATAACGTTATACGTTATAAGGTAATAGTATACAACGTATAACGTTATAAGGTAACAATATATAACGAAATACGTTATCACGTAATGCTACATAACGTTATACGTTATAAGGTAAGCGTATATAACGTTATACGTTATGGCGTAATGCTACATAACATTATACGTTATAAGGTAATAGTATATAACGTTACACGTTATAACGTAGTGCTACATAACGTTATACGTTATAACGTAATAGTATAAAACGTTATACGTTATAACGTAATGCTACATAACGTCATACGTTATAAGGTAATAGTATATAACGTATAACGTTATATGGTAACAATATATAACGATATACGTTATAACGTAATGCTACATAACGTTATACGTTATAAGGTAACAGTATATAACGTTATACGTTAGAACGTAATGCTACATAACGTTATACGATATAAGGTAATTGTATAATACGATATACGTTACAACGTAGTGCTACATAACGTTATACGTTATAAGGTAAGAGTATATAACGTTATACGTTATTACGTAATGCTACATAACGTTGTACGTTATAAGGTAATACTATATAACGTTATACGTTATAACGTAGTGCTACATAACGTTATACGTTATAACGTAATAGTATAGAACGTTATACGTTATAACGTAATGCTACATAACGTTATACGTTATAAGGTAATAGTATATAACGTTATACGTTATAACGTAATAGTACATAACGTAATACGTTATAAGGTAACAGTACATAGCGTTATACGATATAACGTAGAGCTACATAACGTTATACGTTATAACGTGGTGCTACATAACGTTATACGTTATAACGTCGTGCTACATAACGTTATACGTTATAACGTAATAGTATACAACGTTATACGTTAGAACGTAATGCTACATAACGTCATACGTTATAATGTAATAGTATACCACGTTATACGTTATAACGTAATGCTATCTAACGTTATACGTTATAGCGTAATAGTATACAACGTTACACGTTATAACGTAATGCTACATATCGTTATACGTTATAACGTAATAGTATACAACGTTATACGTTATAACGTAATGCTACATAACGTTATACGTTATAACGTAATAGTATACAACGTTATACGTTATAACGTAATGCTACATAACGTTATACGTTATAAGGTAGTAGTATACAACGTTATACGTTATAACGTAATGCTACATAACGTTATACGTTATAACGTAATAGTATACAACGTTATACGTTATAACGTAATGCTACATAACGTTATACGTTATAACGTAATAGTATACAACGTTGTACGTTATAACGTAATGCTACATATCGTTATACGTTATAACGTAATAGTATACAACGTTGTACGTTATAACGTAATGCTACATATCGTTATACGTTATAACGTAATAGTATACAACGTTATACGTTATAACGTAATGCTACATAACGTTATACGTTATAACGTAATAGTATACAACGTTATACGTTATAACGTAACGCTACATATCGTTATACGTTATAACGTAATGCTACATAACGTTATACGTTATAACGTAAGAGTATACAACGTTATACGTTATAACGTAATGCTACATAACGTTATACGTTATAACGTAATAGTATACAACGTTATACGTTATAACGTAATGCTACATATCGTTATACGTTATAACGTAATGCTACATAACGTTATACGTTATAACGTAATAGTATACAACGTTATACGTTATAACGTAATGCTACATAACGTTATACGTTATAACGTAATAGTATACAACGTTATACGTTATAACGTAATGCTACATAACGTTATACGTTATAACGTAATAGTATACAACGTTATACGTTATAACGTAATGCTACATAACGTTATACGTTATAACGTAATAGTATACAACGTTATACGTTATAACGTAATGCTACATATCGCTATACGTTATAACGTAATGCTACATAACGTTATACGTTATTACGTAATGCTACATAACGTTGTACTTTATAAGGTAATACTATATAACGTTATACGTTATAACGTAGTGCTACATAACGTTATACGTTATAACGTAATAGTATACAACGTTATACGTTATAACGTAATGCTACATAACGTTATACGTTATAACGTAATAGTATACAACGTTATACGTTATAACGTAATGCTACATAACGTTATACGTTATAACGTAATAGTATACAACGTTATACGTTATAACGTAGTGCTACATAACGTTATACGTTATAAGGTAAGAGTATATAACGTTATACGTTATTACGTAATGCTACATAACGTTGTACGTTATAAGGTAATACTATATAACGTTATACGTTATAACGTAGTGCTACATAACGTTATACGTTATAACGTCGTGCTACATAACGTTATACGTTATAACGTAATAGTATACAACGTTATACGTTAGAACGTAATGCTACATAACGTCATACGTTATAATGTAATAGTATACCACGTTATACGTTATAACGTAATGCTATCTAACGTTATACGTTATAGCGTAATAGTATACAACGTTACACGTTATAACGTAATGCTACATATCGTTATACGTTATAACGTAATAGTATACAACGTTATACGTTATAACGTAATGCTACATAACGTTATACGTTATAACGTAATAGTATACAACGTTATACGTTATAACGTAATGCTACATAACGTTATACGTTATAAGGTAGTAGTATACAACGTTATACGTTATAACGTAATGCTACATAACGTTATACGTTATAACGTAATAGTATACAACGTTATACGTTATAACGTAATGCTACATAACGTTATACGTTATAACGTAATAGTATACAACGTTGTACGTTATAACGTAATGCTACATATCGTTATACGTTATAACGTAATAGTATACAACGTTGTACGTTATAACGTAATGCTACATATCGTTATACGTTATAACGTAATAGTATACAACGTTATACGTTATAACGTAATGCTACATAACGTTATACGTTATAACGTAATAGTATACAACGTTATACGTTATAACGTAATGCTACATATCGTTATACGTTATAACGTAATGCTACATAACGTTATACGTTATAACGTAAGAGTATACAACGTTATACGTTATAACGTAATGCTACATAACGTTATACGTTATAACGTAATAGTATACAACGTTATACGTTATAACGTAATGCTACATATCGTTATACGTTATAACGTAATGCTACATAACGTTATACGTTATAACGTAATAGTATACAACGTTATACGTTATAACGTAATGCTACATAACGTTATACGTTATAACGTAATAGTATACAACGTTATACGTTATAACGTAATGCTACATAACGTTATACGTTATAACGTAATAGTATACAACGTTATACGTTATAACGTAATGCTACATAACGTTATACGTTATAACGTAATAGTATACAACGTTATACGTTATAACGTAATGCTACATATCGCTATACGTTATAACGTAATGCTACATAACGTTATACGTTATAACGTAATAGTATACAACGTTATACGTTATAACGTAATGCTACATAACGTTATACGTTATAACGTAATAGTATACAACGTTATACGTTATAACGTAATGCTACATAACGTTATACGTTATAACGTAATAGTATACAACGTTATACGTTATAACGTAATGCTACATAACGTTATACGTTATAAGGCAATAGTATACCACGTTATACGTTATAACGTAATGCTACATAACGTTAACCGTTATAAGGTACTAGTATAACACGTTATACGTTATAACGTAATGCTACATAACGTTATACGTTATAACGTAATAGTATACAACGTTATACGTTATAACGTAATGCTACATAACGTTATACGTTATAACGTAATAGTATACAACGTTATACGTTATAACGTAATGCTACATAACGTTATACGTTATAACGTAATAGTATACAACGTTATACGTTATAACGTAATGCTACATAACGTTATACGTTATAACGTAATAGTATACAACGTTATACGTTATAACGTAATGCTACATAACGTTATACGTTATAAGGCAATAGTATACCACGTTATACGTTATAACGTAATGCTACATAACGTTATACGTTATAAGGTACTAGTATACCACGTTATACGTTATAACGTAATGCTACATAACGTTATACGTTATAACGTAATAGTATACAACGTTATACGTTATAACGTAATGCTACATAACGTTATACGTTATAACGTAATAGTATACAACGTTATACGTTATAACGTAATGCTACATAACGTTATACGTTATAAGGTAATAGTATACCACGTTATACGTTATAACGTAATGCTACATAACGTTATACGTTATGACGTAATAGTATACAACGTTATACGTTATAACGTAATAGTATACAACGTTATACGTTATAACGTAATGCTACATAACGTTATACGTTATAACGTAATAGTATACAACGTTATACGTTAAAACGTAATGCTACATAACGTTATACGTTATAAGGTAATAGTATACCACGTTATACGTTATAACGTAATGCTACATAACGTTATACGTTATAACGTAATAGTATACAACGTTATACGTTATAACGTAATGCTACATAACGTTATACGTTATAACGTAATAGTATACAACGTTATACGTTATAACGTAATGCTACATATCGTTATACGTTATAACGTAATGCTACATAACGTTATACGTTATAACGTAATGGTATACAACGTTATACGTTATAACGTAATGCTACATAACGCTATACGTTATAACGTAATAGTATACAACGTTATACGTTATAACGTAATAGTATACAACGTTATACGTTATAACGTAATGCTACATAACGTTATACGTTATAACGTAATAGTATACAACGTTATACGTTATAACGTAATGCTACATAACGTTATACGTTATAAGGTAATAGTATACCACGTTATACGTTATAACGTAATGCTACATAACGTTATACGTTATAACGTAATAGTATACAACGTTATACGTTATAACGTAATAGTATACAACGTTATACGTTATAACGTAATAGTATACAACGTTATACGTTATAACGTAATGCTACATAACGTTATACGTTATAACGTAATAGTATACAACGAAATACGTTATAACGTAATGCTACATAACGTTATACGTTATAAGGTAATAGTATATAACGTTATACGTTATAGCGAAATGCTACATAACGTTATACGTTATAAGGTAATAGTATATAACGTTATACGTTATAACGCAATGCTACATAACGTAATACGTTATACGGTAACAGTACATAGCGTTATACGTTATAACGTAGTGCTACATAACGTTATACGTTATAACGTGGTGCTACATAACGTTATACGTTATAACGTAATAGTATACAACGTTATACGTTATAACGTAATAGTATACAACGTTATACGTTATAACGTAATAGTATACAACGTTATACGTTATAACGTAATGCTACATAACGTTATACGTTATAAGGTAATAGTATACCACGTTATACGTTATAACGTAATGTTACATAACGTTATACGTTATAACGTAATAGTATACAACGTTATACGTTATAACGTAATGCTACATATCGTTATACGTTATAACGTAATGCTACATAACGTTATACGTTATAACGTAATAGTATACAACGTTATACGTTATAACGTAATGCTACATAACGTTATACGTTATAACGTAATAGTATACAACGTTATACGTTATAACGTAATAGTATACAACGTTATACGTTATAACGTAATGCTACATAACGTTATACGTTATAAGGTAGTAGTATACAACGTTATACGTTATAACGTAATGCTACATAACGTTATACGTTATAACGTAATAGTATACAACGTTATACGTTATAACGTAATGCTACATAACGTTATACGTTATAACGTAATAGTATACAACGTTGTACGTTATAACGTAATGCTACATATCGTTATACGTTATAACGTAATAGTATACAACGTTGTACGTTATAACGTAATGCTACATATCGTTATACGTTATAACGTAATAGTATACAACGTTATACGTTATAACGTAATGCTACATAACGTTATACGTTATAACGTAATAGTATACAACGTTATACGTTATAACGTAATGCTACATATCGTTATACGTTATAACGTAATGCTACATATCGTTATACGTTATAACGTAATGCTACATAACGTTATACGTTATAACGTAAGAGTATACAACGTTATACGTTATAACGTAATGCAACATAACGTTATACGTTATAACGTAATAGTATACAACGTTATACGTTATAACGTAATGCTGCATATCGTTATACGTTATAACGTAATGCTACATAACGTTATACGTTATAACGTAATAGTATACAACGTTATACGTTATAACGTAATGCTACATAACGTTATACGTTATAACGTAATAGTATACAACGTTATACGTTATAACGTAATGCTACATAACGTTATACGTTATAACGTAATAGTATACAACGTTATACGTTATAACGTAATGCTACATAACGTTATACGTTATAACGTAATAGTATACAACGTTATACGTTATAACGTAATGCTACATATCGCTATACGTTATAACGTAATGCTACATAACGTTATACGTTATAACGTAATAGTATACAACGTTATACGTTATAACGTAATGCTACATAACGTTATACGTTATAACGTAATAGTATACAACGTTATACGTTATAACGTAATGCTACATAACGTTATACGTTATAACGTAATAGTATACAACGTTATACGTTATAACGTAATGCTACATAACGTTATACGTTATAACGTAATGCTACATAACGTTATACGATATAAGGTAATTGTATAATACGATATACGTTACAACGTAGTGCTACATAACGTTATACGTTATAAGGTAAGAGTATATAACGTTATACGTTATTACGTAATGCTGCATAACGTTGTACTTTATAAGGTAATACTATATAACGTTATACGTTATAACGTAGTGCTACATAACGTTATACGTTATAACGTAATAGTATAGAACGTTATACGTTATAACGTAATGCTACATAACGTTATACGTTATAAGGTAATAGTATATAACGTTATACGTTATAACGTAATAGTACATAACGTAATACGTTATAAGGTAACAGTACATAGCGTTATACGATATAACGTAGAGCTACATAACGTTATACGTTATAACGTGGTGCTACATAACGTTATACGTTATAACGTCGTGCTACATAACGTTATACGTTATAACGTAATAGTATACAACGTTATACGTTAGAACGTAATGCTACATAACGTCATACGTTATAATGTAATAGTATACCACGTTATACGTTATAACGTAATGCTATCTAACGTTATACGTTATAGCGTAATAGTATACAACGTTACACGTTATAACGTAATGCTACATATCGTTATACGTTATAACGTAATAGTATACAACGTTATACGTTATAACGTAATGCTACATAACGTTATACGTTATAACGTAATAGTATACAACGTTATACGTTATAACGTAATGCTACATAACGTTATACGTTATAAGGTAGTAGTATACAACGTTATACGTTATAACGTAATGCTACATAACGTTATACGTTATAACGTAATAGTATACAACGTTATACGTTATAACGTAATGCTACATAACGTTATACGTTATAACGTAATAGTATACAACGTTGTACGTTATAACGTAATGCTACATATCGTTATACGTTATAACGTAATAGTATACAACGTTGTACGTTATAACGTAATGCTACATATCGTTATACGTTATAACGTAATAGTATACAACGTTATACGTTATAACGTAATGCTACATAACGTTATACGTTATAACGTAATAGTATACAACGTTATACGTTATAACGTAATGCTACATATCGTTATACGTTATAACGTAATGCTACATAACGTTATACGTTATAACGTAAGAGTATACAACGTTATACGTTATAACGTAATGCTACATAACGTTATACGTTATAACGTAATAGTATACAACGTTATACGTTATAACGTAATGCTACATATCGTTATACGTTATAAAGTAATGCTACATAACGTTATACGTTATAACGTAATAGTATACAACGTTATACGTTATAACGTAATGCTACATAACGTTATACGTTATAACGTAATAGTATACAACGTTATACGTTATAACGTAATGCTACATAACGTTATACGTTATAACGTAATAGTATACAACGTTATACGTTATAACGTAATGCTACATAACGTTATACGTTATAACGTAATAGTATACAACGTTATACGTTATAACGTAATGCTACATAACGTTATACGTTATAACGTAATAGTATACAACGTTATACGTTATAACGTAATGCTACATAACGTTATACGTTATAACGTAATAGTATACAACGTTGTACGTTATAACGTAATGCTACATATCGTTATACGTTATAACGTAATAGTATACAACGTTGTACGTTATAACGTAATGCTACATATCGTTATACGTTATAACGTAATAGTATACAACGTTATACGTTATAACGTAATGCTACATAACGTTATACGTTATAACGTAATAGTATACAACGTTATACGTTATAACGTAATGCTACATATCGTAATACGTTATAACGTAATGCTACATAACGTTATACGTTATAACGTAAGAGTATACAACGTTATACGTTATAACGTAATGCTACATAACGTTATACGTTATAACGTAATAGTATACAACGTTATACGTTATAACGTAATGCTACATATCGTTATACGTTATAAAGTAATGCTACATAACGTTATACGTTATAACGTAATAGTATACAACGTTATACGTTATAACGTAATGCTACATAACGTTATACGTTATAACGTAATAGTATACAACGTTATACGTTATAACGTAATGCTACATAACGTTATACGTTATAACGTAATAGTATACAACGTTATACGTTATAACGTAATGCTACATAACGTTATACGTTATAACGTAATAGTATACAACGTTATACGTTATAACGTAATGCTACATAACGTTATACGTTATAACGTAATAGTATACAACGTTATACGTTATAACGTAATGCTACATAACGTTATACGTTATAAGGCAATAGTATACCACGTTATACGTTATAACGTAATGCTACATAACGTTAACCGTTATAAGGTACTAGTATACAACGTTATACGTTATAACGTAATGCTACATAACGTTATACGTTATAACGTAATAGTATACAACGTTATACGTTATAACGTAATGCTACATAACGTTATACGTTATAACGTAATAGTATACAACGTTATACGTTATAACGTAATGCTACATAACGTTATACGTTATAACGTAATAGTATACAACGTTATACGTTATAACGTAATGCTACATAACGTTATACGTTATAAGGCAATAGTATACCACGTTATACGTTATAACGTAATGCTACATAACGTTATACGTTATAAGGTACTAGTATACCACGTTATACGTTATAACGTAATGCTACATAACGTTATACGTTATAACGTAATAGTATACAACGTTATACGTTATAACGTAATGCTACATAACGTTATACGTTATAACGTAATAGTATACAACGTTATACGTTATAACGTAATGCTACATAACGTTATACGTTATAAGGTAATAGTATACCACGTTATACGTTATAACGTAATGCTACATAACGTTATACGTTATGACGTAATAGTATACAACGTTATACGTTATAACGTAATAGTATACAACGTTATACGTTATAACGTAATGCTACATAACGTTATACGTTATAACGTAATAGTATACAACGTTATACGTTAAAACGTAATGCTACATAACGTTATACGTTATAAGGTAATAGTATACCACGTTATACGTTATAACGTAATGCTACATAACGTTATACGTTATAACGTAATAGTATACAACGTTATACGTTATAACGTAATGCTACATAACGTTATACGTTATAACGTAATAGTATACAACGTTATACGTTATAACGTAATGCTACATATCGTTATACGTTATAACGTAATGCTACATAACGTTATACGTTATAACGTAATAGTATACAACGTTATACGTTATAACGTAATGCTACATAACGCTATACGTTATAACGTAATAGTATACAACGTTATACGTTATAACGTAATAGTATACAACGTTATACGTTATAACGTAATGCTACATAACGTTATACGTTATAACGTAATAGTATACAACGTTATACGTTATAACGTAATGCTACATAACGTTATACGTTATAAGGTAATAGTATACCACGTTATACGTTATAACGTAATGCTACATAACGTTATACGTTATAACGTAATAGTATACAACGTTATACGTTATACGTAATAGTATACAACGTTATACGTTATAACGTAATAGTATACAACGTTATACGTTATAACGTAATGCTACATAACGTTATACGTTATAAGGTAATAGTATACCACGTTATACGTTATAACGTAATGCTACATAACGTTATATGTTATAACGTAATAGTATACAACGTTATACGTTATAACGTAATGCTACATATCGTTATACGTTATAACGTAATGCTACATAACGTTATACGTTATAACGTAATAGTATACAACGTTATACGTTATAACGTAATGCTACATAACGTTATACGTTATAACGTAATAGTATACAACGTTATACGTTATAACGTAATAGTATACAACGTTATACGTTATAACGTAATGCTACATAACGTTATACGTTATAACGTAATAGTATACAACGTTATACGTTATAACGTAATGCTACATAACGTTATACGTTATAAGGTAATAGTATACCACGTTATACGTTATAACGTAATGCTACATAACGTTATACGTTATAACGTAATAGTATACAACGTTATACGTTATAACGTAATAGTATACAACGTTATACGTTATAACGTAATAGTATACAACGTTATACGTTATAACGTAATGCTACATAACGTTATACGTTATAACGTAATAGTATACAACGAAATACGTTATAACGTAATGCTACATAACGTTATACGTTATAAGGTAATAGTATATAACGTTATACGTTATAGCGAAATGCTACATAACGTTATACGTTATAAGGTAATAGTATATAACGTTATACGTTATAACGCAATGCTACATAACGTAATACGTTATACGGTAACAGTACATAGCGTTATACGTTATAACGTAGTGCTACATAACGTTATACGTTATAACGTGGTGCTACATAACGTTATACGTTATAACGTAATAGTATACAACGTTATACGTTATAACGTAATAGTATACAACGTTATACGTTATAACGTAATAGTATACAACGTTATACGTTATAACGTAATGCTACATAACGTTATACGTTATAAGGTAATAGTATACCACGTTATACGTTATAACGTAATGCTACATAACGTTATACGTTATAACGTAATAGTATACAACGTTATACGTTATAACGTAATGCTACATATCGTTATACGTTATAACGTAATGCTACATAACGTTATACGTTATAACGTAATAGTATACAACGTTATACGTTATAACGTAATGCTACATAACGTTATACGTTATAACGTAATAGTATACAACGTTATACGTTATAACGTAATAGTATACAACGTTATACGTTATAACGTAATGCTACATAACGTTATACGTTATAACGTAATAGTATACAACGTTATACGTTATAACGTAATGCTACATAACGTTATACGTTATAAGGTAATAGTATACCACGTTATACGTTATAACGTAATGCTACATACCGTTATACGTTATAACGTAATAGTATACAACGTTATACGTTATAACGTAATAGTATACAACGTTATACGTTATAACGTAATAGTATACAACGTTATACGTTATAACGTAATGCTACATAACGTTATACGTTATAACGTAATAGTATACAACGAAATACGTTATAACGTAATGCTACATAACGTTATACGTTATAAGGTAATAGTATATAACGTTATACGTTATAGCGAAATGCTACATAACGTTATACGTTATAAGGTAATAGTATATAACGTTATACGTTATAACGCAATGCTACATAACGTAATACGTTATACGGTAACAGTACATAGCGTTATACGTTATAACGTAGTGCTACATAACGTTATACGTCATAACGTGGTGCTACATAACGTTATACGTTATAACGTCGTGCTACATAACGTTATACGTTATAACGTAATAGTATACAACGTTATACGTTATAACGTAATGCTACATAACGTTATACGTTATAACGTAATAGTAAACAACGTTTTACGTTATTACGTAATGCTATCTAACGTTATACGTTATAACGTAATAGTATACAACGTTATACGTTATAACGTAATGCTACATATCGTTATACGTTATAACGTAATAGTACACAACGTTATACGTTATAACGTAATGCTACAAAACGTTATACGTTATAACGTAATAGTATACAACGTTATACGTTATAACGTAATGCTACATAACATTATACGTTATAAGGTTATAGTATACAACGTTATATGTTATAGCATAATGCTACATAACGTTATACGTTATAACGTAATGCTACATACCGTTATACGTTATAACGTAATAGTATACAACGTTATACGTTATAACGTAATGCTACATAACGCTATACGTTATAACGTAATAGTATACAACGTTATACGTTATAACGTAATAGTATACAACGTTATACGTTATAACGTAATGCTACATAACGTTATACGTTATAACGTAATAGTATACAACGTTATACGTTATAACGTAATGCTACATAACGTTATACGTTATAAGGTAATAGTATACCACGTTATACGTTATAACGTAATGCTACATAACGTTATACGTTATAACGTAATAGTATACAACGTTATACGTTATACGTAATAGTATACAACGTTATACGTTATAACGTAATAGTATACAACGTTATACGTTATAACGTAATGCTACATAACGTTATACGTTATAAGGTAATAGTATACCACGTTATACGTTATAACGTAATGCTACATAACGTTATATGTTATAACGTAATAGTATACAACGTTATACGTTATAACGTAATGCTACATATCGTTATACGTTATAACGTAATGCTACATAACGTTATACGTTATAACGTAATAGTATACAACGTTATACGTTATAACGTAATGCTACATAACGTTATACGTTATAACGTAATAGTATACAACGTTATACGTTATAACGTAATAGTATACAACGTTATACGTTATAACGTAATGCTACATAACGTTATACGTTATAACGTAATAGTATACAACGTTATACGTTATAACGTAATGCTACATAACGTTATACGTTATAAGGTAATAGTATACCACGTTATACGTTATAACGTAATGCTACATAACGTTATACGTTATAACGTAATAGTATACAACGTTATACGTTATAACGTAATAGTATACAACGTTATACGTTATAACGTAATAGTATACAACGTTATACGTTATAACGTAATGCTACATAACGTTATACGTTATAACGTAATAGTATACAACGAAATACGTTATAACGTAATGCTACATAACGTTATACGTTATAAGGTAATAGTATATAACGTTATACGTTATAGCGAAATGCTACATAACGTTATACGTTATAAGGTAATAGTATATAACGTTATACGTTATAACGCAATGCTACATAACGTAATACGTTATACGGTAACAGTACATAGCGTTATACGTTATAACGTAGTGCTACATAACGTTATACGTTATAACGTGGTGCTACATAACGTTATACGTTATAACGTAATAGTATACAACGTTATACGTTATAACGTAATAGTATACAACGTTATACGTTATAACGTAATAGTATACAACGTTATACGTTATAACGTAATGCTACATAACGTTATACGTTATAAGGTAATAGTATACCACGTTATACGTTATAACGTAATGCTACATAACGTTATACGTTATAACGTAATAGTATACAACGTTATACGTTATAACGTAATGCTACATATCGTTATACGTTATAACGTAATGCTACATAACGTTATACGTTATAACGTAATAGTATACAACGTTATACGTTATAACGTAATGCTACATAACGTTATACGTTATAACGTAATAGTATACAACGTTATACGTTATAACGTAATAGTATACAACGTTATACGTTATAACGTAATGCTACATAACGTTATACGTTATAACGTAATAGTATACAACGTTATACGTTATAACGTAATGCTACATAACGTTATACGTTATAAGGTAATAGTATACCACGTTATACGTTATAACGTAATGCTACATACCGTTATACGTTATAACGTAATAGTATACAACGTTATACGTTATAACGTAATAGTATACAACGTTATACGTTATAACGTAATAGTATACAACGTTATACGTTATAACGTAATGCTACATAACGTTATACGTTATAACGTAATAGTATACAACGAAATACGTTATAACGTAATGCTACATAACGTTATACGTTATAAGGTAATAGTATATAACGTTATACGTTATAGCGAAATGCTACATAACGTTATACGTTATAAGGTAATAGTATATAACGTTATACGTTATAACGCAATGCTACATAACGTAATACGTTATACGGTAACAGTACATAGCGTTATACGTTATAACGTAGTGCTACATAACGTTATACGTCATAACGTGGTGCTACATAACGTTATACGTTATAACGTCGTGCTACATAACGTTATACGTTATAACGTAATAGTATACAACGTTATACGTTATAACGTAATGCTACATAACGTTATACGTTATAACGTAATAGTAAACAACGTTTTACGTTATTACGTAATGCTATCTAACGTTATACGTTATAACGTAATAGTATACAACGTTATACGTTATAACGTAATGCTACATATCGTTATACGTTATAACGTAATAGTACACAACGTTATACGTTATAACGTAATGCTACAAAACGTTATACGTTATAACGTAATAGTATACAACGTTATACGTTATAACGTAATGCTACATAACATTATACGTTATAAGGTTATAGTATACAACGTTATATGTTATAGCATAATGCTACATAACGTTATACGTTATAACGTAATGCTACATACCGTTATACGTTATAAGGTAGTAGTATACAACGTTATACGTTATAACGTAATGCTACATAACGTTATACGTTATAACGTACTAGTATACAACGTTATACGTTATAACGTCGTGCTACATAACGTTATACGTTATAACGTAATGGTATACAACGTTATACGTTATAACGTAATGCTACATAACGTTATACGTTATAACGTAATAGTATACAACTTTATACGTTATAACGTAATGCTACATAACATTATACGTTATAAGGTTATAGTATACAACGTTATATGTTATAGCATAATGCTACATAACGTTATACGTTATAACGTAATGCTACATAACGTTATACGTTATAAGGTAGTAGTATACAACGTTATACGTTATAACGTAATGCTACATAACGTTATACGTTATAACGTACTAGTATACAACGTTATACGTTATAACGTCGTGCTACATAACGTTATACGTTATAACGTAATAGTATACAACGTTATACGTTATAACGTAATGCTACATAACGTTATACGTTATAACGTAATAGTATACAACGTTGTACGTTATAACGTAATGCTACATATCGTTATACGTTATAATGTAATAGTATACAACGTTATACGTTATAACGTAATGCTACATAACGTTATACGTTATAACGTAATAGTATACAACGTTATACGTTATAACGTAATGCTATCTAACGTTATACGTTATAACGTAATAGTATACAACGTTATACGTTATAACGTAATGCTACATATCGTTATACGTTATAACGTAATAGTATACAACGTTATACGTTATAACGTAATGCTACATAACGTTATACGTTATAAGGTACTAGTATAAAGCGTCATACGTTATAACGTAATGCTACATAACGTTATACGTTAGAAGGTAATAGTATACAACGTTATACGTTATAACCTAATGCTACATAACGTTATACGTTATAAGGTAATAATATATAACGTATAACGTTATAAGGTAACAATATATAACGATATACGTTATAACGTAATGCTACATAACGTTATACGTTATAAGGTACTAGTATACAACGTTATACGTTATAACGTAATGCTACATAACGTTATACGTTATAAGGTAATAGTATATAACGTATAACGTTATAGGGTAATAGTATATAACTTAGAACGGTGGGAATGCTTTCGACAGTGTTGGAATGCTTTCTACAGCTTTGGAATACTTTCTGCAGGGTTGGAATGCTTTCTAGAGGGTTGGAATGCTTACGACAGGGTTGGAATGCTTTCGACAGGGTGGGAATGCTTTCGACAGAGTTGGAATACCTTTCTACAGAGTTGGAATGCTTTCTACAGGGTTGGAATACCTTTGTACAGAGTTGGAATGCTTTCTACAGGGTTGGAATGCTTTCGACAGAGTTGGAATACCTTTGTACAGGGTTGGAACAGATTTGTACAGGGTTGGAACAGCTTTGTACAGGGTGGGAATACTTTCTACAGGGTTGGAATGCTTTCTAGATGGTTGGAATACTTTCGACATGGTTGGAATGCTTTCGACAGGGTTGGAATGCTTTCGACAGAGTTGGAATACCTTTGTACAGGGTCAGAATGTTATGTACAGGGTTGGAATTCTTTCTACAGAGTTGGAATACCTTTGTACAGAGTTGGAATGCTTTCTACAGGGTTGGAATACCTTTGTACAGAGTTGGAATGCTTTCTACAGGGTTGGAATGCTTTCTACAGGGTTGGAATGCTTTCTACAGGGTTGGAATGCTTTCTACAGGGTTGGAATGCTTTCTACAGGGTTGGAATGCTTCTACAGGGTTGGAATACCTTTGTACAGGGTCAGAATGTTATGTACAGGGTTGGAATTCTTTCTACAGTGTTGGAATACCTTTGTACATAGTTGGAATGCTTTCTACAGGTTTGGAATACCTTTGTACAGAGTTGGGATGCTTTCTACAGGGTTGGAATGCTTTCTACAGGTTTGGAAAACCTTTGTACAGAGTTGGAATGCTTCTAAATGGTTGGAATGCGTTCGACAGAGTTGTAATACCTTTGTACAGTGTTGGAATGCTTTCTACAGGGTTGGAATACCTTTGTACAGAGTTGGAATGCTTTCTACAGGGTTGGAATGCTCTCTACAGGGTTGGAATGCTTTCTACAGGGTTGGAATGCTTTCTACAGGGTTGGAACAGCTATGTACAGGGTTGGAACGCTTTCGACAGAGTTGGAATACCTTTGTACAGAGTTGGAATGCTTTCTACAGTGTTGGAATGCTTTCTACAGGGTTGGAACGCTTTCGACAGAGTTGGAATACCTTTGTACAGAGTTGGAATGCTTTCTACAGGGTTGGAATGCTATCTACCGGGTTGGAATGCTTTCGACAGAGTTGGAATACCTTTGTACAGAGTGGGAATGCTTTCTACAGGGTTGGAATACCTTTGTACAGAGTTGGAATGCTTTCTACAGGGTTGGAATGCTTTCTACAGGGTTGGAATGCTTTCGACAGAGTTGGAATACCTTTGTACAGGGTTGGAACAGCTTTGTACAGGGTGGGAATACTTTCTACAGGGTTGGAATGCTTTCTACAGGGTTGGAATGCTTTCTACAGTGTTGGAATGCTTTCTACAGGGTTGGAACGCTTTCGACAGAGTTGGAATACCTTTGTACAGAGTTGGAATGCTTTCTACAGGGTTGGAATACCTTTGTACAGAGTTGGAATGCTTTCTACAGGGTTGGAATGCTTTCTACAGGGTTGGAACGCTTTCGACAGAGTTGGAATACCTTTGTACAGAGTTGGAATGCTTTCTACAGCGTTGGAATACCTTTGTACAGAGTTGGAATGCTTTCTACAGGGTTGGAATGCTTTCTACAGGGTAGAAAAGCTTTCGACAGAGTTGGAATACCTTTGTACAGTGTTGGAACAGCTTTGTACAGGGTGGGAATACTTTCTACAGGGTTGAAATGCTTTCTACAGGGTTGAAATGATTTCTACAGTGTTGGAATGCTTTCTACAGGGTTGGAACGCTTTCGACAGAGTTGGAATACCTTTGTACAGAGTTGGAATGCTTTCTACAGGGTTGGAATGCTTTCTACAGGGATGGAATGCTTTCTACAGTGTTGGAATGCTTTCGACAGAGTTGGAATACCTTTGTACAGGGTTGGAACAGCTTTGTACAGGGTGGGAATACTTTCTACAGGGTTGGAATGCTTTCTACAGGGTTGGAATGCTTTCTACAGGGTTGGAATGCTTTCTACAGGGTTGGAATGCTTTCTACAGGGTTGGAACAGTTTTGTACAGGGTTGGAACGCTTTCGACAGAGTTGGAATACCTTTGTACAGAGTTGGAATGCTTTCTACAGTGTTGGAATGCTTTCTACAGGGTTGGAACGCTTTCGACAGAGTTGGAATACCTTTGTACAGAGTTGGAATGCTTTCTACAGGGTTGGAATACCTTTGTACAGAGTTGGAATGCTTTCTACAGGGTTGGAATGCTTTCTACAGGGTAGAAAAGCTTTCGACAGAGTTGGAATACCTTTGTACAGTGTTGGAACAGCTTTGTATAGGGTGGGAATACTTTCTACAGGGTTGAAATGCTTTCTACAGGGTTGAAATGATTTCTACAGTGTTGGAATGCTTTCTACAGGGTTGGAACGCTTTCGACAGAGTTGGAATACCTTTGTACAGAGTTGGAATGCTTTCTACAGGGTTGGAATGCCTTTGTACAGAGTTGGAATGCTTTCTACAGCTTTGGAATACTTTCTACAGGGTTGGAATGCTTTCTAGAGGGTTGGAATACTTTCGACAGGGTTGGAATGCTTTCAACAGTGTGGGAATGCTTTCGACAGAGTTGGAATACCTTTCTACAGAGTTGGAATGCTTTCTACAGGGTTGGAATACCTTTGTACAGAGTTGGAATGCTTTCTACAGGGTTGGAATGCTCTCTACAGGGTTGGAATGCTTTCTTCAGGGTTGGAATGCTTTCTACAGGGTTGGAACAGCTTAGTACAGGGTTGGAACGCTTTCGACAGAGTTGGAATACCTTTGTACAGAGTTGGAATGCTTTCTACAGTGTTGGAATGCTTTCTACATGGTTGGAACGCTTTTGACAGAGTTGGAATACCTTTGTACAGAGTTGGAATGCTTTCTACAGCTTTGGAATACTTTCTACAGGGTTGGAATGCTTTCAAGAGGGTTGGAATGCTTTCGACAGGGTTGGAATGCTTTCGACAGGGTGGGAATGCTTTCGACAGAGTTGGAATACCTTTCTACAGAGTTGGAATGCTTTCTACAGGGTTGGAATACCTTTGTACAGAGTTGGAATGCTTTCTACATGGTTGGAATGCTTTCTACAGGGTTGGAATACCTTTGTACAGAGTTGGAATGCTTTCGACAGGGTTGGAATGCTTTCTAGAGGGTTGGAATGCTTTCGACAGGGTTGGAATGCCTTCGACAGAGTTGGAATACCTTTGTACAGAGTTGGAATGCTTTCTACAGGGTTGGAATACCTTTGTACAGAGTCAGAATGTTATGTACAGGGTTGGAATTCTTTCTACAGAGTTGGAATACTTTTCTACAGAGTTGGAATGCTTTCTACAGGGTTGGAATACCTTTGTACAGAGGTGGAATGCTTTCTAGAGGGTTGGAATGCTTTCTACAGGGTTGGAACAGCTTTGTACAGCGTTGGTATACTTTCTACAATGTTCGAATGCTTTCTACAGGGTTGGAATGCTTTCGACAGGGTTGGAATGCTTTCGACAGGGTGGGAATGCTTTCGACAGAGTTGGAATACCATTGTACAGAGTTGGAATGCTTTTTACAGGGTTGGAATGCTTTCTACAGGGTTGGAACAGCTTTGTACAGCGTTGGCATACTTACTACATGGTTCGAATGCTTTCTACAGGGTTGGAATGCTTTCGACAGGGTTGGAATGCTTTCGACAGGGTGGGAATGCTTTCGACAGAGTTGGAATACCATTGTACAGATTTGGAATGCTTTTTACAGGGTTGGAATACCTTTGTACAGGGTTGGAGCAGCTTTTTACAGCGTTGGAATACTTTCTACAGGGTTGGAATGCTTTCTAGAGGGTTGGAATGCTTTCTACAGGGTTGGAATGCTTTCTAGAGGGTTGGAATGCTATCTACAGGGTGGGAATGCTTTCGACAGAGTTGGAATACCTTTGTACACAGTTGGAATGCTTTCTACTGGGTGGGAATACCTTTGTACAGGGTTGGAACAGCTTTGTACAGGGTTGGAACAGCTTTGTACAGGGTTGGAATACTTTCTACAGGGTTGGAATGCCTTCTACAGGGTTAGAATACCTTTGTACAGAGTCAGAATGTTATGTACAGGGTTGGAATTCTTTCTACAGAGTTGGAATACTTTTCTACAGAGTAGGAATGCTTTCTACAGGGTTGGAATACCTTTGTACAGAGTCAGAATGTTATCTACAGGGTTGGAATTCTTTCTACAGATTTGGAATACCTTTGTACAGAGTTGGAATGCTTTCTACAGGGTTGGAATACATTTGTACAGAGTTGGGATGCTTTCTACAGCGTTGGAATACTTTCTACAGGGTTTTAATGCTTTCTACAGAGTTGGAATACCTTTGTACAGGGTTGGAACAGCTTTGTACAGGGTTGGAATACTTTCTACAGGGTTGGAATGCTTTCTAGAGGGTTGGAATGCTTTCGACAGGGTTGGAATGCCTTCGACAGAGTTGGAATAACTTTGTACAGAGTTGGAATGCTTTCTACAGGGTTGGAATACCTTTGTACAGAGTTGGAATGCTTTCTACAGGGTTGGAATGCTTTCTACATGGTTTTAATGCTTTCTACAGGGTTGGAATGCTTTCTACAGGGTTGGAATGCTTTCGACAGGGTGGGAATGCTTTCGACAGAGTTGGAATACCATTGTACAGAGTTGGAATGCTTTTTACAGGGTTGGAATACCTTTGTACAGGGTTGGAACAGCTTTGTACAGCGTTGGCATACTTTCTACATGGTTCGAATGCTTTCTAGAGGGTTGGAATGCTTTCGACAGGGTTGGAATGCTTTCGACAGGGTGGGAATGCTTTCGACAGAGTTGGAATACCATTGTACAGAGTTGGAATGCTTTTTACGGGGTTGGAATACCTTTGTACAGGGTTGGAATGCTTTCTACAGGGTTGGAATGCTTTCTGCAGGGTTTTAATGCTTTCTACACGGTTGCAATGCTTTCTACAGGGTTGGAATGCTTTCGACAGGGTGGGAATGCTTTCGACAGAGTTGGAATACCTTTGTACACAGTTGGAATGCTTTCTACTGGGTGGGAATACCTTTGTACAGGGTTGGAACAGCTTTGTACAGGGTTGGAACAGCTTTGTACAGCGTTGGAATACTTTCTACAGGGTTGGAATGCTTTCTAGAGGGTTGGTATGCTTTCTACAGGGTTGGAATGCTTTCTAGAGGGTTGGAATGCTATCTACAGGGTGGGAGTGCTTTCGACAGAGTTGGAATACCTTTGTACACAGTTGGAATGCTTTCTACAGGGTTGGAATACCTTTGTACAGAGTTGGAATGCTTTCTACAGGGTTGAAATACCTTTGTACAGAGTCAGAATGTTATGTACAGTGTTGGAATTCTTCCTACAGAGTTGGAATACCTTTGTACAGAGTTGGAATGCTTTCTACAGGGTTGGAATACCTTTGTACAGAGTTGGAATGCTTTCTACAGGGTTGGAATGCTTTCTGCAGGGTTTTAATGCTTTCTACACGGTTGCAATGCTTTCTACATGGTTGGAATGCTTTCGAAAGAGTTGGAATACCTTTGTACAGAGTCAGAATGTTATGTACAGGGTTGGAATTCTTTCTACAGAGTTGGAATACCTTTGTACAGAGTTGGAATACCTTTGTACAGGGTTTTAACAGCTTTGTACAGCGTTGGAATACTTTCTACAGGGTTGGAATGCTTTCTAGAGGGTTGGAATGCCTTCGACATTGTTGGAATACTTTCTACAGGGTTGGAATGCTTTCTAGAGGGTTGGAATGCTTTCGACAGGGTTGGAATGCTTTCGACAGAGTTGGAACAGCTTTGTACAGGGTTGGAATACTTTCTACAGGGTTGGAATGCTTTCTAGAGGGTTGGAATGCTTTCGACAGGGTTGGAATGCTTTCGACAGAGTTGGAATACATTTGTACAGAGTTGGAATGCTTTCTACAGGGTTGGAATACCTTTGTACAGAGTCAGAATGTTATGTACAGTGTTGGAGTTCTTCCTACAGAGTTGGAATGCCTTTGTACAGAGTTGGAATGCTTTCTACAGGGTTGGAATACCTTTGTACAGAGTTGGAATGCTTTCTACAGGGTTGGAATGCTTTCTACAGGGTTTTAATGCTTTCTACAGGGTTGGAATGCTTTCGACAGAGTTGGAATACCTTTGTACAGAGTCAGAATGTTATGTACAGGGTTGGAATTCTTTCTACAGAGTTGTAATACCTTTGTACAGAGTTGGAATACCTTTGTACAGGGTTGGAACAGTTTTGTACAGCGTTGGAATACTTTCTACAGGGTTGGAATGCTTTCTAGAGGGTTGGAGTGCTTTCGACAGGGTTGGAATACTTTCGACAGGGTGGGAATGCTTTCGACAGAGTTGGAATACCATTGTACAGAGTTGGAATGCTTTCTACAGGGTTGGAATACCTTTGTACAGAGTCAGAATGTTATGTACAGGGTTGGAATTCTTTCTACAGAGTTGGAATACCTTTGTACAGAGTTGGAATACCTTTGTACAGGGTTGGAACAGCTTTTTACAGAGTTGGAATACTTTCTACAGGGTTGGAATGCTTTCTACAGGGTTGGAATTCTTTCTACAGAGTTGGAATACCTTTCTACAGAGTTGGAATTCTTTCTACAGGGTTGGAATACCTTTTTACAGAGTTGGAATGCTTTCTACAGGGTTGGAATGCTTTCGACAGAGTTGGAATACCCTTGTACAGGGTTGGAACAGCTTTGTACAGGGTGGGAATACTTTCTACAGGGTTGGAATGCTTTCTAGAGGGTTGGAATGCTTTCTAGAGGGTTGGAATGCTTTCTAGAGTGTTGGAATGCTTTCGACAGGGTTGGAATGCTTTCGACAGGGTGGGAATGCTTTCGACAGAGTTGGAATACCTTTCTACAGAGTTGGAATGCTTTCTACAGGGTTGGAATGCTTTCGACAGAGTTGGAATACCTTCGTACAGAGTCAGAATGTTATGTACAGGGTTGGAATTCTTTCTACAGAGTTGGAATACCTTTGTACAGAGATGGAATACCTTTGTACAGAGTTGGAATACCTTTGTACAGGGTTGGAACAGCTTTTTACAGAGTTGGAATACTTTCTACAGGGTTGGAATGCTTTCTAGAGGGTTGGAATGCTTTCTAGAGGGTTGGAGTGCTTTCGACAGGGTTGGAATGCTTTCGACAGGGTGGGAATGCTTTCGACAGAGTTGGAATACCAATGTACAGAGTTGGAATGCTTTCTACAGGGTTGGAATACCTTTGTACAGTGTCAGAATGTTATGTACAGGGTCGGAATTCTTTCTACAGAGTTGGAATACCTTTGTACAGAGTTGGAATGCTTTCTACAGGGTTGGAATGCTTTCTACAGGGTTGGAATGCTTTCGACAGAGTTGGAATACCTTTGTACAGGGTTGGAGCAGCTTCGTACAGGGTGGGAATACTTTCTACAGGGTTGGAATGCTTTCTAGAGGGTTGGAATGCTTTCTACAGGGTTGGAATGCTTTCGACAGGGTTGGAATGCTTTCGACAGGGTGGGAATGCTTTCGACAGAGTTGGAATACCATTGTACAGAGTTGGAATGCTTTCTACAGGGTTGGAATACCTTTGTACAGAGTCAGAATGTTATGTACAGGGTTGGAATTCTTTCTACAGAGTTGGAATACCTTTGGACAGGGTTGAAACAGCTTTTTACAGAGTTGGAATACCTTTGTACAGGTTTGGAACAGCTTTTTACAGCGTTGGAATACTTTCTACAGGGTTGGAATGCTTTCTAGAGGGTTGGTATGCTTTCTACAGGGTTGGAATGCTTTCTACAGGGTTGGAATGCTTTCTAGAGGGTTGGAATGCTATCTAGAGGGTTGGAATGCTTTCTACAGAGTTGGAATACCTTTGTACAGGGTTGGAACTGCTTTGTACAGGGTAGGAATACTTTCTACAGGGTTGGAATACCTTTGTACAGAGTTGGAATGCTTTCTACAGGGTTGGAATACCTTTGTACAGAGTTGGAATGCTTTCTACAGGGTTGGAATGCTTTCGACAGAGTTGGAATACCTTTGTACAGAGTTGGAATGCTTTCTACAGGGTTGGAATACCTTTGTACAGAGTCAGCATGTTATGTACAGGGTTGGAATTCTTTCTACAGAGTTGGAATACCTTTCTACAGAGTTGGAATGCTTTCTACAGGGTTGGAATACCTTTGTACAGAGTTGGAATGCTTTCTACAGGGTTGGAATGCTTTCGACAGAGTTGGAATACCTTTGTCCAGAGTTAGAATGTTATGTACGGGGTTGGATTTCTTTCTACAGATTTGCAATACCTTTGTACAGAGTTGGAATGCTTTCTACAGGTTTGGAATACCTTTGTACAGAGTTGGAATGCTTTCTACAGGGTTGGAATGCTTTCGACAGAGTTGGAATACCTTTGTACAGGGTTGGAACAGCTTTGTACAGGGTGGGAATACTTTCTACGGGTTGGAATGCTTTCGACAGAGTTGGAATACCTTTGTACAGAGTCAGAATGTTATGTACAGGGTTGGACTTCTTTCTACAGAGTTGGAATACCTTTCTACAGAGTTGGAATGCTTTCTACAGGGTTGGAATACCTTTGTACAGAGTTGGAATGCTTTCTACAGGGTTGGAATGCTTTCGACAGAGTTGGAATACCTTTGTACAGAGTTGGAATGCTTTCTACAGGGTTGGAATACCTTTGTACAGAGTCAGAATGTTATGTACAGTGTTGGAATTCTTCCTACAGAGTTGGAATACCTTTGTACAGAGTTGGAATGCTTTCTACAGGGTTGGAATACCTTTGTACAGAGTTGGAATGCTTTCTACAGGGTTGGGATGCTTTCTACAGGGTTTTAATGCTTTCTACAGGGTTGGAATGCTTTGGACAGAGTTGGAATACCTTTGTACAGAGTCAGAATGTTATGCACAGTGTTGGATTTCTTGTTACAGAGTTGGAATACCTTTGTACAGAGTTGGAATGCTTTCTACAGGTTTGGAATACATTTTTACAGAGTTGGAGTGCTTTCTACAGGTTTGGAATACATTTGTACAGGGTTGGAATTCTGTCTACAGAGTTGGAATACCTTTGTACAGAGTTGGAATGCTTTCTACAGGGTTGGAATACTTTCTACAGGGTTGGAGTGCTTTCTACAGGGTTGGAATGCTTTCTACAGGGTTTGAATGCTTTCTACAGGGTTGGAATGCTTTCTACAGGGTTGGAATGATTTCTACAGAGTTGGAGTGCTTTCTACAGGGTTGGAATGCTTTCGACTGAGTTGGAATACCTTTGTACAGAGTTGGAATGCTTTCTACAGGGTTGGAATACTTTCTACAGGGATGGAATGCTTTCTAGATGGTTGGAATGCTTTCGACAGGGTTGGAATGCTTTCTACAGGGTTGGAATACCTTTGTACAGAGTTGGAATGCTTTCTACAGGGTTGGAATGCTCTCTACAGGGTTGGAATGCTTTCTTCAGGGTTGGAATGCTTTCTACAGGGTTGGAACAGCTTAGTACAGGGTTGGAACGCTTTCGACAGAGTTGGAATACCTTTGTACAGAGTTGGAATGCTTTCTACAGTGTTGGAATGCTTTCTACAGGGTTGGAACGCTTTTGACAGAGTTGGAATACCTTTGTACAGAGTTGGAATGCTTTCTACAGCTTTGGAATACTTTCTACAGGGTTGGAATGCTTTCAAGAGGGTTGGAATGCTTTCGACAGGGTTGGAATGCTTTCGACAGGGTGGGAATGCTTTCGACAGAGTTGGAATACCTTTCTACAGAGTTGGAATGCTTTCTACAGGGTTGGAATACCTTTGTACAGAGTTGGAATGCTTTCTACATGGTTGGAATGCTTTCTACAGGGTTGGAATACCTTTGTACAGAGTTGGAATGCTTTCGACAGGGTTGGAATGCTTTCTAGAGGGTTGGAATGCTTTCGACAGGGTTGGAATGCCTTCGACAGAGTTGGAATACCTTTGTACAGAGTTGGAATGCTTTCTACAGGGTTGGAATACCTTTGTACAGAGTCAGAATGTTATGTACAGGGTTGGAATTCTTTCTACAGAGTTGGAATACTTTTCTACAGAGTTGGAATGCTTTCTACAGGGTTGGAATACCTTTGTACAGAGGTGGAATGCTTTCTAGAGGGTTGGAATGCTTTCTACAGGGTTGGAACAGCTTTGTACAGCGTTGGTATACTTTCTACAATGTTCGAATGCTTTCTACAGGGTTGGAATGCTTTCGACAGGGTTGGAATGCTTTCGACAGGGTGGGAATGCTTTCGACAGAGTTGGAATACCATTGTACAGAGTTGGAATGCTTTTTACAGGGTTGGAATGCTTTCTACAGGGTTGGAACAGCTTTGTACAGCGTTGGCATACTTACTACATGGTTCGAATGCTTTCTACAGGGTTGGAATGCTTTCGACAGGGTTGGAATGCTTTCGACAGGGTGGGAATGCTTTCGACAGAGTTGGAATACCATTGTACAGATTTGGAATGCTTTTTACAGGGTTGGAATACCTTTGTACAGGGTTGGAGCAGCTTTTTACAGCGTTGGAATACTTTCTACAGGGTTGGAATGCTTTCTAGAGGGTTGGAATGCTTTCTACAGGGTTGGAATGCTTTCTAGAGGGTTGGAATGCTATCTACAGGGTGGGAATGCTTTCGACAGAGTTGGAATACCTTTGTACACAGTTGGAATGCTTTCTACAGGGTTGGAATACCTTTGTACAGAGTTGGAATGCTTTCTACAGGGTTGGAATGCTTTCGACAGAGTTGGAATACCTTTGTACAGGGTTGGAACAGCTTTGTACAGGGTTGGAACAGCTTTGTACAGGGTGGGAATACTTTCTACAGGGTTGGAATGCTTTCTAGATGGTTGGAATGCTTTCGACATGGTTGGAATGCTTTCGACAGGGTTGGAATGCTTTCGACAGAGTTGGAATACCTTTGTACAGGGTCAGAATGTTATGTACAGGGTTGGAATTCTTTCTACAGAGTTGGAATACCTTTGTACAGAGTTGGAATGCTTTCTACAGGGTTGGAATACCTTTGTACAGAGTTGGAATGCTTTCTACAGGGTTGGAATGCTTTCTACAGGGTTGGAATGCTTTCTACAGGGTTGGAATGCTTTCTACAGGGTTGGAATGCTTTCTACAGGGTTGGAATGCTTCTACAGGGTTGGAATACCTTTGTACAGGGTCAGAATGTTATGTACAGGGTTGGAATTCTTTCTACAGTGTTGGAATACCTTTGTACATAGTTGGAATGCTTTCTACAGGTTTGGAATACCTTTGTACAGAGTTGGGATGCTTTCTACAGGGTTGGAATGCTTTCTACAGGTTTGGAAAACCTTTGTACAGAGTTGGAATGCTTCTAAATGGTTGGAATGCGTTCGACAGAGTTGTAATACCTTTGTACAGTGTTGGAATGCTTTCTACAGGGTTGGAATACCTTTGTACAGAGTTGGTATGCTTTCTACAGGGTTGGAATGCTCTCTACAGGGTTGGAATGCTTTCTACAGGGTTGGAATGCTTTCTACAGGGTTGGAACAGCTATGTACAGGGTTGGAACGCTTTCGACAGAGTTGGAATACCTTTGTACAGAGTTGGAATGCTTTCTACAGTGTTGGAATGCTTTCTACAGGGTTGGAACTCTTTCGACAGAGTTGGAATACCTTTGTACAGAGTTGGAATGCTTTCTACAGGGTTGGAATGCTATCTACCGGGTTGGAATGCTTTCGACAGAGTTGGAATACCTTTGTACAGAGTGGGAATGCTTTCTACAGGGTTGGAATACCTTTGTACAGAGTTGGAATGCTTTCTACAGGGTTGGAATGCTTTCTACAGGGTTGGAATGCTTTCGACAGAGTTGGAATACCTTTGTACAGGGTTGGAACAGCTTTGTACAGGGTGGGAATACTTTCTACAGGGTTGGAATGCTTTCTACAGGGTTGGAATGCTTTCTACAGTGTTGGAATGCTTTCTACAGGGTTGGAACGCTTTCGACAGAGTTGGAATACCTTTGTACAGAGTTGGAATGCTTTCTACAGGGTTGGAATACCTTTGTACAGAGTTGGAATGCTTTCTACAGGGTTGGAATGCTTTCTACAGGGTAGAAAAGCTTTCGACAGAGTTGGAATACCTTTGTACAGTGTTGGAACAGCTTTGTATAGGGTGGGAATACTTTCTACAGGGTTGAAATGATTTCTACAGTGTTGGAATGCTTTCTACAGGGTTGGAACGCTTTCGACAGAGTTGGAATACCTTTGTACAGAGTTGGAATGCTTTCTACAGGGTTGGAATGCCTTTGTACAGAGTTGGAATGCTTTCTACAGCTTTGGAATACTTTCTACAGGGTTGGAATGCTTTCTAGAGGGTTGGAATACTTTCGACAGGGTTGGAATGCTTTCAACAGTGTGGGAATGCTTTCGACAGAGTTGGAATACCTTTCTACAGAGTTGGAATGCTTTCTACAGGGTTGGAATACCTTTGTACAGAGTTGGAATGCTTTCTACAGGGTTGGAATGCTTTCGACTGAGTTGGAATACCTTTGTACAGAGTCAGAATGTTATGTACAGGGTTGGAATTCTTTCTACAGAGTTGGAATACCTTTGTACAGAGTTGGAATGCTTTCTACAGGTTTGGAATACATTTTTACAGAGTTGGAGTGCTTTCTACAGGTTTGGAATACATTTGTACAGGGTTGGAATTCTGTCTACAGAGTTGGAATACCTTTGTACAGAGTTGGAATGCTTTCTACAGGGTTGGAATACTTTCTACAGGGTTGGAGTGCTTTCTACAGGGTTGGAATGCTTTCTACAGGGTTTGAATGCTTTCTACAGGGTTGGAATGCTTTCTACAGGGTTGGAATGATTTCTTCAGAGTTGGAGTGCTTTCTACAGGGTTGGAATGCTTTCGACTGAGTTGGAATACCTTTGTACAGAGTTGGAATGCTTTCTACAGGGTTGGAATACTTTCTACAGGGATGGAATGCTTTCTAGATGGTTGGAATGCTTTCGACAGGGTTGGAATGCTTTCTACAGGGTTGGAATACCTTTGTACAGAGTTGGAATGCTTTCTACAGGGTTGGAACAGCTTAGTACAGGGTTGGAACGCTTTCGACAGAGTTGGAATACCTTTGTACAGAGTTGGAATGCTTTCTACAGTGTTGGAATGCTTTCTACAGGGTTGGAACGCTTTTGACAGAGTTGGAATACCTTTGTACAGAGTTGGAATGCTTTCTACAGCTTTGGAATACTTTCTACAGGGTTGGAATGCTTTCAAGAGGGTTGGAATGCTTTCGACAGGGTTGGAATGCTTTCGACAGGGTGGGAATGCTTTCGACAGGGTTGGAATACCTTTCTGCAGAGTTGGAATGCTTTCTACAGGGTTGGAATACCTTTGTACAGAGTTGGAATGCTTTCTACATGGTTGGAATGCTTTCTACAGGGTTGGAATACCTTTGTACAGAGTTGGAATGCTTTCGACAGGGTTGGAATGCTTTCTAGAGGGTTGGAATGCTTTCGACAGGGTTGGAATGCCTTCGACAGAGTTGGAATACCTTTGTACAGAGTTGGAATGCTTTCTACAGGGTTGGAATACCTTTGTACAGAGTCAGAATGTTATGTACAGGGTTGGAATTCTTTCTACAGAGTTGGAATACTTTTCTACAGAGTTGGAATGCTTTCTACAGGGTTGGAATACCTTTGTACAGAGGTGGAATGCTTTCTAGAGGGTTGGAATGCTTTCTACAGGGTTGGAACAGCTTTGTACAGCGTTGGTATACTTTCTACAATGTTCGAATGCTTTCTACAGGGTTGGAATGCTTTCGACAGGGTTGGAATGCTTTCGACAGGGTGGGAATGCTTTCGACAGAGTTGGAATACCATTGTACAGAGTTGGAATGCTTTTCACAGGGTTGGAATGCTTTCTACAGGGTTGGAACAGCTTTGTACAGCGTTGGCATACTTACTACATGGTTCGAATGCTTTCTACAGGGTTGGAATGCTTTCGACAGGGTTGGAATGCTTTCGACAGGGTGGGAATGCTTTCGACAGAGTTGGAATACCATTGTACAGAGTTGGAATGCTTTTTACAGGGTTGGAATACCTTTGTACAGGGTTGGAGCAGCTTTTTACAGCGTTGGAATACTTTCTACAGGGTTGGAATGCTTTCTAGAGGGTTGGAATGCTTTCAACAGGGTTGGAATGCTTTCTAGAGGGTTCGAATGCTATCTACAGGGTGGGAATGCTTTCGACAGAGTTGGAATACCTTTGTACACAGTTGGAATGCTTTCTACTGGGTTGGAATACCTTTGTACAGGGTTGGAACAGCTTTGTACAGGGTTGGAATACTTTCTACAGGGTTGGAATGCCTTCTACAGGGTTAGAATACCTTTGTACAGAGTCAGAATGTTATGTACAGGGTTGGAATTCTTTCTACAGAGTTGGAATACTTTTCTACAGAGTAGGAATGCTTTCTACAGGGTTGGAATACCTTTGTACAGAGTCAGAATGTTATCTACAGTGTTGGAATTCTTTCTACAGATTTGGAATACCTTTGTACAGAGTTGGAATGCTTTCTACAGGGTTGGAATACATTTGTACAGAGTTGGGATGCTTTCTACAGCGTTGGAATACTTTCTACAGGGTTTTAATGCTTTCTACAGAGTTGGAATACCTTTGTACAGGGTTGGAACAGCTTTGTACAGGGTTGGAATACTTTCTACAGGGTTGGAATGCTTTCTAGAGGGTTGGAATGCTTTCGACAGGGTTGGAATGCCTTCGACAGAGTTGGAATAACTTTGTACAGAGTTGGAATGCTTTCTACAGGGTTGGAATACCTTTGTACAGAGTTGGAATGCTTTCTACAGGGTTGGAATGCTTTCTACATGGTTTTAATGCTTTCTACAGGGTTGGAATGCTTTCTACAGGGTTGGAATGCTTTCGACAGGGTGGGAATGCTTTCGACAGAGTTGGAATACCATTGTACAGAGTTGGAATGCTTTTTACAGGGTTGGAATACCTTTGTACAGGGTTGGAACAGCTTTGTACAGCGTTGGCATACTTTCTACATGGTTCGAATGCTTTCTAGAGGGTTGGAATGCTTTCGACAGGGTTGGAATGCTTTCGACAGGGTGGGAATGCTTTCGACAGAGTTGGAATACCATTGTACAGAGTTGGAATGCTTTTTACGGGGTTGGAATTCCTTTGTACAGGGTTGGAGCAGCTTTTTACAGCGTTGGAATACTTTCTACAGGGTTGGAATGCTTTCTAGAGGGTTGGTATGCTTTCTACAGGGTTGGAATGCTTTCTAGAGGGTTGGAATGCTATCTACAGGGTGGGAGTGCTTTCGACAGAGTTGGAATACCTTTGTACACAGTTGGAATGCTTTCTACAGGGTTGGAATACCTTTGTACAGAGTTGGAATGCTTTCTACAGGGTTGAAATACCTTTGTACAGAGTCAGAATGTTATGTACAGTGTTGGAATTCTTCCTACAGAGTTGGAATACCTTTGTACAGAGTTGGAATGCTTTCTACAGGGTTGGAATACCTTTGTACAGAGTTGGAATGCTTTCTACAGGGTTGGAATGCTTTCTGCAGGGTTTTAATGCTTTCTACACGGTTGCAATGCTTTCTACATGGTTGGAATGCTTTCGAAAGAGTTGGAATACCTTTGTACAGAGTCAGAATGTTATGTACAGGGTTGGAATTCTTTCTACAGATTTGGAATACCTTTGTACAGAGTTGGAATGCTTTCTACAGGGTTGGAATACATTTGTACAGAGTTGAGATGCTTTCTACAGCGTTGGAATACTTTCTACAGGGTTTTAATGCTTTCTACAGAGTTGGAATACCTTTGTACAGGGTTGGAACAGCTTTGTACAGGGTTGGAATACTTTCTACAGGGTTGGAATGCTTTCTAGAGGGTTGGAATGCTTTCGACAGGGTTGGAATGCCTTCGACAGAGTTGGAATAACTTTGTACAGGGTTGGAATTCTTTCTACAGATTTGGAATACCTTTGTACAGAGTTGGAATGCTTTCTACAGGGTTGGAATACATTTGTACAGAGTTGGGATGCTTTCTACAGCGTTGGAATACTTTCTACAGGGTTTTAATGCTTTCTACAGAGTTGGAATACCTTTGTACAGGGTTGGAACAGCTTTGTACAGGGTTGGAATACTTTCTACAGGGTGGGAATACTTTCTACAGGGTTGGAATGCTTTCTAGAGGGTTGGAATGCTTTCTAGAGGGTTGGAATGCTTTCTACAGGGTTGGAATGCTTTCGACAGGGTTGGAATGCTTTCGACAGGGTGGGAATGCTTTCGACAGAGTTGGAATACCATTGTACAGAGTTGGAATGCTTTCTACAGGGTTGGAATACCTTTGTACAGAGTCAGAATGTTATGTACAGGGTTGGAATTCTTTCTACAGAGTTGGAATACCTTTGTACAGGGTTGAAACAGCTTTTTACAGAGTTGGAATACCTTTGTACAGGTTTGGAACAGCTTTTTACAGCGTTGGAATACTTTCTACAGGGTTGGAATGCTTTCTAGAGGGTTGGTATGCTTTCTACAGGGTTGGAATGCTTTCTACAGGGTTGGAATGCTTTCTAGAGGGTTGGAATGCTATCTAGAGGGTTGGAATGCTTTCTACAGAGTTGGAATACCTTTGTACAGGGTTGGAACTGCTTTGTACAGGGTAGGAATACTTTCTACAGGGTTGGAATACCTTTGTACAGAGTTGGAATGCTTTCTACAGGGTTGGAATACCTTTGTACAGAGTTGGAATGCTTTCTACAGGGTTGGAATGCTTTCGACAGAGTTGGAATACCTTTGTACAGAGTTGGAATGCTTTCTACAGGGTTGGAATACCTTTGTACAGAGTCAGAATGTTATGTACAGTGTTGGAATTCTTCCTACAGAGTTGGAATACCTTTGTACAGAGTCAGAATGTTATGTACAGTGTTGGATTTCTTGTTACAGAGTTGGAATACCTTTGTACACAGTTGGAATTCTTTCTACAGGGTTGGAATGCTTTCTACAGGGTTTTAATGCTTTCTACAGGGTTGGAATGCTTTCTACAGGGTTGGAATGCTTTCGACAGAGTTGGAATACCTTTGAACAGAGTCAGAATGTTATGTACAGGGTTGGAATTCTTTCTACAGAGTTGGAATACCTTTGTACAGAGTTGGAATACCTTTGTACAGGGTTGGAACAGCTTTGTACAGCGTTGGAATATTTTCTACAGGGTTGGAATGCTTTCTAGAGGGTTGGAATGCTTTCGACAGGGTTGGAATGCTTTCGACAGGGTGGGAATGCTTTCGACAGAGTTGGAATACCATTGTACAGAGTTGGAATGCTTTCTACAGGGTTGGAATGCTTTCGACAGAGTTGGAATACCTTTGTCCAGAGTTAGAATGTTATGTACGGGGTTGGATTTCTTTCTACAGATTTGGAATACCTTTGTACAGAGTTGGAATGCTTTCTACAGGTTTGGAATACCTTTGTACAGAGTTGGAATGCTTTCTACAGGGTTGGAATGCTTTCGACAGAGTTGGAATACCTTTGTACTGGGTTGGAACAGCTTTGTACAGGGTGGGAATACTTTCTACGGGTTGGAATGCTTTCGACAGAGTTGGAATACCTTTGTACAGAGTCAGAATGTTATGTACAGGGTTGGACTTCTTTCTACAGAGTTGGAATACCTTTCTACAGAGTTGGAATGCTTTCTACAGGGTTGGAATACCTTTGTACAGAGTTGGAATGCTTTCTACAGGGTTGGAATGCTTTCGACAGAGTTGGAATACCTTTGTACAGAGTTGGAATGCTTTCTACAGGGTTGGAATACCTTTGTACAGAGTCAGAATGTTATGTACAGTGTTGGAATTCTTCCTACAGAGTTGGAATACCTTTGTACAGAGTTGGAATGCTTTCTACAGGGTTGGAATACCTTTGTACAGAGTTGGAATGCTTTCTACAGGGTTGGAATGCTTTCTACAGGGTTTTAATGCTTTCTACAGGGTTGGAATGCTTTGGACAGAGTTGGAATACCTTTGTACAGAGTCAGAATGTTATGTACAGTGTTGGATTTCTTGTTACAGAGTTGGAATACCTTTGTACACAGTTGGAATGCTTTCTACAGGGTTGGAATGCTTTCTACAGGGTTTTAATGCTTTCTACAGGGTTGGAATGCTTTCTACAGGGTTGGAATGCTTTCGACAGAGTTGGAATACCTTTGAACAGAGTCAGAATGTTATGTACAGGGTTGGAATTCTTTCTACAGAGTTGGAATACCTTTGTACAGAGTTAGAATACCTTTGTACAGGGTTGGAACAGCTTTGTACAGCGTTGGAATATTTTCTACAGGGTTGGAATGCTTTCTAGAGGGTTGGAATGCTTTCGACAGGGTTGGAATGCTTTCGACAGGGTGGGAATGCTTTCGACAGAGTTGGAATACCATTGTACAGAGTTGGAATGCTTTTTACGGGGTTGGAATACCTTTGTACAGGGTTGGAGCAGCTTTTTACAGCGTTGGAATACTTTCTACAGGGTTGGAATGCTTTCTAGAGGGTTGGTATGCTTTCTACAGGGTTGGAATGCTTTCTAGAGGGTTGGAATGCTATCTACAGGGTGGGAGTGCTTTCGACAGAGTTGGAATACCTTTGTACACAGTTGGAATGCTTTCTACAGGGTTGGAATACCTTTGTACAGAGTGGGAATGCTTTCTACAGGGTTGGAATACCTTTGTACAGAGTCAGAATGTTATGTACAGGGTTGGAATTCTTTCTACAGAGTTGGTATACCTTTCTACAGAGTTGGAATGCTTTCTACAGGGTTGGAATACCTTTGTACAGAGTTGGAATGCTTTCTACAGGGTTGGAATGCTTTCGACAGAGTTGGAATACCTTTGTCCAGAGTTAGAATGTTATGTACGGGGTTGGATTTCTTTCTACAGATTTGGAATACCTTTGTACAGAGTTGGAATGCTTTCTACAGGGTTGGAATGCTTTCGACAGAGTTGGAATACCATTGTACAGGGTTGCAACAGCTTTGTACAGGGTGGGAATACTTTCTACGGGTTGGAATGCTTTCGACAGAGTTGGAATACCTTTGTACAGAGTCAGAATGTTATGTACAGGGTTGGACTTCTTTCTACAGAGTTGGAATACCTTTCTACAGAGTTGGAATGCTTTCTACAGGGTTGGAATACCTTTGTACAGAGTTGGAATGCTTTCTACAGGGTTGGAATGCTTTCGACAGAGTTGGAATACCTTTGTACAGAGTCAGAATGTTATGTACAGGGTTGGAATTCTTTCTACAGATTTGGAATACCTTTGTACAGAGTTGGAATGCTTTCTACAGGTTTGGAATACCTTTGTACAGAGGTGGAATGCTTTCTACAGGGTTGGAATGCTTTCGACAGATTTGGAATACCTTTGTACAGGGTTGGAACAGCTTTGTACAAGGTGGGAATACTTTCTACAGGGTTGGAATGCTTTCTAGAGGGTTGGAATGTTTTCTAGAGGGTTGGAATGCTTTCTAGAGGGTTGGAATGCTTTCTAGAGGGTTGGAATGCTATCTACAGGGTTGGAATGCTTTCTACAGAGTTGGAATACCTTTGTACAGGGTTGGAACAGCTTTGTACAGGGTGGGAATACTTTCTACAGGGTTGGAATGCTTTCTAGAGGGTTGGAATGCTTTCGACAGGGTTGGAATGCTTTCGACAGAGTTGGAACACCTTTGTACAGAGTTGGAATGCTTTCGACAGGGTTGGAATACCTTTGTACAGAGTCAGAATGTTATGTACAGTGTTGGAATTCTTTCTACAGAGTTGGAATACCTTTGTACAGAGTTGGAATGCTTTCTACAGGGTTGGAATACCTTTGTACAGAGTTGGAATGCTTTCTACAGGGTTGGAATGCTTTCTACAGTGTTGGAATTCTTCCTACAGAGTTGGAATACCTTTGTACAGAGTTGGAATGCTTTCTACAGGGTTGGAATACCTTTGTACAGAGTTGGAATGCTTTCTACAGGGTTGGAATGCTTTCTACAGGGTTTTAATGCTTTCTACAGGGTTGGAATGCTTTGGACAGAGTTGGAATACCTTTGTACAGAGTCAGAATGTTATGTACAGTGTTGGATTTCTTGTTACAGAGTTGGAATACCTTTGTACACAGTTGGAATGCTTTCTACAGGGTTGGAATGCTTTCTACAGGGTTTTAATGCTTTCTACAGGGTTGGAATGCTTTCTACAGGGTTGGAATGCTTTCGACAGAGTTGGAATACCTTTGAACAGAGTCAGAATGTTATGTACAGGGTTGGAATTCTTTCTACAGAGTTGGAATACCTTTGTACAGAGTTAGAATACCTTTGTACAGGGTTGGAACAGCTTTGTACAGCGTTGGAATATTTTCTACAGGGTTGGAATGCTTTCTAGAGGGTTGGAATGCTTTCGACAGGGTTGGAATGCTTTCGACAGGGTGGGAATGCTTTCGACAGAGTTGGAATACCATTGTACAGAGTTGGAATGCTTTTCACGGGGTTGGAATACCTTTGTACAGGGTTGGAGCAGCTTTTTACAGCGTTGGAATACTTTCTACAGGGTTGGAATGCTTTCTAGAGGGTTGGTATGCTTTCTACAGGGTTGGAATGCTTTCTAGAGGGTTGGAATGCTATCTACAGGGTGGGAGTGCTTTCGACAGAGTTGGAATACCTTTGTACACAGTTGGAATGCTTTCTACAGGGTTGGAATACCTTTGTACAGAGTGGGAATGCTTTCTACAGGGTTGGAATACCTTTGTACAGAGTCAGAATGTTATGTACAGGGTTGGAATTCTTTCTACAGAGTTGGTATACCTTTCTACAGAGTTGGAATGCTTTCTACAGGGTTGGAATACCTTTGTACAGAGTTGGAATGCTTTCTACAGGGTTGGAATGCTTTCGACAGAGTTGGAATACCTTTGTCCAGAGTTAGAATGTTATGTACGGGGTTGGATTTCTTTCTACAGATTTGGAATACCTTTGTACAGAGTTGGAATGCTTTCTACAGGGTTGGAATGCTTTCGACAGAGTTGGAATACCATTGTACAGGGTTGCAACAGCTTTGTACAGGGTGGGAATACTTTCTACGGGTTGGAATGCTTTCGACAGAGTTGGAATACCTTTGTACAGAGTCAGAATGTTATGTACAGGGTTGGACTTCTTTCTACAGAGTTGGAATACCTTTCTACAGAGTTGGAATGCTTTCTACAGGGTTGGAATACCTTTGTACAGAGTTGGAATGCTTTCTACAGGGTTGGAATGCTTTCGACAGAGTTGGAATACCTTTGTACAGAGTCAGAATGTTATGTACAGGGTTGGAATTCTTTCTACAGATTTGGAATACCTTTGTACAGAGTTGGAATGCTTTCTACAGGTTTGGAATACCTTTGTACAGAGGTGGAATGCTTTCTACAGGGTTGGAATGCTTTCGACAGATTTGGAATACCTTTGTACAGGGTTGGAACAGCTTTGTACAAGGTGGGAATACTTTCTACAGGGTTGGAATGCTTTCTAGAGGGTTGGAATGTTTTCTAGAGGGTTGGAATGCTTTCTAGAGGGTTGGAATGCTTTCTAGAGGGTTGGAATGCTATCTACAGGGTTGGAATGCTTTCTACAGAGTTGGAATACCTTTGTACAGGGTTGGAACAGCTTTGTACAGGGTGGGAATACTTTCTACAGGGTTGGAATGCTTTCTAGAGGGTTGGAATGCTTTCGACAGGGTTGGAATGCTTTCGACAGAGTTGGAACACCTTTGTACAGAGTTGGAATGCTTTCGACAGGGTTGGAATACCTTTGTACAGAGTCAGAATGTTATGTACAGTGTTGGAATTCTTTCTACAGAGTTGGAATACCTTTGTACAGAGTTGGAATGCTTTCTACAGGGTTGGAATACCTTTGTACAGAGTTGGAATGCTTTCTACAGGGTTGGAATGCTTTCTACAGGGTTGGAATGCTTTCTACAGGGTTGGAATGCTTTCGACAGGGTTGGAATACCATTGTACAGGGTTGGAATGCTTTCTACAGGGTGGGAATGCTTTCTACAGAGTTGGAATACCTTTGTACAGAGTTGGAATAACTTTGTACAGGGTAGGAATACTTTCTACAGGGTTGGAATACTTTCTACAGGGTTGGAATACTTTCTACAGGGTTGGAATACTTTGTACAGGGTTGGAATGCTTTCTACAGGGTTGGAAAGCTTTCTACAGGGTTGGAATGCTTTCGACAGGGTTGGAATGCTTTCGACAGAGTTGGAATACCATTGTACAGAGTTGGAATGCTTTCTACAGCGTTGGAATACCTTTGTACAGAGTCAGAATGTTATGTACAGGGTTGGAATTCTTTCTACAGAGTTGGAATACCTTTCTACAGAGTTGGAATGCTTTCTACAGGGTTGGAATACCTTTGTACAGAGTTGGAATGCTTTCTACAGGGTTGGAATGCTTTCGACAGAGTTGGAATACCTTTGTACAGAGTTAGAATGTTATGTACGGGGTTGGAATTCTTTCTACAGATTTGGAATACCTTTGTACAGAGTTGGAATGCTTTCTACATGTTTGGAATACCTTTGTACAGAGTTGGAATGTTTTCTACAGGGTTGGAATGCTTTCGAGAGAGTTGGAATACCTTTGTACAGGGTTGGAACAGCTTTGTACAGGGTGGGAATACTTTCTACAGGGTTGGAATGCTTTCTAGAGGGTTGGAATGCTTTCGACAGGGTTGGAATGCTTTCGACAGAGTTGGAACACCTTTGTACAGAGTTGGAATGCTTTCTACAGGGTTGGAATACCTTTGTACAGAGTCAGAATGTTATGTACAGTGTTGGAATTCTTTCTACAGAGTTGGAATACCTTTGTACAGAGTTGGAATGCTTTCTACAGGGTTGGAATACCTTTGTACAGAGTTCGAATGCTTTCTACAGGGTTGGAATGCTTTCTACAGGGTTGGAATGCTTTCTACAGGGTTGGAATGCTTTCTAGAGGGTTGGAATGCTTTCTAGAGGGTTGGAATGCTTTCTAGAGGGTTGGAATACTTTCTAGAGGGTTGGAATGCTATCTACTGGGTTGGAGTGCTTTCTACAGAGTTGGAATACCTTTGTACAGGGTTGGAACAGCTTTGTACAGGGTTGGAATACTTTCTACAGGGTTGGAATGCATTCTAGAGGGTTGGAATGCTTTCGACAGGGTTGGAATGCTTTCGACAGAGTTGGAATACCTTTGTACAGAGTTGGAATGCTTTCTACAGGGGTGGAATACCTTTGTACATGGTTGAAACAGCTTTTTACACAGTTGGAATACCTTTGTACAGGTTTGGAACAGCTTTTTACAGCGTTGGAATACTTTCTACAGGGTTGGAATGCTTTCTAGAGGGTTGGAATGCTTTCTACAGGGTTGGAATGCTTTCTACAGGGTTGGAATGCTTTCTAGAGGATTGGAATGCTATCTAGAGGGTTGGAATGCTTTCTACAGAGTTGGAATACCTTTGTACAGGGTTGGAACTGCTTTGTACAGGGTTGGAATACTTTCTACAGGGTTGGCATACCTTTGTACAGAGTCAGAATGTTATGTACAGTGTTGGAATTCTTCCTACAGAGTTGGAATACCTTTGTACAGAGTTGGAATGCTTTCTACAGGGTTGGAATACCTTTGTACAGAGTTGGAATGCTTTCTACAGGGTTGGAATACCTTTGTACAGAGTTGGAATGCTTTCTACAGGGTTGGAATGCTTTCGACAGAGTTGGAATACCTTTGTACAGAGTTAGAATGTTATGTACGGGGTTGGAATTCTTTCTACAGATTTGGAATACCTTTGTACAGAGTTGGAATGTTTTCTACAGGTTTGGAATACCTTTGTACAGAGTTGGAATGCTTTCTACAGGGTTGGAATGCTTTCTACAGGTTTGGAATACCTTTGTACAGAGTTGGAATGCTTTCTACAGGGTTGGAATGCTTTCGACAGAGTTGGAACACCTTTGTACAGGGTTGGAACAGCTTTGTACAAGGTGGGAATACTTTCTACAGGGTTGGAATGCTTTCTAGAGGGTTGGAATGCTTTCTAGAGGGTTGGAATGCTTTCTAGAGGGTTGGAATGCTTTCTAGAGGGTTGGAATGCTATCTACAGGGTTGGAGTGCTTTCTACTGAGTTGGAATACCTTTGTACAGGGTTGGAACAGCTTTGTACAGGGTTGGAATACTTTCTACAGGGTTGGAATGCATTCTAGAGGGTTGGAATGCTTTCGACAGGGTTGGAATGCTTTCGACAGAGTTGGAATACCTTTGTACAGAGTTGGAATGCTTTCTACAGGGTTGGAATACCTTTGTACAGGGTTGAAACAGCTTTTTACACAGTTGGAATACCTTTGTACAGGTTTGGAACAGCTTTTTACAGCGTTGGAATACTTTCTACAGGGTTGGAATGCTTTCTAGAGGGTTGGAATGCTTTCTACAGGGTTGGAATGCTTTCTACAGGGTTGGAATGCTTTCTAGAGGATTGGAATGCTATCTAGAGGGTTGGAATGCTTTCTACAGAGTTGAAATACCTTTGTACAGGGTTGGAACTGCTTTGTACAGGGTTGGAATACTTTCTACAGGGTTGGAATACCTTTGTACAGAGTCAGAATGTTATGTACAGTGTTGGAATTCTTCCTACAGAGTTGGAATACCTTTGTACAGAGTTGGAATGCTTTCTACAGGGTTGGAATGCTTTCGACAGGGTTGGAATGCTTTCTACAGGGTTTTAATGCTTTCTACAGGGTTGGACTGCTTTCAACAGGGTTGCAATGCTTTCTACAGGGTTGGAATGCTTTCGACAGGGTTGGAATGCTTTCGACAGAGTTGGAATACCTTTGTTCAGAGTTGCAAAGATTTCTACAGGGTTGGAATAACTTTGTACAGGGAAGGAATACTTTCTACAGGGTTGGAATACTTTCTACAGGGTTGGAATGCTTTCGACAGGGTTGGAATGCTTTCGACAGAGTTGGAATACCTTTGTTCAGAGTTGCAAAGATTTCTACAGGGTTGGAATAACTTTGTACAGGGAAGGAATACTTTCTACAGGGTTGGAAAGCTTTCGACAGGGTTGGAATGCTTTCGACAGAGTTGGAATACCTTTGTTCAGAGTTGCAAAGCTTTCTACAGGGTTGGAATACTTTCTACAGGATTGGAATGTTTTGTACGGGGTTGGAATGCTTTCTACAGGGTGGGAATGCTTCCTAGAGGGTTGGAATTCTTTCGACAGCGTTGGAATGCTTTCGACAGAGTTGGTACACCTTTGTACAGAGTTGGAATAACTTTGTATAGGGTAGGAATACTTTCTACAGGGTTGGAATACTTTCTACAGGGTTGGAATACTTTCTACAGGGTTGGAATACTTTCTACATTGTTGAAATACTTTCTACAGGGGTGGAATACTTTCTACAGGGTTGGAATGCTTTCTAGAGGGTTGGAATGCTTTCTAGAGGGTTGGAATGCTTTCTACAGGGTTGGAATGCTTTCGACAGGGTTGGAATGCTTTCGACAGAGTTGGAATACCTTTGTACAGAGTTGGAATAACTTTGTACAGGGTAGGAATACTTTCTACAGGGTTGGAATACTTTCTACAGTGTTGGAATGCTTTCGACAGAGTTGGAATGCTTTCTACAGGGTTGGACTGCTTTCAACAGGGTTGCAATGCTTTCTACAGGGTTAGAATGCTTTCGACAGTGTTGGAATGCTTTCGACAGAGTTGGAATACCTTTGTTCAGAGTTGCAAAGCTTTCTACAGGGTTGGAATACTTTCTACAGGATTGGAATGTTTTGTACGGGGTTGGAATGCTTTCAACAGGGTGGGAATGCTTCCTAGAGGGTTGGAATTCTTTCGACAGCGTTGGAATGCTTTCGACAGAGTTGGTACACCTTTGTACAGAGTTGGAATGCTTTCTACAGGGTTGGAATGCTTTCTACAGGGTTGGAATGCTTTCGACAGGGTTGGAATGCTTCCGACAGAGTTGGAATACCTTTGTACAGAGTTGGAATAACTTTGTACAGGGTAGGAATACTTTCTACAGGGTTGGAATACTTTCTACAGGGTTGGAATGCTTTCGACAGAGTTGGAATGCTTTGGACAGGGTTGGAATACCATTGTACAGGGTTGGAACGCTTCCTACAGGGTTAGAATGGTTTCGACAGATTTGGAATACCTTTGTACAGGGTTGGAATGCTTTCTACAGAGTTGGAATACCCTTGTACAGGGTTGGAATGCTTTCTACAGGGTTGGAATGCTTTCGACAGGGTTGGAATGCTTTCGACAGAGTTGGAATGCTTTCGACAGGGTTGGAATGCTTTCGACAGAGTTGGAATACCCTTGTACAGAGTTGGAATAACTTTGTACAGGGAAGGAATACTTTCTACAGGGTTGGAATACTTTCTACAGGGTTGGAATGCTTTCTACAGGGTTGGAATGCTTTCGACAGGGTTGGAATGCTTTCTACAGGGTTGGAATGCTTTCTACAGGGTTGGACTGCTTTCAACAGGGTTGCAATGCTTTCTACAGGGTTGGAAAGCTTTCGACAGGGTTGGAATGCTTTCGACAGAGTTGGAATACTTTCTACAGGGTGGGAATACTTTCTACAGGGTTGGAATACTTTCTACATTGTTGAAATACTTTCTACAGGGGTGGAATACTTTCTACAGGGTTGGAATGCTTTCTAGAGGGTTGGAATGCTTTCTAGAGGGTTGGAATGCTTTCTACAGGGTTGGAATGCTTTCGACAGGGTTGGAATGCTTTCGACAGAGTTGGAATACCTTTGTACAGAGTTGGAATAACTTTGTACAGGGTAGGAATACTTTCTACAGGGTTGGAATACTTTCTACAGGGTTGGAATGCTTTCGACAGAGTTGGAATGCTTTCTACAGGGCTGGAATGCTTTCTACAGGGTTGGAATGCTTTCTACAGGGTTGGAATGCTTTCTACGGGGCTGGAATGCATTCTACAGGGTTGGAATGATTTCTACAGGGTTGGAATGCTTTCGACAGGGTTGGAATACCTTTGTACAGGGTTGGAATGCTTTCTACACGGCGGGAATGCTTTCTACAGGGTTGGAATGCTTTCTACAGAGCTGGAATGCTTTCTACAGGATTGGAATGCTTTCTACAGGGTTGGAATGCTTTCTACAGGGTTGGAATGCTTTCAACAGGGTTGCAATGCTTTCGACAGAGTTGGAATACCTTTGTGCAGAGTTAGAATGTTATGTACAGAGTTGGAGTGCTTTCTACAGGGTTGGAACGCTTCCTACAGGGTTAGAATGGTTTCGACAGATTTGGAATACCTTTGTACAGGGTTGGAATGCTTTCTACAGAGTTGGAATACCCTTGTACAGGGTTGGAATGCTTTCTACAGGGTTGGAATGCTTTCGACATGGTTGGAATGCTTTCGACAGAGTTGGAATGCTTTCGACAGGGTTGGAATGCTTTCGACAGAGTTGGAATACCTTTGTGCAGAGTTGGAATAATTTTGTACAGGGTAGGAATACTTTCTACAGGGTTGGAATACTTTCTACAGGATGGGAATGCTTTCTACAGGGTTGGAATGCTTTCGACAGGGTTGGAATGCTTTCTACAGGGTTGGAATGCTTTCTACAGGGTTGGAATGCTTTCAACAGGGTTGCAATGCTTTCTACAGGGTTGGAATGCTTTCGACAGAGTTGGAATACCGTAATGCTACATAACGTTATACGTTATTACGTAATAGTATACAACGTTATACGTTATAACGTAATGCTACATAACGTTATACGTTATAACGTAATAGTATACAACGTTATACGTTATAACGTAATGCTACATAACGTTATACGTTATAACGTAATAGTATATAACGTTAGACGTTGTAACGTAGTGCAACATAACGTTATACGTTATAACGTAATGCTCCATAACGTTATACGTTATAAGGTAATAGTATATAACGTTATACGTTATAACGTAGTGCTACATAACGTTATACGTTATAACGTAATAGTATACAACGTTATACATTATAACGTAATGCTACATAACGTTATACGTTATAACGTAATAGTATATAACGTTATACGATATAACGTAGTGCAACATAATGTTATACGTTATAACGTAATGCTACATAACGTTATACGATATAAGGTAATAGTATATAACGATATACGTTATAACGTAGTGCTACATAACGTTATACGTTATAAGGTAAGAGTATATAACGTTATACGTTATTACGTAATGCTACATAACGTTGTACGTTATAAGGTAATAGTATATAACGTTATACGTTATAACGTAGTGCTACATAACGTTATACGTTATAACGTAGTGCTACATAACGTTATACGTTATAACGTAATAGTATACAACGTTATACGTTATAACGTAATGCTACATAACGTTATACGTTATAACGTAATGCTCCATAACGTTATACGTTATAACGTAATAGTATACGACGTTATATGTTATAGCGTAATGCTACATAACGTTATACGCTATAGCGTAATGCTACATAACGTTATACGTTATAAGGTAATAGTATATAACGGTATACGTTATAACGTAATAGTATATATCGAAATACGTTATAACGTAATAGTATACAACGAAATACGTTATAACGTAGTGCTACATAACGTTATACGTTATAACGTAATAGTATACAACGTTATACGTTATAACGTAATGCTACATAACGTTATACGTTATAAGGGAATAGTATATGACGTATAACGTTATAAGGTAACAATATATAACGAAATACGTTATAACGTAATGCTACATAACGTTATACGTTATAAGGTAAGCGTATATAACGTTATACGTTATGGCGTAATGCTACATAACATTATACGTTATAAGGTAATAGTATATAACGTTATACGTTATAACGTAATGCTACATAACGTTATACGTTATAAGGTAATAGTATATAACGTATAACGCTATATGTTAACAATATATAACGATATACGTTATGACGTAATGCTACATAACGTTATAAGATATCAGGTAACAGTATATAACGTTATACGTCATAACGTAATGCTACATAACGTCGTACGTTATAAGGTAATAGTATATAACGTTATACGTTATTACGTAATGCTACATAACGTTGTACGTTATAAGGTAATAGTATATAACGTTATACGTTATAACGTAATAGTATACAACGTTATACGTTATAACGTAATGCTACATAACGTTATACGTTATAATGTAATAGTATACAACGTTATACGTTATAACGTAATGCTACATAACGTTATACGTTATAAGGTACTAGTATACCACGTTATACGTTATAACGTAATGCTACATAACGTTATACGTTATAACGTAATAGTATACAACGTTATACGTTATAACGTAATGCTACATAACGTTATACGTTATAACGTAATAGTATACAACGTTATACGTTATAACGTAATGCTACATAACGTTATACGTTATAAGGCAATAGTATACCACGTTATACGTTATAACGTAATGCTACATAACGTTATACGTTATAAGGTACTAGTATACCACGTTATACGTTATAACGTAATGCTACATAACGTTATACGTTATAACGTAATAGTATACAACGTTATACGTTATAACGTAATGCTACATAACGTTATACGTTATAACGTAATAGTATACAACGTTATACGTTATAACGTAATGCTACATAACGTTATACGTTATAAGGTAATAGTATAAAACGTTATACGTTATAACGTAATGCTACATAACGTTATACGTTATAACGTAATAGTATACAACGTTATACGTTATAACGTAATAGTATACAACGTTATACGTTATAACGTAATGCTACATAACGTTATACGTTATAACGTAATAGTATACAACGTTATACGTTAGAACGTAATGCTACATAACGTTATACGTTATAATGTAATAGTATACAACGTTATACGTTATAACGTAATGCTATCTAACGTTATACGTTATAACGTAATAGTATACAACGTTATACGTTATAACGTAATGCTACATATCGTTATACGTTATAACGTAATAGTATACAACGTTATACGTTATAACGTAATGCTACATAACGTTATACGTTATAACGTAATAGTATACAACGTTATACGTTATAACGTAATGCTACATAACATTATACGTTATAAGGTTATAGTATATAACGTTATATGTTATAGCATAATGCTACATAACGTTATACGTTACAACGTAATGCTACATAACGTTATACGTTATAAGGTAGTAGTATACAACGTTATACGTTATAACGTAATGCTACATAACGTTGTACGTTATAAGGTAATACTATATAACGTTATACGTTATAACCTAATGCTACATAACGTTATACATTATAACGTAATAGTATACAACGAAATACGTTATAACGTAATAGTATACAACGAAATACGTTATAACGTAATGCTACATAACGTTATACGTTATAAGGTAATAGTATATAACATTATACGTTATAGCGTAATGCTACATAACGTTATACGTTATAAGGTAATATTATATAACGTTATACGTTATAACGTAATGCTACATAACGTAATACGTTATAACGTAATAGTACACAACGTTATACGTCATAACCTAATGCTACATAACGTTATACGTTATAAGGTAATAGTATACAACGTATAACGTTATAAGGTAACAATATATAAGGATATACGTTATAACGTAATGCTACATAACGTTATACGTTATAAGGTAATAGTATATAACGTTATACGTTATAACGTAATAGTATACAACGTTATACGTTAGAACGTAATGCTACATAACGTTATACGTTACAATGTAATAGTATACAACGTTATACGTTATAACGTAATGCTATCTAACGTTATACGTTATAACGTAATAGTATACAACGTTATACGTTATAACGTAATGCTACATATCTTTATACGTTATAACGTAATAGTATACAACGTTATACGTTATAACGTAATGCTACATAACGTTATACGTTATAACGTAATAGTATACAACGTTATACGTTATAACGTAATGCTACATAACATTATACGTTATAAGGTTATAGTATATAACGTTATATGTTGTAGCATAATGCTACATAACGTTATACGTTATAACGTAATGCTACATAACGTTATACGTGATAAGGTAATAGTATATAACATTATACGTTATAGCGTAATGCTACATAACGTTATACGTTATAAGGTAATATTATATAACGTTATACGTTATAACGTAATGCTACATAACGTAATACGTTATAACGTAATAGTACACAACGTTATACGTCATAACCTAATGCTACATAACGTTATACGTTATAAGGTAATAGTATACAACGTATAACGTTATAAGGTAACAATATATAAGGATATACGTTATAACGTAATGCTACATAACGTTATACGTTATAACGTAATAGTATACAACGAAATACGTTATAACGTAATGCTACATAACGTTATACGTTATAAGGTAATAGTATATAACGTTATACGTTATAACGTAATAGTATACAACGTTATACGTTAGAACGTAATGATACATAACGTTATACGTTACAATGTAATAGTATACAACGTTATACGTTATAACGTAATGCTATCTAACGTTATACGTTATAACGTAATAGTATACAACGTTATACGTTATAACGTAATGCTACATATCTTTATACGTTATAACGTAATAGTATACAACGTTATACGTTATAACGTAATAGTATACAACGTTATACGTTATAACGTAATGCTACATAACATTATACGTTATAAGGTTATAGTATATAACGTTATATGTTGTAGCATAATGCTACATAACGTTATACGTTATAACGTAATGCTACATAACGTTATACGTTATAAGGTAGTAGTATACAACGTTATACGTTATAACGTAACGCTACATAACGTTATACGTTATAACGTACTAGTATACAACGTTATACGTTATAACGTCGTGCTACATAACGTTATACGTTATAACGTAATAGTTTACAACGTTATACGTTATAACGTAATGCTACATAACGTTATACGTTATAGCGTAATAGTATATAACGTATAACGTTATATGGTAACAATATATAACGATATACGTTAGAACGTAATGCTACATAACGTTATACGATATAAGGTAACAATATATAACGATATACGTTATAACGTAGTGCTACATAACGTTATACGTTATAAGGTAAGAGTATATAACGTTATACGTTATTACGTAATGCTACATAACGTTGTACGTTATAAGGTAATAGTATATAACGTTATACGTTATAACGTAGTGCTACATAACGTTATACGTTATAACGTAATAGTATACAATGTTATACGTTATAACGTAATAGTATACAACGTTATACGTTATAACGTAATGCTACATAACGTTATACGTTATAACGTAATAGTATACAACGTTTTACGTTATAACGTAATGCTATCTAACGTTATACGTTATAACGTAATAGTATACAACGTTATACGTTATAACGTAATGCTACATATCGTTATACGTTATAACGTAATAGTATACAACGTTATAAGTTATAACGTAATGCTACATAACGTTATACGTTATAAGGTAATAGCATACCATGTTATACGTTATAACGTAATGCTACATAACGTTATACGTTATAAGGTACTAGTATACCACGTTATACGTTATAACGTAATGCTACATAACGTTATACGTTATAACGTAATAGTATACAACGTTATACGTTATAACGTAATGCTACATATCGTTATACGTTATAACGTAATGCTACATAACGTTATACGTTATAACGTAATAGTATACAACGTTATACGTTATAACGTAATGCTACATAACGTTATACGTTATAAGGCAATAGTATACCACGTTATACGTTATAACGTAATGCTACATAACGTTATACGTTATAACGTAATAGTATACCACGTTATACGTTATAACGTAATGCTACATAACGTTATACGTTATAACGTAATAGTATACAACGTTATACGTTATAACGTAATGCTACATAACGTTATACGTTATAACGTAATAGTATACAACGTTATACGTTATAACGTAATGCTACATATCGTTATACGTTATAACGTAATGCTACATAACGTTATACGTTATAACGTAATAGTATACAACGTTATACGTTATAACGTAATGCTACATAACGTTATACGTTATAAGGTAATATTATATAACGTTATACGTTATAACGTAATGCTACATAACGTAATACGTTATAACGTAATAGTACACAACGTTATACGTCATAACCTAATGCTACATAACGTTATACGTTATAAGGTAATAGTATACAACGTATAACGTTATAAGGTAACAATATATAAGGATATACGTTATAACGTAATGCTACATAACGTTATACGTTATAAGGTAATAGTATATAACGTTATACGTTATAACGTAATAGTATACAACGTTATACGTTAGAACGTAATGCTACATAACGTTATACGTTACAATGTAATAGTATACAACGTTATACGTTATAACGTAATGCTATCTAACGTTATACGTTATAACGTAATAGTATACAACGTTATACGTTATAACGTAATGCTACATATCTTTATACGTTATAACGTAATAGTATACAACGTTATACGTTATAGCGTAATAGTATATAACGTATAACGTTATATGGTAACAATATATAACGATATACGTTAGAACGTAATGCTACATAACGTTATACGATATAAGGTAACAATATATAACGATATACGTTATAACGTAGTGCTACATAACGTTATACGTTATAAGGTAAGAGTATATAACGTTATACGTTATTACGTAATGCTACATAACGTTGTACGTTATAAGGTAATAGTATATAACGTTATACGTTATAACGTAGTGCTACATAACGTTATACGTTATAACGTAATAGTATACAACGTTATACGTTATAACGTAATGCTACATATCGTTATACGTTATAACGTAATGCTACATATCGTTATACGTTATAACGTAATAGTATACAACGTTATACGTTATAACGTAATGCTACATAACGTTATACGTTATAAGGTAATAGCATACCATGTTATACGTTATAACGTAATGCTACATAACGTTATACGTTATAAGGTACTAGTATACCACGTTATACGTTATAACGTAATGCTACATAACGTTATACGTTATAACGTAATAGTATACAACGTTATACGTTATAACGTAATGCTACATATCGTTATACGTTATAACGTAATGCTACATAACGTTATACGTTATAACGTAATAGTATACAACGTTATACGTTATAACGTAATGCTACATAACGTTATACGTTATAAGGCAATAGTATACCACGTTATACGTTATAACGTAATGCTACATAACGTTATACGTTATAACGTAATAGTATACCACGTTATACGTTATAACGTAATGCTACATATCGTTATACGTTATAACGTAATGCTACATAACGTTATACGTTATAACGTAATAGTATACAACGTTATACGTTATAACGTAATGCTACATAACGTTATACGTTATAAGGTAATATTATATAACGTTATACGTTATAACGTAATGCTACATAACGTAATACGTTATAACGTAATAGTACACAACGTTATACGTCATAACCTAATGCTACATAACGTTATACGTTATAAGGTAATAGTATACAACGTATAACGTTATAAGGTAACAATATATAAGGATATACGTTATAACGTAATGCTACATAACGTTATACGTTATAAGGTAATAGTATATAACGTTATACGTTATAACGTAATAGTATACAACGTTATACGTTAGAACGTAATGCTACATAACGTTATACGTTACAATGTAATAGTATACAACGTTATACGTTATAACGTAATGCTATCTAACGTTATACGTTATAACGTAATAGTATACAACGTTATACGTTATAACGTAATGCTACATATCTTTATACGTTATAACGTAATAGTATACAACGTTATACGTTATAGCGTAATAGTATATAACGTATAACGTTATATGGTAACAATATATAACGATATACGTTAGAACGTAATGCTACATAACGTTATACGATATAAGGTAACAATATATAACGATATACGTTATAACGTAGTGCTACATAACGTTATACGTTATAAGGTAAGAGTATATAACGTTATACGTTATTACGTAATGCTACATAACGTTGTACGTTATAAGGTAATAGTATATAACGTTATACGTTATAACGTAGTGCTACATAACGTTATACGTTATAACGTAATAGTATACAATGTTATACGTTATAACGTAATAGTATACAACGTTATACGTTATAACGTAATGCTACATAACGTTATACGTTATAACGTAATAGTATACAACGTTTTACGTTATAACGTAATGCTATCTAACGTTATACGTTATAACGTAATAGTATACAACGTTATACGTTATAACGTAATGCTACATATCGTTATACGTTATAACGTAATAGTATACAACGTTATACGTTATAACGTAATGCTACATAACGTTATACGTTATAAGGTAATAGCATACCATGTTATACGTTATAACGTAATGCTACATAACGTTATACGTTATAAGGTACTAGTATACCACGTTATACGTTATAACGTAATGCTACATAACGTTATACGTTATAACGTAATAGTATACAACGTTATACGTTATAACGTAATGCTACATATCGTTATACGTTATAACGTAATGCTACATAACGTTATACGTTATAACGTAATAGTATACAACGTTATACGTTATAACGTAATGCTACATAACGTTATACGTTATAAGGCAATAGTATACCACGTTATACGTTATAACGTAATGCTACATAACGTTATACGTTATAACGTAATAGTATACCACGTTATACGTTATAACGTAATGCTACATAACGTTATACGTTATAACGTAATAGTATACAACGTTATACGTTATAACGTAATGCTACATAACGTTATACGTTATAAGGCAATAGTATACCACGTTATACGTTATAACGTAATGCTACATAACGTTATACGTTATAAGGTACTAGTATACCACGTTATACGTTATAACGTAATGCTACATAACGTTATACGTTATAACGTAATAGTATAAAACGTTATACGTTATAACGTAATGCTACATAACGTTATACGTTATAACGTAATAGTATACAACGTTATACGTTATAACGTAATGCTACATAACGTTATACGTTATAAGGTAATAGTATACCACGTTATACGTTATAACGTAATGCTACATAACGTTATACGTTATAACGTAATAGTATACAACGTTATACGTTATAACGTAATAGTATACAACGTTATACGTTATAACGTAATGCTACATAACGTTATACGTTATAACGTAATAGTATACAACGTTATACGTTAGAACGTAATGCTACATAACGTTATACGTTATAATGTAATAGTATACAACGTTATACGTTATAACGTAATGCTATCTAACGTTATACGTTATAACGTAATAGTATACAACGTTATACGTTATAACGTAATGCTACATATCGTTATACGTTATAACGTAATAGTATACAACGTTATACGTTATAACGTAATGCTACATAACGTTATACGTTATAACGTAATAGTATACAACGTTATACGTTATAACGTAATGCTACATAACATTATACGTTATAAGGTTATAGTATATAACGTTATATGTTATAGCATAATGCTACATAACGTTATACGTTATAACGTAATGCTACATAACGTTATACGTTATAAGGTAGTAGTATACAACGTTATACGTTATAACGTAATGCTACATAACGTTGTACGTTATAAGGTAATACTATATAACGTTATACGTTATAACCTAATGCTACATAACGTTATACGTTATAACGTAATAGTATACAACGAAATACGTTATAACGTAATAGTATACAACGAAATACGTTATAACGTAATGCTACATAACTTTATACGTTATAAGGTAATAGTATATAACATTATTCGTTATAGCGTAATGCTATATAACGTTATACGTTATAAGGTAATATTATATAACGTTATACGTTATAACGTAATGCTACATAACGTTATACGATATAAGGTAACAATATATAACGATATACGTTATAACGTAGTGCTACATAACGTTATACGTTATAAGGTAAGAGTATATAACGTTATACGTTATTACGTAATGCTACATAACGTTGTACGTTATAAGGTAATAGTATATAACGTTATACGTTATAACGTAGTGCTACATAACGTTATACGTTATAACGTAATAGTATACAATGTTATACGTTATAACGTAATAGTATACAACGTTATACGTTATAACGTAATGCTACATAACGTTATACGTTATAACGTAATAGTATACAACGTTTTACGTTATAACGTAATGCTATCTAACGTTATACGTTATAACGTAATAGTATACAACGTTATACGTTATAACGTAATGCTACATATCGTTATACGTTATAACGTAATAGTATACAACGTTATACGTTATAACGTAATGCTACATAACGTTATACGTTATAAGGTAATAGCATACCATGTTATACGTTATAACGTAATGCTACATAACGTTATACGTTATAAGGTACTAGTATACCACGTTATACGTTATAACGTAATGCTACATAACGTTATACGTTATAACGTAATAGTATACAACGTTATACGTTATAACGTAATGCTACATATCGTTATACGTTATAACGTAATGCTACATAACGTTATACGTTATAACGTAATAGTATACAACGTTATACGTTATAACGTAATGCTACATAACGTTATACGTTATAAGGCAATAGTATACCACGTTATACGTTATAACGTAATGCTACATAACGTTATACGTTATAACGTAATAGTATACCACGTTATACGTTATAACGTAATGCTACATAACGTTATACGTTATAACGTAATAGTATACAACGTTATACGTTATAACGTAATGCTACATAACGTTATACGTTATAACGTAATAGTATACAACGTTATACGTTATAACGTAATGCTACATATCGTTATACGTTATAACGTAATGCTACATAACGTTATACGTTATAACGTAATAGTATACAACGTTATACGTTATAACGTAATGCTACATAACGTTATACGTTATAACGTAATAGTATACAACGTTATACGTTATAACGTAATGCTACATAACGTTATACGTTATAACGTAATAGTATACAACGTTATACGTTATAACGTAATGCTACATAACGTTATACGTTATAAGGCAATAGTATACCACGTTATACGTTATAACGTAATGCTACATAACGTTATACGTTATAAGGTACTAGTATACCACGTTATACGTTATAACGTAATGCTACATAACGTTATACGTTATAACGTAATAGTATACAACGTTATACGTTATAACGTAATGCTACATAACGTTATACGTTATAACGTAATAGTATACAACGTTATACGTTATAACGTAATGCTACATAACGTTATACGTTATAAGGTAATAGTATACCACGTTATACGTTATAACGTAATGCTACATAACGTTATACGTTATAACGTAATAGTATACAACGTTATACGTTATAACGTAATAGTATACAACGTTATACGTTATAACGTAATGCTACATAACGTTATACGTTATAACGTAATAGTATACAACGTTATACGTTAGAACGTAATGCTACATAACGTTATACGTTATAATGTAATAGTATACAACGTTATACGTTATAACGTAATGCTATCTAACGTTATACGTTATAACGTAATAGTATACAACGTTATACGTTATAACGTAATGCTACATATCGTTATACGTTATAACGTAATAGTATACAACGTTATACGTTATAACGTAATGCTACATAACGTTATACGTTATAACGTAATAGTATACAACGTTATACGTTATAACGTAATGCTACATAACATTATACGTTATAAGGTTATAGTATATAACGTTATATGTTATAGCATAATGCTACATAACGTTATACGTTATAACGTAATGCTACATAACGTTATACGTTATAAGGTAGTAGTATACAACGTTATACGTTATAACGTAATGCTACATAACGTTGTACGTTATAAGGTAATACTATATAACGTTATACGTTATAACCTAATGCTACATAACGTTATACGTTATAACGTAATAGTATACAACGAAATACGTTATAACGTAATAGTATACAACGAAATACGTTATAACGTAATGCTACATAACTTTATACGTTATAAGGTAATAGTATATAACATTATACGTTATAGCGTAATGCTATATAACGTTATACGTTATAAGGTAATATTATATAACGTTATACGTTATAACGTAATGCTACATAACGTAATACGTTATAACGTAATAGTACACAACGTTATACGTCATAACCTAATGCTACATAACGTTATACGTTATAAGGTAATAGTATACAACGTATAACGTTATAAGGTAACAATATATAAGGATATACGTTATAACGTAATGCTACATAACGATATACGTTATAACGTAATAGTATACAACGAAATACGTTATAACGTAATGCTACATAACGTTATACGTTATAAGGTAATAGTATATAACGTTATACGTTATAACGTAATAGTATACAACGTTATACGTTAGAACGTATTGCTACATAACGTTATACGTTATAATGTAATAGTATACAACGTTATACGTTATAACGTAATGCTATCTAACGTTATACGTTATAACGTAATAGTATACAACGTTATACGTTATAACGTAATGCTACATATCTTTATACGTTATAACGTAATAGTATACAACGTTATACGTTATAACGTAATGCTACATAACGTTATACGTTATAACGTAATAGTATACAACGTTATACGTTATAACGTAATGCTACATAACATTATACGTTATAAGGTTATAGTATATAACGTTATATGTTGTAGCATAATGCTACATAACGTTATACGTTATAACGTAATGCTACATAACGTTATACGTTATAAGGTAGTAGTATACAACGTTATACGTTATAACGTAACGCTACATAACGTTATACGTTATAACGTACTAGTATACAACGTTATACGTTATAACGTCGTGCTACATAACGTTATACGTTATAACGTAATAGTTTACAACGTTATACGTTATAACGTAATGCTACATAACGTTATACGTTATAGCGTAATAGTATATAACGTATAACGTTATATGGTAACAATATATAACGATATACGTTATAACGTAGTGCTACATAACGTTATACGTTATAAGGTAAGAGTATATAACGTTATACGTTATTACGTAATGCTACATAACGTTGTACGTTATAAGGTAATTGTATATAACGTTATACGTTATAACGTAGTGCTACATAACGTTATACGTTATAACGTAATAGTATACAATGTTATACGTTATAACGCAATAGTATACAACGTTATACGTTATAACGTAATGCTACATAACGTTATACGTTATAACGTAATAGTATACAACGTTTTACGTTATAACGTAATGCTATCTAACGTTATACGTTATAACGTAATAGTATACAACGTTATACGTTATAACGTAATGCTACATATCGTTATACGTTATAACGTAATAGTATACAACGTTATACGTTATAACGTAATGCTACATAACGTTATACGTTATAAGGTAATAGTATACCACGTTATACGTTATAACGTAATGCTACATAACGTTATACGTTATAACGTAATAGTATACAACGTTATACGTTATAACGTAATGCTACATAACGTTATACGTTATAAGGCAATAGTATACCACGTTATACGTTATAACGTAATGCTACATAACGTTATACGTTATAAGGTACTAGTATACCACGTTATACGTTATAACGTAATGCTACATAACGTTATACGTTATAACGTAATAGTATACAACGTTATACGTTATAACGTAATGCTACATAACGTTATACGTTATAACGTAATAGTATACAACGTTATACGTTATAACGTAATGCTACATAACGTTATACGTTATAAGGTAATAGTATACCACGTTATACGTTATAACGTAATGCTACATAACGTTATACGTTATAAGGTACTAGTATACCACGTTATACGTTATAACGTAATGCTACATAACGTTATACGTTATAACGTAATAGTATACAACGTTATACGTTATAACGTAATGCTACATAACGTTATACGTTATAACGTAATAGTATACAACGTTATACGTTATAACGTAATAGTATACAACGTTATACGTTATAACGTAATGCTACATAACGTTATACGTTATAACGTAATAGTATACAACGTTATACGTTAGAACGTAATGCTACATAACGTTATACGTTATAATGTAATAGTATACAACGTTATACGTTATAACGTAATGCTATCTAACGTTATACGTTATAACGTAATAGTATACAACGTTATACGTTATAACGTAATGCTACATATCGTTATACGTTATAACGTAATAGTATACAACGTTATACGTTATAACGTAATGCTACATAACGTTATACGTTATAACGTAATAGTATACAACGTTATACGTTATAACGTAATGCTACATAACATTATACGTTATAAGGTTATAGTATATAACGTTATATGTTATAGCATAATGCTACATAACGTTATACGTTATAACGTAATGCTACATAACGTTATACGTTATAAGGTAGTAGTATACAACGTTATACGTTATAACGTAATGCTACATAACGTTGTACGTTATAAGGTAATACTATATAACGTTATACGTTATAACCTAATGCTACATATCGTTATACGTTATAACGTAATAGTATACAACGAAATACGTTATAACGTAATAGTATACAACGAAATACGTTATAACGTAATGCTACATAACGTTATACGTTATAAGGTAATAGTATATAACATTATACGTTATAGCGTAATGCTACATAACGTTATACGTTATAAGGTAATAGTATATAACGTTATACGTTATAACGTAATAGTATACAACGTTATACGTTAGAACGTATTGCTACATAACGTTATACGTTATAATGTAATAGTATACAACGTTATACGTTATAACGTAATGCTATCTAACGTTATACGTTATAACGTAATAGTATACAACGTTATACGTTATAACGTAATGCTACATATCTTTATACGTTATAACGTAATAGTATACAACGTTATACGTTATAACGTAATGCTACATAACGTTATACGTTATAACGTAATAGTATACAACGTTATACGTTATAACGTAATGCTACATAACATTATACGTTATAAGGTTATAGTATATAACGTTATATGTTGTAGCATAATGCTACATAACGTTATACGTTCTAACGTAATGCTACATAACGTTATACGTTATAAGGTAGTAGTATACAACGTTATACGTTATAACGTAACGCTACATAACGTTATACGTTATAACGTACTAGTATACAACGTTATACGTTATAACGTCGTGCTACATAACGTTATACGTTATAACGTAATAGTTTACAACGTTATACGTTATAACGTAATGCTACATAACGTTATACGTTATAGCGTAATAGTATATAACGTATAACGTTATATGGTAACAATATATAACGATATACGTTATAACGTAGTGCTACATAACGTTATACGTTATAAGGTAAGAGTATATAACGTTATACGTTATTACGTAATGCTACATAACGTTGTACGTTATAAGGTAATTGTATATAACGTTATACGTTATAACGTAGTGCTACATAACGTTATACGTTATAACGTAATAGTATACAATGTTATACGTTATAACGCAATAGTATACAACGTTATACGTTATAACGTAATGCTACATAACGTTATACGTTATAACGTAATAGTATACAACGTTTTACGTTATAACGTAATGCTATCTAACGTTATACGTTATAACGTAATAGTATACAACGTTATACGTTATAACGTAATGCTACATATCGTTATACGTTATAACGTAATAGTATACAACGTTATACGTTATAACGTAATGCTACATAACGTTATACGTTATAAGGTAATAGTATACCACGTTATACGTTATAACGTAATGCTACATAACGTTATACGTTATAACGTAATAGTATACAACGTTATACGTTATAACGTAATGCTACATAACGTTATACGTTATAAGGCAATAGTATACCACGTTATACGTTATAACGTAATGCTACATAACGTTATACGTTATAAGGTACTAGTATACCACGTTATACGTTATAACGTAATGCTACATAACGTTATACGTTATAACGTAATAGTATACAACGTTATACGTTATAACGTAATGCTACATAACGTTATACGTTATAACGTAATAGTATACAACGTTATACGTTATAACGTAATGCTACATAACGTTATACGTTATAAGGTAATAGTATACCACGTTATACGTTATAACGTAATGCTACATAACGTTATACGTTATAAGGTACTAGTATACCACGTTATACGTTATAACGTAATGCTACATAACGTTATACGTTATAACGTAATAGTATACAACGTTATACGTTATAACGTAATGCTACATAACGTTATACGTTATAACGTAATAGTATACAACGTTATACGTTATAACGTAATAGTATACAACGTTATACGTTATAACGTAATGCTACATAACGTTATACGTTATAACGTAATAGTATACAACGTTATACGTTAGAACGTAATGCTACATAACGTTATACGTTATAATGTAATAGTATACAACGTTATACGTTATAACGTAATGCTATCTAACGTTATACGTTATAACGTAATAGTATACAACGTTATACGTTATAACGTAATGCTACATATCGTTATACGTTATAACGTAATAGTATACAACGTTATACGTTATAACGTAATGCTACATAACGTTATACGTTATAACGTAATAGTATACAACGTTATACGTTATAACGTAATGCTACATAACATTATACGTTATAAGGTTATAGTATATAACGTTATATGTTATAGCATAATGCTACATAACGTTATACGTTATAACGTAATGCTACATAACGTTATACGTTATAAGGTAGTAGTATACAACGTTATACGTTATAACGTAATGCTACATAACGTTGTACGTTATAAGGTAATACTATATAACGTTATACGTTATAACCTAATGCTACATATCGTTATACGTTATAACGTAATAGTATACAACGAAATACGTTATAACGTAATAGTATACAACGAAATACGTTATAACGTAATGCTACATAACGTTATACGTTATAAGGTAATAGTATATAACATTATACGTTATAGCGTAATGCTACATAACGTTATACGTTATAAGGTAATATTATATAACGTTATACGTTATAACGTAATGCTACATAACGTAATACGTTATAACGTAATAGTATACAACGTTATACGTTATAACGTAATGCTACATAACGTTATACGTTATAACGTAATAGTATACAACGTTATACGTTATAACGTAATGCTACATAACGTTATACGTTATAAGGTAATAGTATACCACGTTATACGTTATAACGTAATGCTACATAACGTTATACGTTATAAGGTACTAGTATACCACGTTATACGTTATAACGTAATGCTACATAACGTTATACGTTATAACGTAATAGTATACAACGTTATACGTTATAACGTAATGCTACATAACGTTATACGTTATAACGTAATAGTATACAACGTTATACGTTATAACGTAATGCTACATAACGTTATACGTTATAAGGTAATAGTATACCACGTTATACGTTATAACGTAATGCTACATAACGTTATACGTTATAAGGTACTAGTATACCACGTTATACGTTATAACGTAATGCTACATAACGTTATACGTTATAACGTAATAGTATACAACGTTATACGTTATAACGTAATGCTACATAACGTTATACGTTATAACGTAATAGTATACAACGTTATACGTTATAACGTAATAGTATACAACGTTATACGTTATAACGTAATGCTACATAACGATATACGTTATAACGTAATAGTATACAACGTTATACGTTAGAACGTAATGCTACATAACGTTATACGTTATAATGTAATAGTATACAACGTTATACGTTATAACGTAATGCTATCTAACGTTATACGTTATAACGTAATAGTATACAACGTTATACGTTATATCGTAATGCTACATATCGTTATAAGTTATAACGTAATAGTATACAACGTTATACGTTATAACGTAATGCTACATAACGTTATACGTTATAACGTAATAGTATACAACGTTATACGTTATAACGTAATGCTACATAACATTATACGTTATAAGGTTATAGTATATAACGTTATATGTTATAGCATAATGCTACATAACGTTATACGTTATAACGTAATGCTACATAACGTTATACGTTATAAGGTATTAGTATACAACGTTATACGTTATAACGTAATGCTACATAACGTTGTACGTTATAAGGTAATACTATATAACGTTATACGTTATAACCTAATGCTACATAACGTTATACGTTATAACGTAATAGTATACAACGAAATACGTTATAACGTAATAGTATACAACGAAATACGTTATAACGTAATGCTACATACCGTTATACGTTATAAGGTAATAGTATATAACATTATACGTTATAGCGTAATGCTACATAACGTTATACGTTATAAGGTAATATTATATAACGTTATACGTTATAACGTAATGCTACATAACGTAATACGTTATAACGTAATAGTACACAACGTTATACGTCATAACCTAATGCTACATAACGTTATACGTTATAAGGTAATAGTATACAACGTATAACGTTATAAGGTAACAATATATAAGGATATACGTTATAACGTAATGCTACATAACGTTATACGTTATAACGTAATAGTATACAACGAAATACGTTATAACGTAATGCTACATAACGTTATACGTTATAAGGTAATAGTATATAACGTTATACGTTATAACGTAATAGTATACAACGTTATACGTTAGAACGTAATGCTACATAACGTTATACGTTATAATGTAATAGTATACAACGTTATACGTTATAACGTAATGCTATCTAACGTTATACGTTATAACGTAACAGTATACAACGTTATACGTTATAACGTAATGCTACATATCTTTATACGTTATAACGTAATAGTATACAACGTTATACGTTATAACGTAATGCTACATAACGTTATACGTTATAACGTAATAGTATACAACGTTATACGTTATAACGTAATGCTACATAACATTATACGTTCTAAGGTTACAGTATATAACGTTATATGTTGTAGCATAATGCTACATAACGTTATACGTTATAACGTAATGCTACATAACGTTATACGTTATAAGGTAGTAGTATACAACGTTATACGTTATAACGTAACGCTACATAACGTTATACGTTATAACGTACTAGTATACAACGTTATACGTTATAACGTCGTGCTACATAACGTTATACGTTATAACGTAATAGTTTACAACGTTATACGTTATAACGTAATGCTACATAACGTTATACGTTATAGCGTAATAGTATATAACGTATAACGTTATATGGTAACAATATATAACGATATACGTTAGAACGTAATGCTACATAACGTTATACGATATAAGGTAACAATATATAACGATATACGTTATAACGTAGTGCTACATAACGTTATACGTTATAAGGTAAGAGTATATAACGTTATACGTTATTACGAAATGCTACATAACGTTGTACGTTATAAGGTAATAGTATATAACGTTATACGTTATAACGTAGTGCTACATAACGTTATACGTTATAACGTAATAGTATACAATGTTATACGTTATAACGTAATAGTATACAACGTTATACGTTATAACGTAATGCTACATAACGTTATACGTTATAACGTAATAGTATACAACGTTTTACGTTATAACGTAATGCTATCTAACGTTATACGTTATAACGTAATAGTATACAACGTTATACGTTATAACGTAATGCTACATATCGTTATACGTTATAACGTAATAGTATACAACGTTATACGTTATAACGTAATGCTACATAACGTTATACGTTATAAGGTAATAGTATACCACGTTATACGTTATAACGTAATGCTACATAACGTTATACGTTATAACGTAATAGTATACAACGTTTGTTACGACCGTTCGCGGAGAGACGCGGTCGCGAGGAAAACGCGTCAGCGAGAGGCGTAAATTCTCGCTACGATTAGGCTAATCGACGCCGCGAAGTAGTCGTTCCCCGTGTTTCGGTTAGGATAACAGGGGTGGTTAATTGAAATTAACACTGTGTTAACAGGTTAATGTGATATATTCAACGATGGATTACAATATTATGAGCGTTACAGGTATTTGACGATGAGTATAGATTATGCGTTACAGAGATAGGACCCGATTTGACGATATGTCTCGATGCGATAGTTAGACTTTGCAAATGAATTGATTGGGGTTAGGTAGAACCGTGGTAGACTTACTGACTGTTCGGACGATGAAAACGGACTACATCTAGAGTGACGATGCTGTATCAGAGGAGAGCTAGGAAAGGGTGTGTCTAACGCATGGGATCATCGGATTCGTTAATGACAGTTTTTTGGTCAGGAAAGTGAGGGAAATAGACGTTGTTTCTATTGGCTATTACGATTGTTGGTGGACCAGGAGGGGTCTTAGCCGCCCTCGATAGAAGGTTGGTAGTGGGAAGCATCGCACGTGTGCAAATAACTAATTTTAAGTGTTTTCCGGACACAAACCAGAGATCTTAGAAATTACTTTCGTTGAAAAGATCCTTGTTTGACCTGAGAAACTTTGTTGAGATTTTTCTAAGATTTATGGTCGGTCCTTGAGATTCTTTGGAGTATGCCGGAAGGAGGTGCAGACACATGGCTGCCATGTGCGATGCAAGGCCCCGTCCAGGTAGAGAGTCGGCCGACGTAACAACGTTATACGTTATAACGTAATGCTACATAACGTTATACGTTATAACGTAATAGTATACAACGTTATACGTTATAACGTAATGCTACATATCGTTATACGTTATAACGTAATGCTACATAACGTTATACGTTATAACGTAATAGTATACAACGTTATACGTTATAACGTAATGCTACATAACGTTATACGTTATAACGTAATAGTATACAACGTTATACGTTATAACGTAATGCTACATAACGTTATACGTTATAACGTAATGCTACATAACGTTATACGTTATAAGGCAATAGTATACCACGTTATACGTTATAACGTAATGCTACATAACGTTATACGTTATAAGGTACTAGTATACCACGTTATACGTTATAATGTAATGCTACATAACGTTATACGTTATAACGTAATAGTATACAACGTTATACGTTATAACGTAATGCTACATAACGTTATACGTTATAACGTAATAGTATACAACGTTATACGTTATAACGTAATGCTACATAACGTTATACGTTATAAGGTAATAGTATACCACGTTATACGTTATAACGTAATGCTACATAACGTTATACGTTATAACGTAATAGTATACAACGTTATACGTTATAACGTAATAGTATATTACGTTTTACGTTATAACGTAATGCTATCTAACGTTATACGTTATAACGTAATAGTATACAACGTTATACGTTATAACGTAATGCTACATACCGTTATACGTTATAACGTAATAGTATACAACGTTATACGTTATAACGTAATGCTACATAACGTTATACGTTATAACGTAATAGTATACAACGTTATACGTTATAACGTAATAGTATACAACGTTATACGTTATAACGTAATAGTATACAACGTTTTACGTTATAACGTAATGCTATCTAACGTTATACGTTATAACGTAATAGTATACAACGTTATACGTTATAACGTAATGCTACATAACGTTATACGTTATAACGTAATAGTATACAACGTTATACGTTATAACGTAATGCTACATAACGTTATACGTTATAACGTAATAGTATACAACGTTATACGTTATAACGTAATGCTACATAACGTTATACGTTATAACGTAATAGTATACAACGTTATACGTTATAACGTAATAGTATACAACGTTATACGTTATAACGTAATAGTATACAACGTTATACGTTATAACGTAATGCTACATAACGTTATACGTTATAACGTAATAGTATACAACGTTATACGTTATAACGTAATGCTACATAACGTTATACGTTATAAGGTTATAGTATACCACGTTATACGTTATAACGTAATGCTACATAACGTTATACGTTATAAGGTACTAGTATACCACGTTATACGTTATAACGTAATGCTACATAACGTTATACGTTATAACGTAATAGTATACAACGTTATACGTTATAACGTAATGCTACATAACGTTATACGTTATAACGTAATAGTATACAACGTTATACGTTATAACGTAATAGTATACAACGTTATACGTTATAACGTAATGCTACATAACGTTATACGTTATAACGTAATAGTATACAACGTTATACGTTATAACGTAATGCTACATAACGTTATACGTTATAAGGTAATAGTATACCACGTTATACGTTATAACGTAATGCTACATAACGTTATACGTTATAACGTAATAGTATACAACGTTATACGTTATAACGTAATGCTACATAACGTTATACGTTATAACGTAATAGTATACAACGTTATACGTTATAACGTAATGCTACATATCGTTATACGTTATAACGTAATGCTACATAACGTTATACGTTATAACGTAATAGTATACAACGTTATACGTTATAACGTAATGCTACATAACGTTATACGTTATAACGTAATAGTATACAACGTTATACGTTATAACGTAATGCTACATAACGTTATACGTTATAACGTAATAGTATACAACGTTATACGTTATAACGTAATGCTACATATCGTTATACGTTATAACGTAATGCTACATAACGTTATACGTTATAACGTAATAGTATACAACGTTATACGTTATAACGTCGTGCTACATAACGTTATACGTTATAACGTAATAGTATACAACGTTATACGTTATAACGTAATGCTACATAACGTTATACGTTATAACGTAATAGTATACAACGTTATACGTTATAACGTAATGCTACATAACGTTATACGTTATAACGTAATAGTATACAACGTTATACGTTATAACGTAATGCTACATATCGTTATACGTTATAACGTAATAGTATACAACGTTATACGTGATAACGTAATGCTACATAACGTTATACGTTATAACGTAATAGTATACAACGTTATACGTTATATCGTAATGCTACATATCGTTATACGTTATAACGTAATGCTACATAACGTTATACGTTATAACGTAATAGTATACAACGTTATACGTTATAACGTAATGCTACATAACGTTATACGTTATAACGTAATAGTATACAACGTTATACGTTATAACGTAATTCTACATAACGTTATATGTTATAAGGCAATAGTATACCACGTTATACGTTATAACGTAATGCTACATAACGTTATACGTTATAACGTAATAGTATACAACGTTATACGTTATAACGTAATGCTACATAACGTTATACGTTATAACGTAATAGTATACAACGTTATACGTTATAACGTAATGCTACATAACGTTATACGTTATAACGTAATAGTATACAACGTTATACGTTATAACGTAATGCTACATATCGTTATACGTTATAACGTAATGCTACATAACGTTATACGTTATAACGTAATAGTATACAACGTTATACGTTATAACGTCGTGCTACATAACGTTATACGTTATAACGTAATAGTATACAACGTTATACGTTATAACGTAATGCTACATAACGTTATACGTTATAACGTAATAGTATACAACGTTATACGTTATAACGTAATGCTACATATCGTTATACGTTATAACGTAATAGTATACAACGTTATACGTTATAACGTAATGCTACATAACGTTATACGTTATAACGTAATAGTATACAACGTTATACGTTATAACGTAATAGTATACAACGTTATACGTTATAACGTAATGCTACATAACGTTATACGTTATAACGTAATAGTATACAACGTTATACGTTATAACGTAATAGTATACAACGTTATACGTTATAACGTAATGCTACATAACGTTATACGTTATAACGTAATAGTATACAACGTTATACGTTATAACGTAATGCTACATAACGTTATACGTTATAAGGTAATAGTATACCACGTTATACGTTATAACGTAATGCTACATAACGTTATACGTTATAACGTAATAGTATACAACGTTATACGTTATAACGTAATGCTACATAACGTTATACGTTATAACGTAATAGTATACAACGTTATACGTTATAACGTAATGCTACATATCGTTATACGTTATAACGTAATGCTACATAACGTTATACGTTATAACGTAATAGTATACAACGTTATACGTTATAACGTAATGCTACATAACGTTATACGTTATAACGTAATAGTATACAACGTTATACGTTATAACGTAATGCTACATAACGTTATACGTTATAACGTAATAGTATACAACGTTATACGTTATAACGTAATGCTACATATCGTTATACGTTATAACGTAATGCTACATAACGTTATACGTTATAACGTAATAGTATACAACGTTATACGTTATAACGTCGTGCTACATAACGTTATACGTTATAACGTAATAGTATACAACGTTATACGTTATAACGTAATGCTACATAACGTTATACGTTATAACGTAATAGTATACAACGTTATACGTTATAACGTAATGCTACATAACGTTATACGTTATAACGTAATAGTATACAACGTTATACGTTATAACGTAATGCTACATATCGTTATACGTTATAACGTAATAGTATACAACGTTATACGTGATAACGTAATGCTACATAACGTTATACGTTATAACGTAATAGTATACAACGTTATACGTTATATCGTAATGCTACATATCGTTATACGTTATAACGTAATGCTACATAACGTTATACGTTATAACGTAATAGTATACAACGTTATACGTTATAACGTAATGCTACATAACGTTATACGTTATAACGTAATAGTATACAACGTTATACGTTATAACGTAATTCTACATAACGTTATATGTTATAAGGCAATAGTATACCACGTTATACGTTATAACGTAATGCTACATAACGTTATACGTTATAACGTAATAGTATACAACGTTATACGTTATAACGTAATGCTACATAACGTTATACGTTATAACGTAATAGTATACAACGTTATACGTTATAACGTAATGCTACATAACGTTATACGTTATAACGTAATAGTATACAACGTTATACGTTATAACGTAATGCTACATATCGTTATACGTTATAACGTAATGCTACATAACGTTATACGTTATAACGTAATAGTATACAACGTTATACGTTATAACGTCGTGCTACATAACGTTATACGTTATAACGTAATAGTATACAACGTTATACGTTATAACGTAATGCTACATAACGTTATACGTTATAACGTAATAGTATACAACGTTATACGTTATAACGTAATGCTACATATCGTTATACGTTATAACGTAATAGTATACAACGTTATACGTTATAACGTAATGCTACATAACGTTATACGTTATAACGTAATAGTATACAACGTTATACGTTATATCGTAATGCTACATATCGTTATACGTTATAACGTAATGCTACATAACGTTATACGTTATAACGTAATAGTATACAACGTTATACGTTATAACGTAATGCTACATAACGTTATACGTTATAACGTAATAGTATACAACGTTATACGTTATAACGTAATGCTACATAACGTTATACGTTATAACGTAATAGTATACAACGTTATACGTTATAACGTAATTCTACATAACGTTATACGTTATAAGGCAATAGTATACCACGTTATACGTTATAACGTAATGCTACATAACGTTATACGTTATAAGGTACTAGTATACCACGTTATACGTTATAACGTAATGCTACATAACGTTATACGTTATAACGTAATAGTATACAACGTTATACGTTATAACGTAATGCTACATAACGTTATACGTTATAACGTAATAGTATACAACGTTATACGTTATAACGTAATGCTACATAACGTTATACGTTATAAGGTAATAGTATACCACGTTATACGTTATAACGTAATGCTACATAACGTTATACGTTATAACGTAATAGTATACAACGTTATACGTTATAACGTAATAGTATACAACGTTTTACGTTATAACGTAATGCTATCTAACGTTATACGTTATAACGTAATAGTATACCACGTTATACGTTATAGCGTAATGCTACATATCGTTATGCGTTATAACGTAATAGTATACAACGTTATACGTTATAACGTAATGCTACATAACGTTATGCGTTATAACGTAATAGTATACAACGTTATACGTTATAACGTAATGCTACATAACATTATACGTTATAAGGTTATAGTATACAACGTTATATGTTATAGCATAATGCTACATAACGTTATACGTTATAACGTAATGCTACATAACGTTATACGTTATAAGGTAGTAGTATACAACGTTATACGTTATAACGTAATGCTACATACCGTTATACGTTATAACGTAATAGTATACAACGTTATACGTTATAACGTAATGCTACATAACGTTATACGTTATAACGTAATAGTATACAACGTTATACGTTATAACGTAATGCTACATAACGTTAAACGTTATAACGTAATAGTATACAACGTTATACGTTATAACGTAATGCTACATAACGTTATACGTTATAACGTAATAGTATACAACGTTATACGTTATAACGTAATAGTATACAACGTTATACGTTATAACGTAATGCTACATAACGTTATACGTTATAAGGTAATAGTATACCACGTTATACGTTATAACGTAATGCTACATATCGTTATACGTTATAACGTAACAGTATACAACGTTATACGTTATAACGTAATGCTACATAACGTTATACGTTATAAGGCAATAGTATACCACGTTATACGTTATAACGTAATGCTACATAACGTTATACGTTATAAGGTACTAGTATACCACGTTATACGTTATAACGTAATAGTATACAACGTTATACGTTATAACGTAATGCTACATAACGTTATACGTTATAACGTAATAGTATACAACGTTATACGTTATAACGTAATGCTACATAACGTTATACGTTATAAGGTAATAGTATACCACGTTATACGTTATAACGTAATGCTACATAACGTTATACGTTATAACGTAATAGTATACAACGTTATACGTTATAACGTAATGCTACATAACGTTATACGTTATAACGTAATAGTATACAACGTTATACGTTATAACGTAATGCTACATAACGTTATACGTTATAAGGTAATAGTATACCACGTTATACGTTATAACGTAATGCTACATAACGTTATACGTTATAACGTAATAGTATACAACGTTATACGTTATAACGTAATAGTATACAACGTTTTACGTTATAACGTAATGCTATCTAACGTTATACGTTATAACGTAATAGTATACCACGTTATACGTTATAGCGTAATGCTACATATCGTTATGCGTTATAACGTAATAGTATACAACGTTATACGTTATAACGTAATGCTACATAACGTTATGCGTTATAACGTAATAGTATACAACGTTATACGTTATAACGTAATGCTACATAACATTATACGTTATAAGGTTATAGTATACAACGTTATATGTTATAGCATAATGCTACATAACGTTATACGTTATAACGTAATGCTACATAACGTTATACGTTATAAGGTAGTAGTATACAACGTTATACGTTATAACGTAATGCTACATACCGTTATACGTTATAACGTAATAGTATACAACGTTATACGTTATAACGTAATGCTACATAACGTTATACGTTATAACGTAATAGTATACAACGTTATACGTTATAACGTAATGCTACATAACGTTAAACGTTATAACGTAATAGTATACAACGTTATACGTTATAACGTAATGCTACATAACGTTATACGTTATAACGTAATAGTATACAACGTTATACGTTATAACGTAATAGTATACAACGTTATACGTTATAACGTAATGCTACATAACGTTATACGTTATAAGGTAATAGTATACCACGTTATACGTTATAACGTAATGCTACATATCGTTATACGTTATAACGTAACAGTATACAACGTTATACGTTATAACGTAATGCTACATAACGTTATACGTTATAAGGCAATAGTATACCACGTTATACGTTATAACGTAATGCTACATAACGTTATACGTTATAAGGTACTAGTATACCACGTTATACGTTATAACGTAATAGTATACAACGTTATACGTTATAACGTAATGCTACATAACGTTATACGTTATAACGTAATAGTATACAACGTTATACGTTATAACGTAATGCTACATAACGTTATACGTTATAAGGTAATAGTATACCACGTTATACGTTATAACGTAATGCTACATAACGTTATACGTTATAACGTAATAGTATACAACGTTATACGTTATAACGTAATGCTACATAACGTTATACGTTATAACGTAATACTATACAACGTTATACGTTATAACGTAATGCTACATAACGTTATACGTTATAACGTAATAGTATACAACGTTATACGTTATAACGTAATGCTACATAACGTTATACGTTATAACGTAATAGTATACAACGTTATACGTTATAACGTAATGCTACATAACGTTATACGTTATAACGTAATAGTATACAACGTTATACGTTATAACGTAATAGTATACAACGTTATACGTTATAACGTAATGCTACATAACGTTATACGTTATAAGGTAATAGTATACCACGTTATACGTTATAACGTAATGCTACATATCGTTATACGTTATAACGTAACAGTATACAACGTTATACGTTATAACGTAATGCTACATAACGTTATACGTTATAAGGCAATAGTATACCACGTTATACGTTATAACGTAATGCTACATAACGTTATACGTTATAAGGTACTAGTATACCACGTTATACGTTATAACGTAATAGTATACAACGTTATACGTTATAACGTAATGCTACATAACGTTATACGTTATAACGTAATAGTATACAACGTTATACGTTATAACGTAATGCTACATAACGTTATACGTTATAAGGTAATAGTATACCACGTTATACGTTATAACGTAATGCTACATAACGTTATACGTTAGAACGTAATAGTATACAACGTTATACGTTATAACGTAATGCTACATAACGTTATACGTTATAACGTAATAGTATACAACGTTATACGTTATAACGTAATGCTACATATCGTTATACGTTATAACGTAATGCTACATAACGTTATACGTTATAAGGTAATAGTATACCACGTTATACGTTATAACGTAATGCTACATAACGTTATACGTTATAACGTAATAGTATACAACGTTATACGTTATAACGTAATGCTACATAACGTTATACGTTATAACGTAATAGTATACAACGTTATACGTTATAACGTAATGCTACATATCGTTATACGTTATAACGTAATGCTACATAACGTTATACGTTATAACGTAATAGTATACAACGTTATACGTTATAACGTCGTGCTACATAACGTTATACGTTATAACGTAATAGTATACAACGTTATACGTTATAACGTAATGCTACATAACGTTATACGTTATAACGTAATAGTATACAACGTTATACGTTATAACGTAATGCTACATATCGTTATACGTTATAACGTAATAGTATACAACGTTATACGTTATAACGTAATGCTACATAACGTTATACGTTATAACGTAATAGTATACAACGTTATACGTTATATCGTAATGCTACATATCGTTATACGTTATAACGTAATGCTACATAACGTTATACGTTATAACGTAATAGTATACAACGTTATACGTTATAACGTAATGCTACATAACGTTATACGTTATAACGTAATAGTATACAACGTTATACGTTATAACGTAATGCTACATAACGTTATACGTTATAACGTAATAGTATACAACGTTATACGTTATAACGTAATGCTACATAACGTTATACGTTATAAGGCACTAGTATACCACGTTATACGTTATAACGTAATGCTACATAACGTAATACGTTATAAGGTACTAGTATACCACGTTATACGTTATAACGTAATGCTACATAACGTTATACGTTATAACGTAATAGTATACAACGTTATACGTTATAACGTAATGCTACATAACGTTATACGTTTTAACGTAATAGTATACAACGTTATACGTTATAACGTAATGCTACATAACGTTATACGTTATAAGGTAATAGTATACCACGTTATACGTTATAACGTAATGCTACATAACGTTATACGTTATAACGTAATAGTATACAACGTTATACGTTATAACGTAATAGTATACAACGTTTTACGTTATAACGTAATGCTATCTAACGTTATACGTTATAACGTAATAGTATACAACGTTATACGTTATAACGTAATGCTACATATCGTTATACGTTATAACGTAATAGTATACAACGTTATACGTTATAACGTAATGCTACATAACGTTATACGTTATAACGTAATAGTATACAACGTTATACGTTATAACGTAATGCTACATAACATTATACGTTATAAGGTTATAGTATTCAACGTTATATGTTATAGCATAATGCTACATAACGTTATACGTTATAACGTAATGCTACATAACGTTATACGTTGTAACGTAATAGTATACAACGTTATACGTTATAACGTAATGCTACATAACGTTATATGTTATAACGTGATAGTATACAACGTTATACGTTATAACGTAATGCTACATAACGTTATACGTTATAAGGTACTAGTATACCACGTTATACGTTATAACGTAATGCTACATAACGTTATACGTTATAACGTAATAGTATACAACGTTATACGTTATAACGTAATGCTACATAACGTTATACGTTATAACGTAATAGTATACAACGTTATACGTTATAACGTAATGCTACATAACGTTATACGTTATAAGGTAATAGTATACCACGTTATACGTTATAACGTAATGCTACATAACGTTATACGTTATAACGTAATAGTATACAACGTTATACGTTATAACGTAATACTACACAACGTTTTACGTTATAACGTAATGCTATCTAACGTTATACGTTATAACGTAATAGTATACAACGTTATACGTTATAACGTAATGCTACATATCGTTATACGTTATAACGTAATAGTATACAACGTTATACGTTATAACGTAATGCTACATAACGTTATACGTTATAACGCAATAGTATACAACGTTATACGTTATAACGTAATGCTACATAACCTTATACGTTATAAGGTTATAGTATACAACGTTATATGTTATAGCATAATGCTACATAACGTTATACGTTATAACGTAATGCTACATAACGTTATACGTTATAAGGTAGTAGTATACAACGTTATACGTTATAACGTAATGCTACATATCGTTATACGTTATAACGTAATAGTATACAACGTTATACGTTATAACGTAATGCTACATAACGTTATACGTTATAACGTAATAGTATACAACGTTATACGTTATAACGTAATGCTACATAACGTTATACGTTATAACGTAATAGTATACAACGTTATACGTTATAACGTAATGCTACATAACGTTATACGTTATAAGGCACTAGTATACCACGTTATACGTTATAACGTAATGCTACATAACGTAATACGTTATAAGGTACTAGTATACCACGTTATACGTTATAACGTAATGCTACATAACGTTATACGTTATAACGTAATAGTATACAACGTTATACGTTATAACGTAATGCTACATAACGTTATACGTTTTAACGTAATAGTATACAACGTTATACGTTATAACGTAATGCTACATAACGTTATACGTTATAAGGTAATAGTATACCACGTTATACGTTATAACGTAATGCTACATAACGTTATACGTTATAACGTAATAGTATACAACGTTATACGTTATAACGTAATAGTATACAACGTTTTACGTTATAACGTAATGCTATCTAACGTTATACGTTATAACGTAATAGTATACAACGTTATACGTTATAACGTAATGCTACATATCGTTATACGTTATAACGTAATAGTATACAACGTTATACGTTATAACGTAATGCTACATAACGTTATACGTTATAACGTAATAGTATACAACGTTATACGTTATAACGTAATGCTACATAACATTATACGTTATAAGGTTATAGTATTCAACGTTATATGTTATAGCATAATGCTACATAACGTTATACGTTATAACGTAATGCTACATAACGTTATACGTTGTAACGTAATAGTATACAACGTTATACGTTATAACGTAATGCTACATAACGTTATACGTTATAACGTGATAGTATACAACGTTATACGTTATAACGTAATGCTACATAACGTTATACGTTATAAGGTACTAGTATACCACGTTATACGTTATAACGTAATGCTACATAACGTTATACGTTATAACGTAATAGTATACAACGTTATACGTTATAACGTAATGCTACATAACGTTATACGTTATAACGTAATAGTATACAACGTTATACGTTATAACGTAATGCTACATAACGTTATACGTTATAAGGTAATAGTATACCACGTTATACGTTATAACGTAATGCTACATAACGTTATACGTTATAACGTAATAGTATACAACGTTATACGTTATAACGTAATAGTATACAACGTTTTACGTTATAACGTAATGCTATCTAACGTTATACGTTATAACGTAATAGTATACAACGTTATACGTTATAACGTAATGCTACATATCGTTATACGTTATAACGTAATAGTATACAACGTTATACGTTATAACGTAATGCTACATAACGTTATACGTTATAACGCAATAGTATACAACGTTATACGTTATAACGTAATTCTACATAACGTTATACGTTATAAGGCAATAGTATACCACGTTATACGTTATAACGTAATGCTACATAACGTTATACGTTATAAGGTACTAGTATACCACGTTATACGTTATAACGTAATGCTACATAACGTTATACGTTATAACGTAATAGTATACAACGTTATACGTTATAACGTAATGCTACATAACGTTATACGTTATAACGTAATAGTATACAACGTTATACGTTATAACGTAATGCTACATAACGTTATACGTTATAAGGTAATAGTATACCACGTTATACGTTATAACGTAATGCTACATAACGTTATACGTTATAACGTAATAGTATACAACGTTATACGTTATAACGTAATAGTATACAACGTTTTACGTTATAACGTAATGCTATCTAACGTTATACGTTATAACGTAATAGTATACCACGTTATACGTTATAGCGTAATGCTACATATCGTTATACGTTATAACGTAATAGTATACAACGTCATACGTTATAACGTAATGCTACATAACGTTATGCGTTATAACGTAATAGTATACAACGTTATACGTTATAACGTAATGCTACATAACATTATACGTTATAAGGTTATAGTATACAACGTTATATGTTATAGCATAATGCTACATAACGTTATACGTTATAACGTAATGCTACATAACGTTATACGTTATAAGGTAGTAGTATACAACGTTATACGTTATAACGTAATGCTACATACCGTTATACGTTATAACGTAATAGTATACAACGTTATACGTTATAACGTAATGCTACATAACGTTATACGTTATAACGTAATAGTATACAACGTTATACGATATAACGTAATGCTACATAACGTTAAACGTTATAACGTAATAGTATACAACGTTATACGTTATAACGTAATGCTACATAACGTTATACGTTATAACGTAACAGTATACAACGTTATACGTTATAACGTAATGCTACATAACGTTATACGTTATACGGCAATAGTATACCACGTTATACGTTATAACGTAATGCTACATAACGTTATACGTTATAAGGTACTAGTATACCACGTTATACGTTATAACGTAATAGTATACAACGTTATACGTTATAACGTAATGCTACATAACGTTATACGTTATAACGTAATAGTATACAACGTTATACGTTATAACGTAATGCTACATAACGTTATACGTTATAAGGTAATAGTATACCACGTTATACGTTATAACGTAATGCTACATAACGTTATACGTTATAACGTAATAGTATACAACGTTATACGTTATAACGTAATGCTACATAACGTTATACGTTATAACGTAATACTATACAACGTTATACGTTATAACGTAATGCTACATAACGTTATACGTTATAACGTAATAGTATACAACGTTATACGTTATAACGTAATGCTACATAACGTTATACGTTATAACGTAATAGTATACAACGTTATACGTTATAACGTAATGCTACATAACGTTATACGTTATAACGTAATAGTATACAACGTTATACGTTATAACGTAATAGTATACAACGTTATACGTTATAACGTAATGCTACATAACGTTATACGTTATAAGGTAATAGTATACCACGTTATACGTTATAACGTAATGCTACATATCGTTATACGTTATAACGTAACAGTATACAACGTTATACGTTATAACGTAATGCTACATAACGTTATACGTTATAAGGCAATAGTATACCACGTTATACGTTATAACGTAATGCTACATAACGTTATACGTTATAAGGTACTAGTATACCACGTTATACGTTATAACGTAATAGTATACAACGTTATACGTTATAACGTAATGCTACATAACGTTATACGTTATAACGTAATAGTATACATCGTTATACGTTATATCGTAATGCTACATAACGTTATACGTTATAAGGTAATAGTATACCACGTTATACGTTATAACGTAATGCTACATAACGTTATACGTTAGAACGTAATAGTATACAACGTTATACGTTATAACGTAATGCTACATAACGTTATACGTTATAACGTAATAGTATACAACGTTATACGTTATAACGTAATGCTACATATCGTTATACGTTATAACGTAATGCTACATAACGTTATACGTTATAAGGTAATAGTATACCACGTTATACGTTATAACGTAATGCTACATAACGTTATACGTTATAACGTAATAGTATACAACGTTATACGTTATAACGTAATGCTACATAACGTTATACGTTATAACGTAATAGTATACAACGTTATACGTTATAACGTAATGCTACATATCGTTATACGTTATAACGTAATGCTACATAACGTTATACGTTATAACGTAATAGTATACAACGTTATACGTTATAACGTAATGCTACATAACGTTATACGTTATAACGTAATAGTATACAACGTTATACGTTATAACGTAATGCTACATATCGTTATACGTTATAACGTAATAGTATACAACGTTATACGTTATAACGTAATGCTACATAACGTTATACGTTATAACGTAATAGTATACAACGTTATACGTTATATCGTAATGCTACATATCGTTATACGTTATAACGTAATGCTACATAACGTTATACGTTATAACGTAATAGTATACAACGTTATACGTTATAACGTAATGCTACATAACGTTATACGTTATAACGTAATAGTATACAACGTTATACGTTATAACGTAATGCTACATAACGTTATACGTTATAACGTAATAGTATACAACGTTATACGTTATAACGTAATGCTACATAACGTTATACGTTATAAGGCACTAGTATACCACGTTATACGTTATAACGTAATGCTACATAACGTAATACGTTATAAGGTACATAGTATACCACGTTATACGTTATAACGTAATGCTACATAACGTTATACGTTATAAGGTAATAGTATACCACGTTATACGTTATAACGTAATGCTACATAACGTTATACGTTATAACGTAATAGTATACAACGTTATACGTTATAACGTAATAGTATACAACGTTTTACGTTATAACGTAATGCTATCTAACGTTATACGTTATAACGTAATAGTATACAACGTTATACGTTATAACGTAATGCTACATATCGTTATACGTTATAACGTAATAGTATACAACGTTATACGTTATAACGTAATGCTACATAACGTTATACGTTATAACGTAATAGTATACAACGTTATACGTTATAACGTAATGCTACATAACGTTATACGTTATAAGGTAATAGTATACCACGTTATACGTTATAACGTAATGCTACATATCGTTATACGTTATAACGTAACAGTATACAACGTTATACGTTATAACGTAATGCTACATAACGTTATACGTTATAAGGCAATAGTATACCACGTTATACGTTATAACGTAATGCTACATAACGTTATACGTTATAAGGTACTAGTATACCACGTTATACGTTATAACGTAATAGTATACAACGTTATACGTTATAACGTAATGCTACATAACGTTATACGTTATAACGTAATAGTATACATCGTTATACGTTATATCGTAATGCTACATAACGTTATACGTTATAAGGTAATAGTATACCACGTTATACGTTATAACGTAATGCTACATAACGTTATACGTTAGAACGTAATAGTATACAACGTTATACGTTATAACGTAATGCTACATAACGTTATACGTTATAACGTAATAGTATACAACGTTATACGTTATAACGTAATGCTACATATCGTTATACGTTATAACGTAATGCTACATAACGTTATACGTTATAAGGTAATAGTATACCACGTTATACGTTATAACGTAATGCTACATAACGTTATACGTTATAACGTAATAGTATACAACGTTATACGTTATAACGTAATGCTACATAACGTTATACGTTATAACGTAATAGTATACAACGTTATACGTTATAACGTAATGCTACATATCGTTATACGTTATAACGTAATGCTACATAACGTTATACGTTATAACGTAATAGTATACAACGTTATACGTTATAACGTCGTGCTACATAACGTTATACGTTATAACGTAATAGTATACAACGTTATACGTTATAACGTAATGCTACATAACGTTATACGTTATAACGTAATAGTATACAACGTTATACGTTATAACGTAATGCTACATATCGTTATACGTTATAACGTAATAGTATACAACGTTATACGTTATAACGTAATGCTACATAACGTTATACGTTATAACGTAATAGTATACAACGTTATACGTTATATCGTAATGCTACATATCGTTATACGTTATAACGTAATGCTACATAACGTTATACGTTATAACGTAATAGTATACAACGTTATACGTTATAACGTAATGCTACATAACGTTATACGTTATAACGTAATAGTATACAACGTTATACGTTATAACGTAATGCTACATAACGTTATACGTTATAACGTAATAGTATACAACGTTATACGTTATAACGTAATGCTACATAACGTTATACGTTATAAGGCACTAGTATACCACGTTATACGTTATAACGTAATGCTACATAACGTAATACGTTATAAGGTACATAGTATACCACGTTATACGTTATAACGTAATGCTACATAACGTTATACGTTATAAGGTAATAGTATACCACGTTATACGTTATAACGTAATGCTACATAACGTTATACGTTATAACGTAATAGTATACAACGTTATACGTTATAACGTAATAGTATACAACGTTTTACGTTATAACGTAATGCTATCTAACGTTATACGTTATAACGTAATAGTATACAACGTTATACGTTATAACGTAATGCTACATATCGTTATACGTTATAACGTAATAGTATACAACGTTATACGTTATAACGTAATGCTACATAACGTTATACGTTATAACGTAATAGTATACAACGTTATACGTTATAACGTAATGCTACATAACATTATACGTTATAAGGTTATAGTATTCAACGTTATATGTTATAGCATAATGCTACATAACGTTATACGTTATAACGTAATGCTACATAACGTTATACGTTGTAACGTAATAGTATACAACGTTATACGTTATAACGTAATGCTACATAACGTTATACGTTATAACGTGATAGTATACAACGTTATACGTTATAACGTAATGCTACATAACGTTATACGTTATAAGGTACTAGTATACCACGTTATACGTTATAACGTAATGCTACATAACGTTATACGTTATAACGTAATAGTATACAACGTTATACGTTATAACGTAATGCTACATAACGTTATACGTTATAACGTAATAGTATACAACGTTATACGTTATAACGTAATGCTACATAACGTTATACGTTATAAGGTAATAGTATACCACGTTATACGTTATAACGTAATGCTACATAACGTTATACGTTATAACGTAATAGTATACAACGTTATACGTTATAACGTAATACTATACAACGTTTTACGTTATAACGTAATGCTATCTAACGTTATACGTTATAACGTAATAGTATACAACGTTATACGTTATAACGTAATGCTACATATCGTTATACGTTATAACGTAATAGTATACAACGTTATACGTTATAACGTAATGCTACATAACGTTATACGTTATAACGCAATAGTATACAACGTTATACGTTATAACGTAATGCTACATAACCTTATACGTTATAAGGTTATAGTATACAACGTTATATGTTATAGCATAATGCTACATAACGTTATACGTTATAACGTAATGCTACATAACGTTATACGTTATAAGGTAGTAGTATACAACGTTATACGTTATAACGTAATGCTACATATCGTTATACGTTATAACGTAATAGTATACCACGTTATACGTTATAACGTAATGCTACATATCGTTATACGTTATAACGTAATAGTATACAACGTCATACGTTATAACGTAATGCTACATAACGTTATACGTTATAACGTAATGCTACATAACGTTATACGTTATAACGTAATAGTATACAACGTTATACGTTATAACGTAATGCTACATAACGTTATACGTTATAACGTAATGCTACATAACGTTATACGTTATAACGTAATAGTATACAACGTTATACGTTATAACGTCGTGCTACATAACGTTATACGTTATAACGTAATAGTATACAACGTTATACGTTATAACGTAATGCTACATAACGTTATACGTTATAACGTAATAGTATACAACGTTATACGTTATAACGTAATGCTACATATCGTTATACGTTATAACGTAATAGTATACAACGTTATACGTTATAACGTAATGCTACATAACGTTATACGTTATAACGTAATAGTATACAACGTTATACGTTATATCGTAATGCTACATATCGTTATACGTTATAACGTAATGCTACATAACGTTATACGTTATAACGTAATAGTATACAACGTTATACGTTATAACGTAATGCTACATAACGTTATACGTTATAACGTAATAGTATACAACGTTATACGTTATAACGTAATGCTACATAACGTTATACGTTATAACGTAATAGTATACAACGTTATACGTTATAACGTAATGCTACATAACGTTATACGTTATAAGGCACTAGTATACCACGTTATACGTTATAACGTAATGCTACATAACGTAATACGTTATAAGGTACTAGTATACCACGTTATACGTTATAACGTAATGCTACATAACGTTATACGTTATAACGTAATAGTATACAACGTTATACGTTATAACGTAATGCTACATAACGTTATACGTTTTAACGTAATAGTATACAACGTTATACGTTATAACGTAATGCTACATAACGTTATACGTTATAAGGTAATAGTATACCACGTTATACGTTATAACGTAATGCTACATAACGTTATACGTTATAACGTAATAGTATACAACGTTATACGTTATAACGTAATAGTATACAACGTTTTACGTTATAACGTAATGCTATCTAACGTTATACGTTATAACGTAATAGTATACAACGTTATACGTTATAACGTAATGCTACATATCGTTATACGTTATAACGTAATAGTATACAACGTTATACGTTATAACGTAATGCTACATAACGTTATACGTTATAACGTAATAGTATACAACGTTATACGTTATAACGTAATGCTACATAACATTATACGTTATAAGGTTATAGTATTCAACGTTATATGTTATAGCATAATGCTACATAACGTTATACGTTATAACGTAATGCTACATAACGTTATACGTTGTAACGTAATAGTATACAACGTTATACGTTATAACGTAATGCTACATAACGTTATACGTTATAACGTGATAGTATACAACGTTATACGTTATAACGTAATGCTACATAACGTTATACGTTATAAGGTACTAGTATACCACGTTATACGTTATAACGTAATGCTACATAACGTTATACGTTATAACGTAATAGTATACAACGTTATACGTTATAACGTAATGCTACATAACGTTATACGTTATAACGTAATAGTATACAACGTTATACGTTATAACGTAATGCTACATAACGTTATACGTTATAAGGTAATAGTATACCACGTTATACGTTATAACGTAATGCTACATAACGTTATACGTTATAACGTAATAGTATACAACGTTATACGTTATAACGTAATAGTATACAACGTTTTACGTTATAACGTAATGCTATCTAACGTTATACGTTATAACGTAATAGTATACAACGTTATACGTTATAACGTAATGCTACATATCGTTATACGTTATAACGTAATAGTATACAACGTTATACGTTATAACGTAATGCTACATAACGTTATACGTTATAACGCAATAGTATACAACGTTATACGTTATAACGTAATGCTACATAACCTTATACGTTATAAGGTTATAGTATACAACGTTATATGTTATAGCATAATGCTACATAACGTTATACGTTATAACGTAATGCTACATAACGTTATACGTTATAAGGTAGTAGTATACAACGTTATACGTTATAACGTAATGCTACATATCGTTATACGTTATAACGTAATAGTATACCACGTTATACGTTATAACGTAATGCTACATATCGTTATACGTTATAACGTAATAGTATACAACGTCATACGTTATAACGTAATGCTACATAACGTTATACGTTATAACGTAATAGTATACAACGTTATACGTTATAACGTAATGCTACATAACATTATACGTTATAAGGTTATAGTATACAACGTTATATGTTATAGCATAATGCTACATAACGTTATACGTTATAACGTAATGCTACATAACGTTATACGTTATAAGGTAGTAGTATACAACGTTATACGTTATAACGTAATGTTACATACCGTTATACGTTATAACGTAATAGTATACAATGTTATACGTTATAACGTAATGCTACATAACGTTATACGTTATAACGTAATAGTATACAACGTTATACGTTATAACGTAATGCTACATAACGTTATACGTTATAACGTAATAGTATACAACGTTATACGTTATAACGTAATGCTACATAACGTTATACGTTATAACGTAATAGTATACAACGTTATACGTTATAACGTAATGCTACATAACGTTATACGTTATAACGTAATAGTATACAACGTTATACGTTATAACGTAATAGTATACAACGTTATACGTTATAACGTAATGCTACATAACGTTATACGTTATAAGGTAATAGTATACCACGTTATACGTTATAACGTAATGCTACATAACGTTATACGTTATAAGGTAATAGTATACCACGTTATACGTTATAACGTAATGCTACATATCGTTATACGTTATAACGTAATAGTATACAACGTTTTACGTTATAACGTAATGCTATCTAACGTTATACGTTATAAGGTACTAGTATACCACGTTATAGGTTATAACGTAATGCTACATAACGTTATACGTTATAACGTAATAGTATACAACGTTATACGTTATAACGTAGTGCTACATAACGTTATACGTTATAACGTAATAGTATACAACGTTATACGTTATAACGTAATGCTACATAACGTTATACGTTATAAGGTAATAGTATACCACGTTATACGTTATAACGTAATGCTACATAACGTTATACGTTATAAGGTACTAGTATACCACGTTATACGTTATAACGTAATGCTACATAACGTTATACGTTATAACGTAATAGTATACAACGTTATACGTTATAACGTAATGCTACATAACGTTATACGTTATAACGTAATAGTATACAACGTTATACGTTATAACGTAACGCTACATAACGTTATACGTTATAACGTAATAGTATACAACGTTATACGTTATAACGTAATGCTACATAACGTTATACGTTATAACGTAATAGTATACAACGTTATACGTTATAACGTAATGCTACATATCGTTATACGTTATAACGTAATGCTACATAACGTTATACGTTATAACGTAATAGTATACAACGTTATACGTTATAACGTCGTGCTACATAACGTTATACGTTATAACGTAATAGTATACAACGTTATACGTTATAACGTAATGCTACATAACGTTATACGTTATAACGTAATAGTATACAACGTTATACGTTATAACGTAATGCTACATAACGTTATACGTTATAACGTAATAGTATACAACGTTATACGTTATAACGTAATGCTACATAACGTTATACGTTATAACGTAATAGTATACAACGTTATACGTTATAACGTAATAGTATACAACGTTATACGTTATAACGTAATGCTACATAACGTTATACGTTATAAGGTAATAGTATACCACGTTATACGTTATAACGTAATGCTACATATCGTTATACGTTATAACGTAATAGTATACAACGTTTTACGTTATAACGTAATGCTATCTAACGTTATACGTTATAAGGTACTAGTATACCACGTTATACGTTATAACGTAATGCTACATAACGTTATACGTTATAACGTAATAGTATACAACGTTATACGTTATAACGTAATGCTACATAACGTTATACGTTATAACGTAATAGTATACAACGTTATACGTTATAACGTAATGCTACATAACGTTATACGTTATAAGGTAATAGTATACCACGTTATACGTTATAACGTAATGCTACATAACGTTATACGTTATAAGGTACTAGTATACCACGTTATACGTTATAACGTAATGCTACATAACGTTATACGTTATAACGTAATAGTATACAACGTTATACGTTATAACGTAATGCTACATAACGTTATACGTTATAACGTAATAGTATACAACGTTATACGTTATAACGTAATGCTACATAACGTTATACGTTATAACGTAATAGTATACAACGTTATACGTTATAACGTAATGCTACATAACGTTATACGTTATAACGTAATAGTATACAACGTTATACGTTATAACGTAATGAAACATATCGTTATACGTTATAACGTAATGCTACATAACGTTATACGTTATAACGTAATAGTATACAACGTTATACGTTATAACGTCGTGCTACATAACGTTATACGTTATAACGTAATAGTATACAACGTTATACGTTATAACGTAATGCTACATAACGTTATACGTTATAACGTAATAGTATAAAACGTTATACGTTATAACGTAATGCTACATATCGTTATACGTTATAACGTAATAGTATACAACGTTATACGTTATAACGTAATGCTACATAACGTTATACGTTATAACGTAATAGTATACAACGTTATACGTTATATCGTAATGCTACATATCGTTATACGTTATAACGTAATGCTACATAACGTTATACGTTAGAACGTAATAGTATACAACGTTATACGTTATAACGTAATGCTACATAACGTTATACGTTATAACGTAATAGTATACAACGTTATACGTTATAACGTAATGCTACATAACGTTATACGTTATAACGTAATAGTATACAACGTTATACGTTATAACGTAATGCTACATAACGTTATACGTTATAAGGCAATAGTATACCACGTTATACGTTATAACGTAATGCTACATAACGTCATACGTTATAAGGTACTAGTATACCACGTTATACGTTATAACGTAATGCTACATAACGTTATACGTTATAACGTAATAGTATACAACGTTATACGTTATAACGTAATGCTACATAACGTTATACGTTATAACGTAATAGTATACAACGTTATACGTTATAACGTAATGCTACATAACGTTATACGTTATAAGGTAATAGTATACCACGTTATACGTTATAACGTAATGCTACATAACGTTATACGTTATAACGTAATAGTATACAACGTTATACGTTATAACGTAATAGTATACAACGTTTTACGTTATAACGTAATGCTATCTAACGTTATACGTTATAACGTAATAGTATACAACGTTATACGTTATAACGTAATGCTACATATCGTTATACGTTATAAGGTAGTAGTATACAACGTTATACGTTATAACGTAATGTTACATACCGTTATACGTTATAACGTAATAGTATATAACGTTATACGTTATAACGTAATGCTACATAACGTAATACGTTATAAGGTAACAGTACATAGCGTTATACGATACAACGTAGTGCTACATAACGTTATACGTTATAACGTGGTGCTAAATAACGTTATAGGTTATAACGTCGTGCTACATAACGTTGTACGTTATAACGTAATAGTATACAACGTTATACGATATAACGTAATGCTACATAACGTTATACGTTATAACGTAATAGTATACAACGTTATACGTTAGAACGTAATGCTACATAACATTATACGTTATAACGTAATAGTATACAACGTTATACGTTATAACGTAATGCTACATAACGTTATACGTTATAACGTAATAGTATACAACGAAATACGTTATAACGTAATGCTACATAACGTTATACGTTATAAGGTAATAGTATATAACGTTATACGTTATAGCGTAATGCTACATAACGTTATACGTTATAAGGTAATAGTATATAACGTTATACGTTATAACGTAATGCTACATAACGTAATACGTTATAAGGTAACAGTACATAGCGTTATACGATACAACGTAGTGCTACATAACGTTATACGTTATAACGTGGTGCTACATAACGTTATACGTTATAACGTCGTGCTACATAACGTTATACGGTATAACGTAATAGTATACAACGTTATACGTTATAACGTAATGCTACATAACGTTATACGTTATAACGTAATAGTATACAACGATATACGTTATAACGTAATGCTATCTAACGCTATACGTTATAACGTAATAGTATATAACGTTATACGTTATAACGTAATGCTACATAACGTTATACGTTGTAACGTAATAGTATACAACGTTATACGTTATAACGTAATGCTACATAACATTATACGTTATAAGGTTATAGTAAACAACGTTATATGTTATAGCATAATGCTACATAACGTTATACGTTATAACGTAATGCTACATAACGTTATAGGTTATAAGCTAGTAGTATACAACGTTATACGTTATAACGTAATGCTACATAACGTTATACGTTATAACGTAATAGTATACAACGTTATACGTTATAACGTAATGCTACATAACGTTATACGTTATAACGTAATGCTACATAACGTTATACGTTAGAACGTAATAGTATACAACGTTATACGTTATAACGTAATGCTACATATCGTTATACGTTATAACGTAATGCTACATAACGTTATACGTTATAACGTAATAGTATACAACGTTATACGTTATAACGTCGTGCTACATAACGTTATACGTTATAACGTAATAGTATGCAACGTTATACGTTATAACGTAATGCTACATAACGTTATACGTTATAACGTAATAGTATACAACGTTATACGTTATAACGTAATGCTACATATCGTTATACGTTATAACGTAATAGTATACAACGTTATACGTTATAACGTAATGCTACATAACGTTATACGTTATAACGTAATAGTATACAACGTTATACGTTATAACGTAATGAAACATATCGTTATACGTTATAACGTAATGCTACATAACGTTATACGTTATAACGTAATAGTATACAACGTTATACGTTATAACGTCGTGCTACATAACGTTATACGTTATAACGTAATAGTATACAACGTTATACGTTATAACGTAATGCTACATAACGTTATACGTTATAACGTAATGCTACATAACGTTATACGTTATAACGTAATAGTATAAAACGTTATACGTTATAACGTAATGCTACATATCGTTATACGTTATAACGTAATAGTATACAACGTTATACGTTATAACGTAATGCTACATAACGTTATACGTTATAACGTAATAGTATACAACGTTATACGTTATATCGTAATGCTACATATCGTTATACGTTATAACGTAATGCTACATAACGTTATACGTTAGAACGTAATAGTATACAACGTTATACGTTATAACGTAATGCTACATAACGTTATACGTTATAACGTAATAGTATACAACGTTATACGTTATAACGTAATGCTACATAACGTTATACGTTATAACGTAATAGTATACAACGTTATACGTTATAACGTAATGCTACATAACGTTATACGTTATAAGGCAATAGTATACCACGTTATACGTTATAACGTAATGCTACATAACGTCATACGTTATAAGGTACTAGTATACCACGTTATACGTTATAACGTAATGCTACATAACGTTATACGTTATAACGTAATAGTATACAACGTTATACGTTATAACGTAATGCTACATAACGTTATACGTTATAACGTAATAGTATACAACGTTATACGTTATAACGTAATGCTACATAACGTTATACGTTATAAGGTAATAGTATACCACGTTATACGTTATAACGTAATGCTACATAACGTTATACGTTATAACGTAATAGTATACAACGTTATACGTTATAACGTAATAGTATACAACGTTTTACGTTATAACGTAATGCTATCTAACGTTATACGTTATAACGTAATAGTATACAACGTTATACGTTATAACGTAATGCTACATATCGTTATACGTTATAAGGTAGTAGTATACAACGTTATACGTTATAACGTAATGTTACATACCGTTATACGTTATAACGTAATAGTATACAACGTTATACGTTATAACGTAATGCTACATAACGTTATACGTTATAAGGTAGTAGTATACAACGTTATACGTTATAACGTAATGTTACATACCGTTATACGTTATAACGTAATAGTATACAACGTTATACGTTATAACGTAATGCTACATAACGTTATACGTTATAACGTAATAGTATACAACGTTATACGTTATAACGTAATGCTACATAACGTTATACGTTATAACGTAATAGTATACAACGTTATACGTTATAACGTAATGCTACATAACGTTATACGTTATAACGTAATGCTACATAACGTTATACGTTAGAACGTAATAGTATACAACGTTATACGTTATAACGTAATGCTACATATCGTTATACGTTATAACGTAATGCTACATAACGTTATACGTTATAACGTAATAGTATACAACGTTATACGTTATAACGTCGTGCTACATAACGTTATACGTTATAACGTAATAGTATGCAACGTTATACGTTATAACGTAATGCTACATAACGTTATACGTTATAACGTAATAGTATACAACGTTATACGTTATAACGTAATGCTACATATCGTTATACGTTATAACGTAATAGTATACAACGTTATACGTTATAACGTAATGCTACATAACGTTATACGTTATAACGTAATAGTATACAACGTTATACGTTATATCGTAATGCTACATATCGTTATACGTTATAACGTAATGCTACATAACGTTATACGTTAGAACGTAATAGTATACAACGTTATACGTTATAACGTAATGCTACATAACGTTATACGTTATAACGTAATAGTATACAACGTTATACGTTATAACGTAATGTTACATACAGTTATACGTTATAACGTAATAGTATACAACGTTATACGTTATAACGTAATGCTACATAACGTTATACGTTATAACGTAATAGTATACAACGTTATACGTTATAACGTAATGCTACATAACGTTATACGTTATAACGTAATAGTATACAACGTTATACGTTATAACGTAATGCTACATAACGTTATACGTTATAACGTATTAGTATACAACGTTATACGTTATAACGTAATGCTACATAACGTTATACGTTATAACGTAATAGTATACAACGTTATACGTTATAACGTAATAGTATACAACGTTATACGTTATAACGTAATGCTACATATCGTTATACGTTATAACGTAATAGTATACAACGTTTTACGATATTACGTAATGCTATCTAACGTTATACGTTATAAGGTACTAGTATACCACGTTATACGTTATAACGTAATGCTACATAACGTTATACGTTATAACGTAATAGTATACAACGTTATACGTTATAACGTAATGCTACATAACGTTATACGTTATAACGTAATAGTATACAACGTTATACGTTATAACGTAATGCTACATAACGTTATACGTTATAAGGTAATAGTATACCACGTTATACGTTATAACGTAATGCTACATAACGTTATACGTTATAAGGTACTAGTATACCACGTTATACGTTATAACGTAATGCTACATAACGTTATACGTTATAACGTAATAGTATACAACGTTATACGTTATAACGTAATGCTACATAACGTTATACGTTATAACGTAATAGTATACAACGTTATACGTTATAACGTAATAGTATACAACGTTATACGTTATAACGTAATGCTACATAACGTTATACGTTATAACGTAATAGTATACAACGTTATACGTTATAACGTAATGCTACAGAACGTTATACGTTATAAGGTAATAGTATACCACGTTATACGTTATAACGTAATGCTACATAACGTTATACGTTATAACGTAATAGTATACAACGTTATACGTTATAACGTAATGCTACATAACGTTATACGTTATAACGTAATAGTATACAACGTTATACGTTATAACGTAATGCTACATATCGTTATACGTTATAAGGTAATAGTATACCACGTTATACGTTATAACGTAATGCTACATAACGTTATACGTTATAACGTAATAGTATACAACGTTATACGTTATAACGTAATAGTATACAACGTTTTACGTTATAACGTAATGCTATCTAACGTTATACGTTATAACGTAATAGTATACAACGTTATACGTTATAACGTAATGCTACATATCGTTATACGTTATAACGTAATAGTATACAACGTTATACGTTATAACGTAATGCTACATAACGTTATACGTTATAACGTAATAGTATACAACGTTATACGTTATAACGTAATGCTACATAACCTTATACGTTATAAGGTTATAGTATACAACGTTATATGTTATAGCATAATGCTACATAACGTTATACGTTATAACGTAATGCTACATAACGTTATACGTTATAAGGTAGTAGTATACAACGTTATACGTTATAACGTAATGCTACATATCGTTATACGTTATAACGTAATAGTATACCACGTTATACGTTATAACGTAATGCTACATATCGTTATACGTTATAACGTAATAGTATACAACGTTATACGTTATAACGTAATGCTACATAACGTTATACGTTATAACGTAATAGTATACAACGTTATACGTTATAACGTAATGCTACATAACATTACACGTTATAAGGTTATAGTATACAACGTTATATGTTATAGCATAATGCTACATAACGTTATACGTTATAACGTAATGCTACATAACGTTATACGTTATAAGGTAGTAGTATACAACGTTATACGTTATAACGTAATGTTACATACCGTTATACGTTATAACGTAATAGTATACAACGTTATACGTTATAACGTAATGCTACATAACGTTATACGTTATATCGTAATAGTATACAACGTTATACGTTATAACGTAATGCTACATAACGTTATACGTTATAACGTAATAGTATACAACGTTATACGTTATAACGTAATGCTACATATCGTTATACGTTATAACGTAATAGTATACAACGTTTTACGTTATAACGTAATGCTATCTAACGTTATACGTTATAAGGTACTAGTATACCACGTTATACGTTATAACGTAATGCTACATAACCTTATACGTTATAACGTAATAGTATACAACGTTATACGTTATAACGTAATGCTACATAACGTTATACGTTATAACGTAATAGTATACAACGTTATACGTTATAACGTAATGCTACATAACGTTATACGTTATAAGGTAATAGTATACCACGTTATACGTTATAACGTAATGCTACATAACGTTATACGTTATAAGGTACTAGTATACCACGTTATACGTTATAACGTAATGCTACATAACGTTATACGTTATAACGTAATAGTATACAACGTTATACGTTATAACGTAATGCTACATAACGTTATACGTTATAACGTAATAGTATAGAACGTTATACGTTATAACGTAATAGTATACAACGTTATACGTTATAACGTAATGCTACATAACGTTATACGTTATAACGTAATAGTATACAACGTTATACGTTATAACGTAATGCTACAGAACGTTATACGTTATAAGGTAATAGTATACCACGTTATACGTTATAACGTAATGCTACATAACGTTATACGTTATAACGTAATAGTATACAACGTTATACGTTATAACGTAATGCTACATAACGTTATACGTTATAACGTAATAGTATACAACGTTATACGTTATAACGTAATGCTACATATCGTTATACGTTATAGCGTAATGCTACATAACGTTATACGTTATAACGTAATAGTATACAACGTTATACGTTATAACGTAATGCTACATAACGTTATACGTTATAACGTAATAGTATACAACGTTATACGTTATAACGTAATGCTACATAACGTTATACGTTATAACGTAATAGTATACAACGTTATACGTTATAACGTAATGCTACATATCGTTATACGTTATAACGTAATGCTACATAACGTTATACGTTATAACGTAATAGTATACAACGTTATACGTTATAACGTCGTGCTACATAACGTTATACGTTATAACGTAATAGTATACAACGTTATACGTTATAACGTAATGCTACATAACGTTATACGTTATAACGTAATAGTATACAACGTTATACGTTATAACGTAATGCTACATAACGTTATACGTTATAACGTAATAGTATACAACGTTATACGTTATATCGTAATGCTACATATCGTTATACGTTATAACGTAATGCTACATAACGTTATACGTTAGAACGTAATAGTATACAACGTTATACGTTATAACGTAATGCTACATAACGTTATACGTTATAACGTAATAGTATACAACGTTATACGTTATAACGTAATGCTACATAACGTTATACGTTATAACGTAATAGTATACAACGTTATACGTTATAACGTAATGCTACATAACGTTATACGTTATAACGTAATAGTATACAACGTTATACGTTATTACGTAATGCTACATAACGTTATACGTTATAAGGCAATAGTATACCACGTTATACGTTATAACGTAATGCTACATAACGTTATACGTTATAAGGTACTAGTATACCACGTTATACGTTATAACGTAATGCTACATAACGTTATACGTTATAACGTAATAGTATACAACGTTATACGTTATAACGTAATGCTACATAACGTTATACGTTATAACGTAATAGTATACAACGTTATACGTTATAACGTAATGCTACATAACGTTATACGTTATAAGGTAATAGTATACCACGTTATACGTTATAACGTAATGCTACATAACGTTATACGTTATAAGGTACTAGTATACCACGTTATACGTTATAACGTAATGCTACATAACGTTATACGTTATAACGTAATAGTATACAACGTTATACGTTATAACGTAAGGCTACATAACTTTATACGTTATAAGGTTATAGTATACAACGTTATATGTTATAGCATAATGCTACATAACGTTATACGTTATAACGTAATGCTACATAACGTTATACGTTATAACGTAATAGTATACAACGTTATACGTTATAACGTAATGCTACATAACGTTATACGTTATAACGTAATAGTATACAACGTTATACGTTATAACGTAATGCTACATAACGTTATACGTTATAACGTTATAGTATACAACGTTATACGTTATAACGTAATGCTACATATCGTTATACGTTATAACGTAATGCTACATAACGTTATACGTTATAACGTAATAGTATACAACGTTATACGTTATAACGTAATGCTACATAACGTTATACTTTATAACGTAATAGTATACAACGTTATACGTTATAACGTAATGCTACATAACGTTATACGTTATAACGTAATAGTATACAACGTTATACGTTATTACGTAATGCTACATAACGTTATACGTTATAAGGCAATAGTATACCACGTTATACGTTATAACGTAATGCTACATAACGTTATACGTTATAAGGTACTAGTATACCACGTTATACGTTATAACGTAATGCTACATAACGTTATACGTTATAACGTAATAGTATACAACGTTATACGTTATAACGTAATGCTACATAACGTTATACGTTATAACGTAATAGTATACAACGTTATACGTTATAACGTAATGCTACATAACGTTATACGTTATAAGGTAATAGTATACCACGTTATACGTTATAACGTAATGCTACATAACGTTATACGTTATAAGGTACTAGTATACCACGTTATACGTTATAACATAATGCTACATAACGTTATACGTTATAACGTAATAGTATACAACGTTATGAAGTTATAACGTAATGCTACATAACGTTATACGTTATAACGTAATAGTATACAACGTTATACGTTATAACGTAATAGTATACAACGTTATACGTTATAACGTAATGCTACATAACGTTATACGTTATAACGTAATAGTATACAACGTTATACGTTATAACGTAATGCTACATAACGTTATACGTTATAAGGTAATAGTATACCACGTTATACGTTATAACGTAATGCTACATAACGTTATACGTTATAACGTAATAGTATACAACGTTATACGTTATAACGTAATGCTACATAACGTTATACGTTATAACGTAATAGTATACAACGTTATACGTTATAACGTAATGCTACATATCGTTATACGTTATAACGTAATGCTACATAACGTTATACGTTATAACGTAATGCTACATAACGTTATACGTTATAAGGTAATAGTATACCACGTTATACGTTATAACGTAATGCTACATAACGTTATACGTTATAACGTAATAGTATACAACGTTATACGTTATAACGTAATGCTACATAACGTTATACGTTATAACGTAATAGTATACAACGTTATACGTTATAACGTAATGCTACATATCGTTATACGTTATAACGTAATGCTACATAACGTTATACGTTATAACGTAATAGTATACAACGTTATACGTTATAACGTAATGCTACATAACGTTATACGTTATAACGTAATAGTATACAACGTTATACGTTATAACGTAATGCTACATAACGTTATACGTTATAACGTAATAGTATACAACGTTATACGTTATAACGTAATGCTACATATCGTTATACGTTATAACGTAATGCTACATAACGTTATACGTTATAACGTAATAGTATACAACGTTATACGTTATAACGTCGTGCTACATAACGTTATACGTTATAACGTAATAGTATACAACGTTATACGATATAACGTAATGCTACATAACGTTATACGTTATAACGTAATAGTATACAACGTTATACGTTATAACGTAATGCTACATATCGTTATACGTTATAACGTAATAGTATACAACGTTATACGTTATAACGTAATGCTACATAACGTTATACGTTATAACGTAATAGTATACAACGTTATACGTTATATCGTAATGCTACATATCGTTATACGTTATAACGTATTGCTACATAACGTTATACGTTATAACGTAATAGTATACAACGTTATACGTTATAACGTAATGCTACATAACGTTATACGTTATAACGTAATAGTATACAACGTTATACGTTATAACGTAATGCTACATAACGTTATACGTTATAACGTAATAGTATACAACGTTATACGTTATAACGTAATGCTACATAACGTTATACGTTATAAGGCAATAGTATACCACGTTATACGTTATAACGTAATGCTACATAACGTTATACGTTATAAGGTACTAGTATACCACGTTATACGTTATAACGTAATGCTACATAACGTTATACGTTATAACGTAATAGTATACAACTTTATACGTTATAACGTAATGCTACATAACGTTATACGTTATAACGTAATAGTATACAACGTTATACGTTATAACGTAATGCTACATAACGTTATACGTTATAAGGTAATAGTATACCACGTTATACGTTATAACGTAATGCTACATAACGCTATACGTTATAACGTAATAGTATACAACGTTATACGTTATAACGTAATAGTATACAACGTTTTACGTTATAACGTAATGCTATCTAACGTTATACGTTATAACGTAATAGTATACAACGTTATACGTTATAACGTAATGCTACATATCCTTATACGTTATAACGTAATAGTATACAACGTTATACGTTATAACGTAATGCTACATAACGTTATACGTTATAACGTAATAGTATACAACGTTATACGTTATAACGTAATGCTACATAACATTATACGTTATAAGGTTATAGTATACAACGTTATATGTTATAGCATAATGCTACATAACGTTATACGTTATAACGTAATGCTACATAACGTTATACGTTATAAGGTAGTAGTATACAACGTTATACGTTATAACGTAATGCTACATAACGTTATACGTTATAACGTAATAGTATACAACGTTATACGTTATAACGTAATGCTACATATCGTTATACGTTATAACGTAATAGTATACAACGTTATACGTTATAACGTAATGCTACATAACGTTATACGTTATAACGTAATAGTATACAACGTTATACGTTATAACGTAATGCTACATAACATTATACGTTATAAGGTTATAGTATACAACGTTATATGTTATAGCATAATGCTACATAACGTTATACGTTATAACGTAATGCTACATAACATTATACGTTATAAGGTAGTAGTATACAACGTTATACGTTATAACGTAATGCTACATAACGTTATACGTTATAACGTAATAGTATACAACGTTATACGTTATAACGTAATGCTACATAACGTTATACGTTATAAGGTAATAGTATACCACGTTATACGTTATAACGTAATGCTACATAACGTTATACGTTATAACGTAATAGTATACAACGTTATACGTTATAACGTAATGCTACATAACGTTATACGTTATAACGTAATAGTATACAACGTTATACGTTATAACGTAATGCTACATAACGTTATACGTTATAACGTAATAGTATACAACGAAATACGTTATAACGTAATGCTACATAACGTTATACGTTATAAGGTAATAGTATATAACGTTATACGTTATAGCGTAATACTACATAACGTTATACGTTATAAGGTAATAGTATTTAACGTTATACGTTATAACGCAATGCTACATAACGTAATACGTTATAAGGTAACAGTACATAGCGTTATACGATATAACGTAGTGCTACATAACGTTATACGTTATAACGTGGTGCTACATAACGTTATACGCTATAGCGTAATGCTACATAACGTTATACGTTATATGGTAATAGTATATAACGGTATACGTTATAACGTAATGCTACATAACGTTATACGTTCTAAGGTAATAGTATATAACGTTATACGTTATAACGTAGTGCTACATAACGTTATACGTTATAACGTAATAGTATACAACGTTATACGTTATAACGTAATGCTACATAACGTTATACGTTATAAGGTAATAGTATACCACGTTATACGTTATAACGTAATGCTACATAACGCTATACGTTATAACGTAATAGTATACAACGTTATACGTTATAACGTAATAGTATACAACGTTTTACGTTATAACGTAATGCTATCTAACGTTATACGTTATAACGTAATAGTATACAACGTTATACGTTATAACGTAATGCTACATATCCTTATACGTTATAACGTAATAGTATACAACGTTATACGTTATAACGTAATGCTACATAACGTTATACGTTATAACGTAATAGTATACAACGTTATACGTTATAACGTAATGCTACATAACATTATACGTTATAAGGTTATAGTATACAACGTTATATGTTATAGCATAATGCTACATAACGTTATACGTTATAACGTAATGCTACATAACGTTATACGTTATAAGGTAGTAGTATACAACGTTATACGTTATAACGTAATGCTACATAACGTTATACGTTATAACGTAATAGTATACAACGTTATACGTTATAACGTAATGCTACATATCGTTATACGTTATAACGTAATAGTATACAACGTTATACGTTATAACGTAATGCTACATAACGTTATACGTTATAACGTAATAGTATACAACGTTATACGTTATAACGTAATGCTACATAACATTATACGTTATAAGGTTATAGTATACAACGTTATATGTTATAGCATAATGCTACATAACGTTATACGTTATAACGTAATGCTACATAACGTTATACGTTATAAGGTAGTAGTATACAACGTTATACGTTATAACGTAATGCTACATAACGTTATACGTTATAACGTAATAGTATACAACGAAATACGTTATAACGTAATGCTACATAACGTTATACGTTATAAGGTAATAGTATATAACGTTATACGTTATAGCGTAATACTACATAACGTTATACGTTATAAGGTAATAGTATTTAACGTTATACGTTATAACGCAATGCTACATAACGTAATACGTTATAAGGTAACAGTACATAGCGTTATACGATATAACGTAGTGCTACATAACGTTATACGTTATAACGTGGTGCTACATAACGTTATACGCTATAGCGTAATGCTACATAACGTTATACGTTATATGGTAATAGTATATAACGGTATACGTTATAACGTAATGCTACATAACGTTATACGTTCTAAGGTAATAGTATATAACGTTATACGTTATAACGTAGTGCTACATAACGTTATACGTTATAACGTAATAGTATACAACGTTATCGAGTGCCCGCGGTGCAACGGTCGGGCTATTGAGCCCGGCCACCCTCCGCGGGAGGGGAAGCAAGAAGGCGCGCGTCTGGACGCCCTAGAGAAAAAGATGGGCGAACTCGGTCCCTCCATCATGAGGGCCATCGAGGAACGGTTCGGGGGCCGAAGACCGCGCAGCCCCGAACCTCGGCGCAAGGCGGACCAACCCGCTGTCCCACGCGTCACCCAAGCCACAATGCTCCCGAGGGAGCAGGAGGGTGGCGAATGGAGGGTGGTGGAAAGACGGCAGCGGAAGAAAAGGGCCGCAAGGAAGGAGGAGGAAAAAGAGAGAATGCCCGCTGCTCCTTCGTCGCGAGTAACGGGCGTACGGAAGACGGGCGTCGCACTGGTGGCTAAAAAAGGAACGGCGCAGGCGACAAAAACGGCCGGGCTCCCCCGCGCACCGCGTACGTCCGCGGTGACGTTGACTATCAACGAGGGGGTTAAGACTTCATACGCCGATGTTCTCGCGACGGCGCGACAGAAGGTCCCGCTTGCGGAGATCGGCGTCGAATCCCTCGGAATGAGGAAGTCGATGACCGGGGGTATAATTATCCGGCTCCCAGGCGACAGAGACAGAGGAAAGGCGTCGCGATTGGCGACGCGTCTGGCCGAGGTGCTGGATCCGGCCGCGGTGAGAGTAGCGGCCCCGAACAGGACGGCGGAGCTGAGGGTAGCCGGGATAGACATCTCGATCGCTAAGGAGGAGCTGCGGCAGGCGCTGGCCTCAGCGGCGGGATGCGGCAGTGCGGAAGTGCGGGTCGGAGAGATCCGCACCACCAGATACGGCCTTGGGACTGCATGGGTAAGGTGCCCAGTGGCTGGAGCCCGGAAATTAGCCCGGGACGGGAAAGTAGCTCTGGGATGGTCCACGGCGAAGGTCACGGCTATCCCGAAGAGACCCTTGCAGTGCTTTAAATGCCTGGAGCTGGGGCACATGCGGGCAACCTGCACGTCCAACGTGGATCGCGGGCATCTGTGCTACAGGTGTGGCGGTAGCGGGCATCGTGCCAGGGGGTGTCCCGCCTCCGCGCCCAAGTGCCCGTTATGCGAGTCGCTGGGGGCGCCAGCCAACCATAGGATGTGCGGGGCGGCATGTGCTCCGCCGAGAACTAAGAGGAAGCCACCGATCCGTGAACCGACCGCGGAGGTAACGCAAGAGGGGAGCACCGTCGAACATTCAGCGGCAGATGGCCGGGAGGAGGCCATGGAGGTGATCGAGGGATTTTAACCGTCTCCTCCAATGCAACCTGGGCAGATCGAGAAGGGCGCATGACCTGCTCCTCCAGACTATCCGGGAGGGAGAGGTCGCCCTCGCGACAGTGGCCGAGCCGTATCGCGTCCCTGACGCTCCCAACTGGATCGGGGATTTGGACGGACTGACGGCCATAACTTGGACGCCGACCCTGGGCGCCTTTGGCGCCCTGCTTGACCGTGGCAGCGGCTACGTCGCGGTCGAATGGGCAGGAATAGCGGTGGTGGCGGTCTACGTCTCCCCCAACAGCGGCCTGGCCGCGTTCGGGGATTTTCTGGACGATGTCGGGGAATGCGTCAAAAGGTGCTTTCCCCGTCAGGTGCTGGTCCTCGGGGACTTCAACGCTCACTCGACGCAGTGGGGGAACTCCGCGACGAACGCCAGAGGAAGATGGCTGACAGACTGGGCTGCGGGACTCGGACTCCTGCTGGTAAACAAGGGTACGGCGAGCACCTGCGTGGCGTGGAGGGGGTCCTCCGTGGTCGACATCACGTGGGCCACCTCGAAGCTGTACCCGAGGATCCGTGACTGGAGAGTGGCCGAGGGAGTCGAGACCTTGTCCGATCACCTCTACATACTTATGGAGGTGGTCTCGGAGGACGTGGACGAAAATAACAACCAAGTCGCCCGAGGTGGTGCGAGCCGCTCCGGCCCGCAACCACCCAGATGGCGCCTGAAGGAGCGGGACAGGGAGATGCTGCGGGCGGCAGCCATCGTCTCGGCGTGGAGCTGGGACGCCCAAGGGACGACCAGTCTGGGAAGCGTCGACGAAGAGGCGGAGATCCTCCAAGAATACATGAACGCGGCGTGCGACGCCTCGATGCCGCGCTCCGTCCCGGGCGGTGGACGCAACCGCAGCGTCCACTGGTGGACGCCGGAGATAGCGGAATTGCGGGCGAGCTGCGTACGGGCACGCAGAAGATTCCTGAGGGCCCGTCGCCGTAGAAGGACGCGCGACGAGGAGGAGATCTCCCGCTGCTACGGGGTCTACAGAGAGGCGAGACGAACTCTGCAGCGGGAGATCAAGATCGCGAAGGCTCGGTCTTGGAAGGAGCTGATCGAGGCGGTTGAGTCAGACCCGTGGGGGCGGCCGTACAAGGTGGTAACGAAGAAGTTGCGACCCGCGGCCCCCTCGCTGACCGCCAACATGGATCCGGTACTGCTGGCCAGGGTCATCGGGACGCTGTTTCCGCGGCAGGACAGCGACGCGGGGCGGTCGGGATCGTCCCTCTCCTCCGGCGGGGGCGAGACGTCGTCAACAGCAGCGGTGGCGACGACGTCGACGGAGCGGAGCGAGGAGCTGCAGGTCACTCAGGAGGAGCTTCTCGCGGCGACTAAGAAGATGGCGTCCCGGGATGTGGCACCGGGTCCGGACGGAGTTCCGGGCCGAGTCTGGGCGGAGACGATGGAGGTGGTGGCCCCTCGCGTGCGGCACCTGTTTACCCGATGCCTGAGGGAGGGCATCTACCCGCGGATATGGCGGATGGCGAGATTGGTCCTGCTGCGAAAGGAGGGTCGTCCGCCGGAGTCGCCGTCAGCGTACAGGCCGATATGCCTGCTGGACGAGATCGGGAAGCTCCTCGAGAGGGTGATCGCCGCCCGTCTGGAGGCCCATATCTCGGGGCGGGTTCCCGGATGGCACGACAGTCAGTACGGCTTTCGCCGGGGTCGCTCCACGGTGGATGCTGTGAAGCGGGTTAGGAGCATGGCGGAGGACATGGTTTCCCGCTACGGAACGGCGGTAGCGGTCTCCCTGGACGTCAGCAATGCCTTCAACTCTATCCCCTGGGCGAGGATAATGGAGGCTCTGCGACATTTCGAGGTGCCGGCGTACCTGGTTGAGGTCATCGGAGCCTACCTAAACGATAGGTGGATCACCTTCACTGGGAAGAACGGGGAAGAGAGAAGGCGCGTGGAGCGCGGCGTCCCGCAGGGTTCGGTGTTGGGACCAATCTTGTGGATCACGGCCTACGACTCCGTCCTTCGATGCCCGATGCCCCCGGGCACGGGCTTGGTCTGTTACGCCGACGATACCTTGGTACTAGCCGGGGGACGGTGGTGGAGTGAGACCGTGATTCTCGCGGAAGACGCTGTGGCATGCGCGGTGCACGCTATTCAACGACTGGGATTGAACGTGTCGCCGGCCAAGTCGGAGGCCCTATGGTTCTTCGACCGCCGCCGCGGGGGATCCCCTCCCGATGGTTTGTCCGTGGCCATAAATGGCGAAGCGGTGCCGGTGAAGTGTCGTATGAGGTACCTGGGCCTCACCATCGACAGTCGGTGGACGTTCGGACCACATTTCGAGCTCCTGGTCCCGAGGGTGACGGCCGCAGCCAACGCCTTGTGCGGCCTTCTTCCGAATATAGGCGGAGCAGGGTCGGGAGTCCGCCGACTCTACGAGGGAGTGATCCGGTCCCGGGTCCTCTATGGGGCACCGGTGTGGGCCCAAGACCTGATGGCCAACCGCCGCAGTCGTACCCTGGTGAGGAGACTGCAAAGGACGATCGCTATCCGAATAGCCAGAGGATATCGAACAATATCCTACGAGTCGGCGACAGTGCTGGCGGCGTCCCCCCCGTTCGAGCTGCGGGCCCTCGAGCTCTGTCGGGTGCATGAACACCTGAGGGCACCGCCTTCGACGGTGGCGCTGTCGCTGGGCGGCCTCTCGGCCTCGAACGTCCGGGAAGAGGCAAAGCTGGAGATCTGGGAGCGGTGGCGCACCCAGCTGATGGAGGAGGACGCCAGGCGGCCACACCGAGCCGTCCGCGCCGTGCTTCCCAATTGGGAGGCTTGGAGAGATCAAGGCGGGGTTCCGCTCACCTTCAGGACGACACAGATGCTCGCCGGACACGGGGTCTTCGGTGAGTACCTGCTGAAGATCGGGCGGGAGGTGACGTCCACCTGTCACCACTGCGGGGAAGAGGAGGACACGGCACAGCACACGCTGGAGTTCTGTCCAGCGTGGGCGGAACCGCGGCGCGTCCTGCAGCTCGACATCGGCGAGAGGTTGGCTCCGGAAGCGGTCGTTGAGGCCATGCTCCGAGGGCCCCGGGAGTTTAACGCTGTCCGCGCCTACTGCGAGGAGGTTATGCAGAGAAAGGAGCGGGCAGAGAGGGACCGGAAGAGAAGAGCCGATCCCAGTAGATCATCGCATCAACGTCGCAGGGGCTCCGTACGACGCAGGGGCTCCGTACGACGCAGGGGCGCGGCGCCGCCGTCGCTGCCCCGGGTGCGCCAGATTAGGGGACGTGGCGCTAGGAGGAGTGGTTCCCCCTAGCTTCCCAACTCAAGCCGGGATGCCTCCCTAGACAACTACAACGGCAGGGAGATAGACGACGAGGCTGCACTCGGTAGTGATTCGCAAGAGACCCCGGGTGCACCTCCGAACGTCGGGATGACCACCGTGGGGTTTTAGTCGGTAGGAGTCCGACACTACACGGTCGTTGCTACGCAGCGCCGAGTGTCCATGAGGATTTCCCCACGATAAAAAAAAAAAAAAAAAAAAAAAAAGTATACAACGTTATACGTTATAACGTAATGCTACATAACGTTATACGTTATAAGGTAATAGTATACAACGTATAACGTTATAAGGTAACAATATATAACGAAATACGTTATCACGTAATGCTACATAACGTTATACGTTATAAGGTAAGCGTATATAACGTTATACGTTATGGCGTAATGCTACATAACATTATACGTTATAAGGTAATAGTATATAACGTTACACGTTATAACGTAGTGCTACATAACGTTATACGTTATAACGTAATAGTATAAAACGTTATACGTTATAACGTAATGCTACATAACGTCATACGTTATAAGGTAATAGTATATAACGTATAACGTTATATGGTAACAATATATAACGATATACGTTATAACGTAATGCTACATAACGTTATACGTTATAAGGTAACAGTATATAACGTTATACGTTAGAACGTAATGCTACATAACGTTATACGATATAAGGTAATTGTATATAACGATATACGTTATAACGTAGTGCTACATAACGTTATACGTTATAAGGTAAGAGTATATAACGTTATACGTTATTACGTAATGCTACATAACGTTGTACGTTATAAGGTAATACTATATAACGTTATACGTTATAACGTAGTGCTACATAACGTTATACGTTATAACGTAATAGTATAGAACGATATACGTTATAACGTAATGCTACATAACGTTATACGTTATAAGGTAATAGTATATAACGTTATCCGTTATAACGTAATAGTACATAACGTAATACGTTATAAGGTAACAGTACATAGCGTTATACGATATAACGTAGAGCTACATAACGTTATACGTTATAACGTGGTGCTACATAACGTTATACGTTATAACGTCGTGCTACATAACGTTATACGTTATAACGTAATAGTATACAACGTTATACGTTAGAACGTAATGCTACATAACGTTATACGTTATAACGTAATAGTATACAACGTTATACGTTATAACGTAATGCTACATATCGTTATACGTTATAACGTAATAGTATACAACGTTATACGTTATAACGTAATGCTACATAACGTTATACGTTATAACGTAATAGTATACAACGTTATACGTTATAACGTAATGCTACATATCGTTATACGTTATAACGTAATGCTACATAACGTTATACGTTATAACGTAAGAGTATACAACGTTATACGTTATAACGTAATGCTACATAACGTTATACGTTATAACGTAATAGTATACAACGTTATACGTTATAACGTAATGCTACATATCGTTATACGTTATAACGTAATGCTACATAACGTTATACGTTATAACGTAATAGTATACAACGTTATACGTTATATCGTAATGCTACATAACGTTATACGTTATAACGTAATAGTATACAACGTTATTCGTTATAACGTAATGCTACATAACGTTATACGTTATAACGTAATAGTATACAACGTTATACGTTATAACGTAATGCTACATAACGTTATACGTTATAACGTAATAGTATACAACGTTATACGTTATAACGTAATGCTACATATCGCTATACGTTATAACGTAATGCTACATAACGTTATACGTTATAACGTAATAGTATACAACGTTATACGTTATAACGTAATGCTACATAACGTTATACGTTATAACGTAATAGTATACAACGTTATACGTTATAACGTAATAGTATACAACGTTATACGTTATAACGTAATGCTACATAACGTTATACGTTATAACGTAATAGTACACAACGTTATACGTTATAACGTAATGCTACATAACGTTATACGTTATAACGTAATAGTATACAACGTTATACGTTATAACGTAATGCTACATAACGTTATACGTTATAAGGCAATAGTATACCACGTTATACGTTATAACGTAATGCTACATAACGTTATACGTTATAAGGTACTAGTATACCACGTTATACGTTATAACGTAATGCTACATAACGTTATACGTTATAACGTAATAGTATACAACGTTATACGTTATAACGTAATGCTACATAACGTTATACGTTATAACGTAATAGTATACAACGTTATACGTTATAACGTAATGCTACATAACGTTATACGTTATAAGGTAATAGTATACCACGTTATACGTTATAACGTAATGCTACATAACGTTATACGTTATAACGTAATAGTATACAACGTTATACGTTATAACGTAATAGTATACAACGTTATACGTTATAACGTAATGCTACATAACGTTATACGTTATAACGTAATAGTATACAACGTTATACGTTAAAACGTAATGCTACATAACGTTATACGTTATAAGGTAATAGTATACCACGTTATACGTTATAACGTAATGCTACATAACGTTATACGTTATAACGTAATAGTATACAACGTTATACGTTATAACGTAATGCTACATAACGTTATACGTTATAACGTAATAGTATACAACGTTATACGTTATAACGTAATGCTACATATCGTTATACGTTATAACGTAATGCTACATAACGTTATACGTTATAACGTAATAGTATACAACGTTATACGTTATAACGTAATGCTACATAACGCTATACGTTATAACGTAATAGTATACAACGTTATACGTTATAACGTAATAATATACAACGTTATACGTTATAACGTAATGCTACATAACGTTATACGTTATAACGTAATAGTATACAACGTTATACGTTATAACGTAATGCTACATAACGTTATACGTTATAAGGTAATAGTATACCACGTTATACGATATAACGTAATGCTACATAACGTTATACGTTATAACGTAATAGTATACAACGTTATACGTTATACGTAATAGTATACAACGTTATACGTTATAACGTAATAGTATACAACGTTATACGTTATAACGTAATGCTACATAACGTTATATGTTATAAGATAATAGTATACCACGTTATACGTTATAACGTAATGCTACATAACGTTATATGTTATAACGTAATAGTATACAACGTTATACGTTATAACGTAATGCTACATATCGTTATACGTTATAACGTAATGCTACATAACGTTATACGTTATAACGTAATAGTATACAACGTTATACGTTATAACGTAATGCTACATAACGTTATACGTTATAACGTAATAGTATACAACGTTATACGTTATAACGTAATAGTATACAACGTTATACGTTATAACGTAATGCTACATAACGTTATACGTTATAACGTAATAGTATACAACGTTATACGTTATAACGTAATGCTACATAACGTTATACGTTATAAGGTAATAGTATACCACGTTATACGTTATAACGTAATGCTACATAACGTTATACGTTATAACGTAATAGTATACAACGTTATACGTTATAACGTAATAGTATACAACGTTATACGTTATAACGTAATAGTATACAACGTTATACGTTATAACGTAATGCTACATAACGTTATACGTTATAACGTAATAGTATACAACGAAATACGTTATAACGTAATGCTACATAACGTTATACGTTATAAGGTAATAGTATATAACGTTATACGTTATAGCGAAATGCTACATAACGTTATACGTTATAAGGTAATAGTATATAACGTTATACGTTATAACGCAATGCTACATAACGTAATACGTTATACGGTAACAGTACATAGCGTTATACGTTATAACGTAGTGCTACATAACGTTATACGTTATAACGTGGTGCTACATAACGTTATACGTTATAACGTAATAGTATACAACGTTATACGTTATAACGTAATAGTATACAACGTTATACGTTATAACGTAATGCTACATATCGTTATACGTTATAACGTAATAGTATACAACGAAATACGTTATAACGTAATGCTACATAACGTTATACGTTATAAGGTAATAGTATACCACGTTATACGTTATAACGTAATGCTACATAACGTTATACGTTATAACGTAATAGTATACAACGTTATACGTTATAACGTAATGCTACATATCGTTATACGTTATAACGTAATGCTACATAACGTTATACGTTATAACGTAATAGTATACAACGTTATACGTTATAACGTAATGCTACATAACGTTATACGTTATAACGTAATAGTATACAAAGTTATACGTTATAACGTAATAGTATACAACGTTATACGTTATAACGTAATAGTATACAACGTTATACGTTATAACGTAATAGTATACAACGTTATACGTTATAACGTAATGCTACATAACGTTATACGTTATAACGTAATAGTATACAACGAAATACGTTATAACGTAATGCTACATAACGTTATACGTTATAAGGTAATAGTATATAACGTTATACGTTATAGCGAAATGCTACATAACGTTATACGTTATAAGGTAATAGTATATAACGTTATACGTTATAACGCAATGCTACATAACGTAATACGTTATACGGTAACAGTACATAGCGTTATACGTTATAACGTAGTGCTACATAACGTTATACGTCATAACGTGGTGCTACATAACGTTATACGTTATAACGTCGTGCTACATAACGTTATACGTTATAACGTAATAGTATACAACGTTATACGTTATAACGTAATGCTACATAACGTTATACGTTATAACGTAATAGTATACAACGTTTTACGTTATTACGTAATGCTATCTAACGTTATACGTTATAACGTAATAGTATACAACGTTATACGTTATAACGTAATGCTACATATCGTTATACGTTATAACGTAATAGTACACAACGTTATACGTTATAACGTAATGCTACATAACGTTATACGTTATAACGTAATAGTATACAACGTTATACGTTATAACGTAATGCTACATAACATTATACGTTATAAGGTTATAGTATACAACGTTATATGTTATAGCATAATGCTACATAACGTTATACGTTATAACGTAATGCTACATAACGTTATACGTTATAAGGTAGTAGTATACAACGTTATACGTTATAACGTAATGCTACATAACGTTATACGTTATAACGTACTAGTATACAACGTTATACGTTATAACGTCGTGCTACATAACGTTATACGTTATAACGTAATGGTATACAACGTTATACGTTATAACGTAATGCTACATAACGTTATACGTTATAACGTAATAGTATACAACTTTATACGTTATAACGTAATGCTACATAACATTATACGTTATAAGGTTATAGTATACAACGTTATATGTTATAGCATAATGCTACATAACGTTATACGTTATAACGTAATGCTACATAACGTTATACGTTATAAGGTAGTAGTATACAACGTTATACGTTATAACGTAATGCTACATAACGTTATACGTTATAACGTACTAGTATACAACGTTATACGTTATAACGTCGTGCTACATAACGTTATACGTTATAACGTAATAGTATACAACGTTATACGTTATAACGTAATGCTACATAACGTTATACGTTATAACGTAATAGTATACAACGTTGTACGTTATAACGTAATGCTACATATCGTTATACGTTATAATGTAATAGTATACAACGTTGTACGTTATAACGTAATGCTACATAACGTTATACGTTATAACGTAATAGTATACAACGTTATACGTTATAACGTAATGCTATCTAACGTTATACGTTATAACGTAATAGTATACAACGTTATACGTTATAACGTAATGCTACATATCGTTATACGTTATAACGTAATAGTATACAACGTTATACGTTATAACGTAATGCTACATAACGTTATACGTTATAAGGTACTAGTATAAAGCGTCATACGTTATAACGTAATGCTACATAACGTTATACGTTATAAGGTAATAGTATACAACGTTATACGTTATAACCTAATGCTACATAACGTTATACGTTATAAGGTAATAATATATAACGTATAACGTTATAAGGTAACAATATATAACGATATACGTTATAACGTAATGCTACATAACGTTATACGTTATAAGGTACTAGTATACAACGTTATACGTTATAACGTAATGCTACATAACGTTATACGTTATAAGGTAATAGTATATAACGTATAACGTTATAAGGTAATAGTATATAACTTAGAACGGTGGGAATGCTTTCGACAGTGTTGGAATGCTTTCTACAGCTTTGGAATACTTTCTACAGGGTTGGAATGCTTTCTAGAGGGTTGGAATGCTTTCGACAGGGTTGGAATGCTTTCGACAGGGTGGGAATGCTTTCGACAGAGTTGGAATAACTTTCTACAGAGTTGGAATGCTTTCTACAGGGTTGGAATACCTTTGTACAGAGTTGGAATGCTTTCTACAGGGTTGGAATGCTCTCTACAGGGTTGGAATGCTTTCTACAGGGTTGGAATGCTTTCTACAGGGTTGGAACAGCTATGTACAGGGTTGGAACGCTTTCGACAGAGTTGGAATACCTTTGTACAGAGTTGGAATGCTTTCTACAGTGTTGGAATGCTTTCTACAGGGTTGGAACGCTTTCGACAGAGTTGGAATACCTTTGTACAGAGTTGGAATGCTTTCTACAGGGTTGGAATGCTATCTACCGGGTTGGAATGCTTTCGACAGAGTTGGAATACCTTTGTACAGAGTGGGAATGCTTTCTACAGGGTTGGAATACCTTTGTACAGAGTTGGAATGCTTTCTACAGGGTTGGAATGCTTTCTACAGGGTTGGAATGCTTTCGACAGAGTTGGAATACCTTTGTACAGGGTTGGAACAGCTTTGTACAGGGTTGGAATGCTTTCCACAGGGTTGGAATGCTTTCTACAGTGTTGGAATGCTTTCTACAGGGTTGGAACGCTTTCGACAGAGTTGGAATACCTTTGTACAGAGTTGGAATGCTTTCTACAGGGTTGGAATACCTTTGTACAGAGTTGGAATGCTTTCTACAGGGTTGGAATGCTTTCTACAGGGTAGAAAAGCTTTCGACAGAGTTGGAATACCTTTGTACAGTGTTGGAACAGCTTTCGACAGAGTTGGAATATCTTTGTACAGAGTTGGAATGCTTTCTACAGTGTTGGAATGCTTTCTACAGGGTTGGAACGCTTTCGACAGAGTTGGAATACCTTTGTACAGAGTTGGAATGCTTTCTACAGGGTTGGAATACCTTTGTACAGAGTTGGAATGCTTTCTACAGGGTTGGAATGCTCTCTACAGGGTTGGAATGCTTTCTACAGGGTTGGAATGCTTTCTACAGGGTTGGAACAGCTATGTACAGGGTTGGAACGCTTTCGACAGAGTTGGAATACCTTTGTACAGAGTTGGAATGCTTTCTACAGTGTTGGAATGCTTTCTACAGGGTTGGAACGCTTTCGACAGAGTTGGAATACCTTTGTACAGAGTTGGAATGCTTTCTACAGGGTTGGAATGCTATCTACCGGGTTGGAATGCTTTCGACAGAGTTGGAATACCTTTGTACAGAGTGGGAATGCTTTCTACAGGGTTGGAATACCTTTGTACAGAGTTGGAATGCTTTCTACAGGGTTGGAATGCTTTCTACAGGGTTGGAATGCTTTCGACAGAGTTGGAATACCTTTGTACAGGGTTGGAACAGCTTTGTACAGGGTGGGAATACTTTCTACAGGGTTGGAATGCTTTCCACAGGGTTGGAATGCTTTCTACAGTGTTGGAATGCTTTCTACAGGGTTGGAACGCTTTCGACAGAGTTGGAATACCTTTGTACAGAGTTGGAATGCTTTCTACAGGGTTGGAATACCTTTGTACAGAGTTGGAATGCTTTCTACAGGGTTGGAATGCTTTCTACAGGGTAGAAAAGCTTTCGACAGAGTTGGAATACCTTTGTACAGTGTTGGAACAGCTTTCGACAGAGTTGGAATATCTTTGTACAGAGTTGGAATGCTTTCTACAGTGTTGGAATGCTTTCTACAGGGTTGGAACGCTTTCGACAGAGTTGGAATACCTTTGTACAGAGTTGGAATGCTTTCTACAGCGTTGGAATACCTTTGTACAGAGTTGGAATGCTTTCTACAGGGTTGGAATGCTTTCTACAGGGTAGAAAAGCTTTCGACAGAGTTGGAATACCTTTGTACAGTGTTGGAACAGCTTTGTACAGGGTGGGAATACTTTCTACAGGGTTGAAATGCTTTCTACAGGGTTGAAATGATTTCTACAGTGTTGGAATGCTTTCTACAGGGTTGGAACGCTTTCGACAGAGTTGGAATACCTTTGTACAGAGTTGGAATGCTTTCTACAGGGTTGGAATGCTTTCTACAGGGATGGAATGCTTTCTACAGTGTTGGAATGCTTTCGACAGAGTTGGAATACCTTTGTAAAGGGTTGGAACAGCTTTGTACAGGGTGGGAATACTTTCTACAGGGTTGGAATGCTTTCTACAGGGTTGGAATGCTTTCTACAGTGTTGGAATGCTTTCTACCGGGTTGGAATGCTTTCTACAGGGTTGGAACAGTTTTGTACAGGGTTGGAACGCTTTCGACAGAGTTGGAATACCTTTGTACAGAGTTGGAATGCTTTCTACAGTGTTGGAATGCTTTCTACAGGGTTGGAACGCTTTCGACAGAGTTGGAATACCTTTGTACAGAGTTGGAATGCTTTCTACAGGGTTGGAATACCTTTGTACAGAGTTGGAATGCTTTCTACAGGGTTGGAATGCTTTCTACAGGGTAGAAAAGCTTTCGACAGAGTTGGAATACCTTTGTACAGTGTTGGAACAGCTTTGTATAGGGTGGGAATACTTTCTACAGGGTTGAAATGCTTTCTACAGGGTTGAAATGATTTCTACAGTGTTGGAATGCTTTCTACAGGGTTGGAACGCTTTCGACAGAGTTGGAATACCTTTGTACAGAGTTGGAATGCTTTCTACAGGGTTGGAATGACTTTGTACAGAGTTGGAATGCTTTCTACAGCTTTGGAATACTTTCTACAGGGTTGGAATGCTTTCTAGGGGGTTGGAATACTTTCGACAGGGTTGGAATGCTTTCAACAGGGTGGGAATGCTTTCGACAGAGTTGGAATACCTTTCTACAGAGTTGGAATGCTTTCTACAGGGTTGGAATACCTTTGTACAGAGTTGGAATGCTTTCTACAGGGTTGGAATGCTTTCGACTGAGTTGGAATACCTTTGTACAGAGTCAGAATGTTATGTACAGGGTTGGAATTCTTTCTACAGAGTTGGAATACCTTTGTACAGAGTTGGAATGCTTTCTACAGGTTTGGAATACATTTTTACAGAGTTGGAGTGCTTTCTACAGGTTTGGAATACATTTGTACAGGGTTGGAATTCTGTCTACAGAGTTGGAATACCTTTGTACAGAGTTGGAATGCTTTCTACAGGGTTCGAATACTTTCTACAGGGTTGGAGTGCTTTCTACAGGGTTGGAATGCTTTCCACAGGGTTTGAATGCTTTCTACAGGGTTGGAATGCATTCTACAGGGTTGGAATGCTTTCTACAGAGTTGGAGTGCTTTCTACAGGGTTGGAATGCTTTCGACTGAGTTGGAATACCTTTGTACAGAGTTGGAATGCTTTCTACAGGGTTGGAATACTTTCTACAGGGATGGAATGCTTTCTAGATGGTTGGAATGCTTTCGACAGGGTTGGAATGCTTTCTACAGAGTTGGAATACCTTTGTACAGAGTTGGAATGCTTTCTACAGGGTTGGAATGCTCTCTACAGGGTTGGAATGCTTTCTTCAGGGTTGGAATGCTTTCTACAGGGTTGGAACAGCTTAGTACAGGGTTGGAACGCTTTCGACAGAGTTGGAATACCTTTGTACAGAGTTGGAATGGTTTCTACAGTGTTGGAATGCTTTCTACAGGGTTGGAACGCTTTTGACAGAGTTGGAATACCTTTGTACAGAGTTGGAATGCTTTCTACAGCTTTGGAATACTTTCTACAGGGTTGGAATGCTTTCAAGAGGGTTGGAATGCTTTCGACAGGGTTGGAATGCTTTCGACAGGGTGGGAATGCTATCGACAGAGTTGGAATACCTTTCTACAGAGTTCGAATGCTTTCTACAGGGTTGGAATACCTTTGTACAGAGTTGGAATGCTTTCTACATGGTTGGAATGCTTTCTACAGGGTTGGAATGCTTTCTACAGTGTTGGAATGCTTTCTACAGGGTTGGAATGCTTTCTACAGTGTTGGTATGCTTTCTACAGGGTTGGAATGCTTTCGACAGAGTTGGAATACCTTTGTACAGAGTTGGAATGCTTTCGACAGAGTTGGAATACCTTTGTACAGGGTTGGAACAGCTTTGTACAGGGTTGGAACAGCTTTGTACAGGGTGGGAATACTTTCTACAGGGATGGAATACATTTGTACAGAGCTGGAATGCTTTCTACAGTTTTGGAATACATTTGTACAGGGTTGGAATTCTTTCTACAGAGTTGGAATACCTTTGTACAGAGTTGGAATGCTTTCTACAGGTATGGAATACATTTTTACAGAGTTGGAATGCTTTCTACAGGGTTGGAATACTTTCTACAGGGTTGGAGTGCTTTCTACAGGGTTGGAATGCTTTCTACAGGGTTGGAATGCTTTCTACAGGGTTGAAATGATTTCTACAGTGTTGGAATGCTTTCTACAGGGTTGGAACGCTTTCGACAGAGTTGGAATACCTTTGTACAGAGTTGGAATGCTTTCTACAGGGTTGGAATACCTTTGTACAGAGTTGGAATGCTTTCTACAGGGTTGGAATGCTTCCGACTGAGTTGGAATACCTTTGTACAGAGTCAGAATGTTATGTACAGGGTTGGAATTCTTTCTACAGAGTTGGAATACCTATGTACAGAGTTGGAATGCTTTCTACAGGTTTGGAATACCTTTGTACAGAGTTGGGATGCTTTCTACAGGGTTGGAATGCTTTCTACAGGTTTGGAAAACCTTTGTACAGAGTTGGAATGCTTCTAAATGGTTGGAATGCGTTCGACAGAGTTGTAATACCTTTGTACAGAGTTGGAATGCTTTCTACAGGGTTGGAATACCTTTGTACAGAGTTGGAATGCTTTCTACAGGGTTGGAATGCTCTCTACAGGGTTGGAATGCTTTCTACAGGGTTGGAATGCTTTCTACAGGGTTGGAACAGCTATGTACAGGGTTGGAACGCTTTCGACAGAGTTGGAATACCTTTGTACAGAGTTGGAATGCTTTCTACAGGTTTGGAATACATTTTTACAGAGTTGGAGTGCTTTCTACAGGTTTGGAATACATTTGTACAGGGTTGGAATTCTGTCTACAGAGTTGGAATACCTTTGTACAGAGTTGGAATGCTTTCTACAGGGTTCGAATACTTTCTACAGGGTTGGAGTGCTTTCTACAGGGTTGGAATGCTTTCCACAGGGTTTGAATGCTTTCTACAGGGTTGGAATGCTTTCTACAGGGTTGGAATGCTTTCTACAGAGTTGGAGTGCTTTCTACAGGGTTGGAATGCTTTCGACTGAGTTGGAATACCTTTGTACAGAGTTGGAATGCTTTCTACAGGGTTGGAATACTTTCTACAGGGATGGAATGCTTTCTAGATGGTTGGAATGCTTTCGACAGGGTTGGAATGCTTTCTACAGAGTTGGAATACCTTTGTACAGAGTTGGAATGCTTTCTACAGGGTTGGAATGCTCTCTACAGGGTTGGAATGCTTTCTTCAGGGTTGGAATGCTTTCTACAGGGTTGGAACAGCTTAGTACAGGGTTGGAACGCTTTCGACAGAGTTGGAATACCTTTGTACAGAGTTGGAATGGTTTCTACAGTGTTGGAATGCTTTCTACAGGGTTGGAACGCTTTTGACAGAGTTGGAATACCTTTGTACAGAGTTGGAATGCTTTCTACAGCTTTGGAATACTTTCTACAGGGTTGGAATGCTTTCAAGAGGGTTGGAATGCTTTCGACAGGGTTGGAATGCTTTCGACAGGGTGGGAATGCTTTCGACAGAGTTGGAATACCTTTCTACAGAGTTCGAATGCTTTCTACAGGGTTGGAATACCTTTGTACAGAGTTGGAATGCTTTCTACATGGTTGGAATGCTTTCTACAGGGTTGGAATGCTTTCTACAGTGTTGGAATGCTTTCTACAGGGTTGGAATGCTTTCTACAGTGTTGGTATGCTTTCTACAGGGTTGGAATGCTTTCGACAGAGTTGGAATACCTTTGTACAGAGTTGGAATGCTTTCGACAGAGTTGGAATACCTTTGTACAGGGTTGGAACAGCTTTGTACAGGGTTGGAACAGCTTTGTACAGGGTGGGAATACTTTCTACAGGGATGGAATACATTTGTACAGAGCTGGAATGCTTTCTACAGTTTTGGAATACATTTGTACAGGGTTGGAATTCTTTCTACAGAGTTGGAATACCTTTGTACAGAGTTGGAATGCTTTCTACAGGTATGGAATACATTTTTACAGAGTTGGAATGCTTTCTACAGGTTTGGAATACATTTGTACAGGGTTGGAATTCTGTCTACAGAGTTGGAATACCTTTGTACAGAGTTGGAATTCTTTCTACAGGGTTGGAATACTTTCTACAGGGTTGGAGTGCTTTCTACAGGGTTGGAATGCTTTCTACAGGGTTGGAATGCTTTCTACAGGGTTGAAATGATTTCTACAGTGTTGGAATGCTTTCTACAGGGTTGGAACGCTTTCGACAGAGTTGGAATACCTTTGTACAGAGTTGGAATGCTTTCTACAGGGTTGGAATACCTTTGTACAGAGTTGGAATGCTTTCTACAGGGTTGGAATGCTTCCGACTGAGTTGGAATACCTTTGTACAGAGTCAGAATGTTATGTACAGGGTTGGAATTCTTTCTACAGAGTTGGAATACCTATGTACAGAGTTGGAATGCTTTCTACAGGTTTGGAATACCTTTGTACAGAGTTGGGATGCTTTCTACAGGGTTGGAATGCTTTCTACAGGTTTGGAAAACCTTTGTACAGAGTTGGAATGCTTCTAAATGGTTGGAATGCGTTCGACAGAGTTGTAATACCTTTGTACAGAGTTGGAATGCTTTCTACAGGGTTGGAATACCTTTGTACAGAGTTGGAATGCTTTCTACAGGGTTGGAATGCTCTCTACAGGGTTGGAATGCTTTCTACAGGGTTGGAATGCTTTCTACAGGGTTGGAACAGCTATGTACAGGGTTGGAACGCTTTCGACAGAGTTGGAATACCTTTGTACAGAGTTGGAATGCTTTCTACAGTGTTGGAATGCTTTCTACAGGGTTGGAACGCTTTCGACAGAGTTGGAATACCTTTGTACAGAGTTGGAATGCTTTCTACAGGGTTGGAATGCTATCTACCGGGTTGGAATGCTTTCGACAGAGTTGGAATACCTCTGTACAGAGTGGGAATGCTTTCTACAGGGTTGGAATACCTTTGTACAGAGTTGGAATGCTTTCTACAGGGTTGGAATGCTTTCTACAGGGTTGGAATGCTTTCGACAGAGTTGGAATACCTTTGTACAGGGTTGGAACAGCTTTGTACAGGGTGGGAATACTTTCTACAGGGTTGGAATGCTTTCTACAGGGTTGGAATGCTTTCTACAGTGTTGGAATGCTTTCTACAGGGTTGGAACGCTTTCGACAGAGTTGGAATACCTTTGTACAGAGTTGGAATGCTTTCTACAGGGTTGGAATACCTTTGTACAGAGTTGGAATGCTTTCTACAGGGTTGGAATGCTGTCTACAGGGTAGAAAAGCTTTCGACAGAGTTGGAATACCTTTGTACAGTGTTGGAACAGCTTTCGACAGAGTTGGAATATCTTTGTACAGAGTTGGAATGCTTTCTACAGTGTTGGAATGCTTTCTACAGGGTTGGAACGCTTTCGACAGAGTTGGAATACCTTTGTACAGAGTTGGAATGCTTTCTACAGCGTTGGAATACCTTTGTACAGAGTTGGAATGCTTTCTACAGGGTTGGAATGCTTTCTACAGGGTAGAAAAGCTTTCGACAGAGTTGGAATACCTTTGTACAGTGTTGGAACAGCTTTGTACAGGGTGGGAATACTTTCTACAGGGTTGAAATGCTTTCTACAGGGTTGAAATGATTTCTACAGTGTTGGAATGCTTTCTACAGGGTTGGAACGCTTTCGACAGAGTTGGAATACCTTTGTACAGAGTTGGAATGCTTTCTACAGGGTTGGAATGCTTTCTACAGGGATGGAATGCTTTCTACAGTGTTGGAATGCTTTCGACAGAGTTGGAATACCTTTGTACAGGGTTGGAACAGCTTTGTACAGGGTGGGAATACTTTCTACAGGGTTGGAATGCTTTCTACAGGGTTGGAATGCTTTCTACAGTGTTGGAATGCTTTCTACAGGGTTGGAATGCTTTCTACAGGGTTGGAACAGTTTTGTACAGGGTTGGAACGCTTTCGACAGAGTTGGAATACCTTTGTACAGAGTTGGAATGCTTTCTACAGTGTTGGAATGCTTTCTACAGGGTTGGAACGCTTTCGACAGAGTTGGAATACCTTTGTACAGAGTTGGAATGCTTTCTACAGGGTTGGAATACCTTTGTACAGAGTTGGAATGCTTTCTACAGGGTTGGAATGCTTTCTACAGGGTAGAAAAGCTTTCGACAGAGTTGGAATACCTTTGTACAGTGTTGGAACAGCTTTGTATAGGGTGGGAATATTTTCTACAGGGTTGAAATGCTTTCTACAGGGTTGAAATGATTTCTACAGTGTTGGAATGCTTTCTACAGGGTTGGAACGCTTTCGACAGAGTTGGAATACCTTTGTACAGAGTTGGAATGCTTTCTACAGGGTTGGAATGCCTTTGTACAGAGTTGGAATGCTTTCTACAGCTTTGGAATACTTTCTACAGGTTTGGAATGCTTTCTAGAGGGTTGGAATACTTTCGACAGGGTTGGAATGCTTTCAACAGGGTGGGAATGCTTTCGACAGAGTTGGAATACCTTTCTACAGAGTTGGAATGCTTTCTACAGGGTTGGAATACCTTTGTACAGAGTTGGAATGCTTTCTACAGGGTTGGAATGCTTTCGACTGAGTTGGAATACCTTTGTACAGAGTCAGAATGTTATGTACAGGGTTGGAATTCTTTCTACAGAGTTGGAATACCTTTGTACAGAGTTGGAATGCTTTCTACAGGTTTGGAATACATTTTTACAGAGTTGGAGTGCTTTCTACAGGTTTGGAATACATTTGTACAGGGTTGGAATTCTGTCTACAGAGTTGGAATACCTTTGTACAGAGTTGGAATGCTTTCTACAGGGTTGGAATACTTTCTACAGGGTTGGAGTGCTTTCTACAGGGTTGGAATGCTTTCTACAGGGTTTGAATGCTTTCTACAGGGTTGGAATGCTTTCTACAGGGTTGGAATGCATTCTACAGTGTTGGAGTGCTTTCTACAGGGTTGGAATGCTTTCGACTGAGTTGGAATACCTTTGTACAGAGTTGGAATGCTTTCTACAGGGTTGGAATGCTTTCTACAGGGTTGGAACGCTTTTGACAGAGTTGGAATACCTTTGTACAGAGTTGGAATGCTTTCTACAGCTTTGGAATACTTTCTACAGGGTTGGAATGCTTTCAAGAGGGTTGGAATGCTTTCGACAGGGTTGGAATGCTTTCGACAGGGTGGGAATGCTTTCGACAGAGTTGGAATACCTTTCTACAGAGTTGGAATGCTTTCTACAGGGTTGGAATACCTTTGTACAGAGTTGGAATGCTTTCTACAGGGTTGGAATACCTTTGTACAGAGTTGGAATGCTTTCTACAGGGTTGGAATGCTTTCGACTGAGTTGGAATACCTTTGTACAGAGTCAGAATGTTATGTACAGGGTTGGAATTCTTTCTACAGGTTTGGAATACATTTGTACAGGGTTGGAATTCTGTCTACAGAGTTGGAATACCTTTGTACAGAGTTGGAATGCTTTCTACAGGGTTGGAATGCTCTCTACAGGGTTGGAATGCTTTCTTCAGGGTTGGAATGCTTTCTACAGGGTTGGAACAGCTTAGTACATGGTTGGAACGCTTTCGACAGAGTTGGAATACCTTTGTACAGAGTTGGAATGCTTTCTACAGTGTTGGAATGCTTTCTACAGGGTTGGAACGCTTTTGACAGAGTTGGAATACCTTTGTACAGAGTTGGAATGCTTTCTACAGCTTTGGAATACTTTCTACAGGGTTGGAATGCTTTCAAGAGGGTTGGAATGCTTTCGACAGGGTTGGAATGCTTTCGACAGGGTGGGAATGCTTTCGACAGAGTTGGAATACCTTTCTACAGAGTTGGAATGCTTTCTACAGGGTTGGAATACCTTTGTACAGAGTTGGAATGCTTTCTACATGGTTGGAATGCTTTCTACAGGGTTGGAATGCTTTCTACAGTGTTGGAATGCTTTCTACAGGGTTGGAATGCTTTCTACAGTGTTGGTATGCTTTCTACAGGGTTGGAATGCTTTCGACAGAGTTGGAATACCTTTGTACAGAGTTGGAATGCTTTCGACAGAGTTGGAATACCTTTGTACAGGGTTGGAACAGCTTTGTACAGGGTTGGAACAGCTTTGTACAGGGTGGGAATACTTTCTACAGGGATGGAATACATTTGTACAGAGCTGGAATGCTTTCTACAGTTTTGGAATACATTTGTACGGGGTTGGAATTCTTTCTACAGAGTTGGAATGCTTTCTACAGGTATGGAATACATTTTTACAGAGTTGGAATGCTTTCTACAGGTTTGGAATACATTTGTACAGGGTTGGAATTCTGTCTACAGAGTTGGAATACCTTTGTACAGAGTTGGAATTCTTTCTACAGGGTTGGAATACTTTCTACAGGGTTGGAGTGCTTTCTACAGGGTTGGAATGCTTTCTACAGGGTTGGAATGCTTTCTACAGGGTTGAAATGATTTCTACAGTGTTGGAATGCTTTCTACAGGGTTGGAACGCTTTCGACAGAGTTGGAATACCTTTGTACAGAGTTGGAATGCTTTCTACAGGGTTGGAATACCTTTGTACAGAGTTGGAATGCTTTCTACAGGGTTGGAATGCTTTCGACTGAGTTGGAATGCTTTCTACAGGGTTGGAATACCTTTGTACAGAGTTGGAATGCTTTCTACAGGGTTGGAATGCTCTCTACAGGGTTGGAATGCTTTCTTCAGGGTTGGAATGCTTTCTACAGGGTTGGAACAGCTTAGTACAGGGTTGGAACGCTTTCGACAGAGTTGGAATACCTTTGTACAGAGTTGGAATGCTTTCTACAGTGTTTGAATGCTTTCTACAGGGTTGGAACGCTTTTGACAGAGTTGGAATACCTTTGTACAGAGTTGGAATGCTTTCTACAGCTTTGGAATACTTTCTACAGGGTTGGAATGCTTTCAAGAGGGTTGGAATGCTTTCGACAGGGTTGGAATGCTTTCGACAGGGTGGGAATGCTTTCGACAGAGTTGGAATACCTTTCTACAGAGTTGGAATGCTTTCTACAGGGTTGGAATACCTTTGTACAGAGTTGGAATGCTTTCTACATGGTTGGAATGCTTTCTACAGGGTTGGAATGCTTTCTACAGTGTTGGAATGCTTTCTACAGGGTTGGAATGCTTTCTACAGTGTTGGTATGCTTTCTACAGCGTTGGAATGCTTTCGACAGAGTTGGAATACCTTTGTACAGAGTTGGAATGCTTTCGACAGAGTTGGAATACCTTTGTACAGGGTTGGAACAGCTTTGTACAGGGTTGGAACAGCTTTGTACAGGGTGGGAATACTTTCTACAGGGATGGAATACATTTGTACAGAGCTGGAATGCTTTCTACAGTTTTGGAATACATTTGTACAGGGTTGGAATTCTTTCTACAGAGTTGGAATACCTTTGTACAGAGTTGGAATGCTTTCTACAGGTATGGAATACATTTTTACAGAGTTGGAATGCTTTCTACAGGTTTGGAATACATTTGTACAGGGTTGGAATTCTGTCTACAGAGTTGGAATACCTTTGTACAGAGTTGGAATTCTTTCTACAGGGTTGGAATACTTTCTACAGGGTTGGAGTGCTTTCTACAGGGTTGGAATGCTTTCTACAGGGTTGGAATGCTTTCTACAGGGTTGAAATGATTTCTACAGTGTTGGAATGCTTTCTACAGGGTTGGAACGCTTTCGACAGAGTTGGAATACCTTTGTACAGAGTTGGAATGCTTTCTACAGGGTTGGAATACCTTTGTACAGAGTTGGAATGCTTTCTACAGGGTTGGAATGCTTTCGACTGAGTTGGAATACCTTTGTACAGAGTCAGAATGTTATGTACAGGGTTGGAATTCTTTCTACAGGTTTGGAATACATTTGTACAGGGTTGGAATTCTGTCTACAGAGTTGGAATACCTTTGTACAGAGTTGGAATGCTTTCTACAGGGTTGGAATTCTTTCTACAGGGATGGAATGCTTTCTAGATGGTGGGAATGCTTTCGACAGGGTTGGAATGCTTTCGACAGAGTTGGAATACCTTTGTACAGGGTCAGAATGTTATGTACAGGGTTGGAATTCTTTCTACAGTGTTGGAATACCTTTGTACAGAGTTGGAATGCTTTCTACAGGTTTGGAATACCTTTGTACAGAGTTGGAATGCTTTCTACAGGTTTGGAATGCTTTCTACAGGGTTGGAATGCTTTCTACAGGGTTGGAATGCTTTCTACAGGGTTGGAATGCTTTCTACAGGGTTGGAATGCTTCTACAGGGTTGGAATACCTTTGTACAGAGTTGGAATGCTTTCTACAGGGTTGGAATACCTTTGTACAGGGTCAGAATGTTATGTACAGGGTTGGAATTCTTTCTACAGAGTTGGAATACCTTTGTACAGAGTTGGAATGCTTTCTACAGGTTTGGAATACCTTTGTACAGAGTTGGAATGCTTTCTACAGGGTTGGAATGCTTCCTACAGGGTTGGAATACTTTCTTCAGGTTTGGAAAACCTTTGTACAGAGTTGGAATGCTTCTAAAGGGTTGGAATGCTTTCGACAGAGTTGTAATACCTTTGTACAGAGTTGGAATGCTTTCTACAGGGTTGGAATACCTTTGTACAGAGCTGGAATGCTTTCTACAGGTTCGGAATACCTTTGTACAGAGTTGGAATGCTTTCTACAGGGTTGGAATGCATTCGACAGAGTTGGAATGCTTTCTACAGAGTTGGAATACCTTTGTACAGAGTTGGAATGCCTTTGTACAGGGTTGGAACAGTTTTGTACAGGGTTGGAATACTTTCTACAGGGTTGGAATGCTTTCTAGAGGGTTGGAATGCGTTCGAGAGTGTTGGAATGCTTTCTAGAGGGTTGGAATGCTTTCTACAGGGTTGGAATGCTTTCGACAGAGTTGGAATACCTTTGTACAGAGTTGGAATACCTTTGTACAGGGTTGGAACAGCTTTGTACAGGGTTGGAATGCTTCTACAGGGTTGGAATGCTTCTACAGGGTTGGAATACCTTTGTACAGAGTTGGAATGCTTTCTACAGAGTTGGAATACCTTTGTACAGAGTTGGAATGCTTTCTACAGGTTTGGAAAACCTTTGTACAGAGTTGGAATGCTTCTAAAGGGTTGGAATGCTTTCGACAGAGTTGTAATACCTTTGTACAGAGTTGGAATGCTTTCTACAGGGTTGGAATACCTTTGTACAGAGTTGGAATGCTTTCTACAGGGTTGGACTGCTTTCTACAGGGTTGGAATGCTTTCTACAGGGTTGGAATGCTTTCTACAGGGTTGGAATGCTTTCTACATGGTTGGAATGCTTTCTACAGTGTTGGTATGCTTTCTACAGGGTTGGAATGCTTTCGACAGGGTTGGAATACCTTTGTACAGGGTTGGAACGCTTTCGACAGAGTTGGAATACCTTTGTACAGAGTTGGAATGCTTTCTACAGTGTTGGAATGCTTCCTACAGGGTTGGAATGCTTTCTACAGGGTTGGAATGCTTTCTACATGGTTGGAATGCTTTCTACAGGGTTGGAATGCTTTCTACAGGGTTGGAATGCTTTCTACAGGGTTGGAATGCTTCTACAGGGTTGGAATACCTTTGTACAGAGTTGGAATGCTTCTAAAGGGTTGGAATGCTTTCGACAGAGTTGTAATACCTTTGCACAGAGTTGGAATGCTTTCTTCAGGGTTGGAATGCTTCCTACAGGGTTGGAGTGCTTTCTACAGGGTTGGAATGCTTTCTACAGGGTTGGAATGCTTTCTACAGGGTTGGAATGCTTCTACAGGGTTGGAATACCTTTGTACAGAGTTGGAATGCTTTCTACAGAGTTGGAATACCTTTGTACAGAGTTGGAATGCTTTCTACAGGTTTCGAATACCTTTGTACAGCGTTGGAATGCTTTCTACAGGGTATGGAATGCTTTCTACAGGGTTGGAATGCTTTCTACAGGGTTGGAATGCTTCTACAGGGTTGGTATACCTTTGTACAGGGTTGGAATGCTTTCGACAGAGTTGGAATACCTTTGTACAGGGTTGGAATGCTTTCTATAGGGCTGGAATGCTTTCTACACGGTAGGAATGCTTCCGAAAGAGTTGGAATACCTTTGTACAGAGTTGGAATGCTTTCTACAGTGTTGGAATGCTTTCGATAGAGTTGGAATACCTTTGTACAGAGTTGGAACACCTTTGTGCAGAGTTGGAATGCTTTCTACAGGGTTGGAATGCTTTCTACAGGTTTGGAAAACCTTTGTACAGAGTTGGAATGCTTCTAAAGGGTTGGAATGCTTTCGACAGAGTTGTAATACCTTTGTACAGAGTTGGAATGCTTTCTACAGGGTTGGAATACCTTTGTACAGAGTTGGAATGCTTTCTACAGGGTTGGACTGCTTTCTACAGGGTTGGAATGCTTTCTACAGGGTTGGAATGCTTTCTACAGGTATGGAATACATTTTTACAGAGTTGGAATGCTTTCTACAGGTTTGGAATACATTTGTACAGGGTTGGAATTCTGTCTACATAGTTGGAATACCTTTGTACAGAGTTGGAATTCTTTCTACAGGGTTGGAATACTTTCTACAGGGTTGGAGTGCTTTCTACAGGGTTGGAATGCTTTCTACAGGGTTGGAATGCTTTCTACAGGGTTGAAATGATTTCTACAGTGTTGGAATGCTTTCTACAGGGTTGGAACGCTTTCGACAGAGTTGGAATACCTTTGTACAGAGTTGGAATGCTTTCTACAGGGTTGGAATACCTTTGTACAGAGTTGGAATGCTTTCTACAGGGTTGGAATGCTTTCGACTGAGTTGGAATACCTTTGTACAGAGTCAGAATGTTATGTACAGGGTTGGAATTCTTTCTACAGGTTTGGAATACATTTGTACAGGGTTGGAATTCTGTCTACAGAGTTGGAATACCTTTGTACAGAGTTGGAATGCTTTCTACAGGGTTGGAATTCTTTCTACAGGGATGGAATGCTTTCTAGATGGTGGGAATGCTTTCGACAGGGTTGGAATGCTTTCGACAGAGTTGGAATACCTTTGTACAGGGTCAGAATGTTATGTACAGGGTTGGAATTCTTTCTACAGTGTTGGAATACCTTTGTACAGAGTTGGAATGCTTTCTACAGGTTTGGAATACCTTTGTACAGAGTTGGAATGCTTTCTACAGGTTTGGAATGCTTTCTACAGGGTTGGAATGCTTTCTACAGGGTTGGAATGCTTTCTACAGGGTTGGAATGCTTTCTACAGGGTTGGAATGCTTCTACAGGGTTGGAATACCTTTGTACAGAGTTGGAATGCTTTCTACAGGGTTGGAATACCTTTGTACAGGGTCAGAATGTTATGTACAGGGTTGGAATTCTTTCTACAGAGTTGGAATACCTTTGTACAGAGTTGGAATGCTTTCTACAGGTTTGGAATACCTTTGTACAGAGTTGGAATGCTTTCTACAGGGTTGGAATGCTTTCTACAGGGTTGGAATACCTTTGTACAGGGTCAGAATGTTATGTACAGGGTTGGAATTCTTTCTACAGAGTTGGAATACCTTTGTACAGAGTTGGAATGCTTTCTACAGGTTTGGAATACCTTTGTACAGAGTTGGAATGCTTTCTACAGGGTTGGAATGCTTCCTACAGGGTTGGAATACTTTCTTCAGGTTTGGAAAACCTTTGTACAGAGTTGGAATGCTTCTAAAGGGTTGGAATGCTTTCGACAGAGTTGTAATACCTTTGTACAGAGTTGGAATGCTTTCTACAGGGTTGGAATACCTTTGTACAGAGCTGGAATGCTTTCTACAGGTTCGGAATACCTTTGTACAGAGTTGGAATGCTTTCTACAGGGTTGGAATGCATTCGACAGAGTTGGAATGCTTTCTACAGAGTTGGAATACCTTTGTACAGAGTTGGAATGCCTTTGTACAGGGTTGGAACAGTTTTGTACAGGGTTGGAATACTTTCTACAGGGTTGGAATGCTTTCTAGAGGGTTGGAATGCGTTCGAGAGTGTTGGAATGCTTTCTAGAGGGTTGGAATGCTTTCTACAGGGTTGGAATGCTTTCGAATGAGTTGGAATACCTTTGTACAGAGTTGGAATACCTTTGTACAGGGTTGGAACAGCTTTGTACAGGGTTGGAATGCTTCTACAGGGTTGGAATGCTTCTACAGGGTTGGAATACCTTTGTACAGAGTTGGAATGCTTTCTACAGAGTTGGAATACCTTTGTACAGAGTTGGAATGCTTTCTACAGGTTTGGAAAACCTTTGTACAGAGTTGGAATGCTTCTAAAGGGTTGGAATGCTTTCGACAGAGTTGTAATACCTTTGTACAGAGTTGGAATGCTTTCTACAGGGTTGGAATACCTTTGTACAGAGTTGGAATGCTTTCTACAGGGTTGGACTGCTTTCTACAGGGTTGGAATGCTTTCTACAGGGTTGGAATGCTTTCTACAGGGTTGGAATGCTTTCTACATGGTTGGAATGCTTTCTACAGTGTTGGTATGCTTTCTACAGGGTTGGAATGCTTTCGACAGGGTTGGAATACCTTTGTACAGGGTTGGAACGCTTTCGACAGAGTTGGAATACCTTTGTACAGAGTTGGAATGCTTTCTACAGTGTTGGAATGCTTCCTACAGGGTTGGAATGCTTTCTACAGGGTTGGAATGCTTTCTACATGGTTGGAATGCTTTCTACAGGGTTGGAATGCTTTCTACAGGGTTGGAATGCTTTCTACAGGGTTGGAATGCTTCTACAGGGTTGGAATACCTTTGTACAGAGTTGGAATGCTTCTAAAGGGTTGGAATGCTTTCGACAGAGTTGTAATACCTTTGTACAGAGTTGGAATGCTTTCTTCAGGGTTGGAATGCTTCCTACAGGGTTGGAATGCTTTCTACAGGGTTGGAATGCTTTCTACAGGGTTGGAATGCTTTCTACAGGGTTGGAATGCTTCTACAGGGCTGGAATACCTTTCTACAGAGTTGGAGTGCTTTCTACAGAGTTGGAATACCTTTGTACAGAGTTGGAATGCTTTCTACAGGTTTCGAATACCTTTGTACAGCGTTGGAATGCTTTCTACAGGGTATGGAAAGCTTTCTACAGGGTTGGAATGCTTTCTACAGGGTTGGAATGCTTTCTACATGGTTGGAATGCTTTCTACAGTGTTGGTATGCTTTCTACAGGGTTGGAATGCTTTCGACAGGGTTGGAATACCTTTGTACAGGGTTGGAACGCTTTCGACAGAGTTGGAATACCTTTGTACAGAGTTGGAATGCTTTCTACAGTGTTGGAATGCTTCCTACAGGGTTGGAATGCTTTCTACAGGGTTGGAATGCTTTCTACATGGTTGGAATGCTTTCTACAGGGTTGGAATGCTTTCTACAGGGTTGGAATGCTTTCTACAGGGTTGGAATGCTTCTACAGGGTTGGAATACCTTTGTACAGAGTTGGAATGCTTTCTACAGAGTTGGAATACCTTTGTACAGAGTTGGAATGCTTTCTACAGGTTTGGAAAACCTTTGTACAGAGTTGGAATGCTTCTAAAGGGTTGGAATGCTTTCGACAGAGTTGTAATACCTTTGTACAGAGTTGGAATGCTTTCTACAGGGTTGGAATGCTTTCTACAGGGTTGGAATGCTTCTACAGGGTTGGAATACCTTTGTACAGAGTTGGAATGCTTTCTACAGGGTTGGAATACCTTTGTACAGGGTCAGAATGTTATGTACAGGGTTGGAATTCTTTCTACAGAGTTGGAATACCTTTGTACAGAGTTGGAATGCTTTCTACAGGTTTGGAATACCTTTGTACAGAGTTGGAATGCTTTCTACAGGGTTGGAATGCTTCCTACAGGGTTGGAATACTTTCTTCAGGTTTGGAAAACCTTTGTACAGAGTTGGAATGCTTCTAAAGGGTTGGAATGCTTTCGACAGAGTTGTAATACCTTTGTACAGAGTTGGAATGCTTTCTACAGGGTTGGAATACCTTTGTACAGAGCTGGAATGCTTTCTACAGGTTCGGAATACCTTTGTACAGAGTTGGAATGCTTTCTACAGGGTTGGAATGCATTCGACAGAGTTGGAATGCTTTCTACAGAGTTGGAATACCTTTGTACAGAGTTGGAATGCCTTTGTACAGGGTTGGAACAGTTTTGTACAGGGTTGGAATACTTTCTACAGGGTTGGAATGCTTTCTAGAGGGTTGGAATGCGTTCGAGAGTGTTGGAATGCTTTCTAGAGGGTTGGAATGCTTTCTACAGGGTTGGAATGCTTTCGACAGAGTTGGAATACCTTTGTACAGAGTTGGAATACCTTTGTACAGGGTTGGAACGCTTTCGACAGAGTTGGAATACCTTTGTACAGAGTTGGAATGCTTTCTACAGTGTTGGAATGCTTCCTACAGGGTTGGAATGCTTTCTACAGGGTTGGAATGCTTTCTACATGGTTGGAATGCTTTCTACAGGGTTGGAATGCTTTCTACAGGGTTGGAATGCTTTCTACAGGGTTGGAATGCTTCTACAGGGTTGGAATGCTTTCTACAGGGTTGGAATGCTTTCTACATGGTTGGAATGCTTTCTACAGTGTTGGTATGCTTTCTACAGGGTTGGGATGCTTTCGACAGGGTTGGAATACCTTTGTGCAGGGTTGGAACGCTTTCGACAGGGTTGGAATACCTTTGTGCAGGGTTGGAACGCTTTCGACAGAGTTGGAATACCTTTGTACAGAGTTGGAATGCTTTCTACAGTGTTGGAATGCTTCCTACAGGGTTGGAATGCTTTCTACAGGGTTGGAATGCTTTCTACATGGTTGGAATGCTTTCTACAGGGTTGGAATGCTTTCTACAGGGTTGGAATGCTTTCTACAGGGTTGGAATGCTTCTACAGGGTTGGAATACCTTTGTACAGAGTTGGAATGCTTCTAAAGGGTTGGAATGCTATCGACAGAGTTGTAATACCTTTGTACAGAGTTGGAATGCTTTCTTCAGGGTTGGAATGCTTCCTACAGGGTTGGAATGCTTTCTACAGGGTTGGAATGCTTTCTACAGGGTTGGAATGCTTTCTACAGGGTTGGAATGCTTCTACAGGGTTGGAATACCTTTGTACAGAGTTGGAATGCTTTCTACAGAGTTGGAATACCTTTGTACAGAGTTGGAATGCTTTCTACAGGTTTCGAATACCTTTGTACAGCGTTGGAATGCTTTCTACAGGGTATGGAATGCTTTCTACAGGGTTGGAATGCTTTCTACAGGGTTGGAATGCTTCTACAGGGTTGGTATACCTTTGTACAGGGTTGGAATGCTTTCGACAGAGTTGGAATACCTTTGTACAGGGTTGGAATGCATTCTATAGGGCTGGAATGCTTTCTACAGGGTAGGAATGCTTCCGAAAGAGTTGGAATACCTTTGTACAGAGTTGGAATGCTTTCTACAGTGTTGGAATGCTTTCGATAGAGTTGGAATACCTTTGTACAGAGTTGGAACACCTTTGTGCAGAGTTGGAATGCTTTCTACAGGGTTGGAATGCTTTCTACAGGTTTGGAAAACCTTTGTACAGAGTTGGAATGCTTCTAAAGGGTTGGAATGCTTTCGACAGAGTTGTAATACCTTTGTACAGAGTTGGAATGCTTTCTACAGGGTTGGAATACCTTTGTACAGAGTTGGAATGCTTTCTACAGGGTTGGACTGCTTTCTACAGGGTTGGAATGCTTTCTACAGGGTTGGAATGCTTTCTACATGGTTGGAATGCTTTCTACAGGGTTGGAATGCTTTCTACAGTGTTGGGATGCTTTCTACAGGGTTGGAATGCTTCTACAGGGTTGGTATACCTTTGTACAGGGTTGGAATGCTTTCGACAGGTTTCGAATACCTTTGTACAGCGTTGGAATGCTTTCTACAGGGTATGGAATGCTTTCTACAGGGTTGGAATGCTTTCTACAGGTTTCGAATACCTTTGTACAGCGTTGGAATGCTTTCTACAGGGTATGGAATGCTTTCTACAGGGTTGGAATGCTTTCTACAGGGTTGGAATGCTTCTACAGGGTTGGTATACCTTTGTACAGGGTTGGAATGCTTTCGACAGAGTTGGAATACCTTTGTACAGGGTTGGAACAGCTTTGTACAGGGTGGGAATACTTTCTACAAGGTTGGAATGCTTTATACAGGGTTGGAATGCTTTCTACAGTGTTGGAATGCTTTCTACAGGGTTGGAATGCTTTCTACAGTGTTGGTGTGCTTTCTACAGGGTTGGAATGCTTTCGACAGAGTTGGAATACCTTTGTACAGAGTTGGAATGCTTTCGACAGAGTTGGAATACCTTTGTACAGGGTTGGAACAGCTTTGTACAGGGTTGGAACAGCTTTGTACAGGGTGGGAATACTTTCTACAGGGATGGAATGCTTTCTAGATGGTTGGAATGCTTTCGACATGGTTGGAATGCTTTCGACAGGGTTGGAATGCTTTCGACAGGGTTGGAATGCTTTCGAAAGAGTTGGAATACCTTTGTACAGAGTCAGAATGTTATGTACAGTGTTGGAATTCTTTCTACAGAGTTGGAATACCTTTGTATAGAGTTGGAATGCTTTCTACAGGGTTGGAATGCTTTCTACAGGGTTGGAATGCTTTCTACAGGGTTGGAATGCTTTCTACTGGGTTGGAATGCTTCTACAGGGTTGGAATACCTTTGTACAGAGTTGGAATGCTTTCTACAGGGTTGGAATACCTTTGTACGGGGTCAGATGTTATGTACAGGGTTGGAATTCTTTCTACAGAGTTGGAATACCTTTGTACAGAGTTGGAATGCTTTCTACAGGTTTGGAATACCTTTGTACAGAGTTGGAATGCTTTCTACAGGGTTGGAATGCTTCCTACAGGGTTGGAATGCTTTCTACAGGTTTGGAAAACCTTTGTACAGAGTTGGAATGCTTCTAAAGGGTTGGAATGCTTTCGACAGAGATGGAATACCTTTGTACAGAGTTGGAATGCTTTCTACAGGGTTGGAATACCTTTGTACAGCGTTGGAATGCTTTCTACAGGGTTGGAATGCTTTCTACAGTGTTTTAATGCTTTCTACAGGGTTGGACTGCTTTCTACAGGGTTGGAATGCTTTCTACAGGGTTGGAATGCTTTCTACAGGGTTGTAATACCTTTGTACAGAGTTGGAATGCTTTCTACAGGGTTGGAATACCTTTGTACAGAGTTGGAATGCTTTCTACAGGGTTGGACTGCTTTCTACAGGGTTGGCATGCTTTCTACAGGGTTGGAATGCTTTCTACAGGGTTGGAATGCTTTCTACATGGTTGGAATGCTTTCTACAGTGTTGGTATGCTTTCTACAGGGTTGGAATGCTTTCGACAGGGTTGGAATACCTTTGTACAGGGTTGGAACGCTTTCGACAGAGTTGGAATGCTTCTACAGGGTTGGAATACCTTTGTACAGAGTTGGAATGCTTCTAAAGGGTTGGAATGCTTCTACAGGGTTGGAATACCTTTGTACAGAGTTGGAATGCTTCTAAAGGGTTGGAATGCTTTCGACAGAGTTGTAATACCTTTGTACAGAGTTGGAATGCTTTCTTCAGGGTTGGAATGCTTCCTACAGGGTTGGAATGCTTTCTACAGGGTTGGAATGCTTTCTACAGGGTTGGAATGCTTTCTACAGGGTTGGAATGCTTCTACAGGGTTGGAATACCTTTGTACAGAGTTGGAGTGCTTTCTACAGAGTTGGAATACCTTTGTACAGAGTTGGAATGCTTTCTACAGGTTTCGAATACCTTTGTACAGCGTTGGAATGCTTTCTACAGGGTATGGAATGCTTTCTACAGGGTTGGAATGCTTTCTACAGGGTTGGAATGCTTTCTACATGGTTGGAATGCTTTCTACAGTGTTGGTATGCTTTCTACAGGGTTGGAATGCTTTCGACAGGGTTGGAATACCTTTGTACAGGGTTGGAACGCTTTCGACAGAGTTGGAATACCTTTGTACCGAGGTGGAATGCTTTCTACAGTGTTGGAATGCTTCCTGCAGGGTTGGAATGCTTTCTACAGGGTTGGAATGCTTTCTACATGGTTGGAATGCTTTCTACAGGGTTGGAATGCTTTCTACAGGGTTGGAATGCTTTCTACAGGGTTGGAATGCTTCTACAGGGTTGGAATACCTTTGTACAGAGTTGGAATGCTTTCTACAGAGTTGGAATACCTTTGTACAGAGTTGGAATGCTTTCTACAGGTTTGGAAAACCTTTGTACAGAGTTGGAATGCTTCTAAAGGGTTGGAATGCTTTCGACAGAGTTGTAATACCTTTGTACAGAGTTGGAATGCTTTCTACAGGGTTGGAATGCTTTCTACAGGGTTGGAATGCTTCTACAGGGTTGGAATACCTTTGTACAGAGTTGGAATGCTTTCTACAGGGTTGGAATACCTTTGTACAGGGTCAGCATGTTATGTACAGGGTTGGAATTCTTTCTACAGAGTTGGAATACCTTTGTACAGAGTTGGAATGCTTTCTACAGGTTTGGAATACCTTTGTACAGAGTTGGAATGCTTTCTACAGGGTTGGAATGCTTCCTACAGGGTTGGAATACTTTCTTCAGGTTTGGAAAACCTTTGTACAGAGTTGGAATGCTTCTAAAGGGTTGGAATGCTTTCGACAGAGTTGTAATACCTTTGTACAGAGTTGGAATGCTTTCTACAGGGTTGGAATACCTTTGTACAGAGCTGGAATGCTTTCTACAGGTTCGGAATACCTTTGTACAGAGTTGGAATGCTTTCTACAGGGTTGGAATGCATTCGACAGAGTTGGAATGCTTTCTACAGAGTTGGAATACCTTTGTACAGAGTTGGAATGCCTTTGTACAGGGTTGGAACAGTTTTGTACAGGGTTGGAATACTTTCTACAGGGTTGGAATGCTTTCTAGAGGGTTGGAATGCGTTCGAGAGTGTTGGAATGCTTTCTAGAGGGTTGGAATGCTTTCTACAGGGTTGGAATGCTTTCGACAGAGTTGGAATACCTTTGTACAGAGTTGGAATACCTTTGTACAGGGTTGGAACAGCTTTGTACAGGGTTGGAATGCTTCTACAGGGTTGGAATGCTTCTACAGGGTTGGAATACCTTTGTACAGAGTTGGAATGCTTTCTACAGAGTTGGAATACCTTTGTACAGAGTTGGAATGCTTTCTACAGGTTTGGAAAACCTTTGTACAGAGTTGGAATGCTTCTAAAGGGTTGGAATGCTTTCGACAGAGTTGTAATACCTTTGTACAGAGTTGGAATGCTTTCTACAGGGTTGGAATACCTTTGTACAGAGTTGGAATGCTTTCTACAGGGTTGGACTGCTTTCTACAGGGTTGGAATGCTTTCTACAGGGTTGGAATGCTTTCTACAGGGTTGGAATGCTTTCTACATGGTTGGAATGCTTTCTACAGTGTTGGTATGCTTTCTACAGGGTTGGGATGCTTTCGACAGGGTTGGAATACCTTTGTACAGGGTTGGAACGCTTTCGACAGAGTTGGAATACCTTTGTACAGAGTTGGAATGCTTTCTACAGTGTTGGAATGCTTCCTACAGGGTTGGAATGCTTTCTACAGGGTTGGAATGCTTTCTACATGGTTGGAATGCTTTCTACAGGGTTGGAATGCTTTCTACAGGGTTGGAATGCTTTCTACAGGGTTGGAATGCTTCTACAGGGTTGGAATACCTTTGTACAGAGTTGGAATGCTTCTAAAGGGTTGGAATGCTTTCGACAGAGTTGTAATACCTTTGTACAGAGTTGGAATGCTTTCTTCAGGGTTGGAATGCTTCCTACAGGGTTGGAATGCTTTCTACAGGGTTGGAATGCTTTCTACAGGGTTGGAATGCTTTCTACAGGGTTGGAATGCTTCTACAGGGTTGGAATACCTTTGTACAGAGTTGGAATGCTTTCTACAGAGTTGGAATACCTTTGTACAGAGTTGGAATGCTTTCTACAGGTTTCGAATACCTTTGTACAGCGTTGGAATGCTTTCTACAGGGTATGGAATGCTTTCTACAGGGTTGGAATGCTTTCTACAGGGTTGGAATGCTTCTACAGGGTTGGTATACCTTTGTACAGGGTTGGAATGCTTTCGACAGAGTTGGAATACCTTTGTACAGGGTTGGAATGCTTTCTATAGGGCTGGAATGCTTTCTACAGGGTAGGAATGCTTCCGAAAGAGTTGGAATACCTTTGTACAGAGTTGGAATGCTTTCTACAGTGTTGGAATGCTTTCGATAGAGTTGGAATACCTTTGTACAGAGTTGGAACACCTTTGTGCAGAGTTGGAATGCTTTCTACAGGGTTGGAATGCTTTCTACAGGTTTGGAAAACCTTTGTACAGAGTTGGAATGCTTCTAAAGGGTTGGAATGCTTTCGACAGAGTTGTAATACCTTTGTACAGAGTTGGAATGCTTTCTACAGGGTTGGAATACCTTTGTACAGAGTTGGAATGCTTTCTACAGGGTTGGACTGCTTTCTACAGGGTTGGAATGCTTTCTACAGGGTTGGAATGCTTTCTACAGGGTTGGAATGCTTTCTACATGGTTGGAATGCTTTCTACAGGGTTGGAATGCTTTCTACAGTGTTGGAATGCTTTCTACAGGGTTGGAATGCTTCTACAGGGTTGGTATACCTTTGTACAGGGTTGGAATGCTTTCGACAGGTTTCGAATACCATTGTACAGCGTTGGAATGCTTTCTACAGGGTATGGAATGCTTTCTACAGGGTTGGAATGCTTTCTACAGGTTTCGAATACCTTTGTACAGCGTTGGAATGCTTTCTACAGGGTATGGAATGCTTTCTACAGGGTTGGAATGCTTTCTACAGGGTTGGAATGCTTCTACAGGGTTGGTATACCTTTGTACAGGGTTGGAATGCTTTCGACAGAGTTGGAATACCTTTGTACAGGGTTGGAACAGCTTTGTACAGGGTGGGAATACTTTCTACAAGGTTGGAATGCTTTATACAGGGTTGGAATGCTTTCTACAGTGTTGGAATGCTTTCTACAGGGTTGGAATGCTTTCTACAGTGTTGGTGTGCTTTCTACAGGGTTGGAATGCTTTCGACAGAGTTGGAATACCTTTGTACAGAGTTGGAATGCTTTCGACAGAGTTGGAATACCTTTGTACAGGGTTGGAACAGCTTTGTACAGGGTTGGAACAGCTTTGTACAGGGTGGGAATACTTTCTACAGGGATGGAATGCTTTCTAGATGGTTGGAATGCTTTCGACATGGTTGGAATGCTTTCGACAGGGTTGGAATGCTTTCGACAGGGTTGGAATGCTTTCGACAGAGTTGGAATACCTTTGTACAGAGTCAGAATGTTATGTACAGTGTTGGAATTCTTTCTACAGAGTTGGAATACCTTTGTATAGAGTTGGAATGCTTTCTACAGGGTTGGAATGCTTTCTACAGGGTTGGAATGCTTTCTACAGGGTTGGAATGCTTTCTACTGGGTTGGAATGCTTCTACAGGGTTGGAATACCTTTGTACAGAGTTGGAATGCTTTCTACAGGGTTGGAATACCTTTGTACGGGGTCAGATGTTATGTACAGGGTTGGAATTCTTTCTACAGAGTTGGAATACCTTTGTACAGAGTTGGAATGCTTTCTACAGGTTTGGAATACCTTTGTACAGAGTTGGAATGCTTTCTACAGGGTTGGAATGCTTCCTACAGGGTTGGAATGCTTTCGACAGGTTTGGAAAAAGTTTGTACAGAGTTGGAATGCTTTCTACAGGGTTGGAATACCTTTGTACAGCGTTGGAATGCTTTCTACAGGGTTGGAATGCTTTCTACAGTGTTTTAATGCTTTCTACAGGGTTGGACTGCTTTCTACAGGGTTGGAATGCTTTCTACAGGGTTGGAATGCTTTCTACAGGGTTGGAATACCATTGTACAGGGTTGGAATGCTTTCTACAGGGTTGGAATACCTTTGTACAGGGTTGGAATGCTTTCTACAGGGTTGGAATGCTTTCGACAGAGTTGGAATACCTTTGTACAGAGTTGGAATGCTTTCTACAGGTTTGGAATACCTTTGTACAGAGTTGGAATGCTTTCTAGAGGGTTGGAATGCATTCGACAGAGTTGGAGTACCTTTGTACAGAGTCAGAATGTTATGTACAGGGTTGGAACTCTTTCTACAGAGTTGGAATACCTTTGTACAGAGTTGGAATGCTTTCTACAGGGTTGGAATGCTTTCTAGAGGGTTGGAATGCTTTCGACAGGGTTGGAATGCTTTCGACAGGGTGGGAATGCTTTCGACAGAGTTGGAATACCATTGTACAGAGTTGGAATGCTTTCTACAGGGTTGGAATACCTTTGTACAGAGTCAGAATGTTATGTACAGGGTTGGAATGCCTTCGACAGAGTTGGAATACCTTTGTACAGAGTTGGAATGCTTTCTACAGGGTTGGAATACCTTTGTACAGAGTCAGAATGTTATGTACAGTGTTGGAATTCTTTCTACAGAGTTGGAATACCTTTGTACAGAGTTGGAATGCTTTCTACAGGGTTGGAATACCTTTGTACAGAGTTGGAATGCTTTCTACAGGGTTGGAATGCTTTCTACAGGGTTGGAATGCTTTCGACAGAGTTGGAATACCTTTGTACAGAGTCAGAATGTTATGTACAGGGTTGGAATTCTTTCTACAGAGTTGGAATGCCTTTGTACAGAGTTGGAATACCTTTGTACAGGGTTGGAACAGCTTTGTACAGCGTTGGAATACTTTCTACAGGGTTGGAATGCTTTCTAGAGGGTTGGAATGCTTTCGACAGGGTTGGAATGCTTTCGACAGGGTGGGAATGCTTTCTAAAGGGTTGGAATGCTTTCTACAGGGTTGGAATGATTCTACAGGGTTGGAATACCTTTGTACAGGGTTGGAATGCTTTCGACAGAGTTGGAATACCTTTGTACAGGGTTGGAACTGCTTTGTACAGGGTGGGAATACTTTCTACAGGGTTGGAATGCTTTCTACAGGGTTGCAATGCTTTCTACAGTGTTGGAATGCTTTCTACAGGGTTGGAATGCTTTCGACAGAGTTGGAATACCTTTGTACAGAGTTGGAATGCTTTCGACAGAGTTGGTATACCTTTGTACAGTGTTGGAACAGCTTTGTACAGGGTGGGAACAGCTTTGTACAGGGTGGGAATACTTTCTACAGGGATGGAATGCTTTCTAGATGGTTGGAATGCTTTCGACATAGTTGGAATGCTTTCGACAGGGTTGGAATGCTTTCGACAGGGTTGGAATACCTTTGTACAGAGTTGGAATGCTTTCTACAGGTTTGGAATACTTTTGTACAGAGTTGGAATGCTTTCTACAGGTTTGGAATGCTTTCTACAGGGTTGGAATGCTTTCTACAGGGTTGGAATGCTTTCTACAGGTTTGGAATGCTTTCTACAGGGTTGGAATGCTTTCTACAGGGTTGGAATGCTTTCTACAGGGTTAGAATGCTTCTACAGAGTTGGAATACCTTTGTACAATGTTGGAATGCTTTCTACAGGGTTGGAATACCTTTGTACAGGGTCATAATGTTATGTACAGGGTTGGAATTCTTTCTACAGAGTTGGAATACCTTTGTACAGAGTTGGAATGCTTTCTACAGGTTTGGAATACCTTTGTACAGAGTTGGAATGCTTTCTACAGGGTTGGAATGCTTCCTACAGGGTTGGAATGCTTTCTACAGGTTTGGAAAACCTTTGTACAGAGTTGGAATGCTTCTAAAGGGTTGGAATGCTTTCGACAGAGTTGTAATACCTTTGTACAGAGTTGGAATGCTTTCTACAGGGTTGGAATACCTTTGTACAGAGTTGGAATGCTTTCTACAGGGTTGGAATGCTCTCTACAGGGTTGGAATGCTTTCGACAGGGTGGGAATGCTTTCGACAGAGTTGGAATACCTTTCTACAGAGTTGGAATGCTTTCTACAGGGTTGGAATACCTTTGAACAGAGTTGGAATGCTTTCTACAGGGTTGGAATACCTTTGTACAGAGTCAGAATGTTATGTACAGGGTTGGAATGCCTTCGACAGAGTTGGAATACCTTTGTACAGAGTTGGAATGCTTTCTACAGGGTTGGAATACCTTTCTACAGTGTTGGAAGGCTTTCTACAGTGTTGTAATGCTTTCTACAGGGTTGGAACGCTTTCGACAGAATTGGAATACCTTTGTACAGAGTTGGAATGCTTTCTACAGGGTTGGAATGCTTTCTACAGAGTTGGAATACCTTTGTACAGAGTTGGAATGCTTTCTACAGGATTGGTATATCTTTGTACAGAGTTGGAATGCTTTCTACAGGGTTGGAATGCTTTCTACAGGGTTGGAATGCTTTCTACAGCGTTGGAATGCTTCTACAGGGTTGGAATACCTTCGCACAGGGTTGGAATGCTTTCTACAGGGTTGGAATGCTTTCTACAGGGTTGGAATGCTTTCTACAGGGTTGGAATGCTTTCTACAGCGTTGGAATGCTTTCTAGAGGGTTGGAATGCTTTCGACAGGGTTGGAATACCTTCGTACAGGGTTGGAATGCTTTCGACAGAGTTGGAATACCTTTGTACAGGGTTGGAACAGCTTTGTACAGGCTGGGAATACTTTCTACAGGGTTGGAATGCTATCTACAGGGTTGGAGTGCTTTCTAGAGGGTTGGAATGCTTTCTAGAGGGTTGGAATGCTATCTACAGGGTTGGAATGCTTTCTACAGAGTTGGAATACCTTTGTACAGGGTTGGAACAGCTTTGTACAGGGTTGGAATACTTTCTACAGGGTTTTAATGCTTTCTAGAGGGTTGGAATGCTTTCGACAGGGTTGGAATACCTTTCTACAGAGTTGGAATGCTTTCTACAGGGTTGGAATACCTTTGAACAGAGTTGGAATGCTTTCTACAGGGTTGGAATACCTTTGTACAGAGTCAGAATGTTATGTACAGGGTTGGAATGCCTTCGACAGAGTTGGAATACCTTTGTACAGAGTTGGAATGCTTTCTACAGGGTTGGAATACCTTTCTACAGTGTTGGAAGGCTTTCTACAGTGTTGGAATGCTTTCTACAGGGTTGGAACGCTTTCGACAGAATTGGAATACCTTTGTACAGAGTTGGAATGCTTTCTACAGGGTTGGAATGCTTTCTACAGAGTTGGAATACCTTTGTACAGAGTTGGAATGCTTTCTACAGGTTTGGTATATCTTTGTACAGAGTTGGAATGCTTTCTACAGGGTTGGAATGCTTTCTACAGGGTTGGAATGCTTTCTACAGGGTTGGAATGCTTCTACAGGGTTGGAATACCTTCGCACAGGGTTGGAATGCTTTCTACAGGGTTGGAATGCTTTCTACAGGGTTGGAATGCTTTCTACAGGGTTGGAATGCTTTCTACAGCGTTGGAATGCTTTCTAGAGGGTTGGAATGCTTTCGACAGGGTTGGAATACCTTCGTACAGGGTTGGAATGCTTTCGACAGAGTTGATATACCTTTGTACAGGGTTGGAACAGCTTTGTACAGGCTGGGAATACTTTCTACAGGGTTGGAATGCTATCTACAGGGTTGGAGTGCTTTCTAGAGGGTTGGAATGCTTTCTAGAGGGTTGGAATGCTATCTACAGGGTTGGAATGCTTTCTACAGAGTTGGAATACCTTTGTACAGGGTTGGAACAGCTTTGTACAGGGTTGGAATACTTTCTACAGGGTTGGAATGCTTTCTAGAGGGTTGGAATGCTTTCGACAGGGTTGGAATACCTTTGTACAGAGTTGGAATGCTTTCTACAGGGTTGGAATACCTTTGTACAGAGTCAGAATGTTATGTACAGTGTTGGAGTTCTTCCTACAGAGTTGGAATACCTTTGTACAGAGTTGGAATGCTTTCTACAGGGATGGAATACCTTTGTACAGAGTTGGAATGCTTTCTACAGGGTTGGAATGCTTTCTACAGGGTTTTAATGCTTTCTACAGGGTTGGAATGCTTTCTACAGGGTTGGAAAGCTTTCGACAGAGTTGGAATACCTTTGTACAGAGTCAGAATGTTATGTACAGGGTTGGAATTCTTTCTACAGAGTTGGAATACCTTTGTACAGAGTTGGAATACCTTTGTACAGGGTTGGAACAGCTTTGTACAGCGTTGGAATACTTTCTACAGGGTTGGAATGCTTTCTAGAGGGTTGGAATGCTTTCTACAGGGTTGGAATGCTTTCTACAGAGTTGGAATACCTTTGTACAGGGTTGAAACAGCTTTGTACAGGGTTGGAATTCTTTCTACAGGGTTGAAATGCTTTCTAGAGGGTTGGAATGCTTTCGACAGGGTTGGAATGCCTTCGACAGAGTTGGAATACCTTTGTACAGAGTTGGAATGCTTTCTACAGGGTTGGAATACCTTTGTACAGAGTCAGAATGTTATGTACAGGGTTGGAATTCTTTCTACAGAGTTGGAATACTTTTCTCCAGAGTTGGAATGCTTTCTACAGGGTTGGAATACCTTTGTACAGAGTTGGAATGCTTTCTACAGGGTTGGAATGCTTTCGACAGTGTTGGAATACCTTTGTACAGAGTCAGAATGTTATGTACAGGGTTGGAATTCTTTCTACAGATTTGGAATACCTTTGTACAGAGTCGGAATGCTTTCTACAGGGTTGGAATACCTTTGTACAGAGTTGGAATGCTTTCTACAGGGTTGGAATGCTTTCTACAGGGTTTTAATGCTTTCTACAGAGTTGGAATACCTTTGTACAGGGTTGGAACAGCTTTGTACAGGGTTGGAATACATTCTACAGGGTTGGAATGCTTTCTAGAGGGTTGGAATGCTTTCGACAGGGTTGGAATGCCTTCGACAGAGTTGGAATACCTTTGTACAGAGTTGGAATGCTTTCTACAGGGTTGGAATACCTTTGTACAGAGTCAGAATGTTATGTACAGCGTTGGAATTCTTTCTACAGAGTTGGAATACCTTTGTACAGAGTAGGAATACCTTTGTACAGAGTTGGCATGCTTTCTACAGGGTTGGAATGCTTTCGACAGAGTTGGAATACCTTTGTACAGGGTTGGAATGCTTTCTACAGGGTTGGAATGCTTTCGACAGAGTTGGAATACCTTTGTACAGAGTTGGAATGCTTTCTACAGGGTTGGAATGCTTTCTACAGAGTTGGAATGCCTTTGTACAGGGTTGGAACAGCTTTGTACAGGGTTGGAATACTTTCTACAGGGTTGGAATGCTTTCTAGAGGGTTGGAATGCTTTCGACAGAGTTGGAATACCTTTGTACAGAGTTGGAATGCTTTCTACAGGGTTGGAATACCTTTGTACAGAGTCAGAATGTTATGTACAGTGTTGGAATTCTTTCTACAGAGTTAGAATACCTTTGTACAGAGTTGGAATACCTTTGTACAGAGTTGGCATGCTTTCTACAGGGTTGGAATGCTTTCGACAGAGTTGGAATACCTTTGTACAGGGTTGGAACAGCTTTGTACAGGGTTGGAATACTTTCTACAGGGTTCGAATACCTTTGTACAGAGTTGGAATGCTTTCTAGAGGGTTGGAATGCTTTCTACAGGGTTTTAATGCTTTCTACAGGGTTGGAATGCTTTCTAGAGGGTTGGAATACCTTTGTACAGAGTCCGAATGTTATGTTCAGGGTTGGAATTCTTTCTACAGAGTTGGAATACCTTTGTACAGAGTTGGAATGCCTTTGTACAGGGTTGGAACAGCTTTGTACAGGGTTGGAATACTTTCTACAGGGTTGGAATGCTTTCTAGAGGGTTGGAATACCTTTGTACAGAGTCCGAATGTTATGTTCAGGGTTGGAATTCTTTCTACAGAGTTGGAATACCTTTGTACAGAGTTGGAATGCTTTCTACAGGGTTGGAATGCTTTCTACATGGTTTCGAATGCTTTCGACAGAGTTGGAATACCTTTGTACAGAGTTGGAATGCCTTGTACAGGGTTGGAATACCTTTGTACAGTGTTGGAATGCTTTCTACAGGGTTGGAATGCTTTCTACAGGGTTGGAATGCTTTCGGTAGATGTGGAATACCTTTGTACAGGGTTGGAACAGCTTTGTACAGGGTGGGAATACTTTCTACAGGGTTGGAATGCTTTCTAGAGGGTTGGAATGCTTTCTAGAGGGTTGGAATGCTTTCTAGAGGGTTGGAATGCTTTCTACAGGGTTGGAATGCTTTCTACAGGGTTGGAATACCTTTGTACAGAGTTGGAATGCTTTCTAGAGGGTTGGAATGCTTTCTACAGGGTTGGAATGCTTTCTACAGAGTTGGAATACCTTTGTACAGGGTTGGAACAGCTTTGTACAGGGTTGGAATACTTTCTACAGGGTTGAAATGCTTTCTAGAGGGTTGGAATGCTTTCGACAGGGTTGGAATGCCTTCGACAGAGTTGGAATACCTTTGTACAGAGTTGGAATGCTTTCTACAGGGTTGGAATACCTTTGTACAGAGTCAGAATGTTATGTACAGGGTTGGAATTCTTTCTACAGAGTTGGAATACTTTTCTCCAGAGTTCGAATGCTTTCTACAGGGTTGGAATACCTTTGTACAGAGTTGGAATGCTTTCTACAGGGTTGGAATGTTTTCGACAGAGTTGGAATACCTTTGTACAGAGTCAGAATGCTATGTACAGGGTTGGAATTCTTTCTACAGATTTGGAATACCTTTGTACAGAGTCGGAATGCTTTCTACAGGGTTGGAATACCTTTGTACAGAGTTGGAATGCTTTCTACAGGGTTGGAATGCTTTCTACAGGGTTTTAATGCTTTCTACAGAGTTGGAATACCTTTGTACAGGGTTGGAACAGCTTTGTACAGGGTTGGAATACTTTCTACAGGGTTGGAATACCTTTGTACAGAGTCAGAATGTTATGTACAGTGTTGGAATTCTTTCTACAGAGTTGGAATACCTTTGTATAGAGTTGGAATGCTTTCTACGGGGTTGGAATACCTTTGTACAGAGTTGGAATGCTTTCTACAGGGCTCGAATGCTTTTTACAGGGTTTTAATGCTTTCTACAGGGTTGGAATGCTTTCTACAGGGTTGGAATGCTTTCGACAGTGTTGGAATACCTTTGTACAGAGTCAGAATTTTATGTACAGCGTTGGAATTCTTTCTACAGAGTTGGAATACCTTTGTACAGAGTTGGAATACCTTTGTACAGAGTTGGTATGCTTTCTACAGGGTTGGAATGCTTTCGACAGAGTTGGAATACCTTTGTACAGAGTCCGAATGTTATGTACAGGGTTGGAATTCTTTCTACAGAGTTGGAATACCTTTGTACAGGGTTGGAACAGCTTTGTACAGGGTTGGAATACTTTCTACAGGGTTCGAATACCTTTGTACAGAGTTGGAGTGCTTTCTAGAGGGTTGGAATGCTTTCTACAGGGTTGGAATGCTTTCTACAGAGTTGGAATACCTTTGTACAGGGTTGAAACAGCTTTGTACAGGGTTGGAATTCTTTCTACAGGGTTGAAATGCTTTCTAGAGGGTTGGAATGCTTTCGACAGGGTTGGAATGCCTTCGACAGAGTTGGAATACCTTTGTACAGAGTTGGAATGCTTTCTACAGGGTTGGAATACCTTTGTACAGAGTCAGAATGTTATGTACAGGGTTGGAATTCTTTCTACAGAGTTGGAATACTTTTCTCCAGAGTTGGAATGCTTTCTACAGGGTTGGAATACCTTTGTACAGAGTTGGAATGCTTTCTACAGGGTTGGAATGCTTTCGACAGTGTTGGAATACCTTTGTACAGAGTCAGAATGTTATGTACAGGGTTGGAATTCTTTCTACAGATTTGGAATACCTTTGTACAGAGTTGGAATGCTTTCTACAGGTTTGGAATACCTTTGTACAGAGTTGGAATTCTTTCTACAGGGTTGGAATACCTTTTTACAGAGTTGGAATGCTTTTTACGGGGCTGGAATACCTTTGTACAGGGTTGGAGCAGCTTTTTACAGAGTTGGAATACTTTCTACAGGGTTGGAATGCTTTCTAGAGGGTTGGTATGCTTTCTACAGGGTTGGAATGCTTTCTAGAGGGTTGGAATGCTATCTACAGTGTGGGAGTGCTTTCGACAGAGTTGGAATACCTTTGTACACAGTTGGAATGCTTTCTACAGGGTTGGAATACCTTTGTACAGAGTTGGAATGCTTTCTACAGGGTTGAAATACCTTTGTACAGAGTCAGAATGTTATGTACAGTGTTGGAATTCTTCAAACAGAGTTGGAATTCCTTTGTACAGAGTTGGAATGCTTTCTACAGGGTTGGAATACCTTTGAACAGAGTTGGAATGCTTTCTACAGGGTTGGAATGCTTTCTACAGGGTTTTAATGCTTTCTACACGGTTGCAATGCTATCTACATGGTTGGAATGCTTTCGACAGAGTTGGAATACCTTTGTACAGAGTCAGAATGTTATGTACAGGGTTGGAATTCTTTCTACAGAGTTGGAATACCTTTGTACAGAGTTGGAATACCTTTGTACAGTGTTTTAACAGCTTTGTACAGCGTTGGAATACTTTCTACAGGGTTGGAATGCTTTCTAGAGGGTTGGAATGCTTTCGACATTGTTGGAATACTTTCTACAGGGTTGGAATGCTTTCTAGAGGGTTGGAATGCTTTCGACAGGGTTGGAATGCTTTCGACAGAGTTGGAACAGCTTTGTACAGGGTTGGAATACTTTCTACAGGGTTGGAATGCTTTCTAGAGGGTTGGAATGCTTTCGACAGGGTTGGAATGCTTTCGACAGAGTTGGAATACATTTGTACAGAGTTGGAATGCTTTCTACAGGGTTGGAAGACCTTTGTACAGAGTCAGAATGTTATGTACAGTGTTGGAGTTCTTCCTACAGAGTTGGAATGCCTTTGTACAGAGTTGGAATGCTTTCTACAGGGTTGGAATACCTTTGTACAGAGTTGGAATGCTTTCTACAGGGTTGGAATGCTTTCTACAGGGTTTTAATGCTTTCTACAGGGTTGGAATGCTTTCTACAGGGTTGGAATGCTTTCGACAGAGTTGGAATACCTTTGTACAGAGTCAGAATGTTATGTACAGGGTTGGAATTCTTTCTACAGAGTTGTAATACCTTTGTACAGAGTTGGAATACCTTTGTACAGGGTTGGAACAGTTTTGTACAGCGTTGGAATACTTTCTACAGGGTTGGAATGCTTTCTAGAGGGTTGGAGTGCTTTCGACAGGATTGGAATACTTTCGACAGGGTGGGAATGCTTTCGACAGAGTTGGAATACATTTGTACAGAGTTGGAATGCTTTCTACAGGGTTGGAATACCTTTGTACAGAGTCAGAATGTTATGTACAGTGTTGGAGTTCTTCCTACAGAGTTGGAATGCCTTTGTACAGAGTTGGAATGCTTTCTACAGGGTTGGAATACCTTTGTACAGAGTTGGAATGCTTTCTACAGGGTTGGAATGCTTTCTACAGGGTTTTAATGCTTTCTACAGGGTTGGAATGCTTTCTACAGGGTTGGAATGCTTTCGACAGAGTTGGAATACCTTTGTACAGAGTCAGAATGTTATGTACAGGGTTGGAATTCTTTCTACAGAGTTGTAATACCTTTGTACAGAGTTGGAATACCTTTGTACAGGGTTGGAACAGTTTTGTACAGCGTTGGAATACTTTCTACAGGGTTGGAATGCTTTCTAGAGGGTTGGAGTGCTTTCGACAGGGTTGGAATACTTTCGACAGGGTGGGAATGCTTTCGACAGAGTTGGAATACCATTGTACAGAGTTGGAATGCTTTCTACAGGGTTGGAATACCTTTGTACAGAGTCAGAATGTTATGTACAGGGTTGGAATTCATTCTACAGAGTTGGAATACCTTTGTACAGAGTTGGAATACCTTTGTACAGGGTTGGAACAGCTTTTTACAGAGTTGGAATACTTTCTACAGGGTTGGAATGCTTTCTACAGGGTTGGAATTCTTTCTACAGAGTTGGAATACCTTTCTACAGAGTTGGAATTCTTTCTACAGGGTTGGAATACCTTTTTACAGAGTTGGAATGCTTTCTACAGGGTTGGAATGCTTTCGACAGAGTTGGAATACCATTGTACAGGGATGGAACAGCTTTGTACAGGGTGGGAATACTTTCTACAGGGTTGGAATGCTTTCTAGAGGGTTGGAATGCTTTCTAGAGGGTTGGAATGCTTTCTAGAGTGTTGGAATGCTTTCGACAGGGTTGGAATGCTTTCGACAGGGTGGGAATGCTTTCGACAGAGTTGGAATACCTTTCTACAGAGTTGGAATGCTTTCTACAGGGTTGGAATGCTTTCGACAGAGTTGGAATACCTTTGTACAGAGTCAGAATGTTATGTACAGGGTTGGAATTCTTTCTACAGAGTTGGAATACCTTTGTACAGAGTTGGAATACCTTTGTACAGGGTTGGAACAGCTTTTTACAGAGTTGGAATACTTTCTACAGGGTTGGAATGCTTTCTAGAGGGTTGGAATGCTTTCTAGAGGGTTCAAATGCTTTCGACAGGGTTGGAATGCTTTCGACAGGGTGGTAATGCATTCGACAGTGTTGGAATACCATTGTACAGAGTTGGAATGCTTTCTACAGGGTTGGAATACCTTTGTACAGTGTCAGAATGTTATGTACAGGGTCGGAATTCTTTCTACAGAGTTGGAATACCTTTGTACAGAGTTGGAATGCTTTCTACAGGGTTGGAATGCTTTCTACAGGGTTGGAATGCTTTCGACAGAGTTGGAATACCTTTGTACAGGGTTGGAGCAGCTTCGGACAGGCTGGGAATACTTTCTACAGGGTTGGAATGCTTTCTAGAGAGTTGGAATGCTTTCTAGAGGGTTGGAATGCTTTCTAGAGGGTTGGAATGCTTTCTACAGGGTTGGAATGCTTTCGACAGGGTTGGAATGCTTTCGACAGGGTGGGAATGCTTTCGACAGAGTTGGAATACCATTGTACAGAGTCGGAATGCTTTCTACAGGGTCGGAATACCTTTGTACAGAGTCAGAATGTTATGTACAGGGTTGGAATTCTTTCTACAGAGTTGGAATACCTTTGTACAGGGTTGAAACAGCTTTTTACAGAGTTGGAATACCTTTGTACAGGTTTGGAACAGCTTTTTACAGCGTTGGAATACTTTCTACGGGGTTGGAATGCTTTCTAGAGGGTTGGTATGCTTTCTACAGGGTTGGAATGCTTTCTACAGGGTTGGAATGCTTTCTAGAGGGTTGGAATGCCTTCGACAGAGTTGGAATACCTTTGTACAGAGTTGGAATGCTTTCTACAGGGTTGGAATACCTTTGTACAGAGTCAGAATGTTATGTACAGGGTTGGAATTCTTTCTACAGAGTTGGAATACTTTTCTCCAGAGTTGGAATGCTTTCTACAGGGTTGGAATACCTTTGTACAGAGTTGGAATGCTTTCTACAGGGTTGGAATGCTTTCGACAGAGTTGGAATACCTTTGTACAGAGTCAGAATGTTATGTACAGGGTTGGAATTCTTTCTACAGATTTGGAATACCTTTGTACAGAGTCGGAATGCTTTCTACAGGGTTGGAATACCTTTGTACAGAGTTGGAATGCTTTCTACAGGGTTGGAATGCTTTCTACAGGGTTTTAATGCTTTCTATAGAGTTGGAATACCTTTGTACAGGGTTGGAACAGCTTTGTACAGGGTTGGAATACTTTCTACAGGGTTGGAATGCTTTCTAGAGGGTTGGAATGCTTTCGACAGGGTTGGAATGCCTTCGACAGAGTTGGGATACCTTTGTACAGAGTTGGAATGCTTTCTACAGGGTTGGAATACCTTTGTACAGGTTTGGAACAGCTTTTTACAGCGTTGGAATACTTTCTACAGGGTTGGAATGCTTTCTAGAGGGTTGGTATGCTTTCTACAGGGTTGGAATGCTTTCTACAGGGTTGGAATGCTTTCTAGAGGGTTGGAATGCCTTCGACAGAGTTGGAATACCTTTGTACAGAGTTGGAATGCTTTCTACAGGGTTGGAATACCTTTGTACAGAGTCAGAATGTTATGTACAGGGTTGGAATTCTTTCTACAGAGTTGGAATACTTTTCTCCAGAGTTGGAATGCTTTCTACAGGGTTGGAATACCTTTGTACAGAGTTGGAATGCTTTCTACAGGGTTGGAATGCTTTCGACAGAGTTGGAATACCTTTGTACAGAGTCAGAATGTTATGTACAGGGTTGGAATTCTTTCTACAGATTTGGAATACCTTTGTACAGAGTCGGAATGCTTTCTACAGGGTTGGAATACCTTTGTACAGAGTTGGAATGCTTTCTACAGGGTTGGAATGCTTTCTACAGGGTTTTAATGCTTTCTACAGAGTTGGAATACCTTTGTACAGGGTTGGAACAGCTTTGTACAGGCTGGGAATACTTTCTACAGGGTTGGAATGCTTTCTAGAGAGTTGGAATGCTTTCTAGAGGGTTGGAATGCTTTCTAGAGGGTTGGAATGCTTTCTACAGGGTTGGAATGCTTTCGACAGGGTTGGAATGCTTTCGACAGGGTGGGAATGCTTTCGACAGAGTTGGAATACCATTGTACAGAGTTGGAATGCTTTCTACAGTGTCGGAATACCTTTGTACAGAGTCAGAATGTTATGTACAGGGTTGGAATTCTTTCTACAGAGTTGGAATACCTTTGTACAGGGTTGAAACAGCTTTTTACAGAGTTGGAATACCTTTGTACAGGTTTGGAACAGCTTTTTACAGCGTTGGAATACTTTCTACAGGGTTGGAATGCTTTCTAGAGGGTTGGTATGCTTTCTACAGGGTTGGAATGCTTTCTACAGGGTTGGAATGCTTTCTAGAGGGTTGGAATGCCTTCGACAGAGTTGGAATACCTTTGTACAGAGTTGGAATGCTTTCTACAGGGTTGGAATACCTTTGTACAGAGTCAGAATGTTATGTACAGGGTTGGAATTCTTTCTACAGAGTTGGAATACTTTTCTCCAGAGTTGGAATGCTTTCTACAGGGTTGGAATGCTTTCTACAGGGTTTTAATGCTTTCTACAGAGTTGGAATACCTTTGTACAGGGTTGGAACAGCTTTGTACAGGGTTGGAATACTTTCTACAGGGTTGGAATGCTTTCTAGAGGGTTGGAATGCTTTCGACAGGGTTGGAATGCCTTCGACAGAGTTGGGATACCTTTGTACAGAGTTGGAATGCTTTCTACAGGGTTGGAATACCTTTGTACAGAGTCAGACTGTTATGTACAGTGTTGGAATTCTTTCTACAGAGTTGGAATACCTTTGTATAGAGTTGGAATGCTTTCTACGGGGTTGGAATACCTTTGTACAGAGTTGGAATGCTTTCTACAGGGCTCGAATGCTTTTTACAGGGTTTTAATGCTTTCTACAGGGTTGGAATGCTTTCGACAGTGTTGGAATACCTTTGTACAGAGTCAGAATTTTATGTACAGCGTTGGAATTCTTTCTACAGAGTTGGAATACCTTTGTACAGAGTTGGAATACCTTTGTACAGAGTTGGAATGCTTTCTACAGGGTTGGAATGCTTTCGACAGAGTTGGAATACCTTTGTACAGAGTCCGAATGTTATGTACAGGGTTGGAATTCTTTCTACAGAGTTGGAATACCTTTGTACAGGGTTGGAACAGCTTTGTACAGGGTTGGAATACTTTCTACAGGGTTCGAATACCTTTGTACAGAGTTGGAGTGCTTTCTAGAGGGTTGGAATGCTTTCTACAGGGTTGGAATGCTTTCTACAGAGTTGGAATACCTTTGTACAGGGTTGAAACAGCTTTGTACAGGGTTGGAATTCTTTCTACAGGGTTGAAATGCTTTCTAGAGGGTTGGAATGCTTTCGACAGGGTTGGAATGCCTTCGACAGAGTTGGAATACCTTTGTACAGAGTTGGAATGCTTTCTACAGGGTTGGAATACCTTTGTACAGAGTCAGAATGTTATGTACAGGGTTGGAATTCTTTCTACAGAGTTGGAATACTTTTCTCCAGAGTTGGAATGCTTTCTACAGGGTTGGAATACCTTTGTACAGAGTTGGAATGCTTTCTACAGGGTTGGAATGCTTTCGACAGTGTTGGAATACCTTTGTACAGAGTCAGAATGTTATGTACAGGGTTGGAATTCTTTCTACAGATTTGGAATACCTTTGTACAGAGTCAGAATGTTATGTACAGGGTTGGAATTCTTTCTACAGATTTGGAATACCTTTGTACAGAGTTGGAATGCTTTCTACAGGTTTGGAATACCTTTGTACAGAGTTGGAATTCTTTCTACAGGGTTGGAATACCTTTTTACAGAGTTGGAATGCTTTTTACGGGGTTGGAATACCTTTGTACAGGGTTGGAGCAGCTTTTTACAGAGTTGGAATACTTTCTACAGGGTTGGAATGCTTTCTAGAGGGTTGGTATGCTTTCTACAGGGTTGGAATGCTTTCTAGAGGGTTGGAATGCTATCTACAGTGTGGGAGTGCTTTCGACAGAGTTGGAATACCTTTGTACACAGTTGGAATGCTTTCTACAGGGTTGGAATACCTTTGTACAGAGTTGGAATGCTTTCTACAGGGTTGAAATACCTTTGTACAGAGTCAGAATGTTATGTACAGTGTTGGAATTCTTCCTACAGAGTTGGAATTCCTTTGTACAGAGTTGGAATGCTTTCTACAGGGTTGGAATACCTTTGAACAGAGTTGGAATGCTTTCTACAGGGTTGGAATGCTTTCTACAGGGTTTTAATGCTTTCTACACGGTTGCAATGCTATCTACATGGTTGGAATGCTTTCGACAGAGTTGGAATACCTTTGTACAGAGTCAGAATGTTATGTACAGGGTTGGAATTCTTTCTACAGAGTTGGAATACCTTTGTACAGAGTTGGAATACCTTTGTACAGTGTTTTAACAGCTTTGTACAGCGTTGGAATACTTTCTACAGGGTTGGAATGCTTTCTAGAGGGTTGGAATGCTTTCGACATTGTTGGAATACTTTCTACAGGGTTGGAATGCTTTCTAGAGGGTTGGAATGCTTTCGACAGGGTTGGAATGCTTTCGACAGAGTTGGAACAGCTTTGTACAGGGTTGGAATACTTTCTACAGGGTTGGAATGCTTTCTAGAGGGTTGGAATGCTTTCGACAGGGTTGGAATGCTTTCGACAGAGTTGGAATACATTTGTACAGAGTTCGAATGCTTTCTACAGGGTTGGAATACCTTTGTACAGAGTCAGAATGTTATGTACAGTGTTGGAGTTCTTCCTACAGAGTTGGAATGCCTTTGTACAGAGTTGGAATGCTTTCTACAGGGTTGGAATACCTTTGTACAGAGTTGGAATGCTTTCTACAGGGTTGGAATGCTTTCTACAGGGTTTTAATGCTTTCTACAGGGTTGGAATGCTTTCTACAGGGTTGGAATGCTTTCGACAGTGTTGGAATACCTTTGTACAGAGTCAGAATGTTATGTACAGGGTTGGAATTCTTTCTACAGAGTTGTAATACCTTTGTACAGAGTTGGAATACCTTTGTACAGGGTTGGAACAGTTTTGTACAGCGTTGGAATACTTTCTACAGGGTTGGAATGCTTTCTAGAGGGTTGGAGTGCTTTCGACAGGATTGGAATACTTTCGACAGGGTGGGAATGCTTTCGACAGAGTTGGAATACATTTGTACAGAGTTGGAATGCTTTCTACAGGGTTGGAATACCTTTGTACAGAGTCAGAATGTTATGTACAGTGTTGGAGTTCTTCCTACAGAGTTGGAATGCCTTTGTACAGAGTTGGAATGCTTTCTACAGGGTTGGAATACCTTTGTACAGAGTTGGAATGCTTTCTACAGGGTTGGAATGCTTTCTACAGGGTTTTAATGCTTTCTACAGGGTTGGAATGCTTTCTACAGGGTTGGAATGCTTTCGACAGAGTTGGAATACCTTTGTACAGAGTCAGAATGTTATGTACAGGGTTGGAATTCTTTCTACAGAGTTGTAATACCTTTGTACAGAGTTGGAATACCTTTGTACAGGGTTGGAACAGTTTTGTACAGCGTTGGAATACTTTCTACAGGGTTGGAATGCTTTCTAGAGGGTTGGAGTGCTTTCGACAGGGTTGGAATACTTTCGACAGGGTGGGAATGCTTTCGACAGAGTTGGAATACCATTGTACAGAGTTGGAATGCTTTCTACAGGGTTGGAATACCTTTGTACAGAGTCAGAATGTTATGTACAGGGTTGGAATTCTTTCTACAGAGTTGGAATACCTTTGTACAGAGTTGGAATACCTTTGTACAGGGTTGGAACAGCTTTTTACAGAGTTGGAATACTTTCTACAGGGTTGGAATGCTTTCTACAGGGTTGGAATTCTTTCTACAGAGTTGGAATACCTTTCTACAGAGTTGGAATTCTTTCTACAGGGTTGGAATACCTTTTTACAGAGTTGGAATGCTTTCTACAGGGTTGGAATGCTTTCGACAGAGTTGGAATACCATTGTACAGGGATGGAACAGCTTTGTACAGGGTGGGAATACTTTCTACACGGTTGGAATGCTTTCTAGAGGGTTGGAATGCTTTCTAGAGTGTTGGAATGCTTTCGACAGGGTTGGAATGCTTTCGACAGGGTGGGAATGCTTTCGACAGAGTTGGAATACCTTTCTACAGAGTTGGAATGCTTTCTACAGGGTTGGAATGCTTTCGACAGAGTTGGAATACCTTTGTACAGAGTTGGAATACCTTTGTACAGGGTTGGAACAGCTTTTTACAGAGTTGGAATACTTTCTACAGGGTTGGAATGCTTTCTAGAGGGTTGGAATGCTTTCTAGAGGGTTGGAATGCTTTCGACAGGGTTGGAATGCTTTCGACAGGGTGGTAATGCATTCGACAGTGTTGGAATACCATTGTACAGAGTTGGAATGCTTTCTACAGGGTTGGAATACCTTTGTACAGTGTCAGAATGTTATGTACAGGGTCGGAATTCTTTCTACAGAGTTGGAATACCTTTGTGCAGAGTTGGAATGCTTTCTACAGGGTTGGAATGCTTTCTACAGGGTTGGAATGCTTTCGACAGAGTTGGAATACCTTTGTACAGGGTTGGAGCAGCTTCGGACAGGGTGGGAATACTTTCTACAGGGTTGGAATGCTTTCTAGAGAGTTGGAATGCTTTCTAGAGGGTTGGAATGCTTTCTAGAGGGTTGGAATGCTTTCTACAGGGTTGGAATGCTTTCGACAGGGTTGGAATGCTTTCGACAGGGTGGGAATGCTTTCGACAGAGTTGGAATACCATTGTACAGAGTTGGAATGCTTTCTACAGGGTCGGAATACCTTTGTACAGAGTCAGAATGTTATGTACAGGGTTGGAATTCTTTCTACAGAGTTGGAATACCTTTGTACAGGGTTGAAACAGCTTTTTACAGAGTTGGAATACCTTTGTACAGGTTTGGAACAGCTTTTTACAGCGTTGGAATACTTTCTACAGGGTTGGAATGCTTTCTAGAGGGTTGGTATGCTTTCTACAGGGTTGGAATGCTTTCTACAGGGTTGGAATGCTATCTAGAGGGTTGGAATGCTTTCTACAGAGTTGGAATACCTTTGTACAGGGTTGGAACTGCTTTGTACAGGGTAGGAATACTTTCTACAGGGTTGGAATACCTTTGTACAGAGTTGGAATGCTTTCTACAGGGTTGGAATACCTTTGTACAGAGTTGGAATGCTTTCTACAGGGTTGGAATGCTTTCGACAGAGTTGGAATACCTTTGTACAGAGTTGGAATGCTTTCTACAGGGTTGGAATACCTTTGTACAGAGTCAGAATGTTATGTACAGTGTTGGAATTCTTCCTACAGAGTTGGAATACCTTTGTACAGAGTTGGAATGCTTTCTACAGGGTTGGAATACCTTTGTACAGAGTTGGAATGCTTTCTACAGGGTTGGAATGCTTTCTACAGGGTTTTAATGCTTTCTACAGGGTTGGAATGCTTTGGACAGAGTTGGAATACCTTTGTACAGAGTCAGAATGTTATGTACAGTGTTGGATTTCTTGTTACAGAGTTGGAATACCTTTGTACACAGTTGGAATGCTTTCTACAGGGTTGGAATGCTTTCTACAGGGTTTTAATGCTTTCTACAGGGTTGTAATGCTTTCTACAGGGTTGGAATGCTTTCGACAGAGTTGGAATACCTTTGTACAGAGTTGGAATACCTTTGTACAGGGTTGGAACAGCTTTGTACAGCGTTGGAATATTTTCTACAGGGTTGGAATGCTTTCTAGAGGGTTGGAATGCTTTCGACAGGGTTGGAATGCTTTCGACAGGGTGGGAATGCTTTCGACAGAGTTGGAATACCATTGTACAGAGTTGGAATGCTTTCTACAGGGTTGGAATACCTTTGTACAGAGTCAGAATGTTATGTACAGGGTTGGAATGCTTTCGACAGGGTTGGAATGCTTTCGACAGGGTGGGAATGCTTTCGACAGAGATGTAATACCTTTCTACAGAGTTGGAATGCTTTCTACATGGTTGGAATGCTTTCGACAGAGTTGGAATACCTTTGTACAGAGTTGGAATGCTTTCTACAGGGTTGGAATACCTTTGTACAGAGTCAGAATGTTATGTACAGGGTTGGAATTCTTTCTACAGAGTTGGAATACTTTTCTCCAGAGTTGGAATGCTTTCTACAGGGTTGGAATACCTTTGTACAGAGTTGGAATGCTTTCTACAGGGTTGGAATGCTTTCGACAGTGTTGGAATACCTTTGTACAGAGTCAGAATGTTATGTACAGGGTTGGAATTCTTTCTACAGATTTGGAATACCTTTGTACAGAGTCAGAATGTTATGTACAGGGTTGGAATTCTTTCTACAGATTTGGAATACCTTTGTACAGAGTTGGAATGCTTTCTACAGGTTTGGAATACCTTTGTACAGAGTTGGAATTCTTTCTACAGGGTTGGAATACCTTTTTACAGAGTTGGAATGCTTTTTACGGGGTTGGAATACCTTTGTACAGGGTTGGAGCAGCTTTTTACAGAGTTGGAATACTTTCTACAGGGTTGGAATGCTTTCTAGAGGGTTGGTATGCTTTCTACAGGGTTGGAATGCTTTCTAGAGGGTTGGAATGCTATCTACAGTGTGGGAGTGCTTTCGACAGAGTTGGAATACCTTTGTACACAGTTGGAATGCTTTCTACAGGGTTGGAATACCTTTGTACAGAGTTGGAATGCTTTCTACAGGGTTGAAATACCTTTGTACAGAGTCAGAATGTTATGTACAGTGTTGGAATTCTTCCTACAGAGTTGGAATTCCTTTGTACAGAGTTGGAATGCTTTCTACAGGGTTGGAATACCTTTGAACAGAGTTGGAATGCTTTCTACAGGGTTGGAATGCTTTCTACAGGGTTTTAATGCTTTCTACACGGTTGCAATGCTATCTACATGGTTGGAATGCTTTCGACAGAGTTGGAATACCTTTGTACAGAGTCAGAATGTTATGTACAGGGTTGGAATTCTTTCTACAGAGTTGGAATACCTTTGTACAGAGTTGGAATACCTTTGTACAGTGTTTTAACAGCTTTGTACAGCGTTGGAATACTTTCTACAGGGTTGGAATGCTTTCTAGAGGGTTGGAATGCTTTCGACATTGTTGGAATACTTTCTACAGGGTTGGAATGCTTTCTAGAGGGTTGGAATGCTTTCGACAGGGTTGGAATGCTTTCGACAGAGTTGGAACAGCTTTGTACAGGGTTGGAATACTTTCTACAGGGTTGGAATGCTTTCTAGAGGGTTGGAATGCTTTCGACAGGGTTGGAATGCTTTCGACAGAGTTGGAATACATTTGTACAGAGTTGGAATGCTTTCTACAGGGTTGGAATACCTTTGTACAGAGTCAGAATGTTATGTACAGTGTTGGAGTTCTTCCTACAGAGTTGGAATGCCTTTGTACAGAGTTGGAATGCTTTCTACAGGGTTGGAATACCTTTGTACAGAGTTGGAATGCTTTCTACAGGGTTGGAATGCTTTCTACAGGGTTTTAATGCTTTCTACAGGGTTGGAATGCTTTCTACAGGGTTGGAATGCTTTCGACAGTGTTGGAATACCTTTGTACAGAGTCAGAATGTTATGTACAGGGTTGGAATTCTTTCTACAGAGTTGTAATACCTTTGTACAGAGTTGGAATACCTTTGTACAGGGTTGGAACAGTTTTGTACAGCGTTGGAATACTTTCTACAGGGTTGGAATGCTTTCTAGAGGGTTGGAGTGCTTTCGACAGGATTGGAATACTTTCGACAGGGTGGGAATGCTTTCGACAGAGTTGGAATACATTTGTACAGAGTTGGAATGCTTTCTACAGGGTTGGAATACCTTTGTACAGAGTCAGAATGTTATGTACAGTGTTGGAGTTCTTCCTACAGAGTTGGAATGCCTTTGTACAGAGTTGGAATGCTTTCTACAGGGTTGGAATACCTTTGTACAGAGTTGGAATGCTTTCTACAGGGTTGGAATTCTTTCTACAGGGTTTTAATGCTTTCTACAGGGTTGGAATGCTTTCTACAGGGTTGGAATGCTTTCGACAGAGTTGGAATACCTTTGTACAGAGTCAGAATGTTATGTACAGGGTTGGAATTCTTTCTACAGAGTTGTAATACCTTTGTACAGAGTTGGAATACCTTTGTACAGGGTTGGAACAGTTTTGTACAGCGTTGGAATACTTTCTACAGGGTTGGAATGCTTTCTAGAGGGTTGGAGTGCTTTCGACAGGGTTGGAATACTTTCGACAGGGTGGGAATGCTTTCGACAGAGTTGGAATACCATTGTACAGAGTTGGAATGCTTTCTACAGGGTTGGAATACCTTTGTACAGAGTCAGAATGTTATGTACAGGGTTGGAATTCTTTCTACAGAGTTGGAATACCTTTGTACAGAGTTGGAATACCTTTGTACAGGGTTGGAACAGCTTTTTACAGAGTTGGAATACTTTCTACAGGGTTGGAATGCTTTCTACAGGGTTGGAATTCTTTCTACAGAGTTGGAATACCTTTCTACAGAGTTGGAATTCTTTCTACAGGGTTGGAATACCTTTTTACAGAGTTGGAATGCTTTCTACAGGGTTGGAATGCTTTCGACAGAGTTGGAATACCATTGTACAGGGATGGAACAGCTTTGTACAGGGTGGGAATACTTTCTACACGGTTGGAATGCTTTCTAGAGGGTTGGAATGCTTTCTAGAGGGTTGGAATGCTTTCTAGAGTGTTGGAATGCTTTCGACAGGGTTGGAATGCTTTCGACAGGGTGGGAATGCTTTCGACAGAGTTGGAATACCTTTCTACAGAGTTGGAATGCTTTCTACAGGGTTGGAATGCTTTCGACAGAGTTGGAATACCTTTGTACAGAGTTGGAATACCTTTGTACAGGGTTGGAACAGCTTTTTACAGAGTTGGAATACTTTCTACAGGGTTGGAATGCTTTCTAGAGGGTTGGAATGCTTTCTAGAGGGTTGGAATGCTTTCGACAGGGTTGGAATGCTTTCGACAGGGTGGTAATGCATTCGACAGTGTTGGAATACCATTGTACAGAGTTGGAATGCTTTCTACAGGGTTGGAATACCTTTGTACAGTGTCAGAATGTTATGTACAGGGTCGGAATTCTTTCTACAGAGTTGGAATACCTTTGTGCAGAGTTGGAATGCTTTCTACAGGGTTGGAATGCTTTCTACAGGGTTGGAATGCTTTCGACAGAGTTGGAATACCTTTGTACAGGGTTGGAGCAGCTTCGGACAGGGTGGGAATACTTTCTACAGGGTTGGAATGCTTTCGACAGGGTTGGAATGCTTTCGACAGGGTGGGAATGCTTTCGACAGAGTTGGAATACCATTGTACAGAGTTGGAATGCTTTCTACAGGGTCGGAATACCTTTGTACAGAGTCAGAATGTTATGTACAGGGTTGGAATTCTTTCTACAGAGTTGGAATACCTTTGTACAGGGTTGAAACAGCTTTTTACAGAGTTGGAATACCTTTGTACAGGTTTGGAACAGCTTTTTACAGCGTTGGAATACTTTCTACAGGGTTGGAATGCTTTCTAGAGGGTTCGTATGCTTTCTACAGGGTTGGAATGCTTTCTACAGGGTTGGAATGCTTTCTAGAGGGTTGGAATGCTATCTAGAGGGTTGGAATGCTTTCTACAGAGTTGGAATACCTTTGTACAGGGTTGGAACTGCTTTGTACAGGGTAGGAATACTTTCTACAGGGTTGGAATACCTTTGTACAGAGTTGGAATGCTTTCTACAGGGTTGGAATACCTTTGTACAGAGTTGGAATGCTTTCTACAGGGTTGGAATGCTTTCGACAGAGTTGGAATACCTTTGTACAGAGTTGGAATGCTTTCTACAGGGTTGGAATACCTTTGTACAGAGTCAGAATGTTATGTACAGTGTTGGAATTCTTCCTACAGAGTTGGAATACCTTTGTACAGAGTTGGAATGCTTTCTACAGGGTTGGAATACCTTTGTACAGAGTTGGAATGCTTTCTACAGGGTTGGAATGCTTTCTACAGGGTTTTAATGCTTTCTACAGGGTTGGAATGCTTTGGACAGAGTTGGAATACCTTTGTACAGAGTCAGAATGTTATGTACAGTGTTGGATTTCTTGTTACAGAGTTGGAATACCTTTGTACACAGTTGGAATGCTTTCTACAGGGTTGGAATGCTTTCTACAGGGTTTTAATGCTTTCTACAGGGTTGTAATGCTTTCTACAGGGTTGGAATGCTTTCGACAGAGTTGGAATACCTTTGTACAGAGTTGGAATACCTTTGTACAGGGTTGGAACAGCTTTGTACAGCGTTGGAATATTTTCTACAGGGTTGGAATGCTTTCTAGAGGGTTGGAATGCTTTCGACAGGGTTGGAATGCTTTCGACAGGGTGGGAATGCTTTCGACAGAGTTGGAATACCATTGTACAGAGTTGGAATGCTTTCTACAGGGTTGGAATACCTTTGTACAGAGTCAGAATGTTATGTACAGGGTTGGAATGCTTTCGACAGGGTTGGAATGCTTTCGACAGGGTGGGAATGCTTTCGACAGAGATGTAATACCTTTCTACAGAGTTGGAATGCTTTCTACATGGTTGGAATGCTTTCGACAGAGTTGGAATACCTTTGTACAGAGTCAGAATGTTATGTACAGGGTTGGAATTCTTTCTACAGAGTTGGAATACCTTTGTACAGAGTTGGAATACCTTTGTACAGTGTTTTAACAGCTTTGTACAGCGTTGGAATACTTTCTACAGGGTTGGAATGCTTTCTAGAGGGTTGGAATGCTTTCGACATTGTTGGAATACTTTCTACAGGGTTGGAATGCTTTCTAGAGGGTTGGAATGCTTTCGACAGGGTTGGAATGCTTTCGACAGAGTTGGAACAGCTTTGTACAGGGTTGGAATACTTTCTACAGGGTTGGAATGCTTTCTAGAGGGTTGGAATGCTTTCGACAGGGTTGGAATGCTTTCGACAGAGTTGGAATACATTTGTACAGAGTTGGAATGCTTTCTACAGGGTTGGAATACCTTTGTACAGAGTCAGAATGTTATGTACAGTGTTGGAGTTCTTCCTACAGAGTTGGAATGCCTTTGTACAGAGTTGGAATGCTTTCTACAGGGTTGGAATACCTTTGTACAGAGTTGGAATGCTTTCTACAGGGTTGGAATGCTTTCTACAGGGTTTTAATGCTTTCTACAGGGTTGGAATGCTTTCTACAGGGTTGGAATGCTTTCGACAGAGTTGGAATACCTTTGTACAGAGTCAGAATGTTATGTACAGGGTTGGAATTCTTTCTACAGAGTTGTAATACCTTTGTACAGAGTTGGAATACCTTTGTACAGGGTTGGAACAGTTTTGTACAGCGTTGGAATACTTTCTACAGGGTTGGAATGCTTTCTAGAGGGTTGGAGTGCTTTCGACAGGATTGGAATACTTTCGACAGGGTGGGAATGCTTTCGACAGAGTTGGAATACATTTGTACAGAGTTGGAATGCTTTCTACAGGGTTGGAATACCTTTGTACAGAGTCAGAATGTTATGTACAGTGTTGGAGTTCTTCCTACAGAGTTGGAATGCCTTTGTACAGAGTTGGAATGCTTTCTACAGGGTTGGAATACCTTTGTACAGAGTTGGAATGCTTTCTACAGGGTTGGAATGCTTTCTACAGGGTTTTAATGCTTTCTACAGGGTTGGAATGCTTTCTACAGGGTTGGAATGCTTTCGACAGAGTTGGAATACCTTTGTACAGAGTCAGAATGTTATGTACAGGGTTGGAATTCTTTCTACAGAGTTGTAATACCTTTGTACAGAGTTGGAATACCTTTGTACAGGGTTGGAACAGTTTTGTACAGCGTTGGAATACTTTCTACAGGGTTGGAATGCTTTCTAGAGGGTTGGAGTGCTTTCGACAGGGTTGGAATACTTTCGACAGGGTGGGAATGCTTTCGACAGAGTTGGAATACCATTGTACAGAGTTGGAATGCTTTCTACAGGGTTGGAATACCTTTGTACAGAGTCAGAATGTTATGTACAGGGTTGGAATTCTTTCTACAGAGTTGGAATACCTTTGTACAGAGTTGGAATACCTTTGTACAGGGTTGGAACAGCTTTTTACAGAGTTGGAATACTTTCTACAGGGTTGGAATGCTTTCTACAGGGTTGGAATTCTTTCTACAGAGTTGGAATACCTTTCTACAGAGTTGGAATTCTTTCTACAGGGTTGGAATACCTTTTTACAGAGTTGGAATGCTTTCTACAGGGTTGGAATGCTTTCGACAGAGTTGGAATACCATTGTACAGGGATGGAACAGCTTTGTACAGGGTGGGAATACTTTCTACAGGGTTGGAATGCTTTCTAGAGGGTTGGAATGCTTTCTAGAGGGTTGGAATGCTTTCTAGAGTGTTGGAATGCTTTCGACAGGGTTGGAATGCTTTCGACAGGGTGGGAATGCTTTCGACAGAGTTGGAATACCTTTCTACAGAGTTGGAATGCTTTCTACAGGGTTGGAATGCTTTCGACAGAGTTGGAATACCTTTGTACAGAGTCAGAATGTTATGTACAGGGTTGGAATTCTTTCTACAGAGTTGGAATACCTTTGTACAGAGTTGGAATACCTTTGTACAGGGTTGGAACAGCTTTTTACAGAGTTGGAATACTTTCTACAGGGTTGGAATGCTTTCTAGAGGGTTGGAATGCTTTCTAGAGGGTTGGAATGCTGTCGACAGGGTTGGAATGCTTTCGACAGGGTGGTAATGCATTCGACAGTGTTGGAATACCATTGTACAGAGTTGGAATGCTTTCTACAGGGTTGGAATACCTTTGTACAGTGTCAGAATGTTATGTACAGGGTCGGAATTCTTTCTACAGAGTTGGAATACCTTTGTGCAGAGTTGGAATGCTTTCTACAGGGTTGGAATGCTTTCTACAGGGTTGGAATGCTTTCGACAGAGTTGGAATACCTTTGTACAGGGTTGGAGCAGCTTCGGACAGGGTGGGAATACTTTCTACAGGGTTGGAATGCTTTCTAGAGAGTTGGAATGCTTTCTAGAGGGTTGGAATGCTTTCTAGAGGGTTGGAATGCTTTCTACAGGGTTGGAATGCTTTCGACAGGGTTGGAATGCTTTCGACAGGGTGGGAATGCTTTCGACAGAGTTGGAATACCATTGTACAGAGTTGGAATGCTTTCTACAGGGTCGGAATACCTTTGTACAGAGTCAGAATGTTATGTACAGGGTTGGAATTCTTTCTACAGAGTTGGAATACCTTTGTACAGGGTTGAAACAGCTTTTTACAGAGTTGGAATACCTTTGTACAGGTTTGGAACAGCTTTTTACAGCGTTGGAATACTTTCTACAGGGTTGGAATGCTTTCTAGAGGGTTGGTATGCTTTCTACAGGGTTGGAATGCTTTCTACAGGGTTGGAATGCTTTCTAGAGGGTTGGAATGCTATCTAGAGGGTTGGAATGCTTTCTACAGAGTTGGAATACCTTTGTACAGAGTTGGAATGCTTTCTACAGGGTTGGAATGCTTTCGACAGAGTTGGAATACCTTTGTACAGAGTTGGAATGCTTTCTACAGGGTTGGAATACCTTTGTACAGAGTTGGAATGCTTTCTACAGGGTTGGAATGCTTTCGACAGAGTTGGAATACCTTTGTACAGAGTTGGAATGCTTTCTACAGGGTTGGAATACCTTTGTACAGAGTCAGAATGTTATGTACAGTGTTGGAATTCTTCCTACAGAGTTGGAATACCTTTGTACAGAGTTGGAATGCTTTCTACAGGGTTGGAATACCTTTGTACAGAGTTGGAATGCTTTCTACAGGGTTGGAATGCTTTCTACAGGGTTTTAATGCTTTCTACAGGGTTGGAATGCTTTGGACAGAGTTGGAATACCTTTGTACAGAGTCAGAATGTTATGTACAGTGTTGGATTTCTTGTTACAGAGATGGAATACCTTTGTACACAGTTGGCATGCTTTCTACAGGGTTGGAATGCTTTCTACAGGGTTTTAATGCTTTCTACAGGGTTGGAATGCTTTCTACAGGGTTGGAATGCTTTCGACAGAGTTGGAATACCTTTGTACAGAGTTGGAATACCTTTGTACAGGGTTGGAACAGCTTTGTACAGCGTTGGAATATTTTCTACAGGGTTGGAATGCTTTCTAGAGGGTTGGAATGCTTTCGACAGGGTTGGAATGCTTTCGACAGGGTGGGAATGCTTTCGACAGAGTTGGAATACCATTGTACAGAGTTGGAATGCTTTCTACAGGGTTGGAATACCTTTGTACAGAGTCAGAATGTTATGTACAGGGTTGGAATGCTTTCGACAGGGTTGGAATGCTTTCGACAGGGTGGGAATGCTTTCGACAGAGATGTAATACCTTTCTACAGAGTTGGAATGCTTTCTACAGGGTTGGAATGCTTTCGACAGAGTTGGAATACCTTTGTACAGAGTCAGAATGTTATGTACAGGGTTGGAATTCTTTCTACAGAGTTGGAATACCTTTGTACAGAGTTGGAATACCTTTGTACAGGGTTGGAACAGCTTTTTACAGAGTTGGAATACTTTCTACAGGGTTGGAATGCTTTCTAGAGGGTTGGAATGCTTTCTAGAGGGTTGGAATGCTTTCTACAGGGTTGGAATGCTTTCGACAGGGTTGGAATTCTTTCTACAGAGTTGGAATACCTTTGTACAGAGTTGGAATACCTTTGTACAGAGTTGGACTGCTTTCTACAGGGTTGGAATGCTTTCTAGAGGGTTGGAATTCTTTCTACAGATTTGGAATAACTTTGTACAGAGTTGGAATGCTTTCTACAGGGTTGGAATGCTTTCGACAGAGTTGGAATACCTTTGTACAGAGTCAGAATGTTATGTACAGGGTTGGAATTCTTTCTACAGAGTTGGAATACCTTTGTACAGAGTTGGAATACCTTTGTACAGGGTTGGAACAGCTTTTTACAGAGTTGGAATACTTTCTACAGGGTTGGAATGCTTTCTAGAGGGTTGGAATGCTTTCTAGAGGGTTGGAATGCTTTCTACAGGGTTGGAATGCTTTCGACAGGGTTGGAATTCTTTCTACAGAGTTGGAATACCTTTGTACAGAGTTGGAATACCTTTGTACAGAGTTGGACTGCTTTCTACAGGGTTGGAATGCTTTCTAGAGGGTTGGAATTCTTTCTACAGATTTGGAATAACTTTGTACAGAGTTGGAATGCTTTCTACAGGTTTGGAATACCTTTGTACAGAGTCAGAATGTTATGTACAGGGTTGGAATTCTTTCTACAGAGTTGGAATACCTTTGTACAGAGTTGGAATGCTTTCTACAGGGTTGGAATGCTTTGGACAGAGTTGGAATACCTTTGTACAGAGTCAGAATGTTATATACAGTGTTGGAATTCTTCCTACAGAGTTGGAATACCTTTGTACAGAGTTGGAATGCTTTCTACAGGGTTGGAATGCTTTCTACAGGGTTTTAATGCTTTCTACAGGGTTGGAATGCTTTCTACAGGGTTCTAATGCTTTCTACAGGGTTTTAATGCTTTCTACAGGGTTTTAATGCTTTCTACAGGGTTGGAATGCTTTCTACAGGGTTGGAATGCTTTCGACAGTTTTGGAATGCTTTCTAGAGGGTTTTAATGCTTTCTACAGGGTTGGAATGCTTTCTACAGGGTTGGAATGCTTTCTACAGGGTTTTAATGCTTTCTACAGGGTTGGAATGCTTTGGACAGAGTTGGAATACCTTTGAACAGAGTCAGAATGTTATGTACAGGGTTGGAATTCTTTCTACAGAGTTGGAATACCTTTGTACAGAGTTGGAATACCTTTGTACAGGGTTGGAACAGCTTTGTACAGCGTTGGAATACTTTCTACAGGGTTGGAATGCTTTCTAGAGGGTTGGAATGCTTTCGACAGGGTTGGAATGCTTTCGACAGGGTGGGAATGCTTTCGACAGAGTTGGAATACCATTGTACAGAGTTGGAATGCTTTCTACAGGGTTGGAATACCTTTGTACAGAGTCAGAATGTTATGTACAGGGTTGGAATTCTTTCTACAGAGTTGGAATACCTTTGTACAGAGTCAGAATGTTATATACAGAGTTGGACTTCTTTCTACAGAGTTGGAATACCTTTCTACAGAGTTGGAATGCTTTCTACAGGGTTGGAATACCTTTGTACAGAGTTGGAATGCTTTCTACAGGGTTGGAATGCTTTCGACAGAGTTGGAATACCTTTGTACAGAGTCAGAATGTTATGTACAGGGTTGGAATTCTTTCTACAGATTTGGAATACCTTTGTACAGAGTTGGAATGCTTTCTACAGGTTTGGAATACCTTTGTACAGAGTTGGAATGCTTTCTACAGGGTTGGAATGCTTTCGACAGAGTTGGAACACCTTTGTACAGGGTTGGAACAGCTTTGTACAAGGTAGGAATACTTTCTACAGGGTTGGAATGCTTTCTAGAGGGTTGGAATGCTTTCTAGAGGGTTGGAATGCTTTCTAGAGGGTTGGAATGCTTTCTAGAGGGTTGGAATGCTATCTACAGGGTTGGAGTGCTTTCTACAGAGTTGGAATACCTTTGTACAGGGTGGGAACAGCTTTGTACAGGGTTGGAATACTTTCTACAGTGTTGGAATGCTTTCTAGAGGGTTGGAATGCTTTCGACAGGGTTGGAATGCTTTCGACAGAGTTGGAATACCTTTGTACAGAGTTGGAATGCTTTCTACAGGGTTGGAATACCTTTGTACAGGGTTGAAACAGCTTTTTACACAGTTGGAATACCTTTGTACAGGTTTGGAACAGCTTTTTACAGCGTTGGAATACTTTCTACAGGGTTGGAATGCTTTCTAGAGGGTTGGTATGCTTTCTACAGGGTTGGAATGCTTTCTACAGGGTTGGAATGCTTTCTAGAGGGTTGGAATGCTATCTAGAGGGTTGGAATGCTTTCTACAGAGTTGGAATACCTTTGTACAGGGTTGGAACTGCTTTGTACAGGGTTGGAATACTTTCTACAGGGTTGGAATACCTTTGTACAGAGTCAGAATGTTATGTACAGTGTTGGAATTCTTCCTACAGAGTTGGAATACCTTTGTACAGAGTTGGAATGCTTTCTACAGGGTTGAAATACCTTTGTACAGAGTTGGAATGCTTTCTACAGGGTTGGAATGCTTTCTACAGGGTTTTAATGCTTTCTACAGGGTTGGAATGCTTTGGACAGAGTTGGAATACCTTTGTACAGAGTCAGAATGTTATGTACAGTGTTGGATTTCTTGTTACAGAGTTGGAATACCTTTGTACACAGTTGGAATGCTTTCTACAGGGTTGGAATGCTTTCTACAGGGTTGGAATGCTTTCGACAGAGTTGGAATACCTTTGAACAGAGTCAGAATGTTATGTACAGGGTTGGAATTCTTTCTACAGAGTTGGAATACCTTTGTACAGAGTTGGAATACCTTTGTACAGGGTTGGAACAGCTTTGTACAGCGTTGGAATACTTTCTACAGGGTTGGAATGCTTTCTAGAGGGTTGGAATGCTTTCGACAGGGTTGGAATGCTTTCGACAGGGTGGGAATGCTTTCGACAGAGTTGGAATACCATTGTACAGAGTTGGAATGCTTTCTACAGGGTTGGAATACCTTTGTACAGTGACAGAATGTTATGTACAGGGTTGGAATTCTTTCTACAGAGTTGGAATACCTTTGTACAGAGTTGGAATGCTTTCTACAGGGTTGGAATGCCTTTGTACAGAGTTGGAATGCTTTCTACGGGGTTGGAATGCTTTCGACAGATTTGGAATACCTTTGTACAGGGCTGGAACAGCTTTGTACAGGGTGGGAATACTTTCTACAGGGTTGGAATGCTTTCTAGAGGGTTGGAATGCTTTCTAGAGGGTTGGAATGCTTTCTAGAGGGTTGGAATGCTATCTACAGGGTTGGAATGCTTTCTACAGAGTTGGAATACCTTTGTACAGGGTTGGAACAGCTTTGTACAGGGTTGGAATACTTTCTACAGGGTTGGAATGCTTTCTACAGGGTTGGAATACATTTGTACAGAGTTGGAATGCTTTCTACAGGGTTGGAATGCATTCGACAGAGTTGGAATACCTTTGTACAGAGTCAGAATGTTATGTACAGGGTTGGACTTCTTTCTACAGAGTTGGAATACCTTTCTACAGAGTTGGAATGCTTTCTACAGGGTTGGAATACCTTTGTACAGAGTTGGAATGCTTTCTACAGGGTTGGAATGCTTTCGACAGAGTTGGAATACCTTTGTACAGAGTCAGAATGTTATGTACAGGGTTGGAATTCTTTCCACAGATTTGGAATACCTTTGTACAGAGTTGGAATGCTTTCTACAGGTTTGGAATACCTTTGTACAGAGTTGTAATGCTTTCTACAGGGTTGGAATGCTTTCGACAGAGTTGGAATACCTTTGTACAGGGTTGGAACAGCTTTGTACAAGGTGGGAATACTTTCTACAGGGTTGGAATGCTTTCTAGAGGGTTGGAATGCTTTCTAGAGGGTTGGAATGCTTTCTAGAGGGTTGGAATGATTTCTAGAGGGTTGGAATACCTTTGTACAGAGTCAGAATGTTATGTACAGGGTTGGAATTCTTTCTACAGAGTTGGAATACCTTTGTACAGAGTCAGAATGTTATATACAGGGTTGGACTTCTTTCTACAGAGTTGGAATACCTTTCTACAGAGTTGGAATGCTTTCTACAGGGTTGGAATACCTTTGTACAGAGTTGGAATGCTTTCTACAGGGTTGGAGTGCTTTCTAGAGGGTTGGAATGCTTTCTAGAGGGTTGGAATGCTTTCTAGAGGGTTGGAATACTTTCTAGAGGGTTGGAATGCTATCTACAGGGTTGGAGTGCTTTCTACAGAGTTGGAATACCTTTGTACAGGGTTGGAACAGCTTTGTACAGGGTTGGAATACTTTCTACAGTGTTGGAATGCTTTCTAGAGGGTTGGAATGCTTTCGACAGGGTTGGAATGCTTTCGACAGAGTTGGAATACCTTTGTACAGAGTTGGAATGCTTTCTACAGGGTTGGAATACCTTTGTACAGGGTTGAAACAGCTTTTTACACAGTTGGAATACCTTTGTACAGGTTTGGAACAGCTTTTTACAGCGTTGGAATACTTTCTACAGGGTTGGAATGCTTTCTAGAGGGTTGGAATGCTTTCTACAGGGTTGGAATGCTTTCTACAGGGTTGGAATACCTTTGTACAGAGTTGGAATGCTTTCTACAGGGTTGGAATGCTTTCGACAGAGTTGGAATACCTTTGTACAGAGTCAGAATGTTATGTACAGGGTTGGAATTCTTTCTACAGATTTGGAATACCTTTGTACAGAGTTGGAATGCTTTCTACAGGGTTGGAATGCTTTCGACAGAGTTGGAACACCTTTGTACAGGGTTGGAACAGCTTTGTACAAGGTGGGAATACTTTCTACAGGGTTGGAATGCTTTCTAGAGGGTTGGAATGCTTTCTAGAGGGTTGGAATGCTTTCTAGAGGGTTGGAATGCTTTCTAGAGGGTTGGAATGCTATCTACAGGGTTGGAGTGCTTTCTACAGAGTTGGAATACCTTTGTACAGGGTTGGAACAGCTTTGTACATGGTTGGAATACTTTCTACAGTGTTGGAATGCTTTCTAGAGGGTTGGAATGCTTTCGACTTGGTTGGAATGCTTTCGACAGAGTTGGAATACCTTTGTACAGAGTTGGAATGCTTTCTACAGTGTTGGAATACCTTTGTACAGGGTTGAAACAGCTTTTTACACAGTTGGAATACCTTTGTACAGGTTTGGAACAGCTTTTTACAGCGTTGGAATACTTTCTACAGGGTTGGAATGCTTTCTAGAGGGTTGGAATGCTTTCTAGAGGGTTGGAATGCTTTCGACAGGGTTGGAATGCTTTCGACAGAGTTGGAATACCTTTGTACAGAGTTGGAATGCTTTCTACAGGGTTGGAATACCTTTGTACAGGGTTGAAACAGCTTTTTACACAGTTGGAATACCTTTGTACAGGTTTGGAACAGCTTTTTACAGCGTTGGAATACTTTCTACAGGGTTGGAATGCTTTCTAGAGGGTTGGAATGCTTTCTACAGGGTTGGAATGCTTTCTACAGGGTTGGAATACCTTTGTACAGAGTTGGAATGCTTTCTACAGGGTTGGAATGCTTTCGACAGAGTTGGAATACCTTTGTACAGAGTCAGAATGTTATGTACAGGGTTGGAATTCTGTCTACAGATTTGGAATACCTTTGTACAGAGTTGGAATGCTTTCTACAGGGTTGGAATGCTTTCGACAGAGTTGGAACACCTTTGTACAGGGTTGGAACAGCTTTGTACAAGGTGGGAATACTTTCTACAGGGTTGGAATGCTTTCTAGAGGGTTGGAATGCTTTCTAGAGGGTTGGAATGCTTTCTAGAGGGTTGGAATGCTTTCTAGAGGGTTGGAATGCTATCTACAGGGTTGGAGTGCTTTCTACAGAGTTGGAATACCTTTGTACAGGGTTGGAACAGCTTTGTACATGGTTGGAATACTTTCTACAGTGTTGGAATGCTTTCTAGAGGGTTGGAATGCTTTCGACTTGGTTGGAATGCTTTCGACAGAGTTGGAATACCTTTGTACAGAGTTGGAATGCTTTCTACAGTGTTGGAATACCTTTGTACAGGGTTGAAACAGCTTTTTACACAGTTGGAATACCTTTGTACAGGTTTGGAACAGCTTTTTACAGCGTTGGAATACTTTCTACAGGGTTGGAATGCTTTCTAGAGGGTTGGAATGCTTTCTACAGGGTTGGAATGCTTTCTACAGGGTTGGAATGCTTTCGACAGAGTTGGAATACCTTTGTACAGAGTTAGAATGTTATGTACGGGGTTGGAATTCTTTCTACAGATTTGGAATACCTTTGTACAGAGTTGGAATGTTTTCTACAGGTTTGGAATACCTTTGTACAGAGTTGGAATGCTTTCTACAGGGTTGGAATGCTTTCGACAGAGTTGGAATACCTTTGTACAGGGTTGGAACAGGTTTTTACAGGGTGGGAATACTTTCTACAGGGTTGGAATGCTTTCTAGAGGGTTGGAATGCTTTCTAGAGGGTTGGAATGCTTTCTAGAGGGTTGGAATGCTATCTACAGGGTTGGAATGCTTTCTACAGAGTTGGAATACCTTTGTACAGGGTTGGAACAGCTTTGTACAGGGTTGGAATACTTTCTACAGGGTTGGAATGCTTTCTACAGGGTTGGAATACCTTTGTACAGAGTTGGAATACCTTTGTACAGGGTTGGAATGCTTTCTACAGGGTTGGAATGCTTTCGACAGAGTTGGAATACCTTTGTACAGGGTTGGAACAGCTTTGTACAGGGTTGGAATACTTTCTACAGGCTTGGAATGCTTTCTAGAGGGTTGGAATGCTTTCGACAGGGTTGGAATGCTTTCGACAGAGTTGGAATACCTTTGTACAAAGTTGGAATGCTTTCTACAGGGTTGGAATACCTTTGTACAGAGTCAGAATGTTATGTACAGTGTTGGAATTCTTTCTACAGAGTTGGAATACCTTTGTACAGAGTTGGAATGCTTTCTACAGGGTTGGAATACCTTTGTACAGAGTTGGAATGCTTTCTACAGGGTTGGAATGCTTTCTACAGGGTTGGAATGCTTTCTACAGGGTTGGAATGCTTTCTACAGGGTTGGAATGCTTTCGACAGGGTTGGAATGCTTCCGACAGAGTTGGAATACCTTTGTACAGAGTTGGAATAACTTTGTACAGGGTAGGAATACTTTCTACAGGGTTGGAATACTTTCTACAGGGTTGGAATGCTTTCGACAGAGTTGGAATGCTTTGGACAGGGTTGGAATACCATTGTACAGGGTTGGAACGCTTCCTACAGGGTTAGAATAGTTTCGACAGGTTTGGAATACCTTTGTACAGGGTTGGAATGCTTTCTACAGAGTTGGAATAACTTTGTACAGGGTAGGAATACTTCCTACAGGGTTGGAATTCTTCCTACAGAGTTGGAATACCTTTGTACAGAGTTGGAATGCTTTCTACAGGGTTGGAATACCTTTGTACAGAGTTGGAATGCTTTCTACAGGGTTGGAATGCTTTCTACAGGGTTTTAATGCTTTCTACAGGGTTGGAATGCTTTGGACAGAGTTGGAATACCTTTGTACAGAGTCAGAATGTTATGTACAGTGTTGGATTTCTTGTTACAGAGTTGGAATACCTTTGTACACAGTTGGAATGCTTTCTACAGGGTTGGAATGCTTTCTACAGGGTATTAATGCTTTCTACAGGGTTGGAATGCTTTCGACAGAGTTGGAATGCTTTGGACAGGGTTGGAATACCATTGTACAGGGTTGGAACGCTTCCTACAGGGTTAGAATAGTTTCGACAGGTTTGGAATACCTTTGTACAGGGTTGGAATGCTTTCTACAGAGTTGGAATACCCTTGTACAGGGTTGGAATGCTTTCTACAGGGTTGGAATGCTTTCGACAGGGTTGGAATGCTTTCGACAGAGTTGGAATGCTTTCGACAGAGTTGGAATACCTTTGTACAGGGTTGGAATGCTTTCTACAGGGTTGGAATGCTTTCGACAGAGTTGGAATACCTTTGTACAAAGTTGGAATGCTTTCTACAGGGTTGGAATACCTTTGTACAGAGTCAGAATGTTATGTACAGTGTTGGAATTCTTTCTACAGAGTTGGAATACCTTTGTACAGAGTTGGAATGCTTTCTACAGGGTTGGAATACCTTTGTACAGAGTTGGAATGCTTTCTACAGGGTTGGAATGCTTTCTACAGGGTTGGAATGCTTTCTACAGGGTTGGAATGCTTTCTACAGGGTTGGAATGCTTTCGACAGGGTTGGAATGCTTCCGACAGAGTTGGAATACCTTTGTACAGAGTTGGAATAACTTTGTACAGGGTAGGAATACTTTCTACAGGGTTGGAATACTTTCTACAGGGTTGGAATGCTTTCGACAGAGTTGGAATGCTTTGGACAGGGTTGGAATACCATTGTACAGGGTTGGAACGCTTCCTACAGGGTTAGAATAGTTTCGACAGGTTTGGAATACCTTTGTACAGGGTTGGAATGCTTTCTACAGAGTTGGAATACCCTTGTACAGGGTTGGAATGCTTTCTACAGGGTTGGAATGCTTTCGACAGGGTTGGAATGCTTTCGACAGAGTTGGAATGCTTTCGACAGGGTTGGAATACTTTCTACAGGGTTGGAATGCTTTCTAGAGGGTTGGAATGCTTTCTAGAGGTTTGGAATGCTTTCGGCAGAGTTGGAATACCTTTGTACAGAGTTGGAATAACTTTGTACAGGGTAGGAATACTTCCTACAGGGTTGGAATTCTTCCTACAGAGTTGGAATACCTTTGTACAGAGTTGGAATGCTTTCTACAGGGTTGGAATACCTTTGTACAGAGTTGGAATGCTTTCTACAGGGTTGGAATGCTTTCTACAGGGTTTTAATGCTTTCTACAGGGTTGGAATGCTTTGGACAGAGTTGGAATACCTTTGTACAGAGTCAGAATGTTATGTACAGTGTTGGATTTCTTGTTACAGAGTTGGAATACCTTTGTACACAGTTGGAATGCTTTCTACAGGGTTGGAATGCTTTCTACAGGGTATTAATGCTTTCTACAGGGTTGGAATGCTTTCGACAGAGTTGGAATGCTTTGGACAGGGTTGGAATACCATTGTACAGGGTTGGAACGCTTCCTACAGGGTTAGAATAGTTTCGACAGGTTTGGAATACCTTTGTACAGGGTTGGAATGCTTTCTACAGAGTTGGAATACCCTTGTACAGGGTTGGAATGCTTTCTACAGGGTTGGAATGCTTTCGACAGGGTTGGAATGCTTTCGACAGAGTTGGAATGCTTTCGACAGAGTTGGAATACCTTTGTACAGGGTTGGAATGCTTTCTACAGGGTTGGAATGCTTTCGACAGAGTTGGAATACCTTTGTACAAAGTTGGAATGCTTTCTACAGGGTTGGAATACCTTTGTACAGAGTCAGAATGTTATGTACAGTGTTGGAATTCTTTCTACAGAGTTGGAATACCTTTGTACAGAGTTGGAATGCTTTCTACAGGGTTGGAATACCTTTGTACAGAGTTGGAATGCTTTCTACAGGGTTGGAATGCTTTCTACAGGGTTGGAATGCTTTCTACAGGGTTGGAATGCTTTCTACAGGGTTGGAATGCTTTCGACAGGGTTGGAATGCTTCCGACAGAGTTGGAATACCTTTGTACAGAGTTGGAATAACTTTGTACAGGGTAGGAATACTTTCTACAGGGTTGGAATACTTTCTACAGGGTTGGAATGCTTTCGACAGAGTTGGAATGCTTTGGACAGGGTTGGAATACCATTGTACAGGGTTGGAACGCTTCCTACAGGGTTAGAATAGTTTCGACAGGTTTGGAATACCTTTGTACAGGGTTGGAATGCTTTCTACAGAGTTGGAATACCCTTGTACAGGGTTGGAATGCTTTCTACAGGGTTGGAATGCTTTCGACAGGGTTGGAATGCTTTCGACAGAGTTGGAATGCTTTCGACAGGGTTGGAATACTTTCTACAGGGTTGGAATGCTTTCTAGAGGGTTGGAATGCTTTCTAGAGGTTTGGAATGCTTTCGGCAGAGTTGGAATGCCTTTGTACAGAGTTGGAATAACTTTGTACAGGGTAGGAATACTTCCTACAGGGTTGGCATTCTTCCTACAGAGTTGGAATACCTTTGTACAGAGTTGGAATGCTTTCTACAGGGTTGGAATACCTTTGTACAGAGTTGGAATGCTTTCTACAGGGTTGGAATGCTTTCTACAGGGTTTTAATGCTTTCTACAGGGTTGGAATGCTTTCGACAGAGTTGGAATACCTTTGAACAGAGTCAGAATGTTATGTACAGGGTTGGAATTCCTTCTACAGATTTGGAATACCTTTGTACAGAGTTGGAATACCTTTGTACAGGGTTGGAACAGCTTTGTACAGCGTTGGAATACTTTCTACAGGGTTGGAATGCTTTCTAGAGGGTTGGAATGCTTTCGACAGGGTTGGAATGCTTTCGACAGGGTGGGAATGCTTTCGACAGAGTTGGAATACCATTGTACAGAGTTGGAATGCTTTCTACAGGGTTGGAATACCTTTGTACAGAGTCAGAATGTTATGTACAGGGTTGGAATTCTTTCTACAGAGTTGGAATACCTTTGTACAGAGTTGGAATGCTTTCTACAGGGTTGGAATACCTTTGTACAGAGTTGGAATGCTTTCTACGGGGTTGGAATGCTTTCGACAGAGTTGGAATGCTTTCTAGAGAGTTGGAATGCTATCTACAGGGTTGGAATACCTTTGTACAGAGTTGGAATGCTTTCTACAGGGTTGGAATGCTTTCGACAGAGTTGGAATACCATTGTACAGAGTTGGAATGCTTTCTACAGGGTTGGAATACCTTTGTACACAGTCAGAATGTTATGTACAGGGTTGGAATTCTTTCTACAGAGTTGGAATACCTTTGTACAGAGTCAGAATGTTATGTACAGGGTTGGACTTCTTTCTACAGAGTTGGAATACCTTTCTACAGAGTTGGAATGCTTTCTACAGGGTTGGAATACATTTGTACAGAGTTGGAATGCTTTCTACAGGGTTGGAATGCTTTCGACAGAGTTGGAATACCTTTGTACAGAGTCAGAATGTTATGTACAGGGTTGGAATTCTTTCCACAGATTTGGAATGCCTTTGTACAGAGTTGGAATGCTTTCTACAGGTTTGGAATACCTTTGTACAGAGTTGGAATGCTTTCTACAGGGTTGGAATGCTTTCGACAGAGTTGGAATACCTTTGTACAGGGTTGGAACAGCTTTGTACAAGGTGGGAATACTTTCTACAGGGTTGGAATGCTTTCTAGAGGGTTGGAATGCTTTCTAGAGGGTTGGAATGCTTTCTAGAGGGTTGGAATGCTTTCTAGAGGGTTGGAATGCTATCTACAGGGTTGGAATGCTTTCTACAGAGTTGGAATACCTTTGTACAGGGTTGGAACAGCTTTGTACAGGGTTGGAATACTTTCTACAGGGTTGGAATGCTTTCTAGAGGATTGGAATGCTTTCGACAGGGTTGGAATGCTTTCGACAGAGTTGGAACACCTTTGTACAGAGTTGGAATGCTTTCTACAGGGTTGGAATACCTTTGTACAGAGTCAGAATGTTATGTACAATGTTGGAATTCTTTCTACAGTGTTGGCATACCTTTGTACAGAGTTGGAATGCTTTCTACAGGGTTGGAATACCTTTGTACAGAGTTGGAATGCTTTCTACAGGGTTGGAATGCTTTCGACAGGGTTGGAATGCTTTCTACAGGGTTGGAATGCTTTCTACAGGGTTGGAATGCTTTCGACAGAGTTGGAATACCTTTGTACAGGGTTGGAACAGCTTTGTACAGGGTGGGAATACTTTCTACAGGGTTGGAATGCTTTCTAGAGGGTTGGAATGCTTTCTAGAGGGTTGGAATGCTTTCTACAGGGTTGGAATGCTTTCTACAGAGTTGGAATACCTTTGTACAGGGTTGGAACAGCTTTGTACAGGGTTGGAATGCTTTCTACAGAGTTGGAATACCCTTGTACAGGGTTGGAATGCTTTCTACACTGTTGGAATGCTTTCTACAGGGTTGGAATGCTTTCTACAGGGTTGCAATGCTTTCTACAGGGTTGGAATACTTTCTACAGGGTTGGAATGCTTTCTAGAGGGTTGGAATGCTTTCTAGAGGTTTGGAATGCTTTCGGCAGAGTTGGAATACCTTTGTACAGAGTTGGAATAACTTTGTACAGGGTAGGAATACTTCCTACAGGGTTGGAATACTTTCTACAGGGTTGGAATGCTTTCTCCAGGGTTGGAATGCTTTCGACAGGGTTGGAATGCTTTCTACAGGGTTGGAATGCTTTCGACAGGGTTGGAATGCTTTCGACAGAGTTGGAATACCATTGTACAGAGTTGGAATGCTTTCTACAGGGTTGGAATGCTTTCGACAGAGTTGGAATACCTTTGTACAGAGTTAGAATGTTATGTACGGGGTTGGAATTCTTTCTACAGATTTGGAATACCTTTGTACAGAGTTGGAATGTTTTCTACAGGTTTGGAATACCTTTGTACAGAGTTGGAATGCTTTCTACAGGGTTGGAATGCTTTCGACAGAGTTGGAATACCTTTGTACAGGGTTGGAACAGGTTTGTACAGGGTGGGAATACTTTCTACAGGGTTGGAATGCTTTCTAGAGGGTTGGAATGCTTTCTAGAGGGTTGGAATGCTTTCTAGAGGGTTGGAATGCTATCTACAGGGATGGAATGCTTTCTACAGGGTTGGAATACCTTTGTACAGGGTTGGAACAGCTTTGTACAGGGTTGGAATACTTTCTACAGGGTTGGAATGCTTTCTACAGGGTTGGAATACCTTTGTACAGAGTTGGAATGCTTTCTGCAGGGTTGGAATGCTTTCGACAGAGTTGGAATACCTTTGTACAGAGTCAGAATGTTATATACAGGGTTGGACTTCTTTCTACAGAGTTGGAATACCTTTCTACAGAGTTGGAATGCTTTCTACAGGGTTGGAATACCTTTGTACAGAGTTGGAATGCTTTCTACAGGGTTGGAATGCTATCGACAGAGTTGGAATACCTTTGTACAGAGTCAGAATGTTATGTACAGGGTTGGAATTCTTTCTACAGATTTGGAATACCTTTGTACAGAGTTGGAATGCTTTCTACATGTTTGGAATACCCCTGTACAGAGTTGGAATGCTTTCTACAGGGTTGGAATGCTTTCGACAGAGTTGGAATACCTTTGTACAGGGTTGGAACAGCTTTGTACAAGGTGGGAATACTTTCTACAGGGTTGGAATGCTTTCTAGAGGGTTGGAATGCTTTCTAGAGGGTTGGAATGCTTTCTAGAGGGTTGGAATGCTTTCGACAGGGTTGGAATGCTTTCGACAGAGTTGGAATACCTTTGTACAAAGTTGGAATGCTTTCTACAGGGTTGGAATACCTTTGTACAGAGTCAGAATGTTATGTACAGTGTTGGAATTCTTTCTACAGAGTTGGAATACCTTTGTACAGAGTTGGAATGCTTTCTACAGGGTTGGAATACCTTTGTACAGAGTTGGAATGCTTTCTACAGGGTTGGAATGCTTTCTACAGGGTTGGAATGCTTTCTACAGGGTTGGAATGCTTTCTACAGGGTTGGAATGCTTTCGACAGAGTTGGAATACCTTTGTACAGGGTTGGAACAGCTTTGTACAGGGTGGGAATACTTTCTACAGGGTTGGAATGCTTTCTAGAGGGTTGGAATGCTTTCTAGAGGGTTGGAATGCTTTCTACAGGGTTGGAATGCTTTCTACAGAGTTGGAATACCTTTGTACAGGGTTGGAAGAGCTTTGTACAGGGTTGGAATTCTTTCTACAGAGTTGGAATACCCTTGTACAGGGTTGGAATGCTTTCTACAGGGTTGGAAAGCTTTCGACAGGGTTGGAATGCTTTCGACAGAGTTGGAATACCTTTGTTCAGAGTTGCAAAGCTTTCTACAGGGTTGGAATACGTTCTACAGGATTGGAATGTTTTGTACGGGGTTGGAATGCTTTCTAAAGGGTGCGAATGCTTCCTAGAGGGTTGGAATTCTTTCGACAGCGTTGGAATGCTTTCGACAGAGTTGGTACACCTTTGTACAGAGTTGGAATAACTTTGTACAGGGTAGGAATACTTTCTACAGGGTTGGAATACTTTCTACAGGGTTGGAATACTTTCTACAGGGTTGGAATACTTGCTACATTGTTGAAATACTTTCTACAGGGGTGGAATACTTTCTACAGGGTTGGAATACTTTCTACAGTGTTGGACTGCTTTCAACAGGGTTGCAATGCTTTCTACAGGGTTGGAATGCTTTCTAGAGGGTTGGAATGCTTTCTACAGGGTTGGAATGCTTTCGACAGGGTTGGAATGCTTTCTACAGGGTTGGACTGCTTTCAACAGGGTTGCAATGCTTTCTACAGGGTTGGAATGCTTTCGACAGGGTTGGAATGCTTTCGACAGAGTTGGAATACCTTTGTTCAGAGTTGCAAAGCTTTCTACAGGGTTGGAATACTTTCTACAGGATTGGAATGTTTTGTACGGGGTTGGAATGATTTCTACAGGGTGGGAATGCTTCCTAGAGGGTTGGAATTCTTTCGACAGGGTTGGAATGCTTTCGACAGAGTTGGTACACCTTTGTACAGAGTTGGAATGCTTTCTACAGGGTTGGAATGCTTTCTACAGGGTTGGAATGCTTTCGACAGGGTTGGAATGCTTCCGACAGAGTTGGAATACCTTTGTACAGAGTTGGAATAACTTTGTACAGGGTAGGAATACTTTCTACAGGGTTGGAATACTTTCTACAGGGTTGGAATGCTTTCGACAGAGTTGGAATGCTTTGGACAGGGTTGGAATACCATTGTACAGGGTTGGAACGCTTCCTACAGGGTTAGAATGGTTTCGACAGATTTGGAATACCTTTGTACAGGGTTGGAATGCTTTCTACAGAGTTGGAATGCTTTCGACAGAGTTGGTACACCTTTGTACAGAGTTGGAATAACTTTGTATAGGGTAGGAATACTTTCTACAGGGTTGGAATACTTTCTACAGGGTTGGAATACTTTCTACATTGTTGAAATACTTTCTACAGGGGTGGAATACTTTCTACAGGGTTCGAATGCTTTCTAGAGGGTTGGAATGCTTTCTAGAGGGTTGGAATGCTTTCTACAGGGTTGGAATGCTTTCGACAGGGTTGGAATGCTTTCGACAGAGTTGGAATACCTTTGTACAGAGTTGGAATAACTTTGTACAGGGTAGGAATACTTTCTACAGGGTTGGAATACTTTCTACAGGGTTGGAATGCTTTCGACAGGGTTGGAATGCTTTCTACAGGGTTGGACTGCTTTCAACAGGGTTGCAATGCTTACTACAGGGTTGGAATGCTTTCGACAGGGTTGGAATGCATTCGACAGAGTTGGAATACCTTTGTTCAGAGTTGCAAAGCTTTCTACAGGGTTGGAATAACTTTGTACAGGGAAGGAATACTTTCTACAGGGTTGGAATACTTTCTACAGGGTTGGAATGCTTTCTACAGGGTTGGAATGCTTTCGACAGGGTTGGAATGCTTTCTACAGGGTTGGAATGCTTTCTACAGGGTTGGACTGCTTTCAACAGGGTTGCAATGCTTTCTACAGGGTTGGAAAGCTTTCAACAGGGTTGGAATGCTTTCGACAGAGTTGGAATACCTTTGTTCAGAGTTGCAAAGCTTTCTACAGGGTTGGAATACTTTCTACAGGATTGGAATGTTTTGTACGGGGTTGGAATGCTTTCTACAGGGTGGGAATGCTTCCTAGAGGGTTGGAATTCTTTCGACAGCGTTGGAATGCTTTCGACAGAGTTGGTACACCTTTGTACAGAGTTGGAATGCTTTGTATAGGGTAGGAATACTTTCTACAGGGTTGGCATGCTTTCGACAGGGTTGGAATGCTTCCGACAGAGTTGGAATACCTTTGTACAGAGTTGGAATAACTTTGTACAGGGTAGGAATACTTTCTACAGGGTTGGAATACTTTCTACAGGGTTGGAATGCTTTCGACAGAGTTGGAATGCTTTGGACAGGGTTGGAATACCATTGTACAGGGTTGGAACGCTTCCTACAGGGTTAGAATGGTTTCGACAGATTTGGAATACATTTGTACAGGGTTGGAATGCTTTTTACAGAGTTGGAATGCTTTCGACAGAGTTGGTACACCTTTGTACAGAGTTGGAATAACTTTGTATAGGGTAGGAATACTTTCTACAGGGTTGGAATACTTTCTACAGGGTTGGAATACTTTCTACATTGTTGAAATACTTTCTACAGGGGTGGAATACTTTCTACAGGGTTGGAATGCTTTCTACAGAGTTGGAATGCTTTCGACAGAGTAGGTACACCTTTGTACAGAGTTGGAATAACTTTGTATAGGGTAGGAATACTTTCTACAGGGTTGGAATACTTTCTACAGGGTTGGAATACTTTCTACATTGTTGAAATACTTTCTACAGGGGTGGAATACTTTCGACAGGGTTGGAATGCTTTCTAGAGGGTTGGAATGCTTTCTAGAGGGTTGGAATGCTTTCTAGAGGGTTGGAATGCTTTCTACAGGGTTGGAATGCTTTCGACAGGATTGGAATGCTTTCGACAGAGTTGGAATACCTTTGTACAGAGTTGGAATAACTTTGTACAGGGTAGGAATACTTTCTACAGGGTTGGAATACTTTCTACAGGGTTGGAATGCTTTCGACAGAGTTGGAATGCTTTCTACAGGGTTGGACTGCTTTCAACAGGGTTGCAATGCTTTCTACAGGGTTGGAATGCTTTCGACAGGGTTGGAATGCTTTCGACAGAGTTGGAATACCTTTGTTCAGAGTTGCAAAGCTTTCTACAGGGTTGGAATAACTTTGTACAGGGGAGGAATACTTTCTACAGGGTTGGAATACTTTCTACAGGGTTGGAATGCTTTCTACAGGGTTGGAATGCTTTCGACAGGGTTGGAATGCTTTCTACAGGGTTGGAATGCTTTCTACAGGGTTGGACTGCTTTCAACAGGGTTGCAATGCTTTCTACAGGGTTGGAAAGCTTTCAACAGGGTTGGAATGCTTTCGACAGAGTTGGAATACCTTTGTTCAGAGTTGCAAAGCTTTCTACAGGGTTGGAATACTTTCTACAGGATTGGAATGTTTTGTACGGGGTTGGAATGCTTTCTACAGGGTGGGAATGCTTCCTAGAGGGTTGGAATTCTTTCGACAGCGTTGGAATGCTTTCGACAGAGTTGGTACACCTTTGTACAGAGTTGGAATAACTTTGTATAGGGTAGGAATACTTTCTACAGGGTTGGAATACTTTCTACAGGGTTGGAATACTTTCTACAGGGTTGGAATACTTTCTACATTGTTGAAATACTTTCTACAGGGGTGGAATACTTTCTACAGGGTTGGAATGCTTTCTAGAGGGTTGGAATGCTTTCTAGAGGGTTGGAATGCTTTCTACAGGGTTGGAATGCTTTCGACAGGGTTGGAATGCTTTCGACAGAGTTGGAATACCTTTGTACAGAGTTGGAATAACTTTGTACAGGGTAGGAATACTTTCTACAGGGTTGGAATACTTTCTACAGTGTTGGAATGCTTTCGACAGAGTTGGAATGCTTTCTACAGGGTTGGACTGCTTTCAACAGGGTTGCAATGCTTTCTACAGGGTTGGAATGCTTTCGACAGGGTTGGAATGCTTTCGACAGAGTTGGAATACCTTTGTTCAGAGTTGCAAAGCTTTCTACAGGGTTGGAATACTTTCTACAGGATTGGAATGTTTTGTACGGGGTTGGAATGCTTTCTACAGGGTGGGAATGCTTTCGACAGGGTTGGAATGCTTCCGACAGAGTTGGAATACCTTTGTACAGAGTTGGAATAACTTTGTACAGGGTAGGAATACTTTCTACAGGGTTGGAATACTTTCTACAGTGTTGGAATGCTTTCGACAGAGTTGGAATGCTTTCTACAGGGTTGGACTGCTTTCAACAGGGTTGCAATGCTTTCTACAGGGTTGGAATGCTTTCGACAGAGTTGGAATACCTTTGTACAGAGTTGGAATAACTTTGTACAGGGTTGGAATGCTTTCTACAGGGTGGGAATGCTTCCTAGAGGGTTGGAATGCTTTCGACAGAGTTGGAATACCTTTGTACAGAGTTGGAATACCTTTGTACAGAGTTGGAATAACTTTGTACAGGGTAGGAATACTTTCTACAGGGTTGGAATACTTTCTACAGGGTTGGAATGCTTTCGACAGAGTTGGAATGCTTTGGACAGGGTTGGAATACCATTGTACAGGGTTGGAACGCTTCCTACAGGGTTAGAATGGTTTCGACAGATTTGGAATACCTTTGTACAGGGTTGGAATGCTTTCTACAGAGTTGGAATACCCTTGTACAGGGTTGGAATGCTTTCTACAGGGTTGGAATGCTTTCGACAGGGTTGGAATGCTTTCGACAGAGTTGGAATGCTTTCGACAGGGTTGGAATGCTTTCGACAGAGTTGGAATACCTTTGTACAGAGTTGGAATAACTTTGTACAGGGAAGGAATACTTTCTACAGGGTTGGAATACTTTCTACAGGGTTGGAATGCTTTCTACAGGGTTGGAATGCTTTCGACAGGGTTGGAATGCTTTCTACAGGGTTGGAATGCTTTCTACAGGGTTGGACTGCTTTCAACAGGGTTGCAATGCTTTCTACAGGGTTGGAAAGCTTTCGACAGGGTTGGAATGCTTTCGACAGAGTTGGAATACCTTTGTTCAGAGTTGGAAAGCTTTCTACAGGGTTGGAATACTTTCTACAGGATTGGAATGTTTTGTACGGGGTTGGAATGCTTTCTACAGGGTGGGAATGCTTCCTAGAGGGTTGGAATTCTTTCGACAGCGTTGGAATGCTTTCGACAGAGATGGTACACCTTTGTACAGAGTTGGAATAACTTTGTATAGGGTAGGAATACTTTCTACAGGGTTGGAATACTTTCTACAGGGTTGGAATACTTTCTACAGGGTTGGAATACTTTCTACATTGTTGAAATACTTTCTACAGGGGTGGAATACTTTCTACAGGGTTGGAATGCTTTCTAGAGGGTTGGAATGCTTTCTAGAGGGTTGGAATGCTTTCTACAGGGTTGGAATGCTTTCGACAGTGTTGGAATGCTTTCGACAGAGTTGGAATACCTTTGTACAGAGTTGGAATAACTTTGTACAGGGTAGGAATACTTTCTACAGGGTTGGAATACTTTCTACAGGGTTGGAATGCTTTCGACAGAGTTGGAATGCTTTCTACAGGGCTGGAATGCTTTCTACAGGGTTGGAATGCTTTCTACAGGGTTGGAATACTTTCTACAGGGTTGGAATGCTTTCTACAGAGCTGGAATGCTTTCTACAGGATTGGAATGCTTTCTACAGGGTTGGAATTTTTTCGGCAGGGTTGGAATACCTTTGTGCAGAGTTAGAATGTTATGTACAGAGTTGGAGTGCTTTCTACAGGGTTGGAACGCTTCCTACAGGGTTAGAATGGTTTCGACAGATTTGGAATACCTTTGTACAGGGTTGGAATGCTTTCTACAGAGTTGGAATACCCTTGTACAGGGTTGGAATGCTTTCTACAGGGTTGGAATGTTTTCGACATGGTTGGAATGCTTTCGACAGAGTTGGAATGCTTTCGACAGGGTTGGAATGCTTTCGACAGAGTTGGAATACCTTTGTGCAGAGTTGGAATAATTTTGTACAGGGTAGGAATATTTTCTACAGGGTTGGAATACTTTCTACAGGGTGGGAATGCTTTCTACAGGGTTGGAATGCTTTCGACAGGGTTGGAACACTTTCTACAGGGTTGGAATGCTTTCTAGAGGGTTGGAATGCTTTCTACATGGTTGGAATGCTTTCGACAGAGTTGGAATACCTTTGTACAGAGTTGGAATGCTTTCTACAGGGTTGGAATACCTTTTTACAGAGTCAGAATGTTATGTACAGTGTTGGAATTCTTTCTACAGAGTTGGAATACCTTTGTACAGAGTTGGAATAACTTTGTACAGGGTAGGAATACTTTCTACAGGGTTGGAATGCTTTCGACAGAGTTGGAATGCTTTCTAGAGTGTTGGAATGCTTTCTAGAGGGTTGAAATGCTATCTACAGGGTTGGAATGCTTTCTACAGAGTTGGCATACCTTTGTACAGGGTTGGAACAGCTTTGTACAGGGTTGGAACACTTTCTACAGGGTTGGAATGCTTTCTAGAGGGTTGGAATGCTTTCTACATGGTTGGAATGCTTTCGACAGAGTTGGAATACCTTTGTACAGAGTTGGAATGCTTTCTACAGGGTTGGAATACCTTTTTGCAGAGTCAGAATGTTATGTACAGTGTTGGAATTCTTTCTACAGAGTTGGAATACCTTTGTACAGGGTTGGAACAGCTTTGTACAGGGTTGGAACACTTTCTACAGGGTTGGAATGCTTTCTACAGGGTTGGAATGCTTTCGACAGGGTTGGAATGCTTTCGACAGAGTTGGAATGCTTTCGACAGGGTTGGAATGCTTTCTACAGGGTTGGAATACTTTCTACAGGGTTGGAATGCTTTCGACAGAGTTGGAATGCTTTCTACAGGGTTGGAATACCTTTGTACAGGGTTGGATTGCTTTCTACAGAGTTGGAATGCTTTCTACAGGATTGGAATGCTTTCTACAGGGTTGGAATTTTTTCGGCAGGGTTGGAATACCTTTGTACAGAGTTAGAATGTTATGTACAGAGTAGGAGTGCTTTCTACAGGGTTGGAACGCTTCCTACAGGGTTAGAATGGTTTCGACAGATTTGGAATACCTTTGTACAGGGTTGGAATGCTTTCTACAGAGTTGGAATACCCTTGTACAGGGTTGGAATGCTTTCTACAGGGTTGGAATGCTTTCGACAGGGTTGGAATGCTTTCGACAGAGTTGGAATGCTTTCGACAGGGTTGGAATGCTTTCTACAGTGTTGGAAAGCTTTCGACAGGGTTGAAATGCTTTCGACAGAGTTGGAATACCTTTGTGCAGGGTTTGAATGCTTTCTACAGGGTTGGAGTGCTTTCTACAGGGTTGGAATGCTTTCTACAGGGTTGGAATGCTTTCTACACGGTTGGAATGCTTTCTACAGGGTTGGAATGCTTTCTACAGGGTTAGAATGGTTTCGACAGAGTTGGAATACCTTTGTACAGAGTTGGAATAACTTTGTACAGGGTTGGAATGCTTTCTACAGGGTTGGAATGCTTTCGACAGTGATGGAATACCTTTGTTCAGAGTTGCAAAGCTTTCTACAGGGTTGGAATGCTTTCTACAGTGTTGGAATTCTTTCGATAGAGTTGGAATACCTTTGTACAGAGTTGGAATACCTTTGTACAGAGTTGGAATGCTTTCTACAGGGTTGGAATTTTTTCGGCAGGGTTGGAATGCTTTCGACAGGGTTGGAATGCTTTCGACAGAGTTGGAATGCTTTCGACAGGGTTGGAATGCTTTCTACAGGGTTGGAAAGCTTTCGACAGGGTTGAAATGCTTTCGACAGAGTTGGAATACCTTTGTGCAGGGTTTGAATGCTTTCTACAGGGTTGGAGTGCTTTCTACAGGGTTGGAATGCTTTCTACAGGGTTGGAATGCTTTCTACAGGGTTGGAATGCTTTCTACAGGGTTGGAATGCTTTCTACAGGGTTAGAATGGTTTCGACAGAGTTGGAATACCTTTGTACAGAGTTGGAATAACTTTGTACAGGGGTGGAATGCTTTCTACAGGGTTGGAATGCTTTCGACAGTGATGGAATACCTTTGTTCAGAGTTGCAAAGCTTTCTACAGGGTTGGAATGCTTTCTACAGTGTTGGAATTCTTTCGATAGAGTTGGAATACCTTTCTACAGAGTTGGAATGCTTTCTACAGGGTTGGAATACCTTTGTACAGGGATGGAACAGCTTTGTGCAGGGTGGGAATAATTTCTACAGGGTTGGAATGCTTTCTAGAGGGTTGGAATGCTTTCTAGAGGGTTGGAATGCTTTCTAGAGTGTTGGAATGCTTTCTAGAGGGTTGAAATGCTATCTACAGGGTTGGAATGCTTTCTACAGAGTTGGCATACCTTTGTACAGGGTTGGAACAGCTTTGTACAGGGTTGGAACACTTTCTACAGGGTTGGAATGCTTTCTAGAGGGTTGGAATGCTTTCTACATGGTTGGAATGCTTTCGACAGAGTTGGAATACCTTTGTACAGAGTTGGAATGCTTTCTACAGGGTTGGAATACCTTTTTACAGAGTCAGAATGTTATGTACAGTGTTGGAATTCTTTCTACAGAGTTGGAATACCTTTGTACAGAGTTGGAATAACTTTGTACAGGGTAGGAATACTTTCTACAGGGTTGGAATACTTTCTACAGGGTTGGAATGCTTTCGACAGAGTTGGAATGCTTTCTAGAGTGTTGGAATGCTTTCTAGAGGGTTGAAATGCTATCTACAGGGTTGGAATGCTTTCTACAGAGTTGGCATACCTTTGTACAGGGTTGGAACAGCTTTGTACAGGGTTGGAACACTTTCTACAGGGTTGGAATGCTTTCTAGAGGGTTGGAATGCTTTCTACATGGTTGGAATGCTTTCGACAGAGTTGGAATACCTTTGTACAGAGTTGGAATGCTTTCTACAGGGTTGGAATACCTTTTTACAGAGTCAGAATGTTATGTACAGTGTTGGAATTCTTTCTACAGAGTTGGAATACCTTTGTACAGAGTTGGAATAACTTTGTACAGGGTAGGAATACTTTCTACAGGGTTGGAATACTTTCTACAGGGTTGGAATGCTTTCGACAGAGTTGGAATGCTTTCTACAGGGATGGAATACCTTTGTACAGGGTTGGATTGCTTTCTACAGAGTTGGAATGCTTTCTACAGGATTGGAATGCTTTCTACAGGGTTGGAATTTTTTCGGCAGGGTTGGAATACCTTTGTACAGAGTTAGAATGTTATGTACAGAGTAGGAGTGCTTTCTACAGGGTTGGAACGCTTCCTACAGGGTTAGAATGGTTTCGACAGATTTGGAATACCTTTGTACAGGTTTGGAATGCTTTCTACAGAGTTGGAATACCCTTGTACAGGGTTGGAATGCTTTCTACAGGGTTGGAATGCTTTCGACAGGGTTGGAATGCTTTCGACAGAGTTGGAATGCTTTCGACAGGGTTGGAATGCTTTCTACAGGGTTGGAAAGCTTTCGACAGGGTTGAAATGCTTTCGACAGAGTTGGAATACCTTTGTGCAGGGTTTGAATGCTTTCTACAGGGTTGGAGTGCTTTCTACAGGGTTGGAATGCTTTCTACAGGGTTGCAATGCTTTCTACAGGGTTGGAATGCTTTCTACAGGGTTGGAATGCTTTCTACAGGGTTAGAATGGTTTCGACAGAGTTGGAATACCTTTGTACAGAGTTGGAATAACTTTGTACAGGGTTGGAATGCTTTCTACAGGGTTGGAATGCTTTCGACAGTGATGGAATACCTTTGTTCAGAGTTGCAAAGCTTTCTACAGGGTTGGAATGCTTTCTACAGTGTTGGAATGCTTTCTAGAGGGTTGGAATGCTTTCTACATGGTTGGAATGCTTTCGACAGAGTTGGAATACCTTTGTACAGAGTTGGAATGCTTTCTACAGGGTTGGAATACCTTTTTACAGAGTCAGAATGTTATGTACAGTGTTGGAATTCTTTCTACAGAGTTGGAATACCTTTGTACAGAGTTGGAATAACTTTGTACAGGGTAGGAATACTTTCTACAGGGTTGGAATACTTTCTACAGGGTTGGAATGCTTTCGACAGAGTTGGAATGCTTTCTAGAGTGTTGGAATGCTTTCTAGAGGGTTGAAATGCTATCTACAGGGTTGGAATGCTTTCTACAGAGTTGGCATACCTTTGTACAGGGTTGGAACAGCTTTGTACAGGGTTGGAACACTTTCTACAGGGTTGGAATGCTTTCTAGAGGGTTGGAATGCTTTCTACATGGTTGGAATGCTTTCGACAGAGTTGGAATACCTTTGTACAGAGTTGGAATGCTTTCTACAGGGTTGGAATACCTTTTTACAGAGTCAGAATGTTATGTACAGTGTTGGAATTCTTTCTACAGAGTTGGAATACCTTTGTACAGAGTTGGAATAACTTTGTACAGGGTAGGAATACTTTCTACAGGGTTGGAATACTTTCTACAGGGTTGGAATGCTTTCGACAGAGTTGGAATGCTTTCTACAGGGATGGAATACCTTTGTACAGGGTTGGATTGCTTTCTACAGAGTTGGAATGCTTTCTACAGGATTGGAATGCTTTCTACAGGGTTGGAATTTTTTCGGCAGGGTTGGAATACCTTTGTACAGAGTTAGAATGTTATGTACAGAGTAGGAGTGCTTTCTACAGGGTTGGAACGCTTCCTACAGGGTTAGAATGGTTTCGACAGATTTGGAATACCTTTGTACAGGGTTGGAATGCTTTCTACAGAGTTGGAATACCCTTGTACAGGGTTGGAATGCTTTCTACAGGGTTGGAATGCTTTCGACAGGGTTGGAATGCTTTCGACAGAGTTGGAATGCTTTCGACAGGGTTGGAATGCTTTCTACAGGGTTGGAAAGCTTTCGACAGGGTTGAAATGCTTTCGACAGAGTTGGAATACCTTTGTGCAGGGTTTGAATGCTTTCTACAGGGTTGGAGTGCTTTCTACAGGGTTGGAATGCTTTCTACAGGGTTGCAATGCTTTCTACAGGGTTGGAATGCTTTCTACAGGGTTGGAATGCTTTCTACAGGGTTAGAATGGTTTCGACAGAGTTGGAATACCTTTGTACAGAGTTGGAATAACTTTGTACAGGGTTGGAATGCTTTCTACAGGGTTGGAATGCTTTCGACAGTGATGGAATACCTTTGTTCAGAGTTGCAAAGCTTTCTACAGGGTTGGAATGCTTTCTACAGTGTTGGAATTCTTTCGATAGAGTTGGAATACCTTTGTACAGAGTTGGAATACCTTTGTACAGAGTTGGAATGCTTTCTACAGGGTTGGAATTTTTTCGGCAGGGTTGGAATGCTTTCGACAGAGTTGGAATACCTTTGTACAGGGTTGGAATGCTTCCTACAGGGTTGGAATGATTTCTACAGGGTTGGAATGCTTCCGACAGAGTTGGAATACCTTTGTACAGAGTTGGAATAACTTCGTACAGGGTAGGAATACTTTCTACAGGGTTGGAATACTTTCTACAGGGTTGGTATGCTTTCGACAGAGTTGGAATGCTTTCTACAGGGTTGGAATACTTTCTACAGGGTTGGAATGCTTTCTACAGGGTTGGAATGCTTTCTACAGGGTTGGAATGCTTTCTACAGCGTTGGAATACCTTTGTACAGAGTTGGAATGCTTTCTACAGGGTTGGAATGCCTTCTACAGGGTTGGAATGCTTTCTACAGGGTTGGAATGCTTTCTACAGGGTTGGAATACCTTTGTACAGAGTTGGAATGCTTTCTACAGGGTTGGAATACCTTTGTACAGAGTCAGAATGTTATGTACAGGGTTGGAAGTCTTTCTACAGAGTTGGAATACCTTTGTACAGAGTTGGAATGCTTTCTACAGGGTTGGAATGCTTCTACAGGGTTGGAATACCTTTGTACAGAGTTGGAATGCTTTCTACAGGGTTGGAATGCTTTCTACAGGGTTGGAATGCTTTCTACAGTGTTGGAATGCTTTCTACAGGGTTGGAACGCTTTCGACAGAGTTGGAATACCTTTGTACAGAGTTGGAATGCTTTCTACAGGGTTGGAATACCTTTGTACAGAGTTGGAATGCTTTCTACAGGGTTGGAATGCTTTCTAGAGGGTTGGAATGCTTTCGACAGGGTTGGAATGCTTTCTACAGGGTTGGAATACCTTTGTACAGAGTTGGAATGCTTTCTACAGGGTTGGAATGCTTTCTACAGGGTTGGAATGCTTTCTACAGGGTTGGAATACCTTTGTACAGAGTCAGAATGTTATGTACAGTGTTGGAATTCTTTCTACAGAGTTGGAATACCTTTGTACAGAGTTGGAATGCTTTCTACAGGGTTGGAATAACTTTGTACAGAGTCAGAATGTTATGTACAGTGTTGGAATTCTTTCTACAGTGTTGGAATACCTTTGTACATAGTTGGAATGCTTTCTACAGGGTTGGAATGCTTTGGACAGAGTTGGAATGCTTTCTACAGGGTTGGAATGCTTTCTAGACGGTTGGAATGCTTTCTAGAGGGTTGGAATGCCTTCTAGAAGGTTGGAATGCTTTCTACATGGTTGGAATGCTTTCTACAGAGTTGGAATACCTTTGTACAGGGTTGGAACAGCATTGTACAGGGTTGGAATACTTTCTACAGGGTTGGAATGCTTTCTAGAGGGTTGGAATGCTTTCGACAGGGTTGGAATGCCTTCGACAGAGATGGAATACCTTTGTACAGAGTTGGAATGCTTTCTACAGGGTTGGAATACCTTAGTACAGAGTCAGAATATTATGTACAGGGTTGGAATTCTTTCTACAGAGTTGGAATACCTTTGTACAGAGTTGGAATGCTTTCTACATGGTTGGGATACCTTTGTACAGAATTGTTATGCTTTCTACAGAGTTGGAATACCTTTGTACAGCGTTGGAATGCTTTTTAGAGGGCTGGAATGCTTTCGAGAGGGTTGGAATGCTTTCTACAGGGTTGGAATGCTTTCTACAGGGTTGGAATGCTTTCTACAGGGTTGGAATGCTTTCTACAGATTTGGAATGCTTTCTACAGGGTTGGAATGCTTTCTACAGGGTTGGAATGCTTTCTACAGGGTTGGAATGCTTCTAAAGGGTTGGAATGCTTTCGACAGAGTTGTAATACCTTTGTACAGAGTTGGAATGCTTTCTACAGGGTTGGAATACCTTTGTACAGAGTTGGAATGCTTTCTACAGGGTTGGAATGCTCTCTACAGGGTTGGAATGCTTTCGACAGGGTTGGAATGCTTTCTACAGGGTTGGAACAGCTTTGTACAGGGTTGGAACGCTTTCCACAGAGTTGGAATACCTTTGCACAGAGTTGGAATGCTTTCTACAGTGTTGGAATGCTTTGTACAGGGTTGGAACGCTTTTGACAGAGTTGGAATACCTTTGTACAGAGTTGGAATGCTTTCTACAGGGTTGGAATACCTTTGTACAGAGTTGGAATGCTTTCTACAGCTTTGGAATACTTTCTACAGGGTTGGAATGCTTTCTAGAGGGTTGGAATGCTTTCGACAGTGTTGGAATGCTTTCGACAGGGTGGGAATGCTTTCGACAGAGTTGGAATACCTTTCTACAGAGTTGGAATGCTTTCTACAGGGTTGGAATACCTTTGAACAGAGTTGGAATGCTTTCTACAGGGTTGGAATGCTTTCTACAGAGTTGGAATACATTTGTACAGAGTTGGAATGCTTTCTACAGGTTTGGAATACCTTTGTACAGAGTTGGAATGCTTTCTACAGGGTTGGAATGCTTTCTACAGGGTTGGAATGCTTTCTACAGGGTTGGAATGCTTCTACATTGTTGGAATACCTTCGTACAGGGTTGGAATGCTTTCTACAGGGTTGGAATGCTTTCTACAGGGTTGGAATGCTTTCCACAATGGTTGGAATGCTTTCTACAGCGTTGGAATGCTTTCTAGAGGGTTGGAATGCTTTCGACAGGGTTAGAATGCTTTCGACAGGGTGGGAATGCTTTCGACAGAGTTGGAATACCTTTCTACAGAGTTGGAATGCTTTCTACAGGGTTGGAATACCTTTGAACAGAGTTGGAATGCTTTCTACAGGGTTGGAATGCTTTCGACAGAGTTGGAATACCTTTGTACAGAGACAGAATGTTATGTACAGGGTTGGAATTCCTTCTAGAGAGTTGGAATACCTTTGTACAGGGTTGGAATGCTTTCGACAGAGTTGGAATACCTTTGTACAGGGTTGGAACAGCTTTGTACAGGCTGGGAATACTTTCTACAGGGTTGGAATGCTTTCTACAGGGTTGGAATGCTTTCTAGAGGGTTGGAATGCTTTCTAGAGTGTTGGAATGCTATCTACAGGGTTGGAATGCTTTCTACAGAGTTGGAATACCTTTCTACAGGGTTGGAACAGCTTTGTACAGGGTTGGAATACTTTCTACAGGGTTGGAATGCTTTCTAGAGGGTTGGAATGCTTTCGACAGGGTTGGAATACCTTTGTACAGAGTTGGAATGCTTTCTACAGGGTTGAAATACCTTTGTACAGAGTCAGAATGTTATGTACAGGGTTGGAATTCTTTCTACAGAGTTGGAATACCTTTGTACAGAGTTGGAATACCTTTGTACAGGGTTGGAACAGCTTTGTACAGCGTTGGAATACTTTCTACAGGGTTGGAATGCTTTCGACAGGGTTGGAATGCTTTCGACAGGGTGGGAATGCTTTCGACAGAGTTGGAATACCATTGTACAGAGTTGGAATGCTTTCTACAGGGTTGGAATACCTTTGTACAGAGTCAGAATGTTATGTACAGGGTTGGAATTCTTTCTACAGAGTTGGAATACCTTTCTACAGAGTTGGAATGCTTTCTACAGGGTTGGAATACCTTTGTACAGGGATGGAACAGCTTTGTACAGGGTGGGAATAATTTCTACAGGGTTGGAATGCTTTCTAGAGGGTTGGAATGCTTTCTAGAGGGTTGGAATGCTTTCTAGAGGGTTGGAATGCTTTCTAGAGTGTTGGAATGCTTTCTAGAGGGTTGAAATGCTATCTACAGGGTTGGAATGCTTTCTACAGAGTTGGCATACCCTTGTACAGGGTTGGAACAGCTTTGTACAGGGTTGGAACACTTTCTACAGGGTTGGAATGCTTTCTAGAGGGTTGGAATGCTTTCTACAGGGTTGGAATGCTTTCGACAGAGTTGGAATACCTTTGTACAGAGTTGGAATGCTTTCTACAGGGTTGGAATACCTTTTTACAGAGTCAGAATGTTATGTACAGTGTTGGAATTCTTTCTACAGAGTTGGAATACCTTTGTACAGAGTTGGAATAACTTTGTACAGGGTAGGAATACTTTCTACAGGGTTGGAATACTTTCTACAGGGTTGGAATGCTTTCGGCAGAGTTGGAATGCTTTCTACAGGGTTGGAATTTTTTCGGCAGGGTTGGAATACCTTTGTACAGAGTTAGAATGTTATGTACAGAGTAGGAGTGCTTTCTACAGGGTTGGAACGCTTCCTACAGGTTTAGAATGGTTTCGACAGATTTGGAATACATTTGTACAGGGTTGGAATGCTTTCTACAGTGTTGGAATACCCTTGTACAGGGTTGGAATGCTTTCTACAGGGTTGGAATGCTTTCGACAGGGTTGGAATGCTTTCGACAGAGTTGGAATGCTTTCGACAGGGTTGGAATGCTTTCTACAGGGTTGGAAAGCTTTCGACAGGGTTGGAGTGCTTTCTACAGGGTTGGAATGCTTTCTACAGGGTTTTAATGCTTTCTACAGGGTTGGAATGCTTTCTACGGGGTTGGAATGCTTTCTACAGGGTTGGAATGCTTTCGACAGAGTTGGAACACCTTTGTACAGAGTCAGAATGTTATGTACAGGGTTGGACTTCTTTCTACAGAGTTGGAATACCTTTGTACAGAGTTGGAATACCTTTGTACAGGGTTGGAACAGCTTTGTACAGCGTTGGAATACTTTCTACAGGGTTGGAATGCTTTCTAGAGGGTTGGAATGCTTTCGACAGTGTTGGAATGCTTTCGACAGGGTGGGAATGCTTTCGACAGAGTTGGAATACCACTGTACAGAGTTGGAATGCTTTCTACAGGGTTGGAATACCTTTGTACAGAGTCAGAATGTTATGTACAGGGTTGGAATTCTTTCTACATAGTTGGAATACCTTTCTACAGAGTTGGAATGCTTTCTACAGGGTTGGAATGCTTTCTAGAGGGTTGGAATGCTTTCTACAGGGTTGGAATGCTTTGGACAGAGTTGGAATGCTTTCTAGAGGGTTGAAATGCTATCTACAGGGTTGGAATGCTTTCTACAGAGTTGGAATACCTTTGCACAGAGTTGGAATAACTTTGTACAGGGTTGGAATGCTTTCTACAGGGTTGGAATGCTTTCGACAGGATTGGAATGCTTTCTACAGGGTTGGAATGCTTTCTAGAGGGTTGGAATGCTTTCTACAGGGTTGGAATGCTTTCGACAGAGTTGGAATACCTTTGTACAGAGTTGGAATGCTTTCTACAGGGTTGGAATACCTTTTTACAGAGTCAGAATGTTATGTACAGTGTTGGAATTCTTTCTACAGAGTTGGAATACCTTTGTACAGAGTTGGAATAACTTTGTACAGGGTAGGAATACTTTCTACAGGGTTGGAATACTTTCTACAGGGTTGGAATGCTTTCGACAGAGTTGGAATGCTTTCTACAGGGTTGGAATACCTTTGTACAGGGTTGGATTGCTTTCTACAGAGTTGGAATGCTTTCTACAGGATTGGAATGCTTTCTACAGGGTTGGAATGCTTTCTACAGAGTTGGCATACCCTTGTACAGGGTTGGAACAGCTTTGTACAGGGTTGGAACACTTTCTACAGGGTTGGAATGCTTTCTAGAGGGTTGGAATGCTTTCTACAGGGTTGGAATGCTTTCTACAGGGTTGGAATACCTTTGTACAGAGTTGGAATGCTTTCTACAGGGTTGGAATACCTTTTTACAGAGTCAGAATGTTATGTACAGTGTTGGAATTCTTTCTACAGAGTTGGAATACCTTTGTACAGAGTTGGAATAACTTTGTACAGGGTAGGAATACTTTCTACAGGGTTGGAATACTTTCTACAGGGTTGGAATGCTTTCGGCAGAGTTGGAATGCTTTCTACAGGGTTGGAATTTTTTCGGCAGGGTTGGAATACCTTTGTACAGAGTTAGAATGTTATGTACAGAGTAGGAGTGCTTTCTACAGGGTTGGAACGCTTCCTACAGGTTTAGAATGGTTTCGACAGATTTGGAATACATTTGTACAGGGTTGGAATGCTTTCTACAGTGTTGGAATACCCTTGTACAGGGTTGGAATGCTTTCTACAGGGTTGGAATGCTTTCGACAGGGTTGGAATGCTTTCGACAGAGTTGGAATGCTTTCGACAGGGTTGGAATGCTTTCTACAGGGTTGGAAAGCTTTCGACAGGGTTGGAGTGCTTTCTACAGGGTTGGAATGCTTTCTACAGGGTTTTAATGCTTTCTACAGGGTTGGAATGCTTTCTACGGGGTTGGAATGCTTTCTACAGGGTTGGAATGCTTTCGACAGAGTTGGAACACCTTTGTACAGAGTCAGAATGTTATGTACAGGGTTGGACTTCTTTCTACAGAGTTGGAATACCTTTGTACAGAGTTGGAATACCTTTGTACAGGGTTGGAACAGCTTTGTACAGCGTTGGAATACTTTCTACAGGGTTGGAATGCTTTCTAGAGGGTTGGAATGCTTTCGACAGGGTTGGAATGCTTTCGACAGGGTGGGAATGCTTTCGACAGAGTTGGAATACCACTGTACAGAGTTGGAATGCTTTCTACAGGGTTGGAATACCTTTGTACAGAGTCAGAATGTTATGTACAGGGTTGGAATTCTTTCTACATAGTTGGAATACCTTTCTACAGAGTTGGAATGCTTTCTACAGGGTTGGAATGCTTTCTAGAGGGTTGGAATGCTTTCTACAGGGTTGGAATGCTTTGGACAGAGTTGGAATGCTTTCTAGAGGGTTGAAATGCTATCTACAGGGTTGGAATGCTTTCTACAGAGTTGGAATACCTTTGCACAGAGTTGGAATAACTTTGTACAGGGTTGGAATGCTTTCTACAGGGTTGGAATGCTTTCGACAGGATTGGAATGCTTTCTACAGGGTTGGAATGCTTTCTAGAGGGTTGGAATGCTTTCTACAGGGTTGGAATGCTTTCGACAGAGTTGGAATACCTTTGTACAGAGTTGGAATGCTTTCTACAGGGTTGGAATACCTTTTTACAGAGTCAGAATGTTATGTACAGTGTTGGAATTCTTTCTACAGAGTTGGAATACCTTTGTACAGAGTTGGAATAACTTTGTACAGGGTAGGAATACTTTCTACAGGGTTGGAATACTTTCTACAGGGTTGGAATGCTTTCGACAGAGTTGGAATGCTTTCTACAGGGTTGGAATACCTTTGTACAGGGTTGGATTGCTTTCTACAGAGTTGGAATGCTTTCTACAGGATTGGAATGCTTTCTACAGGGTTGGAATTTTTTCGGCAGGGTTGGAATACCTTTGTACAGAGTTAGAATGTTATGTACAGAGTAGGAGTGCATTCTACAGGGTTGGAACGCTTCCTACAGGGTTAGAATGGTTTCGACAGATTTGGAATACCGTTGTACAGGGTTGGAATGCTTTCTACACAGTTGGAATACCCTTGTACAGGGTTGGAATGCTTTCTACAGGGTTGGAATGCTTTCGACAGGGTTGGAATGCTTTCGACAGAGTTGGAATGCTTTCGACAGGGTTGGAATGCTTTCTACAGGGTTGGAAAGCTTTCGACAGGGTTGGAATGCTTTCGACAGAGTTGGAATACCTTTGTGCAGGGTTGGAATGCTTTCTACAGGGTTGGAGTGCTTTCTACAGGGTTGGAATGCTTCCTACAGGGTTGGAATGCTTTCTACAGGGTTGGAATGCTTTCTACAGTGTTGGAATGCTTTCTACAGGGTTAGAATGGTTTCGACAGAGTTGGAATACCTTTGTACAGAGTTGGAATAACTTTGTACAGGGTTGGAATGCTTTCTACAGGGTTGGAATGCTTTCGACAGTGATGGAATACCTTTGTTCAGAGTTGCAAAGCTTTCTACAGTGTTGGAATGCTTTCTACAGGGTTGGAACGCTTTTGACAGAGTTGGAATACCTTTGTACAGAGTTGGAATGCTTTCTACAGGGTTGGAATACCTTTGTACAGAGTTGGAATGCTTTCTACAGCTTTGGAATACTTTCTACAGGGTTGGAATGCTTTCTAGAGGGTTGGAATGCTTTCGACAGGGTTGGAATGCTTTCGACAGGGTTGGAATGCTTTCGACAGGGTGGGAATGCTTTCGACAGAGTTGGAATACCTTTCTACAGAGTTGGAATGCTTTCTACAGGGTTGGAATGTTTTCGACAGAGTTGGAATACCTTTGTACAGAGACAGAATGTTATGTACAGGGTTGGAATTCTTTCTACAGAGTTGGAATACCTTTGTACATAGTTGGAATGCTTTCTACAGGTTTGCAATACATTTGTACAGAGCTGGAATGCTTTCTACAGGTTTGGAATACATTTGTACAGGGTTGGAATGTTTTCTACAGGGCTGGAATGCTTTCTACAGGGTTGGAATGCTTCCGAAAGAGTTGGAATACCTTTGTACAGGGTTGGAAAAGCTTTGTACAGGGTTGGAACACTTTCTACAGGGTTGGAATGCTTTCTAGAGGGTTGGAATGCTTTCGACAGGGTTGGAATGCTTTCGACAGAGTTGGAATACCTTTGTACAGGGTCAGAATGTTATGTACAGGGTTGGAATTCTTTCTACAGAGTTGGAATACCTTTGTACAGAGTTGGAATGCTTTCTACAGGGTTGGAATACCTTTGTACAGAGTTGGAATGCTTTCTACAGGGTTGGAATGCTCTCTACAGGGTTGGAATGCTTTCGACAGGGTTGGAATGCTTTCTACAGGGTTGGAACAGCTTTGTACAGGGTTGGAACGCTTTCGACAGAGTTGGAATACCTTTGTACAGAGTTGGAATGCTTTCTACAGGGTTGGAATACCTCTGTACAGAGTTGGAATGCTTTCTACAGCTTTGGAATACTTTCTACATGGTTGGAATGCTTTCTAGAGGGTTGGAATGCTTTCGACAGGGTTGGAATGCTTTCGACAGGGTGGGAATGCTTTCGTCAGAGTTGGAATACCTTTCTACAGAGTTGGAATGCTTTCTACAGGGTTGGAATACCTTTGAACAGAGTTGGAATGCTTTCTACAGGGTTGGAATGTTTTCGACAGAGTTGGAATACCTTTGTACAGAGACAGAATGTTATGTACAGGGTTGGAATTCTTTCTACAGAGTTGGAATACCTTTGTACATAGTTGGAATGCTTTCTACAGGTTTGGAATACATTTGTACAGAGCTGGAATGCTTTCTACAGGTTTGGAATACATTTGTACAGGGTTGGAATTCTTTCTACAGAGTTGGAATACCTTTGTACAGGGTTGGAATGTTTTCTACAGGGCTGGAATGCTTTCTACAGGGTTGGAATGCTTCCGAAAGAGTTGGAATACCTTTGTACAGGCTTGGAACAGCTTTTTACAGGGTTCGAATACTTTCTACAGAGTTGGAATGCTTTCTACAGGGTTGGAATGCTTTCTACAGGGTTGGAATGCTTCTACAGGGTTGGAATACCTTCGTACAGGGTTGGAATGCTTTCTACAGTGTTGGAATGCTTTCTACAGGGTTGGAATGCTTTCTACAGGGTTGGAATGCTTTCTACAGTGTTGGAATGCTTTCTACAGTGTTGGAATGCTTTCTACAGTGTTGGAATGCTTTCTACAGGGTTGGAACGCTTTCGACAGAATTGGAATACCTTTGTACAGAGTTGGAATAACTTTGTACAGGGTTGGAATGCTTTCTACAGGGTTGGAATGCTTTCGACAGGATTGGAATGCTTTCTACAGGGTTGGAATGCTTTCTAGAGGGTTGGAATGCTTTCTACAGGGTTGGAATGCTTTCGACAGAGTTGGAATACCTTTGTACAGAGTTGGAATGCTTTCTACAGGGTTGGAATACCTTTTTACAGAGTCAGAATGTTATGTACAGTGTTGGAATTCTTTCTACAGAGTTGGAATACCTTTGTACAGAGTTGGAATAACTTTGTACAGGGTAGGAATACTTTCTACAGGGTTGGAATACTTTCTACAGGGTTGGAATGCTTTCGACAGAGTTGGAATGCTTTCTACAGGGTTGGAATACCTTTGTACAGGGTTGGATTGCTTTCTACAGAGTTGGAATGCTTTCTACAGGATTGGAATGCTTTCTACAGGGTTGGAATTTTTTCGGCAGGGTTGGAATACCTTTGTACAGAGTTAGAATGTTATGTACAGAGTAGGAGTGCTTTCTACAGGGTTGGAACGCTTCCTACAGGGTTAGAATGGTTTCGACAGATTTGGAATACCTTTGTACAGGGTTGGAATGCTTTCTACACAGTTGGAATACCCTTGTACAGGGTTGGAATGCTTTCTACAGGGTTGGAATGCTTTCGACAGGGTTGGAATGCTTTCGACAGAGTTGGAATGCTTTCGACAGGGTTGGAATGCTTTCTACAGGGTTGGAAAGCTTTCGACAGGGTTGGAATGCTTTCGACAGAGTTGGAATACCTTTGTGCAGGGTTGGAATGCTTTCTACAGGGTTGGAGTGCTTTCTACAGGGTTGGAATGCTTTCTACAGGGTTGGAATGCTTTCTACAGGGTTGGAATGCTTTCTACAGTGTTGGAATGCTTTCTACACAGTTGGAATACCCTTGTACAGGGTTGGAATGCTTTCTACAGGGTTGGAATGCTTTCGACAGGGTTGGAATGCTTTCGACAGAGTTGGAATGCTTTCGACAGGGTGGGAATGCTTTCGACAGAGTTGGAATACCTTTCTACAGAGTTGGAATGCTTTCTACAGGGTAGGAATACCTTTGAACAGAGTTGGAATGCTTTCTACAGGGTTGGAATGTTTTCGACAGAGTTGGAATACCTTTGTACAGAGACAGAATGTTATGTACAGGGTTGGAATTCTTTCTACAGAGTTGGAATACCTTTGTACATAGTTGGAATGCTTTCTACAGGTTTGCAATACATTTGTACAGAGCTGGAATGCTTTCTACAGGTTTGGAATACATTTGTACAGGGTTGGAATGTTTTCTACAGGGCTGGAATGCTTTCTACAGGGTTGGAATGCTTCCGAAAGAGTTGGAATACATTTGTACAGGGTTGGAAAAGCTTTGTACAGGGTTGGAACACTTTCTACAGGGTTGGAATGCTTTCTAGAGGGTTGGAATGCTTTCGACAGGGTTGGAATGCTTTCGACAGAGTTGGAATACCTTTGTACAGGGTCAGAATGTTATGTACAGGGTTGGAATTCTTTCTACAGAGTTGGAATACCTTTGTACAGAGTTGGAATGCTTTCTACAGGGTTGGAATACCTTTGTACAGAGTTGGAATGCTTTCTACAGGGTTGGAATGCTCTCTACAGGGTTGGAATGCTTTCGACAGGGTTGGAATGCTTTCTACAGGGTTGGAACAGCTTTGTACAGGGTTGGAACGCTTTCGACAGAGTTGGAATACCTTTGTACAGAGTTGGAATGCTTTCTACAGGGTTGGAATACCTTTGTACAGAGTTGGAATGCTTTCTACAGCTTTGGAATACTTTCTACAGGGTTGGAATGCTTTCTAGAGGGTTGGAATGCTTTCGACAGGGTTGGAATGCTTTCGACAGGGTGGGAATGCCTTCGTCAGAGTTGGAATACCTTTCTACAGAGTTGGAATGCTTTCTACAGGGTTGGAATACCTTTGAACAGAGTTGGAATGCTTTCTACAGATTTGGAATGTTTTCGACAGAGTTGGAATACCTTTGTACAGAGGCAGAATGTTATGTACAGGGTTGGAATTCTTTCTACAGAGTTGGAATACCTTTGTACAGAGTTGGAATAATTTTGTACAGGGTAGGAATACTTTCTACAGGGTTGGAATACTTTCTACAGGGTTGGAATGCTTTCTACAGGGTTGGAATGCTTTCGACAGGGTTGGAATGCTCTCTACAGGGTTGGAATGCTTTCTACAGGTTTGGAATGCTTTCTACAGGGTTGGAATGCTTTCTACAGGGTTAGAATGGTTTCGACAGAGTTGGAATACCTTTGTACAGAGTTGGAATACCTTTGTACAGGGTTGGAATGCTTTCTACAGGGTTGGAATGCTTTCGACAGAGATGGCATACCTTTGTTCAGAGTTGCAAAGCTTTCTACAGGGTTGGAATACTTTCTACAGGATTGGAATGTTTTGTACGGGGTTGGAATTCTTTCTACAGGGTGGGAATGCTTCCTAGAGTGTTGGAATTCTTTCGACAGAGTTGGAATACCTTTGTGCAGAGTTGGAATGCTTTCTACAGTGTTGGAATTCTTTCGATAGAGTTGGAATACCTTTGTACAGAGTTGGAATACCTTTGTACAGAGTTGGAATGCTTTCTACAGAGTTGGAATGCTTTCTACAGGATTGGAATGCTTTCTACAGGGTTGGAATGCTTTCTACAGGGTTGGAATGCTTATTACAGGGTTGGAATGCTTTCGACAGAGCTGGAATGCTTTCGACAGAGTTGGTATTCTTTCGGCAGATTTGGAATACCTTTGTACAGAGTTGGAATGCTTTCTACAGGGTTGGAAAGCTTTCGACAGAGTTGGAATACCATTGTACAGGGTTCGAATGCTTTCTACAGGATTGGAATGCTTTCTACAGTGTTGGAATGCTTTCTAGAGGGTTGGAATGCTCTCGACAGAGTTGGAATACCTTTGTACAGAGTTGGAATGCTTTCTACAGTGTTGGAATTCTTTCGATAGAGTTGGAATACCGTAATGCTACATAACGTTATACGTTATTACGTAATAGTATACAACGTTATACGTTATAACGTAATGCTACATAACGTTATACGTTATAACGTAATAGTATATAACGTTATACGATGTAACGTAGTGCAACATAACGTTATACGTTATAACGTAATGCTCCATAACGTTATACGTTATAAGGTAATAGTATATAACGTTATACGTTATAACGTAATAGTATACAACGTTATACGTTATAACGTAATGCTACATAACGTTATACGTTATAACGTAATGCTCCATAACGTTATACGTTATAAGGTAATAGTATATAACGTTATACGTTATAACGTAGGGCTACATAACGTTATACGTTATAACGTAATAGTATACAACGTTATACATTATAACGTAATGCTACATAACGTTATACGTTATAACGTAATAGTATATAACGTTATACGATATAACGTAGTGCAACATAACGTTATACGTTATAAGGTAACAGTATATAACGTTATACGATATAACGTAGTGCAACATAACGTTATACGTTATAACGTAGTGCTACATAACGTTATACGTTATAACGTAATAGTATACAACGTTAGACGTTATAACGTAATGCTACATAACGTTATACGTTATAACGTAATGCTCCATAACGTTATACGTTATAACGTAATAGTATACGACGTTATATGTTATAGCGTAATGCTACATAACGTTATACGCTATAGCGTAATGCTACATAACGTTATACGTTATAAGGTAATAGTATATAACGGTATACGTTATAACGTAATGCTACATAACGTTATACGTTATAAGGTAATAGTATATAACGTTTGACGTTATAACGTAGTGCTACATAACGTTATACGTTATAACGTAATAGTATACAACGTTATACGTTATAACGTAATGCTACATAACGTTATACGTTATAAGGTAATAGTATATAACGTTATACGATATAACGTAGTGCAACATAACGTTATACGTTATAACGTAATGCTCCATAACGTTATACGTTATAAGGTAATAGTATATAACGTTATACGATATAACGTAGTGCAACATAACGTTATTCGTTATAACGTAGTGCTACATAACGTGATACGTTATAACGTAATAGTATATAACGTTATACGTTATAACGTAATGCTACATAACGTTATAAGTTATAACGTAATAGTATACAACGTTATACATTATAACGTAATACTACATAACGTTATACGTTATAACGTAATAGTATACAACGTTATACGTTATAACGTAATGCTACATAACGTTATACGTTATAAGGTAGTAGTATACAACGTTATACGCTATAACGTAATGCTACATAACGTTATACGTTATAAGGTACTAGTATACAACGTTATACGTTATAACGTCGTGCTACATAACGTTATACGTTATAACGTAATAGCATACAACGTTATACGTTATAACGTAATGCTACATAACGTTATACGTTATAACGTAATAGTATACAGCGTTATACGTTATAACGTAATGCTACATAACGTTATACGTTACAAGGTAAGAGTATACAACGTTATACGTTATAACGTAATGCTACATATCGTTATACGTTATAACGTAATAGTATACAACGTTATACGTTAGAACGTAATGCTACATAACGTTATACGTTATAACGTAATAGTATACAACGTTATACGTTATAACGTAATGGTACATATCGTTATACGTTATAACGTAATAGTATACAACCTTATACGTTATAACGTAATGCTACATAACGTTATACGTTATAACGTAATAGTATACAACGTTATACGTTATAACGTAATGCTACATATCGTTATACGTTATAACGTAATAGTATACAACGTTATACGTTAGAACGTAATGCTACATAACGTTATACGTTATAACGTAATAGTATACAACGTTATACGTTATAACGTAATGCTACATAACGTTATACGTTATAAGGTAATCGTATATAACGGTATACGTTATAACGTAATGCTACATAACGTTATACGTTATAACGTAATGCTACATAACGTTATACGTTATAAGGTAATAGTATATAACGTATACCGTTATAAGGTAACAATATATAACGAAATACGTTATAACGTAATGCTACATAACGTTATACGTTATACGGTAAGCGTATATAACGTTATACGTTATGGCGTAATGCTACATAACATTATACGTTATAAGGTAATAGTATATAACGTTACACGTTATAACGTAGTGCTACATAACGTTATACGTTATAACGTAATAGTATAAAACGTTATACGTTATAACGTAATGCTACATAACGTCATACGTTATAAGGTAATAGTATCTAACGTATAACGTTATATGGTAACAATATATAACTATATACGTTATAACGTAATGCTACATAACGTTATACGTTATAAGGTAACAGTATATAACGTTATACGTTAGAACGTAATGCTACATAACGTTATACGATATAAGGTAATAGTATATAGCGATATACGTTATAACGTAGTGCTACATAACGTTATACGTTATAACGTAATAGTATACAACGTTATATGTTATAACGTAATGCTACATAACGTTATACGTTATAACGTAATAGTATACAACGAAATACGTTATAACGTAATGCTACATAACGTTATACGTTATAAGGTAATAGTATATAACGTTATACGATATAACGTAGTGCAACATAACGTTATACGTTATAACGTAATGCTCCATAACGTTATACGTTATAAGGTAATAGTATATAACGTTATACGTTATAACGTAATGCAACATAACGTTATACGTTATATCGTAATAGTATATAACGTTATACGATATAACGTAGTGCAACATAACGTTATACGTTATAACGTGGTGCTACATAACGTTATACGTTATAACGTAATAGTATACAACGTTATACGTTATAACGTAATGCTACATAACGTAATACGTTATAAGGTAACAGTACATAGCGTTATACGATATAACGTAGTGCTACATAACGTTATACGTTATAACGTTGTGCTACATAACGTTATACGTTATAACGTCGTGCTACATAACGTTATACGTTATAACGTAATAGTATACTACGTTATACGTTATAACGTAATGCTACATAACGTTATACGTTATAAGGTAATAGTATACCACGTTATACGTTATAACGTAATGCTACATAACGTTATACGATATAAGGTAATAGTATATAACGATATACGTTATAACGTAGTGCTACATAACGTTATACGTTACAAGGTAAGAGTATATAACGTTATACGTTATAACGTAATGCTACATAACGTTATACGTTATAACGTAATAGTATACAACGTTATACGTTATAACGTAATGCTACATAACGTTATACGTTATATCGTAATAGTATATAACGTTATACGATATAACGTAGTGGAACATAACGTTATACGTTATAACGTAATGCTCCATAACGTTATACGTTATAAGGTAATAGTATATAACGTTATACGATATAACGTAGTGCAACATAACGTTCTACGTTACAACGTGGTGCTACATAACGTTATACGTTATAACGTAATAGTATACAACGTTATACGTTATAACGTAATGCTACATAACGTTATACGTTATAACGTAATAGTATATAACGTTATACGATATAACGTAGTGCAACATAACGTTATACGTTATAACGTAGTGCTACATAACGTTATACGTCATAACGTAATAGTATACAACGTTATACGTTATAACGTAATGCTACATAACGAAATACGTTATAAGGTAATAGTATATAACGTTATACGTTATAACGTAATGCTACATAACGTAATACGTTATAACGTAGTGCTACATAACGTTATACGTTATAACGTAATAGTATACAACGTTATACGTTATAACGTAATGCTACATAACGTTATACGCTATAACGTAATGCTCCATAACGTTATACGTTATAACGTAATAGTATACTACGTTATATGTTATAGCGTAATGCTACATAACGTTATACGCTATAGCGTAATGCTACATAACGTTATACTTTATAAGGTAATAGTATATAACGGTATACGTTATCACGTAATGCTACATAACGTTATACGTTATAATGTAATGCTACATAACGTTATACGTTATAAGGTAATAGTGTATAACGTACACCGTTATAAGGTAACAATATATAACGAAATACGTTATAACGTAATGCTACATAACGTTATACGTTATAAGGTAAGCGTATATAACGTTATACGTTATGGCGTAATGCTACATAACATTATACGTTATAAGGTAATAGTATATAACGTTACACGTTATAACGTAGTGCTACATAACGTTATACGTTATAACGTAATAGTATAAAACGTTATACGTTATAACGTAATGCTACATAACGTCATACGTTATAAGGTAATAGTATATAACGTATAACGTTATATGGTAACAATATATAACGATATACGTTATAACGTAATGCTACATAACGTTATACGTTATAAGGTAACAGTATATAACGTTATACGTTAGAACGTAATGCTACATAACGTTATACGATATAAGGTAATAGTATATAACGATATACGTTATAACGTAGTGCTACATAACGTTATACGTTATAACGTAATAGTATACTACGTTATACGTTATAACGTAATGCTACATAACGTTATACGTTATAAGGTAATAGTATACCACGTTATACGTTATAACGTAATGCTACATAACGTTATACGATATAAGGTAATAGTATATAACGATATACGTTATAACGTAGTGCAACATAACGTTATACGTTATAACGTAATGCTCCATAACGTTATACGTTATAAGGTAATAGTGTATAACGTTATACGATATAACGTAGTGCAACATAACGTTATACGTTACAACGTGGTGCTACATAACGTTATACGTTATAACGTAATAGTATACAACGTTATACGTTATAACGTAATGCTACATAACGTTATACGTTATAACGTAATAGTATATAACGTTATACGATATAACGTAGTGCAACATAACGTTATACGTTATAACGTAGTGCTACATAACGTTATACGTCATAACGTAATAGTATACAACGTTATACGTTATAACGTAATGCTACGTAACGATATACGTTATAAGGTAATAGTATATAACGTTATACGTTATAACGTAATGCTACATAACGTAATACGTTATAAGGTAACAGTATATAACGTTATACGATATAACGTAGTGCAACATAACGTTATACGTTATAACGTAGTGCTGCATAGCGTTATACGTTATAACGTAATAGTATACAACGTAATACGTTATAACGTAATGCTACATAACGTTATACGTTATATCGTAATAGTATAAAACGTTATACGTTATAACGTAATGCTACATAACGTCATACGTTATAAGGTAATAGTATATAACGTATAACGTTATATGGTAACAATATATAACGGTATACGTTGTAACGTAATGCTACATAACGTTATACGTTATAACGTAATGCTACATAACATTATACGTTATAAGGTAATAGTATATAACGTTACACGTTATAACGTAGTGCTACATAACGTTATACGTTATAACGTAATAGTATAAAACGTTTTACGTTATAACGTAATGCTACATAACGTCATACGTTATAAGGTAATAGTATATAACGTATACCGTTATAAGGTAACAATATATAACGAAATACGTTATAACGTAATGCTACATAACGTTATACGTTATAAGGTAAGCGTATATAACGTTATACGTTATGGCGTAATGCTACATAACATTATACGTTATAAGGTAATAGTATATAACGTTACACGTTATAACGTAGTGCTACATAACGTTATACATTAAAACGTAATAGTATAAAACGTTATACGTTATAACGTAATGCTACATAACGTCATACGTTATAAGGTAATAGTATATAACGTATAACGTTATATGGTAACAATATATAACGATATACGTTTATAACGTAATGCTACATAACGTTATACGTTATAAGGTAACAGTATATAACGTTATACGTTAGAACGTAATGCTACATAACGTTATACGATATAAGGTAATAGTATATAACGATATACGTTATAACGTAGTGCTACATAACGTTATACGTTACAAGGTAAGAGTATACAACGTTATACGTTATAACGTAATGCTACATATCGTTATACGTTATAACGTAATAGTATACAACGTTATACGTTAGAACGTAATGCTACATAACGTTATACGTTATAACGTAATAGTATACAACGTTATACGTTATAACGTAATAGTATACAACGTTATACGTTATAACGTAATGCTACATAACGTTATACGTTATAACGTAATAGTATACAACGTTATACGTTATAACGTAATGCTACATAACGTTATACGTTATAAGGTAATAGTATACCACGTTATACGTTATAACGTAATGCTACATAACGTTATACGTTATAACGTAATAGTATACAACGTTATACGTTATAACGTAATGCTACATAACGTTATACGTTATAAGGTAATCGTATATAACGGTATACGTTATAACGTAATGCTACATAACGTTATACGTTATAACGTAATGCTACATAACGTTATACGTTATAAGGTAATAGTATATAACGTATACCGTTATAAGGTAACAATATATAACGAAATACGTTATAACGTAATGCTACATAACGTTATACGTTATAAGGTAAGCGTATATAACGTTATACGTTATGGCGTAATGCTACATAACATTATACGTTATAAGGTAATAGTATATAACGTTACACGTTATAACGTAGTGCTACATAACGTTATACGTTATAACGTAATAGTATAAAACGTTATACGTTATAACGTAATGCTACATAACGTCATACGTTATAAGGTAATAGTATCTAACGTATAACGTTATATGGTAACAATATATAACTATATACGTTATAACGTAATGCTACATAACGTTATACGTTATAAGGTAACAGTATATAACGTTATACGTTAGAACGTAATGCTACATAACGTTATACGATATAAGGTAATAGTATATAGCGATATACGTTATAACGTAGTGCTACATAACGTTATACGTTATAACGTAATAGTATACAACGTTATATGTTATAACGTAATGCTACATAACGTTATACGTTATAACGTAATAGTATACAACGAAATACGTTATAACGTAATGCTACATAACGTTATACGTTATAAGGTAATAGTATATAACGTTATACGATATAACGTAGTGCAACATAACGTTATACGTTATAACGTAATGCTCCATAACGTTATACGTTATAAGGTAATAGTATATAACGTTATACGTTATAACGTAATGCAACATAACGTTATACGTTATATCGTAATAGTATATAACGTTATACGATATAACGTAGTGCAACATAACGTTATACGTTATAATGTGGTGCTACATAACGTTATACGTTATAACGTAATAGTATACAACGTTATACGTTATAACGTAATGCTACATAACGTAATACGTTATAAGGTAACAGTACATAGCGTTATACGATATAACGTAGTGCTACATAACGTTATACGTTATAACGTTGTGCTACATAACGTTATACGTTATAACGTCGTGCTACATAACGTTATACGTTATAACGTAATAGTATACTACGTTATACGTTATAACGTAATGCTACATAACGTTATACGTTATAAGGTAATAGTATACCACGTTATACGTTATAACGTAATGCTACATAACGTTATACGATATAAGGTAATAGTATATAACGATATACGTTATAACGTAGTGCTACATAACGTTATACGTTACAAGGTAAGAGTATATAACGTTATACGTTATAACGTAATGCTACATAACGTTATACGTTATAACGTAATAGTATACAACGTTATACGTTATAACGTAATGCTACATAACGTTATACGTTATATCGTAATAGTATATAACGTTATACGATATAACGTAGTGGAACATAACGTTATACGTTATAACGTAATGCTCCATAACGTTATACGTTATAAGGTAATAGTATATAACGTTATACGATATAACGTAGTGCAACATAACGTTCTACGTTACAACGTGGTGCTACATAACGTTATACGTTATAACGTAATAGTATACAACGTTATACGTTATAACGTAATGCTACATAACGTTATACGTTATAACGTAATAGTATATAACGTTATACGATATAACGTAGTGCAACATAACGTTATACGTTATAACGTAGTGCTACATAACGTTATACGTCATAACGTAATAGTATACAACGTTATACGTTATAACGTAATGCTACATAACGAAATACGTTATAAGGTAATAGTATATAACGTTATACGTTATAACGTAATGCTACATAACGTAATACGTTATAACGTAGTGCTACATAACGTTATACGTTATAACGTAATAGTATACAACGTTATACGTTATAACGTAATGCTACATAACGTTATACGCTATAACGTAATGCTCCATAACGTTATACGTTATAACGTAATAGTATACTACGTTATATGTTATAGCGTAATGCTACATAACGTTATACGCTATAGCGTAATGCTACATAACGTTATACTTTATAAGGTAATAGTATATAACGGTATACGTTATCACGTAATGCTACATAACGTTATACGTTATAATGTAATGCTACATAACGTTATACGTTATAAGGTAATAGTGTATAACGTACACCGTTATAAGGTAACAATATATAACGAAATACGTTATAACGTAATGCTACATAACGTTATACGTTATAAGGTAAGCGTATATAACGTTATACGTTATGGCGTAATGCTACATAACATTATACGTTATAAGGTAATAGTATATAACGTTACACGTTATAACGTAGTGCTACATAACGTTATACGTTATAACGTAATAGTATAAAACGTTATACGTTATAACGTAATGCTACATAACGTCATACGTTATAAGGTAATAGTATATAACGTATAACGTTATATGGTAACAATATATAACGATATACGTTATAACGTAATGCTACATAACGTTATACGTTATAAGGTAACAGTATATAACGTTATACGTTAGAACGTAATGCTACATAACGTTATACGATATAAGGTAATAGTATATAACGATATACGTTATAACGTAGTGCTACATAACGTTATACGTTATAACGTAATAGTATACTACGTTATACGTTATAACGTAATGCTACATAACGTTATACGTTATAAGGTAATAGTATACCACGTTATACGTTATAACGTAATGCTACATAACGTTATACGATATAAGGTAATAGTATATAACGATATACGTTATAACGTAGTGCAACATAACGTTATACGTTATAACGTAATGCTCCATAACGTTATACGTTATAAGGTAATAGTGTATAACGTTATACGATATAACGTAGTGCAACATAACGTTATACGTTACAACGTGGTGCTACATAACGTTATACGTTATAACGTAATAGTATACAACGTTATACGTTATAACGTAATGCTACATAACGTTATACGTTATAACGTAATAGTATATAACGTTATACGATATAACGTAGTGCAACATAACGTTATACGTTATAACGTAGTGCTACATAACGTTATACGTCATAACGTAATAGTATACAACGTTATACGTTATAACGTAATGCTACGTAACGATATACGTTATAAGGTAATAGTATATAACGTTATACGTTATAACGTAATGCTACATAACGTAATACGTTATAAGGTAACAGTATATAACGTTATACGATATAACGTAGTGCAACATAACGTTATACGTTATAACGTAGTGCTGCATAGCGTTATACGTTATAACGTAATAGTATACAACGTAATACGTTATAACGTAATGCTACATAACGTTATACGTTATATCGTAATAGTATAAAACGTTATACGTTATAACGTAATGCTACATAACGTCATACGTTATAAGGTAATAGTATATAACGTATAACGTTATATGGTAACAATATATAACGGTATACGTTGTAACGTAATGCTACATAACGTTATACGTTATAACGTAATGCTACATAACATTATACGTTATAAGGTAATAGTATATAACGTTACACGTTATAACGTAGTGCTACATAACGTTATACGTTATAACGTAATAGTATAAAACGTTTTACGTTATAACGTAATGCTACATAACGTCATACGTTATAAGGTAATAGTATATAACGTATACCGTTATAAGGTAACAATATATAACGAAATACGTTATAACGTAATGCTACATAACGTTATACGTTATAAGGTAAGCGTATATAACGTTATACGTTATGGCGTAATGCTACATAACATTATACGTTATAAGGTAATAGTATATAACGTTACACGTTATAACGTAGTGCTACATAACGTTATACATTAAAACGTAATAGTATAAAACGTTATACGTTATAACGTAATGCTACATAACGTCATACGTTATAAGGTAATAGTATATAACGTATAACGTTATATGGTAACAATATATAACGATATACGTTTATAACGTAATGCTACATAACGTTATACGTTATAAGGTAACAGTATATAACGTTATACGTTAGAACGTAATGCTACATAACGTTATACGATATAAGGTAATAGTATATAACGATATACGTTATAACGTAGTGCTACATAACGTTATACGTTACAAGGTAAGAGTATACAACGTTATACGTTATAACGTAATGCTACATATCGTTATACGTTATAACGTAATAGTATACAACGTTATACGTTAGAACGTAATGCTACATAACGTTATACGTTATAACGTAATAGTATACAACGTTATACGTTATAACGTAATAGTATACAACGTTATACGTTATAACGTAATGCTACATAACGTTATACGTTATAACGTAATAGTATACAACGTTATACGTTATAACGTAATGCTACATAACGTTATACGTTATAAGGTAATAGTATACCACGTTATACGTTATAACGTAATGCTACATAACGTTATACGTTATAACGTAATAGTATACAACGTTATACGTTATAACGTAATGCTACATAACGTTATACGTTATAAGGTAATCGTATATAACGGTATACGTTATAACGTAATGCTACATAACGTTATACGTTATAACGTAATGCTACATAACGTTATACGTTATAAGGTAATAGTATATAACGTATACCGTTATAAGGTAACAATATATAACGAAATACGTTATAACGTAATGCTACATAACGTTATACGTTATAAGGTAAGCGTATATAACGTTATACGTTATGGCGTAATGCTACATAACATTATACGTTATAAGGTAATAGTATATAACGTTACTCGTTATAACGTAGTGCTACATAACGTTATACGTTATAACGTAATAGTATAAAACGTTATACGTTATAACGTAATGCTACATAACGTCATACGTTATAAGGTAATAGTATCTAACGTATAACGTTATATGGTAACAATATATAACTATATACGTTATAACGTAATGCTACATAACGTTATACGTTATAAGGTAACAGTATATAACGTTATACGTTAGAACGTAATGCTACATAACGTTATACGATATAAGGTAATAGTATATAGCGATATACGTTATAACGTAGTGCTACATAACGTTATACGTTATAACGTAATAGTATACAACGTTATATGTTATAACGTAATGCTACATAACGTTATACGTTATAACGTAATAGTATACAACGAAATACGTTATAACGTAATGCTACATAACGTTATACGTTATAAGGTAATAGTATATAACGTTATACGATATAACGTAGTGCAACATAACGTTATACGTTATAACGTAATGCTCCATAACGTTATACGTTATAAGGTAATAGTATATAACGTTATACGTTATAACGTAATGCAACATAACGTTATACGTTATATCGTAATAGTATATAACGTTATACGATATAACGTAGTGCAACATAACGTTATACGTTATAACGTGGTGCTACAAAACGTTATACGTTATAACGTAATAGTATACAACGTTATACGTTATAACGTAATGCTACATAACGTAATACGTTATAAGGTAACAGTACATAGCGTTATACGATATAACGTAGTGCTACATAACGTTATACGTTATAACGTTGTGCTACATAACGTTATACGTTATAACGTCGTGCTACATAACGTTATACGATATAAGGTAGTAGTATACAACGTTATACGCTATAACGTAATGCTACATAACGTTATACGTTATAAGGTACTAGTATACAACGTTATACGTTATAACGTAATGCTACATAACGTTATACGTTATAAGGTAGTAGTATACAACGTTATACGCTATAACGTAATGCTACATAACGTTATACGTTATAAGGTACTAGTATACAACGTTATACGTTATAACGTCGTGCTACATAACGTTATACGTTATAACGTAATAGCATACAACGTTATACGTTATAACGTAATGCTACATAACGTTATACGTTATAACGTAATAGTATACAGCGTTATACGTTATAACGTAATGCTACATAACGTTATACGTTACAAGGTAAGAGTATACAACGTTATACGTTATAACGTAATGCTACATATCGTTATACGTTATAACGTAATAGTATACAACGTTATACGTTAGAACGTAATGCTACATAACGTTATACGTTATAACGTAATAGTATACAACGTTATACGTTATAACGTAATGGTACATATCGTTATACGTTATAACGTAATAGTATACAACCTTATACGTTATAACGTAATGCTACATAACGTTATACGTTATAACGTAATAGTATACAACGTTATACGTTATAACGTAATGCTACATATCGTTATACGTTATAACGTAATAGTATACAACGTTATACGTTAGAACGTAATGCTACATAACGTTATACGTTATAACGTAATAGTATACAACGTTATACGTTATAACGTAATGCTACATAACGTTATACGTTATAAGGTAATCGTATATAACGGTATACGTTATAACGTAATGCTACATAACGTTATACGTTATAACGTAATGCTACATAACGTTATACGTTATAAGGTAATAGTATATAACGTATACCGTTATAAGGTAACAATATATAACGAAATACGTTATAACGTAATGCTACATAACGTTATACGTTATACGGTAAGCGTATATAACGTTATACGTTATGGCGTAATGCTACATAACATTATACGTTATAAGGTAATAGTATATAACGTTACACGTTATAACGTAGTGCTACATAACGTTATACGTTATAACGTAATAGTATAAAACGTTATACGTTATAACGTAATGCTACATAACGTCATACGTTATAAGGTAATAGTATCTAACGTATAACGTTATATGGTAACAATATATAACTATATACGTTATAACGTAATGCTACATAACGTTATACGTTATAAGGTAACAGTATATAACGTTATACGTTAGAACGTAATGCTACATAACGTTATACGATATAAGGTAATAGTATATAGCGATATACGTTATAACGTAGTGCTACATAACGTTATACGTTATAACGTAATAGTATACAACGTTATATGTTATAACGTAATGCTACATAACGTTATACGTTATAACGTAATAGTATACAACGAAATACGTTATAACGTAATGCTACATAACGTTATACGTTATAAGGTAATAGTATATAACGTTATACGATATAACGTAGTGCAACATAACGTTATACGTTATAACGTAATGCTCCATAACGTTATACGTTATAAGGTAATAGTATATAACGTTATACGTTATAACGTAATGCAACATAACGTTATACGTTATATCGTAATAGTATATAACGTTATACGATATAACGTAGTGCAACATAACGTTATACGTTATAACGTGGTGCTACATAACGTTATACGTTATAACGTAATAGTATACAACGTTATACGTTATAACGTAATGCTACATAACGTAATACGTTATAAGGTAACAGTACATAGCGTTATACGATATAACGTAGTGCTACATAACGTTATACGTTATAACGTTGTGCTACATAACGTTATACGTTATAACGTCGTGCTACATAACGTTATACGTTATAACGTAATAGTATACTACGTTATACGTTATAACGTAATGCTACATAACGTTATACGTTATAAGGTAATAGTATACCACGTTATACGTTATAACGTAATGCTACATAACGTTATACGATATAAGGTAATAGTATATAACGATATACGTTATAACGTAGTGCTACATAACGTTATACGTTACAAGGTAAGAGTATATAACGTTATACGTTATAACGTAATGCTACATAACGTTATACGTTATAACGTAATAGTATACAACGTTATACGTTATAACGTAATGCTACATAACGTTATACGTTATATCGTAATAGTATATAACGTTATACGATATAACGTAGTGGAACATAACGTTATACGTTATAACGTAATGCTCCATAACGTTATACGTTATAAGGTAATAGTATATAACGTTATACGATATAACGTAGTGCAACATAACGTTCTACGTTACAACGTGGTGCTACATAACGTTATACGTTATAACGTAATAGTATACAACGTTATACGTTATAACGTAATGCTACATAACGTTATACGTTATAACGTAATAGTATATAACGTTATACGATATAACGTAGTGCAACATAACGTTATACGTTATAACGTAGTGCTACATAACGTTATACGTCATAACGTAATAGTATACAACGTTATACGTTATAACGTAATGCTACATAACGAAATACGTTATAAGGTAATAGTATATAACGTTATACGTTATAACGTAATGCTACATAACGTAATACGTTATAACGTAGTGCTACATAACGTTATACGTTATAACGTAATAGTATACAACGTTATACGTTATAACGTAATGCTACATAACGTTATACGCTATAACGTAATGCTCCATGACGTTATACGTTATAACGTAATAGTATACTACGTTATATGTTATAGCGTAATGCTACATAACGTTATACGCTATAGCGTAATGCTACATAACGTTATACTTTATAAGGTAATAGTATATAACGGTATACGTTATCACGTAATGCTACATAACGTTATACGTTATAATGTAATGCTACATAACGTTATACGTTATAAGGTAATAGTGTATAACGTACACCGTTATAAGGTAACAATATATAACGAAATACGTTATAACGTAATGCTACATAACGTTATACGTTATAAGGTAAGCGTATATAACGTTATACGTTATGGCGTAATGCTACATAACATTATACGTTATAAGGTAATAGTATATAACGTTACACGTTATAACGTAGTGCTACATAACGTTATACGTTATAACGTAATAGTATAAAACGTTATACGTTATAACGTAATGCTACATAACGTCATACGTTATAAGGTAATAGTATATAACGTATAACGTTATATGGTAACAATATATAACGATATACGTTATAACGTAATGCTACATAACGTTATACGTTATAAGGTAACAGTATATAACGTTATACGTTAGAACGTAATGCTACATAACGTTATACGATATAAGGTAATAGTATATAACGATATACGTTATAACGTAGTGCTACATAACGTTATACGTTATAACGTAATAGTATACTACGTTATACGTTATAACGTAATGCTACATAACGTTATACGTTATAAGGTAATAGTATACCACGTTATACGTTATAACGTAATGCTACATAACGTTATACGATATAAGGTAATAGTATATAACGATATACGTTATAACGTAGTGCAACATAACGTTATACGTTATAACGTAATGCTCCATAACGTTATACGTTATAAGGTAATAGTGTATAACGTTATACGATATAACGTAGTGCAACATAACGTTATACGTTACAACGTGGTGCTACATAACGTTATACGTTATAACGTAATAGTATACAACGTTATACGTTATAACGTAATGCTACATAACGTTATACGTTATAACGTAATAGTATATAACGTTATACGATATAACGTAGTGCAACATAACGTTATACGTTATAACGTAGTGCTACATAACGTTATACGTCATAACGTAATAGTATACAACGTTATACGTTATAACGTAATGCTACGTAACGATATACGTTATAAGGTAATAGTATATAACGTTATACGTTATAACGTAATGCTACATAACGTAATACGTTATAAGGTAACAGTATATAACGTTATACGATATAACGTAGTGCAACATAACGTTATACGTTATAACGTAGTGCTGCATAGCGTTATACGTTATAACGTAATAGTATACAACGTAATACGTTATAACGTAATGCTACATAACGTTATACGTTATATCGTAATAGTATAAAACGTTATACGTTATAACGTAATGCTACATAACGTCATACGTTATAAGGTAATAGTATATAACGTATAACGTTATATGGTAACAATATATAACGGTATACGTTGTAACGTAATGCTACATAACGTTATACGTTATAACGTAATGCTACATAACATTATACGTTATAAGGTAATAGTATATAACGTTACACGTTATAACGTAGTGCTACATAACGTTATACGTTATAACGTAATAGTATAAAACGTTTTACGTTATAACGTAATGCTACATAACGTCATACGTTATAAGGTAATAGTATATAACGTATACCGTTATAAGGTAACAATATATAACGAAATACGTTATAACGTAATGCTACATAACGTTATACGTTATAAGGTAAGCGTATATAACGTTATACGTTATGGCGTAATGCTACATAACATTATACGTTATAAGGTAATAGTATATAACGTTACACGTTATAACGTAGTGCTACATAACGTTATACATTAAAACGTAATAGTATAAAACGTTATACGTTATAACGTAATGCTACATAACGTCATACGTTATAAGGTAATAGTATATAACGTATAACGTTATATGGTAACAATATATAACGATATACGTTTATAACGTAATGCTACATAACGTTATACGTTATAAGGTAACAGTATATAACGTTATACGTTAGAACGTAATGCTACATAACGTTATACGATATAAGGTAATAGTATATAACGATATACGTTATAACGTAGTGCTACATAACGTTATACGTTACAAGGTAAGAGTATACAACGTTATACGTTATAACGTAATGCTACATATCGTTATACGTTATAACGTAATAGTATACAACGTTATACGTTAGAACGTAATGCTACATAACGTTATACGTTATAACGTAATAGTATACAACGTTATACGTTATAACGTAATAGTATACAACGTTATACGTTATAACGTAATGCTACATAACGTTATACGTTATAACGTAATAGTATACAACGTTATACGTTATAACGTAATGCTACATAACGTTATACGTTATAAGGTAATAGTATACCACGTTATACGTTATAACGTAATGCTACATAACGTTATACGTTATAACGTAATAGTATACAACGTTATACGTTATAACGTAATGCTACATAACGTTATACGTTATAAGGTAATCGTATATAACGGTATACGTTATAACGTAATGCTACATAACGTTATACGTTATAACGTAATGCTACATAACGTTATACGTTATAAGGTAATAGTATATAACGTATACCGTTATAAGGTAACAATATATAACGAAATACGTTATAACGTAATGCTACATAACGTTATACGTTATAAGGTAAGCGTATATAACGTTATACGTTATGGCGTAATGCTACATAACATTATACGTTATAAGGTAATAGTATATAACGTTACACGTTATAACGTAGTGCTACATAACGTTATACGTTATAACGTAATAGTATAAAACGTTATACGTTATAACGTAATGCTACATAACGTCATACGTTATAAGGTAATAGTATCTAACGTATAACGTTATATGGTAACAATATATAACTATATACGTTATAACGTAATGCTACATAACGTTATACGTTATAAGGTAACAGTATATAACGTTATACGTTAGAACGTAATGCTACATAACGTTATACGATATAAGGTAATAGTATATAGCGATATACGTTATAACGTAGTGCTACATAACGTTATACGTTATAACGTAATAGTATACAACGTTATATGTTATAACGTAATGCTACATAACGTTATACGTTATAACGTAATAGTATACAACGAAATACGTTATAACGTAATGCTACATAACGTTATACGTTATAAGGTAATAGTATATAACGTTATACGATATAACGTAGTGCAACATAACGTTATACGTTATAACGTAATGCTCCATAACGTTATACGTTATAAGGTAATAGTATATAACGTTATACGTTATAACGTAATGCAACATAACGTTATACGTTATATCGTAATAGTATATAACGTTATACGATATAACGTAGTGCAACATAACGTTATACGTTATAACGTGGTGCTACAAAACGTTATACGTTATAACGTAATAGTATACAACGTTATACGTTATAACGTAATGCTACATAACGTAATACGTTATAAGGTAACAGTACATAGCGTTATACGATATAACGTAGTGCTACATAACGTTATACGTTATAACGTTGTGCTACATAACGTTATACGTTATAACGTCGTGCTACATAACGTTATACGATATAAGGTAATAGTATATAACGATATACGTTATAACGTAGTGCTACATAACGTTATACGTTACAAGGTAAGAGTATATAACGTTATACGTTATAACGTAATGCTACATAACGTTATACGTTATAACGTAATAGTATACAACGTTATACGTTATAACGTAATGCTACATAACGTTATACGTTATAAGGTAATAGTATACCACGTTATACGTTATAACGTAATGCTACATAACGTTATACGTTATAACGTAATAGTATACAACGTTATACGTTATAACGTAATGCTACATAACGTTATACGTTATAAGGTAATCGTATATAACGGTATACGTTATAACGTAATGCTACATAACGTTATACGTTATAACGTAATGCTACATAACGTTATACGTTATAAGGTAATAGTATATAACGTATACCGTTATAAGGTAACAATATATAACGAAATACGTTATAACGTAATGCTACATAACGTTATACGTTATAAGGTAAGCGTATATAACGTTATACGTTATGGCGTAATGCTACATAACATTATACGTTATAAGGTAATAGTATATAACGTTACACGTTATAACGTAGTGCTACATAACGTTATACGTTATAACGTAATAGTATAAAACGTTATACGTTATAACGTAATGCTACATAACGTCATACGTTATAAGGTAATAGTATCTAACGTATAACGTTATATGGTAACAATATATAACTATATACGTTATAACGTAATGCTACATAACGTTATACGTTATAAGGTAACAGTATATAACGTTATACGTTAGAACGTAATGCTACATAACGTTATACGATATAAGGTAATAGTATATAGCGATATACGTTATAACGTAGTGCTACATAACGTTATACGTTATAACGTAATAGTATACAACGTTATATGTTATAACGTGATGCTACATAACGTTATACGTTATAACGTAATAGTATACAACGAAATACGTTATATCGTAATGCTACATAACGTTATACGTTATAAGGTAATAGTATATAACGTTATACGATATAACGTAGTGCAACATAACGTTATACGTTATAACGTAATGCTCCATAACATTATACGTTATAAGGTAATAGTATATAACGTTATACGTTATAACGTAATGCAACATAACGTTATACGTTATATCGTAATAGTATATAACGTTATACGATATAACGTAGTGCAACATAACGTTATACGTTATAACGTGGTGCTACAAAACGTTATACGTTATAACGTAATAGTATACAACGTTATACGTTATAACGTAATGCTACATAACGTAATACGTTATAAGGTAACAGTACATAGCGTTATACGATATAACGTAGTGCTACATAACGTTATACGTTATAACGTTGTGCTACATAACGTTATACGTTATAACGTCGTGCTACATAACGTTATACGATATAAGGTAATAGTATATAACGATATACGTTATAACGTAGTGCTACATAACGTTATACGTTACAAGGTAAGAGTATATAACGTTATACGTTATAACGTAATGCTACATAACGTTATACGTTATAACGTAATAGTATACAACGTTATACGTTATAACGTAATGCTACATAACGTTATACGTTATATCGTAATAGTATATAACGTTATACGATATAACGTAGTGCAACATAACGTTATACGTTATAACGTAATGCTCCATAACGTTATACGTTATAAGGTAATAGTATATAACGTTATACGATATAACGTAGTGCAACATAACGTTCTACGTTACAACGTGGTGCTACATAACGTTATACGTTATAACGTAATAGTATACAACGTTATACGTTATAACGTAATGCTACATAACGTTATACGTTATAACGTAATAGTATATAACGTTATACGATATAACGTAGTGCAACATAACGTTATACGTTATAACGTAGTGCTACATAACGTTATACGTCATAACGTAATAGTATACAACGTTATACGTTATAACGTAATGCTACATAACGAAATACGTTATAAGGTAATAGTATATAACGTTATACGTTATAACGTAATGCTACATAACGTAATACGTTATAACGTAGTGCTACATAACGTTATACGTTATAACGTAATAGTATACAACGTTATACGTTATAACGTAATGCTACATAACGTTATACGCTATAACGTAATGCTCCATAACGTTATACGTTATAACGTAATAGTATACTACGTTATATGTTATAGCGTAATGCTACATAACGTTATACGCTATAGCGTAATGCTACATAACGTTATACTTTATAAGGTAATAGTATATAACGGTATACGTTATCACGTAATGCTACATAACGTTATACGTTATAATGTAATGCTACATAACGTTATACGTTATAAGGTAATAGTGTATAACGTACACCGTTATAAGGTAACAATATATAACGAAATACGTTATAACGTAATGCTACATAACGTTATACGTTATAAGGTAAGCGTATATAACGTTATACGTTATGGCGTAATGCTACATAACATTATACGTTATAAGGTAATAGTATATAACGTTACACGTTATAACGTAGTGCTACATAACGTTATACGTTATAACGTAATAGTATAAAACGTTATACATTATAACGTAATGCTACATAACGTCATACGTTATAAGGTAATAGTATATAACGTATAACGTTATATGGTAACAATATATAACGATATACGTTATAACGTAATGCTACATAACGTTATACGTTATAAGGTAACAGTATATAACGTTATACGTTAGAACGTAATGCTACATAACGTTATACGATATAAGGTAATAGTATATAACGATATACGTTATAACGTAGTGCTACATAACGTTATACGTTATAACGTAATAGTATACTACGTTATACGTTATAACGTAATGCTACATAACGTTATACGTTATAAGGTAATAGTATACCACGTTATACGTTATAACGTAATGCTACATAACGTTATACGATATAAGGTAATAGTATATAACGATATACGTTATAACGTAGTGCAACATAACGTTATACGTTATAACGTAATGCTCCATAACGTTATACGTTATAAGGTAATAGTATATAACGTTATACGATATAACGTAGTGCAACATAACGTTATACGTTACAACGTGGTGCTACATAACGTTATACGTTATAACGTAATAGTATACAACGTTATACGTTATAACGTAATGCTACATAACGTTATACGTTATAACGTAATAGTATATAACGTTATACGATATAACGTAGTGCAACATAACGTTATACGTCATAACGTAATAGTATACAACGTTATACGTTATAACGTAATGCTACATAACGATATACGTTATAAGGTAATAGTATATAACGTTATACGTTATAACGTAATGCTACATAACGTAATACGTTATAACGTAGTGCTACATAACGTTATACGTTATAACGTAATAGTATACAACGTTATACGTTATAACGTAATGCTACATAACGTTATACGCTATAACGTAATGCTCCATAACGTTATACGTTATAACGTAATAGTATACTACGTTATATGTTATAGCGTAATGCTACATAACGTTATACGCTATAGCGTAATGCTACATAACGTTATACTTTATAAGGTAATGGTATATAACGGTATACGTTATAACGTAATGCTACATAACGTTATACGTTATAATGTAATGCTACATAACGTTATACGTTATAAGGTAATAGTATATAACGTACACCGTTATAAGGTAATAGTATATAACGTTACACGTTATAACGTAGTGCTACATAACGTTATACGTTATAACGTAATAGTATAAAACGTTATACGTTATAACGTAATGCTACATAACGTCATACGTTATAAGGTAATAGTATATAACGTATAACGTTATATGGTAACAATATATGACGATATACGTTATAACGTAATGCTACATAACGTTATACGTTATAAGGTAACAGTATATAACGTTATACGTTAGAACGTAATGCTACATAACGTTATACGATATAAGGTAATAGTATATAACGATATACGTTATAACGTAGTGCTACATAACGTTATACGTTACAAGGTAGGAGTATATAACGTTATACGTTATAACGTAATGCTACATAACGTTATACGTTATAACGTAATAGTATACAACGTTATACGTTATAACGTAATGCTACATAACGTTATACGTTATAACGTAATAGTATACAACGTTTTACGTTATAACGTAATGCTACATAACGTTATACGTTATAAGGTAATAGTATACCACGTTATACGTTATAACGTAATGCTACATAACGTTATACGTTATAAGGTACTAGTATACAACGTTATACGTTATAACCTAATGCTACATAACGTTATACGTTATAAGGTAATAGTATACAACGTATAACGTTATAAGGTAACAATATATAAGGATATACGTTATAACGTAATGCTACATAACGTTATACGTTATAAGGTAATAGTATATAACGGTATACGTTATAACGTAATGCTACATAACGTTATACGTTATAACGTAATGCTACATAACGTTATACGTTATAAGGTAATAGTATATAACGTAAACCGTTATAAGGTAACAATATATAACGAAATACGTTATAACGTAATGCTACATAACGTTATACGTTATAAGGTAGGCGTATATAACGTTATACGTTATGGCGTAATGCTACATAACATTATACGTTATAAGGTAATAGTATATAACGTTACACGTTGTAACGTAGTGCTACATAACGTTATACGTTATAACGTAATAGTATAAAACGTTATACGTTATAACGTAATGCTACATAACGTCATACGTTATAAGGTAATAGTATATAACGTATAACGTTATATGGTAACAATATATAACGATATACGTTATAACGTAATGCTACATAACGTTATACGTTATAAGGTAACAGTATATAACGTTATACGTTAGAACGTAATGCTACATAACGTTATACGATATAAGGTAATAGTATATAACGATATACGTTATAACGTAGTGCTACATAACGTTATACGTTATAACGTAATAGTATACAACGTTATATGTTATAACGTAATGCTACATAACGTTATACGTTATAACGTAATAGTATACAACAAAATACGTTATAACGTAATGCTACATAACGTTATACGTTATAAGGTAATAGTATATAACGTTATACGTTATAGCGTAATGCTACATAACGTTATACGTTATAAGGTAATAGTATATAACGTTATACGTTATAGCGTAATGCTACATAACGTAATACGTTATAAGGTAACAGTACATAGCGTTATACGATATAACGTAGTGCTACATAACGTTATACGTTATAACGTTGTGCTACATAACGTTATACGTTATAACGTCGTGCTACATAACGTTATACGTTATAACGTAATAGTATACAACGTTATACGTTATAACGTAATGCTACATAACGTTATAAGTTATAGGGTAATAGTATACCACGTTATACGTTATAACGTAATGCTACATAACGTTATACGTTATAACGTAATAGTATACAACGTTATACGTTATAACGTAATGCTACATAACATTATACGTTATAACGTAATAGTATACAACGTTATACGTTATAACGTAGTGCTACATAACGTTATACGTTATAACGTAATAGTATACAACGAAATACGTTATAACGTAATGCTACAAAACGTTATACGTTATAAGGTAATAGTATATAACGTTATACGTTATAGCGTAATGCTACATAACGTTATACGTTATAAGGTAATAGTATATAACGTTATACGTTATAACGTAATGCTACATAACGTAATACGTTATAAGGTAACAGTACATAGCGTTATACGATACAACGTAGTGCTACATAACGTTATACGTTATAACGTGGTGCTACATAACGTTATACGTTATAACGTCGTGCTACATAACGTTATACGTATTAACGTAATAGTATACAACGTTATACGTTATAACGTAATGCTCCATAACGTTATACGTTATAACGTAATAGTATACAACGTTATACGTTATAACGTAATGCTACATAACATTATACGTTATAACGTAATAGTATACAACGTTATACGTTATAACGTAATGCTAAATAACGTTATACGTTATAAGGTAATAGTATATAACGTTATACGTTATAACGTAATGCTACATAACGTAATACGTTATAAGGTAACAGTACATAGCGTTATACGATACAACGTAGTGCTACATAACGTTATACGTTATAACGTCGTGCTACATAACGTTATACGTTATAACGTAATAGTATACAACGTTATACGTTATAACGTAATGCTACATAACGTTATACGTTATAACGTAATAGTATACAACGATATACGTTATAACGTAATGCTATCTAACGTTATACGTTATAACGTAATAGTATACAACGTTATACGTTATAACGTAATGCTACATAACGTTATACGTTGTAACGTAATAGTATACAACGTTATACGTTATAACGTAATGCTACATAACATTATACGTTATAAGGTTATAGTAAACAACGTTATATGTTATAGCATAATGCTACATAACGTTATACGTTATAACGTAATGCTACATAACGTTATACGTTATAAAGTAATAGTATACAACGTTATACGTTATAACGTAATGCTACATAACGTTATACGTTATAACGTAATAGTATACAACGTTTTACGTTATAACGTAATGCTACATAACGTTATACGTTATAAGGTAATAGTATACCACGTTATACGTTATAACGTAATGCTACATAACGTTATACGTTATAAGGTACTAGTATACAACGTTATACGTTATAACCTAATGCTACATAACGTTATACGTTATAAGGTAATAGTATACAACGTATAACGTTATAAGGTAACAATATATAAGGATATACGTTATAACGTAATGCTACATAACGTTATACGTTATAAGGTAATAGTATATAACGGTATACGTTATAACGTAATGCTACATAACGTTATACGTTATAACGTAATGCTACATAACGTTATACGTTATAAGGTAATAGTATATAACGTAAACCGTTATAAGGTAACAATATATAACGAAATACGTTATAACGTAATGCTACATAACGTTATACGTTATAAGGTAGGCGTATATAACGTTATACGTTATGGCGTAATGCTACATAACATTATACGTTATAAGGTAATAGTATATAACGTTACACGTTGTAACGTAGTGCTACATAACGTTATACGTTATAACGTAATAGTATAAAACGTTATACGTTATAACGTAATGCTACATAACGTCATACGTTATAAGGTAATAGTATATAACGTATAACGTTATATGGTAACAATATATAACGATATACGTTATAACGTAATGCTACATAACGTTATACGTTATAAGGTAACAGTATATAACGTTATACGTTAGAACGTAATGCTACATAACGTTATACGATATAAGGTAATAGTATATAACGATATACGTTATAACGTAGTGCTACATAACGTTATACGTTATAACGTAATAGTATACAACGTTATATGTTATAACGTAATGCTACATAACGTTATACGTTATAACGTAATAGTATACAACGAAATACGTTATAACGTAATGCTACATAACGTTATACGTTATAAGGTAATAGTATATAACGTTATACGTTATAGCGTAATGCTACATAACGTAATATGTTATAAGGTAACAGTACATAGCGTTATACGATATAACGTAGTGCTACATAACGTTATACGTTATAACGTTGTGCTACATAACGTTATACGTTATAACGTCGTGCTACATAACGTTATACGTTATAACGTAATAGTATACAACGTTATACGTTATAACGTAATGCTACATAACGTTATAAGTTATAGGGTAATAGTATACCACGTTATACGTTATAACGTAATGCTACATAACGTAATACGTTATAAGGTAACAGTACATAGCGTTATACGATACAACGTAGTGCTACATAACGTTATACGTTATAACGTGGTGCTACATAAAGTTATACGTTATAACGTCGTGCTACATAACGTTATACGTATTAACGTAATAGTATACAACGTTATACGTTATAACGTAATGCTCCATAACGTTATACGTTATAACGTAATAGTATACAACGTTATACGTTATAACGTAATGCTACATAACATTATACGTTATAACGTAATAGTATACAACGTTATACGTTATAACGTAATGCTAAATAACGTTATACGTTATAAGGTAATAGTATATAACGTTATACGTTATAACGTAATGCTACATAACGTTATACGTTATAAGGTAATAGTATATAACGTTATACGTTATAACGTAATGCAACATAACGTTATACGTTATATCGTAATAGTATATAACGTTATACGATATAACGTAGTGCAACATAACGTTATACGTTATAACGTGGTGCTACAAAACGTTATACGTTATAACGTAATAGTATACAACGTTATACGTTATAACGTAATGCTACATAACGTAATACGTTATAAGGTAACAGTACATAGCGTTATACGATATAACGTAGTGCTACATAACGTTATACGTTATAACGTTGTGCTACATAACGTTATACGTTATAACGTCGTGCTACATAACGTTATACGATATAAGGTAATAGTATATAACGATATACGTTATAACGTAGTGCTACATAACGTTATACGTTACAAGGTAAGAGTATATAACGTTATACGTTATAACGTAATGCTACATAACGTTATACGTTATAACGTAATAGTATACAACGTTATACGTTATAACGTAATGCTACATAACGTTATACGTTATATCGTAATAGTATATAACGTTATACGATATAACGTAGTGCAACATAACGTTATACGTTATAACGTAATGCTCCATAACGTTATACGTTATAAGGTAATAGTATATAACGTTATACGATATAACGTAGTGCAACATAACGTTCTACGTTACAACGTGGTGCTACATAACGTTATACGTTATAACGTAATAGTATACAACGTTATACGTTATAACGTAATGCTACATAACGTTATACGTTATAACGTAATAGTATATAACGTTATACGATATAACGTAGTGCAACATAACGTTATACGTTATAACGTAGTGCTACATAACGTTATACGTCATAACGTAATAGTATACAACGTTATACGTTATAACGTAATGCTACATAACGAAATACGTTATAAGGTAATAGTATATAACGTTATACGTTATAACGTAATGCTACATAACGTAATACGTTATAACGCAGTGCTACATAACGTTATACGTTATAACGTAATAGTATACAACGTTATACGTTATAACGTAATGCTACATAACGTTATACGCTATAACGTAATGCTCCATAACGTTATACGTTATAATGTAATGCTACATAACGTTATACGTTATAACGTAATAGTATAAAACGTTATACATTATAACGTAATGCTACATAACGTCATACGTTATAAGGTAATAGTATATAACGTATAACGTTATATGGTAACAATATATAACGATATACGTTATAACGTAATGCTACATAACGTTATACGTTATAAGGTAACAGTATATAACGTTATACGTTAGAACGTAATGCTACATAACGTTATACGATATAAGGTAATAGTATATAACGATATACGTTATAACGTAGTGCTACATAACGTTATACGTTATAACGTAATAGTATACTACGTTATACGTTATAACGTAATGCTACATAACGTTATACGTTATAAGGTAATAGTATACCACGTTATACGTTATAACGTAATGCTACATAACGTTATACGATATAAGGTAATAGTATATAACGATATACGTTATAACGTAGTGCAACATAACGTTATACGTTATAACGTAATGCTCCATAACGTTATACGTTATAAGGTAATAGTATATAACGTTATACGATATAACGTAGTGCAACATAACGTTATACGTTACAACGTGGTGCTACATAACGTTATACGTTATAACGTAATAGTATACAACGTTATACGTTATAACGTAATGCTACATAACGTTATACGTTATAACGTAATAGTATATAACGTTATACGATATAACGTAGTGCAACATAACGTTATACGTCATAACGTAATAGTATACAACGTTATACGTTATAACGTAATGCTACATAACGATATACGTTATAAGGTAATAGTATATAACGTTATACGTTATAACGTAATGCTACATAACGTAATACGTTATAACGTAGTGCTACATAACGTTATACGTTATAACGTAATAGTATACAACGTTATACGTTATAACGTAATGCTACATAACGTTATACGCTATAACGTAATGCTCCATAACGTTATACGTTATAACGTAATAGTATACTACGTTATATGTTATAGCGTAATGCTACATAACGTTATACGCTATAGCGTAATGCTACATAACGTTATACTTTATAAGGTAATGGTATATAACGGTATACGTTATAACGTAATGCTACATAACGTTATACGTTATAATGTAATGCTACATAACGTTATACGTTATAAGGTAATAGTATATAACGTACACCGTTATAAGGTAATAGTATATAACGTTACACGTTATAACGTAGTGCTACATAACGTTATACGTTATAACGTAATAGTATAAAACGTTATACGTTATAACGTAATGCTACATAACGTCATACGTTATAAGGTAATAGTATATAACGTATAACGTTATATGGTAACAATATATGACGATATACGTTATAACGTAATGCTACATAACGTTATACGTTATAAGGTAACAGTATATAACGTTATACGTTAGAACGTAATGCTACATAACGTTATACGATATAAGGTAATAGTATATAACGATATACGTTATAACGTAGTGCTACATAACGTTATACGTTACAAGGTAGGAGTATATAACGTTATACGTTATAACGTAATGCTACATAACGTTATACGTTATAACGTAATAGTATACAACGTTATACGTTATAACGTAATGCTACATAACGTTATACGTTATAACGTAATAGTATACAACGTTTTACGTTATAACGTAATGCTACATAACGTTATACGTTATAAGGTAATAGTATACCACGTTATACGTTATAACGTAATGCTACATAACGTTATACGTTATAAGGTACTAGTATACAACGTTATACGTTATAACCTAATGCTACATAACGTTATACGTTATAAGGTAATAGTATACAACGTATAACGTTATAAGGTAACAATATATAAGGATATACGTTATAACGTAATGCTACATAACGTTATACGTTATAAGGTAATAGTATATAACGGTATACGTTATAACGTAATGCTACATAACGTTATACGTTATAACGTAATGCTACATAACGTTATACGTTATAAGGTAATAGTATATAACGTAAACCGTTATAAGGTAACAATATATAACGAAATACGTTATAACGTAATGCCACATAACGTTATACGTTATAAGGTAGGCGTATATAACGTTATACGTTATGGCGTAATGCTACATAACATTATACGTTATAAGGTAATAGTATATAACGTTACACGTTGTAACGTAGTGCTACATAACGTTATACGTTATAACGTAATAGTATAAAACGTTATACGTTATAACGTAATGCTACATAACGTCATACGTTATAAGGTAATAGTATATAACGTATAACGTTATATGGTAACAATATATAACGATATACGTTATAACGTAATGCTACATAACGTTATACGTTATAAGGTAACAGTATATAACGTTATACGTTAGAACGTAATGCTACATAACGTTATACGATATAAGGTAATAGTATATAACGATATACGTTATAACGTAGTGCTACATAACGTTATACGTTATAACGTAATAGTATACAACGTTATATGTTATAACGTAATGCTACATAACGTTATACGTTATAACGTAATAGTATACAACAAAATACGTTATAACGTAATGCTACATAACGTTATACGTTATAAGGTAATAGTATATAACGTTATACGTTATAGCGTAATGCTACATAACGTTATACGTTATAAGGTAATAGTATATAACGATATACGTTATAGCGTAATGCTACATAACGTAATACGTTATAAGGTAACAGTACATAGCGTTATACGATATAACGTAGTGCTACATAACGTTATACGTTATAACGTTGTGCTACATAACGTTATACGTTATAACGTCGTGCTACATAACGTTATACGTTATAACGTAATAGTATACAACGTTATACGTTATAACGTAATGCTACATAACGTTATAAGTTATAGGGTAATAGTATACCACGTTATACGTTATAACGTAATGCTACATAACGTTATACGTTATAACGTAATAGTATACAACGTTATACGTTATAACGTAATGCTACATAACATTATACGTTATAACGTAATAGTATACAACGTTATACGTTATAACGTAGTGCTACATAACGTTATACGTTATAACGTAATAGTATACAACGAAATACGTTATAACGTAATGCTACAAAACGTTATACGTTATAAGGTAATAGTATATAACGTTATACGTTATAGCGTAATGCTACATAACGTTATACGTTATAAGGTAATAGTATATAACGTTATACGTTATAACGTAATGCTACATAACGTAATACGTTATAAGGTAACAGTACATAGCGTTATACGATACAACGTAGTGCTACATAACGTTATACGTTATAACGTGGTGCTACATAACGTTATACGTTATAACGTCGTGCTACATAACGTTATACGTATTAACGTAATAGTATACAACGTTATACGTTATAACGTAATGCTCCATAACGTTATACGTTATAACGTAATAGTATACAACGTTATACGTTATAACGTAATGCTACATAACATTATACGTTATAACGTAATAGTATACAACGTTATACGTTATAACGTAATGCTAAATAACGTTATACGTTATAAGGTAATAGTATATAACGTTATACGTTATAACGTAATGCTACATAACGTAATACGTTATAAGGTAACAGTACATAGCGTTATACGACACAACGTAGTGCTACATAACGTTATACGTTATAACGTCGTGCTACATAACGTTATACGTTATAACGTAATAGTATACAACGTTATACGTTATAACGTAATGCTACATAACGTTATACGTTATAACGTAATAGTATACAACGATATACGTTATAACGTAATGCTATCTAACGTTATACGTTATAACGTAATAGTATACAACGTTATACGTTATAACGTAATGCTACATAACGTTATACGTTGTAACGTAATAGTATACAACGTTATACGTTATAACGTAATGCTACATAACATTATACGTTATAAGGTTATAGTAAACAACGTTATATGTTATAGCATAATGCTACATAACGTTATACGTTATAACGTAATGCTACATAACGTTATACGTTATAAAGTAATAGTATACAACGTTATACGTTATAACGTAATGCTACATAACGTTATACGTTATAACGTAATAGTATACAACGTTTTACGTTATAACGTAATGCTACATAACGTTATACGTTATAAGGTAATAGTATACCACGTTATACGTTATAACGTAATGCTACATAACGTTATACGTTATAAGGTACTAGTATACAACGTTATACGTTATAACCTAATGCTACATAACGTTATACGTTATAAGGTAATAGTATACAACGTATAACGTTATAAGGTAACAATATATAAGGATATACGTTATAACGTAATGCTACATAACGTTATACGTTATAAGGTAATAGTATATAACGGTATACGTTATAACGTAATGCTACATAACGTTATACGTTATAACGTAATGCTACATAACGTTATACGTTATAAGGTAATAGTATATAACGTAAACCGTTATAAGGTAACAATATATAACGAAATACGTTATAACGTAATGCTACATAACGTTATACGTTATAAGGTAGGCGTATATAACGTTATACGTTATGGCGTAATGCTACATAACATTATACGTTATAAGGTAATAGTATATAACGTTACACGTTGTAACGTAGTGCTACATAACGTTATACGTTATAACGTAATAGTATAAAACGTTATACGTTATAACGTAATGCTACATAACGTCATACGTTATAAGGTAATAGTATATAACGTATAACGTTATATGGTAACAATATATAACGATATACGTTATAACGTAATGCTACATAACGTTATACGTTATAAGGTAACAGTATATAACGTTATACGTTAGAACGTAATGCTACATAACGTTATACGATATAAGGTAATAGTATATAACGATATACGTTATAACGTAATGCTACATAACGTTATACGTTATAACGTACTAGTATACAACGTTATACGTTATAACGTCGTGCTACATAACGTTATACGTTATAACGTAATAGTATACAACGTTATACGTTATAACGTAATGCTACGTAACGTTATACGTTATAACGCAATAGTATACAACGTTATACGTTATAACGTAATGCTACATATAGTTATACGTTATAACGTAATAGTATACAATGTTATACGTTATAACGTAATGCTACATAACGTTATACGTTATAACGTAATAGTATACAACGTTATACGTTATAACGTAATGCTATCTAACGTTATACGTTATAACGTAATAGTATACAACGTTATACGTTATAATGTAATGCTACATATCGTTATACGTTATATCGCCGTGCTACATAACGTTATACGTTATAACGAAATAGTATACAACGTTATACGTTATAACGTAATGCTACATAACGTTATACGTTATAAGGTAATAGTATACCACGTTATACGTTATAACGTAATGCTACATAACGTTATACGTTATAACGTAATAGTATACAACTTTATACGTTATAACGTAATGCTACATAACGTTATACGTTATAACGTAATAGTATACAACGAAATACGTTATAACGTAATGCTACATAACGTTATACGTTATAAGGTAATAGTATATAACGTTATACGTTATAGCGTAATGCTACATAACGTTATACGTTATAAGGTAATAGTATATAACGTTATACGTTATAACGTAATGCTACATAACGTAATACGTTATAAGGTAACAGTACATAGCGTTATACGATACAACGTAGTGCTACATAACGTTATACGTTATAACGTGGTGCTACATAACGTTATACGTTATACCGTCGTGCTACATAACGATATACGTTATAACGTAATAGTATACAACGTTATACGTTATAACGTAATGCTACATATCGTTATACGTTGTAACGTAATAGTATACAACGTTATACGTTATAACGTAATGCTACATAACATTATACGTTATAAGGTTATAGTAAACAACGTTATATGTTATAGCATAATGCTACATAACGTTATACGTTATAACGTAATGCTACATAACGTTATACGTTATAAGGTAGTAGTATACAACGTTATACGTTATAACGTAATGCTACATAACGTTATACGTTATAACGTAATAGTATACAACGTTATACGTTATAACGTAATGCTATCTAACGTTATACGTTATAAGGTTATAGTATACAACGTTATATGTTATAGCATAATGCTACATAAAGTTATACGTTATAAGGTAATAATATATAACGTATAACGTTATAAGGTAACAATATATAACGATATACGTTATAACGTAATGCTACATAACGTTATACGTTATAAGGTAATAGTATACCACGTTATACGTTATAACGTAATGCTACAAAACGTTATACGTTATAACGTAATAGTATACAACGTTATACGTTATAACGTAATGCTACATAACATTATACGTTATAACGTAATAGTATACAACGTTATACGTTATAACGTAATGCTACATAACGTTATACGTTATAACGTAATAGTATACAACGAAATACGTTATAACGTAATGCTACATAACGTTATACGTTATAAGGTAATAGTATATAACGTTATACGTTATAGCGTAATGCTACATAACGTTATACGTTATAAGGTAATAGTATATAACGTTATACGTTATAACGTAATGCTACATAACGTAATACGTTATAAGGTAACAGTACATAGCGTTATACGATACAACGTAGTGCTACATAACGTTATACGTTATAACGTGGTGCTACATAACGTTATACGTTATAACGTCGTGCTACATAACGTTATACGTTATAACGTAATAGTATACAACGTTATACGTTATAACGTAATGCTACATAACGTTATACGTTATAACGTAATAGTATACAACGTTATACGTTATAACGTAATGCTATCTAACGTTATACGTTATAACGTAATAGTATACAACGTTATACGTTATAACGTAATGCTACATATCGTTATACGTTGTAACGTAATAGTATACAACGTTATACGTTATAACGTAATGCTACATAACATTATACGTTATAAGGTTATAGTAAACAACGTTATATGTTATAGCATAATGCTACATAACGTTATACGTTATAACGTAATGCTACATAACGTTATACCTTATAAGGTAATAGTATACAACGTTATATGTTATAACGTAATGCTACATAACGTTATACGTTATAACGTAATAGTATACAACGAAATACGTTATAACGTAATGCTACATAACGTTATACGTTATAAGGTAATAGTATATAACGTTATACGTTATAGCGTAATGCTACATAACGTTATACGTTATAAGGTAATAGTATATAACGTTATACGTTATAGCGTAATGCTACATAACGTAATACGTTATAAGGTAACAGTACATAGCGTTATACGATATAACGTAGTGCTACATAACGTTATACGTTATAACGTTGTGCTACATAACGTTATACGTTATAACGTCGTGCTACATAACGTTATACGTTATAACGTAATAGTATACAACGTTATACGTTATAACGTAATGCTACATAACGTTATAAGTTATAGGGTAATAGTATATAACGTTATACGTTATAACGTAATGCTACATAACGTAATACGTTATAAGGTAACAGTACATAGCGTTATACGATACAACGTAGTGCTACATAACGTTATACGTTATAACGTGGTGCTAAATAACGTTATAGGTTATAACGTCGTGCTACATAACGTTGTACGTTATAACGTAATAGTATACAACGTTATACGATATAACGTAATGCTACATAACGTTATACGTTATAACGTAATAGTATACAACGTTATACGTTATGGCGTAATGCTACATAACATTATACGTTATAAGGTAATAGTATATAACGTTACACGTTATAACGTAATGCTACATAACGTAATACGTTATAAGGTAACAGTACATAGCGTTATACGATACAACGTAGTGCTACATAACGTTATACGTTATAACGTGGTGCTACATAAAGTTATACGTTATAACGTCGTGCTACATAACGTTATACGTATTAACGTAATAGTATACAACGTTATACGTTATAACGTAATGCTCCATAACGTTATACGTTATAACGTAATAGTATACAACGTTATACGTTATAACGTAATGCTACATAACATTATACGTTATAACGTAATAGTATACAACGTTATACGTTATAACGTAATGCTAAATAACGTTATACGTTATAAGGTAATAGTATATAACGTTATACGTTATAACGTAATGCTACATAACGTAATACGTTATAAGGTAACAGTACATAGCGTTATACGATACAACGTAGTGCTACATAACGTTATACGTTATAACGTGGTGCTAAATAACGTTATAGGTTATAACGTCGTGCTACATAACGTTGTACGTTATAACGTAATAGTATACAACGTTATACGATATAACGTAATGCTACATAACGTTATACGTTATAACGTAATAGTATACAACGTTATACGTTAGAACGTAATGCTACATAACATTATACGTTATAACGTAATAGTATACAACGTTATACGTTATAACGTAATGCTACATAACGTTATACGTTATAACGTAATAGTATACAACGAAATACGTTATAACGTAATGCTACATAACGTTATACGTTATAAGGTAATAGTATATAACGTTATACGTTATAGCGTAATGCTACATAACGTTATACGTTATAAGGTAATAGTATATAACGTTATACGTTATAACGTAATGCTACATAACGTAATACGTTATAAGGTAACAGTACATAGCGTTATACGATACAACGTAGTGCTACATAACGTTATACGTTATAACGTGGTGCTACATAACGTTATACGTTATAACGTCGTGCTACATAACGTTATACGGTATAACGTAATAGTATACAACGTTATACGTTATAACGTAATGCTACATAACGTTATACGTTATAACGTAATAGTATACAACGATATACGTTATAACGTAATGCTATCTAACGCTATACGTTATAACGTAATAGTATATAACGTTATACGTTATAACGTAATGCTACATAACGTTATACGTTGTAACGTAATAGTATACAACGTTATACGTTATAACGTAATGCTACATAACATTATACGTTATAAGGTTATAGTAAACAACGTTATATGTTATAGCATAATGCTACATAACGTTATACGTTATAACGTAATGCTACATAACGTTATAGGTTATAAGCTAGTAGTATACAACGTTATACGTTATAACGTAATGCTACATAACGTTATACGTTATAACGTAATAGTATACAACGTTATACGTTATAACGTAATGCTATCTAACGTTATACGTTATAAGGTTATAGTATACAACGTTATATGTTATAGCATAATGCTACATAACGTTATACGTTATAACGTAATGCTACATAACGTTATACGTTATAAGGTAGTAGTATACAACGTTATACGTTATAACGTAATGCTACATAACGTTATACGTTATAACGTACTAGTATACAACGTTATACGTTATAACGTCGTGCTACATAACGTTATACGTTATAACGTAATAGTATACAACGTTATACGTTATAACGTAATGCTACGTAACGTTATACGTTATAACGCAATAGTATACAACGTTATACGTTATAACGTAATGCTACATATAGTTATACGTTATAACGTAATAGTATACAATGTTATACGTTATAACGTAATGCTACATAACGTTATACGTTATAACGTAATAGTATACAACGTTATACGTTATAACGTAATGCTATCTAACGTTATACGTTATAACGTAATAGTATACAACGTTATACGTTATAATGTAATGCTACATATCGTTATACGTTATATCGCCGTGCTACATAACGTTATACGTTATAACGAAATAGTATACAACGTTATACGTTATAACGTAATGCTACATAACGTTATACGTTATAAGGTAATAGTATACCACGTTATACGTTATAACGTAATGCTACATAACGTTATACGTTATAACGTAATAGTATACAACTTTATACGTTATAACGTAATGCTACATAACGTTATACGTTATAACGTAATAGTATACAACGAAATACGTTATAACGTAATGCTACATAACGTTATACGTTATAAGGTAATAGTATATAACGTTATACGTTATAGCGTAATGCTACATAACGTTATACGTTATAAGGTAATAGTATATAACGTTATACGTTATAACGTAATGCTACATAACGTAATACGTTATAAGGTAACAGTACATAGCGTTATACGATACAACGTAGTGCTACATAACGTTATACGTTATAACGTGGTGCTACATAACGTTATACGTTATACCGTCGTGCTACATAACGATATACGTTATAACGTAATAGTATACAACGTTATACGTTATAACGTAATGCTACATATCGTTATACGTTGTAACGCAATAGTATACAACGTTATACGTTATAACGTAATGCTACATAACATTATACGTTATAAGGTTATAGTAAACAACGTTATATGTTATAGCATAATGCTACATAACGTTATACGTTATAACGTAATGCTACATAACGTTATACGTTATAAGGTAGTAGTATACAACGTTATACGTTATAACGTAATGCTACATAACGTTATACGTTATAACGTAATAGTATACAACGTTATACGTTATAACGTAATGCTATCTAACGTTATACGTTATAAGGTTATAGTATACAACGTTATATGTTATAGCATAATGCTACATAAAGTTATACGTTATAAGGTAATAATATATAACGTATAACGTTATAAGGTAACAATATATAACGATATACGTTATAACGTAATGCTACATAACGTTATACGTTATAACGTAATGCTACATAACATTATACGTTATAAGGTTATAGTAAACAACGTTATATGTTATAGCATAATGCTACATAACGTTATACGTTATAACGTAATGCTACATAACGTTATAGGTTATAAGCTAGTAGTATACAACGTTATACGTTATAACGTAATGCTACATAACGTTATACGTTATAACGTAATAGTATACAACGTTATACGTTATAACGTAATGCTATCTAACGTTATACGTTATAAGGTTATAGTATACAACGTTATATGTTATAGCATAATGCTACATAACGTTATACGTTATAACGTAATGCTACATAACGTTATACGTTATAAGGTAGTAGTATACAACGTTATACGTTATAACGTAATGCTACATAACGTTATACGTTATAACGTACTAGTATACAACGTTATACGTTATAACGTCGTGCTACATAACGTTATACGTTATAACGTAATAGTATACAACGTTATACGTTATAACGTAATGCTACGTAACGTTATACGTTATAACGCAATAGTATACAACGTTATACGTTATAACGTAATGCTACATATAGTTATACGTTATAACGTAATAGTATACAATGTTATACGTTATAACGTAATGCTACATAACGTTATACGTTATAACGTAATAGTATACAACGTTATACGTTATAACGTAATGCTATCTAACGTTATACGTTATAACGTAATAGTATACAACGTTATACGTTATAATGTAATGCTACATATCGTTATACGTTATATCGCCGTGCTACATAACGTTATACGTTATAACGAAATAGTATACAACGTTATACGTTATAACGTAATGCTACATAACGTTATACGTTATAAGGTAATAGTATACCACGTTATACGTTATAACGTAATGCTACATAACGTTATACGTTATAACGTAATAGTATACAACTTTATACGTTATAACGTAATGCTACATAACGTTATACGTTATAACGTAATAGTATACAACGAAATACGTTATAACGTAATGCTACATAACGTTATACGTTATAAGGTAATAGTATATAACGTTATACGTTATAGCGTAATGCTACATAACGTTATACGTTATAAGGTAATAGTATATAACGTTATACGTTATAACGTAATGCTACATAACGTAATACGTTATAAGGTAACAGTACATAGCGTTATACGATACAACGTAGTGCTACATAACGTTATACGTTATAACGTGGTGCTACATAACGTTATACGTTATACCGTCGTGCTACATAACGATATACGTTATAACGTAATAGTATACAACGTTATACGTTATAACGTAATGCTACATATCGTTATACGTTGTAACGCAATAGTATACAACGTTATACGTTATAACGTAATGCTACATAACATTATACGTTATAAGGTTATAGTAAACAACGTTATATGTTATAGCATAATGCTACATAACGTTATACGTTATAACGTAATGCTACATAACGTTATACGTTATAAGGTAGTAGTATACAACGTTATACGTTATAACGTAATGCTACATAACGTTATACGTTATAACGTAATAGTATACAACGTTATACGTTATAACGTAATGCTATCTAACGTTATACGTTATAAGGTTATAGTATACAACGTTATATGTTATAGCATAATGCTACATAAAGTTATACGTTATAAGGTAATAATATATAACGTATAACGTTATAAGGTAACAATATATAACGATATACGTTATAACGTAATGCTACATAACGTTATACGTTATAAGGTAATAGTATACCACGTTATACGTTATAACGTAATGCTACAAAACGTTATACGTTATAACGTAATAGTATACAACGTTATACGTTATAACGTAATGCTACATAACATTATACGTTATAACGTAATAGTATACAACGTTATACGTTATAACGTAATGCTACATAACGTTATACGTTATAACGTAATAGTATACAACGAAATACGTTATAACGTAATGCTACATAACGTTATACGTTATAAGGTAATAGTATATAACGTTATACGTTATAGCGTAATGCTACATAACGTTATACGTTATAAGGTAATAGTATATAACGTTATACGTTATAACGTAATGCTACATAACGTAATACGTTATAAGGTAACAGTACATAGCGTTATACGATACAACGTAGTGCTACATAACGTTATACGTTATAACGTGGTGCTACATAACGTTATACGTTATAACGTCGTGCTACATAACGTTATACGTTATAACGTAATAGTATACAACGTTATACGTTATAACGTAATGCTACATAACGTTATACGTTATAACGTAATAGTATACAACGTTATACGTTATAACGTAATGCTATCTAACGTTATACGTTATAACGTAATAGTATACAACGTTATACGTTATAACGTAATGCTACATATCGTTATACGTTGTAACGTAATAGTATACAACGTTATACGTTATAACGTAATGCTACATAACATTATACGTTATAAGGTTATAGTAAACAACGTTATATGTTATAGCATAATGCTACATAACGTTATACGTTATAACGTAATGCTACATAACGTTATACCTTATAAGGTAATAGTATATAACGTTATACGTTATAACGTAATGCTACATAACGTAATACGTTATAAGGTAACAGTACATAGCGTTATACGATATAACGTAGTGCTACATAACGTTATACGTTATAACGTAGTGCTACATAACGTTATACGTTATATTGTAAGAGTATATAACGTTATACGTTATTACGTAATGCTACATAACGTTGTACGTTATAAGGTAATAGTATATAACGTTATACGTTATAACGTAGTGCTACATAACGTTATACGTTATAAGGTAATAGTATACCACGTTATACGTTATCACGTAATGCTACATAACGTTATACGTTATAACGTAATAGTATACAACGTTATACGTTATAACGTAATGCTATCTAACGTTATACGTTATAACGTAATAGTATACAACGTTATACGTTATAACGTAATGCTACATATCGTTATACGTTGTAACGTAATAGTATACAACGTTATACGTTATAACGTAATGCTACATAACATTATACGTTATAAGGTTATAGTAAACAACGTTATATGTTATAGCATAATGCTACATATCGTTATACGTTATAACGTAATGCTACATAACGTTATACGTTATAAGGTAGTAGTATACAACGTTATACGTTATAACGTAATGCTACATAACGTTATACGTTATAACGTAATAGTATACAACGTTATACGTTATAACGTAATGCTATCTAACGTTATACGTTATAAGGTTATAGTATACAACGTTATATGTTATAGCATAATGCTACATAACGTTATACGTTATAACGTAATGCTACATAACATTATACGTTATAAGGTAGTAGTATACAACGTTATACGTTATAACGTAATGCTACATAACATTATACGTTATAAGGTTATAGTAAACAACGTTATATGTTATAGCATAATGCTACATAACGTTATACGTTATAACGTAATGCTACATAACGTTATACGTTATAAGGTAGTAGTATACAACGTTATACGTTATAACGTAATGCTACATAACGTTACACGTTATAACGTAATAGTATACAACGTTATACGTTATAACGTAATGCTATCTAACGTTATACGTTATAAGGTAATAGTATACAACGTTATATGTTATAGCATAATGCTACATAACGTTATACGTTATAACGTAATGCTACATAACATTATACGTTATAAGGTAGTAGTATACAACGTTATACGTTATAACGTAATGCTACATAACATTATACGTTATAAGGTTATAGTAAACAACGTTATATGTTATAGCATAATGCTACATAACGTTATACATTATAACGTAATGCTACATAACGTTATACGTTATAACGTAATAGTATACAACGTTATACGTTATAACGTAATGCTATCTAACGTTATACGTTATAAGGTTATAGTATACAACGTTATATGTTATAGCATAATGCTACATAACGTTATACGTTATAACGTAATGCTACATAACATTATACGTTATAAGGTAGTAGTATACAACGTTATACGTTATAACGTAATGCTACATAACATTATACGTTATAAGGTTATAGTAAACAACGTTATATGTTATAGCATAATGCTACATAACGTTATACGTTATAACGTAATGCTACATAACGTTATACGTTATAAGGTAGTAGTATACAACGTTATACGTTATAACGTAATGCTACATAACGTTATACGTTATAACGTAATAGTATACAACGTTATACGTTATAACGTAATGCTATCTAACGTTATACGTTATAAGGTAATAGTATACAACGTTATATGTTATAGCATAATGCTACATAACGTTATACGTTATAACGTAATGCTACATAACGTTATACGTTATAAGGTAGTAGTATACAACGTTATATGTTATAGCATAATGCTACATAACGTTATACGTTATAACGTAATGCTACATAACGTTATACGTTATAAGGTAGTAGTATACAACGTTATACGTTATAACGTAGTGCTACATAACGTTATACGTTATATTGTAAGAGTATACAACGTTATACGTTATAACGTAATGCTATCTAGCGTTATACGTTATAAGGTAATAGTATACAACGTTATATGTTATAGCATAATGCTACATAACGTTATACGTTATAACGTAATGCTACATAACGTTATACGTTATAAGGTAGTAGTATACAACGTTATACGTTGTAACGTAATGCTACATAACGTTATACGTTATAATGTACTAGTATACAACGATATACGTTATAACGTCGTGCTACATGACGTTATACGTTATAACGTAATAGTATACAACGTTATACGTTATAACGTGATGCTACATAACGTTATACGTTATAACGTAATAGTATACAACGTTATACGTTATAACGTAATGCTACATATAGTTATACGTTATAACGTAATAGTATACAATGTTATACGTTATAACGTAATGCTACATAACGTTATACGTTATAACGTAATAGTATACAACGTTATACGTTATAACGTAATGCTATCTAACGTTATACGTTATAACGTAATAGTATACAACGTTATACGTTATAACGTAATGCTACATATCGTTATACGTTATAACGTAATAGTATACAACGTTATACGTTATAACGTAATGCTACATAACGTTATACGTTAGAAGGTACTAGTATAAAGCGTCATACGTTATAACGTAATGCTACATAACTTTATACGTTATAAGGTAATAGTATACAACGTTATACGTTATAACCTAATGCTACATAACGTTATACGTTATAAAGTAATAATATATAACGTATAACGTTATAAGGTAACAATATATAACGATATACGTTATAACGTAATGCTACATAACGTTATACGTTATAAGGTACTAGTATACAACGTTATACGTTATAACGCAATAGTATACATCGTTATACGTTATAACGTAATGCTACATAACGTTATACGTTAAAAGGTAATAGTATATAACGTTATACGTTATAACGCAGTGCTACATAACGTTATACTTTATAAGGTAATAGTATATAACGTTATACGTTATAACGTAATGCTGCATAACGTTATACGTTATAACGTAATAGTATAGAACGTTATACGTTATAACGTAATGCTTAATAACGTTATACGTTATAACGTAATAGTATACAACGTTATACGTTATAACGTAATGCTATCTAACGTTATACGTTATAACGTAATGCTCCATAACGTTATACGTTATAACGTAATAGTATACGACGTTATATGTTATAGCGTAATGCTACATAACGTTATACGCTATAGCGTAATGCTACATAACGTTATACGTTATAAGGTAATAGTATATAACGGTATACGTTATAACGTAATGCTACATAACGTTATACGTTATAAGGTAATAGTATATAACGTTATACGTTATAACGTAGTGCTACATAACGTTATACGTTATAACGTAATAGTATAAAACGTTATACGTTATAACGTAATGCTACATAACGTCATACGTTACAAGGTAATAGTGTATAACGTATAACGTTATATGGTAACAATATATAACGATATACGTTATAACGTAATGCTACATAACGTTGTACGTTATAAGGTAACAGTATATAACGTTATACGTTAGAACGTAATGCTACATAACGTTATACGATATAAGGTAATAGTATATAACGATATACGTTATAACGTAGTGCTACATAACGTTATACGTTATAAGGTAAGAGTATATAACGTTATACGTTATTACGTAATGCTACATAACGTTGTACGTTATAAGGTAATAGTATATAACGTTATACGTTATAACGTAGTGCTACATAACGTTATACGTTATAACGTAATAGTATAGAACGTTATACGTTATAACGTAACGCTACATAACGTTATACGTTATAACGTAATCGTATACAACGTTATACGTTATAACGTAATGCTACATAACGTTATACGTTATAACGTAATAGTATACAACGTTATACGTTATAACGTAATGCTACATAACGTTATACGTTATAAGGTAATAGTATACCACGATATACGTTATAACGTAATGCTACATAACGTTATACGTTATAAGGTACTAGTATACAACGTTATACGTTATAACCTAATGCTACATAACGTTATACGTTATAAGGTAATAGTAAACAACGTATAACGTTATAAGGTAACAATATATAAGGATATACGTTATAACGTAATGCTACATAACGTTATACGTTATAACGTAATAGTATACAACGAAATACGTTATAACGTAATAGTATACAACGAAATACGTTATAACGTAAGGCTACATAACGTTATACGTTATAAGGTAATAGTATATAACGTTATACGTTATAGCGTAATGCTACATAACGTTATACGTTATAAGGTAATAGTATATAACGTTATACGTTATAACGTAATGCTACATAACGTTATACGTTATAACGTAATAGTATACAACGTTATACGTTATAACCTAATGCTACATAACGTTATACGTTATAAGGTAATAGTATGCAACGTATAACGTTATAAGGTAACAATATATAAGGATATACGTTATAACGTAATGCTACATAACGTTATACGTTATAACGTAATAGTATACAACGAAATACGTTATAACGTAATGCTACATAACGTTATACGTTATAACGTAATGCTGCATAACGTTATACGTTATAACGTAATAGTATAGAACGTTATACGTTATAACGTAATGCTTAATAACGTTATACGTTATAACGTAATAGTATACAACGTTATACGTTATAACGTAATGCTATCTAACGTTATACGTTATAACGTAATGCTCCATAACGTTATACGTTATAACGTAATAGTATACGACGTTATATGTTATAGCGTAATGCTACATAACGTTATACGCTATAGCGTAATGCTACATAACGTTATACGTTATAAGGTAATAGTATATAACGGTATACGTTATAACGTAATGCTACATAACGTTATACGTTATAAGGTAATAGTATATAACGTTATACGTTATAACGTAGTGCTACATAACGTTATACGTTATAACGTAATAGTATAAAACGTTATACGTTATAACGTAATGCTACATAACGTCATACGTTACAAGGTAATAGTGTATAACGTATAACGTTATATGGTAACAATATATAACGATATACGTTATAACGTAATGCTACATAACGTTGTACGTTATAAGGTAACAGTATATAACGTTATACGTTAGAACGTAATGCTACATAACGTTATACGATATAAGGTAATAGTATATAACGATATACGTTATAACGTAGTGCTACATAACGTTATACGTTATAAGGTAAGAGTATATAACGTTATACGTTATTACGTAATGCTACATAACGTTGTACGTTATAAGGTAATAGTATATAACGTTATACGTTATAACGTAGTGCTACATAACGTTATACGTTATAACGTAATAGTATAGAACGTTATACGTTATAACTTAACGCTACATAACGTTATACGTTATAACGTAATCGTATACAACGTTATACGTTATAACGTAATGCTACATAACGTTATACGTTATAACGTAATAGTATACAACGTTATACGTTATAACGTAATGCTACATAACGTTATACGTTATAAGGTAATAGTATACCACGATATACGTTATAACGTAATGCTACATAACGTTATACGTTATAAGGTACTAGTATACAACGTTATACGTTATAACCTAATGCTACATAACGTTATACGTTATAAGGTAATAGTAAACAACGTATAACGTTATAAGGTAACAATATATAAGGATATACGTTATAACGTAATGCTACATAACGTTATACGTTATAACGTAATAGTATACAACGAAATACGTTATAACGTAATAGTATACAACGAAATACGTTATAACGTAATGCTACATAACGTTATACGTTATAAGGTAATAGTATATAACGTTATACGTTATAGCGTAATGCTACATAACGTTATACGTTATAAGGTAATAGTATATAACGTTATACGTTATAACGTAATGCTACATAACGTTATACGTTATAACGTAATAGTATACAACGTTATACGTTATAACCTAATGCTACATAACGTTATACGTTATAAGGTAATAGTATGCAACGTATAACGTTATAAGGTAACAATATATAAGGATATACGTTATAACGTAATGCTACATAACGTTATACGTTATAACGTAATAGTATACAACGAAATACGTTATAACGTAATGCTACATAACGTTATACGTTATAAGGTAATAGTATATAGCGTTATACGTTATAGCGTAATGCTACATAACGTTATACGTTATAAGGTAATAGTATATAGCGTTATACGTTATAGCGTAATGCTACATAACGTTATACGTTATAAGGTAATAGTATATAGCGTTATACGTTATAACGTAATGCTACATAACGCAATACGTTATAAGGTAACAGTACATAGCGTTATACGATATAACGTAGTGCTACATAACGTTATACGTTATAACGTGGTGCTACATAACGTTATACGTTATAACGTCGTGCTACATAACGTTATACGTTATAACGTAATATTATACAACGTTATACGTTATAACGTAATGCTACATAACGTTATACGTTATAACGTAATAGTATACAACGTTATACGTTATAACGTAATGCTACATAACATTATACGTTATAACGTAATAGTATACAACGTTATACGTTATAACGTAATGCTACATAACGTTATACGTTATAACGTAATAGTATACAACGAAATACGTTATAATGTAATGCTACATAACGTTATACGTTATAAGGTAATAGTATATAACGTTATACGTTATAGCGTAATGCTACATAACGTTATACGTTATAAGGTAATAGTATATAACGTTATACGTTATAACGTAATGCTACATAACGTAATACGTTATAAGGTAACAGTACATAGCGTTATACGATACAACGTAGTGCTACATAACGTTATACGTTATAACGTGGTGCTACATAACGTTATACGTTATAACGTCGTGCTACATAACGTTATACGTTATAACGTAATAGTATACAACGTTATACGTTATAACGTAATGCTACATAACGTTATACGTTATAACGTAATAGTATACAACGTTATACGTTATAACGTAATGCTATCTAACGTTATACGTTATAACGTAATACTATACAACGTTATACGTTATAACGTAATGCTACATATCGTTATACGTTGTAACGTAATAGTATACAACGTTATACGTTATAACGTAATGCTACATAACATTATACGTTATAAGGTTATAGTAAACAACGTTATATGTTATAGCATAATGCTACATAACGTTATACGTTATAACGTAATGCTATATAACGTTATACGTTATAAGGTAGCAGTATACAACGTTATACGTTATAACGTAATGCTACATAACGTTATACGTTATAACGTAATAGTATACAAGGTTATACGTTATAACGTAATGCTATCTAACGTTATACGTTATAAGGTTATAGTATACAACGTTATATGTTATAGCATAATGCTACATAACGTTATACGTTATAACGTAATGCTACATAACGTTATATGTTATAAGGTAGTAGTATACAACGTTATACGTTATAACGTAATGCTACATAACGTTATACGTTATAACGTACTAGTATACAACGTTATACGTTATAACGTCGTGCTACATAACGTTATACGTTATAACGTAATAGTATACAACGTTATACGTTATAACGTAATGCTACATAACGTTATACGTTATAACGTAATAGTATACAACGAAATACGTTATAACGTAATAGTATACAACGAAATACGTTATAACGTAATGCTACATAACGTTATACGTTATAAGGTAATAGTATATAACGTTATACGTTATAGCGTAATGCTACATAACGTTATACGTTATAAGGTAATAGTATATAACGTTATACGTTATAACGTAATGCTACATAACGTTATACGTTAGAACGTAATAGTATACAACGTTATACGTTATAACCTAATGCTACATAACGTTATACGTTATAAGGTTATAGTATACAACGTATAACGTTATAAGCTAACAATATATAAGGATATACGTTATAACGTAATGCTACATAACGTTATACGTCATAACGTAATAGTATACAACGAAATACGTTATAACGTAATGCTACATAACGTTATACGTTATAAGGTAATAGTATATAGCGTTATACGTTATAGCGTAATGCTACATAACGTTATACGTTATAAGGTAATAGTATATAGCGTTATACGTTATAACGTAATGCTACATAACGTAATACGTTATAAGGTAACAGTACATAGCGTTATACGATATAACGTAGTGCTACATAACGTTATACGTTATAACGTGGTGCTACATAACGTTATACGTTATAACGTCGTGCTACATAACGTTATACGTTATAACGTAATAGTATACAACGTTATACGTTATAACGTAATGCTACATAACGTTATACGTTATAAGGTAATAGTATACCACGTTATACGTTATAACGTAATGCTACAAAACGTTGTACGTTATAACGTAATAGTATACAACGTTATACGTTATAACGTAATGCTACATAACATTATACGTTATAACGTAATAGTATACAACGTTATACGTTATAACGTAATAGTATACAACGAAATACGTTATAACGTAATGCTACATAACGTTATACGTTATAACGTAATGCTACATAACGTTATACGTTATAAGGTAATAGTATATAACGTTATACGTTATAACGTAATGCTACATAACGTAATACGTTATAAGGTAACAGTACATAGCGTTATACGATACAACGTAGTGCTACATAACGTTATACGTTATTACGTGGTGCTACATAACGTTATACGTTATAACGTCGTGCTACATAACGTTATACGTTATAACGTAATAGTATACAACGTTATACGTTATAACGTAATGCTACATAACGTTATACGTTATAACGTAATAGTATACAACGTTATACGTTATCACGTAATGCTATCTAACGTTATACGTTATAACGTAATAGTATACAACGTTATACGTTATAACCTAATGCTACATAACGTTATACGTTATAAGGTAATAGTGTGCAACGTATAACGTTATAAGGTAACAATATATAAGGATATACGTTATAACGTAATGCTACATAACGTTATACGTTATAACGTAATAGTATACAACGAAATACGTTATAACGTAATGCTACATAACGTTATACGTTATAAGGTAATAGTATATAGCGTTATACGTTATAGCGTAATGCTACATAACGTTATACGTTATAAGGTAATAGTATATAGCGTTATACGTTATAGCGTAATGCTACATAACGTAATACGTTATAAGGTAACAGTACATAGCGTTATACGATATAACGTAGTGCTACATAACGTTATACGTTATAACGTGGTGCTACATAACGTTATACGTTATAACGTCGTGCTACATAACGTTATACGTTATAACGTAATATTATACAACGTTATACGTTATAACGTAATGCTACATAACGTTATACGTTATAACGTAATAGTATACAACGTTATACGTTATAACGTAATGCTACATAACATTATACGTTATAACGTAATAGTATACAACGTTATAGGTTATAACGTAATGCTACATAACGTTATACGTTATAACGTAATAGTATACAACGAAATACGTTATAACGTAATGCTACATAACGTTATACGTTATAAGGTAATAGTATATAACGTTATACGTTATAGCGTAATGCTACATAACGTTATACGTTATAAGGTAATAGTATATAACGTTATACGTTATAACGTAATGCTACATAACGTAATACGTTATAAGGTAACAGTACATAGCGTTATACGATACAACGTAGTGCTACATAACGTTATACGTTATAACGTGGTGCTACATAACGTTATACGTTATAACGTCGTGCTACATAACGTTATACGTTATAACGTAATAGTATACAACGTTATACGTTATAACGTAATGCTATCTAACGTTATACGTTATAACGTAATACTATACAACGTTATACGTTATAACGTAATGCTACATATCGTTATACGTTGTAACGTAATAGTATACAACGTTATACGTTATAACGTAATGCTACATAACATTATACGTTATAAGGTTATAGTAAACAACGTTATATGTTATAGCATAATGCTACATAACGTTATACGTTATAACGTAATGCTACATAACGTTATACGTTATAAGGGAGCAGTATACAACGTTATACGTTATAACGTAATGCTACATAACGTTATACGTTATAACGTAATAGTATACAAGGTTATACGTTATAACGTAATGCTATCTAACGTTATACGTTATAAGGTTATAGTATACAACGTTATATGTTATAGCATAATGCTACATAACGTTATACGTTATAACGTAATGCTACATAACGTTATATGTTATAAGGTAGTAGTATACAACGTTATACGTTATAACGTAATGCTACATAACGTTATACGTTATAACGTACTAGTATACAACGTTATACGTTATAACGTCGTGCTACATAACGTTATACGTTATAACGTAATAGTATACAACGTTGAACGTTATAACGTAATGCTACATAACGTTATACGTTATAACGTAATAGTATACAACGAAATACGTTATAACGTAATAGTATACAACGAAATACGTTATAACGTAATGCTACATAACGTTATACGTTATAAGGTAATAGTATATAACGTTATACGTTATAGCGTAGTGCTACATAACGTTATACGTTATAAGGTAATAGTATATAACGTTATACGTTATAACGTAATGCTACATAACGTTATACGTTATAACGTAATAGTATACAACGTTATACGTTATAACCTAATGCTACATAACGTTATACGTTATAAGGTAATAGTATACAACGTATAACGTTATAAGCTAACAATATATAAGGATATACGTTATAACGTAATGCTACATAACGTTATACGTCATAACGTAATAGTATACAACGAAATACGTTATAACGTAATGCTACATAACGTTATACGTTATAAGGTAATAGTATATAGCGTTATACGTTATAGCGTAATGCTACATAACGTTATACGTTATAAGGTAATAGTATATAGCGTTATACGTTATAACGTAATGCTACATAACGTAATACGTTATAAGGTAACAGTACATAGCGTTATACGATATAACGTAGTGCTACATAACGTTATACGTTATAACGTGGTGCTACATAACGTTATACGTTATAACGTCGTGCTACATAACGTTATACGTTATAACGTAATAGTATACAACGTTATACGTTATAACGTAATGCTACATAACGTTATACGTTATAAGGTAATAGTATACCACGTTATACGTTATAACGTAATGCTACAAAACGTTATACGTTATAACGTAATAGTATACAACGTTATACGTTATAACGTAATGCTACATAACATTATACGTTATAACGTAATAGTATACAACGTTATACGTTATAACGTAATAGTATACAACGAAATTCGTTATAACGTAATGCTACATAACGTTATACGTTATAACGTAATGCTACATAACGTTATACGTTATAAGGTAATAGTATATAACGTTATACGTTATAACGTAATGCTACATAACGTAATACGTTATAAGGTAACAGTACATAGCGTTATACGATACAACGTAGTGCTACATAACGTTATACGTTATAACGTGGTGCTACATAACGTTATACGTTATAACGTCGTGCTACATAACGTTATACGTTATAACGTAATAGTATACAACGTTATACGTTATAACGTAATGCTACATAACGTTATACGTTATAACGTAATAGTATACAACGTTATACGTTATAACGTAATGCTATCTAACGTTATACGTTATAACGTAATAGTATACAACGTTATACGTTATAACGTAATGCTACATATCGTTATACGTTGTAACGTAACAGTATACAACGTTATACGTTATAACGTAATGCTACATAACATTATACGTTATAAGGTTATAGTAAACAACGTTATATGTTATAGCATAATGCTACATAACGTTATACGTTATAACGTAATGCTACATAACGTTATACGTTATAAGGTAGCAGTATACAACGTTATACGTTATAACGTAATGCTACATAACGTTATAGGTTATAACGTAATAGTATACAACGTTATACGTTATAACGTAATGCTATCTAACGTTATACGTTATAAGGTTATAGTATACAACGTTATATGATATAGCATAATGCTACATAACGTTATACGTTATAACGTAATGCTACATAACGTTATACGTTATAAGGTAGTAGTATACAACGTTATACGTTATAACGTAATGCTACATAACGTTATACGTTATAACGTACTAGTATACAACGTTATACGTTATAACGTCGTGCTACATAACGTTATACGTTATAACGTAATAGTATACAACGTTATACGTTCTAACGTAATGCTATCTAACGTTATACGTTATAACGTAATAGTATACAACATTATACGTTATAACGTAATGCTACATACCGTTATACGTTATAACGTAATAGTGTACAACGTTATACGTTATAACGTAATGCTACATAACGTTATACGTTATAAGGTACTAGTATAAAGCGTCATACGTTATAACGTAATGCTACATAACTTTATACGTTATAAGGTAATAGTATACAACGTTATACGTTATAACCTAATGCTACATAACGTTATACGTTATAAGGTAATAATATATAACGTATAACGTTATAAGGTAACAATATATAACGATATACGTTATAACGTAATGCTACATAACGTTATACGTTATAAGGTACTAGTATACAACGTTATACGTTATAACGCAATAGTATACATCGTTATACGTTATAACGTAATGATACATAACGTTATACGTTAAAAGGTAATAGTATATAACGTTATACGTTATAACGCAGTGCTACATAACGTTATACGTTATAAGGTAATAGTATATAACGTTATACGTTATAACGTAATGCTACATAACGTAATACGTTATAAGGTAACAGTACATAGCGTTATACGATATAACGTAGTGCTACATAACGTTATACGTTATAACGTGGTGCTACATAACGTTATACGTTATAACGTAGTGCTACATAACGTTATACGTTATATTGTAAGAGTATATAACGTTATACGTTATTACGTAATGCTACATAACGTTGTACGTTATAAGGTAATAGTATATAACGTTATACGTTATAACGTAGTGCTACATAACGTTATACGTTATAAGGTAATAGTATACCACGTTATACGTTATAACGTAATGCTACATAACGTTATACGTTATAACGTAAAAGTATACAACGTTATACGTTATAACGTAATGCTACATAACATTATACGTTATAACGTTATAGTATACAACGTTATACGTTACAACGTAAAGCTACATAACGTTATACGTTATATCGTAATAGTATACAACGAAATACGTTATAACGTAATGCTACATAACGTTATACGTTATAAGGTAATAGTATATAACGTTATACGTTATAGCGTAGTGCTACATAACGTTATACGTTATAAGGTAATAGTACATAACGTTATACGTTATAACGTAATGCTACATAACGTAATACGTTATAAGGTAACAGTACATAGCGTTATACGATACAACGTAGTGCTGCATAACGTTATACGTTATAACGTGGTGCTACATAACGTTATACGTTATAACGTTGTGCTACATAACGTTATACGTTATAACGTAATAGTATACAACGTTATACGTTATAACGTAATGCTACATAACGTTATACGTTATAACGTAATAGTATACAACGTTATACGTTATAACGTAATGCTATCTAACGTTATACGTTATAACGTAATAGTATACAACGTTATACGTTATAACGTAATGCTACATATCGTTATACGTTGTAACGTAATAGTATACAACGTTATACGTTATAACGTAATGCTACATAACGTTATACGTTATAAGGTTATAGTAAACAACGTTATATGTTATAGCATTATGCTACATAACGTTATACGTTATAACGTAATGCTACATAACGTTATACGTTATAAGGTAGTAGTATACAACGTTATACGTTATAACGTAATGCTACATAACGTTATACGTTATAACGTAATAGTATACAACGTTATTCGTTATAACGTAATGCTATCTAACGTTATACGTTATAAGGTTATAGTATACAACGTTATATGTTATAGCATAATGCTACATAACGTTATACGTTATAACGTAATGCTACATAACGTTATACGTTATAAGGTAGTAGTATACAACGTTATACGTTATAACGTAATGCTACATAACGTTATACGTTATAACGTACTAGTATACAACGTTATACGTTATAACGTCGTGCTACATAACGTTATACGTTATAACGTAATAGTATACAACGTTATACGTTATAACGTAATGCTACATAACGTTATACGTTATAACGTAATAGTATACAACGTTATACGTTATAACGTAATGCTATCTAACGTTATACGTTATAACGTAATAGTATACAACGTTATACGTTATAACGTAATGCTACATATCGTTATACGTTATAACGTAATAGTATACAACGTTATACGTTATAACGCAATGGTATACATCGTTATACGTTATAACGTAATGCTACATAACGTAATACGTTATAAGGTAACAGTACATATTGTTATACGATATAACGTAGTGCTACATAACGTTATACGTTATAACGTGGTGCTACATAACGTTATACGTTATAACGTAGTGCTACATAACGTTATACGTTATATTGTAAGAGTATATAACGTTATACGTTATTACGTAATGCTACATAACGTTGTACGTTATAAGGTAATAGTATATAACGTTATACGTTATAACGTAGTGCTACATAACGTTATACGTTATAACGTAATAGTATACAACGTTATACGTTATAACGTAATGCTATCTAACGTTATACGTTATAAGGTTATAGTATACAACGTTATATGTTATAGCATAATGCTACATAACGTTATACGTTATAACGTAATGCTACATAACGTTATATGTTATAAGGTAGTAGTATACAACGTTATACGTTATAACGTAATGCTACATAACGTTATACGTTATAACGTACTAGTATACAACGTTATACGTTATAACGTCGTGCTACATAACGTTATACGTTATAACGTAATAGTATACAACGTTATACGTTATAACGTAATGCTACATAACGTTATACGTTATAACGTAATAGTATACAACGAAATACGTTATAACGTAATAGTATACAACGAAATACGTTATAACGTAATGCTACATACCGTTATACGTTATAAGGTAATAGTATATAACGTTATACGTTATAGCGTAATGCTACATAACGTTATACGTTATAAGGTAATAGTATATAACGTTATACGTTATAACGTAATGCTACATAACGTTATACGTTATAACGTAATAGTATACAACGTTATACGTTATAACCTAATGCTACATAACGTTATACGTTATAAGGTAATAGTATACAACGTATAACGTTATAAGCTAACAATATATAAGGATATACGTTATAACGTAATGCTACATAACGTTATACGTCATAACGTAATAGTATACAACGAAATACGTTATAACGTAATGCTACATAACGTTATACGTTATAAGGTAATAGTATATAGCGTTATACGTTATAGCGTAATGCTACATAACGTTATACGTTATAAGGTAATAGTATATAGCGTTATACGTTATAACGTAATGCTACATAACGTAATACGTTATAAGGTAACAGTACATAGCGTTATACGATATAACGTAGTGCTACATAACGTTATACGTTATAACGTGGTGCTACATAACGTTATACGTTATAACGTCGTGCTACATAACGTTATACGTTATAACGTAATAGTATACAACGTTATACGTTATAACGTAATGCTACATAACGTTATACGTTATAAGGTAATAGTATACCACGTTATACGTTATAACGTAATGCTACAAAACGTTATACGTTATAACGTAATAGTATACAACGTTATACGTTATAACGTAATGCTACATAACATTATACGTTATAACGTAATAGTATACAACGTTATACGTTATAACGTAATAGTATACAACGAAATACGTTATAACGTAATGCTACATAACGTTATACGTTACAACGTAATGCTATATAACGTTATACGTTATAAGGTAATAGTATATAACGTTAGACGTTATAACGTAATGCTACATAACGTAATACGTTATAAGGTAACAGTACATAGCGTTGTACGATACAACGTAGTGCTACATAACGTTATACGTTATAACGTGGTGCTACATAACGTTATACGTTATAACGTCGTGCTACATAACGTTATACGTTATAACGTAATAGTATACAACGTTATACGTTATAACGTAATGCTACATAACGTTATACGTTATAACGTAATAGTATACAACGTTATACGTTATAACGTAATGCTATCTAACGTTATACGTTATAACGTAATAGTATACAACGTTATACGTTATAACGTAATGCTACATATCGTTATACGTTGTAACGTAATAGTATACAACGTTATACGTTATAACGTAATGCTACATAACATTATACGTTATAAGGTCATAGTAAACAACGTTATATGTTATAGCATAATGCTACATAACGTTATACGTTATAACGTAATGCTACATAACGTTATACGTTATAAGGTAGCAGTATACAACGTTATACGTTATAACGTAATGCTACATAACGTTATACGTTATAACGTAATAGTATACAGCGTTATACGTTATAACGTAATGCTATCTAACGTTATACGTTATAAGGTTATAGTATACAACGTTATATGTTATAGCATAATGCTACATAACGTTATACGTTATAACGTAATGCTACATAACGTTATACGTTATATGGTAGTAGTATACAACGTTATACGTTATAACGTAATGCTACATAACGTTATACGTTATAACGTACTAGTATACAACGTTATACGTTATAACGTCGTGCTACATAACGTTATACGTTATAACGTAATAGTATACAACGTTATACGTTATAACGTAATGCTACATAACGTTATACGTTATAACGTAATAGTATACAACGTTATACGTTATAACGTAATGCTACATATAGTTATACGTTATAACGTAATAGTATACAATGTTATACGTTATAACGTAATGCTACATAACGTTATACGTTATAACGTAATAGTATACAACGTTATACGTTCTAACGTAATGCTATCTAACGTTATACGTTATAACGTAATAGTATACAACGTTATACGTTATAACGTAATGCTACATATCGTTATACGTTATAACGTAATAGTGTACAACGTTATACGTTATAACGTAATGCTACATAACGTTATACGTTATAAGGTACTAGTATAAAGCGTCATACGTTATAACGTAATGCTACATAACTTTATACGTTATAAGGTAATAGTATACAACGTTATACGTTATAACCTAATGCTACATAACGTTATACGTTATAAGGTAATAATATATAACGTATAACGTTATAAGGTAACAATATATAACGATATACGTTATAACGTAATGCTACATAACGTCATACGTTATAAGGTTCTAGTATACAACGTTATACGTTATGACGCAATAGTATACATCGTTATACGTTATAACGTAATGCTGCATAACGTTATACGTTAAAAGGTAATAGTATATAACGTTATACGTTATAACGCAGTGCTACATAACGTTATACGTTATAAGGTAATAGTATATAACGTTATACGTTATAACGTAATGCTACATAACGTAATACGTTATAAGGTAACAGTACATAGCGTTATACGATATAACGTAGTGCTACATAACGTTATACGTTATAACGTGGTGCTACATAACGTTATACGTTATAACGTAGTGCTACATAACGTTATACGTTATATTGTAAGAGTATATAACGTTATACGTTATTACGTAATGCTACATAACGTTGTACGTTATAAGGTAATAGTATATAACGTTATACGTTATAACGTAGTGCTACATAACGTTATACGTTAAAAGGTAATAGTATACCACGTTATACGTTATAACGTAATGCTACATAACGTTATACGTTATAACGTAATAGTATACAACGTTATACGTTATAACGTAATGCTACATAACATTATACGTTATAACGTTATAGTATACAACGTTATACGTTATAACGTAAAGCTACATAACGTTATACGTTATATCGTAATAGTATACAACGAAATACGTTATAACGTAATGCTACATAACGTTATACGTTATAAGGTAATAGTATATAACGTTATACGTTATAGCGTAGTGCTACATAACGTTATACGTTATAAGGTAATAGTATATAACGTTATACGTTATAACGTAATGCTACATAACGTAATACGTTATAACGTCGTGCTACATAACGTTATACGTTATAACGTAATAGTATACAACGTTATACGTTATAACGTAATGCTACATAACGTTATACGTTATAACGTAATAGTATACAACGTTATACGTTATAACGTAATGCTATCTAACGTTATACGTTATAACGTAATAGTATACAACGTTATACGTTATAACGTAATGCTACATATCGTTATACGTTGTAACGTAATAGTATACAACGTTATACGTTATAACGTAATGCTACATAACGTTATACGTTATAAGGTTATAGTAAACAACGTTATATGTTATAGCATTATGCTACATAACGTTATACGTTATAACGTAATGCTACATAACGTTATACGTTATAAGGTAGTAGTATACAACGTTATACGTTATAACGTAATGCTACATAACGTTATACGTTATAACGTAATAGTATACAACGTTATTCGTTATAACGTAATGCTATCTAACGTTATACGTTATAAGGTTATAGTATACAACGTTATATGTTATAGCATAATGCTACATAACGTTATACGTTATAACGTAATGCTACATAACGTTATACGTTATAAGGTAGTAGTATACAACGTTATACGTTATAACGTAATGCTACATAACGTTATACGTTATAACGTACTAGTATACAACATTATACGTTATAACGTCGTGCTACATAACGTTATACGTTATAACGTAATAGTATACAACGTTATACGTTATAACGTAATGCTACATAACGTTATACGTTATAACGTAATAGTATACAACGTTATACGTTATAACGTAATGCTATCTAACGTTATACGTTATAACGTAATAGTATACAACGTTATACGTTATAACGTAATGCTACATATCGTTATACGTTATAACGTAATAGTATACAACGTTATACGTTATAACGCAATGGTATACATCGTTATACGTTATAACGTAATGCTACATAACGTAATACGTTATAAGGTAACAGTACATAGCGTTATACGATATAACGTAGTGCTACATAACGTTATACGTTATAACGTGGTGCTACATAACGTTATACGTTATAACGTAGTGCTACATAACGTTATACGTTATATTGTAAGAGTATATAACGTTATACGTTATTACGTAATGCTACATAACGTTGTACGTTATAAGGTAATAGTATATAACGTTATACGTTATAACGTAGTGCTACATAACGTTATACGTTATAACGTAATAGTATACAACGTTATACGTTATAACGTAATGCTATCTAACGTTATACGTTATAAGGTTATAGTATACAACGTTATATGTTATAGCATAATGCTACATAACGTTATACGTTATAACGTAATGCTACATAACGTTATATGTTATAAGGTAGTAGTATACAACGTTATACGTTATAACGTAATGCTACATAACGTTATACGTTATAACGTACTAGTATACAACGTTATACGTTATAACGTCGTGCTACATAACGTTATACGTTATAACGTAATAGTATACAACGTTATACGTTATAACGTAATGCTACATAACGTTATACGTTATAACGTAATAGTATACAACGAAATACGTTATAACGTAATAGTATACAACGAAATACGTTATAACGTAATGCTACATAACGTTATACGTTATAAGGTAATAGTATATAACGTTATACGTTATAGCGTAATGCTACATAACGTTATACGTTATAAGGTAATAGTATATAACGTTATACGTTATAACGTAATGCTACATAACGTTATACGTTATAACGTAATAGTATACAACGTTATACGTTATAACCTAATGCTACATAACGTTATACGTTATAAGGTAATAGTATACAACGTATAACGTTATAAGCTAACAATATATAAGGATATACGTTATAACGTAATGCTACATAACGTTATACGTCATAACGTAATAGTATACAACGAAATACGTTATAACGTAATGCTACATAACGTTATACGTTATAAGGTAATAGTATATAGCGTTATACGTTATAGCGTAATGCTACATAACGTTATACGTTATAAGGTAATAGTATATAGCGTTATACGTTATAACGTAATGTTACATAACGTAATACGTTATAAGGTAACAGTACATAGCGTTATACGATATAACGTAGTGCTACATAACGTTATACGTTATAACGTGGTGCTACATAACGTTATACGTTATAACGTCGTGCTACATAACGTTATACGTTATAACGTAATAGTATACAACGTTATACGTTATAACGTAATGCTACATAACGTTATACGTTATAAGGTAATAGTATACCACGTTATACGTTATAACGTAATGCTACAAAACGTTATACGTTATAACGTAATAGTATACAACGTTATACGTTATAACGTAATGCTACATAACATTATACGTTATAACGTAATAGTATACAACGTTATACGTTATAACGTAATAGTATACAACGAAATACGTTATAACGTAATGCTACATAACGTTATACGTTACAACGTAATGCTATATAACGTTATACGTTATAAGGTAATAGTATATAACGTTATACGTTATAACGTAATGCTACATAACGTAATACGTTATAAGGTAACAGTACATAGCGTTGTACGATACAACGTAGTGCTACATAACGTTATACGTTATAACGTGGTGCTACATAACGTTATACGTTATAACGTCGTGCTACATAACGTTATACGTTATAACGTAATAGTATACAACGTTATACGTTATAACGTAATGCTACATAACGTTATACGTTATAACGTAATAGCATACAACGTTATACGTTATAACGTAATGCTACATATCGTTATACGTTGTAACGTAATAGTATACAACGTTATACGTTATAACGTAATGCTACATAACATTATACGTTATAAGGTTATAGTAAACAACGTTATATGTTATAGCATAATGCTACATAACGTTATACGTTATAACGTAATGCTACATAACGTTATACGTTATAAGGTAGCAGTATACAACGTTATACGTTATAACGTAATGCTACATAACGTTATACGTTATAACGTAATAGTATACAGCGTTATACGTTATAACGTAATGCTATCTAACGTTATACGTTATAAGGTTATAGTATACAACGTTATATGTTATAGCATAATGCTACATAACGTTATACGTTATAACGTAATGCTACATAACGTTATACGTTATAAGGTAGTAGTATACAACGTTATACGTTATAACGTAATGCTACATAACGTTATACGTTATATCGTAATAGTATACAACGAAATACGTTATAACGTAATGCTACATAACGTTATACGTTATAAGGTAATAGTATATAACGTTATACGTTATAGCGTAGTGCTACATAACGTTATACGTTATAAGGTAATAGTATATAACGTTATACGTTATAACGTAATGCTACATAACGTAATACGTTATAACGTCGTGCTACATAACGTTATACGTTATAACGTAATAGTATACAACGTTATACGTTATAACGTAATGCTACATAACGTTATACGTTATAACGTAATAGTATACAACGTTATACGTTATAACGTAATGCTATCTAACGTTATACGTTATAACGTAATAGTATACAACGTTATACGTTATAACGTAATGCTACATATCGTTATACGTTGTAACGTAATAGTATACAACGTTATACGTTATAACGTAATGCTACATAACGTTATACGTTATAAGGTTATAGTAAACAACGTTATATGTTATAGCATTATGCTACATAACGTTATACGTTATAACGTAATGCTACATAACGTTATACGTTATAAGGTAGTAGTATACAACGTTATACGTTATAACGTAATGCTACATAACGTTATACGTTATAACGTAATAGTATACAACGTTATTCGTTATAACGTAATGCTATCTAACGTTATACGTTATAAGGTTATAGTATACAACGTTATATGTTATAGCATAATGCTACATAACGTTATACGTTATAACGTAATGCTACATAACGTTATACGTTATAAGGTAGTAGTATACAACGTTATACGTTATAACGTAATGCTACATAACGTTATACGTTATAACGTACTAGTATACAACATTATACGTTATAACGTCGTGCTACATAACGTTATACGTTATAACGTAATAGTATACAACGTTATACGTTATAACGTAATGCTACATAACGTTATACGTTATAACGTAATAGTATACAACGTTATACGTTATAACGTAATGCTATCTAACGTTATACGTTATAACGTAATAGTATACAACGTTATACGTTATAACGTAATGCTACATATCGTTATACGTTATAACGTAATAGTATACAACGTTATACGTTATAACGCAATGGTATACATCGTTATACGTTATAACGTAATGCTACATAACGTAATACGTTATAAGGTAACAGTACATAGCGTTATACGATATAACGTAGTGCTACATAACGTTATACGTTATAACGTGGTGCTACATAACGTTATACGTTATAACGTAGTGCTACATAACGTTATACGTTATATTGTAAGAGTATATAACGTTATACGTTATTACGTAATGCTACATAACGTTGTACGTTATAAGGTAATAGTATATAACGTTATACGTTATAACGTAGTGCTACATAACGTTATACGTTATAACGTAATAGTATACAACGTTATACGTTATAACGTAATGCTATCTAACGTTATACGTTATAAGGTTATAGTATACAACGTTATATGTTATAGCATAATGCTACATAACGTTATACGTTATAACGTAATGCTACATAACGTTATATGTTATAAGGTAGTAGTATACAACGTTATACGTTATAACGTAATGCTACATAACGTTATACGTTATAACGTACTAGTATACAACGTTATACGTTATAACGTCGTGCTACATAACGTTATACGTTATAACGTAATAGTATACAACGTTATACGTTATAACGTAATGCTACATAACGTTATACGTTATAACGTAATAGTATACAACGAAATACGTTATAACGTAATAGTATACAACGAAATACGTTATAACGTAATGCTACATAACGTTATACGTTATAAGGTAATAGTATATAACGTTATACGTTATAGCGTAATGCTACATAACGTTATACGTTATAAGGTAATAGTATATAACGTTATACGTTATAACGTAATGCTACATAACGTTATACGTTATAACGTAATAGTATACAACGTTATACGTTATAACCTAATGCTACATAACGTTATACGTTATAAGGTAATAGTATACAACGTATAACGTTATAAGCTAACAATATATAAGGATATACGTTATAACGTAATGCTACATAACGTTATACGTCATAACGTAATAGTATACAACGAAATACGTTATAACGTAATGCTACATAACGTTATACGTTATAAGGTAATAGTATATAGCGTTATACGTTATAGCGTAATGCTACATAACGTTATACGTTATAAGGTAATAGTATATAGCGTTATACGTTATAACGTAATGCTACATAACGTAATACGTTATAAGGTAACAGTACATAGCGTTATACGATATAACGTAGTGCTACATAACGTTATACGTTATAACGTGGTGCTACATAACGTTATACGTTATAACGTCGTGCTACATAACGTTATACGTTATAACGTAATAGTATACAACGTTATACGTTATAACGTAATGCTACATAACGTTATACGTTATAAGGTAATAGTATACCACGTTATACGTTATAACGTAATGCTACAAAACGTTATACGTTATAACGTAATAGTATACAACGTTATACGTTATAACGTAATGCTACATAACATTATACGTTATAACGTAATAGTATACAACGTTATACGTTATAACGTAATAGTATACAACGAAATACGTTATAACGTAATGCTACATAACGTTATACGTTACAACGTAATGCTATATAACGTTATACGTTATAAGGTAATAGTATATAACGTTATACGTTATAACGTAATGCTACATAACGTAATACGTTATAAGGTAACAGTACATAGCGTTGTACGATACAACGTAGTGCTACATAACGTTATACGTTATAACGTGGTGCTACATAACGTTATACGTTATAACGTCGTGCTACATAACGTTATACGTTATAACGTAATAGTATACAACGTTATACGTTATAACGTAATGCTACATAACGTTATACGTTATAACGTAATAGCATACAACGTTATACGTTATAACGTAATGCTACATATCGTTATACGTTGTAACGTAATAGTATACAACGTTATACGTTATAACGTAATGCTACATAACATTATACGTTATAAGGTTATAGTAAACAACGTTATATGTTATAGCATAATGCTACATAACGTTATACGTTATAACGTAATGCTACATAACGTTATACGTTATAAGGTAGCAGTATACAACGTTATACGTTATAACGTAATGCTACATAACGTTATACGTTATAACGTAATAGTATACAGCGTTATACGTTATAACGTAATGCTATCTAACGTTATACGTTATAAGGTTATAGTATACAACGTTATATGTTATAGCATAATGCTACATAACGTTATACGTTATAACGTAATGCTACATAACGTTATACGTTATAAGGTAGTAGTATACAACGTTATACGTTATAACGTAATGCTACATAACGTTATACGTTATAACGTACTAGTATACAACGTTATACGTTATAACGTCGTGCTACATAACGTTATACGTTATAACGTAATAGTATACAACGTTATACGTTATAACGTAATGCTACATAACGTTATACGTTATAACGTAATAGTATACAACGTTATACGTTATAACGTAATGCTACATATAGTTATACGTTATAACGTAATAGTATACAATGTTATACGTTATAACGTAATGCTACATAACGTTATACGTTATAACGTAATAGTATACAACGTTATACGTTCTAACGTAATGCTATCTAACGTTATACGTTATAACGTAATAGTATACAACGTTATACGTTATAACGTAATGCTACATATCGTTATACGTTATAACGTAATAGTGTACAACGTTATACGTTATAACGTAATGCTACATAACGTTATACGTTATAAGGTACTAGTATAAAGCGTCATACGTTATAACGTAATGCTACATAACTTTATACGTTATAAGGTAATAGTATACAACGTTATACGTTATAACCTAATGCTACATAACGTTATACGTTATAAGGTAATAATATATAACGTATAACGTTATAAGGTAACAATATATAACGATATACGTTATAACGTAATGCTACATAACGTCATACGTTATAAGGTACTAGTATACAACGTTATACGTTATGACGCAATAGTATACATCGTTATACGTTATAACGTAATGCTGCATAACGTTATACGTTAAAAGGTAATAGTATATAACGTTATACGTTATAACGCAGTGCTACATAACGTTATACGTTATAAGGTAATAGTATATAACGTTATACGTTATAACGTAATGCTACATAACGTAATACGTTATAAGGTAACAGTACATAGCGTTATACGATATAACGTAGTGCTACATAACGTTATACGTTATAACGTGGTGCTACATAACGTTATACGTTATAACGTAGTGCTACATAACGTTATACGTTATATTGTAAGAGTATATAACGTTATACGTTATTACGTAATGCTACATAACGTTGTACGTTATAAGGTAATAGTATATAACGTTATACGTTATAACGTAGTGCTACATAACGTTATACGTTATAAGGTAATAGTATACCACGTTATACGTTATAGCGTAGTGCTACATAACGTTATACGTTATAAGGTAATAGTATATAACGTTATACGTTATAACGTAATGCTACATAACGTAATACGTTATAAGGTAACAGTACATAGCGTTATACGATACAACGTAGTGCTACATAACGTTATACGTTATAACGTGGTGCTACATAACGTTATACGTTATAACGTCGTGCTACATAACGTTATACGTTATAACGTAATAGTATACAACGTTATACGTTATAACGTAATGCTACATAACGTTATACGTTATAACGTAATAGTATACAACGTTATACGTTATAACGTAATGCTATCTAACGTTATACGTTATAACGTAATAGTATACAACGTTATACGTTATAACGTAATGCTACATATCGTTATACGTTGTAACGTAATAGTATACAACGTTATACGTTATAACGTAATGCTACATAACGTTATACGTTATAAGGTTATAGTAAACAACGTTATATGTTATAGCATTATGCTACATAACGTTATACGTTATAACGTAATGCTACATAACGTTATACGTTATAAGGTAGTAGTATACAACGTTATACGTTATAACGTAATGCTACATAACGTTATACGTTATAACGTAATAGTATACAACGTTATACGTTATAACGTAATGCTATCTAACGTTATACGTTATAACGTAATAGTATACAACGTTATACGTTATAACGTAATGCTACATATCGTTATACGTTATAACGTAATAGTATACAACGTTATACGTTATAACGCAATGGTATACATCGTTATACGTTATAACGTAATGCTACATAACGTAATACGTTATAAGGTAACAGTACATAGCGTTATACGATATAACGTAGTGCTACATAACGTTATACGTTATAACGTGGTGCTACATAACGTTATACGTTATAACGTAGTGCTACATAACGTTATACGTTATATTGTAAGAGTATATAACGTTATACGTTATTACGTAATGCTACATAACGTTGTACGTTATAAGGTAATAGTATATAACGTTATACGTTATAACGTAGTGCTACATAACGTTATACGTTATAACGTAATAGTATAGAACGTTATACGTTATAACGTAATGCTACATAACGTTATACGTTATAACGTAATAGTATACAACGTTATACGTTATAACGTAATGCTGCATAACGTTATACGTTATAACGTAATAGTATAGAACGTTATACGTTAGAACGTAATGCTTCATAACGTTATACGTTATAACGTAATAGTATACAACGTTATACGTTATAACGTAATGCTATCTAACGTTATACGTTATAACGTAATGCTCCATAACGTTATACGTTATAACGTAATAGTATACGACGTTATATGTTATAGCGTAATGCTACATAACGTTATACGCTATAGCGTAATGCTACATAACGTTATACGTTATAAGGTAATAGTATATAACGGTATACGTTATAACGTAATGCTACATAACGTTATACGTTATAAGGTAATAGTATATAACGTTATACGTTATAGCGTAGTGCTACATAACGTTATACGTTATAACGTAATAGTATACAACGTTATACGTTATAACGTAATGCTACATAACGTTATACGTTATAAGGTAATAGTATATAACGTATAACGTTATAAGGTAACAATATATAACGAAATACGTTATAACGTAATGCTGCATAACGTTATACGTTATAAGGTAAGCGTATATAACGTTATACGTTATGGCGTAATGCTACATAACATTATACGTTATAAGGTAATAGTATATAACGTTACACGTTATAACGTAGAACTACATAACGTTATACGTTATAACGTAATAGTATAAAACGTTATACGTTATAACGTAATGCTACATAACGTCATACGTTACAAGGTAATAGTGTATAACGTATAACGTTATATGGTAACAATATATAACGATATACGTTATAACGTAATGCTACATAACGTTGTACGTTATAAGGTAACAGTATATAACGTTATACGTTAGAACGTAATGCTACATAACGTTATACGATATAAGGTAATAGTATATAACGATATACGTTATAACGTAGTGCTACATAACGTTATACGTTATAAGGTAAGAGTATATAACGTTATACGTTATTACGTAATGCTACATAACGTTGTACGTTATAAGGTAATAGTATATAACGTTATACGTTATAACGTAGTGCTACATAACGTTATACGTTATAACGTAATAGTATAGAACGTTATACGTTATAACGTAATGCTACATAACGTTATACGTTATATCGTAATCGTATACAACGTTATACGTTATAACCTAATGCTACATAACGTTATACGTTATAAGGTAATAGTATACAACGTATAACGTTATAAGGTAACAATATATAAGGATATACGTTATAACGTAATGCTACATAACGTTTTACGTTATAACGTAATAGTATACAACGAAATACGTTATAACGTAATAGTATACAACGAAATACGTTATAACGTAATGCTACATAACGTTATACGTTATAAGGTAATAGTATATAACGTTATACGTTATAGCGTAATGCTACATAACGTTATACGTTATAAGGTAATAGTATATAACGTTATACGTTATAACGTAATGCTACATAACGTTATACGTTATAACGTAATAGTATACAACGTTATACGTTATAACCTAATGCTACATAACGTTATACGTTATAAGGTAATAGTATACAACGTATAACGTTATAAGGTAACAATATATAAGGTTATACGTTATAACGTAATGCCACATAACGTTATACGTTATTACGTCGTGCTACATAACGTTATGCGTTATAACGTAATGCTACATAACGTTATACGTTATAACGTAATGCTACATAACGTTATACGTTATAACGTAATCGTATACAACGTTATACGTTATAACGTAATGCTACATAACGTTATACGTTATAACGTAATAGTATACAACGTTATACGTTATAACGTAATGCTACATAACGTTATACGTTGTAAGGTAATAGTATACCACGTTATACGTTATAACGTAATGCTACATAACGTTATACGTTATAAGGTACTAGTATACAACGTTATACGTTATAACCTAATGCTACATAACGTTATACGTTATAAGGTAATAGTATACAACGTATAACGTTATAAGGTAACAATATATAAGGATATACGTTATAACGTAATGCTACATAACGTTATACGTTATAACGTAATAGTATACAACGAAATACGTTATAACGTAATAGTATACAACGAAATACGTTATAACGTAATGCTACATAACGTTATACGTTATAAGGTAATAGTATATAACGTTATACGTTATAGCGTAATGCTACATAACGTTATACGTTATAAGGTAATAGTATATAGCGTTATACGTTATAACGTAATGCTACATAACGTAATACGTTATAAGGTAACAGTACATAGCGTTATACGATATAACGTAGTGCTACATAACGTTATACGTTATAACGTGGTGCTACATAACGTTATACGTTATAACGTCGTGCTACATAACGTTATGCGTTATAACGTAATAGTATACAACGTTATACGTTATAACGTAATGCTACATAACGTTATACGTTATAACGTAATAGAATACAACGTTATACGTTATAACGTAATGCTATCTAACGCTATACGTTATAACGTAATAGTATTCAACGTTATACGTTATAACGTAATGCTGCATATCGTTATATGTTATAACGTAATAGTATACAACGTTATACGTTATAACCTAATGCTACATAACGTTATACGTTATAAGGTAATAGTATACAACGTATAACGTTATAAGGTAACAATATATAAGGATATACGTTATAACGTAATGCTACATAACGTTTTACGTTATAACGTAATAGTATACAACGAAATACGTTATAACGTAATAGTATACAACGAAATACGTTATAACGTAATGCTACATAACGTTATACGTTATAAGGTAATAGTATATAACGTTATACGTTATAGCGTAATGCTACATAACGTTATACGTTATAAGGTAATAGTATATAACGTTATACGTTATAACGTAATGCTACATAACGTTATACGTTATAACGTAATAGTATACAACGTTATACGTTATAACCTAATGCTACATAACGTTATACGTTATAAGGTAATAGTATACAACGTATAACGTTATAAGGTAACAATATATAAGGTTATACGTTATAACGTAATGCTACATAACGTTATACGTTATAACGTCGTGCTACATAACGTTATGCGTTATAACGTAATAGTATAGAACGTTATACGTTATAACGTAATGCTACATAACGTTATACGTTATAACGTAATCGTATACAACGTTATACGTTATAACGTAATGCTACATAACGTTATACGTTATAACGTAATAGTATACAACGTTATACGTTATAACGTAATGCTACATAACGTTATACGTTATAAGGTAATAGTATACCACGTTATACGTTATAACGTAATGCTACATAACGTTATACGTTATAAGGTACTAGTATACAACGTTATACGTTATAACCTAATGCTACATAACGTTATACGTTATAAGGTAATAGTATACAACGTATAACGTTATAAGGTAACAATATATAAGGATATACGTTATAACGTAATGCTACATAACGTTATACGTTATAACGTAATAGTATACAACGAAATACGTTATAACGTAATAGTATACAACGAAATACGTTATAACGTAATGCTACATAACGTTATACGTTATAAGGTAATAGTATATAACGTTATACGTTATAGCGTAATGCTACATAACGTTATACGTTATAAGGTAATAGTATATAGCGTTATACGTTATAACGTAATGCTACATAACGTAATACGTTATAAGGTAACAGTACATAGCGTTATACGATATAACGTAGTGCTACATAACGTTATACGTTATAACGTGGTGCTACATAACGTTATACGTTATAACGTCGTGCTACATAACGTTATGCGTTATAACGTAATAGTATACAACGTTATACGTTATAACGTAATGCTACATAACGTTATACGTTATAACGTAATAGTATACAACGTTATACGTTATAACGTAATGCTATCTAACGCTATACGTTATAACGTAATAGTATTCAACGTTATACGTTATAACGTAATGCTGCATATCGTTATATGTTATAACGTAATAGTATACAACGTTATACGTTATAACGTAATGCTACATAACGTTATACGTTATAACGTAATTGTATACAACGTTATACGTTATAACGTAATGCTACATATCGTTATACGTTATAACGTAATAGTATACAACGTTATACGTTATAACGTAATGCTACATAACGTTATACGTTATAACGTAATAGCATACAACGTTATACGTTATAACGTAATGCTACATAACGTTATACGTTATAACGTAATAGTATACAACGTTATACGTTATAACGTAATGCTACATATCGTTATACGTTGTAACGTAATAGTATACAACGTTATACGTTATAACGTAATGCTACATAACGTTATACGTTATAAGGTTATAGTAAACAACGTTATATGTTATAGCATTATGCTACATAACGTTATACGTTATAACGTAATGCTACATAACGTTATACGTTATAAGGTAGTAGTATACAACGTTATACGTTATAACGTAATGCTACATAACGTTATACGTTATAACGTAATAGTATACAACGTTATTCGTTATAACGTAATGCTATCTAACGTTATACGTTATAAGGTTATAGTATACAACGTTATATGTTATAGCATAATGCTACATAACGTTATACGTTATAACGTAATGCTACATAACGTTATACGTTATAAGGTAGTAGTATACAACGTTATACGTTATAACGTAATGCTACATAACGTTATACGTTATAACGTACTAGTATACAACGTTATACGTTATAACGTCGTGCTACATAACGTTATACGTTATAACGTAATAGTATACAACGTTATACGTTATAACGTAATGCTACATAACGTTATACGTTATAACGTAATAGTATACAACGTTATACGTTATAACGTAATGCTATCTAACGTTATACGTTATAACGTAATAGTATACAACGTTATACGTTATAACGTAATGCTACATATCGTTATACGTTATAACGTAATAGTATACAACGTTATACGTTATAACGCAATGGTATACATCGTTATACGTTATAACGTAATGCTACATAACGTAATACGTTATAAGGTAACAGTACATAGCGTTATACGATATAACGTAGTGCTACATAACGTTATACGTTATAACGTGGTGCTACATAACGTTATACGTTATAACGTAGTGCTACATAACGTTATACGTTATATTGTAAGAGTATATAACGTTATACGTTATTACGTAATGCTACATAACGTTGTACGTTATAAGGTAATAGTATATAACGTTATACGTTATAACGTAGTGCTACATAACGTTATACGTTATAACGTAATAGTATAAAACGTTATACGTTATAACGTAATGCTATCTAACGTTATACGTTATAAGGTTATAGTATACAACGTTATATGTTATAGCATAATGCTACATAACGTTATACGTTATAACGTAATGCTACATAACGTTATATGTTATAAGGTAGTAGTATACAACGTTATACGTTATAACGTAATGCTACATAACGTTATACGTTATAACGTACTAGTATACAACGTTATACGTTATAACGTCGTGCTACATAACGTTATACGTTATAACGTAATAGTATACAACGTTATACGTTATAACGTAATGCTACATAACGTTATACGTTATAACGTAATAGTATACAACGAAATACGTTATAACGTAATAGTATACAACGAAATACGTTATAACGTAATGCTACATAACGTTATACGTTATAAGGTAATAGTATATAACGTTATACGTTATAGCGTAATGCTACATAACGTTATACGTTATAAGGTAATAGTATATAACGTTATACGTTATAACGTAATGCTACATAACGTTATACGTTATAACGTAATAGTATACAACGTTATACGTTATAACCTAATGCTACATAACGTTATACGTTATAAGGTAATAGTATACAACGTATAACGTTATAAGCTAACAATATATAAGGATATACGTTATAACGTAATGCTACATAACGTTATACGTCATAACGTAATAGTATACAACGAAATACGTTATAACGTAATGCTACATAACGTTATACGTTATAAGGTAATAGTATATAGCGTTATACGTTATAGCGTAATGCTACATAACGTTATACGTTATAAGGTAATAGTATATAGCGTTATACGTTATAACGTAATGCTACATAACGTAATACGTTATAAGGTAACAGTACATAGCGTTATACGATATAACGTAGTGCTACATAACGTTATACGTTATAACGTGGTGCTACATAACGTTATACGTTATAACGTCGTGCTACATAACGTTATACGTTATAACGTAATAGTATACAACGTTATACGTTATAACGTAATGCTACATAACGTTATACGTTATAAGGTAATAGTATACCACGTTATACGTTATAACGTAATGCTACAAAACGTTATACGTTATAACGTAATAGTATACAACGTTATACGTTATAACGTAATGCTACATAACATTATACGGTATAACGTAATAGTATACAACGTTATACGTTATAACGTAATAGTATACAACGAAATACGTTATAACGTAATGCTACATAACGTAATACGTTATAAGGTAACAGTACATAGCGTTGTACGATACAACGTAGTGCTACATAACGTTATACGTTATAACGTGGTGCTACATAACGTTATACGTTATAACGTCGTGCTACATAACGTTATACGTTATAACGTAATAGTATACAACGTTATACGTTATAACGTAATGCTACATAACGTTATACGTTATAACGTAATAGTATACAACGTTATACGTTATAACGTAATGCTATCTAACGTTATACGTTATAACGTAATAGTATACAACGTTATACGTTATAACGTAATGCTACATGTCGTTATACGTTGTAACGTAATAGTATACAACGTTATACGTTATAACGTAATGCTACATAACATTATACGTTATAAGGGTATAGTAAACAACGTTATATGTTATAGCATAATGCTACATAACGTTATACGTTATAACGTAATGCTACATAACGTTATACGTTATAAGGTAGCAGTATACAACGTTATACGTTATAACGTAATGCTACATAACGTTATACGTTATAACGTAATAGTATACAGCGTTATACGTTATAACGTAATGCTATCTAACGTTATACGTTATAAGGTTATAGTATACAACGTTATATGTTATAGCATAATGCTACATAACGTTATACGTTATAACGTAATGCTACATAACGTTATACGTTATAAGGTAGTAGTATACAACGTTATACGTTATAACGTAATGCTACATAACGTTATACGTTATAACGTACTAGTATACAACGTTATACGTTATAACGTCGTGCTACATAACGTTATACGTTATAACGTAATAGTATACAACGTTATACGTTATAACGTAATGCTACATAACGTTATACGTTATAACGTAATAGTATACAACGTTATACGTTATAACGTAATGCTACATATAGTTATACGTTATAACGTAATAGTATACAATGTTATACGTTATAACGTAATGCTACATAACGTTATACGTTATAACGTAATAGTATACAACGTTATACGTTCTAACGTAATGCTATCTAACGTTATACGTTATAACGTAATAGTATACAACGTTATACGTTATAACGTAATGCTACATATCGTTATACGTTATAACGTAATAGTGTACAACGTTATACGTTATAACGTAATGCTACATAACGTTATACGTTATAAGGTACTAGTATAAAGCGTCATACGTTATAACGTAATGCTACATAACTTTATACGTTATAAGGTAATAGTATACAACGTTATACGTTATAACCTAATGCTACATAACGTTATACGTTATAAGGTAATAATATATAACGTATAACGTTATAAGGTAACAATATATAACGATATACGTTATAACGTAATGCTACATAACGTCATACGTTATAAGGTACTAGTATACAACGTTATACGTTATGACGCAATAGTATACATCGTTATACGTTATAACGTAATGCTGCATAACGTTATACGTTAAAAGGTAATAGTATATAACGTTATACGTTATAACGCAGTGCTACATAACGTTATACGTTATAAGGTAATAGTATATAACGTTATACGTTATAACGTAATGCTACATAACGTAATACGTTATAAGGTAACAGTACATAGCGTTATACGATATAACGTAGTGCTACATAACGTTATACGTTATAACGTGGTGCTACATAACGTTATACGTTATAACGTAGTGCTACATAACGTTATACGTTATATTGTAAGAGTATATAACGTTATACGTTATTACGTAATGCTACATAACGTTGTACGTTATAAGGTAATAGTATATAACGTTATACGTTATAACGTAGTGCTACATAACGTTATACGTTATAAGGTAATAGTATACCACGTTATACGTTATAACGTAATGCTACATAACGTTATACGTTATAACGTAATAGTATACAACGTTATACGTTATAACGTAATGCTACATAACATTATACGTTATAACGTTATAGTATACAACGTTATACGTTATAACGTAAAGCTACATAACGTTATACGTTATATCGTAATAGTATACAACGAAATACGTTATAACGTAATGCTACATAACGTTATACGTTATAAGGTAATAGTATATAACGTTATACGTTATAGCGTAGTGCTACATAACGTTATACGTTATAAGGTAATAGTATATAACGTTATACGTTATAACGTAATGCTACATAACGTAATACGTTATAACGTCGTGCTACATAACGTTATACGTTATAACGTAATAGTATACAACGTTATACGTTATAACGTAATGCTACATAACGTTATACGTTATAACGTAATAGTATACAACGTTATACGTTATAACGTAACGCTATCTAACGTTATACGTTATAACGTAATAGTATACAACGTTATACGTTATAACGTAATGCTACATATCGTTATACGTTGTAACGTAATAGTATACAACGTTATACGTTATAACGTAATGCTACATAACGTTATACGTTATAAGGTTATAGTAAACAACGTTATATGTTATAGCATTATGCTACATAACGTTATACGTTATAACGTAATGCTACATAACGTTATACGTTATAAGGTAGTAGTATACAACGTTATACGTTATAACGTAATGCTACATAACGTTATACGTTATAACGTAATAGTATACAACGTTATTCGTTATAACGTAATGCTATCTAACGTTATACGTTATAAGGTTATAGTATACAACGTTATATGTTATAGCATAATGCTACATAACGTTATACGTTATAACGTAATGCTACATAACGTTATACGTTATAAGGTAGTAGTATACAACGTTATACGTTATAACGTAATGCTACATAACGTTATACGTTATAACGTACTAGTATACAACGTTATACGTTATAACGTCGTGCTACATAACGTTATACGTTATAACGTAATAGTATACAACGTTATACGTTATAACGTAATGCTACATAACGTTATACGTTATAACGTAATAGTATACAACGTTATACGTTATAACGTAATGCTATCTAACGTTATACGTTATAACGTAATAGTATACAACGTTATACGTTATAACGTAATGCTACATATCGTTATACGTTATAACGTAATAGTATACAACGTTATACGTTATAACGCAATGGTATACATCGTTATACGTTATAACGTAATGCTACATAACGTAATACGTTATAAGGTAACAGTACATAGCGTTATACGATATAACGTAGTGCTACATAACGTTATACGTTATAACGTGGTGCTACATAACGTTATACGTTATAACGTAGTGCTACATAACGTTATACGTTATATTGTAAGAGTATATAACGTTATACGTTATTACGTAATGCTACATAATGTTGTACGTTATAAGGTAATAGTATATAACGTTATACGTTATAACGTAGTGCTACATAACGTTATACGTTATAACGTAATAGTATACAACGTTATACGTTATAACGTAATGCTATCTAACGTTATACGTTATAAGGTTATAGTATACAACGTTATATGTTATAGCATAATGCTACATAACGTTATACGTTATAACGTAATGCTACATAACGTTATATGTTATAAGGTAGTAGTATACAACGTTATACGTTATAACGTAATGCTACATAACGTTATACGTTATAACGTACTAGTATACAACGTTATACGTTATAACGTCGTGCTACATAACGTTATACGTTATAACGTAATAGTATACAACGTTATACGTTATAACGTAATGCTACATAACGTTATACGTTATAACGTAATAGTATACAACGAAATACGTTATAACGTAATAGTATACAACGAAATACGTTATAACGTAATGCTACATAACGTTATACGTTATAAGGTAATAGTATACAACGTATAACGTTATAAGCTAACAATATATAAGGATATACGTTATAACGTAATGCTACATAACGTTATAACGTAATAGTATACAACGAAATACGTTATAACGTAATGCTACATAACGTTATACGTTATAAGGTAATAGTATATAGCGTTATACGTTATAGCGTAATGCTACATAACGTTATACGTTATAAGGTAATAGTATATAGCGTTATACGTTATAACGTAATGCTACATAACGTAATACGTTATAAGGTAACAGTACATAGCGTTATACGATATAACGTAGTGCTACATAACGTTATACGTTATAACGTGGTGCTACATAACGTTATACGTTATAACGTCGTGCTACATAACGTTATACGTTATAACGTAATAGTATACAACGTTATACGTTATAACGTAATGCTACATAACGTTATACGTTATAAGGTAATAGTATACCACGTTATACGTTATAACGTAATGCTACAAAACGTTATACGTTATAACGTAATAGTATACAACGTTATACGTTATAACGTAATGCTACATAACATTATACGTTATAACGTAATAGTATACAACGTTATACGTTATAACGTAATAGTATACAACGAAATACGTTATAACGTAATGCTACATAACGTTATACGTTACAACGTAATGCTATATAACGTTATACGTTATAAGGTAATAGTATATAACGTTATACGTTATAACGTAATGCTACATAACGTAATACGTTATAAGGTAACAGTACATAGCGTTGTACGATACAACGTAGTGCTACATAACGTTATACGTTATAACGTGGTGCTACATAACGTTATACGTTATAACGTCGTGCTACATAACGTTATACGTTATAACGTAATAGTATACAACGTTATACGTTATAACGTAATGCTACATAACGTTATACGTTATAACGTAATAGTATACAACGTTATACGTTATAACGTAACGCTATCTAACGTTATACGTTATAACGTAATAGTATACAACGTTATACGTTATAACGTAATGCTACATATCGTTATACGTTGTAACGTAATAGTATACAACGTTATACGTTATAACGTAATGCTACATAACTTTATACGTTATAAGGTTATAGTAAACAACGTTATATGTTATAGCATTATGCTACATAACGTTATACGTTATAACGTAATGCTACATAACGTTATACGTTATAAGGTAGTAGTATACAACGTTATACGTTATAACGTAATGCTACATAACGTTATACGTTATAACGTAATAGTATACAACGTTATTCGTTATAACGTAATGCTATCTAACGTTATACGTTATAAGGTTATAGTATACAACGTTATATGTTATAGCATAATGCTACATAACGTTATACGTTATAACGTAATGCTACATAACGTTATACGTTATAAGGTAGTAGTATACAACGTTATACGTTATAACGTAATGCTACATAACGTTATACGTTATAACGTACTAGTATACAACGTTATACGTTATAACGTCGTGCTACATAACGTTATACGTTATAACGTAATAGTATACAACGTTATACGTTATAACGTAATGCTACATAACGTTATACGTTATAACGTAATAGTATACAACGTTATACGTTATAACGTAATGCTATCTAACGTTATACGTTATAACGTAATAGTATACAACGTTATACGTTATAACGTAATGCTACATATCGTTATACGTTATAACGTAATAGTATACAACGTTATACGTTATAACGCAATGGTATACATCGTTATACGTTATAACGTAATGCTACATAACGTAATACGTTATAAGGTAACAGTACATAGCGTTATACGATATAACGTAGTGCTACATAACGTTATACGTTATAACGTGGTGCTACATAACGTTATACGTTATAACGTAGTGCTACATAACGTTATACGTTATATTGTAAGAGTATATAACGTTATACGTTATTACGTAATGCTACATAATGTTGTACGTTATAAGGTAATAGTATATAACGTTATACGTTATAACGTAGTGCTACATAACGTTATACGTTATAACGTAATAGTATACAACGTTATACGTTATAACGTAATGCTATCTAACGTTATACGTTATAAGGTTATAGTATACAACGTTATATGTTATAGCATAATGCTACATAACGTTATACGTTATAACGTAATGCTACATAACGTTATATGTTATAAGGTAGTAGTATACAACGTTATACGTTATAACGTAATGCTACATAACGTTATACGTTATAACGTACTAGTATACAACGTTATACGTTATAACGTCGTGCTACATAACGTTATACGTTATAACGTAATAGTATACAACGTTATACGTTATAACGTAATGCTACATAACGTTATACGTTATAACGTAATAGTATACAACGAAATACGTTATAACGTAATAGTATACAACGAAATACGTTATAACGTAATGCTACATAACGTTATACGTTATAAGGTAATAGTATACAACGTATAACGTTATAAGCTAACAATATATAAGGATATACGTTATAACGTAATGCTACATAACGTTATAACGTAATAGTATACAACGAAATACGTTATAACGTAATGCTACATAACGTTATACGTTATAAGGTAATAGTATATAGCGTTATACGTTATAGCGTAATGCTACATAACGTTATACGTTATAAGGTAATAGTATATAGCGTTATACGTTATAACGTAATGCTACATAACGTAATACGTTATAAGGTAACAGTACATAGCGTTATACGATATAACGTAGTGCTACATAACGTTATACGTTATAACGTGGTGCTACATAACGTTATACGTTATAACGTCGTGCTACATAACGTTATACGTTATAACGTAATAGTATACAACGTTATACGTTATAACGTAATGCTACATAACGTTATACGTTATAAGGTAATAGTATACCACGTTATACGTTATAACGTAATGCTACAAAACGTTATACGTTATAACGTAATAGTATACAACGTTATACGTTATAACGTAATGCTACATAACATTATACGTTATAACGTAATAGTATACAACGTTATACGTTATAACGTAATAGTATACAACGAAATACGTTATAACGTAATGCTACATAACGTTATACGTTACAACGTAATGCTATATAACGTTATACGTTATAAGGTAATAGTATATAACGTTATACGTTATAACGTAATGCTACATAACGTAATACGTTATAAGGTAACAGTACATAGCGTTGTACGATACAACGTAGTGCTACATAACGTTATACGTTATAACGTGGTGCTACATAACGTTATACGTTATAACGTCGTGCTACATAACGTTATACGTTATAACGTAATAGTATACAACGTTATACGTTATAACGTAATGCTACATAACGTTATACGTTATAACGTAATAGTATACAACGTTATACGTTATAACGTAATGCTACATATCGTTATACGTTATAACGTAATAGTATACAACGTTATACGTTATAACGCAATGGTATACATCGTTATACGTTATAACGTAATGCTACATAACGTAATACGTTATAAGGTAACAGTACATAGCGTTATACGATATAACGTAGTGCTACATAACGTTATACGTTATAACGTGGTGCTACATAACGTTATACGTTATAACGTAGTGCTACATAACGTTATACGTTATATTGTAAGAGTATATAACGTTATACGTTATTACGTAATGCTACATAATGTTGTACGTTATAAGGTAATAGTATATAACGTTATACGTTATAACGTAGTGCTACATAACGTTATACGTTATAACGTAATAGTATACAACGTTATACGTTATAACGTAATGCTATCTAACGTTATACGTTATAAGGTTATAGTATACAACGTTATATGTTATAGCATAATGCTACATAACGTTATACGTTATAACGTAATGCTACATAACGTTATATGTTATAAGGTAGTAGTATACAACGTTATACGTTATAACGTAATGCTACATAACGTTATACGTTATAACGTACTAGTATACAACGTTATACGTTATAACGTCGTGCTACATAACGTTATACGTTATAACGTAATAGTATACAACGTTATACGTTATAACGTAATGCTACATAACGTTATACGTTATAACGTAATAGTATACAACGAAATACGTTATAACGTAATAGTATACAACGAAATACGTTATAACGTAATGCTACATAACGTTATACGTTATAAGGTAATAGTATACAACGTATAACGTTATAAGCTAACAATATATAAGGATATACGTTATAACGTAATGCTACATAACGTTATAACGTAATAGTATACAACGAAATACGTTATAACGTAATGCTACATAACGTTATACGTTATAAGGTAATAGTATATAGCGTTATACGTTATAGCGTAATGCTACATAACGTTATACGTTATAAGGTAATAGTATATAGCGTTATACGTTATAACGTAATGCTACATAACGTAATACGTTATAAGGTAACAGTACATAGCGTTATACGATATAACGTAGTGCTACATAACGTTATACGTTATAACGTGGTGCTACATAACGTTATACGTTATAACGTCGTGCTACATAACGTTATACGTTATAACGTAATAGTATACAACGTTATACGTTATAACGTAATGCTACATAACGTTATACGTTATAAGGTAATAGTATACCACGTTATACGTTATAACGTAATGCTACAAAACGTTATACGTTATAACGTAATAGTATACAACGTTATACGTTATAACGTAATGCTACATAACATTATACGTTATAACGTAATAGTATACAACGTTATACGTTATAACGTAATAGTATACAACGAAATACGTTATAACGTAATGCTACATAACGTTATACGTTACAACGTAATGCTATATAACGTTATACGTTATAAGGTAATAGTATATAACGTTATACGTTATAACGTAATGCTACATAACGTAATACGTTATAAGGTAACAGTACATAGCGTTGTACGATACAACGTAGTGCTACATAACGTTATACGTTATAACGTGGTGCTACATAACGTTATACGTTATAACGTCGTGCTACATAACGTTATACGTTATAACGTAATAGTATACAACGTTATACGTTATAACGTAATGCTACATAACGTTATACGTTATAACGTAATAGTATACAACGTTATACGTTATAACGTAATGCTATCTAACGTTATACGTTATAACGTAATAGTATACAACGTTATACGTTATAACGTAATGCTACATATCGTTATACGTTGTAACGTAATAGTATACAACGTTATACGTTATAACGTAATGCTACATAACATTATACGTTATAAGGTTATAGTAAACAACGTTATATGTTATAGCATAATGCTACATAACGTTATACGTTATAATGTAATGCTACATAACGTTATACGTTATAAGGTAGCAGTATACAACGTTATACGTTATAACGTAATGCTACATAACGTTATACGTTATAACGTAATAGTATACAGCGTTATACGTTATAACGTAATGCTATCTAACGTTATACGTTATAAGGTTATAGTATACAACGTTATATGTTATAGCATAATGCTACATAACGTTATACGTTATAACGTAATGCTACATAACGTTATACGTTATAAGGTAGTAGTATACAACGTTATACGTTATAACGTAATGCTACATAACGTTATACGTTATAACGTACTAGTATACAACGTTATACGTTATAACGTCGTGCTACATAACGTTATACGTTATAACGTAATAGTATACAACGTTATACGTTATAACGTAATGCTACATAACGTTATACGTTATAACGTAATAGTATACAACGTTATACGTTATAACGTAATGCTACATATAGTTATACGTTATAACGTAATAGTATACAATGTTATACGTTATAACGTAATGCTACATAACGTTATACGTTATAACGTAATAGTATACAACGTTATACGTTCTAACGTAATGCTATCTAACGTTATACGTTATAACGTAATAGTATACAACGTTATACGTTATAACGTAATGCTACATATCGTTATACGTTATAACGTAATAGTGTACAACGTTATACGTTATAACGTCGTGCTACATAACGTTATACGTTATAACGTAATAGTATACAACGTTATACGTTATAACGTAATGCTACATAACGTTATACGTTATAAGGTAATAGTATATAACGTTATACGTTATAACGTAATGCTACATAACGTAATACGTTATAAGGTAACAGTACATAGCGTTATACGATACAACGTAGTGCTACATAACGTTATACGTTATAACGTGGTGCTACATAACGTTATACGTTATAACGTCGTGCTACATAACGTTATACGTTATAACGTAATAGTATACAACGTTATACGTTATAACGTAATGCTACATAACGTTATACGTTATAACGTAATAGTATACAACGTTATACGTTATAACGTAATGCTATCTAACGTTATACGTTATAACGTAATAGTATACAACGTTATACGTTATAACGTAATGCTACATATCGTTATACGTTGTAAAGTAATAGTATACAACGTTATACGTTATAACGTAATGCTACATAACGTTATACGTTATAAGGTTATAGTAAACAACGTTATATGTTATAGCATTATGCTACATAACGTTATACGTTATAACGTAATGCTACATAACGTTATACGTTATAAGGTAGTAGTATACAACGTTATACGTTATAACGTAATGCTATCTAACGTTATACGTTATAACGTAATAGTATACAACGTTATACGTTATAACGTAGTGCTACATAACGTTATACGTTATAACGTAATAGTATAGAACGTTATACGTTATAACGTAATGCTACATAACGTTATACGTTATACCGTAATAGTATACAACGTTATACGTTATAACGTAATGCTACATAACGTTATACGTTATAAGGTAATAGTATACCACGTTATACGTTATAACGTAATGCTACATAACGTTATACGTTATAAGGTACTAGTATACAACGTTATACGTTATAACCTAATGCTACATAACGTTATACGTTATAAGGTAATAGTATACAACGTATAACGTTATAAGGTAACAATATATAAGGATATACGTTATAACGTAATGCTACATAACGTTTTACGTTATAACGTAATAGTATACAACGAAATACGTTATAACGTAATAGTATACAACGAAATACGTTATAACGTAATGCTACATAACGTTATACGTTATAAGGTAATAGTATATAACGTTATACGTTATAGCGTAATGCTACATAACGTTATACGTTATAAGGTAATAGTATATAACGTTATACGTTATAACGTAATGCTACATAACGTTATACGTTATAACGTAATAGTATACAACGTTATACGTTATAACCTAATGCTACATAACGTTATACGTTATAAGGTAATAGTATACAACGTATAACGTTATAAGGTAACAATATATAAGGTTATACGTTATAACGTAATGCTACATAACGTTATACGTCATAACGTCGTGCTACATAACGTTATGCGTTATAACGTAATAGTATAGAACGTTATACGTTATAACGTAATGCTACATAACGTTATACGTTATAACGTAATCGTATACAACGTTATACGTTATAACGTAATGCTACATAACGTTATACGTTATAACGTAATAGTATACAACGTTATACGTTATAACGTAATGCTACATAACGTTATACGTTATAAGGTAATAGTATACCACGTTATACGTTATAACGTAATGCTACATAACGTTATACGTTATAAGGTACTAGTATACAACGTTATACGTTATAACCTAATGCTACATAACGTTATACGTTATAAGGTAATAGTATACAACGTATAACGTTATAAGGTAACAATATATAAGGATATACGTTATAACGTAATGCTACATAACGTTATACGTTATAACGTAATAGTATACAACGAAATACGTTATAACGTAATAGTATACAACGAAATACGTTATAACGTAATGCTACATAACGTTATACGTTATAAGGTAATAGTATATAACGTTATACGTTATAGCGTAATGCTACATAACGTTATACGTTATAAGGTAATAGTATATAGCGTTATACGTTATAACGTAATGCTACATAACGTAATACGTTATAAGGTAACAGTACATAGCGTTATACGATATAACGTAGTGCTACATAACGTTATACGTTATAACGTGGTGCTACATAACGTTATACGTTATAACGTCGTGCTACATAACGTTATGCGTTATAACGTAATAGTATACAACGTTATACGTTATAACGTAATGCTACATAACGTTATACGTTATAACGTAATAGTATACAACGTTATACGTTATAACGTAATGCTATCTAACGCTATACGTTATAACGTAATAGTATTCAACGTTATACGTTATAACGTAATGCTGCATATTGTTATATGTTATAACGTAATAGTATACAACGTTATGCGTTATAACGTAATGCTACATAACGTTATACGTTATAACGTAATTGTATACAACGTTATACGTTATAACGTAATGCTACATATCGTTATACGTTATAACGTAATAGTATACAACGTTATACGTTATAACGTAATGCTACATAACGTTATACGTTATAACGTAATAGTATACAACGTTATACGTTATAACGTAATGCTACATAACGTTATACGTTATAACGTAATAGTATACAACGTTATACGTTATAACGTAATGCTACATAACGTTATACGTTATAACGTAATCGTATACAACGTTATACGTTATAACGTAATGCTACATAACGTTATACGTTATAACGTAATAGTATACAACGTTATACGTTATAACGTATTGCTACATAACGTTATACGTTATAAGGTAATAGTATACCACGTTATACGTTATAACGTAATGCTACATAACGTTATACGTTATAAGGTACTAGTATACAACGTTATACGTTATAACCTAATGCTACATAACGTTATACGTTATAAGGTAATAGTATACAACGTATAACGTTATAAGGTAACAATATATAAGGATATACGTTATAACGTAATGCTACATAACGTTATACGTTATAACGTAATAGTATACAACGAAATACGTTATAACGTAATAGTATACAACGAAATACGTTATAACGTAATGCTACATAACGTTATACGTTATAAGGTAATAGTATATAACGTTATACGTTATAGCGTAATGCTACATAACGTTATACGTTATAAGGTAATAGTATATAGCGTTATACGTTATAACGTAATGCTACATAACGTAATACGTTATAAGGTAACAGTACATAGCGTTATACGATATAACGTAGTGCTACATAACGTTATACGTTATAACGTGGTGCTACATAACGTTATACGTTATAACGTCGTGCTACATAACGTTATGCGTTATAACGTAATAGTATACAACGTTATACGTTATAACGTAATGCTACATAACGTTATACGTTATAACGTAATAGTATACAACGTTATACGTTATAACGTAATGCTATCTAACGCTATACGTTATAACGTAATAGTATTCAACGTTATACGTTATAACGTAATGCTGCATATCGTTATATGTTATAACGTAATAGTATACAACGTTATACGTTATAACGTAATGCTACATAACGTTATACGTTATAACGTAATTGTATACAACGTTATACGTTATAACGTAATGCTACATATCGTTATACGTTATAACGTAATAGTATACAACGTTATACGTTATAACGTAATGCTACATAACGTTATACGTTATAACGTAATAGTATACAACGTTATACGTTATAACGTAATGCTACATAACGTTATACGTTATAACGTAATAGTATACAACGTTATACGTTATAACGTAATGCTACATAGCGTTATACGTTATAAGGTAATAGTATACAACGTTATATGTTATAGCATAATGCTACATAACGTTATACGTTATAACGTAATGCTACATAACGTTATACGTTATAAGGTAACAGTGCATAGCGTTATATGATATAACGTAGTGCTACATAACGTTATACGTTATAACGTGGTGCTACATAACGTTATACGTTATAACGTCGTGCTACATAACGTTATACGTTATAACGTAATAGTACACAACGTTATACGTTATAACGTAATGCTACATATCGTTATACGTTATAACGTAATAGTATACAACGTTATACGTTATAACGTAATGCTACATAACGTTATACGTTATAACGTAATGCTACATATCGTTATACGTTATAACGTAATAGTATACAACGTTATACGTTATAACGTAATGCTACATAACGTTATACGTTATAACGTAATAGTATACAACGTTATACGTTATAACGTAATGCTACATATCGTTATACGTTATAACGTAATAGTATAGAACGTTATACGTTATAACGTAATGCTACATAACGTTGTACGTTATAACGTAATAGTATACAACGTTATACGTTATAACGTAATAGTATACAACGTTATACGTTATAACATAATGCTATCTAACGCTATACGTTATAACGTAATAGTATTCAACGTTATACGTTATAACGTAATGCTGCATATCGTCATATGTTATAACGTAATAGTATACAACGTTATACGTTATAACGTAATGCTACATAACGTTATACGTTATAACGTAATTGTATACAACGTTATACGTTATAACGTAATGCTACATATCGTTATACGTTATAACGTAATAGTATACAACGTTATACGTTATACGTTATAACGTAATAGTATACAACGTTATACGTTATAACGTAATGCTACATAACGTTATACGTTATAACGTAATAGTATACAACGTTATACGTTATAACGTAATGCTACATAGCGTTATACGTTATAAGGTAATAGTATACAACGTTATATGTTATAGCATAATGCTACATAACGTTATACGTTATAACGTAATGCTACATAACGTTATACGTTATAAGGTAACAGTGCATAGCGTTATATGATATAACGTAGTGCTACATAACGTTATACGTTATAACGTGGTGCTACATAACGTTATACGTTATAACGTCGTGCTACATAACGTTATACGTTATAACGTAATAGTATACAACGTTATACGTTATAACGTAATAGTATACAACGTTATACGTTATAACGTAATGCTACATATCGTTATACGTTATAACGTAATAGTATACAACGTTATACGTTATAACGTAATGCTACATAACGTTATACGTTATAACGTAATGCTACATATCGTTATACGTTATAACGTAATAGTATACAACGTTATACGTTATAACGTAATGCTACATAACGTTATACGTTATAACGTAATAGTATACAACGTTATACGTTATAACGTAATGCTACATATCGTTATACGTTATAACGTAATAGTATAGAACGTTATACGTTATAACGTAATGCTACATAACGTTGTACGTTATAACGTAATAGTATACAACGTTATACGTTATAACGTAATGCTACATAACGTTATACGTTATAAGGTACTAGTATACAACGTTATACGTTATGAGGTAATAGTATATAACGATATAGGTTATACGTTATCAGGTAATGGTATATAACGTATGACGTTATAAGATTACAGTATATAACGTATAACGATATAGGGTAATAGTATATAATGTTATTCGTTATAACGTAATGCTACATAACGTTATACGTTATATGGTATTTGTATACAACGTTATACGTTATAACGTAATGAGAGATAACGTATAACGTTCTAAGATAACAGTATATAACGTATAACGATATAAGGTAATAGTATATAATCTTATACGCTATAACGTAATGCTACATAACGTTATACGTTAGAAGGTAATAGTATGTAACGTATAACGTTATAAGGTAATAGTATATAACGTTATACGTTGTAACGTAATGCTACATAACGTTATACGTTATAACGTAACAGTATGTAACGTTATATGTTATACGGTAATAATATATAATGTTATACGTTGTAACATAATGCTGCATAACGTTATAAGTTATAACGTAGTGCTACATAACGTTATACGTTATATGGTAATAGTATATAGCGTTATACATTATAAGGTAACAGTATATAACTTCATACGTGATGATGTAATTGAATATAGCGTACAACGTTATAAGGTAATAGTATATAACGTATAACGTTATAAGGTAATAGTATATAACTTAGAACGGTGGGAATGCTTTCGACATTGTTGGAAGGCTTTCTACAGGCTTGGAATGCTTTCGACAGCATTGGAGTGCTTTCTACAGGCTTGGAATGCTTTCGAAAGGGTTGGAATGCTTTCTACAGTGTTGGAATGCTTTCTACAGGGTTGGAATGCTTTCTACAGTGTTGTAATGCTTTCTACAGAGTTGGAATACATTTCACAGAGTTGGAAAACGTTTTGCATTGTTAGAATGCTATGTACAGAGTTGGAATGCTTTCGACAGTGTTGGAACACATTTGTACAGAGTTGGAATTCATTCGACAGGGTTGGAATGCTTTGGACAGAGTTGGAATTCTTTCTACAGGGGTGGAATGCTTTCTACAGGGTTGGAATGCTTTCGACAGGGTTGGAATGCTTTCTACAGGGTTGGAATGCTTCCTACAGGGATGGAATGCTTTCTACAGTGTTGGAATGCTTTGGACAGAGTTGGAATGCTTTCGACAGTGTTGGAAAACATTTGTACAGAGTTGGGATGCTTTGTACAGTGTTCGAATGCTTTGGACAGAGTTGGAATGCTTTCTACAGGGTTGGAATGCTTTCTACAGGGTTGGAAGGCTTTCTACAGGGTTGGAATGCTTTCGACAGAGTTGGAATACCTTTGTACAGAGTTAGAATGTTAAGTACAGGGTTGGAATGCTTTGTACAGAGATGGAATGCTTTGGACAGAGTCAGAATGTTATGTACAGGATTGGAATTCTTTCTACAGAGATGGAATACCTTTGTACAGAGTTGGAATGCTTTCTACAGGGTTGGAATGCTTTCGACAGAGTTGGAATACCTTTGTACAGGGTTGGAACAGCTTTGTACAGGGTGGGAATACTTTCTACAGGGTTGGAATGCTTTCTACCGGGTTGGAATACCTTTGTACAGGATTGGAATTCTTTCTACAGAGTTGGAATACCTTTGCACAGAGTTGGAATGCTTTCTACAGGGTTGGAATGCTTTCGACAGAGTTGGAATACCTTTGTACAGGGTTGGAACAGCTTTGTACAGGGTGGGAATACTTTCTACAGGGTTGGAATGCTTTCTACAGGGTTGGAATGCTTTCTACAGTGTTGGAATACCTTTGTACAGGGTTGGAACAGCTTTGTACAGGGTTGGAATACTTTCTACAGGGTTGGAATGCTTTCTAGAGGGTTGGAATACTTTCGACAGGGTTGGAATGCTTTCGACAGAGTTGGAATACATTTCTACAGAGTTGGAATGCTTTCTACAGGGTTGGAATACCTTTATGCAGAGTCAGAATGTTATGTACAGTGTTGGAATTCTTTCTACAGAGTTGGAATACCTTTGTACAGAGTTGGAATGCTTTCTACAGGGTTGGAATGCTTTCTACAGAGTTGGAATGCTTTCTACAGTGTTGGAATGCTTTCTACAGGGTTGGAATGCTTTCGACAGAGTTGGAATAACTTTGTACAGAGTCAGAATATTATGTAGAGAGTTGGAATGCTTTCTACAGGGTTGGAATACCTTCGTGCCGAGTTGGAATGCTTTCTACAGGGTTGGAAAGCTTTCTACAGAGTTGGAATACCTTTGTACAGTGTTGGAACAGCTTTGTACAGGGTTGGAATACTTCCTACAGAGTTGGAATGCTTTCTACAGGGTTGGAACAGCTTTGAACAGGGTTGGAATACTTTCTACAGGGTTGGAATGCTTTCTAAAGGGTTCGAATAATTTCGACAGGGTTGGAATACCTTTGTACAGGGTTGGAATGCTTTCTACAGGTTTGGAATACCTTTGTACAGAGTTAGAATGTTAAGTACAGGGTTGGAATGCTTTGTACAGAGATGGAATGCTTTGGACAGAGTCAGAATGTTATGTACAGGATTGGAATTCTTTCTACAGAGATGGAATACCTTTGTACAGAGTTGGAATGCTTTCTACAGGGTTGGAATGCTTTCGACAGAGTTGGAATACCTTTGTACAGGGTTGGAACAGCTTTGTACAGGGTGGGAATACTTTCTACAGGGTTGGAATGCTTTCTACCGGGTTGGAATACCTTTGTACAGGATTGGAATTCTTTCTACAGAGTTGGAATACCTTTGCACAGAGTTGGAATGCTTTCTACAGGGTTGGAATGCTTTCGACAGAGTTGGAATACCTTTGTACAGGGTTGGAACAGCTTTGTACAGGGTGGGAATACTTTCTACAGGGTTGGAATGCTTTCTACAGGGTTGGAATGCTTTCTACAGTGTTGTAATACCTTTGTACAGGGTTGGAACAGCTTTGTACAGGGTTGGAATACTTTCTACAGGGTTGGAATGCTTTCTAGAGGGTTGGAATACTTTCGACAGGGTTGGAATGCTTTCGACAGAGTTGGAATACATTTCTACAGAGTTGGAATGCTTTCTACAGGGTTGGAATACCTTTATGCAGAGTCAGAATGTTATGTACAGTGTTGGAATTCTTTCTACAGAGTTGGAATACCTTTGTACAGAGTTGGAATGCTTTCTACAGGGTTGGAATGCTTTCTACAGAGTTGGAATGCTTTCTACAGTGTTGGAATGCTTTCTACAGGGTTGGAATGCTTTCGACAGAGTTGGAATAACTTTGTACAGAGTCAGAATATTATGTAGAGTGTTGGAATGCTTTCTACAGGGTTGGAATACCTTCGTGCCGAGTTGGAATGCTTTCTACAGGGTTGGAAAGCTTTCTACAGAGTTGGAATACCTTTGTACAGTGTTGGAACAGCTTTGTACAGGGTTGGAATACTTCCTACAGAGTTGGAATGCTTTCTACAGGGTTGGAACAGCTTTGAACAGGGTTGGAATACTTTCTACAGGGTTGGAATGCTTTCTAAAGGGTTCGAATAATTTCGACAGGGTTGGAATACCTTTGTACAGGGTTGGAATGCTTTCTACAGGTTTGGAATACCTTTGTACAGAGTTGGAATGCTTTCTACAGGGTTGGAATGCATTCTACATGGTTGGAATGCTTTCGACAGAGTTGGAATACCCTTGTACGGAGTTGGAATGCTTTCTACAGGGTTGTAATACATTTGTACAGAGTTGGAATGCTTTCTAGAGGGTTGGAATGCTTTCTAGAGGGTTGGAATGCTTTCTAGAGGGTTGGAATGCTTTCTACAGGGTTGGAATGCTTTCTACAGTGTTGGAATACCTTTCTACAGGGTTGGAATACCTTTGTACAGAGTTGGAATGCTTTCTACAGGGTTGGAATACCTTTGTACAGAGTTGGAATGCTTTCTACAGGGTTGGAATGCTTTCTACAGTGTTTTAATCCTTTCCACAGGGTTGGAATGCTTTCTACAGGGTTGGAATGCTTTCTACAGTGTTGGAATACCTTTCTACAGGGTTGGAACAGCTTTGTACAGGGTTGGAATACTTTCTACATGGTTGGAATGCTTTCTAGAGGGTTGGAATACTTTCGACAGGGTTGGAATGCATCCTACAGGGTTGGAATACCTTTGTACAGGGTTGGAATGCTTTCTACAGGGTTGGACTACCTTTGTACAGAGTCAGAATATTATGTACAGTGTTGGAATTCTTTCTACAGAGTTGGAATACCTTTGTACAGAGTTGGAATGCTTTCTACAGGGTTGGAATACCTTTGTACAGAGTTGGAATGCTTTCTACAGGGTTGGAATGCTTTCTACAGTGTTTTAATCCTTTCCACAGGGTTGGAATGCTTTCTACAGGGTTGGAATGCTTTCTACAGGGTTGGAATACCTTTGTACAGGGTTGGAATGCTTTCTACAGGGTTGGAATACCTTTGTACAGAGTCAGAATGTTATGTACAGGGTTGGAATTCTTTCTACAGAGTTGGAATACCTTTGTACAGAGTTGGAATGCTTTCTACAGGGTTGGAATGCTTTCTACAGGTTTGGAATACCTTTGTACAGAGTTGGAATGCTATCTACAGGGTTGGAATGCATTCGACAGAGTTGGAATACCTTTGTACAGAGTCAGAATGTTATGTACAGGGTTGGAATTCTTTCTACAGAGTTGGAATACCTTTGTACAGAGATGGGATGCTTTCTACAGGGTTGGAGTGCTTTCTTCATGGTTGGAATGCTTTCGACAGAGTTGGAATACCTTTGTACAGGGTTGGAACAGCTTTGTACAGGGTGGGAATACTTTCTACAGGGTTGGAATGCATTCGACAGAGTTGGAATACCTTTGTACAGAGTCAGAATGTTATGTACAGGGTTGGAATTCTTTCTACAGAGTTGGAATACCTTTGTACAGAGATGGGATGCTTTCTACAGGGTTGGAGTGCTTTCTTCATGGTTGGAATGCTTTCGACAGAGTTGGAATACCTTTGTACAGGGTTGGAACAGCTTTGTACAGGGTGGGAATACTTTCTACAGGGTTGGAATGCTTTCTAGAGGGTTGGAATGCTTTCTAGAGGGTTGGAATGCTTTCTACAGGGTTGGAATGCTTTCTACAGAGTTGGAATACCTTTCTACAGGGTTGGAACAGCTTTGTACAGGGTTGGAATACTTTCTACAGGGTTGGAATGCTTTCTAGAGGGTTGGAATACTTTCGACAGGGTTGGAATGCTTTCTACAGGGTTGGAATACCTTTATGCAGAGTCAGAATGTTATGTACAGTGTTGGAATTCTATCTACAGAGTTGGAATACCTTTGTACAGAGTTGGAATGCTTTCTACAGGGTTGGAATACCTTTGTACAGAGTTGGAATACCTTTGTACAGGGTTGGAACAGCTTTGTACAGAGTTGGAATGCTTTCTACGGGGTTGGAATACCTTTGTACAGAGTTGGAATGCTTTCTACAGGGCTGGAATGCTTTTTACAGGGTTTTAATGCTTTCTACAGGGTTGGAATGCTTTCTACAGGGTTGGAATGCTTCGACAGTGTTGGAATACCTTTGTACAGAGTCAGAATTTTATGCACAGCGTTGGAATTCTTTCTGCAGAGTTGGAATACCTTTGTACAGAGTTGGAATACCTTTGTACAGAGTTGGAATGCTTTCTACAGGGTTGGAATGCTTTCGACAGAGTTGGAATACCTTTGTACAGAGTCCGAATGTTATGTACAGGGATGGAATTCTTTCTACAGAGTTGGAATACCTTTGTACAGGGTTGGAACAGCTTTGTACAGAGTTGGAATGCTTTCTACGGGGTTGGAATACCTTTGTACAGAGTTGGAATGCTTTCTACAGGGCTGGAATGCTTTTTACAGGGTTTTAATGCTTTCTACAGGGTGGGAATACTTTCTACAGGGTTGGAATGCTTTCTAGAGGGTTGGAATGCTTTCTAGAGGGTTGGAATGCTTTCTACAGGGTTGGAATGCTTTCTACAGAGTTGGAATACCTTTCTACAGGGTTGGAACAGCTTTGTACAGGGTTGGAATACTTTCTACAGGGTTGGAATGCTTTCTAGAGGGTTGGAATGCTTTCGACAGGGTTGGAATGCCTTCGACAGAGTTGGAATACCTTTGTACAGAGTCAGAATGTTATGTACAGGTTTGGAATTCTTTCTACAGAGTTGGAATACTTTTCTACAGAGTTGGAATGCTTTCTACAGTGTTGGAATACCTTTGTTCAGAGTTGGAATGCTTTCTACAGAGTTGGAATGCTTTCTACAGGGTTGGAATGCTTTCGACAGAGTTGGAATACCTTTGTACATGGTTCGAATGCTTTCGACAGAGTTGGAATACCTTTGTACAGAGTTGGAATTCCTTCTACAGAGTTGGAATACTTTTCTACAGAGTTGGAATTCTTTCTACAGAGTTGGAATACCTTTGAACAGAGTTGGAATGCTTTCTAGATGGTTGGAATGCTTTCTACATGGTTCGAATGCTTTCGACAGATGTGGAATACCTTTGTACAGGGTTGGAACAGCTTTGTACAGGGTGGGAATACTTTCTACAGGGTTGGAATGCTTTCTAGAGGGTTGGAATGCTTTCTAGAGGGTTGGAATGCTTTCTACAGGGTTGGAATGCTTTCTACAGCGTTGGAATACCTTTGTACAGAGTTGGAATGCTTTCTACATGGTTGGAATGCTTTCTACAGGGTTTTAATGCTTTCTACAGGGTTGGAATGCTTTCTACAGGGTTGGAATGCTTTCGACAGAGTTGGAATACCTTTGTACAGAGTCAGAATGTTATGTACAGGGTTGGAATTCTTTCTACAGTGTTGGAATACCTTTGTACAGAGTTGGAATACCTTTGTACAGGGTTGGAACAGCTTTGTACAGCGTTGGAATACTTTCTACAGGGTTGGAATGCTTTCTAGAGGGTTGGAATGCTTTCTAGATGGTTGGAATGCTTTCTACAGGGTTGGAATGCTTTCTACAGAGTTGGAATACCTTTGTACAGAGTTGGAATGCTTTCTACAGGGCTGGAATGCTTTTTACAGGTTTGGAATGCTTTCTAGAGGGTTGGAATGCTTTCGACAGGGTTGGAATGCCTTCGACAGAGTTGGAATACCTTTGTACAGAGTCAGAATGTTATGTACAGGGTTGGAATTCTTTCTACAGAGTTGGAATACTTTTCTACAGAGTTGGAATGCTTTCTACAGTGTTGGAATACCTTTGTTCAGAGTTGGAATGCTTTCTACAGGGTTGGAATGCTTTCTACAGGGTTGGAATGCTTTCGACAGAGTTGGAATACCTTTGTACAGAGTTGGAATGCTTTCTACAGGGTTGGAATACCTTTGTACAGAGTTGGAATGCTTTCTACAGGGTTGGAATGCTTTCTACAGGGTTTTAATGCTTTCTACAGGGTTGGAATGCTTTCGACAGAGTTGGAATACCTTTGTACAGAGTCAGAATGTTATGTACAGGGTTGGAATTCTTTCTACAGATTTGGAATACCTTTGTACAGAGTTGGAATGCTTTCTACAGGGTTGGAATACCTTTGTACAGGGTTGGAATGCTTTCGACAGAGTTGGAATACCTTTGTACAGAGTCAGAATGTTATGTACAGGGTTGGGATTCTTTCTACAGATTTGGAATACCTTTGTACAGAGTCGGAATGCTTTCTACATGGTTGGAATACCTTTGTACAGAGTTGGAATGCTTTCTACAGGGTTGGAATGCTTTCTACAGGGTTTTAATGCTTTCTACAGAGTTGGAATACCTTTGTACAGGGTTGGAACAGCTTTGTACAGGGTTGGCATACTTTCTACATGGTTGGAATGCTTTCTACAGGGCTGGAATGCTTTTTACAGGGTTTTAATGCTTTCTACAGGGTTGGAATGCTTTCTACAGGGTTGGAATGCTTTCGACAGTGTTGGAATACCTTTGTACAGAGTCAGAATTTTATGTGCAGGGTTGGAATTCTTTCTACAGAGTTGGAATACCTTTGTACAGAGTTGGAATACCTTTGTACAGAGTTGGAATGCTTTCTACAGGGTTGGAATGCTTTCGACAGAGTTGGAATACCTTTGTACAGAGACCGAATGTTATGTACAGGGTTGGAATTCTTTCTACAGTGTTGGAATACTTTCTACATGGTTGGAATGCTTTCTACAGGGCTGGAATGCTTTTTACAGGGTTTTAATGCTTTCTACAGGGTTGGAATGCTTTCTACAGGGTTGGAATGCTTTCGACAGTGTTGGAATACCTTTGTACAGAGTCAGAATTTTATGTGCAGGGTTGGAATTCTTTCTACAGAGTTGGAATACCTTTGTACAGAGTTGGAATACCTTTGTACAGAGTTGGAATGCTTTCTACAGGGTTGGAATGCTTTCGACAGAGTTGGAATACCTTTGTACAGAGACCGAATGTTATGTACAGGGTTGGAATTCTTTCTACAGTGTTGGAATACCCTTGTACAGAGTTGGAATGCTTTCTACAGGGTTGGAATGCTTTCTACATGGTTCGAATGCTTTCGACAGAGTTGGAATACCTTTGTACAGAGTTGGAATGCTTTCTACAGGGTTGGAATACCTTTGTACAGAGTTGGAATGCTTTCTACAGGTTTGGAATACCTTTGTACAGAGTTGGAATGCTTTCTACAGGGCTGGAATGCATTCGACAGAGTTGGAATACCTATGTACAGAGTCCGAATGTTATGTACAGGGTTGGAATTCTTTCTACAGAGTTGGAATACCTTTGTACAGAGTTGGAATGCTTTCTAGATGGTTGGAATGCTTTCTACATGGTTCGAGTGCTTTCGACAGAGTTGGAATACCTTTGTACAGAGTCAGAATGTTATGTACAGGGTTGGAATTCTTTCTACAGAGTTGGAATGCTTTCGACAGTGTTGGAATACCTTTGTACAGAGTCAGAATTTTATGTGCAGGGTTGGAATTCTTTCTACAGAGTTGGAATACCTTTGTACAGAGTTGGAATACCTTTGTACAGAGTTGGAATGCTTTCTACAGGGTTGGAATGCTTTCGACAGAGTTGGAATACCTTTGTACAGAGACCGAATGTTATGTACAGGGTTGGAATTCTTTCTACAGTGTTGGAATACTTTCTACATGGTTGGAATGCTTTCTACAGGGCTGGAATGCTTTTTACAGGGTTTTAATGCTTTCTACAGTGTTGGAATGCTTTCTACAGGGTTGGAATGCTTTCGACAGTGTTGGAATACCTTTGTACAGAGTCAGAATTTTATGTGCAGGGTTGGAATTCTTTCTACAGAGTTGGAATACCTTTGTACAGAGTTGGAATACCTTTGTACAGAGTTGGAATGCTTTCTACAGGGTTGGAATGCTTTCGACAGAGTTGGAATACCTTTGTACAGAGACCGAATGTTATGTACAGGGTTGGAATTCTTTCTACAGTGTTGGAATACCCTTGTACAGAGTTGGAATGCTTTCTACAGGGTTGGAATGCTTTCTACATGGTTCGAATGCTTTCGACAGAGTTGGAATACCTTTGTACAGAGTTGGAATGCTTTCTACAGGGTTGGAATACCTTTGTACAGAGTTGGAATGCTTTCTACAGGTTTGGAATACCTTTGTACAGAGTTGGAATGCTTTCTACAGGGCTGGAATGCATTCGACAGAGTTGGAATACCTATGTACAGAGTCCGAATGTTATGTACAGGGTTGGAATTCTTTCTACAGAGTTGGAATACCTTTGTACAGAGTTGGAATGCTTTCTAGATGGTTGGAATGCTTTCTACATGGTTCGAGTGCTTTCGACAGAGTTGGAATACCTTTGTACAGAGTCAGAATGTTATGTACAGGGTTGGAATTCTTTCTACAGAGTTGGAATACCTTTGTACAGAGTCAGAATGTTATGTACAGGGTTGGAATTCTTTCTACAGATTTGGAATACCTTTGTACAGAGTTGGAATGCTTTCTACAGGGTTGGAATACCTTTGTACAGGGTTGGAATGCTTTCGACAGAGTTGGAATACCTTTGTACAGAGTCAGAATGTTATGTACAGGGTTGGGATTCTTTCTACAGATTTGGAATACCTTTGTACAGAGTCGGAATGCTTTCTACATGGTTGGAATACCTTTGTACAGAGTTGGAATGCTTTCTACAGGGTTGGAATGCTTTCTACAGGGTTTTAATGCTTTCTACAGAGTTGGAATACCTTTGTACAGGGTTGGAACAGCTTTGTACAGGGTTGGAATACTTTCTACATGGTTGGAATGCTTTCTACAGGGCTGGAATGCTTTTTACAGGGTTTTAATGCTTTCTACAGGGTTGGAATGCTTTCTACAGGGTTGGAATGCTTTCGACAGTGTTGGAATACCTTTGTACAGAGTCAGAATTTTATGTGCAGGGTTGGAATTCTTTCTACAGAGTTGGAATACCTTTGTACAGAGTTGGAATACCTTTGTACAGAGTTGGAATGCTTTCTACAGGGTTGGAATACCTTTGTACAGAGTTGGAATGCTTTCTACAGGTTTGGAATACCTTTGTACAGAGTTGGAATGCTTTCTACAGGGCTGGAATGCATTCGACAGAGTTGGAATACCTTTGTACAAAGTCCGAATGTTATGTACAGGGTTGGAATTCTTTCTACAGAGTTGGAATACCTTTGTACAGAGTTGGAATGCCTTCTAGATAGTTGGAATGCTTTCTACATGGTTCGAATGCTTTCGACAGAGTTGGAATACCTTTGTACAGAGTTGGAATGCTTTCTACAGGGTTGGAATACCTTTGTACATAGTTGGAATGCTTTCTACAGGGTTGGAATGCTTTCTACAGGGTTGGAATGCTTTCGACAGAGTTGGAATACCTTTGTACAGAGTCAGAATGTTATGTACAGGGTTGGAATTCTTTCTACAGATTTGGAATACCTTTGTACAGAGTTGGAATGCTTTCTACAGGGTTGGAATACCTTTGTACAGAGTTGGAATGCTTTCTAGAGGGTTGGAATGCTTTCTACAGGGTTGGAATGCTTTCTACAGAGTTGGAATACCTTTGTACAGGGTTGTAACAGCTTTGTACAGGGTTGGAATACTTTCTACAGGGTTGGAATACCTTTGTACAGAGTTGGAATGCTTTCTAGAGGGTTGGAATGCTTTCTACAGGGTTGGAATGCTTTCTACAGAGTTGGAATACCTTTGTACAGGGTTGGAACAGCTTTGTACAGGGTTGGAATACATTCTACAGGGTTGGAATGCTTTCTAGAGGGTTGGAATGCTTTCGACAGGGTTTTAATGCTTTCTACAGAGTTGGAATACCTTTGTACAGAGTTGGAATGCTTTCTACGGGGTTGGAATACCATTGTACAGAGTTGGAATGCTTTCTACAGGGCTGGAATGCTTTTTACAGGGTTTTAATGCTTTCTACAGGGTTGGAATGCTTTCTACAGGGTTGGAATGCTTTCGACAGTGTTGGAATACCTTTGTACAGAGTCAGAATTTTATGTACAGGTTTGGAATTCTTTCTACAGAGTTGGAATACCTTTGTACAGAGTTGGAATACCTTTGTACAGAGTTGGAATGCTTTCTACAGGGTTGGAATGCTTTCGACAAAGTTGGAATACGTTTGTACAGAGTCCGAATGTTATGTACAGGGTTGGAATTCTTTCTACAGAGTTGGAATACCTTTGTACAGAGTTGGAATGCTTTCTACAGGGTTGGAATGCTTCCTACATGGTTCGAATGCTTTCGACAGAGTTGGAATACCTTTGTACAGTGTTGGAATGCTTTCTACAGGGTTGGAATACCTTTGTACAGAGTTGGAATTCTTTCTACAGTGTTGGAATGCTTTCTACAGGGTTGGAATGCTTTCGACAGAGTTGGAATACCTTTATGCAGGGTTGGAACAGCTTTGTACATTGTGGGAATACTTTCTACAGGGTTGGAATGCTTTCTAGAGGGTTGGAATGCTTTCTAGAGGGATGGAATGCTTTCTACAGGGTTGGAATACCTTTGTACAGAGTTGGAATGCTTTCTACAGGGTTGGAATGCTTTCTACAGGGTTTTAATGCTTTCTACAGGGTTGGAATGCTTTCGACAGAGTTGGAATACCTTTGTACAGAGTCAGAATGTTATGTACAGGGTTGGAATTCTTTCTACAGATTTGGAATACCTTTGTACAGAGTTGGAATGCTTTCTACAGGGTTGGAATACCTTTGTACAGAGTTGGAATGCTTTCTAGAGGGTTGGAATGCTTTCTACAGGGTTGGAATGCTTTCTACAGAGTTGGAATACCTTTGTACAGGGTTGGAACAGCTTTGTACAGAGTTGGAATACCTTTGTACAGGGTTGGAACAGCTTTGTACAGGGTTGGAATATTTTCTATAGGGTTGGAATGCTTTCTAGAGGGTTGGAATGCTTTCGACAGGGTTGGAATGCCTTCGACAGAGTTGGAATACCTTTGTACAGAGTCAGAATGTTATGTACAGGGTTGGAATTCTTTCTACAGATTTGGAATACCTTTGTACAGAGTTGGAATGCTTTCTACAGGGTTGGAATACCTTTGTACAGAGTTGGAATGCTTTCTAGAGGGTTGGATTGCTTTCTACAGGGTTGGAATGCTTTCTACAGAGTTGGAATACCTTTGTACAGGGTTGGAACAGCTTTGTACAGAGTTGGAATACCTTTGTACAGGGTTGGAACAGCTTTGTACAGGGTTGGAATATTTTCTATAGGGTTGGAATGCTTTCTAGAGGCTTGGAATGCTTTCGACAGGGTTGGAATGCCTTCGACAGAGTTGGAATACCTTTGTACAGAGTCAGAATGTTATGTACAGGGTTGGAATTCTTTCTACAGAGTTGGAATACTTTTCTACAGAGTTGGAATGCTTTCTACAGTGTTGGAATACCTTTGTTCAGAGTTGGAATGCTTTCTACAGGGTTGGAATACCTTTGTACAGAGTTGGAATGCTTTCTACGGGGTTGGAATACCTTTGTACAGAGTTGGAATGCTTTCTACAGGGCTGGAATGCTTTTTACAGGGTTTTAATGCTTTCTACAGGGTTGGAATGCTTTCTACAGGGTTGGAATGCTTTCGACAGTGTTGGAATACCTTTGTACAGAGTTGGAATTCTTTCTACAGGGTTGGAATGCTTTCGACAGAGTTGGAATACCTTTGTACAGAGTCAGAATGTTATGTACAGGGTTGGAATTCTTTCTACAGATTTGGAATACCTTTGTACAGAGTTGGAATGCTTTCTACAGGGTTGGAATACCTTTGTACAGGGTTGGAATGCTTTCGGCAGAGTTGGAATACCTTTGTACAGAGTCGGAATGCTTTCTACATGGTTGGAATACCTTTGTACAGAGTTGGAATGCTTTCTACAGGGTTGGAATGCTTTCTACAGGGTTTTAATGCTTTCTACAGAGTTGGAATACCTTTGCACAGGGTTGGAACAGCTTTGTACAGGGTTGGAATACTTTCTACATGGTTGGAATGCTTTCTACAGGGCTGGAATGCTTTTTACAGGGTTTTAATGCTTTCTACAGGGTTGGAATGCTTTCTACAGGGTTGGAATGCTTTCGACAGTGTTGGAATACCTTTGTACAGAGTCAGAATTTTATGTGCAGGGTTGGAATTCTTTCAACAGTGTTGGAATACCCTTGTACAGAGTTGGAATGCTTTCTACAGGGTTGGAATGCTTTCTACATGGTTCGAATGCTTTCGACAGAGTTGGAATACCTTTGTACAGAGTTGGAATGCTTTCTACAGGGTTGGAATACCTTTGTACAGAGTTGGAATGCTTTCTACAGGTTTGGAATACCTTTGTACAGAGTTGGAATGCTTTCTACAGGGCTGGAATGCATTCGACAGAGTTGGAATACCTTTGTACAGAGTCCGAATGTTATGTACAGGGTTGGAATTCTATCTACAGAGTTGGAATACCTTTGTACAGAGTTGGAATGCTTTCTAGATGGTTGGAATGCTTTCTACATGGTTCGAATGCTTTCGACAGAGTTGGAATACCTTTGTACAGAGTTGGAATGCTTTCTACAGGGTTGGAATACCTTTGTACAGAGTTGGAATGCTTTCTACAGGGTTGGAATGCTTTCTACAGGGTTGGAATGCTTTCTACAGGGTTGGAATGCTTTCGACAGAGTTGGAATACCTTTGTACAGAGTCAGAATGTTATGTACAGGGTTGGAATTCTTTCTACAGATTTGGAATACCTTTGTACAGAGTTGGAACGCTTTCTACAGGGTTGGAATACATTTGTACAGAGTTGGAATGCTTTCTAGAGGGTTGGAATGCTTTCTACAGGGTTGGAATGCTTTCTACAGAGTTGGAATACCTTTGTACAGGGTTGGAACAGCTTTGTACAGGGTTGGAATACTTTCTACAGGGTTGGAATACCTTTGTACAGAGTTGGAATACCTTTGTACAGAGTTGGAATGCTTTCTACGGGGTTGGAATACCTTTGTACAGAGTTGGAATGCTTTCTACATGGCTGGAATGCTTTTTACAGGGTTTTAATGCTTTCTACAGGGTTGGAATGCTTTCTACAGGGTTGGAATGCTTTCGACAGTGTTGGAATACCTTTGTACAGAGTCAGAATTTTATGTACAGGTTTGGAATTCTTTCTACAGAGTTGGAATACCTTTGTACAGAGTTGGAATACCTTTGTACAGAGTTGGAATGCTTTCTACAGGGTTGGAATGCTTTCGACAGAGTTGGAATACGTTTGTACAGAGTCCGAATGTTATGTACAGGGTTGGAATTCTTTCTACAGAGTTGGAATACCTTTGTACAGAGTTGGAATGCTTTCTACAGGGTTGGAATGCTACCTACATGGTTCGAATGCTTTCGACAGAGTTGGAATACCTTTGTACAGAGTTGGAATGCTTTCTACAGGGTTGGAATACCTTTGTACAGAGTTGGAATTCTTTCTACAGGGTTGGAATGCTTTCTACAGGGTTGGAATGCTTTCGACAGAGTTGGAATACCTTTATACAGGGTTGGAACAGCTTTGTACATTGTGGGAATACTTTCTACAGGGTTGGAATGCTTTCTAGAGGGTTGGAATGCTTTCTAGAGGGTTGGAATGCTTTCTACAGGGTTGGAATACCTTTGTACAGAGTCGGAGTGCTTTCTACAGGGTTGGAATGCTTTCTACAGGGTTTTAATGCTTTCTACAGGGTTGGAATGCTTTCGACAGAGTTGGAATACCTTTGTACAGAGTCAGAATGTTATGTACAGGGTTGGAATTCTTTCTACAGATTTGGAATACCTTTGTACAGAGTTGGAATGCTTTCTACAGGGTTGGAATACCTTTGTACAGAGTTGGAATGCTTTCTAGAGGGTTGGAATGCTTTCTACAGGGTTGGAATGCTTTCTACAGAGTTGGAATACCTTTGTACAGGGTTGGAACAGCTTTGTACAGGGTTGGAATACTTTCTACAGGGTTGGAATACCTTTGTACAGAGTTGGAATGCTTTCTAGAGGGTTGGAATGCTTTCTACAGGGTTGGAATGCTTTCTACAGAGTTGGAATACCTTTGTACAGGATTGGAACAGCTTTGTACAGGGTTGGAATACTTTCTACAGTTTAGGAATGCTTTCTAGAGGGTTGGAATGCTTTCGACAGGGTTGGAATGCCTTAGACAGAGTTGGAATACCTTTGTACAGAGTTGGAATGCTTTCTACAGGGTTGGAATACCTTTGTACAGAGTCAGAATGTTATGTACAGGGTTGGAATTCTTTCTACAGAGTTGGAATACTTTTCTCCAGAGTTGGAATGCTTTCTACAGGGTTGGAATACCTTTGTACAGAGTTGGAATGCTTTCTACAGGGTTGGAATGCTTTCGACAGAGTTGGAATACCTTTGTACAGAATTGGAATGCTTTCTACAGTGTTGGAATACCTTTGTACAGAGTTGGAATACTTTCTACAGGGTTGGAATGCTTTCTACAGGGTTTTAATGCTTTCTACAGGGTTGGAATGCTTTCTACAGGGTTGGAATGCTTTCTACAGGGTTTTAATGCTTTCTACAGAGTTGGAATACCTTTGTACAGGGTTGGAACAGCTTTGTACAGCGTTGGAATACTTTCTACAGGGTTGGAATGCATTCTAGAGGGTTGGAATGCTTTCTAGAGGGTTGGAATGCTTTCTACAGGGTTGGAATGCTTTCTACAGAGTTGGAATACCTTTGTACAGGGTTGGAACAGCTTTGTACAGGGTTGGAATAATTTCTACAGGGTTGGAATGCTTTCTAGAGGGTTGGAATGCTTTCGACAGGGTTGGAATGCCTTCGACAGAGTTGGAATAACTTTGTACAGAGTCAGAATGTTATGTACAGGGTTGGAATTCTTTCTACAGAGTTGGAATACTTTTCTACAGAGTTGGAATGCTTTCTACAGTGTTGGAATACCTTTGTTCAGAGTTGGAATGCTTTCTACAGGGTTGGAATGCTTTCTACAGGGTTGGAATGCTTTCGACAGAGTTGGAATACCTTTGTACAGAGTTGGAATGCTTTCTACAGTGTTGGAATACTTTTGTACAGAGTCAGAATGTTATGTACAGTGTTGGAATTCTTACTACAGAGTTGGAATACCTTTGTACAGAATTGGAATGCTTTCTAGATGGTTGGAATGCTTTCTACATGGTTCGAATGCTTTCGACAGAGTTGGAATACCTTTGTACAGAGTTGGAATGCTTTCTACAGGGTTAGAATACCTTTGTACAGAGTTGGAATGCTTTCTAGATGGTTGGAATGCTTTCTACATGGTTCGAATGCTTTCGACAGAGTTGGAATACCTTTGTACAGAGTTGGAATGCTTTCTACAGGGTTGGAATGCTTTCTACAGGGTTGGGATGCTTTCGACAGAGTTGGAATACCTTTGTACAGAGTTGGAATGCTTTCTACAGGGTTGGAATACATTTGTACAGAGTTGGAATACTTTCTACAGGGTTGGAATGCTTTCTACAGGGTTTTAATGCTTTCTACAGGGTTGGAATGCTTTCTACAGGGTTGGAATGCTTTCGACAGAGTTGGAATACCTTTGTACAGAGTTGGAATGCTTTCTACAGGGTTGGAATACCTTTGTACAGAGTTGGAATACTTTCTACAGGGTTGGAATGCTTTCTACAGGGTTGGAATACCTTTGTACAGAGTTGGAATGCTTTCTACAGGGTTGGAATGCTTTCTACAGGGTTGGAATGCTTTCGACAGAGTTGGGATACCTTTGTACAGAGTTGGAATGCTTTCTACAGGGTTGGAATACCTTTGTACAGAGTTGGAATGCTTTCTGCAGGGTTGGAATACCTTTGTACAGAGTTGGAATGCTTTCTACAGGGTTGGAATGCTTTCTACAGGGTTGGGATGCTTTCGACAGAGTTGGAATACCTTTGTACAGAGTTGGAATGCTTTCTACACGGTTGGAATACATTTGTACAGAGTTGGAATACTTTCTACAGGGTTGGAATGCTTTCTACAGGGTTTTAATGCTTTCTACAGGGTTGGAATGCTTTCTACAGGGTTGGAATGCTTTCGACAGAGTTGGAATACCTTTGTACAGAGTTGGAATGCTTTCTACAGGGTTGGAATACCTTTGTACAGAGTTGGAATACTTTCTACAGGGTTGATATGCTTTCTACAGGGTTGGAATACCTTTGTACAGAGTTGGAATGCTTTCTACAGGGTTGGAATGCTTTCTACAGGGTTGGAATGCTTTCGACAGAGTTGGAATACCTTTGTACAGAGTTGGAATGCTTTCTACAGGGTTGGAATACCTTTGTACAGAGTTGGAATGCTTTCTACAGGGTTGGAATGCTTTCTACAGGGTTGGAATGCTTTCGACAGAGTTGGAATACCTTTGTACAGAGTAGGAATGCTTTCTACAGGGTTGGAATACCTTTGTACAGAGTTGGAATACTTTCTACAGGGTTGGAATGCTTTCTACAGGGTTTTAATGCTTTCTACAGGGTTGGAATGCTTTCTACAGGGTTGGAATGCTTTCGACAGAGTTGGAATACCTTTGTACAGAGTCAGAATGTTATGTACAGAGTTGGAATTCTTCCTACAGATTTGGAATACCTTTGTACAGAGTTGGAATGCTTTCTACAGGGTTGGAATACCTTTGAACAGAGTTGGAATGCTTTCTAGAGGGTTGGAATGCTTTCTACAGCGTTGGAATGCTTTCTACAGAGTTGGAATACCTTTGTACAGGGTTGGAACAGATTTGTACAGGGTTGGAATACTTTCTACAGGGTTGGAATGCTTTCTAGAGGGTTGGAATGCTTTCGACAGGGTTGGAATGCCTTCGACAGAGTTGGAATACCTTTGTACAGAGTTGGAATGCTTTCTACAGTGTTGGAATACCTTTGTACAGAGTCAGAATGTTATGTACAGGGTTGGAATTCTTTCTACAGAGTTGGAATACTTTTCTCCAGAGTTGGAATGCTTTCTACAGGGTTGGAATACCTTTGTACAGAGTTGGAATGCTTTCTACAGGGTTGGAATGCTTTCGACAGAGTTGGAATACCTTTGTACAGAGTTGGAATGCTTTCTACAGTGTTGGAATGCTTTCGACAGAGTTGGAATACCATTGTACAGAGTTGGAATGCTTTCTACAGGGTTGGAATACCTTTGTACAGAGTTGGAATACTTTCTACAGGGTTGGAATGCTTTCTACAGGGTTTTAATGCTTTCTGCAGGGTTGGAATGCTTTCTACAGGGTTGGAATGCTTTCGACAGAGTTGGAATACCTTTGTACAGAGTCAGAATGTTATGTACAGGGTTGGAATTCTTTCTACAGATTTGGAATACCTTTGTACAGAGTTGGAATGCTTTCTACAGGGTTGGAATACCTTTGTACAGAGTTGGAATGCTTTCTAGAGGGTTGGAATGCTTTCTACAGGGTTGGAATGCTTTCTACAGAGTTGGAATACCTTTGTACAGGGTTGGAACAGATTTGTACAGGGTTGGAATACTTTCTACAGGGTTGGAATGCTTTCTAGAGGGTTGGAATGCTTTCGACAGGGTTGGAATGCCTTCGACAGAGTTGGAATACCTTTGTACAGAGTTGGAATGCTTTCTACAGGGTTGGAATACCTTTGTACAGAGTCAGAATGTTATGTACAGGGTTGGAATTCTTTCTACAGAGTTGGAATACTTTTCTCCAGAGTTGGAATGCTTTCTACAGGGTTGGAATACCTTTGTACAGAGTTGGAATGCTTTCTACAGGGTTGGAATGCTTTCGACAGAGTTGGAATACCTTTGTACAGAGTTGGAATACTTTCTACAGGGTTGGAATACCTTTGTACAGAGTTGGAATACTTTCTACAGGGTTGGAATGCTTTCTACAGGGTTTTAATGCTTTCTTCAGGGTTGGAATGCTTTCTACAGGGTTGGAATGCTTTCGACAGAGTTGGAATACCTTTCTACAGGGTTGGAATGCTTTCGACAGAGTTGGAATACCTTTGTACAGAGTCAGAATGTTATGTACAGGGTTGGAATTCTTTCTACAGAGTTGGAATACCTTTGTACAGAGTTGGAATACCTTTGTACAGGGTTGGAACAGCTTTGTACAGCGTTGGAATACTTTCTACAGGGTTGGAATACCTTTGTACAGAGTTGGAATACTTTCTACAGGGTTGGAATGCTTTCTACAGGGTTTTAATGCTTTCTACAGGGTTGGAATGCTTTCTACAGGGTTGGAATGCTTTCTAGAGGGTTGGAATGCTTTCTACATGGTTGGAATGCTTTCTACAGGGTTGGAATGCTTTCGACAGAGTTGGAATACCTTTGTACAGAGTTGGAATGCTTTCTACAGTGTTGGAATACCTTTGTACAGAGTTGGAATACTTTCTACAGGGTTGGAATGCTTTCTACAGGGTTTTAATGCTTTCTACAGGGTTGGAATGCTTTCTACAGGGTTGGAATGCTTTCGACAGAGTTGGAATACCCTTGTACGGAGTTGGAATGCTTTCTACAGGGTTGGAATACATTTGTACAGAGTTGGAATGCTTTCTACAGGGTTGGAATGCTTTCTACAGGGTTGGAATGCTTTCGACAGAGTTGGAATACCTTTGTACAGAGTTGGAATGCTTTCTACAGGGTTGGAATGCTTTCGACAGAGTTGGAATACCTTTGTACAGAGTTGGAATGCTTTCTACAGGGTTGGAATGCTTTCGACAGAGTTGGAATACCTTTGTACAGAGTTGGAATGCTTTCTACAGGGTTGGAATACCTTTGTACAGAGTTGGAATACTTTCTACAGGGTTGGAATGCTTTCTACAGGGTTTTAATGCTTTCTGCAGGGTTGGAATGCTTTCTACAGGGTTGGAATGCATTCGACAGAGTTGGAATACCTTTGTACAGAGTCAGAATGTTATGTACAGGGTTGGAATTCTTTCTACAGATTTGGAATACCTTTGTACAGAGTTGGAATGCTTTCTACAGGGTTGGAATGCTTTCGACAGAGTTGGAATACCTTTGTACAGAGTTGGAATGCTTTCTACAGGGTTGGAATGCTTTCGACAGAGTTGGAATACCTTTGTACAGAGTTGGAATGCTTTCTAGAGTGTTGGAATGCTTTCTACAGAGTTGGAATACCTTTGTACAGGGTTGGAACAGATTTGTACAGGGTTGGAATACTTTCTACAGGGTTGGAATGCTTTCTAGAGGGTTGGAATGCTTTCGACAGGGTTGGAATGCCTTCGACAGAGTTGGAATACCTTTGTACAGAGTTGGAATGCTTTCTACAGGGTTGGAATACCTTTGTACAGAGTCAGAATGTTATGTACAGGGTTGGAATTCTTTCTACAGAGTTGGAATACTTTTCTCCAGAGTTGGAATGCTTTCTACAGGGTTGGAATACCTTTGTACAGAGTTGGAATGCTTTCTACAGGGTTGGAATGCTTTCGACAGAGTTGGAATACCTTTGTACAGAGTTGGAATGCTTTCTACAGGGTTGGAATGCTTTCGACAGAGTTGGAATACCTTTGTACAGAGTTGGAATGCTTTCTAGAGTGTTGGAATGCTTTCTAAAGGGTTGGAATGCTTTCTACAGAGTTGGAATACCTTTGTACAGGGTTGGAACAGATTTGTACAGGGTTGGAATACTTTCTACAGGGTTGGAATGCTTTCTAGAGGGTTGGAATGCTTTCTAGAGGGTTGGAATGCTTTCGACAGAGTTGGAATACCTTTATACAGGGTTGGAACAGCTTTGTACATTGTGGGAATACTTTCTACAGGGTTGGAATGCTTTCTAGACGGTTGGAATGCTTTCTAGAGGGATGGAATGCTTTCTACAGGGTTGGAATACCTTTGTACAGAGTTGGAATGCTTTCTACAGGGTTGGAATGCTTTCTACAGGGTTTTAATGCTTTCTACAGGGTTGGAATGCTTTCGACAGTGTTGGAATACCTTTGTACAGAGTCAGAATTTTATGTGCAGGGTTGGAATTCTTTCTACAGTGTTGGAATACCCTTGTACAGAGTTGGAATGCTTTCTACAGGGTTGGAATGCTTTCTACATGGTTCGAATGCTTTCGACAGAGTTGGAATACCTTTGTACAGAGTTGGAATGCTTTCTACAGGGTTGGAATACCTTTGTACAGAGTTGGAATGCTTTCTACAGGTTTGGAATACCTTTGTACAGAGTTGGAATGCTTTCTACAGGGCTGGAATGCATTCGACAGAGTTGGAATACCTTTGTACAGAGTCCGAATGTTATGTACAGGGTTGGAATTCTATCTACAGAGTTGGAATACCTTTGTACAGAGTTGGAATGCTTTCTAGATTTTTGGAATGCTTTCTACATGGTTCGAATGCTTTCGACAGAGTTGGAATACCTTTGTACAGAGTTGGAATGCTTTCTACAGGGTTGGAATACCTTTGTACAGAGTTGGAATGCTTTCTACAGGGTTGGAATGCTTTCTACAGGGTTGGAATGCTTTCTACAGGGTTGGAATGCTTTCGACAGAGTTGGAATACCTTTGTACAGAGTCAGAATGTTATGTACAGGGTTGGAATTCTTTCTACAGATTTGGAATACCTTTGTACAGAGTTGGAATACCTTTGTACAGAGTTGGAATGCTTTCTACAGGGTTGGAATGCTTTCGACAGAGTTGGAATACGTTTGTACAGAGTCCGAATGTTATGTACAGGGTTGGAATTCTTTCTACAGAGTTGGAATACCTTTGTACAGAGTTGGAATGCTTTCTACAGGGTTGGAATGCTACCTACATGGTTCGAATGCTTTCGACAGAGTTGGAATACCTTTGTACAGAGTTGGAATGCTTTCTACAGGGTTGGAATACCTTTGTACAGAGTTGGAATTCTTTCTACAGGGTTGGAATGCTTTCTACAGGGTTGGAATGCTTTCGACAGAGTTGGAATACCTTTATACAGGGTTGGAACAGCTTTGTACATTGTGGGAATACTTTCTACAGGGTTGGAATGCTTTCTAGAGGGTTGGAATGCTTTCTAGAGGGTTGGAATGCTTTCTACAGGGTTGGAATACCTTTGTACAGAGTTGGAATGCTTTCTACAGGGTTGGAATGCTTTCTACAGGGTTTTAATGCTTTCTACAGGGTTGGAATGCTTTCGACAGAGTTGGAATACCTTTGTACAGAGTCAGAATGTTATGTACAGGGTTGGAATTCTTTCTACAGATTTGGAATACCTTTGTACAGAGTTGGAATGCTTTCTACAGGGTTGGAATACCTTTGTACAGAGTTGGAATGCTTTCTAGAGGGTTGGAATGCTTTCTACAGGGTTGGAATGCTTTCTACAGAGTTGGAATACCTTTGTACAGAATAGGAATGCTTTCTACAGTGTTGGAATACCTTTGTACAGAGTTGGAATACTTTCTACAGGGTTGGAATGCTTTCTACAGGGTTTTAATGCTTTCTACAGGGTTGGAATGCTTTCTACAGGGTTGGAATGCTTTCTACAGGGTTTTAATGCTTTCTACAGAGTTGGAATACCTTTGTACAGGGTTGGAACAGCTTTGTACAGGGTTGGAATACTTTCTACAGGGTTGGAATGCTTTCTAGAGGGTTGGAATGCTTTCGACAGGGTTGGAATGCCTTCGACAGAGTTGGAATACCTTTGTACAGAGTTGGAATGCTTTCTACAGGGTTGGAATACCTTTGTACAGAGTCAGAATGTTATGTACAGTGTTGGAATTCTTTCTACAGAGTTGGAATACCTTTGTACAGAGTTGGAATGCTTTCTACGGGGTTGGAATACCTTTGTACAGAGTTGGAATGCTTTCTACAGGGCTGGAATGCTTTTTACAGGGTTTTAATGCTTTCTACAGGGTTGGAATGCTTTCTACAAGGTTGGAATGCTTTCGACAGTGTTGGAATACCTTTGTACAGAGTCAGAATTTTATGTACAGGGTTGGAATTCTTTCTACAGAGTTGGAATACCTTTGTACAGAGTTGGAATACCTTTGTACAGAGTTGGAATACCTTTGTACAGAGTTGGAATGCTTTCTACAGGGTTGGAATGCTTTCGACAGAGTTGGAATACCTTTGTACAGAGTCCGAATGTTATGTACAGGGTTGGAATGCTTTCTAGAGGGTTGGAATGCTTTCTAGAGGGTTGGAATGCTTTCTACAGGGTTGGAATGCTTTCTACAGGGTTGGAATACCTTTGTACAGAGTTGGAATGCTTTCTACAGGGTTGGAATGCTTTCTACAGGGTTGGAATGCTTTCGACAGAGTTGGAATACTTTTGTACAGAGTCAGAATGTTATGTACAGGGTTGGAATTCTTTCTAGAGAGTTGGAATACCTTTGTACAGAGTTGGAATACCTTTGTACAGGGTTGGAACAGCTTTGTACAGCGTTGGAATACTTTCTACAGGGTTGGAATGCTTTCTAGAGGGTTGGAATGCTTTCTAGAGGGTTGGAATGCTTTCTACAGGGTTGGAATGCTTTCTACAGAGTTGGAATACCTTTGTACAGGGTTGGAACAGCTTTGTACAGGGTTGGAATAATTTCTACAGGGTTGGAATGCTTTCTAGAGGGTTGGAATGCTTTCGACAGGGTTGGAATGCCTTCGACAGAGTTGGAATAACTTTGTACAGAGTCAGAATGTTATGTACAGGGTTGGAATTCTTTCTACAGAGTTGGAATACTTTTCTACAGAGTTGGAATGCTTTCTACAGTGTTGGAATACCTTTGTTCAGAGTTGGAATGCTTTCTACAGCGTTGGAATGCTTTCTACAGGGTTGGAATGCTTTCGACAGAGTTGGAATACCTTTGTACAGAGTTGGAATGCTTTCTACAGTGTTGGAATACTTTTGTACAGAGTCAGAATGTTATGTACAGTGTTGGAATTCTTTCTACAGAGTTGGAATACCTTTGTACAGAATTGGAATGCTTTCTAGATGGTTGGAATGCTTTCTACATGGTTCGAATGCTTTCGACAGAGTTGGAATACCTTTGTACAGAGTTGGAATGCTTTCTACAGGGTTAGAATACCTTTGTACAGAGTTGGAATGCTTTCTAGATGGTTGGAATGCTTTCTACATGGTTCGAATGCTTTCGACAGAGTTGGAATACCTTTGTACAGAGTTGGAATGCTTTCTACAGGGTTGGAATACCTTTGTACAGAGTTGGAATGCTTTCTACAGGGTTGGAATGCTTTCTACAGGGTTGGGATGCTTTCGACAGAGTTGGAATACCTTTGTACAGAGTTGGAATGCTTTCTACAGGGTTGGAATACATTTGTACAGAGTTGGAATACTTTCTACAGGGTTGGAATGCTTTCTACAGAGTTTTAATGCTTTCTACAGGGTTGGAATGCTTTCTACAGGGTTGGAATGCTTTCGACAGAGTTGGAATACCTTTGTACAGAGTTGGAATGCTTTCTACAGGGTTGGAATACCTTTGTACAGAGTTGGAATACTTTCTACAGGGTTGGAATGCTTTCTACAGGGTTGGAATACCTTTGTACAGAGTTGGAATGCTTTCTACAGGGTTGGAATGCTTTCTACAGGGTTGGAATGCTTTCGACAGAGTTGGAATACCTTTGTACAGAGTTGGAATGCTTTCTACAGGGTTGGAATACCTTTGTACAGAGTTGGAATGCTTTCTACAGGGTTGGAATACCTTTGTACAGAGTTGGAATGCTTTCTACAGGGTTGGAATGCTTTCTACACGGTTGGGATGCTTTCGACAGAGTTGGAATACCTTTGTACAGAGTTGGAATGCTTTCTACAGGGTTGGAATACATTTGTACAGAGTTGGAATACTTTCTACAGGGTTGGAATGCTTTCTACAGGGTTTTAATGCTTTCTACAGGGTTGGAATGCTTTCTACAGGGTTGGAATGCTTTCGACAGAGTTGGAATACCTTTGTACAGAGTTGGAATGCTTTCTACAGGGTTGGAATACCTTTGTACAGAGTTGGAATACTTTCTACAGGGTTGGAATGCTTTCTACAGGGTTGGAATACCTTTGTACAGAGTTGGAATGCTTTCTACAGGGTTGGAATGCTTTCTACAGGGTTGGAATGCTTTCGACAGAGTTGGAATACCTTTGTACAGAGTTGGAATGCTTTCTACAGGGTTGGAATACCTTTGTACGGAGTTGGAATGCTTTCTACAGGGTTGGAATGCTTTCTACAGGGTTGGAATGCTTTCGACAGAGTTGGAATACCTTTGTACAGAGTAGGAATGCTTTCTACAGGGTTGGAATACCTTTGTACAGAGTTGGAATACTTTCTACAGGGTTGGAATGCTTTCTACAGGGTTTTAATGCTTTCCACAGGGTTGGAATGCTTTCTACAGGGTTGGAATGCTTTCGACAGAGTTGGAATACCTTTGTACAGAGTCAGAATGTTATGTACAGAGTTGGAATTCTTCCTACAGATTTGGAATACCTTTGTACAGAGTTGGAATGCTTTCTACAGGGTTGGAATACCTTTGAACAGAGTTGGAATGCTTTCTAGAGGGTTGGAATGCTTTCTACAGCGTTGGAATGCTTTCTACAGAGTTGGAATACCTTTGTACAGGGTTGGAACAGATTTGTACAGGGTTGGAATACTTTCTACAGGGTTGGAATGCTTTCTAGAGGGTTGGAATGCTTTCGACAGGGTTGGAATGCCTTCGACAGAGTTGGAATACCTTTGTACAGAGTTGGAATGCTTTCTACAGGGTTGGAATACCTTTGTACAGAGTCAGAATGTTATGTACAGGGTTGGAATTCTTTCTACAGAGTTGGAATACTTTTCTCCAGAGTTGGAATGCTTTCTACAGGGTTGGAATACCTTTGTACAGAGTTGGAATGCTTTCTACAGGGTTGGAATGCTTTCGACAGAGTTGGAATACCTTTGTACAGAGTTGGAATGCTTTCTACAGTGTTGGAATGCTTTCGACAGAGTTGGAATACCTTTGTACAGAGTTGGAATGCTTTCTACAGGGTTGGAATACCTTTGTACAGAGTTGGAATACTTTCTACAGGGTTGGAATGCTTTCTACAGGGTTTTAATGCTTTCTGCAGGGTTGGAATGCTTTCTACAGGGTTGGAATGCTTTCGACAGAGTTGGAATACCTTTGTACAGAGTCAGAATGTTATGTACAGGGTTGGAATTCTTTCTACAGATTTGGAATACCTTTGTACAGAGTTGGAATGCTTTCTACAGGGTTGGAATACCTTTGTACAGAGTTGGAATGCTTTCTAGAGGGTTGGAATGCTTTCTACAGGGTTGGAATGCTTTCTACAGAGTTGGAATACCTTTGTACAGGGTTGGAACAGATTTGTACAGTGTTGGAATACTTTCTACAGGGCTGGAATGCTTTCTATAGGGTTGGAATGCTTTCGACAGGGTTGGAATGCCTTCGACAGAGTTGGAATACCTTTGTACAGAGTTGGAATGCTTCCTACAGGGTTGGAATACCTTTGTACAGAGTCAGAATGTTATGTACAGGGTTGGAATTCTTTCTACAGAGTTGGAATACTTTTCTCCAGAGTTGGAATGCTTTCTACAGGGTTGGAATACCTTTGTACAGAGTTGGAATGCTTTCTACAGGGTTGGAATGCTTTCGACAGAGATGGAATACCTTTGTACAGAGTTGGAATGCTTTCTACAGGGTTGGAATACCTTTGTACAGAGTTGGAATACTTTCTACAGGGTTGGAATGCTTTCTACAGGGTTTTAATGCTTTCTACAGGGTTGGAATGCTTTCTACAGGGTTGGAATGCTTTCGACAGAGTTGGAATACCTTTCTACAGGGTTGGAATGCTTTCGACAGAGTTGGAATACCTTTGTACAGAGTCAGAATGTTATGTACAGGGTTGGAATTCTTTCTACAGAGTTGGAATACCTTTGTACAGAGTTGGAATACCTTTGTACAGGGTTGGAACAGCTTTGTACAGCGTTGGAATACTTTCTACAGGGTTGGAATACCTTTGTACAGAGTTGGAATACTTTCTACAGGGTTGGAATGCTTTCTACAGGGTTTTAATGCTTTCTACAGGGTTGGAATGCTTTCTACAGGGTTGGAATGCTTTCTAGAGGGTTGGAATGCTTTCTACAGGGTTGGAATGCTTTCTACAGGGTTGGAATGCTTTCGACAGAGTTGGAATACCTTTGTACAGAGTTGGAATGCTTTCTACAGGGTTGGAATACCTTTGTACAGAGTTGGAATACTTTCTACAGGGTTGGAATGCTTTCTACAGGGTTTTAATGCTTTCTACAGGGTTGGAATGCTTTCTACAGGGTTGGAATGCTTTCGACAGAGTTGGAATACCCTTGTACGGAGTTGGAATGCTTTCTACAGGGTTGGAATACATTTGTACAGAGTTGGAATGCTTTCTACAGGGTTGGAATGCTTTCTACAGGGTTGGAATGCTTTCGACAGAGTTGGAATACCTTTGTACAGAGTTGGAATGCTTTCTACAGGGTTGGAATGCTTTCGACAGAGTTGGAATACCTTTGTACAGAGTTGGAATGCTTTCTACAGGGTTGGAATGCTTTCGACAGAGTTGGAATACCTTTGTACAGAGTTGGAATGCTTTCTACAGGGTTGGAATGCTTTCGACAGGGTTGGAATACCTTTGTACAGAGTTGGAATGCTTTCTACAGGGTTGGAATACCTTTGTACAGAGTTGGAATACTTTCTACAGGGTTGGAATGCTTTCTACAGGGTTTTAATGCTTTCTGCAGGGTTGGAATGCTTTCTACAGGGTTGGAATGCTTTCGACAGAGTTGGAATACCTTTGTACAGAGTCAGAATGTTATGTACAGGGTTGGAATTCTTTCTACAGATTTGGAATACCTTTGTACAGAGTTGGAATGCTTTCTACAGGGTTGGAATGCTTTCGACAGAGTTGGAATACCTTTGTACAGAGTTGGAATGCTTTCTACAGGGTTGGAATGCTTTCGACAGAGTTGGAATACCTTTGTACAGAGTTGGAATGCTTTCTAGAGTGTTGGAATGCTTTCTACAGGGTTGGAATGCTTTCTACAGAGTTGGAATACCTTTGTACAGGGTTGGAACAGATTTGTACAGGGTTGGAATACTTTCTACAGGGTTGGAATGCTTTCTAGAGGGTTGGAATGCTTTCGACAGGGTTGGAATGCCTTCGACAGAGTTGGAATACCTTTGTACAGAGTTGGAATGCTTTCTACAGGGTTGGAATACCTTTGTACAGAGTCAGAATGTTATGTACAGGGTTGGAATTCTTTCTACAGAGTTGGAATACTTTTCTCCAGAGTTGGAATGCTTTCTACAGGGTTGGAATACCTTTGTACAGAGTTGGAATGCTTTCTACAGGGTTGGAATGCTTTCGACAGAGTTGGAATACCTTTGTACAGAGTTGGAATGCTTTCTACAGGGTTGGAATACCTTTGTACAGAGTTGGAATACTTTCTACAGGGTTGGAATGCTTTCTACAGGGTTTTAATGCTTTCTACAGGGTTGGAATACCTTTGTACAGAGTTGGAATACTTTCTACAGGGTTGGAATGCTTTCTACAGGGTTTTAATGCTTTCTACAGGGTTGGAATGCTTTCTACAGGGTTGTAATGCTTTCGACAGAGTTGGAATACCCTTGTACGGAGTTGGAATGCTTTCTACAGGGTTGGAATACATTTGTACAGAGTTGGAATGCTTTCTACAGGGTTGGAATGCTTTCTACAGGGTTGGAATGCTTTCGACAGAGTTGGAATACCTTTGTACAGAGTTGGAATGCTTTCTACAGGGTTGGAATGCTTTCGACAGAGTTGGAATACCTTTGTACAGAGTTGGAATGCTTTCTACAGGGTTGGAATGCTTTCGACAGAGTTGGAATACCTTTGTACAGAGTTGGAATGCTTTCTACAGGGTTGGAATGCTTTCGACAGGGTTGGAATACCTTTGTACAGAGTTGGAATGCTTTCTACAGGGTTGGAATACCTTTGTACAGAGTTGGAATACTTTCTACAGGGTTGGAATGCTTTCTACAGGGTTTTAATGCTTTCTGCAGGGTTGGAATGCTTTCTACAGGGTTGGAATGCTTTCGACAGAGTTGGAATACCTTTGTACAGAGTCAGAATGTTATGTACAGGGTTGGAATTCTTTCTACAGATTTGGAATACCTTTGTACAGAGTTGGAATGCTTTCTACAGGGTTGGAATGCTTTCGACAGAGTTGGAATACCTTTGTACAGAGTTGGAATGCTTTCTACAGGGTTGGAATGCTTTCGACAGAGTTGGAATACCTTTGTACAGAGTTGGAATGCTTTCTAGAGTGTTGGAATGCTTTCTACAGGGTTGGAATGCTTTCTACAGAGTTGGAATACCTTTGTACAGGGTTGGAACAGATTTGTACAGGGTTGGAATACTTTCTACAGGGTTGGAATGCTTTCTAGAGGGTTGGAATGCTTTCGACAGGGTTGGAATGCCTTCGACAGAGTTGGAATACCTTTGTACAGAGTTGGAATGCTTTCTACAGGGTTGGAATACCTTTGTACAGAGTCAGAATGTTATGTACAGGGTTGGAATTCTTTCTACAGAGTTGGAATACTTTTCTCCAGAGTTGGAATGCTTTCTACAGGGTTGGAATACCTTTGTACAGAGTTGGAATGCTTTCTACAGGGTTGGAATGCTTTCGACAGAGTTGGAATACCTTTGTACAGAGTTGGAATGCTTTCTACAGGGTTGGAATACCTTTGTACAGAGTTGGAATACTTTCTACAGGGTTGGAATGCTTTCTACAGGGTTGGAATGCTTTCTACAGGGTTGGAATGCTTTCGACAGAGTTGGAATACCTTTCTACAGGGTTGGAATGCTTTCGACAGAGTTGGAATACCTTTGTACAGAGTCAGAATGTTATGTACAGGGTTGGAATTCTTTCTACAGAGTTGGAATACCTTTGTACAGAGTTGGAATACCTTTGTACAGGGTTGGAACAGCTTTGTACAGCGTTGGAATACTTTCTACAGGGTTGGAATGCTTTCTAGAGGGTTGGAATGCTTTCTAGAGGGTTGGAATGCTTTCTACAGGGTTGGAATGCTTTCTACAGAGATGGAATACCTTTGTACAGGGTTGGAACAGCTTTGTACAGGGTTGGAATACTTTCTACAGGGTTGGAATGCTTTCTAGAGGGTTGGAATGCTTTCGACAGGGTTGGAATGCCTTCGACAGGGTTGGAATGCTTTCTACAGTTTTTTAATGCTTTCTACAGGGTTGGAATGCTTTCTACAGGGTTGGAATGCTTTCGACAGAGTTGGAATACCTTTATACAGGGTTGGAATGCTTTCGACAGAGTTGGAATACCTTTGTACAGAGTCAGAATGTTATGTACAGGGTTGGAATTCTTTCTACAGAGTTGGAATACCTTTGTACAGAGTTGGAATACCTTTGTACAGGGTTGGAACAGCTTTGTACAGCGTTGGAATACTTTCTACAGGGTTGGAATGCTTTCTAGAGGGTTGGAATGCTTTCTAGAGGGTTGGAATGCTTTCTACAGGGTTGGAATGCTTTCTACAGAGATGGAATACCTTTGTACAGGGTTGGAACAGCTTTGTACAAGGTTGGAATACTTTCTACAGGGTTGGAATGCTTTCTAGAGGGTTGGAATGCTTTCGACAGGGTTGGAATGCCTTCGACAGAGTTGGAATACCTTTGTACAGAGTCAGAATGTTATGTACAGGGTTGGAATTCTTTCTACAGAGTTGGAATACTATTCTACAGAGTTGGAATGCTTTCTACAGTGTTGGAATACCTTTGTTCAGAGTTGGAATGCTTTCTACAGGGTTGGAATGCTTTCTACAGGGTTGGAATGCTTTCGACAGAGTTGGAATACCTTTGTACAGAGTTGGAATGCTTTCTACAGGGTTGGAATACCTTTGTACAGAGTCAGAATGTTATGTACAGTGTTGGAATTCTTTCTACAGAGTTGGAATACCTTTGTACAGAGTTGGAATGCTTTCTAGATTGTTGGAATGCTTTCTACATGGTTCGAATGCTTTCGACAGAGTTGGAATACCTTTGTACAGAGTTGGAATGCTTTCTACAGGGTTGGAATACCTTTGTACAGAGTTGGAATGCTTTCTACAGGGTTGGAATGCTTTCTAGAGGGTTGGAATGCTTTCGACAGAGTTGGAATACCTTTGCACAGAGTTGGAATGCTTTCTACAGGGTTGGAATACCTTTGTACAGAGTTGGAATGCTTTCTACAGGGTTGGAATGCTTTCTACAGAGTTGGAATACCTTTGTACAGGGTTGGAACAGATTTGTACAGTGTTGGAATACTTTCTACAGGGTTGGAATGCTTTCTAGAGGGTTGGAATGCTTTCGACTGGGTTGGAATGCCTTCGACAGAGTTGGAATACCTTTGTACAGAGTTGGAATGCTTTCTACAGGGTTGGAATACCTTTGTACAGAGTCAGAATGTTATGTACAGGGTTGGAATTCTTTCTACAGAGTTGGAATACTTTTCTCCAGAGTTGGAATGCTTTCTACAGGGTTGGAATACCTTTGTACAGAGTTGGAAGGCTTTCTACAGGGTTGGAATGCTTTCGACAGATTTGGAATACCTTTGTACAGAGTTAGAATGTTATGTACAGGGTTGGAATTCTTTCTACAGAGTTGGAATACCTTTGTACAGATTTGGAATACCTTTGTACAGGGTTGGAACAGCTTTGTACAGCGTTGGAATACTTTCCACAAGCTTGGAATGCTTTCTAGAGGGTTGGAATGCTTTTTAGAGGGTTGGAATGCTTTCTACAGGGTTGGAATGCTTTCTACAGAGTTGGAATACCTTTGTACAGGGTTGGAACAGCTTTGTACAGGGTTGGAATGCTTTCTACAGGGTTGGAATGCTTTCTACAGGGTTTTAATGCTTTCTACAGAGTTGGAATACCTTTGTACAGGGTTGGAACAGCTTTGTACAGGGTTGGAATACTTTCTACAGGGTTGGAATGCTTTCTAGAGGGTTGGAATGCTTTAGACAGGGTTGGAATGCCTTCGACAGAGTTGGAATACCTTTGTACAGAGTTGGAATGCTTTCTACAGGGTTGGAATACCTTTGTACAGAGTCAGAATGTTATGTACAGTGTTGGAATTCTTTCTACAGAGTTGGAATACCTTTGTACAGAGTTGGAATGCTTTCTACGGGGTTGGAATACCTTTGTACAGAGTTGGAATGCTTTCTACAGGGCTGGAATGCTTTTTACAGGGTTTTAATGCTTTCTACAGGGTTGGAATGCTTTCTACAGGGTTGGAATGCTTTCGACAGTGTTGGAATACCTTTGTACAGAGTCAGAATTTTATGTACAGGGTTGGAATTCTTTCTACAGAGTTGGAATACCTTTGTACAGAGTTGGAATACCTTTGTACAGAGTTGGAATGCTTTCTACAGGGTTGGAATGCTTTCGACAGAGTTGGAATACCTTTGTACAGAGTTGGAATACCTTTGTACAGGGTTGGAACAGCTTTGTACAGCGTTGGAATACTTTCTACAGGGTTGGAATGCTTTCTAGAGGGTTGGAATGCTTTCTAGAGGGTTGGAATGCTTTCTACAGGGTTGGAATGCTTTCTACAGAGTTGGAATACCTTTGTACAGGGTTGGAACAGCTTTGTACAGGGTTGGAATAATTTCTACAGGGTTGGAATGCTTTCTTCAGGGTTGGAATACCTTTGTACAGGGTTGGAACAGCTTTGTACAGGGTTGGAACAGCTTTGTGCAGGGTGGGAATGCTTTCTACAGGGTTGGAATGCTTTCTAGAGGGTTGGAATGCTTTCGACAGGGTTGGAATGCTTTCGACAGAGTTGGAATACCTTTGTACAGAGTTGGAATGCTTTCGACAGAGTTGGAATACCTTTGTACAGGGTTGGAACAGCTTTGTACAGGGTTGGAACAGCTTTGTACAGGGTGGGAATACTTTCTGCAGGGTTGCAATGCTTTCTAGATGGTTGGAATGCTTTCGACATGGTTGGAATGCTTTCGACAGGGTTGGAATGCTTTCGACACGGTTGGAATGCTTTCGACAGAATTGGAATACCTTTGTACAGGGTCAGAATGTTATGTACAGGGTTGGAATTCTTTCTACAGTGTTGGAATGCTTTCTACAGGGTTGGAATGCATTCGACAGAGTTGGAATACCTTTGTACAGAGTCCGAATGTTATGTACAGGGTTGGAATTCTTTCTACAGAGTTGGAATACCTTTGTACAGAGTTGGAATGCTTTCTACAGGGTTGGAATGCTTTCTACATGGTTCGAATGCTTTCGACAGAGTTGGAATACCTTTGTACAGAGTTGGAATGCTTTCTACAGGGTTGGAATACCTTTGTACAGAGTTGGAATGCTTTCTACATCGTTGGAATGCTTTCTACAGGGTTGGAATGCTTTCGACAGAGTTGGAATACCTTTGTACAGGGTTGGAACAGCTTTGTACAGGGTGGGAATACTTTCTACAGGGTTGGAATGCTTTCTAGAGGGTAGGAATGCTTTCTAGAGGGTTGGAATGCTTTCTAGAGGGTTGGAATGCTTTCTACAGGGTTGGAATGCTTTCTACAGGGTTGGAATACCTTTGTACAGAGTTGGAATGCTTTCTACAGGGTTGGAATGCTTTCTGCAGGGTTTTAATGCTTTCTACAGGGTTGGAATGCTTCCTACAGGGTTGGAATGCTTTCGACAGAGTTGGAATACCTTTGTACAGAGTCAGAATGTTATGTACAGGGTTGGAATTCTTTCTACAGAGTTGGAATACCTTTGTACAGAGTTGGAATACCTTTGTACAGTGTTGGAACAGCTTTGTACAGCGTTGGAATACTTTCTACAGGGTTGGAATGCTTTCTAGAGGGTTGGAATGCTTTCTAGAGGGTTGGAATGCTTTCTACAGGGTTGGAAAGCTTTCGACAGGGTTGAAATGCTTTCGACTGGGTTGGAATGCCTTCGACAGAGTTGGAATACCTTTGTACGGAGTTGGAATGCTTTCTACAGGGTTGGAATACCTTTGTACAGAGTCAGAATGTTATGTACAGGGTTGGAATTCTTTCTACAGAGTTGGAATACTTTTCTCCAGAGTTGGAATGCTTTCTACAGGGTTGGAATACCTTTGTACAGAGTTGGAATGCTTTCTACAGGGTTGGAATGCTTTCGACAGAGTTGGAATACCTTTGTACAGAGTCAGAATGTTATGTACAGGGTTGGAATTCTTTCTACAGAGTTGGAATACCTTTGTACAGAGTTGGAATGCCTTTGTACAGGGTTGGAACAGCTTTGTACAGCGTTGGAATACTTTCCACAAGCTTGGAATGCTTTCTAGAGGGTTGGAATGCTTTTTAGAGGGTTGGAATGCTTTCTACAGGGTTGGAATGCTTTCTACAGAGTTGGAATACCTTTGTACATGGTTGGAACAGCTTTGTACAGGGTTGGAATGCTTTCTACAGGGTTGGAATGCTTTCTACAGGGTTGGAATACCTTTGTACAGAGTCAGAATGTTATGTACAGTGTTGGAATTCTTTCTACAGAGTTGGAATACCTTTGTACAGAGTTGGAATGCTTTCTACGGGGTTGGAATACCTTTGTACAGAGTTGGAATGCTTTCTACAGGGCTGGAATGCTTTTTACAGGGTTTTAATGCTTTCTACAGGGTTGGAATGCTTTCTACAGGGTTGGAATGCTTTCGACAGTGTTGGAATACCTTTGTACAGAGTCAGAATTTTATGTACAGGGTTGGAATTCTTTCTACAGAGTTGGAATACCTTTGTACAGAGTTGGAATACCTTTGTACAGAGTTGGAATGCTTTCTACAGGGTTGGAATGCTTTCGACAGAGTTGGAATACCTTTGTACAGAGTTGGAATACCTTTGTACAGGGTTGGAACAGCTTTGTACAGCGTTGGAATACTTTCTACAGGGTTGGAATGCTTTCTAGAGGGTTGGAATGCTTTCTAGAGGGTTGGAATGCTTTCTACAGGGTTGGAATGCTTTCTACAGAGTTGGAATACCTTTGTACAGGGTTGGAACAGCTTTGTACAGGGTTGGAATAATTTCTACAGGGTTGGAATGCTTTCTTCAGGGTTGGAATACCTTTGTACAGGGTTGGAACAGCTTTGTACAGGGTTGGAACAGCTTTGTGCAGGGTGGGAATGCTTTCTACAGGGTTGGAATGCTTTCTAGAGGGTTGGAATGCTTTCGACAGGGTTGGAATGCTTTCGACAGAGTTGGAATACCTTTGTACAGAGTTGGAATGCTTTCGACAGAGTTGGAATACCTTTGTACAGGGTTGGAACAGCTTTGTACAGGGTTGGAACAGCTTTGTACAGGGTGGGAATACTTTCTGCAGGGTTGCAATGCTTTCTAGATGGTTGGAATGCTTTCGACATGGTTGGAATGCTTTCGACAGGGTTGGAATGCTTTCGACACGGTTGGAATGCTTTCGACAGAATTGGAATACCTTTGTACAGGGTCAGAATGTTATGTACAGGGTTGGAATTCTTTCTACAGTGTTGGAATGCTTTCTACAGGGTTGGAATGCATTCGACAGAGTTGGAATACCTTTGTACAGAGTCCGAATGTTATGTACAGGGTTGGAATTCTTTCTACAGAGTTGGAATACCTTTGTACAGAGTTGGAATGCTTTCTACAGGGTTGGAATGCTTTCTACATGGTTCGAATGCTTTCGACAGAGTTGGAATACCTTTGTACAGAGTTGGAATGCTTTCTACAGGGTTGGAATACCTTTGTACAGAGTTGGAATGCTTTCTACATCGTTGGAATGCTTTCTACAGGGTTGGAATGCTTTCGACAGAGTTGGAATACCTTTGTACAGGGTTGGAACAGCTTTGTACAGGGTGGGAATACTTTCTACAGGGTTGGAATGCTTTCTAGAGGGTAGGAATGCTTTCTAGAGGGTTGGAATGCTTTCTAGAGGGTTGGAATGCTTTCTACAGGGTTGGAATGCTTTCTACAGGGTTGGAATACCTTTGTACAGAGTTGGAATGCTTTCTACAGGGTTGGAATGCTTTCTGCAGGGTTTTAATGCTTTCTACAGGGTTGGAATGCTTCCTACAGGGTTGGAATGCTTTCGACAGAGTTGGAATACCTTTGTACAGAGTCAGAATGTTATGTACAGGGTTGGAATTCTTTCTACAGAGTTGGAATACCTTTGTACAGAGTTGGAATACCTTTGTACAGTGTTGGAACAGCTTTGTACAGCGTTGGAATACTTTCTACAGGGTTGGAATGCTTTCTAGAGGGTTGGAATGCTTTCTAGAGGGTTGGAATGCTTTCTACAGGGTTGGAAAGCTTTCGACAGGGTTGAAATGCTTTCGACTGGGTTGGAATGCCTTCGACAGAGTTGGAATACCTTTGTACGGAGTTGGAATGCTTTCTACAGGGTTGGAATACCTTTGTACAGAGTCAGAATGTTATGTACAGGGTTGGAATTCTTTCTACAGAGTTGGAATACTTTTCTCCAGAGTTGGAATGCTTTCTACAGGGTTGGAATACCTTTGTACAGAGTTGGAATGCTTTCTACAGGGTTGGAATGCTTTCGACAGAGTTGGAATACCTTTGTACAGAGTCAGAATGTTATGTACAGGGTTGGAATTCTTTCTACAGAGTTGGAATACCTTTGTACAGAGTTGGAATGCCTTTGTACAGGGTTGGAACAGCTTTGTACAGCGTTGGAATACTTTCCACAAGCTTGGAATGCTTTCTAGAGGGTTGGAATGCTTTTTAGAGGGTTGGAATGCTTTCTACAGGGTTGGAATGCTTTCTACAGAGTTGGAATACCTTTGTACATGGTTGGAACAGCTTTGTACAGGGTTGGAATGCTTTCTACAGGGTTGGAATGCTTTCTACAGGGTTTTAATGCTTTCTACAGAGTTGGAATACCTTTGTACAGGGTTGGAACAGCTTTGTACAGGGTTGGAATACTTTCTACAGGGTTGGAATGCTTTCTAGAGGGTTGGAATGCTTTAGACAGTGTTGGAATGCCTTCGACAGAGTTGGAATACCTTTGTACAGAGTTGGAATGCTTTCTACAGGGTTGGAATACCTTTGTACAGAGTCAGAATGTTATGTACAGTGTTGGAATTCTTTCTACAGAGTTGGAATACCTTTGTACAGAGTTGGAATGCTTTCTACGGGGTTGGAATACCTTTGTACAGAGTTGGAATGCTTTCTACAGGGCTGGAATGCTTTTTACAGGGTTTTAATGCTTTCTACAGGGTTGGAATGCTTTCTACAGAGTTGGAATACCTTTGTACATGGTTGGAACAGCTTTGTACAGGGTTGGAATGCTTTCTACAGGGTTGGAATGCTTTCTACAGGGTTTTAATGCTTTCTACAGAGTTGGAATACCTTTGTACAGGGTTGGAACAGCTTTGTACAGGGTTGGAATACTTTCTACAGGGTTGGAATGCTTTCTAGAGGGTTGGAATGCTTTAGACAGGGTTGGAATGCCTTCGACAGAGTTGGAATACCTTTGTACAGAGTTGGAATGCTTTCTACAGGGTTGGAATACCTTTGTACAGAGTCAGAATGTTATGTACAGTGTTGGAATTCTTTCTACAGAGTTGGAATACCTTTGTACAGAGTTGGAATGCTTTCTACGGGGTTGGAATACCTTTGTACAGAGTTGGAATGCTTTCTACAGGGCTGGAATGCTTTTTACAGGGTTTTAATGCTTTCTACAGGGTTGGAATGCTTTCTACAGGGTTGGAATGCTTTCGACAGTGTTGGAATACCTTTGTACAGAGTCAGAATTTTATGTACAGGGTTGGAATTCTTTCTACAGAGTTGGAATACCTTTGTACAGAGTTGGAATACCTTTGTACAGAGTTGGAATGCTTTCTACAGGGTTGGAATGCTTTCGACAGAGTTGGAATACCTTTGTACAGAGTTGGAATACCTTTGTACAGGGTTGGAACAGCTTTGTACAGCGTTGGAATACTTTCTACAGGGTTGGAATGCTTTCTAGAGGGTTGGAATGCTTTCTAGAGGGTTGGAATGCTTTCTACAGGGTTGGAATGCTTTCTACAGAGTTGGAATACCTTTGTACAGGGTTGGAACAGCTTTGTACAGGGTTGGAATAATTTCTACAGGGATGGAATGCTTTCTACAGGGTTGGAATACCTTTGTACAGAGTTGGAATACCTTTGTACAGGGTTGGAACAGCTTTGTACAGCGTTGGAATACTTTCTACAGGGTTGGAATGCTTTCTAGAGGGTTGGAATGCTTTCTACAGGGTTGGAATGCTTTCTACAGAGTTGGAATACCTTTGTACAGGGTTGGAACAGCTATGTACAGGGTTGGAATAATTTCTACAGGGTTGGAATGCTTTCTACAGGGTTGGAATACCTTTGTACAGAGTTGGAATGCTTTCTAGATGGTTGGAATGCTTTCTACATGGTTCGAATGCTTTCGACAGAGTTGGAATACCTTTGTACAGAGTTGGAATGCTTTCTACAGGGTTGGAATACCTTTGTACAGGGTTGGAATGCTTTCTACAGGGTTGGAATGCTTTCTACAGGGTTGGGATGCTTTCGACAGAGTTGGAATACCTTTGTACAGAGTTGGAATGCTTTCTAGATGGTTGGAATGCTTTCTACATGGTTCGAATGCTTTCGACAGAGTTGGAATACCTTTGTACAGAGTTGGAATGCTTTCTACAGGGTTGGAATACCTTTGTACAGAGTTGGAATGCTTTCTACAGGGTTTTAATGCTTTCTGCAGGGTTGGAATGCTTTCTACCGGGTTGGAATGCTTTCGACAGAGTTGGAATACCTTTGTACAGAGTCAGAATGTTATGTACAGGGTTGGAATTCTTTCTACAGATTTGGAATACCTTTGTACAGAGTTGGAATGCTTTCTACAGGGTTGGAATACCTTTGTACAGAGTTGGAATGCTTTCTAGAGGGTTGGAATGCTTTCTACAGGGTTGGAATGCTTTCTACAGAGTTGGAATACCTTTGTACAGGGTTGGAACAGATTTGTACAGGGTTGGAATACTTTCTACAGGGTTGGAATGCTTTCTAGAGGGTTGGAATGCTTTCGACAGGGTTGGAATGCCTTCGACAGAGTTGGACTACCTTTGTACAGGGTTGGAACAGCTTTGTACAGGGTTGGAATAATTTCTACAGGGTTGGAATGCTTTCTACAGGGTTGGAATACCTTTGTACAGAGTTGGAATACCTTTGTACAGGGTTGGAACAGCTTTGTACAGCGTTGGAATACTTTCTACAGGGTTGGAATGCTTTCTAGAGGGTTGGAATGCTTTCTAGAGGGTTGGAATGCTTTCTACAGGGTTGGAATGCTTTCTACAGAGTTGGAATACCTTTGTACAGGGTTGGAACAGCTTTGTACAGGGTTGGAATACTTTCTACAGGGATGGAATACTTTCTACAGGGTTGGAATGCTTTCTACAGGGTTGGAATGCTTTCGACAGGGTTGGAATGCTTTCGACAGAGTTGGAATACCTTTGTACAGAGTTGGAATAACTTTGTACAGGGAAGGAATACTTTCTACAGGGTTGGAATACTTTCTACAGGGTTGGAATGCTTTCTACAGGCTTGGAATGCTTTCGACAGGGTTGGAATGCTTTCTACAGGGTTGGAATGCTTTCTACAGGGTTGGAATGCTTTCTACAGGGTTGGAATACTTTCTACAGGGTTGGAATACTTTCTACAGGGTTGGAATGCTTTCGACAGGGTTGGAATGCTTTCGACAGAGTTGGAATACCTTTGTGCAGGGTTGGAATGCTTTCTACAGGGTTGGAATGCTTACTACAGGGTTGGAATGCTTTCTACAGGGTTAGAATGGTTTCGACAGAGTTGGAATACCTTTCTACAGAGTTGGAATAACTTTGTACAGGGTTGGAATGCTTTCTAGAGGGTTGGAATGCTTTCTAGAGGGTTGGAATGCTTTCTACAGGGTTGGAATGCTTTCTACAGGGTTGGAATGATTTCGACAGGGTTGGAATGCTTTCTACAGGGTTGGAATGCTTTCTACAGGGTTGGAATGATTTCTACAGGGTTGGAATTCTTTCGAGAGGGTTGGAATACCATTGTACAGGGTTGGAATGCTTTCTACACGGCGGGAATGCTTTCTACAGGGTTGGAATGCTTTCTACAGGTTTGGAATAACTTTGTACAGAGTTGGAATGCTTTCTACAGTGTTGGAATTCTTTCGATAGAGTTGGAATACCTTTGTACAGAGTTGGAATACCTTTGTAGAGAGTTGGAATGCTTTCTACAGGGTTGGAATTTTTTCGGCAGGGTTGGAATTCTTTCGACAGAGTTGGAATACCTTTGTACAGGGTTGGAATGATTTCTACAGGGTTGGAATTCTTTCTACAGGGTTGGTATGCTTTCTAGAGGGTTGGAATACCTTTGTACAGTGTTGGAATACCTTTGTACAGGGTTGGAATGCTTTCTACAGAGCTGGAATGCTTTCTACAGGATTGGAATGCTTTCTACAGGGTTGGAATTTTTTCGGCAGTGTTGGAATACCTTTGTGCAGAGTTAGAATGTTATGTACAGCGTTGGAGTGCTTTCTACAGGGTTGGAACGCTTCCTACAGGGTTAGAATGGTTTCGACAGATTTGGAATACCTTTGTACAGGGTTGGAATGCTTTCTACAGAGTTGGAATACCCTTGTACAGGGTTGGAATGCTTTCTACAGGGTTGGAATGCCTTCGACATGGTTGGAATGCTTTCGACAGAGTTGGAATGCTTTCGACAGGGTTGGAATGCTTTCGACAGAGTTGAAATACCTTTGTACAGAGTTGGAATAATTTTGTACAGGGTAGGAATACTTTCTACAGGATAGGAATACTTTCTACAGGGTTGGAATGCTTTCTACAGGGTTGGAATGCTTTCGACTGGGTTGGAATGCTTTCTACAGGGTTGGAATGCTTTCGACAGGGTTGGAATACTTTCTACAGGGTTGGAATGCTTTCGACAGGGTTGGAATACTTTCTACAGGGTTGGAATGGTTTCGACAGAGTTGGAATACCTTTGAACAGAGTTGGAATAACTTTGTACAGGGTTGGAATGCTTTCTACAGGGTTGGAATGCTTTCGACAGAGATGGAATACCTTTGTATAGGGTTGGAATGCTTCCTACAGGGTTGCAATGCTTTCTACAGGGTTGGAATGCTTTCTACAGAGTTGGAGTACCTTTGTACATGGTTGGGATGCCTTCTACAGGGTTGGAATGCTTTCTACAGGGTTGGAATGCTTTCGACAGAGATGGAATACCTTTGTTCAGAGTTGGAAAGCTTTCTACAGGGTTGGAATACTTCCTACAGGATTGGAATGTTTTGTACGGTGTTGGAATGCTTTCTACAGGGTGGGAATGCTTCCTAGAGTGTTGGAATTCTTTCGACAGAGTTGGAATACCTTTGTACAGAGTTGGAATGCTTTCTGCAGTGTTGGAATTCTTTCGATGGAGTTGGAATAACTTTGTACAGAGTTGGAATACCTTTGTACAGAGTTGGAATGCTTTCTACAGAGTTGGAATGCTTTCTACAGGATTGGAATGCTTTCTGCAGGGTTGGAATGCTTATTACAGGGTTGGAACGCTTTCGACAGTGCTGAAATGCTTTCGACAGATTTGGTATTCTTTCGACAGAGTTGGAATACCTTTGTACAGAGTTGGAATGCTTTCTACAGGGTTGGAATGCTTTCTACAGGGTTGGAATGCTTTCGACAGAGTTGGAATACCGTAATGCTACATAACGTTATACGTTATTACGTAACAGTATGTAACGTTATACGTTATACGGTAGTAGTATATAACGTTATACGTTATAAGGTAATAGTATATAACGTTATACGTTATAAGGTAATGGTATATAACGTATAACGTTGTAAGATAACAGTATATTAAGTATAACGATATAAGGTAATAGTATATAACGTTATTCGTTATAACGTAATGCTACATAACGTTATACGATATAAGGTTATAGTATATAACGATATACGTTATAACGTAGTGCTACATAACGTTATACGTTATAAGGTAAGAGTATATAACGTTATACGTTATAACGTAGTGCTACATAACGTTATACGTTATAAGGTAATAGTATATAACGTTATACGTTATAAAGTAGTGCTACATAACGTTATACGTTATAACGTAATAGTATACAACGTCATACGTTATAACGTAATGCTACATAACGTTATACGTTATAACGTAATAGTATACAACGTTATACGTTATAACGTAATGCTATCTAACGTTATACGTTATAACGTAATAGTATAAACGTTATACGTTATAACGTAGTAGTATAAACGTTATACGTTATAACGTAATGCTACATAACGTTATACGTTATAAGGTAATAGTATACAACGTTATATGTTATAGCATAATGCTACATAACGTTATACGTTATAACGTAATGCTACATAACGTTATACGTTATAAGGTAGTAGTATACAACGTTATACGTTATAACGTAATGCTACATAACGTTATACGTTATAAGGTACTAGTATACAACGTTATACGTTATAACGTCGTGCTACATAACGTTATACGTTATAACGTAATAGTATACAACGTTATACGTTATAACGTAATGCTACATAACGTTATACGTTATAACGTAATAGTATACTACGTTATACGTTATAACGTAATGCTACATAACGATATACGTTATAAGGTAATAGTATATAACGTTATACGTTATAACGTAATGCTACATAACGTAATACGTTATAAGGTAACAGTATATAACGTTATACGATATAACGTAGTGCAACATAACGTTATACGTTATAACGTAGTGCTACATAACGTTATACCTTATAACGTAGTGCTACATAACGTTATACGTTATAACGTAATAGTATACAACGTTATACGTTATAACGTAATGCTACATAACGTTATACGTTATAACGTAATGCTCCATAACGTTATACGTTATAACGTAATGCTCCATAACGTTATACGTTATAACGTAATAGTATACGACGTTATATGTTATAGCGTAATGCTACATAACGTTATACGCTATAGCGTAATGCTACATAACGTTATACGTTATAAGGAAATAGTATATAACGGTATACGTTATAACGTAATGCTATCTAACGTTATACGTTATAACGTAATAGTATAAACGTTATACGTTATAACGTAGTAGTATAAACGTTATACGTTATAACGTAATGCTACATAACGTTATACGTTATAAGGTAATAGTATACAACGTTATATGTTATAGCATAATGCTACATAACGTTATACGTTATAACGTAATGCTACATAACGTTATACGTTATAACGTAATAGTATACAACGTTATACGTTATAACGTAATGCTACATAACGTTATACGTTATAACGTAATAGTATACAACGTTATACGTTATAACGTAATGCTACATAACGTTATACGTTATAAGGTAATAGTATACAACGTTATATGTTATAGCATAATGCTACATAACGTTATACGTTATAACGTAATGCTACATAACGTTATACGTTATAAGGTAGTAGTATACAACGTTATACGTTACACGTAATGCTACATAACGTTATACGTTATAAGGTACTAGTATACAACGTTATAAGTTATAACGTCGTGCTACATAACGTTATACGTTATAACGTAATAGTATACAACGTTATACGTTATAACGTAATGCTACATAACGTTATATGTTATAACGTAATAGTATACTACGTTATACGTTATAACGTAATGCTACATAACGTTATACGTTATAAGGTAGTAGTATACAACGTTATACGTTATAACGTAATGCTACACAACGTTATACGTTATAAGGTACTAGTATACAACGTTATACGTTATAACGTAGTGCTACATGACGTTATACGTTATAACGTAGTGCTACATAACGTTATACGTTATAACGTAATAGTATACAACGTTATATGTTATAGCATAATGCTACATAACGTTATACGTTATAACGTAATGCTACATAACGTTATACGTTATAAGGTAGTAGTATACAACGTTATACGTTACACGTAATGCTACATAACGTTATACGTTATAAGGTACTAGTATACAACGTTATAAGTTATAACGTCGTGCTACATAACGTTATACGTTATAACGTAATAGTATACAACGTTATACGTTATAACGTAATGCTACATGACGTTATACGTTATAACCTAATGCTACATAACGTTATACGTTATAAGGTAATAGTATACAACGTATAACGTTATAAGGTAACAATATATAAGGATATACGTTATAACGTAATGCTACATAACGTAATACGTTATAAGGTAACAGTACATAGCGTTATACGATATAACGTAGTGCTACATAACGTTATACGTTATAACGTGGTGCTACATAACGTTATACGTTATAACGTCGTGCTACATAACGTTATACGTTATAACGTAATAGTATACAACGTTATACGTTATAACGTAATGCTACATAACGTTATACGTTATAACGTAATAGTATACAACGTTATACGATATAACGCAATGCTATCTAACGTTATACGTTATAACGTAGTAGTATACAACGTTAAACGTTATAACGTAATGCTACATAACGTTATACGTTATAACGTAATAGTATAGAACGTTATACGTTATAACGTAATGCTACATAACGTTATACGTTATAACGTAATAGTATACAACGTTATACGTTATAACGTAATACTACATAACGTTATACGTTATAACGTAATAGTATACAACGTTATACGTTATGACGTAATGCTACATAACGTTATACGTTATAACGTCGTGCTACGTAACGTTATACGTTATAACGTAATAGTATACAACGTTATATGTTATAGCATAATGCTACATAACGTTATACGTTATAACGTAATGCTATCTAACGTTATACGTTATAACGTAATAGCATAAACGTTATACGATATAACGTAGTGCTACATAACGTTATACGTTATAACGTAGTGCTACATAACGTTATACGTTATAAGGTAATAGTATATAACGTTATACGTTATAACGTAGTGCTACATAACGTTATACGTTATAACGTAATAGTATACAACGTCATACGTTATAACGTAATGCTACATAACGTTATACGTTATATCGTAATAGTATACAACGTTATACGTTATAACGTAATGCTACATATCGTTATACGTTATAAGGTAATAGTATACAACGTTATATGTTATAGCATAATGCTACATAACGTTATGCGTTATAACGTAATGCTACATAACGTTATACGTTATAAGGTAGTAGTATACAACGTTATACGTTATAACGTAATGCTACATAACGTTATACGTTATAAGGTACCAGTATATAACGTTATACGTAATAACGTAGTGCTACATAACGTTATACGTTATAACGTAATAGTATAGAACGTTATACGTTATAACGTAATGCTACATAACGTTATACGTTATAACGTAATAGTATACAACGTTATACGTTATAACGTTATACTACATAACGTTATCCGTTATAACGTAATAGTATACAACGTTATTCGTTATAACGTAATGCTACATAACGTTATACGTTATAAGGTAATAGTATACCACGTTATACGTTATAACGTAATGCTACATAACGTTATACGTTATAAGGTACTAGTATACAACGTATAACGTTATAAGGTAACAATATATAAGGATATACGTTATAACGTAATGCTACATAACGTAATACGTTATAAGGTAACAGTACATAGCGTTATACGATATAACGTAGTGCTACATAACGATATACGTTATAACGTGGTGCTACATAACGTTATACGTTATAACGTCGTGCTACATAACGTTATACGTTATAACGTAATAGTATACAACGTTATACGTTATAACGTAATGCTACATAACATTATACGTTATAAGGTTATAGTATACAACGTTATATGTTATAGCATAATGCTACATAACGTTATACGTTATAACGTAATGCTACATAACGTTATACGTTATAAGGTACTAGTATACAACGTTATACGTTATAACCTAATGCTACATAACGTTATACGTTATAAGGGAATAGTATACAACGTATAACGTTATAAGGTAACAATGTATATGGATATACGTTATAACGTAATGCTACATAACGTAATACGTTATAAGGTAACAGTACATAGCGTTATACGATATAACGTAGTGCTACATAACGTTATACGTTATAACGTGGTGCTACATAACGTTATACGTTATAACGTAATAGTATACAACGTCATACGTTATAACGTAATGCTACATAACGTTATACGTTATATTGTAATAGTATACAACGTTATACGTTATAACGTAATGCTACATAACTTTATACGTTGTAAGGTAATAGTATACAACGTTATATGTTATAGCAGAATGCTACATAACGATATACGTTATAACGTAATGCTACATAACGTTATACGTTATAAGGTAGTAGTATACAACGTTATACGTTATAACGTAATGCTACATAACGTTATACGTTATAAGGTACTAGTATATAACGTTATACGTTATAACGTAGTGCTACATAAAGTTATACGTTATAACGTAATAGTATAGAACGTTATACGTTATAACGTAATGCTACATAACGTTATACGTTATAACGTAATAGTATACAACGTTATACGTTATAACGTAATAGTATACAACGTTATACGTTATAACGTAATACTACATAACGTTATACGTTATAACGTAATAGTATACAACGTTATTCGTTATAACGTAATGCTACATAACGTTATACGTTATAAGGTAATAGTATACCACGTTATACGTTATAACGTAATGCTACATAACGCTATACGTTATAAGGTACTAGTATACAACGTATAACGTTATAAGGTAACAATATATAAGGATATACGTTATAACGTAATGCTACATAACGTAATACGTTATAAGGTAACAGTCCATAGCGTTATACGATATAACGTAGTGCTACATAACGTTATACGTTATAACGTGGTGCTACATAACGTTATACGTTATAACGTCGTGCTACATAACGTTATACGTTATAACGTAATAGTATACAACGTTATACGTTATAACGTAATGCTACATAACGTTATACGTTATAACGTAATAGTATACAACGTTATACGTTATAACGCAATGCTATCTAACGTTATACGTTATAACGTAGTAGTATACAACGTTATACGTTATAACGTAATGCTACATAACGTTATACGTTATAACGTAATAGTATAGAACGTTATACGTTATAACGTAATGCTACATAACGTTATACGTTATAACGTAATAGTATACAACGTTATACGTTATTACGTAATACTACATAACGATATACGTTATAACGTAATAGTATACAACGTTATACGTTATGACGTAATGCTACATAACGTTATACGTTATAACGTCGTGCTACGTAACGTTATACGTTATAACGTAATAGTATACAACGTTATATGTTATAGCATAATGCTACATAACGTTATACGTTATAACGTAATGCTATCTAACGTTATACGTTATAACGTAATAGCATAAACGTTATACGATATAACGTAGTGCTACATAACGTTATACGGTATAACGTAGTGCTACATAACGTTATACGTTATAAGGTAATAGTATATAACGTTATACGTTATAACGTAGTGCTACATAACGTTATACGTTATAACGTAATAGTATACAACGTCATACGTTATAACGTAATGCTACATAACGTTATACGTTATATCGTAATAGTATACAACGTTATACGTTATAACGTAATGCTACATAACGTTATACGTTATAAGGTAATAGTATACAACGTTATATGTCATAGCATAATGCTACATAACGTTATGCGTTATAACGTAATGCTACATAACGTTATACGTTATAAGGTAGTAGTATACAACGTTATACGTTATAACGTAATGCTACATAACGTTATACGTTATAAGGTACTAGTATATAACGTTATACGTTATAACGTAGTGCTACATAACGTTATACGTTATAACGTAATAGTATAGAACGTTATACGTTATAACGTAATGCTACATAACGTTATACGTTATAACGTAATAGCATACAACGTTATACGTTATAACGTTATACTACATAACGTTATACGTTATAACGTAATAGTATACAACGTTATTCGTTATAACGTAATGCTACATAACGTTATACGTTATAAGGTAATAGTATACCACGTTATACGTTATAACGTAATGCTACATAACGTTATACGTTATAAGGTACTAGTATACAACGTATAACGTTATAAGGTAACAATATATAAGGATATACGTTATAACGTAATGCTACATAACGTAATACGTTATAAGGTAACAGTACATAGCGTTATACGATATAACGTAGTGCTACATAACGTTATACGTTATAACGTGGTGCTACATAACGTTATACGTTATAACGTCGTGCTACATAACGTTATACGTTATAACGTAATAGTATACAACGTTATACGTTATAACGTAATGCTACATAACATTATACGTTATAAGGTTATAGTATACAACGTTATATGTTATAGCATAATGCTACATAACGTTATACGTTATAACGTAATGCTACATAACGTTATACGTTATAAGGTACTAGTATACAACGTTATACGTTATAACCTAATGCTACATAACGTTATACGTTATAAGGTAATAGTATACAACGTATAACGTTATAAGGTAACAATGTATATGGATATACGTTATAACGTAATGCTACATAACGTAATACGTTATAAGGTAACAGTACATAGCGTTATACGATATAACGTAGTGCTACATAACGTTATACGTTATAACGTGGTGCTACATAACGTTATACGTTATAACGTCGTGCTACATAACGTTATACGTTATAACGTAATAGTATACAACGTTATACGTTATAACGTAATGCTACATAACGTTATACGTTATAACGTAATCGTATACAACGTTATACGTTATAACGCAATGCTATCTAACGTTATACGTTATAACGTAGTAGTATACAACGTTATACGTTATAACGTAATGCTACATATCGTTATACGTTATAACGTAATAGTATACAACGTTATACGTTATAACGTAATGCTACATAACGTTATACGTTATAACGTAATGCTACATAACGTTATACGTTATAACGTAATGCTACATAACGTTATACGTTATAACGTACTAGTATACAACGTTATACGTTATAACGTAATGCTACATAACGTTATACGTTATAACGTAATAGTATACAACGTTGTACGTTATAACGTAATGCTACATATCGTTATACGTTATAACGTAATAGTATACAACGTTATACGTTATAACGTAATGCTACATAACGTTATACGTTATAAGGTAATAGTATACCACGTTATACGTTATAACGTAATGCTACATAACGTTATACGTTATAAGGTACTAGTATACAACGTTATACGTTATAACCTAATGCTACATAACGTTATACGTTATAAGGTAATAGTATACAACGTATAACGTTATAAGGTAACAATATATAAGGATATACGTTATAACGTAATGCTACATAACGTAATACGTTATAAGGTAACAGTACATAGCGTTATACGATATAACGTAGTGCTACATAACGTTATACGTTATAACGTGGTGCTACATAACGTTATACGTTATAACGTCGTGCTACATAACGTTATACGTTATAACGTAATAGTATACAACGTTATACGTTATAACGTAATGCTACATAACGTTATACGTTATAACGTAATAGTATACAACGTTATACGTTATAACGCAATGCTATCTAACGTTATACGTTATAACGTAGTAGTATACAACGTTATACGTTATAACGTAATGCTACATAACGTTATACGTTATAACGTAATAGTATAGAACGTCATACGTTATAACGTAATGCTACATAACGTTATACGTTATAACGTATTAGTATACAACGTTATACGTTATAACGTAATACTACATAACGTTATACGTTATAACGTAATAGTATACAACGTTATACGTTATGACGTAATGCTACATAACGTTATACGTTATAACGTCGTGCTACGTAACGTTATACGTTATAACATAATAGTATACAACGTTATATGTTATAGCATAATGCTACATAACGTTATACGTTATAAGGTACTAGTATACAACGTTATACGTTATAACCTAATGCTACATAACGTTATACGTTATAAGGTAATAGTATACAACGTATAACGTTATAAGGTAACAATGTATATGGATATACGTTATAACGTAATGCTACATAACGTAATACGTTATAAGGTAACAGTACATAGCGTTATACGATATAACGTCGTGCTACATAACGTTATACGTTATAACGTAATAGTATACAACGTTATACGTTATAACGTAATGCTACATAACATTATACGTTATAAGGTTATAGTATACAACGTTATATGTTATAGCATAATGCTACATAACGTTATACGTTATAACGTAATGCTACATAACGTTATACGTTATAAGGTACTAGTATACAACGTTATACGTTATAACCTAATGCTACATAACGTTATACGTTATAAGGTAATAGTATACAACGTATAACGTTATAAGGTAACAATGTATATGGATATACGTTATAACGTAATGCTACATAACGTAATACGTTATAAGGTAACAGTACATAGCGTTATACGATATAACGTAGTGCTACATAACGTTATACGTTATAACGTGGTGCTACATAAGGTTATACGTTATAACGTAATAGTATACAACGTCATACGTTATAACGTAATGCTACATAACGTTATACGTTATATTGTAATAGTATACAACGTTATACGTTATAACGTAATGCTACATAACTTTATACGCTGTAAGGTAATAGTATACAACGTTATATGTTATAGCAGAATGCTACATAACGATATACGTTATAACGTAATGCTACATAACGTTATACGTTATAAGGTAGTAGTATACAACGTTATACGTTATAACGTAATGCTACATAACGTTATACGTTATAAGGTACTAGTATATAACGTTATACGTTATAACGTAGTGCTACATAAAGTTATACGTTATAACGTAATAGTATAGAACGTTATACGTTATAACGTAATGCTACATAACGTTATACGTTATAACGTAATAGTATACAACGTTATACGTTATAACGTAATAGTATACAACGTTATACGTTATAACGTAATACTACATAACGTTATACGTTATAACGTAATAGTATACAACGTTATTCGTTATAACGTAATGCTACATAACGTTATACGTTATAAGGTAATAGTATACCACGTTATACGTTATAACGTAATGCTACATAACGTTATACGTTATAAGGTACTAGTATACAACGTATAACGTTATAAGGTAACAATATATAAGGATATACGTTATAACGTAATGCTACATAACGTAATACGTTATAAGGTAACAGTACATAGCGTTATACGATATAACGTAGTGCTACATAACGTTATACGTTATAACGTGGTGCTACATAACGTTATACGTTATAACGTCGTGCTACATAACGTTATACGTTATAACGTAATAGTATACAACGTTATACGTTATAACGTAATGCTACATAACGTTATACGTTATAACGTAATAGTATACAACGTTATACGTTATAACGCAATGCTATCTAACGTTATACGTTATAACGTAATAGCATAGAACGTTATACGTTATAACGTAATGCTACATAACGTTATACGTTATAACGTAATAGTATACAACGTTATACGTTATAACGTAATACTACATAACGTTATACGTTATAACGTAATAGTATACAACGTTATACGTTATGACGTAATGCTACATAACGTTATACGTTATAACGTCGTGCTACGTAACGTTATACGTTATAACGTAATAGTATACAACGTTATATGTTATAGCATAATGCTACATAACGTTATACGTTATAACGTAATGCTATCTAACGTTATACGTTATAACGTAATAGCATAAACGTTATACGATATAACGTAGTGCTACATAACGTTATACGTTATAACGTAATATTATATAACGTTATACGATATAACATAGTGCAACATTACGTTATACGATATAACGTAGTGCTACATAACGTTATACGTCATAACGTAATAGTATACAACGTTATACGTTATAACGTAATGCTACATAACGATATACGTTATAAGGTAATAGTATATAACGTTATACGTTATAACGTAATGCTACATAACGTTATACGTTATAACGTAATGCTCCATAACGTTATACGTTATAACGTAATAGTATACGACGTTATATGTTATAGCGTAATGCTACATAACGTTATACACTATAGCGTAATGCTACATAACGTTATACGTTATAAGGTAATAGTATATAACGTTATACGTTATAACGTAGTGCTACATAACGTTATACGTTATAACGTAATAGTATACAACGTCATACGTTATAACGTAATGCTACATAACGTTATACGTTATATCGAAATAGTATACAACGTTATACGTTATAACGTAATGCTACATAACGTTATACGTTATAAGGTAATAGTATACAACGTTATATGTTATAGCATAATGCTACATAACGTTATGCGTTATAACGTAATGCTACATAACGTTATACGTTATAAGGTAGTAGTATACAACGTTATACGTTATAACGTAATGCTACATAACGTTATACGTTATAAGGTACTAGTATATAACGTTATACGTTATAACGTAGTGCTACATAACGTTATACGTTATAACGTAATAGTATAGAACGTTATACGTTATAACGTAATGCTACATAACGTTATACGTTATAACGTAATAGTATACAACGTTATACGTTATAACGTTATACTACATAACGTTATACGTTATAACGTAATAGTATACAACGTTATTCGTTATAACGTAATGCTACATAACGTTATACGTTATAAGGTAATAGTATACCACGTTATACGTTATAACGTAATGCTACATAACGTTATACGTTATAAGGTACTAGTATACAACGTATAACGTTATAAGGTAACAATATATAAGGATATACGTTATAACGTAATGCTACATAACGTAATACGTTATAAGGTAACAGTACATAGCGTTATACGATATAACGTAGTGCTACATAACGTTATACGTTATAACGTGGTGCTACATAACGTTATACGTTATAACGTCGTGCTACATACCGTTATACGTTATAACGTAATAGTATACAACGTTATACGTTATAACGTAATGCTACATAACATTATACGTTATAAGGTTATAGTATACAACGTTATATGTTATAGCATAATGCTACATAACGTTATACGTTATAACGTAATGCTACATAACGTTATACGTTATAAGGTACTAGTATACAACGTTATACGTTATAACCTAATGCTACATAACGTTATACGTTATAAGGTAATAGTATACAACGTATAACGTTATAAGGTAACAATGTATATGGATATACGTTATAACGTAATGCTACATAACGTAATACGTTATAAGGTAACAGTACATAGCGTTATACGATATAACGTAGTGCTACATAACGTTATACGTTATAACGTGGTGCTACATAACGTTATACGTTATAACGTCGTGCTACATAACGTTATACGTTATAACGTAATAGTATACAACGTTATACGTTATAACGTAATGCTACATAACGTTATACGTTATAACGTAATCGTATACAACGTTATACGTTATAACGCAATGCTATCTAACGTTATACGTTATAACGTAATGCTACATATCGTTATACGTTATAACGTAATAGTATACAACGTTATACGTTATAACGTAATGCTACATAACGTTATACGTTATAACGTAATAGTATACAACGTTATACGTTATAACGTAATGCTACATAACGTTATACGTTATAACGTAATGCTACATAACGTTATACGTTATAACGTACTAGTATACAACGTTATACGTTATAACGTAATGCTACATAACGTTATACGTTATAACGTAATAGTATACAACGTTGTACGTTATAACGTAATGCTACATATCGTTATACGTTATAACGTAATAGTATACAACGTTATACGTTATAACGTAATGCTACATAACGTTATACGTTATAAGGTAATAGTATACCACGTTATACGTTATAACGTAATGCTACATAACGTTATACGTTATAAGGTACTAGTATACAACGTTATACGTTATAACCTAATGCTACATAACGTTATACGTTATAAGGTAATAGTATACAACGTATAACGTTATAAGGTAACAATATATAAGGATATACGTTATAACGTAATGCTACATAACGTAATACGTTATAAGGTAACAGTACATAGCGTTATACGATATAACGTAGTGCTACATAACGTTATACGTTATAACGTGGTGCTACATAACGTTATACGTTATAACGTCGTGCTACATAACGTTATACGTTATAACGTAATAGTATACAACGTTATACGTTATAACGTAATGCTACATAACGTTATACGTTATAACGTAATAGTATACAGCGTTATACGTTATAACGCAATGCTATCTAACGTTATACGTTATAACGTAGTAGTATACAACGTTATACGTTATAACGTAATGCTACATAACGTTATACGTTATAACGTAATAGTATAGAACGTCATACGTTATAACGTAATGCTACATAACGTTATACGTTATAACGTAATAGTATACAACGTTATACGTTATAACGTAATACTACATAACGTTATACGTTATAACGTAATAGTATACAACGTTATACGTTATGACGTAATGCTACATAACGTTATACGTTATAACGTCGTGCTACGTAACGTTATACGTTATAACATAATAGTATACAACGTTATATGTTATAGCATAATGCTACATAACGTTATACGTTATAACGTAATGCTATCTAACGTTATACGTTATAACGTAATAGCATAAACGTTATACGATATAACGTAGTGCTACATAACGTTATACGTTATAACGTAGTGCTACATAACGTTATACGTTATAAGGTAATAGTATATAACGTTATACGTTATAACGTAGTGCTACATAACGTTATACGTTATAACGTAATAGTATACAACGTCATACGTTATAACGTAATGCTACATAACGTTATACGTTATATCGTAATAGTATACAACGTTATACGTTATAACGTAATGCTACATAACGTTATACGTTATAAGGTAATAGTATACAACGTTATATGTTATAACGTTATACTACATAACGTTATACATTATAACGTAATAGTATACAACGTTATTCGTTATAACGTAATGCTACATAACGTTATACGTTATAAGGTAATAGTATACCACGTTATACGTTATAACGTAATGCTACATAACGTTATACGTTATAAGGTACTAGTATACAACGTATAACGTTATAAGGTAACAATATATAAGGATATACGTTATAACGTAATGCTACATAACGTAATACGTTATAAGGTAACAGTACATAGCGTTATACGATATAACGTAGTGCTACATAACGTTATACGTTATAACGTGGTGCTACATAACGTTATACGTTATAACGTCGTGCTACATAACGTTATACGTTATAACGTAATAGTATACAACGTTATACGTTATAACGTAATGCTACATAACGTTATACGTTATAAGGTACTAGTATACAACGTTATACGTTATAACCTAATGCTACATAACGTTATACGTTATAACGTAATGCTACATAACGTTATACGTTATAAGGTACTAGTATACAACGTTATACGTTATAACCTAATGCTACATAACGTTATACGTTATAAGGTAATAGTATACAACGTATAACGTTATAAGGTAACAATGTATATGGATATACGTTATAACGTAATGCTACATAACGTAATACGTTATAAGGTAACAGTACATAGCGTTATACGATATAACGTAGTGCTACATAACGTTATACGTTATAACGTAATGCTACATAACGTTATACGTTATAAGGTACTAGTATACAACGTTATACGTTATAACGTAATGCTACATAACGTTATACGTTATAAGGTAGTAGTATACAACGTTATACGTTATAACGTAATGCTACATAACGTTATACGTTATAAGGTACTAGTATACAACGTTATACGTTATAACGTAATGCTCCATAACGTTATACGTTATAACGTAATAGTATACGACGTTATATGTTATAGCGTAATGCTACATAACGTTATACGCTATAGCGTAATGCTACATAACGTTATACGTTATAAGGTAATAGTATATAACGTATAACGTTATAAGGTAACAATATATAACGAAATACGTTATAACGTAATGCTTCATAACGTTATACGTTATAAGGTAAGCGTATATAACGTTATACGTTATGGCGTAATGCTACATAACATTATACGTTATAAGGTAATAGTATATAACGATATACGTTATAACGTAGTGCTACATAACGTTATACGTTATAAGGTAAGAGTATATAACGTTATACGTTATAACGTAGTGCTACATAACGTTATACGTTATAAGGTAAGAGTATATAACGATATACGTTATAACGTAGTGCTACATAACGTCATACGTTATAAGGTAATAGTATATAACGTATAACGTTATAAGGTAACAATATATAAGGATATACGTTATAACGTAATGCTACATAACGTAATACGTTATAAGGTAACAGTACATAGCGTTATACGATATAACGTAGTGCTACATAACGTTATACGTTATAACGTGGTGCTACATAACGTTATACGTTATAACGTCGTGCTACATAACGTTATACGTTATAACGTAATAGTATACAACGTTATACGTTATAACGTAATGCTACATAACGTTATACGTTATAACGTAATCGTATACAACGTTATACGTTATAACGCAATGCTATCTAACGTTATACGTTATAACGTAATGCTACATATCGTTATACGTTATAACGTAATAGTATACAACGTTATACGTTATAACGTAATGCTACATAACGTTATACGTTATAACGTAATAGTATACAACGTTATACGTTATAACGTAATGCTACATAACGTTATACGTTATAACGTAATGCTACATAACGTTATACGTTATAACGTACTAGTATACAACGTTATACGTTATAACGTAATGCTACATAACGTTATACGTTATAACGTAATAGTATACAACGTTGTACGTTATAACGTAATGCTACATATCGTTATACGTTATAACGTAATAGTATACAACGTTATACGTTATAACGTAATGCTACATAACGTTATACGTTATAAGGTAATAGTATACCACGTTATACGTTATAACGTAATGCTACATAACGTTATACGTTATAAGGTACTAGTATACAACGTTATACGTTATAACCTAATGCTACATAACGTTATACGTTATAAGGTAATAGTATACAACGTATAACGTTATAAGGTAACAATATATAAGGATATACGTTATAACGTAATGCTACATAACGTAATACGTTATAAGGTAACAGTACATAGCGTTATACGATATAACGTAGTGCTACATAACGTTATACGTTATAACGTGGTGCTACATAACGTTATACGTTATAACGTCGTGCTACATAACGTTATACGTTATAACGTAATAGTATACAACGTTATACGTTATAACGTAATGCTACATAACGTTATACGTTATAACGTAATAGTATACAGCGTTATACGTTATAACGCAATGCTATCTAACGTTATACGTTATAACGTAGTAGTATACAACGTTATACGTTATAACGTAATGCTACATAACGTTATACGTTATAACGTAATAGTATAGAACGTCATACGTTATAACGTAATGCTACATAACGTTATACGTTATAACGTAATAGTATACAACGTTATACGTTATAACGTAATACTACATAACGTTATACGTTATAACGTAATAGTATACAACGTTATACGTTATGACGTAATGCTACATAACGTTATACGTTATAACGTCGTGCTACGTAACGTTATACGTTATAACATAATAGTATACAACGTTATATGTTATAGCATAATGCTACATAACGTTATACGTTATAACGTAATGCTATCTAACGTTATACGTTATAACGTAATAGCATAAACGTTATACGATATAACGTAGTGCTACATAACGTTATACGTTATAACGTAGTGCTACATAACGTTATACGTTATAAGGTAATAGTATATAACGTTATACGTTATAACGTAGTGCTACATAACGTTATACGTTATAACGTAATAGTATACAACGTCATACGTTATAACGTAATGCTACATAACGTTATACGTTATATCGTAATAGTATACAACGTTATACGTTATAACGTAATGCTACATAACGTTATACGTTATAAGGTAATAGTATACAACGTTATATGTTATAACGTTATACTACATAACGTTATACATTATAACGTAATAGTATACAACGTTATTCGTTATAACGTAATGCTACATAACGTTATACGTTATAAGGTAATAGTATACCACGTTATACGTTATAACGTAATGCTACATAACGTTATACGTTATAAGGTACTAGTATACAACGTATAACGTTATAAGGTAACAATATATAAGGATATACGTTATAACGTAATGCTACATAACGTAATACGTTATAAGGTAACAGTACATAGCGTTATACGATATAACGTAGTGCTACATAACGTTATACGTTATAACGTGGTGCTACATAACGTTATACGTTATAACGTCGTGCTACATAACGTTATACGTTATAACGTAATAGTATACAACGTTATACGTTATAACGTAATGCTACATAACGTTATACGTTATAAGGTACTAGTATACAACGTTATACGTTATAACCTAATGCTACATAACGTTATACGTTATAACGTAATGCTACATAACGTTATACGTTATAAGGTACTAGTATACAACGTTATACGTTATAACCTAATGCTACATAACGTTATACGTTATAAGGTAATAGTATACAACGTATAACGTTATAAGGTAACAATGTATATGGATATACGTTATAACGTAATGCTACATAACGTAATACGTTATAAGGTAACAGTACATAGCGTTATACGATATAACGTAGTGCTACATAACGTTATACGTTATAACGTAATGCTACATAACGTTATACGTTATAAGGTACTAGTATACAACGTTATACGTTATAACGTAATGCTACATAACGTTATACGTTATAAGGTAGTAGTATACAACGTTATACGTTATAACGTAATGCTACATAACGTTATACGTTATAAGGTACTAGTATACAACGTTATACGTTATAACGTAATGCTCCATAACGTTATACGTTATAACGTAATAGTATACGACGTTATATGTTATAGCGTAATGCTACATAACGTTATACGCTATAGCGTAATGCTACATAACGTTATACGTTATAAGGTAATAGTATATAACGTATAACGTTATAAGGTAACAATATATAACGAAATACGTTATAACGTAATGCTTCATAACGTTATACGTTATAAGGTAAGCGTATATAACGTTATACGTTATGGCGTAATGCTACATAACATTATACGTTATAAGGTAATAGTATATAACGATATACGTTATAACGTAGTGCTACATAACGTTATACGTTATAAGGTAAGAGTATATAACGTTATACGTTATAACGTAGTGCTACATAACGTTATACGTTATAAGGTAAGAGTATATAACGATATACGTTATAACGTAGTGCTACATAACGTCATACGTTATAAGGTAATAGTATATAACGTATAACGTTATAAGGTAACAATATATAAGGATATACGTTATAACGTAATGCTACATAACGTAATACGTTATAAGGTAACAGTACATAGCGTTATACGATATAACGTAGTGCTACATAACGTTATACGTTATAACGTGGTGCTACATAACGTTATACGTTATAACGTCGTGCTACATAACGTTATACGTTATAACGTAATAGTATACAACGTTATACGTTATAACGTAATGCTACATAACGTTATACGTTATCAGGTACTAGTATACAACGTTATACGTTATAACCTAATGCTACATAACGTTATACGTTATAAGGTAATAGTATACAACGTATAACGTTATAAGGTAACAATGTATATGGATATACGTTATAACGTAATGCTACATAACGTAATACGTTATAAGGTAACAGTACATAGCGTTATACGATATAACGTAGTGCTACATAACGTTATACGTTATAACGTGGTGCTACATAACGTTATACGTTATAACGTCGTGCTACATAACGTTATACGTTATAACGTAATAGTATACAACGTTATACGTTATAACGTAATGCTACATAACGTTATACGTTATAACGTAATCGTATACAACGTTATACGTTATAACGCAATGCTATCTAACGTTATACGTTATAACGTAGTAGTATACAACGTTATACGTTATAACGTAATGCTACATATCGTTATACGTTATAACGTAATAGTATACAACGTTATACGTTATAACGTAATGCTACATAACGTTATACGTTATAACGTAATAGTATACAACGTTATACGTTATAACGTAATGCTACATAACGTTATACGTTATAACGTAATGCTACATAACGTTATACGTTATAACGTACTAGTATACAACGTTATACGTTATAACGTAATGCTACATAACGTTATACGTTATAACGTAATAGTATACAACGTTGTACGTTATAACGTAATGCTACATATCGTTATACGTTATAACGTAATAGTATACAACGTTATACGTTATAACGTAATGCTACATAACGTTATACTTTATAACGTAATAGTATACAACGTTATACGTTATAACGTAATGCTACATAACGTTATACGTTATAACGTAATAGTATACAACGTTATACGTTATAACGTAATGCTACATATAGTTATACGTTATAACGTAATAGTATACAACGTTATACGTTATAACGTAATGCTACATAACGTTATACGTTATAACGTAATAGTATACAACGTTATACGTTATAACGTAATGCTACATAACGTTATACGTTATAAGGTACTAGTATACAACGTTATACGTTATAACGTAATGCTACATAACGTTATACGTTATAAGGTAGTAGTATACAACGTTATACGTTATAACGTAATGCTACATAACGTTATACGTTATAAGGTACTAGTATACAACGTTATACGTTATAACGTCGTGCTACATAACGTTATACGTTATAACGTAATAGTATACAACGTTATACGTTATAACGTCGTGCTACATAACGTTATACGTTATAACGTAATAGTATACAACGTTATACGTTATAACGTAATGCTACATAACGTTATACGTTATAACGTAATAGTATACAACGTTATACGTTATAACGTAATGCTACATAACGTTATACGTTATAACGCAATAGTATACAACGTTATACGTTATAACGTAATGCTACATAACGTTATACGTTATAACGTAATAGTATACAACGTTATACGTTATAACGTAATGCTACATAACGTTATACGTTATAACGCAATAGTATACAACGTTATACGTTATAACGTAATGCTACATAACGTTATACGTTATAACGTAATGCTCCATAACGTTATACGTTATAACGTAATAGTATACGACGTTATATGTTATAGCGTAATGCTACATAACGATATACACTATAGCGTAATGCTACATAACGTTATACGTTATAAGGTAATAGTATATAACGGTATACGTTATAACGTAATGCTACATAACGTTATATGTTATAAGGTAATAGTATATAACGTTGTACGTTATAACGTAGTGCTACATAACGTTATACGTTATAACGTAATAGTATATAACGTTATACGATATAACGTAGTGCAACATAACGTTATATGTTATAACGTAATGCTCCATAACGTTATACGTTATAAGGTAATAGTATATAACGTTATACGATATAACGTAGTGCAACATAACGTTATACGTTATAACGTGGTGCTACATAACGTTATACGTTATAACGCAATAGTATACAACGTTATACGTTATAACGTAATGCTACATAACGTTATACGTTATAACGTAATAGTATATATACGTTATACGTTATAACGTAATGCTATATATCGTTATATGTTATAACGTAATAGTATACAACGTTATACGTTATAACGTAATGCTACATAACGTTATACGTTATAACGTAATAGTATACAACGTTATACGTTATAACGTAATGCTACATAACATTTTACGTCATAAGGTTATAGTATACAACGTTATATGTTATAGCATAATGCTACATAACGTTATACGTTATAACGTAATGCTACATAACGTTATACGTTATAAGGTAGTAGTATACAACGTTATACGTTATAACGTAATGCTACATAACGTTATACGTTATAACGTACTAGTATACAACGTTATACGTTATAACGTCGTGCTACATAACGTAATACGTTATAAGGTAACAGTACATAGCGTTATACGATATAACGTAGTGCTACATAACGTTATACGTTATAACGTGATGCTACATAACGTTATACGTTATAACGTCGTGCTACATAACGTTATACGTTATAACGTAATAGTATACAACGTTATACGTTATAACGTAATGCTACATATCGTTATACGTTATAACGTAATAGTATACAACGTTATACGTTATAACGTAATGCTACATAACATTATACGTTATCAGGTTATAGTATACAACGTTATATGTTATAGCATAATGCTACATAACGTTATACGTTATAACGTCGTGCTACATAACGTTATACGTTATAAGGTAGTAGTATAGAACGTTATGCGTTATATCGTAATGCTACATAACGTTATACGTTATAACGTAATAGTATACAACGAAATACGTTATAACCTAATGCTACATAACGTTATACGTTATAAGGTAATAGTATATAACGTTATACGTTATAGCGTAATGCTACATAACGTCATACGTTATAAGGTAGTAGTATACAACGTTATACGTTATAACGTAATGCTACATAACGTTATACGTTATAACGTACTAGTATACAACGCTATACGTTATAACGTCGTGCTACATAACGTCATACGTTATAGCGTAATAGTATACAACGTTATACGTTATAACGTAATGCTACATAACGTTATACGTTATAACGTAATAGTATACAACGTTATACGTTATAACGTAATGCTACATAACGTTATACGTTATAACGCAATAGTATACAACGTTATACGTTATAACGTAATGCTACATAACGTTATACGTTATAACGTAATATTATATAACGTTATACGATATAACATAGTGCAACATTACGTTATACGATATAACGTAGTGCTACATAACGTTATACGTCATAACGTAATAGTATACAACGTTATACGTTATAACGTAATGCTACATAACGATATACGTTATAAGGTAATAGTATATAACGTTATACGTTATAACGTAATGCTACATAACGTTATACGTTATAACGTAATGCTCCATAACGTTATACGTTATAACGTAATAGTATACGACGTTATATGTTATAGCGTAATGCTACATAACGTTATACACTATAGCGTAATGCTACATAACGTTATACGTTATAAGGTAATAGTATATAACGGTATACGTTATAACGTAAAGCTACATAACGTTATACGTTATAAGGTAATAGTATATAACGTTGTACGTTATAACGTAGTGCTACATAACGTTATACGTTATAACGTAATAGTATATAACGTTATACGATATAACGTAGTGCAACATAACGTTATACGTTATAACGTAATGCTCCATAACGTTATACGTTATAAGGTAATAGTATATAACGTTATACGATATAACGTAGTGCAACATAACGTTATACGTTATAACGTGGTGCTACATAACGTTATACGTTATAACGCAATAGTATACAACGTTATACGTTATAACGTAATGCTACATAACGTTATACGTTATAACGTAATATTCTATAACGTTATACGATATAACGTAGTGCAACATTACGTTATACGTTATAACGTAGTGCTACATAACGTTATACGTCATAACGTAATAGTATACAACGTTATACGTTATAACGTAATGCTACATAACGATATACGTTATAAGGTAATAGTATATAACGTTATACGTTATAACGTAATGCTACATAACGTTATACGTTATAACGTAATGCTCCATAACGTTATACGTTATAACGTAATAGTATACGACGTTATATGTTATAGCGTAATGCTACATAACGTTATACACTATAGCGTAATGCTACATAACGTTATATGTTATAAGGTAATAGTATATAACGGTATACGTTATAACGTAATGCTACATAACGTTATACGTTATAAGGTAATAGTATATAACGTTGTACGTTATAACGTAGTGCTACATAACGTTATACGTTATAACGTAATAGAATACAACGTTATACGTTATAACGTAATGCTACATAACGTTATACGTTATAAGGTAATAGTATATAACGTATAACGTTATAAGGTAACAATATATGACGAAATACGTTATAACCTAATGCTACATAACGTTATACGTTATAAGGTAATAGTATACAACGTATAACGTTATAAGGTAACAATATATAAGGATATACGTTATAACGTAATGCTACATAACGTTATACCTTATAACGTAATAGTATACAACGAAATACGTTATAACGTAATAGTATACAACGAAATACGTTATAACGTAATGCTACATAACGTTATACGTTATAAGGAAATAGTATATAACGTTATACGTTATAGCGTAATGCTACATAACGTTATACGTTATAACGTAATGCTACATAACGTTATACGTTATAAGGTAGTAGTATACAACGTTATACGTTATAACGTAATGCTACATAACGTTATACGTTATAACGTACTAGTATACAACGTTATACGTTATAACGTCGTGCTACATAACGTAATACGTTATAAGGTAACAGTACATAGCGTTATACGATATAACGTAGTGCTACATAACGTTATACGTTATAACGTGATGCTACATAACGTTATACGTTATAACGTCGTGCTACATAACGTTATACGTTATAACGTAATAGTATACAACGTTATACGTTATAACGTAATGCTACATATCGTTATACGTTATAACGTAATAGTATACAACGTTATACGTTATAACGTAATGCTACATAACATTATACGTTATAAGGTTATAGTATACAACGGTATATGTTATAGCATAATGCTACATTACGTTATACGTTATAACGTAATGCTACATAACGATACACGTTATAAGGTAGTAGTATAGAACGTTATACGTTATAACGTAATGCTACATAACGTTATACGTTATAACGTAATAGTATACAACGAAATACGTTATAACCTAATGCTACATAACGTTATACGTTATAAGGTAATAGTATATAACGTTATACGTTATAGCGTAATGCTACATAACGTTATACGTTATAAGGTAGTAGTATACAACGTTATACGTTATAACGTAATGCTACATAACGTTATACGTTATAACGTACTAGTATACAACGTTATACGTTATAACGTCGTGCTACATAACGTTATACGTTATAACGTAATAGTATACAACGTTATACGTTATAACGTAATGCTACATAACGTTATACGTTGTAACGTAATAGTATACAACGTTATATGTTATAGCGTAATGCTACATAACGTTATACACTATAGCGTAATGCTACATAACGTTATACGTTATAAGGTAATAGTATATAACGGTATACGTTATAACGTAATGCTACATAACGTTATACGTTATAAGGTAATAGTATACAACGAAATACGTTATAACCTAATGCTACATAACGTTATACGTTATAAGGTAATAGTATATAACGTTATACGTTATAGCGTAATGCTACATAACGTTATACGTTATAAGGTAGTAGTATACAACGTTATACGTTATAACGTAATGCTACATAACGTTATACGTTATAACGTACTAGTATACAACGTTATACGTTATAACGTCGTGCTACATAACGTTATACGTTATAACGTAATAGTATACAACGTTATACGTTATAACGTAATGCTACATAACGTTATACGTTATAACGTAATAGTATACGACGTTATATGTTATAGCGTAATGCTACATAACGTTATACACTATAGCGTAATGCTACATAACGTTATACGTTATAAGGTAATAGTATATAACGGTATACGTTATAACGTAATGCTACATAACGTTATACGTTATAAGGTAATAGTATATAACGTTGTACGTTATAACGTAGTGCTACATAACGTTATACGTTATAACGTAATAGAATACAACGTTATACGTTATAACGTAATGCTACATAACGTTATACGTTATAAGGTAATAGTATATAACGTATAACGTTATAAGGTAACAATATATGACGAAATACGTTATAACCTAATGCTACATAACGTTATACGTTATAAGGTAATAGTATACAACGTATAACGTTATAAGGTAACAATATATAAGGATATACGTTATAACGTAATGCTACATAACGTTATACGTTATAACGTAATAGTATACAACGAAATACGTTATAACGTAATAGTATACAACGAAATACGTTATAACGTAATGCTACATAACGTTATACGTTATAAGGTAATAGTATATAACGTTATACGTTATAGCGTAATGCTACATAACGTTATACGTTATAACGTACTAGTATACAACGTTATACGTTATAACGTCGTGCTACATAACGTTATACGTTATAACGTAATAGTATACAACGTTATACGTTATAACGTAATGCTACATAACGTTATACGTTATAACGTAATAGTATACGACGTTATATGTTATAGCGTAATGCTACATAACGTTATACACTATAGCGTAATGCTACATAACGTTATACGTTATAAGGTAATAGTATATAACGGTATACGTTATAACGTAATGCTACATAACGTTATACGTTATAAGGTAATAGTATATAACGTTGTACGTTATAACGTAGTGCTACATAACGTTATACGTTATAACGTAATAGAATACAACGTTATACGTTATAACGTAATGCTACATAACGTTATACGTTATAAGGTAATAGTATATAACGTATAACGTTATAAGGTAACAATATATGACGAAATACGTTATAACCTAATGCTACATAACGTTATACGTTATAAGGTAATAGTATACAACGTATAACGTTATAAGGTAACAATATATAAGGATATACGTTATAACGTAATGCTACATAACGTTATACGTTATAACGTAATAGTATACAACGAAATACGTTATAACGTAATAGTATACAACGAAATACGTTATAACGTAATGCTACATAACGTTATACGTTATAAGGTAATAGTATATAACGTTATACGTTATAGCGTAATGCTACATAACGTTATACGTTATAAGGTAATATTATATAACGTTATACGTTATAACGTAATGCTACATAACGTTATACGTTATAACGTAATAGTATACAACGTTATACGTTATAACCTAATGTTACATAACGTTATACGTTATAGGGTAATAGTATACAACGTATAACGTTATAAGGTAACAATCTATAAGGATATACGTTATAACGTAATGCTACATAACGTTATACGTTATAACGTAATAGTATACAACGAAATACGTTATAACGTAATGCTACATAACGTTATACGTTATAAGGTAATAGAATATAACGTTATACGTTATAGCGTAATGCTACATAACGTTATACGTTATAAGGTAATAGTATATAACGTTATACGTTATAACGTAATGCTACATAACGCAATACGTTATAAGGTAACAGTACATAGCGTTATACGATATAACGTAGTGCTACATAACATTATACGTTATAACGTGGTGCTACATAACGTTATACGTTATAACGTCGTGCTACATAACGTTATACGTTATAACGTAATAGTATACAACGTTATACGTTATAACGTAATGCTACATAACGTTATACGTTATAATGTAATAGTATACAACGTTATACGTTATAACGTAATGCTATCTAACGTTATACGTTATAACGTAATAGTATATATACGTTATACGTTATAACGTAATGCTATATATCGTTATATGTTATAACGTAATAGTATACAACGTTATACGTTATAACGTAATGCTACATAACGTTATACGTTATAACGTAATAGTATACAACGTTATACGTTATAACGTAATGCTACATAACATTATACGTCATAAGGTTATAGTATACAACGTTATATGTTATAGCATAATGCTACATAACGTTATACGTTATAACGTAATGCTACATAACGTTATACGTTATAAGGTAGTAGTATACAACGTTATACGTTATAACGTAATGCTACATAACGTTATACGTTATAACGTACTAGTATACAACGTTATACGTTATAACGTCGTGCTACATAACGTAATACGTTATAAGGTAACAGTACATAGCGTTATACGATATAACGTAGTGCTACATAACGTTATACGTTATAACGTGATGCTACATAACGTTATACGTTATAACGTCGTGCTACATAACGTTATACGTTATAACGTAATAGTATTAAACGTTATACGTTATAACGTAATGCTACATATCGTTATACGTTATAACGTAATAGTATACAACGTTATACGTTATAACGTAATGCTACATAACATTATACGTTATCAGGTTATAGTATACAACGTTATATGTTATAGCATAATGCTACATAACGTTATACGTTATAACGTCGTGCTACATAACGTTATACGTTATAAGGTAGTAGTATAGAACGTTATACGTTATATCGTAATGCTACATAACGTTATACGTTATAACGTAATAGTATACAACGAAATACGTTATAACCTAATGCTACATAACGTTATACGTTATAAGGTAATAGTATATAACGTTATACGTTATAGCGTAATGCTACATAACGTCATACGTTATAAGGTAGTAGTATACAACGTTATACGTTATAACGTAATGCTACATAACGTTATACGTTATAACGTACTAGTATACAACGCTATACGTTATAACGTCGTGCTACATAACGTCATACGTTATAGCGTAATAGTATACAACGTTATACGTTATAACGTAATGCTACATAACGTTATACGTTATAACGCAATAGTATACAACGTTATACGTTATAACGTAATGCTACATAACGTTATACGTTATAACGTAATATTATATAACGTTATACGATATAACGTAGTGCAACATTACGTTATACGATATAACGTAGTGCTACATAACGTTATACGTCATAACGTAATAGTATACAACGTTATACGTTATAACGTAATGCTACATAACGATATACGTTATAAGGTAATAGTATATAACGTTATACGTTATAACGTAATGCTACATAACGTTATACGTTATAACGTAATGCTCCATAACGTTATACGTTATAACGTAATAGTATACGACGTTATATGTTATAGCGTAATGCTACATAACGTTATACACTATAGCGTAATGCTACATAACGTTATACGTTATAAGGTAATAGTATATAACGGTATACGTTATAACGTAAAGCTACATAACGTTATACGTTATAAGGTAATAGTATATAACGTTGTACGTTATAACGTAGTGCTACATAACGTTATACGTTATAACGTAATAGTATATAACGTTATACGATATAACGTAGTGCAACATAACGTTATACGTTATAACGTAATGCTCCATAACGTTATACGTTATAAGGTAATAGTATATAACGTTATACGATATAACGTAGTGCAACATAACGTTATACGTTATAACGTGGTGCTACATAACGTTATACGTTATAACGCAATAGTATACAACGTTATACGTTATAACGTAATGCTACATAACGTTATACGTTATAACGTAATATTCTATAACGTTATACGATATAACGTAGTGCAACATTACGTTATACGTTATAACGTAGTGCTACATAACGTTATACGTCATAACGTAATAGTATACAACGTTATACGTTATAACGTAATGCTACATAACGATATACGTTATAAGGTAATAGTATATAACGTTATACGTTATAACGTAATGCTACATAACGTTATACGTTATAACGTAATGCTCCATAACGTTATACGTTATAACGTAATAGTATACGACGTTATATGTTATAGCGTAATGCTACATAACGTTATACACTATAGCGTAATGCTACATAACGTTATATGTTATAAGGTAATAGTATATAACGGTATACGTTATAACGTAATGCTACATAACGTTATACGTTATAAGGTAATAGTATATAACGTTGTACGTTATAACGTAGTGCTACATAACGTTATACGTTATAACGTAATAGAATACAACGTTATACGTTATAACGTAATGCTACATAACGTTATACGTTATAAGGTAATAGTATATAACGTATAACGTTATAAGGTAACAATATATGACGAAATACGTTATAACCTAATGCTACATAACGTTATACGTTATAAGGTAATAGTATACAACGTATAACGTTATAAGGTAACAATATATAAGGATATACGTTATAACGTAATGCTACATAACGTTATACCTTATAACGTAATAGTATACAACGAAATACGTTATAACGTAATAGTATACAACGAAATACGTTATAACGTAATGCTACATAACGTTATACGTTATAAGGAAATAGTATATAACGTTATACGTTATAGCGTAATGCTACATAACGTTATACGTTGTAAGGTAATAGTATATAACGTTATACGTTGTAACGTAATGCTACATAACGCAATACGTTATAAGGTAACAGTACATAGCGTTATACGATATAACGTAGTGCTACATAACGTTATACGTTATAACGTGGTGCTACATAACGTTATACGTTATAACGTCGTGCTACATAACGTTATACGTTATAACGAAATAGTATACAACGTTATACGTTATAACGTAATGCTACATAACGTTATACGTTATAATGTAATAGTATACAACGTTATACGTTATAACGTAATGCTATCTAACGTTATACGTTATAACGTAATAGTATACAACGTTATACGTTATAACGTAATGCTACATATCGTTATATGTTATAACGTAATAGTATACAACGTTATACGTTATAACGTCGTGCTACATAACGTAATACGTTATAAGGTAACAGTACATAGCGTTATACGATATAACGTAGTGCTACATAACGTTATACGTTATAACGTGATGCTACATAACGTTATACGTTATAACGTCGTGCTACATAACGTTATACGTTATAACGTAATAGTATACAACGTTATACGTTATAACGTAATGCTACATATCGTTATACGTTATAACGTAATAGTATACAACGTTATATGTTATAGCATAATGCTACATAACGTTATACGTTATAACGTAATGCTACATAACGTTATACGTTATAAGGTAGTAGTATACAACGTTATACGTTATAACGTAATGCTACATAACGTTATACGTTATAACGTACTAGTATACAACGTTATACGTTATAACGTCGTGCTACATAACGTAATACGTTATAAGGTAACAGTACATAGCGTTATACGATATAACGTAGTGCTACATAACGTTATACGTTATAACGTGATGCTACATAACGTTATACGTTATAACGTCGTGCTACATAACGTTATACGTTATAACGTAATAGTATACAACGTTATACGTTATAACGTAATGCTACATATCGTTATACGTTATAACGTAATAGTATACAACGTTATACGTTATAACGTAATGCTACATAACATTATACGTTATAAGGTTATAGTATACAACGGTATATGTTATAGCATAATGCTACATTACGTTATACGTTATAACGTAATGCTACATAACGATACACGTTATAAGGTAGTAGTATAGAACGTTATACGTTATAACGTAATGCTACATAACGTTATACGTTATAACGTAATAGTATACAACGAAATACGTTATAACCTAATGCTACATAACGTTATACGTTATAAGGTAATAGTATATAACGTTATACGTTATAGCGTAATGCTACATAACGTTATACGTTATAAGGTAGTAGTATACAACGTTATACGTTATAACGTAATGCTACATAACGTTATACGTTATAACGTACTAGTATACAACGTTATACGTTATAACGTCGTGCTACATAACGTTATACGTTATAACGTAATAGTATACAACGTTATACGTTATAACGTAATGCTACATAACGTTATACGTTGTAACGTAATAGTATACAACGTTATACGTTATAACGTAATGCTACATAACATTATACGTTATAAGGTTATAGTATACAACGTTATATGTTATAGCATAATGCTACATAACGTTATACGTTATAACGTAATGCTACATAACGTTATACGTTATAAGGTAGTAGTATACAACGTTATACGTTATAACGTAATGCTACATAACGTTATACGTTATAACGTACTAGTATACAACGTTATACGTTATAACGTCGTGCTACATAACGATATACGTTATAACGTAATAGTATACAACGTTATACGTTATAACGTAATGCTACATAATGTTATACGTTATAAGGTACTAGTATACAACGTTATACGTTATAACGTCGTGCTACATAACGTTATACGTTATAACGTAATAGTATACAACGTTATACGTTATAACGTAATGCTACATAACGTTATACGTTATAACGTAATAGTATACAACGTTATACGTTATAACGTAATGCTACATAACGTTATACGTTGTAACGTAATAGTATACAACGTTATACGTTATAACGTAATGCTACATAACATTATACGTTATAAGGTTATAGTATACAACGTTATATGTTATAGCATAATGCTACATAACGTTATACGTTATAACGTAATGCTACATAACGTTATACGTTATAAGGTAGTAGTATACAACGTTATACGTTATAACGTAATGCTACATAACGTTATACGTTATAACGTACTAGTATACAACGTTATACGTTATAACGTCGTGCTACATAGCGATATACGTTATAACGTAATAGTATACAACGTTATACGTTATAACGTAATGCTACATAACGTTATACGTTATAAGGTACTAGTATACAACGTTATACGTTATAACGTCGTGCTACATAACGTTATACGTTATAACGTAATAGTATACAACGTTATACGTTATAACCTAATGTTACATAACGTTGTACGTTATAGGGTAATAGTATACAACGTATAACGTTATAAGGTAACAATCTATAAGGATATACGTTATAACGTAATGCTACATAACGTTATACGTTATAACGTAATAGTATACAACGAAATACGTTATAACGTAATGCTACATAACGTTATACGTTATAAGGTAATAGAATATAACGTTATACGTTATAGCGTAATGCTACATAACGTTATACGTTATAAGGTAATAGTATATAACGTTATACGTTATAACGTAATGCTACATAACGCAATACGTTATAAGGTAACAGTACATAGCGTTATACGATATAACGTAGTGCTACATAACGTTATACGTTATAACGTGGTGCTACATAACGTTATACGTTATAACGTCGTGCTACATAACGTAATACGTTATAACGTAATAGTATACAACGTTATACGTTATAACGTAATGCTACATAACGTTATACGTTATAATGTAATAGTATACAACGTTATACGTTATAACGTAATGCTATCTAACGTTATACGTTATAACGTAATAGTATACAACGTTATACGTTATAACGTAATGCTACATATCGTTATATGTTATAACGTAATAGTATACAACGTTATACGTTATAACGTAATAGTATACAACGTTATACGTTATAACGTGGTGCTACATAACGTTATACGTTATAACGTAATGCTACATAACGTTATACGTTATAAGGTAGTAGTATAGAACGTTATACGTTATAACGTAATGCTACATAACGTTATACGTTATAACGTAATAGTATACAACGAAATACGTTATAACCTAATGCTACATAACGTTATACGTTATAAGGTAATAGTATATAACGTTATACGTTATAGCGTAATGCTACATAACGTTATACGTTATAAGGTAGTAGTATACAACGTTATACGTTATAACGTAATGCTACATAACGTTATACGTTATAACGTAATAGTATACAACGTTATACGTTATAACGTAATGCTACATAACGTTATACGTTATAACGTAATAGTATACAACGTTATACGTTATAACGTAATGCTACATAACATTATACGTTATAAGGTTATAGTATACAACGTTATATGTTATAGCATAATGCTACATAACGTTATACGTTATAACGTAATGCTACATAACGTTATACGTTATAAGGTAGTAGTACACAACGTTATACGTTATAACGTAATGCTACATAACGTTATACGTTATAACGTACTAGTATACAACGTTATACGTTATAACGTCGTGCTACATAACGTTATACGTTATAACGTAATAGTATACAACGTTATACGTTATAACGTAATGCTACATAACGTTATACGTTATAACGTAATAGTATACAACGTTATACGTTATAACGTAATGCTACATAACGTTATACGTTATAACGTAATAGTATACAACGTTATACGTTATAACGTAATGCTATCTAACGTTATACGTTATAACGTAATAGTATACATCGTTATACGTTATAACGTAATGCTACATATCGTTATACGTTATAACGTAATAGTATACAACGTTATACGTTATAACGTAATGCTACATAACGTTATACGTTATAAGGTACTAGTATAAAGCGTCATACGTTATAACGTAATGCTACATAACGTTATACGTTATAAGGTAATAGTATACAACGTTATACGTTATAACCTAATGCTACATAACGTTATACGTTATAAGGTAATAATATATAACGTATAACGTTATAAGGTAACAATATATAACGATATACGTTATAACGTAGTGCTACATAACGTTATACGTTATAAGGTACTAGTATACAACGTTATACGTTATAACGTAATGCTACATAACGTTATACGTTATAAGGTAATAGTATATAACGTATAACGTTATAAGGTAATAGTATATAACATAGAACGGTGGGAATGCTTTGGACAGTGTTGGAATGCTTTCTACAGGGTTGGAATGCTTTCTACAGGGTTGGAATGCTTTCTACAGGGTTGGAATGCTTTCTACAGGGTTGGAATGCTTCTACAGGGTTGGAATACCTTTGTACAGGGTCAGAATGTTATGTACAGGGTTGGAATTCTTTCTACAGAGTTGGAATACCTTTGTACAGAGTTGGAATGCTTTCTACAGGTTTGGTATACCTTTGTACAGAGTTGGAATGCTTTCTACAGGGTTGGAATGCTTTCTACAGGGTTGGAATGCTTTCTACAGGTTTGAAAAACCTTTGCACAGAGTTGGAATGCTTCTAAAGGGTTGGAATGCTTTCGACAGAGTTGTAATTCCTTTGTACAGAGTTGGAATGCTTTCTACAGGGTTGGAATACCTTTGTACAGAGTTGGAATGCTTTCTACAGGGTTGGAATGCTCTCTACAGGGTTGGAATGCTTTCTACAGGGTTGGAATGCTTTCTACGGGGTTGGAACAGCTTTGTACAGGGTTGGAACGCTTTCGACAGAGTTGGAATACCTTTGTACAGGGTTGGAACAGCTTTGTACAGGGTTGGAATACTTGCTACAGGGTTGGAATGCTTTCTACAGGGTTGGAATACCTTTGTACAGAGTCAGAATGTTATGTACAGGGTTCGAATTCTTTCTACAGAGTTGGAATACTTTTCTACAGAGTAGGAATGCTTTCTACAGGGTTGGAATACCTTTGTACAGAGTTGGAATTCTTTCTACAGGGTTGGAATGCTTTCGACAGAGTTGGAATACCTTTGTACAGAGTCAGAATGTTATGTACAAGGTTGGAATTCTTTCTACAGAGTTGGAATACCCTTGTACAGAGTTGGAATGCTTTCTACAGGGTTGGAATACCTTTGTACACAGTTGGAATGCTTTCTACAGCTTTGGAATACTTTCTACAGGGTTGGAATGCTTTCTAGAGGGTTGGAATGCTTTCGACATGGTTGGAATGCTTTCGACAGGGTGGGAATGCTTTCTACAGTGTTGGAATACCTTTGTACATAGTTGGAATGCTTTCTACAGGGTTGGAATACCTTTGTACAGAGTTGGAATGCTTTCTACAGGGTTGGAATGCTTTCGACAGGGTTGGAACGCTTTCGACAGAGTTGGAATGCTTTCGACAGGGTTGGAATTCTTTCTACAGGGCTGGAATGCTTTCTACAGGGTTGGAATGCTTTCTACAGCTTTGGAATACTTTCTACAGGGTTGGAATGCTTTCGACAGGGTTGGAATGCTTTCGACAGTGTTGGAATGCTTTCGACAGGGTTGGAATGCTTTCGACAGGGTTGGAATGCTTTCGACAGGGTTGGAATGCTTTCGACAGAATTGGAATACCTTTGTACAGAGTTGGAATGCTTTCAACAGTGTTGGAATGCTTTCTACAGTGTTGGAACGCTTTCGACAGAGTTGGAATGCTTTCGACAGAGTTGGAATGCTTTCTACAGGGTTGTAATACCTTTGTACAGAGTTGGAATGCTTTCTACAGCTTTGGAAGACTTTCTACAGGGTTGGAATGCTTTCTAGAGGGTTGGAATGCTTTCGAAAGGGTTGGAATGCTTTCGACAGGGTGGGAATGCTTTCGACAGAGTTGGAATACCTTTCTACAGAGTTGGAATGCTTTCTACAGGGTTGGAATACCTTTGTACAGAGTCAGAATGTTATGTACAGGGTTGGAATTCTTTCTACAGAGTTGGAATACTTTCGTACATAGTTGGGATGCTTTCTACAGGTTTGGAATACATTTGTACAGAGTTGGAATGCTTTCTACTGGTTTGGAATACATTTGTACAGGGTTGGAATTCTTTCTACAGGGCTGGAATGCTTTCTACAGGGTTGGAATGCTTCCGAAAGTGTTGGAATACCTTGTACAGAGTTGGAATGCTTTCTACATTGTTGGAATGCTTTCGATAGAGTTGGAATACCTTTGTACAGAGTTGGTACACCTTTGTACAGAGTTGGAATGCTTTCTACAGGGTTGGAATGCTTTCTACAGGGTTGGAATGCTTTCTAGAGGGTTGGAATGCTTTCTACAGGGTTGGAATGCTTTCTACAGGGTTGGAATGCTTTCTACAGGGTTGGAATGCTTTCTACAGGGTTGGAATGCTTCTACAGGGTTGGAATACCTTTGTACAGAGTCAGAATGTTATGTACAGGGTTGGAATTCTTTCTACAGAGTAGGAATGCTTTCTACAGGGTTGGAATACCTTTGTACAGAGTTGGAATTCTTTCTACAGGGTTGGAATGCTTTCGACAGAGTTGGAATACCTTTGTACAGAGTCAGAATGTTATGTACAGGGTTGGAATGCTTTCTACAGGGTTGGAATACCTTTGTACAGAGTTGGAATGCTTTCTACAGGGTTGGAATACCTTTGTACAGAGTTGGAATGCTTTCTACAGCTTTGGAATACTTTCTACAGGGTTGGAATGCTTTCTAGAGGGTTGGAATGCTTTCGACAGGGTTGGAATGCTTTCGACAGGGTGGGAATGCTTTCTACAGTGTTGGAATGCTTTCGACAGGGTTGGAATGCTTTCGACAGGGTTGGAATGCTTTCGACAGGGTTGGAATGCTTTCGACAGGGTTGGAATGCTTTCGACAGAATTGGAATGCCTTTGTACATAGTTGGAATGCTTTCAACAGTGTTGGAATGCTTTCTACAGGGTTGGAACGCTTTCGACAGAGTTGGAATACCTTTGTACAGAGTCAGAATGTTATGTACAGGGTTGGAATTCTTTCTACAGAGTTGGAATACCTTCGTACATAGTTGGGATGCTTTCTACAGGGTTGGAATGCTTTCTACAGGGTTGGAATGCTTTCTACAGGGTTGGAATGCTTTCTACAGGGTTGGAATGCTTTCTACAGGGTTGGAATGCTTTCTACAGGGTTGGAATGCTTCTACAGGGTTGGAATACCTTTGTACAGAGTTGGAGTGCTTTCTACAGGGTGGGAATACTTTCTGCAGGGTTGCAATGCTTTCTAGATGGTTGGAATGCTTTCGACATGGTTGGAATGCTTTCGACAGGGTTGGAATGCTTTCGACACGGTTGGAATGCTTTCGACAGAATTGGAATACCTTTGTACAGGGTCAGAATGTTATGTACAGGGTTGGAATTCTTTCTACAGTGTTGGAATGCTTTCTACAGGGTTGGAATGCATTCGACAGAGTTGGAATACCTTTGTACAGAGTCGGAATGTTATGTACAGGGTTGGATTTCTTTCTACAGAGTTGGAATACCTTTGTACAGAGTTGGAATGCTTTCTACAGGGTTGGAATGCTTTCTACATGTTTCGAATGCTTTCGACAGAGTTGGAATACCTTTGTACAGAGTTGGAATGCTTTCTACAGGGTTGGAATACCTTTGCACAGAGTTGGAATGCTTTCTACAGAGTTGGAATGCTTTCTACAGGGTTGGAATGCTTTCGACAGAGTTGGAATACCTTTGTACAGGGTTGGAACAGCTTTGTACAGGGTGGGAATACTTTCTACAGGGTTGGAATGCTTTCTAGAGGGTAGGAATGCTTTCTAGAGGGTTGGAATGCTTTCTAGAGGGTTGGAATGCTTTCTACAGGGTTGGAATGCTTTCTACAGGGTTGGAATACCTTTGTACAGTGTTGGAATGCTTTCTACAGGGTTGGAATGCTTTCTGCAGGGTTTTAATGCTTTCTACAGGGTTGGAATGCTTTCTACAGGGTTGGAATGCTTTCGACAGAGTTGGAATACCTTTGTATAGAGTCAGAATGTTATGTACAGGGTTGGAATTCTTTCTACAGAGTTGGAATACCTTTGTACAGAGTTGGAATACCTTTGTACAGGGTTGGAACAGCTTTGTACAGCGTTGGAATACTTTCTACAGAGTTGGAATGCTTTCTACAGGGTTGGAATGCATTCGACAGAGTTGGAATACCTTTGTACAGAGTCAGAATGTTACGTACAGGGTTGGAATTTTTTCTACAGAGTCGGAATACCTTTGTACAGAGTTGGAATACCTTTGTACAGAGTTGGAATACCTTTGTACAGGGTTGGAACAGCTTTGTACAGCGTTGGAATACTTTCTACAGAGTTGGAATGCTTTCTACAGGGTTGGAATGCATTCGACAGAGTTGGAATACCTTTGTACAGAGTCCGAATGTTATGTACAGGGTTGGAATTCTTTCTACAGAGTTGGAATACCTTTGTACAGAGTTGGAATGCTTTCTACAGGGTTGGAATACCTTTGTACAGAGTTGGAATGCTTTCTACAGAGTTGGAATGCTTTCTACAGGGTTGGAATGCTTTCGACAGAGTTGGAATACCTTTGTACATGGTTGGAACAGCTTTGTACAGGGTGGGAATACTTTCTACAGGGTTGGAATGCTTTCTAGAGGGTAGGAATGCTTTCTAGAGGGTTGGAATGCTTTCTACAGGGTTGGAATGCTTTCTACAGGGTTGGAATACCTTTGTACAGAGTTGGAATGCTTTCTACAGGGTTGGAATGCTTTCTGCAGGGTTTTAATGCTTTCTACAGGGTTGGAATGCTTTCTACAGGGTTGGAATGCTTTCGACAGAGTTGGAATACCTTTGTACAGAGTCAGAATGTTATGTACAGGGTTGGAATTCTTTCTACAGAGTTGGAATACCTTTGTACAGTGTTGGAATACCTTTGAACAGGGTTGGAACAGCTTTGTACAGCGTTGGAATACTTTCTACAGGGTTGGAATGCTTTCTAGAGGGTTGGAATGCTTTCTAGAGGGTTGGAATGCTTTCTAGAGGGTTGGAATGCTTTCTAGAGGGTTGGAATGCTTTCTACAGGGTTGGAATGCTTTCTACAGAGTTGGAATACCTTTGTACAGGGTTGGAACAGCTTTGTACAGGGTTGGAATACTTTCTACAGGGTTGGAATGCCTTCTACAGGGTTGGAATACCTTTGTACAGAGTCAGAATGTTATGTACAGGGTTGGAATTCTTTCTACAGAGTTGGAATACTTTTCTACAGAGTAGGAATGCTTTCTACAGGGTTGGAATACCTTTGTACAGAGTTGGAATGCTTTCTACAGGGTTGGAATGCTTTCTACAGGGTTTTAATGCTTTCTATAGAGTTGGAATGCTTTCTACAGGGTTGGAATGCTTTCGACAGAGTTGGAATACCTTTGTACAGAGTCAGAATGTTATCTACAGGGTTGGAATTCTTTCTACAGATTTGGAATACCTTTGTACAGAGTTGGAATGCTTTCTACAGGGTTGGAATACCTTTGTACAGAGTTGGGATGCTTTCTACAGGGTTGGAGTGCTTTCTACAGGGTTTTAATGCTTTCTACAGAGTTGGAATACCTTTGTACAGGGTTGGAACAGCTTTGTACAGGGTTGGAATACTTTCGACAGGGTTGGAATGCCTTCGACAGAGTTGGAATACCTTTGTACAGAGTTGGAATGCTTTCTACAGGGTTGGAATACCTTTGTACAGAGTTGGAATGCTTTCTACAGGGTTGGAATGCATTCTAAATGGTTTTAATGCTTTCTACAGGGTTGGAATGCTTTCTACAGGGTTGGAATGCTTTCTACAGGGTTGGAATGCTTTCGACAGTGTTGGAATACCTTTGTACAGAGTCAGAATGTTATGTACAGGGTTGGAATACCTTTGTACAGAGTCAGAATGTTATGTACAGGGTTGGAATTCTTTCTACAGAGTTGGAATACTTTTCTACAGAGTTGGAATGCTTTCTACAGGGTTGGAATACCTTTGTACAGAGTTGGAATGCTTTCTAGAGGGTTGGAATGCTTTCTACAGGGTTGGAACAGCTTTGTACAGGGTGGGAATACTTTCTGCAGGGTTGCAAAGCTTTCTAGATGGTTGGAATGCTTTCGACATGGTTGGAATGCTTTCGACAGGGTTGGAATGCTTTCGACACGGTTGGAATGCTTTCGACAGAATTGGAATACCTTTGTACAGGGTCAGAATGTTATGTACAGGGTTGGAATTCTTTCTACAGTGTTGGAATGCTTTCTACAGGGTTGGAATGCATTCGACAGAGTTGGAATACCTTTGTACAGAGTCGGAATGTTATGTACAGGGTTGGATTTCTTTCTACAGAGTTGGAATACCTTTGTACAGAGTTGGAATGCTTTCTACAGGGTTGGAATGCTTTCTACATGTTTCGAATGCTTTCGACAGAGTTGGAATACCTTTGTACAGAGTTGGAATGCTTTCTACAGGGTTGGAATGCTTTCTAGAGGGTTGGAATGCTTTCTACAGGGTTGGAATGCTTTCTACAGGGTTGGAATGCTTTCTACAGGGTTGGAATGCTTTCTACAGGGTTGGAATGCTTCTACAGGGTTGGAATACCTTTGTACAGAGTCAGAATGTTATGTACAGGGTTGGAATTCTTTCTACAGAGTAGGAATGCTTTCTACAGGGTTGGAATACCTTTGTACAGAGTTGGAATTCTTTCTACAGGGTTGGAATGCTTTCGACAGAGTTGGAATACCTTTGTACAGAGTCAGAATGTTATGTACAGGGTTGGAATGCTTTCTACAGGGTTGGAATACCTTTGTACAGAGTTGGAATGCTTTCTACAGGGTTGGAATACCTTTGTACAGAGTTGGAATGCTTTCTACAGCTTTGGAATACTTTCTACAGGGTTGGAATGCTTTCTAGAGGGTTGGAATGCTTTCGACAGGGTTGGAATGCTTTCGACAGGGTGGGAATGCTTTCTACAGTGTTGGAATGCTTTCGACAGGGTTGGAATGCTTTCGACAGGGTTGGAATGCTTTCGACAGGGTTGGAATGCTTTCGACAGGGTTGGAATGCTTTCGACAGAATTGGAATGCCTTTGTACATAGTTGGAATGCTTTCAACAGTGTTGGAATGCTTTCTACAGGGTTGGAACGCTTTCGACAGAGTTGGAATACCTTTGTACAGAGTCAGAATGTTATGTACAGGGTTGGAATTCTTTCTACAGAGTTGGAATACCTTCGTACATAGTTGGGATGCTTTCTACAGGGTTGGAATGCTTTCTACAGGGTTGGAATGCTTTCTACAGGGTTGGAATGCTTTCTACAGGGTTGGAATGCTTTCTACAGGGTTGGAATGCTTTCTACAGGGTTGGAATGCTTCTACAGGGTTGGAATACCTTTGTACAGAGTTGGAGTGCTTTCTACAGGGTGGGAATACTTTCTGCAGGGTTGCAATGCTTTCTAGATGGTTGGAATGCTTTCGACATGGTTGGAATGCTTTCGACAGGGTTGGAATGCTTTCGACACGGTTGGAATGCTTTCGACAGAATTGGAATACCTTTGTACAGGGTCAGAATGTTATGTACAGGGTTGGAATTCTTTCTACAGTGTTGGAATGCTTTCTACAGGGTTGGAATGCATTCGACAGAGTTGGAATACCTTTGTACAGAGTCGGAATGTTATGTACAGGGTTGGATTTCTTTCTACAGAGTTGGAATACCTTTGTACAGAGTTGGAATGCTTTCTACAGGGTTGGAATGCTTTCTACATGTTTCGAATGCTTTCGACAGAGTTGGAATACCTTTGTACAGAGTTGGAATGCTTTCTACAGGGTTGGAATACCTTTGCACAGAGTTGGAATGCTTTCTACAGAGTTGGAATGCTTTCTACAGGGTTGGAATGCTTTCGACAGAGTTGGAATACCTTTGTACAGGGTTGGAACAGCTTTGTACAGGGTGGGAATACTTTCTACAGGGTTGGAATGCTTTCTAGAGGGTAGGAATGCTTTCTAGAGGGTTGGAATGCTTTCTAGAGGGTTGGAATGCTTTCTACAGGGTTGGAATGCTTTCTACAGGGTTGGAATACCTTTGTACAGTGTTGGAATGCTTTCTACAGGGTTGGAATGCTTTCTGCAGGGTTTTAATGCTTTCTACAGGGTTGGAATGCTTTCTACAGGGTTGGAATGCTTTCGACAGAGTTGGAATACCTTTGTATAGAGTCAGAATGTTATGTACAGGGTTGGAATTCTTTCTACAGAGTTGGAATACCTTTGTACAGAGTTGGAATACCTTTGTACAGGGTTGGAACAGCTTTGTACAGCGTTGGAATACTTTCTACAGAGTTGGAATGCTTTCTACAGGGTTGGAATGCATTCGACAGAGTTGGAATACCTTTGTACAGAGTCAGAATGTTACGTACAGGGTTGGAATTTTTTCTACAGAGTCGGAATACCTTTGTACAGAGTTGGAATACCTTTGTACAGAGTTGGAATACCTTTGTACAGGGTTGGAACAGCTTTGTACAGCGTTGGAATACTTTCTACAGAGTTGGAATGCTTTCTACAGGGTTGGAATGCATTCGACAGAGTTGGAATACCTTTGTACAGAGTCCGAATGTTATGTACAGGGTTGGAATTCTTTCTACAGAGTTGGAATACCTTTGTACAGAGTTGGAATGCTTTCTACAGGGTTGGAATACCTTTGTACAGAGTTGGAATGCTTTCTACAGAGTTGGAATGCTTTCTACAGGGTTGGAATGCTTTCGACAGAGTTGGAATACCTTTGTACATGGTTGGAACAGCTTTGTACAGGGTGGGAATACTTTCTACAGGGTTGGAATGCTTTCTAGAGGGTAGGAATGCTTTCTAGAGGGTTGGAATGCTTTCTACAGGGTTGGAATGCTTTCTACAGGGTTGGAATACCTTTGTACAGAGTTGGAATGCTTTCTACAGGGTTGGAATGCTTTCTGCAGGGTTTTAATGCTTTCTACAGGGTTGGAATGCTTTCTACAGGGTTGGAATGCTTTCGACAGAGTTGGAATACCTTTGTACAGAGTCAGAATGTTATGTACAGGGTTGGAATTCTTTCTACAGAGTTGGAATACCTTTGTACAGTGTTGGAATACCTTTGAACAGGGTTGGAACAGCTTTGTACAGCGTTGGAATACTTTCTACAGGGTTGGAATGCTTTCTAGAGGGTTGGAATGCTTTCTAGAGGGTTGGAATGCTTTCTAGAGGGTTGGAATGCTTTCTAGAGGGTTGGAATGCTTTCTACAGGGTTGGAATGCTTTCTACAGAGTTGGAATACCTTTGTACAGGGTTGGAACAGCTTTGTACAGGGTTGGAATACTTTCTACAGGGTTGGAATGCCTTCTACAGGGTTGGAATACCTTTGTACAGAGTCAGAATGTTATGTACAGGGTTGGAATTCTTTCTACAGAGTTGGAATACTTTTCTACAGAGTAGGAATGCTTTCTACAGGGTTGGAATACCTTTGTACAGAGTTGGAATGCTTTCTACAGGGTTGGAATGCTTTCTACAGGGTTTTAATGCTTTCTATAGAGTTGGAATGCTTTCTACAGGGTTGGAATGCTTTCGACAGAGTTGGAATACCTTTGTACAGAGTCAGAATGTTATCTACAGGGTTGGAATTCTTTCTACAGATTTGGAATACCTTTGTACAGAGTTGGAATGCTTTCTACAGGGTTGGAATACCTTTGTACAGAGTTGGGATGCTTTCTACAGGGTTGGAGTGCTTTCTACAGGGTTTTAATGCTTTCTACAGAGTTGGAATACCTTTGTACAGGGTTGGAACAGCTTTGTACAGGGTTGGAATACTTTCGACAGGGTTGGAATGCCTTCGACAGAGTTGGAATACCTTTGTACAGAGTTGGAATGCTTTCTACAGGGTTGGAATACCTTTGTACAGAGTTGGAATGCTTTCTACAGGGTTGGAATGCATTCTAAATGGTTTTAATGCTTTCTACAGGGTTGGAATGCTTTCTACAGGGTTGGAATGCTTTCTACAGGGTTGGAATGCTTTCGACAGTGTTGGAATACCTTTGTACAGAGTCAGAATGTTATGTACAGGGTTGGAATACCTTTGTACAGAGTCAGAATGTTATGTACAGGGTTGGAATTCTTTCTACAGAGTTGGAATACTTTTCTACAGAGTTGGAATGCTTTCTACAGGGTTGGAATACCTTTGTACAGAGTTGGAATGCTTTCTAGAGGGTTGGAATGCTTTCTACAGGGTTGGAACAGCTTTGTACAGGGTGGGAATACTTTCTGCAGGGTTGCAAAGCTTTCTAGATGGTTGGAATGCTTTCGACATGGTTGGAATGCTTTCGACAGGGTTGGAATGCTTTCGACACGGTTGGAATGCTTTCGACAGAATTGGAATACCTTTGTACAGGGTCAGAATGTTATGTACAGGGTTGGAATTCTTTCTACAGTGTTGGAATGCTTTCTACAGGGTTGGAATGCATTCGACAGAGTTGGAATACCTTTGTACAGAGTCGGAATGTTATGTACAGGGTTGGATTTCTTTCTACAGAGTTGGAATACCTTTGTACAGAGTTGGAATGCTTTCTACAGGGTTGGAATGCTTTCTACATGTTTCGAATGCTTTCGACAGAGTTGGAATACCTTTGTACAGAGTTGGAATGCTTTCTACAGGGTTGGAATACCTTTGCACAGAGTTGGAATGCTTTCTACAGAGTTGGAATGCTTTCTACAGGGTTGGAATGCTTTCGACAGAGTTGGAATACCTTTGTACAGGGTTGGAACAGCTTTGTACAGGGTGGGAATACTTTCTACAGGGTTGGAATGCTTTCTAGAGGGTAGGAATGCTTTCTAGAGGGTTGGAATGCTTTCTAGAGGGTTGGAATGCTTTCTACAGGGTTGGAATGCTTTCTACAGGGTTGGAATACCTTTGTACAGTGTTGGAATGCTTTCTACAGGGTTGGAATGCTTTCTGCAGGGTTTTAATGCTTTCTACAGGGTTGGAATGCTTTCTACAGGGTTGGAATGCTTTCGACAGAGTTGGAATACCTTTGTATAGAGTCAGAATGTTATGTACAGGGTTGGAATTCTTTCTACAGAGTTGGAATACCTTTGTACAGAGTTGGAATACCTTTGTACAGGGTTGGAACAGCTTTGTACAGCGTTGGAATACTTTCTACAGAGTTGGAATGCTTTCTACAGGGTTGGAATGCATTCGACAGAGTTGGAATACCTTTGTACAGAGTCAGAATGTTACGTACAGGGTTGGAATTTTTTCTACAGAGTCGGAATACCTTTGTACAGAGTTGGAATACCTTTGTACAGAGTTGGAATACCTTTGTACAGGGTTGGAACAGCTTTGTACAGCGTTGGAATACTTTCTACAGAGTTGGAATGCTTTCTACAGGGTTGGAATGCATTCGACAGAGTTGGAATACCTTTGTACAGAGTCCGAATGTTATGTACAGGGTTGGAATTCTTTCTACAGAGTTGGAATACCTTTGTACAGAGTTGGAATACCTTTGTACAGAGTTGGAATGCTTTCTACAGGGTTGGAATGCTTTCTGCAGGGTTTTAATGCTTTCTACAGGGTTGGAATGCTTTCTACAGGGTTGGAATGCTTTCGACAGAGTTGGAATACCTTTGTACAGAGTCAGAATGTTATGTACAGGGTTGGAATTCTTTCTACAGAGTTGGAATACCTTTGTACAGTGTTGGAATACCTTTGAACAGGGTTGGAACAGCTTTGTACAGCGTTGGAATACTTTCTACAGGGTTGGAATGCTTTCTAGAGGGTTGGAATGCTTTCTAGAGGGTTGGAATGCTTTCTAGAGGGTTGGAATGCTTTCTAGAGGGTTGGAATGCTTTCTACAGGGTTGGAATGCTTTCTACAGAGTTGGAATACCTTTGTACAGGGTTGGAACAGCTTTGTACAGGGTTGGAATACTTTCTACAGGGTTGGAATGCCTTCTACAGGGTTGGAATACCTTTGTACAGAGTCAGAATGTTATGTACAGGGTTGGAATTCTTTCTACAGAGTTGGAATACTTTTCTACAGAGTAGGAATGCTTTCTACAGGGTTGGAATACCTTTGTACAGAGTTGGAATGCTTTCTACAGGGTTGGAATGCTTTCTACAGGGTTTTAATGCTTTCTATAGAGTTGGAATGCTTTCTACAGGGTTGGAATGCTTTCGACAGAGTTGGAATACCTTTGTACAGAGTCAGAATGTTATCTACAGGGTTGGAATTCTTTCTACAGATTTGGAATACCTTTGTACAGAGTTGGAATGCTTTCTACAGGGTTGGAATACCTTTGTACAGAGTTGGGATGCTTTCTACAGGGTTGGAGTGCTTTCTACAGGGTTTTAATGCTTTCTACAGAGTTGGAATACCTTTGTACAGGGTTGGAACAGCTTTGTACAGGGTTGGAATACTTTCGACAGGGTTGGAATGCCTTCGACAGAGTTGGAATACCTTTGTACAGAGTTGGAATGCTTTCTACAGGGTTGGAATACCTTTGTACAGAGTTGGAATGCTTTCTACAGGGTTGGAATGCATTCTAAATGGTTTTAATGCTTTCTACAGGGTTGGAATGCTTTCTACAGGGTTGGAATGCTTTCTACAGGGTTGGAATGCTTTCGACAGTGTTGGAATACCTTTGTACAGAGTCAGAATGTTATGTACAGGGTTGGAATACCTTTGTACAGAGTCAGAATGTTATGTACAGGGTTGGAATTCTTTCTACAGAGTTGGAATACTTTTCTACAGAGTTGGAATGCTTTCTACAGGGTTGGAATACCTTTGTACAGAGTTGGAATGCTTTCTAGAGGGTTGGAATGCTTTCTACAGGGTTGGAACAGCTTTGTACAGCGTTGGCATACTTTCTACAAGGTTCGAATGCTTTCTACAGGGTTGGAATGCTTTCGACAGGGTTGGAATGCTTTCGACAGGGTGGGAATGCTTTCGACAGAGTTGGAATACCATTGTACAGAGTTGGAATGCTTTTTACAGGGTTGGAATACCTTTGTACAGGGTTGGAACAGCTTTGTACAGCGTTGGCATACTTTCTACATGGTTCGAATGCTTTCTAGAGGGTTGGAATGCTTTCGACAGGGTTGGAATGCTTTCGACAGGGTGGGAATGCTTTCGACAGAGTTGGAATACCATTGTACAGAGTTGGAATGCTTTTTACAGGGTTGGAATACCTTTGTACAGAGTTGGAGCAGCTTTTTACAGCGTTGGAATACTTTCTACAGGGTTGGAATGCTTTCTAGAGGGTTGGTATGCTTTCTACAGGGTTGGAATGCTTTCTAGAGGGTTGGAATGCTATCTACAGGGTGGGAATGCTTTCGACAGAGTTGGAATACCTTTGTACACAGTTGGAATGCTTTCTACAGGGTTGGAATACCCTTGTACAGGGTTGGAACAGCTTTGTACAGGGTTGGAATACTTTCTACAGGGTTGGAATGCCTTCTACAGGGTTGGAATACCTTTGTACAGAGTCAGAATATTATGTACAGGGTTGGAATTCTTTCTACAGAGTTGGAATACTTTTCTACAGAGTAGGAATGCTTTCTACAGGGTTGGAATACCTTTGTACAGAGTCAGAATGATATCTACAGGGTTGGAATTCTTTCTACAGATTTGGAATACCTTTGTACAGAGTTGGAATGCTTTCTACAGGTTTGGAATACATTTGTACAGAGTTGGGATGCTTTCTACAGGGTTGGAATGCTTTCTACAGGGTTGGAATGCTTTCTACAGGGTTGGAACAGCTTTGTACAGCGTTGGCATACTTTCTACATGGTTCGAATGCTTTCTAGAGGGTTGGAATGCTTTCGACAGGGTTGGAATGCTTTCGACAGGGTGGGAATGCTTTCGACAGAGTTGGAATACCATTGTACAGAGTTGGAATGCTTTTTACAGGGTTGGAATACCTTTGTACAGGGTTGGAGCAGCTATTTACAGCGTTGGAATACTTTCTACAGGGTTGGAATGCTTTCTAGAGGGTTGGTATGCTTTCTACAGGGTTGGAATGCTTTCTAGAGGGTTGGAATGCTATCTACAGGGTGGGAATGCTTTCGACAGAGTTGGAATACCTTTGTACACAGTTGGAATGCTTTCTACAGGGTTGGAATACCTTTGTACAGAGTTGGAATGCTTTCTACAGGGTTGGAATACCTTTGTACAGAGTCAGAATGTTATGTACAGTGTTGGAATTCTTCCTACAGAGTTGGAATACCTTTGTACAGAGTTGGAATGCTTTCTACAGGGTTGGAATACCTTTGTACAGAGTTGGAATGCTTTCTACAGGGTTGGAATGCTTTCTACAGGGTTTTAATGCTTTCTACAGGGTTGCAATGCTTTCTACATGGTTGGAATGCTTTCGACAGAGTTGGAATACCTTTGTACAGAGTCAGAATGTTATGTACAGGGTTGGAATTCTTTCTACAGAGTTGGAATACCTTTGTACAGAGTTGGAATACCTTTGTACAGGGTTTTAACAGCTTTGTACAGCGTTGGAATACTTTCTACAGAGTTGGAATGCTTTCTACAGCTTTGGAATACTTTCTACAGGGTTGGAATGCTTTCTAGAGGGTTGGAATGCTTTCGACAGGGTTGGAATGCTTTCGACAGGGTGGAAATGCTTTCTACAGTGTTGGAATACCTTTGTACAGAGTTGGAATGCTTTCTACAGCTTTGGAATACTTTCTACAGGGTTGGAATGCTTTCTAGAGGCTTGGAATGCTTTCGAAAGGGTTGGAATGCTTTCGACAGAATTGGAATACCTTTGTACAGAGTTGGAATGCTTTCAACAGTGTTGGAATGCTTTCGACAGAGTTGGAATACCTTTGTACAGAGTCAGAATGTTATGTACAGGGTTGGAATGCTTTCGAAAGGGTTGGAATGCTTTCGACAGGGTTGGAATGCTTTCGACAGGGTTGGAATGCTTTCGACAGAATTGGAATACCTTTGTACAGAGTTGGAATGCTTTCAACAGTGTTGGAATGCTTTCTACAGGGTTGGAACGCTTTCGACAGAGTTGGAATACCTTTGTACAGAGTTGGAATGCTTTCTACAGGGTTGGAATACCTTTGTACAGAGTTGGAATGCTTTCTACAGCTTTGGAATACTTTCTACAGGGTTGGAATGCTTTCTAGAGGGTTGGAATGCTTTCGAAAGGGTTGGAATGCTTTCGACAGGGTGGGAATGCTTTCGACAGAGTTGGAATACCTTTCTACAGGGTTGGAATGCTTCTACAGGGTTGGAATACCTTTATACAGAGTTGGAATGCTTTCTACAGGGTTGGAATGCTTCTACAGGGTTGGAATACCTTTGTACAGAGTTGGAATGCTTTCTACAGGGTCGGAATGCTTTCGACAGAGTTGGAATACCTTTGTACAGAGTTGGAATGCTTTCGACAGAGTTGGAATACCTTTGTACAGGGTTGGAACAGCTTTGTACAGGGTTGGAATACTTTCCACAGGGTTGGAATGCTTTCTACAGGGTTGGAATACCTTTGTACAGAGTCAGAATGTTATGTACAGGGTTGGAATTCTTTCTACAGAGTAGGAATGCTTTCTACAGGGTTGGAATACCTTTGTACAGAGTTGGAATTCTTTCTACAGGGTTGGAATGCTTTCGACAGAGTTGGAATACCTTTGTACAGAGTCAGAATGTTATGTACAGGGTTGGAATGCTTTCTACAGGGTTGGAATACCTTTGTACAGAGTTGGAATGCTTTCTACAGGGTTGGAATACCTTTGTACAGAGTTGGAATGCTTTCTACAGCTTTGGAATACTTTCTACAGGGTTGGAATGCTTTCTAGAGGGTTGGAATGCTTTCTAGAGGGTTGGAATGCTTTCTAGAGGGTTGGAATGCTTTCGACAGGGTTGGAATGCTTTCGACAGGGTGGGAATGCTTTCTACAGTGTTGGAATGCTTTCGACAGGGTTGGAATGCTTTCGACAGGGTTGGAATGCTTTCGACAGGGTTGGAATGCTTTCGACAGTGTTGGAATGCTTTCGACAGAATTGGAATGCCTTTGTACATAGTTGGAATGCTTTCAACAGTGTTGGAATGCTTTCTACAGGGTTGGAACGCTTTCGACAGAGTTGGAATACCTTTGTACAGAATTGGAATGCTTTCTACAGGGTTGGAATACCTTTGTACAGAGTTGGAATGCTTTCTACAGCTTTGGAATACTTTCTACAGGGTTGGAATGCTTTCTAGAGGGTTGGAATGCTTTCTAGAGGGTTGGAATGCTTTCTACAGGGTTGGAATGCTTTCTACAGAGTTGGAATACCTTTGTACAGGGTTGGAACAGCTTTGTACAGGGTGGGAATACTTTCTACAGGGTTGGAATGCCTTCTATAGGGTTGGAATACCTTTGTACAGAGTCAGAATGTTATGTACAGGGTTGGAATTCTTTCTACAGAGTTGGAATACTTTTCTACAGAGTAGGAATGCTTTCTACAGCGTTGGAATACCTTTGTACAGAGTTGGAATGCTTTCTACAGGGTTGGAATACCTTTGTACAGAGTTGGAATGCTTTCTACAGGGTTGGAATGCTTTCTAAATGGTTTTAATGCTTTCTACAGGGTTGGAATGCTTTCTACAGGGTTGGAATGCTTTCTACAGGGTTGGAATGCTTTCGACAGTGTTGGAATACCTTTGTACAGAGTCAGAATGTTATGTACAGGGTTGGAATACCTTTGTAAAGAGTTGGAATGCTTTCTAGAGGGTTGGAATGCTTTCTACAGGGTTGGAACAGCTTTGTACAGCGTTGGCATACTTTCTACAAGGTTCGAATGCTTTCTAGAGGGTTGGAATGCTTTCGACAGGGTTGGAATGCTTTCGACAGGGTGGGAATGCTTTCGACAGAGTTGGAATACCATTGTACAGAGTTGGAATGCTTTTTACAGGGTTGGAATACCTTTGTACAGGGTTGGAACAGCTTTGTACAGCGTTGGCATACTTTCTACATGGTTCGAATGCTTTCTAGAGGGTTGGAATGCTTTCGACAGGGTTGGAATGCTTTCGACAGGGTTGGAATACCTTTGTACAGAGTTGGAATGCTTTCTACAGCTTTGGAATACTTTCTACAGGGTTGGAATGCTTTCTAGAGGCTTGGAATGCTTTCGAAAGGGTTGGAATGCTTTCGACAGAATTGGAATACCTTTGTACAGAGTTGGAATGCTTTCAACAGTGTTGGAATGCTTTCGACAGAGTTGGAATACCTTTGTACAGAGTCAGAATGTTATGTACAGGGTTGGAATGCTTTCGAAAGGGTTGGAATGCTTTCGACAGGGTTGGAATGCTTTCGACAGGGTTGGAATGCTTTCGACAGAATTGGAATACCTTTGTACAGAGTTGGAATGCTTTCAACAGTGTTGGAATGCTTTCTACAGGGTTGGAACGCTTTCGACAGAGTTGGAATACCTTTGTACAGAGTTGGAATGCTTTCTACAGGGTTGGAATACCTTTGTACAGAGTTGGAATGCTTTCTACAGCTTTGGAATACTTTCTACAGGGTTGGAATGCTTTCTAGAGGGTTGGAATGCTTTCGAAAGGGTTGGAATGCTTTCGACAGGGTGGGAATGCTTTCGACAGAGTTGGAATACCTTTGTACAGGGTTGGAACAGCTTTGTACAGGGTTGGAATACTTTCCACAGGGTTGGAATGCTTTCTACAGGGTTGGAATACCTTTGTACAGAGTCAGAATGTTATGTACAGGGTTGGAATTCTTTCTACAGAGTAGGAATGCTTTCTACAGGGTTGGAATACCTTTGTACAGAGTTGGAATTCTTTCTACAGGGTTGGAATGCTTTCGACAGAGTTGGAATACCTTTGTACAGAGTCAGAATGTTATGTACAGGGTTGGAATGCTTTCTACAGGGTTGGAATACCTTTGTACAGAGTTGGAATGCTTTCTACAGGGTTGGAATACCTTTGTACAGAGTTGGAATGCTTTCTACAGATTTGGAATACTTTCTACAGGGTTGGAATGCTTTCTAGAGGGTTGGAATGCTTTCGACAGGGTTGGAATGCTTTCGACAGGGTGGGAATGCTTTCTACAGTGTTGGAATGCTTTCGACAGGGTTGGAATGCTTTCGACAGGGTTGGAATGCTTTCGACAGGGTTGGAATGCTTTCGACAGTGTTGGAATGCTTTCGACAGAATTGGAATGCCTTTGTACATAGTTGGAATGCTTTCAACAGTGTTGGAATGCTTTCTACAGGGTTGGAACGCTTTCGACAGAGTTGGAATACCTTTGTACAGAATTGGAATGCTTTCTACAGGGTTGGAATACCTTTGTACAGAGTTGGAATGCTTTCTACAGCTTTGGAATACTTTCTACAGGGTTGGAATGCTTTCTAGAGGGTTGGAATGCTTTCTAGAGGGTTGGAATGCTTTCTACAGGGTTGGAATGCTTTCTACAGAGTTGGAATACCTTTGTACAGGGTTGGAACAGCTTTGTACAGGGTGGGAATACTTTCTACAGGGTTGGAATGCCTTCTATAGGGTTGGAATACCTTTGTACAGAGTCAGAATGTTATGTACAGGGTTGGAATTCTTTCTACAGAGTTGGAATACTTTTCTACAGAGTAGGAATGCTTTCTACAGCGTTGGAATACCTTTGTACAGAGTTGGAATGCTTTCTACAGGGTTGGAATACCTTTGTACAGAGTTGGAATGCTTTCTACAGGGTTGGAATGCTTTCTAAATGGTTTTAATGCTTTCTACAGGGTTGGAATGCTTTCTACAGGGTTGGAATGCTTTCTACAGGGTTGGAATGCTTTCGACAGTGTTGGAATACCTTTGTACAGAGTCAGAATGTTATGTACAGGGTTGGAATACCTTTGTAAAGAGTTGGAATGCTTTCTAGAGGGTTGGAATGCTTTCTACAGGGTTGGAACAGCTTTGTACAGCGTTGGCATACTTTCTACAAGGTTCGAATGCTTTCTAGAGGGTTGGAATGCTTTCGACAGGGTTGGAATGCTTTCGACAGGGTGGGAATGCTTTCGACAGAGTTGGAATACCATTGTACAGAGTTGGAATGCTTATTACAGGGTTGGAATACCTTTGTACAGGGTTGGAACAGCTTTGTACAGCGTTGGCATACTTTCTACATGGTTCGAATGCTTTCTAGAGGGTTGGAATGCTTTCGACAGGGTTGGAATGCTTTCGACAGGGTTGGAATACCTTTGTACAGAGTTGGAATGCTTTCTACAGGGTTGGAATGCTTTCTACAGGGTTTTAATGCTTTCTACAGGGTTGCAATGCTTTCTACATGGTTGGAATGCTTTCGACAGAGTTGGAATACCTTTGTACAGAGTCAGAATGTTATGTACAGGGTTGGAATTCTTTCTACAGAGTTGGAATACCTTTGTACAGAGTTGGAATACCTTTGTACAGGGTTTTAACAGCTTTGTACAGCGTTGGAATACTTTCTACAGAGTTGGAATGCTTTCTACAGCTTTGGAATACTTTCTACAGGGTTGGAATGCTTTCTAGAGGGTTGGAATGCTTTCGACAGGGTTGGAATGCTTTCGACAGGGTGGAAATGCTTTCTACAGTGTTGGAATACCTTTGTACAGAGTTGGAATGCTTTCTACAGCTTTGGAATACTTTCTACAGGGTTGGAATGCTTTCTAGAGGGTTGGAATGCTTTCGAAAGGGTTGGAATGCTTTCGACAGAATTGGAATACCTTTGTACAGAGTTGGAATGCTTTCAACAGTGTTGGAATGCTTTCGACAGAGTTGGAATACCTTTGTACAGAGTCAGAATGTTATGTACAGGGTTGGAATGCCTTCGACAGGGTTGGAATGCTTTCGACAGGGTTGGAATGCTTTCGACAGGGTTGGAATGCTTTCGACAGAATTGGAATACCTTTGTACAGAGTTGGAATGCTTTCAACAGTGTTGGAATGCTTTCTACAGTGTTGGAACGTTTTCGACAGAGTTGGAATACCTTTGTACAGAGTTGGAATGCTTTCTACAGGGTTGGAATACCTTTGCACAGAGTTGGAATGCTTTCTACAGCTTTGGAATACTTTCTACAGGGTTGGAATGCTTCCTAGAGGGTTGGAATGCTTTCGAAAGGGTTGGAATGCTTTCGACAGGGTGGGAATGCTTTCGACAGAGTTGGAATACCTTTCTACAGGGTTGGAAAGCTTCTACAGGGTTGGAATACCTTTGTACAGAGTTGGAATGCTTTCTACAGGGTTGGAATGCTTCTACAGGGTTGGAATACCTTTGTACAGAGTTGGAATGCTTTCTACAGGGTCGGAATGCTTTCGACAGATTTGGAATACCTTTGTACAGAGTTGGAATGCTTTCGACAGAGTTGGAATACCTTTGTACAGAGTTGGAATGCTTTCGACAGAGTTGGAATACCTTTGTACAGGTTTGGAACAGCTTTGTACAGGGTTGGAATACTTTCCACAGGGTTGGAATGCTTTCTACAGGGTTGGAATACCTTTGTACAGAGTCAGAATGTTATGTACAGGGTTGGAATTCTTTCAACAGAGTAGGAATGCTTTCTACAGGGTTGGAATACCTTTGTACAGAGTTGGAATTCTTTCTACAGGGTTGGAATGCTTTCGACAGAGTTGGAATACCTTTGTACAGAGTCAGAATGTTATGTACAGGGTTGGAATGCTTTCTACAGGGTTGGAATACCTTTGTACAGAGTTGGAATGCTTTCTACAGGGTTGGAATACCTTTGTACAGAGTTGGAATGCTTTCTACAGCTTTGGAATACTTTCTACAGGGTTGGAATGCTTTCTAGAGGGTTGGAATGCTTTCGACAGGGTTGGAATGCTTTCGACAGGGTGGGAATGCTTTCTACAGTGTTGGAATGCTTTCGACAGGGTTGGAATGCTTTCGACAGGGTTGGAATGCTTTCGACAGGGTTGGAATGCTTTCGACAGAATTGGAATGCCTTTGTACATAGTTGGAATGCTTTCAACAGTGTTGGAATGCTTTCTACAGGGTTGGAACGCTTTCGACAGAGTTGGAATACCTTTGTACAGAGTTGGAATGCTTTCTACAGGGTTGGAATACCTTTGTACAGAGTTGGAATGCTTTCTACAGCTTTGGAATACTTTCTACAGGGTTGGAATGCTTTCTAGTGGGTTGGAATGCTTTCGAAAGGGTTGGAATGCTTTCGACAGGGTGGGAATGCTTTCGACAGAGTTGTAATACCTTTCTACAGAGTTGGAATGCTTTCTACAGGGTTGGAATACCTTTGTACCGAGTTGGAATGCTTTCTACAGGGTTGGAATGCTTTCGACACAGTTGGAATACCTTTGTACAGAGTCAGAATGTTATGTACAGGGTTGGAATTCTTTCTACAGAGTTGGAATACCTTCGTACATAGTTGGGATGCTTTCTACAGGGTTGGAATGCTTTCTACAGGGTTGGAATGCTTTCTACAGGGTTGGAATACCTTTGTACCGAGTTGGAATACTTTCTACAGGGTTGGAATGCTTTCGACAGAGTTGGAATACCTTTGTACAGAGTCAGAATGCTATGTACAGGGTTGGAATTCTTTCTACAGTGTTGGAATACCTTCGTACATAGTTGGGATGCTTTCTACAGGGTTGGAATGCTTTCTACAGGGTTGGAATGCTTTCTACAGGGTTGGAATGCTTTCTACAGGGTTGGAATGCTTTCTACAGGGTTGGAATGCTTTCTACAGGGTTGGAATGCTTCTACAGGGTTGGAATACCTTTGTACAGAGTTGGAATGCTTTCTACAGGGTCGGAATGCTTTCGCCAGAGTTGGAATACCTTTGTACAGAGTTGGAATGCTTTCGACAGAGTTGGAATACCTTTGTACAGGGTTGGAACAGCTTTGTACAGGGTTGGAACAGCTTTGTACAGGGTGGGAATACTTTCTGCAGGGTTGCAATGCTTTCTAGATGGTTGGAATGCTTTCGACATGGTTGGAATGCTTTCGACAGGGTTGGAATGCTTTCGACACGGTTGGAATGCTTTCGACAGAGTTGGAATACCTTTGTACAGAGTCAGAATGTTATGTACAGGGTTGGAATTCTTTCTACAGAGTTGGAATACCTTCGTACATAGTTGGGATGCTTTCTACAGGGTTGGAATGCTTTCTACAGGGTTGGAATGCTTTCTACAGGGTTGGAATGCTTTCTACAGGGTTGGAATGCTTTCTACAGGGTTGGAACAGCTTTGTGCAGGGTGGGAATACTTTCTACAGGGTTGGAATGCTTTCTAGAGGGTTGGAATGCTTTCGACAGGGTTGGAATGCTTTCGACAGAGTTGGAATACCTTTGTACAGAGTTGGAATGCTTTCGACAGAGTTGGAATACCTTTGTACAGGGTTGGAACAGCTTTGTACAGGGTTGGAACAGCTTTGTACAGGGTGGGAATACTTTCTGCAGGGTTGCAATGCTTTCTAGATGGTTGGAATGCTTTCGACATGGTTGGAATGCTTTCGACAGGGTTGGAATGCTTTCGACACGGTTGGAATGCTTTCGACAGAATTGGAATACCTTTGTACAGGGTCAGAATGTTATGTACAGGGTTGGAATTCTTTCTACAGTGTTGGAATGCTTTCTACAGGGTTGGAATGCATTCGACAGAGTTGGAATACCTTTGTACAGAGTCCGAATGTTATGTACAGGGTTGGAATTCTTTCTACAGAGTTGGAATACCTTTGTACAGAGTTGGAATGCTTTCTACAGGGTTGGAATGCTTTCTACATGGTTCGAATGCTTTCGACAGAGTTGGAATACCTTTGTACAGAGTTGGAATGCTTTCTACAGGGTTGGAATACCTTTGTACAGAGTTGGAATGCTTTCTACAGAGTTGGAATGCTTTCTACAGGGTTGGAATACCTTTGTACAGAGTTGGAATGCTTTCTACAGGGTTGGAATGCTTTCTGCAGGGTTTTAATGCTTTCTACAGGGTTGGAATGCTTTCTACAGTGTTGGAATGCTTTCGACAGAGTTGGAATACCTTTGTACAGAGTCAGAATGTTATGTACAGGGTTGGAATTCTTTCTACAGAGTTGGAATACCTTTGTACAGAGTTGGAATACCTTTGTACAGGGTTGGAACAGCTTTGTACAGCGTTGGAATACTTTCTACAGGGTTGGAATGCTTTCTAGATGGTTGGAATGCTTTCTAGAGGGTTGGAATGCTTTCTAGAGGGTTGGAATGCTTTCTACAGGGTTGGAATGCTTTCGACAGGGTTGGAATGCCTTCGACAGAGTTGGAATACCTTTGTACAGAGTTGGAATGCTTTCTACAGGGTGGGAATACCTTTGTACAGAGTTGGAATGCTTTCTACAGGGTTGGAATGCTTTCGACATGGTTGGAATGCTTTCGACAGGGTTGGAATGCTTTCGACAGGGTTGGAATGCTTTCGACAGGGTTGGAATGCTTTCGACAGAATTGGAATACCTTTGTACAGGGTCAGAATGTTATGTACAGGGTTGGAATTCTTTCTACAGAGTTGGAATACCTTTATACAGAGTTGGAATGCTTTCTACAGGGTTGGAATGCATTCGACAGAGTTGGAATACCTTTGTACAGACTCCGAATGTTATGTACAGGGTTGGAATTCTTTCTACAGAGTTGGAATACCTTTGTACAGAGTTGGAATGCTTTCTACAGGGTTGGAATACCCTTGTACAGGGTTGGAACAGCTTTGTACAGGGTTGGAATACTTTCTACAGGGTTGGAATGCCTTCTACAGGGTTGGAATACCTTTGTACAGAGTCAGAATGTTATCTACAGGGTTGGAATTCTTTCTACAGATTTGGAATACCTTTGTACAGAGTTGGAATGCTTTCTACAGGGTTGGAATACATTTGTACAGAGTTGGGATGCTTTCTACAGGGTTGGAATGCTTTCTACAGGGTTTTAATGCTTTCTACAGAGATGGAATACCTTTGTACAGGGTTGGAACAGCTTTGTACAGGGTTGGAATACTTTCTACATGGTTCGAATGCTTTCTAGAGGGTTGGAATGCTTTCGACAGGGTTGGAATGCTTTCGACAGGGTGGGAATGCTTTCTACAGGGTTGGAATACCATTGTACAGAGTTGGAATGCTTTCTACAGGGTTGGAATACCTTTGTACAGAGTTGGAATGCTTTCTACAGGGTTGGAATGCTTTCTACATGGTTTTAATGCTTTCTACAGGGTTGGAATGCTTTCTACAGGGTTGGAATGCTTTCGACAGTGTTGGAATACCTTTGTACAGAGTCAGAATGTTATGTACAGGGTTGGAATACCTTTGTACAGAGTCAGAATGTTATGTACAGTGTTGGAATTCTTTCTACAGAGTTGGAATACTTTTCTACAGAGTTGGAATGCTTTCTACAGGGTTGGAATACCTTTGTACAGAGTTGGAATGCTTTCTAGAGGGTTGGAATGCTTTCTACAGGGTTGGAACAGCTTTGTACAGCGTTGGCATACTTTCTACATGGTTCGAATGCTTTCTACAGGGTTGGAATGCTTTCGACAGGGTTGGAATGCTTTCGACAGGGTGGGAATGCTTTCGACAGAGTTGGAATACCATTGTACAGAGTTGGAATGCTTTTTACAGGGTTGGAATACCTTTGTACAGGGTTCGAACAGCTTTGTACAGCGTTGGCATACTTTCTACATGGTTCGAATGCTTTCTAGAGGGTTGGAATGCTTTCGACAGGGTTGGAATGCTTTCGACAGGGTGGGAATGCTTTCGACAGAGTTGGAATACCATTGTACAGAGTTGGAATGCTTTTTACAGGGTTGGAATACCTTTGTACAGGGTTGGAGCAGCTTTTGACAGCGTTGGAATACTTTCTACAGGGTTGGAATGCTTTCTAGAGGGTTGGTATGCTTTCTACAGGGTTGGAATGCTTTCTAGAGGGTTGGAATGCTATCTACAGGGTGGGAGTGCTTTCGACAGAGTTGGAATACCTTTGTACACAGTTGGAATGCTTTCTACAGGGTTGGAATACCTTTGTACAGAGTTGGAATGCTTTCTACAGGGTTGGAATACCTTTGTACAGAGTCAGAATGTTATGTACAGTGTTGGAATTCTTCCTACAGAGTTGGAATACCTTTGTACAGAGTTGGAATGCTTTCTACAGGGTTGGAATACCTTTGTACAGAGTTGGAATGCTTTCTACAGGGTTGGAATGCTTTCTACGGGGTTTTAATGCTTTCTACACGGTTGCAATGCTTTCTACATGGTTGGAATGCTTTCGACAGAGTTGGAATACCTTTGTACAGAGTCAGAATGTTATGTACAGGGTTGGAATTCTTTCTACAGAGTTGGAATACCTTTGTACAGAGTTGGAATACCTTTGTACAGGGTTTTAACAGCTTTGTACAGCGTTGGAATACTTTCTACAGGGTTGGAATGCTTTCTAGAGGGTTGGAATGCTTTCGACATTGTTGGAATACTTTCCACAGAGTTGGAATACATTTGTACAGAGTTGGAATGCTTTCTACAGTGTTGGAATGCTTTCTAGATGGTTGGAATGCTTTCGACAGGGTTGGAATGCTTTCGACAGAGTTGGAATACATTTGTACAGAGTTGGAATGCTTTCTACAGTGTTGGAATGCTTTCTAGATGGTTGGAATGCTTTCGACAGGGTTGGAATGCTTTCGACAGAGTTGGAATACATTTGTACAGAGTTGGAATGCTTTCTACAGGGTTGGAATGCTTTCTAGAGGGTTGGAATGCTTTCGACATTGTTGGAATACTTTCCACAGAGTTGGAATACATTTGTACAGAGTTGGAATGCTTTCTACAGGGTTGGAATGCTTTCTACAGGGTTGGAATGCTTTCGACAGAGTTGGAATACCTTTGTACAGAGTCAGAATGTTATGTACAGGGTTGGAATTCTTTCTACAGAGTTGGAATACCTTTGTACAGAGTTGGAATACCTTTGTACAGGGTTGGAACAGTTTTGTACAGCGTTGGAATACTTTCTACAGGGTTGGTATGCTTTCTAGAGGGTTGGAGTGCTTTCGACAGGGTTGGAATACTTTCGACAGGGTGGGAATGCTTTCGACAGAGTTGGAATACCATTGTACAGAGTTGGAATGCTTTCTACAGGGTTGGAATACCTTTGTTCAGAGTCAGAATGTTATGTACAGGGTTGGAATTCTTTCTACAGAGTTGGAATACCTTTCTACAGAGTTGGAATTCTTTCTACAGGGTTGGAATACCTTTGTACAGAGTTGGAATGCTTTCTACAGGGTTGGAACGCTTTCGACAGAGTTGGAATACCTTTGTACAGAGTCAGAATGTTATGTACAGGGTTGGATTTCTTTCTACAGAGTTGGAATACCTTTGTACAGAGTTGGAATACCTTTGTACAGGGTTGGAACAGCTTTTTACAGAGTTGGAATACTTTCTACAGGGTTGGAATGCTTTCTACAGGGTTGGAATTCTTTCTACAGAGTTGGAATACCTTTCTACAGAGTTGGAATTCTTTCTACAGGGTTGGAATACCTTTTTACAGAGTTGGAATGCTTTCTACAGGGTTGGAATGCTTTCTACAGGGTTGGAATGCTTTCGACAGAGTTGGAATACCTTTGTACAGGGTTGGAGCAGCTTCGTACAGGGTGGGAATACTTTCTACAGGGTTGGAATGCTTTCTAGAGGGTTGGAATGCTTTCTAGAGGGTTGGAATGCTTTCTAGAGGGTTGGAATGCTTTCTACAGGGTTGGAATGCTTTCGACAGAGTTGGAATACCTTTGTACAGAGTCAGAATGTTATGTACAGGGTTGGAATTCTTTCTACAGAGTTGGAATACCTTTGTACAGGGTTGAAACAGCTTTTTACAGAGTTGGAATACCTTTGTACAGGTTTGGAACAGCTTTTTACAGCGTTGGAATACTTTCTACAGGGTTGGAATGCTTTCTAGAGGGTTGGAATGCTTTCTACAGGGTTGGAATGCTTTCTACAGGGTTGGAGTGCTTTCTAGAGGGTTGGAATGCTATCTAGAGGGTTGGAATGCTTTCTACAGAGTTGGAATACCTTTGTACAGGGTTGGAACTGCTTTGTACAGGGTTGGAATACTTTCTACAGGGTTGGAATACCTTTGTACAGAGTTGGAATGCTTTCTACAGGGTTGGAATACCTTTGTACAGAGTTGGAATGCTTTCTACAGGGTTGGAATGCTTTCGACAGAGTTGGAATACCTTTGTACAGAGTTGGAATGCTTTCTACAGGGTTGGAATACCTTTGTACAGAGTCAGAATGTTATGTACAGTGTTGGAATTCTTCCTACAGAGTTGGAATACCTTTGTACAGAGTTGGAATGCTTTCTACAGGGTTGGAATACCTTTGTACAGAGTTGGAATGCTTTCTACAGGGTTGGAATGCTTTCTACAGGGTTTTAATGCTTTCTACAGGGTTGGAATGCTTTGGACAGAGTTGGAATACCTTTGTACAGTGTTGGAACAGCTTTGTACAGGGTGGGAATACTTTCTACAGGGTTGGAATGCTTTCGACAGAGTTGGAATACCTTTGTACAGAGTCAGAATGTTATGTACAGGGTTGGACTTCTTTCTACAGAGTTGGAATACCTTTCTACAGAGTTGGAATGCTTTCTACAGGGTTGGAATACCTTTGTACAGAGTTGGAATGCTTTCTACAGGGTTGGAATGCTTTCGACAGAGTTGGAATACCTTTGTACAGAGTCAGAATGTTATGTACAGGGTTGGAATTCTTTCTACAGATTTGGAATACCTTTGTACAGAGTTGGAATGCTTTCTACAGGTTTGGAATACCTTTGTACAGAGGTGGAATGCTTTCTACAGGGTTGGAATGCTTTCGACAGAGTTGGAATACCTTTGTACAGTGTTGGAACAGCTTTGTACAGGGTGGGAATACTTTCTACAGGGTTGGAATGCTTTCGACAGAGTTGGAATACCTTTGTACAGAGTCAGAATGTTATGTACAGTGTTGGATTTCTTGTTACAGAGTTGGAATACCTTTGTACACAGTTGGAATGCTTTCTACAGGGTTGGAATGCTTTCTACAGGGTTTTAATGCTTTCTACAGGGTTGGAATGCTTTCTACAGGGTTGGAATGCTTTCGACAGATTTGGAATACCTTTGAACAGAGTCAGAATGTTATGTACAGGGTTGGAATTCTTTCTACAGAGTTGGAATACCTTTGTACAGAGTTGGAATACCTTTGTACAGGGTTGGAACAGCTTTGTACAGCGTTGGAATATTTTCTACAGGGTTGGAATGCTTTCTAGAGGGTTGGAATGCTTTCGACAGGGTTGGAATGCTTTCGACAGGGTGGGAATGCTTTCGACAGAGTTGGATACCATTGTACAGAGTTGGAATGCTTTCTACAGGGTTGGAATACCTTTGTACAGAGTCAGAGTGTTATGTACAGGGTTGGAATTCTTTCTACAGAGTTGGAATACCTTTCTACAGAGTTGGAATGCTTTCTACAGGGTTGGAATACCTTTGTACAGAGTTGGAATGCTTTCTACAGGGTTGGAATGCTTTCGACAGAGTTGGAATACCTTTGTACAGTGTTGGAACAGCTTTGTACAGGGTGGGAATACTTTCTACAGGGTTGGAATGCTTTCGACAGAGTTGGAATACCTTTGTACAGAGTCAGAATGTTATGTACAGGGTTGGACTTCTTTCTACAGAGTTGGAATACCTTTCTACAGAGTTGGAATGCTTTCTACAGGGTTGGAATACCTTTGTACAGAGTTGGAATGCTTTCTACAGGGTTGGAATGCTTTCGACAGAGTTGGAATACCTTTGTACAGAGTCAGAATGTTATGTACAGGGTTGGAATTCTTTCTACAGATTTGGAATACCTTTGTACAGAGTTGGAATGCTTTCTACAGGTTTGGAATACCTTTGTACAGAGGTGGAATGCTTTCTACAGGGTTGGAATGCTTTCGACAGAGTTGGAATACCTTTGTACAGTGTTGGAACAGCTTTGTACAGGGTGGGAATACTTTCTACAGGGTTGGAATGCTTTCGACAGAGTTGGAATACCTTTGTACAGAGTCAGAATGTTATGTACAGGGTTGGACTTCTTTCTACAGAGTTGGAATACCTTTCTACAGGGTTGGAATGCTTTCTACAGGGTTGGAATACCTTTGTACAGAGTTGGAATGCTTTCTACAGGGTTGGAATGCTTTCGACAGAGTTGGAATACCTTTGTACAGAGTCAGAATGTTATGTACAGGGTTGGAATTCTTTCTACAGATTTGGAATACCTTTGTACAGAGTTGGAATGCTTTCTACAGGTTTGGAATACCTTTGTACAGAGGTGGAATGCTTTCTACAGGGTTGGAATGCTTTCGACAGATTTGGAATACCTTTGTACAGGGTTGGAACAGCTTTGTACAAGGTGGGAATACTTTCTACAGGGTTGGAATGCTTTCTAGAGGGTTGGAATGCTTTCTAGAGGGTTGGAATGCTATCTAGAGGGTTGGAATGCTTTCTAGAGGGTTGGAATGCTATCTACAGGGTTGGAATGCTTTCTACAGAGTTGGAATACCTTTGTACAGGGTTGGAACAGCTTTGTACAGGGTTGGAATACTTTCTACAGGGTTGGAATGCTTTCTACAGGGTTGGAATGCTTTCTAGAGGGTTGGAATGCTTTCTAGAGGTTTGGAATGCTTTCGGCAGAGTTGGAATACCTTTGTAAAGAGTTGGAATAACTTTGTAAAGGGTAGGAATACTTTCTACAGGGTTGGAATACTTTCTACAGGGTTGGAATGCTTTCTAGAGGGTTGGAATGCTTTCTAGAGGTTTGGAATGCTTTCGGCAGAGTTGGAATACCTTTGTACAGAGTTGGAATAACTTTGTACAGGGTAGGAATACTTTCTACAGGGTTGGAATACTTTCTACAGGGTTGGAATGCTTTCTACTGGGTTGGAATGCTTTCGACAGGGTTGGAATACCATTGTACAGGGTTGGAATGCTTTCTACAGGGTGGGAATGCTCTCTACAGAGTTGGAATACCTTTGTACAGAGTTGGAATAACTTTGTACAGGGTTGGAATACTTTTTACAGGGTTGGAATACTTTCTACAGGGTTGGAATACTTTGTACAGGGTTGGAATGCTTTCTACAGGGTTGGAATGCTTTCTACAGGTTTGGAATGCTTTCGACAGGGTTGGAATACCTTTGTACAGAGTCAGAATGTTATGTACAGGGTTGGAATTCTTTCTACAGAGTTGGAATACCTTTGTACAGGGTTGAAACAGCTTTTTACAGAGTTGGAATACCTTTGTACAGGTTTGGAACAGCTTTTTACAGCGTTGGAATACTTTCTACAGGGTTGGAATGCTTTCTAGAGGGTTGGAATGCTTTCTACAGGGTTGGAATGCTTTCTACAGGGTTGGAATGCTTTCTAGAGGGTTGGAATGCTATCTAGAGGGTTGGAATGCTTTCTACAGAGTTGGAATACCTTTGTACAGGGTTGGAACTGCTTTGTACAGGGTTGGAATACCTTTGTACAGAGTCAGAATGTTATGTACAGTGTTGGAATTCTTCCTACAGAGTTGGAATACCTTTGTACAGAGTTGGAATGCTTTCTACAGGGTTGGAATACCTTTGTACAGAGTTGGAATGCTTTCTACAGGGTTGGAATGCTTTCTACAGGGTTTTAATGCTTTCTACAGGGTTGGAATGCTTTGGACAGAGTTGGAATACCTTTGTACAGAGTCAGAATGTTATGTACAGTGTTGGATTTCTTGTTACAGAGTTGGAATACCTTTGTACACAGTTGGAATGCTTTCTACAGGGTTGGTATGCTTTCTACAGGGTTTTAATGCTTTCTACAGGGTTGGAATGCTTTCTACAGGGTTGGAATGCTTTCGACAGAGTTGGAATACCTTTGAACAGAGTCAGAATGTTATGTACAGGGTTGGAATTCTTTCTACAGAGTTGGAATACCTTTGTACAGAGTTGGAATACCTTTGTACAGGGTTGGAACAGCTTTGTACAGCGTTGGAATATTTTCTACAGGGTTGGAATGCTTTCTAGAGGGTTGGAATGCTTTCGACAGGGTTGGAATGCTTTCGACAGGGTGGGAATGCTTTCGACAGAGTTGGAATACCATTGTACAGAGTTGGAATGCTTTCTACAGGGTTGGAATACCTTTGTACAGAGTCAGAGTGTTATGTACAGGGTTGGATTTCTTGTTACAGAGTTGGAATACCTTTGTACACAGTTGGAATGCTTTCTACAGGGTTGGTATGCTTTCTACAGGGTTTTAATGCTTTCTACAGGGTTGGAATGCTTTCGACAGAGTTGGAATACCTTTGTCCAGAGTTAGAATGCTATGTACGGGGTTGGAATTCTTTCTACAGATTTGGAATACCTTTGTACAGAGTTGGAATGCTTTCTACAGGTTTGGAATACCTTTGTACAGAGTTGGAATGCTTTCTACAGGGTTGGAATGCTTTCGACAGAGTTGGAATACCTTTGTACAGTGTTGGAAAAGCTTTGTACAGGGTGGGAATACTTTCTACAGGGTTGGAATGCTTTCGACAGAGTTGGAATACCTTTGTACAGAGTCAGAATGTTATGTACAGGGTTGGACTTCTTTCTACAGAGTTGGAATACCTTTGTACAGAGTTGGAATGCTTTCTACAGGGTTGGAATACCTTTGTACAGAGTTGGAATAACTTTGTACAGGGTAGGAATACTTTCTACAGGGTTGGAATACTTTCTACAGGGTTGGAATGCTTTCTAGAGGGTTGGAATGCTATCTAGAGGGTTGGAATGCTTCCTACAGAGTTGGAATACCTTTGTACAGGGTTGGAACTGCTTTGTACAGGGTTGGAATACTTTCTACAGGGTTGGAATACCTTTGTACAGAGTTGGAATGCTTTCTACAGGGTTGGAATACCTTTGTACAGAGTTGGAATGCTTTCTACAGGGTTGGAATGCTTTCGACAGAGTTGGAATACCTTTGTACAGAGTTGGAATGCTTTCTACAGGGTTGGAATACCTTTGTACAGAGTCAGAATGTTATGTACAGTGTTGGAATTCTTCCTACAGAGTTGGAATACCTTTGTACAGAGTTGGAATGCTTTCTACAGGGTTGGAATACCTTTGTACAGAGTTGGAATGCTTTCTACAGGGTTGGAATACCTTTGTACAGAGTTGGAATGCTTTCTACAGGGTTGGAATGCTTTCTACAGGGTTTTAATGCTTTCTACAGGGTTGGAATGCTTTGGACAGAGTTGGAATACCTTTGTACAGAGTCAGAATGTTATGTACAGTGTTGGATTTCTTGTTACAGAGTTGGAATACCTTTGTACACAGTTGGAAAGCTTTCTACAGGGTTGGTATGCTTTCTACAGGGTTTTAATGCTTTCTACAGGGTTGGAATGCTTTCTACAGGGTTGGAATGCTTTCGACAGAGTTGGAATACCTTTGAACAGAGTCAGAATGTTATGTACAGGGTTGGAATTCTTTCTGCAGAGTTGGAATACCTTTGTACAGAGTTGGAATACCTTTGTACAGGGTTGGAACAGCTTTGTACAGCGTTGGAATATTTTCTACAGGGTTGGAATGCTTTCTAGAGGGTTGGAATGCTTTCGACAGGGTTGGAATGCTTTCGACAGGGTGGGAATGCTTTCGACAGAGTTGGAATACCATTGTACAGAGTTGGAATGCTTTCTACAGGGTTGGAATACCTTTGTACAGAGTCAGAGTGTTATGTACAGGGTTGGATTTCTTGTTACAGAGTTGGAATACCTTTGTACACAGTTGGAATGCTTTCTACAGGGTTGGTATGCTTTCTACAGGGTTTTAATGCTTTCTACAGGGTTGGAATGCTTTCGACAGAGTTGGAATACCTTTGTCCAGAGTTAGAATGTTATGTACGGGGTTGGAATTCTTTCTACAGATTTGGAATACCTTTGTACAGAGTTGGAATGCTTTCTACAGGTTTGGAATACCTTTGTACAGAGTTGGAATGCTTTCTACAGGGTTGGAATGCTTTCGACAGAGTTGGAATACCTTTGTACAGTGTTGGAAAAGCTTTGTACAGGGTGGGAATACTTTCTACAGGGTTGGAATGCTTTCGACAGAGTTGGAATACCTTTGTACAGAGTCAGAATGTTATGTACAGGGTTGGACTTCTTTCTACAGAGTTGGAATACCTTTGTACAGAGTTGGAATGCTTTCTACAGGGTTGGAATACCTTTGTACAGAGTTGGAATAACTTTGTACAGGGTAGGAATACTTTCTACAGGGTTGGAATACTTTCTACAGGGTTGGAATGCTTTCTAGAGGGTTGGAATGCTATCTAGAGGGTTGGAATGCTTTCTACAGAGTTGGAATACCTTTGTACAGGGTTGGAACTGCTTTGTACAGGGTTGGAATACTTTCTACAGGGTTGGAATACCTTTGTACAGAGTTGGAATGCTTTCTACAGGGTTGGAATACCTTTGTACAGAGTTGGAATGCTTTCTACAGGGTTGGAATGCTTTCGACAGAGTTGGAATACCTTTGTACAGAGTTGGAATGCTTTCTACAGGGTTGGAATACCTTTGTACAGAGTCAGAATGTTATGTACAGTGTTGGAATTCTTCCTACAGAGTTGGAATACCTTTGTACAGAGTTGGAATGCTTTCTACAGGGTTGGAATACCTTTGTACAGAGTTGGAATGCTTTCTACAGGGTTGGAATGCTTTCTACAGGGTTTTAATGCTTTCTACAGGGTTGGAATGCTTTGGACAGAGTTGGAATACCTTTGTACAGAGTCAGAATGTTATGTACAGTGTTGGATTTCTTGTTACAGAGTTGGAATACCTTTGTACACAGTTGGAATGCTTTCTACAGGGTTGGTATGCTTTCTACAGGGTTTTAATGCTTTCTACAGGGTTGGAATGCTTTCTACAGGGTTGGAATGCTTTCGACAGAGTTGGAATACCTTTGAACAGAGTTTTAATAACTTTGTACAGGGTAGGAATACTTTCTACAGGGTTGGAATACTTTGTACAGGGTTGGAATGCTTTCTACAGGGTTGGAATGCTTTCTACAGGTTTGGAATGCTTTCGACAGGGTTGGAATGCTTTCGACAGAGTTGGAATACCTTTGTACAGAGTTGGAATACCTTTGTACAGGGTTGGAACAGCTTTGTACAGCGTTGGAATATTTTCTACAGGGTTGGAATGCTTTCTAGAGGGTTGGAATGCTTTCGACAGGGTTGGAATGCTTTCGACAGGGTGGGAATGCTTTCGACAGAGTTGGAATACCATTGTACAGAGTTGGAATGCTTTCTACAGGGTTGGAATACCTTTGTACAGAGTCAGAGTGTTATGTACAGGGTTGGAATTCTTTCTACAGAGTTGGAATACCTTTCTACAGAGTTGGAATGCTTTCTACAGGGTTGGAATACCTTTGTACAGAGTTGGAATGCTTTCTACAGGGTTGGAATGCTTTCGACAGAGTTGGAATACCTTTGTCCAGAGTTAGAATGTTATGTACGGGGTTGGAATTCTTTCTACAGATTTGGAATACCTTTGTACAGAGTTGGAATGCTTTCTACAGGTTTGGAATACCTTTGTACAGAGTTGGAATGCTTTCTACAGGGTTGGAATGCTTTCGACAGAGTTGGAATACCTTTGTACAGTGTTGGAAAAGCTTTGTACAGGGTGGGAATACTTTCTACAGGGTTGGAATGCTTTCTACAGAGTTGGAATACCTTTGTACAGAGTCAGAATGTTATGTACAGGGTTGGACTTCTTTCTACAGAGTTGGAATACCTTTGTACAGAGTTGGAATGCTTTCTACAGGGTTGGAATACCTTTGTACAGAGTTGGAATAACTTTGTACAGGGTAGGAATACTTTCTACAGGGTTGGAATACTTTCTACAGGGTTGGAATGCTTTCTAGAGGGTTGGAATGCTTTCTAGAGGTTTGGAATGCTTTCGGCAGAGTTGGAATACCTTTGTACAGAGTTTTAATAACTTTGTACAGGGTAGGAATACTTTCTACAGGGTTGGAATACTTTGTACAGGGTTGGAATGCTTTCTACAGGGTTGGAATGCTTTCTACAGGTTTGGAATGCTTTCGACAGGGTTGGAATGCTTTCGACAGAGTTGGAATACCATTGTACAGGGTTGGAATGCTTTCGACAGAGTTGGAATACCTTTGTACAGGGTTGGAACAGCTTTGTACAGGGTGGGAATACTTTCTACAGGGTTGGAATGCTTTCTAGAGGGTTGGAATGCTTTCTAGAGGGTTGGAATGCTTTCTAGAGGGTTGGAATGCTATCTACAGGGTTGGAATGCTTTCTACAGAGTTGGAATACCTTTGTACAGGGTTGGAACAGCTTTGTACAGGGTTGGAATACTTTCTACAGGGTTGGAATGCTTTCTACAGGGTTGGAATACCTTTGTACAGGGTTGAAACAGCTTTTTACAGAGTTGGAATACCTTTGTACTGGTTTGGAACAGCTTTTTACAGCGTTGGAATACTTTCTACAGGGTTGGAATGCTTTCTAGAGGGTTGGAATGCTTTCTACAGGGTTGGAATGCTTTCTACAGGGTTGGAATGCTATCTACAGGGTTGGAATGCTTTCTACAGAGTTGGAATACCTTTGTACAGGGTTGGAACTGCATTGTACAGGGTTGGAATACTTTCTACAGGGTTGGAATACCTTTGTACAGAGTCAGAATGTTATGTACAGTGTTGGAATTCTTCCTACAGAGTTGGAATACCTTTGTACAGAGTTGGAATGCTTTCTACAGGGTTGGAATACCTTTGTACAGAGTTGGAATGCTTTCTACAGGGTTGGAATGCTTTCTACAGGGTTTTAATGCTTTCTACAGGGTTGGAATGCTTTGGACAGAGTTGGAATACCTTTGTACAGAGTCAGAATGTTATGTACAGTGTTGGATTTCTTGTTACAGAGTTGGAATACCTTTGTACACAGTTGGAATTCTTTCTACAGGGTTGGAATGCTTTCTACAGGGTTTTAATGCTTTCTACAGGGTTGGAATGCTTTCTACAGGGTTGGAATGCTTTCGACAGGGTTGGAATGCTTTCGACAGAGTTGGAATACCTTTGTACAGAGTCAGAATGTTATGTACAGGGTTGGAATTCTTTCTACAGATTTGGAATACCTTTGTACAGAGTTGGAATGCTTTCTACAGGTTTGGAATACCTTTGTACAGGGTTGGAACAGCTTTGTACAGCGTTGGAATACTTTCTACAGGGTTGGAATGCTTTCTAGAGGGTTGGAATGCTTTCGACAGGGTTGGAATGCTTTCGACAGGGTGGGAATGCTTTCGACAGAGTTGGAATACCATTGTACAGAGTTGGAATGCTTTCTACAGGGTTGGAATACCTTTGTACAGAGTCAGAATGTTATGTACAGGGTTGGAATTCTTTCTACAGAGTTGGAATACCTTTGTACAGAGTTCGAATGCTTTCTACAGGGTTGGAATACCTTTGTACAGAGTTGGAATGCTTTCTACAGGGTTGGAATGCTTTCGACAGAGTTGGAATACCTTTGTACAGAGTCAGAATGTTATGTACAGGGTTGGAATTCTTTCTACAGATTTGGAATACCTTTGTACAGAGTTGGAATGCTTTCTACAGGTTTGGAATACCTTTGTACAGAGTTGGAATGCTTTCTAGAGGGTTGGAATGCTATCTACAGGGTTGGAATGCTTTCTACAGAGTTGGAATACCTTTGTACAGGGTTGGAACAGCTTTGTACAGGGTTGGAATACTTTCTACAGGGTTGGAATGCTTTCTAGAGGGTTGGAATGCTTTCGACAGGGTTGGAATGCTTTCGACAGAGTTGGAACACCTTTGTACAGAGTTGGAATGCTTTCTACAGGGTTGGAATACCTTTGTACAGAGTCAGAATGTTATGTACAGTGTTGGAATTCTTTCTACAGAGTTGGAATACCTTTGTACAGAGTTGGAATGCTTTCTACAGGGTTGGAATACCTTTGTACAGAGTTGGAATGCTTCCTACAGGGTTGGAATGCTTTCGACAGGGTTGGAATGCTTTCTACAGGGTTGGAATGCTTTCTACAGGGTTGGAATGCTTTCGACAGAGTTGGAATACCTTTGTACAGGGTTGGGACAGCTTTGTACAGGGTGGGAATACTTTCTACAGGGTTGGAATGCTTTCTAGAGGGTTGGAATGCTTTCTAGAGGGTTGGAATGCTTTCAACAGGGTTGGAATGCTTTCTACAGAGTTGGAATACCTTTGTACAGGGTTGGAACAGCTTTGTACAGGGTTGGAATGCTTTCTACAGAGTTGGAATACCCTTGTACAGGGTTGGAATGCTTTCTACAGGGTTGGAATACTTTCTACAGGGTTGGAATGCTTTCTACAGGGTTGGAATGCTTTCGACAGGGTTGGAATGCTTTCGGCAGAGTTGGAATACCTTTGTACAGAGTTGGAATAACTTTGTACAGGGTAGGAATACTTTCTACAGGGTTGGAATACTTTCTACAGGGTTGGAATGCTTTCTACAGGGTTGGAATGCTTTCGACAGGGTTGGAATGCTTTCTACAGGGTTGGAATGCTTTCGACAGGGTTGGAATGCTTTCGACAGAGTTGGAATACCATTGTACAGAGTTGGAATGCTTTCTACAGGGTTGGAATACCTTTGTACAGAGTCAGAATGTTATGTACAGGGTTGGAATTCTTTCTACAGAGTTGGAATACCTTTCTACAGAGTTGGAATACCTTTCTACAGAGTTGGAATGCTTTCTACAGGGTTGGAATACCTTTGTACAGAGTTGGAATGCTTTCTACAGGGTTGGAATGCTTTCGACAGAGTTGGAATACCTTTGTACAGAGTTAGAATGTTATGTACGGGGTTGGAATTCTTTCTACAGATTTGGAATACCCTTGTACAGGGTTGGAATACTTTCTACAGGGTTGGAATGCTTTCTAGAGGGTTGGAATGCTTTCTAGAGGGTTGGAATGCTTTCTACAGGGTTTTAATGCTTTCTACAGGGTTGGAATGCTTTCTACAGGGTTGGATTGCTTTCGACAGAGTTGGAATACCTTTGTACAGAGTCAGAATGTTATGTACAGGGTTGGAATTCTTTCTACAGAGTTGGAATACCTTTGTACAGAGTTGGAAAACCTTTGTACAGGGTTGGAACAGTTTTGTACAGCGTTGGAATACTTTCTACAGGGTTGGAATGCTTTCTAGAGGGTTGGAGTGCTTTCGACAGGGTTGGAATACTTTCGACAGGGTGGGAATGCTTTCGACAGAGTTGGAATACCATTGTACAGAGTTGGAATGCTTTCTACAGGGTTGGAATACCTTTGTACAGAGTCAGGATGTTATGTACAGGGTTGGAATTCTTTCTACAGAGTTGGAATACCTTTCTACAGAGTTGGAATTCTTTCTACAGGGTTGGAATACCTTTGTACAGAGTTGGAATGCTTTCTACAGGGTTGGAATGCTTTCGACAGAGTTGGAATACCTTTGTACAGAGTCAGAATGTTATGTACAGGGTTGGAATTCTTTCTACAGAGTTGGAATACCTTTGTACAGAGTTGGAATACCTTTGTACAGGGTTGGAACAGCTTTTTACAGAGTTGGAATACTTTCTACAGGGTTGGAATGCTTTCTACAGGGTTGGAATGCTTTCGACAGAGTTGGAATACCTTTGTACAGAGTCAGAATGTTATGTACAGGGTTGGAATTCTTTCTACAGAGTTGGAATACCTTTCTACAGAGTTGGAATTCTTTCTACAGGGTTGGAATACCTTTTTACAGAGTTGGAATGCTTTCTACAGGGTTGGAATGCTTTCGACAGAGTTGGAATACCTTTGTACAGGGTTGGAACAGCTTTGTACAGGGTGGGAATACTTTCTACAGGGTTGGAATGCTTTCTAGAGGGTTGGAATGCTTTCTAGAGGGTTGGAATGCTTTCTAGAGTGTTGGAATGCTTTCGACAGGGTTGGAATGCTTTCGACAGGGTGGGAATGCTTTCGACAGAGTTGGAATACCTTTCTACAGAGTTGGAATGCTTTCTACAGGGTTGGAATGCTTTCGACAGAGTTGGAATACCTTTGTACAGAGTCAGAATGTTATGTACAGGGTTGGAATTCTTTCTACAGAGTTGGAATACCTTTGTACAGAGTTGGAATACCTTTGTACAGGGTTGGAACAGCTTTTTACAGAGTTGGAATACTTTCTACAGGGTTGGAATGCTTTCTACAGGGTTGGAATTCTTTCTACAGAGTTGGAATACCTTTCTACAGAGTTGGAATTCTTTCTACAGGGTTGGAATACCTTTTTACAGAGTTGGAATGCTTTCTACAGGGTTGGAATGCTTTCGACAGAGTTGGAATACCTTTGTACAGGGTTGGAACAGCTTTGTACAGGGTGGGAATACTTTCTACAGGGTTGGAATGCTTTCTAGAGGGTTGGAATGCTTTCTAGAGGGTTGGAATGCTTTCTAGAGTGTTGGAATGCTTTCGACAGGGTTGGAATGCTTTCGACAGGGTGGGAATGCTTTCGACAGAGTTGGAATACCTTTCTACAGAGTTGGAATGCTTTCTACAGGGTTGGAATGCTATCGACAGAGTTGGAATACCTTTGTACAGAGTCAGAATGTTATGTACAGGGTTGGAATTCTTTCTACAGAGTTGGAATACCTTTGTACAGAGTTGGAATACCTTTGTACAGGGTTGGAACAGCTTCTTACAGAGTTGGAATACTTTCTACAAGGTTGGAATGCTTTCTAGAGGGTTGGAATGCTTTCGACAGGGTGGGAATGCTTTCGACAGAGTTGGAATACCATTGTACAGAGTTGGAATGCTTTCTACAGGGTTGAAATACCTTTGTACAGAGTCAGAATGTTATGTACAGGGTCGGAATTCTTTCTAGAGAGTTGGAATACCTTTGTACAGAGTTGGAATGCTTTCTACAGGGTTGGAATGCTTTCTACAGGGTTGGAATGCTTTCTACAGGGTTGGAATGCTTTCTAGAGGGTTGGAATGCTATCTAGAGGGTTGGAATGCTTTCTACAGAGTTGGAATACCTTTGTACAGGGTTGGAACTGCTTTGTACAGGGTTGGTATACTTTCTACAGGGTTGGAATACCATTGTACAGAGTTGGAATGCTTTCTACAGGGTTGGAATACATTTGTACAGAGTTGGAATGCTTTCTACAGGGTTGGAATGCTTTCGACAGAGTTGGAATACCTTTGTACAGAGTTGGAATGCTTTCTACAGGGTTGGAATACCTTTGTACAGAGTCAGAATGTTATGTACAGTGTTGGAATTCTTCCTACAGAGTTGGAAAACCTTTGTACAGAGTTGGAATGCTTTCTACAGGGTTGGAATACCTTTGTACAGAGTTGGAATGCTTTCTACAGGGTTGGAATGCTTTCTACAGGGTTGGAATGCTTTCTACAGGGTTGGAATGCTTTCGACAGAGTTGGAATACCTTTGAACAGAGTCAGAATGTTATGTACAGGGTTGGAATGCTTTCTACAGAGTTGGAATACCTTTGAACAGAGTTGGAATACCTTTGTACAGGGCTGGAACAGCTTTGTACAGCGTTGGAATATTTTCTACAGGGTTGGAATGCTTTCTAGAGGGTTGGAATGCTTTCGACAGGGTTGGAATGCTTTCGACAGGATGGGAATGCTTTCGACAGAGTTGGAATACCATTGTACAGAGTTGGAATGCTTTCTACAGGGTTGGAATACCTTTGTACAGAGTCAGAATGTTATGTACAGTTTGGAATTCTTTCTACAGAGTTGGAATACCTTTGTACAGAGTTGGAATGCTTTCTACAGGGTTGGAATACCTTTGTACAGAGTTGGAATGCTTTCTACAGGGTTGGAATGCTTTCTACAGGGTTGGAATGCTTTCTACAGGGTTGGAATGCTTTCTAGAGGGTTGGAATGCTTTCTAGAGGTTTGGAATGCTTTCGGCAGAGTTGGAATACCTTTGTACAGAGTTGGAATAACTTTGTACAGGGTAGGAATACTTTCTACAGGGTTGGAATACTTTCTACAGGGTTGGAATGCTTTCTAGAGGGTTGGAATGCTTTCTAGAGGTTTGGAATGCTTTCGGCAGAGTTGGAATACCTTTGTACAGAGTTGGAATAACTTTGTACAGGGTAGGAATACTTTCTACAGGGTTGGAATACTTTCTACAGGGTTGGAATGCTTTCTACAGGGTTGGAATGCTTTCGACAGGGTTGGAATGCTTCCGACAGGGTTGGAATGCTTTCGACAGAGTTGGAATACCATTGTACAGAGTTGGAATGCTTTCTACAGGGTTGGAATACCTTTGTACAGAGTCAGAATGTTATATACAGGGTTGGAATTCTTTCTACAGAGTTGGAATACCTTTCTACAGAGTTGGAATGCTTTCTACAGTGTTGGAATACCTTTGTACAGAGTTGGAATGCTTTCTACAGGGTTGGAATGCTTTCGACAGAGTTGGAATACCTTTGTACAGAGTTAGAATGTTATGTACGGGGTTGGAATTCTTTCTACAGATTTGGAATACCTTTGTACAGAGTTGGAATGCTTTCTACAGGTTTGGAATACCTTTGTACAGAGTTGGAATGTTTTCTACAGGGTTGGAATGCTTTCGACAGAGTTGGAACACCTTTGTACAGGGTTGGAACAGCTTTGTACAGGGTGGGAATACTTTCTACAGGGTTGGAATGCTTTCTAGAGGGTTGGAATGCTTTCTAGAGGGTTGGAATGCTTTCTAGAGGGTTGGAATGCTATCTACAGGGTTGGAATGCTTTCTACAGAGTTGGAATACCTTTGTACAGGGTTGGAACAGCTTTGTACAGGGTTGGAATACTTTCTACAGGGTTGGAATGCTTTCTACAGGGTTGGAATACCTTTGTACAGAGTTGGAATGCTTTCTACAGGGTTGGAATGCTTTCGACAGAGTTGGAATACCATTGTACAGAGTCAGAATGTTATATACAGGGTTGGACTTCTTTCTACAGAGTTGGAATACCTTTCTACAGAGTTGGACTGCTTTCTACAGGGTTGGAATACCTTTGTACAGAGTTGGCATGCTTTCTACAGGGTTGGAATGCTTTCGACAGAGTTGGAATACTTTTGTACAGAGTCAGAATGTTTAGTACAGGGTTGGAATTCTTTCTACAGATTTGGAATACCTTTGTACAGAGTTGGAATGCTTTCTACAGGTTTGGAATACCTTTGTACAGAGTTGGAATGCTTTCTACAGGGTTGGAATGCTTTCGACAGAGTTGGAACACCTTTGTACAGGGTTGGAACAGCTTTATACAAGGTGGGAATACTTTCTACAGGGTTGGAATGCTTTCTAGAGGGTTGGAATGCTTTCTAGAGGGTTGGAATGCTTTCTAGAGGGTTGGAATGCTTTCTAGAGGGTTGGAATGCTTCCTAGAGGGTTGGAATGCTATCTACTGGGTTGGAATGCTTTCTACAGAGTTGGAATACCTTTGTACAGGGTTGGAACAGCTTTGTACAGGGTTGGAATACTTTCTACAGGGTTGGAATGCTTTCTAGATGGTTGGAATGCTTTCGACAGGGTTGGAATGCTTTCGACAGAGTTGGAATACCTTTGAACAGAGTCAGAATGTTATGTACAGGGTTGGAATTCTTTCTACAGAGTTGGAATACCTTTGTACAGAGTTGGAATAACTTTGTACAGGGTAGGAATACTTTCTACAGGGTTGGAATACTTTCTACAGAGTTGGAATACCTTTGAACAGAGTTGGAATACCTTTGTACAGGGCTGGAACAGCTTTGTACAGCGTTGGAATATTTTCTACAGGGTTGGAATCATTTCTAGAGGGTTGGAATGCTTTCGACAGGGTTGGAATGCTTTCGACAGGATGGGAATGCTTTCGACAGAGTTGGAATACCATTGTACAGAGTTGGAATGCTTTCTACAGGGTTGGAATACCTTTGTACAGAGTCAGAATGTTATGTACAGTTTGGAATTCTTTCTACAGAGTTGGAATACCTTTGTACAGAGTTGGAATGCTTTCTACAGGGTTGGAATACCTTTGTACAGAGTTGGAATGCTTTCTACAGGGTTGGAATGCTTTCTACAGGGTTGGAATGCTTTCTACAGGGTTGGAATGCTTTCTAGAGGGTTGGAATGCTTTCTAGAGGTTTGGAATGCTTTCGGCAGAGTTGGAATACCTTTGTACAGAGTTGGAATAACTTTGTACAGGGTAGGAATACTTTCTACAGGGTTGGAATACTTTCTACAGGGTTGGAATGCTTTCTAGAGGGTTGGAATGCTTTCTAGAGGTTTGGAATGCTTTCGGCAGAGTTGGAATACCTTTGTACAGAGTTGGAATAACTTTGTACAGGGTAGGAATACTTTCTACAGGGTTGGAATACTTTCTACAGGGTTGGAATGCTTTCTACAGGGTTGGAATGCTTTCGACAGGGTTGGAATACCATTGTACAGGGTTGGAATGCTTTCTACAGGGTGGGAATGCTTTCTACAGAGTTGGAATACCTTTGTACAGAGTTGGAATAACTTTGTACAGGGTAGGAATACTTTCTACAGGGTTGGAATACTTTCTACATGGTTGGAATACTTTGTACAGGGTTGGAATGCTTTCTACAGGGTTGGAATGCTTTCTACAGGGTTGGAATGCTTCCGACAGGGTTGGAATGCTTTCGACAGAGTTGGAATACCATTGTACAGAGTTGGAATGCTTTCTACAGGGTTGGAATACCTTTGTACAGAGTCAGAATGTTATGTACAGGGTTGGAATTCTTTCTACAGAGTTGGAATACCTTTCTACAGAGTTGGAATGCTTTCTACAGTGTTGGAATACCTTTGTACAGAGTTGGAATGCTTTCTACAGGGTTGGAATGCTTTCGACAGAGTTGGAATACCTTTGTACAGAGTTAGAATGTTATGTACGGGGTTGGAATTCGTTCTACAGATTTGGAATACCTTTGTACAGAGTTGGAATGCTTTCTACAGGTTTGGAATACCTTTGTACAGAGTTGGAATGTTTTCTACAGGGTTGGAATGCTTTCGACAGAGTTGGAACACCTTTGTACAGGGTTGGAACAGCTTTGTACAGGGTGGGAATACTTTCTACAGGGTTGGAATGCTTTCTAGAGGGTTGGAATGCTTTCTAGAGGGTTGGAATGCTTTCTAGAGGGTTGGAATGCTATCTACAGGGTTGGAATGCTTTCTACAGGGTTGGAATACCTTTGTACAGGGTTGGAACAGCTTTGTACAGGGTTGGAATACTTTCTACAGGGTTGGAATGCTTTCTACAGGGTTGGAATACCTTTGTACAGAGTTGGAATGCTTTCTACAGGGTTGGAATGCTTTCGACAGAGTTGGAATACCATTGTACAGAGTCAGAATGTTATATACAGGGTTGGACTTCTTTCTACAGAGTTGGAATACCTTTCTACAGAGTTGGACTGCTTTCTACAGGGTTGGAATACCTTTGTACAGAGTTGGAATGCTTTCTACAGGGTTGGAATGCTTTCGACAGAGTTGGAATACTTTTGTACAGAGTCAGAATGTTTAGTACAGGGTTGGAATTCTTTCTACAGATTTGGAATACCTTTGTACAGAGTTGGAATGCTTTCTACAGGTTTGGAATACCTTTGTACAGAGTTGGAATGCTTTCTACAGGGTTGGAATGCTTTCGACAGAGTTGGAACACCTTTGTACAGGGTTGGAACAGCTTTATACAAGGTGGGAATACTTTCTACAGGGTTGGAATGCTTTCTAGAGGGTTGGAATGCTTTCTAGAGGGTTGGAATGCTATCTACAGGGTTGGAATGCTTTCTACAGAGTTGGAATACCTTTGTACAGGGTTGGAACAGCTTTGTACAGGGTTGGAATACTTTCTACAGGGTTGGAATGCTTTCTACAGGGTTGGAATACCTTTGTACAGAGTTGGAATGCTTTCTACAGGGTTGGAATGCTTTCGACAGAGTTGGAATACCATTGTACAGAGTCAGAATGTTATATACAGGGTTGGACTTCTTTCTACAGAGTTGGAATACCTTTCTACAGAGTTGGACTGCTTTCTACAGGGTTGGAATACCTTTGTACAGAGTTGGAATGCTTTCTACAGGGTTGGAATGCTTTCGACAGAGTTGGAATACTTTTGTACAGAGTCAGAATGTTTAGTACAGGGTTGGAATTCTTTCTACAGATTTGGAATACCTTTGTACAGAGTTGGAATGCTTTCTACAGGTTTGGAATACCTTTGTACAGAGTTGGAATGCTATCTACAGGGTTGGAATGCTTTCGACAGAGTTGGAACACCTTTGTACAGGGTTGGAACAGCTTTATACAAGGTGGGAATACTTTCTACAGGGTTGGAATGCTTTCTAGAGGGTTGGAATGCTTTCTAGAGGGTTGGAATGCTATCTACAGGGTTGGAATGCTTTCTACAGAGTTGGAATACCTTTGTACAGGGTTGGAACAGCTTTGTACAGGGTTGGAATACTTTCTACAGGGTTGGAATGCTTTCTACAGGGTTGGAATACCTTTGTACAGAGTTGGAATGCTTTCTACAGGGTTGGAATGCTTTCGACAGAGTTGGAATACCATTGTACAGAGTCAGAATGTTATATACAGGGTTGGACTTCTTTCTACAGAGTTGCAATACCTTTCTACAGAGTTGGACTGCTTTCTACAGGGTTGGAATACCTTTGTACAGAGTTGGAATGCTTTCTACAGGGTTGGAATGCTTTCGACAGAGTTGGAATACTTTTGTACAGAGTCAGAATGTTTAGTACAGGGTTGGAATTCTTTCTACAGATTTGGAATACCTTTGTACAGAGTTGGAATGCTTTCTACAGGTTTGGAATACCTTTGTACAGAGTTGGAATGCTTTCTACAGGGTTGGAATGCTTTCGACAGAGTTGGAACACCTTTGTACAGGGTTGGAACAGCTTTATACAAGGTGGGAATACTTTCTACAGGGTTGGAATGCTTTCTAGAGGGTTGGAATGCTTTCTAGAGGGTTGGAATGCTTTCTAGAGGGTTGGAATGCTTTCTAGAGGGTTGGAATGCTTCCTAGAGGGTTGGAATGCTATCTACTGGGTTGGAATGCTTTCTACAGAGTTGGAATACCTTTGTACAGGGTTGGAACAGCTTTGTACAGGGTTGGAATACTTTCTACAGGGTTGGAATGCTTTCTAGATGGTTGGAATGCTTTCGACAGGGTTGGAATGCTTTCGACAGAGTTGGAATACCTTTGAACAGAGTCAGAATGTTATGTACAGGGTTGGAATTCTTTCTACAGAGTTGGAATACCTTTGTACAGAGTTGGAATAACTTTGTACAGGGTAGGAATACTTTCTACAGGGTTGGAATACTTTCTACAGGGTTGGAATGCTTTCTACAGGGTTGGAATGCTTTCGACAGGGTTGGAATACCATTGTACAGGGTTGGAATGCTTTCTACAGGGTGGGAATGCTTTCTACAGAGTTGGAATACCTTTGTACAGAGTTGGAATGTTTTCTACAGGGTTGGAATGCTTTCGACAGAGTTGGAACACCTTTGTACAGGGTTGGAACAGCTTTGTACAGGGTGGGAATACTTTCTACAGGGTTGGAATGCTTTCTAGAGGGTTGGAATGCTTTCTAGAGGGTTGGAATGCTTTCTAGAGGGTTGGAATGCTATCTACAGGGTTGGAATGCTTTCTACAGAGTTGGAATACCTTTGTACAGGGTTGGAACAGCTTTGTACAGGGTTGGAATACTTTCTACAGGGTTGGAATGCTTTCTACAGGGTTGGAATACCTTTGTACAGAGTTGGAATGCTTTCTACAGGGTTGGAATGCTTTCGACAGAGTTGGAACACCTTTGTACAGGGTTGGAACAGCTTTATACAAGGTGGGAATACTTTCTACAGGGTTGGAATGCTTTCTAGAGGGTTGGAATGCTTTCTAGAGGGTTGGAATGCTTTCTAGAGGGTTGGAATGCTTTCTAGAGGGTTGGAATGCTTCCTAGAGGGTTGGAATGCTATCTACTGGGTTGGAATGCTTTCTACAGAGTTGGAATACCTTTGTACAGGGTTGGAACAGCTTTGTACAGGGTTGGAATACTTTCTACAGGGTTGGAATGCTTTCTAGATGGTTGGAATGCTTTCGACAGGGTTGGAATGCTTTCGACAGAGTTGGAATACCTTTGAACAGAGTCAGAATGTTATGTACAGGGTTGGAATTCTTTCTACAGAGTTGGAATACCTTTGTACAGAGTTGGAATAACTTTGTACAGGGTAGGAATACTTTCTACAGGGTTGGAATACTTTCTACAGAGTTGGAATACCTTTGAACAGAGTTGGAATACCTTTGTACAGGGCTGGAACAGCTTTGTACAGCGTTGGAATATTTTCTACAGGGTTGGAATCATTTCTAGAGGGTTGGAATGCTTTCGACAGGGTTGGAATGCTTTCGACAGGATGGGAATGCTTTCGACAGAGTTGGAATACCATTGTACAGAGTTGGAATGCTTTCTACAGGGTTGGAATACCTTTGTACAGAGTCAGAATGTTATGTACAGTTTGGAATTCTTTCTACAGAGTTGGAATACCTTTGTACAGAGTTGGAATGCTTTCTACAGGGTTGGAATACCTTTGTACAGAGTTGGAATGCTTTCTACAGGGTTGGAATGCTTTCTACAGGGTTGGAATGCTTTCTACAGGGTTGGAATGCTTTCTAGAGGGTTGGAATGCTTTCTAGAGGTTTGGAATGCTTTCGGCAGAGTTGGAATACCTTTGTACAGAGTTGGAATAACTTTGTACAGGGTAGGAATACTTTCTACAGGGTTGGAATACTTTCTACAGGGTTGGAATGCTTTCTAGAGGGTTGGAATGCTTTCTAGAGGTTTGGAATGCTTTCGGCAGAGTTGGAATACCTTTGTACAGAGTTGGAATAACTTTGTACAGGGTAGGAATACTTTCTACAGGGTTGGAATACTTTCTACAGGGTTGGAATGCTTTCTACAGGGTTGGAATGCTTTCGACAGGGTTGGAATACCATTGTACAGGGTTGGAATGCTTTCTACAGGGTGGGAATGCTTTCTACAGAGTTGGAATACCTTTGTACAGAGTTGGAATAACTTTGTACAGGGTAGGAATACTTTCTACAGGGTTGGAATACTTTCTACATGGTTGGAATACTTTGTACAGGGTTGGAATGCTTTCTACAGGGTTGGAATGCTTTCTACAGGGTTGGAATGCTTCCGACAGGGTTGGAATGCTTTCGACAGAGTTGGAATACCATTGTACAGAGTTGGAATGCTTTCTACAGGGTTGGAATACCTTTGTACAGAGTCAGAATGTTATGTACAGGGTTGGAATTCTTTCTACAGAGTTGGAATACCTTTCTACAGGGTTGGAATGCTTTCGACAGAGTTGGAATACCTTTGTACAGAGTTAGAATGTTATGTACGGGGTTGGAATTCTTTCTACAGATTTGGAATACCTTTGTACAGAGTTGGAATGCTTTCTACAGGTTTGGAATACCTTTGTACAGAGTTGGAATGTTTTCTACAGGGTTGGAATGCTTTCGACAGAGTTGGAACACCTTTGTACAGGGTTGGAACAGCTTTGTACAGGGTGGGAATACTTTCTACAGGGTTGGAATGCTTTCTAGAGGGTTGGAATGCTTTCTAGAGGGTTGGAATGCTTTCTAGAGGGTTGGAATGCTATCTACAGGGTTGGAATGCTTTCTACAGAGTTGGAATACCTTTGTACAGGGTTGGAACAGCTTTGTACAGGGTTGGAATACTTTCTACAGGGTTGGAATGCTTTCTACAGGGTTGGAATACCTTTGTACAGAGTTGGAATGCTTTCTACAGGGTTGGAATGCTTTCGACAGAGTTGGAATACCATTGTACAGAGTCAGAATGTTATATACAGGGTTGGACTTCTTTCTACAGAGTTGGAATACCTTTCTACAGAGTTGGACTGCTTTCTACAGGGTTGGAATACCTTTGTACAGAGTTGGAATGCTTTCTACAGGGTTGGAATGCTTTCGACAGAGTTGGAATACTTTTGTACAGAGTCAGAATGTTTAGTACAGGGTTGGAATTCTTTCTACAGATTTGGAATACCTTTGTACAGAGTTGGAATGCTTTCTACAGGTTTGGAATACCTTTGTACAGAGTTGGAATGCTTTCTACAGGGTTGGAATGCTTTCGACAGAGTTGGAACACCTTTGTACAGGGTTGGAACAGCTTTATACAAGGTGGGAATACTTTCTACAGGGTTGGAATGCTTTCTAGAGGGTTGGAATGCTTTCTAGAGGGTTGGAATGCTTTCTAGAGGGTTGGAATGCTTCCTAGAGGGTTGGAATGCTATCTACTGGGTTGGAATGCTTTCTACAGAGTTGGAATACCTTTGTACAGGGTTGGAACAGCTTTGTACAGGGTTGGAATACTTTCTACAGGGTTGGAATGCTTTCTAGATGGTTGGAATGCTTTCGACAGGGTTGGAATGCTTTCGACAGAGTTGGAATACCTTTGAACAGAGTCAGAATGTTATGTACAGGGTTGGAATTCTTTCTACAGAGTTGGAATACCTTTGTACAGAGTTGGAATACCTTTGTACAGGGTTGGAACAGCTTTGTACAGCGTTGGAATACTTTCTACAGGGTTGGAATGCTTTCTAGAGGGTTGGAATGCTTTCGACAGGGTTGGAATGCTTTCGACAGGGTGGGAATGCTTTCGACAGAGTTGGAATACCATTGTACAGAGTTGGAATGCTTTCTACAGGGTTGGAATACCTTTGTACAGAGTCAGAATGTTATGTACAGGGTTGGAATTCTTTCTACAGAGTTGGAATACCTTTGTACAGAGTTGGAATGCTTTCTACAGGGTTGGAATGCTTTCGACAGAGTTGGAATACCTTTGTACAGAGTTAGAATGTTATGTACGGGGTTGGAATTCTTTCTACAGATTTGGAATACCTTTGTACAGAGTTGGAATGCTTTCTACAGGTTTGGAATACCTTTGTACAGAGTTGGAATGCTTTCTACAGGGTTGGAATGCTTTCGACAGATTTGGAATACCTTTGTACAGGGTTGGAACAGCTTTGTACAGGGTGGGAATACTTTCTACAGGGTTGGAATGCTTTCTAGAGGGTTGGAATGCTTTCTAGAGGGTTGGAATGCTTTCTAGAGGGTTGGAATGCTATCTACAGGGTTGGAATGCTTTCTACAGAGTTGGAATACCTTTGTACAGGGTTGGAACAGCTTTGTACAGGGTTGGAATACTTTCTACAGGGTTGGAATGCTTTCTACAGGGTTGTAATACCTTTGTACAGAGTTGGAATGCCTTCTACAGGGTTGGAATGCTTTCGACAGAGTTGGAATACCTTTGTACAGAGTCAGAATGTTATGTACTGGGTTGGACTTCTTTCTACAGAGTTGGAATACCCTTCTACAGAGTTGGAATGCTTTCTACAGGGTTGGAATACCTTTGTACAGAGTTGGAATGCTATCTACAGGGTTGGAATGCTTTCGACAGAGTTGGAATACCTTTGTACAGAGTCAGAATGTTATGTACAGGGTTGGAATTCTTTCTACAGATTTGGAATACCTTTGTACAGAGTTGGAATGCTTTCTACAGGTTTGGAATACCTTTGTACAGAGTTGGAATGCTTTCTACAGGGTTGGAATGCTTTCGACAGAGTTGGAATACCTTTGTACAGGGTTGGAACAGCTTTGTACAAGGTGGGAATACTTTCTACAGGGTTGGAATGCTTTCTAGAGGGTTGGAATGCTTTCTAGAGGGTTGGAATGCTTTCTAGAGGGTTGGAATGCTTTCTAGAGGGTTGGAATGCTATCTACAGGGTTGGAATGCTTTCTACAGAGTTGGAATACCTTTGTACAGGGTTGGAACAGCTTTGTACAGGGTTGGAATACTTTCTACAGGGTTGGAATGCTTTCTAGAGGGTTGGAATGCTTTCGACAGGGTTGGAATTCTTTCTACAGAGTTGGAATACCTTTGTACAGAGTTGGAATGCTTTCTACAGGGTTGGAATACCTTTGTACAGAGTTGGAATGCTTTCTACAGGGTTGGAATGCTTTCGACAGGGTTGGAATGCTTTCTACAGGGTTGGAATGCTTTCTACAAGGTTGGAATGCTTTCGACAGTGTTGGAATACCTTTGTTCAGGGTTGGAACAGCTTTGTACCGGGTGGGAATACTTCCTACAGGGTTGGAATGCTTTCTAGAGGGTTGGAATGCTTTCTAGAGGGTTGGAATGCTTTCAACAGGGTTGGAATGCTTTCTACAGAGTTGGAATACCTTTGTACAGGGTTGGAACAGCTTTGTACAGGGTTGGAATGCTTTCTACAGAGTTGGAATACCTTTGTACAGAGTTGGAATGCTTTCTACAGGGTTGGAATGCTTTCGACAGAGTTGGAATACCTTTGTACAGAGTCAGAATGTTATATACAGGATTGGACTTCTTTCTACAGAGTTGGAATACCTTTCTACAGAGTTGGAATGCTTTCTAAAGGGTTGGAATACCTTTGTACAGAGTTGGAATGCTTTCTACAGGGTTGGAATACTTTCTACATTGTTGAAATACTTTCTACAGGGGTGGAATACTTTCTACAGGGTTGGAATGCTTTCTAGAGGGTTGGAATGCTTTCTAGAGGGTTGGAATGCTTTTGTAACAGGGTTGGAATGCTTTCGACAGGGTTGGAATGCTTTCGACAGAGTTGGAATACCTTTGTACAGAGTTGGAATAACTTTGTACAGGGTAGGAATACTTTCTACAGGGTTGGAATACTTTCTACAGGGTTGGATTGCTTTCGACAGAGTTGGAATGCTTTCTACAGGGTTGGAATGCTTTCTACAGGGTTGGAATGCTTTCTACAGGGTTGGAATGCTTTCTACGGTGCTGGAATGCTTTCTACAGTGTTGGAATGATTTCTACAGGGTTGGAATGCTTTCGACAGGGTTGGAATACCTTTGTACAGGGTTGGAATGCTTTCTACACGGCGGGAATGCTTTCTACAGGGTTGGAATGCTTTCTACAGAGCTGGAATGCTTTCTACAGGATTGGAATGCTTTCTACAGGGTTGGAAGTCTTTCGGCAGGGTTGGAATACCTTTGTGCAGAGTTAGAATATTATGCACAGAGTTGGAGTGCTTTCTACGGGGTTGGAACGCTTCCTAGAGGGTTAGAATGGTTTCGACAGATTTGGAATACCTTTGTACAGGGTTCGAATGCTTTCTACAGAGTTGGAATACCCTTGTACAGGGTTGGAATGCTTTCTACAGGGTTGGAATGCTTTCGACATGGTTGGAATGCTTTCGACAGAGTTGGAATGCTTTCGACAGGGTTGGAATGCTTTCGACAGAGTTGGAATACCTTTGTGCAGAGTTGGAATAATTTTGTACAGGGTAGGAATACTTTCTACAGGGTTGGAATACTTTCTACAGGGTGGGAATGCTTTCTACAGGGTTGGAATGCTTTCGACAGGGTTGGAATGCTTTCTACAGGGTTGGAATGCTTTCTACAGGGTTGGAATGCTTTCAACAGGGTTGCAATGCTTTCTACAGGGTTGGAATGCTTTCGACAGAGTTGGAATACCGTAATGCTACATAACGTTATACGTTATTACGTAATAGTATACAACGTTATACGTTATAACGTAATGCTACATAACGTTATACGTTATAACGTAATAGTATACAACGTTATACGTTATAACGTAATGCTACATAACGTTATACGTTATAACGTAATAGTATATACCGTTATACGATGTAACGTAGTGCAACATAACGTTATACGTTATAACGTTATGCTCCATAACGTTATACGTTATAAGGTAATAGTATATAACGTTATACGTTATAACGTAGTGCTACATAACGTTATACGTTATAACGTAATAGTATACAACGTTATACATTATAACGTAATGCTACATAACGTTATACGTTATAACGTAATAGTATATAACGTTATACGATATAACGTAGTGCAACATAATGTTATACGTTATAACGTAGTTCTACATAACGTTATACGTTATAACGTAATAGTATACAACGTTATACGTTATAACGTAATGCTACATAACGATATACGTTATAAGGTAATAGTATATAACGTTATACGTTATAACGTAATGCTACATAACGTAATACGTTATAAGGTAACAGTATATAACGTTATACGATATAACGTAGTGCAACATAACGTTATACGTTATAACGTAGTGCTACATAACGTTATACGTTATAACGTAATAGTATACAACGTTATACGTTATAACGTAATGCTACATAACGTTATACGTTATAACGTAATGCTCCATAACGTTATACGTTATAACGTAATAGTATACGACGTTATATGTTATAGCGTAATGCTACATAACGTTATACGCTATAGCGTAATGCTACATAACGTTATACGTTATAAGGTAATAGTATATAACGGTATACGTTATAACGTAATGCTACATAACGTTATACGTTATAAGGTAATAGTATATAACGTTATACGTTATAACGTAGTGCTACATAACGTTATACGTTATAACGTAATAGTATACAACGTTATACGTTATAACGTAATGCTACATAACGTTATACGTTATAAGGTAATAGTATATAACGTATAACGTTATAAGGTAACAATATATAACGAAATACGTTATAACGTAATGCTACATAACGTTATACGTTATAAGGTAAGCGTATATAACGTTATACGTTATGGCGTAATGCTACATAACATTATACGTTATAAGGTAATAGTATATGACGTTATACGTTATAACGTAATGCTACATAACGTTATACGTTATAAGGTAATAGTATATAACGTATAACGTTATATGGTAACAATATATAACGATATACGTTATAACGTAATGCTACATAACGTTATAAGGTATCAGGTAACAGTATACAACGTTATACGTTATAACGTAATGCTACATAACGTTGTACGTTATAAGGTAATAGTATATAACGTTATACGTTATTACGTAATGCTACATAACGTTGTACGTTATAAGGTAATAGTATATAACGTTATACGTTATAACGTAATGCTACATAACGTTATACGTTATAACGTAATAGTATACAACGTTATACGTTATAACGTAATACTACATAACGTTATACGTTATAACGTAATAGTATACAACGTTATACGTTATAACGTAATAGTATACAACGTTATACGTTATAACGTAATGCTACATAACGTTATACGTTATAACGTAATGCTACATAACGTTATACGTTATAACGTAATAGTATACAACGTTATACGTTATAACGTAATGCTACATAACGTTATACGTTATAACGTAATAGTATACAACGTTATACGTTATAACGTAATGCTACATAACGTTATACGTTATAACGTAATAGTATATAACGTTATACGATATAACGTAGTGCAACATAACGTTATACGTTATAACGTAGTGCTCCATAACGTTATACGTAATAAGGTAATAGTATATAACGTTATACGATATAACGTAGTGCAACATAACGTTATACGTTATAACGTAGTGCTACATAACGTTATACGTTATAACGCAATAGTATATAACGTTATACGTTATAACGTAATGCTACATAACGTTATACGTTATATCGTAATAGTATATAACGTTATACGATATAACGTAGTGCAACATAACGTTATACGTTATAACGTAGTGCAACATAACGTTATACGTTATAACGTAGTGCTACATAACGTTATACGTTATAACGTAATAGTATACAACGTTATACGTTATAACGTAATGCTACATAACGTTATACGTTATAACGTAATGCTCCATAACGTTATACGTTATAACGTAATAGTATACGACGTTATATGTTATAGCGTAATGCTACATAACGTTATACGCTATAGCGTAATGCTACATAACGTTATACGTTATAAGGTAATAGTATATAACGGTATACGTTATAACGTAATGCTACATAACGTTAAACGTTATAAGGTAATAGTATATAACGTTATACGTTATAACGTAGTGCTACATAACGTTATACGTTATAACGTAATAGTATAGAACGTTATACGTTATAACGTAATGCTACATAACGTTATACGTTATAAGGTAATAGTATATAACGTATAACGTTATAAGGTAACAATATATAACGAAATACGTTATAACGTAATGCTACATAACGTTATACGTTATAAGGTAAGCGTATATAACGTTATACGTTATGGCGTAATGCTACATATCGTTATACGTTATAACGTAATAGTATACAACGTTATACGTTATAACCTAATGCTACATAACGTTATACGTTATAAGGTAATAGTATATAACGTATAACGTTATAACGTCGTGCTACGTAACGTTATACGTTATAACGTAATAGTATACAACGTTATACGTTATAACGTAATGCTACATAACGTTATACGTTATAACGTAATAGTATACAACGTTATACGTTATAACGTAATGCTATCTAACGTTATACGTTATAACGTAATAGTATAAACGTTATACGATATAACGTAGTGCTACATAACGTTATACGTTATAACGTAGTGCTACATAACGTTATACGTCATAAGGTGATAGTATATAACGTTATACGTTATAACGTAGTGCTACATAACGTTATACGTTATAACGTAATAGTATACAACGTCATACGTTATAACGTAATGCTACATAACGTTATACGTTATATCGTAATAGTATACAACGTTATACTTTATAACGTAATGCTACATAACGTTATACGTTATAAGGTAATAGTATACAACGTTATATGTTATAGCATAATGCTACATAACGTTATACGTTATAACGTAATGCTACATAACGTTATACGTTATAAGGTAGTAGTATACAACGTTATACGTTATAACGTAATGCTACATAACGTTATACGTTATAAGGTACTAGTATACAACGTTATACGTTATAACGTCGTGCTACAAAACGTTATACGTTATAACGTAATAGTATACAACGTTATACGTTATAACGTAATGCTACATAACGTTATACGTTATAACGTAATAGTATACAACGTTATACGTTATAACGTAATGCTACATAACGTTATACGTTATAACGTAATAGTATACAACGTTATACGTTATAACGTAATGCTATATAACGTTATACGTTATAACGTGATAGTATATAACGTTATACGATATAACGTAGTGCAACATAACGTTATACGTTATAACGTAGTGCTCCATAACGTTATACGTAATAAGGTAATAGTATATAACGTTATACGATATAACGTAGTGCAACATAACGTTATACGTTATAACGTAGTGCTACATAACGTTATACGTTATAACGTAATAGTATATAACGTTATACGTTATAACGTAATGCTACATAACGTTATACGTTATATCGTAATAGTATATAACGTTATACGATATAACGTAGTGCAACATAACGTTATACGTTATAACGTAGTGCAACATAACGTTATACGTTATAACGTAGTGCTACATAACGTTATACGTTATAACGTAATGGTATACAACGTTATACGTTATAACGTAATGCTACATAACGTTATACGTTATAACGTAATGCTCCATAACGTTATACGTTATAACGTAATAGTATACGACGTTATATGTTAAAGCGTAATGCTACATAACGTTATACGCTATAGCGTAATGCTACATAACGTTATACGTTATAAGGTAATAGTATATAACGGTATACGTTATAACGTAATGCTACATAACGTTAAACGTTATAAGGTAATAGTATATAACGTTATACGTTATAACGTAGTGCTACATAACGTTATACGTTATAACGTAATAGTATACGACGTTATACGTTATAACGTAATGCTACATAGCGTTATACGTTATAAGGTAATAGTATATAACGTATAACGTTATAAGGTAACAATATATAACGAAATACGTTATAACGTAATGCTACATAACGTTATACGTTATAAGGTAAGCGTATATAACGTTATACGTTATAACGTAATACTACATAACGTTATACGTTATAACGTAATAGTATACAACGTTATACGTTATAACGTAATGCTACATAACGTTATACGTTATAACGTCGTGCTACGTAACGTTATACGTTATAACGTAATAGTATACAACGTTATACGTTATAACGTAATGCTACATAACGTTATACGTTATAACGTAATAGTATACAACGTTATACGTTATAACGTAATGCTATCTAACGTTATACGTTATAACGTAATAGTATAAACGTTATACGATATAACGTAGTGCTACATAACGTTATACGTTATAACGTAGTGCTACATAACGTTATACGTCATAAGGTGATAGTATATAACGTTATACGATATAACGTAGTGCTACATAACGTTATACGTTATAACGTAATAGTATACAACGTCATACGTTATAACGTAATGCTACATAACGTTATACGTTATATCGTAATAGTATACAACGTTATACGTTATAACGTAATGCTACATAACGTTATACGTTATAAGGTAATAGTATACAACGTTATATGTTATAGCATAATGCTACATAACGTTATACGTTATAACGTAATGCTACATAACGTTATACGTTATAAGGTAGTAGTATACAACGTTATACGTTATAACGTAATGCTACATAACGTTATACGTTATAAGGTACTAGTATACAACGTTATACGTTATAACGTCGTGCTACAAAACGTTATACGTTATAACGTAATAGTATACAACGTTATACGTTATAACGTAATGCTACATAACGTTATACGTTATAACGTAATAGTATACAACGTTATACGATATAACGTAGTGCTACATAACGTTATACGTTATAACGTAATAGTATACAACGTCATACGTTATAACGTAATGCTACATAACGTTATACGTTATATCGTAATAGTATACAACGTTATACGTTATAACGTAATGCTACATAACGTTATACGTTATAAGGTAATAGTATACAACGTTATATGTTATAGCATAATGCTACATAACGTTATACGTTATAACGTAATGCTACATAACGTTATACGTTATAAGGTAGTAGTATACAACGTTATACGTTATAACGTAATGCTACATAACGTTATACGTTATAAGGTACTAGTATACAACGTTATACGTTATAACGTCGTGCTACAAAACGTTATACGTTATAACGTAATAGTATACAACGTTATACGTTATAACGTAATGCTACATAACGTTATACGTTATAACGTAATAGTATACAACGTTATACGTTATAACGTAATGCTACATAACGTTATACGTTATAACGTAATAGTATATAACGTTATACGATATAACGTAGTGCAACATAACGTTATACGTTATAACGTAGTGCTCCATAACGTTATAAGTAATAAGGTAATAGTATATAACGTTATACGATATAACGTAGTGCAACATAACGTTATACGTTATAACGTAGTGCTACATAACGTTATACGTTATAACGTAATAGTATATAACGTTATACGTTATAACGTAATGCTACATAACGTTATACGTTATATCGTAATAGTATATAACGTTATACGATATAACGTAGTGCAACATAACGTTATACGTTATAACGTAGTGCAACATAACGTTATACGTTATAACGTAGTGCTACATAACGTTATACGTTATAACGTAATAGTATACAACGTTATACGTTATAACGTAATGCTACATAACGTTATACGTTATAACGTAATGCTCCATAACGTTATACGTTATAACGTAATAGTATACGACGTTATATGTTATAGCGTAATGCTACATAACGTTATACGCTATAGCGTAATGCTACATCACGTTATACGTTATAAGGTAATAGTATATAACGGTATACGTTATAACGTAATGCTACATAACGTTAAACGTTATAAGGTAATAGTATATAACGTTATACGTTATAACGTAGTGCTACATAACGTTATACGTTATAACGTAATAGTATACAACGTTATACGTTATAACGTAATGCTACATAACGTTATACGTTATAAGGTAATAGTATATAACGTATAACGTTATAAGGTAACAATATATAACGAAATACGTTATAACGTAATGCTACATAACGTTATACGTTATAAGGTAAGCGTATATAACGTTATACGTTATGGCGTAATGCTACATATCGTTATACGTTATAACGTAATAGTATACAACGTTATACGTTATAACCTAATGCTACATAACGTTATACGTTATAAGGTAATAGTATATAACGTATAACGTTATAAGGTAACAATATATAACGAAATACGTTATAACGTAATGCTACATAACGTTATACGTTATAAGGTAAGCGTATATAACGTTATACGTTATAACGTAATACTACATAACGTTATACGTTATAACGTAATAGTATACAACGTTATACGTTATAACGTAATGCTACATAACGTTATACGTTATAACGTCGTGCTACGTAACGTTATACGTTATAACGTAATAGTATACAACGTTATACGTTATAACGTAATGCTACATAACGTTATACGTTATAACGTAATAGTATACAACGTTATACGTTATAACGTAATGCTATCTAACGTTATACGTTATAACGTAATAGTATAAACGTTATACGATATAACGTAGTGCTACATAACGTTATACGTTATAACGTAGTGCTACATAACGTTATACGTCATAAGGTGATAGTATATAACGTTATACGTTATAACGTAATGCTACATAACGTTATACGTTATAAGGAACTAGTATACAACGTTATACGTTATAACGTCGTGCTACAAAACGTTATACGTTATAACGTAATAGTATACAACGTTATACGTTATAACGTAATGCTACATAACGTTATACGTTATAACGTAATAGTATACAACGTTATACGTTATAACGTAATGCTACATAACGTTATACGTTATAACGTAATAGTATACAACGTTATACGTTATAACGTAATGCTACATAACGTTATACGTTTTAACGTAATAGTATATAACGTTATACGATATAACGTAGTGCAACATAACGTTATACGTTATAACGTAGTGCTCCATAACGTTATACGTAATAAGGTAATAGTATATAACGTTATACGATATAACGTAGTGCAACATAACGTTATACGTTATAACGTAGTGCTACATAACGTTATACGTTATAACGTAATAGTATATAACGTTATACGTTATAACGTAATGCTACATAACGTTATACGTTATAACGTAATAGTATATAACGTTATACGATATAACGTAGTGCAACATAACGTTATACGTTATAACGTAGTGCAACATAACGTTATACGTTATAACGTAGTGCTACATAACGTTATACGTTATAACGTAATAGTATACAACGTTATACGTTATAACGTAATGCTACATAACGTTATACGTTATAACGTAATGCTCCATAACGTTATACGTTATAACGTAATAGTATACGACGTTATATGTTATAGCGTAATGCTACATAACTTTATACGCTATAGCGTAATGCTACATAACGTTATACGTTATAAGGTAATAGTATATAACGGTATACGCTATAACGTAGTGCTACATAACGTTATACGTTATAACATAATAGTATACAACGTTATACGTTATAACGTAATGCTACATAACGTTATACGTTATAAGGTAATAGTATATAACGTATAACGTTATAAGGTAACAATATATAACGAAATACGTTATAACGTAATGCTACATAACGTTATACGTTATAAGGTAAGCGTATATAACGTTATACGTTATGGCGTAATGCTACATATCGTTATACGTTATAACGTAATAGTATACAACGTTATACGTTATAACCTAATGCTACATAACGTTATACGTTGTAAGGTAATAGTATACAACGTATAACGTTATAAGGTAACAATATATAAGGATATACGTTATAACGTAATGCTACATAACGTTATACGTTATAACGTAATAGTATACAACGAAATACGTTATAACGTAATGCTACATAACGTTATACGTTATAAGGTAATAGTATATAACGTTATACGTTATAGCGTAATGCTACATAACATTATACGTTATAAGGTAATAGTATATAACGTTATACGTTATAACGTAATGCTACATAACGTTATACGTTATAACGTAATAGTATACAACGTTATACGTTATAACCTAATGCTACATAACGTTATACTTTATAAGGTAATAGTATACAACGTATAACGTTATAAGGTAACAATATATAAGGATATACGTTATAACGTAATGCTACATAACGTTATAGGTTATAACGTAATAGTATACAACGAAATACGTTATAACGTAATGCTACATAACGTTATACGTTATAAGGTAATAGTATATAACGTTATACGTTATAACGTAATGCTACATAACGTAATACGTTATAAGGTAACAGTACATAGCGTTATACGATATAACGTAGTGCTACATAACGTTATACGTTATAACGTGGTGCTACATAACGTTATACGTTATAACGTCGTGCTACATAACGTTATACGTTATAACGTAATAGTATACAACGTTATACGTTATAACGTAATGCTACATAACGTTATACGTTATAACGTAATAGTATACAACGTTATACGTTATAACGTAATAGTATACAACAAAATACGTTATAACGTAATGCTACATAACGTTATACGTTATAACGTAATAGTATACAACGTTATACGTTATAACGTAATGCTACATATCGTTATACGTTATAACGTAATAGTATACAACGTTATACGTTATAACGTAATGCTGCATAACGTTATACGTTATAACGTAATAGTATACAACGTTATACGTTATAACGTAATGCTACATAACATTATACGTTATAAGGTTATAGTATACAACGTTATATGTTATAGCATAATGCTACATAACGTTATACGTTATAACGTAATAGTATACAACGTTATACGTTATAACGTAATGCTACATAACGTTATACGTTATAACGTAATGCTACATAACGTAATACGTTATAAGGTAACAGTATACAACGTTATACGTTATAACCTAATGCTACATATCGTTATACGTTATAAGGTAATAGTATACAACGTATAACGTTATAAGGTAACAATATATAAGGATATACGTTATAACGTAATGCTATATAACGTTATACGTTATAACGTACTAGTATACAACGTTATACGTTATATCGTCGTGCTACATAACGTTATACGTTATAACGTAATAGTATACAACGTTATACGTTATAACGTCGTGCTACAAAACGTTATACGTTATAACGTAATAGTATACAACGTTATACGTTATAACGTAATGCTACATAACGTTATACGTTATAACGTAATAGTATACAACGTTATACGTTATAACGTAATGCTACATAACGTTATACGTTATAACGTAATAGTATACAACGTTATACGTTATAACGTAATGCTACATAACGTTATACGTTTTAACGTAATAGTATATAACGTTATACGATATAACGTAGTGCAACATAACGTTATACGTTATAACGTAGTGCTCCATAACGTTATACGTAATAAGGTAATAGTATATAACGTTATACGATATAACGTAGTGCAACATAACGTTATACGTTATAACGTAGTGCTACATAACGTTATACGTTATAACGTAATAGTATATAACGTTATACGTTATAACGTAATGCTACATAACGTTATACGTTATAACGTAATAGTATATAACGTTATACGATATAACGTAGTGCAACATAACGTTATACGTTATAACGTAGTGCAACATAACGTTATACGTTATAACGTAGTGCTACATAACGTTATACGTTATAACGTAATAGTATACAACGTTATACGTTATAACGTAATGCTACATAACGTTACACGTTATAACGTAATGCTCCATAACGTTATACGTTATAACGTAATAGTATACGACGTTATATGTTATAGCGTAATGCTACATAACTTTATACGCTATAGCGTAATGCTACATAACGTTATACGTTATAAGGTAATAGTATATAACGGTATACGCTATAACGTAGTGCTACATAACGTTATACGTTATAACATAATAGTATACAACGTTATACGTTATAACGTAATGCTACATAACGTTATACGTTATAAGGTAATAGTATATAACGTATAACGTTATAAGGTAACAATATATAACGAAATACGTTATAACGTAATGCTACATAACGTTATACGTTATAAGGTAAGCGTATATAACGTTATACGTTATGGCGTAATGCTACATATCGTTATACGTTATAACGTAATAGTATACAACGTTATACGTTATAACCTAATGCTACATAACGTTATACGTTGTAAGGTAATAGTATACAACGTATAACGTTATAAGGTAACAATATATAAGGATATACGATATAACGTAATGCTACATAACGTTATACGTTATAACGTAATAGTATACAACGAAATACGTTATAACGTAATGCTACATAACGTTATACGTTATAAGGTAATAGTATATAACGTTATACGTTATAGCGTAATGCTACATAACATTATACGTTATAAGGTAATAGTATATAACGTTATACGTTATAACGTAATGCTACATAACGTTATACGTTATAACGTAATAGTATACAACGTTATACGTTATAACCTAATGCTACATAACGTTATACTTTATAAGGTAATAGTATACAACGTATAACGTTATAAGGTAACAATATATAAGGATATACGTTATAACGTAATGCTACATAACGTTATAGGTTATAACGTAATAGTATACAACGAAATACGTTATAACGTAATGCTACATAACGTTATACGTTATAAGGTAATAGTATATAACGTTATACGTTATAACGTAATGCTACATAACGTAATACGTTATAAGGTAACAGTACATAGCGTTATACGATATAACGTAGTGCTACATAACGTTATACGTTATAACGTGGTGCTACATAACGTTATACGTTATAACGTCGTGCTACATAACGTTATACGTTATAACGTAATAGTATACAACGTTATACGTTATAACGTAATGCTACATAACATTATACGTTATAAGGTTATAGTATACAACGTTATATGTTATAGCATAATGCTACATAACGTTATACGTTATAACGTAATAGTATACAACGTTATACGTTATAACGTAATGCTACATAACGTTATACGTTATAACGTAATGCTACATAACGTAATACGTTATAAGGTAACAGTATACAACGTTATACGTTATAACCTAATGCTACATATCGTTATACGTTATAAGGTAATAGTATACAACGTATAACGTTATAAGGTAACAATATATAAGGATATACGTTATAACGTAATGCTATATAACGTTATACGTTATAACGTACTAGTATACAACGTTATACGTTATATCGTCGTGCTACATAACGTTATACGTTATAACGTAATAGTATATAACGATATACGTTATAACGTAGTGCTACATAACGTTATACTTTACAAGGTAAGAGTATATAACGTTATACGTTATTACGTAATGCTACATAACGTTGTACGTTATAAGGTAATAGTATATAACGTTATACGTTATAAGGTAACAGTACATAGCGTTATACGATATAACGTAGTGCTACATAACGTTATACGTTATAACGTGGTGCTACATAACGTTATACGTTATAACGTCGTGCTACATAACGTTATACGTTATAACGTAATAGTATACAACGTTATACGTTATACCGTAATGCTACATAACGTTATACGTTATAAGGTAATAGTATACCACGTTATACGTTATAACGTAATGCTACATAACGTTATACGTTATAGCGTAATAGTATACAACGTTATACGTTATAACGTAATGCTACATAACGTTATACGTTATAACGTAATAGTATACAACGTTATACGTTATAACGTAATGCTACATAACGTTATACGTTATAACGTAATAGTATACAACGAAATACGTTATAACGTAATGCTACATAACGTTATACGTTATAAGGTAATAGTATATAACGTTATACGTTATAGCGTAATGCTACATAACGTTATACGTTATAAGGTAATAGTATATAACGTTATACGTTATAACGTAATGCTACATAACGTAATACGTTATAAGGTAACAGTACATAGCGTTATACGATATAACGTAGTGCTACATAACGTTATACGTTATAACGTAATGCTACATAACGTTATACGTTATAACGTAATAGTATATAACGTTATACGATATAACGTAGTGCAACATAACGTTATACGTTATAACGTAGTGCTCCATAACGTTATACGTAATAAGGTAATAGTATATAACGTTATACGATATAACGTAGTGCAACATAACGTTATACGTTATAACGTAGTGCTACATAACGTTATACGTTATAACGTAATAGTATATAACGTTATACGTTATAACGTAATGCTACATAACGTTATACGTTATATCGTAATAGTATATAACGTTATACGATATAACGTAGTGCAACATAACGTTATACGTTATAACGTAGTGCAACATAACGTTATACGTTATAACGTAGTGCTACATAACGTTATACGTTATAACGTAATAGTATACAACGTTATACGTAATAACGTAATGCTACATAACGTTATACGTTATAACGTAATGCTCCATAACGTTATACGTTATAACGTAATAGTATACGACGTTATATGTTATAGCGTAATGCTACATAACGTTATACGCTATAGCGTAATGCTACATAACGTTATACGTTATAAGGTAATAGTATATAACGGTATACGTTATAACGTAATGCTACATAACGTTATACGTTATAAGGTAATAGTATATAACGTTATACGTTATAACGTAGTGCTACATAACGTTATACGTTATAACGTAATAGTATACAACGTTATACGTTATAACGTAATGCTACATAACGTTATACGTTATAAGGTAATAGTATATAACGTATAACGTTATAAGGTAACAATATATAACGAAATACGTTATAACGTAATGCTACATAACGTTATACGTTATAAGGTAAGCGTATATAACGTTATACGTTATGGCGTAATGCTACATATCGTTATACGTTATAACGTAATAGTATACAACGTTATACGTTATAACCTAATGCTACATAACGTTATACGTTATAAGGTAATAGTATATAACGTATAACGTTATAAGGTAACAATATATAACGAAATACGTTATAACGTAATGCTACATAACGTTATACGTTATAAGGTAAGCGTATATAACGTTATACGTTATAACGTAATACTACATAACGTTATACGTTATAACGTAATAGTATACAACGTTATACGTTATAACGTAATGCTACATAACGTTATACGTTATAACGTCGTGCTACGTAACGTTATACGTTATAACGTAATAGTATACAACGTTATACGTTATAACGTAATGCTACATAACGTTATACGTTATAACGTAACAGTATACAACGTTATACGTTATAAGGTAATGCTATCTAACGTTATACGTTATAACGTAATAGTATAAACGTTATACGATATAACGTAGTGCTACATAACGTTATACGTTATAACGTAGTGCTACATAACGTTATACGTCATAAGGTGATAGTATATAACGTTATACGTTATAACGTAGTGCTACATAACGTTATACGTTATAACGTAATAGTATACAACGTCATACGTTATAACGTAATGCTACATAACGTTATACGTTATATCGTAATAGTATACAACGTTATACGTTATAACGTAATGCTACATAACGTTATACGTTATAACGTAATAGTATATAACGTTATACGATATAACGTAGTGCAACATAACGTTATACGTTATAACGTAGTGCAACATAACGTTATACGTTATAAGGTAGTAGTATACAACGTTATACGTTATAACGTAATGCTACATAACGTTATACGTTATAAGGTACTAGTATACAACGTTATACGTTATAACGTCGTGCTACAAAACGTTATACGTTATAACGTAATAGTATACAACGTTATACGTTATAACGCAATGCTACATAACGTTATACGTTATAACGTAATAGTATACAACGTTATACGTTATAACGTAATGCTACATAACGTTATACGTTATAACGTAATAGTATACAACGTTATACGTTATAACGTAATGCTACATATCGTTATACGTTTTAACGTAATAGTATATAACGTTATACGATATAACGTAGTGCAACATAACGTTATACGTTATAACGTAGTGCTCCATAACGTTATACGTAATAAGGTAATAGTATATAACGTTATACGATATAACGTAGTGCAACATAACGTTATACGTTATAACGTAGTGCTACATAACGTTATACGTTATAACGTAATAGTATATAACGTTATACGTTATAACGTAATGCTACATAACGTTATACGTTATAACGTAATAGTATATAACGTTATACGATATAACGTAGTGCAACATAACGTTATACGTTATAACGTAGTGCAACATAACGTTATACGTTATAACGTAGTGCTACATAACGTTATACGTTATAACGTAATAGTATACAACGTTATACGTTATAACGTAATGCTACATAACGTTATACGTTATAACGTAATGCTCCATAACGTTATACGTTATAACGTAATAGTATACGACGTTATATGTTATAGCGTAATGCTACATAACGTTATACGCTATAGCGTAATGCTACATAACGTTATACGTTATAAGGTAATAGTATATAACGGTATACGTTATAACGTAGTGCTACATAACGTTATACGTTATAACATAATAGTATACAACGTTATACGTTATAACGTAATGCTACATAACGTTATACGTTATAAGGTAATAGTATATAACGTATAACGTTATAAGGTAACAATATATAACGAAATACGTTATAACGTAATGCTACATAACGTTATACGTTATAAGGTAAGCGTATATAACGTTATACGTTATGGCGTAATGCTACATATCGATATACGTCATAACGTAATAGTATACAACGTTATACGTTATAACCTAATGCTACATAACGTTATACGTTATAAGGTAATAGTATACAACGTATAACGTTATAAGGTAACAATATATAAGGATATACGTTATAACGTAATGCTACATAACGTTATACGTTATAACGTAATAGTATACAACGAAATACGTTATAACGTAATGCTACATAACGTTATACGTTATAAGGTAATAGTATATAACGTTATACGTTATAGCGTAATGCTACATAACGTTATACGTTATAAGGTAATAGTATATAACGTTATACGTTATAACGTAATGCTACATAACGTTATACGTTATAACGTAATAGTATACAACGTTATACGTTATAACCTAATGCTACATAACGTTATACTTTATAAGGTAATAGTATACAACGTATAACGTTATAAGGTAACAATATATAAGGATATACGTTATAACGTAATGCTACATAACGTTATAGGTTATAACGTAATAGTATACAACGAAATACGTTATAACGTAATGCTACATAACGTTATACGTTATAAGGTAATAGTATATAACGTTATACGTTATAACGTAATGCTACATAACGTAATACGTTATAAGGTAACAGTACATAGCGTTATACGATATAACGTAGTGCTACATAACGTTATACGTTATAACGTGGTGCTACATAACGTTATACGTTATAACGTCGTGCTACATAACGTTATACGTTATAACGTAATAGTATACAACGTTATACGTTATAACGTAATGCTACATAACGTTATACGTTATAACGTAATAGTATACAACAAAATACGTTATAACGTAATGCTACATAACGTTATACGTTATAACGTAATAGTACACAACGTTATACGTTATAACGTAATAGTATACAACGTTATACGTTATAACGTAATGCTACATATCGTTATACGTTATAACGTAATAGTATACAACGTTATACGTTATAACGTAATGCTACATAACGTTATACGTTATAACGTAATAGTATACAACGTTATACGTTATAACGTAATAGTATACAACGAAATACGTTATAACGTAATGCTACATAACGTTATACGTTATAAGGTAATAGTATATAACGTTATACGTTATAGCGTAATGCTACATAACGTCATACGTTATAAGGTAATAGTATATAACGTTATACGTTATAACGTAATGCTACATAACGTAATACGTTATAAGGTAACAGTATACAACGTTATACGTTATAACGTCGTGCTGCAAAACGTTATACGTTATAACGTAATAGTATACAACGTTATACGTTATAACGTAATGCTACATAACGTTATACGTTATAACGTAATAGTATACAACGTTATACGTTATAACGTAATGCTACATAACGTTATACGTTATAACGTAATAGTATACAACGTTATACGTTATAACGTAATGCTACATAACGTTATACGTTTTAACGTAATAGTATATAACGTTATACGATATAACGTAGTGCAACATAACGTTATACGTTATAACGTAGTGCTCCATAACGTTATACGTAATAAGGTAATAGTATATAACGTTATACGATATAACGTAGTGCAACATAACGTTATACGTTATAACGTAGTGCTACATAACGTTATACGTTATAACGTAATAGTATATAACGTTATACGTTATAACGTAATGCTACATAACGTTATACGTTATAACGTAATAGTATATAACGTTATACGATATAACGTAGTGCAACATAACGTTATACGTTATAACGTAGTGCAACATAACGTTATACGTTATAACGTAGTGCTACATAACGTTATACGTTATAACGTAATAGTATACAACGTTATACGTTATAACGTAATGCTACATAACGTTATACGTTATAACGTAATGCTCCATAACGTTATACGTTATAACGTAATAGTATACGACGTTATATGTTATAGCGTAATGCTACATAACTTTATACGCTATAGCGTAATGCTACATAACGTTATACGTTATAAGGTAATAGTATATAACGGTATACGTTATAACGTAGTGCTACATAACGTTATACGTTATAACATAATAGTATACAACGTTATACGTTATAACGTAATGCTACATAACGTTATACGTTATAAGGTAATAGTATATAACGTATAACGTCATAAGGTAACAATATATAACGAAATACGTTATAACGTAATGCTACATAACGTTATACGTTATAAGGTAAGCGTATATAACGTTATACGTTATGGCGTAATGCTACATATCGTTATACGTTATAACGTAATAGTATACAACGTTATACGTTATAACCTAATGCTACATAACGTTATACGTTATAAGGTAATAGTATACAACGTATAACGTTATAAGGTAACAATATATAAGGATATACGTTATAACGTAATGCTACATAACGTTATACGTTATAACGTAATAGTATACAACGAAATACGTTATAACGTAATGCTACATAACGTTATACGTTATAAGGTAATAGTATATAACGTTATACGTTATAGCGTAATGCTACATAACGTTATACGTTATAAGGTAATAGTATATAACGTTATACGTTATAACGTAATGCTACATAACGTTATACGTTATAACGTAATAGTATACAACGTTATACGTTATAACCTAATGCTACATAACGTTATACTTTATAAGGTAATAGTATACAACGTATAACGTTATAAGGTAACAATATATAAGGATATACGTTATAACGTAATGCTACATAACGCTATAGGTTATAACGTAATAGTATACAACGAAATACGTTATAACGTAATGCTACATAACGTTATACGTTATAAGGTAATAGTATATAACGTTATACGTTATAACGTAATGCTACATAACGTAATACGTTATAAGGTAACAGTACATAGCGTTATACGATATAACGTAGTGCTACATAACGTTATACGTTATAACGTGGTGCTACATAACGTTATACGTTATAACGTCGTGCTACATAACGTTATACGTTATAACGTAATAGTATACAACGTTATACGTTATAACGTAATGCTACATAACGTTATACGTTATAACGTAATAGTATACAACGTTATACGTTATAACGTAATAGTATACAACAAAATACGTTATAACGTAATGCTACATAACGTTATACGTTATAACGTAATAGTATACAACGTTATACCTTATAACGTAATGCTACATATCGTTATACGTTATAACGTAATAGTATACAACGTTATACGTTATAACGTAATGCTACATAACGTTATACGTTATAACGTAATAGTATACAACGTTATACGTTATAACGTAATGCTACATAACATTATACGTTATAAGGTTATAGTATACAACGTTATATGTTATAGCATAATGCTACATTACGTTATACGTTATAACGTAATGCTACATAACGTTATACGTTATAAGGTAGTAGTATACAACGTTATACGTTATAACGTAATGCTACATAACGTTATACGTTATAACGTAATAGTATACAACGTTATACGTTATAACGTAATAGTATACAACGAAATACGTTATAACGTAATGCTACATAACGTTATGCGTTATAAGGTAATAGTATATAACGTTATACGTTATAGCGTAATGCTACATAACGTTATACGTTATAAGGTAATAGTATATAACGTTATACGTTATAACGTAATGCTACATAACGTAATACGTTATAAGGTAACAGTATACAACGTTATACGTTATAACCTAATGCTACATATCGTTATACGTTATAAGGTAATAGTATACAACGTATAACGTTATAAGGTAACAATATATAAGGATATACGTTATAACGTAATGCTATATAACGTTATACGTTATAACGTACTAGTATACAACGTTATACGTTATAACGTCGTGCTACATAACGTTATACGTTATAACGTAATAGTATATAACGATATACGTTATAACGTAGTGCTACATAACGTTATACTTTACAAGGTAAGAGTATATAACGTTATACGTTATTACGTAATGCTACATAACGTTGTACGTTATAAGGTAATAGTATATAACGTTATACGTTATAAGGTAACAGTACATAGCGTTATACGATATAACGTAGTGCTACATAACGTTATACGTTATAACGTGGTGCTACATAACGTTATACGTTATAACGTCGTGCTACATAACGTTATACGTTATAACGTAATAGTATACAACGTTATACGTTATACCGTAATGCTACATAACGTTATACGTTATAAGGTAATAGTATACCACGTTATACGTTATAACGTAATGCTACATAACGTTATACGTTATAACGTAATAGTATACAACGTTATACGTTATAACGTAATGCTACATAACGTTATACGTTATAACGTAATAGTATACAACGTTATACGTTATAACGTAATGCTACATAACGTTATACGTTATAACGTAATAGTATACAACGAAATACGTTATAACGTAATGCTACATAACGTTATACGTTATAAGGTAATAGTATATAACGTTATACGTTATAGCGTAATGCTACATAACGTTATACGTTATAAGGTAATAGTATATAACGTTATACGTTATAACGTAATGCTACATAACGTAATACGTTATAAGGTAACAGTACATAGCGTTATACGATATAACGTAGTGCTACATAACGTTATACGTTATAACGTAATGCTACATAACGTTATACGTTATAACGTAATAGTATATAACGTTATACGATATAACGTAGTGCAACATAACGTTATACGTTATAACGTAATGCTACATAACGTTATACGTTATAACGTAATAGTATACAACAAAATACGTTATAACGTAATGCTACATAACGTTATACGTTATAACGTAATAGTACACAACGTTATACGTTATAACGTAATAGTATACAACGTTATACGTTATAACGTAATGCTACATATCGTTATACGTTATAACGTAATAGTATACAACGTTATACGTTATAACGTAATGCTACATAACGTTATACGTTATAACGTAATAGTATACAACGTTATACGTTATAACGTAATAGTATACAACGAAATACGTTATAACGTAATGCTACATAACGTTATACGTTATAAGGTAATAGTATATAACGTTATACGTTATAGCGTAATGCTACATAACGTCATACGTTATAAGGTAATAGTATATAACGTTATACGTTATAACGTAATGCTACATAACGTAATACGTTATAAGGTAACAGTATACAACGTTATACGTTATAACGTCGTGCTGCAAAACGTTATACGTTATAACGTAATAGTATACAACGTTATACGTTATAACGTAATGCTACATAACGTTATACGTTATAACGTAATAGTATACAACGTTATACGTTATAACGTAATGCTACATAACGTTATACGTTATAACGTAATAGTATACAACGTTATACGTTATAACGTAATGCTACATAACGTTATACGTTTTAACGTAATAGTATATAACGTTATACGATATAACGTAGTGCAACATAACGTTATACGTTATAACGTAGTGCTCCATAACGTTATACGTAATAAGGTAATAGTATATAACGTTATACGATATAACGTAGTGCAACATAACGTTATACGTTATAACGTAGTGCTACATAACGTTATACGTTATAACGTAATAGTATATAACGTTATACGTTATAACGTAATGCTACATAACGTTATACGTTATAACGTAATAGTATATAACGTTATACGATATAACGTAGTGCAACATAACGTTATACGTTATAACGTAGTGCAACATAACGTTATACGTTATAACGTAGTGCTACATAACGTTATACGTTATAACGTAATAGTATACAACGTTATACGTTATAACGTAATGCTACATAACGTTATACGTTATAACGTAATGCTCCATAACGTTATACGTTATAACGTAATAGTATACGACGTTATATGTTATAGCGTAATGCTACATAACTTTATACGCTATAGCGTAATGCTACATAACGTTATACGTTATAAGGTAATAGTATATAACGGTATACGTTATAACGTAGTGCTACATAACGTTATACGTTATAACATAATAGTATACAACGTTATACGTTATAACGTAATGCTACATAACGTTATACGTTATAAGGTAATAGTATATAACGTATAACGTTATAAGGTAACAATATATAACGAAATACGTTATAACGTAATGCTACATAACGTTATACGTTATAAGGTAAGCGTATATAACGTTATACGTTATGGCGTAATGCTACATATCGTTATACGTTATAACGTAATAGTATACAACGTTATACGTTATAACCTAATGCTACATAACGTTATACGTTATAAGGTAATAGTATACAACGTATAACGTTATAAGGTAACAATATATAAGGATATACGTTATAACGTAATGCTACATAACGTTATACGTTATAACGTAATAGTATACAACGAAATACGTTATAACGTAATGCTACATAACGTTATACGTTATAAGGTAATAGTATATAACGTTATACGTTATAGCGTAATGCTACATAACGTTATACGTTATAAGGTAATAGTATATAACGTTATACGTTATAACGTAATGCTACATAACGTTATACGTTATAACGTAATAGTATACAACGTTATACGTTATAACCTAATGCTACATAACGTTATACTTTATAAGGTAATAGTATACAACGTATAACGTTATAAGGTAACAATATATAAGGATATACGTTATAACGTAATGCTACATAACGCTATAGGTTATAACGTAATAGTATACAACGAAATACGTTATAACGTAATGCTACATAACGTTATACGTTATAAGGTAATAGTATATAACGTTATACGTTATAACGTAATGCTACATAACGTAATACGTTATAAGGTAACAGTACATAGCGTTATACGATATAACGTAGTGCTACATAACGTTATACGTTATAACGTGGTGCTACATAACGTTATACGTTATAACGTCGTGCTACATAACGTTATACGTTATAACGTAATAGTATACAACGTTATACGTTATAACGTAATGCTACATAACGTTATACGTTATAACGTAATAGTATACAACGTTATACGTTATAACGTAATAGTATACAACAAAATACGTTATAACGTAATGCTACATAACGTTATACGTTATAACGTAATAGTATACAACGTTATACCTTATAACGTAATGCTACATATCGTTATACGTTATAACGTAATAGTATACAACGTTATACGTTATAACGTAATGCTACATAACGTTATACGTTATAACGTAATAGTATACAACGTTATACGTTATAACGTAATGCTACATAACATTATACGTTATAAGGTTATAGTATACAACGTTATATGTTATAGCATAATGCTACATTACGTTATACGTTATAACGTAATGCTACATAACGTTATACGTTATAAGGTAGTAGTATACAACGTTATACGTTATAACGTAATGCTACATAACGTTATACGTTATAACGTAATAGTATACAACGTTATACGTTATAACGTAATAGTATACAACGAAATACGTTATAACGTAATGCTACATAACGTTATGCGTTATAAGGTAATAGTATATAACGTTATACGTTATAGCGTAATGCTACATAACGTTATACGTTATAAGGTAATAGTATATAACGTTATACGTTATAACGTAATGCTACATAACGTAATACGTTATAAGGTAACAGTATACAACGTTATACGTTATAACCTAATGCTACATATCGTTATACGTTATAAGGTAATAGTATACAACGTATAACGTTATAAGGTAACAATATATAAGGATATACGTTATAACGTAATGCTATATAACGTTATACGTTATAACGTACTAGTATACAACGTTATACGTTATAACGTCGTGCTACATAACGTTATACGTTATAACGTAATAGTATATAACGATATACGTTATAACGTAGTGCTACATAACGTTATACTTTACAAGGTAAGAGTATATAACGTTATACGTTATTACGTAATGCTACATAACGTTGTACGTTATAAGGTAATAGTATATAACGTTATACGTTATAAGGTAACAGTACATAGCGTTATACGATATAACGTAGTGCTACATAACGTTATACGTTATAACGTGGTGCTACATAACGTTATACGTTATAACGTCGTGCTACATAACGTTATACGTTATAACGTAATAGTATACAACGTTATACGTTATACCGTAATGCTACATAACGTTATACGTTATAAGGTAATAGTATACCACGTTATACGTTATAACGTAATGCTACATAACGTTATACGTTATAACGTAATAGTATACAACGTTATACGTTATAACGTAATGCTACATAACGTTATACGTTATAACGTAATAGTATACAACGTTATACGTTATAACGTAATGCTACATAACGTTATACGTTATAACGTAATAGTATACAACGAAATACGTTATAACGTAATGCTACATAACGTTATACGTTATAAGGTAATAGTATATAACGTTATACGTTATAGCGTAATGCTACATAACGTTATACGTTATAAGGTAATAGTATATAACGTTATACGTTATAACGTAATGCTACATAACGTAATACGTTATAAGGTAACAGTACATAGCGTTATACGATATAACGTAGTGCTACATAACGTTATACGTTATAACGTAATGCTACATAACGTTATACGTTATAACGTAATAGTATATAACGTTATACGATATAACGTAGTGCAACATAACGTTATACGTTATAACGTAGTGCTCCATAACGTTATACGTAATAAGGTAATAGTATATAACGTTATACGATATAACGTAGTGCAACATAACGTTATACGTTATAACGTAGTGCTACATAACGTTATACGTTATAACGTAATAGTATATAACGTTATACGTTATAACGTAATGCTACATAACGTTATACGTTATATCGTAATAGTATATAACGTTATACTATATAACGTAGTGCAACATAACGTTATACGTTATAACGTAGTGCAACATAACGTTATACGTTATAACGTAGTGCTACATAACGTTATACGTTATAACGTAATAGTATACAACGTTATACGTTATAACGTAATGCTACATAACGTCATACGTTATAACGTAATGCTCCATAACGTTATACGTTATAACGTAATAGTATACGACGTTATATGTTATAGCGTAATGCTACATAACGTTATACGCTATAGCGTAATGCTACATAACGTTATACGTTATAAGGTAATACTATATAACGGTATACGTTATAACGTAATGCTACATAACGTTATACGTTATAAGGTAATAGTATATAACGTTATACGTTATAACGTAGTGCTACATAACGTTATACGTTATAACGTAATAGTATACAACGTTATACGTTATAACGTAATGCTACATAACGTTATACGTTATAAGGTAATAGTATATAACGTATAACGTTATAAGGTAACAATATATAACGAAATACGTTATAACGTAATGCTACATAACGTTATACGTTATAAGGTAAGCGTATATAACGTTATACGTTATGGCGTAATGCTACATATCGTTATACGTTATAACGTAATAGTATACAACGTTATACGTTATAACCTAATGCTACATAACGTTATACGTTATAAGGTAATAGTATATAACGTATAACGTTATAAGGTAACAATATATAACGAAATACGTTATAACGTAATGCTACATAACGTTATACGTTATAAGGTAAGCGTATATAACGTTATACGTTATAACGTAATACTACATAACGTTATACGTTATAACGTAATAGTATACAACGTTATACGTTATAACGTAATGCTACATAACGTTATACGTTATAACGTCGTGCTACGTAACGTTATACGTTATAACGTAACAGTATACAACGTTATACGTTATAAGGTAATGCTATCTAACGTTATACGTTATAACGTAATAGTATAAACGTTATACGATATAACGTAGTGCTACATAACGTTATACGTTATAACGTAGTGCTACATAACGTTATACGTCATAAGGTGATAGTATATAACGTTATACGTTATAACGTAGTGCTACATAACGTTATACGTTATAACGTAATAGTATACAACGTCATACGTTATAACGTAATGCTACATAACGTTATACGTTATATCGTAATAGTATACAACGTTATACGTTATAACGTAATGCTACATAACGTTATACGTTATAACGTAATAGTATATAACGTTATACGATATAACGTAGTGCAACATAACGTTATACGTTATAACGTAGTGCACCATAACGTTATACGTTATAAGGTAGTAGTATACAACGTTATACGTTATAACGTAATGCTACATAACGTTATACGTTATAAGGTACTAGTATACAACGTTATACTTTATAACGTCGTGCTACAAAACGTTATACGTTATAACGTAATAGTATACAACGTTATACGTTATAACGCAATGCTACATAACGTTATACGTTATAACGTAATAGTATACAACGTTATACGTTATAACGTAATGCTACATAACGTTATACGTTATAACGTAATAGTATACAACGTTATACGTTATAACGTAATGCTACATATCGCTATACGTTTTAACGTAATAGTATATAACGTTATACGATATAACGTAGTGCAACATAACGTTATACGTTATAACGTAGTGCTCCATAACGTTATACGTAATAAGGTAATAGTATATAACGTTATACGATATAACGTAGTGCAACATAACGTTATACGTTATAACGTAGTGCTACATAACGTTATACGTTATAACGTAATAGTATATAACGTTATACGTTATAACGTAATGCTACATAACGTTATACGTTATAACGTAATAGTATATAACGTTATACGATATAACGTAGTGCAACATAACGTTATACGTTATAACGTAGTGCAACATAACGTTATACGTTATAACGTAGTGCTACATAACGTTATACGTTATAACGTAATAGTATACAACGTTATACGTTATAACGTAATGCTACATAACGTTATACGTTATAACGTAATGCTCCATAACGTTATACGTTATAACGTAATAGTATACGACGTTATATGTTATAGCGTAATGCTACATAACGTTATACGCTATAGCGTAATGCTACATAACGTTATACGTTATAAGGTAATAGTATATAACGGTATACGTTATAACGTAGTGCTACATAACGTTATACGTTATAACATAATAGTATACAACGTTATACGTTATAACGTAATGCTACATAACGTTATACGTTATAAGGTAATAGTATATAACGTATAACGTTATAAGGTAACAATATATAACGAAATACGTTATAACGTAATGCTACATAACGTTATACGTTATAAGGTAAGCGTATATAACGTTATACGTTATGGCGTAATGCTACATACCGTTATACGTTATAACGTAATAGTATACAACGTTATACGTTATAACCTAATGCTACATAACGTTATACGTTATAAGGTAATAGTATACAACGTATAACGTTATAAGGTAACAATATATAAGGATATACGTTATAACGTAATGCTACATAACGTTATACGTTATAACGTAATAGTATACAACGAAATACGTTATAACGTAATGCTACATAACGTTATACGTTATAAGGTAATAGTATATAACGTTATACGTTATAGCGTAATGCTACATAACGTTATACGTTATAAGGTAATAGTATATAACGTTATACGTTATAACGTAATGCTACATAACGTTATACGTTATAACGTAATAGTATATAACGATATACGTTATAACGTAATGCTACATAACGTTATACGTTATAACGTAATAGTATACAACGTTATACGTTATAACGTAATGCTACATAACGTTGTACGCTATAAGGTAATAGTATATAACGTTATACGTTATAAGGTAACAGTACATAGCGTTATACGATATAACGTAGTGCTACATAACGTTATACGTTATAACGTGGTGCTACATAACGTTATACGTTATAACGTAATGCTACATAACGTTATACGTTATAACGTAATAGTATACAACGTTATACGTTATAACGTAATGCTACATATAGTTATACGTTATAACGTAATAGTATACAACGAAATACGTTATAACGTAATGCTACATAACGTTATACGTTATAAGGTAATAGTATATAACGTTATACGTTATAGCGTAATGCTACATAACGTTATACGTTATAAGGTAATAGTATATAACGTTATACGTTATAACGTAATGCTACATAACGTAATACGTTATAAGGTAACAGTACATAGCGTTATACGATATAACGTAGTGCTACATAACGTTATACGTTATAACGTGGTGCTACATAACGTTATACGTTATAACGTCGTACTACATAACGTTATACGTTATAACGTAATAGTATACAACGTTATACGTTATAACGTAATGCTACATAACGTTATACGTTATAACGTAATAGTATACAACGTTATACGTTATAACGTAATGCTATCTAACGTTATACGTTATAACGTAATAGTATACAACGTTATACGTTATAACGTAATGCTACATATCGTTATACGTTATAACGTAATAGTATATAACGTTATACGTTATAACGTAATGCTACATAACATTATACGTTATAAGGTTATAGTATACAACGTTATATGTTATAGCATAATGCTACATAACGTTATACGTTATAACGTAATGCTACATAACGTTATACGTTATACGGTAGTACTATACAACGTTATACGTTATAACGTAATGCTACATAACGTTATACGTTATAACGTAATAGTATACAACGTTATACGTTATAACGTAATGCTACATAACATTATACGTTAAAAGGTTATAGTATACAACGTTATATGTTATAGCATAATGTTACATAACGTTATACGTTATAACGTAATGCTACATAACGTTATACGTTATAAGGTAGTAGTATACAACGTTATACGTTATAACGTAATGCTACATAACGTTATACGTTATAACGTACTAGTATACAACGTTATACGTTATAACGTAATGCTACATAACGTTATACGTTATAACGTAATAGTATACAACGTTATACGTTATAACGTAATGCTACATATAGTTATACGTTATAACGTAATAGTATACAATGTTATACGTTATAACGTAATGCTACATAACGTTATACGTTATAACGTAATAGTATACAACGTTATACGTTATAACGTAATGCTATCTAACGTTATACGTTATAACGTAATAGTATATAACGTTATACGTTATAACGTAGTGCTACATAACGTTATACGTTATATCGTAATAGTATACAACGTTATACGTTATAACGTAATGCTACATAACGTTATACGTTATAACGTAATAGTATACAACGTCATACGTTATAACGTAATGCTACATAACGTTATACGTTATATCGTAATAGTATACAACGTTATACGTTATAACGTAATGCTACATAACGTTATACGTTATAAGGTAATAGTATACAACGTTATATGTTATAGCATAATGCTACATAACGTTATACGTTATAACGTAATGCTACATAACGTTATACGTTATAAGGTAGTAGTATACAACGTTATACGTTATAACGTAATGCTACATAACGTTATACGTTATAAGGTACTAGTATACAACGTTATACGTTATAACGTCGTGCTACAAAACGTTATACGTTATAACGTAATAGTATACATCGTTATACGTTAGAACGTAATGCTACATAACGTTATACGTTATAACGTAATAGTATACAACGTTATACGTTATAACGTAATGCTACATAACGTTATACGTTATAACGTAATAGTATACAACGTTATACGTTATAACGTAATGCTACATAACGTTATACGTTTTAACGTAATAGTATATAACGTTATACGATATAACGTAGTGCAACATAACGTTATACGATATAACGTAGTGCTCCATAACGTTATACGTAATAAGGTAATAGTATATAACGTTATACGATATAACGTAGTGCAACATAACGTTATACGTTATAACGTAGTGCTACATAACGTTATACGTTATAACGTAATAGTATATAACGTTATACGTTATAACGTAATGCTACATAACGTTATACGTTATAACGTAATAGTATATAACGTTATACGATATAACGTAGTGCAACATAACGTTATACGTTATAACGTAGTGCAACATAACGTTATACGTTATAACGTAGTGCTACATAACGTTATACGTTATAACGTAATAGTATACAACGTTATACGTTATAACGTAATGCTACATAACGTTATACGTTATAACGTAATGCTCCACAACGTTATACGTTATAACGTAATAGTATACGACGTTATATGTTATAGCGTAATGCTACATAACGTTATACGTTATAAGGTAATAGTATATAACGGTATACGTTATAACGTAGTGCTACATAACGTTATACGTTATAACATAATAGTATACAACGCTATACGTTATACCGTAATGCTACATAACGTTATACGTTATAGGGTAATAGTATATAACGTATAACGTTATAAGGTAACAATATATAACGAAATACGTTATAACGTAATGCTACATAACGTTATACGTTATAAGGTAAGCGTATATAACGTTATACGTTATGGCGTAATGCTACATATCGTTATACGTTATAACGTAATAGTATACAACGTTATACGTTATAACCTAATGCTACATAACGTTATACGTTATAAGGTAATAGTATACAACGTATAACGTTATAAGGTAACAATATATAAGGATATACGTTATAACGTAATGCTACATAACGTTATACGTTATAACGTAATAGTATACAACGAAATACGTTATAACGTAATGCTACATAACGTTATACGTTATAAGGTAATAGTATATAACGTTATACGTTATAGCGTAATGCTACATAACGTTATACGTTATAAGGTAATAGTATATAACGTTATACGTTATAACGTAATGCTACATAACGTTATACGTTATAACATAATAGTATACAACGTTATACGTTATAACCTAATGCTACATAACGTTATACGTTATAAGGTAATAGTATACAACGTATAACGTTATAAGGTAACAATATATAAGGATATACGTTATAACGTAATGCTACATAACGTTATAGGTTATAACGTAATAGTATACAACGAAATACGTTATAACGTAATGCTACATAACGTTATACGTTATAAGGTAATAGTATATAACGTTATACGTTATAACGTAATGCTACATAATGTAATACGTTATAAGGTAACAGTACATAGCGTTATACGATATAACGTAGTGCTACATAACGTTATACGTTATAACGTGGTGCTACATAACGTTATACGTTATAACGTCGTGCTACATAACGTTATACGTTATAACGTAATAGTATACAACGTTATACGTTATAACGTAATGCTACATAACGTTATACGTTATAACGTAATAGTATACAACGTTATACGTTATAACGTAATAGTATACAACAAAATACGTTATAACGTAATGCTACATAACGTTATACGCTATAACGTAATAGTATACAACGTTATACGTTATAACGTAATGCTACATATCGTTATACGTTATAACGTAACAGTATACAACGTTATACGTTATAACGTAATGCTACATAACGTTATACGTTATAACGTAATAGTATACAACGTTATACGTTATAACGTAATGCTACATAACATTATACGTTATAAGGTTATAGTATACAACGTTATATGTTATAGCATAATGCTACATTACGTTATACGTTATAACGTAATGCTACATAACGTTATACGTTATAAGGTAGTAGTATACAACGTTATACGTTATAACGTAATGCTACATAACGTTATACGTTATAACGTAATAGTATACAACGTTATACGTTATAACGTAATAGTATACAACGAAATACGTTATAACGTAATGCTACATAACGTTATACGTTATAAGGTAATAGTATATAACGTTATACGTTATAGCGTAATGCTACATAACGTTATACGTTATAAGGTAATAGTATATAACGTTATACGTTATAACGTAATGCTACATAACGTAATACGTTATAAGGTAACAGTATACAACGTTATACGTTATAACCTAATGCTACATAACGTTATACGTTATAAGGTAATAGTATACAACGTATAACGTTATAAGGTAACAATATATAAGGATATACGTTATAACGTAATGCTATATAACGTTATACGTTATAACGTACTAGTATACAACGTTATACGTTATAACGTCGTGCTACATAACGTTATACGTTATAACGTAATAGTATATAACGATATACGTTATAACGTAGTGCTACATAACGTTATACTTTACAAGGTAAGAGTATATAACGTTATACGTTATTACGTAATGCTACATAACGTTGTACGTTATAAGGTAATAGTATATAACGTTATACGTTATAAGGTAACAGTACATTGCGTTATACGATATAACGTTGTGCTACATAACGTTATACGTTATAACGTGGTGCTACATAACGTTATACGTTATAACGTCGTGCTACATAACGTTATACGTTATAACGTAATAGTATACAACGTTATACGTTATAACGTAATGCTACATAACGTTATACGTTATAAGGTAATAGTATACCACGTTATACGTTATAACGTAATAGTATACAACGTTATACGTTATAACGTAATGCTACATAACGTTATACGTTATAACGTAATAGTATACAACGTTATACGTTATAACGTAATGCTACATAACGTTATACGTTATAACGTAATAGTATACAACGAAATACGTTATAACGTAATGCTACATAACGTTATACGTTATAAGGTAATAGTACATAGCGTTATACGATATAACGTAGTGCTACATAACGTTATACGTTATAACGTGGTGCTACATAACGTTATACGTTATAACGTGGTGCTACATAACGTTATACGTTATAACGTAATAGTATACAACGTTATACGTTATAACGTAATGCTACATAACATTATACGTTATAAGGTTATAGTATACAACGTTGTATGTTATAACGTAATGCTACATAACGTAATACGTTATAAGGTAGCAGTACATAGCGTCATACGATATAACGTAGTGCTACATAACGTTATACGTTATAACGTGGTGCCACATAACGTTATACGTTATAACGTCGTACTACATAACGTTATACGTTATAACGTAATAGTATACAACGTTATACGTTATAACGTAATGCTACATACCGTTATACGTTATAACGTAATAGTATACAACGTTATACGTTATAACGTAATGCTAGCTAACGTTATACGTTATAACGTAATGCTAGCTAACGTTATACGTTATAACGTAATAGTATACAACGTTATACGTTATAACGTAATGCTACATATCGTTATACGTTATAACGTAATAGTATATAACGTTATACGTTATAACGTAATGCTACATAACATTATACGTTATAAGGTTACAGTATACAACGTTATATGTTATAGCATAATGCTACATAACGTTATACGTTATAACGTAATACTACATAACGTTATACGTTATAAGGTAGTAGTATACAACGTTATACGTTATAACGTAATGCTACATAACGTTATACGTTATAACGTAATAGTATACAACGTTATACGTTATAACGTAATGCTACATAACATTATACGTTATAAGGTTATAGTATACAACGTTGTATGTTATAGCATAATGTTACATAACGTTATACGTTATAACGTAATGCTACATAACGTTATACGTTATAAGGTAGTAGTATACAACGTTATACGTTATAACGTAATGCTACATAACGTTATACGTTATAACGTAATAGTATACAACGTTATACGTTATAACGTAATGCTACATAACGTTATACGTTATAACGTAATAGTATACAACGTTATACGTTATAACGTAATGCTACATATAGTTATACGTTATAACGTAATAGTATACAATGTTATACGTTATAACGCAATGCTACATAACGTTATACGTTATAACGTAATAGTATACAACGTTATACGTTATAACGTAATGCTATCTAACGTTATACGTTATAACGTAATAGTATACAACGTTATACGTTATAACGTAATGCTACATATCGTTATACGTTATAACGTAATAGTATACAACGTTATACGTTATAACGTAATGCTACATAACGTTATACGTTTTAAGGTACTAGTATAAAGCGTCATACGTTATAACGTAATGCTACATAACGTTATACGTTATAAGGAAATAGTATACAACGTTATACGTTATAACCTAATTCTACATAACGTTATACGTTATAAGGTAATAATATATAACGTATAACGTTATAAGGTAACAATATATAACGATATACGTTATAACGTAATGCTACATAACGTTATACGTTATAAGGTACTAGTAAACAATGTTATACGTTATAACGTAATGCTACATAACGTTATACGTTATAACGCAATAGTATACATCGTTATACGTTATAACGTAATGCTACATAACGTTATACGTTAAAAGGTAATAGTATATAACGTTATACGTTATAACGCAGTGCTACATAACGTTATACGTTATAAGGTAATTGTATATAACGTTATACGTTATAGCGTAATGCTACATAACGTTATACGTTATAAGGTAATAGTATATAACGTTATACGTTATAACGTAATGCTACATAACGTTATACGTTATAACGTAATAGTATACAACGTTATACGTTATAACGTAATGCTATCTAACGTTATACGTTATAACGTAATAGTATACAACGTTATACGTTATAACGTAATGCTACATATCGTTATACGTTATAACGTAATAGTATATAACGTTATACGTTATAACGTAATGCTACATAACATTATACGTTATAAGGTTATAGTATACAACGTTATATGTTATAGCATAATGCTACATAACGTTATACGTTATAACGTAATGCTACATAACGTTATACGTTATAAGGTAGTAGTATACAACGTTATACGTTATAACGTAATGCTACATAACGTTATACGTTATAACGTAATAGTATACAACGTTATACGTTATAACGTAATGCTACATAACATTATACGTTATAAGGTTATAGTATACAACGTTATATGTTATAGCATAATGCTACATAACGTTATACGTTATAACGTAATGCTACATAACGTTATACGTTATAAGGTAGTAGTATACAACGTTATATGTTATAACGTAATGCTACATAACGTTATACGTTATAACGTACTAGTATACAACGTTATACGTTATAACGTCGTGCTACATAACGTTATACGTTATAACGTAATAGTATACATCGTTATACGTTATAACGTAATGCTACATAACGTTATACGTTATACCGTAATAGTATACAACGTTATACGTTATAACGTAATGCTACATATAGTTATACGTTATAACGTAATAGTATACAACGTTATACGTTATAACGTAATGCTATCTAACGTTATACGTTATAGCGTAATAGTATACAACGTTATACGTTATAGCGTAATGCTACATATCGTTATACGTTATATGGTACTAGTATAAAGCGTCATACGTTATAACGTAATGCTACATAACGTTATACGTTATAAGGAAATAGTATACAACGTTATACGTTATAACCTAATTCTACATAACGTTATACGTTATAAGGTAATAATATATAACGTATAACGTTATAAGGTAACAATATATAAAGATATACGTTATAACGTAATGCTACATAACGTTATACGTTATAAGGTACTAGTATACAACGTTATACGTTATAACGTAATGCTACATAACGTTATACGTTATAACGCAATAGTATACATCGTTATACGTTATAACGTAATGCTACATAACGTTATACGTTAAAAGGTAATAGTATATAACGTTATACGTTATAACGCAGTGCTACATAACGTTATACGTTATAAGGTAATAGTATATAACGTTATACGTTATAGCGTAATGCTACATAACGTTATACGTTATAAGGTAATAGTATATAACGTTATACGTTATAACGTAATGCTACATAACGTAATACGTTATAAGGTAACAGTACATAGCGTTATACGATATAACGTAGTGCTACATAACGTTATACGTTATAACGTGGTGCTACATAACGTTATACGTTATAACGTAATAGTATACAACGTTATACGTTATAACGTAATGCTATCTAACGTTGTACGTTATAACGTAATGCTCCATAACGTTATACGTTATAACGTAATAGTATACGACGTTATATGTTATAGCGTAGTGCTACATAACGTTATACGTTATTACGTAATAGTATACAACGTTATACGTTATAACGTAATGCTACATAACGTTATACGTTATATGGTAATAGTATATAACGTATAACGTTATAAGGTAACAATATATAACGAAATACGTTATAACGTAATGCTACATAACGTTATACGTTATAAGGTAAGCGTATATAACGTTATACGTTATGGCGTAATGCTACATAACATTATACGTTATAAGGTAATAGTATATAACGTTACACGTTATAACGTAGTGCTACATAACGTTATACGTTACAACGTAATAGTATAAAACGTTATACGTTATAACGTAATGCTACATAACGTCATACGTTATAAGGTAATAGTATATAACGTATAACGTTATGTGGTAACAATATATAACGATATACGTTATAACGTAATGCTACATAACGTTATACGATATAAGGTAATAGTATATAACGATATACGTTATAACGTAGTGCTACATAACGTTATACGTTATAAGGTAAGAGTATATAACGTTATACGTTATTACGTAATGCTACATAACGTTGTACGTTATAAGGTAATAGTATATAACGTTATACGTTATAACGTAGTGCTACATAACGTTATACGTTATAACGTAATAGTATAGAACGTTATACGTTATAACGTAATGCTACATAACGTTATACGTTATAACGTAATAGTATACAACGTTATACGTTATAACGTAATGCTACATAACGTTATACGTTAGAACGTAATAGTATACAACGTTATACGTTATAACGTAATGCTACATAACGTTATACGTTATAAGGTAATAGTATACCACGTTATACGTTATAACGTAATGCTACATAACGTTATACGTTATAAGGTACTAGTATACAACGTTATACGTTATAACCTAATGCTACATAACGTTATACGTTATAAGGTAATAGTATACAACGTATAACGTTATAAGGTAACAATATATAAGGATATACGTTATGACGTAATGCTACATAACGTTATACGTTTCAACGTAATCGTATACAACGAAATACGTTATAACGTAATAGTATACAACGAAATACGTTATAACGTAATGCTACATAACGTTATACGTTATAAGGTAATAGTATATAACGTTATACGTTATAGCGTAATGCTACATAACGTTATACGTTATAAGGTAATAGTATATAACGTTATACGTTATAACGTGATGCTACATAACGTTATACGTTATAACGTAATAGTATACAACGTTATACGTTATAACCTAATGCTACATAACGTTATACGTTATAAGGTAATAGTATACAACGTATAACGTTATAAGGTAACAATATATAAGGATATACGTTATAACGTAATGCTACATAACGTTATACGTTATAACGTAATAGTATACAACGAAATACGTTATAACGTAATGCTACATAACGTTACACGTTATAAGGTAATGGTATATAACGTTATACGTTATAGCGTAATGCTACATAACGTTATACGTTATAAGGTAATAGTATATAGCGTTATACGTTATAACGTAATGCTACATAACGTAATCCGTTATAAGGTAACAGTACATAGCGTTATACGATATAACGTAGTGCTACATAACGTTATACGTTATAACGTGGTGCTACATAACGTTATACGTTATAACGTCATGCTACATAACGTTATACGTTATAACGTAATGCTACATAACGTTATACGTTATAACGTAATAGTATACAACGTTATACGTTATAACGTAATGCTATCTAACGTTATACGTTATAACGTAATAGTATACAACGTTATACGTTATAACGTAATGCTACATATCGTTATACGTTATAACGTAATAGTATACAACGTTATACGTTATAACGACGTGCTACATAACGTTATACGTTATAACGTAATAGTATACAACGTTATACGTTATAACGTAATGCTACATAACGTTATACGTTATAACGTAATAGTATACAACGTTATAAGTTATAACGTAATGCTACATATCGTTATACGTTATAACGTAATAGTATACAACGTTATACGTTATAACGTAATGCTACATAACGTTATACGTTATAACGTAATAGTATACAACGTTATACGTTATAACGTCATGCTACATAACGTTATACGTTATAACGTAATGCTACATAACGTTATACGTTATAACGTAATAGTATACAACGTTATACGTTATAACGTAATGCTACATAACGTTATACGTTATAACGTAATAGTATACAACGTTATACGTTATAACGTAATGCTACATAACGTTATACGTTATAACGTAATAGTATACAACGTTATACGTTATAACGTAATGCTACATAACGTTATACGTTATAAGGTAATAGTATACCACGTTATACGTTATAACGTAATGCTACATAACGTTATACGTTATAAGGTACTAGTATACAACGTTATACGTTATAACGTAATGCTACATAACGTTATACGTTATAACGTAATAGTATAGAACGTTATACGTTATAACGTAATGCTACATAACGTTATACGTTATAACGTAATAGTATAGAACGTTATACGTTATAACGTAATGCTACATAACGTTATACGTTATAACGTAATAGTATACAACGTTATACGTTATAACGTAATGCTACATAACGTTATACGTTATAAGGTAATAGTATACCACGTTATACGTTATAACGTAATGCTACATAACGTTATACGTTATAAGGTACTAGTATACAACGTTATACGTTATAACGTAATGCTACATAACGTTATACGTTATAAGGTACTAGTATACAACGTTATACGTTATAACGTAATGCTACATAACGTTATACGTTAAAAGGTAATAGTATATAACGTTATACGTTATAACGCAGTGCTACATAACGTTATACGTTATAAGGTATTTGTATATAACGTTATACGTTATAGCGGAATGCTACATAACGTTATACGTTATAAGGTAATAGTATATAACGTTATACGTTATAACGTAATGCTACATAACGTTATACGTTATAACGTAATAGTATACAACGTTATACGTTATAACGTAATGCTATCTAACGTTATACGTTATAACGTAATAGTATACAACGTTATACGTTATAACGTAATGCTACATATCGTTATACGTTATAACGTAATAGTATATAACGTTATACGTTATAACGTAATGCTACATATCGTTATACGTTATAACGTAACAGTATACAACGTTATACGTTATAACGTAATGCTACATAACGTAATACGTTATAAGGTAATAGTATACAACGTTATACGTTATAACCTAATGCTACATAACGTTATACGTTATAACGTAACAGTATACAACGTTATACGTTATAACGTAATGCTACATAACGTTATACGTTATAACGTAATAGTATACAACGTTATACGTTATAACGTAATGCTACATAACATTATACGTTATAAGGTTATAGTATACAACGTTATATGTTATAGCATAATGCTACATTACGTTATACGTTATAACGTAATGCTACATAACGTTATACGTTATAAGGTAGTAGTATACAACGTTATACGTTATAACGTAATGCTACATAACGTTATACGTTATAACGTAATAGTATACAACGTTATACGTTATAACGTAATAGTATACAACGAAATACGTTATAACGTAATGCTACATAACGTTATACGTTATAAGGTAATAGTATATAACGTTATACGTTATAGCGTAATGCTACATAACGTTATACGTTATAAGGTAATAGTATATAACGTTATACGTTATAACGTAATGCTACATAACGTAATACGTTATAAGGTAACAGTATACAACGTTATACGTTATAACCTAATGCTACATAACGTTATACGTTATAAGGTAATAGTATACAACGTATAACGTTATAAGGTAACAATATATAAGGATATACGTTATAACGTAATGCTATATAACGTTATACGTTATAACGTACTAGTATACAACGTTATACGTTATAACGTCGTGCTACATAACGTTATACGTTATAACGTAATAGTATATAACGATATACGTTATAACGTAGTGCTACATAACGTTATACTTTACAAGGTAAGAGTATATAACGTTATACGTTATTACGTAATGCTACATAACGTTGTACGTTATAAGGTAATAGTATATAACGTTATACGTTATAAGGTAACAGTACATTGCGTTATACGATATAACGTTGTGCTACATAACGTTATACGTTATAACGTGGTGCTACATAACGTTATACGTTATAACGTCGTGCTACATAACGTTATACGTTATAACGTAATAGTATACAACGTTATACGTTATAACGTAATGCTACATAACGTTATACGTTATAAGGTAATAGTATACCACGTTATACGTTATAACGTAATAGTATACAACGTTATACGTTATAACGTAATGCTACATAACGTTATACGTTATAACGTAATAGTATACAACGTTATACGTTATAACGTAATGCTACATAACGTTATACGTTATAACGTAATAGTATACAACGAAATACGTTATAACGTAATGCTACATAACGTTATACGTTATAAGGTAATAGTACATAGCGTTATACGATATAACGTAGTGCTACATAACGTTATACGTTATAACGTGGTGCTACATAACGTTATACGTTATAACGTGGTGCTACATAACGTTATACGTTATAACGTAATAGTATACAACGTTATACGTTATAACGTAATGCTACATAACATTATACGTTATAAGGTTATAGTATACAACGTTGTATGTTATAACGTAATGCTACATAACGTAATACGTTATAAGGTAGCAGTACATAGCGTCATACGATATAACGTAGTGCTACATAACGTTATACGTTATAACGTGGTGCCACATAACGTTATACGTTATAACGTCGTACTACATAACGTTATACGTTATAACGTAATAGTATACAACGTTATACGTTATAACGTAATGCTACATAACGTTATACGTTATAACGTAATAGTATACAACGTTATACGTTATAACGTAATGCTAGCTAACGTTATACGTTATAACGTAATGCTAGCTAACGTTATACGTTATAACGTAATAGTATACAACGTTATACGTTATAACGTAATGCTACATATCGTTATACGTTATAACGTAATAGTATATAACGTTATACGTTATAACGTAATGCTACATAACATTATACGTTATAAGGTTACAGTATACAACGTTATATGTTATAGCATAATGCTACATAACGTTATACGTTATAACGTAATACTACATAACGTTATACGTTATAAGGTAGTAGTATACAACGTTATACGTTATAACGTAATGCTACATAACGTTATACGTTATAACGTAATAGTATACAACGTTATACGTTATAACGTAATGCTACATAACATTATACGTTATAAGGTTATAGTATACAACGTTGTATGTTATAGCATAATGTTACATAACGTTATACGTTATAACGTAATGCTACATAACGTTATACGTTATAAGGTAGTAGTATACAACGTTATACGTTATAACGTAATGCTACATAACGTTATACGTTATAACGTAATAGTATACAACGTTATACGTTATAACGTAATGCTACATAACGTTATACGTTATAAGGTAGTAGTATACAACGTTATACGTTATAACGTAATGCTACATAACGTTATACGTTATAACGTACTAGTATACAACGTTATACGTTATAACGTCGTGCTACATAACGTTATACGTTATAACGTAATAGTATACAACGTTATACGTTATAACGTAATGCTACATAACGTTATACGTTATAACGTAATAGTATACAACGTTATACGTTATAACGTAATGCTACATATAGTTATACGTTATAACGTAATAGTATACAATGTTATACGTTATAACGCAATGCTACATAACGTTATACGTTATAACGTAATAGTATACAACGTTATACGTTATAACGTAATGCTATCTAACGTTATACGTTATAACGTAATAGTATACAACGTTATACGTTATAACGTAATGCTACATATCGTTATACGTTATAACGTAATAGTATACAACGTTATACGTTATAACGTAATGCTACATAACGTTATACGTTTTAAGGTACTAGTATAAAGCGTCATACGTTATAACGTAATGCTACATAACGTTATACGTTATAAGGAAATAGTATACAACGTTATACGTTATAACCTAATTCTACATAACGTTATACGTTATAAGGTAATAATATATAACGTATAACGTTATAAGGTAACAATATATAACGATATACGTTATAACGTAATGCTACATAACGTTATACGTTATAAGGTACTAGTAAACAATGTTATACGTTATAACGTAATGCTACATAACGTTATACGTTATAACGCAATAGTATACATCGTTATACGTTATAACGTAATGCTACATAACGTTATACGTTAAAAGGTAATAGTATATAACGTTATACGTTATAACGCAGTGCTACATAACGTTATACGTTATAAGGTAATTGTATATAACGTTATACGTTATAGCGTAATGCTACATAACGTTATACGTTATAAGGTAATAGTATATAACGTTATACGTTATAACGTAATGCTACATAACGTTATACGTTATAACGTAATAGTATACAACGTTATACGTTATAACGTAATGCTATCTAACGTTATACGTTATAACGTAATAGTATACTACGTTATACGTTATAACGTAATGCTACATATCGTTATACGTTATAACGTAATAGTATATAACGTTATACGTTATAACGTAATGCTACATAACATTATACGTTATAAGGTTATAGTATACAACGTTATATGTTATAGCATAATGCTACATAACGTTATACGTTATAACGTAATGCTACATAACGTTATACGTTATAAGGTAGTAGTATACAACGTTATACGTTATAACGTAATGCTACATAACGTTATACGTTATAACGTAATAGTATACAACGTTATACGTTATAACGTAATGCTACATAACATTATACGTTATAAGGTTATAGTATACAACGTTATATGTTATAGCATAATGCTACATAACGTTATACGTTATAACGTAATGCTACATAACGTTATACGTTATAAGGTAGTAGTATACAACGTTATATGTTATAACGTAATGCTACATAACGTTATACGTTATAACGTACTAGTATACAACGTTATACGTTATAACGTCGTGCTACATAACGTTATACGTTATAACGTAATAGTATACATCGTTATACGTTATAACGTAATGCTACATAACGTTATACGTTATACCGTAATAGTATACAACGTTATACGTTATAACGTAATGCTACATATAGTTATACGTTATAACGTAATAGTATACAACGTTATACGTTATAACGTAATGCTATCTAACGTTATACGTTATAGCGTAATAGTATACAACGTTATACGTTATAACGTAATGCTACATATCGTTATACGTTATATGGTACTAGTATAAAGCGTCATACGTTATAACGTAATGCTACATAACGTTATACGTTATAAGGAAATAGTATACAACGTTATACGTTATAACCTAATTCTACATAACGTTATACGTTATAAGGTAATAATATATAACGTATAACGTTATAAGGTAACAATATATAAAGATATACGTTATAACGTAATGCTACATAACGTTATACGTTATAAGGTACTAGTATACAACGTTATACGTTATAACGTAATGCTACATAACGTTATACGTTATAACGCAATAGTATACATCGTTATACGTTATAACGTAATGCTACATAACGTTATACGTTAAAAGGTAATAGTATATAACGTTATACGTTATAACGCAGTGCTACATAACGTTATACGTTATAAGGTAATAGTATATAACGTTATACGTTATAGCGTAATGCTACATAACGTTATACGTTATAAGGTAATAGTATATAACGTTATACGTTATAACGTAATGCTACATAACGTAATACGTTATAAGGTAACAGTACATAGCGTTATACGATATAACGTAGTGCTACATAACGTTATACGTTATAACGTGGTGCTACATAACGTTATACGTTATAACGTAATAGTATACAACGTTATACGTTATAACGTAATGCTATCTAACGTTGTACGTTATAACGTAATGCTCCATAACGTTATACGTTATAACGTAATAGTATACGACGTTATATGTTATAGCGTAGTGCTACATAACGTTATACGTTATTACGTAATAGTATACAACGTTATACGTTATAACGTAATGCTACATAACGTTATACGTTATATGGTAATAGTATATAACGTATAACGTTATAAGGTAACAATATATAACGAAATACGTTATAACGTAATGCTACATAACGTTATACGTTATAAGGTAAGCGTATATAACGTTATACGTTATGGCGTAATGCTACATAACATTATACGTTATAAGGTAATAGTATATAACGTTACACGTTATAACGTAGTGCTACATAACGTTATACGTTACAACGTAATAGTATAAAACGTTATACGTTATAACGTAATGCTACATAACGTCATACGTTATAAGGTAATAGTATATAACGTATAACGTTATGTGGTAACAATATATAACGATATACGTTATAACGTAATGCTACATAACGTTATACGATATAAGGTAATAGTATATAACGATATACGTTATAACGTAGTGCTACATAACGTTATACGTTATAAGGTAAGAGTATATAACGTTATACGTTATTACGTAATGCTACATAACGTTGTACGTTATAAGGTAATAGTATATAACGTTATACGTTATAACGTAGTGCTACATAACGTTATACGTTATAACGTAATAGTATAGAACGTTATACGTTATAACGTAATGCTACATAACGTTATACGTTATAACGTAATAGTATACAACGTTATACGTTATAACGTAATGCTACATAACGTTATACGTTAGAACGTAATAGTATACAACGTTATACGTTATAACGTAATGCTACATAACGTTATACGTTATAAGGTAATAGTATACCACGTTATACGTTATAACGTAATGCTACATAACGTTATACGTTATAAGGTACTAGTATACAACGTTATACGTTATAACCTAATGCTACATAACGTTATACGTTATAAGGTAATAGTATACAACGTATAACGTTATAAGGTAACAATATATAAGGATATACGTTATGACGTAATGCTACATAACGTTATACGTTTTAACGTAATCGTATACAACGAAATACGTTATAACGTAATAGTATACAACGAAATACGTTATAACGTAATGCTACATAACGTTATACGTTATAAGGTAATAGTATATAACGTTATACGTTATAGCGTAATGCTACATAACGTTATACGTTATAAGGTAATAGTATATAACGTTATACGTTATAACGTGATGCTACATAACGTTATACGTTATAACGTAATAGTATACAACGTTATACGTTATAACCTAATGCTACATAACGTTATACGTTATAAGGTAATAGTATACAACGTATAACGTTATAAGGTAACAATATATAAGGATATACGTTATAACGTAATGCTACATAACGTTATACGTTATAACGTAATAGTATACAACGAAATACGTTATAACGTAATGCTACATAACGTTATACGTTATAAGGTAATGTTATATAACGTTATACGTTATAGCGTAATGCTACATAACGTTATACGTTATAAGGTAATAGTATATAGCGTTATACGTTATAACGTAATGCTACATAACGTAATCCGTTATAAGGTAACAGTACATAGCGTTATACGATATAACGTAGTGCTACATAACGTTATACGTTATAACGTGGTGCTACATAACGTTATACGTTATAACGTCATGCTACATAACGTTATACGTTATAACGTAATGCTACATAACGTTATACGTTATAACGTAATAGTATACAACGTTATACGTTATAACGTAATGCTATCTAACGTTATACGTTATAACGTAATAGTATACAACGTTATACGTTATAACGTAATGCTACATATCGTTATACGTTATAACGTAATAGTATACAACGTTATACGTTATAACGACGTGCTACATAACGTTATACGTTATAACGTAATAGTATACAACGTTATACGTTATAACGTAATGCTACATAACGTTATACGTTATAACGTAATAGTATACAACGTTATAAGTTATAACGTAATGCTACATATCGTTATACGTTATAACGTAATAGTATACAACGTTATACGTTATAACGTAATGCTACATAACGTTATACGTTATAACGTAATAGTACACAACGTTATACGTTATAACGTCATGCTACATAACGTTATACGTTATAACGTAATGCTACATAACGTTATACGTTATAACGTAATAGTATACAACGTTATACGTTATAACGTAATGCTACATAACGTTATACGTTATAACGTAATAGTATACAACGTTATACGTTATAACGTAATGCTACATAACGTTATACGTTATAACGTAATAGTATACAACGTTATACGTTATAACGTAATGCTACATAACGTTATACGTTATAAGGTAATAGTATACCACGTTATACGTTATAACGTAATGCTACATAACGTTATACGTTATAAGGTACTAGTATACAACGTTATACGTTATAACGTAATGCTACATAACGTTATACGTTATAACGTAATAGTATAGAACGTTATACGTTATAACGTAATGCTACATAACGTTATACGATATAACGTAATAGTATAGAACGTTATACGTTATAACGTAATGCTACATAACGTTATACGTTATAACGTAATAGTATACAACGTTATACGTTATAACGTAATGCTACATAACGTTATACGTTATAAGGTAATAGTATACCACGTTATACGTTATAACGTAATGCTACATAACGTTATACGTTATAAGGTACTAGTATACAACGTTATACGTTATAACGTAATGCTACATAACGTTATACGTTATAAGGTACTAGTATACAACGTTATACGTTATAACGTAATGCTACATAACGTTATACGTTAAAAGGTAATAGTATATAACGTTATACGTTATAACGCAGTGCTACATAACGTTATACGTTATAAGGTATTTGTATATAACGTTATACGTTATAGCGTAATGCTACATAACGTTATACGTTATAAGGTAATAGTATATAACGTTATACGTTATAACGTAATGCTACATAACGTTATACGTTATAACGTAATAGTATACAACGTTATACGTTATAACGTAATGCTATCTAACGTTATACGTTATAACGTAATAGTATACAACGTTATACGTTATAACGTAATGCTACATATCGTTATACGTTATAACGTAATAGTATATAACGTTATACGTTATAACGTAATGCTACATAACATTATACGTTATAAGGTTATAGTATACAACGTTATATGTTATAGCATAATGCTACATAACGTTATACGTTATAACGTAATGCTACATAACGTTATACGTTATAAGGTAGTAGTATACAACGTTATACGTTATAACGTAATGCTACATAACGTTATACGTTATAACGTAATAGTATACAACGTTATACGTTATAACGTAATGCTACATAACATTATACGTTATAAGGTTATAGTATACAACGTTATATGTTATAGCATAATGCTACATAACGTTATACGTTATAACGTAATGCTACATAACGTTATACGTTATAAGGTAACAGTATAAAACGTTATACGTTAGAACGTAATGCTACATAACGTTATACGATATAAGGTAATAGTATATAACGATATACGTTATAACGTAGTGCTACATAACGTTATACGTTATAAGGTAAGAGTATATAACGTTATACGTTATTACGTAATGCTACATAACGTTGTACGTTATAAGGTAATAGTATATAACGTTATACGTTATAACGTAATAGTATACAACGTTATACGTTATAACGTAATGCTACATAACGTTATACGTTATAAGGTAATAGTATACCACGTTATACGTTATAACGTAATGCTACATAACGTTATACGTTATAAGGTACTAGTATACAACGTTATACGTTATAACGTAATGCTACATAACGTTATACGTTATAAGGTACTAGTATACAACGTTATACGTTATAACGTAATGCTACATAACGTTATACGTTAAAAGGTAATAGTATATAACGTTATACGTTATAACGCAGTGCTACATAACGTTATACGTTATAAGGTATTTGTATATAACGTTATACGTTATAGCGTAATGCTACATAACGTTATACGTTATAAGGTAATAGTATATAACGTTATACGTTATAACGTAATGCTACATAACGTTATACGTTATAACGTAATAGTATACAACGTTATACGTTATAACGTAATGCTATCTAACGTTATACGTTATAACGTAATAGTATACAACGTTATACGTTATAACGTAATGCTACATATCGTTATACGTTATAACGTAATAGTATATAACGTTATACGTTATAACGTAATGCTACATAACATTATACGTTATAAGGTTATAGTATACAACGTTATATGTTATAGCATAATGCTACATAACGTTATACGTTATAACGTAATGCTACATAACGTTATACGTTATAAGGTAGTAGTATACAACGTTATACGTTATAACGTAATGCTACATAACGTTATACGTTATAACGTAATAGTATACAACGTTATACGTTATAACGTAATGCTACATAACATTATACGTTATAAGGTTATAGTATACAACGTTATATGTTATAGCATAATGCTACATAACGTTATACGTTATAACGTAATGCTTCATAACGTTATACGTTATAAGGTAACAGTATATAACGTTATACGTTAGAACGTAATGCTACATAACGTTATACGATATAAGGTAATAGTATATAACGATATACGTTATAACGTAGTGCTACATAACGTTATACGTTATAAGGTAAGAGTATATAACGTTATACGTTATTACGTAATGCTACATAACGTTGTACGTTATAAGGTAATAGTATATAACGTTATACGTTATAACGTAGTGCTACATAACGTTATACGTTATAACGTAGTGCTACATAACGTTATACGTTATAACGTAATAGTATAGAACGTTATACGTTATAACGTAATGCTACATAACGTTATACGTTATAACGTAATAGTATAGAACGTTATACGTTATAACGTAATGCTACATAACGTTATACGTTATAACGTAATAGTATACAACGTTATACGTTATAACGTAATGCTACATAACGTTATACGTTATAAGGTAATAGTATACAACGTTATACGTTATAACGTAATGCTACATAACGTTATACGTTAAAAGGTAATAGTATATAACGTTATACGTTATAGCGCAGTGCTACATAACGTTATACGTTATAAGGTAATTGTATATAACGTTATACGTTATAGCGTAATGCTACATAACGTTATACGTTATAAGGTAATAGTATATAACGTTATACGTTATAACGTAATGCTACATAACGTTATACGTTATAACGTAATAGTATACAACGTTATACGTTATAACGTAATGCTATCTAACGTTATACGTTATAACGTAATAGTATACAACGTTATACGTTATAACGTAATGCTACATATCGTTATACGTTATAACGTAATAGTATATAACGTTACACGTTATAACGTAATGCTACATAACATTATACGTTATAAGCTTATAGTATACAACGTTATATGTTATAGCATAATGCTACATAACGTTATACGTTATAACGTAATGCTACATAACGTTATACGTTATAAGGTAGTAGTATACAACGTTATACGTTATAACGTAATGCTACATAACGTTATACGTTATAAGGTAGTAGTATACAACGTTATACGTTATAACGTAATGCTACATAACGTTATACGTTATAACGTACTAGTATACAACGTTATACATTATAACGTCGTGCTACATAACGTTATACGTTATAACGTAATAGTATACAACGTTATACGTTATAACGTAATGCTACATAACGTTATACGTTATAAGGTAATAGTATACCACGTTATACGTTATAACGTAATGCTACATAACGTTATACGTTATAAGGTAACAGTATATAACGTTATACGTTAGAACGTAATGCTACATAACGTTATACGATATAAGGTAATAGTATATAACGATATACGTTATAACGTAGTGCTACATAACGTTATACGTTATAAGGTAAGAGTATATAACGTTATACGTTATTACGTAATGCTACATAACGTTGTACGTTATAAGGTAATAGTATATAACGTTATACGTTATAACGTAGTGCTACATAACGTTATACGTTATAACGTAATAGTATAGAACGTTATACGTTATAACGTAATGCTACATAACGTTATACGTTATAACGTAATAGTATAGAACGTTATACGTTATAACGTAATGCTACATAACGTTATACGTTATAACGTAATAGTATACAACGTTATACGTTATAACGTAATGCTACATAACGTTATACGTTATAAGGTAATAGTATACCACGTTATACGTTATAACGTAATGCTACATAACGTTATACGTTATAAGGTACTAGTATACAACGTTATACGTTATAACGTAATGCTACATAACGTTATACGTTATAAGGTACTAGTATACAACGTTATACGTTATAACGTAATGCTACATAACGTTATACGTTAAAAGGTAATAGTATATAACGTTATACGTTATAACGCAGTGCTACATAACGTTATACGTTATAAGGTAATTGTATATAACGTTATACGTTATAGCGTAATGCTACATAACGTTATACGTTATAAGGTAATAGTATATAACGTTATACGTTATAACGTAATGCTACATAACGTTATACGTTATAACGTAATAGTATACAACGTTATACGTTATAACGTAATGCTATCTAACGTTATACGTTATAACGTAATAGTATACAACGTTATATGTTATAGCATAATGCTACATAACGTTATACGTTATAACGTAATGCTACATAACATTATACGTTATAAGGTAGTAGTGTACAACGTTATACGTTATAACGTAATGCTACATAACGTTATACGTTATAACGTACTAGTATACAACGTTATACGTTATAACGTCGTGCTACATAACGTTATACGTTATAACGTAATAGTATACAACGTTATACGTTATAACGTAATGCTATCTAACGTTATACGTAATAACGTAATAGTATACAACGTTATACGTTATAACGTAATGCTACATATCGTTATACGTTATAACGTAATAGTATACAACGTTATACGTTATAACGTAATGCTACATAACGTTATACGTTATAACGTAATAGTATACAACGTTATACGTTATAGCGTAATGCTACATAACGTTATACGTTATAAGGTAGTAGTATACAACGTTATACGTTATAACGTAATGCTACATAACGTTATACGTTATAACGTAATGCTACATAACGTTATACGTTATAAGGTAGTAGTATACAACGTTATACGTTATAACGTAATGCTACATAACGTTATACGTTATAACGTACTAGTATACAACGTTATACGTTATAACGACGTGCTACATAACGGTATACGTTATAACGTAATAGTATACAACGTTATACGTTATAAGGTAATAGTATATAACGTTATACGTTATAACGTAATAGTATACAACGTTATACGTTATAACGTATTGCTACATATCGTTATACGTTATAACGTAATAGTATACAACGTTATACGTTATAACGTAATGCTACATAACGTTATACGTTATAACGTAATAGTATACAACGTTATACGTTATAACCTAATGCTACATAACGTTATACGTTATAAGGTAATAGTATACAACGTATAACGTTATAAGGTAACAATATATAAGGATATACGTTATAACGTAATGCTACATTACGTTATACGTTATAACGTAATAGTATACAACGAAATACGTTATAACGTGATGCTACATAACGTTATACGTAATAACGTAATAGTATACAACGTTATACGGTATAACGTAATGCTACATATCGTTATACGTTATAACGTAATAGTATACAACGTTATACGTTATAACGTAATGCTACATAACGTTATACGTTATAACGTAATAGTATACAACGTTATACGTTATAGCGTAATGCTACATAACATTATACGTTATAAGGTTATAGTATACAGCGTTATATGTTATAGCATAATGCTACATAACGTTATACGTTATAACGTAATGCTACATAACGTTATACGTTATAAGGTAGTAGTATACAACGTTATACGTTATAACGTAATGCTACATAACGTTATACGTTATAACGTACTAGTATACAACGTTATACGTTATAACGACGTGCTACATAACGGTATACGTTATAACGTAATAGTATACAACGTTATACGTTATAACGTAATGCTACATAACGTTATACATTATAACGTAATAGTATACAACGTTATACGTTATAACGTAATGCTACATATCGTTATACGTTATAACGTAATAGTATACAACGTTATACGTTATAACGTAATGCTACATAACGTTATACGTTATAACGTAATAGTATACAACGTTATACGTTATAACGTAATGCTACATAACGTTATACGTTATAACGTAATAGTATACAACGTTATACGTTATAACGTAACGCCACATATCTTTATACGTTACAACGTAATAGTATACAGCGTTATACGTTATAACGTAATGCTACATAACGTTATACGTTATAACGTAATAGTATACAACGTTATATGTTATAGCATAATGCTACATAACGTTATACGTTATAACGTAATGCTACATAACATTATACGTTATAAGGTAGTAGTGTACAACGTTATACGTTATAACGTAATGCTACATAACGTTATACGTTATAACGTACTAGTATACAACGTTATACGTTATAACGTCGTGCTACATAACGTTATACGTTATAACGTAATAGTATACAACGTTATACGTTATAACGTAATGCTATCTAACGTTATACGTAATAACGTAATAGTATACAACGTTATACGTTATAACGTAATGCTACATATCGTTATACGTTATAACGTAATAGTATACAACGTTATACGTTATAACGTAATGCTACATAACGTTATACGTTATAACGTAATAGTATACAACGTTATACGTTATAGCGTAATGCTACATAACGTTATACGTTATAAGGTAGTAGTATACAACGTTATACGTTATAACGTAATGCTACATAACGTTATACGTTATAACGTAATGCTACATAACGTTATACGTTATAAGGTAGTAGTATACAACGTTATACGTTATAACGTAATGCTACATAACGTTATACGTTATAACGTACTAGTATACAACGTTATACGTTATAACGACGTGCTACATAACGGTATACGTTATAACGTAATAGTATACAACGTTATACGTTATAAGGTAATAGTATATAACGTTATACGTTATAACGTAATAGTATACAACGTTATACGTTATAACGTATTGCTACATATCGTTATACGTTATAACGTAATAGTATACAACGTTATACGTTATAACGTAATGCTACATAACGTTATACGTTATAACGTAATAGTATACAACGTTATACGTTATAACCTAATGCTACATAACGTTATACGTTATAAGGTAATAGTATACAACGTATAACGTTATAAGGTAACAATATATAAGGATATACGTTATAACGTAATGCTACATTACGTTATACGTTATAACGTAATAGTATACAACGAAATACGTTATAACGTGATGCTACATAACGTTATACGTAATAACGTAATAGTATACAACGTTATACGGTATAACGTAATGCTACATATCGTTATACGTTATAACGTAATAGTATACAACGTTATACGTTATAACGTAATGCTACATAACGTTATACGTTATAACGTAATAGTATACAACGTTATACGTTATAGCGTAATGCTACATAACATTATACGTTATAAGGTTATAGTATACAGCGTTATATGTTATAGCATAATGCTACATAACGTTATACGTTATAACGTAATGCTACATAACGTTATACGTTATAAGGTAGTAGTATACAACGTTATACGTTATAACGTAATGCTACATAACGTTATACGTTATAACGTACTAGTATACAACGTTATACGTTATAACGACGTGCTACATAACGGTATACGTTATAACGTAATAGTATACAACGTTATACGTTATAACGTAATGCTACATAACGTTATACATTATAACGTAATAGTATACAACGTTATACGTTATAACGTAATGCTACATATCGTTATACGTTATAACGTAATAGTATACAACGTTATACGTTATAACGTAATGCTACATAACGTTATACGTTATAACGTAATAGTATACAACGTTATACGTTATAACGTAACGCCACATATCTTTATACGTTACAACGTAATAGTATACAGCGTTATACGTTATAACGTAATGCTACATAACGTTATACGTTATAACGTAATAGTATACAACGTTATACGTTATAACGTAATGCTACATAACGTCATACGTTATAAGGTAATAGTATATAACGTATAACGTTATATGGTAACAATATATAACGATATACGTTATAACGTAATGCTACATAACGTTATACGATATAAGGTAATAGTATATAACGATATACGTTATAAAGTAGTGCTACATAACGTTATACGTTATAAGGTAAGAGTATATAACGTTATACGTTATTACGTAATGCTACATAACGTTGTACGTTATAAGGTAATAGTATATAACGTTATACGTTATAACGTAGTGCTACATAACGTTATACGTTATAACGTAATAGTATAGAACGTTATACGTTATAACGTAAAGCTACATAACGTTATACGTTACAACGTAATAGTATACAACGTTATACGTTATAACGTAATGCTACATAACGTTATACGTTATAACGTAATAGTATACAACGTTATACGTTATAACGTAATGCTACATAACGTTATACGTTATAAGGTAATAGTATACCACGTTATACGTTATAACGTAATGCTACATAACGTTATACGTTATAAGGTACTAGTATACAACGTTATACGTTATAACCTAATGCTACATAACGTTATACGTTATAAGGTAATAGTATACAACGCATAACGTTATAAGGTAACAATATATAAGGATATACGTTATGACGTAATGCTACATAACGTTATACGTTATAACGTAATCGTATACAACGAAATACGTTATAACGTAATAGTATACAACGAAATACGTTATAACGTAATGCTACATAACGTTATACGTTATAAGGTAATAGTATATAACGTTATACGTTATAGCGTAATGCTACATAACGTTATACGTTATAAGGTAATAGTATATAACGTTATACGTTATAGCGTGATGCTACATAACGTTATACGTTATAACGTAATAGTATACAACGTTATACGTTATAACCTAATGCTACATAACGTTATACGTTATAAGGTAATAGTATACAACGTATAACGTTATAAGGTAACAATATATAAGGATATACGTTATAACGTAATGCTACATAACGTTATACGTTATAACGTAATAGTATACAACGAAATACGTTATAACGTAATGCTACATACCGTTATACGTTATAAGGTAATGGTATATAACGTTATACGTTATAGCGTAATGCTACATAACGTTATACGTTATAAGGTAATAGTATATAGCGTTATACGTTATAACGTAATGCTACATATCGTAATACGTTATAAGGTAACAGTACATAGCGTTATACGATATAACGTAGTGCTACATAACGTTATACGTTATAACGTGGTGCTACATAACGTTATACGTTATAACGTCATGCTACATAACGTTATACGTTATAACGTAATGCTACATAACGTTATACGTTATAACGTAATGCTATCTAACGTTATACGTAATAACGTAATAGTATACAACGTTATACGTTATAACGTAATGCTACATATCGTTATACGTTATAACGTAATAGTATACAACGTTATACGTTATAACGTAATGCTACATAACGTTATACGTTATAACGTAATAGTATACAACGTTATACGTTATAGCGTAATGCTACATAACGTTATACGTTATAAGGTAGTAGTATACAACGTTATACGTTATAACGTAATGCTACATAACGTTATACGTTATAACGTATTGCTACATAATGTTATACGTTATAAGGTAGTAGTATACAACGTTATACGTTATAACGTAATGCTACATAACGTTATACGTTATAACGTACTAGTATACAACGTTATACGTTATAACGACGTGCTACATAACGGTATACGTTATAACGTAATAGTATACAACGTTATACGTTATAACGTAATGCTACATAACGTTATACGTTATAACGTAATAGTATACAACGTTATACGTTATAACGTATTGCTACATATCGTTATACGTTATAACGTAATAGTATACAACGTTATACGTTATAACGTAATGCTACATAACGTTATACGTTATAACGTAATAGTATACAACGTTATACGTTATAACGTAACGCCACATATCGTAATACGTTATAACGTAATAGTATACAGCGTTATACGTTATAACGTAATGCTACATAACGTTGTACGTTATAAGGTAACAGTATATAACGTTATACGTTAGAACGTAATGCTACATACCGTTATACGATATAAGGTAATAGTATATAACGATATACGTTATAACGTAGTGCTACATAACGTTATACGTTATAAGGTAAGAGTATATAACGTTATACGTTATTACGTAATGCTACATAACTTTGTACGTTATAAGGTAATAGTATATAACGTTATACGTTATGACGTAGTGCTACATAACGTTATACGTTATAACGTAATAGTATAGAACGTTATACGTTATAACGTAATGCTACATAACGTTATACGTTATAACGTAATAGTATAGAACGTTATACGTTATAACGTAATGCTACATAACGTTATACGTTATAACGTAATAGTATACCACGTTATACGTTATAACGTAATGCTACATAACGTTATACGTTATAAGGTACTAGTATACAACGTTATACGTTATAACCTAATGCTACATAACGTTATACGTTATAAGGTAATAGTATACAACGTATAACGTTATAAGGTAACAATATATAAGGATATACGTTATGACGTAATGCTACATAACGTTATACGTTATAACGTAATCGTATACAACGAAATACGTTATAACGTAATAGTATACAACGAAATACGTTATAACGTAATGCTACATAACGTTATACGTTATAAGGTAATAGTATATAACGTTATACGTTATAGCGTAATGCTACATAACGTTATACGTTATAAGGTAATAGTATATAACGTTATACGTTATAACGTGATGCTACATAACGTTATACGTTATAACGTAATAGTATACAACGTTATACGTTATAACCTAATGCTACATAACGTTATACGTTATAAGGTAATAGTATACAACGTATAACGTTATAAGGTAACAATATATAAGGATATACGTTATAACGTAATGCTACATTACGTTATACGTTATAACGTAATAGTATACAACGTTATACGTTATAACGTAATGCTACATAACGTTATACGTTATAACGTACTAGTATACAACGTTATACGTTATAACGACGTGCTACATAACGGTATACGTTATAACGTAATAGTATACAACGTTATACGTTATAACGTAATGCTACATAACGTTATACGTTATAACGTAATAGTATACAACGTTATACGTTATAACGTAATGCTACATATCGTTATACGTTATAACGTAATAGTATACAACGTTATACGTTATAACGTAATGCTACATAACGTTATACGTTATAACGTAATAGTATACAACGTTATACGTTATAACGTAACGCCACATATCGTTATACGTTATAACGTAATAGTATACAGCGTTATACGTTATAACGTAATGCTACATAACGTTATACGTTATAACGTAATAGTATACAACGTTATACGTTATAACGTAATGCTACATAACGTCATACGTTATAAGGTAATAGTATATAACGTATAACGTTATATGGTAACAATATATAACGATATACGTTATAACGTAATGCTACATAACGTTATACGATATAAGGTAATAGTATATAACGATATACGTTATAAAGTAGTGCTACATAACGTTATACGTTATAAGGTAAGAGTATATAACGTTATACGTTATTACGTAATGCTACATAACGTTGTACGTTATAAGGTAATAGTATATAACGTTATACGTTATAACGTAGTGCTACATAACGTTATACGTTATAACGTAATAGTATAGAACGTTATACGTTATAACGTAATGCTACATAACGTTATACGTTATAACGTAATAGTATACAACGTTATACGTTATAACGTAATGCTACATAACGTTATACCTTATAACGTAATAGTATACAACGTTATACGTTATAACGTAATGCTACATAACGTTATACGTTATAAGGTAATAGTATACCACGTTATACGTTATAACGTAATGCTACATAACGTTATACGTTATAAGGTACTAGTATACAACGTTATACGTTATAACCTAATGCTACATAACGTTATACGTTATAAGGTAATAGTATACAACGTATAACGTTATAAGGTAACAATATATAAGGATATACGTTATGACGTAATGCTACATAACGTTATACGTTATAACGTAATCGTATACAACGAAATACGTTATAACGTAATAGTATACAACGAAATACGTTATAACGTAATGCTACATAACGTTATACGTTATAAGGTAATAGTATATAACGTTATACGTTATAGCGTAATGCTACATAACGTTATACGTTATAAGGTAATAGTATATAACGTTATACGTTATAACGTGATGCTACATAACGTTATACGTTATAAGGTACTAGTATACAACGTTATACGTTATAACCTAATGCTACATAACGTTATACGTTATAAGGTAATAGTATACAACGTATAACGTTATAAGGTAACAATATATAAGGATATACGTTATGACGTAATGCTACATAACGTTATACGTTATAACGTAATCGTATACAACGAAATACGTTATAACGTAATAGTATACAACGAAATACGTTATAACGTAATGCTACATAACGTTATACGTTATAAGGTAATAGTATATAACGTTATACGTTATAGCGTAGTGCTACATAACGTTATACGTTATAACGTAATAGTATACCACGTTATACGTTATAACGTAATGCTACATAACGTTATACGTTATATGGTAATAGTATATAACGTATAACGTTATAAGGTAACAATATATAACGAAATACGTTATAACGTAATGCTACATAACGTTATACGTTATAAGGTAAGCGTATATAACGTTATACGTTATGGCGTAATGCTACATAACATTATACGTTATAAGGTTATAGTATATAACGTTACACGTTATAACGTAGTGCTACATAACGTTATACGTTACAACGTAATAGTATAAAACGTTATACGTTATAACGTAATGCTACATAACGTCATACGTTATAAGGTAATAGTATATAACGTATAACGTTATATGGTAACAATATATAACGATATACGTTATAACGTAATGCTACATAACGTTATACGATATAAGGTAATAGTATATAACGATATACGTTATAAAGTAGTGCTACATAACGTTATACGTTATAAGGTAAGAGTATATAACGTTATACGTTATTACGTAATGCTACATAACGTTGTACGTTATAAGGTAATAGTATATAACGTTATACGTTATAACCTAATGCTACATAACGTTATACGTTATAAGGTAATAGTATACAACGTTATACGTTATAGCGTAATGCTACATAACGTTATACGTTATAAGGTAATAGTATACAACGTATAACGTTATAAGGTAACAATATATAAGGATATACGTTATGACGTAATGCTACATAACGTTATACGTTATAACGTAATCGTATACAACGAAATACGTTATAACGTAATAGTATACAACGAAATACGTTATAACGTAATGCTACATAACGTTATACGTTAGAAGGTAATAGTATATAACGTTATACGTTATGGAGTAATGCTACATAACGTTATACGTTATAAGGTAATAGTATATAACGTTATACGTTATAACGTGATGCTACATAACGTTATACGTTATAACGTAATAGTATACAACGTTATACGTTATAACCTAATGCTACATAACGTTATACGTTATAAGGTAATAGTATACAACGTATAACGTTATAAGGTAACAATATATAAGGATATAAGTTATAACGTAATGCTACATTACGTTATACGTTATAACGTAATAGTATACAACGAAATACGTTATAACGTAATGCTACATAACGTTATACGTTATAAGGTAATGGTATATAACGTTATACGTTATAGCGTAATGCTACATAACGTTATACGTTATAAGGTAATAGTATATAGCGTTATACGTTATAACGTAATGCTATCTAACGTTATACGTAATAACGTAATAGTATACAACGTTATACGGTATAACGTAATGCTACATATCGTTATACGTTATAACGTAATAGTATACAACGTTATACGTTATAACCTAATGCTACATAACGTTATACGTTATAAGGTAATAGTATACAACGTATAACGTTATAAGGTAACAATATATAAGGATATAAGTTATAACGTAATGCTACATTACGTTATACGTTATAACGTAATAGTATACAACGAAATACGTTATAACGTAATGCTACATAACGTAATACGTTATAAGGTAACAGTACATAGCGTTATACGATATAACGTAGTGCTACATAACGTTATACGTTATAACGTGGTGCTACATAACGTTATACGTTATAACGTCATGCTACATAAAGTTATACGTTATAACGTAATGCTACATAACGTTATACGTTATAACGTAATAGTATACAACGTTATACGTTATAACGTAATGCTACATAACGTTATACGTTATAACGTAATAGTATACCACGTTATACGTTATAACGTAATGCTACATAACGTTATACGTTATAAGGTACTAGTATACAACGTTATACGTTATAACCTAATGCTACATAACGTTATACGTTATAAGGTAATAGTATACAACGTATAACGTTATAAGGTAACAATATATAAGGATATACGTTATGACGTAATGCTACATAACGTTATACGTTATAACGTAATCGTATACAACGAAATACGTTATAACGTAATAGTATACAACGAAATACGTTATAACGTAATGCTACATAACGTTATACGTTATAAGGTAATAGTATATAACGTTATACGTTATAGCGTAATGCTACATAACGTTATACGTTATAAGGTAATAGTATATAACGTTATACGTTATAACGTGATGCTACATAACGTTATACGTTATAAGGTACTAGTATACAACGTTATACGTTATAACCTAATGCTACATAACGTTATACGTTATAAGGTAATAGTATACAACGTATAACGTTATAAGGTAACAATATATAAGGATATACGTTATGACGTAATGCTACATAACGTTATACGTTATAACGTAATCGTATACAACGAAATACGTTATAACGTAATAGTATACAACGAAATACGTTATAACGTAATGCTACATAACGTTATACGTTATAAGGTAATAGTATATAACGTTATACGTTATAGCGTAGTGCTACATAACGTTATACGTTATAACGTAATAGTATACCACGTTATACGTTATAACGTAATGCTACATAACGTTATACGTTATATGGTAATAGTATATAACGTATAACGTTATAAGGTAACAATATATAACGAAATACGTTATAACGTAATGCTACATAACGTTATACGTTATAAGGTAAGCGTATATAACGTTATACGTTATGGCGTAATGCTACATAACATTATACGTTATAAGGTTATAGTATATAACGTTACACGTTATAACGTAGTGCTACATAACGTTATACGTTACAACGTAATAGTATAAAACGTTATACGTTATAACGTAATGCTACATAACGTCATACGTTATAAGGTAATAGTATATAACGTATAACGTTATATGGTAACAATATATAACGATATACGTTATAACGTAATGCTACATAACGTTATACGATATAAGGTAATAGTATATAACGATATACGTTATAAAGTAGTGCTACATAACGTTATACGTTATAAGGTAAGAGTATATAACGTTATACGTTATTACGTAATGCTACATAACGTTGTACGTTATAAGGTAATAGTATATAACGTTATACGTTATAACCTAATGCTACATAACGTTATACGTTATAAGGTAATAGTATACAACGTTATACGTTATAGCGTAATGCTACATAACGTTATACGTTATAAGGTAATAGTATACAACGTATAACGTTATAAGGTAACAATATATAAGGATATACGTTATGACGTAATGCTACATAACGTTATACGTTATAACGTAATCGTATACAACGAAATACGTTATAACGTAATAGTATACAACGAAATACGTTATAACGTAATGCTACATAACGTTATACGTTAGAAGGTAATAGTATATAACGTTATACGTTATGGAGTAATGCTACATAACGTTATACGTTATAAGGTAATAGTATATAACGTTATACGTTATAACGTGATGCTACATAACGTTATACGTTATAACGTAATAGTATACAACGTTATACGTTATAACCTAATGCTACATAACGTTATACGTTATAAGGTAATAGTATACAACGTATAACGTTATAAGGTAACAATATATAAGGATATAAGTTATAACGTAATGCTACATTACGTTATACGTTATAACGTAATAGTATACAACGAAATACGTTATAACGTAATGCTACATAACGTTATACGTTATAAGGTAATGGTATATAACGTTATACGTTATAGCGTAATGCTACATAACGTTATACGTTATAAGGTAATAGTATATAGCGTTATACGTTATAACGTAATGCTATCTAACGTTATACGTAATAACGTAATAGTATACAACGTTATACGGTATAACGTAATGCTACATATCGTTATACGTTATAACGTAATAGTATACAACGTTATACGTTATAACCTAATGCTACATAACGTTATACGTTATAAGGTAATAGTATACAACGTATAACGTTATAAGGTAACAATATATAAGGATATAAGTTATAACGTAATGCTACATTACGTTATACGTTATAACGTAATAGTATACAACGAAATACGTTATAACGTAATGCTACATAACGTAATACGTTATAAGGTAACAGTACATAGCGTTATACGATATAACGTAGTGCTACATAACGTTATACGTTATAACGTGGTGCTACATAACGTTATACGTTATAACGTCATGCTACATAAAGTTATACGTTATAACGTAATGCTACATAACGTTATACGTTATAACGTAATAGTATACAACGTTATACGTTATAACGTAATGCTACATAACGTTATACGTTATAACGTAATAGTATACCACGTTATACGTTATAACGTAATGCTACATAACGTTATACGTTATAAGGTACTAGTATACAACGTTATACGTTATAACCTAATGCTACATAACGTTATACGTTATAAGGTAATAGTATACAACGTATAACGTTATAAGGTAACAATATATAAGGATATACGTTATGACGTAATGCTACATAACGTTATACGTTATAACGTAATCGTATACAACGAAATACGTTATAACGTAATAGTATACAACGAAATACGTTATAACGTAATGCTACATAACGTTATACGTTATAAGGTAATAGTATATAACGTTATACGTTATAGCGTAATGCTACATAACGTTATACGTTATAAGGTAATAGTATATAACGTTATACGTTATAACGTGATGCTACATAACGTTATACGTTATAACGTAATAGTATACAACGTTATACGTTATAACCTAATGCTACATAACGTTATACGTTATAAGGTAATAGTATACAACGTATAACGTTATAAGGTAACAATATATAAGGATATACGTTATAACGTAATGCTACATTACGTTATACGTTATAACGTAATAGTATACAACGAAATACGTTATAACGTGATGCTACATAACGTTATACGTAATAACGTAATAGTATACAACGTTATACGGTATAACGTAATGCTACATATCGTTATACGTTATAACGTAATAGTATACAACGTTATACGTTATAACGTAATGCTACATAACGTTATACGTTATAACGTAATAGTATACAACGTTATACGTTATAGCGTAATGCTACATAACATTATACGTTATAAGGTTATAGTATACAGCGTTATATGTTATAGCATAATGCTACATAACGTTATACGTTATAACGTAATGCTACATAACGTTATACGTTATAAGGTAGTAGTATACAACGTTATACGTTATAACGTAATGCTACATAACGTTATACGTTATAACGTACTAGTATACAACGTTATACGTTATAACGACGTGCTACATAACGGTATACGTTATAACGTAATAGTATACAACGTTATACGTTATAACGTAATGCTACATAACGTTATACGTTATAACGTAATAGTATACAACGTTATACGTTATAACGTAATGCTACATATCGTTATACGTTATAACGTAATAGTATACAACGTTATACGTTATAACGTAATGCTACATAACGTTATACGTTATAACGTAATAGTATACAACGTTATACGTTATAACGTAACGCCACATATCGTTATACGTTACAACGTAATAGTATACAGCGTTATACGTTATAACGTAATGCTACATAACGTTATACGTTATAACGTAAGAGTATACAACGTTATACGTTATAACGTAATGCTACATAACGTCATACGTTATAAGGTAATAGTATATAACGTATAACGTTATATGGTAACAATATATAACGATATACGTTATAACGTAATGCTACATAACGTTATACGATATAAGGTAATAGTATATAACGATATACGTTATAAAGTAGTGCTACATAACGTTATACGTTATAAGGTAAGAGTATATAACGTTATACGTTATTACGTAATGCTACATAACGTTGTACGTTATAAGGTAATAGTATATAACGTTATACGTTATAACGTAGTGCTACATAACGTTATACGTTATAACGTAATAGTATAGAACGTTATACGTTATAACGTAAAGCTACATAACGTTATACGTTATAACGTAATAGTATACAACGTTATACGTTATAACGTAATACTACATAACGTTATACGTTATAACGTAATAGTATACAACGTTATACGTTATAACGTAATGCTACATAACGTTATACGTTATAAGGTAATAGTATACCACGTTATACGTTATAACGTAATGCTACATAACGTTATACGTTATAAGGTACTAGTATACAACGTTATACGTTATAACCTAATGCTACATAACGTTATACGTTATAAGGTAATAGTATACAACGTATAACGTTATAAGGTAACAATATATAAGGATATACGTTATGATGTAATGCTACATAACGTTATACGTTATAACGTAATCGTATACAACGAAATACGTTATAACGTAATAGTATACAACGAAATACGTTATAACGTAATGCTACATAACGTTATACGTTATAAGGTAATAGTATATAACGTTATACGTTATAGCGTAATGCTACATAACGTTATACGTTATAAGGTAATAGTATATAACGTTATACGTTATAACGTGATGCTACATAACGTTATACGTTATAACGTAATAGTATACAACGTTATACGTTATAACCTAATGCTACATAACGTTATACGTTCTAAGGTAATAGTATACAACGTATAACGTTATAAGGTAACAATATATAAGGATATACGTTATAACGTAATGCTACATAACGTTATACGTTATAACGTAATAGTATACAACGAAATACGTTATAACGTAATGCTACATAACGTTATACGTTATAAGGTAATGGTATATAACGTTATACGTTATAGCGTAATGCTACATAACGTTATACGTTATAAGGTAATAGTATATAGCGTTATACGTTATAACGTAATGCTACATATCGTAATACGTTATAAGGTAACAGTACATAGCGTTATACGATATAACGTAGTGCTACATAACGTTATACGTTATAACGTGGTGCTACATAACGTTATACGTTATAACGTAATAGTATACAACGTTATACGTTATAGCGTAATGCTACATAACGTTATACGTTATAAGGTAGTAGTATACAACGTTATACGTTATAACGTAATGCTACATATCGTTATACGTTATAACGTAATAGTATACAACGTTATACGTTATAACGTAATGCTACATAACGTTATACGTTATAACGTAATAGTATACAACGTTATACGTTATAGCGTAATGCTACATAACGTTATACGTTATAAGGTAGTAGTATACAACGTTATACGTTATAACGTAATGCTACATAACGTTATACGTTATAACGTAATGCTACATAACGTTATACGTTATAAGGTAGTAGTATACAACGTTATACGTTATAACGTAATGCTACATAACGTTATACGTTATAACGTACTAGTATACAACGTTATACGTTATAACGACGTGCTACATAACGGTATACGTTATAACGTAATAGTATACAACGTTATACGTTATAACGTAATGCTACATAACGTTATACGTTATAACGTAATAGTATACAACGTTATACGTTATAACGTATTGCTACATATCGTTATACGTTATAACGTAATAGTATACAACGTTATACGTTATAACGTAATGCTACATAACGTTATACGTTATAACGTAATAGTATACAACGTTATACGTTATAACGTAACGCCACATATCGTTATACGTTATAACGTAATAGTATACAGCGTTATACGTTATAACGTAATGCTACATAACGTTGTACATTATAAGGTAACAGTATATAACGTTATACGTTAGAACGTAATGCTACATAACGTTATACGATATAAGGTAATAGTATATAACGATATACGTTATAACGTAGTGCTACATAACGTTATACGTTATAAGGTAAGAGTATATAACGTTATAAGTTATTACGTAATGCTACATAACGTTGTACGTTATAAGGTAATAGTATATAACGTTATATGTTATAACGTAGTGCTACATAACGTTATACGTTATAACGTAATAGTATAGAACGTTATACGTTATAACGTAATGCTACATAACGTTATACGTTATAACGTAATAGTATAGAACGTTATACGTTATAACGTAATGCTACATAACGTTATACGTTATAACGTAATAGTATACCACGTTATACGTTATAACGTAATGCTACATAACGTTATACGTTATAAGGTACTAGTATACAACGTTATACGTTATAACCTAATGCTACATAACGTTATACGTTATAAGGTAATAGTATACAACGTATAACGTTATAAGGTAACAATATATAAGGATATACGTTATGACGTAATGCTACATAACGTTATACGTTATAACGTAATCGTATACAACGAAATACGTTATAACGTAATAGTATACAACGAAATACGTTATAACGTAATGCTACATAACGTTATACGTTATAAGGTAATAGTATATAACGTTATACGTTATAGCGTAATGCTACATAACGTTATACGTTATAAGGTAATAGTATATAACGTTATACGTTATAACGTGATGCTACATAACGTTATACGTTATAACGTAATAGTATACAACGTTATACGTTATAACCTAATGCTACATAACGTTATACGTTATAAGGTAATAGTATACAACGTATAACGTTATAAGGTAAGAATATATAAGTATATACGTTATAACGTAATGCTACATTACGTTATACGTTATAACGTAATAGTATACAACGAAATACGTTATAACGTGATGCTACATAACGTTATACGTAATAACGTAATAGTATACAACGTTATACGGTATAACGTAATGCTACATATCGTTATACGTTATAACGTAATAGTATACAACGTTATACGTTATAACGTAATGCTACATAACGTTATACGTTATAAGGTAGTAGTATACAACGTTATACGTTATAACATAATGCTACATAACGTTATACGTTATAACGTACTAGTATACAACGTTATACGTTATAACGACGTGCTACATAACGGTATACGTTATAACGTAATAGTATACAACGTTATACGTTATAACGTAATGCTACATAACGTTATACTTTATAACGTAATAGTATACAACGTTATACGTTATAACGTAATGCTACATATCGTTATACGTTATAACGTAATAGTATACAACGTTATACGTTATAACGTAATGCTACATAACGTTATACGTTATAACGTAATAGTATACAACGTTATACGTTATAACGTAACGCCACATATCGTTATACGTTACAACGTAATAGTATACAGCGTTATACGTTATAACGTAATGCTACATAACGTTATACGTTATAACGTAATAGTATACAACGTTATACGTTATAACGTAATAGTATACAACGTTATACGTTATAACGTAATGCTACATAACGTCATACGTTATAAGGTAATAGTATATAACGTATAACGTTATATGGTAACAATATATAACGATATACGTTATAACGTAATGCTACATAACGTTATACGATATAAGGTAATAGTATATAACGATATACGTTATAAAGTAGTGCTACATAACGTTATACGTTATAAGGTAAGAGTATATAACGTTATACGTTATTACGTAATGCTACATAACGTTGTACGTTATAAGGTAATAGTATATAACGTTATACGTTATAACGTAGTGCTACATAACGTTATACGTTATAATTTAATAGTATAGAACGTTATACGTTATAACGTAAAGCTACATAACGTTATACGTTATAACGTAATAGTATACAGCGTTATACGTTATAACGTAATGCTACATAACGTTATACGTTATAACGTAATAGTATACAACGTTATACGTTATAACGTAATGCTACATAACGTTATACGTTATAAGGTAATAGTATACCACGTTATACGTTATAACGTAATGCTACATAACGTTATACGTTATAAGGTACTAGTATACAACGTTATACGTTATAACCTAATGCTACATAACGTTATACGTTATAAGGTAATAGTATACAACGTATAACGTTATAAGGTAACAATATATAAGGATATACGTTATGACGTAATGCTACATAACGTTATACGTTATAACGTAATCGTATACAACGAAATACGTTATAACGTAATAGTATACAACGAAATACTTTATAACGTAATGCTACATAACGTTATACGTTATAAGGTAATAGTATATAACGTTATACGTTATAGCGTAATGCTACATAACGTTATACGTTATAAGGTAATAGTATATAACGTTATACGTTATAACGTGATGCTACATAACGTTATACGTTATAACGTAATAGTATACAACGTTATACGTTATAACCTAATGCTACATAACGTTATACGTTATAAGGTAATAGTATACAACGTATAACGTTATAAGGTAACAATATATAAGGATATACGTTATAACGTAATGCTACATAACGTTATACGTTATAACGTAATAGTATACAACGAAATACGTTATAACGTAATGCTACATAACGTTATACGTTATAAGGTAATGGTATATAACGTTATACGTTATAGCGTAATGCTACATAACGTTATACGTTATAAGGTAATAGTATATAGCGTTATACGTTATAACGTAATGCTACATATCGTAATACGTTATAAGGTAACAGTACATAGCGTTATACGATATAACGTAGTGCTACATAACGTTATACGTTATAACGTGGTGCTACATAACGTTATACGTTATAACGTCATGCTACATAACGTTATACGTTATAACGTAATGCTACATATCGTTATACGTTATAACGTAATAGTATACAACGTTATACGTTATAACGTAATGCTACATAACGTTATACGTTATAACGTAATAGTATACAACGTTATACGTTATAACCTAATGCTACATAACGTTATACGTTATAAGGTAATAGTATATAACGTTATACGTTATAACGTGATGCTACATAACGTTATACGTTATAACGTAATAGTATACAACGTTATACGTTATAACCTAATGCTACATAACGTTATACGTTATAAGGTAATAGTATACAACGTATAACGTTATAAGGTAACAATATATAAGGATATACGTTATAACGTAATGCTACATAACGTTATACGTTATAACGTAATAGTATACAACGAAATACGTTATAACGTAATGCTACATAACGTTATACGTTATAAGGTAATGGTATATAACGTTATACGTTATAGCGTAATGCTACATAACGTTATACGTTATAAGGTAATAGTATATAGCGTTATACGTTATAACGTAATGCTACATATCGTAATACGTTATAAGGTAACAGTACATAGCGTTATACGATATAACGTAGTGCTACATAACGTTATACGTTATAACGTGGTGCTACATAACGTTATACGTTATAACGTCATGCTACATAACGTTATACGTTATAACGTAATGCTACATAACGTTATACGTTATAACGTAATAGTATACAACGTTATACGTTATAACGTAATGCTATCTAACGTTATACGTAATAACGTAATAGTATACAACGTTATACGTTATAACGTAATGCTACATATCGTTATACGTTATAACGTAATAGTATACAACGTTATACGTTATAACGTAATGCTACATAACGTTATACGTTATAACGTAATAGTATACAACGTTATACGTTATAGCGTAATGCTACATAACGTTATACGTTATAAGGTAGTAGTATACAACGTTATACGTTATAACGTAATGCTACATAACGTTATACGTTATAACGTAATGCTACATAACGTTATACGTTATAAGGTAGTAGTATACAACGTTATACGTTATAACGTAATGCTACATAACGTTATACGTTATAACGTACTAGTATACAACGTTATACGTTATAACGACGTGCTACATAACAGTATACGTTATAACGTAATAGTATACAACGTTATACGTTATAACGTAATGCTACATAACGTTATACGTTATAACGTAATAGTATACAACGTTATACGTTATAACGTATTGCTACATATCGTTATACGTTATAACGTAATAGTATACAACGTTATACGTTATAACGTAATGCTACATAACGTTATACGTTATAACGTAATAGTATACAACGTTATACGTTATAACGTAACGCCACATATCGTTATACGTTATAACGTAATAGTATACAGCGTTATACGTTATAACGTAATGCTACATAACGTTATACGTTATAACGTAATCGTATACAACGAAATACGTTATAACGTAATAGTATACAACGAAATACGTTATAACGTAATGCTACATAACGTTATACGTTATAAGGTAATAGTATATAACGTTATACGTTATAGCGTAATGCTACATAACGTTATACGTTATAAGGTAATAGTATATAACGTTATACGTTATAACGTGATGCTACATAACGTTATACGTTATAACGTAATAGTATACAACGTTATACGTTATAACCTAATGCTACATAACGTTATACGTTATAAGGTAATAGTATACAACGTATAACGTTAGAAGGTAACAATACATAAGGATATACGTTATAACGTAATGCTACATTACGTTATACGTTATAACGTAATAGTATACAACGAAATACGTTATAACGTGATGCTACATAACGTTATACGTAATAACGTAATAGTATACAACGCTATACGGTATAACGTAATGCTACATATCGTTATACGTTATAACGCAATAGTATACAACGTTATACGTTATAACGTAATGCTACATAACGTTATACGTTATAAGGTAGTAGTATACAACGTTATACGTTATAACGTAATGCTACATAACGTTATACGTTATAACGTACTAGTATACAACGTTATACGTTATAACGACGTGCTACATAACGGTATACGTTATAACGTAATAGTATACAACGTTATACGTTATAACGTAATGCTACATAACGTTATACGTTATAACGTAATAGTATACAACGTTATACGTTATAACGTAATGCTACATATCGTTATACGTTATAACGTAATAGTATACAACGTTATACGTTATAACGTAATGCTACATAACGTTATACGTTATAACGTAATAGTATACAACGTTATACGTTATAACGTAACGCCACATATCGTTATACGTTACAACGTAATAGTATACAGCGTTATACGTTATAACGTAATGCTACATAACGTTATACGTTATAACGTAATAGTATACAACGTTATACGTTATAACGTAATGCTACATAACGTCATACGTTATAAGGTAATAGTATATAACGTATAACGTTATATGGTAACAATATATAACGATATACGTTATAACGTAATGCTACATAACGTTATACGATATAAGGTAATAGTATATAACGATATACGTTATAAAGTAGTGCTACATAACGTTATACGTTATAAGGTAAGAGTATATAACGTTATACGTTATAACGTAATGCTACATAACGTTATACGTTATAAGGTAGTAGTATACAACGTTATACGTTATAACGTAATGCTACATAACGTTATACGTTATAACGTACTAGTATACAACGTTATACGTTATAACGACGTGCTACATAACGGTATACGTTATAAGGTAGTAGTATACAACGTTATACGTTATAACGTAATGCTACATAACGTTATACGTTATAACGTAATGCTACATAACGTTATACGTTATAAGGTAGTAGTATACAACGTTATACGTTATAACGTAATGCTACATAACGTTATACGTTATAACGTACTAGTATACAACGTTATACGTTATAACGACGTGCTACATAACAGTATACGTTATAACGTAATAGTATACAACGTTATACGTTATAACGTAATGCTACATAACGTTATACGTTATAACGTAATAGTATACAACGTTATACGTTATAACGTATTGCTACATATCGTTATACGTTATAACGTAATAGTATACAACGTTATACGTTATAACGTAATGCTACATAACGTTATACGTTATAACGTAATAGTATACAACGTTATACGTTATAACGTAACGCCACATATCGTTATACGTTATAACGTAATAGTATACAGCGTTATACGTTATAACGTAATGCTACATAACGTTATACGTTATAACGTAATCGTATACAACGAAATACGTTATAACGTAATAGTATACAACGAAATACGTTATAACGTAATGCTACATAACGTTATACGTTATAAGGTAATAGTATATAACGTTATACGTTATAGCGTAATGCTACATAACGTTATACGTTATAAGGTAATAGTATATAACGTTATACGTTATAACGTGATGCTACATAACGTTATACGTTATAACGTAATAGTATACAACGTTATACGTTATAACCTAATGCTACATAACGTTATACGTTATAAGGTAATAGTATACAACGTATAACGTTAGAAGGTAACAATACATAAGGATATACGTTATAACGTAATGCTACATTACGTTATACGTTATAACGTAATAGTATACAACGAAATACGTTATAACGTGATGCTACATAACGTTATACGTAATAACGTAATAGTATACAACGCTATACGGTATAACGTAATGCTACATATCGTTATACGTTATAACGCAATAGTATACAACGTTATACGTTATAACGTAATGCTACATAACGTTATACGTTATAAGGTAGTAGTATACAACGTTATACGTTATAACGTAATGCTACATAACGTTATACGTTATAACGTACTAGTATACAACGTTATACGTTATAACGACGTGCTACATAACGGTATACGTTATAACGTAATAGTATACAACGTTATACGTTATAACGTAATGCTACATAACGTTATACGTTATAACGTAATAGTATACAACGTTATACGTTATAACGTAATGCTACATATCGTTATACGTTATAACGTAATAGTATACAACGTTATACGTTATAACGTAATGCTACATAACGTTATACGTTATAACGTAATAGTATACAACGTTATACGTTATAACGTAACGCCACATATCGTTATACGTTACAACGTAATAGTATACAGCGTTATACGTTATAACGTAATGCTACATAACGTTATACGTTATAACGTAATAGTATACAACGTTATACGTTATAACGTAATGCTACATAACGTCATACGTTATAAGGTAATAGTATATAACGTATAACGTTATATGGTAACAATATATAACGATATACGTTATAACGTAATGCTACATAACGTTATACGATATAAGGTAATAGTATATAACGATATACGTTATAAAGTAGTGCTACATAACGTTATACGTTATAAGGTAAGAGTATATAACGTTATACGTTATAACGTAATGCTACATAACGTTATACGTTATAAGGTAGTAGTATACAACGTTATACGTTATAACGTAATGCTACATAACGTTATACGTTATAACGTACTAGTATACAACGTTATACGTTATAACGACGTGCTACATAACGGTATACGTTATAACGTAATAGTATACAACGTTATACGTTATAACGTAATGCTACATAACGTTATACGTTATAACGTAATAGTATACAACGTTATACGTTATAACGTAATGCTACATATCGTTATACGTTATAACGTAATAGTATACAACGTTATACGTTATAACGTAATGCTACATAACGTTATACGTTATAACGTAATAGTATACAACGTTATACGTTATAACGTAACGCCACATATCGTTATACGTTACAACGTAATAGTATACAGCGTTATACGTTATAACGTAATGCTACATAACGTTATACGTTATAACGTAATAGTATACAACGTTATACGTTATAACGTAATGCTACATAACGTTATACGTTATAACGTAATAGTATACAACGTTATACGTTATAACGTAATGCCACATATCGTTATACGTTACAACGTAATAGTATACAGCGTTATACGTTATAACGTAATGCTACATAACGTTATACGTTATAACGTAATAGTATACAACGTTATACGTTATAACGTAATGCTACATAACGTCATACGTTATAAGGTAATAGTATATAACGTATAACGTTATATGGTAACAATATATAACGATATACGTTATAACGTAATGCTACATAACGTTATACGATATAAGGTAATAGTATATAACGATATACGTTATAAAGTAGTGCTACATAACGTTATACGTTATAAGGTAATAGTATACAACGAAATACGTTATAACGTAATGCTACATAACGTTATACGTTATAAGGTAATAGTATATAACGTTATACGTTATAGCGTAATGCTACATAACGTTATACGTTATAAGGTAATAGTATATAACGTTATACGTTATAACGTGATGCTACATAACGTTATACGTTATAACGTAATAGTATACAACGTTATACGTTATAACGTAATGCTACATAACGTTATACGTTATAACGTAATAGTATACAACGTTATACGTTATAACGTAATGCTACATAACGTTATACGTTATAAGGTAATAGTATACCACGTTATACGTTATAACGTAATGCTACATAACGTTATACGTTATAAGGTACTAGTATACAACGTTATACGTTATAACCTAATGCTACATAACGTTATACGTTATAAGGTAATAGTATACAACGTATAACGTTATAAGGTAACAATATATAAGGATATACGTTATGACGTAATGCTACATAACGGTATACGTTATAACGTAATAGTATACAACGTTATACGTTATAACGTAATGCTACATAACGTTATACGTTATAACGTAATAGCATACAACGTTATACGTTATAACGTAACGCCACATATCGTTATACGTTACAACGTAATAGTATACAGCGTTATACGTTATAACGTAATGCTACATAACGTTATACGTTATAACGTAATAGTATACAACGTTATACGTTATAACGTAATGCTACATAACGTCATACGTTATAAGGTAATAGTATATAACGTATAACGTTATATGGTAACAATATATAACGATATACGTTATAACGTAATGCTACATAACGTTATACGATTTAAGGTAATAGTATATAACGATATACGTTATAAAGTAGTGCTACATAACGTTATACGTTATAAGGTAAGAGTATATAACGTTATACGTTATAACGTAATGCTACATAACGTTATACGTTATAAGGTAGTAGTATACAACGTTATACGTTATAACGTAATGCTACATAACGTTATACGTTACAACGTACTAGTATACAACGTTATACGTTATAACGACGTGCTACATAACGGTATACGTTATAACGTAATTGTATACAACGTTATACGTTATAACGTAATGCTACATAACGTTATACGTTATAACGTAATAGTATACAACGTTATACGTTATAACGTAATGCTACATATCGTTATACGTTATAACGTAATAGTATACAACGTTATACGTTATAACGTAATGCTACATAACGTTATACGTTATAACGTAATATTATACAACGTTATACGTTATAACGTAACGCCACATATCGTTATACGTTACAACGTAATAGTATACAGCGTTATACGTTATAACGTAATGCTACATAACGTTATACGTTATAACGTAATAGTATACAACGTTATACGTTATAACGTAATGCTACATAACGTCATACGTTATAAGGTAATAGTATATAACGTATAACGTTATATGGTAACAATATATAACGATATACGTTATAACGTAATGCTACATAACGTTATACGATATAAGGTAATAGTATATAACGATATACGTTATAAAGTAGTGCTACATAACGTTATACGTTATAAGGTAATAGTATACAACGAAATACGTTATAACGTAATGCTACATAACGTTATACGTTATAAGGTAATAGTATATAACGTTATACGTTATAGCGTAATGCTACATAACGTTATACGTTATAAGGTAATAGTATATAACGTTATACGTTATAACGTGATGCTACATAACGTTATACGTTATAACGTAATAGTATACAACGTTATACGTTATAACGTAATGCTACATAACGTTATACGTTATAACGTAATAGTATACAACGTTATACGTTATAACGTAATGCTACATAACGTTATACGTTATAAGGTAATAGTATACCACGTTATACGTTATAACGTAATGCTACATAACGTTATACGTTATAAGGTACTAGTATACAACGTTATACGTTATAACCTAATGCTACATAACGTTATACGTTATAACGTAATAGTATACAACGTTATACGTTATAACCTAATGCTACATAACGTTATACGTTATAACGTAATCGTATACAACGAAATACGTTATAACGTAATAGTATACAACGAAATACGTTATAACGTAATGCTACATAACGTTATACGTTATAAGGTAATAGTATATAACGTTATACGTTATAGCGTAATGCTACATAACGTTATACGTTATAAGGTAATAGTATATAACGTTATACGTTATAACGTGATGCTACATAACGTTATACGTTATAACGTAATAGTATACAACGTTATACGTTATAACCTAATGCTACATAACGTTATACGTTATAAGGTAATGGTATATAACGTTATACGTTATAGCGTAATGCTACATAACGTTATACGTTATAACGTCATGCTACATAACGTTATACGTTATAACGTAATGCTACATAACGTTATACGTTATAACGTAATAGTATACAACGTTATACGTTATAACGTAATGCTATCTAACGTTATACGTAATAACGTAATAGTATACAACGTTATACGTTATAACGTAATGCTACATATCGTTATACGTTATAACGTAATAGTATACAACGTTATACGTTATAACGTAATGCTACATAACGTTATACGTTATAACGTAATAGTATACAACGTTATACGTTATAGCGTAATGCTACATAACGTTATACGTTATAAGGTAGTAGTATACAACGTTATACGTTATAACGTAATGCTACATAACGTTATACGTTATAACGTAATGCTACATAACGTTATACGTTATAAGGTAGTAGTATACAACGTTATACGTTATAACGTAATGCTACATAACGTTATACGTTATAACGTACTAGTATACAACGTTATACGTTATAACGACGTGCTACATAACGGTATACGTTATAACGTAATAGTATACAACGTTATACGTTATAACGTAATGCTACATAACGTTATACGTTATAACGTAATAGTATACAACGTTATACGTTATAACGTATTGCTACATATCGTTATACGTTATAACGTAATAGTATACAACGTTTTACGTTATAACGTAATGCTACATAACGTTATACGTTATAACGTAATAGTATACAACGTTATACGTTATAACGTAACGCCACATATCGTTATACGTTATAACGTAATAGTATACAGCGTTATACGTTATAACGTAATGCTACATAACGTTGTACGTTATAAGGTAACAGTATATAACGTTATACGTTAGAACGTAATGCTACATAACGTTATACGATATAAGGTAATAGTATATAACGATATACGTTATAACGTAGTGCTACATAACGTTATACGTTATAAGGTAAGAGTATATAACGTTATACGTTATTACGTAATGCTACATAACGTTGTACGTTATAAGGTAATAGTATATAACGTTATACGTTATAACGTAGTGCTACATAACGTTATACGTTATAACGTAATAGTATAGAACGTTATACGTTATAACGTAATGCTACATAACGTTATACGTTATAACGTAATAGTATAGAACGTTATACGTTATAACGTAATGCTACATAACGTTATACGTTATAAGGTACTAGTATACAACGTTATACGTTATAACCTAATGCTACATAACGTTATACGTTATAAGGTACTAGTATACAACGTATAACGTTATAACCTAATGCTACATAACGTTATACGTTATAAGGTAATAGTATACAACGTATAACGTTATAAGGTAACAATATATAAGGATATACGTTATGACGTAATGCTACATAACGTTATACGTTATAACGTAATCGTATACAACGAAATACGTTATAACGTAATAGTATACAACGAAATACGTTATAACGTAATGCTACATAACGTTATATGTTATAAGGTAATAGTATATAACGTTATACGTTATAGCGTAATGCTACATAACGTTATACGTTATAAGGTAATAGTATATAACGTTATACGTTATAACGTGATGCTACATAACGTTATACGTTATAACGTAATAGTATACAACGTTATACGTTATAACCTAATGCTACATAACGTTATACGTTATAAGGTAATAGTATACAACGTATAACGTTATAAGGTAACAATATATAAGGATATACGTTATAACGTAATGCTACATTACGTTATACGTTATAACGTAATAGTATACAACGAAATACGTTATAACGTGATGCTACATAACGTTATACGTAATAACGTAATAGTATACAACGTTATACGGTATAACGTAATGCTACATATCGTTATACGTTATAACGTAATAGTATACAACGTTATACGTTATAACGTAATGCTACATAACGTTATACGTTATAACGTAATAGTATACAACGTTATACGTTATAGCGTAATGCTACATAACATTATACGTTATAAGGTTATAGTATACAGCGTTATATGTTATAGCATAATGCTACATAACGTTATACGTTATAACGTAATGCTACATAACGTTATACGTTATAAGGTAGTAGTATACAACGTTATACGTTATAACGTAATGCTACATAACGTTATACGTTATAACGTACTAGTATACGACGTTATACGTTATAACGACGTGCTACATAACGGTATACGTTATAACGTAGTAGTATACAACGTTATACGTTATAACGTAATGCTACATAACGTTATACGTTATAACGTAATAGTATACAACGTTATACGTTATAACGTAATGCTACATATCGTTATACGTTATAACGTAATAGTATACAACGTTATACAATTATAACGTAATGCTACATAACGTTATACGTTATAACGTAATAGTATACAACGTTATACGTTATAACGTAACGCCACATATCGTTATACGTTACAACGTAATAGTATACAGCGTTATACGTTATAACGTAATGCTACATAACGTTATACGTTATAACGTAATAGTATACAACGTTATACGTTATAACGTAATGCTACATAACGTCATACGTTATAAGGTAATAGTATATAACGTATAACGTTATATGGTAACAATATATAACGATATACGTTATAACGTAATGCTACATAACGTTATACGATATAAGGTAATAGTATATAACGATATACGTTATAAAGTAGTGCTACATAACGTTATACGTTATAAGGTAAGAGTATATAACGTTATACGTTATTACGTAATGCTACATAACGTTGTACGTTATAAGGTAATAGTATATAACGTTATACGTTATAACGTAGTGCTACATAACGTTATACGTTATAACGTAATAGTATAGAACGTTATACGTTATAACGTAAAGCTACATAACGTTATACGTTATAACGTAATAGTATACAACGTTATACGTTATAACCTAATGCTACATAACGTTATACGTTATAACGTAATGCTACATAACGTTATACGTTATAAGGTAATAGTATACCATGTTATACGTTATAACGTAATGCTACATAACGTTATACGTTATAAGGTACTAGTATACAACGTTATACGTTATAACCTAATGCTACATAACGTTATACGTTATAAGGTAATAGTATACAACGTATAACGTTATAAGGTAACAATATATAAGGACATACGTTATGACGTAATGCTACATAGCGTTATACGTTATAACGTAATCGTATACAACGAAATACGTTATAACGTAATAGTATACAACGAAATACGTTGTAACGTAATGCTACATAACGTTATACGTTATAAGGTAATAGTATATAACGTTATACGTTATAGCGTAATGCTACATAACGTTATACGTTATAAGGTAATAGTATATAACGTTATACGTTATAACGTGATGCTACATAACGTTATACGTTATAACGTAATAGTATACAACGTTATACGTTATAACCTAATGCTACATAACGTTATACGTTATAAGGTAATAGTATACAACGTATAACGTTATAAGGTAACAATATATAAGGATATACGTTATAACGTAATGCTACATAACGTTATACGTTATAACGTAATAGTATACAACGAAATACGTTATAACGTAATGCTACATAACGTTATACGTTATATGGTAATGGTATATAACGTTATACGTTATAGCGTAATGCTACATAACGTTATACGTTATAAGGTAATAGTATATAGCGTTATACGTTATAACGTAATGCTACATATCGTAATACGTTATAAGGTAACAGTACATAGCGTTATACGATATAACGTAGTGCTACATAACGTTATACGTTATAACGTGGTGCTACATAACGTTATACGTTATAACGTCATGCTACATAACGTTATACGTTATAACGTAATGCTACATAACGTTATACGTTATAACGTAATAGTATACAACGTTATACGTTATAACGTAATGCTATCTAACGTTATACGTAATAACGTAATAGTATACAACGTTATACGTTATAACGTAATGCTACATATCGTTATACGTTATAACGTAATAGTATACAACGTTATACGTTATATCGTAATGCTACATAACGTTATACGTTATAACGTAATAGTATACAACGTTATACGTTATAGCGTAATGCTACATAACGTTATACGTTATAAGGTAGTAGTATACAACGTTATACGTTATAACGTAATGCTACATAACGTTATACGTTATAACGTAATGCTACATAACGTTATACGTTATAAGGTAGTAGTATACAACGTTATACGTTATAACGTAATGCTACATAACGTTATACGTTATAACGTAATAGTATACAACGAAATACGTTATAACGTAATGCTACATAACGTTATACGTTATAAGGTAATAGTATATAACGTTATACGTAATAACGTAATGCTACATATCGTTATACGTTGTAACATAATAGTATACAACGTTATACGTTATAACGTAATGCTACATAACATTATACGTCATAAGCTTATAGTAAACAACGTTATATGTTATAGCATAATGCTACATAACGTTATACGTTATAACGTAATGCTACATAACGTTATAGGTTATAAGGTAGTAGTATACAACGTTATACGTTATAACGTAATGCTACATAACGTTATACGTTATAACGTAATAGTATACAACGTTATACGTTATAACGTAATGCTACATAACGTTATACGTTATAACGTAATAGTATACAACGTTATACGTTATAACGTAATGCTATCTAACGTTATACGTTATAACGTAATAGTATACAACGTTATACGTTATAACGTAATGCTACATAACGTTATACGTTATAACGTAATGCTACATAACGTTATACGTTATAAGGTAGTAGTATACAACGTTATACGTTATAACGTAATGCTACATAACGTTATACGTTATAACGTAATAGTATACAACGAAATACGTTATAACGTAATGCTACATAACGTTATACGTTATAAGGTAATAGTATATAACGTTATACGTAATAACGTAATGCTACATATCGTTATACGTTGTAACATAATAGTATACAACGTTATACGTTATAACGTAATGCTACATAACATTATACGTTATAAGCTTATAGTAAACAACGTTATATGTTATAGCATAATGCTACATAACGTTATACGTTATAACGTAATGCTACATAACGTTATACGATATAACGTAATGCTACATAACATTATACGTTATAAGGTTATAGTAAACAACGTTATATGTTATAGCATAATGCTACATAACGTTATACGTTATAACGTAATGCTACATAACGTTATACGTTATAACGTAATAGTATACAACGTTATACGTTATAACGTAATGCTACATATAGTTATACGTTATAACGTAATAGTATACAATGTTATACGTTATAACGTAATGCTACATAACGTTATACGTTATAACGTAATAGTATACAACGTTATACGTTATAACGTAATGCTATCTAACGTTATACGTTATAACGTAATAGTATACAACGTTATACGTTATAATGTAATGCTACATATCGTTATACGTTATAACGTCATGCTACATAACGTTATACGTTATAACGTAATAGTATACAACGTTATACGTTATAACGTAATGCTACATAACGTTATACGTTATAACGTAATAGTATACAACGTTATACGTTATAACGTAATGCTATCTAACGTTATACGTTATAACGTACTAGTATACAACGTTATACGTTATAACGTAATGCTACATAACGTTATACGTTATAACGTAATAGTATACAATGTTATACGTTATAACGTAATGCTACATAACGTTATACGTTATAACGTAATGCTACATAACGTTATACGTTATAACGTAATGCTACATAACGTTATACGTTATAACGTAATAGTATACAACGTTATACGTTATAACGTAATGCTACATTACGTTATACGTTATAACGTAATAGTATACAACGTTATACGTTATAACGTAATGCTACATATAGTTATACGTTATAACGTAATAGTATACAATGTTATACGTTATAACGTAATGCTACATAACGTTATACGTTATAACGTAATAGTATACAACGTTATACGTTATAACGTAATGCTATCTAACGTTATACGTTATAACGTAATAGTATACAACGTTATACGTTATAATGTAATGCTACATATCGTTATACGTTATAACGTCATGCTACATAACGTTATACGTTATAACGTAATAGTATACAACGTTATACGTTATAACGTAATGCTACATAACGTTATACGTTATAAGGTAATAGTATACCACGTTATACGTTATAACGTAATGCTACATAACGTTATACGTTATAACGTAATAGTATACAACGTTATACGTTATAACGTAATGCTACATAACGTTATACGTTATAACGTAATAGTATACAACGTTATAAGTTATAACGTAATGCTATCTAACGTTATACGTTATAACGTAATAGTATACAACGTTATACGTTATAACGTAATGCTACATATCGTTATACGTTGTAACGTAATAGTATACAACGTTATACGTTATAACGTATTGCTACATAACATTATACGTTATAAGGTTATAGTAGACAACGTTATATGTTATAGCATAATGCTACATAACGTTATACGTTATAACGTAATGCTACATAACGTTATAGGTTATAAGGTAGTAGTATACAACGTTATACGTTATAACGTAATGCTACATAACGTTATACGTTATAACGTAATAGTATACAACGTTATACGTTATAACGTAATGCTATCTAACGTTATACGTTATAAGGTTATAGTATACAACGTTATATGTTATAGCATAATGCTACATAACGTTATACGTTATAACGTAATAGTATACAACGTTATACGTTATAACGTAATGCTACATATAGTTATACGTTATAACGTAATAGTATACAATGTTATACGTTATAACGTAATGCTACATAACGTTATACGTTATAACGTAATGCTACATAACGTTATACGTTATAACGTAATGCTACATAACGTTATACGTTATAACGTAATAGTATACAACGTTATACGTTATAACGTAATGCTACATTACGTTATACGTTATAACGTAATAGTATACAACGTTATACGTTATAACGTAATGCTACATATATTTATACGTTATAACGTAATAGTATACAATGTTATACGTTATAACGTAATGCTACATAACGTTATACGTTATAACGTAATAGTATACAACGTTATACGTTATAACGTAATGCTATCTAACGTTATACGTTATAACGTAATTGTATACAACGTTATACGTTATAATGTAATGCTACATATCGTTATACGTTATAACGTCATGCTACATAACGTTATACGTTATAACGTAATAGTATACAACGTTATACGTTATAACGTAATGCTACATAACGTTATACGTTATAAGGTAATAGTATACCACGTTATACGTTATAACGTAATGCTACATAACGTTATACGTTATAACGTAATAGTATACAACGTTATACGTTATAACGTAATGCTACATAACGTTATACGTTATAACGTAATAGTATACAACGTTACACGTTATAACGTAATGCTATCTAACGTTATACGTTATAACGTAATGCTACATAACGTTATACGTTATAAGGTAATAGTATACCACGTTATACGTTATAACGTAATGCTACATAACGTTATACGTTATAACGTAATAGTATACAACGTTATACGTTATAACGTAATGCTACATAACGTTATACGTTATAACGTAATAGTATACAACGTTATACGTTATAACGTAATGCTATCTAACGTTATACGTTATAACGAAATAGTATACAACGTTATACGTTATAACGTAATGCTACATATCGTTGTACGTTGTAACGTAGTAGTATACCACGTTATACGTTATAACGTAATGCTACATAACGTTATACGTTATAACGTAATAGTAAACAACGTTATATGTTATAGCATAATGCTACATAACGTTATACGTTATAACGTAATGCTACATAACGTTATAGGTTATAAGGTAGTAGTATACAACGTTATACGTTATAACGTAATGTTATCTAACGTTATACGTTATAAAGTAATAGTATACAACGTTATACGTTATAACGTAATGCTACATATCGTTATACGTTGTAACGTAATAGTATACAACGTTATACGTTATAACGTAATGCTACATAACATTATACGTTATAAGGTTATAGTAAACAACGTTATATGTTATAGCATAATGCTACATAACGTTATACGTTATAACGTAATGCTACATAACGTTATACGTTATAACGTAATAGTATACAACGTTATACGTTATAACGTAATGCTACATATAGTTATACGTTATAACGTAATAGTATACAATGTTATACGTTATAACGTAATGCTACATAACGTTATACGTTATAACGTAATAGTATACAACGTTATACGTTATAATGTAATGCTACATATCGTTATACGTTATAACGTCATGCTACATAACGTTATACGTTATAACGTAATAGTATACAACGTTATACGTTATAACGTAATGCTACATAACGTTATACGTTATAACGTAATAGTATACAACGTTATACGTTATAACGTAATGCTATCTAACGTTATACGTTATAACGTAATAGTATACAACGTTATACGTTAAAGCGTAATGCTACATATCGTTATACGTTGTAACGTAGTAGTATACAACGTTATAAGTTATAACGTAATGCTACATAACATTATACGTTATAAGGTTATAGTAAACAACGTTATATGTTATAGCATAATGCTACATAACGTTATACGTTATAACGTAATGCTACATAACGTTATAGGTTATAAGGTAGTAGTATACAACGTTATACGTTATAACGTAATAGTATACAACGTTATACGTTATAACGTAATGCTATCTAACGTTATACGTTATAAGGTTATAGTATACAACGTTATATGTTATAGCATAATGCTTCATAACGTTATACGTTATAACGTAATGCTACATAACGTTATACGTTATAAGGTAGTAGTATACAACGTTATACGTTATAACGTAATGCTACATAACGTTATACGTTATAACGTACTAGTATACAACGTTATACGTTATAACGTAATGCTACATAACGTTATACGTTATAACGTAATAGTATACAACGTTATACGTTATAACGTAATGCTACATATAGTTATACGTTATAACGTAATAGTATACAATGTTATACGTTATAACGTAATGCTACATAACGTTATACGTTATAACGTAATGTTACATAACGTTATACGTTATAACGTAATGCTACATAACGTTATACGTTATAACGTAATAGTATACAACGTTATACGTTATAACGTAATGCTACATTACGTTATACGTTATAACGTAATAGTATACAACGTTAAACTTTATAACGTAATGCTACATATAGTTATACGTTATAACGTAATAGTATACAATGTTATACGTTATAACGTAATGCTACATAACGTTATACGTTATAACGTAATAGTATACAACGTTATACGTTATAACGTAATGCTATCTAACGTTATACGTTATAACGTAATAGTATACAACGTTATACGTTATAATGTAATGCTACATATCGTTATACGTTATAACGTCATGCTACATAACGTTATACGTTATAACGTAATAGTATACAACGTTATACGTCATAACGTAATGCTACATAACGTTATACGTTATAAGGTAATAGTATACCACGTTATACGTTATAACGTAATGCTACATAACGTTATACGTTATAACGTAATAGTATACAACGTTATACGTTATAACGTAATGCTACATAACGTTATACGTTATAACGTAATAGTATACAACGTTATACGTTATAACGTAATGCTATCTAACGTTATACGTTATAACGTAATAGTATACAACGTTATACGTTATAACGTAATGCTACATATCGTTATACGTTGTAACGTAATAGTATACAACGTTATACGTTATAACGTATTGCGACATAACATTATACGTTATAAGGTTATAGTAAACAACGTTATATGTTATAGCATAATGCTACATAACGTTATACGTTATAACGTAATGCTACATAACGTTATAGGTTATAAGGTAGTAGTATACAACGTTATACGTTATAACGTAATGCTACATAACGTTATACGTTATAACGTAATAGTATACAACGTTATACGTTATAACGTAATGCTATCTAACGTTATACGTTATAAGGTTATAGTATACAACGTTATATGTTATAGCATAATGCTACATAACGTTATACGTTATAACGTAATGCTACATAACGTTATACGTTATATGGTAGTAGTATACAACGTTATACGTTATAACGTAATGCTACATAACGTTATACGTTATAACGTAATAGTATACAACGTTATACGTTATAACGTAATGCTATCTAACGTTATACGTTATAACGTAATAGTATACAACGTTATACGTTATAATGTAATGCTACATATCGTTATACGTTATAACGTCATGCTACATAACGTTATACGTTATAACGTAATAGTATACAATGTTATACGTTATAACGTAATGCTACATAACGTTATACGTTATAACGTAATGCTACATAACGTTATACGTTATAACGTAATGCTACATAACGTTATACGTTATAACGTAATAGTATACAACGTTATACGTTATAACGTAATGCTACATTACGTTATACGTTATAACGTAATAGTATACAACGTTATACGTTATAACGTAATGCTACATATAGTTATACGTTATAACGTAATAGTATACAATGTTATACGTTATAACGTAATGCTACATAACGTTATACGTTATAACGTAATAGTATACAACGTTATACGTTATAACGTAATGCTATCTAACGTTATACGTTATAACGTAATAGTATACAACGTTATACGTTATAATGTAATGCTACATATCGTTATACGTTATAACGTCATGCTACATAACGTTATACGTTATAACGTAATAGTATACAACGTTATACGTTATAACGTAATGCTACATAACGTTATACGTTATAAGGTAATAGTATACCACGTTATACGTTATAACGTAATGCTACATAACGTTATACGTTATAACGTAATAGTATACAACGTTATACGTTATAACGTAATGCTACATAACGTTATACGTTATAACGTAATAGTATACAACGTTATAAGTTATAACGTAATGCTATCTAACGTTATACGTTATAACGTAATAGTATACAACGTTATACGTTATAACGTAATGCTACATATCGTTATACGTTGTAACGTAATAGTATACAACGTTATACGTTATAACGTATTGCTACATAACATTATACGTTATAAGGTTATAGTAAACAACGTTATATGTTATAGCATAATGCTACATAACGTTATACGTTATAACGTAATGCTACATAACGTTATAGGTTATAAGGTAGTAGTATACAACGTTATACGTTATAACGTAATGCTACATAACGTTATACGTTATAACGTAATAGTATACAACGTTATACGTTATAACGTAATGCTATCTAACGTTATACGTTATAAGGTTATAGTATACAACGTTATACGTTATAACGTAATGCTACATATAGTTATACGTTATAACGTAATAGTATACAATGTTATACGTTATAACGTAATGCTACATAACGTTATACGTTATAACGTAATGCTACATAACGTTATACGTTATAACGTAATGCTACATAACGTTATACGTTATAACGTAATGCTACATAACGTTATACGTTATAACGTAATAGTATACAACGTTATACGTTATAACGTAATAGTATACAACGTTATACGTTATAACGTAATGCTACATATATTTATACGTTATAACGTAATAGTATACAATGTTATACGTTATAACGTAATGCTACATAACGTTATACGTTATAACGTAATAGTATACAACGTTATACGTTATAACGTAATGCTATCTAACGTTATACGTTATAACGTAATTGTATACAACGTTATACGTTATAATGTAATGCTACATATCGTTATACGTTATAACGTCATGCTACATAACGTTATACGTTATAACGTAATAGTATACAACGTTATACGTTATAACGTAATGCTACATAACGTTATACGTTATAAGGTAATAGTATACCACGTTATACGTTATAACGTAATGCTACATAACGTTATACGTTATAACGTAATAGTATACAACGTTATACGTTATAACGTAATGCTACATAACGTTATACGTTATAACGTAATAGTATACAACGTTATACGTTATAACGTAATGCTATCTAACGTTATACGTTATAACGTAATGCTACATAACGTTATACGTTATAAGGTAATAGTATACCACGTTATACGTTATAACGTAATGCTACATAACGTTATACGTTATAACGTAATAGTATACAACGTTATACGTTATAACGTAATGCTACATAACGTTATACGTTATAACGTAATAGTATACAACGTTATACGTTATAACGTAATGCTATCTAACGTTATACGTTATAACGTAATAGTATACAACGTTATACGTTATAACGTAATGCTACATATCGTTGTACGTTGTAACGTAGTAGTATACCACGTTATACGTTATAACGTAATGCTACATAACGTTATACGTTATAACGTAATAGTAAACAACGTTATATGTTATAGCATAATGCTACATAACGTTATACGTTATAACGTAATAGTATACAATGTTATACGTTATAACGTAATGCTACATAACGTTATACGTTATAACGTAATAGTATACAACGTTATACGTTATAACGTAATGCTATCTAACGTTATACGTTATAACGTAATTGTATACAACGTTATACGTTATAATGTAATGCTACATATCGTTATACGTTATAACGTCATGCTACATAACGTTATACGTTATAACGTAATAGTATACAACGTTATACGTTATAACGTAATGCTACATAACGTTATACGTTATAAGGTAATAGTATACCACGTTATACGTTATAACGTAATGCTACATAACGTTATACGTTATAACGTAATAGTATACAACGTTATACGTTATAACGTAATGCTACATAACGTTATACGTTATAACGTAATAGTATACAACGTTATACGTTATAACGTAATGCTATCTAACGTTATACGTTATAACGTAATGCTACATAACGTTATACGTTATAAGGTAATAGTATACCACGTTATACGTTATAACGTAATGCTACATAACGTTATACGTTATAACGTAATAGTATACAACGTTATACGTTATAACGTAATGCTACATAACGTTATACGTTATAACGTAATAGTATACAACTTTATACGTTATAACGTAATGCTATCTAACGTTATACGTTATAACGTAATAGTATACAACGTTATACGTTATAACGTAATGCTACATATCGTTGTACGTTGTAACGTAGTAGTATACCACGTTATACGTTATAACGTAATGCTACATAACGTTATACGTTATAACGTAATAGTATACAACGTTATACGTTATAACGTAATGCTACATAACGTTATACGTTATAACGTAATAGTATACAACGTTATACGTTATAACGTAATGCTATCTAACGTTATACGTTATAACGTAATAGTATACAACGTTATACGTTATAACGTAATGCTACATATCGTTGTACGTTGTAACGTAGTAGTATACCACGTTATACGTTATAACGTAATGCTATCTAACGTTATACGTTATAAAGTAATAGTATACAACGTTATACGTTATAACGTAATGCTATCTAACGTTATACGTTATAACGTAATTGTATACAACGTTATACGTTATAACGTAATGCTATCTAACGTTATACGTTATAAGGTTATAGTATACAACGTTATATGTTATAGCATAATGCTACATAACGTTATACGTTATAACGTAATAGTATACAACGTTATACGTTATAACGTAATGCTACATATAGTTATACGTTATAACGTAATAGTATACAATGTTATACGTTATAACGTAATGCTACATAACGTTATACGTTATAACGTAATGCTACATAACGTTATACGTTATAACGTAATGCTACATAACGTTATACGTTATAACGTAATGCTACATAACGTTATACGTTATAACGTAATAGTATACAACGTTATACGTTATAACGTAATAGTATACAACGTTATACGTTATAACGTAATGCTACATATATTTATACGTTATAACGTAATAGTATACAATGTTATACGTTATAACGTAATGCTACATAACGTTATACGTTATAACGTAATAGTATACAACGTTATACGTTATAACGTAATGCTATCTAACGTTATACGTTATAACGTAATTGTATACAACGTTATACGTTATAATGTAATGCTACATATCGTTATACGTTATAACGTCATGCTACATAACGTTATACGTTATAACGTAATAGTATACAACGTTATACGTTATAACGTAATGCTACATAACGTTATACGTTATAAGGTAATAGTATACCACGTTATACGTTATAACGTAATGCTACATAACGTTATACGTTATAACGTAATAGTATACAACGTTATACGTTATAACGTAATGCTACATAACGTTATACGTTATAACGTAATAGTATACAACGTTATACGTTATAACGTAATGCTATCTAACGTTATACGTTATAACGTAATGCTACATAACGTTATACGTTATAAGGTAATAGTATACCACGTTATACGTTATAACGTAATAGTATACAACGTTATACGTTATAACGTAATGCTACATAACGTTATACGTTATAACGTAATAGTATACAACGTTATACGTTATAACGTAATGCTATCTAACGTTATACGTTATAACGTAATAGTATACAACGTTATACGTTATAACGTAATGCTACATATCGTTGTACGTTGTAACGTAGTAGTATACCACGTTATACGTTATAACGTAATGCTACATAACGTTATACGTTATAACGTAATAGTAAACAACGTTATATGTTATAGCATAATGCTACATAACGGTATACGTTATAACGTAATAGTATACAATGTTATACGTTATAACGTAATGCTACATAACGTTATACGTTATAACGTAATAGTATACAACGTTATACGTTATAACGTAATGCTATCTAACGTTATACGTTATAACGTAATTGTATACAACGTTATACGTTATAATGTAATGCTACATATCGTTATACGTTATAACGTCATGCTACATAACGTTATACGTTATAACGTAATAGTATACAACGTTATACGTTATAACGTAATGCTACATAACGTTATACGTTATAAGGTAATAGTATACCACGTTATACGTTATAACGTAATGCTACATAACGTTATACGTTATAACGTAATAGTATACAACGTTATACGTTATAACGTAATGCTACATAACGTTATACGTTATAACGTAATAGTATACAACGTTATACGTTATAACGTAATGCTATCTAACGTTATACGTTATAACGTAATGCTACATAACGTTATACGTTATAAGGTAATAGTATACCACGTTATACGTTATAACGTAATGCTACATAACGTTATACGTTATAACGTAATAGTATACAACGTTATACGTTATAACGTAATGCTACATAACGTTATACGTTATAACGTAATAGTATACAACGTTATACGTTATAACGTAATGCTATCTAACGTTATACGTTATAACGTAATAGTATACAACGTTATACGTTATAACGTAATGCTACATATCGTTGTACGTTGTAACGTAGTAGTATACCACGTTATACGTTATAACGTAATGCTACATAACGTTATACGTTATAACGTAATAGTATACAACGTTATACGTTATAACGTAATGCTACATAACGTTATACGTTATAACGTAATAGTATACAACGTTATACGTTATAACGTAATGCTATCTAACGTTATACGTTATAACGTAATAGTATACAACGTTATACGTTATAACGTAATGCTACATATCGTTGTACGTTGTAACGTAGTAGTATACCACGTTATACGTTATAACGTAATGCTATCTAACGTTATACGTTATAAAGTAATAGTATACAACGTTATACGTTATAACGTAATGCTATCTAACGTTATACGTTATAACGTAATTGTATACAACGTTATACGTTATAACGTAATGCTATCTAACGTTATACGTTATAAGGTTATAGTATACAACGTTATATGTTATAGCATAATGCTACATAACGTTATACGTTATAACGTAATAGTATACAACGTTATACGTTATAACGTAATGCTACATATAGTTATACGTTATAACGTAATAGTATACAATGTTATACGTTATAACGTAATGCTACATAACGTTATACGTTATAACGTAATGCTACATAACGTTATACGTTATAACGTAATGCTACATAACGTTATACGTTATAACGTAATGCTACATAACGTTATACGTTATAACGTAATAGTATACAACGTTATACGTTATAACGTAATAGTATACAACGTTATACGTTATAACGTAATGCTACATATATTTATACGTTATAACGTAATAGTATACAATGTTATACGTTATAACGTAATGCTACATAACGTTATACGTTATAACGTAATAGTATACAACGTTATACGTTATAACGTAATGCTATCTAACGTTATACGTTATAACGTAATTGTATACAACGTTATACGTTATAATGTAATGCTACATATCGTTATACGTTATAACGTCATGCTACATAACGTTATACGTTATAACGTAATAGTATACAACGTTATACGTTATAACGTAATGCTACATAACGTTATACGTTATAAGGTAATAGTATACCACGTTATACGTTATAACGTAATGCTACATAACGTTATACGTTATAACGTAATAGTATACAACGTTATACGTTATAACGTAATGCTACATAACGTTATACGTTATAACGTAATAGTATACAACGTTATACGTTATAACGTAATGCTATCTAACGTTATACGTTATAACGTAATGCTACATAACGTTATACGTTATAAGGTAATAGTATACCACGTTATACGTTATAACGTAATGCTACATAACGTTATACGTTATAACGTAATAGTATACAACGTTATACGTTATAACGTAATGCTACATAACGTTATACGTTATAACGTAATAGTATACAACGTTATACGTTATAACGTAATGCTATCTAACGTTATACGTTATGACGTAATAGTATACAACGTTATACGTTATAACGTAATGCTACATATCGTTGTACGTTGTAACGTAGTAGTATACCACGTTATACGTTATAACGTAATGCAACATAACGTTATACGTTATAACGTAATAGTAAACAACGTTATATGTTATAGCATAATGCTACATAACGTTATACGTTATAACGTAATGCTACATAACGTTATAGGTTATAAGGTAGTAGTATACAACGTTATACGTTATAACGTAATGCTATCTAACGTTATACGTTATAAAGTAATAATATACAACGTTATACGTTATAACGTAATGCTACATATCGTTATACGTTGTAACGTAATAGTATACAACGTTATACGTTATAACGTAATGCTACATAACATTATACGTTATAAGGTTATAGTAAACAACGTTATATGTTATAGCATAATGCTACATAACGTTATACGTTATAACGTAATGCTACATAACGTTATACGTTATAACGTAATAGTATACAACGTTATACGTTATAACGTAATGCTACATATAGTTATACGTTATAACGTAATAGTATACAATGTTATACGTTATAACGTAATGCTACATAACGTTATACGTTATAACGTAATAGTATACAACGTTATACGTTATAATGTAATGCTACATATCGTATACGTTATAACGTCATGCTACATAACGTTATACGTTATAACGTAATAGTATACAACGTTATACGTTATAACGTAATGCTACATAACGTTATACGTTATAACGTAATAGTATACAACGTTATACGTTATAACGTAATGCTATCTAACGTTATACGTTATAACGTAATAGTATACAACGTTATACGTTAAAGCGTAATGCTACATATCGTTATACGTTGTAACGTAGTAGTATACAACGTTATAAGTTATAACGTAATGCTACATAACATTATACGTTATAAGGTTAAAGTAAACAACGTTATATGTTATAGCATAATGCTACATAACGTTATACGTTATAACGTAATGCTACATAACGTTATAGGTTATAAGGTAGTAGTATACAACGTTATACGTTATAACGTAATGCTACATAACGTTATACGTTATAACGTAATAGTATACAACGTTATACGTTATAACGTAATGCTATCTAACGTTATACGTTATAAGGTTATAGTATACAACGTTTTATGTTATAGCATAATGCTTCATAACGTTATACGTTATAACGTAATGCTACATAACGTTATACGTTTTAAGGTAGTAGTATACAACGTTATACGTTATAACGTAATGCTACATAACGTTATACGTTATAACGTACTAGTATACAACGTTATACGTTATAACGTAATGCTACATAACGTTATACGTTATAACGTAATAGTATACAACGTTATACGTTATAACGTAATGCTACATATAGTTATACGTTATAACGTAATAGTATACAATGTTATACGTTATAACGTAATGCTACATAACGTTATACGTTATAACGTAATGCTACATAACGTTATACGTTATAACGTAATGCTACATAACGTTATACGTTATAACGTAATAGTATACAACGTTATACGTTATAACGTAATGCTACATTACGTTATACGTTATAACGTAATAGTATACAACGTTATACTTTATAACGTAATGCTACATATAGTTATACGTTATAACGTAATAGTATACAATGTTATACGTTATAACGTAATGCTACATAACGTTATACGTTATAACGTAATAGTATACAACGTTATACGTTATAACGTAATGCTATCTAACGTTATACGTTATAACGTAATAGTATACAACGTTATACGTTATAATGTAATGCTACATATCGTTATACGTTATAACGTCATGCTACATAACGTTATACGTTATAACGTAATAGTATACAACGTTATACGTCATAACGTAATGCTACATAACGTTATACGTTATAAGGTAATAGTATACCACGTTATACGTTATAACGTAATGCTACATAACGTTATACGTTATAACGTAATAGTATACAACGTTATACGTTATAACGTAATGCTACATAACGTTATACGTTATAACGTAATAGTATACAACGTTATACGTTATAACGTAATGCTATCTAACGTTATACGTTATAACGTAATAGTATACAACGTTATACGTTATAACGTAATGCTACATATCGTTATACGTTGTAACGTAATAGTATACAACGTTATACGTTATAACGTATTGCTACATAACATTATACGTTATAAGGTTATAGTAAACAACGTTATATGTTATAGCATAATGCTACATAACGTTATACGTTATAACGTAATGCTACATAACGTTATAGGTTATAAGGTAGTAGTATACAACGTTATACGTTATAACGTAATGCTACATAACGTTATACGTGATAACGTAATAGTATACAACGTTATACGTTATAGCGTAATGCTACATAACGTTATACGTTATAAGGTAGTAGTATACAACGTTATACGTTATAACGTAATGCTACATAACGTTATACGTTATAACGTAATGCTACATAACGTTATACGTTATAACGTAATAGTATACAACGTTATACGTTATAACGTAATGCTATCTAACGTTATACGTAATAACGTAATAGTATACAACGTTATACGTTATAACGTAATGCTACATATCGTTATACGTTATAACGTAATAGTATACAACGTTATACGTTATATCGTAATGCTACATAACGTTATACGTTATAACGTAATAGTATACAACGTTATACGTTATAGCGTAATGCTACATAACGTTATACGTTATAAGGTAGTAGTATACAACGTTATACGTTATAACGTAATGCTACATAACGTTATACGTTATAACGTAATGCTACATAACGTTATACGTTATAAGGTAGTAGTATACAACGTTATACGTTATAACGTAATGCTACATAACGTTATACGTTATAACGTAATAGTATACAACGAAATACGTTATAACGTAATGCTACATAACGTTATACGTTATAAGGTAATAGTATATAACGTTATACGTAATAACGTAATGCTACATATCGTTATACGTTGTAACATAATAGTATACAACGTTATACGTTATAACGTAATGCTACATAACATTATACGTCATAAGCTTATAGTAAACAACGTTATATGTTATAGCATAATGCTACATAACGTTATACGTTATAACGTAATGCTACATAACGTTATAGGTTATAAGGTAGTAGTATACAACGTTATACGTTATAACGTAATGCTACATAACGTTATACGTTATAACGTAATAGTATACAACGTTATACGTTATAACGTAATGCTACATAACGTTATACGTTATAACGTAATAGTATACAACGTTATACGTTATAACGTAATGCTATCTAACGTTATACGTTATAACGTAATAGTATACAACGTTATACGTTATAACGTAATGCTACATAACGTTATACGTTATAACGTAATGCTACATAACGTTATACGTTATAAGGTAGTAGTATACAACGTTATACGTTATAACGTAATGCTACATAACGTTATACGTTATAACGTAATAGTATACAACGAAATACGTTATAACGTAATGCTACATAACGTTATACGTTATAAGGTAATAGTATATAACGTTATACGTAATAACGTAATGCTACATATCGTTATACGTTGTAACATAATAGTATACAACGTTATACGTTATAACGTAATGCTACATAACATTATACGTTATAAGCTTATAGTAAACAACGTTATATGTTATAGCATAATGCTACATAACGTTATACGTTATAACGTAATGCTACATAACGTTATACGATATAACGTAATGCTACATAACATTATACGTTATAAGGTTATAGTAAACAACGTTATATGTTATAGCATAATGCTACATAACGTTATACGTTATAACGTAATGCTACATAACGTTATACGTTATAACGTAATAGTATACAACGTTATACGTTATAACGTAATGCTACATATAGTTATACGTTATAACGTAATAGTATACAATGTTATACGTTATAACGTAATGCTACATAACGTTATACGTTATAACGTAATAGTATACAACGTTATACGTTATAACGTAATGCTATCTAACGTTATACGTTATAACGTAACAGTATACAACGTTATACGTTATAATGTAATGCTACATATCGTTATACGTTATAACGTCATGCTACATAACGTTATACGTTATAACGTAATAGTATACAACGTTATACGTTATAACGTAATGCTACATAACGTTATACGTTATAACGTAATAGTATACAACGTTATACGTTATAACGTAATGCTATCTAACGTTATACGTTATAACGTACTAGTATACAACGTTATACGTTATAACGTAATGCTACATAACGTTATACGTTATAACGTAATAGTATACAATGTTATACGTTATAACGTAATGCTACATAACGTTATACGTTATAACGTAATGCTACATAACGTTATACGTTATAACGTAATGCTACATAACGTTATACGTTATAACGTAATAGTATACAACGTTATACGTTATAACGTAATGCTACATTACGTTATACGTTATAACGTAATAGTATACAACGTTATACGTTATAACGTAATGCTACATATAGTTATACGTTATAACGTAATAGTATACAATGTTATACGTTATAACGTAATGCTACATAACGTTATACGTTATAACGTAATAGTATACAACGTTATACGTTATAACGTAATGCTATCTAACGTTATACGTTATAACGTAATAGTATACAACGTTATACGTTATAATGTAATGCTACATATCGTTATACGTTATAACGTCATGCTACATAACGTTATACGTTATAACGTAATAGTATACAACGTTATACGTTATAACGTAATGCTACATAACGTTATACGTTATAAGGTAATAGTATACCACGTTATACGTTATAACGTAATGCTACATAACGTTATACGTTATAACGTAATAGTATACAACGTTATACGTTATAACGTAATGCTACATAACGTTATACGTTATAACGTAATAGTATACAACGTTATAAGTTATAACGTAATGCTATCTAACGTTATACGTTATAACGTAATAGTATACAACGTTATACGTTATAACGTAATGCTACATATCGTTATACGTTGTAACGTAATAGTATACAACGTTATACGTTATAACGTATTGCTACATAACATTATACGTTATAAGGTTATAGTAGACAACGTTATATGTTATAGCATAATGCTACATAACGTTATACGTTATAACGTAATGCTACATAACGTTATAGGTTATAAGGTAGTAGTATACAACGTTATACGTTATAACGTAATGCTACATAACGTTATACGTTATAACGTAATAGTATACAACGTTATACGTTATAACGTAATGCTATCTAACGTTATACGTTATAAGGTTATAGTATACAACGTTATATGTTATAGCATAATGCTACATAACGTTATACGTTATAACGTAATAGTATACAACGTTATACGTTATAACGTAATGCTACATATAGTTATACGTTATAACGTAATAGTATACAATGTTATACGTTATAACGTAATGCTACATAACGTTATACGTTATAACGTAATGCTACATAACGTTATACGTTATAACGTAATGCTACATAACGTTATACGTTATAACGTAATAGTATACAACGTTATACGTTATAACGTAATTCTACATTACGTTATACGTTATAACGTAATAGTATACAACGTTATACGTTATAACGTAATGCTACATATATTTATACGTTATAACGTAATAGTATACAATGTTATACGTTATAACGTAATGCTACATAACGTTATACGTTATAACGTAATAGTATACAACGTTATACGTTATAACGTAATGCTATCTAACGTTATACGTTATAACGTAATTGTATACAACGTTATACGTTATAATGTAATGCTACATATCGTTATACGTTATAACGTCATGCTACATAACGTTATACGTTATAACGTAATAGTATACAACGTTATACGTTATAACGTAATGCTACATAACGTTATACGTTATAAGGTAATAGTATACCACGTTATTCGTTATAACGTAATGCTACATAACGTTATACGTTATAACGTAATAGTATACAACGTTATACGTTATAACGTAATGCTACATAACGTTATACGTTATAACGTAATAGTATACAACGTTACACGTTATAACGTAATGCTATCTAACGTTATACGTTATAACGTAATGCTACATAACGTTATACGTTATAAGGTAATAGTATACCACGTTATACGTTATAACGTAATGCTACATAACGTTATACGTTATAACGTAATAGTATACAACGTTATACGTTATAACGTAATGCTACATAACGTTATACGTTATAACGTAATAGTATACAACGTTATACGTTATAACGTAATGCTATCTAACGTTATACGTTATAACGTAATAGTATACAACGTTATACGTTATAACGTAATGCTACATATCGTTGTACGTTGTAACGTAGTAGTATACCACGTTATACGTTATAACGTAATGCTACATAACGTTATACGTTATAACGTAATAGTAAACAACGTTATATGTTATAGCATAATGCTACATAACGTTATACGTTATAACGTAATGCTACATAACGTTATAGGTTATAAGGTAGTAGTATACAACGTTATACGTTATAACGTAATGTTATCTAACGTTATACGTTATAAAGTAATAGTATACAACGTTATACGTTATAACGTAATGCTACATATCGTTATACGTTGTAACGTAATAGTATACAACGTTATACGTTATAACGTAATGCTACATAACATTATACGTTATAAGGTTATAGTAAACAACGTTATATGTTATAGCATAATGCTACATAACGTTATACGTTATAACGTAATGCTACATAACGTTATACGTTATAACGTAATAGTATACAACGTTATACGTTATAACGTAATGCTACATATAGTTATACGTTATAACGTAATAGTATACAATGTTATACGTTATAACGTAATGCTACATAACGTTATACGTTATAACGTAATAGTATACAACGTTATACGTTATAATGTAATGCTACATATCGTTATACGTTATAACGTCATGCTACATAACGTTATACGTTATAACGTAATAGTATACAACGTTATACGTTATAACGTAATGCTACATAACGTTATACGTTATAACGTAATAGTATACAACGTTATACGTTATAACGTAATGCTATCTAACGTTATACGTTATAACGTAATAGTATACAACGTTATACGTTAAAGCGTAATGCTACATATCGTTATACGTTGTAACGTAGTAGTATACAACGTTATAAGTTATAACGTAATGCTACATAACATTATACGTTATAAGGTTATAGTAAACAACGTTATATGTTATAGCATAATGCTACATAACGTTATACGTTATAACGTAATGCTACATAACGTTATAGGTTATAAGGTAGTAGTATACAACGTTATACGTTATAACGTAATAGTATACAACGTTATACGTTATAACGTAATGCTATCTAACGTTATACGTTATAAGGTTATAGTATACAACGTTATATGTTATAGCATAATGCTTCATAACGTTATACGTTATAACGTAATGCTACATAACGTTATACGTTATAAGGTAGTAGTATACAACGTTATACGTTATAACGTAATGCTACATAACGTTATACGTTATAACGTACTAGTATACAACGTTATACGTTATAACGTAATGCTACATAACGTTATACGTTATAACGTAATAGTATACAACGTTATACGTTATAACGTATTGCTACATATAGTTATACGTTATAACGTAATAGTATACAATGTTATACGTTATAACGTAATGCTACATAACGTTATACGTTATAACGTAATGTTACATAACGTTATACGTTATAACGTAATGCTACATAACGTTATACGTTATAACGTAATAGTATACAACGTTATACGTTATAACGTAATGCTACATTACGTTATACGTTATAACGTAATAGTATACAACGTTATACTTTATAACGTAATGCTACATATAGTTATACGTTATAACGTAATAGTATACAATGTTATACGTTATAACGTAATGCTACATAACGTTATACGTTATAACGTAATAGTATACAACGTTATACGTTATAACGTAATGCTATCTAACGTTATACGTTATAACGTAATAGTATACAACGTTATACGTTATAATGTAATGCTACATATCGTTATACGTTATAACGTCATGCTACATAACGTTATACGTTATAACGTAATAGTATACAACGTTATACGTCATAACGTAATGCTACATAACGTTATACGTTATAAGGTAATAGTATACCACGTTATACGTTATAACGTAATGCTACATAACGTTATACGTTATAACGTAATAGTATACAACGTTATACGTTATAACGTAATGCTACATAACGTTATACGTTATAACGTAATAGTATACAACGTTATACGTTATAACGTAATGCTATCTAACGTTATACGTTATAACGTAATAGTATACAACGTTATACGTTATAACGTAATGCTACATATCGTTATACGTTGTAACGTAATAGTATACAACGTTATACGTTATAACGTATTGCTACATAACATTATACGTTATAAGGTTATAGTAAACAACGTTATATGTTATAGCATAATGCTACATAACGTTATACGTTATAACGTAATGCTACATAACGTTATAGGTTATAAGGTAGTAGTATACAACGTTATACGTTATAACGTAATGCTACATAACGTTATACGTTATAACGTAATAGTATACAACGTTATACGTTATAACGTAATGCTATCTAACGTTATACGTTATAAGGTTATAGTATACAACGTTATATGTTATAGCATAATGCTACATAACGTTATACGTTATAACGTAATGCTACATAACGTTATACGTTATATGGTAGTAGTATACAACGTTATACGTTATAACGTAATGCTACATAACGTTATACGTTATAACGTAATAGTATACAACGTTATACGTTATAACGTAATGCTATCTAACGTTATACGTTATAACGTAATAGTATACAACGTTATACGTTATAATGTAATGCTACATATCGTTATACGTTATAACGTCATGCTACATAACGTTATACGTTATAACGTAATAGTATACAATGTTATACGTTATAACGTAATGCTACATAACGTTATACGTTATAACGTAATGCTACATAACGTTATACGTTATAACGTAATGCTACATAACGTTATACGTTATAACGTAATAGTATACAACGTTATACGTTATAACGTAATGCTACATTACGTTATACGTTATAACGTAATAGTATACAACGTTATACGTTATAACGTAATGCTACATATAGTTATACGTTATAACGTAATAGTATACAATGTTATACGTTATAACGTAATGCTACATAACGTTATACGTTATAACGTAATAGTATACAACGTTATACGTTATAACGTAATGCTATCTAACGTTATACGTTATAACGTAATAGTATACAACGTTATACGTTATAATGTAATGCTACATATCGTTATACGTTATAACGTCATGCTACATAACGTTATACGTTATAACGTAATAGTATACAACGTTATACGTTATAACGTAATGCTACATAACGTTATACGTTATAAGGTAATAGTATACCACGTTATACGTTATAACGTAATGCTACATAACGTTATACGTTATAACGTAATAGTATACAACGTTATACGTTATAACGTAATGCTACATAACGTTATACGTTATAACGTAATAGTATACAACGTTATAAGTTATAATGTAATGCTATCTAACGTTATACGTTATAACGTAATAGTATACAACGTTATACGTTATAACGTAATGCTACATATCGTTATACGTTGTAACGTAATAGTATACAACGTTATACGTTATAACGTATTGCTACATAACATTATACGTTATAAGGTTATAGTAAACAACGTTATATGTTATAGCATAATGCTACATAACGTTATACGTTATAACGTAATGCTACATAACGTTATAGGTTATAAGGTAGTAGTATACAACGTTATACGTTATAACGTAATGCTACATAACGTTATACGTTATAACGTAATAGTATACAACGTTATACGTTATAACGTAATGCTATCTAACGTTATACGTTATAAGGTTATAGTATACAACGTTATATGTTATAGCATGATGCTACATAACGTTATACGTTATAACGTAATAGTATACAACGTTATACGTTATAACGTAATGCTACATATAGTTATACGTTATAACGTAATAGTATACAATGTTATACGTTATAACGTAATGCTACATAACGTTATACGTTATAACGTAATGCTACATAACGTTATACGTTATAACGTAATGCTACATAACGTTATACGTTATAACGTAATGCTACATAACGTTATACGTTATAACGTAATAGTATACAACGTTATACGTTATAACGTAATAGTATACAACGTTATACGTTATAACGTAATGCTACATATATTTATACGTTATAACGTAATAGTATACAATGTTATACGTTATAACGTAATGCTACATAACGTTATACGTTATAACGTAATAGTATACAACGTTATACGTTATAACGTAATGCTATCTAACGTTATACGTTATAACGTAATTGTATACAACGTTATACGTTATAATGTAATGCTACATATCGTTATACGTTATAACGTCATGCTACATAACGTTATACGTTATAACGTAATAGTATACAACGTTATACGTTATAACGTAATGCTACATAACGTTATACGTTATAAGGTAATAGTATACCACGTTATACGTTATAACGTAATGCTACATAACGTTATACGTTATAACGTAATAGTATACAACGTTATACGTTATAACGTAATGCTACATAACGTTATACGTTATAACGTAATAGTATACAACGTTATACGTTATAACGTAATGCTATCTAACGTTATACGTTATAACGTAATGCTACATAACGTTATACGTTATAAGGTAATAGTATACCACGTTATACGTTATAACGTAATGCTACATAACGTTATACGTTATAACGTAATAGTATACAACGTTATACGTTATAACGTAATGCTACATAACGTTATACGTTATAACGTAATAGTATACAACGTTATACGTTATAACGTAATGCTATCTAACGTTATACGTTATAACGTAATAGTATACAACGTTATACGTTATAACGTAATGCTACATATCGTTGTACGTTGTAACGTAGTAGTATACCACGTTATACGTTATAACGTAATGCTACATAACGTTATACGTTATAACGTAATAGTAAACAACGTTATATGTTATAGCATAATGCTACATAACGTTATACGTTATAACGTAATGCTACATAACGTTATAGGTTATAAGGTAGTAGTATACAACGTTATACGTTATAACGTAATGCTATCTAACGTTATACGTTATAAAGTAATAGTATACAACGTTATACGTTATAACGTAATGCTACATATCGTTATACGTTGTAACGTAATAGTATACAACGTTATACGTTATAACGTAATGCTACATAACATTATACGTTATAAGGTTATAGTAAACAACGTTATATGTTATAGCATAATGCTACATAACGTTATACGTTATAACGTAATGCTACATAACGTTATACGTTATAACGTAATAGTATACAACGTTATACGTTATAACGTAATGCTACATATAGTTATACGTTATAACGTAATAGTATACAATGTTATACGTTATAACGTAATGCTACATAACGTTATACGTTATAACGTAATAGTATACAACGTTATACGTTATAATGTAATGCTACATATCGTATACGTTATAACGTCATGCTACATAACGTTATACGTTATAACGTAATAGTATACAACGTTATACGTTATAACGTAATGCTACATAACGTTATACGTTATAACGTAATAGTATACAACGTTATACGTTATAACGTAATGCTATCTAACGTTATACGTTATAACGTAATAGTATACAACGTTATACGTTAAAGCGTAATGCTACATATCGTTATACGTTGTAACGTAGTAGTATACAACGTTATAAGTTATAACGTAATGCTACATAACATTATACGTTATAAGGTTAAAGTAAACAACGTTATATGTTATAGCATAATGCTACATAACGTTATACGTTATAACGTAATGCTACATAACGTTATAGGTTATAAGGTAGTAGTATACAACGTTATACGTTATAACGTAATGCTACATAACGTTATACGTTATAACGTAATAGTATACAACGTTATACGTTATAACGTAATGCTATCTAACGTTATACGTTATAAGGTTATAGTATACAACGTTTTATGTTATAGCATAATGCTTCATAACGTTATACGTTATAACGTAATGCTACATAACGTTATACGTTTTAAGGTAGTAGTATACAACGTTATACGTTATAACGTAATGCTACATAACGTTATACGTTATAACGTACTAGTATACAACGTTATACGTTATAACGTAATGCTACATAACGTTATACGTTATAACGTAATAGTATACAACGTTATACGTTATAACGTAATGCTACATATAGTTATACGTTATAACGTAATAGTATACAATGTTATACGTTATAACGTAATGCTACATAACGTTATACGTTATAACGTAATGCTACATAACGTTATACGTTATAACGTAATGCTACATAACGTTATACGTTATAACGTAATAGTATACAACGTTATACGTTATAACGTAATGCTACATTACGTTATACGTTATAACGTAATAGTATACAACGTTATACTTTATAACGTAATGCTACATATAGTTATACGTTATAACGTAATAGTATACAATGTTATACGTTATAACGTAATGCTACATAACGTTATACGTTATAACGTAATAGTATACAACGTTATACGTTATAACGTAATGCTATCTAACGTTATACGTTATAACGTAATAGTATACAACGTTATACGTTATAATGTAATGCTACATATCGTTATACGTTATAACGTCATGCTACATAACGTTATACGTTATAACGTAATAGTATACAACGTTATACGTCATAACGTAATGCTACATAACGTTATACGTTATAAGGTAATAGTATACCACGTTATACGTTATAACGTAATGCTACATAACGTTATACGTTATAACGTAATAGTATACAACGTTATACGTTATAACGTAATGCTACATAACGTTATACGTTATAACGTAATAGTATACAACGTTATACGTTATAACGTAATGCTATCTAACGTTATACGTTATAACGTAATAGTATACAACGTTATACGTTATAACGTAATGCTACATATCGTTATACGTTGTAACGTAATAGTATACAACGTTATACGTTATAACGTATTGCTACATAACATTATACGTTATAAGGTTATAGTAAACAACGTTATATGTTATAGCATAATGCTACATAACGTTATACGTTATAACGTAATGCTACATAACGTTATAGGTTATAAGGTAGTAGTATACAACGTTATACGTTATAACGTAATGCTACATAACGTTATACGTTATAACGTAATAGTATACAACGTTATACGTTATAACGTAATGCTATCTAACGTTATACGTTATAAGGTTATAGTATACAACGTTATATGTTATAGCATAATGCTACATAACGTTATACGTTATAACGTAATGCTACATAACGTTATACGTTATATGGTAGTAGTATACAACGTTATACGTTATAACGTAATGCTACATAACGTTATACGTTATAACGTAATAGTATACAACGTTATACGTTATAACGTAATGCTATCTAACGTTATACGTTATAACGTAATAGTATACAACGTTATACGTTATAATGTAATGCTACATATCGTTATACGTTATAACGTCATGCTACATAACGTTATACGTTATAACGTAATAGTATACAACGTTATACGTTATAACGTAATGCTACATAACGTTATACGTTATAAGGTAATAGTATACCACGTTATACGTTATAACGTAATGCTACATAACGTTATACGTTATAACGTAATAGTATACAACGTTATACGTTATAACGTAATGCTACATAACGTTATACGTTATAACGTAATAGTATACAACGTTATACGTTATAACGTAATGCTATCTAACGTTATACGTTATAACGTAATAGTATACAACGTTATACGTTATAACGTAATGCTACATATCGTTATACGTTGTAACGTAATAGTATACAACGTTATACGTTATAACGTATTGCTACATAACATTATACGTTATAAGGTCATAGTAAACAACGTTATATGTTATAGCATAATGCTACATAACGTTATACGTTATAACGTAATGCTACATAACGTTATAGGTTATAAGGTAGTAGTATACAACGTTATACGTTATAACGTAATGCTACATAACGTTATACGTTATAACGTAATAGTATACAACGCTATACGTTATAACGTAATGCTATCTAACGTTATACGTTATAAGGTTGTAGTATACAACGTTATATGTTATAGCATAATGCTACATAACGTTATACGTTATAACGTAATGCTACATAACGTTATACGTTATAAGGTAGTAGTATACAACGTTATACGTTATAACGTAATGCTACATAACGTTATACGTTATAACGTAATAGTATACAACGAAATACGTTATAACGTAATGCTACATAACGTTATACGTTATAAGGTAATAGTATATAACGTTATACGTTATAACGTAATGCTACATATCGTTATACGTTGTAACGTAATAGTATACAACGTTATACGTTATAACGTAATGCTACATAACATTATACGTTATAAGGTTATAGTAAACAACGTTATATGTTATAGCATAATGCTACATAACGTTATACGTTATAACGTAATGCTACATAACGTTATAGGTTATAAGGTAGTAGTATACAACGTTATACGTTATAACGTAATGCTACATAACGTTATACGTTATAACGTAATAGTATACAACGTTATACGTTATAACGTAATGCTACATAACGTTATATGTTATAACGTAATAGTATACAACGTTATACGTTATAACGTAATGCTATCTAACGTTATACGTTATAACGTAATAGTATACAACGTTATACGTTATAACGTAATGCTACATATCGTTATACGTTGTAACGTAATAGTATACAACGTTATACGTTATAACGTAATGCTACATAACATTATACGTTATAAGGCTATAGTAAACAACGTTATATGTTATAGCATAATGCTACATAACGTTATACGTTATAACGTAATGCTACATAACGTTATACGTTATAACGTAATAGTATACAACGTTATACGTTATAACGTAATGCTACATATAGTTATACGTTATAACGTAATAGTATACAATGTTATACGTTATAACGTAATGCTACATAACGTTATACGTTATAACGTAATAGTATACAACGTTAAACGTTATAATGTAATGCTACATATCGTTATACGTTATAACGTCATGCTACATAACGTTATACGTTATAACGTAATAGTATACAACGTTATACGTTATAACGTAATGCTACATAACGTTATACGTTATAACGTAATAGTATACAACGTTATACGTTATAACGTAATGCTATCTAACGTTATACGTTATAACGTAATAGTATACAACGTTATACGTTATAACGTAATGCTACATATCGTTATACGTTGTAACGTAGTAGTATACAACGTTATAAGTTATAACGTAATGCTACATAACATTATACGTTATAAGGTTATAGTAAACAACGTTATATGTTATAGCATAATGCTACATAACGTTATACGTTATAACGTAATGCTACATAACGTTATAGGTTATAAGGTAGTAGTATACAACGTTATACGTTATAACGTAATGCTACATAACGTTATACGTTATAACGTAATAGTATACAACGTTATACGTTATAACGTAATGCTATCTAACGTTATACGTTATAGGGTTATAGTATACAACGTTATATGTTATAGCATAATGCTTCATAACGTTATACGTTATAACGTAATGCTACATAACGTTATACGTTATAAGGTAGTAGTATACAACGTTATACGTTATAACGTAATGCTACATAACGTTATAGGTTATAAGGTAGTAGTATACAACGTTATACGTTATAACGTAATGCTACATAACGTTATACGTTATAACGTAATAGTATACAACGTTATACGTTATAACGTAATGCTACATATAGTTATACGTTATAACGTAATAGTATACAATGTTATACGTTATAACGTAATGCTACATAACGTTATACGTTATAACGTAATGCTACATAACGTTATACGTTATAACGTAATGCTACATAACGTTATACGTTATAACGTAATAGTATACAACGTTATACGTTATAACGTAATGCTACATTACGTTATACGTTATAACGTAATAGTATACAACGTTATACTTTATAACGTAATGCTACATATAGTTATACGTTATAACGTAATAGTATACAATGTTATACGTTATAACGTAATGCTACATAACGTTATACGTCATAACGTAATAGTATACAACGTTATACGTTATAACGTAATGCTATCTAACGTTATACGTTATAACGTAATAGTATACAACGTTATACGTTATAATGTAATGCTACATATCGTTATACGTTATAACGTCATGCTACATAACGTTATACGTTATAACGTAATAGTATACAACGTTATACGTCATAACGTAATGCTACATAACGTTATACGTTATAAGGTAATAGTATACCACGTTATACGTTATAACGTAATGCTACATAACGTTATACGTTATAACGTAATAGTATACAACGTTATACGTTATAACGTAATGCTACATAACGTTATACGTTATAACGTAATAGTATACAACGTTATACGTTATAACGTAATAGTATACAACGTTATACTTTATAACGTAATGCTACATATAGTTATACGTTATAACGTAATAGTATACAATGTTATACGTTATAACGTAATGCTACATAACGTTATACGTTATAACGTAATAGTATACAACGTTATACGTTATAACGTAATGCTATCTAACGTTATACGTTATAACGTAATAGTATACAACGTTATACGTTATAATGTAATGCTACATATCGTTATACGTTATAACGTCATGCTACATAACGTTATACGTTATAACGTAATAGTATACAACGTTATACGTCATAACGTAATGCTACATAACGTTATACGTTATAAGGTAATAGTATACCACGTTATACGTTATAACGTAATGCTACATAACGTTATACGTTATAACGTAATAGTATACAACGTTATACGTTATAACGTAATGCTACATAACGTTATACGTTATAACGTAATAGTATACAACGTTATACGTTATAACGTAATGCTATCTAACGTTATACGTTATAACGTAATATTATACAACGTTATACGTTATAACGTAATGCTACATATCGTTATACGTTGTAACGTAATAGTATACAACGTTATACGTTATAACGTATTGCTACATAACATTATACGTTATAAGGTTATAGTAAACAACGTTATATGTTATAGCATAATGCTACATAACGTTATACGTTATAACGTAATGCTACATAACGTTATAGGTTATAAGGTAGTAGTATACAACGTTATACGTTATAACGTAATGCTACATAACGTTATACGTTATAACGTAATAGTATACAACGTTATACGTTATAACGTAATGCTATCTAACGTTATACGTGATAAGGTTATAGTATACAACGTTATATGTTATAGCATAATGCTACATAACGTTATACGTTATAACGTAATGCTACATAACGTTATACGTTATATGGTAGTAGTATACAACGTTATACGTTATAACGTAATGCTACATAACGTTATACGTTATAACGTAATAGTATACAACGTTATACGTTATAACGTAATGCTATCTAACGTTATACGTTATAACGTAATAGTATACAACGTTATACGTTATAATGTAATGCTACATATCATTATACGTTATAACGTCATGCTACATAACGTTATACGTTATAACGTAATAGTATACAACGTTATACGTTATAACGTAATGCTACATAACGTTATACGTTATAAGGTAATAGTATACCACGTTATACGTTATAACGTAATGCTACATAACGTTATACGTTATAACGTAATAGTATACAACGTTATACGTTATAACGTAATGCTACATAACGTTATACGTTATAACGTAATAGTATACAACGTTATACGTTATAACGTAATGCTATCTAACGTTATACGTTATAACGTAATAGTATACAACGTTATACGTTATAACGTAATGCTACATATCGTTATACGTTGTAACGTAATAGTATACAACGTTATACGTTATAACGTATTGCTACATAACATTATACGTTATAAGGTCATAGTAAACAACGTTATATGTTATAGCATAATGCTACATAACGTTATACGTTATAACGTAATGCTACATAACGTTATAGGTTATAAGGTAGTAGTATACAACGTTATACGTTATAACGTAATGCTACATAACGTTATACGTTATAACGTAATAGTATACAACGTTATACGTTATAACGTAATGCTACATAACATTATACGTTATAAGGTTATAGTAAACAACGTTATATGTTATAGCATAATGCTACATAACGTTATACGTTATAACGTAATGCTACATAACGTTATAGGTTATAAGGTAGTAGTATACAACGTTATACGTTATAACGTAATGCTACATAACGTTATACGTTATAACGTAATAGTATACAACGTTATACGCTATAACGTAATGCTACATAACGTTATACGTTATAACGTAATAGTATACAACGTTATACGTTATAACGTAATAGTATACAACGTTATACGTTATAACGTAATGCTACATATCGTTATACGTTGTAACGTAGTAGTATACAACGTTATACGTTATAACGTAATGCTACATAACATTATACGTTATAAGGTTATAGTAAACAACGTTATATTTTATAGCATAATGCTACATAACGTTATACGTTATAACGTAATGCTACATAACGTTATACGTTATAAGGTAGTAGTATACAACGTTATACGTTATAACGTAATGCTACATAACGTTATACGTTATAACGTAATAGTATACAACGAAATACGTTATAACGTAATGCTACATAACGTTATACGTTATAAGGTAATAGTATATAACGTTATACGTTATAACGTAATGCTACATATCGTTATACGTTGTAACATAATAGTATACAACGTTATACGTTATAACGTAATGCTACATAACATTATACGTTATAAGCTTATAGTAAACAACGTTATATGTTATAGCATAATGCTACATAACGTTATACGTTATAACGTAATGCTACATAACGTTATAGGTTATAAGGTAGTAGTATACAACGTTATACGTTATAACGTAATGCTACATAACGTTATACGTTATAACGTAATAGTATACAACGTTATACGTTATAACGTAATGCTACATATCGTTATACGTTGTAACGTAGTAGTATACAACGTTATACGTTCTAACGTAATGCTACATAACATTATACGTTATAAGGTTATAGTAAACAACGTTATATGTTATAGCATAATGCTACATAACGTTATACGTTATAACGTAATGCTACATAACGTTATAGGTTATAAGGTAGTAGTATACAACGTTATACGTTATAACGTAATAGTATACAACGTTATACGTTATAACGTAATGCTACATAACGTTATACGTTATAAGGTAATAGTATACCACGTTATACGTTATAACGTAATGCTACATAACGTAATACGTTATAACGTAATAGTATACAACGTTATACGTTATAACGTAATGCTACATAACATTATACGTTATAACGTAATAGTATACAACGTTATACGTTATAACGTAATGCTACATAACGTTATACGTTATAACGTAATAGTATACAACGAAATACGTTATAACGTAATGCTACATAACGTTATACGTTATAAGGTAATAGTATATAACGTTATACGTTATAGCGTAATGCTCCATAACGTTATACGTTATAAGGTAATAGTATATAACTTTATACGTTATAACGTAATGCTACATAACGTAATACGTTATAAGGTAACAGTACATAGCGTTATACGATACAACGTAGTGCTACATAACGTTATACGTTATAACGTGGTGCTACATAACGTTATACGTTATAACGTCGTTCTACATAACGTTATACGTTATAACGTAATAGTATACAACGTTATACGTTATAACGTAATGCTACATAACGTTATACGTTATAACGTAATAGTATACAACGTTATACGTTATAACGTAATGCTATCTAACGTTATACGTTATAACGTAATAGTATACAACGTTATACGTTATAACGTAATGCTACATATCGTTATACGTTGTAACGTAATAGTATACAACGTTATACGTTATAACGTAATGCTACATAACATTATACGTTATAAGGTTATAGTAAACAACGTTATACGTTATAACGTAATGCTACATATAGTTATACGTTATAACGTAATAGTATACAATGTTATACGTTATAACGTAATGCTACATAACGTTATACGTTATAACGTAATAGTATACAACGTTATACGTTATAACGTAATGCTATCTAACGTTATACGTTATAACGTAATAGTATACAACGTTATACGTTATAGTGTAATGCTACATATCGTTATACGTTATAACGTCATGCTACATAACGTTATACGTTATAACGTAATAGTATACAACGTTATACGTTATAACGTAATGCTACATAACGTTATACGTTATAAGGTAATAGTATACCACGTTATACGTTATAACGTAATGCTACATAACGTTATACGTTATAACGTAATAGTATACAACGTTATACGTTATAACGTAATGCTACATAACGTTATACGTTATAAGGTAATAGTATACAACGTTATACGTTATAACGTAATGCTATCTAACGTTATACGTTATAACGTAATAGTATACAACGTTATACGTTATAACGTAATGCTACATATCGTTATACGTTGTAACGTAATAGTATACAACGTTATACGTTATAACGTATTGCTACATAACATTATACGTTATAAGGTTATAGTAAACAACGTTATATGTTATAGCATAATGCTACATAACGTTATACGTTATAACGTAATGCTACATAACGTTATAGGTTATAAGGTAGTAGTATACAACGTTATACGTTATAACGTAATGCTACATAACGTTATACGTTATAACGTAATAGTATACAACGTTATACGTTATAACGTAATGCTATCTAACGTTATACGTTATAAGGTTGTAGTATACAACGTTATATGTTATAGCATAATGCTACATAACGTTATACGTTATAACGTAATGCTACATAACGTTATACGTTATAAGGTAGTAGTATACAACGTTATACGTTATAACGTAATGCTACATAACGTTATACGTTATAACGTAATAGTATACAACGAAATACGTAATAACGTAATGCTACATAACGTTATACGTTATAAGGTAATAGTATATAACGTTATACGTGGTAACGTAATGCTACATATCGTTATACGTTGTAACGTAATAGTATACAACGTTATACGTTATAACGTAATGCTACATAACATTATACGTTATAAGGTTATAGTAAACAACGTTATATGTTATAGCATAATGCTACATAACGTTATACGTTATAACGTAATGCTACATAACGTTATAGGTTATAAGGTAGTAGTATACAACGTTATACGTTATAACGTAATGCTACATAACGTTATACGTTATAACGTAATAGTATACAACGTTATACGTTATAACGTAATGCTACATAACGTTATACGTTATAACGTAATAGTATACAACGTTATACGTTATAACGTAATGCTATCTAACGTTATACGTTATAACGTAATAGTATACAACGTTATACGTTATAACGTAATGCTACATATCGTTATACGTTGTAACGTAGTAGTATACAACGTTATAAGTTATAACGTAATGCTACATAACATTATACGTTATAAGGTTATAGTAAACAACGTTATATGTTATAGCATAATGCTACATAACGTTATACGTTATAACGTAATGCTACATAACGTTATAGGTTATAAGGTAGTAGTATACAACGTTATACGTTATAACGTAATGCTACATAACGTTATACGTTATAACGTAATAGTATACAACGTTATACGTTATAACGTAATGCTATCTAACGTTATACGTTATAAGGTTATAGTATACAACGTTATATGTTATAGCATAATGCTTCATAACGTTATACGTTATAACGTAATGCTACATAACGTTATACGTTATAACGTAATGCTACATAACGTTATACGTTATAACGTAATAGTATACAACGTTATACGTTATAACGTAATGCTACATATAGTTATACGTTATAACGTAATAGTATACAATGTTATACGTTATAACGTAATGCTACATAACGTTATACGTTATAACGTAATGCTACATAACGTTATACGTTATAACGTAATAGTATACAACGTTATACGTTAGAACGTAATGCTATCTAACGTTATACGTTATAAGGTTGTAGTATACAACGTTATATGTTATAGCATAATGCTACATAACGTTATACGTTATAACGTAATAGTATACAACGAAATACGTTATAACGTAATGCTACATAACGTTATACGTTATAAGGTAATAGTATATAACGTTATACGTTATAACGTAATGCTACATATCGTTATACGTTGTAACATAATAGTATACAACGTTATACGTTATAACGTAATGCTACATAACATTATACGTTATAAGCTTATAGTAAACAACGTTATATGTTATAGCATAATGCTACATAACGTTATACGTTATAACGTAATGCTACATAACGTTATAGGTTATAAGGTAGTAGTATACAACGTTATACGTTATAACGTAATGCTACATAACGTTATACGTTATAACGTAATAGTATACAACGTTATACGTTATAACGTAATGCTATCTAACGTTATACGTTATAACGTAATAGTATACAACGTTATACGTTATAACGTAATGCTACATATCGTTATACGTTGTAACGTAGTAGTATACAACGTTATAAGTTTTAACGTAATGCTACATAACATTATACGTTATAAGGTTATAGTAAACAACGTTATATGTTATAGCATAATGCTACATAACGTTATACGTTATAACGTAATGCTACATAACGTTATAGGCTATAAGGTAGTAGTATACAACGTTATACGTTATAACGTAATGCTACATAACGTTATACGTTATAACGTAATAGTATACAACGTTATACGTTATAACGTAATGCTATCTAACGTTATACGTTATAAGGTTATAGTATACAACGTTATATGTTATAGCATAATGCTTCATAACGTTATACGTTATAACGTAATGCTACATAACTTTATACGTTATAAGGTAGTAGTATACAACGTTATACGTTATAACGTAATGCTTCATAACGTTATACGTTATAACGTACTAGTATACAACGTTATACGTTATAACGTAATGCTACATAACGTTATACGTTATAACGTAATAGTATACAACGTTATACGTTATAACGTAATGCTACATATAGTTATACGTTATAACGTAATAGTATACAATGTTATACGTTATAACGTAATGCTACATAACGTTATACGTTATAACGTAATGCTACATAACGTTATACGTTATAACGTAATGCTACATAACGTTATACGTTATAACGTAATAGTATACAACGTTATACGTTATAACGTAATAGTATACAACGTTATACGTTATAACGTAATGCTACATATAGTTATACGTTATAACGTAATAGTATACAATGTTATACGTTATAACGTAATGCTACATAACGTTATACGTTATAACGTAATAGTATACAACGTTATACGTTATAACGTAATGCTATCTAACGTTATACGTTATAACGTAATAGTATACAACGTTATACGTTATAATGTAATGCTACATATCGTTATACGTTATAACGTCATGCTACATAATGTTATACGTTATAACGTAATAGTATACAACGTTATACGTTATAACGTAATGCTACATAACGTTATACGTTATAAGGTAATAGTATACCACGTTATACGTTATAACGTAATGCTACATAACGTTATACGTTATAACGTAATAGTATACAACGTTATACGTTATAACGTAATGCTACATAACGTTATACGTTATAACGTAATAGTATACAACGTTATACGTTATAACGTAATGCTATCTAACGTTATACGTTATAACGTAATAGTATACAACGTTATACGTTATAACGTAATGCTACATATCGTTATACGTTGTAACGTAATAGTATACAACGTTATACGTTATAACGTATTGCTACATAACATTATACGTTATAAGGTTATAGTAAACAACGTTATATGTTATAGCATAATGCTACATAACGTTATACGTTATAACGTAATGCTACATAACGTTATAGGTTATAAGGTAGTAGTATACAACGTTATACGTTATAACGTAATGCTACATAACGTTATACGTTATAACGTAATAGTATACAACGTTATACGTTATAACGTAATGCTATCTAACGTTATACGTTATAAGGTTATAGTATACAACGTTATATGTTATAGCATAATGCTACATAACGTTATACGTTATAACGTAATGCTACATAACGTTATACGTTATATGGTAGTAGTATACAACGTTATACGTTATAACGTAATGCTACATAACGTTATACGTTATAACGTAATAGTATACAACGTTATACGTTATAACGTAATGCTATCTAACGTTATACGTTATAACGTAATAGTATACAACGTTATACGTTATAATGTAATGCTACATATCGTTATACGTTATAACGTCATGCTACATAACGTTATACGTTATAACGTAATAGTATACAACGTTATACGTTATAACGTAATAGTATACAACGCTATACGTTATAACGTAATGCTATCTAACGTTATACGTTATAAGGTTGTAGTATACAACGTTATATGTTATAGCATAATGCTACATAACGTTATACGTTATAACGTAATGCTACATAACGTTATACGTTATAACGTAATAGTATACAACGTTATACGTTATAACGTAATGCTACATAACGTTATACGTTATAACGTAGTAGTATACAACGTTATACGTTATAACGTAATGCTACATAACGTTATACGTTATAACGTAATAGTATACAACGCTATACGTTATAACGTAATGCTATCTAACGTTATACGTTATAAGGTTGTAGTATACAACGTTATATGTTATAGCATAATGCTACATAACGTTATACGTTATAACGTAATGCTACATAACGTTATACGTTATAACGTAATAGTATACAACGTTATACGTTATAACGTAATGCTACATAACGTTATACGTTATAACGTAATAGTATACAACGTTATACGTTATAACGTAATGCTACATAACGTTATACGTTATAACGTAATAGTATACAACGTTATACGTTATAACGTAATGCTATCTAACGTTATACGTTATAACGTAATAGTATACAACGTTATACGTTATAACGTAATGCTACATATCGTTATACGTTGTAACGTAGTAGTATACAACGTTATACGTTATAACGTAATGCTACATAACATTATACGTTATAAGGTTATAGTAAACAACGTTATATGTTATAGCATAATCCTACATAACGTTATACGTTATAACGTAATGCTACATAACGTTATACGTTATAACGTACTAGTATACAACGTTATACGTTATAACGTAATGCTACATAACGTTATACGTTATAACGTAATAGTATACAACGTTATACGTTATAACGTAATGCTACATATAGTTATACGTTATAACGTAATAGTATACAATGTTATACGTTATAACGTAATGCTACATAACGTTATACGTTATAACGTAATGCTACATAACGTTATACGTTATAACGTAATGCTACATAACGTTATACGTTATAACGTAATAGTATACAACGTTATACGTTATAACGTAATGCTACATTACGTTATACGTTATAACGTAATAGTATACAACGTTATACGTTATAACGTAATGCTACATATAGTTATACGTTATAACGTAATAGTATACAATGTTATACGTTATAACGTAATGCTACATAACGTTATACGTTATAACGTAATAGTATACAACGTTATACGTTATAACGTAATGCTATCTAACGTTATACGTTATAACGTAATAGTATACAACGTTATACGTTATAACGTAATGCTACATAACGTTATACGTTATAAGGTAATAGTATACCACGTTATACGTTATAACGTAATGCTACATAACGTTATACGTTATAACGTAATAGTATACAACGTTATACGTTATAACGTAATGCTACATAACGTTATACGTTATAACGTAATAGTATACAACGTTATACGTTATAACGTAATGCTATCTAACGTTATACGTTATAACGTAATAGTATACAACGTTATACGTTATAACGTAATGCTACATATCGTTATACGTTGTAACGTAATAGTATACAACGTTATACGTTATAACGTATTGCTACATAACATTATACGTTATAAGGTTATAGTAAACAACGTTATATGTTATAGCATAATGCTACATAACGTTATACGTTATAACGTAATGCTACATAACGTTATAGGTTATAAGGTAGTAGTATACAACGTTATACGTTATAACGTAATGCTACATAACGTTATACGTTATAACGTAATAGTATACAACGTTATACGTTATAACGTAATGCTATCTAACGTTATACGTTATAAGGTTATAGTATACAACGTTATATGTTATAGCATAATGCTACATAACGTTATACGTTATAACGTAATGCTACATAACGTTATACGTTATATGGTAGTGGTATACAACGTTATACGTTATAACGTAATGCTACATAACGTTATACGTTATAACGTAATAGTATACAACGTTATACGTTATAACGTAATGCTATCTAACGTTATACGTTATAACGTAATAGTATACAACGTTATACGTTATAATGTAATGCTACATATCGTTATACGTTATAACGTCATGCTACATAACGTTATACGTTACAACGTAATAGTATACAACGTTATACGTTATAACGTAATGCTACATAACGTTATACGTTATAAGGTAATAGTATACCACGTTATACGTTATAACGTAATGCTACATAACGTTATACGTTATAACGTAATAGTATACAACGTTATACGTTATAACGTAATGCTACATAACGTTATACGTTATAACGTAATAGTATACAACGTTATACGTTATAACGTAATGCTATCTAACGTTATACGTTATAACGTAATAGTATACAACGTTATACGTTATAACGTAATGCTACATATCGTTATACGTTGTAACGTAATAGTATACAACGTTATACGTTATAACGTATTGCTACATAACGTTATACGTTATAAGGTCATAGTAAACAACGTTATATGTTATAGCATAATGCTACATAACGTTATACGTTATAACGTAATGCTACATAACGTTATAGGTTATAAGGTAGTAGTATACAACGTTACACGTTATAACGTAATGCTACATAACGTTATACGTTATAACGTAATAGTATACAACGCTATACGTTATAACGTAATGCTATCTAACGTTATACGTTATAAGGTTGTAGTATACAACTTTATATGTTATAGCATAATGCTACATAACGTTATACGTTATAACGTAATGCTACATAACGTTATACGTTATAAGGTAGTAGTATACAACGTTATACGTTATAACGTAATGCTACATAACGTTATACGTTATAACGTAATAGTATACAACGAAATACGTTATAACGTAATGCTACATAACGTTATACGTTATAAGGTAATAGTATATAACGTTATACGTTATAACGTAATGCTACATATCGTTATACGTTGTAACGTAATAGTATACAACGTTATACGTTATAACGTAATGCTACATAACATTATACGTTATAAGGTTATAGTAAACAACGTTATATGTTATAGCATAATGCTACATAACGTTATACGTTATAACGTAATGCTACATAACGTTATAGGTTATAAGGTAGTAGTATACAACGTTATACGTTATAACGTAATGCTACATAACGTTATACGTTATAACGTAATAGTATACAACGTTATACGTTATAACGTAATGCTACATAACGTTATACGTTATAACGTAATAGTATACAACGAAATACGTTATAACGTAATGCTACATAACGTTATACGTTATAAGGTAATAGTATATAACGTTATACGTTATAACGTAATGCTACATATCGTTATACGTTGTAACGTAATAGTATACAACGTTATACGTTATAACGTAATGCTACATAACATTATACGTTATAAGGTTATAGTAAACAACGTTATATGTTATAGCATAATGATACATAACGTTATACGTTATAACGTAATGCTACATAACGTTATAGGTTATAAGGTAGTAGTATACATCGTTATACGTTATAACGTAATGCTACATAACGTTATACGTTATAACGTAATAGTATACAACGTTATACGTTATAACGTAATGCTACATAACGTTATACGTTATAACGTAATAGTATACAACGTTATACGTTATAACGTAATGCTATCTAACGTTATACGTTATAACGTAATAGTATACAACGTTATACGTTATAACGTAATGCTACATATCGTTATACGTTGTAACGTAGTAGTATACAACGTTATACGTTATAACGTAATGCTACATAACATTATACGTTATAAGGTTATAGTAAACAACGTTATATGTTATAGCATAATGCTACATAACGTTATACGTTATAACGTAATGCTACATAACGTTATAGGTTATAAGGTAGTAGTATACAACGTTATACGTTATAACGTAATGCTACATAACGTTATACGTTATAACGTAATAGTATACAACGTTATACGTTATAACGTAATGCTATCTAACGTTATACGTTATAAGGTTATAGTATACAACGTTATATGTTATAGCATAATGCTACATAACGTTATACGTTATAACGTAATGCTACATAACGTTATACGTTATAACGTAATAGTATACAATGTTATACGTTATAACGTAATGCTACATAACGTTATACGTTATAACGTAATAGTATACAACGTTATACGTTATAACGTAATGCTATCTAACGTTATACGTTATAACGTAATAGTATACAACGTTATACGTTATAATGTAATGCTACATATCGTTATACGTTATAACGTCATGCTACATAATGTTATACGTTATAACGTAATAGTATACAACGTTATACGTTATAACGTAATGCTACATAACGTTATACGTTATAAGGTAATAGTATACCACGTTATACGTTATAACGTAATGCTACATAACGTTATACGTTATAACGTAATAGTATACAACGTTATACGTTATAACGTAATGCTACATAACGTTATACGTTAATACGTAATAGTATACAACGTTATACGTTATAACGTAATGCTATCTAACGTTATACGTTATAACGTAATAGTATACAACGTTATACGTTATAACATAATGCTACATATCGTTATACGTTGTAACGTAATAGTATACAACGTTATACGTTATAACGTATTGCTACATAACATTATACGTTATAAGGTTATAGTAAACAACGTTATATGTTATAGCATAATGCTACATAACGTTATACGTTATAACGTAATGCTACATAACGTTATAGGTTATAAGGTAGTAGTATACAACGTTATACGTTATAACGTAATGCTACATAACGTTATACGTTATAACGTAATAGTATACAACGTTATACGTTATAACGTAATGCTATCTAACGTTATACGTTATAAGGTTATAGTATACAACGTTATATGTTATAGCATAATGCTACATAACGTTATACGTTATAACGTAATGCTACATAACGTTATACGTTATATGGTAGTAGTATACAACGTTATACGTTATAACGTAATGCTACATAACGTTATACGTTATAACGTACTAGTATACAACGTTATACGTTATAACGTCGTGCTACATAACGTTATACGTTATAACGCAATAGTATACAACGTTATACGTTATAACGTAATGCTACATAACGTTATACGTTATAACGTAATAGTATACAACGTTATACGTTATAACGTAATGCTACATATAGTTATACGTTATAACGTAATAGTATACAATGTTATACGTTATAACGTAATGCTACATAACGTTATACGTTATAACGTAATGCTACATAACGTTATACGTTATAACGTAATAGTATACAATGTTATACGTTATAACGTAATGCTACATAACGTTATACGTTATAACGTAATAGTATACAACGTTATACGTTATAACGTAATGCTATCTAACGTTATACGTTATAACGTAATAGTATACAACGCTATACGTTATAACGTAATGCTATCTAACGTTATACGTTATAAGGTTGTAGTATACAACTTTATATGTTATAGCATAATGCTACATAACGTTATACGTTATAACGTAATGCTACATAACGTTATACGTTATAAGGTAGTAGTATACAACGTTATACGTTATAACGTAATGCTACATAACGTTATACGTTATAACGTAATAGTATACAACGAAATACGTTATAACGTAATGCTACATAACGTTATACGTTATAACGTATTAGTATACAACGTTATACGTTATAACGTCGTGCTACATAACGTTATACGTTATAACGTAATAGTATACAACGTTATACGTTATAACGTAATGCTACATAACGTTATACGTTATAACGTAATAGTATACAACGTTATACGTTATAACGTAATGCTACATAACGTTATACGTTATAACGTAATAGTATACAACGTTATACGTTGTAACGTAATGCTACATAACGTTATACGTTATAACGTAACAGTATGTAACGTTATATGTTATACGGTAATAATATATAATGTTATACGTTGTAACATAATGCTGCATAACGTTATAAGTTATAACGTAGTGCTACATAACGTTATACGTTATATGGTAATAGTATATAGCGTTATACATTATAAGGTAACAGTATATAACTTCATACGTGATGATGTAATTGAATATAGCGTACAACGTTATAAGGTAATAGTATATAACGTATAAAGTTATAAGGTAATAGTATATAACTTACAACGGTGGGAATGCTTTCGACAGTGTTGGAATGCTTTCTACAGGCTTGGAATGCTTTCGACAGCATTGGAGTGCTTTCAACTGGCTTGGAATGCTTTCGAAAGGGTTGGAATGCTTTCTACAGTGTTGGAATGCTTTCTACAGGGTTGGAATGCTTTCTACAGTGTTGTAATGCTTTCTACAGAGTTGGAATACATTCCACAGAGTTGGAAAACGTTTTGCATTGTTAGAATGCTATGTACAGAGTTGGAATGCTTTCGACAGTGTTGGAACACATTTGTACAGAGTTGGAATTCATTCGACAGGGTTGGAATGCTTTGGACAGAGTTGGAATTCTTTCTACAGGGTTGGAATGCTTTCTACAGGGTTGGAATGCTTTCGACAGGGTTGGAATGCTTTCTACAGGGTTGGAATGCTTCCTACAGGGATGGAATGCTTTCTACAGTATTGGAATGCTTTGGACAGAGTTGGAATGCTTTCGACAGTGTTGGAAAACATTTGTACAGAGTTGGGATGCTTTGTACAGAGTTCGAATGCTTTGGACAGAGTTGGAATGCTTTCTACAGGGTTGGAATGCTTTCTACAGGGTTGGAATGCTTTCTACAGTGTTGGAATGCTTTCGACAGCGTTTGAATGCTTTCGACAGAGTTGGAATACCTTTGTACAGAGTCAGAATGTTATGTACAGGGCTGGAATTCCTTCTACAGAGTTGCAATACCTTTGTACAGAGTTGGAATGCGATCTACAGGGTTGGAATAACTTTGTACAGAGTTGGAATGCTTTCTACAGGGTGGGAATGCTTTCTACAGGGTTGGAATGCTTTCGGCAGAGTTGGAATACCTTTGTACAGAGTCAGAATGTTATGTACAGGGTTGGAATTCATTCTACAGAGTTGGAATACCTTTGTACAGAGTTGGAATGCTTTCTACAGGTTTGGAACACATTTGTACAGAGTTGGGGTGCCTTCTACAGGGTTGGAATGCTTTCGACAGAGTGGGAATACCTTTGTACAGAGTCAGAATGTTATGTACAGGGTTGGAGCAGCTTTGTACAGGGTTGGAATACTTTCTGCAGTTTTGGAATGCTTTCTAGAGGGTTGGAATGATTTCGACAGGGTTGGAATGCTTTCGACAGAGTTGGAATACCTTTGTACAGAGTCAGAATGTTATGTACAGGGTTGGTATGCTTTCTACAGGGTTCGAATGCTTGCCAGAGTGTTGGAATGCTTTGGACAGAGTTGGAAGACCTTTCTACAGAGTTGGCAGACCTCTCTACAGAGTTTGAATGCATTATACAGGGTTGGAATGCTTTCGACAGGGTTGGAATGCTTTGGACAGAGTTGGAATGCTTGCTACAGCGTTGGAGTGCTTCCTACAGAGTTGGTATGCTTTCTACAGAGTTGGTATGCTTTCTACAGAGTTGGAATTCCTTTGTACAGTGTTGGAATGCTTTCTACAGGGTTGGAATGCTTTCAACAGGGTTGGAATGCTTTCGACAGTGTTGGAATACCTTTGTACAGAGTTAGAATGTTAAGTGCAGGGTTGGAATGCTTTGTACAGAGATGGAGTGCTTTGGACAGAGTTGGAATGCTTTAGACAGTGTTGGAAAACGTTCTACAGAGTTGGAAAGCATTTGTACAGAGTTGGAATGCTTTCTACAGAGTTGGAATGCTTCCTACAGCGTTGGAGTGCTTCCTACAGAGTTGGTATGCTTTCTACAGAGTTGGTATGCTTTCTACAGAGTTGGAATTCCTTTGTACAGTGTTGGAATGCTTTCTACAGGGTTGGAATGCTTTCAACAGGGTTGGAATGCTTTCGACAGTGTTGGAATACCTTTGTACAGAGTTAGAATGTTAAGTGCAGGGTTGGAATGCTTTGTACAGAGATGGAGTGCTTTGGACAGAGTTGGAATGCTTTAGACAGTGTTGGAAAACGTTCTACAGAGTTGGAAAGCATTTGTACAGAGTTGGAATGCTTTCTACAGAGTTGGAATGCTTCCTACAGCGTTGGAGTGCTTCCTACAGAGTTGGTATGCTTTCTACAGAGTTGGTATGCTTTCTACAGGGTAGGAATGCTTTCGACAGAGTTGGAATACCTTTGTACAGGGTTGGAATACCTTTGTACAGAGTTGGAATGTTATGTACAGGGTTGGAATTATTTCTACAGAGTTGGAATACCTTTGTACAGAGTCAGAGTGTTATGTACAAGGTTGGAATTCTTTCTACAGAGTTGGAATACCTTTGTACAGAGTTGGAATGCTTTCTATAGGGTTGGAATACCTTTGTACAGAGTTGGAATGCTTTCGACAGTGTTGGAATACCTTTGTACAGAGTCAGAATGTTATGTACAGGGTTGGAATTATTTCTACAGCGTTGGAATACCTTTGTACAGAGTCAGAATGTTATGTACAGGGTAGGAATTCTTTCTACAGAGTTGGAATACCTTTGTACAGAGTTGGAATACCTTTGTACAGAGCTGGAATACCTTTGTACAGAGTTGAAGTACCCTTGTACAGAGTTGGAATGCTTTCTACAGGGTTGGAATCCTTTCAAACGGTTGGAACGCTTGCGACAGAGTTGGAATACCGTTGTACAGAGTTGGAACAGCTTTGTACAGGGTTGGAATACTTTCTACAGGGTTGGAATGCTTTCTAGAGGGTTGGAATACTTTCGACAGGGTTGGAATGCTTTCTACAGGGTTGGAATACCTTTGTACAGAGTCAGAATGTTATGTACAGGGTTGGAATTCTTTCTACAGAGTTGGAATACCTTTGTACAGAGTTGGAATGCTTTCTACAGGGTTGGAATGCTTTCGACAGAGTTGGAATACCTTTGTACAGGGTTGGAACAGCTTTGTACAGGGTGGGAATACTTTCTACAGGGTTGGAATGCTTTCTAGAGGGTTGGAATGCTTTCTAGAGGGTTGGAATGCTTTCTACAGGGTTGGAATGCTTTCTACAGAGTTGGAATACCTTTGTACAGGGTTGGAACAGCTTTGTACAGGGTTGGAATACTTTCTACAGGGTTGGAATGCTTTCTAGAGGGTTGGAATACTTTCGGCAGGGTTGGAATGCTTTCTACAGGGTTGGAATACCTTTGTACAGGGTTGGAATGCTTTCTACTGGGTTGGAATACCTTTGTACAGAGTCAGAATGTTATGTACAGGGTTGGAATTCTTTCTACAGAGTTGGAATACCTTTGCACAGAGTTGGAATGCTTTCTACAGGGTTGGAATGCTTTCGACAGAGTTGGAATACCTTTGTACAGTGTTGGAACAGCTTTGTACATGGTGGGAATACTTTCTACAGGGTTGGAATGCTTTCTAGAGGGTTGGAATACCTTTGTACAGAGTTGGAATGCTTTCTACAGGGTCGGAATGCTTTCTACAGTGTTTTAATGCTTTCTACAGGGTTGGAATGCTTTCTACAGGGTTGGAATGCTTTCTACAGTGTTGGAATACCTTTGTACAGTGTTGGAACAGCTTTGTACAGGGTGGGAATACTTTTTACAGGGTTGGAATGCTTTCTATAGGGTTGGAATACCTTTGTACAGAGTTGGAATGCTTTCGACAGTGTTGGAATACCTTTGTACAGAGTCAGAATGTTATGTACAGGGTTGGAATTATTTCTACAGCGTTGGAATACCTTTGTACAGAGTCAGAATGTTATGTACAGGGTAGGAATTCTTTCTACAGAGTTGGAATACCTTTGTACAGAGTTGGAATACCTTTGTACAGAGTTGGAATACCTTTGTACAGAGTTGAAGTACCCTTGTACAGAGTTGGAATGCTTTCTACAGGGTTGGAATGCTTTCAAACGGTTGGAACGCTTTCGACAGAGTTGGAATACCGTTGTACAGAGTTGGAACAGCTTTGTACAGGGTTGGAATACTTTCTACAGGGTTGGAATGCTTTCTAGAGGGTTGGAATACTTTCGACAGGGTTGGAATGCTTTCTACAGGGTTGGAATACCTTTGTACAGAGTCAGAATGTTATGTACAGGGTTGGAATTCTTTCTACAGAGATGGAATACCTTTGTACAGAGTTGGAATGCTTTCTACAGGGTTGGAATGCTTTCGACAGAGTTGGAATACCTTTGTACAGGGTTGGAACAGCTTTGTACAGGGTGGGAATACTTTCTACAGGGTTGGAATGCTTTCTAGAGGGTTGGAATGCTTTCTAGAGGGTTGGAATGCTTTCTAGAGGGTTGGAATGCTTTCTACAGGGTTGGAATGCTTTCTACAGGGTTGGAATACCTTTGTACAGGGTTGGAATGCTTTCTACTGGGTTGGAATACCTTTGTACAGAGTCAGAATGTTATGTACAGGGTTGGAATTCTTTCTACCGAGTTGGAATACCTTTGTACAGAGTTGGAATGCTTTCTACAGGGTTGGAATACCTTTGTACAGAGTCAGAATGTTATGTACAGGGTTGGAATTCTTTCTACAGAGTTGGAATACCTTTGTACAGAGTTGGAATGCTTTCTACAGGGTTGGAATGCTTTCGACAGAGTTGGAATTCCTTTGTACAGGGTTGGAACAGCTTTGTACAGGGTGGGAATACTTTCTACAGGGTTGGAATGCTTTCTAGAGGGTTGGAATGCTTTCTACAGGGTTGGAATGCTTTCTACAGAGTTGGAATACCTTTGTACAGGGTTGGAACAGCTTTGTACAGGGTTGGAATACTTTCTACAGGGTTGGAATGCTTTCTAGAGGGTTGGAATACTTTCGACAGGGTTGGAATGCTTTCTACAGGGTTGGAATACCTTTGTACAGGGTTGGAATGCTTTCTACTGGGTTGGAATACCTTTGTACAGAGTCAGAATGTTATGTACAGGGTTGGAATTCTTTCTACAGAGTTGGAATACCTTTGTACAGAGTTGGAATGCTTTCTACAGGGTTGGAATACCTTTGTACAGAGTCAGAATGTTATGTACAGGGTTGGAATTCTTTCTACAGAGTTGGAATACCTTTGTACAGAGTTGGAATGCTTTCTACAGGGTTGGAATGCTTTCGACAGAGTTGGAATACCTTTGTACAGGGTTGGAACAGCTTTGTACAGGGTGGGAATACTTTCTACAGGGTTGGAATGCTTTCTAGAGGGTTGGAATGCTTTCTAGAGGGTTGGAATGCTTTCTACAGGGTTGGAATGCTTTCTACAGAGTTGGAATACCTTTGTACAGGGTTGGAACAGCTTTGTACAGGGTTGGAATACTTTCTACAGGGTTGGAATGCTTTCTAGAGGGTTGGAATACTTTCGACAGGGTTGGAATGCTTTCTACAGGGTTGGAATACCTTTGTACAGGGTTGGAATGCTTTCTACTGGGTTGGAATACCTTTGTACAGAGTCAGAATGTTATGTACAGGGTTGGAATTCTTTCTACAGAGTTGGAATACCTTTGTACAGAGTTGGAATGCTTTCTACAGGGTTGGAATGCTTTCGACAGAGTTGGAATACCTTTGTACAGTGTTGGAACAGCTTTGTACAGGGTGGGAATACTTTCTACAGGGTTGGAATGCTTTCTAGAGGGTTGGAATACCTTTGTACAGAGTTGGAATGCTTTCTACAGGGTCGGAATGCTTTCTACAGTGTTTTAATGCTTTCTACAGGGTTGGAATGCTTTCTACAGGGTTGGAATGCTTTCTACAGTGTTGGAATACCATTGTACAGGGTTGGAATGCTTTCTACAGGGTTGGAATACCTTTGTACAGAGTCAGAATGTTATGTACAGGGTTGGAATTCTTTCTACAGAGTTGGAATACCTTTGTACAGAGTTGGAATGCTTTCTACAGGGTTGGAATGCTTTCTACAGGGTTGGAATGCTTTCTACAGGTTTGGAATACCTTTGTACAGAGTTGGAATGCTTTCTACAGGGTTGGAATGCATTCGACAGAGTTGGAATACCTTTGTACAGAGTCAGAATGTTATGTACAGGGTTGGAATTCGTTCTACAGAGTTGGAATACCTTTGTACAGAGTTGGAATGCTTTCTACAGGGTTGGAATGCTTTCTACATGGTTGGAATGCTTTCGACAGAGTTGGAATACCCTTGTACGGTGTTGGAATGCTTTCTACAGGGTTGGAATACATTTGTACAGAGTTGGAATGCTTTCTACAGGGTTGGAATGCTTTCGACAGTGTTGGAATACCTTTGTACAGGGTTGGAACAGCTTTGTACAGGGTTGGAATACTTTCTACAGGGTTGGAATGCGTTCTAGAGGGTTGGAATACTTTCGACAGGGTTGGAATGCTTTCTACAGGGTTGGAATACCTTTGTACAGGGTTGGAATGCTATCTACAGGGTTGGAATACCTTTGTACAGAGTCAGAATGTTATGTACAGGGTTGGAATTCTTTCTACAGAGTTGGAATACCTTTGTACAGAGTTGGAATGCTTTCTACAGGGTTGGAATGCTTTCGACAGAGTTGGAATACCTTTGTACAGGGTTGGAACAGCTTTGTACAGGGTGGGAATACTTTCTACAGGGTTGGAATGCTTTCTAGAGGGTTGGAATGCTTTCTAGAGTGTTGGAATGCTTTCTAGGGGGTTGGAATGCTTTCTACAGGGTTGGAATGCTTTCTACAGAGTTGGAATACCTTTGTACAGGGTTGGAACAGCTTTGTACAGGGTTGGAATACTTTCTACAGGGTTGGAATGCTTTCTAGAGGATTGGAATACTTTCGACAGGGTTGGAATGCTTTCTACAGGGTTGGAATACCTTTGTACAGGGTTGGAATTCTTTCTACAGGGTTGGAATACCTTTGTACAGAGTCAGAATGTTATGTACAGGGTTGGAATTCTTTCTACAGAGTTGGAATACCTTTGTACAGGGTTGGAATGCTTTCTACAGGGTTGGAATACATTTGTACAGAGTTGGAATGCTTTCTACAGGGTTGGAATGCTTTCTACAGGGTTGGAATGCTTTCTAGAGGGTTGGAATGCTTTCTACAGGGTTGGAATGCTTTCTACAGGGTTGGAATACCTTTGTACAGGGTTGGAATGCTTTCTACAGGGTTGGAATACCTTTGTACAGAGTCAGAATGTTATGTACAGGGTTGGAATTCTTTCTACAGAGTTGGAATACCTTTGTACAGAGTTGGAATGCTTTCTACAGGGTTGGAATGCTTTCGACAGAGTTGGAATACCTTTGTACAGGGTTGGAACAGCTTTGTACAGGCTGGGAATACTTTCTACAGGGTTGGAATGCTTTCTAGAGGGTTGGAATACCTTTGTACAGAGTTGGAATGCTTTCTACAGGGTCGGAATGCTTTCTACAGTGTTTTAATGCTTTCTACAGGGTTGGAATGCTTTCTACAGGGTTGGAATGCTTTCTACAGGATTGGAATGCTTTCTACAGGGTTGGAATACCATTGTACAGGGTTGGAATGCTTTCTACAGGGTTGGAATACCTTTGTACAGAGTCAGAATGTTATGTACTGGGTTGGAATTCTTTCTACAGAGTTGGAATACCTTTGTACAGAGTTGGAATGCTTTCGACAGGGTTGGAATGCTTTCTACAGGGTTGGAATGCTTTCTACAGGTTTGGAATACCTTTGTACAGAGTTGGAATGCTTTCTACAGGGTTGGAATGCATTCGACAGAGTTGGAATACCTTTGTACAGAGTCAGAATGTTATGTACAGGGTTGGAATTCGTTCTACAGAGTTGGAATACCTTTGTACAGAGTTGGAATGCTTTCTACAGGGTTGGAATGCTTTCTACATGGTTGGAATGCTTTCGACAGAGTTGGAATACCCTTGTACGGAGTTGGAATGCTTTCTACAGGGTTGGAATACATTTGTACAGAGTTGGAATGCTTTCTACAGGGTTTGAATGCTTTCTACAGGGTTGGAATGCTTTCGACAGAGTTGGAATACCTTTGTACAGGGTTGGAACAGCTTTGTACAGGGTGGGAATACTTTCTACAGGGTTGGAATGCTTTCTAGAGGGTTGGAATGCTTTCTAGAGGGTTGGAATGCTTTCTAGAGGGTTGGAATGCTTTCTACAGGGTTGGAATGCTTTCTACAGAGTTGGAATACCTTGCTACAGGGTTGGAACAGCTTTGTACAGGGTTGGAATACTTTCTACAGGGTTGGAAGGCTTTCTAGATGGTTGGAATACTTTCGACAGGGTTGGAATGCTTTCTACAGGGTTGGAATACCTTTGTACAGGGTTGGAATGCTTTCTACAGGGTTGGAATACCTTTGTACAGAGTCAGAATGTTATGTACAGGGTTCGAATTCTTTCTACAGAGTTGGAATACCTTTGTACAGAGTTGGAATGCTTTCTACAGGGTTGGAATGCTTTCTACAGGGTTGGAATACCTTTGTACAGGGTTGGAATGCTTTCTACAGGGTTGGAATACCTTTGTACAGAGTCAGAATGTTATGTACAGGGTTGGAATTCTTTCTACAGAGTTGGAATACCTTTGTACAGAGTTGGAATGCTTTCTACAGGGTTGGAATGCTTTCTACAGGGTTGGAATGCTTTCTACAGGTTTGGAATACCTTTGTACAGAGTTGGAATGCTTTCTACATGGTTGGAATGCTTTCGACAGAGTTGGAATACATTTCTACAGAGTTGGAATGCTTTCTACAGGGTTGGAATACCTTTATGCAGAGTCAGAATGTTATTTACAGTGTTGGAATTCTATCTACAGAGTTGGAATACCTGTGTACAGAGTTGGAATGCTTTCTACAGGGTGGGAATACCTTTGTACAGAGTTGGAATACCTTTGTACAGGGTTGGAACAGCTTTGTACAGGGTGGGAATACCTTCTACAGGGTTGGAATGCTTTCTAGAGGGTTGGAATGCTTTCTAGAGGGTTGGAATGCTTTCTAGAGGGTTGGAATGCTTTCTACAGTGTTGGAATGCTTTCTACAGTGTTGGAATACCTTTGTACAGGGTTGGAACAGCTTTGTACAGGTTTGGAATACTTTCTACAGGGTTGGAATGCTTTCTAGAGGGTTGGAATACTTTCGACAGGGTTGGAATGCTTTCGACAGAGTTGGAATACATTTCTACAGAGTTGGAATGCTTTCTACAGGGTTGGAATACCTTTATGCAGAGTCAGAATGTTATGTACAGTGTTGGAATTCTTTCTACAGAGTTGGAATACCTTTGTACGGAGTTGGAATGCTTTCTACAGGGTTGGAATGCTTTCGACAGAGTTGGAATGCTTTCTACAGAGTTGGAATACCTTTGTACAGAGTTGGAATGCTTTCTACAGGGTTGGAATGCTTTCTACAGGTTTGGAATACCTTTGTACAGAGTTGGAATGCTTTCTACAGGGTTGGAATGCATTCGACAGAGTTGGAATACCTTTGTACAGAGTCAGAATGTTATGTACAGGGTTGGAATTCGTTCTACAGAGTTGGAATACCTTTGTAGAGAGTTGGAATGCTTTCTACAGGGTTGGAATGCTTTCTACATGGTTGGAATGCTTTCGACAGAGTTGGAATACCCTTGTACGGAGTTGGAATGCTTTCTACAGGGTTGGAATACATTTGTACAGAGTTGGAATGCTTTCTACAGGGTTGGAATGCTTTCTACAGGTTTGGAATACCTTTGTACAGAGTTGGAATGCTTTCTACAGGGTTGGGATGCATTCGACAGAGTTGGAATACCTTTGTACAGAGTCAGAATGTTATGTACAGGGTTGGAATTCGTTCTACAGAGTTGGAATACCTTTGTACAGAGTTGGAATGCTTTCTACAGGGTTGGAATGCTTACTACATGGTTGGAATGCTTTCGACAGAGTTGGAATACCCTTGTACGGAGTTGGAATGCTTTCTACAGGGTTGGAATACATTTGTACAGAGTTGGAATGCTTTCTACAGGGTTGGAATGCTTTCTACAGGGTTGGAATGCATTCGACAGAGTTGGAATACCTTTGTACAGAGTCAGAATGTTATGTACAGGGTTGGAATTCGTTCTACAGAGTTGGAATACCTTTGTACAGAGTTGGAATGCTTTCGACAGGGTTGGAATGCTTTCTACAGGGTTGGAATACCTTTGTACAGGGTTGGAATGCTTTCTACAGGGTTGGAATACCTTTGTACAGAGTCAGAATGTTATGTACAGGGTTGGAATTCTTTCTACAGAGTTGGAATACCTTTGTACAGAGTTGGAATGCTTTCTACAGGGTTGGAATGCTTTCTACAGGGTTGGAATACCTTTGTACAGGGTTGGAATGCTTTCTACAGGGTTGGAATACCTTTGTACAGAGTCAGAATGTTATGTACAGGGTTGGAATTCTTTCTACAGAGTTGGAATACCTTTGTACAGAGTTGGAATGCTTTCTACAGGGTTGGAATGCTTTCTGCAGGGTTGGAATGCTTTCTACAGGTTTGGAATACCTATGTACAGAGTTGGAATGCTTTCTACAGGGTTGGAATGCATTCGACAGAGTTGGAATACCTTTGTACAGAGTCAGAATGTTATGTACAGGGTTGGAATTCTTTCTACAGAGTTGGAATACCTTTGTACAGAGATGGGATGCTTTCTACAGGGTTGGAGTGCTTTCTACATGGTTGGAATGCTTTCGACAGAGTTCGAATACCTTTGTACAGGGTTGGAACAGCTTTGTACAGGGTGGGAATACTTTCTACAGGGTTGGAATGCTTTCTAGAGGGTTGGAATACTTTCGACAGGGTTGGAATGCTTTCGACAGAGTTGGAATACATTTCTACAGAGTTGGAATGCTTTCTACAGGGTTGGAATACCTTTATGCAGAGTCAGAATGTTATGTACAGTGTTGGAATTCTATCTACAGAGTTGGAATACCTTTGTACAGGGTTGGAACAGCTTTGTACAGTGTGGGAATACTTTCTACAGGGTTGGAATGCTTTCTAGAGGGTTGGAATGCTTTCTAGAGGGTTGGAATGCTTTCTAGAAGGTTGGAATGCTTTCTACAGGGTTGGAATGCTTTCTACAGAGTTGGAATACCTTTGTACAGGGTTGGAACAGCTTTGTACAGAGTTGGAATACCATGCCACAGGGTTGGAACAGCTTTGTACAGGGTTGGAATACTTTCTACAGGGTTGGAATGCTTTCTAGAGGGTTGGAATACTTTCGACAGGGTTGGAATGCTTTCTACAGGGTTGGAATACCTTTGTACAGGGTTGGAATGCTTTCTACAGGGTTGGAATACCTTTGTACAGAGTCAGAATGTTATGTACAGGGTTGGAATTCTTTCTACAGAGTTGGAATACCTTTGTGCAGAGTTGGAATGCTTTCTACAGGGTTGGAATGCTTTCTACATGGTTGGAATACCTTTGTACAGAGTTGGAATGCTTTCTACAGGGTTGGAATGCTTTCTACAGTGTTTTAATGCTTTCCACAGGGTTGGAATGCTTTCTACAGGGTTGGAATGCTTTCTACAGGGTTGGAATACCTTTGTACAGGGTTGGAATGCTTTCTACAGGGTTGGAATACCTTTGTACAGAGTCAGAATGTTATGTACAGTGTTGGAATTCTTTCTACAGAGTTGGAATACCTTTGTACAGAGTTGGAATGCTTTCTACAGGGTTGGAATGCTTTCTACAGGGTTGGAATGCTTTCTACAGGTTTGGAATACCTTTGTACAGAGTTGGAATGCTTTCTACAGGGTTGGAATGCATTCGACAGAGTTGGAATACCTTTGTACAGAGTCAGAATGTTATGTACAGGGTTGGAATTCTTTCTACAGAGTTGGAATACCTTTGTACAGGGTTGGAACAGCTTTGTACAGGGTGGGAATGCTTTCTACAGGGTTGGAATGCATTCGACAGAGTTGGAATACCTTTGTACAGAGTCAGAATGTTATGTACAGGGTTGGAATTCGTTCCACAGAGTTGGAATACCTTTGTACAGAGTTGGAATGCTTTCTACAGGGTTGGAATGCTTTCTACATGGTTGGAATGCTTTCGACAGAGTTGGAATACCCTTGTACGGAGTTGGAATGCTTTCTACAGGGTTGGAATACATTTGTACAGAGTTGGAATGCTTTCTACAGGGTTTGAATGCTTTCTACAGGGTTGGAATGCTTTCGACAGAGTTGGAATACCTTTGTACAGGGTTGGAACAGCTTTGTACAGGGTGGGAATACTTTCTACAGGGTTGGAATGCTTTCTAGAGGGTTGGAATACCTTTGTACAGAGTCAGAATGTTATGTACAGGGTTGGAATTCTTTCTACAGAGTTGGAATACCTTTGTACAGAGTTGGAATGCTTTCTACAGGGTTGGAATGCTTTCTACAGGGTTGGAATACCTTTGTACAGGGTTGGAATGCTTTCTACAGGGTTGGAATACCTTTGTACAGAGTCAGAATGTTATGTACAGGGTTGGAATTCTTTCTACAGAGTTGGAATACCTTTGTACAGAGTTGGAATGCTTTCTACAGGGTTGGAATGCTTTCTGCAGGGTTGGAATGCTTTCTACAGGTTTGGAATACCTATGTACAGAGTTGGAATGCTTTCTACAGGGTTGGAATGCATTCGACAGAGTTGGAATACCTTTGTACAGAGTCAGAATGTTATGTACAGGGTTGGAATTCTTTCTACAGAGTTGGAATACCTTTGTACAGAGATGGGATGCTTTCTACAGGGTTGGAGTGCTTTCTACATGGTTGGAATGCTTTCGACAGAGTTCGAATACCTTTGTACAGGGTTGGAACAGCTTTGTACAGGGTGGGAATACTTTCTACAGGGTTGGAATGCTTTCTAGAGGGTTGGAATACTTTCGACAGGGTTGGAATGCTTTCGACAGAGTTGGAATACATTTCTACAGAGTTGGAATGCTTTCTACAGGGTTGGAATACCTTTATGCAGAGTCAGAATGTTATGTACAGTGTTGGAATTCTTTCTACAGAGTTGGAATACCTTTGTACAGGGTTGGAACAGCTTTGTACAGAGTTGGAATACCTTGCCACAGGGTTGGAACAGCTTTGTACAGGGTTGGAATACTTTCTACAGGGTTGGAATGCTTTCTAGAGGGTTGGAATACCTTTGTACAGAGTTGGAATGCTTTCTACAGGGCTGGAATGCATTCGACAGAGTTGGAATACCTTTGTACAGAGTCAGAATGTTATGTACAGGGTTGGAAATCGTTCTACAGAGTTGGAATACCTTTGTACAGAGTTGGAATGCTTTCTACAGGGTTGGAATGCTTTCTACATGGTTGGAATGCTTTCGACAGAGTTGGAATACCCTTGTACGGAGTTGGAATGCTTTCTACAGGGTTGGAATACATTTGTACAGAGTTGGAATGCTTTCTACAGGGTTGGAATGCTTTCTACAGGGTTGGAATGCTTTCGACAGAGTTGGAATACCTTTGTACAGGGTTGGAACAGCTTTGTACAGGGTGGGAATACTTTCTACAGGGTTGGAATGCTTTCTAGAGGGTTGGAATGCTTTCTAGAGGGTTGGAATGCTTTCTAGAAGGTTGGAATGCTTTCTACAGGGTTGGAATGCTTTCTACAGAGTTGGAATACCTTTGTACAGGGTTGGAACAGCTTTGTACAGAGTTGGAATACCTTGCCACAGGGTTGGAACAGCTTTGTACAGGGTTGGAATACTTTCTACAGGGTTGGAATGCTTTCTAGAGGGTTGGAATACTTTCGACAGGGTTGGAATGCTTTCTACAGGGTTGGAATACCTTTGTACAGGGTTGGAATGCTTTCTACAGGGTTGGAATACCTTTGTACAGAGTCAGAATGTTATGTACAGGGTTGGAATTCTTTCTACAGAGTTGGAATACCTTTGTGCAGAGTGGGAATGCTTTCTACAGGGTTGGAATGCTTTCTACAGGGTTGGAATACCTTTGTACATAGTTGGAATGCTTTCTACAGGGTTGGAATGCTTTCTACAGTGTTTTAATGCTTTCCACAGGGTTGGAATGCTTTCTACAGGGTTGGAATGCTTTCTACAGGGTTGGAATACCTTTGTACCGGGTTGGAATGCTTTCTACAGGGTTGGAATACCTTTGTACAGAGTCAGAATGTTATGTACAGGGTTGGAATTCTTTCTACAGAGTTGGAATACCTTTGTACAGAGTTGGAATGCTTTCTACAGGGTTGGAATGCTTTCTACAGGGTTGGAATGCTTTCTACAGGTTTGGAATACCTTTGTACAGAGTTGGAATGCTTTCTGCAGGGTTGGAATGCATTCGACAGAGTTGGAATACCTTTGTACAGAGTCAGAATGTTATGTACAGGGTTGGAATTCTTTCTACAGAGTTGGAATACCTTTGTACAGGGTTGGAACAGCTTTGTACAGGGTGGGAATACTTTCTACAGGGTTGGAATGCTTTCTAGAGGGTTGGAATGCTTTCTAGAGGGTTGGAATACTTTCTACAGGGTTGGAATGCTTTCTACAGAGTTGGAATACCTTTCTACAGGGTTGGAACAGATTTGTACAGGGTTGGAATACTTTCTACAGGGTTGGAATGCTTTCTAGAGGGTTGGAATACTTTCGACAGGGTTGGAATGCTTTCTACAGGTTTGGAATGCTTTCGACAGAGTTGGAATACCTTTATGCAGAGTCAGAATGTTATGTACAGTGTTGGAATTCTATCTACAGAGTTGGAATACCTTTGTACAGGGTTGGAACAGCTTTGTGCAGGGTGGGAATACTTTCTACAGGGTTGGAATGCTTTCTAGAGGGTTGGAATGCTTTCTAGAGGGTTGGAATGCTTTCTAGAAGGTTGGAATGCTTTCTACAGGGTTGGAATGCTTTCTACAGAGTTGGAATACCTTTGTACAGGGTTGGAACAGCTTTGTACAGAGTTGGAATACCTTGCCACAGGGTTGGAACAGCTTTGTACAGGGTTGGAATACTTTCTACAGGGTTGGAATGCTTTCTAGAGGGTTGGAATACTTTCGACAGGGTTGGAATGCTTTCTACAGGGTTGGAATACCTTTGTACAGGGTTGGAATGCTTTCTACAGGGTTGGAATACCTTTGTACAGAGTCAGAATGTTATGTACAGGGTTGGAATTCTTTCTACAGAGTTGGAATACCTTTGTGCAGAGTTGGAATGCTTTCTACAGGGTTGGAATACCTTTGTACAGAGTTGGAATGCTTTCTACAGGGTTGGAATGCTTTCTACAGTGTTTTAATGCTTTCCACAGGGTTGGAATGCTTTCTACAGGGTTGGAATGCTTTCTACAGGGTTGGAATACCTTTGTACAGGGTTGGAATGCTTTCTACAGGGTTGGAATACCTTTGTACAGAGTCAGAATGTTATGTACAGGGTTGGAATTCTTTCTACAGAGTTGGAATACCTTTGTACAGAGTTGGAATGCTTTCTACAGGGTTGGAATGCTTTCTACAGGGTTGGAATGCTTTCTACAGGTTTGGAATACCTTTGTACAGAGTTGGAATGCTTTCTACAGGGTTGGAATGCATTCGACAGAGTTGGAATACCTTTGTACAGAGTCAGAATGTTATGTACAGGGTTGGAATTCTTTCTACAGAGTTGGAATACCTTTGTACAGGGTTGGAACAGCTTTGTACAGGGTGGGAATACTTTCTACAGGGTTGGAATGCTTTCTAGAGGGTTGGAATGCTTTCGAGAGGGTTGGAATACTTTCTACAGGGTTGGAATGCTTTCTACAGAGTTGGAATACCTTTCTACAGGGTTGGAACAGATTTGTACAGGGTTGGAATACTTTCTACAGGGTTGGAATGCTTTCTAGAGGGTTGGAATACTTTCGACAGGGTTGGAATGCTTTCTACAGGTTTGGAATGCTTTCGACAGAGTTGGAATACCTTTATGCAGAGTCAGAATGTTATGTACAGTGTTGGAATTCTATCTACAGAGTTGGAATACCTTTGTACAGGGTTGGAACAGCTTTGTACAGGGTGGGAATACTTTCTACAGGGTTGGAATGCTTTCTAGAGGGTTGGAATGCTTTCTAGAGGGTTGGAATGCTTTCTAGAAGGTTGGAATGCTTTCTACAGGGTTGGAATGCTTTCTACAGAGTTGGAATACCTTTGTACAGGGTTGGAACAGCTTTGTACAGAGTTGGAATACCTTGCCACAGGGTTGGAACAGCTTTGTACAGGGTTGGAATACTTTCTACAGGGTTGGAATGCTTTCTAGAGGGTTGGAATACTTTCGACAGGGTTGGAATGCTTTCTACAGGGTTGGAATACCTTTGTACAGGGTTGGAATGCTTTCTACAGGGTTGGAATACCTTTGTACAGAGTCAGAATGTTATGTACAGGGTTGGAATTCTTTCTACAGAGTTGGAATACCTTTGTGCAGAGTTGGAATGCTTTCTACAGGGTTGGAATACCTTTGTACAGAGTTGGAATGCTTTCTACAGGGTTGGAATGCTTTCTACAGTGTTTTAATGCTTTCCACAGGGTTGGAATGCTTTCTACAGGGTTGGAATGCTTTCTACAGGGTTGGAATACCTTTGTACAGGGTTGGAATGCTTTCTACAGGGTTGGAATACCTTTGTACAGAGTCAGAATGTTATGTACAGGGTTGGAATTCTTTCTACAGAGTTGGAATACCTTTGTACAGAGTTGGAATGCTTTCTACAGGGTTGGAATGCTTTCTACAGGGTTGGAATGCTTTCTACAGGTTTGGAATACCTTTGTACAGAGTTGGAATGCTTTCTACAGGGTTGGAATGCTTTCTACAGTGTTTTAATGCTTTCCACAGGGTTGGAATGCTTTCTACAGGGTTGGAATGCTTTCTACAGGGTTGGAATACCTTTGTACCGGGTTGGAATGCTTTCTACAGGGTTGGAATACCTTTGTACAGAGTCAGAATGTTATGTACAGGGTTGGAATTCTTTCTACAGAGTTGGAATACCTTTGTACAGAGTTGGAATGCTTTCTACAGGGTTGGAATGCTTTCTACAGGGTTGGAATGCTTTCTACAGGTTTGGAATACCTTTGTACAGAGTTGGAATGCTTTCTACAGGGTTGGAATGCATTCGACAGAGTTGGAATACCTTTGTACAGAGTCAGAATGTTATGTACAGGGTTGGAATTCTTTCTACAGAGTTGGAATACCTTTGTACAGGGTTGGAACAGCTTTGTACAGGGTGGGAATACTTTCTACAGGGTTGGAATGCTTTCTAGAGGGTTGGAATGCTTTCGAGAGGGTTGGAATACTTTCTACAGGGTTGGAATGCTTTCTACAGAGTTGGAATACCTTTCTACAGGGTTGGAACAGATTTGTACAGGGTTGGAATACTTTCTACAGGGTTGGAATGCTTTCTAGAGGGTTGGAATACTTTCGACAGGGTTGGAATGCTTTCTACAGGTTTGGAATGCTTTCGACAGAGTTGGAATACCTTTATGCAGAGTCAGAATGTTATGTACAGTGTTGGAATTCTATCTACAGAGTTGGAATACCTTTGTACAGGGTTGGAACAGCTTTGTACAGGGTGGGAATACTTTCTACAGGGTTGGAATGCTTTCTAGAGGGTTGGAATGCTTTCTAGAGGGTTGGAATGCTTTCTAGAAGGTTGGAATGCTTTCTACAGGGTTGGAATGCTTTCTACAGAGTTGGAATACCTTTGTACAGGGTTGGAACAGCTTTGTACAGAGTTGGAATACCTTGCCACAGGGTTGGAACAGCTTTGTACAGGGTTGGAATACTTTCTACAGGGTTGGAATGCTTTCTAGAGGGTTGGAATACTTTCGACAGGGTTGGAATGCTTTCTACAGGGTTGGAATACCTTTGTACAGGGTTGGAATGCTTTCTACAGGGTTGGAATACCTTTGTACAGAGTCAGAATGTTATGTACAGGGTTGGAATTCTTTCTACAGAGTTGGAATACCTTTGTGCAGAGTTGGAATGCTTTCTACAGGGTTGGAATACCTTTGTACAGAGTTGGAATGCTTTCTACAGGGTTGGAATGCTTTCTACAGTGTTTTAATGCTTTCCACAGGGTTGGAATGCTTTCTACAGGGTTGGAATGCTTTCTACAGGGTTGGAATACCTTTGTACAGGGTTGGAATGCTTTCTACAGGGTTGGAATACCTTTGTACAGAGTCAGAATGTTATGTACAGGGTTGGAATTCTTTCTACAGAGTTGGAATACCTTTGTACAGAGTTGGAATGCTTTCTACAGGGTTGGAATGCTTTCTACAGGGTTGGAATGCTTTCTACAGGTTTGGAATACCTTTGTACAGAGTTGGAATGCTTTCTACAGGGTTGGAATGCTTTCTACAGTGTTTTAATGCTTTCCACAGGGTTGGAATGCTTTCTACAGGGTTGGAATGCTTTCTACAGGGTTGGAATACCTTTGTACCGGGTTGGAATGCTTTCTACAGGGTTGGAATACCTTTGTACAGAGTCAGAATGTTATGTACAGGGTTGGAATTCTTTCTACAGAGTTGGAATACCTTTGTACAGAGTTGGAATGCTTTCTACAGGGTTGGAATGCTTTCTACAGGGTTGGAATGCTTTCTACAGGTTTGGAATACCTTTGTACAGAGTTGGAATGCTTTCTGCAGGGTTGGAATGCATTCGACAGAGTTGGAATACCTTTGTACAGAGTCAGAATGTTATGTACAGGGTTGGAATTCTTTCTACAGAGTTGGAATACCTTTGTACAGGGTTGGAACAGCTTTGTACAGGGTGGGAATACTTTCTACAGGGTTGGAATGCTTTCTAGAGGGTTGGAATGCTTTCTAGAGGGTTGGAATACTTTCTACAGGGTTGGAATGCTTTCTACAGAGTTGGAATACCTTTCTACAGGGTTGGAACAGATTTGTACAGGGTTGGAATACTTTCTACAGGGTTGGAATGCTTTCTAGAGGGTTGGAATACTTTCGACAGGGTTGGAATGCTTTCTACAGGTTTGGAATGCTTTCGACAGAGTTGGAATACCTTTATGCAGAGTCAGAATGTTATGTACAGTGTTGGAATTCTATCTACAGAGTTGGAATACCTTTGTACAGGGTTGGAACAGCTTTGTGCAGGGTGGGAATACTTTCTACAGGGTTGGAATGCTTTCTAGAGGGTTGGAATGCTTTCTAGAGGGTTGGAATGCTTTCTAGAAGGTTGGAATGCTTTCTACAGGGTTGGAATGCTTTCTACAGAGTTGGAATACCTTTGTACAGGGTTGGAACAGCTTTGTACAGAGTTGGAATACCTTGCCACAGGGTTGGAACAGCTTTGTACAGGGTTGGAATACTTTCTACAGGGTTGGAATGCTTTCTAGAGGGTTGGAATACTTTCGACAGGGTTGGAATGCTTTCTACAGGGTTGGAATACCTTTGTACAGGGTTGGAATGCTTTCTACAGGGTTGGAATACCTTTGTACAGAGTCAGAATGTTATGTACAGGGTTGGAATTCTTTCTACAGAGTTGGAATACCTTTGTGCAGAGTTGGAATGCTTTCTACAGGGTTGGAATGCTTTCTACAGGGTTGGAATACCTTTGTACAGAGTTGGAATGCTTTCTACAGGGTTGGAATGCTTTCTACAGTGTTTTAATGCTTTCCACAGGGTTGGAATGCTTTCTACAGGGTTGGAATGCTTTCTACAGGGTTGGAATACCTTTGTACAGGGTTGGAATGCTTTCTACAGGGTTGGAATACCTTTGTACAGAGTCAGAATGTTATGTACAGGGTTGGAATTCTTTCTACAGAGTTGGAATACCTTTGTACAGAGTTGGAATGCTTTCTACAGGGTTGGAATGCTTTCTACAGGGTTGGAATGCTTTCTACAGGGTTGGAATGCTTTCTACAGGTTTGGAATACCTTTGTACAGAGTTGGAATGCTTTCTACAGGGTTGGAATGCATTCGACAGAGTTGGAATACCTTTGTACAGAGTCAGAATGTTATGTACAGGGTTGGAATTCTTTCTACAGAGTTGGAATACCTTTGTACAGGGTTGGAACAGCTTTGTACAGGGTGGGAATACTTTCTACAGGGTTGGAATGCTTTCTAGAGGGTTGGAATGCTTTCGAGAGGGTTGGAATACTTTCTACAGGGTTGGAATGCTTTCTACAGAGTTGGAATACCTTTCTACAGGGTTGGAACAGATTTGTACAGGGTTGGAATACTTTCTACAGGGTTGGAATGCTTTCTAGAGGGTTGGAATACTTTCGACAGGGTTGGAATGCTTTCTACAGGTTTGGAATGCTTTCGACAGAGTTGGAATACCTTTATGCAGAGTCAGAATGTTATGTACAGTGTTGGAATTCTATCTACAGAGTTGGAATACCTTTGTACAGGGTTGGAACAGCTTTGTACAGGGTGGGAATACTTTCTACAGGGTTGGAATGCTTTCTAGAGGGTTGGAATGCTTTCTAGAGGGTTGGAATGCTTTCTAGAAGGTTGGAATGCTTTCTACAGGGTTGGAATGCTTTCTACAGAGTTGGAATACCTTTGTACAGGGTTGGAACAGCTTTGTACAGAGTTGGAATACCTTGCCACAGGGTTGGAACAGCTTTGTACAGGGTTGGAATACTTTCTACAGGGTTGGAATGCTTTCTAGAGGGTTGGAATACTTTCGACAGGGTTGGAATGCTTTCTACAGGGTTGGAATACCTTTGTACAGGGTTGGAATGCTTTCTACAGGGTTGGAATACCTTTGTACAGAGTCAGAATGTTATGTACAGGGTTGGAATTCTTTCTACAGAGTTGGAATACCTTTGTGCAGAGTTGGAATGCTTTCTACAGGGTTGGAATACCTTTGTACAGAGTTGGAATGCTTTCTACAGGGTTGGAATGCTTTCTACAGTGTTTTAATGCTTTCCACAGGGTTGGAATGCTTTCTACAGGGTTGGAATGCTTTCTACAGGGTTGGAATACCTTTGTACAGGGTTGGAATGCTTTCTACAGGGTTGGAATACCTTTGTACAGAGTCAGAATGTTATGTACAGGGTTGGAATTCTTTCTACAGAGTTGGAATACCTTTGTACAGAGTTGGAATGCTTTCTACAGGGTTGGAATGCTTTCTACAGGGTTGGAATGCTTTCTACAGGTTTGGAATACCTTTGTACAGAGTTGGAATGCTTTCTACAGGGTTGGAATGCATTCGACAGAGTTGGAATACCTTTGTACAGAGTCAGAATGTTATGTACAGGGTTGGAATTCTTTCTACAGAGTTGGAATACCTTTGTACAGGGTTGGAACAGCTTTGTACAGGGTGGGAATACTTTCTACAGGGTTGGAATGCTTTCTAGAGGGTTGGAATGCTTTCTAGAGGGTTGGAATACTTTCTACAGGGTTGGAATGCTTTCTACAGAGTTGGAATACCTTTCTACAGGGTTGGAACAGATTTGTACAGGGTTGGAATACTTTCTACAGGGTTGGAATGCTTTCTAGAGGGTTGGAATACTTTCGACAGGGTTGGAATGCTTTCTACAGGTTTGGAATGCTTTCGACAGAGTTGGAATACCTTTATGCAGAGTCAGAATGTTATGTACAGTGTTGGAATTCTATCTACAGAGTTGGAATACCTTTGTACAGAGTTGGAATGCTTTCTACAGGGTTGGAATACCTTTGTACAGAGTTGGAATACCTTTGTACAGGGTTGGAACAGCTTTGTACAGGGTGGGAATACTTTCTACAGGGTTGGAATGCTTTCTAGAGGGTTGGAATGCTTTCTAGAGGGTTGGAATGCTTTCTAGAGGGTTGGAATGCTTTCTACAGGGTTGGAATGCTTTCTACAGTGTTGGAATACGTTTGTACAGGGTTGGAACAGCTTTGTACAGGGTTGGAATACTTTCTACAGGGTTGGAATGCTTTCTAGAGGGTTGGAATACTTTCGACAGGGTTGGAATGCTCTCGACAGAGTTGGAATACATTTCTACAGAGTTGGAATGCTTTCTACAGGGTTGGAATACCTTTATGCAGAGTCAGAATGTTATGTACAGTGTTGGAATTCTTTCTACAGAGTTGGAATACCTTTGTACAGAGTTGGAATGCTTTCTACAAGGTTGGAATGCTTTCTACAGGTTTGGAATACCTTTGTACAGAGTTGGAATGCTTTCTACAGGGTTGGAATGCATTCGACAGAGTTGGAATACCTTTGTACAGAGTCAGAATGTTATGTACAGGGTTGGAATTCGTTCTACAGAGTTGGAATACCTTTGTACAGAGTTGGAATGCTTTCTACAGGGTTGGAATGCTTTCTACATGGTTGGAATGCTTTCGACAGAGTTGGAATACCATTGTACGGAGTTGGAATGCTTTCTACAGGGTTGGAATACACTTGTACAGAGTTGGAATGCTTTCTACAGGGTTGGAATGCTTTCTAGAGGGTTGGAATGCTTTCTAGAGGGTAGGAATGCTTTCTACAGGGTTGGAATGCTTTCGACAGAGTTGGAATACCCTTGTACGGAGTTGGAATGCTTTCTACAGGGTTGGAATACATTTGTACAGAGTTGGAATGCTTTCTACAGGGTTGGAATGCTTTCTACAGGGTTGGAATGCTTTCTACAGGTTTGGAATACCTTTGTACAGAGTTGGAATGTTTTCTACAGGGTTGGAATGCATTCGACAGAGTTGGAATACCTTTGTACAGAGTCAGAATGTTATGTACAGGGTTGGAATTCGTTCTACAGAGTTGGAATACCTTTGTACAGAGTTGGAATGCTTTCTACAGGGTTGGAATGCTTTCTACATGGTTGGAATGCTTTCGACAGAGTTGGAATACCCTTGTACGGAGTTGGAATGCTTTCTACAGGGTTGGAATACATTTGTACAGAGTTGGAATGCTTTCTACAGGGTTGGAATGCTTTCTACAGGGTTGGAATGCTTTCTACAGGTTTGGAATACCTTTGTACAGAGTTGGAATGCTTTCTACAGGGTTGGAATGCATTCGACAGAGTTGGAATACCTTTGTACAGAGTCAGAATGTTATGTACAGGCTTGGAATTCGTTCTACAGAGTTGGAATACCTTTGTACAAAGTTGGAATGCTTTCTACAGGGTTGGAATGCTTTCTACATGGCTGGAATGCTTTCGACAGAGTTGGAATACCCTTGTACGGAGTTGGAATGCTTTCTACAGGGTTGGAATACATTTGTACAGAGTTGGAATGCTTTCTACAGGGTTGGAATGCTTTCTACAGGGTTGGAATGCTTTCGACAGAGTTGGAATACCTTTGCACAGGGTTGGAACAGCTTTGTACAGGGTGGGAATACTTTCTACAGGGTTGGAATGCTTTCTAGAGGGTTGGAATGCTATCTAGAGGGTTGGAATGCTTTCTAGAGGGTTGGAATGCTTTCTAGAGGGTTGGAATGCTTTCTACAGGGTTGGAATGCTTTCTACAGAGTTGGAATACCTTGCTACAGGGTTGGAACAGCTTTGTACAGGGTTGGAATACTTTCTACAGGGTTGGAATGCTTTCTAGAGGGTTGGAATACTTTCGACAGGGTTGGAATGCTTTCTACAGGGTTGGAATGCTTTCTACAGGTTTGGAATACCTTTGTACAGAGTTGGAATGCTTTCTACAGGGTTGGAATGCATTCGACAGAGTTGGAATACCTTTGTACAGAGTCAGAATGTTATGTACAGGGTTGGAATTCTTTCTACAGAGTTGGAATACCTTTGTACAGGGTTGGAACAGCTTTGTACAGGGTGGGAATACTTTCTACAGGGTTGGAATGCTTTCTAGAGGGTTGGAATGCTTTCTAGAGGGTTGGAATACTTTCTACAGGGTTGGAATGCTTTCTACAGAGTTGGAATACCTTTCTACAGGGTTGGAACAGATTTGTACAGGGTTGGAATACTTTCTACAGGGTTGGAATGCTTTCTAGAGGGTTGGAATACTTTCGACAGGGTTGGAATGCTTTCTACAGGTTTGGAATGCTTTCGACAGAGTTGGAATACCTTTATGCAGAGTCAGAATGTTATGTACAGTGTTGGAATTCTATCTACAGAGTTGGAATACCTTTGTACAGAGTTGGAATGCTTTCTACAGGGTTGGAATACCTTTGTACAGAGTTGGAATACCTTTGTACAGGGTTGGAACAGCTTTGTACAGGGTGGGAATACTTTCTACAGGGTTGGAATGCTTTCTAGAGGGTTGGAATGCTTTCTAGAGGGTTGGAATGCTTTCTAGAGGGTTGGAATGCTTTCTAGAGGGTTGGAATGCTTTCTACAGGGTTGGAATGCTTTCTACAGTGTTGGAATACGTTTGTACAGGGTTGGAACAGCTTTGTACAGGGTTGGAATACTTTCTACAGGGTTGGAATGCTTTCTAGAGGGTTGGAATACTTTCGACAGGGTTGGAATGCTCTCGACAGAGTTGGAATACATTCGACAGAGTTGGAATACCTTTGTACAGAGTTGGAATGCTTTCTACAAGGTTGGAATGCTTTCTACAGGTTTGGAATACCTTTGTACAGAGTTGGAATGCTTTCTACAGGGTTGGAATGCATTCGACAGAGTTGGAATACCTTTGTACAGAGTCAGAATGTTATGTACAGGGTTGGAATTCGTTCTACAGAGTTGGAATACCTTTGTACAGAGTTGGAATGCTTTCTACATGGTTGGAATGCTTTCTACATGGTTGGAATGCTTTCGACAGAGTTGGAATACCATTGTACGGAGTTGGAATGCTTTCTACAGGGTTGGAATACACTTGTACAGAGTTGGAATGCTTTCTACAGGGTTGGAATGCTTTCTAGAGGGTTGGAATGCTTTCTAGAGGGTTGGAATGCTTTCTAGAGGGTTGGAATGCTTTCTACAGGGTTGGAATGCTTTCTACAGTGTTGGAATACGTTTGTACAGGGTTGGAACAGCTTTGTACAGGGTTGGAATACTTTCTACAGGGTTGGAATGCTTTCTAGAGGGTTGGAATACTTTCGACAGGGTTGGAATGCTCTCGACAGAGTTGGAATACATTTCTACAGAGTTGGAATGCTTTCTACAGGGTTGGAATACCTTTATGCAGAGTCAGAATGTTATGTACAGTGTTGGAATTCTTTCTACAGAGTTGGAATACCTTTGTACAGAGTTGGAATGCTTTCTACAAGGTTGGAATGCTTTCTACAGGTTTGGAATACCTTTGTACAGAGTTGGAATGCTTTCTACAGGGTTGGAATGCATTCGACAGAGTTGGAATACCTTTGTACAGAGTCAGAATGTTATGTACAGGGTTGGAATTCGTTCTACAGAGTTGGAATACCTTTGTACAGAGTTGGAATGCTTTCTACAGGGTTGGAATGCTTTCTACATGGTTGGAATGCTTTCGACAGAGTTGGAATACCATTGTACGGAGTTGGAATGCTTTCTACAGGGTTGGAATACACTTGTACAGAGTTGGAATGCTTTCTACAGGGTTGGAATGCTTTCTAGAGGGTTGGAATGCTTTCTAGAGGGTAGGAATGCTTTCTACAGGGTTGGAATGCTTTCGACAGAGTTGGAATACCCTTGTACGGAGTTGGAATGCTTTCTACAGGGTTGGAATACATTTGTACAGAGTTGGAATGCTTTCTACAGGGTTGGAATGCTTTCTACAGGGTTGGAATGCTTTCTACAGGTTTGGAATACCTTTGTACAGAGTTGGAATGTTTTCTACAGGGTTGGAATGCATTCGACAGAGTTGGAATACCTTTGTACAGAGTCAGAATGTTATGTACAGGGTTGGAATTCGTTCTACAGAGTTGGAATACCTTTGTACAGAGTTGGAATGCTTTCTACAGGGTTGGAATGCTTTCTACATGGTTGGAATGCTTTCGACAGAGTTGGAATACCCTTGTACGGAGTTGGAATGCTTTCTACAGGGTTGGAATACATTTGTACAGAGTTGGAATGCTTTCTACAGGGTTGGAATGCTTTCTACAGGGTTGGAATGCTTTCTACAGGTTTGGAATACCTTTGTACAGAGTTGGAATGCTTTCTACAGGGTTGGAATGCATTCGACAGAGTTGGAATACCTTTGTACAGAGTCAGAATGTTATGTACAGGGTTGGAATTCGTTCTACAGAGTTGGAATACCTTTGTACAGAGTTGGAATGCTTTCTACAGGGTTGGAATGCTTTCTACATGGCTGGAATGCTTTCGACAGAGTTGGAATACCCTTGTACGGAGTTGGAATGCTTTCTACAGGGTTGGAATACATTTGTACAGAGTTGGAATGCTTTCTACAGGGTTGGAATGCTTTCTACAGGGTTGGAATGCTTTCGACAGAGTTGGAATACCTTTGAACAGGGTTGGAACAGCTTTGTACAGGGTGGGAATACTTTCTACAGGGTTGGAATGCTTTCTAGAGGGTTGGAATGCTATCTAGAGGGTTGGAATGCTTTCTAGAGGGTTGGAATGCTTTCTAGAGGGTTGGAATGCTTTCTACAGGGTTGGAATGCTTTCTACAGAGTTGGAATACCTTGCTACAGGGTTGGAACAGCTTTGTACAGGGTTGGAATACTTTCTACAGGGTTGGAATGCTTTCTAGAGGGTTGGAATACTTTCGACAGGGTTGGAATGCTTTCTACAGGGTTGGAATGCTTTCTACAGGTTTGGAATACCTTTGTACAGAGTTGGAATGCTTTCTACAGGGTTGGAATGCATTCGACAGAGTTGGAATACCTTTGTACAGAGTCAGAATGTTATGTACAGGGTTGGAATTCTTTCTACAGAGTTGGAATACCTTTGTACAGGGTTGGAACAGCTTTGTACAGGGTGGGAATACTTTCTACAGGGTTGGAATGCTTTCTAGAGGGTTGGAATGCTTTCTAGAGGGTTGGAATACTTTCTACAGGGTTGGAATGCTTTCTACAGAGTTGGAATACCTTTCTACAGGGTTGGAACAGATTTGTACAGGGTTGGAATACTTTCTACAGGGTTGGAATGCTTTCTAGAGGGTTGGAATACTTTCGACAGGGTTGGAATGCTTTCTACAGGTTTGGAATGCTTTCGACAGAGTTGGAATACCTTTATGCAGAGTCAGAATGTTATGTACAGTGTTGGAAGTCTATCTACAGAGTTGGAATACCTTTGTACAGAGTTGGAATGCTTTCTACAGGGTTGGAATACCTTTGTACAGAGTTGGAATACCTTTGTACAGGGTTGGAACAGCTTTGTACAGGGTGGGAATACTTTCTACAGGGTTGGAATGCTTTCTAGAGGGTTGGAATGCTTTCTAGAGGGTTGGAATGCTTTCTAGAGGGTTGGAATGCTTTCTAGAGGGTTGGAATGCTTTCTACAGGGTTGGAATGCTTTCTACAGTGTTGGAATACGTTTGTACAGGGTTGGAACAGCTTTGTACAGGGTTGGAATACTTTCTACAGGGTTGGAATGCTTTCTAGAGGGTTGGAATACTTTCGACAGGGTTGGAATGCTCTCGACAGAGTTGGAATACATTCGACAGAGTTGGAATACCTTTGTACAGAGTTGGAATGCTTTCTACAAGGTTGGAATGCTTTCTACAGGTTTGGAATACCTTTGTACAGAGTTGGAATGCTTTCTACAGGGTTGGAATGCATTCGACAGAGTTGGAATACCTTTGTACAGAGTCAGAATGTTATGTACAGGGTTGGAATTCGTTCTACAGAGTTGGAATACCTTTGTACAGAGTTGGAATGCTTTCTACAGGGTTGGAATGCTTTCTACATGGTTGGAATGCTTTCGACAGAGTTGGAATACCATTGTACGGAGTTGGAATGCTTTCTACAGGGTTGGAATACACTTGTACAGAGTTGGAATGCTTTCTACAGGGTTGGAATGCTTTCTAGAGGGTTGGAATGCTTTCTAGAGGGTTGGAATGCATTCTACAGGGTTGGAATGCTTTCTACAGAGTTGGAATACCCTTGTACGGAGTTGGAATGCTTTCTACAGGGTTGGAATACATTTGTACAGAGTTGGAATGCTTTCTACAGGGTTGGAATGCTTTCTACAGGGTTGGAATGCTTTCTACAGGTTTGGAATACCTTTGTACAGAGTTGGAATGTTTTCTACAGGGTTGGAATGCATTCGACAGAGTTGGAATACATTTGTACAGAGTCAGAATGTTATGTACAGGGTTGGAATTCGTTCTACAGAGTTGGAATACCTTTGTACAGAGTTGGAATGCTTTCTACAGGGTTGGAATGCTTTCTACATGGTTGGAATGCTTTCGACAGAGTTGGAATACCCTTGTACGGAGTTGGAATGCTTTCTACAGGGTTGGAATACATTTGTACAGAGTTGGAATGCTTTCTACAGGGTTGGAATGCTTTCTACAGGGTTGGAATGCTTTCTACAGGTTTGGAATACCATTGTACAGAGTTGGAATGCTTTCTACAGGGTTGGAATGCATTCGACAGAGTTGGAATACCTTTGTACAGAGTCAGAATGTTATGTACAGGGTTGGAATTCGTTCTACAGAGTTGGAATACCTTTGTACAGAGTTGGAATGCTTTCTACAGGGTTGGAATGCTTTCTACATGGTTGGAATGCTTTCGACAGAGTTGGAATACCCTTGTACGGAGTTGGAATGCTTTCTACAGGGTTGGAATACATTTGTACAGAGTTGGAATGCTTTCTACACGGTTGGAATGCTTTCTACAGGGTTGGAATGCTTTCGACAGAGTTGGAATACCTTTGAACAGGGTTGGAACAGCTTTGTACAGGGTGGGAATACTTTCTACAGGGTTGGAATGCTTTCTAGAGGGTTGGAATGCTATCTAGAGGGTTGGAATGCTTTCTAGAGGGTTGGAATGCTTTCTAGAGGGTTGGAATGCTTTCTACAGGGTTGGAATGCTTTCTACAGAGTTGGAATACCTTGCTACAGGGTTGGAACAGCTTTGTACAGGGTTGGAATACTTTCTACAGGGTTGGAATGCTTTCTAGAGGGTTGGAATACTTTCGACAGGGTTGGAATGCTTTCTACAGGGTTGGAATACCTTTGTACAGAGTCAGAATGTTATGTACAGGGTTGGAATTCTTTCTACAGAGTTGGAATACCTTTGTACAGAGTTGGAATGCTTTCTACAGGGTTGGAATGCTTTCTACATGGTTGGAATGCTTTCGACAGAGTTCGAATACCTTTGTACAGGGTTGGAACAGCTTTGTACAGGGTGGGAATACTTTCTACAGGGTTCGAATGCTTTCTAGAGGGTTGGAATGCTTTCTAGAACGTTGGAATGCTTTCTACAGGGTTGGAATGCTTTCTACAGAGTTGGAATACCTTTCTACAGGGTTGGAACAGCTTTGTACAGGGTTGGAATACTTTCTACAGGGTTGGAATGCTTTCTAGAGGGTTGGAATGCTTTCTACAGGGTTGGAATGCTTTCTACAGTGTTGGAATACCTTTGTACAGGGTTGGAACAGCTTTGTACAGGGTTGGAATACTTTCTACAGGGTTGGAATGCTTTCTAGAGGGTTGGAATACTTTCGACAGGGTTGGAATGCTCTCGACAGAGTTGGAATACATTTCTACAGAGTTGGAATGCTTTCTACAGGGTTGGAATACCTTTATGCAGTGTCAGAATGTTATGTACAGTGTTGGAATTCTTTCTACAGAGTTGGAATACCTTTGTACAGAGTTGGAATGCTTTCTACAGGGTTGGAATGCTTTCTACAGGTTTGGAATACCTTTGTACAGAGTTGGAATGCTTTCTACAGGGTTGGAATGCATTCGACAGAGTTGGAATACCTTTGTACAGAGTCAGAATGTTATGTACAGGGTTGGAATTCGTTCTACAGAGTTGGAATACCTTTGTACAGAGTTGGAATGCTTTCTACAGGGTTGGAATGCTTTCTACATGGTTGGAATGCTTTCGACAGAGTTGGAATACCCTTGTACGGAGTTGGAATGCTTTCTACAGGGTTGGAATACATTTGTACAGAGTTGGAATGCTTTCTACAGGGTTGGAATGCTTTCTACAGGGTTGGAATGCTTTCGACAGAGTTGGAATACCTTTGTACAGGGTTGGGACAGCTTTGTACAGGGTGGGAATACTTTCTACAGGGTTGGAATGCTTTCTAGAGGGTTGGAATGCTTTCTAGAGGGTTGGAATGCTTTCTAGAGGGTTGGAATGCTTTCTAGAGGGTTGGAATGCTTTCTACAGGGTTGGAATGCTTTCTACAGAGTTGGAATACCTTGCTGCAGGGTTGGAACAGCTTTGTACAGGGTTGGAATACTTTCTACAGGGTTGGAATGCTTTCTAGAGGGTTGGAATACTTTCGACAGGGTTGGAATGCTTTCTACAGGGTTGGAATACCTTTGTACAGGGTTGGAATGCTTTCTACAGGGTTGGAATACCTTTGTACAGAGTCAGAATGTTATGTACAGGGTTGGAATTCTTTCTACAGAGTTGGAATACCTTTGTACAGAGTTGGAATGCTTTCTACAGGGTTGGAATGCTTTCTACAGGGTTGGAATGCTTTCTACAGGTTTGGAATACCTTTGTACAGAGTTGGAATGCTTTCTACAGGGTTGGAATGCATTCGACAGAGTTGGAATACCTTTGTACAGAGTCAGAATGTTATGTACAGGGTTGGAATTCTTTCTAGAGAGTTGGAATACCTTTGTACAGAGATGGGATGCTTTCTACAGGGTTGGAGTGCTTTCTACATGGTTGGAATGCTTTCGACAGAGTTCGAATACCTTTGTACAGGGTTGGAACAGCTTTGTACAGGGTTGGAATACTTTCTACAGGGTTGGAATGCTTTCTAGAGGGTTGGAATACTTTCGACAGGGTTGGAATGCTCTCGACAGAGTTGGAATACATTTCTACAGAGTTGGAATGCTTTCTACAGGGTTGGAATACCTTTATGCAGAGTCAGAATGTTATGTACAGTGTTGGAATTCTTTCTACAGAGTTGGAATACCTTTGTACAGAGTTGGAATGCTTTCTACAGGGTTGGAATGCTTTCGACAGAGTTGGAATACCTTTGTACAGAGTTGGAATGCTTTCTACAGGGTCGGGATGCTTTCTACAGTGTTTTAATGCTTTCTACAGGGTTGGAATGCTTTCTACAGGGTTGGAATGCTTTCTAGAGGGTTGGAATGCTTTCTACAGGGTTGGAATGCTTTCTACAGAGATGGAATACCTTTGTACAGGGTTGGAACAGCTTTGTACAGGGTTGGAATACTTTCTACAGGGTTGGAATGCTTTCTAGAGGGTTGGAATACTTTCGACAGGGTTGGAATACTTTCGACAGGGTTGGAATGCTTTCTACAGGGTTGGAATACCTTTGTACAGGGTTGGAATGCTTTCTACAGGGTTGGAATGCTTTCGACAGATGTGGAATACCTTTGTACAGGGTTGGAATGCTTTCTACAGGGTTGGAATGCTTTCTAGAGGGTTGGAATGCTTTCTAGAGGGTTGGAATGCTTTCTACAGGGTTGGAATACCTTTGTACAGAGTTGGAATGCTTTCTACAGGGTTGGAATGCTTTCTACAGGGTTTTAATGCTTTCTACAGGGTTGGAATGCTTTCTACAGGGTTGGAATGCTTTCTACAGGGTTGGAATGCTTTCTAGAGGGTTGGAATGCTTTCTACAGGGTTGGAATGCTTTCTACAGAGTTGGAATACCTTTGTACAGGGTTGGAACAGCTTTGTACTGGGTTGGAATACTTTCTACAGGGTTGGAATGCTTTCTAGAGGGTTGGAATGCTTTCGACAGGGTTGGAATGCCTTCGACAGAGTTGGAATACCTTTGTACAGAGTCAGAATGTTATGTACAGGGTTGGAATTCTTTCTACAGAGTTGGAATACTTTTCTACAGAGTTGGAATGCTTTCTACAGTGTTGGAATACCTTTGTTCAGGGTTGGAACAGCATTGTACAGGGTTGGAATACTTTCTACAGGGTTGGAATGCTTTCTAGAGGGTTGGAATACTTTCGACAGGGTTGGAATGCTTTCTAGAGGGTTGGAATGCTTTCTAGAGGGTTGGAATGCTTTCGACAGGGTTGCAATGCCTTCGACAGAGTTGGAATACCTTTGTACAGAGTCAGAATGTTATGTACAGGGTTGGAATTCTTTCTACAGAGTTGGAATACTTTTCTACAGAGTTGGAATGCTTTCTACAGTGTTGGAATACCTTTGTTCAGGGTTGGAACAGCTTTGTACAGAGTTGGAATGCTTTCTACAGGGTTGGAATGCTTTCTAGAGGGTTGGAATACTTTCGACAGGGTTGGAATGCTTTCTACAGGGTTGGAATACCTTTGTACAGGGTTGGAATGCTTTCTACAGGGTTGGAATACCTTTGTACAGAGTCAGAATGTTATGTACAGGGTTGGAATTCTTTCTACAGAGTTGGAATACCTTTGTACAGAGTTGGAATGCTTTCTACAGGGTTGGAATGCTTTCTACAGGGTTGGAATGCTTTCTACAGGTTTGGAATACCTTTGTACAGAGTTGGAATGCTTTCTACAGGGTTGGAATGCATTCGACAGAGTTGGAATACCTTTGTACAGAGTCAGAATGTTATGTACAGGGTTGGAATTCGTTCTACAGAGTTGGAATACCTTTGTACAGAGTTGGAATGCTTTCTACAGGGTTGGAATGCTTTCTACATGGCTGGAATGCTTTCGACAGAGTTGGAATACCCTTGTACGGAGTTGGAATGCTTTCTACAGGGTTGGAATACATTTGTACAGAGTTGGAATGCTTTCTACAGGGTTGGAATGCTTTCTACAGGGTTGGAATGCTTTCGACAGAGTTGGAATACCTTTGTACAGGGTTGGAACAGCTTTGTACAGGGTGGGAATACTTTCTACAGGGTTGGAATGCTTTCTAGAGGGTTGGAATGCTTTCTAGAGGGTTGGAATGCTTTCTAGAGGGTTGGAATGCTTTCTAGAGGGTTGGAATGCTTTCTAGAGGGTTGGAATGCTTTCTACAGGTTTGGAATACCTTTGTACAGAGTTGGAATGCTTTCTACAGGGTTGGAATACATTTGTACAGAGTTGGAATGCTTTCTACAGGGTTGGAATGCTTTCTACAGGGTTGGAATGCTTTCGACAGAGTTGGAATACCTTTGTACAGGGTTGGGACAGCTTTGTACAGGGTGGGAATACTTTCTACAGGGTTGGAATGCTTTCTAGAGGGTTGGAATGCTTTCTAGAGGGTTGGAATGCTTTCTAGAGGGTTGGAATGCTTTCTAGAGGGTTGGAATGCTTTCTACAGGGTTGGAATGCTTTCTACAGAGTTGGAATACCTTGCTGCAGGGTTGGAACAGCTTTGTACAGGGTTGGAATACTTTCTACAGGGTTGGAATGCTTTCTAGAGGGTTGGAATACTTTCGACAGGGTTGGAATGCTTTCTACAGGGTTGGAATACCTTTGTACAGGGTTGGAATGCTTTCTACAGGGTTGGAATACCTTTGTACAGAGTCAGAATGTTATGTACAGGGTTGGAATTCTTTCTACAGAGTTGGAATACCTTTGTACAGAGTTGGAATGCTTTCTACAGGGTTGGAATGCTTTCTACAGGGTTGGAATGCTTTCTACAGGTTTGGAATACCTTTGTACAGAGTTGGAATGCTTTCTACAGGGTTGGAATGCATTCGACAGAGTTGGAATACCTTTGTACAGAGTCAGAATGTTATGTACAGGGTTGGAATTCTTTCTAGAGAGTTGGAATACCTTTGTACAGAGATGGGATGCTTTCTACAGGGTTGGAGTGCTTTCTACATGGTTGGAATGCTTTCGACAGAGTTCGAATACCTTTGTACAGGGTTGGAACAGCTTTGTACAGGGTTGGAATACTTTCTACAGGGTTGGAATGCTTTCTAGAGGGTTGGAATACTTTCGACAGGGTTGGAATGCTCTCGACAGAGTTGGAATACATTTCTACAGAGTTGGAATGCTTTCTACAGGGTTGGAATACCTTTATGCAGAGTCAGAATGTTATGTACAGTGTTGGAATTCTTTCTACAGAGTTGGAATACCTTTGTACAGAGTTGGAATGCTTTCTACAGGGTTGGAATGCTTTCGACAGAGTTGGAATACCTTTGTACAGAGTTGGAATGCTTTCTACAGGGTCGGGATGCTTTCTACAGTGTTTTAATGCTTTCTACAGGGTTGGAATGCTTTCTACAGGGTTGGAATGCTTTCTAGAGGGTTGGAATGCTTTCTACAGGGTTGGAATGCTTTCTACAGAGATGGAATACCTTTGTACAGGGTTGGAACAGCTTTGTACAGGGTTGGAATACTTTCTACAGGGTTGGAATGCTTTCTAGAGGGTTGGAATACTTTCGACAGGGTTGGAATACTTTCGACAGGGTTGGAATGCTTTCTACAGGGTTGGAATACCTTTGTACAGGGTTGGAATGCTTTCTACAGGGTTGGAATGCTTTCGACAGATGTGGAATACCTTTGTACAGGGTTGGAATGCTTTCTACAGGGTTGGAATGCTTTCTAGAGGGTTGGAATGCTTTCTAGAGGGTTGGAATGCTTTCTACAGGGTTGGAATACCTTTGTACAGAGTTGGAATGCTTTCTACAGGGTTGGAATGCTTTCTACAGGGTTTTAATGCTTTCTACAGGGTTGGAATGCTTTCTACAGGGTTGGAATGCTTTCTACAGGGTTGGAATGCTTTCTAGAGGGTTGGAATGCTTTCTACAGGGTTGGAATGCTTTCTACAGAGTTGGAATACCTTTGTACAGGGTTGGAACAGCTTTGTACAGGGTTGGAATACTTTCTACAGGGTTGGAATGCTTTCTAGAGGGTTGGAATGCTTTCGACAGGGTTGGAATGCCTTCGACAGAGTTGGAATACCTTTGTACAGAGTCAGAATGTTATGTACAGGGTTGGAATTCTTTCTACAGAGTTGGAATACTTTTCTACAGAGTTGGAATGCTTTCTACAGTGTTGGAATACCTTTGTTCAGGGTTGGAACAGCATTGTACAGGGTTGGAATACTTTCTACAGGGTTGGAATGCTTTCTAGAGGGTTGGAATACTTTCGACAGGGTTGGAATGCTTTCTAGAGGGTTGGAATGCTTTCTAGAGGGTTGGAATGCTTTCGACAGGGTTGCAATGCCTTCGACAGAGTTGGAATACCTTTGTACAGAGTCAGAATGTTATGTACAGGGTTGGAATTCTTTCTACAGAGTTGGAATACTTTTCTACAGAGTTGGAATGCTTTCTACAGTGTTGGAATACCTTTGTTCAGGGTTGGAACAGCTTTGTACAGAGTTGGAATGCTTTCTACAGGGTTGGAATGCTTTCTACAGGGTTGGAATGCTTTCGACAGAGTTGGAATACCTTTGTACAGGGTTGGAACAGCTTTGTGCAGGGTTGGAATACTTTCTACAGGGTTGGAATGCTTTCTACAGGGTTGGAATACCTTTGTACAGGGTTGCAATGCTTACTACAGTGTTGGAATACCTTTGTACAGGGTTGGAACAGCTTTGTACAGGGTTGGAATACTTTCTACAGGGTTGGAATGCTTTCTAGAGGGTTGGAATACTTTCGACAGGGTTGGAATGCTCTCGACAGAGTTGGAATACATTTCTACAGAGTTGGAATGCTTTCTACAGGGTTGGAATACCTTTATGCAGTGTCAGAATGTTATGTACAGTGTTGGAATTCTTTCTACAGAGTTGGAATACCTTTGTACAGAGTTGGAATGCTTTCTACAGGGTTGGAATGCTTTCTACAGGTTTGGAATACCTTTGTACAGAGTTGGAATGCTTTCTACAGGGTTGGAATGCATTCGACAGAGTTGGAATACCTTTGTACAGAGTCAGAATGTTATGTACAGGGTTGGAATTCGTTCTACAGAGTTGGAATACCTTTGTACAGAGTTGGAATGCTTTCTACAGGGTTGGAATGCTTTCTACATGGTTGGAATGCTTTCGACAGAGTTGGAATACCCTTGTACGGAGTTGGAATGCTTTCTACAGGGTTGGAATACATTTGTACAGAGTTGGAATGCTTTCTACAGGGTTGGAATGCTTTCTACAGGGTTGGAATGCTTTCGACAGAGTTGGAATACCTTTGTACAGGGTTGGGACAGCTTTGTACAGGGTGGGAATACTTTCTACAGGGTTGGAATGCTTTCTAGAGGGTTGGAATGCTTTCTAGAGGGTTGGAATGCTTTCTAGAGGGTTGGAATGCTTTCTAGAGGGTTGGAATGCTTTCTACAGGGTTGGAATGCTTTCTACAGAGTTGGAATACCTTGCTGCAGGGTTGGAACAGCTTTGTACAGGGTTGGAATACTTTCTACAGGGTTGGAATGCTTTCTAGAGGGTTGGAATACTTTCGACAGGGTTGGAATGCTTTCTACAGGGTTGGAATACCTTTGTACAGGGTTGGAATGCTTTCTACAGGGTTGGAATACCTTTGTACAGAGTCAGAATGTTATGTACAGGGTTGGAATTCTTTCTACAGAGTTGGAATACCTTTGTACAGAGTTGGAATGCTTTCTACAGGGTTGGAATGCTTTCTACAGGGTTGGAATGCTTTCTACAGGTTTGGAATACCTTTGTACAGAGTTGGAATGCTTTCTACAGGGTTGGAATGCATTCGACAGAGTTGGAATACCTTTGTACAGAGTCAGAATGTTATGTACAGGGTTGGAATTCTTTCTAGAGAGTTGGAATACCTTTGTACAGAGATGGGATGCTTTCTACAGGGTTGGAGTGCTTTCTACATGGTTGGAATGCTTTCGACAGAGTTCGAATACCTTTGTACAGGGTTGGAACAGCTTTGTACAGGGTTGGAATACTTTCTACAGGGTTGGAATGCTTTCTAGAGGGTTGGAATACTTTCGACAGGGTTGGAATGCTCTCGACAGAGTTGGAATACATTTCTACAGAGTTGGAATGCTTTCTACAGGGTTGGAATACCTTTATGCAGAGTCAGAATGTTATGTACAGTGTTGGAATTCTTTCTACAGAGTTGGAATACCTTTGTACAGAGTTGGAATGCTTTCTACAGGGTTGGAATGCTTTCGACAGAGTTGGAATACCTTTGTACAGAGTTGGAATGCTTTCTACAGGGTCGGGATGCTTTCTACAGTGTTTTAATGCTTTCTACAGGGTTGGAATGCTTTCTACAGGGTTGGAATGCTTTCTAGAGGGTTGGAATGCTTTCTACAGGGTTGGAATGCTTTCTACAGAGATGGAATACCTTTGTACAGGGTTGGAACAGCTTTGTACAGGGTTGGAATACTTTCTACAGGGTTGGAATGCTTTCTAGAGGGTTGGAATACTTTCGACAGGGTTGGAATACTTTCGACAGGGTTGGAATGCTTTCTACAGGGTTGGAATACCTTTGTACAGGGTTGGAATGCTTTCTACAGGGTTGGAATGCTTTCGACAGATGTGGAATACCTTTGTACAGGGTTGGAATGCTTTCTACAGGGTTGGAATGCTTTCTAGAGGGTTGGAATGCTTTCTAGAGGGTTGGAATGCTTTCTACAGGGTTGGAATACCTTTGTACAGAGTTGGAATGCTTTCTACAGGGTTGGAATGCTTTCTACAGGGTTTTAATGCTTTCTACAGGGTTGGAATGCTTTCTACAGGGTTGGAATGCTTTCTACAGGGTTGGAATGCTTTCTAGAGGGTTGGAATGCTTTCTACAGGGTTGGAATGCTTTCTACAGAGTTGGAATACCTTTGTACAGGGTTGGAACAGCTTTGTACAGGGTTGGAATACTTTCTACAGGGTTGGAATGCTTTCTAGAGGGTTGGAATGCTTTCGACAGGGTTGGAATGCCTTCGACAGAGTTGGAATACCTTTGTACAGAGTCAGAATGTTATGTACAGGGTTGGAATTCTTTCTACAGAGTTGGAATACTTTTCTACAGAGTTGGAATGCTTTCTACAGTGTTGGAATACCTTTGTTCAGGGTTGGAACAGCATTGTACAGGGTTGGAATACTTTCTACAGGGTTGGAATGCTTTCTAGAGGGTTGGAATACTTTCGACAGGGTTGGAATGCTTTCTAGAGGGTTGGAATGCTTTCTAGAGGGTTGGAATGCTTTCGACAGGGTTGCAATGCCTTCGACAGAGTTGGAATACCTTTGTACAGAGTCAGAATGTTATGTACAGGGTTGGAATTCTTTCTACAGAGTTGGAATACTTTTCTACAGAGTTGGAATGCTTTCTACAGTGTTGGAATACCTTTGTTCAGGGTTGGAACAGCTTTGTACAGAGTTGGAATGCTTTCTACAGGGTTGGAATGCTTTCTAGAGGGTTGGAATACTTTCGACAGGGTTGGAATGCTTTCTACAGGGTTGGAATACCTTTGTACAGGGTTGGAATGCTTTCTACAGGGTTGGAATACCTTTGTACAGAGTCAGAATGTTATGTACAGGGTTGGAATTCTTTCTACAGAGTTGGAATACCTTTGTACAGAGTTGGAATGCTTTCTACAGGGTTGGAATGCTTTCTACAGGGTTGGAATGCTTTCTACAGGTTTGGAATACCTTTGTACAGAGTTGGAATGCTTTCTACAGGGTTGGAATGCATTCGACAGAGTTGGAATACCTTTGTACAGAGTCAGAATGTTATGTACAGGGTTGGAATTCGTTCTACAGAGTTGGAATACCTTTGTACAGAGTTGGAATGCTTTCTACAGGGTTGGAATGCTTTCTACATGGCTGGAATGCTTTCGACAGAGTTGGAATACCCTTGTACGGAGTTGGAATGCTTTCTACAGGGTTGGAATACATTTGTACAGAGTTGGAATGCTTTCTACAGGGTTGGAATGCTTTCTACAGGGTTGGAATGCTTTCGACAGAGTTGGAATACCTTTGTACAGGGTTGGAACAGCTTTGTACAGGGTGGGAATACTTTCTACAGGGTTGGAATGCTTTCTAGAGGGTTGGAATGCTTTCTAGAGGGTTGGAATGCTTTCTAGAGGGTTGGAATGCTTTCTAGAGGGTTGGAATGCTTTCTAGAGGGTTGGAATGCTTTCTACAGGGTTGGAATACATTTGTACAGAGTTGGAATGCTTTCTACAGGGTTGGAATGCTTTCTACAGGGTTGGAATGCTTTCGACAGAGTTGGAATACCTTTGTACAGGGTTGGAACAGCTTTGTGCAGGGTTGGAATACTTTCTACAGGGTTGGAATGCTTTCTACAGGGTTGGAATACCTTTGTACAGGGTTGCAATGCTTTCTACAGAGTTGGAATACCTTTGTACAGAGCTGGAATGCTTTCTACAGGGTTGGAATGCTTTCTACAGGTTTGGAATACCTTTGTACAGAGTTGGAATGCTTTCTACAGGGTTGGAATGCATTCGACAGAGTTGGAATACCTTTGTACAGAGTCAGAATGTTATGTACAGGGTTGGAATTCGTTCTACAGAGTTGGAATACCTTTGTACAGAGTTGGAATGCTTTCTACAGGGTTGGAATGCTTTCTACATGGCTGGAATGCTTTCGACAGAGTTGGAATACCCTTGTACGGAGTTGGAATGCTTTCTACAGGGTTGGAATACATTTGTACAGAGTTGGAATGCTTTCTACAGGGTTGGAATGCTTTCTACAGGGTTGGAATGCTTTCGACAGAGTTGGAATACCTTTGTACAGGGTTGGAACAGCTTTGTGCAGGGTTGGAATACTTTCTACAGGGTTGGAATGCTTTCTACAGGGTTGGAATACCTTTGTACAGGGTTGCAATGCTTACTACAGAGTTGGAATACCTTTGTACAGAGCTGGAATGCTTTCTACAGGGTTGGAATGCTTTCTACAGGGTTGGAATGCTTTCTACAGGTTTGGAATACCTTTGTACAGAGTTGGAATGCTTTCTACAGGGTTGGAATGCATTCGACAGAGTTGGAATACCTTTGTACAGAGTCAGAATGTTATGTACAGGGTTGGAATTCGTTCTACAGAGTTGGAATACCTTTGTACAGAGTTGGAATGCTTTCTACAGGGTTCGAATGCTTTCTACATGGCTGGAATGCTTTCGACAGAGTTGGAATACCCTTGTACGGAGTTGGAATGCTTTCTACAGGGTTGGAATACATTTGTACAGAGTTGGAATGCTTTCTACAGGGTTGGAATATTTTCTACAGGGTTGGAATGCTTTCGACAGAGTTGGAATACCTTTGTACAGGGTTGGAACAGCTTTGTACAGTGTGGGAATACTTTCTACAGGGTTGGAATGCTTTCTAGAGGGTTGGAATGCTTTCTAGAGGGTTGGAATGCTTTCTACAGGGTTGGAATGCTTTCTACAGGGTTTTAATGCTTTCTACAGGGTTGGAATGCTTTCGACAGAGTTGGAATACCTTTGTACAGGGTTGGAACAGCTTTGTACAGGGTGGGAATACTTTCTACAGGGTTGGAATGCTTTCTAGAGGGTTGGAATGCTTTCTAGAGGGTTGGAATGCTTTCTACAGGGTTGGCATGCTTTCTACAGATTTGGAATACCTTTGTACAGGGTTGGAACAGCTTTGTGCAGGGTTGGAATACTTTCTACAGGGTTGGAATGCTTTCTACAGGGTTGGAATACCTTTGTACAGGGTTGCAATGCTTTCTACAGGGTTGGAATACCTTTGTACAGAGTCAGAATGTTATGTACAGGGTTGGAATTCGTTCTACAGAGTTGGAATACCTTTGTACAGAGTTGGAATGCTTTCTACAGGGTTGGAATGCTTTCTACATGGTTGGAATGCTTTCGACAGAGTTGGAATACCCTTGTACAGAGTTGGAATGCTTTCTACAGGGTTGGAATGCTTTCTACATGGTTGGAATGCTTTCGACAGAGTTGGAATACCCTTGTACGGAGTTGGAATGCTTTCTACAGGGTTGGAATACATTTGTACAGAGTTGGAATGCTTTCTACAGGGTTGGAATGCTTTCTACAGGGTTGGAATGCTTTCGACAGAGTTGGAATACCTTTGTACAGGGTTGGAACAGCTTTGTACAGGGTGGGAATACTTTCTACAGGGTTGGAATGCTTTCTAGAGGGTTGGAATGCTTTCTAGAGGGTTGGAATGCTTTCTAGAGGGTTGGAATGCTTTCTAGAGGGTTGGAATGCTTTCTACAGGGTTGGAATGCTTTCTACAGAGTTGGAATACCTTGCTGCAGGGTTGGAACAGCTTTGTACAGGGTTGGAATACTTTCTACAGGGTTGGAATGCTTTCTAGAGGGTTGGAATACTTTCGACAGGGTTGGAATGCTTTCTACAGGGTTGGAATACCTTTGTACAGAGTCAGAATGTTATGTACAGGGTTGGAATTCTTTCTACAGAGTTGGAATACCTTTGTACAGAGTTGGAATGCTTTCTACAGGGTTGGAATGCTTTCTACAGGGTTGGAATACCTTTGTACAGGGTTGGAATGCTTTCTACAGGTTTGGAATACCTTTGTACAGAGTTGGAATGCTTTCTACAGGGTTGGAATGCATTCGACAGAGTTGGAATACCTTTGTACAGAGTCAGAATGTTATGTACAGGGTTGGAATTCTTTCTACAGAGTTGGAATACCTTTGTACAGAGATGGGATGCTTTCTACAGGGTTGGAGTGCTTTCTACATGGTTGGAATGCTTTCGACAGAGTTCGAATACCTTTGTACAGGGTTGGAACAGCTTTGTACAGGGTTGGAATACTTTCTACAGGGTTGGAATGCTTTCTAGAGGGTTGGAATACTTTCGACAGGGTTGGAATGCTCTCGACAGAGTTGGAATACATTTCTACAGAGTTGGAATGCTTTCTACAGGGTTGGAATACCTTTATGCAGAGTCAGAATGTTATGTACAGTGTTGGAATTCTTTCTACAGAGTTGGAATACCTTTGTACAGAGTTGGAATGCTTTCTACAGGGTTAGAATGCTTTCGACAGAGTTGGAATACCTTTGTACAGAGTTGGAATGCTTTCTACAGGGTCGGGATGCTTTCTACAGTGTTTTAATGCTTTCTACAGGGTTGGAATGCTTTCTACAGGGTTGGAATGCTTTCTAGAGGGTTGGAATGCTTTCTACAGGGTTGGAATGCTTTCTACAGAGATGGAATACCTTTGTACAGGGTTGGAACAGCTTTGTACAGGGTTGGAATACTTTCTACAGGGTTGGAATGCTTTCTAGAGGGTTGGAATACTTTCGACAGGGTTGGAATACTTTCGACAGGGTTGGAATGCTTTCTACAGGGTTGGAATACCTTTGTACAGGGTTGGAATGCTTTCTACAGGGTTGGAATGCTTTCGACAGATGTGGAATACCTTTGTACAGGGTTGGAATGCTTTCTACAGGGTTGGAATGCTTTCTAGAGGGTTGGAATGCTTTCTAGAGGGTTGGAATGCTTTCTACAGGGTTGGAAGACCTTTGTACAGAGTTGGAATGCTTTCTACAGGGTTGGAATGCTTTCTACAGGGTTGGAATGCTTTCTAGAGGGTTGGAATGCTTTCGACAGGGTTGGAATGCCTTCGACAGAGTTGGAATACCTTTGTACAGAGTCAGAATGTTATGTACAGGGTTGGAATGCTTTCTACAGAGTTGGAATACCTTTGTACAGGGTTGGAACAGCTTTGTACAGGGTTGGAATACTTTCTACAGGGTTGGAATGCTTTCTAGAGGGTTGGAATGCTTTCTAGAGGGTTGGAATGCTTTCTACAGGGTTGGAATACATTTGTACAGAGTTGGAATGCTTTCGACAGGGTTGGAATGCTTTCTACAGGGTTGGAATGCTTTCGACAGAGTTGGAATACCCTTGTACGGAGTTGGAATGCTTTCTACAGGGTTGGAATACATTTGTACAGAGTTGGAGTGCTTTCTACAGGGTTGGAATGCTTTCTACAGGGTTGGAATGCTTTCGACAGAGTTGGAATACCTTTGTACAGGGTTGGAACAGCTTTGTACAGGGTGGGAATACTTTCTACAGGGTTGGAATGCTTTCTACAGGGTTGGAATACCTTTGTACAGGGTTGCAATGCTTTCTACAGGGTTGGAATACCTTTGTACAGAGTCAGAATGTTATGTACAGGGTTGGAATTCTTTCTACAGAGTTGGAATACTTTTGTACAGAGTTGGAATGCTTTCTACAGGGTTGGAATGCTTTCGACAGAGTTGGAATACCTTTGTACAGAGTTGGAATGCTTTCTACAGGGTCGGGATGCTTTCTACAGTGTTTTAATGCTTTCTACAGGGTTGGAATGCTTTCTACAGGGTTGGAATGCTTTCTAGAGGGTTGGAATGCTTTCTACAGGGTTGGAATGCTTTCTACAGACTTGGAATACCTTTGTACAGGGTTGGAACAGCTTTGTACAGGGTTGGAATACTTTCTACAGGGTTGGAATGCTTTCTAGAGGGTTGGAATACTTTCGACAGGGTTGGAATACTTTCGACAGGGTTGGAATGCTTTCTACAGGGTTGGAATGCTTTCTACAGGGTTTTAATGCTTTCTACAGGGTTGGAATGCTTTCGACAGAGTTGGAATACCTTTGTACAGGGTTGGAACAGCTTTGTACAGGGTGGGAATACTTTCTACAGGGTTGGAATGCTTTCTAGAGGGTTGGAATGCTTTCTAGAGGGTTGGAATGCTTTCTACAGGGTTGGAATGCTTTCTACAGAGTTGGAATACCTTTGTACAGGGTTGGAACAGCTTTGTGCAGGGTTGGAATACTTTCTACAGGGTTGGAATGCTTTCTACAGGGTTGGAATACCTTTGTACAGGGTTGCAATGCTTTCTACAGGGTTGGAATACCTTTCTACAGAGTCAGAATGTTATGTACAGGGTTGGAATTCGTTCTACAGAGTTGGAATACCTTTGTACAGAGTTGGAATGCTTTCTACAGGGTTTTAATGCTTTCTACAGGGTTGGAATGCTTTCTAGAGGGTTGGAATGCTTTCTACAGGGTTGGAATGCTTTCTACAGAGTTGGAATACCTTTGTACAGGGTTGGAACAGCTTTGTACAGTGTTGGAATACTTTCTACAGGGTTGGAATGCTTTCTAGAGGGTTGGAATGCTTTCGACAGGGTTGGAATGCCTTCGACAGAGTTGGAATACCTTTGTACAGAGTCAGAATGTTATGTACAGGGTTGGAATTCTTTCTACAGGGTTGGAATACCTTTGTACAGGGTTGGAACAGCTTTGTACAGGGTTGGAATACTTTCTACAGGGTTGGAATGCTTTGTACAGAGTTGGAATGCTTTCTACAGGGGTGGAATGCTTTCTAGAGGGTTGGAATACTTTCGACAGGGTTGGAATGCTTTCTAGAGGGTTGGAATGCTTTCTACAGGGTTGGAATGCTTTCTACAGAGTTGGAATACCTTTGTACAGGGTTGGAACAGCTTTGTACAGGGTTGGAATACTTTCTACAGGGTTGGAATGCTTTCTAGAGGGTTGGAATGCTTTCTAGAGGGTTGGAATGCTTTCTACAGGGTTGGAATACATTTGTACAGAGTTGGAATGCTTTCTACAGGGTTGGAATACCTTTGTACAGGGTTGGAACAGCTTTGTACAGGGTTGGAATACTTTCTACAGGGTTGGAATGCTTTGTACAGAGTTGGAATGCTTTCTACAGGGGTGGAATGCTTTCTAGAGGGTTGGAATACTTTCGACAGGGTTGGAATGCTTTCTAGAGGGTTGGAATGCTTTCTAGAGGGTTGGAATGCTTTCTACAGGGTTGGAATGCTTTCTACAGAGTTGGAATACCTTTGTACAGGGTTGGAACAGCTTTGTACAGGGTTGGAATACTTTCTACAGGGTTGGAATGCTTTCTAGAGGGTTGGAATGCTTTCTAGAGGGTTGGAATGCTTTCTACAGGGTTGGAATACATTTGTACAGAGTTGGAATGCTTTCTACAGGGTTGGAATGCTTTCTACAGGGTTGGAATGCTTTCGACAGAGTTGGAATACCCTTGTACGGAGTTGGAATGCTTTCTACAGGGTTGGAATACATTTGTACAGAGTTGGAGTGCTTTCTACAGGGTTGGAATGCTTTCTACAGGGTTGGAATGCTTTCGACAGAGTTGGAATACCTTTGTACAGGGTTGGAACAGCTTTGTACAGGGTGGGAATACTTTCTACAGGGTTGGAATGCTTTCTACAGGGTTGGAATACCTTTGTACAGGGTTGCAATGCTTTCTACAGGGTTGGAATACCTTTGTACAGAGTCAGAATGTTATGTACAGGGTTGGAATTCTTTCTATAGAGTTGGAATACTTTTGTACAGAGTTGGAATGCTTTCTACAGGGTTGGAATGCTTTCGACAGAGTTGGAATACCTTTGTACAGAGTTGGAATGCTTTCTACAGGGTCGGGATGCTTTCTACAGTGTTTTAATGCTTTCTACAGGGTTGGAATGCTTTCTACAGGGTTGGAATGCTTTCTAGAGGGTTGGAATGCTTTCTACAGGGTTGGAATGCTTTCTACAGACTTGGAATGCCTTTGTACAGGGTTGGAACAGCTTTGTACAGGGTTGGAATACTTTCTACAGGGTTGGAATGCTTTCTAGAGGGTTGGAATACTTTCGACAGGGTTGGAATACTTTCGACAGGGTTGGAATGCTTTCTACAGGGTTGGAATGCTTTCTACAGGGTTTTAATGCTTCCTACAGGGTTGGAATGCTTTCGACAGAGTTGGAATACCTTTGTACAGGGTTGGAACAGCTTTGTACAGGGTGGGAATACTTTCTACAGGGTTGGAATGCTTTCTAGAGGGTTGGAATGCTTTCTAGAGGGTTGGAATGCTTTCTACAGGGTTGGAATGCTTTCTACAGAGTTGGAATACCTTTGTACAGGGTTGGAACAGCTTTGTGCAGGGTTGGAATACTTTCTACAGGGTTGGAATGCTTTCTACAGGGTTGGAATACCTTTGTACAGGGTTGCAATGCTTTCTACAGGGTTGGAATACCTTTGTACAGAGTCAGAATGTTATGTACAGGGTTGGAATTCGTTCTACAGAGTTGGAATACCTTTGTACAGAGTTGGAATGCTTTCTACAGGGTTTTAATGCTTTCTACAGGGTTGGAATGCTTTCTACAGGGTTGGAATGCTTTCGACAGAGTTGGAATACCTTTGTACAGAGTTGGAATACCTTTGTACAGGGTTGGAACAGCTTTGTACAGCGTTGGAATACTTTCTACAGGGTTGGAATGCTTTCTAGAGGGTTGGAATGCTTTCTAGAGGGTTGGAATGCTTTCTACAGGGTTGGAATGCTTTCTACAGAGTTGGAATACCTTTGTACAGGGTTGGAACAGCTTTGTACAGTGTTGGAATACTTTCTACAGGGTTGGAATGCTTTCGACAGAGTTGGAATACCCTTGTACGGAGTTGGAATGCTTTCTACAGGGTTGGAATACATTTGTACAGAGTTGGAGTGCTTTCTACAGGGTTGGAATGCTTTCTACAGGGTTGGAATGCTTTCGACAGAGTTGGAATACCTTTGTACAGGGTTGGAACAGCTTTGTACAGGGTGGGAATACTTTCTACAGGGTTGGAATGCTTTCTACAGGGTTGGAATACCTTTGTACAGGGTTGCAATGCTTTCTACAGGGTTGGAATACCTTTGTACAGAGTCAGAATGTTATGTACAGGGTTGGAATTCTTTCTATAGAGTTGGAATACTTTTGTACAGAGTTGGAATGCTTTCTACAGGGTTGGAATGCTTTCGACAGAGTTGGAATACCTTTGTACAGAGTTGGAATGCTTTCTACAGGGTCGGGATGCTTTCTACAGTGTTTTAATGCTTTCTACAGGGTTGGAATGCTTTCTACAGGGTTGGAATGCTTTCTAGAGGGTTGGAATGCTTTCTACAGGGTTGGAATGCTTTCTACAGACTTGGAATGCCTTTGTACAGGGTTGGAACAGCTTTGTACAGGGTTGGAATACTTTCTACAGGGTTGGAATGCTTTCTAGAGGGTTGGAATACTTTCGACAGGGTTGGAATACTTTCGACAGGGTTGGAATGCTTTCTACAGGGTTGGAATGCTTTCTACAGGGTTTTAATGCTTCCTACAGGGTTGGAATGCTTTCGACAGAGTTGGAATACCTTTGTACAGGGTTGGAACAGCTTTGTACAGGGTGGGAATACTTTCTACAGGGTTGGAATGCTTTCTAGAGGGTTGGAATGCTTTCTAGAGGGTTGGAATGCTTTCTACAGGGTTGGAATGCTTTCTACAGAGTTGGAATACCTTTGTACAGGGTTGGAACAGCTTTGTGCAGGGTTGGAATACTTTCTACAGGGTTGGAATGCTTTCTACAGGGTTGGAATACCTTTGTACAGGGTTGCAATGCTTTCTACAGGGTTGGAATACCTTTGTACAGAGTCAGAATGTTATGTACAGGGTTGGAATTCGTTCTACAGAGTTGGAATACCTTTGTACAGAGTTGGAATGCTTTCTACAGGGTTTTAATGCTTTCTACAGGGTTGGAATGCTTTCTACAGGGTTGGAATGCTTTCGACAGAGTTGGAATACCTTTGTACAGAGTTGGAATACCTTTGTACAGGGTTGGAACAGCTTTGTACAGCGTTGGAATACTTTCTACAGGGTTGGAATGCTTTCTAGAGGGTTGGAATGCTTTCTAGAGGGTTGGAATGCTTTCTACAGGGTTGGAATGCTTTCTACAGAGTTGGAATACCTTTGTACAGGGTTGGAACAGCTTTGTACAGTGTTGGAATACTTTCTACAGGGTTGGAATGCTTTCTAGAGGGTTGGAATGCTTTCGACAGGGTTGGAATGCCTTCGACAGAGTTGGAATACCTTTGTACAGAGTCAGAATGTTATGTACAGGGTTGGAATTCTTTCTACAGGGTTGGAATACTTTTCTACAGAGTTGGAATGCTTTCTACAGTGTTGGAATACCTTTGTTCAGGGTTGGAACAGCTTTGTACAGAGTTGGAATGCTTTCTACAGGGTTGGAATGCTTTCTAGAGGGTTGGAATACTTTCGACAGGGTTGGAATGCTTTCTAGAAGGTTGGAATGCTTTCTAGAGGGTTGGAATGCTTTCTACAGGGTTGGAATGCTTTCTACAGAGTTGGAATACCTTTGTACAGGGTTGGAACAGCTTTGTACAGGGTTGGAATACTTTCTACAGGGTTGGAATGCTTTCTAGAGGGTTGGAATGCTTTCGACAGGGTTGGAATGCCTTCGACAGAGTTGGAATACCTTTGTACAGAGTCAGAATGTTATGTACAGGGTTGGAATTCTTTCTACAGAGTTGGAATACTTTTCTACAGAGTTGGAATGCTTTCTACAGTGTTGGAATACCTTTGTTCAGGGTTGGAACAGCTTTGTACAGAGTTGGAATGCTTTCTACAGGGTTGGAATGCTTTCTCGAGGGTTGGAATACTTTCGACAGGGTTGGAATGCTTTCTACAGGGTTGGAATACCTTTGTACAGGGTTGGAATGCTTTCTACAGGGTTGGAATACCTTTGTACAGAGTCAGAATGTTATGTACAGGGTTGGAATGCTTTCTACAGAGTTGGAATACCTTTGTACAGAGTTGGAATGCTTTCTACAGGGTTGGAATGCTTTCTACAGGTTTGGAATACCTTTGTACAGAGTTGGAATGCTTTCTACAGGGTTGGAATGCATTCGACAGAGTTGGAATACCTTTGTACAGAGTCAGAATGTTATGTACAGGGTTGGAATTCGTTCTACAGTGTTGGAATACCTTTGTACAGAGTTGGAATGCTTTCTACAGGGTTGGAATGCTTTCTACATGGCTGGAATGCTTTCGACAGAGTTGGAATACCCTTGTACGGAGTTGGAATGCTTTCTACAGGGTTGGAATACATTTGTACAGAGTTGGAATGCTTTCTACAGGGTTGGAATGCTTTCTACAGGGTTGGAATGCTTTCGACAGAGTTGGAATACCTTTGTACAGGGTTGGAACAGCTTTGTACAGGGTGGGAATACTTTCTACAGGGTTGGAATGCTTTCTAGAGGGTTGGAATGCTTTCTAGAGGGTTGGAATGCTTTCTAGAGGGTTGGAATGCTTTCTAGAGGGTTGGAATGCTTTCTACAGTGTTGGAATACCTTTGTACAGGGTTGGAACAGCTTTGTACAGAGTTGGAATGCTTTCTACAGGGTTGGAATGCTTTCTCGAGGGTTGGAATACTTTCGACAGGGTTGGAATACTTTCGACAGGGTTGGAATGCTTTCTACAGGGTTGGAATGCTTTCTACAGGGTTTTAATGCTTTCTACAGGGTTGGAATGCTTTCGACAGAGTTGGAATACCTTTGTACAGGGTTGGAACAGCTTTGTACAGGGTGGGAATACTTTCTACAGGGTTGGAATGCTTTCTAGAGGGTTGGAATGCTTTCTAGAGGGTTGGAATGCTTTCTACAGGGTTGGAATGCTTTCTACAGAGTTGGAATACCTTTGTACAGGGTTGGAACAGCTTTGTGCAGGGTTGGAATACTTTCTACAGGGTTGGAATGCTTTCTACAGGGTTGGAATACCTTTGTACAGGGTTGCAATGCTTTCTACAGGGTTGGAATACCTTTGTACAGAGTCAGAATGTTATGTACAGGGTTGGAATTCGTTCTACAGAGTTGGAACAGCTTTGTACAGAGTTGGAATGCTTTCTACAGGGTTGGAATGCTTTCTAGAGGGTTGGAATACTTTCGACAGGGTTGGAATGCTTTCTAGAAGGTTGGAATGCTTTCTAGAGGGTTGGAATGCTTTCTACAGGGTTGGAATGCTTTCGACAGAGTTGGAATACCTTTGTACAGGGTTGGAACAGCTTTGTACAGTGTTGGAATACTTTCTACAGGGTTGGAATGCTTTCTAGAGGGTTGGAATGCTTTCGACAGGGTTGGAATGCCTTCGACAGAGTTGGAATACCTTTGTACAGAGTCAGAATGTTATGTACAGGGTTGGAATTCTTTCTACAGGGTTGGAATACCTTTGTACAGGGTTGGAACAGCTTTGTACAGGGTTGGAATACTTTCTACAGGGTTGGAATGCTTTGTACAGAGTTGGAATGCTTTCTACAGGGGTGGAATGCTTTCTAGAGGGTTGGAATACTTTCGACAGGGTTGGAATGCTTTCTAGAGGGTTGGAATGCTTTCTACAGGGTTGGAATGCTTTCTACAGAGTTGGAATACCTTTGTACAGGGTTGGAACAGCTTTGTACAGGGTTGGAATACTTTCTACAGGGTTGGAATGCTTTCTAGAGGGTTGGAATGCTTTCTAGAGGGTTGGAATGCTTTCTACAGGGTTGGAATACATTTGTACAGAGTTGGAATGCTTTCTACAGGGTTGGAATACCTTTGTACAGGGTTGGAACAGCTTTGTACAGGGTTGGAATACTTTCTACAGGGTTGGAATGCTTTGTACAGAGTTGGAATGCTTTCTACAGGGGTGGAATGCTTTCTAGAGGGTTGGAATACTTTCGACAGGGTTGGAATGCTTTCTAGAGGGTTGGAATGCTTTCTAGAGGGTTGGAATGCTTTCTACAGGGTTGGAATGCTTTCTACAGAGTTGGAATACCTTTGTACAGGGTTGGAACAGCTTTGTACAGGGTTGGAATACTTTCTACAGGGTTGGAATGCTTTCTAGAGGGTTGGAATGCTTTCTAGAGGGTTGGAATGCTTTCTACAGGGTTGGAATACATTTGTACAGAGTTGGAATGCTTTCTACAGGGTTGGAATGCTTTCTACAGGGTTGGAATGCTTTCGACAGAGTTGGAATACCCTTGTACGGAGTTGGAATGCTTTCTACAGGGTTGGAATACATTTGTACAGAGTTGGAGTGCTTTCTACAGGGTTGGAATGCTTTCTACAGGGTTGGAATGCTTTCGACAGAGTTGGAATACCTTTGTACAGGGTTGGAACAGCTTTGTACAGGGTGGGAATACTTTCTACAGGGTTGGAATGCTTTCTACAGGGTTGGAATACCTTTGTACAGGGTTGCAATGCTTTCTACAGGGTTGGAATACCTTTGTACAGAGTCAGAATGTTATGTACAGGGTTGGAATTCTTTCTATAGAGTTGGAATACTTTTGTACAGAGTTGGAATGCTTTCTACAGGGTTGGAATGCTTTCGACAGAGTTGGAATACCTTTGTACAGAGTTGGAATGCTTTCTACAGGGTCGGGATGCTTTCTACAGTGTTTTAATGCTTTCTACAGGGTTGGAATGCTTTCTACAGGGTTGGAATGCTTTCTAGAGGGTTGGAATGCTTTCTACAGGGTTGGAATGCTTTCTACAGACTTGGAATGCCTTTGTACAGGGTTGGAACAGCTTTGTACAGGGTTGGAATACTTTCTACAGGGTTGGAATGCTTTCTAGAGGGTTGGAATACTTTCGACAGGGTTGGAATACTTTCGACAGGGTTGGAATGCTTTCTACAGGGTTGGAATGCTTTCTACAGGGTTTTAATGCTTCCTACAGGGTTGGAATGCTTTCGACAGAGTTGGAATACCTTTGTACAGGGTTGGAACAGCTTTGTACAGGGTGGGAATACTTTCTACAGGGTTGGAATGCTTTCTAGAGGGTTGGAATGCTTTCTAGAGGGTTGGAATGCTTTCTACAGGGTTGGAATGCTTTCTACAGAGTTGGAATACCTTTGTACAGGGTTGGAACAGCTTTGTGCAGGGTTGGAATACTTTCTACAGGGTTGGAATGCTTTCTACAGGGTTGGAATACCTTTGTACAGGGTTGCAATGCTTTCTACAGGGTTGGAATACCTTTGTACAGAGTCAGAATGTTATGTACAGGGTTGGAATTCGTTCTACAGAGTTGGAATACCTTTGTACAGAGTTGGAATGCTTTCTACAGGGTTTTAATGCTTTCTACAGGGTTGGAATGCTTTCTACAGGGTTGGAATGCTTTCGACAGAGTTGGAATACCTTTGTACAGAGTTGGAATACCTTTGTACAGGGTTGGAACAGCTTTGTACAGCGTTGGAATACTTTCTACAGGGTTGGAATGCTTTCTAGAGGGTTGGAATGCTTTCTAGAGGGTTGGAATGCTTTCTACAGGGTTGGAATGCTTTCTACAGAGTTGGAATACCTTTGTACAGGGTTGGAACAGCTTTGTACAGTGTTGGAATACTTTCTACAGGGTTGGAATGCTTTCGACAGAGTTGGAATACCCTTGTACGGAGTTGGAATGCTTTCTACAGGGTTGGAATACATTTGTACAGAGTTGGAGTGCTTTCTACAGGGTTGGAATGCTTTCTACAGGGTTGGAATGCTTTCGACAGAGTTGGAATACCTTTGTACAGGGTTGGAACAGCTTTGTACAGGGTGGGAATACTTTCTACAGGGTTGGAATGCTTTCTACAGGGTTGGAATACCTTTGTACAGGGTTGCAATGCTTTCTACAGGGTTGGAATACCTTTGTACAGAGTCAGAATGTTATGTACAGGGTTGGAATTCTTTCTATAGAGTTGGAATACTTTTGTACAGAGTTGGAATGCTTTCTACAGGGTTGGAATGCTTTCGACAGAGTTGGAATACCTTTGTACAGAGTTGGAATGCTTTCTACAGGGTCGGGATGCTTTCTACAGTGTTTTAATGCTTTCTACAGGGTTGGAATGCTTTCTACAGGGTTGGAATGCTTTCTAGAGGGTTGGAATGCTTTCTACAGGGTTGGAATGCTTTCTACAGACTTGGAATGCCTTTGTACAGGGTTGGAACAGCTTTGTACAGGGTTGGAATACTTTCTACAGGGTTGGAATGCTTTCTAGAGGGTTGGAATACTTTCGACAGGGTTGGAATACTTTCGACAGGGTTGGAATGCTTTCTACAGGGTTGGAATGCTTTCTACAGGGTTTTAATGCTTCCTACAGGGTTGGAATGCTTTCGACAGAGTTGGAATACCTTTGTACAGGGTTGGAACAGCTTTGTACAGGGTGGGAATACTTTCTACAGGGTTGGAATGCTTTCTAGAGGGTTGGAATGCTTTCTAGAGGGTTGGAATGCTTTCTACAGGGTTGGAATGCTTTCTACAGAGTTGGAATACCTTTGTACAGGGTTGGAACAGCTTTGTGCAGGGTTGGAATACTTTCTACAGGGTTGGAATGCTTTCTACAGGGTTGGAATACCTTTGTACAGGGTTGCAATGCTTTCTACAGGGTTGGAATACCTTTGTACAGAGTCAGAATGTTATGTACAGGGTTGGAATTCGTTCTACAGAGTTGGAATACCTTTGTACAGAGTTGGAATGCTTTCTACAGGGTTTTAATGCTTTCTACAGGGTTGGAATGCTTTCTACAGGGTTGGAATGCTTTCGACAGAGTTGGAATACCTTTGTACAGAGTTGGAATACCTTTGTACAGGGTTGGAACAGCTTTGTACAGCGTTGGAATACTTTCTACAGGGTTGGAATGCTTTCTAGAGGGTTGGAATGCTTTCTAGAGGGTTGGAATGCTTTCTACAGGGTTGGAATGCTTTCTACAGAGTTGGAATACCTTTGTACAGGGTTGGAACAGCTTTGTACAGTGTTGGAATACTTTCTACAGGGTTGGAATGCTTTCTAGAGGGTTGGAATGCTTTCGACAGGGTTGGAATGCCTTCGACAGAGTTGGAATACCTTTGTACAGAGTCAGAATGTTATGTACAGGGTTGGAATTCTTTCTACAGGGTTGGAATACTTTTCTACAGAGTTGGAATGCTTTCTACAGTGTTGGAATACCTTTGTTCAGGGTTGGAACAGCTTTGTACAGAGTTGGAATGCTTTCTACAGGGTTGGAATGCTTTCTAGAGGGTTGGAATACTTTCGACAGGGTTGGAATGCTTTCTAGAAGGTTGGAATGCTTTCTAGAGGGTTGGAATGCTTTCTACAGGGTTGGAATGCTTTCTACAGAGTTGGAATACCTTTGTACAGGGTTGGAACAGCTTTGTACAGGGTTGGAATACTTTCTACAGGGTTGGAATGCTTTCTAGAGGGTTGGAATGCTTTCGACAGGGTTGGAATGCCTTCGACAGAGTTGGAATACCTTTGTACAGAGTCAGAATGTTATGTACAGGGTTGGAATTCTTTCTACAGAGTTGGAATACTTTTCTACAGAGTTGGAATGCTTTCTACAGTGTTGGAATACCTTTGTTCAGGGTTGGAACAGCTTTGTACAGAGTTGGAATGCTTTCTACAGGGTTGGAATGCTTTCTCGAGGGTTGGAATACTTTCGACAGGGTTGGAATGCTTTCTACAGGGTTGGAATACCTTTGTACAGGGTTGGAATGCTTTCTACAGGGTTGGAATACCTTTGTACAGAGTCAGAATGTTATGTACAGGGTTGGAATGCTTTCTACAGAGTTGGAATACCTTTGTACAGAGTTGGAATGCTTTCTACAGGGTTGGAATGCTTTCTACAGGTTTGGAATACCTTTGTACAGAGTTGGAATGCTTTCTACAGGGTTGGAATGCATTCGACAGAGTTGGAATACCTTTGTACAGAGTCAGAATGTTATGTACAGGGTTGGAATTCGTTCTACAGTGTTGGAATACCTTTGTACAGAGTTGGAATGCTTTCTACAGGGTTGGAATGCTTTCTACATGGCTGGAATGCTTTCGACAGAGTTGGAATACCCTTGTACGGAGTTGGAATGCTTTCTACAGGGTTGGAATACATTTGTACAGAGTTGGAATGCTTTCTACAGGGTTGGAATGCTTTCTACAGGGTTGGAATGCTTTCGACAGAGTTGGAATACCTTTGTACAGGGTTGGAACAGCTTTGTACAGGGTGGGAATACTTTCTACAGGGTTGGAATGCTTTCTAGAGGGTTGGAATGCTTTCTAGAGGGTTGGAATGCTTTCTAGAGGGTTGGAATGCTTTCTAGAGGGTTGGAATGCTTTCTACAGTGTTGGAATACCTTTGTACAGGGTTGGAACAGCTTTGTACAGAGTTGGAATGCTTTCTACAGGGTTGGAATGCTTTCTCGAGGGTTGGAATACTTTCGACAGGGTTGGAATACTTTCGACAGGGTTGGAATGCTTTCTACAGGGTTGGAATGCTTTCTACAGGGTTTTAATGCTTTCTACAGGGTTGGAATGCTTTCGACAGAGTTGGAATACCTTTGTACAGGGTTGGAACAGCTTTGTACAGGGTGGGAATACTTTCTACAGGGTTGGAATGCTTTCTAGAGGGTTGGAATGCTTTCTAGAGGGTTGGAATGCTTTCTACAGGGTTGGAATGCTTTCTACAGAGTTGGAATACCTTTGTACAGGGTTGGAACAGCTTTGTGCAGGGTTGGAATACTTTCTACAGGGTTGGAATGCTTTCTACAGGGTTGGAATACCTTTGTACAGGGTTGCAATGCTTTCTACAGGGTTGGAATACCTTTGTACAGAGTCAGAATGTTATGTACAGGGTTGGAATTCGTTCTACAGAGTTGGAACAGCTTTGTACAGAGTTGGAATGCTTTCTACAGGGTTGGAATGCTTTCTAGAGGGTTGGAATACTTTCGACAGGGTTGGAATGCTTTCTAGAAGGTTGGAATGCTTTCTAGAGGGTTGGAATGCTTTCTACAGGGTTGGAATGCTTTCGACAGAGTTGGAATACCTTTGTACAGGGTTGGAACAGCTTTGTACAGTGTTGGAATACTTTCTACAGGGTTGGAATGCTTTCTAGAGGGTTGGAATGCTTTCGACAGGGTTGGAATGCCTTCGACAGAGTTGGAATACCTTTGTACAGAGTCAGAATGTTATGTACAGGGTTGGAATTCTTTCTACAGAGTTGGAATACTTTTCTACAGAGTTGGAATGCTTTCTACAGTGTTGGAATACCTTTGTTCAGGGTTGGAACAGCTTTGTACAGAGTTGGAATGCTTTCTACAGGGTTGGAATGCTTTCTCGAGGGTTGGAATACTTTCGACAGGGTTGGAATGCTTTCTACAGGGTTGGAATACCTTTGTACAGGGTTGGAATGCTTTCTACAGGGTTGGAATACCTTTGTACAGAGTCAGAATGTTATGTACAGGGTTGGAATTCTTTCTACAGAGTTGGAATACCTTTGTACAGAGTTGGAATGCTTTCTACAGGGTTGGAATGCTTTCTACAGGGTTGGAATGCTTTCTACAGGTTTGGAATACCTTTGTACAGAGTTGGAATGCTTTCTACAGGGTTGGAATGCATTCGACAGAGTTGGAATACCTTTGTACAGAGTCAGAATGTTATGTACAGGGTTGGAATTCGTTCTACAGAGTTGGAATACCTTTGTACAGAGTTGGAATGCTTTCTACAGGGTTGGAATGCTTTCTACATGGCTGGAATGCTTTCGACAGAGTTGGAATACCCTTGTACGGAGTTGGAATGCTTTCTACAGGGTTGGAATACATTTGTACAGAGTTGGAATGCTTTCTACAGGGTTGGAATGCTTTCTACAGGGTTGGAATGCTTTCGACAGAGTTGGAATACCTTTGTACAGGGTTGGAACAGCTTTGTACAGGGTGGGAATACTTTCTACAGGGTTGGAATGCTTTCTAGAGGGTTGGAATGCTTTCTAGAGGGTTGGAATGCTTTCTAGAGGGTTGGAATGCTTTCTAGAGGGTTGGAATGCTTTCTAGAGGGTTGGAATGCTTTCTACAGTGTTGGAATACCTTTGTACAGGGTTGGAACAGCTTTGTACAGAGTTGGAATGCTTTCTACAGGGTTGGAATGCTTTCTCGAGGGTTGGAATACTTTCGACAGGGTTGGAATGCTTTCTACAGGGTTGGAATACCTTTGTACAGAGTCAGAATGTTATGTACAGGGTTGGAATTCTTTCTACAGAGTTGGAATACCTTTGTACAGAGTTGGAATGCTTTCTACAGGGTTGGAATGCTTTCTACAGGGTTGGAATGCTTTCTACAGGTTTGGAATACCTTTGTACAGAGTTGGAATGCTTTCTACAGGGTTGGAATGCATTCGACAGAGTTGGAATACCTTTGTACAGAGTCAGAATGTTATGTACAGGGTTGGAATTCGTTCTACAGAGTTGGAATACCTTTGTACAGAGTTGGAATGCTTTCTACAGGGTTGGAATGCTTTCTACATGGCTGGAATGCTTTCGACAGAGTTGGAATACCCTTGTACGGAGTTGGAATGCTTTCTACAGGGTTGGAATACATTTGTACAGAGTTGGAATGCTTTCTACAGGGTTGGAATGCTTTCTAGAGGGTTGGAATGCTTTCTACAGGGTTGGAATGCTTTCTACAGAGTTGGAATACCTTTGTTCAGGGTTGGAACAGCTTTGTACAGAGTTGGAATGCTTTCTACAGGGTTGGAATGCTTTCTAGAGGGTTGGAATACTTTCGACAGGGTTGGAATGCTTTCTAGAGGGTTGGAATGCTTTCTAGAGGGTTGGAATGCTTTCTACAGGGTTGGAATGCTTTCTACCGAGTTGGAATACCTTTGTACAGGGTTGGAACAGCTTTGTACAGGGTTGGAATACTTTCTACAGGGTTGGAATGCTTTCCAGAGGGTTGGAATGCTTTCGACAGGGTTGGAATGCCTTCGACAGAGTTGGAATACCTTTGTACAGAGTCAGAATGTTGTGTACAGGGTTGGAATTCTTTCTACAGAGTTGGAATACTTTTTCTACAGAGTTGAAATGCTTTCTACAGTGTTGGAATACCTTTGTTCAGGGTTGGAACAGCTTTGTACAGAGTTGGAATGCTTTCTACAGGGTTGGAATGCTTTCTCGAGGGTTGGAATACTTTCGACAGGGTTGGAATGCTTTCTACAGGGTTGGAATACCTTTGTACAGGGTTGGAATGCTTTCTACAGGGTTGGAATACCTTTGTACAGAGTCAGAATGTTATGTACAGGGTTGGAATTCTTTCTACAGAGTTGGAATACCTTTGTACAGAGTTGGAATGCTTTCTACAGGGTTGGAATGCTTTCTACAGGGTTGGAATGCCTTCGACAGAGTTGGAATACCTTTGTACAGAGTCAGAATGTTGTGTACAGGGTTGGAATTCTTTCTACAGAGTTGGAATACTTTTCTACAGAGTTGGAATGCTTTCTACAGTGTTGGAATACCTTTGTTCAGGGTTGGAACAGCTTTGTACAGAGTTGGAATGCTTTCTACAGGGTTGGAATGCTTTCTCGAGGGTTGGAATACTTTCGACAGGGTTGGAATGCTTTCTACAGGGTTGGAATACCTTTGTACAGGGTTGGAATGCTTTCTACAGGGTTGGAATACCTTTGTACAGAGTCAGAATGTTATGTACAGGGTTGGAATTCTTTCTACAGAGTTGGAATACCTTTGTACAGAGTTGGAATGCTTCCTACAGGGTTGGAATGCTTTCTACAGGGTTGGAATGCTTTCTACAGGTTTGGAATACCTTTGTACAGAGTTGGAATGCTTTCTACAGGGTTGGAATGCATTCGACAGAGTTGGAATACCTTTGTACAGAGTCAGAATGTTATGTACGGGGTTGGAATTCGTTCTACAGAGTTGGAATACCTTTGTACAGAGTTGGAATGCTTTCTACAGGGTTGGAATGCTTTCTACATGGCTGGAATGCTTTCGACAGAGTTGGAATACCCTTGTACGGAGTTGGAATGCTTTCTACAGGGTTGGAATACATTTGTACAGAGTTGGAATGCTTTCTACAGGGTTGGAATGCTTTCGACAGAGTTGGAATACCTTTGTACAGGGTTGGAACAGCTTTGTACAGGGTGGGAATACTTTCTACAGGGTTGGAATGCTTTCTAGAGGGTTGGAATGCTTTCTAGAGGGTTGGAATGCTTTCTAGAGGGTTGGAATGCTTTCTAGAGGGTTGGAATGCTTTCTAGAGGGTTGGAATGCTTTCTACAGTGTTGGAATACCTTTGTACAGGGTTGGAACCGCTTTGTACAGGGTTGGAATACTTTCTACAGGGTTGGAATGCTTTCTAGAGAGTTGCAATACTTTCAACAGGGTTGGAATGCTTTCTACAGGGTTGGAATACCTTTGTACAGAGTCAGAATGTTATGTACAGGGTTGGAATTCTTTTTACGGAGTTGGAATACCTTTGTACAGAGTTGGAATGCTTTCTACAGGGTTGGAATGCTTTCTACAGGTTTGGAATACCTTTGTACACAGTTGGAATGCTTTCTACAGGGTTGGAATGCATTCGACAGAGTTGGAATACCTTTGTACAGAGTCAGAATGTTATGTACAGGGTTGGAATTCGTTCTACAGAGTTGGAATACCTTTGTACAGAGTTGGAATGCTTTCTACATGGTTGGAATGCTTTCTACATGGTTGGAATGCTTTCGACAGAGTTGGATTACCCTTGTACGGAGTTGGAATGCTTTCTACATGGTTGGAATACATTTGTACAGAGTTGGAATGCTTTCTACAGGGTCGGGATGCTTTCTACAGTGTTTTAATGCTTTCTACAGGGTTGGAATGCTTTCTACAGGGTTGGAATGCTTTCTAGAGGGTTGGAATGCTTTCTACAGGGTTGGAATGCTTTCTACAGAGTTGGAATACCTTTGTACAGGGTTGGAATGCTTTCTACAGAGTTGGAATACCTTTGTACAGGGTTGGAACAGCTTTGTACAGGGTTGGAATAGTTTCTACAGGGTTGGAATGCTTTCTAGAGGGTTGGAATACTTTCGACAGGGTTGGAATGCGTTCTACAGGGTTGGCATACCTTTGTACAGGGTTGGAATGCTTTCTACAGGGTTGGAATGCTTTCTACAGGGTTGGAATGCTTTCTAGAGGGTTGGAATGCTTTCTACAGGGTTGGAATGCTTTCTACATGGCTGGAATGCTTTCGACAGAGTTGGAATACCCTTGTACGGAGTTGGAATGCTTTCTACAGGGTTGGAATACATTTGTACAGAGTTGGAATGCTTTCTACAGGGTTGGAATGCTTTCTACAGGGTTGGAATGCTTTCGACAGAGTTGGAATACCTTTGTACAGGGTTGGAACAGCTTTGTACAGGGTGGGAATACTTTCTACAGGGTTGGAATGCTTTCTAGAGGGTTGGAATGCTTTCTAGAGGGTTGGAATGCTTTCTAGAGGGTTGGAATGCTTTCTAGAGGGTTGGAATGCTTTCTACAGAGTTGGAATACCTTTGTACAGGGTTGGAACAGCTTTGTACAGGGTTGGAATACTTTCTACAGGGTTGGAATGCTTTCTAGAGAGTTGGAATACTTTCAACAGGGTTGGAATGCTTTCTACAGGGTTGGAATACCTTTGTACAGGGTTGGAATGCTTTCTACAGGGTTGGAATACCTTTGTACAGAGTCAGAATGTTATGTACAGGGTTGGAATTCTTTTTACAGAGTTGGAATACCTTTGTACAGAGTTGGAATGCTTTCTACAGGGTTGGAATGCTTTCTACAGGTTTGGAATACCTTTGTACAGAGTTGGAATGCTTTCTACAGGGTTGGAATGCATTCGACAGAGTTGGAATACCTTTGTACAGAGTTGGAATGCTTTCTACATGGTTGGAATGCTTTCTACATGGTTGGAATGCTTTCGACAGAGTTGGATTACCCTTGTACGGAGTTGGAATGCTTTCTACAGGGTTGGAATACATTTGTACAGAGTTGGAATGCTTTCTACAGGGTCGGGATGCTTTCTACAGTGTTTTAATGCTTTCTACAGGGTTGGAATGCTTTCTACAGGGTTGGAATGCTTTGTAGAGGGTTGGAATGCTTTCTACAGAGTTGGAATACCTTTGTACATTGTTGGAATGCTTTCTACAGAGTTGGAATACCTTTGTACAGGGTTGGAACAGCTTTGTACAGGGTTGTAATAGTTTCTACAGGGTTGGAATGCTTTCTAGAGGGTTGGAATACTTTCGACAGGGTTGGAATGCGTTCTACAGGGTTGGAATACCTTTGTACAGGGTTGGAATGCTTTCTACAGGGTTGGAATGCTTTCTACATGGTTGGAATGCTTTCGACAGAGTTGGAATACCCTTGTACGGAGTTGGAATGCTTTCTACAGGGTTGGAATACATTTGTACAGAGTTGGAATGCTTTCTACAGGGTCGGGATGCATTCTACAATGTTTTAATGCTTTCTACAGGGTTGGAATGCTTTCTACAGGGTTGGAATGCTTTCTAGAGGGTTGGAATGCTTTCTACAGGGTTGGAATGCTTTCTACAGAGTTGGAATACCTTTGTACAGGGTTGGAACAGCTTTGTACAGGGTTGGAATACTTTCTACAGGGTTGGAATGCTTTCTAGAGGGTGGGAATGCTTTCGACAGATGTGGAATACCTTTGTACAGGGTTGGAACAGCTTTGTACAGGGTGGGAATACTTTCTACAGGGTTGGAATACTTTCTACAGGGTTGGAATGCTTTCTACAGAGTTGGAATACCTTTGTACAGGGTTGGAACAGCTTTGTACAGGGTTGGAATACTTTCTACAGGGTTGTAATGCTTTCTAGAGGGTTGGAATGCTTTCGACAGGGTTGGAATGCCTTCGACAGAGTTGGAATACCTTTGTACAGAGTTGGAATGCTTTCTACAGGGTTGGAATACCTTTGTACAGAGTCAGAATGTTATGTACAGCGTTGGAATTCTTTCTACAGAGTTGGAATACCTTTGTACAGAGCTGGAATACCTTCGTACAGAGTTGGAATGCTTTCTACAGGGTTGGAATGCTTTCGACAGAGTTGGAATACCTTTGTACAGAGTCCGAATGTTATGTTCAGGGTTGGAATTCTTTCTACAGAGTTGGAATACCTTTGTACAGAGTTGGAATGCTTTCTACAGGGTTGGAATGCTTTCTACATGGTTCGAATGCTTTCGACAGAGTTGGAATACCTTTGTACAGAGTTGGAATGCTTTGTACAGGGTTGGAATACCTTTGTACAGTGTTGGAATGCTTTCTACAGGGTTGGAATGCTTTCTACAGGGTTGGAATGCTTTCGGCAGATGTGGAATACCTTTGTACAGGGTTGGAACAGCTTTCTACAGGGTTGGAATACATTTGTACAGAGTTGGAATGCTTTCTACAGGGTCGGGATGCTTTCTACAGTGTTTTAATGCTTTCTACAGGGTTGGAATGCTTTCTACAGGGTTGGAATGCTTTCTAGAGGGTTGGAATGCTTTCTACAGGGTTGGAATGCTTTCTACAGAGTTGGAATACCTTTGTACAGGGTTGGAACAGCTTTGTACAGGGTTGGAATACTTTCTACAGGGTTGGAATGCTTTCTAGAGGGTGGGAATGCTTTCGACAGATGTGGAATACCTTTGTACAGGGTTGGAACAGCTTTGTACAGGGTGGGAATACTTTCTACAGGGTTGGAATGCTGTCTAGAGGGTGGGAATGCTTTCTAGAGGGTTGGAATGCTTTCTAGAGGGTTGGAATGCTTTCTACAGGGTTGGAATGCTTTCTACAGAGTTGGAATACCTTTGTACAGGGTTGGAACAGCTTTGTACAGGGTTGGAATACATTCTACAGGGTTGGAATGCTTTCTAGAGGGTTGGAATACTTTCGACAGGGTTGGAATGCTTTCTACAGGGTTGGAATACCTTTGTACAGGGTTGGAATGCTTTCTACAGGGTTGGAATACCTTTGTACAGAGTCAGAATGTTATGTACAGGGTTGGAATTCGTTCTACAGAGTTGGAATACCTTTGTACAGAGTTGGAATGCTTTCTACAGGGTTGGAATGCTTTCTACATGGTTGGAATGCTTTCGACAGAGTTGGAATACCCTTGTACGGCGTTGGAATGCTTTCTAGAGGGTTGGAATACCTTTGTACAGAGTTGGAATGCTTTCTACAGGGTTGGAATGCATTCGACAGAGTTGGAATACCTTTGTACAGAGTCAGAATGTTATGTACAGGGTTGGAATTCGTTCTACAGAGTTGGAATACCTTTGTACAGAGTTGGAATGCTTTCTACAGGGTTGGAATGCTTTCTACATGGTTGGAATGCTTTCGACAGAGTTGGAATACCCTTGTACGGAGTTGGAATGCTTTCTACAGGGTTGGAATACATTTGTACAGAGTTGGAATGCTTTCTACAGGGTTGGAATGCTTTCTACAGGGTTGGAATGCTTTCGACAGAGTTGGAATACCTTTGTACAGGGTTGGAATACATTTGTACAGAGTTGGAATGCTTTCTACAGGGTTGGAATGCTTTCTACAGGGTTGGAATGCTTTCGACAGAGTTGGAATACCTTTGTACAGGGTTGGAACAGCTTTGTACAGGGTGGGAATACTTTCTACAGGGTTGGAATGCTTTCTAGAGGGTTGGAATGCTTTCTAGAGGGTAGGAATGCTTTCTAGAGGGTTGGAATGCTTTCTACAGGGTTGGAATGCTTTCTACAGAGTTGGAATACCTTTGTACAGGGTTGGAACAGCTTTGTACAGGGTTGGAATACTTTCTACAGGGTTGGAATGCTTTCTAGAGGGTTGGAATACTTTCGACAGGGTTGGAATGCTTTCTACAGGGTTGGAATACCTTTGTACAGGGTTGGAATGCTTTCTACAGGGTTGGAATACCTTTGTACAGAGTCAGAATGTTATGTACAGGGTTGGAATTCTTTCTACAGAGTTGGAATACCTTTGTACAGAGTTGGAATGCTTTCTACAGGGTTGGAATGCTTTCTACAGGTTTGGAATACCTTTGTACAGGGTTGGAACAGCTTTGTACAGGGTTGGAATACTTTCTACAGGGTTGGAATGCTTTCTAGAGGGTTGGAATACTTTCGACAGGGTTGGAATGCTTTCGACAGAGTTGGAATACCCTTGTACGGAGTTGGAATGCTTTCTACAGGGTTGGAATACATTTGTACAGAGTTGGAATGCTTTCTACAGGGTTGGAATGCTTTCTACAATGTTGGAATGATTTCGACAGAGTTGGAATACCTTTGTACAGGGTGGGAATACTTTCTACAGGGTTGGAATGCTTTCTAGAGGGTTGGAATGCTTTCTAGAGGGTTGGAATGCTTTCTAGAGGGTTGGAATGCTTTCTACAGGGTTGGAATGCTTTCTACAGAGTTGGAATACCTTTGTACAGGGTTGGAACAGCTTTGTACAGGGTTGGAATACTTTCTACAGGGTTGGAATGCTTTCTGGAGGGTTGGAATACTTTCGACAGGGTTGGAATGCTTTCTACAGGGTTGGAATACCTTTGTGCAGGGTTGGAATGCTTTCTACAGGGTTGGAATACCTTTGTACAGAGTCAGAATGTTATGTACAGGGTTGGAATTCTTTCTACAGAGTTGGAATACCTTTGTACAGAGTTGGAATGCTTTCTACAGGGTTGGAATGCTTTCTACAGGTTTGGAATACCTTTGTACAGAGTTGGAATGCTTTCTACAGGGTTGGAATGCATTCGACAGAGTTGGAATACCTTTGTACAGAGTCAGAATGTTATGTACAGGGTTGGAATTCGTTCTACAGAGTTGGAATACCTTTGTACAGAGTTGGAATGCTTTCTACAGGGTTGGAATGCTTTCTACATGGTTGGAATGCTTTCGACAGACTTGGAATACCCTTGTACGGCGTTGGAATGCTTTCTACAGGGTTGGAATACATTTGTACAGAGTTGGAATGCTTTCTACAGGGTTGGAATGCTTTCTACAGAGTGGGAATACCTTTGTACAGGGTTGGAACAGCTTTGTACAGGGTGGGAATACTTTCTACAGGGTTGGCATGCTTTCTAGAGGGTTGGAATGCTTTCTAGAGGGTTGGAATGCTTTCTAGAGGGTTGGAATGCTTTCTACAGGGTTGGAATGCTTTCTACACAGTTAGAATACCTTTGTACAGGGTTGGAACAGCTTTCTACAGGGTTGGAATACTTTCTACAGGGTTGGAATGCTTTCTAGAGGGTTGGAATACTTTCGACAGGGTTGGAATGCTTTCTACAGGGTTGGAATACCTTTGTACAGGGTTGGAATTCTTTCTACAGGGTTGGAATACCTTTGTACAGAGTTGGAATGCTTTCTACATGGTCGGGATGCTTTCTACAGTGTTTTAATGCTTTCTACAGGGTTGGAATGCTTTCTACAGGGTTGGAATGCTTTCTACAGGGTTGGAATGCTTTCTACAGAGTTGGAATACCTTTGTACAGGGTTGGAACAGCTTTGTACAGGGTTGGAATACTTTCTACAGGGTTGGAATGCTTTCTAGAGGGTTGGAATACTTTCGACAGGGTTGGAATACTTTCGACAGGGTTGGAATGCTTTCTACAGGGTTGGAATACCTTTGTACAGGGTTGGAATGCTTTCTACAGGGTTGGAATGCTTTCTACAGGGTTGGAATGCTTTCGACAGATGTGGAATACCTTTGTACAGGGTTGGAACAGCTTTGTACAGGGTGGGAATACTTTCTACAGGGTTGGAATGCTTTCTAGAGGGTTGGAATACTTTCGACAGGGTTGGAATACTTTCGACAGGGTTGGAATGCTTTCTACAGGGTTGGAATACCTTTGTACAGGGTTGGAATGCTTTCTACAGGGTTGGAATGCTTTCTACAGGGTTGGAATGCTTTCGACAGATGTGGAATACCTTTGTACAGGGTTGGAACAGCTTTGTACAGGGTGGGAATACTTTCTACAGGGTTGGAATGCTTTCTAGAGGGTTGGAATGCTTTCTAGAGGGTTGGAATGCTTTCTACAGGGTTGGAATGCTTTCTACATGGTTGGAATGCTTTCGACAGAGTTGGAATACCCTTGTACGGAGTTGGAATGCTTTCTACAGGGTTGGAATACATTTGTACAGAGTTGGAATGCTTTCTACAGGGTTGGAATGCTTTCTACAGGGTTGGAATGCTTTCGACAGAGTTGGAATACCTTTGTACAGGGTTGGAACAGCTTTGTACAGGGTGGGAATACTTTCTACAGGGTTGGAATGCTTTCTAGAGGGTTGGAATGCTTTCTAGAGGGTAGGAATGCTTTCTAGAGGGTTGGAATGCTTTCTACAGGGTTGGAATGCTTTCTACAGAGTTGGAATACCTTTGTACAGGGTTGGAACAGCTTTGTACAGGGTTGGAATACTTTCTACAGGGTTGGAATGCTTTCTAGAGGGTTGGAATACTTTCGACAGGGTTGGAATGCTTTCTACAGGGTTGGAATACCTTTGTACAGGGTTGGAATGCTTTCTACAGGGTTGGAATACCTTTGTACAGAGTCAGAATGTTATGTACAGGGTTGGAATTCTTTCTACAGAGTTGGAATACCTTTGTACAGAGTTGGAATGCTTTCTACAGGGTTGGAATGCTTTCTACAGGTTTGGAATACCTTTGTACAGGGTTGGAACAGCTTTGTACAGGGTTGGAATACTTTCTACAGGGTTGGAATGCTTTCTAGAGGGTTGGAATACTTTCGACAGGGTTGGAATGCTTTCGACAGAGTTGGAATACCCTTGTACGGAGTTGGAATGCTTTCTACAGGGTTGGAATACATTTGTACAGAGTTGGAATGCTTTCTACAGGGTTGGAATGCTTTCTACAATGTTGGAATGCTTTCGACAGAGTTGGAATACCTTTGTACAGGGTTGGAACAGCTTTGTACAGGGTGGGAATACTTTCTACAGGGTTGGAATGCTTTCTAGAGGGTTGGAATGCTTTCTAGAGGGTTGGAATGCTTTCTAGAGGGTTGGAATGCTTTCTACAGGGTTGGAATGCTTTCTACAGAGTTGGAATACCTTTGTACAGGGTTGGAACAGCTTTGTACAGGGTTGGAATACTTTCTACAGGGTTGGAATGCTTTCTAGAGGGTTGGAATACTTTCGACAGGGTTGGAATGCTTTCTACAGGGTTGGAATACCTTTGTACAGGGTTGGAATGCTTTCTACAGGGTTGGAATACCTTTGTACAGAGTCAGAATGTTATGTACAGGGTTGGAATTCTTTCTACAGAGTTGGAATACCTTTGTACAGAGTTGGAATGCTTTCTACAGGGTTGGAATGCTTTCTACAGGTTTGGAATACCTTTGTACAGAGTTGGAATGCTTTCTACAGGGTTGGAATGCATTCGACAGAGTTGGAATACCTTTGTACAGAGTCAGAATGTTATGTACAGGGTTGGAATTCGTTCTACAGAGTTGGAATACCTTTGTACAGAGTTGGAATGCTTTCTACAGGGTTGGAATGCTTTCTACATGGTTGGAATGCTTTCGACAGACTTGGAATACCCTTGTACGGCGTTGGAATGCTTTCTACAGGGTTGGAATACATTTGTACAGAGTTGGAATGCTTTCTACAGGGTTGGAATGCTTTCGACAGAGTGGGAATACCTTTGTACAGGGTTGGAACAGCTTTGTACAGGGTGGGAATACTTTCTACAGGGTTGGCATGCTTTCTAGAGGGTTGGAATGCTTTCTAGAGGGTTGGAATGCTTTCTAGAGGGTTGGAATGCTTTCTACAGGGTTGGAATGCTTTCTACACAGTTAGAATACCTTTGTACAGGGTTGGAACAGCTTTCTACAGGGTTGGAATAATTTCTACAGGGTTGGAATGCTTTCTAGAGGGTTGGAATACTTTCGACAGGGTTGGAATGCTTTCTACAGGGTTGGAATACCTTTGTACAGGGTTGGAATTCTTTCTACAGGGTTGGAATACCTTTGTACAGAGTTGGAATGCTTTCTACATGGTCGGGATGCTTTCTACAGTGTTTTAATGCTTTCTACAGGGTTGGAATGCTTTCTACAGGGTTGGAATGCTTTCTACAGGGTTGGAATGCTTTCTACAGAGTTGGAATACCTTTGTACAGGGTTGGAACAGCTTTGTACAGGGTTGGAATACTTTCTACAGGGTTGGAATGCTTTCTAGAGGGTTGGAATACTTTCGACAGGGTTGGAATACTTTCGACAGGGTTGGAATGCTTTCCACAGGGTTGGAATACCTTTGTACAGGCTTGGAATGCTTTCTACAGGGTTGGAATGCTTTCTACAGGGTTGGAATGCTTTCGACAGATGTGGAATACCTTTGTACAGGGTTGGAACAGCTTTGTACAGGGTGGGAATACTTTCTACAGGGTTGGAATGCTTTCTAGAGGGTTGGAATACTTTCGACAGGGTTGGAATACTTTCGACAGGGTTGGAATGCTTTCTACAGGGTTGGAATACCTTTGTACAGGGTTGGAATGCTTTCTACAGGGTTGGAATGCTTTCTACAGGGTTGGAATACCCTTGTACAGAGTTGGAATGCTTTCTACAGGGTTGGAATGCTTTCTAGAGGGTTGGAATGCTTTCTAGAGGGTTGGAATGCTTTCTACAGGGTTGGAATGCTTTCTACAGAGTTGGAATACCTTTGTACAGGGTTGGAACAGCTTTGTACAGGGTTGGAATACTTTCTACAGGGTTGGAATGCTTTCTAGAGGGTTGGAATACTTTCGACAGGGTTGGAATGCTTTCTACAGGGTTGGAATACCTTTGTACAGGGTTGGAATGCTTTCTACAGGGTTGGAATACCTTTGTACAGAGTCAGAATGTTATGTACAGGGTTGGAATTCTTTCTACAGAGTTGGAATAAGTTTGTACAGAGTTGGAATGCTTTCTACAGGGTTGGAATGCTTTCTACAGGTTTGGAATACCTTTGTACAGAGTTGGAATGCTTTCTACAGGGTTGGAATGCATTCGACAGAGTTGGAATACCTTTGTACAGAGTCAGAATGTTATGTACAGGGTTGGAATTCGTTCTACAGAGTTGGAATACCTTTGTACAGAGTTGGAATGCTTTCTACAGGGTTGGAATGCTTTCTACATGGTTGGAATGCTTTCGACAGAGTTGGAATACCCTTGTACGGCGTTGGAATGCTTTCTAGAGGGTTGGAATACCTTTGTACAGAGTTGGAATGCTTTCTACAGGGTTGGAATGCATTCGACAGAGTTGGAATACCTTTGTACAGAGTCAGAATGTTATGTACAGGGTTGGAATTCGTTCTACAGAGTTGGAATACCTTTGTACAGAGTTGGAATGCTTTCTACAGGGTTGGAATGCTTTCTACATGGTTGGAATGCTTTCGACAGAGTTGGAATACCCTTGTACGGAGTTGGAATGCTTTCTACAGGGTTGGAATACATTTGTACAGAGTTGGAATGCTTTCTACAGGGTTGGAATGCTTTCTACAGGGTTGGAATGCTTTCGACAGAGTTGGAATACCTTTGTACAGGGTTGGAACAGCTTTGTACAGGGTGGAAATACTTTCTACAGGGTTGGAATGCTTTCTAGAGGGTTGGAATGCTTTCTAGAGGGTTGGAATGTTTTCTAGAGGGTTGGAATGCTTTCTACAGGGTTGGAATGCTTTCTACAGAGTTGGAATACCTTTGTACAGGGTTGGAACAGCTTTGTACAGGGTTGGAATACTTTCTACAGGGTTGGAATGCTTTCTAGAGGGTTGGAATACTTTCGACAGGGTTGGAATGCTTTCTACAGGGTTGGAATACCTTTGTACAGGGATGGAATGCTTTCTACAGGGTTGGAATACCTTTGTACAGAGTCAGAATGTTATGTACAGGGTTGGAATTCTTTCTACAGAGTTGGAATACCTTTGTACAGAGTTGGAATGCTTTCTACAGGGTTGGAATGCTTTCTACAGGTTTGGAATACCTTTGTACAGAGTTGGAATGCTTTCTACAGGGTTGGAATGCATTCGACAGAGTTGGAATACCTTTGTACAGAGTCAGAATGTTATGTACAGGGTTGGAATTCGTTCTACAGAGTTGGAATACCTTTGTACAGAGTTGGAATGCTTTCTACAGGGTTGGAATGCTTTCTACATGGTTGGAATGCTTTCGACAGAGTTGGAATACCCTTGTACGGCGTTGGAATGCTTTCTACAGGGTTGGAATGCTTTCTACAGAGTTGGAATACCTTTGTACAGGGTTGGAACAGCTTTCTACAGGGTTGGAATACTTTCTACAGCGTTGGAATGCTTTCTAGAGGGTTGGAATACTTTCGACAGGGTTGGAATGCTTTCTACAGGGTTGGAATACCTTTGTACAGGGTTGGAATTCTTTCTACAGGGTTGGAATACCTTTGTACAGAGTTGGAATGCTTTCTACATGGTCGGGATGCTTTCTACAGTGTTTTAATGCTTTCTACAGGGTTGGAATGCTTTCTAGAGGGTTGGAATGCTTTCTACAGGGTTGGAATGCTTTCTAGAGGGTTGGAATGCTTTCTACAGGGTTGGAATGCTTTCTACAGAGTTGGAATACCTTTGTACAGGGTTGGAACAGCTTTGTACAGGGTTGGAATACTTTCTACAGGGTTGGAATGCTTTCTAGAGGGTTGGAATACTTTCGACAGGGTTGGAATACTTTCGACAGGGTTGGAATGCTTTCTACAGGGTTGGAATACCTTTGTACAGGGTTGGAATGCTTTCTACAGGGTTGGAATGCTTTCTACAGGGTTGGAATGCTTTCGACAGATGTGGAATACCTTTGTACAGGGTTGGAACAGCTTTGTACAGGGTGGGAATACTTTCTACAGGGTTGGAATGCTTTCTAGAGGGTTGGAATGCTTTCTAGAGGGTTGGAATGCTTTCTACAGGGTTGGAATGCTTTCTACAGGGTTGGAATACCTTTGTACAGAGTTGGAATGCTTTCTACAGGGTTGGAATGCTTTCTAGAGGGTTGGAATGCTTTCTAGAGGGTTGTAATGCTTTCTACAGGGTTGGAATACCTTTGTACAGAGTTGGAATGCTTTCTACAGAGTTGGAATACCTTTGTATAGGGTTGGAACAGCTTTGTACAGGGTTGGAATACTTTCTACAGGGTTGGAATGCTTTCTAGAGGGTTGGAATGCTTTCGACAGGGTTGGAATGCCTTCGACAGAGTTGGAATACCTTTGTACAGAGTCAGAATGTTATGTACAGGGTTGTAATTCTTTCTACAGAGTTGGAATACTTTTCTACAGAGTTGGAATGCTTTCTACAGTGTTGGAATACCTTTGTACAGAGTTGGAATGCTTTCTACAGGGTTGGAATACCTTTGTACAGAGTTGGAATGCTTTCTACAGGGTTGGAATGCTTTCTACAGGGTTTTAATGCTTTCTACAGGGTTGGAATGCTTTCTACAGGGTTGGAATGCTTTCGACAGAGTTGGAATACCTTTGTACAGAGTTGGAATGCTTTCTACAGGGTTGGAATACCTTTGTACAGAGTTGGAATGCTTTCTACAGGGTTGGAATGCTTTCTACAGGGTTGGAATGCTTTCGACAGAGTTGGAATACCTTTCTACAGGGTTGGAATACCTTTGTACAGAGTTGGAATGCTTTCTACAGGGTTGGAATGCTTTCTACAGGGTTGGAATGCTTTCGACAGAGTTGGAATACCTTTGTACAGAGTTGGAATGCTTTCTACAGGGTTGGAATACCTTTGTACAGAGTTGGAATGCTTTCTACAGGGTTGGAATGCTTTCTACAGGGTTGGAATGCGTTCGACAGAGTTGGAATACCTTTGTACAGAGTCAGAATGTTATGTACAGGGTTGGAATTCGTTCTACAGAGTTGGAATACCTTTGTACAGAGTTGGAATGCTTTCTACAGGGTTGGAATGCTTTCTACATGGTTGGAATGCTTTCGGCAGAGTTGGAATACCCTTGTACGGAGTTGGAATGCTTTCTACAGGGTTGGAATACATTTGTACAGAGTTGGAATGCTTTCTACAGGGTTGGAATGCTTTCTACAGGGTTGGAATGCTTTCTACAGAGTTGGAATACCTTTGTACAGGGTTGGAACAGCTTTGTACAGGGTTGGAATACTTTCTACAGGGTTGGAATGCTTTCTAGAGGGTTGGAATACTTTCGACAGGGTTGGAATGCTTTCTACAGGGTTGGAATACCTTTGTACAGGGTTGGAATGCTTTCTACAGGGTTGGAATACCTTTGTACAGAGTCAGAATGTTATGTACAGGGTTGGAATTCTTTCTACAGAGTTGGAATACCTTTGTACAGAGTTGGAATGCTTTCTACAGGGATGGAATGCTTTCTACAGGTTTGGAATACCTTTGTACAGAGTTGGAATGCTTTCTACAGGGTTGGAATGCATTCGACAGAGTTGGAATACCTTTGTACAGAGTCAGAATGTTATGTACAGTGTTGGAATTCGTTCTACAGAGTTGGAATACCTTTGTACAGAGTTGGAATGCTTTCTACAGGGTTGGAATGCTTTCTACATGGTTGGAATGCTTTCGACAGAGTTGGAATACCCTTGTACGGAGTTGGAATGCTTTCTACAGGGTTGGAATACATTTGTACAGAGTTGGAATGCTTTCTACAGGGTTGGAATGCTTTCTACAGGGTTGGAATGCTTTCGACAGAGTTGGAATACCTTTGTACAGGGTTGGAACAGCTTTGTACAGGGTGGGAATACTTTCTACAGGGTTGGCATGCTTTCTAGAGGGTTGGAATGCTTTCTAGAGGGTTGGAATGCTTTCTAGAGGGTTGGAATGCTTTCTACAGGGTTGGAATGCTTTCTACAGAGTTGGAATACCTTTGTACAGGGTTGGAACAGCTTTGTACAGGGTTGGAATACTTTCTACAGGGTTGGAATGCTTTCTAGAGGGTTGGAATACTTTCGACAGGGTTGGAATGCTTTCTACAGGGTTGGAATACCTTTGTACAGGGTTGGAATTCTTTCTACAGGGTTGGAATACCTTTGTACAGAGTCAGAATGTTATGTACAGGGTTGGAATTCTTTCTACAGAGTTGGAATACTTTTGTACAGAGTTGGAATGCTTTCTACAGGGTTGGAATGCTTTGGACAGAGTTGGAATACCTTTGTACAGAGTTGGAATGCTTTCTACATGGTCGGGATGCTTTCTACAGTGTTTTAATGCTTTCTACAGGGTTGGAATGCTTTCGACAGATGTGGAATACCTTTGTACAGGGTTGGAACAGCTTTGTACAGGGTGGGAATACTTTCTACAGGGTTGGAATGCTTTCTAGAGGGTTGGAATGCTTTCTAGAGGGTTGGAATGCTTTCTACAGGGTTGGAATGCTTTCTACAGGGTTGGAATACCTTTGTACAGAGTTGGAATGCTTTCTACAGGGTTGGAATTCTTTCTAGAGGGTTGGAATGCTTTCTAGAGGGTTGGAATGCTTTCTACAGGGTTGGAATACCTTTATACAGAGTTGGAATGCTTTCTACAGAGTTGGAATACCTTTGTACAGGGTTGGAACAGCTTTGTACAGGGTTGGAATACTTTCTACAGGGTTGGAATGCTTTCTAGAGGGTTGGAATGCTTTCGACAGGGTTGGAATGCCTTCGACAGAGTTGAAATACCTTTGTACAGAGTCAGAATGTTATGTACAGGGTTGGAATTCTTTCTACAGAGTTGGAATACTTTTCTACAGAGTTGGAATGCTTTCTACAGTGTTGGAATACCTTTGTTCAGAGTTGGAATGCTTTCTACAGAGTTGGAATGCTTTCTACAGGGTTGGAATGCTTTCGACAGAGTTGGAATACCTTTGTACAGAGTCAGAATGTTATGTACAGTGTTGGAATTCTTTCTACAGAGTTGGAATACCTTTGTACAGAGTTGGAATGCTTTCTAGATGGTTGGAAGGCTTTCTACATGGTTGGAATACCTTTGTACAGGGTTGGAATGCTTTCTACAGGGTTGGAATACCTTTGTACAGAGTCAGAATGTTATGTACAGGGTTGGAATTCTTTCTACAGAGTTGGAATACCTTTGTACAGAGTTGGAATGCTTTCTACAGGGATGGAATGCTTTCTACAGGTTTGGAATACCTTTGTACAGAGTTGGAATGCTTTCTACAGGGTTGGAATGCATTCGACAGAGTTGGAATACCTTTGTACAGAGTCAGAATGTTATGTACAGGGTTGGAATTCGTTCTACAGAGTTGGAATACCTTTGTACAGAGTTGGAATGCTTTCTACAGGGTTGGAATGCTTTCTACATGGTTGGAATGCTTTCGACAGAGTTGGAATACCCTTGTACGGAGTTGGAATGCTTTCTACATTGTTGGAATACATTTGTACAGAGTTGGAATGCTTTCTACAGGGTTGGAATGCATTCGACAGAGTTGGAATACCTTTGTACAGAGTCAGAATGTTATGTACAGGGTTGGAATTCGTTCTACAGAGTTGGAATACCTTTGTACAGGGTGGGAATACTTTCTACAGGGTTGGCATGCTTTCTAGAGGGTTGGAATGCTTTCTAGAGGGTTGGAATGCTTTCTAGAGGGTTGGAATGCTTTCGACAGAGTTGGAATACCCTTGTACGGAGTTGGAATGCTTTCTACATTGTTGGAATACATTTGTACAGAGTTGGAATGCTTTCTACAGGGTTGGAATGCATTCGACAGAGTTGGAATACCTTTGTACAGAGTCAGAATGTTATGTACAGGGTTGGAATTCGTTCTACAGAGTTGGAATACCTTTGTACAGGGTGGGAATACTTTCTACAGGGTTGGCATGCTTTCTAGAGGGTTGGAATGCTTTCTAGAGGGTTGGAATGCTTTCTAGAGGGTTGGAATGCTTTCTACAGGGTTGGAATGCTTTCTACAGAGTTGGAATACCTTTGTACAGGGTTGGAACAGCTTTGTACATGGTTGGAATGCTTTCTACAGGGTTTTAATGCTTTCTACAGGGTTGGAATGCTTTCTACAGGGTTGGAATGCTTTCGACAGAGTTGGAATACATTTGTACAGAGTCAGAATGTTATGTACAGGGTTGGAATTCTTTCTACAGAGTTGGAATACCTTTGTACAGAGTTGGAATACCTTTGTACAGGGTTGGAACAGCTTTGTACAGCGTTGGAATACTTTCTACGGGGTTGGAATGCTTTCTACAGGGTTAGAATGGTTTCGACAGAGTTGGAATACCTTTGTACAGGGTTGGAATGCTTTCTACAGGGTTGGAATGCTTTCGACAGAGATGGAATACCCTTGTTCAGAGTTGCAAAGCTTTCTACAGGGGTGGAATACTTTCTACAGGATTGGAATGTTTTGTACGGGGTTGGAATGCTTTCTACAGGGTGGGAATGCTTCCTAGAGGGTTGGAATTCTTTCGACAGGGTTGGAATGCTTTCGACAGAGTTGGAACACCTTTGTACAGAGTTGGAATAACTTTGTACAGGGTAGGCATACTTTCTACAGGGTTGGAATACTTTCTACAGGGTTGGAATACTTTCTACAGGGTTGGAATACTTTCTACAGGGTTGAAATACTTTCTACAGGGGTTTAATACTTTCTACAGGGTTGGAATGCTTTCTAGAGGGTTGGAATGCTTTCTAGAGGGTTGGAATGCTTTCTAGAGGGTTGGAATGCTTTCTACAGGGTTGGAAGGCTTTCGACAGGGTTGGAATGCTTTCGACAGAGTTGGAATACCTTTGTACATAGTTGGAATAACTTTGTACAGGGTAGGAATACTTTCTACAGAGTTGGAATACTTTCTACAGGGTTGGAATGCTTTCGACAGAGTTGGAATGCTTTCTATAGGGTTGGAATGCTTTCTTCAGGGTTGGAATGCTTTGTACAGGGTTGGAATGCTTTCTACAGGGTTGGAATGCTTTCAACAGGGTTGGAATGATTTCTACAGGGTTGGAATTCTTTCGACAGGGTTGGAATACCATTGTACAGGGTTGGAATGCTTTCTACACGGCGGGAATGCTTTCTACAGGGTTGGAATGCTTTCTACAGGTTTGGAATAACTTTGTACAGAGTTGGAATGCTTTCTACAGTGTTGGAATTCTTTCGATAGAGTTGGAATACCTTTGCACAGAGTTGGAATACCTTTGTAGAGAGTTGGAATGCTTTCTACAGGGTTGGAATTTTTTCGGCAGGGTTGGAATTCTTTCGACAGAGTTGGAATACCTTTGTACAGGGTTGGAATGCTTTCTACAGGGTTGGCATGCTTTCTACAGGGTTGGTATGCTTTCTACAGGGTTGGAATACCTTTGTACAGTGTTGGAATACCTTTGTACAGGGTTGGAATGCTTTCTACAGAGCTGGAATGCTTTCTACAGGATTGGAATGCTTTCTACAGGGTTGGAATTTGTTCGGCAGTGTTGGAATACCTTTGTGCAGAGTTAGAATGTTATGTACAGAGTTGGAGTGCTTTCTACAGGGTTGGAACGCTTCCTACAGGGTTAGAATGGTTTCGACAGATTTGGAATACCTTTGTACAGGTTTGGAATGCTTTCTACAGAGTTGGAATACCCTTGTACAGGGTTGGAATGCTTTCTACAGGGTTGGAATGCTTTCGACATGGTTGGAATGCTTTCGACAGAGTTGGAATGCTTTCGACAGGGTTGGAATGCTTTCGACAGAGTTGAAATACATTTGTACAGAGTTGGAATAATTTTGTACAGGGTAGGAATACTTTCTACAGGGTTGGAATACTTTCTACAGGGTTGGAATGCTTTCTACAGGGTTGGAATGCTTTCGACTGGGTTGGAATGCTTTCTACAGGGTTGGAATGCTTTCGACAGGGTTGGAATACTTTCTACAGGGTTGGAATGCTTTCTACAGGGTTGGAATGCATTCACCAGGGTTGCAATGCTTTCTACAGGGTTGGAATGCTTTCGACAGGGTTGGAATGCTTTCGACAGAGTTGGAATACCTTTGTGCAGGGTTGGAATGCTTTCTACAGGGTTGGAATGCTTTCTACAGGGTTGGAATGCTTTCTACAGGGTTAGAATGGTTTCGACAGAGTTGGAATACCTTTGAACAGAGTTGGAATAACTTTGTACAGGGTTGGAATGCTTTCTACAGGGTTGGAATGCTTTCGACAGAGATGGAATACCATTGTTCAGAGTTGCAAAGCTTTCTACAGGGTTGGAATGCTTTCTACAGGATTGGAATGTTTTGTACGGGGTTGGAATGCTTTCTACAGGGTGGGAATGCTTCCTAGAGTGTTGGAATTCTTTCGACAGGGTTGGAATGCTTTCGACAGGGTTGGAATGCTTTCGACAGGGTTGGAACACCTTTGTACAGAGTTGGAATAACTTTGTACAGGGTAGGAATACTTTCTACGGGGTTGGAATACTTTCTACAGGGATGGAATACTTTCTACAGGGTTGGAATACTTTCTACAGGGTTGAAATACTTTCTACAGGGGTGGAATACTTTCTACAGGGTTGGAATGCTTTCTAGAGGGTCGGAATGCTTTCTACAGGGTTGGAATACCTTTGTACAGAGTTGGAATGCTTTCTACAGGGTTGGAATGCTTCTACAGGGTTGGAATACCTTTGTACAGAGTTGGAATGCTTTCTACAGGGTCGGAATGCTTTCTACAGGGTTGGAATGCTTTCTACAGGGTTGGAATACCTTTGTACAGAGTTGGAATGCTTTCTAGAGGGTTGGAATGCTGTCTACAGGGTTGGAATGCTTTCTACAGAGTTGGAATACCTTTGTACAGGGTTGGAACAGCTTTGTACAGGGTTGGAATACTTTCTACAGGGTTCGAATACCTTTGTACAGAGTTGGAATAGCTTTGTACAGGGTTGGAACAGCTTTGTACAGCGTTGGAATACCTTTGTACAGAGTCAGAATGTTATGTACAGTGTTGGAATTCTTTCTACAGAGTTGGAATACCTTTGTACAGAGTTGGAATGCTTTCTACAGGGTTGGAATACCTTTGTACAGAGTTGGAAGGCTTTCTACAGGGTTGGAATACTTTCTACAGGGTTGGAATGCTTTCTACAGGGTTGGAATACCTTTGTACAGAGTTGGAATGCTTTCTAGAGGGTTGGAATGCTTTCTACAGGGTTGGAATGCTTTCTACAGAGTTGGAATACCTTTGTACGGGGTTGGAACAGCTTTGTACAGGGTTGGAATACTTTCTACAGGGTTCGAATACCTTTGTACAGAGTTGGAATGCTTTCTAGAGGGTTGGAATGCTTTCTACAGGGTTGGAATGCTTTCTACAGAGTTGGAATACCTTTGTACAGGGTTGGAACAGCTTTGTACAGGGTTGGAATACTTTCTACAGGGTTGGAATGCTTTCTAGAGGGTTGGAATGCTTTCGACAGGGTTGGAATGCCTTCGACAGAGTTGGAATACCTTTGTACAGAGTTGGAATGCTTTCTACAGGGTTGGAATACCTTTGTACAGAGTCAGAATGTTATGTACAGGGTTGGAATTCTTTCTACAGAGTTGGAATACTTTTCTCCAGAGTTGGAATGCTTTCTACAGGGTTGGAATACCTTTGTACAGAGTTGGAATGCTTTCTACAGGGTTGGAATGCTTTCGACAGAGTTGGAATACCTTTGTACAGAGTCAGAATGTTATGTACAGGGTTGGAATTCTTTCTACAGATTTGGAACACCTTTGTACAGAGTTGGAATAACTTTGTACAGGGTAGGAATACTTTCTACAGGGTTGGAATACTTTCTACAGGGATGGAATACTTTCTACAGGGTTGGAATACTTTCTACAGGGTTGAAATACTTTCTACAGGGGTGGAATACTTTCTACAGGGTTGGAATGCTTTCTAGAGGGTTGGAATGCTTTCTAGAGGGTTGGAATGCTTTCTAGAGGGTTGGAATGCTTTCTACAGGGTTGGAATGCTTTCGACAGGGTTGGAATGCTTTCGACAGAGTTGGAATACCTTTGTACAGAGTTGGAATACCTTTGTAGAGAGTTGGAATGCTTTCTACAGGCTTGGTATTGTTTCGGCAGTGTTGGAATTCTTTCGACAGAGTTGGAATACCTTTGTACAGGGTTGGAATGCTTTCTACAGGGTTGGAATGCTTTCTACAGGGATGGTATGCTTTCTACAGGGTTGGAATACCTTTGTACAGTGTTGGAATACCTTTGTACAGGGTTGGAATGCTTTCTACAGAGCTGGAATGCTATCTACAGGATTGGAATGCTTTCTACAGGGTTGGAATTCTTTCGACAGGGTTGGAATACCATTGTACAGGGTTGGAATGCTTTCTACACGGCGGGAATGCTTTCTACAGGGTTGGAATGCTTTCTACAGGTTTGGAATAACTTTGTACAGAGTTGGAATGCTTTCTACAGTGTTGGAATTCTTTCGATAGAGTTGGAATACCTTTGTACAGAGTTGGAATACCTTTGTAGAGAGTTGGAATGCTTTCTACAGGGTTGGAATTTTTTCGGCAGGGTTGGAATTCTTTCGACAGAGTTGGAATACCTTTGTACAGGGTTGGAATGCTTTCTACAGGGTTGGAATGCTTTCTACAGGGTTGGTATGCTTTCTACAGGGTTGGAATACCTTTGTACAGTGTTGGAATACCTTTGTACAGGGTTGGAATGCTTTCTACAGAGCTGGAATGCTTTCTACAGGATTGGAATGCTTTCTACAGGGTTGGAATTTTTTTGGCAGTGTTGGAATACCTTTGTGCAGAGATAGAATGTTATGTACAGAGTTGGAGTGCTTTCTACAGGGTTGGAACGCTTCCTACAGGGTTAGAATGGTTTCGACAGATTTGGAATACCTTTGTACAGGGTTGGAATGCTTTCTACAGAGTTGGAATACCCTTGTACAGGGTTGGAATGCTTTCTACAGGGTTGGAATGCTTCCTACAGGGTTAGAATGGTTTCGACAGAGTTGGAATACCTTTGAACAGAGTTGGAATAACTTTGTACAGGGTTGGAATGCTTTCTACAGGGTTGGAATGCTTTCGACAGAGATGGAATACCTTTGTTCAGAGTTGCAAAGCTTTCTACAGGGTTGGAATACTTTCTACAGGATTGGACTGTTTTGTACGGAGTTGGAATGCTTTCTACAGGGTGGGAATGCTTCCTAGAGGGTTGGAATGCTTTCTAGAGGGTTGGAATGCTGTCTACAGGGTTGGAATGCTTTCGACAGGGTTGGAATGCTTTCTACAGGGTTGGAATGCTTTCTACAGGGTTGGAATGCTTTCGACAGAGATGGAATACCTTTGTTCAGAGTTGCAAAGCTTTCTACATGGTTGGAATACTTTCTACAGGATTGGAATGTTTTGTACGGGGTTGGAATGCTTTCTACAGGGTGGGAATGCTTCCTAGAGGGTTGGAATTCTTTCGACAGAGTTGGAATACCTTTGTACAGAGTTGGAATGCTTTCTACAGTGTTGGAATTCTTTCGATAGAGTTGGAATACCTTTGTACAGAGTTGGAATACCTTTGTACAGAGTTGGAATACCTTTGTACAGAGTTGGAATGCTTTCTACAGAGTTGGAATGCTTTCTACAGGATTGGAATGCTTTCTACAGGGTTGGAATGCTTATTACAGGGTTCGAATGCTTTCTACAGGGTTGTAATGCTTTCTACAGGGTTGGAATGCTTTCTAGAGGGTTGGAATGCTTTCGACAGAGTTGGAATGCTTTAGACAGAGTTGGAGTACCTTTGTACAGGGTTGGAATACCTTTGTATAGGGTTGAAATGCTTCCTACAGGGTTGCAATGCTTTCTACAGGGTTGGAATGCTTTCTACAGAGTTGGAGTACCTTTGTACATGGTTGGGATGCCTTCTACAGGGTTGGAATGCTTTCTACAGGGTGGGAATGCTTCCTAGAGTGTTGGAATACTTTCGACAGAGTTGGAATACCTTTGTACAGAGTTGGAATGCTTTCTGCAGTGTTGGAATTCTTTCGATGGAGTTGGAATAACTTTGTACAGAGTTGGAATACCTTTGTGCAGAGTTGGAATGCTTTCTACAGAGTTGGAATGCTTTCTACAGGATTGGAATGCTTTCTGCAGGGTTGGAATGCTTATTACAGGGTTGGAACGCTTTCGACAGAGCTGAAATGCTTTCGACAGATTTGGTATTCTTTCGACAGAGTTGGAATACCTTTGTACAGAGTGGGAATGCTTTCTACAGGGTTGGAATGCTTTCTACAGGGTTGGAATGCTTTCGACAGAGTTGGAATACCGTAATGCTACATAACGTTATACGTTATTACGTAACAGTATGTAACGTTATACGTTATACGGTAGTAGTATATAACGTTATACGTTATAAGGTAATAGTATATAACGTTATACGTTATAAGGTAATGGTATATAACGTATAACGTTGTAAGATAGCAGTATATTAAGTATAACGATATAAGGTAATAGTATATAACGTTATTCGTTATAACGTAATGCTACATAACGTTATACGATATAAGGTTATAGTATATAACGATATACGTTATAACGTAGTGCTACATAACGTTATACGTTATAAGGTAAGAGTATATAACGTTATACGTTATAACGTAGTGCTACATAATGTTATACGTTATAAGGTAATAGTATATAACGTTATACGTTATAACGTAGTGCTACATAACGTTATACGTTATAACGTAATAGTATACAACGTCATACGTTATAACGTAATGCTACATAACGTTATACGTTATAACGTAATAGTATACAACGTTATACGTTATAACGTAATGCTATCTAACGTTATACGTTATAACGTAATAGTATAAACGTTATACGTTATAACGTAGTAGTATAAGCGTTATACGTTATAACGTAATGCTACATAACGTTATACGTTATAAGGTAATAGTATACAACGTTATATGTTATAGCATAATGCTACATAACGTTATACGTTATAACGTAATGCTACATAACGTTATACGTTATAAGGTAGTAGTATACAACGTTATACGTTATAACGTAATGCTACATAACGTTATACGTTGTAAGGTACTAGTATACAACGTTATACGTTATAACGTCGTGCTACATAACGATATACGTTATAACGTAATAGTATACAACGTTATACGTTATAACGTAATGCTACATAACGTTATACGTTATAACGTAATAGTATACTACGTTATACGTTATAACGTAATGCTACATAACGATATACGTTATAAGGTAATAGTATATAACGTTATACGTTATAACGTAATGCTACATAACGTTATACGTTATAAGGTAATAGTATACAACGTATAACGTTATAAGGTAACAATATATAAGGATATACGTTATAACGTAATGCTACATAACGTAATACGTTATAAGGTAACAGTACATAGCGTTATACGATATAACGTAGTGCTACATAACGTTATACGTTATAACGTAATGCTACATAACGTTATACGTTATAACGTAATAGTATACAACATTATACGTTATAACGTAATGCTACATAACGTTATACGTTATAACGTAATAGTATACAACGTTATACGTTATAACGCAATGCTACATAATGTTATACGTTATAACGTAATGCTACATATCGTTATACGTTATAACGTAATAGTATACAACGTTATACGTTATAACGTAATGCTACATAACGTTATACGTTATAACGTAATAGTATACAACGTTATACGTTATAACGTAATGCTACATAACATTATACGTTATAAGGTTATAGTATACAACGTTATATGTTATAGCATAATGCTACATAACGTTATACGTTATAACGTAATGCTACATAACGTTATACGTTATAAGGTAGTAGTATACAACGTTATACGTTATAACGTAATGCTACATAACGTTATACGTTATAAGGTACTAGTATATAACGTTATACGTTATTACGTAGTGGTACATAACGTCATACGTTATAACGTAATGCTACATAACGTTATACGTTATAACGTAATAGTATACAACGTTATACGTTATAACGTAATACTACATAACGTTATACGTTATAACGTAATAGTATACAACGTTATTCGTTATAACGTAATGCTACATAACGTTATACGTTATAAGGTAATAGTATACCACGTTATACGTTATAACGTAATGCTACATAACGTTATACGTTATAAGGTAATAGTATACCACGTTATACGTTATAACGTAATAGTATACCACGTTATACGTTATAACCTAATGCTACATAACTTTATACGTTATAAGGTAATAGTATACAACGTATAACGTTATAAGGTAACAATATATAAGGATATACGTTATAACGTAATGCTACATAACGTAATACGTTATAAGGTAACAGTACATAGCGTTATACGATATAACGTAGTGCTACATAACGTTATACGTTATAACGTGGTGCTACATAACGTTATACGTTATAACGTCGTGCTACATAACGTTATACGTTATAACGTAATAGTATAAAACGTTATACGTTATAACGTAATGCTACATAACGTTATACGTTATAACGTAATAGTATACAACGTTATACGTTATAACGCAATGCTATCTAACGTTATACGTTATAACGTAGTAGTATACAACGTTATACGTTATAACGTAATGCTACATATCGTTATACGTTATAACGTAATAGTATACAACGTTATACGTTATAACGTAATGCTACATAACGTTATACGTTATAACGTAATAGTATACAACGTTATACGTTATAACGTAATGCTACGTAACATTATACGTTATAAGGTTATAGTATACAACGTTATATGTTATAGCATAATGCTACATAACGTTATACGTTATAACGTAATGCTACATAACGTTATACGTTATACGGTAGTAGTATACAACGTTATACGTTATAACGTAATGCTACATAACGTTATACGTTATAAGGTACTAGTATATAACGTTATACGTTATTACGTAGTGCTACATAACGTTATACGTTATAACCTAATAGTATAGAACGTTATACGTTATAACGTAATGCTACATAACGTTATACGTTATAACGTAATAGTATACAACGTTATACGTTATAACGTAATACTACATAACGTTATACGTTATAACGTAATAGTATGCAACGTTATTCGTTATAACGTAATGCTACATAACGTTATACGTTATAAGGTAATAGTATACCACGTTATACGTCATAACGTAATGCTACATAACGTTATACGTTATAAGGTACTAGTATACAACGTTATACGTTATATCCTAATGCTACATAACGTTATACGTTATAAGGTAATAGTATACAACGTATAACGTTATAAGGTAACAATATATAAGGATATACGTTATAACGTAATGCTACATAACGTAATACGTTATAAGGTAACAGTACATAGCGTTATACGATATAACGTAGTGCTACATAACGTTATACGTTATAACGTGGTGCTACATAACGTTATACGTTATAACGTCGTGCTACATAACGTTATACGTTATAACGTAATAGTATACAACGTTATACGTTATAACGTAATGCTACATAACGTTATACGTTATAACGTAATAGTATACAACGTTATACGTTATAACGCAATGCTATCTAACGTTATACGTTATAACGTAGTAGTATACAACGTTATACGTTATAACGTAATGCTACATAACATTATACGTTATAAGGTTATAGTATACAACGTTATATGTTATAGCATAATGCTACATAACGTTATACGTTATAACGTAATGCTACATAACGTTATACGTTATAAGGTAGTAGTATACAACGTTATACGTTATAACGTAATGCTACATAACGTTATACGTTATAAGGTACTAGTATATAACGTTATACGTTATTACGTAGTGCTACATAACGTTATACGTTATAACGTAATAGTATAGAACGTTATACGTTATAACGTAATGCTACATAACGTTATACGTTATAACGTAATAGTATACAACGTTATACGTTATAACGTAATACTACATAACGTTATACGTTATAACGTAATAGTATGCAACGTTATTCGTTATAACGTAATGCTACATAACGTTATACGTTATAACGTAATAGTATACAACGTTATACGTTATAACGAAATGCTACATATCGTTATGCGTTATAACGTAATAGTATACAACGTTATACGTTATAACGTAATGCTACATAACGTTATACGTTATAACGTAATAGTATACAACGTTATACGTTATAACGTAATGCTACATAACATTATACGTTATAAGGTTATATTATACAACGTTATATGTTATAGCATAATGCTACATAACGTTATACGTTATAACGTAATGCTACATAACGTTATACGTTATAAGGTAGTAGTATACAACGTTACACGTTATAACGTAATGCTACATAACGTTATACGTTATAACGTACTAGTATACAACGTTATACGTTATAACGTCGTGCTACATAACGTTATACGTTATAACGTAACAGTATACAACGTTATACGTTATAACGTAATGCTACATAACGTTATACGTTATAACGTAATAGTATACAACGTTATACGTTATAACGTAATGCTACATACCGTTATACGTTATAACGTAATAGTATACAACGTTATACGTTATAACGTAATGCTACATAACGTTATACGTTATAACGTAATAGTATACAACGTTATACGTTATAACATAATGCTACATATCGTTATACGTTATAACGTAATGCTACATAACGTTATACGTTATAACGTAATAGTATACAACGTTATACGTTATAACGTAATGCTACATAACGTTATACGTTATAACGTAATAGTATACAACGTTATACGTTATAACGCAATGCTACATAACGTTATACGTTATAAGGTAATAGTATACAACGTTATACGTTATAACGTAATGCTACATATCGTTATACGTTATAACGTAATAGTATACAACGTTATACGTTATAACGTAATACTACATAACGTTGTACGTTATAACGTAATAGTATACAACGTTATACGTTATAACGTAATAGTATACAACGAAATACGTTATAACGTAATGCTACACAACGTTATACGTTATAACGTCGTGCTACATAACGTTATACGTTATAACGTAATAGTATACAACGTTATACGTTATAACGTAATGCTACATATCGTTATGCGTTATAACGTAATAGTATACAACGTTATACGTTATAACGTAATGCTACATAACGTTATACGTTATAACGTAATAGTATACAACGTTATACGTTATAACGTAATGCTACATAACATTATACGTTATAAGGTTATAGTATACAACGTTATATGTTATAGCATAATGCTACATAACGTTATACGTTATAACGTAATGCTACATAACGTTATACGTTATAACGTAATAGTATACAACGTTATACGTTATAACGTAATGCTACATACCGTTATACGTTATAAGGTAATAGTATATAACGTTATACGTTATAGCGTAATGCTACATAACGTTATACGTTATAAGGTAATAGTATATAACGTTATACGTTATAACGTAATGCTACATAACGTAATACGTTATAAGGTAACAGTACATAGCGTTATACGATATAACGTAGTGCTACATAACGTTATACGTTATAACGTGGTGCTACATAACGTTATACGTTATAACGTCGTGCTACATAACGTTATACGTTATAACGTAATAGTATACAACGTTATACGTTATAACGTAATGCTACATATCGTTATGCGTTATAACGTAATAGTATACAACGTTATACGTTATAACGTAATGCTACATAACGTTATACGTTATAACGTAATAGTATATAACGTTATACGTTATAGCGTAATGCTACATAACGTTATACGTTATAAGGTAGTAGTATACAACGTTATACGTTATAACGTAATGCTACATAACGTTATACGTTATAACGTACTAGTATACAACGTTATACGTTATAACGTCGTGCTACATAACGTTATACGTTATAACGTACTAGTATACAACGTTATACGTTATAACGTCGTGCTACATAACGTTATACGTTATAACGTAATAGTATACAACGTTATACGTTATAACGTAATGCTACATAACGTTATACGTTATAACGTAATAGTATACAACGTTATACGTTATAACGTAATGCTACATATCGTTATACGTTATAACGTAATAGTATACAACGTTATACGTTATAACGTAATGCTACATAACGTTATACGTTATAACGTAATACTACATAACGTTATACGTTATAAGGTTATAGTATACAACGTTATATGTTATAGCATAATGCTACATAACGTTATACGTTATAACGTAATGCTACATAACGTTATACGTTATAAGGTAGTAGTATACAACGTTATACGTTATAACGTAATGCTACATAACGTTATACGTTATAACGTACTAGTATACAACGTTATACGTTATAACGTCGTGCTACATAACGTTATACGTTATAACGTAATAGTATACAACGTTATACGTTATAACGTAATGCTACATAACGTTATACGTTATAACGTAATAGTATACAACGTTATACGTTATAACGTAATGCTACATATCGTTATACGTTATAACGTAATAGTATACAACGTTATACGTTATAACGTAATGCTACATAACGTTATACGTTATAACGTAATACTACATAACGTTATACGTTATAACGTAATAGTATACAACGTTATACGTTATAACGTAATAGTATACAACGAAATACGTTATAACGTAATGCTACATAACGTTATACGTTATAACGTCGTGCTACATAACGTTATACGTTATAACGTAATAGTATACAACGTTATACGTTATAACGTAATGCTACATAACATTATACGTTATAAGGTTATAGTATACAACGTTATATGTTATAGCATAATGCTACATAACGTTATACGTTATAACGTAATGCTACATAACGTTATACGTTATAACGTACTAGTATACAACGTAATACGTTATAACGTCGTGCTACATAACGTTATACGTTATAACGTAATAGTATACAACGTTATACGTTATAACGTAATGCTACATAACGTTATACGTTATAACGTAATAGTAAACAACGTTATACGTTATAACGTAATGCTACATATCGTTATACGTTATAACGTAATAGTATACAACGTTATACGTTATAACGTAATGCTACATAACGTTATACGTTATAAAGTAATAGTATACAACGTTATACGTTATAACGTAATGCTACATAACGTTATACGTTATAACGTAATAGTATACAACGTTATACGTTATAACGCAATGCTACATAACGTTATACGTTATAACGTAATAGTATACAACGTTATACGTTATAACGTAATGCTACATAACGTTATACGTTATAACGTCGTGCTACGTAACGTTATACGTTATAACGTAATAGTATACAACGTTATACGTTATAAGGTAATGCTACATAATGTTATACGTTATAACGTATTAGTATACAACGTTCTACGTTATAACGTAATGCTATCTAACGTTATACGTTATAACGTAATGCTCCATAACGTTATACGTTATAACGTAATAGTATACGACGTTATATGTTATAGCGTAATGCTACATAACGTTATACGCTATAGCGTAATGCTACATAACGTTATACGTTATAAGGTAATAGTATATAACGGTATAAGTTATAACGTAATGCTACATAACGTTATACGTTATAAGGTAATAGTATATAACGTTATACGTTATAACGTAGTGCTACATAACGTTATACGTTATAACGTAATAGTATACAACGTTATACGTTATAACGTAGTGCTACATAGCGTTATACGTTATAAGGTAATAGTATACAACGTATAACGTTATAAGGTAACAATATATAAGGACATACGTTATAACGTAATGCTACATAACGTTATACGTTATAACGTAATAGTATACAACGAAATACGTTATAACGTAATAGTATACAACGAAATACGTTATAACGTAATGCTACATAACGTTATACGTTATAAGGTAATAGTATATAACGTTATACGTTATAACGTAATGCTACATAACGTTATACGTTATAAGGTAATATTATATAACGTTATACGTTATAACGTAATGCTACATAACGTTATACGTTATAACGTAATGCTACATAACGTTATACGTTATAAGGTAGTAGTATACAACGTATAACGTTATAAGGTAACAATATATAAGGACATACGTTATAACGTAATGCTACATAACGTTATACGTTATAACGTAATAGTATACAACGAAATACGTTATAACGTAATAGTATACAACGAAATACGTTATAACGTAATGCTACATAACGTTATACGTTATAAGGTAATAGTATATAACGTTATACGTTATAACGTAATGCTACATAACGTTATACGTTATAAGGTAATATTATATAACGTTATACGTTATAACGTAATGCTACATAACGTTATACGTTATAACGTAATGCTACATAACGTTATACGTTATAAGGTAGTAGTATACAACGTTATACGTTATAACGTAATGCTACATAACGCTATACGTTATAACGTACTAGTATACAACGTTATACGTTATAACGTCGTGCTACATAACGTTATACGTTATAACGTAATAGTATACAACGTTATACGTTATAACGTAATGCTACATAACGTTATACGTTATAACGTAATAGTATACAACGTTATACGTTATAACGTAATGCTACATATCGTTATACGTTATAACGTAATAGTATACAACGTTATACGTTATAACGTAATGCTACATAACGTTATACGTTATAACGTAATAGTATACAACGTTATACGTTATAACATAATGCTACATATCGTTATACGTTATAACGTAATGCTACATAACGTTATACGTTATAAGGTAATAGTATATAACGGTATAAGTTATAACGTAATGCTACATAACGTTATACGTTATAAGGTAATAGTATATAACGTTATACGTTATAACGTAGTGCTACATAACGTTATACGTTATAACGTAATAGTATACAACGTTATACGTTATAACGTAGTGCTACATAGCGTTATACGTTATAAGGTAATAGTATACAACGTATAACGTTATAAGGTAACAATATATAAGGACATACGTTATAACGTAATGCTACATAACGTTATACGTTATAACGTAATAGTATACACCGAAATACGTTATAACGTAATAGTATACAACGAAATACGTTATAACGTAATGCTACATAACGTTATACGTTATAAGGTAATAGTATATAACGTTATACGTTATAACGTAATGCTACATAACGTTATACGTTATAAGGTAATATTATATAACGTTATACGTTATAACGTAATGCTACATAACGTTATACGTTATAACGTAATGCTACATAACGTTATACGTTATAAGGTAGTAGTATACAACGTATAACGTTATAAGGTAACAATATATAAGGACATACGTTATAACGTAATGCTACATAACGTTATACGTTATAACGTAATAGTATACAACGAAATACGTTATAACGTAATAGTATACAACGAAATACGTTATAACGTAATGCTACATAACGTTATACGTTATAAGGTAATAGTATATAACGTTATACGTTATAACGTAATGCTACATAACGTTATACGTTATAAGGTAATATTATATAACGTTATACGTTATAACGTAATGCTACATAACGTTATACGTTATAACGTAATGCTACATAACGTTATACGTTATAAGGTAGTAGTATACAACGTTATACTTTATAACGTAATGCTACATAACGCTATACGTTATAACGTACTAGTATACAACGTTATACGTTATAACGTCGTGCTACATAACGTTATACGTTATAACGTAATAGTATACAACGTTATACGTTATAACGTAATGCTACATAACGTTATACGTTATAACGTAATAGTATACAACGTTATACGTTATAACGTAATGCTACATATCGTTATACGTTATAACGTAATAGTATACAACGTTATACGTTATAACGTAATGCTACATAACGTTATACGTTATAACGTAATAGTATACAACGTTATACGTTATAACATAATGCTACATATCGTTATACGTTATAACGTAATGCTACATAACGTTATACGTTATAACGTAATAGTATACAACGTTATACGTTTTAACGTAATGCTACATAACGTTATACGTTATAACGTAATAGTATACAACGTTATACGTTATAACGCAATGCTACATAACGTTATACGTTACAACGTAATAGTATACAACGTTATACGTTATAACGTAATGCTACATAACGTTATACGTTATAACGTCGTGCTACGTAACGTTATACGTTATAACGTAATAGTATACAACGTTATACGTTATAACGTAATAGTATACAACGTTATACGTTATAACGTAATGCTACATATCGTTATACGTTATAACGTAATAGTATACAACGTTATACGTTATAACGTAATGCTACATATCGTTATACGTTATAACGTAATGCTACATAACGTTATACGTTATAACGTAATAGTATACAACGTTATACGTTATAACGTAATGCTACATAACGTTATACGTTATAACGTAATAGTATACAACGTTATACGTTATAACGTAATAGTATACAACGAAATACGTTATAACGTAATGCTACATAACGTTATACGTTATAACGTAATAGTATAGAACGTTATACGTTATTGCGTAATGCTACATAACGTTGTACGTTATAAGGTAATAGTATATAACGTTATACGTTGTAACGTAGTGCTACATAACGTTATACGTTATAACGTAATAGTATAGAACGTTATACGTTATAACGCAATGCTACATAACGTTATACGTTATAACGTAATAGTATACAACGTTATACGTTATAACGTAATGCTACATAACGTTATACGTTATAACGTCGTGCTACGTAACGTTATACGTTATAACGTAATAGTATACAACGTTATACGTTATAACGTAATGCTACATAACGTTATACGTTATAACGTATTAGTATACAAGGTTATACGTTATAACGTAATGCTATCTAACGTTATACGTTATAACGTAATGCTCCATAACGTTATACGTGATAACGTAATAGTATACGACGTTATAAGTTATAGCGTAATGCTACATAACGTTATACGCTATAGCGTAATGCTACATAACGTTATACGTTATAAGGTAATAGTATATAACGGTATAAGTTATAACGTAATGCTACATAACGTTATACGTTATAAGGTAATACTATATAACGTTATACGTTATAACGTAGTGCTACATAACGTTATACGTTATAACGTAATAGTATACAATGTTATACGTTATAACGTAATGCTACATAGCGTTATACGTTATAAGGTAATAGTATATAACGTATAACGTTATAAGGTAACAATATATAACGAAATACGTTATAACGTAAAGCTACATAACGTTATACGTTATAAGGTAAGCGTATATAACGTTATACGTTATAACGTAATGCTACATAACGTAATACGTTATAAGGTAACAGTACATAGCGTTATACGTTATAACGTAGTGCTACATAACGTTATACGTTATAACGTGGTGCTACATAACGTTATACGTTATAACGTAGTGCTACATAACGTTATACGTTATAAGGTAAGAGTATATAACGTTATACGTTATTACGTAATGCTACATAACGTTGTACGTTATAAGGTAATAGTATATAACGTTATATGTTATAACGTAGTGCTACATAGCGTTATACGTTATAACGTAATAGTATACAACGAAATACGTTATAACGTAATACTACATAACGTTATACGTTATAACGTAATAGTATACAACGTTATACGATATAACGTAATAGTATTCAACGAAATACGTTATAACGTAATGCTACATAACGTTATACGTTATAACGTAATAGTATAGAACGTTATACGTTATTACGTAATGCTACATAACGTTGTACGTTATAAGGTAATAGTATATAACGTTATACGTTATAACGTAGTGCTACATAACGTTATACGTTATAACGTAATAGTATAGAACGTTATACGTTATAACGTAATGCTACATAACGTTATACGTTATAACGTAATAGTATACAACGTTATACGTTATAACGTAATGCTACGTAACGTTATACGTTATAAGGTAATAGTATATAACGTTATACGTTATAGCGTAATGCTACATAACGTTATGCGTTATAAGGTAATATTATATAACGTTATACGTTATAACGTAATGCTACATAACGTTATACGTTATAACGTAATAGTACACAACGTTATACGTTATAACCTAATGCTACATAACGTTATACGTTATAAGGTAATAGTATACAACGTATAACGTTATAAGGTAACAATATATAAGGATATACGTTATAACGTAATGCTACATAACGTTATACGTTATAACGTAATAGTATATAACGTTATACGTTATAGCGTAATGCTACATAAGGTTATACGTTATAAGGTAATAGTATATAACGTTATACGTTATAACGTAATGCTACATAACGTAATACGTTATAAGGTTATAGTATACAACGTTATATGTTATAGCATAATGCTACATAACGTTATACGTTATAACGTAATGCTACATAACGTTATACGTTATAAGGTAGTAGTATACAACGTTATACGTTATAACGTAATGCTACATAACGTTATTCGTCATAAGGTAATAGTATACAACGTTATACGTTATAACGTAATGCTACATATCGTTATACGTTATAACGTAATAGTATACAACGTTATACTTTATAACGTAATACTACATAACGTTATACGTTATAAGGTAATAGTATATAACGTTATACGTTATAGCGTAATGCTACATAACGTTATACGTTATAAGGTAATAGTATATAACGTTATACGTTATAACGTAATGCTACATAACGTAATACGTTATAAGGTAACAGTACATAGCGTTATACGATATAACGTAGTGCTACATAACGTTATACGTTATAACGTGGTGCTACATAACGTTATACGTTATAACGTCGTGCTACATAACGTTATACGTTATAACGTAATAGTATACAACGTTATACGTTATAACGTAATGCTACATAACGTTATACGTTATAAGGTAATACTACATAACGTTATACGTTATAACGTAATAGTATACAACGTTATACGTTATAACGTAATAGTATACAACGAAATACGTTATAACGTAATGCTACATAACGTTATACGTTATAACGTCGTGCTACATAACGTTATACGTTATATCGTAATAGTATACAACGTTATACGTTATAACGTAATGCTACATAACGTTATACGTTATAAGGTAATAGTATATAACGTTATACGTTATAGCGTAATGCTACATAACGTTATACGTTATAAGGTAATAGTATATAACGTTATACGTTATAACGTAATGCTACATAACGTAATACGTTATAAGGTAACAGTACATAGCGTTATACGATATAACGTAGTGCTACATAACGTTATACGTTATAACGTGGTGCTACATAACGTTATACGTTATAACGTCGTGCTACATAACGTTATACGTTATAACGTAATAGTATACAACGTTATACGTTATAACGTAATGCTACATATCGTTATGCGTTATAACGTAATAGTATACAACGTTATACGTTATAACGTAATGCTACATAACGTTATACGTTATAACGTAATAGTATACAACGTTATACGTTATAACGTAATGCTACATAACATTATACGTTATAAGGTTATAGTATACAACGTTATATGTTATAGCATAATGCTACATAACGTTATACGTTATAACGTAATGCTACATAACGTTATACGTTATAAGGTAGTAGTATACAACGTTACACGTTATAACGTAATGCTACATAACGTTATACGTTATAACGTACTAGTATACAACGTTATACGTTATAACGTCGTGCTACATAACGTTATACGTTATAACGTAATAGTATACAACGTTATACGTTATAACGTAATGCTACATAACGTTATACGTTATAACGTAATAGTATACAACGTTATACGTTATAACGTAATGCTACATATCGTTATACGTTATAACGTAATAGTATACAACGTTATACGTTATAACGTAATGCTACATAACGTTATACGTTATAACGTAATAGCATACAACGTTATACGTTATAACATAATGCTACATATCGTTATACGTTATAACGTAATGCTACATAACGTTATACGTTATAACGTAATAGTATACAACGTTATACGTTATAACGTAATGCTACATAACGTTATACGTTATAACGTAATAGTATACAACGTTATACGTTATAACGCAATGCTACATAACGTTATACGTTATAAGGTAATAGTATACAACGTTATACGTTATAACGTAATGCTACATATCGTTATACGTTATAACGTAATAGTATACAACGTTATACGTTATAACGTAATACTACATAACGTTGTACGTTATAACGTAATAGTATACAACGTTATACGTTATAACGTAATAGTATACAACGAAATACGTTATAACGTAATGCTACATAACGTTATACGTTATAACGTCGTGCTACATAACGTTATACGTTATAACGTAATAGTATACAACGTTATACGTTATAACGTAATGCTACATATCGTTATGCGTTATAACGTAATAGTATACAACGTTATACGTTATAACGTAATGCTACATAACGTTATACGTTATAACGTAATAGTATACAACGTTATACGTTATAACGTAATGCTACATAACATTATACGTTATAAGGTTATAGTATACAACGTTATATGTTATAGCATAATGCTACATAACGTTATACGTTATAACGTAATGCTACATAACGTTATACGTTATAACGTAATAGTATACAACGTTATACGTTATAACGTAATGCTACATACCGTTATACGTTATAAGGTAATAGTATATAACGTTATACGTTATAGCGTAATGCTACATAACGTTATACGTTATAAGGTAATAGTATATAACGTTATACGTTATAACGTAATGCTACATAACGTAATACGTTATAAGGTAACAGTACATAGCGTTATACGATATAACGTAGTGCTACATAACGTTATACGTTATAACGTGGTGCTACATAACGTTATACGTTATAACGTCGTGCTACATAACGTTATACGTTATAACGTCGTGCTACATAACGTTATACGTTATAACGTAATAGTATACAACGTTATACGTTATAACGTAATGCTACATATCGTTATGCGTTATAACGTAATAGTATACAACGTTATACGTTATAACGTAATGCTACATAACGTTATACGTTATAACGTAATAGTATACAACGTTATACGTTATAACGTAATGCTACATAACATTATACGTTATAAGGTTATAGTATACAACGTTATACGTTATAACGTAATGCTACATAACGTTATACGTTATAACGTACTAGTATACAACGTTATACGTTATAACGTCGTGCTACATAACGTTATACGTTATAACGTCGTGCTACATAACGTTATACGTTATAACGTAATAGTATACAACGTTATACGTTATAACGTAATGCTACATAACGTTATACGTTATAACGTAATAGTATACAACGTTATACGTTATAACGTAATGCTACATATCGTTATACGTTATAACGTAATAGTATACAACGTTATACGTTATAACGTAATGCTACATAACGTTATACGTTATAACGTAATACTACATAACGTTATACGTTATAACGTAATAGTATACAACGTTATACGTTATAACGTAATAGTATACAACGAAATACGTTATAACGTAATGCTACATAACGTTATACGTTATAACGTCGTGCTACATAACGTTATACGTTATAACGTAATAGTATACAACGTTATACGTTATAACGTAATGCTACATAACATTATACGTTATAAGGTTATAGTATACAACGTTATATGTTATAGCATAATGCTACATAACGTTATACGTTATAACGTAATGCTACATAACGTTATACGTTATAACGTACTAGTATACAACGTTATACGTTATAACGTCGTGCTACATAACGTTATACGTTATAACGTAATAGTATACAACGTTATACGTTATAACGTAATGCTACATAACGTTATACGTTATAACGTAATAGTATACAACGTTATACGTTATAACGTAATGCTACATATCGTTATACGTTATAACGTAATAGTATACAACGTTATACGTTATAACGTAATGCTACATAACGTTATACGTTATAACGTAATAGTATACAACGTTATACGTTATAACGTAATGCTACATAACGTTATACGTTATAACGTAATAGTATACAACGTTATACGTTATCACGCAATGCTACATAACGTTATACGTTATAACGTAATAGTATACAACGTTATACGTTATAACGTAATGCTACATAACGTTATACGTTATAACGTCGTGCTTCGTAACGTTATACGTTATAACGTAATAGTATACAACGTTATACGTTATAAGGTAATGCTACATAATGTTATACGTTATAACGTATTAGTATACAACGTTCTACGTTATAACGTAATGCTATCTAACGTTATACGTTATAACGTAATGCTCCATAACGTTATACGTTATAACGTAATAGTATACGACGTTATATGTTATAGCGTAATGCTACATAACGTTATACGCTATAGCGTAATGCTACATAACGTTATACGTTATAAGGTAATATTATATAACGTTATACGTTATAACGTAATGCTACATAACGTTATACGTTATAAGGTAGTAGTATACAACGTTATACGTTATAACGTAATGCTACATAACGCTATACGTTATAACGTACTAGTATACAACGTTATACGTTATAACGTCGTGCTACATAACGTTATACGTTATAACGTAATAGTATACAACGTTATACGTTATAACGTAATGCTACATAACGTTATACGTTATAACGTAATAGTATACAACGTTATACGTTATAACGTAATGCTACATATCGTTATACGTTATAACGTAATAGTATACAACGTTATACGTTATAACGTAATGCTACATAACGTTATACGTTATAACGTAATAGTATACAACGTTATACGTTATAACATAATGCTACATATCGTTATACGTTATAACGTAATGCTACATAACGTTATACGTTATAACGTAATAGTATACAACGTTATACGTTTTAACGTAATGCTACATAACGTTATACGTTATAACGTAATAGTATACAACGTTATACGTTATAACGCAATGCTACATAACGTTATACGTTATAACGTAATAGTATACAACGTTATACGTTATAACGTAATGCTACATAACGTTATACGTTATAACGTCGTGCTACGTAACGTTATACGTTATAACGTAATAGTATACAACGTTATACGTTATAACGTAATGCTACATAATGTTATACGTTATAACGTATTAGTATACAACGTTCTACGTTATAACGTAACGCTATCTAACGTTATACGTTATAACGTAATGCTCCATAACGTTATACGTTATAACGTAATAGTATACGACGTTATATGTTATAGCGTAATGCTACATAACGTTATACGCTATAGCGTAATGCTACATAACGTTATACGTTATAAGGTAATAGTATATAACGGTATACGTTATAACGTAATGCTACATAACGTTATACGTTATAAGGTAATAGTATATAACGTTATACGTTATAGCGTAATGCTACATAACGTTATACGTTATAAGGTAATAGTATATAACGTTATACGTTATAACGTAATGCTACATAACGTAATACGTTATAAGGTAACAGTACATAGCGTTATACGATATAACGTAGTGCTACATAACGTTATACGTTATAACGTGGTGCTACATAACGTTATACGTTATAACGTCGTGCTACATAACGTTATACGTTATAACGTAATAGTATACAACGTTATACGTTATAACGTAATGCTACATATCGTTATGCGTTATAAAGTAATAGTATACAACGTTATACGTTATAACGTAATGCTACATAACGTTATACGTTATAACGTAATAGTATACAACGTTATACGTTATAACGTAATGCTACATAACATTATACGTTATAAGGTTATAGTATACAACGTTATATGTTATAGCAGAATGCTACATAACGTTATACGTTATAACGTAATGCTACATAACGTTATACGTTATAAGGTAGTAGTATACAACGTTATACGTTATAACGTAATGCTACATAACGTTATACGTTATAACGTACTAGTATACAACGTTATACGTTATAACGTCGTGCTACATAACGTTATACGTTATAACGTAATAGTATACAACGTTATACGTTATAACGTAATGCTACATAACGTTATACGTTATAACGTAATAGTATACAACGTTATACGTTATAACGTAATGCTACATATCGTTATACGTTATAACGTAATAGTATACAACGTTATACGTTATAACGTAATGCTACATAACGTTATACGTTATAACGTAATAGTATACAACGTTATACGTTATAACATAATGCTACATAACGTTATACGTTATAACGTAATGCTACATAACGTTATACGTTATAAGGTAGTAGTATACAACGTTATACGTTATAACGTAATGCTACATAACGTTATACGTTATAACGTAATAGTATACAACGTTATACCTTATAACGTCGTGCTACATAACGTTATACGTTATAACGTAATAGTATACAACGTTATACGTTATAACGTAATGCTACATAACGTTATACGTTATAACGTAATAGTATACAACGTTATACGTTATAACGTAATGCTACATATCGTTATACGTTATAACGTAACAGTATACAACGTTATACGTTATAACGTAATGCTACATAACGTTATACGTTATAACGTAATAGTATACAACGTTATACGTTATAACATAATGCTACATATCGTTATACGTTATAACGTAATGCTACATAACGTTATACGTTATAACGTAATAGTATACAACGTTATACGTTATAACGCAATGCTACATAACGTTGTACGTTATAACGTCGTGCTACGTAACGTTATACGTTATAACGTAATAGTATACAACGTTATACGTTATAACGTAATGCTACATAATGTTATACGTTATAACGTATTAGTATACAACGTTCTACGTTATAACGTAATGCTATCTAACGTTATACGTTATAACGTAATGCTCCATAACGTTATACGTTATAACGTAATAGTATACGACGTTATATGTTATAGCGTAATGCTACATAACGTTATACGCTATAGCGTAATGCTACATAACGTTATACGTTATAAGGTAATATTATATAACGTTATACGTTATAACGTAATGCTACATAACGTTATACGTTATAAGGTAGTAGTATACAACGTTATACGTTATAACGTAATGCTACATAACGTTATACGTTATAACGTACTAGTATACAACGTTATACGTTATAACGTCGTGCTACATATCGTTATACGTTATAACGTAATAGTATACAACGTTATACGTTATAACGTAATGCTACATAACGTTATACGTTATAACGTAATAGTATACAACGTTATACGTTATAACGTAATGCTACATAGCGTTATACGTTATAAGGTAATAGTATACAACGTATAACGTTATAAGGTAACAATATATAAGGATACACGTTATAACGTAATGCTACATAACGTTATACGTTATAACGTAATAGTATACAACGAAATACGTTATAACGTAATAGTATACAACGAAATACGTTATAACGTAATGCTACATAACGTTATACGTTATAAGGTAATAGTATATAACGTTATACGTTATAGCGTAATGCTACATAACGTTATACGTTATAAGGTAATATTATATAACGTTATACGTTATAACGTAATGCTACATAACGTTATACGTTATAAGGTAGTAGTATACAACGTTATACGTTATAACGTAATGCTACATATCGTTATACGTTATAACGTAACAGTATACAACGTTATACGTTATAACGTAATGCTACATAACGTTATACGTTATAACGTAATAGTATACAACGTTATACGTTATAACATAATGCTACATATCGTTATACGTTATAACGTAATGCTACATAACGTTATACGTTATAACGTAATAGTATACAACGTTATACGTTATAACGCAATGCTACATAACGTTATACGTTATAACGTCGTGCTACGTAACGTTATACGTTATAACGTAATAGTATACAACGTTATACGTTATAACGTAATGCTACATAATGTTATACGTTATAACGTATTAGTATACAACGTTCTACGTTATAACGTAATGCTATCTAACGTTATACGTTATAACGTAATGCTCCATAACGTTATACGTTATAACGTAATAGTATACGACGTTATATGTTATAGCGTAATGCTACATAACGTTATACGCTATAGCGTAATGCTACATAACGTTATACGTTATAAGGTAATATTATATAACGTTATACGTTATAACTTAATGCTACATAACGTTATACGTTATAAGGTAGTAGTATACAACGTTATACGTTATAACGTAATGCTACATAACGTTATACGTTATAACGTACTAGTATACAACGTTATACGTTATAACGTCGTGCTACATAACGTTATACGTTATAACGTAATAGTATACAACGTTATACGTTATAACGTAATGCTACATAATGTTATACGTTATAACGTATTAGTATACAACGTTCTACGTTATAACGTAATGCTACATAACGTTATACGTTATAACGTAATAGTATACAACGTTATACGTTATAACGTAATGCTACATATCGTTATACGTTATAACGTAATAGTATACAACGTTATACGTTATAACGTAATGCTACATAACGTTATACGTTATAACGTAATAGTATACAACGTTATACGTTATAACGCAATGCTACATAACGTTATACGTTATAACGTAATAGTATACAACGTTGTACGTTATAACGTAATGCTACATAACGTTATACGTTATAACGTCGTGCTACGTAACGTTATACGTTATAACGTAATAGTATACAACGTTATACGTTATAACGTAATGCTACATAATGTTATACGTTATAACGTATTAGTATACAACGTTCTACGTTATAACGTAATGCTATCTAACGTTATACGTTATAACATAATGCTCCATAACGTTATACGTTATAACGTAATAGTATACGACGTTATATGTTATAGCGTAATGCTACATAACGTTATACGCTATAGCGTAATGCTACATAACGTTATACGTTATAAGGTAATAGTATATAACGGTATAAGTTATAACGTAATGCTACATAACGTTATACGTTATAAGGTAATAGTATATAACGTTATACGTTATAACGTAATGCTACATAACGTTATACGTTATAAGGTAATAGTATACAACGTATAACGTTATAAGGTAACAATATATAAGGATATACGTTATAACGTAATGCTACATAACGTTATACGTTAAAAGGTAATAGTATATAACGTTATACGTTATAGCGTAATGCTACATAACGTTATACGTTATAATTTAATAGTATATAACGTCATACGTTATAACGTAATGCCACATAACGTAATACGTTATAAGGTAACAGTACATAGCGTTATACGATATAACGTAGTGCTACATAACGTTATACGTTATAACGTCGTGCTACATAACGTTATACGTTATAACGTAATAGTATACTACGTTATACGTTATAACGTAATGCTACATAACGTTATACGTTATAACGTAATAGTATACAGCGTTATACGTTATAACGTAATGCTATCTAACGTTATACGTTATAACGTAATTGTATACAACGTTATACGTTATAACATAATGCTACATATCGTTATACGTTATAACGTAATGCTACATAGCGTTATACGTTATAAGGTAATAGTATACAACGTATAACGTTATAAGGTAACAATATATAAGGATATACGTTATAACGTAATGCTTCATAACGTTATACGTTATAACGTACTAGTATACAACCTTATACGTTATAACGTCGTGCTACATAACGTTATACGTTATAACGTAATAGTATACAACGTTATACGTTATAACGTAATGCTACATAACGTTATACGTTATAACGTAATAGTATACAACGTTATACGTTATAACGTAATGCTACATATCGTTATACGTTATAACGTAATAGTACACAACGTTATACGTTATAACGTAATGCTACATAACGTTATACGTTATAACGTAATAGTATACAACGTTATACGCTATAACATAATGCTACATATCGTTATACGTTATAACGTAATGCTACATAACGTTATACGTTATAACGTAATAGTATACAACGTTATACGTTTTAACGTAATGCTACATAACGTTATACGTTATAACGTAATAGTATACAACGTTATACGTTATAACGCAATGCTACATAACGTTATACGTTATAACGTAATAGTATACAACGTTATACGTTATAACGTAATGCTACATAACGTTATACGTTATAACGTCGTGCTACGTAACGTTATACGTTATAACGTAATAGTATACAACGTTATACGTTATAACGTAATGCTACATAATGTTATACGTTATAACGTATTAGTATACGACGTTATATGTTATAGCGTAATGCTACATAACGTTATACGCTATAGCGTAATGCTACATAACGTTATACGTTATAAGGTAATAGTATATAACGGTATAAGTTATAACGTAATGCTACATAACGTTATACGTTATAAGGTAATAGTATATAACGTTATACGTTATAACGTAATGCTACATAACGTTATACGTTATAAGGTAATAGTATACAACGTATAACGTTATAAGGTAACAATATATAAGGATATACGTTATAACGTAATGCTACATAACGTTATACGTTAAAAGGTAATAGTATATAACGTTATACGTTATAGCGTAATGCTACATAACGTTATACGTTATAATTTAATAGTATATAACGTCATACGTTATAACGTAATGCCACATAACGTAATACGTTATAAGGTAACAGTACATAGCGTTATACGATATAACGTAGTGCTACATAACGTTATACGTTATAACGTCGTGCTACATAACGTTATACGTTATAACGTAATAGTATACAACGTTATACGTTATAACGTAATGCTACATAACGTTATACGTTATAACGTAATAGTATACAGCGTTATACGTTATAACGTAATGCTATCTAACGTTATACGTTATAACGTAATTGTATACAACGTTATACGTTATAACATAATGCTACATATCGTTATACGTTATAACGTAATGCTACATAGCGTTATACGTTATAAGGTAATAGTATACAACGTATAACGTTATAAGGTAACAATATATAAGGATATACGTTATAACGTAATGCTACATAACGTTATACGTTATAACGTACTAGTATACAACCTTATACGTTATAACGTCGTGCTACATAACGTTATACGTTATAACGTAATAGTATACAACGTTATACGTTATAACGTAATGCTACATAACGTTATACGTTATAACGTAATAGTATACAACGTTATACGTTATAACGTAATGCTACATATCGTTATACGTTATAACGTAATAGTATACAACGTTATTCGTTATAACGTAATGCTACATAACGTTATACGTTATAACGTAATAGTATACAACGTTATACGCTATAACATAATGCTACATATCGTTATACGTTATAACGTAATGCTACATAACGTTATACGTTATAACGTAATAGTATACAACGTTATACGTTTTAACGTAATGCTACATAACGTTATACGTTATAACGTAATAGTATACAACGTTATACGTTATAACGCAATGCTACATAACGTTATACGTTATAACGTAATAGTATACAACGTTATACGTTATAACGTAATGCTACATAACGTTATACGTTATAACGTCGTGCTACGTAACGTTATACGTTATAACGTAATAGTATACAACGTTATACGTTATAACGTAATGCTACATAATGTTATACGTTATAACGTATTAGTATACAACGTTCTACGTTATAACGTAATGCTATCTAACGTTATACGTTATAACGTAATGCTCCATAACGTTATACGTTATAACGTAATAGTATACGACGTTATATGTTATAGCGTAATGCTACATAACGTTATACGCTATAAGGTAATAGTATATAACGGTATACGTTATAACGTAATGCTACATAACGTTATACGTTATAAGGTAATAGTATATAACGTTATACGTTATAGCGTAATGCTACATAACGTTATACGTTATAAGGTAATAGTATATAACGTTATACGTTATAACGTAATGCTACATAACGTAATACGTTATAAGGTAACAGTACATAGCGTTATACGATATAACGTAGTGCTACATAACGTTATACGTTATAACGTGGTGCTACATAGCGTTATACGTTATAACGTCGTGCTACATAACGTTATACGTTATAACGTAATAGTATACAACGTTATACGTTATAACGTAATGCTACATATCGTTATGCGTTATAACGTAATAGTATACAACGTTATACGTTATAACGTAATGCTACATAACGTTATACGTTATAACGTAATAGTATACAACGTTATACGTTATAACGTAATGCTACATAACATTATACGTTATAAGGTTATAGTATACAACGTTATATGTTATAGCATAATGCTACATAACGTTATACGTTATAACGTAATGCTACATAACGTTATACGTTATAAGGTAGTAGTATACAACGTTATACGTTATAACGTAATGCTACATAACGTTATACGTTACAACGTACTAGTATACAACGTTATACGTTATAACGTCGTGCTACATAACGTTATACGTTATAACGTAATAGTATACAACGTTATACGTTATAACGTAATGCTACATAACGTTATACGTTATAACGTAATAGTATACAACGTTATACGTTATAACGTAATGCTACATATCGTTATACGTTATAACGTAATAGTATACAAAGTTATACGTTATAACGTAATGCTACATAACGTTATACGTTATAACGTAATAGTATACAACGTTATACGTTATAACATAATGCTACATATCGTTATACGTTATAACGTAATGCTACATAACGTTATACGTTATAACGTAATAGTATACAACGTTATACGTTATAACGTAATGCTACATAACGTTATACGTTATAACGTAATAGTATACAACGTTATACGTTATAACGTAATGCTACATAACATTATACGTTATAAGGTTATAGTATACAACGTTATATGTTATAGCATAATGCTACATAACGTTATACGTTATAACGTAATGCTACATAACGTTATACGTTATAAGGTAGTAGTAGACAACGTTATACGTTATAACGTCATGATACATAACGTTATTCGTTATAACGTACTAGTATACAACGTTATACGTTATAACGTCGTGCTACATAACGTTATACGTTATAACGTAATAGTATACAACGTTATACGTTATAACGTAATGCTACATAACGTTATACGTTATAACGTAATAGTATACAACGTTATACGTTATAACGTAATGCTACATATCGTTATACGTTATAACGTAACAGTATACAACGTTATACGTTATAACGTAATGCTACATAACGTTATACGTTATAACGTAATAGTATACAACGTTATACGTTATAACATAATGCTACATATCGTTATACGTTATAACGTAATGCTACATAACGTTATACGTTATAACGTAATAGTATACAACGTTATACGTTATAACGTAATGCTACATAACGTTATACGTTATAACGTCGTGCTACGTAACGTTATACGTTATAACGTAATAGTATACAACGTTATACGTTATAACGTAATGCTACATAATGTTATACGTTATAACGTATTAGTATACAACGTTCTACGTTATAACGTAATGCTATCTAACGTTATACGTTATAACGTAATGCTCCATAACGTTATACGTTATAACGTAATAGTATACGACGTTATATGTTATAGCGTAATGCTACATAACGTTATACGCTATAAGGTAATAGTATATAACGGAATACGTTATAACGTAATGCTACATAACGTTATACGTTATAAGGTAATAGTATATAACGTTATACGTTATAGCGTAATGCTACATAACGTTATACGTTATAAGGTAATAGTATATAACGTTATACGTTATAACGTAATGCTACATAACGTAATACGTTATAAGGTCACAGTACATAGCGTTATACGATATAACGTAGTGCTACATAACGTTATACGTTATAACGTGGTGCTACATAGCGTTATACGTTATAACGTCGTGCTACATAACGTTATACGTTATAACGTAATAGTATACAACGTTATACGTTATAACGTAATGCTACATATCGTTATGCGTTATAACGTAATAGTATACAACGTTATACGTTATAACGTAATGCTACATAACGTTATACGTTATAACGTAATAGTATACAACGTTATACGTTATAACGTAATGCTACATAACATTATACGTTATAAGGTTATAGTATACAACGTTATATGTTATAGGATAATGCTACATAACGTTATACGTTATAACGTAATGCTACATAACGTTATACGTTATAAGGTAGTAGTATACAACGTTATACGTTATAACGTAATGCTACATAACGTTATACGTTACAACGTACTAGTATACAACGTTATACGTTATAACGTCGTGCTACATAACGTTATACGTTATAACGTAATAGTATACAACGTTATACGTTATAACGTAATGCTACATAACGTTATACGTTATAACGTAATAGTATACAACGTTATACGTTATAACGTAATGCTACATATCGTTATACGTTATAACGTAATAGTATACAAAGTTATACGTTATAACGTAATGCTACATAACGTTATACGTTATAACGTAATAGTATACAACGTTATACGTTATAACGTAATAGTATACAACGTTATACGTTATAACGTAATGCTACATAACGTTATACGTTATAACGTAATAGTATACAACGTTATACGTTATAACGTAATGCTACATAACATTATACGTTATAAGGTTATAGTATACAACGTTATATGTTATAGCATAATGCTACATAACGTTATACGTTATAACGTAATGCTACATAACGTTATACGTTATAAGGTAGTAGTATACAACGTTATACGTTATAACGTCATGCTACATAACGTTATTCGTTATAACGTACTAGTATACAACGTTATACGTTATAACGTCGTGCTACATAACGTTATACGTTATAACGTAATAGTATACAACGTTATACGTTATAACGTAATGCTACATAACGTTATACGTTATAACGTAATAGTATACAACGTTATACGTTATAACGTAATGCTACATATCGTTATACGTTATAACGTAACAGTATACAACGTTATACGTTATAACGTAATGCTACATAACGTTATACGTTATAACGTAATAGTATACAACGTTATACGTTATAACATAATGCTACATATCGTTATACGTTATAACGTAATGCTACATAACGTTATACGTTATAACGTAATAGTATACAACGTTATACGTTATAACGCAATGCTACATAACGTTATACGTTATAACGTCGTGCTACGTAACGTTATACGTTATAACGTAATAGTATACAACGTTATACGTTATAACGTAATGCTACATAATGTTATACGTTATAACGTATTAGTATACAACGTTCTACGTTATAACGTAATGCTATCTAACGTTATACGTTATAACGTAATGCTCCATAACGTTATACGTTATAACGTAATAGTATACGACGTTATATGTTATAGCGTAATGCTACATAACGTTATACGCTATAGCGTAATGCTACATAACGTTATACGTTATAAGGTAATAGTATATAACGGTATAAGTTATAACGTAATGCTACATAACGTTATACGTTATAAGGTAATAGTATATAACGTTATACGTTATAACGTAGTGCTACATAACGTTATACGTTATAACGTAATAGTATACAACGAAATACGTTATAACGTAATAGTATACAACGAAATACGTTATAACGTAATGCTACATAACGTTATACGTTATAAGGTAATAGTATATAACGTTATACGTTATAGCGTAATGCTACATAACGTTATACGTTATAAGGTAATAGTATACAACGAAATACGTTATAACGTAATAGTATACAACGAAATACGTTATAACGTAATAGTATACAACGAAATACGTTATAACGTAATGCTACATAACGTTATACGTTATAAGGTAATAGTATATAACGTTATACGTTATAGCGTAATGCTACATAACGTTATACGTTATAAGGTAATATTATATAACGTTATACGTTATAACGTAATGCTACATAACGTTATACGTTATAAGGTAGTAGTATACAACGTTATACGTTATAACGTAATGCTACATAACGTTATACGTTATAACGTACTAGTATACAACGTTATACGTTATAACGTCGTGCTACATAACGTTATACGTTATAACGTAATAGTATACAACGTTATACGTTATAACGTAATGCTACATAACGTTATACGTTATAACGTAATAGTATACAACGTTATACGTTATAACGTAATGCTACATAACGTTATACGTTATAAAGTAATAGTATACAACGTTATACGTTATAACGCAATGCTACATAACGTTATACGTTATAACGTAATAGTATACAACGTTATACGTTATAACGTAATGCTACATAACGTTATACGTTATAACGTCGTGCTACGTAACGTTATACGTTATAACGTAATAGTATACAACGTTATACGTTATAACGTAATGCTACATAATGTTATACGTTATAACGTATTAGTATACAACGTTCTACGTTATAACGTAATGCTATCTAACGTTATACGTTATAACGTAATGCTCCATAACGTTATACGTTATAACGTAATAGTATACGACGTTATATGTTATAGCGTAATGCTACATAACGTTATACGTTATAAGGAAATAGTATATAACGGTATAAGTTATAACGTAATGCTACATAACGTTATACGTTATAAGGTAATAGTATATAACGTTATACGTTATAACGTAGTGCTACATAACGTTATACGTTATAACGTAATAGTATACAACGTTATACGTTATAACGTAATGCTACATAGCGTTATACGTTATAAGGTAATAGTATACAACGTATAACGTTATAAGGTAACAATATATAAGGATATACGTTATAACGTAATGCTACATAACGTTATACGTTATAACGTAATAGTATACAACGAAATACGTTATAACGTAATAGTATACAACGAAATACGTTATAACGTAATGCTACATAACGTTATACGTTATAAGGTAATAGTATATAACGTTATACGTTATAGCGTAATGCTACATCACGTTATACGTTATAAGGTAATATTATATAACGTTATACGTTATAACGTAATGCTACATAACGTTATACGTTATAACGTAATAGTATACAACGTTATACGTTATAACCTAATGCTACATAACGTTATACGTTATAAGGTAATAGTATACAACGTATAACGTTATAAGGTAACAATATATAAGGATATACGTTATAACGTAATGCTACATAACGTTATACGTTAAAAGGTAATAGTATATAACGTTATACGTTATAGCGTAATGCTACATAACGTTATACGTTATAATTTAATAGTATATAACGTCATACGTTATAACGTAATGCCACATAACGTAATACGTTATAAGGTAACAGTACATAGCGTTATACGATATAACGTAGTGCTACATAACGTTATACGTTATAACGTAATAGTATACAGCGTTATACGTTATAACGTAATGCTATCTAACGTTATACGTTATAACGTAATAGTATAAACGTTATACGTTATAACGTAGTAGTACAAACGTTATTCGTTATAACGTAATGCTACATAACGTTATACGTTATAAGGTAATAGTACACAACGTTATATGTTATAGCATAATGCTACATAACGTTATACGTTAGAACGTAATGCTACATAACGTTATACGTTATAAGGTAGTAGTATACAACGTTATACGTTATAACGTAATGCTACATAACGTTATACGTTATAACGTACTAGTATACAACGTTATACGTTATAACGTAATGCTACATAACATTATACGTTATAAGGTTATAGTATACAACGTTATATGTTATAGCGTAATGCTACATTACGTTATACGTTATAACGTAATGCTACATAACGTTATACGTTATAAGGTAGTAGTATACAACGTTATACGTTATAACGTAATGCTACATAACGTTATACGTTATAACGTAATAGTATACAACGTTATACGTTATAACGTAATGCTACATAACATTATACGTTATAATGTTATAGTATACAACGTTATATGTTATAGCATAATGCTACAAAGCGTTATACGTTATAACGTAATAGTATACAACGTTATACGTTATGACGTAATAGTATACAACGAAATACGTTATAACGTAATACTACATAACGTTATACGTTATAACGTAATAGTATACAACGTTATACGTTATAACGTAATAGTATACAACGAAATACGTTATAACGTAATGCTACATAACGTTATACGTTATAACGTAATAGTATAGAACGTTATACGTTATTACGTAATGCTACATAACGTTGTACGTTATAAGGTAATAGTATATAACGTTATACGTTATAACGTAGTGCTACATAACGTTATACGTTATAACGTAATAGTATAGAACGTTATACGTTATAACGTAATGCTACATAACGTTATACGTTATAACGTAATATTATACAACGTTGTACGTTATAGCGTAATGCTACGTAACGTTATACGTTATAAGGTAATAGTATATAACGTTATACGTTATAGCGTAATGCTACATAACGTTATGCGTTATAAGGTAATATTATATAACGTTATATGTTATAACGTAATGCTACATAACGTTTTACGTTATAAGGTAATAGTATATAACGTTATACGTTATAACGTAGTGCTACATAACGTTATACGTTATAAGGTAATAGTATATAACGTATAACGTTATAAGGTAACAATATATAACGAAATACGTTATAACGTAATACTACATAACGTTATACGTTATAACGTAATAGTATACAACGTTATACGTTATAACGTAATAGTATACAACGAAATACGTTATAACATAATGCTACATATCGTTATACGTTATAACGTAATGCTACATAACGTTATACGTTATAACGTAATAGTATACAACGTTATACGTTATAACGCAATGCTACATAACGTTATACGTTATAACGTCGTGCTACGTAACGTTATACGTTATAACGTAATAGTATACAACGTTATACGTTATAACGTAATGCTACATAATGTTATACGTTATAACGTATTAGTATACAACGTTCTACGTTATAACGTAATGCTATCTAACGTTATACGTTATAACGTAATGCTCCATAACGTTATACGTTATAACGTAATAGTATACGACGTTATATGTTATAGCGTAATGCTACATAACGTTATACGCTATAGCGTAATGCTACATAACGTTATACGTTATAAGGTAATAGTATATAACGGTATAAGTTATAACGTAATGCTACATAACGTTATACGTTATAAGGTAATAGTATATAACGTTATACGTTATAACGTAGTGCTACATAACGTTATACGTTATAACGTAATAGTATACAACGTTATACGTTATAACGTAATGCTACATAGCGTTATACTTTATAAGGTAATAGTATACAACGTATAACGTTATAAGGTAACAATATATAAGGATATACGTTATAACGTAATGCTACATAACGTTATACGTTATAACGTAATAGTATACAACGAAATACGTTATAACGTAATAGTATACAACGAAATACGTTATAACGTAATGCTACATAACGTTATACGTTATAAGGTAATAGTATATAACGTTATACGTTATAGCGTAATGCTACATAACGTTATACGTTATAAGGTAATATTATATAACGTTATACGTTATAACGTAATGCTACATAACGTTATACGTTATAAGGTAGTAGTATACAACGTTATACGTTATAACGTAATGCTACATAACGTTATACGTTATAAAGTACTAGTATACAACGTTATACGTTATAACGTCGTGCTACATAACGTTATACGTTATAACGTAATAGTATACAACGTTATACGTTATAACGTAATGCTACATAACGTTATACGTTATAACGTAATAGTATACAACGTTATAAGTTATAACGTAATGCTACATATCGTTATACGTTATAACGTAATAGTATACAACGTTATACGTTATAACGTAATGCTACATAACGTTATACGTTATAACGTAATACTATACAACGTTATACGTTATAACATAATGCTACATATCGTTATACGTTATAACGTAATGCTACATAACGTTATACGTTATAACGTAATAGTATACAACGTTATACGTTATAACGTAATGCTACATAACGTTATACGTTATAAAGTAATAGTATACAACGTTATACGTTATAACGCAATGCTACATAACGTTATACGTTATAACGTAATAGTATACAACGTTATACGTTATAACGTAATGCTACATAACGTTATACGTTATAACGTCGTGCTACGTAACGTTATACGTTATAACGTAATAGTATACAACGTTATACGTTATAACGTAATGCTACATAATGTTATACGTTATAACGTATTAGTATACAACGTTCTACGTTATAACGTAATGCTATCTAACGTTATACGTTATAACGTAATGCTCCATAACGTTATACGTTATAACGTAATAGTATACGACGTTATATGTTATAGCGTAATGCTACATAACGTTATACGTTATAAGGTAATAGTATATAACGGTATAAGTTATAACGTAATGCTACATAACGTTATACGTTATAAGGTAATAGTATATAACGTTATACGTTATAACGTAGTGCTACATAACGTTATACGTTATAACGTAATAGTATACAACGTTATACGTTATAACGTAATGCTACATAGCGTTATACGTTATAAGGTAATAGTATACAACGTATAACGTTATAAGGTAACAATATATAAGGATATACGTTATAACGTAATGCTACATAACGTTATACGTTATAACGTAATAGTATACAACGAAATACGTTATAACGTAATAGTATACAACGAAATACGTTATAACGTAATGCTACATAACGTTATACGTTATAAGGTAATAGTATATAACGTTATACGTTATAGCGTAATGCTACATCACGTTATACGTTATAAGGTAATATTATATAACGTTATACGTTATAACGTAATGCTACATAACGTTATACGTTATAACGTAATAGTATACAACGTTATACGTTATAACCTAATGCTACATAACGTTATACGTTATAAGGTAATAGTATACAACGTATAACGTTATAAGGTAACAATATATAAGGATATACGTTATAACGTAATGCTACATAACGTTATACGTTAAAAGGTAATAGTATATAACGTTATACGTTATAGCGTAATGCTACATAACGTTATACGTTATAATTTAATAGTATATAACGTCATACGTTATAACGTAATGCCACATAACGTAATACGTTATAAGGTAACAGTACATAGCGTTATACGATATAACGTAGTGCTACATAACGTTATACGTTATAACGTAATAGTATACAGCGTTATACGTTATAACGTAATGCTATCTAACGTTATACGTTATAACGTAATAGTATAAACGTTATACGTTATAACGTAGTAGTACAAACGTTATTCGTTATAACGTAATGCTACATAACGTTATACGTTATAAGGTAATAGTACACAACGTTATATGTTATAGCATAATGCTACATAACGTTATACGTTAGAACGTAATGCTACATAACGTTATACGTTATAAGGTAGTAGTATACAACGTTATACGTTATAACGTAATGCTACATAACGTTATACGTTATAACGTACTAGTATACAACGTTATACGTTATAACGTAATGCTACATAACATTATACGTTATAAGGTTATAGTATACAACGTTATATGTTATAGCGTAATGCTACATTACGTTATACGTTATAACGTAATGCTACATAACGTTATACGTTATAAGGTAGTAGTATACAACGTTATACGTTATAACGTAATGCTACATAACGTTATACGTTATAACGTAATAGTATACAACGTTATACGTTATAACGTAATGCTACATAACATTATACGTTATAATGTTATAGTATACAACGTTATATGTTATAGCATAATGCTACAAAGCGTTATACGTTATAACGTAATAGTATACAACGTTATACGTTATGACGTAATAGTATACAACGAAATACGTTATAACGTAATACTACATAACGTTATACGTTATAACGTAATAGTATACAACGTTATACGTTATAACGTAATAGTATACAACGAAATACGTTATAACGTAATGCTACATAACGTTATACGTTATAACGTAATAGTATAGAACGTTATACGTTATTACGTAATGCTACATAACGTTGTACGTTATAAGGTAATAGTATATAACGTTATACGTTATAACGTAGTGCTACATAACGTTATACGTTATAACGTAATAGTATAGAACGTTATACGTTATAACGTAATGCTACATAACGTTATACGTTATAACGTAATATTATACAACGTTGTACGTTATAGCGTAATGCTACGTAACGTTATACGTTATAAGGTAATAGTATATAACGTTATACGTTATAGCGTAATGCTACATAACGTTATGCGTTATAAGGTAATATTATATAACGTTATATGTTATAACGTAATGCTACATAACGTTTTACGTTATAAGGTAATAGTATATAACGTTATACGTTATAACGTAGTGCTACATAACGTTATACGTTATAAGGTAATAGTATATAACGTATAACGTTATAAGGTAACAATATATAACGAAATACGTTATAACGTAATGCTACATAACGTTATACGTTATAAGGTAAGCGTATATAACGTTATACGTTATGGCGTAATGCTACATAACATTATACGTTATAAGGTAATAGTATATAACGTTACACGTTATAACGTAGTGCTACATAACGTTGTACGTTATAACGTAATAGTATAAAACGTTATACGTTATAACGTAATGCTACATAACGTCATACGTTATAAGGTAATAGTATATAACGTATAACGTTATGTGGTAACAATATATAACGATATACGTTAGAACGTAATGCTACATAACGTTATACGATATAAGGTAACAATATATAACGATATACGTTATAACGTAGTGCTACATAACGTTATACGTTATCAGGTAAGAGTATATAACGTTATACGTTATTACGTAATTCTACATAACGTTGTACGTTATAACGTACTAGTATACAACGTTATACGTTATAACGTAATGCTACATAACATTATACGTTATAAGGTTATAGTATACAACGTTATATGTTATAGCGTAATGCTACATTACGTTATACGTTATAACGTAATGCTACATAACGTTATACGTTATAAGGTAGTAGTATACAACGTTATACGTTATAACGTAATGCTACATAACGTTATACGTTATAACGTACTAGTATACAACGTTATACGTTATAACGTCGTGCTACATAACGTTATACGTTATAACGTAATCGTATACAACGTTATACGTTATAACGTAATGCTACATAACGTTATACGTTATAACGTAATAGTATACAACGTTATACGTTATAACGTAATGCTACATATCGTTATACGTTATAACGTAATAGTATACAACGTTATACGTTATAACGTAATACTACATAACGTTATACGTTATAACGTAATAGTATACGACGTTATACGTTATAACGTAATAGTATACAACGAAATACGTTATAACGTAATGCTACATAACGTTATACGTTATAACGTACTAGTATACAACGTTATACGTTATAACGTCGTGCTACATAACGTTATACGTTATAACGTAATAGTATACAACGTTATACGTTATAACGTAATGCTACATAACGTTATACGTTATAAGGTAATAGTATATAACGTTATACGTTATAACGTAATGCTACATAACGTTATACGTTATAACGTACTAGTATACAACGTTATACGTTATAACGTCGTGCTACATAACGTTATACGTTATAACGTAATCGTATACAACGTTATACGTTATAACGTAATGCTACATAACGTTATACGTTATAACGTAATAGTATACAACGTTATACGTTATAACGTAATGCTACATATCGTTATACGTTATAACGTAATAGTATACAACGTTATACGTTATAACGTAATACTACATAACGTTATACGTTATAACGTAATAGTATACGACGTTATACGTTATAACGTAATAGTATACAACGAAATACGTTATAACGTAATGCTACATAACGTTATACGTTATAACGTACTAGTATACAACGTTATACGTTATAACGTCGTGCTACATAACGTTATACGTTATAACGTAATAGTATACAACGTTATACGTTATAACGTAATGCTACATAACGTTATACGTTATAAGGTAATAGTATATAACGTTATACGTTATAGCGTAATGCTACATAACGTTATACGTTATAAGGTAATAGTATATAACGTTATACGTTATAACGTAATGCTACATAACGTAATACGTTATAAGGTAACAGTACATAGCGTTATACGATATAACGTAGTGCTACATAACGTTATACGTTATAACGTGGTGCTACATAACGTTATACGTTATAACGTCGTGCTACATAACGTTATACTTTATATCGTAATAGTATACAACGTTATACGTTATAACGTAATGCTACATATCGTTATACGTTATAACGTAATAGTATACAACGTTATACGTTATAACGTAATGCTACATAACGTTATACGTTATAACGTAATAGTATACAACGTTATACGTTATAACGTAATGCTACATAACATTATACGTTATAATGTTATAGTATACAACGTTATATGTTATAGCATAATGCTACAAAGCGTTATACGTTATAACGTAATAGTATACAACGTTATACGTTATGACGTAATAGTATACAACGAAATACGTTATAACGTAATACTACATAACGTTATACGTTATAACGTAATAGTATACAACGTTATACGTTATAACGTAATAGTATACAACGAAATACGTTATAACGTAATGCTACATAACGTTATACGTTATAACGTAATAGTATAGAACGTTATACGTTATTACGTAATGCTACATAACGTTGTACGTTATAAGGTAATAGTATATAACGTTATACGTTATAACGTAGTGCTACATAACGTTATACGTTATAACGTAATAATATAGAACGTTATACGTTATAACGTAATGCTACATAATGTTATACGTTATAACGTAATATTATACAACGTTGTACGTTATAGCGTAATGCTACGTAACGTTATACGTTATAAGGTAATAGTATATAACGTTATACGTTATAGCGTAATGCTACATAACGTTATGCGTTATAAGGTAATATTATATAACGTTATATGTTATAACGTAATGCTACATAACGTTTTACGTTATAAGGTAATAGTATATAACGTTATACGTTATAACGTAGTGCTACATAACGTTATACGTTATAAGGTAATAGTATATAACGTATAACGTTATAAGGTAACAATATATAATGAAATACGTTATAACGTAATGCTACATAACGTTATACGTTATAAGGTAAGCGTATATAACGTTATACGTTATTACGTAATTCTACATAACGTTGTAGGTTATAGGGTCATAGTATATAACGTTATACGTTATAACTTAGTGCTACATAACGTTATACGTTATAAGGTAATAGTATATAACGTATAACGTTATGTGGTAACAATATATAACGAAATACGTTATAACGTAATTCTATCTAACGTTATACGTTATAACGTAATGCTCCATAACGTTATACGTTATAACGTAATAGTATACGACGTTATATGTTATAACGTAATGCTACATAACGTTATACGTTATAAGGTAATAGTATATAACGTTATACGTTATAACGTAATGCTACATAACGTTATACGTTATAACGTAATAGTATACAACGTTATACGTTATAACGTAATGCTACATAACGTTATACGTTATAACGTCGTGCTACGTAACGTTATACGTTATAACGTAATAGTATACAACGTTATACGTTATAACGTAATGCTACATAACGTTATACGTTATAACGTAATACTATACAACGTTATACGTTATAACGTCGTGCTACATAACGTTATACGTTATAACGTAATAGTATACAACGTTATACGTTATAACGTAATGCTACATAACGTTATACGTTATAACGTAATAGTATACAACGTTATACGTTATAACGTAATGCTACATAACGTTATACGTTATAACGTAATAGTATACAACGTTATACGTTATAACGTAATGCTACATAACGTTATACGTTATAACGTCGTGCTACGTAACGTTATACGTTATAACGTAATAGTATACAACGTTATACGTTATAACGTAATGCTACATAACGTTATACGTTATAACGTAATAGTATACAACGTTATACGTTATAACGTAATTCTATCTAACGTTATACGTTATAACGTAATGCTCCATAACGTTATACGTTATAACGTAATAGTATACGACGTTATATGTTATAACGTAATGCTACATAACGTTATACGTTATAAGGTAATAGTATATAACGTTATACGTTATAACGTAGTGCTACATAACGTTATACGTTATAACGTAATAGTATACAACGTTATACGTTATAACGTAATGCTACATAACGTTATACGTTATAACGTCGTGCTACGTAACGTTATACGTTATAACGTAATAGTATACAACGTTATACGTTATAACGTAATGCTACATAACGTTATACGTTATAACGTAATACTATACAACGTTATACGTTATAACGTAATTCTATCTAACGTTATACGTTATAACGTAATGCTCCATAACGTTATACGTTATAACGTAATAGTATACGACGTTATATGTTATAACGTAATGCTACATAACGTTTTACGTTATAACGTAATAGTATACAACGTTATACGTTATAACGTAATGCTACATAACGTTATACGTTATAACGTAATCGTATACAACGTTATACGTTATAACGTAATGCTACATAACGTTATACGTTATAACGTAATAGTATACAACGTTATACGTTATAACGTAATGCTACATATCGTTATACGTTATAACGTAATAGTATACAACGTTATACGTTATAACGTAATACTACATAACGTTATACGTTATAACGTAATAGTATACAACGTTATACAATATAACGTAATAGTATACAACGAAATACGTTATAACGTAATGCTACATAACGTTATACGTTATAACGTACTAGTATACAACGTTATACGTTATAACGTCGTGCTACATAACGTTATACGTTATAACGTAATAGTATACAACGTTATACGTTATAACGTAATGCTACATAACGTTATACGTTATAAGGTAATAGTATATAACGTTATACGTTATAGCGTAATGCTACATAACGTTATACGTTATAAGGTAATAGTATATAACGTTATACGTTATAACGTAATGCTACATAACGTAATACGTTATAAGGTAACAGTACATAGCGTTATACGATATAACGTAGTGCTACATAACGTTATACGTTATAACGTGGTGCTACATAACGTTATACGTTATAACGTCGTGCTACATAACGTTATACTTTATAACGTAATAGTATACAACGTTATACGTTATAACGTAATGCTACATATCATTATACGTTATAAGGTTATAGTATACAACGTTATGTGTTATAGCATAATGCTACATAGCGTTATACGTTATAACGTAATAGTATACAACGTTATACGTTATGACGTAATAGTATACAACGAAATACGTTATAACGTAATACTACATAACGTTATACGTTATAACGTAATAGTATACAACGTTATACGTTATAACGTAATAGTATACAACGAAATACGTTATAACGTAATGCTACATAACGTTATACGTTATAACGTAATAGTATAGAACGTTATACGTTATTACGTAATGCTACATAACGTTGTACGTTATAAGGTAATAGTATATAACGTTATACGTTATAACGTAGAGCTACATAACGTTATACGTTATAACGTAATAGTATAGAACGTTATACGTTATAACGTAATGCTACATAACGTTATACGTTATAACGTAATAGTATACAACGTTGTACGTTATAGCGTAATGCTACGTAACGTTATACGTTATAAGGTAATAGTATATAACGTTATACGTTATAGCGTAATGCTACATAACGTTATGCGTTATAAGGTAATATTATATAACGTTATACGTTATAACGTAATGCTACATAACGTTATACGTTATAACGTAATAGTACACAACGTTATACGTTATAACATAATGCTACATAACGTAATACGTTATAAGGTAACAGTACATAGCGTTATACGATATAACGTAGTGCTACATAACGTTATACGTTATAACGTGGTGCTACATAACGTTATACGTTATAACGTCGTGCTACATAACGTTATACTTTATATCGTAATAGTATACAACGTTATACGTTATAACGTAATGCTACATATCGTTATACGTTATAACGTAATGCTACATATCGTTATACGTTATAACGTAATAGTATACAACGTTATACGTTATAACGTAATGCTACATAACGTTATACGTTATAACGTAATAGTATACAACGTTATACGTTATAACGTAATGCTACATAACATTATACGTTATAATGTTATAGTATACAACGTTATATGTTATAGCATAATGCTACATAACGTTATACGTTATAAGGTAATAGTATACAACGTTATACGTTATGACGTAATAGTATACAACGAAATACGTTATAACGTAATACTACATAACGTTATACGTTATAACGTAATAGTATACAACGTTATACGTTATAACGTAATAGTATACAACGAAATACGTTATAACGTAATGCTACATAACGTTATACGTTATAACGTAATAGTATAGAACGTTATACGTTATTACGTAATGCTACATAACGTTGTACGTTATAAGGTAATAGTATATAACGTTATACGTTATAACGTAGTGCTACATAACGTTATACGTTATAACGTAATAGTATAGAACGTTATACGTTATAACGTAATGCTACATAACGTTATACGTTATAACGTAATATTATACAACGTTGTACGTTATAGCGTAATGCTACGTAACGTTATACGTTATAAGGTAATAGTATATAACGTTATACGTTATAAAGTAATGCTACATAACGTTATACGTTATAACGTCGTGCTACGTAACGTTATACGTTATAACGTAATAGTATACAACGTTATACGTTATAACGTAATGCTACATAACGTTATACGTTATAACGTAATAGTATACAGCGTTATACGTTATAACGTAATGCTATCTAACGTTATACGTTATAACGTAATAGTATAAACGTTATACGTTATAACGTAGTAGTACAAACGTTATTCGTTATAACGTAATGCTACATAACGTTATACGTTATAAGGTAATAGTACACAACGTTATATGTTATAGCATAATGCTACATAACGTTATACGTTAGAACGTAATGCTACATAACGTTATACGTTATAAGGTAGTAGTATACAACGTTATACGTTATAACGTAATGCTACATAACGTTATACGTTATAACGTACTAGTATACAACGTTATACGTTATAACGTAATGCTACATAACATTATACGTTATAAGGTTATAGTATACAACGTTATACGTTATAACGTAATGCTACATAACGTTATACGTTATAAGGTAATAGTATATAACGTTATACGTTATAGCGTAATGCTACATAACGTTATACGTTATAAGGTAGTAGTATACAACGTTATACGTTATAACGTAATGCTACATAACGTTATACGTTATAACGTACTAGTATACAACGTTATACGTTATAACGTAATGCTACATAACATTATACGTTATAAGGTTATAGTATACAACGTTATACGTTATAACGTAATGCTACATAACGTTATACGTTATAACGTAATACTATACAACGTTATACGTTATAACGTAATTCTATCTAACGTTATACGTTATAACGTAATGCTCCATAACGTTATACGTTATAACGTAATAGTATACGACGTTATATGTTATAACGTAATGCTACATAACGTTTTACGTTATAAGGTAATAGTATATAACGTTATACGTTATAACGTAGTGCTACATAACGTTATACGTTATAAGGTAATAGTATATAACGTATAACGTTATAAGGTAACAATATATAACGAAATACGTTATAACGTAATGCTACATAACGTTATACGTTATAAGGTAAGCGTATATAACGTTATACGTTATGGCGTAATGCTACATAACATTATACGTTATAAGGTAATAGTATATAACGTTACACGTTATAACGTAGTGCTACATAACGTTTTACGTTATAACGTAATAGTATAAAACGTTATACGTTATAACGTAATGCTACATAACGTCATACGTTATAAGGTAATAGTATATAACGTATAACGTTATATGGTAACAATATATAACGATATACGTTAGAACGTAATGCTACATAACGTTATACGATATAAGGTAACAATATATAACGATATACGTTATAACGTAGTGCTACATAACGTTATACGTTATCAGGTAAGAGTATATAACGTTATACGTTATTACGTAATTCTACATAACGTTGTACGTTATAAGGTCATAGTATATAACGTTATACGTTATAACTTAGTGCTACATAACGTTATACGTTATAACGTAATAGTGTAGAACGTTATACGTTATAACGTAATGCTACATAACGTTATACGTTATAACGTAATAGTATACAACGTTATACGTTATAACGTAATGCTACATAACGTTATACGTTATAACGTAATAGTATACAACGTTATACGTTATGACGTAGTGCTACATAACGTTATACGTTATAAGGTAATAGTATACCACGTTATACGTTATAACGTAATGCTACATAACGATATACGTTATAAGGTAGTAGTATACAACGTTATACGTTATAACGTAATGCTACATAACGTTATACGTTATAACGTATTAGTATACAACGTTATACGTTATAACGTCGTGCTACATAACGTTATACGTTATAACGTAATAGTATACAACGTTATACGTTATAACGTAATGCTACATAACGTTATACGTTATAACGTAATAGTATACAACGTTATACGTTATAACGTAATGCTACATAACGTTATACGTTATAACGTAATAGTATACAACGTTATACGTTATAACGTAATGCTACATAACGTTATACGTTATAACGTCGTGCTACGTAACGTTATACGTTATAACGTAATAGTATACAACGTTATACGTTATAACGTAATGCTACATAACGTTATACGTTATAACGTAATAGTATACAACGTTATACGTTATAACGTAATTCTATCTAACGTTATACGTTATAACGTAATGCTCCATAACGTTATACGTTATAACGTAATAGTATACGACGTTATATGTTATAACGTAATGCTACATAACGTTATACGTTATAAGGTAATAGTATATAACGTTATACGTTATAACGTAATGCTACATAACGTTATACGTTATAACGTAATAGTATACAACGTTATACGTTATAACGTAATGCTACATAACGTTATACGTTATAACGTCGTGCTACGTAACGTTATACGTTATAACGTAATAGTATACAGCGTTATACGTTATAACGTAATGCTACATAACGTTATACGTTATAACGTAATACTATACAACGTTATACGTTATAACGTAATTCTATCTAACGTTATACGTTATAACGTAATGCTCCATAACGTTATACGTTATAACGTAATAGTATACGACGTTATATGTTATAACGTAATGCTACATAACGTTTTACGTTATAAGGTAATAGTATATAACGTTATACGTTATAACGTAGTGCTACATAACGTTATACGTTATAAGGTAATAGTATATAACGTATAACGTTATAAGGTAACAATATATAACGAAATACGTTATAACGTAATGCTACATAACGTTATACGTTATAAGGTAATAGTACACAACGTTATATGTTATAGCATAATGCTACATAACGTTATACGTAATAACGTAATGCTACATAACGTTATACGTTATAAGGTAGTAGTATACAACGTTATACGTTATAACGTAATGCTACATAACGTTATACGTTATAACGTAATAGTATACAACGTTATACGTTATAACGTAATGCTACATATCGTTATACGTTATAACGTAATAGTATACAACGTTATACGTTATAACGTAATACTACATAACGTTATACGTTATAACGTAATAGTATACAACGTTATACAATATAACGTAATAGTATACAACGAAATACGTTATAACGTAATGCTACATAACGTTATACGTTATAACGTACTAGTATACAACGTTATACGTTATAACGTCGTGCTACATAACGTTATACGTTATAACGTAATAGTATACAACGTTATACGTTATAACGTAATGCTACATAACGTTATACGTTATAAGGTAATAGTATATAACGTTATACGTTATAGCGTAATGCTACATAACGTTATACGTTATAAGGTAATAGTATATAACGTTATACGTTATAACGTAATGCTACATAACGTTATACGTTATAACGTAATGCTACATAACGTAATACGTTATAAGGTAACAGTACATAGCGTTATACGATATAACGTAGTGCTACATAACGTTATACGTTATAACGTGGTGCTACATAACGTTATACGTTATAACGTCGTGCTACATAACGTTATACTTTATAACGTAATAGTATACAACGTTATACGTTATAACGTAATGCTACATATCATTATACGTTATAAGGTTATAGTATACAACGTTATGTGTTATAGCATAATGCTACATAGCGTTATACGTTATAACGTAATAGTATACAACGTTATACGTTATGACGTAATAGTATACAACGAAATACGTTATAACGTAATACTACATAACGTTATACGTTATAACGTAATAGTATACAACGTTATACGTTATAACGTAATAGTATACAACGAAATACGTTATAACGTAATGCTACATAACGTTATACGTTATAACGTAATAGTATAGAACGTTATACGTTATTACGTAATGCTACATAACGTTGTACGTTATAAGGTAATAGTATATAACGTTATACGTTATAACGTAGAGTTACATAACGTTATACGTTATAACGTAATAGTATAGAACGTTATACGTTATAACGTAATGCTACATAACGTTATACGTTATAACGTAATAGTATACAACGTTGTACGTTATAGCGTAATGCTACGTAACGTTATACGTTATAAGGTAATAGTATATAACGTTATACGTTACAGCGTAATGCTACATAACGTTATGCGTTATAAGGTAATATTATATAACGTTATACGTTATAACGTAATGCTACATAACGTTATACGTTATAACGTAATAGTACACAACGTTATACGTTATAACATAATGCTACATAGCGTTATACGTTAGAAGGTAATAGTATACAACGTATAACGTTATAAGGTAACAATATATAAGGATATACGTTATAACGTAATGCTACATAACGTTATACGTTATAACGTAATAGTATACAACGAAATACGTTATAACGTAATGCTACATAACGTTATACGTTATAAGGTAATAGTATATAACGTTATACGTTATAGCGTAATGCTACATAAGGTTATACGTTATAAGGTAATAGTATATAACGTTATACGTTATAACGTAATGCTACATAACGTAATACGTTATAAGGTTATAGTATACAACGTTATATGTTATAGCATAATGCTACAAAACGTTATAGGTTATAACGTAATGCTACATAACGTTATACGTTATAAGGTAGTAGTATACAACGTTATACGTTATAACGTAATGCTACATAACGTTATACGTTATAACGTAATAGTATACGACGTTATATGTTATAACGTAATGCTACATAACGTTTTACGTTATAAGGTAATAGTATATAACGTTATACGTTATAAGGTAATAGTATATAACGTATAACGTTATAAGGTAACAGTATATAACGAAATACGTTATAACGTAATGCTACATAACGTTATACGTTATAAGGTAATAGTACACAACGTTATATGTTATAGCATAATGCTACATAACGTTATACGTTAGAACGTAATGCTACATAACGTTATACGTTATAAGGTAGTAGTATACAACGTTATACGTTATAACGTAATGCTACATAACGTTATACGTTATAACGTACTAGTATACAACGTTATACGTTATAACGTAATGCTACATAACATTATACGTTATAAGGTTATAGTATACAACGTTATATGTTATAGCATAATGCTACATTACGTTATACGTTATAACGTAATGCTACATAACGTTATACGTTATAAGGTAGTAGTATACAACGTTATACGTTATAACGTAATGCTACATAACGTTATACGTTATAACGTACTAGTATACAACGTTATACGTTATAACGTCGTGCTACATAACGTTATACGTTATAACGTAATCGTATACAACGTTATACGTTATAACGTAATGCTACATAACGTTATACGTTATAACGTAATAGTATACAACGTTATACGTTATAACGTAATGCTACATATCGTTATACGTTATAACGTAATAGTATACAACGTTATACGTTATAACGTAATACTACATAACGTTATACGTTATAACGTAATAGTATACAACGTTATACAATATAACGTAATAGTATACAACGAAATACGTTATAACGTAATGCTACATAACGTTATACGTTATAACGTACTAGTATACAACGTTATACGTTATAACGTCGTGCTACATAACGTTATACGTTATAACGTAATAGTATACAACGTTATACGTTATAACGTAATGCTACATAACGTTATACGTTATAAGGTAATAGTATATAACGTTATACGTTATAGCGTAATGCTACATAACGTTATACGTTATAAGGTAATAGTATATAACGTTATACGTTATAACGTAATGCTACATAACGTAATACGTTATAAGGTAACAGTACATAGCGTTATACGATATAACGTAGTGCTACATAACGTTATACGTTATAACGTGGTGCTACATAACGTTATACGTTATAACGTCGTGCTACATAACGTTATACTTTATAACGTAATAGTATACAACGTTATACGTTATAACGTAATGCTACATATCATTATACGTTATAAGGTTATAGTATACAACGTTATATGTTATAGCATAATGCTACATAGCGTTATACGTTATAACGTAATAGTATACAACGTTATACGTTATGACGTAATAGTATACAACGAAATACGTTATAACGTAATACTACATAACGTTATACGTTATAACGTAATAGTATACAACGTTATACGTTATAACGTAATAGTATACAACGAAATACGTTATAACGTAATGCTACATAACGTTATACGTTATAACGTAATAGTATAGAACGTTATACGTTATTACGTAATGCTACATAACGTTGTACGTTATAAGGTAATAGTATATAACGTTATACGTTATAACGTAGAGCTACATAACGTTATACGTTATAACGTAATAGTATAGAACGTTATACGTTATAACGTAATGCTACATAACGTTATACGTTATAACGTAATAGTATACAACGTTGTACGTTATAGCGTAATGCTACGTAACGTTATACGTTATAAGGTAATAGTATATAACGTTATACGTTATAGCGTAATGCTACATAACGTTATGCGTTATAAGGTAATATTATATAACGTTATACGTTATAACGTAATGCTACATAACGTTATACGTTATAACGTAATAGTACACAACGTCATACGTTATAACATAATGCTACATAACGTTATACGTTATAAGGTAATAGTATACAACGTATAACGTTATAAGGTAACAATATATAAGGATATACGTTATAACGTAATGCTACATAACGTTATACGTTATAACGTAATAGTATACAACGAAATACGTTATAACGTAATGCTACATAACGTTATACGTTATAAGGTAATAGTATATAACGTTATACGTTATAGCGTAATGCTACATAAGGTTATACGTTATAAGGTAATAGTATATAACGTTATACGTTATAACGTAATGCTACATAACGTAATACGTTATAAGGTTATAGTATACAACGTTATATGTTATAGCATAATGCTACAAAACGTTATAGGTTATAACGTAATGCTACATAACGTTATACGTTATAAGGTAGTAGTATACAACGTTATACGTTATAACGTAATGCTACATAACGTTATACGTTATAACGTATTAGTATACAACGTTATACGTTATAACGTCGTGCTACATAACGTTATACGTTATAACGTAATAGTATACAACGTTATACGTTATAACGTACTGCTACATAACGTTATACGTTATAACGTAATAGTATACAACGTTATACGTTATAACGTGATGCTACATAACGTTATACGTTATAACGTCGTGCTACATAACGTTATACGTTATAACGTAGTAGTATACAACGTTATACGTTATAACGTAATGCTACATAACGTTATACGTTATAACGTAATAGTATACAACGTTATACGTTATAACGTAATGCTACATAACGTTATACGTTATAACGTAATAGTATACAACGTTATACGTTATAACGTAATGCTACATAACGTTATACGTTATAACGTCGTGCTACGTAACGTTATACGTTATAACGTAATAGTATACAACGTTATACGTTATAACGTAATGCTACATAACGTTATACGTTATAACGTAATACTATACAACGTTATACGTTATAACGTAATTCTATCTAACGTTATACGTTATAACGTAATGCTCCATAACGTTATACGTTATAACGTAATAGTATACGACGTTATATGTTATAACGTAATGCTACATAACGTTTTACGTTATAAGGTAATAGTATATAACGTTATACGTTATAACGTAGTGCTACATAACGTTATACGTTATAAGGTAATAGTATATAACGTATAACGTTATAAGGTAACAATATATAACGAAATACGTTATAACGTAATGCTACATAACGTTATACGTTATAAGGTAAGCGTATATAACGTTATACGTTATGGCGTAATGCTACATAACATTATACGTCATAAGGTAATAGTATATAACGTTACACGTTATAACGTAGTGCTACATAACGTTGTACGTTATAACGTAATAGTATAAAACGTTATACGTTATAACGTAATGCTACATAACGTCATACGTTATAAGGTAATAGTATATAACGTATAACGTTATATGGTAACAATATATAACGATATACGTTAGAACGTAATGCTACATAACGTTATACGATATAAGGTAACAATATATAACGATATACGTTATAACGTAGTGCTACATAACGTTATACGTTATCAGGTAAGAGTATATAACGTTATACGTTATTACGTAATTCTACATAACGTTGTACGTTATAAGGTCATAGTATATAACGTTATACGTTATAACTTAGTGCTACATAACGTTATACGTTATAACGTAATAGTGTAGAACGTTATACGTTATAACGTAATGCTACATAACGTTATACGTTATAACGTAATAGTATACAACGTTATACGTTATAACGTAATGCTACATAACGTTATACGTTATAACGTCGTGCTACGTAACGTTATACGTTATAACGTAATAGTATACAACGTTATACGTTATAACGTAATGCTACATAACGTTATACGTTATAACGTAATAGTATACAACGTTATACGTTATAACGTAATTCTATCTAACGTTATACGTTATAACGTAATAGTATACAACGTTATACGTTAGAACGTAGTGCTACATAACGTTATACGTTATAGGGTAATAGTATACAACGGTATACGTTATAACGTAATGCTACATAACATTATACGTTATAAGGTTATAGTATACAACGTTATATGTTATAGCATAATGCTACATAACGTTATACGTTATAACGTAATGCTACATAACGTTATACGTTATAAGGTAGTAGTATACAACGTTATACGTTATAACGTAATGCTACATAACGTTATACGTTATAACGTACTAGTATACAACGTTATACGTTATAACGTCGTGCTACATAACGTTATACGTTATAACGTAATAGTATACAACGTTATACGTTATAACGTAATGCTACATAACGTTATACGTTATAACGTAATAGTATACAACGTTATACGTTATAACGTAATGCTACATAACGTTATACGTTATAAGGTACTAGTATACCACGTTATACGTTATAACGTAATGCTACATAACGTTATACGTTATAACGTAATAGTGTACAACGTTATACGTTATAACGTAATGCTACATAACGATATACGTTATAACGTAATAGTATACAACGTTATACGTTATAACGTAATGCTTCATAACGTTATACGTTATAAGGTAATAGTATACCACGTTATACGTTATAACGTAATGCTACATAACGTTATACGTTATAACGTAATAGTATACAACGTTATACGTTATAACGTAATGCTACATAACGTTATACGTTATAACGTAATAGTATACAACGTTATACGTTATAACGTAATGTTACATAACGTTATACGTTATAACGTAATAGTATACAACGTTATACGTTATAACGTAATGCTACATAACGTTATACGTTATAACGTAATAGTATACAACGTTATACGTTATAACGTAATGCTACATAACGTTATACGTTATACGGTAATAGTATACCACGTTATACGTTATAACGTAATGCTACATAACGTTATACGTTATAACGTAATAGTATACAACGTTATACGTTATAACGTAATGCTACATAACGTTATACGTTATAACGTAATTCTATCTAACGTTATACGTTATAACGTAATGCTCCATAACGTTATACGTTATAACGTAATAGTATACGACGTTATATGTTATAACGTAATGCTACATAACGTTATACGTTATAAGGTAATAGTATATAACGTTATACGTTATAACGTAATGCTACATAACGTTATACGTTATAACGTAGTAGTATACGACGTTATACGTTATAACGTAATGCTACATAACGTTATACGTTATAACGTAATAGTATACAACGAAATACGTTATAACGTAATGCTACATAACGTTATACGTTATAAGGTAATAGTATATAACGTTATACGTTATAGCGTAATGCTACATAACGTTATACGTTATAACGTCGTGCTACATAACGTTATACGTTATAACGTAGTAGTATACAACGTTATACGTTATAACGTAATGCTACATAACGTTATACGTTATAACGTAATAGTATACAACGTTATACGTTATAACGTAATGCTATCTAACGTTATACGTTATATCGTAATAGTATACAACGTTATACGTTATAACGTAATGCTACATATCGTTATACGTTATAACGTAATAGTATACAACGTTATACGTTAGAACGTAGTGCTACATAACGTTATACGTTATAGGGTAATAGTATACAACGGTATACGTTATAACGTAATGCTACATAACATTATACGTTATAAGGTTATAGTATACAACGTTATATGTTATAGCATAATGCTACATAACGTTATACGTTATAACGTAATGCTACATAACGTTATACGTTATAAGGTAGTAGTATACAACGTTATACGTTATAACGTAATGCTACATAACGTTATACGTTATAACGTACTAGTATACAACGTTATACGTTATAACGTCGTGCTACATAACGTTATACGTTATAACGTAATAGTATACAACGTTATACGTTATAACGTAATGCTACATAACGTTATACGTTATAACGTAATAGTATACAACGTTATACGTTATAACGTAATGCTACATATCGTTATACGTTATAACGTAATAGTATATAACGTTATACCTTATAACGTAGTGCTACATAACGTTATACGTTATAACGTAATAGTATACAACGTTATACGTTATAACGTAATGCTACATAACGTTATACGTTATAACGTAATAGTATACAACGTTATACGTTATAACGTAATGCTACATAACGTTATACGTTATAACGTAATAGTATACAACGTTATACGTTATAACGTAATGCTATCTAACGTTATACGTAATAACGTAATAGTATACATCGTTATACTTTATAACGTAATGCTACATATCGTTACACGTTATAACGTAATAGTATACAACGTTATACGTTATAACGTAATGCTACATAACGTTATACGTTATAAGGTACTAGTATAAAGCGTCATACGTTATAACGTAATGCTACATAACGTTGTACGTTATAAGGTCATAGTATATAACGTTATACGTTATAACTTAGTGCTACATAACGTTATACGTTATAACGTAATAGTGTAGAACGTTATACGTTATAACGTAATGCTACATAACGTTATACGTTATAACGTAATAGTATACAACGTTATACGTTATAACGTAATGCTACATAACGTTATACGTTATAACGTAATAGTATACAACGTTATACGTTATGACGTAGTGCTACATAACGTTATACGTTATAAGGTAATAGTATACCACGTTATACGTTATAACGTAATGCTACATAACGTTATACGTTATAAGGTACTAGTATACCACGTTATACGTTATAACGTAATGCTACATAACGTTATACGTTATAACGTAATAGTATACAACGTTATACGTTATAACGTAATGCTACATAACGATATACGTTATAACGTAATAGTATACAACGTTATACGTTATAACGTAATGCTTCATAACGTTATACGTTATAAGGTAATAGTATACCACGTTATACGTTATAACGTAATGCTACATAACGTTATACGTTATAACGTAATAGTATACAACGTTATACGTTATAACGTAATGCTACATAACGTTATACGTTATAACGTAATAGTATACAACGTTATACGTTATAACGTAATGCTACATAACGTTATACGGTATAACGTAATAGTATACAACGTTATACGTTATAACGTAATGCTACATAACGTTATACGTTATAACGTAATAGTATACAACGTTATACGTTATAACGTAATGCTACATATCGTTATACGTTATAACGTAATAGTATATAACGTTATACGTTATAACGTAGTGCTACATAACGTTATACGTTATAACGTAATAGTATACAACGTTATACGTTATAACGTAATGCTACATAACGTTATACGTTATAACGTAATAGTATACAACGTTATACGTTATAACGTAATGCTATCTAACGTTATACGTAATAACGTAATAGTATACATCGTTATACTTTATAACGTAATGCTACATATCGTTACACGTTATAACGTAATAGTATACAACGTTATACGTTATAACGTAATGCTACATAACGTTATACGTTATAACGTAATAGTATACAACGTTATACGTTATAACGTAATTCTATCTAACGTTATACGTTATAACGTAATGCTCCATAACGTTATACGTTATAACGTAATAGTATACGACGTTATATGTTATAACGTAATGCTACATAACGTTATACGTTATAAGGTAATAGTATATAACGTTATACGTTATAACGTAGTGCTACATAACGTTATACGTTATAAGGTAATAGTATATAACGTATAACGTTATAAGGTAACAATATATAACGAAATACGTTATAACGTAATGCTACATAACGTTATACGTTATAAGGTAAGCGTATATAACGTTATACGTTATGGCGTAATGCTACATAACATTATACGTTATAAGGTAATAGTATATAACGTTACACGTTATAACGTAGTTCTACATAACGTTATACGTTATAACGTAATAGTATAAGACGTTATACGTTATAACGTAATGCTACATAACGTCATACGTTATAAGGTAATAGTATATAACGTATAACGTTATATGGTAACAATATATAACTATATACGTTAGAACGTAATGCTACATAACGTTATACGATATAAGGTAACAATATATAACGATATACGTTATAACGTAGTGCTACATAACGTTATACGTTATAAGGTAAGAGTATATAACGTTATACGTTATTACGTAATGCTACATAACGTTGTACGTTATAAGGTCATAGTATATAACGTTATACGTTATAACTTAGTGCTACATAACGTTATACGTTATAACGTAATAGTGTAGAACGTTATACGTTATAACGTAATGCTACATAACGTTATACGTTATAACGTAATAGTATACAACGTTATACGTTATAACGTAATGCTACATAACGTTATACGTTATAACGTAATAGTATACAACGTTATACGTTATGACGTAGTGCTACATAACGTTATACGTTATAAGGTAATAGTATACCACGTTATACGTTATAACGTAATGCTACATAACGTTATACGTTATCAGGTACTAGTATACCACGTTATACGTTATAACGTAATGCTATCTAACGTTATACGTTATAACGTAATAGTATACGTCGTTATACGTTATAACGTAATGCTACATATCGTTACACGTTATAACGTAGTAGTATACAACGTTATACGTTATAACGTAATGCTATCTAACGTTATACGTTATAACGTAATAGTATACGTCGTTATACGTTATAACGTAATGCTACATATCGTTACACGTTATAACGTAATAGTATACAACGTTATACGTTATAAGGTAATAATATATAACGTATAACGTTATAAGGTAACAATATATAACGATATACGTTATAACGTAGTGCTACATAACGTTATACGTTATAAGGTACTAGTATACAACGTTATACGTTATAACGTAATGCTACATAACGTTATACGTTATAAGGTAATAGTATATAACATAGAACGGTGGGAATGCTTTCGACAGTGTTGGAATGCTTTCTACAGCTTTGGAATACTTTCTACAGGGTTGGAATGCTTTCTAGAGGGTTGGAATGCTTTCGACAGGGTTGGAATGCTTTCGACAGGGTGGGAATGCTTTCGACAGAGTTGGAATACCTTTCTACAGAGTTGGAATGCTTTCTACAGGGTTGGAATACCTTTCTACAGGGTTGGAATGCTTTCTAGATGGTTGGAATGCTTTCGACATGGTTGGAATGCTTTCGACAGGGTTGGAATGCTTTCGACAGTGTTGGAATGCTTTCGACAGAGTTGGAATACCTTTCTACAGGGTCAGAATGTTATGTACAGGGTTGGAATTCTTTCTACAGAGTTGGAATACCTTTGTACAGAGTTGGAATGCTTTCTACAGGGTTGGAATACCTTTGTACAGAGTTGGAATGCTTTCTACAGGGTCAGGATGTTATGTACAGGGTTGGAATTCTTTCTACAGAGTTGGAATACCTTTGTACAGAGTTGGAATGCTTTCTACAGGGTTGGAATACCTTTGTACAGAGTTGGAATGCTTTCTACAGGGTTGGAATGCTTTCTACAGAGTTGGAATGCTTTCTACAGGGTTGGAATACCTTTGTACAGAGTTGGAATGCTTTCTACAGGGTTGGAATGCTCTCTACAGGGTTGGAATGCTTTCTACAGGGTTGGAATGCTTTCTACAGGGTTGGAACAGCTTTGTACAGGGTTGGAACGCTTTCGACAGAGTTGGAATACCTTTGTACAGGGTTGGAACAGCTTTGTACAGGGTTGGAATACTTTCTACAGGGTTGGAATGCTTTCTACAGGGTTGGAATACCTTTGTACAGAGTCAGAATGTTATGTACAGGGTTGGAATTCTTTCTACAGAGTTGGAATACTTTTCTACAGAGTAGGAATGCTTTCTACAGGGTTGGAATACCTTTGTACAGAGTTGGAATGCTTTCTACAGCTTTGGAATACTTTCTACAGGGTTGGAATGCTTTCTAGAGGGTTGGAATGCTTTCTACATGGTTCGAATGCTTTCGACAGAGTTGGAATACCTTTGTACAGAGTTGGAATGCTTTCTACAGGGTTGGAATGCTTTCGATAGGGTTGGAACGCTTTCGACAGAGTTGGAATGCTTTCGACAGGGTTGGAATGCTTTCTACAGGGCTGGAATGCTTTCTACAGGGTTGGAATGCTTTCTACAGCTTTGGAATACTTTCTACAGGGTTGGAATGCTTTCGACAGGGTTGGAATGCTTTCGACAGGGTTGGAATGCTTTCGACAGAATTGGAATACCTTTGTACAGGGTCAGAATGTTATGTACAGGGTTGGAATTCTTTCTACAGAGTTGGAATACCTTTGTACAGAGTTGGAATGCTTTCTACAGGGTTGGAATGCATTCGACAGAGTTGGAATAAGATTGTACAGAGTCCGAATGTTATGTACAGGGTTGGAATTCTTTCTACAGAGTTGGAATACCTTTGTACAGAGTTGGAATGCTTTCTACAGGGTTGGAATGCTTTCTACATGGTTCGAATGCTTTCGACAGAGTTGGAATACCTTTGTACAGAGTTGGAATGCTTTCTACAGTGTTGGAATACCTTTGTACAGAGTTCGAATGCTTTCTACAGAGTTGGAATGCTTTCTACAGGGTTGGAATGCTTTCGACAGAGTTGGAATACCTTTGTACAGGGTTGGAACAGCTTTGTACAGGGTGGGAATACTTTCTACAGGGTTGGAATGCTTTCTAGAGGGTTGGAATGCTTTCTAGAGGGTTGGAATGCTTTCTAGAGGGTTGGAATGCTTTCTACAGGGTTGGAATGCCTTCGACAGAGTTGGAATACCTTTGTACAGAGTTGGAATGCTTTCTACAGGGTTGGAATACCTTTGTACAGAGTTGGAATGCTTTCTACAGGGTTGGAATGCTTTCGACATGGTTGGAATGCTTTCGACAGGGTTGGAATGCTTTCGACAGGGTTGGAATGCTTTCGACAGGGTTGGAATGCTTTCGACAGGGTTGGAATGCTTTCGACAGGGTTGGAATGCTTTCGACAGAATTGGAATACCTTTGTACAGGATCAGAATGTTATGTACAGGGTTGGAATTCTTTCTACAGAGTTGGAATACCTTTGTACAGAGTTGGAATGCTTTCTACAGGGTTGGAATGCATTCGACAGAGTTGGAATACCTTTGTACAGAGTCCGAATGTTATGTACAGGGTTGGAATTCTTTCTACAGAGTTGGAATACCTTTGTACAGAGTTGGAATGCTTTCTACAGGGTTGGAATGCATTCGACAGAGTTGGAATAAGATTGTACAGAGTCCGAATGTTATGAACAGGGTTGGAATTCTTTCTACAGAGTTGGAATACCTTTGTACAGAGTTGGAATGCTTTCTACAGGGTTGGAATGCCTTCGACAGAGTTGGAATACCTTTGTACAGAGTTGGAATGCTTTCTACAGGGTTGGAATACCTTTGTACAGAGTTGGAATGCTTTCTACAGGGTTGGAATGCTTTCGACATGGTTGGAATGCTTTCTACAGGGTTGGAATGCTTTCGACAGAGTTGGAATACCTTTGTACAGGGTTGGAACAGCTTTGTACAGGGTGGGAATACTTTCTACAGGGTTGGAATGCTTTCTAGAGGGTTGGAATGCTTTCTAGAGGGTTGGAATGCTTTCGACAGGGTTGGAATGCTTTCTACAGGGTTGGAATACCTTTGTACAGAGTTGGAATGCTTTCTACAGGGTTGGAATGCTTTCTACAGGGTTTTAATGCTTTCTACAGGGTTGGAATGCTTTCGACAGGGTTGGAATGCTTTCGACAGGGTTGGAATGCTTTCGACAGGGTTGGAATGCTTTCGACAGAATTGGAATACCTTTGTACAGAGTTGGAATGCTTTCAACAGTGTTGGAATGCTTTCTACAGGGTTGGAACGCTTTCGACAGAGTTGGAATACCTTTGTACAGAGTTGGAATGCTTTCTACAGGGTTGGAATACCTTTGTACAGAGTTGGAATGCTTTCTACAGCTTTGGAATACTTTCTACAGGGTTGGAATGCTTTCTAGAGGGTTGGAATGCTTTCGAAAGTGTTGGAATGCTTTCGACAGGGTGGGAATGCTATCGACAGAGTTGGAATACCTTTCTACAGTGTTGGAATGCTTTCTACAGGGTTGGAATACCTTTGTACCGAGTTGGAATGCTTTCTACAGGGTTGAAATGCTTTCGAAAGAGTTGGAATACCTTTGTACAGAGTCAGAATGTTATGTACAGGGTTGGAATTCTTTCTACAGAGTTGGAATACCTTTGTACATAGTTGGGATGCTTTCTACAGGTTTGGAATACATTTGTACAGAGTTGGAATGCTTTCTACAGGTTTGGAATACATTTGTACAGAGTTGGAATGCTTTCGACAGAGTTGGAATACCTTTGTACAGAGTCAGAATGTTATGTACAGGGTTGGAATTCTTTCTACAGAGTTGGAATACCTTTGTACATAGTTGGGATGCTCTCTACAGGTTTGGAATACATTTGTACAGAGTTGGAATGCTTTCTACAGGTTTGGAATACATTTGTACAGAGTTGGAATGCTTTCTACAGTGTTGGAATGCTTTCGATAGAGTTGGAATACCTTTGTACAGAGTTGGAACACCTTTGTACAGAGTTGGAATGCTTTCTACAGGGTTGGAATGCTTTCTACAGGGTTGGAATGCTTTCTACAGGGTTGGAATGCTTTCTACAGGGTTGGAATGCTTTCTACAGGGTTGGAATGCTTTCTACAGGGTTGGAATGCTTCTACAGGGTTGGAATACCTTTGTACAGAGTTGGAATGCTTTCTACAGGGTCGGAATGCTTTCGACAGAGTTGGAATACCTTTGTACAGAGTTGGAATGCTTTCGACAGAGTTGGAATACCTTTGTACAGAGTCAGAATGTTATGTACAGGGTTGGAATTCTTTCTACAGAGTTGGAATACCTTTGTACAGAGTTGGAATACCTTTGTACAGGGTTGGAACAGCTTTGTACAGCGTTGGAATACCTTTGTACAGAGTCAGAATGTTATGTACAGTGTTGGAATTCTTTCTACAGAGTTGGAATACCTTTGTACAGAGTTGGAATGCTTTCTACAGGGTTGGAATACCTTTGTACATAGTTGGAATTCTTTCTACAGGGTTGGAATACTTTCTACAGGGTTGGAATGCTTTCTACAGGGTTGGAATGCTTTCTACAGGGTTGGAATGCTTTCGACAGAGTTGGAATACCTTTGTACAGGGTTGGAACAGCTTTGTACAGGGTTGGAATGCTTTCTACAGAGCTGGAATACCCTTGTACAGGGTTGGAATGCTTTCTACAGGGTTGGAATGCTTTCTACAGGTTTGGAATACATTTGTACAGAGTTGGAATGCTTTCTACAGGTTTGGAATACATTTGTACAGAGTTGGAATGCTTTCGACAGAGTTGGAATACCTTTGTACAGAGTCAGAATGTTATGTACAGGGTTGGAATTCTTTCTACAGAGTTGGAATACCTTTGTACATAGTTGGGATGCTTTCTACAGGTTTGGAATACATTTGTACAGAGTTGGAATGCTTTCTACAGGTTTGGAATACATTTGTACAGAGTTGGAATGCTTTCTACAGTGTTGGAATGCTTTCGATAGAGTTGGAACACCTTTGTACAGAGTTGGAACACCTTTGTACAGAGTTGGAATGCTTTCTACAGGGTTGGAATGCTTTCTACAGGGTTGGAATGCTTTCTACAGGGTTGGAATGCTTTCTACAGGGTTGGAATGCTTTCTACAGGGTTGGAATGCTTTCTACAGGGTTGGAATGCTTTCTACAGGGTTGGAATGCTTCTACAGGGTTGGAATACCTTTGTACAGAGTTGGAATGCTTTCTACAGGGCCGGAATGCTTTCGACAGAGTTGGAATACCTTTGTACAGAGTTGGAATGCTTTCGACAGAGTTGGAATACCTTTGTACAGAGTCAGAATGTTATGTACAGGGTTGGAATTCTTTCTACAGAGTTGGAATACCTTTGTACAGAGTTGGAATACCTTTGTACAGGGTTGGAACAGCTTTGTACAGCGTTGGAATACCTTTGTACAGAGTCAGAATGTTATGTACAGTGTTGGAATTCTTTCTACAGAGTTGGAATACCTTTGTACAGAGTTGGAATGCTTTCTACAGGGTTGGAATACCTTTGTACATAGTTGGAATGCTTTCTACAGGGTTGGAATACTTTCTACAGGGTTGGAATGCTTTCTACAGGGTTGGAATGCTTTCTACAGGGTTGGAATGCTTTCGACAGAGTTGGAATACCTTTGTACAGGGTTGGAACAGCTTTGTACAGGGTTGGAATGCTTTCTACAGAGCTGGAATACCCTTGTACAGGGTTGGAATGCTTTCTACAGGGTTGGAATGCTTTCTACAGGGTTGGAATGCTTTCTACAGGGTTGGAATGCTTTCTACAGGGTTGGAATACTTTCTACAGGGTTGGAATACTTTCTACAGGGTTGGAATGCTATCTAGAGGGTTGGAATGCTTTCTAGAGGTTTGGAATGCTTTCGGCAGAGTTGGAATACCTTTGTACAGAGTTGGAATAACTTTGTACAGGGTAGGAATACTTTCTACAGGGTTGGAATACATTCTACAGGGTTGGAATGCTTTCTACAGGGTTGGAATGCTTTCGACAGGGTTGGAATACCATTGTACAGGGTTGGAATGCTTTCTACAGGGTGGGAATGCTTTCTACAGAGTTGGAATACCTTTGTACAGAGTTGGAATAACTTTGTACAGGGTAGGAATACTTTCTACAGGGTTGGAATACTTTCTACAGGGTTGGAATACTTTGTACAGCGTTGGAATGCTTTCTACAGGGTTGGAATGCTTTCGACAGGGTTGGAATGCTATCGACAGAATTGGAATACCTTTGTACAGAGTTGGAATGCTTTCAACAGTGTTGGAATGCTTTCTACAGGGTTGGAACGCTTTCGACAGAGTTGGAATACCTTTGTACAGAGTTGGAATGCTTTCTACAGGGTTGGAATACCTTTGTACAGAGTTGGAATGCTTTCTACAGCTTTGGAATACTTTCTACAGGGTTGGAATGCTTTCTAGAGGGTTGGAATGCTTTCGAAAGGGTTGGAATGCTTTCGACATGGTGGGAATGCTATCGACAGAGTTGGAATACCTTTCTACAGTGTTGGAATGCTTTCTACAGGGTTGGAATACCTTTGTACCGAGTTGGAATGCTTTCTACAGGGTTGAAATGCTTTCGACAGAGTTGGAATACCTTTGTACAGAGTCAGAATGTTATGTACAGGTTTGGAATTCTTTCTACAGAGTTGGAATACCTTTGTACATAGTTGGGATGCTTTCTACAGGTTTGGAATACATTTGTACAGAGTTGGAATGCTTTCTACAGGTTTGGAATACATTTGTACAGAGTTGGAATGCTTTCGACAGAGTTGGAATACCTTTGTACAGAGTCAGAATGTTATGTACAGGGTTGGAATTCTTTCTACAGAGTTGGAATACCTTTGTACATAGTTGGGATGCTTTCTACAGGTTTGGAATACATTTGTACAGAGTTGGAATGCTTTCTACAGGTTTGGAATACATTTGTACAGAGTTGGAATGCTTTCTACAGTGTTGGAATGCTTTCGATAGAGTTGGAATACCTTTGTACAGAGTAGGAACACCTTTGTACAGAGTTGGAATGCTTTCTACAGGGTTGGAATGGTTTCTACAGGGTTGGAATGCTTTCTACAGGGTTGGAATGCTTTCTACAGGGTTGGAATGCTTTCTACAGGGTTGGAATGCTTCTACAGGGTTGGAATACCTTTGTACAGAGTTGGAATGCTTTCTACAGGGTCGGAATGCTTTCGACAGAGTTGGAATACCTTTGTACAGAGTTGGAATGCTTTCGACAGAGTTGGAATACCTTTGTACAGAGTCAGAATGTTATGTACAGGGTTGGAATTCTTTCTACAGAGTTGGAATACCTTTGTACAGAGTTGGAATACCTTTGTACAGGGTTGGAACAGCTTTGTACAGCGTTGGAATACCTTTGTACAGAGTCAGAATGTTATGTACAGTGTTGGAATTCTTTCTACAGAGTTGGAATACCTTTGTACAGAGTTGGAATGCTTTCTACAGGGTTGGAATACCTTTGTACAGAGTTGGAATGCTTTCTACAGGGTTGGAATACTTTCTACAGGGTTGGAATGCTTTCTACAGGGTTGGAATGCTTTCTACAGGGTTGGAATGCTTTCGACAGAGTTGGAATACCTTTGTACAGGGTTGGAACAGCTTTGTACAGGGTTGGAATGCTTTCTACAGAGCTGGAATACCCTTGCACAGGGTTGGAATGCTTTCTACAGGGTTGGAATGCTTTCTACAGGGTTGGAATGCTTTCTACAGGGTTGGAATGCTTTCTACAGGGTTGGAATGCTTTCTACAGGGTTGGAATACTTTCTACAGGGTTGGAATACTTTCTACAGGGTTGGAATGCTTTCTAGAGGGTTGGAATGCTTTTGGCAGAGTTGGAATACCTTTGTACAGAGTTGGAATAACTTTGTACAGGGTAGGAATACTTTCTACAGGGTGGGAATACTTTCTACAGGGTTGGAATGCTTTCTACAGGGTTGGAATGCTTTCTAGAGGGTTGGAATGCTTTCTAGAGGGTTGGAATGCTTTCTAGAGGGTTGGAATGCTTTCTACAGGGTTGGAATGCTTTCTACAGGGTTGGAATACCTTTGTACAGAGTTGGAATGCTTTCTACAGGGTTGGAATGCTTTCTACAGGGATTTAATGCTTTCTACAGAGTTGGAATACCTTTGTACAGGGTTGGAACAGCTTTGTACAGGGTTGGAATACTTTCTACAGGGTTGAAATGCTTTCTACAGGGTTGGAATACCTTTGTACAGAGTCAGAATGTTATGTACAGTGTTGAAATTCTTTCTACAGATTTGGAATACCTTTGTACAGAGTTGGAATGCTTTCTACAGGGTTGGAATGCTTTCTACAGGGATTTAATGCTTTCTACAGAGTTGGAATACCTTTGTACGGGGTTGGAACAGCTTTGTACAGGGTTGGAATACTTTCTACAGGGTTGGAATGCTTTCTAGAGGGTTGGAATGCTTTCGACAGGATTGGAATGCCTTCGACAGAGTTGGAATACCTTTGTACAGGGTTGGAACAGCTTTGTACAGGGTTGGAATACTTTCTACAGGGTTGAAATGCTTTCTATAGGGTTGGAATACCTTTGTACAGAGTCAGAAAGTTATGTACAGGGTTGGAATTCTTTCTACAGATTTGGAATACCTTTGTACAGAGTTGGAATGCTTTCTACAGGGTTGGAATGCTTTCTACAGGGTTGGAATGCTTTCTACATGGTTCGAATGCTTTCGACAGAGTTGGAATACCTTCGTACAGAGTTGGAATGCTTTCTACAGGCTTGGAATACCTTTGTACAGAGTTGGAATGCTTTCTACAGAGATGGAATGCTTTCTACAGGGTTGGAATGCTTTCGACAGAGTTGGAATACCTTTGTACAGGGTTGGAACAGCTTTATACAGGGTGGTAATACTTTCTACAGGGTTGGAATGCTTTCTACAGGGTTGGACTGCTTTCTACAGGGTTGGAATACCTTTGTACAGAGTTGGAATGCTTTCTACAGGGTTGGAATGCTTTCTACAGGGTTTTAATGCTTTCTACAGGGTTGGAATTCTTTCTACAGGGTTGGAATGCTTTCGACAGAGTTGGAATACCTTTGTACAGAGTCAGAATGTTATGTACAGGGTTGGAATTCTTTCTACAGAGTTGGAATACCTTTGTACAGAGTTGGAATACCTTTGTACAGGGCTGGAACAGCTTTGTACAGCGTTGGAATACCTTTGTACAGGGTTGGAACAGCTTTGTACAGCGTTGGAATACTTTCTATAGGGTTGGAATGCTTTCTAGAGGGTTGGAATGCTTTCTAGAGGGTTGGAATGCTTTCTAGAGGGTTGGAATGCTTTCTACAGGGTTGGAATGCTTTCTACAGAGTTGGAATACCTTTGTACAGTGTTGGAACAGCTTTGTACAGGGTTGGAATTCTTTCTACAGGGTTGGAATACTTTCTACAGGGTTGGAATACCTTTGTACAGAGTCAGAATGTTATGTACAGGGTTGGAATTCTTTCTACGGAGTTGGAATACTTTCCTACAGAGTAGGAATGCTTTCTACAGGGTTGGAATACCTTTGTACAGAGTTGGAATGCTTTCTACAGGGTCGGAATGCTTTCGACAGAGTTGGAATACCTTTGTACAGGGTTGGAACAGCTTTGTACAGGGTTGGAACAGCTTTGTACAGGGTGGGAATACTTTCTACAGGGTTGCAATGCTTTCTAGAGGGTTGGAATGCTTTCGACATGGTTGGAATGCTTTCGACAGGGTTGGAATGCTTTCGACAGGGTTGGAATGCTTTCGACAGAATTGGAATACCTTTGTACAGGGTCAGAATGTTATGTACAGGGTTGGAATTCTTTCTACAGAGTTGGAATACCTTTGTACAGAGTTGGAATGCTTTCTACAGGGTTGGAATGCATTCGACAGAGTTGGAATACCATTGTACAGAGTCCGAATGTTATGTACAGGGTTGGAATTCTTTCTACAGAGTTGGAATACCTTTGTACAGAGTTGGAATGCTTTCTACAGGGTTGGAATGCTTTCTACATGGTTCGAATGCTTTCGACAGAGTTGGAATACCTTTGTACAGAGTTGGAATGCTTTCTACAGGGTTGGAATACCTTTGTACAGAGTTCGAATGCTTTCTACAGAGTTGGAATGCTTTCTACAGGGTTGGAATGCTTTCGACAGAGTTGGAATACCTTTGTACAGGGTTGGAACAGCTTTGTACAGGGTGGGAATACTTTCTACAGGGTTGGAATGCTTTCTAGAGGGTTGGAATGCTTTCTAGAGGGTTGGAATGCTTTCTAGAGGGTTGGAATGCTTTCGACAGAGTTGGAGTACCTTTGTACAGGGTTGGAACAGCTTTGTACAGGGTGGGATTACTTTCTACGGGGTTGGAATGCTTTCTAGAGGGTTGGAATGCTTTCTAGAGGGTTGGAATGCTTTCTACAGGGTTGGAATGCTTTCTACAGGGTTGGAATACCATTGTACAGAGTTGGAATGCTTTTTACAGGGTTGGAATACCTTTGTACAGAGTCAGAATGTTATGTACAGGGTTGGAATTCTTTCTACAGATTTGGAATACCTTTGTACAGGGTTGGAATGCTTTCTACAGGGTTGGAATACCTTTGTACAGAGTTGGGATGCTTTCTACAGGGTTGGAATGCTTTCTACAGGGTTTTAATGCTTTCTACAGAGTTGGAATACCTTTGTACAGGGTTGGAACAGCTTTGTACAGGGTTGGAATACATTCTACAGGGTTGGAATGATTTTCTACAGGGTTGGAATGCATTCTACAGGGTTGGAATGCTTTCGACAGAGTTGGAATACCTTTGTACAGGGTTAGAGCAGCTTTGTACAGGGTGGGAATACTTTCTACAGGGTTGGAATGCTTTCGACAGGGTTGGAATGCTTTCGACAGAGTTGGAATACCTTTGTACAGAGTTGGAATACCTTTGTACAGAGTTGGAATGCTTTCTACAGGGTTGGAATGCTTTCGACAGAGTTGGAATGCTTTCGACAGAGTTGGAATACCTTTGTACAGAGTCAGAATGTTATGTACAGTGTCGGAATTCTTTCTACAGAGTTGGAATACCTTTGTACAGAGTTGGAATGCTTTCTACTGGGTTGGAATGCATTCTACAGGGTTGGAATGCTTTCGACAGAGTTGGAATACCTTTGTACAGGGTTAGAGCAGCTTTATACAGGGTGGTAATACTTTCTACAGGGTTGGAATGCTTTCTACAGGGTTGGACTGCTTTCTACAGGGTTGGAATGCTTTCTACATGGTTCGAATGCTTTCGACAGAGTTGGAATACCTTCGTACAGAGTTGGAATGCTTTCTACAGGCTTGGAATACCTTTGTACAGAGTTGGAATGCTTTCTACAGAGATGGAATGCTTTCTACAGGGTTGGAATGCTTTCGACAGAGTTGGAATACCTTTGTACAGGGTTGGAACAGCTTTATACAGGGTGGTAATACTTTCTACAGGGTTGGAATGCTTTCTACAGGGTTGGACTGCTTTCTACAGGGTTGGAATACCTTTGTACAGAGTTGGAATGCTTTCTACAGGGTTGGAATGCTTTCTACAGGGTTTTAATGCTTTCTACAGGGTTGGAATTCTTTCTACAGGGTTGGAATGCTTTCGACAGAGTTGGAATACCTTTGTACAGAGTCAGAATGTTATGTACAGGGTTGGAATTCTTTCTACAGAGTTGGAATACCTTTGTACAGAGTTGGAATACCTTTGTACAGGGCTGGAACAGCTTTGTACAGCGTTGGAATACCTTTGTACAGGGTTGGAACAGCTTTGTACAGCGTTGGAATACTTTCTATAGGGTTGGAATGCTTTCTAGAGGGTTGGAATGCTTTCTAGAGGGTTGGAATGCTTTCTAGAGGGTTGGAATGCTTTCTACAGGGTTGGAATGCTTTCTACAGAGTTGGAATACCTTTGTACAGTGTTGGAACAGCTTTGTACAGGGTTGGAATTCTTTCTACAGGGTTGGAATACTTTCTACAGGGTTGGAATACCTTTGTACAGAGTCAGAATGTTATGTACAGGGTTGGAATTCTTTCTACGGAGTTGGAATACTTTCCTACAGAGTAGGAATGCTTTCTACAGGGTTGGAATACCTTTGTACAGAGTTGGAATGCTTTCTACAGGGTCGGAATGCTTTCGACAGAGTTGGAATACCTTTGTACAGGGTTGGAACAGCTTTGTACAGGGTTGGAACAGCTTTGTACAGGGTGGGAATACTTTCTACAGGGTTGCAATGCTTTCTAGAGGGTTGGAATGCTTTCGACATGGTTGGAATGCTTTCGACAGGGTTGGAATGCTTTCGACAGGGTTGGAATGCTTTCGACAGAATTGGAATACCTTTGTACAGGGTCAGAATGTTATGTACAGGGTTGGAATTCTTTCTACAGAGTTGGAATACCTTTGTACAGAGTTGGAATGCTTTCTACAGGGTTGGAATGCATTCGACAGAGTTGGAATACCATTGTACAGAGTCCGAATGTTATGTACAGGGTTGGAATTCTTTCTACAGAGTTGGAATACCTTTGTACAGAGTTGGAATGCTTTCTACAGGGTTGGAATGCTTTCTACATGGTTCGAATGCTTTCGACAGAGTTGGAATACCTTTGTACAGAGTTGGAATGCTTTCTACAGGGTTGGAATACCTTTGTACAGAGTTCGAATGCTTTCTACAGAGTTGGAATGCTTTCTACAGGGTTGGAATGCTTTCGACAGAGTTGGAATACCTTTGTACAGGGTTGGAACAGCTTTGTACAGGGTGGGAATACTTTCTACAGGGTTGGAATGCTTTCTAGAGGGTTGGAATGCTTTCTAGAGGGTTGGAATGCTTTCTAGAGGGTTGGAATGCTTTCGACAGAGTTGGAGTACCTTTGTACAGGGTTGGAACAGCTTTGTACAGGGTGGGATTACTTTCTACGGGGTTGGAATGCTTTCTAGAGGGTTGGAATGCTTTCTAGAGGGTTGGAATGCTTTCTACAGGGTTGGAATGCTTTCTACAGGGTTGGAATACCATTGTACAGAGTTGGAATGCTTTTTACAGGGTTGGAATACCTTTGTACAGAGTCAGAATGTTATGTACAGGGTTGGAATTCTTTCTACAGATTTGGAATACCTTTGTACAGGGTTGGAATGCTTTCTACAGGGTTGGAATACCTTTGTACAGAGTTGGGATGCTTTCTACAGGGTTGGAATGCTTTCTACAGGGTTTTAATGCTTTCTACAGAGTTGGAATACCTTTGTACAGGGTTGGAACAGCTTTGTACAGGGTTGGAATACATTCTACAGGGTTGGAATGATTTTCTACAGGGTTGGAATGCATTCTACAGGGTTGGAATGCTTTCGACAGAGTTGGAATACCTTTGTACAGGGTTAGAGCAGCTTTGTACAGGGTGGGAATACTTTCTACAGGGTTGGAATGCTTTCGACAGGGTTGGAATGCTTTCGACAGAGTTGGAATACCTTTGTACAGAGTTGGAATACCTTTGTACAGAGTTGGAATGCTTTCTACAGGGTTGGAATGCTTTCGACAGAGTTGGAATGCTTTCGACAGAGTTGGAATACCTTTGTACAGAGTCAGAATGTTATGTACAGTGTCGGAATTCTTTCTACAGAGTTGGAATACCTTTGTACAGAGTTGGAATGCTTTCTACTGGGTTGGAATGCATTCTACAGGGTTGGAATGCTTTCGACAGAGTTGGAATACCTTTGTACAGGGTTAGAGCAGCTTTGTACAGGGTGGGAATACTTTCTACAGGGTTGGAATACCTTTGTACAGAGTCAGAATGTTATGTACAGGGTTGGAATTCTTTCTACAGAGTTGGAATACTTTCCTACAGAGTAGGAATGCTTTCTACAGAGTTGGAATACCTTTGTACAGGGTTGTAACAGCTTTGTACAGGGTTGGAACAGCTTTGTACAGGGTGGGAATACTTTCTACAGGGTTGCAATGCTTTCTAGAGGGTTGGAATGCTTTCTACAGGGTTGGAATGCTTTCTACAGAGTTGGAATACCTTTGTACAGGGTTGGAACAGCTTTGTACAGGGTTGGAATACTTTCTACAGGGTTGGAATACTTTCTACAGGGTTGGAATACCTTTGTACAGAGTCAGAATGTTATGTACAGGTTTGGAATTCTTTCTACAGAGTTGGAATACTTTTCTACAGAGTAGGAATGCTTTCTACAGGGTTGGAATACCTTTGTACAGAGTTGGAATGCTTTCTACAAGGTTGGAATGCTTTCTACAGGGTTTTAATGCTTTCTACAGGGTTGGAATGCTTTCTACAGGGTTGGAATGCTATCGACAGAGTTGGAATACCTTTGTACAGAGTCAGAATGTTATGTACAGGGTTGGAATTCTTTCTACAGATTTGGAATACCTTTGTACAGGGTTGGAATGCTTTCTACAGGGTTGGAATACCTTTGTACAGAGTTGGGATGCTTTCTACAGGGTTGGAATGCTTTCTACAGGGTTTTAATGCTTTCTACAGAGTTGGAATACCTTTGTACAGGGTTGGAACAGCTTTGTACAGGGTTGGAATACATTCTACAGGGTTGGAATGCTTTCTACAGGGTTGGAATGCATTCTACAGGGTTGGAATGCTTTCGACAGAGTTGGAATACCTTTGTACAGGGTTAGAGCAGCTTTGTACAGGGTGGGAATACTTTCTACAGGGCTGGAATGCTTTCGACAGGGTTGGAATGCTTTCGACAGAGTTGGAATACCTTTGTACAGAGTTGGAATACCTTTGTACAGAGTTGGAATGCTTTCTACAGGGTTGGAATGCTTTCGACAGAGTTGGAATGCTTTCGACAGAGTTGGAATACCTTTGTACAGAGTCAGAATGTTATGTACAGGGTCGGAATTCTTTCTACAGAGTTGGAATACCTTTGTACAGAGTTGGAATGCTTTCTACAGGGTTGGAATGCTTTCTACAGGGATTTAATGCTTTCTACAGAGTTGGAATACCTTTGTACGGGGTTGGAACAGCTTTGTACAGGGTTGGAATACTTTCTACAGGGTTGGAATGCTTTCTAGAGGGTTGGAATGCTTTCGACAGGGTTGGAATGCCTTCGACAGAGTTGGAATACCTTTGTACAGGGTTGGAACAGCTTTGTACAGGGTTGGAATACTTTCTACAGGGTTGAAATGCTTTCTATAGGGTTGGAATACCTTTGTACAGAGTCAGAAAGTTATGTACAGGGTTGGAATTCTTTCTACAGATTTGGAATACCTTTGTACAGAGTTGGAATGCTTTCTACAGGGTTGGAATGCTTTCTACAGGGTTGGAATGCTTTCTACATGGTTCGAATGCTTTCGACAGAGTTGGAATACCTTTGTACAGAGTTGGAATGCTTTCTACAGGCTTGGAATACCTTTGTACAGAGTTGGAATGCTTTCTACAGAGATGGAATGCTTTCTACAGGGTTGGAATGCTTTCGACAGAGTTGGAATACCTTTGTACAGGGTTGGAACAGCTTTATACAGGGTGGTAATACTTTATACAGGGTTGGAATGCTTTCTACAGGGTTGGACTGCTTTCTACAGGGTTGGAATACCTTTGTACAGAGTTGGAATGCTTTCTACAGGGTTGGAATGCTTTCTACAGGGTTTTAATGCTTTCTACAGGGTTGGAATGCTTTCTACAGTTTTGGAATGCATTCTACAGGGTTGGAATGCTTCCGACAGAGTTGGAATACCTTTGTACAGGGTTAGAGCAGCTTTGTACAGGGTGGGAATACTTTCTACAGGGTTGGAATGCTTTCGACAGGGTTGGAATGCTTTCGACAGAGTTGGAATACCTTTGTACAGAGTTGGAATACCTTTGTACAGAGTTGGAATGCTTTCTACAGGGTTGGAATGCTTTCGACAGAGTTGGAATGCTTTCGACAGAGTTGGAATACCTTTGTACAGAGTCAGAATGTTATGTACAGTGTCGGAATTCTTTCTACAGAGTTGGAATACCTTTGTACAGAGTTGGAATGCTTTCTACTGGGTTGGAATGCATTCTACAGGGTTGGAATGCTTTCGACAGAGTTGGAATACCTTTGTACAGGGTTAGAGCAGCTTTGTACGTGGTGGGAATACTTTGTACAGGGTTGGAATACCTTTGTACAGAGTTGGAATGCTTTCTACAGGGTTGGAATACCTTTGTACAGAGTTGGAATGCTTTCTACAGGGTTGGAATGCTTTCTACAGGGTTGGATTGCTTTCTACAGGGTTGGAATGCTTTCTACAGGTTTGGAATGCTTTCTACAGCGTTGGAATGCTTTCTGCTGGAGTTGGAAAGCTTTCTACAGGGTTGGAATGCTTTCTACAGGGTTGGAATGCTTTCTACATGGTTGGAATGCTTTCTACAGGGTTGGAATGCTTTCTACAGGGTTGGAATGCTTTCGACAGAGTTGGAATACCTTTGTACAGGGTTGGAACAGCTTTGTACAGGGTGGGAATACTTTCTACAGGGTTGGAATGCTTTCTAGAGGGTTGGAATGCTTTCTAGAGGGTTGGAATGCTTTCTAGAGGGTTGGAATGCTTTCTACAGGGTTGGAATGCTTTCTACAGGGTTGGAATACCATTGTACAGAGTTGGAATGCTTTTTACAGGGTTGGAATACCTTTGTACAGAGTCAGAATGTTATGTACAGGGTTGGAATTCTTTCTACAGAGTTGGAATACCTTTGTACAGAGTTGGAATACCTTTGTACAGGGTTGGAACAGCTTTGTACAGCGTTGGAATACTTTCTACAGGGTTGGAATGCTTTCTAGAGGGTTGGAATGCTTTCTCGAGGGTTGGAATGCTTTCTAGAGGGTTTGAATGCTTTCTACAGGGTTGGAATGCTTTCTACAGAGTTGGAATACCTTTGTACAGGGTTGGAACAGCTTTGTACAGGGTTGGAATACTTTCTACAGGGTTGGAATACTTTCTACAGGGTTGGAATACCTTTGTACAGAGTCAGAATGTTATGTACAGGGTTGGAATTCTTTCTACAGAGTTGGAATACTTTTCTACAGAGTAGGAATGCTTTCTACAGGGTTGGAATGCATTCTACAGGGTTGGAATAGTTTCGACAGAGTTGGAATACCTTTGTACAGGGTTAGAGCAGCTTTGTACAGGGTGGGAATACTTTCTACAGGGTTGGAATACCTTTGTACAGAGTTGGAATGCTTTCTACAGGGTTGGAATACCTTTGTACAGAGTTGGAATGCTTTCTACAGGGTTGGAATGCTTTCTACAGGGTTGGATTGCTTTCTACAGGGTTGGAATGCTTTCTACAGGTTTGGAATGCTTTCTACAGCGTTGGAATGCTTTCTGCTGGAGTTGGAAAGCTTTCTACAGGGTTGGAATGCTTTCTACAGGGTTGGAATGCTTTCTACAGGGTTGGAATGCTTTCTACAGGGTTGGAATGCTTTCTACAGGGTTGGAATGCTTTCTACAGGGTTGGAATGCTTTCTACAGGGTTGGAATGCTTTCTACATGGTTCGAATGCTTTCTACAGGGTTGCACTGCTTTCTACAGGGTTGGAATACCTTTGTACAGAGTTGGAATGCTTTCTACAGGGTTGGAATGCTTTCTACAGGGTTTTAATGCTTTCTACAGGGTTGGAATTCTTTCTACAGGGTTGGAATGCTTTCGACAGAGTTGGAATACCTTTGTACAGAGTCAGAATGTTATGTACAGGGTTGGAATTCTTTCTACAGAGTTGGAATACCTTTGTACAGGGTTGGAACAGCTTTGTACAGGGTGGTAATACTTTCTACAGGGTTGGAATGCTTTCTACAGGGTTGCACTGCTTTCTACAGGGTTGGAATACCTTTGTACAGAGTTGGAATGCTTTCTACAGGGTTGGAATGCTTTCTACAGGGTTTTAATGCTTTCTACAGGGTTGGAATTCTTTCTACAGGGTTGGAATGCTTTCGACAGAGTTGGAATACCTTTGTACAGAGTCAGAATGTTATGTACAGGGTTGGAATTCTTTCTACAGAGTTGGAATACCTTTGTACAGAGTTGGAATACCTTTGTACAGGGTTGGAACAGCTTTGTACAGCGTTGGAATACCTTTGTACAGGGTTGGAACAGCTTTGTACAGCGTTGGAATACTTTCTACAGGGTTGGAATGCTTTCTAGAGGGTTGGAATGCTTTCTAGAGGGTTGGAATGCTTTCTACAGGGTTGGAATGCTTTCTACAGAGTTGGAATACCTTTGTACAGTGTTGGAACAGCTTTGTACAGGGTTGGAATACTTTCTACAGGGTTGGAATACTTTCTACAGGGTTGGAATACCTTTGTACAGAGTCAGAATGTTATGTACAGGGTTGGAATTCTTTCTACAGAGTTGGAATACTTTCCTACAGAGTAGGAATGCTTTCTACAGAGTTGGAATACCTTTGTACAGGGTTGGAACAGCTTTGTACAGGGTTTGAACAGCTTTGTACAGGGTGGGAATACTTTCTACAGGGTTGCAATGCTTTCTAGAGGGTTGGAATGCTTTCTACAGGGTTGGAATGCTTTCTACAGAGTTGGAATACCTTTGTACAGGGTTGGAACAGCTTTGTACAGGGTTGGAATACTTTCTACAGGGTTGGAATACTTTCTACAGGGTTGGAATACCTTTGTACAGAGTCAGAATGTTATGTACAGGTTTGGAATTCTTTCTACAGAGTTGGAATACTTTTCTACAGAGTTGGAATACTTTTCTACAGAGTAGGAATGCTTTCTACAGGGTTGGAATACCTTTGTACAGAGTTGGAATGCTTTCTACAAGGTTGGAATGCTTTCTACAGGGTTTTAATGCTTTCTACAGGGTTGGAATGCTTTCTACAGGGTTGGAATGCTATCGACAGAGTTGGAATACCTTTGTACAGAGTCAGAATGTTATGTACAGGGTTGGAATTCTTTCTACAGATTTGGAATACCTTTGTACAGGGTTGGAATGCTTTCTACAGGGTTGGAATACCTTTGTACAGAGTTGGGATGCTTTCTACAGGGTTGGAATGCTTTCTACAGGGTTTTAATGCTTTCTACAGAGTTGGAATACCTTTGTACAGGGTTGGAACAGCTTTGTACAGGGTTGGAATACATTCTACAGGGTTGGAATGCTTTCTACAGGGTTGGAATGCATTCTACAGGGTTGGAATGCTTTCGACAGAGTTGGAATACCTTTGTACAGGGTTAGAGCAGCTTTGTACAGGGTGGGAATACTTTCTACAGGGTTGGAATGCTTTCGACAGGGTTGGAATGCTTTCGACAGAGTTGGAATACCTTTGTACAGAGTTGGAATACCTTTGTACAGAGTTGGAATGCTTTCTACAGGGTTGGAATGCTTTCGACAGAGTTGGAATGCTTTCGACAGAGTTGGAATACCTTTGTACAGAGTCAGAATGTTATGTACAGGGTCGGAATTCTTTCTACAGAGTTGGAATACCTTTGTACAGAGTTGGAATGCTTTCTACAGGGTTGGAATGCATTCTACAGGGTTGGAATAGTTTCGACAGAGTTGGAATACCTTTGTACAGGGTTAGAGCAGCTTTGTACAGGGTGGGAATACTTTCTACAGGGTTGGAATACCTTTGTACAGAGTTGGAATGCTTTCTACAGGGTTGGAATACCTTTGTACAGAGTTGGAATGCTTTCTACAGGGTTGGAATACCTTTGTACAGAGTTGGAATGCTTTCTACAGGGTTGGAATGCTTTCTACAGGGTTGGATTGCTTTCTACAGGGTTGGAATGCTTTCTACAGGTTTGGAATGCTTTCTACAGCGTTGGAATGCTTTCTGCTGGAGTTGGAAAGCTTTCTACAGGGTTGGAATGCTTTCTACAGGGTTGGAATGCTTTCTACAGGGTTGGAATGCTTTCTACAGGGTTGGAATGCTTTCTACAGGGTTGGAATGCTTTCTACAGGGTTGGAATGCTTTCTACAGGGTTGGAATGCTTTCTACATGGTTCGAATGCTTTCGACAGAGTTGGAATACCTTTGTACAGAGTTGGAATGCTTTCTACAGGGTTGGAATACCTTTGTACAGAGTTGGAATGCTTTCTACAAAGTTGGAATGCTTTCTACAGGGTTGGAATGCTTTCGACAGAGTTGGAATACCTTTGTACAGGGTTGGAACAGCTTTGTACAGGGTGGTAATACTTTCTACAGGGTTGGAATGCTTTCTACAGGGTTGGACTGCTTTCTACAGGGTTGGAATACCTTTGTACAGAGTTGGAATGCTCTCTACAGGGTTGGAATGCTTTCTACAGGGTTTTAATGCTTTCTACAGGGTTGGAATTCTTTCTACAGGGTTGGAATGCTTTCGACAGAGTTGGAATACCTTTGTACAGAGTCCGAATGTTATGTACAGGGTTGGAATTCTTTCTACAGAGTTGGAATACCTTTGTACAGAGTTGGAATACCTTTGTACAGGGTTGGAACAGCTTTGTACAGCGTTGGAATACCTTTGTACAGGGTTGGAACAGCTTTGTACAGCGTTGGAATACTTTCTACAGGGTTGGAATGCTTTCTAGAGGGTTGGAATGCTTTCTAGAGGGTTGGAATGCTTTCTACAGGGTTGGAATGCTTTCTACAGAGTTGGAATACCTTTGTACAGTGTTGGAACAGCTTTGTACAGGGTTGGAATACTTTCTACAGGGTTGGAATACTTTCTACAGGGTTGGAATACCTTTGTACAGAGTCAGAATGTTATGTACAGGGTTGCAATGCTTTCTAGAGGGTTGGAATGCTTTCTACAGGGTTGGAATGCTTTCTACAGAGTTGGAATACCTTTGTACAGGGTTGGAACAGCTTTGTACAGGGTTGGAATACTTTCTACAGGGTTGGAATACTTTCTACAGGGTTGGAATACCTTTGTACAGAGTCAGAATGTTATGTACAGGTTTGGAATTCTTTCTACAGAGTTGGAATACTTTTCTACAGAGTAGGAATGCTTTCTACAGGGTTGGAATACCTTTGTACAGAGTTGGAATGCTTTCTACAAGGTTGGAATGCTTTCTACAGGGTTTTAATGCTTTCTACAGGGTTGGAATGCTTTCTACAGGGTTGGAATGCTATCGACAGAGTTGGAATACCTTTGTACAGAGTCAGAATGTTATGTACAGGGTTGGAATTCTTTCTACAGATTTGGAATACCTTTGTACAGGGTTGGAATGCTTTCTACAGGGTTGGAATGCTTTCTACAGGGTTTTAATGCTTTCTACAGAGTTGGAATACCTTTGTACAGGGTTGGAACAGCTTTGTACAGGGTTGGAATACATTCTACAGGGTTGGAATGCTTTCTACAGGGTTGGAATGCATTCTACAGGGTTGGAATGCTTTCGACAGAGTTGGAATACCTTTGTACAGGGTTAGAGCAGCTTTGTACAGGGTGGGAATATTTTCTACAGGGTTGGAATGCTTTCGACAGGGTTGGAATGCTTTCGACAGAGTTGGAATACCTTTGTACAGAGTTGGAATACCTTTGTACAGAGTTGGAATGCTTTCTACAGGGTTGGAATGCTTTCGACAGAGTTGGAATGCTTTCGACAGAGTTGGAATACCTTTGTACAGAGTCAGAATGTTATGTACAGGGTCGGAATTCTTTCTACAGAGTTGGAATACCTTTGTACAGAGTTGGAATGCTTTCTACAGGGTTGGAATGCATTCTACAGGGTTGGAATAGTTTCGACAGAGTTGGAATACCTTTGTACAGGGTTAGAGCAGCTTTGTACAGGGTGGGAATACTTTCTACAGGGTTGGAATACATTTGTACAGAGTTGGAATGCTTTCTACAGGGTTGGAATACCTTTGTACAGAGTTGGAATGCTTTCTACAGGGTTGGAATACCTTTGTACAGAGTTGGAATGCTTTCTACAGGGTTGGAATGCTTTCTACAGGGTTGGATTGCTTTCTACAGGGTTGGAATGCTTTCTACAGGTTTGGAATGCTTTCTACAGCGTTGGAATGCTTTCTGCTGGAGTTGGAAAGCTTTCTACAGGGTTGGAATGCTTTCTACAGGGTTGGAATGCTTTCTACAGGGTTGGAATGCTTTCTACAGGGTTGGAATGCTTTCTACAGGGTTGGAATGCTTTCTACAGGGTTGGAATGCTTTCTACAGGGTTGGAATGCTTTCTACATGGTTCGAATGCTTTCGACAGAGTTGGAATACCTTTGTACAGGGTTGGAACAGCTTTGTACAGGGTTGGAATACTTTCTACAGGGTTGGAATGCTTTCTAGAGGGTTGGAATGCTTTCGACAGGGTTGGAATGCCTTCGACAGAGTTGGAATACCTTTGTACAGAGTTGGAATGCTTTCTACAGGGTTGGAATACCTTTGTACAGAGTTGGAATGCTTTCTACAGGGTTGGAATGCTTTCTACATGGTTTTAATGCTTTCTACAGGGTTGGAATGCTTTCTACAGGGTTGGAATGCTTTCGACAGAGTTGGAATACCTTTGTACAGAGTCAGAATGTTATGTACAGGGTCGGAATTCTTTCTACAGAGTTGGAATACCTTTGTACAGAGTTGGAATGCTTTCTACAGGGTTGGAATGCATTCTACAGGGTTGGAATGCTTTCGACAGAGTTGGAATACCTTTGTACAGGGTTAGAGCAGCTTTGTACAGGGTGGGAATACTTTCTACAGGGTTGGAATACCTTTGTACAGAGTTGGAATGCTTTCTACAGGGTTGGAATACCTTTGTACAGAGTTGGAATGCTTTCTACAGGGTTGGAATGCTTTCTACAGGGTTGGATTGCTTTCTACAGGGTTGGAATGCTTTCTACAGGTTTGGAATGCTTTCTACAGCGTTGGAATGCTTTCTGCTGGAGTTGGAAAGCTTTCTACAGGGTTGGAATGCTTTCTACAGGGTTGGAATGCTTTCTACAGGGTTGGAATGCTTTCTACAGAGATGGAATACCTTTGTACAGTGCTGGAATACCTTTGTACAGGGTTGGAATACCTTTATACATGGTTGGAATACCTTTGTACAGGTTGGAATACCTTTGTACAGGGTTGGAATGCTTTCTACAGAGTTGGAATGCTTTCTACAGTGTTGGAATACCTTTGTACAGAGTCAGAATGTTACGTACAGGGTTGGAATGCTTGCTACAGAGTTGGAATACCTTTGTACAGGGTTGGAACAGCTTTGTACAGGGTTGGAATACTTTCTACAGGGTTGGAATGCTTTCTAGTGGGTTGGAATACCTTTGTACAGAGTCAGAATGTTATGTACAGGGTTGGACTTCTTTCTACAGAGTTGGAATACCTTTCTACAGAGTTGGAATGCTTTCTACAGGGTTGGAATACCTTTGTACAGAGTTGGAATGCTTTCGACAGAGTTGGAATACATTTCTACAGAGTTGGAATGCTTTCTACAGGGTTGGAATACCTTTATGCAGAGTCAGAATGTTATGTACAGTGTTGGAATTCTTTCTACAGAGTTGGAATACCTTTGTACAGAGTTGGAATGCTTTCTACAGAGTTGGAATGCTTTCTACAGGGTTTTAATGCTTTCTACAGGGTTGGAATTCTTTCTACAGGGTTGGAATGCTTTCGACAGAGCTGGAATACCTTTGTACAGAGTCCGAATGTTATGTACAGGGTTGGAATTCTTTCTACAGAGTTGGAATACCTTTGTACAGAGTTGGAATGCTTTCGACAGAGTTGGAATACCTTTGTACAGAGTCAGAATGTTATGCACAGTGTTGGAATTCTTCCTACAGAGTTGGAATATCTTTGTACAGAGTTGGAATGCTTTCGACAGAGTTGGAATACGTTTGTACAGAGTTGGAATGCTTTCTACTGGGTTGGAATACCTTTGTGCAGAGTCAGAATGTTATGTACAGTGTTGGATTTCTTTCTACAGAGTTGGAATACCTTTGTACAGAGTTGGAATGCTTTCAACAGTGTTGGAATACCTTTGTACAGAGTCAGAATGTTATGTACAGTGTTGGAATTCTTTCTACAGAGTTGGAATACCTTTGTACAGAGTTGGAATGCTTTCTACAGGGTTGGAATACCTTTGTACAGAGTTGGAATGCTTTCTACAGGGTTGGAATGCTTTCTACAGGGTTGGATTGCTTCCTACAGGGTTGGAATGCTTTCTACAGGTTTGGAATGCTTTCTACAGCGTTGGAATGCTTTCTGCTGGAGTTGGAAAGCTTTCTACAGGGTTGGAATGCTTTCTACAGGGTTGGAATGCTTTCTACAGGGTTGGAATGCTTTCTACAGGGATGGAATACCTTTGTACAGTGCTGGAATACCTTTGTACAGGGTTGGAATACCTTTATACATGGTTGGAATACCTTTGTACAGGGTTGGAATACCTTTGTACAGGGTTGGAATGCTTTCTACAGAGTTGGAATGCTTTCTACAGTGTTGGAATACCTTTGTACAGAGTCAGAATGTTATGTACAGGGTTGGAATGCTTGCTACAGAGTTGGAATACCTTTGTACAGGGTTGGAACAGCTTTGTACAGGGTTGGAATACTTTCTACAGGGTTGGAATGCTTTCTAGTGGGTTGGAATACCTTTGTACAGAGTCAGAATGTTATGTACAGGGTTGGACTTCTTTCTACAGAGTTGGAATACCTTTCTACAGAGTTGGAATGCTTTCTAGAGGGTTGGAATGCTTTCGACAGGGTTGGAATGCCTTCGACAGAGTTGGAATACCTTTGTACAGAGTTGGAATGCTTTCGACAGAGTTGGAATACCTTTGTACAGAGTCAGAATGTTATGCACAGTGTTGGAATTCTTCCTACAGAGTTGGAATACCTTTGTACAGAGTTGGAATGCTTTCGACAGAGTTGGAATACGTTTGTACAGAGTTGGAATGCTTTCTACTGGGTTGGAATACCTTTGTGCAGAGTCAGAATGTTATGTACAGTGTTGGAATTCTTTCTACAGAGTTGGAATACCTTTGTACAGAGTTGGAATGCTTTCAACAGTGTTGGAATACCTTTGTACAGAGTCAGAATGTTATGTACAGTGTTGGAATTCTTTCTACAGAGTTGGAATACCTTTGTACAGAGTTGGAATGCTTTCTACAGGGTTGGAATACCTTTGTACAGAGTTGGAATGCTTTCTACAGGGTTGGAATGCTTTCTACAGGGTTGGAATACCTTTGTACAGAGTCAGAATGTTATGTACAGGGTTGGAATTCTTTCTACAGAGTTGGAATACTTTTCTACAGAGTAGGAATGCTTTCTACAGGGTTGGAATACCTTTGTACAGAGTTGGAATGCTTTCTACAGGGTTGGAATGCTTTCGACAGAGTTGGAATACCTTTGTACAGAGTCAGAATGTTATGTACAGGGTTGGAATTCTTTCTACAGATTTGGAATACCTTTGTACAGGGTTGGAATGCTTTCTACAGGGTTGGAATACCTTTGTACAGAGTTGGGATGCTTTCTACAGGGTTGGAATGCTTTCTACAGGGTTTTAATGCTTTCTACAGAGTTGGAATACCTTTGTACAGGGTTGGAACAGCTTTGTACAGGGTTGGAATACTTTCTACAGGGTTGGAATGCTTTCTAGAGGGTTGGAATGCTTTCGACAGGGTTGGAATGCCTTCGACAGAGTTGGAATACCTTTGTACAGAGTTGGAATGCTTTCTACAGGGTTGGAATACCTTTGTACAGAGTTGGAATGCTTTCTACAGGGTTGGAATGCTTTCTACATGGTTTTAATGCTTTCTACAGGGTTGGAATGCTTTCTACAGGGTTGGAATGCTTTCGACAGAGTTGGAATACCTTTGTACAGAGTCAGAATGTTATGTACAGGGTCGGAATTCTTTCTACAGAGTTGGAATACCTTTGTACAGAGTTGGAATGCTTTCTACAGGGTTGGAATGCATTCTACAGGGTTGGAATGCTTTCGACATAGTTGGAATACCTTTGTACAGGGTTAGAGCAGCTTTGTACAGGGTGGGAATACTTTCTACAGGGTTGGAATACCTTTGTACAGAGTTGGAATGCTTTCTACAGGGTTGGAATGCATTCTACAGGGTTGGAATAGTTTCGACAGAGTTGGAATACCTTTGTACAGGGTTAGAGCAGCTTTGTACAGGGTGGGAATACTTTCTACAGGGTTGGAATACATTTGTACAGAGTTGGAATGCTTTCTACAGGGTTGGAATACCTTTGTACAGAGTTGGAATGCTTTCTACAGGGTTGGAATACCTTTGTACAGAGTTGGAATGCTTTCTACAGGGTTGGAATGCTTTCTACAGGGTTGGATTGCTTTCTACAGGGTTGGAATGCTTTCTACAGGTTTGGAATGCTTTCTACAGCGTTGGAATGCTTTCTGCTGGAGTTGGAAAGCTTTCTACAGGGTTGGAATGCTTTCTACAGGGTTGGAATGCTTTCTACAGGGTTGGAATGCTTTCTACAGGGTTGGAATGCTTTCTACAGGGTTGGAATGCTTTCTACAGGGTTGGAATGCTTTCTACAGGGTTGGAATGCTTTCTACATGGTTCGAATGCTTTCGACAGAGTTGGAATACCTTTGTACAGGGTTGGAACAGCTTTGTACAGGGTTGGAATACTTTCTACAGGGTTGGAATGCTTTCTAGAGGGTTGGAATGCTTTCGACAGGGTTGGAATGCCTTCGACAGAGTTGGAATACCTTTGTACAGAGTTGGAATGCTTTCTACAGGGTTGGAATACCTTTGTACAGAGTTGGAATGCTTTCTACAGGGTTGGAATGCTTTCTACATGGTTTTAATGCTTTCTACAGGGTTGGAATGCTTTCTACAGGGTTGGAATGCTTTCGACAGAGTTGGAATACCTTTGTACAGAGTCAGAATGTTATGTACAGGGTCGGAATTCTTTCTACAGAGTTGGAATACCTTTGTACAGAGTTGGAATGCTTTCTACAGGGTTGGAATGCATTCTACAGGGTTGGAATGCTTTCGACAGAGTTGGAATACCTTTGTACAGGGTTAGAGCAGCTTTGTACAGGGTGGGAATACTTTCTACAGGGTTGGAATACCTTTGTACAGAGTTGGAATGCTTTCTACAGGGTTGGAATACCTTTGTACAGAGTTGGAATGCTTTCTACAGGGTTGGAATGCTTTCTACAGGGTTGGATTGCTTTCTACAGGGTTGGAATGCTTTCTACAGGTTTGGAATGCTTTCTACAGCGTTGGAATGCTTTCTGCTGGAGTTGGAAAGCTTTCTACAGGGTTGGAATGCTTTCTACAGGGTTGGAATGCTTTCTACAGGGTTGGAATGCTTTCTACAGGGATGGAATACCTTTGTACAGTGCTGGAATACCTTTGTACAGGGTTGGAATACCTTTATACATGGTTGGAATACCTTTGTACAGGTTGGAATACCTTTGTACAGGGTTGGAATGCTTTCTACAGAGTTGGAATGCTTTCTACAGTGTTGGAATACCTTTGTACAGAGTCAGAATGTTACGTACAGGGTTGGAATGCTTGCTACAGAGTTGGAATACCTTTGTACAGGGTTGGAACAGCTTTGTACAGGGTTGGAATACTTTCTACAGGGTTGGAATGCTTTCTAGTGGGTTGGAATACCTTTGTACAGAGTCAGAATGTTATGTACAGGGTTGGACTTCTTTCTACAGAGTTGGAATACCTTTCTACAGAGTTGGAATGCTTTCTACAGGGTTGGAATACCTTTGTACAGAGTTGGAATGCTTTCGACAGAGTTGGAATACATTTCTACAGAGTTGGAATGCTTTCTACAGGGTTGGAATACCTTTATGCAGAGTCAGAATGTTATGTACAGTGTTGGAATTCTTTCTACAGAGTTGGAATACCTTTGTACAGAGTTGGAATGCTTTCTACAGAGTTGGAATGCTTTCTACAGGGTTTTAATGCTTTCTACAGGGTTGGAATTCTTTCTACAGGGTTGGAATGCTTTCGACAGAGCTGGAATACCTTTGTACAGAGTCCGAATGTTATGTACAGGGTTGGAATTCTTTCTACAGAGTTGGAATACCTTTGTACAGAGTTGGAATGCTTTCGACAGAGTTGGAATACCTTTGTACAGAGTCAGAATGTTATGCACAGTGTTGGAATTCTTCCTACAGAGTTGGAATATCTTTGTACAGAGTTGGAATGCTTTCGACAGAGTTGGAATACGTTTGTACAGAGTTGGAATGCTTTCTACTGGGTTGGAATACCTTTGTGCAGAGTCAGAATGTTATGTACAGTGTTGGATTTCTTTCTACAGAGTTGGAATACCTTTGTACAGAGTTGGAATGCTTTCAACAGTGTTGGAATACCTTTGTACAGAGTCAGAATGTTATGTACAGTGTTGGAATTCTTTCTACAGAGTTGGAATACCTTTGTACAGAGTTGGAATGCTTTCTACAGGGTTGGAATACCTTTGTACAGAGTTGGAATGCTTTCTACAGGGTTGGAATGCTTTCTACAGGGTTGGATTGCTTCCTACAGGGTTGGAATGCTTTCTACAGGTTTGGAATGCTTTCTACAGCGTTGGAATGCTTTCTGCTGGAGTTGGAAAGCTTTCTACAGGGTTGGAATGCTTTCTACAGGGTTGGAATGCTTTCTACAGGGTTGGAATGCTTTCTACAGGGATGGAATACCTTTGTACAGTGCTGGAATACCTTTGTACAGGGTTGGAATACCTTTATACATGGTTGGAATACCTTTGTACAGGGTTGGAATACCTTTGTACAGGGTTGGAATGCTTTCTACAGAGTTGGAATGCTTTCTACAGTGTTGGAATACCTTTGTACAGAGTCAGAATGTTATGTACAGGGTTGGAATGCTTGCTACAGAGTTGGAATACCTTTGTACAGGGTTGGAACAGCTTTGTACAGGGTTGGAATACTTTCTACAGGGTTGGAATGCTTTCTAGTGGGTTGGAATACCTTTGTACAGAGTCAGAATGTTATGTACAGGGTTGGACTTCTTTCTACAGAGTTGGAATACCTTTCTACAGAGTTGGAATGCTTTCTAGAGGGTTGGAATGCTTTCGACAGGGTTGGAATGCCTTCGACAGAGTTGGAATACCTTTGTACAGAGTTGGAATGCTTTCGACAGAGTTGGAATACCTTTGTACAGAGTCAGAATGTTATGCACAGTGTTGGAATTCTTCCTACAGAGTTGGAATACCTTTGTACAGAGTTGGAATGCTTTCGACAGAGTTGGAATACGTTTGTACAGAGTTGGAATGCTTTCTACTGGGTTGGAATACCTTTGTGCAGAGTCAGAATGTTATGTACAGTGTTGGAATTCTTTCTACAGAGTTGGAATACCTTTGTACAGAGTTGGAATGCTTTCAACAGTGTTGGAATACCTTTGTACAGAGTCAGAATGTTATGTACAGTGTTGGAATTCTTTCTACAGAGTTGGAATACCTTTGTACAGAGTTGGAATGCTTTCTACAGGGTTGGAATACCTTTGTACAGAGTTGGAATGCTTTCTACAGGGTTGGAATGCTTTCTACAGGGTTGGAATACCTTTGTACAGAGTCAGAATGTTATGTACAGGGTTGGAATTCTTTCTACAGAGTTGGAATACTTTTCTACAGAGTAGGAATGCTTTCTACAGGGTTGGAATACCTTTGTACAGAGTTGGAATGCTTTCTACAGGGTTGGAATGCTTTCGACAGAGTTGGAATACCTTTGTACAGAGTCAGAATGTTATGTACAGGGTTGGAATTCTTTCTACAGATTTGGAATACCTTTGTACAGGGTTGGAATGCTTTCTACAGGGTTGGAATACCTTTGTACAGAGTTGGGATGCTTTCTACAGGGTTGGAATGCTTTCTACAGGGTTTTAATGCTTTCTACAGAGTTGGAATACCTTTGTACAGGGTTGGAACAGCTTTGTACAGGGTTGGAATACTTTCTACAGGGTTGGAATGCTTTCTAGAGGGTTGGAATGCTTTCGACAGGGTTGGAATGCCTTCGACAGAGTTGGAATACCTTTGTACAGAGTTGGAATGCTTTCTACAGGGTTGGAATACCTTTGTACAGAGTTGGAATGCTTTCTACAGGGTTGGAATGCTTTCTACATGGTTTTAATGCTTTCTACAGGGTTGGAATGCTTTCTACAGGGTTGGAATGCTTTCGACAGAGTTGGAATACCTTTGTACAGAGTCAGAATGTTATGTACAGGGTCGGAATTCTTTCTACAGAGTTGGAATACCTTTGTACAGAGTTGGAATGCTTTCTACAGGGTTGGAATGCATTCTACAGGGTTGGAATGCTTTCGACATAGTTGGAATACCTTTGTACAGGGTTAGAGCAGCTTTGTACAGGGTGGGAATACTTTCTACAGGGTTGGAATACCTTTGTACAGAGTTGGAATGCTTTCTACAGGGTTGGAATACCTTTGTACAGAGTTGGAATGCTTTCTACAGGGTTGGAATGCTTTCTACAGGGTTGGATTGCTTTCTACAGGGTTGGAATGCTTTCTACAGGTTTGGAATGCTTTCTACAGCGTTGGAATGCTTTCTGCTGGAGTTGGAAAGCTTTCTACAGGGTTGGAATGCTTTCTACAGGGTTGGAATGCTTTCTACAGGGTTGGAATGCTTTCTACAGGGTTGGAATGCTTTCTACAGGGATGGAATACCTTTGTACAGTGCTGGAATACCTTTGTACAGGGTTGGAATACCTTTATACATGGTTGGAATACCTTTGTACAGGTTGGAATACCTTTGTACAGGGTTGGAATGCTTTCTACAGAGTTGGAATGCTTTCTACAGTGTTGGAATACCTTTGTACAGAGTCAGAATGTTACGTACAGGATTGGAATGCTTGCTACAGAGTTGGAATACCTTTGTACAGGGTTGGAACAGCTTTGTACAGGGTTGGAATACTTTCTACAGGGTTGGAATGCTTTCTAGTGGGTTGGAATACCTTTGTACAGAGTCAGAATGTTATGTACAGGGTTGGACTTCTTTCTACAGAGTTGGAATACCTTTCTACAGAGTTGGAATGCTTTCTACAGGTTTGGAATACCTTTGTACAGAGTTGGAATGCTTTCGACAGAGTTGGAATACATTTCTACAGAGTTGGAATGCTTTCTACAGGGTTGGAATACCTTTATGCAGAGTCAGAATGTTATGTACAGTGTTGGAATTCTTTCTACAGAGTTGGAATACCTTTGTACAGAGTTGGAATGCTTTCTACAGAGTTGGAATGCTTTCTACAGGGTTTTAATGCTTTCTACAGGGTTGGAATTCTTTCTACAGGGTTGGAATGCTTTCGACAGAGCTGGAATACCTTTGTACAGAGTCCGAATGTTATGTACAGGGTTGGAATTCTTTCTACAGAGCTGGAATACCTTTGTACAGAGTTGGAATGCTTTCGACAGAGTTGGAATACCTTTGTACAGAGTCAGAATGTTATGCACAGTGTTGGAATTCTTCCTACAGAGTTGGAATACCTTTGTACAGAGTTGGAATGCTTTCGACAGAGTTGGAATACGTTTGTACAGAGTTGGAATGCTTTCTACTGGGTTGGAATACCTTTGTGCAGAGTCAGAATGTTATGTACAGTGTTGGATTTCTTTCTACAGAGTTGGAATACCTTTGTACAGAGTTGGAATGCTTTCAACAGTGTTGGAATACCTTTGTACAGAGTCAGAATGTTATGTACAGTGTTGGAATTCTTTCTACAGAGTTGGAATACCTTTGTACAGAGTTGGAATGCTTTCTACAGGGTTGGAATACCTTTGTACAGAGTTGGAATGCTTTCTACAGGGTTGGAATGCTTTCTACAGGGTTGGATTGCTTCCTACAGGGTTGGAATGCTTTCTACAGGTTTGGAATGCTTTCTACAGCGTTGGAATGCTTTCTGCTGGAGTTGGAAAGCTTTCTACAGGGTTGGAATGCTTTCTACAGGGTTGGAATGCTTTCTACAGGGTTGGAATGCTTTCTACAGGGATGGAATACCTTTGTACAGTGCTGGAATACCTTTGTACAGGGTTGGAATACCTTTATACATGGTTGGAATACCTTTGTACAGGGTTGGAATACCTTTGTACAGGGTTGGAATGCTTTCTACAGAGTTGGAATGCTTTCTACAGTGTTGGAATACCTTTGTACAGAGTCAGAATGTTACGTACAGGGTTGGAATGCTTGCTACAGAGTTGGAATACCTTTGTACAGGGTTGGAACAGCTTTGTACAGGGTTGGAATACTTTCTACAGGGTTGGAATGCTTTCTAGTGGGTTGGAATACCTTTGTACAGAGTCAGAATGTTATGTACAGGGTTGGACTTCTTTCTACAGAGTTGGAATACCTTTCTACAGAGTTGGAATGCTTTCTACAGGGTTGGAATACCTTTGTACAGAGTTGGAATGCTTTCGACAGAGTTGGAATACATTTCTACAGAGTTGGAATGCTTTCTACAGGGTTGGAATACCTTTATGCAGAGTCAGAATGTTATGTACAGTGTTGGAATTCTTTCTACAGAGTTGGAATACCTTTGTACAGAGTTGGAATGCTTTCTACAGAGTTGGAATGCTTTCTACAGGGTTTTAATGCTTTCTACAGGGTTGGAATTCTTTCTACAGGGTTGGAATGCTTTCGACAGAGCTGGAATACCTTTGTACAGAGTCCGAATGTTATGTACAGGGTTGGAATTCTTTCTACAGAGTTGGAATACCTTTGTACAGAGTTGGAATGCTTTCGACAGAGTTGGAATACCTTTGTACAGAGTCAGAATGTTATGCACAGTGTTGGAATTCTTCCTGCAGAGTTGGAATACCTTTGTACAGAGTTGGAATGCTTTCGACAGAGTTGGAATACGTTTGTACAGAGTTGGAATGCTTTCTACTGGGTTGGAATACCTTTGTGCAGAGTCAGAATGTTATGTACAGTGTTGGAATTCTTTCTACAGAGTTGGAATACCTTTGTACAGAGTTGGAATGCTTTCAACAGTGTTGGAATACCTTTGTACAGAGTCAGAATGTTATGTACAGTGTTGGAATTCTTTCTACAGAGTTGGAATACCTTTGTACAGAGTTGGAATGCTTTCTACAGGGTTGGAATACCTTTGTACAGAGTTGGAATGCTTTCTACAGGGTTGGAATGCTTTCTACAGGGTTGGATTGCTTCCTACAGGGTTGGAATGCTTTCTACAGGTTTGGAATGCTTTCTACAGCGTTGGAATGCTTTCTGCTGGAGTTGGAAAGCTTTCTACAGGGTTGGAATGCTTTCTACAGGGTTGGAATGCTTTCTACAGGGTTGGAATGCTTTCTACAGGGATGGAATACCTTTGTACAGTGCTGGAATACCTTTGTACAGGGTTGGAATACCGTTGTACATGGTTGGAATACCTTTGTACAGGGTTGGAATACCTTTGTACAGGGTTGGAATGCTTTCTACAGAGTTGGAATGCTTTCTACAGTGTTGGAATACCTTTGTACAGAGTCAGAATGTTATGTACAGGGTTGGAATGCTTTCTACAGGGTTGGAATGCTTTCGACAGAGTTGGAATACCTTTGTACAGGGTTGGAACAGCTTTGTACAGGGTGGGAATGCTTTCGACAGAGTTGGAATACCTTTCTACAGAGTTGGAATGCTTTCTACAGGGTTGGAATGCTTTAGACAGAGTTGGAATACCTTTGTACAGGGTTGGAACAGCTTTGTACAGGGTGGGAATACTTTCTACAGGGTTGGAATGCTTTCTACAGAGTTGGAATACCTTTGTACAGAGTTGGAATGCTTTCTACAGGGTTGGAATACCTTTGTACAGAGTTGGAATGCTTTCTACAGGGTTGGAATGCTTTGTACAGGGTTGGATTGCTTTCTACGGGGTTGGAATGCTTTCTACAGGTTTGGAATGCTTTCTACAGCGTTGGAATGCTTTCTGCTGGAGTTGGAAAGCTTTCTACAGGGTTGGAATGCTTTCTACAGGGTTGGAATGCTTTCTACAGGGTTGGAATGCTTTCTACAGGGTTGGAATGCTTTCTACAGGGTTGGAATGCTTTCTACAGGGATGGAATACCTTTGTACAGTGCTGGAATACCTTTGTACAGGGTTGGAATACCTTTATACATGGTTGGAATACCTTTGTACAGGGTTGGAATACCTTTGTACAGGGTTGGAATGCTTTCTACAGTGTTGAAATGCTTTCTACAGTGTTGGAATACCTTTGTACAGAGTCAGAATGTTATGTACAGGGTTGGAATGCTTTCTACAGGGTTGGAATGCTTTCTACAGAGTTGGAACACCTTTGTACAGGGTTGGAACAGCTTTGTACAGGGTGGGAATACTTTCTACAGGGTTGGAATGCTTTCTAGAGGGTTGGAATGCTTTCTAGAGGGTTGGAATGCTTTCTACAGGCTTCTAATGCTATCTACAGGGTTGGAATGCTTGCTACAGAGTTGGAATACCTTTGTACAGAGTTGGAGTGCTTTCAACAGTGTTGGAATACCTTTGTACAGAGTCAGAATGTTATGTACAGTGTTGGAATTCTTTCTACAGAGTTGGAATACCTTTGTACAGAGTTGGAATGCTTTCTACAGGGTTGGAATACCTTTGTACAGAGTTGGAATGCTTTCTACAGGGTTGGAATGCTTTCTACAGGGTTGGATTGCTTCCTACAGGGTTGGAATGCTTTCTACAGGTTTGGAATGCTTTCTACAGCGTTGGAATGCTTTCTGCTGGAGTTGGAAAGCTTTCTACAGGGTTGGAATGCTTTCTACAGGGTTGGAATGCTTTCTACAGGGTTGGAATGCTTTCTACAGGGATGGAATACCTTTGTACAGTGCTGGAATACCTTTGTACAGGGTTGGAATACCGTTGTACATGGTTGGAATACCTTTGTACAGGGTTGGAATACCTTTGTACAGGGTTGGAATGCTTTCTACAGAGTTGGAATGCTTTCTACAGTGTTGGAATACCTTTGTACAGAGTCAGAATGTTATGTACAGGGTTGGAATGCTTTCTACAGGGTTGGAATGCTTTCGACAGAGTTGGAATACCTTTGTACAGGGTTGGAACAGCTTTGTACAGGGTGGGAATGCTTTCGACAGAGTTGGAATACCTTTCTACAGAGTTGGAATGCTTTCTACAGGGTTGGAATGCTTTAGACAGAGTTGGAATACCTTTGTACAGGGTTGGAACAGCTTTGTACAGGGTGGGAATACTTTCTACAGGGTTGGAATGCTTTCTACAGAGTTGGAATACCTTTGTACAGAGTTGGAATGCTTTCTACAGGGTTGGAATACCTTTGTACAGAGTTGGAATGCTTTCTACAGGGTTGGAATGCTTTGTACAGGGTTGGATTGCTTTCTACGGGGTTGGAATGCTTTCTACAGGTTTGGAATGCTTTCTACAGCGTTGGAATGCTTTCTGCTGGAGTTGGAAAGCTTTCTACAGGGTTGGAATGCTTTCTACAGGGTTGGAATGCTTTCTACAGGGTTGGAATGCTTTCTACAGGGTTGGAATGCTTTCTACAGGGTTGGAATGCTTTCTACAGGGATGGAATACCTTTGTACAGTGCTGGAATACCTTTGTACAGGGTTGGAATACCTTTATACATGGTTGGAATACCTTTGTACAGGGTTGGAATACCTTTGTACAGGGTTGGAATGCTTTCTACAGTGTTGAAATGCTTTCTACAGTGTTGGAATACCTTTGTACAGAGTCAGAATGTTATGTACAGGGTTGGAATGCTTTCTACAGGGTTGGAATGCTTTCTACAGAGTTGGAACACCTTTGTACAGGGTTGGAACAGCTTTGTACAGGGTGGGAATACTTTCTACAGGGTTGGAATGCTTTCTAGAGGGTTGGAATGCTTTCTAGAGGGTTGGAATGCTTTCTACAGGCTTCTAATGCTATCTACAGGGTTGGAATGCTTGCTACAGAGTTGGAATACCTTTGTACAGGGTTGGAACAGCTTTGTACAGGGTTGGAATACTTTCTACAGGGTTGGAATGCTTTCTAGTGGGTTGGAATACCTTTGTACACAGTCAGAATGTTATGTACAGGGTTGGACTTCTTTCTACAGAGTTGGAATACCTTTCTACAGAGTTGGAATGCTTTCTACAGGGTTGGAATACCTTTGTACAGAGTTGGAATGCTTTCTACAGGTTTGGAATGCTTTCTACAGGGTTGGAATGCTTTCTACAGGGTTGGAATACCTTTGTACAGAGTTGGAATGCTTTCTAGAGGGTTGGAATGCTTTCCAGAGGGTTGGAATGCCTTCTAGAGTGTTGGAATGCTTTCGACAGGGTTGGAATGCTTTCGACAGGGTGGGAATGCTTTCGACAGAGTTGGAATACCTTTCTACAGAGTTGGAATGCTTTCTACAGGATTGGAATGATTTCTACAGGGTTGGAATACCTTTGTACAGAGTTGGAATGCTTTCTACAGGGTTGGAATGCTTTCTACAGGGTTGGAATGCTTTCTACAGGGTTGGAATACATTTGCACAGAGTCAGAATGTTATGTACAGTGTTGGAATTCTTTCATCAGAGTTGGAATACCTTTGTACAGAGTTGGAATGCTTTCTACAGGGTTGGAATACCTTTGTTCAGAGTTGGAATGCTTTCTACAGGGTTGGAATGCTTTCTACAGGGTTGGAATGCTTTCGACAGAGTTGGAATACCTTTGTACAGAGTTGGAATACCTTTGTACAGGGTTGGAACTGCTTTTTGCAGCGTTGGAATACTTTCTGCAGGGTTGGAATGCTTTCTAGAGGGTTGGAATGCTTTCGACAGGGTTGGAATGCTTTCGACAGGGTGGGAATGCTTTCGACAGAGTTGGAATACCATTGTACAGAGTTGGAATGCTTTCTACAGGGTTGGAATACCTTTGTACAGAGTCAGAATGTTATGTGCAGAGTAGGAATTCTTTCTACAGAGTTGGAATAACTTTGTACAGAGTTGGAATGCTTTCTACAGGTTTGGAATGCCTTCTAGAGTGTTGGAATGCTTTCGACAGGGTTGGAGTGCTTTCGACAGGGTGGGAATGCTTTCGACAGAGTTGGAATGCTTTCGACAGAGTTGGAATACCTTTGTACAGAGTTGGAATGCTTTCTACAGGGTTGGAATACCTTTGTACAGAGTTGGAATGCTTTCTACAGGTTTGGAATGCCTTCTAGAGTGTTGGAATGCTTTCGACAGGGTTGGAATGCTTTCGACAGGGTGGGAATGCTTTCGACAGAGTTGGAATACCTTTCTACAGAGTTGGAATGCTTTCTACAGGGTTGGAATGCTTTCGACAGAGTTGGAATACCTTTGTACAGAGTCAGAATGTTATGTACAGGGTTGGAATTCTTTCTACAGAGTTGGAATACCTTTGTACAGAGTTGGAATACCATTGTACAGGGTTGGAACTGCTTTTTACAGCGTTGGAATACTTTCTACAGGGTTGGAATGCTTTCTAGAGGGTTGGAATGCTTTCGACAGGGTTGGAATGCTTTCGACAGGGTGGGAATGCTTTCGACAGAGTTGGAATACCATTGTACAGAGTTGGAATGCTTTCTACAGGGTTGGAATACCTTTGTACAGAGTCAGAATGTTATGTACAGGGTAGGAATTCTTTCTACAGAGTTGGAATACCTTTGTACAGAGTTGGAATGCTTTCTACTGGGTTGGAATACCTTTGTGCAGAGTCAGAATGTTATGTACAGTGTTGGAATTCTCTCTACAGAGTTGGTATACCTTTGTACAGAGTTGGAATGCTTTCTACAGTGTTGGAATACCTTTGTACAGAGTCAGAATGTTATGTACAGTGTTGGAATTCTTTCTACAGAGTTGGAATACCTTTGTACAGAGTTGGAATGCTTTCTACAGGTTTGGAATACCTTTGTACAGAGTTGGAATGCTTTCTACAGGGTTGGAATGCTTTCGACAGAGTTGGAATGCCTTTGTACAGGGTTGGAACAGCTTTGTACAGGGTGGGAATACTTTCTACAGGGTTGAAATGCTTTCTAGAGGGTTGGAATGCTTTCTAGAGGGTTGGAATGCCTTCTAGAGTGTTGGAATGCTTTCGACAGGGTTGGAATGCTTTCGACTGGGTGGGAATGCTTTCGACAGAGTTGGAATACCTTTCTACAGAGTTGGAATGCTTTCTACAGGGTTGGAATGCTTTCGACAGAGTTGGAATACCTTTGTACTGAGTCAGAATGTTATGTACAGGGTTGGAATTCTTTCTACAGAGTTGGAATACCTTTGTACAGAGTTGGAATACCTTTGTACAGGGTTGGAACTGCTTTTTACAGCGTTGGAATACTTTCTACAGGGTTGGAATGCTTTCTAGAGGGTTGGAATGCTTTCGACAGAGTTGGAATGCTTTCGACAGGGTGGGAATGCTTTCGACAGAGTTGGAATACCATTGTACAGAGTTGGAATGCTTTCTACAGGGTTGGAATACCTTTGTACAGAGTCAGAATGTTATGTACAGAGTAGGAATTCTTTCTACAGAGTTGGAATACCTTTGTACAGAGTTGGAATGCTTTCTACTGGGTTGGAATACCTTTGTGCAGAGTCAGAATGTTATGTACAGTGTTGGAATTCTCTCTACAGAGTTGGAATACCTTCGTACAGAGTTGAAATGCTTTCTACAGTGTTGGAATACCTTTGTACAGAGTTGGAATGCTTTCTACAGGGTTGGAATGCTTTCTACAGGGTTGGATTGCTTTCTACAGGGTTGGAATGCTTTCTACAGGGTTGGAATGCTTTCGACAGAGTTGGAATACCTTTGTACTGGGTTGGAACAGCTTTGTACAGGGTTGGAATGCTTTCTACAGGGTTGGAATGCTTTCTATAGGGTTGGTATGCTTTCTACAGGGATGGAATACCTTTGTACAGTGCTGGAATACCTTTGTACAGGGTTGGAATACCTTTGTACAAGGTTGGAATACCTTTGCACAGGGTTGGAATACCTTTGTACAGGGTTGGAATGCTTTCTACAGAGTTGGAATGCTTTCTACAGGGTTGGAATGCTTCCTACAGGGTTGGAATGCTTTCTACAGGGTTGGAAAGCTTTCTACAGGGTTGGAATGCTTTCTAGAGGGTTGGAATGCTTTCTACAGGGTTAGAATGCTTTCCACAGGGTTGGAATGCTTTCTAGGGGGTTAGAATGCTTTCGACAGAGTTGGAATGCTTTCGACACAGTTGGCATACCTTTGTACAGGGTTGGAATACCTTTGCACAGGGTTGGAATGCTTTCTACAGGGTTGGAATGCTTTCTACAGGGTTAGAATGCTTTCCACAGGGTTGGCATGCTTTCTAGAGGGTTGGAATGCTTTCGACAGAGTTGGAATGCTTCCGACACAGTTGGCATACCTTTGTACAGGGTTGGAATACCTTTGTACAGGGTTGGAATACCTTTGTACAGGGTTGGAATGCTTTCTACAGGGTTGGAATACCCTTGTACAGGGTTGGAATGCTTTCTACAGGGTTCGAATGCTTTCTACAGGGTTGGAAAGCTTTCTACAGGGTTGGAATGCTTTCTATAGGGTTGGAATGCTTTCTACAGGGTTAGAATGCTTTCCACAGGGTTGGAATGCTTTCTAGAGGGTTGGAATGCTTTCGACAGAGTTGGAATTCTTTCGACACAGTTGGCATACCTTTGTACAGGGTTGGAATACCTTTGCACAGGGTTGGAATTCTTTCGATAGAGTTGGAATACCTTTGTACAGAGTCAGAATGTTATGTACAGGGTTGGAATTCTTTCTACAGAGTTGGAATACCTTTGTACAGAGTTGGAATACCTTTGTACAGGGTTGGAACTGCTTTTTACAGCGTTGGAATAATTTCTACAGGGTTGGAATGCTTTCTAGAGGGTTGGAATGCTTTCGACAGAGTTGGAATGCTTTCGACAGGGTGGGAATGCTTTCGACAGAGTTGGAATACCATTGTACAGAGTTGGAATGCTTTCTACAGGGTTGGAATACCTTTGTACAGAGTCAGAATGTTATGTACAGAGTAGGAATTCTTTCTACAGAGTTGGAATACCTTTGTACAGAGTTGGAATGCTTTCTACTGGGTTGGAATACCTTTGTGCAGAGTCAGAATGTTATGTACAGTGTTGGAATTCTCTCTACAGAGTTGGAATACCTTTGTACAGAGTTGGAATGCTTTCTACAGTGTTGGAATACCTTTGTACAGAGTCAGAATGTTATGTACAGTGTTGGAATTCTTTCTACAGAGTTGGAATACCTTTGTACAGAGTTGGAATGCTTGCTACAGGGTTGGAATACCTTTGTACAGAGTTGGAATGCTTTCTACAGGGTTGGAATGCTTTCTACAGGGTTGGATTGCTTTCTACAGGGTTGGAATGCTTTCTACAGGGTTGGAATGCTTTCGACAGAGTTGGAATACCTTTGTACTGGGTTGGAACAGCTTTGTACAGGGTTGGAATGCTTTCTACAGGGTTGGAATGCTTTCTATAGGGTTGGTATGCTTTCTACAGGGATGGAATACCTTTGTACAGTGCTGGAATACCTTTGTACAGGGTTGGAATACCTTTGTACAAGGTTGGAATACCTTTGCACAGGGTTGGAATACCTTTGTACAGGGTTGGAATGCTTTCTACAGAGTTGGAATGCTTTCTACAGGGTTGGAATGCTTCCTACAGGGTTGGAATGCTTTCTACAGGGTTGGAAAGCTTTCTACAGGGTTGGAATGCTTTCTATAGGGTTGGAATGCTTTCTACAGGGTTAGAATGCTTCCGAAAGAGTTGGAATACCTTTGTACAGAGTTCAAATGCTTTCTACAGTGTTGGCATGCTTTCTACAGTGTTCGAATTCTTTCGATAGTGTTGGAATACCTTTGTACAGAGTTGGAATACCTTTGTACAGAGTTGGAATGCTTTCTACAGAGTTGGAATACCCTTGTACAGGGTTGGAATGCTTTCTACAGGGTTGGAATGCTTTCTACAGGGTTGGAATTTTTCCGGCAGGGTTGGAATACCTTTGTACAGGGTTGGAATGCTTTCTACAGAGTTGGAATACCGTTGTACAGGGTTGGAATGCTTTCTACAGGGTAGGAATAGTTTCTACAGGGTTGGAATGCTTTCCGCAGGGTTGGAATACTTTCTACAGGGTTGGAATGCTTTCTAGAGGGTTGGAATGCTTTCTAGAGGTTTGGAATGCTTTCGACAGAGTTGGAATGCTTTCGACAGGGTTGAATGCTTTCGACAGGGTTGGATTGCTTTCGACAGTGTTGGAATACCTTTGTACATAGTTGGAATAACTTTGTACAGGGTAGGAATACTTTCTACAGGGTTGGAATACTTTCTACAGGGTTGGAATGCTTTCTACAGGGTTGGATTGCTTTCGACAGTGTTGGAATACCTTTGTACAGAGTTGGAATAACTTTTACAGGGTAGGAATACTTTCTACAGGGTTGGAATGCTTTCTAGAGGGTTGGAATGCTTTCTACAGGGTTGGAATGCTTTCGACAGGGTTGGAATGCTTCCGACAGAGTTGGAATACCTTTGTACAGAGTTGGAATAACTTTGTACAGGGTAGGAATACTTTCTACAGGGTTGGAATGCTTTCGACAGAGTTGGAATGCTTTCTACAGGGTTGGAATGCTTTCTACAGGGTTGGAATGCTTTCTAGAGGGTTGGAATGCTTTCTACAGGGTTGGAATGCTTTCGACAGGGTTGGAATCCTTCCGACAGAGTTGGAATACCTTTGTACAGAGTTGGAATAATTTTGTACAGGGTAGGAATACTTTCTACAGGGTTGGAATGCTTTCTACAGGGTTGGAATGCTTCCTACAGGGTTGGAATGATTTCTACAGGGTTGGAATGCTTTCGACAGGGTTGGAATACCATTGTACAGGGTTGGAATGCTTTCTACAGGGTGGGAATGCTTTCTACAGGGTTGGAATGCTTTCTACAAGGTTGGAATAACTTTGTACAGAGTTGGAATGCTTTCTACAGTGTTGGAATTCTTTCGATAGATTTGGAATACCTTGGTACAGAGTTGGAATAACTTTGTACAGGGTAGGAATACTTTCTACAGGGTTGGAATACTTTCTACAGGGTTGGAATGCTTTCGACAGAGTTGGAATGCTTTCTACAGGGTTGGAATGCTTTCTACAGGGTTGGAATGCTTTCTACAGGATTGGAATGCTTTCTACAGGGTTGGAATGATTTCTACAGGGTTGGAATGCTTTCGACAGAGTTGGAATACCTTTGCACAGGGTTGGAATGCTTTCTACAGGGTGGGAATGCTTTCTACAGGGTTGGAATGCTTTCTACAGTGTTGGAATACCTTTGTACAGTGTTGGAATACCTTTGTACAGTGTTGGAATACCTTTGTACAAGGTTGGAATACCTTTGTACAGGGTTGGAATACCTTTGTACAGGGTTGGATTGCTTTTTACAGAGTTGGAATGCTTTCTACAGGATTGGAATGCTTTCTACAGGGTTGGAATTTTTTCGGCAGAGTTGGAATACCTTTGTACAGAGTTAGAATGTTATGTACAGAGTAGGAGTGCTTTCTACAGGGTTGGAACGCTTCCTACAGGGTTAGAATGGTTTCGACAGATTTGGAATACCTTTGTACAGGGTTGGAATGCTTTCTACAGAGTTGGAATACCCTTGTACAGGGTTGGAATGCTTTCTACAGGGTTGCAATGCTTTCGACAGGGTTAGAATGGTTTCGACAGATTTGGAATACCTTTGTACAGGGTTGGAATGCTTTCTACAGAGTTGGAATACCCTTGTACAGGGTTGGAATTCTTTCTACAGGGTTGGAATGCTTTCGACATGGTTGGAATGCTTTCGACAGAGTTGGAATGATTTCGACAGGGTTGGAATGCTTTCGACAGAGTTGGAATACCTTTGTACAGAGTTGGAATACTTTTGTACAGGGTAGGAATACTTTCTACAGGGTTGGAATACTTTCTACAGGGTTGGAATGCTTTCTACAGGGTTGGAATGCTTTCGACAGGGTTGGAATGCTTTCTACAGGGTTGGAATGCTTTCTACAGGGTTGGAATGCTTTCAACAGTGTTGCAATGCTTTCTACAGGGTTGGAATGCTTTCTACTGGGTTGGAATGCTTTTTACAGGGTTAGAATGGTTTCGACAGAGTTGGAATACCTTTGTACAGAGTTGGAATAACTTTGTACAGGGTTGGAATGCTTTCTACAGCGTTGGAATGCATTCGACAGAGATGGAATACCTTTGTTCAGAGTTGGAAAGCTTTCTACAGGGTTGGAATACTTCCTACAGGATTGGAATGTTTTGTACGGTGTTGGAATGCTTTCTACAGTGTTGGAATTCTTTCGATAGAGTTGGAATAACTTTGTACAGAGTTGGAATACCTTTGTACAGAGTTGGAATGCTTTCTACAGAGTTGGAATGCTTTCTACAGGATTGGAATGCTTTCTGCAGGGATGGAATGCTTATTACAGGGTTGGAACGCTTTCGACAGAGCTGAAATGCTTTCGACAGATTTGGTATTCTTTCGACAGAGTTGGAATACCTTTGTACAGAGTTGGAATGCTTTCTACAGGGTTGGAATGCTTTCGACAGAGTTGGAATACCGTAATGCTACATAACGTTATACGTTATTACGTAATAGTACATAACGTTATACGTTATAACGTAGTGCTACATAACGTTATACGTTATAACGTAATGCTACATAACGATATACGTTATAAGGTAATAGTATATAACGTTATACGTTATAACGTAATGCTACATAACGTAATACGTTATAAGGTAACAGTATATAACGTTATACGATATAACGTAGTGCAACATAACGTTATACGTTATAACGTAGTGCTACATAACGTGATATGTTATAACGTAGTAGTATACAACGTTATACGTTATAACGTAATGCTACATAACGTTATACGTTATAACGTAATGCTCCATAACGTTATACGTTATAACGTAATAGTATACGACGTTATATGTTATAGCGTAATGCTACATAACGTTATACGCTATAGCGTAATGCTACATAACGTTATACGTTATAAGGTAATAGTATATAACGGTATAAGTTATAACGTAATGCTACATAACGTTATACGTTATAAGGTAATAGTATATAACGTTATACGTTATAACGTAATGCTACATATCGTTATACGTTATAACGTAATAGTATACAACGTTATACGTTATAACGTAATGCTACATAACGTTATACGTTATAAGGTACTAGTATAAAGCGTCATACGGTATAACGTAATGCTACATAACGTTATACGTTATAAGGTACTAGTATACAACGTTATACGTTATAACGTAATGCTACATAACGTTATACGTTATAACGCAATAGTATACATCGTTATACGTTATAACGTAATGCTACATAACGTTATACGTTATAAGGTACTAGTATAAAGCGTCATACGGTATAACGTAATGCTCCATAACGTTATACGTTATAACGTAATAGTATACGACGTTATATGTTATAGCGTAATGCTACATAACGTTATACGCTATAGCGTAATGCTACATAACGTTATACGTTATAAGGTAATAGTATATAACGATATACGTTATAACGCAATGCTACATAACGTTATACGTTATAACGTAATGCTACATAATGTTATTTGTTATAAGGTAATAGTATATAACGTATACCGTTATAAGGTAACAATATATAACGAAATACGTTATAACGTAATGCTACATAACGTTATACGTTATAATGTAAGCGTATATAACGTTATACGTTATGGCGTAATGCTACATAACATTATACGTTATAAGGTAATAGTATATAACGTTACACGTTATAACGTAGTGCTACATAACGTTATACGTTATAACGTAATAGTATAAAACGTTATACGTTATAACGTAATGCTACATAACGTCATACGTTATAAGGTAATAGTATATAACGTATAACGTTATATGGTAACAATATATAACAATATACGTTATAACGTAATGCTACATAACGTTATACGTTATAAGGTAACAGTATATAACGTTATACGTTAGAACGTAATGCTACATAACGTTATACGTTATAACGTGGTGCTACATAACGTTATACGTTATAACGTCGTGCTACATAACGTTATACGTTATAACGTAATAGTATATAACGTTATACGTTATAGCGTAATGCTACATAACGTTATACGTTATAAGGTAATAGTATATAACGTTATACGTTATAACGTAATGCTACATAACGTAATACGTTATAAGGTAACAGTACATAGCGTTATACGATATAACGTAGTGCTACATAACGTTATACGTTATAACGTGGTGCTACATAACGTTATACGTTATAACGTCGTGCTACATAACGTTATACGTTATAACGTAATAGTATATAACGCTATACGTTATAGCGTAATGCTACATAACGTTATACGTTATAAGGTAATAGTATATAACGTTATACGTTATAACGTAATGCTACATAACGTAATACGTTCTAAGGTAACAGTACATAGCGTTATACGATATAACGTAGTGCTACATAACGTTATACGTTATAACGTAATAGTATAAAACGTTATACGTTATAACGTAATGCTACATAACGTCATACGCTATAAGGTAATAGTATATAACGTATAACGTTATATGGTAACAATATATAACAATATACGTTATAACGTAATGCTACATAACGTTATACGTTATAAGGTAACAGTATATAACGTTATACGTTAGAACGTAATGCTACATAACGTTATACGTTATAACGTGGTGCTACATAACGTTATACGTTATAACGTCGTGCTACATAACGTTATACGTTATAACGTAATAGTATATAACGTTATACGTTATAGCGTAATGCTACATAACGTTATACGTTATAAGGTAATAGTATATAACGTTATACGTTATAACGTAATGCTACATAACGTTATACGTTATAAGGTAATAGTATACCACGTTATACGTTATAACGTAATGCTACATAACGTTATACGTTATAAGGTACTAGTATACAACGTTATACGTTATAACCTAATGCTACATAACGTTATACGTTATAAGGTAATAGTATACAACGTATAACGTTATAAGGTAACAATATATAAGGATATACGTTATAACGTAATGCTACATAACGTTATACGTTATAAGGTAATAGTATACCACGTTATACGTTATAACGTAATGCTACATAACGTTATACGTTATAAGGTAATAGTATACAACGTATAACGTTATAAGGTAACAATATATAAGGATATACGTTATAACGTAATGCTACATAACGTTATACGTTATAACGTAATAGTATACAACGAAATACGTTATAACGTAATAGTATACAACGAAATACGTTATAACGTAATGCTACATAACGTTATACGTTATAAGGTAATAGTATATGACGTTATACGTTATAGCGTAATGCTACATAACGTTATACGTTATAAGGTAATAGTATATAACGTTATACGTTATAACGTAATGCTACATAACGTTATACGTCATAACGTAATAGTATACAACGTTATACGTTATAACCTAATGCTACATAACGTTATACGTTATAAGGTAATAGTATACAACGTATAACGTTATAAGGTAACAATATATAAGGATATACGTTATAACGTAATGCTACATAACGTTATACGTTATAACGTAATAGTATACAACGAAATACGTTATAACGTAATGCTACATAACGTTATACGTTATAAGGTAATAGTATATAACGTTATACGTTATAGCGTTATGCTACATAACGTTATACGTTATAAGGTAATAGTATATAGCGTTATACGTTATAACGTAATGCTACATAACGTAATACGTTATAAGGTAACAGTACATAGCGTTATACGTTATAACGTAATGCTACATAACGTTATACGTTATAACGTAATAGTATACAACGAAATACGTTATAACGTAATAGTATACAACGAAATACGTTATAACGTAATGCTACATAACGTTATACGTTATAAGGTAATAGTATATAACGTTATACGTTATAGCGTAATGCTACATAACGTTATACGTTATAAGGTAATAGTATATAACGTTATACGTTATAACGTAATGCTACATAACGTTATACGTTATAACGTAATAGTATACAACGTTATACGTTATAACCTAATGCTACATAACGTTATACGTTATAAGGTAATAGTATACAACGTATAACGTTATAAGGTAACAATATATAAGGATATACGTTATAACGTAATGCTACATAACGTTATGCGTTATAACGTAATAGTATACAACGAAATACGTTATAACGTAATGCTACATAACGTTATACGTTATAAGGTAATAGTATATAACGTTATACGTTATAGCGTTATGCTACATAACGTTATACGTTATAAGGTAATAGTATATAGCGTTATACGTTATAACGTAATGCTACATAACGTAATACGTTATAAGGTAACAGTACATAGCGTTATACGATATAACGTAGTGCTACATAACGTTATACGTTATAACGTGGTGCTACATAACGTTATACGTTATAACGTCGTGCTACATAACGTTATACGTTATAACGTAATAGTATACAACGTTATACGTTATAACGTAATGCTACATAACGTTATACGTTATAACGTAATAGTATACAACGTTATACGTTATAACGTAATGCTATCTAACGTTATACGTTATAACGTAATAGTATACAACGTTATACGTTATAACGTAATGCTACATATCGTTATACGTTATAACGTAATAGTATACAACGTTATACGTTATAACCTAATGCTACATAACGTTATGCGTTATAACGTAATAGTATACAACGTTATACGTTATAACGTAATGCTACATAACATTATACGTTATAAGGTTATAGTATACAACGTTATATGTTATAGCATAATGCTACATACCGTTATACGTTATAACGCAATGCTACATAACGTTATACGTTATAAGGTAGTAGTATACAACGTTATACGTTATAACGTAATGCTACATAACGTTATACGTTATAACGTAATAGTATACAACGAAATACGTTATAACGTAATGCTACATAACGTTATACGTTATAAGGTAATAGTATATAACGTTATACGTTATAGCGTTATGCTACATAACGTTATACGTTATAAGGTAATAGTATATAGCGTTATACGTTATAACGTCGTGCTACATAACGTTATACGTTATAACGTAATAGTATACAACGTTATACGTTATAACGTAATGCTACATATCGTTATACGTTATAACGTAATAGTATACAAAGTTATACGTTATAACCTAATGCTACATAACGTTATGCGTTATAACGTAATAGTATACAACGTTATACGTTATAACGTAATGCTACATAACATTATACGTTATAAGGTTATAGTATACAACGTTATATGTTATAGCATAATGCTACATACCGTTATACGTTATAACGCAATGCTACATAACGTTATACGTTATAAGGTAGTAGTATACAACGTTATACGTTATAACGTAATGCTACATAACGTTATACGTTATAACGTAATAGTATACAACGTTATACGTTATAACCTAATGCTACATAACGTTATACGTTATAAGGTAATAGTATACAACGTATAACGTTATAAGGTAACAATATATAAGGATACACGTTATAACGTAATGCTACATAACGTTATACGTTATAACGTAATAGTATACAACGAAATACGTTATAACGTAATGCTACATAACGTTATACGTTATAAGGTAATAGTATATAACGTTATACGTTATAGCGTTATGCTACATAACGTTATACGTTATAAGGTAATAGTATATAGCGTTATACGTTATAACGTAATGCTACATAACGTAATACGTTATAAGGTAACAGTACATAGCGTTATACGATATAACGTAGTGCTACATAACGTTATACGTTATAACGTGGTGCTACATAACGTTATACGTTATAACGTCGTGCTACATAACGTTATACGTTATAACGTAATAGTATACAACGTTATACGTTATAACGTAATGCTACATAACGTTATACGTTATAACGTAATAGTATACAACGTTATACGTTATAGCGTAATGCTATCTAACGTTATACGTTATAACGTAATAGTATACAACGTTATACGTTATAACGTAATGCTACATATCGTTATACGTTATAACGTAATAGTATACAACGTTATACGTTATAACCTAATGCTACATAACGTTATGCGTTATAACGTAATAGTATACAACGTTATACGTTATAACGTAATGCTACATAACATTATACGTTATAAGGTTATAGTATACAACGTTATATGTTATAGCATAATGCTACATACCGTTATACGTTATAACGTAATAGTATACAACGTTATACGTTATAACGTAATGCTACATATCGTTATACGTTATAACGTAATAGTATACAACGTTATACGTTATAACCTAATGCTACATAACGTTATGCGTTATAACGTAATAGTATACAACGTTATACGTTATAACGTAATGCTACATAACGTTATACGTTATAAGGTAATAGTATACCACGTTATACGTTATAACGTAATGCTACATAACGTTATACGTTATAAGGTACTAGTATACAACGTTATACGTTATAACCTAATGCTACATAACGTTATACGTTATAAGGTAATAGTATACAACGTATAACGTTATAAGGTAACAATATATAAGGATATACGTTATAACGTAATGCTACATAACGTTATACGTTATAAGGTAATAGTATACCACGTTATACGTTATAACGTAATGCTACATAACGTTATACGTTATAAGGTAATAGTATACAACGTATAACGTTATAAGGTAACAATATATAAGGATATACGTTATAACGTAATGCTACATAACGTTATACGTTATAACGTAATAGTATACAACGAAATACGTTATAACGTAATAGTATACAACGAAATACGTTATAACGTAATGCTACATAACGTTATACGTTATAAGGTAATAGTATATGACGTTATACGTTATAGCGTAATGCTACATAACGTTATACGTTATAAGGTAATAGTATATAACGTTATACGTTATAACGTAATGCTACATAACGTTATACGTCATAACGTAATAGTATACAACGTTATACGTTATAACCTAATGCTACATAACGTTATACGTTATAAGGTAATAGTATACAACGTATAACGTTATAAGGTAACAATATATAAGGATATACGTTATAACGTAATGCTACATAACGTTATACGTTATAACGTAATAGTATACAACGAAATACGTTATAACGTAATGCTACATAACGTTATACGTTATAAGGTAATAGTATATAACGTTATACGTTATAGCGTTATGCTACATAACGTTATACGTTATAAGGTAATAGTATATAGCGTTATACGTTATAACGTAATGCTACATAACGTAATACGTTATAAGGTAACAGTACATAGCGTTATACGTTATAACGTAATGCTACATAACGTTATACGTTATAACGTAATAGTATACAACGAAATACGTTATAACGTAATAGTATACAACGAAATACGTTATAACGTAATGCTACATAACGTTATACGTTATAAGGTAATAGTATATAACGTTATACGTTATAGCGTAATGCTACATAACGTTATACGTTATAAGGTAATAGTATATAACGTTATACGTTATAACGTAATGCTACATAACGTAATACGTTATAAGGTAACAGTACATAGCGTTATACGATATAACGTAGTGCCACATAACGTTATACGTTATAACGTGGTGCTACATAACGTTATACGTTATAACGTCGTGCTACATAACGTTATACGTTATAACGTAATAGTATACAACGTTATACGTTATAACGTAATGCTACATAACGTTATACGTTATAACGTAATAGTATACAACGTTATACGTTATAACGTAATGCTATCTAACGTTATACGTTATAACGTAATAGTATACAACGTTATACGTTATAACGTAATGCTACATATCGTTATACGTTATAACGTAATAGTATACAACGTTATACGTTATAACCTAATGCTACATAACGTTATGCGTTATAACGTAATAGTATACAACGTTATACGTTATAACGTAATGCTACATAACATTATACGTTATAAGGTTATAGTATACAACGTTATATGTTATAGCATAATGCTACATACCGTTATACGTTATAACGCAATGCTACATAACGTTATACGTTATAAGGTAGTAGTATACAACGTTATACGTTATAACGTAATGCTACATAACGTTATACGTTATAACGTAATAGTATACAACGAAATACGTTATAACGTAATGCTACATAACGTTATACGTTATAAGGTAATAGTATATAACGTTATATGTTATAGCGTTATGCTACATAACGTTATACGTTATAAGGTAATAGTATATAGCGTTATACGTTATAACGTCGTGCTACATAACGTTATACGTTATAACGTAATAGTATACAACGTTATACGTTATAACGTAATGCTACATATCGTTATACGTTATAACGTAATAGTATACAACGTTATACGTTATAACCTAATGCTACATAACGTTATGCGTTATAACGTAATAGTATACAACGTTATACGTTATAACGTAATGCTACATAACATTATACGTTATAAGGTTATAGTATACAACGTTATATGTTATAGCATAATGCTACATACCGTTATACGTTATAACGCAATGCTACATAACGTTATACGTTATAAGGTAGTAGTATACAACGTTATACGTTATAACGTAATGCTACATAACGTTATACGTTATAACGTAATAGTATACAACGTTATACGTTATAACCTAATGCTACATAACGTTATACGTTATAAGGTAATAGTATACAACGTATAACGTTATAAGGTAACAATATATAAGGATACACGTTATAACGTAATGCTACATAACGTTATACGTTATAACGTAATAGTATACAACGAAATACGTTATAACGTAATGCTACATAACGTTATACGTTATAAGGTAATAGTATATAACGTTATACGTTATAGCGTTATGCTACATAACGTTATACGTTATAAGGTAATAGTATATAGCGTTATACGTTATAACGTAATGCTACATAACGTAATACGTTATAAGGTAACAGTACATAGCGTTATACGATATAACGTAGTGCTACATAACGTTATACGTTATAACGTGGTGCTACATAACGTTATACGTTATAACGTCGTGCTACATAACGTTATACGTTATAACGTAATAGTATACAACGTTATACGTTATAACGTAATGCTACATAACGTTATACGTTATAACGTAATAGTATACAACGTTATACGTTATAACGTAATGCTATCTAACGTTATACGTTATAACGTAATAGTATACAACGTTATACGTTATAACGTAATGCTACATATCGTTATACGTTATAACGTAATAGTATACAACGTTATACGTTATAACCTAATGCTACATAACGTTATGCGTTATAACGTAATAGTATACAACGTTATACGTTATAACGTAATGCTACATAACATTATACGTTATAAGGTTATAGTATACAACGTTATATGTTATAGCATAATGCTACATACCGTTATACGTTATAACGCAATGCTACATAACGTTATACGTTATAAGGTACTAGTATACAACGTTATACGTTATAACGTCGTGCTACATAACGTTATACGTTATAACGTAATAGTATACAACGTTATACGTTATAACGTAAAGCTACATAGCGTTATACGTTATAACGTAATAGTATACACCGTTATACGTTATAACGTAATGCTACATAACATTATACGTTATAAGGTTATAGTATACAACGTTATATGTTATAGCATAATGCTACATACCGTTATACGTTATAACGCAATGCTACATAACGTTATACGTTATAAGGTAGTAGTATACAACGTTATACGTTATAACGTAATGCTACATAACGTTATACGTTATAACGTAATAGTATACAATGAAATACGTTATAACGTAATGCTACATAACGTTATACGTTATAAGGTAATAGTATATAACGTTATACGTTATCGCGTAATGCTACATAACGTTATACGTTATAAGGTAATAGTTTATAGCGTTATACGTTATAACGTAATGCTACATAACGTAATACGTTATAAGGTAACAGTACATAGCGTTATACGATATAACGTAGTGCTACATAACGTTATACGTTATAACGTGGTGCTACATAACGTTATACGTTATAACGTCGTGCTACATAACGTTATACGTTATAACGTAATAGTATACAACGTTATACGTTATAACGTAATGCTACATAACGTTATACGTTATAACGTAATAGTATACAACGTTATACGTTATAACGTAATGCTATCTAACGTTATACGTTATAACGTAATGCTACATATCGTTATACGTTATAACGTAATAGTATACAACGTTATACGTTATAGCGTAATGCTACATAACGTTATACGTTATAACGTAATAGTATACAACGTTATACGTTATAACGTAATGCTACATAACATTATACGTTATAAGGTTATAGTATACAACGTTATATGTTATAGCATAATGCTACATAACGTTATACGTTATAACGTAATGCTACATAACGTTATACGTTATAAGGTAGTAGTATACAACGTTATACGTTATAACGTAATGCTACATAACGTTATACGTTATAACGTACTAGTATACAACGTTATACGTTATAACGTCGTGCTACATAACGTTATACGTTATAACGTACTAGTATAAAACGTTATACGTTATAACGTCGTGCTACATAACGTTATACGTTATAACGTAATAGTATGCAACGTTATACGTTATAACGTAATGCTACATAACGTTATACGTTATAACGTAATAGTATACAACGTTATACGTTATAACGTAATGCTACATAACGTTGTACGTTATAACGTAATAGTATACAACGTTATACGTTATAACGTAATGCTACATAACGTTATACGTTATAAGGTACTAGTATACAACGTTATACGTTATAACGTCGTGCTACATAACGTTATACGTTATGACGTAATAGTATACAACGTTATACGTTATAACGTAAAGCTACATAGCGTTATACGTTATAACGTAATAGTATACACCGTTATACGTTATAACGTCGTGCTACATAACGTTATACGTTATAACGTAATAGTATACAACGTTATACGTTATAACGTAATGCTACATAACGTTATACGTTATAACGTAATAGTATACAACGTTATACGTTATAACGTAATGCTACATAACGTTATACGTTATAACGTAATAGTATATAACGTTATACGTTATAACGTAATGCTACATAACGTAATACGTTATAAGGTAACAGTATATAACGTTATACGATATAACGTCGTGCAACATAACGTTATACGTTATAACGTATTGCTACATAACGTTATGCGTTATAACGTAATAGTATACAACGAAATACGTTATAACGTAATGCTACATAACGTTATACGTTATAAGGTAATAGTATATAACGTTATACGTTATAGCGTAATGCTACATAACGTTATACGTTATAAGGTAATAGTTTATAGCGATATACGTTATAACGTAATGCTACATAACGTAATACGTTATAAGGTAACAGTACATAGCGTTATACGATATAACGTAGTGCTACATAACGTTATACGTTATAACGTGGTGCTACATAACGTTATACGTTATAACGTGGTGCTACATAACGTTATACGTTATAACGTCGTGCTACATAACGTTATACGTTATAACGTAATAGTATATAACGTTATACGTTATCGCGTAATGCTACATAACGTTATACGTTATAACGTAATATTATATAACGTTATACGTTATAACGTAATGCTACATAACGTAATACGTTATAAGGTAACAGTATATAACGTTATACGATATAACGTCGTGCAACATAACGTTATACGTTATAACGTATTGCTACATAACGTTATGCGTTATAACGTAATAGTATACAACGAAATACGTTATAACGTAATGCTACATAACGTTATACGTTATAAGGTAATAGTATATAACGTTATACGTTATAGCGTAATGCTACATAACGTTATACGTTATAAGGTAATAGTTTATAGCGATATACGTTATAACGTAATGCTACATAACGTAATACGTTATAAGGTAACAGTACATAGCGTTATACGATATAACGTAGTGCTACATAACGTTATACGTTATAACGTGGTGCTACATAACGTTATACGTTATAACGTCGTGCTACATAACGTTATACGTTATAACGTAATAGTATACAACGTTATACGTTATAACGTAATGCTACATAACGTTATACGTTATAACGTAATAGTATACAACGTTATACGTTATAACGTAATGCTATCTAACGTTATACGTTATAACGTAATAGTATACAACGTTATACGTTATAACGTAATGCTACATATCGTTATACGTTATAACGTAATAGTATACAACGTTATACGTTATAGCGTAATGCTACATAACGTTATACGTTATAACGTAATAGTATACAACGTTATACGTTATAACGTAATGCTACATAACATTATACGTTATAAGGTTATAGTATACAACGTTATATGTTATAGCATAATGCTACATAACGTTATACGTTATAACGTAATGCTACATAACGTTATACGTTATAAGGTAGTAGTATACAACGTTATACGTTATAACGTAATGCTACATAACGTTATACGTTATAACGTACTAGTATACAACGTTATACGTTATAACGTCGTGCTACATAACGTTATACGTTATAACGTACTAGTATAAAACGTTATACGTTATAACGTCGTGCTACATAACGTTATACGTTATAACGTAATAGTATGCAACGTTATACGTTATAACGTAATGCTACATAACGTTATACGTTATAACGTAATAGTATACAACGTTATACGTTATAACGTAATGCTACATAACGTTGTACGTTATAACGTAATAGTATACAACGTTATACGTTATAACGTAATGCTACATAACGTTATACGTTATAACGTAATAGTATACAACGTTATACGTTATAACGTAATGCTACATAACGTTATACGTTATAACGTAATAGTATACAACGTTATACGTTATAACCTAATGCTACATAACGTTATGCGTTATAACGTAATAGTATACAACGTTATACGTTATAACGTAACGCTACATAACATTATACGTTATAAGGTTATAGTATACAACGTTATATGTTATAGCATAATGCTACATACCGTTATACGTTATAACGCAATGCTACATAACGTTATACGTTATAAGGTAGTAGTATACAACGTCATACGTTATAACGTAATGCTACATAACGTTATACGTTATAACATACTAGTATACAACGTTATACGTTATAACGTCGTGCTACATAACGTTATACGTTATTACGTAATGCTACATAACGTTATGCGTTATAACGTAATAGTATACTACGAAATACGTTATAACGTAATGCTACATAACGTTATACGTTATAAGGTAATAGTATATAACGTTATACGTTATAGCGTTATGCTACATAACGTTATACGTTATAAGGTAATAGTATATAGCGTTATACGTTATAACGTAATGCTACATAACGTAATACGTTATAAGGTAACAGTACATAGCGTTATACGATATAACGTAGTGCTACATAACGTTATACGTTATAACGTGGTGCTACATAACGTTATACGTTATAACGTCGTGCTACATAACGTTATACGTTATAACGTAATAGTATACAACGTTATACGTTATAACGTAATGCTACATAACGTTATACGTTATAACGTAATAGTATACAACGTTATACGTTATAACGTAATGCTATCTAACGTTATACGTTATAACGTAATAGTATACAACGTTATACGTTATAACGTAATGCTACATATCGTTATACGTTATAACGTAATAGTATACAACGTTATACGTTATAACCTAATGCTACATAACGTTATGCGTTATAACGTAATAGTATACAACGTTATACGTTATAACGTAATGCTACATAACATTATACGTTATAAGGTTATAGTATACAACGTTATATGTTATAGCATAATGCTACATACCGTTATACGTTATAACGCAATGCTACATAACGTTATACGTTATAAGGTAGTAGTATACAACGTTATACGTTATAACGTAATGCTACATAACGTTATACGTTATAACGTAATAGTATACAATGAAATACGTTATAACGTAATGCTACATAACGTTATACGTTATAAGGTAATAGTATATAACGTTATACGTTATAGCGTTATGCTACATAACGTTATACGTTATAAGGTAATAGTATATAGCGTTATACGTTATAACGTCGTGCTACATAACGTTATACGTTATAACGTAATAGTATACAACGTTATACGTTATAACGTAATGCTACATATCGTTATACGTTATAACCTAATGCTACATAACGTTATGCGTTATAACGTAATAGTATACAACGTTATACGTTATAACGTAATGCTACATAACATTATACGTTATAAGGTTATAGTATACAACGTTATATGTTATAGCATAATGCTACATACCGTTATACGTTATAACGCAATGCTACATAACGTTATACGTTATAAGGTAGTAGTATACAACGTTATACGTTATAACGTAATGCTACATAACGTTATACGTTATAACGTAATAGTATACAACGTTATACGTTATAACCTAATGCTACATAACGTTATACGTTATAAGGTAATAGTATACAACGTATAACGTTATAAGGTAACAATATATAAGGATACACGTTATAACGTAATGCTACATAACGTTATACGTTATAACGTAATAGTATACAGCGAAATACGTTATAACGTAATGCTACATAACGTTATACGTTATAAGGTAATAGTATATAACGTTATACGTTATAGCGTTATGCTACATAACGTTATACGTTATAAGGTAATAGTATATAGCGTTATACGTTATAACGTAATGCTACATAACGTAATACGTTATAAGGTAACAGTACATAGCGTTATACGATATAACGTAGTGCTACATAACGTTATACGTTATAACGTGGTGCTACACAACGTTATACGTTATAACGTCGTGCTACATAACGTTATACGTTATAACGTAATAGTATACAACGTTATACGTTATAACGTAATGCTACATAACGTTATACGTTATAACGTAATAGTATACAACGTTATACGTTATAACGTAATGCTATCTAACGTTATACGTTATGACGTAATAGTATACAACGTTATACGTTATAACGTAATGCTACATATCGTTATACGTTATAACGTAATAGTATACAACGTTATACGTTATAACCTAATGCTACATAACGTTATGCGTTATAACGTAATAGTATACAACGTTATACGTTATAACGTAATGCTACATAACATTATACGTTATAAGGTTATAGTATACAACGTTATATGTTATAGCATAATGCTACATACCGTTATACGTTATAACGCAATGCTACATAACGTTATACGTTATAAGGTACTAGTATACAACGTTATACGTTATAACGTCGTGCTACATAACGTTATACGTTATAACGTAATAGTATACACCGTTATACGTTATAACGTAATGCTACATAACATTATACGTTATAAGGTTATAGTATACAACGTTATATGTTATAGCATAATGCTACATACCGTTATACGTTATAACGCAATGCTACATAACGTTATACGTTATAAGGTAGTAGTATACAACGTTATACGTTATAACGTAATGCTACATAACGTTATACGTTATAACGTAATAGTATACAATGAAATACGTTATAACGTAATGCTACATAACGTTATACGTTATAAGGTAATAGTATATAACGTTATACGTTATCGCGTAATGCTACATAACGTTATACGTTATAAGGTAATAGTTTATAGCGTTATACGTTATAACGTAATGCTACATAGCGTAATACGTTATAAGGTAACAGTACATAGCGTTATACGATATAACGTAGTGCTACATAACGTTATACGTTATAACGTGGTGCTACATAACGTTATACGTTATAACGTCGTGCTACATAACGTTATACGTTATAACGTAATAGTATACAACGTTATACGTTATAACGTAATGCTACATAACGTTATACGTTATAACGTAATAGTATACAACGTTATACGTTATAACGTAATGCTATCTAACGTTATACGTTATAACGTAATGCTACATATCGTTATACGGTATAACGTAATAGTATACAACGTTATACGTTATAGCGTAATGCTACATAACGTTATACGTTATAACGTAATAGTATACAACGTTATACGTTATAACGTAATGCTACATAACATTATACGTTATAAGGTTATAGTATACAACGTTATATGTTATAGCATAATGCTACATAACGTTATACGTTATAACGTAATGCTACATAACGTTATACGTTATAAGGTAGTAGTATACAACGTTATACGTTATAACGTAATGCTACATAACGTTATACGTTATAACGTACTAGTATACAACGTTATACGTTATAACGTCGTGCTACATAACGTTATACGTTATAACGTACTAGTATAAAACGTTATACGTTATAACGTCGTGCTACATAACGTTATACGTTATAACGTAATAGTATGCAACGTTATACGTTATAACGTAATGCTACATAACGTTATACGTTATAACGTAATAGTATACAACGTTATACGTTATAACGTAATGCTACATAACGTTGTACGTTATAACGTAATAGTATACAACGTTATACGTTATAACGTAATGCTACATAACGTTATACGTTATAAGGTACTAGTATACAACGTTATACGTTATAACGTCGTGCTACATAACGTTATACGTTATAACGTAATAGTATACAACGTTATACGTTATAACGTAATGCTACATAACGTTATACGTTATAACGTAATAGTATACAACGTTATACATTATAACGTAATGCTACATAACGTTATACGTTATAACGTAATAGTATATAACGTTATACGTTATAACGTAATGCTACATAACGTAATACGTTATAAGGTAACAGTATATAACGTTATACGATATAACGTCGTGCAACATAACGTTATACGTTATAACGTATTGCTACATAACGTTATGCGTTATAACGTAATAGTATACAACGAAATACGTTATAACGTAATGCTACATAACGTTATACGTTATAAGGTAATAGTATATAACGTTATACGTTATAGCGTAATGCTACATAACGTTATACGTTATAAGGTAATAGTTTATAGCGATATACGTTATAACGTAATGCTACATAACGTAATACGTTATAAGGTAACAGTACATAGCGTTATACGATATAACGTAGTGCTACATAACGTTATACGTTATAACGTGGTGCTACATAACGTTATACGTTATAACGTGGTGCTACATAACGTTATACGTTATAACGTCGTGCTACATAACGTTATACGTTATAACGTAATAGTATATAACGTTATACGTTATCGCGTAATGCTACATAACGTTATACGTTATAACGTAATATTATATAACGTTATACGTTATAACGTAATGCTACATAACGTAATACGTTATAAGGTAACAGTATATAACGTTATACGATATAACGTCGTGCAACATAACGTTATACGTTATAACGTATTGCTACATAACGTTATGCGTTATAACGTAATAGTATACAACGAAATACGTTATAACGTAATGCTACATAACGTTATACGTTATAAGGTAATAGTATATAACGTTATACGTTATAGCGTAATGCTACATAACGTTATACGTTATAAGGTAATAGTTTATAGCGATATACGTTATAACGTAATGCTACATAACGTTATACGTTATAAGGTAACAGTACATAGCGTTATACGATATAACGTAGTGCTACATAACGTTATACGTTATAACGTGGTGCTACATAACGTTATACGTTATAACGTGGTGCTACATAACGTTATACGTTATAACGTCGTGCTACATAACGTTATACGTTATAACGTAATAGTATATAACGTTATACGTTATCGCGTAATGCTACATAACGTTATACGTTATAAGGTAATAGTTTATAGCGTTATACGTTATAACGTAATGCTACATAACGTAATACGTTATAAGGTAACAGTACATAGCGTTATACGATATAACGTAGTGCTACATAACGTTATACGTTATAACGTGGTGCTACATAACGTTATACGTTATAACGTCGTGCTACATAACGTTATACGTTATAACGTAATAGTATACAACGTTATACGTTATAACGTAATGCTACATAACGTTATACGTTATAACGTAATAGTATACAACGTTATACGTTATAACGTAATGCTATCTAACGTTATACGTTATAACGTAATAGTATACAACGTTATACGTTATAACGTAATGCTACATATCGTTATACGTTATAACGTAATAGTATACAACGTTATACGTTATAGCGTAATGCTACATAACGTTATACGTTATAACGTAATAGTATACAACGTTATACGTTATAACGTAATGCTACATAACATTATACGTTATAAGGTTATAGTATACAACGTTATATGTTATAGCATAATGCTACATAACGTTATACGTTATAACGTAATGCTACATAACGTTATACGTTATAAGGTAGTAGTATACAACGTTATACGTTATAACGTAATGCTACATAACATTATACGTTATAACGTACTAGTATACAACGTTATACGTTATAACGTCGTGCTACATAACGTTATACGTTATAACGTACTAGTATAAAACGTTATACGTTATAACGTCGTGCTACATAACGTTATACGTTATAACGTAATAGTATGCAACGTTATACGTTATAACGTAATGCTACATAACGTTATACGTTATAACGTAATAGTATACAACGTTATACGTTATAACGTAATGCTACATAACGTTGTACGTTATAACGTAATAGTATACAACGTTATACGTTATAACGTAATGCTACATAACGTTATACGTTATAACGTAATAGTATACAACGTTATACGTTATAACGTAATGCTACATAACGTTATACGTTATAACGTAATAGTATACAACGTTATACGTTATAACGTAATGCTACATAAGGTTGTACGTTATAAGGTAATGGTATACAACGTTATATGTTATAGCATAATGCTACATAACGTTATACGTTATAACGTAATGCTACATAACGTTATACGTTATAAGGTAGTAGTATACAACGTTATACGTTATAACGTAATGCTACATAACGTTATACGTTATAAGGTACTAGTATACAACGTTATACGTTATAACGTCGTGCTACATAACGTTATACGTTATAACGTAATAGTATACAACGTTATACGTTATAACGTAAAGCTACATAGCGTTATACGTTATAACGTAATAGTATACACCGTTATACGTTATAACGTCGTGCTACATAACGTTATACGTTATAACGTAATAGTATACAACGTTATACGTTATAACGTAATGCTACATAACGTTATACGTTATAACGTAATAGTATACAACGTTATACGTTATAACGTAATGCTACATAACGTTATACGTTATAACGTAATAGTATATAACGTTATACGTTATAACGTAATGCTACATAACGTAATACGTTATAAGGTAACAGTATATAACGTTATACGATATAACGTCGTGCAACATAACGTTATACGTTAGAACGTATTGCTACATAACGTTATGCATTATAACGTAATAGTATACAACGAAATACGTTATAACGTAATGCTACATAACGTTATACGTTATAAGGTAATAGTATATAACGTTATACGTTATAGCGTAATGCTACATAACGTTATACGTTATAAGGTAATAGTTTATAGCGATATACGTTATAACGTAATGCTACATAACGTAATACGTTATAAGGTAACAGTACATAGCGTTATACGATATAACGTAGTGCTACATAACGTTATACGTTATAACGTGGTGCTACATAACGTTATACGTTATAACGTCGTGCTACATAACGTTATACGTTATAACGTAATAGTATACAACGTTATACGTTATAACGTAATGCTACATAACGTTATACGTTATAACGTAATAGTATACAACGTTATACGTTATAACGTAATGCTATCTAACGTTATACGTTATAACGTAATAGTATACAACGTTATACGTTATAACGTAATGCTACATATCGTTATACGTTATAACGTAATAGTATACAACGTTATACGTTATAGCGTAATGCTACATAACGTTATACGTTATAACGTAATAGTATATAACGTTATACGTTATAACGTAATGCTACATAACGTAATACGTTATAAGGTAACAGTATATAACGTTATACGATATAACGTCGTGCAACATAACGTTATACGTTAGAACGTATTGCTACATAACGTTATGTATTATAACGTAATAGTATACAACGTTATACGTTATAACGTAATGCTACATAACGTTATACGTTATAAGGTAGTAGTATACAACGTTATACGTTATAACGTAATGCTACATAACGTTATACGTTATAACGTACTAGTATACAACGTTATACGTTATAACGCCGTGCTACATAACGTTATACGTTATAACGTACTAGTATAAAACGTTATACGTTATAACGTCGTGCTACATAACGTTATACGTTATAACGTAATAGTATACAACGTTATACGTTATAACGTAATGCTACATAACGTTATACGTTATAACGTAATAGTATACAACGTTATACGTTATAACGTAATGCTACATAACGTTGTACGTTATAACGTAATAGTATACAACGTTATACGTTATAACGTAATGCTACATAACGTTATACGTTATAAGGTAGTAGTATACAACGTTATACGTTATAACGTAATGCTACATAACGTTATACGTTATAACGTACTAGTATACAACGTTATACGTTATAACGCCGTGCTACATAACGTTATACGTTATAACGTACTAGTATAAAACGTTATACGTTATAACGTCGTGCTACATAACGTTATACGTTATAACGTAATAGTATACAACGTTATACGTTATAACGTAATGCTACATAACGTTATACGTTATAACGTAATAGTATACAACGTTATACGTTATAACGTAATGCTACATAACGTTGTACGTTATAACGTAATAGTATACAACGTTATACGTTATAACGTAATGCTACATAACGTTATACGTTATAACGTAATAGTATACAACGTTATACGTTATAACGTAATGCTACATAACGTTATACGTTATAACGTAATAGTATACAACGTTATACGTTATAACGTAATGCTACATAAGGTTATACGTTATAAGGTAATAGTATACAACGTTATATGCTATAGCATAATGCTACATAACGTTATACGTTATAACGTAATGCTACATAACGTTATACGTTATAAGGTAGTAGTATACAACGTTATACGTTATAACGTAATGCTACATAACGTTATACGTTATAAGGTACTAGTATACAACGTTATACGTTATAACGTCGTGCTACATACCGTTATACGTTATAACGTAATAGTATACAACGTTATACGTTATAACGTAATGCTACATAACGTTATACGTTATAACGTAATAGTATACACCGTTATACGTTATAACGTCGTGCTACATAACGTTATACGTTATAACGTAATAGTATACAACGTTATACGTTATAACGTAATGCTACATAACGTTATACGTTATAACGTAATAGTATACAACGTTATACGTTATAACGTAATAGTATATAACGTTATACGTTATAACGTAATGCTACATAACGTAATACGTTATAAGGTAACAGTATATAACGTTATACGATATAACGTAGTGCAACATAACGTTATACGTTATAACGTAGTGCTACATAACGTTATACGTTATAACGTAGTGCTACATAACGTTATACGTTATAACGTAATAGTATACAACGTTATACGTTATAACGTAATGCTCCATAACGTTATACGCTATAGCGTAATGCTACATAACGTTATACGTTATAAGGTAATAGTATATAACGGTATACGTTATAACGTAATGCTACATAACGTTATACGTTATAAGGTAATAGTATACAAAGTTATACGTTATAACGTAATGCTACATAACGTTATACGTTATAAGGTAATAGTATATAACGTATAACGTTATAAGGTAACAATATATAACGACATACGATATAACGTAATGCTACATAGCGTTATACGTTATAAGGTAAGCGTATATAACGTTATACGTTATGGCGTAATGCTACATAACATTATACGTTATAAGGTAATAGTATATAACGTTACACGTTATAACGTAGTGCCACATAACGTTATACGTTATAACGTAATAGTATAAAACGTTATACGTTATAACGTAATGCTACATAACGTCATACGTTATAAGGTAATAGTATATAACGTTACACGTTATAACGTAGTGCCACATAACGTTATACGTTATAAGGTAACAGTATATAACGTTATACGTTAGAACGTAATGCTACATAACGTTACACGATATAAGGTAATAGTATATAACGATATACGTTATAACGTAGTGCTACATAACGTTATACGTTATAAGGTAAGAGTATATAACGTTATACGTTATTACGTAATGCTACATAACGTTGTACGTTATAAGGTAATAGTATATGACGTTATACGTTATAACGTAGTGCTACATAACGTTATACGTTATAACGTAATAGTATAGAGCGTTATACGTTATAACGTAATGCTACATAACGTTATACGTTATAACGTAATAGTATACAACGTTATACGTTATAACGTAATGCTACATAACGTTATACGTTATAACGTAATAGTATACAACGTTATACGTTATAACGTAATGCTACATAACGTTATACGTTATAAGGTAATAGTATACCACGTTATACGTTATAACGTAATGCTACATAACGTTATACGTTATAACGTAATAGTATACAACGTTATACGTTATAACGTAATGCTACATAACGTTATACGTTATAACGTAATAGTATACAACGTTATACGTTATAACGTAATGCTACATAACGTAATACGTTATAAGGTAACAGTACATAGCGTTATACGATATAACGTAGTGCTACATAACGTTATACGTTATAACGTGGTGCTACATAACGTTATACGTTATAACGTCGTGCTACATAACGTTATACGTTATAACGTAATAGTATACAACGTTATACGTTATAATGTAATGCTACATAACGTTATACGTTATAACGTAATAGTATACAACGTTATACGTTATAGCGTAATGCTACATAACGTTATAAGGTAATAGTATATAACGTTATACGTTAAAACGTAATGCTACATAACGTAATACGTTATAAGGTAACAGTACATAGCGTTATACGATATAACGTAGTGCTACATAACGTTATACGTTATAACGTGGTGCTACATAACGTTATACGTTATAACGTCGTGCTAAATAACGTTATACGTTATAACGTAATAGTATACAACGTTATACGTTATAACGTAATAGTATACAACGTTATACGTTATAACGTAATGCTACATAACGTTATACGTTATAACGTAATAGTATACAACGTTATACGTTATAGCGTAATGCTACATAACGTTATACGTTATAAGGTAATAGTATATAACGTTATACGTTAAAACGTAATGCTACATAACGTAATACGTTATAAGGTAACAGTACATAGCGTTATACGATATAACGTAGTGCTACATAACGTTATACGTTATAACGTGGTGCTACATAACGTTATACGTTATAACGTCGTGCTAAATAACGTTATACGTTATAACGTAATAGTATACAACGTTATACGTTATAACGTAATGCTACATATCGTTATACGTTATAACGTAATAGTATACAACGTTATACGTTAAAACGTAATGCTACATAACGTTATACGTTATAACGTAATAGTATACAACGTTATACGTTATAACGTAATGCTACATAACATTATGCGTTATAAGGTTATAGTATACAACGTTATATGTTATAGCATAATGCTACATAACGTTATACGTTATAACGTAATGCTACATAACGTTATACGTTATAAGGTAGTAGTATACAACGTTATACGTTATAGCGTAATGCTACATAACGTTATACGTTATAACGTACTAGTATACAACGTTATACGTTATAACGTCGTGCTACATAACGTTATACGTTATAACGTAGTAATATACAACGTTATACGTTATAACGTAATGCTACATAACGTTATACGTTATAACGTAATAGTATACAACGTTATACGTTATAACGTAATGCTACATATAGTTATACGTTATAACGTAATAGTATACAACGTTATACGTTATAACGTAATGCTACATAACGTTATACGTTATAACGTAATAGTATACAACGTTATACGTTATAACGTAATGCTATCTAACGTTATACGTTATAACGTAATAGTATACAACGTTATACGTTATAACGTAATGCTACATATCGTTATACGTATAACGTAATAGTATAAAACGTTATACGTTATAACGTAATGCTACATAACGTTATACGTTATAAGATACTAGTATAAAGCGTCATACGTTATAACATAATGCTACATAACGTTATACGTTATAAGGTAATAGTATACAACGTTATACGTTATAACCTAATGCTACATAACGTTATACGTTATAAGGAAATAATATATAACGTATAACGTTAGAAGGTAACAATATATAACGATATACGTTATAACGTAATGCTACATAACGTTATACGTTATAACGTAATAGTATACAACGTTATACGTTATAACGTAATGCTACATAACGTTATACGTTATAACGTAATAGTATACAACGTTATACGTTATAACGTAATGCTATCTAACGTTATACGTTATAACGTAATAGTATACAACGTTATACGTTATAACGTAATGCTACATATCGTTATACGTTATAACGTAATAGTATACAACGTTATACGTTATAACCTAATGCTACATAACGTTATGCGTTATAACGTAATAGTATACAACGTTATACGTTATAACGTAATGCTACATAACATTATACGTTATAAGGTTATAGTATACAACGTTATATGTTATAGCATAATGCTACATACCGTTATACGTTATAACGCAATGCTACATAACGTTATACGTTATAAGGTAGTAGTATACAACGTCATACGTTATAACGTAATGCTACATAACGTTATACGTTATAACATACTAGTATACAACGTTATACGTTATAACGTCGTGCTACATAACGTTATACGTTATTACGTAATGCTACATAACGTTATGCGTTATAACGTAATAGTATACTACGAAATACGTTATAACGTAATGCTACATAACGTTATACGTTATAAGGTAATAGTATATAACGTTATACGTTATAGCGTTATGCTACATAACGTTATACGTTATAACGTGGTGCTACATAACGTTATACGTTATAACGTCGTGCTACATAACGTTATACGTTATAAGGTAGTAGTATACAACGTTATACGTTATAACGTAATGCTACATAACGTTATACGTTATAACGTACTAGTATACAACGTTATACGTTATAACGCCGTGCTACATAACGTTATACGTTATAACGTACTAGTATAAAACGTTATACGTTATAACGTCGTGCTACATAACGTTATACGTTATAACGTAATAGTATACAACGTTATACGTTATAACGTAATGCTACATAACGTTATACGTTATAACGTAATAGTATACAACGTTATACGTTATAACGTAATGCTACATAACGTTGTACGTTATAACGTAATAGTATACAACGTTATACGTTATAACGTAATGCTACATAACGTTATACGTTATAAGGTAGTAGTATACAACGTTATACGTTATAACGTAATGCTACATATCGTTATACGTTATAACGTAATAGTATACAACGTTATACGTTATAGCGTAATGCTACATAACGTTATACGTTATAACGTAATAGTATACAACGTTATACGTTATAACGTAATGCTACATAACATTATACGTTATAAGGTTATAGTATACAACGTTATATGTTATAGCATAATGCTACATAACGTTATACGTTATAACGTAATGCTACATAACGTTATACGTTATAAGGTAGTAGTATACAACGTTATACGTTATAACGTAATGCTACATAACGTTATACGTTATAACGTACTAGTATACAACGTTATACGTTATAACGCCGTGCTACATAACGTTATACGTTATAACGTACTAGTATAAAACGTTATACGTTATAACGTCGTGCTACATAACGTTATACGTTATAACGTAATAGTATACAACGTTATACGTTATAACGTAATGCTACATAACGTTATACGTTATAACGTAATAGTATACAACGTTATACGTTATAACGTAATGCTACATAACGTTGTACGTTATAACGTAATAGTATACAACGTTATACGTTATAACGTAATGCTACATAACGTTATACGTTATAAGGTAGTAGTATACAACGTTATACGTTATAACGTAATGCTACATAACGTTATACGTTATAACGTACTAGTATACAACGTTATACGTTATAACGCCGTGCTACATAACGTAATACGTTATAACGTACTAGTATAAAACGTTATACGTTATAACGTCGTGCTACATAACGTTATACGTTATAACGTAATAGTATACAACGTTATACGTTATAACGTAATGCTACATAACGTTATAAGTTATAACGTAATAGTATACAACGTTATACGTTATAACGTAATGCTACATAACGTTGAACGTTATAACGTAATAGTATACAACGTTATACGTTATAACGTAATACTACATAACGTTATACGTTATAACGTAATAGTATACAACGTTATACGTTATAACGTAATGCTACATAACGTTATACGTTATAACGTAATAGTATACAACGTTATACGTTATAACGTCGTGCTACATAACGTTATACGTTATTACGTAATGCTACATAACGTTATGCGTTATAACGTAATAGTATACTACGAAATACGTTATAACGTAATGCTACATAACGTTATACGTTATAAGGTAATAGTATATAACGTTATACGTTATCGCGTAATGCTACATAACGTTATACGTTATAAGGTAATAGTTTATAGCGTTATACGTTATAAAGTAATGCTACATAACGTAATACGTTATAAGGTAACAGTACATAGCGTTATACGATATAACGTAGTGCTACATAACGTTATACGTTATAACGTGGTGCTACATAACGTTATACGTTATAACGTCGTGCTACATAACGTTATACGTTATAACGTAATAGTATACAACGTTATACGTTATAACGTAATGCTACATAACGTTATACGTTATAACGTAATAGTATACAACGTTATACGTTATAACGTAATGCTACATATCGTTATACGTTATAACGTAATAGTATACAACGTTATACGTTATAACCTAATGCTACATAACGTTACGCGTTATAACGTAATAGTATACAACGTTATACGTTATAACGTAATGCTACATAACATTATACGTTATAAGGTTATAGTATACAACGTTATATGTTATAGCATAATGCTACATACCGTTATACGTTATAACGCAATGCTACATAACGTTATACGTTATAAGGTAATAGTATACAACGTATAACGTTATAAGGTAACAATATATAAGGATATACGTTATAACGTAATGCTACATAACGTTATACGTTATAACGTAATAGTATACAACGAAATACGTTATAACGTAATGCTACATAACGTTATACGTTATAAGGTAATAGTATATAACGTTATACGTTATAGCGTTATGCTACATAACGTTATACGTTATAAGGTAATAGTATATAGCGTTATACGTTATAACGTAATGCTACATAACGTAATACGTTATAAGGTAACAGTACATAGCGTTATATGATATAACGTAGTGCTACATAACGTTATACGTTATAACGTCGTGCTACATAACGTTATACGTTATAACGTAATAGTATACAACGTTATACGTTATAACGTAATGCTACATAACGTTATACGTTATAACGTAATAGTATACAACGTTATACGTTATAACGTAATGCTATCTAACGTTATACGTTATAACGTAATAGTATACAACGTTATACGTTATAACGTAATAGTATACAATGAAATACGTTATAACGTAATGCTACATAACGTTATACGTTATAAGGTAATAGTATATAACGTTATACGTTATCGCGTAATGCTACATAACGTTATACGTTATAAGGTAATAGTTTATAGCGTTATACGTTATAACGTAATGCTACATAACGTAATACGTTATAAGGTAACAGTACATAGCGTTATACGATATAACGTAGTGCTACATAACGTTATACGTTATAACGTGGTGCTACATAACGTTATACGTTATAACGTCGTGCTACATAACGTTATACGTTATAACGTAATAGTATACAACGTTATACGTTATAACGTAATGCTACATAACGTTATACGTTATAACGTAATAGTATACAACGTTATACGCTATAACGTAATGCTATCTAACGTTATACGTTATAACGTAATAGTATACAACGTTATACGTTATAACGTAATGCTACATATCGTTATACGTTATAACGTAATAGTATACAACGTTATACGTTATAGCGTAATGCTACATAACGTTATACGTTATAACGTAATAGTATACAACGTTATACGTTATAACGTAATGCTACATAACATTATACGTTATAAGGTTATAGTATACAACGTTATATGTTATAGCATAATGCTACATAACGTTATACGTTATAACGTAATGCTACATAACGTTATACGTTATAAGGTAGTAGTATACAACGTTATACGTTATAACGTAATGCTACATAACGTTATACGTTATAACGTACTAGTATAAAACGTTATACGTTATAACGTCGTGCTACATAACGTTATACGTTATAACGTAATAGTATGCAACCTTATACGTTATAACGTAATGCTACATAACGTTATACGTTATAACGTAATAGTATACAACGTTATACGTTATAACGTAATGCTACATAACGTTGTACGTTATAACGTAATAGTATACAACGTTATACGTTATAACGTAATGCTACATAACGTTATACGTTATAACGTAATAGTATACAACGTTATACGTTATAACGTAATGCTACATAACGTTATACGTTATAACGTACTAGTATACAACGTTATACGTTATAACGTCGTGCTACATAACGTTATACGTTATAACGTACTAGTATAAAACGTTATACGTTATAACGTAATGCTACATAACGTTATACGTTATAACGTAATAGTAAACAACGTTATACGTTATAACGTAATGCTACATAAGGTTATACGTTATAAGGTAATAGTATACAACGTTATATGTTATAGCATAATGCTACATAACGTTATACGTTATAACGTAATGCTACATAACGTTATACGTTATAAGGTAGTAGTATACAACGTTATACGTTATAACGTAATGCTACATAACGTTATACGTTATAACGTAATAGTATACAACGTTATACGTTATAGCGTAATGCTACATAACGTTATACGTTATAAGGTAATAGTTTATAGCGATATACGTTATAACGTAATGCTACATAACGTAATACGTTATAAGGTAACAGTACATATCGTTATACGATATAACGTCGTGCAACATAACGTTATACGTTATAACGTATTGCTACATAACGTTATGCGTTATAACGTAATAGTATACAACGAAATACGTTATAACGTAATGCTACATAACGTTATACGTTATAAGGTAATAGTATATAACGTTATACGTTATAGCGTAATGCTACATAACGTTATACGTTATAAGGTAATAGTTTATAGCGATATACGTTATAACGTAATGCTACATAACGTAATACGTTATAAGGTAACAGTATATAGCGTTATACGATATAACGTAGTGCTACATAACGTTATACGTTATAACGTGGTGCTACATAACGTTATACGTTATAACGTCGTGCTACATAACGTTATACGTTATAACGTAATAGTATACAACGTTATACGTTATAACGTAATGCTACATAACGTTATACGTTATAACGTAATAGTATACAACGTTATACGTTATAACGTAATGCTATCTAACGTTATACGTTATAACGTAATAGTATACAACGTTAGACGTTATAACGTAATGCTACATATCGTTATACGTTATAACGTAATGGTATACAACGTTATACGTTATAGCGTAATGCTACATAACGTTATACGTTATAACGTAATAGTATACAACGTTATACGTTATAACGTAATGCTACATAACATTATACGTTATAAGGTTATAGTATACAACGTTATATGTTATAGCATAATGCTACATAACGTTATACGTTATAACGTAATGCTACATAACGTTATACGTTATAAGGTAGTAGTATACAACGTTATACGTTATAACGTAATGCTACATAACGTTATACGTTATAACGTACTAGTATACAACGTTATACGTTATAACGCCGTGCTACATAACGTTATACGTTATAACGTACTAGTATAAAACGTTATACGTTATAACGTCGTGCTACATAACGTTATACGTTATAACGTAATAGTATACAACGTTATACGTTATAACGTAATGCTACATAACGTTATACGTTATAACGTAATAGTATACAACGTTATACGTTATAACGTAATGCTACATAACGTTGTACGTTATAACGTAATAGTATACAACGTTATACGTTATAACGTAATGCTACATAACGTTATACGTTATAAGGTAGTAGTATACAACGTTATACGTTATAACGTAATGCTACATAACGTTATACGTTATAACGTACTAGTATACAACGTTATGCGTTATAACGCCGTGCTACATAACGTTATACGTTATAACGTACTAGTATAAAACGTTATACGTTATAACGTCGTGCTACATAACGTTATACGTTATAACGTAATAGTATACAACGTTATACGTTATAACGTAATGCTACATAACGTTATACGTTATAACGTAATAGTATACAACGTTATACGTTATAACGTAATGCTACATAACGTTGTACGTTATAACGTAATAGTATACAACGTTATACGTTATAACGTAATGCTACATAACGTTATACGTTATAACGTAATAGTATACAACGTTATACGTTATAACGTAATGCTACATGACGTTATACGTTATAACGTAATAGTATACAACGTTATACGTTATAACGTAATGCTACATAAGGTTATACGTTATAAGGTAATAGTATACAACGTTATATGTTATAGCATAATGCTACATAACGTTATACGTTATAACGTAATGCTACATAACGTTATACGTTATAAGGTAGTAGTATACAACGTTATACGTTATAACGTAATGCTACATAACGTTATACGTTATAAGGTACTAGTATACAACGTTATACGTTATAACGTCGTGCTACATACCGTTATACGTTATAACGTAATAGTATACAACGTTATACGTTATAACGTAATGCTACATAACGTTATACGTTATAACGTAATAGTATACACCGTTATACGTTATAACGTCGAGCTACATAACGTTATACGTTATAACGTAATAGTATACAACGTTATACGTTATAACGTAATGCTACATAACGTTATACGTTATAACGTAATAGTATACAACGTTATACGTTATAACGTAATGCTACATAACGTTATACGTTATAACGTAATAGTATATAACGTTATACGTTATAACGTAATGCTACATAACGTAATACGTTAGAAGGTAACAGTATATAACGTTATACGATATAACGTAGTGCAACATAACGTTATACGTTATAACGTAGTGCTACATAACGTTATACGTTATAACGTAGTGCTACATAACGTTATACGTTATAACGTAATAGTATACAACGTTATACGTTATAACGTAATGCTCCATAACGTTATACGCTATAGCGTAATGCTACATAACGTTATACGTTATAAGGTAATAGTATATAACGGTATACGTTATAACGTAATGCTACATAACGTTATACGTTATAAGGTAATAGTATACAAAGTTATACGTTATAACGTAATGCTACATAACGTTATACGTTATAAGGTAATAGTATATAACGTATAACGTTATAAGGTAACAATATATAACGACATACGATATAACGTAATGCTACATAGCGTTATACGTTATAAGGTAAGCGTATATAACGTTATACGTTATGGCGTAATGCTACATAACATTATACGTTATAAGGTAATAGTATACAACGTTATACGTTATAACGTAATGCTACATAACGTTATACGTTATAACGTAATAGTATACAACGTTATACGTTATAACGTAATGCTACATAACGTTATACGTTATAAGGTAATAGTATACCACGTTATACGTTATAACGTAATGCTACATAACGTTATACGTTATAACGTAATAGTATACAACGTTATACGTTATAACGTAATGCTACATAACGTTATACGTTATAACGTAATAGTATACAACGTTATACGTTATAACGTAATGCTACATAACGTAATACGTTATAAGGTAGCAGTACATAGCGTTATACGATATAACGTAGTGCTACATAACGTTATACGTTATAACGTGGTGCTACATAACGTTATACGTTATAACGTCGTGCTACATAACGTTATACGTTATAACGTAATAGTATACAACGTTATACGTTATAACGTAATGCTACATAACGTTATACGTTATAACGTAATAGTATACAACGTTATACGTTATAGCGTAATGCTACATAACGTTATACGTTATAAGGTAATAGTATATAACGTTATACGTTATAACGTAATGCTACATAACGTAATACGTTATAAGGTAACAGTACATAGCGTTATACGATATAACGTAGTGCTACATAACGTTATACGTTATAACGTGGTGCTACATAACGTTATACGTTATAACGTCGTGCTAAATAACGTTATACGTTATAACGTAATAGTATACAACGTTATACGTTATAACGTAATGCTACATATCGTTATACGTTATAACGTAATAGTATACAACGTTATACGTTAAAACGTAATGCTACATAACGTTATACGTTATAACGTAATAGTATACAACGTTATACGTTATAACGTAATGCTACATAACATTATGCGTTATAAGGTTATAGTATACAACGTTATATGTTATAGCATAATGCTACATAACGTTATACGTTATAACGTAATGCTACATAACGTTATACGTTATAAGGTAGTAGTATACAACGTTATACGTTATAGCGTAATGCTACATAACGTTATACGTTATAACGTACTAGTATACAACGTTATACGTTATAACGTCGTGCTACATAACGTTATACGTTATAACGTAGTAATATACAACGTTATACGTTATAGCGTAATGCTACATAACGTTATACGTTATAACGTAATAGTATACAACGTTATACGTTATAACGTAATGCTACATATCGTTATACGTTATAACGTAATAGTATACAACGTTATACGTTATAACGTAATGCTACATAACGTTATACGTTATAACGTAATAGTATACAACGTTATACGTTATAACGTAATGCTATCTAACGTTATACGTTATAACGTAATAGTATACAACGTTATACGTTATAACGTAATGCTACATATCGTTATACGTATAACGTAATAGTATAAAACGTTATACGTTATAACCTAATGCTACATAACGTTATGCGTTATAACGTAATAGTATACAACGTTATACGTTATAACGTAATGCTACATAACATTATACGTTATAAGGTTATAGTATACAACGTTATATGTTATAGCATAATGCTACATACCGTTATACGTTATAACGCAATGCTACATAACGTTATACGTTATAAGGTAGTAGTATACAACGTTATACGTTATAACGTAATGCTACATAACGTTATACGTTATAACGTAATAGTATACAATGAAATACGTTATAACGTAATGCTACATAACGTTATACGTTATAAGGTAATAGTATATAACGTTATACGTTATCGCGTAATGCTACATAACGTTATACGTTATAAGGTAATAGTTTATAGCGTTATACGTTATAACGTAATGCTACATAACGTAATACGTTATAAGGTAACAGTACATAGCGTTATACGATATAACGTAGTGCTACATAACGTTATACGTTATAACGTACTAGTATAAAACGTTATACGTTATAACGTCGTGCTACATAACGTTATACGTTATAACGTAATAGTATGCAACGTTATACGTTATAACGTAATGCTACATAACGTTATACGTTATAACGTAATAGTATACAACGTTATACGTTATAACGTAATGCTACATAACGTTATACGTTATAACGTACTAGTATACAACGTTATACGTTATAACGTCGTGCTACATAATGTTATACGTTATAACGTACTAGTATAAAACGTTATACGTTATAACGTAATGCTACATAACGTTATACGTTATAACGTAATAGTAAACAACGTTATACGTTATAACGTAATGCTACATAAGGTTATACGTTATAAGGTAATAGTATACAACGTTATATGTTATAGCATAATGCTACATAACGTTATACGTTATAACGTAATGCTACATAACGTTATACGTTATAAGGTAGTAGTATACAACGTTATACGTTATAACGTAATGCTACATAACGTTATACGTTATAAGGTACTAGTATACAACGTTATACGTTATAACGTCGTGCTACATAACGTTATACGTTATAACGTAATAGTATACAACGTTATACGTTATAACGTAATGCTACATAGCGTTATACGTTATAACGTAATAGTATACACCGTTATACGTTATAACGTCGTGCTACATAACGTTATACGTTATAACGTAATAGTATACAACGTTATACGTTATAACGTAATGCTACATAACGTTATACGTTATAACGTAATAGTACACAACGTTATACGTTATAACGTAATGCTACATAACGTTATACGTTATAACGTAATAGTATATAACGTTATACGTTATAACGTAATGCTACATAACGTAATACGTTATAAGGTAACAGTATATAACGTTATACGATATAACGTCGTGCAACATAACGTTATACGTTATAACGTATTGCTACATAACGTTATGCGTTATAACGTAATAGTATACAACGAAATACGTTATAACGTAATGCTACATAACGTTATACGTTATAAGGTAATAGTATATAACGTTATACGTTATAGCGTAATGCTACATAACGTTATACGTTATAAGGTAATAGTTTATAGCGATATACGTTATAACGTAATGCTACATAACGTAATACGTTATAAGGTAACAGTACATAGCGTTATACGATATAACGTAGTGCTACATAACGTTATACGTTATAACGTGGTGCTACATAACGTTATACGTTATAACGTCGTGCTACATAACGTTATACGTTATAACGTAATAGTATACAACGTTATACGTTATAACGTAATGCTACATAACGTTATACGTTATAACGTAATAGTATACAACGTTATACGTTATAACGTAATGCTATCTAACGTTATACGTTATAACGTAATAGTATACAACGTTATACGTTATAACGTAATGCTACATATCGTTATACGTTATAACGTAATAGTATACAACGTTATACGTTATAGCGTAATGCTACATAACGTTATACGTTATAACGTAATAGTATACAACGTTATACGTTATAACGTAATGCTACATAACATTATACGTTATAAGGTTATAGTATACAACGTTATATGTTATAGCATAATGCTACATAACGTTATACGTTATAACGTAATGCTACATAACGTTATACGTTATAAGGTAGTAGTATACAACGTTATACGTTATAACGTAATGCTACATAACGTTATACGTTATAACGTACTAGTATACAACGTTATACGTTATAACGCCGTGCTACATAACGTTATACGTTATAACGTACTAGTATAAAACGTTATACGTTATAACGTCGTGCTACATAACGTTATACGTTATAACGTAATAGTATACAACGTTATACGTTATAACGTAATGCTACATAACGTTATACGTTATAACGTAATAGTATACAACGTTATACGTTATAACGTAATGCTACATAACGTTGTACGTTATAACGTAATAGTATACAACGTTATACGTTATAACGTAATGCTACATAACGTTATACGTTATAAGGTAGTAGTATACAACGTTATACGTTATAACGTAATGCTACATAACGTTATACGTTATAACGTACTAGTATACAACGTTATGCGTTATAACGCCGTGCTACATAACGTTATACGTTATAACGTACTAGTATAAAACGTTATACGTTATAACGTCGTGCTACATAACGTTATACGTTATAACGTAATAGTATACAACGTTATACGTTATAACGTAATGCTACATAACGTTATACGTTATAACGTAATAGTATACAACGTTATACGTTATAACGTAATGCTACATAACGTTGTACGTTATAACGTAATAGTATACAACGTTATACGTTATAACGTAATGCTACATAACGTTATACGTTATAACGTGATAGTATACAACGTTATACGTTATAACGTAATGCTACATAACGTTATACGTTATAACGTAATAGTATACAACGTTATACGTTATAACGTAATGCTACATAAGGTTATACGTTATAAGGTAATATTATACAACGTTATATGTTATAGCATAATGCTACATAACGTTATACGTTATAACGTAATGCTACATAACGTTATACGTTATAAGGTAGTAGTATACAACGTTATACGTTATAACGTAATGCTACATAACGTTATACGTTATAAGGTACTAGTATACAACGTTATACGTTATAACGTCGTGCTACATACCGTTATACGTTATAACGTAATAGTATACAACGTTATACGTTATAACGTAATGCTACATAACGTTATACGTTATAACGTAATAGTATACACCGTTATACGTTATAACGTCGTGCTACATAACGTTATACGTTATAACGTAATAGCATACAACGTTATACGTTATAACGTAATGCTACATAACGTTATACGTTATAACGTAATAGTATACAACGTTATACGTTATAACGTAATGCTACATAACGTTATACGTTATAACGTAATAGTATATAACGTTATACGTTATAACGTAATGCTACATAACGTAATACGTTATAAGGTAACAGTATATAACGTTATACGATATAACGTAGTGCAACATAACGTTATACGTTATAACGTAGTGCTACATAACGTTATACGTTATAACGTAGTGCTACATAACGTTATACGTTATAACGTAATAGTATACAACGTTATACGTTATAACGTAATGCTCCATAACGTTATACGCTATAGCGTAATGCTACATAACGTTATACGTTATAAGGTAATAGTATATAACGGTATACGTTATAACGTAATGCTACATAACGTTATACGTTATAAGGTAATAGTATACAAAGTTATACGTTATAACGTAATGCTACATAACGTTATACGTTATAAGGTAATAGTATATAACGTATAACGTTATAAGGTAACAATATATAACGACATACGATATAACGTAATGCTACATAGCGTTATACGTTATAAGGTAAGCGTATATAACGTTATACGTTATGGCGTAATGCTACATAACATTATACGTTATAAGGTAATAGTATATAACGTTACACGTTATAACGTAGTGCCACATAACGTTATACGTTATAACGTAATAGTATAAAACGTTATACGTTATAACGTAATGCTACATAACGTCATACGTTATAACGTAATAGTAAACAACGTTATACGTTATAACGTAATGCTACATAAGGTTATACGTTATAAGGTAATAGTATACAACGTTATATGTTATAGCATAATGCTACATAACGTTATACGTTATAACGTAATGCTACATAACGTTATACGTTATAAGGTAGTAGTATACAACGTTATACGTTATAACGTAATGCTACATAACGTTATACGTTATAAGGTACTAGTATACAACGTTATACGTTATAACGTCGTGCTACATAACGTTATACGTTATAACGTAATAGTATACAACGTTATACGTTATAACGTAATGCTACATAACGTTATACGTTATAACGTAATAGTATACAACGTTATACGTTATAACGTAATGGTACATAACGTTATACGTTATAACGTAATAGTATATAACGTTATACGTTATAACGTAATGCTACATAACGTAATACGTTATAAGGTAACAGTATATAACGTTATGCGATATAACGTCGTGCAACATAACGTTATACGTTATAACGTATTGCTACATAACGTTATGCGTTATAACGTAATAGTATACAACGAAATACGTTATAACGTAATGCTACATAACGTTATACGTTATAAGGTAATAGTATATAACGTTATACGTTATAGCGTAATGCTACATAACGTTATACGTTATAAGGTAATAGTTTATAGCGATATACGTTATAACGTAATGCTACATAACGTAATACGTTATAAGGTAACAGTACATAGCGTTATACGATATAACGTAGTGCTACATAACGTTATACGTTATAACGTGGTGCTACATAACGTTATACGTTATAACGTCGTGCTACATAACGTTATACGTTATAACGTAATAGTATACAACGTTATACGTTATAACGTAATGCTACATAACGTTATACGTTATAACGTAATAGTATACAACGTTATACGTTATAACGTAATGCTATCTAACGTTATACGTTATAACGTAATAGTATACAACGTTATACGTTATAACGTAATGCTACATATCGTTATACGTTATAACGTAATAGTATACAACGTTATACGTTATAGCGTAATGCTACATAACGTTATACGTTATAACGTAATAGTATACAACGTTATACGTTATAACGTAATGCTACATAACATTATACGTTATAAGGTTATAGTATACAACGTTATATGTTATAGCATAATGCTACATAACGTTATACGTTATAACGTAATGCTACATAACGTTATACGTTATAAGGTAGTAGTATACAACGTTATACGTTATAACGTAATGCTACATAACGTTATACGTTATAACGTACTAGTATACAACGTTATACGTTATAACGCCGTGCTACATAACGTTATACGTTATAACGTACTAGTATAAAACGTTATACGTTATAACGTCGTGCTACATAACGTTATACGTTATAACGTAATAGTATACAACGTTATACGTTATAACGTAATGCTACATAACGTTATACGTTATAACGTAATAGTATACAACGTTATACGTTATAACGTAATGCTACATAACGTTGTACGTTATAACGTAATAGTATACAACGTTATACGTTATAACGTAATGCTACATAACGTTATACGTTATAAGGTAGTAGTATACAACGTTATACGTTATAACGTAATGCTACTTAACGTTATACGTTATAACGTACTAGTATACAACGTTATGCGTTATAACGCCGTGCTACATAACGTTATACGTTATAACGTACTAGTATAAAACGTTATACGTTATAACGTCGTGCTACATAACGTTATACGTTATAACGTAATAGTATACAACGTTATACGTTATAACGTAATGCTACATAACGTTATACGTTATAACGTAATAGTATACAACGTTATACGTTATAACGTAATGCTACATAACGTTGTACGTTATAACGTAATAGTATACAACGTTATACGTTATAACGTAATGCTACATAACGTTATACGTTATAACGTAATAGTATACAACGTTATACGTTATAACGTAATGCTACATAACGTTATACGTTATAACGTAATAGTATACAACGTTATACGTTATAACGTAATGCTACATAAGGTTATACGTTATAAGGTAATAGTATACAACGTTATATGTTATAGCATAATGCTACATAACGTTATACGTTATAACGTAATGCTACATAACGTTATACGTTATAAGGTAGTAGTATACAACGTTATACGTTATAACGTAATGCTACATAACGTTATACGTTATAAGGTACTAGTATACAACGTTATACGTTATAACGTCGTGCTACATACCGTTATACGTTATAACGTAATAGTATACAACGTTATACGTTATAACGTAATGCTACATAACGTTATACGTTATAACGTAATAGTATATACCGTTATACGTTATAACGTCGTGCTACATAACGTTATACGTTATAACGTAATAGCATACAACGTTATACGTTATAACGTAATGCTACATAACGTTATACGTTATAACGTAATAGTATACAACGTTATACGTTATAACGTAATGCTACATAACGTTATACGTTATAACGTAATAGTATATAACGTTATACGTTATAACGTAATGCTACATAACGTAATACGTTATAAGGTAACAGTATATAACGTTATACGATATAACGTAGTGCAACATAACGTTATACGTTATAACGTAGTGCTACATAACGTTATACGTTATAACGTAGTGCTACATAACGTTATACGTTATAACGTAATAGTATACAACGTTATACGTTATAACGTAATGCTCCATAACGTTATACGCTATAGCGTAATGCTACATAACGTTATACGTTATAAGGTAATAGTATATAACGGTATACGTTATAACGTAATGCTACATAACGTTATACGTTATAAGGTAATAGTATACAAAGTTATACGTTATAACGTAATGCTACATAACGTTATACGTTATAAGGTAATAGTATATAACGTATAACGTTATAAGGTAACAATATATAACGACATACGATATAACGTAATGCTACATAGCATTATACGTTATAAGGTAAGCGTATATAACGTTATACGTTATGGCGTAATGCTACATAACATTATACGTTATAAGGTAATAGTATATAACGTTACACGTTATAACGTAGTGCCACATAACGTTATACGTTATAACGTAATAGTATAAAACGTTATACGTTATAACGTAATGCTACATAACGTCATACGTTATAAGGTAATAGTATATAACGTATAACGTTATATGGTAACAATATATAACGATATACGTTATAACGTAATGCTACATAACGTTATACGTTATAAGGTAACAGTATATAACGTTATACGTTAGAACGTAATGCTACATAACGTTACACGATATAAGGTAATAGTATATAACGATATACGTTATAACGTAGTGCTACATAACGTTATACGTTATAAGGTAAGAGTATATAACGTTATACGTTATTACGTAATGCTACATAACGTTGTACGTTATAAGGTAATAGTATATAACGTTATACGTTATAACGTAGTGCTACATAACGTTATACGTTATAACGTAATAGTATAGAGCGTTATACGTTATAACGTAATGCTACATAACGTTATACGTTATAACGTAATAGTATACAACGTTATACGTTATAACGTAATGCTACATAACGTTATACGTTATAACGTAATAGTATACAACGTTATACGTTATAACGTAATGCTACATAACGTTATACGTTATAAGGTAATAGTATACCACGTTATACGTTATAACGTAATGCTACATAACGTTATACGTTATAACGTAATAGTATACAACGTTATACGTTATAACGTAATGCTACATAACGTTATACGTTATAACGTAATAGTATACAACGTTATACGTTATAACGTAATGCTACATAACGTAATACGTTATAAGGTAGCAGTACATAGCGTTATACGATATAACGTAGTGCTACATAACGTTATACGTTATAACGTGGTGCTACATAACGTTATACGTTATAACGTCGTGCTACATAACGTTATACGTTATAACGTAATAGTATACAACGTTATACGTTATAACGTAATGCTACATAACGTTATACGTTATAACGTAATAGTATACAACGTTATACGTTATAGCGTAATGCTACATAACGTTATACGTTATAAGGTAATAGTATATAACGTTATACGTTATAACGTAATGCTACATAACGTAATACGTTATAAGGTAACAGTACATAGCGTTATACGATATAACGTAGTGCTACATAACGTTATACGTTATAACGTGGTGCTACATAACGTTATACGTTATAACGTCGTGCTAAATAACGTTATACGTTATAACGTAATAGTATACAACGTTATACGTTATAACGTAATGCTACATATCGTTATACGTTATAACGTAATAGTATACAACGTTATACGTTAAAACGTAATGCTACATAACGTTATACGTTATAACGTAATAGTATACAACGTTATACGTTATAACGTAATGCTACATAACATTATGCGTTATAAGGTTATAGTATACAACGTTATATGTTATAGCATAATGCTACATAACGTTATACGTTATAACGTAATGCTACATAACGTTATACGTTATAAGGTAGTAGTATACAACGTTATACGTTATAGCGTAATGCTACATAACGTTATACGTTATAACGTACTAGTATACAACGTTATACGTTATAACGTCGTGCTACATAACGTTATACGTTATAACGTAGTAATATACAACGTTATACGTTATAACGTAATGCTACATATCGTTATACGTTATAACGTAATAGTATACAACGTTATACGTTATAACGTAATGCTACATAACGTTATACGTTATAACGTAATAGTATACAACGTTATACGTTATAACGTAATGCTATCTAACGTTATACGTTATAACGTAATAGTATACAACGTTATACGTTATAACGTAATGCTACATATCGTTATACGTATAACGTAATAGTATACAACGTTATACGTTATAACGTAATGCTACATAACGTTATACGTTATAAGATACTAGTATAAAGCGTCATACGTTATAACATTATGCTACATAACATTATACGTTATAACGTAATAGTATACAACGTTATACGTTATAACGTAATGCTACATATCGTTATACGTATAACGTAATAGTATACAACGTTATACGTTATAACGTAATGCTACATAACGTTATACGTTATAAGGTAGTAGTATACAACGTTATACGTTATAACGTAATGCTACATAACGTTATACGTTATAACGTACTAGTATACAACGTTATACGTTATAACGTAATGCTACATATCGTTATACGTTATAACGTAATAGTATACAACGTTATACGTTATAACGTAATGCTACATAACGTTATACGTTATAACGTAATAGTATACAACGTTATACGTTATAACGTAATGCTATCTAACGTTATACGTTATAACGTAATAGTATACAACGTTATACGTTATAACGTAATGCTACATATCGTTATACGTATAACGTAATAGTATACAACGTTATACGTTATAACGTAATGCTACATAACGTTATACGTTATAAGATACTAGTATAAAGCGTCATACGTTATAACATTATGCTACATAACATTATACGTTATAACGTAATAGTATACAACGTTATACGTTATAACGTAATGCTACATAACGTTATACGTTATAAGATACTAGTATAAAACGTTATACGTTATAACGTAATGCTACATAACGTTATACGTTATAACGTAATAGTAAACAACGTTATACGTTATAACGTAATGCTACATAAGGTTATACGTTATAAGGTAATAGTATACAACGTTATATGTTATAGCATAATGCTACATAACGTTATACGTTATAACGTAATGCTACATAACGTTATACGTTATAAGGTAGTAGTATACAACGTTATACGTTATAACGTAATGCTACATAACGTTATACGTTATAAGGTACTAGTATACAACGTTATACGTTATAACGTCGTGCTACATAACGTTATACGTTATAACGTAATAGTATACAACGTTATACGTTATAACGTAATGCTACATAGCGTTATACGTTATAACGTAATAGTATACACCGTTATACGTTATAACGTCGTGCTACATAACGTTATACGTTATAACGTAATAGTATACAACGTTATACGTTATAACGTAATGCTACATAACGTTATACGTTATAACGTAATAGTACACAACGTTATACGTTATAACGTAATGCTACATAACGTTATACGTTATAACGTAATAGTATATAACGTTATACGTTATAACGTAATGCTACATAACGTAATACGTTATAAGGTAACAGTATATAACGTTATACGATATAACGTCGTGCAACATAACGTTATACGTTATAACGTATTGCTACATAACGTTATGCGTTATAACGTAATAGTATACAACGAAATACGTTATAACGTAATGCTACATAACGTTATACGTTATAAGGTAATAGTATATAACGTTATACGTTATAGCGTAATGCTACATAACGTTATACGTTATAAGGTAATAGTTTATAGCGATATACGTTATAACGTAATGCTACATAACGTAATACGTTATAAGGTAACAGTACATAGCGTTATACGATATAACGTAGTGCTACATAACGTTATACGTTATAACGTGGTGCTACATAACGTTATACGTTATAACGTCGTGCTACATAACGTTATACGTTATAACGTAATAGTATACAACGTTATACGTTATAACGTAATGCTACATAACGTTATACGTTATAACGTAATAGTATACAACGTTATACGTTATAACGTAATGCTATCTAACGTTATACGTTATAACGTAATAGTATACAACGTTATACGTTATAACGTAATGCTACATATCGTTATACGTTATAACGTAATAGTATACAACGTTATACGTTATAGCGTAATGCTACATAACGTTATACGTTATAACGTAATAGTATACAACGTTATACGTTATAACGTAATGCTACATAACATTATACGTTATAAGGTTATAGTATACAACGTTATATGTTATAGCATAATGCTACATAACGTTATACGTTATAACGTAATGCTACATAACGTTATACGTTATAAGGTAGTAGTATACAACGTTATACGTTATAACGTAATGCTACATAACGTTATACGTTATAACGTACTAGTATACAACGTTATACGTTATAACGCCGTGCTACATAACGTTATACGTTATAACGTACTAGTATAAAACGTTATACGTTATAACGTCGTGCTACATAACGTTATACGTTATAACGTAATAGTATACAACGTTATACGTTATAACGTAATGCTACATAACGTTATACGTTATAACGTAATAGTATACAACGTTATACGTTATAACGTAATGCTACATAACGTTGTACGTTATAACGTAATAGTATACAACGTTATACGTTATAACGTAATGCTACATAACGTTATACGTTATAAGGTAGTAGTATACAACGTTATACGTTATAACGTAATGCTACATAACGTTATACGTTATAACGTACTAGTATACAACGTTATGCGTTATAACGCCGTGCTACATAACGTTATACGTTATAACGTACTAGTATAAAACGTTATACGTTATAACGTCGTGCTACATAACGTTATACGTTATAACGTAATAGTATACAACGTTATACGTTATAACGTAATGCTACATAACGTTATACGTTATAACGTAATAGTATACAACGTTATACGTTATAACGTAATGCTACATAACGTTGTACGTTATAACGTAATAGTATACAACGTTATACGTTATAACGTAATGCTACATAACGTTATACGTTATAACGTAATAGTATACAACGTTATACGTTATAACGTAATGCTACATATCGTTATACGTTATAACGTAATAGTATACAACGTTATACGTTATAACGTAATGCTACATAACGTTATACGTTATAACGTAATAGTATACAACGTTATACGTTATAACGTAATGCTATCTAACGTTATACGTTATAACGTAATAGTATACAACGTTATACGTTATAACGTAATGCTACATATCGTTATACGTATAACGTAATAGTATACAACGTTATACATTATAACGTAATGCTACATAACGTTATACGTTATAAGATACTAGTATAAAGCGTCATACGTTATAACATTATGCTACATAACATTATACGTTATAACGTAATAGTATACAACGTTATACGTTATAACGTAATGCTACATATCGTTATACGTATAACGTAATAGTATACAACGTTATACGTTATAACGTAATGCTACATAACGTTATACGTTATAAGGTAGTAGTATACAACGTTATACGTTATAACGTAATGCTACATAACGTTATACGTTATAACGTACTAGTATACAACGTTATACGTTATAACGTAATGCTACATATCGTTATACGTTATAACGTAATAGTATACAACGTTATACGTTATAACGTAATGCTACATAACGTTATACGTTATAACGTAATAGTATACAACGTTATACGTTATAACGTAATGCTATCTAACGTTATACGTTATAACGTAATAGTATACAACGTTATACGTTATAACGTAATGCTACATATCGTTATACGTATAACGTAATAGTATACAACGTTATACGTTATAACGTAATGCTACATAACGTTATACGTTATAAGATACTAGTATAAAGCGTCATACGTTATAACATTATGCTACATAACATTATACGTTATAACGTAATAGTATACAACGTTATACGTTATAACGTAATGCTACATATCGTTATACGTATAACGTAATAGTATACAACGTTATACGTTATAACGTAATGCTACATAACGTTATACGTTATAACGTAATAGTATACAACGTTATACGTTATAACGTAATGCTACATAACGTTATACGTTATAACGTACTAGTATACAACGTTATACGTTATAACGTCGTGCTACATAACGTTATACGTTATAACGTACTAGTATAAAACGTTATACGTTATAACGTAATGCTACATAACGTTATACGTTATAACGTAATAGTAAACAACGTTATACGTTATAACGTAATGCTACATAAGGTTATACGTTATAAGGTAATAGTATACAACGTTATATGTTATAGCATAATGCTACATAACGTTATACGTTATAACGTAATGCTACATAACGTTATACGTTATAAGGTAGTAGTATACAACGTTATACGTTATAACGTAATGCTACATAACGTTATACGTTATAAGGTACTAGTATACAACGTTATACGTTATAACGTCGTGCTACATAACGTTATACGTTATAACGTAATAGTATACAACGTTATACGTTATAACGTAATGCTACATAGCGTTATACGTTATAACGTAATAGTATACACCGTTATACGTTATAACGTCGTGCTACATAACGTTATACGTTATAACGTAATAGTATACAACGTTATACGTTATAACGTAATGCTACATAACGTTATACGTTATAACGTAATAGTACACAACGTTATACGTTATAACGTAATGCTACATAACGTTATACGTTATAACGTAAAAGTATATAACGTTATACGTTATAACGTAATGCTACATAACGTAATACGTTATAAGGTAACAGTATATAACGTTATACGATATAACGTCGTGCAACATAACGTTATACGTTATAACGTATTGCTACATAACGTTATGCGTTATAACGTAATAGTATACAACGAAATACGTTATAACGTAATGCTACATAACGTTATACGTTATAAGGTAATAGTATATAACGTTATACGTTATAGCGTAATGCTACATAACGTTATACGTTATAAGGTAATAGTTTATAGCGATATACGTTATAACGTAATGCTACATAACGTAATACGTTATAAGGTAACAGTACATAGCGTTATACGATATAACGTAGTGCTACATAACGTTATACGTTATAACGTGGTGCTACATAACGTTATACGTTATAACGTCGTGCTACATAACGTTATACGTTACAACGTAATAGTATACAACGTTATACGTTATAACGTAATGCTACATAACGTTATACGTTATAACGTAATAGTATACAACGTTATACGTTATAACGTAATGCTATCTAACGTTATACGTTATAACGTAATAGTATACAACGTTATACGTTATAACGTAATGCTACATATCGTTATACGTTATAACGTAATAGTATACAACGTTATACGTTATAGCGTAATGCTACATAACGTTATACGTTATAACGTAATAGTATACAACGTTATACGTTATAACGTAATGCTACATAACATTATACGTTATAAGGTTATAGTATACAACGTTATATGTTATAGCATAATGCTACATAACGTTATACGTTATAACGTAATGCTACATAACGTTATACGTTATAAGGTAGTAGTATACAACGTTATACGTTATAACGTAATGCTACATAACGTTATACGTTATAACGTACTAGTATACAACGTTATACGTTATAACGCCGTGCTACATAACGTTATACGTTATAACGTACTAGTATAAAACGTTATACGTTATAACGTCGTGCTACATAACGTTATACGTTATAACGTAATAGTATACAACGTTATACGTTATAACGTAATGCTACATAACGTTATACGTTATAACGTAATAGTATACAACGTTATACGTTATAACGTAATGCTACATAACGTTGTACGTTATAACGTAATAGTATACAACGTTATACGTTATAACGTAATGCTACATAACGTTATACGTTATAAGGTAGTAGTATACAACGTTATACGTTATAACGTAATGCTACATAACGTTATACGTTATAACGTACTAGTATACAACGTTATGCGTTATAACGCCGTGCTACATAACGTTATACGTTATAACGTACTAGTATAAAACGTTATACGTTATAACGTCGTGCTACATAACGTTATACGTTATAACGTAATAGTATACAACGTTATACGTTATAACGTAATGCTACATAACGTTATACGTTATAACGTAATAGTATACAACGTTATACGTTATAACGTAATGCTACATAACGTTGTACGTTATAACGTAATAGTATACAACGTTATACGTTATAACGTAATGCTACATAACGTTATACGTTATAACGTGATAGTATACAACGTTATACGTTATAACGTAATGCTACATAACGTTATACGTTATAACGTAATAGTATACAACGTTATACGTTATAACGTAATGCTACATAAGGTTATACGTTATAAGGTAATATTATACAACGTTATATGTTATAGCATAATGCTACATAACGTTATACGTTATAACGTAATGCTACATAACGTTATACGTTATAAGGTAGTAGTATACAACGTTATACGTTATAACGTAATGCTACATAACGTTATACGTTATAAGGTACTAGTATACAACGTTATACGTTATAACGTCGTGCTACATACCGTTATACGTTATAACGTAATAGTATACAACGTTATACGTTATAACGTAATGCTACATAACGTTATACGTTATAACGTAATAGTATACACCGTTATACGTTATAACGTCGTGCTACATAACGTTATACGTTATAACGTAATAGCATACAACGTTATACGTTATAACGTAATGCTACATAACGTTATACGTTATAACGTAATAGTATACAACGTTATACGTTATAACGTAATGCTACATAACGTTATACGTTATAACGTAATAGTATATAACGTTATACGTTATAACGTAATGCTACATAACGTAATACGTTATAAGGTAACAGTATATAACGTTATACGATATAACGTAGTGCAACATAACGTTATACGTTATAACGTAGTGCTACATAACGTTATACGTTATAACGTAGTGCTACATAACGTTATACGTTATAACGTAATAGTATACAACGTTATACGTTATAACGTAATGCTCCATAACGTTATACGCTATAGCGTAATGCTACATAACGTTATACGTTATAAGGTAATAGTATATAACGGTATACGTTATAACGTAATGCTACATAACGTTATACGTTATAAGGTAATAGTATACAAAGTTATACGTTATAACGTAATGCTACATAACGTTATACGTTATAAGGTAATAGTATATAACGTATAACGTTATAAGGTAACAATATATAACGACATACGATATAACGTAATGCTACATAGCGTTATACGTTATAAGGTAAGCGTATATAACGTTATACGTTATGGCGTAATGCTACATAACATTATACGTTATAAGGTAATAGTATATAACGTTACACGTTATAACGTAGTGCCACATAACGTTATACGTTATAACGTAATAGTATAAAACGTTATACGTTATAACGTAATGCTACATAACGTCATACGTTATAACGTAATAGTAAACAACGTTATACGTTATAACGTAATGCTACATAAGGTTATACGTTATAAGGTAATAGTATACAACGTTATATGTTATAGCATAATGCTACATAACGTTATACGTTATAACGTAATGCTACATAACGTTATACGTTATAAGGTAGTAGTATACAACGTTATACGTTATAACGTAATGCTACATAACGTTATACGTTATAAGGTACTAGTATACAACGTTATACGTTATAACGTCGTGCTACATAACGTTATACGTTATAACGTAATAGTATACAACGTTATACGTTATAACGTAGTGCCACATAACGTTATACGTTATAACGTAATAGTATAAAACGTTATACGTTATAACGTAATGCTACATAACGTCATACGTTATAACGTAATAGTAAACAACGTTATACGTTATAACGTAATGCTACATAAGGTTATACGTTATAAGGTAATAGTATACAACGTTATATGTTATAGCATAATGCTACATAACGTTATACGGTATAACGTAATGCTACATAACGTTATACGTTATAAGGTAGTAGTATACAACGTTATACGTTATAACGTAATGCTACATAACGTTATACGTTATAAGGTACTAGTATACAACGTTATACGTTATAACGTCGTGCTACATAACGTTATACGTTATAACGTAATAGTATACAACGTTATACGTTATAACGTAATGCTACATAACGTTATACGTTATAACGTAATAGTATACAACGTTATACGTTATAACGTAATGGTACATAACGTTATACGTTATAACGTAATAGTATATAACGTTATACGTTATAACGTAATGCTACATAACGTAATACGTTATAAGGTAACAGTATATAACGTTATGCGATATAACGTCGTGCAACATAACGTTATACGTTATAACGTATTGCTACATAACGTTATGCGTTATAACGTAATAGTATACAACGAAATACGTTATAACGTAATGCTACATAACGTTATACGTTATAAGGTAATAGTATATAACGTTATACGTTATAGCGTAATGCTACATAACGTTATACGTTATAAGGTAATAGTTTATAGCGATATACGTTATAACGTAATGCTACATAACGTAATACGTTATAAGGTAACAGTACATAGCGTTATACGATATAACGTAGTGCTACATAACGTTATACGTTATAACGTGGTGCTACATAACGTTATACGTTATAACGTCGTGCTACATAACGTTATACGTTATAACGTAATAGTATACAACGTTATACGTTATAACGTAATGCTACATAACGTTATACGTTATAACGTAATAGTATACAACGTTATACGTTATAACGTAATGCTATCTAACGTTATACGTTATAACGTAATAGTATACAACGTTATACGTTATAACGTAATGCTACATATCGTTATACGTTATAACGTAATAGTATACAACGTTATACGTTATAGCGTAATGCTACATAACGTTATACGTTATAACGTAATAGTATACAACGTTATACGTTATAACGTAATGCTACATAACATTATACGTTATAAGGTTATAGTATACAACGTTATATGTTATAGCATAATGCTACATAACGTTATACGTTATAACGTAATGCTACATAACGTTATACGTTATAAGGTAGTAGTATACAACGTTATACGTTATAACGTAATGCTACATAACGTTATACGTTATAACGTACTAGTATACAACGTTATACGTTATAACGCCGTGCTACATAACGTTATACGTTATAACGTACTAGTATAAAACGTTATACGTTATAACGTCGTGCTACATAACGTTATACGTTATAACGTAATAGTATACAACGTTATACGTTATAACGTAATGCTACATAACGTTATACGTTATAACGTAATAGTATACAACGTTATACGTTATAACGTAATGCTACATAACGTTGTACGTTATAACGTAATAGTATACAACGTTATACGTTATAACGTAATGCTACATAACGTTATACGTTATAAGGTAGTAGTATACAACGTTATACGTTATAACGTAATGCTACTTAACGTTATACGTTATAACGTACTAGTATACAACGTTATGCGTTATAACGCCGTGCTACATAACGTTATACGTTATAACGTACTAGTATAAAACGTTATACGTTATAACGTCGTGCTACATAACGTTATACGTTATAACGTAATAGTATACAACGTTATACGTTATAACGTAATGCTACATAACGTTATACGTTATAACGTAATAGTATACAACGTTATACGTTATAACGTAATGCTACATAACGTTGTACGTTATAACGTAATAGTATACAACGTTATACGTTATAACGTAATGCTACATAACGTTATACGTTATAACGTAATAGTATACAACGTTATACGTTATAACGTAATGCTACATAACGTTATACGTTATAACGTAATAGTATACAACGTTATACGTTATAACGTAATGCTACATAAGGTTATACGTTATAAGGTAATAGTATACAACGTTATATGTTATAGCATAATGCTACATAACGTTATACGTTATAACGTAATGCTACATAACGTTATACGTTATAAGGTAGTAGTATACAACGTTATACGTTATAACGTAATGCTACATAACGTTATACGTTATAAGGTACTAGTATACAACGTTATACGTTATAACGTCGTGCTACATACCGTTATACGTTATAACGTAATAGTATACAACGTTATACGTTATAACGTAATGCTACATAACGTTATACGTTATAACGTAATAGTATATACCGTTATACGTTATAACGTCGTGCTACATAACGTTATACGTTATAACGTAATAGCATACAACGTTATACGTTATAACGTAATGCTACATAACGTTATACGTTATAACGTAATAGTATACAACGTTATACGTTATAACGTAATGCTACATAACGTTATACGTTATAACGTAATAGTATATAACGTTATACGTTATAACGTAATGCTACATAACGTAATACGTTATAAGGTAACAGTATATAACGTTATACGATATAACGTAGTGCAACATAACGTTATACGTTATAACGTAGTGCTACATAACGTTATACGTTATAACGTAGTGCTACATAACGTTATACGTTATAACGTAATAGTATACAACGTTATACGTTATAACGTAATGCTCCATAACGTTATACGCTATAGCGTAATGCTACATAACGTTATACGTTATAAGGTAATAGTATATAACGGTATACGTTATAACGTAATGCTACATAACGTTATACGTTATAAGGTAATAGTATACAAAGTTATACGTTATAACGTAATGCTACATAACGTTATACGTTATAAGGTAATAGTATATAACGTATAACGTTATAAGGTAACAATATATAACGACATACGATATAACGTAATGCTACATAGCGTTATACGTTATAAGGTAAGCGTATATAACGTTATACGTTATGGCGTAATGCTACATAACATTATACGTTATAAGGTAATAGTATATAACGTTACACGTTATAACGTAGTGCCACATAACGTTATACGTTATAACGTAATAGTATAAAACGTTATACGTTATAACGTAATGCTACATAACGTCATACGTTATAAGGTAATAGTATATAACGTATAACGTTATATGGTAACAATATATAACGATATACGTTATAACGTAATGCTACATAACGTTATACGTTATAAGGTAACAGTATATAACGTTATACGTTAGAACGTAATGCTACATAACGTTACACGATATAAGGTAATAGTATATAACGATATACGTTATAACGTAGTGCTACATAACGTTATACGTTATAAGGTAAGAGTATATAACGTTATACGTTATTACGTAATGCTACATAACGTTGTACGTTATAAGGTAATAGTATATAACGTTATACGTTATAACGTAGTGCTACATAACGTTATACGTTATAACGTAATAGTATAGAGCGTTATACGTTATAACGTAATGCTACATAACGTTATACGTTATAACGTAATAGTATACAACGTTATACGTTATAACGTAATGCTACATAACGTTATACGTTATAACGTAATAGTATACAACGTTATACGTTATAACGTAATGCTACATAACGTTATACGTTATAAGGTAATAGTATACCACGTTATACGTTATAACGTAATGCTACATAACGTTATACGTTATAACGTAATAGTATACAACGTTATACGTTATAACGTAATGCTACATAACGTTATACGTTATAACGTAATAGTATACAACGTTATACGTTATAACGTAATGCTACATAACGTAATACGTTATAAGGTAGCAGTACATAGCGTTATACGATATAACGTAGTGCTACATAACGTTATACGTTATAACGTGGTGCTACATAACGTTATACGTTATAACGTCGTGCTACATAACGTTATACGTTATAACGTAATAGTATACAACGTTATACGTTATAACGTAATGCTACATAACGTTATACGTTATAACGTAATAGTATACAACGTTATACGTTATAGCGTAATGCTACATAACGTTATACGTTATAAGGTAATAGTATATAACGTTATACGTTATAACGTAATGCTACATAACGTAATACGTTATAAGGTAACAGTACATAGCGTTATACGATATAACGTAGTGCTACATAACGTTATACGTTATAACGTGGTGCTACATAACGTTATACGTTATAACGTCGTGCTAAATAACGTTATACGTTATAACGTAATAGTATACAACGTTATACGTTATAACGTAATGCTACATATCGTTATACGTTATAACGTAATAGTATACAACGTTATACGTTAAAACGTAATGCTACATAACGTTATACGTTATAACGTAATAGTATACAACGTTATACGTTATAACGTAATGCTACATAACATTATGCGTTATAAGGTTATAGTATACAACGTTATATGTTATAGCATAATGCTACATAACGTTATACGTTATAACGTAATGCTACATAACGTTATACGTTATAAGGTAGTAGTATACAACGTTATACGTTATAGCGTAATGCTACATAACGTTATACGTTATAACGTACTAGTATACAACGTTATACGTTATAACGTCGTGCTACATAACGTTATACGTTATAACGTAGTAATATACAACGTTATACGTTATAACGTAATGCTACATAACGTTATACGTTATAACGTAATAGTATACAACGTTATACGTTATAACGTAATGCTACATATCGTTATACGTTATAACGTAATAGTATACAACGTTATACGTTATAACGTAATGCTACATAACGTTATACGTTATAACGTAATAGTATACAACGTTATACGTTATAACGTAATGCTATCTAACGTTATACGTTATAACGTAATAGTATACAACGTTATACGTTATAACGTAATGCTACATATCGTTATACGTATAACGTAATAGTATACAACGTTATACGTTATAACGTAATGCTACATAACGTTATACGTTATAAGATACTAGTATAAAGCGTCATACGTTATAACATTATGCTACATAACATTATACGTTATAAGGTTATAGTATACAACGTTATATGTTATAGCATAATGCTACATAACGTTATACGTTATAACGTAATGCTACATAACGTTATACGTTATAAGGTAGTAGTATACAACGTTATATGTTATAGCATAATGCTACATAACGTTATACGTTATAACGTAATGCTACATAACGTTATACGTTATAACGTAATAGTATACAGCGTTATACGTTATAACGTAATGCTATCTAACGTTATACGTTATAACGTAATAGTATACAACGTTATACGTTATAACGTAATGCTACATATCGTTATACGTTATAACGTAACAGTATACAACGTTATACGTTATAGCGTAATGCTACATAACGTTATACGTTATAACGTAATAGTATACAACGTTATACGTTATAACGTAATGCTACATAACATTATACGTTATAAGGTTATAGTATACAACGTTATATGTTATAGCATAATGCTACATAACGTTATACGTTATAACGTAATGCTACATAACGTTATACGTTATAAGGTAGTAGTATACAACGTTATACGTTATAACGTAATGCTACATAACGTTATACGTTATAACGTACTAGTATACAACGTTATACGTTATAACGCCGTGCTACATAACGTTATACGTTATAACGTACTAGTATAAAACGTTATACGTTATAACGTCGTGCTACATAACGTTATACGTTATAACGTAATAGTATACAACGTTATACGTTATAACGTAATGCTACATAACGTTATACGTTATAACGTAATAGTATACAACGTTATACGTTATAACGTAATGCTACATAACGTTGTACGTTATAACGTAATAGTATACAACGTTATACGTTATAACGTAATGCTACATAACGTTATACGTTATAAGGTAGTAGTATACAACGTTATACGTTATAACGTAATGCTACATAACGTTATACGTTATAACGTACTAGTATACAACGTTATACGTTATAACGCCGTGCTACATAACGTTATACGTTATAACGTACTAGTATAAAACGTTATACGTTATAACGTCGTGCTACATAACGTTATACGTTATAACGTAATAGTATACAACGTTATACGTTATAACGTAATGCTACATAACGTTATACGTTATAACGTAATAGTATACAACGTTATACGTTATAACGTAATGCTACATAACGTTGTACGTTATAACGTAATAGTATACAACGTTATACGTTATAACGTAATGCTACATAACGTTATACGTTATAACGTAATAGTATACAACGTTATACGTTATAACGTAATGCTACATAACGTTATACGTTATAACGTAATAGTATACAACGTTATACGTTATAACGTAATGCTACATAAGGTTATACGTTATAAGGTAATAGTATACAACGTTATATGTTATAGCATAATGCTACATAACGTTATACGTTATAACGTAATGCTACATAACGTTATACGTTATAAGGTAGTAGTATACAACGTTATACGTTATAACGTAATGCTACATAACGTTATACGTTATAAGGTACTAGTATACAACGTTATACGTTATAACGTCGTGCTACATACCGTTATACGTTATAACGTAATAGTATACAACGTTATACGTTATAACGTAATGCTACATAACGTTATACGTTATAACGTAATAGTATACACCGTTATACGTTATAACGTCGTGCTACATAACGTTATACGTTATAACGTAATAGTATACAACGTTATACGTTATAACGTAATGCTACATAACGTTATACGTTATAACGTAATAGTATACAACGTTATACGTTATAACGTAATGCTACATAACGTTATTCGTTATAACGTAATAGTATATAACGTTATACGTTATAACGTAATGCTACATAACGTAATACGTTATAAGGTAACAGTATATAACGTTATACGATATAACGTAGTGCAACATAACGTTATACGTTATAACGTAGTGCTACATAACGTTATACGTTATAACGTAGTGCTACATAACGTTATACGTTATAACGTAATAGTATACAACGTTATACGTTATAACGTAATGCTCCATAACGTTATACGCTATAGCGTAATGCTACATAACGTTATACGTTATAAGGTAATAGTATATAACGGTATACGTTATAACGTAATGCTACATAACGTTATACGTTATAAGGTAATAGTATACAAAGTTATACGTTATAACGTAATGCTACATAACGTTATACGTTATAAGGTAATAGTATATAACGTATAACGTTATAAGGTAACAATATATAACGACATACGATATAACGTAATGCTACATAGCGTTATACGTTATAAGGTAAGCGTATATAACGTTATACGTTATGGCGTAATGCTACATAACATTATACGTTATAAGGTAATAGTATATAACGTTACACGTTATAACGTAGTGCCACATAACGTTATACGTTATAACGTAATAGTATAAAACGTTATACGTTATAACGTAATGCTACATAACGTTGTACGTTATAACGTAGTGCTACATAACGTTATACGTTATAACGTAATAGTATACAACGTTATACGTTATAACGTAATGCTCCATAACGTTATACGCTATAGCGTAATGCTACATAACGTTATACGTTATAAGGTAATAGTATATAACGGTATACGTTATAACGTAATGCTACATAACGTTATACGTTATAAGGTAATAGTATACAAAGTTATACGTTATAACGTAATGCTACATAACGTTATACGTTATAAGGTAATAGTATATAACGTATAACGTTATAAGGTAACAATATATAACGACATACGATATAACGTAATGCTACATAGCGTTATACGTTATAAGGTAAGCGTATATAACGTTATACGTTATGGCGTAATGCTACATAACATTATACGTTATAAGGTAATAGTATATAACGTTACACGTTATAACGTAGTGCCACATAACGTTATACGTTATAACGTAATAGTATACAACGTTATACGTTATAACGTAATGCTACATAACGTTGTACGTTATAACGTAATAGTATACAACGTTATACGTTATAACGTAATGCTACATAACGTTATACGTTATAACGTAATAGTATACAACGTTATACGTTATAACGTAATGCTACATAACGTTATACGTTATAAGGTAATAGTATACAAAGTTATACGTTATAACGTAATGCTACATAACGTTATACGTTATAAGGTAATAGTATATAACGTATAACGTTATAAGGTAACAATATATAACGACATACGATATAACGTAATGCTACATAGCGTTATACGTTATAAGGTAAGCGTATATAATGCGTTATACGTTATGGCGTAATGCTACATAACATTATACGTTATAAGGTAATAGTATATAACGTTACACGTTATAACGTAGTGCTACATAACGTTATACGTTATAACGTAATAGTATAAAACGTTATACGTTATAACGTAATGCTATCTAACGTTATACGTTATAACGTAATAGTATACAACGTTATACGTTATAACGTAATGCTACATATCGTTATACGTTATAACGTAACAGTCTACAACGTTATACGTTATAGCGTAATGCTACATAACGTTATACGTTATAACGTAATAGTATACAACGTTATACGTTATAACGTAATGCTACATAACATTATACGTTATAAGGTTATAGTATACAACGTTATATGTTATAGCATAATGCTACATAACGTTATACGTTATAACGTAATGCTACATAACGTTATACGTTATAAGGTAGTAGTATACAACGTTATACGTTATAACGTAATGCTACATAACGTTATACGTTATAACGTACTAGTATACAACGTTATACGTTATAACGCCGTGCTACATAACGTTATACGTTATAACGTACTAGTATAAAACGTTATACGTTATAACGTCGTGCTACATAACGTTATACGTTATAACGTAATAGTATACAACGTTATACGTTATAACGTAATGCTACATAACGTTATACGTTATAACGTAATAGTATACAACGTTATACGTTATAACGTAATGCTACATAACGTTGTACGTTATAACGTAATAGTATACAACGTTATACGTTATAACGTAATGCTACATAACGTTATACGTTATAAGGTAGTAGTATACAACGTTATACGTTATAACGTAATGCTACATAACGTTATACGTTATAACGTACTAGTATACAACGTTATACGTTATAACGCCGTGCTACATAACGTTATACGTTATAACGTACTAGTATAAAACGTTATACGTTATAACGTCGTGCTACATAACGTTATACGTTATAACGTAATAGTATACAACGTTATACGTTATAACGTAATGCTACATAACGTTATACGTTATAACGTAATAGTATACAACGTTATACGTTATAACGTAATGCTACATAACGTTGTACGTTATAACGTAATAGTATACAACGTTATACGTTATAACGTAATGCTACATAACGTTATACGTTATAACGTAATAGTATACAACGTTATACGTTATAACGTAATGCTACATAACGTTATACGTTATAACGTAATAGTATACAACGTTATACGTTATAACGTAATGCTACATAAGGTTATACGTTATAAGGTAATAGTATACAACGTTATATGTTATAGCATAATGCTACATAACGTTATACGTTATAACGTAATGCTACATAACGTTATACGTTATAAGGTAGTAGTATACAACGTTATACGTTATAACGTAATGCTACATAACGTTATACGTTATAAGGTACTAGTATACAACGTTATACGTTATAACGTCGTGCTACATACCGTTATACGTTATAACGTAATAGTATACAACGTTATACGTTATAACGTAATGCTACATAACGTTATACGTTATAACGTAATAGTATACACCGTTATACGTTATAACGTCGTGCTACATAACGTTATACGTTATAACGTAATAGTATACAACGTTATACGTTATAACGTAATGCTACATAACGTTATACGTTATAACCTAATAGTATACAACGTTATACGTTATAACGTAATGCTACATAACGTTATACGTTATAACGTAATAGTATATAACGTTATACGTTATAACGTAATGCTACATAACGTAATACGTTATAAGGTAACAGTATATAACGTTATACGATATAACGTAGTGCAACATAACGTTATACGTTATAACGTAGTGCTACATAACGTTATACGTTATAACGTAGTGCTACATAACGTTATACGTTATAACGTAATAGTATACAACGTTATACGTTATAACGTAATGCTCCATAACGTTATACGCTATAGCGTAATGCTACATAACGTTATACGTTATAAGGTAATAGTATATAACGGTATACGTTATAACGTAATGCTACATAACGTTATACGTTATAAGGTAATAGTATACAAAGTTATACGTTATAACGTAATGCTACATAACGTTATACGTTATAAGGTAATAGTATATAACGTATAACGTTATAAGGTAACAATATATAACGACATACGATATAACGTAATGCTACATAGCGTTATACGTTATAAGGTAAGCGTATATAACGTTATACGTTATGGCGTAATGCTACATAACATTATACGTTATAAGGTAATAGTATATAACGTTACACGTTATAACGTAGTGCCACATAACGTTATACGTTATAACGTAATAGTATAAAACGTTATACGTTATAACGTAATGCTACATAACGTCATACGTTATAAGGTAATAGTATATAACGTATAACGTTATATGGTAACAATATATAACGATATACGTTATAACGTAATGCTACATAACGTTATACGTTATAAGGTAACAGTATATAACGTTATACGTTAGAACGTAATGCTACATAACGTTACACGATATAAGGTAATAGTATATAACGATATACGTTATAACGTACTGCTACATAACGTTATACGTTATAAGGTAAGAGTATATAACGTTATACGTTATTACGTAATGCTACATAACGTTGTACGTTATAAGGTAATAGTATATAACGTTATACGTTATAACGTAGTGCTACATAACGTTATACGTTATAACGTAATAGTATAGAGCGTTATACGTTATAACGTAACGCTACATAACGTTATACGTTATAACGTAATAGTATACAACGTTATACGTTATAACGTAATGCTACATAACGTTATACGTTATAACGTAATAGTATACAACGTTATACGTTATAACGTAATGCTACATAACGTTATACGTTATAAGGTAATAGTATACCACGTTATACGTTATAACGTAATGCTACATAACGCTATACGTTATAACGTAATAGTATACAACGTTATACGTTATAACGTAATGCTACATAACGTTATACGTTATAACGTAATAGTATACAACGTTATACGTTATAACGTAATGCTACATAACGTAATACGTTATAAGGTAGCAGTACATAGCGTTATACGATATAACGTAGTGCTACATAACGTTATACGTTATAACGTGGTGCTACATAACGTTATACGTTATAACGTCGTGCTACATAACGTTATACGTTATAACGTAATAGTATACAACGTTATACGTTATAACGTAATGCTACATAACGTTATACGTTATAACGTAATAGTATACAACGTTATACGTTATAGCGTAATGCTACATAACGTTATACGTTATAAGGTAATAGTATATAACGTTATACGTTATAACGTAATGCTACATAACGTAATACGTTATAAGGTAACAGTACATAGCGTTATACGATATAACGTAGTGCTACATAACGTTATACGTTATAACGTGGTGCTACATAACGTTATACGTTATAACGTCGTGCTAAATAACGTTATACGTTATAACGTAATAGTATACAACGTTATACGTTATAACGTAATGCTACATATCGTTATACGTTATAACGTAATAGTATACAACGTTATACGTTAAAACGTAATGCTACATAACGTTATACGTTATAACGTAATAGTATACAACGTTATACGTTATAACGTAATGCTACATAACATTATGCGTTATAAGGTTATAGTATACAACGTTATATGTTATAGCATAATGCTACATAACGTTATACGTTATAACGTAATGCTACATAACGTTATACGTTATAAGGTAGTAGTATACAACGTTATACGTTATAGCGTAATGCTACATAACGTTATACGTTATAACGTACTAGTATACAACGTTATACGTTATAACGTCGTGCTACATAACGTTATACGTTATAACGTAGTAATATACAACGTTATACGTTATAACGTAATGCTACATAACGTTATACGTTATAACGTAATAGTATACAACGTTATACGTTATAACGTAATGCTACATATCGTTATACGTTATAACGTAATAGTATACAACGTTATACGTTATAACGTAATGCTACATAACGTTATACGTTATAACGTAATAGTATACAACGTTATACGTTATAACGTAATGCTATCTAACGTTATACGTTATAACGTAATAGTATACAACGTTATACGTTATAACGTAATGCTACATATCGTTATACGTATAACGTAATAGTATACAACGTTATACGTTATAACGTAATGCTACATAACGTTATACGTTATAAGATACTAGTATAAAGCGTCATACGTTATAACATAATGCTACATAACATTATACGTTATAAGGTTATAGTATACAACGTTATATGTTATAGCATAATGCTACATAACGTTATACGTTATAACGTAATGCTACATAACGTTATACGTTATAAGGTAGTAGTATACAACGTTATATGTTATAGCATAATGCTACATAACGTTATACGTTATAACGTAATGCTACATAACGTTATACGTTATAACGTAATAGTATACAGCGTTATACGTTATAACGTAATGCTATCTAACGTTATACGTTATAACGTAATAGTATACAACGTTATACGTTATAACGTAATGCTACATATCGTTATACGTTATAACGTAATAGTATACAACGTTATACGTTATAGCGTAATGCTACATAACGTTATACGTTATAACGTAATAGTATACAACGTTATACGTTATAACGTAATCCTACATAACATTATACGTTATAAGGTTATAGTATACAACGTTATATGTTATAGCATAATGCTACATAACGTTATACGTTATAACGTAATGCTACATAACGTTATACGTTATAACGTAATAGTATACAACGTTATACGTTGTAACGTAATGCTACATAACGTTGTACGTTATAACGTAATAGTATACAACGTTATACGTTATAACGTAATGCTACATAACGTTATACGTTATAAGGTAGTAGTATACAACGTTATACGTTATAACGTAATGCTACATAACGTTATACGTTATAACGTACTAGTATACAACGTTATACGTTATAACGCCGTGCTACATAACGTTATACGTTATAACGTACTAGTATAAAACGTTATACGTTATAACGTCGTGCTACATAACGTTATAAGTTATAACGTAATAGTATACAACGTTATACGTTATAACGTAATGCTACATAACGTTATACGTTATAACGTAATAGTATACAACGTTATACGTTATAACGTAATGCTACATAACGTTGTACGTTATAACGTAATAGTATACAACGTTATACGTTATAACGTAATGCTACATAACGTTATACGTTATAACGTAATAGTATACAACGTTATACGTTATAACGTAATGCTACATAACGTTATACGTTATAACGTAATAGTATACAACGTTATACGTTATAACGTAATGCTACATAAGGTTATACGTTATAAGGTAATAGTATACAACGTTATATGTTATAGCATAATGCTACATAACGTTATACGTTATAACGTAATGCTACATAACGTTATACGTTATAAGGTAGTAGTATACAACGTTATACGTTATAACGTAATGCTACATAACGTTATACGTTATAAGGTACTAGTATACAACGTTATACGTTATAACGTCGTGCTACATACCGTTATACGTTATAACGTAATAGTATACAACGTTATACGTTATAACGTAATGCTACATAACGTTATACGTTATAACGTAATAGTATACACCGTTATACGTCATAACGTCGTGCTACATAACGTTATACGTTATAACGTAATAGTATACAACGTTATACGTTATAACGTAATGCTACATAACGTTATACGTTATAACGTAATAGTATACAACGTTATACGTTATAACGTAATGCTACATAACGTTATACGTTATAACGTAATAGTATATAACGTTATACGTTATAACGTAATGCTACATAACGTAATACGTTATAAGGTAACAGTATATAACGTTATACGATATAACGTAGTGCAACATAACGTTATACGTTATAACGTAGTGCTACATAACGTTATACGTTATAACGTAGTGCTACATAACGTTATACGTTATAACGTAATAGTATACAACGTTATACGTTATAACGTAATGCTCCATAACGTTATACGCTATAGCGTAATGCTACATAACGTTATACGTTATAAGGTAATAGTATATAACGGTATACGTTATAACGTAATGCTACATAACGTTATACGTTATAAGGTAATAGTATACAAAGTTATACGTTATAACGTAATGCTACATAACGTTATACGTTATAAGGTAATAGTATATAACGTATAACGTTATAAGGTAACATTATATAACGACATACGATATAACGTAATGCTACATAGCGTTATACGTTATAAGGTAAGCGTATATAACGTTATACGTTATGGCGTAATGCTACATAACATTATACGTTATAAGGTAATAGTATATAACGTTACACGTTATAACGTAGTGCCACATAACGTTATACGTTATAACGTAATAGTATAAAACGTTATACGTTATAACGTAATGCTACATAACGTCATACGTTATAAGGTAATAGTATATAACGTATAACGTTATATGGTAACAATATATAACGATATACGTTATAACGTAATGCTACATAACGTTATACGTTATAAGGTAACAGTATATAACGTTATACGTTAGAACGTAATGCTACATAACGTTACACGATATAAGGTAATAGTATATAACGATATACGTTATAACGTACTGCTACATAACGTTATACGTTATAAGGTAAGAGTATATAACGTTATACGTTATTACGTAATGCTACATAACGTTGTACGTTATAAGGTAATAGTATATAACGTTATACGTTATAACGTAGTGCTACATAACGTTATACGTTATAACGTAATAGTATAGAGCGTTATACGTTATAACGTAATGCTACATAACGTTATACGTTATAACGTAATAGTATACAACGTTATACGTTATAACGTAATGCTACATAACGTTATACGTTATAACGTAATAGTATACAACGTTATACGTTATAACGTAATGCTACATAACGTTATACGTTATAAGGTAATAGTATACCACGTTATACGTTATAACGTAATGCTACATAACGTTATACGTTATAACGTAATAGTATACAACGTTATACGTTATAACGTAATGCTACATAACGTTATACGTTATAACGTAATAGTATACAACGTTATACGTTATAACGTAATGCTACATAACGTAATACGTTATAAGGTAGCAGTACATAGCGTTATACGATATAACGTAGTGCTACATAACGTTATACGTTATAACGTGGTGCTACATAACGTTATACGTTATAACGTCGTGCTACATAACGTTATACGTTATAACGTAATAGTATACAACGTTATACGTTATAACGTAATGCTACATAACGTTATACGTTATAACGTAATAGTATACAACGTTATACGTTATAGCGTAATGCTACATAACGTTATACGTTATAAGGTAATAGTATATAACGTTATACGTTATAACGTAATGCTACATAACGTAATACGTTATAAGGTAACAGTACATAGCGTTATACGATATAACGTAGTGCTACATAACGTTATACGTTATAACGTGGTGCTACATAACGTTATACGTTATAACGTCGTGCTAAATAACGTTATACGTTATAACGTAATAGTATACAACGTTATACGTTATAACGTAATGCTACATATCGTTATACGTTATAACGTAATAGTATACAACGTTATACGTTAAAACGTAATGCTACATAACGTTATACGTTATAACGTAATAGTATACAACGTTATACGTTATAACGTAATGCTACATAACATTATGCGTTATAAGGTTATAGTATACAACGTTATATGTTATAGCATAATGCTACATAACGTTATACGTTATAACGTAATGCTACATAACGTTATACGTTATAAGGTAGTAGTATACAACGTTATACGTTATAGCGTAATGCTACATAACGTTATACGTTATAACGTACTAGTATACAACGTTATACGTTATAACGTCGTGCTACATAACGTTATACGTTATAACGTAGTAATATACAACGTTATACGTTATAACGTAATGCTACATAACGTTATACGTTATAACGTAATAGTATACAACGTTATACGTTATAACGTAATGCTACATATCGTTATACGTTATAACGTAATAGTATACAACGTTATACGTTATAACGTAATGCTACATAACGTTATACGTTATAACGTAATAGTATACAACGTTATACGTTATAACGTAATGCTATCTAACGTTATACGTTATAACGTAATAGTATACAACGTTATACGTTATAACGTAATGCTACATATCGTTATACGTATAACGTAATAGTATACAACGTTATACGTTATAACGTAATGCTACATAACGTTATACGTTATAAGATACTAGTATAAAGCGTCATACGTTATAACATAATGCTACATAACGTTATACGTTATAAGGTAATAGTATACAACGTTATACGTTATAACCTAATGCTACATAACGTTATACGTTATAAGGAAATAATATATAACGTATAACGTTAGAAGGTAACAATATATAACGATATACGTTATAACGTAATGCTACATAACGTTATACGTTATAAGGTACTAGTATACAACGTTATACGTTATAACGTAATGCTACATAACGTTATACGTTATAACGCAATAGTATACATCGTTATACGTTATAACGTAATGCTACATAACGTTATACGTTATAACGTAATAGTATAGAGCGTTATACGTTATAACGTAATGCTACATAACGTTATACGTTATAACGTAATAGTATACAACGTTATACGTTATAACGTAATGCTACATAACGTAATACGTTATAAGGTAACAGTATATAACGTTATACGATATAACGTAGTGCAACATAACGTTATACGTTATAACGTAGTGCTACATAACGTTATACGTTATAACGTAGTGCTACATAACGTTATACGTTATAACGTAATAGTATACAACGTTATACGTTATAACGTAATGCTCCATAACGTTATACGCTATAGCGTAATGCTACATAACGTTATACGTTATAAGGTAATAGTATATAACGGTATACGTTATAACGTAATGCTACATAACGTTATACGTTATAAGGTAATAGTATACAAAGTTATACGTTATAACGTAATGCTACATAACGTTATACGTTATAAGGTAATAGTATATAACGTATAACGTTATAAGGTAACATTATATAACGACATACGATATAACGTAATGCTACATAGCGTTATACGTTATAAGGTAAGCGTATATAACGTTATACGTTATGGCGTAATGCTACATAACATTATACGTTATAAGGTAATAGTATATAACGTTACACGTTATAACGTAGTGCCACATAACGTTATACGTTATAACGTAATAGTATAAAACGTTATACGTTATAACGTAATGCTACATAACGTCATACGTTATAAGGTAATAGTATATAACGTATAACGTTATATGGTAACAATATATAACGATATACGTTATAACGTAATGCTACATAACGTTATACGTTATAAGGTAACAGTATATAACGTTATACGTTAGAACGTAATGCTACATAACGTTACACGATATAAGGTAATAGTATATAACGATATACGTTATAACGTACTGCTACATAACGTTATACGTTATAAGGTAAGAGTATATAACGTTATACGTTATTACGTAATGCTACATAACGTTGTACGTTATAAGGTAATAGTATATAACGTTATACGTTATAACGTAGTGCTACATAACGTTATACGTTATAACGTAATAGTATAGAGCGTTATACGTTATAACGTAATGCTACATAACGTTATACGTTATAACGTAATAGTATACAACGTTATACGTTATAACGTAATGCTACATAACGTTATACGTTATAACGTAATAGTATACAACGTTATACGTTATAACGTAATGCTACATAACGTTATACGTTATAAGGTAATAGTATACCACGTTATACGTTATAACGTAATGCTACATAACGTTATACGTTATAACGTAATAGTATACAACGTTATACGTTATAACGTAATGCTACATAACGTTATACGTTATAACGTAATAGTATACAACGTTATACGTTATAACGTAATGCTACATAACGTAATACGTTATAAGGTAGCAGTACATAGCGTTATACGATATAACGTAGTGCTACATAACGTTATACGTTATAACGTGGTGCTACATAACGTTATACGTTATAACGTCGTGCTACATAACGTTATACGTTATAACGTAATAGTATACAACGTTATACGTTATAACGTAATGCTACATAACGTTATACGTTATAACGTAATAGTATACAACGTTATACGTTATAGCGTAATGCTACATAACGTTATACGTTATAAGGTAATAGTATATAACGTTATACGTTATAACGTAATGCTACATAACGTAATACGTTATAAGGTAACAGTACATAGCGTTATACGATATAACGTAGTGCTACATAACGTTATACGTTATAACGTGGTGCTACATAACGTTATACGTTATAACGTCGTGCTAAATAACGTTATACGTTATAACGTAATAGTATACAACGTTATACGTTATAACGTAATGCTACATATCGTTATACGTTATAACGTAATAGTATACAACGTTATACGTTAAAACGTAATGCTACATAACGTTATACGTTATAACGTAATAGTATACAACGTTATACGTTATAACGTAATGCTACATAACATTATGCGTTATAAGGTTATAGTATACAACGTTATATGTTATAGCATAATGCTACATAACGTTATACGTTATAACGTAATGCTACATAACGTTATACGTTATAAGGTAGTAGTATACAACGTTATACGTTATAGCGTAATGCTACATAACGTTATACGTTATAACGTACTAGTATACAACGTTATACGTTATAACGTCGTGCTACATAACGTTATACGTTATAACGTAGTAATATACAACGTTATACGTTATAACGTAATGCTACATAACGTTATACGTTATAACGTAATAGTATACAACGTTATACGTTATAACGTAATGCTACATATCGTTATACGTTATAACGTAATAGTATACAACGTTATACGTTATAACGTAATGCTACATAACGTTATACGTTATAACGTAATAGTATACAACGTTATACGTTATAACGTAATGCTATCTAACGTTATACGTTATAACGTAATAGTATACAACGTTATACGTTATAACGTAATGCTACATATCGTTATACGTATAACGTAATAGTATACAACGTTATACGTTATAACGTAATGCTACATAACGTTATACGTTATAAGATACTAGTATAAAGCGTCATACGTTATAACATAATGCTACATAACGTTATACGTTATAAGGTAATAGTATACAACGTTATACGTTATAACCTAATGCTACATAACGTTATACGTTATAAGGAAATAATATATAACGTATAACGTTAGAAGGTAACAATATATAACGATATACGTTATAACGTAATGCTACATAACGTTATACGTTATAAGGTACTAGTATACAACGTTATACGTTATAACGTAATGCTACATAACGTTATACGTTATAACGCAATAGTATACATCGTTATACGTTATAACGTAATGCTACATAACGTTATACGTTAAAAGGTAATAGTATATAACGTTATACGTTATAACGCAGTGCTACATAACGTTATACGTTATAACGTAATAGTATACAACGTTATACGTTATATCGTAATGCTACATAACGTCATACGTTATAACGTAATAGTATACAACGTTATACGTTATTGCGTAATGCTACATAACGTCATACGTTATAAGGTAATAGTATATAACGTATAACGTTATAAGGTAACAATATATAACGACATACGATATAACGTAATGCTACATAGCGTTATACGTTATAAGGTAAGCGTATATAACGTTATACGTTATGGCGTAATGCTACATAACATTATACGTTATAAGGTAATAGTATATAACGTTACACGTTATAACGTAGTGCTACATAACGTTATACGTTATAACGTAATAGTATAAAACGTTATACGTTATAACGTAATGCAACATAACGTCATACGTTATAAGGTAATAGTATATAACGTATAACGTTATATGGTAACAATATATAACGATATACGTTATAACGTAATGCTACATAACGTTATACGTTATAAGGTAACAGTATATAACGTTATACGTTATAACGTAATGCTACATAACGTTATACGTTATAAGGTAATAGTATACAAAGTTATACGTTATAACGTAATGCTACATAACGTTATACGTTATAAGGTAATAGTATATAACGTATAACGTTATAAGGTAACAATATATAACGACATACGATATAACGTAATGCTACATAGCGTTATACGTTATAAGGTAAGCGTATATAATGCGTTATACGTTATGGCGTAATGCTACATAACATTATACGTTATAAGGTAACAGTATATAACGTTATACGTTAGAACGTAATGCTACATAACGTTACACGATATAAGGTAATAGTATATAACGATATACGTTATAACGTAGTGCTACATAACGTTATACGTTATAAGGTAAGAGTATATAACGTTATACGTTATTACGTAATGCTACATAACGTTGTACGTTATAAGGTAATAGTATATAACGTTATACGTTATAACGTAGTGCTACATAGCGTTATACGTTATAACGTAATAGTATAGAACGTTATACGTTATAACGTAATGCTACATAACGTTATACGTTATAACGTAATAGTATACAACGTTATACGTTATAACGTAATGCTACATAACGTTATACGTTATAAGGTACTAGTATACAACGTTATACGTTATAACGTCGTGCTACATAACGTTATACGTTATAAGGTAGTAGTATACAACGTTATACGTTATAACGTAATGCTACATAACGTTATACGTTATAAGGTACTAGTATACAACGTTATACGTTATAACGTCGTGCTACATAACGTTATACGTTATAACGTAATAGTATACAACGTTATACGTTATAACGTAATGCTACATAACGTTATACGTTATAACGTAATAGTATACAACGTTATACGTTATAACGTAACGCTATCTAACGTTATACGTTATAACGTAATAGTATAAACGTTATACGTTATAACGTAGTAGTACAAACGTTATACGTTATAACGAAATGCTACATAACGTTATACGTTATAAGGTAATAGTATATAACGTTATACGTTGAAACGTAGTGCTACATAACGTTATACGTTATAACGTAATAGTATAAAACGTTATACGTTATAACGTAATGCTACATAACGTCATACGCTATAAGGTAATAGTATATAACGTATAACGTTATAAGGTAACAATATATAACGATATACGTTATAACGTAATGCTACATAACGTTATACGTTATAAGGTAGTAGTATACAACGTTACACGTTATAACGTAATGCTACATAAAGTTATACCTTATAAGCTAATACTATACAACGTTATACGTTATAACGTAATGCTACATAACGTTATACGTTATAACGTAATAGTATACAACGTTATACGTTATAAGGTAATGCTACATAACGTTATACGTTATAAGGTAATAGTATATAACGTTATACGTTATCGCGTAATGCTACATAACGTTATACATTATAAGGTAATTGCATATAACGTTATACGTTATAACGTAATGCTACATAACGTTATACGTTATGAGGTAATAGTATATAACGTTATACGTTATAACGTAGTGCTACGTAACGTTATACGTTATAAGGTAATAGTATATAACGCTATACGTTATAACGTAATGCTACATAACGTTATACGTTTTGAGGTAGTAGTATATAACGTTATACGTTATAACGTAGTGCTACATAACGTTATACGTAATAACGTAATGCTACATAACGTTATACGTTATAACGTAATCGTATACAACATTGTACGTTATAGCGTAATGCTACATAACGTTATACGCTATAAGGTAGTAGTATACAACGTTATACGTTATAACGTAATGCTACAAAACGTTATACGTTAGATCGTAATGCTACATAACGTTATACATTATAACGTAACCGTATACAACGTTGTACGTTATAACGTAACGCTACATAACGTTATACGTTATAACGTAATAGTATACAACGTTATACGCTATAACGTAGTGCTACATAACGTTATACGTTATAACGCAATGCTACATAACGTTATACGTTATAACGCAATCGTATACAACGTTATACGTTATAACGCAATGCTACATAACGTTATACGTTATAAGGTAATAGTATATAACGTTATACGTTATAACGTAGTGCTACATAACGTTATACGTTATAACGCAATGCTACATAACGTTATACGTTATAACGCAATCGTATACAACGTTATACGTTATAACGTAATGCTACAAAACGTTATACGTTATAAGGTAGTAGTATACAACGTTATACGTTATAACGTAATGCTACATATCGTTATACCTTATAAGCTAATAGTATATAACGTTATACGTTATAACGTAATCGTATACAACGTTATACGTTATAACGTAATGCTACATAACGTTTTACGTTATAAGGTAGTAGTATACAACGTTACACGTTCTAACGTAATGCTACATAAAGTTATACCTTATAAGCTAATAGTATACAACGTTGTACGTTATAACGTAATGCTACATAACGTTATACGTTATAACGTAATAGTATACAACGTTATACGTTATAACGTAATGCTACATAACGTTATACGTTATAAGGTAGTAGTATACAACGTTGCACGTTATAACGTAATGCTACATAAAGTTATACCTTATAAGCTAATAGTATACAACGTTATACGTTATAACGTAATGCTACAGAACGTTATACGTTATAACGTAATTCTATACAACGTTATACGTTATAAGGTAATGCTACATAACGTTATACGTTATAAGGTAATAGTATATAACGTTATACGTTATAACGTAATGCTACATAACGTTATACGTTATATGGTAATAGTATATAGCGTTATACATTATAAGGGAACAGTATATAACTTTATACGTGATGATGTAATTGAATATAGCGTACAACGTTATAAGGTAATAGTATATGTCGTATAACGTTATAAGGTAATAGTATATAACGTATAACGTTATCAGGTAATAGTATATAACGTATAACGTTATGATGTAATTGTATATAACGTTATACGTTATAAGGTAATTGTATACAGCCTTATACGTTATAACGTAATGCTACATAACGTTATACGTTATAAGGTAATAGTATATAACGTATAACGTTATAAGGTAATAGTATATAACCTTATACGTTATAAGGCAATAGTATATAACGTTATACGTAATGACGTAGAACTACATAACATTGTACGTTATAACGTAATAGTATACAACGTTATACGTTATGAGGTAATAGTATATAACGTTATAGGTTATACGTTATCAGGTAATGGTATATAACGTATGACGTTATAAGATTACAGTATATAACGTATAACGATATAGGGTAATAGTATATAACCTTATTCGTTATAACGTAATGCTACATAACGTTATACGTTATATGGTATTTGTATACAACGTTATACGTTATAACGTAATGAGAGATAACGTATAACGTTCTAAGATAACAGTATATAACGGATAACGATACAAGGTAATAGTATATAATCTTATACGCTATAACGTAATGCTACATAACGTTATACGTTACAAGGTAATAGTATGTAACGTATAACGTTATAAGGTAATAGTATATAGCATTATACGTTGTAACGTAATGCTACATAACGTTATACGTTATAACGTAACAGTATGTAACGTTATATGTTATACGGTAATAATATATAATGTTATACGTTGTAACTTAATGCTGCATAACGTTATAAGTTATAACGTAGTGCTACATAACGTTATACGTTATATGGTAATAGTATATAGCGTTATACATTATAAGGTAACAGTATATAACTTCATACGTGATGATGTAATTGAATATAGCGTACAACGTTATAAGGTAATAGTATATAACGTATAACGTTATAAGGTAATAGTATATAACTTAGAACGGTGGGAATGCTTTCGACAGTGTTGGAATGCTTTCTACAGGCTTGGAATGCTTTCGACAGCATTGGAGTGCTTTCTACAGGCTTGGAATGCTTTCGAAAGGGTTGGAATGCTTTCTACAGTGTTGGAATGCTTTCTACAGGGTTGGAATGCTTTCTACAGTGTTGTAATGCTTTCTACAGAGTTGGAATACATTCCACAGAGTTGGAAAACGTTTTGCATTGTTAGAATGCTATGTACAGAGTTGGAATGCTTTCGACAGTGTTGGAACACATTTGTACAGAGTTGGAGTTCTTTCGACAGGGTTGGAATGCTTTTTACAGAGTTGGAATTCTTTCTACAGGGTTGGAATGCTTTCTACAGGGTTGGAATGCTTTCGACAGGGTTGGAATGCTTTCTACAGGGTTGGAATGCTTCCTACAGGGATGGAATGCTTTCTACAGTGTTGGAATGCTTTGGACAGAGTTGGAATGCTTTCGACAGTGTTGGAAAACATTTGTACAGAGTTGGGATGCTTTGTACAGAGTTCGAATGCTTTGGACAGAGTTGGAATGCTTTCTACAGGGTTGGAATGCTTTCTACAGGGTTGGAATGCTTTCTACAGTGTTGGAATGCTTTCGACAGCGTTTGAATGCTTTCGACAGAGTTGGAATACCTTTGTACAGAGTCAGAATGTTATGTACAGGGCTGGAATTCCTTCTACAGAGTTGCAATACCTTTGTACAGAGTTGGAATGCGATCTACAGGGTTGGAATACCTTTGTACAGAGTTGGAATGCTTTCTACAGGGTTGGAATGCTTTCTACAGAGTTGGAATGCTTTCTACAGGGTAGGAATGCTTTCGACAAAGTTGGAATACCTTTGTACAGGGCTGGAAATACTTCCTACAGGGTTGGAATGCTTTCTACAGGGTTGGAATGCTTTCTACAGGGTGGGAATGCTTTCGACAGGGTTGGAATGCTTTCGGCAGAGTTGGAATACCTTTGTACAGAGTCAGAATGTTATGTACAGCGTTGGAATTCATTCTACAGAGTTGGAATACCATTGTACAGAGTTGGAATGCTTTCTACAGGTTTGGAATACATTTGTACAGAGTTGGGATGCCTTCTACAGGGTTGGAATGCTTTCGACAGAGTGGGAATACCTTTGTACAGAGTCAGAATGTTATGTACAGGGTTGGAGCAGCTTTGTACAGGGTTGGAATACTTTCTGCAGTTTTGGAATGCTTTCTAGAGGGTTGGAATGATTTCGACAGGGTTGGAATGCTTTCGACAGTGTTGGAATACCTTTGTACAGAGTCAGAATGTTATGTACAGGGTTGGTATGCTTTCTACAGGGTTCGAATGCTTGCCAGAGTGTTGGAATGCTTTGGACAGAGTTGGAAGACCTTTCTACAGAGTTGGAAGACCTCTCTACTGAGTTTGAATGCATTCTACAGGGTTGGAATGCTTTCGACAGGGTTGGAAAGCATTTGTACAGAGTTGGAATGCTTTCTACAGAGTTGGAATGCTTCCTACAGCGTTGGAGTGCTTCCTACAGAGTTGGTATGCTTTCTACAGAGTTGGTATGCTTTCTACAGGGTAGGAATGCTTTCGGCAGAGTTGGAATACCTTTGTACAGGGTTGGAATACCTTTGTACAGAGTTGGAATGTTATGTACAGGGTTGGAATTATTTCTACAGAGTTGGAATACCTTTGTACAGAGTCAGAGTGTTATGTACAGGGTTGGAATTCTTTCTACAGTGTTGGAATACCTTTGTACAGAGTTGGAATGCTTTCTATAGGGTTGGAATACCTTTGTACAAAGTTGGAATGCTTTCGACAGTGTTGGAATACCTTTGTACAGAGTCAGAATGTTATGTACAGGGTTGGTATGCTTTCTACAGGGTTCGAATGCTTGCCAGAGTGTTGGAATGCTTTGGACAGAGTTGGAAGACCTTTCTACAGAGTTGGAAGACCTCTCTACTGAGTTTGAATGCATTCTACAGGGTTGGAATGCTTTCGACAGGGTTGGAAAGCATTTGTACAGAGTTGGAATGCTTTCTACAGAGTTGGAATGCTTTCTACAGGGTTGGAATGCTTTCGACAGAGTTGGAATACCTTTGTACAGAGTCGGAATGCTTCCTACAGGGTTGGAATACCTTTGTACAGAGTTGGAATGCTTTCTACAGGGTTGGAAAGCTTTCTACAGAGTTGGAATACCTTTGTACAGGGTTGGAACAGTTTTGTACAGGGTTGGAATACTTTCTACAGAGTTGGAATGCTCTCTACAGGGTTGGAATGCTTTCGACAGAGTTGGAATACCTTTGTACAGGGTTGGAACAGCTTTGAACAGGGTTGGAATACTTTCTACAGGGTTGGAATGCTTTCTAAAGGGTTCGAATGGTTTCGACAGGGTTGGAATGCTTTCGACAGGGTTGGAATATTTCGACAGAGTTGGTATACCTTTGTACAGAGTTGGAATGCTTCCTACAGGGTTGGAATACCTTTGTACATAGTTGGAATGCTTTCTATAGGGTTGGAATACCTTTGTACATAGTTGGAATGCTTTCTACAGAGTTGGAATGCTTTCTACAGAGTTGGAATACCTTTGTACATAGTTGGCATGCTTTCTACAGGGTTGGAATACCTTTGTACATAGTTGGAATGCTTTCTACAGGGTTGGAATACCTTTGTACATAGTTGGAATGCTTTCTACAGAGTTGGAATGCTTTCTACAGAGTTGGAATGCTTTCTGCAGTGTTGGAATGCTTTCTACAGGGTTGGAATGCTTTCGACAGAGTTGGAATGCTTTCTACAGGGTTGGAATACCTTTGTACATAGTTGGCATGCTTTCTACAGGGTTGGAATACCTTTGTACATAGTTGGAATGCTTTCGACAGTGTTGGAACACATTTGTACAGAATTGGAATTCTTTCGACAGGGTTGGAATGCTTTGGACAGAGTTGGAATTCTTTCTACAGGGTTGGAATGCTTTCTACAGAGTTGGAATACCTTTGTACAGAGTTGGAATGCTTTCTACAGGTTTGGAATACATTTGTACAGAGTTGGGATGCCTTCTACAGGGTTGGAATACCTTCGTGCACAGTTGGAATGCTTTCTACAGGGTTGGAAAGCTTTCTACAGAGTTGGAATACCTTTGTACAGGGTTGGAACAGCTTTGTACAGGGTTGGAATACTTTCTACAGAGTTGGAATGCTTTCTACAGGGTTGGAATACCTTTGTACATAGTTGGCGTGCTTTCTACAGGGTTGGAATACCTTTGTACATAGTTGGAATGCTTTCGACAGTGTTGGAACACATTTGTACAGAATTGGAATGCTTTCGACAGGGTTGGAATGCTTCCTACAGGGATGGAATGCTTTCTACAGTGTTGGAATGCTTTGGACAGAGATGGAATGCTTTCGACAGTGTTGGAAAACATTTGTACAGAGTTGGGATGCTTTGTACAGAGTTCGAATGCTTTGGACAGAGTTGGAATGCTTTCTACAGGGTTGGAATGCTTTCTACAGGGTTGGAATGCCTTCTACAGGGTTGGAATGCTTTCGACAGGGTTGGAATGCTTTCTACAGGGTTGGAATGCTTCCTACAGGGATGGAATGCTTTCTACAGTGTTGGAATGCTTTGGACAGTGTTGGAATGCTTTCGACAGTGTTGGAAAACATTTGTACAGAGTTGGGATGCTTTGTACAGAGTTCGAATGCTTTGGACAGAGTTGGAATGCTTTCTACAGGGTTGGAATGCTTTGGACAGAGTTGGAATTCTTTCTACAGGGTTGGAATGCTTTCTACAGGGTTGGAATGCTTTCGAGAGGGTTGGAATGCTTTCTACAGGGTTGGAATGCTTCCTACAGGGATGGAATGCTTTCTACAGTGTTGGAATGCTTTGGACAGAGTTGGAATGCTTTCGACAGTGTTGGAAAACATTTGTACAGAGTTGGGATGCTTTGTACAGAGTTCGAATGCTTTGGACAGAGTTGGAATGCTTTCTACAGGGTTGGAATGCTTTCTACAGGGTTGGAATGCTTTCTACAGTGTTGGAATGCTTTCGACAGCGTTTGAATGCTTTCGACAGAGTTGGAATACCTTTGTACAGAGTCAGAATGTTATGTACAGGGCTGGAATTCCTTCTACAGAGTTGCAATACCTTTGTACGGAGTTGGAATGCGATCTACAGGGTTGGAATACCTTTGTACAGAGTTGGAATGCTTTCTACAGGGTTGGAATGCTTTCTACAGGGTAGGAATGCTTTCGACAAAGTTGGAATACCTTTGTACAGGGCTGGAAATACTTCCTACAGGGTTGGAATGCTTTCTACAGAGTTGGAATACCTTTGTACAGAGTTGGAATGCTTTCTACAGGTTTGGAATACATTTGTACAGAGTTGGGATGCGTTCTACAGGGTTGGAATGCTTTCGACAGAGTGGGAATACCTTTGTACAGAGTCAGAATGTTATGTACAGGGTTGGTATGCTTTCTACAGGGTTCGAATGCTTGCCAGAGTGTTGGAATGCTTTGGAAAGAGTTGGAAGACCTTTCTACAGAGTTGGAATGCTTTCTATAGGGTTGGTATACCTTTGTACAGAGTTGGAATGTTATGTACAGGGTTGGAATTATTTCTACAGAGCTGGAATACCTTTGTACAGAGTCAGAGTGTTATGTACAGGGTTGGAATTCTTTCTACAGAGTTGGAATACCTTTGTACAGAGTTGGAATGCTTTCTATAGGGTTGGAATACCTTTGTACAGAGTTGGAATGCTTTCGACAGTGTTGGAATACCTTTGTACAGAGTCAGAATGTTATGTACAGGGTTGGAATTATTTCTACAGCGTTGGAATACCTTTGTACAGAGTCAGAGTGTTATGTACAGGGTTGGAATTCTTTCTACAGAGTTGGAATACCTTTGTACAGAGTTGGAATGCTTTCTATAGGGTTGGAATACCTTTGTACAGAGTTGGAATGCTTTCGACAGTGTTGGAATACCTTTGTACAGAGTCAGAATGTTATGTACAGGGTTGGAATTATTTCTACAGCGTTGGAATACCTTTGTACAGAGTTGGAATACCTTTGTACAGGGTTGGAACAGCTTTGTACAGAGTTGGAATACCTTTGTACAGAGTTGGAATGCTTTCTACAGGTTTGGAACACCTTTGTACAGAGTTGGAATGCTTTCTACAGGGTTGGAATGCTTTCGACAGAGTTGGAATACCTTTGTACAGAGTCAGAATGTTATGTACAGGGTAGGAATTCTTTCTACAGAGTTGGAATACCTTTGTACAGAGTTGGAATACCTTTGTACAGAGTTGAAGTACCTTTGTACAGAGTTGGAATGCTTTCTACAGGGTTGGAATGCTTTCAAACGGTTGGAACGCTTTCGACAGAGTTGGAATACCTTTGTACAGAGTTGGAATGCTTCCTACAGGGTTGGAATACCTTTGTACAGAGTTGGAATGCTTTCTACAGGGTTGGAAAGCTTTCTACAGAGTTGGAATGCTTTCTACAGGGTTGGAATGCTTTCTAAAGGGTTCGAATGCTCTCTACAGGGTTGGAATGCTTTCGACAGGGTTGGAATACCTTTGTACATAGTTGGAATGCTTTCTACAGGTTTGGAACACCTTTGTACAGAGTTGGAATGCTTTCTACAGGGTTGGAATGCTTTCGACAGAGTTGGAATACCTTTGTACAGAGTCAGAATGTTATGTACAGGGTAGGAATTCTTTCTACAGAGTTGGAATACCTTTGTACAGAGTTGGAATACCTTTGTACAGAGTTGAAGTACCTTTGTACAGAGTTGGAATGCTTTCTACAGGGTTGGAATGCTTTCAAACGGTTGGAACGCTTTCGACAGAGTTGGAATACCTTTGTACAGAGTTGGAATGCTTCCTACAGGGTTGGAATACCTTTGTACAGAGTTGGAATGCTTTCGACAGTGTTGGAATACCTTTGTACAGAGTCAGAATGTTATGTACAGGGTTGGTATGCTTTCTACAGGGTTCGAATGCTTGCCAGAGTGTTGGAATGCTTTGGAAAGAGTTGGAAGACCTTTCTACAGAGTTGGAATGCTTTCTATAGGGTTGGTATACCTTTGTACAGAGTTGGAATGTTATGTACAGGGTTGGAATTATTTCTACAGAGCTGGAATACCTTTGTACAGAGTCAGAGTGTTATGTACAGGGTTGGAATTCTTTCTACAGAGTTGGAATACCTTTGTACAGAGTTGGAATGCTTTCTATAGGGTTGGAATACCTTTGTACAGAGTTGGAATGCTTTCGACAGTGTTGGAATACCTTTGTACAGAGTCAGAATGTTATGTACAGGGTTGGAATTATTTCTACAGCGTTGGAATACCTTTGTACAGAGTTGGAATACCTTTGTACAGGGTTGGAACAGCTTTGTACAGAGTTGGAATACCTTTGTACAGAGTTGGAATGCTTTCTACAGGTTTGGAACACCTTTGTACAGAGTTGGAATGCTTTCTACAGGGTTGGAATGCTTTCGACAGAGTTGGAATACCTTTGTACAGAGTCAGAATGTTATGTACAGGGTAGGAATTCTTTCTACAGAGTTGGAATACCTTTGTACAGAGTTGGAATACCTTTGTACAGAGTTGAAGTACCTTTGTACAGAGTTGGAATGCTTTCTACAGGGTTGGAATGCTTTCAAACGGTTGGAACGCTTTCGACAGAGTTGGAATACCTTTGTACAGAGTTGGAATGCTTCCTACAGGGTTGGAATACCTTTGTACAGAGTTGGAATGCTTTCTACAGGGTTGGAAAGCTTTCTACAGAGTTGGAATGCTTTCTACAGGGTTGGAATGCTTTCTAAAGGGTTCGAATGCTCTCTACAGGGTTGGAATGCTTTCGACAGGGTTGGAATACCTTTGTACATAGTTGGAATGCTTTCTACAGGGTTGGAATACCTTTGTACATAGTTGGCATGCTTTCTACAGGGTTGGAATACCTTTGTACATAGTTGGAATGCTTTCTACAGGGTTGGAATACCTTTGAACATAGTTGGAATGCTTTCTACAGGGTTGGAATGCTTTCTACAGGGTTGGAATACCTTCGTGCAGAGTTGGAATGCTTTTTACAGGGTTGGAAAGCTTTCTACAGAGTTGGAATACCTTTGTACAGGGTTGGAACAGCTTTGAACAGGGTTGGAATACTTTCTACAGGGTTGGAATGCTTTCTACAGTGTTTTAATGCTTTCTACAGGGTTGGAATGCTTTCTACAGGGTTGGAATACCTTTGCACAGAGTCAGAATGTTATGTACAGTGTTGGAATTCTTTCTACAGAGTTGGAATACCTTTGTACAGAGTTGGAATTCTTTCTACAGGGTTGGAATACCTTTGTACAGAGTTGGAATGCTTTCTACAGGGTTGGAATGCTTTCTACAGTGTTTTAATGCTTTCGACAGGGTTGGAATGCTTTCTACAGGGTTGGAATGCTTTCTACAGGGTTGGAATACCTTTGTACAGAGTTGCAATGCTTTCTACAGGTTTGGAATACATTTGTACAGAGTTGGGATGCCTTCTACAGGGTTGGAATGCTTTCGACAGAATGGCAATACCTTTGTACAGAGTCAGAATGTTATGTACAGGGTTGGAATTCTTTCTACAGAGTTGGAATACCTTTGTAAGAGTTGGAATGCTTTCTACAGGGTTGGAATGCTTTCGACAGAGTTGGAATACCTTTGTACAGAGTTGGAATGCTTTCTACAGGGTTGGAATGCTTTCGACAGAGTTGGAATACCTTTGTACAGGCATGGAACAGCTTTGTACAGGGATGGAATACTTTCTACAGGGTTGGAATGCTTTCTAGAGGGTTGGAATGCTTTCGACAGGGATGGAATGCTTTCGACAGAGTTGGAATACCTTTCTACAGAGTTGGAATGCTTTCTACAGGGTTGGAATACCTTTGTACAGAGTTGGAACGCTTTCTACAGGGTTGGAATGCTTTCTACAGGGTTGGAATGCTTTCGACAGAGTTGGAATACCTTTGTACAGGGATGGAACAGCTTTGTACAGGGTGGGAATACTCTCTACAGGGTTGGAATGCTTTCGAGGGGGCTGGAATGCTTTCTAGAGGGTTGGAATGCTCTCTACAGGGTTGGAATGCTTTCTACAGAGTTGGAATACCTTTGTACAGGGTTGGAACAGCTTTGTACAGGGTTGGAATACTTTCTACAGGGTTGGAATGCTTTCTAGAGGGTTGGAATGCTTTCGACAGGGATGGAATGCTTTCGACAGAGTTGGAATACCTTTCTACAGAGTTGGAATGCTTTCTACAGGGTTGGAATACCTTTGTACAGAGTTGGAATGCTTTCTACAGGATTGGAATGCTTTCTACAGGGTTGGAATGCTTTCGACAGAGTTGGAATACCTTTGTACAGGGATGGAACAGCTTTGTACAGGGTGGGAATACTCTCTACAGGGTTGGAATTCTTTCTAGAGGGCTGGAATGCTTTCGACAGTGATGGAATGCTTTCGACAGAGTTGGAATGCTTTCTACAGGGTTGGAATGCTTTCGACAGAGTTGGAATACCTTTGTACAGGGATGGAACAGCTTTGTACAGGGTGGGAATACTCTCTACAGGGTTGGAATGCTTTCGAGAGGGTTGGAATGCTTTCTACAGGGTTGGAATGCTTCCTACAGGGATGGAATGCTTTCTACAGTGTTGGAATGCTTTGGACAGAGTTGGAATGCTTTCGACAGTGTTGGAAAACATTTGTACAGAGTTGGGATGCTTTGTACAGAGTTCGAATGCTTTGGACAGAGTTGGAATGCTTTCTACAGGTTTGGAATACATTTGTACAGAGTTGGGATGCGTTCTACAGGGTTGGAATGCTTTCGACAGAGTGGGAATACCTTTGTACAGAGTCAGAATGTTATGTACAGGGTTGGTATGCTTTCTACAGGGTTCGAATGCTTGCCAGAGTGTTGGAATGCTTTGGAAAGAGTTGGAAGACCTTTCTACAGAGTTGGAATGCTTTCTATAGGGTTGGTATACCTTTGTACAGAGTTGGAATGTTATGTACAGGGTTGGAATTATTTCTACAGAGCTGGAATACCTTTGTACAGAGTCAGAGTGTTATGTACAGGGTTGGAATTCTTTCTACAGAGTTGGAATACCTTTGTACAGAGTTGGAATGCTTTCTATAGGGTTGGAATACCTTTGTACAGAGTTGGAATGCTTTCGACAGTGTTGGAATACCTTTGTACAGAGTCAGAATGTTATGTACAGGGTTGGAATTATTTCTACAGCGTTGGAATACCTTTGTACAGAGTTGGAATACCTTTGTACAGGGTTGGAACAGCTTTGTACAGAGTTGGAATACCTTTGTACAGAGTTGGAATGCTTTCTACAGGTTTGGAACACCTTTGTACAGAGTTGGAATGCTTTCTACAGGGTTGGAATGCTTTCGACAGAGTTGGAATACCTTTGTACAGAGTCAGAATGTTATGTACAGGGTAGGAATTCTTTCTACAGAGTTGGAATACCTTTGTACAGAGTTGGAATACCTTTGTACAGAGTTGAAGTACCTTTGTACAGAGTTGGAATGCTTTCTACAGGGTTGGAATGCTTTCAAACGGTTGGAACGCTTTCGACAGAGTTGGAATACCTTTGTACAGAGTTGGAATGCTTCCTACAGGGTTGGAATACCTTTGTACAGAGTTGGAATGCTTTCTACAGGGTTGGAAAGCTTTCTACAGAGTTGGAATGCTTTCTACAGGGTTGGAATGCTTTCTAAAGGGTTCGAATGCTCTCTACAGGGTTGGAATGCTTTCGACAGGGTTGGAATACCTTTGTACATAGTTGGAATGCTTTCTACAGGGTTGGAATACCTTTGTACATAGTTGGCATGCTTTCTACAGGGTTGGAATACCTTTGTACATAGTTGGAATGCTTTCTACAGGGTTGGAATACCTTTGAACATAGTTGGAATGCTTTCTACATGGTTGGAATGCTTTCTACAGGGTTGGAATACCTTCGTGCAGAGTTGGAATGCTTTTTACAGGGTTGGAAAGCTTTCTACAGAGTTGGAATACCTTTGTACAGGGTTGGAACAGCTTTGAACAGGGTTGGAATACTTTCTACAGGGTTGGAATGCTTTCTACAGTGTTTTAATGCTTTCTACAGGGTTGGAATGCTTTCTACAGGGTTGGAATACCTTTGCACAGAGTCAGAATGTTATGTACAGTGTTGGAATTCTTTCTACAGAGTTGGAATACCTTTGTACAGAGTTGGAATTCTTTCTACAGGGTTGGAATACCTTTGTACAGAGTTGGAATGCTTTCTACAGGGTTGGAATGCTTTCTACAGTGTTTTAATGCTTTCGACAGGGTTGGAATGCTTTCTACAGGGTTGGAATGCTTTCTACAGGGTTGGAATACCTTTGTACAGAGTTGCAATGCTTTCTACAGGTTTGGAATACATTTGTACAGAGTTGGGATGCCTTCTACAGGGTTGGAATGCTTTCGACAGAATGGCAATACCTTTGTACAGAGTCAGAATGTTATGTACAGGGTTGGAATTCTTTCTACAGAGTTGGAATACCTTTGTAAGAGTTGGAATGCTTTCTACAGGGTTGGAATGCTTTCGACAGAGTTGGAATACCTTTGTACAGAGTTGGAATGCTTTCTACAGGGTTGGAATGCTTTCGACAGAGTTGGAATACCTTTGTACAGGCATGGAACAGCTTTGTACAGGGATGGAATACTTTCTACAGGGTTGGAATGCTTTCTAGAGGGTTGGAATGCTTTCGACAGGGATGGAATGCTTTCGACAGAGTTGGAATACCTTTCTACAGAGTTGGAATGCTTTCTACAGGGTTGGAATACCTTTGTACAGAGTTGGAACGCTTTCTACAGGGTTGGAATGCTTTCTACAGGGTTGGAATGCTTTCGACAGAGTTGGAATACCTTTGTACAGGGATGGAACAGCTTTGTACAGGGTGGGAATACTCTCTACAGGGTTGGAATGCTTTCGAGAGGGCTGGAATGCTTTCTAGAGGGTTGGAATGCTCTCTACAGGGTTGGAATGCTTTCTACAGAGTTGGAATACCTTTGTACAGGGTTGGAACAGCTTTGTACAGGGTTGGAATACTTTCTACAGGGTTGGAATGCTTTCTAGAGGGTTGGAATGCTTTCGACAGGGATGGAATGCTTTCGACAGAGTTGGAATACCTTTCTACAGAGTTGGAATGCTTTCTACAGGGTTGGAATACCTTTGTACAGAGTTGGAATGCTTTCTACAGGATTGGAATGCTTTCTACAGGGTTGGAATGCTTTCGACAGAGTTGGAATACCTTTGTACAGGGATGGAACAGCTTTGTACAGGGTGGGAATACTCTCTACAGGGTTGGAATGCTTTCTAGAGGGCTGGAATGCTTTCTAGAGGGTTGGAATGCTCTCTACAGGGTTGGAATGCTTTCTACAGAGTTGGAATACCTTTGTACAGGGTTGGAACAGCTTTGTACAGGGTTGGAATACTTTCTACAGGGTTGGAATGCTTTCTAGAGGGTTGGAATGCTTTCGACAGTGATGGAATGCTTTCGACAGAGTTGGAATGCTTTCTACAGGGTTGGAATGCTTTCGACAGAGTTGGAATACCTTTGTACAGGGATGGAACAGCTTTGTACAGGGTGGGAATACTCTCTACAGGGTTGGAATTCTTTCTAGAGGGCTGGAATGCTTTCGACAGTGATGGAATGCTTTCGACAGAGTTGGAATGCTTTCTACAGGGTTGGAATGCTTTCGACAGAGTTGGAATACCTTTGTACAGGGATGGAACAGCTTTGTACAGGGTGGGAATGCTCTCTACAGGGTTGGAATGCTTTCTAGAGAGATGGAATACCTTTGTACAGGGTTGGAACAGCTTTGTACAGGGTTGGAATACTTTCTACAGGGTTGGAATGCTTTCTAGAGGGTTGGAATGCTTTCGAAAGGGATGGAATGCTTTCGACAGAGTTGGAATACCTTTCTACAGAGTTGGAATGCTTTCTACAGGGTTGGAATACCTTTGTACAGAGTTGGAATGCTTTCTACAGGGTTGGAATGCTTTCGACAGAGTTGGAATACCTTTGTACAGAGTTGGAATGCTTTCTACAGGTTTGGAATACATTTGTACAGAGTTGGGATGCCTTCTACAGGGTTGGAATACATTTGTACAGGGTTGGAATGCTTTCGACAGAGTGGCAATACCTTTGTACAGAGTCAGAATGTTATGTACAGGGTTGGAATTCTTTCTACAGAGTTGGAATACCTTTGTAAGAGTTGGAATGCTTTCTACAGGGTTGGAATGCTTTCGACAGAGTTGGAATACCTTTCTACAGAGTTGGAATGCTTTCTACAGGGTTGGAATACCTTTGTACAGAGTTGGAATGCTTTCTACAGGGTTGGAATGCTTTCGACAGAGTTGGAATACCTTTGTACAGAGTTGGAATGCTTTCTACAGGTTTGGAATACATTTGTACAGGGTTGGAATGCTTTCGACAGAGTGGCAATACCTTTGTACAGAGTCAGAATGTTATGTACAGGGTTGGAATTCTTTCTACAGAGTTGGAATACCTTCGTAAGAGTTGGAATGCTTTCTACAGGGTTGGAATGCTTTCGACAGATTTGGAATACCTTTGTACAGAGTTGGAATGCTTTCTACAGGGTTGGAATGCTTTCGACAGAGTTGGAATACCTTTGTACAGGGATGGAACAGCTTTGTACAGGGTGGGAATACTCTCTACAGGGTTGGAATGCTTTCTAGAGGGCTGGAATGCTTTCTAGAGTTTTGGAATGCTCTCTACAGGGTTGGAATTCTTTCTACAGAGTTGGAATACCTTTGTACAGGGTTGGAACAGCTTTGTACAGGGTTGGAATACTTTCTACAGGGTTGGAATGCTTTCTAGAGGGTTGGAATGCTTTCGACAGGGATGGAATGCTTTCGACAGAGTTGGAATACCTTTCTACAGAGTTGGAATGCTTTCTACAGGGTTGGAATACCTTTGTACATAGTTGGAATGCTTTCTACAGGGTTGGAATGCTTTCTACAGGGTTGGAATGCTTTCGACAGAGTTGGAATACCTTTGTACAGGAATGGAACAGCTTTGTACAGGGTGGGAATACTCTCTACAGGGTTGGAATGCTTTCTAGAGGGCTGGAATGCTTTCTAGAGGGTTGGAATGCTCTCCACAGGGTTGGAATGCTTTCTACAGAGTTGGAATACCTTTGTACAGGGTTGGAACAGCTTTGTACAGGGTTGGAATACTTTCTACAGGGTTGGAATGCTTTCTAGATGGTTGGAACGCTTTCGACAGGGATGGAATGCTTTCGACAGAGTTGGAATACCTTTCTACAGAGTTGGAATGCTTTCTACAGGGTTGGAATACCTTTGTACAGAGTTGGAATGCTTTCTACAGGGTTGGAATGCTTTCTACAGGGTTGGAATGCTTTCGACAGAGTTGGAATACCTTTGTACAGGGATGGAACAGCTTTGTACAGGGTGGGAATACTCTCTACAGGGTTGGAATGCTTTCTAGAGGGCTGGAATGCTTTCTAGAGGGTTGGAATGCTCTCTACAGTGTTGGAATGCTTTCTACAGAGTTGGAATACCTTTGTACAGGGTTGGAACAGCTTTGTACAGGGTTGGTATACTTTCTACAGGGTTGGAATGCTTTCTAGAGGGTTGGAATGCTTTCGACAGGGATGGAATGCTTTCGACAGAGTTGGAATGCTTTCTACAGGGTTGGAATACCTTTGTACAGAGTTGGAATGCTTTCTACAGGGTTGGAATGCTTTCGACAGAGTTGGAATTCCTTTGTACAGGGTTGGAACAGCTTTGTACAGGGTTGGTATACTTTCTACAGGGTTGGAATGCTTTCTAGAGGGTTGGAATGCTTTCGACAGAGTTGGAATACCTTTGTACAGAGTTGGAATGCTTTCTACAGGGTTGGAATACCTTTGTACAGAGTTGGAATGCTTTCTACAGGGTTGGAATGCTTTCTACAGGGTTGGAATGCTTTCGACAGAGTTGGAATACCTTTGTACTGGGATGGAACAGCTTTGTACAGGGTGGGAATACTCTCTACAGGGTTGGAATGCTTTCTAGATGGCTGGAATGCTTTCTAGAGGGTTGGAATGCTCTCTACAGGGTTGGAATGCTTTCGACAGAGTTGGAATACCTTTGTACAGGGATGGAACAGCTTTGTACAGGGTGGGAATACTCTCTACAGGGTTGGAATGCTTTCTAGAGGGCAGGAATGCTTTCTAGAGGGCTGGAATGCTTTCTAGAGGGTTGGAATGATCTCCACAGGGTTGGAATACCTTTATGCAGAGTCAGAATGTTATGTACAGTGTTGGAATTCTTTCTACAGAGTTGGAATACCTTTGTACAGAGTTGGAATGCTTTCTACAGGGTTGGAATACCTTTGTACAGAGTTGGAATGCTTTCTACAGGGTTGGAATACCTTTGTACAGAGTTGGAATGCTTTCTACAGGGTTTTAATGCTTTCTACAGGGTGGGAATACTCTCCACAGGGTTGGAATGCTTTCTAGAGGGCTGGAATGCTTTCTAGAGGGTTGGAATGCTCTCTACAGGGTTGGAATACTTTCTACAGAGTTGGAATACCTTTGTACGGGGTTGGAACATCTTTGTGCAGGGTTGGAATACTTTCTACAGGGTTGGAATGCTTTCTACAGGGTTGGAATACATTTGTACAGAGTTGGAATGCTTTCTACAGGGTTGGAATGCTTTCTACAGGGTTGGAATGCTTTCGACAGAGTTGGAATACCTTTGTACAGGGTTGGAACAGCTTTGTACAGGGTGGGAATACTTTCTACAGGGTTGGAATGTTTTCTAGAGGGTTGGAATGCTTTCTAGAGGGTTGGAATGCTTTCTAGAGGGTTGGAATGCATTCTACAGGGTTGGAATGCTTTCTACAGAGTTGGAATACCTTTGCACAGGGTTGGAACAGCTTTGTACAGGGTTGGAATACTTTCTACAGGGTTTGAATGCTTTCTAGAGGGTTGGAATACTTTCGACAGGGATGGAATGCTTTCGACAGAGTTGGAATACATTTCTACAGAGTTGGAATGCTTTCTACAGGGTTGGAATACCTTTATGCAGAGTCAGAATGTTATGTACAGTGTTGGAATGCTTTCTACAGAGTTGGAATACCTTTGTACAGAGTTGGAATGCTTTCTACAGGGTTGGAATACCTTTGTACAGCGTTGGAATACCTTTGTACAGGGTTGGAACAGCTTTGTACAGGGTGGGTATACTTTCTAAAGGGTTGGAATGCTTTCTAGAGTGTTGGAATGCTTTCTAGAGGGTTGGAATGCTTTCTACAGGGTTGGAATGCTTTCGACAGAGTTGGAATACCTTTGTACAGGGATGGAACAGCTTTGTACAGGGTGGGAATGCTCTCTACAGGGTTGGAATGCTTTCCAGAGAGTTGGAATACCTTTGTACAGGGTTGGAACAGCTTTGTACAGGGTTGGAATACTTTCTACAGGGTTGGAATGCTTTCTAGAGGGTTGGAATGCTTTCGACAGGGATGGAATGCTTTCGACAGAGTTGGAATACCTTTCTACAGAGTTGGAATGCTTTCTACAGGGTTGGAATAACTTTGTACAGATTTGGAATGCTTTCTACAGGGTTGGAATGCTTTCTACAGAGTTGGAATGCTTTCGACAGGGATGGAATGCTTTCGACAGAGTTGGAATACCTTTCTACAGAGTTGGAATGCTTTCTACAGGGTTGGAATACCTTTGTACAGAGTTGGAATGCTTTCTACAGGGTTGGAATGCTTTCGACAGAGTTGGAATACCTTTGTACAGAGTTGAAATGCTTTCTACATTTTTGGAATACATTTGTACAGAGTTGGGATGCCTTCTACAGGGTTGGAATGCTTTCGACAGAGTGGCAATACCTTTGTACAGAGTCAGAATGTTATGTACAGGGTTGGAATTCTTTCTACAGAGTTGGAATACCTTTGTAAGAGTTGGAATGCTTTCTACAGGGTTGGAATGCTTTCTACAGAGTTGGAATACCTTTGTACAGGGTTGGAACAGCTTTGTACAGTGTTGGAATACTTTCTACAGGGTTGGAATGCTTTCTAGAGGGTTGGAATACCTTTGTACAGAGTCAGAATGTTATGTACAGTGTTGGAATTCTTTCTACAGAGTTGGAATACCTTTGTTAGAGTTGGAATGCTTTCTACAGGGTTGGAATGCTTTCGACAGAGTTGGAATACCTTTGTACAGAGTTGGAATGCTTTCTACAGGGTTGGAATGCTTTCGACAGAGTTGGAATACCTTCGTACAGGCATGGAACAGCTTTGTACAGGGATGGAATACTTTGTACAGGGTTGGAATGCTTTCTAGAGGGTTGGAATGCTTTCGACAGGGATGGAATGCTTTCGACAGAGTTGGAATACCTTTCTACAGAGTTGGAATGCTTTCTACAGGGTTGGAATACCTTTGTACAGAGTTGGAATGCTTTCTACAGTGTTGGAATGCTTTCTACAGGGTTGGAATGCTTTCGACAGAGTTGGAATACCTTTGTACAGGGATGGAACAGCTTTGTACAGGGTGGGAATACTCTCTACAGGGTTGGAATGCTTTCGAGAGGGCTGGAATGCTTTCTAGAGGGTTTGAATGCTCTCTACAGGGTTGGAATGCTTTCTACAGAGTTGGAATACCTTTGTACAGGGTTGGAACAGCTTTGTACAGGGTTGGAATACTTTCTACAGGGTTGGAATGCTTTCTAGATTGTTGGAATGCTTTCGACAGGGATGGAATGCTTTCGACAGAGTTGGAATACCTTTCTACAGAGTTGGAATGCTTTCTACAGGGTTGGAATACCTTTGTACAGAGTTGGAATGCTTTCTACAGGATTGGAATGCTTTCTACAGGGTTGGAATGCTTTCGACAGAGTTGGAATACCTTTGTACAGGGATGGAACAGCTTTGTACAGGGTGGGAATACTCTCTACAGGGTTGGAATGCTTTCTAGAGGGCTGGAATGCTTTCTAGAGGGTTGGAATGCTCTCTACAGGGTTGGAATGCTTTCTACAGAGTTGGAATACCTTTGTACAGGGTTGGAACAGCTTTGTACAGGGTTGGAATACTTTCTACAGGGTTGGAATGCTTTCTAGAGGGTTGGAATGCTTTCGACAGGGATGGAATGCTTTCGACAGAGTTGGAATACCTTTCTACAGAGTTGGAATGCTTTCTACAGGGTTGGAATAACTTTGTACAGATTTGGAATGCTTTCTACAGGGTTGGAATGCTTTCTACAGAGTTGGAATGCTTTCGACAGGGATGGAATGCTTTCGACAGAGTTGGAATACCTTTCTACAGAGTTGGAATGCTTTCTACAGGGTTGGAATACCTTTGTACAGAGTTGGAATGCTTTCTACAGGGTTGGAATGCTTTCGACAGAGTTGGAATACCTTTGTACAGAGTTGGAATGCTTTCTACATTTTTGGAATACATTTGTACAGAGTTGGGATGCCTTCTACAGGGTTGGAATGCTTTCGACAGAGTGGCAATACCTTTGTACAGAGTCAGAATGTTATGTACAGGGTTGGAATTCTTTCTACAGAGTTGGAATACCTTTGTAAGAGTTGGAATGCTTTCTACAGGGTTGGAATGCTTTCGACAGAGTTGGAATACCTTTCTACAGAGTTGGAATGCTTTCTACAGGTTTGGAATACCTTTGTACAGAGTTGGAATGCTTTCTACAGGGTTGGAATGCTTTCGACAGAGTTGGAATACCTTTGTACAGAGTTGGAATGCTTTCTACAGGGTTGGAATGCTTTCTACAGGGTTGGAATGCTTTCGACAGAGTTGGAATACCTTTGTACAGGGATGGAACAGCTTTGTACAGGGTGGGAATACTCTCTACAGGGTTGGAATGCTTTCTAGAGGGCAGGAATGCTTTCTAGAGGGCTGGAATGCTTTCTAGAGGGTTGGAATGCTTTCGACAGAGTTGGAATACCTTTGTACAGGGATGGAACAGCTTTGTACAGGGTGGGAATACTCTCTACAGGGTTGGACTGCTTTCTAGAGGGCAGGAATGCTTTCTAGAGGGTTGGAATGCTCTCTACAGGGTTGGAATGCTTTCTACAGTGTTGGAATACCTTTGTACAGGGTTGGAACAGCTTTGTAGAGGGTTGGAATACTTTCTACATGGTTGGAATGCTTTCTAGAGGGTTGGAATGCTTTCGAAAGGGATGGAATGCTTTCGACAGAGTTGGAATACCTTACTACAGAGTTGGAATGCTTTCTACAGGGTTGGAATACCTTTGTACAGAGTTGGAATGCTTTCTACAGGGTTGGAATGCTTTCGACAGAGTTGGAATACCTTTGTACAGGGATGGAACAGCTTTGTACAGGGTGGGAATACTCTCTACAGGGTTGGAATGCTTTCTAGAGGGCTGGAATGCTTTCTAGAGGGTTGGAATGCTCTCTACAGGGTTGGAATGCTTTCTACAGAGTTGGAATACCTTTGTACAGGGTTGGAACAGCTTTGTACAGGGTTGGAATACTTTCTACAGGGTTGGAATGCTTTCTAGAGGGTTGGAATGCTTTCGACAGTGATGGAATGCTTTCGACAGAGTTGGAATGCTTTCTACAGGGTTGGAATGCTTTCGACAGAGTTGGAATACCTTTGTACAGGGATGGAACAGCTTTGTACAGGGTGGGAATACTCTCTACAGGGTTGGAATGCTTTCTAGAGGGCTGGAATGCTTTCGACAGTGATGGAATGCTTTCGACAGAGTTGGAATGCTTTCTACAGGGTTGGAATGCTTTCGACAGAGTTGGAATACCTTTGTACAGGGATGGAACAGCTTTGTACAGGGTGGGAATGCTCTCTACAGGGTTGGAATGCTTTCTAGAGAGTTGGAATACCTTTGTACAGGGTTGGAACAGCTTTGTACAGGGTTGGAATACTTTCTACAGGGTTGGAATGCTTTCTAGAGGGTTGGAATGCTTTCGACAGGGATGGAATGCTTTCGACAGAGTTGGAATACCTTTCTACAGAGTTGGAATGCTTTCTACAGGGTTGGAATAACTTTGTACAGATTTGGAATGCTTTCTACAGGGTTGGAATGCTTTCTACAGAGTTGGAATGCTTTCGACAGGGATGGAATGCTTTCGACAGAGTTGGAATACCTTTCTACAGAGTTGGAATGCTTTCTACAGGGTTGGAATACCTTTGTACAGAGTTGGAATGCTTTCTACAGGGTTGGAATGCTTTCGACAGAGTTGGAATACCTTTGTACAGAGTTGGAATGCTTTCTACATTTTTGGAATACATTTGTACAGAGTTGGGATGCCTTCTACAGGGTTGGAATGCTTTCGACAGAGTGGCAATACCTTTGTACAGAGTCAGAATGTTATGTACAGGGTTGGAATTCTTTCTACAGAGTTGGAATACCTTTGTAAGAGTTGGAATGCTTTCTACAGGGTTGGAATGCTTTCGACAGAGTTGGAATACCTTTCTACAGAGTTGGAATGCTTTCTACAGGTTTGGAATACCTTTGTACAGAGTTGGAATGCTTTCTACAGGGTTGGAATGCTTTCGACAGAGTTGGAATACCTTTGTACAGAGTTGGAATGCTTTCTACAGGGTTGGAATGCTTTCTACAGGGTTGGAATGCTTTCGACAGAGTTGGAATACCTTTGTACAGGGATGGAACAGCTTTGTACAGGGTGGGAATACTCTCTACAGGGTTGGAATGCTTTCTAGAGGGCAGGAATGCTTTCTAGAGGGCTGGAATGCTTTCTAGAGGGTTGGAATGCTTTCGACAGAGTTGGAATACCTTTGTACAGGGATGGAACAGCTTTGTACAGGGTGGGAATACTCTCTACAGGGTTGGACTGCTTTCTAGAGGGCAGGAATGCTTTCTAGAGGGTTGGAATGCTCTCTACAGGGTTGGAATGCTTTCTACAGAGTTGGAATACCTTTGTACAGGGTTGGAACAGCTTTGTAGAGGGTTGGAATACTTTCTACATGGTTGGAATGCTTTCTAGAGGGTTGGAATGCTTTCGAAAGGGATGGAATGCTTTCGACAGAGTTGGAATACCTTACTACAGAGTTGGAATGCTTTCTACAGGGTTGGAATACCTTTGTACAGAGTTGGAATGCTTTCTACAGGGTTGGAATGCTTTCGACAGAGTTGGAATACCTTTGTACAGAGTTGGAATGCTTTCTACAGGTTTGGAATACATTTGTACAGAGTTGGGATGCCTTCTACAGGGTTGGAATACATTTGTACAGGGTTGGAATGCTTTCGACAGAGTGGCAATACCTTTGTACAGAGTCAGAATGTTATGTACAGGGTTGGAATTCTTTCTACAGAGTTGGAATACCTTTGTAAGAGTTGGAATGCTTTCTACAGGGTTGGAATGCTTTCGACAGAGTTGGAATACCTTTCTACAGAGTTGGAATGCTTTCTACAGGGTTGGAATACATTTGTACAGGGTTGGAATGCTTTCGACAGAGTGGCAATACCTTTGTACAGAGTCAGAATGTTATGTACAGGGTTGGAATTCTTTCTACAGAGTTGGAATACCTTTGTAAGAGTTGGAATGCTTTCTACAGGGTTGGAATGCTTTCGGCAGAGTTGGAATACCTTTCTACAGAGTTGGAATGCTTTCTACAGGGTTGGAATAGCTTTGTACAGAGTTGGAATGCTTTCTACAGGGTTGGAATGCTTTCGACAGAGTTGGAATACCTTTGTACAGAGTTGGAATGCTTTCTACAGGTTTGGAATACATTTGTACAGGGTTGGAATGCTTTCGACAGAGTGGCAATACCTTTGTACAGAGTCAGAATGTTATGTACAGGGTTGGAATTCTTTCTACAGAGTTGGAATACCTTTGTAAGAGTTGGAATGCTTTCTACAGGGTTGGAATGCTTTCGACAGATTTGGAATACCTTTGTACAGAGTTGGAATGCTTTCTACAGGGTTGGAATGCTTTCGACAGAGTTGGAATACCTTTGTACAGGGATGGAACAGCTTTCTACAGGGTGGGAATACTCTCTACAGGGTTGGAATGCTTTCTAGAGGGCTGGAATGCTTTCTAGAGGGTTGGAATGCTCTCTACAGGGTTGGAATTCTTTCTACAGAGTTGGAATACCTTTGTACAGGGTTGGAACAGCTTTGTACAGGGTTGGAATACTTTCTACAGGGTTGGAATGCTTTCTAGAGGGTTGGAATGCTTTCGACAGGGATGGAATGCTTTCGACAGAGTTGGAATACCTTTCTACAGAGTTGGAATGCTTTCTACAGGGTTGGAATACCTTTGTACATAGTTGGAATGCTTTCTACAGGGTTGGAATGCTTTCTACAGGGTTGGAATGCTTTCGACAGAGTTGGAATACCTTTGTACAGGAATGGAACAGCTTTGTACAGGGTGGGAATACTCTCTACAGGGTTGGAATGCTTTCTAGAGGGCTGGAATGCTTTCTAGAGGGTTGGAATGCTCTCCACAGGGTTGGAATGCTTTCTACAGAGTTGGAATACCTTTGTACAGGGTTGGAACAGCTTTGTACAGGGTTGGAATACTTTCTACAGGGTTGGAATGCTTTCTAGATGGTTGGAATGCTTTCGACAGGGATGGAATGCTTTCGACAGAGTTGGAATACCTTTCTACAGAGTTGGAATGCTTTCTACAGGGTTGGAATACCTTTGTACAGAGTTGGAATGCTTTCTACAGGGTTGGAATGCTTTCTACAGGGTTGGAATGCTTTCGACAGAGTTGGAATACCTTTGTACAGGGATGGAACAGCTTTGTACAGGGTGGGAATACTCTCTACAGGGTTGGAATGCTTTCTAGAGGGCTGGAATGCTTTCTAGAGGGTTGGAATGCTCTCTACAATGTTGGAATGCTTTCTACAGAGTTGGAATACCTTTGTACAGGGTTGGAACAGCTTTGTACAGGGTTGGTATACTTTCTACAGGGTTGGAATGCTTTCTAGAGGGTTGGAATGCTTTCGACAGGGATGGAATGCTTTCGACAGAGTTGGAATGCTTTCTACAGGGTTGGAATACCTTTGTACAGAGTTGGAATGCTTTCTACAGGGTTGGAATGCTTTCGACAGAGTTGGAATTCCTTTGTACAGGGTTGGAACAGCTTTGTACAGGGTTGGTATACTTTCTACAGGGTTGGAATGCTTTCTAGAGGGTTGGAATGCTTTCGACAGGGATGGAATGCTTTCGACAGAGTTGGAATACCTTTCTACAGAGATGGAATGCTTTCTACAGGGTTGGAATACCTTTGTACAGAGTTGGAATACTTTCTACAGTGTTGGAATGCTTTCTACAGAGTTGGAATACCTTTGTACAGGGTTGGAACAGCTTCGTACAGGGTTGGAATACTTTCTACAGGGTTGGAATGCTTTCTAGAGGGTTGGAATACTTTCGACAGGGTTGGAATGCTTTCGACAGAGTTGGAATACATTTCTACAGAGTTGGAATGCTTTCTACAGGGTTGGAATACCTTTATGCAGAGTCAGAATGTTATGTACAGAGTTGGAATTCATTCTACAGAGTTGGAATACATTTGTAAGAGTTGGAATGCTTTCTACAGGGTTGGAATGCTTTCGACAGAGTTGGAATACCTTTGTACATAGTTGGAATGCTTTCTACAGGGTTGGAATACCTTTGTACAGAGTTGGAATGCTTTCTACAGGGTTGGAATGCTTTCTACAGGGTTGGAATGCTTTCGACAGAGTTGGAATACCTTTGTACTGGGATGGAACAGCTTTGTACAGGGTGGGAATACTCTCTACAGGGTTGGAATGCTTTCTAGAGGGCTGGAATGCTTTCTAGAGGGTTGGAATGCTCTCTACAGGGTTGGAATGCTTTCGACAGAGTTGGAATACCTTTGTACAGGGATGGAACAGCTTTGTACAGGGTGGGAATACTCTCTACAGGGTTGGAATGCTTTCTAGAGGGCAGGAATGCTTTCTAGAGGGCTGGAATGCTTTCTAGAGGGTTGGAATGCTCTCTACAGGGTTGGAATGCTTTCTACAGAGTTGGAATACCTTTGTACAGGGTTGGAACAGCTTTGTACAGGGTTGGAATACTTTCAACAGGGTTGGAATGCTTTCTAGAGGGTTGGAATGCATTCGACAGGGATGGAATGCTTTCTACAGAGTTGGAATACCTTTGTACAGGGTTGGAATACCTTTGTACAGAGTTGGAATACTCTCTACAGGGTTGGAATGCTTTCTAGAGGGCTGGAATGCTTTCTAGAGGGTTGGAATGATCTCCACAGGGTTGGAATACCTTTATGCAGAGTCAGAATGTTATGTACAGTGTTGGAATTCTTTCTACAGAGTTGGAATACCTTTGTACAGAGTTGGAATGCTTTCTACAGGGTTGGAATGCTTTCGACAGGGTTGGAATGCTTTCTACAGGGTTGGAATACCTTTGTACAGAGTTGGAATGCTTTCTACAGGGTTGGAATACCTTTGTACAGAGTTGGAATGCTTTCTACAGGGTTTTAATGCTTTCTACAGGGTTGGAATTCTTTCTACAGGGTTGGAATGCTTTCGACAGAGTTGGAATACCTTTGTACAGAGTCAGAATGTTATCTACAGAGTTGGAATTCATTCTACAGAGTTGGAATACCTTTGTAAGAGTTGGAATGCTTTCTACAGGGTTGGAATGCTTTCGACAGAGTTGGAATACCTTTGTACAGAGTTGGAATGCTTTCTACAGGGTTGGAATACCTTTGTACAGAGTTGGAATGCTTTCTACAGGGTTGGAATGCTTTCGACAGAGTTGGAATACCTTTGTACTGGGATGGAACAGCTTTGTACAGGGTGGGAATACTCTCTACAGGGTTGGAATGCTTTCTAGAGGGCTGGAATGCTTTCTAGAGGGTTGGAATGCTCTCTACAGGGTTGGAATACTTTCCACAGAGTTGGAATACCTTTGTACAGGGTTGGAACATCTTTGTGCAGGGTTGGAATACTTTCTACAGGGTTGGAATGCTTTCTACAGGGTTGGAATACATTTGTACAGAGTTGGAATGCTTTCTACAGGGTTGGAATGCTTTCTACAGGGTTGGAATGCTATCGACAGAGTTGGAATACCTTTGTACAGGGTTGGAACAGCTTTGTACAGGGTGGGAATACTTTCTACAGGGTTGGAATGCTCTCTACAGGGTTGGAATGCTTTCTACAGAGTTGGAATACCTTTGTACAGGGTTGGAACAGCTTTGTACAGGGTGGGAATACTTTCTACAGGGTTGGAATGCTCTCTACAGGGTTGGAATGCTTTCTACAGAGTTGGAATACCTTTGTACAGGGTTGGAACAGCTTTGTAGAGGGTTGGAATGCTTTCTACAGGGTTGGAATGCTATCGACAGAGTTGGAATACCTTTGTACAGGGTTGGAACAGCTTTGTACAGGGTGGGAATACCTTCTACAGGGTTGGAATGCTCTCTACAGAGTTGGAATACCTTACTACAGAGTTGGAATGCTTTCTACAGGGTTGGAATACCTTTGTACAGAGTTGGAATGCTTTCTACAGGGTTGGAATGCTTTCGACAGAGTTGGAATACCTTTGTACAGAGTTGGAATGCTTTCTACAGGTTTGGAATACATTTGTACAGAGTTGGGATGCCTTCTACAGGGTTGGAATACATTTGTACAGGGTTGGAATGCTTTCGACAGAGTGGCAATACCTTTGTACAGAGTCAGAATGTTATGTACAGGGTTGGAATTCTTTCTACAGAGTTGGAATACCTTTGTAAGAGTTGGAATGCTTTCTACAGGGTTGGAATGCTTTCGACAGAGTTGGAATACCTTTCTACAGAGTTGGAATGCTTTCTACAGGGTTGGAATACATTTGTACAGGGTTGGAATGCTTTCGACAGAGTGGCAATACCTTTGTACAGAGTCAGAATGTTATGTACAGGATTGGAATTCTTTCTACAGAGTTGGAATACCTTTGTAAGAGTTGGAATGCTTTCTACAGGGTTGGAATGCTTTCGGCAGAGTTGGAATACCTTTCTACAGAGTTGGAATGCTTTCTACAGGGTTGGAATACCTTTGTACAGAGTTGGAATGCTTTCTACAGGGTTGGAATGCTTTCGACAGAGTTGGAATACCTTTGTACAAAGTTGGAATGCTTTCTACAGGTTTGGAATACATTTGTACAGGGTTGGAATGCTTTCGACAGAGTGGCAATACCTTTGTACAGAGTCAGAATGTTATGTACAGGGTTGGAATTCTTTCTACAGAGTTGGAATACCTTTGTAAGAGTTGGAATGCTTTCTACAGGGTTGGAATGCTTTCGACAGATTTGGAATACCTTTGTACAGAGTTGGAATGCTTTCTACAGGGTTGGAATGCTTTCGACAGAGTTGGAATACCTTTGTACAGGGATGGAACAGCTTTGTACAGGGTGGGAATACTCTCTACAGGGTTGGAATGCTTTCTAGAGGGCTGGAATGCTTTCTAGAGGGTTGGAATGCTCTCTACAGGGTTGGAATTCTTTCTACAGATTTGGAATACCTTTGTACAGGGTTGGAACAGCTTTGTACAGGGTTGGAATACTTTCTACAGGGTTGGAATGCTTTCTAGAGGGTTGGAATGCTTTCGACAGGGATGGAATGCTTTCGACAGAGTTGGAATACCTTTCTACAGAGTTGGAATGCTTTCTACAGGGTTGGAATACCTTTGTACATAGTTGGAATGCTTTCTACAGGGTTGGAATGCTTTCTACAGGGTTGGAATGCTTTCGACAGAGTTGGAATACCTTTGTACAGGAATGGAACAGCGTTGTACAGGGTGGGAATACTCTCTACAGGGTTGGAATGCTTTCTAGAGGGCTGGAATGCTTTCTAGAGGGTTGGAATTCTCTCCACAGGGTTGGAATGCTTTCTACAGAGTTGGAATACCTTTGTACAGGGTTGGAACAGCTTTGTACAGGGTTGGAATACTTTCTACAGGGTTGGAATGCTTTCTAGATGGTTGGAATGCTTTCGACAGGGATGGAATGCTTTCGACAGAGTTGGAATACCTTTCTACAGAGTTGGAATGCTTTCTACAGGGTTGGAATACCTTTGTACAGAGTTGGAATGCTTTCTACAGGGTTGGAATGCTTTCCACAGGGTTGGAATGCTTTCGACAGAGTTGGAATACCTTTATACAGGGATGGAACAGCTTTGTACAGGGTGGGAATACTCTCTACAGGGTTGGAATGCTTTCTAGAGGGCTGGAATGCTTTCTAGAGGGTTGGAATGCTCTCTACAGTGTTGGAATGCTTTCTACAGAGTTGGAATACCTTTGTACAGGGTTGGAACAGCTTTGTACAGGGTTGGTATACTTTCTACAGGGTTGGAATGCTTTCTAGATGGTTGGAATGCTTTCGACAGGGATGGAATGCTTTCGACAGAGTTGGAATACCTTTCTACAGAGTTGGAATGCTTTCTACAGGGTTGGAATACCTTTGTACAGAGTTGGAATGCTTTCTACAGGGTTGGAATGCTTTCCACAGGGTTGGAATGCTTTCGACAGAGTTGGAATACCTTTATACAGGGATGGAACAGCTTTGTACAGGGTGGGAATACTCTCTACAGGGTTGGAATGCTTTCTAGAGGGCTGGAATGCTTTCTAGAGGGTTGGAATGCTCTCTACAGTGTTGGAATGCTTTCTACAGAGTTGGAATACCTTTGTACAGGGTTGGAACAGCTTTGTACAGGGTTGGTATACTTTCTACAGGGTTGGAATGCTTTCTACAGGGTTGGAATGCTTTCGACAGAGTTGGAATACCTTTGTACAGGAATGGAACAGCTTTGTACAGGGTGGGAATACTCTCTACAGGGTTGGAATGCTTTCGACAGAGTTGGAATACCTTTGTACAGAGTTGGAATGCTTTCTACAGGTTTGGAATATATTTGTACAGGGTTGGAATGCTTTCGACAGAGTGGCAATACCTTTGTACAGAGTCAGAATGTTATGTACAGGGTTGGAATTCTTTCTACAGAGTTGGAATACCTTTGTAAGAGTTGGAATGCTTTCTACAGGGTTGGAATGCTTTCGACAGATTTGGAATACCTTTGTACAGAGTTGGAATGCTTTCTACAGGGTTGGAATGCTTTCGACAGAGTTGGAATACCTTTGTACAGGGTTGGAACAGCTTTGTACAGGGTTGGAATACTTTCTACAGGGTTGGAATGCTTTCTAGAGGGTTGGAATGCTTTCGACAGGGATGGAATGCTTTCGACAGAGTTGGAATACCTTTCTACAGAGTTGGAATGCTTTCTACAGGGTTGGAATACCTTTGTACATAGTTGGAATGCTTTCTACAGGGTTGGAATGCTTTCTACAGGGTTGGAATGCTTTCGACAGAGTTGGAATACCTTTGTACAGGAATGGAACAGCTTTGTACAGGGTGGGAATACTCTCTACAGGGTTGGAATGCTTTCTAGAGGGCTGGAATGCTTTCTAGAGGGTTGGAATGCTCTCCACAGGGTTGGAATGCTTTCTACAGAGTTGGAATACCTTTGTACAGGGTTGGAACAGCTTTGTACAGGGTTGGAATACTTTCTACAGGGTTGGAATGCTTTCTAGATGGTTGGAATGCTTTCGACAGGGATGGAATGCTTTCGACAGAGTTGGAATACCTTTCTACAGAGTTGGAATGCTTTCTACAGGGTTGGAATACCTTTGTACAGAGTTGGAATGCTTTCTACAGGGTTGGAATGCTTTCCACAGGGTTGGAATGCTTTCGACAGAGTTGGAATACCTTTGTACAGGGATGGAACAGCTTTGTACAGGGTGGGAATACTCTCTACAGGGTTGGAATGCTTTCTAGAGGGCTGGAATGCTTTCTAGAGGGTTGGAATGCTCTCTACAGTGTTGGAATGCTTTCTACAGAGTTGGAATACGTTTGTACAGGGTTGGAACAGCTTTGTACAGGGTTGGTATACTTTCTACAGGGTTGGAATGCTTTCTACAGGGTTGGAATGCTTTCGACAGAGTTGGAATACCTTTGTACAGGAATGGAACAGCTTTGTACAGGGTGGGAATACTCTCTACAGGGTTGGAATGCTTTCTAGAGGGCTGGAATGCTTTCTAGAGGGTTGGAATGCTCTCCACAGGGTTGGAATGCTTTCTACAGAGTTGGAATACCTTTGTACAGGGTTGGAACAGCTTTGTACAGGGTTGGAATACTTTCTACAGGGTTGGAATGCTTTCTAGATGGTTGGAATGCTTTCGACAGGGATGGAATGCTTTCGACAGAGTTGGAATACCTTTCTACAGAGTTGGAATGCTTTCTACAGGGTTGGAATACCTTTGGACAGAGTTGGAATGCTTTCTACAGGGTTGGAATGCTTTCTACAGGGTTGGAATGCTTTCGACAGAGTTGGAATACCTTTGTACAGGGATGGAACAGCTTTGTACAGGGTGGGAATACTCTCTACAGGGTTGGAATGCTTTCTAGAGGGCTGGAATGCTTTCTAGAGGGTTGGAATGCTCTCTACAGTGTTGGAATGCTTTCTACAGAGTTGGAATACCTTTGTACAGGGTTGGAACAGCTTTGTACAGGGTTGGTATACTTTCTACAGGGTTGGAATGCTTTCTAGAGGGTTGGAATGCTTTCGACAGGGATGGAATGCTTTCGACAGAGTTGGAATGCTTTCTACAGGGTTGGAATACCTTTGTACAGAGTTGGAATGCTTTCTACAGGGTTGGAATGCTTTCGACAGAGTTGGAATTCCTTTGTACAGGGTTGGAACAGCTTTGTACAGGGTTGGTATACTTTCTACAGGGTTGGAATGCTTTCTAGAGGGTTGGAATGCTTTCGACAGGGATGAAATGCTTTCGACAGAGTTGGAATACCTTTATACAGAGTTGGAATGCTTTCTACAGGGTTGGAATACCTTTGTACAGAGTTGGAATACTTTCTACAGTGTTGGAATGCTTTCTACAGAGTTGGAATACCTTTGTACAGGGTTGGAACAGCTTCGTACAGGGTTGGAATACTTTCTACAGGGTTGGAATGCTTTCTAGAGGGTTGGAATACTTTCGACAGGGTTGGAATGCTTTCGACAGAGTTGGAATACATTTCTACAGAGTTGGAATGCTTTCTACAGGGTTGGAATACCTTTATGCAGAGTCAGAATGTTATGTACAGAGTTGGAATTCATTCTACAGAGTTGGAATACATTTGTAAGAGTTGGAATGCTTTCTACAGGGTTGGAATGCTTTCGACAGAGTTGGAATACCTTTGTACAGAGTTGGAATGCTTTCTACAGGGTTGGAATACCTTTGTACAGAGTTGGAATGCTTTCTACAGGGTTGGAATGCTTTCTACAGGGTTGGAATGCTTTCGACAGAGTTGGAATACCTTTGTACTGGGATGGAACAGCTTTGTACAGGGTGGGAATACTCTCTACAGGGTTGGAATGCTTTCTAGAGGGCTGGAATGCTTTCTAGAGGGTTGGAATGCTCTCTACAGGGTTGGAATGCTTTCGACAGAGTTGGAATACCTTTGTACAGGGATGGAACAGCTTTGTACAGGGTGGGAATACTCTCTACAGGGTTGGAATGCTTTCTAGAGGGCAGGAATGCTTTCTAGAGGGCTGGAATGCTTTCTAGAGGGTTGGAATGCTCTCTACAGGGTTGGAATGCTTTCTACAGAGTTGGAATACCTTTGTACAGGGTTGGAACAGCTTTGTACAGGGTTGGAATACTTTCAACAGGGTTGGAATGCTTTCTAGAGGGTTGGAATGCATTCGACAGGGATGGAATGCTTTCTACAGAGTTGGAATACCTTTGTACAGGGTTGGAATACCTTTGTACAGAGTTGGAATACTCTCTACAGGGTTGGAATGCTTTCTAGAGGGCTGGAATGCTTTCTAGAGGGTTGGAATGATCTCCACAGGGTTGGAATACCTTTATGCAGAGTCAGAATGTTATGTACAGTGTTGGAATTCTTTCTACAGAGTTGGAATACCTTTGTACAGAGTTGGAATGCTTTCTACAGGGTTGGAATGCTTTCGACAGGGTTGGAATGCTTTCTACAGGGTTGGAATACCTTTGTACAGAGTTGGAATGCTTTCTACAGGGTTGGAATACCTTTGTACAGAGTTGGAATGCTTTCTACAGGGTTTTAATGCTTTCTACAGGGTTGGAATTCTTTCTACAGGGTTGGAATGCTTTCGACAGAGTTGGAATACCTTTGTACAGAGTTGGAATGCTTTCTACAGGGTTGGAATACCTTTGTACAGAGTTGGAATGCTTGCTACAGGGTTGGAATGCTTTCGACAGAGTTGGAATACCTTTGTACTGAGATGGAACAGCTTTGTACAGGGTGGGAATACTCTCTACAGGGTTGGAATGCTTTCTAGAGGGCTGGAATGCTTTCTAGAGGGTTGGAATGCTCTCTACAGGGTTGGAATACTTTCCACAGAGTTGGAATACCTTTGTACAGGGTTGGAACATCTTTGTGCAGGGTTGGAATACTTTCTACAGGGTTGGAATGCTTTCTACAGGGTTGGAATACATTTGTACAGAGTTGGAATGCTTTCTACAGGGTTGGAATGCTTTCTACAGGGTTGGAATGCTTTCTACAGGGTTGGAATGCTTTCGACAGAGTTGGAATACCTTTGTACAGGGTTGGAACAGCTTTGTACAGGGTGGGAATACTTTCTACAGGGTTGGAATGTTTTCTAGAGGGTTGGAATGCTTTCTAGAGGGTTGGAATGCTTTCTAGAGGGTTGGAATGCATTCTACAGGGTTGGAATGCTTTCTACAGAGTTGGAATACCTTTGCACAGGGTTGGAACAGCTTTGTACAGGGTTGGAATACTTTCTACAGGGTTTGAATGCTTTCTAGAGGGTTGGAATACTTTCGACAGGGATGGAATGCTTTCGACAGAGTTGGAATACATTTCTACAGAGTTGGAATGCTTTCTACAGGGTTGGAATACCTTTGGGGGAGCATGAGGCGGGCATGGGTTTTCGGGCCGTAGGACCACGTCCCGGGAAACCCCGATAGATCTGATGCTCTCTTACAGTCGGGTGGCAGCTGGTCGGTGCCTCTGGCGCCCGTCAATTTTGCCGATCCGATGCGGAGAGTTTCGGAGAAGTTGGTGGGCCCATGCCTGTCAAGACCACTCACCTCACCTTCTTGTGGGGCCCCCCGACACCCTGCACCGGCTTTGACCGGGACAGGGTGCGAAAGAGTGAGTGGCACCAGGACGGACTTTGTTGATGACCGCGGCGACAACAATGACAAACATCATGGATTGCGACCAAAAAGCGAAAATGGTTTACGGTGCAGGGGAGGGATACCCCAGTACCGGCGCAGCGGTGGGTAGTCAAGTGGGCTCACCTGCGTCGTCATCTCACGACCACGGCTGTTCGGGGGTGGACCGCCAGGCCCCCGGATGTGTTTTCACGTCTGGTGAGGCGGGAGGCAATAGTACGGAGATTCATAAGGAACCTCCGAGAAGAATAACAAGAGCATCGCGGAGAACCACGGGCGGGGCGGACGGCGTCTTCCTCGCACCGGCCGCGGTAACGGGCCTCGCGCCGGTAAGGGAGCTAAGAGCGCGGACGAGGTCCGATGACGGAGATTCGGTCGCCTCTTCCGCGTCCCGGTCATCCCTGGGATCGATCGTCTCCGGGGGGAAGAGAAGGCGCATGACGACGCTGACCCCGGAGATTTCTGTGGATTTGGCGCTGGACATACGGATGAGCTCGGCGGCCGACATGAGCGCCGAGTTCACCAGGCAGGTGTCTAAGATCTTGCGGGTGGCGACGACAGCGCCGAACCTGAAGGGAACAAGTGTCAAGGACCTAAAAAACGCGGCGGCCTACGTCGCCGCCGCATGGAGGGAGCTTAACCTACAGAGGGCTGAGGTGGTCCACAGCGGTAGCTCCACGGCCGCCAAGCTCGCGGAAGCAAGGCTGACCGCGTTGGAGGAGGAAAACGCGGCCTTGCGTAAAGAGAAAACGAGGCTGGCCGCTCGCACCCACGAGTGCCCGCGGTGCAACGGTCGGGCTATTGAGCCCGGCCACCCTCCGCGGGAGGGGAAGCAAGAAGGCGCGCGTCTGGACGCCCTAGAGAAAAAGATGGGCGAACTCGGTCCCTCCATCATGAGGGCCATCGAGGAACGGTTCGGGGGCCGAAGACCGCGCAGCCCCGAACCTCGGCGCAAGGCGGACCAACCCGCTGTCCCACGCGTCACCCAAGCCACAATGCTCCCGAGGGAGCAGGAGGGTGGCGAATGGAGGGTGGTGGAAAGACGGCAGCGGAAGAAAAGGGCCGCAAGGAAGGAGGAGGAAAAAGAGAGAATGCCCGCTGCTCCTTCGTCGCGAGTAACGGGCGTACGGAAGACGGGCGTCGCACTGGTGGCTAAAAAAGGAACGGCGCAGGCGACAAAAACGGCCGGGCTCCCCCGCGCACCGCGTACGTCCGCGGTGACGTTGACTATCAACGAGGGGGTTAAGACTTCATACGCCGATGTTCTCGCGACGGCGCGACAGAAGGTCCCGCTTGCGGAGATCGGCGTCGAATCCCTCGGAATGAGGAAGTCGATGACCGGGGGTATAATTATCCGGCTCCCAGGCGACAGAGACAGAGGAAAGGCGTCGCGATTGGCGACGCGTCTGGCCGAGGTGCTGGATCCGGCCGCGGTGAGAGTAGCGGCCCCGAACAGGACGGCGGAGCTGAGGGTAGCCGGGATAGACATCTCGATCGCTAAGGAGGAGCTGCGGCAGGCGCTGGCCTCAGCGGCGGGATGCGGCAGTGCGGAAGTGCGGGTCGGAGAGATCCGCACCACCAGATACGGCCTTGGGACTGCATGGGTAAGGTGCCCAGTGGCTGGAGCCCGGAAATTAGCCCGGGACGGGAAAGTAGCTCTGGGATGGTCCACGGCGAAGGTCACGGCTATCCCGAAGAGACCCTTGCAGTGCTTTAAATGCCTGGAGCTGGGGCACATGCGGGCAACCTGCACGTCCAACGTGGATCGCGGGCATCTGTGCTACAGGTGTGGCGGTAGCGGGCATCGTGCCAGGGGGTGTCCCGCCTCCGCGCCCAAGTGCCCGTTATGCGAGTCGCTGGGGGCGCCAGCCAACCACAGGATGTGCGGGGCGGCATGTGCTCCGCCGAGAACTAAGAGGAAGCCACCGATCCGTGAACCGACCGCGGAGGTAACGCAAGAGGGGAGCACCGTCGAACATTCAGCGGCAGATGGCCGGGAGGAGGCCATGGAGGTGATTGAGGGATTTTAACCGTCTCCTCCAATGCAACCTGGGCAGATCGAGAAGGGCGCATGACCTGCTCCTCCAGACTATCCGGGAGGGAGAGGTCGCCCTCGCGACAGTGGCCGAGCCGTATCGCGTCCCTGACGCTCCCAACTGGATCGGGGATTTGGACGGACTGACGGCCATAACTTGGACGCCGACCCTGGGCGCCTTTGGCGCCCTGCTTGACCGTGGCAGCGGCTACGTCGCGGTCGAATGGGCAGGAATAGCGGTGGTGGCGGTCTACGTCTCCCCCAACAGCGGCCTGGCCGCGTTCGGGGATTTTCTGGACGATGTCGGGGAATGCGTCAAAAGGTGCTTTCCCCGTCAGGTGCTGGTCCTCGGGGACTTCAACGCTCACTCGACGCAGTGGGGGAACTCCGCGACGAACGCCAGAGGAAGATGGCTGACAGACTGGGCTGCGCGACTCGGACTCCTGCTGGTAAACAAGGGTACGGCGAGCACCTGCGTGGCGTGGAGGGGGTCCTCCGTGGTCGACATCACGTGGGCCACCTCGAAGCTGTACCCGAGGATCCGTGACTGGAGAGTGGCCGAGGGAGTCGAGACCTTGTCCGATCACCTCTACATACTTATGGAGGTGGTCTCGGAGGACGTGGACGAAAATAAGAACCAAGTCGCCCGAGGTGGTGCGAGCCGCTCCGGCCCGCAACCACCCAGATGGCGCCTGAAGGAGCGGGACAGGGAGATGCTACGGGCGGCAGCCATCGTCTCGGCGTGGAGCTGGGACGCCCAAGGGACGACCAGTCTGGGAAGCGTCGACGAAGAGGCGGAGATCCTCCAAGAATACATGAACGCGGCGTGCGACGCCTCGATGCCGCGCTCCGTCCCGGGCGGTGGACGCAACCGCAGCGTTCACTGGTGGACGCCGGAGATAGCGGAATTACGGGCGAGCTGCGTACGGGCACGCAGAAGATTCCTGAGGGCCCGTCGCCGTAGAAGGACGCGCGACGAGGAGGAGATCTCCCGCTGCTACGGGGTCTACAGAGAGGCGAGACGAACTCTGCAGCGGGAGATCAAGATCGCGAAGGCTCGGTCTTGGAAGGAGCTGATCGAGGCGGTTGAGTCAGACCCGTGGGGGCGGCCGTACAAGGTGGTAACGAAGAAGTTGCGACCCGCGGCCCCCTCGCTGACCGCCAACATGGATCCGGTACTGCTGGCCAGGGTCATCGGGACGCTGTTTCCGCGGCAGGACAGCGACGCGGGGCGGTCGGGATCGTCCCTCTCCTCCGGCGGGGGCGAGACGTCGTCAACAGCAGCGGTGGCGACGACGTCGACGGAGCGGAGCGAGGAGCTGCAGGTCACTCAGGAGGAGCTTCTCGCGGCGACTAAGAAGATGGCGTCCCGGGATGTGGCACCGGGTCCGGACGGAGTTCCGGGCCGAGTCTGGGCGGAGACGATGGAGGTGGTGGCCCCTCGCGTGCGGCACCTGTTTACCCGATGCCTGAGGGAGGGCATCTACCCGCGGATATGGCGGATGGCGAGATTGGTCCTGCTGCGAAAGGAGGGTCGTCCGCCGGAGTCGCCGTCAGCGTACAGGCCGATATGCCTGCTGGACGAGATCGGGAAGCTCCTCGAGAGGGTGATCGCCGCCCGTCTGGAGGCCCATATCTCGGGGCGGGTTCCCGGATGGCACGACAGTCAGTACGGCTTTCGCCGGGGTCGCTCCACGGTGGATGCTGTGAAGCGGGTTAGGAGCATGGCGGAGGACATGGTTTCCCGCTACGGAACGGCGGTAGCGGTCTCCCTGGACGTCAGCAATGCCTTCAACTCTATCCCCTGGGCGAGGATAATGGAGGCTCTGCGACATTTCGAGGTGCCGGCGTACCTGGTTGAGGTCATCGGAGCCTACCTAAACGATAGGTGGATCACCTTCACTGGGAAGAACGGGGAAGAGAGAAGGCGCGTGGAGCGCGGCGTCCCGCAGGGTTCGGTGTTGGGACCAATCTTGTGGATCACGGCCTACGACTCCGTCCTTCGATGCCCGATGCCCCCGGGCACGGGCTTGGTCTGTTACGCCGACGATACCTTGGTACTAGCCGGGGGACGGTGGTGGAGTGAGACCGTGATTCTCGCGGAAGACGCTGTGGCATGCGGGGTGCACGCTATTCAGCGTCTGGGATTGAACGTGTCGCCGGCCAAGTCGGAGGCCCTATGGTTCTTCGACCGCCGCCGCAGGGGATCCCCTCCCGATGGTTTGTCCGTGGCCATAAATGGCGAAGCGGTGCCGGTGAAGTGTCGTATGAGGTACCTGGGCCTCACCATCGACAGTCGGTGGACGTTCGGACCACATTTCGAGCTCCTGGTCCCGAGGGTGACGGCTGCAGCCAACGCCTTGTGCGGCCTTCTTCCGAATATAGGCGGAGCAGGGTCGGGAGTCCGCCGACTCTACGAGGGAGTGATCCGGTCCCGGGTCCTCTATGGGGCACCGGTGTGGGCCCAAGACCTGATGGCCAACCGCCGCAGTCGTACCCTGGTGAGGAGACTGCAAAGGACGATCGCTATCCGAATAGCCAGAGGATATCGAACAATATCCTACGAGTCGGCGACAGTGCTGGCGGCGTCCCCCCCGTTCGAGCTGCGGGCCCTCGAGCTCTGTCGGGTGCATGAACACCTGAGGGCACCGCCTTCGACGGTGGCGCTGTCGCTGGGCGGCCTCTCGGCCTCGAACGTCCGGGAAGAGGCAAAGCTGGAGATCTGGGAGCGGTGGCGCTCCCAGCTGATGGAGGAGGACGCCAGGCGGCCACACCGAGCCGTCCGCGCCGTGCTTCCCAATTGGGAGGCTTGGAGAGATCAAGGCGGGGTTCCGCTCACCTTCAGGACGACACAGATGCTCGCCGGACACGGGGTCTTCGGTGAGTACCTGCTGAAGATCGGGCGGGAGGTGACGTCCACCTGTCACCACTGCGGGGAAGAGGAGGACACGGCACAGCACACGCTGGAGTTCTGTCCAGCGTGGGCGGAACCGCGGCGCGTCCTGCAGCTCGACATCGGCGAGAGGTTGGCTCCGGAAGCGGTCGTTGAGGCCATGCTCCGAGGGCCCCGGGAGTTTAACGCTGTCCGCGCCTACTGCGAGGAGGTTATGCAGAGAAAGGAGCGGGCAGAGAGGGACCGGAAGAGAAGAGCCGATCCCAGTAGATCATCGCATCAACGTCGCAGGGGCTCCGTACGACGCAGGGGCGCGGCGCCGCCGTCGCTGCCCCGGGTGCGCCAGATTAGGGGACGTGGCGCTAGGAGGAGTGGTTCCCCCTAGCTTCCCAACTCAAGCCGGGATGCCTCCCTAGACAACTACAACGGCAGGGAGATAGACGACGAGGCTGCACTCGGTAGTGATTCGCAAGAGACCCCGGGTGCACCTCCGAACGTCGGGATGACCACCGTGGGGTTTTAGTCGGTAGGAGTCCGACACTACACGGTCGTTGCTACGCAGCACCGAGTGTCCATGAGGATTTCCCCACGATAAAAAAAAAAAAAAAAAAAAAAAAAAAAAAAAAAAAAAAAAAAGGGTTGGAATACCTTTATGCAGAGTCAGAATGTTATGTACATTGTTGGAATTTTTTCTACAGAGTTGGAATACCTTTGTACAGAGTTGGAATGCTTTCTACAGAGTTGGAATACCTTTGTACAGAGTTGGAATGCTTTCTACAGGGTTGGAATGCTTTCTACATGGTTGGAATACTTTCTACAGGGTTGGAATGCTTTCGACAGAGTTGGAATACCTTTGTACAGAGTCAGAATGTTATGTACAGGGGTGGAATTCATTCTACAGAGTTGGAATACCTTTGTACATAGTTGGAATGCTTTCTACAGGTTTGGAATACATTTGTACAGAGTTGGGATGCCTTCTACAGGGTTGGAATGCTTTCGACAGAGTGGCAATACCTTTGTACAGAGTCAGAATGTTATGTACAGGGTTGGAATTCTTTCTACAGAGTTGGAATACCTTTGTAAGAGTTGGAATGCTTTCTACAGGGTTGGAATGCTTTCGACAGAGTTGGAATACCTTTGTACAGAGTTGGAATGCTTTCTACAGGGTTGGAATACCTTTGTACAGAGTTGGAATGCTATCTACAGGGTTGGAATGCTTTCTACAGGGTTGGAATGCTTTCGACAGAGTTGGAATACCTTTGTACAGGGATGGAACAGCATTGTACAGGGTGGGAATACTCTCTACACTGTTGGAATGCTTTCTAGAGGGCTGGAACGCTTTCTAGAGGGTTGGAATGCTCTCTACAGGGTTGGAATGCTTTCTACAGAGTTGGAATACATTTGTACAGGGTTGGAACAGCTTTGTACAGGGTTGGAATACTTTCTACAGGGTTGGAATACTTTCTACAGGGTTGGAATGCTTTCTAGAGGGTTTGAATGCTTTCGACAGGGATGGAATGCATTCGACAGAGTTGGAATACCTTTCTACAGAGTTGGAATGCTTTCTACAGGGTTGGAATACCTTTGTACAGAGTTGGAATGCTTTCTACAGGGTTTTAATGCTTTCTACAGGGTTGGAATTCTTTCTACAGGGTTGGAATGCTTTCGACAGAGTTGGAATACCTTTGGACAGAGTCAGAATGTTATGTACAGGGTTGGAATTCATTCTACAGAGTTGGAATACCTTTGTACATAGTTGGAATGCTTTCTACAGGTTTGGAATACATTTGTACAGAGTTGGGATGCCTTCTACAGGGTTGGAATGCTTTCGACAGAGTGGCAATACCTTTGTACAGAGTCAGAATGTTATGTACAGGGTTGGAATTCTTTCTACAGAGTTGGAATACCTTTGTAAGAGTTGGAATGCTTTCTACAGGGTTGGAATGCTTTCGACAGAGTTGGAATACCTTTGTACAGAGTTGGAATGCTCTCTACAGGGTTGGAATACCTTTGTACAGAGTTGGAATGCTATCTACAGGGTTGGAATGCTTTCTACAGGGTTGGAATGCTTTCGACAGAGTTGGAATACCTTTGTACAGTGATGGAACAGCTTTGTACAGGGTGGGAATACTCTCTACACTGTTGGAATGCTTTCTAGAGGGCTGGAACGCTTTCTAGAGGGTTGGAATGCTCTCTACAGGGTTGGAATGCTTTCTACAGAGTTGGAATACCTTTGTACAGGGTTGGAACAGCTTTGTACAGGGTTGGAATACTTTCTACAGGGTTGGAATGCTTTCTAGAGGGTTGGAATGCTTTCGACAGGGATGGAATGCTTTCGACAGAGTTGGAATACCTTTCTACAGAGTTGGAATGCTTTCTACAGGGTTGGAATGCTTTCTACAGGGTTGGAATGCTTTCTACAGGGTTGGAATACCTTTGTACAGAGTTGGAATGCTTTCTACAGGGTTGGAATACCTTTGTACAGAGTTGGAATGCTTTCTACAGGGTTTTAATGCTTTCTACAGGGTTGGAATTCTTTCTACAGGGTTGGAATGCTTTCGACAGAGTTGGAATACCTTTGTACAGAGTCAGAATGTTATGTACAGGGTTGGAATTCATTCTACAGAGTTGGAATACCTTTGTACATAGTTGGAATGCTTTCTACAGGTTTGGAATACATTTGTACAGAGTTGGGATGCCTTCTACAGGGTTGGAATGCTTTCGACAGAGTGGCAATACCTTTGTACAGAGTCAGAATGTTATGTACAGGGTTGGAATTCTTTCTACAGAGTTGGAATACCTTTGTAAGAGTTGGAATGCTTTCTACAGGGTTGGAATGCTTTCGACAGAGTTGGAATACCTTTGTACAGAGTTGGAATGCTTTCTACAGGGTTGGAATACCTTTGTACAGAGTTGGAATGCTATCTACAGGGTTGGAATGCTTTCTACAGGGTTGGAATGCTTTCGACAGAGTTGGAATACCTTTGTACAGGGATGGAACAGCTTTGTACAGGGTGGGAATACTCTCTACACTGTTGGAATGCTTTCTAGAGGGCTGGAACGCTTTCTAGAGGGTTGGAATGCTCTCTACAGGGTTGGAATGCTTTCTACAGAGTTGGAATACCTTTGTACAGGGTTGGAACAGCTTTGTACAGGGTTGGAATACTTTCTACAGGGTTGGAATACTTTCTACAGGGTTGGAATGCTTTCTAGAGGGTTGGAATGCTTTCGACAGGGATGGAATGCTTTCGACAGAGTTGGAATACCTTTCTACAGAGTTGGAATGCTTTCTATAGGGTTGGAATACCTTTGTACAGAGTTGGAATGCTTTCTACAGGGTTTTAATGCTTTCTACAGGGTTGGAATTCTTTCTACAGGGTTGGAATGCTTTCGACAGAGTTGGAATACCTTTGTACAGAGTCAGAATGTTATGTACAGGGTTGGAATTCTTTCTACAGAGTTGGAATACCTTTGTAAGAGTTGGAATGCTTTCTACAGGGTTGGAATGCGTTCGACAGAGTTGGAATACCTTTGTACAGAGTTGGAATGCTTTCTACAGGGTTGGAATACCTTTGTACAGAGTTGGAATGCTATCTACAGGGTTGGAATGCTTTCTACAGGGTTGGAATGCTTTCGACAGAGTTGGAATACCTTTGTACAGTGATGGAACAGCTTTGTACAGGGTGGGAATACTCTCTACACTGTTGGAATGCTTTCTAGAGGGCTGGAACGCTTTCTAGAGGGTTGGAATGCTCTCTACAGGGTTGGAATGCTTTCTACAGAGTTGGAACACCTTTGTACAGGGTTGGAACAGCTTTGTACAGGGTTGGAATACTTTCTACAGGGTTGGAATGCTTTCTAGAGGGTTGGAATGCTTTCGACAGGGATGGAATGCTTTCGACAGAGTTGGAATACCTTTCTACAGAGTTGGAATGCTTTCTACAGGGTTGGAATGCTTTCTACAGGGTTGGAATGCTTTCTACAGGGTTGGAATACCTTTGTACAGAGTTGGAATGCTTTCTACAGGGTTGGAATACCTTTGTACAGAGTTGGAATGCTTTCTACAGGGTTTTAATGCTTTCTACAGGGTTGGAATTCTTTCTACAGGGTTGGAATGCTTTCGACAGAGTTGGAATACCTTTGTACAGAGTCAGAATGTTATGTACAGGGTTGGAATTCATTCTACAGAGTTGGAATACCTTTGTACATAGTTGGAATGCTTTCTACAGGTTTGGAATACATTTGTACAGAGTTGGGATGCCTTCTACAGGGTTGGAATGCTTTCGACAGAGTGGCAATACCTTTGTACAGAGTCAGAATGTTATGTACAGGGTTGGAATTCTTTCTACAGAGTTGGAATACCTTTGTAAGAGTTGGAATGCTTTCTACAGGGTTGGAATGCTTTCGACAGAGTTGGAATACCTTTGTACAGAGTTGGAATGCTTTCTACAGGGTTGGAATACCTTTGTACAGAGTTGGAATGCTATCTACAGGGTTGGAATGCTTTCTACAGGGTTGGAATGCTTTCGACAGAGTTGGAATACCTTTGTACAGGGATGGAACAGCTTTGTACAGGGTGGGAATACTCTCTACACTGTTGGAATGCTTTCTAGAGGGCTGGAACGCTTTCTAGAGGGTTGGAATGCTCTCTACAGGGTTGGCATGCTTTCTACAGAGTTGGAATACCTTTGTACAGGGTTGGAACAGCTTTGTACAGGGTTGGAATACTTTCTACAGGGTTGGAATACTTTCTACAGGGTTGGAATGCTTTCTAGAGGGTTGGAATGCTTTCGACAGGGATGGAATGCTTTCGACAGAGTTGGAATACCTTTCTACAGAGTTGGAATGCTTTCTACAGGGTTGGAATACCTTTGTACAGAGTTGGAATGCTCTCTACAGGGTTTTAATGCTTTCTACAGGGTTGGAATTCTTTCTACAGGGTTGGAATGCTTTCGACAGAGTTGGAATACCTTTGTACAGAGTCAGAATGTTATGTACAGGGTTGGAATTCATTCTACAGAGTTGGAATACCTTTGTACATAGTTGGAATGCTTTCTACAGGTTTGGAATACATTTGTACAGAGTTGGGATGCCTTCTACAGGGTTGGAATGCTTTCGACAGAGTGGCAATACCTTTGTACAGAGTCAGAATGTTATGTACAGGGTTGGAATTCTTTCTACAGAGTTGGAATACCTTTGTAAGAGTTGGAATGCTTTCTACAGGGTTGGAATGCTTTCGACAGAGTTGGAATACCTTTGTACAGAGTTGGAATGCTTTCTACAGGGTTGGAATACCTTTGTACAGAGTTGGAATGCTATCTACAGGGTTGGAATGCTTTCTACAGGGTTGGAATGCTTTCGACAGAGTTGGAATACCTTTGTACAGTGATGGAACAGCTTTGTACAGGGTGGGAATACTCTCTACACTGTTGGAATGCTTTCTAGAGGGCTGGAACGCTTTCTAGAGGGTTGGAATGCTCTCTACAGGGTTGGAATGCTTTCTACAGAGTTGGAATACCTTTGTACAGGGTTGGAACAGCTTTGTACAGGGTTGGAATACTTTCTACAGGGTTGGAATGCTTTCTAGAGGGTTGGAATGCTTTCGACAGGGATGGAATGCTTTCGACAGAGTTGGAATACCTTTCTACAGAGTTGGAATGCTTTCTACAGGGTTGGAATGCTTTCTACAGGGTTGGAATGCTTTCTACAGGGTTGGAATACCTTTGTACAGAGTTGGAATGCTTTCTACAGGGTTGGAATACCTTTGTACAGAGTTGGAATGCTTTCTACAGGGTTTTAATGCTTTCTACAGGGTTGGAATTCTTTCTACAGGGTTGGAATGCTTTCGACAGAGTTGGAATACCTTTGTACAGAGTCAGAATGTTATGTACAGGGTTGGAATTCATTCTACAGAGTTGGAATACCTTTGTACATAGTTGGAATGCTTTCTACAGGTTTGGAATACATTTGTACAGAGTTGGGATGCCTTCTACAGGGTTGGAATGCTTTCGACAGAGTGGCAATACCTTTGTACAGAGTCAGAATGTTATGTACAGGGTTGGAATTCTTTCTACAGAGTTGGAATACCTTTGTAAGAGTTGGAATGCTTTCTACAGGGTTGGAATGCTTTCGACAGAGTTGGAATACCTTTGTACAGAGTTGGAATGCTTTCTACAGGGTTGGAATACCTTTGTACAGAGTTGGAATGCTATCTACAGGGTTGGAATGCTTTCTACAGGGTTGGAATGCTTTCGACAGAGTTGGAATACCTTTGTACAGGGATGGAACAGCTTTGTACAGGGTGGGAATACTCTCTACACTGTTGGAATGCTTTCTAGAGGGCTGGAACGCTTTCTAGAGGGTTGGAATGCTCTCTACAGGGTTGGCATGCTTTCTACAGAGTTGGAATACCTTTGTACAGGGTTGGAACAGCTTTGTACAGGGTTGGAATACTTTCTACAGGGTTGGAATACTTTCTACAGGGTTGGAATGCTTTCTAGAGGGTTGGAATGCTTTCGACAGGGATGGAATGCTTTCGACAGAGTTGGAATACCTTTCTACAGAGTTGGAATGCTTTCTACAGGGTTGGAATACCTTTGTACAGAGTTGGAATGCTCTCTACAGGGTTTTAATGCTTTCTACAGGGTTGGAATTCTTTCTACAGGGTTGGAATGCTTTCGACAGAGTTGGAATACCTTTGTACAGAGTCAGAATGTTATGTACAGGGTTGGAATTCATTCTACAGAGTTGGAATACCTTTGTACATAGTTGGAATGCTTTCTACAGGTTTGGAATACATTTGTACAGAGTTGGGATGCCTTCTACAGGGTTGGAATGCTTTCGACAGAGTGGCAATACCTTTGTACAGAGTCAGAATGTTATGTACAGGGTTGGAATTCTTTCTACAGAGTTGGAATACCTTTGTAAGAGTTGGAATGCTTTCTACAGGGTTGGAATGCTTTCGACAGAGTTGGAATACCTTTGTACAGAGTTGGAATGCTTTCTACAGGGTTGGAATACCTTTGTACAGAGTTGGAATGCTATCTACAGGGTTGGAATGCTTTCTACAGGGTTGGAATGCTTTCGACAGAGTTGGAATACCTTTGTACAGTGATGGAACAGCTTTGTACAGGGTGGGAATACTCTCTACACTGTTGGAATGCTTTCTAGAGGGCTGGAACGCTTTCTAGAGGGTTGGAATGCTCTCTACAGGGTTGGAATGCTTTCTACAGAGTTGGAATACCTTTGTACAGGGTTGGAACAGCTTTGTACAGGGTTGGAATACTTTCTACAGGGTTGGAATGCTTTCTAGAGGGTTGGAATGCTTTCGACAGGGATGGAATGCTTTCGACAGAGTTGGAATACCTTTCTACAGAGTTGGAATGCTTTCTACAGGGTTGGAATACCTTTGTACAGAGTCAGAATGTTATGTACAGTGTTGGAATTCTTTCTACAGTGTTGGCATACCTTTGTACAGAGTTGGAATGCTTTCTACAGGGTTGGAATACCTTTGTACAGAGTTGTTATGCTTTCTACAGGGTTGGAATGCTTTCTACAGGGATGGAATGCTTTCGACAGAGTTGGAATACCTTTGTACAGGGTTGGAACAGCTTTGTACAGCGTGGGAATACTCTCTACAGGGTTGGAATGCTTTCTAGAGGGCTGGAATGCATTCGAGAGGGTTGGAATGCTTTCTACAGGGTAGGAATGCTTTCTACAGAGTTGGAATACCTTTGTACAGGGTTGGAACAGCTTTGTACAGGGTTGGAATACTTTCTACAGGGTTGGAGTGCCTTCTAGAGGGTTGGAATGCTTTCGACAGGGATGGAATGCTTTCGACAGAGTTGGAATACCTTTGTACAGAAATGGAACAGCGTTGTACACGGTGGGAATACTCTCTACAGGGTTGGAATGCTTTCTAGAGGGCTGGAATGCTTTCTAGAGGGTTGGAATGCTCTCCACAGGGTTGGAATGCTTTCTACAGAGTTGGAATACCTTTGTACAGGGTTGGAACAGCTTTGTACAGGGTTTTAATGCTTTCTACAGGGCTGGAATTCTTTCTACAGGGTTGGAATGCTTTCGACAGAGTTGGAATACCTTTGTACAGAGTCAGAATGTTATGTACAGGGTTGGAATTCATTCTACAGAGTTGGAATACCTTTGTACAGAGTTGTTATGCTTTCTACAGGTTTGGAATACATTTGTACAGAGTTGGGATGCCTTCTACAGGGTTGGAATGCTTTCGACAGAGTGGCAATACCTTTGTACAGAGTCAGAATGTTATGTACAGGGTTGGAATTCTTTCCACAGAGTTGGAATACCTTTGTAAGAGTTGGAATGCTTTCTACAGGGTTGGAATGCTTTCGACAGAGTTGGAATACCTTTGTACAGAGTTGGAATGCTTTCTACAGGGTTGGAATACCTTTGTACAGAGTTGGAATGCTATCTACAGGGTTGGAATGCTTTCTACAGGGTTGGAATGCTTTCGGCAGAGTTGGAATACCTTTGTACAGGGATGGAACAGCTTTGTACAGGGTGGGAATACTCTCTACAGAGTTGGAATGCTTTCTAGAGGGCTGGAACGCTTTCTAGAGGGTTGGAATGCTCTCTACAGGGTTGGAATGCTTTCTACAGAGTTGGAATACCTTTGTACAGGGTTGGAACAGCTTTGTACAGGGTTGGAATACTTTCTACAGGGTTGGAATGCTTTCTAGAGGGTTGGAATGCTTTCGACAGGGATGGAATGCTTTCGACAGAGTTGGAATACCTTTGTACAGGGTTGGAACAGCTTTGTACAGCGTGGGAATACTCTCTACAGGGTTGCAATGCTTTCTAGAGGGCTGGAATGAATTCGAGAGGGTTGGAATGCTTTCTACAGGGTTGGAATGCTTTCTACAGGGTTGGAATGCTTTCTACAGAGTTGGAATACCTTTGTACAGGGTTGGAACAGCTTTGTACAGGGTTGGAATACTTTCTACAGGGTTGGAGTGCCTTCTAGAGGGTTGGAATGCTTTCGACAGGGATGGAATGCTTTCGACAGAGTTGGAATACCTTTGTACAGGAATGGAACAGCTTTGTACAGGGTGGGAATACTCTCTACAGGGTTGCAATGCTTTCTAGAGGGCTGGAATGAATTCGAGAGGGTTGGAATGCTTTCTACAGGGTTGGAATGCTTTCTACAGAGTTGGAATACCTTTGTACAGGGTTGGAACAGCTTTGTACAGGGTTGGAATACTTTCTACAGGGTTGGAGTGCCTTCTAGAGGGTTGGAATGCTTTCGACAGGGATGGAATGCTTTCGACAGAGTTGGAATACCTTTGTACAGGAATGGAACAGCTTTGTACAGGGTGGGAATACTCTCTACAGGGTTGGAATGCTTTCTAGAGGGCTGGAATGCTTTCTAGAGGGTTGGAATGCTCTCCACAGGGTTGGAATGCTTTCTACAGAGTTGGAATACCTTTGTACAGGGTTGGAACAGCTTTGTACAGGGTTGGATTACTTTCTACAGGGTTGGAATGCTTTCTAGATGGTTGGAATGCTTTCGACAGGGATGGAATGCTTTCGACAGAGTTGGAATACCTTTCTACAGAGTTGGAATGCTTTCTACAGGGTTGGAATACCTTTGTACAGAGTTGGAATGCTTTCTACAGGGTTGGAATGCTTTCTATAGGGTTGGAATGCTTTCGACAGAGTTGGAATACCTTTGTACAGGGATGGAACAGCTTTGTACAGGGTGGGAATACCCTCTACAGGGTTGGAATGCTTTCTAGAGGGCTGGAATGCTTTCTAGAGGGTTGGAATGCTCTCTACAGGGTTGGAATGCTTTCTACAGAGTTGGAATACTTTTGTACAGGGTTGGAACAGCTTCGTACAGGGTTGGAATACTTTCTACAGGGTTGGAATGCTTTCTACAGGGTTGGAATGCTTTCTACAGGGTTGGAATGCTTTCGACAGAGTTGGAATACCTTTGTACAGGGATGGAACAGCTTTGTACAGGGTGGGAATACCCTCTACAGGGTTGGAATGCTTTCTAGAGGGCTGGAATGCTTTCTAGAGGGTTGGAATGCTCTCTACAGGGTTGGAATGCTTTCTACAGAGTTGGAATACTTTTGTACAGGGTTGGAACAGCTTCGTACAGGGTTGGAATACTCTCTACAGGGTTGGAATGCTTTCTACAGAGTTGGAATACTTTTGTACAGGGTTGGAACAGCTTCGTACAGGGTTGGAATACTTTCTACAGGGTTGGAATGCTTTCTAGAGGGTTGGAATACTTTCGACAGGGTTGGAATGCTTTCGACAGAGTTGGAATACATTTCTACAGAGTTGGAATGCTTTCTACAGGGTTGGAATACATTTATGCAGAGTCAGAATGTTATGTACAGTGTTGGAATTCTTTCTACAGAGTTGGAATACCTTTGTACAGAGTTGGAATGCCTTCTACAGGGTTGGAATGCTTTCTACAGGGTTGGAATGCTTTCTACAGGGTTGGAATACCTTTGTACAGAGTTGGAATGCTTTCTACAGGGTTGGAATACCTTTGTACAGAGTTGGAATGCTTTCTACAGGGTTTTAATGCTTTCTACAGGGTTGGAATTCTTTCTACAGGGTTGGAATTCTTTCTACAGAGTTGGAATGCTTTCTACAGGGTTGGAATGCTTTCGACAGAGTTGGAATACCTTTGTACAGAGTTGGAATGCTTTCTACAGGGTTGGAATACCTTTGTACAGAGTTGGAATGCTTTCTACAGGGTTGGAATGCTTTCTACAGGGTTGGAATGCTTTCGACAGAGTTGGAATACCTTTGTACTGGGATGGAACAGCTTTGTACAGGGTGGGAATACTCTCTACAGGGTTGGAATGCTTTCTAGAGGGCTGGAATGCTTTCTAGAGGGTTGGAATGATCTCTACAGGGTTGGAATGCTTTCTACAGAGTTGGAATACCTTTGTACAGGGTTGGAACAGCTTTGTACAGGGTGGGAATACTTTCTACAGGGTTGGAATGTTTTCTAGAGGGTTGGAATGCTTTCTCGAGGGTTGGAATGCTTTCTAGAGGGTTGGAATGCATTCTACAGGGTTGGAATGCTTTCTACAGAGTTGGAATACCTTTGCACAGGGTTGGAACAGCTTTGTACAGGGTTGGAATACTTTCTACAGGGTTGGAATGTTTTCTAGAGGGTTGGAATGCTTTCTCGAGGGTTGGAATACTTTCTAGAGGGTTGGAATGCATTCTACAGGGTTGGAATGCTTTCTACAGAGTTGGAATACCTTTGCACAGGGTTGGAACAGCTTTGTACAGGGTTGGAATACTTTCTACAGGGTTTGAATGCTTTCTAGAGGGTTGGAATACTTTCGACAGGGATGGAATGCTTTCGACAGAGTTGGAATACATTTCTACAGAGTTGGAATGCTTTCTACAGGGTTGGAATACCTTTATGCAGAGTCAGAATGTTATGTACAGTGTTGGAATTCTTTCTACAGAGTTGGAATACCTTTGTACAGAGTTGGAATGTTTTCTACAGGGTTGGAATACCTTTGTACAGAGTTGGAATACCTTTGTACAGGGTTGGAACAGCTTTGTACAGGGTGGGAATACTTTCTACAGGGTTGGAATGCTTTCTAGAGGGTTGGAATGCTTTCTAGAGGGTTGGAATGCTTTCTACAGGGTTGGAATGCTTTCTACAGAGTTGGAATACCTTTGTACAGGGTTGGAACAGCTTTGTACAGGGTTGGAATACTTTCTACAGGGTTGGAATGCTTTCTAGAGGGTTGGAATACCTTTGTACAGAGTCAGAATGTTATGTACAGTGTTGGAATTCTTTCTACAGTGTTGGCATACCTTTGTACAGAGTTGGAATGCTTTCTACAGGGTTGGAATACCTTTGTACAGAGTTGTTATGCTTTCTACAGGGTTGGAATGCTTTCTACAGGGTTGGAATGCTTTCTACAGAGTTGGAATACCTTTGTACAGGGTTGGAACAGCTTTGTACAGGGTTGGAATACTTTCTACAGGGTTGGAGTGCCTTCTAGAGGGTTGGAATGCTTTCGACAGGGATGGAATGCTTTCGACAGAGTTGGAATACCTTTGTACAGAAATGGAACAGCTTTGTACACGGTGGGAATACTCTCTACAGGGTTGGAATGCTTTCTAGAGGGCTGGAATGCTTTCTAGAGGGTTGGAATGCTCTCCACAGGGTTGGAATGCTTTCTACAGAGTTGGAATACCTTTGTACAGGGTTGGAACAGCTTTGTACAGGGTTTTAATGCTTTCTACAGGGCTGGAATTCTTTCTACAGGGTTGGAATGCTTTCGACAGAGTTGGAAAACCTTTGTACAGAGTCAGAATGTTATGTACAGGGTTGGAATTCATTCTACAGAGTTGGAATACCTTTGTACAGAGTTGTTATGCTTTCTACAGGTTTGGAATGCATTTGTACAGAGTTGGGATGCCTTCTACAGGGTTGGAATGCTTTCGACAGAGTGGCAATACCTTTGTACAGAGTCAGAATGTTATGTACAGGGTTGGAATTCTTTCTACAGAGTTGGAATACCTTTGTAAGAGTTGGAATGCTTTCTACAGGGTTGGAATGCTTTCGACAGAGTTGGAATACCTTTGTACAGAGTTGGAATGCTTTCTACAGGGTTGGAATACCTTTGTACAGAGTTGGAATGCTATCTACAGGGTTGGAATGCTTTCTACAGGGTTGGAATGCTTTCGGCAGAGTTGGAATACCTTTGTACAGGGATGGAACAGCTTTGTACAGGGTGGGAATACTCTCTACAGAGTTGGAATGCTTTCTAGAGGGCTGGAACGCTTTCTAGAGGGTTGGAATGCTCTCTACAGGGTTGGAATGCTTTCTACAGAGTTGGAATACCTTTGTACAGGGTTGGAACAGCTTTGTACAGGGTTGGAATACTTTCTACAGGGTTGGAATGCTTTCTAGAGGGTTGGAATGCTTTCGACAGGGATGGAATGCTTTCGACAGAGTTGGAATACCTTTCTACAGAGTTGGAATGCTTTCTACAGGGTTGGAATACCTTTGTACAGAGTCAGAATGTTATGTACAGTGTTGGAATTCTTTCTACAGTGTTGGCATACCTTTGTACAGAGTTGGAATGCTTTCTACAGGGTTGGAATACCTTTGTACAGAGTTGTTATGCTTTCTACAGGGTTGGAATGCTTTCTACAGGGATGGAATGCTTTCGACAGAGTTGGAATACCTTTGTACAGGGTTGGAACAGCTTTGTACAGCGTGGGAATACTCTCTACAGGGTTGCAATGCTTTCTAGAGGGCTGGAATGAATTCGAGAGGGTTGGAATGCTTTCTACAGAGTTGGAATACCTTTGTACAGGGTTGGAATGCTTTCTACAGGGTTGGAATACCCTTGTACAGAGTCAGAATGTTATGTACAGTGTTGGAATTCTTTCTACAGAGTTAGAATACCTTTGTACAGAGTTGGAATACCTTTGTACAGAGTTGGAATGCTTTCTACAGGGTTGGAATGCTTTCGACAGAGTTGGAATACCTTTGTACAGGGTTGGAACAACTTTGTACGGGGTTGGAATACTTTCTACAGGGTTCGAATACCTTTGTACAGAGTTGGAATGCTTTCTAGAGGGTTGGAATGCTTTCTACAGGGTTGGAATGCTTTCTACAGAGTTGGAATACCTTTGTACAGGGTTGGAACAGCTTTGTACAGGGTTGGAATACTTTCTACAGGGTTGAAATGCTTTCTAGAGGGTTGGAATAACTTTGTACAGAGTCAGAATGTTATGTACAGCGTTGGAATTCTTTCTACAGAGTTGGAATACCTTTGTACAGAGCTGGAATACCTTCGTACAGAGTTGGAATGCTTTCTACAGGGTTGGAATACCTTTGTACAGAGTTGGAATGCTTTCTACAGGGTTGGAATACCTTTGTACAGAGTCAGAATGTTATGTACAGCGTTGGAATTCTTTCTACAGAGTTGGAATACCTTTGTACAGAGCTGGAATACCTTCGTACAGAGTTGGAATGCTTTCTACAGGGTTGGAATGCTTTCGACAGAGTTGGAATACCTTTGTACAGGGTTGGAACAGCTTTGTACAGCGTGGGAATACTCTCTACAGGGTTGCAATGCTTTCTAGAGGGCTGGAATGAATTCGAGAGGGTTGGAATGCTTTCTACAGAGTTGGAATACCTTTGTACAGGGTTGGAATGCTTTCTACAGGGTTGGAATACCCTTGTACAGAGTCAGAATGTTATGTACAGTGTTGGAATTCTTTCTACAGAGTTAGAATACCTTTGTACAGAGTTGGAATACCTTTGTACAGAGTTGGAATGCTTTCTACAGGGTTGGAATGCTTTCGACAGAGTTGGAATACCTTTGTACAGGGTTGGAACAACTTTGTACAGGGTTGGAATACTTTCTACAGGGTTCGAATACCTTTGTACAGAGTTGGAATGCTTTCTAGAGGGTTGGAATGCTTTCTACAGAGTTGGAATACCTTTGTACAGAGTCGGAATGCTTTCTACAGGGTTGGAATACCTTTGTACAGAGTTGGAATGCTTTCTACAGGGTTGGAATGCTTTCTACAGGGTTTTAATGCTTTCTACAGAGTTGGAATACCTTTGTACAGAGTTGGAATGCTTTCTACAGGGTTGGAATACCTTTGTACAGAGTCAGAATGTTATGTACAGCGTTGGAATTCTTTCTACAGAGTTGGAATACCTTTGTACAGAGCTGGAATACCTTCGTACAGAGTTGGAATGCTTTCTACAGGGTTGGAATGCTTTCGACAGAGTTGGAATACCTTTGTACAGAGTCCGAATGTTATGTTCAGGGTTGGAATTCTTTCTACAGAGTTGGAATACCTTTGTACAGAGTTGGAATGCTTTCTACAGGGTTGGAATGCTTTCTACATGGTTCGAATGCTTTCGACAGAGTTGGAATACCTTTGTACAGAGTTGGAATGCTTTGTACAGGGTTGGAATACCTTTGTACAGTGTTGGAATGCTTTCTACAGGGTTGGAATGCTTTCTACAGGGTTGGAATGCTTTCGGCAGATGTGGAATACCTTTGTACAGGGTTGGAACAGCTTTGTACAGGGTGGGAATACTTTCTACAGGGTTGGAATGCTTTCTAGAGGGTTGGAATGCTTTCTAGAGGGTTGGAATACCTTTGTACAGGGTTGGAACAGCTTTGTACAGGGTTGGAATACTTTCTACAGGGTTGGAATACTTTCTACAGGGTTGGAATGCTTTCTAGAGGGTTGGAATACCTTTGTACAGGGTTGGAACAGCTTTGTACAGGGTTGGAATGCTTTCTAGAGGGTTGGAATGCTTTCGACAGGGATGGAATGCTTTCGACAGAGTTGGAATACCTTTCTACAGTGTTGGAATGCTTTCTACAGGGTTGGAATACCTTTATGCAGAGTCAGAATGTTATGTACATTGTTGGAATTTTTTCTACAGAGTTGGAATACCTTTGTACAGAGTTGGAATGCTTTCTACAGAGTTGGAATACCTTTGTACAGAGTTGGAATGCTTTCTACAGGGTTGGAATGCTTTCTACATGGTTGGAATGCTTTCGACAGAGTTGGAATACCCTTGTACGGAGTTGGAATGCTTTCTACAGGGTTGGAATACATTTGTACAGAGTTGGAATGCTTTCTACAGGTTTGGAATACCTTTGTACAGAGTTGGAATGCTTTCTACAGGGTTGGAATGCTTTCTACAGGGTTGGAATGCTTTCTACAGGGTTGGAATACCTTTGTACAGAGTTGGAATGCTTTCTACAGGGTTGGAATGCTTTCGACAGAGTTGGAATACCTTTGTACAGAGTCAGAATGTTATGTACAGGGTTGGAATTCTTTCTACAGAGTTGGCATACCTTTGTACAGAGTTGGAATGCTTTCTACAGGTTTGGAATACCTTTGTACAGAGTTGGAATTCTTTCTGCAGAGTTGGAATACCTTTGTACAGAGTTGGCATGCTTTCTACAGGGTTGGAATGCTTTCTACATGGTTCGAATGCTTTCGACAGAGTTGGAATACCCTTGTACGGAGTTGGAATGCTTTCTACAGGGTTGGTATACTTTTGTACAGAGTTGGAATGCTTTCTACAGGGTTGGAATGCTTTCTACAGGGTTGGAATGCTTTCGACAGAGTTGGAATACCTTTGTACAGGGTTGGAACAGCTTTGTACAGGGTGGGAATACTTTCTACAGAGTTGGAATGCTTTCTACAGGGTTGGAATGCTTTCTACAGAGTTGGAATACCTTTGTACAGGGTTGGAACAGCTTTGTACAGGGTTGGATTACTTTCAACAGGGTTGGAATGCTTTCTAGAGGGTTGGAATACTTTCGACAGGGTTGGAATGCTTTCGACAGAGTTGGAATACATTTCTACAGAGTTGGAATGCTTTCTACAGGGTTGGAATGCTTTCTACAGTGTTTTAATGCTTTCTACAGGGTTGGAATGCTTTCTACAGGGTTGGAATACCTTTGTACAGAGTTGGAATGCTTTCTACAGGGTTGGAATGCTTTCTACAGGGTTGGAATGCTTTCTACAGGTTTGGAATACCTTTGTACGGAGTTGGAATGCTTTCTACAGGGTTGGAATGCTTTCTACAGGGTTGGAATACCTTTGTACAGGGTTGGAATGCTTTCTACAGGGTTGGAATGATTTCTACAGGTTTGGAATACCTTTGTACAGAGTTGGAATACTTTCGACAGGGTTGGAATTCTTTCTACAGAGTTGGAATAACTTTGTACAGAGTTGGAATGCTTTCTACAGGGTTGGAATACCTTTGTACAGAGTTGGAATGCTTTCTACAGGGTTGGAATGCTTTCTACAGTGTTTTAATGCTTTCTACAGGGTTGGAATGCTTTCTACAGGGTTGGAATACCTTTGTACAGTGTTGGAATGCTTTCTACAGGGTTGGAATACCTTTGTACAGAGTAAGAATGTTATGTACAGGGTTGGAATTCTTTCTACAGAGTTGGAATACCTTTGTACAGAGTTGGAATGCTTTCTACAGGGTTGGAATGCTTTCTACAGGGTTGGAATGCTTTCTACAGGTTTGGAATACCTTTGTACAGAGTTGGAATGCTTTCTACAGGGTTGCAATGCATTCGACAGAGTTGGAATACCTTTGTACAGAGTCATAATGTTATGTACAGGGTTGGAATTCTTTCTACAGAGTTGGAATACCTTTGTACAGAGTTGGAATGCTTTCTACAGGGTTGGAATGCTTTCTACATGGTTGGAATGCTTTCGACAGAGTTGGAATACCCTTGTGCGGAGTTGGAATGCTTTCTACAGGGTTGGAATACATTTGTACAGAGTTGGAATGCTTTCTACAGGGTTGGAATGCTTTCTACAGGGTTGGAATGCTTTCAATTTTGGGGAGCATGAGGCGGGCATGGGTTTTCGGGCCGTAGGATCACGTCCCGGGAAACCCCGATAGATCTGATGCTCTCTTACAGTCGGGTGGCAGCAGGTCGGTGCCTCTGGCGCCCGTCAATTTTGCCGATCCGATGCGGAGAGTTTCGGAGAAGTTGGTGGGCCCATGACTGTCAAGACCACTCACCTCACCTTCTTGTGGGGCTCCCCGTCACCCTGCACCGGCTTTGACCGGGGCAGGGTGCGAAAGAGTGAGTGGCACCAGGACGGACTTTGTTGATGACCGCGGCGACAACAAATTATATATTACTATGGATTGCGACCACAAAAGAAAAATGGTTTACGGTGCAGGGGAGGGATACCCCAGTACCGGCGCAGCGGTGGATAGTCAAGTGGGCTCGCCTGCGTCGTCATCTCACGACCACGGTCGTTCGGGGGTGGACCGCCAGGCCCCCGGATGTGTTTTCACGTCTGGCGAGGCGGGATGCAGTAGTACGGAGATTCACGAGGAACCTCCGAGAAGAATGACAAGAGCATCGCGGAGAACCACGGGCGGAACGGACGGCGTCTTCCTCGCACCGGCCGCGGTAACGGGCCTCGCGCCGGTAAGGGCGCTACGAACGCGGATGAGGTCCGATGACGAGGATTCGGTCGCCTCTTTCGCGTCGCGATCATCCCTGTGATCGACTGTCTCCGGGGGGAAGAGAAGACGCATTAAGACGCTGACCCCGGAAATCTCTGTGGATTTGGCACTGGATATACGGATGAGCTCGGCGGCCGACGTGAGCGCCGAGTTCACCAGGCAGGTGTCAAAGATCTTGCGGGTGGCGGCGGTATCGTCGAACCTGAAGGGAGCAAGCATTAAGGACCTAAAGGACGCGGCGACCTACGTCGCCGCCGCATGGAGGGAGCTTAACCTGCAGAGGGCTGAGGTGGTCCACAGCGGTAGCTCCACGGCCGCCAGGCTCGCGGAAGCAAGGCTGACCGCGTTGGAGGAGGAAAACGCGGCCTTGCGTAAAGAGATAACGAGGCTGGCCGCTCGCACCCACGAGTGCCCACGGTGCAACGGTCGGGCTATTGAGTCCGGCCACCCTCCGCGGAGCGGAAAACAAGAAGGCGCGCGTCTGGACGCCCTAGAGAAAAAGATGAACGAACTCGGTCCCTCCATCATGAGGGCCATCGAGGAACGGTTCGGGGGCCGAAGACCGCGCAGCCCCGAACCTCGGCGCAAGGCGGACCAACCCGCTGCCCCACGCGTTACCCAAGCCACAATGCTCCCGAGGGAGCAGGAGGGTGGTGGAAAGACGGCCGCGGAAGACAAGGGCTGCAAGGAAGGAGGAGAAAAAAGAGGGAATGCCTGCTGCTCCTTCGTCAAGACTAACGGGCGCACGGAAGACGGGCGCCGCACTAGTGACTAAGAAAGGAACGGCGCAGGCGACGAAAACGGCCGGGCTCCCCCGCGCACCGCGTACGTCCGCGGTAACGCTGACTATCAACGAGGGGGTTAAGACATCGTACGCCGATGTTATCGCGACGGCGCGACAGAAGGTCCCGCTTGCGGAGATCGGCGTCGAGTCCCTCGGAATGAGGAAATCGATGACCGGGGGTAAAATTATCCGGCTCCCCGGCGACAGAGACAGAGGAAAGGTGTCGCGATTGGCGACGCGTCTGGCCGAGGTGCTGGACCCGGCCGCGGTGAGAGTAGCGGCCCCGAACAGGACGGCGGAGTTGAGGGTGGCCGGGATAGATATCTCGGTCGCTAAGGAGGAGCTGCGGCAGGCGTTGGCCTCAGCGGCGGGATGCGGCAGCGCGGAGGTGCAGGTCGGAGAGATCCGTACCACCAGATACGGCCTTGGAACTGCATGGGTAAGGTGCCCAGTGGCTGGAGCCCGGAAATTAGCCCGGGACGGGAAAGTAGCTCTGGGATGGTCCACGGCGAAGGTCACGGCTATCCCGAAGAGACCCTTGCAGTGCTTTAAATGCCTGGAGCTGGGGCACATGCGGGCAACCTGCACGTCCAACGTGGATCGCGGGCATCTGTGCTACAGGTGTGGCGGTAGCGGGCATCGTGCCAGGGGGTGTCCCGCCTCCGCGCCCAAGTGCCCGTTATGCGAGTCGCTGGGGGCGCCAGCCAACCACAGGATGTGCGGGGCGGCATGTGCTCCGCCGAGAACTAAGAGGAAGCCACCGATCCGTGAACCGACCGCGGAGGTAACGCAAGAGGGGAGCACCGTCGAACATTCAGCGGCAGATGGCCGGGAGGAGGCCATGGAGGTGATTGAGTGATGTTAACCGTCTCCTCCAATGCAACTTGGGCAGATCGAGAAGGGCGCATGACCTGCACCTCCAGACCATCCGGGAGGGAGAGGTCGCCCTCGCGACAGTGGTCGAGCCGTATCGCGTCCCTGACGCTCCCAACTGGATCGGGGATTTGGACGGACTGACGGCCGTAACTTGGACGCCGACCCTGGACGCCTTTGGCGCCCTGCTAGACCGTGGCAGAGGCTACGTCGCGATCGTATGGGCAGGAATAGCGGTGGTGGCGGTCTACGTCTCCCCCAACAGCGGCCTGGCCGCGTTCGGGGACTTTCTAGACGATGTCGGTGAATGTGTCAAAAGGTGCTTTCCCCGCCAGGTGCTGGTCCTCGGAGACTTCAATGCTCACTCGACGCAGTGGGGGGAACTCCGCGACGAACACCAGAGGAAGATGGCTGACAGACTGGGCTGCGGGACTCGGACTCCTGCTGGTAAACAAGGGTACGGCGAGCACCTGCGTGGCGTGGAGGGGGTCCTCCGTGGTCGACATCACGTGGGCCACCTCGGAGCTGTACCCGAGGATCCGTGACTGGAGAGTGGCCGAGGGAGTCGAGACCCTGTCCGATCACCTCTACATATTTATGGAGGTGGTCTCGGAGGACGTGGACGAAAATAACAACCAAGTCGCCCGAGTTGGTGCGAGCCGCTCCGGCCCATCACAACCACCCAGATGGCGCCTGAAGGAGCGGGACAGGGAGATGTTGCGGGCGGCAGCCATCGTCTCGGCGTGGAGCTGGGACGCCCAAGGGACGACCAGTCTGGGAAGCGTCGACGAGGAGGCAGAGATCCTCCAAGGATACATGAGCGCGGCGTGCGACGCCTCGATGCCGCGCTCCGTCCCGGGCGGTGGACGCAACCGCTGCGTTCACTGGTGGACGCCGGAGATCGCGGAGTTGCGGGCGAGCTGCGTGCGGGCACGCAGAAGATTTCTGAGAGCCCGTCGCCGTAGAAGGACGCGCGACGAGGAGGAGATCTCCCGCTGCTACGGGGTCTACAGTGAGGCGAGACGGACTCTGCAGCGGGAGATGAAGATCGCGAAGGCTCGGTCTTGGAAGCAGCTGATCGAGGCGGTTGAGTCAGACCCGTGGGGGCGGCCGTACAAGGTGGTAACGAGGAAGTTACGACACGCGGCCCCCCCGCTGACCGCCAACATGAATCCGGTACTGCTGGCCAAGGTCATCGGGACGCTGTTTCCGCGTCAGGACAGCGACGCGGGGCTGTCGGGATCGTCCCTCTCCTCTGGCAGGGGCGAGACGTCGTCAACAGCAACGGCGGCGACGACGTCGACGGAGCGGAGCGAGGAGCTGCAGCTCACTCAGGAGGAGCTTCTCGCGGCGACTAAGAAGATGGCGTCCCGGGACGTGGCACCGGGTCCGGACGGAGTTCCGGGCCGAGTCTGGGCGGAGACGATGGAGGTGGTGGCCCCTCGCGTGCGGCATCTGTTTACCCGATGCCTGAGGGAGGGCATCTACCCGCGGATGTGGCGGACGGCGAGATTGGTACTGCTGCGAAAGGAGGGTCGTCCGCCGGACTCGCCGTCGGCGTACAGGCCGATATGCCTGCTGGACGAGATCGGGAAGCTCTTCGAGAGGGTGATAGCCGCCTGTCTGGAGGCCCATATCTCGGGGCGGGTTCCTGGATGGCACGACAGTCAGTACGGCTTTCGCCGGGGTCGCTCCACGGTGGATGCTGTGAAGCGGGTGAGGAGCATGGCGGAGGAAATGGTTTCCCGCTACGGAACGGCGGTAGCGGTCTCCCTGGACGTCAGCAGCGCCTTCAACTCTATCCCCTGGGCGAGGATAATGGAGGCTCTGCGACACTTCGAGATGCCGGCGTACCTGGTTGAGGTCATCGGAGCCTACCTGAACGATAGGTGGATCACCTTCATTGGCAGGAACGGGGAAGAGAGAAGACGTGTGGAGCGCGGCGTCCCGCAGGGTTCGGTGCTAGGAACGATCTTGTGGATCACGGCCTACGACTCTGTCCTTCGATGCCCGATGCCCCCGGGCACGGGCTTGGTTTGTTACGTTTGTTAGGCTTGGTTTTTGACGGTGGTGGAGTGAGACCGTGATCCTCACGGAAGACGCTGTGGCATGCGCGGTGCACGCTATTCAGCGACTGGGATTGAGCGTGTCGCCGACCAAGTCGGGGATCCCCTCCCGATGGTTTGTCCGTGGCCATAAATGGCGAAGCGGTGCCGGTGAAGTGTCGTATGAGGTACCTGGGCCTCACCATCGACAGTCGGTGGACGTTCGGACCACATTTCGAGCTCCTGGTCCCGAGGGTGACGGCCGGAGCCAACGCCTTGTGCGGCCTTCTTCCGAATATAGGCAGAGCAGGGTCGGGAGTCCGCCGACTCTACGAGGGAGTGATCCGGTCCCGGGTCCTCTATGGGGCACCGGTGTGGGCCCAAGATCTGATGGCCAACCGTCGCAGTCGTACCCTGGTGAGGAGACTGCAAAGGACGATCGCTATCCGAATAGCCAGAGGATATCGAACAATATCCTACGAGTCGGCGACAGTGCTGGCGGCGTCCCCCCCGTTTGAGCTGCGGGCCCTTGAGCTCTGTCGGGTGTATGAACACTTGAGGGCACCGCCTTCGACGGCGGCGCTGTCGCTGGACGGCCTCTCGGCCTCGAACGTCCGGGAAGAGGCAAAGCTGGAGATCTGGGAGCGGTGGCGCTCCCAGCTGATGGAGGAGGACGCCAGGCGGCCACACCGAGCCGTCCGCGCCGTGCTTCCCAATTGGGAGGCTTGGAGAGAAAAAGGCGGGGTTCCGCTCATCTTCAGGACGACACAGATGCTCGCCGGACACGGGGTCTTCGGTGAGTACCTGCTGAAGATCGGGCGGGAGGTGACGTCCACCTGTCACCACTGCGGGGAAGAGGAGGACACGGCACAGCACACGCTGGAGTTCTGTCCAGCGTGGGCGGAACCGCGGCGCGTCCTGCAGCTCGACATCGGCGAGAGGTTGGCTCCGGAAGCGGTCGTGGAGGCCATGCTCCGAGGGCCCCGGGAGTTTAACGCTGTCCGCGCCTACTGCGAGGAGGTTATGCAGAGAAAGGAGCGGGCAGAGAGGGACCGGAAGAGAAGAGCCGATCCCAGTAGATCGTCGCATCAACGTCGCAGGGGCTCCGTACGACGCAGGGGCGCGGCGCCGCCGCCGCTGCCCCGGGTGCGTCAGATTAGGGGACGTGGCGCTAGGAGGAGTGGTTCCCCCTAGCTTTCCAACTCAAGCCGGGACGCCTCCCTAGACAACTACAACGGCAGGGAGATAGACGACGAGGTTGCACTCGGTAGTGATTCGCAAGAGACCCCGGGTGCACCTCTGAACGTCGGGATGACCACCGTGGGGTTTTAGTCGGTAGGAGTCCGACACTACACGGTCGTTGCTACGCAGCGCCGAGTGTCCATGAGGATTTCCCCACGATAAAAAAAAAAAAAAAAAAAAAAAGGGTTGGAATGCTTTCGACAGAGTTGGAATACCTTTGTACAGGGTTGGAACAGCTTTGTACATGGTGGGAATACTTTCTACAGGGTTGGCATGCTTTCTAGAGGGTTGGAATGCTTTCTAGAAGGTTGGAATGCTTTCTAGAGGGTTGGAATGCTTTCTACAGGGTTGGAATGCTTTCTACAGAGTTGGAATACCTTTGTACAGGGTTGGAACAGCTTTGTACATGGTGGGAATACTTTCTACAGGGTTGGCATGCTTTCTAGAGGGTTGGAATGCTTTCTAGAAGGTTGGAATGCTTTCTAGAGGGTTGGAATGCTTTCTACAGGGTTGGAATGCTTTCTACAGAGTTGGAATACCTTTGTACAGGGTTGGAACAGCTTTATACAGGGTTGGAATACTTTCTACAGGGTTGGAATGCTTTCTAGAGGGTTGGAATACTTTCGACAGGGTTGGAATGCTTTCGACAGGGTTGGAATACCTTTATGCAAAGTCAGAATGTTATGTACAGTGTTGGAATGCTTTCTACAGGTTTGGAATACCTTTGTACAGAGTTGGAATGCTTTCTACAGGGTTGGAATGCTTTCTACATGGTTGGAATGCTTTCGACAGAGTTGGAATACCCTTGTACGGAGTTGGAATGCTTTCTACAGGGTTGGAATACATTTGTACAGAGTTGGAATGCTTTCTAGAGGGTTGGAATGCTTTTTAGAGGGTTGGAATGCTTTCTACAGGGTTGGAATGCTTTCTACAGAGTTGGAATACCTTTGTACAGGGTTGGAACAGCTTTGTACAGGGTTGGAATGCTTTCTGCAGGGTTGGAATACATTTGTACAGAGTTGGAATGCTTTCTACAGGATTGGAATGCTTTCTACAGGGTTGGAATGCTTTCGACAGAGTTGGAATACCTTTGTACAGGGTTCGAACAGCTTTGTACAGGGTGGGAATACTTTCTACAGGGTTGGAATGCTTTCTAGAGGGTTGGAATGCTTTCTAGAGGGTTGGAATGCTTTCTAGAGGGTTGGAATGCTTTCTACAGGGTTGGAATGCTTTCTACATTGTTTTAATGCTTTCTACAGGATTGGAATGCTTTCTACAGGGTTGGAATGCTTTCTACAGGGTTGGAGTACCTTTGTACAGGGTTGGAATGCTTTCTACAGGGTTGGAATACCTTTGTACAGAGTCAGAATGTTATGTACAGGGTTGGAATTCTTTCTACAGAGTTGGAATGCCTTTGTACAGAGTTGGAATGCTTTCTACAGGGTTGGAATGCTTTCTACAGGGTTGGAATGCTTTCTACAGGTTTGGAATACCTCTGTACAGAGTTGGAATGCTTTCTACAGGGTTGGAATGCTTTCTACAGGGTTGGAATACCTTTGTACAGAGTTGGAATGCTTTCTACAGTGTTGGAATTCTTTCGATAGAGTTGGAATACCTTTGTACAGAGTTGGAATACCTTTGTACAGAGTTGGAATAACTTTGTACAGGGTAGGAATACTTTCTACAGGGTTGGAATACTTTCTACAGGGTTGGTATACTTTCTACAGGGTTGAAATACTTTCTACAGGGGTGGAATACTTTCTACAGTGTTGGAATGCTTTCTAGAGGGTTGGAATGCTTTCTAGAGGGTGGGAATGCTTTCTAGAGGGTTGGAATGCTTTCTACAGGGTTGGAATGCTTTCGACAGGGTTGGAATGCTTTCGACAGAGTTGGTATACCTTTGTACAGAGTTGGAATAACTTTGTACAGGGTAGGAATACTTTCTACAGGGTTGGAATACTTTCTACAGGGTTGGAATGCTTTCGACAGAGTTGGAATGCTTTCTACAGGGTTGGAATGCTTTCTACAGGGTTGGAATGCTTTCTACAGGGTTGGAATGCTTTCTACAGGGCTGGAATGCTTTCTGCAGGTTTGGAATGATTTCTACAGGGTTGGAATGCTTTCGACAGGGTTGGAATACCATTGTACAGGGTTGGAATGCTTTCTACACGGCGGGAATGCTTTCTACAGGGTTGGAATGCTTTCTACAGGTTTGGAATAACTTTGTACAGAGTTGGAATGCTTTCTACAGTGTTGGAATTCTTTCGATAGAGTTGAAATACCTTTGTACAGAGTTGGAATACCTTTGTACAGAGTTGGAATGCTTTCTACAGGGTTGGAATTTTTTCGGCAGGGTTGGAATTCTTTCGACAGAGTTGGAATAACTTTGTACAGGGTTGGAATGCTTTCTACAGGGTTGGAATGCTTTCTACAGGGTTGGTATGCTTTCTACAGGGTTGGAATACCTTTGTACAGTGTTGGAATACCTTTGTACAGGGTTGGAATACCTTTGTACAAGGTTGGAATACCTTTGTACAGGGTTGGAATGCTTTCTACAGAGCTGGAATGCTTTCTACAGGATTGGAATGCTTTCTACAGGGTTGGAATTTGTTCGGCAGGGTTGGAATACCTTTGTGCAGAGTTAGAATGTTATGTACAGAGTTGGAGTGCTTTCTACAGGGTTGGAACGCTTCCTACAGGGTTAGAATGGTATCGACAGATTTGGAATACCTTTGTACAGGGTTGGAATGCTTTCTACAGACTTGGAATACCCTTGTACAGGGTTGCAATGCTTTCTACAGGGTTGGAATGGTTTCGACATGGTTGGAATGCTTTCTACAGGGTTGGAATGCTTTCTACAGGGTTGGAATGCTTTCTACAGGGTTGGAATGCTTTCTACAGGGCTGGAATGCTTTCTGCAGGTTTGGAATGATTTCTACAGGGTTGGAATGCTTTCGACAGGGTTGGAATACCATTGTACAGGGTTGGAATGCTTTCTACACGGCGGGAATGCTTTCTACAGGGTTGGAATGCTTTCTACAGGTTTGGAATAACTTTGTACAGAGTTGGAATGCTTTCTACAGTGTTGGAATTCTTTCGATAGAGTTGGAATACCTTTGTACAGAGTTGGAATACCTTTGTACAGAGTTGGAATGCTTTCTACAAGGTTGGAATTTTTTCGGCAGGGTTGGAATACTTTCGACAGAGTTGGAATAACTTTGTACAGGGTTGGAATGCTTCCTACAGGGTTGGAATGCTTTCTACAGGGTTGGTATGCTTTCTACAGGGTTGGAATACCTTTGTACAGTGTTGGAATACCTTTGTACAGGGTTGGAATACCTTTGTACAAGGTTGGAATACCTTTGTACAGGGTTGGAATGCTTTCTACAGAGCTGGAATGCTTTCTACAGGATTGGAATGCTTTCTACAGGGTTGGAATTTTTTCGGCAGGGTTGGAATACCTTTGTGCAGAGTTAGAATGTTATGTACAGAGTTGGAGTGCTTTCTACAGGGTTGGAACGCTTCCTACAGGGTTAGAATGGTTTCGACAGATTTGGAATACCTTTGTACAGGGTTGGAATGCTTTCTACAGACTTGGAATACCCTTGTACAGGGTTGCAATGCTTTCTACAGGGTTGGAATGGTTTCGACATGGTTGGAATGCTTTCGACAGAGTTGGAATGCTTTCGACAGGGTTGGAATGCCTTCGACAGAGTTGGAATACCTTTGTACAGAGTTGGAATAATTTTGTACAGGGTAGGAATACTTTCTACAGGGTTGGAATGCTTTCGACAGAGTTGGAATACCATTGTACAGGGTTCGAATGCTTTCTACAGGGTTGGAATGCTTTCTACAGGGTTGGAATGCTTTCTACAGAGTTGGAGTACCTTTGTACAGGGTTGGGATGCCTTCTACAGGGTTGGAATGCTTTCTACAGGGTTGGAATGCTTTCGACAGAGATGGAATACCTTTGTTCAGAGTTGGAAAGCTTTCTACAGGGTTGGAATACTTCCTACAGGATTGGAATGTTTTGTACGGTGTTGGAATGCTTTCTACAGGGTGGGAATGCTTCCTAGAGTGTTGGAATTCTTTCGACAGAGTTGGAATACCTTTGTACAGAGTTGGAATGCTTTCGACAGAGCTGAAATGCTTTCGACAGATTTGGTATTCTTTCCACAGAGTTGGAATACCTTTGTACAAAGTTGGAATGCTTTCTACAGGGTTGGAATGCTTTCGACAGAGTTGGAATACCGTAATGCTACATAACGTTATACGTTATTACGTAATAGTATACAACGTTATACGTTATAACGTAATGCTACATAACGTTATACGTTATAACGTAATAGTATACAACGTTATACGTTATAACGTAATGCTACATAACGTTATACGTTATAACGTAATAGTATATAACGTTATACGAAGTAACGTAGTGCAACATAACGTTATACGTTATAACGTAATGCTCCATAACGTTATACGTTATAAGGTAATAGTATATAACGTTATACGTTATAACGTAGTGCTACATAACGTTATACGTTATAACGTAATAGTATATAACGTTATACGTTATAACGTAATGCTACATAACGATATACGTTATAAGGTAATAGTATTTAACGTTATACGTTATAACGTAATGCTACATAACGTAATACGTTATAAGGTAACAGTATATAACGTTATACGATATAACGTAGTGCAACATAACGTTATACGTTATAACGTAGTGCTACATAACGTTATACGTTATAACGTAATAGTATACAACGTTATACGTTATAACGTAATGCTACATAACGTTATACGTTATAACGTAATGCTCCATTACGTTATACGTTATAACGTAACAGTATACGACGTTATATGTTATAGCGTAATGCTACATAACGTTATACGCTATAGCGTAATGCTACATAACGTTATACGTTATAAGGTAATAGTATATAACGGTATACGTTATAAGGTAACAATATATAACGAAATACGTTATAACGTAATGCTACATAACGTTATACGTTATAAGGTAAGCGTATATAACGTTATACGTTATGGCGTAATGCTACATAACATTATACGTTATAACGTAATAGTATAAAACGTTATACGTTATAACGTAATGCTACATAACGTCATACGTTATAAGGTAATAGTATATAACGTATAACGTTATAACGTAATAGTATACAACGTTATACGTTATAACGTATTGCTACATAACGTTATGCGTTATAACGTCGTGCTACGTAACGTTCTACGTTATAACGTAATAGTATACAACGTTATACGTTATAACGTAATAGTATACAACGTTATACGTTATAACGTAATGCTCCATAACGTTATACGTTATAAGGTAATAGTATATAACGTTATACGATATAACGTAGTGCAACATAACGTTATACGTTATAACGTAGTGCTACATAACGTTATACGTTATAACGTAATAGTATATAACGTTATACGTTATAACGTAATGCTACATAACGTTATACGTTATAACGTAATAGTATATAACGTTATACGATATAACGTAGTGCAACATAACGTAATACGTTATAAGGTAACAGTATATAACGTTATACGATATAACGTAGTGCAACATAACGTTATACGTTATAACGTAGTGCTACATAACGTTATACGTTATAACGTAATAGTATACAACGTTATACGTTATAACGTAATGCTACATAACGTTATACGTTATAACGTAATGCTCCATAACGTTATACGTTATAACGTAATAGTATACGACGTTATATGTTATAGCGTAATGCTACATAACGTTATACGCTATAGCGTAATGCTACATAACGTTATACGTTATAAGGTAATAGTATATAACGGTATACGTTATAACGTAATGCTACATAACGTTATACGTTATAAGGTAATAGTATATAACGTTATACGTTATAACGTAGTGCTACATAACGTTATACGTTATAACGTAATGGTATACAACGTTATACGTTATAACGTAATGCTACATAACCTTATACGTTATAAGGTAATAGTATATAACGTATAACGTTATAAGTTAACAATATATAACGAAATACGTTATAACGTAATGCTACATAACGTTATACGTTATAAGGTAAGCGTATATAACGTTATACGTTATGGCGTAATGCTACATAACATTATACGTTATAAGGTAATAGTATATAACGTTACACGTTATAACGTAGTGCTACATAACGTTATACCTTATAACGTAATAGTATAAAACGTTATACGTTATAACGTAATGCTACATAACGTCATACGTTATAAGGTAATAGTATATAACGTATAACGTTATATGGTAACAATATATAACGATATACGTTATAACGTAATGCTACATAACGTTATACGTTATAAGGTAACAGTATATAACGTTATACGTTAGAACGTAATGCTACATAACGTTATACGATATAAGGTAATAGTATATAACGATATACGTTATAACGTAGTGCTACATAACGTTATACGTTATAAGGTAAGAGTATATAACGTTATACGTTATTACGTAATGCTACATAACGTTGTAGGTTATAAGGTAATAGTATATAACGTTATACGTTATAACATAGTGCTACATAACGTTATACGTTATAACGTAATGCTACATAACGTTATACGTTATAACGTAATAGTATACAACGTTATACGTTATAACGTAATGCTACATAACGTTATACGTTATAAGGTAATAGTATACCACGTTATACGTTATAACGTAATGCTACATAACGTTATACGTTATAAGGTACTAGTATACAACGTTATACGTTATAACCTAATGCTACATAACGTTATACGTTATAAGGTAATAGTATACAACGTATAACGTTATAAGGTAACAATATATAAGGATATACGTTATAACGTAATGCTACATAACGTTATACGTTATAACGTAATAGTATACAACGAAATACGTTATAACGTAATGCTACATAACGTTATACGTTATAAGATAATAGTATATAACGTTATACGTTGTAGCGTAATGCTACATAACGTTATACGTTATAAGGTAATAGTATATAACGTTATACGTTATAACATAATGCTACATAACGTTATACGTTATAAGGTAATAGTATACAACGTATAACGTTATAAGGTAACAATATATAAGGATATACGTTATAACGTAATGCTACATAACGTTATAGGTTATAACGTAATAGTATACAACGATATACGTTATAACGTAATGCTACATAACGTTATAGGTTATAACGTAATAGTATACAACGAAATACGTTATAACGTAATGCTACATAACGTTATACGTTATAAGGTAAGCGTATATAACGTTATACGTTATGGCGTAATGCTACATAACGTTGTACGTTATAAGGTAATAGTATATAACGTTATACGTTATAACGTAGTGCTACATAACGTCATACGTTATAACGTAATAGTATAGAACGTTATTCGTTATAACGTAATGCTACATAACGTTATACGCTATAACGTAATAGTATACAACGTTATACGTTATAACGTAATGCTACATAACGTTATACGTTATAACGTAATAGTATAGAACGTTATACGCTATAACGTAATGCTACACAACGTTATACGTTATAACGTAATAGTATACAACGTTATACGTTATGACGTAATGCTACATAACGTCATACGTTATAAGGTAATAGTATATAACGTATAACGTTATATGGTAACAATATATAACGATATACGTTATAACGTAATGCTACATAACGTTATACGTTATAAGGTATCAGTATATAACGTTATACGTTAGAACGTAATGCTTCATAACGTTATACGATATAAGGTAATAGTATATAACGATATACGTTATAACGTAGTGCTACATAACGTTATACGTTATAAGGTAAGAGTATATAACGTTATACGTTATTACGTAATGCTACATAACGTTGTACGTTATAAGGTAATAGTATATAACGTTATACGTTATAACGTAGTGCTACATAACGTTATACGTTATAACGTAATAGTATAGAACGTTATACGTTATAACGTAATGCTACATAACGTTATACGTTATAACGTAATAGTATACAACGTTATACGTTATAACGTAATGCTACATAACGTCATACGTTATAAGGTAATAGTATATAACGTATAACGTTATATGGTAACAATATATAACGATATACGTTATAACGTAATGCTACATAACGTTATACGTTATAAGGTAACAGTATATAACGTTATACGTTAGAACGTAATGCTTCATAACGTTATACGATATAAGGTAATAGTATATAACGATATACGTTATAACGTAGTGCTACATAACGTTATACGTTATAAGGTAAGAGTATATAACGTTATACGTTATTACGTAATGCTACATAACGTTGTACGTTATAAGGTAATAGTATATAACGTTATACGTTATAACGTAGTGCTACATAACGTTATACGTTATAACGTAATAGTATAGAACGTTATACGTTATAACGTAATGCTACATAACGTTATACGTTATAACGTAATAGTATACAACGTTATACGTTATAACGTAATGCTACATAACGTTATACGTTATAACGTAATAGTATACAACGTTATACGTTATAACGTAATGCTACATAACGTTATACGTTATAAGGTAATAGTATACCACGTTATACGTTATAACGTAATGCTACAAAACGTTATACGTTATAAGGTACTAGTATACAACGTTATACGTTATAACCTAATGCTACATAACGTTATACGTTATAAGGTAATAGTATACAACGTATAACGTTATAAGGTAACAATGTATAAGGATATACGTTATAACGTAATGCTACATAACGTTATACGTTATAACGTAATAGTATACAACGAAATACGTTATAACGTAATGCTACATAACGTTATACGTTATAAGGTAATAGTATATAACGTTATACGTTATAACGTAATGCTACATAACGTAATACGTTATAAGGTAACAGTACATAGCGTTATACGTTATAGCGTAATGCTACATAACGTTATACGTTATAAGGTAATAGTATATAACGTTATACGTTATAACGTAATGCTACATAACGTAATACGTTATAAGGTAACAGTACATAGCGTTATACGTTATAACGTAATGCTACATAACGTTATACGTTATAACGTAATGCTACATAACGTAATACGTTATAAGGTAACAGTACATAGCGTTATACGTTATAACGTAATGCTACATAACGTTATACGTTATAACGTAATAGTATACAACGTTATACGTTATAACGTAATGCTACATAACATTATACGTTATAAGGTTATAGTATACAACGTTATATGTTATAGCATAATGCTAGATTACGTTATACGTTATAACGTAATGCTACATAACGTTATACGTTTTAAGGTAGTAGTATACAACGTTATACGTTATAACGTAATGCTACATAACGTTATAGGTTATAACGTAATAGTATACAACGAAATACGTTATAACGTAATGCTACATAACGTTATACGTTATAAGGTAAGCGTATATAACGTTATACGTTATGGCGTAATGCTACATAACGTTGTACGTTATAAGGTAATAGTATATAACGTTATACGTTATAACGTAGTGCTACATAACGTCATACGTTATAACGTAATAGTATAGAACGTTATTCGTTATAACGTAATGCTACATAACGTTATACGCTATAACGTAATAGTATACAACGTTATACGTTATAACGTAATGCTACATAACGTTATACGTTATAACGTAATAGTATAGAACGTTATACGCTATAACGTAATGCTACATAACGTTATACGTTATAACGTAATAGTATACAACGTTATACGTTATAACGTAATGCTACATAACGTCGTACGTTATAAGGTAATAGTATATAACGTATAACGTTATATGGTAACAATATATAACGATATACGTTATAACGTAATGCTACATAACGTTATACGTTATAAGGTATCAGTATATAACGTTATACGTTAGAACGTAATGCTTCATAACGTTATACGATATAAGGTAATAGTATATAACGATATACGTTATAACGTAGTGCTACATAACGTTATACGTTATAAGGTAAGAGTATATAACGTTATACGTTATTACGTAATGCTACATAACGTTGTACGTTATAAGGTAATAGTATATAACGTTATACGTTATAACGTAGTGCTACATAACGTTATACGTTATAACGTAATAGTATAGAACGTTATACGTTATAACGTAATGCTACATAACGTTATACGTTATAACGTAATAGTATACAACGTTATACGTTATAACGTAATGCTACATAACGTCATACGTTATAAGGTAATAGTATATAACGTATAACGTTATATGGTAACAATATATAACGATATACGTTATAACGTAATGCTACATAACGTTATACGTTATAAGGTAACAGTATATAACGTTATACGTTAGAACGTAATGCTTCATAACGTTATACGATATAAGGTAATAGTATATAACGATATACGTTATAACGTAGTGCTACATAAAGTTATACGTTATAAGGTAAGAGTATATAACGTTATACGTTATTACGTAATGCTACATAACGTTGTACGTTATAAGGTAATAGTATATAACGTATAACGTTATAAGTTAACAATATATAACGAAATACGTTATAACGTAATGCTACATAACGTTATACGTTATAAGGTAAGCGTATATAACGTTATACGTTATGGCGTAATGCTACATAACATTATACGTTATAAGGTAATAGTATATAACGTTACACGTTATAACGTAGTGCTACATAACGTTATACCTTATAACGTAATAGTATAAAACGTTATACGTTATAACGTAATGCTACATAACGTCATACGTTATAAGGTAATAGTATATAACGTATAACGTTATATGGTAACAATATGTAACGATATACGTTATAACGTAATGCTACATAACGTTATACGTTATAAGGTAACAGTATATAACGTTATACGTTAGAACGTAATGCTACATAACGTTATACGATATAAGGTAATAGTATATAACGATATACGTTATAACGTAGTGCTACATAACGTTATACGTTATAAGGTAAGAGTATATAACGTTATACGTTATTACGTAATGCTACATAACGTTGTAGGTTATAAGGTAATAGTATATAACGTTATACGTTATAACGTAGTGCTACATAACGTTATACGTTATAACGTAATGCTACATAACGTTATACGATATAAGGTAATAGTATATAACGATATACGTTATAACGTAGTGCTACATAACGTTATACGTTATAAGGTAAGAGTATATAACGTTATACGTTATTACGTAATGCTACATAACGTTGTACGTTATAAGGTAATAGTATATAACGTTATACGTTATAACGTAGTGCTACATAACGTTATACGTTATAACGTAATAGTATAGAACGTTATACGTTATAACGTAATGCTACATAACGTTATACGTTATAACGTAATAGTATACAACGTTATACGTTATAACGTAATGCTACATAACGTCATACGTTATAAGGTAATAGTATATAACGTATAACGTTATATGGTAACAATATATAACGATATACGTTATAACGTAATGCTACATAACGTTATACGTTATAAGGTAACAGTATATAACGTTATACGTTAGAACGTAATGCTTCATAACGTTATACGATATAAGGTAATAGTATATAACGATATACGTTATAACGTAGTGCTACATAACGTTATACGTTATAAGGTAAGAGTATATAACGTTATACGTTATTACGTAATGCTACATAACGTTGTACGTTATAAGGTAATAGTATATAACGTTATACGTTATAACGTAGTGCTACATAACGTTATACGTTATAACGTAATAGTATAGAACGTTATACGTTATAACGTAATGCTACATAACGTTATACGTTATAACGTAATGGTATACAACGTTATACGTTATAACGTAATGCTACATAACCTTATACGTTATAAGGTAATAGTATATAACGTATAACGTTATAAGTTAACAATATATAACGAAATACGTTATAACGTAATGCTACATAACGTTATACGTTATAAGGTAAGCGTATATAACGTTATACGTTATGGCGTAATGCTACATAACATTATACGTTATAAGGTAATAGTATATAACGTTACACGTTATAACGTAGTGCTACATAACGTTATACCTTATAACGTAATAGTATAAAACGTTATACGTTATAACGTAATGCTACATAACGTCATACGTTATAAGGTAATAGTATATAACGTATAACGTTATATGGTAACAATATGTAACGATATACGTTATAACGTAATGCTACATAACGTTATACGTTATAAGGTAACAGTATATAACGTTATACGTTAGAACGTAATGCTACATAACGTTATACGATATAAGGTAATAGTATATAACGATATACGTTATAACGTAGTGCTACATAACGTTATACGTTATAAGGTAAGAGTATATAACGTTATACGTTATTACGTAATGCTACATAACGTTGTAGGTTATAAGGTAATAGTATTTAACGTTATACGTTATAACGTAGTGCTACATAACGTTATACGTTATAACGTAATGCTACATAACGTTATACGTTATAACGTAATAGTATACAACGTTATACGTTATAACGTAATGCTACATAACGTTATACGTTATAAGGTAATAGTATACCACGTTATACGTTATAACGTAATGCTACATAACGTTATACGTTATAAGGTACTAGTATACAACGTTATACGTTATAACCTAATGCTACATAACGTTATACGTTATAAGGTAATAGTATACAACGTATAACGTTATAAGGTAACAATATATAAGGATATACGTTATAACGTAATGCTACATAACGTTATACGTTATAACGTAATAGTATACAACGAAATACGTTATAACGTAATGCTACATAACGTTATACGATATAAGATAATAGTATATAACGTTATACGTTGTAGCGTAATGCTACATAACGTTATACGTTATAAGGTAATAGTATATAACGTTATACGTTATAACGTAATGCTACATAACGTTATACGTTATAAGGTAATAGTATACAACGTATAACGTTATAAGGTAACAATATATAAGGATACACGTTATAACGTAATGCTACATAACGTTATAGGTTATAACGTAATAGTATACAACGATATACGTTATAACGTAATGCTACATAACGTTATAGGTTATAACGTAATAGTATACAACGAAATACGTTATAACGTAATGCTACATAACGTTATACGTTATAAGGTAAGCGTATATAACGTTATACGTTATGGCGTAATGCTACATAACGTTGTACGTTATAAGGTAATAGTATATAACGTTATACGTTATAACGTAGTGCTACATAACGTCATACGTTATAACGTAATAGTATAGAACGTTATTCGTTATAACGTAATGCTACATAACGTTATACGCTATAACGTAATAGTATACAACGTTATACGTTATAACGTAATGCTACATAACGTTATACGTTATAACGTAATAGTATAGAACGTTATACGCTATAACGTAATGCTACACAACGTTATACGTTATAACGTAATAGTATACAACGTTATACGTTATAACGTAATGCTACATAACGTCATACGTTATAAGGTAATAGTATACAACGTATAACGTTATAAGGTAACAATATATAAGGATATACGTTAGAACGTAATGCTTCATAACGTTATACGATATAAGGTAATAGTATATAACGATATACGTTATAACGTAGTGCTACATAACGTTATACGTTATAAGGTAAGAGTATATAACGTTATACGTTATTACGTAATGCTACATAACGTTGTACGTTATAAGGTAATAGTATATAACGTTGTACGTTATAACGTAGTGCTACATAACGTTATACGTTATAACGTAATAGTATAGAACGTTATACGTTATAACGTAATGCTACATAACGTTATACGTTATAACGTAATAGTATACAACGTTATACGTTATAACGTAATGCTACATAACGTCATACGTTATAAGGTAATAGTATATAACGTATAACGTTATATGGTAACAATATATAACGATATACGTTATAACGTAATGCTACATAACGTTATACGTTATAAGGTAACAGTATATAACGTTATACGTTAGAACGTAATGCTTCATAACGTTATACGATATAAGGTAATAGTATATAACGATATACGTTATAACGTAGTGCTACATAACGTTATACGTTATAAGGTAAGAGTATATAACGTTATACGTTATTACGTAATGCTACATAACGTTGTACGTTATAAGGTAATAGTATATAACGTTATACGTTATAACGTAGTGCTACATAACGTTATACGTTATAACGTAATAGTATAGAACGTTATACGTTATAACGTAATGCTACATAACGTTATACGTTATAACGTAATAGTATACAACGTTATACGTTATAACGTAATGCTACATAACGTTATACGTTATAACGTAATAGTATACAACGTTATACGTTATAACGTAATGCTACATAACGTTATACGTTATAAGGTAATAGTATACCACGTTATACGTTATAACGTAATGCTACAAAACGTTGTACGTTATAAGGTACTAGTATACAACGTTATACGTTATAACCTAATGCTACATAACGTTATACGTTATAAGGTAATAGTATACAACGTATAACGTTATAAGGTAACAATGTATAAGGATATACGTTATAACGTAATGCTACATAACGTTATACGTTATAACGTAATAGTATACAACGAAATACGTTATAACGTAATGCTACATAACGTTATACGTTATAAGGTAATAGTATATAACGTTATACGTTATAGCGTAATACTACATAACGTTATACGTTATAAGGTAATAGTATATAACGTTATACGTTATAACGTAATGCTACATAACGTTATATGTTGTAACGTAATAGTATACAACGTTATACGTTATAACCTAATGCTACATAACGTTATACGTTATAAGGTAATAGTATACAACGTATAACGTTATAAGGTAACAATATATAAGGATATACGTTATAACGTAATGCTACATCACGTTATAGGTTATAACGTAATAGTATACAACGAAATACGTTATAACGTAATGCTACATAACGTTATACGTTATAAGGTAATAGTATATAACGTTATACGTTATAGCGTAATGCTACATAACGTTATACGTTATAAGGTAATAGTATATAACGTTATACGTTATAACGTAATGCTACATAACGTAATACGTTATAAGGTAACAGTACATAGCGTTATACGTTATAACGTAATGCTACATAACGTTATACGTTATAACGTAATAGTATACAACGTTATACGTTATAACGTACTGCTACATAACATTATACGTTATAAGGTTATAGTATACAACGTTATATGTTATAGCATAATGCTAGATTACGTTATACGTTATAACGTAATGCTACATAACGTTATACGTTATAAGGTAGTAGTATACAACGTTATACGTTATAACGTAATGCTACATAACGTTATAGGTTATAACGTAATAGTATACAACGAAATACGTTATAACGTAATGCTACATAACGTTATACGTTATAAGGTAAGCGTATATAACGTTATACGTTATGGCGTAATGCTACATAACGTTGTACGTTATAAGGTAATAGTATATAACGTTATACGTTATAACGTAGTGCTACATAACGTCATACGTTATAACGTAATAGTATAGAACGTTATTCGTTATAACGTAATGCTACATAACGTTATACGCTATAACGTAATAGTATACAACGTTATACGTTATAACGTAATGCTACATAACGTTATACGTTATAACGTAATAGTATAGAACGTTATACGCTATAACGTAATGCTACATAACGTTATACGTTATAACGTAATAGTATACAACGTTATACGTTATAACGTAATGCTACATAACGTCATACGTTATAAGGTAATAGTATATAACGTATAACGTTATATGGTAACAATATATAACGATATACGTTATAACGTAATGCTACATAACGTTATACGTTATAAGGTATCAGTATATAACGTTATACGTTAGAACGTAATGCTTCATAACGTTATACGATATAAGGTAATAGTATATAGCGATATACGTTATAACGTAGTGCTACATAACGTTATACGTTATAAGGTAAGAGTATATAACGTTATACGTTATTACGTAATGCTACATAACGTTGTACGTTATAAGGTAATAGTATATAACGTTATACGTTATAACGTAGTGCTACATAACGTTATACGTTATAACGTAATAGTATAGAACGTTATACGTTATAACGTAATGCTACATAACGTTATACGTCATAACGTAATAGTATACAACGTTATACGTTATAACGTAATGCTACATAACGTTATACGTTATAACGTAATAGTATACAACGTTATACGTTATAACGTAATGCTACATAACGTTATACGTTATAAGGTAATAGTATACCACGTTATACGTTATAACGTAATGCTACAAAACGTTATACGTTATAAGGTACTAGTATACAACGTTATACGTTATAACCTAATGCTACATAACGTTATACGTTATAAGGTAATAGTATACAACGTATAACGTTATAAGGTAACAATGTATAAGGATATACGTTATAACGTAATGCTACATAACGTTATACGTTATAACGTAATAGTATACAACGAAATACGTTATAACGTAATGCTACATAACGTTATACGTTATAAGGTAATAGTATATAACGTTATACGTTATAGCGTAATACTACATAACGTTATACGTTATAAGGTAATAGTATATAACGTTATACGTTATAACGTAATGCTACATAACGTTATATGTTATAACGTAATAGTATACAACGTTATACGTTATAACCTAATGCTACATAACGTTATACGTTATAAGGTAATAGTATACAACGTATAACGTTATAAGGTAACAATATATAAGGATATACGTTATAACGTAATGCTACATCACGTTATAGGTTATAACGTAATAGTATACAACGAAATACGTTATAACGTAATGCTACATAACGTTATACGTTATAAGGTAATAGTATATAACGTTATACGTTATAGCGTAATGCTACATAACGTTATACGTTATAAGGTAATAGTATATAACGTTATACGTTATAACGTAATGCTACATAACGTAATACGTTATAAGGTAACAGTACATAGCGTTATACGTTATAACGTAATGCTACATAACGTTATACGTTATAACGTAATAGTATACAACGTTATACGTTATAACGTAATGCTACATAACATTATACGTTATAAGGTTATAGTATACAACGTTATATGTTATAGCATAATGCTAGATTACGTTATACGTTATAACGTAATGCTACATAACGTTATACGTTATAAGGTAGTAGTATACAACGTTATACGTTATAACGTAATGCTACATAACGTTATAGGTTATAACGTAATAGTATACAACGAAATACGTTATAACGTAATGCTACATAACGTTATACGTTATAAGGTAAGCGTATATAACGTTATACGTTATAACGTAATGCTACATAACGTTATACGTTATAAGGTAGTAGTATACAACGTTATACGTTATAACGTAATGCTACATAACGTTATAGGTTATAACGTAATAGTATACAACGAAATACGTTATAACGTAATGCTACATAACGTTATACGCTATAACGTAATAGTATACAACGTTATACGTTATAACGTAATGCTACATAACGTTATACGTTATAACGTAATAGTATAGAACGTTATACGCTATAACGTAATGCTACATAACGTTATACGTTATAACGTAATAGTATACAACGTTATACGTTATAACGTAATGCTACATAACGTCATACGTTATAAGGTAATAGTATATAACGTATAACGTTATATGGTAACAATATATAACGATATACGTTATAACGTAATGCTACATAACGTTATACGTTATAAGGTATCAGTATATAACGTTATACGTTAGAACGTAATGCTTCATAACGTTATACGATATAAGGTAATAGTATATAACGATATACGTTATAACGTAGTGCTACATAACGTTATACGTTATAACGTAAGAGTATATAACGTTATACGTTATTACGTAATGCTACATAACGTTGTACGTTATAAGGTAATAGTATATAACGTTATACGTTATAACGTAGTGCTACATAACGTTATACGTTATAACGTAATAGTATAGAACGTTATACGTTATAACGTAATGCTACATAACGTTATACGTTATAACGTAATAGTATACAACGTTATACGTTATAACGTAATGCTACATAACGTCATACGTTATAAGGTAATAGTATATAACGTATAACGTTATATGGTAACAATATATAACGATATACGTTATAACGTAATGCTACATAACGTTATACGTTATAAGGTAATAGTATACAACGTTATACGTTATAACCTAATGCTACATAACGTTATACGTTATAAGGTAATAGTATACAACGTATAACGTTATAAGGTAACAATGTATAAGGATATACGTTATAACGTAATGCTACATAACGTTATACGTTATAACGTAATGCTACATAACGTTATACGTTATAACGTAATAGTATACAACGTTATACGTTATAACGTAATGCTACATAACGTTATACGTTATAACGTAATAGTATACAACGTTATACGTTATAACGTAGTGCTACATAACGTTATACGTTATAAGGTAAGAGTATATAACGTTATACGTTATTACGTAATGCTACATAACGTTATACGTTATAACGTAATGCTACATAACGTTATACGTTATAACGTAATAGTATACAACGTTATACGTTATAACGTAATGCTACATAACGTTATACGTTATAACGTAATAGTATACAACGTTATACGTTATAACGTAATGCTACATAACGTTATACGTTATAAGGTAATAGTATACCACGTTATACGTTATAACGTAATGCTACAAAACGTTATACGTTATAAGGTACTAGTATACAACGTTATACGTTATAACCTAATGCTACATAACGTTATACGTTATAAGGTAATAGTATACAACGTATAACGTTATAAGGTAACAATGTATAAGGATATACGTTATAACGTAATGCTACATAACGTTATACGTTATAACGTAATAGTATACAACGAAATACGTTATAACGTAATGCTACATAACGTTATACGTTATAAGGTAATAGTATATAACGTTATACGTTATAGCGTAATACTACATAACGTTATACGTTATAAGGTAATAGTATATAACGTTATACGTTATAACGTAATGCTACATAACGTTATATGTTATAACGTAATAGTATACAACGTTATACGTTATAACCTAATGCTACATAACGTTATACGTTATAAGGTAATAGTATACAACGTATAACGTTATAAGGTAACAATATATAAGGATATACGTTATAACGTAATGCTACATCACGTTATAGGTTATAACGTAATAGTATACAACGAAATACGTTATAACGTAATGCTACATAACGTTATACGTTATAAGGTAATAGTATATAACGTTATACGTTATAGCGTAATGCTACATAACGTTATACGTTATAAGGTAATAGTATATAACGTTATACGTTATAACGTAATGCTACATAACGTAATACGTTATAAGGTAACAGTACATAGCGTTATACGTTATAACGTAATGCTACATAACGTTATACGTTATAACGTAATAGTATACAACGTTATACGTTATAACGTAATGCTACATAACATTATACGTTATAAGGTTATAGTATACAACGTTATATGTTATAGCATAATGCTAGATTACGTTATACGTTATAACGTAATGCTACATAACGTTATACGTTATAAGGTAGTAGTATACAACGTTATACGTTATAACGTAATGTTACATAACGTTATAGGTTATAACGTAATAGTATACAACGAAATACGTTATAACGTAATGCTACATAACGTTATACGTTATAAGGTAAGCGTATATAACGTTATACGTTATGGCGTAATGCTACATAACGTTGTACGTTATAAGGTAATAGTATATAACGTTATACGTTATAACGTAGTGCTACATAACGTCATACGTTATAACGTAATAGTATAGAACGTTATACGCTATAACGTAATGCTACATAACGTTATACGTTATAACGTAATAGTATACAACGTTATACGTTATAACGTAATGCTACATAACGTCATACGTTATAAGGTAATAGTATATAACGTATAACGTTATATGGTAACAATATATAACGATATACGTTATAACGTAATGCTACATAACGTTATACGTTATAAGGTATCAGTATATAACGTTATACGTTAGAACGTAATGCTTCATAACGTTATACGATATAAGGTAATAGTATATAACGATATACGTTATAACGTAGTGCTACATAACGTTATACGTTATAACGTAAGAGTATATAACGTTATACGTTATTACGTAATGCTACATAACGTTGTACGTTATAAGGTAATAGTATATAACGTTATACGTTATAACGTAGTGCTACATAACGTTATACGTTATAACGTAATAGTATAGAACGTTATACGTTATAACGTAATGCTACATAACGTTATACGTTATAACGTAATAGTATACAACGTTATACGTTATAACGTAATGCTACATAACGTCATACGTTATAAGGTAATAGTATATAACGTATAACGTTATATGGTAACAATATATAACGATATACGTTATAACGTAATGCTACATAACGTTATACGTTATAAGGTAATAGTATACAACGTTATACGTTATAACCTAATGCTACATAACGTTATACGTTATAAGGTAATAGTATACAACGTATAACGTTATAAGGTAACAATGTATAAGGATATACGTTATAACGTAATGCTACATAACGTTATACGTTATAACGTAATGCTACATAACGTTATACGTTATAACGTAATAGTATACAACGTTATACGTTATAACGTAATGCTACATAACGTTATACGTTATAACGTAATAGTATACAACGTTATACGTTATAACGTAGTGCTACATAACGTTATACGTTATAAGGTAAGAGTATATAACGTTATACGTTATTACGTAATGCTACATAACGTTATACGTTATAACGTAATGCTACATAACGTTATACGTTATAACGTAATAGTATACAACGTTATACGTTATAACGTAATGCTACATAACGTTATACGTTATAACGTAATAGTATACAACGTTATACGTTATAACGTAATGCTACATAACGTTATACGTTATAAGGTAATAGTATACCACGTTATACGTTATAACGTAATGCTACAAAACGTTATACGTTATAAGGTACTAGTATACAACGTTATACGTTATAACCTAATGCTACATAACGTTATACGTTATAAGGTAATAGTATACAACGTATAACGTTATAAGGTAACAATGTATAAGGATATACGTTATAACGTAATGCTACATAACGTTATACGTTATAACGTAATGCTACATAACGTTATACGTTATAACGTAATAGTATACAACGTTATACGTTATAACGTAATGCTACATAACGTTATACGTTATAACGTAATAGTATACAACGTTATACGTTATAACGTAGTGCTACATAACGTTATACGTTATAAGGTAAGAGTATATAACGTTATACGTTATTACGTAATGCTACATAACGTTATACGTTATAACGTAATGCTACATAACGTTATACGTTATAACGTAATAGTATACAACGTTATACGTTATAACGTAATGCTACATAACGTTATACGTTATAACGTAATAGTATACAACGTTATACGTTATAACGTAATGCTACATAACGTTATACGTTATAACGTAATAGTATACAACGAAATACGTTATAACGTAATGCTACATAACGTTATACGTTATAAGGTAATAGTATATAACGTTATACGTTATAGCGTAATACTACATAACGTTATACGTTATAAGGTAATAGTATATAACGTTATACGTTATAACGTAATGCTACATAACGTTATATGTTATAACGTAATAGTATACAACGTTATACGTTATAACCTAATGCTACATAACGTTATACGTTATAAGGTAATAGTATACAACGTATAACGTTATAAGGTAACAATATATAAGGATATACGTTATAACGTAATGCTACATCACGTTATAGGTTATAACGTAATAGTATACAACGAAATACGTTATAACGTAATGCTACATAACGTTATACGTTATAAGGTAATAGTATATAACGTTATACGTTATAGCGTAATGCTACATAACGTTATACGTTATAAGGTAATAGTATATAACGTTATACGTTATAACGTAATGCTACATAACGTAATACGTTATAAGGTAACAGTACATAGCGTTATACGTTATAACGTAATGCTACATAACGTTATACGTTATAACGTAATAGTATACAACGTTATACGTTATAACGTAATGCTACATAACATTATACGTTATAAGGTTATAGTATACAACGTTATATGTTATAGCATAATGCTAGATTACGTTATACGTTATAACGTAATGCTACATAACGTTATACGTTATAAGGTAGTAGTATACAACGTTATACGTTATAACGAAATGTTACATAACGTTATAGGTTATAACGTAATAGTATACAACGAAATACGTTATAACGTAATGCTACATAACGTTATACGTTATAAGGTAAGCGTATATAACGTTATACGTTATGGCGTAATGCTACATAACGTTGTACGTTATAAGGTAATAGTATATAACGTTATACGTTATAACGTAGTGCTACATAACGTCATACGTTATAACGTAATAGTATAGAACGTTATTCGTTATAACGTAATGCTACATAACGTTATACGCTATAACGTAATAGTATACAACGTTATACGTTATAACGTAATGCTACATAACGTTATACGTTATAACGTAATAGTATAGAACGTTATACGCTATAACGTAATGCTACATAACGTTATACGTTATAACGTAATAGTATACAACGTTATACGTTATAACGTAATGCTACATAACGTCATACGTTATAAGGTAATAGTATATAACGTATAACGTTATATGGTAACAATATATAACGATATACGTTATAACGTAATGCTACATAACGTTATACGTTATAAGGTATCAGTATATAACGTTATACGTTAGAACGTAATGCTTCATAACGTTATACGATATAAGGTAATAGTATATAACGATATACGTTATAACGTAGTGCTACATAACGTTATACGTTATAAGGTAAGAGTATATAACGTTATACGTTATTACGTAATGCTACATAACGTTGTACGTTATAAGGTAATAGTATATAACGTTATACGTTATAACGTAGTGCTACATAACGTTATACGTTATAACGTAATAGTATAGAACGTTATACGTTATAACGTAATGCTACATAACGTTATACGTTATAACGTAATAGTATACAACGTTATACGTTATAACGTAATGCTACATAACGTTATACGTTATAACGTAATAGTATACAACGTTATACGTTATAACGTAATGCTACATAACGTTATACGTTATAAGGTAATAGTATACCACGTTATACGTTATAACGTAATGCTACAAAACGTTATACGTTATAAGGTACTAGTATACAACGTTATACGTTATAACCTAATGCTACATAACGTTATACGTTATAAGGTAATAGTATACAACGTATAACGTTATAAGGTAACAATGTATAAGGATATACGTTATAACGTAATGCTACATAACGTTATACGTTATAACGTAATAGTATACAACGAAATACGTTATAACGTAATGCTACATAACGTTATACGTTATAAGGTAATAGTATATAACGTTATACGTTATAGCGTAATACTACATAACGTTATACGTTATAAGGTAATAGTATATAACGTTATACGTTATAACGTAATGCTACATAACGTTATATGTTATAACGTAATAGTATACAACGTTATACGTTATAACCTAATGCTACATAACGTTATACGTTATAAGGTAATAGTATACAACGTATAACGTTATAAGGTAACAATATATAAGGATATACGTTATAACGTAATGCTACATCACGTTATAGGTTATAACGTAATAGTATACAACGAAATACGTTATAACGTAATGCTACATAACGTTATACGTTATAAGGTAATAGTATATAACGTTATACGTTATAGCGTAATGCTACATAACGTTATACGTTATAAGGTAATAGTATATAACGTTATACGTTATAGCGTAATGCTACATAACGTAATACGTTATAAGGTAACAGTACATAGCGTTATACGTTATAACGTAATGCTACATAACGTTATACGTTATAACGTAATAGTATACAACGTTATACGTTATAACGTAATGCTACATAACATTATACGTTATAAGGTTATAGTATACAACGTTATATGTTATAGCATAATGCTAGATTACGTTATACGTTATAACGTAATGCTACATAACGTTATACGTTATAAGGTAGTAGTATACAACGTTATACGTTATAACGTAATGCTACATAACGTTATAGGTTATAACGTAATAGTATACAACGAAATACGTTATAACGTAATGCTACATAACGTTATACGTTATAAGGTAAGCGTATATAACGTTATACGTTATGGCGTAATGCTACATAACGTTGTACGTTATAAGGTAATAGTATATAACGTTATACGTTATAACGTAGTGCTACATAACGTCATACGTTATAACGTAATAGTATAGAACGTTATTCGTTATAACGTAATGCTACATAACGTTATACGCTATAACGTAATAGTATACAACGTTATACGTTATAACGTAATGCTACATAACGTTATACGTTATAACGTAATAGTATACAACGTTATACGTTATAACGTAATGCTACATAACGTCATACGTTATAAGGTAATAGTATATAACGTATAACGTTATATGGTAACAATATATAACGATATACGTTATAACGTAATGCTACATAACGTTATACGTTAGAACGTAATGCTTCATAACGTTATACGATATAAGGTAATAGTATATAACGATATACGTTATAACGTAGTGCTACATAACGTTATACGTTATAAGGTAAGAGTATATAACGTTATACGTTATTACGTAATGCTACATAACGTTGTACGTTATAAGGTAATAGTATATAACGTTATACGTTATAACGTAGTGCTACATAACGTTATACGTTATAACGTAATAGTATAGAACGTTATACGTTATAACGTAATGCTACATAACGTTATACGTTATAACGTAATAGTATACAACGTTATACGTTATAACGTAATGCTACATAACGTCATACGTTATAAGGTAATAGTATATAACGTATAACGTTATATGGTAACAATATATAACGATATACGTTATAACGTAATGCTACATAACGTTATACGTTATAAGGTAACAGTATATAACGTTATACGTTAGAACGTAATGCTTCATAACGTTATACGATATAAGGTAATAGTATATAACGATATACGTTATAACGTAGTGCTACATAACGTTATACGTTATAAGGTAAGAGTATATAACGTTATACGTTATTACGTAATGCTACATAACGTTGTACGTTATAAGGTAATAGTATATAACGTTATACGTTATAACGTAGTGCTACATAACGTTATACGTTATAACGTAATAGTATAGAACGTTATACGTTATAACGTAATGCTACATAACGTTATACGTTATAACGTAATAGTATACAACGTTATACGTTATAACGTAATGCTACAAAACGTTATACGTTATAACGTAATAGTATACAACGTTATACGTTATAACCTAATGCTACATAACGTTATACGTTATAAGGTAATAGTATACAACGTATAACGTTATAAGGTAACAATGTATAAGGATATACGTTATAACGTAATGCTACATAACGTTATACGTTATAACGTAATAGTATACAACGAAATACGTTATAACGTAATGCTACATAACGTTATACGTTATAAGGTAATAGTATATAACGTTATACGTTATAGCGTAATACTACATAACGTTATACGTTATAAGGTAATAGTATATAACGTTATACGTTATAACGTAATGCTACATAACGTTATATGTTATAACGTAATAGTATACAACGTTATACGTTATAACCTAATGCTACATAACGTTATACGTTATAAGGTAATAGTATACAACGTATAACGTTATAAGGTAACAATATATAAGGATATACGTTATAACGTAATGCTACATCACGTTATAGGTTATAACGTAATAGTATACAACGAAATACGTTATAACGTAATGCTACATAACGTTATACGTTATAAGGTAATAGTATATAACGTTATACGTTATAGCGTAATGCTACATAACGTTATACGTTATAAGGTAATAGTATATAACGTTATACGTTATAACGTAATGCTACATAACGTAATACGTTATAAGGTAACAGTACATAGCGTTATACGTTATAACGTAATGCTACATAACGTTATACGTTATAACGTAATAGTATACAACGTTATACGTTATAACGTAATGCTACATAACATTATACGTTATAAGGTTATAGTATACAACGTTATATGTTATAGCATAATCATAGATTACGTTATACGTTATAACGTAATGCTACATAACGTTATACGTTATAAGGTAGTAGTATACAACGTTATACGTTATAACGTAATGCTACATAACGTTATACGTTATAACGTAATAGTATACAACGTTATACGTTATAACGTAATAGTATACAACGAAATACGTTATAACGTAATGCTACATAACGTTATACGTTATAAGGTAATAGTATATAACATTATACGTTATAACGTAATGCTACATAACGTAATACGTTATAAGGTAACAGTATACAACGTTATACGTTATAACCTAATGCTACATAACGTTATACGTTATAAGGTAATAGTATACAACGTATAACGTTATAAGGTAACAATATATAAGGATATACGTTATAACGTAATGCTACATAACGTTATACGTTATAAGGTAATAGTATATAACGTTATACGTTATAGCGTAATGCTACATAACGTTATACGTTAAAAGGTAATTGTATATAACGTTATACGTTATAACGTAATGCTACATAACATTATACGTTGTAACGTGGTGCTACATAACGTTATACGTTATAACGTCGTGCTACATAATGTTATACGTTATAACGTAATAGTATACAACGTTATACGTTATAACGTAATGCTACATAACGTTATACGTTATAACGTAATAGTATACAACGTTATTCGTTATAACGTAATGCTACATAACATTATACGTTATAAGGTTATAGTATACAACGTTATATGTTATAGCATAATGCTACATTACGTTATACGTTATAACGTAATGCTACATAACGTTATACGTTATAACGTAATAGTACACAACGTTATTCGTTATAACGTAATGCTACATATCGTTATACGTTATAACGTAATAGTATACAACGTTATACGTTATAACGTAATGCTACATAACGTTATACGTTATAACGTAATAGTACACAACGTTATACGTTATAACGTAATGCTACATATCGGTATACGTTATAACGTAATAGTATACAACGTTATACGTTATAACGTAATGCTACATAACGTTATACGTTATAACGTAATAGTACACAACGTTATACGTTATAACGTAATGCTACATATCGGTATACGTTATAACGTAATAGTATACAACGTTATACGTTATAACGTAATGCTACATAACGTTATACGTTATAACGTAATAGTATACAACGTTATACGTTATAACGTAATGCTACATATCGTTATACGTTATAACGTAATAGTATACAACGTTATACGTTATAACGTAATGCTACATAACGTTATACGTTATAACGTCATAGTATACAACGTTATACGTTATAACGTAATGCTACATAACGTTATACGTCATAAGGTACTAGTATACAACGTTATACGTTATAACGTCGTGCTACATAACGTTATACGTTATAACGTAATAGTATACAACGTTATACGTTATAACGTAATAGTATACAACGTTGTACGTTATAACGTAATGCTACATAACGTTATACGTTATAACGTAATGCTACATAACGTTATACGTTATAAGGTAGTAGTATACAACGTTATACGTTATAACGTAATGCTACATAACGTTATACGTTATAAGGTACTAGTATACAACGTTATACGTTATAACGTCGTGCTACATAACGTTATACGTTATAACGTAATAGTATACAACGTTATACGTTATAACGCAATGCTACATAACGTTATACGTTATAACGTAATAGTATAGAACGTTATACGTTATAACGTAATGCTACATAACGTCATACGTTATAACGTAATAGTATACAACGTTATACGTTATAACGTAATGCTACATAACGTTATACGTTATAAGGTAATAGTATATAACGTTTTACGTTATAGCGTAATGCTACATAACGTTATACGTTATAAGGTAATAGTATATAACGTTATACGTTATAACGTAATGCTGCATAACGTAATACGTTATAAGGTAACAGTACATAGCGTTATACGATATAACGTAGTGCTACATAACGTTATACGTTATAACGTGGTGCTACATAACGTTATACGTTATAACGTCGTGCTACATAACGTTATACGTTATAACGTAATAGTATACAACGTTATACGTTATAACGTAATGCTACATAACGTTATACGTTATAAGGTAATAGTATACCACGTTATACGTTATAACGTAATGCTACATAACGTTATACGTTATAACGTAATAGTATACAACGTTATACGTTATAACGTAATGCTACATAACGTTATACGTTATAACGTAATAGTATACAACGTTATACGTTATAACGTAATGCTACATAACGTTATACGTTATAACGTAATAGTATACAACGAAATACGTTATAACCTAATGCTACATAACGTTATACGTTATAAGGTAATAGTATACAACGTATAACGTTATAAGGTAACAATATATAAGGATATACGTTATAACGTAATGCTACATAACGTAATACGTTATAAGGTAACAGTACATAGCGTTATACGTTATAACGTAATGCTACATAACGTTATACGTTATAACGTAATAGTATACAACGTTATACGTTATAACGTAATGCTACATAACATTATACGTTATAAGGTTATAGTATACAACGTTATATGTAATAGCATAATGCTACATTACGTTATACGTTATAACGTAATGCTACATAACGTTATACGTTATAAGGTTGTAGTATACAACGTTATACGTTATAACGTAATGCTACATAACGTTATACGTTATAAGGTAATAGTATACAACGTTATACGTTATAACGTAATAGTATACAACGAAATACGTTATAACGTAATGCTACATAACGTTATACGTTATAAGGTAATATTATATAACGTTATACGTTATAACCTAATACTACATAACGTTATACGTTATAAGGTAATGCTACATAACGTTATACGTTATAAGGTAGTAGTATACAACGTTATACGTTATAACGTAATGCTACATAACGTTATACGTTATAAGGTAATAGTATATAACGTTATACGTTATAACGTAATGCTACATAACGTAATACGTTATAAGGTAACAGTATACAACGTTATACGTTATAACCTAATGCTACATAACGTTATACGTTATAAGGTAATAGTATACAACGTATAACGTTATAAGGTAACAATATATAAGGATATACGTTATAACATAATGCTACATAACGTTATACGTTATAAGGTAATAGTATATAACGTTATACGTTATAGCGTAATGCTACATAACGTTATACGTTATAAGGTAATTGTATATAACGTTATACGTTATAACGTAATGCTACATAACATTATACGTTATAACGTGCTGCTACATAACGTTATACGTTATAACGTCGTGCTACATAATGTTATACGTTATAATGTAATAGTATACAACGTTATACGTTATAACGTAATGCTACATAACGTTATACGTTATAACGTAATAGTATACAACGTTATACGTTATAACGTAATGCTACATAACATTACACGTTATAAGGTTATAGTATACAACGTTATATGTTATAGCATAATGCTACATTACGTTATACGTTATAACGTAATGCTACATAACGTTATACGTTATAACGTAATAGTATACAACGTTATACGTTATAACGTAATGCTACATATCGTTATACGTTATAACGTAATAGTATACAACGTTATACGTTATAACGTAATGCTACATAACGTTATACGTTATAACGTCATAGTATACAACGTTATACGTTATAACGTAATGCTACATAACGTTATTCGTCATAAGGTACTAGTATACAACGTTATACGTTATAACGTCGTGCTACATAACGTTATAAGTTATAACGTAATAGTATACAACGTTATACGTTATAACGTAAATCTACATAACGTTATACGTTATAACGTAATAGTATACAACGTTGTACGTTATAACGTAATGCTACATAACGTTATACGTTATAACGTAATAGTATACAACGTTATACGTTATAACGTAATGCTACATAACGTTATACGTTATAAGGTAATTGTATACAACGTTATATGTTATAGCATAATGCTACATAACGTTATACGTTATAACGTAATGCTACATAACGTTATACGTTATAAGGTAGTAGTATACAACGTTATACGTTATAACGTAATGCTACATAACGTTATACGTTATAAGGTACTAGTATACAACGTTATACGTTATAACGTCGTGCTACATAACGTTATACGTTATAACGTAATAGTATACAACGTTATACGTTATAACGTAATGCTACATAACGTTATACGTTATAACGTAATAGTATAGAACGTTATACGTTATAACGTAATGCTACATAACGTTATACGTTATAACGTAATAGTATACAACGTTATACATTATAACGTAATGCTACATAACGTTATACGTTATAAGGTAATAGTATACCACGTTATACGTTATAACGTAATGCTACATAACGTTATACGTTATAACGCAATAGTATACAACGTTATACGTTATAACGTAATGCTACATAACGTAATACGTTATAAGGTAGCAGTACATAGCGTTATACGATATAACGTAGTGCCACATAACGTTATACGTTATAACGTGGTGCTACATAACGTTATACGTTATAACGTCGTGCTACATAACGTTATACGTTATAACGTAATAGTATACAACGTTATACGTTATAACGTAATGCTACATAACGTTATACGTTATAAGGTAATAGTATACCACGTTATACGTTATAACGTAATGCTACATAACGTTATACGTTATAACGTAATAGTATACAACGTTATACGTTATAACGTAATGCTACATAACGTTATACGTTATAACGTAATAGTATACAACGTTATACGTTATAACGTAATGCTACATAACGTTATACGTTATAACGTAATAGTATACAACGAAATACATTATAACCTAATGCTACATAACGTTATACGTTATAAGGTAATAGTATACAACGTATAACGTTATAAGGTAACAATATATAAGGATATACGTTATAACGTAATGCTACATAACGTAATACGTTATAAGGTAACAGTACATAGCGTTATACGTTATAACGTAATGCTACATAACGTTATACGTTATAACGTAATAGTATACAACGTTATACGTTATAACGTAATGCTACATAACATTATACGTTATAAGGTTATAGTATACAACGTTATATGTAATAGCATAATGCTACATTACGTTATACGTTATAACGTAATGCTACATAACGTTATACGTTATAAGGTTGTAGTATACAACGTTATACGTTATAAGGTAATAGTATACAACGTTATACGTTATAACGTAATAGTATACAACGAAATACGTTATAACGTAATGCTACATAACGTTATACGTTATAAGGTAATATTATATAACGTTATACGTTATAACCTAATGCTACATAACGTTATACGTTATAAGGTAATGCTACATAACGTTATACGTTATAAGGTAGTAGTATACAACGTTATACGTTATAACGTAATGCTACATAACGTTATACGTTATAAGGTAATAGTATATAACGTTATACGTTATAACGTAATGCTACATAACGTAATACGTTATAGGGTAACAGTATACAACGTTATACGTTATAACCTAATGCTACATAACGTTATACGTTATAAGGTAATAGTATACAACGTATAACGTTATAAGGTAACAATATATAAGGATATACGTTATAACGTAATGCTACATAACGTTATACGTTATAAGGTAATAGTATATAACGTTATACGTTATAGCGTAATGCTACATAACGTTATACGTTATAAGGTAATTGTATATAACGTTATACGTTATAACGTAATGCTACATAACATTATACGTTATAACGTGCTGCTACATAACGTTATACGTTATAACGTCGTGCTACATAATGTTATACGTTATAATGTAATAGTATACAACGTTATACGTTATAACGTAATGCTACATAACGTTATACGTTATAACGTAATAGTATACAACGTTATACGTTATAACGTAATGCTACATAACATTATACGTTATAAGGTTATAGTATACAACGTTATATGTTATAGCATAATGCTACATTACGTTATACGTTATAACGTAATGCTACATAACGTTATACGTTATAACGTAATAGTATACAACGTTATACGTTATAACGTAATGCTACATATCGTTATACGTTATAACGTAATAGTATACAACGTTATACGTTATAACGTAATGCTACATAACGTTATACGTTATAACGTCATAGTATACAACGTTATACGTTATAACGTCATAGTATACAACGTTATACGTTATAACGTAATGCTACATAACGTTATTCGTCATAAGGTACTAGTATACAACGTTATACGTTATAACGTCGTGCTACATAACGTTATACGTTATAACGTAATAGTATACAACGTTATACGTTATAACGTAAATCTACATAACGTTATACGTTATAACGTAATAGTATACAACGTTGTACGTTATAACGTAATGCTACATAACGTTATACGTTATAACGTAATAGTATACAACGTTATACGTTATAACGTAATGCTACATAACGTTATACGTTATAAGGTAATTGTATACAACGTTATATGTTATAGCATAATGCTACATAACGTTATACGTTATAACGTAATGCTACATAACGTTATACGTTATAAGGTAGTAGTATACAACGTTATACGTTATAACGTAATGCTACATAACGTTATACGTTAGAAGGTACTAGTATACAACGTTATACGTTATAACGTCGTGCTACATAACGTTATACGTTATAACGTAATAGTATACAACGTTATACGTTATAACGTAATGCTACATATCGTTATACGTTATAACGTAATAGTATACAACGTTATACGTTATAACGTAATGCTACATAACGTTATACGTTATAACGTCATAGTATACAACGTTATACGTTATAACGTAATGCTACATAACGTTATTCGTCATAAGGTACTAGTATACAACGTTATACGTTATAACGTCGTGCTATATAACGTTATACGTTATAACGTAATAGTATACAACGTTATACGTTATAACGTAATGCTACATAACGTTATACGTCATAAGGTACTAGTATACAACGTTATACGTTATAACGTAATGCTACATAACGTTATACGTTATAACGTAATAGTATACAACGTTATACGTTATAACGTAATGCTACATAACGTTATACGTTATAAGGTAATTGTATACAACGTTATATGTTATAGCATAATGCTACATAACGTTATACGTTATAACGTAATGCTACATAACGTTATACGTTATAAGGTAGTAGTATACAACGTTATACGTTATAACGTAATGCTACATAACGTTATACGTTATAAGGTACTAGTATACAACGTTATACGTTATAACGTCGTGCTACATAACGTTATACGTTATAACGTAATAGTATACAACGTTATACGTTATAACGTAATGCTACATAACGTTATACGTTATAACGTAATAGTATAGAACGTTATACGTTATAACGTAATGCTACATAACGATATACGTTATAACGTAATAGTATACAACGTTATACATTATAACGTAATGCTACATAACGTTATACGTTATAAGGTAATAGTATACCACGTTATACGTTATAACGTAATGCTACATAACGTTATACGTTATAACGCAATAGTATACAACGTTATACGTTATAACGTAATGCTACATAACGTAATACGTTATAAGGTAGCAGTACATAGCGTTATACGATATAACGTAGTGCCACATAACGTTATACGTTATAACGTGGTGCTACATAACGTTATACGTTATAACGTCGTGCTACATAACGTTATACGTTATAACGTATTAGTATACATCGTTATACGTTATAACGTAATGCTACATAACGTTATACGTTATAAGGTAATAGTATACCACGTTATACGTTATAACGTAATGCTACATAACGTTATACGTTATAACGTAATAGTATACAACGTTATACGTTATAACGTAATGCTACATAACGTTATACGTTATAACGTAATAGTATACAACGTTATACGTTATAACGTAATGCTACATAACGTTATACGTTATAACGTAATAGTATACAACGAAATACGTTATAACCTAATGCTACATAACGTTATACGTTATACGGTAATAGTATACAACGTATAACGTTATAAGGTAACAATATATAAGGATATACGTTATAACGTAATGCTACATAACGTAATACGTTATAAGGTAACAGTACATAGCGTTATACGTTATAACGTAATGCTACATAACGTTATACGTTATAACGTAATAGTATACAACGTTATACGTTATAACGTAATGCTACATAACATTATACGTTATAAGGTTATAGTATACAACGTTATATGTAATAGCATAATGCTACATTACGTTATACGTTATAACGTAATGCTACATAACGTTATACGTTATAAGGTTGTAGTATACAACGTTATACGTTATAAGGTAATAGTATACAACGTTATACGTTATAACGTAATAGTATACAACGAAATACGTTATAACGTAATGCTACATAACGTTATACGTTATAAGGTAATATTATATAACGTTATACGTTATAACCTAATGCTACATAACGTTATACGTTATAAGGTAATGCTACATAACGTTATACGTTATAAGGTAGTAGTATACAACGTTATACGTTATAACGTAATGCTACATAACGTTATACGTTATAAGGTAATAGTATATAACGTTATACGTTATAACGTAATGCTACATAACGTAATACGTTATAGGGTAACAGTATACAACGTTATACGTTATAACCTAATGCTACATAACGTTATACGTTATAAGGTAATAGTATACAACGTATAACGTTATAAGGTAACAATATATAAGGATATACGTTATAACGTAATGCTACATAACGTTATACGTTATAAGGTAATAGTATATAACGTTATACGTTATAGCGTAATGCTACATAACGTTATACGTTATAAGGTAATTGTATATAACGTTATACGTTATAACGTAATGCTACATAACATTATACGTTATAACGTGCTGCTACATAACGTTATACGTTATAACGTCGTGCTACATAATGTTATACGTTATAATGTAATAGTATACAACGTTATACGTTATAACGTAATGCTACATAACGTTATACGTTATAACGTAATAGTATACAACGTTATACGTTATAACGTAATGCTACATAACATTATACGTTATAAGGTTATAGTATACAACGTTATATGTTATAGCATAATGCTACATTACGTTATACGTTATAACGTAATGCTACATAACGTTATACGTTATAACGTAATAGTATACAACGTTATACGTTATAACGTAATGCTACATATCGTTATACGTTATAACGTAATAGTATACAACGTTATACGTTATAACGTAATGCTACATAACGTTATACGTTATAACGTCATAGTATACAACGTTATACGTTATAACGTCATAGTATACAACGTTATACGTTATAACGTAATGCTACATAACGTTATTCGTCATAAGGTACTAGTATACAACGTTATACGTTATAACGTCGTGCTACATAACGTTATACGTTATAACGTAATAGTATACAACGTTATACGTTATAACGTAAATCTACATAACGTTATACGTTATAACGTAATAGTATACAACGTTGTACGTTATAACGTAATGCTACATAACGTTATACGTTATAACGTAATAGTATACAACGTTATACGTTATAACGTAATGCTACATAACGTTATACGTTATAAGGTAATTGTATACAACGTTATATGTTATAGCATAATGCTACATAACGTTATACGTTATAACGTAATGCTACATAACGTTATACGTTATAAGGTAGTAGTATACAACGTTATACGTTATAACGTAATGCTACATAACGTTATACGTTATAAGGTACTAGTATACAACGTTATACGTTATAACGTCGTGCTACATAACGTTATACGTTATAACGTAATAGTATACAACGTTATACGTTATAACGTAATGCTACATAACGTTATACGTTATAACGTAATAGTATAGAACGTTATACGTTATAACGTAATGCTACATAACGTTATACGTTATAACGTAATAGTATACAACGTTATACATTATAACGTAATGCTACATAACGTTATACGTTATAAGGTAATAGTATACCACGTTATACGTTATAACGTAATGCTACATAACGTTATACGTTATAACGTAATAGTATACAACGTTATACGTTATAACGTAATGCTACATAACGTAATACGTTATAAGGTAGCAGTACATAGCGTTATACGATATAACGTAGTGCCACATAACGTTATACGTTATAACGTGGTGCTACATAACGTTATACGTTATAACGTCGTGCTACATAACGTTATACGTTATAACGTAATAGTATACAACGTTATACGTTATAACGTAATGCTACATAACGTTATACGTTATAACGTAATAGTATAGAACGTTATACGTTATAACGTAATGCTATCTAACGTTATACGTTATAACGTAATAGTATACAACGTTATACGTTATAACGTAATGCTACATATCGTTATACGTTATAACGTAATAGTATACAACGTTATACGTTGTAACGTAATGCTACATAACGTTATACGTTATAACGTAATAGTATACAACGAAATACGTTATAACCTAATGCTACATAACGTTATACGTTATAAGGTAACAATATATAAGGATATACGTTATAACGTAATGCTACATAACGTTATAGGTTATAACGTAATAGTATACAACGAAATACGTTATAACGTAATGCTACATAACGTTATACGTTATAAGGTAATAGTATATAACGTTATACGTTATAGCGTAATGCTACATAACGTTATACGTTATAAGGTAATAATATATAACGTTATACGTTATAACGTAATGCTACATAACGTAATACGTTATAAGGTAACAGTACATAGCGTTAGACGTTATAACGTAATGCTACATAACGTTATACGTTATAACGTAATAGTATACAACGTTATACGTTATAACGTAATGCTACATAACATTATACGTTATAAGGTTATAGTATACAACGTTATATGTTATAGCATAATGCTACATTACGTTATACGTTATAACGTAATGCTACATAACGTTATACGTTATAAGGTAGTAGTATACAAAGTTATACGTTATAACGTAATGCTACATAACGTTATACGTTATAAGGTAATAGTATACAACGTTATACGTTATAACGTAATAGTATACAACGAAATACGTTATAACGTAATGCTACATAACGTTATACGTTATAAGGTAATAGTATATAACGTTATACGTTATTGCGTAATGCTACATAACGTTATACGTTATAAGGTAATAGTATATAACGTTATACGTTATAACGTAATGCTACATAACGTAATACGTTATAATGTAACAGTATACTACGTTATACGTTATAACCTAATGCTACATAACGTTATACGTTATAAGGTAATAGTATATAACGTTATACGTTATAACGTAATGCTACATAACGTAATACGTTATAGGGTAACAGTATACAACGTTATACGTTATAACCTAATGCTACATAACGTTATACGTTATAAGGTAATAGTATACAACGTATAACGTTATAAGGTAACAATATATAAGGATATACGTTATAACGTAATGCTACATAACGTTATACGTTATAAGGTAATAGTATATAACGTTATACGTTATAGCGTAATGCTACATAACGTTATACGTTATAAGGTAATTGTATATAACGTTATACGTTATAACGTAATGCTCCATAACATTATACGTTATAACGTGCTGCTACATAACGTTATACGTTATAACGTCGTGCTACATAATGTTATACGTTATAATGTAATAGTATACAACGTTATACGTTATAACGTAATGCTACATAACGTTATACGTTATAACGTAATAGTATACAACGTTATACGTTATAACGTAATGCTACATAACATTATACGTTATAAGGTTATAGTATACAACGTTATATGTTATAGCATAATGCTACATTACGTTATACGTTATAACGTAATGCTACATAACGTTATACGTTATAACGTAATAGTATACAACGTTATACGTTATAACGTAATGCTACATATCGTTATACGTTATAACGTAATAGTATACAACGTTATACGTTATAACGTAATGCTACATAACGTTATACGTTATAACGTCATAGTATACAACGTTATACGTTATAACGTCATAGTATACAACGTTATACGTTATAACGTAATGCTACATAACGTTATTCGTCATAAGGTACTAGTATACAACGTTATACGTTATAACGTCGTGCTACATAACGTTATACGTTATAACGTAATAGTATACAACGTTATACGTTATAACGTAAATCTACATAACGTTATACGTTATAACGTAATAGTATACAACGTTGTACGTTATAACGTAATGCTACATAACGTTATACGTTATAACGTAATAGTATACAACGTTATACGTTATAACGTAATGCTACATAACGTTATACGTTATAAGGTAATTGTATACAACGTTATATGTTATAGCATAATGCTACATAACGTTATACGTTATAACGTAATGCTACATAACGTTATACGTTATAAGGTAGTAGTATACAACGTTATACGTTATAACGTAATGCTACATAACGTTATACGTTATAAGGTACTAGTATACAACGTTATACGTTATAACGTCGTGCTACATAACGTTATACGTTATAACGTAATAGTATACAACGTTATACGTTATAACGTAATGCTACATATCGTTATACGTTATAACGTAATAGTATACAACGTTATACGTTATAACGTAATGCTACATAACGTTATACGTTATAACGTCATAGTATACAACGTTATACGTTATAACGTAATGCTACATAACGTTATTCGTCATAAGGTACTAGTATACAACGTTATACGTTATAACGTCGTGCTATATAACGTTATACGTTATAACGTAATAGTATACAACGTTATACGTTATAACGTAATGCTACATAACGTTATACGTCATAAGGTACTAGTATACAACGTTATACGTTATAACGTAATGCTACATAACGTTATACGTTATAACGTAATAGTATACAACGTTATACGTTATAACGTAATGCTACATAACGTTATACGTTATAAGGTAATTGTATACAACGTTATATGTTATAGCATAATGCTACATAACGTTATACGTTATAACGTAATGCTACATAACGTTATACGTTATAAGGTAGTAGTATACAACGTTATACGTTATAACGTAATGCTACATAACGTTATACGTTATAAGGTACTAGTATACAACGTTATACGTTATAACGTCGTGCTACATAACGTTATACGTTATAACGTAATAGTATACAACGTTATACGTTATAACGTAATGCTACATAACGTTATACGTTATAACGTAATAGTATAGAACGTTATACGTTATAACGTAATGCTACATAACGTTATACGTTATAACGTAATAGTATACAACGTTATACATTATAACGTAATGCTACATAACGTTATACGTTATAAGGTAATAGTATACCACGTTATACGTTATAACGTAATGCTACATAACGTTATACGTTATAACGCAATAGTATACAACGTTATACGTTATAACGTAATGCTACATAACGTAATACGTTATAAGGTAGCAGTACATAGCGTTATACGATATAACGTAGTGCCACATAACGTTATACGTTATAACGTGGTGCTACATAACGTTATACGTTATAACGTCGTGCTACATAACGTTATACGTTATAACGTATTAGTATACATCGTTATACGTTATAACGTAATGCTACATAACGTTATACGTTATAAGGTAATAGTATACCACGTTATACGTTATAACGTAATGCTACATAACGTTATACGTTATAACGTAATAGTATACAACGTTATACGTTATAACGTAATGCTACATAACGTTATACGTTATAACGTAATAGTATACAACGTTATACGTTATAACGTAATGCTACATAACGTTATACGTTATAACGTAATAGTATACAACGAAATACGTTATAACCTAATGCTACATAACGTTATACGTTATAAGGTAATAGTATACAACGTATAACGTTATAAGGTAACAATATATAAGGATATACGTTATAACGTAATGCTACATAACGTAATACGTTATAAGGTAACAGTACATAGCGTTATACGTTATAACGTAATGCTACATAACGTTATACGTTATAACGTAATAGTATACAACGTTATACGTTATAACGTAATGCTACATAACATTATACGTTATAAGGTTATAGTATACAACGTTATATGTAATAGCATAATGCTACATTACGTTATACGTTATAACGTAATGCTACATAACGTTATACGTTATAAGGTTGTAGTATACAACGTTATACGTTATAAGGTAATAGTATACAACGTTATACGTTATAACGTAATAGTATACAACGAAATACGTTATAACGTAATGCTACATAACGTTATACGTTATAAGGTAATATTATATAACGTTATACGTTATAACCTAATGCTACATAACGTTATACGTTATAAGGTAATGCTACATAACGTTATACGTTATAAGGTAGTAGTATACAACGTTATACGTTATAACGTAATGCTACATAACGTTATACGTTATAAGGTAATAGTATATAACGTTATACGTTATAACGTAATGCTACATAACGTAATACGTTATAGGGTAACAGTATACAACGTTATACGTTATAACCTAATGCTACATAACGTTATACGTTATAAGGTAATAGTATACAACGTATAACGTTATAAGGTAACAATATATAAGGATATACGTTATAACGTAATGCTACATAACGTTATACGTTATAAGGTAATAGTATATAACGTTATACGTTATAGCGTAATGCTACATAACGTTATACGTTATAAGGTAATTGTATATAACGTTATACGTTATAACGTAATGCTACATAACATTATACGTTATAACGTGCTGCTACATAACGTTATACGTTATAACGTCGTGCTACATAATGTTATACGTTATAATGTAATAGTATACAACGTTATACGTTATAACGTAATGCTACATAACGTTATACGTTATAACGTAATAGTATACAACGTTATACGTTATAACGTAATGCTACATAACATTATACGTTATAAGGTTATAGTATACAACGTTATATGTTATAGCATAATGCTACATTACGTTATACGTTATAACGTAATGCTACATAACGTTATACGTTATAACGTAATAGTATACAACGTTATACGTTATAACGTAATGCTACATATCGTTATACGTTATAACGTAATAGTATACAACGTTATACGTTATAACGTAATGCTACATAACGTTATACGTTATAACGTCATAGTATACAACGTTATACGTTATAACCTAATGCTACATAACGTTATACGTTATAAGGTAACAATATATAAGGATATACGTTATAACGTAATGCTACATAACGTTATAGGTTATAACGTAATAGTATACAACGAAATACGTTATAACGTAATGCTACATAACGTTATACGTTATAAGGTAATAGTATATAACGTTATACGTTATAGCGTAATGCTACATAACGTTATACGTTATAAGGTAATAATATATAACGTTATACGTTATAACGTAATGCTACATAACGTAATACGTTATAAGGTAACAGTACATAGCGTTAGACGTTATAACGTAATGCTACATAACGTTATACGTTATAACGTAATAGTATACAACGTTATACGTTATAACGTAATGCTACATAACATTATACGTTATAAGGTTATAGTATACAACGTTATATGTTATAGCATAATGCTACATTACGTTATACGTTATAACGTAATGCTACATAACGTTATACGTTATAAGGTAGTAGTATACAAAGTTATACGTTATAACGTAATGCTACATAACGTTATACGTTATAAGGTAATAGTATACAACGTTATACGTTATAACGTAATAGTATACAACGAAATACGTTATAACGTAATGCTACATAACGTTATACGTTATAAGGTAATAGTATATAACGTTATACGTTATTGCGTAATGCTACATAACGTTATACGTTATAAGGTAATAGTATATAACGTTATACGTTATAACGTAATGCTACATAACGTAATACGTTATAATGTAACAGTATACTACGTTATACGTTATAACCTAATGCTACATAACGTTATACGTTATAAGGTAATAGTATATAACGTTATACGTTATAACGTAATGCTACATAACGTAATACGTTATAGGGTAACAGTATACAACGTTATACGTTATAACCTAATGCTACATAACGTTATACGTTATAAGGTAATAGTATACAACGTATAACGTTATAAGGTAACAATATATAAGGATATACGTTATAACGTAATGCTACATAACGTTATACGTTATAAGGTAATAGTATATAACGTTATACGTTATAGCGTAATGCTACATAACGTTATACGTTATAAGGTAATTGTATATAACGTTATACGTTATAACGTAATGCTACATAACATTATACGTTATAACGTGCTGCTACATAACGTTATACGTTATAACGTCGTGCTACATAATGTTATACGTTATAATGTAATAGTATACAACGTTATACGTTATAACGTAATGCTACATAACGTTATACGTTATAACGTAATAGTATACAACGTTATACGTTATAACGTAATGCTACATAACATTATACGTTATAAGGTTATAGTATACAACGTTATATGTTATAGCATAATGCTACATTACGTTATACGTTATAACGTAATGCTACATAACGTTATACGTTATAACGTAATAGTATACAACGTTATACGTTATAACGTAATGCTACATATCGTTATACGTTATAACGTAATAGTATACAACGTTATACGTTATAACGTAATGCTACATAACGTTATACGTTATAACGTCATAGTATACAACGTTATACGTTATAACGTCATAGTATACAACGTTATACGTTATAACGTAATGCTACATAACGTTATTCGTCATAAGGTACTAGTATACAACGTTATACGTTATAACGTCGTGCTACATAACGTTATACGTTATAACGTAATAGTATACAACGTTATACGTTATAACGTAAATCTACATAACGTTATACGTTATAACGTAATAGTATACAACGTTGTACGTTATAACGTAATGCTACATAACGTTATACGTTATAACGTAATAGTATACAACGTTATACGTTATAACGTAATGCTACATAACGTTATACGTTATAAGGTAATTGTATACAACGTTATATGTTATAGCATAATGCTACATAACGTTATACGTTATAACGTAATGCTACATAACGTTATACGTTATAAGGTAGTAGTATACAACGTTATACGTTATAACGTAATGCTACATAACGTTATACGTTATAAGGTACTAGTATACAACGTTATACGTTATAACGTCGTGCTACATAACGTTATACGTTATAACGTAATAGTATACAACGTTATACGTTATAACGTAATGCTACATATCGTTATACGTTATAACGTAATAGTATACAACGTTATACGTTATAACGTAATGCTACATAACGTTATACGTTATAACGTCATAGTATACAACGTTATACGTTATAACGTAATGCTACATAACGTTATTCGTCATAAGGTACTAGTATACAACGTTATACGTTATAACGTCGTGCTATATAACGTTATACGTTATAACGTAATAGTATACAACGTTATACGTTATAACGTAATGCTACATAACGTTATACGTTATAAGGTAATTGTATACAACGTTATATGTTATAGCATAATGCTACATAACGTTATACGTTATAACGTAATGCTACATAACGTTATACGTTATAAGGTAGTAGTATACAACGTTATACGTTATAACGTAATGCTACATAACGTTATACGTTATAAGGTACTAGTATACAACGTTATACGTTATAACGTCGTGCTACATAACGTTATACGTTATAACGTAATAGTATACAACGTTATACGTTATAACGTAATGCTACATAACGTTATACGTTATAACGTAATAGTATAGAACGTTATACGTTATAACGTAATGCTACATAACGTTATACGTTATAACGTAATAGTATACAACGTTATACATTATAACGTAATGCTACATAACGTTATACGTTATAAGGTAATAGTATACCACGTTATACGTTATAACGTAATGCTACATAACGTTATACGTTATAACGCAATAGTATACAACGTTATACGTTATAACGTAATGCTACATAACGTAATACGTTATAAGGTAGCAGTACATAGCGTTATACGATATAACGTAGTGCCACATAACGTTATACGTTATAACGTGGTGCTACATAACGTTATACGTTATAACGTCGTGCTACATAACGTTATACGTTATAACGTATTAGTATACATCGTTATACGTTATAACGTAATGCTACATAACGTTATACGTTATAAGGTAATAGTATACCACGTTATACGTTATAACGTAATGCTACATAACGTTATACGTTATAACGTAATAGTATACAACGTTATACGTTATAACGTAATGCTACATAACGTTATACGTTATAACGTAATAGTATACAACGTTATACGTTATAACGTAATGCTACATAACGTTATACGTTATAACGTAATAGTATACAACGAAATACGTTATAACCTAATGCTACATAACGTTATACGTTATAAGGTAATAGTATACAACGTATAACGTTATAAGGTAACAATATATAAGGATATACGTTATAACGTAATGCTACATAACGTAATACGTTATAAGGTAACAGTACATAGCGTTATACGTTATAACGTAATGCTACATAACGTTATACGTTATAACGTAATAGTATACAACGTTATACGTTATAACGTAATGCTACATAACATTATACGTTATAAGGTTATAGTATACAACGTTATATGTAATAGCATAATGCTACATTACGTTATACGTTATAACGTAATGCTACATAACGTTATACGTTATAAGGTTGTAGTATACAACGTTATACGTTATAAGGTAATAGTATACAACGTTATACGTTATAACGTAATAGTATACAACGAAATACGTTATAACGTAATGCTACATAACGTTATACGTTATAAGGTAATATTATATAACGTTATACGTTATAACCTAATGCTACATAACGTTATACGTTATAAGGTAATGCTACATAACGTTATACGTTATAAGGTAGTAGTATACAACGTTATACGTTATAACGTAATGCTACATAACGTTATACGTTATAAGGTAATAGTATATAACGTTATACGTTATAACGTAATGCCACATAACGTAATACGTTATAGGGTAACAGTATACAACGTTATACGTTATAACCTAATGCTACATAACGTTATACGTTATAAGGTAATAGTATACAACGTATAACGTTATAAGGTAACAATATATAAGGATATACGTTATAACGTAATGCTACATAACGTTATACGTTATAAGGTAATAGTATATAACGTTATACGTTATAGCGTAATGCTACATAACGTTATACGTTATAAGGTAATTGTATATAACGTTATACGTTATAACGTAATGCTACATAACATTATACGTTATAACGTGCTGCTACATAACGTTATACGTTATAACGTCGTGCTACATAATGTTATACGTTATAATGTAATAGTATACAACGTTATACGTTATAACGTAATGCTACATAACGTTATACGTTATAACGTAATAGTATACAACGTTATACGTTATAACGTAATGCTACATAACATTATACGTTATAAGGTTATAGTATACAACGTTATATGTTATAGCATAATGCTACATTACGTTATACGCTATAACGTAATGCTACATAACGTTATACGTTATAACGTAATAGTATACAACGTTATACGTTATAACGTAATGCTACATATCGTTATACGTTATAACGTAATAGTATACAACGTTATACGTTATAACGTAATGCTACATAACGTTATACGTTATAACGTCATAGTATACAACGTTATACGTTATAACGTCATAGTATACAACGTTATACGTTATAACGTAATGCTACATAACGTTATTCGTCATAAGGTACTAGTATACAACGTTATACGTTATAACGTCGTGCTACATAACGTTATACGTTATAACGTAATAGTATACAACGTTATACGTTATAACGTAAATCTACATAACGTTATACGTTATAACGTAATAGTATACAACGTTGTACGTTATAACGTAATGCTACATAACGTTATACGTTATAACGTAATAGTATACAACGTTATACGTTATAACGTAATGCTACATAACGTTATACGTTATAAGGTAATTGTATACAACGTTATATGTTATAGCATAATGCTACATAACGTTATACGTTATAACGTAATGCTACATAACGTTATACGTTATAAGGTAGTAGTATACAACGTTATACGTTATAACGTAATGCTACATAACGTTATACGTTATAACGTAATGCTACATAACGTTATACGTTATAACGTAATAGTATAGAACGTTATACGTTATAACGTAATGCTATCTAACGTTATACGTTATAACGTAATAGTATACAACGTTATACGTTATAACGTAATGCTACATATCGTTATACGTTATAACGTAATAGTATACAACGTTATACGTTGTAACGTAATGCTACATAACGTTATACGTTATAACGTAATAGTATACAACGAAATACGTTATAACCTAATGCTACATAACGTTATACGTTATAAGGTAACAATATATAAGGATATACGTTATAACGTAATGCTACATAACGTTATAGGTTATAACGTAATAGTATACAACGAAATACGTTATAACGTAATGCTACATAACGTTATACGTTATAAGGTAATAGTATATAACGTTATACGTTATAGCGTAATGCTACATAACGTTATACGTTATAAGGTAATAGTATATAACGTTATACGTTATAACGTAATGCTACATAACGTAATACGTTATAAGGTAACAGTACATAGCGTTAGACGTTATAACGTAATGCTACATAACGTTATACGTTATAACGTAATAGTATACAACGTTATACGTTATAACGTAATGCTACATAACATTATACGTTATAAGGTTATAGTATACAACGTTATATGTTATAGCATAATGCTACATTACGTTATACGTTATAACGTAATGCTACATAACGTTATACGTTATAAGGTAGTAGTATACAAAGTTATACGTTATAACGTAATGCTACATAACGTTATACGTTATAAGGTAATAGTATACAACGTTATACGTTATAACGTAATAGTATACAACGAAATACGTTATAACGTAATGCTACATAACGTTATACGTTATAAGGTAATAGTATATAACGTTATACGTTATTGCGTAATGCTACATAACGTTATACGTTATAAGGTAATAGTATATAACGTTATACGTTATAACGTAATGCTACATAACGTAATACGTTATAATGTAACAGTATACTACGTTATACGTTATAACCTAATGCTACATAACGTTATACGTTATAAGGTAATAGTATACAACGTATAACGTTATAAGGTAACAATATATAAGGATATACGTTATAACGTAATGCTACATAACGTTATACGTTATAACGTCATAGTATACAACGTTATACGTTATAACGTAATGCTACATAACGTTATACGTCATAAGGTACTAGTATACAACGTTATACGTTATAACGTCGTGCTACATAACGTTATACGTTATAACGTAATAGTATACAACGTTATACGTTATAACGTAAATCTACATAAGGTTATACGTTATAACGTAATAGTATACAACGTTGTACGTTATAACGTAATGCTACATAACGTTATACGTTATAACGTAATAGTATACAACGTTATACGTTATAACGTAATGCTACATAACGTTATCCGTTATAAGGTAATCGTATACAACGTTATATGTTATAGCATAATGCTACATAACGTTATACGTCATAAGGTACTAGTATACAACGTTATACGTTATAACGTCGTGCTACATAACGCTATACGTTATAACGTAATAGTATACAACGTTATACGTTATAACGTAAATCTACATAAGGTTATACGTTATAACGTAATAGTATACAACGTTGTACGTTATAACGTAATGCTACATAACGTAATACGTTATAATGTAACAGTATACTACGTTATACGTTATAACCTAATGCTACATAACGTTATACGTTATAAGGTAATAGTATACAACGTATAACGTTATAAGGTAACAATATATAAGGATATAAGTTATAACGTAATGCTACATAACGTTATACGTTATAACGTCATAGTATACAACGTTATACGTTATAACGTAATGCTACATAACGTTATACGTCATAAGGTACTAGTACACAACGTTATACGTTATAACGTCGTGCTACATAACGATATACGTTATAACGTAATAGTATACAACGTTATACGTTATAACGTAATGCTACATAACGTTATACGTTATAACGTAATAGTATAGAACGTTATACGTTATAACGTAATGCTACATAACGTCATACGTTATAACGTAATAGTATACAACGTTATACGTTATAACGTAATGCTACATAACGTTATACGTTATAAGGTAATAGTATATAACGTTTTACGTTATAGCGTAATGCTACATAACGTTATACGTTATAAGGTAATAGTATATAACGTTATACGTTATAACGTAATGCTACATAACGTTATACGTTATAACGTAATAGTATAGAACGTTATACGTTATAACGTAATGCTACATAACGTCATACGTTATAACGTAATAGTATACAACGTTATACGTTATAACGTAATGCTACATAACGTTATACGTTATAAGGTAATAGTATATAACGTTTTACGTTATAGCGTAATGCTACATAACGTTATACGTTATAAGGTAATAGTATATAACGTTATACGTTATAACGTAATGCTACATAACGTAATACGTTATAAGGTAACAGTACATAGCGTTATACGATATAACGTAGTGCTACATAACGTTATACGTTATAACGTGGTGCTACATAACGTTATACGTTATAACGTCGTGCTACATAACGTTATACGTTATAACGTAATAGTATACAACGTTATACGTTATAACGTAATGCTACATAACGTTATACGTTATAAGGTAATAGTATACCACGTTATACGTTATAACGTAATGCTACATAACGTTATACGTTATAACGTAATAGTATACAACGTTATACGTTATAACGTAATGCTACATAACGTTATACGTTATAACGTAATAGTATACAACGTTATACGTTATAACGTAATGCTACATAACGTTATACGTTATAACGTAATAGTATACAACGAAATACGTTATAACCTAATGCTACATAACGTTATACGTTATAGGGTAATAGTATACAACGTATAACGTTATAAGGTAACAATATATAAGGATATACGTTATAACGTAATGCTACATAACGTTATAGGTTATAACGTAATAGTATACAACGAAATACGTTATAACGTAATGCTACATAACGTTATACGTTATAAGGTAATAGTATATAACGTTATACGTTATAGCGTAATGCTACATAACGTTATACGTTATAAGGTAATAGTATATAACGTTATACGTTATAACGTAATGCTACATAACGTAATACGTTATAAGGTAACAGTACATAGCGTTATACGTTATAACGTAATGCTACATAACGTTATACGTTATAACGTAATAGTATACAACGTTATACGTTATAACGTAATGCTACATAACATTATACGTTATAAGGTTATAGTATACAACGTTATATGTAATAGCATAATGCTACATTACGTTATACGTTATAACGTAATGCTACATAACGTTATACGTTATAAGGTAGTAGTATACAACGTTATACGTTATAACGTAATGCTACATAACGTTATACGTTATAAGGTAATAGTATACAACGTTATACGTTATAACGTAATAGTATACAACGAAATACGTTATAACGTAATGCTACATAACGTTATACGTTATAAGGTAATATTATATAAAGTTATACGTTATAACCTAATGCTACATAACGTTATACGTTATAAGGTAATGCTACATAACGTTATACGTTATAAGGTAGTAGTATACAACGTTATACGTTATAACGTAATGCTACATAACGTTATACGTTATAAGGTAATAGTATATAACGTTATACGTTATAACGTAATGCTACATAACGTAATACGTTATAAGGTAACAGTATACAACGTTATACATTATAACCTAATGCTACATAACGTTATACGTTATAAGGTAATAGTATACAACGTATAACGTTATAAGGTAACAATATATAAGGATATACGTTATAACGTAATGCTACATAACGTTATACGTTATAAGGTAATAGTATATAACGTTATACGTTATAGCGTAATGCTACATAACGTTATACGTTATAAGGTAATTGTATATAACGTTATACGTTATAACGTAATGCTACATAACATTATACGTTATAACGTGGTGCTACATAACGTTATACGTTATAACGTCGTGCTACATAATGTTATACGTTATAATGTAATAGCATACAACGTTATACGTTATAACGTAATGCTACATAACGTTATACGTTATAACGTAATAGTATACAACGTTATACGTTATAACGTAATGCTACATAACATTATACGTTATAAGGTTATAGTATACAACGTTATATGTTATAGCATAATGCTACATTACGTTATACGTTATAACGTAATGCTACATAACGTTATACGTTATAACGTAATAGTATACAACGTTATACGTTATAACGTAATGCTACATATCGTTATACGTTATAACGTAATAGTATACAACGTTATACGTTATAACGTAATGCTACATAACGTTATACGTTATAACGTAATAGTATACAACGTTATACGTTATAACGTAATGCTACATAACGTTATTCGTCATAAGGTACTAGTATACAACGTTATACGTTATAACGTCGTGCGACATAACGTTATACGTTATAACGTAATAGTATACAACGTTATACGTTATAACGTAAATCTACATAACGTTATACGTTATAACGTAATAGTATACAACGTTGTACGTTATAACGTAATGCTACATAACGTTATACGTTATAACGTAATAGTATACAACGTTATACGTTATAAGGTAATGCTACATAACGTTATACGTTATAAGGTAATATTATACAAAGTTATACGTTATAACCTAATGCTACATAACGTTATACGTTATAAGGTAATGCTACATAACGTTATACGTTATAAGGTAGTAGTATACAACGTTATACGTTATAACGTAATGCTACATAACGTTATACGTTATAAGGTAATAGTATACAACGTTATACGTTATAACGTAATAGTATACAACGAAATACGTTATAACGTAATGCTACATAACGTTATACGTTATAAGGTAATATTATATAAAGTTATACGTTATAACCTAATGCTACATAACGTTATACGTTATAAGGTAATGCTACATAACGTTATACGTTATAAGGTAGTAGTATACAACGTTATACGTTATAACGTAATGCTACATAACGTTATACGTTATAAGGTAATAGTATATAACGTTATACGTTATAACGTAATGCTACATAACGTAATACGTTATAAGGTAACAGTATACAACGTTATACATTATAACCTAATGCTACATAACGTTATACGTTATAAGGTAATAGTATACAACGTATAACGTTATAAGGTAACAATATATAAGGATATACGTTATAACGTAATGCTACATAACGTTATACGTTATAAGGTAATAGTATATAACGTTATACGTTATAGCGTAATGCTACATAACGTTATACGTTATAAGGTAATTGTATATAACGTTATACGTTATAACGTAATGCTACATAACATTATACGTTATAACGTGGTGCTACATAACGTTATACGTTATAACGTCGTGCTACATAATATTATACGTTATAATGTAATAGCATACAACGTTATACGTTATAACGTAATGCTACATAACGTTATACGTTATAACGTAATAGTATACAACGTTATACGTTATAACGTAATGCTACATAACATTATACGTTATAAGGTTATAGTATACAACTTTATATGTTATAGCATAATGCTACATTACGTTATACGTTATAACGTAATGCTACATAACGTTATACGTTATAACGTAATAGTATACAACGTTATACGTTATAACGTAATGCTACATATCGTTATACGTTATAACGTAATAGTATACAACGTTATACGTTATAACGTAATGCTACATAACGTTATACGTTATAACGTCATAGTATACAACGTTATACGTTATAACGTAATGCTACATAACGTTATTCGTCATAAGGTACTATTATACAACGTTATACGTTATAACGTCGTGCGACATAACGTTATACGTTATAACGTAATAGTATACAACGTTATACGTTATAACGTAAATCTACATAACGTTATACGTTATAACGTAATAGTATACAACGTTGTACGTTATAACGTAATGCTACATAACGTTATACGTTATAACGTAATAGTATACAACGTTATACGTTATAACGTAATGCTACATAACGTTATACGTTATAAGGTAATTGTATACAACGTTATATGTTATAGCATAATGCTACATAACGTTATACGTTATAAGGTAGTAGTATACAACGTTATACGTTATAACGTAATGCTACATAACGTTATACGTTAGAAGGTACTAGTATACAACGTTATACGTTATAACGTCGTGCTACATAACGTTATACGTTATAACGTAATAGTATACAACGTTATACGTTATAACGTAATGCTACATAACGTTATACGTTATAACGTAATAGTATAGAACGTTATACGTTATAACGTAATGCTACATAACGTTATACGTTATAACGTAATAGTATACAACGTTATACATTATAACGTAATGCTACATAACGTTATACGTTATAAGGTAGTAGTATACAACGTTATACGTTATAACGTAATGCTACATAACGTTATACGTTATAACGTCATAGTATACAACGTTATACGTTATAACGTAATGCTACATAACGTTATTCGTCATAAGGTACTAGTATACAACGTTATACGTTATAACGTCGTGCGACATAACGTTATACGTTATAACGTAATAGTATACAACGTTATACGTTATAACGTAAATCTACATAACGTTATACGTTATAACGTAATAGTATACAACGTTGTACGTTATAACGTAATGCTACATAACGTTATACGTTATAACGTAATAGTATACAACGTTATACGTTATAACGTAATGCTACATAACGTTATACGTTATAAGGTAATTGTATACAACGTTATATGTTATAGCATAATGCTACATAACGTTATACGTTATAAGGTAGTAGTATACAACGTTATACGTTATAACGTAATGCTACATAACGTTATACGTTAGAAGGTACTAGTATACAACGTTATACGTTATAACGTCGTGCTACATAACGTTATACGTTATAACGTAATAGTATACAACGTTATACGTTATAACGTAATGCTACATAACGTTATACGTTATAACGTAATAGTATAGAACGTTATACGTTATAACGTAATGCTACATAACGTTATACGTTATAACGTAATAGTATACAACGTTATACATTATAACGTAATGCTACATAACGTTATACGTTATAAGGTAATAGTATACCACGTTATACGTTATAACGTAATGCTACATAACGTTATACGTTACAACGTAATAGTATACAACGTTATACGTTATAACGTAATGCTACATAACGTAATACGTTATAAGGTAACAGTATATAGCGTTATACGACATAACGTAGTGCCACATAACGTTATACGTTATAACGTGGTGCTACATAACGTTATACGTTATAACGTCGTGCTACATAACGTTATACGTTATAACGTAATAGTATACAACGTTATACGTTATAACGTAATGCTACATAACATTATACGTTATAAGGTTATAGTATACAACGTTATATGTTATAGCATAATGCTACATTACGTTATACGTTATAACGTAATGCTACATAACGTTATACGTTATAAGGTAGTAGTATACAACGTTATACGTTATAACGTAATGCTACATAACGTTATACGTTATAAGGTAATAGTATACAACGTTATACGTTATAACGTAATAGTATACAACGAAATACGTTATAACGTAATGCTACATAACGTTATACGTTATAAGGTAATAGTATATAACGTTATACGTTATAGCGTAATGCTACATAACGTTATACGTTATAAGGTAATAGTATATAACGTTATACGTTATAACGTAATGCTACATAACGTAATACGTTATAATGTAACAGTATACTACGTTATACGTTATAACCTAATGCTACATAACGTTATACGTTATAAGGTAATAGTATACAACGTATAACGTTATAAGGTAACAATATATAAGGATATACGTTATAACGTAATGCTACATAATGTTATACGTTATAAGGTAATTGTATATAACGTTATACGTTATAGCGTAATGCTACATAACGTTATACGTTATAAGGTAATTGTATATAACGTTATACGTTATAACGTAATGCTACATAACATTATACGTTATAACGTGGTGCTACATAACGTTATACGTTATAACGTAATAGTATACAACGTTATACGTTATAACGTAATGCTACATAACATTATACGTTATAAGGTTATAATATACAACGTTATATGTTATAGCATAATGCTACATTACGTTATACGTTATAACGTAATGCTACATATCGTTATACGTTATAACGTAATAGTATACAACGTTATACGTTATAACGTAATGCTACATATCGTTATACGTTATAACGTAATAGTATACAACGTTATACGTTATAACGTAATGCTACATAACGTTATACGTTATAACGTAATAGTATACAACGTTATACGTTATAACGTAAGGCTACATATCGTTATACGTTATAACGTAATAGTATACAACGTTATACGTTATAACGTAATGCTACATAACATTAAACGTTATAAGGTTATAATATACAACGTTATATGTTATAGCATAATGCTACATTACGTTATACGTTATAACGTAATGCTACATAACGTTATACGTTATAACGTAATAGTATGCAACGTTATACGTTATAACGTAATGCTACATATCGTTATACGTTATAACGTAATAGTATACAACGTTATACGTTATAACGTAATGCTACATAACGTTATACGTTATAACGTAATAGTATACAACGTTATACGTTATAACGTAATGCTACATATCGTTATACGTTATAACGTAATGCTACATATCGTTATACGTTATATCGTAATAGTATACAACGTTATACGTTATAACGTAATGCTACATAACGTTATACGTTATAACGTCATAGTATACAACGTTATACGTTATAACGTAATGCTACATAACGTTATACGTCATAAGGTACTAGTATACAACGTTATACGTTATAACGTCGTGCTACATAACGTTATACGTTATGACGTAATAGTATACAACGTTATACGTTATAACGTAAATCTACATAACGTTATACGTTATAACGTAATAGTATACAACTTTGTACGTTATAACGTAATGCTACATAACGTTATACGTTATAACGTAATAGTATACAACGTTATATGTTATAACGTAATGCTACATAACGTAATCCGTTATAAGGTAACAGTACATAGCGTTATACGATATAACGTAGTGCCACATAACGTTATACGTTATAACGTAATAGTATACAACGTTATACGTTATAACGTAATGCTACATAACGTTATACGTTATAACGTAATAGTATACAACGTTATACGTTATAACGTAATGCTACATAACGTTATACGTTATAAGGTAATTGTATACAACGTTATATGTTATAGCATAATGCTACATAACGTTATACGTTATAACGTAATGCTACATAACGTTATACGTTATAAGGTAGTAGTATACAACGTTATACGTTATAACGTAATGCTACATAACGTTATACGTTAGAAGGTACTAGTATACAACGTTATACGTTATAACGTCGTGCTACATAACGTTATACGTTATAACGTAATAGTATACAACGTTATACGTTATAACGTAATGCTACATAACGTTATACGTTATAACGTAATAGTATAGAACGTTATACGTTATAACGTAATGCTACAAAACGTTATACGTTATAACGTAATAGTATACAACGTTATACATTATAACGTAATGCTACATAACGTTATACGTTATAAGGTAATAGTATACCACGTTATACGTTATAACGTAATGCTACATAACGTTATACGTTACAACGTAATAGTATACAACGTTATACGTTATAACGTAATGCTACATAACGTAATACGTTATAAGGTAACAGTATATAGCGTTATACGACATAACGTAGTGCCACATAACGTTATACGTTATAACGTGGTGCTACATAACGTTATACGTTATAACGTCGTGCTACATAACGTTATACGTTATAACGTAATAGTATACAACGTTATACGTTATAACGTAATGCTACATAACATTATACGTTATAAGGTTATAGTATACAACGTTATATGTTATAGCATAATGCTACATTACGTTATACGTTATAACGTAATGCTACATAACGTTATACGTTATAAGGTAGTAGTATACAACGTTATACGTTATAACGTAATGCTACATAACGTTATACGTTATAAGGTAATAGTATACAACGTTATACGTTATAACGTAATAGTATACAACGAAATACGTTATAACGTAATGCTACATAACGTTATACGTTATAAGGTAATAGTATATAACGTTATACGTTATAGCGTAATGCTACATAACGTTATACGTTATAAGGTAATAGTATATAACGTTATACGTTATAACGTAATGCTACATAACGTAATACGTTATAATGTAACAGTATACTACGTTATACGTTATAACCTAATGCTACATAACGTTATACGTTATAAGGTAATAGTATACAACGTATAACGTTATAAGGTAACAATATATAAGGATATACGTTATAACGTAATGCTACATAACGTTATACGTTATAAGGTAATTGTATATAACGTTATACGTTATAGCGTAATGCTACATAACGTTATACGTTATAAGGTAATTGTATATAACGTTATACGTTATAACGTAATGCTACATAACATTATACGTTATAACGTGGTGCTACATAACGTTATACGTTATAACGTAATAGTATACAACGTTATACGTTATAACGTAATGCTACATAACATTATACGTTATAAGGTTATAATATACAACGTTATATGTTATAGCATAATGCTACATTACGTTATACGTTATAACGTAATGCTACATATCGTTATACGTTATAACGTAATAGTATACAACGTTATACGTTATAACGTAATGCTACATATCGTTATACGTTATAACGTAATAGTATACAACGTTATACGTTATAACGTAATGCTACATAACGTTATACGTTATAACGTAATAGTATACAACGTTATACGTTATAACGTAATGCTACATATCGTTATACGTTATAACGTAATAGTATACAACGTTATACGTTATAACGTAATGCTACATAACATTAAACGTTATAAGGTTATAATATACAACGTTATATGTTATAGCATAATGCTACATTACGTTATACGTTATAACGTAATGCTACATAACGTTATACGTTATAACGTAATAGTATGCAACGTTATACGTTATAACGTAATGCTACATATCGTTATACGTTATAACGTAATAGTATACAACGTTATACGTTATAACGTAATGCTACATAACGTTATACGTTATAACGTAATAGTATACAACGTTATACGTTATAACGTAATGCTACATATCGTTATACGTTATAACGTAATGCTACATATCGTTATACGTTATAACGTAATAGTATACAACGTTATACGTTATAACGTAATGCTACATAACGTTATACGTTATAACGTCATAGTATACAACGTTATACGTTATAACGTAATGCTACATAACGTTATACGTCATAAGGTACTAGTATACAACGTTATACGTTATAACGTCGTGCTACATAACGTTATACGTTATGACGTAATAGTATACAACGTTATACGTTATAACGTAAATCTACATAACGTTATACGTTATAACGTAATAGTATACAACTTTGTACGTTATAACGTAATGCTACATAACGTTATACGTTATAACGTAATAGTATACAACGTTATATGTTATAACGTAATGCTACATAACGTAATCCGTTATAAGGTAACAGTACATAGCGTTATACGATATAACGTAGTGCCACATAACGTTATACGTTATAACGTAATAGTATACAACGTTATACGTTATAACGTAATGCTACATAACGTTATACGTTATAACGTAATAGTATACAACGTTATACGTTATAACGTAATGCTACATAACGTTATACGTTATAACGTAATAGTATACAACGTTATACGTTATAACGTAATGCTACATATCGTTATACGTTATAACGTAATAGTATACAACGTTATACGTTATAACGTAATGCTACATAACGTTATACGTTATAACGTAATAGTATACAACGTTATACGTTATAACGTAATGCTACATATCGTTATACGTTATAACGTAATGCTACATAACGTTATACGTTATAAGGTAATAGTATATAACGTTATACGTTATAGCGTAATGCTACATAACGTTATACGTTATAAGGTAATAGTATATAACGTTATACGTTATAACGTAATGCTACAAAACGTAATACGTTATAAGGTAACAGTACATAGCGTTAGACGTTATAACGTAATGCTACATAACGTTATACGTTATAACGTAATAGTATACAACGTTATACGTTATAACGTAATGCTACATAACATTATACGTTATAAGGTTATAGTATACAACGTTATATGTTATAGCATAATGCTACATTACGTTATACGTTATAACGTAATGCTACATAACGTTATTCGTTATAAGGTAGTAGTATACAACGTTATACGTTATAACGTAATGCTACATAACGTTATACGTTATAAGGTAATAGTATACAACGTTATACGTTATAACGTAATAGTATACAACGAAATACGTTATAACGTAATGCTACATAACGTTATACGTTATAAGGTAATAGTATATAACGTTATACGTTATAGCGTAATGCTACATAACGTTATACGTTATAAGGTAATAGTATATAACGTTATACGTTATAACGTAATGCTACATAACGTAATACGTTATAATGTAACAGTATACTACGTTATACGTTATAACCTAATGCTACATAACGTTATACGTTATAAGGTAATAGTATACAACGTATAACGTTATAAGGTAACAATATATAAGGATATACGTTATAACGTAATGCTACATAACGTTATACGTTATAAGGTAATTGTATATAACGTTATACGTTATAGCGTAATGCTACATAACGTTATACGTTATAAGGTAATTGTATATAACGTTATACGTTATAACGTAATGCTACATAACATTATACGTTATAACGTGGTGCTACATAACGTTATACGTTATAACGTCGTGCTACATAATGTTATACGTTATAACGTAATAGTATACAACGTTATACGTTATAACGTAATGCTACATCACGTTATACGTTATAACGTAATAGTATACAACGTTATACGTTATAACGTAATGCTACATAACATTATACGTTATAAGGTTATAATATACAACGTTATATGTTATAGCATAATGCTACATTACGTTATACGTTATAACGTAATGCTACATAACGTTATACGTTATAACGTAATAGTATGCAACGTTATACGTTATAACGTAATGCTACATATCGTTATACGTTATAACGTAATAGTATACAACGTTATACGTTATAACGTAATGCTACATAACGTTATACGTTATAACGTAATAGTATACAACGTTATACGTTATAACGTAATGCTACATATCGTTATACGTTATAACGTAATGCTACATATCGTTATACGTTATAACGTAATAGTATACAACGTTATACGTTATAACGTAATGCTACATAACGTTATACGTTATAACGTCATAGTATACAACGTTATACGTTATAACGTAATGCTACATAACGTTATACGTCATAAGGTACTAGTATACAACGTTATACGTTATAACGTCGTGCTACATAACGTTATACGTTATGACGTAATAGTATACAACGTTATACGTTATAACGTAAATCTACATAACGTTATACGTTATAACGTAATAGTATACAACGTTATATGTTATAACGTAATGCTACATAACGTAATCCGTTATAAGGTAACAGTACATAGCGTTATACGATATAACGTAGTGCCACATAACGTTATACGTTATAACGTAATAGTATACAACGTTATACGTTATAACGTAATGCTACATAACGTTATACGTTATAACGTAATAGTATACAACGTTATACGTTATAACGTAATGCTACATAACGTTATACGTTATAACGTAATAGTATACAACGTTATACGTTATAACGTAATGCTACATATCGTTATACGTTATAACGTAATAGTATACAACGTTATACGTTATAACGTAATGCTACATAACGTTATACGTTATAACGTAATAGTATACAACGTTATACGTTATAACGTAATGCTACATATCGTTATACGTTATAACGTAATGCTACATAACGTTATACGTTATAAGGTAATAGTATATAACGTTATACGTTATAGCGTAATGCTACATAACGTTATACGTTATAAGGTAATAGTATATAACGTTATACGTTATAACGTAATGCTACAAAACGTAATACGTTATAAGGTAACAGTACATAGCGTTAGACGTTATAACGTAATGCTACATAACGTTATACGTTATAACGTAATAGTATACAACGTTATACGTTATAACGTAATGCTACATAACATTATACGTTATAAGGTTATAGTATACAACGTTATATGTTATAGCATAATGCTACATTACGTTATACGTTATAACGTAATGCTACATAACGTTATACGTTATAAGGTAGTAGTATACAACGTTATACGTTATAACGTAATGCTACATAACGTTATACGTTATAAGGTAATAGTATACAACGTTATACGTTATAACGTAATAGTATACAACGAAATACGTTATAACGTAATGCTACATAACGTTATACGTTATAAGGTAATAGTATATAACGTTATACGTTATAACGTAATGCTACATAACGTAATACGTTATAATGTAACAGTATACTACGTTATACGTTATAACCTAATGCTACATAACGTTATACGTTATAAGGTAATAGTATACAACGTATAACGTTATAAGGTAACAATATATAAGGATATACGTTATAACGTAATGCTACATAACGTTATACGTTATAAGGTAATTGTATATAACGTTATACTTTATAGCGTAATGCTACATAACGTTATACGTTATAAGGTAATTGTATATAACGTTATACGTTATAACGTAATGCTACATAACATTATACGTTATAACGTGGTGCTACATAACGTTATACGTTATAACGTAATAGTATACAACGTTATACGTTATAACGTAATGCTACATAACATTATACGTTATAAGGTTATAATATACAACGTTATATGTTATAGCATAATGCTACATTACGTTATACGTTATAACGTAATGCTACATAACGTTATACGTTATAACGTAATAGTATACAACGTTATACGTTATAACGTAATGCTACATATCGTTATACGTTATAACGTAATAGTATACAACGTTATACGTTATAACGTAATGCTACATAACGTTATACGTTATAACGTAATAGTATACAACGTTATACGTTATAACGTAATGCTACATATCGTTATACGTTATAACGTAATAGTATACAACGTTATACGTTATAACGTAATGCTACATAACGTTATACGTTATAACGTAATAGTATACAACGTTATACGTTATAACGTAATGCTACATATCGTTATACGTTATAACGTCATAGTATACAACGTTATAAGTTATAACGTAATGCTACATAACGTTATACGTCATAAGGTACTAGTATACAACGTTATACGTTATAACGTCGTGCTACATAACGTTATACGTTATAACGTAATAGTATACAACGTTATACGTTATAACGTAAATCTACATAACGTTATACGTTATAACGTAATAGTATACAACGTTGTACGTTATAACGTAATGCTACATAACGTTATACGTTATAACGTAATAGTATACAACGTTATATGTTATAACGTAGTGCTACATAACGTAATCCGTTATAAGGTAACAGTACATAGCGTTATACGATATAACGTAGTGCCACATAACGTTATACGTTATAACGTGGTGCTACATAACGTTATACGTTATAACGTCGTGCTACATAACGTTATACGTTATAACGTAATAGTATACAACGTTATACGTTATAACGTAATGCTACATAACGTTATACGTTATAACGTAATAGTATACAACGTTATACGTTATAACGTAATGCTATCTAACGTTATACGTTATAACGTAATAGTATACAACGTTATACGTTATAACGTAATGCTACATATCGTTATACGTTATAACGTAATAGTATACAACGTTATACGTTGTAACGTAATGCTACATAACATTATACGTTATAACGTTATAGTAATCAATGTTATATGTTATAGCATAATGCTACATAACGTTATACGTCATAACGTAATGCTACATAACGTTATACGTTATAAGGTAATAGTATATAACGTTTTACGTTATAGCGTAATGCTACATAACGTTATACGTTATAAGGTAATAGTATACAACGTTATATGTTATAGCATAATGCTACATAACGTTATACGTTATAACGTAATGCTACATAACGTTATACGTTATGAGGTAGTAGTATACAACGTTATACGTTATAACGTAATGCTACATAACGTTATACGTTATAAGGTACTAGTATACAACGTTATACGTTATAACGTCGTGCTACATAACGTTATACGTTATAACGTAATAGTATACAACGTTATACGTTATAACGTAATGCTACATAACGTTATACGTTATAACGTAATAGTATAGAACGTTATACGTTATAACGTAATGCTACATAACGTTATACGTTATAACGTAATAGTATACAACGTTATACGTTATAACGTAATGCTACATAACGTTATACGTTATAAGGTAATAGTATATAACGTTTTACGTTATTGCGTAATGCTACATAACGTTATACGTTATAAGGTAATAGTATATAACGTTATACGTTATAACGTAATGCTACATAACGTAATACGTTATAAGGTAACAGTACATAGCGTTATACGATATAACGTAGTGCTACATAACGTTATACGTTATAACGTGGTGCTACATAACGTTATACGTTATAACGTAATAGTATACAACGTTATACGTTATAACGTAATGCTACATATCGTTATACGTTATAACGTAATGCTACATAACGTTATACGTTATAAGGTAATAGTATATAACGTTATACGTTATAGCGTAATGCTACATAACGTTATACGTTATAAGGTAATAGTATATAACGTTATACGTTATAACGTAATGCTACAAAACGTAATACGTTATAAGGTAACAGTACATAGCGTTAGACGTTATAACGTAATGCTACATAACGTTATACGTTATAACGTAATAGTATACAACGTTATACGTTATAACGTAATGCTACATAACATTATACGTTATAAGGTTATAGTATACAACGTTATATGTTATAGCATAATGCTACATTACGTTATACGTTATAACGTAATGCTACATAACGTTATACGTTATAAGGTAGTAGTATACAACGTTATACGTTATAACGTAATGCTACATAACGTTATACGTTATAAGGTAATAGTATACAACGTTATACGTTATAACGTAATAGTATACAACGAAATACGTTATAACGTAATGCTACATAACGTTATACGTTATAAGGTAATAGTATATAACGTTATACGTTATAGCGTAATGCTACATAACGTTATACGTTATAAGGTAATAGTATATAACGTTATACGTTATAACGTAATGCTACATAACGTAATACGTTATAATGTAACAGTATACTACGTTATACGTTATAACCTAATGCTACATAACGTTATACGTTATAAGGTAATAGTATACAACGTATAACGTTATAAGGTAACAATATATAAGGATATACGTTATAACGTAATGCTACATAACGTTATACGTTATAAGGTAATTGTATATAACGTTATACGTTATAGCGTAATGCTACATAACGTTATACGTTATAAGGTAATTGTATATAACGTTATACGTTATAACGTAATGCTACATAACATTATACGTTATAACGTGGTGCTACATAACGTTATACGTTATAACGTAATAGTATACAACGTTATACGTTATAACGTAATGCTACATAACGTTATACGTTATAACGTAATAGTATACAACGTTATACGTTATAACGTAATGCTACATATCGTTATACGTTATAACGTAATAGTATACAACGTTATACGTTATAACGTAATGCTACATAACGTTATACGTTATAACGTAATAGTATACAACGTTATACGTTATAACGTAATGCTACATATCGTTATACGTTATAACGTAATAGTATACAACGTTATACGTTATAACGTAATGCTACATAACGTTATACGTTATAACGTCATAGTATACAACGTTATAAGTTATAACGTAATGCTACATAACGTTATACGTCATAAGGTACTAGTATACAACGTTATACGTTATAACGTCGTGCTACATAACGTTATACGTTATAACGTAATAGTATACAACGTTATACGTTATAACGTAAATCTACATAACGTTATACGTTATAACGTAATAGTATACAACGTTGTACGTTATAACGTAATGCTACATAACGTTATACGTTATAACGTAATAGTATACAACGTTATATGTTATAACGTAGTGCTACATAACGTAATCCGTTATAAGGTAACAGTACATAGCGTTATACGATATAACGTAGTGCCACATAACGTTATACGTTATAACGTGGTGCTACATAACGTTATACGTTATAACGTCGTGCTACATAACGTTATACGTTATAACGTAATAGTATACAACGTTATACGTTATAACGTAATGCTACATAACGTTATACGTTATAACGTAATAGTATACAACGTTATACGTTATAACGTAATGCTATCTAACGTTATACGTTATAACGTAATAGTATACAACGTTATACGTTATAACGTAATGCTACATATCGTTATACGTTATAACGTAATAGTATACAACGTTATACGTTGTAACGTAATGCTACATAACATTATACGTTATAACGTTATAGTAATCAATGTTATATGTTATAGCATAATGCTACATAACGTTATACGTCATAACGTAATGCTACATAACGTTATACGTTATAAGGTAATAGTATATAACGTTTTACGTTATAGCGTAATGCTACATAACGTTATACGTTATAAGGTAATCGTATACAACGTTATATGTTATAGCATAATGCTACATAACGTTATACGTTATAACGTAATGCTACATAACGTTATACGTTATGAGGTAGTAGTATACAACGTTATACGTTATAACGTAATGCTACATAACGTTATACGTTATAAGGTACTAGTATACAACGTTATACGTTATAACGTCGTGCTACATAACGTTATACGTTATAACGTAATAGTATGCAACGTTATACGTTATAACGTAATGCTACATAACGTTATACGTTATAACGTAATAGTATAGAACGTTATACGTTATAACGTAATGCTACATAACGTTATACGTTATAACGTAATAGTATACAACGTTATACGTTATAACGTAATGCTACATAACGTAATACGTTATAAGGTAACAGTACATAGCGTTATACGATATAACGTAGTGCTACATAACGTTATACGTTATAACGTGGTGCTACATAACGTTATACGTCATAAGGTACTAGTATACAACGTTATACGTTATAACGTAATGCTACATAACGTTATACGTTATAACGTCATAGTATACAACGTTATAAGTTATAACGTAATGCTACATAACGTTATACGTCATAAGGTACTAGTATACAACGTTGTACGTTATAACGACGTGCTACATAACGTTATACGTTATAACGTAATAGTATACAACGTTATACGTTATAACGTAATGCTACATAACGTTATACGTCATAAGGTACTAGTATACAACGTTATACGTTATAACGTCGTGCTACATAACGTTATACGTCATAACGTAATGCTACATAACGTTATACGTTATAACGTAATAGTATACAACGTTATACGTTATAACGTAATGCTACATAACGTTATACGTTATAAGGTAATAGTATATAACGTTTTACGTTATAGCGTAATGCTACATAACGTTATACGTTATAAGGTAATAGTATATAACGTTATACGTTATAACGTAATACTACATATCGTTATACGTTATAACGTAATAGTATACAACGTTATACGTTATAACGTAATGCTACATAACGTTATACGTTATAACGTAATAGTATACAACGTTATACGTTATAACGTAATGCTACATATCGTTATACGTTATAACGTAATAGTATACAACGTTATACGTTATAACGTAATGCTACATAACGTTATACGTTATAACGTCATAGTATACAACGTTATAAGTTATAACGTAATGCTACATAACGTTATACGTCATAAGGTACTAGTATACAACGTTATACGTTATAACGTCGTGCTACATAACGTTATACGTTATAACGTAATAGTATACAACGTTATACGTTATAACGTAAATCTACATAACGTTATACGTTATATCGTAATAGTATACAACGTTGTACGTTATAACGTAATGCTACATAACGTTATACGTTATAACGTAATAGTATACAACGTTATATGTTATAACGTAGTGCTACATAACGTAATCCGTTATAAGGTAACAGTACATAGCGTTATACGATATAACGTAGTGCCACATAACGTTATACGTTATAACGTGGTGCTACATAACGTTATACGTTATAACGTAATAGTATACAACGTTATACGTTATAACGTAATGCTACATAACGTTATACGTTATAACGTAATAGTATAGAACCTTATACGTTATAACGTAATGCTACATAACGTTATACGTTATAACGTAATAGTATACAACGTTATACGTTATAACGTAATGCTACATAACGTTATACGTTATAAGGTAATAGTATATAACGTTTTACGTTATAGCGTAATGCTACATAACGTTATACGTTATAAGGTAATAGTATATAACGTTATACGTTATAACGTAATGCTACATAACGTAATACGTTATAAGGTAACAGTACATAGCGTTATACGATATAACGTAGTGCTACATAACGTTATACGTTATAACGTGGTGCTACATAACGTTATACGTTATAACGTCGTGCTACATAACGTTATACGTTATAACGTAATAGTATACAACGTTATACGTTATAACGTAATGCTACATAACGTTATACGTTATAAGCTAATAGTATACCACGTTATACGTTATAACGTAATGCTACATAACGATATACGTTATAAGGTAATAGTATATAACGTTATACGTTATAGCGTAATGCTACATAACGTTATACGTTATAAGGTAATAGTATATAACGTTATACGTTATAACGTAATGCTACATAACGTAATACGTTATAATGTAACAGTATACTACGTTATACGTTATAACCTAATGCTACATAACGTTATACGTTATAAGGTAATAGTATACAACGTATAACGTTATAAGGTAACAATATATAAGGATATACGTTATAGCGTAATGCTACATAACGTTATACGTTATAAGGTAATTGTATATAACGTTATACGTTATAGCGTAATGCTACATAACGTTATACGTTATAAGGTAATTGTATATAACGTTATACGTTATAACGTAATGCTACATAACATTATACGTTATAACGTGGTGCTACATAACGTTATACGTTATAACGTAATAGTATACAACGTTATACGTTATAACGTAATGCTACATAACATTATACGTTATAAGGTTATAATATACAACGTTATATGTTATAGCATAATGCTACATTACGTTATACGTTATAACGTAATGCTACATAACGTTATACGTTATAACGTAATAGTATACAACGTTATACGTTATAACGTAATGCTACATATCGTTATACGCTATAACGTAATAGTATACAACGTTATACGTTATAACGTAATGCTACATAACGTTATACGTTATAACGTAATAGTATACAACGTTATACGTTATAACGTAATGCTACATATCGTTATACGTTATAACGTAATAGTATACAACGTTATACGTTATAACGTAATGCTACATAACGTTATACGTTATAACGTCATAGTATACAACGTTATAAGTTATAACGTAATGCTACATAACGTTATACGTCATAAGGTACTAGTATACAACGTTATACGTTATAACGTCGTGCTACATAACGTTATACGTTATAACGTAATAGTATACAACGTTATACGTTATAACGTAATGCTACATAACGTTATACGTTATAACGTAATAGTATACAACGTTGTACGTTATAACGTAATGCTACATAACGTTATACGTTATAACGTAATAGTATACAACGTTATATGTTATAACGTAGTGCTACATAACGTAATCCGTTATAAGGTAACAGTACATAGCGTTATACGATATAACGTAGTGCCACATAACGTTATACGTTATAACGTGGTGCTACATAACGTTATACGTTATAACGTCGTGCTACATAACGTTATACGTTATAACGTAATAGTATACAACGTTATACGTTATAACGTAATGCTACATAACGTTATACGTTATAACGTAATAGTATACAACGTTATACGTTATAACGTAATGCTATCTAACGTTATACGTTATAACGTAATAGTATACAACGTTATACGTTATAACGTAATGCTACATATCGTTATACGTTATAACGTAATAGTATACAACGTTATACGTTGTAACGTAATGCTACATAACATTATACGTTATAACGTTATAGTAATCAATGTTATATGTTATAGCATAATGCTACATAACGTTATACGTCATAACGTAATGCTACATAACGTTATACGTTATAAGGTAATAGTATATAACGTTTTACGTTATAGCGTAATGCTACATAACGTTATACGTTATAAGGTAATAGTATACAACGTTATATGTTATAGCATAATGCTACATAACGTTATACGTTATAACGTAATGCTACATAACGTTATACGTTATGAGGTAGTAGTATACAACGTTATACGTTATAACGTAATGCTACATAACGTTATACGTTATAAGGTACTAGTATACAACGTTATACGTTATAACGTCGTGCTACATAACGTTATACGTTATAACGTAATAGTATACAACGTTATACGTTATAACGTAATGCTACATAACGTTATACGTTATAACGTAATAGTATAGAACGTTATACGTTATAACGTAATGCTACATAACGTTATACGTTATAACGTAATAGTATACAACGTTATACGTTATAACGTAATGCTACATAACGTAATACGTTATAAGGTAACAGTACATAGCGTTATACGATATAACGTAGTGCTACATAACGTTATACGTTATAACGTGGTGCTACATAACGTTATACGTCATAAGGTACTAGTATACAACGTTATACGTTATAACGTAATGCTACATAACGTTATACGTTATAACGTCATAGTATACAACGTTATAAGTTATAACGTAATGCTACATAACGTTATACGTCATAAGGTACTAGTATACAACGTTATACGTTATAACGACGTGCTACATAACGTTATACGTTATAACGTAATAGTATACAACGTTATACGTTATAACGTAATGCTACATAACGTTATACGTCATAAGGTACTAGTATACAACGTTATACGTTATAACGTCGTGCTACATAACGTTATACGTCATAACGTAATGCTACATAACGTTATACGTTATAACGTAATAGTATACAACGTTATACGTTATAACGTAATGCTACATAACGTTATACGTTATAAGGTAATAGTATATAACGTTTTACGTTATAGCGTAATGCTACATAACGTTATACGTTATAAGGTAATAGTATATAACGTTATACGTTATAACGTAATGCTACATATCGTTATACGTTATAACGTAATAGTATACAACGTTATACGTTATAACGTAATGCTACATAACGTTATACGTTATAACGTAATAGTATACAACGTTATACGTTATAACGTAATGCTACATATCGTTATACGTTATAACGTAATAGTATACAACGTTATACGTTATAACGTAATGCTACATAACGTTATACGTTATAACGTCATAGTATACAACGTTATAAGTTATAACGTAATGCTACATAACGTTATACGTCATAAGGTACTAGTATACAACGTTATACGTTATAACGTCGTGCTACATAACGTTATACGTTATAACGTAATAGTATACAACGTTATACGTTATAACGTAAATCTACATAACGTTATACGTTATAACGTAATAGTATACAACGTTGTACGTTATAACGTAATGCTACATAACGTCATACGTTATAACGTAATAGTATACAACGTTATATGTTATAACGTAGTGCTACATAACGTAATCCGTTATAAGGTAACAGTACATAGCGTTATACGATATAACGTAGTGCCACATAACGTTATACGTTATAACGTGGTGCTACATAACGTTATACGTTATAACGTAATAGTATACAACGTTATACGTTATAACGTAATGCTACATAACGTTATACGTTATAACGTAATAGTATAGAACCTTATACGTTATAACGTAATGCTACATAACGTTATACGTTATAACGTAATAGTATACAACGTTATACGTTATAACGTAATGCTACATAACGTTATACGTTATAAGGTAATAGTATATAACGTTTTACGTTATAGCGTAATGCTACATAACGTTATACGTTATAAGGTAATAGTATATAACGTTATACGTTATAACGTAATGCTACATAACGTAATACGTTATAAGGTAACAGTACATAGCGTTATACGATATAACGTAGTGCTACATAACGTTATACGTTATAACGTGGTGCTACATAACGTTATACGTTATAACGTCGTGCTACATAACGTTATACGTTATAACGTAATAGTATACAACGTTATACGTTATAACGTAATGCTACATAACGTTATACGTTATAAGCTAATAGTATACCACGTTATACGTTATAACGTAATGCTACATAACGTTATACGTTATAAGGTAATAGTATATAACGTTATACGTTATAGCGTAATGCTACATAACGTTATACGTTATAAGGTAATAGTATATAACGTTATACGTTATAACGTAATGCTACATAACGTAATACGTTATAATGTAACAGTATACTACGTTATACGTTATAACCTAATGCTACATAACGTTATACGTTATAAGGTAATAGTATACAACGTATAACGTTATAAGGTAACAATATATAAGGATATACGTTATAACGTAATGCTACATAACGTTATACGTTATAAGGTAATTGTATATAACGTTATACGTTATAGCGTAATGCTACATAACGTTATACGTTATAAGGTAATTGTATATAACGTTATACGTTATAACGTAATGCTATATAACATTATACGTTATAACGTGGTGCTACATAACGTTATACGTTATAACGTAATAGTATACAACGTTATACGTTATAACGTAATGCTACATAACATTATACGTTATAAGGTTATAATATACAACGTTATATGTTATAGCATAATGCTACATTACGTTATACGTTATAACGTAATGCTACATAACGTTATACGTTATAACGTAATAGTATACAACGTTATACGTTATAACGTAATGCTACATATCGTTATACGCTATAACGTAATAGTATACAACGTTATACGTTATAACGTAATGCTACATAACGTTATACGTTATAACGTAATAGTATACAACGTTATACGTTATAACGTAATGCTACATATCGTTATACGTTATAACGTAATAGTATACAACGTTATACGTTATAACGTAATGCTACATAACGTTATACGTTATAACGTCATAGTATACAACGTTATAAGTTATAACGTAATGCTACATAACGTTATACGTCATAAGGTACTAGTATACAACGTTATACGTTATAACGTCGTGCTACATAACGTTATACGTTATAACGTAATAGTATACAACGTTATACGTTATAACGTAATGCTACATAACGTTATACGTTATAAGGTAATAGTATATAACGTTTTACGTTATTGCGTAATGCTACATAACGTTATACGTTATAAGGTAATAGTATATAACGTTATACGTTATAACGTAATGCTACATAACGTAATACGTTATAAGGTAACAGTACATAGCGTTATACGATATAACGTAGTGCTACATAACGTTATACGTTATAACGTGGTGCTACATAACGTTATACGTTATAACGTAATAGTATACAACGTTATACGTTATAACGTAATGCTACATAACGTTATACGTTATAACGTCATAGTATACAACGTTATAAGTTATAACGTAATGCTACATAACGTTATACGTCTTAAGGTACTAGTATACAACGTTATACGTTATAACGACGTGCTACATATCGTTATACGTTATAACGTAATAGTATACAACGTTATACGTTGTAACGTAATGCTACATAACATTATACGTTATAACGTTATAGTATACAATGTTATATGTTATAGCATAATGCTACATAACGTTATACGTCATAACGTAATGCTACATAACGTTATACGTTATAAGGTAATAGTATATAACGTTTTACGTTATAGCGTAATGCTACATAACGTTATACGTTATAAGGTAATAGTATACAACGTTATATGTTATAGCATAATGCTACATAACGTTATACGTTATAACGTAATGCGACATAACGTTATACGTTATAAGGTAGTAGTATACAACGTTATACGTTATAACGTAATGCTACATAACGTTATACGTTATAAGGTACTAGTATACAACGTTATACGTTATAACGTCGTGCTACATAACGTTATACGTTATAACGTAATAGTATACAACGTTATACGTTATAACGTAATGCTACATAACGTTATACGTTATAACGTAATAGTATAGAACGTTATACGTTATAACGTAATGCTACATAACGTTATACGTTATAACGTAATAGTATACAACGTTATACGTTATAACGTAATGCTACATAACGTTATACGTTATAAGGTAATAGTATATAACGTTTTACGTTATAGCGTAATGCTACATAACGTTATACGTTATAAGGTAATAGTATATAACGTTATACGTTATAACGTAATGCTACATAACGTAATACGTTATAAGGTAACAGTACATAGCGTTATACGATATAACGTAGTGCTACATAACGTTATACGTTATAACGTGGTGCTACATAACGTTATACGTTATAACGTCGTGCTACATAACGTTATACGTTATAACGTAATAGTATACAACGTTATACGTTATAACGTAATGCTACATAACGTTATACGTTATAAGCTAATAGTATACCACGTTATACGTTATAACGTAATGCTACATAACGTTATACGTTATAAGGTAATAGTATATAACGTTATACGTTATAGCGTAATGCTACATAACGTTATACGTTATAAGGTAATAGTATATAACGTTATATGTTATAACGTAATGCTACATAACGTAATACGTTATAAGGTAACAGTACATAGCGTTATACGATATAACGTAGTGCCACATAACGTTATACGTTATAACGTGGTGCTACATAACGTTATACGTTATAACGTCGGGCTACATAACGTTATACGTTATAAGGTTATAGTATACAACGTTATATGTTATAGCATAATGCTACATTACGTTATACGTTATAACGTAATGCTACATAACGTTATACGTTATAAGGTAGTAGTATACAACGTTATACGTTATAACGTAATGCTACATAACGTTATACGTTATAAGGTAATAGTATACAACGTTATACGTTATAACGTAATAGTATACAACGCAATACGTTATAACGTAATGCTACATAACGTTATACGTTATAAGGTAATAGTATATAACGTTATACGGTATAGCGTAATGCTACATAACGTTATACGTTATAAGGTAATAGTATATAACGTTATACGTTATAGCGTAATGCTACATAACGTAATACGTTATAATGTAACAGTATACTACGTTATACGTTATAACCTAATGCTACATAACGTTATACGTTATAAGGTAATAGTATACAACGTATAACGTTATAAGGTAACAATATATAAGGATATACGTTATAACGTAATGCTACATAACGTTATACGTTATAAGGTAATAGTATATAACGTTATACGTTATAGCGTAATGCTACATAACGTTATACGTTATAAGGTAATTGTATATAACGTTATACGTTATAACGTAATGCTACATAACATTATACGTTATAACGTGGTGCTACATAACGTTATACGTTATAACGTCGTGCTACATAATGTTATACGTTATAACGTAATAGTATACAACGTTATACGTTATAACGTAATGCTACATCACGTTATACGTTATAACGTAATAGTATACAACGTTATACGTTATAACGTAATGCTACATAACATTATACGTTATAAGGTTATAATATACAACGTTATATGTTATAGCATAATGCTACATTACGTTATACGTTATAACGTAATGCTACATAACGTTATACGTTATAACGTAATAGTATACAACGTTATACGTTATAACGTAATGCTACATATCGTTATACGTTATAACGTAATAGTATACAACGTTATACGTTATAACGTAATGCTACATAACGTTATACGTTATAACGTAATAGTATACAACGTTATACGTTATAACGTAATGCTACATATCGTTATACGTTATAACGTAATGCTACATATCGTTATACGTTATAACGTAATAGTATACAACGTTATACGTTATAACGTAATGCTACATAACGTTATACGTTATAACGTCATAGTATACAACGTTATACGTTATAACGTAATGCTACATAACGTTATACGTCATAAGGTACTAGTATACAACGTTATACGTTATAACGTCGTGCTACATAACGTTATACGTTATAACGTAACAGTATACAACGTTATACGTTATAACGTAAATCTACATAACGTTATACGTTATAACGTAATAGTATACAACGTTGTACGTTATAACGTAATGCTACATAACGTTATACGTTATAACGTAATAGTATACAACGTTATATGTTATAACGTAATGCTACATAACGTAATCCGTTATAAGGTAACAGTACATAGCGTTATACGATATAACGTAGTGCCACATAACGTTATACGTTATAACGTAATAGTATACAACGTTATACGTTATAACGTAATGCTACATAACGTTATACGTTATAACGTAATAGTATACAACGTTATACGTTATAACGTAATGCTACATAACGTTATACGTTATAACGTAATAGTATACAACGTTATACGTTATAACGTAATGCTACATATCGTTATACGTTATAACGTAATAGTATACAACGTTATACGTTATAACGTAATGCTACATAACGTTATACGTTATAACGTAATAGTATACAACGTTATACGTTATAACGTAATGCTACATATCGTTATACGTTATAACGTAATGCTACATATCGTTATACGTTATAACGTAATAGTATACAACGTTATACGTTATAACGTAATGCTACATAACGTTATACGTTATAACGTCATAGTATACAACGTTATACGTTATAACGTAATGCTACATAACGTTATACGTTATAACGTACTAGTATACAACGTTATACGTTATAACGTAATGCTACATAACGTTATACGTTATAACGTAATAGTATAGAACGTTATACGTTATAACTTAATGCTATCTAACGTTATACGTTATAACGTAATAGTATACAACGTTATACGTTATAACGTAATGCTACATATCGTTATACGTTATAACGTAATAGTATACAACGTTATACGTTGTAACGTAATGCTACATAACGTTATACGTTATAACGTAATAGTATACAACGAAATACGTTATAACCTAATGCTACATAACGTTATACGTTATACGGTAACAATATATAAGGATATACGTTATAACGTAATGCTACATAACGTTATAGGTTATAACGTAATAGTATACAACGAAATACGTTATAACGTAATGCTACATAACGTTATACGTTATAAGGTAATAGTATATAACGTTATACGTTATAGCGTAATGCTACATAACGTTATACGTTATAAGGTAATAGTATATAACGTTATACGTTATAACGTAATGCTACATAACGTAATACGTTATAAGGTAACAGTACATAGCGTTAGACGTTATAACGTAATGCTACATAACGTTATACGTTATAACGTAATAGTATACAACGTTATACGTTATAACGTAATGCTACATAACATTATACGTTATAAGGTTATAGTATACAACGTTATATGTTATAGCATAATGCTACATTACGTTATACGTTATAACGTAATGCTACATAACGTTATACGTTATAACGTAATAGTATACAACGTTATATGTTATAACGTAATGCTACATAACGTAATCCGTTATAAGGTAACAGTACATAGCGTTATACGATATAACGTAGTGCCACATAACGTTATACGTTATAACATAATAGTATACAACGTTATACGTCATAACGTAATGCTACATAACGTTATACGTTATAACGTAATAGTATACAACGTTATACGTTATAACGTAATGCTACATAACGTTATACGTTATAACGTAATAGTATACAACGTTATACGTTATAACGTAATGCTACATATCGTTATACGTTATAACGTAATAGTATACAACGTTATACGTTATAACGTAATGCTACATAACGTTATACGTTATAACGTAATAGTATACAACGTTATACGTTATAACGTAATGCTACATATCGTTATACGTTATAACGTAATGCTACATATCGTTATACGTTATAACGCAATAGTATACAACGTTATACGTTATAACGTAATGCTACATAACGTTATACGTTATAACGTCATAGTATACAACGTTATACGTTATAACGTAATGCTACATAACGTTATACGTTATAACGTAATAGTATACAACGTTATACGTTATATCGTAATGCTACATAACGTTATACGTTATAACGTAATAGTATAGAACGTTATACGTTATAACGTAATGCTATCTAACGTTATACGTTATAACGTAATAGTATACAACGTTATACGTTATAACGTAATGCTACATATCGTTATACGTTATAACGTAATAGTATACAACGTTATACGTTGTAACGTAATGCTACATAACGTTATACGTTATAACGTAATAGTATACAACGAAATACGTTATAACCTAATGCTACATAACGTTATACGTTATACGGTAACAATCTATAAGGATATACGTTATAACGTAATGCTACATAACGTTATAGGTTATAACGTAATAGTATACAACGAAATACGTTATAACGTAATGCTACATAACGTTATACGTTATAAGGTAATAGTATATAACGTTATACGTTATAGCGTAATGCTACATAACGTTATACGTTATAAGGTAATAGTATATAACGTTATACGTTATAACGTAATGCTACATAACGTAATACGTTATAAGGTAACAGTACATAGCGTTAGACGTTATAACGTAATGCTACATAACGTTATACGTTATAACGTAATAGTATACAACGTTATACGTTATAACGTAATGCTACATAACATTATACGTTATAAGGTTATAGTATACAACGTTATATGTTATAGCATAATGCTACATTACGTTATACGTTATAACGTAATGCTACATAACGTTATACGTTATAAGGTAGTAGTATACAACGTTATACGTTATAACGTAATGCTACATAACGTTATACGTTATAAGGTAATAGTATACAACGTTATACGTTATAACGTAATAGTATACAACGAAATACGTTATAACGTAATGCTACATAACGTTATACGTTATAAGGTAATAGTATATAACGTTATACGTTATAGCGTAATGCTACATAACGTTATACGTTATAAGGTAATAGTATATAACGTTATACGTTATAACGTAATGCTACATAACGTAATACGTTATAATGTAACAGTATACTACGTTATACGTTATAACCTAATGCTACATAACGTTATACGTTATAAGGTAATAGTATACAACGTATAACGTTATAAGGTAACAATATATAAGGATATACGTTATAACGTAATGCAACATAACGTTATACGTTATAAGGTAATTGTATATAACGTTATACGTTATAGCGTAATGCTACATAACGTTATACGTTATAAGGTAATTGTATATAACGTTATACGTTATAACGTAATGCTACATAACATTATACGTTATAACGTGGTGCTACATAACGTTATACGTTATAACGTAATAGTATACAACGTTATACGTTATAACGTAATGCTACATAACATTATACGTTATAAGGTTATAATATACAACGTTATAGGTTATAGCATAATGCTACATTACGTTATACGTTATAACGTAATGCTACATAACGTTATACGTTATAACGTAATAGTATACAACGTTATACGTTATAACGTAATGCTACATATCGTTATACGTTATAACGTAATAGTATACAACGTTATACGTTATAACGTAATGCTACATAACGTTATACGTTATAACGTAATAGTATACAACGTTATACGTTATAACGTAATGCTACATATCGTTATACGTTATAACGTAATAGTATACAACGTTATACGTTATAACGTAATGCTACATAACGTTATACGTTATAACGTCATAGTATACAACGTTATAAGTTATAACGTAATGCTACATAACGTTATACGTCATAAGGTACTAGTATACAACGTTATACGTTATAACGTCGTGCTACATAACGTTATACGTTATAACGTAATAGTATACAACGTTATACGTTATAACGTAAATCTACATAACGTTATACGTTATAACGTAATAGTATACAACGTTGTACGTTATAACGTAATGCTACATAACGTTATACGTTATAACGTAATAGTATACAACGTTATATGTTATAACGTAGTGCTACATAACGTAATCCGTTATAAGGTAACAGTACATAGCGTTATACGATATAACGTAGTGCCACATAACGTTATACGTTATAACGTGGTGCTACATAACGTTATACGTTATAACGTCGTGCTACATAACGTTATACGTTATAACGTAATAGTATACAACGTTATACGTTATAACGTAATGCTACATAACGTTATACGTTATAACGTAATAGTATACAACGTTATACGTTATAACGTAATGCTATCTAACGTTATACGTTATAACGTAATAGTATACAACGTTATACGTTATAACGTAATGCTACATATCGTTATACGTTATAACGTAATAGTATACAACGTTATACGTTGTAACGTAATGCTACATAACATTATACGTTATAACGTTATAGTATACAATGTTATATGTTATAGCATAATGCTACATCACGTTATACGTCATAACGTAATGCTACATAACGTTATACGTTATAAGGTAATAGTATATAACGTTTTACGTTATAGCGTAATGCTACATAACGTTATACGTTATAAGGTAATAGTATACAACGTTATATGTTATAGCATAATGCTACATAACGTTATACGTTATAACGTAATGCTACATAACGTTATACGTTATAAGGTAGTAGTATACAACGTTATACGTTATAACGTAATGCTACATAACGTTATACGTTATAAGGTACTAGTATACAACGTTATACGTTATAACGTCGTGCTACATAACGTTATACGTTATAACGTAATAGTATACAACGTTATACGTTATAACGTAATGCTACATAACGTTATACGTTATAACGTAATAGTATAGAACGTTATACGTTATAACGTAATGCTACATAACGTTATACATTATAACGTAATAGTATACAACGTTATACGTTATAACGTAATGCTACATAACGTTATACGTTATAAGGTAATAGTATATAACGTTTTACGTTATAGCGTAATGCTACATAACGTTATACGTTATAAGGTAATAGTATATAACGTTATACGTTATAACGTAATGCTACATAACGTAATACGTTATAAGGTAACAGTACATAGCGTTATACGATATAACGTAGTGCTACATAACGTTATACGTTATAACGTGGTGCTACATAACGTTATACGTTATAACGTAATAGTATACAACGTTATACGTTATAACGTAATGCTACATAACGTTATACGTTATAAGCTAATAGTATACCACGTTATACGTTATAACGTAATGCTACATAACGTTATACGTTATAAGGTAATAGTATATAACGTTATACGTTATAGCGTAATGCTACATAACGTTATACGTTATAAGGTAATAGTATATAACGTTATATGTTATAACGTAATGCTACATAACGTAATACGTTATAAGGTAACAGTACATAGCGTTATACGATATAACGTAGTGCCACATAACGTTATACGTTATAACGTGGTGCTACATAACGTTATACGTTATAACGTCGGGCTACATAACGTTATACGTTATAACGTAATAGTATACAACGTTATACGTTATAACGTAATGCTACATATCGTTATACGTTATAACGTAATAGTATACAACGTTATACGTTGTAACGTAATGCTATATAACATTATACGTTATAAGGTTATAGTATACAACGTTATATGTTATAGCATAATGCTACATAACGTTATACGTCATAACGTAATGCTACATAACGTTAAACGTTATAAGGTAGTAGTATACAACGTTATACGTTATAACGTAATGCTACATAACGTTATACGGTATAACGTAATAGTATACAACGTTATACGTCATAACGTCGTGCTACATAACGTTATACGTTATAACGTAATAGTATACAACGTTATACGTTATAACGTCGTGCTACATAACGTTATACGTTATAACGTAATAGTATACAACGTTATACGTTATAGCATAATGCTACATAACGTTATACGTTATAACGTAATGCTACATAACGTTATACGTTATAACGTACTAGTATACATCGTTATACGTTATAACGTCGTGCTACATAACGTTATACGTTATAACGTAATAGTATACAACGTTATACGTTATAACGTAATGCTACACAACGTTATACGTTATAACGTACTTGTATACAACGTTATACGTTATAACGTCGTGCTACATAACGTTATACGTTATAACGTAATAGTATACAACGTTATGCGTTATAACGTAATGCTACATAACGTTATACGCTATAACGTAATAGTATACAACGTTATACGTTATAACGTAATGCTACATAACGTTATACGTTATAACGTAATAGTATACAACGTTATACGTTATAACGTAATGCTACATAACGTAATACGTTATAAGGTAACAGTACATAGCGTTATACGATATAACGTAGTGCTACATAACGTTATACGTTATAACGTGGTGCTACATAACGTTATACGTTATAACGTCGTGCTACATAACGTTATACGTTATACCGTAATAGTATACAACGTTATACGTTATAACGTAATGCTACATAACGTTATACGTTATAACGTAATAGTATACAACGTTATACGTTATAACGTAATGCTATCTAACGTTATACGTTATAACGTAATAGTATACAACGTTATACGTTATAACGTAATGCTACATATCGTTATACGTTATAACGTAATAGTATACAACGTTATACGTTATAACGTAATGCTACATAACATTATACGTTGTAAGGTTATAGTATACAACGTTATATGTTATAGCATAATGCTACATCACGTTATACGTTATAACGTAATGCTACATAACGTTATACGTTATAAGGTAGTAGTATACAACGTTATACGTTATAACGTAATGCTACATAACATTATACGTTATAAGGTTATAGTATACAACGTTATATGTTATAGCATAATGCTACATAACGTTATACGTTATAACGTAATGCTACATAACGTTATACGTTATAAGGTAGTAGTATACAACGTTATACGTTATAACGTAATGCTACATGACGTTATACGTTATAACGTACTAGTATACAACGTTATACGTTATAACGTCGTGCTACATAACGTTATACGTTATAACGTAGTAGTATACAACGTTATACGTTATAACGTAATGCTACATAACGGTATACGTTATAACGTAATAGTATACAACGTTATACGTTATAACGTAATGCTACATATCGTTATACGTTATAACGTAATAGTATACAACGTTATACGTTATAAAGTAATGCTACATAACGTTATACGTTATAAGGTACTAGTATAAAGCGTCATACGTTATAACGTAATGCTACATAACGTTATACGTTATAAGGTAATAGTATACAACGTTATACGTTATAACCTAATGCTACATAACGTTATACGTTATAAGGTAATAATATATAACGTATAACGTTATAAGGTAACAATATATAACGATATACGTTATAACGTAATGCTACATAACGTTATACGTTATAAGGTACTAGTATACAACGTTATACGTTAGAACGTAATGCTACATAACGTTATACGTTATAACGTGGTGCTACATAACGTTATACGTTATAACGTAGTGCTACATAACGTTATACGTTATAAGGTAAGAGTATATAACGGTATACGTTATAACGTAATGCCACATAACGTTATACGTTATAAGGTAATAGTATATAACGTAATACGTTATAACGTAGTGCTACATAACGTTATACGTTATAACGTAATAGTATACAACGTTATACGTTGTAACGTAATGCTACATAACGTTATACGTTATAAGGTAATAGTATATAACGTGTAACGTTATAAGGTAACAATATATAACGAAATACGTTATAACGTAATGCTACATAACGTTATACGTTATAAGGTAAGCGTATATAACGTTATACGTTATGGCGTAATGCTACATAACATTATACGTTATAAGGTAATAGTATATAACGTTACACGTTATAACGTAGTGCTACATAACGTTATACGTTATAACGTAATAGTATAAAACGCTATACGTTATAACGTAATGCTACATAACGTTGTACGTTATAAGGTAATAGTATATAACGTTATACGTTATAACGTAGTGCTACATAACGTTATACGTTATAACGTAATAGTATAGAACGTTATACGTTATAACGTAATGCTACATAACGTTATACGTTATAACGTAAAGCTACATAACGTTATACGTTATAACGTAATAGTATACAACGTTATACGTTATAACGTAAGGCTACATAACGTTATACGTTATAAGGTAATAGTATACCACGTTATACGTTATAACGTAATGCTACATAACGTTATACGTTATAAGGTACTAGTATACAACGTTATACGTTATAACCTAATGCTACATAACGTTATACGTTATAAGGTAATAGTATACAACGTATAACGTTATAAGGTAATAGTATATAACGTTATACGTTATAACGTAGTGCTACATAACGTTATACGTTATAACGCAATGCTACATAACGTTATACGTTATAACGTAATAGTATACAACGTTATACGTTATAACGTAAATCTACATAACGTTATACGTTATAACGTAATAGTATACAACGTTGTACGTTATAACGTAATGCTACATAACGTTATACGTTATAACGTAATAGTATACAACGTTATACGTTATAACGTAATGCTACATAACGTTATACGTTATAAGGTAATAGTATACAACGTTATATGTTATAGCATAATGCTACATAACGTTATACGTTATAACGTAATGCTACATAACGTTATACGTTATAAGGTAGTAGTATACAACGTTATACGTTATAACGTAATGCTACATATCGTTATACGTTATAACGTAATAGTATACAACGTTATACGTTATAACGTAATGCTACATATCGTTATACGTTATAACGTAATAGTATACAACGTTATACGTTATAACGTAATGCTACATAACATTATACGTTATAAGGTTATAATATACAACGTTATATGTTATAGCATAATGCTACATTACGTTATACGTTATAACGTAATGCTACATAACGTTATACGTTATAACGTAATAGTATACAACGTTATACGTTATAACGTAATGCTACATATCGTTATACGTTATAACGTAATAGTATACAACGTTATACGTTATAACGTAATGCTACATAACGTTATACGTTATAACGTAATAGTATACAACGTTATACGTTATAACGTAATGCTACATATCGTTATACGTTATAACGTAATAGTATACAACGTTATACGTTATAACGTAATGCTACATAACATTATACGTTGTAAGGTTATAGTATACAACGTTATATGTTATAGCATAATGCTACATCACGTTATACGTTATAACGTAATGCTACATAACGTTATACGTTATAAGGTAGTAGTATACAACGTTATACGTTATAACGTAATGCTACATAACATTATACGTTATAAGGTTATAGTATACAACGTTATATGTTATAGCATAATGCTACATAACGTTATACGTTATAACGTAATGCTACATAACGTTATACGTTATAAGGTAGTAGTATACAACGTTATACGTTATAACGTAATGCTACATGACGTTATACGTTATAACGTACTAGTATACAACGTTATACGTTATAACGTCGTGCTACATAACGTTATACGTTATAACGTAGTAGTATACAACGTTATACGTTATAACGTAATGCTACATAACGGTATACGTTATAACGTAATAGTATACAACGTTATACGTTATAACGTAATGCTACATATCGTTATACGTTATAACGTAATAGTATACAACGTTATACGTTATAAAGTAATGCTACATAACGTTATACGTTATAAGGTACTAGTATAAAGCGTCATACGTTATAACGTAATGCTACATAACGTTATACGTTATAAGGTAATAGTATACAACGTTATACGTTATAACCTAATGCTACATAACGTTATACGTTATAAGGTAATAATATATAACGTATAACGTTATAAGGTAACAATATATAACGATATACGTTATAACGTAATGCTACATAACGTTATACGTTATAAGGTACTAGTATACAACGTTATACGTTAGAACGTAATGCTACATAACGTTATACGTTATAACGTGGTGCTACATAACGTTATACGTTATAACGTAGTGCTACATAACGTTATACGTTATAAGGTAAGAGTATATAACGGTATACGTTATAACGTAATGCCACATAACGTTATACGTTATAAGGTAATAGTATATAACGTAATACGTTATAACGTAGTGCTACATAACGTTATACGTTATAACGTAATAGTATACAACGTTATACGTTGTAACGTAATGCTACATAACGTTATACGTTATAAGGTAATAGTATATAACGTGTAACGTTATAAGGTAACAATATATAACGAAATACGTTATAACGTAATGCTACATAACGTTATACGTTATAAGGTAAGCGTATATAACGTTATACGTTATGGCGTAATGCTACATAACATTATACGTTATAAGGTAATAGTATATAACGTTACACGTTATAACGTAGTGCTACATAACGTTATACGTTATAACGTAATAGTATAAAACGCTATACGTTATAACGTAATGCTACATAACGTTGTACGTTATAAGGTAATAGTATATAACGTTATACGTTATAACGTAGTGCTACATAACGTTATACGTTATAACGTAATAGTATAGAACGTTATACGTTATAACGTAATGCTACATAACGTTATACGTTATAACGTAATAGTATACAACGTTATACGTTATAACGTAAAGCTACATAACGTTATACGTTATAACGTAATAGTATACAACGTTATACGTTATAACGTAATGCTACATAACGTTATACGTTATAAGGTAATAGTATACCACGTTATACGTTATAACGTAATGCTACATAACGTTATACGTTATAAGGTACTAGTATACAACGTTATACGTTATAACCTAATGCTACATAACGTTATACGTTATAAGGTAATAGTATACAACGTATAACGTTATAAGGTAATAGTATATAACGTTATACGTTATAACGTAGTGCTACATAACGTTATACGTTATAACGCAATGCTACATAACGTTATACGTTATAACGTAATAGTATACAACGTTATACGTTATAACGTAAATCTACATAACGTTATACGTTATAACGTAATAGTATACAACGTTGTACGTTATAACGTAATGCTACATAACGTTATACGTTATAACGTAATAGTATACAACGTTATACGTTATAACGTAATGCTACATAACGTTATACGTTATAAGGTAATAGTATACAACGTTATATGTTATAGCATAATGCTACATAACGTTATACGTTATAACGTAATGCTACATAACGTTATACGTTATAAGGTAGTAGTATACAACGTTATACGTTATAACGTAATGCTACATATCGTTATACGTTATAACGTAATAGTATACAACGTTATACGTTATAACGTAATGCTACATATCGTTATACGTTATAACGTAATAGTATACAACGTTATACGTTATAACGTAATGCTACATAACATTATACGTTATAAGGTTATAATATACAACGTTATATGTTATAGCATAATGCTACATTACGTTATACGTTATAACGTAATGCTACATAACGTTATACGTTATAACGTAATAGTATACAACGTTATACGTTATAACGTAATGCTACATATCGTTATACGTTATAACGTAATAGTATACAACGTTATACGTTATAACGTAATGCTACATAACGTTATACGTTATAACGTAATAGTATACAACGTTATACGTTATAACGTAATGCTACATATCGTTATACGTTATAACGTAATAGTATACAACGTTATACGTTATAACGTAATGCTACATAACGTTATACGTTATAACGTCATAGTATACAACGTTATAAGTTATAACGTAATGCTACATAACGTTATACGTCATAAGGTACTAGTATACAACGTTATACGTTATAACGTCGTGCTACATAACGTTATACGTTATAACGTAATAGTATACAACGTTATACGTTATAACGTAAATCTACATAACGTTATACGTTATAACGTAATAGTATACAACGTTGTACGTTATAACGTAATGCTACATAACGTTATACGTTATAACGTAATAGTATACAACGTTATATGTTATAACGTAGTGCTACATAACGTAATCCGTTATAAGGTAACAGTACATAGCGTTATACGATATAACGTAGTGCCACATAACGTTATACGTTATAACGTGGTGCTACATAACGTTATACGTTATAACGTCGTGCTACATAACGTTATACGTTATAACGTAATAGTATACAACGTTATACGTTATAACGTAATGCTACATAACGTTATACGTTATAACGTAATAGTATACAACGTTATACGTTATAACGTAATGCTATCTAACGTTATACGTTATAACGTAATAGTATACAACGTTATACGTTATAACGTAATGCTACATATCGTTATACGTTATAACGTAATAGTATACAACGTTATACGTTGTAACGTAATGCTACATAACATTATACGTTATAACGTTATAGTATACAATGTTATATGTTATAGCATAATGCTACATCACGTTATACGTCATAACGTAATGCTACATAACGTTATACGTTATAAGGTAATAGTATATAACGTTTTACGTTATAGCGTAATGCTACATAACGTTATACGTTATAAGGTAATAGTATACAACGTTATATGTTATAGCATAATGCTACATAACGTTATACGTTATAACGTAATGCTACATAACGTTATACGTTATAAGGTAGTAGTATACAACGTTATACGTTATAACGTAATGCTACATAACGTTATACGTTATAAGGTACTAGTATACAACGTTATACGTTATAACGTCGTGCTACATAACGTTATACGTTATAACGTAATAGTATACAACGTTATACGTTATAACGTAATGCTACATAACGTTATACGTTATAACGTAATAGTATGGAACGTTATACGTTATAACGTAATGCTACATAACGTTATACGTTATAACGTAATAGTATACAACGTTATACGTTATAACGTAATGCTACATAACGTTATACGTTATAAGGTAATAGTATATAACGTTTTACGTTATAGCGTAATGCTACATAACGTTATACGTTATAAGGTAATAGTATATAACGTTATACGTTATAACGTAATGCTACATAACGTAATACGTTATAAGGTAACAGTACATAGCGTTATACGATATAACGTAGTGCTACATAACGTTATACGTTATAACGTGGTGCTACATAACGTTATACGTTATAACGTAATAGTATACAACGTTATACGTTATAACGTAATGCTACATAACGTTATACGTTATAAGCTAATAGTATACCACGTTATACGTTATAACGTAATGCTACATAACGTTATACGTTATAAGGTAATAGTATATAACGTTATACGTTATAGCGTAATGCTACATAACGTTATACGTTATAAGGTAATAGTATATAACGTTATATGTTATAACGTAATGCTACATAACGTAATACGTTATAAGGTAACAGTACATAGCGTTATACGATATAACGTAGTGCCACATAACGTTATACGTTATAACGTGGTGCTACATAACGTTATACGTTATAACGTCGGGCTACATAACGTTATACGTTATAACGTAATAGTATACAACGTTATACGTTATAACGTAATGCTACATATCGTTATACGTTATAACGTAATAGTATACAACGTTATACGTTGTAACGTAATGCTATATAACATTATACGTTATAAGGTTATAGTATACAACGTTATATGTTATAGCATAATGCTACATAACGTTATACGTCATAACGTAATGCTACATAACGTTAAACGTTATAAGGTAGTAGTATACAACGTTATACGTTATAACGTAATGCTACATAACGTTATACGGTATAACGTAATAGTATACAACGTTATACGTCATAACGTCGTGCTACATAACGTTATACGTTATAACGTAATAGTATACAACGTTATACGTTATAACGTCGTGCTACATAACGTTATACGTTATAACGTAATAGTATACAACGTTATACGTTATAGCATAATGCTACATAACGTTATACGTTATAACGTAATGCTACATAACGTTATACGTTATAACGTACTAGTATACATCGTTATACGTTATAACGTCGTGCTACATAACGTTATACGTTATAACGTAATAGTATACAACGTTATACGTTATAACGTAATGCTACACAACGTTATACGTTATAACGTACTTGTATACAACGTTATACGTTATAACGTCGTGCTACATAACGTTATACGTTATAACGTAATAGTATACAACGTTATACGTTATAGCATAATGCTACATAACGTTATACGTTATAACGTAATGCTACATAACGTTATACGTTATAACGTACTAGTATACATCGTTATACGTTATAACGTCGTGCTAAATAACGTTATACGTTATAACGTAATAGTATACAACGTTATACGTTATAACGTAATGCTACACAACGTTATACGTTATAACGTACTTGTATACAACGTTATACGTTATAACGTCGTGCTACATAACGTTATACGTTATAACGTAATAGTATACAACGTTATGCGTTATAACGTAATGCTACATAACGTTATACGCTATAACGTAATAGTATACAACGTTATACGTTATAACGTAATGCTACATAACGTTATACGTTATAACGTAATAGTATACAACGTTATACGTTATAACGTAATGCTACATAACGTAATACGTTATAAGGTAACAGTACATAGCGTTATACGATATAACGTAGTGCTACATAACGTTATACGTTATAACGTGGTGCTACATAACGTTATACGTTATAACGTCGTGCTACATAACGTTATACGTTATACCGTAATAGTATACAACGTTATACGTTATAACGTAATGCTACATAACGTTATACGTTATAACGTAATAGTATACAACGTTATACGTTATAACGTAATGCTATCTAACGTTATACGTTATAACGTAATAGTATACAACGTTATACGTTATAACGTAATGCTACATATCGTTATACGTTATAACGTAATAGTATACAACGTTATACGTTATAACGTAATGCTACATAACATTATACGTTGTAAGGTTATAGTATACAACGTTATATGTTATAGCATAATGCTACATCACGTTATACGTTATAACGTAATGCTACATAACGTTATACGTTATAAGGTAGTAGTATACAACGTTATACGTTATAACGTAATGCTACATAACATTATACGTTATAAGGTTATAGTATACAACGTTATATGTTATAGCATAATGCTACATAACGTTATACGTTATAACGTAATGCTACATAACGTTATACGTTATAAGGTAGTAGTATACAACGTTATACGTTATAACGTAATGCTACATGACGTTATACGTTATAACGTACTAGTATACAACGTTATACGTTATAACGTCGTGCTACATAACGTTATACGTTATAACGTAGTAGTATACAACGTTATACGTTATAACGTAATGCTACATAACGGTATACGTTATAACGTAATAGTATACAACGTTATACGTTATAACGTAATGCTACATATCGTTATACGTTATAACGTAATAGTATACAACGTTATACGTTATAAAGTAATGCTACATAACGTTATACGTTATAAGGTACTAGTATAAAGCGTCATACGTTATAACGTAATGCTACATAACGTTATACGTTATAAGGTAATAGTATACAACGTTATACGTTATAACCTAATGCTACATAACGTTATACGTTATAAGGTAATAATATATAACGTATAACGTTATAAGGTAACAATATATAACGATATACGTTATAACGTAATGCTACATAACGTTATACGTTATAAGGTACTAGTATACAACGTTATACGTTAGAACGTAATGCTACATAACGTTATACGTTATAACGTGGTGCTACATAACGTTATACGTTATAACGTAGTGCTACATAACGTTATACGTTATAAGGTAAGAGTATATAACGGTATACGTTATAACGTAATGCCACATAACGTTATACGTTATAAGGTAATAGTATATAACGTAATACGTTATAACGTAGTGCTACATAACGTTATACGTTATAACGTAATAGTATACAACGTTATACGTTGTAACGTAATGCTACATAACGTTATACGTTATAAGGTAATAGTATATAACGTGTAACGTTATAAGGTAACAATATATAACGAAATACGTTATAACGTAATGCTACATAACGTTATACGTTATAAGGTAAGCGTATATAACGTTATACGTTATGGCGTAATGCTACATAACATTATACGTTATAAGGTAATAGTATATAACGTTACACGTTATAACGTAGTGCTACATAACGTTATACGTTATAACGTAATAGTATAAAACGCTATACGTTATAACGTAATGCTACATAACGTTGTACGTTATAAGGTAATAGTATATAACGTTATACGTTATAACGTAGTGCTACATAACGTTATACGTTATAACGTAATAGTATAGAACGTTATACGTTATAACGTAATGCTACATAACGTTATACGTTATAACGTAATAGTATACAACGTTATACGTTATAACGTAATGCTACATAACGTTATACGTTATAACGTAATAGTATACAACGTTATACGTTATAACGTAATGCTACATAACGTTATACGTTATAAGGTAATAGTATACCACGTTATACGTTATAACGTAATGCTACATAACGTTATACGTTATAAGGTACTAGTATACAACGTTATACGTTATAACCTAATGCTACATAACGTTATACGTTATAAGGTAATAGTATACAACGTATAACGTTATAAGGTAATAGTATATAACGTTATACGTTATAACGTAGTGCTACATAACGTTATACGTTATAACGCAATGCTACATAACGTTATACGTTATAACGTAATGCTACATAACGTTATACGTTATAAGGTAGTAGTATACAACGTTATACGTTATAACGTAATGCTACATAACATTATACGTTATAAGGTTATAGTATACAACGTTATATGTTATAGCATAATGCTACATAACGTTATACGTTATAACGTAATGCTACATAACGTTATACGTTATAAGGTAGTAGTATACAACGTTATACGTTATAACGTAATGCTACATGACGTTATACGTTATAACGTACTAGTATACAACGTTATACGTTATAACGTCGTGCTACATAACGTTATACGTTATAACGTAGTAGTATACAACGTTATACGTTATAACGTAATGCTACATAACGGTATACGTTATAACGTAATAGTATACAACGTTATACGTTATAACGTAATGCTACATATCGTTATACGTTATAACGTAATAGTATACAACGTTATACGTTATAAAGTAATGCTACATAACGTTATACGTTATAAGGTACTAGTATAAAGCGTCATACGTTATAACGTAATGCTACATAACGTTATACGTTATAAGGTAATAGTATACAACGTTATACGTTATAACCTAATGCTACATAACGTTATACGTTATAAGGTAATAATATATAACGTATAACGTTATAAGGTAACAATATATAACGATATACGTTATAACGTAATGCTACATAACGTTATACGTTATAAGGTACTAGTATACAACGTTATACGTTAGAACGTAATGCTACATAACGTTATACGTTATAACGTGGTGCTACATAACGTTATACGTTATAACGTAGTGCTACATAACGTTATACGTTATAAGGTAAGAGTATATAACGGTATACGTTATAACGTAATGCCACATAACGTTATACGTTATAAGGTAATAGTATATAACGTAATACGTTATAACGTAGTGCTACATAACGTTATACGTTATAACGTAATAGTATACAACGTTATACGTTATAACGTAGTGCTACATAACGTTATACGTTATAACGTAATAGTATACAACGTTATACGTTGTAACGTAATGCTACATAACGTTATACGTTATAAGGTAATAGTATATAACGTGTAACGTTATAAGGTAACAATATATAACGAAATACGTTATAACGTAATGCTACATAACGTTATACGTTATAAGGTAAGCGTATATAACGTTATACGTTATAACGTAATGCTACATATCGTTATACGTTATAACGTAATAGTATACAACGTTATACGTTGTAACGTAATGCTACATAACATTATACGTTATAACGTTATAGTATACAATGTTATATGTTATAGCATAATGCTACATCACGTTATACGTCATAACGTAATGCTACATAACGTTATACGTTATAAGGTAATAGTATATAACGTTTTACGTTATAGCGTAATGCTACATAACGTTATACGTTATAAGGTAATAGTATACAACGTTATATGTTATAGCATAATGCTACATAACGTTATACGTTATAACGTAATACTACATAACGTTATACGTTATAAGGTAGTAGTATACAACGTTATACGTTATAACGTAATGCTACATAACGTTATACGTTATAAGGTACTAGTATACAACGTTATACGTTATAACGTCGTGCTACATAACGTTATACGTTATAACGTAATAGTATACAACGTTATACGTTATAACGTAATGCTACATAACGTTATACGTTATAACGTAATAGTATGGAACGTTATACGTTATAACGTAATGCTACATAACGTTATACGTTATAACGTAATAGTATACAACGTTATACGTTATAACGTAATGCTACATAACGTTATACGTTATAAGGTAATAGTATATAACGTTTTACGTTATAGCGTAATGCTACATAACGTTATACGTTATAAGGTAATAGTATATAACGTTATACGTTATAACGTAATGCTACATAACGTAATACGTTATAAGGTAACAGTACATAGCGTTATACGATATAACGTAGTGCTACATAACGTTATACGTTATAACGTGGTGCTACATAACGTTATACGTTATAACGTAATAGTATACAACGTTATACGTTATAACGTAATGCTACATAACGTTATACGTTATAAGCTAATAGTATACCACGTTATACGTTATAACGTAATGCTACATAACGTTATACGTTATAAGGTAATAGTATATAACGTTATACGTTATAGCGTAATGCTACATAACGTTATACGTTATAAGGTAATAGTATATAACGTTATATGTTATAACGTAATGCTACATAACGTAATACGTTATAAGGTAACAGTACATAGCGTTATACGATATAACGTAGTGCCACATAACGTTATACGTTATAACGTGGTGCTACATAACGTTATACGTTATAACGTCGGGCTACATAACGTTATACGTTATAACGTAATAGTATACAACGTTATACGTTATAACGTAATGCTACATATCGTTATACGTTATAACGTAATAGTATACAACGTTATACGTTGTAACGTAATGCTATATAACATTATACGTTATAAGGTTATAGTATACAACGTTATATGTTATAGCATAATGCTACATAACGTTATACGTCATAACGTAATGCTACATAACGTTAAACGTTATAAGGTAGTAGTATACAACGTTATACGTTATAACGTAATGCTACATAACGTTATACGGTATAACGTAATAGTATACAACGTTATACGTCATAACGTCGTGCTACATAACGTTATACGTTATAACGTAATAGTATACAACGTTATACGTTATAACGTCGTGCTACATAACGTTATACGTTATAACGTAATAGTATACAACGTTATACGTTATAGCATAATGCTACATAACGTTATACGTTATAACGTAATGCTACATAACGTTATACGTTATAACGTACTAGTATACATCGTTATACGTTATAACGTCGTGCTACATAACGTTATACGTTATAACGTAATAGTATACAACGTTATACGTTATAACGTAATGCTACACAACGTTATACGTTATAACGTACTTGTATACAACGTTATACGTTATAACGTCGTGCTACATAACGTTATACGTTATAACGTAATAGTATACAACGTTATGCGTTATAACGTAATGCTACATAACGTTATACGCTATAACGTAATAGTATACAACGTTATACGTTATAACGTAATGCTACATAACGTTATACGTTATAACGTAATAGTATACAACGTTATACGTTATAACGTAATGCTACATAACGTAATACGTTATAAGGTAACAGTACATAGCGTTATACGATATAACGTAGTGCTACATAACGTTATACGTTATAACGTGGTGCTACATAACGTTATACGTTATAACGTCGTGCTACATAACGTTATACGTTATACCGTAATAGTATACAACGTTATACGTTATAACGTAATGCTACATAACGTTATACGTTATAACGTAATAGTATACAACGTTATACGTTATAACGTAATGCTATCTAACGTTATACGTTATAACGTAATAGTATACAACGTTATACGTTATAACGTAATGCTACATATCGTTATACGTTATAACGTAATAGTATACAACGTTATACGTTATAACGTAATGCTACATAACATTATACGTTGTAAGGTTATAGTATACAACGTTATATGTTATAGCATAATGCTACATCACGTTATACGTTATAACGTAATGCTACATAACGTTATACGTTATAAGGTAGTAGTATACAACGTTATACGTTATAACGTAATGCTACATAACATTATACGTTATAAGGTTATAGTATACAACGTTATATGTTATAGCATAATGCTACATAACGTTATACGTTATAACGTAATGCTACATAACGTTATACGTTATAAGGTAGTAGTATACAACGTTATACGTTATAACGTAATGCTACATGACGTTATACGTTATAACGTACTAGTATACAACGTTATACGTTATAACGTCGTGCTACATAACGTTATACGTTATAACGTAGTAGTATACAACGTTATACGTTATAACGTAATGCTACATAACGGTATACGTTATAACGTAATAGTATACAACGTTATACGTTATAACGTAATGCTACATATCGTTATACGTTATAACGTAATAGTATACAACGTTATACGTTATAAAGTAATGCTACATAACGTTATACGTTATAAGGTACTAGTATAAAGCGTCATACGTTATAACGTAATGCTACATAACGTTATACGTTATAAGGTAATAGTATACAACGTTATACGTTATAACCTAATGCTACATAACGTTATACGTTATAAGGTAATAATATATAACGTATAACGTTATAAGGTAACAATATATAACGATATACGTTATAACGTAATGCTACATAACGTTATACGTTATAAGGTACTAGTATACAACGTTATACGTTAGAACGTAATGCTACATAACGTTATACGTTATAACGTGGTGCTACATAACGTTATACGTTATAACGTAGTGCTACATAACGTTATACGTTATAAGGTAAGAGTATATAACGGTATACGTTATAACGTAATGCCACATAACGTTATACGTTATAAGGTAATAGTATATAACGTAATACGTTATAACGTAGTGCTACATAACGTTATACGTTATAACGTAATAGTATACAACGTTATACGTTGTAACGTAATGCTACATAACGTTATACGTTATAAGGTAATAGTATATAACGTGTAACGTTATAAGGTAACAATATATAACGAAATACGTTATAACGTAATGCTACATAACGTTATACGTTATAAGGTAAGCGTATATAACGTTATACGTTATGGCGTAATGCTACATAACATTATACGTTATAAGGTAATAGTATATAACGTTACACGTTATAACGTAGTGCTACATAACGTTATACGTTATAACGTAATAGTATAAAACGCTATACGTTATAACGTAATGCTACATAACGTTGTACGTTATAAGGTAATAGTATATAACGTTATACGTTATAACGTAGTGCTACATAACGTTATACGTTATAACGTAATAGTATAGAACGTTATACGTTATAACGTAATGCTACATAACGTTATACGTTATAACGTAATAGTATACAACGTTATACGTTATAACGTAATGCTACATAACGTTATACGTTATAACGTAATAGTATACAACGTTATACGTTATAACGTAATGCTACATAACGTTATACGTTATAAGGTAATAGTATACCACGTTATACGTTATAACGTAATGCTACATAACGTTATACGTTATAAGGTACTAGTATACAACGTTATACGTTATAACCTAATGCTACATAACGTTATACGTTATAAGGTAATAGTATACAACGTATAACGTTATAAGGTAATAGTATATAACGTTATACGTTATAACGTAGTGCTACATAACGTTATACGTTATAACGCAATGCTACATAACGTTATACGTTATAACGTAATAGTATACAACGTTATACGTTATAACGTAAATCTACATAACGTTATACGTTATAACGTAATAGTATACAACGTTGTACGTTATAACGTAATGCTACATAACGTTATACGTTATAACGTAATAGTATACAACGTTATACGTTATAACGTAATGCTACATAACGTTATACGTTATAAGGTAATAGTATACAACGTTATATGTTATAGCATAATGCTACATAACGTTATACGTTATAACGTAATGCTACATAACGTTATACGTTATAAGGTAGTAGTATACAACGTTATACGTTATAACGTAATGCTACATAACGTTATACGTTATAAGGTACTAGTATACAACGTTATACGTTATAACGTCGTGCTACACAACGTTATACGTTATAACGTAATAGTATACAACGTTATACGTTATAACGTAATGCTACATAACGTTATACGTTATAACGTAATAGTATAGAACGTTATACGTTATAACGTAATGCTACATAACGTTATACGATATAACGTAATAGTATACAACGTTATACGTTATAACGTAATGCTACATAACGTTATACGTTATAAGGTAATAGTATATAACGTTTTACGTTATAGCGTAATGCTACATAACGTTATACGTTATAAGGTAATAGTATATAACGTTATACGTTATAACGTAATGCTACATAACGTAATACGTTATAAGGTAACAGTACATAGCGTTATACGATATAACGTAGTGCTACATAACGTTATACGTTATAACGTGGTGCTACATAACGTTATACGTTATAACGTCGTGCTACATAACGTTATACGTTATAACGTAATAGTATACAACGATATACGTTATAACGTAATGCTACATAACGTTATACGTTATAAGGTAATAGTATATAACGTTATACGTTATAACGTAATGCTACATAACGTAATACGTTATAAGGTAACAGTACATAGCGTTATACGATATAACGTAGTGCTACATAACGTTATACGTTATAACGTGGTGCTACATAACGTTATACGTTATAACGTCGTGCTACATAACGTTATACGTTATAACGTAATAGTATACAACGATATACGTTATAACGTAATGCTACATAACGTTATACGTTATAAGGTAATAGTATACCACGTTATACGTTATAACGTAATGCTACATAACGTTATACGTTATAACGTAATAGTATACAACGTTATACGTTATAACGTAATGCTACATAACGTTATACGTTATAACGTAATAGTATACAACGTTATACGTTATAACGTAATGCTACATAACGTTATACGTTATTACGTAATAGTATACAACGAAATACGTTATAACGTAATGCTACATAACGTTATACGTTATAAGGTAATAGTATATAACGTTATACGTTATAGCGTAATGCTACATAACGTTATACGTTATAAGGTAATAGTATATAACGTTATATGTTATAACGTAATGCTACATAACGTAATACGTTATAAGGTAACAGTACATAGCGTTATACGATATAACGTAGTGCCACATACCGTTAAACGTTATAACGTGGTGCTACATAACGTTATACGTTATAACGTCGTGCTACATAACGTTATACGTTATAACGCAATAGTATACAACGTTATACGTTATAACGTAATGCTACATAACGTTATACGTTATAACGTAATAGTATACAACGTTATACGTTATAACGTAATGCTATCTAACGTTATACGTTATAACGTAATAGTATACAACGTTATACGTTATAACGTAATGCTACATATCGTTATACGTTATAACGTAATAGTATACAGCGTTATACGTTGTAACGTAATGCTACATAACATTATACGTTATAAGGTTATAGTATACAACGTTATATGTTATAGCATAATGCCACATAACGTTATACGTCATAACGTAATGCTACATAACGTTATACGTTATAAGGTAGTAGTATACAACGTTATACGTTATAACGTAATGCTACATAACGTTATACGTTATAACGTACTAGTATACAACGTTATACGTTATAACGTCGTGCTACATAACGTTATACGTTATAACGTAATAGTATACAGCGTTATACGTTATAACGTCGTGCTACATAACGTTATACGTTATAACGTAATAGTATACAACGTTATACGTTATAGCATAATGCTACATAACGTTATACGTTATAACGTAATGCTACATAACGTTATACGTTATAACGTACTAGTATACAACGTTATACGTTGTAACGTCGTGCTACATAACGTTATACGTTATAACGTAATAGTATACAACGTTATACGTTATAACGTAATGCTACATAACGTTATACGTTATAACGTACTAGTATACAACGTTATACGTTATAACGTCGTGCTACATAACGTTATACGTTATAACGTAATAGTATACAACGTTATACGTTATAACGTAATGCTACATAACGTTATACGTTATAACGTAATATTATACAACGTTATACGTTATAACGTAATGCTACATATCGTTATACGTTATAACGTAATAGTATACAATGTTATACGTTATAACGTAATGCTACATAACGTTATACGTTATAACGTAATAGTATACAACGTTATACGTTATAACGTAATGCTACATATCGTTATACGTTATAACGTAATAGTATACAACGTTATACGTTATAACGTAATGCTACATAACGTTATACGTTATAACGTAATAGTATACAACGTTATACGTTATAACGTAATGCTACATAACGTTATACGTCATAAGGTACTAGTATACAACGTTATACGTTATAACGTTGTGCTACATAACGTTATACGTTATAACGTAATAGTATACAACGTTATACGTTATAACGTAATGCTACATAACGTTATACGTTATAACGTAATAGTATACAACGTTGTACGTTATAACGTAATGCTACATAACGTTATACGTTATAACGTAATAGTATACAACGTTATACGTTATAACGTAATGCTACATAACGTTATACGTTATAAGGTAATAGTATACAACGTTATATGTTATAGCATAATGCTACATAACGTTATACGTTATAACGTAATAGTATACAACGTTATACGTTATAACGTAATGCTACATAACGTTATACGTTATAACGTAATAGTATACAACGTTATTCGTTATAACGTAATGCTACATAACGTTATACGTTATAACGTAATAGTATACAACGTTATACGTTATAACGTAATGCTACATATCGTTATACTTTATAACGTAATAGTATACAACGTTATACGTTATAACGTAATGCTACATAACGTTATACGTTATAACGTAATAGTATACAACGTTATACGTTATAACGTAATGCTACATAACGTTATACGTTATAAGGTAGTAGTATACAACGTTATACGTTATAACGTAATGCTACATAACGTTATACGTTATAACGTAATAGTATACAACGTTATACGTTATAACGTAATGCTACATATCGTTATACTTTATAACGTAATAGTATACAACGTTATACGTTATAAGGTAATAGTATACAACGTTATATGTTATAGCATAATGCTACATAACGTTATACGTTATAACGTAATGCTACATAACGTTATACGTTATAAGGTAGTAGTATACAACGTTATACGTTATAACGTAATGCTACATAACGTTATACGTTATAAGGTACTAGTATACAACGTTATACGTTATAACGTCGTGCTACATAACGTTATGCGTTATAACGTCGTGCTACATAACGTTATACGTTATAACGTAATAGTATACAACGTTATACGTTATAACGTAATGCTACATAACGTTATACGTTATATCGTAATAGTATACAACGTTATACGTTATAACGTAATGCTACATAACGTTATACGTTATAACGTAATAGTATACAACGTTATACGTTATAACGTAATGCTACATAACGTTATACGTTATAAGGTAATAGTATATAACGTTATACGATATAACGTAGTGCAACATAACGTTATACGTTATAACGTAATAGAATACAACGTTATACGTTATAACGTCGTGCTACATAACGTTATACGTTATAACGTAATAGTATACAACGTTATACGTTATAACGTAATGCTACATATCGTTATACGTTATAACGTAATAGTATACAACGTTATACGTTATAACGTAATGCTACATAACATTATACGTTATAAGGTAATAGTATATAACGTTACACGTTATAACGTAGTGCTACATAACGTTATACGTTATAACGTAATAGTATAAAACGTTATACGTTATAACGTAATGCTACATAACGTCATACGTTATAAGGTAATAGTATATAACGTATAACGTTAGATGGTAACAATATATAACGATATACGTTATAACGTAATGCTACATAACGTTATACGTTATAAGGTAACAGTATATAACGTTATACGTTAGAAGGTAATGCTACATAACGTAATACGTTATAAGGTAACAATATACAACGTTATTCGTTATAACCTAATGCTACATAACGTTATACGTTATAAGGTAATAGTATACAACGTATAACGTTATAAGGTAACAATATATAAGGATATACGTTATAACGTAATGCTACATAACGTTATACGTTATAAGGTAATAGTATATAACGTTATACGTTATAGCGTAATGCTACATAACGTTATACGTTATAAGGTAATTGTATATAACGTTATACGTTATAACGTAATGCTACATAACATTATACGTTATAACGTGGTGCTACATAACGTTATACGTTATAACGTCGTGCTACATAATGTTATACGTTATAACGTAATAGTATACAACGTTATACGTTATAACGTAATGCTACATAACGTTATACGTTATAACGTAATAGTATACAACGTTATACGTTATAACGTAATGCTACATAACATTATACGTTATAAGGTTATAGTATACAACGTTATATGTTATAGCATAATGCTACATTACGTTATACGTTATAACGTAATGCTACATAACGTTATACGTTATAACGTAATAGTATACAACGTTATACGTTATAACGTAATGCTACATATCGTTATACGTTATAACGTAATAGTATACAACGTTATACGTTATAACGTAATGCTACATAACGTTATACGTTATAACGTAATAGTATACAACGTTATACGTTATAACGTAATGCTACATATCGTTATACGTTATAACGTAATAGTATACAACGTTATACGTTATAACGTAATGCTACATAACGTTATACGTTATAACGTCATAGTATACAACGTTATACGTTATAACGTAATGCTACATAACGTTATACGTCATAAGGTACTAGTATACAACGTTATACGTTATAACATCGTGCTACATAACGTTATACGTTATAACGTAATAGTATACAACGTTATACGTTATAACGTAAATCTACATAACGTTATACGTTATAACGTAATAGTATACAACGTTATACGTTATAACGTAATGCTACATAACGTTATACGTTATAACGTAATAGTATAGAACGTTATACGTTATAACGTAATGCTACATAACGTTATACGTTATAACGTAATAGTATACAACGTTATACGTTATAACGTAATGCTACATAACGTTATACGTTATAAGGTAATAGTATATAACGTTTTACGTTATAGCGTAATGCTACATAACGTTATACGTTATAAGGTAATAGTATATAACGTTATACGTTATAACGTAATGCTACATAACGTAATACGTTATAAGGTAACAGTACATAGCGTTATACGATATAACGTAGTGCTACATAACGTTATACGTTATAACGTGGTGCTACATAACGTTATACGTTATAACGTCGTGCTACATAACGTTATACGTTATAACGTAATAGTATACAACGTTATACGTTATAACGTAATGCTACATAACGTTATACGTTATAACGTAATAGTATACAACGTTATACGTTATAACGTAATGCTATCTAACGTTATACGTTATAACGTAATAGTATACAACGTTATACGTTATAACGTAATGCTACATATCGTTATACGTTATAACGTAATAGTATACAACGTTATACGTTGTAACGTAATGCTATATAACATTATACGTTATAAGGTTATAGTATACAACGTTATATGTTATAGCATAATGCTACATAACGTTATACGTCATAACGTAATGCTACATAACGTTATACGTTATAAGGTAGTAGTATACAACGTTATACGTTATAACGTAATGCTACATAACGTTATACGGTATAACGTAATAGTATACAACGTTATACGTCATAACGTCGTGCTACATAACGTTATACGTTATAACGTAGTAGTATACAACGTTATACGTTATAACGTCGTGCTACATAACGTTATACGTTATAACGTAATAGTATACAACGTCATAAGTTATAGCATAATGCTACATAACGTTATACGTTATAACGTAATGCTACATAACGTTATACGTTATAACGTACTAGTATACATCGTTATACGTTATAACGTCGTGCTACATAACGTTATACGTTATAACGTAATAGTATACAACGTTATACGTTATAACGTAATGCTACATAACGTTATACGTTATAACGTACTAGTATACAACGTTATACGTTATAACGTCGTGCTACATAACGTTATACGTTATAACGTAATAGTATACAACGTTATGCGTTATAACGTAATGCTACATAACGTTATACGCTATAACGTAATAGTATACAACGTTATACGTTATAACGTAATGCTACATGTCGTTATACGTTATAACGTAATAGTATACAACGTTATACGTTATAACGTAATGCTACATAACGTTATACGTTATAACGTACTAGTATACATCGTTATACGTTATAACGTCGTGCTACATAACGTTATACGTTATAACGTAATAGTATACAACGTTATACGTTATAACGTAATGCTACATAACGTAATACGTTATAAGGTAACAGTACATAGCGTTATACGATATAACGTAGTGCTACATAACGTTATACGTTATAACGTAGTGCTACATAACGTTATACGTTATAAGGTAAGAGTATATAACGGTATACGTTATAACGTAATGCCACATAACGTTATACGTTATAAGGTAATAGTATATAACGTAATACGTTATAACGTAGTGCTACATAACGTTATACGTTATAACGTAATAGTATACAACGTTATACGTTGTAACGTAATGCTACATAACGTTATACGTTATAAGGTAATAGTATATAACGTATAACGTCATAAGGTAACAATATATAACGAAATACGTTATAACGTAATGCTACATAACGTTATACGTTATAAGGTAAGCGTATATAACGTTATACGTTATGGCGTAATGCTACATAACATTATACGTTATAAGGTAATAGTATATAACGTTACACGTTATAACGTAGTGCTACATAACGTTATACGTTATAACGTAATAGTATAAAACGCTATACGTTATAACGTAATGCTACATAACGTCATACGTTATAAGGTAATAGTATATAACGTATAACGTTATATGGTAACAATATATAACGATATACGTTATAACGTAATGCTACATAACGTTGTACGTTATAAGGTAACAGTATATAACGTTATACGTTAGAACGTAATGCTACATAACGTTATACGATATAAGGTAATAGTATATAACGATATACGTTATAACGTAGTGCTACATAACGTTATACGTTATAAGGTAAGAGTATATAACGTTATACGTTATTACGTAATGCTACATAACGTTGTACGTTATAAGGTAATAGTATATAACGTTATACGTTATAACGTAGTGCTACATAACGTTATACGTTATAACGTAATAGTATAGAACGTTATACGTTATAACGTAATGCTACATAACGTTATACGTTATAGCGTAATAGTATACAACGTTATACGTTATAACGTAATGCTACATAACGTTATACGTTATAACGTAATAGTATACAACGTTATACGTTATAACGTAATGCTACATAACGTTATACGTTATAAGGTAATAGTATACCACGTTATACGTTATAACGTAATGCTACATAACGTTATACGTTATAAGGTACTAGTATACAACGTTATACGTTATAACCTAATGCTACATAACGTTATACGTTATAAGGTAATAGTATACAACGTATAACGTTATAAGGTAATAGTATATAACGTTATACGTTATAACGTAGTGCTACATAACGTTATACGTTATAACGCATTGCTACATAACGTTATACGTTATAACGCAATCGTATACAACGTTATACGTTATAACGTATTCCTACATAACGTTATACGTTATAAGGTAGTAGTATACAACGTTATACGTTATAACGTAATGCTACATATCGTTATACCTTATAAGCTAATAGTATATAACGTTATACGTTATAACGTAATCGTATACAACGTTATACGTTATAACGTAATGCTACATAACGTTTTACGTTATAAGGTAGTAGTATACAACGTTACACGTTATAACGTAATGCTACATAAAGTTATACCTTATAAGCTAATAGTATACAACGTTATACGTTATAACGTAATGCTACATAACGTAATACGTTATAACGTAATAGTATACAACGTTATACGTTATAACGTAATGCTACATAACGTTATACGTTATAAGGTAATAGTATATAACGTTATACGTAATGACGTAGAACTACATAGCATTGTACGTTATAACGTAATAGTATACAACGTTATACGTTATGAGGTAATGAGAGATAATGTATAACGTTCTAAGATAACAGTATGTAACGTATAACGATATAAGGTAATAGTATATAATTTTATACGCTATAACGTAATGCTACATAACGTTATACGTTACAAGGTAATAGTATGTAACGTATAACGTTATAAGGTAATAGTATATAACGTTATACGATGTAACGTAATGCTACATAACGTTATACGTTATAACGTAACAGTATGTAACGTTATATGTTATACGGTAATAATATATAATGTTATACGTTGTAACATAATGCTGCATAACGTTATAAGTCATAACGTAGTGCTACATAACGTTATACGTTATATGGTAATAGTATATAGCGTTATACATTATAAGGTAACAGTATATAACTTCATACGTGATGATGTAATTGAATATAGCGTACAACGTTATAAGGTAATAGTATGTAACGTATAACGTTATAAGGTAATAGTATATAACTTAGAACGGTGGGAATGCTTTCGACAGTGTTGAAATGCTTTCTACAGGCTTGGAATGTTTTCGACAGCATTGGAGTGCTTTCTACAGGCTTGGAATGCTTTCGAAAGGGTTGGAATGCTTTCTACAGTGTTGGAATGCTTTCTACAGGGTTGGAATGCTTTCTACAGTGTTGTAATGCTTTCTACAGAGTTGGAATACATTCCACAGTGTTGGAAAACGTTTTGCATTGTTAGAATGCTATGTACAGAGTTGGAATGCTTTCGACAGTGTTGGAACACATTTGTACAGAGTTGGAATTCTTTCGACAGGGTTGGAATGCTTTGGACAGAGTTGGAATTCTTTCTACAGGGTTGGAATGCTTTCTACAGGGTTGGAATGCTTTCGACAGGGTTGGAATGCTTTCTACAGGGTTGGAATGCTTCCTACAGGGATGGAATGCTTTCTACAGTGTTGGAATGCTTTGGACAGAGTTGGAATGCTTTCGACAGTGTTGGAAAACATTTGTACAGAGTTGGGATGCCTTCTACAGGGTTGGAATGCTTTCGACAGAGTGGGAATACCTTTGTACAGAGTTAGAATGTTAAGTACAGGGTTGGAATGCTTTGTACAGAGATGGAATGCTTTGGACAGAGTTGGAATGCTTTAGACAGTGTTGGAAAACGTTCTACAGAGTTGGAAAGCATTTGTACAGAGTTGGAATGCTTTCTACAGAGTTGGAATACTTCCTACAGCGTTGGAGTGCTTCCTACAGAGTTGGTATGCTTTCTACAGAGTTGGTATGCTTTCAAACGGTTGGAACGCTTTCGACAGAGTTGGAATACCTTTGTACAGAGTTGGAATGCTTCCTACAGCGTTGGAATACCTTTGTACAGAGTTGGAATGCTTTCTACAGGGTAGGAAAGCTCTCTACAGTGTTGGAATGCTTTCGACAGAGTTGGAATACCTTTGTACAGGGTTGGAACAGCTTTGAACAGGGTTGGAACAGCTTTGTACAGGGTTGGAATACTTTCTACAGAGTTGGAATGCTCTCTACAGGGTTGGAATGCTTTCGACAGAGTTGGAATACCTTTGTACAGGGTTGGAACAGCTTTGAACAGGGTTGGAATACTTTCTACAGGGTTTGAATGCTTTCTAAAGGTTTCGAATGGTTTCGACAGGGTTGGAATGCTTTCGACAGGGTCGGAATATTTCGACAGAGTTGGAATACCTTTGTACAGAGTCAGAATATTATGTACAGAGTTGGAATGCTTTCTACAGGGCTGGAATACCTTCGTGCAGAGTTGGAATGCTTTCTACAGGGTTGGAAAGCTTTCTACAGAGTTGGAATACCTTTGTACAGGGTTGGAACAGCTTTGTACAGGGTTGGAATACTTTCTACAGAGTTGGAATGCTTTCCACAGGGTTGGAACAGCTTTGAACAGGGTTGGAATGCTTTCGACAGGGTTGGAATGCTTTCTAAAGGGTTCGAATGATTTCGACAGGGTTGGAATACCTTTGTACAGGGTTGGAATGCTTTCGACTGTGTTGGAATACCTTCGTACAGAGTTGGAATGCTTTCTACAGGGTTGGTATACCTTTGTACATAGTTGGAATGCTTTCTACAGGGTTGGAATGCTTTCTACAGGGTTGGAATGCTTTCTACAGGGTTGGAATGCTTTCTACAGGGTTGGAATGCTTTCTAGAGGGTTGGAATACCTTTGTACAGAGTTGGAATGCTTTCTACAGGGTTGGAATGCTTTCGACAGTGTTGGAATACCTTTGTACAGAGTCAGAATATTATGTACAGAGTTGGAATGCTTTCTACAGGGTTGGAATACCTTCGTGCAGAGTTGGAATGCTTTCTACAGGGTTGGAAAGCTTTCTACAGAGTTGGAATACCTTTGTACAGGGTTGGAACAGCTTTGTACAGGGTTGGAATACTTTCTACAGAGTTGGAATGCTTTCTACAGGGTTGGAACAGCTTTGAACAGGATTGGAATACTTTCTACAGGGTTGGAATGCTTTCTAAAGGGTTCGAATGCTTTCGACAGGGTTGGAAAGCTTTCTACAGAGTTGGAATACCTTTGTACAGTGTTGGAACAGCTTTGTACAGGGTTGGAATACTTTCTACAGAGTTGGAATGCTTTCTACAGGGTTGGAACAGCTTTGAACAGGGTTGGAATGCTTTCCACAGGGTTGGAATACCTTTGTACATAGTTGGAATGCTTTCTGCAGGGTTGGAATGCTTTCTACAGGGTTGGAATGCTTTCTACAGGGTTGGAATGCTTTCTACAGGGTTGGAATGCTTTCGTCAGAGTTGGAATACCTTTGTACAGAGTTGGAATGCTTTCTACAGGGTTGGAATACCTTTGTACAGAGTTGGAATGCTTTCTACAGAGTTGGAATGCTTCCAACAGGGATGGAATGCTTTCTACAGTGTTGGAATGCTTTGGACAGAGTTGGAATGCTTTCGACAGTGTTGGAAAACATTTGTACAGAGTTGGAATGCTTTCTACACGGTTGGAATACTTTCTACAAAGTTGGAATACCTTTGTACAGAGTTGGAATGCTTTCTACAGGGTTGGAATACCTTTGTACAGAGTCAGAATATTATGTACAGGGTTGGAATTCTTTCTACAGAGTTGGAATACCTTTGTGCAGAATCAGAATATTATGTACAGAGTTGGAATGCTTTCTACAGGGTTAGAATACCTTCGTGCAGAGTTGGAATGCTTCCTACAGGGTTGGAATGCTTTCTACAGGGTTGGAATGCTTTCGTCAGAGTTGGAATACCTGTGTACAGAGTTGGAATGCTTTCTACAGGGTTGGAATACCTTTGTACAGAGTTGGAATGCTTTCTACAGGGTTGGAATGCTTTCGACAGAGTTGGAGTACCTTTGTACAGAGTCAGAATATTATGTACAGAGTTGGAATGCTTTCTACAGGGTTGGAATACCTTCGTGCAGAGTTGGAATGCTTTCTACAGGGTTGGAAAGCTTTCTACAGAGTTGGAATACCTTTGTACAGGGTTGGAACAGCTTTGTACAGGGTTGGAATACTTTCTACAGAGTTGGAATGCTTTCTACAGGGTTGGAACAGCTTTGAACAGGGTTGGAATACTTTCTACAGGGTTGGAATGCTTTCTAAAGGGTTCGAATGCTTTCGACAGGGTTGGAAAGCTTTCTACAGAGTTGGAATACCTTTGTACAGTGTTGGAACAGCTTTGTACAGGGTTGGAATACTTTCTACAGAGTTGGAATGCTTTCTACAGGGCTGGAACAGCTTTGAACAGGGTTGGAATACTTTCTACAGGGTTGGAATGCTTTCTAAAGGGTTCGAATAATTTCGACAGGGTTGGAATGCTTTCGACAGGGTTGGAATGCTTTCTAAAGGGTTCGAATGATTTCGACAGGGTTGGAATACCTTTGTACAGGGTTGGAATGCTTTCGACTGAGTTGGAATACCTTCGTACAGAGTTGGAATGCTTTCTACAGGGTTGGAATACCTTTGTACATAGTTCGAATGCTTTTTACAGGGTTGGAATGCTTTCTACAGGGTTGGAATGCTTTCGACAGGGTTGGAACAGCTTTGTACTGGGTTGGAATGCTTTCTACAGGTTTGGAATACCTTTGTACAGAGTTGGAATGCTTTCTACAGGGTTGGAATGCATTCGACAGAGTTGGAATACCTTTGTACAGAGTCAGAATGTTATGTACAGGGTTGGAATTCTTTCTACAGAGTTGAAATACCTTTGTACAGAGTTGGAATGGTTTCTACAGGGTTGGGATGCTTTCTACATGGTTGGAATGCTTTCGACAGAGTTGGAATACCCTTGTACGGAGTTGGAATGCTTTCTACAGGGATGGAATACATTTGTACAGAGTTGGAATGCTTTCTACAGGGTTGGAATGCTTTCTACAGGGTTGGAATGCTTTCGACAGAGTTGGAATACCTTTGTACAGGGTTGGAACAGCTTTGTACAGGGTGGGAATACTTTCTACAGGGTTGGAATGCTTTCTAGAGGGTTGGAATACTTTCGACAGGGTTGGAATGCTTTCGACAGAGTTGGAATACATTTCTACAGAGTTGGAATGCTTTCTACAGGGTTGGAATACCTTTACGCAGAGTCAGAATGTTATGTAGAGTGCTGGAATTCTTTCTACAGAGTCGGAATACCTTTGTACAGAGTTGGAATGCTTTCTACAGGGTTGGAATACCTTTGTACAGAGTTGGAATACCTTTGTACAGGGTTGGAACATCTTTGTACAGGGTGGGAATACTTTCTACAGGGTTGGAATGCTTTCTACAGGGTTGGAATACCTTTGTACAGAGTTGGAATGCTTTCTACAGGGTTGGAATGCTTTCGACAGAGTTGGAATACCTTTGTACAGAGTCAGAATGTTATGTACAGGGTTGGAATTCTTTCTACAGATTTGGAATACCTTTGTACAGAGTTGGAATGCTTTCTACAGGGTTGGAATGCTTTCTACAGGGTTGGAATGCTTTCGACATAGTTGGAATACCTTTGTACAGGGTTGGAACAGCTTTGTACAGGGTGGGAATACTTTCTACAGGGTTGGAATGCTTTCTAGAGGGTTGGAATTCTTTCTGCAGATTTGGAATACCTTTGTACAGAGTTGGAATGCTTTCTACAGGTTTGGAATACCTTTGTACAGAGTCAGAATGTTATGTACAGGGTTGGAATTCTTTCTACAGAGTTGGAATACCTTTGTACAGAGTTGGAATACCTTTGTACAGGGTTGGAACAGCTTTGTACAGCGTTGGAATACTTTCTACAGGGTTGGAAAGCTTTCTAGAGGGTTGGAATGCTTTCGACAGGGTTGGAATGCTTTCTACAGGGTTGGAATGCTTTCTACAGGGTTGGAATGCTTTCTACAGTGTTGGAATGCTTTCTACAGGGTTGGAATGCTTTCTACAGGGTGGGAATGCTGTCGACAGAGTTGGAATACCATTGTACAGAGTTGGAATGCTTTCTACAGGTTTGGAATACCTTTGTACAGAGTCAGAATGTTATGTACAGGGTTGGAATGCCTTCGACAGAGTTGGAATACCTTTGTACAGAGTTGGAATACCTTTGTACAGGGTTGGAACAGCTTTGTACAGGGTGGGAATACTTTCTACAGGGTTGGAATGCTTTCTAGAGGGTTGGAATGCTTTCTAGAGGGTTGGAATACCTTTGTACAGAGTTGGAATGCTTTCTACAGGGTTGGAATGCTTTCGACAGAGTTGGAGTACCTTTGTACAGAGTCAGAATATTATGTACAGAGTTGGAATGCTTTCTACAGGGTTGGAATACCTTCGTGCAGAGTTGGAATGCTTTCTACAGGGTTGGAAAGCTTTCTACAGAGTTGGAATACCTTTGTACAGGGTTGGAACAGCTTTGTACAGGGTTGGAATACTTTCTACAGAGTTGGAATGCTTTCTACAGGGTTGGAACAGCTTTGAACAGGGTTGGAATACTTTCTACAGGGTTGGAATGCTTTCTAAAGGGTTCGAATGCTTTCGACAGGGTTGGAAAGCTTTCTACAGAGTTGGAATACCTTTGTACAGTGTTGGAACAGCTTTGTACAGGGTTGGAATACTTTCTACAGAGTTGGAATGCTTTCTACAGGGTTGGAACAGCTTTGAACAGGGTTGGAATACTTTCTACAGGGTTGGAATGCTCTCTAAAGGGTGCGAATAATTTCGACAGGGTTGGAATGCTTTCGACAGGGTTGGAATGCTTTCTAATGGGTTCGAATGATTTCGACAGGGTTGGAATACCTTTGTACAGGGTTGGAATGCTTTCGACTGAGTTGGAATACCTTCGTACAGAGTTGGAATGCTTTCTACAGGGTTGGAATACCTTTGTACATAGTTCGAATGCTTTCTACAGGGTTGGAATGCTTTCTACAGGGTTGGAATGCTTTCTACAGGGTTGGAACAGCTTTGTACTGGGTTGGAATGCTTTCTACAGGTTTGGAATACCTTTGTACAGAGTTGGAATGCTTTCTACAGGGTTGGAATGCTTTCGACAGAGTTGGAGTACCTTTGTACAGAGTCAGAATATTATGTACAGAGCTGGAATGCTTTCTACAGGGTTGGAGTACCTTCGTGCAGAGTTGGAATGCTTTCTACAGGGTTGGAAAGCTTTCTACAGAGTTGGAATACCTTTGTACAGGGTTGGAACAGCTTTGTACAGGGTTGGAATACTTTCTACAGGGTTGGAACAGCTTTGAACAGGGTTGGAATACTTTCTACAGGGTTGGAATGCTTTCTAAAGGGTTCGAATGCTTTCGACAGGGTTGGAAAGCTTTCTACAGAGTTGGAATACCTTTGTACAGTGTTGGAACAGCTTTGTACAGGGTTGGAATACTTTCTACAGAGTTGGAATGCTTTCTACAGGGTTGGAACAGCTTTGAACAGGGTTGGAATACTTTCTACAGGGTTGGAATGCTTTCTAAAGGGTTCGAATAATTTCGACAGGGTTGGAATGCTTTCGACAGGGTTGGAACAGCTTTGTACTGGGTTGGAATGCTTTCTACAGGTTTGGAATACCTTTGTACAGAGTTGGAATGCTTTCTACAGGGTAGGAATGCATTCGACAGAGTTGGAATACCTTTGTACAGAGTCAGAATGTTATGTACAGGGTTGGAATTCTTTCTACAGAGTTGAAATACCTTTGTACAGAGTTTGAATGGTTTCTACAGGGTTGGGATGCTTTCTACATGGTTGGAATGCTTTCGACAGAGTTGGAATACCCTTGTACGGAGTTGGAATGCTTTCTACAGGGATGGAATACATTTGTACAGAGTTGGAATGCTTTCTACAGGGTTGGAATGCTTTCTACAGGGTTGGAATGCTTTCGACAGAGTTGGAATACCTTTGTACAGGGTTGGAACAGCTTTGTACAGGGTGGGAATACTTTCTACAGGGTTGGAATGCTTTCTAGAGGGTTGGAATACTTTCGACAGGGTTGGAATGCTTTCGACAGAGTTGGAATACATTTCTACAGAGTTGGAATGCTTTCTACAGGGTTGGAATACCTTTGTACAGAGTTGGAATACCTTTGTACAGGGTTGGAACAGCTTTGTACAGGGTGGGAATACTTTCTACAGGGTTGGAATGCTTTCTACAGGGTTGGAATACCTTTGTACAGAGTTGGAATGCTTTCTACAGGGTTGGAATGCTTTCGACAGAGTTGGAATACCTTTGTACAGAGTCAGAATGTTATGTACAGGGTTGGAATTCTTTCTACAGATTTGGAATACCTTTGTACAGAGTTGGAATGCTTTCTACATGGTTGGAATGCATTCGACAGAGTTGGAATACCTTTGTACAGAGTTGGAATGCTTTCTACAGGGTTGGAATACCTTTGTACAGAGTTGGAATGCTTCCTACAGGGTTGGAATGTGTTACGTCGCCCGACTCTCTACCTGGACGGGGCCTTGCATCGCACATGGCAACCATGTGTCTACACCTCCTTACGGCGTACTCTAAAGAACCTCAAGGACCGACCATAAATCTTAGAAAATCTCAACAAAGTTTCTCAGGTCGACCAAGGATCTTTTGAACGAAAGTAATTTCTAAGATCTCTGGTTTGTGTCCGGAAAACAGTTAGAATTAGTTATTTGCACACGTGCGATGCCTCCCACTACCAACCTTCGATCGCGGGCGGCTAAGACCCCTCCTGGTCCACCAACAATCGTAATAGCCAATAGAAACAACGTCTATTTCCCTCACTTTCCTGACCAAAAAACTGTCATTAACGAATCCGATGATCCCATGCGTTAGACACACCCTTTCCTAGCTCTCCTCTGATACAGCATCGTCAGTCTAGAGTAGTCTATTTTCATCGTCCGAACAGTCAGTAAGTCTACCACGGTTCTACCTTCAAATCAATTCGTTTGCAAAGTCCAACTATCTCATCGAGAGATATCGTCAAATCGGGTCACATTTACTGTAACGCATAAGCTGTACTCATCGTCAAATACTTGTGACGCTCATAAGATTGTATAATCCATTGTTGAATATATCTATCATATTAACCTGTTAACACAGTGTTAATTTCAATTAACCACCCCTGTTATCCTAATCGAAACACGGGGAACGACTACTTCGCGGCGTCGATTAGCCGAATCGTAGCGAGAATTTACGCCTCTCGCAGACGCGTTTTCCTCGCGACCGCGTCTCTCCGCGAACGGTCGTAACAGAATGCTTTCTACAGGGTTGGAATGCTTTCGACAGAGTTGGAATACCTTTGTACAGGGATGGAACAGCTTTGTACAGGGTGGGAATACTCTCTACAGGGTTGGAATGCTTTCTAGAGGGCTGGAATGCTTTCTAGAGGGTTGGAATGCTCTCTACAGGGTTGGAATGCTTTCTACAGAGTTGGAATACCTTTGTACAGGGTTGGAACAGATTTGTACAGGGTAGGAATACTTTCTACAGGGTTGGAATGCTTTCTAGAGGGTTGGAATGCTTTCGACAGGGATGGAATGCTTTCGACAGAGTTGGAATACCTTTCTACAGAGTTGTTATGCTTTCTACAGGGTTGGAATGCTTTCTAAAGGTTTCGAATGCTATCGACAGGGTTGGAATGCTTTCGACAGAGTTGGAATACCTTTGTGCAGAGTCAGAATGTTATGTACAGGGTTGGAATTCATTCTACAGAGTTGGAATAACTTTGTACAGAGTTGGAATGCTTTCTACAGGTTTGGAATACATTTGTACAGAGTTGGAATGCTTTCTACAGCGTTGGAATGCTTTCGACAGAGTTGGAATACCTTTGTACAGAGTCAGAATGTTATGTACAGGGTTGGAATATCTTTGTACAGAGTTGGAATGCTTTCTACAGGGTTGGAATGCTTTCTACAGGGTTGGAATGCTTTCTACAGTGTTGGAATGCTTTCTACAGGGTTGGAACGCTTTCGACAGAGTTGGAATACCTTTGTACAGAGTCAGAATGTTATGTACAGGGTTGGAACGCTTTCGACAGAGTTGGAATACCTTTGTACAGAGTCAGAATGTTATGTACAGGGTTGGAATTCTTTCTACAGAGTTGGAATACCTTTGTACAGAGTTGGAATGCTTTCTACAGGTTTGGAATACCTTTGTACAGAGTCAGAATGTTATGTACAGGGTTGGAATTCTTTCTACAGAGTTGGAATACCTTTGTACAGAGTTGGAATGCTTTCTACAGGTTTGGAATACCTTCGTACAGAGTCAGAATTTTATGTACAGGGTTGGAATTCTTTCTACAGAGTTGGAATACCTTTGTACAGAGTTGGAATGCTTTCTACAGGTTTGGAATACCTTTGTACAGAGTTGGAATGCTTTCTAGAGGGTTGGAATGCATTCGACAGAGTTGGAATACCTTTGTACAGAGTTGGAATGCTTTCTACAGGGTTGGAATATCTTTGTACAGAGTTGGAATGCTTTCTACAGGGTTGGAATGCTTTCTACAGGGTTGGAATGCTTTCTACAGTGTTGGAATGCTTTCTACAGGGTTGGAACGCTTTCGACAGAGTTGGAATACCTTTGTACAGAGTCAGAATGTTATGTACAGGGTTGGAACGCTTTCGACAGAGTTGGAATACCTTTGTACAGAGTCAGAATGTTATGTACAGGGCTGGAATTCTTTCTACAGAGTTGGAATACCTTTGTACAGAGTTGGAATACCTTTGTACAGAGTTGGAATGCTTTCTACAGGGTTGGAATGCTTTCTACATGGTTGGAATGCTTTCGACACAGTTGGAATACCTTTGTACAGAGTTGGCATGCTTTCTACAGGGTTGGAACACCTTTGTACAGAGTTGGAGTGCTTTCTACAGGGTTGGAATGCTTTCTACAGGGTTGGAATGATTTCGACAGAGTTGGAATACCTTTGTACAGAGTTGGAATGCTTTCTACAGGGTTGGAATGCTTTCGACAGAGTTGGAATACCTTTGTACAGAGTCAGAATGTTATGTACTGGGTTGGAATTCTTTCTACAGATTTGGAATACCTTTGTACAGAGTTGGAATGCTTTCTACAGGTTTGGAATACCTTTGTACAGAGTCAGAATGTTATGTACAGGGTTGGAATTCTTTCTACAGAGTTGGAATACCTTTGTACAGAGTTGGAATGCTTTCTACAGGGTTGGAATGCTTTCTACATGGTTGGAATGCTTTCGACACAGTTGGAATACCTTTGTACAGAGTTGGCATGCTTTCTACAGGGTTGGAACACCTTTGTACAGAGTTGGAGTGCTTTCTACAGGGTTGGAATGCTTTCTACAGGGTTGGAATGATTTCGACAGAGTTGGAATACCTTTGTACAGGGTTGGAACAGCTTTGTACAGCGTTGGAATACTTTCTACAAGGGTTGGAAAGCTTTCTAGAGGGTTGGAATGCTTTCGACAGGGTTGGAATGCTATCGACAGGGTGGGAATGCTGTCGACAGAGTTGGAATACCATTGTACAGAGTTGGAATGCTTTCTACAGGTTTGGAATACCTTTGTACAGAGTCAGAATGTTATGTACAGGGTTGGAATGCCTTCGACAGAGTTGGAATACCTTTGTACAGAGTTGGAATGCTTTCTACAGGGTTGCAATACCTTTGTACAGAGTCAGAATGTTATGTACAATGTTGGAATTCTTTCTACAGAGTTGGAATACCTTTGTACAGAGTTGAAATGCTTTCTACAGGGTTGGAATAGCTTTGTACAGAGTTGGAATGCTTTCTACAGGGTTGGAATGCTTTCTACAGGGTTCAATGCTTTCTACATGGTTGGAATGCTTTCTACAGGGTTGGAATGCTTTCAACAGTGTTGGAAAACCTTTGTACAGAGTCAGAATGTTATGTACAGGGTTGGAATTCTTTCTACAGAGTTGGAATACCTTTGTACAGAGTTGGAATACCTTTGTACAGGGTTGGAACAGCTTTGTACAGCGTTGGCATACTTTCTACAGGGTTCGAATGCTTTCTAGAGGGTTGGAATGCTTTCGACAGGGTTGGAATGCTTTCGACAGGGTGGGAATGCTTTCGACAGAGTTGGAATACCATTGTACAGAGTTGGAATGCTTTTTACAGGGTTGGAATGCTTTCTACAGGGTTGGAATACATTTGTACAGAGTCAGAATGTTATGTACAGGGTTGGAATTCTTTCTACAGAGTTGGAATACCATTGTACAGAGTTGGAATACCTTTGTACAGAGTTGGAATGCTTTCTACATGGTTCGAATGCTTTCGACAGAGTTGGAATACCTTTGTACAGAGTTGGAATGCTTTCTACAGGGTTGGAATACCTTTGTACAGAGTTGGCATGCTTTCTACAAGGTTGGAATGCTTTCTACAGGGTTGGAATACCTTTGTACAGAGTTGGAATGCTTTCTACAGGGTTGGAATGCTTTCTACAGGGTTTTAATGCTTTCTACAGGGTTGGAATGCTTTCTACAGGGTTGGAATGCTTTCGACAGAGTTGGAATACCTTTGTACAGAGTTGGAATACCTTTGTACAGGGTTGGAACAGCTTCGTACAGCGTTGGAATACTTTCTACAGGGTTGGAATGCTTTCTAGAGGGTTGGAATGCTTTCTAGAGGGTTGGAATGCTTTCTAGAGGGTTGGAATGCTTCCTACAGGGTTGGAATGCTTTCTACAGAGTTGGAAAACCTTTGTACAGGGTTGGAACAGCTTTGTACAGGGTTGGAATACTTTCTACAGGGTTCGAATGCTTTCTAGAGGGTTGGAATGCTTTCGACAGGGTTGGAATGCCTTCGACAGAGTTGGAATACCTTTGTACAGAGTCAGAATGTTATGTACAGTGTTGGAATTCTTTCTACAGAGTTGGAATACCTTTGTACAGAGTTGGAATGCTTTCTACAGGCTTGGAATGCTTTCGACAGAGTTGGAATACCTTTGTACAGAGTCAGAATGTTATGTACAGGGTTGGCCTTCTTTCTACAGAGTTGGAATACCATTGTACAGAGTTGGAATGCTTTTTACAGGGTTGGAATACCTTTGTACAGAGTCAGAATGTTATGTACAGGGTTGGAATTCTTTCTACAGAGTTGGAATACTTTTCTACAGAGTTGGAATACTTTTCTACAGAGTTGGAATGCTTTCTACAGGGTTGGAATACCTTTGTACAGAGTTGGAATACTATTGTACAGAGTTGGAATGCTTTTTACAGGGTTGGAATACCTTTGTACAGAGTCAGAATGTTATGTACAGGGTTGGACTTCTTTCTACAGAGTTGGAATACCATTGTACAGAGTTGGAATGCTTTTTACAGGGTTGGAATACCTTTGTACAGAGTCAGAATGTTATGTACAGGGTTGGAATTCTTTCTACAGAGTTGGAATACTTTTCTACAGAGTTGGAATGCTTTCTACAGGGTTGGAATACCTTTGTACAGAGTTGGAATGCTTTCTACAGGGTTGGAATGCTTTCGACAGAGTTGGAATACCTTTATACAGAGTCAGAATGTTATGTACAGGGTTGGAATTCTTTCTACAGAGTTGGAATACCTTTGTACAGAGTTGGAATGCTTTCTACAGGGTTGGAATGCTTTCTACATGGTTCGAATGCTTTCGACGGAGTTGGAATACCTTTGTACAGAGTAAGAATGTTATGTACAGTGTTGGAATTCTTTCTACAGAGTTGGAATACCTTTGTACAGGGTTGGAATACGTTCTACAGGGTTGGAATGCTTTCTAGAGGGTTGGAATGCTTTCGACAGAGTTGGAATACCTTTGTACAGAGTCAGAATGTTATGTACAGGGTTGGAATTCTTTCTACAGATATGGAATACCTTTGTACAGAGTTGGAATGCTTTCTGCAGGGTTGGAATGCTTTCTACAGGGTTGGAATGCTTTCGACAGAGTTGGAATACCTTTGTACAGGGTTGGAACAGCTTTGTACAGGGTGGGAATACTTTCTACAGGGTTGGAATGCTTTCTAGAGGGTTGGAATTCTTTCTACAGATTTGGAATACCTTTGTACAGAGTTGGAGGGCTTTCTACAGGTTTGGAATACCTTTGTACAGAGTCAGAATGTTATGTACAGGGTTGGAATTCTTTCTACAGAGTTGGAATACCTTTGTACAGAGTTGGAATGCTTTCTACAGGTTTGGAATACCTTTGTACAGAGTCAGAATGTTATGTACAGGGTTGGAATTCTTTCTACAGAGTTGGAATACCTTTGTACAGAGTTGGGATGCTTTCTACAGGGTTGGAATACCTTTGTACAGAGTTGGAATGCTTTCTACAGGGTTGGAATACCTTTGTACAGAGTTGGAATGCTTTCTACAGGGTTGGAATGCTTTCTACAGGGTTTTAATGCTTTCTACAGGGTTGGAATGCTTTCTACAGGGTTGGAATGCTTTCGACAGAGTTGGAATACCTTTGTACAGAGTCAGAATGTTATGTACAGGGTTGGAATTCTTTCTACAGAGTTGGAATACCTTTGTACAGAGTTGGAATACCTTTGTACAGAGTTGGAATACCTTTGTACAGGGTTGGAACAGCTTTGTACAGCGTTCGAATACTTTCTACAGGGTTGGAATGCTTTCTAGAGCGTTGGAATGCTTTCTAGAGGGTAGGAATGCTTTCTAGAGGGTTGGAATGCTTCCTACAGGGTTGGAATGCTTTCTACAGAGTTGGAATACCTTTGTACAGGGTTGGAACAGCTTTGTACAGGGTTGGAATACTTTCTACAGGGTTGGAATGCTTTCTAGAGGGTTGGAATGCTTTCGACAGGGTTGGAATGCTTTCTACAGGGTTGGAATACCTTTGTACAGAGTTGGAATGCTTTCTACAGGGTTGGAATACCTTTGTACAGAGTTGGAATGCTTTCTACAGGGTTGGAATGCTTTCTACAGGGTTGGAATACCTTTGTACAGAGTCAGAATGTTATGTACAGGGTTGGAATTCTTTCTACAGAGTTGGAATACTTTTCTACAGAGTTGGAATGCTTTCTACAGGGTTGGAATACCTTTGTACAGAGTTGGAATGCTTTCTACAGGGTTGGAATGCTTTCGACAGAGTTGGAATACCTTTATACAGAGTCAGAATGTTATGTACAGGGTTGGAATTCTTTCTACAGAGTTGGAATACCTTTGTACAGAGTTGGAATGCTTTCTACAGGGTTGGAATGCTTTCTACATGGTTCGAATGCTTTCGACGGAGTTGGAATACCTTTGTACAGAGTAAGAATGTTATGTACAGGGTTGGACTTCTTTCTACAGAGTTGGAATACCATTGTACAGAGTTGGAATGCTTTTTACAGGGTTGGAATACCTTTGTACAGAGTCAGAATGTTATGTACAGGGTTGGAATTCTTTCTACAGAGTTGGAATACTTTTCTACAGAGTTGGAATGCTTTCTACAGGGTTGGAATACCTTTGTACAGAGTTGGAATGCTTTCTACAGGGTTGGAATGCTTTCGACAGAGTTGGAATACCTTTATACAGAGTCAGAATGTTATGTACAGGGTTGGAATTCTTTCTACAGAGTTGGAATACCTTTGTACAGAGTTGGAATGCTTTCTACAGGGTTGGAATGCTTTCTACATGGTTCGAATGCTTTCGACGGAGTTGGAATACCTTTGTACAGAGTAAGAATGTTATGTACAGTGTTGGAATTCTTTCTACAGAGTTGGAATACCTTTGTACAGGGTTGGAATACGTTCTACAGGGTTGGAATGCTTTCTAGAGGGTTGGAATGCTTTCGACAGAGTTGGAATACCTTTGTACAGAGTCAGAATGTTATGTACAGGGTTGGAATTCTTTCTACAGATATGGAATACCTTTGTACAGAGTTGGAATGCTTTCTGCAGGGTTGGAATGCTTTCTACAGGGTTGGAATGCTTTCGACAGAGTTGGAATACCTTTGTACAGGGTTGGAACAGCTTTGTACAGGGTGGGAATACTTTCTACAGGGTTGGAATGCTTTCTAGAGGGTTGGAATTCTTTCTACAGATTTGGAATACCTTTGTACAGAGTTGGAGGGCTTTCTACAGGTTTGGAATACCTTTGTACAGAGTCAGAATGTTATGTACAGGGTTGGAATTCTTTCTACAGAGTTGGAATACCTTTGTACAGAGTTGGAATGCTTTCTACAGGTTTGGAATACCTTTGTACAGAGTCAGAATGTTATGTACAGGGTTGGAATTCTTTCTACAGAGTTGGAATACCTTTGTACAGAGTTGGGATGCTTTCTACAGGGTTGGAATACCTTTGTACAGAGTTGGAATGCTTTCTACAGGGTTGGAATACCTTTGTACAGAGTTGGAATGCTTTCTACAGGGTTGGAATGCTTTCTACAGGGTTTTAATGCTTTCTACAGGGTTGGAATGCTTTCTACAGGGTTGGAATGCTTTCGACAGAGTTGGAATACCTTTGTACAGAGTCAGAATGTTATGTACAGGGTTGGAATTCTTTCTACAGAGTTGGAATACCTTTGTACAGAGTTGGAATACCTTTGTACAGAGTTGGAATACCTTTGTACAGGGTTGGAACAGCTTTGTACAGCGTTCGAATACTTTCTACAGGGTTGGAATGCTTTCTAGAGCGTTGGAATGCTTTCTAGAGGGTAGGAATGCTTTCTAGAGGGTTGGAATGCTTCCTACAGGGTTGGAATGCTTTCTACAGAGTTGGAATACCTTTGTACAGGGTTGGAACAGCTTTGTACAGGGTTGGAATACTTTCTACAGGGTTGGAATGCTTTCTAGAGGGTTGGAATGCTTTCGACAGGGTTGGAATGCCCTCGACAGAGTTGGAATACCTTTGTACAGAGTCAGAATGTTATGTACAGTGTTGGAATTCTTTCTACAGAGTTGGAATACCTTTGTACAGAGTTGGAATGCTTTCTACAGGTTTGGAATACCTTTGTACAGAGTCAGAATGTTATGTACAGGGTTGGAATTCTTTCTACAGAGTTGGAATACCTTTGTACAGAGTTGGAATGCTTTCTACAGGTTTGGAATACCTTTGTACAGAGTCAGAATGTTATGTACAGGGTTGGAATTCTTTCTACAGAGTTGGAATACCTTTGTACAGAGTTGGAATGCTTTCTACAGGTTTGGAATACCTTTGTACAGAGTCAGAATGTTATGTACAGGGTTGGAATTCTTTCTACAGAGTTGGAATACCTTTGTACAGAGTTGGAATGCCTTCTACAGGTTTGGAATACCTTTGTACAGAGTTGGAATGCTTTCTAGAGGGTTGGAATGCATTCGACAGAGTTGGAATACCTTTGTACAGAGTTGGAATGCTTTCTACAGGATTGGAATATCTTTGTACAAAGTTGGAATACCTTTGTACAGGGTTGGAACAGCTTTGTACAGGGTGGGAATACTTTCTACAGGGTTGGAATGCTTTCTAGAGGGTTGGAATTCTTTCTACAGATTTGGAATAACTTTGTACATAGTTGGAATGCTTTCTACAGGTTTGGAATACCTTTGTACAGAGTTGGAATGCTTTCTACAGGTTTGGAATACCTTTGTACAGAGTCAGAATGTTATGTACAGGGTTGGAATTCTTTCTACAGAGTTGGAATACCTTTGTACAGAGTTGGAATGCTTTCTACAGGTTTGGAATACCTTTGTACAGAGTTGGAATGCTTTCTAGAGGGTTGGAATGCATTCGACAGAGTTGGAATACCTTTGTACAGAGTTGGAATGCTTTCTACAGGGTTGGAATATCTTTGTACAGAGTTGGAATGCTTTCTACAGGGTTGGAATGCTTTCTACATGGTTGGAATGCTTTCGACACAGTTGGAATACCTTTGTACAGAGTCAGAATGTTATGTACAGGGTTGGAATTCTTTCTACAGAGTTGGAATACCTTTGTACAGAGTTGGAATACCTTTGTACAGAGTTGGAGTGCTTTCTACAGGGTTGGAATGCTTTCTACATGGTTGGAATGCTTTCGACACAGTTGGAATACCTTTGTACAGAGTTGGCATGCTTTCTACAGGGTTGGAACACCTTTGTACAGAGTTGGAGTGCTTTCTACAGGGTTGGAATGCTTTCTACAGGGTTGGAATGCTTTCGACAGAGTTGGAATACCTTTGTACAGGGTTGGAACAGCTTTGTACAGGGTGGGAATACTTTCTACAGGGTTGGAATGCTTTCTAGAGGGTTGGAATGCTTTCAATAGGGTTGGAATGATTTCGACAGAGTTGGAATACCTTTGTACAGAGTTGGAATGCTTTCTACAGGGTTGGAATGCTTTCGACAGAGTTGGAATACCTTTGTACAGAGTCAGAATGTTATGTACAGGGTTGGAATTCTTTCTACAGATTTGGAATACCTTTGTACAGAGTTGGAATGCTTTCTACAGGTTTGGAATACCTTTGTACAGAGTCAGAATGTTATGTACAGGGTTGGAATTCTTTCTACAGAGTTGGAATACCTTTGTACAGAGTTGGAATACCTTTGTACAGGGTTGGAACAGCTTTGTACAGCGTTGGAATACTTTCTACAAGGGTTGGAAAGCTTTCTAGAGGGTTGGAATGCTTTCGACAGGGTTGGAATGCTATCGACAGGGTGAGAATGCTGTCGACAGAGTTGGAATACCATTGTACAGAGTTGGAATGCTTTCTACAGGTTTGGAATACCTTTGTACAGAGTCAGAATGTTATGTACAGGGTTGGAATGCCTTCGACAGAGTTGGAATACCTTTGTACAGAGTTGGAATGCTTTCTACAGGGTTGGAATACCTTTGTACAGAGTCAGAATGTTATGTACAATGTTGGAATTCGTTCTACAGAGTTGGAATACCTTTGTACACAGTTGGAATGCTTTCTACAGGGTTGGAATACCTTTGTACAGAGTTGGAATGCTTTCTACAGGGTTGGAATGCTTTCTACAGGGTTGGAATACATTTGTACAGAGTCAGAATGTTATGTACAGGGTTGGAATTCTTTCTACAGAGTTGGAATACCATTGTACACAGTTGGAATACCTTTGTACAGAGTTGGAATGCTTTCTACAGGGTTGGAATGCTTTCTACATGGTTCGAATGCTTTCGACAGAGTTGGAATACCTTTGTACAGAGTTGGAATGCTTTCTACAGGGTTGGAATACCTTTGTACAGAGTTGGCATGCTTTCTACAAGGTTGGAATGCTTTCTACAGGGTTGGAATACCTTTGTACAGAGTTGGAATGCTTTCTACAGGGTTGGAATGCTTTCTACAGGGTTTTAATGCTTTCTACAGGGTTGGAATGCTTTCTACAGGGTTGGAATGCTTTCGACAGAGTTGGAATACCTTTGTACAGAGTTGGAATGCTTTCTACAGGTTTGGAATACCTTTGTACAGAGTCAGAATGTTATGTACAGGGTTGGAATTCTTTCTACAGAGTTGGAATACCTTTGTACAGAGTTGGAATGCTTTCTACAGGTTTGGAATACCTTTGTACAGAGTCAGAATGTTATGTACAGGGTTGGAATTCTTTCTACAGAGTTGGAATACCTTTGCACAGAGTTGGAATGCTTTCTACAGGTTTGGAATACCTTTGTACAGAGTCAGAATGTTATGTACAGGGTTGGAATTCTTTCTACAGAGTTGGAATACCTTTGTACAGAGTTGGAATGCCTTCTACAGGTTTGGAATACCTTTGTACAGAGTTGGAATGCTTTCTAGAGGGTTGGAATGCATTGGACAGAGTTGGAATACCTTTGTACAGAGTTGGAATGCTTTCTACAGGATTGGAATATCTTTGTACAAAGTTGGAATACCTTTGTACAGGGTTGGAACAGGTTTGTACAGGGTGGGAATACTTTCTACAGGGTTGGAATGCTTTCTAGAGGGTTGGAATTCTTTCTACAGATTTGGAATAACTTTGTACATAGTTGGAATGCTTTCTACAGGTTTGGAATACCTTTGTACAGAGTTGGAATGCTTTCTACAGGTTTGGAATACCTTTGTACAGAGTCAGAATGTTATGTACAGGGTTGGAATTCTTTCTACAGAGTTGGAATACCTTTGTACAGAGTTGGAATGCTTTCTACAGGTTTGGAATACCTTTGTACAGAGTTGGAATGCTTTCTAGAGGGTTGGAATGCATTCGACAGAGTTGGAATACCTTTGTACAGAGTTGGAATGCTTTCTACAGGGTTGGAATATCTTTGTACAGAGTTGGAATGCTTTCTACAGGGTTGGAATGCTTTCTACAGGGTTGGAATGCTTTCTACAGTGTTGGAATGCTTTCTACAGGGTTGGAACGCTTTCGACAGAGTTGGAATACCTTTGTACAGAGTCAGAATGTTATGTACAGGGTTGGAACGCTTTCGACAGAGTTGGAATACCTTTGTACAGAGTCAGAATGTTATGTACAGGGTTGGAATTCTTTCTACAGAGTTGGAATACCTTTGTACAGAGTTGGAATACCTTTGTACAGAGTTGGAGTGCTTTCTACAGGGTTGGAATGCTTTCTACATGGTTGGAATGCTTTCGACACAGTTGGAATACCTTTGTACAGAGTTGGCATGCTTTCTACAGGGTTGGAACACCTTTGTACAGAGTTGGAGTGCTTTCTACAGGGTTGGAATGCTTTCTACAGGGTTGGAATGCTTTCGACAGAGTTGGAATACCTTTGTACAGGGTTGGAACAGCTTTGTACAGGGTGGGAATACTTTCTACAGGGTTGGAATGCTTTCTAGAGGGTTGGAATGCTTTCAATAGGGTTGGAATGATTTCGACAGAGTTGGAATACCTTTGTACAGAGTTGGAATGCTTTCTACAGGGTTGGAATGCTTTCGACAGAGTTGGAATACCTTTGTACAGAGTCAGAATGTTATGTACAGGGTTGGAATTCTTTCTACAGATTTGGAATACCTTTGTACAGAGTTGGAATGCTTTCTACAGGTTTGGAATACCTTTGTACAGAGTCAGAATGTTATGTACAGGGTTGGAATTCTTTCTACAGAGTTGGAATACCTTTGTACAGAGTTGGAATACCTTTGTACAGGGTTGGAACAGCTTTGTACAGCGTTGGAATACTTTCTACAAGGGTTGGAAAGCTTTCTAGAGGGTTGGAATGCTTTCGACAGGGTTGGAATGCTATCGACAGGGTGAGAATGCTGTCGACAGAGTTGGAATACCATTGTACAGAGTTGGAATGCTTTCTACAGGTTTGGAATACCTTTGTACAGAGTCAGAATGTTATGTACAGGGTTGGAATGCCTTCGACAGAGTTGGAATACCTTTGTACAGAGTTGGAATGCTTTCTACAGGGTTGGAATACCTTTGTACAGAGTCAGAATGTTATGTACAATGTTGGAATTCGTTCTACAGAGTTGGAATACCTTTGTACACAGTTGGAATGCTTTCTACAGGGTTGGAATACCTTTGTACAGAGTTGGAATGCTTTCTACAGGGTTGGAATGCTTTCTACAGGGTTGGAATACATTTGTACAGAGTCAGAATGTTATGTACAGGGTTGGAATTCTTTCTACAGAGTTGGAATACCATTGTACAGAGTTGGAATACCTTTGTACAGAGTTGGAATGCTTTCTACAGGGTTGGAATGCTTTCTACATGGTTCGAATGCTTTCGACAGAGTTGGAATACCTTTGTACAGAGTTGGAATGCTTTCTACAGGGTTGGAATACCTTTGTACAGAGTTGGCATGCTTTCTACAAGGTTGGAATGCTTTCTACAGGGTTGGAATACCTTTGTACAGAGTTGGAATGCTTTCTACAGGGTTGGAATGCTTTCTACAGGGTTTTAATGCTTTCTACAGGGTTGGAATGCTTTCTACAGGGTTGGAATGCTTTTGACAGAGTTGGAATACCTTTGTACAGAGTTGGAATACCTTTGTACAGGGTTGGAACAGCTTTGTACAGCGTTGGAATACTTTCTACAGGGTTGGAATGCTTTCTAGAGGGTTGGAATGCTTTCTAGAGGGTTGGAATGCTTTCTAGAGGGTTGGAATGCTTCCTACAGGGTTGGAATGCTTTCTACAGAGTTGGAAAACCTTTGTACAGGGTTGGAACAGCTTTGTACAGGGTTGGAATACTTTCTACAGGGTTCGAATGCTTTCTAGAGGGTTGGAATGCTTTCGACAGGGTTGGAATGCCTTCGACAGAGTTGGAATACCTTTGTACAGAGTCAGAATGTTATGTACAGTGTTGGAATTCTTTCTACAGAGTTGGAATACCTTTGTACAGAGTTGGAATGCTTTCTACAGGCTTGGAATGCTTTCGACAGAGTTGGAATACCTTTGTACAGAGTCAGAATGTTATGTACAGTGTTGGAATTCTTTCTACAGAGTTGGAATACCTTTGTACAGAGTTGGAATGCTTTCTACAGGGTTGGAATGCTTTCGACAGAGTTGGAATACCTTTGTACAGAGTCAGAATGTTATGTACAGGGTTGGACTTCTTTCTACAGAGTTGGAATACCATTGTGCAGAGTTGGAATGCTTTTTACAGGGTTGGAATACCTTTGTACAGAGTCAGAATGTTATGTACAGGGTTGGAATTCTTTCTACAGAGTTGGAATACTTTTCTACAGAGTTGGAATGCTTTCTACAGGGTTGGAATACCTTTGTACAGAGTTGGAATGCTTTCTACAGGGTTGGAATGCTTTCGACAGAGTTGGAATACCTTTGTACAGGGTTGGAACAGCTTTGTACAGGGTGGGAATACTTTCTACAGGGTTGGAATGCTTTCTAGAGGGTTGGAATTCTTTCTACAGATTTGGAATACCTTTGTACAGAGTTGGAGGGCTTTCTACAGGTTTGGAATACCTTTGTACAGAGTCAGAATGTTATGTACAGGGTTGGAATTCTTTCTACAGAGTTGGAATACCTTTGTACAGAGTTGGAATGCTTTCTACAGGTTTGGAATACCTTTGTACAGAGTCAGAATGTTATGTACAGGGTTGGAATTCTTTCTACAGAGTTGGAATACCTTTGTACAGAGTTGGGATGCTTTCTACAGGGTTGGAATACCTTTGTACAGAGTTGGAATGCTTTCTACAGGGTTGGAATACCTTTGTACAGAATTGGAATGCTTTCTACAGGGTTGGAATGCTTTCTACAGGGTTTTAATGCTTTCTACAGGGTTGGAATGCTTTCTACAGGGTAGGAATGCTTTCGACAGAGTTGGAATACCTTTGTACAGAGTCAGAATGTTATGTACAGGGTTGGAATTCTTTCTACAGAGTTGGAATACCTTTGTACAGAGTTGGAATACCTTTGTACAGGGTTGGAACAGCTTTCTACAGGGTTGGAATACTTTCTACAGGGTTGGAATGCCTTCTAGAGGGTTGGAATGCTTTCTACAGGGTTGGAATGCTTTCGACAGAGTTGGAATACCTTTGTACAGAGTCAGAATGTTATGTACACTGTTGGAATTCTTTCTACAGAGTTGGAATACCTTTGTACAGAGTTGGAATGCTTTCTACAGGGTTGGAATGCTTTCGACAGAGTTGGAATACCTTTGTACAGAGTCAGAATGTTATGTACAGGGTTGGAATTCTTTCTACAGAGTTGGAATACCTTTGAACAGAGTTGGGATGCTTTCTACAGGGTTGGAATACCTTTGTACAGAGTTGGAATGCTTTCTACAAGGTTGGAATGCTTTCGACAGAGTTGGAATACCTTTGTACAGAGTCAGAATGTTATGTACAGGGTTGGAATTCTTTCTACAGAGTTGGAATACCTTTGTACAGAGTTGGAATACCTTTGTACAGGGTTGGAACAGCTTTCTACAGGGTTGGAATACTTTCTACAGGGTTGGAATGCCTTCTAGAGGGTTGGAATGCTTTCTACAGGGTTGGAATGCTTTCGACAGAGTTGGAATACCTTTGTACAGAGTCAGAATGTTATGTACACTGTTGGAATTCTTTCTACAGAGTTGGAATACCTTTGTACAGAGTTGGAATGCTTTCTACAGGGTTGGAATGCTTTCGACAGAGTTGGAATACCTTTGTACAGAGTCAGAATGTTATGTACAGGGTTGGACTTCTTTCTACAGAGTTGGAATACCATTGTACAGAGTTGGAATGCTTTTTACAGGGTTGGAATACCTTTGTACAGAGTCAGAATGTTATGTACAGGGTTGGAATTCTTTCTACAGGGTTTTAATGCTTTCTACAGGGTTGGAATGCTTTCTACAGGGTTGGAATGCTTTCTACAGGTTTGAAATACCTTTGTACAGAGTCAGAATGTTATGTACAGGGTTGGACTTCTTTCTACAGAGTTGGAATACCACTGTACAGAGTTGGAATGCTTTTTACAGAGTTGGAATACATTTGTACAGGGTTGGAACAGCTTTGCACAGGGTGGGAATACTTTCTACATGGTTGGAATGCTTTCTAGAGGGTTGGAATTCTTTCTACAGATTTGGAATACCTTTGTACAGAGTTGGAATGCTTTCTACAGGTTTGGAATACCTTTGTACAGAGTCAGAATGTTATGTACAGGGTTGGAATTCTTTCTACAGAGTTGGAATACCTTTGTACAGAGTTGGAATGCTTTCTACAGGTTTGGAATACCTTTGTACAGAGTCAGAATGTTATGTACAGGGTTGGAATTCTTTCTACAGAGTTGGAATACCTTTGTACAGAGTTGGGATGCTTTCTACAGGGTTGGAATACCTTTGTACAGAGTTGGAATGCTTTCTACAAGGTTGGAATGCTTTCTACAGGGTTGGAATACCTTTGTACAGAGTTGGAATGCTTTCTACAGGGTTGGAATGCTTTCTACAGGGTTTTAATGCTTTCTACAGGGTTGGAATGCTTTCTACAGGGTTGGAATGCTTTCGACAGAGTTGGAATACCTTTGTACAGAGTCAGAATGTTATGTACAGGGTTGGAATTCTTTCTACAGAGTTGGAATACCTTTGTACAGAGTTGGGATGCTTTCTACAGGGTTGGAATACCTTTGTACAGAGTTGGAATGCTTTCTACAAGGTTGGAATGCTTTCTACAGGGTTGGAATACCTTTGTACAGAGTTGGAATGCTTTCTACAGGGTTTTAATGCTTTCTACAGGGTTGGAATGCTTTCTACAGGGTTGGAATGCTTTCGACAGAGTTGGAATACCGTTGTACAGAGTCCGAATGTTATGTACAGGGTTGGAATTCTTTCTACAGAGTTGGAATACCTTTGTACAGAGTTGGAATACCTTTGTACAGGGTTGGAACAGCTTTGTACAGCGTTGGAATACTTTCTACAGGGTTGGAATGCTTTCTAGAGGGTTGGAATGCTTTCTAGAGGGTTGGAATGCTTTCTAGAGGGTTGGAATGCTTCCTACAGGGTTGGAATGCTTTCTACAGAGTTGGAATACCTTTGTACAGGGTTGGAACAGCTTTGTACAGGGTTGGAATACTTTCTACAGGGTTGGAATGCTTTCTACAGGGTTGGAATGCTTTCGACAGAGTTGGAATACCTTTGTACAGAGTCAGAATGTTATGTACAGGGTTGGAATTCTTTCTACAGAGTTGGAATACCTTTGTACAGAGTTGGAATACCTTTGTACAGAGTTGGAATACCTTTGTACAGGGTTGGAACAGCTTTGTACAGGGTTGGAATACTTTCTACAGGGTTGGAATGCTTTCTACAGGGTTGGAATGCTTTCGACACTGTTGGAATACCTTTGTACAGAGTCAGAATGTTATGTACAGGGTTGGAATACTTTCTACAGGGTTGGAATGCTTTCTACAGGGTTTTAATGCTTTCTACAGGGTTGGAATGCTTTCTACAGGGTTGGAATGCTTTCGACAGAGTTGGAATACCTTTGTACAGAGTCAGAATGTTATGTACAGGGTTGGAATTCTTTCTACAGAGTTGGAATACCTTTGTACAGGGTTGGAATACTTTCTACAGGGTTGGAATGCTTTCTAGAGGGTTGGAATGCTTTCGACAGGGTTGGAATGCCTTCGACAGAGTTGGAATACCTTTGTACAGAGTCAGAATGTTATGTACAGTGTTGGAATTCTTTCTACAGAGTTGGAATACCTTTGTACAGAGTTGGAATGCTTTCTACAGGGTTGGAATGCTTTCGACAGAGTTAGAATACCTTTGTACAGAGTCAGAATGTTATGTACAGGGTTGGACTTCTTTCTACAGAGTTGGAATACCATTGTACAGAGTTGGAATGCTTTTTACAGGGTTGGAATACCTTTGTACAGAGTCAGAATGTTATGTACAGGGTTGGACTTCTTTCTACAGAGTTGGAATACTTTTCTACAGAGTTGGAATGCTTTCTACAGGGTTGGAATACCTTTGTACAGAGTTGGAATGCTTTCTACAGGGTTGGCATGCTTTCGACAGAGTTGGAATACCTTTGTACAGAGTCAGAATGTTATGTACAGGGTTGGAATTCTTTCTACAGATTTGGAATACCTTTGTACAGAGTTGGAATGCTTTTTACACGGTTGGAATACCTTTGTACAGAGTCGGAATGTTATGTACAGGGTTGGAATTCTTTCTACAGAGTTGGAATACCTTTGTACAGAGTTGGGATGCTTTCTACAGGGTTGGAATACCTTTGTACAGAGTTGGAATGCTTTCTACAAGGTTGGAATGCTTTCTACAGGGTTGGAATACCTTTGTACAGAGTTGGAATGCTTTCTACAGGGTTGGAATGCTTTCTACAGATTTGGAATACCTTTGTACAGAGTTGGAATGCTTTCTACAGGTTTGGAATACCTTTGTACAGAGTTGGAATGCTTTCTACAGGGTTGGAATACCTTTGTACAGAGTTGGAATGCTTTCTACAGGGTTGGAATGCTTTCTACAGGGTTGGAATGCTTTCGACAGAGTTGGAATACCTTTGTACAGGGTTGGAACAGCTTTGTACAGGGTGGGAATACTTTCTACAGGGTTGGAATGCTTTCTAGAGGGTTGGAATTCATTCTACAGATTTGGAATACCTTTGTACAGAGTTGGAATGCTTTCTACAGGTTTGGAATACCTTTGTACAGAGTCAGAATGTTATGTACAGGGTTGGAATTCTTTCTACAGAGTTGGAATACCTTTGTACAGAGTTGGAATGCTTTCTACAGGGTTGGAATGCTTTCTACATGGTTCGAATGCTTTCGACAGAGTTGGAATACCTTTCTACAGAGTTGGAATGCTTTCTACAGGGTTGGAATACCTTTGTACAGAGTTGGAATGCTTTCTACAAGGTTGGAATGCTTTCTACAGGGTTGGAATACCTTTGTACAGAGTAAGAATGTTATGTACAGTGTTGGAATTCTTTCTACAGAGTTGGAATACCTTTGTACAGAGTTGGAATGCTTTCTACAGGGTTGGAATACCTTTGTACAGAGTTGGAATGCTTTCTACAGGGTTGGAATGCTTTCTACAGGGTTGGAATGCTTTCTACAGGGTTGGAATGCTTTCGACAGATTTGGAATACCTTTGTACAGGGTTGGAATACTTTCTACAGGGTTGGAATGCTTTCTAGAGGGTTGGAATGCTTTCGACAGGGTGGGAATGCTTTCGACAGAGTTGGAATGCTTTCTACAGGGTTGGAATGCTTTCTAGAGGGTTGGAATGCTTTCGACCGGGTTGGAATGCTTTCGACAGTGTTGGAATACCTTTGTACAGAGTCAGAATGTTATGTACAGGGTTGGAATTCTTTCTACAGAGTTGGAATACCTTTGTACAGAGTTGGAATACCTTTGTACAGGGTTGGAACAGCTTTGTACAGCGTTGGCATACTGTCTACAGGGTTGGAATGCTTTCTAGAGGGTTGGAATGCTTTCGACAGGGTTGGAATGCTTCCTACAGGGTTGGAATGCTTTCTACAGGGTTTTAATGCTTTCTACAGGGTTGGAATGCTTTCTACAGGGTTGGAATGCTTTCGACAGGGTTGGAATGCTTTCAACAGGGTGGGAATGCTTTCGACAGAGTTGGAATACCATTGTACAGAGTTGGAATGCTTTTTACACGGTTGGAATACCTTTGTACAGAGTCGGAATGTTATGTACAGGGTTGGAATTCTTTCTACAGAGTTGGAATACCTTTGTACAGAGTTGGGATGCTTTCTACAGGGTTGGAATACCTTTGTACAGAGTTGGAATGCTTTCTACAAGGTTGGAATGCTTTCTACAGGGTTGGAATACCTTTGTACAGAGTTGGAATGCTTTCTACAGGGTTGGAATGCTTTCTACAGATTTGGAATACCTTTGTACAGAGTTGGAATGCTTTCTACAGGTTTGGAATACCTTTGTACAGAGTTGGAATGCTTTCTACAGGGTTGGAATACCTTTGTACAGAGTTGGAATGCTTTCTACAGGGTTGGAATGCTTTCTACAGGGTTGGAATGCTTTCGACAGAGTTGGAATACCTTTGTACAGGGTTGGAACAGCTTTGTACAGGGTGGGAATGCTTTCGACAGAGTTGGAATGCTTTCTACAGGGTTGGAATGCTTTCTAGAGGGTTGGAATGCTTTCGACCGGGTTGGAATGCTTTCGACAGTGTTGGAATACCTTTGTACAGAGTCAGAATGTTATGTACAGGGTTGGAATTCTTTCTACAGAGTTGGAATACCTTTGTACAGAGTTGGAATACCTTTGTACAGGGTTGGAACAGCTTTGTACAGCGTTGGCATACTGTCTACAGGGTTGGAATGCTTTCTAGAGGGTTGGAATGCTTTCGACAGGGTTGGAATGCTTCCTACAGGGTTGGAATGCTTTCTACAGGGTTTTAATGCTTTCTACAGGGTTGGAATGCTTTCTACAGGGTTGGAATGCTTTCGACAGGGTTGGAATGCTTTCAACAGGGTGGGAATGCTTTCGACAGAGTTGGAATACCATTGTACAGAGTTGGAATGCTTTTTACACGGTTGGAATACCTTTGTACAGAGTCGGAATGTTATGTACAGGGTTGGAATTCTTTCTACAGAGTTGGAATACCTTTGTACAGAGTTGGGATGCTTTCTACAGGGTTGGAATACCTTTGTACAGAGTTGGAATGCTTTCTACAAGGTTGGAATGCTTTCTACAGGGTTGGAATACCTTTGTACAGAGTTGGAATGCTTTCTACAGGGTTGGAATGCTTTCTACAGATTTGGAATACCTTTGTACAGAGTTGGAATGCTTTCTACAGGTTTGGAATACCTTTGTACAGAGTTGGAATGCTTTCTACAGGGTTGGAATACCTTTGTACAGAGTTGGAATGCTTTCTACAGGGTTGGAATGCTTTCTACAGGGTTGGAATGCTTTCGACAGAGTTGGAATACCTTTGTACAGGGTTGGAACAGCTTTGTACAGGGTGGGAATACTTTCTACAGGGTTGGAATGCTTTCTAGAGGGTTGGAATTCATTCTACAGATTTGGAATACCTTTGTACAGAGTTGGAATGCTTTCTACAGGTTTGGAATACCTTTGTACAGAGTCAGAATGTTATGTACAGGGTTGGAATTCTTTCTACAGAGTTGGAATACCTTTGTACAGAGTTGGAATGCTTTCTACAGGGTTGGAATGCTTTCTACATGGTTCGAATGCTTTCGACAGAGTTGGAATACCTTTCTACAGAGTTGGAATGCTTTCTACAGGGATGGAATACCTTTGTACAGAGTTGGAATGCTTTCTACAAGGTTGGAATGCTTTCTACAGGGTTGGAATACCTTTGTACAGAGTAAGAATGTTATGTACAGTGCTGGAATTCTTTCTACAGAGTTGGAATACCTTTGTACAGAGTTGGAATGCTTTCTACAGGGTTGGAATACCTTTGTACAGAGTTGGAATGCTTTCTACAGGGTTGGAATGCTTTCTACAGGGTTGGAATGCTTTCTACAGGGTTGGAATGCTTTCGACAGATTTGGAATACCTTTGTACAGGGTTGGAATACTTTCTACAGGGTTGGAATGCTTTCTAGAGGGTTGGAATGCTTTCGACAGGGTGGGAATGCTTTCGACAGAGTTGGAATGCTTTCTACAGGGTTGGAATGCTTTCTAGAGGGTTGGAATGCTTTCGACCGGGTTGGAATGCTTTCGACAGTGTTGGAATACCTTTGTACAGAGTCAGAATGTTATGTACAGGGTTGGAATTCTTTCTACAGAGTTGGAATACCTTTGTACAGAGTTGGAATACCTTTGTACAGGGTTGGAACAGCTTTGTACAGCGTTGGCATACTGTCTACAGGGTTGGAATGCTTTCTAGAGGGTTGGAATGCTTTCCACAGGGTTGGAATGCTTCCTACAGGGTTGGAATGCTTTCTACAGGGTTTTAATGCTTTCTACAGGGTTGGAATGCTTTCTACAGGGTTGGAATGCTTTCGACAGGGTTGGAATGCTTTCAACAGGTTGGGAATGCTTTCGACAGAGTTGGAATACCATTGTACAGAGTTGGAATGCTTTTTACACGGTTGGAATACCTTTGTACAGAGTCGGAATGTTATGTACAGGGTTGGAATTCTTTCTACAGAGTTGGAATACCTTTGTACAGAGTTGGGATGCTTTCTACAGGGTTGGAATACCTTTGTACAGAGTTGGAATGCATTCTACAAGGTTGGAATGCTTTCTACAGGGTTGGAATACCTTTGTACAGAGTTGGAATGCTTTCTACAGGGTTGGAATGCTTTCTACAGGGTTGGAATGCTTTCTACAGGGTTTTAATGCTTTCTACAGGGTTGGAATGCTTTCTACAGGGTTGGAATGCTTTCGACAGAGTTGGAATACCTTTGTACAGAGTCAGAATGTTATGTTCAGGGATGGAATTCTTTCTACAGAGTTGGAATACCTTTGTACAGAGTTGGAATACCTTTGTACAGGGTTGGAACAGCTTTGTACAGCGTTGGAATACTTTCTACAGGGTTGGAATGCTTTCTAGAGGGTTGGAATGCTTTCGACAGGGTGGGAATGCTTTCGACAGAGTTGGAATGCTTTCTACAGGGTTGGAATGCTTTCTAGAGGGTTGGAATGCCTTCGACAGGGTGGGAATGCTTTCGACAGAGTAGGAATACCATTGTACAGAGTTGGAATGCCTTTTACACGGTTGGCATACCTTTGTACAGAGTCGGAATGTTATGTACAGGGTTGGAATTCTTTCTACAGAGTTGGAATACTTTTCTACAGAGTTGGAATGCTTTCTACAGGGTTGGAATACCTTTGTACAGAGTTGGAATGCTTTCTACAGGGTTGGAATGCTTTCGACAGAGTTGGAATACCTTTGTACAGAGTCAGAATGTTATGTACAGGGTTGGAATTCTTTCTACAGATTTGGAATACCTTTGTACAGAGTTGGAATGCTTTCTACAGGTTTGGAATACCTTTGTACAGAGTTGGAATGCTTTCTACAGGGTTGGAATACCTTTGTACAGAGTTGGAATGCTTTCTACAGGGTTGGAATGCTTTCGACAGAGTTGGAATACCTTTGTACAGGGTTGGAACAGCTTTGTACAGGGTGGAAATACTTTCTACAGGGTTGGAATGCTTTCTAGAGGGTTGGATTTCTTTCTACAGATTTGGAATACCTTTGTACAGAGTTGGAATGCTTTCTACAGGTTTGGAATACCTTTGTACAGAGTCAGAATGTTATGTACAGGGTTGGAATTCTTTCTACAGAGTTGGAATACCTTTGTACAGAGTTGGAATGCTTTCTACAGGGTTGGAATGCTTTCTACATGGTTCGAATGCTTTCGCGAGAGTTGGAATACCTTTGTACAGAGTTGGAATGCTTTCTACAGGGTTGGAATACCTTTGTACAGAGTTGGAATGCTTTCTACAAGGTTGGAATGCTTTCTACAGGGTTGGAATACCTTTGTACAGAGTTGGAATGCTTTCTACAGGGTTGGAATGCTTTCTACAGGGTTTTAATGCTTTCTACAGGGTTGGAATGCTTTCTACAGGGTTGGAATGCTTTCGACAGAGTTGGAATACCTTTGTACAGAGTCAGAATGTTATGTTCAGGGTTGGAATTCTTTCTACAGAGTTGGAATACCTTTGTACAGAGTTGGAATACCTTTGTACAGGGTTGGAACAGCTTTGTACAGCGTTGGAATACTTTCTACAGGGTTGGAATGCTTTCTAGAGGGTTGGAATGCTTTCTAGAGGGTTGGAATGCTTTCTACAGGGTTGGAATGCTTTCTACAGGGTTGGAATGCTTTCTACAGAGTTGGAATACCTTTGTACAGGGTTGGAACAGCTTTGTACAGGGTTGGAATACTTTCTACAGGGTTGGAATGCTTTCTAGAGGGTTGTAATGCTTTCGACAGGGTTGGAATGCCTTCGACAGAATTGGAATACCTTTGTGCAGGGTTGGAATGCTTTCTACAGTGTTGGAATGCTTTCTACAGGGTTAGAATGGTTTCGACAGAGTTGGAATACCTTTGTACAGAGTTGGCATAACTTTGTACAGGGTTGGAATGCTTTCTACAGGGATGGAATGCTTTCGACAGAGATGGAATACCTTTGTTCAGAGTTGCAAAGCTTTCTACAGGGTTGGAATACTTTCTACAGGATTGGAATGCTTTCTAGAGGGTTGGAATGCTTTCTACAGGGTGGGAATGCTTCCTAGAGGGTTGGAATTCTTTCGACAGGGTTGGAATGCTTTCGACAGAGTTGGAACACCTTTGTACAGAGTTGGAATAACTTTGTAGAGGGTAGGAATACTTTCTACAGGGCTGTAATACTTTCTACAGGGGTGGAATATTTTCTACAGGGTTGGAATGCTTTCTAGAGTGTTGGAATGCTTTCTACAGGGTTGGAATGCTTTCGACAGGGTTGGAATGCTTCCGACAGAGTTGGAATACCTTTGTACAGAGTTGGAATAACTTTGTACAGGGTAGGAATACTTTCTACAGGGTTGGAATACTTTCTACACGGTTGGAATGCTTTCGACAGAGTTGGAATGCTTTCTACAGGGTTGGAATGCTTTCTACAGGGTTGGAATGCTTTCTGCAGGGTTGGAATGCTTTCTACAGTGTTGGAATGCTTTCTACAGGGTTGGAATGATTTCTACAGGGTTGGTGTGCTTTCTACAGGGTTGGAATACCTTTGTACAGTGTTGGAATACCTTTGTACAGTGTTGGAATACCTTTGTACAAGGTTGGAATACCTTTGTACAGGGTTGGAATACCTTTGTACATGGTTGGATTGCTTTCAACAGAGTTGGAATGCTTTCTACAGAATTGGAATGCATTCTACAGGGTTGGAATTTTTTCGGCAGGGTTGGAATACCTTTGTACAGAGTTAGAATGTTTTGTACAGAGTAGGAGTGCTTTCTACAGGGTTGGAACGCTTCCTACAGGGTTAGACTGGTTTCGACAGATTTGGAATACCTTTGTACAGGGTTGGAATGTTTTCTACAGGGGTGGAATACTTTCTACAGGGTTGGAATGCTTTCTAGAGGGTTGGAATGCTTTCTAGAGGGTTGGAATGCTTTCTAGAGGGTTGGAATGCTTTCTAGAGGGTTGGAATGCTTTCTACAGGGTTGGAATGCTTTCGACAGAGTTGGAATGCTTTCTACAGTGTTGGAATGCTTTCGACAGGGTTGGAATGCTTTCTACAGGGTTGGAATGCTTTCTACAGGGTTGGAATACCTTTGTACAGAGTTGGAATGCTTTCTACAGGGTTGGAATGCTTTCGACAGAGTTGGAATACCTTTGTACAGAGTCAGAATGTTATGTACAGGGTTGGAATTCTTTCTACAGATTTGGAATACCTTTGTACAGAGTTGGAATGCTTTCTACAGGGTTGGAATGCTTTCTACAGGGTTGGAATGCTTTCGACAGAGTTGGAATACCTTTGTACAGGGTTGGAACAGCTTTGTACAGGGTGGGAATACTTTCTACAGGGTTGGAATGCTTTCTAGAGGGTTGGAATTCTTTCTACAGATTTGGAATACCTTTGTACAGAGTTGGAATGCTTTCTACATGTTTGGAATACCTTTGTACAGAGTCAGAATGTTATGTACAGGGTTGGAATTCTTTCTACAGAGTTGGAATACCTTTGTACAGAGTTGGAATGCTTTCTACAGGGTTGGAATGCTTTCGACAGAGTTGGAATACCTTTGTACAGAGTCAGAATGTTATGTACAGGGTTGGAATTCTTCCTACAGATTTGGAATACCTTTGTACAGAGTTGGAATGCTTTCTACAGGGTTGGAATGCTTTCTACAGGGTTGGAATGCTTTCGACAGAGTTGGAATACCTTTGTACAGGGTTGGATCAGCTTTGTACAGGGTGGGAATACTTTCTACAGGGTTGGAATGCTTTCTAGAGGGTTGGAATTCTTTCTACAGATTTGGAATACCTTTGTACAGAGTTGGAATGCTTTCTACAGGTTTGGAATACCTTTGTACAGAGTCAGAATGTTATGTACGGGGTTGGAATTCTTTCTACAGAGTTGGAATACCTTTGTACAGAGTTGGAATGCTTTCTACAGGGTTGGAATGCTTTCTACATGGTTCGAATGCTTTCGACAGAGTTGGAATACCTTTGTACAGAGTTGGAATGCTTTCTACAGGGTTGGAATACCCTTGTACAGAGTTGGAATGCATTCTACAGGGTTGGAAGGCTTTCGACAGAGTTGGAATACCTTTGTACAGGGTTGGAACAGCTTTGTACAGGGTGGGAATACTTTCTACAGGGTTGGAATGCTTTCTAGAGGGTTGGAATTCTTTCTACAGATTTGGAATACCTTTGTACAGAGTTGGAATGCTTTCTACAGTGTTGGAATGCTTTCGACAGGGTTGGAATGCTTTCTACAGGGTTGGAATGCTTTCTACAGGGTTGGAATGCTTTCTACAGGGTTGGAATACCTTTGTACAGAGTTGGAATGCTTTCTACAGGGTTGGAATACCTTTGTACAGAGTTGGAATGCTTTCTACAGGGTTGGAATGCTTTCTACAGGGTTGGAATGCTTTCGACAGAGTTGGAATACCTTTGTACAGGGTTGGAACAGCTTTGTACAGGGTGGGAATACTTTCTACAGGGTTGGAATGCTTTCTAGAGGGTTGGAATTCTTTCTACAGATTTGGAATACCTTTGTACAGAGTTGGAATGCTTTCTACATGTTTGGCATACCTTTGTACAGAGTCAGAATGTTATGTACAGGGTTGGAATTCTTTCTACAGAGTTGGAATACCTTTGTACAGAGTTGGAATGCTTTCTACAGGGTTGGAATGCTTTCGACAGAGTTGGAATACCTTTGTACAGAGTCAGAATGTTATGTACAGGGTTGGAATTCTTCCTACAGATTTGGAATACCTTTGTACAGAGTTGGAATGCTTTCTACAGGTTTGGAATACCTTTGTACAGAGTTGGAATGCTTTCTACAGGGTTGGAATACCTTTGTACAGAGTTGGAATGCTTTCTACAGGGTTGGAATGCTTTCTACAGGGTTGGAATGCTTTCGACAGAGTTGGAATACCTTTGTACAGGGTTGGATCAGCTTTGTACAGGGTGGGAATACTTTCTACAGGGTTGGAATGCTTTCTAGAGGGTTGGAATTCTTTCTACAGATTTGGAATACCTTTGTACAGAGTTGGAATGCTTTCTACAGGTTTGGAATACCTTTGTACAGAGTCAGAATGTTATGTACGGGGTTGGAATTCTTTCTACAGAGTTGGAATACCTTTGTACAGAGTTGGAATGCTTTCTACAGGGTTGGAATGCTTTCTACATGGTTCGAATGCTTTCGACAGAGTTGGAATACCTTTGTACAGAGTTGGAATGCTTTCTACAGGGTTGGAATACCTTTGTACAGAGTTGGAATGCTTTCTACAAGGTTGGAATGCTTTCTACAGGGTTGGAATACCTTGTACAGAGTTGGAATGCTTTCTAGAGGGTTGGAATGCTTTCTACAGTGTTGGAATGCTTTCGACAGGGTTGGAATGCTTCCGACAGAGTTGGAATACCTTTGTACAGAGTTGGAATAACTTTGTACAGGGTAGGAATACTTTCTACAGGGTTGGAATACTTTCTACAGTGTTGGAATGCTTTCGACAGAGTTGGAATGCTTTCTACAGGGTTGGAATGCTTTCTACAGGGTTGGAATGCTTTCTACAGGGTTGGAATGCTTTCTACAGGGTTGGAATGCTTTCTACAGCGTTGGAATGATTTCTACAGGGTTGGTATGCTTTCTACAGGGTTGGAATACCTTTGTACAGTGTTGGAATACCTTTGTACAGTGTTGGAATACCTTTGTACAAGGTTGGAATACCTTTGTACAGGGTTGGAATACCTTTGTACATGGTTGGATTGCTTTCTACAGAGTTGGAATGCTTTCTACAGGATTGGAATGCATTCTACAGGGTTGGAATTTTTTCGGCAGGGCTGGAATACCTTTGTACAGAGTTAGAATGTTATGTACAGAGTAGGAGTGCTTTCTACAGGGTTGGAACGCTTCCTACAGGGTTAGACTGGTTTCGACAGATTTGGAATACCTTTGTACAGGGTTGGAATGCTTTCTACAGAGTTGGAATACCCTTGTACAGGGTTGGAATGCTTTCTACAGGGTTGGAATGCTTTCGACAGGGTTGGAATGCTTTCTACAGGGTTGGAATGCTTTCTACAGGGTTGGAATGCTTTCAACAGGGTTGCAATGTTTTCTACAGGGTTGGAATGCTTTCGACAGGGTTGGAATGCTTTCGACAGAGTTGGAATACCTTTGTACAGAGTTGGAATGCTTTCAACAGGGTTGCAATGCTTTCTACAGGGTTGGAATGCTTTCGACAGGTTTGGAATGCTTTCGACAGAGTTGGAATACCTTTGTGCAGGGTTGCAATGCTTTCTACAGGGTTGGAATGCTTTCTACAGGGTTGGAATGCTTTCTACAGGGTTGGAATGCTTTCTACAGGGTTGGAATGCTTTCTACAGGGTTAGAATGGTTTCGACAGAGTTGGAATACCTTTGTACAGAGTTGGAATAACTTTGTACAGGGCTGGAATGCTTTCTACAGGGTTGGAATGCTTTCGACAGAGATGGAATACCATTGTTCAGAGTTGCAAAGCTTTCTACAGGGTTGGAATACTTTCTACAGGATTGGAACGTTTTGTACGGCGTTGGAATGCTTTCTACAGGGTGGGAATGCTTCCTAGAGGGTTGGAATTCTTTCGACAGGGTTGGAATGCTTTCGACAGAGATGGAACACCTTTGTACAGAGTTGGAATACCTTTGTACAGGGTTGGAATGCTTTCTACAGGGTTGGTATGCTTTCCACAGGGTTGGAATACCTTTGTACAGTGTTGGAATACCTTTGTACAGGGTTGGAATACCTTTGTACAAGGCTGGAATACCTTTGTACAGGGTTGGAATGCTTTCTACAGAGCTGGAATGCTTTCTACAGGATTGGAATGCTTTCCACAGGATTGGAATGTTTTGTACGGGGTTGGAATGCTTTCTACAGGGTGGGAATGCTTCCTAGAGGGTTGGAATTCTTTCGACAGAGTTGGAATACCTTTGTACAGAGTTGGAATGCTTTCTACAGTGTTGGAATTCTTTCGATAGAGTTGGAATACCTTTGTACAGAGTTGGAATACCTTTGTACAGAGTTGGAATGCTTTCTACAGAGTTGGAATGCTTTCTACAGGATTGGAATGCTTTCTACAGGGTTGGAATGCTTTCTACAGGGTTGGAATGCTTATTACAGGGTTGGAATGCTTTCGACAGAGCTGGAATGCTTTCGACAGAGTTGGTATTCTTTCGACAGAATTGGAATACCTTTGTACAGAGTTGGAATGCTTTCTACAGGGTTGGAATGCTTTCGACAGAGTTGGAATACCATTGTACAGGGTTCGAATGCTTTCTACAGGGTTGGAATTCTTTCTACAGGGTTGGAATGCTTTCTACAGGGTTGGAATGCTTTCTAGAGGGTTGGAATGCTTTCGACAGAGTTGGAATGCTTTAGACAGAGTTGGAGTACCTTTGTACAGGGTTGGAATACCTTTGTATAGGGTTGGAATGCTTCCTACAGGGTGCAATGCTTTCTACAGGGTTGGAATGCTTTCGACAGAGCTGAAATGCTTTCGACAGATTTGGTATTCTTTCGACAGAGTTGGAATACCTTTGTACAGAGTTGGAATGCTTTCTACAGGGTTGGAATGCTTTCTGCAGGGTTGGTATGCTTTCGACAGAGTTGGAATACCGTAATGCTACATAACGTTATACGTTATTACGTAACAGTATGTAACGTTATACGTTATACGGTAGTAGTATATAACGTTATACGTTATAAGGTAATAGTATATAACGTTCTACGTTATAAGGTAATGGTATATAACGTATAACGTTGTAAGATAACAGTATATTAAGTATAACGATATAAGGTAATAGTATATAACGTTATTCGTTATAACGTAATGCCACATAACGTTATACGATATGAGGTAATAGTATATAACGATATACATTATAACGTAGTGCTACATAACGTTATACGTTATAAGGTAAGAGTATATAACGTTATACGTTATAACGTAGTGCTACATAACGTTATACGTTATAAGGTAATAGTATATTACGTTATACGTTATAACGTAATGCTACATAACGCTATACGTTATAACGTAATAGTATACAACGAAATACGTTATAACGTAATGCTACATAACGTTATACGTTATAACGTAATAGTATACAACGTTACACGTTATAACGTAATGCTACATAACGTTATACGTTATAACGTCGTGCTACGTAACGTTATACATTATAACGTAATAGTATACAACGTTATACGTTATAACGTAATGCTACATAACGTTATACGTTATAACGTAATAGTATACAACGTTATACGTTATAACGTAATGCTATCTAACGTTATACGTTATAACGTAATGCTCCATAACGTTATACGTTATAACGTAATAGTATACGACGTTATATGTTATAGCGTAATGCTACATAACGTTATACGTTATAACGTAATAGTATACAACGTTATACGTTATAACGTAATGCTATCTAACGTTATACGTTATAACGTAATGCTCCATAACGTTATACGTTATAACGTAATGCTATCTAACGTTATACGTTATAACCTAATGCTACATAACGTTATACGTTATAAGGTAATAGTATACAACGTATAACGTTATAAGGTAACAATATATAAGTATATACGTTATAACGTAATGCTACATAACATTATACGTTATAAATATATAGTATACAACGTTATATGTTATAGCATAATGCTACATTACGTTACACGTTATAACGTAATGCTACATAACGTTATACGTTATAAGGTAGTAGTATACAACGTTATACGTTATAACGTAATGCTACATAACGTTATACGTTATAACGTACTAGTATACAACGTTATACGTTATAACGTACTAGTATACAACGTTATACGTTATAACGTACTAGTATACAACGTTATACGTTATAACGTCGTGCTACATAACGTTATACGTTATAACGTAATAGTATACAACGTTATACGTTATAACGTAATGCTACATAACGTTATACGTTATAAGGTAATAGTATACAACGTTATATGTTATAGCATGATGCTACATAACGTTATACGTTATAACGTAATGCTACATAACGTTATACGTTATAAGGTAGTAGTATACAACGTTATACGTTATAACGTAATGCTACATAACGTTATACGTTATAAGGTACTAGTATACAACGTTATACGTTATAACGTCGTGCTACATATCGTTATACGTTATAAGGTAAGCGTATATAACGTTATACGTTATGGCGTAATGCTACATAACATTATACGTTATAAGGTAATAGTATATAACGTTACACGTTATAACGTAGTGCTACATAACGTTATACGTTATAACGTAATAGTATAAAACGTTATACGTTATAACGTAATGCTATATAACGTTATACGTTATAAGGTAACAGTATATAACGTTATACGTTAGAACGTAATGCTACATAACGTTATACGTTATAAGGTAATAGTATATGACGATATACGTTATAACGTAGTGCTACATAACGTTATACGTTATAAGGTAATAGTATATAACGTTATACGTTATAACGTAATGCTACATAACGTAATACGTTATAAGGTAACAGTACATAGCGTTATACGATATAACGTAGTGCTACATAACGTTATACGTTATAACGTGGTGCTACATAACGTTATACGTTATAACGTAATGCTACATATCGTTATACGTTATAACGTAATAGTATACAACGTTATACGTTATAACGTAATACTACATAACGTTATACGTTATAACGTAATAGTATACAACGTTATACGTTATAACGTAATGCTATATATCGTTATACGTTATAAGGTAATAGTATACAACGTTTTACGTTATAACCTAATGCTACATAACGTTATACGTTCTAAGGTAATAATATATAACGTATAACGTTATAAGGTAACAATATATAACGATATACGTTATAACGTAATGCTACATAACGTTATACGTTATAAGGTACTAGTATACAACGTTATACGTTATAACGTAATGCGACATAACGTTATACGTTATAACGCAATAGTATACATCGTTATACGTTATAACGTAATGCTACATAACGTTATACGTTAAAAGGTAATAGTATATAACGTTATACGTTATAACGCAGTGCTACATAACGTTATACGTTATAACGTAATAGTATACAACGTTATACGTTATAACGTAATGCTATATATCGTTATACGTTATAAGGTAATAGTATATAACGTATAACGTTATCAGGTAACAATATATAACGAAATACGTTATAACGTAATGCTACATAACGTTATACGTTATCAGGTAATAGTATATAACGTTATACGTTATAGCGTAATGCTACATAACGTTATACGTTATAAGGTAATAGTATATAACGTTATACGTTATAACGCAGTGCTACATAACGTTATACGTTATAACGTAATAGTATACAACGTTATACGTTATAACGTAATGCTATATATCGTTATACGTTATAAGGTAATAGTATATAACGTATAACGTTATAAGGTAACAATATATAACGAAATACGTTATAACGTAATGCTACATAACGTTATACGTTATAACGTAATGCTACATAACGTCATACGTTATAAGGTAATAGTATATAACGTATAACGTTATATGGTAACAACATATAACGATATACGTTATAACGTAATGCTACATAACGTTATACGTTATAAGGTAACAGTATATAACGTTATAAGTTAGAACGTAATGCTACATAACGTTATACTATATAAGGTAATAGTATATAACGATATACGTTATAACGTAGAGCTACATAACGTTATACGTTATAACGTAAGAGTATATAACGTTATACGTTATTACGTAATGCTACATAACGTTGTACGTTATAAGGTATTAGTATATAACGTTATACGTTAGAACGTAGTGCTACATAACGGTATACGTTATAACGTAATAGTATAGAACGTTATACGTTATAACGTAATGCTACATAACGTTATACGTTATAACGTAATAGTATACAACGTTATACGTTATAACGTAATGCTATCTAACGTTATACGTTATAACGTAATAGTATTCAACGTTATACGTTATAACGTAATGCTACATATCGTTATACGTTATAACGTAATAGTATACAACGTTATACGTTATAACGTAATGCTACATAACGTTATACGTTATAACGTAATAGTATACAACGTTATACGTTATAACGTAATGCTACATAACGTTATACGTTATAACGTAATAGTATACAACGTTATACGTTATAACGTAATGCTACATATCGTTATACGTTATAACGTAATAGTATACAACGTTATACGTTATAACGTAATAGTATACAACGAAATACGTTATAACGTAATGCTACATAACGTTATACGTTATAAGGTAATAGTATATAACGTTATACGTTATAGCGTAATGCTACATAACGTAATACGTTATAAGGTAACAGTACATAGCGTTATACGATATAACGTAGTGCTACATAACGTTATACGTTATAACGTGGTGCTACATAACGTTATACGTTATAACGTCGTGCTACATTACGTTATACGTTATAACGTAATAGTATACAACGTTATACGTTATAACGTAATGCTACATAACGTTATACGTTATAACGTAATAGTATACAACGTTATACGTTATAACGTAATGCTATCTAACGTTATACGTTATAACGTAATAGTATTCAACGTTATACGTTATAACGTAATGCTACATATCGTTATACGTTATAACGTAATAGTATACAACGTTATACGTTATAACGTACTAGTATACAACGTTATACGTTATAACGTCGTGCTACATAACGTTATACGTTATAACGTAATAGTATATAACGTATATCGTTATAAGGTAACAATATATAACGAAATACGTTATAACGTAATGCTACATAACGTTATACGTTATAAGGTAATAGTATATAACGTTGTACGTTATAACGTAGTGCTACATAACGTTATACGTTATAACGTAATAGAATACAACGTTATACGTTATAACGTGGTGCTACATAACGTTATACGTTATAACGTCGTGCTACATAACGTTATACGTTATAAGGTAATAGTATATAACGTTGTACGTTATAACGTAGTGCTACATAACGTTATACGTTATAACGTTATAGAATACAACGTTATACGTTATAACGTAATGCTACATATCGTTATACGTTATAAGGTAATAGTATATAACGTATAACGTTATAAGGTAACAATATATAACGAAATACGTTATAACGTAATGCTACATAACGTTATACGTTATAAGGTAAGCGTATATAACGTTATACGTTATGGCGTAATGCTACATAACATTATACGTTATAAGGTAATAGTATATCACGTTACACGTTATAACGTAGTGCTACATAACGTTATACGTTATAACGTAATAGTATAAAACGTTATACGTTATAACGTTATGCTACATAACGTCATACGTTATAAGGTAATAGTATATAACGTATAACGTTATATGGTAACAATATATAACGATATACGTTATAACGTAATGCTACATAACCTTATACGTTATAAGGTAACAGTATATAACGTTATACGTTAGAACGTAATGCTACATAACGTTATACGATATAAGGTAATAGTATATAACGATATACGTTATAACGTAGTGCTACATAACGTTATACGTTATAAGGTATGAGTATATAAAGTTATACGTTATTACGTAATGCTACATAACGTTGTACGTTATAAGGTAATAGTATATAACGTTATACGTTATAACGTAGTGCTACATAACGTTATACGTTATAACGTACTAGTATAGAACGTTATACGTTATAACGTAATGCTACATAACGTTATACGTTATAACGTAATAGTATAGAACGTTATACGTTATAACGTAATGCTACATAACGTTATACGTTATAACGTAATAGTATACAACGTTATACGTTATAACGTAATGCTACATAACGTTATACGTTATAACGTAATAGTATACAACGTTATACGTTATAACGTAATGCTACATAACGTTATACGTTATAAGGTAATAGTATACCAGTTTATACGTTATAACGTAATGCTACATAACGTTATACGTTATAACGTAATAGTATACAACGTTATACGTTATAACGTAATGCTACATAACGTTATACGTTATAACGTAATAGTATACAACGTTATACGTTATAACGTAATGCTACATATCGTTATACGTTATAACGTAATAGTATACAACGTTATACGTTATAACGTAATACTACATAACGTTATACGTTATAACGTAATAGTATACAACGTTATACGTTATAACGTAATGCTATATATCGTTATACGTTATAAGGTAATAGTATATAACGTTATACGTTATAACCTAATGCTACATAACGTTATACGTTATAAGGTAATAATATATAACGTATAACTTTATAAGGTAACAATATATAACGATATACGTTATAACGGAATGCTACATAACGTTATACGTTATAAGGTACTAGTATACAACGTTATAAGTTATAACGTAATGCTACATAACGTTATACGTTATAACGCAATAGTATACATCGTTATACGTTATAACGTAATGCTACATAACGTTATACGTTAAAAGGTAATAGTATATAACGTTATACGTTATAACGCAGTGCTACATAACGTTATACGTTATAACGTAATAGTATACAACGTTATACGTTATAACGTAATGCTATATATCGTTATACGTTATAAGGTAATAGTATATAACGTATAACGTTATAAGGTAACAATATATAACGAAATACGTTATAACGTAATGCTACATAACGTTATACGTTATAAGGTAACAGTATATAACGTTATACGTTAGAACGTAATGCTACATAACGTTATACGATATAAGGTAATCGTATATAACGATATACGTTATGACGTAGTGCTACATAACGTTATACGTTATAAGGTAAGAGTATATAACGTTATACGTTATTACGTAATGCTACATAACGTTGTACGTTATAAGGTATTAGTATATAACGATATACGTTATAACGTAGTGCTACATAACGTTATACGTTATAACGTAATAGTATAGAACGTTATACGTTATAACGTAATGCTACATAACGTTATACGTTATAACGTAATAGTATACAACGTTATACGTTATAACGTAATGCTACATAACGTTATACGTTATAACGTAATAGTATACAACGTTATACGTTATATCGTAATGCTACATAACGTTATACGTTATAACGTAATAGTATACCACGTTATACGTTATAACGTAATGCTACATAACGTTATATGTTATAAGGTAATAGTATATAACGTTATACGTTATAGCGTAGTGCTACATAACGTTATACGTTATAAGGTAATAGTATATAACGTTATACGTTATAACGTAATGCTACATAACGTAATACGTTATAAGGTAACAGTACATAGCGTTATACGATATAACGTAGTGCTACATAACGTTATACGTTATAACGTGGTGCTACATAACGTTATACGTTATAACGTAATGCTACATATCGTTATACGTTATAACGTAATAGTATACAACGTTATACGTTATAACGTAATACTACATAACGTTATACGTTATAACGTAATAGTATACAACGTTATACGTTATAACGTAATGCTATATATCGTTATACGTTATAAGGTAATAGTATACAACGTTATACGTTATAACCTAATGCTACATGACGTTATACGTTATAAGGTAATAATATATAACGTATAACGTTATAAGGTAACAATATATAACGATATACGTTATAACGTAATGCTACATAACGTTATACGTTATAAGGTACTAGTATACAACGTTATACGTTATAACGTAATGCGACATAACGTTATACGTTATAACGCAATAGTATACATCGTTATACGTTATAACGTAATGCTACATAACGTTATACGTTAAAAGGTAATAGTATATAACGTTATACGTTATAACGCAGTGCTACATAACGTTATACGTTATAACGTAATAGTATACAACGTTATACGTTATAACGTAATGCTATATATCGTTATACGTTATAAGGTAATAGTATATAACGTATAACGTTATAAGGTAACAATATATAACGAAATACGTTATAACGTAATGCTACATAACGTTATACGTTATCAGGTAATAGTATATAACGTTATACGTTATAGCGTAATGCTACATAACGTTATACGTTATAAGGTAATAGTATATAACGTTATACGTTATAACGTAGTGCTACATAACGTGATACGTTATTACGTAATAGTATACAACGTTATACGTTATAACGTAATGCTACATAACGTCATACGTTATAAGGTAACAGTACATAGCGTTATACGATATAACGTAGTGCTACATAACGTTATACGTTATAACGTGGTGCTACATAACGTTATACGTTATAACGTAATGCTACATATCGTTATACGTTATAACGTAATAGTATACAACGTTATACGTTATAACGTAATACTACATAACGTTATACGTTATAACGTAATAGTATACAACGTTATACGTTATAACGTAATGCTATATATCGTTATACGTTATAAGGTAATAGTATACAACGTTTTACGTTATAACCTAATGCTACATAACGTTATACGTTCTAAGGTAATAATATATAACGTATAACGTTATAAGGTAACAATATATAACGATATACGTTATAACGTAATGCTACATAACGTTATACGTTATAAGGTACTAGTATACAACGTTATACGTTATAACGTAATGCGACATAACGTTATACGTTATAACGCAATAGTATACATCGTTATACGTTATAACGTAATGCTACATAACGTTATACGTTAAAAGGTAATAGTATATAACGTTATACGTTATAACGCAGTGCTACATAACGTTATACGTTATAACGTAATAGTATACAACGTTATACGTTATAACGTAATGCTATATATCGTTATACGTTATAAGGTAATAGTATATAACGTATAACGTTATCAGGTAACAATATATAACGAAATACGTTATAACGTAATGCTACATAACGTTATACGTTATCAGGTAATAGTATATAACGTTATACGTTATAGCGTAATGCTACATAACGTTATACGTTATAAGGTAATAGTATATAACGTTATACGTTATAACGCAGTGCTACATAACGTTATACGTTATAACGTAATAGTATACAACGTTATACGTTATAACGTAATGCTATATATCGTTATACGTTATAAGGTAATAGTATATAACGTATAACGTTATAAGGTAACAATATATAACGAAATACGTTATAACGTAATGCTACATAACGTTATACGTTATAACGTAATGCTACATAACGTCATACGTTATAAGGTAATAGTATATAACGTATAACGTTATATGGTAACAACATATAACGATATACGTTATAACGTAATGCTACATAACGTTATACGTTATAAGGTAACAGTATATAACGTTATAAGTTAGAACGTAATGCTACATAACGTTATACTATATAAGGTAATAGTATATAACGATATACGTTATAACGTAGAGCTACATAACGTTATACGTTATAACGTAAGAGTATATAACGTTATACGTTATTACGTAATGCTACATAACGTTGTACGTTATAAGGTATTAGTATATAACGTTATACGTTAGAACGTAGTGCTACATAACGGTATACGTTATAACGTAATAGTATAGAACGTTATACGTTATAACGTAATGCTACATAACGTTATACGTTATAACGTAATAGTATACAACGTTATACGTTATAACGTAATGCTATCTAACGTTATACGTTATAACGTAATAGTATTCAACGTTATACGTTATAACGTAATGCTACATATCGTTATACGTTATAACGTAATAGTATACAACGTTATACGTTATAACGTAATGCTACATAACGTTATACGTTATAACGTAATAGTATACAACGTTATACGTTATAACGTAATGCTACATAACGTTATACGTTATAACGTAATAGTATACAACGTTATACGTTATAACGTAATGCTACATATCGTTATACGTTATAACGTAATAGTATACAACGTTATACGTTATAACGTAATAGTATACAACGAAATACGTTATAACGTAATGCTACATAACGTTATACGTTATAAGGTAATAGTGTATAACGTTATACGTTATAGCGTAATGCTACATAACGTAATACGTTATAAGGTAACAGTACATAGCGTTATACGATATAACGTAGTGCTACATAACGTTATACGTTATAACGTGGTGCTACATAACGTTATACGTTATAACGTCGTGCTACATTACGTTATACGTTATAACGTAATAGTATACAACGTTATACGTTATAACGTAATGCTACATAACGTTATACGTTATAACGTAATAGTATACAACGTTATACGTTATAACGTAATGCTATCTAACGTTATACGTTATAACGTAATAGTATTCAACGTTATACGTTATAACGTAATGCTACATATCGTTATACGTTATAACGTAATAGTATACAACGTTATACGTTATAACGTACTAGTATACAACGTTATACGTTATAACGTCGTGCTACATAACGTTATACGTTATAACGTAATAGTATATAACGTATATCGTTATAAGGTAACAATATATAACGAAATACGTTATAACGTAATGCTACATAACGTTATACGTTATAAGGTAATAGTATATAACGTTGTACGTTATAACGTAGTGCTACATAACGTTATACGTTATAACGTAATAGAATACAACGTTATACGTTATAACGTGGTGCTACATAACGTTATACGTTATAACGTCGTGCTACATAACGTTATACGTTATAAGGTAATAGTATATAACGTTGTACGTTATAACGTAGTGCTACATAACGTTATACGTTATAACGTTATAGAATACAACGTTATACGTTATAACGTAATGCTACATATCGTTATACGTTATAAGGTAATAGTATATAACGTATAACGTTATAAGGTAACAATATATAACGAAATACGTTATAACGTAATGCTACATAACGTTATACGTTATAAGGTAAGCGTATATAACGTTATACGTTATGGCGTAATGCTACATAACATTATACGTTATAAGGTAATAGTATATCACGTTACACGTTATAACGTAGTGCTACATAACGTTATACGTTATAACGTAATAGTATAAAACGTTATACGTTATAACGTTATGCTACATAACGTCATACGTTATAAGGTAATAGTATATAACGTATAACGTTATATGGTAACAATATATAACGATATACGTTATAACGTAATGCTACATAACCTTATACGTTATAAGGTAACAGTATATAACGTTATACGTTAGAACGTAATGCTACATAACGTTATACGATATAAGGTAATAGTATATAACGATATACGTTATAACGTAGTGCTACATAACGTTATACGTTATAAGGTATGAGTATATAAAGTTATACGTTATTACGTAATGCTACATAGCGTTGTACGTTATAAGGTAATAGTATATAACGTTATACGTTATAACGTAGTGCTACATAACGTTATACGTTATAACGTACTAGTATAGAACGTTATACGTTATAACGTAATGCTACATAACGTTATACGTTATAACGTAATAGTATAGAACGTTATACGTTATAACGTAATGCTACATAACGTTATACGTTATAACGTAATAGTATACAACGTTATACGTTATAACGTAATGCTACATAACGTTATACGTTATAACGTAATAGTATACAACGTTATACGTTATAACGTAATGCTACATAACGTTATACGTTATAAGGTAATAGTATACCAGTTTATACGTTATAACGTAATGCTACATAACGTTATACGTTATAACGTAATAGTATACAACGTTATACGTTATAACGTAATGCTACATAACGTTATACGTTATAACGTAATAGTATACAACGTTATACGTTATAACGTAATGCTACATATCGTTATACGTTATAACGTAATAGTATACAACGTTATACGTTATAACGTAATACTACATAACGTTATACGTTATAACGTAATAGTATACAACGTTATACGTTATAACGTAATGCTATATATCGTTATACGTTATAAGGTAATAGTATATAACGTTATACGTTATAACCTAATGCTACATAACGTTATACGTTATAAGGTAATAATATATAACGTATAACTTTATAAGGTAACAATATATAACGATATACGTTATAACGGAATGCTACATAACGTTATACGTTATAAGGTACTAGTATACAACGTTATAAGTTATAACGTAATGCTACATAACGTTATACGTTATAACGCAATAGTATACATCGTTATACGTTATAACGTAATGCTACATAACGTTATACGTTAAAAGGTAATAGTATATAACGTTATACGTTATAACGCAGTGCTACATAACGTTATACGTTATAACGTAATAGTATACAACGTTATACGTTATAACGTAATGCTATATATCGTTATACGTTATAAGGTAATAGTATATAACGTATAACGTTATAAGGTAACAATATATAACGAAATACGTTATAACGTAATGCTACATAACGTTATACGTTATAAGGTAATAGTATATAACGTTATACGTTATAGCGTAATGCTACATAACGTTATACGTTATAAGGTAATAGTATATAACGTTCTACGATATAACGTAGTGCTACATAACGTGATACGTTATTACGTAATAGTATACAACGTTATACGTTATAACGTAATGCTACCTAACGTCATACGTTATAAGGTAATAGTATATAACGTATAACGTTATATGGTAACAACATATAACGATATACGTTATAACGTAATGCTACATAACGTTATACGTTATAAGGTAACAGTATATAACGTTATACGTTAGAACGTAATGCTACATAACGTTATACGATATAAGGTAATCGTATATAACGATATACGTTATGACGTAGTGCTACATAACGTTATACGTTATAAGGTAAGAGTATATAACGTTATACGTTATTACGTAATGCTACATAACGTTGTACGTTATAAGGTATTAGTATATAACGATATACGTTATAACGTAGTGCTACATAACGTTATACGTTATAACGTAATAGTATAGAACGTTATACGTTATAACGTAATGCTACATAACGTTATACGTTATAACGTAATAGTATACAACGTTATACGTTATAACGTAATGCTACATAACGTTATACGTTATAACGTAATAGTATACAACGTTATACGTTATATCGTAATGCTACATAACGTTATACGTTATAACGTAATAGTATACCACGTTATACGTTATAACGTAATGCTACATAACGTTATATGTTATAAGGTAATAGTATATAACGTTATACGTTATAGCGTAGTGCTACATAACGTTATACGTTATAAGGTAATAGTATATAACGTTATACGTTATAACGTAATGCTACATAACGTAATACGTTATAAGGTAACAGTACATAGCGTTATACGATATAACGTAGTGCTACATAACGTTATACGTTATAACGTGGTGCTACATAACGTTATACGTTATAACGTAATGCTACATATCGTTATACGTTATAACGTAATAGTATACAACGTTATACGTTATAACGTAATACTACATAACGTTATACGTTATAACGTAATAGTATACAACGTTATACGTTATAACGTAATGCTATATATCGTTATACGTTATAAGGTAATAGTATACAACGTTATACGTTATAACCTAATGCTACATGACGTTATACGTTATAAGGTAATAATATATAACGTATAACGTTATAAGGTAACAATATATAACGATATACGTTATAACGTAATGCTACATAACGTTATACGTTATAAGGTACTAGTATACAACGTTATACGTTATAACGTAATGCGACATAACGTTATACGTTATAACGCAATAGTATACATCGTTATACGTTATAACGTAATGCTACATAACGTTATACGTTAAAAGGTAATAGTATATAACGTTATACGTTATAACGCAGTGCTACATAACGTTATACGTTATAACGTAATAGTATACAACGTTATACGTTATAACGTAATGCTATATATCGTTATACGTTATAAGGTAATAGTATATAACGTATAACGTTATAAGGTAACAATATATAACGAAATACGTTATAACGTAATGCTACATAACGTTATACGTTATCAGGTAATAGTATATAACGTTATACGTTATAGCGTAATGCTACATAACGTTATACGTTATAAGGTAATAGTATATAACGTTATACGTTATAACGTAGTGCTACATAACGTGATACGTTATTACGTAATAGTATACAACGTTATACGTTATAACGTAATGCTACATAACGTCATACGTTATAAGGTAATAGTATATAACGTATAACGTTATATGGTAACAACATATAACGATATACGTTATAACGTAATGCTACATAACGTTATACGTTATAAGGTAACAGTATATAACGTTATACGTTAGAACGTAATGCTACATAACGTTATACTATATAAGGTAATAGTATATAACGATATACGTTATAACGTAGTGCTACATAACGTTATACGTTATAAGGTAAGAGTATATAACGTTATACGTTATTACGTAATGCTACATAACGTTGTACGTTATAAGGTATTAGTAAATAACGTTATACGTTATAACGTAGTGCTACATAACGTTATACGTTATAACGTAATAGTATAGAACGTTATACGTTATAACGTAATGCTACATAACGTTATACGTTATAACGTAATAGTATAGAACGTTATACGTTATAACGTAATGCTACATAACGTTATACGTTATAACGTAATAGTATACAACGTTATTCGTTATAACGTAATGCTACATAACGTTATACGTTATAAGGTAATAGTATACCACGTTATACGTTATAGCGTAATGCTACATAACGTTATACGTTATAACGTAATAGTATACAACGTTATACGTTATAACGTAATGCTACATAACGTTATACGTTATAAGGTAACAGTATATAACGTTATACGTTATAGCGTAATGCTACATAACGTTATACGTTATAAGGTAATAGTATATAACGTTATACGTTATAACGTAATGCTACATAACGTAATACGTTATAAGGTAACTGTACATAGCGTTATACGATATAACGTAGTGCTACATAACGTTATACGTTATAACGTGGTGCTACATAACGTTATACGTTATAACGTAATGCTACATATCGTTATACGTTATAACGTAATAGTATACAACGTTATACGTTATAACGTAATACTACATAACGTTATACGTTATAACGTAATAGTATACAACGTTATACGTTATAACGTAATGCTATATATCGTTATACGTTATAAGGTAATAGTATACAACGTTATACGTTATAACCTAATGCTACATAACGTTATACGTTATAAGGTAATAATATATAACGTATAACGTTATAAGGTAACAATATATAACGATATACGTTATAAGGTAATAGTATATAACGTATAACGTTATATGGTAACAACATATAACGATATACGTTATAACGTAATGCTACATAACGTTATACGTTATAACGTAAGAGTATATAACGTTATACGTTATTACGTAATGCTACATAACGTTGTACGTTATAAGGTATTAGTATATAACGTTATACGTTAGAACGTAGTGCTACATAACGGTATACGTTATAACGTAATAGTATAGAACGTTATACGTTATAACGTAATGCTACATAACGTTATACGTTATAACGTAATAGTATACAACGTTATACGTTATAACGTAAATCTACATAACGTTATACGTTATAACGTAATAGTATACAACGTTGTACGTTATAACGTAATGCTACATAACGTTATACGTTATAACGTCATAGTATACAACGTTATACGTTATAACGTAATGCTACATAACGTTATACGTCATAAGGTACTAGTATATAACGTTATACGTTAGAACGTAGTGCTACATAACGGTATACGTTATAACGTAATAGTATAGAACGTTATACGTTATAACGTAATGCTACATAACGTTATACGTTATAACGTAATAGTATAGAACGTTATACGTTATAACGTAATGCTACATAACGTTATACGTTATAACGTAATAGTATACAACGTTATACGTTATAACGTAAATCTACATAACGTTATACGTTATAACGTAATAGTATACAACGTTATACGTTATAACGTAATGCTACATAACGTTATACGTTATAACGTCATAGTATACAACGTTATACGTTATAACGTAATGCTACATAACGTTATACGTCATAAGGTACTAGTATACAACGTTATACGTTATAACGTCGTGCTACATAACGTTATACGTTATAACGTAATAGTATACAACGTTATACGTTATAACGTAAATCTACATAACGTTATACGTTATAACGTAATAGTATACAACGTTGTACGTTATAACGTAATGCTACATAACGTTATACGTTATAACGTAATAGTATACAACGTTATACGTTATAACGTAATGCTACATAACGTTATACGTTATAAGGTAATTGTATACAACGTTATATGTTATAGCATAATGCTACATAACGTCATACGTTATAACGTAATGCTACATAACGTTATACGTTATAAGGTAGTAGTATACAACGTTATACGTTATAACGTCGTGCTACATAACGTTATACGTTATAACGTAATAGTATACAACGTTATACGTTATAACGTAATGCTACATAACGTAATACGTTATAAGGTAACAGTACATAGCGTTATACGATATAACGTAGTGCTACATAACGTTATACGTTATAACGTGGTGCTACATAACGTTATACGTTATAACGTAATTCTACATAACGTTATACGTTATAACGTAATAGTATTCAACGTTATACGTTATAACGTAATGCTACATCTCGTTGTGCGTTATAACGTAATAGTATACAACGTTATACGTTATAACGTAATGCTACATAACGTTATACGTTATAACGTAATAGTATACAACGTTATACGTTATAACGTAATGCTACATAACGTTATACGTTATAACGTAATAGTATACAACGAAATACGTTATAACGTAATGCTACATAACGTTATACGTTATAAGGTAATAGTATATAACGTTATACGTTATAGCGAAATGCTACATAACGTTATACGTTATAAGGTAATAGTATATAACGTTATATGTTATAACGTAATGCTACATAACGTAATACGTTATAAGGTAACAGTACATAGCGTTATACGATATAACGTAGTGCCACATAACGTTATACGTTATAACGTGGTGCTACATAACGTTATACGTTATAACGTCGTGCTACATAATGTTATACGTTATAACGTAATAGTATACAACGTTATACGTTATAACGTAATGCTACATAACGTTATACGTTATAACGTAATAGTATACAACGTTATACGTTATAACGTAATGCTATCTAACGTTATACGTTATAACGTAATAGTATACAACGTTATACGTTATAACGTAATGCTACATATCGTTATACGTTATAACGTAATAGTATACAACGTTATACTTTGTAACGTAATGCTACATAACATTATACGTTATAAGGTTATAGTATACAACGTTATATGTTATAGCATAATGCTACATTACGTTATACGTTATAACGTAATGCTACATAACGTTATACGTTATAAGGTAACAGTATATAACGTTATACGTTATAGCGTAATGCTACATAACGTTATACGTTATAAGGTAATAGTATATAACGTTATACGTTATAACGTAATGCTACATAACGTAATACGTTATAAGGTAACAGTACATAGCGTTATACGATATAACGTAGTGCTACATAACGTTATACGTTATAACGTGGTGCTACATAACGTTATACGTTATAACGTAATGCTACATATCGTTATACGTTATAACGTAATAGTATACAACGTTATACGTTATAACGTAATGCTACATAACGTTACACGTTATAACGTAATAGTATACAACGTTATACGTTATAACGTAATGCTACATAACGTTATACGTTATAACGTAATAGTATACAACGAAATACGTTATAACGTAATGCTACATAACGTTATACGTTATAAGGTAATAGTATATAACGTTATGCGTTATAGCGAAATGCTACATAACGTTATACGTTATAAGGTAATAGTATATAACGTTATATGTTATAACGTAATGCTACATAACGTAATACGTTATAAGGTAACAGTACATAGCGTTATACGATATAACGTAGTGCCACATAACGTTATACGTTATAACGTGGTGCTACATAACGTTATACGTTATAACGTCGTGCTACATAATGTTATACGTTATAACGTAATAGTATACAACGTTATACGTTATAACGTAATGCTACATAACGTTATACGTTATAACGTAATAGTATACAACGTTATACGTTATAACGTAATGCTATCTAACGTTATACGTTATAACGTAATAGTATACAACGTTATACGTTATAACGTAATGCTACATATCGTTATACGTTATAACGTAATAGTATACAACGTTATACTTTGTAACGTAATGCTACATAACATTATACGTTATAAGGTTATAGTATACAACGTTATATGTTATAGCATAATGCTACATTACGTTATACGTTATAACGTAATGCTACATAACGTTATACGTTATAAGGTAACAGTATATAACGTTATACGTTATAGCGTAATGCTACATAACGTTATACGTTATAAGGTAATAGTATATAACGTTATACGTTATAACGTAATGCTACATAACGTAATACGTTATAAGGTAACAGTACATAGCGTTATACGATATAACGTAGTGCTACATAACGTTATACGTTATAACGTGGTGCTACATAACGTTATACGTTATAACGTAATGCTACATATCGTTATACGTTATAACGTAATAGTATACAACGTTATACGTTATAACGTAATACTACATAACGTTATACGTTATAACGTAATAGTATACAACGTTATACGTTATAACGTAATGCTATATATCGTTATACGTTATAAGGTAATAGTATACAACGTTATACGTTATAACCTAATGCTACATAACGTTATACGTTATAAGGTAATAATATATAACGTATAACGTTATAAGGTAACAATATATAACGATATACGTTATAACGTAATGCTACATAACGTTATACGTTATAAGGTACTAGTATACAACGTTATACGTTATAACGTAATGCGACATAACGTTATACGTTATAACGCAATAGTATACATCGTTATACGTTATAACGTAATGCTACATAACGTTATACGTTAAAAGGTAATAGTATATAACGTTATACGTTATAACGCAGTGCTACATAACGTTATACGTTATAACGTAATAGTATACAACGTTATACGTTATAACGTAATGCTATATATCGTTATACGTTATAAGGTAATAGTATATAACGTATAACGTTATAAGGTAACAATATATAACGAAATACGTTATAACGTAATGCTACATAACGTTATACGTTATCAGGTAATAGTATATAACGTTATACGTTATAGCGTAATGCTACATAACGTTATACGTTATAAGGTAATAGTATATAACGTTATACGTTATAACGTAGTGCTACATAACGTGATACGTTATTACGTAATAGTATACAACGTTATACGTTATAACGTAATGCTACATAACGTCATACGTTATAAGGTAATAGTATATAACGTATAACGTTATATGGTAACAACATATAACGATATACGTTATAACGTAATGCTACATAACGTTATACGTTATAAGGTAACAGTATATAACGTTATAAGTTAGAACGTAATGCTACATAACGTTATACTATATAAGGTAATAGTATATAACGATATACGTTATAACGTAGAGCTACATAACGTTATACGTTATAACGTAAGAGTATATAACGTTATACGTTATTACGTAATGCTACATAACGTTGTACGTTATAAGGTATTAGTATATAACGTTATACGTTAGAACGTAGTGCTACATAACGGTATACGTTATAACGTAATAGTATAGAACGTTATACGTTATAACGTAATGCTACATAACATTATACGGTATAAGGTTATAGTATACAACGTTATATGTTATAGCATAATGCTACATTACGTTATACGTTATAACGTAATGCTACATAACGTTATACGTTATAAGGTAGTAGTATACAACGTTATACGTTATAACGTAATGCTACATAACGTTATACGTTATAAGGTAATAGTATACAACGTTATACGTTATAACGTAATAGTATACAACCGAATACGTTATAACGTAATGCTACATAACGTTATACGTTATAAGGTAATAGTATATAACGTTATACGTTATAGCGTAATGCTACATAACGTTATACGTTATAAGGTAATAGTATACAACGTATAACGTTATAAGGTAACAATATATAAGGATATACGTTATAACGTAATGCTACATAACGTTATACGTTATAAGATAATAGTATACAACGTTATATGTTATAGCATAATGCTACATAACGTTATACATTATAACGTAATGCTACATAACGTTATACGTTATAACGTAATAGTATTCAACGTTATACGTTATAACGTAATGCTACATATCGTTATACGTTATAACGTAATAGTATACAACGTTATACGTTATAACGTAATGCTACATAACGTTATACGTTATAACGTAATAGTATACAACGTTATACGTTATAACGTAATGCTACATATCGTTATACGTTATAACGTAATAGTATACAACGTTATACGTTATAACGTAATGCTACATAACGTTGTACGTTATAACGTCATAGTATACAACGTTATACGTTATAACGTAATGCTACATAACGTTATACGTCATAAGGTACTAGTATACAACGTTATACGTTATAACGTCGTGCTACATAACGTTATACGTTATAACGTAATAGTATACAACGTTATACGTTATAACGTAAATCTACATAACGTTATACGTTATAACGTAATAGTATACAACGTTGTACGTTATAACGTAATGCTACATAACGTTATACGTTATAACGTAATAGTATACAACGTTATACGTTATAACGTAATGCTACATAACGTTATACGTTATAAGGCAATTGTATACAACGTTATATGTTATAGCATAATGCTACATAACGTCATACGTTATAACGTAATGCTACATAACGTTATACGTTATAAGGTAGTAGTATACAACGTTATACGTTATAACGTCGTGCTACATAACGTTATACGTTATAACGTAATAGTATACAACGTTATACGTTATAACGTAATGCTACATAACGTAATACGTTATAAGGTAACAGTACATAGCGTTATACGATATAACGTAGTGCTACATAACGTTATACGTTATAACGTGGTGCTACATAACGTTATACGTTATAACGTAATTCTACATAACGTTATACGTTATAACGTAATAGTATTCAACGTTATACGTTATAACGTAATGCTACATATCGTTGTGCGTTATAACGTAATAGTATACAACGTTATACGTTATAACGTAATGCTACATAACGTTATACGTTATAACGTAATAGTATACAACGTTATACGTTATAACGTAATGCTACATAACGTTATACGTTATAACGTAATAGTATACAACGAAATACGTTATAACGTAATGCTACATAACGTTATACGTTATAAGGTAATAGTATATAACGTTATACGTTATAGCGAAATGCTACATAACGTTATACGTTATAAGGTAATAGTATATAACGTTATATGTTATAACGTAATGCTACATAACGTAATACGTTATAAGGTAACAGTACATAGCGTTATACGATATAACGTAGTGCCACATAACGTTATACGTTATAACGTGGTGCTACATAACGTTATACGTTATAACGTCGTGCTACATAATGTTATACGTTATAACGTAATAGTATACAACGTTATACGTTATAACGTAATGCTACATAACGTTATACGTTATAACGTAATAGTATACAACGTTATACGTTATAACGTAATGCTATCTAACGTTATACGTTATAACGTAATAGTATACAACGTTATACGTTATAACGTAATGCTACATATCGTTATACGTTATAACGTAATAGTATACAACGTTATACTTTGTAACGTAATGCTACATAACATTATACGTTATAAGGTTATAGTATACAACGTTATATGTTATAGCATAATGCTACATTACGTTATACGTTATAACGTAATGCTACATAACGTTATACGTTATAAGGTAACAGTATATAACGTTATACGTTATAGCGTAATGCTACATAACGTTATACGTTATAAGGTAATAGTATATAACGTTATACGTTATAACGTAATGCTACATAACGTAATACGTTATAAGGTAACAGTACATAGCGTTATACGATATAACGTAGTGCTACATAACGTTATACGTTATAACGTGGTGCTACATAACGTTATACGTTATAACGTAATGCTACATATCGTTATACGTTATAACGTAATAGTATACAACGTTATACGTTATAACGTAATGCTACATAACGTTATACGTTATAACGTAATAGTATACAACGTTATACGTTATAACGTAATGCTACATAACGTTATACGTTATAACGTAATAGTATACAACGAAATACGTTATAACGTAATGCTACATAACGTTATACGTTATAAGGTAATAGTATATAACGTTATACGTTATAGCGAAATGCTACATAACGTTATACGTTATAAGGTAATAGTATATAACGTTATATGTTATAACGTAATGCTACATAACGTAATACGTTATAAGGTAACAGTACATAGCGTTATACGATATAACGTAGTGCCACATAACGTTATACGTTATAACGTGGTGCTACATAACGTTATACGTTATAACGTCGTGCTACATAATGTTATACGTTATAACGTAATAGTATACAACGTTATACGTTATAACGTAATGCTACATAACGTTATACGTTATAACGTAATAGTATACAACGTTATACGTTATAACGTAATGCTATCTAACGTTATACGTTATAACGTAATAGTATACAACGTTATACGTTATAACGTAATGCTACATATCGTTATACGTTATAACGTAATAGTATACAACGTTATACTTTGTAACGTAATGCTACATAACATTATACGTTATAAGGTTATAGTATACAACGTTATATGTTATAGCATAATGCTACATTACGTTATACGTTATAACGTAATGCTACATAACGTTATACGTTATAAGGTAACAGTATATAACGTTATACGTTATAGCGTAATGCTACATAACGTTATACGTTATAAGGTAATAGTATATAACGTTATACGTTATAACGTAATGCTACATAACGTAATACGTTATAAGGTAACAGTACATAGCGTTATACGATATAACGTAGTGCTACATAACGTTATACGTTATAACGTGGTGCTACATAACGTTATACGTTATAACGTAATGCTACATATCGTTATACGTTCTAACGTAATAGTATACAACGTTATACGTTATAACGTAATACTACATAACGTTATACGTTATAACGTAATAGTATACAACGTTATACGTTATAACGTAATGCTATATATCGTTATACGTTATAAGGTAATAGTATACAACGTTATACGTTATAACCTAATGCTACATAACGTTATACGTTATAAGGTAATAATATATAACGTATAACGTTATAAGGTAACAATATATAACGATATACGTTATAACGTAATGCTACATAACGTTATACGTTATAAGGTACTAGTATACAACGTTATACGTTATAACGTAATGCGACATAACGTTATACGTTATAACGCAATAGTATACATCGTTATACGTTATAACGTAATGCTACATAACGTTATACGTTAAAAGGTAATAGTATATAACGTTATACGTTATAACGCAGTGCTACATAACGTTATACGTTATAACGTAATAGTATACAACGTTATACGTTATAACGTAATGCTATATATCGTTATACGTTATAAGGTAATAGTATATAACGTATAACGTTATAAGGTAACAATATATAACGAAATACGTTATAACGTAATGCTACATAACGTTATACGTTATCAGGTAATAGTATATAACGTTATACGTTATAGCGTAATGCTACATAACGTTATACGTTATAAGGTAATAGTATATAACGTTATACGTTATAACGTAGTGCTACATAACGTGATACGTTATTACGTAATAGTATACAACGTTATACGTTATAACGTAATGCTACATAACGTCATACGTTATAAGGTAATAGTATATAACGTATAACGTTATATGGTAACAACATATAACGATATACGTTATAACGTAATGCTACATAACGTTATACGTTATAAGGTAACAGTATATAACGTTATAAGTTAGAACGTAATGCTACATAACGTTATACTATATAAGGTAATAGTATATAACGATATACGTTATAACGTAGAGCTACATAACGTTATACGTTATAACGTAAGAGTATATAACGTTATACGTTATTACGTAATGCTACATAACGTTGTACGTTATAAGGTATTAGTATATAACGTTATACGTTAGAACGTAGTGCTACATAACGGTATACGTTATAACGTAATAGTATAGAACGTTATACGTTATAACGTAATGCTACATAACGTTATACGTTATAACGTAATAGTATACAACGTTATACGTTATAACGTAATGCTACATAACGTTATACGTTATAACGTAATAGTATACAACGTTATACGTTATAACGTAATGCTACATAACGTTATACGTTATAACGTAATAGTATACAACGTTATACGTTAGAACGTAATAGTATACAACGAAATACGTTATAACGTAATGCTACATAACGTTATACGTTATAAGGTAATAGTATATAACGTTATACGTTATAGCGTAATGCTACATAACGTAATACGTTATAAGGTAACAGTACATAGCGTTATACGATATAACGTAGTGCTACATAACGTTATACGTTATAACGTGGTGCTACATAACGTTATACGTTATAACGTCGTGCTACATTACGTTATACGTTATAACGTAATAGTATACAACGTTATACGTTATAACGTAATGCTACATAACGTTATACGTTATAACGTAATAGTATACAACGTTATACGTTATAACGTAATGCTATCTAACGTTATACGTTATAACGTAATAGTATTCAACGTTATACGTTATAACGTAATGCTACATATCGTTATACGTTATAACGTAATAGTATACAACGTTATACGTTATAACGTACTAGTATACAACGTTATACGTTATAACGTCGTGCTACATAACGTTATACGTTATAACGTAATAGTATATAACGTATATCGTTATAAGGTAACAATATATAACGAAATACGTTATAACGTAATGCTACATAACGTTATACGTTATAAGGTAATAGTATATAACGTTGTACGTTATAACGTAGTGCTACATAACGTTATACGTTATAACGTAATAGAATACAACGTTATACGTTATAACGTGGTGCTACATAACGTTATACGTTATAACTTCGTGCTACATAACGTTATACGTTATAAGGTAATAGTATATAACGTTGTACGTTATAACGTAGTGCTACATAACGTTATACGTTATAACGTTATAGAATACAACGTTATACGTTATAACGTAATGCTACATATCGTTATACGTTATAAGGTAATAGTATATAACGTATAACGTTATTAGGTAACAATATATAACGAAATACGTTATAACGTAATGCTACATAACGTTATACGTTATAAGGTAAGCGTATATAACGTTATACGTTATGGCGTAATGCTACATAACATTATACGTTATAAGGTAATAGTATATCACGTTACACGTTATAACGTAGGGCTACATAACGTTATACGTTATAACGTAATAGTATAAAACGTTATACGTTATAACGTTATGCTACATAACGTCATACGTTATAAGGTAATAGTATATAACGTATAACGTTATATGGTAACAATATATAACGATATACGTTATGACGTAATGCTACATAACCTTATACGTTATAAGGTAACAGTATATAACGTTATACGTTAGAAAGTAATGCTACATAACGTTATACGATATAAGGTAATAGTATATAACGATATACGTTATAACGTAGTGCTACATAACGTTATACGTTATAAGGTATGAGTATATAACGTTATACGTTATTACGTAATGCTACATAACGTTGTACGTTATAAGGTAATAGTATATAACGTTATACGTTATAACGTAGTGCTACATAACGTTATACGTTATAACGTACTAGTATAGAACGTTATACGTTATAACGTAATGCTACATAACGTTATACGTTATAACGTAATAGTATAGAACGTTATACGTTATAACGTAATGCTACATAACGTTATACGTTATAACGTAATAGTATACAACGTTATACGTTATAACGTAATGCTACATAACGTTATACGTTATAACGTAATAGTATACAACGTTATACGTTATAACGTAATGCTACATAACGTTATACGTTATAAGGTAATAGTATACCAGTTTATACGTTATAACGTAATGCTACATAACGTTATACGTTATAACGTAATAGTATACAACGTTATACGTTATAACGTAATGCTACATAACGTTATACGTTATAACGTAATAGTATACAACGTTATACGTTATAACGTAATGCTACATAACGTTATACGTTATAACGTAATAGTATACCACGTTATACGTTATAACGTAATGCTACATAACGTTATACGTTATAAGGTAATAGTATATAACGTTATACGTTATAGCGTAATGCTACATAACGTTATACGTTATAAGGTAATAGTATATAACGTTATACGTTATAACGTAATGCTACATAACGTAATACGTTATAAGGTAACAGTACATAGCGTTATACGATATAACGTAGTGCTACATAACGTTATACGTTATAACGTGGTGCTACATAACGTTATACGTTATAACGTCGCGCTACATTACGTTATACGTTGTAACGTAATAGTATACAACGTTATACGTTATAACGTAATGCTATATAACGTTATACGTTATAACGTAATAGTATACAACGTTATACGTTATAACGTAATGCTACATATCGTTATACGTTATAACGTAATAGTATACAACGTTATACGTTATAACGTAATACTACATAACGTTATACGTTATAACGTAATAGTATACAACGTTATACGTTATAACGTAATGCTATATATCGTTATACGTTATAAGGTAATAGTATACAACGTTATACGTTATAACCTAATGCTACATAACGTTATACGTTATAAGGTAATAATATATAACGTATAACTTTATAAGGTAACAATATATAACGATATACGTTATAACGTAATGCTACATAACGTTATACGTTATAAGGTACTAGTATACAACGTTATACGTTATAACGTAATGCTACATAACGTTATACGTTAAAAGGTAATAGTATATAACGTTATACGTTATAACGCAGTGCTACATAACGTTATACGTTATAACGTAATAGTATACAACGTTATACGTTATAACGTAATGCTATATATCGTTATACGTTATAAGGTAATAGTATATAACGTATAACGTTATAAGGTAACAATATATAACGAAATACGTTATAACGTAATGCTACATAACGTTATACGTTATAAGGTAATAGTATATAACGTTATACGTTATAGCGTAATGCTACATAACGTTATACGTTATAAGGTAATAGTATATAACGTTCTACGATATAACGTAGTGCTACATAACGTGATACGTTATTACGTAATAGTATACAACGTTATACGTTATAACGTAATGCTACATAACGTCATACGTTATAAGGTAATAGTATATAACGTATAACGTTATATGGTAACAACATATAACGATATACGTTATAACGTAATGCTACATAACGTTATACGTTATAAGGTAACAGTATATCACGTTATACGTTAGAACGTAATGCTACATAACGTTATACGATATAAGGTAATCGTATATAACGATATACGTTATGACGTAGTGCTACATAACGTTATACGTTATAAGGTAAGAGTATACCAGTTTATACGTTATAACGTAATGCTACATAACGTTATACGTTATAACGTAATAGTATACAACGTTATACGTTATAACGTAATGCTACATAACGTTATACGTTATAACGTAATAGTATAGAACGTATAACTTTATAAGGTAACAATATATAACGATATACGTTATAACGTAATGCTACATAACGTTATACGTTATAACGTAATAGTATAGAACGTTATACGTTATATCGTAATGCTACATAACGTTATACGTTATAACGTAATAGTATACAACGTTATACGTTATAACGTAATGCTACATAACGTTATACGTTATAACGTAATAGTATACAACGTTATACGTTATAACGTAATAGTATACCACGTTATACGTTATAACGTAATGCTACATAACGTTATATGTTATAAGGTAATAGTATATAACGTTATACGTTATAGCGTAGTGCTACATAACGTTATACGTTATAAGGTAATAGTATATAACGTTATACGTTATAACGTAATGCTACATAACGTAATACGTTATAAGGTAACAGTACATAGCGTTATACGATATAACGTAGTGCTACATAACGTTATACGTTATAACGTGGTGCTACATAACGTTATACGGTATAACGTAATGCTACATATCGTTATACGTTATAACGTAATAGTATACAACGTTATACGTTATAACGTAATAATACATAACGTTATACGTTATAACGTAATAGTATACAACGTTATACGTTATAACGTAATGCTATATATCGTTATACGTTATAAGGTAATAGTATGCAACGTTATACGTTATAACCTAATGCTACATAACGTTATACGTTATAAGGTAATAATATATGACGTATAACGTTATAAGGTAACAATATATAACGATATACGTTATAACGTAATGCTACATAACGTTATACGTTATAAGGTACTAGTATACAACGTTATACGTTATAACGTAATGCGACATAACGTTATACGTTATAACGCAATAGTATACATCGTTATACGTTATAACGTAATGCTACATAACGTTATACGTTAAAAGGTAATAGTATATAACGTTATACGTTATAACGCAGTGCTACATAACGTTATACGTTATAACGTAATAGTATGCAACGTTATACGTTATAACGTAATGCTATATATCGTTATACGTTATAAGGTAATAGTATATAACGTATAACGTTATAAGGTAACAATATATAACGAAATACGTTATAACGTAATGCTACATAACGTTATACGTTATCAGGTAATAGTATATAACGTTATACGTTATAGCGTAATGCTACATAACGTTATACGTTATAAGGTAATAGTATATAACGTTATACGTTATAACGTAGTGCTACATAACATGATACGTTATTGCGTAATAGTATACAACGTTATACGTTATAACGTAATGCTACATAACGTCATACGTTATAAGGTAATAGTATATAACGTATAACGTTATATGGTAACAACATATAACGATATACGTTATAACGTAATGCTACATAACGTTATACGTTATAAGGTATTATTATATAACGTTATACGTTAGAACGTAATGCTACATAACGTTATACTATATAAGGTAATAGTATATAACGATATACGTTATAACGTAGTGCTACATAACGTTATACGTTATAAGGTAAGAGTATATAACGTTATACGTTATTACGTAATGCTACATAACGTTGTACGTTATAAGGTATTAGTATATAACGTTATACGTTATAACGTAGTGCTACATAACGTTATACGTTATAACGTAATAGTATAGAACGTCATACGTTATAACGTAATGCTACATAACGTTATACGTTATAACGTAATAGTATACAACGTTATACGTTATAACGTAATGCTACATAACGTTATACGTTATAACGTAATAGTATACAACGTTATACGTTATAACGTAATGCTACATAACGTTATACGTTATAAGGTAACAGTATATAACGTTATACGTTATAGCGTAATGCTACATAACGTTATACGTTATAAGGTAATAGTATATAACGTTATACGTTATAACGCAGTGCTACATAACGTTATACGTTATAACGTAATAGTATACAACGTTATACGTTATAACGTAATGCTATATATCGTTATACGTTATAAGGTAATAGTATATAACGTATAACGTTATAAGGTAACAATATATAACGAAATACGTTATAACGTAATGCTACATAACGTCATACGTTATAAGGTAATAGTATATAACGTTATACGTTATAGCGTAATGCTACATAACGTTATACGTTATAAGGTAATAGTATATATCGTTATACGTTATAACGTAGTGCTACATAACGTGATACGTTATTACGTAATAGTATACAACGTTATACGTTCTTGCGTAATACTACATAACGTCATACGTTATAAGGTAATAGTATATAACGTATAACGTTATAAGGTAACAATATATAACGATATACGTTATAACGTAATGCTACATAACGTTATACGTTAAAAGGTAATAGTATATAACGTTATACGTTATAGCGTAATGCTACATAACGTTATACGTTATAAGGTAATAGTATATAACGTCATACGTTATAACGTAATGCTACATAACGTAATACGTTATAAGGTAACAGTACATAGCGTTATACGATATAACGTAGTGCTACATAACGTTATACGTTATAACGTGGTGCTACATAACGTTATACGTTATAACGTAATGCTACATATCGTTATACGTTATAACGTAATAGTATACATCGTTATACGTTATAACGTAATGCGACATAACGTTATACGTTATAACGCAATAGTATACATCGTTATACGTTATAACGTAATGCTACATAACGTTATACGTTATAACGCACTAGTAAACAACGTTATACGTTATAACGTCGTGCTACATAACGTTATACGTTATAACGTAATAGTATACAACGTTATACGTTATAACGTAATGCTACATAACGTTATACGTTATAACGTATTAGTATACAACGTTATACGTTATAACGTAATGCTACATATCGTTATACGTTATAAGGTAACAGTACATAGCGTTATACGATATAACGTAGTGCTACATAACGTTATACGTTATAACGTGGTGCTACATAACGTTATACGTTATAACGTAGTGCTACATAACGTTATACGTTATAAGGTAAGAGTATATAACGTTATACGTTATTACGTAATGCTACATAACGTTGTACGTTCTAGCGTTATGCTACATAACGTAATACGTTATAACGTAATAGTATACAACGTTATACGTTATAACGTAATGCTACATATCGTTATACGTTATAACGTAATGCTACATAACGTTATACGTTATAAGGTAATAGTATATAACGTTATACGTTATAACGTAGTGCTACATAACGTGATACGTTATTACGTAATAGTATACAACGTTATACGTTATAACGTAATGCTACATAACGTCATACGTTATAAGGTAATAGTATATAACGTATAACGTTATATGGTAACAACATATAACGATATACGTTATAACGTAATGCTACATAACGTTATACGTTATAAGGTAACAGTATATAACGTTATACGTTAGAACGTAATGCTACATAACGTTATACTATATAAGGTAATAGTATATAACGATATACGTTATAACGTAGTGCTACATAACGTTATACGTTATAAGGTAAGAGTATATAACGTTATACGTTATTACGTAATGCTACATAACGTTGTACGTTATAAGGTATTAGTATATAACGTTATACGTTATAACGTAGTGCTACATAACGTTATACGTTATAACGTAATAGTATAGAACGTTATACGTTATAACGTAATGCTACATAACGTTATACGTTATAACGTAATAGTATACAACGTTATACGTTATAACGTAATGCTACATAACGTTATACGTTAAAAGGTAATAGTATATAACGTTATACGTTATAACGCAGTGCTACATAACGTTATACGTTATAACGCAGTGCTACATAACGTTATACGTTATAACGTAATAGTATACAACGTTATACGTTATAACGTAATGCTATATATCGTTATACGTTATAAGGTAATAGTATATAACGTATAACGTTATAAGGTAACAATATATAACGAAATACGTTATAACGTAATGCTACATAACGTTATACGTTATAAGGTAATAGTATATAACGTTATACGTTATAACGTAGTGCTACATAACGTGATACGTTATTACGTAATAGTATACAACGTTATACGTTATAACGTAATGCTACATAACGTCATACGTTATAAGGTAATAGTATATAACGTTATACGTTATAGCGTAATGCTACATAACGTTATACGTTATAAGGTAATAGTATATATCGTTATACGTTATAACGTAGTGCTACATAACGTGATACGTTATTACGTAATAGTATACAACGTTATACGTTATTGCGTAATGCTACATAACGTCATACGTTATAAGGTAATAGTATATAACGTATAACGTTATATGGTAACAATATATAACGATATACGTTATAACGTAATGCTACATAACGTTATACGTTAAAAGGTAATAGTATATAACGTTATACGTTATAGCGTAATGCTACATAACGTTATACGTTATAAGGTAATAGTATATAACGTCATACGTTATAACGTAATGCTACATAACGTAATACGTTATAAGGTAACAGTACATAGCGTTATACGATATAACGTAGTGCTACATAACGTTATACGTTATAACGTGGTGCTACATAACGTTATACGTTATAACGTAATGCTACATATCGTTATACGTTATAACGTAATAGTATACAACGTTATACGTTATAACGTAATACTACATAACGTTATACGTTATAACGTAATAGTATACAACGTTATACGTTATAACGTAATGCTATATATCGTTATACGTTATAAGGTAATAGTATACAACGTTATACGTTATAACCTAATGCTACATAACGTTATACGGTATAAGGTAATAATATATAACGTATAACGTTATAAGGTAACAATATATAACGATATACGTTATAACGTAATGCTACATAACGTTATACGTTATAAGGTACTAGTATACAACGTTATACGTTATAACGTAATGCGACATAACGTTATACGTTTTAACGCAATAGTATACATCGTTATACGTTATAACGTAATGCTACATAACGTTATACGTTAAAAGGTAATAGTATATAACGTTATACGTTATAACGCAGTGCTACATAACGTTATACGTTATAACGTAATAGTATACAACGTTATACGTTATAACGTAATGCTATATATCGTTATACGTTATAAGGTAATAGTATATAACGTATAACGTTATAAGGTAACAATATATAACGAAATACGTTATAACGTAATGCTACATAACGTCATACGTTATAAGGTAATAGTATATAACGTTATACGTTATAGCGTAATGCTACATAACGTTATACGTTATAAGGTAATAGTATATACCGTTATACGTTATAACGTAGTGCTACATAACGTGATACGTTATTACGTAATAGTATACAACGTTATACGTTATTGCGTAATACTACATAACGTCATACGTTATAAGGTAATAGTATATAACGTATAACGTTATAAGGTAACAATATATAACGATATACGTTATAACGTAATGCTACATAACGTTATACGTTAAAAGGTAATAGTATATAACGTTATACGTTATAGCGTAATGCTACATAACGTTATACGTTATAAGGTAATAGTATATAACGTCATACGATATAACGTAATGCTACATAACGTAATACGTTATAAGGTAACAGTACATAGCGTTATACGATATAACGTAGTGCTACATAACGTTATACGTTATAACGTGGTGCTACATAACGTTATACGCTATAACGTAATGCTACATATCGTTATACGTTATAACGTAATAGTATACAACGTTATACGTTATAACGTAATACTACATAACGTTATACGTTATAACGTAATAGTATACAACGTTATACGTTATAACGTAATGCTATATATCGTTATACGTTATAAGGTAATAGTATACAACGTTATACGTTATAACCTAATGCTACATAACGTTATACGTTATAAGGTAATAATATATAACGTATAACGTTATAAGGTAACAATATATAACGATATACGTTATAACGTAATGCTACATAACGTTATACGTTATTAAGGTACTAGTATACAACGTTATACGTTATAACGTAATGCGACATAACGTTATACGTTATAACGCAATAGTATACATCGTTATACGTTATAACGTAATGCTACATAACGTTATACGTTAAAAGGTAATAGTATATAACGTTATACGTTATAACGCAGTGCTACATAACGTTATACGTTATAACGTAATAGTATACAACGTTATACGTTATAACGTAATGCTATATATCGTTATACGTTATAAGGTAATAGTATATAACGTATAACGTTATAAGGTAACAATATATAACGAAATACGTTATAACGTAATGCTACATAACGTTATACGTTATCAGGTAATAGTATATAACGTTATACGTTATAGCGTAATGCTACATAACGTTATACGTTATAAGGTAATAGTATATAACGTTATACGTTATAACGTAGTGCTACATAACGTGATACGTTATTACGTAATAGTATACAACGTTATACGTTATAACGTAATGCTACATAACGTCATACGTTATAAGGTAATAGTATATAACGTTATACGGTATAGCGTAATGCTACATAACGTTATACGTTATAAGGTAATAGTATATATCGTTATACGTTATAACGTAGTGCTACATAACGTGATACGTTATTACGTAATAGTATACAACGTTATACGTTATTGCGTAATGCTACATAACGTCATACGTTATAAGGTAATAGTATATAACGTATAACGTTATAAGGTAACAATATATAACGATATACGTTATAACGTAATGCTACATAACGTTATACGTTAAAAGGTAATAGTATATAACGTTATACGTTATAGCGTAATGCTACATAACGTTATACGTTATAAGGTAATAGTATATAACGTCATACGTTATAACGTAATGCTACATAACGTAATACGTTATAAGGTAACAGTACATAGCGTTATACGATATAACGTAGTGCTACATAACGTTATACGTTATAACGTGGTGCTACATAACGTTATACGTTATAACGTAATGCTACATATCGTTATACGTTATAACGTAATAGTATACAACGTTATACGTTATAACGTAATACTACATAACGTTATACGTTATAACGTAATAGTATACAACGTTATACGTTATAACGTAATGCTATATATCGTTATACGTTATAAGGTAATAGTATACAACGTTATACGTTATAACCTAATGCTACATAACGTTATACGGTATAAGGTAATAATATATAACGTATAACGTTATAAGGTAACAATATATAACGATATACGTTATAACGTAATGCTACATAACGTTATACGTTATAAGGTACTAGTATACAACGTTATACGTTATAACGTAATGCGACATAACGTTATACGTTATAACGCAATAGTATACATCGTTATACGTTATAACGTAATGCTACATAACGTTATACGTTAAAAGGTAATAGTATATAACGTTATACGTTATAACGCAGTGCTACATAACGTTATACGTTATAACGTAATAGTATACAACGTTATACGTTATAACGTAATGCTATATATCGTTATACGTTATAAGGTAATAGTATATAACGTATAACGTTATAAGGTAACAATATATAACGAAATACGTTATAACGTAATGCTACATAACGTCATACGTTATAAGGTAATAGTATATAACGTTATACGTTATAGCGTAATGCTACATAACGTTATACGTTATAACGTAATAGTATACAACGTTATACGTTATAACGTAATGCTATATATCGTTATACGTTATAAGGTAATAGTATATAACGTATAACGTTATAAGGTAACAATATATAACGAAATACGTTATAACGTAATGCTACATAACGTCATACGTTATAAGGTAATAGTATACAACGTTATACGTTATTGCGTAATACTACATAACGTCATACGTTATAAGGTAATAGTATATAACGTATAACGTTATAAGGTAACAATATATAACGATATACGTTATAACGTAATGCTACATAACGTTATACGTTAAAAGGTAATAGTATATAACGTTATACGTTATAGCGTAATGCTACATAACGTTATACGTTATAAGGTAATAGTATATAACGTCATACGATATAACGTAATGCTACATAACGTAATACGTTATAAGGTAACAGTACATAGCGTTATACGATATAACGTAGTGCTACATAACGTTATACGTTATAACGTGGTGCTACATAACGTTATACGCTATAACGTAATGCTACATATCGTTATACGTTATAACGTAATAGTATACAACGTTATACGTTATAACGTAATACTACATAACGTTATACGTTATAACGTAATAGTATACAACGTTATACGTTATAACGTAATGCTATATATCGTTATACGTTATAAGGTAATAGTATACAACGTTATACGTTATAACCTAATGCTACATAACGTTATACGTTATAAGGTAATAATATATAACGTATAACGTTATAAGGTAACAATATATAACGATATACGTTATAACGTAATGCTACATAACGTTATACGTTATTAAGGTACTAGTATACAACGTTATACGTTATAACGTAATGCGACATAACGTTATACGTTATAACGCAATAGTATACATCGTTATACGTTATAACGTAATGCTACATAACGTTATACGTTAAAAGGTAATAGTATATAACGTTATACGTTATAACGCAGTGCTACATAACGTTATACGTTATAACGTAATAGTATACAACGTTATACGTTATAACGTAATGCTATATATCGTTATACGTTATAAGGTAATAGTATATAACGTATAACGTTATAAGGTAACAATATATAACGAAATACGTTATAACGTAATGCTACATAACGTTATACGTTATCAGGTAATAGTATATAACGTTATACGTTATAGCGTAATGCTACATAACGTTATACGTTATAAGGTAATAGTATATAACGTTATACGTTATAACGTAGTGCTACATAACGTGATACGTTATTACGTAATAGTATACAACGTTATACGTTATAACGTAATGCTACATAACGTCATACGTTATAAGGTAATAGTATATAACGTATAACGTTATATGGTAACAACATATAACGATATACGTTATAACGTAATGCTACATAACGTTATACGTTATAAGGTAACAGTATATAACGTTATACGTTAGAACGTAATGCTACATAACGTTATACGTTATAAGGTAATAGTATATAACGATATACGTTATAACGTAGTGCTACATAACGTTATACGTTATAAGGTAAGAGTATATAACGTTATACGTTATTACGTAATGCTACATAACGTTGTACGTTATAAGGTATTAGTATATAACGTTATACGTTATAACGTAGTGCTACATAACGTTATACGTTATAACGTAATAGTATAGAACGTTATACGTTATAACGTAATGCTACATAACGTTATACGTTATAACGTAATAGTATACAACGTTATACGTTATAACGTAATGCTACATAACGTTATACGTTATAACGTAATAGTATAGAACGTTATACGTTATAACGTAATGCTACATAACGTTATACGTTATAAGGTAATAGTATACCACGTTATACGTTATAGCGTAATGCTACATAACGTTATACGTTATAAGGTAATAGTATACAACGTTATACGTTATAACGTAATGCTACATAACGTTATACGTTATAAGGTAACAGTATATAACGTTATACGTTATAGCGTAATGCTACATAACGTTATACGTTATAAGGTAATAGTATATAACGTTATACGTTATCGTGTAATGCTACATAACGTTATACGTTAAAAGGTAATAGTATATAACGTTATACGTTATAACGCAGTGCTATATAACGTTATACGTTATAACGCAGTGCTACATAACGTTATACGTTATAACGTAATAGTATACAACGTTATACGTTATAACGTAATGCTGTATATCGTTATACGTTATAAGGTAATAGTATATAACGTATAACGTTATAAGGTAACAATATATAACGAAATACGTTATAACGTAATGCTACATAACGTTATACGTTATAAGGTAATAGTATATAACGTTATACGTTATAACGTAGTGCTACATAACGTGATACGTTATTACGTAATAGTATACAACGTTATACGTTATAACGTAATGCTACATAACGTCATACGTTATAAGATAATAGTATATAACGTTATACGTTATAGCGTAATGCTACATAACGTTATACGTTATAAGGTAATAGTATATATCGTTATACGTTATAACGCAGTGCTACATAACGTTATACGTTATAACGCAGTGCTACATAACGTTATACGTTATAACGTAATAGTATACAACGTTATACGTTATAACGTAATGCTGTATATCGTTATACGTTATAAGGTAATAGTATATAACGTATAACGTTATAAGGTAACAATATATAACGAAATACGTTATAACGTAATGCTACATAACGTTATACGTTATCAGGTAATAGTATATAACGTTATACGTTATAGCGTAATGCTACATAACGTTATACGTTATAAGGTAATAGTATATAACGTTATACGTTATAACGTAGTGCTACATAACGTGATACGTTATTACGTAATAGTATACAACGTTATACGTTATAACGTAATGCTACATAACGTCATACGTTATAAGGTAATAGTATATAACGTATAACGTTATATGGTAACAACATATAACGATATACGTTATAACGTAATGCTACATAACGTTATACGTTATAAGGTAACAGTATATAACGTTATACGTTAGAACGTAATGCTACATAACGTTATACGTTATAAGGTAATAGTATATAACGATATACGTTATAACGTAGTGCTACATAACGTTATACGTTATAAGGTAAGAGTATATAACGTTATACGTTATTACGTAATGCTACATAACGTTGTACGTTATAAGGTATTAGTATATAACGTTATACGTTATAACGTAGTGCTACATAACGTTATACGTTATAACGTAATAGTATAGAACGTTATACGTTATAACGTAATGCTACATAACGTTATACGTTATAACGTAATAGTATACAACGTTATACGTTATAACGTAATGCTACATAACGTTATACGTTATAACGTAATAGTATACAACGTTATACGTTATAACGTAATGCTACATAACGTTATACGTTATAAGGTAATAGTATACCACGTTATACGTTATAGCGTAATGCTACATAACGTTATACGTTATAAGGTAATAGTATACAACGTTATACGTTATAACGTAATGCTACATAACGTTATACGTTATAAGGTAACAGTATATAACGTTATACGTTATAGCGTAATGCTACATAACGTTATACGTTATAAGGTAATAGTATATAACGTTATACGTTATCGTGTAATGCTACATAACGTTATACGTTAAAAGGTAATAGTATATAACGTTATACGTTATAACGCAGTGCTACATAACGTTATACGTTATAACGCAGTGCTACATAACGTTATACGTTATAACGTAATAGTATACAACGTTATACGTTATAACGTAATGCTGTATATCGTTATACGTTATAAGGTAATAGTATATAACGTATAACGTTATAAGGTAACAATATATAACGAAATACGTTATAACGTAATGCTACATAACGTTATACGTTATAAGGTAATAGTATATAACGTTATACGTTATAACGTAGTGCTACATAACGTGATACGTTATTACGTAATAGTATACAACGTTATACGTTATAACGTAATGCTACATAACGTCATACGTTATAAGGTAATAGTATATAACGTTATACGTTATAGCGTAATGCTACATAACGTTATACGTTATAAGGTAATAGTATATATCGTTATACGTTATAACGTAGTGCTACATAACGTGATACGTTATTACGTAATAGTATACAACGTTATACGTTATTGCGTAATGCTACAAAACGTCATACGTTATAAGGTAATAGTATATAACGTATAACGTTATAAGGTAACAATATATAACGATATACGTTATAACGTAATGCTACATAACGTTATACGTTAAAAGGTAATAGTATATAACGTTATACGTTATAGCGTAATGCTACATAACGTTATACGTTATAAGGTAATAGTATATAACGTCATACGTTATAACGTAATGCTACATAACGTAATACGTTATAAGGTAACAGTACATAGCGTTATACGATATAACGTAGTGCTACATAACGTTATACGTTATAACGTGATGATAAATAACGTTATACGTTATAACGTCGTGCTACATAACGTTATACGTTAAAACGTAACAGTATACAACGTTATACGTTATAACGTAATGCTACATATCGTTATACGTTATAACGTAATAGTATACAACGTTATACGTTATAACGTAATGCTACATAACATTATACGTTATAAGGCTATAGTATACAACGTTATATGTTATAGCATAATGCTACATTACGTTATACGTTATAACGTAATGCTACATAACGTTATACGTTATAAGGTAGTAGTATACAACGTTATACGTTATAACGTAATGCTACATAACGTTATACGTTATAACGCACTAGTAAACAACGTTATACGTTATAACGTCGTGCTACATAACGTTATACGTTATAACGTAATAGTATACAACGTTATACGTTATAACGTAATGCTACATAACGTTATACGTTATAACGTATTAGTATACAACGTTATACGTTATAACGTATTAGTATACAACGTTATACGTTATAACGTAATGCTACATATCGTTATACGTTATAAGGTAACAGTACATAGCGTTATACGATATAACGTAGTGCTACATAACGTTATACGTTATAACGTGGTGCTACATAACGTTATACGTTATAACGTAGTGCTACATAACGTTATACGTTATAAGGTAAGAGTATATAACGTTATACGTTATTACGTAATGCTACATAACGTTGTACGTTATAAGGTAATAGTATATAACGTTATACGTTATAACGTAGGGCTACATAACGTTATACGTTATAACGTAGTAGTATAGAACGTTATACGTTATAACGTAATGCTACATAACGTTATACGTTATAACGTAATAGTATACAACGTTATACGTTATAACGTAATGCTACATAACGTTATACGTTATAACGTAATAGTATACAACGTTATACGTTATATCGTAATGCTACATAACGTTATACGTTATAAGGTAATAGTATATAACGTATAACGTTATAAGGTAACAATATATAACGAAATACGTTATAACGTAATGCAACATAACGTTATACGCTATAAGGTAAGCGTATATAACGTTATACGTTATGGCGTAATGCTACATAACATTATACGTTATAAGGTAATAGCATATAACGTTACACGTTATAACGTAGTGCTACATAACGTTATACGTTATAACGTAATTGTATAAAACGTTATACGTTATAACGTAATGCTACATAACGTCATACGTTAAAAGGTAATAGTATATAACGTATAACGTTATATGGTAACAATATATAACGATATACGTTATAACGTAATGCTACATAACGTTATACGTTATAAGGTAACAGTATATAACGTTATACGTTAGAACGTAATGCTACATAACGATATACGATTTAAGGTAATAGTATATAACGATATACGTTATAACGTAGTGCTACATAACGTTATACGTTATAAGGTAAGAGTATATAACGTTATACGTTATTACGTAATGCTACATAACGTTGTACGTTATAAGGTAATAGTATATAACGTTATACGTTATAACGTAGTGCTACATAACGTTATACGTTATAACGTAATAGTATATAACGTTATACGTTATAACGTAATATTACATATCGTTATACGTTATAAGGTAACAGTACATAGCGTTATACGATATAACGTAGTGCTACATAACGTTATACGTTATAACGTGGTGCTACATAACGTTATACGTTATAACGTAGTGCTACATAACGTTATACGTTATAAGGTAAGAGTATATAACGTTATACGTTATTACGTAATGCTACATAACGTTGTACGTTATAAGGTAATAGTATATAACGTTATACGTTATAACGTAGGGCTACATAACGTTATACGTTATAACGTAGTAGTATAGAACGTTATACGTTATAACGTAATGCTACATAACGTTATACGTTATAACGTAATAGTATACAACGTTATACGTTATAACGTAATGCTACATAACGTTATACGTTATAACGTAATAGTATACAACGTTATACGTTATATCGTAATGCTACATAACGTTATACGTTATAAGGTAATAGTATATAACGTATAACGTTATAAGGTAACAATATATAACGAAATACGTTATAACGTAATGCTACATAACGTTATACGTTATAAGGTAAGCGTATATAACGTTATACGTTATGGCGTAATGCTACATAACATTATACGTTATAAGGTAATAGCATATAACGTTACACGTTATAGCGTAGTGCTACATAACGTTATACGTTATAACGTAATGCTACATAACGTCATACGTTAAAAGGTAATAGTATATAACGTATAACGTTATATGGTAACAATATATAACGATATACGTTATAACGTAATGCTACATAACGTTATACGTTATAAGGTAACAGTATATAACGTTATACGTTAGAACGTAATGCTACATAACGATATACGATTTAAGGTAATAGTATATAACGATATACGTTATAACGTAGTGCTACATAACGTTATACGTTATAAGGTAAGAGTATATAACGTTATACGTTATTACGTAATGCTACATAACGTTGTACGTTATAAGGTAATAGTATATAACGTTATACGTTATAACGTAGTGCTACATAACGTTATACGTTATAACGTAATAGTATATAACGTTATACGTTATTACGTAATGCTACATAACGTTGTACGTTATAAGGTAATAGTATATAACGTTATACGTTATAACGTAGTGCTACATAACGTTATACGTTATAAGGTAATAGTATACAACGTATAACGTTATAAGGTAACAATATATAAGGATATACGTTATAACGTAATGCTACATATTGTTATACGTTATAACGTAATAGTATACAACGTTATACGTTATAACGTTATGCTAGATAACGTTATACGTTATAACGTAATAGTATACAACGTTATACGTTATAACGTAATGCTACATATCGTTATACGTTCTAACGTAATGCTACATAACGTTATACGTTATAACGTAATAGTATACAACGTTATACGTTATAACGTAATGCTACATATCGTTATACGTTATAACGTAATAGTATACAACGTTATACGTTATAACGTAATTCTACATAACGTTATACGTTATAACGTAATAGTATACAATGTTATACGTTATAACGTAATGCTGCATAACATTATACGTTATAAGGTTATAGTATACAACGTTATATGTTATAGCATAATGCTACATAACGTTATACGTTATAACGTAATGCTACATAACGTTATACGTTATAAGGTAGTAGTATACAACGTTATACGTTATAACGTAATGCTACATAACGTTATACGTTATAACGTACTAGTATACAACGTTATACGTTATAACGTCGTGCTACATAACGTTATACGTTATAACGTAATGCTACATAACGTTATACGTTATAACGTAATAGTATACAACGTTATACGTTATAACGTAATGCTACATATCGTTATACGTTATAACGTAATAGTATACAACGTTATACGTTATAACGTTATGCTACATAACGTTATACGCTATAGCGTAATGCTACATAACGTTATACGTTATAAGGTAATAGTATATAACGTTATACGTTATAACGTAGTGCTACATAACGTTATACGTTATAACGTAATAGTATAGGACGTTATACGTTATAACGTAATGCTACATAACGTTATACGTTATAACGTAATAGTATACAACGTTATACGTTATAACGTAATGCTACGTAACGTTATACGTAATAAGGTAATAGTATATAACGTTATACGTTATAGCGTAATGCTACATAACGTTATACGTTATAACGTAATAGTATAGAACGTTATACGTTATAACGTAATGCTACATAACGTTATACGTTATAACGTAATAGTATACAACGTTATACGTTAGAACGTAATGCTACATAACGTTATACGTTATAACGTAATAGTATACAACGTTATACGTTATAGCGTAATGCTACATAACGTTATACGTTATAACGTAATAGTATACAACGTTATACGTTATAACGTAATGCTATCTAACGTTATACGTTATAACGTAATAGTATACAACGTTATACGTTATAACGTAATGCTACATATCGTTATACGTTATAACGTAATAGTATACAAGGTTATACGTTATAACGTAATGCTACATAACGTTATACGTTATAAGGTACTAGTATAAAACGTCATACGTTATAACGTAATGCTACATAACGTTATACGTTATAAGGTAATAGTATACAACGTTATACGTTATAACCTAATGCTACATAACGTTATATGTTATAAGGTAATAATATATAACGTATAACGTTATAAGGTAACAATATATAACGATATACGTTATAACGTGATGCTACATAACGTTATACGTTATAAGGTACTAGTATACAATGTTATACGTTATAACGTAATGCTACATAACGTTATACGTTATAAGGTAATAGTATATAACGTATAACGTTATGAGGTAATAGTATATAACTTAGAACGGTGGGAATGCTTTCGGCAGTGTTGGAATGCTTTCTACAGCTTTGGAATACTTTCTACAGGGTTGGAATGCTTTCTAGAGGGTTGGAATGCTTTCGACAGGGTTGGAATGCTTTCGACAGGGTGGGAATGCTTTCGACAGAGTTGGAATACCTTCCTACAGAGTTGGAATGCTTTCTACAGGGTTGGAATACCTTTGTACAGAGTTGGAATGCTTTCTACAGGGTTGGAATGCTTTGGACAGAGTTGGAATACCTTCGTACAGGGTTGTAACAGCTTTGTACAGGGTTGGAACAGCTTTGTACAGGGTGGGAATACTTTCTACAGGGCTGGAATGCTTTCTAGATGGTTGGAATGCTTTCGACATGGTTGGAATGCTTTCGACAGGGTTGGACTGCTTTCGACAGAGTTGGAATACCTTTCTACAGGGTCAGAATGTTATGTACAGGGTTGGAATTCTTTCTACAGAGTTGGAATACCTTTGTACAGAGTTGGAATGCTTTCTACAGGGTTGGAATACCTTTGTACAGAGTTGGAATGCTTTCTACAGGGTTGGAATGCTCTCTACAGGGTTGGAATGCTTTCTACAGGGTTGGAATGCTTTCTACAGGGTTGGAATGCTTTCTAAAGGGTTGGAATACCTTTGTACAGAGTTGGAATGCTTTCTACAGGGTTGGAATACCTTTGTACAGAGTTGGAATGCTTTCTACAGGGTTGGAATGCTCTCTACAGGGTTGCAATGCTTTCTACAGGGTTGGAATGCTTTCTACAGGGTTGGAATACCTTTGTACAGGGTCAGAATGTTATGTACAGGGTTGGAATTCTTTCTACAGAGTTGTAATACCTTTGCACAGAGTTGGAATGCTTTCTGCAGGTTTGGAATACCTTTGTACAGAGTTGGAATGCTTTCTACAGGGTTGGAATGCTTTCTACAGGGTTGGAATGCTTTCTACAGGTTTGAAAAACCTTTGTACAGAGTTGGAATGCTTCTAAAGTGTTGGAATGCTTTCGACAGAGTTGTAATACCTTTGTACAGAGTTGGAATGCTTTCTACAGGGTTGGAATACCTTTGTACAGAGTTGGAATGCTTTCTACAGGGTTGGAATGCTTTCTACAGGGTTGGAATGCTTTCGACAGAGTTGGAATACCTTTGTACAGAGTGGGAATGCTTTCTACAGGGTTGGAATACCTTTGTACAGAGTTGGAATGCTTTCTACATGGTTGGAATGCTTTCTACAGGGTTGGAATGCTTTCGACAGAGTTGGAATACCTTTGTACAGGGTTGGAACAGCTTTGTACAGGGTGGGAATACTTTCTACAGGGTTGGAATGCTTTCTACAGGGTTGGAATGCTTTCTACAGTGTTGCAATGCTTTCTACAGGGTTGGAACGCTTTCGACAGAGTTGGAATACCTTTGTGCAGAGTTGGAATGCTTTCTACAGGGTTGGAATACCTTTGTACAGAGTTGGAAGGCTGTCTACAGGGTTGGAATGCTTTCTACAGGATAGAAATGCTTTCGACAGAGTTGGAATACCTTTGTACAGTGTTGGAACAGCTTTGTACAGGGTGGGAATACTTTCTACAGGGTTGAAATGCTTTCTACAGGGTTGGAATGCTTTCTACAGTGTTGGAATGCTTTCTACAGGGTTGGAACGCTTTCGACAGAGTTGGAATACCTTTGTACAGAGTTGGAATGCTTTCTACAGGGTTGTAATACCTTTGTACAGAGTTGGAATGCTTTCTACAGGGTTGGAATACCTTTGTACAGAGTTGGAATGCTTTCTACAGGGTTGGAATGCTTTCTACAGGGTTGGAATGCTTTCTACAGGGTTGGAATGCTTTCTACAGGATTGGAATGCTTTCGACAGGGTTAGAATGCTTTCTACAGGGTTGGAATGCTTTCTACAGGGTTGGAATGCTTTCTACAGGGTTGGAATGCTTTGTACAGTGTTGGAATGCTTCTACAGGGTTGGAATACCTTTGTACAGAGTTGGAATGCTTTCTACAGGGTTGGAATGCTTTCGACAGAGTTGGAATACCTTTGTACAGAGTTGGAATGCTTTCGACAGAGTTGGGATACCTTTGTACAGGGTTGGAACAGCTTTGTACAGGGTTGGAACAGCTTTGTGCAGGGTGGGAATACTTTCTACAGGGTTGGAATGCTTTCTAGAGGGTTGGAATGCTTTCGACATGGTTGGAATGCTTTCGACAGGGTTGGAATGCTTTCGAAAGGGTTGGAATGCTTTCGACAGAGTTGGAATACCTTTGTACAGAGTTGGAATGCTTTCGACAGAGTTGGAATACCTTTGTACAGGGTTGGAACAGCTTTGTACAGGGTTGGAACAGCTTTGTACAGGGTGGGAATACTTTCTACAGGGTTGCAATGCTTTCTAGAGGGTTGGAATGCTTTCGACATGGTTGGAATGCTTTCGACAGGGTTGGAATGCTTTCGACAGGGTTGGAATGCTTTCGACAGGGTTGGAATGCTTTCGACAGGGTTGGAATGCTTTCGACAGAATTGGAATACCTTTGTACAGGGTCAGAATGTTATGTACAGGGTTGGAATTCTTTCTACAGAGTTGGAATACCTTTGTACAGAGTTGGAATGCTTTCTACAGGGTTGGAATGCATTCGACAGAGTTGAAATACCTTTGTATAGAGTCCGAATGTTATGTACAGGGTTGGAATTCTTTCTACAGAGTTGGAATACTTTCTACAGGGTTGGAATGCTTTCTAGAGGGTTGGAATGTTTTCTACATGGTTCGAATGCTTTCGACAGAGTTGGAATACCTTTGTACAGAGTTGGAATGCTTTCTACAGGGTTGGAATACCTTTGTACAGAGTTGGAATGCTTTCTACAGGGTTGGAATGCTTTCTACAGGGTTGGAATGCTTTCGACAGAGTTGGAATACCTTTGTACAGAGTCAGAATGTTATGTACAGGGTTGGAATTCTTTCTACAGAGTTGGAATACCTTCGTACAGAGTTGGAATACCTTTGTACATGGTTGGAACAGCTTTGTACAGCGTTGGAATACTTACTACAGGGTTGGAATGCTTTCTAGAGGGTTGGAATGCTTTCTAGAGGGTTGGAATGCTTTCTAGAGGGTTGGAATGCTTTCTACAGGGTTGGAATGCTTTCTACAGAGTTGGAATACCTTTGTACAGGGTTGGAACAGCTTTGTACAGGGTTGGAATACTTTCTACAGGGTTGGAATGCTTTCTACAGAGTTGGAATACCTTTGTACAGGGTTGGAACAGCTTTGTACAGGGTTGGAATACTTTCTACAGGGTTGGAATGCTTTCTACAGGGTTGGAATACCTTTGTACAGAGTCAGAATGTTATGTACAGGGTTGGAATTCTTTCTACAGAGTTGGAATACTTTTCTACAGAGTAGGAATGCTTTCTACAGGGTTGGAATACCTTTGTACAGAGTTGGAATGCTTTCTACAGGGTTGGAATGCTTTCGACAGAGTTGGAATACCTTTGTACAGAGTCAGAATGTTATGTACAGGGTTGGAATTCTTTCTACAGATTTGGAATATCTTTGTACAGAGTTGGAATGCTTTCTACAGGGTTGGAATACCTTTGTACAGAGTTGGAATGCTTTCTACAGGGTTGGAATGCTTTCTACAGGGTTTTAATGCTTTCTACACAGTTGGAATACCTTTGTACAGGGTTGGAACAGCTTTGTACAGGGTTGGAATACTTTCTACAGGGTTGGAATGCTTTCTAGAGGGTTGGAATGCTTTCGACAGGGTTGGAACGCCTTCGACAGGGTTGGAATACCTTTGTACAGAGTTGGAATGCTTTCTACAGGGTTGGAATGCTTTCTACAGGGTTGGAATGCTTTCGACAGAGTTGGAATACCTTTGTACAGAGTCAGAATGTTATGTACAGGGTTGGAATTCTTTCTACAGAGTTGGAATACCTTCGTACAGAGTTGGAATACCTTTGTACATGGTTGGAACAGCTTTGTACAGCGTTGGAATACTTTCTACAGGGTTGGAATGCTTTCTAGAGGGTTGGAATGCTTTCTAGAGGGTTGGAATGCTTTCTAGAGGGTTGGAATGCTTTCTACAGGGTTGGAATGCTTTCTACAGAGTTGGAGTACCTTTGTACAGGGTTGGAACAGCTTCGTACAGGGTTGGAATACTTTCTACAGGGTTGGAATGCTTTCTACAGAGTTGGAATACCTTTGTACAGGGTTGGAACAGCTTTGTACAGGGTTGGAATACTTTCTACAGGGTTGGAATGCTTTCTAGAGGGTTGGAATGCTTTCGACAGGGTTGGAACGCCTTCGACAGGGTTGGAATACCTTTGTACAGAGTTGGAATGCTTTCTACAGGGTTGGAATGCTTTCTACAGGGTTGGAATGCTTTCGACAGAGTTGGAATACCTTTGTACAGAGTCAGAATGTTATGTACAGGGTTGGAATTCTTTCTACAGAGTTGGAATACCTTCGTACAGAGTTGGAATACCTTTGTACATGGTTGGAACAGCTTTGTACAGCGTTGGAATACTTTCTACAGGGTTGGAATGCTTTCTAGAGGGTTGGAATGCTTTCTAGAGGGTTGGAATGCTTTCTAGAGGGTTGGAATGCTTTCTACAGGGTTGGAATGCTTTCTACAGAGTTGGAGTACCTTTGTACAGGGTTGGAACAGCTTCGTACAGGGTTGGAATACTTTCTACAGGGTTGGAATGCTTTCTACAGAGTTGGAATACCTTTGTACAGGGTTGGAACAGCTTTGTACAGGGTTGGAATACTTTCTACAGGGTTGGAATGCTTTCTACAGGGTTGGAATACCTTTGTACAGAGTCAGAATGTTATGTACAGGGTTGGAATGCTTTCTACAGGGTTGGAATGCTTTCGACAGGGTTGGAATACTTTCTACAGGGTAGGAATGCTTTCTAGAGGGTTGGAATGCTTTCGACAGGGTTGGAATGCTTTCGACAGAGTTGGAATACCTTTGTACAGAGTTGGAATGCTTTCTACAGGGTTGGAATACCTTTGTACAGAGTCAGAATGTTATGTACAGGGTTGGAATTCTTTTTACAGAGTTGGAATACCTTTGTACAGAGTTGGAATACCTTTGTACAGGGTTGGAATACCTTTGTACAGAGTTGGAATGCTTTCTTCAGGGTTGGAATGCTTTCGACAGAGTTGGAATACCATTGTACAGAGTTGGAATGCTTTCTACAGGGTTGGAATACCTTTGTACAGAGTCAGAATGTTATGTACAGGGTTGGAATTCTTTCTACAGATTTGGAATACCTTTGTACAGAGTTGGACTGCTTTCTACAGGTTTGGAATACCTTTGTACAGAGTTGGAATGCTTTCTACAGGGTTGGAATGCTTTCGACAGAGTTGGAATACCTTTGTACAGGGTTGGAACAGCTTTGTACAGGGTGGGAATACTTTCTACAGGGTTGGAATGCTTTCTAGAGGGTTGGAATGCTTTCTAGAGGGTTGGAATGCTTTCTAGAGTGTTGGAATGCTTTTGACAGGTTGGAATTCTTTCTACAGATTTGGAATAGCTTTGTACAGAGTTGGAATGCTTTCTACAGGTTTGGAATACCTTTGTACAGAGTTGGAATGCTTTCTACAGGGTTGGAATGCTTTCGACAGAGTTGGAATACCTTTGTACAGAGTTGGAATGCTTTCTACAGGGTTGGAATGCTTTCTACAGGGTTGGAATGCTTTCGACAGAGTTGGAATACCTTTGTACAGGGTTGGAACAGCCTTGTACAGGGTGGGAATACTTTCTACAGGGTTGGAATGCTTTCTAGAGTGTTGGAATGCTTTCGACAGGGTTGGAATGCTTTCGACACGGTGGGAATGCTTTCGACAGCGTTGGAATACCTTTCTACAGAGTTGGAATGCTTTCTACAGGGTTGGAATGCTTTCGACAGGGTTGGAATACTTTCTACAGGGTAGGAATGCTTTCTAGAGGGTTGGAATGCTTTCGACAGGGTTGGAATGCTTTCGACAGAGTTGGAACAGCTTTGTACAGGGTTGGAATACTTTCTACAGGGTTGGAATGCTTTCTAGAGGGTTGGAATGCTTTCGACAGGGTTGGAATGCTTTCGACAGAGTTGGAATACATTTGTACAGAGTTGGAATGCTTTCGACAGAGTTGGAATACCTTTGTACAGAGTTGGAATGCTTTCTACAGGGTTGGAATGCTTTCTACAGGGTTTTAATGCTTTCTGCAGGGTGGGAATGCTTTCGACAGAGTTGGAATACCATTGTACAGAGTTGGAATGCTTTCTACAGGGTTGGAATACCTTTGTACAGAGTCAGAATGTTATGTACAGGGTTGGAATTCTTTCTACAGAGTTGGAATACCTTTGTACAGAGTTGGAATGCTTTCTACAGGGTTGGAATACCTTTGTACAGAGTTGGAATGCTTTCTACAGGGTTGGAATGCTTTCGACAGAGTTGGAATACCTTTGTACAGAGTTGGAATGCTTTCTACAGGGTTGGAATGCTTTCTACAGGGTTTTAATGCTTTCTACAGGATAGAAATGCTTTCGACAGAGTTGGAATACCTTTGTACAGTGTTGGAACAGCTTTGTACAGGGTGGGAATACTTTCTACAGGGTTGAAATGCTTTCTACAGGGTTGGAATGCTTTCTACAGTGTTGGAATGCTTTCTACAGGGTTGGAATACCTTTGTACAGAGTCAGAATGTTATGTACAGGGTTGGAATTCTTTCTACAGAGTTGGAATACCTTTGTACAGAGTTGGAATGCTTTCTACAGGGTGGGAATACTTTCTACAGGGTTGGAATGCTTTCTAGAGGGTTGGAATGCTTTCAATAGGGTTGGAATGCTTTCGACAGAGTTGGAATACCTTTGTACAGAGTTGGAATGCTTTCTACAGGGTTGGAATACCCTTGTACAGAGTTGGAATGCTTTCTATAGGTTTGGAATACATTTTTGCAGAGTTGGAATGCTTTCTACAGGTTTGGAATATATTTGTACAGGGTTGGAATTCTTTCTACAGGGCTGGAATGCTTTCTACGGGGTTGGAATGCTTCCGAAAGTGTTGGAAAACCTTTGTACAGAGTTGGAATGCTTTCTACAGTGTTGGAATGCTTTCGATAGAGTTGGAATACCTTTGTACAGAGTTGGAACACCTTTGTACAGAGTTGGAATGCTTTCTACAGGGTTGGAATGCTTTCTACAGGGTTGGAATGCTTTCTACAGGTTTGGAAAACCTTTGTACAGAGTTGGAATGCATCTAAAGGGTTGGAATGCTTTCGACAGAGTTGGAATACCTTTGTACAGAGTCAGAATGTTATGTACAGGGTTGGAATTCTTTCTACAGATTTGGAATACCTTTGTACAGAGTTGGAATGCTTTCTACATGGTTGGAATGCATTCGACAGAGTTGGAATACCTTTGTACAGAGTTGGAATGCTTTCTACAGGGTTGGAATACCTTTGTACAGAGTTGGAATGCTTCCTACAGGGTTGGAATGTGTTACGTCGCCCGACTCTCTACCTGGACGGGGCCTTGCATCGCACATGGCAACCATGTGTCTACACCTCCTTACGGCGTACTCTAAAGAACCTCAAGGACCGACCATAAATCTTAGAAAATCTCAACAAAGTTTCTCAGGTCGACCAAGGATCTTTTGAACGAAAGTAATTTCTAAGATCTCTGGTTTGTGTCCGGAAAACAGTTAGAATTAGTTATTTGCACACGTGCGATGCCTCCCACTACCAACCTTCGATCGCGGGCGGCTAAGACCCCTCCTGGTCCACCAACAATCGTAATAGCCAATAGAAACAACGTCTATTTCCCTCACTTTCCTGACCAAAAAACTGTCATTAACGAATCCGATGATCCCATGCGTTAGACACACCCTTTCCTAGCTCTCCTCTGATACAGCATCGTCAGTCTAGAGTAGTCTATTTTCATCGTCCGAACAGTCAGTAAGTCTACCACGGTTCTACCTTCAAATCAATTCGTTTGCAAAGTCCAACTATCTCATCGAGAGATATCGTCAAATCGGGTCACATTTACTGTAACGCATAAGCTGTACTCATCGTCAAATACTTGTGACGCTCATAAGATTGTATAATCCATTGTTGAATATATCTATCATATTAACCTGTTAACACAGTGTTAATTTCAATTAACCACCCCTGTTATCCTAATCGAAACACGGGGAACGACTACTTCGCGGCGTCGATTAGCCGAATCGTAGCGAGAATTTACGCCTCTCGCAGACGCGTTTTCCTCGCGACCGCGTCTCTCCGCGAACGGTCGTAACAGAATGCTTTCTACAGGGTTGGAATGCTTTCGACAGAGTTGGAATACCTTTGTACAGGGATGGAACAGCTTTGTACAGGGTGGGAATACTCTCTACAGGGTTGGAATGCTTTCTAGAGGGCTGGAATGCTTTCTAGAGGGTTGGAATGCTCTCTACAGGGTTGGAATGCTTTCTACAGAGTTGGAATACCTTTGTACAGGGTTGGAACAGATTTGTACAGGGTAGGAATACTTTCTACAGGGTTGGAATGCTTTCTAGAGGGTTGGAATGCTTTCGACAGGGATGGAATGCTTTCGACAGAGTTGGAATACCTTTCTACAGAGTTGTTATGCTTTCTACAGGGTTGGAATGCTTTCTAAAGGTTTCGAATGCTATCGACAGGGTTGGAATGCTTTCGACAGAGTTGGAATACCTTTGTGCAGAGTCAGAATGTTATGTACAGGGTTGGAATTCATTCTACAGAGTTGGAATAACTTTGTACAGAGTTGGAATGCTTTCTACAAGGTTGGAATACATTTGTACAGAGTTGGAATGCTTTCTACAGCGTTGGAATGCTTTCGACAGAGTTGGAATACCTTTGTACAGAGTCAGAATGTTATGTACAGGGTTGGAATATCTTTGTACAGAGTTGGAATGCTTTCTACAGGGTTGGAATGCTTTCTACAGGGTTGGAATGCTTTCTACAGTGTTGGAATGCTTTCTACAGGGTTGGAACGCTTTCGACAGAGTTGGAATACCTTTGTACAGAGTCAGAATGTTATGTACAGGGTTGGAACGCTTTCGACAGAGTTGGAATACCTTTGTACAGAGTCAGAATGTTATGTACAGGGTTGGAATTCTTTCTACAGAGTTGGAATACCTTTGTACAGAGTTGGAATGCTTTCTACAGGTTTGGAATACCTTTGTACAGAGTCAGAATGTTATGTACAGGGTTGGAATTCTTTCTACAGAGTTGGAATACCTTTGTACAGAGTTGGAATGCTTTCTACAGGTTTGGAATACCTTTGTACAGAGTCAGAATGTTATGTACAGGGTTGGAATTCTTTCTACAGAGTTGGAATACCTTTGTACAGAGTTGGAATGCTTTCTACAGGTTTGGAATACCTTTGTACAGAGTTGGAATGCTTTCTAGAGGGTTGGAATGCATTCGACAGAGTTGGAATACCTTTGTACAGAGTTGGAATGCTTTCTACAGGGTTGGAATATCTTTGTACAGAGTTGGAATGCTTTCTACAGGGTTGGAATGCTTTCTACAGGGTTGGAATGCTTTCTACAGTGTTGGAATGCTTTCTACAGGGTTGGAACGCTTTCGACAGAGTTGGAATACCTTTGTACAGAGTCAGAATGTTATGTACAGGGTTGGAACGCTTTCGACAGAGTTGGAATACCTTTGTACAGAGTCAGAATGTTATGTACAGGGCTGGAATTCTTTCTACAGAGTTGGAATACCTTTGTACAGAGTTGGAATACCTTTGTACAGAGTTGGAATGCTTTCTACAGGGTTGGAATGCTTTCTACATGGTTGGAATGCTTTCGACACAGTTGGAATACCTTTGTACAGAGTTGGCATGCTTTCTACAGGGTTGGAACACCTTTGTACAGAGTTGGAGTGCTTTCTACAGGGTTGGAATGCTTTCTACAGGGTTGGAATGATTTCGACAGAGTTGGAATACCTTTGTACAGAGTTGGAATGCTTTCTACAGGGTTGGAATGCTTTCGACAGAGTTGGAATACCTTTGTACAGAGTCAGAATGTTATGTACTGGGTTGGAATTCTTTCTACAGATTTGGAATACCTTTGTACAGAGTTGGAATGCTTTCTACAGGTTTGGAATACCTTTGTACAGAGTCAGAATGTTATGTACAGGGTTGGAATTCTTTCTACAGAGTTGGAATACCTTTGTACAGAGTTGGAATGCTTTCTACAGGGTTGGAATGCTTTCTACATGGTTGGAATGCTTTCGACACAGTTGGAATACCTTTGTACAGAGTTGGCATGCTTTCTACAGGGTTGGAACACCTTTGTACAGAGTTGGAGTGCTTTCTACAGGGTTGGAATGCTTTCTACAGGGTTGGAATGATTTCGACAGAGTTGGAATACCTTTGTACAGGGTTGGAACAGCTTTGTACAGCGTTGGAATACTTTCTACAAGGGTTGGAAAGCTTTCTAGAGGGTTGGAATGCTTTCGACAGGGTTGGAATGCTATCGACAGGGTGGGAATGCTGTCGACAGAGTTGGAATACCATTGTACAGAGTTGGAATGCTTTCTACAGGTTTGGAATACCTTTGTACAGAGTCAGAATGTTATGTACAGGGTTGGAATGCCTTCGACAGAGTTGGAATACCTTTGTACAGAGTTGGAATGCTTTCTACAGGGTTGCAATACCTTTGTACAGAGTCAGAATGTTATGTACAATGTTGGAATTCTTTCTACAGAGTTGGAATACCTTTGTACAGAGTTGAAATGCTTTCTACAGGGTTGGAATAGCTTTGTACAGAGTTGGAATGCTTTCTACAGGGTTGGAATGCTTTCTACAGGGTTCAATGCTTTCTACATGGTTGGAATGCTTTCTACAGGGTTGGAATGCTTTCAACAGTGTTGGAAAACCTTTGTACAGAGTCAGAATGTTATGTACAGGGTTGGAATTCTTTCTACAGAGTTGGAATACCTTTGTACAGAGTTGGAATACCTTTGTACAGGGTTGGAACAGCTTTGTACAGCGTTGGCATACTTTCTACAGGGTTCGAATGCTTTCTAGAGGGTTGGAATGCTTTCGACAGGGTTGGAATGCTTTCGACAGGGTGGGAATGCTTTCGACAGAGTTGGAATACCATTGTACAGAGTTGGAATGCTTTTTACAGGGTTGGAATGCTTTCTACAGGGTTGGAATACATTTGTACAGAGTCAGAATGTTATGTACAGGGTTGGAATTCTTTCTACAGAGTTGGAATACCATTGTACAGAGTTGGAATACCTTTGTACAGGGTTGGAACAGCTTCGTACAGCGTTGGAATACTTTCTACAGGGTTGGAATGCTTTCTAGAGGGTTGGAATGCTTTCTAGAGGGTTGGAATGCTTTCTAGAGGGTTGGAATGCTTCCTACAGGGTTGGAATGCTTTCGACACAGTTGGAATACCTTTGTACAGAGTTGGAATGCTTTCTACAGGGTTGCAATACCTTTGTACAGAGTCAGAATGTTATGTACAATGTTGGAATTCTTTCTACAGAGTTGGAATACCTTTGTACAGAGTTGGAATGCTTTCTACAGGGTTGGAATGCTTTCTACATGGTTGGAATGCTTTCGACACAGTTGGAATACCTTTGTACAGAGTTGGCATGCTTTCTACAAGGTTGGAATGCTTTCTACAGGGTTGGAATACCTTTGTACAGAGTTGGAATGCTTTCTACAGGGTTGGAATGCTTTCTACAGGGTTTTAATGCTTTCTACAGGGTTGGAATGCTTTCTACAGGGTTGGAATGCTTTCGACAGAGTTGGAATACCTTTGTACAGAGTTGGAATACCTTTGTACAGGGTTGGAACAGCTTCGTACAGCGTTGGAATACTTTCTACAGGGTTGGAATGCTTTCTAGAGGGTTGGAATGCTTTCTAGAGGGTTGGAATGCTTTCTAGAGGGTTGGAATGCTTCCTACAGGGTTGGAATGCTTTCTACAGAGTTGGAAAACCTTTGTACAGGGTTGGAACAGCTTTGTACAGGGTTGGAATACTTTCTACAGGGTTCGAATGCTTTCTAGAGGGTTGGAATGCTTTCGACAGGGTTGGAATGCCTTCGACAGAGTTGGAATACCTTTGTACAGAGTCAGAATGTTATGTACAGTGTTGGAATTCTTTCTACAGAGTTGGAATACCTTTGTACAGAGTTGGAATGCTTTCTACAGGCTTGGAATGCTTTCGACAGAGTTGGAATACCTTTGTACAGAGTCAGAATGTTATGTACAGGGTTGGCCTTCTTTCTACAGTGTTGGAATACCATTGTACAGAGTTGGAATGCTTTTTACAGGGTTGGAATACCTTTGTACAGAGTCAGAATGTTATGTACAGGGTTGGAATTCTTTCTACAGAGTTGGAATACTTTTCTACAGAGTTGGAATACTTTTCTACAGAGTTGGAATGCTTTCTACAGGGTTGGAATACCTTTGTACAGAGTTGGAATACTATTGTACAGAGTTGGAATGCTTTTTACAGGGTTGGAATACCTTTGTACAGAGTCAGAATGTTATGTACAGGGTTGGACTTCTTTCTACAGAGTTGGAATACCATTGTACAGAGTTGGAATGCTTTTTACAGGGTTGGAATACCTTTGTACAGAGTCAGAATGTTATGTACAGTGTTGGAATTCTTTCTACAGAGTTGGAATACCTTTGTACAGAGTTGGAATGCTTTCTACAGGGTTGGAATGCTTTCGACAGAGTTGGAATACCTTTATACAGAGTCAGAATGTTATGTACAGGGTTGGAATTCTTTCTACAGAGTTGGAATACCTTTGTACAGAGTTGGAATGCTTTCTACAGGGTTGGAATGCTTTCTACATGGTTCGAATGCTTTCGACGGAGTTGGAATACCTTTGTACAGAGTAAGAATGTTATGTACAGTGTTGGAATTCTTTCTACAGAGTTGGAATACCTTTGTACAGGGTTGGAATACGTTCTACAGGGTTGGAATGCTTTCTAGAGGGTTGGAATGCTTTCGACAGAGTTGGAATACCTTTGTACAGAGTCAGAATGTTATGTACAGGGTTGGAATTCTTTCTACAGATATGGAATACCTTTGTACAGAGTTGGAATGCTTTCTGCAGGGTTGGAATGCTTTCTACAGGGTTGGAATGCTTTCGACAGAGTTGGAATACCTTTGTACAGGGTTGGAACAGCTTTGTACAGGGTGGGAATACTTTCTACAGGGTTGGAATGCTTTCTAGAGGGTTGGAATTCTTTCTACAGATTTGGAATACCTTTGTACAGAGTTGGAGGGCTTTCTACAGGTTTGGAATACCTTTGTACAGAGTCAGAATGTTATGTACAGGGTTGGAATTCTTTCTACAGAGTTGGAATACCTTTGTACAGAGTTGGAATGCTTTCTACAGGTTTGGAATACCTTTGTACAGAGTCAGAATGTTATGTACAGGGTTGGAATTCTTTCTACAGAGTTGGAATACCTTTGTACAGAGTTGGGATGCTTTCTACAGGGTTGGAATACCTTTGTACAGAGTTGGAATGCTTTCTACAGGGTTGGAATACCTTTGTACAGAGTTGGAATGCTTTCTACAGGGTTGGAATGCTTTCTACAGGGTTTTAATGCTTTCTACAGGGTTGGAATGCTTTCTACAGGGTTGGAATGCTTTCGACAGAGTTGGAATACCTTTGTACAGAGTCAGAATGTTATGTACAGGGTTGGAATTCTTTCTACAGAGTTGGAATACCTTTGTACAGAGTTGGAATACCTTTGTACAGAGTTGGAATACCTTTGTACAGGGTTGGAACAGCTTTGTACAGCGTTCGAATACTTTCTACAGGGTTGGAATGCTTTCTAGAGCGTTGGAATGCTTTCTAGAGGGTAGGAATGCTTTCTAGAGGGTTGGAATGCTTCCTACAGGGTTGGAATGCTTTCTACAGAGTTGGAATACCTTTGTACAGGGTTGGAACAGCTTTGTACAGGGTTGGAATACTTTCTACAGGGTTGGAATGCTTTCTAGAGGGTTGGAATGCTTTCGACAGGGTTGGAATGCCCTCGACAGAGTTGGAATACCTTTGTACAGAGTCAGAATGTTATGTACAGTGTTGGAATTCTTTCTACAGAGTTGGAATACCTTTGTACAGAGTTGGAATGCTTTCTACAGGTTTGGAATACCTTTGTACAGAGTCAGAATGTTATGTACAGGGTTGGAATTCTTTCTACAGAGTTGGAATACCTTTGTACAGAGTTGGAATGCTTTCTACAGGTTTGGAATACCTTTGTACAGAGTCAGAATGTTATGTACAGGGTTGGAATTCTTTCTACAGAGTTGGAATACCTTTGTACAGAGTTGGAATGCTTTCTACAGGTTTGGAATACCTTTGTACAGAGTCAGAATGTTATGTACAGGGTTGGAATTCTTTCTACAGAGTTGGAATACCTTTGTACAGAGTTGGAATGCCTTCTACAGGTTTGGAATACCTTTGTACAGAGTTGGAATGCTTTCTAGAGGGTTGGAATGCATTCGACAGAGTTGGAATACCTTTGTACAGAGTTGGAATGCTTTCTACAGGATTGGAATATCTTTGTACAAAGTTGGAATACCTTTGTACAGGGTTGGAACAGCTTTGTACAGGGTGGGAATACTTTCTACAGGGTTGGAATGCTTTCTAGAGGGTTGGAATTCTTTCTACAGATTTGGAATAACTTTGTACATAGTTGGAATGCTTTCTACAGGTTTGGAATACCTTTGTACAGAGTTGGAATGCTTTCTACAGGTTTGGAATACCTTTGTACAGAGTCAGAATGTTATGTACAGGGTTGGAATTCTTTCTACAGAGTTGGAATACCTTTGTACAGAGTTGGAATGCTTTCTACAGGTTTGGAATACCTTTGTACAGAGTTGGAATGCTTTCTAGAGGGTTGGAATGCATTCGACAGAGTTGGAATACCTTTGTACAGAGTTGGAATGCTTTCTACAGGGTTGGAATATCTTTGTACAGAGTTGGAATGCTTTCTACAGGGTTGGAATGCTTTCTACATGGTTGGAATGCTTTCGACACAGTTGGAATACCTTTGTACAGAGTCAGAATGTTATGTACAGGGTTGGAATTCTTTCTACAGAGTTGGAATACCTTTGTACAGAGTTGGAATACCTTTGTACAGAGTTGGAGTGCTTTCTACAGGGTTGGAATGCTTTCTACATGGTTGGAATGCTTTCGACACAGTTGGAATACCTTTGTACAGAGTTGGCATGCTTTCTACAGGGTTGGAACACCTTTGTACAGAGTTGGAGTGCTTTCTACAGGGTTGGAATGCTTTCTACAGGGTTGGAATGCTTTCGACAGAGTTGGAATACCTTTGTACAGGGTTGGAACAGCTTTGTACAGGGTGGGAATACTTTCTACAGGGTTGGAATGCTTTCTAGAGGGTTGGAATGCTTTCAATAGGGTTGGAATGATTTCGACAGAGTTGGAATACCTTTGTACAGAGTTGGAATGCTTTCTACAGGGTTGGAATGCTTTCGACAGAGTTGGAATACCTTTGTACAGAGTCAGAATGTTATGTACAGGGTTGGAATTCTTTCTACAGATTTGGAATACCTTTGTACAGAGTTGGAATGCTTTCTACAGGTTTGGAATACCTTTGTACAGAGTCAGAATGTTATGTACAGGGTTGGAATTCTTTCTACAGAGTTGGAATACCTTTGTACAGAGTTGGAATACCTTTGTACAGGGTTGGAACAGCTTTGTACAGCGTTGGAATACTTTCTACAAGGGTTGGAAAGCTTTCTAGAGGGTTGGAATGCTTTCGACAGGGTTGGAATGCTATCGACAGGGTGAGAATGCTGTCGACAGAGTTGGAATACCATTGTACAGAGTTGGAATGCTTTCTACAGGTTTGGAATACCTTTGTACAGAGTCAGAATGTTATGTACAGGGTTGGAATGCCTTCGACAGAGTTGGAATACCTTTGTACAGAGTTGGAATGCTTTCTACAGGGTTGGAATACCTTTGTACAGAGTCAGAATGTTATGTACAATGTTGGAATTCGTTCTACAGAGTTGGAATACCTTTGTACACAGTTGGAATGCTTTCTACAGGGTTGGAATACCTTTGTACAGAGTTGGAATGCTTTCTACAGGGTTGGAATGCTTTCTACAGGGTTGGAATACATTTGTACAGAGTCAGAATGTTATGTACAGGGTTGGAATTCTTTCTACAGAGTTGGAATACCATTGTACAGAGTTGGAATACCTTTGTACAGAGTTGGAATGCTTTCTACAGGGTTGGAATGCTTTCTACATGGTTCGAATGCTTTCGACAGAGTTGGAATACCTTTGTACAGAGTTGGAATGCTTTCTACAGGGTTGGAATACCTTTGTACAGAGTTGGCATGCTTTCTACAAGGTTGGAATGCTTTCTACAGGGTTGGAATACCTTTGTACAGAGTTGGAATGCTTTCTACAGGGTTGGAATGCTTTCTACAGGGTTTTAATGCTTTCTACAGGGTTGGAATGCTTTCTACAGGGTTGGAATGCTTTCGACAGAGTTGGAATACCTTTGTACAGAGTTGGAATGCTTTCTACAGGTTTGGAATACCTTTGTACAGAGTCAGAATGTTATGTACAGGGTTGGAATTCTTTCTACAGAGTTGGAATACCTTTGTACAGAGTTGGAATGCTTTCTACAGGTTTGGAATACCTTTGTACAGAGTCAGAATGTTATGTACAGGGTTGGAATTCTTTCTACAGAGTTGGAATACCTTTGTACAGAGTTGGAATGCTTTCTACAGGTTTGGAATACCTTTGTACAGAGTCAGAATGTTATGTACAGGGTTGGAATTCTTTCTACAGAGTTGGAATACCTTTGTACAGAGTTGGAATGCCTTCTACAGGTTTGGAATACCTTTGTACAGAGTTGGAATGCTTTCTAGAGGGTTGGAATGCATTCGACAGAGTTGGAATACCTTTGTACAGAGTTGGAATGCTTTCTACAGGATTGGAATATCTTTGTACAAAGTTGGAATACCTTTGTACAGGGTTGGAACAGCTTTGTACAGGGTGGGAATACTTTCTACAGGGTTGGAATGCTTTCTAGAGGGTTGGAATTCTTTCTACAGATTTGGAATAACTTTGTACATAGTTGGAATGCTTTCTACAGGTTTGGAATACCTTTGTACAGAGTTGGAATGCTTTCTACAGGTTTGGAATACCTTTGTACAGAGTCAGAATGTTATGTACAGGGTTGGAATTCTTTCTACAGAGTTGGAATACCTTTGTACAGAGTTGGAATGCTTTCTACAGGTTTGGAATACCTTTGTACAGAGTTGGAATGCTTTCTAGAGGGTTGGAATGCATTCGACAGAGTTGGAATACCTTTGTACAGAGTTGGAATGCTTTCTACAGGGTTGGAATATCTTTGTACAGAGTTGGAATGCTTTCTACAGGGTTGGAATGCTTTCTACAGGGTTGGAATGCTTTCTACAGTGTTGGAATGCTTTCTACAGGGTTGGAACGCTTTCGACAGAGTTGGAATACCTTTGTACAGAGTCAGAATGTTATGTACAGGGTTGGAACGCTTTCGACAGAGTTGGAATACCTTTGTACAGAGTCAGAATGTTATGTACAGGGTTGGAATTCTTTCTACAGAGTTGGAATACCTTTGTACAGAGTTGGAATACCTTTGTACAGAGTTGGAGTGCTTTCTACAGGGTTGGAATGCTTTCTACATGGTTGGAATGCTTTCGACACAGTTGGAATACCTTTGTACAGAGTTGGCATGCTTTCTACAGGGTTGGAACACCTTTGTACAGAGTTGGAGTGCTTTCTACAGGGTTGGAATGCTTTCTACAGGGTTGGAATGCTTTCGACAGAGTTGGAATACCTTTGTACAGGGTTGGAACAGCTTTGTACAGGGTGGGAATACTTTCTACAGGGTTGGAATGCTTTCTAGAGGGTTGGAATGCTTTCAATAGGGTTGGAATGATTTCGACAGAGTTGGAATACCTTTGTACAGAGTTGGAATGCTTTCTACAGGGTTGGAATGCTTTCGACAGAGTTGGAATACCTTTGTACAGAGTCAGAATGTTATGTACAGGGTTGGAATTCTTTCTACAGATTTGGAATACCTTTGTACAGAGTTGGAATGCTTTCTACAGGTTTGGAATACCTTTGTACAGAGTCAGAATGTTATGTACAGGGTTGGAATTCTTTCTACAGAGTTGGAATACCTTTGTACAGAGTTGGAATACCTTTGTACAGGGTTGGAACAGCTTTGTACAGCGTTGGAATACTTTCTACAAGGGTTGGAAAGCTTTCTAGAGGGTTGGAATGCTTTCGACAGGGTTGGAATGCTATCGACAGGGTGAGAATGCTGTCGACAGAGTTGGAATACCATTGTACAGAGTTGGAATGCTTTCTACAGGTTTGGAATACCTTTGTACAGAGTCAGAATGTTATGTACAGGGTTGGAATGCCTTCGACAGAGTTGGAATACCTTTGTACAGAGTTGGAATGCTTTCTACAGGGTTGGAATACCTTTGTACAGAGTCAGAATGTTATGTACAATGTTGGAATTCGTTCTACAGAGTTGGAATACCTTTGTACACAGTTGGAATGCTTTCTACAGGGTTGGAATACCTTTGTACAGAGTTGGAATGCTTTCTACAGGGTTGGAATGCTTTCTACAGGGTTGGAATACATTTGTACAGAGTCAGAATGTTATGTACAGGGTTGAAATTCTTTCTACAGAGTTGGAATACCATTGTACAGAGTTGGAATACCTTTGTACAGAGTTGGAATGCTTTCTACAGGGTTGGAATGCTTTCTACATGGTTCGAATGCTTTCGACAGAGTTGGAATACCTTTGTACAGAGTTGGAATGCTTTCTACAGGGTTGGAATACCTTTGTACAGAGTTGGCATGCTTTCTACAAGGTTGGAATGCTTTCTACAGGGTTGGAATACCTTTGTACAGAGTTGGAATGCTTTCTACAGGGTTGGAATGCTTTCTACAGGGTTTTAATGCTTTCTACAGGGTTGGAATGCTTTCTACAGGGTTGGAATGCTTTTGACAGAGTTGGAATACCTTTGTACAGAGTTGGAATACCTTTGTACAGGGTTGGAACAGCTTTGTACAGCGTTGGAATACTTTCTACAGGGTTGGAATGCTTTCTAGAGGGTTGGAATGCTTTCTAGAGGGTTGGAATGCTTTCTAGAGGGTTGGAATGCTTCCTACAGGATTGGAATGCTTTCTACAGAGTTGGAAAACCTTTGTACAGGGTTGGAACAGCTTTGTACAGGGTTGGAATACTTTCTACAGGGTTCGAATGCTTTCTAGAGGGTTGGAATGCTTTCGACAGGGTTGGAATGCCTTCGACAGAGTTGGAATACCTTTGTACAGAGTCAGAATGTTATGTACAGTGTTGGAATTCTTTCTACAGAGTTGGAATACCTTTGTACAGAGTTGGAATGCTTTCTACAGGCTTGGAATGCTTTCGACAGAGTTGGAATACCTTTGTACAGAGTCAGAATGTTATGTACAGTGTTGGAATTCTTTCTACAGAGTTGGAATACCTTTGTACAGAGTTGGAATGCTTTCTACAGGGTTGGAATGCTTTCGACAGAGTTGGAATACCTTTGTACAGAGTCAGAATGTTATGTACAGGGTTGGACTTCTTTCTACAGAGTTGGAATACCATTGTGCAGAGTTGGAATGCTTTTTACAGGGTTGGAATACCTTTGTACAGAGTCAGAATGTTATGTACAGGGTTGGAATTCTTTCTACAGAGTTGGAATACTTTTCTACAGAGTTGGAATGCTTTCTACAGGGTTGGAATACCTTTGTACAGAGTTGGAATGCTTTCTACAGGGTTGGAATGCTTTCGACAGAGTTGGAATACCTTTGTACAGGGTTGGAACAGCTTTGTACAGGGTGGGAATACTTTCTACAGGGTTGGAATGCTTTCTAGAGGGTTGGAATTCTTTCTACAGATTTGGAATACCTTTGTACAGAGTTGGAGGGCTTTCTACAGGTTTGGAATACCTTTGTACAGAGTCAGAATGTTATGTACAGGGTTGGAATTCTTTCTACAGAGTTGGAATACCTTTGTACAGAGTTGGAATGCTTTCTACAGGTTTGGAATACCTTTGTACAGAGTCAGAATGTTATGTACAGGGTTGGAATTCTTTCTACAGAGTTGGAATACCTTTGTACAGAGTTGGGATGCTTTCTACAGGGTTGGAATACCTTTGTACAGAGTTGGAATGCTTTCTACAGGGTTGGAATACCTTTGTACAGAATTGGAATGCTTTCTACAGGGTTGGAATGCTTTCTACAGGGTTTTAATGCTTTCTACAGGGTTGGAATGCTTTCTACAGGGTTGGAATGCTTTCGACAGAGTTGGAATACCTTTGTACAGAGTCAGAATGTTATGTACAGGGTTGGAATTCTTTCTACAGAGTTGGAATACCTTTGTACAGAGTTGGAATACCTTTGTACAGGGTTGGAACAGCTTTCTACAGGGTTGGAATACTTTCTACAGGGTTGGAATGCCTTCTAGAGGGTTGGAATGCTTTCTACAGGGTTGGAATGCTTTCGACAGAGTTGGAATACCTTTGTACAGAGTCAGAATGTTATGTACACTGTTGGAATTCTTTCTACAGAGTTGGAATACCTTTGTACAGAGTTGGAATGCTTTCTACAGGGTTGGAATGCTTTCGACAGAGTTGGAATACCTTTGTACAGAGTCAGAATGTTATGTACAGGGTTGGAATTCTTTCTACAGAGTTGGAATACCTTTGAACAGAGTTGGGATGCTTTCTACAGGGTTGGAATACCTTTGTACAGAGTTGGAATGCTTTCTACAAGGTTGGAATGCTTTCGACAGAGTTGGAATACCTTTGTACAGAGTCAGAATGTTATGTACAGGGTTGGAATTCTTTCTACAGAGTTGGAATACCTTTGTACAGAGTTGGAATACCTTTGTACAGGGTTGGAACAGCTTTCTACAGGGTTGGAATACTTTCTACAGGGTTGGAATGCCTTCTAGAGGGTTGGAATGCTTTCTACAGGGTTGGAATGCTTTCGACAGAGTTGGAATACCTTTGTACAGAGTCAGAATGTTATGTACACTGTTGGAATTCTTTCTACAGAGTTGGAATACCTTTGTACAGAGTTGGAATGCTTTCTACAGGGTTGGAATGCTTTCGACAGAGTTGGAATACCTTTGTACAGAGTCAGAATGTTATGTACAGGGTTGGACTTCTTTCTACAGAGTTGGAATACCATTGTACAGAGTTGGAATGCTTTTTACAGGGTTGGAATACCTTTGTACAGAGTCAGAATGTTATGTACAGGGTTGGAATTCTTTCTACAGGGTTTTAATGCTTTCTACAGGGTTGGAATGCTTTCTACAGGGTTGGAATGCTTTCTACAGGTTTGAAATACCTTTGTACAGAGTCAGAATGTTATGTACAGGGTTGGACTTCTTTCTACAGAGTTGGAATACCACTGTACAGAGTTGGAATGCTTTTTACAGAGTTGGAATACATTTGTACAGGGTTGGAACAGCTTTGCACAGGGTGGGAATACTTTCTACATGGTTGGAATGCTTTCTAGAGGGTTGGAATTCTTTCTACAGATTTGGAATACCTTTGTACAGAGTTGGAATGCTTTCTGCAGGTTTGGAATACCTTTGTACAGAGTCAGAATGTTATGTACAGGGTTGGAATTCTTTCTACAGAGTTGGAATACCTTTGTACAGAGTTGGAATGCTTTCTACAGGTTTGGAATACCTTTGTACAGAGTCAGAATGTTATGTACAGGGTTGGAATTCTTTCTACAGAGTTGGAATACCTTTGTACAGAGTTGGGATGCTTTCTACAGGGTTGGAATACCTTTGTACAGAGTTGGAATGCTTTCTACAAGGTTGGAATGCTTTCTACAGGGTTGGAATACCTTTGTACAGAGTTGGAATGCTTTCTACAGGGTTGGAATGCTTTCTACAGGGTTTTAATGCTTTCTACAGGGTTGGAATGCTTTCTACAGGGTTGGAATGCTTTCGACAGAGTTGGAATACCTTTGTACAGAGTCAGAATGTTATGTACAGGGTTGGAATTCTTTCTACAGAGTTGGAATACCTTTGTACAGAGTTGGGATGCTTTCTACAGGGTTGGAATACCTTTGTACAGAGTTGGAATGCTTTCTACAAGGTTGGAATGCTTTCTACAGGGTTGGAATACCTTTGTACAGAGTTGGAATGCTTTCTACAGGGTTTTAATGCTTTCTACAGGGTTGGAATGCTTTCTACAGGGTTGGAATGCTTTCGACAGAGTTGGAATACCGTTGTACAGAGTCCGAATGTTATGTACAGGGTTGGAATTCTTTCTACAGAGTTGGAATACCTTTGTACAGAGTTGGAATACCTTTGTACAGGGTTGGAACAGCTTTGTACAGCGTTGGAATACTTTCTACAGGGTTGGAATGCTTTCTAGAGGGTTGGAATGCTTTCTAGAGGGTTGGAATGCTTTCTAGAGGGTTGGAATGCTTCCTACAGGGTTGGAATGCTTTCTACAGAGTTGGAATACCTTTGTACAGGGTTGGAACAGCTTTGTACAGGGTTGGAATACTTTCTACAGGGTTGGAATGCTTTCTACAGGGTTGGAATGCTTTCGACAGAGTTGGAATACCTTTGTACAGAGTCAGAATGTTATGTACAGGGTTGGAATTCTTTCTACAGAGTTGGAATACCTTTGTACAGAGTTGGAATACCTTTGTACAGAGTTGGAATACCTTTGTACAGGGTTGGAACAGCTTTGTACAGGGTTGGAATACTTTCTACAGGGTTGGAATGCTTTCTACAGGGTTGGAATGCTTTCGACACTGTTGGAATACCTTTGTACAGAGTCAGAATGTTATGTACAGGGTTGGAATTCTTTCTACAGGGTTGGAATGCTTTCTACAGGGTTTTAATGCTTTCTACAGGGTTGGAATGCTTTCTACAGGGTTGGAATGCTTTCGACAGAGTTGGAATACCTTTGTACAGAGTCAGAATGTTATGTACAGGGTTGGAATTCTTTCTACAGAGTTGGAATACCTTTGTACAGGGTTGGAATACTTTCTACAGGGTTGGAATGCTTTCTAGAGGGTTGGAATGCTTTCGACAGGGTTGGAATGCCTTCGACAGAGTTGGAATACCTTTGTACAGAGTCAGAATGTTATGTACAGTGTTGGAATTCTTTCTACAGAGTTGGAATACCTTTGTACAGAGTTGGAATGCTTTCTACAGGGTTGGAATGCTTTCGACAGAGTTAGAATACCTTTGTACAGAGTCAGAATGTTATGTACAGGGTTGGACTTCTTTCTACAGAGTTGGAATACCATTGTACAGAGTTGGAATGCTTTTTACAGGGTTGGAATACCTTTGTACAGAGTCAGAATGTTATGTACAGGGTTGGACTTCTTTCTACAGAGTTGGAATACTTTTCTACAGAGTTGGAATGCTTTCTACAGGGTTGGAATACCTTTGTACAGAGTTGGAATGCTTTCTACAGGGTTGGCATGCTTTCGACAGAGTTGGAATACCTTTGTACAGAGTCAGAATGTTATGTACAGGGTTGGAATTCTTTCTACAGATTTGGAATACCTTTGTACAGAGTTGGAATGCTTTTTACACGGTTGGAATACCTTTGTACAGAGTCGGAATGTTATGTACAGGGTTGGAATTCTTTCTACAGAGTTGGAATACCTTTGTACAGAGTTGGGATGCTTTCTACAGGGTTGGAATACCTTTGTACAGAGTTGGAATGCTTTCTACAAGGTTGGAATGCTTTCTACAGGGTTGGAATACCTTTGTACAGAGTTGGAATGCTTTCTACAGGGTTGGAATGCTTTCTACAGATTTGGAATACCTTTGTACAGAGTTGGAATGCTTTCTACAGGTTTGGAATACCTTTGTACAGAGTTGGAATGCTTTCTACAGGGTTGGAATACCTTTGTACAGAGTTGGAATGCTTTCTACAGGGTTGGAATGCTTTCTACAGGGTTGGAATGCTTTCGACAGAGTTGGAATACCTTTGTACAGGGTTGGAACAGCTTTGTACAGGGTGGGAATACTTTCTACAGGGTTGGAATGCTTTCTAGAGGGTTGGAATTCATTCTACAGATTTGGAATACCTTTGTACAGAGTTGGAATGCTTTCTACAGGTTTGGAATACCTTTGTACAGAGTCAGAATGTTATGTACAGGGTTGGAATTCTTTCTACAGAGTTGGAATACCTTTGTACAGAGTTGGAATGCTTTCTACAGGGTTGGAATGCTTTCTACATGGTTCGAATGCTTTCGACAGAGTTGGAATACCTTTCTACAGAGTTGGAATGCTTTCTACAGGGTTGGAATACCTTTGTACAGAGTTGGAATGCTTTCTACAAGGTTGGAATGCTTTCTACAGGGTTGGAATACCTTTGTACAGAGTAAGAATGTTATGTACAGTGTTGGAATTCTTTCTACAGAGTTGGAATACCTTTGTACAGAGTTGGAATGCTTTCTACAGGGTTGGAATACCTTTGTACAGAGTTGGAATGCTTTCTACAGGGTTGGAATGCTTTCTACAGGGTTGGAATGCTTTCTACAGGGTTGGAATGCTTTCGACAGATTTGGAATACCTTTGTACAGGGTTGGAATACTTTCTACAGGGTTGGAATGCTTTCTAGAGGGTTGGAATGCTTTCGACAGGGTGGGAATGCTTTCGACAGAGTTGGAATGCTTTCTACAGGGTTGGAATGCTTTCTAGAGGGTTGGAATGCTTTCGACCGGGTTGGAATGCTTTCGACAGTGTTGGAATACCTTTGTACAGAGTCAGAATGTTATGTACAGGGTTGGAATTCTTTCTACAGAGTTGGAATACCTTTGTACAGAGTTGGAATACCTTTGTACAGGGTTGGAACAGCTTTGTACAGCGTTGGCATACTGTCTACAGGGTTGGAATGCTTTCTAGAGGGTTGGAATGCTTTCGACAGGGTTGGAATGCTTCCTACAGGGTTGGAATGCTTTCTACAGGGTTTTAATGCTTTCTACAGGGTTGGAATGCTTTCTACAGGGTTGGAATGCTTTCGACAGGGTTGGAATGCTTTCAACAGGGTGGGAATGCTTTCGACAGAGTTGGAATACCATTGTACAGAGTTGGAATGCTTTTTACACGGTTGGAATACCTTTGTACAGAGTCGGAATGTTATGTACAGGGTTGGAATTCTTTCTACAGAGTTGGAATACCTTTGTACAGAGTTGGGATGCTTTCTACAGGGTTGGAATACCTTTGTACAGAGTTGGAATGCTTTCTACAAGGTTGGAATGCTTTCTACAGGGTTGGAATACCTTTGTACAGAGTTGGAATGCTTTCTACAGGGTTGGAATGCTTTCTACAGATTTGGAATACCTTTGTACAGAGTTGGAATGCTTTCTACAGGTTTGGAATACCTTTGTACAGAGTTGGAATGCTTTCTACAGGGTTGGAATACCTTTGTACAGAGTTGGAATGCTTTCTACAGGGTTGGAATGCTTTCTACAGGGTTGGAATGCTTTCGACAGAGTTGGAATACCTTTGTACAGGGTTGGAACAGCTTTGTACAGGGTGGGAATGCTTTCGACAGAGTTGGAATGCTTTCTACAGGGTTGGAATGCTTTCTAGAGGGTTGGAATGCTTTCGACCGGGTTGGAATGCTTTCGACAGTGTTGGAATACCTTTGTACAGAGTCAGAATGTTATGTACAGGGTTGGAATTCTTTCTACAGAGTTGGAATACCTTTGTACAGAGTTGGAATACCTTTGTACAGGGTTGGAACAGCTTTGTACAGCGTTGGCATACTGTCTACAGGGTTGGAATGCTTTCTAGAGGGTTGGAATGCTTTCCACAGGGTTGGAATGCTTCCTACAGGGTTGGAATGCTTTCTACAGGGTTTTAATGCTTTCTACAGGGTTGGAATGCTTTCTACAGGGTTGGAATGCTTTCGACAGGGTTGGAATGCTTTCAACAGGTTGGGAATGCTTTCGACAGAGTTGGAATACCATTGTACAGAGTTGGAATGCTTTTTACACGGTTGGAATACCTTTGTACAGAGTCGGAATGTTATGTACAGGGTTGGAATTCTTTCTACAGAGTTGGAATACCTTTGTACAGAGTTGGGATGCTTTCTACAGGGTTGGAATACCTTTGTACAGAGTTGGAATGCATTCTACAAGGTTGGAATGCTTTCTACAGGGTTGGAATACCTTTGTACAGAGTTGGAATGCTTTCTACAGGGTTGGAATGCTTTCTACAGGGTTGGAATGCTTTCTACAGGGTTTTAATGCTTTCTACAGGGTTGGAATGCTTTCTACAGGGTTGGAATGCTTTCGACAGAGTTGGAATACCTTTGTACAGAGTCAGAATGTTATGTTCAGGGATGGAATTCTTTCTACAGAGTTGGAATACCTTTGTACAGAGTTGGAATACCTTTGTACAGGGTTGGAACAGCTTTGTACAGCGTTGGAATACTTTCTACAGGGTTGGAATGCTTTCTAGAGGGTTGGAATGCTTTCGACAGGGTGGGAATGCTTTCGACAGAGTTGGAATGCTTTCTACAGGGTTGGAATGCTTTCTAGAGGGTTGGAATGCCTTCGACAGGGTGGGAATGCTTTCGACAGAGTAGGAATACCATTGTACAGAGTTGGAATGCCTTTTACACGGTTGGCATACCTTTGTACAGAGTCGGAATGTTATGTACAGGGTTGGAATTCTTTCTACAGAGTTGGAATACTTTTCTACAGAGTTGGAATGCTTTCTACAGGGTTGGAATACCTTTGTACAGAGTTGGAATGCTTTCTACAGGGTTGGAATGCTTTCGACAGAGTTGGAATACCTTTGTACAGAGTCAGAATGTTATGTACAGGGTTGGAATTCTTTCTACAGATTTGGAATACCTTTGTACAGAGTTGGAATGCTTTCTACAGGTTTGGAATACCTTTGTACAGAGTTGGAATGCTTTCTACAGGGTTGGAATACCTTTGTACAGAGTTGGAATGCTTTCTACAGGGTTGGAATGCTTTCGACAGAGTTGGAATACCTTTGTACAGGGTTGGAACAGCTTTGTACAGGGTGGAAATACTTTCTACAGGGTTGGAATGCTTTCTAGAGGGTTGGATTTCTTTCTACAGATTTGGAATACCTTTGTACAGAGTTGGAATGCTTTCTACAGGTTTGGAATACCTTTGTACAGAGTCAGAATGTTATGTACAGGGTTGGAATTCTTTCTACAGAGTTGGAATACCTTTGTACAGAGTTGGAATGCTTTCTACAGGGTTGGAATGCTTTCTACATGGTTCGAATGCTTTCGCGAGAGTTGGAATACCTTTGTACAGAGTTGGAATGCTTTCTACAGGGTTGGAATACCTTTGTACAGAGTTGGAATGCTTTCTACAAGGTTGGAATGCTTTCTACAGGGTTGGAATACCTTTGTACAGAGTTGGAATGCTTTCTACAGGGTTGGAATGCTTTCTACAGGGTTTTAATGCTTTCTACAGGGTTGGAATGCTTTCTACAGGGTTGGAATGCTTTCGACAGAGTTGGAATACCTTTGTACAGAGTCAGAATGTTATGTTCAGGGTTGGAATTCTTTCTACAGAGTTGGAATACCTTTGTACAGAGTTGGAATACCTTTGTACAGGGTTGGAACAGCTTTGTACAGCGTTGGAATACTTTCTACAGGGTTGGAATGCTTTCTAGAGGGTTGGAATGCTTTCTAGAGGGTTGGAATGCTTTCTACAGGGTTGGAATGCTTTCTACAGGGTTGGAATGCTTTCTACAGAGTTGGAATACCTTTGTACAGGGTTGGAACAGCTTTGTACAGGGTTGGAATACTTTCTACAGGGTTGGAATGCTTTCTAGAGGGTTGTAATGCTTTCGACAGGGTTGGAATGCCTTCGACAGAATTGGAATACCTTTGTGCAGGGTTGGAATGCTTTCTACAGTGTTGGAATGCTTTCTACAGGGTTAGAATGGTTTCGACAGAGTTGGAATACCTTTGTACAGAGTTGGCATAACTTTGTACAGGGTTGGAATGCTTTCTACAGGGATGGAATGCTTTCGACAGAGATGGAATACCTTTGTTCAGAGTTGCAAAGCTTTCTACAGGGTTGGAATACTTTCTACAGGATTGGAATGCTTTCTAGAGGGTTGGAATGCTTTCTACAGGGTGGGAATGCTTCCTAGAGGGTTGGAATTCTTTCGACAGGGTTGGAATGCTTTCGACAGAGTTGGAACACCTTTGTACAGAGTTGGAATAACTTTGTAGAGGGTAGGAATACTTTCTACAGGGCTGTAATACTTTCTACAGGGGTGGAATATTTTCTACAGGGTTGGAATGCTTTCTAGAGTGTTGGAATGCTTTCTACAGGGTTGGAATGCTTTCGACAGGGTTGGAATGCTTCCGACAGAGTTGGAATACCTTTGTACAGAGTTGGAATAACTTTGTACAGGGTAGGAATACTTTCTACAGGGTTGGAATACTTTCTACACGGTTGGAATGCTTTCGACAGAGTTGGAATGCTTTCTACAGGGTTGGAATGCTTTCTACAGGGTTGGAATGCTTTCTGCAGGGTTGGAATGCTTTCTACAGTGTTGGAATGCTTTCTACAGGGTTGGAATGATTTCTACAGGGTTGGTGTGCTTTCTACAGGGTTGGAATACCTTTGTACAGTGTTGGAATACCTTTGTACAGTGTTGGAATACCTTTGTACAAAGTTGGAATACCTTTGTACAGGGTTGGAATACCTTTGTACATGGTTGGATTGCTTTCTACAGAGTTGGAATGCTTTCTACAGAATTGGAATGCATTCTACAGGGTTGGAATTTTTTCGGCAGGGTTTTAATACCTTTGTACAGAGTTAGAATGTTTTGTACAGAGTAGGAGTGCTTTCTACAGGGTTGGAACGCTTCCTACAGGGTTAGACTGGTTTCGACAGATTTGGAATACCTTTGTACAGGGTTGGAATGTTTTCTACAGGGGTGGAATACTTTCTACAGGGTTGGAATGCTTTCTAGAGGGTTGGAATGCTTTCTAGAGGGTGGGAATGCTTTCGAGAGGGTTGGAATGCTTTCTAGAGGGTTGGAATGCTTTCTACAGGGTTGGAATGCTTTCGACAGAGTTGGAATGCTTTCTACAGTGTTGGAATGCTTTCTACAGGGTTGGAATGCTTTCTACACGGTTGGAATGCTTTCTACAGGGTTGGAATGCTTTCTACAGGGTTGGAATTTTTTCGGCAGGGTTGGAATTCTTTCGACAGAGTTGGAATACCTTTGTACAGGGTTGGTATGCTTTCTACAGGGTTGGAATACCTTTGTACAGTGTTGGAATACCTTTGTACAGGGTTGGAATACCTTTGTACAAGGTTGGAATACCTTTGTACAGGGTTGGAATGCTTTCCACAGAGCTGGAATGCTTTCTACAGGATTGGAATGCTTTCCACAGGGTTGGAATTTTTTCGGCAGTGTTGGAATACCTTTGTGCAGATTTAGAATTTTATGTGCAGAGTTGGAGTGCTTTCTACAGGGTTTTAACTCTTCCTACAGGGTTGGAATGCTTTCTACAGGGTTGGAATGCTTTCTACAGGGTTGGAATGCTTTCTACATGGTTCGAATGCTTTCGAGAGAGTTGGAATACCTTTGTACAGAGTTGGAATGCTTTCTACAGGGTTGGAATACCTTTGTACAGAGTTGGAATGCTTTCTACAAGGTTGGAATGCTTTCTACAGGGTTGGAACAGCTTTGTACAGGGTGGGAATACTTTCTACAGGGTTGGAATGCTTTCTAGAGGGTTGGAATTCTTTCTACAGATTTGGAATACCTTTGTACAGAGTTGGAATGCTTTCTACAGGTTTGGAATACCTTTGTACAGAGTCAGAATGTTATGTACAGGGTTGGAATTCTTTCTACAGAGTTGGAATACCTTTGTACAGAGTTGGAATGCTTTCTACAGGGTTGGAATGCTTTCTACATGGTTCGAATGCTTTCGAGAGAGTTGGAATACCTTTGTACAGAGTTGGAATGCTTTCTACAGGGTTGGAATACCTTTGTACAGAGTTGGAATGCTTTCTACAAGGTTGGAATGCTTTCTACAGGGTTAGAATGGTTTCGACAGAGTTGGAATACCTTTGTACAGAGTTGGCATAACTTTGTACAGGGTTGGAATGCTTTCTACAGGGATGGAATGCTTTCGACAGAGATGGAATACCTTTGTTCAGAGTTGCAAAGCTTTCTACAGGGTTGGAATACTTTCTACCGGATTGGAATGTTTTGTACGGGGTTGGAATGCTTTCTACAGGGTGGGAATGCTTCCTAGAGGGTTGGAATTCTTTCGACAGGGTTGGAATGCTTTCGACAGAGTTGGAACACCTTTGTACAGAGTTGGAATAACTTTGTACAGGGTAGGAATACTTTCTACAGGGCTGTAATACTTTCTACAGGGGTGGAATACTTTCTACAGGGTTGGAATGCTTTCTAGAGGGTTGGAATGCTTTCTACAGGGTTGGAATGCTTTCGACAGTGTTGGAATGCTTCCGACAGAGTTGGAATACCTTTGTACAGAGTTGGAATAACTTTCTACAGGGTAGGAATACTTTCTACAGGGTTGGAATACTTTCTACACGGTTGGAATGCTTTCGACAGAGTTGGAATGCTTTCTACAGGGTTGGAATGCTTTCTACAGGGTTGGAATGCTTTCTACAGGGTTGGAATGATTTCTACAGTGTTGGAATGCTTTCTACAGGGTTGGAATGATTTCTACAGGGTTGGTGTGCTTTCTACAGGGTTGGAATACCTTTGTACAGTGTTGGAATACCTTTGTACAGTGTTGGAATACCTTTGTACAAGGTTGGAATACCTTTGTACAGGGTTGGAATACCTTTGTACATGGTTGGATTGCTTTCAACAGAGTTGGAATGCTTTCTACAGAATTGGAATGCATTCTAGAGGGTTGGAATTTTTTCGGCAGGGTTGGAATACCTTTGTACAGAGTTAGAATGTTTTGTACAGAGTAGGAGTGCTTTCTACAGGGTTGGAACGCTTCCTACAGGGTTAGACTGGTTTCGACAGATTTGGAATACCTTTGTACAGGGTTGGAATGTTTTCTACAGGGGTGGAATACTTTCTACAGGGTTGGAATGCTTTCTAGAGGGTTGGAATGCTTTCTAGAGGGTTGGAATGCTTTCTAGAGGGTTGGAATGCTTTCTAGAGGGTTGGAATGCTTTCTACAGGGTTGGAATGCTTTCGACAGAGTTGGAATGCTTTCTACAGTGTTGGAATGCTTTCGACAGGGTTGGAATGCTTTCTACAGGGTTGGAATGCTTTCTACAGGGTTGGAATACCTTTGTACAGAGTTGGAATGCTTTCTACAGGGTTGGAATGCTTTCGACAGAGTTGGAATACCTTTGTACAGAGTCAGAATGTTATGTACAGGGTTGGAATTCTTTCTACAGATTTGGAATACCTTTGTACAGAGTTGGAATGCTTTCTACAGGGTTGGAATGCTTTCTACAGGGTTGGAATGCTTTCGACAGAGTTGGAATACCTTTGTACAGGGTTGGAACAGCTTTGTACAGGGTGGGAATACTTTCTACAGGGTTGGAATGCTTTCTAGAGGGTTGGAATTCTTTCTACAGATTTGGAATACCTTTGTACAGAGTTGGAATGCTTTCTACATGTTTGGAATACCTTTGTACAGAGTCAGAATGTTATGTACAGGGTTGGAATTCTTTCTACAGAGTTGGAATACCTTTGTACAGAGTTGGAATGCTTTCTACAGGGTTGGAATGCTTTCGACAGAGTTGGAATACCTTTGTACAGAGTCAGAATGTTATGTACAGGGTTGGAATTCTTCCTACAGATTTGGAATACCTTTGTACAGAGTTGGAATGCTTTCTACAGGGTTGGAATGCTTTCTACAGGGTTGGAATGCTTTCGACAGAGTTGGAATACCTTTGTACAGGGTTGGATCAGCTTTGTACAGGGTGGGAATACTTTCTACAGGGTTGGAATGCTTTCTAGAGGGTTGGAATTCTTTCTACAGATTTGGAATACCTTTGTACAGAGTTGGAATGCTTTCTACAGGTTTGGAATACCTTTGTACAGAGTCAGAATGTTATGTACGGGGTTGGAATTCTTTCTACAGAGTTGGAATACCTTTGTACAGAGTTGGAATGCTTTCTACAGGGTTGGAATGCTTTCTACATGGTTCGAATGCTTTCGACAGAGTTGGAATACCTTTGTACAGAGTTGGAATGCTTTCTACAGGGTTGGAATACCCTTGTACAGAGTTGGAATGCATTCTACAGGGTTGGAAGGCTTTCGACAGAGTTGGAATACCTTTGTACAGGGTTGGAACAGCTTTGTACAGGGTGGGAATACTTTCTACAGGGTTGGAATGCTTTCTAGAGGGTTGGAATTCTTTCTACAGATTTGGAATACCTTTGTACAGAGTTGGAATGCTTTCTACAGTGTTGGAATGCTTTCGACAGGGTTGGAATGCTTTCTACAGGGTTGGAATGCTTTCTACAGGGTTGGAATGCTTTCTACAGGGTTGGAATACCTTTGTACAGAGTTGGAATGCTTTCTACAGGGTTGGAATACCTTTGTACAGAGTTGGAATGCTTTCTACAGGGTTGGAATGCTTTCTACAGGGTTGGAATGCTTTCGACAGAGTTGGAATACCTTTGTACAGGGTTGGAACAGCTTTGTACAGGGTGGGAATACTTTCTACAGGGTTGGAATGCTTTCTAGAGGGTTGGAATTCTTTCTACAGATTTGGAATACCTTTGTACAGAGTTGGAATGCTTTCTACATGTTTGGAATACCTTTGTACAGAGTCAGAATGTTATGTACAGGGTTGGAATTCTTTCTACAGAGTTGGAATACCTTTGTACAGAGTTGGAATGCTTTCTACAGGGTTGGAATGCTTTCGACAGAGTTGGAATACCTTTGTACAGAGTCAGAATGTTATGTACAGGGTTGGAATTCTTCCTACAGATTTGGAATACCTTTGTACAGAGTTGGAATGCTTTCTACAGGTTTGGAATACCTTTGTACAGAGTTGGAATGCTTTCTACAGGGTTGGAATACCTTTGTACAGAGTTGGAATGCTTTCTACAGGGTTGGAATGCTTTCTACAGGGTTGGAATGCTTTCGACAGAGTTGGAATACCTTTGTACAGGGTTGGATCAGCTTTGTACAGGGTGGGAATACTTTCTACAGGGTTGGAATGCTTTCTAGAGGGTTGGAATTCTTTCTACAGATTTGGAATACCTTTGTACAGAGTTGGAATGCTTTCTACAGGTTTGGAATACCTTTGTACAGAGTCAGAATGTTATGTACGGGGTTGGAATTCTTTCTACAGAGTTGGAATACCTTTGTACAGAGTTGGAATGCTTTCTACAGGGTTGGAATGCTTTCTACATGGTTCGAATGCTTTCGACAGAGTTGGAATACCTTTGTACAGAGTTGGAATGCTTTCTACAGGGTTGGAATACCTTTGTACAGAGTTGGAATGCTTTCTACAAGGTTGGAATGCTTTCTACAGGGTTGGAATACCTTGTACAGAGTTGGAATGCTTTCTAGAGGGTTGGAATGCTTTCTACAGTGTTGGAATGCTTTCGACAGGGTTGGAATGCTTCCGACAGAGTTGGAATACCTTTGTACAGAGTTGGAATAACTTTGTACAGGGTAGGAATACTTTCTACAGGGTTGGAATACTTTCTACAGTGTTGGAATGCTTTCGACAGAGTTGGAATGCTTTCTACAGGGTTGGAATGCTTTCTACAGGGTTGGAATGCTTTCTACAGGGTTGGAATGCTTTCTACAGGGTTGGAATGCTTTCTACAGCGTTGGAATGATTTCTACAGGGTTGGTATGCTTTCTACAGGGTTGGAATACCTTTGTACAGTGTTGGAATACCTTTGTACAGTGTTGGAATACCTTTGTACAAGGTTGGAATACCTTTGTACAGGGTTGGAATACCTTTGTACATGGTTGGATTGCTTTCTACAGAGTTGGAATGCTTTCTACAGGATTGGAATGCATTCTACAGGGTTGGAATTTTTTCGGCAGGGCTGGAATACCTTTGTACAGAGTTAGAATGTTATGTACAGAGTAGGAGTGCTTTCTACAGGGTTGGAACGCTTCCTACAGGGTTAGACTGGTTTCGACAGATTTGGAATACCTTTGTACAGGGTTGGAATGCTTTCTACAGAGTTGGAATACCCTTGTACAGGGTTGGAATGCTTTCTACAGGGTTGGAATGCTTTCGACAGGGTTGGAATGCTTTCTACAGGGTTGGAATGCTTTCTACAGGGTTGGAATGCTTTCAACAGGGTTGCAATGTTTTCTACAGGGTTGGAATGCTTTCGACAGGGTTGGAATGCTTTCGACAGAGTTGGAATACCTTTGTACAGAGTTGGAATGCTTTCAACAGGGTTGCAATGCTTTCTACAGGGTTGGAATGCTTTCGACAGGTTTGGAATGCTTTCGACAGAGTTGGAATACCTTTGTGCAGGGTTGCAATGCTTTCTACAGGGTTGGAATGCTTTCTACAGGGTTGGAATGCTTTCTACAGGGTTGGAATGCTTTCTACAGGGTTGGAATGCTTTCTACAGGGTTAGAATGGTTTCGACAGAGTTGGAATACCTTTGTACAGAGTTGGAATAACTTTGTACAGGGCTGGAATGCTTTCTACAGGGTTGGAATGCTTTCGACAGAGATGGAATACCATTGTTCAGAGTTGCAAAGCTTTCTACAGGGTTGGAATACTTTCTACAGGATTGGAACGTTTTGTACGGCGTTGGAATGCTTTCTACAGGGTGGGAATGCTTCCTAGAGGGTTGGAATTCTTTCGACAGGGTTGGAATGCTTTCGACAGAGATGGAACACATTTGTACAGAGTTGGAATACCTTTGTACAGGGTTGGAATGCTTTCTACAGGGTTGGTATGCTTTCCACAGGGTTGGAATACCTTTGTACAGTGTTGGAATACCTTTGTACAGGGTTGGAATACCTTTGTACAAGGCTGGAATACCTTTGTACAGGGTTGGAATGCTTTCTACAGAGCTGGAATGCTTTCTACAGGATTGGAATGCTTTCCACAGGATTGGAATGTTTTGTACGGGGTTGGAATGCTTTCTACAGGGTGGGAATGCTTCCTAGAGGGTTGGAATTCTTTCGACAGAGTTGGAATACCTTTGTACAGAGTTGGAATGCTTTCTACAGTGTTGGAATTCTTTCGATAGAGTTGGAATACCTTTGTACAGAGTTGGAATACCTTTGTACAGAGTTGGAATGCTTTCTACAGAGTTGGAATGCTTTCTACAGGATTGGAATGCTTTCTACAGGGTTGGAATGCTTTCTACAGGGTTGGAATGCTTATTACAGGGTTGGAATGCTTTCGACAGAGCTGGAATGCTTTCGACAGAGTTGGTATTCTTTCGACAGAATTGGAATACCTTTGTACAGAGTTGGAATGCTTTCTACAGGGTTGGAATGCTTTCGACAGAGTTGGAATACCATTGTACAGGGTTCGAATGCTTTCTACAGGGTTGGAATTCTTTCTACAGGGTTGGAATGCTTTCTACAGGGTTGGAATGCTTTCTAGAGGGTTGGAATGCTTTCGACAGAGTTGGAATGCTTTAGACAGAGTTGGAGTACCTTTGTACAGGGTTGGAATACCTTTGTATAGGGTTGGAATGCTTCCTACAGGGTGCAATGCTTTCTACAGGGTTGGAATGCTTTCGACAGAGCTGAAATGCTTTCGACAGATTTGGTATTCTTTCGACAGAGTTGGAATACCTTTGTACAGAGTTGGAATGCTTTCTACAGGGTTGGAATGCTTTCTGCAGGGTTGGTATGCTTTCGACAGAGTTGGAATACCGTAATGCTACATAACGTTATACGTTATTACGTAACAGTATGTAACGTTATACGTTATACGGTAGTAGTATATAACGTTATACGTTATAAGGTAATAGTATATAACGTTCTACGTTATAAGGTAATGGTATATAACGTATAACGTTGTAAGATAACAGTATATTAAGTATAACGATATAAGGTAATAGTATATAACGTTATTCGTTATAACGTAATGCCACATAACGTTATACGATATGAGGTAATAGTATATAACGATATACATTATAACGTAGTGCTACATAACGTTATACGTTATAAGGTAAGAGTATATAACGTTATACGTTATAACGTAGTGCTACATAACGTTATACGTTATAAGGTAATAGTATATTACGTTATACGTTATAACGTAATGCTACATAACGCTATACGTTATAACGTAATAGTATACAACGAAATACGTTATAACGTAATGCTACATAACGTTATACGTTATAACGTAATAGTATACAACGTTACACGTTATAACGTAATGCTACATAACGTTATACGTTATAACGTCGTGCTACGTAACGTTATACATTATAACGTAATAGTATACAACGTTATACGTTATAACGTAATGCTACATAACGTTATACGTTATAACGTAATAGTATACAACGTTATACGTTATAACGTAATGCTATCTAACGTTATACGTTATAACGTAATGCTCCATAACGTTATACGTTATAACGTAATAGTATACGACGTTATATGTTATAGCGTAATGCTACATAACGTTATACGTTATAACGTAATAGTATACAACGTTATACGTTATAACGTAATGCTATCTAACGTTATACGTTATAACGTAATGCTCCATAACGTTATACGTTATAACGTAATGCTATCTAACGTTATACGTTATAACCTAATGCTACATAACGTTATACGTTATAAGGTAATAGTATACAACGTATAACGTTATAAGGTAACAATATATAAGTATATACGTTATAACGTAATGCTACATAACATTATACGTTATAAATATATAGTATACAACGTTATATGTTATAGCATAATGCTACATTACGTTACACGTTATAACGTAATGCTACATAACGTTATACGTTATAAGGTAGTAGTATACAACGTTATACGTTATAACGTAATGCTACATAACGTTATACGTTATAACGTACTAGTATACAACGTTATACGTTATAACGTACTAGTATACAACGTTATACGTTATAACGTACTAGTATACAACGTTATACGTTATAACGTCGTGCTACATAACGTTATACGTTATAACGTAATAGTATACAACGTTATACGTTATAACGTAATGCTACATAACGTTATACGTTATAAGGTAATAGTATACAACGTTATATGTTATAGCATGATGCTACATAACGTTATACGTTATAACGTAATGCTACATAACGTTATACGTTATAAGGTAGTAGTATACAACGTTATACGTTATAACGTAATGCTACATAACGTTATACGTTATAAGGTACTAGTATACAACGTTATACGTTATAACGTCGTGCTACATATCGTTATACGTTATAAGGTAAGCGTATATAACGTTATACGTTATGGCGTAATGCTACATAACATTATACGTTATAAGGTAATAGTATATAACGTTACACGTTATAACGTAGTGCTACATAACGTTATACGTTATAACGTAATAGTATAAAACGTTATACGTTATAACGTAATGCTATATAACGTTATACGTTATAAGGTAACAGTATATAACGTTATACGTTAGAACGTAATGCTACATAACGTTATACGTTATAAGGTAATAGTATATGACGATATACGTTATAACGTAGTGCTACATAACGTTATACGTTATAAGGTAATAGTATATAACGTTATACGTTATAACGTAATGCTACATAACGTAATACGTTATAAGGTAACAGTACATAGCGTTATACGATATAACGTAGTGCTACATAACGTTATACGTTATAACGTGGTGCTACATAACGTTATACGTTATAACGTAATGCTACATATCGTTATACGTTATAACGTAATAGTATACAACGTTATACGTTATAACGTAATACTACATAACGTTATACGTTATAACGTAATAGTATACAACGTTATACGTTATAACGTAATGCTATATATCGTTATACGTTATAAGGTAATAGTATACAACGTTTTACGTTATAACCTAATGCTACATAACGTTATACGTTCTAAGGTAATAATATATAACGTATAACGTTATAAGGTAACAATATATAACGATATACGTTATAACGTAATGCTACATAACGTTATACGTTATAAGGTAATAGTATACAACGTATAACGTTATAAGGTAACAATATATAAGTATATACGTTATAACGTAATGCTACATAACATTATACGTTATAAATATATAGTATACAACGTTATATGTTATAGCATAATGCTACATTACGTTACACGTTATAACGTAATGCTACATAACGTTATACGTTATAAGGTAGTAGTATACAACGTTATACGTTATAACGTAATGCTACATAACGTTATACGTTATAACGTACTAGTATACAACGTTATACGTTATAACGTACTAGTATACAACGTTATACGTTATAACGTACTAGTATACAACGTTATACGTTATAACGTCGTGCTACATAACGTTATACGTTATAACGTAATAGTATACAACGTTATACGTTATAACGTAATGCTACATAACGTTATACGTTATAAGGTAATAGTATACAACGTTATATGTTATAGCATGATGCTACATAACGTTATACGTTATAACGTAATGCTACATAACGTTATACGTTATAAGGTAGTAGTATACAACGTTATACGTTATAACGTAATGCTACATAACGTTATACGTTATAAGGTACTAGTATACAACGTTATACGTTATAACGTCGTGCTACATATCGTTATACGTTATAAGGTAAGCGTATATAACGTTATACGTTATGGCGTAATGCTACATAACATTATACGTTATAAGGTAATAGTATATAACGTTACACGTTATAACGTAGTGCTACATAACGTTATACGTTATAACGTAATAGTATAAAACGTTATACGTTATAACGTAATGCTATATAACGTTATACGTTATAAGGTAACAGTATATAACGTTATACGTTAGAACGTAATGCTACATAACGTTATACGTTATAAGGTAATAGTATATGACGATATACGTTATAACGTAGTGCTACATAACGTTATACGTTATAAGGTAATAGTATATAACGTTATACGTTATAACGTAATGCTACATAACGTAATACGTTATAAGGTAACAGTACATAGCGTTATACGATATAACGTAGTGCTACATAACGTTATACGTTATAACGTGGTGCTACATAACGTTATACGTTATAACGTAATGCTACATATCGTTATACGTTATAACGTAATAGTATACAACGTTATACGTTATAACGTAATACTACATAACGTTATACGTTATAACGTAATAGTATACAACGTTATACGTTATAACGTAATGCTATATATCGTTATACGTTATAAGGTAATAGTATACAACGTTTTACGTTATAACCTAATGCTACATAACGTTATACGTTCTAAGGTAATAATATATAACGTATAACGTTATAAGGTAACAATATATAACGATATACGTTATAACGTAATGCTACATAACGTTATACGTTATAAGGTACTAGTATACAACGTTATACGTTATAACGTAATGCGACATAACGTTATACGTTATAACGCAATAGTATACATCGTTATACGTTATAACGTAATGCTACATAACGTTATACGTTAAAAGGTAATAGTATATAACGTTATACGTTATAACGCAGTGCTACATAACGTTATACGTTATAACGTAATAGTATACAACGTTATACGTTATAACGTAATGCTATATATCGTTATACGTTATAAGGTAATAGTATATAACGTATAACGTTATCAGGTAACAATATATAACGAAATACGTTATAACGTAATGCTACATAACGTTATACGTTATCAGGTAATAGTATATAACGTTATACGTTATAGCGTAATGCTACATAACGTTATACGTTATAAGGTAATAGTATATAACGTTATACGTTATAACGCAGTGCTACATAACGTTATACGTTATAACGTAATAGTATACAACGTTATACGTTATAACGTAATGCTATATATCGTTATACGTTATAAGGTAATAGTATATAACGTATAACGTTATAAGGTAACAATATATAACGAAATACGTTATAACGTAATGCTACATAACGTTATACGTTATAACGTAATGCTACATAACGTCATACGTTATAAGGTAATAGTATATAACGTATAACGTTATATGGTAACAACATATAACGATATACGTTATAACGTAATGCTACATAACGTTATACGTTATAAGGTAACAGTATATAACGTTATAAGTTAGAACGTAATGCTACATAACGTTATACTATATAAGGTAATAGTATATAACGATATACGTTATAACGTAGAGCTACATAACGTTATACGTTATAACGTAAGAGTATATAACGTTATACGTTATTACGTAATGCTACATAACGTTGTACGTTATAAGGTATTAGTATATAACGTTATACGTTAGAACGTAGTGCTACATAACGGTATACGTTATAACGTAATAGTATAGAACGTTATACGTTATAACGTAATGCTACATAACGTTATACGTTATAACGTAATAGTATACAACGTTATACGTTATAACGTAATGCTATCTAACGTTATACGTTATAACGTAATAGTATTCAACGTTATACGTTATAACGTAATGCTACATATCGTTATACGTTATAACGTAATAGTATACAACGTTATACGTTATAACGTAATGCTACATAACGTTATACGTTATAACGTAATAGTATACAACGTTATACGTTATAACGTAATGCTACATAACGTTATACGTTATAACGTAATAGTATACAACGTTATACGTTATAACGTAATGCTACATATCGTTATACGTTATAACGTAATAGTATACAACGTTATACGTTATAACGTAATAGTATACAACGAAATACGTTATAACGTAATGCTACATAACGTTATACGTTATAAGGTAATAGTATATAACGTTATACGTTATAGCGTAATGCTACATAACGTAATACGTTATAAGGTAACAGTACATAGCGTTATACGATATAACGTAGTGCTACATAACGTTATACGTTATAACGTGGTGCTACATAACGTTATACGTTATAACGTCGTGCTACATTACGTTATACGTTATAACGTAATAGTATACAACGTTATACGTTATAACGTAATGCTACATAACGTTATACGTTATAACGTAATAGTATACAACGTTATACGTTATAACGTAATGCTATCTAACGTTATACGTTATAACGTAATAGTATTCAACGTTATACGTTATAACGTAATGCTACATATCGTTATACGTTATAACGTAATAGTATACAACGTTATACGTTATAACGTACTAGTATACAACGTTATACGTTATAACGTCGTGCTACATAACGTTATACGTTATAACGTAATAGTATATAACGTATATCGTTATAAGGTAACAATATATAACGAAATACGTTATAACGTAATGCTACATAACGTTATACGTTATAAGGTAATAGTATATAACGTTGTACGTTATAACGTAGTGCTACATAACGTTATACGTTATAACGTAATAGAATACAACGTTATACGTTATAACGTGGTGCTACATAACGTTATACGTTATAACGTCGTGCTACATAACGTTATACGTTATAAGGTAATAGTATATAACGTTGTACGTTATAACGTAGTGCTACATAACGTTATACGTTATAACGTTATAGAATACAACGTTATACGTTATAACGTAATGCTACATATCGTTATACGTTATAAGGTAATAGTATATAACGTATAACGTTATAAGGTAACAATATATAACGAAATACGTTATAACGTAATGCTACATAACGTTATACGTTATAAGGTAAGCGTATATAACGTTATACGTTATGGCGTAATGCTACATAACATTATACGTTATAAGGTAATAGTATATCACGTTACACGTTATAACGTAGTGCTACATAACGTTATACGTTATAACGTAATAGTATAAAACGTTATACGTTATAACGTTATGCTACATAACGTCATACGTTATAAGGTAATAGTATATAACGTATAACGTTATATGGTAACAATATATAACGATATACGTTATAACGTAATGCTACATAACCTTATACGTTATAAGGTAACAGTATATAACGTTATACGTTAGAACGTAATGCTACATAACGTTATACGATATAAGGTAATAGTATATAACGATATACGTTATAACGTAGTGCTACATAACGTTATACGTTATAAGGTATGAGTATATAAAGTTATACGTTATTACGTAATGCTACATAACGTTGTACGTTATAAGGTAATAGTATATAACGTTATACGTTATAACGTAGTGCTACATAACGTTATACGTTATAACGTACTAGTATAGAACGTTATACGTTATAACGTAATGCTACATAACGTTATACGTTATAACGTAATAGTATAGAACGTTATACGTTATAACGTAATGCTACATAACGTTATACGTTATAACGTAATAGTATACAACGTTATACGTTATAACGTAATGCTACATAACGTTATACGTTATAACGTAATAGTATACAACGTTATACGTTATAACGTAATGCTACATAACGTTATACGTTATAAGGTAATAGTATACCAGTTTATACGTTATAACGTAATGCTACATAACGTTATACGTTATAACGTAATAGTATACAACGTTATACGTTATAACGTAATGCTACATAACGTTATACGTTATAACGTAATAGTATACAACGTTATACGTTATAACGTAATGCTACATATCGTTATACGTTATAACGTAATAGTATACAACGTTATACGTTATAACGTAATACTACATAACGTTATACGTTATAACGTAATAGTATACAACGTTATACGTTATAACGTAATGCTATATATCGTTATACGTTATAAGGTAATAGTATATAACGTTATACGTTATAACCTAATGCTACATAACGTTATACGTTATAAGGTAATAATATATAACGTATAACTTTATAAGGTAACAATATATAACGATATACGTTATAACGGAATGCTACATAACGTTATACGTTATAAGGTACTAGTATACAACGTTATAAGTTATAACGTAATGCTACATAACGTTATACGTTATAACGCAATAGTATACATCGTTATACGTTATAACGTAATGCTACATAACGTTATACGTTAAAAGGTAATAGTATATAACGTTATACGTTATAACGCAGTGCTACATAACGTTATACGTTATAACGTAATAGTATACAACGTTATACGTTATAACGTAATGCTATATATCGTTATACGTTATAAGGTAATAGTATATAACGTATAACGTTATAAGGTAACAATATATAACGAAATACGTTATAACGTAATGCTACATAACGTTATACGTTATCAGGTAATAGTATATAACGTTATACGTTATAGCGTAATGCTACATAACGTTATACGTTATAAGGTAATAGTATATAACGTTATACGTTATAACGCAGTGCTACATAACGTTATACGTTATAACGTAATAGTATACAACGTTATACGTTATAACGTAATGCTATATATCGTTATACGTTATAAGGTAATAGTATATAACGTATAACGTTATAAGGTAACAATATATAACGAAATACGTTATAACGTAATGCTACATAACGTTATACGTTATAACGTAATGCTACATAACGTCATACGTTATAAGGTAATAGTATATAACGTATAACGTTATATGGTAACAACATATAACGATATACGTTATAACGTAATGCTACATAACGTTATACGTTATAAGGTAACAGTATATAACGTTATAAGTTAGAACGTAATGCTACATAACGTTATACTATATAAGGTAATAGTATATAACGATATACGTTATAACGTAGAGCTACATAACGTTATACGTTATAACGTAAGAGTATATAACGTTATACGTTATTACGTAATGCTACATAACGTTGTACGTTATAAGGTATTAGTATATAACGTTATACGTTAGAACGTAGTGCTACATAACGGTATACGTTATAACGTAATAGTATAGAACGTTATACGTTATAACGTAATGCTACATAACGTTATACGTTATAACGTAATAGTATACAACGTTATACGTTATAACGTAATGCTATCTAACGTTATACGTTATAACGTAATAGTATTCAACGTTATACGTTATAACGTAATGCTACATATCGTTATACGTTATAACGTAATAGTATACAACGTTATACGTTATAACGTAATGCTACATAACGTTATACGTTATAACGTAATAGTATACAACGTTATACGTTATAACGTAATGCTACATAACGTTATACGTTATAACGTAATAGTATACAACGTTATACGTTATAACGTAATGCTACATATCGTTATACGTTATAACGTAATAGTATACAACGTTATACGTTATAACGTAATAGTATACAACGAAATACGTTATAACGTAATGCTACATAACGTTATACGTTATAAGGTAATAGTATATAACGTTATACGTTATAGCGTAATGCTACATAACGTAATACGTTATAAGGTAACAGTACATAGCGTTATACGATATAACGTAGTGCTACATAACGTTATACGTTATAACGTGGTGCTACATAACGTTATACGTTATAACGTCGTGCTACATTACGTTATACGTTATAACGTAATAGTATACAACGTTATACGTTATAACGTAATGCTACATAACGTTATACGTTATAACGTAATAGTATACAACGTTATACGTTATAACGTAATGCTATCTAACGTTATACGTTATAACGTAATAGTATTCAACGTTATACGTTATAACGTAATGCTACATATCGTTATACGTTATAACGTAATAGTATACAACGTTATACGTTATAACGTACTAGTATACAACGTTATACGTTATAACGTCGTGCTACATAACGTTATACGTTATAACGTAATAGTATATAACGTATATCGTTATAAGGTAACAATATATAACGAAATACGTTATAACGTAATGCTACATAACGTTATACGTTATAAGGTAATAGTATATAACGTTGTACGTTATAACGTAGTGCTACATAACGTTATACGTTATAACGTAATAGAATACAACGTTATACGTTATAACGTGGTGCTACATAACGTTATACGTTATAACGTCGTGCTACATAACGTTATACGTTATAAGGTAATAGTATATAACGTTGTACGTTATAACGTAGTGCTACATAACGTTATACGTTATAACGTTATAGAATACAACGTTATACGTTATAACGTAATGCTACATATCGTTATACGTTATAAGGTAATAGTATATAACGTATAACGTTATAAGGTAACAATATATAACGAAATACGTTATAACGTAATGCTACATAACGTTATACGTTATAAGGTAAGCGTATATAACGTTATACGTTATGGCGTAATGCTACATAACATTATACGTTATAAGGTAATAGTATATCACGTTACACGTTATAACGTAGTGCTACATAACGTTATACGTTATAACGTAATAGTATAAAACGTTATACGTTATAACGTTATGCTACATAACGTCATACGTTATAAGGTAATAGTATATAACGTATAACGTTATATGGTAACAATATATAACGATATACGTTATAACGTAATGCTACATAACCTTATACGTTATAAGGTAACAGTATATAACGTTATACGTTAGAACGTAATGCTACATAACGTTATACGATATAAGGTAATAGTATATAACGATATACGTTATAACGTAGTGCTACATAACGTTATACGTTATAAGGTATGAGTATATAAAGTTATACGTTATTACGTAATGCTACATAACGTTGTACGTTATAAGGTAATAGTATATAACGTTATACGTTATAACGTAGTGCTACATAACGTTATACGTTATAACGTACTAGTATAGAACGTTATACGTTATAACGTAATGCTACATAACGTTATACGTTATAACGTAATAGTATAGAACGTTATACGTTATAACGTAATGCTACATAACGTTATACGTTATAACGTAATAGTATACAACGTTATACGTTATAACGTAATGCTACATAACGTTATACGTTATAACGTAATAGTATACAACGTTATACGTTATAACGTAATGCTACATAACGTTATACGTTATAAGGTAATAGTATACCAGTTTATACGTTATAACGTAATGCTACATAACGTTATACGTTATAACGTAATAGTATACAACGTTATACGTTATAACGTAATGCTACATAACGTTATACGTTATAACGTAATAGTATACAACGTTATACGTTATAACGTAATGCTACATATCGTTATACGTTATAACGTAATAGTATACAACGTTATACGTTATAACGTAATACTACATAACGTTATACGTTATAACGTAATAGTATACAACGTTATACGTTATAACGTAATGCTATATATCGTTATACGTTATAAGGTAATAGTATATAACGTTATACGTTATAACCTAATGCTACATAACGTTATACGTTATAAGGTAATAATATATAACGTATAACTTTATAAGGTAACAATATATAACGATATACGTTATAACGGAATGCTACATAACGTTATACGTTATAAGGTACTAGTATACAACGTTATAAGTTATAACGTAATGCTACATAACGTTATACGTTATAACGCAATAGTATACATCGTTATACGTTATAACGTAATGCTACATAACGTTATACGTTAAAAGGTAATAGTATATAACGTTATACGTTATAACGCAGTGCTACATAACGTTATACGTTATAACGTAATAGTATACAACGTTATACGTTATAACGTAATGCTATATATCGTTATACGTTATAAGGTAATAGTATATAACGTATAACGTTATAAGGTAACAATATATAACGAAATACGTTATAACGTAATGCTACATAACGTTATACGTTATAAGGTAATAGTATATAACGTTATACGTTATAGCGTAATGCTACATAACGTTATACGTTATAAGGTAATAGTATATAACGTTCTACGATATAACGTAGTGCTACATAACGTGATACGTTATTACGTAATAGTATACAACGTTATACGTTATAACGTAATGCTACCTAACGTCATACGTTATAAGGTAATAGTATATAACGTATAACGTTATATGGTAACAACATATAACGATATACGTTATAACGTAATGCTACATAACGTTATACGTTATAAGGTAACAGTATATAACGTTATACGTTAGAACGTAATGCTACATAACGTTATACGATATAAGGTAATCGTATATAACGATATACGTTATGACGTAGTGCTACATAACGTTATACGTTATAAGGTAAGAGTATATAACGTTATACGTTATTACGTAATGCTACATAACGTTGTACGTTATAAGGTATTAGTATATAACGATATACGTTATAACGTAGTGCTACATAACGTTATACGTTATAACGTAATAGTATAGAACGTTATACGTTATAACGTAATGCTACATAACGTTATACGTTATAACGTAATAGTATACAACGTTATACGTTATAACGTAATGCTACATAACGTTATACGTTATAACGTAATAGTATACAACGTTATACGTTATATCGTAATGCTACATAACGTTATACGTTATAACGTAATAGTATACCACGTTATACGTTATAACGTAATGCTACATAACGTTATATGTTATAAGGTAATAGTATATAACGTTATACGTTATAGCGTAGTGCTACATAACGTTATACGTTATAAGGTAATAGTATATAACGTTATACGTTATAACGTAATGCTACATAACGTAATACGTTATAAGGTAACAGTACATAGCGTTATACGATATAACGTAGTGCTACATAACGTTATACGTTATAACGTGGTGCTACATAACGTTATACGTTATAACGTAATGCTACATATCGTTATACGTTATAACGTAATAGTATACAACGTTATACGTTATAACGTAATACTACATAACGTTATACGTTATAACGTAATAGTATACAACGTTATACGTTATAACGTAATGCTATATATCGTTATACGTTATAAGGTAATAGTATACAACGTTATACGTTATAACCTAATGCTACATGACGTTATACGTTATAAGGTAATAATATATAACGTATAACGTTATAAGGTAACAATATATAACGATATACGTTATAACGTAATGCTACATAACGTTATACGTTATAAGGTACTAGTATACAACGTTATACGTTATAACGTAATGCGACATAACGTTATACGTTATAACGCAATAGTATACATCGTTATACGTTATAACGTAATGCTACATAACGTTATACGTTAAAAGGTAATAGTATATAACGTTATACGTTATAACGCAGTGCTACATAACGTTATACGTTATAACGTAATAGTATACAACGTTATACGTTATAACGTAATGCTATATATCGTTATACGTTATAAGGTAATAGTATATAACGTATAACGTTATAAGGTAACAATATATAACGAAATACGTTATAACGTAATGCTACATAACGTTATACGTTATCAGGTAATAGTATATAACGTTATACGTTATAGCGTAATGCTACATAACGTTATACGTTATAAGGTAATAGTATATAACGTTATACGTTATAACGTAGTGCTACATAACGTGATACGTTATTACGTAATAGTATACAACGTTATACGTTATAACGTAATGCTACATAACGTCATACGTTATAAGGTAATAGTATATAACGTATAACGTTATATGGTAACAACATATAACGATATACGTTATAACGTAATGCTACATAACGTTATACGTTATAAGGTAACAGTATATAACGTTATACGTTAGAACGTAATGCTACATAACGTTATACTATATAAGGTAATAGTATATAACGATATACGTTATAACGTAGTGCTACATAACGTTATACGTTATAAGGTAAGAGTATATAACGTTATACGTTATTACGTAATGCTACATAACGTTGTACGTTATAAGGTATTGGTAAATAACGTTATACGTTATAACGTAGTGCTACATAACGTTATACGTTATAACGTAATAGTATAGAACGTTATACGTTATAACGTAATGCTACATAACGTTATACGTTATAACGTAATAGTATAGAACGTTATACGTTATAACGTAATGCTACATAACGTTATACGTTATAACGTAATAGTATACAACGTTATTCGTTATAACGTAATGCTACATAACGTTATACGTTATAAGGTAATAGTATACCACGTTATACGTTATAGCGTAATGCTACATAACGTTATACGTTATAACGTAATAGTATACAACGTTATACGTTATAACGTAATGCTACATAACGTTATACGTTATAAGGTAACAGTATATAACGTTATACGTTATAGCGTAATGCTACATAACGTTATACGTTATAAGGTAATAGTATATAACGTTATACGTTATAACGTAATGCTACATAACGTAATACGTTATAAGGTAACTGTACATAGCGTTATACGATATAACGTAGTGCTACATAACGTTATACGTTATAACGTGGTGCTACATAACGTTATACGTTATAACGTAATGCTACATATCGTTATACGTTATAACGTAATAGTATACAACGTTATACGTTATAACGTAATACTACATAACGTTATACGTTATAACGTAATAGTATACAACGTTATACGTTATAACGTAATGCTATATATCGTTATACGTTATAAGGTAATAGTATACAACGTTATACGTTATAACCTAATGCTACATAACGTTATACGTTATAAGGTAATAATATATAACGTATAACGTTATAAGGTAACAATATATAACGATATACGTTATAACGTAATGCTACATAACGTTATACGTTATAAGGTACTAGTATACAACGTTATACGTTATAACGTAATGCGACATAACGTTATACGTTATAACGCAATAGTATACATCGTTATACGTTATAACGTAATGCTACATAACGTTATACGTTAAAAGGTAATAGTATATAACGTTATACGTTATAACGCAGTGCTACATAACGTTATACGTTATAACGTAATAGTATACAACGTTATACGTTATAACGTAATGCTATATATCGTTATACGTTATAAGGTAATAGTATATAACGTATAACGTTATAAGGTAACAATATATAACGAAATACGTTATAACGTAATGCTACATAACGTTATACGTTATCAGGTAATAGTATATAACGTTATACGTTATAGCGTAATGCTACATAACGTTATACGTTATAAGGTAATAGTATATAACGTTATACGTTATAACGTAGTGCTACATAACGTGATACGTTATTACGTAATAGTATACAACGTTATACGTTATAACGTAATGCTACATAACGTCATACGTTATAAGGTAATAGTATATAACGTATAACGTTATATGGTAACAACATATAACGATATACGTTATAACGTAATGCTACATAACGTTATACGTTATAACGTAAGAGTATATAACGTTATACGTTATTACGTAATGCTACATAACGTTGTACGTTATAAGGTATTAGTATATAACGTTATACGTTAGAACGTAGTGCTACATAACGGTATACGTTATAACGTAATAGTATAGAACGTTATACGTTATAACGTAATGCTACATAACGTTATACGTTATAACGTAATAGTATACAACGTTATACGTTATAACGTAAATCTACATAACGTTATACGTTATAACGTAATAGTATACAACGTTGTACGTTATAACGTAATGCTACATAACGTTATACGTTATAACGTCATAGTATACAACGTTATACGTTATAACGTAATGCTACATAACGTTATACGTCATAAGGTACTAGTATATAACGTTATACGTTAGAACGTAGTGCTACATAACGGTATACGTTATAACGTAATAGTATAGAACGTTATACGTTATAACGTAATGCTACATAACGTTATACGTTATAACGTAATAGTATAGAACGTTATACGTTATAACGTAATGCTACATAACGTTATACGTTATAACGTAATAGTATACAACGTTATACGTTATAACGTAAATCTACATAACGTTATACGTTATAACGTAATAGTATACAACGTTATACGTTATAACGTAATGCTACATAACGTTATACGTTATAACGTCATAGTATACAACGTTATACGTTATAACGTAATGCTACATAACGTTATACGTCATAAGGTACTAGTATACAACGTTATACGTTATAACGTCGTGCTACATAACGTTATACGTTATAACGTAATAGTATACAACGTTATACGTTATAACGTAAATCTACATAACGTTATACGTTATAACGTAATAGTATACAACGTTGTACGTTATAACGTAATGCTACATAACGTTATACGTTATAACGTAATAGTATACAACGTTATACGTTATAACGTAATGCTACATAACGTTATACGTTATAAGGTAATTGTATACAACGTTATATGTTATAGCATAATGCTACATAACGTCATACGTTATAACGTAATGCTACATAACGTTATACGTTATAAGGTAGTAGTATACAACGTTATACGTTATAACGTCGTGCTACATAACGTTATACGTTATAACGTAATAGTATACAACGTTATACGTTATAACGTAATGCTACATAACGTAATACGTTATAAGGTAACAGTACATAGCGTTATACGATATAACGTAGTGCTACATAACGTTATACGTTATAACGTGGTGCTACATAACGTTATACGTTATAACGTAATTCTACATAACGTTATACGTTATAACGTAATAGTATTCAACGTTATACGTTATAACGTAATGCTACATCTCGTTGTGCGTTATAACGTAATAGTATACAACGTTATACGTTATAACGTAATGCTACATAACGTTATACGTTATAACGTAATAGTATACAACGTTATACGTTATAACGTAATGCTACATAACGTTATACGTTATAACGTAATAGTATACAACGAAATACGTTATAACGTAATGCTACATAACGTTATACGTTATAAGGTAATAGTATATAACGTTATACGTTATAGCGAAATGCTACATAACGTTATACGTTATAAGGTAATAGTATATAACGTTATATGTTATAACGTAATGCTACATAACGTAATACGTTATAAGGTAACAGTACATAGCGTTATACGATATAACGTAGTGCCACATAACGTTATACGTTATAACGTGGTGCTACATAACGTTATACGTTATAACGTCGTGCTACATAATGTTATACGTTATAACGTAATAGTATACAACGTTATACGTTATAACGTAATGCTACATAACGTTATACGTTATAACGTAATAGTATACAACGTTATACGTTATAACGTAATGCTATCTAACGTTATACGTTATAACGTAATAGTATACAACGTTATACGTTATAACGTAATGCTACATATCGTTATACGTTATAACGTAATAGTATACAACGTTATACTTTGTAACGTAATGCTACATAACATTATACGTTATAAGGTTATAGTATACAACGTTATATGTTATAGCATAATGCTACATTACGTTATACGTTATAACGTAATGCTACATAACGTTATACGTTATAAGGTAACAGTATATAACGTTATACGTTATAGCGTAATGCTACATAACGTTATACGTTATAAGGTAATAGTATATAACGTTATACGTTATAACGTAATGCTACATAACGTAATACGTTATAAGGTAACAGTACATAGCGTTATACGATATGACGTAGTGCTACATAACGTTATACGTTATAACGTGGTGCTACATAACGTTATACGTTATAACGTAATGCTACATATCGTTATACGTTATAACGTAATAGTATACAACGTTATACGTTATAACGTAATGCTACATAACGTTATACGTTATAACGTAATAGTATACAACGTTATACGTTATAACGTAATGCTACATAACGTTATACGTTATAACGTAATAGTATACAACGAAATACGTTATAACGTAATGCTACATAACGTTATACGTTATAAGGTAATAGTATATAACGTTATACGTTATAGCGAAATGCTACATAACGTTATACGTTATAAGGTAATAGTATATAACGTTATATGTTATAACGTAATGCTACATAACGTAATACGTTATAAGGTAACAGTACATAGCGTTATACGATATAACGTAGTGCCACATAACGTTATACGTTATAACGTGGTGCTACATAACGTTATACGTTATAACGTCGTGCTACATAATGTTATACGTTATAACGTAATAGTATACAACGTTATACGTTATAACGTAATGCTACATAACGTTATACGTTATAACGTAATAGTATACAACGTTATACGTTATAACGTAATGCTATCTAACGTTATACGTTATAACGTAATAGTATACAACGTTATACGTTATAACGTAATGCTACATATCGTTATACGTTATAACGTAATAGTATACAACGTTATACTTTGTAACGTAATGCTACATAACATTATACGTTATAAGGTTATAGTATACAACGTTATATGTTATAGCATAATGCTACATTACGTTATACGTTATAACGTAATGCTACATAACGTTATACGTTATAAGGTAACAGTATATAACGTTATACGTTATAGCGTAATGCTACATAACGTTATACGTTATAAGGTAATAGTATATAACGTTATACGTTATAACGTAATGCTACATAACGTAATACGTTATAAGGTAACAGTACATAGCGTTATACGATATCACGTAGTGCTACATAACGTTATACGTTATAACGTGGTGCTACATAACGTTATACGTTATAACGTAATGCTACATATCGTTATACGTTATAACGTAATAGTATACAACGTTATACGTTATAACGTAATACTACATAACGTTATACGTTATAACGTAATAGTATACAACGTTATACGTTATAACGTAATGCTATATATCGTTATACGTTATAAGGTAATAGTATACAACGTTATACGTTATAACCTAATGCTACATAACGTTATACGTTATAAGGTAATAATATATAACGTATAACGTTATAAGGTAACAATATATAACGATATACGTTATAACGTAATGCTACATAACGTTATACGTTATAAGGTACTAGTATACAACGTTATACGTTATAACGTAATGCGACATAACGTTATACGTTATAACGCAATAGTATACATCGTTATACGTTATAACGTAATGCTACATAACGTTATACGTTAAAAGGTAATAGTATATAACGTTATACGTTATAACGCAGTGCTACATAACGTTATACGTTATAACGTAATAGTATACAACGTTATACGTTATAACGTAATGCTATATATCGTTATACGTTATAAGGTAATAGTATATAACGTATAACGTTATAAGGTAACAATATATAACGAAATACGTTATAACGTAATGCTACATAACGTTATACGTTATCAGGTAATAGTATATAACGTTATACGTTATAGCGTAATGCTACATAACGTTATACGTTATAAGGTAATAGTATATAACGTTATACGTTATAACGTAGTGCTACATAACGTGATACGTTATTACGTAATAGTATACAACGTTATACGTTATAACGTAATGCTACATAACGTCATACGTTATAAGGTAATAGTATATAACGTATAACGTTATATGGTAACAACATATAACGATATACGTTATAACGTAATGCTACATAACGTTATACGTTATAAGGTAACAGTATATAACGTTATAAGTTAGAACGTAATGCTACATAACGTTATACTATATAAGGTAATAGTATATAACGATATACGTTATAACGTAGAGCTACATAACGTTATACGTTATAACGTAAGAGTATATAACGTTATACGTTATTACGTAATGCTACATAACGTTGTACGTTATAAGGTATTAGTATATAACGTTATACGTTAGAACGTAGTGCTACATAACGGTATACGTTATAACGTAATAGTATAGAACGTTATACGTTATAACGTAATGCTACATAACATTATACGGTATAAGGTTATAGTATACAACGTTATATGTTATAGCATAATGCTACATTACGTTATACGTTATAACGTAATGCTACATAACGTTATACGTTATAAGGTAGTAGTATACAACGTTATACGTTATAACGTAATGCTACATAACGTTATACGTTATAAGGTAATAGTATACAACGTTATACGTTATAACGTAATAGTATACAACCGAATACGTTATAACGTAATGCTACATAACGTTATACGTTATAAGGTAATAGTATATAACGTTATACGTTATAGCGTAATGCTACATAACGTTATACGTTATAAGGTAATAGTATACAACGTATAACGTTATAAGGTAACAATATATAAGGATATACGTTATAACGTAATGCTACATAACGTTATACGTTATAAGATAATAGTATACAACGTTATATGTTATAGCATAATGCTACATAACGTTATACATTATAACGTAATGCTACATAACGTTATACGTTATAACGTAATAGTATTCAACGTTATACGTTATAACGTAATGCTACATATCGTTATACGTTATAACGTAATAGTATACAACGTTATACGTTATAACGTAATGCTACATAACGTTATACGTTATAACGTAATAGTATACAACGTTATACGTTATAACGTAATGCTACATATCGTTATACGTTATAACGTAATAGTATACAACGTTATACGTTATAACGTAATGCTACATAACGTTGTACGTTATAACGTCATAGTATACAACGTTATACGTTATAACGTAATGCTACATAACGTTATACGTCATAAGGTACTAGTATACAACGTTATACGTTATAACGTCGTGCTACATAACGTTATACGTTATAACGTAATAGTATACAACGTTATACGTTATAACGTAAATCTACATAACGTTATACGTTATAACGTAATAGTATACAACGTTGTACGTTATAACGTAATGCTACATAACGTTATACGTTATAACGTAATAGTATACAACGTTATACGTTATAACGTAATGCTACATAACGTTATACGTTATAAGGCAATTGTATACAACGTTATATGTTATAGCATAATGCTACATAACGTCATACGTTATAACGTAATGCTACATAACGTTATACGTTATAAGGTAGTAGTATACAACGTTATACGTTATAACGTCGTGCTACATAACGTTATACGTTATAACGTAATAGTATACAACGTTATACGTTATAACGTAATGCTACATAACGTAATACGTTATAAGGTAACAGTACATAGCGTTATACGATATAACGTAGTGCTACATAACGTTATACGTTATAACGTGGTGCTACATAACGTTATACGTTATAACGTAATTCTACATAACGTTATACGTTATAACGTAATAGTATTCAACGTTATACGTTATAACGTAATGCTACATATCGTTGTGCGTTATAACGTAATAGTATACAACGTTATACGTTATAACGTAATGCTACATAACGTTATACGTTATAACGTAATAGTATACAACGTTATACGTTATAACGTAATGCTACATAACGTTATACGTTATAACGTAATAGTATACAACGAAATACGTTATAACGTAATGCTACATAACGTTATACGTTATAAGGTAATAGTATATAACGTTATACGTTATAGCGAAATGCTACATAACGTTATACGTTATAAGGTAATAGTATATAACGTTATATGTTATAACGTAATGCTACATAACGTAATACGTTATAAGGTAACAGTACATAGCGTTATACGATATAACGTAGTGCCACATAACGTTATACGTTATAACGTGGTGCTACATAACGTTATACGTTATAACGTCGTGCTACATAATGTTATACGTTATAACGTAATAGTATACAACGTTATACGTTATAACGTAATGCTACATAACGTTATACGTTATAACGTAATAGTATACAACGTTATACGTTATAACGTAATGCTATCTAACGTTATACGTTATAACGTAATAGTATACAACGTTATACGTTATAACGTAATGCTACATATCGTTATACGTTATAACGTAATAGTATACAACGTTATACTTTGTAACGTAATGCTACATAACATTATACGTTATAAGGTTATAGTATACAACGTTATATGTTATAGCATAATGCTACATTACGTTATACGTTATAACGTAATGCTACATAACGTTATACGTTATAAGGTAACAGTATATAACGTTATACGTTATAGCGTAATGCTACATAACGTTATACGTTATAAGGTAATAGTATATAACGTTATACGTTATAACGTAATGCTACATAACGTAATACGTTATAAGGTAACAGTACATAGCGTTATACGATATAACGTAGTGCTACATAACGTTATACGTTATAACGTGGTGCTACATAACGTTATACGTTATAACGTAATGCTACATATCGTTATACGTTATAACGTAATAGTATACAACGTTATACGTTATAACGTAATGCTACATAACGTTATACGTTATAACGTAATAGTATACAACGTTATACGTTATAACGTAATGCTACATAACGTTATACGTTATAACGTAATAGTATACAACGAAATACGTTATAACGTAATGCTACATAACGTTATACGTTATAAGGTAATAGTATATAACGTTATACGTTATAGCGAAATGCTACATAACGTTATACGTTATAAGGTAATAGTATATAACGTTATATGTTATAACGTAATGCTACATAACGTAATACGTTATAAGGTAACAGTACATAGCGTTATACGATATAACGTAGTGCCACATAACGTTATACGTTATAACGTGGTGCTACATAACGTTATACGTTATAACGTCGTGCTACATAATGTTATACGTTATAACGTAATAGTATACAACGTTATACGTTATAACGTAATGCTACATAACGTTATACGTTATAACGTAATAGTATACAACGTTATACGTTATAACGTAATGCTATCTAACGTTATACGTTATAACGTAATAGTATACAACGTTATACGTTATAACGTAATGCTACATATCGTTATACGTTATAACGTAATAGTATACAACGTTATACTTTGTAACGTAATGCTACATAACATTATACGTTATAAGGTTATAGTATACAACGTTATATGTTATAGCATAATGCTACATTACGTTATACGTTATAACGTAATGCTACATAACGTTATACGTTATAAGGTAACAGTATATAACGTTATACGTTATAGCGTAATGCTACATAACGTTATACGTTATAAGGTAATAGTATATAACGTTATACGTTATAACGTAATGCTACATAACGTAATACGTTATAAGGTAACAGTACATAGCGTTATACGATATAACGTAGTGCTACATAACGTTATACGTTATAACGTGGTGCTACATAACGTTATACGTTATAACGTAATGCTACATATCGTTATACGTTCTAACGTAATAGTATACAACGTTATACGTTATAACGTAATACTACATAACGTTATACGTTATAACGTAATAGTATACAACGTTATACGTTATAACGTAATGCTATATATCGTTATACGTTATAAGGTAATAGTATACAACGTTATACGTTATAACCTAATGCTACATAACGTTATACGTTATAAGGTAATAATATATAACGTATAACGTTATAAGGTAACAATATATAACGATATACGTTATAACGTAATGCTACATAACGTTATACGTTATAAGGTACTAGTATACAACGTTATACGTTATAACGTAATGCGACATAACGTTATACGTTATAACGCAATAGTATACATCGTTATACGTTATAACGTAATGCTACATAACGTTATACGTTAAAAGGTAATAGTATATAACGTTATACGTTATAACGCAGTGCTACATAACGTTATACGTTATAACGTAATAGTATACAACGTTATACGTTATAACGTAATGCTATATATCGTTATACGTTATAAGGTAATAGTATATAACGTATAACGTTATAAGGTAACAATATATAACGAAATACGTTATAACGTAATGCTACATAACGTTATACGTTATCAGGTAATAGTATATAACGTTATACGTTATAGCGTAATGCTACATAACGTTATACGTTATAAGGTAATAGTATATAACGTTATACGTTATAACGTAGTGCTACATAACGTGATACGTTATTACGTAATAGTATACAACGTTATACGTTATAACGTAATGCTACATAACGTCATACGTTATAAGGTAATAGTATATAACGTATAACGTTATATGGTAACAACATATAACGATATACGTTATAACGTAATGCTACATAACGTTATACGTTATAAGGTAACAGTATATAACGTTATAAGTTAGAACGTAATGCTACATAACGTTATACTATATAAGGTAATAGTATATAACGATATACGTTATAACGTAGAGCTACATAACGTTATACGTTATAACGTAAGAGTATATAACGTTATACGTTATTACGTAATGCTACATAACGTTGTACGTTATAAGGTATTAGTATATAACGTTATACGTTAGAACGTAGTGCTACATAACGGTATACGTTATAACGTAATAGTATAGAACGTTATACGTTATAACGTAATGCTACATAACGTTATACGTTATAACGTAATAGTATACAACGTTATACGTTATAACGTAATGCTACATAACGTTATACGTTATAACGTAATAGTATACAACGTTATACGTTATAACGTAATGCTACATAACGTTATACGTTATAACGTAATAGTATACAACGTTATACGTTAGAACGTAATAGTATAAAACGAAATACGTTATAACGTAATGCTACATAACGTTATACGTTATAAGGTAATAGTATATAACGTTATACGTTATAGCGTAATGCTACATAACGTAATACGTTATAAGGTAACAGTACATAGCGTTATACGATATAACGTAGTGCTACATAACGTTATACGTTATAACGTGGTGCTACATAACGTTATACGTTATAACGTCGTGCTACATTACGTTATACGTTATAACGTAATAGTATACAACGTTATACGTTATAACGTAATGCTACATAACGTTATACGTTATAACGTAATAGTATACAACGTTATACGTTATAACGTAATGCTATCTAACGTTATACGTTATAACGTAATAGTATTCAACGTTATACGTTATAACGTAATGCTACATATCGTTATACGTTATAACGTAATAGTATACAACGTTATACGTTATAACGTACTAGTATACAACGTTATACGTTATAACGTCGTGCTACATAACGTTATACGTTATAACGTAATAGTATATAACGTATATCGTTATAAGGTAACAATATATAACGAAATACGTTATAACGTAATGCTACATAACGTTATACGTTATAAGGTAATAGTATATAACGTTGTACGTTATAACGTAGTGCTACATAACGTTATACGTTATAACGTAATAGAATACAACGTTATACGTTATAACGTGGTGCTACATAACGTTATACGTTATAACTTCGTGCTACATAACGTTATACGTTATAAGGTAATAGTATATAACGTTGTACGTTATAACGTAGTGCTACATAACGTTATACGTTATAACGTTATAGAATACAACGTTATACGTTATAACGTAATGCTACATATCGTTATACGTTATAAGGTAATAGTATATAACGTATAACGTTATTAGGTAACAATATATAACGAAATACGTTATAACGTAATGCTACATAACGTTATACGTTATAAGGTAAGCGTATATAACGTTATACGTTATGGCGTAATGCTACATAACATTATACGTTATAAGGTAATAGTATATCACGTTACACGTTATAACGTAGGGCTACATAACGTTATACGTTATAACGTAATAGTATAAAACGTTATACGTTATAACGTTATGCTACATAACGTCATACGTTATAAGGTAATAGTATATAACGTATAACGTTATATGGTAACAATATATAACGATATACGTTATGACGTAATGCTACATAACCTTATACGTTATAAGGTAACAGTATATAACGTTATACGTTAGAAAGTAATGCTACATAACGTTATACGATATAAGGTAATAGTATATAACGATATACGTTATAACGTAGTGCTACATAACGTTATACGTTATAAGGTATGAGTATATAACGTTATACGTTATTACGTAATGCTACATAACGTTGTACGTTATAAGGTAATAGTATATAACGTTATACGTTATAACGTAGTGCTACATAACGTTATACGTTATAACGTACTAGTATAGAACGTTATACGTTATAACGTAATGCTACATAACGTTATACGTTATAACGTAATAGTATAGAACGTTATACGTTATAACGTAATGCTACATAACGTTATACGTTATAACGTAATAGTATACAACGTTATACGTTATAACGTAATGCTACATAACGTTATACGTTATAACGTAATAGTATACAACGTTATACGTTATAACGTAATGCTACATAACGTTATACGTTATAAGGTAATAGTATACCAGTTTATACGTTATAACGTAATGCTACATAACGTTATACGTTATAACGTAATAGTATACAACGTTATACGTTATAACGTAATGCTACATAACGTTATACGTTATAACGTAATAGTATACAACGTTATACGTTATAACGTAATGCTACATAACGTTATACGTTATAACGTAATAGTATACCACGTTATACGTTATAACGTAATGCTACATAACGTTATACGTTATAAGGTAATAGTATATAACGTTATACGTTATAGCGTAATGCTACATAACGTTATACGTTATAAGGTAATAGTATATAACGTTATACGTTATAACGTAATGCTACATAACGTAATACGTTATAAGGTAACAGTACATAGCGTTATACGATATAACGTAGTGCTACATAACGTTATACGTTATAACGTGGTGCTACATAACGTTATACGTTATAACGTCGCGCTACATTACGTTATACGTTGTAACGTAATAGTATACAACGTTATACGTTATAACGTAATGCTATATAACGTTATACGTTATAACGTAATAGTATACAACGTTATACGTTATAACGTAATGCTACATATCGTTATACGTTATAACGTAATAGTATACAACGTTATACGTTATAACGTAATACTACATAACGTTATACGTTATAACGTAATAGTATACAACGTTATACGTTATAACGTAATGCTATATATCGTTATACGTTATAAGGTAATAGTATACAACGTTATACGTTATAACCTAATGCTACATAACGTTATACGTTATAAGGTAATAATATATAACGTATAACTTTATAAGGTAACAATATATAACGATATACGTTATAACGTAATGCTACATAACGTTATACGTTATAAGGTACTAGTATACAACGTTATACGTTATAACGTAATGCTACATAACGTTATACGTTAAAAGGTAATAGTATATAACGTTATACGTTATAACGCAGTGCTACATAACGTTATACGTTATAACGTAATAGTATACAACGTTATACGTTATAACGTAATGCTATATATCGTTATACGTTATAAGGTAATAGTATATAACGTATAACGTTATAAGGTAACAATATATAACGAAATACGTTATAACGTAATGCTACATAACGTTATACGTTATAAGGTAATAGTATATAACGTTATACGTTATAGCGTAATGCTACATAACGTTATACGTTATAAGGTAATAGTATATAACGTTCTACGATATAACGTAGTGCTACATAACGTGATACGTTATTACGTAATAGTATACAACGTTATACGTTATAACGTAATGCTACATAACGTCATACGTTATAAGGTAATAGTATATAACGTATAACGTTATATGGTAACAACATATAACGATATACGTTATAACGTAATGCTACATAACGTTATACGTTATAAGGTAACAGTATATCACGTTATACGTTAGAACGTAATGCTACATAACGTTATACGATATAAGGTAATCGTATATAACGATATACGTTATGACGTAGTGCTACATAACGTTATACGTTATAAGGTAAGAGTATACCAGTTTATACGTTATAACGTAATGCTACATAACGTTATACGTTATAACGTAATAGTATACAACGTTATACGTTATAACGTAATGCTACATAACGTTATACGTTATAACGTAATAGTATAGAACGTATAACTTTATAAGGTAACAATATATAACGATATACGTTATAACGTAATGCTACATAACGTTATACGTTATAACGTAATAGTATAGAACGTTATACGTTATATCGTAATGCTACATAACGTTATACGTTATAACGTAATAGTATACAACGTTATACGTTATAACGTAATGCTACATAACGTTATACGTTATAACGTAATAGTATACAACGTTATACGTTATAACGTAATAGTATACCACGTTATACGTTATAACGTAATGCTACATAACGTTATATGTTATAAGGTAATAGTATATAACGTTATACGTTATAGCGTAGTGCTACATAACGTTATACGTTATAAGGTAATAGTATATAACGTTATACGTTATAACGTAATGCTACATAACGTAATACGTTATAAGGTAACAGTACATAGCGTTATACGATATAACGTAGTGCTACATAACGTTATACGTTATAACGTGGTGCTACATAACGTTATACGGTATAACGTAATGCTACATATCGTTATACGTTATAACGTAATAGTATACAACGTTATACGTTATAACGTAATAATACATAACGTTATACGTTATAACGTAATAGTATACAACGTTATACGTTATAACGTAATGCTATATATCGTTATACGTTATAAGGTAATAGTATGCAACGTTATACGTTATAACCTAATGCTACATAACGTTATACGTTATAAGGTAATAATATATGACGTATAACGTTATAAGGTAACAATATATAACGATATACGTTATAACGTAATGCTACATAACGTTATACGTTATAAGGTACTAGTATACAACGTTATACGTTATAACGTAATGCGACATAACGTTATACGTTATAACGCAATAGTATACATCGTTATACGTTATAACGTAATGCTACATAACGTTATACGTTAAAAGGTAATAGTATATAACGTTATACGTTATAACGCAGTGCTACATAACGTTATACGTTATAACGTAATAGTATGCAACGTTATACGTTATAACGTAATGCTATATATCGTTATACGTTATAAGGTAATAGTATATAACGTATAACGTTATAAGGTAACAATATATAACGAAATACGTTATAACGTAATGCTACATAACGTTATACGTTATCAGGTAATAGTATATAACGTTATACGTTATAGCGTAATGCTACATAACGTTATACGTTATAAGGTAATAGTATATAACGTTATACGTTATAACGTAGTGCTACATAACATGATACGTTATTACGTAATAGTATACAACGTTATACGTTATAACGTAATGCTACATAACGTCATACGTTATAAGGTAATAGTATATAACGTATAACGTTATATGGTAACAACATATAACGATATACGTTATAACGTAATGCTACATAACGTTATACGTTATAAGGTATTATTATATAACGTTATACGTTAGAACGTAATGCTACATAACGTTATACTATATAAGGTAATAGTATATAACGATATACGTTATAACGTAGTGCTACATAACGTTATACGTTATAAGGTAAGAGTATATAACGTTATACGTTATTACGTAATGCTACATAACGTTGTACGTTATAAGGTATTAGTATATAACGTTATACGTTATAACGTAGTGCTACATAACGTTATACGTTATAACGTAATAGTATAGAACGTTATACGTTATAACGTAATGCTACATAACGTTATACGTTATAACGTAATAGTATACAACGTTATACGTTATAACGTAATGCTACATAACGTTATACGTTATAACGTAATAGTATACAACGTTATACGTTATAACGTAATGCTACATAACGTTATACGTTATAAGGTAACAGTATATAACGTTATACGTTATAGCGTAATGCTACATAACGTTATACGTTATAAGGTAATAGTATATAACGTTATACGTTATAACGCAGTGCTACATAACGTTATACGTTATAACGTAATAGTATACAACGTTATACGTTATAACGTAATGCTATATATCGTTATACGTTATAAGGTAATAGTATATAACGTATAACGTTATAAGGTAACAATATATAACGAAATACGTTATAACGTAATGCTACATAACGTCATACGTTATAAGGTAATAGTATATAACGTTATACGTTATAGCGTAATGCTACATAACGTTATACGTTATAAGGTAATAGTATATATCGTTATACGTTATAACGTAGTGCTACATAACGTGATACGTTATTACGTAATAGTATACAACGTTATACGTTCTTGCGTAATACTACATAACGTCATACGTTATAAGGTAATAGTATATAACGTATAACGTTATAAGGTAACAATATATAACGATATACGTTATAACGTAATGCTACATAACGTTATACGTTAAAAGGTAATAGTATATAACGTTATACGTTATAGCGTAATGCTACATAACGTTATACGTTATAAGGTAATAGTATATAACGTCATACGTTATAACGTAATGCTACATAACGTAATACGTTATAAGGTAACAGTACATAGCGTTATACGATATAACGTAGTGCTACATAACGTTATACGTTATAACGTGGTGCTACATAACGTTATACGTTATAACGTAATGCTACATATCGTTATACGTTATAACGTAATAGTATACATCGTTATACGTTATAACGTAATGCGACATAACGTTATACGTTATAACGCAATAGTATACATCGTTATACGTTATAACGTAATGCTACATAACGTTATACGTTATAACGCACTAGTAAACAACGTTATACGTTATAACGTCGTGCTACATAACGTTATACGTTATAACGTAATAGTATACAACGTTATACGTTATAACGTAATGCTACATAACGTTATACGTTATAACGTATTAGTATACAACGTTATACGTTATAACGTAATGCTACATATCGTTATACGTTATAAGGTAACAGTACATAGCGTTATACGATATAACGTAGTGCTACATAACGTTATACGTTATAACGTGGTGCTACATAACGTTATACGTTATAACGTAGTGCTACATAACGTTATACGTTATAAGGTAAGAGTATATAACGTTATACGTTATTACGTAATGCTACATAACGTTGTACGTTCTAGCGTTATGCTACATAACGTAATACGTTATAACGTAATAGTATACAACGTTATACGTTATAACGTAATGCTACATATCGTTATACGTTATAACGTAATGCTACATAACGTTATACGTTATAAGGTAATAGTATATAACGTTATACGTTATAACGTAGTGCTACATAACGTGATACGTTATTACGTAATAGTATACAACGTTATACGTTATAACGTAATGCTACATAACGTCATACGTTATAAGGTAATAGTATATAACGTATAACGTTATATGGTAACAACATATAACGATATACGTTATAACGTAATGCTACATAACGTTATACGTTATAAGGTAACAGTATATAACGTTATACGTTAGAACGTAATGCTACATAACGTTATACTATATAAGGTAATAGTATATAACGATATACGTTATAACGTAGTGCTACATAACGTTATACGTTATAAGGTAAGAGTATATAACGTTATACGTTATTACGTAATGCTACATAACGTTGTACGTTATAAGGTATTAGTATATAACGTTATACGTTATAACGTAGTGCTACATAACGTTATACGTTATAACGTAATAGTATAGAACGTTATACGTTATAACGTAATGCTACATAACGTTATACGTTATAACGTAATAGTATACAACGTTATACGTTATAACGTAATGCTACATAACGTTATACGTTAAAAGGTAATAGTATATAACGTTATACGTTATAACGCAGTGCTACATAACGTTATACGTTATAACGCAGTGCTACATAACGTCATACGTTATAACGTAATAGTATACAACGTTATACGTTATAACGTAATGCTATATATCGTTATACGTTATAAGGTAATAGTATATAACGTATAACGTTATAAGGTAACAATATATAACGAAATACGTTATAACGTAATGCTACATAACGTTATACGTTATAAGGTAATAGTATATAACGTTATACGTTATAACGTAGTGCTACATAACGTGATACGTTATTACGTAATAGTATACAACGTTATACGTTATAACGTAATGCTACATAACGTCATACGTTATAAGGTAATAGTATATAACGTTATACGTTATAGCGTAATGCTACATAACGTTATACGTTATAAGGTAATAGTATATATCGTTATACGTTATAACGTAGTGCTACATAACGTGATACGTTATTACGTAATAGTATACAACGTTATACGTTATTGCGTAATGCTACATAACGTCATACGTTATAAGGTAATAGTATATAACGTATAACGTTATATGGTAACAATATATAACGATATACGTTATAACGTAATGCTACATAACGTTATACGTTAAAAGGTAATAGTATATAACGTTATACGTTATAGCGTAATGCTACATAACGTTATACGTTATAAGGTAATAGTATATAACGTCATACGTTATAACGTAATGCTACATAACGTAATACGTTATAAGGTAACAGTACATAGCGTTATACGATATAACGTAGTGCTACATAACGTTATACGTTATAACGTGGTGCTACATAACGTTATACGTTATAACGTAATGCTACATATCGTTATACGTTATAACGTAATAGTATACAACGTTATACGTTATAACGTAATACTACATAACGTTATGCGTTATAACGTAATAGTATACAACGTTATACGTTATAACGTAATGCTATATATCGTTATACGTTATAAGGTAATAGTATACAACGTTATACGTTATAACCTAATGCTACATAACGTTATACGGTATAAGGTAATAATATATAACGTATAACGTTATAAGGTAACAATATATAACGATATACGTTATAACGTAATGCTACATAACGTTATACGTTATAAGGTACTAGTATACAACGTTATACGTTATAACGTAATGCGACATAACGTTATACGTTATAACGCAATAGTATACATCGTTATACGTTATAACGTAATGCTACATAACGTTATACGTTAAAAGGTAATAGTATATAACGTTATACGTTATAACGCAGTGCTACATAACGTTATACGTTATAACGTAATAGTATACAACGTTATACGTTATAACGTAATGCTATATATCGTTATACGTTATAAGGTAATAGTATATAACGTATAACGTTATAAGGTAACAATATATAACGAAATACGTTATAACGTAATGCTACATAACGTCATACGTTATAAGGTAATAGTATATAACGTTATACGTTATAGCGTAATGCTACATAACGTTATACGTTATAAGGTAATAGTATATAACGTCATACGATATAACGTAATGCTACATAACGTAATACGTTATAAGGTAACAGTACATAGCGTTATACGATATAACGTAGTGCTACATAACGTTATACGTTATAACGTGGTGCTACATAACGTTATACGCTATAACGTAATGCTACATATCGTTATACGTTATAACGTAATAGTATACAACGTTATACGTTATAACGTAATACTACATAACGTTATACGTTATAACGTAATAGTATACAACGTTATACGTTATAACGTAATGCTATATATCGTTATACGTTATAAGGTAATAGTATACAACGTTATACGTTATAACCTAATGCTACATAACGTTATACGTTATAAGGTAATAATATATAACGTATAACGTTATAAGGTAACAATATATAACGATATACGTTATAACGTAATGCTACATAACGTTATACGTTATTAAGGTACTAGTATACAACGTTATACGTTATAACGTAATGCGACATAACGTTATACGTTATAACGCAATAGTATACATCGTTATACGTTATAACGTAATGCTACATAACGTTATACGTTAAAAGGTAATAGTATATAACGTTATACGTTATAACGCAGTGCTACATAACGTTATACGTTATAACGTAATAGTATACAACGTTATACGTTATAACGTAATGCTATATATCGTTATACGTTATAAGGTAATAGTATATAACGTATAACGTTATAAGGTAACAATATATAACGAAATACGTTATAACGTAATGCTACATAACGTTATACGTTATCAGGTAATAGTATATAACGTTATACGTTATAGCGTAATGCTACATAACGTTATACGTTATAAGGTAATAGTATATAACGTTATACGTTATAACGTAGTGCTACATAACGTGATACGTTATTACGTAATAGTATACAACGTTATACGTTATAACGTAATGCTACATAACGTCATACGTTATAAGGTAATAGTATATAACGTTATACGGTATAGCGTAATGCTACATAACGTTATACGTTATAAGGTAATAGTATATATCGTTATACGTTATAACGTAGTGCTACATAACGTGATACGTTATTACGTAATAGTATACAACGTTATACGTTATTGCGTAATGCTACATAACGTCATACGTTATAAGGTAATAGTATATAACGTATAACGTTATAAGGTAACAATATATAACGATATACGTTATAACGTAATGCTACATAACGTTATACGTTAAAAGGTAATAGTATATAACGTTATACGTTATAGCGTAATGCTACATAACGTTATACGTTATAAGGTAATAGTATATAACGTCATACGTTATAACGTAATGCTACATAACGTAATACGTTATAAGGTAACAGTACATAGCGTTATACGATATAACGTAGTGCTACATAACGTTATACGTTATAACGTGGTGCTACATAACGTTATACGTTATAACGTAATGCTACATATCGTTATACGTTATAACGTAATAGTATACAACGTTATACGTTATAACGTAATACTACATAACGTTATACGTTATAACGTAATAGTATACAACGTTATACGTTATAACGTAATGCTATATATCGTTATACGTTATAAGGTAATAGTATACAACGTTATACGTTATAAGCTAATGCTACATAACGTTATACGGTATAAGGTAATAATATATAACGTATAACGTTATAAGGTAACAATATATAACGATATACGTTATAACGTAATGCTACATAACGTTATACGTTATAAGGTACTAGTATACAACGTTATACGTTATAACGTAATGCGACATAACGTTATACGTTATAACGCAATAGTATACATCGTTATACGTTATAACGTAATGCTACATAACGTTATACGTTAAAAGGTAATAGTATATAACGTTATACGTTATAACGCAGTGCTACATAACGTTATACGTTATAACGTAATAGTATACAACGTTATACGTTATAACGTAATGCTATATATCGTTATACGTTATAAGGTAATAGTATATAACGTATAACGTTATAAGGTAACAATATATAACGAAATACGTTATAACGTAATGCTACATAACGTCATACGTTATAAGGTAATAGTATATAACGTTATACGTTATAGCGTAATGCTACATAACGTTATACGTTATAACGTAATAGTATACAACGTTATACGTTATAACGTAATGCTATATATCGTTATACGTTATAAGGTAATAGTATATAACGTATAACGTTATAAGGTAACAATATATAACGAAATACGTTATAACGTAATGCTACATAACGTCATACGTTATAAGGTAATAGTATACAACGTTATACGTTATTGCGTAATACTACATAACGTCATACGTTATAAGGTAATAGTATATAACGTATAACGTTATAAGGTAACAATATATAACGATATACGTTATAACGTAATGCTACATAACGTTATACGTTAAAAGGTAATAGTATATAACGTTATACGTTATAGCGTAATGCTACATAACGTTATACGTTATAAGGTAATAGTATATAACGTCATACGATATAACGTAATGCTACATAACGTAATACGTTATAAGGTAACAGTACATAGCGTTATACGATATAACGTAGTGCTACATAACGTTATACGTTATAACGTGGTGCTACATAACGTTATACGCTATAACGTAATGCTACATATCGTTATACGTTATAACGTAATAGTATACAACGTTATACGTTATAACGTAATACTACATAACGTTATACGTTATAACGTAATAGTATACAACGTTATACGTTATAACGTAATGCTATATATCGTTATACGTTATAAGGTAATAGTATACAACGTTATACGTTATAACCTAATGCTACATAACGTTATACGTTATAAGGTAATAATATATAACGTATAACGTTATAAGGTAACAATATATAACGATATACGTTATAACGTAATGCTACATAACGTTATACGTTATTAAGGTACTAGTATACAACGTTATACGTTATAACGTAATGCGACATAACGTTATACGTTATAACGCAATAGTATACATCGTTATACGTTATAACGTAATGCTACATAACGTTATACGTTAAAAGGTAATAGTATATAACGTTATACGTTATAACGCAGTGCTACATAACGTTATACGTTATAACGTAATAGTATACAACGTTATACGTTATAACGTAATGCTATATATCGTTATACGTTATAAGGTAATAGTATATAACGTATAACGTTATAAGGTAACAATATATAACGAAATACGTTATAACGTAATGCTACATAACGTTATACGTTATCAGGTAATAGTATATAACGTTATACGTTATAGCGTAATGCTACATAACGTTATACGTTATAAGGTAATAGTATATAACGTTATACGTTATAACGTAGTGCTACATAACGTGATACGTTATTACGTAATAGTATACAACGTTATACGTTATAACGTAATGCTACATAACGTCATACGTTATAAGGTAATAGTATATAACGTATAACGTTATATGGTAACAACATATAACGATATACGTTATAACGTAATGCTACATAACGTTATACGTTATAAGGTAACAGTATATAACGTTATACGTTAGAACGTAATGCTACATAACGTTATACGTTATAAGGTAATAGTATATAACGATATACGTTATAACGTAGTGCTACATAACGTTATACGTTATAAGGTAAGAGTATATAACGTTATACGTTATTACGTAATGCTACATAACGTTGTACGTTATAAGGTATTAGTATATAACGTTATACGTTATAACGTAGTGCTACATAACGTTATACGTTATAACGTAATAGTATAGAACGTTATACGTTATAACGTAATGCTACATAACGTTATACGTTATAACGTAATAGTATACAACGTTATACGTTATAACGTAATGCTACATAACGTTATACGTTATAACGTAATAGTATAGAACGTTATACGTTATAACGTAATGCTACATAACGTTATACGTTATAAGGTAATAGTATACCACGTTATACGTTATAGCGTAATGCTACATAACGTTATACGTTATAAGGTAATAGTATACAACGTTATACGTTATAACGTAATGCTACATAACGTTATACGTTATAAGGTAACAGTATATAACGTTATACGTTATAGCGTAATGCTACATAACGTTATACGTTATAAGGTAATAGTATATAACGTTATACGTTATCGTGTAATGCTACATAACGTTATACGTTAAAAGGTAATAGTATATAACGTTATACGTTATAACGCAGTGCTATATAACGTTATACGTTATAACGCAGTGCTACATAACGTTATACGTTATAACGTAATAGTATACAACGTTATACGTTATAACGTAATGCTGTATATCGTTATACGTTATAAGGTAATAGTATATAACGTATAACGTTATAAGGTAACAATATATAACGAAATACGTTATAACGTAATGCTACATAACGTTATACGTTATAAGGTAATAGTATATAACGTTATACGTTATAACGTAGTGCTACATAACGTGATACGTTATTACGTAATAGTATACAACGTTATACGTTATAACGTAATGCTACATAACGTCATACGTTATAAGGTAATAGTATATAACGTTATACGTTATAGCGTAATGCTACATAACGTTATACGTTATAAGGTAATAGTATATATCGTTATACGTTATAACGCAGTGCTACATAACGTTATACGTTATAACGCAGTGCTACATAACGTTATACGTTATAACGTAATAGTATACAACGTTATACGTTATAACGTAATGCTGTATATCGTTATACGTTATAAGGTAATAGTATATAACGTATAACGTTATAAGGTAACAATATATAACGAAATACGTTATAACGTAATGCTACATAACGTTATACGTTATCAGGTAATAGTATATAACGTTATACGTTATAGCGTAATGCTACATAACGTTATACGTTATAAGGTAATAGTATATAACGTTATACGTTATAACGTAGTGCTACATAACGTGATACGTTATTACGTAATAGTATACAACGTTATACGTTATTACGTAATGCTACATAACGTTGTACGTTATAAGGTATTAGTATATAACGTTATACGTTATAACGTAGTGCTACATAACGTTATACGTTATAACGTAATAGTATAGAACGTTATACGTTATAACGTAATGCTACATAACGTTATACGTTATAACGTAATAGTATACAACGTTATACGTTATAACGTAATGCTACATAACGTTATACGTTATAACGTAATAGTATACAACGTTATACGTTATAACGTAATGCTACATAACGTTATACGTTATAAGGTAATAGTATACCACGTTATACGTTATAGCGTAATGCTACATAACGTTATACGTTATAAGGTAATAGTATACAACGTTATACGTTATAACGTAATGCTACATAACGTTATACGTTATAAGGTAACAGTATATAACGTTATACGTTATAGCGTAATGCTACATAACGTTATACGTTATAAGGTAATAGTATATAACGTTATACGTTATCGTGTAATGCTACATAACGTTATACGTTAAAAGGTAATAGTATATAACGTTATACGTTATAACGCAGTGCTACATAACGTTATACGTTATAACGCAGTGCTACATAACGTTATACGTTATAACGTAATAGTATACAACGTTATACGTTATAACGTAATGCTGTATATCGTTATACGTTATAAGGTAATAGTATATAACGTATAACGTTATAAGGTAACAATATATAACGAAATACGTTATAACGTAATGCTACATAACGTTATACGTTATAAGGTAATAGTATATAACGTTATACGTTATAACGTAGTGCTACATAACGTGATACGTTATTACGTAATAGTATACAACGTTATACGTTATAACGTAATGCTACATAACGTCATACGTTATAAGGTAATAGTATATAACGTTATACGTTATAGCGTAATGCTACATAACGTTATACGTTATAAGGTAATAGTATATATCGTTATACGTTATAACGTAGTGCTACATAACGTGATACGTTATTACGTAATAGTATACAACGTTATACGTTATTGCGTAATGCTACATAACGTCATACGTTATAAGGTAATAGTATATAACGTATAACGTTATAAGGTAACAATATATAACGATATACGTTATAACGTAATGCTACATAACGTTATACGTTAAAAGGTAATAGTATATAACGTTATACGTTATAGCGTAATGCTACATAACGTTATACGTTATAAGGTAATAGTATATAACGTCATACGTTATAACGTAATGCTACATAACGTAATACGTTATAAGGTAACAGTACATAGCGTTATACGATATAACGTAGTGCTACATAACGTTATACGTTATAACGTGATGATAAATAACGTTATACGTTATAACGTCGTGCTACATAACGTTATACGTTAAAACGTAACAGTATACAACGTTATACGTTATAACGTAATGCTACATATCGTTATACGTTATAACGTAATAGTATACAACGTTATACGTTATAACGTAATGCTACATAACATTATACGTTATAAGGCTATAGTATACAACGTTATATGTTATAGCATAATGCTACATTACGTTATACGTTATAACGTAATGCTACATAACGTTATACGTTATAAGGTAGTAGTATACAACGTTATACGTTATAACGTAATGCTACATAACGTTATACGTTATAACGCACTAGTAAACAACGTTATACGTTATAACGTCGTGCTACATAACGTTATACGTTATAACGTAATAGTATACAACGTTATACGTTATAACGTAATGCTACATAACGTTATACGTTATAACGTATTAGTATACAACGTTATACGTTATAACGTATTAGTATACAACGTTATACGTTATAACGTAATGCTACATATCGTTATACGTTATAAGGTAACAGTACATAGCGTTATACGATATAACGTAGTGCTACATAACGTTATACGTTATAACGTGGTGCTACATAACGTTATACGTTATAACGTAGTGCTACATAACGTTATACGTTATAAGGTAAGAGTATATAACGTTATACGTTATTACGTAATGCTACATAACGTTGTACGTTATAAGGTAATAGTATATAACGTTATACGTTATAACGTAGGGCTACATAACGTTATACGTTATAACGTAGTAGTATAGAACGTTATACGTTATAACGTAATGCTACATAACGTTATACGTTATAACGTAATAGTATACAACGTTATACGTTATAACGTAATGCTACATAACGTTATACGTTATAACGTAATAGTATACAACGTTATACGTTATATCGTAATTCTACATAACGTTATACGTTATAAGGTAATAGTATATAACGTATAACGTTATAAGGTAACAATATATAACGAAATACGTTATAACGTAATGCAACATAACGTTATACGCTATAAGGTAAGCGTATATAACGTTATACGTTATGGCGTAATGCTACATAACATTATACGTTATAAGGTAATAGCATATAACGTTACACGTTATAACGTAGTGCTACATAACGTTATACGTTATAACGTAATTGTATAAAACGTTATACGTTATAACGTAATGCTACATAACGTCATACGTTAAAAGGTAATAGTATATAACGTATAACGTTATATGGTAACAATATATAACGATATACGTTATAACGTAATGCTACATAACGTTATACGTTATAAGGTAACAGTATATAACGTTATACGTTAGAACGTAATGCTACATAACGATATACGATTTAAGGTAATAGTATATAACGATATACGTTATAACGTAGTGCTACATAACGTTATACGTTATAAGGTAAGAGTATATAACGTTATACGTTATTACGTAATGCTACATAACGTTGTACGTTATAAGGTAATAGTATATAACGTTATACGTTATAACGTAGTGCTACATAACGTTATACGTTATAACGTAATAGTATATAACGTTATACGTTATAACGTAATGCTACATATCGTTATACGTTATAAGGTAACAGTACATAGCGTTATACGATATAACGTAGTGCTACATAACGTTATACGTTATAACGTGGTGCTACATAACGTTATACGTTATAACGTAGTGCTACATAACGTTATACGTTATAAGGTAAGAGTATATAACGTTATACGTTATTACGTAATGCTACATAACGTTGTACGTTATAAGGTAATAGTATATAACGTTATACGTTATAACGTAGGGCTACATAACGTTATACGTTATAACGTAGTAGTATAGAACGTTATACGTTATAACGTAATGCTACATAACGTTATACGTTATAACGTAATAGTATACAACGTTATACGTTATAACGTAATGCTACATAACGTTATACGTTATAACGTAATAGTATACAACGTTATACGTTATATCGTAATGCTACATAACGTTATACGTTATAAGGTAATAGTATATAACGTATAACGTTATAAGGTAACAATATATAACGAAATACGTTATAACGTAATGCTACATAACGTTATACGTTATAAGGTAAGCGTATATAACGTTATACGTTATGGCGTAATGCTACATAACATTATACGTTATAAGGTAATAGCATATAACGTTACACGTTATAGCGTAGTGCTACATAACGTTATACGTTATAACGTAATGCTACATAACGTCATACGTTAAAAGGTAATAGTATATAACGTATAACGTTATATGGTAACAATATATAACGATATACGTTATAACGTAATGCTACATAACGTTATACGTTATAAGGTAACAGTATATAACGTTATACGTTAGAACGTAATGCTACATAACGATATACGATTTAAGGTAATAGTATATAACGATATACGTTATAACGTAGTGCTACATAACGTTATACGTTATAAGGTAAGAGTATATAACGTTATACGTTATTACGTAATGCTACATAACGTTGTACGTTATAAGGTAATAGTATATAACGTTATACGTTATAACGTAGTGCTACATAACGTTATACGTTATAACGTAATAGTATATAACGTTATACGTTATTACGTAATGCTACATAACGTTGTACGTTATAAGGTAATAGTATATAACGTTATACGTTATAACGTAGTGCTACATAACGTTATACGTTATAAGGTAATAGTATACAACGTATAACGTTATAAGGTAACAATATATAAGGATATACGTTATAACGTAATGCTACATATTGTTATACGTTATAACGTAATAGTATACAACGTTATACGTTATAACGTTATGCTAGATAACGTTATACGTTATAACGTAATAGTATACAACGTTATACGTTATAACGTAATGCTACATATCGTTATACGTTCTAACGTAATGCTACATAACGTTATACGTTATAACGTAATAGTATACAACGTTATACGTTATAACGTAATGCTACATATCGTTATACGTTATAACGTAATAGTATACAACGTTATACGTTATAACGTAATTCTACATAACGTTATACGTTATAACGTAATAGTATACAATGTTATACGTTATAACGTAATGCTGCATAACATTATACGTTATAAGGTTATAGTATACAACGTTATATGTTATAGCATAATGCTACATAACGTTATACGTTATAACGTAATGCTACATAACGTTATACGTTATAAGGTAGTAGTATACAACGTTATACGTTATAACGTAATGCTACATAACGTTATACGTTATAACGTACTAGTATACAACGTTATACGTTATAACGTCGTGCTACATAACGTTATACGTTATAACGTAATGCTACATAACGTTATACGTTATAACGTAATAGTATACAACGTTATACGTTATAACGTAATGCTACATATCGTTATACGTTATAACGTAATAGTATACAACGTTATACGTTATAACGTTATGCTACATAACGTTATACGCTATAGCGTAATGCTACATAACGTTATACGTTATAAGGTAATAGTATATAACGTTATACGTTATAACGTAGTGCTACATAACGTTATACGTTATAACGTAATAGTATAGGACGTTATACGTTATAACGTAATGCTACATAACGTTATACGTTATAACGTAATAGTATACAACGTTATACGTTATAACGTAATGCTACGTAACGTTATACGTAATAAGGTAATAGTATATAACGTTATACGTTATAGCGTAATGCTACATAACGTTATACGTTATAACGTAATAGTATAGAACGTTATACGTTATAACGTAATGCTACATAACGTTATACGTTATAACGTAATAGTATACAACGTTATACGTTAGAACGTAATGCTACATAACGTTATACGTTATAACGTAATAGTATACAACGTTATACGTTATAGCGTAATGCTACATAACGTTATACGTTATAACGTAATAGTATACAACGTTATACGTTATAACGTAATGCTATCTAACGTTATACGTTATAACGTAATAGTATACAACGTTATACGTTATAACGTAATGCTACATATCGTTATACGTTATAACGTAATAGTATACAAGGTTATACGTTATAACGTAATGCTACATAACGTTATACGTTATAAGGTACTAGTATAAAACGTCATACGTTATAACGTAATGCTACATAACGTTATACGTTATAAGGTAATAGTATACAACGTTATACGTTATAACCTAATGCTACATAACGTTATATGTTATAAGGTAATAATATATAACGTATAACGTTATAAGGTAACAATATATAACGATATACGTTATAACGTGATGCTACATAACGTTATACGTTATAAGGTACTAGTATACAATGTTATACGTTATAACGTAATGCTACATAACGTTATACGTTATAAGGTAATAGTATATAACGTATAACGTTATGAGGTAATAGTATATAACTTAGAACGGTGGGAATGCTTTCGGCAGTGTTGGAATGCTTTCTACAGCTTTGGAATACTTTCTACAGGGTTGGAATGCTTTCTAGAGGGTTGGAATGCTTTCGACAGGGTTGGAATGCTTTCGACAGGGTGGGAATGCTTTCGACAGAGTTGGAATACCTTCCTACAGAGTTGGAATGCTTTCTACAGGGTTGGAATACCTTTGTACAGAGTTGGAATGCTTTCTACAGGGTTGGAATGCTTTGGACAGAGTTGGAATACCTTCGTACAGGGTTGTAACAGCTTTGTACAGGGTTGGAACAGCTTTGTACAGGGTGGGAATACTTTCTACAGGGCTGGAATGCTTTCTAGATGGTTGGAATGCTTTCGACATGGTTGGAATGCTTTCGACAGGGTTGGACTGCTTTCGACAGAGTTGGAATACCTTTCTACAGGGTCAGAATGTTATGTACAGGGTTGGAATTCTTTCTACAGAGTTGGAATACCTTTGTACAGAGTTGGAATGCTTTCTACAGGGTTGGAATACCTTTGTACAGAGTTGGAATGCTTTCTACAGGGTTGGAATGCTCTCTACAGGGTTGGAATGCTTTCTACAGGGTTGGAATGCTTTCTACAGGGTTGGAATGCTTTCTAAAGGGTTGGAATACCTTTGTACAGAGTTGGAATGCTTTCTACAGGGTTGGAATACCTTTGTACAGAGTTGGAATGCTTTCTACAGGGTTGGAATGCTCTCTACAGGGTTGCAATGCTTTCTACAGGGTTGGAATGCTTTCTACAGGGTTGGAATACCTTTGTACAGGGTCAGAATGTTATGTACAGGGTTGGAATTCTTTCTACAGAGTTGTAATACCTTTGCACAGAGTTGGAATGCTTTCTGCAGGTTTGGAATACCTTTGTACAGAGTTGGAATGCTTTCTACAGGGTTGGAATGCTTTCTACAGGGTTGGAATGCTTTCTACAGGTTTGAAAAACCTTTGTACAGAGTTGGAATGCTTCTAAAGTGTTGGAATGCTTTCGACAGAGTTGTAATACCTTTGTACAGAGTTGGAATGCTTTCTACAGGGTTGGAATACCTTTGTACAGAGTTGGAATGCTTTCTACAGGGTTGGAATGCTTTCTACAGGGTTGGAATGCTTTCGACAGAGTTGGAATACCTTTGTACAGAGTGGGAATGCTTTCTACAGGGTTGGAATACCTTTGTACAGAGTTGGAATGCTTTCTACATGGTTGGAATGCTTTCTACAGGGTTGGAATGCTTTCGACAGAGTTGGAATACCTTTGTACAGGGTTGGAACAGCTTTGTACAGGGTGGGAATACTTTCTACAGGGTTGGAATGCTTTCTACAGGGTTGGAATGCTTTCTACAGTGTTGCAATGCTTTCTACAGGGTTGGAACGCTTTCGACAGAGTTGGAATACCTTTGTGCAGAGTTGGAATGCTTTCTACAGGGTTGGAATACCTTTGTACAGAGTTGGAAGGCTGTCTACAGGGTTGGAATGCTTTCTACAGGATAGAAATGCTTTCGACAGAGTTGGAATACCTTTGTACAGTGTTGGAACAGCTTTGTACAGGGTGGGAATACTTTCTACAGGGTTGAAATGCTTTCTACAGGGTTGGAATGCTTTCTACAGTGTTGGAATGCTTTCTACAGGGTTGGAACGCTTTCGACAGAGTTGGAATACCTTTGTACAGAGTTGGAATGCTTTCTACAGGGTTGTAATACCTTTGTACAGAGTTGGAATGCTTTCTACAGGGTTGGAATACCTTTGTACAGAGTTGGAATGCTTTCTACAGGGTTGGAATGCTTTCTACAGGGTTGGAATGCTTTCTACAGGGTTGGAATGCTTTCTACAGGATTGGAATGCTTTCGACAGGGTTAGAATGCTTTCTACAGGGTTGGAATGCTTTCTACAGGGTTGGAATGCTTTCTACAGGGTTGGAATGCTTTGTACAGTGTTGGAATGCTTCTACAGGGTTGGAATACCTTTGTACAGAGTTGGAATGCTTTCTACAGGGTTGGAATGCTTTCGACAGAGTTGGAATACCTTTGTACAGAGTTGGAATGCTTTCGACAGAGTTGGGATACCTTTGTACAGGGTTGGAACAGCTTTGTACAGGGTTGGAACAGCTTTGTGCAGGGTGGGAATACTTTCTACAGGGTTGGAATGCTTTCTAGAGGGTTGGAATGCTTTCGACATGGTTGGAATGCTTTCGACAGGGTTGGAATGCTTTCGAAAGGGTTGGAATGCTTTCGACAGAGTTGGAATACCTTTGTACAGAGTTGGAATGCTTTCGACAGAGTTGGAATACCTTTGTACAGGGTTGGAACAGCTTTGTACAGGGTTGGAACAGCTTTGTACAGGGTGGGAATACTTTCTACAGGGTTGCAATGCTTTCTAGAGGGTTGGAATGCTTTCGACATGGTTGGAATGCTTTCGACAGGGTTGGAATGCTTTCGACAGGGTTGGAATGCTTTCGACAGGGTTGGAATGCTTTCGACAGGGTTGGAATGCTTTCGACAGAATTGGAATACCTTTGTACAGGGTCAGAATGTTATGTACAGGGTTGGAATTCTTTCTACAGAGTTGGAATACCTTTGTACAGAGTTGGAATGCTTTCTACAGGGTTGGAATGCATTCGACAGAGTTGAAATACCTTTGTACAGAGTCCGAATGTTATGTACAGGGTTGGAATTCTTTCTACAGAGTTGGAATACTTTCTACAGGGTTGGAATGCTTTCTAGAGGGTTGGAATGTTTTCTACATGGTTCGAATGCTTTCGACAGAGTTGGAATACCTTTGTACAGAGTTGGAATGCTTTCTACAGGGTTGGAATACCTTTGTACAGAGTTGGAATGCTTTCTACAGGGTTGGAATGCTTTCTACAGGGTTGGAATGCTTTCGACAGAGTTGGAATACCTTTGTACAGAGTCAGAATGTTATGTACAGGGTTGGAATTCTTTCTACAGAGTTGGAATACCTTCGTACAGAGTTGGAATACCTTTGTACATGGTTGGAACAGCTTTGTACAGCGTTGGAATACTTACTACAGGGTTGGAATGCTTTCTAGAGGGTTGGAATGCTTTCTAGAGGGTTGGAATGCTTTCTAGAGGGTTGGAATGCTTTCTACAGGGTTGGAATGCTTTCTACAGAGTTGGAATACCTTTGTACAGGGTTGGAACAGCTTTGTACAGGGTTGGAATACTTTCTACAGGGTTGGAATGCTTTCTACAGAGTTGGAATACCTTTGTACAGGGTTGGAACAGCTTTGTACAGGGTTGGAATACTTTCTACAGGGTTGGAATGCTTTCTACAGGGTTGGAATACCTTTGTACAGAGTCAGAATGTTATGTACAGGGTTGGAATTCTTTCTACAGAGTTGGAATACTTTTCTACAGAGTAGGAATGCTTTCTACAGGGTTGGAATACCTTTGTACAGAGTTGGAATGCTTTCTACAGGGTTGGAATGCTTTCGACAGAGTTGGAATACCTTTGTACAGAGTCAGAATGTTATGTACAGGGTTGGAATTCTTTCTACAGATTTGGAATATCTTTGTACAGAGTTGGAATGCTTTCTACAGGGTTGGAATACCTTTGTACAGAGTTGGAATGCTTTCTACAGGGTTGGAATGCTTTCTACAGGGTTTTAATGCTTTCTACACAGTTGGAATACCTTTGTACAGGGTTGGAACAGCTTTGTACAGGGTTGGAATACTTTCTACAGGGTTGGAATGCTTTCTAGAGGGTTGGAATGCTTTCGACAGGGTTGGAACGCCTTCGACAGGGTTGGAATACCTTTGTACAGAGTTGGAATGCTTTCTACAGGGTTGGAATGCTTTCTACAGGGTTGGAATGCTTTCGACAGAGTTGGAATACCTTTGTACAGAGTCAGAATGTTATGTACAGGGTTGGAATTCTTTCTACAGAGTTGGAATACCTTCGTACAGAGTTGGAATACCTTTGTACATGGTTGGAACAGCTTTGTACAGCGTTGGAATACTTTCTACAGGGTTGGAATGCTTTCTAGAGGGTTGGAATGCTTTCTAGAGGGTTGGAATGCTTTCTAGAGGGTTGGAATGCTTTCTACAGGGTTGGAATGCTTTCTACAGAGTTGGAGTACCTTTGTACAGGGTTGGAACAGCTTCGTACAGGGTTGGAATACTTTCTACAGGGTTGGAATGCTTTCTACAGAGTTGGAATACCTTTGTACAGGGTTGGAACAGCTTTGTACAGGGTTGGAATACTTTCTACAGGGTTGGAATGCTTTCTAGAGGGTTGGAATGCTTTCGACAGGGTTGGAACGCCTTCGACAGGGTTGGAATACCTTTGTACAGAGTTGGAATGCTTTCTACAGGGTTGGAATGCTTTCTACAGGGTTGGAATGCTTTCGACAGAGTTGGAATACCTTTGTACAGAGTCAGAATGTTATGTACAGGGTTGGAATTCTTTCTACAGAGTTGGAATACCTTCGTACAGAGTTGGAATACCTTTGTACATGGTTGGAACAGCTTTGTACAGCGTTGGAATACTTTCTACAGGGTTGGAATGCTTTCTAGAGGGTTGGAATGCTTTCTAGAGGGTTGGAATGCTTTCTAGAGGGTTGGAATGCTTTCTACAGGGTTGGAATGCTTTCTACAGAGTTGGAGTACCTTTGTACAGGGTTGGAACAGCTTCGTACAGGGTTGGAATACTTTCTACAGGGTTGGAATGCTTTCTACAGAGTTGGAATACCTTTGTACAGGGTTGGAACAGCTTTGTACAGGGTTGGAATACTTTCTACAGGGTTGGAATGCTTTCTACAGGGTTGGAATACCTTTGTACAGAGTCAGAATGTTATGTACAGGGTTGGAATGCTTTCTACAGGGTTGGAATGCTTTCGACAGGGTTGGAATACTTTCTACAGGGTAGGAATGCTTTCTAGAGGGTTGGAATGCTTTCGACAGGGTTGGAATGCTTTCGACAGAGTTGGAATACCTTTGTACAGAGTTGGAATGCTTTCTACAGGGTTGGAATACCTTTGTACAGAGTCAGAATGTTATGTACAGGGTTGGAATTCTTTTTACAGAGTTGGAATACCTTTGTACAGAGTTGGAATACCTTTGTACAGGGTTGGAATACCTTTGTACAGAGTTGGAATGCTTTCTTCAGGGTTGGAATGCTTTCGACAGAGTTGGAATACCATTGTACAGAGTTGGAATGCTTTCTACAGGGTTGGAATACCTTTGTACAGAGTCAGAATGTTATGTACAGGGTTGGAATTCTTTCTACAGATTTGGAATACCTTTGTACAGAGTTGGACTGCTTTCTACAGGTTTGGAATACCTTTGTACAGAGTTGGAATGCTTTCTACAGGGTTGGAATGCTTTCGACAGAGTTGGAATACCTTTGTACAGGGTTGGAACAGCTTTGTACAGGGTGGGAATACTTTCTACAGGGTTGGAATGCTTTCTAGAGGGTTGGAATGCTTTCTAGAGGGTTGGAATGCTTTCTAGAGTGTTGGAATGCTTTTGACAGGTTGGAATTCTTTCTACAGATTTGGAATAGCTTTGTACAGAGTTGGAATGCTTTCTACAGGTTTGGAATACCTTTGTACAGAGTTGGAATGCTTTCTACAGGGTTGGAATGCTTTCGACAGAGTTGGAATACCTTTGTACAGAGTTGGAATGCTTTCTACAGGGTTGGAATGCTTTCTACAGGGTTGGAATGCTTTCGACAGAGTTGGAATACCTTTGTACAGGGTTGGAACAGCCTTGTACAGGGTGGGAATACTTTCTACAGGGTTGGAATGCTTTCTAGAGTGTTGGAATGCTTTCGACAGGGTTGGAATGCTTTCGACACGGTGGGAATGCTTTCGACAGCGTTGGAATACCTTTCTACAGAGTTGGAATGCTTTCTACAGGGTTGGAATGCTTTCGACAGGGTTGGAATACTTTCTACAGGGTAGGAATGCTTTCTAGAGGGTTGGAATGCTTTCGACAGGGTTGGAATGCTTTCGACAGAGTTGGAACAGCTTTGTACAGGGTTGGAATACTTTCTACAGGGTTGGAATGCTTTCTAGAGGGTTGGAATGCTTTCGACAGGGTTGGAATGCTTTCGACAGAGTTGGAATACATTTGTACAGAGTTGGAATGCTTTCGACAGAGTTGGAATACCTTTGTACAGAGTTGGAATGCTTTCTACAGGGTTGGAATGCTTTCTACAGGGTTTTAATGCTTTCTGCAGGGTGGGAATGCTTTCGACAGAGTTGGAATACCATTGTACAGAGTTGGAATGCTTTCTACAGGGTTGGAATACCTTTGTACAGAGTCAGAATGTTATGTACAGGGTTGGAATTCTTTCTACAGAGTTGGAATACCTTTGTACAGAGTTGGAATGCTTTCTACAGGGTTGGAATACCTTTGTACAGAGTTGGAATGCTTTCTACAGGGTTGGAATGCTTTCGACAGAGTTGGAATACCTTTGTACAGAGTTGGAATGCTTTCTACAGGGTTGGAATGCTTTCTACAGGGTTTTAATGCTTTCTACAGGATAGAAATGCTTTCGACAGAGTTGGAATACCTTTGTACAGTGTTGGAACAGCTTTGTACAGGGTGGGAATACTTTCTACAGGGTTGAAATGCTTTCTACAGGGTTGGAATGCTTTCTACAGTGTTGGAATGCTTTCTACAGGGTTGGAACGCTTTCGACAGAGTTGGAATACCTTTGTACAGAGTTGGAATGCTTTCTACAGGGTTGGAATACCCTTGTACAGAGTTGGAATGCTTTCTATAGGTTTGGAATACATTTTTGCAGAGTTGGAATGCTTTCTACAGGTTTGGAATATATTTGTACAGGGTTGGAATTCTTTCTACAGGGCTGGAATGCTTTCTACGGGGTTGGAATGCTTCCGAAAGTGTTGGAAAACCTTTGTACAGAGTTGGAATGCTTTCTACAGTGTTGGAATGCTTTCGATAGAGTTGGAATACCTTTGTACAGAGTTGGAACACCTTTGTACAGAGTTGGAATGCTTTCTACAGGGTTGGAATGCTTTCTACAGGGTTGGAATGCTTTCTACAGGTTTGGAAAACCTTTGTACAGAGTTGGAATGCATCTAAAGGGTTGGAATGCTTTCGACAGAGTTGTAATACCTTTGTACAGAGTTGGAATGCTTTCTACAGGGTTGGAATATCTTTGTACAGAGTTGGAATGCTTTCTACAGGGTTGGAATGCTTTCTACAGGGTTGGAATGCTTTCTACAGGGTTGGAATGCTTTCTACAGGATTGGAATGCTTTCGACAGGGTTAGAATGCTTTCTACAGGGTTGGAATGCTTTCTACAGGGTTGGAATGCTTTCTACAGGGTTGGAATGCTTTGTACAGTGTTGGAATGCTTCTACAGGGTTGGAATACCTTTGTACAGAGTTGGAATGCTTTCTACAGGGTTGGAATGCTTTCGACAGAGTTGGAATACCTTTGTACAGAGTTGGAATGCTTTCGACAGAGTTGGAATACCTTTGTACAGGGTTGGAACAGCTTTGTACAGGGTTGGAACAGCTTTGTGCAGGGTGGGAATACTTTCTACAGGGTTGGAATGCTTTCTAGAGGGTTGGAATGCTTTCGACATGGTTGGAATGCTTTCGACAGGGTTGGAATGCTTTCGAAAGGGTTGGAATGCTTTCGACAGAGTTGGAATACCTTTGTACAGAGTTGGAATGCTTTCGACAGAGTTGGAATACCTTTGTACAGGGTTGGAACAGCTTTGTACAGGGTTGGAACAGCTTTGTACAGGGTGGGAATACTTTCTACAGGGTTGCAATGCTTTCTAGAGGGTTGGAATGCTTTCGACATGGTTGGAATGCTTTCGACAGGGTTTTAATGCTTTCTACAGGGTTGGAATGCTTTCTACAGGGTTGGAATGCTTTCGACAGAGTTGGAATACCTTTGTACAGAGTCAGAATGTTATGTACAGGGTTGGAATTCTTTCTACAGAGTTGGAATACCTTTGTACAGAGTTGGAATACCTTTGTACAGGGTTGGAGCAGCTTTGTACAGGGTGGGAATACTTTCTACAGGGTTGGAATGCTTTCTAGAGGGTTGGAATGCTTTCTACAGGGTTGGAATACCTTTGTACAGTGTTGCAATACCTTTGTACAGGGTTGGAACAGCTTTTTACAGAGTTGGAATACTTTCTACAGGGTTGGAATGCTTTCTAGAGGGTTGGAATGCTTTCGACAGGGTTGGAATGCTTTCGACAGAGTTGCAATACCTTTGTACAGAGTTGGAATACCTTTGTACAGAGTTGGAATGCTTTCTACAGGGTTGGAATACCTTTGTACAGAGTCAGAATGTTATGTACAGTGTTGGAATTCTTTCTACAGAGTTGGAATACCTTTGTACGGAGTTGGAATGCTTTCTACAGGGTTGGAATACCTTTGTACAGAGTTGGAATGCTTTCTAGAGGGTAGGAATGCTTTCTACAGGGTTGGAATGCTTTCTACAGGGTTGGAATGCTATCTAGAGGGTTGGAATGCTATCTAGAGGGTTGGAATGCTTTCTACAGAGTTGGACTACCTTTGTACATGGTTGGAACTGCTTTGTACAGGGTTGGAATACTTTCTACAGGGTTCGAATGCTTTCTAGAGGGTTGGAATGCTTTCGACAGGGTTGGAATGCTTTCGACAGAGTTGGAATACCTTTGTACAGAGTTGGAATACCTTTGTACAGAGTTGGAATGCTTTCTACAGGGTTGGAATACCTTTGTACAGAGTCAGAATGTTATGTACAGTGTTGGAATTCTTTCTACAGAGTTGGAATACCTTTGTACAGAGTTGGAATGCTTTCTACAGGGTTGGAATACCTTTGTACAGAGTTGGAATGCTTTCTACAGGGTTGGAATGCTTTCGGCAGAGTTGGAATACCTTTGTACAGAGTTGGAATGCTTTCTACAGGGTTGGAATACCTTTGTACAGAGTCAGAATGTTATGTACAGTGTTGGAATTCTTCCTACAGAGTTGGAATACCTTTGTACAGAGTTGGAATGCTTTCTACAGGGTTGGAATGCTTTCTATAGGGTTTTAATGCTTTCTACAGGGTGGGAATGCTTTCGACAGAGTTGGAATACCATTGTACAGAGTTGGAATGCTTTCTACAGGGTTGGAATACCTTTGTACAGAGTCAGAATGTTATGTACAGGGTTGGAATTCTTTCTACAGATTTGGAATACCTTTGTACAGAGTTGGAATGCTTTCTACAGGTTTGGAATACCTTTGTACAGAGTTGGAATGCATTCTACAGGGTTGGAAGGCTTTCGACAGAGTTGGAATACCTTTGTACAGGGTTGGAACAGCTTTGTACAGGGTGGGAATACTTTCTACAGGGTTGGAATGCTTTCTAGAGGGTTGGAATGCTTCCTAGAGGGTTGGAATGCTTTCTAGAGGGTTGGAATGCTATCTACAGGGTTGGAATGCTTTCTACAGATTTGGAATACCTTTGTACAGAGTTGGAATGCTTTCTACAGGTTTGGAATACCTTGGTACAGAGTTGGAATGCTTTCTACAGGGTTGGAATGCTTCCGACAGAGTTGGAATACCTTTGTACAGAGTTGGAATGCTTTCTACAGGGTTGGAATGCTTTCTACAGGGTTTTAATGCTTTCTACAGGGTTGGAATGCTTTCTACAGGGTTGGAATGCTTTCGACAGAGTTGGAATACCTTTGTACAGAGTCAGAATGTTATGTACAGGGTTGGAATTCTTTCTACAGAGTTGGAATACCTTTGTACAGAGTTGGAATACCTTTGTACAGGGTTGGAGCAGCTTTGTACAGGGTGGGAATACTTTCTACAGGGTTGGAATGCTTTCTAGAGGGTTGGAATGCTTTCTAGAGGGTTGGAATGCTTTCGACAGGGTTGGAATGCTTTCGACAGAGTTGCAATACCTTTGTACAGAGTTGGAATACCTTTGTACAGAGTTGGAATGCTTTCTACAGGGTTGGAATACCTTTGTACAGAGTCAGTATGTTATGTACAGTGTTGGAATTCTTTCTACAGAGTTGGAATACCTTTGTACGGAGTTGGAATGCTTTCTACAGGGTTGGAATACCTTTGTACAGAGTTGGAATGCTTTCTAGAGGGTTGGAATGCTTTCTACAGGGTTGGAATGCTTTCTACAGGGTTGGAATGCTATCTAGAGGGTTGGAATGCTATCTAGAGGGTTGGAATGCTTTCTACAGAGTTGGACTACCTTTGTACAGGGTTGGAACTGCTTTGTACAGGGTTGGAATACTTTCTACAGGGTTGGAATGCTTCTAGAGGGTTGGAATGCTTTCGACAGGGTTGGAATGCTTTCGACAGAGTTGGAATACCTTTGTACAGAGTTGGAATACCTTTGTACAGAGTTGGAATGCTTTCTACAGGGTTGGAATACCTTTGTACAGAGTCAGAATGTTATGTACAGTGTTGGAATTCTTTCTACAGAGTTGGAATACCTTTGTACAGAGTTGGAATGCTTTCTACAGGGTTGGAATACCTTTGTACAGAGTTGGAATGCTTTCTACAGGGTTGGAATGCTTTCGGCAGAGTTGGAATACCTTTGTACAGAGTTGGAATGCTTTCTACAGGGTTGGAATACCTTTGTACAGAGTCAGAATGTTATGTACAGTGTTGGAATTCTTCCTACAGAGTTGGAATACCTTTGTACAGAGTTGGAATGCTTTCTACAGGGTTGGAATGCTTTCTATAGGGTTTTAATGCTTTCTACAGGGTGGGAATGCTTTCGACAGAGTTGGAATACCATTGTACAGAGTTGGAATGCTTTCTACAGGGTTGGAATACCTTTGTACAGAGTCAGAATGTTATGTACAGGGTTGGAATTCTTTCTACAGATTTGGAATACCTTTGTACAGAGTTGGAATGCTTTCTACAGGTTTGGAATACCTTTGTACAGAGTTGGAATGCATTCTACAGGGTTGGAAGGCTTTCGACAGAGTTGGAATACCTTTGTACAGGGTTGGAACAGCTTTGTACAGGGTGGGAATACTTTCTACAGGGTTGGAATGCTTTCTAGAGGGTTGGAATGCTTCCTAGAGGGTTGGAATGCTTTCTAGAGGGTTGGAATGCTATCTACAGGGTTGGAATGCTTTCTACAGATTTGGAATACCTTTGTACAGAGTTGGAATGCTTTCTACAGGTTTGGAATACCTTGGTACAGAGTTGGAATGCTTTCTACAGGGTTGGAATGCTTTCGACAGAGTTGGAATACCTTTGTACAGGGTTGGAACAGCTTTGTACAGGGTGGGAATACTTTCTACAGGGTTGGAATGCTTTCTAGAGGGTTGGAATGCTTTCTAGAGGGTTGGAATGCTTTCTAGAGGGTTGGAATGCTATCTACAGGGTTGGAATGCTTTCTACAGAGTTGGAATACCTTTGTACAGGGTTGGAACAGCTTTGTACAGGGTTGGAATACTTTCTACAGGGTTGGAATGCTTTTGACAGAGTTGGAATACCTTTGTACAGAGACAGAATGTTATGTACAGTGTTGGAATTCTTCCTACAGAGTTGGAATACCTTTGTACAGAGTTGGAATGCTTTCTACAGGGTTGGAATGCTTTCTACAGGGTTTTAATGCTTTCTACAGGGTTGGAATGCTTTCTACAGGGTTGGAATGCTTTCGACAGAGTTGGAATACCTTTGTACAGAGTCAGAATGTTATGTACAGGGTTGGAATTCTTTCTACAGAGTTGGAATACCTTTGTACAGAGTTGGAATACCTTTGTACAGGGTTGGAACAGCTTTGTACAGCGTTGGAATACTTTCTACAGGGTTGGAATGCTTTCTAGAGGGTTGGAATGCTTTCGACAGGGTTGGAATGCTTTCGACAGGGTGGGAATGCTTTCGACAGAGTTGGAATACCATTGTACAGAGTTGGAATGCTTTCTACAGGGTTGGAATACCTTTGTACAGAGTCAGAATGTTATGTACAGGGTTGGAATTCTTTCTACAGATTTGGAATACCTTTGTACAGAGTTGGAATGCTTTCTACAGGTTTGGAATACCTTTGTACAGAGTTGGAATGCTTTCTACAGGGTTGGAATGCTTTCGACAGAGTTGGAATACCTTTGTACAGGGTTGGAACAGCTTTGTACAGGGTGGGAATACTTTCTACAGGGTTGGAATGCTTTCTAGAGGGTTGGAATGCTTTCTAGAGGGTTGGAATGCTTTCTAGAGGTTTGGAATGCTTTCTAGAGGGTTGGAATGCTATCTACAGGGTTGGAATGCTATCTACAGGGTTGGAATGCTATCTACAGCGTTGGAATGCTTTCGACAGAGTTGGAATACCTTTGTACAGGGTTGGAACAGCTTTGTACAGGGTTGGAATGCTTACTAGAGGCTTGGAATACCTTTGTACAGAGTTAGAATGTTATGTACAGGGTTGGAATTCTTTCTACAGAGTTGGAATACCTTTGTATAGAGTTGGAATACCTTTGTACAGGGTTGGAACAGCTTTGTACAGCGTTGGAATACTTTGTTGGAATGCTTTCTAGAGGGTTTTAATGCTTTCTACAGGGTTGCAATGCTTTCTACAGGGTTGGAATGCTTTCTACAGGGTTGGAATGCTTTCTACAGGGTTGGAATGCTATCTAGAGGGTTGGAATGCTATCTAGAGGGTTGGAATGCTTTCTACAGAGTTGGACTACCTTTGTACAGGGTTGGAACTGCTTTGTACAGGGTTGGAATACTTTCTACAGGGTTGGAATGCTTTCTAGAGGGTTGGAATGCTTTCGACAGGGTGGGAATACTTTCTACAGGGTTGGAATGCTTTCGACAGAGTTGGAATACCATTGTACAGAGTTGGAATGCTTTCTACAGGGTTGGAATACCTTTGTACAGAGTCAGAATGTTATGTACAGGGTTGGAATTCTTTCTACAGAGTTGGAATACCTTTCTACAGAGTTGGAATGCTTTCTACAGGGTTGGAATACCTTTGTACAGAGTCAGAATGTTATGTACAGTGTTGGAATTCTTTCTACAGAGTTGGAATACCTTTGTACAGAGTTGGAATGCTTTCTACAGGGTTGGAATACCTTTGTACAGAGTTGGAATGCTTTCTACAGGGTTGGAATGCTTTCGGCAGAGTTGGAATACCTTTGTACAGAGTTGGAATGCTTTCTACAGGGTTGGAATACCTTTGTACAGAGTCAGAATGTTATGTACAGTGTTGGAATTCTTCCTACAGAGTTGGAATACCTTTGTACAGAGTTGGAATGCTTTCTACAGGGTTGGAATGCTTTCTATAGGGTTTTAATGCTTTCTACAGGGTGGGAATGCTTTCGACAGAGTTGGAATACCATTGTACAGAGTTGGAATGCTTTCTACAGGGTTGGAATACCTTTGTACAGAGTCAGAATGTTATGTACAGGGTTGGAATTCTTTCTACAGATTTGGAATACCTTTGTACAGAGTTGGAATGCTTTCTACAGGTTTGGAATACCTTTGTACAGAGTTGGAATGCATTCTACAGGGTTGGAAGGCTTTCGACAGAGTTGGAATACCTTTGTACAGGGTTGGAACAGCTTTGTACAGGGTGGGAATACTTTCTACAGGGTTGGAATGCTTTCTAGAGGGTTGGAATGCTTTCTACAGGGTTGGAATGCTTTCGGCAGAGTTGGAATACCTTTGTACAGAGTTGGAATGCTTTCTACAGGGTTGGAATACCTTTGTACAGAGTCAGAATGTTATGTACAGTGTTGGAATTCTTCCTACAGAGTTGGAATACCTTTGTACAGAGTTGGAATGCTTTCTACAGGGTTGGAATGCTTTCTATAGGGTTTTAATGCTTTCTACAGGGTGGGAATGCTTTCGACAGAGTTGGAATACCTTTGTACAGAGTTGGAATGCTTTCTACAGGTTTGGAATACCTTGGTACAGAGTTGGAATGCTTTCTACAGGGTTGGAATGCTTTCGACAGAGTTGGAATACCTTTGTACAGGGTTGGAACAGCTTTGTACAGGGTGGGAATACTTTCTACAGGGTTGGAATGCTTTCTAGAGGGTTGGAATGCTTTCTAGAGGGTTGGAATGCTATCTACAGGGTTGGAATGCTTTCTACAGAGTTGGAATACCTTTGTACAGGGTTGGAACAGCTTTGTACAGGGTTGGAATACTTTCTACAGGGTTGGAATGCTTTTGACAGAGTTGGAATACCTTTGTACAGAGACAGAATGTTATGTACAGTGTTGGAATTCTTCCTACAGAGTTGGAATACCTTTGTACAGAGTTGGAATGCTTTCTACAGGGTTGGAATGCTTTCTACAGGGTTTTAATGCTTTCTACAGGGTTGGAATGCTTTCTACAGGGTTGGAATGCTTTCGACAGAGTTGGAATACCTTTGTACAGAGTCAGAATGTTATGTACAGGGTTGGAATTCTTTCTACAGAGTTGGAATACCTTTGTACAGAGTTGGAATACCTTTGTACAGGGTTGGAACAGCTTTGTACAGCGTTGGAATACTTTCTACAGGGTTGGAATGCTTTCTAGAGGGTTGGAATGCTTTCGACAGGGTTGGAATGCTTTCGACAGGGTGGGAATGCTTTCGACAGAGTTGGAATACCATTGTACAGAGTTGGAATGCTTTCTACAGGGTTGGAATACCTTTGTACAGAGTCAGAATGTTATGTACAGGGTTGGAATTCTTTCTACAGATTTGGAATACCTTTGTACAGAGTTGGAATGCTTTCTACAGGTTTGGAATACCTTTGTACAGAGTTGGAATGCTTTCTACAGGGTTGGAATGCTTTCGACAGAGTTGGAATACCTTTGTACAGGGTTGGAACAGCTTTGTACAGGGTGGGAATACTTTCTACAGGGTTGGAATGCTTTCTAGAGGGTTGGAATGCTTTCTAGAGGGTTGGAATGCTTTCTAGAGGTTTGGAATGCTTTCTAGAGGGTTGGAATGCTATCTACAGGGTTGGAATGCTATCTACAGGGTTGGAATGCTATCTACAGCGTTGGAATGCTTTCGACAGAGTTGGAATACCTTTGTACAGGGTTGGAACAGCTTTGTACAGGGTTGGAATGCTTACTAGAGGCTTGGAATACCTTTGTACAGAGTCAGAATGTTATGTACAGGGTTGGAATTCTTTCTACAGAGTTGGAATACCTTTGTATAGAGTTGGAATACCTTTGTACAGGGTTGGAACAGCTTTGTACAGCGTTGGAATACTTTGTTGGAATGCTTTCTAGAGGGTTTTAATGCTTTCTACAGGGTTGCAATGCTTTCTACAGGGTTGGAATGCTTTCGACAGAGTTGGAATACCTTTGTACAGAGTCAGAATGTTATGTACAGTGTTGGAATTCTTTCTACAGATTTGGAATACCTTTGTACAGAGTTGGAATGCTTTCTACAGGTTTGGAATACCTTTGTACAGAGTTGGAATGCTTTCTACAGGGTTGGAATACCTTTGTACAGAGTTGGAATGCTTTCTACAGGGTTGGAATGCTTTCTACAGGGTTTTAATGCTTTCTACAGGGTTGCAATGCTTCTACAGGGTTGGAATGCTTTCTACAGGGTTGGAATACCTTTGTACAGAGTTGGAATGCTTTCTAGAGGGTTGGAATGCTTTCTACAGGGTTGGAATGCTTTCTACAGGGTTGGAATGCTATCTAGAGGGTTGGAATGCTATCTAGAGGGTTGGAATGCTTTCTACAGAGTTGGACTACCTTTGTACAGGGTTGGAACTGCTTTGTACAGGGTTGGAATACTTTCTACAGGGTTGGAATGCTTTCTAGAGGGTTGGAATGCTTTCGACAGGGTGGGAATACTTTCTACAGGGTTGGAATGCTTTCGACAGAGTTGGAATACCATTGTACAGAGTTGGAATGCTTTCTACAGGGTTGGAATACCTTTGTACAGAGTCAGAATGTTATGTACAGGGTTGGAATTCTTTCTACAGAGTTGGAATACCTTTCTACAGAGTTGGAATGCTTTCTACAGGGTTGGAATACCTTTGTACAGAGTTGGAATGCTTTCTACAGGGTTGGAATGCTTTCGACAGAGTTGGAATACCTTTGTACAGAGTCAGAATGTTATGTACAGGGTTGGAATTCTTTCTACAGATTTGGAATACCTTTGTACAGAGTTGGAATGCTTTTCTACAGAGTTGGAATGCTTTCTACAGGGTTGGAATACCTTTGTACAGAGTTGGAATGCTTTCTAGAGGGTTGGAATGCTTTCTACAGGGTTGGAATGCTTTCGACAGAGTTGGAATACCTTTGTACAGAGTCAGAATGTTATGTACAGGGTTGGAATTCTTTCTACAGAGTTGGAATACCTTTGTACAGAGTTGGAATACCTTTGTACAGGGTTGGAACAGCTTTGTACAGGGTTGGAATACTTTCTACAGGGTTGGAATGCTTTCTAGAGAGTTGGAATGCTTTCGACAGGGTTGGAATGCCTTCGACAAAGTTGGAATACCTTTGTACAGAGTTGGAATGCTTTCTACAGGGTTGGAATGCTTTCGACAGAGTTGGAATGCCTTTGTATAGGGTTGGAACAGCTTTGTACAGGGTGGGAATACTTTCTACAGGGTTGGAATGCTTTCTAGAGGGTTGGAATGCTTTCGACAGAGTTGGAATACCCTTGTACGGAGTTGGAATGCTTTCTACAGGGTTGGAATACATTTGTACAGAGTTGGAATGCTTTCTACAGGGTTGGAATGCTTTCTACAGGGTTGGAATGCTTTCGACAGAGTTGGAATACCTTTGTACAGAGTCAGAATGTTATGTACAGGGTAGGAATTCTTTCTACAGAGTTGGAATACCTTTGTACAGAGTTGGAATACCTTTGTACAGAGTTGAAGTACCTTTGTACAGAGTTGGAATGCTTTCTACAGGGTTGGAATGCTTTCAAACGGTTGGAACGCTTTCGACAGAGTTGGAATACCTTTGTACAGAGTTGGAATGCTTCCTACAGGGTTGGAATACCTTTGTACAGAGTTGCAATGCTTTCTACAGGGTTGGAAAGCTTTCTACAGAGTTGGAATGCTTTCTACAGGGTTGGAATGCTTTCTACAGGGTTGGAATACCTTTGTACAGAGTCAGAATGTTATGTACAGGGTTGGTATTCTTTCTACAGAGTTGGAATACTTTTCTACAGAGTAGGAATGCTTTCTACAGGGTTGGAATACCTTTGTACAGAGTTGGAATGCTTTCTACAGGGTTGGAATACTTTCGACAGAGTTGGAATACCTTTGTACAGAGTTGGAATACCTTTGTACAGAGTTGAAGTACCTTTGTACAGAGTTGGAATACCTTTATACATGGTTGGAACAGCTTTGTACAGCGTTGGAATACTTTCTACAGGGTTGGAATGCTTTCTAGAGGGTTGGAATGCTTTCTAGAGGGTTGGAATGCTTTCTACAGGGTTGGAATGCTTTCGACAGAGTTGGAATACCTTTGTACAGAGTCAGAATGTTATGTACAGGGTTGGAATTCTTTCTACAGAGTTGGAATACCTTTGTACAGAGTTGGAATACCTTTGTACAGGGTTGGAACAGCTTTGTACAGGGTTGGAATACTTTCTACAGGGTTGGAATGCTTTCTAGAGAGTTGGAATGCTTTCGACAGGGTTGGAATGCCTTCGACAAAGTTGGAATACCTTTGTACAGAGTTGGAATGCTTTCTACAGGGTTGGAATGCTTTCTACAGGGTTGGAATGCTTTCGACAGAGTTGGAATGCCTTTGTATAGGGTTGGAACAGCTTTGTACAGGGTGGGAATACTTTCTACAGGGTTGGAATACTTTCTAGAGGGTTGGAATGCTTTCGACAGAGTTGGAATACCCTTGTACGGAGTTGGAATGCTTTCTACAGGGTTGGAATACATTTGTACAGAGTTGGAATGCTTTCTACAGGGTTGGAATGCTTTCTACAGGGTTGGAATGCTTTCGACAGAGTTGGAATACCTTTGTACAGAGTCAGAATGTTATGTACAGGGTAGGAATTCTTTCTACAGAGTTGGAATACCTTTGTACAGAGTTGGAATACCTTTGTACAGAGTTGAAGTACCTTTGTACAGAGTTGGAATGCTTTCTACAGGGTTGGAATGCTTTCAAACGGTTGGAACGCTTTCGACAGAGTTGGAATACCTTTGTACAGAGTTGGAATGCTTCCTACAGGGTTGGAATACCTTTGTACAGAGTTGCAATGCTTTCTACAGGGTTGGAAAGCTTTCTACAGAGTTGGAATGCTTTCTACAGGGTTGGAATGCTTTCTACAGGGTTGGAATACCTTTGTACAGAGTCAGAATGTTATGTACAGGGTTGGTATTCTTTCTACAGAGTTGGAATACTTTTCTACAGAGTAGGAATGCTTTCTACAGGGTTGGAATACCTTTGTACAGAGTTGGAATGCTTTCTACAGGGTTGGAATACTTTCGACAGAGTTGGAATACCTTTGTACAGAGTTGGAATACCTTTGTACAGAGTTGAAGTACCTTTGTACAGAGTTGGAATACCTTTGTACAGAGTTGAAGTACCTTTGTACAGAGTTGGAATGCTTTCTACAGGGTTGGAATACCTTTGTACAGAGTTGGAATGCTTTCTACAGGGTTGGAATGCTTTCTACAGGGTTTTAATGCTTTCTACACAGTTGGAATACCTTTGTACAGGGTTGGAACAGCTTTGTACAGGGTTGGAATACTTTCTACAGGGTTGGAATGCTTTCGACAGAGTTGGAATACCTTTGTACAGAGTCAGAATGTTATGTACAGGGTTGGAATTCATTCTACAGAGTTGGAATACCTTTGTACAGAGTTGGAATACCTTTATACATGGTTGGAACAGCTTTGTACTGCGTTGGAATACTTTCTACAGGGTTGGAATGCTTTCTAGAGGGTTGGAATGCTTTCTAGAGGGTTGGAATGCTTTCTAGAGGGTTGGAATGCTTTCTACAGGGTTGTAATGCTTTCTACAGGGTTGGAATGCTTTCTACAGAGTTGTAATACCTTTGTACATAGTTGGAATGCTTTCTACAGGGTTGGAATGCTTTCTACAGAGTTGGAATGCTTTCTGCAGTGTTGGAATGCTTTCTACAGGGTTGGAATGCTTTCTACAGAGTTGGACTGCTTTCTGCAGTGTTGGAATGCTTTCTACAGGGTTGGAATGCTTTCGACAGAGTTGGAATACCTTTGTACAGAGTCAGAATATTATGTACAGAGTTGGAATGCCTTCTACAGGGTTGGAATACTTTCTACAGGGTTGGAATGCTTTCTACAGGGTTGGAATGCTTTCGACAGAGTTGGAATACCTTTGTACAGAGTCAGAATGTTATGTACAGGGTTGGAATTCATTCTACAGAGTTGGAATACCTTTGTACAGAGTTGGAATACCTTTATACATGGTTGGAACAGCTTTGTACAGCGTTGGAATACTTTCTACAGGGTTGGAATGCTTTCTAGAGGGTTGGAATGCTTTCTAGAGGGTTGGAATGCTTTCTACAGGGTTGTAATGCTTTCTACAGGGTTGGAATGCTTTCTACAGAGTTGTAATACCTTTGTACATAGTTGGAATGCTTTCTACAGGGTTGGAATGCTTTCTACAGAGTTGGAATGCTTTCTGCAGTGTTGGAATGCTTTCTACAGGGTTGGAATACCTTTGTACAGAGTCAGAATATTATGTACAGAGTTGGAATGCTTTCTACAGGGTTGGAATACCTTCGTGCAGAGTTGGAATGCTTTCTACAGGGTTGTAATGCTTTCTACAGGGTTGGAATGCTTTCTACAGTGTTGGAATGCTTTCGACAGCGTTTGAATGCTTTCGACAGAGTTGGAATACCTTCGTACAGAGTCAGAATGTTATGTACAGGGCTGGAATTCCTTCTACAGAGTTGCAATACCTTTGTACAGAGTTGGAATGCGATCTACAGGGTTGGAATACCTTTGTACAGAGTTGGAATGCTTTCTACAGGGTTCGAATACCTTTGTACAGAGTCAGAATGTTATGTACAGTGTTGGAATTCTTTCTACAGTGTTGGCATACCTTTGTACAGTGTTGGAATGCTTTCTACAGGGTTGGAATACCTTTGTACAGAGTTGTTATGCTTTCTACAGGGTTGGAATGCTTTCTACAGGGTTGGAATGCTTTCTACAGAGTTGGAATGCTTTCTGCAGTGTTGGAATGCTTTCTACAGGGTTGGAATGCTTTCTACAGAGTTGGAATGCTTTCTGCAGTGTTGGAATGCTTTCTACAGGGTTGGAATGCTTTCGACAGAGTTGGAATACCTTTGTACAGAGTCAGAATATTATGTACAGAGTTGGAATGCTTTCTACAGGGTTGGAATACCTTCGTGCAGAGTTGGAATGCTTTCTACAGGGTTGTAATGCTTTCTACAGGGTTGGAATGCTTTCTACAGAGTTGGAATGCTTTCTGCAGTGTTGGAATGCTTTCTACAGGGTTGGAATACCTTTGTATAGGGTTGGAACAGCTTTGTACAGGGTGGGAATACTTTCTACAGGGTTGGAATGCTTTCTAGAGGGTTGGAATGCTTTCGACAGAGTTGGAATACGCTTGTACGGAGTTGGAATGCTTTCTACAGGGTTGGAATACATTTGTACAGAGTTGGAATGCTTTCTACAGGGTTGGAATGCTTTCTACAGGGTTGGAATGCTTTCGACAGAGTTGGAATAACTTTGTACAGGGTTGGAACAGCTTTGTACAGCGTGGGAATACTCTCTACAGGGTTGGAATGCTTTCTAGAGGGCTGGAATGCTTTCGAGAGGGTTGGAATGCTTTCTACAGGGTTGGAATGCTTTCTACAGAGTTGGAATACCTTTGTACAGGGTTGGAACAGCTTTGTACAGGGTTGGAATACTTTCTACAAGGTTGGAATGCTTTCTAGAGGGTTGGAATGCTTTCGACAGGGATGGAATGCTTTCGACAGAGTTGGAATACCTTTGTACAGAGTTGGAATGCTTTCTACAGGGTTGGAATACCTTTGTACAGAGTCAGAATGTTATGTACAGTGTTGGAATTCTTTCTACAGTGTTGGAATACCTTTGTACAGAGTTGGAATGCTTTCGACAGAGTTGGAATACCTTTGTACAGAGTCAGAATGTTATGTACAGGGTTGGAATTCTTTCTACAGATTTGGAATACCTTTGTACAGAGTTGGAATGCTTTCTACAGGTTTGGAATACCTTTGTACAGAGTCAGAATGTTATGTACAGTGATGGAATTCTTTCTACAGAGTTGGAATACCTTTGTACAGAGTTGGAATGCTTTCTACAGGGTTGGAATACCTTTGTACAGAGTTGGAATGCTTTCTACAGGGTTGAAATGCTTCCTACAGGGTTGGAATGCTTTCGACAGAGTTGGAATACCTTTGTACAGGGTTGGAACAGCTTTGTACAGGGTGGGAATACTTTCTACAGGGTTGGAATGCTTTCTACAGGGTTGGAATGCTTTGGACAGAATTGGAATACCTTTGTACAGAGTTGGAATGCTTTCTACAGGGTTGGAATACCTTTGTACATAGTTGGAATGCTTTCTACAGGGTTGGAATGCTTTCTACAGGGTTGTAATGCTTTCGACAGAGGTGGAATACCTTTGTACAGGGTTGGAACAGCTTTGTACAGGGTGGGAATCCTTTTTACAGGGTTGGAATGCTTTCTACAGGGTTGGAATGCTTTCTACAGGGTTGGAATACATTCTACAGGGTTGGAATGCTTTGGACAGAGTTGGAATACCTTTGTACAGAGTTGGAATGCTTTCTACAGTGTTGGAATACCTTTGTACAGAGTTCGAATGCTTTCGACAGGGTTGGAATGCTTTCGACAGGGTTGGAATGCTTTCGACAGGGTTGGAATACTTTCTACAGGGTTGGAATGCTTTCTAGAGGGTTGGAATGCTTCCTAGAGGGTTGGAATGCTTTCGACAGGGTTAGAATGCTTTCGACAGAGATGGAATACCTTTGTTCAGAGTTGGAAAGCTTTCTACAGGGTTGGAATACTTCCTACAGCGTTAGAATGCTTTCTACAGGGTTGGAATGCTTTTCACAGTGCTGAAATGCTTTCGACAGAGTTGGAATAACTTTGTACAGAGTTAGGATCTTATGTAAATGGTTGGAATGCATTCTACAGGGTTGGAATTTTTTCGGCAGGGTTGGAATTCCTTTGTACAGAGTTAGAATGTTATGTACAGAGTTGGAGTGCTTTCTACAGGGTTAGAATGGTTTCGACAGAGATGGAATACCTTTGTACAGGGTTGGAATGCTTTCTACAGAATTGGAATACCCTTGTACACGGTTGGAATGCTTTCTACAGGGTTGGAATGGTTTCTACAGGGTTGGAATACCTTTGTACAGAGTTGGAATGCTTTCTACAGTGTTGGAATTCTTTCGATAGAGTTGGAATACCTTTGTACAGAGTTGGAATACCTTTGCACAGAGTTGGAATGCATCTACAGAGTTGGAATGCTTTCTACAGGGTTGGAGTGCTTTCGACAGAGTTGGAATACCTTTGTACAGGGTTGGAATACCTTGGTACAGGGTTGGAATGCTTTCTACAGGGTTGGAATGCTTTCTACAGGGTTGGAAAGATTTCTACAGGGTTGGAATGCTTTCTACAGGGTTGGAATGCTTTCGACTGAGTTGGAATACCTTTGTACAGGGTTGGAATACCTTTGTACAGGGTTGGAATGCTTTCTACAGGGTTGGAATGCTTTCTACAGGGTTGGAATGATTTCTACAGGGTTGGAATGCTATCTACAGGGTTGGAATGCTTTCGACAGATTTGGAATACCTTTGTACAGAGTTGGAATACCTTTGTACAGAGTTGGAATGCTTTCTACAGAGTTGGAATGCTTTGTACAGAGTTGGAATGCTTTCTACAGAGTTGGAATGCTTTCTACAGAGTTGGAATGCTTTCTACAGGATTGGAATGCTTTCTACAGGGTTTGAATTTTTTCGGCAGGGTTGGAATGCTTTCTACAGGGTTGGAATGCTTTCTACAGGGTTGGTATGCTTTCTACAGGGATGGAATACCTTTGTACAGTGCTGGAACACCATTGTACAGGGTTGGAATACCTTTGTACAAGGTTGGAAGACCTTTGTTCAGGGTTGGAATACCTTTGTACAGGGTTGGAATGCTTTCTACAGAGTTGGAATGCTTTCTACAGAGTTGGAATGCTTTCTACAGGATTGGAATGCTTTCTACAGGGTTTGAATTTTTTCGGCAGGGTTGGAATGCTTTCTACAGGGTTGGAATGCTTTCTACAGGGTTGGAATGCTTTCTACAGGGTTGGAATACCATTGTACAGGGTTGGAATGCTTTCTACAGGGTGGGAATGCTTTCTACAGGGTTGGTATGCTTTCTACAGGGTTGGAATACCTTCGTACAGTGTTGGAATACCTTTGTACAGTGTTGGAATACCTTTGTACAAGGTTGGAATACCTTTGTACAGGGTTGGAATACCTTTGTACAGGGTTGGATTGCTTTCTACAGAGTTGGAATGCTTTCTACAGGATTGGAATGCTTTCTACATGGTTGGAATTTTTTCGGCAGGGTTGGAATACCTTTGTACAGAGTTAGAATGTTATGTACAGAGTAGGAGTGCTTTCTACAGGGTTGGAACGCTTCCTACAGGGTTAGAATGCTTTCGACAGATTTGGAATACCTTTGTACAGGGTTGGAAAGCTTTCTACAGAGTTGGAATACCCTTGTACAGGGTTGGAATGCTTTCTACAGTGTTGGAATGCTTTCGACAGGGTTGGAATGCCTTCGACAGAGTTGGAATGCTTTCGACAGGGTTGGAATGCTTTCGACAGAGTTGGGATACCTTTGTACAGAGTTGGAATAACTTTGTACAGCGAAGGAATACTTTCTACAGGGTTGGAATACTTTCTACAGGGTTGGAATGCTTTCTACAGGGTTGGAATGCTTTCGACAGGGTTGGAATGCTTTCTACAGGGTTGGAATGCTTTCGACAGAGTTGGAATACCTTTGTACAGAGTTGGAATAACTTTGTACAGCGAAGGAATACTTTCTACAGGGTTGGAATACTTTCTACAGGGTTGGAATGCTTTCTACAGGGTTGGAATGCTTTCGACAGGGTTGGAATGCTTTCTACAGGGTTGGAATGCTTTCTACAGGGTTGGAACGCTTTCAACAGGGTTGCAATGCTTTCTACAGGGTTGGAATGCTTTCGACAGGGTTGGAATGCTTTCGACAGAGTTGGAATACCTTTGTGCAGGGTTGGAATGCTTTCTACAGAGTTGGAATGCTTCTACAGGGTTAGAATGGTTTCGACAGAATTGGAATACCTTTGTACAGAGTTGGAATAACTTTGTACAGGGTTGGAATGCACTCTACAGGGTTGGAATGCTTTCGACAGAGATGGAATACCTTTGTTCAGAGTTGCAAAGCTTTCTACAGGGTTGGAATACTTTCTACAGGATTGGAATGTTTTGTACGGGGTTGGAATGCTTTCTACAGTGTGGGAATGCTTCCTAGAGGGTTGGAATTCTTTCGACAGGGTTGGAATGCTTTCGACAGAGTTGGAACACCTTTGTACAGAGTTGGAATAACATTGTACAGGGTAGGAATACTTTCTACAGGGCTGAAATACTTTCTACAGGGGTGGAATACTTTCTACAGGGTTGGAATGCTTTCTAGAGGGTTGGAATGCTTTCTACAGGGTTGGAATGCTTTCGACAGGGTTGGAATGCTTCCGACAGAGTTGGAATACCTTTGTACAGAGTTGGAATAACTTTGTACAGGGTAGGAATACTTTCTACAGGGTTGGAATGCTTTCTACAGGGTTGGAATGCTTTCTACAGGGTTGGAATGCTTTCAACAGGGTTGGAATGATTTCTACAGGGTTGGAATGCTTTCTACAGGGTTGGAATGCTTTCTACAGGGTTGGAATGCTTTCTACAGGGTTGGAATGCTTTCTACAGGGTTAGAATGGTTTCGACAGAGTTGGAATACCTTTGTACAGAGTTGGAATACCTTTGTACAGGGTTGGAATGCTTTCTACAGGGTTGGAATGCTTTCTACAGGGTTGGTATGCTTTCTACAGGGTTGGAATACCTTTGTACAGTGTTGGAATACCTTTGTACAGGGTTGGAATACCTTTGTACAAGGTTGGAATACCTTTGTACAGGGTTGGAATGCTTTCTACACAGCTGGAATGCTTTCTACAGGATTGGAATGCTTTCCACAGGGTTGGAATTTTTTCGGCAGTGTTGGAATACCTTTGTGCAGAGTTAGAATGTTATGTACAGAGTTGGAGTGCTTTCTACAGGGTTGGAACGCTTCCTACAGGGTTAGAATGGTTTCGACAGATTTGGAATACCTTTGTACAGGGTTGGAATGCTTTCTACAGAGTTGGAATACACTTGTACAGGGTTGGAATGCTTTCTACAGGGTTGGAATGCTTTTGACTAGGTTCGAATGCTTTCGACAGAGTTGGAATGCTTTCGACAGGGTTGGAATGCTTTCGACAGAGTTGGAATACCTTTGTACAGAGTTGGAATAATTTTGTACAGGGTAGGAATACTTTCTACAGGGTTGGAATGCTTTCTACAGGGTTGGAATGCTTTCAACAGGGTTGCAATGCTTTCTACAGGGTTGGAATGCTTTCTACAGGGTTGGAATGCTTTCTACAGGGTTAGAATGGTTTCGACAGAGTTGGAATACCTTTGTACAGAGTTGGAATAACTTTGTACAGGGTTGGAATGCTTTCTACAGGGTTGGAATGCTTTCGACAGAGATGGAATACCTTTGTTCAGAGTTGCAAAGCTTTCTACAGGGTTGGAATACGTTCTACTGGATTGGAATGTTTTGTACGGGGTGGGAATGCTTCCTAGAGGGTTGGAATTCTTTCGACAGAGTTGGAATACCTTTGTACAGAGTTGGAATACCTTTGTACAGAGTTGGAATGCTTTCTACAGAGTTGGAATGCTTTCTACAGGATAGGAATGCTTTCTACAGGGTTGGAATGCTTTCTACAGGGTTGGAATACCTTTGTACAGAGTTGGAATAATTTTGTACAGGGTAGGAATACTTTCTACAGGGTTGGAATGCTTTCTACAGGGTGGGAATGCTTCCTAGAGGGTTGGAATTCTTTCGACAGAGTTGGAATACCTTTGTACAGAGTTGGAATGCTTTCTACAGTGTTGGAATTCTTTCGATAGTGTTGGAATACCTTTGTACAGAGTTGGAATACCTTTGTACAGAGTTGGAATGCTTTCTACAGAGTTGGAATGCTTTCTACAGGATTGGAATGCTTTCTACAGGGTTGGAATGCTTTCTACAGGGTTGGAATGCTTATTACAGGGTTGGAATGCTTTCGACAGAGCTGGAATGCTTTCGACAGAGTTGGTATTCTTTCGACAGAATTGGAATACCTTTGTACAGAGTTGGAATGCTTTCTACAGGGTTGGAATGCTTTCGACAGAGTTGGAATACCATTGTACAGGGTTCGAATGCTTTCTACAGGGTTGGAATGCTTTCTACAGGGTTGGAATGCTTTCGACAGGGTTGGAATGCTTTCGACAGAGTTGGAATACCTTTGTACAGAGTTGGAATAATTTTGTACAGGGTAGGAATACTTTCTACAGGGTTGGAATGCTTATTACAGGGTTGGAACGCTTTCGACAGAGCTGAAATGCTTTCGACAGATTTGGTATTCTTTCGACAGAGTTGGAATACCTTTGTACAGAGTTGGAATGCTTTCTACAGGGTTGGAATGCTTTCTACAGGGTTGGAATGCTTTCTACAGGGTTGGAATGCTTTCGACAGAGTTGGAATAAAGTAATGCTACATAACGTTATACGTTATTACGTAACAGTGTGTAACGTTATACGTTATACGGTAGTAGTATATAACGTTATAAGTTATAAGGTAATAGTATATAACGTTATACGTTATAAGGTAATGGTATATAACGTATAACGTTGTAAGATAACAGTATATTAAGTATAACGATATAAGGTAATAGTATATAACGTTATTCGTTATAACGTAATGCTACATAACGTTATACGATATAAGGTAATAGTATATAACGATATACGTTATAACGTAGTGCTACATAACGTTATACGTTATAAGGTAAGAGTATATAACGTTATACGTTATAACGTAGTGCTACATAACGTTATACGTTATAAGGTAATAGTATATAACGTTATACGTTATAACGTAGTGCTACATAACGTTATACGTTATAACGTAATAGTATACAACGTCATACGTTATAACGTAATGCTACATAACGTTATACTTTATAACGTAATAGCATACAACGTTATACGTTATAACGTAATGCTATCTAACGTTATACGTTATAACGTAATAGTATAAACGTTATACGTTATAACGTAGTAGTATAAACGTTATACGTTATAACGTAATGCTACATAACGTTATACGTTATAAGGTAATAGTATACAACGTTATATGTTATAGCATAATGCTACATAACGTTATGCGTTATAACGTAATGCTACATAACGTTATACGTTATAAGGTAGTAGTATACAACGTTATACGTTATAACGTAATGCTACATAACGTTATACGTTATAAGGTACTAGTATACAACGTTATACGTTATAACGTCGTGCTACATAACGTTATACGTTATAACGTAATAGTATACAACGTTATACGTTATAACGTAATGCTACATAACGTTATACGTTATAACGTAATAGTATACAACGTTATACGTTATAACGTAATGCTACATAACGTTATACGTTATAACGTAATAGTATACAACGTTATACGTTATAACGTAATGCTACATAACGTTATACGTTATAACGTAATAGTATATAACGTTATACGATATAACGTAGTGCAACATAACGTTATACGTTATAACGTAGTGCTACATAACGTTATACGTTATAACGTAATAGTATACAACGTTATACGTTATAACGTAATGCTACATAACGATATACGTTATAAGGTAATAGTATATAACGTTATACGTTATAACGTAATGCTACATAACGATATACGTTATAAGGTAATAGTATATAACGTTATACGTTATAACGTAGTGCTACATAACGTAATACGTTATAAGGTAACAGTATATAACGTTATACGATATAACGTTGTGCAACATAACGTTATACGTTATAACGTAGTGCTACATAACGTTATACGTTATAACGTAGTGCTACATAACGTTATGCGTTATAACGTAATAGTATACAACGTTATACGTTATAACGTAATGCTACATAACGTTATACGTTATAACGTAATGCTCCATAACGTTATACGTTATAACGTAATAGTATACAACGTTATATGTTATAGCGTAATGCTACATAACGTTATACGCTATAGCGTAATGCTACATAACGTTATACGTTATAAGGTAATAGTATATAACGGTATACGTTATAACGTAATGCTACATAACGTTATACGTTATAAGGTAATAGTATATAACGTTATACGTTATAACGTAGTGCTACATAACGTTATACGTTATAACGTAATAGTATACAACGTTATACGGTATAACGTAATGCTACATAACGTTATACGTTATAAGGTAATAGTATATAACGTATAACGTTATAAGGAAACAATATATAACGAAATACGTTATAACGTAATGCTACATAACGCTATACGTTATAAGGTAAGCGTATATAACGTTATACGTTATTGCGTAATGCTACATAACATTATACGATATAAGGTAATAGTATATAACGACATACGTAATAACGTAATGCTACATAACGTTGTACGTTATAAGGTAATAGTATATAACGTTATACGTTATAACGTAGTGCTACATAACGTTATACGTTATAACGTAATAGTATAGAACGTTATACGTTATAACGTAATGCTACATAACGTTATACGTTATAACGTAATAGTATGCAACGTTATACGTTATAACGTAATACTACATAACGTTATACGTTATAACGTAATAGTATACAACGTTATACGTTATAACGTAATGCTACGTAACGTTATACGTTATAACGTAATAGTATACAAAGTTATATGTTATAGCATAATGCTACATAACGTTATACGTTATAACGTAATGCTATCTAACGTGATACGTTATAACGTAATAGTATAAACGTTATACGATATAACGTAGTGCTACATAACGTTATACGTTATAACGTAGTGCTACAAAACGTTATACGTTATAAGGTAATAGTATATAACGTTATACGTTATAACGTAGTGCTACATAACGTTATACGTTATAACGTAATAGTATACAACGTCATACGTTATAACGTAATGCTACATAACGTTATACGTTATATCGTAATAGTATACAACGTTATACGTTATAACGTAATGCTACATAACGTTATACGTTATAAGGTAATAGTATACAACGTTATATGTTATAGCATAATGCTACATAACGTTATACGTTATAACGTAATGCTACATAACGTTATACGTTATAAGGTATTAGTATACAACGTTATACATTATAACGTAATGCTACATAACGTTATACGTTATAACGTAATAGTATACAACGTTATACGTTATAACGTAATGCTACATAACGTTATACGTTATAACGTAATAGTATACAACGTTATACGTTATAACGTAATGCTACATAACGTTATACGTTATAAGGTAATAGTATACAACGTTATATGTTATAGCATAATGCTACATAACGTTATACGTTATAACGTAATGCTACATAACGTTATACGTTATAAGGTAGTAGTATACAACGTTATACGTTATAACGTAATCCTACATAACGTTATACGTTATAACGTAATAGTATACAACGTTATACGTTATAACGTAATGCTACATAACGTTATACGTTATAACGTAATAGTATACAACGTTATACGTTATAACGTAATGCTACATAACGTTATACGTTATAACGTAATAGTATAGAACGTTATACGATATAACGTAGTGCAACATAACGTTATACGTTATAACGTAATGCTCCATAACGTTATACGTTATAAGGTAATAGTATATAACGTTATACGATATAACTTAGTGCAACATAACGTTATACGTTATAACGTAGTGCTACATAACGTTATACGTTATAACGTAATAGTATACAACGTTATACGTTATAACGTAATGCTACATAACGTTATACGTTATAACGTAATAGTATATAACGATATACGATATAACGTAGTGCAACATAACGTTATACGTTATAACGTAGTGCTACATAACGTTATACGTCATAACGTAATAGTATACAACGTTATACGTTATAACGTAATGCTACATAACGTTATACGTTATAACGTAATAGTATACAACGTTATACGTTATAACGTAATGCTACATAACGTTATACGTTATAACGTAATAGTATACAACGTTATACGTTATAACGTAATGCTACATAACGTTATACGTTATAACGTAATAGTATATAACGTTATACGATATAACGTACTGCAACATAACGTTATACGTTATAACGTAACGCTACATAACGTCATACGTTATAAGGTAATAGTATATAACGTATAACGTTATTTGGTAACAATATATAACGATATACGTTATAACGTAATGGTACATAACGTTATACGTTATAAGGTAACAGTATATAACGTTATACGTTAGAACGTAATGCTACATAACGTTATACGATATAAGGTAATAGTATATAACGATATACGTTATAACGTAGTGCTACATAACGTTATACGTTATAAGGTAAGAGTATATAACGTTATACGTTATTACGTAATGCTACATAACGTTGTACGTTATAAGGTAATAGTATATAACGTTATACGTTATAACGTAGTCCTACATAACGTTATACGTTATAACGTAATAGTATAGAACGTTATACGTTATAACGTAATGCTACATAACGTTATACGTTATAACGTAATAGTATACAACGTTACACGTTATAACGTAATGCTACATAACGTTATACGTTATAACGTAATAGTATACAACGTTATACGTTATAACGTAATGCTACATAACGTTATACGTTATAACGTAATAGTATACAACGAAATACGTTATAACGTAGTGCTACATAACGTTATACGTTATAAGGTAATAGTATATAACGTTATACGTTATAGCGTAATGCTACATAACATTATACGTTATAAGGTAATAGTATATAACGTTATACGTTATAACGTAATGCTACATAACGTAATACGTTATAAGGTAACAGTACATAGCGTTATACGATATAACGTAGTGCTACATAACGTTATACGTTATAACGTGGTGCTACATAACGTTATACGTTATAACGTAATAGTATACAACGTTATACGTTATAACGTAATGCTATATATCGTTATACGTTATAAGGTAATAGTATACAACGTTATACGTTATAACGTAATGCTATATATCGTTATACGTTATAAGGTAATAGTATACAACGTTATACGTTATAACCTAATGCTACATAACGTTATACGTTATAAGGTAATAATATATAACGTATAACGTTATAAGGTAACAATATATAACGATATACGTTATAACGTAGTGCTACATAACGTTATACGTTATAAGGTAAGAGTATATAACGTTATACGTTATAACGTAATGCTACATAACGTTATACTTTATAACGTAATAGTATACAACGTTATACGTTATAACGTAATGCTATCTAACGTTATACGTTATAACGTAATAGTATAAACGTTATACGTTATAACGTAGTAGTATAAACGTTATACGTTATAACGTAGTGCTACATAACGTTATACGTTATAAGGAAATAGTATATAACGTTATACGTTATAACGTAGTGCTACATAACGTTATACGTTATAACGTAATAGTATACAACGTCATACGTTATAACGTAATGCTACATAACGTTATACTTTATAACGTAATAGTATACAACGTTATACGTTATAACGTAATGCTACATAACGTTATACGTTATAAGGTAATAGTATACAACGTTATATGTTATAGCATAATGCTACATAACGTTATGCGTTATAACGTAATGCTACATAACGTTATACGTTATAAGGTAGTAGTATACAACGTTATACGTTATAACGTAATGCTACATAACGTTATACGTTATAAGGTACTAGTATACAACGTTATACGTTATAACGTAATAGTATACAACGTTATACGTTATGACGTAATCCTACATAACGTTATACGTTATAACGTAATAGTATACAACGTTATACGTTATAACGTAATGCTACATAACGTTATACGTTATAACGTAATAGTATACAACGTTATACGTTATAACGTAATGCTACATAACGTTATACGTTATAACGTAATAGTATATAACGTTATACGATGTAACGTAGTGCAACATAACGTTATACGTTATAACGTAATGCTCCATAACGTTATACGTTATAAGGTAATAGTATATAACGTTCTACGTTATAACGTAGTGCTACATAACGTTATACGTTATAACGTAATAGTATACAACGTTATACATTATAACGTAATGCTACATAACGTTATACGTTATAACGTAATAGTATATAACGTTATACGATATAACGTAGTGCAACATAACGTTATACGTTATAACGTAGTGCTACATAACGTTATACGTTATAACGTAATAGTATACAACGTTATACGTTATAACGTAATGCTACATAACGATATACGTTATAAGGTAATAGTATATAACGTTATACGTTATAACGTAATGCTACATAACGTAATACGTTATAAGGTAACAGTATATAACGTTATACGATATAACGTTGTGCAACATAACGTTATACGTTATAACGTACTGCTACATAACGTTATACGTTATAACGTAGTGCTACATAACGTTATGCGTTATAACGTAATAGTATACAACGTTATACGTTATAACGTAATGCTACATAACGTTATACGTTATAACGTAATGCTCCATAACGTTATACGTTATAACGTAATAGTATACAACGTTATATGTTATAGCGTAATGCTACATAACGTTATACGCTATAGCGTAATCCTACATAACGTTATACGTTATAAGGTAATAGTATATAACGGTATACGTTATAACGTAATGCTACATAACGTTATACGTTATAAGGTAATAGTATATAACGTTATACGTTATAACGTAGTGCTACATAACGTTATACGTTATAACGTAATAGTATACAACGTTATACGGTATAACGTAATGCTACATAACGTTATACGTTATAAGGTAATAGTATATAACGTATAACGTTATAAGGAAACAATATATAACGAACTACGTTATAACGTAATGCTACATAACGTTATACGTTATAAGGTAAGCGTATATAACGTTATACGTTATGGCGTAATGCTACATAACATTATACGATATAAGGTAATAGTATATAACGACATACGTTATAACGTAGTGCTACATAACGTTATACGTTATAAGGTAAGAGTATATAACGTTATACGTTATTACGTAATGCTACATAACGTTGTACGTTATAAGGTAATAGTACATAACGTTATACGTTATAACGTAGTGCTACATAACGTTATACGTTATAACGTAATAGTATAGAACGTTATACGTTATAACGTAATGCTACATAACGTTATACGTTATAACGTAATAGTATACAACGTTATACGTTATAACGTAATACTACATAACGTTATACGTTATAACGTAATAGTATACAACGTTATACGTTATAACGTAATGCTACGTAACGTTATACGTTATAACGTCGTGCTACGTAACGTTATACGTTATAACGTAATAGTATACAAAGTTATATGTTATAGCATAATGCTACATAACGTTATACGTTATAACGTAATGCTATCTAACGTTATACGTTATAACGTAATAGTATAAACGATATACGTAATAACGTAGTGCTACATAACGTTATACGTTATAACGTAATAGTATACAACGTCATACGTTATAACGTAATGCTACATAACGTTATACGTTATATCGTAATAGTATACAACGTTATACGTTATAACGTAATGCTACATAACGTTATACGTTATAAGGTAATAGTATACAAAGTTATATGTTATAGCATAATGATACATAACGTTATACGTTATAACGTAGTGCTACAAAACGTTATACGTTATAAGGTAATAGTATATAACGTTATACGTAATAACGTAGTGCTACATAACGTTATACGTTATAACGTAATAGTATACAACGTCATACGTTATAACGTAATGCTACATAACGCTTTACGTTATATCGTAATAGTATACAACGTTATACGTTATAACGTAATGCTACATAACGTTATACGTTATAAGGTAATAGTATACAACGTTATATGTTATAGCATAATGCTACATAACGTTATACGTTATAACGTAATGCTACATAACGTTATACGTTATAAGGTAGTAGTATACAACGTTATACGTTATAACGTAATGCTACATAACGTTATACGTTATAATGTAATAGTATACAACGTTATACGTTATAACGTAATGCTACATAACGTTATACGTTATAACGTAATAGTATACAACGTTATACGTTATAACGTAATGCTACATAACGTTATACGTTATAACGTAATAGTATAGAACGTTATACGATATAACGTAGTGCAACATAACGTTATACGTTATAACGTAATGCTCCATAACGTTATACGTTATAAGGTAATAGTATATAACGTTATACGATATAACTTAGTGCAACATAACGTTATACGTTATAACGTAGTGCTACATAACGTTATACGTTATAACGTAATAGTATACAACGTTATACGTTATAACGTAATGCTACATAACGTTATACGTTATAACGTAATAGTATATAACGATATACGATATAACGTAGTGCAACATAACGTTATACGTTATAACGTAGTGCTACATAACGTTATACGTCATAACGTAATAGTATACAACGTTATACGTTATAACGTAATGCTACATAACGTTATACGTTATAACGTAATGCTCCATAACGTTATACGTTATAACGTAATAGTATACGACGTTATATGTTATAGCGTAATGCTACATAACGTTATACGCTATAGCGTAATGCTACATAACGTTATACGTTATAACGTAATAGTATACAACGTTATACGTTATAACGTAATGCTACATAACGTTATACGTTATAACGTAGTGCTACATAACGTTATACGTTATAAGGTAATAGTATATAACGTTATACGTTATAACGTAGTGCTACATAACGTTATACGTTATAACGTAATAGTATACAACGTCATACGTTATAACGTAATGCTACATAACGTTATACTTTATAACGTAATAGCATACAACGTTATACGTTATAACGTAATGCTATCTAACGTTATACGTTATAACGTAATAGTATAAACGTTATACGTTATAACGTAGTAGTATAAACGTTATACGTTATAACGTAATGCTACATAACGTTATACGTTATAAGGTAATAGTATACAACGTTATATGTTATAGCATAATGCTACATAACGTTATGCGTTATAACGTAATGCTACATAACGTTATACGTTATAAGGTAGTAGTATACAACGTTATACGTTATAACGTAATGCTACATAACGTTATACGTTATAAGGTACTAGTATACAACGTTATACGTTATAACGTCGTGCTACATAACGTTATACGTTATAACGTAATAGTATACAACGTTATACGTTATAACGTAATGCTACATAACGTTATACGTTATAACGTAATAGTATACAACGTTATACGTTATAACGTAATGCTACATAACGTTATACGTTATAACGTAATAGTATACAACGTTATACGTTATAACGTAATGCTACATAACGTTATACGTTATAACGTAATAGTATACAACGAAATACGTTATAACGTAGTGCTACATAACGTTATACGTTATAAGGTAATAGTATATAACGTTATACGTTATAGCGTAATGCTACATAACATTATACGTTATAAGGTAATAGTATATAACGTTATACGTTATAACGTAATGCTACATAACGTAATACGTTATAAGGTAACAGTACATAGCGTTATACGATATAACGTAGTGCTACATAACGTTATACGTTATAACGTGGTGCTACATAACGTTATACGTTATAACGTAATAGTATACAACGTTATACGTTATAACGTAATGCTATATATCGTTATACGTTATAAGGTAATAGTATACAACGTTATACGTTATAACGTAATGCTATATATCGTTATACGTTATAAGGTAATAGTATACAACGTTATACGTTATAACCTAATGCTACATAACGTTATACGTTATAAGGTAATAATATATAACGTATAACGTTATAAGGTAACAATATATAACGATATACGTTATAACGTAGTGCTACATAACGTTATACGTTATAAGGTAAGAGTATATAACGTTATACGTTATAACGTAATGCTACATAACGTTATACTTTATAACGTAATAGTATACAACGTTATACGTTATAACGTAATGCTATCTAACGTTATACGTTATAACGTAATAGTATAAACGTTATACGTTATAACGTAGTAGTATAAACGTTATACGTTATAACGTAGTGCTACATAACGTTATACGTTATAAGGAAATAGTATATAACGTTATACGTTATAACGTAGTGCTACATAACGTTATACGTTATAACGTAATAGTATACAACGTCATACGTTATAACGTAATGCTACATAACGTTATACTTTATAACGTAATAGTATACAACGTTATACGTTATAACGTAATGCTACATAACGTTATACGTTATAAGGTAATAGTATACAACGTTATATGTTATAGCATAATGCTACATAACGTTATGCGTTATAACGTAATGCTACATAACGTTATACGTTATAAGGTAGTAGTATACAACGTTATACGTTATAACGTAATGCTACATAACGTTATACGTTATAAGGTACTAGTATACAACGTTATACGTTATAACGTCGTGCTACATAACGTTATACGTTATAACGTAATAGTATACAACGTTATACGTTATGACGTAATCCTACATAACGTTATACGTTATAACGTAATAGTATACAACGTTATACGTTATAACGTAATGCTACATAACGTTATACGTTATAACGTAATAGTATACAACGTTATACGTTATAACGTAATGCTACATAACGTTATACGTTATAACGTAATAGTATATAACGTTATACGATGTAACGTAGTGCAACATAACGTTATACGTTATAACGTAATGCTCCATAACGTTATACGTTATAAGGTAATAGTATATAACGTTCTACGTTATAACGTAGTGCTACATAACGTTATACGTTATAACGTAATAGTATACAACGTTATACATTATAACGTAATGCTACATAACGTTATACGTTATAACGTAATAGTATATAACGTTATACGATATAACGTAGTGCAACATAACGTTATACGTTATAACGTAGTGCTACATAACGTTATACGTTATAACGTAATAGTATACAACGTTATACGTTATAACGTAATGCTACATAACGATATACGTTATAAGGTAATAGTATATAACGTTATACGTTATAACGTAATGCTACATAACGTAATACGTTATAAGGTAACAGTATATAACGTTATACGATATAACGTTGTGCAACATAACGTTATACGTTATAACGTACTGCTACATAACGTTATACGTTATAACGTAGTGCTACATAACGTTATGCGTTATAACGTAATAGTATACAACGTTATACGTTATAACGTAATGCTACATAACGTTATACGTTATAACGTAATGCTCCATAACGTTATACGTTATAACGTAATAGTATACAACGTTATATGTTATAGCGTAATGCTACATAACGTTATACGCTATAGCGTAATCCTACATAACGTTATACGTTATAAGGTAATAGTATATAACGGTATACGTTATAACGTAATGCTACATAACGTTATACGTTATAAGGTAATAGTATATAACGTTATACGTTATAACGTAGTGCTACATAACGTTATACGTTATAACGTAATAGTATACAACGTTATACGGTATAACGTAATGCTACATAACGTTATACGTTATAAGGTAATAGTATATAACGTATAACGTTATAAGGAAACAATATATAACGAACTACGTTATAACGTAATGCTACATAACGTTATACGTTATAAGGTAAGCGTATATAACGTTATACGTTATGGCGTAATGCTACATAACATTATACGATATAAGGTAATAGTATATAACGACATACGTTATAACGTAGTGCTACATAACGTTATACGTTATAAGGTAAGAGTATATAACGTTATACGTTATTACGTAATGCTACATAACGTTGTACGTTATAAGGTAATAGTACATAACGTTATACGTTATAACGTAGTGCTACATAACGTTATACGTTATAACGTAATAGTATAGAACGTTATACGTTATAACGTAATGCTACATAACGTTATACGTTATAACGTAATAGTATACAACGTTATACGTTATAACGTAATACTACATAACGTTATACGTTATAACGTAATAGTATACAACGTTATACGTTATAACGTAATGCTACGTAACGTTATACGTTATAACGTCGTGCTACGTAACGTTATACGTTATAACGTAATAGTATACAAAGTTATATGTTATAGCATAATGCTACATAACGTTATACGTTATAACGTAATGCTATCTAACGTTATACGTTATAACGTAATAGTATAAACGATATACGTAATAACGTAGTGCTACATAACGTTATACGTTATAACGTAATAGTATACAACGTCATACGTTATAACGTAATGCTACATAACGTTATACGTTATATCGTAATAGTATACAACGTTATACGTTATAACGTAATGCTACATAACGTTATACGTTATAAGGTAATAGTATACAAAGTTATATGTTATAGCATAATGATACATAACGTTATACGTTATAACGTAGTGCTACAAAACGTTATACGTTATAAGGTAATAGTATATAACGTTATACGTAATAACGTAGTGCTACATAACGTTATACGTTATAACGTAATAGTATACAACGTCATACGTTATAACGTAATGCTACATAACGCTTTACGTTATATCGTAATAGTATACAACGTTATACGTTATAACGTAATGCTACATAACGTTATACGTTATAAGGTAATAGTATACAACGTTATATGTTATAGCATAATGCTACATAACGTTATACGTTATAACGTAATGCTACATAACGTTATACGTTATAAGGTAGTAGTATACAACGTTATACGTTATAACGTAATGCTACATAACGTTATACGTTATAATGTAATAGTATACAACGTTATACGTTATAACGTAATGCTACATAACGTTATACGTTATAACGTAATAGTATACAACGTTATACGTTATAACGTAATGCTACATAACGTTATACGTTATAACGTAATAGTATAGAACGTTATACGATATAACGTAGTGCAACATAACGTTATACGTTATAACGTAATGCTCCATAACGTTATACGTTATAAGGTAATAGTATATAACGTTATACGATATAACTTAGTGCAACATAACGTTATACGTTATAACGTAGTGCTACATAACGTTATACGTTATAACGTAATAGTATACAACGTTATACGTTATAACGTAATGCTACATAACGTTATACGTTATAACGTAATAGTATATAACGATATACGATATAACGTAGTGCAACATAACGTTATACGTTATAACGTAGTGCTACATAACGTTATACGTCATAACGTAATAGTATACAACGTTATACGTTATAACGTAATGCTACATAACGTTATACGTTATAACGTAATGCTCCATAACGTTATACGTTATAACGTAATAGTATACGACGTTATATGTTATAGCGTAATGCTACATAACGTTATACGCTATAGCGTAATGCTACATAACGTTATACGTTATAACGTAATAGTATACAACGTTATACGTTATAACGTAATGCTACATAACGTTATACGTTATAACGTAGTGCTACATAACGTTATACGTTATAAGGTAATAGTATATAACGTTATACGTTATAACGTAGTGCTACATAACGTTATACGTTATAACGTAATAGTATACAACGTCATACGTTATAACGTAATGCTACATAACGTTATACTTTATAACGTAATAGCATACAACGTTATACGTTATAACGTAATGCTATCTAACGTTATACGTTATAACGTAATAGTATAAACGTTATACGTTATAACGTAGTAGTATAAACGTTATACGTTATAACGTAATGCTACATAACGTTATACGTTATAAGGTAATAGTATACAACGTTATATGTTATAGCATAATGCTACATAACGTTATGCGTTATAACGTAATGCTACATAACGTTATACGTTATAAGGTAGTAGTATACAACGTTATACGTTATAACGTAATGCTACATAACGTTATACGTTATAAGGTACTAGTATACAACGTTATACGTTATAACGTCGTGCTACATAACGTTATACGTTATAACGTAATAGTATACAACGTTATACGTTATAACGTAATGCTACATAACGTTATACGTTATAACGTAATAGTATACAACGTTATACGTTATAACGTAATGCTACATAACGTTATACGTTATAACGTAATAGTATACAACGTTATACGTTATAACGTAATGCTACATAACGTTATACGTTATAACGTAATAGTATATAACGTTATACGATATAACGTAGTGCAACATAACGTTATACGTTATAACGTAGTGCTACATAACGTTATACGTTATAACGTAATAGTATACAACGTTATACGTTATAACGTAATGCTACATAACGATATACGTTATAAGGTAATAGTATATAACGTTATACGTTATAACGTAATGCTACATAACGATATACGTTATAAGGTAATAGTATATAACGTTATACGTTATAACGTAGTGCTACATAACGTAATACGTTATAAGGTAACAGTATATAACGTTATACGATATAACGTTGTGCAACATAACGTTATACGTTATAACGTAGTGCTACATAACGTTATACGTTATAACGTAGTGCTACATAACGTTATGCGTTATAACGTAATAGTATACAACGTTATACGTTATAACGTAATGCTACATAACGTTATACGTTATAACGTAATGCTCCATAACGTTATACGTTATAACGTAATAGTATACAACGTTATATGTTATAGCGTAATGCTACATAACGTTATACGCTATAGCGTAATGCTACATAACGTTATACGTTATAAGGTAATAGTATATAACGGTATACGTTATAACGTAATGCTACATAACGTTATACGTTATAAGGTAATAGTATATAACGTTATACGTTATAACGTAGTGCTACATAACGTTATACGTTATAACGTAATAGTATACAACGTTATACGGTATAACGTAATGCTACATAACGTTATACGTTATAAGGTAATAGTATATAACGTATAACGTTATAAGGAAACAATATATAACGAAATACGTTATAACGTAATGCTACATAACGCTATACGTTATAAGGTAAGCGTATATAACGTTATACGTTATTGCGTAATGCTACATAACATTATACGATATAAGGTAATAGTATATAACGACATACGTAATAACGTAATGCTACATAACGTTGTACGTTATAAGGTAATAGTATATAACGTTATACGTTATAACGTAGTGCTACATAACGTTATACGTTATAACGTAATAGTATAGAACGTTATACGTTATAACGTAATGCTACATAACGTTATACGTTATAACGTAATAGTATGCAACGTTATACGTTATAACGTAATACTACATAACGTTATACGTTATAACGTAATAGTATACAACGTTATACGTTATAACGTAATGCTACGTAACGTTATACGTTATAACGTAATAGTATACAAAGTTATATGTTATAGCATAATGCTACATAACGTTATACGTTATAACGTAATGCTATCTAACGTGATACGTTATAACGTAATAGTATAAACGTTATACGATATAACGTAGTGCTACATAACGTTATACGTTATAACGTAGTGCTACAAAACGTTATACGTTATAAGGTAATAGTATATAACGTTATACGTTATAACGTAGTGCTACATAACGTTATACGTTATAACGTAATAGTATACAACGTCATACGTTATAACGTAATGCTACATAACGTTATACGTTATATCGTAATAGTATACAACGTTATACGTTATAACGTAATGCTACATAACGTTATACGTTATAAGGTAATAGTATACAACGTTATATGTTATAGCATAATGCTACATAACGTTATACGCTATAACGTAATGCTACATAACGTTATACGTTATAAGGTATTAGTATACAACGTTATACATTATAACGTAATGCTACATAACGTTATACGTTATAACGTAATAGTATACAACGTTATACGTTATAACGTAATGCTACATAACGTTATACGTTATAACGTAATAGTATACAACGTTATACGTTATAACGTAATGCTACATAACGTTATACGTTATAAGGTAATAGTATACAACGTTATATGTTATAGCATAATGCTACATAACGTTATACGTTATAACGTAATGCTACATAACGTTATACGTTATAAGGTAGTAGTATACAACGTTATACGTTATAACGTAATCCTACATAACGTTATACGTTATAACGTAATAGTATACAACGTTATACGTTATAACGTAATGCTACATAACGTTATACGTTATAACGTAATAGTATACAACGTTATACGTTATAACGTAATGCTACATAACGTTATACGTTATAACGTAATAGTATAGAACGTTATACGATATAACGTAGTGCAACATAACGTTATACGTTATAACGTAATGCTCCATAACGTTATACGTTATAAGGTAATAGTATATAACGTTATACGATATAACTTAGTGCAACATAACGTTATACGTTATAACGTAGTGCTACATAACGTTATACGTTATAACGTAATAGTATACAACGTTATACGTTATAACGTAATGCTACATAACGTTATACGTTATAACGTAATAGTATATAACGATATACGATATAACGTAGTGCAACATAACGTTATACGTTATAACGTAGTGCTACATAACGTTATACGTCATAACGTAATAGTATACAACGTTATACGTTATAACGTAATGCTACATAACGTTATACGTTATAACGTAATAGTATACAACGTTATACGTTATAACGTAATGCTACATAACGTTATACGTTATAACGTAATAGTATACAACGTTATACGTTATAACGTAATGCTACATAACGTTATACGTTATAACGTAATAGTATATAACGTTATACGATATAACGTACTGCAACATAACGTTATACGTTATAACGTAACGCTACATAACGTCATACGTTATAAGGTAATAGTATATAACGTATAACGTTATTTGGTAACAATATATAACGATATACGTTATAACGTAATGGTACATAACGTTATACGTTATAAGGTAACAGTATATAACGTTATACGTTAGAACGTAATGCTACATAACGTTATACGATATAAGGTAATAGTATATAACGATATACGTTATAACGTAGTGCTACATAACGTTATACGTTATAAGGTAAGAGTATATAACGTTATACGTTATTACGTAATGCTACATAACGTTGTACGTTATAAGGTAATAGTATATAACGTTATACGTTATAACGTAGTCCTACATAACGTTATACGTTATAACGTAATAGTATAGAACGTTATACGTTATAACGTAATGCTACATAACGTTATACGTTATAACGTAATAGTATACAACGTTACACGTTATAACGTAATGCTACATAACGTTATACGTTATAACGTAATAGTATACAACGTTATACGTTATAACGTAATGCTACATAACGTTATACGTTATAACGTAATAGTATACAACGAAATACGTTATAACGTAGTGCTACATAACGTTATACGTTATAAGGTAATAGTATATAACGTTATACGTTATAGCGTAATGCTACATAACATTATACGTTATAAGGTAATAGTATATAACGTTATACGTTATAACGTAATGCTACATAACGTAATACGTTATAAGGTAACAGTACATAGCGTTATACGATATAACGTAGTGCTACATAACGTTATACGTTATAACGTGGTGCTACATAACGTTATACGTTATAACGTAATAGTATACAACGTTATACGTTATAACGTAATGCTATATATCGTTATACGTTATAACGTAATAGTATAAACGTTATACGTTATAACGTAGTAGTATAAACGTTATACGTTATAACGTAGTGCTACATAACGTTATACGTTATAAGGAAATAGTATATAACGTTATACGTTATAACGTAGTGCTACATAACGTTATACGTTATAACGTAATAGCATACAACGTCATACGTTATAACGTAATGCTACATAACGTTATACTTTATAACGTAATAGTATACAACGTTATACGTTATAACGTAATGCTACATAACGTTATACGTTATAAGGTAATAGTATACAACGTTATATGTTATAGCATAATGCTACATAACGTTATGCGTTATAACGTAATGCTACATAACGTTATACGTTATAAGGTAGTAGTATACAACGTTATACGTTATAACGTAATGCTACATAACGTTATACGTTATAAGGTACTAGTATACAACGTTATACGTTATAACGTCGTGCTACATAACGTTATACGTTATAACGTAATAGTATACAACGTTATACGTTATGACGTAATCCTACATAACGTTATACGTTATAACGTAATAGTATACAACGTTATACGTTATAACGTAATGCTACATAACGTTATACGTTATAACGTAATAGTATACAACGTTATACGTTATAACGTAATGCTACATAACGTTATACGTTATAACGTAATAGTATATAACGTTATACGATGTAACGTAGTGCAACATAACGTTATACGTTATAACGTAATGCTCCATAACGTTATACGTTATAAGGTAATAGTATATAACGTTCTACGTTATAACGTAGTGCTACATAACGTTATACGTTATAACGTAATAGTATACAACGTTATACATTATAACGTAATGCTACATAACGTTATACGTTATAACGTAATAGTATATAACGTTATACGATATAACGTAGTGCAACATAACGTTATACGTTATAACGTAGTGCTACATAACGTTATACGTTATAACGTAATAGTATACAACGTTATACGTTATAACGTAATGCTACATAACGATATACGTTATAAGGTAATAGTATATAACGTTATACGTTATAACGTAATGCTACATAACGTAATACGTTATAAGGTAACAGTATATAACGTTATACGATATAACGTTGTGCAACATAACGTTATACGTTATAACGTACTGCTACATAACGTTATACGTTATAACGTAGTGCTACATAACGTTATGCGTTATAACGTAATAGTATACAACGTTATACGTTATAACGTAATGCTACATAACGTTATACGTTATAACGTAATGCTCCATAACGTTATACGTTATAACGTAATAGTATACAACGTTATATGTTATAGCGTAATGCTACATAACGTTATACGCTATAGCGTAATCCTACATAACGTTATACGTTATAAGGTAATAGTATATAACGGTATACGTTATAACGTAATGCTACATAACGTTATACGTTATAAGGTAATAGTATATAACGTTATACGTTATAACGTAGTGCTACATAACGTTATACGTTATAACGTAATAGTATACAACGTTATACGGTATAACGTAATGCTACATAACGTTATACGTTATAAGGTAATAGTATATAACGTATAACGTTATAAGGAAACAATATATAACGAACTACGTTATAACGTAATGCTACATAACGTTATACGTTATAAGGTAAGCGTATATAACGTTATACGTTATGGCGTAATGCTACATAACATTATACGATATAAGGTAATAGTATATAACGACATACGTTATAACGTAGTGCTACATAACGTTATACGTTATAAGGTAAGAGTATATAACGTTATACGTTATTACGTAATGCTACATAACGTTGTACGTTATAAGGTAATAGTACATAACGTTATACGTTATAACGTAGTGCTACATAACGTTATACGTTATAACGTAATAGTATAGAACGTTATACGTTATAACGTAATGCTACATAACGTTATACGTTATAACGTAATAGTATACAACGTTATACGTTATAACGTAATACTACATAACGTTATACGTTATAACGTAATAGTATACAACGTTATACGTTATAACGTAATGCTACGTAACGTTATACGTTATAACGTCGTGCTACGTAACGTTATACGTTATAACGTAATAGTATACAAAGTTATATGTTATAGCATAATGCTACATAACGTTATACGTTATAACGTAATGCTATCTAACGTTATACGTTATAACGTAATAGTATAAACGTTATACGTAATAACGTAGTGCTACATAACGTTATACGTTATAACGTAATAGTATACAACGTCATACGTTATAACGTAATGCTACATAACGTTATACGTTATATCGTAATAGTATACAACGTTATACGTTATAACGTAATGCTACATAACGTTATACGTTATAAGGTAATAGTATACAAAGTTATATGTTATAGCATAATGATACATAACGTTATACGTTATAACGTAGTGCTACAAAACGTTATACGTTATAAGGTAATAGTATATAACGTTATACGTAATAACGTAGTGCTACATAACGTTATAAGTTATAACGTAATAGTATACAACGTCATACGTTATAACGTAATGCTACATAACGCTTTACGTTATATCGTAATAGTATACAACGTTATACGTTATAACGTAATGCTACATAACGTTATACGTTATAAGGTAATAGTATACAACGTTATATGTTATAGCATAATGCTACATAACGTTATACGTTATAACGTAATGCTACATAACGTTATACGTTATAAGGTAGTAGTATACAACGTTATACGTTATAACGTAATGCTACATAACGTTATACGTTATAACGTAATAGTATACAACGTTATACGTTATAACGTAATGCTACATAACGTTATACGTTATAACGTAATAGTATACAACGTTATACGTTATAACGTAATGCTACATAACGTTATACGTTATAACGTAATAGTATAGAACGTTATACGATATAACGTAGTGCAACATAACGTTATACGTTATAACGTAATGCTCCATAACGTTATACGTTATAAGGTAATAGTATACAACGTTATACGATATAACTTAGTGCAACATAACGTTATACGTTATAACGTAGTGCTACATAACGTTATACGTTATAACGTAATAGTATACAACGTTATACGTTATAACGTAATGCTACATAACGTTATACGTTATAACGTAATAGTATATAACGATATACGATATAACGTAGTGCAACATAACGTTATACGTTATAACGTAGTGCTACATAACGTTATACGTCATAACGTAATAGTATACAACGTTATACGTTATAACGTAATGCTACATAACGTTATACGTTATAACGTAATGCTCCATAACGTTATACGTTATAACGTAATAGTATACGACGTTATATGTTATAGCGTAATGCTACATAACGTTATACGCTATAGCGTAATGCTACATAACGTTATACGTTATAACGTAATAGTATACAACGTTATACGTTATAACGTAATGCTACATAACGTTATACGTTATAACGTAATTGTATACAACGTTATACGTTATAAGGTAATGCTATCTAACGTTATACGTTATAACGTAATAGTATACAACGTTATACGTTATAACGTAATGCTACATAACATTATACGTTATAAGGTTATAGTATACAACGTTATATGTTATAGCATAATGCTACATAACGTTATACGTTATAACGTAATAGTATACAACGTTATACGTTATAACGTAATAGTATACAACGAAATACGTTATAACGTAATGCTACTTAACGTTATACGTTATAAGGTAATAGTATATAACGTTATACGTCATAGCGTAATGCTACATAACGTTATACGTTATAACGTAATAGTATACAACGTTATACGTTATAACGTAAGGCTACATAACGTTATACGTTATAACGTAATAGTATACAACGTTATACGTAATAACGTAATGCTATCTAACGTTATACGTTATAACGTAATAGTATACAACGTTATACGTTATAACGTAATGCTACATATCGTTATACGTTATAACATAATAGTATATAACGTTATACGTTATAACGTAATGCTACATAACGTTATACGTTATAACGTAATAGTATACAACGTTATACGTTATAACGTAATGCTACATAACATTATACGTTATAAGGTTATAGTATACAACGTTATATCTTATAGCATAATGCTACATAACGTTATACGTTATTACATAATGCTACATAACGTTATACGTTATAAGGTAGTAGTATACAACGTTATACGTTATAGCGTAATGCTACATAACGTTATACGTTATAAGGTAATAGTATATAACGTTATACGTTATAACGTAATGCTACATAACGTAATACGTTATAAGGTAACAGTATACAACGTTATACTTTATAACCTAATGCTACATAACGTTATACGTTATAAGGATATAGTATACAACGTATAACGTTATAAGGTAACAATATATAAGGATGTACGTTATAACGTATCGCTACATAACGTAATACGTTATAACGTAATGCTACATAACGTTATACGTTATAAGGTAATAGTATATAACGTTATACGTTATAGCGTAATGCTACATAACGTTATACGTTATAAGGTAATTGTATATAACGTTATACGTTATATCGTAATGCTACATAACGTAATATGTTATAAGGTAACAGTACATAGCGTTATACGATATAACGTAGTGCTACATAACGTTATACGTTATAACGTGTTGCTACATAACGTTATACGTTATAACGTAATGCTACATAACGTTATACGTTATAACGTAATAGTATACAACGAAATACGTTATAACGTAATGCTACATAACGTTATACGTTATAAGGTAATAGTATATAACGTTATACGTTATAGCGTAATGCTACATAACGTTATACGTTATAAGGTAATTGTATATAACGTTATACGTTATATCGTAATGCTACATAACGTAATACGTTATAAGGTAACAGTACATAGCGTTATACGATATAACGTAGTGCTACATAACGTTATACGTTATAACGTGTTGCTACATAACGTTATACGTTATAACGTAATGCTACATAACGTTATACGTTATAACGTAATAGTATACAACGTTATACGTTATAACGTAATGCTACATAACGTTATACGTTATAACGTAATAGTATACAACGTTATACGTTATAACGTAATGCCACATATCGTTATACGTTATAACGTAATAGCATACAACGTTATACGTTATAACGTAATGCTACATAACGTTATACGTTATAACGTAATAGTATACAACGTTATACGTTATAACGTAATGCTACATATCGTTATACGTTATAACGTAATAGTATACAACGTTATACGTTATAACGTAATGCTACATAACGTTATACGTTATAAGGTAATAGTATACAACGTTATATGTTATAGCATGATGCTACATAACGTTATACGTTATAACGTAATGCTACATAACGTTATACGTTATAAGGTAGTAGTATACAACGTTATACGTTATAACGTAATGCTACATAACGTTATACGTTATAACGTAATAGTATACAACGTTATACGTTATAACGTAATGCTACATAACGTTATACGTTATAACGTAATAGTATATAACGTTATACGATCTAACGTACTGCAACATAACGTTATACGTTATAACGTAATGCTCCATAACGTTATACGTTATAAGGTAATAGTATATAACGTTATACGATATAACGTAGTGCAACATATCGTTATACGTTATAACGTAGTGCTACATAACGTTATACGTTATAACGTAATAGTATATAACGTTATACGATATAACATTCTGCAACATAACGTTATACGTTATAACGTAATGCTCCATAACGTTATACGTTATAAGGTAATAGTATATAACGTTATACGATATAACGTAGTGCAACATAACGTTATACGTTATAACGTAGTGCTACATAACGTTATACGTTATAACGTAATAGTATACAACGTTATACGTTATAACGTAATGCTACATAACGTTATACGTTATAACGTAATATTATATAACGTTATACGATATAACGTAGTGCAACATTACGTTATACGTTATAACGTAGTGCTACATAACGTTATACGTTATAAGGTAATAGTATACCACGTTATACGTTATAACGTAATGCTACATAACGTTATACGTTATAAGGTACTAGTATACAACGTTATACGTTATAACCTAATGCTACATAACGTTATACGTTATAAGGTAATAGTATACAACGTATAACGTTATAAGGTAACAATATATAAGGATATACGTTATAACGTAATGCTACATAACGTTATACGTTATAACGTAATAGTATACAACGAAATACGTTATAACGTAATGCTACATAACGTTATACGTTATAAGGTAATAGAATATAACGTTATACGTTATAGCGTAATGCTACATAACGTTATAAGTTATCAGGTAACAGTATATAACGTTAAACGTTATAACGTAATGCTACATAACGTTATACGATAGAAGGTAATAGTATACAACGTTATACGTTATAACGTAATGCTACATAACGTTATACGTTATAACGTAATAGTATACAACGTTATACGTTATAACGTAATGCTACATATCGTTATACGTTATAACGTAATAGTATACAACGTTATACGTTATAACGTAATGCTACATAACGTTATACGTTATAAGGTAATAGTATACAACGTTATATATTATAGCATGATGCTACATAACGTTATACGTTATAACGTAATGCTACATAACGTTATACGTTATAAGGTAGTAGTATACAACGTTATACGTTATAACGTAATGCTACATAACGTTATACGTTATAAGGTACTAGTATACAACGTTATACGTTATAACGTCGTGCTACATATCGTTATACGTTATAACGTAATAGTATACAACGTTATACGTTATAACGTAATGCTACATAACGTTATACGTTATAACGTAATAGTATACAACGTTATACGTTATAACGTAATGCTACATAACGTTATACGTTATAACGTAATAGTATACAACGTTATACGATATAACGTAATGCTACATAACGTTATACGTTATAACGTAATAGTATATAACGTTATACGATATAACGTACTGCAACATAACGTTATACGTTATAACGTAATGCTCCATAACGTTATACGTTATAAGGTAATAGTATATAACGTTATACGATATAACGTAGTGCAACATAACGTTATACGTTATAACGTAGTGCTACATAACGTTATACGTTATAACGTAATAGTATACAACGTTATATGTTATAGCGTAATGCTACATAACGTTATACGCTATAGCGTAATGCTACATAACGTTATACGTTATAAGGTAATAGTATATAACGGTATACGTTATAACGTAATGCTACATAACGTTATACGTTATAACGTAATATTATATAACGTTATACGATATAACGTAGTGCAACATTACGTTATACGTTATAACGTAGTGCTACATAACGTTATACGTCATAACGTAATAGTATACCACGTTATAAGTTATAACGTAATGCTACATAACGATATACGTTATAAGGTAATAGTATATAACGTTATACGTTATAACGTAATGCTACATAACGTTATACGTCATAAGGTACTAGTATACAACGTTATACGTTATAACGTCGTGCTACATATCGTTATACGTTATAACGTAATAGTATACAACGTTATACGTTATAATGTAATGCTACATAACGTTATACGATATAAGGTAATAGTATATAACGTTATACGTTATAACGTAGTGCTACATAACGTTATACGTTATAACGTAATAGTATAGAACGTTATACGTTACAACGTAATGCTACATAACGTTATACGTTATAACGTAATAGTATACAACGTTATATGTTATAGCGTAATGCTACATAACGTTATACGCTATAGCGTAATGCTACATAACGTTATACGTTATAAGGTAATAGTATATAACGTTATACGTTATAACGTAGTGCTACATAACGTTATACGTTATAACGTAATAGTATACAACGTTATACGGTATAACGTAATGCTACATAACGTTATACGTTATAAGGTAATAGTATATAACGTATAACGTTATAAGGAAACAATATATAACGAAATACGTTATAACGTAATGCTACATAACGTTATACGTTATAAGGTAAGCGTATATAACGTTATACGTTATGGCGTAATGCTACATAACATTATACGATATAAGGTAATAGTATATAACGTCATACGTTATAACGTAGTGCTACATAACGTTATACGTTATAACGTAGTGCTACAAAACGTTATACGTTATAAGGTAATAGTATATAACGTTATACGTAATAACGTAGTGCTACATAACGTTATACGTTATAACGTAATAGTATACAACGTTATACGTTATAACGTAATGCTACGTAACGTTATACGTTATAACGTCGTGCTACGTAACGTTATACGTTATAACGTAATAGTATACAAAGTTATATGTTATAGCATAATGCTACATAACGTTATACGTTATAACGTAATGCTATCTAACGTTATACGTTATAACGTAATAGTATAAACGTTATACGATATAACGTAGTGCTACATAACGTTATACGTTATAACGTAGTGCTACAAAACGTTATACGTTATAAGGTAATAGTATATAACGTTATACGTAATAACGTAGTGCTACATAACGTTATACGTTATAACGTAATAGTATACAACGTCATACGTTATAACGTAATGCTACATAACGTTATACGTTATATCGTAATAGTATACAACGTTATACGTTATAACGTAATGCTACATAACGTTATACGTTATAAGGTAATAGTATACAACGTTATATGTTATAGCATAATGCTACATAAAGTTATACGTTATAACGTAATGCTACATAACGTTATACGTTATAAGGTAGTAGTATACAACGTTATACGTTATAACGTAATGCTACATAACGTTATACGTTATAACGTAATAGTATACAACGTTATACGTTATAACGTAATGCTACATAACGTTATACGTTATAACGTAATAGTATACAACGTTATACGTTATAACGTAATGCTACATAACGTTATACGTTATAACATAATAGTATAGAACGTTATACGATATAACGTAGTGCAACATAACGTTATACGTTATAACGTAATGCTCCATAACGTTATACGTTATAAGGTAATAGTATATAACGTTATACGATATAACTTAGTGCTACATAACGTTATACGTTATAACGTAATAGTATACAACGTTATACGTTATAACGTAATGCTACATAACGTTATACGTTATAACGTAATAGTATATAACGATATACGATATAACGTAGTGCAACATAACGTTATACGTTATAACGTAGTGCTACATAACGTTATACGTCATAACGTAATAGTATACAACGTTATACGTTATAACGTAATGCTACATAACGTTATACGTTATAACGTAATGCTCCATAACGTTATACCTTATAACGTAATAGTATACGACGTTATATGTTATAGCGTAATGCTACATAACGTTATACGCTATAGCGTAATGCTACATAACGTTATACGTTATAACGTAATAGTATACAACGTTATACGTTATAACGTAATGCTACATAACGTTATACGTTATAACGTAATAGTATACAACGTTATACGTTATAAGGTAATGCTATCTAACGTTATACGTTATAACGTAATAGTATAGAACGTTATACGTTATAACGTAATGCTACATAACGTTATACGTTATAACGTAATAGTATACAACGTTATACGTTATAACGTAATACTACATAACGTTATACGTTATAACGTAATAGTATACAACGTTATACGTTATAACGTAATGCTACATAACGTTATACGTTATAACGTAATAGTATATAACGATATACGATATAACGTAGTGCAACATAACGTTATACGTTATAACGTAGTGCTACATAACGTTATACGTCATAACGTAATAGTATACAACGTTATACGTTATAACGTAATGCTACATAACGTTATACGTTATAACGTAATGCTCCATAACGTTATACGTTATAACGTAATAGTATACGACGTTATATGTTATAGCGTAATGCTACATAACGTTATACGCTATAGCGTAATGCTACATAACGTTATACGTTATAACGTAATAGTATACAACGTTATACGTTATAACGTAATGCTACATAACGTTATACGTTATAACGTAATAGTATACAACGTTATACGTTATAAGGTAATGCTATCTAACGTTATACGTTATAACCTAATAGTATACAACGTTATACGTTATAACGTAATGCTACATGTCGTTATACGTTATAACGAAATACTACACAACGTTATACGTTATAACGTAATGCTACATAACGTTATACGTTATAACGTAATAGTATACAACGTTATACGTTATAACGTAATGCTACGTAACGATATACGTTATAACGTCGTGCTACGTAACGTTATACGTTATAACGTAATAGTATACAAAGTTATATGTTATAGCATAATGCTACATAACGTTATACGTTATAACGTAATGCTATCTAACGTTATACGTTATAACGTAATAGTATAAACGTTATACGATATAACGTAGTGCTACATAACGTTATACGTTATAACGTAGTGCTACAAAACGTTATACGTTATAAGGTAATAGTATATAACGTTATACGTAATAACGTAGTGCTACATAACGTTATACGTTATAACGTAATAGTATACAACGTCATACGTTATAACGTAATGCTACATAACGTTATACGTTATATCGTAATAGTATACAACGTTATACGTTATAACGTAATGCTACATAACGATATACGTTATAAGGTTATAGTATACAACGTTATATGTTATAGCATAATGCTACATAACGTTATACGTTATTACGTAATGCTACATAACGTTATACGTTATAAGGTAGTAGTATACAACGTTATACGTTATAGCGTAATGCTACATAACGTTATACGTTATAAGGTAATAGTATATAACGTTATACGTTATAACGTAATGCTACATAACGTAATACTTTATAAGGTAACAGTATACAACGTTATACTTTATAACCTAATGCTACATAACGTTATACGTTATAAGGATATAGTATACAACGTATAACGTTATAAGGTAACAATATATAAGGATATACGTTATAAGGTATCGCTACATAACGTAATACGTTATAACGTAATAGTATACAACGAAATACGTTATAACGTAATGCTACATAACGTTATACGTTATAAGGTAATAGTATATAACGTTATACGTTATAGCGTAATGCTACATAACGTTATACGTTATAAGGTAATTATATATAACGTTATACGTTATATCGTAATGCTACATAACGTAATACGTTATAAGGTAACAGTACATAGCGTTATACGATATAACGTAGTGCTACATAACGTTATACGTTATAACGTGGTGCTACATAACGTTATACGTTATAACGTAATGCTACATAACGTTATACGTTATAACGTAATAGTATACAACGAAATACGTTATAACGTAATGCTACATAACGTTATACGTTATAAGGTAATAGTATATAACGTTATACGTTATAGCGTAATGCTACATAACGTTATACGTTATAAGGTAATTGTATATAACGTTATACGTTATATCGTAATGCTACATAACGTAATACGTTATAAGGTAACAGTACATAGCGTTATACGATATAACGTAGTGCTACATAACGTTATACGTTATAACGTGGTGCTACATAGCGTTATACGATATAACGTAGTGCTACATAACGTTATACGTTATAACGTAATGCTACATAACGTTATAAGTTATCAGGTAACAGTATATAACGTTATACGTTATAACGTAATGCTACATATCGTTATACGTTATAACGTAATAGTATACAACGTTATACGTTATAACGTAATGCTACATAACGTTATACGTTATAAGGTAATAGTATACAACGTTATATATTATAGCATGATGCTACATAACGTTATACGTTATAACGTAATGCTACATAACGTTATACGTTATAAGGTAGTAGTATACAACGTTATACGTTATAACGTAATGCTACATAACGTTATACGTTATAAGGTACTAGTATACAACGTTATACGTTATAACGTCGTGCTACATATCGTTATACGTTATAACGTAATAGTATACAACGCTATACGTTATAACGTAATGCTACATAACGTTATACGTTATAACGTAATAGTATACAACGTTATACGTTATAACGTAATGCTACATAACGATATACGTTATAACGTAATAGTATACAACGTTATACGTTATAACGTAATGCTACATAACGTTATACGTTATAACGTAATAGTATATAACGTTATACGATATAACGTACTGCAACATAACGTTATACGTTATAACGTAATGCTCCATAACGTTATACGTTATAAGGTAATAGTATATAACGTTATACGATATAACGTAGTGCAACATAACGTTATACGTTATAACGTAGTGCTACATAACGTTATACGTTATAACGTAATAGTATACAACGTTATACGTTATAACGTAATGCTACATAACGTTATACGTTATAACGTAATATTATATAACGTTATACGATATAACGTAGTGCAACATTACGTTATACGTTATAACGTAGTGCTACATAACGTTATACGTCATAACGTAATAGTATACCACGTTATAAGTTATAACGTAATGCTACATAACGATATACGTTATAAGGTAATAGTATATAACGTTATACGTTATAACGTAATGCTACATAACGTTATACGTCATAAGGTACTAGTATACAACGTTATACGTTATAACGTCGTGCTACATATCGTTATACGTTATAACGTAATAGTATACAACGTTATACGTTATAATGTAATGCTACATAACGTTATACGATATAAGGTAATAGTATATAACGACATACGTTATAACGTAGTGCTACATAACGTTATACGTTATAAGGTAAGAGTATATAACGTTATACGTTATTACGTAATGCTATATAACGTTGTACGTTATAAGGTAATAGTATATAACGTTATACGTTATAACGTAGTGCTACATAACGTTATACGTTATAACGTAATGCTACATAACGTTATACGTTATAAGGTAATAGTATATAACGTTATACGATATAACTTAGTGCAACATAACGTTATACGTTATAACGTAGTGCTACATAACGTTATACGTTATAACGTAATAGTATACAACGTTATACGTTATAACGTAATGCTACATAACGTTATACGTTATAACGTAATAGTATATAACGATATACGTTATAACGTAATGCTACATAACGTTATACGTTATAACGTAATACTGCACAACGTTATACGTTATAACGTAATGCTACATAACGTTATACGTTATAACGTAATAGTATACAACGTTATACGTTATAACGTAATGCTACATAACGTTATACGTTATAACGTAATAGTATAGAACGTTATACGATATAACGTAGTGCAACATAACGTTATACGTTATAACGTAATGCTCCATAACGTTATACGTTATAAGGTAATAGTATATAACGTTATACGATATAACTTAGTGCAACATAACGTTATACGTTATAACGTAGTGCTACATAACGTTATACGTTATAACGTAATAGTATACAACGTTATACGTTATAACGTAATGCTACATAACGTTATACGTTATAACGAAATAGTATATAACGATATACGATATAACGTAGTACAACATAACGTTATACGTTATAACGTAGTGCTACATAACGTTATACGTCATAACGTAATAGTATACAACGTTATACGTTATAACGTAATGCTACATAACGTTATACGTTATAACGTAATGCTCCATAACGTTATACGTTATAACGTAATAGTATACAACGTTATACGTTATAAGGTAATGCTATCTAACGTTATACGTTATAACGTAATAGTATACAACGTTATACGTTATAAGGTAATGCTACATATCGTTATACGTTATAACGTAATACTACACAACGTTATACGTTATAACGTAATGCTACATAACATTATACGTTATAACGTAATAGTATACAACGTTATACGTTATAACGTAATGCTACATAACATTATACGTTATAAGGTTATAGTATACAACGTTATATGTTATAGCATAATGCTACATAACGTTATACGTTATAACGTAATAGTATACAACGTTATACGTTATAACGTAATAGTATACAACGAAATACGTTATAACGTAATGCTACTTAACGTTATACGTTATAAGGTAATAGTATATAACGTTATACGTCATAGCGTAATGCTGCATAACGTTATACGTTATAACGTAATAGTATACGACGTTATATGTTATAGCGTAATGCTACATAACGTTATACGCTATAGCGTAATGCTACATAACGTTATACGTTATAACGTAATAGTATACAACGTTATACGTTATAACGTAATAGTATACAACGTTATACGTTATAACGTAATGCTACATAACGTTATACGTTATAACGTTATAGTATACAACGTTATACGTTATAAGGTAATGCTATCTAACGTTATACGTTATAACGTAATAGTATACAACGTTATACGTTATAACGTAATGCTACATATCGTTATACGTTATAACGTAATACTACACAACGTTATACGTTATAACGTAATGCTACATAACGTTATACGTTATAACGTAATAGTATACAACGTTATACGTTATAACGTAATGCTACATAACATTATACGTTATAACGTTATAGTATACAACGTTATATGTTATAGCATAATGCTACATAACGTTATACGTTATAACGTAATGCTACATAACGTTATACGTTATAAGGTAGTAGTATACAACGTTATACGTTATAACGTAATGCTACATAACATTATACGTTATAAGGTTATAGTATACAACGTTATATGTTATAGCATAATGCTACATAACGTTATACGTTATAACGTAATAGTATACAACGTTATACGTTATAACGTAATAGTATACAACGAAATACGTTATAACGTAATGCTACTTAACGTTATACGTTATAAGGTAATAGTATATAACGTTATACGTCATAGCGTAATGCTACATAACGTTATACGTTATAACGTAATAGTATACAACGTTATACGTTATAACGTAAGGCTACATAACGTTATACGTTATAACGTAATAGTATACAACGTTATACGTAATAACGTAATGCTATCGAACGTTATACGTTATAACGTAATAGTATACAACGTTATACGTTATAACGTGGTGCTGCATAACGTTATACGTTATAACGTCGTGCTACATTACGTTATACGTTATAACGTAATAGTATAGAACGTTATACGTTATAACGTAATGCTACATAACGTTATACGTTATAACGTAATAGTATACAACGTTATACGTTATAACGTGGTGCTACATAACGTTATACGTCATAACGTAATGCTACATAACGTTATACGTTATAACGTAATAGTATACAACGATATACGTTATAACGTAGTGCTACATAACGTTATACGTTATAAGGTATGAGTATATAACGTTATACGTTATTACGTAATGCTACATAACGTTGTACGTTATAAGGTAATAGTATATAACGTTATACGTTATAACGTAGCGCTACATAACGTTATACGTTATAACGTAATAGTATAGAACGTTTTACGTTATAACGTAATGCTACATAACGTTATACGTTATAACGTAATAGGATACAACGTTATACGTCATAACGTAATGCTACATAACGTTATACGTTATAACGTAATAGTATACAACGTTATACGTCATAACGTAATGCTACATAACGTTATACGTTATAACGTAATAGTATACAACGATATACGTTATAACGTAGTGCTACATAACGTTATACGTTATAAGGTATGAGTATATAACGTTATACGTTATTACGTAATGCTACGTAACGTTATACGTTATAACGTAATAGTATACAACGTTATACGTTATAACGTAATGCTACATAACGTTATACGTTATAACGTAATAGTATACAACGTTATACGTTATAACGTAATGCTACATAACGTTATACGTTATAACGTAATAGTATACCACGTTATACGTTATAACGTAATAGTATACCACGTTATACGTTATAACGTAATGCTACATAACGTTATACGTTATAAGGTAATAGTATATAACGTTATACGTTATAGCGTAATGCTACATAACGTTATACGTTATAAGGTAATAGTATATAACGTTATACGTTATAACGTAATGCTACATAACGTAATACGTTATAACGTAATAGTATACAACGTTATACGTTATAACGTGGTGCTACATAACGTTATACGTCGTAACGTAATGCTACATAACGTTATACGTTATAACGTAATAGTATACCACGTTATACGTTATAACGTAATGCTACATAACGTTATACGTTATAAGGTAATAGTATATAACGTTATACGTTATAGCGTAATGCTACATAACGTTATACGTTATAAGGTAATAGTATATAACGTTATACGTTATAACGTAATGCTACATAACGTAATACGTTATAAGGTAACAGTACATAGCGTTAAACGATATAACGTAGTGCTACATAACGTTATACGTTATAACGTGGTGCTACATAACGTTATACGTTATAACGTCGTGCTACATTACGTTATACGTTATAACGTAATAGTATACAACGTTATACGTTATAACGTAATGCTACATAACGTTATACGTTATAACGTAATAGTATACAACGTTATACGTTATAACGTAATGCTATCTAACGTTATACGTTATAACGTAATAGTATACAACGTTATACGTTATAACGTAATGCTACATATCGTTATACGTTATAACGTAATAGAATACAACGTTATACGTTATAACGTACTAGTATACAACGTTATACGTTATAACGTCGTGCTACATAACGTTATACGTTATAACGTAATAGTATATAACGTATAACGTTATAAGGTAACAATATATAACGAAATACGTTATAACGTAATGCTACATAACGTTATACGTTATAAGGTAATAGTATATAACGTTGTACGTTATAACGTAGTGCTACATAACGTTATACGTTATAACGTAATAGAATACAACGTTATACGTTATAACGTAGTGCTACATAACGTTATACGTTATAACGTAATAGTATAGAACGTTATACGTTATAACGTAATGCTACATAACGTTATACGTTATAACGTGGTGCTACATATCGTTATACGTTATAACGTCGTGCTACATTACGTTATACGTTATAACGTCGTGCTACATTACGTTATACGTTATAACGTAATAGTATACAACGTTATACGTTATAACGTAATGCTACATAACGTTATACGTTATAACGTAATAGTATACAACGTTATACGTTATAACGTAATGCTATCTAACGTTATACGTTATAACGTAATAGTATACAACGTTATACGTTATAACGTAATGCTACATATCGTTATACGTTATAACGTAATAGTATACAACGTTATACGTTATAACGTACTAGTATACAACGTTATACGTTATAACGTCGTGCTACATAACGTTATACGTTATAACGTAATAGTATAAAACGTATAACGTTATAAGGTAACAATATATAACGAAATACGTTATAACGTAATGCTACATAACGTTATACGTTATAAAGTAATAGTATATAACGTTGTACGTTATAACGTAGTGCTACATAACGTTATACGTTATAACGTAATAGAATACAACGTTATACGTTATAACGTAGTGCTACATAACGTTATACGTTATAACGTAATAGTATAGAACGTTATACGTTATAACGTAATGCTACATAACGTTATACGTTATAACGTAATAGTATACAACGTTATACGTTATAACGTAATGCTACATAACGTTATACGTTATGACGTAATAGTATACAACGTTATACGTTATAACGTAATGCTACATAACGTTATACGTTATAAGGTAATAGTATACCAGGTTATACGTTATAACGTAATGCTACATAACGTTATACGTTATAACGTAATAGTATACAACGTTATACGTTATAACGTAATGCTACATAACGTTATACGTTATAACGTGGTGCTACATAACGTTATACGTTATAACGTCGTGCTACATTACGTTATACGTTATAACGTAATAGTATACAACGTTATACGTTATAACGTAATGCTACATAACGTTATACGGTATAACGTAATAGTATACAACGTTATACGTTATAACGTAATGCTATCTAACGTTATACGTTATAACGTAATAGTATACAACGTTATACGTTATAACGTAATGCTACATATCGTTATACGTTATAACGTAATAGTATACAACGTTATACGTTATAACGTACTAGTATACAACGTTATACGTTATAACGTCGTGCTACATAACGTTATACGTTATAACGTAATAGTATATAACGTATAACGTTATAAGGTAACAATATATAACGAAATACGCTATAACGTAATGCTACATAACGTTATACGTTATAAAGTAATAGTATATAACGTTGTACGTTATAACGTAGTGCTACATAACGTTATACGTTATAACGTAATAGAATACAACGTTATACGTTATAACGTAGTGCTACATAACGTTATACGTTATAACGTAATAGTATAGAACGTTATACGTTATAACGTAATGCTACATAACGTTATACGTTATAACGTAATAGTATACAACGTTATACGTTATAACGTAATGCTACATAACGTTATACGTTATAACGTAATAGTATACAACGTTATACGTTATAACGTAATGCTACATAACGTTATACGTTATAAGGTAATAGTATACCAGGTTATACGTTATAACGTAATGCTACATAACGTTATACGTTATAACGTAATAGTATACAACGTTATACGTTATAACGTAATGCTACATAACGTTATACGTTATAACGTGGTGCTACATAACGTTATACGTTATAACGTCGTGCTACATTACGTTATACGTTATAACGTAATAGTATACAACGTTATACGTTATAACGTAATGCTACATAACGTTATACGGTATAACGTAATAGTATACAACGTTATACGTTATAACGTAATGCTATCTAACGTTATACGTTATAACGTAATAGTATACAACGTTATACGTTATAACGTAATAGTATACAACGTTATACGTTATAACGTACTAGTATACAACGTTATACGTTATAACGTCGTGCTACATAACGTTATACGTTATAACGTAATAGTATACAACGTTACACGTTATAACGTAATGCTACATAACGTAACACGTTATAACGTAATAGTATACAACGTTATACGTTATAACGTAATGCTACATATCGTTAGACGTTATAACGTAATAGTATACAACGTTATACGTTATAACGTAATACTACATAACGTTATACGTTATAACGTAATAGTATACAACGTTATACGTTATAACGTAATGCTATATATCGTTATACGTTATAAGGTAATAGTATACAACGTTATACGTTATAACCTAATGCTACATAACATTATACGTTATAAGGTAATAATATATAACGTATAACGTTATAAGGTAACAATATATAACGATATACGTTATAACGTAATGCTACATAACGTTATACGTTATAAGGTACTAGTATACAACGTTATACGTTATAACGTAATGCTACATAACGTTATACGTTATAACGCAATAGTATACATCGTTATACGATATAACGTAGTGCTACATAACGTTATACGTTATAACGAGGTGCTACATAACGATATACGTTATAACGTCGTGCTACATTACGTTATACGTTATAACGTAATAGTATACAACGTTATACGTTATAACGTAATGCTACGTAACGTTATACGTTATAACGTAATAGTATACAACGTTATACGTTATAACGTAATGCTACATAACGTTATACGTTATAACGTAATAGTATACAACGTTATACGTTATAACGTAATGCTACATAACGTTATACGTTATAAGGTAATAGTATACCAGGTTATACGTTATAACGTAATGCTACATAACGTTATACGTTATAACGTAATAGTATACAACGTTATACGTTATAACGTAATGCTACATAACGTTATACGTTATAACGTGGTGCTACATAACGTTATACGTTATAACGTCGTGCTACATTACGTTATACGTTATAACGTAATAGTATACAACGTTATACGTTATAACGTAATGCTACATAACGTTATACGGTATAACGTAATAGTATACAACGTTATACGTTATAACGTAATGCTATCTAACGTTATACGTTATAACGTAATAGTATACAACGTTATACGTTATAACGTAATGCTACATATCGTTATACGTTATAACGTAATAGTATACAACGTTATACGTTATAACGTACTAGTATACAACGTTATACGTTATAACGTCGTGCTACATAACGTTATACGTTATAACGTAATAGTATACAACGTTACACGTTATAACGTAATGCTACATAACGTAACACGTTATAACGTAATAGTATACAACGTTATACGTTATAACGTAATGCTACATATCGTTAGACGTTATAACGTAATAGTATACAACGTTATACGTTATAACGTAATACTACATAACGTTATACGTTATAACGTAATAGTATACAACGTTATACGTTATAACGTAATGCTACATAACGTTATACGTTATAAGGTAATAGTATATAACGTTATACGTTATAACGTAATGCTACATAACGTAATACGTTATAAGGTAACAGTACATAGCGTTAAACGATATAACGTAGTGCTACATAACGTTATACGTTATAACGTGGTGCTACATAACGTTATACGTTATAACGTCGTGCTACATTACGTTATACGTTATAACGTAATAGTATACAACGTTATACGTTATAACGTAATGCTACATAACGTTATACGTTATAACGTAATAGTATATAACGTTGTACGTTATAACGTAGTGCTACATAACGTTATACGTTATAACGTAATAGAATACAACGTTATACGTTATAACGTAGTGCTACATAACGTTATACGTTATAACGTCGTGCTACATTACGTTATACGTTATAACGTAATAGTATACAACGTATAACGTTATAAGGTAATAGTATATAACGTTGTACGTTATAACGTAGTGCTACATAACGTTATACGTTATAACGTAATAGAATACAACGTTATACGTTATAACGTATTGCTACATAACGTTATACGTTATAACGTAATAGTATAGAACGTTATACGTTATAACGTAATGCTACATAACGTTATACGTTATAACGTAATAGTATACAACGTTATACGTTATAACGTAATGCTACATACCGTTACACGTTATAACGTAATAGTATACAACGTTATACGTTATAACGTAATGCTACATAACGTTATACGTTATAAGGTAATAGTATACCAGGTTATACGTTATAACGTAATGCTACATAACGTTATACGTTATAACGTAATAGTATACAACGTTATACGTTATAACGTAATGCTACATAACGTTATACGTTATAACGTGGTGCTACATAACGTTATACGTTATAACGTCGTGCTACATTACGTTATACGTTATAACGTAATAGTATACAACGTTATACGTTATAACGTAATGCTACATAACGTTATACGGTATAACGTAATAGTATACAACGTTATACGTTATAACGTAATGCTATCTAACGTTATACGTTATAACGTAATAGTATACAACGTTATACGTTATAACGTAATGCTACATATCGTTATACGTTATAACGTAATAGTATACAACGTTATACGTTATAACGTACTAGTATACAACGTTATACGTTATAACGTCGTGCTACATAACGTTATACGTTATAACGTAATAGTATACAACGTTACACGTTATAACGTAATGCTACATAACGTTACACGTTATAACGTAATAGTATACAACGTTATACGTTATATCGTAATGCTACATATCGTTAGACGTTATAACGTAATAGTATACAACGTTATACGTTATAACGTAATACTACATAACGTTATACGTTATAACGTAATAGTATACAACGTTATACGTTATAACGTAATGCTATATATCGTTATACGTTATAAGGTAATAGTATACAACGTTATACGTTATAACCTACTGCTACATAACATTATACGTTATAAGGTAATAATATATAACGTATAACGTTATAAGGTAACAATATATAACGATATACGTTATAAAGTAATGCTACATAACGTTATACGTTATAAGGTACTAGTATACAACGTTATACGTTATAACGTAATGCTACATAACGTTATACGTTATAACGCAATAGTATACATCGTTATACGATATAACGTAGTGCTACATAACGTTATACGTTATAACGTGGTGCTACATAACGATATACGTTATAACGTCGTGCTACATTACTTTATACGTTATAACGTAATAGTATACAACGTTATACGTTATAACGTAATGCTACATAACGTTATACGTTATAACGTAATAGTATACAACGTTATACGTTATAACGTAATGCTATCTAACGTTATACGTTATAACGTAATAGTATACAACGTTATACGTTATAACGTAATGCTACATATCGTTATACGTTATAACGTAATAGTATACAAAGTTATACGTAATAACGTCGTGCTACATAACGTTATACGTTATAACGTAATAGTATATAACGTATAACGTTATAAGGTAACAATATATAACGATATACGTTATAACGTAATGCTACATAACGTTATACGTTATAAGGTACTAGTATACAACGTTATACGTTATAACGTAATGCTACATAACGTTATACGTTATAACGTAATAGTATACAACGTTATACGTTATAACGTAATGCTATCTAACGTTATACGTTATAACGTAATAGTATACAACGTTATACGTTATAACGTAATGCTACATATCGTTATACGTTATAACGTAATAGTATACATCGTTATACGATATAACGTAGTGCTACATAACGTTATACGTTATAACGTGGTGCTACATAACGATATACGTTATAACGTCGTGCTACATTACGTTATACGTTATAACGTAATAGTATACAACGTTATACGTTATAACGTAATGCTACATAACGTTATACGTTATAACGTAATAGTATACAACGTTATACGTTATAACATAATGCTATCTAACGTTATACGTTATAACGTAATAGTATACAACGTTATACGTTATAACGTAATGCTAAATATCGTTATACGTTATAACGTAATAGTATACAAAGTTATACGTTATAACGTCGTGCTACATAACGTTATACGTTATAACGTAATAGTATATAACGTATAACGTTATAAGGTAACAATATATAACGAAATACGTTATAACGTAATGCTACATAACGTTATACGTTATAACGCAATAGTATACATCGTTATACGATATAACGTAGTGCTACATAACGTTATACGTTATAACGTAATAGTATAGAACGTTATACGTTATAACGTAATGCTACATAACGTTATACGTTATAACGTAATAGTATACAACGTTATACGTTATAACGTAATGCTACATAACGTTATACGTTATAACGTAATAGTATACAACGTTATACGTTATAACGTAATGCTATCTAACGTTATACGTTATAACGTAATAGTATACAACGGTATACGTTATAACGTAATGCTACATATCGTTATACGTTATAACGTAATAGTATACAACGTTATACGTTATAACGTACTAGTATACAACGTTATACGTTATAACGTCGTGCTACATAACGTTATACGTTATAACGTAATAGTATACAACGTTATACGTTATAACGTAATGCTACATAACGTTACACGTTATAACGTAATAGTATACAACGTTATACGTTATAACGTAATGCTACATGTCGTTATACGTTATAACGTAATAGTATACAACGTTATACGTTATAACGTAATACTACATAACGTTATACGTTATAACGTAATAGTATACAACGTTATACGTTATAACGTAATGCTATATATCGTTATACGTTATAAGGTAATAGTATACAACGTTATACGTTATAACCTAATGCTACATAACGTTATACGTTATAAGGTAATAATATATAACGTATAACGTTATAAGGTAACAATATATAACGATATACGTTATAACGTAATGCTACATAACGTTATACGTTATAAGGTACTAGTATACAACATTATACGTTATAACGTAATGCTACATAACGTTATACGTTATAACGCAATAGTATACATCGTTATACGTTATAACGTAATGCTATATATCGTTATACGTTATAAGGTAATAGTATATAACGTATAACGTTATAAGGTAACAATATATAACGAAATACGTTATAACGTAATGCTACATAACGTTATACGTTATAAGGTAATAGTATATAACGTTATACGTTATAGCGTAATGCTACATAACGTTATACGTTATAAGGTAATAGTATATAACGTTATACGTTATAACGTAGTGCTACATAACGTGATACGTTATTACGTAATAGTATACAACGTTATACGTTATTGCGTAATGCTACATAACGTCATACGTTATAAGGTAATAGTATATAACGTATAACGTTATAAGGTAACAATATATAACGATATACGTTATAACGTAATGCTACATAACGTTATACGTTAAAAGGTAATAGTATATAACGTTATACGTTATAGCGTAATGCTACATAACTTTATACGTTATAAGGTAATAGTATATAACGTCATACGTTATAACGTAATGCTACATAACGTAATACGTTATAAGGTAACAGTACATAGCGTTATACGATATATCGTAGTGCTACATAACGTTATACGTTATAACGTGATGCTACATATCGTTATACGTTATCACGTCGTGCTACATAACGTTATACGTTATAACGTAATAGTATACAACGTTATACGTTATAACGTAATGCTACATATCGTTATACGTTATAACGTAATAGTATACAACGTTATACGTTATAACGTAATGCTACATAACATTATACGTTATAAGGCTATAGTATACAACGTTATATGTTATAGCATAATGCTACATTACGTTATACGTTATAACGTAATGCTACATAACGTTATACGTTATAAGGTAGTAGTATACAACGTTATACGTTATAACGTAATGCTACATAACGTTATGCGTTATATCGTAATGCTACATAACGTTATACGTTATAACGTACTAGTATACAACGTTATACGTTATAACGTCGTGCTACATAACGTTATACGTTATAACGTAATAGTATACAACGTTATACGTTATAACGTAATGCTATATATCGTTATACGTTATAAGGTAATAGTATACAACGTTATACGTTATAACCTAATGCTACATAACGTTATACGTTATAAGGTAATAATATATAACGTATAACGTTATAAGGTAACAATATATAACGATATACGTTATAACGTAATGCTACATAACGTTATACGTTATAAGGTACTAGTATACAACATTATACGTTATAACGTAATGCTACATAACGTTATACGTTATAACGCAATAGTATACATCGTTATACGATATAACGTAGTGCTACATAACGTTATACGTTATAACGTGGTGCTACATAACGATGTACGTTATAACGTCGTGCTACATTACTTTATACGTTATAACGTAATAGTATACAACGTTATACGTTATAACGTAATGCTACATAACGTTATACGTTATAACGTAATAGTATACAACGTTATACGTTATAACGTAATGCTATCTAACGTTATACGTTATAACGTAATAGTATACAACGTTATACGTTATAACGTAATGCTACATATCGTTATACGTTATAACGTACTAGTATACAACGTTATACGTTATAACGTCGTGCTACATAACGTTATACGTTATAACGTAATAGTATACAACGTTATACGTTATAACGTAATGCTATATATCGTTATACGTTATAAGGTAATAGTATACAACGTTATACGTTATAACCTAATGCTACATAACGTTATACGTTATAAGGTAATAATATATAACGTATAACGTTATAAGGTAACAATATATAACGATATACGTTATAACGTAATGCTACATAACGTTATATGTTATAAGGTACTAGTATACAACATTATACGTTATAACGTAATGCTACATAACGTTATACGTTATAACGCAATAGTATACATCGTTATACGATATAACGTAGTGCTACATAACGTTATACGTTATAACGTGGTGCTACATAACGATATACGTTATAACGTCGTGCTACATTACTTTATACGTTATAACGTAATAGTATACAACGTTATACGTTATAACGTAATGCTACATAACGTTATACGTTATAACGTAATAGTATACAACGTTATACGTTATAACGTAATGCTATCTAACGTTATACGTTATAACGTAATAGTATACAACGTTATACGTTATAACGTAATGCTACATATCGTTATACGTTATAACGTACTAGTATACAACGTTATACGTTATAACGTAATGCTACATAACGTTATACGTTATAACGTAATAGTATACAACGTTATACGTTATAACGTAATGCTACATAACGTTATACGTTATAACGTAATAGTATACAACGTTATACGTTATAACGTAATGCTACATAACGTTATACGTTATAAGGTAATAGTATACCAGGTTATACGTTATAACGTAATGCTACATAACGTTATACGTTATAACGTAATAGTATACAACGTTATACGTTATAACGTACTAGTATACAACGTTATACGTTATAACGTCGTGCTACATAACGTTATACGTTATAAGGTAATAGTATATAACGTTATACGTTATAGCGTAATGTTACATAACGTTATACGTTATAAGGTAATAGTATACAACGTTATACGTTATAACATAATGCTACATAACGTAATACGTTATAACGTAATAGTATACAACGTTATACGTTATAGCGTAATGCTACATAACGTTATACGTTATAAGGTAATAGTATATAACGAAATACGTTATAACGTAATGCTACATAACGTTATACGTTATAAGGTAATAGTATATAACGTTATACGTTATAGCGTAATGCTACATAACGTTATACGTTATAAGGTAATAGTATATAACGTTATACGTTATAACGTAGTGCTACATAACGTGATACGTTATTACGTAATAGTATACAACGTTATACGTTATTGCGTAATGCTACATAACGTCATACGTTATAAGGTAATAGTATATAACGTATAACGTTATAAGGTAACAATATATAACGATATACGTTATAACGTAATGCTACATAACGTTATACGTTAAAAGGTAATAGTATATAACGTTATACGTTATAGCGTAATGCTACATAACGTTATACGTTATAAGGTAATAGTATATAACGTCATACGTTATAACGTAATGCTACATAACGTAATACGTTATAAGGTAACAGTACATAGCGTTATACGATATATCGTAGTGCTACATAACGTTATACGTTATAACGTGATGCTACATAACGTTATACGTTATAACGTCGTGCTACATAACGTTATACGTTATAACCTAATAGTATACAACGTTATACGTTATAACGTAATGCTACATATCGTTATACGTTATAACGTAATAGTATACAACGTTATACGTTATAACGTAATGCTACATAACATTATACGTTATAAGGCTATAGTATACAACGTTATATGTTATAGCATAATGCTACATTACGTTATACGTTATAACGTAATGCTACATAACGTTATACGTTATAACGTAATGCTACATAACGTTACACGTTATAACGTAATAGTATACAACGTTATACGTTATAACGTAATGCTACATATCGTTATACGTTATAACGTAATGGTATACAACGTTATACGTTATAACGTAATACTACATAACGTTATACGTTATAACGTAATAGTATACAACGTTATACGTTATAACGTAATGCTATATATCGTTATACGTTATAAGGTAATAGTATACAACGTTATACGTTATAACCTAATGCTACATAACGTTATACGTTATAAGGTAATAATATATAACGTATAACGTTATAAGGTAACAATATATAACGATATACGTTATAACGTAATGCTACATAACGTTATACGTTATAAGGTACTAGTATACAACATTATACGTTATAACGTAATGCTACATAACGTTATACGTTATAACGCAATAGTATACATCGTTATACGTTATAACGTAATGCTACATAACGTTATACGTTAAAAGGTAATAGTATATAACGTTATACGTTATATCGCAGTGCTACATAACGTTATACGTTATAACGTAATAGTATACAACGTTATACGTTATAACGTAATGCTATATATCGTTATACGTTATAAGGTAATAGTATATAACGTATAACGTTAAAAGGTAACAATATATAACGAAATACGTTATAACGTAATGCTACATAACGTTATACGTTATAAGGTAATAGTATATAACGTTATACGTTATAGCGTAATGCTACATAACGTTATACGTTATAAGGTAATAGTATATAACGTTATACGTTATAACGTAATGCTACATAACGTTATACGTTATAACGTAATAGTATACAACGTTATACGTTATAACGTAATGCTACATAACGTTATACGTTATAACGTAATAGTATACAACGTTATACGTTATAACGTAATGCTACATAACGTTATACGTTATAAGGTAATAGTATACCAGGTTATACGTTATAACGTAATGCTACATAACGTTATACGTTATAACGTAATAGTATACAACGTTATACGTTATAACGTACTAGTATACAACGTTATACGTTATAACGTCGTGCTACATAACGTTATACGTTATAAGGTAATAGTATATAACGTTATACGTTATAGCGTAATGTTACATAACGTTATACGTTATAAGGTAATAGTATACAACGTTATACGTTATAACATAATGCTACATAACGTAATACGTTATAACGTAATAGTATACAACGTTATACGTTATAGCGTAATGCTACATAACGTTATACGTTATAAGGTAATAGTATATAACGAAATACGTTATAACGTAATGCTACATAACGTTATACGTTATAAGGTAATAGTATATAACGTTATACGTTATAGCGTAATGCTACATAACGTTATACGTTATAAGGTAATAGTATATAACGTTATACGTTATAACGTAGTGCTACATAACGTGATACGTTATTACGTAATAGTATACAACGTTATACGTTATTGCGTAATGCTACATAACGTCATACGTTATAAGGTAATAGTATATAACGTATAACGTTATAAGGTAACAATATATAACGATATACGTTATAACGTAATGCTACATAACGTTATACGTTAAAAGGTAATAGTATATAACGTTATACGTTATAGCGTAATGCTACATAACGTTATACGTTATAAGGTAATAGTATATAACGTCATACGTTATAACGTAATGCTACATAACGTAATACGTTATAAGGTAACAGTACATAGCGTTATACGATATATCGTAGTGCTACATAACGTTATACGTTATAACGTGATGCTACATAACGTTATACGTTATAACGTCGTGCTACATAACGTTATACGTTATAACGTAATAGTATACAACGTTATACGTTATAACGTAATGCTACATATCGTTATACGTTATAACGTAATAGTATACAACGTTATACGTTATAACGTAATGCTACATAACATTATACGTTATAAGGCTATAGTATACAACGTTATATGTTATAGCATAATGCTACATTACGTTATACGTTATAACGTAATGCTACATAACGTTATACGTTATAACGTAATGCTACATAACGTTACACGTTATAACGTAATAGTATACAACGTTATACGTTATAACGTAATGCTACATATCGTTATACGTTATAACGTAATGGTATACAACGTTATACGTTATAACGTAATACTACATCACGTTATACGTTATAACGTAATAGTATACAACGTTATACGTTATAACGTAATGCTATATATCGTTATACGTTATAAGGTAATAGTATACAACGTTATACGTTATAACCTAATGCTACATAACGTTATACGTTATAAGGTAATAATATATAACGTATAACGTTATAAGGTAACAATATATAACGATATACGTTATAACGTAATGCTACATAACGTTATACGTTATAAGGTACTAGTATACAACATTATACGTTATAACGTAATGCTACATAACGTTATACGTTATAACGCAATAGTATACATCGTTATACGTTATAACGTAATGCTACATAACGTTATACGTTAAAAGGTAATAGTATATAACGTTATACGTTATATCGCAGTGCTACATAACGTTATACGTTATAACGTAATAGTATACAACGTTATACGTTATAACGTAATGCTATATATCGTTATACGTTATAAGGTAATAGTATATAACGTTTAACGTTAAAAGGTAACAATATATAACGAAATACGTTATAACGTAATGCTACATAACGTTATACGTTATAAGGTAATAGTATATAACGTTATACGTTATAGCGTAATGCTACATAACGTTATACGTTATAAGGTAATAGTATATAACGTTATACGTTATAACGTAATGCTACATAACGTTATACGTTATAACGTAATAGTATACAACGTTATACGTTATAACGTAATGCTATCTAACGTTATACGTTATAACGTAATAGTATACAACGGTATACGTTATAACGTAATGCTACATATCGTTATACGTTATAACGTAATAGTATACAACGTTATACGTTATAACGTACTAGTATACAACGTTATACGTTATAACGTCGTGCTACATAACGTTATACGTTATAACGTAATAGTATACAACGTTATACGTTATAACGTAATGCTACATAACGTTACACGTTATAACGTAATAGTATACAACGTTATACGTTATAACGTAATGCTACATGTCGTTATACGTTATAACGTAATAGTATACAACGTTATACGTTATAACGTAATACTACATAACGTTATACGTTATAACGTAATAGTATACAACGTTATACGTTATAACGTAATGCTATATATCGTTATACGTTATAAGGTAATAGTATACAACGTTATACGTTATAACCTAATGCTACATAACGTTATACGTTATAAGGTAATAATATATAACGTATAACGTTATAAGGTAACAATATATAACGATATACGTTATAACGTAATGCTATCCAACGTTATACGTTATAACGTGATGCTACATAACGTTATACGTTATAACGTCGTGCTACATAACGTTATACGTTATAACGTAATAGTATACAACGTTATACGTTATAACGTAATGCTACATATCGTTATACGTTATAACGTAATAGTATACAACGTTATACGTTATAACGTAATGCTACATAACATTATACGTTATAAGGCTATAGTATACAACGTTATATGTTATAGCATAATGCTACATTACGTTATACGTTATAACGTAATGCTACATAACGTTATACGTTATAACGTAATAGTATACAACGTTATACGTTATAACGTAATAGTATACAACGAAATACGTCATAACGTAATGCTACATAACGTTATACGTTATAAGGTAATAGTATATAACGTTATACGTTATAACGTAATGCTACATAACGTTATACGTCATAACGTAATAGTATACAACGAAATACGTTATATCGTAATGCTACATAACGTTATACGTTATAAGGTAATAGTATATAACGTTATACGTTATAGCGTAATGCTACAAAGCGTAATACGTTATAAAGTAACAGTACATAGCGTTATACGATATAACGTAGTGCTACATAACGTTATACGTTATAACGTGGTGCTACATAACGTTATACGTTATAACGTAACAGTATACAGCGTTGTACGTTAGAACGCAATGCTACATAACGTTATACGTTATAATGTAATAGTATACAACGTTATACGTTATAACGTAATGCTATCCAACGTTATACGTTATAACGTAATAGTATACAACGTTATACGTTATAACGTAATGCTACATAACGTTATACGTTATAACGTCGTGCTACGTAACGTTATACGTTATAACGTAATAGTATACAACGTTATACGTTATAACCTAATGCTACATAACGTTATACGTTATAAGGTAATAGTATACAACGTATAACGTTATAAGGTAACAATATATAAGGATATACGTTATAACGTAATGCTACATAAAGTTATACGTTATAACGTAATAGTATACAACGAAATACGTTATAACGTAATAGTATACAACGAAATACGTTATCACGTAATGCTATATAACGTTATACGTTATAAGGTAATAGTATATAACGTTATACGTTATAGCGTAATGCTACATAACATAATACGTTGTAAGGTAACAGTACATAGCGTTATACGATATAACGTAGTGCTACATAACGTTATACGTTATATCGTAACAGTATACAGCGTTATACGTTAGAACGCAATGCTACATAACGTTATACGTTATAATGTAATAGTATACAACGTTATACGTTATAACGTAATGCTATCCAACGTTATACGTTATAACGTAATAGTATACAACGTTATACGTTATAACGTAATGCTACATAACGTTACACGTTATAACGTAATAGTATACAACGTTATACGTTATAACGTAATGCTACATATCGTTATACGTTATAACGTAATAGTATACAACGTTATACGTTATAACGTAATAGTATACAACGTTATACGTTATAACGTAATACTACATAACGTTATACGTTATAACGTAATAGTATACAACGTTATACGTTATAACGTAATACTACATAACGTTATACGTTATAACGTAATAGTATACAACGTTATACGTTATAACGTAATAGTATACAACGAAATACGTCATAACGTAATGCTACATAACGTTATACGTTATAAGGTAATAGTATATAACGTTATACGTTATAGCGTAATGCTACATAACGTTATACGTTATAAGGTAATAGTATATAACGTTATACGTTATAACGTAATGCTACATAACGTTATACGTTATAACGTAATAGTATACAACGTTATACGTTATAACGTAATGCTATCAAACGTTATACGTTATAACGTAATAGTATACAACGTTATACGTTATAACGTAGTGCTACATAACGTTATACGTTATAACGTGGTGCTACATAACGTTATACGTTATAACGTCGTGCTACATTACGTTATACGTTATAACGTAATAGTATACAACGTTATACGTTATAACGTAATGCTACATAACGTTATACGTTATAACGTAATAGTATACAACGTTATACGTTATAACGTAATGCTATCAAACGTTATACGTTATAACGTAATAGTATACAACGTTATACGTTATAACGTAATGCTACATATCGTTATACGTTATAACGTAATAGTATACAACGTTATACGTTATAACGTAATGCTACATAACGTCATACGTTATAAGGTAATAGTATATAACGTATAACGTTATATGGTAACAATATATAACGATATACGTTATAACGTAATGCTACATAACGTTATACGTTATAAGGTAACAGTATATAACGTTATACGTTAGAACGTAATGCTACATAACGTTATACGATTTAAGGTAATAGTATATAACGATATACGTTATAACGTAGTGCTACATAACGTCATACGTTATAAGGTAAGAGTATATAACGTTATACGTTATTACGTAATGCTACATAACGTTGTACGTTATAAGATAATAGTATATAACGTTATACGTTATAACGTAGTGCTACATAACGTTATACGTTATAACGTAATAGTATAGAACGTTATACGTTATAACGTAATGCTACATAACGTTATATGTTTTAACGTAATAGTATACAACGTTATACATTATAACGTAATGCTACATAACGTTATACGTTATAACGTAATAGTATACAACGAAATACGTTATAACGTAATGCTACATAACGTTATACGTTATAAGGTAATAGTATATAACGTTATACGTTATAGCGTAATGCTACATAACGTTATACGTTATAAGGTAATAGCATATAACGTTATACGTTATAACGTAATGCTACATAACGTAATACGTTATAAGGTAACAGTACATAGCGTTATATGTTATAGCATAATGCTACATAACGTTATACGTTAGAACGTAATGCTACATAACGTTATACGTTATAAGGTAGTAGTATACAACGTTATACGTTATAACGTAATGCTACATAACGTTATACGTTATAACGTACTAGCATACAACGTTATACGTTATAACGTAATGCTACATAACGTTATACGTCATAACGTAATAGTATACAACGAAATACGTTATATCGTAATGCTACATAACGTTATACGTTATAAGGTAATAGTATATAACGTTATACGTTATAGCGTAATGCTACAAAGCGTAATACGTTATAAAGTAACAGTACATAGCGTTATACGATATAACGTAGTGCTACATAACGTTATACGTTATAACGTGGTGCTACATAACGTTATACGTTATAACGTCGTGCTACATAACGTTATACGTTATAACGTAACAGTATACAGCGTTATACGTTAGAACGCAATGCTACATAACGTTATACGTTATAATGTAATAGTATACAACGTTATACGTTATAACGTAATGCTATCCAACGTTATACGTTATAACGTAATAGTATACAACGTTATACGTTATAACGTAATGCTACATAACGTTATACGTTATAACGTCGTGCTACGTAACGTTATACGTTATAACGTAATAGTATACAACGTTATACGTTATAACCTAATGCTACATAACGTTATACGTTATAAGGTAATAGTATACAACGTATAACGTTATAAGGTAACAATATATAAGGATATACGTTATAACGTAATGCTACATAACGTTATACGTTATAACGTAATAGTATACAACGAAATACGTTATAACGTAATAGTATACAACGAAATACGTTATAACGTAATGCTATATAACGTTATACGTTATAAGGTAATAGTATATAACGTTATACGTTATAGCGTAATGCTACATAACGTAATACGTTATAAGGTAACAGTACATAGCGTTATACGATATAACGTAGTGCTACATAACGTTATACGTTATAACGTGGTGCTACATAACGTTATACGTTATAACGTCGTGCTACATAACGTTATACGTTATAAGGTAATAGTATACAACGTATAACGTTATAAGGTAACAATATATAAGGATATACGTTATAACGTAATGCTACATAACGTTATACGTTATAAGGTAATAGTATATAACGTTATACGTTATAGCGTAATGCTACATAACGTTATACGTTATAAGGTAGTAGCGTATAACGTTATACGTTATAACGTAATAGTATACAACGTTATACGTTATAACGTAATGCTACATAACGTTATACGTTATAACGTAATAGTATACAACGTTATACGTTATAACGTAATGCTATCTAACGTTATACGTTATAACGTAATGCTCCATAACGTTATACGTTATAACGTAATAGTATACGACGTTATATGTTATAGCGTAATGCTACATAACGTTATACGTTATAACGTAATAGTATACAACGTTATACGTTATAACGTAATGCTATCTAACGTTATACGTTATAACGTAATGCTCCATAACGTTATACGTTATAACGTAATGCTATCTAACGTTATACGTTATAACGTAATGCTCCATAACGTTATACGTTATAACGTAATAGTATACGACGTTATATGTTATAGCGTAATGCTACATAACGTTATACGCTATAGCGTAATGCTACATAACGTTATACGTTATAAGGTAATAGTATATAACGGTATAAGTTATAACGTAATGCTACATAACGTTATACGTTATAAGGTAATAGTATATAACGTTATACGTTATAACGTAGTGCTACATAACGTTATACGTTATAATGTAATAGTATACAACGTTATACGTTATAACGTAATGCTACATAACGTTATACGTTATAAGGTAATGGTATATAACGTTATACGTTATAGCGTAATGCTACATAACGTTATACGTTATAAGGAAATAGTATATAACGTTATACGTTATAACGTAATGCTACATAACGTAATACGTTATAAGATAACAGTACATAGCGTTATACGATATAACGTAGTGCTACATAACGTTATACGTTATAACGTGGTGCTACATAACGTTATACGTTATAACGTAGTGCTACATAACGTTATACGTTATAAGGTAAGAGTATATAACGTTATAGGTTATTACGTAATGCTACATAACGTTGTACGTTATAAGGTAATAGTATATAACGTTATACGTTATAACGTAGTGCTACATAACGTTATACGTTATAACGTAATAGTATAGAACGTTATACGTTATAGCGTAATGCTACATAACGTTATACGTTATAAGGTAATAGTATATAACGTTATACGATATAGCGTAATGCTACATAACGTTATACGTTATAAGGTAATATTATATAACGTTATACGTTATAACGTAATGCTACATAACGTTATACGTTATAACGTAATAGTACACAACGTTATACGTTATAACCTAATGCTACATAACGTTATACGTTATAAGGTAATTGTATACAACGTATAACGTTATAAGGTAACAATATATAAGGATATACGTTATAACGTAATGCTACATAACGTTATACGTTATAACGTAATAGTATACAACGAAATACGTTATAACGTAATGCTACATAACGTTATACGTTATAAGGTAATAGTATATAACGTTATATGTCATAGCGTATTGCTACATAACGTTATACGTTATAAGGTAATAGTATATAACGTTATACGTTATAACGTAATGCTACATAACGTAATACGTTATAAGGTAACAGTACATAGCGTTATACGATATAACGTAGTGCTACATAACGTTATACGTTATAACGTGGTGCTACATAACGTTATACGTTATAACGTAATAGTATACAACGTTATACGTTATAACGTAATGCTACATAACGTTATACGTTATAACGTAATAGTATACAACGTTATCCGTTATAACGTAACGCTACATAACGTTATACGTTATAACGTAATGCTACATAACGTTATACGTTATAACGTACTAGTATACAACGTTATACGTTATAACGTCGTGCTACATAACGTTATACGTTATAACGTAATAGTATACAACGTTATACGTTATAACGTAATGCTACATAACGTTATACGTTATAACGTACTAGTATACAACGTTATACGTTATAACGTCGTGCTACATAACGTTATACGTTATAACGTAATAGTATACAACGTTATACGTTATAACGTAATGCTACATAACGTTATACGTTATAACGTAATAGTATACAACGTTATACGTTATAACGTAATGCTACATATCGTTATACGTTATCACGTAATAGTATACAACGTTATACGTTATAACGTACTAGTATACAACGCTATACGTTATAACGTCGTGCTACATAACGTTATACGTTATAACGTAATAGTATACAACGTTATACGTTATAACATCGTGCTACATAACGTTATACGTTATTACGTAATAGTATACAACGTTATACGTTATAGCATAATGCTACATAACGTTATACGTTATAACGTAATGCTACATAACGTTATACGTTATAACGTACTAGTATACAACGTTATACGTTATAACGTCGTGCTACATAACGTTATACGTTATAACGTAATAGTATACAACGTTATACGTTATAACATCGTGCTACATAACGTTATACGTTATAACGTAATAGTATACAACGTTATACGTTATAACGTAATGCTACATATCGTTATACGTTATTACGTAATAGAATACAACGTTATACGTTATAACGTAATGCCACATAACGTTATACGTTATAACGTACTAGTATACAACGCTATACGTTATAACGTCGTGCTACATAACGTTATACGTTATAACGTAATAGTATACAACGTTATACGTTATAACATCGTGCTACATAACGTTATACGTTATTACGTAATAGTATACAACGTTATACGTTATAGCATAATGCTACATAACGTTATACGTTATAACGTAATGCTACATAACGTTATACGTTATAACGTACTAGTATACAACGTTATACGTTATAACGTCGTGCTACATAACGTTATACGTTATAACGTAATAGTATACAACGTTATACGTTATAACGTAATGCTACATAACGTTATACGTTATAACGTACTAGTATACAACGTTATACGTTATAACGTCGTGCTACATAACGTTATACGTTATAACGTAATAGTATACAACGTTATACGTTATAACGTAATGCTACATAACGTTATACGTTATAACGTAATAGTATAAAACGTTATACGTTATAACGTAATGCTACATATCGTTATACGTTATCACGTAATAGTATACAACGTTATACGTTATAACGTAATGCTACATAACGTTATACGTTATAACGTAATAGTATACAACGTTATACGTTATAACGTAATGCTACATATCGTTATACGTTATTACGTAATAGAATACAACGTTATACGTTATAACGTAATGCTACATAACGTTATACGTTATAACGTAATAGTATACAACGTTATACGTTATAACGTAATGCTACATATCGTTATACGTTATAACGTAATAGTATACAACGTTATACGTTATAACGTAATGCTACATAACGTTATACGTTATAACGTAATAGTATACAATGTTATACGTTATAACGTAATGCTACATAACATTATACGTTATAAGGTAATAGTATATAACGTTACACGTTATAACGTAGTGCTACATAACGTTATACGTTATAAGGTAATAGTATATAACGTTATATGTTATAGCGTATTGCTACATAACGTTATACGTTATAAGGTAATAGTATATAACGTTATACGTTATAACGTAATGCTACATAACGTAATACGTTATAAGGTAACAGTACATAGCGTTATACGATATAACGTAGTGCTACATAACGTTATACGTTATAAGGTAATAGTATACAACGTATAACGTTATAAGGTAACAATATATAAGGATATACGTTATAACGTAATGCTACATAACGTTATACGTTATAACGTAATAGTATACAACGAAATACGTTATAACGTAATGCTACATAACGTTATACGTTATAAGGTAATAGTATATAACGTTATATGTTATAGCGTATTGCTACATAACGTTATACGTTATAAGGCAATAGTATATAACGTTATACGTTATAACGTAATGCTACATAACGTAATACGTTATAAGGTAACAGTACATAGCGTTATACGATATAACGTAGTGCTACATAACGTTATACGTTATAACGTGGTGCTACATAACGTTATACGTTAGAACGTCGTGCTACATAACGTTATACGTTATAACGTAATAGTATACAACGTTATACGTTATAACGTAATGCTACATAACGTTATACGTTATAACGTAATAGTATACAACGTTATACGTTATAACGTAATGCTACATAACATTATACGTTATAAGGTTATAGTATACAACGTTATATGTTATAGCATAATGCTACATAACGTTATATGTTATAACGTAATGCTACATAACGTTATACGTTATAAGGTAGTAGTATACAACGTTATACGTTATAACGTAATGCTACATAACGTTATACGTTATAACGTACTAGTATACAACGTTATACGTTATAACGTCGTGCTACATAACGTTATACGTTATAACGTAATAGTATACAACGTTATACGTTATAACGTAATGCTACATAACGTTATACGTTATAACGTAATAGTATACAACGTTATCCGTTATAACGTAACGCTACATATCGTTATACGTTATAACGTAATAGTATACAACGTTATACGTTATAACGTAATGCTACATAACGTTATACGGTATAACGTAATAGTATACAACGTTATACGTTATAACGTAATGCTACATAACATTATACGTTATAAGGTTATAGTATACAACGTTATATGTTATAGCATAATGCTGCATAACGTTATACGTTATAACGTAATGCTACATAACGTTATACGTTATAAGGTAGTAGTATACAACGTTATACGTTATAACGTAATGCCACATAACGTTATACGTTATAACGTACTAGTATACAACGCTATACGTTATAACGTCGTGCTACATAACGTTATACGTTATAACGTAATAGTATACAACGTTATACGTTATAACATCGTGCTACATAACGTTATACGTTATTACGTAATAGTATACAACGTTATACGTTATAGCATAATGCTACATAACGTTATACGTTATAACGTAATGCTACATAACGTTATACGTTATAACGTACTAGTATACAACGTTATACGTTATAACGTCGTGCTACATAACGTTATACGTTATAACGTAATAGTATACAACGTTATACGTTATAACGTAATGCTACATAACGTTATACGTTATAACGTACTAGTATACAACGTTATACGTTATAACGTCGTGCTACATAACGTTATACGTTATAACGTAATAGTATACAACGTTATACGTTATAACGTAATGCTACATAACGTTATACGTTATAACGTAATAGTATACAACGTTATACGTTATAACGTCGTGCTACATAACGTTATACGTTATAACGTAATAGTATACAACGTTATACGTTATAACGTAATGCTACATATCGTTATACGTTATTACGTAATAGAATACAACGTTATACGTTATAACGTAATGCTACATAACGTTATACGTTATAACGTAATAGTATACAACGTTATACGTTATAACGTAATGCTACATATCGTTATACGTTATAACGTAATAGTATACAACGTTATACGTTATAACGTAATGCTACATAACGTTATACGTTATAACGTAATAGTATACAACGTTATACGTTATAACGTAATGCTACATAACATTATACGTTATAAGGTAATAGTATATAACGTTACACGTTATAACGTAGTGCTACATAACGTTATACGTTATAACGTAATAGTATAAAACGTTATACGTTATAACGTAATGCTACATAACGTCATACGTTATAAGGTAATAGTATATAACGTATAACGTTAGATGGTAACAATATATAACGATATACGTTATAACGTAATGCTACATAACGTTATACGTTATAAGGTAACAGTATATAACGTTATACGTTAGAAGGTAATGCTACATAACGTAATACGTTATAAGGTAACAGTATACAACGTTATACGTTATAACCTAATGCTACATAACGTTATACGTTATAAGGTAATAGTATTCAACGTATAACGTTATAAGGTAACAATATATAAGGATATACGTTATAACGTAATGCTACATAACGTTATACGTTATAAGGTAATAGTATATAACGTTATACGTTATAGCGTAATGTTACATAACGTTATACGTTATAAGGTAATTGTATATAACGTTATACGTTATAACGTAATGCTACATAACATTATACGTTATAACGTGGTGCTACATAACGTTATACGTTATAACGTCGTGATACATAATGTTATACGTTATAACGTAATAGTATACAACGTTATACGTTATAACGTAATGCTACATAACGTTATACGTTATAACGTAATAGTATACAACGTTATACGTTATAACGTAATGCTACATAACATTATACGTTATAAGGTTATAGTATACAACGTTATATGTTATAGCATAATGCTACATTACGTTATACGTTATAACGTAATGCTACATAACGTTATACGTTATAACGTAATAGTATACAACGTTATACGTTATAACGTAATGCTACATATCGTTATACGTTATAACGTAATAGTATACAACGTTATACGTTATAACGTAATGCTACATAACGTTATACGTTATAACGTAATAGTATACAACGTTATACGTTATAACGTAATGCTACATATCGTTATACGTTATAACGTAATAGTATACAACGTTATACGTTATAACGTAATGCTACATAACGTTATACGTTATAACGTCATAGTATACAACGTTATACGTTATAACGTAATGCTACATAACGTTATACGTCATAAGGTACTAGTATACAACGTTATACGTTATAACGTCGTGCTACATAACGTTATACGTTATAACGTAATAGTATACAACGTTATACGTTATAACGTAAATCTACATAACGTTATACGTTATAACGTAATAGTATACAACGTTGTACGTTATAACGTAATGCTACATAACGTTATACGTTATAACGTAATAGTATACAACGTTATACGTTATAACGTAATGCTACATAACGTTATACGTTATAAGGTAATAGTATACAACGTTATATGTTATAGCATAATGCTACATAACGTTATACGTTATAACGTAATGCTACATAACGTTATACGTTATAAGGTAGTAGTATACAACGTTATACGTTATAACGTAATGCTACATAACGTTATACGTTATAACGTAATAGTATACAACGTTATACGTTATAACGTAATGCTACATATCGTTATACGTTATTACGTAATAGAATACAACGTTATACGTTATAACGTAATGCTACATAACGTTATACGTTATAACGTAATAGTATACAACGTTATACGTTATAACGTAATGCTACATATCGTTATACGTTATAACGTAATAGTATACAACGTTATACGTTATAACGTAATGCTACATAACGTTATACGTTATAACGTAATAGTATACAACGTTATACGTTATAACGTAATGCTACATAACATTATACGTTATAAGGTAATAGTATATAACGTTACACGTTATAACGTAGTGCTACATAACGTTATACGTTATAACGTAATAGTATAAAACGTTATACGTTATAACGTAATGCAACATAACGTCATACGTTATAAGGTAATAGTATATAACGTATAACGTTAGATGGTAACAATATATAACGATATACGTTATAACGTAATGCTACATAACGTTATACGTTATAAGGTAACAGTATATAACGTTATACGTTAGAAGGTAATGCTACATAACGTAATACGTTATAACGTAATAGTATACAACGTTATACGTTATAACGTAATGCTACATAACATTATACGTTATAAGGTTATAGTATACAACGTTATATGTTATAGCATAATGCTACATTACGTTATACGTTATAACGTAATGCTACATAACGTTATACGTTATAACGTAATAGTATACAACGTTATACGTTATAACGTAATGCTACATATCGTTATACGTTATAACGTAATAGTATACAACGTTATACGTTATAACGTAATGCTACATAACGTTATACGTTATAACGTAATAGTATACAACGTTATACGTTATAGCGTAATGCTACATATCGTTATACGTTATAACGTAATAGTATACAACGTTATACGTTATAACGTAATGCTACATAACGTTATACGTTATAACGTAATAGTATACAACGTTATACGTTATAACGTAATGCTACATAACGTTATACGTTATAAGGTAATAGTATACAACGTTATATGTTATAGCATAATGCTACATAACGTTATACGTTATAACGTAATGCTACATAACGTTATACGTTATAAGGTAGTAGTATACAACGTTATACGTTATAACGTAATGCTACATAACGTTATACGTTATAAGGTACTAGTATACAACGTTATACGTTATAACGTCGTGCTACATAACGTTATACGATATAACGTAATAGTATACAACGTTACACGTTATAACGTAATGCTACATAACGTTATACGTTATAACGTAATAGTATAGAACGTTATACGTTATTACGTAATGCTGCATAACGTTATACGTTATAACGTAATAGTATACAACGTATACGTTATAACGTAATGCTACATAACGTTATACGTTATAAGGAAATAGTATATAACGTTTTACGTTATAGCGTAATGCTACATAACGTTATACGTTATAAGGTAATAGTATATAACGTTATACGTTATAACGTAATGCTACATAACGTAATACGTTATCAGGTAACAGTACATAGCGTTATACGATATAACGTAGTGCTACATAAGGTTATACGTTATAACGTGGAGCTACATAACGTTATACGTTATAACGTCGTGCTACATAACGTTATACGTTATAGCGTAATAGTATACAACGTTATACGTTATAACGTAATGCTACATAACGTTATACGCTATAAGGTAATAGTATACCACGTTATACGTTATAACGTAATGCTACATAACGTTGTACGTTATAACGTAATAGTATACAACGTTATACGTTATAACGTAATGCTACATAACGTTATACGTTATAACGTAATAGTATACAACGTTATACGTTATAACGTAATGCTACAAAACGTTATACGTTATAACGTAATAGTATACAACGAAATACGTTATAACGTAATGCTACATAACGTTATACGTTATAAGGTAATAGTATATAACGTTATACGTTATAGCGTAATGCTACATAACGTTATACGTTATAAGGTAATAGTATATAACGTTATATGTTATAACGTAATGCAACATAACGTAATACGTTATAAGGTAACAGTACATAGCGTTATACGATATAACGTAGTGCCACATAACGTTATACGTTATAACGTGGTGCTACATAACGTTATACGTTATAACGTCGTGCTACATAACGTTATACGTTATATCGTAATAGTATACAACGTTATACGTTATAGCGTAATGCTACATAACGTTATACGTTATAACGTAATAGTATACAACGTTATACGTTATAACGTAATGCTATCTAACGTTATACGTTATAACGTAATAGTATACAACGTTATACGTTATAACGTAATGCTACATATCGTTATACGTTATAACGTAATAGTATACAACGTTATACGTTGTAACGTAATGCTACATAACATTATACGTTATAAGGTTATAGTATACAACGTTATATGTTATAGCATAATGCTACATAACGTTATACGTCATAACGTAATGCTACATAACGTTATACGTTATAAGGTAGTAGTATACAACGTTATACGTTATAACGTAATGCTACATAACGTTATACGGTATAACGTAATAGTATACAACGTTATACGTTATAACGTAATGCTACATAACATTATACGTTATAAGGTTATAGTATACAACTTTATATGTTATAGCATAATGCTACATAACGTTATACGTTATAACGTAATGCTACATAACGTTATACGTTATAAGGTAGTAGTATACAACGTTATACGTTATAACGTAATGCTACATAACGTTATACGTTATAAGGTACTAGTATACAACGTTATACGTTATAACGTCGTGCTACATAACGTTATACGTTATAACGTAATAGTATACAACGTTATACGTTATAACGTAATGCTACATAACGTTATACGTTATAACGTAATAGTATACAACGTTATACGTTATAACGTAATGCTACATAACGTTATACGTTATAACGTAATAGTATACAACGTTATACGTTATAACGTAATGCTACATAACGTTATACGTTATAAGGTAATAGTATATAACGTTATACGATATAACGTAGTGCAACGTAACGTTATACGTTATTACGTAATAGAATACAACGTTATACGTTATAACGTAATGCTACATAACGTTATACGTTATAACGTAATAGTATACAACGTTATACGTTATAACGTAATGCTACATATCGTTATACGTTATAACGTAATAGTATACAACGTTATACGTTATAACGTAATGCTACATAACGTTATACGTTATAACGTAATAGTATACAACGTTATACGTTATAACGTAATGCTACATAACGTTATACGTTATAAGGTAATAATATATAACGTTATACGATATAACGTAGTGCAACGTAACGTTATACGTTATTACGTAATAGAATACAACGTTATACGTTATAACGTAATGCTACATAACGTTATACGTTATAACGTAATAGTATACAACGTTATACGTTATAACGTAATGCTACATATCGTTATACGTTATAACGTAATAGTATACAACGTTATACGTTATAACGTAATGCTACATAACATTATACGTTATAACGTAATAGTATACAACGTTATACGTTATAACGTAATGCTACATAACGTTATACGTTATAAGGTAATAGTATATAACGTTATACGATATAACGTAGTGCAACGTAACGTTATACGTTATTACGTAATAGAATACAACGTTATACGTTATAACGTAATGCTACATAACGTTATACGTTATAACGTAATAGTATACAACGTTATACGTTATAACGTAATGCTACATATCGTTATACGTTATAACGTAATAGTATACAACGTTATACGTTATAACGTAATGCTACATAACGTTATACGTTATAACGTAATAGTATACAACGTTATACGTTATAACGTAATGCTACATAACATTATACGTTATAACGTAATAGTATAGAACGTTATACGTTATTACGTAATGCTGCATAACGTTATACGTTATAACGTAATAGTATACAACGTATACGTTATAACGTAATGCTACATAACGTTATACGTTATAAGGAAATAGTATATAACGTTTTACGTTATAGCGTAATGCTACATAACGTTATACGTTATAAGGTAATAGTATATAACGTTATACGTTATAACGTAATGCTACATAACGTAATACGTTATAAGGTAACAGTACATAGCGTTATACGATATAACGTAGTGCTACATAACGTTATACGTTATAACGTAATAGTATACAACGTTATACGTTATAACGTAATGCTACACAACGTTATACGTTATAAGGTAATAGTATACCACGTTATACGTTATAACGTAATGCTACATAACGTTGTACGTTATAACGTAATAGTATACAACGTTATACGTTATAAAGTAATACTACATAACGTTATACGTTATAACGTAATAGTATACAACGTTATACGTTATAACGTAATGCTACATAACGTTATACGTTATAACGTAATAGTATACAACGAAATACGTTATAACGTAATGCTACATAACGTTATACGTTATAAGGTAATAGTATATAACGTTATACGTTATAGCGTAATGCTACATAACGTTATACGTTATAAGGTAATAGTATATAACGTTATATGTTATAACGTAATGCTACATAACGTAATACGTTATAAGGTAACAGTACATAGCGTTATACGATATAACGTAGTGCCACATAACGTTATACGTTATAACGTGGTACTACATAACGTTATACGTTATAACGTCGTGCTACATAACGTTATACGTTATATCGTAATAGTATACAACGTTATACGTTATAACGTAATGCTACATAACGTTATACGTTATAACGTAATAGTATACAACGTTATACGTTATAACGTAATGCTATCTAACGTTATACGTTATAACGTAATAGTATACAACGTTATACGTTATAACGTAATGCTACATATCGTTATACGTTATAACGTAATAGTATACAACGTTATACGTTGTAACGTAATGCTACATAACATTATACGTTATAAGGGTATAGTATACAACGTTATATGTTGTAGCATAATGCTACATAACGTTATACGTCATAACGTAATGCTACATAACGTTATACGTTATAAGGTAGTAGTATACAACGTTATACGTTATAACGTAATGCTACATAACGTTATACGGTATAACGTAATAGTATACAACGTTATACGTTATAACGTAATGCTACATAACGTTATACGTTATAACGTAATAGTATACAACGTTATACGTTATAACGTAATGCTACATAACGTTATACGTTATAACGTAATAGTATACAACGTTATACGTTATAACGTAATGCTACATAACGTTATACGTTATAAGGTAATAGTATATAACGTTATACGATATAACGTAGTGCAACGTAACGTTATACGTTATAACGTAATAGTATACAACGTTATACGTTATAACGTAATGCTATCTAACGTTATACGTTATAACGTAATAGTATACAACGTTATACGTTATAACGTAATGCTACATATCGTTATACGTTATAACGTAATAGTATACAACGTTATACGTTGTAACGTAATGCTACATAACATTATACGTTATAAGGGTATAGTATACAACGTTATATGTTGTAGCATAATGCTACATAACGTTATACGTCATAACGTAATGCTACATAACGTTATACGTTATTACGTAATAGAATACAACGTTATACGTTATAACGTCGTGCTACATAACGTTATATGTTATATCGTAATAGTATACAACGTTATACGTTATAACGTAATGCTACATAACGTTATACGTTATAAGGTAGTAGTATACAACGTTATACGTTATAACGTAATGCTACATAACGTTATACGTTATAACGTAATAGTATACAACGTTATACGTTATAACGTAATGCTACATAACGTTATACGTTATAACGTAATAGTATACAACGTTATACGTTATAACGTAATGCTACATAACGTTATACGTTATAACGTAATAGTATACAACGTTATACGTTATAACGTAATGCTACATAACGTTATACGTTATAAGGTAATAGTATACAACGTTATACGTTATAACGTAATGCTATCTAACGTTATACGTTATAACGTAATAGTATACAACGTTATACGTTATAGCATAATGCTACATAACGTTATACGTCATAACGTAATGCTACATAACGTTATACGTTATAAGGTAGTAGTATACAACGTTATACGTTATAACGTAATGCTACATAACGTTATACGGTATAACGTAATAGTATACAACGTTATACGTTATAACGTAATGCTACATAACATTATACGTTATAAGGTTATAGTATACAACTTTATATGTTATAGCATAATGCTACATAACGCTATACGTTATAACGTAATGCTACATAACGTTATACGTTATAAGGTAGTAGTATACAACGTTATACGTTATAACGTAATGCTACATAACGTTATACGTTATAACGTACTAGTATACAACGTTATACGTTATAACGTCGTGCTACATAACGTTATACGTTATAACGTAATAGTATACAACGTTATACGTTATAACGTCGTGCTACATAACGTTATACGTTATATCGTAATAGTATACAACGTTATACGTTATAACGTAATGCTACATAACGTTATACGTTATAACGTAATAGTATACAACGTTATACGTTATAACGTAATGCTATCTAACGTTATACGTTATAACGTAGTAGCATACAACGTTATACGTTATAACGTAATGCTACATATCGTTATACGTTATAACGTAATAGTATACAACGTTATACGTTGTAACGTAATGCTACATAACATTATACGTTATAAGGTTATAGTATACAACGTTATATGTTATAGCATAATGCTACATAACGTTATACGTCATAACGTAATGCTACATAACGTTATACGTTATAAGGTAGTAGTATACAACGTTATACGTTATAACGTAATGCTACATAACGTTATACGGTATAACGTAATAGTATACAACGTTATACGTTATAATGTAATGCTACATAACATTATACGTTATAAGGTTATAGTATACAACTTTATATGTTATAGCATAATGCTACATAACGTTATACGTTATAACGTAATGCTACATAACGTTATACGTTATAAGGTAGTAGTATACAACGTTATACGTTATAACGTAATGCTACATAACGTTATACGTTATAACGTACTAGTATACAACGTTATACGTTATAACGTCGTGCTACATAACGCTATACGTTATAACGTAATAGTATACAACGTTATACGTTATAACGTCGTGCTACATAACGTTATACGTTATAACGTAATAGTATACAACGTTATACGTTATAGCATAATGCTACATAACGTTATACGTTATAACGTAATGCTACATAACGTTATACGTTATAACGTACTAGTATACAACGTTATACGTTATAACGTCGTGCTACATAACGTTATACGTTATAACGTAATAGTATACAACGTTATACGTTATAACGTAATGCTACATAACGTTATACGTTATAACGTACTAGTATACAACGTTATACGTTATAACGTCGTGCTACATAACGTTATACGTTATAACGTAATAGTATACGACGTTATACGTTATAACGTAATGCTACATAACGTTATACGTTATAACGTAATAGTATACAACGTTATACGTTATAACGTAATGCTACATATCGTTATACGTTATAACGTAATAGTATACAACGTTATACGTTATAACGTAATGCTACATAACGTTATACGTTATAACGTAATAGTATACAACGTTATACGTTATAACGTAATGCTACATAACGTAATACGTTATAAGGTAACAGTACATAGCGTTATACGATATAACGTAGTGCTACATAACGTTATACGTTATAACGTGGTGCTACATAACGTTATACGTTATAACCTCGTGCTACATAACGTTATACGTTATACCGTAATAGTATACAACGTTATACGTTATAACGTAATGCTACATATCGTTATACGTTATAACGTAATAGTATACAACGTTATACGTTATAACGTAATGCTACATAACATTATACGTTATAAGGTTATATTATACAACGTTATATGTTATAGCATAATGCTACATAACATTATACGTTATAACGTAATGCTACATAACGTTATACGTTATAAGGTAGTAGTATACAACGTTATACGTTATAACATAATGCTACATAACGTTATACGTTATAACGTAGTAGTATACAACGTTATACGTTATAACGTAATGCTACATAACATTATACGTTATAAGGTTATAGTATACAACGTTATATGTTATAGCATAATGCTACATAACGTTATACGTTATAACGTAATGCTACATAACGTTATACGTTATAAGGTAGTAGTATACAACGTTATACGTTATAACGTAATGCTACATAACGTTATACGTTATAACGTACTAGTATACAACGTTATACGTTATAACGTCGTGCTACATAACGTTATACGTTATAACGTAATAGTATACAACGTTATACGTTATAACGTAATGCTACATAACGTTATACGTTATAACGTAATAGTATACAACGTTATACGTTATAACGTAATGCTACATATAGTTATACGTTATAACGTAATAGTATACAATGTTATACGTTATAGCGTAATGCTACATAACGTTATACGTTATAACGTAATAGTATACAACGTTATACGTTATAACGTAATGCTATCTAACGTTATACGTTATAACGTAATAGTATACAACGTTATACGTTATAACGTAATGCTACATATCGTTATACGTTATAACGTAATAGTATGCAACGTTATACGTTATAAAGTAATGCTACATAACGTTATACGTTATAAGGTACTAGTATAAAGCGTCATACGTTATAACGTAATGCTACATAACGTTATACGTTATAAGGTAATAGTATACAACGTTATACGTTATAACCTAATGCTACATAACGTTATACGTTATAAGGTAATAATATATAACGTATAACGTTATAAGGTAACAATATATAACGATATACGTTATAACGTAATGCGACATAACGTTATATGTTATAAGGTACTAGTATACAACGTTATACGTTATAACGTAATGCTACATAACGTTATACGTTATAACGTGGTGCTACATAACGTTATACGTTATAACGTAGTGCTACATAACGTTATACGTTATAAGGTAAGAGTATATAACGGTATACGTTATAACGTAATGCCACATAACGTTATACGTTATAAGGTAATAGTATATAACGTAATACGTTATAACGTAGTGCTACATAACGTTATACGTTATAACGTAATAGTATACAACGTTATACGTTATAACGTAATGCTACATAACGTTATACGTTATAAGGTAATAGTATATAACGTATAACGTTATAAGGTAACAATATATAACGATATACGTTATAACGTAATGCTACATAACGTTGTACGTTATAAGGTAACAGTATATAACGTTATACGTTAGAACGTAATGCTACATAACGTTATACGATATACGGTAATAGTATATAACGATATACGTTATAACGTAGTGCTACATAACGTTATACGTTATAAGGTAAGAGTATATAACGTTATACGTTATTACGTAATGCTACATAACGTTGTACGTTATAAGGTAATAGTATATAACGTTATACGTTATAACGTAGTGCTACATAACGTTATACGTTATAACGTAATAGTATAGAACGTTATACGTTATCACGTAATGCTACATAACGTTATACGTTATAACGTAATAGTATACAACGTTATACGTTATAACTTAATGGTACATAACGTTATACGTTATAACGTAATAGTATACAACGTTATACGTTATAACGTAATGCTACATATCGTTATACGTTATAAGGTAATAGTATACCACGTTATACGTTATAACGTAATGCTACATAACGTTATACGTTATAAGGTACTAGTATACAACGTTATACGTTATAACCTAATGCTACATAACGTTATACGTTATAAGGTAATAGTATACAACGTATAACGTTATATCGTAATAGTATACAACGTTATACGTTATAACGTAATGCTACATAACGTTATACGTTATAACGTAATAGTATACAACGTTATACGTTATAACGTAATGCTATCTAACGTTATACGTTATAACGTAATAGCATACAACGTTATACGTTATAACGTAATGCTACATACCGTTATACGTTATAACGTAATAGTATACAACGTTATACGTTGTAACGTAATGCTACATAACATTATACGTTGTAAGGTTATAGTATACAACGTTATATGTTATAGCATAATGCTACATAACGTTATACGTCATAACGTAATGCTACATAACGTTATACGTTATAAGGTAGTAGTATACAACGTTATACGTTATAACGTAATGCTACATAACGTTATACGGTATAACGTAATAGTATACAACGTTATACGTTATAATGTAATGCTACATAACATTATACGTTATAAGGTTATAGTATACAACTTTATATGTTATAGCATAATGCTACATAACGTTATACGTTATAACGTAATGCTACATAACGTTATACGTTATAACGTACTAGTATACAACGTTATACGTTATAACGTCGTGCTACATAACGTTATACGTTATAACGTAATAGTATACAACGTAATACGTTATAACGTAATGCTACATAACGTAATACGTTATAACGTAATGCTACATAACGTTATACGTTATAACGTAATAGTATACAACGTTATACGTTATAACGTAATGCTACATATCGTTATACGTTATAACGTAATAGTATACAACGTTATACGTTATAACGTAATGCTACATAACGTTATACGTTATAACGTAATAGTATACAACGTTATACGTTATAACGTAATGCTACATAACGTAATACGTTATAAGGTAACAGTACATAGCGTTATACGATATAACGTAGTGCTACATAACGTTATACGTTATAACGTGGTGCTACATAACGTTATACGTTATAACCTCGTGCTACATAACGTTATACGTTATACCGTAATAGTATACAACGTTATACGTTATAACGTAATGCTACATATCGTTATACGTTATAACGTAATAGTATACAACGTTATACGTTATAACGTAATGCTACATAACATTATACGTTATAAGGTTATATTATACAACGTTATATGTTATAGCATAATGCTACATAACATTATACGTTATAACGTAATGCTACATAACGTTATACGTTATAAGGTAGTAGTATACAACGTTATACGTTATAACATAATGCTACATAACGTTATACGTTATAACGTAGTAGTATACAACGTTATACGTTATAACGTAATGCTACATAACATTATACGTTATAAGGTTATAGTATACAACGTTATATGTTATAGCATAATGCTACATAACGTTATACGTTATAACGTAATGCTACATAACGTTATACGTTATAAGGTAGTAGTATACAACGTTATACGTTATAACGTAATGCTACATAACGTTATACGTTATAACGTACTAGTATACAACGTTATACGTTATAACGTCGTGCTACATAACGTTATACGTTATAACGTAATAGTATACAACGTTATACGTTATAACGTAATGCTACATAACGTTATACGTTATAACGTAATAGTATACAACGTTATACGTTATAACGTAATGCTACATATAGTTATACGTTATAACGTAATAGTATACAATGTTATACGTTATAACGTAATGCTACATAACGTTATACGTTATAACGTAATAGTATACAACGTTATACGTTATAACGTAATGCTATCTAACGTTATACGTTATAACGTAATAGTATACAACGTTATACGTTATAACGTAATGCTACATATCGTTATACGTTATAACGTAATAGTATGCAACGTTATACGTTATAAAGTAATGCTACATAACGTTATACGTTATAAGGTACTAGTATAAAGCGTCATACGTTATAACGTAATGCTACATAACGTTATACGTTATAAGGTAATAGTATACAACGTTATACGTTATAACCTAATGCTACATAACGTTATACGTTATAAGGTAATAATATATAACGTATAACGTTATAAGGTAACAATATATAACGATATACGTTATAACGTAATGCGACATAACGTTATATGTTATAAGGTACTAGTATACAACGTTATACGTTATAACGTAATGCTACATAACGTTATACGTTATAACGTGGTGCTACATAACGTTATACGTTATAACGTAGTGCTACATAACGTTATACGTTATAAGGTAAGAGTATATAACGGTATACGTTATAACGTAATGCCACATAACGTTATACGTTATAAGGTAATAGTATATAACGTAATACGTTATAACGTAGTGCTACATAACGTTATACGTTATAACGTAATAGTATACAACGTTATACGTTATAACGTAATGCTACATAACGTTATACGTTATAAGGTAATAGTATATAACGTATAACGTTATAAGGTAACAATATATAACGATATACGTTATAACGTAATGCTACATAACGTTGTACGTTATAAGGTAACAGTATATAACGTTATACGTTAGAACGTAATGCTACATAACGTTATACGATATACGGTAATAGTATATAACGATATACGTTATAACGTAGTGCTACATAACGTTATACGTTATAAGGTAAGAGTATATAACGTTATACGTTATTACGTAATGCTACATAACGTTGTACGTTATAAGGTAATAGTATATAACGTTATACGTTATAACGTAGTGCTACATAACGTTATACGTTATAACGTAATAGTATAGAACGTTATACGTTATCACGTAATGCTACATAACGTTATACGTTATAACGTAATAGTATACAACGTTATACGTTATAACTTAATGGTACATAACGTTATACGTTATAACGTAATAGTATACAACGTTATACGTTATAACGTAATGCTACATATCGTTATACGTTATAAGGTAATAGTATACCACGTTATACGTTATAACGTAATGCTACATAACGTTATACGTTATAAGGTACTAGTATACAACGTTATACGTTATAAGCTAATGCTACATAACGTTATACGTTATAAGGTAATAGTATACAACGTATAACGTTATATCGTAATAGTATACAAAGTTATACGTTATAACGTAATGCTACATAACGTTATACGTTATAACGTAATAGTATACAACGTTATACGTTATAACGTAATGCTATCTAACGTTATACGTTATAACGTAATAGCATACAACGTTATACGTTATAACGTAATGCTACATACCGTTATACGTTATAACGTAATAGTATACAACGTTATACGTTGTAACGTAATGCTACATAACATTATACGTTGTAAGGTTATAGTATACAACGTTATATGTTATAGCATAATGCTACATAACGTTATACGTCATAACGTAATGCTACATAACGTTATACGTTATAAGGTAGTAGTATACAACGTTATACGTTATAACGTAATGCTACATAACGTTATACGGTATAACGTAATAGTATACAACGTTATACGTTATAATGTAATGCTACATAACATTATACGTTATAAGGTTATAGTATACAACTTTATATGTTATAGCATAATGCTACATAACGTTATACGTTATAACGTAATGCTACATAACGTTATACGTTATAAGGTAGTAGTATACAACGTTATACGTTATAAATAATGCTACATAACGTTATACGTTATAACGTACTAGTATACAACGTTATACGTTATAACGTCGTGCTACATAACGTTATACGTTATAACGTAATAGTATACAACGTTATACGTTATAACGTCGTGCTACATAACGTTATACGTTATAACGTAATAGTATACAACGTTATACGTTATAGCATAATGCTACATAACGTTATACGTTATAACGTAATGCTACATAACGTTATACGTTATAACGTACTAGTATACAACGTTATACGTTATAACGTCGTGCTACATAACGTTATACGTTATAACGTAATAGTATACAACGTAATACGTTATAACGTAATGCTACATAACGTAATACGTTATAACGTAATGCTACATAACGTTATACGTTATAACGTAATAGTATACAACGTTATACGTTATAACGTAATGCTACATATCGTTATACGTTATAACGTAATAGTATACAACGTTATACGTTATAACGTAATGCTACATAACGTAATACGTTATAAGGTAACAGTACATAGCGTTATACGATAGAACGTAGTGCTACATAACGTTATACGTTATAACGTAACAGTATACAACGTTATACGTTATGAGGTAATGCTACATAACGTTATACGTTATAAGGTAATAGTATATAACGTTATACGTAATGACGTAGAACTACATAGCATTGTACGTTATAACGTGATAGTATACAACGTTATACGTTATGAGGTAATGAGAGATAATGTATAACGTTCTAAGATAACAGTATATAACGTATAACGATATAAGGTAATAGTATATAATTTTATACGCTATAACGTAATGCTACATAACGTTATACGTTACAAGGTAATAGTATGTAACGCATAACGTTATAAGGTAATAGTATATAACGTTATACGATGTAACGTAATGCTACATAACGTTATACGTTATAACGTAACAGTATGTAACGTTATATGTTATACGGTAATAATATATAATGTTATACGTTGTAACATAATGCTGCATAACGTTATAAGTTATAACGTAGCGCTACATAACGTTATGCGTTATATGGTAATAGTATATAGCGTTATACATTATAAGGTAACAGTATATAACTTCATACGTGATGATGTAATTGAATATAGCGTACAACGTTATAAGGTAATAGTATGTAACGTATAACGTTATAAGGTAATAGTATATAACTTAGAACGGTGGGAATGCTTTCGACAGTGTTGAAATGCTTTCTACAGGCTTGGAATGTTTTCGACAGCATTGGAGTGCTTTCTACAGGCTTGGAATGCTTTCGAAAGAGTTGGAATGCTTTCTACAGTGTTGGAATGCTTTTTTACAGGGTTGGAATGCTTTCTACAGTGTTGTAATGCTTTCTACAGAGTTGGAGTACATTCCACAGTGTTGGAAAACGTTTTGCATTGTTAGAATGCTATGTACAGAGTTGGAATGCTTTCGACAGTGTTGGAACACATTTGTACAGAGTTGGAATTCTTTCGACAGGGTTGGAATGCTTTGGACAGAGTTGGAATTCTTTCTACATTGTTGGAATGCTTTCTACAGGGTTGGAATGCTTTCGACGGGGTTGGAATGCTTTCTACAGGGTTGGAATGCTTCCTACAGGGATGGAATGCTTTCTACAGTGTTGGAATGCTTTGGACAGAGTTGGAATGCTTTCGACAGTGTTGGAAAACATTTGTACAGAGTTGGGATGCCTTCTACAGGGTTGGAATGCTTTCGACAGAGTGGGAATACCTTTGTACAGAGTTAGAATGTTAAGTACAGGGTTGGAATGCTTTGTACAGAGATGGAATGCTTTTTACAGAGTTGGAATGCTTTAGACAGTGTTGGAAAACGTTCTACAGAGTTGGAATGCTTTCTACAGGGTTGGAATACCTTTGTACATAGTTGGAATGATTTCTACAGGGTTGGAATGCTTTCTACAGGGTTGGAATGCTTTCTACAGGGTTGGAATGCTTTCTACAGGGTTGGAATGCTTTCGTCAGAGTTGGAATACCTTTGTACAGGGTTGGAATGCTTTCTACAGGGTTGGAATACCTTTGTACAGAGTTGGAATGCTTTCTACAGGGTTGGAATGCTTCCGACAGGGATGGAATGCTTTCTACAGTGTTGGAATGCTTTGGACAGAGTTGGAATGCTTTCGACAGTGTTGGAAAACATTTGTACAGAGTTGGAATGCTTTCTACACGGTTGGAATACTTTCTACAGAGTTGGAATACCTTTGTACAGAGTTGGAATGCTTTCTACAGGGTTGGAATACCTTTGTACAGAGTTGGAATGCTTTCTAAAGGGTTGGAATGCTTCCGACAGGGATGGAATGCTTTCTACAGTGTTGGAATGCTTTGGACAGAGTTGGAATGCTTTCGAAAGTGTTGGAAAACATTTGTACAGAGTTGGAATGCTTTCTACACGGTTGGAATACTTTCTACAGAGTTGGAATACCTTTGTACAGAGTTGGAATGCTTTCTACAGGGTTGGAATACCTTTGTACAGAGTCAGAATGTTATGTACAGGGTTGGAATTCTTTCTACAGAGTTGGAATACCTTTGTGCAGAGTCAGAATATTATGTACAGAGTTGGAATGCTTTCTACAGGGTTGGTATACCTTCGTGCAGAGTTGGAATGCTTTCTACAGGGTTGGAATGCTTTCTACAGGGTTGGAATGCTTTCGTCAGAGTTGGAATACCTTTGTACAGAGTTGGAATGCTTTCTACAGGGTTGGAATACCTTTGTACGGAGTTGGAATGCTTTCTACAGGGTTGGAATGCTTTCGACAGAGTTGGAATACCTTTGTACAGAGTCAGAATATTATGTACAGAGTTGGAATGCTTTCTACAGGGTTGGAATACCTTCGTGCAGAGTTGGAATGCTTTCTACAGGGTTGGAATACCTTTGTACAGTGTTGGAATGCTTTCGACTGAGTTGGAATACCTTCGTACAGAGTTGGAATGCTTTCCACAGGGTTGGAATACCTTTGTACATAGTTGGAATGCTTTCTACAGGGTTGGAATGCTTTCTACAGGGTTGGAATGCTTTCTACAGGGTTGGAATGCTTTCTACAGGGTTGGAATGCTTTCGACAGAGTTGGAGTACCTTTGTACAGAGTCAGAATATTATGTGCAGAGTTGGAATGCTTTCTACAGGGTTGGAATACCTTCGTGCAGAGTTGGAATGCTTTCTACAGGGTTGGAAAGCTTTCTACAGAGTTGGAATACCTTTGTACAGGGTTGGAACAGCTTTGTACAGGGTTGGAATACTTTCTACAGAGTTGGAATGCTTTCTACAGGGTTGGAACAGCTTTGAACAGGGTTGGAATACTTTCTACAGGGTTGGAATGCTTTCTAAAGGGTTCGAATGCTTTCGACAGGGTTGGAAAGCTTTCTACAGAGTTGGAATACCTTTGTACAGTGTTGGAACTGCTTCGTACAGGGTTGGAATACTTTCTAGAGAGTTGGAATGCTTTCTACAGGGTTGGAACAGCTTTGAACAGGGTTGGAATACTTTCTACAGGGTTGGAATGCTTTCTAAAGGGTTCGAATAATTTCGACAGGGTTGGAATGCTTTCGACAGGGTTGGAATGCTTTCTAAAGGGTTCGAATGAATTCGACAGGGTTGGAATACCTTTGTACAGGGTTGGAATGCTTTCGACTGAGTTGGAATACCTTTGTACAGAGTTGGAATGCTTTCTACAGGGTTGGAATACCTTCGTACATAGTTCGAATGCTTTCTACAGGGTTGGAATGCTTTCTACAGGGTTGGAATGCTTTCTACAGGGTTGGAACAGCTTTGTACTGGGTTGGAATGCTTTCTACAGAGTTGATATACCTTTGTACAGAGTTGGAATGCTTTCTACAGAGTTGGGATGCTTTCTACATGGTTGGAATGCTTTCGACAGAGTTGGAATACCTTTGTACAGGGTTGGAACAGCTTTGTACAGGGTTGGAATACTTTCTACAGGGTTGGAATGCTTTCTAGAGGGTTGGAATACTTTCGACAGGGTTGGAATGCGTTCGACAGAGTTGGAATACATTTCTACAGAGTTGGAATGCTTTCTACAGGGTTGGAATACCTTTATGCAGAGTCAGAATGTTATGTACAGTGTTGGAATTCTTTCTACAGAGTTGGAATACCTTTGTACAGAGTTGGAATGCTTTCCACACGGTTGGAATACCTTTGTACAGAGTTGGAGTACCTTTGTACAGGGTTGGAACAGCTTTGTACAGGGTGGGAATACTTTCTACAGGGTTGGAATGCTTTCTACAGGGTTGGAATACCTTTGCACAGAGTCAGAATGTTATGTACAGGGTTGGAATGCTTTCTACAGGTTTGGAATACCTTTGTACAGAGTCAGAATGTTATGTACAGGGTTGGAATTCTTTCTACAGAGTTGGAATACCTTTGTACAGAGTTGGAATGCTTTCTACAGGGTTGGAATGCTTTCTACATGGTTGGACTGCTTTCGACAGAGTTGGAATACCTTTGTACAGGGTTGGAACATCTTTGTACAGGGTGGGAATACTTTCTACAGGGTTGGAATGCTTTCTAGAGCGTTGGAATGCTTTCTACAGAGTTGAAATACCTTTGTACAGAGTTGGAATGCTTTCTACAGAGTTGGGATGCTTTCTACATGGTTGGAATGCTTTCTACAGGGTTGGAATACATTTGTACAGAGTTGGAATGCTTTCTACAGGGTTGGAATGCTTTCGACAGAGTTGGAATACCTTTGTACAGGGTTGGAACATCTTTGTACAGGGTGGGAATACTTTCTACAGGGTTGGAATGCTTTCTAGAGGGTTGGAATGCTTTCTAGAGGGTTGGAATGCTTTCTAGAGGGTTGGAATGATTTCTACAGGGTTGGAATGCTTTCTACAGGGTTGGAATGCTTTCGACAGAGTTGGAATACCTTTGTACAGAGTTGGAATGCTTTCTACATGGTTGGAATGCTTTCTACAGGGTTGGAATGCTTTCGACAGAGTTGGAATACCTTTGTACAGGGTTGGAACAGCTTTGTGCAGGGTGGGAATACTTTCTACAGGGTTGGAATGCTTTCTAGAGGGTTGGAATGCTTTCTAGAGGGTTGGAATGCTTTCTAGAGTGTTGGAATGCTTTCGACAGGGTTGGAATGCTTTCGACAGGGTGGGAATGCTTTCGACAGAGTTGGAATACCTTTCTACAGAGTTGGAATGCTTTCTACAGGGTTGGAATGCCTTCGACAGAGTTGGAATACCTTTGTACAGAGTCAGAATGTTATGTACAGGGTTGGAATGCTATCTACAGGGTTGGAATACCTTTGTACAGAGTCAGAATGTTATGTACAGGGTTGGAATTCTTTCTACAGAGTTGGAATACCTTTGTGCAGAGTCAGAATATTATGTACAGAGTTGGAATGCTTTCTACAGGGTTGGTATACCTTCGTGCAGAGTTGGAATGCTTTCTACAGGGTTGGAATGCTTTCTACAGGGTTGGAATGCTTTCGTCAGAGTTGGAATACCTTTGTACAGAGTTGGAATGCTTTCTACAGGGTTGGAATACCTTTGTACGGAGTTGGAATGCTTTCTACAGGGTTGGAATGCTTTCGACAGAGTTGGAATACCTTTGTACAGAGTCAGAATATTATGTACAGAGTTGGAATGCATTCTACAGGGTTGGAATACCTTCGTGCAGAGTTGGAATGCTTTCTACAGGGTTGGAAAGCTTTCTACAGAGTTGGAATACCTTTGTACAGGGTTGGAACAGCTTTGTACAGGGTTGGAATACTTTCTACAGAGTTGGAATGCTTTCTACAGGGTTGGAACAGCTTTGAACAGGGTTGGAATACTTTCTACAGGGTTGGAATGCTTTCTAAAGGGTTCGAATGCATTCGACAGGGTTGGAAAGCTTTCTACAGAGTTGGAATACCTTTGTACAGTGTTGGAACAGCTTTGTGCAGGGTTGGAATACTTTCTACAGAGTTGGAATGTTTTCTACAGGGTAGGAACAGCTTTGAACAGGGTTGGAATACTTTCTACAGGGTTGGAATGCTTTCTAAAGGGTTCGAATAATTTCGACAGGGTTGGAATGCTTTCTAAAGGGTTCGAATGATTTCGACAGGGTTGGAATACCTTTGTACAGTGTTGGAATGCTTTCGACTGAGTTGGAATACCTTCGTACAGAGTTGGAATGCTTTCCACAGGGTTGGAATACCTTTGTACATAGTTGGAATGCTTTCTACAGGGTTGGAATGCTTTCTACAGGGTTGGAATGCTTTCTACAGGGTTGGAATGCTTTCTACAGGGTTGGAATGCTTTCGTCAGAGTTGGAATACCTTTCTACAGAGTTGGAATGCTTTCTACAGGGTTGGAATACCTTTGTACAGAGTTGGAATGCTTTCTACAGGGTTGGAATGCTTCCGACAGGGATGGAATGCTTTCTACAGTGTTGGAATGCTTTGGACAGAGTTGGAATGCTTTCGACAGTGTTGGAAAACATTTGTACAGAGTTGGAATGCTTTCTACACGGTTGGAATACTTTCTACAGAGTTGGAATACCTTTGTACAGAGTTGGAATGCTTTCTACAGGGTTGGAATACCTTTGTACAGAGTCAGAATGTTATGTACAGGGTTGGAATTCTTTCCACAGAGTTGGAATACCTTTGTGCAGAGTCAGAATATTATGTACAGAGTTGGAATGCTTTCTACAGGGTTGGAATACCTTCGTGCAGAGTTGGAATGCTTTCTACAGGGTTGGAATGCTTTCTACAGGGTTGGAATGCTTTCGTCAGAGTTGGAATACCTTTGTACAGAGTTGGAATGCTTTCTACAGGGTTGGAATACCTTTGTACAGAGTTGGAATGCTTTCTACAGGGTTGGAATGCTTTCGACAGAGTTGGAGTACCTTTGTACAGAGTCAGAATATTATGTACAGAGTTGGAATGCTTTCTACAGGGTTGGAATACCTTCGTGCAGAGTTGGAATGCTTTCTACAGGGTTGGAAAGCTTTCTACAGAGTTGGAATACCTTTGTACAGGGTTGGAACAGCTTTGTACAGGGTTGGAATACTTTCTAGAGAGTTGGAATGCTTTCTACAGGGTTGGAACAGCATTGAACAGGGTTGGAATACTTTCTACAGGGTTGGAATGCTTTCTAAAGGGTTCGAATAATTTCGACAGGGTTGGAATGCTTTCGACAGGGTTGGAATGCTTTCTAAAGGGTTCGAATGAATTCGACAGGGTTGGAATACCTTTGTACAGGGTTGGAATGCTTTCGACTGAGTTGGAATACCTTTGTACAGAGTTGGAATGCTTTCTACAGGGTTGGAATACCTTCGTACATAGTTCGAATGCTTTCTACAGGGTTGGAATGCTTTCTACAGGGTTGGAATGCTTTCTACAGGGTTGGAACAGCTTTGTACTGGGTTGGAATGCTTTCTACAGAGTTGAAATACCTTTGTACAGAGTTGGAATGCTTTCTACAGAGTTGGGGTGCTTTCTACATGGTTGGAATGCTTTCGACAGAGTTGGAATACCTTTGTACAGGGTTGGAACAGCTTTGTACAGGGTTGGAATACTTTCTACAGGGTTGGAATGCTTTCTAGAGGGTTGGAATACTTTCGACAGGGTTGGAATGCGTTCGACAGAGTTGGAATACATTTCTACAGAGTTGGAATGCTTTCTACAGGGTTGGAATACCTTTATGCAGAGTCAGAATGTTATGTACAGTGTTGGAATTCTTTCTACAGAGTTGGAATACCTTTGTACAGAGTTGGAATGCTTTCCACACGGTTGGAATACCTTTGTACAGAGTTGGAATACCTTTGTACAGGGTTGGAACAGCTTTGTACACGGTGGGAATACTTTCTACAGGGTTGGAATGCTTTCTACAGGGTTGGAATACCTTTGTACAGGGTTGGAATGCTTTCTACAGGGTTGGAATACCTTTGCACAGAGTCAGAATGTTATGTACAGGGTTGGAATGCTTTCTACAGGTTTGGAATACCTTTGTACAGAGTCAGAATGTTATGTACAGGGTTGGAATTCTTTCTACAGAGTTGGAATACCTTTGTACAGAGTTGGAATGCTTTCTACAGGGTTGGAATGCTTTCTACATGGTTGGACTGCTTTCGACAGAGTTGGAATACCTTTGTACAGGGTTGGAACATCTTTGTACAGGGTGGGAATACTTTCTACAGGGTTGGAATGCTTTCTAGAGGGTTGGAATGCTTTCTACAGAGTTGAAATAACTTTGTACAGAGTTGGAATGCTTTCTACAGAGTTGGGATGCTTTCTACATGGTTGGAATGCTTTCTACAGGGTTGGAATACATTTGTACAGAGTTGGAATGCTTTCTACAGGGTTGGAATGCTTTCGACAGAGTTGGAATACCTTTGTACAGGGTTGGAACATCTTTGTACAGGGTGGGAATACTTTCTACAGGGTTGGAATGCTTTCTAGAGGTTTGGAATGCTTTCTAGAGGGTTGGAATGCTTTCTAGAGGGTTGGAATGCTTTCTACAGGGTTGGAATGCTTTCTACAGGGTTGGAATGCTTTCGACAGAGTTGGAATACCTTTGTACAGAGTTGGAATGCTTTCTACATGGTTGGAATGCTTTCTACAGGGTTGGAATGCTTTCGACAGAGTTGGAATACCTTTGTACAGGGTTGGAACAGCTTTGTGCAGGGTGGGAATACTTTCTACAGGGTTGGAATGCTTTCTAGAGGGTTGGAATGCTTTCTAGAGGGTTGGAATGCTTTCTAGGGTGTTGGAATGCTTTCGACAGGGTTGGAATGCTTTCGACAGGGTGGGAATGCTTTCGACAGAGTTGGAATACCTTTCTACAGAGTTGGAATGCTTTCTACAGGGTTGGAATGCCTTCGACAGAGTTGGAATACCTTTGTACAGAGTCAGAATGTTATGTACAGGGTTGGAATTCTTTCTACAGAGTTGGAATACCTTTGTACAGAGTTGAAATACCATTGTACAGGGTTGGAACATCTTTGTACAGGGTGGGAATACTTTCTACAGAGTTGGAATGCTTTCTAGAGGGTTGGAATGCTTTCTAGAGGGTTGGAATGCTTTCTAGAGGGTTGGAATGCTTTCGACAGAGTTGGAATACCTTTGTACAGAGTCAGAATGTTATGTACAGGGTTGGAATTCTTTCTACAGATTTGGAATACCTTTGTACAGAGTTGGAATGCTTTCTACAGGTTTGGAATACCTTTGTACAGAGTTGGAATGCTTTCTACAGGGTTGGAACAGTTTTGAACAGGGTTGGAATACTTTCTACAGGGTTGGAATGCTTTCTAAAGGGTTCGAATAATTTCGACAGGGTTGGAATGCTTTCGACAGGGTTGGAATGCTTTCTAAAGGATTCGAATGAATTCGACAGGGTTGGAATACCTTTGTACAGGGTTGGAATGCTTTCGACTGAGTTGGAATACCTTTGTACAGAGTTGGAATGCTTTCTACAGGGTTGGAATACCTTAGTACATAGTTCGAATGCTTTCTACAGGGTTGGAATGCTTTCTACAGGGTTGGAATGCTTTCTACAGGGTTGGAACAGCTTTGTACTGGGTTGGAATGCTTTCTACAGGTTTGGAATACCTTTGTACAGAGTTGGAATGCTTTCTACAGGGTTGGAATGCATTCGACAGAGTTGGAATACCTTTGTACAGAGTCAGAATGTTATGTACAGGGTTGGAATTCTTTCTACAGAGTTGAAATACCTTTGTACAGAGTTGGAATGCTTTCTACAGAGTTGGGATGCTTTCTACATGGTTGGAATGCTTTCGACAGAGTTGGAATACCTTTGTACAGGGTTGGAACAGCTTTGTACAGGGTTGGAATACTTTCTACAGGGTTGGAATGCTTTCTAGAGGGTTGGAATACTTTCGACAGGGTTGGAATGCGTTCGACAGAGTTGGAATACATTTCTACAGAGTTGGAATGCTTTCTACAGGGTTGGAATACCTTTATGCAGAGTCAGAATGTTATGTACAGTGTTGGAATTCTTTCTACAGAGTTGGAATACCTTTGTACAGAGTTGGAATGCTTTCCACACGGTTGGAATACCTTTGTACAGAGTTGGAATACCTTTGTACAGGGTTGGAACAGCTTTGTACAGGGTGGGAATACTTTCTACAGGGTTGGAATGCTTTCTACAGGGTTGGAATACCTTTGTACAGGGTTGGAATGCTTTCTACAGGATTGGAATACCTTTGCACAGAGTCAGAATGTTATGTACAGGGTTGGAATGCTTTCTACAGGTTTGGAATACCTTTGTACAGAGTCAGAATGTTATGTACAGGGTTGGAATTCTTTCTACAGAGTTGGAATACCTTTGTACAGAGTTGGAATGCTTTCTACAGGGTTGGAATGCTTTCGACAGAGTTGGAATACCTTTGTACAGGGTTGGAACATCTTTGTACAGGGTGGGAATACTTTCTACAGGGTTGGAATGCTTTCTAGAGGGTTGGAATGCTTTCTAGAGGGTTGGAATGCTTTCTAGAGGGTTGGAATGCTTTCTACAGGGTTGGAATGCTTTCTAGAGGGTTGGTATGCTTTCTAGAGGGTTGGAATGCTTTCGACAGAGTTGGAATACATTTCTACAGAGTTGGAATACCTTTGTACAGAGTTGGAATGCTTTCTACAGGGTTTGAATACCTTTGTACAGAGTTGGAATGCTTTCTACAGGGTTGGAATACTTTCTACAGTGTTTTAATGCTTTCTACAGGGTTGGAATGCTTGCTACAGGGTTGGAACAGATTTGTACAGGGTTGGAATACTTTCTACAGGGTTGGAATGATTTCTAGAGGGTTGGAATACTTTCGACAGGGTTGGAATGCGTTCGACAGAGTTGGAATACATTTCTACAGAGTTGGAATGCTTTCTACAGGGTTGGAATACCTTTATGCAGAGTCAGAATGTTATGTACAGTGTTGGAATTCTTTCCACAGAGTTGGAATACCTTTGTGCAGAGTTGGAATGCTTTCCACAGGGTTGGAATACCTTTGTACAGAGTTGGAATACCTTTGTACAGGGTTGGAACAGCTTTGTACAGGGTGGGAATACTTTCTACAGGGTTGGAATGCTTTCTAGAGGGTTGGAATGATTTCTAGAGGGTTGGAATGCTTTCTAGAGGGTTGGAATGCTTTCTAGAGGGTTGGTATGCTTTCTAGAGGGTTGGAATGCTTTCGACAGAGTTGGAATACATTTCTACAGAGTTGGAATACCTTTGTACAGAGTTGGAATGCTTTCTACAGATTTTGAATACCTTTGTACAGAGTTGGAATGCTTTCTACAGGGTTGGAATGCTTTCTACAGTGTTTTAATGCTTTCTACAGGGTTGGAATGCTTTCTACAGGGTTGGAATGCTTTCTACAGGGTTGGAATACCTTTGTACAGGGTTGGAATGCTTTCTACAGTGTTGGAATACCTTTGTACAGAGTTGGAATGCTTTCTACAGGGTTGGAATGCTTTCTACATGGTTGGACTGCTTTCGACAGAGTTAGAATACCCTTGTACGGAGTTGGAATGCTTTCTACAGGGTTGGAATACATTTGGACAGAGTTGGAATGCTTTCTACAGGGTTGGAATGCTTTCGACAGAGTTGGAATACCTTTGTACAGGGTTGGAACATCTTTGTACAGGGTGGGAATACTTTCTACAGGGTTGGAATGCTTTCTCGAGGGTTGGAATGCTTTCTAGAGGGTTGGAATGCTTTCTAGAGGGTTGGAATGCTTTCTAGAGGGTTGGAATGCTTTCTAGAGGGTTGGAATGCATTCTACAGGGTTGGCATGCTTTCTACAGAGTTGGAATACTTTTGTACAGGGTTGGAACAGCTTCGTACAGGGTGGGAATACTTTCCACAGGGTTGGAATGCTTTCTAGAGGGTTGGAATGTTTCTAGAGGGTTGGAATGCTTTCTAGAGTGTTGGAATGCTTTCTACAGGGTTGGAATGCTTTCTACATGGTTGGACTGCTTTCGACAGAGTTGGAATACCCTTGTACGGAGTTGGAATGCTTTCTACAGGGTTGGAATACATTTGTACAGAGTTGGAATGCTTTCTACAGGGTTGGAATGCTTTCGACAGAGTTGGAATACCTTTGTACAGGGTTGGAACATCTTTGTACAGGGTGGGAATACTTTCTACAGGGTTGGAATGCTTTCTAGAGGGTTGGAATGCTTTCTAGAGGGTTGGAATGCTTTCTAGAGGGTTGGAATGCTTTCTAGAGGGTTGGAATGCTTTCTACAGGGTTGGAATGCTTTCTAGAGGGTTGGTATGCTTTCTAGAGGGTTGGAATGCTTTCGACAGAGTTGGAATACATTTCTACAGAGTTGGAATACCTTTGTACAGAGTTGGAATGCTTTCTACAGGGTTTGAATACCTTTGTACAGAGTTGGAATGCTTTCTACAGGGTTGGAATGCTTTCTACAGTGTTTTAATTCTTTCTACAGGGTTGGAATGCTTTCTACAGGGTTGGAATGCTTTCTACAGGGTTGGAATACCTTTGTACAGGGTTGGAATGCTTTCTACAGGGTTGGAATACCTTTGCACAGAGTCAGAATGTTATGTACAGGGTTGGAATGCTTTCTACAGGGTTGGAATGCTTTCTGCAGAGTTGGAATACCTTTGTACAGGGTTGGAACAGCTTTGTACAGGGTTGGAATACTTTCTACAGGGTTGGAATGCTTTCTAGAGGGTTGGAATACTTTCGACAGGGTTGGAATGCTTTCTACAGAGTTGGAATACCTTTGTACAGGGTTGGAACAGATTTGTACAGGGTTGGAATACTTTCTACAGGGTTGGAATGCTTTCTAGAGGGTTGGAATACTTTCGACAGGGTTGGAATGCGTTCGACAGAGTTGGAATACATTTCTACAGAGTTGGAATGCTTTCTACAGGGTTGGAATACCTTTATGCAGAGTCAGAGTGTTATGTACAGTGTTGGAATTCTTTCCACAGAGTTGGAATACCTTTGTGCAGAGTTGGAATGCTTTCCACAGGGTTGGAATACCTTTGTACAGAGTTGGAATACCTTTGTACAGGGTTGGAACAGCTTTGTACAGGGTGGGAATACTTTCTACAGGGTTGGAATGCTTTCTAGAGGGTTGGAATGATTTCTAGAGGGTTGGAATGCTTTCTAGAGGGTTGGAATGCTTTCTAGAGGGTTGGTATGCTTTCTAGAGGGTTGGAATGCTTTCGACAGAGTTGGAATACATTTCTACAGAGTTGGAATACCTTTGTACAGAGTTGGAATGCTTTCTACAGATTTTGAATACCTTTGTACAGAGTTGGAATGCTTTCTACAGGGTTGGAATGCTTTCTACAGTGTTTTAATGCTTTCTACAGCGTTGGAATGCTTTCTACAGGGTTGGAATGCTTTCTACAGGGTTGGAATACCTTTGTACAGAGTTGGAATGCTTTCTACAGAGTTGGAATACCTTTGTACAGAGTTGGAATGCTTTCTACAGGGTTGGAATGCTTTCTACATGGTTGGACTGCTTTCGACAGAGTTGGAATACCCTTGTACGGAGTTGGAATGCTTTCTACAGGGTTGGAATACATTTGGACAGAGTTGGAATGGTTTCTACAGGGTTGGAATGCTTTCGACAGAGTTGGAATACCTTTGTACAGGGTTGGAACATCTTTGTACAGGGTGGGAATACTTTCTACAGGGTTGGAATGCTTTCTCGAGGGTTGGAATGCTTTCTAGAGGGTTGGAATGCTTTCTAGAGGGTTGGAATGCTTTCTAGAGGGTTGGAATGCTTTCTAGAGGGTTGGAATGCATTCTACAGGGTTGGAATGCTTTCGACAGGGTGGGAATGCTTTCTACAGAGTTGGAATACTTTTGTACAGGGTTGGAACAGCTTTGTACAGGGTGGGAATACTTTCCACAGGGTTGGAATGCTTTCTAGAGGGTTGGAATGTTTCTAGAGGGTTGGAATGCTTTCTAGAGTGTTGGAATGCTTTCGACAGGGTTGGAATTCTTTCTACAGATTTGGAATACCTTTGTACAGAGTTGGAATGCTTTCTACAGGTTTGGAATACCTTTGTACAGAGTTGGAATGCTTTCTACAGGGTTGGAATGCTTTCTACAGGGTTGGAATGCTTTCGACAGAGTTGGAATACCTTTGTACAGAGTTGGAATGCTTTCTACATGGTTGGAATGGTTTCTACAGGGTTGGAATGCTTTCGACAGAGTTGGAATACCTTTGTACAGGGTTGGAACAGCATTGTACAGGGTGGGAATACTTTCTACAGGGTTGGAATGCTTTCTAGAGGGTTGGAATGCTTTCTAGAGTGTTGGAATGCTTTCGACAGGGTTGGAATGCTTTCGACAGGGTGGGAATGCTTTCGACAGAGTTGGAATACCTTTCTACAGAGTTGGAATGCTTTCTACAGGGTTGGAATGCCTTCGACAGAGTTGGAATACCTTTGTACAGAGTCAGAATGTTATGTACAGGGTTGGAATTCTTTCTACAGAGTTGGAATACCTTTGTACAGAGTTGGAATGCTTTCTACAGGTTTGGAATACCTTTGTACAGAGTTGGAATGCTTTCTACAGGGTTGGAATGCTTTCTACAGGGTTGGAATGCTTTCTACAGGGTTGGAATACCTCTGTACAGGGTTGGAATGCTTTCTACAGGGTTGGAATACCTTTGCACAGAGTCAGAATGTTATGTACAGGGTTGGAATGCTTTCTACAGGGTTGGAATGCTTTCTGCAGAGTTGGAATACCTTTGTACAGGGTTGGAACAGCTTTGTACAGGGTTGGAATACTTTCTACAGGGTTGGAATGCTTTCTAGAGGGTTGGCATACTTTCGACAGGGTTGGAATGCTTTCTACAGAGTTGGAATACCTTTGTACAGGGTTGGAACAGATTTGTACAGGGTTGGAATACTTTCTACAGGGTTGGAATGCTTTCTAGAGGGTTGGAATACTTTCGACAGGGTTGGAATGCGTTCGACAGAGTTGGAATACATTTCTACAGAGTTGGAATGCTTTCTACAGGGTTGGAATACCTTTATGCAGAGTCAGAATGTTATGTACAGTGTTGGAATTCTTTCCACAGAGTTGGAATACCTTTGTGCAGAGTTGGAATGCTTTCCACAGGGTTGGAATACCTTTGTACAGAGTTGGAATACCTTTGTACAGGGTTGGAACAGCTTTGTACAGGGTGGGAATACTTTCTACAGGGTTGGAATGCTTTCTAGAGGGTTGGAATGATTTCTAGAGGGTTGGAATGCTTTCTAGAGGGTTGGAATGCTTTCTAGAGGGTTGGTATGCTTTCTAGAGGGTTGGAATGCTTTCGACAGAGTTGGAATACATTTCTACAGAGTTGGAATACCTTTGTACAGAGTTGGAATGCTTTCTACAGATTTTGAATACCTTTGTACAGAGTTGGAATGCTTTCTACAGGGTTGGAATGCTTTCTACAGTGTTTTAATGCTTTCTACAGGGTTGGAATGCTTTCTACAGGGTTGGAATGCTTTCTACAGGGTTGGAATACCTTTGTACAGGGTTGGAATGCTTTCTACAGAGTTGGAATACCTTTGTACAGAGTTGGAATGCTTTCTACAGGGTTGGAATGCTTTCTACATGGTTGGACTGCTTTCGACAGAGTTGGAATACCCTTGTACGGAGTTGGAATGCTTTCTACAGGGTTGGAATACATTTGGACAGAGTTGGAATGCTTTCTACAGGGTTGGAATGCTTTCGACAGAGTTGGAATACCTTTGTACAGGGTTGGAACATCTTTGTACAGGGTGGGAATACTTTCTACAGGGTTGGAATGCTTTCTCGAGGGTTGGAATGCTTTCTAGAGGGTTGGAATGCTTTCTAGAGGGTTGGAATGCTTTCTAGAGGGTTGGAATGCATTCTACAGGGTTGGCATGCTTTCTACAGAGTTGGAATACTTTTGTACAGGGTTGGAACAGCTTTGTACAGGGTGGGAATACTTTCCACAGGGTTGGAATGCTTTCTAGAGGGTTGGAATGTTTCTAGAGGGTTGGAATGCTTTCTAGAGTGTTGGAATGCTTTCTACAGGGTTGGAATGATTTCTACATGGTTGGACTGCTTTCGACAGAGTTGGAATACCCTTGTACGGAGTTGGAATGCTTTCTACAGGGTTGGAATACATTTGTACAGAGTTGGAATGCTTTCTACAGGGTTGGAATGCTTTCGACAGAGTTGGAATACCTTTGTACAGGGTTGGAACATCTTTGTACAGGGTGGGAATACTTTCTACAGGGTTGGAATGCTTTCTAGAGGGTTGGAATGCTTTCTAGAGGGTTGGAATGCTTTCTAGAGGGTTGGAATGCTTTCTACAGGGTTGGAATGCTTTCTAGAGGGTTGGTATGCTTTCTAGAGGGTTGGAATGCTTTCGACAGAGTTGGAATACATTTCTACAGAGTTGGAATACCTTTGTACAGAGTTGGAATGCTTTCTACAGGGTTTGAATACCTTTGTACAGAGTTGGAATGCTTTCTACAGGGTTGGAATGCTTTCTACAGTGTTTTAATGCTTTCTACAGGGTTGGAATGCTTTCTACAGGGATGGAATGCTTTCTACAGGGTTGGAATACCTTTGTACAGGGTTGGAATGCTTTCTACAGGGTTGGAATACCTTTGCACAGAGTCAGAATGTTATGTACAGGGTTGGAATGCTTTCTACAGGGTTGGAATGCTTTCTGCAGAGTTGGAATACCTTTGTACAGGGTTGGAACAGCTTTGTACAGGGTTGGAATACTTTCTACAGGGTTGGAATGCTTTCTAGAGGGTTGGAATACTTTCGACAGGGTTGGAATGCTTTCTACAGAGTTGGAATACCTTTGTACAGGGTTGGAACAGATTTGTACAGGGTTGGAATACTTTCTACAGGGTTGGAATGCTTTCTAGAGGGTTGGAATACTTTCGACAGGGTTGGAATGCGTTCGACAGAGTTGGAATACATTTCTACAGAGTTGGAATGCTTTCTACAGGGTTGGAATACCTTTATGCAGAGTCAGAATGTTATGTACAGTGTTGGAATTCTTTCCACAGAGTTGGAATACCTTTGTGCAGAGTTGGAATGCTTTCCACAGGGTTGGAATACCTTTGTACAGAGTTGGAATACCTTTGTACAGGGTTGGAACAGCTTTGTACAGGGTGGGAATACTTTCTACAGGGTTGGAATGCTTTCTAGAGGGTTGGAATGATTTCTAGAGGGTTGGAATGCTTTCTAGAGGGTTGGAATGCTTTCTAGAGGGTTGGTATGCTTTCTAGAGGGTTGGAATGCTTTCGACAGAGTTGGAATACATTTCTACAGAGTTGGAATACCTTTGTACAGAGTTGGAATGCTTTCTACAGATTTTGAATACCTTTGTACAGAGTTGGAATGCTTTCTACAGGGTTGGAATGCTTTCGACAGTGTTTTAATGCTTTCTACAGGGTTGGAATGCTTTCTACAGGGTTGGAATGCTTTCTACAGGGTTGGAATACCTTTGTACAGGGTTGGAATGCTTTCTACAGAGTTGGAATACCTTTGTACAGAGTTGGAATGCTTTCTACAGGGTTGGAATGCTTTCTACATGGTTGGACTGCTTTCGACAGAGTTGGAATACCCTTGTACGGAGTTGGAATGCTTTCTACAGGGTTGGAATACATTTGGACAGAGTTGGAATGGTTTCTACAGGGTTGGAATGCTTTCGACAGAGTTGGAATACCTTTGTACAGGGTTGGAACATCTTTGTACAGGGTGGGAATACTTTCTACAGGGTTGGAATGCTTTCTCGAGGGTTGGAATGCTTTCTAGAGGGTTGGAATGCTTTCTAGAGGGTTGGAATGCTTTCTAGAGGGTTGGAATGCTTTCTAGAGGGTTGGAATGCTTTCTAGAGGGTTGGAATGCATTCTACAGGGTTGGAATGCTTTCGACAGGGTGGGAATGCTTTCTACAGAGTTGGAATACTTTTGTACAGGGTTGGAACAGCTTTGTACAGGGTGGGAATACTTTCCACAGGGTTGGAATGCTTTCTAGAGGGTTGGAATGTTTCTAGAGGGTTGGAATGCTTTCTAGAGTGTTGGAATGCTTTCGACAGGGTTGGAATTCTTTCTACAGATTTGGAATACCTTTGTACAGAGTTGGAATGCTTTCTACAGGTTTGGAATACCTTTGTACAGAGTTGGAATGCTTTCTACAGGGTTGGAATGCTTTCTACAGGGTTGGAATGCTTTCGACAGAGTTGGAATACCTTTGTACAGAGTTGGAATGCTTTCTACATGGTTGGAATGCTTTCTACAGGGTTGGAATGCTTTCGACAGAGTTGGAATACCTTTGTACAGGGTTGGAACAGCATTGTACAGGGTGGGAATACTTTCTACAGGGTTGGAATGCTTTCTAGAGGGTTGGAATGCTTTCTAGAGTGTTGGAATGCTTTCGACAGGGTTGGAATGCTTTCGACAGGGTGGGAATACTTTCTACAGAGTTGGAATGCTTTCTAGAGGGTTGGAATGCTTTCTAGAGGGTTGGAATGCTTTCGACAGAGTTGGAATACCTTTGTACAGAGTCAGAATGTTAAGTACAGGGTTGGAATTCTTTCTACAGATTTGGAATACCTTTGTACAGAGTTGGAATGCTTTCTACAGGTTTGGAATACCTTTGTACAGAGTTGGAATGCTTTCTACAGGGTTGGAATACCTTTGTACAGAGTTGGAATGCTTTCTACAGGGTTGGAATGCTTTCGACAGAGTTGGAATACCTTTGTACAGAGTTGAAATACCATTGTGCAGGGTTGGAACAGCTTTTTACAGCGTTGGAATACTTTCTACAGGGTTGGAATGCTTTCTAGAGGGTTCGAATGCTATCGACAGGGTTGGAATGCTTTCGACAGGGTGGGAATGCTTTCGACAGAGTTGGAATACCATTGTACAGAGTTGGAATGCTTTCTACAGGGTTGGAATACCTTTGTACAGAGTCAGAATGTTATGTACAGGGTCGGAATTCTTTCTACAGAGTTGGAATACCTTTGTACAGAGTTGGAATGCTTTCTACAGGGTTGGAATGCTTTCTACAGGGTTGGAATGCTTTCGACAGAGTTGGAATACCTTTGTACAGGGTTAGAGCAGCTTTGTACAGGGTGGGAATACTTTCTACAGTGTTGGAATGCTTGCTAGAGGGTTGGAATGCTTTCTTGAGGGTTGGAATGCTTTCTAGAGGGTTGGAATGCTTTCTACAGGGTTGGAATACCTTTGTACAGAGTTGGAATACCTTTGTACAGAGTTGGAATACCTTTGTACAGAGTTGGAATACCTTTGTACAGGGTTGGAATTCCTTTGTACAGAGTTGGAATGCTTTCTACAGGGTTGGAATGCTTTCGACAGAGTTGGAATACCTTTGTACAGAGTTGAAATACCATTGTACAGGGTTGGAACAGCTTTTTACAGCGTTGGAATACTTTCTACAGGGTTGGAATGCTTTCTAGAGGGTTCGAATGCTATCGACAGGGTTGGAATGCTTTCGACAGTGTTGGAATACCATTGTACAGAGTTGGAATGCTTTCTACAGGGTTGGAATACCTTTGTACAGAGTCAGAATGTTACGTACAGGGTCGGAATTCTTTCTACAGAGTTGGAATACCTTTGTACAGAGTTGGAATGCTTTCTACAGGGTTGGAATGCTTCCTACAGGGATGGAATGCTTTCTACAGTGTTGGAATGCTTTGGACAGAGTTGGAATGCTTTCGACAGTGTTGGAAAACATTTGTACAGAGTTGGGATGCCTTCTACAGGGTTGGAATGCTTTCGACAGAGTGGGAATACCTTTGTACAGAGTTAGAATGTTAAGTACAGGGTTGGAATGCTTTGTACAGAGATGGAATGCTTTTTACAGAGTTGGGATGCTTTAGACAGTGTTGGTAAACGTTCTACAGAGTTGGAATGCTTTCTACAGGGTTGGAATACCTTTGTACATAGTTGGAATGATTTCTACAGGGTTGGAATGCTTTCTACAGGGTTGGAATGCTTTCTACAGGGTTGGAATGCTTTCTACAGGGTTGGAATGCTTTCGTCAGAGTTGGAATACCTTTGTACAGAGTTGGAATGCTTTCTACAGGGTTGGAATACCTTTGTACAGAGTTGGAATGCTTTCTACAGGGTTGGAATGCTTCCGACAGGGATGGAATGCTTTCTACAGTGTTGGAATGCTTTGGACAGAGTTGGAATGCTTTCGACAGTGTTGGAAAACATTTGTACAGAGTTGGAATGCTTTCTACACGGTTGGAATACTTTCTACAGAGTTGGAATACCTTTGTACAGAGTTGGAATGCTTTCTACAGGGTTGGAATACCTTTGTACAGAGTTGGAATGCTTTCTAAAGGGTTGGAATGCTTCCGACAGGGATGGAATGCTTTCTACAGTGTTGGAATGCTTTGGACAGAGTTGGAATGCTTTCGAAAGTGTTGGAAAACATTTGTACAGAGTTGGAATGCTTTCTACACGGTTGGAATACTTTCTACAGAGTTGGAATACCTTTGTACAGAGTTGGAATGCTTTCTACAGGGTTGGAATACCTTTGTACAGAGTCAGAATGTTATGTACAGGGTTGGAATTCTTTCTACAGAGTTGGAATACCTTTGTGCAGAGTCAGAATATTATGTACAGAGTTGGAATGCTTTCTACAGGGTTTCTATACCTTCGTGCAGAGTTGGAATGCTTTCTACAGGGTTGGAATGCTTTCTACAGGGTTGGAATGCTTTCGTCAGAGTTCGAATACCTTTGTACAGAGTTGGAATGCTTTCTACAGGGTTGGAATACCTTTGTACGGAGTTGGAATGCTTTCTACAGGGTTGGAATGCTTTCGACAGAGTTGGAATACCTTTGTACAGAGTCAGAATATTATGTACAGAGTTGGAATGCTTTCTACAGGGTTGGAATACCTTCGTGCAGAGTTGGAATGCTTTCTACAGGGTTGGAAAGCTTTCTACAGAGTTGGAATACCTTTGTACAGGGTTGGAACAGGTTTGTACAGGGTTGGAATACTTTCTACAGAGTTGGAATGCTTTCTACAGGGTTGGAACAGCTTTGAACAGGGTTGGAATACTTTCTACAGGGTTGGAATGCTTTCTAAAGGGTTCGAATGCATTCGACAGGGTTGGAAAGCTTGCTACAGAGTTGGAATACCTTTGTACAGTGTTGGAACAGCTTTGTACAGGATTGGAATACTTTCTACAGAGTTGGAATGTTTTCTACAGGGTAGGAACAGCTTTGAACAGGGTTGGAATACTTTCTACAGGGTTGGAATGCTTTCTAAAGGGTTCGAATAATTTCGACAGGGTTGGAATGCTTTCTAAAGGGTTCGAATGATTTCGACAGGGTTGGAATACCTTTGTACAGTGTTGGAATGCTTTCGACTGAGTTGGAATACCTTCGTACAGAGTTGGAATGCTTTCCACAGGGTTGGAATACCTTTGTACATAGTTGGAATGCTTTCTACAGGGTTGGAATGCTTTCTACAGGGTTGGAATGCTTTCTACAGGGTTGGAATGCTTTCTACAGGGTTGGAATGCTTTCGACAGAGTTGGAGTACCTTTGTACAGAGTCAGAATATTATGTGCAGAGTTGGAATGCTTTCTACAGGGTTGGAATACCTTCGTGCAGAGTTGGAATGCTTTCTACAGGGTTGGAAAGCTTTCTACAGAGTTGGAATACCTTTGTACAGGGTTGGAACAGCTTTGTACAGGGTTGGAATACTTTCTACAGAGTTGGAATGCTTTCTACAGGGTTGGAACAGCTTTGAACAGGGTTGGAATACTTTCTACAGGGTTGGAATGCTTTCTAAAGGGTTCGAATAATTTCGACAGGGTTGGAATGCTTTCGACAGGGTTGGAATGCTTTCTAAAGGGTTCGAATGAATTCGACAGGGTTGGAATACCTTTGTACAGGGTTGGAATGCTTTCGACTGAGTTGGAATACCTTTGTACAGAGTTGGAATGCTTTCTACAGGGTTGGAATACCTTCGTACATAGTTCGAATGCTTTCTACAGGGTTGGAATGCTTTCTACAGGGTTGGAATGCTTTCTACAGGGTTGGAACAGCTTTGTACTGGGTTGGAATGCTTTCTACAGAGTTGAAATACCTTTGTACAGAGTTGGAATGCTTTCTACAGAGTTGGGATGCTTTCTACATGGTTGGAATGCTTTCGACAGAGTTGGAATACCTTTGTACAGGGTTGGAACAGCTTTGTACAGGGTTGGAATACTTTCTACAGGGTTGGAATGCTTTCTAGAGGGTTGGAATACTTTCGACAGGGTTGGAATGCGTTCGACAGAGTTGGAATACATTTCTACAGAGTTGGAATGCTTTCTACAGGGTTGGAATACCTTTATGCAGAGTCAGAATGTTATGTACAGTGTTGGAATTCTTTCTACAGAGTTGGAATACCTTTGTACAGAGTTGGAATGCTTTCCACACGGTTGGAATACCTTTGTACAGAGTTGGAGTACCTTTGTACAGGGTTGGAACAGCTTTGTACAGGGTGGGAATACTTTCTACAGGGTTGGAATGCTTTCTACAGGGTTGGAATACCTTTGTACAGGGTTGGAATGCTTTCTACAGGGTTGGAATACCTTTGCACAGAGTCAGAATGTTATGTACAGGGTTGGAATGCTTTCTACAGGTTTGGAATACCTTTGTACAGAGTCAGAATGTTATGTACAGGGTTGGAATTCTTTCTACAGAGTTGGAATACCTTTGTACAGAGTTGGAATGCTTTCTACAGGGTTGGAATGCTTTCTACATGGTTGGACTGCTTTCGACAGAGTTGGAATACCTTTGTACAGGGTTGGAACATCTTTGTACAGGGTGGGAATACTTTCTACAGGGTTGGAATGCTTTCTAGAGCGTTGGAATGCTTTCTACAGAGTTGAAATACCTTTGTACAGAGTTGGAATGCTTTCTACAGAGTTGGGATGCTTTCTACATGGTTGGAATGCTTTCTACAGGGTTGGAATACATTTGTACAGAGTTGGAATGCTTTCTACAGGGTTGGAATGCTTTCGACAGAGTTGGAATACCTTTGTACAGGGTTGGAACATCTTTGTACAGGGTGGGAATACTTTCTACAGGGTTGGAATGCTTTCTAGAGGGTTGGAATGCTTTCTAGAGGGTTGGAATGCTTTCTAGAGGGTTGGAATGATTTCTACAGGGTTGGAATGCTTTCTACAGGGTTGGAATGCTTTCGACAGAGTTGGAATACCTTTGTACAGAGTTGGAATGCTTTCTACATGGTTGGAATGCTTTCTACAGGGTTGGAATGCTTTCGACAGAGTTGGAATACCTTTGTACAGGGTTGGAACAGCTTTGTGCAGGGTGGGAATACTTTCTACAGGGTTGGAATGCTTTCTAGAGGGTTGGAATGCTTTCTAGAGGGTTGGAATGCTTTCTAGAGTGTTGGAATGCTTTCGACAGGGTTGGAATGCTTTCGACAGGGTGGGAATGCTTTCGACAGAGTTGGAATACCTTTCTACAGAGTTGGAATGCTTTCTACAGGGTTGGAATGCCTTCGACAGAGTTGGAATACCTTTGTACAGAGTCAGAATGTTATGTACAGGGTTGGAATGCTATCTACAGGGTTGGAATACCTTTGTACAGAGTCAGAATGTTATGTACAGGGTTGGAATTCTTTCTACAGAGTTGGAATACCTTTGTGCAGAGTCAGAATATTATGTACAGAGTTGGAATGCTTTCTATAGGGTTGGTATACCTTCGTGCAGAGTTGGAATGCTTTCTACAGGGTTGGAATGCTTTCTACAGGGTTGGAATGCTTTCGTCAGAGTTGGAATACCTTTGTACAGAGTTGGAATGCTTTCTACAGGGTTGGAATACCTTTGTACGGAGTTGGAATGCTTTCTACAGGGTTGGAATGCTTTCGACAGAGTTGGAATACCTTTGTACAGAGTCAGAATATTATGTACAGAGTTGGAATGCATTCTACAGGGTTGGAATACCTTCGTGCAGAGTTGGAATGCTTTCTACAGGGTTGGAAAGCTTTCTACAGAGTTGGAATACCTTTGTACAGGGTTGGAACAGCTTTGTACAGGGTTGGAATACTTTCTACAGAGTTGGAATGCTTTCTACAGGGTTGGAACAGCTTTGAACAGGGTTGGAATACTTTCTACAGGGTTGGAATGCTTTCTAAAGGGTTCGAATGCATTCGACAGGGTTGGAAAGCTTTCTACAGAGTTGGAATACCTTTGTACAGTGGTGGAACAGCTTTGTACAGGGTTGGAATACTTTCTACAGAGTTGGAATGTTTTCTACAGGGTAGGAACAGCTTTGAACAGGGTTGGAATACTTTCTACAGGGTTGGAATGCTTTCTAAAGGGTTCGAATAATTTCGACAGGGTTGGAATGCTTTCTAAAGGGTTCGAATGATTTCGACAGGGTTGGAATACCTTTGTACAGTGTTGGAATGCTTTCGACTGAGTTGGAATACCTTCGTACAGAGTTGGAATGCTTTCCACAGGGTTGGAATACCTTTGTACATAGTTGGAATGCTTTCTACAGGGTTGGAATGCTTTCTACAGGGTTGGAATGCTTTCTACAGGGTTGGAATGCTTTCTACAGGGTTGGAATGCTTTCGTCAGAGTTGGAATACCTTTCTACAGAGTTGGAATGCTTTCTACAGGGTTGGAATACCTTTGTACAGAGTTGGAATGCTTTCTACAGGGTTGGAATGCTTCCGACAGGGATGGAATGCTTTCTACAGTGTTGGAATGCTTTGGACAGAGTTGGAATGCTTTCGACAGTGTTGGAAAACATTTGTACAGAGTTGGAATGCTTTCTACACGGTTGGAATACTTTCTACAGAGTTGGAATACCTTTGTACAGAGTTGGAATGCTTTCTACAGGGTTGGAATACCTTTGTACAGAGTCAGAATGTTATGTACAGGGTTGGAATTCTTTCCACAGAGTTGGAATACCTTTGTGCAGAGTCAGAATATTATGTACAGAGTTGGAATGCTTTCTACAGGGTTGGAATACCTTCGTGCAGAGTTGGAATGCTTTCTACAGGGTTGGAATGCTTTCTACAGGGTTGGAATGCTTTCGTCAGAGTTGGAATACCTTTGTACAGAGTTGGAATGCTTTCTACAGGGTTGGAATACCTTTGTACAGAGTTGGAATGCTTTCTACAGGGTTGGAATGCTTTCGACAGAGTTGGAGTACCTTTGTACAGAGTCAGAATATTATGTACAGAGTTGGAATGCTTTCTACAGGGTTGGAATACCTTCGTGCAGAGTTGGAATGCTTTCTACAGGGTTGGAAAGCTTTCTACAGAGTTGGAATACCTTTGTACAGGGTTGGAACAGCTTTGTACAGGGTTGGAATACTTTCTAGAGAGTTGGAATGCTTTCTACAGGGTTGGAACAGCATTGAACAGGGTTGGAATACTTTCTACAGGGTTGGAATGCTTTCTAAAGGGTTCGAATAATTTCGACAGGGTTGGAATGCTTTCGACAGGGTTGGAATGCTTTCTAAAGGGTTCGAATGAATTCGACAGGGTTGGAATACCTTTGTACAGGGTTGGAATGCTTTCGACTGAGTTGGAATACCTTTGTACAGAGTTGGAATGCTTTCTACAGGGTTGGAATACCTTCGTACATAGTTCGAATGCTTTCTACAGGGTTGGAATGCTTTCTACAGGGTTGGAATGCTTTCTACAGGGTTGGAACAGCTTTGTACTGGGTTGGAATGCTTTCTACAGAGTTGAAATACCTTTGTACAGAGTTGGAATGCTTTCTACAGAGTTGGGGTGCTTTCTACATGGTTGGAATGCTTTCGACAGAGTTGGAATACCTTTGTACAGGGTTGGAACAGCTTTGTACAGGGTTGGAATACTTTCTACAGGGTTGGAATGCTTTCTAGAGGGTTGGAATACTTTCGACAGGGTTGGAATGCGTTCGACAGAGTTGGAATACATTTCTACAGAGTTGGAATGCTTTCTACAGGGTTGGAATACCTTTATGCAGAGTCAGAATGTTATGTACAGTGTTGGAATTCTTTCTACAGAGTTGGAATACCTTTGTACAGAGTTGGAATGCTTTCCACACGGTTGGAATACCTTTGTACAGAGTTGGAATACCTTTGTACAGGGTTGGAACAGCTTTGTACACGGTGGGAATACTTTCTACAGGGTTGGAATGCTTTCTACAGGGTTGGAATACCTTTGTACAGGGTTGGAATGCTTTCTACAGGGTTGGAATACCTTTGCACAGAGTCAGAATGTTATGTACAGGGTTGGAATGCTTTCTACAGGTTTGGAATACCTTTGTACAGAGTCAGAATGTTATGTACAGGGTTGGAATTCTTTCTACAGAGTTGGAATACCTTTGTACAGAGTTGGAATGCTTTCTACAGGGTTGGAATGCTTTCTACATGGTTGGACTGCTTTCGACAGAGTTGGAATACCTTTGTACAGGGTTGGAACATCTTTGTACAGGGTGGGAATACTTTCTACAGGGTTGGAATGCTTTCTAGAGGGTTGGAATGCTTTCTACAGAGTTGAAATAACTTTGTACAGAGTTGGAATGCTTTCTACAGAGTTGGGATGCTTTCTACATGGTTGGAATGCTTTCTACAGGGTTGGAATACATTTGTACAGAGTTGGAATGCTTTCTACAGGGTTGGAATGCTTTCGACAGAGTTGGAATACCTTTGTACAGGGTTGGAACATCTTTGTACAGGGTGGGAATACTTTCTACAGGGTTGGAATGCTTTCTAGAGGTTTGGAATGCTTTCTAGAGGGTTGGAATGCTTTCTAGAGGGTTGGAATGCTTTCTACAGGGTTGGAATGCTTTCTACAGGGTTGGAATGCTTTCGACAGAGTTGGAATACCTTTGTACAGAGTTGGAATGCTTTCTACATGGTTGGAATGCTTTCTACAGGGTTGGAATGCTTTCGACAGAGTTGGAATACCTTTGTACAGGGTTGGAACAGCTTTGTGCAGGGTGGGAATACTTTCTACAGGGTTGGAATGCTTTCTAGAGGGTTGGAATGCTTTCTAGAGGGTTGGAATGCTTTCTAGGGTGTTGGAATGCTTTCGACAGGGTTGGAATGCTTTCGACAGGGTGGGAATGCTTTCGACAGAGTTGGAATACCTTTCTACAGAGTTGGAATGCTTTCTACAGGGTTGGAATGCCTTCGACAGAGTTGGAATACCTTTGTACAGAGTCAGAATGTTATGTACAGGGTTGGAATTCTTTCTACAGAGTTGGAATACCTTTGTACAGAGTTGAAATACCATTGTACAGGGTTGGAACATCTTTGTACAGGGTGGGAATACTTTCTACAGAGTTGGAATGCTTTCTAGAGGGTTGGAATGCTTTCTAGAGGGTTGGAATGCTTTCTAGAGGGTTGGAATGCTTTCGACAGGGTTGGAATACCTTTGTACAGAGTCAGAATGTTATGTACAGGGTTGGAATTCTTTCTACAGATTTGGAATACCTTTGTACAGAGTTGGAATACTTTCTACAGGGTTGGAATGCTTTCTAAAGGGTTCGAATAATTTCGACAGGGTTGGAATGCTTTCGACAGGGTTGGAATGCTTTCTAAAGGATTCGAATGAATTCGACAGGGTTGGAATACCTTTGTACAGGGTTGGAATGCTTTCGACTGAGTTGGAATACCTTTGTACAGAGTTGGAATGCTTTCTACAGGGTTGGAATACCTTAGTACATAGTTCGAATGCTTTCTACAGGGTTGGAATGCTTTCTACAGGGTTGGAATGCTTTCTACAGGGTTGGAACAGCTTTGTACTGGGTTGGAATGCTTTCTACAGGTTTGGAATACCTTTGTACAGAGTTGGAATGCTTTCTACAGGGTTGGAATGCATTCGACAGAGTTGGAATACCTTTGTACAGAGTCAGAATGTTATGAACAGGGTTGGAATTCTTTCTACAGAGTTGAAATACCTTTGTACAGAGTTGGAATGCTTTCTACAGAGTTGGGATGCTTTCTACATGGTTGGAATGCTTTCGACAGAGTTGGAATACCTTTGTACAGGGTTGGAACAGCTTTGTACAGGGTTGGAATACTTTCTACAGGGTTGGAATGCTTTCTAGAGGGTTGGAATACTTTCGACAGGGTTGGAATGCGTTCGACAGAGTTGGAATAATTTCTACAGAGTTGGAATGCTTTCTACAGGGTTGGAATACCTTTATGCAGAGTCAGAATGTTATGTACAGTGTTGGAATTCTTTCTACAGAGTTGGAATACCTTTGTACAGAGTTGGAATGCTTTCCACACGGTTGGAATACCTTTGTACAGAGTTGGAATACCTTTGTACAGGGTTGGAACAGCTTTGTACAGGGTGGGAATACTTTCTACAGGGTTGGAATGCTTTCTACAGGGTTGGAATACCTTTGTACAGGGTTGGAATGCTTTCTACAGGATTGGAATACCTTTGCACAGAGTCAGAATGTTATGTACAGGGTTGGAATGCTTTCTACAGGTTTGGAATACCTTTGTACAGAGTCAGAATGTTATGTACAGGGTTGGAATTCTTTCTACAGAGTTGGAATACCTTTGTACAGAGTTGGAATGCTTTCTACAGGGTTGGAATGCTTTCTACATGGTTGGACTGCTTTCGACAGAGTTGGAATACCCTTGTACGGAGTTGGAATGCTTTCTACAGGGTTGGAATACATTTGTACAGAGTTGGAATGCTTTCTACAGGGTTGGAATGCTTTCGACAGAGTTGGAATACCTTTGTACACGGTTGGAACATCTTTGTACAGGGTGGGAATACTTTCTACAGGGTTGGAATGCTTTCTAGAGGGTTGGAATGCTTTCTAGAGGGTTGGAATGCTTTCTAGAGGGTTGGAATGCTTTCTACAGGGTTGGAATGCTTTCTAGAGGGTTGGTATGCTTTCTAGAGGGTTGGAATGCTTTCGACAGAGTTGGAATACATTTCTACAGAGTTGGAATACCTTTGTACAGAGTTGGAATGCTTTCTACAGGGTTTGAATACCTTTGTACAGAGTTGGAATGCTTTCTACAGGGTTGGAATACTTTCTGCAGTGTTTTAATGCTTTCTACAGGGTTGGAATGCTTTCTACAGGGTTGGAATGCTTTCTACAGGGTTGGAATACCTCTGTACAGGGTTGGAATGCTTTCTACAGGGTTGGAATACCTTTGCACAGAGTCAGAATGTTATGTACAGGGTTGGAATGCTTTCTACAGGGTTGGAATGCTTTCTGCAGAGTTGGAATACCTTTGTACAGGGTTGGAACAGCTTTGTACAGGGTTGGAATACTTTCTACAGGGTTGGAATGCTTTCTAGAGGGTTGGAATACTTTCGACAGGGTTGGAATGCTTTCTACAGAGTTGGAATACCTTTGTACAGGGTTGGAACAGATTTGTACAGGGTTGGAATACTTTCTACAGAGTTGGAATGCTTTCTACAGGGTTGGAATACCTTTATGCAGAGTCAGAATGTTATGTACAGTGTTGGAATTCTTTCCACAGAGTTGGAATACCTTTGTGCAGAGTTGGAATGCTTTCCACAGGGTTGGAATACCTTTGTACAGAGTTGGAATACCTTTGTACAGGGTTGGAACAGCTTTGTACAGGGTGGGAATACTTTCTACAGGGTTGGAATGCTTTCTAGAGGGTTGGAATGATTTCTAGAGGGTTGGAATGCTTTCTAGAGGGTTGGAATGCTTTCTAGAGGGTTGGTATGCTTTCTAGAGGGTTGGAATGCTTTCGACAGAGTTGGAATACATTTCTACAGAGTTGGAATACCTTTGTACAGAGTTGGAATGCTTTCTACAGATTTTGAATACCTTTGTACAGAGTTGGAATGCTTTCTACAGGGTTGGAATGCTTTCTACAGTGTTTTAATGCTTTCTACAGGGTTGGAATGCTTTCTAGGGTTGGAATGCTTTCTACAGGGTTGGAATACCTTTGTACAGGGTTGGAATGCTTTCTACAGAGTTGGAATACCTTTGTACAGAGTTGGAATGCTTTCTACAGGGTTGGAATGCTTTCTACATGGTTGGACTGCTTTCGACAGAGTTGGAATACCCTTGTACGGAGTTGGAATGCTTTCTACAGGGTTGGAATACATTTGGACAGAGTTGGAATGCTTTCTACAGGGTTGGAATGCTTTCGACAGAGTTGGAATACCTTTGTACAGGGTTGGAACATCTTTGTACAGGGTGGGAATACTTTCTACAGGGTTGGAATGCTTTCTCGAGGGTTGGAATGCTTTCTAGAGGGTTGGAATGCTTTCTAGAGGGTTGGAATGCTTTCTAGAGGGTTGGAATGCTTTCTAGAGGTTTGGAATGCATTCTACAGGGTTGGCATGCTTTCTACAGAGTTGGAATACTTTTGTACAGGGTTGGAACAGCTTTGTACAGGGTGGGAATACTTTCCACAGGGTTGGAATGCTTTCTAGAGGGTTGGAATGTTTCTAGAGGGTTGGAATGCTTTCTAGAGTGTTGGAATGCTTTCTACAGGGTTGGAATGCTTTCTACATGGTTGGACTGCTTTCGACAGAGTTGGAATACCCTTGTACGGAGTTGGAATGCTTTCTACAGGGTTGGAATACATTTGTACAGAGTTGGAATGCTTTCTACAGGGTTGGAATGCTTTCGACAGAGTTGGAATACCTTTGTACAGGGTTGGAACATCTTTGTACAGGGTGGGAATACTTTCTACAGGGTTGGAATGCTTTCTAGAGGGTTGGAATGCTTTCTAGAGGGTTGGAATGCTTTCTAGAGGGTTGGAATGCTTTCTACAGGGTTGGAATGCTTTCTAGAGGGTTGGTATGCTTTCTAGAGGGTTGGAATGCTTTCTACATGGTTGGACTGCTTTCTACAGGGTTGGAATACCTTTGTACAGGGTTGGAATGCTTTCTACAGGGTTGGAATACCTTTGCACAGAGTCAGAATGTTATGTACAGGGTTGGAATGCTTTCTACAGGGTTGGAATGCTTTCTGCAGAGTTGGAATACCTTTGTACAGGGTTGGAACAGCTTTGTACAGGGTTGGAATACTTTCTACAGGGTTGGAATGCTTTCTAGAGGGTTGGAATACTTTCGACAGGGTTGGAATGCTTTCTACAGAGTTGGAATACCTTTGTACAGGGTTGGAACAGATTTGTACAGGGTTGGAATACCTTCTACAGGGTTGGAATGCTTTCTAGAGGGTCGGAATACTTTCGACAGGGTTGGAATGCGTTCGACAGAGTTGGAATACATTTCTACAGAGTTGGAATGCTTTCTACAGGGTTGGAATACCTTTATGCAGAGTCAGAATGTTATGTACAGTGTTGGAATTCTTTCCACAGAGTTGGAATACCTTTGTGCAGAGTTGGAATGCTTTCCACAGGGTTGGAATACCTTTGTACAGAGTTGGAATACCTTTGTACAGGGTTGGAACAGCTTTGTACAGGGTGGGAATACTTTCTACAGGGTTGGAATGCTTTCTAGAGGGTTGGAATGATTTCTAGAGGGTTGGAATGCTTTCTAGAGGGTTGGAATGCTTTCTAGAGGGTTGGTATGCTTTCTAGAGGGTTGGAATGCTTTCGACAGAGTTGGAATACATTTCTACAGAGTTGGAATACCGTTGTACAGAGTTGGAATGCTTTCTACAGATTTTGAATACCTTTGTACAGAGTTGGAATGCTTTCTACAGGGTTGGAATGCTTTCTACAGTGTTTTAATGCTTTCTACAGGGTTGGAATGCTTTCTACAGGGTTGGAATGCTTTCTACAGGGTTGGAATACCTTTGTACAGAGTTGGAATGCTTTCTACAGAGTTGGAATACCTTTGTACAGAGTTGGAATGCTTTCTACAGGGTTGGAATGCTTTCTACATGGTTGGACTGCTTTCGACAGAGTTGGAATACCCTTGTACGGAGTTGGAATGCTTTCTACAGGGTTGGAATACATTTGGACAGAGTTGGAATGGTTTCTACAGGGTTGGAATGCTTTCGACAGAGTTGGAATACCTTTGTACAGGGTTGGAACATCTTTGTACAGGGTGGGAATACTTTCTACAGGGTTGGAATGCTTTCTCGAGGGTTGGAATGCTTTCTAGAGGGTTGGAATGCTTTCTAGAGGGTTGGAATGCTTTCTAGAGGGTTGGAATGCTTTCTAGAGGGTTGGAATGCATTCTACAGGGTTGGAATGCTTTCGACAGGGTGGGAATGCTTTCTACAGAGTTGGAATACTTTTGTACAGGGTTGGAACAGCTTTGTACAGGGTGGGAATACTTTCCACAGGGTTGGAATGCTTTCTAGAGGGTTGGAATGTTTCTAGAGGGTTGGAATGCTTTCTAGAGTGTTGGAATGCTTTCGACAGGGTTGGAATTCTTTCTACAGATTTGGAATACCTTTGTACAGAGTTGGAATGCTTTCTACAGGTTTGGAATACCTTTGTACAGAGTTGGAATGCTTTCTACAGGGTTGGAATGCTTTCTACAGGGTTGGAATGCTTTCGACAGAGTTGGAATACCTTTGTACAGAGTTGGAATGCTTTCTACATGGTTGGAATGCTTTCTACAGGGTTGGAATGCTTTCGACAGAGTTGGAATACCTTTGTACAGGGTTGGAACAGCATTGTACAGGGTGGGAATACTTTCTACAGGGTTGGAATGCTTTCTAGAGGGTTGGAATGCTTTCTAGAGTGTTGGATTGCTTTCGACAGGGTTGGAATGCTTTCGACAGGGTGGGAATGCTTTCGACAGAGTTGGAATACCTTTCTACAGAGTTGGAATGCTTTCTACAGGGTTGGAATGCCTTCGACAGAGTTGGAATACCTTTGTACAGAGTCAGAATGTTATGTACAGGGTTGGAATTCTTTCTACAGAGTTGGAATACCTTTGTACAGAGTTGGAATGCTTTCTACAGGTTTGGAATACCTTTGTACAGAGTTGGAATGCTTTCTACAGGGTTGGAATGCTTTCTACAGGGTTGGAATGCTTTCTACAGGGTTGGAATACCTCTGTACAGGGTTGGAATGCTTTCTACAGGGTTGGAATACCTTTGCACAGAGTCAGAATGTTATGTACAGGGTTGGAATGCTTTCTACAGGGTTGGAATGCTTTCTGCAGAGTTGGAATACCTTTGTACAGGGTTGGAACAGCTTTGTACAGGGTTGGAATACTTTCTACAGGGTTGGAATGCTTTCTAGAGGGTTGGCATACTTTCGACAGGGTTGGAATGCTTTCTACAGAGTTGGAATACCTTTGTACAGGGTTGGAACAGATTTGTACAGGGTTGGAATACTTTCTACAGGGTTGGAATGCTTTCTAGAGGGTTGGAATACTTTCGACAGGGTTGGAATGCGTTCGACAGAGTTGGAATACATTTCTACAGAGTTGGAATGCTTTCTACAGGGTTGGAATACCTTTATGCAGAGTCAGAATGTTATGTACAGTGTTGGAATTCTTTCCACAGAGTTGGAATACCTTTGTGCAGAGTTGGAATGCTTTCCACAGGGTTGGAATACCTTTGTACAGAGTTGGAATACCTTTGTACAGGGTTGGAACAGCTTTGTACAGGGTGGGAATACTTTCTACAGGGTTGGAATGCTTTCTAGAGGGTTGGAATGATTTCTAGAGGGTTGGAATGCTTTCTAGAGGGTTGGAATGCTTTCTAGAGGGTTGGTATGCTTTCTAGAGGGTTGGAATGCTTTCGACAGAGTTGGAATACATTTCTACAGAGTTGGAATACCTTTGTACAGAGTTGGAATGCTTTCTACAGATTTTGAATACCTTTGTACAGAGTTGGAATGCTTTCTACAGGGTTGGAATGCTTTCTACAGTGTTTTAATGCTTTCTACAGGGTTGGAATGCTTTCTACAGGGTTGGAATGCTTTCTACAGGGTTGGAATACCTTTGTACAGGGTTGGAATGCTTTCTACAGAGTTGGAATACCTTTGTACAGAGTTGGAATGCTTTCTACAGGGTTGGAATGCTTTCTACATGGTTGGACTGCTTTCGACAGAGTTGGAATACCCTTGTACGGAGTTGGAATGCTTTCTACAGGGTTGGAATACATTTGGACAGAGTTGGAATGCTTTCTACAGGGTTGGAATGCTTTCGACAGAGTTGGAATACCTTTGTACAGGGTTGGAACATCTTTGTACAGGGTGGGAATACTTTCTACAGGGTTGGAATGCTTTCTCGAGGGTTGGAATGCTTTCTAGAGGGTTGGAATGCTTTCTAGAGGGTTGGAATGCTTTCTAGAGGGTTGGAATGCTTTCTAGAGGGTTGGAATGCTTTCTAGAGGGTTGGAATGCATTCTACAGGGTTGGAATGCTTTCGACAGGGTGGGAATGCTTTCGACAGAGTTGGAATACCTTTGTACAGAGTTGAAATACCATTGTACAGGGTTGGAACAGCTTTTTACAGCGTTGGAATACTTTCTACAGGGTTGGAATGCTTTCTAGAGGGTTCGAATGCTATCGACAGGGTTGGAATGCTTTCGACAGGGTGGGAATGCTTTCGACAGAGTTGGAATACCTTTGTACAGAGTTGGAATGCTTTCTACATGGTTGGAATACTTTCTATAGTGTTGGAATGCTTTCGACAGTGTTGGAATACCTTTGTACAGGGTTGGAACAGCTTTGTACAGGGCGGGAATACTTTCTACAGGGTTGGAATGCTTTCTAGAGGGTTGGAATGCTATCGACAGGGTTGGAATGCTTTCGACAGGGTGGGAATGCTTTCGACAGAGTTGGAATACCATTGTACAGAGTTGGAATGCTTTCTACAGGGTTGGAATACCTTTGTACAGAGTTGGAATGCTTTCTACAGGGTTGGAACGCTTTCTACAGGGTTGGAATGCTTTCGACAGAGTTGGAATACCTTTGTACAGGGTTGGAACATCTTTGTACAGGGTGGGAATACTTTCTACAGGGTTGGAATGCTTTCTCGAGGGTTGGAATGCTTTCTAGAGGGTTGGAATGCTTTCTAGAGGGTTGGAATGCTTTCTAGAGGGTTGGAATGCTTTCTAGAGGGTTGGAATGCATTCTACAGGGTTGGCATGCTTTCTACAGAGTTGGAATACCTTTGTACAGGGTTGGAACAGCTTTGTACAGGGTGGGAATACTTTCCACAGGGTTGGAATGCTTTCTAGAGGGTTGGAATGTTTCTAGAGGGTTGGAATGCTTTCTAGAGTGTTGGAATGCTTTCGACAGGGTTGGAATTCTTTCTACAGATTTGGAATACCTTTGTACAGAGTTGGAATGCTTTCTACAGGTTTGGAATACCTTTGTACAGAGTTGGAATGCTTTCTACAGGGTTGGAATGCTTTCTACAGGGTTGGAATGCTTTCGACAGAGTTGGAATACCTTTGTACAGAGTTGGAATGCTTTCTACATGGTTGGAATGCTTTCTATAGGGTTGGAATGCTTTCGACAGAGTTGGAATACCTTTGTACAGGGTTGGAACAGCTTTGTACAGGGCGGGAATACTTTCTACAGGGTTGGAATGCTTTCTAGAGGGTTGGAATGCTTTCTAGAGGGTTGGAATGCTTTCTAGAGTGTTGGAATGCTTTCGACAGGGTTGGAATGCTTTCGACAGGGTGGGAATGCTTTCGACAGAGTTGGAATACCTTTCTACAGAGTTGGAATGCTTTCTACAGGGTTGGAATGCCTTCGACAGAGTTGGAATACCTTTGTACAGATTCAGAATGTTATGTACAGGGTTGGAATTCTTTCTACAGAGTTGGAATACCTTTGTACAGAGTTGAAATACCATTGTACAGGGTTGGAACAGCTTTGTACAGGGTGGGAATACTTTCTACAGAGTTGGAATGCTTTCTAGAGGGTTGGAATGCTTTCTAGAGGGTTGGAATGCTTTCGACAGAGTTGGAATACCTTTGTACAGAGTCAGAATGTTATGTACAGGGTTGGAATTCTTTCTACAGATTTGGAATACCATTGTACAGAGTTGGAATGCTTTCTACAGGTTTGGAATACCTTTGTACAGAGTTGGAATACCTTTGTACAGAGTTGGAATACCTTTGTACAGAGTTGGAATACCTTTCTACAGGGTTGGAATACCTTTGTACAGAGTTGGAATGCTTTCTACAGGGTTGGAATGCTTTCGACAGAGTTGGAATACCTTTGTACAGAGTTGAAATACCATTGTACAGGGTTGGAACAGCTTTTTACAGCGTTGGAATACTTTCTACAGGGTTGGAATGCTTTCTAGAGGGTTCGAATGCTATCGACAGGGTTGGAATGCTTTCGACAGGGTGGGAATGCTTTCGACAGAGTTGGAATACCATTGTACAGAGTTGGAATGCTTTCTACAGGGTTGGAATACCTTTGTACAGAGTCAGAATGTTATGTACAGGGTCGGAATTCTTTCTACAGAGTTGGAATACCTTTGTACAGAGTTGGAATGCTTTCTACAGGGTTGGAATGCTTTCTACAGGGTTGGAATGCTTTCGACAGAGTTGGAATACCTTTGTACAGTGTTGGAACAGCTTTGTACAGGGTTGGAATACTTTCTAGAGAGTTGGAATGCTTTCTACAGGGTTGGAACAGCTTTGAACAGGGTTGGAATACTTTCTACAGGGTTGGAATGCTTTCTAAAGGGTTCGAATAATTTCGACAGGGTTGGAATGCTTTCGACAGGGTTGGAATGCTTTCTAAAGGGTTCGAATGAATTCGACAGGGTTGGAATACCTTTGTACAGGGTTGGAATGCTTTCGACTGACTTGGAATACCTTTGTACAGAGTTGGAATGCTTTCTACAGGGTTGGAATACCTTCGTACATAGTTCGAATGCTTTCTACAGGGTTGGAATGCTTTCTACAGGGTTGGAATGCTTTCTACAGGGTTGGAACAGCTTTGTACTGGGTTGGAATGCTTTCTACAGGTTTGGAATACCTTTGTACAGAGTTGGAATGCTTTCTACAGGGTTGGAATGCATTCGACAGAGTTGGAATACCTTTGTACAGAGTCAGAATGTTATGTACAGGGTCGGAATTCTTTCTACAGAGTTGAAATACCTTTGTACAGAGTTGGAATGCTTTCTACAGAGTTGGGATGCTTTCTACATGGTTGGAATGCTTTCGACAGAGTTGGAATACCTTTGTACAGGATTGGAGCAGCTTTGTACAGGGTTGGAATACTTTCTACAGGGTTGGAATGCTTTCTAGAGGGTTGGAATACTTTCGACAGGGTTGGAATGCGTTCGACAGAGTTGGAATACATTTCTACAGAGTTGGAATGCTTTCTACAGGGTTGGAATACCTTTATGCAGAGTCAGAATGTTATGTGCAGTGTTGGAATTCTTTCTACAGAGTTGGAATACCTTTGTACAGAGTTGGAATGCTTTCCACACGGTTGGAATACCTTTGTACAGAGTTGGAATACCTTTGTACAGGGTTGGAACAGCTTTGTACAGGGTGGGAATACTTTCTACAGGGTTGGAATGCTTTCTACAGGGTTGGAATAACTTTGTACAGGGTTGGAATGCTTTCTACAGGGTTGGAATACCTTTGTACAGAGTCAGAATGTTATGTACAGGGTTGGAATGCTTTCTACAGGTTTGGAATACCTTTGTACAGAGTCAGAATGTTATGTACAGGGATGGAATTCTTTCTACAGAGTTGGAATACCTTTGTACAGAGTTGGAATGCTTTCTACAGGGTTGGAATGCTTTCTACATGGTTGGACTGCTTTCGACAGAGTTGGAATACCCTTGTACGGAGTTGGAATGCTTTCTACAGGGTTGGAATACATTTGTACAGAGTTGGAATGCTTTCTACAGGGTTGGAATGCTTTCGACAGAGTTGGAATACCTTTGTACAGGGTTGGAACATCTTTGTACAGGGTGGGAATACTTTCTACAGGGTTGGAATGCTTTCTCGAGGGTTGGAATGCTTTCTAGAGGGTTGGAATGCTTTCTAGAGGGTTGGAATGCTTTCTAGAGGGTTGGAATGCTTTCTAGAGGGTTGGAATGCATTCTACAGGGTTGGCATGCTTTCTACAGAGTTGGAATACCTTTGTACAGGGTTGGAACAGCTTTGTACAGGGTGGGAATACTTTCCACAGGGTTGGAATGCTTTCTAGAGGGTTGGAATGTTTCTAGAGGGTTGGAATGCTTTCTAGAGTGTTGGAATGCTTTCGACAGGGTTGGAATTCTTTCTACAGATTTGGAATACCTTTGTACAGAGTTGGAATGCTTTCTACAGGTTTGGAATACCTTTGTACAGAGTTGGAATGCTTTCTACAGGGTTGGAATGCTTTCTACAGGGTTGGAATGCTTTCGACAGAGTTGGAATACCTTTGTACAGAGTTGGAATGCTTTCTACATGGTTGGAATGCTTTCTATAGGGTTGGAATGCTTTCGACAGAGTTGGAATACCTTTGTACAGGGTTGGAACAGCTTTGTACAGGGCGGGAATACTTTCTACAGGGTTGGAATGCTTTCTGGAGGGTTGGAATGCTTTCTAGAGGGTTGGAATGCTTTCTAGAGTGTTGGAATGCTTTCGACAGGGTTGGAATGCTTTCGACAGGGTGGGAATGCTTTCGACAGAGTTGGAATACCTTTCTACAGAGTTGGAATGCTTTCTACAGGGTTGGAATGCCTTCGACAGAGTTGGAATACCTTTGTACAGATTCAGAATGTTATGTACAGGGTTGGAATTCTTTCTACAGAGTTGAAATACCTTTGTACAGAGTTGAAATACCATTGTACAGGGTTGGAACAGCTTTGTACAGGGTGGGAATACTTTCTACAGAGTTGGAATGCTTTCTAGAGGGTTGGAATGCTTTCTAGAGGGTTGGAATGCTTTCGACAGAGTTGGAATACCTTTGTACAGAGTCAGAATGTTATGTACAGGGTTGGAATTCTTTCTACAGATTTGGAATACCATTGTACAGAGTTGGAATGCTTTCTACAGGTTTGAAATACCTTTGTACAGAGTTGGAATACCTTTGTACAGAGTTGGAATACCTTTGTACAGAGTTGGAATACCTTTCTACAGGGTTGGAATACCTTTGTACAGAGTTGGAATGCTTTCTACAGGGTTGGAATGCTTTCGACAGAGTTGGAATACCTTTGTACAGAGTTGAAATACCATTGTACAGGGTTGGAACAGCTTTTTACAGCGTTGGAATACTTTCTACAGGGTTGGAATGCTTTCTAGAGGGTTCGAATGCTATCGACAGGGTTGGAATGCTTTCGACAGGGTGGGAATGCTTTCGACAGAGTTGGAATACCATTGTACAGAGTTGGAATGCTTTCTACAGGGTTGGAATAGCCTTGTACAGAGTCAGAATGTTATGTACAGGGTCGGAATTCTTTCTACAGAGTTGGAATACCTTTGTACAGAGTTGGAATGCTTTCTACAGGGCTGGAATGCTTTCTACAGGGTTGGAATGCTTTCGACAGAGTTGGAATACCTTTGTACAGTGTTGGAACAGCTTTGTACAGGGTTGGAATACTTTCTAGAGAGTTGGAATGCTTTCTACAGGGTTGGAACAGCTTTGAACAGGGTTGGAATACTTTCTACAGGGTTGGAATGCTTTCTAAAGGGTTCGAATAATTTCGACAGGGTTGGAATGCTTTCGACATTGTGGGAATGCTTTCTACAGGGTTGGAATACCTTTGTACAGAGTCAGAATGTTATGTACAGGGTTGGAATTCTTTCTACAGAGTTGGAATACCTTTCTACAGAGTTGGAATGCTTTCTACAGGGTTGGAATTCCTTTGTACAGAGTTGGAATGCTTTCTACAGGGTTGGAATGCTTTCTACAGGGTTGGAATGCTTTCGACAGAGTTGGAATACCTTTGTACAGAGTCAGAATGTTATGTACAGGGTTGGAATTCTTTCTACAGATTTGGAATACCTTTGTACAGAGTTGGAATGCTTTCTACAGGTTTGGAATACCTTTGTACAGAGTTGGAATGCTTTCTACAGGGTTGGAATGCTTTCGACAGAGTTGGAATACCCTTGTACAGGTTTGGAACAGCTTTGTACAGGGTGGGAATACTTTCTACAGGGTTGGAATGCTTTCTAGAGGGTTGGAATGCTTTCTAGAGGGTTGGAATGCTTTCTACAGGGTTGGAATGCTTTCTAGAGGGTTGGAATGTTTCTAGAGGGTTGGAATGCTTTCTAGAGTGTTGGAATGCTTTCGACAGAGTTGGAATACCTTTGTACAGGGTTGGAATACCTTTGTACAGAGTTGGAATGCTTTCTACAGGGTTTTAATACCTTTGTACAGAGTTGGAATGCTTTCTAGAGGGTTGGAATGCTTTCTACAGGGTTGGAATGCTTTCTACAGAGTTGGAATACCTTTGTACAGAGTCAGAATGTTATGTACAGGGTTGGAATTCTTTCTACAGAGTTGGAATACCTTTGTACAGAGTTGGAATACCTTTGTACAGGGTTGGAACAGCTTTGTACAGCGTTGGAATACTTTCTACAGGGTTGGAATGCTTTCTAGAGGGTTGGAATGCTTTCGACAGGGTTGGAATGCTTTCGACAGGGTGGGAATGCTTTCGACAGAGTTGGAATACCATTGTACAGAGTTGGAATGCTTTCTACAGGGTTGGAATACCTTTGTACAGAGTCAGAATGTTATGTACAGGGTTGGAATTCTTTCTACAGAGTTGGAATACCTTTCTACAGAGTTGGAATGCTTTCTACAGGGTTGGAATTCCTTTGTACAGAGTTGGAATGCTTTCTACAGGGTTGGAATGCTTTCGACAGAGTTGGAATACCTTTGTACAGGGTTGGAACAGCTTTGTACAGGGTGGGAATACTTTCTACAGGGTTGGAATGCTTTCTAGAGGGTTGGAATGCTTTCTACAGTGTTGGAATGCTTTCTACAGGGTTGGAACGCTTTCGACAGAGTTGGAATACCTTTGTACAGAGTTGGAATGCTTTCTACAGGGTTGGAATACCATTGTACAGAGTTGGAATGCTTTCTACAGCTTTGGAATACTTTCTACAGGGTTGGAATGCTTTCTAGAGGGTTGGAATGCTTTCTACAGGGTTGGAATGCTTTCTAGAGGGTTGGAATGCTATCTAGAGGGTTGGAATGCTTTCTTCAGAGTTGGAATACCTTTGTACAGGGTTGGAACTGCTTTGTACAGGGTTGGAATACCTTCTACAGGGTTGGAATGCTTTTTACAGGGTTTTAATGCTTTCTACAGAGTTGGAATACCTTTGTACAGTGTTGGAACAGCTTTGTACAGGGTTGGAATACTTTCTACAGGGTTGGAATGCTTTCTAGAGGGTTGGAATGCTTTCGACAGGGTTGGAATGCCTTCGAAAGAGTTGGAATACCTTTGTACAGAGTTGGAATGCTTTCTACAGGGTTGGAATACCTTTGTACAGAGTTGGAATGCTTTCTACAGGGTTGGAATGCTTTTTACAGGGTTTTAATGCTTTCTACAGAGTTGAAATACCTTTGTACAGTGTTGGAATGCTTTCTACAGGGTTGGAATGCTTTCGACAGTGCTGGAATACCTTTGTACAGAGTCAGAATGGTATGTACAGGGTTGGAATTCTTTCTACAGAGTTGGAATACCTTTGTACAGAGTTGGAATACCTTTGTACAGGGTTGGAACAGCTTTGTACAGCGTTGGCATACTTTCTACATGGTTCGAATGCTTTCTAGAGGGTTGGAATGCTTTCGACAGGGTTGGAATGCTTTCGACAGGGTGGGAATGCTTTCGACAGAGTTGGAATACCATTGTACAGAGTTGGAATGCTTTTTACAGGGTTGGAATACCTTTGTACAGAGTCAGAATGTTATGTACAGGGTTGGAATTCTTTCTACAGAGTTGGAATGCTTTTCTACAGAGTTGGAATGCTTTCTACAGGGTTGGAATACCTTTGTACAGAGTTGGAATGGTTTCTAGAGGGTTGGAATGCTTTCTACAGGGTTGGAATGCTTTCGACAGAGTTGGAATACCTTTGTACAGAGTCAGAATGTTATGTACAGGGTTGGAATTCTTTCTACAGAGTTGGAATACCTTTGTACAGAGTTGGAATGCTTTCTACAGGGTTGGAATGCATTCGACAGAGTTGGAATACCTTTGTACAGAGTCCGAATGTTATGTACAGGGATGGAATTCTTTCTACAGAGTTGGAATAACTTTGTACAGAGTTGGAATGCTTTCTACAGGGTTGGAATGCTTTCTACATGGTTCGAATGCTTTCGACAGAGTTGCAATACCTTTGTACAGAGTTGGAATGCTTTCTACAGGGTTGGAATACCTTTGTACAGAGTTGGAATGCTTTCTACAGGGTTGGAATGCTTTCTACATGGTTCGAATGCTTTCGACAGAGTTGGAATACCTTTGTACAGAGTTGGAATGCTTTCTACAGGGTTGGAATACCTTTGTACAGAGTTGTAATGCTTTCTAGAGTGTTGGAATGCTTTCGACATGGTTGGAATTCTTTCTACAGAGTTGGAATACCTTTGTACAGAGTTGGAATGCTTTCTACAGGGTTGGAATGCATTCGACAGAGTTGGAATACCTTTGTACAGAGTCCGAATGTTATGTACAGGGATGGAATTCTTTCTACAGAGTTGGAATACCTTTGTACAGAGTTGGAATGCTTTCTACAGGGTTGGAATGCTTTCTACATGGTTCGAATGCTTTCGACAGTGTTGGAATACCTTTGTACAGAGTTGGAATGCTTTCTACAGGGTTGGAATACCTTTGTACAGAGTTGTAATGCTTTCTACAGGGTTGGAATGCTTTCTACAGGGTTGGAATGCTTTCTACAGGGTTGGAATGCTTTCTAGAGTGTTGGAATGCTTTCTAGAGGGTTGGAATGCTTTCTAGAGGGTTGGAATGCTTTCGACGGTGTTGGAATACCTTTGTACAGAGTCAGAATGTTATGTACAGGGTTGGAATTCTTTCTACAGAGTTGGAATACCTTTGTACAGAGTTGGAATACCTTTGTGCAGTGTTGGAACAGCTTTGTACAGGGTTGGAATACTTTCTACAGGGTTGGAATGCTTTCTAGAGGGTTGGAATGCTTTCGACAGGGTTGGAATGCCTTCGACAGAGTTGGAATACCTTTGTACAGAGTTGGAATGCTTTCTACAGGGTTGGAATACCTTTGTACAGTGTTGGAATGCTTTCTACAGAGTTGGAATGCTTTCTACAGGGTTGGAATGCTTCCTACAGGGTTGGAATGCTTTCTACAGGGTTGGAATGCTTTCTACAGTGTTGGAATGCTTTCTACAGGGTTGGAATGCTTTCTACAGCGTTGGAATGCTTTCTGCTGGAGTTGGAAAGCTTTCTACAGGGCTGGAATGCTTTCTACAGGGTTGGAAAGCTTTCTACAGGGTTGGAATGCTTTCTATAGGGTTGGAATGCTTTCTACAGGGTTAGAATGCTTTCCACAGGGTTGGAATGCTTTCTACAGGGTTAGAATGCTTTCCACAGGGTTGGAATGCTTTCTAGAGGGTTGGAATGCTTTCGACAGAGTTGGAATGCTTTCGACACAGTTGGCATACCTTTGTACAGGGTTGGAATACCTTTGTACAGGGTTGGAATACCTTTGTACAGGGTTGGAATGCTTTCTACAGGGTTGGAATACCCTTGTACAGGGTTGGAAAGCTTTCTACAGGGTTGGAATGCTTTCTATAGGGTTGGAATGCTGTCTACAGGGTTGGAATGCTTTCTAGAGGGTTGGAATGCTTTGGACAGAGTTGGAGTGCTTTCGACACAGTTGGCATACCTTTGTACAGGGTTGGAATACCTTTGTACAGGGTTGGAATGCTTTCTACAGGGTTGGAATGCTTTCTACAGGGTTGGAATGTTTTGTACAGGGTTGGAATGCTTTCTACAGGGTTAGAATGCTTTCCACAGGGTTGGAATGCTTTCTAGAGGGTTGGAATGCTTTGGACAGAGTTGGAGTGCTTTCGACACAGTTGGCATACCTTTGTACAGGGTTGGAATACCTTTGTACAGGGTTGGAATGCTTTCTACAGGGTTGGAATACCCTTGTACAGGGTTGGAATGCTTTCTACAGTGTTCGAATGCTTTCTACAGGGTTGGAAAGCTTTCTACAGGGTTGGAATGCTTTCTATAGGGTTGGAATGCTTCAACAGGGTTAGAATGCTTTCCACAGGGTTGGAATGCTTTCTAGAGGGTTGGAATGCCTTCTAGAGTGTTGGAATGATTTCGACAGGGTTGGAATGCTTTCGACAGGGTGGGAATGCTTTCGACAGAGTTGGAATTCCTTTCTACAGAGTTGGAATGCTTTCTACAGGGTTGGAATGCTTTCTACAGGGTTGGAATTTTTCCGGCAGGGTTGGAATACCTTTGTACAGAGTTAGAATGTTATGTACAGAGTTGGAGTGCTTTCTACAGGGTTGGAACGCTTTCTACAGGGTTAGAATGGTTTCGACAGATTTGGAATACCTTTGTACAGGGTTGGAATGCTTTCTACAGAGTTGGAATACCCTTGTACAGGATTGGAATGCTTTCTACAGGGTTGGAATACCCTTGTACAGGGTTGGAATGCTTTCTACAGGGTTAGAATGCTTTCCACAGGGTTGGAATGCTTTCTAGAGGGTTGGAATGCATTCTAGAGTGTTGGAGTGCTTTCTACAGGGTTGGAATGCTTTCGACAGGGTGGGAATGCTTTCGACAGAGTTGGAATACCATTGTACAGAGTTGGAATGCTTTCTACAGGGTTGGAATACCTTTGTACAGTGTCAGAATGTTATGTACAGGGTTGGAATTCTTTCTACAGAGTTGGAATACCTTTCTACAGAGTTGGAATGCTTTCTACAGGGTTGGAATACCTTTGTACAGAGTTGGAATGCTTTCTACAGGGTTGGAATGCTTTCGACATAGTTGGAATACCTTTGTACAGAGTCAGAATGTTATGTACAGGGTCGGAATTCTTTCTACAGAGTTGGAATACCTTTTTACAGAGTTGGAATGCTTTCTACAGGGTTGGAATGCTTTCTACAGGGTTGGAATGCTTTCGACAGAGTTGGAATACCTTTGTACAGGGTTGGAGCAGCTTTGTACAGGGTGGGAATACTTTCTACAGGGTTGGAATGCTTTCTAGAGGGTGGGAATGCTTTCTAGAGATTTGGAATGCTTTCTAGAGGGTTGGAATGCTTTCTACAGGGTTGGAACACCTTTGTACAGAGATGGAATACCTTTGTACAGGGTTGGAACAGCTTTTTACAGAGTTGGAATACTTTCTACAGGGTTGGAATGCTTTCTAGAGGGTTGGAATGCTTTCGACAGGGTTGGAATGCTTTCGACAGAGTTGGAATACCTTTGTACAGAGTTGGAATACCTTTGTACAGAGTTGGAATGCTTTCTACAGGGTTGGAATACCTTTGTACAGAGTCAGAATGTTATGTACAGTGTTGGAATTCTTTCTACAGAGTTGGAATACCTTTGTACAAAGTTGGAACAGCGTTGTACAGGGTTGGAATGCTTTCTACAGGGTTGGAATGCTTTCTACAGGGTTGGTATGCTTTCTACAGGGATGGAATACCTTTGTACAGTGCTGGAATACCTTTGTACAGGGTTGGAATACCTTTGTACAAGGTTGGAATACCTTTGCACAGGGTTGGAATACCTTTGCACAGGGTTGGAATGCTTTCTACAGGGTTGGAATGCTTTCTACAGGGTTAGACTGCTTTCTACAGGGTTAGAATGCTTTCCACAGGGTTGGAATGCTTTCTAGAGGGTTGGAATGCTTTCGACAGGGTTGGAATGCTTTCGACACAGTTGGCATACCTTTGTACAGGGTTGGAATACCTTTGTACAGGGTTGGAATACCTTGGTACAGGGTTGGAATGCTTTCTACAGGGTTGGAATACCCTTGTACAGGGTTGGAATGCTTTCTGCAGGGTTCGAATGCTTGCTACAGGGTTGGAAAGCTTTCTACAGGGTTGGAATGCTTTCTATAGGGTTGGAATGCTTTCTACAGGGTTAGAATGCTTTCCACAGGTTTGGAATGCTTTCTAGAGGGTTAGAATGCTTTCGACAGAGTTGGAATGCTTTCGACACAGTTGGCATACCTTTGTACAGGTTGGGAATACCTTTGCACAGGGTTGGAATGCTTTCTACAGGGTTGGAATGCTTTCTACAGGGTTAGAATGCTTTCCACATGGTTGGAATGCTTTCTAGAGGGTTGGAATGCTTTCGACAGGGTTGGAATGCTTTCGACAGAGTTGGAATACCTTTGTACAGAGTTGGAATACCTTTGTACAGAGTTGGAATGCTTTCTACAGGGTTGGAATACCTTTGTACAGAGTCAGAATGTTATGTACAGTGTTGGAATTCTTTCTACAGAGTTGGAATACCTTTGTACAGAGTCAGAGTGTTATGTACAGGGTTGGAATTCTTTCTACAGAGTTGGAATACCTTTGTACAGGGTTGGAACAGCTTTGTACAGGGTGGGAATACCTTTGTACAGAGTTGGAATGCTTTCTACAGGGTTGGAAAGCTTTCTACAGAGTTGGAATGCTTTCTACAGGGTTGGAATGCTTTCTACAGAGTTGGAATACCTTTGTACAGGGTTGGAACAGCTTTGTACAGGGTTGGAATGCTTTCTACAGGGTTGGAATGCTTTCTACAGGGTTGGAATGTTTTGTACAGGGTTGGAATGCTTTCGACAGGGTTAGAATGCTTTCCACAGGGTTGGAATGCTTTCTAGAGGGTTGGAATGCTTTGGACAGAGTTGGAGTGCTTTCGACACAGTTGGCATACCTTTGTACAGGGTTGGAATACCTTTGTACAGGGTTGGAATGCTTTCTACAGGGTTGGAATACCCTTGTACAGGGTTGGAATGCTTTCTACAGTGTTCGAATGCTTTCTACAGGGTTGGAAAGCTTTCTACAGGGTTGGAATGCTTTCTATAGGGTTGGAATGCTTCAACAGGGTTAGAATGCTTTCCACAGGGTTGGAATGCTTTCTAGAGGGTTGGAATGCCTTCTAGAGTGTTGGAATGATTTCGACAGGGTTGGAATGCTTTCGACAGGGTGGGAATGCTTTCGACAGAGTTGGAATTCCTTTCTACAGAGTTGGAATGCTTTCTACAGGGTTGGAATGCTTTCTACAGGGTTGGAATTTTTCCGGCAGGGTTGGAATACCTTTGTACAGAGTTAGAATGTTATGTACAGAGTTGGAGTGCTTTCTACAGGGTTGGAACGCTTTCTACAGGGTTAGAATGGTTTCGACAGATTTGGAATACCTTTGTACAGGGTTGGAATGCTTTCTACAGAGTTGGAATACCCTTGTACAGGGTTGGAATGCTTTCTACAGGGTTGGAATACCCTTGTACAGGGTTGGAATGCTTTCTACAGGGTTAGAATGCTTTCCACAGGGTTGGAATGCTTTCTAGAGGGTTGGAATGCATTCTAGAGTGTTGGAGTGCTTTCTACAGGGTTGGAATGCTTTCGACAGGGTGGGAATGCTTTCGACAGAGTTGGAATACCATTGTACAGAGTTGGAATGCTTTCTACAGGGTTGGAATACCTTTGTACAGTGTCAGAATGTTATGTACAGGGTTGGAATTCTTTCTACAGAGTTGGAATACCTTTCTACAGAGTTGGAATGCTTTCTACAGGGTTGGAATACCTTTGTACAGAGTTGGAATGCTTTCTACAGGGTTGGAATGCTTTCGACATAGTTGGAATACCTTTGTACAGAGTCAGAATGTTATGTACAGGGTCGGAATTCTTTCTACAGAGTTGGAATACCTTTTTACAGAGTTGGAATGCTTTCTACAGGGTTGGAATGCTTTCTACAGGGTTGGAATGCTTTCGACAGAGTTGGAATACCTTTGTACAGGGTTGGAGCAGCTTTGTACAGGGTGGGAATACTTTCTACAGGGTTGGAATGCTTTCTAGAGGGTGGGAATGCTTTCTAGAGATTTGGAATGCTTTCTAGAGGGTTGGAATGCTTTCTACAGGGTTGGAACACCTTTGTACAGAGATGGAATACCTTTGTACAGGGTTGGAACAGCTTTTTACAGAGTTGGAATACTTTCTACAGGGTTGGAATGCTTTCTAGAGGGTTGGAATGCTTTCGACAGGGTTGGAATGCTTTCGACAGAGTTGGAATACCTTTGTACAGAGTTGGAATACCTTTGTACAGAGTTGGAATGCTTTCTACAGGGTTGGAATACCTTTGTACAGAGTCAGAATGTTATGTACAGTGTTGGAATTCTTTCTACAGAGTTGGAATACCTTTGTACAAAGTTGGAACAGCGTTGTACAGGGTTGGAATGCTTTCTACAGGGTTGGAATGCTTTCTACAGGGTTGGTATGCTTTCTACAGGGATGGAATACCTTTGTACAGTGCTGGAATACCTTTGTACAGGGTTGGAATACCTTTGTACAAGGTTGGAATACCTTTGCACAGGGTTGGAATACCTTTGCACAGGGTTGGAATGCTTTCTACAGGGTTGGAATGCTTTCTACAGGGTTAGACTGCTTTCTACAGGGTTAGAATGCTTTCCACAGGGTTGGAATGCTTTCTAGAGGGTTGGAATGCTTTCGACAGGGTTGGAATGCTTTCGACACAGTTGGCATACCTTTGTACAGGGTTGGAATACCTTTGTACAGGGTTGGAATACCTTGGTACAGGGTTGGAATGCTTTCTACAGGGTTGGAATACCCTTGTACAGGGTTGGAATGCTTTCTGCAGGGTTCGAATGCTTGCTACAGGGTTGGAAAGCTTTCTACAGGGTTGGAATGCTTTCTATAGGGTTGGAATGCTTTCTACAGGGTTAGAATGCTCTCCACAGGTTTGGAATGCTTTCTAGAGGGTTAGAATGCTTTCGACAGAGTTGGAATGCTTTCGACACAGTTGGCATACCTTTGTACAGGTTGGGAATACCTTTGCACAGGGTTGGAATGCTTTCTACAGGGTTGGAATGCTTTCTACAGGGTTAGAATGCTTTCCACATGGTTGGAATGCTTTCTAGAGGGTTGGAATGCTTTCGACAGGGTTGGAATGCTTTCGACAGAGTTGGAATACCTTTGTACAGAGTTGGAATACCTTTGTACAGAGTTGGAATGCTTTCTACAGGGTTGGAATACCTTTGTACAGAGTCAGAATGTTATGTACAGTGTTGGAATTCTTTCTACAGAGTTGGAATACCTTTGTACAGAGTCAGAGTGTTATGTACAGGGTTGGAATTCTTTCTACAGAGTTGGAATACCTTTGTACAGGGTTGGAACAGCTTTGTACAGGGTGGGAATACCTTTGTACAGAGTTGGAATGCTTTCTACAGGGTTGGAAAGCTTTCTACAGAGTTGGAATGCTTTCTACAGGGTTGGAATGCTTTCTACAGAGTTGGAATACCTTTGTACAGGGTTGGAACAGCTTTGTACAGGGTTGGAATACTTTCTACAGAGTTGGAATGCTCTCTACAGGGTTGGAATGCTTTCGACAGAGTTGGAATACCTTTGTACAGGGTTGGAACAGCTTTGAACAGGGTTGGAATACTTTCTACAGGGTTGGAATGCTTTCTAAAGGGTTCGAATGGTTTCGACAGGGTTGGAATGCTTTCGACAGGGTTGGAATATTTCGACAGAGTTGGAATACCTTTGTACAGAGTTGGAATGCTTCCTACAGGGTTGGAATACCTTTGTACATAGTTGGAATGCTTTCTACAGGGTTGGAATACCTTTGTACATAGTTGGCATGCTTTCTACAGGGTTGGAATACCTTTGTACATAGTTGGAATGCTTTCTACAGGGTTGGAATACCTTTGTACATAGTTGGAATGCTTTCTACAGGGTTGGAATGCTTTCTACAGAGTTGGAATGCTTTCTGCAGTGTTGGAATGCTTTCTACAGGGTTGGAATGCTTTCGACAGGGTTGGAATGCTTTCTACAAGGTTGGAATACCTTTGTACATAGTTGGCATGCTCTCTACAGGGTTGGAATACCTTTGTACAGAGTTGGAATGTTATGTACAGGGTTGGAATTATTTCTACAGAGTTGGAATACCTTTGTACAGAGTCAGAGTGTTATGTACAGAGTTGGAATACCTTTGTACAGAGATGGAATGCTTTCTACAGGTTTGGAATACATTTGTACAGAGTTGGGATGCCTTCTACAGGGTTGGAATACCTTCGTGCAGAGTTGGAATGCTTTCTACAGGGTTGGAAAGCTTTCTACAGAGTTGGAATACCTTTGTACAGGGTTGGAACATCTTTGTACAGGGTTGGAATACTTTCTACAGAGTTGGAATGCTTTCTACAGGGTTGGAACAGCTTTGAACAGGGTTGGAATACTTTCTACAGGGTTGGAATACCTTTGTACATAGTTGGCATGCTATCTACAGGGTTGGAATACCTTTGTACATAGTTGGAATGCTTTCGACAGTGTTGGAGCACATTTGTACAGAATTGGAATTCTTTCGACAGGGTTGGAATGCTTTGGACAGAGTTGGAATTCTTTCTACAGGGTTGGAATGCTTTCTACAGGGTTGGAATGCTTTCGACAGGGTTGGAATGCTTTCTACAGGGTTGGAATGCTTCCTACAGGGATGGAATGCTTTCTACAGTGTTGGAATGCTTTGGACAGAGTTGGAATGCTTTCGACAGTGTTGGCAAACATTTGTACAGAGTTGGGATGCTTTGTACAGAGTTCGAATGCTTTGGACAGAGTTGGAATGCTTTCTACAGGGTTGGAATGCTTTCTACAGGGTTGGAATACCTTTGAACATAGTTGGAATGCTTTCTACAGGGTTGGAATGCTTTCTACAGGGTTGGAATGCTTCCTACAGGGATGGAATGCTTTCTACAGTGTTGGAATGCTTTGGACAGTGTTGGAATGCTTTCGACAGTGTTGGAAAACATTTGTACAGAGTTGGGATGCTTTGTACAGAGTTCGAATGCTTTGGACAGAGTTGGAATGCTTTCTACAGGGTTGGAATGCTTTGGACAGAGTTGGAATTCTTTCTACAGGGTTGGAATGCTTTCTACACGGTTGGAATGCTTTCGAGAGGGTTGGAATGCTTTCTACATGGTTGGAATGCTTCCTACAGGGATGGAATGCTTTCTACAGTGTTGGAATGCTTTGGACAGAGTTGGAATGCTTTCGACAGTGTTGGAAAACATTTGTACAGAGTTGGGATGCTTTGTACAGAGTTCGAATGCTTTGGACAGAGTTGGAATGCTTTCTACAGGGTTGGAATGCTTTCTACAGGGTTGGAATACATTTGTACAGAGTTGGAATGTTACGTACAGGTGTGGAATTATTTCTACAGAGCTGGAATACCTTTGTACAGAGTCAGAGTGTTATGTACAGGGTTGGAATTCTTTCTACAGAGTTGGAATACCTTTGTACAGAGTTGGAATGCTTTCTATAGGGTTGGAATACCTTTGTACAGAGTTGGAATGCTTTCGACAGTGTTGGAATACCTTTGTACAGAGTCAGAATGTTATGTACAGGGTTGGAATTATTTCTACAGCGTTGGAATACCTTTGTACAGAGTTGGAATACCTTTGTACAGGGTTGGAACAGCTTTGTACAGAGTTGGAATACCTTTGTACAGAGTTGGAATGCTTTCTACAGGTTTGGAACACCTTTGTACAGAGTTGGAATGCTTTCTACAGGGTTGGAAAGCTTTCTACAGAGTTGCAATGCTTTCTACAGGGTTTTAATGCTTTCTAAAGGGTTCGAATGCTCTCTACAGGGTTGGAATGCTTTCGACAGGGTTGGAATACCTTTGTACATAGTTGGAATGCTTTCTACAGGGTTGGAATACCTTTGTACATAGTTGGCATGCTTTCTACAGGGTTGGAATACCTTTGTACATAGTTGGAATGCTTTCTACAGGGTTGGAATACCTCTGAACATAGTTGGAATGCTTTCTACAGGGTTGGAATACCTTCGTGCAGAGTTGGAATGCTTTTTACAGGGTTGGAAAGCTTTCTACAGAGTTGGAATACCTTTGTACAGGGTTGGAACAGCTTTGAACAGGGTTGGAATACTTTCTACAGGGTTGGAATGCTTTCTAAAGGGTTCGAATGGTTTCGACAGGGTTGGAATGCTTTCGACAGGGTTGGAATATTTCGACAGAGTTGGAATACCTTTGTACAGAGTTGGAATGCTTCCTACAGGGTTAGAATACCTTTGTACATAGTTGGAATGCTTTCTACAGTGTTGGAATACCTTTGTACATAGTTGGCATGCTTTCTACAGGGTTGGAATACCTTTGTACATAGTTGGAATGCTTTCTACAGGGTTGGAATACCTTTGAACATAGTTGGAATGCTTTCTACAGGGTTGGAATGCTTTCTACAGGGTTGGAATACCTTCGTGCAGAGTTGGAATGCTTTTTACAGGGTTGGAATGCATTCGACAGAGTTGGAATACCTTTGTACAGGGTTGGAACAGCTTTGTACAGGGTTGGAATACTTTCTACAGAGTTGGAATGCTTTCTATAGGGTTGGAACAGCTTTGAACAGGGTTGGAATACTTTCTACAGGGTTGGAATGCATTCGGCAGAGTTGGAATACTTTCTACAGGGTTGGAATGCTTTCTAAAGGGTTCGAATGGTTTCGACAGGGTTGGAATGCTTTCGACAGGGTTGGAATATTTCGACAGAGTTGGAATACCTTTGTACAGAGTTGGAATGCTTTCTACAGGGTTGGAATACCTTTGTACATAGTTGGAATGCTTTCTACAGGGTTGGAATGCTATCGTCAGAGTTGGAATACCTTTGTAATGAGTTGGAATGCTTTCTACACGGTTGGAATACTTTCTACAGAGTTGGAATACCTTTGTACAGAGTTGGAATGCTTTCTACAGGGTTGGAATACCTTTGTACAGCTTTGGAATGCTTTCTACAGGTTTGGAGTACCTTTGTACAGAGTTGGAATGCTTTCTACAGGGTTGGAATGCATTCGACAGAGTTGGAATACCTTTGTACAGAGTCAGAATGTTATGTACAGGGTTGGAATTCTTTCTACAGAGTTGGAATACCTTTGTACAGAGTTGGAATGCTTTCTACAGGGTTGGAACGCTTTCTACATGGTTGGAATGCTTTCGACAGAGTTGGAATACCCTTGTACGGAGTTGGAATGCTTTCTACAGGGTTGGAATACATTTGTACAGAGTTGGAATGCTTTCTACAGGGTTGGAATGCTTTCTACAGGGTTGGAATGCTTTCTAGAGGGTTGGAATACTTTCGACAGGGTTGGAATGCTTTCGACAGAGTTGGAATACCTTTGTACAGAGTCAGAATGTTATGTACAGGGTTGGAATTCTTTCTACAGAGTTGGAATACCTTTGTACAGAGTTGGAATGCTTTCTACAGGGTTGGAATGCTTTCGACAGAGTTGGAATACCTTTGTACAGGGTTGGAACAGCTTTGTACATGGTGGGAATACTTTCTACAGCGTTGGAATGCTTTCTAGAGGGTTGGAATGCTTTCTAGAGGGTTGGAATGCTTTCTAGAGGGTTGGAATGCTTTCTAGAGGGTTGGAATGCTTTCTACAGGGTTGGAATGCTTTCTACAGAGTTGGAATACCTTTGTACAGGGTTGGAACAGCTTTGTACAGGGTTGGAATACTTTCTACAGGGTTGGAATGCTTTCTAGACGGTTGGAATACTTTCGACAGGGTTGGAATGCTTTCGACAGAGTTGGAATGCATTTCTACAGAGTTGGAATGCTTCCTACAGGGTTGGAATACCTTTATGCAGAGTCAGAATGTTATGTACAGTGTTGGAATTCTTTCTACAGAGTAGGAATACCTTTGTACAGAGTTGGAATGCTTCCTACAGGGTTGGAATACCTTTGTACAGAGTTGGAATGCTTTCTACAGGGTTGGAATGCTTTCTACAGTGTTTTAATGCTTTCTACAGGGTTGGAATGCTTTCTACAGGGTTGGAATGCTTTCTACAGGGTTGGAATACCTTTGTACAGGGTTGGAATGCTTTCTACAGGGTTGGAATACCTTTGTACAGAGTCAGAATGTTATGTACAGGGTTGGAATTCTTTCTACAGAGTGGGAATACCTTTGTACAGAGTTGGAATGCTTTCTACAGGGTTGGAATGCTTTCGACAGAGTTGGAATACCTTTGTACAGGGTTGGAACAGCTTTGTACAGGGTGGGAATACTTTCTACAGGGTTGGAATGCTTTCTACAGAGTTGGAATACCTTTGTACAGGGTTGGAACAGCTTTGTACAGGGTTGGAATACTTTCTACAGGGTTGGAATGCTTTCTAGATGGTTGGAATACTTTCGACAGGGTTGGAATGCTTTCGACAGAGTTGGAATACCTTTGTACAGAGTCAGAATGTTATGTACAGGGTTGGAATTCTTTCTACAGAGTTGGAATACCTTTGTACAGAGTTGGAATGCTTTCTACAGGGTTGGAATGCTTTCTACAGGGTTGGAATGCTTTCTACAGGTTTGGAATACCTTTGTACAGAGTTGGAATGCTTTCTACAGGGTTGGAATGCTTTCTACATGGTTGGAATGCTTTCGACAGAGTTGGAATACCCTTGTACGGAGTTGGAATGCTTTCTACAGGGTTGGAATACCTTTATGCAGAGTCAGAATGTTATGTACAGTGTTGGAATTCTTTCTACAGAGTTGGAATACCTTTGTACAGAGTTGGAATGCTTTCTACAGGGTTGGAATACCTTTGTACAGAGTAGGAATGCTTTCTACAGGGTTGGAATGCATTCGACAGAGTTGGAATACCTTTGTACAGAGTCAGAATGTTATGTACAGGGTTGGAATTCTTTCTACAGAGTTGGAATACCTTTGTGCAGAGTTGGAATACCTTTGTACAGGGTTGGAATACCTTTGTACAGCTTTGGAATGCTTTCTACAGGTTTGGAGTACCTTTGTACAGAGTTGGAATGCTTTCTACAGGGTTGGAATGCATTCGACAGAGTTGGAATACCTTTGTACAGAGTCAGAATGTTATGTACAGGGTTGGAATTCTTTCTACAGAGTTGGAATACCTTTGTACAGAGTTGGAATGCTTTCTACAGGGTTGGAACGATTTCTACATGGTTGGAATGCTTTCGACAGAGTTGGAATACCCTTGTACGGAGTTGGAATGCTTTCTACAGGGTTGGAATACCTTTATGCAGAGTCAGAATGTTATGTACAGTGTTGGAATTCTTTCTACAGAGTTGGAATACCTTTGTACAGAGTTGGAATGCTTTCTACAGGGTTGGAATACCTTTGTACAGAGTAGGAATGCTTTCTACAGGGTTGGAATGCTGTCGACAGAGTTGGAATGCATTTCTACAGAGATGGAATGCTTTCTACAGGGTTGGAATACCTTTATGCAGAGTCAGAATGTTATGTACAGTGTTGGAATTCTTTCTACAGAGTTGGAATACCTTTGTACAGAGTTGGAATGCTTCCTACAGGGTTGGAATACCTTTGTACAGAGTTGGAATGCTTTCTACAGGGTTGGAATGCTTTCTACAGTGTTTTAATGCTTTCTACAGGGTTGGAATGCTTTCTACAGGGTTGGTATGCTTTCTACAGGGATGGAATACCTTTGTACAGTGCTGGAATACCTTTGTACAGGGTTGGAATACCTTTGTACAAGGTTGGAATACCTTTGTACAAGGTTGGAATACCTTTGTACAGGGTTGGAATGCTTTCTACAGGGTTAGAATGCTTTCCACAGGGTTGGAATGCTTTCTAGAGGGTTGGAATGCCTTCTAGAGTGTTGGAGTGCTTTCTACAGGGTTGGAATGCTTTCTACAGGGTTGTAATGCTTTCTACAGGGTTAGAATGCTTTGCACAGGGTTGGAATGCTTTCTAGAGGGTTGGAATGCTTTCGACAGAGTTGGAATGCTTTCGACACAGTTGGCATACCTTTGTACAGGGTTGGAATACCTTTGTACAGGGTTGGAATACCTTTGTACAGGGTTGGAATGCTTTCTACAGGGTTGGAATACCCTTGTACAGGGTTGGAAAGCTTTCTACAGGGTTGGAATGCTTTCTATAGGGTTGGAATGCTTTCTACAGGGTTAGAATGCTTTCCACAGGGTTGGAATGCTTTCTAGAGGGTTAGAATGCTTTCGACAGAGTTGGAATGCTTTCGACACAGTTGGCATACCTTTGTACAGGGTTGGAATACCTTTGTACAGGGTTGGAATACCTTTGCACAGGGTTGGAATGCTTTCTACAGGGTTGGAATGCTTTCTACAGGGTTGGAATGCTTTGTACAGGGTTGGAATGCTTTCTACAGGGTTAGAATGCTTTCCACAGGGTTGGAATGCTTTCTAGAGGGTTGGAATGCTTTCGACAGAGTTGGAATGCTTTCGACACAGTTGGCATACCTTTGTACAGGGTTGGAATACCTTTGTACAGGGTTGGAATACCTTTGTACAGGGTTGGAATGCTTTCTACATGGTTGGAATGCTTTCTACAGGGTTAGAATGCTTTCCACAGGGTTGGAATGCTTTCTAGAGGGTTGGAATGCCTTCTAGAGTGTTGGAGTGCTTTCTACAGGGTTGGAATGCTTTCTACAGGGTTGTAATGCTTTCTACAGGGTTAGAATGCTTTCCACAGGGTTGGAATGCTTTCTAGAGGGTTGGAATGCTTTCGACAGAGTTGGAATGCTTTCGACACAGTTGGCATACCTTTGTACAGGGTTGGAATACCTTTGTACAGGGTTGGAATACCTTTGTACAGGGTTGGAATGCTTTCTACAGGGTTGGAATACCCTTGTACAGGGTTGGAAAGCTTTCTACAGGGTTGGAATGCTTTCTATAGGGTTGGAATGCTTTCTACAGGGTTAGAATGCTTTCCACAGGGTTGGAATGCTTTCTAGAGGGTTAGAATGCTTTCGACAGAGTTGGAGTGCTTTCGACACAGTTGGCATACCTTTGTACAGGGTTGGAATACCTTTGTACAGGGTTGGAATACCTTTGCACAGGGTTGGAATGCTTTCTACAGGGTTGGAATGCTTTCTACAGGGTTGGAATGCTTTGTACAGGGTTGGAATGCTTTCTACAGGGTTAGAATGCTTTCCACAGGGTTGGAATGCTTTCTAGAGGGTTGGAATGCTTTCGACAGAGTTGGAATGCTTTCGACACAGTTGGCATACCTTTGTACAGGGTTGGAATACCTTTGTACAGGGTTGGAATACCTTTGTACAGGGTTGGAATGCTTTCTACAGGGTTGGAATACCCTTGTACAGGGTTGGAATGCTTTCTACAGGGTTCGAATGCTTTCTACAGGGTTGGAAAGCTTTCTACAGGGTTGGAATGCTTTCTATAGGGTTGGAATGCTTTCTACAGGGTTAGAATGCTTTCCACAGGGTTGGAATGCTTTCTAGAGGGTTGGAATGCCTTCTAGAGTGTTGGAATGCTTTCGACAGGGTTGGAATGCTTTCGACAGGGTGGGAATGCTTTCGACAGAGTTGGAATACCTTTCTACAGAGTTGGAATGCTTTCTACAGGGTTGGAATGCTTTCTACAGTGTTAGAATGGTATCGACAGATTTGGAATACCTTTGTACAGGGTTGGAATGCTTTCTACAGAGTTGGAATACCCTTGTACAGGGTTGGAATGCTTTCTACAGGGTTGGAATACCCTTGTACAGGGTTGGAATGCTTTCTACAGGGTTAGAATGCTTTCCACAGAGTTGGAATGCTTTCTAGAGGGTTGGAATGCCTTATAGAGTGTTGGAGTGCTTTCTACAGGGTTGGAATGCTTTCGACAGGGTGGGAATGCTTTCGACAGAGTTGGAATACCTTTCTACAGAGTTGGAATGCTTTCTACAGGGTTGGAATGCTTTCTACAGGGTTAGAATGGTATCGACAGATTTGGAATACCTTTGTACAGGGTTGGAATGCTTTCTACAGAGTTGGAATACCCTTGTACAGGGTTGGAACAGCTTTGTACAGGGTGGGAATACTTTCTACAGGGTTGAAATGCTTTCTAGAGGGTTGGAATGCTTTTTAGAGGGTTGGAATGCCTTCTAGAGTGTTGGAATGCTTTCGACAGGGTTGGAATGCTTTCGACAGGGTGGGAATGCTTTCGACAGAGTTGGAATACCTTTCTACAGAGTTGGAATGCTTTCTACAGGGTTGGAATGCTTTCGACAGAGTTGGAATACCTTTGTACAGAGTCAGAATGTTATGTACAGGGTTGGAGTTCTTTCTACAGAGTTGGAATACCTTTGTACAGAGTTGGAATACCTTTGTACAGGGTTGGAACTGCTTTTTACAGCGTTGGAATACTTTCTACAGGGTTGGAATGCTTTCTAGAGGGTTGGAATGCTTTCGACAGGGTTGGAATGCTTTCGACAGGGTGGGAATGCTTTCGACAGAGTTGGAATACCATTGTACAGAGTTGGAATGCTTTCTACAGGGTTGGAATACCTTTGTACAGAGTCAGAATGTTATGTACAGAGTAGGAATTCTTTCTACAGAGTTGGAATACCTTTGTACAGAGTTGGAATGCTTTCTACTGGGTTGGAATACCTTTGTGCAGAGTCAGAATGTTATGTACAGTGTTGGAATTCTCTCTACAGAGTTGGAATACCTTTGTACAGAGTTGGAATGCTTTCTACAGTGTTGGAATACCTTTGTACAGAGTCAGAATGTTATGTACAGTGTTGGAATTCTCTCTACAGAGTTGGAATACCTTTGTACAGAGTTGGAATGCTTTCTACAGGGTTGGAATGCTCTCTACAGGGTTGGAATGCTTTCTACAGGGTTAGAATGCTTTCCACAGGGTTGGAATGCTTTCTAGAGGGTTGGAATGCTTTCGACAGAGTTGGAATGCTTCCGACACAGTTGGCATACCTTTGTACAGGGTTGGAATACCTTTGTACAGGGTTGGAATACCTTTGTACAGGGTTGGAATGCTTTCTACAGGGTTGGAATACCCTTGTACAGGGTTGGAATGCTTTCTACAGGGTTCGAATGCTTTCTACAGGGTTAGAATGCTTTCCACAGGGTTGGAATGCTTTCTAGAGGGTTGGAATGCTTTCGACAGAGTTGGAATGCTTTCGACACAGTTGGCATACCTTTGTACAGGGTTGGAATACCTTTGTACAGAGTTGGAATGCTTTCTACAGGGTTGGAATGCTTTCGACAGAGTTGGAATACCTTTGTACAGGGTTGGAACAGCTTTGTACATGGTGGGAATACTTTCTACAGCGTTGGAATGCTTTCTAGAGGGTTGGAATGCTTTCTAGAGGGTTGGAATGCTTTCTAGAGGGTTGGAATGCTTTCTAGAGGGTTGGAATGCTTTCTACAGGGTTGGAATGCTTTCTACAGGGTTAGAATGCTTTCCACAGGGTTGGAATGGTTTCTAGAGGGTTAGAATGCTTTCGACAGAGTTGGAATGCTTTCGACACAGTTGGAATACCTTTGTACAGGGTTGGAATACCATTGTACAAGGTTGGAACACCTTTGCACAGGGTTGGAATACCTTTGCACAGGGTTGGAATGCTTTCTACAGGGTTGGAATGCTCTCTACAGGGTTGGAATGCTTTCTACAGGGTTAGAATGCTTTCCACAGGGTTGGAATGCTTTCTAGAGGGTTGGAATGCTTTCGACAGAGTTGGAATGCTTCCGACACAGTTGGCATACCTTTGTACAGGGTTGGAATACCTTTGTACAGGGTTGGAATACCTTTGTACAGGGTTGGAATGCTTTCTACAGGGTTGGAATACCCTTGTACAGGGTTGGAATGCTTTCTACAGGGTTCGAATGCTTTCTACAGGGTTGGAAAGCTTTCTACAGGGTTGGAATGCTTTCTATAGGGTTGGAATGCTTTCTACAGGGTTAGAATGCTTTCCACAGGGTTGGAATGCTTTCTAGAGGGTTGGAATGCTTTCGACAGAGTTGGAATGCTTTCGACACAGTTGGCATACCCTTGTACAGGGTTGGAATACCTTTGTACAGGGTTGGAATACCTTTGCACAGGGTTGGAATGCTTTCTACAGGGTTGGAATGCTTTCTACAGGGTTGGAATGCATTCTACAGGGTTGGAATGCTTCCGAAAGGGTTGGAATAACTTTGTACAGAGTTGGAATGCTTGCTACAGTGTTGGCATGCTTTCTACAGTGTTGGAATTCTTTCGATAGTGTTGGAATACCTTTGTACAGAGTTGGAATACCTTTGCGCAGAGTTGGAATGCTTTCTACAGAGTTGGAATACCTTTGTACAGGGTTGGAATGCTTTCTACAGGGTTGGAATACCCTTGTACAGGGTTGGAATGCTTTCTACAGGGTTCGAATGCTTTCTACAGGGTTGGAAAGCTTTCTACAGGGTTGGAATGCTTTCTATAGGGTTGGAATGCTTTCTACAGGGTTAGAATGCTTTCCACAGGGTTGGAATGCTTTCTAGAGGGTTGGAATGCTTTCGACAGAGTTGGAATGCTTTCGACACAGTTGGCATACCCCTGTACAGGGTTGGAATACCTTTGTACAGGGTTGGAATACCTTTGCACAGGGTTGGAATGCTTTCTACAGGGTTGGAATGCTTTCTACAGGGTTGGAATGCATTCTACAGGGTTGGAATGCTTCCGAAAGGGTTGGAATACCTTTGTACAGAGTTGGAATGCTTGCTACAGTGTTGGCATGCTTTCTACAGTGTTGGAATTCTTTCGATAGTGTTGGAATACCTTTGTACAGAGTTGGAATACCTTTGCGCAGAGTTGGAATGCTTTCTACAGAGTTGGAATACCTTTGTACAGGGTTGGAATGCTTTCTACAGGGTTGGAATACCCTTGTACAGGGTTGGAATGCTTTCTACAGGGTTCGAATGCTTTCTACAGGGTTGGAAAGCTTTCTACAGGGTTGGAATGCTTTCTACAGGGTTGGAATGCTTTCGACAGAGTTGGAATACCTTTGTACAGGGTTGGAACAGCTTTGTACAGGGTTGGAATGCTTTCTACAGGGTTGGAATGCTTTCTACAGGGTTGGTATGCTTTCTACAGGGATGGAATACCTTTGTACAGTGCTGGAATACCTTTGTACAGGGTTGGAATACCTTTGTACAAGGTTGGAATACCTTTGCACAGGGTTGGAATACCTTTGCACAGGGTTGGAATGCTTTCTACAGGGTTGGAATGCTTTCTACAGGGTTAGAATGCTTTCCACAGGGTTGGAATGCTTTCTAGAGGGTTGGAATGCTTTCGACAGAGTTGGAATGCTTTCGACACAGTTGGCATACCTTTGTACAGGGTTGGAATACCTTTGTACAGGGTTGGAATGCTTTCTACAGGGTTGGAATGCTTTCTACAGGGTTGGAATGCATTCTACAGGGTTGGAATGCTTCCGAAAGGGTTGGAATACCTTTGTACAGAGTTGGAATGCTTGCTACAGTGTTGGCATGCTTTCTACAGTGTTGGAATTCTTTCGATAGTGTTGGAATACCTTTGTACAGAGTTGGAATACCTTTGCGCAGAGTTGGAATGCTTTCTACAGAGTTGGAATACCTTTGTACAGGGTTGGAATGCTTTCTACAGGGTTGGAATACCCTTGTACAGGGTTGGAATGCTTTCTACAGGGTTCGAATGCTTTCTACAGGGTTGGAAAGCTTTCTACAGGGTTGGAATGCTTTCTATAGGGTTGGAATGCTTTCTACAGGGTTAGAATGCTTTCCACAGGGTTGGAATGCTTTTTAGAGGGTTGGAATGCTTTCTACAGGGTTGGAATGCATTCTACAGGGTTGGAATGCTTCCGAAAGAGTTGGAATACCTTTGTACAGAGTTGGAATGCTTTCTACAGTGTTGGCATGCTTTCTACAGTGTTGGAATTCTTTCGATAGTGTTGGAATACCTTTGTACAGAGTTGGAATACCTTTGTACAGAGTTGGAATGCTTTCTACAGAGTTGGAATACCCTTGTACAGGGTTGGAATGCTTTCTACAGGGTTGGAATGCTTTCTACAGGGTTGGAATTTTTCCGGCAGGGTTGGAATACCTTTGTACAGAGTTAGAATGTTATGTACAGAGTTGGAGTGCTTTCTACAGGGTTGGAACGCTTTCTACAGGGTTAGAATGGTTTCGACAGATTTGGAATACCTTTGTACAGGGTTGGAATGCTTTCTACAGAGTTGGAATACCCTTGTACAGGGTTGGAATGCTTTCTACAGGGTTGGAATGCTTTCTACAGGGTTGGAATTTTTCCGGCAGGGTTGGAATACCTTTGTACAGGGTTGGAATACCTTTGTACAGGGTTGGAATACCTTTGTACAGGGTTGGAATGCTTTCTACAGGGTTGGAATACCCTTGTACAGGGTTGGAATGCTTTCTACAGGGTTCGAATGCTTTCTACAGGGTTGGAAAGCTTTCTACAGGGTTGGAATGCTTTCTACAGGGTTGGAATGCTTTCGACAGAGTTGGAATACCTTTGTACAGGGTTGGAACAGCTTTGTACAGGGTTGGAATGCCTTCTACCGGGTTGGAATGCTTTCTACAGGGTTGGTATGCTTTCTACAGGGATGGAATACCTTTGTACAGTGCTGGAATACCTTTGTACAGGGTTGGAATACCTTTGTACAAGGTTGGAATACCTTTGCACAGGGTTGGAATACCTTTGCACAGGGTTGGAATGCTTTCTACAGGGTTGGAATGCTTTCTACAGGGTTGGAATGCTTTCTACAGGGTTAGAATGCTTTCCACAGGGTTGGAATGCTTTCTAGAGGGTTGGAATGCTTTCGACAGAGTTGGAATGCTTCCGACACAGTTGGCATACCTTTGTACAGGGTTGGAATACCTTTGTACAGGGTTGGAATACCTTTGTACAGGGTTGGAATGCTTTCTACAGGGTTGGAATACCCTTGTACAGGGTTGGAATGCTTTCTACAGGGTTCGAATGCTTTCTACAGGGTTGGAAAGCTTTCTACAGGGTTGGAATGCTTTCTATAGGGTTGGAATGCTTTCTACAGGGTTAGAATGCTTTCCACAGGGTTGGAATGCTTTCTAGAGGGTTGGAATGCTTTCGACAGAGTTGGAATGCTTTCGACACAGTTGGCATACCCTTGTACAGGGTTGGAATACCTTTGTACAGGGTTGGAATACCTTTGCACAGGGTTGGAATGCTTTCTACAGGGTTGGAATGCTTTCTACAGGGTTGGAATGCATTCTACAGGGTTGGAATGCTTCCGAAAGTGTTGGAATACCTTTGTACAGAGTTGGAATGCTTGCTACAGTGTTGGCATGCTTTCTACAGTGTTGGAATTCTTTCGATAGTGTTGGAATACCTTTGTACAGAGTTGGAATACCTTTGCGCAGAGTTGGAATGCTTTCTACAGAGTTGGAATACCTTTGTACAGGGTTGGAATGCTTTCTACAGGGTTGGAATACCCTTGTACAGGGTTGGAATGCTTTCTACAGGGTTCGAATGCTTTCTACAGGGTTGGAAAGCTTTCTACAGGGTTGGAATGCTTTCTATAGGGTTGGAATGCTTTCTACAGGGTTAGAATGCTTTCCACAGGGTTGGAATGCTTTCTAGAGGGTTGGAATGCTTTCTACAGGGTTGGAATGCATTCTGCAGGGTTGGAATGCTTCCGAAAGAGTTGGAATACCTTTGTACAGAGTTGGAATGCTTTCTACAGTGTTGGCATGCTTTCTACAGTGTTGGAATTCTTTCGATAGTGTTGGAATACCTTTGTACAGAGTTGGAATACCTTTGTACAGAGTTGGAATGCTTTCTACAGAGTTGGAATACCCTTGTACAGGGTTGGAATTCTTTCTACAGGGTTGGAATGCTTTCTACAGGGTTGGAATTTTTCCGGCAGGGTTGGAATACCTTTGTACAGAGTTAGAATGTTATGTACAGAGTTGGAGTGCTTTCTACAGGGTTGGAACGCTTTCTACAGGGTTAGAATGGTTTCGACAGATTTGGAATACCTTTGTACAGGGTTGGAATGCTTTCTACAGAGTTGGAATACCCTTGTACAGGGTTGGAATGCTTTCTACAGGGTTGGAATGCTTTCTACAGGGTTGGAATTTTTCCGGCAGGGTTGGAATACCTTTGTACAGGGTTGGAATACCTTTGTTCAGGGTTGGAATACCTTTGTACAGGGTTGGAATGCTTTCTACAGGGTTGGAATACCCTTGTACAGGGTTGGAATGCTTTCTACAGGGTTCGAATGCTTTCTACAGGGTTGGAAAGCTTTCTACAGGGTTGGAATGCTTTCTACAGGGTTGGAATGCTTTCGACAGAGCTGGAAGACCTTTGTACAGGGTTGGAACAGCTTTGTACAGGGTTGGAATGCCTTCTACCGGGTTGGAATGCTTTCTACAGGGTTGGTATGCTTTCTACAGGGATGGAATACCTTTGTACAGTGCTGGAATACCTTTGTACAGGGTTGGAATACCTTTGTACAAGGTTGGAATACCTTTGCACAGGGTTGGAATACCTTTGCACAGGGTTGGAATGCTTTCTACAGGGTTGGAATGCTTTCTACAGGGTTAGAATGCTTTCCACAGGGTTGGAATGCTTTCTAGAGGGTTGGAATGCTTTCGACAGAGTTGGAATGCTTTCGACACAGTTGGCATACCTTTGTACAGGGTTGGAATACCTTTGTACAGGGTTGGAATACCTTTGTACAGGGTTGGAATGCTTTCTACAGAGTTGGAATACCCTTGTACAGGGTTGGAATGCTTTCTACAGGGTTAGAATGCTTTCCACAGGGTTGGAATGCTTTCTAGAGGGTTGGAATGCTTTCGACAGAGTTGGAATGCTTTCTACAGGGTTGGAATACCCCTGTACAGGGTGGGAATGCTTTCGACAGAGTTGGAATACCATTGTACAGAGTTGGAATGCTTTCTACAGGGTTGGAATACCCTTGTACAGGGTTGGAATGCTTTCTACAGGGTTCGAATGCTTTCTACAGGGTTGGAAAGCTTTCTACAGGGTTGGAATGCTTTCTATAGGGTTGGAATGATTTCTACAGGGTTAGAATGCTTTCCACAGGGTTGGAATGCTTTCTAGAGGGTTGGAATGCTTTCGACAGAGTTGGAATGCTTTCGACACAGTTGGCATACCCTTGTACAGGGTTGGAATACCTTTGTACAGGGTTGGAATACCTTTGCACAGGGTTGGAATGCTTTCTACAGGGTTGGAATGCTTTCTACAGGGTTGGAATGCATTCTACAGGGTTGGAATGCTTCCGAAAGGGTTGGAATACCTTTGTACAGAGTTGGAATGCTTGCTACAGTGTTGGCATGCTTTCTACAGTGTTGGAATTCTTTCGATAGTGTTGGAATACCTTTGTACAGAGTTGGAATACCTTTGCGCAGAGTTGGAATGCTTTCTACAGAGTTGGAATACCCTTGTACAGGGTTGGAATGCTTTCTACAGGGTTGGAATACCCTTGTACAGGGTTGGAATACCTTTGTACAGGGTTGGAATACCTTTGCACAGGGTTGGAATGCTTTCTACAGGGTTCGAATGCTTTCTACAGGGTTGGAAAGCTTTCTACAGGGTTGGAATGCTTTCTATAGGGTTGGAATGCTTTCTACAGGGTTAGAATGCTTTCCACAGGGTTGGAATGCTTTCTAGAGGGTTGGAATGCTTTCTACAGGGTTGGAATGCATTCTACAGGGTTGGAATGCTTCCGAAAGAGTTGGAATACCTTTGTACAGAGTTGGAATGCTTTCTACAGTGTTGGCATGCTTTCTACAGTGTTGGAATTCTTTCGATAGTGTTGGAATACCTTTGTACAGAGTTGGAATACCTTTGTACAGAGTTGGAATGCTTTCTACAGAGTTGGAATACCCTTGTACAGGGTTGGAATGCTTTCTACAGGGTTGGAATGCTTTCTACAGGGTTGGAATTTTTCCGGCAGGGTTGGAATACCTTTGTACAGGGTTGGAATACCTTTGTACAGGGTTGGAATACGTTTGTACAGGGTTGGAATGCTTTCTACAGGGTTGGAATACCCTTGTACAGGGTTGGAATGCTTTCTACAGGGTTCGAATGCTTTCTACAGGGTTGGAAAGCTTTCTACAGGGTTGGAATGCTTTCTACAGGGTTGGAATGCTTTCGACAGAGTTGGAATACCTTTGTACAGGGTTGGAACAGCTTTGTACAGGGTTGGAATGCTTTCTACAGGGTTGGAATGCTTTCTACAGGGTTGGTATGCTTTCTACAGGGATGGAATACCTTTGTACAGTGCTGGAATACCTTTGTACAGGGTTGGAATACCTTTGTACAAGGTTGGAATACCTTTGCACAGGGTTGGAATACCTTTGCACAGGGTTGGAATGCTTTCTACAGGGTTGGAATGCTTTCTACAGGGTTAGAATGCTTTCCACAGGTTTGGAATGCTTTCTAGAGGGTTGGAATGCTTTCGACAGAGTTGGAATGCTTTCGACACAGTTGGCATACCTTTGTACAGGGTTGGAATACCTTTGTACAGGGTTGGAATACCTTTGTACAGGGTTGGAATGCTTTCTACAGGGTTGGAATACCCTTGTACAGGGTTGGAATGCTTTCTGCAGGGTTCGAATGCTTTCTACATGGTTGGAAAGCTTTCTACAGGGTTGGAATGCTTTCTATAGGGTTGGAATGCTTTCTACAGGGTTAGAATGCTTTCCACAGGGTTGGAATGGTTTCTAGAGGGTTAGAATGCTTTCGACAGAGTTGGAATGCTTTCGACACAGTTGGCATACCTTTGTACAGGTTTGGAATACCTTTGCACAGGGTTGGAATGCTTTCTACAGGGTTGGAATGCTTTCTACAGGGTTAGAATGCTTTCCACAGGGTTGGAATGCTTTCTAGAGGGTTGGAATGCTTTCGACAGAGTTGGAATGCTTCCGACACAGTTGGCATACCTTTGTACAGGGTTGGAATACCTTTGTACAGGGTTGGAATACCTTTGTACAGGGTTGGAATGCTTTCTACAGGGTTGGAATACCCTTGTACAGGGTTGGAATGCTTTCTACAGGGTTCGAATGCTTTCTACAGGGTTGGAAAGCTTTCTACAGGGTTGGAATGCTTTCTATAGGGTTGGAATGCTTTCTACAGGGTTAGAATGCTTTCCACAGGGTTGGAATGCTTTCTAGAGGGTTGGAATGCTTTCGACAGAGTTGGAATGCTTTCGACACAGTTGGCATACCCTTGTACAGGGTTGGAATACCTTTGTACAGGGTTGGAATACCTTTGCACAGGGTTGGAATGCTTTCTATAGGGTTGGAATGCTTTCTACAGGGTTGGAATGCATTCTACATGGTTGGAATGCTTCCGAAAGGGTTGGAATACCTTTGTACAGAGTTGGAATGCTTGCTACAGTGTTGGCATGCTTTCTACAGTGTTGGAATTCTTTCGATAGTGTTGGAATACCTTTGTACAGAGTTGGAATACCTTTGCGCAGAGTTGGAATGCTTTCTACAGAGTTGGAATACCCTTGTACAGGGTTGGAATGCTTTCTACAGGGTTGGAATACCCTTGTACAGGGTTGGAATGCTTTCTACAGGGTTCGAATGCTTTCTACAGGGTTGGAAAGCTTTCTACAGGGTTGGAATGCTTTCTATAGGGTTGGAATGCTTTCTACAGGGTAGGAATACTTTCTACAGGGTTGGAATGCTTTCCACAGGGTTGGAATACTTTCTACAGGGTTGGAATGCTTTCTAGAGGGTTGGAATGCTTTCTAGAGGTTTGGAATGCTTTCGACAGAGTTGGAATGCTTTCGACAGGGTTGGAATGATTTCGACAGGGTTGGATTGCTTTCGACAGTGTTGGAATACCTTTGTACAGAGTTGGAATAACTTTGTACACGGTAGGAATACTTTCTACAGGGTTGGAATACTTTCTACAGGGTTGGAATGCTTTCTACAGGGTTGGATTGCTTTCGACAGTGTTGGAATACCTTTGTACAGAGTTGGAATAACTTTGTACAGGGTAGGAATACTTTCTACAGGGTTGGAATGCTTTCTAGAGGGTTGGAATGCTTTCCACAGGGTTGGAATGCTTTCGACAGGGTTGGAATGCTTCCGACAGAGTTGGAATACCTTTGTACAGAGTTGGAATAATTTTGTACAGGGTAGGAATACCTTCTACAGGGTTGGAATACTTTCTACAGGGTTGGAATGCTTTCGACAGAGTTGGAATGCTTTCTACAGGGTTGGAATGCTTTCTACAGGGTTGGAATGCTTTCTACAGGTTTGGAATGCTTTCTACAGGGTTGGAATGCTTTCTACAGGGTTGGAATGATTTCTACAGGGTTGGAATGCTTTCGACAGGGTTGGAATACCATTGTACATGGTTGGAATGCTTTCTACAGGGTGGGAATGCTTTCTACAGGGTTGGAATGCTTTCTACAAGGTTGGAATAACTTTGTACAGAGTTGGAATGCTTTCTACAGTGTTGGAATTCTTTCGATAGAGTTGGAATACCTTGGTACAGAGTTGGAATACCTTTGTACAGAGTTGGAATACCTTTGTACAGAGTTGGAATGCTTTCTACAGGGTTGGAATTTTTTCGGCAGGGTTGGAATGCTTCGACAGAGTTGGAATACCTTTGTACAGGGTTGGAATGCTTTCTACAGGGTTGGAATGCTTTCTACAGGGTTGGAATGCTTCCGACAGAGTTGGAATACCTGTGTACAGAGTTGGAATAACTTTGTACAGGGTAGGAATACTTTCTACAGGGTTGGAATACTTTCTACAGGGTTGGAATGCTTTCGACAGAGTTGGAATGCTATCTACAGGGTTGGAATGCTTTCTACAGGGTTGGAATGCTTTCTACAGGATTGGAATGCTTTCTACAGGGTTGGAATGATTTCTACAGGGTTGGAATGCTTTCGACAGGGTTGGAATACCATTGTACAGGGTTGGAATGCTTTCTACAGGGTGGGAATGCTTTCTACAGGGTTGGAATGCTTTCTACAGGGTTGGAATACCTTTGTACAGTGTTGGAATACCTTTGTACAGTGTTGGAATACCTTTGTACAAGGTTGGAATACCTTTGTACAGGGTTGGAATACCTTTGTACAGGGTTGGATTGCTTTCTACAGAGTTGGAATGCTTTCTACAGGATTGGAATGCTTTCTACAGGGTTGGAATTTTTTCGGCAGGGTTGGAATACCTTTGTACAGAGTTAGAATGTTATGTACAGAGTAGGAGTGCTTTCTACAGGGTTGGAACGCTTCCTACAGGGTTAGAATGGTTTCGACAGATTTGGAATACCTTTGTACAGGGTTGGAATGCTTTCTACAGAGTCGGAATACCCTTGTACAGGGTTGGAATGCTTTCTACATGGTTGGAATGCTTTCGACAGGGTTAGAATGGTTTCGACAGATTTGGAATACCTTTGTACAGGGTTGGAATGCTTTCTACAGAGTTGGAATACCCTTGTACAGGGTTGGAATGCTTTCTACAGGGTTGGAATGCTTTCGACATGGTTGGAATGCTTTCGACAGAGTTGGAATGCTTTCGACAGGGTTGGAATGCTTTCGACAGAGTTGGAATACCTTTGTACAGAGTTGGAATACTTTTGTACAGGGTTGGAATAACTTTGTACAGGGTTGGAATGCTTTCTACAGGGTTGGAATGCTTCCGACAGAGTTGGAATACCTGTGTACAGAGTTGGAATAACTTTGTACAGGGTAGGAATACTTTCTACAGGGTTGGAATACTTTCTACAGGGTTGGAATGCTTTCGACAGAGTTGGAATGCTTTCTACAGGGTTGGAATGCTTTCTACAGGGTTGGAATGCTTTCTACAGGATTGGAATGCTTTCTACAGGGTTGGAATGCTTTCTACAGGGTTGGAATGCTTTCTACAGGGTTAGAATGGTTTCGACAGAGTTGGAATACCTTTGTACAGAGTTGGAATAACTTTGTACAGGGCTGGAATGCTTTCTACAGCGTTGGAATGCATTCGACAGAGATGGAATACCATTGTTCAGAGTTGCAAAGCTTTCTACAGGGTTGGAATACTTTCTACAGGATTGGAATGTTTTGTACGGGGTTGGAATGCTTTCTACAGGGTGGGAATGCTTCCTAGAGGGTTGGAATTCTTTCGACAGAGTTGGAATACCTTTGTACAGAGTTGGAATGCTTTCTACAGTGTTGGAATTCTTTCGATAGAGTTGGAATACCTTTGTACAGAGTTAGAATACCTTTGTACAGAGTTGGAATGCTTTCTACAGAGTTGGAATGCTTTCTACAGGATTGGAATGCTTTCTACAGGATTGGAATGCTTTCTACAGGGTTGGAATGCTTTCTAGAGGGTTGGAATGCTTTCGACAGAGTTGGAATGCTTTAGACAGAGTTGGAGTACCTTTGTACAGGGTTGGAATACCTTTGTATAGGGTTGGAATGCTTCCTACAGGGTTGCAATGCTTTCTACAGGGTTGGAATGCTTTCTACAGAGTTGGAGTACCTTTGTACAGGGTTGGGATGCCTTCTACAGGGTTGGAATGCTTTCTACAGGGTTGGAATGCTTTCGACAGAGATGGAATACCTTTGTTCAGAGTTGGAAAGCTTTCTACAGGGTTGGAATACTTCCTACAGGATTGGAATGTTTTGTACGGTGCTGGAATGCTTTCTACAGGGTGGGAATGCTTCCTAGAGTGTTGGAATTCTTTCGACAGAGTTGGAATACCTTTGTACAGAGTTGGAATGCTTTCTACATTGTTGGAATTCTTTCGATAGAGTTGGAATAACTTTGTACAGAGTTGGAATACCTTTGTACAGAGTTGGAATGCTTTCTACAGAGTTGGAATGCTTTCTACAGGATTGGAATGCTTTCTGCAGGGATGGAATTTTTTCGGCAGGGTTGGAATACCTTTGTACAGAGTTAGAATGTTATGTACAGAGTAGGAGTGCTTTCTACAGGGTTGGAACGCTTCCTACAGGGTTAGAATGGTTTCGACAGATTTGGAATACCTTTGTACAGGGTTGGAATGCTTTCTACAGAGTCGGAATACCCTTGTACAGGGTTGGAATGCTTTCTACATGGTTGGAATGCTTTCGACAGGGTTAGAATGGTTTCGACAGATTTGGAATACCTTTGTACAGGGTTGGAATGCTTTCTACAGAGTTGGAATACCCTTGTACAGGGTTGGAATGCTTTCTACAGGGTTGGAATGCTTTCGACATGGTTGGAATGCTTTCGACAGAGTTGGAATGCTTTCGACAGGGTTGGAATGCTTTCGACAGAGTTGGAATACCTTTGTACAGAGTTGGAATACTTTTGTACAGGGTTGGAATAACTTTGTACAGGGTGGGAATGCTTTCTACAGGGTTGGAATGCTTCCGACAGAGTTGGAATACCTGTGTACAGAGTTGGAATAACTTTGTACAGGGTAGGAATACTTTCTACAGGGTGGGAATACTTTCTACAGGGTTGGAATGCTTTCGACAGAGTTGGAATGCTTTCTACAGGGTTGGAATGCTTTCTACAGGGTTGGAATGCTTTCTACAGGATTGGAATGCTTTCTACAGGGTTGGAATGCTTTCTACAGGGTTGGAATGCTTTCTACAGGGTTGGAATACCCTTGTACAGGGTTGGAATGCTTTCTACAGGGTTGGAATGCTTTCGACATGGTTGGAATGCTTTCGACAGAGTTGGAATGCTTTCGACAGGGTTGGAATGCTTTCGACAGAGTTGGAATACCTTTGTACAGAGTTGGAATACTTTTGTACAGGGTTGGAATAACTTTGTACAGGGTGGGAATGCTTTCTACAGGGTTGGAATGCTTCCGACAGAGTTGGAATACCTGTGTACAGAGTTGGAATAACTTTGTACAGGGTAGGAATACTTTCTACAGGGTGGGAATACTTTCTACAGGGTTGGAATTCTTTCGACAGAGTTGGAATGCTTTCTACAGGGTTGGAATGCTTTCTACAGGGTTGGAATGCTTTCTACAGGATTGGAATGCTTTCTACAGGGTTGGAATGCTTTCTACAGGGTTGGAATGCTTTCTACAGGGTTAGAATGGTTTCGACAGAGTTGGAATACCTTTGTACAGAGTTGGAATAACTTTGTACAGGGCTGGAATGCTTTCTACAGCGTTGGAATGCATTCGACAGAGATGGAATACCATTGTTCAGAGTTGCAAGGCTTTCTACAGGGTTGGAATACTTTCTACAGGATTGGAATGTTTTGTACGGGGTTGGAATGCTTTCTACAGGGTGGGAATGCTTCCTAGAGGGTTGGAATTCTTTCGACAGAGTTGGAATACCTTTGTACAGAGTTGGAATGCTTTCTACAGTGTTGGAATTCTTTCGATAGAGTTGGAATACCTTTGTACAGAGTTAGAATACCTTTGTACAGAGTTGGAATGCTTTCTACAGAGTTGGAATGCTTTCTACAGGATTGGAATGCTTTCTACAGGATTGGAATGCTTTCTACAGGGTTGGAATGCTTTCTAGAGGGTTGGAATGCTTTCGACAGAGTTGGAATGCTTTAGACAGAGTTGGAGTACCTTTGTACAGGGTTGGAATACCTTTGTATAGGGTTGGAATGCTTCCTACAGGGTTGCAATGCTTTCTACAGGGTTGGAATGCTTTCTACAGAGTTGGAGTACCTTTGTACAGGGTTGGGATGCCTTCTACAGGGTTGGAATGCTTTCTACAGGGTTGGAATGCTTTCGACAGAGATGGAATACCTTTGTTCAGAGTTGGAAAGCTTTCTACAGGGTTGGAATACTTCCTACAGGATTGGAATGTTTTGTACGGTGCTGGAATGCTTTCTACAGGGTGGGAATGCTTCCTAGAGTGTTGGAATTCTTTCGACAGAGTTGGAATACCTTTGTACAGAGTTGGAATGCTTTCTACATTGTTGGAATTCTTTCGATAGAGTTGGAATAACTTTGTACAGAGTTGGAATACCTTTGTACAGAGTTGGAATGCTTTCTACAGAGTTGGAATGCTTTCTACAGGATTGGAATGCTTTCTGCAGGGATGGAATTTTTTCGGCAGGGTTGGAATACCTTTGTACAGAGTTAGAATGTTATGTACAGAGTAGGAGTGCTTTCTACAGGGTTGGAACGCTTCCTACAGGGTTAGAATGGTTTCGACAGATTTGGAATACCTTTGTACAGGGTTGGAATGCTTTCTACAGAGTCGGAATACCCTTGTACAGGGTTGGAATGCTTTCTACATGGTTGGAATGCTTTCGACAGGGTTAGAATGGTTTCGACAGATTTGGAATACCTTTGTACAGGGTTGGAATGCTTTCTACAGAGTTGGAATACCCTTGTACAGGGTTGGAATGCTTTCTACAGGGTTGGAATGCTTTCGACATGGTTGGAATGCTTTCGACAGAGTTGGAATGCTTTCGACAGGGTTGGAATGCTTTCGACAGAGTTGGAATACCTTTGTACAGAGTTGGAATACTTTTGTACAGGGTTGGAATAACTTTGTACAGGGTGGGAATGCTTTCTACAGGGTTGGAATGCTTCCGACAGAGTTGGAATACCTGTGTACAGAGTTGGAATAACTTTGTACAGGGTAGGAATACTTTCTACAGGGTGGGAATACTTTCTACAGGGTTGGAATGCTTTCGACAGAGTTGGAATGCTTTCTACAGGGTTGGAATGCTTTCTACAGGGTTGGAATGCTTTCTACAGGATTGGAATGCTTTCTACAGGGTTGGAATGCTTTCTACAGGGTTGGAATGCTTTCTACAGGGTTAGAATGGTTTCGACAGAGTTGGAATACCTTTGTACAGAGTTGGAATAACTTTGTACAGGGTTGGAATGCTTTCTACAGCGTTGGAATGCATTCGACAGAGATGGAATACCATTGTTCAGAGTTGCAAAGCTTTCTACAGGGTTGGAATACTTTCTACAGGATTGGAATGTTTTGTACGGGGTTGGAATGCTTTCTACAGGGTGGGAATGCTTCCTAGAGGGTTGGAATTCTTTCGACAGAGTTGGAATACCTTTGTACAGAGTTGGAATGCTTTCTACAGTGTTGGAATTCTTTCGATAGAGTTGGAATACCTTTGTACAGAGTTAGAATACCTTTGTACAGAGTTGGAATGCTTTCTACAGAGTTGGAATGCTTTCTACAGGATTGGAATGCTTTCTACAGGATTGGAATGCTTACTACAGGGTTGGAATGCTTTCGACAGAGATGGAATGCTTTCGACAGAGTTGGTATTCTTTCGACAGATTTGGAATACCTTTGTACAGAGTTGGAATGCTTTCTACAGGGTTGCAATGCTTTCTACAGGGTTGGAATGCTTTCTACAGAGTTGGAGTACCTTTGTACAGGGTTGGAATACCTTTGTATAGGGTTGGAATGCTTCCTACAGGGTTGCAATGCTTTCTACAGGGTTGGAATGCTTTCTACAGAGTTGGAGTACCTTTGTACAGGGTTGGGATGCCTTCTACAGGGTTGGAAGGCTTTCGACAGAGTTGGAATGCTTTAGACAGAGTTGGAGTACCTTTGTACAGGGTTGGAATACCTTTGTATAGGGTTGGAATGCTTCCTACAGGGTTGCAATGCTTTCTACAGGGTTGGAATGCTTTCTACAGAGTTGGAGTACCTTTGTACAGGGTTGGGATGCCTTCTACAGGGTTGGAATGCTTTCTACAGGGTTGGAATGCTTTCGACAGAGATGGAATACCTTTGTTCAGAGTTGGAATGCTTTCTACAGGGTTGGAATACTTCCTACAGGATTGGAATGTTTTGTACGGTGCTGGAATGCTTTCTACAGGGTGGGAATGCTTCCTAGAGTGTTGGAATTCTTTCGACAGAGTTGGAATACCTTTGTACAGAGTTGGAATGCTTTCTACATTGTTGGAATTCTTTCGATAGAGTTGGAATAACTTTGTACAGAGTTGGAATACCTTTGTACAGAGTTGGAATGCTTTCTACAGAGTTGGAATGCTTTCTACAGGATTGGAATGCTTTCTGCAGGGATGGAATGCTTATTACAGGGTTGGAACGCTTTCGACAGAGCTGAAATGCTTTCGACAGATTTGGTATTCTTTCGACAGAGTTGGAATACCTTTGTACAGAGTTGGAATGCTTTCTACAGGGTTGGAATGCTTTCGACAGAGTTGGAATACCGTAATGCTACATAACGTTATACGTTATTACGTAATAGTACATAACGTTATACGTTATAACGTAGTGCTACATAACGTTATACGTTATAACGTAATGCTACATAACGATATACGTTATAAGGTAATAGTATATAACGTTATACGTTATAACGTAATGCTACATAACGTAATACGTTATAAGGTAACAGTATATAACGTTATACGATATAACGTAGTGCAACATAACGTTATACGTTATAACGTAGTGCTACATAACGTGATATGTTATAACGTAGTAGTATACAACGTTATACGTTATAACGTAATGCTACATAACGTTATACGTTATAACGTAATGCTCCATAACGTTATACGTTATAACGTAATAGTATACGACGTTATATGTTATAGCGTAATGCTACATAACGTTATACGCTATAGCGTAATGCTACATAACGTTATACGTTATAAGGTAATAGTATATAACGGTATACATTATAACGTAATGCTACATAACGTTATACGTTATAAGGTAATAGTATATAACGTTATACGTTATAACGTAGTGCTACATAACGTTATACGTTATAACGTAATAGTATACAACGTTATACGTTATAACGTAATGCTACATAACGTTATACGTTATAACGTAATGCTCCATAACGTTATACGTTATAACGTAATAGTATACGACGTTATATGTTATAGCGTAATGCTACATAACGTTATACGCTATAGCGTAATGCTACATAACGTTATACGTTATAAGGTAATAGTATATAACGGTATACATTATAACGTAATGCTACATAACGTTATACGTTATAAGGTAATAGTATATAACGTTATACGTTATAACGTAGTGCTACATAACGTTATACGTTATAACGTAATAGTATACAACGTTATACGTTATAACGTAATGCTACATAACGTTATACGTTATAAGGTAATAGTATATAACGTATAACGTTATAAGGTAACAATATATAACGAAATACGTTATAACGTAATGCTACATAACGTTATACGTTATAAGGTAAGCGTATATAACGTTATACGTTATGGCGTAATGCTACATAACATTATACGTTATAAGGTAATAGTACATAACGTTATACGTTATAACGTAGTGCTACATAACGTTATACGTTATAACGTAATAGTATAAAACGTTATACGTTATAACGTAATGCTACATAACGTTATACGTTATAACGTAATAGTATACAACGTTATACGTTATAACGTAATGCTACATAACGTTATACGTTATAACGTCGTGCTACGTAACGTTATACGTTATAACGTAATAGCATACAACGTTATACGTTATAACGTAATGCTACATAACGTTATACGTTATAACGTAATAGTATACAACGTTATACGTTTTAACGTAATGCTATCTAACGTTATACGTTATAACGTAATAGTATAAAAGTTATACGATATAACGTAGTGCTACATAACGTTATACGTTATAACGTAGTGCTACATAACGTTATACATTATAAGGTAATAGTATATAACGTTATACGTTATAACGTAGTGCTACATAACGTTATACGTTATAACGTAATAGTATACAACGTCATACGTTATAACGTAATGCTACATAACGTTATACGTTATAACGTAATGCTACATAACGTTATACGTTATAACGTAATAGTATACAACGTTATACGTTATAACCTAATGCTACATAACGTTATGCGTTATAACGTAATAGTATACAACGTTATACGTTATAACGTAATGCTACATAACATTATACGTTATAAGGTTATAGTATACAACGTTATATCTTATAGCATAATGCTACATACCGTTATACGTTATAACGCAATGCTACATAACGTTATACGTTATAAGGTAGTAGTATACAACGTTATACGTTATAACGTAATGCTACATAACGTTATACGTTATATCGTACTAGTATACAACATTATACGTTATAACGTCGTGCTACATAACGTTATACGTTATAACGTAATGCTACATAACGTTATACGTTATAAGGTAGTAGTATACAACGTTATACCTCATAACGTAATGCTACATAACGTTATACGTTATAACGTAATAGTATACAACGTTATACGTTATAACGTAATGCTACATAACGTTATACGTTATAACGTAATGCTACATAACGTTATACGTTATAAGGTAGTAGTATACAACGTTATACGTTATAACGTAATGCTACATAACGTTATACGTTATAAGGTAGTAGTATACAACGTTATACCTCATAACGTAATGCTACATAACGTTATACGTTATAACGTACTAGTATACAACGTTATACGTTATAACGTCGTGCTACATAACGTTATACGTTATAACGTACTAGTATAAAACGTTATACGTTATAACGTCGTGCTACATAACGTTATACGTTATAACGTAATAGTATACAACGTTATACGTTATAACGTAATGCTACATAACGTTATACGTTTTAACGTAATGCTACATAACGTTATACGTTATAAGGTAGTAGTATACAACGTTATACGTTATAACGTAATGCTACATAACGTTATACGTTATAAGGTACTAGTATACAACGTTATACGTTATAACGTCGTGCTACATAACGTTATACGTTATAACGTAATAGTATACAACGTTATACGTTATAACGTAATGCTACATAACGTTGTACGTTATAACGTAATAGTATACAACGTTATACGTTATAACGTAATGCTACATAACGTTATACTTTATAACGTAATAGTATACAACGTTATACGTTATAACGTAATGCTACATAACGTTATACGTTATAACGTAATAGTATACAACGTTATACGTTATAACGTAATGCTACATAACGTTATACGTTATAAGGTAATAGTATACAACGTTATATGTTATAGCATAATGCTACATAACGTTATACGTTATAACGTAATGCTACATAACGTTATACGTTATAAGGTAGTAGTATACAACGTTATACGTTATAACGTAATGCTACATAACGTTATACGTTATAAGGTACTAGTATACAACGTTATACGTTATAACGTCGTGCTACATAACGTTATACGTTATAACGTAATAGTATACAACGTTATACGTTATAACGTAATGCTACATAACGTTATACGTTATAACGTAATAGTATACACCGTTATACGTTATAACGTCGTGCTACATAACGTTATACGTTATAAGGTACTAGTATACAACGTTATACGTTATAACGTAATGCTACATAACGTTATACGTTATAACGCAATAGTATACATCGTTATACGTTATAACGTAATGCTACATAACGTTATACGTTAAAAGGTAATAGTATATAACGTTATACGTTATAACGCAGTGCTACATAACGTTATACGTTATAAGGTAATAGTATATAACGTTATACGTTATAACGTAATGCTACATAACGTAATACGTTATAAGGTAACAGTACATAGCGTTATACGATATAACGTAGTGCTTCATAACGTTATACGTTATAACGTGGTGCTACATAACGTTATACGTTATAACGTAGTGCTACATAACGTTATACGTTATAACGTAATGCTCCATAACGTTATACGTTATAAGGTACTAGTATGCAACGTTATACGTTATAACCTAATGCTACATAACGTTATACGCTATAGCGTAATGCTACATAACGTTATACGTTATAAGGTAATAGTATATAACGGTATACGTTATAACGTAATGCTACATAACGTTATACGTTATAAGGTAATAGTATATAACGTTATACGTTATAACGTAGTGCTACATAACGTTATACGTTATAACGTAATAGTATACAACGTTGTACGTGATAACGTAATGCTACATAACGTTATACTTTATAAGGTAATAGTATATAACGTATAACGTTATAAGGTAACAATATATAACGAAATACGTAATAACGTAATGCTACATAACGTTACACGTTATAAGGTAAGCGTATATAACGTTATACGTTATGGCGTAATGCTACATAACATTATACGTTATAAGGTAATAGTATATAACGTATAACGTTATATGGTAACAATATATAACGATATACGTTATAACGTAATGCTACATAACGTTGTACGTTATAAGGTAACAGTATATAACGTTATACGTTAGAACGTAATGCTACATAACGTTATACGATATAAGGTAATAGTATATAACGATATACGTTATAACGTAGTGCTACATAACGTTGTACGTTATAAGGTAAGAGTATATAACGTTATACGTTATTACGTAATGCTACATAACGTTGTACGTTATAAGGCAATAGTATATAACGTTATACGTTATAACGTAGTGCTACATAACGTTATACGTTATAACGTAATAGTATAGAACGTTATACGTTATAACGTAATGCTACATAACGTTATACGTTATAACGTAATAGTATACAACGTTATATGTTATAACGTAATGCTACATAACGTTATACGTTATAACGTAATAGTATACAACGTTATACGTTATAACGTAATGCTACATAACGTTATACGTTATAACGTAATGCTACATAACGTTATACGTTATAAGGTAGTAGTATACAACGTTATACGTTATAACGTAATGCTACATAACGTTATACGTTATAAGGTACTAGTATACAACGTTATACGTTATAACGTCGTGCTACATAACGTTATACGTTATAACGTAATAGTATACAACGTTATACGTTATAACGTAATGCTACATAACGTTATACGTTATAAGGTAATAGTATACAACGTTATATGTTATAGCATAATGCTACATAACGTTATACGTTATAACGTAATGCTACATAACGTTATACGTTATAAGGTAGTAGTATACAACGTTATACGTTATAACGTAATGCTACATAACGTTATACGTTATAAGGTACTAGTATACAACGTTATACGTTATAACGTCGTGCTACATAACGTTATACGTTATAACGTAATAGTATACAACGTTATACGTTATAACGTAATGCTACATAACGTTATACGTTATAACGTAATAGTATACACCGTTATACGTTATAACGTCGTGCTACATAACGTTATACGTTATAACGTAATAGTATAGAACGTTATACGTTATAACGTAATGCTACATAACGTTATACGTTATAACGTAATAGTATACAACGTTATATGTTATAACGTAATGCTACATAACGTTATACGTTATAACGTAATAGTATACAACGTTATACGTTATAACGTAATGCTACATAACGTTATACGTTATAACGTAATGCTACATAACGTTATACGTTATAAGGTAGTAGTATACAACGTTATACGTTATAACGTAATGCTACATAACGTTATACGTTATAAGGTACTAGTATACAACGTTATACGTTATAACGTCGTGCTACATAACGTTATACGTTATAACGTAATAGTATACAACGTTATACGTTATAACGTAATGCTACATAACGTTATACGTTATAAGGTAATAGTATACAACGTTATATGTTATAGCATAATGCTACATAACGTTATACGTTATAACGTAATGCTACATAACGTTATACGTTATAAGGTAGTAGTATACAACGTTATACGTTATAACGTAATGCTACATAACGTTATACGTTATAAGGTACTAGTATACAACGTTATACGTTATAACGTCGTGCTACATAACGTTATACGTTATAACGTAATAGTATACAACGTTATACGTTATAACGTAATGCTACATAACGTTATACGTTATAACGTAATAGTATACACCGTTATACGTTATAACGTCGTGCTACATAACGTTATACGTTATAAGGTACTAGTATACAACGTTATACGTTATAACGTAATGCTACATAACGTTATACGTTATAACGCAATAGTATACATCGTTATACGTTATAACGTAATGCTACATAACGTTATACGTTAAAAGGTAATAGTATATAACGTTATACGTTATAACGCAGTGCTACATAACGTTATACGTTATAAGGTAATAGTATATAACGTTATACGTTATTACGTAATGCTACATAACGTTGTACGTTATAAGGCAATAGTATATAACGTTATACGTTATAACGTAGTGCTACATAACGTTATACGTTATAACGTAATAGTATAGAACGTTATACGTTATAACGTAATGCTACATAACGTTATACGTTATAACGTAATAGTATACAACGTTATATGTTATAACGTAATGCTACATAACGTTATACGTTATAACGTAATAGTATACAACGTTATACGTTATAACGTAATGCTACATAACGTTATACGTTATAACGTAATGCTACATAACGTTATACGTTATAAGGTAGTAGTATACAACGTTATACGTTATAACGTAATGCTACATAACGTTATACGTTATAAGGTACTAGTATACAACGTTATACGTTATAACGTCGTGCTACATAACGTTATACGTTATAACGTAATAGTATACAACGTTATACGTTATAACGTAATGCTACATAACGTTATACGTTATAAGGTAATAGTATACAACGTTATATGTTATAGCATAATGCTACATAACGTTATACGTTATAACGTAATGCTACATAACGTTATACGTTATAAGGTAGTAGTATACAACGTTATACGTTATAACGTAATGCTACATAACGTTATACGTTATAAGGTACTAGTATACAACGTTATACGTTATAACGTCGTGCTACATAACGTTATACGTTATAACGTAATAGTATACAACGTTATACGTTATAACGTAATGCTACATAACGTTATACGTTATAACGTAATAGTATACACCGTTATACGTTATAACGTCGTGCTACGTAACGTTATACGTTATAACGTAATAGTATAGAACGTTATACGTTATAACGTAATGCTACATAACGTTATACGTTATAACGTAATAGTATACAACGTTATATGTTATAACGTAATGCTACATAACGTTATACGTTATAACGTAATAGTATACAACGTTATACGTTATAACGTAATGCTACATAACGTTATACGTTATAACGTAATGCTACATAACGTTATACGTTATAAGGTAGTAGTATACAACGTTATACGTTATAACGTAATGCTACATAACGTTATACGTTATAAGGTACTAGTATACAACGTTATACGTTATAACGTCGTGCTACATAACGTTATACGTTATAACGTAATAGTATACAACGTTATACGTTATAACGTAATGCTACATAACGTTGTACGTTATAAGGTAAGAGTATATAACGTTATACGTTATTACGTAATGCTACATAACGTTGTACGTTATAAGGCAATAGTATATAACGTTATACGTTATAACGTAGTGCTACATAACGTTATACGTTATAACGTAATAGTATAGAACGTTATACGTTATAACGTAATGCTACATAACGTTATACGTTATAACGTAATAGTATACAACGTTATATGTTATAACGTAATGCTACATAACGTTATACGTTATAACGTAATAGTATACAACGTTATACGTTATAACGTAATGCTACATAACGTTATACGTTATAACGTAATGCTACATAACGTTATACGTTATAAGGTAGTAGTATACAACGTTATACGTTATAACGTAATGCTACATAACGTTATACGTTATAAGGTACTAGTATACAACGTTATACGTTATAACGTCGTGCTACATAACGTTATACGTTATAACGTAATAGTATACAACGTTATACGTTATAACGTAATGCTACATAACGTTATACGTTATAAGGTAATAGTATACAACGTTATATGTTATAGCATAATGCTACATAACGTTATACGTTATAACGTAATGCTACATAACGTTATACGTTATAAGGTAGTAGTATACAACGTTATACGTTATAACGTAATGCTACATAACGTTATACGTTATAAGGTACTAGTATACAACGTTATACGTTATAACGTCGTGCTACATAACGTTATACGTTATAACGTAATAGTATACAACGTTATACGTTATAACGTAATGCTACATAACGTTATACGTTATAACGTAATAGTATACACCGTTATACGTTATAACGTCGTGCTACATAACGTTATACGTTATAACGTAATAGTATAGAACGTTATACGTTATAACGTAATGCTACATAACGTTATACGTTATAACGTAATAGTATACAACGTTATATGTTATAACGTAATGCTACATAACGTTATACGTTATAACGTAATAGTATACAACGTTATACGTTATAACGTAATGCTACATAACGTTATACGTTATAACGTAATGCTACATAACGTTATACGTTATAAGGTAGTAGTATACAACGTTATACGTTATAACGTAATGCTACATAACGTTATACGTTATAAGGTACTAGTATACAACGTTATACGTTATAACGTCGTGCTACATAACGTTATACGTTATAACGTAATAGTATACAACGTTATACGTTATAACGTAATGCTACATAACGTTATACGTTATAAGGTAATAGTATACAACGTTATATGTTATAGCATAATGCTACATAACGTTATACGTTATAACGTAATGCTACATAACGTTATACGTTATAAGGTAGTAGTATACAACGTTATACGTTATAACGTAATGCTACATAACGTTATACGTTATAAGGTACTAGTATACAACGTTATACGTTATAACGTCGTGCTACATAACGTTATACGTTATAACGTAATAGTATACAACGTTATACGTTATAACGTAATGCTACATAACGTTATACGTTATAACGTAATAGTATACACCGTTATACGTTATAACGTCGTGCTACATAACGTTATACGTTATAAGGTACTAGTATACAACGTTATACGTTATAACGTAATGCTACATAACGTTATACGTTATAACGCAATAGTATACATCGTTATACGTTATAACGTAATGCTACATAACGTTATACGTTAAAAGGTAATAGTATATAACGTTATACGTTATAACGCAGTGCTACATAACGTTATACGTTATAAGGTAATAGTATATAACGTTATACGTTATTACGTAATGCTACATAACGTTGTACGTTATAAGGCAATAGTATATAACGTTATACGTTATAACGTAGTGCTACATAACGTTATACGTTATAACGTAATAGTATAGAACGTTATACGTTATAACGTAATGCTACATAACGTTATACGTTATAACGTAATAGTATACAACGTTATATGTTATAACGTAATGCTACATAACGTTATACGTTATAACGTAATAGTATACAACGTTATACGTTATAACGTAATGCTACATAACGTTATACGTTATAACGTAATGCTACATAACGTTATACGTTATAAGGTAGTAGTATACAACGTTATACGTTATAACGTAATGCTACATAACGTTATACGTTATAAGGTACTAGTATACAACGTTATACGTTATAACGTCGTGCTACATAACGTTATACGTTATAACGTAATAGTATACAACGTTATACGTTATAACGTAATGCTACATAACGTTATACGTTATAAGGTAATAGTATACAACGTTATATGTTATAGCATAATGCTACATAACGTTATACGTTATAACGTAATGCTACATAACGTTATACGTTATAAGGTAGTAGTATACAACGTTATACGTTATAACGTAATGCTACATAACGTTATACGTTATAAGGTACTAGTATACAACGTTATACGTTATAACGTCGTGCTACATAACGTTATACGTTATAACGTAATAGTATACAACGTTATACGTTATAACGTAATGCTACATAACGTTATACGTTATAACGTAATAGTATACACCGTTATACGTTATAACGTCGTGCTACGTAACGTTATACGTTATAACGTAATAGTATAGAACGTTATACGTTATAACGTAATGCTACATAACGTTATACGTTATAACGTAATAGTATACAACGTTATATGTTATAACGTAATGCTACATAACGTTATACGTTATAACGTAATAGTATACAACGTTATACGTTATAACGTAATGCTACATAACGTTATACGTTATAACGTAATGCTACATAACGTTATACGTTATAAGGTAGTAGTATACAACGTTATACGTTATAACGTAATGCTACATAACGTTATACGTTATAAGGTACTAGTATACAACGTTATACGTTATAACGTCGTGCTACATAACGTTATACGTTATAACGTAATAGTATACAACGTTATACGTTATAACGTAATGCTACATAACGTTATACGTTATAAGGTAATAGTATACAACGTTATATGTTATAGCATAATGCTACATAACGTTATACGTTATAACGTAATGCTACATAACGTTATACGTTATAAGGTAGTAGTATACAACGTTATACGTTATAACGTAATGCTACATAACGTTATACGTTATAAGGTACTAGTATACAACGTTATACGTTATAACGTCGTGCTACATAACGTTATACGTTATAACGTAATAGTATACAACGTTATACGTTATAACGTAATGCTACATAACGTTATACGTTATAACGTAATAGTATACACCGTTATACGTTATAACGTCGTGCTACATAACGTTATACGTTATAAGGTACTAGTATACAACGTTATACGTTATAACGTAATGCTACATAACGTTATACGTTATAACGCAATAGTATACATCGTTATACGTTATAACGTAATGCTACATAACGTTATACGTTAAAAGGTAATAGTATATAACGTTATACGTTATAACGCAGTGCTACATAACGTTATACGTTATAAGGTAATAGTATATAACGTTATACGTTATAACGTAATGCTACATAACGTAATACGTTATAAGGTAACAGTACATAGCGTTATACGATATAACGTAGTGCTTCATAACGTTATACGTTATAACGTGGTGCTACATAACGTTATACGTTATAACGTAGTGCTACATAACGTTATACGTTATAACGTAATGCTCCATAACGTTATACGTTATAAGGTACTAGTATGCAACGTTATACGTTATAACCTAATGCTACATAACGTTATACGCTATAGCGTAATGCTACATAACGTTATACGTTATAAGGTAATAGTATATAACGGTATACGTTATAACGTAATGCTACATAACGTTATACGTTATAAGGTAATAGTATATAACGTTATACGTTATAACGTAGTGCTACATATCGTTATACGTTATAACGTAATAGTATACAACGTTGTACGTGATAACGTAATGCTACATAACGTTATACTTTATAAGGTAATAGTATATAACGTATAACGTTATAAGGTAACAATATATAACGATATACGTTATAACGTAATGCTACATAACGTTGTACGTTATAAGGTAACAGTATATAACGTTATACGTTAGAACGTAATGCTACATAACGTTATACGATATAAGGTAATAGTATATAACGATATACGTTATAACGTAGTGCTACATAACGTTGTACGTTATAAGGTAAGAGTATATAACGTTATACGTTATTACGTAATGCTACATAACGTTGTACGTTATAAGGCAATAGTATATAACGTTATACGTTATAACGTAGTGCTACATAACGTTATACGTTATAACGTAATAGTATAGAACGTTATACGTTATAACGTAATGCTACATAACGTTATACGTTATAACGTAATAGTATACAACGTTATATGTTATAACGTAATGCTACATAACGTTATACGTTATAACGTAATAGTATACAACGTTATACGTTATAACGTAATGCTACATAACGTTATACGTTATAACGTAATGCTACATAACGTTATACGTTATAAGGTAGTAGTATACAACGTTATACGTTATAACGTAATGCTACATAACGTTATACGTTATAAGGTACTAGTATACAACGTTATACGTTATAACGTCGTGCTACATAACGTTATACGTTATAACGTAATAGTATACAACGTTATACGTTATAACGTAATGCTACATAACGTTGTACGTTATAACGTAATAGTATACAACGTTATACGTTATAACGTAATGCTACATAACGTTATACGTTATAACGTAATAGTATACAACGTTATACGTTATAACGTAATGCTACATAACGTTATACGTTATAACGTAATAGTATACAACGTTATACGTTATAACGTAATGCTACATAACGTTATACGTTATAAGGTAATAGTATACAACGTTATATGTTATAGCATAATGCTACATAACGTTATACGTTATAACGTAATGCTACATAACGTTATACGTTATAAGGTACTAGTATACAACGTTATACGTTATAACGTAATGCTACATAACGTTATACGTTATAACGCAATAGTATACATCGTTATACGTTATAACGTAATGCTACATAACGTTATACGTTAAAAGGTAATAGTATATAACGTTATACGTTATAACGCAGTGCTACATAACGTTATACGTTATAAGGTAATAGTATATAACGTTATACGTTATAACGTAATGCTACATAACGTAATACGTTATAAGGTAACAGTACATAGCGTTATACGATATAACGTAGTGCTACATAACGTTATACGTTATAACGTGGTGCTACATAACGTTATACGTTATAACGTAGTGCTACATAACGTTATACGTTATAACGTAATGCTCCATAACGTTATACGTTATAAGGTACTAGTATGCAACGTTATACGTTATAACCTAATGCTACATAACGTTATACGCTATAGCGTAATGCTACATAACGTTATACGTTATAAGGTAATAGTATATAACGGTATACGTTATAACGTAATGCTACATAACGTTATACGTTATAAGGTAATAGTATATAACGTTATACGTTATAACGTAGTGCTACATAACGTTATACGTTATAACGTAATAGTATACAACGTTATACGTGATAACGTAATGCTACATAACGTTATACTTTATAAGGTAATAGTATATAACGTATAACGTTATAAGGTAACAATATATAACGAAATACGTAATAACGTAATGCTACATAACGTTACACGTTATAAGGTAAGCGTATATAACGTTATACGTTATGGCGTAATGCTACATAACATTATACGTTATAAGGTAATAGTATATAACGTATAACGTTATATGGTAACAATATATAACGATATAAGTTATAACGTAATGCTACATAACGTTGTACGTTATAAGGTAACAGTATATAACGTTATACGTTAGAACGTAATGCTACATAACGTTATACGATATAAGGTAATAGTATATAACGATATACGTTATAACGTAGTGCTACATAACGTTGTACGTTATAAGGTAAGAGTATATAACGTTATACGTTATTACGTAATGCTACATAACGTTGTACGTTATAAGGCAATAGTATATAACGTTATACGTTATAACGTAGTGCTACATAACGTTATACGTTATAACGTAATAGTATAGAACGTTATACGTTATAAGGTAATGCTACATAACGTTATACGTTATAACGTAATAGTATACAACGTTATATGTTATAACGTAATGCTACATAACGTTATACGTTATAACGTAATAGTATACAACGTTATACGTTATAACGTAATGCTACATAACGTTATACGTTATAAGGTAATAGTATACCACGTTATACGTTATAACGTAATGCTACATAACGTTATACGTTATAAGGTACTAGTATACAACGTTATACGTTATAACCTAATGCTACATAACGTTATACGTTATAACGTAATAGTATACAACGTTATATGTTATAACGTAATGCTACATAACGTTATACGTTATAACGTAATAGTATACAACGTTATACGTTATAACGTAATGCTACATAACGTTATACGTTATAAGGTAATAGTATACCACGTTATACGTTATAACGTAATGCTACATAACGTTATACGTTATAAGGTACTAGTATACAACGTTATACGTTATAACGTAATGCTACATAACGTTATACGTTATAAGGTACTAGTATACAACGTTATACGTTATAACGTCGTGCTACATAACGTTATACGTTATAACGTAATAGTATACAACGTTATACGTTATAACGTAATGCTACATAACGTTGTACGTTATAACGTAATAGTATACAACGTTATACGTTATAACGTAATGCTACATAACGTTATACGTTATAACGTAATAGTATACAACGTTATACGTTATAACGTAATGCTACATAACGTTATACGTTATAACGTAATAGTATACAACGTTATACGTTATAACGTAATGCTACATAACGTTATACGTTATAAGGTAATAGTATACAACGTTATATGTTATAGCATAATGCTACATAACGTTATACGTTATAATGTAATGCTACATAACGTTATACGTTATAAGGTACTAGTATACAACGTTATACGTTATAACGTAATGCTACATAACGTTATACGTTATAACGCAATAGTATACATCGTTATACGTTATAACGTAATGCTACATAACGTTATACGTTATAACGTAATAGTATACAACGTTATATGTTATAACGTAATGCTACATAACGTTATACGTTATAACGTAATAGTATACAACGTTATACGTTATAACGTAATGCTACATAACGTTATACGTTATAAGGTAATAGTATACCACGTTATACGTTATAACGTAATGCTACATAACGTTATACGTTATAAGGTACTAGTATACAACGTTATACGTTATAACCTAATGCTACATAACGTTATACGTTATAACGTAATAGTATACAACGTTATATGTTATAACGTAATGCTACATAACGTTATACGTTATAACGTAATAGTATACAACGTTATACGTTATAACGTAATGCTACATAACGTTATACGTTATAAGGTAATAGTATACCACGTTATACGTTATAACGTAATGCTACATAACGTTATACGTTATAAGGTACTAGTATACAACGTTATACGTTATAACCTAATGCTACATAACGTTATACGTTATAACGTAATAGTATATAACGTTATACGTTATAACGCAGTGCTACATAACGTTATACGTTATAAGGTAATAGTATATAACGTTATACGTTATAACGTAATGCTACATAACGTAATACGTTATAAGGTAACAGTACATAGCGTTATACAATATAACGTAGTGCTACATAACGTTATACGTTATAACGTGGTGCTACATAACGTTATACGTTATAACGTAGTGCTACATAACGTTATACGTTATAACGTAATGCTCCATAACGTTATACGTTATAAGGTACTAGTATGCAACGTTATACGTTATAACCTAATGCTACATAACGTTATACGCTATAGCGTAATGCTACATAACGTTATACGTTATAAGGTAATAGTATATAACGGTATACGTTATAACGTAATGCTACATAACGTTATACGTTATAAGGTAATAGTATATAACGTTATACGTTATAACGTAGTGCTACATAACGTTATACGTTATAACGTAATAGTATACAACGTTATACGTGATAACGTAATGCTACATAACGTTATACTTGATAAGGTAATAGTATATAACGTATAACGTTATAAGGTAACAATATATAACGAAATACGTAATAACGTAATGCTACATAACGTTACACGTTATAAGGTAAGCGTATATAACGTTATACGTTATGGCGTAATGCTACATAACATTATACGTTATAAGGTAATAGTATATAACGTATAACGTTATATGGTAACAATATATAACGATATAAGTTATAACGTAATGCTACATAACGTTGTACGTTATAAGGTAACAGTATATAACGTTATACGTTAGAACGTAATGCTACATAACGTTATACGATATAAGGTAATAGTATATAACGATATACGTTATAACGTAGTGCTACATAACGTTGTACGTTATAAGGTAAGAGTATATAACGTTATACGTTATTACGTAATGCTACATAACGTTGTACGTTATAAGGCAATAGTATATAACGTTATACGTTATAACGTAGTGCTACATAACGTTATACGTTATAACGTAATAGTATAGAACGTTATACGTTATAAGGTAATGCTACATAACGTTATACGTTATAACGTAATAGTATACAACGTTATATGTTATAACGTAATGCTACATAACGTTATACGTTATAACGTAATAGTATACAACGTTATACGTTATAACGTAATGCTACATAACGTTATACGTTATAAGGTAATAGTATACCACGTTATACGTTATAACGTAATGCTACATAACGTTATACGTTATAAGGTACTAGTATACAACGTTATACGTTATAACCTAATGCTACATAACGTTATACGTTATAACGTAATAGTATACAACGTTATATGTTATAACGTAATGCTACATAACGTTATACGTTATAACGTAATAGTATACAACGTTATACGTTATAACGTAATGCTACATAACGTTATACGTTATAAGGTAATAGTATACCACGTTATACGTTATAACGTAATGCTACATAACGTTATACGTTATAAGGTACTAGTATACAACGTTATACGTTATAACCTAATGCTACATAACGTTATACGTTATAACGTAATAGTATACAACGTTATATGTTATAACGTAATGCTACATAACGTTATACGTTATAACGTAATAGTATATAACGTTATACGTTAGAACGTAATGCTACATAACGTTATACGATATAAGGTAATAGTATATAACGATATACGTTATAACGTAGTGCTACATAACGTTGTACGTTATAAGGTAAGAGTATATAACGTTATACGTTATTACGTAATGCTACATAACGTTGTACGTTATAAGGCAATAGTATATAACGTTATACGTTATAACGTAGTGCTACATAACGTTATACGTTATAACGTAATAGTATAGAACGTTATACGTTATAACGTAATGCTACATAACGTTATACGTTATAACGTAATAGTATACAACGTTATATGTTATAACGTAATGCTACATAACGTTATACGTTATAACGTAATAGTATACAACGTTATACGTTATAACGTAATGCTACATAACGTTATACGTTATAAGGTAATAGTATACCACGTTATACGTTATAACGTAATGCTAGATAACGTTATACGTTATAAGGTACTAGTATACAACGTTATACGTTATAACCTAATGCTACATAACGTTATACGTTATAAGGTAATAGTATACAACGTATAACGTTATAAGGTAACAATATATAAGGATATACGTTATAACGTAGTGCTACATAACGTTGTACGTTATAAGGTAAGAGTATATAACGTTATACGTTATAACGTAATAGTATACAACGAAATACGTTATAAGGTACTAGTATACAACGTTATACGTTATAACGTCGTGCTACATAACGTTATACGTTATAACGTAATAGTATACAACGTTATACGTTATAACGTAATGCTACATAACGTTATACGTTATAACGTAATAGTCTACACCGTTATACGTTATAACGTCGTGCTACATAACGTTATACGTTATAAGGTACTAGTATACAACGTTATACGTTATAACGTAATGCTACATAACGTTATACGTTATAACGCAATAGTATACATCGTTATACGTTATAACGTAATGCTACATAACGTTATACGTTAAAAGGTAATAGTATATAACGTTATACGTTATAACGCAGTGCTACATAACGTTATACGTTATAAGGTAATAGTATATAACGTTATACGTTATAACGTAATGCTACATAACGTAATACGTTATAAGGTAACAGTACATAGCGTTATACGATATAACGTAGTGCTACATAACGTTATACGTTATAACGTGGTGCTACATAACGTTATACGTTATAACGTAGTGCTACATAACGTTATACGTTATAACGTAATGCTCCATAACGTTATACGTTATAAGGTACTAGTATGCAACGTTATACGTTATAACCTAATGCTACATAACGTTATACGCTATAGCGTAATGCTACATAACGTTATACGTTATAAGGTAATAGTATATAACGGTATACGTTATAACGTAATGCTACATAACGTTATACGTTATAAGGTAATAGTATATAACGTTATACGTTATAACGTAGTGCTACATAACGTTATACGTTATAACGTAATAGTATACAACGTTATACGTGATAACGTAATGCTACATAACGTTATACTTTATAAGGTAATAGTATATAACGTATAACGTTATAAGGTAACAATATATAACGAAATACGTAATAACGTAATGCTACATAACGTTACACGTTATAAGGTAAGCGTATATAACGTTATACGTTATGGCGTAATGCTACATAACATTATACGTTATAAGGTAATAGTATATAACGTATAACGTTATATGGTAACAATATATAACGATATACGTTATAACGTAATGCTACATAACGTTGTACGTTATAAGGTAACAGTATATAACGTTATACGTTAGAACGTAATGCTACATAACGTTATACGATATAAGGTAATAGTATATAACGATATACGTTATAACGTAGTGCTACATAACGTTGTACGTTATAAGGTAAGAGTATATAACGTTATACGTTATTACGTAATGCTACATAACGTTGTACGTTATAAGGTAATAGTATATAACGTTATACGTTATAACGTAGTGCTACATAACGTTATACGTTATAACGTAATAGTATAGAACGTTATACGTTATAACGTAATGCTACATAACGTTATACGTTATAACGTAATGCTACATAACGTTATACGTTATAACGTAATAGTATACAACGGAATACGTTATAACGTAATAGTATACAACGAAATACGTTATAACGTAATGCTACATAACGTTATACGTTATAAGGTAATAGTATATAACGTTATACGTTATAGCGTTATGCTACATAACGTTATACGTTATAAGGTAATAGTATATAGCGTTATACGTTATAACGTAATGCTACATAACGTAATACGTTATAAGGTAACAGTACATAGCGTTATACGATATAACGTAGTGCTACATAACGTTATACGTTATAACGTGGTGCTACATAACGTTATACGTTATAACGTCGTGCTACATAACGTTATACGTTATAAGGTAATAGTATACAACGTTATATGTTATAGCATAATGCTACATAACGTTATACGTTATAAGCTAATACTATACAACGATATACGTTATAACGTAATGCTACATAACGTTATACGTTATAAGGTAATAGTATATAACGCTATACGTTATAACGTAATGCTACATAACGTTATACGTTTTGAGGTAGTAGTATATAACGTTATACGTTATGACGTAGTGCTACATAACGTTATACGTAATAACGTAATGCTACATAACGTTATACGTTATAACGTAATGCTACATAACGTTATACGTTATGAGGTAATAGTATATAACGTTATACGTTATAACGTAGTGCTACGTAACGTTATACGTTATAAGGTAATAGTATATAACGCTATACGTTATAACGTAATGCTACATAACGTTATACGTTTTGAGGTAGTAGTATATAACGTTATACGTTATAACGTAGTGCTACATAACGTTATACGTAATAACGTAATGCTACATAACGTTATACGTTATAACGTAATCGTATACAACATTGTACGTTATAGCGTAATGCTACATAACGTTATACGCTATAAGGTAGTAGTATACAACGTTATACGTTATAACGTAATGCTACAAAACCTTATACGTTAGAACGTAATGCTACATAACGTTATACTTTATAAGGTAATAGTATATAACGTATAACGTTATAAGGTAACAATATATAACGAAATACGTAATAACGTAATGCTACATAACGTTACACGTTATAAGGTAAGCGTATATAACGTTATACGTTATGGCGTAATGCTACATAACATTATACGTTATAAGGTAATAGTATATAACGTATAACGTTATATGGTAACAATATATAACGATATACGTTATAACGTATTGCTACATAACGTTGTACGTTATAAGGTAACAGTATATAACGTTATACGTTAGAACGTAATGCTACATAACGTTATACGATATAAGGTAATAGTATATAACGATATACGTTATAACGTAATGCTACATAACGTTGTACGTTATAAGGTAAGAGTATATAACGTTATACGTTATTACGTAATGCTACATAACGTTGTACGTTATAAGGTAATAGTATATAACGTTATACGTTATAACGTAGTGCTACATAACGTTATACGTTATAACGTAATAGTATAGAACGTTATACGTTATAACGTAATGCTACATAACGTTATACGTTATAACGTAATGCTACATAACGTTATACGTTATAACGTAATAGTATACAACGTTATACGTTATAACCTAATGCTACATAACGTTATACGTTATAACGTAATAGTATACAACGGAATACGTTATAACGTAATAGTATACAACGAAATACGTTATAACGTAATGCTACATAACGTTATACGTTATAAGGTAATAGTATATAACGTTATACGTTATAACGTAGTGCTACATAACGTTATACGTTATAACGTAATAGTATAGAACGTTATACGTTATAACGTAATGCTACATAACGTTATACGTTATAACGTAATGCTACATAACGTTATACGTTATAACGTAATGCTACATAACGTTATACGTTATAACGTAATAGTATACAACGTTATACGTTATAACCTAATGCTACATAACGTTATACGTTATAACGTAATAGTATACAACGGAATACGTTATAACGTAATAGTATACAACGAAATACGTTATAACGTAATGCTACATAACGTTATACGTTATAAGGTAATAGTATACAACGAAATACGTTATAACGTAATGCTACATAACGTTATACGTTATAAGGTAATAGTATATAACGTTATACGTTATAGCGTAATGCTACATAACGTTATACGTTATAAGGTAATAGTATATAACGTTATACGTTATAACGTAATGCTACATAACGTTATACGTTATAACGTAATAGTATACAACGTTATACGTTATAACCTAATGCTACATAACGTTATACGTTATAACGTAATAGTATACAACGGAATACGTTATAACGTAATAGTATACAACGAAATACGTTATAACGTAATGCTACATAACGTTATACGTTATAAGGTAATAGTATATAACGTTATACGTTATAGCGTTATGCTACATAACGTTATACGTTATAAGGTAATAGTATATAGCGTTATACGTTATAACGTAATGCTACATAACGTAATACGTTATAAGGTAACAGTACATAGCGTTATACGATATAACGTAGTGCTACATAACGTTATACGTTATAACGTGGTGCTACATAACGTTATACGTTATAACGTCGTGCTACATAACGTTATACGTTATAAGGTAATAGTATATAACGTTATATGTTATAGCATAATGCTACATAACGTTATACGTTATAAGCTAATACTATACAACGTTATACGTTATAACGTAATGCTACATAACGTTATACGTTATAAGCTAATACTATACAACGTTATACGTTATAACGTAATGCTACATAACGTTATACGTTATAACGTAATAGTATACAACGTTATACGTTATAAGGTAATGCTACATAACGTTATACGTTATAAGGTAATAGTATATAACGTTATACGTTATCGCGTAATGCTATATAACGTTATACATTATAAGGTAATTGCATATAACGTTATACGTTATAACGTAATGCTACATAACGTTATACGTTATGAGGTAATAGTATATAACGTTATACGTTATAACGTAGTGCTACGTAACGTTATACGTTATAAGGTAATAGTATATAACGCTATACGTTATAACGTAATGCTACATAACGTTATACGTTATAACGCAATAGTATACATCGTTATACGTTATAACGTAATGCTACATAACGTTATACGTTAAAAGGTAATAGTATAAAACGTTATACGTTATAACGCAGTGCTACATAACGTTATACGTTATAAGGTAATAGTATATAACGTTATACGTTATAACGTAGTGCTACATAACGTTATACGTTATAACGTAATAGTATACAACGTTATACGTGATAACGTAATGCTACATAACGTTATACTTTATAAGGTAATAGTATATAACGTATAACGTTATAAGGTAACAATATATAACGAAATACGTAATAACGTAATGCTACATAACGTTACACGTTATAAGGTAAGCGTATATAACGTTATACGTTATGGCGTAATGCTACATAACATTATACGTTATGAGGTAATAGTATATAACGTATAACGTTATAAGGTAACAATATATAACGAAATACGTAATAACGTAATATTACATAACGTTACACGTTATAAGGTAAGCGTATATAACGTTATACGTTATGGCGTAATGCTACATAACATTATACGTTATAAGGTAATAGTATATAACGTATAACGTTATAAGGTAACAATATATAACGAAATACGTAATAACGTAATGCTACATAACGTTACACGTTATAAGGTAAGCGTATATAACGTTATACGTTATGGCGTAATGCTACATAACATTATACGTTATAAGGTAATAGTATATAACGTATAACGTTATATGGTAACAATATATAACGATATACGTTATAACGTAATGCTACATAACGTTGTACGTTATAAGGTAACAGTATATAACGTTATACGTTAGAACGTAATGCTACATAACGTTATACGATATAAGGTAATAGTATATAACGATATACGTTATAACGTAGTGCTACATAACGTTGTACGTTATAAGGTAAGAGTATATAACGTTATACGTTATTACGTAATGCTACATAACGTTGTACGTTATAAGGTAATAGTATATAACGTTATACGTTATAACGTAGTGCTACATAACGTTATACGTTATAACGTAATAGTAAAGAACGTTATACGTTATAACGTAATGCTACATAACGTTATACGTTATAACGTAATAGTATACAACGTTATATGTTATAACGTAATGCTACATAACGTTATACGTTATAACGTAATAGTATACAACGTTATACGTTATAACGTAATGCTACATAACGTTATACGTTATAAGGTAATAGTATACCACGTTATACGTTATAACGTAATGCTACATAACGTTATACGTTATAAGGTACTAGTATACAACGTTATACGTTATAACCTAATGCTACATAACGTTATACGTTATAAGGTAATAGTATACAACGTATAACGTTATAAGGTAACAATATATAAGGATATACGTTATAACGTAATGCTACATAACGTTATACGTTATAAGGTAATAGTATATAACGTTATACGTTATAGCGTAATGCTACATAACGTTATACGTTATAAGGTAATAGTATATAACGTTATACGTTATAACGTAATGCTACATAACGTTATACGTTATAACGTAATAGTATACAACGTTATACGTTATAACCTAATGCTACATAACGTTATACGTTATAACGTAATAGTATACAACGGAATACGTTATAACGTAATAGTATACAACGAAATACGTTATAACGTAATGCTACATAACGTTATACGTTATAAGGTAATAGTATATAACGTTATACGTTATAGCGTTATGCTACATAACGTTATACGTTATAAGGTAATAGTATATAGCGTTATACGTTATAACGTAATGCTACATAACGTAATACGTTATAAGGTAACAGTACATAGCGTTATACGATATAACGTAGTGCTACATAACGTTATACGTTATAACGTCGTGCTACATAACGTTATACGTTATAAGGTAATAGTATACAACGTTATATGTTATAGCATAATGCTACATAACGTTATACGTTATAAGCTAATACTATACAACGTTATACGTTATAACGTAATGCTACATAACGTTATACGTTATAAGCTAATACTATACAACGTTATACGTTATAACGTAATGCTACATAACGTTATACGTTATAACGTAATAGTATACAACGTTATACGTTATAAGGTAATGCTACATAACGTTATACGTTATAAGGTAATAGTATATAACGTTATACGTTATCGCGTAATGCTACATAACGTTATACATTATAAGGTAATTGCATATAACGTTATACGTTATAACGTAATGCTACATAACGTTATACGTTATGAGGTAATAGTATATAACGTTATACGTTATAACGTAGTGCTACGTAACGTTATACGTTATAAGGTAATAGTATATAACGCTATACGTTATAACGTAATGCTACATAACGTTATACGTTTTGAGGTAGTAGTAGATAACGTTATACGTTATAACGTAGTGCTATATAACGTTATAAGTAATAACGTAATGCTACATAACGTTATACATTATAACGTAACCGTATACAACGTTGTACGTTATAACGTAACGCTACATAACGTTATACGTTATAAGTTAATAGTATCTAACGTTATACGTTATAGCGTAATGCTACATAATGTTATACGTTATAAGGTAATTGTATATAACGTAATACGCTATAACGTAATGCTACATAACGTTATACGTTATAAGGTAATAGTATATAACGTTATACGTTATAACGTAATCGTATACAACGTTATACGTTATAACGTAATGCTACATAACGTTTTACGTTATAAGGTAGTAGTATACAACGTTACACGTTCTAACGTAATGCTACATAACGTTATACGTTATAAGGTAGTAGTATACAACGTTACACGTTATAACGTAATGCTACATAAAGTTATACCTTATAAGCTAATAGTATACAACGTTATACGTTATAACGTAATGCTACATAACGTTATACGTTATAAGGTAATAGTATATAACGTATAACGTTATAAGGTAATAGTATATAACCTTATACGTTATAAGGCAATAGTATATAACGTTATACGTAATGACGTAGAACTACATAACATTGTACGTTATAACGTAATAGTATACAACGTTATACGTTATGAGGTAATAGTATATAACGTTATAGGTTATACGTTATCAGGTAATGGTATATAACGTATGACGTTATAAGATTACAGTATATAACGTATAACGATATAGGGTAATAGTATATAACCTTATTCGTTATAACGTAATGCTACATAACGTTATACGTTATATGGTATTTGTATACAACGTTATACGTTATAACGTAATGAGAGATAACGTATAACGTTCTAAGATAACAGTATATAACGGATAACGATATAAGGTAATAGTATATAATCTTATACGCTATAACGTAATGCTACATAACGTTATACGTTACAAGGTAATAGTATGTAACGTATAACGTTATAAGGTAATAGTATATAACATTATACGTTGTAACGTAATGCTACATAACGTTATACGTTATAACGTAACAGTATGTAACGTTATATGTTATACGGTAATAATATATAATGTTATACGTGGTAACTTAATGCTGCATAACGTTATAAGTTATAACGTAGTGCTACATAACGTTATAAGGTAACAGTATATAACTTCATACGTGATGATGTAATTGAATATAGCGTACAACGTTATAAGGTAATAGTATATAACGTATAACGTTATAAGGTAATAGTATATAACTTAGAACGGTGGGAATGCTTTCTACAGTGTTGGAATGCTTTCTACAGGGTTGGAATGCTTTCTACAGTGTTGTAATGCTTTCTACAGAGTTGGAATACATTCCACAGGGTTGGAAAACGTTTTGCATTGTTAGAATGCTATGTACAGAGTTGGAATGCTTTCGACAGTGTTGGAACACATTTGTACAGAGTTGGAATTCTTTCGACAGGGTTGGAATGCTTTGGACAGAGTTGGAATTCTTTCTACAGGGTTGGAATGCTTTCTACAGGGTTGGAATGCTTTCGACAGGGTTGGAATGCTTTCTACAGGGTTGGAATGCTTCCTACAGGGATGGAATGCTTTCTACAGTGTTGGAATGCTTTGGACAGAGTTGGAATGCTTTCGACAGTGTTGGAAAACATTTGTACAGAGTTGGGATGCTTTGTACAGAGTTCGAATGCTTTGGACAGAGTTGGAATGCTTTGTACAGAGTTCGAATGCTTTGGACAGAGTTGGAATGCTTTCTACAGGGTTGGAATGCTTTCTACAGAGTTGGAATGCTTTCTACAGGGTAGGAATGCTTTCGACAAAGTTGGAATACCTTTGTACAGGGCTGGAAATACTTCCTACAGGGTTGGAATGCTTTCTACAGGGTTGGAATGCTTTCTACAGGGTGGGAATGCTTTCGACAGGGTTGGAATGCTTTCGGCAGAGTTGGAATACCTTTGTACAGAGTCAGAATGTTATGTACAGGGTTGGAGTTCATTCTACAGAGTTGGAATACCATTGTACAGAGTTGGAATGCTTTCTACAGGTTTGGAATACATTTGTACAGAGTTGGGATGCCTTCTACAGGGTTGGAATGCTTTCGACAGAGTGGGAATACCTTTGTACAGAGTCAGAATGTTATGTACAGGGTTGGAGCAGCTTTGTACAGGGTTGGAATACTTTCTGCAGTTTTGGAATGCTTTCTAGAGGGTTGGAATGATTTCGACAGGGTTGGAATGCTTTTGACAGAGTTGGAATACCTTTGTACAGAGTCAGAATGTTATGTACAGGGTTGGTATGCTTTCTACAGGGTTCGAATGCTTGCCAGAGTGTTGGAATGCTTTAGACAGAGTTGGAAGACCTTTCTACAGAGTTGGAAGACCTCTCTACAGAGTTTGAATACATTCTACAGGGTTGGAATGCTTTCGACAGGGTTGGAATGCTTTCGGCAGAGTTGGAATACCTTTGTACAGGGTTGGAATACCTTTGTACAGAGTTGGAATGTTATGTACAGGGTTGGAATTATTTCTACAGAGTTGGAATACCTTTGTACAGAGTCAGAGTGTTATGTACAGGGTTGGAATACCTTTGTACATAGTTGGAATGCTTTCTACAGGGTTGGAATACCTTTGTACATAGTTGGAATGCTTTCTACAGGGTTGGAATGCTTTCTACAGAGTTGGAATGCTTTCTGCAGTGTTGGAATGCTTTCTACAGGGTTGGAATGCTTTCGACAGAGTTGGAATGCTTTCTACAGGGTTGGAATACCTTTGTACATAGTTGGCATGCTTTCTACAGGGTTGGAATACCTTTGTACATAGTTGGAATGCTTTCGACAGTGTTGGAACACATTTGTACAGAATTGGAATTCTTTCGACAGGGTTGGAATGCTTTGGACAGAGTTGGAATTCTTTCTACAGGGTTGGAATGCTTTCTACAGAGTTGGAATACCTTTGTACAGAGTTGGAATGCTTTCTACAGGTTTGGAATACATTTGTACAGAGTTGGGATGCCTCCTACAGGGTTGGAATACCTTCGTGCAGAGTTGGAATGCTTTCTACAGGGTTGGAAAGCTTTCTACAGAGTTGGAATACCTTTGTACAGGGTTGGAACATCTTTGTACAGGGTTGGAATACTTTCTACAGAGTTGGAATGCTTTCTACAGGGTTGGAATACCTTTGTACATAGTTGGAATGCTTTCTACAGGGTTGGAATACCTTTGTACATAGTTGGCATGCTTTCTACAGGGTTGGAATACCTTTGTACATAGTTGGAATGCTTTCTACAGGGTTGGAATACCTTTGTACATAGTTGGAATGCTTTCTACAGGGTAGGAATGCTTTCGGCAGAGTTGGAATACCTTTGTACAGGGTTGGAATACCTTTGTACAGAGTTGGAATGTTATGTACAGGGTTGGAATTATTTCTACAGAGTTGGAATACCTTTGTACAGAGTCAGAGTGTTATGTACAGGGTTGGAATACCTTTGTACATAGTTGGAATGCTTTCTACAGGGTTGGAATACCTTTGTACATAGTTGGAATGCTTTCTACAGGGTTGGAATGCTTTCTACAGAGTTGGAATGCTTTCTGCAGTGTTGGAATGCTTTCTACAGGGTTGGAATGCTTTCGACAGAGTTGGAATGCTTTCTACAGGGTTGGAATACCTTTGTACATAGTTGGCATGCTTTCTACAGGGTTGGAATACCTTTGTACATAGTTGGAATGCTTTCGACAGTGTTGGAACACATTTGTACAGAATTGGAATTCTTTCGACAGGGTTGGAATGCTTTGGACAGAGTTGGAATTCTTTCTACAGGGTTGGAATGCTTTCTACAGAGTTGGAATACCTTTGTACAGAGTTGGAATGCTTTCTACAGGTTTGGAATACATTTGTACAGAGTTGGGATGCCTTCTACAGGGTTGGAATACCTTCGTGCAGAGTTGGAATGCTTTCTACAGGGTTGGAAAGCTTTCTACAGAGTTGGAATACCTTTGTACAGGGTTGGAACATCTTTGTACAGGGTTGGAATACTTTCTACAGAGTTGGAATGCTTTCTACAGGGTTGGAACAGCTTTGAACAGGGTTGGAATACTTTCTACAGGGTTGGAATACCTTTGTACATAGTTGGCATGCTTTCTACAGGGTTGGAATACCTTTGTACATAGTTGGAATGCTTTCGACAGTGTTGGAACACATTTGTACAGAATTGGAATTCTTTCGACAGGGTTGGAATGCTTTGGACAGAGTTGGAATTCTTTCTACAGGGTTGGAATGCTTTCTACAGGGTTGGAATGCTTTCGACAGGGTTGGAATGCTTTCTACAGGGTTGGAATGCTTCCTACAGGGATGGAATGCTTTCTACAGTGTTGGAATGCTTTGGACAGAGTTGGAATGCTTTCGACAGTGTTGGAAAACATTTGTACAGAGTTGGGATGCTTTGTACAGAGTTCGAATGCTTTGGACAGAGTTGGAATGCTTTCTACAGGGTTGGAATGCTTTCTACAGGGTTGGAATGCTTTCTACAGGGTTGGAATGCTTTCGACAGGGTTGGAATGCTTTCTACAGGGTTGGAATGCTTCCTACAGGGATGGAATGCTTTCTACAGTGTTGGAATGCTTTGGACAGTGTTGGAATGCTTTCGACAGTGTTGGAAAACATTTGTACAGAGTTGGGATGCTTTGTACAGAGTTCGAATGCTTTGGACAGAGTTGGAATGCTTTCTACAGGGTTGGAATGCTTTGGACAGAGTTGGAATTCTTTCTACAGGGTTGGAATGCTTTCTACAGGGTTGGAATGCTTTCGAGAGGGTTGGAATGCTTTCTACAGGGTTGGAATGCTTCCTACAGGGATGGAATGCTTTCTACAGTGTTGGAATGCTTTGGACAGAGTTGGAATGCTTTCGACAGTGTTGGAAAACATTTGTACAGAGTTGGGATGCTTTGTACAGTGTTCGAATGCTTTGGACAGAGTTGGAATGCTTTCTACAGGGTTGGAATGCTTTCTACAGGGTTGGAATACCTTTGTACAGAGTTGGAATGTTATGTACAGGGTTGGAATTATTTCTACAGAGCTGGAATACCTTTGTACAGAGTCAGAGTGTTATGTACAGGGTTGGAATTCTTTCTACAGAGTTGGAATACCTTTGTACAGAGTTGGAATGCTTTCTATAGGGTTGGCATACCTTTGTACAGAGTTGGAATGCTTTCGACAGTGTTGGAATACCTTTGTACAGAGTCAGAATGTTATGTACAGGGTTGGAATTATTTCTACAGCGTTGGAATACCTTTGTACAGAGTTTGAATACCTTTGTACAGGGTTGGAACAGCTTTGTACAGAGTTGGAATACCTTTGTACAGAGTTGGAATGCTTTCTACAGGTTTGGAACACCTTTGTACAGAGTTGGAATGCTTTCTACAGGGTTGGAATGCTTCCGACAGAGTTGGAATACCTTTGTACAGAGTCAGAATGTTATGTACAGGGTAGGAATTCTTTCTACAGAGTTGGAATACCTTTGTACAGGGTTGGAATTCTTTCTACAGGGTTGGAATACCTTTGTACAGAGTTGGAATGCTTTCTACAGGGTTGGAAAGCTTTCTACAGAGTTGCAATGCATTCTACAGGGTTGGAATGCTTTCTAAAGGGTTCGAATGCTCTCTACAGGGTTGGAATGCTTTCGACAGGGTTGGAATACCTTTGTACATAGTTGGAATGCTTTCTACAGTGTTGGAATACCTTTGTACATAGTTGGCATGCTTTCTACAGGGTTGGTATACCTTTGTACATAGTTGGAATGCTTTCTACAGGGTTGGAATACCTTTGAACATAGTTGGAATGCTTTCTACAGGGTTGGAATGCTTTCTACAGGGTTGGAATACCTTCGTGCAGAGTTGGAATGCTTTTTACAGGGTTGGAAAGCTTTCTACAGAGTTGGAATACCTTTGTACAGGGTTGGAACAGCTTTGAACAGGGTTGGAATACTTTCTACAGGGTTGGAATGCTTTCTAAAGGGTTCGAATGGTTTCGACAGGGTTGGAATGCTTTCGACAGGGTTGGAATATTTCGACAGAGTTGGCATACCTTTGTACAGAGTTGGAATGCTTCCTACAGGGTTGGAATACCTTTGTACATAGTTGGAATGCTTTCTACAGGGTTGGAATACCTTTGTACATAGTTGGCATGCTTTCTACAGGGTTGGAATACCTTTGTACATAGTTGGAATGCTTTCTACAGGGTTGGAATACCTTTGAACATAGTTGGAATGCTTTCTACAGGGTTGGAATGCTTTCTACAGGGTTGGAATACCTTCGTGCAGAGTTGGAATGCTTTTTACAGGGTTGGAATGCATTCGACAGAGTTGGAATACCTTTGTACAGGGTTGGAACAGCTTTGTACAGGGTTGGAATACTTTCTACAGAGTTGGAATGCTTTCTACAGGGTTGGAACAGGTTTGAACAGGGTTGGAATACTTTCTACAGGGTCGGAATGCTTTCTAAAGGGTTCGAATGCTTTCGACAGGGTTGGAAAGCTTTCTACAGAGTTGGAATACCTTTGTACAGTGTTGGAACAGCTTTGTACAGGGTTGGAATACTTTCTACAGTGTTGTAATGCTTTCTACAGAGTTGGAATACATTCCACAGGGTTGGAAAACGTTTTGCATTGTTAGAATGCTATGTACAGAGTTGGAATGCTTTCGACAGTGTTGGAACACATTTGTACAGAGTTGGAATTCTTTCGACAGGGTTGGAATGCTTTGACAGAGTTGGAATTCTTTCTACAGGGTTGGAATGCTTTCTACAGGGTTGGAATGCTTTCGACAGGGTTGGAATGCTTTCTACAGGGTTGGAATGCTTCCTACAGGGATGGAATGCTTTCTACAGTGTTGGAATGCTTTGGACAGAGTTGGAATGCTTTCGACAGTGTTGGAAAACATTTGTACAGAGTTGGGATGCTTTGTACAGAGTTCGAATGCTTTGGACAGAGTTGGAATGCTTTGTACAGAGTTCGAATGCTTTGGACAGAGTTGGAATGCTTTCTACAGGGTTGGAATGCTTTCTACAGAGTTGGAATGCTTTCTACAGGGTAGGAATGCTTTCGACAAAGTTGGAATACCTTTGTACAGGGCTGGAAATACTTCCTACAGGGTTGGAATGCTTTCTACAGGGTTGGAATGCTTTCTACAGGGTGGGAATGCTTTCGACAGGGTTGGAATGCTTTCGGCAGAGTTGGAATACCTTTGTACAGAGTCAGAATGTTATGTACAGGGTTGGAGTTCATTCTACAGAGTTGGAATACCATTGTACAGAGTTGGAATGCTTTCTACAGGTTTGGAATACATTTGTACAGAGTTGGGATGCCTTCTACAGGGTTGGAATGCTTTCGACAGAGTGGGAATACCTTTGTACAGAGTCAGAATGTTATGTACAGGGTTGGAGCAGCTTTGTACAGGGTTGGAATACTTTCTGCAGTTTTGGAATGCTTTCTAGAGGGTTGGAATGATTTCGACAGGGTTGGAATGCTTTTGACAGAGTTGGAATACCTTTGTACAGAGTCAGAATGTTATGTACAGGGTTGGTATGCTTTCTACAGGGTTCGAATGCTTGCCAGAGTGTTGGAATGCTTTAGACAGAGTTGGAAGACCTTTCTACAGAGTTGGAAGACCTCTCTACAGAGTTTGAATACATTCTACAGGGTTGGAATGCTTTCGACAGGGTTGGAATGCTTTCGGCAGAGTTGGAATACCTTTGTACAGGGTTGGAATACCTTTGTACAGAGTTGGAATGTTATGTACAGGGTTGGAATTATTTCTACAGAGTTGGAATACCTTTGTACAGAGTCAGAGTGTTATGTACAGGGTTGGAATACCTTTGTACATAGTTGGAATGCTTTCTACAGGGTTGGAATACCTTTGTACATAGTTGGAATGCTTTCTACAGGGTTGGAATGCTTTCTACAGAGTTGGAATGCTTTCTGCAGTGTTGGAATGCTTTCTACAGGGTTGGAATGCTTTCGACAGAGTTGGAATGCTTTCTACAGGGTTGGAATACCTTTGTACATAGTTGGCATGCTTTCTACAGGGTTGGAATACCTTTGTACATAGTTGGAATGCTTTCGACAGTGTTGGAACACATTTGTACAGAATTGGAATTCTTTCGACAGGGTTGGAATGCTTTGGACAGAGTTGGAATTCTTTCTACAGGGTTGGAATGCTTTCTACAGAGTTGGAATACCTTTGTACAGAGTTGGAATGCTTTCTACAGGTTTGGAATACATTTGTACAGAGTTGGGATGCCTTCTACAGGGTTGGAATACCTTCGTGCAGAGTTGGAATGCTTTCTACAGGGTTGGAAAGCTTTCTACAGAGTTGGAATACCTTTGTACAGGGTTGGAACATCTTTGTACAGGGTTGGAATACTTTCTACAGAGTTGGAATGCTTTCTACAGGGTTGGAATACCTTTGTACATAGTTGGAATGCTTTCTACAGGGTTGGAATACCTTTGTACATAGTTGGCATGCTTTCTACAGGGTTGGAATACCTTTGTACATAGTTGGAATGCTTTCTACAGGGTTGGAATACCTTTGTACATAGTTGGAATGCTTTCTACAGGGTAGGAATGCTTTCGGCAGAGTTGGAATACCTTTGTACAGGGTTGGAATACCTTTGTACAGAGTTGGAATGTTATGTACAGGGTTGGAATTATTTCTACAGAGTTGGAATACCTTTGTACAGAGTCAGAGTGTTATGTACAGGGTTGGAATACCTTTGTACATAGTTGGAATGCTTTCTACAGGGTTGGAATACCTTTGTACATAGTTGGAATGCTTTCTACAGGGTTGGAATGCTTTCTACAGAGTTGGAATGCTTTCTGCAGTGTTGGAATGCTTTCTACAGGGTTGGAATGCTTTCGACAGAGTTGGAATGCTTTCTACAGGGTTGGAATACCTTTGTACATAGTTGGCATGCTTTCTACAGGGTTGGAATACCTTTGTACATAGTTGGAATGCTTTCGACAGTGTTGGAACACATTTGTACAGAATTGGAATTCTTTCGACAGGGTTGGAATGCTTTGGACAGAGTTGGAATTCTTTCTACAGGGTTGGAATGCTTTCTACAGAGTTGGAATACCTTTGTACAGAGTTGGAATGCTTTCTACAGGTTTGGAATACATTTGTACAGAGTTGGGATGCCTTCTACAGGGTTGGAATACCTTCGTGCAGAGTTGGAATGCTTTCTACAGGGTTGGCAAGCTTTCTACAGAGTTGGAATACCTTTGTACAGGGTTGGAACATCTTTGTACAGGGTTGGAATACTTTCTACAGAGTTGGAATGCTTTCGACAGTGTTGGAAAACATTTGTACAGAGTTGGGATGCTTTGTACAGAGTTCGAATGCTTTGGACAGAGTTGGAATGCTTTCTACAGGGTTGGAATGCTTTGGACAGAGTTGGAATTCTTTCTACAGGGTTGGAATGCTTTCTACAGGGTTGGAATGCTTTCGAGAGGGTTGGAATGCTTTCTACAGGGTTGGAATGCTTCCTACAGGGATGGAATGCTTTCTACAGTGTTGGAATGCTTTGGACAGAGTTGGAATGCTTTCGACAGTGTTGGAAAACATTTGTACAGAGTTGGAATGCTTTGTACAGAGTTCGAATGCTTTGGTCAGAGTTGGAATGCTTTCTACAGGGTTGGAATGCTTTCTACAGGGTTGGAATACCTTTGTACAGAGTTGGAATGTTATGTACAGGGTTGGAATTATTTCTACAGAGCTGGAATACCTTTGTACAGAGTCAGAGTGTTATGTACAGGGTTGGAATTCTTTCTACAGAGTTGGAATACCTTTGTACAGAGTTGGAATGCTTTCTATAGGGTTGGAATACCTTTGTACAGAGTTGGAATGCTTTCGACAGTGTTGGAATACCTTTGTACAGAGTCAGAATGTTATGTACAGGGTTGGAATTATTTCTACAGCGTTGGAATACCTTTGTACAGAGTTTGAATACCTTTGTACAGGGTTGGAACAGCTTTGTACAGAGTTGGAATACCTTTGTACAGAGTTGGAATGCTTTCTACAGGTTTGGAACACCTTTGTACAGAGTTGGAATGCTTTCTACAGGGTTGGAATGCTTTCGACAGAGTTGGAATACCTTTGTACAGAGTCAGAATGTTATGTACAGGGTAGGAATTCTTTCTACAGAGTTGGAATACCTTTGTACAGGGTTGGAATTCTTTCTACAGGGTTGGAATACCTTTGTACAGAGTTGGAATGCTTTCTACAGGGTTGGAAAGCTTTCTACAGAGTTGCAATGCATTCTACAGGGTTGGAATGCTTTCTAAAGGGTTCGAATGCTCTCTACAGGGTTGGAATGCTTTCGACAGGGTTGGAATACCTTTGTACGTAGTTGGAATGCTTTCTACAGTGTTGGAATACCTTTGTACATAGTTGGCATGCTTTCTACAGGGTTGGAATACCTTTGTACATAGTTGGAATGCTTTCTACAGGGTTGGAATACCTGTGAACATAGTTGGAATGCTTTCTACAGGGTTGGAATGCTTTCTACAGGGTTGGAATACCTTCGTGCAGAGTTGGAATGCTTTTTACAGGGTTGGAAAGCTTTCTACAGAGTTGGAATACCTTTGTACAGGGTTGGAACAGCTTTGAACAGGGTTGGAATACTTTCTACAGGGTTGGAATGCTTTCTAAAGGGTTCGAATGGTTTCGACAGGGTTGGAATGCTTTCGACAGGGTTGGAATATTTCGACAGAGTGGGAATACCTTTGTACAGAGTTGGAATGCTTCCTACAGGGTTGGAATACCTTTGTACATAGTTGGAATGCTTTCTACAGGGTTGGAATACCTTTGTACATAGTTGGCATGCTTTCTACAGGGTTGGAATACCTTTGTACATAGTTGGAATGCTTTCTACAGGGTTGGAATACCGTTGAACATAGTTGGAATGCTTTCTACAGGGTTGGAATGCTTTCTACAGGGTTGGAATACCTTCGTGCAGAGTTGGAATGCTTTTTACAGGGTTGGAATGCATTCGACAGAGTTGGAATACCTTTGTACAGGGTTGGAACAGCTTTGAACAGGGTTGGAATACTTTCTACAGAGTTGGAATGCTTTCTACAGGGTTGGAACAGGTTTGAACAGGGTTGGAATACTTTCTACAGGGTCGGAATGCTTTCTAAAGGGTTCGAATGCTTTCGACAGGGTTGGAAAGCTTTCTACAGAGTTGGAATACCTTTGTACAGTGTTGGAACAGCTTTGTACAGGGTTGGAATACTTTCTACAGAGTTGGAATGCTTTCTACAGGGTTGGAACAGCTTTGAACAGGGTTGGAATACTTTCTACATGGTTGGAATGCTTTCTAAAGGGTTCGAATAATTTCGACAGGGTTGGAATGCTCTCTACAGGGTTGGAATGCTTTCTACAGAGTTGGAATACCTTTGTACAGGGTTGGAACAGCTTTGTACAGGGTTGGAATACTTTCTACAGGGTTGGAATGCTTTCTAGAGGGTTGGAATGCTTTCGACAGGGATGGAATGCTTTCGACAGAGTTGGAATACCTTTCTACAGAGTTGGAATGCTTTCTACAGGGTTGGAATACCTTTGTACAGAGGTGGAATGCTTTCTACAGGGTTGGCATGCTTTCTACAGGGTTGGAATTCTTTCGACAGAGTTGGAATACCTTTGTACAGGGATGGAACAGCTTTGTACAGGGTGGGAATACTCTCTACAGGGTTGGAATGCTTTCTAGAGGGCTGGAATGCTTTCTAGAGGGTTGGAATGCTCTCTACAGGGTTGGAATGCTTTCTACAGAGTTGGAATACCTTTGTACAGAGTTGGAATGCTTTCTACAGGGTTGGAATGCTTTCTACAGGGTTTTAATGCTTTCTACAGGGTTGGAATGCTTTCTACAGGGTGGGAATGCTTTTTACAGGGTTGGAATACCTTTGTACAGAGTTGGAATGCTTTCTACAGGGTTGGAATACCTTTGTACAGGGTTGGAACAGCTATGTACAGAGTTGGAATGCTTTCTACAGGGTTGGAATGCTTTCTACAGGGTTGGAATGCTTTCGACAGAGTTGGAATACCTTTGTACAGGGATGGAACAGCTTTGTACAGGGTTGGAATGCTTTCTAGAGGGCTGGAATGCTTTCTAGAGGTTTGGAATGCTCTCTACAGGGTTGGAATGCTTTCTACAGGGTTGGAATACCTTTGTACAGGGTTGGAACAGCTTTGTACAGGGTTGGAATACTTTCTACAGGGTTGGAATGATTTCTAGAGGGTTGGAATGCTTTCGACAGGGATGGAATGCTTTCGACAGAGTTGGAATACCTTTCTACAGAGTTGGAATGCTTTCTACAGGGTTGGAATACCTTTGTACAGAGTCAGAATGTTATGTACAGTGTTGGAATTCTTTCTACAGAGTTGCAATACCCTTGTACGGAGTTGGAATGCTTTCTACAGGGTTGGAATACATTTGTACAGAGTTGGAATGCTTTCTACAGGGTTGGAATGCTTTCTACAGGGTTGGAATACCTTTGTACATAGTTGGAATGCTTTCTACAGGGTTGGAATACCTTTGTACATAGCTGGAATGCTTTCTACAGGGTTGGAATGCTTTCTACAGAGCTGGAATGCTTTCTGCAGTGTTGGAATGCTTTCTACAGGGTAGGAATGCTTTCGACAGAGTTGGAATGCCTTTGTACAGAGTCAGAATATTATGTACAGAGTAGGAATGCTTTCTACAGGGTTGGAATACCTTCGTGCAGAGTTGGAATGCTTTCTACAGGGTTGGAAAGCTTTCTACAGAGTTGGAATACCTTTGTACAGGGTTGGAACAGCTTTGTACAGGGTTGGAATACCTTCTACAGAGTTGGAATGCTTTCTACAGGGTTGGAACAGCTTTGAACAGGGTTGGAATACTTTCTACAGGGTTGGAATACCTTTGTACATAGTTGGCATGCTTTCTACAGGGTTGGAATACCTTTGTACATAGTTGGAATGCTTTCGACAGTGTTGGAACACATTTGTACAGAGTTGGAATTCTTTCGACAGGGTTGGAATGCTTTGGACAGAGTTGGAATTCTTTCTACAGGGTTGGAATGCTTTCTACAGGGTTGGAATGCTTTCGACAGGGTTGGAATATTTCGACAGAGTTGGAATAGCTTTGTACAGAGTTGGAATGCTTCCTACAGGGTTGGAATACCTTTGTACATAGTTGGAATGCTTTCTACAGGGTTGGAATGCTCCCTACAGGGTTGGAATGCTTTCGACAGAGTTGGAATACCTTTGTACAGGGTTGGAACAGCTTTGAACAGGGTTGGAATACTTTCTACAGGGTTGGAATGCTTTCTAAAGGGTTCGAATGGTTTCGACAGGGTTGGAATGCTTTCGACAGGGTTGGAATATTTCGACAGATTTGGAATACCTTTGTACAGAGTTGGAATGCTTCCTACAGGGTTGGAATACCTTTGTACATAGTTGGAATGCTTTCTACAGGGTTGGAATACCTTTGTACATAGTTGGCATGCTTTCTACATTGTTGGAATACCTTTGTACATAGTTGGAATGCTTTCTACAGGGTTGGAATACCTTTGTACATAGTTGGAATGCTTTCTACAGGGTTGGAATGCTTTCTACAGAGTTGGAATGCTTTCTGCAGTGTTGGAATGCTTTCTACAGGGTTGGAATGCTTTCGACAGAGTTGGAATACCTTTGTACAGAGTCAGAATATTATGTACAGAGTTGGAATGCTTTCTACAGGGTTGGAATACCTTCGTGCAGAGTTGGAATGCTTTCTACAGGGTTGGAATACCTTTGTACAGGGTTGGAACAGCTATGTACAGGGTTGGAATACTTTCTACAGGGTTGGAATGCTTTCTAGAGGGTTGGAATGCTTTCGACAGGGTTGGAATGCTTTCGACAGAGTTGGAATACCTTTGTACAGAGTTGGAATGCTTTCTACAGGGTTGGAATGCTTTCTACATGGTTGGAATGCTTTCTACAGGTTTGGAAAACCTTTGTACAGAGTTGGAATGCTTTCTACAGGGTTGGAATGCTTTCTACAGGGTTGGAATGCTTTCGACAGAGTTGGAATACCTTTGTACAGGGATGGAACAGCTTTGTACAGGGTTTGAATACTCGCTACAAGGTTGGAATGCTTTCTAGAGGGCTGGAATGCTTTCTAGAGGCTTGGAATGCTCTCTACAGGGTTGGAATGCTTTCTACAGAGTTGGAATACCTTTGTACAGGGTTGGAACAGCTTTGTACAGGGTTGGAATACTTTCTACAGGGTTGGAATGCTTTCTAGAGGGTTGGAATGCTTTCGACAGGGATGGAATGCTTTCGACAGAGTTGGAATACCTTTCTACAGAGTTGGAATGCTTTCTACAGGGTTGGAATACCTTTGTACAGAGTCAGAATGTTATGTACAGTGTTGGAATTCTTTCTACAGAGTTGGAATACCCTTGTACGTAGTTGGTATGCTTTCTACAGGGTTGGAATACATTTGTACAGAGTTGGAATGCTTTCTACAGGGTTGGAATGCTTTCTACAGGGTTGGAATGCTTTCGACAGAGTTGGAATAACTTTGTACAGGGTTGGAACAGCTTTGTACAGGGTGGGAATACTTTCTACAGGGTTGGAATGTTTTCTAGAGGGTTGGAATGCTTTCTAGAGGGTTGGAATGCTTTCTAGAGTGTTGGAATGCATTCTACAGGGTTGGAATGCTTTCTACAGAGTTGGAATACCTTTGCACAGGATTGGAACAGCTTTGTACAGGGTTGGAATACTTTCTACAGGGTTTGAATGCTTTCTAGAGGGTTGGAATACTTTCGACAGCGTTGGAATACCTTTGCACAGGGTTGGAACAGCTTTCTACAGAGTTGGAATGCTTTCTACAGGGTTGGAATACATTTGTACAGAGTTGGAATGCTTTCTACAGGGTTGGAATACATTTGTACAGAGTTGGAATGCTTTCTACAGGGTTGGAATGCTTTCTACAGGGTTGGAATGCTTTCGACAGAGTTGGAATACCTTTGTACAGGGTTGGAACAGCTTGGTACAGGGTGGGAATACTTTCTACAGGGTTGGAATGTTTTCTAGAGGGTTGGAATGCTTTCTAGAGGGTTGGAATGCTTTCTAGAGTGTTGGAATGCATTCTACAGGGTTGGAATGCTTTCTACAGAGTTGGAATACCTTTGCACAGGGTTGGAACAGCTTTGTACAGGGTTGGAATACTTTCTACAGGGTTTGAATGCTTTCTAGAGGGTTGGCATACTTTCGACAGGAATGGAATGCTTTCGACAGAGTTGGAATACATTTCTACAGAGTTGGAATGCTTTCTACAGGGTTGGAATACCTTTGTACAGAGTCAGAATGTTATGTACAGTGTTGGAATTCTTTCTACAGAGTTGGAAGACCCTTGTACGGAGTTGGAATGCTTTCTACAGGGTTGGAATACATTTGTACAGAGTTGGAATGCTTTCTACAGGGTTGGAATGCGTTCTACAGGGTTGGAATACCTTTGTACATAGTTGGAATGCTTTCTACAGGGTTGGAATACCTTTGTACATAGCTGGAATGCTTTCTACAGGGTTGGAATGCTTTCTACAGAGTTGGAATGCTTTCTGCAGTGTTGGAATGCTCTCTACAGGGTTGGAATGCTTTCGACAGAGTTGGAATACCTTTGTACAGAGTCAGAATATTATGTACAGAGTTGGAATGCTTTCTACAGGGTTGGAATACCTTCGTGCAGAGTTGGAATGCTTTCTACAGGGTTGGAAAGCTTTCTACAGAGTTGGAATACCTTTGTACAGGGTTGGAACAGCTTTGTACAGGGTTGGAATACTTTCTACAGAGTTGGAATGCTTTCTACAGGGTTGGAACAGCTTTGAACAGGGTTGGAATACTTTCTACAGGGTTGGAATACATTTGTACATAGTTGGCATGCTTTCTACAGGGTTGGAATACCTTTGTACATAGTTGGAATGCTTTCGACAGTGTTGGAACACATTTGTACAGAGTTGGAATTCTTTCGACAGGGTTGGAATGCTTTGGACAGAGTTGGAATTCTTTCTACAGGGTTGGAATGCTTTCTACAGGGTTGGAATGCTTTCGACAGTGTTGGAATGCTTTCTACAGGGTTGGAATGCTTCCTACAGGGATGGAATGCTTTCTACAGTGTTGGAATGCTTTGGACAGAGTTGGAATGCTTTCGACAGTGTTGGAGAACATTTGTACAGAGTTGGGATGCTTTGTACAGAGTTCGAATGCTTTGGACAGAGTTGGAATGCTTTCTACAGGGTTGGAATGCTTTCTACAGAGTTGGAATGCTTTCTACAGTGTTGGAATGCTTTCGACAGCGTTTGAATGCTTTCGACAGAGTTGGAATACCTTTGTACAGAGTTGGAATGCGATCTACAGGGTTGGAATACCTTTGTACAGAGTTGGAATGCTTTCTACAGGGTGGGAATGCTTTCTACAGGGTTGGAATGCTTTCGGCAGAGTTGGAATACCTTTGTACAGAGTCAGAATGTTATGTACAGGGTTGGAATTCATTCTACAGAGTTGGAATACTTTGTACAGAGTTGGAATGCTTTCTACAGGTTTGGAATACATTTGTACAGAGTTGGGATGCCTTCTACAGGGTTGGAATGCTTTCGACAGAGTGGGAATACCTTTGTACAGAGTCAGAATGTTATGTACAGGGTTGGAGCAGCTTTGTGCAGGGTTGGAATACTTTCTGCATGTTTGGAATGCTTTCTAGAGGGTTGGAATGATTTCGACAGGGTTGGAATGCTTTCGACAGAGTTGGAATACCTTTGTACAGAGTCAGAATGTTATGTACAGAGTTGGTATGCTTTCTACAGGGTAGGAATGCTTTCGACAGAGTTGGAATACCTTTGTACAGGGTTGGAATACCTTTGTACAGGGTTGGAATACCTTTGTACAGAGTTGGAATGTTATGTACAGGGTTGGAATTATTTCTACAGAGTTGGAATACCTTTGTACAGAGACAGAGTGTTATGTACAGGGTTGGAATTCTTTCTACAGAGTTGGAATACCTTTGTACAGAGTTGGAATGCTTTCTATAGGGTTGGAATGCTTTCGACAGTGTTGGAACACATTTGTACAGAGTTGGAATTCTTTCGACAGGGTTGGAATGCTTTGGACAGAGTTGGAATTCTTTCTACAGTGTTGGAATGCTTTCTACAGGGTTGGAATGCTTTCGACAGGGTTGGAATGCTTTCTACAGTGTTGGAATACCTTTGTACAGAGTTGGAATGCTTTCTACAGGGTTGGAATACCTTTGTACATAGTTGGAATGCTTTCTACAGGGTTGGAATGCTTTCTACAGAGTTGGAATGCTCTCTACAGGGTTGGAATGCTTTCGACAGAGTTGGAATACCTTTGTACAGGGTTGGAACAGCTTGGAACAGGGTTGGAATACTTTCTACAGGGTTGGAATGCTTTCTAAAGGGTTCGAATGGTTTCGACAGGGTTGGAATGCTTTCGACAGGGTTGGAATATTTCGACAGAGTTGGAATACCTTTGTACGGAGCTGGAATGCTTCCTACAGGGTTGGAATACCTTTGTACATAGTTGGAATGCTTTCTACAGGGTTGGAATACCTTTGTACATAGTTGGCATGCTTTCTACAGGGTTGGAATACCTTTGTACATAGTTGGAATGCTTTCTGCAGGGTTGGAATACCTTTGTACATAGTTGGAATGCTTTCTACAGGGTTGGAATGCTTTCTACAGAGTTGGAATGATTCCTGCAGTGTTGGAATGCTTTCTACAGGGTTGGAATGCTTTCGACAGAGTTGGAATACCTTTGTACAGAGTCAGAATATTATGTACAGAGTTGGAATGCTTTCTACATGGTTGGAATACCTTCGTGCAGAGTTGGAATGCTTTCTACAGAGTTGGAAAGCTTTCTACAGAGTTGGAATACCTTTGTACAGGGTTGGAACAGCTTTGTACAGGGTTGGAATTTCTTTCTACAGAGTTGGAATGCTTTCTACAGGGTTGGAACAGCTTTGAACAGGGTTGGAATACTTTCTACAGGGTTGGAATGCTTTCTAAAGGGTTCGAATGCTTTCGACATGGTTGGAAAGCTTTCTACAGAGTTGGAATACCTTTGTACAGTGTTGGAACAGCTTTCTACAGGGTTGGAATGCTTTCTACAGAGTTGGAATGCTTTCTACAGGGTTGGAACAGCTTTGAACAGGGTTGGAATACTTTCTACAGGGTTGGAATGCTTTCTAAAGGGTTCGAATAATTTCGACAGGGTTGGAATGCTTTCGACAGGGTTGGAATGCTTTCTAAAGTGTTCGAATGATTTCGACAGCGTTGGAATACCTTTGTACAGGGTTGGAATGCTTTCGACTGAGTTGGAATACCTTCGTACAGAGTTGGAATGCTTTCTACAGGGTTGGAAAGCTTTCTACAGGGTTGGAATGCTTTCTACAGTGTTGGAATGCTTTCTACAGGGTTGGAATGCTTTCGTCAGAGTTGGAATACCTTTGTACAGAGTTGGAATGCTTTCTACAGGGTTGGAATACCTTTGTACAGAGTTGAAATGCTTTCTACAGGGTTGGAATGCTTCCGACAGTGATGGAATGCTTTCTACAGTGTTGGAATGCTTTGGACAGAGTTGGAATGCTTTCGACAGTGTTGGAAAACATTTGTACAGAGTTGGAATGCTTTCTACACGGCTGGAATACTTTCTACAGAGTTGGAATACCTTTGTACAGAGTTGGAATGCTTTCTACAGGGTTGGAATACCTTTGTACAGAGTCAGAATGTTATGTACAGGGTTGGAATTCTTTCTACAGAGATGGAATACCTTTGTGCAGAGTTGGCATGCTTTCTACAGGGTTGGAATACCTTTGTACAGAGTCAGAATGTTATGTACAGCGTTGGAATTCTTTCTACAGAGTTGGAATACCTTTGTGCAGAGTTGGAGTACCTTTGTACAGGGTTGGAACAGCTTTGTACAGCTTTGGAATACTTTCTACAGGGTTGGAATGCTTTCTAGAGGGCTGGAATGCTTTCGACAGGGTTGGAATGCTTTCGACAGGGTTGGAATGCTTTCGACAGGGTTGGAATGCTTTGGACAGGTTGGGAATACCTTTGTACAGAGTTGGAATGCTTTCTACAGGGTTGGAATACCTTTGTACAGAGTTGGAATGCTTTCTACAGGGTTGGAATACCTTTGTACAGAGTTGGAATGCTTTCTACAGGGTTGGAATGCTTTCGACAGAGTTGGAATACCTTTGTACAGAGTCAGAATGTTATGTACAGGGTTGGAATTCTTTCTACAGAGTTGGCATACCTTTGTACAGAGTTGGAATGCTTTCTACAGGTTTGGAATACCTTTGTACAGAGTTGGAATGCTTTCTACAGGGTTGGAATGCATTCGACAGAGTTGGAATACCTTTGTACAGAGTCAGAATGTTATGTACAGGGTTGGAATTCTTTCTACAGAGTTGGCATACCTTTGTACAGAGTTGGAATGCTTTCTACAGGTTTGGAATACCTTTGTACAGAGTTGGAATGCTTTCTACAGGGTTGGAATGCATTCGACAGAGTTGGAATACCTTTGTACAGAGTCAGAATGTTATGTACAGGGTTGGAATTCTTTCTACAGAGTTGGAATACCTTTGTACAGAGTTGGAATGCTTTCTACAGGGTTGGAATACCTTTGTACAGAGTTGGAATGCTTTCTACAGGGTTGGAATGCTTTCTACAGGGTTGGAATGCTTCCGACAGTGATGGAATGCTTTCTACAGTGTTGGAATGCTTTGGACAGAGTTGGAATGCTTTCGACAGAGTTGGAATACCTTTGTACAGGGTTGGAACAGCTTTGTACAGGGTTGGAATGCTTTCGACAGAGTTGGAATACCTTTATGCAGAGTCAGAATGTTATGTACTGTGTTGGAATTCTTTCTACAGAGTTGGAATACCTTTGTACAGAGTCAGAATGTTATGTACAGGGTTGGAATTCTTTCTACAGAGTTGGAATACCTTTGTACAGAGTCGGAATACTTTCTACAGGGTTGGAATGCTTTCTAGAGGGTTGGAATACTTTCGACAGGGTTGGAATGCTTTCGACAGAGTTGGAATACATTTCTACAGAGTTGGAATGCTTTCTACAGGGTTGGAATGCTTTCTACAGTGTTTTAATGCTTTCTACAGGGTTGGAATGCTTTCTACAGGGTTGGAATGCTTTCTACAGGGTTGGAATGCTTTCTACAGGGTTGGAATACCTTTGTACAGGGTTGGAATGCTTTCTACAGGGTTGGAATACCTTTGTACAGAGTCAGAATGATATGTACAGGGTTGGAATTCTTTCTACAGAGTTGGAATACCTTTGTACAGAGTTGGAATGCTTTCTACAGGGTTGGAATGCTTTCGACAGAGTTGGAATACCTTTGTACAGGGTTGGAACAGCTTTGTACAGGGTGGGAATACTTTCTACAGGGTTGGAATGCTTTCTACAGGGTTGGAATGCTTTCTACAGGGTTGGAATGCTTTCTACAGAGTTGGAATACCTTTGTACAGGGTTGGAACAGCTTTGTACAGGGTTGGAATACTTTCTACTGGGTTGGAATGCTTTCTAGAGGGTTGGAATACTTTCGACAGGGTTTGAATGCTTTCTACGGGGTTGGAATACCTTTGTACAGGGTTGGAATGCTTTCTACAGGGTTGGAATACCTTTGTACAGAGTCAGAATGTTATGTACAGGGTTGGAATTCTTTCTACAGAGTTGGAATACCATTGTACAGAGTTGGAATGCTTTCTACAGGGTTGGAATGCTTTCTACAGGGTTGGAATGCTTTCTACAGAGTTGGAATACCTTTGTACAGGGTTGGAACAGCTTTGTACAGGGTTGGAATACTTTCTACAGGGTTGGAATACTTTCTACAGGGTTGGAATACTTTCTACAGGGTTGGTATACTTTCTACAGGGTTGAAATACTTTCTACAGGGGTGGAATACTTTCTACAGGGTTGGAATGCTTTCTAGAGGGTTGGAATGCTTTCTAGAGGGTGGGAATGCTTTCTAGAGTGTTGGAATGCTTTCTACAGGGTTGGAATACTTTCGACAGGGTTGGAATGCTTTCGACAGAGTTGGAATACCTTTGTACAGAGTTGGAATAACTTTGTACAGGGTAGGAATACTTTCTACAGGGTTGGAATACTTTCTACAGGGTTGGAATGCTTTCGACAGAGTTGGAATGCTTTCTACAGGGTTGGAATGCTTTCTACAGGGTTGGAATGCATTCCACAGGGTTGGAATGCTTTCTACAGGGCTGGAATGCTTTCTGCAGGTTTGGAATGATTTCTACAGGGTTGGAATGCTTTCGACAGGGTTGGAATACCATTGTACAGGGTTGGAATGCTTTCTACACGGCGGGAATGCTTTCTACAGGGTTGGAATGCTTTCTACAGGTTTGGAATAACTTTGTACAGAGTTGGAATGCTTTCTACAGTGTTGGAATTCTTTCGATAGAGTTGGAATACCTTTGTACAGAGTTGGAATACCTTTGTACAGAGGTGGAATGCTTTCTACAGGGTTGGAATTTTTTCGGCAGGGTTGGAATTCTTTCGACAGAGTTGGAATAACTTTGTACAGGGTTGGAATGCTTTCTACAGGGTTGGAATGCTTTCTACAGGGTTGGTATGCTTTCTACAGGGTTGGAATACCTTTGTACAGTGTTGGAATACCTTTGTACAGGGTTGGAATACCTTTGTACAAGGTTGGAATACCTTTGTACAGGGTTGGAATGCTTTCTACAGAGCTGGAATGCTTTCTACAGGATTGGAATGCTTTCTACAGGGTTGGAATTTTTTCGGCAGGGTTGGAATACCTTTGTGCAGAGTTGGAATGTTATGTACAGAGTTGGAGTGCTTTCTACAGGGTTGGAACGCTTCCTACAGGGTTAGAATGGTTTCGACAGATTTGGAATACCTTTGTACAGGGTTGGAATGCTTTCGACAGGGTTGGAATGCCTTCGACAGAGTTGGAATACCTTTGTACAGAGTTGGAATAATTTTGTACAGGGTAGGAATACTTTCGACAGGGTTGGAATGCTTTCGACAGAGTTGGAATACCATTGTACAGGGTTCGAATGCTTTCTACAGGGTTGGAATGCTTTCTACAGGGTTGGAATGCTTTCTAGAGGGTTGGAATGCTTTCGACAGAGTTGGAATGCTTTAGACAGAGTTGGAGTACCTTTGTACAGGGTTGGAATACCTTTGTATAGGGTTGGAATGCTTCCTACAGTGCTATATAACGTTATAAGTTATAAGGTAAGAGTATATAACGTTATACGTTATTACGTAATGCTACATAACGTTGTACGTTATAAGGTAATAGTATATAACGTTATACGTTATAACGTAGTGCTACATAACGTTATACGTTATAACGTAATAGTATAGAACGTTATACGTTATAACGTAATGCTACATAACGTTACACGTTATAACGTAATAGTATACAACGTTATACGTTATAACGTAATACTACATAACGTTATACGTTATAACGTAATAGTATACAACGTTATACGTTATAACGTAATGCTACATAACGTTATACGTTATAACGTCGTGCTACGTAACGTTATACGTTATAACGTAATAGTATACAACGTTATACGTTATAACGTAATGCTCCATAACGTAATACGTTATAAGGTAACAGTATATAACGTTATACGATATAACGTAGTGCAACATAACGTTATACGTTATAACGTAGTGCTACATAACGTTATACGTTATAACGTAATAGTATACAACGTTATAGGTTATAACGTAATGCTACATAACGTTATACGTTATAACGTAATGGTCCATAACGTTATACGTTATAACGTAATAGTATACGACGTTATATGTTATAGCGTAATGCTACATAACGTTATACGCTATAGCGTAATGCTACATAACGTTATACGTTATAAGGTAATAGTATATAACGGTATACGTTATAACGTAATGCTACATAACGTTATACGTTATAAGGTAATAGTATATAACGTTATACGTTATAACGTAGTGCTACATAACGTTATACGTTATAACGTAATGGTATACAACGTTATACGTTATAACGTAATGCTACATAACCTTATACGTTATAAGGTAATAGTATATAACGTATAACGTTATAAGTTAACAATATATAACGAAATACGTTATAACGTAATGCTACATAACGTTATACGTTATAAGGTAAGCGTATATAACGTTATACGTTATGGCGTAATGCTACATAACATTATACGTTATAAGGTAATAGTATATAACGTTACACCTTATAACGTAGTGCTACATAACGTTATACCTTATAACGTAATAGTATAAAACGTTATACGTTATAACGTAATGCTACATAACGTCATACGTTATAAGGTAGTAGTATATAACGTATAACGTTATATGGTAACAATATATAACGATATACGTTATAACGTAATGCTACATAACGTTATACGTTATAAGGTAAAAGTATATAACGTTATACGTTAGAACGTAATGCTACATAACGTTATACGATATAAGGTAATAGTATATAACGATATACGTTATAACGTAGTGCTACATAACGTTGTACGTTATAAGGTAAGAGTATATAACGTTATACGTTATTACGTAATGCTACATAACGTTGTACGTTATAAGGTAATAGTATATAACGTTATACGTTATAACGTAGTTCTACATAACGTTATACGTTATAACGTAATAGTATAGAACGTTATACGTTATAACGTAATGCTACATAACGTTATACGTTATAACGTAATAGTATACAACGTTATACGTTATAACGTAATGCTACATAACGTTATACGTTATAACGTAATAGTATACAACGTTATACGTTATAACGTAATGCTACATAACGTTATACGTTATAAGGTAATAGTATACCACGTTATACGTTATAACGTAATGCTACATAACGTTATACGTTATAAGGTACTAGTATACAACGTTATACGTTATAACCTAATGCTACATAACGTTATACGTTATAAGGTAACAGTATATAACGTTATACGTTAGAACGTAATGCTATATAACGTTATACGATATAAGGTAATAGTATACAACGTTATACGTTATAACGTAATGCTACATAACGTTATACGTTATAACGTAATGCTCCATTACGTTATACGTTATAACGTAATAGTATACGACGTTATATGTTATAGCGTAATGCTACATGACGTTATACGCTATAGCGTAATGCTACATAACGTTATACGTTATAAGGTAAGCGTATATAACATTATACGTTATGGCGTAATGCTACATAACATTATACGTTATAACGTAATAGTATAAAACGTTATACGTTATAACGTAATGCTACATAACGTCATACGTTATAAGGTAATAGTATATAACGTATAACGTTATATGGTAACAATATATAACGATATACGTTATAACGTAATGCTACATAACGTTATAAGTTATCAGGTAACAGTATATAACGTTATACGTTATAACGTAATGCTACATAACGTTATACGATATAAGGTAATAGTATATAACGATATACGTTATAGCGTAGTGCTATATAACGTTATACGTTATAAGGTAAGAGTATATAACGTTATACGTTATTACGTAATGCTACATAACGTTGTACGTTATAAGGTAATAGTATATAACGTTATACGTTATAACGTAGTGCTACATAACGTTATACGTTATAACGTAATAGTATAGAACGTTATACGTTATAACGTAATGCTACATAACGTTATACGTTATAACGTCGTGCTACGTAACGTTATACGTTATAACGTAATAGTACACAACGTTATACGTTATAACGTAATGCTCCATAACGTAATACGTTATAAGGTAACAGTATATAACGTTATACGATATAACGTAGTGCAACATAACGTTATACGTTATAACGTAGTGCTACATAACGTTATACGTTATAACGTAATAGTATACAACGTTATAGGTTATAACGTAATGCTACATAACGTTATACGTTATAACGTAATGCTCCATAACGTTATACGTTATAACGTAATAGTATACGACGTTATATGTTATAGCGTAATGCTACATAACGTTATACGCTATAGCGTAATGCTACATAACGTTATACGTTATAAGGTAATAGTATATAACGGTATACGTTATAACGTAATGCTACATAACGTTATACGTTATAAGGTAATAGTATATAACGTTATACGTTATAACGTAGTGCTACATAACGTTATACGTTATAACGTAATGGTATACAACGTTATGCGTTATAACGTAATGCTACATAACCTTATACGTTATAGGGTAATAGTATATAACGTATAACGTTATAAGTTAACAATATATAACGAAATACGTTATAACGTAATGCTACATAACGTTATACGTTATAAGGTAAGCGTATATAACGTTATACGTTATGGCGTAATGCTACATAACATTATACGTTATAAGGTAATAGTATATAACGTTACACGTTATAACGTAGTGCTACATAACGTTATACCTTATAACGTAATAGTATAAAACGTTATACGTTATAACGTAATGCTACATAACGTCATACGTTATAAGGTAATAGTATATAACGTATAACGTTATATGGTAACAATATATAACGATATACGTTATAACGTAATGCTACATAACGTTATACGTTATAAGGTAACAGTATATAACGTTATACGTTAGAACGTAATGCTACATAACGTTATACGATATAAGGTAAGCGTATATAACGTTATACGTTATGGCGTAATGCTACATAACATTATACGTTATAAGGTAATAGTATATAACGTTACACGTTATAACGTAGTGCTACATAACGTTATACCTTATAACGTAATAGTATAAAACGTGATACGTTATAACGTAGTTCTACATAACGTTATACGTTATAACGTAATAGTATAGAACGTTATACGTTATAACGTAATGCTACATAACGTTATACGTTATAACGTAATAGTATACAACGTTATACGTTATAAAGTAATGCTACATAACGTTATACGTTATAACGTAATAGTATACAACGTTATACGTTATAACGTAATGCTACATAACGTTATACGTTATAAGGTAATAGTATACCACGTTATACGTTATAACGTAATGCTACATAACGTTATAGGTTATAACGTAATAGTATACAACGAAATACGTTATAACGTAATGCTACATAACGTTATACGTTATAAGGTAATCGTATATAACGTTATACGTTATGGCGTAATGCTACATAACATTATACGATATAAGGTAATAGTATATAACGTTACACGTTATAATGTAGTGCTACATAACGTTATACGTTATAACGTAATGCTACATAACGTTATATGTTATAACGTAATAGTATACAACGTTATACGTTATAACCTAATGCTACATAACGTTATACGTTATAAGGTAATAGTATACAACGTATAACGTTATATGGTAACAATATATAAGGATATACGTTATAACCTCATGCTACATAACGTTATACGTTATAAGGTAATAGTATACAACGTATAACGTTATATGGTAACAATATATAAGGATATACGTTATAACGTAATGCTACATAACGTTATAGGTTATAACGTAATAGTATACAACGAAATACGTTATAACGTAATGCTACATAACGTTATACGTTATAAGGTAAGCGTATATAACGTTATACGTTATGGCGTAATGCTACATAACATTATACGTTATAAGGTAATAGTATATAACGTTACACGTTATAACGTAGTGCTACATAACGTTATACGTTATAACGTAATAGTATAAAACGTTATACGTTATAACGTAATGCTACATAACGTCATACGTTATAAGGTAATAGTATATAACGTATAACGTTATATGGTAACAATATATAACGATATACGTTATAACGTAATGCTACATAACGTTATACGTTATAAGGTAACAGTATATAACGTTATACGTTAGAACGTAATGCTTCATAACGTTATACGATATAAGGTAATAGTATATAACGATAAACGTTATAACGTAGTGCTACATAACGTTATACGTTATAAGGTAAGAGTATATAACGTTATACGTTATTACGTAATGCTCCATAACGTTGTACGTTATAAGGTAATAGTATATAACGTTATACGTTATAACGTAGTGCTACATAACGTTATACGTTATAACGTAATAGTATAGAACGTTATACGTTATAACGTAATGCTACATAACGTTATACGTTATAACGTAATAGTATACAACGTTATACGTTATAACGTAATGCTACATAACGTTATACGTTATAACGTAATAGTATACAACGTTATACGTTATAACGTAATGCTACATAACGTTATACGTTATAAGGTAATAGTATACCACGTTATACGTTATAACGTAATGCTACAAAACGTTATACGTTATAAGGTACTAGTATACAACGTTATACGTTATAACCTAATGCTACATAACGTTATACGTTATAAGGTAATAGTATACAACGTATAACGTTATAAGGTAACAATATATAAGGATATACGTTATAACGTAATGCTACATAACGTTATACGTTATAACGTAATAGTATACAACGAAATACGTTATAACGTAATGCTACATAACGTTATACGTTATAAGGTAATAGTATATAACGTTATACGTTATAGCGTAATGCTACATAACGTTATATGTTATAAGGTAATAGTATATAACGTTATACGTTATAACGTAATGCTACATAACGTTATATGTTATAACGTAATAGTATACAACGTTATACGTTATAACCTAATGCTACAAAACGTTATACGTTATAAGGTAATAGTATACAACGTATAACGTTATAAGGTAACAATATATAAGGATATACGTTATAACGTAATGCTACATAACGTTATAGGTTATAACGTAATAGTATACAACGAAATACGTTATAACGTAATGCTACATAACGTTATACGTTATAAGGTAATCGTATATAACGTTATACGTTATGGCGTAATGCTACATAACATTATACGATATAAGGTAATAGTATATAACGTTACACGTTATAATGTAGTGCTACATAACGTTATACGTTATAACGTAATGCTACATAACGTTATATGTTATAACGTAATAGTATACAACGTTATACGTTATAACCTAATGCTACATAACGTTATACGTTATAAGGTAATAGTATACAACGTATAACGTTATATGGTAACAATATATAAGGATATACGTTATAACCTAATGCTACATAACGTTATACGTTATAAGGTAATAGTATACAACGTATAACGTTATATGGTAACAATATATAAGGATATACGTTATAACGTAATGCTACATAACGTTATAGGTTATAACGTAATAGTATACAACGAAATACGTTATAACGTAATGCTACATAACGTTATACGTTATAAGGTAAGCGTATATAACGTTATACGTTATGGCGTAATGCTACATAACATTATACGTTATAAGGTAATAGTATATAACGTTACACGTTATAACGTAGTGCTACATAACGTTATACGTTATAACGTAATAGTATAAAACGTTATACGTTATAACGTAATGCTACATAACGTCATACGTTATAAGGTAATAGTATATAACGTATAACGTTATATGGTAACAATATATAACGATATACGTTATAACGTAATGCTACATAACGTTATACGTTATAAGGTAACAGTATATAACGTTATACGTTAGAACGTAATGCTTCATAACGTTATACGATATAAGGTAATAGTATATAACGATAAACGTTATAACGTAGTGCTACATAACGTTATACGTTATAAGGTAAGAGTATATAACGTTATACGTTATTACGTAATGCTCCATAACGTTGTACGTTATAAGGTAATAGTATATAACGTTATACGTTATAACGTAGTGCTACATAACGTTATACGTTATAACGTAATAGTATAGAACGTTATACGTTATAACGTAATGCTACATAACGTTATACGTTATAACGTAATAGTATACAACGTTATACGTTATAACGTAATGCTACATAACGTTATACGTTATAACGTAATAGTATACAACGTTATACGTTATAACGTAATGCTACATAACGTTATACGTTATAAGGTAATAGTATACCACGTTATACGTTATAACGTAATGCTACAAAACGTTATACGTTATAAGGTACTAGTATACAACGTTATACGTTATAACCTAATGCTACATAACGTTATACGTTATAAGGTAATAGTATACAACGTATAACGTTATAAGGTAACAATATATAAGGATATACGTTATAACGTAATGCTACATAACGTTATACGTTATAACGTAATAGTATACAACGAAATACGTTATAACGTAATGCTACATAACGTTATACGTTATAAGGTAATAGTATATAACGTTATACGTTATAGCGTAATGCTACATAACGTTATATGTTATAAGGTAATAGTATATAACGTTATACGTTATAACGTAATGCTACATAACGTTATATGTTATAACGTAATAGTATACAACGTTATACGTTATAACCTAATGCTACAAAACGTTATACGTTATAAGGTAATAGTATACAACGTATAACGTTATAAGGTAACAATATATAAGGATATACGTTATAACGTAATGCTACATAACGTTATAGGTTATAACGTAATAGTATACAACGAAATACGTTATAACGTAATGCTACATAACGTTATACGTTATAAGGTAATCGTATATAACGTTATACGTTATGGCGTAATGCTACATAACATTATACGATATAAGGTAATAGTATATAACGTTACACGTTATAATGTAGTGCTACATAACGTTATACGTTATAACGTAATGCTACATAACGTTATATGTTATAACGTAATAGTATACAACGTTAAACGTTATAACCTAATGCTACATAACGTTATACGTTATAAGGTAATAGTATACAACGTATAACGTTATATGGTAACAATATATAACGATATACGTTATAACGTAATGCTACATAACGTTATACGTTATAAGGTAACAGTATATAACGTTATACGTTAGAACGTAATGCTTCATAACGTTATACGTTATAACGTAATAGTATAGAACGTTATACGTTATAACGTAATGCTACATAACGTTATACGTTATAACGTAATAGTATACAACGTTATACGTTATAACGTAATGCTACATAACGTTATACGTTATAACGTAATAGTATACAACGTTATACGTTATAACGTAATGCTACATAACGTTATACGTTATAAGGTAATAGTATACCACGTTATACGTTATAACGTAATGCTACAAAACGTTATACGTTATAAGGTACTAGTATACAACGTTATACGTTATAACCTAATGCTACATAACGTTATACGTTATAAGGTAATAGTATACAACGTATAACGTTATAAGGTAACAATATATAAGGATATACGTTATAACGTAATGCTACATAACGTTATACGTTATAACGTAATAGTATACAACGAAATACGTTATAACGTAATGCTACATAACGTTATACGTTATAAGGTAATAGTATATAACGTTATACGTTATAGCGTAATGCTACATAACGTTATACGTTATAAGGTAATAGTATATAACGTTATACGTTATAACGTAATGCTACATAACGTTATATGTTATAACGTAATAGTATACAACGTTATACGTTATAACCTAATGCTACATAACGTTATACGTTATAAGGTAATAGTATACCACGTTATACGTTATAACGTAATGCTACAAAACGTTATACGTTATAAGGTACTAGTATACAACGTTATACGTTATAACCTAATGCTACATAACGTTATACGTTATAAGGTAATAGTATACAACGTATAACGTTATAAGGTAACAATATATAAGGATATACGTTATAACGTAATGCTACATAACGTTATACGTTATAAGATAATAGTATACAACGTTATATGTTATAGCATAATGCTACATAACGTTATACGTTATAACGTAATGCTACATAACGTTATACGTTATAAGGTAGTAGTATACAACGTTATACGTTATAACGTAATGCTACATAACGTTATACGTTATAAGGTACTAGTATACAACGTTATACGTTATAACGTCGTGCTACATAACGTTATACGTTATAACGTAATAGTATACAACGTTATACGTTATAACGTAATGCTACATAACGTTATACATTATAACGTAATAGTATACAACGTTATTCGTTATAACGTAATGCTACATAACGTTATACGTTATAAGGTAATAGTATATAACGTTTTACGTTATAGCGTAATGCTACATATCGTTATACGTTATAAGGTAATAGTATATAACGTTATACGTTATAACGTAATGCTACATAACGTAATACGTTATAAGGTAACAGTACATAGCGTTATACGATATAACGTAGTGCTACATAACGTTATACGTTATAACGTGGTGCTACATAACGTTATACGTTATAACGTCGTGCTAAATAACGTTATACGTTATAACGTAATAGTATACAACGTTATACGTTATAACGTAATGCTACATAACGTTATACGTTATAAGGTAATAGTATACCACGTTATACGTTATAACGTAATGCTACATAACGTTATACGTTATAACGTAATAGTATACAACGTTATACGTTATAACGTAATGCTACATAACGTTATACGTTATAACGTAATAGTATACAACGTTATACGTTATAACGTAATGCTACATAACGTTATACGTTATAACGTAATAGTATACAACGAAATACGTTATAACCTAATGCTACATAACGTTATACGTTATAAGGTAATAGTATACAACGTATAACGTTATAAGGTAACAATATATAAGGATATACGTTATAACGTAATGCTACATAACGTTATAGGTTATAACGTAATAGTCTACAACGAAATACGTTATAACGTAATGCTACATAACGTTATACGTTATAAGGTAATAGTATATAACGTTATACGTTATAGCGTAATGCTACAATACGTTATACGTTATAAGGTAATAGTATATAACGTTATACGTTATAACGTAATGCTACATAACGTAATACGTTATAAGGTAACAGTACATAGCGTTATACGTTATAACGTAATGCTACATAACGTTATACGTTATAACGTAATAGTATACAACGTTATACGTTATAACGTAATGCTACATAACATTATACGGTATAAGGTTATAGTATACAACGTTATATGTTATAGCATAATGCTACATTACGTTATACGTTATAACGTAATGCTACATAACGTTATACGTTATAAGGTAGTAGTATACAACGTTATACGTTATAACGTAATGCTACATAACGTTATACGTTATAAGGTAATAGTATACAACGTTATACGTTATAACGTAATAGTATACAACCAAATACGTTATAACGTAATGCTACATAACGTTATACGTTATAAGGTAATAGTATATAACGTTATACGTTATAGCGTAATGCTACATAACGTTATACGTTATAAGGTAATAGTATACAACGTATAACGTTATAAGGTAACAATATATAAGGATATACGTTATAACGTAATGCTACATAACGTTATACGTTATAAGATAATAGTATACAACGTTATATGTTATAGCATAATGCTACATAACGTTATACGTTATAACGTAATGCTACATAACGTTATACGTTATAACGTAATAGTATTCAACGTTATACGTTATAACGTAATGCTACATATCGTTATACGTTATAACGTAATAGTATACAACGTTATACGTTATAACGTAATGCTACATAACGTTATACGTTATAACGTAATAGTATACAACGTTATACGTTATAACATAATGCTACATATCGTTATACGTTATAACGTAATAGTATACAATGTTATACGTTATAACGTAATGCTACATAACGTTATACGTTATAACGTCATAGTATACAACGTTATACGTTATAACGTAATGCTACATAACGTTATACGTCATAAGGTACTAGTATACAACGTTATACGTTATAACGTCGTGCTACATAACGTTATACGTTATAACGTAATAGTATACAACGTTATACGTTATAACGTAAATCTACATAACGTTATACGTTATAACGTAATAGTATACAACGTTGTACGTTATAACGTAATGCTACATAACGTTATACGTTATAACGTAATAGTATACAACGTTATACGTTATAACGTAATGCTACATAACGTTATACGTTATAAGGTAATTGTATACAACGTTATATGTTATAGCATAATGCTACATAACGTCATACGTTATAACGTAATGCTACATAACGTTATACGTTATAAGGTAGTAGTATACAACGTTATACGTTATAACGTCGTGCTACATAACGTTATACGTTATAACGTAATAGTATACAACGTTATACGTTATAACGTAATGCTACATAACGTAATACGTTATAAGGTAACAGTACATAGCGTTATACGATATAACGTAGTGCTACATAACGTTATACGTTATAACGTGGTGCTACATAACGTTATACGTTATAACGTAATTCTACATAACGTTATACGTTATAACGTAATAGTATTCAACGTTATACGTTATAACGTAATGCTACATATCGTTGTGCGTTATAACGTAATAGTATACAACGTTATACGTTATAACGTAATGCTACATAACGTTATACGTTATAACGTAATAGTATACAACGTTATACGTTATAACGTAATGCTACATAACGTTATACGTTATAACGTAATAGTATACAACGAAATACGTTATAACGTAATGCTACATAACGTTATACGTTATAAGGTAATAGTATATAACGTTATACGTTATAGCGAAATGCTACATAACGTTATACGTTATAAGGTAATAGTATATAACGTTATATGTTATAACGTAATGCTACATAACGTAATACGTTATAAGGTAACAGTACATAGCGTTATACGATATAACGTAGTGCCACATAACGTTATACGTTATAACGTGGTGCTACATAACGTTATACGTTATAACGTCGTGCTACATAATGTTATACGTTATAACGTAATAGTATACAACGTTATACGTTATAACGTAATGCTACATAACGTTATACGTTATAACGTAATAGTATACAACGTTATACGTTATAACGTAATGCTATCTAACGTTATACGTTATAACGTAATAGTATACAACGTTATACGTTATAACGTAATGCTACATATCGTTATACGTTATAACGTAATAGTATACAACGTTATACTTTGTAACGTAATGCTACATAACATTATACGTTATAAGGTTATAGTATACAACGTTATATGTTATAGCATAATGCTACATTACGTTATACGTTATAACGTAATGCTACATAACGTTATACGTTATAACGTAATAGTATTCAACGTTATACGTTATAACGTAATGCTACATATCGTTGTGCGTTATAACGTAATAGTATACAACGTTATACGTTATAACGTAATGCTACATAACGTTATACGTTATAACGTAATAGTATACAACGTTATACGTTATAACGTAATGCTACATAACGTTATACGTCATAAGGTACTAGTATACAACGTTATACGTTATAACGTCGTGCTACATAACGTTATACGTTATAACGTAATAGTATACAACGTTATACGTTGTAACGTAATGCTACATAACGTTATACGTTATAACGTAATAGTATACAACGTTGTACGTTATAACGTAATGCTACATAACGTTATACGTTATAACGTAATAGTATACAACGTTATACGTTATAACGTAATGCTACATAACGTTATACGTTATAAGGTAATTGTATACAACGTTATATGTTATAGCATAATGCTACATAACGTCATACGTTATAACGTAATGCTACATAACGTTATACGTTATAAGGTAGTAGTATACAACGTTATACGTTATAACGTAATGCTACATAACGTTATACGTTATAAGGTACTAGTATACAACGTTATACGTTATAACGTCGTGCTACATAACGTTATACGTTATAACGTAATAGTATACAACGTTATACGTTATAACGTAATGCTACATAACGTAATACGTTATAAGGTAACAGTACATAGCGTTATACGATATAACGTAGTGCTACATAACGTTATACGTTATAACGTGGTGCTACATAACGTTATACGTTATAACGTCGTGCTACATAACGTTATACGTTATAACGTAATAGTATACAACGTTATACGTTATAACGTAATGCTACATAACGTTATACGTTATAAGGTAATAGTATACCACGTTATACGTTATGTCGTAATGCTACATAACGTTATACGTTATAACGTAATAGTATACAACGTTATACGTTATAACGTAATGCTACATAACGTTATACGTTATAACGTAATAGTATACAACGAAATACGTTATAACGTAATGCTACATAACGTTATACGTTATAAGGTAATAGTATATAACGTTATACGTTATAGCGTAATGCTACATAACGTTATACGTTATAAGGTAATAGTATATAACGTTATATGTTATAACGTAATGCTACATAACGTAATACGTTATAAGGTAACAGTACATAGCGTTATACGATATAACGTAGTGCCACATAACGTTATACGTTATAACGTGGTGCTACATAACGTTATACGTTATAACGTCGTGCTACATAATGTTATACGTTATAACGTAATAGTATACAACGTTATACGTTATAACGTAATGCTACATAACGTTATACGTTATAACGTAATAGTATACAACGTTATACGTTATAACGTAATGCTATCTAACGTTATACGTTATAACGTAATAGTATACAACGTTATACGTTATAACGTAATGCTACATATCGTTATACGTTATAGCGTAATAGTATACAACGTTATACGTTGTAACGTAATGCTACATAACATTATACGTTATAAGGTTATAGTATACAACGTTATATGTTATAGCATAATGCTACATAACGTTATACGTCATAACGTAATGCTACATAACGTTATACGTTATAAGGTAGTAGTATACAACGTTATACGTTATAACGTAATGCTACATAACGTTATACGGTATAACGTAATAGTATACAACGTTATACGTTATAACGTAATGCTACATAACGTTATACGTTATAACGTAATAGTATACAACGTTATACGTTATAACGTAATGCTACATAACGTTATACGTTATAAGGTAATAGTATATAACGTTTTACGTTATAGCGTAATGCTACATAACGTTATACGTTATAAGGTAATAGTATATAACGTTATACGTTATAACGTAATGCTACATAACGTAATACGTTATAAGGTAACAGTACATAGCGTTATACGATATAACGTAGTGCTACATAACGTTATACGTTATAACGTGGTGCTACATAACGTTATACGTTATAACGTCGTGCTACATAACGTTATACGTTATAACGTAATAGTATACAACGTTATACGTTATAACGTAATGCTACATAACGTTATACGTTATAAGGTAATAGTAAATAACGTTATACGTTATAACGTAATGCTACATATCATTATACGTTATAAGGTTATAGTATACAACGTTATATGTTATAGCATAATGCTAGATTACGTCATACGTTATAACGTAATGCTACATAACGTTATACGTTATAACGTAATAGTATTCAACGTTATACGTTATAACGTAATGCTACATATCGTTATACGTTATAACGTAATAGTATACAACGTTATACGTTATAACGTAATGCTACATAACGTTATACGTTATAACGTAATAGTGTACAACGTTATACGTTATAACGTAATGCTACATAACGTTATACGTTATAACGTCATAGTATACAACGTTATACGTTATAACGTAATGCTACATAACGTTATACGTCATAAGGTACTAGTATACAACGTTATACGTTATAACGTCGTGCTACATAACGTTATACGTTATAACGTAATAGTATACAACGTTATACGTTATAACGTAAATCTACATAACGTTATACGTTATAACGTAATAGTATACAACGTTATACGTTATAACGTAATGCTACATAACGTTATACGTTATAAGGTAATTGTATACAACGTTATATGTTATAGCATAATGCTACATAACGTCATACGTTATAACGTAATGCTACATAACGTTATACGTTATAAGGTAGTAGTATACAACGTTATACGTTATAACGTAATGCTACATAACGTTATACGTTATAAGGTACTAGTATACAACGTTATACGTTATAACGTCGTGCTACATAACGTTATACGTTATAACGTAATAGTATACAACGTTATACGTTATAACGTAATGCTACATAACGTTATACGTTATAACGTAATAGTATAGAACGTTTTACGTTATAACGTAATGCTACATAACGTTATACGTTATAACGTAATAGTATACAACGTTGTACGTTATAACGTAATGCTACATAACGTTATACGTTATAAGGTAATAGTATACCACGTTATACGTTATAACGTAATGCTACATAACGTTATACGTTATAACGTAATAGTATACAACGTTATACGTTATAACGTAATGCTACATAACGTTATACGTTATAACGTAATAGTATACAACGAAATACGTTATAACGTAATGCTACATAACGTTATACGTTATAAGGTAATAGTATATAACGTTATACGTTATAGCGTAATGCTACATAACGTTATACGTTATAAGGTAATAGTATATAACGTTATATGTTATAACGTAATGCTACATAACGTAATACGTTATAAGGTAACAGTACATAGCGTTATACGATATAACGAAGTGCCACATAACGTTATACGTTATAACGTGGTGCTACATAACGTTATACGTTATAACGTCGTGCTACATAATGTTATACGTTATAACGTAATAGTATACAACGTTATACGTTATAACGTAATGCTACATAACGTTATACGTTATAACGTAATAGTATACAACGTTATACGTTATAACGTAATGCTACATAACGTTATACGTTATAACGTAATAGTATACAACGTTATACGTTATAACGTAATGCTATCTAACGTTATACGTTATAACGTAATAGTATACAAAGTTATACGTTATAACGTAGTGCTACATATCGTTATACGTTATAACGTAATAGTATACAACGTTATACGTTGTAACGTAATGCTACATAACGTTATACGTCATAACGTAATGCTACATAACGTTATTCGTCATAAGGTAGTAGTATACAACGTTATACGTTATAACGTAATGCTACATAACGTTATACGGTATAACGTAATAGTATACAACGTTATACGTTATAACGTCGTGCTACATAACGTTATACGTTATAACGTAATAGTATACAACGTTATACGTTATAACGTAATGCTACATAACGTTATACGTTATAACGTAATAGTATAGAACGTTTTACGTTATAACGTAATGCTACATAACGTTATACGTTATAACGTGGTGCTACATAACGTTATACGTTATAACGTCGTGCTACATAACGTTATACGTTATAACGTAATAGTATACAACGTTATACGTTATAACGTAATGCTACATAACGTTATACGTTATAAGGTAATAGTATACCACGTTATACGTTATAACGTAATGCTACATAACGTTATACGTTATAACGTAATAGTATACAACGTTATACGTTATAACGTAATGCTACATAACGTTATACGTTATAACGTAATAGTATACAACGAAATACGTTATAACGTAATGCTACATAACGTTATACGTTATAAGGTAATAGTATATAACGTTATACGTTATAGCGTAATGCTACATAACGTTATACGTTATAAGGTAATAGTATATAACGTTATATGTTATAACGTAATGCTACATAACGTAATACGTTATAAGGTAACAGTACATAGCGTTATACGATATAACGTAGTGCTACATAACGTTATACGTTATAACGTGGTGCTACATAACGTTATACGTTATAACGTCGTGCTACATAACGTTATACGTTATAACGTCGTGCTACATAACGTTATACGTTATAACGTAATAGTATACAACGTTATACGTTATAACGTAATGCTACATAACGTTATACGTTATAACGTAATAGTATACAACGAAATACGTTATAACGTAATGCTACATAACGTTATACGTTATAACGTAATAGTATACAACGTTATACGTTATAACGTAATGCTACATAACGTTATACGTTATAACGTAATAGTATACAACGTTATACGTTATAACGTAGTGCTACATATCGTTATACGTTATAACGTAATAGTATACAACGTTATACGTTGTAACGTAATGCTACATAACATTATACGTTATAAGGTTATAGTATACAACGTTATATGTTATAGCATAATGCTACATAACGTTATACGTCATAACGTAATGCTACATAACGTTATACGTCATAAGGTAGTAGTATACAACGTTATACGTTATAACGTAATGCTACATAACGTTATACGGTATAACGTAATAGTATACAACGTTATACGTTATAACGTAATGCTACTTAACGTTATACGTTATAACGTAATAGTATATAACGTTATACGTTATAACGTAATGCTACATAACGTAATACGTTATAAGGTAACAGTACATAGCGTTATACGATATAACGTAGTGCTACATAACGTTATACGTTATAACGTGGTGCTACATAACGTTATACGTTATAACGTCGTGCTACATAACGTTATACGTTATAACGTAATAGTATACAAAGTTATACGTTATAACGTAATGCTACATAACGTTATACGTTATAAGGTAATAGTATACCACGTTATACGTTATAACGTAATGCTACATAACGTTATACGTTATAACGTAATAGTATACAACGTTATACGTTATAACGTAATGCTACATAACGTTATACGTTATAACGTAATAGTATACAACGAAATACGTTATAACGTAATGCTACATAACGTTATACGTTATAAGGTAATAGTATATAACGTTATACGTTATACCGTAATGCTACATAACGTTATACTTTATAAGGTAATAGTATATAACGTTATATGTTATAACGTAATGCTACATAACGTAATACGTTATAAGGTAACAGTACATAGCGTTATACGATATAACGAAGTGCCACATAACGTTATACCTTATAACGTGGTGCTACATAACGTTATACGTTATAACGTCGTGCTACATAATGTTATACGTTATAACGTAATAGTATACAACGTTATACGTTATAACGTAATGCTACATAACGTTATACGTTATAACGGAATAGTATACAACGTTATACGTTATAACGTAATGCTATCTAACGTTATACGTTATAACGTAATAGTATACAACGTTATACGTTATAACGTAATGCTACATATCGTTATACGTTATAACGTAATAGTATACAACGTTATACGTTGTAACGTAATGCTACATAACATTATACGTTATAAGGTTATAGTATACAACGTTATATGTTATAGCATAATGCTACATAACGTTATACGTCATAACGTAATGCTACATAACGTTATACGTTATAAGGTAGTAGTATACAACGTTATACGTTATAACGTAATGCTACATAACGTTATACGGTATAACGTAATAGTATACAACGTTATACGTTATAACGTAATGCTACATAACATTATACGTTATAAGGTTATAGTATACAACGTTATATGTTATAGCATAATGCTACATAACGTTATACGTTATAACGTAATGCTACATAACGTTATACGTTATAAGGTAGTAGTATACAACGTTATACGTTATAACGTAATGCTACATAACGTTATACGTTATAACGTACTAGTATACAACGTTATACGTTATAACGTCGTGCTACATAACGTTATACGCTATAACGTAATAGTATACAACGTTATACGTTATAACGTCGTGCTACATAACGTTATACGTTATAACGTAATAGTATACAACGTTATACGTTATAGCATAATGCTACATAACGTTATACGTTATAACGTAATGCTACATAACGTTATACGTTATAAGGTAATAGTATATAACGTTATACGTTATAGCGTAATGCTACATAACGTTATACGTTATAAGGTAATAGTATATAACGTTATATGTTATAACGTAATGCTACATAACGTTATACGTTATAAGGTAATAGTATATAACGTTATACGTTATAACGTAATGCTACATAACGTTATACGTTATAACGTAATAGTATACAACGTTATACGTTATAACGTAATGCTACATAACGTTATACGTTATAAGGTAATTGTATATAACGTTATACGTTATAACGTAATGCTACATAACATTATACGTTATAACGTGGTGCTACATAACGTTATACGTTATAACGTCGTGCTACATAATGTTATACGTTATAACGTAATTGTATACAACGTTATACGTTATAACGTAATGCTACATAACGTTATACGTTATAACGTAATAGTATACAACGTTATACGTTATAACGTAATGCTACATAACATTATACGTTATAAGGTTATAGTATACAACGTTATATGTAATAGCATAATGCTACATTACGTTATACGTTATAACGTAATGCTACATAACGTTATACGTTATAACGTAATTGTATACAACGTTATACGTTATAACGTAATGCTACATATCGTTATACGTTATAACGTAATAGTATACAACGTTATACGTTATAACGTAATGCTACATAACGTTATACGTTATAACGTAATAGTATACAACGTTATACGTTATAACGTAATGCTACATATCGTTATACATTATAACGTAATAGTATACAACGTTATACGTTATAACGTAATGATACATAACGTTATACGTTATAACGTCATAGTATACAACGTTATACGTTATAACGTAATGCTACATAACGTTATACGTCATAAGGTACTAGTATACAACGTTATACGTTATAACGTCGTGCTACATAACGTTATACGTTATAACGTAATAGTATACAACGTTATACGTTATAACGTAAATCTACATAACGTTATACGTTATAACGTAATAGTATACAACATTGTACGTTATAACGTAATGCTACATAACGTTATACATTATAACGTAATAGTATACAACGTTATACGTTATAACGTAATGCTACATAACGTTATACGTTATAAGGTAATAGTATACAACGTTATATGTTATAGCATAATGCTACATAACGTTATACGTTATAACGTAATGCTACATAACGTTATACGTTATAAGGTAGTAGTATACAACGTTATACGTTATAACGTAATGCTACATATCGTTATACGTTATAACGTAATAGTATACAACGTTATACGTTGTAACGTAATGCTACATAACATTATACGTTATAAGGTTATAGTATACAACGTTATATGTTATAGCATAATGCTACATAACGTTATACGTCATAACGTAATGCTACATAACGTTATACGTCATAAGGTAGTAGTATACAACGTTATACGTTATAACGTAATGCTACATAACGTTATACGGTATAACGTAATAGTATACAACGTTATACGTTATAACGTAATGCTACTTAACGTTATACGTTATAACGTAATAGTATACAACGTTATACGTTATAACGTAATGCTACATAACGTTATACGTTATAAGGTAATAGTATATAACGTTTTACGTTATAGCGTAATGCTACATAACGTTATACGTTATAAGGTAATAGTATATAACGTTATACGTTATAACGTAATGCTACATAACGTAATACGTTATAAGGTAACAGTACATAGCGTTATACGATATAACGTAGTGCTACATAACGTTATACGTTATAACGTGGTGCTACATAACGTTATACGTTATAACGTCGTGCTACATAACGTTATACGTTATAACGTAATAGTATACAACGTTATACGTTATAACGTAATGCTACATAACGTTATACGTTATAACGTAATAGTATACAACGTTATACGTTATAACGTAATGCTATCTAACGTTATACGTTATAACGTAATAGTATACAACGTTATACGTTATAACGTAATGCTACATATCGTTATACGTTATAACGTAATAGTATACAACGTTATACGTTGTAACGTAATGCTACATAACATTATACGTTATAAGGTTATAGTATACAACGTTATATGTTATAGCATAATGCTACATAACGTTATACGTCATAACGTAATGCTACATAACGTTATACGTTATAAGGTAGTAGTATACAACGTTATACGTTATAACGTAATGCTACATAACGTTATACGGTATAACGTAATAGTATACAACGTTATACGTTATAACGTAATGCTACATAACATTATACGTTATAAGGTTATAGTATACAACGTTATATGTTATAGCATAATGCTACATAACGTTATACGTTATAACGTAATGCTACATAACGTTATACGTTATAAGGTAGTAGTATACAACGTTATACGTTATAACGTAATGCTACATAACGTTATACGTTATAACGTACTAGTATACAACGTTATACGTTATAACGTCGTGCTACATAACGTTATACGCTATAACGTAATAGTATACAACGTTATACGTTATAACGTCGTGCTACATAACGTTATACGTTATAACGTAATAGTATACAACGTTATACGTTATAGCATAATGCTACATAACGTTATACGTTATAACGTAATGCTACATAACGTTATACGTTATAAGGTAATAGTATATAACGTTATACGTTATAGCGTAATGCTACATAACGTTATACGTTATAAGGTAATAGTATATAACGTTATATGTTATAACGTAATGCTACATAACGTTATACGTTATAAGGTAATAGTATATAACGTTATACGTTATAACGTAATGCTACATAACGTTATACGTTATAACGTAATAGTATACAACGTTATACGTTATAACGTAATGCTACATAACGTTATACGTTATAAGGTAATTGTATATAACGTTATACGTTATAACGTAATGCTACATAACATTATACGTTATAACGTGGTGCTACATAACGTTATACGTTATAACGTCGTGCTACATAATGTTATACGTTATAACGTAATAGTATACAACGTTATACGTTATAACGTAATGCTACATAACGTTATACGTTATAACGTAATAGTATACAACGTTATACGTTATAACGTAATGCTACATAACATTATACGTTATAAGGTTATAGTATACAACGTTATATGTAATAGCATAATGCTACATTACGTTATACGTTATAACGTAATGCTACATAACGTTATACGTTATAACGTAATTGTATACAACGTTATACGTTATAACGTAATGCTACATATCGTTATACGTTATAACGTAATAGTATACAACGTTATACGTTATAACGTAATGCTACATAACGTTATACGTTATAACGTAATAGTATACAACGTTATACGTTATAACGTAATGCTACATATCGTTATACATTATAACGTAATAGTATACAACGTTATACGTTATAACGTAATGATACATAACGTTATACGTTATAACGTCATAGTATACAACGTTATACGTTATAACGTAATGCTACATAACGTTATACGTCATAAGGTACTAGTATACAACGTTATACGTTATAACGTCGTGCTACATAACGTTATACGTTATAACGTAATAGTATACAACGTTATACGTTATAACGTAAATCTACATAACGTTATACGTTATAACGTAATAGTATACAACATTGTACGTTATAACGTAATGCTACATAACGTTATACATTATAACGTAATAGTATACAACGTTATACGTTATAACGTAATGCTACATAACGTTATACGTTATAAGGTAATAGTATACAACGTTATATGTTATAGCATAATGCTACATAACGTTATACGTTATAACGTAATGCTACATAACGTTATACGTTATAAGGTAGTAGTATACAACGTTATACGTTATAACGTAATGCTACATATCGTTATACGTTATAACGTAATAGTATACAACGTTATACGTTGTAACGTAATGCTACATAACATTATACGTTATAAGGTTATAGTATACAACGTTATATGTTATAGCATAATGCTACATAACGTTATACGTCATAACGTAATGCTACATAACGTTATACGTTATAAGGTAGTAGTATACAACGTTATACGTTATAACGTAATGCTACATAACGTTATACGGTATAACGTAATAGTATACAACGTTATACGTTATAACGTAATGCTACATAACGTTATACGTTATAACGTAATAGTATACAACGTTATACGTTATAACGTAATGCTACATAACGTTATACGTTATAAGGTAATAGTATATAACGTTTTACGTTATAGCGTAATTCTACATAACGTTATACGTTATAAGGTAATAGTATATAACGTTATACGTTATAACGTAATGCTACATAACGTAATACGTTATAAGGTAACAGTACATAGGGTTATACGATATAACGTAGTGCTACATAACGTTATACGTTATAACGTGGTGCTACATAACGTTATACGTTATAACGTCGTGCTACATAACGTTATACGTTATAACGTAATAGTATACAACGTTATACGTTATAACGTAATGCTACATAACGTTATACGTTATAAGGTAATAGTAAATAACGTTATACGTTATAACGTAATGCTACATATCATTATACGTTATAAGGTTATAGTATACAACGTTATATGTTATAGCATAATGCTACATTACGTTATACGTTATAACGTAATGCTACATAACGTTATACGTCATAAGGTACTAGTATACAACGTTATACGTTATAACGTCGTGCTACATAACGTTATACGTTATAACGTAATAGTATACAACGTTATACGTTATAACGTAAATCTACATAACGTTATACGTTATAACGTAATAGTATACAACGTTATACGTTATAACGTAATGCTACATAACGTTATACGTTATAAGGTAATTGTATACAACGTTATATGTTATAGCATAATGCTACATAACGTCATACGTTATAACGTAATGCTACATAACGTTATACGTTATAAGGTAGTAGTATACAACGTTATACGTTATAACGTAATGCTACATAACGTTATACGTTATAAGGTACTAGTATACAACGTTATACGTTATAACGTCGTGCTACATAACGTTATACGTTATAACGTAATAGTATACAACGTTATACGTTATAACGTAATGCTACATAACGTTATACGTTATAACGTAATAGTATAGAACGTTTTACGTTATAACGTAATGCTACATAACGTTATACGTTATAACGTAATAGTATACAACGTTATACGTTATAACGTAATGCTACATAACGTTATACGTTATAAGGTAATAGTATATAACGTTTTACGTTATAGCGTAATGCTACATAACGTTATACGTTATAAGGTAATAGTATATATCGTTATACGTTATAACGTAATGCTACATAACGTAATACGTTATAAGGTAACAGTACATAGCGTTATACGATATAACGTAGTGCTACATAACGTTATACGTTATAACGTGGTGCTACATAACGTTATACGTTATAACGTCGTGCTACATAACGTTATACGTTATAACGTAATAGTATACAACGTTATACGTTATAACGTAATGCTACATAACGTTATACGTTATAAGGTAATAGTATACCACGTTATACGTTATAAGGTAATAGTATACAACGAAATACGTTATAACGTAATGCTACATAACGTTATACGTTATAAGGTAATAGTATATAACGTTATACGTTATAGCGTAATGCTACATAACGTTATACGTTATAAGGTAATAGTATATAACGTTATATGTTATAACGTAATGCTACATAACGTAATACGTTATAAGGTAACAGTACATAGCGTTATACGATATAACGTAGTGCCACATAACGTTATACGTTATAACGTGGTGCTACATAACGTTATACGTTATAACGTCGTGCTACATAATGTTATACGTTATAACGTAATAGTATACAACGTTATACGTTATAACGTAATGCTACATAACGTTATACGTTATAACGTAATAGTATACAACGTTATACGTTATAACGTAATGCTATCTAACGTTATACGTTATAACGTAATAGTATACAACGTTATACGTTATAACGTAGTGCTACATATCGTTATACGTTATAACGTAATAGTATACAACGTTATACGTTGTAACGTAATGCTACATAACATTATACGTTATAAGGTTATAGTATACAACGTTATATGTTATAGCATAATGCTACATAACGTTATACGTCATAACGTAATGCTACATAACGTTATACGTTATAAGGTAGTAGTATACAACGTTATACGTTATAACGTAATGCTACATAACGTTATACGGTATAACGTAATAGTATACAACGTTATACGTTATAACGTAATGCTACATAACGTTATACGTTATAACGTAATAGTATACAACGTTATACGTTATAACGTAATGCTACATAACGTTATACGTTATAAGGTAATAGTATATAACGTTTTACGTTATAGCGTAATGCTACCTAACGTTATACGTTATAAGGTAATAGTATATAACGTTATACGTTATAACGTAATGCTACATAACGTAATACGTTATAAGGTAACAGTACATAGCGTTATACGATATAACGTAGTGCTACATAACGTTATACGTTATAACGTGGTGCTACATAACGTTATACGTTATAACGTCGTGCTACATAACGTTATACGTTATAACGTAATAGTATACAACGTTATACGTTATAACGTAATGCTACATAACGTAATACGTTATAAGGTAACAGTACATAGCGTTATACGATATAACGTAGTGCTACATAACGTTATACGTTATAACGTGGTGCTACATAACGTTATACGTTATAACGTCGTGCTACATAACGTTATACGTTATAACGTAATAGTATACAACGTTATACGTTATAACGTAATGCTACATAACGTTATACGTTATAAGGTAATAGTATACCACGTTATACGTTATAACGTAATGCTACATAACGTTATACGTTATAACGTAATAGTATACAACGAAATACGTTATAACGTAATGCTACATAACGTTATACGTTATAAGGTAATAGTATATAACGTTATACGTTATAGCGTAATGCTACATAACGTTATACGTTATAAGGTAATAGTATATAACGTTATATGTTATAACGTAATGCTACATAACGTAATACGTTATAAGGTAACAGTACATAGCGTTATACGATATAACGTAGTGCCACATAACGTTATACGTTATAACGTGGTGCTACATAACGTTATACGTTATAACGTCGTGCTACATAATGTTATACGTTATAACGTAATAGTATACAACGTTATACGTTATAACGTAATGCTACATAACGTTATACGTTATAACGTAATAGTATACAACGTTATACGTTATAACGTAATGCTATCTAACGTTATACGTTATAACGTAATTGTATACAACGATATACGTTATAACGTAGTGCTACATATCGTTATACGTTATAACGTAATAGTATACAACGTTATACGTTGTAACGTAATGCTACATAACATTATACGTTATAAGGTTATAGTATACAACGTTATATGTTATAGCATAATGCTACATAACGTTATACGTCATAACGTAATGCTACATAACGTTATACGTTATAAGGTAGTAGTATACAACGTTATACGTTATAACGTAATGCTACATAACGTTATACGGTATAACGTAATAGTATACAACGTTATACGTTATAACGTAATGCTACATAACGTTATACGTTATAACGTAATAGTATACAACGTTATACGTTATAACGTAATGCTACATAACGTTATACGTTATAAGGTAATAGTATATAACGTTTTACGTTATAGCGTAATGCTACCTAACGTTATACGTTATAAGGTAATAGTATATAACGTTATACGTTATAACGTAATGCTACATAACGTAATACGTTATAAGGTAACAGTACATAGCGTTATACGATATAACGTAGTGCTACATAACGTTATACGATATAACGTGGTGCTACATAACGTTATACGTTATAACGTCGTGCTACATAACGTTATACGTTATAACGTAATAGTATAGAACGTTATACGTTATAACGTAATGCTACATAACGTTATACGTTATAAGGTAATAGTATACCACGTTATACGTTATAACGTAATGCTACATAACGTTATACGTTATAACGTAATAGTATACAACGTTATACGTTATAACGTAATGCTACATAACGTTATACGTTATAACGTAATAGTATACAACGAAATACGTTATAACGTAATGCTACATAACGTTATACGTTATAAGGTAATAGTATATAACGTTATACGTTATAGCGTAATGCTACATAACGTTATACGTTATAAGGTAATAGTATATAACGTTATATGTTATAACGTAATGCTACATAACGTAATACGTTATAAGGTAACAGTACATAGCGTTATACGATATAACGTAGTGCCACATAACGTTATACGTTATAACGTGGTGCTACATAACGTTATACGTTATAACGTCGTGCTACATAATGTTATACGTTATAACGTAATAGTATACAACGTTATACGTTATAACGTAATGCTACATAACGTTATACGTTATAACGTAATAGTATACAACGTTATACGTTATAACGTAATGCTATCTAACGTTATACGTTATAACGTAATAGTATACAACGTTATACGTTATAACGTAATGCTACATATCGTTATACGTTATAACGTAATAGTATACAACGTTATACGTTGTAACGTAATGCTACATAACATTATACGTTATAAGGTTATAGTATACAACGTTATATGTTATAGCATAATGCTACATAACGTTATACGTCATAACGTAATGCTACATAACGTTATACGTTATAAGGTAGTAGTATACAACGTTATACGTTATAACGTAATGCTACATAACGTTATACGGTATAACGTAATAGTATACAACGTTATACGTTATAACGTAATGCTACATAACATTATACGTTATAAGGTTATAGTATACAACGTTATATGTTATAGCATAATGCTACATAACGTTATACGTTATAACGTAATGCTACATAACGTTATACGTTATAAGGTAGTAGTATACAACGTTATACGTTATAACGTAATGCTACATAACGTTATACGTTATAACGTAATAGTATACAACGTTATACGTTATAACGTAATGCTACATATCGTTACACGTTATAACGTAATAGTATACAACGTTATACGTTATAACGTAATGCTACATAACGTTATACGTTATAAGGTAATAGTATATAACGTTTTACGTTATAGCGTAATGCTATCTAACGTTATACGTTATAACGTAATAGTATACAACGTTATACGTTATAACGTAATGCTACATATCGTTATACGTTATAACGTAATAGTATACAACGTTATACGTTGTAACGTAATGCTACATAACATTATACGTTATAAGATTATAGTATACAACGTTATATGTTATAGCATAATGCTACATAACGTTATACGTCATAACGTAATGCTACATAACGTTATACGTTATAAGGTAGTAGTATACAACGTTATACGTTATAACGTAATGCTACATAACGTTATACGGTATAACGTAATAGTATACAACGTTATACGTTATAACGTAATGCTACATAACATTATACGTTATAAGGTTATAGTATACAACGTTATATGTTATAGCATAATGCTACATAACGTTATACGTTATAACGTAATGCTACATAACGTTATACGTTATAAGGTAGTAGTATACAACGTTATACGTTATAACGTAATGCTACATAACGTTATACGTTATAACGTACTAGTATACAACGTTATACGTTATAACGTCGTGCTACATAACGTTATACGTTATAACGTAATAGTATACAACGTTATACGTTATAACGTCGTGCTACATAACGTTATACGTTATAACGTAATAGTATACAACGTTATACGTTATAGCATAATGCTACATAACGTTATACGTTATAACGTAATGCTACATTACGTTATACGTTATAAGGTAATAGTATATAACGTTATACGTTATAGCGTAATGCTACATAACGTTATACGTTATAAGGTAATAGTATATAACGTTATATGTTATAACGTAATGCTACATAACGTTATACGTTATAAGGTAATAGTATATAACGTTATACGTTATAACGTAATGCTACATAACGTAATACGTTATAAGGTAACAGTATACAACGTTATACGTTATAACCTAATGCTACATAACGTTATACGTTATAAGGTAATAGTATACAACGTATAACGTTATAAGGTAACAATATATAAGGATATACGTTATAACGTAATGCTACATAACGTTATACGTTATAAGGTAATAGTATATAACGTTATACGTTATAGCGTAATGCTACATAACGTTATACGTTATAAGGTAATTGTATATAACGTTATACGTTATAACGTAATACTACATAACATTATACGTTATAACGTGGTGCTACATAACGTTATACGTTATAACGTCGTGCTACATAATGTTATACGTTATAACGTAATAGTATACAACGTTATACGTTATAACGTAATGCTACATAACGTTATACGTTATAACGTAATAGTATACAACGTTATACGTTATAACGTAATGCTACATAACGTTATACGTTATAACGTAATTGTATACAACGTTATACGTTATAACGTAATGATACATATCGTTATACGTTATAACGTAATAGTATACAACGTTATACGTTATAACGTAATGCTACATAACGTTATACGTTATAACGTAATAGTATACAACGTTATACGTTGTAACGTAATGCTACATATCGTTATACCTTATAACGTAATAGTATACAACGTTATACGTTATAACGTAATGATACATAACGTTATACGTTATAACGTCATAGTATACAACGTTATACGTTATAACGTAATGCTACATAACGTTATACGTCATAAGGTACTAGTATACAACGTTATACGTTATAACGTCGTGCTACATAACGTTATACGTTATAACGTAATGGTATACAACGTTATACGTTATAACGTAAATCTACATAACGTTATACGTTATAACGTAATAGTATACAACGTTGTACGTTATAACGTAATGCTACATAACGTTATACATTATAACGTAATAGTATACAACGTTATACGTTATAACGTAATGCTACATAACGTTATACGTTATAAGGTAATAGTATACAACGTTATATGTTATAGCATAATGCTACATAACGTTATACGTTATAACGTAATGCTACATAACGTTATACGTTATAAGGTAGTAGTATACAACGTTATACGTTATAACGTAATGCTACATATCGTTATACGTTATAAGGTACTAGTATACAACGTTATACGTTATAACGTCGTGCTACATAACGTTATACGTTATAACGTAATAGTATACAACGTTATAGGTTATAACGTAATGCTACATAACGTTATACGTTATAACGTAATAGTATAGAACGTTATACGTTATAACGTAATGCTACATAACGTTATACGTTATAAGGTAATAGTATATAACGTTATACGTTATAACGTAATGCTACATAACGTTATACGTTATAAGGTAATAGTATATAACGTTTTACGTTATAGCGTAATGCTACATAACGTTATACGTTATAAGGTAATAGTATATAACGTTATACGTTATAACGTAATGCTACATAACGTAATACGTTATAAGGTAACAGTACATAGCGTTATACGATATAACGTAGTGCTACATAACGTTATACGTTATAACGTGGTGCTACATAACGTTATACGTTATTACGTCGTGCTACATAACGTTATACGTTATAACGTAATAGTATACAACGTTATACGTTATAACGTAATGCTACATAACGTTATACGTTATAAGGTAATAGTATACCACGTTATACGTTATAACGTAATGCTACATAACGTTATACGTTATAACGTAATAGTATACAACGTTATACGTTATAACGTAATGCTACATAACGTTATACGTTATAACGTAATAGTATACAACGTTATACGTTATAACGTAATGCTACATAACGTTATACGTTATAACGTAATAGTATACAACGAAATACGTTATAACGTAATGCTACATAACGTTATACGTTATAAGGTAATAGTATATAACGTTATACGTTATAGCGTAATGCTACATAACGTTATACGTTATAAGGTAATAGTATATAACGTTATATGTTATAACGTAATGCTACATAACGTAATACGTTATAAGGTAACAGTACATAGCGTTATACGGTATAACGTAGTGCCACATAACGTTATACGTTATAACGTGGTGCTACATAACGTTATACGTTATAACGTCGTGCTACATAACGTTATACGTTATAACGTAATAGTATACAACGTTATACGTTATAACGTAATGCTACATAACGTTATACGTTATAACGTAATAGTATACAACGTTATACGTTATAACGTAATGCTATCTAACGTTATACGTTATAACGTAATAGTATACAACGTTATACGTTATAACGTAATGCTACATAACGTTATACGTTATAACGTAATAGTATACAACGTTATACGTTATAACGTAATGCTACATAACGTTATACGTTATAAGGTAATAGTATATAACGTTTTAAGTTATAGCGTAATGCTACATAACGTTATACGTTATAAGGTAATAGTATATAACGTTATACGTTATAACGTAATGCTACATAACGTAATACGTTATAAGGTAACAGTACATAGCGTTATACGATATAACGTAGTGCTACATAACGTTATACGTTATAACGTGGTGCTACATAACGTTATACGTTATAACGTCGTGCTACATAACGTTATACGTTATAACGTAATAGTATACAACGTTATACGTTATAACGTAATGCTACATAACGTTATACGTTATAAGGTAATAGTATACCACGTTATACGTTATAACGTAATGCTACATAACGTTATACGTTATAACGTAATAGTATACAACGTTATACGTTATAACGTAATGCTACATAACGTTATACGTTATAACGTAATAGTATACAACGTTATACGTTATAACGCAATGCTACATAACGTTATACGTTATAACGTAATAGTATACAACGAAATACGTTATAACGTAATGCTACATAACGTTATACGTTATAAGGTTATAGTATACAACGTTATATGTTATAGCATAATGCTACATAACGTTATACGTCATAACGTAATGCTACATAACGTTATACGTTATAAGGTAGTAGTATACAACGTTATACGTTATAACGTAATGCTACATAACGTTATACGTTATAACGTACTGGTATACAACGCTATACGTTATAACGTCGTGCTACATAGCGTTATACGTTATAACGTAATAGTATACAACGTTATACGTTATAACGTAATGCTACATAACGTTATACGTTATAACGTAATAGTATACAACGTTATACGTTATAACGTAATGCTACATATCGTTATACGTTATAACGTAATAGTATACAACGTTATACGTTATAACGTAATGCTACATAACGTTATACGATATAACGTCATAGTATACAACGTTATACGTTATAACGTAATCCTACATAACGTTATACGTCATAAGGTACTAGTATACAACGTTATACGTTATAACGTCGTGCTACATAACGTTATACGTTATAACGTAATAGTATACAACGTTATACGTTATAACGTAAATCTACATAACGTTATACGTTATAACGTAATAGTATACAACGTTGTACGTTATAACGTAATGCTACATAACGTTATACGTTATAACGTAATAGTATACAACGTTATACGTTATAACGTAATGCTACATAACGTTATACGTTATATCGTAATAGTATACAACGTTATATGTTATAGCATAATGCTACATAACGTTATACGTCATAACGTAATGCTACATAACGTTATACGTTATAAGGTAGTCGTATACAACGTTATACGTTATAACGTAATGCTACATAACGTTATACGTTATAACGTAAGAGTATACAACGTTATACGTTATAACGTAATGCTACATAACGTTATACGTTATAAGGTAATAGTATATAACGTTATACGATATAACGTAGTGCAACGTAACGTTATACGTTATTACGTAATAGAATACAACGTTATACGTTATAACGTAATGCTACATAACGTTATACGTTATAACGTAATAGTATACAACGTTATACGATATAACGTAGTGCTACATAACGTTATACGTTATAACGTGGTGCTACATAACGTTATACGTTATAACGTCGTGCTACATAACGTTATACGTTATAACGTAATAGTATACAACGTTATACGTTATAACGTAATGCTACATAACGTTATACGTTATAAGGTAATAGTATACCACGTTATACGTTATAACGTAATGCTACATAACGTTGTACGTTATAACGTAATAGTATACAACGTTATACGTTATAACGTAATGCTACATAACGTTATACGTTATAACGTAATAGTATACAACGTTATACGTTATAACGTAATGCTACATAACGTTATACGTTATAAGGTAATAGTATACCACGTTATACGTTATAACGTAATGCTACATAACGTTGTACGTTATAACGTAATAGTATACAACGTTATACGTTATAACGTAATGCTACATAACGTTATACGTTATAACGTAATAGTATACAACGTTATACGTTATAACGTAATGCTACATAACGTTATACGTTATAACGTAATAGTATACAACGAAATACGTTATAACGTAATGCTACATAACGTTATACGTTATAAGGTAATAGTATATAACGTTATACGTTATAGCGTAATGCTACATAACGTTATACGTTATAAGGTAATAGTATATAACGTTATATGTTATAACGTAATGCTACATAACGTAATACGTTATAAGGTAACAGTACATAGCGTTATACGATATAACGTAGTGCCACATAACGTTATACGTTATAACGTGGTGCTACATAACGTTATACGTCATAACGTCGTGCTACATAACGTTATACGTTATATCGTAATAGTATACAACGTTATATGTTATAGCATAATGCTACATAACGTTATACGTCATAACGTAATGCTACATAACGTTATACGTTATAAGGTAGTCGTATACAACGTTATACGTTATAACGTAATGCTACATAACGTTATACGGTATAACGTAATAGTATACAACGTTATACGTTATAACGTAATGCTACATAACATTATACGTTATAAGGTTATAGTATACAACTTTATATGTTATAGCATAATGCTACATAACGTTATACGTTATAACGTAATGCTACATAACGTTATACGTTATAAGGTAGTAGTATACAACGTTATACGTTATAACGTAATGCTACATAACGTTATACGTTGTAAGGTACTAGTATACAACGTTATACGTTATAACGTCGTGCTACATAACGTTATACGTTATAACGTAATAGTATACAACGTTATACGTTATAACGTAATGCTACATAACGTTATACGTTATAACGTAATAGTATACAACGTTATACGTTATAACGTAATGCTATCTAACGTTATATGTTATAACGTAATAGTATACAACGTTATACGTTATAACGTAATGCTACATATCGTTATACGTTATAACGTAATAGTATACAACGTTATACGTTGTAACGTAATGCTACATAACATTATACGTTATAAGGTTATAGTATACAACGTTATATGTTATAGCATAATGCTACATAACGTTATACGTCATAACGTAATGCTACATAACGTTATACGTTATAAGGTAGTAGTATACAACGTTATACGTTATAACGTCGTGCTACATAACGTTATACGTTATAACGTAATAGTATACAACGTTATACGTTATAACGTCGTGCTACATAACGTTATACGTTATAACGTAATAGTATACAACGTTATACGTTATAGCATAATGCTACATAACGTTATACGTTATAACGTAATGCTACATAACGTTATACGTTATAAGGTAGTCGTATACAACGTTATACGTTATAACGTAATGCTACATAACGTTATACGGTATAACGTAATAGTATACAACGTTATACGTTATAACGTAATGCTACATAACATTATACGTTATAAGGTTATAGTATACAACTTTATATGTTATAGCATAATGCTACATAACGTTATACGTTATAACGTAATGCTACATAACGTTATACGTTATTAGGTAGTAGTATACAACGTTATACGTTATAACGTAATGCTACATAACGTTATACGTTGTAAGGTACTAGTATACAACGTTATACGTTATAACGTCGTGCTACATAACGTTATACGTTATAACGTAATAGTATACAACGTTATACGTTATAACGTAATGCTACATAACGTTATACGTTATAACGTAATAGTATACAACGTTATACGTTATAACGTAATGCTATCTAACGTTATATGTTATAACGTAATAGTATACAACGTTATACGTTATAACGTAATGCTACATATCGTTATACGTTATAACGTAATAGTATACAACGTTATACGTTGTAACGTAATGCTACATAACATTATACGTTATAAGGTTATAGTATACAACGTTATATGTTATAGCATAATGCTACATAACGTTATACGTCATAACGTAATGCTACATAACGTTATACGTTATAAGGTAGTAGTATACAACGTTATACGTTATAACGTAATGCTACATAACGTTATACGGTATAACGTAATAGTATACAACGTTATACGTTATAACGTAATGCTACATAACATTATACGTTATAAGGTTATAGTATACAACGTTATATGTTATAGCATAATGCTACATAACGTTATACGTTATAACGTAATGCTACATAACGTTATACGTTATAAGGTAGTAGTATACAACGTTATACGTTATAACGTAATGCTACATAACGTTATACGTTATAACGTACTAGTATACAACGTTATACGTTATAACGTCGTGCTACATAACGTTATACGTTATAACGTAATAGTATACAACGTTATACGTTATAACGTCGTGCTACATAACGTTATACGTTATAACGTAATAGTATACAACGTTATACGTTATAGCATAATGCTACATAACGTTATACGTTATAACGTAATGCTACATAACGTTATACGTTATAAGGTAATAGTATATAACGTTATACGTTATAGCGTAATGCTACATAACGTTATACGTTATAAGGTAATAGTATATAACGTTATATGTTATAACGTAATGCTACATAACGTTATACGTTATAAGGTAATAGTATATAACGTTATACGTTATAACGTAATGCTACATAACGTAATACGTTATAAGGTAACAGTATACAACGTTATACGTTATAACCTAATGCTACATAACGTTATACGTTATAAGGTAATAGTATACAACGTATAACGTTATAAGGTAACAATATATAAGGATATACGTTATAACGTAATGCTACATAACGTTATACGTTATAAGGTAATAGTATATAACGTTATACGTTATAGCGTAATGCTACATAACGTTATACGTTATAAGGTAATTGTATATAACGTTATACGTTATAACGTAATGCTACATAACATTATACGTTATAACGTGGTGCTACATAACGTTATACGTTATAACGTCGTGCTACATAATGTTATACGTTATAACGTAATGCTACATAACGTTATACGTTATAAGGTAGTAGTATACAACGTTATACGTTATAACGTAATGCTACATAACGTTATACGGTATAACGTAATAGTATACAACGTTATACGTTATAAGGTAATAGTATACAACGTATAACGTTATAAGGTAACAATATATAAGGATATACGTTATAACGTAATGCTACATAACATTATACGTTATAAGGTTATAGTATACAACGTTATATGTTATAGCATAATGCTACATAACGTTATACGTCATAACGTAATGCTACATAACGTTATACGTTATAAGGTAGTAGTATACAACGTTATACGTTATAACGTAATGCTACATAACGTTATACGGTATAACGTAATAGTATACAACGTTATACGTTATAACGTAATGCTACATAACATTATACGTTATAAGGTTATAGTATACAACGTTATATGTTATAGCATAATGCTACATAACGTTATACGTTATAACGTAATGCTACATAACGTTATACGTTATAAGGTAGTAGTATACAACGTTATACGTTATAACGTAATGCTACATAACGTTATACGTTATAACGTACTAGTATACAACGTTATACGTTATAACGTCGTGCTACATAACGTTATACGTTATAACGTAATAGTATACAACGTTATACGTTATAACGTCGTGCTACATAACGTTATACGTTATAACGTAATAGTATACAACGTTATACGTTATAGCATAATGCTACATAACGTTATACGTTATAACGTAATGCTACATAACGTTATACGTTATAAGGTAATAGTATATAACGTTATACGTTATAGCGTAATGCTACATAACGTTATACGTTATAAGGTAATAGTATATAACGTTATATGTTATAACGTAATGCTACATAACGTTATACGTTATAAGGTAATAGTATATAACGTTATACGTTATAACGTAATGCTACATAACGTAATACGTTATAAGGTAACAGTATACAACGTTATACGTTATAACCTAATGCTACATAACGTTATACGTTATAAGGTAATAGTATACAACGTATAACGTTATAAGGTAACAATATATAAGGATATACGTTATAACGTAATGCTACATAACGTTATACGTTATAAGGTAATAGTATATAACGTTATACGTTATAGCGTAATGCTACATAACGTTATACGTTATAAGGTAATTGTATATAACGTTATACGTTATAACGTAATGCTACATAACATTATACGTTATAACGTGGTGCTACATAACGTTATACGTTATAACGTCGTGCTACATAATGTTATACGTTATAACGTAATAGTATACAACGTTATACGTTATAACGTAGTGCAACGTAACGTTATACGTTATTACGTAATAGAATACAGCGTTATACGTTATAACGTAATGCTACATAACGTTATACGTTATAACGTAATAGTATACAACGTTATACGATATAACGTAGTGCAACGTAACGTTATACGTTATTACGTAATAGAATACAACGTTATACGTTATAACGTAATGCTACATAACGTTATACGTTATAACGTAATAGTATACAACGTTATACGATATAACGTAGTGCTACATAACGTTATACGTTATAACGTGGTGCTACATAACGTTATACGTTATAACGTCGTGCTACATAACGTTATACGTTATAACGTAATAGTATACAACGTTATACGTTATAACGTAATGCTACATAACGTTATACGTTATAAGGTAATAGTATACCACGTTATACGTTATAACGTAATGCTACATAACGTTGTACGTTATAACGTAATAGTATACAACGTTATACGTTATAACGTAATGCTACATAACGTTATACGTTATAACGTAATAGTATACAACGTTATACGTTATAACGTAATGCTACATAACGTTATACGTTATAAGGTAATAGTATACCACGTTATACGTTATAACGTAATGCTACATAACGTTGTACGTTATAACGTAATAGTATACAACGTTATACGTTATAACGTAATGCTACATAACGTTATACGTTATAACGTAATAGTATACAACGTTATACGTTATAACGTAATGCTACATAACGTTATACGTTATAACGTAATAGTATACAACGAAATACGTTATAACGTAATGCTACATAACGTTATACGTTATAAGGTAATAGTATATAACGTTATACGTTATAGCGTAATGCTACATAACGTTATACGTTATAAGGTAATAGTATATAACGTTATATGTTATAACGTAATGCTACATAACGTAATACGTTATAAGGTAACAGTACATAGCGTTATACGATATAACGTAGTGCCACATAACGTTATACGTTATAACGTGGTGCTACATAACGTTATACGTCATAACGTCGTGCTACATAACGTTATACGTTATATCGTAATAGTATACAACGTTATATGTTATAGCATAATGCTACATAACGTTATACGTCATAACGTAATGCTACATAACGTTATACGTTATAAGGTAGTCGTATACAACGTTATACGTTATAACGTAATGCTACATAACGTTATACGGTATAACGTAATAGTATACAACGTTATACGTTATAACGTAATGCTACATAACATTATACGTTATAAGGTTATAGTATACAACTTTATATGTTATAGCATAATGCTACATAACGTTATACGTTATAACGTAATGCTACATAACGTTATACGTTATAAGGTAGTAGTATACAACGTTATACGTTATAACGTAATGCTACATAACGTTATACGTTATAAGGTACTAGTATACAACGTTATACGTTATAACGTCGTGCTACATAACGTTATACGTTATAACGTAATAGTATACAACGTTATACGTTATAACGTAATGCTACATAACGTTATACGTTATAACGTAATAGTATACAACGTTATACGTTATAACGTAATGCTATCTAACGTTATATGTTATAACGTAATAGTATACAACGTTATACGTTATAACGTAATGCTACATATCGTTATACGTTATAACGTAATAGTATACAACGTTATACGTTGTAACGTAATGCTACATAACATTATACGTTATAAGGTTATAGTATACAACGTTATATGTTATAGCATAATGCTACATAACGTTATACGTCATAACGTAATGCTACATAACGTTATACGTTATAAGGTAGTAGTATACAACGTTATACGTTATAACGTAATGCTACATAACGTTATACGGTATAACGTAATAGTATACAACGTTATACGTTATAACGTAATGCTACATAACATTATACGTTATAAGGTTATAGTATACAACGTTATATGTTATAGCATAATGCTACATAACGTTATACGTTATAACGTAATGCTACATAACGTTATACGTTATAAGGTAGTAGTATACAACGTTATACGTTATAACGTAATGCTACATAACGTTATACGTTATAACGTACTAGTATACAACGTTATACGTTATAACGTCGTGCTACATAACGTTATACGTTATAACGTAATAGTATACAACGTTATACGTTATAACGTCGTGCTACATAACGTTATACGTTATAACGTAATAGTATACAACGTTATACGTTATAGCATAATGCTACATAACGTTATACGTTATAACGTAATGCTACATAACGTTATACGTTATAAGGTAATAGTATATAACGTTATACGTTATAGCGTAATGCTACATAACGTTATACGTTATAAGGTAATAGTATATAACGTTATATGTTATAACGTAATGCTACATAACGTTATACGTTATAAGGTAATAGTATATAACGTTATACGTTATAACGTAATGCTACATAACGTAATACGTTATAAGGTAACAGTATACAACGTTATACGTTATAACCTAATGCTACATAACGTTATACGTTATAAGGTAATAGTATACAACGTATAACGTTATAAGGTAACAATATATAAGGATATACGTTATAACGTAATGCTACATAACGTTATACGTTATAAGGTAATAGTATATAACGTTATACGTTATAGCGTAATGCTACATAACGTTATACGTTATAAGGTAATTGTATATAACGTTATACGTTATAACGTAATGCTACATAACATTATACGTTATAACGTGGTGCTACATAACGTTATACGTTATAACGTCGTGCTACATAATGTTATACGTTATAACGTAATAGTATACAACGTTATACGTTATAACGTAGTGCAACGTAACGTTATACGTTATTACGTAATAGAATACAGCGTTATACGTTATAACGTAATGCTACATAACGTTATACGTTATAACGTAATAGTATACAACGTTATACGATATAACGTAGTGCTACATAACGTTATACGTTATAACGTGGTGCTACATAACGTTATACGTTATAACGTCGTGCTACATAACGTTATACTTTATAACGTAATAGTATACAACGTTATACGTTATAACGTAATGCTACATATCGTTATACATTATAACGTAATAGTATACAACGTTATACGTTATAACGTAATGATACATAACGTTATACGTTATAACGTCATAGTATACAACGTTATACGTTATAACGTAATGCTACATAACGTTATACGTCATAAGGTACTAGTATACAACGTTATACGTTATAACGTCGTGCTACATAACGTTATACGTTATAACGTAATAGTATACAACGTTATACGTTATAACGTAAATCTACATAACGTTATACGTTATAACGTAATAGTATACAACGTTGTACGTTATAACGTAATGCTACATAACGTTATACATTATAACGTAATAGTATACAACGTTATACGTTATAACGTAATGCTACATAACGTTATACGTTATAAGGTAATAGTATACAACGTTATATGTTATAGCATAATGCTACATAACGTTATACGTTATAACGTAATGCTACATAACGTTATACGTTATAAGGTAGTAGTATACAACGTTATACGTTATAACGTAATGCTACATATCGTTATACGTTATAAGTTACTAGTATACAACGTTATACGTTATAACGTCGTGCTACATAACGTTATACGTTATAACGTAATAGTATACAACGTTATACGTTATAACGTAATGCTATATAACGTTATACGTTATAACGTAATAGTATAGAACGTTATACGTTATAACGTAATGCTACATAACGTTATACGTTATAACGTAATAGTATACAACGTTATACGTTATAACGTAATGCTACATAACGTTATACGTTATAAGGTAATAGTATATAACGTTTTACGTTATAGCGTAATGCTACATAACGTTATACGTTATAAGGTAATAGTATATAACGTTATACGTTATAACGTAATGCTACATAACGTAATACGTTATAAGGTAACAGTACATAGCGTTATACGATATAACGTAGTGCTATATAACGTTATACGTTATAACGTGGTGCTACATAACGTTATACGTTATTACGTCGTGCTACATAACGTTATACGTTATAACGTAATAGTATACAACGTTATACGTTATAACGTAATGCTACATAACGTTATACGTTATAAGGTAATAGTATACCACGTTATACGTTATAACTTAATGCTACATAACGTTATACGTTATAACGTAATGCTACATAACGTTATACGTTATAAGGTAGTCGTATACAACGTTATACGTTATAACGTAATGCTACATAATGTTATACGGTATACCGTAATAGTATACAACGTTATACGTTATAACGTAATGCTACATAACATTATACGTTATAAGGTTATAGTATACAACTTTATATGTTATAGCATAATGCTACATAACGTTATACGTTATAACGTAATGCTACATAACGTTATACGTTATAAGGTAGTAGTATACAACGTTATACGTTATAACGTAATGCTACATAACGTTATACGTTATAAGGTACTAGTATACAACGTTATACGTTATAACGTCGTGCTACATAACGTTATACGTTATAACGTAATAGTATACAACGTTATACGTTATAACGTAATGCTACATAACGTTATACGTTATAACGTAATAGTATACAACGTTATACGTTATAACGTAATGCTGCATAACGTTATACGTTATAACGTAATAGTATACAACGTTATACGTTATAACGTAATGCTACATAACGTTATACGTTATAAGGTAATAGTATATAACGTTATACGATATAACGTAGTGCAACGTAACGTTATACGTTATTACGTAATAGAATACAACGTTATACGTTATAACGTAATGCTACATAACGTTATACGTTATAACGTAATAGTATACAACGTTATACGTTATAACGTAATGCTACATATCGTTATACGTTATAACGTAATAGTATACAACGTTATACGTTATAACGTAATGCTACATAACGTTATACGTTATAACGTAAGAGTATACAACGTTATACGTTATAACGTAATGCTACATAACGTTATACGTTATAAGGTAATAGTATATAACGTTATACGATATAACGTAGTGCAACGTAACGTTATACGTTATTACGTAATAGAATACAACGTTATACGTTATAACGTAATGCTACATAACGTTATACGTTATAACGTAATAGTATACAACGTTATACGATATAACGTAGTGCTACATAACGTTATACGTTATAACGTGGTGCTACATAACGTTATACGTTATAACGTCGTGCTACATAACGTTATACGTTATAACGTAATAGTATACAACGTTATACGTTATAACGTAATGCTACATAACGTTATACGTTATAAGGTAATAGTATACAACGTTATATGTTATAGCATAATGCTACATAACGTTATACGTTATAACGTAATGCTACATAACGTTATACGTTATAAGGTAGTAGTATACAACGTTATACGTTATAACGTAATGCTACATATCGTTATACGTTATAAGGTACTAGTATACAACGTTATACGTTATAACGTCGTGCTACATAACGTTATACGTTATAACGTAATAGTATACAACGTTATACGTTATAACGTAATGCTATATAACGTTATACGTTATAACGTAATAGTATAGAACGTTATACGTTATAACGTAATGCTACATAACGTTATACGTTATAACGTAATAGTATACAACGTTATACGTTATAACGTAATGCTACATAACGTTATACGTTATAAGGTAATAGTATATAACGTTTTACGTTATAGCGTAATGCTACATAACGTTATACGTTATAAGGTAATAGTATATAACGTTATACGTTATAACGTAATGCTACATAACGTTATACGTTATAAGGTAGTAGTATACAACGTTATACGTTATAACGTAATGCTACATAACGTTATACGTTATAAGGTACTAGTATACAACGTTATACGTTATAACGTCGTGCTACATAACGTTATACGTTATAACGTAATAGTATACAACGTTATACGTTATAACGTAATGCTACATAACGTTATACGTTATAACGTAATAGTATACAACGTTATACGTTATAACGTAATGCTACATAACGTTATACGTTATAACGTAATAGTATACAACGTTATACGTTATAACGTAATGCTACATAACGTTATACGTTATAAGGTAATAGTATATAACGTTATACGATATAACGTAGTGCAACGTAACGTTATACGTTATTACGTAATAGAATACAACGTTATACGTTATAACGTAATGCTACATAACGTTATACGTTATAACGTAATAGTATACAACGTTATACGTTATAACGTAATGCTACATATCGTTATACGTTATAACGTAATAGTATACAACGTTATACGTTATAACGTAATGCTACATAACGTTATACGTTATAACGTAAGAGTATACAACGTTATACGTTATAACGTAATGCTACATATCGTTATACGTTATAACGTAATAGTATACAACGTTATACGTTGTAACGTAATGCTACATAACATTATACGTTATAAGGTTATAGTATACAACGTTATATGTTATAGCATAATGCTACATAACGTTATACGTTATAACGTAATGCTACATAACGTTATACGTTATAAGGTAGTAGTATACAACGTTATACGTTATAACGTAATGCTACATAACGTTATACGTTATAACGTACTAGTATACAACGTTATACGTTATAACGTCGTGCTACATAACGTTATACGTTATAACGTAATAGTATACAACGTTATACGTTATAACGTCGTGCTACATAACGTTATACGTTATAACGTAATAGTATACAACGTTATACGTTATAGCATAATGCTACATAACGTTATACGTTATAACGTAATGCTACATAACGTTATACGTTATAACGTACTAGTATACAACGTTATACGTTATAACGTCGTGCTACTTAACGTTATACGTTATAACGTAATAGTATACAACGTTATACGTTATAACGTAATGCTACATAACGTTATACGTTATAACGTACTAGTATACAACGTTATACGTTATAACGTCGTGCTACATAACGTTATACGTTATAACGTAATAGTATACAACGTTATACGTTATAACGTAATGCTACATAACGTTATACGTTATAACGTAATAGTATACAACGTTATACGTTATAACGTAATGCTACATATCGTTATACGTTATAACGTAATAGTATACAACGTTATACGTTATAACGTAATGCTACATAACGTTATACGTTATAACGTAATAGTATACAACGTTATACGTTATAACGTAATGCTACATAACGTAATACGTTATAAGGTAACAGTACATAACGTTATACGATATAACGTAGTGCTACATAACGTTATACGTTATAACGTGGTGCTACATAACGTTATACGTTATAACCTCGTGCTACATAACGTTATACGTTATAACGTGGTGCTACATAACGTTATACGTTATAACCTCGTGCTACATAACGTTATACGTTATACCGTAATAGTATACAACGTTATACGTTATAACGTAATGCTACATAACGTTATACGTTATAAGGTAGTAGTATAAAACGTTATACGTATAACGTAATGCTACATAACGTTATACGTTATAACGTAAGAGTATACAACGTTATACGTTATAACGTAATGCTACATAACGTTATACGTTATAAGGTAATAGTATATAACGTTATACGATATAACGTAGTGCAACGTAACGTTATACGTTATTACGTAATAGAATACAACGTTATACGTTATAACGTAATGCTACATAACGTTATACGTTATAACGTAATAGTATACAACGTTATACGATATAACGTAGTGCTACATAACGTTATACGTTATAACGTGGTGCTACATAACGTTATACGTTATAACGTCGTGCTACATAACGTTATACGTTATAACGTAATAGTATACAACGTTATACGTTATAACGTAATGCTACATAACGTTATACGTTATAAGGTAATAGTATACAACGTTATATGTTATAGCATAATGCTACATAACGTTATACGTTATAACGTAATGCTACATAACGTTATACGTTATAAGGTAGTAGTATACAACGTTATACGTTATAACGTAATGCTACATATCGTTATACGTTATAAGGTACTAGTATACAACGTTATACGTTATAACGTCGTGCTACATAACGTTATACGTTATAACGTAATAGTATACAACGTTATACGTTATAACGTAATGCTATATAACGTTATACGTTATAACGTAATAGTATAGAACGTTATACGTTATAACGTAATGCTACATAACGTTATACGTTATAACGTAATAGTATACAACGTTATACGTTATAACGTAATGCTACATAACGTTATACGTTATAAGGTAATAGTATATAACGTTTTACGTTATAGCGTAATGCTACATAACGTTATACGTTATAAGGTAATAGTATATAACGTTATACGTTATAACGTAATGCTACATAACGTTATACGTTATAAGGTAGTAGTATACAACGTTATACGTTATAACGTAATGCTACATAACGTTATACGTTATAAGGTACTAGTATACAACGTTATACGTTATAACGTCGTGCTACATAACGTTATACGTTATAACGTAATAGTATACAACGTTATACGTTATAACGTAATGCTACATAACGTTATACGTTATAACGTAATAGTATACAACGTTATACGTTATAACGTAATGCTACATAACGTTATACGTTATAACGTAATAGTATACAACGTTATACGTTATAACGTAATGCTACATAACGTTATACGTTATAAGGTAATAGTATATAACGTTATACGATATAACGTAGTGCAACGTAACGTTATACGTTATTACGTAATAGAATACAACGTTATACGTTATAACGTAATGCTACATAACGTTATACGTTATAACGTAATAGTATACAACGTTATACGTTATAACGTAATGCTACATATCGTTATACGTTATAACGTAATAGTATACAACGTTATACGTTATAACGTAATGCTACATAACGTTATACGTTATAACGTAAGAGTATACAACGTTATACGTTATAACGTAATGCTACATATCGTTATACGTTATAACGTAATAGTATACAACGTTATACGTTGTAACGTAATGCTACATAACATTATACGTTATAAGGTTATAGTATACAACGTTATATGTTATAGCATAATGCTACATAACGTTATACGTTATAACGTAATGCTACATAACGTTATACGTTATAAGGTAGTAGTATACAACGTTATACGTTATAACGTAATGCTACATAACGTTATACGTTATAACGTACTAGTATACAACGTTATACGTTATAACGTCGTGCTACATAACGTTATACGTTATAACGTAATAGTATACAACGTTATACGTTATAACGTCGTGCTACATAACGTTATACGTTATAACGTAATAGTATACAACGTTATACGTTATAGCATAATGCTACATAACGTTATACGTTATAACGTAATGCTACATAACGTTATACGTTATAACGTACTAGTATACAACGTTATACGTTATAACGTCGTGCTACTTAACGTTATACGTTATAACGTAATAGTATACAACGTTATACGTTATAACGTAATGCTACATAACGTTATACGTTATAACGTACTAGTATACAACGTTATACGTTATAACGTCGTGCTACATAACGTTATACGTTATAACGTAATAGTATACAACGTTATACGTTATAACGTAATGCTACATAACGTTATACGTTATAACGTAATAGTATACAACGTTATACGTTATAACGTAATGCTACATATCGTTATACGTTATAACGTAATAGTATACAACGTTATACGTTATAACGTAATGCTACATAACGTTATACGTTATAACGTAATAGTATACAACGTTATACGTTATAACGTAATGCTACATAACGTAATACGTTATAAGGTAACAGTACATAACGTTATACGATATAACGTAGTGCTACATAACGTTATACGTTATAACGTGGTGCTACATAACGTTATACGTTATAACCTCGTGCTACATAACGTTATACGTTATAACGTGGTGCTACATAACGTTATACGTTATAACCTCGTGCTACATAACGTTATACGTTATACCGTAATAGTATACAACGTTATACGTTATAACGTAATGCTACATAACGTTATACGTTATAAGGTAGTAGTATAAAACGTTATACGTATAACGTAATGCTACATAACGTTATACGTTATAACGTAGTAGTATACAACGTTATACGTTATAACGTAATGCTACATAACATTATACGTTATAAGGTTATAGTATACAACGTTATATGTTATAGCATAATGCTACATAACGTTATACGTTATAACGTATTGCTACATAACGTTATACGTTATAACGTCGTGCTACATAACGTTATACGTTATAACGTAATAGTATACAACGTTATACGTTATAACGTAATGCTACATAACGTTATACGTTATAACGTAATACTATACAACGTTATACGTTATAACGTAATGCTACATATAGTTATACGTTATAACGTAATAGTATACAATGTTATACGTTATAACGTAATGCTACATGACGTTATACGTTATAACGTAATAGTATACAACGTTATACGTTATAACGTAATGCTATCTAACGTTATACGTTATAACGTAATAGTATACAACGTTATACGTTATAACGTAATGCTACATAACGTTATACGTTATAAGGTAATAGTATACCACGTTATACGTTATAACGTAATGCTACATAACGTTATACGTTATAAGGTACTAGTATACAACGTTATACGTTATAACCTAATGCTACATAACGTTATACGTTATAAGGTAATAGTATACAACGTATAACGTTATAAGGTAATAGTATATAACGTTATACGTTATAACGTAGTGCTACATAACGTTATACGTTATAACGCAATGCTGCATAACGTTATACGTTATAACGCAATCGTATACAACGTTATACGTTATAACGTATTGCTACATAACGTTATACGTTATAAGGTAGTAGTATACGACGTTATACGTTATAACGTAATGCTACATATCGTTATACCTTATAAGCTAATAGTATATAACGTTATACGTTATAACGTAATCGTATACAACGTTATACGTTATAACGTAATGCTACATAACGTTTTACGTTATAAGGTAGTAGTATACAACGTTACACGTTATAACGTAATGCTACATAAAGTTATACCTTATAAGCTAATAGTATACAACGTTATACGTTATAACGTAATGCTACATAACGTTATACGTTATAACGTAATAGTATACAACGTTATACGTTATAACGTAATGCTACATAACGTTATACGTTGTAAGGTAGTAGTATACAACGTTACACGTTATAACGTAATGCTACATAAAGTTATACCTTATAAGCTAATAGTATACAACGTTATACGTTATAACGTAATGCTACATAACGTTATACGTTATAACGTAATAGTATACAACGTTATACGTTATGAGGTAATGCTACATAACGTTATACGTTATAAGGTAATAGTATATAACGTTATACGTAATGACGTAGAACTACATAGCATTGTACGTTATAACGTAATAGTATACAACGTTATACGTTATGAGGTAATGAGAGATAATGTATAACGTTCTAAGATAACAGTATATAACGTATAACGATATAAGGTAATAGTATATAATTTTATACGCTATAACGTAATGCGACATAACGTTATACGTTACAAGGTAATAGTATGTAACGTATAACGTTATAAGGTAATAGTATATAACGTTATACGATGTAACGTAATGCTACATAACGTTATACGTTATAACGTAACAGTATGTAACGTTATATGTTATACGGTAATAATATATAATGTTATACGTTGTAACATAATGCTGCATAACGTTATAAGTTATAACGTAGTGCTACATAACGTTATACGTTATATGGTAATAGTATATAGCGCTATACATTATAAGGTAACAGTATAAAACTTCATACGTGATGATGTAATTGAATATAGCGTACAACGTTATAAGGTAATAGTATGTAACGTATAACGTTATAAGGTAATAGTATATAACTTAGAACGGTGGGAATGCTTTCGACAGTGTTGAAATGCTTTCTACAGGCTTGAAATGTTTTCGACAGCATTGGAGTGCTTTCTACAGGCTTGGAATGCTTTCGAAAGGGTTGGAATGCTTTCTACAGTGTTGGAATGCTTTTTTACAGGGTTGGAATGCTTTCTACAGTGTTGTAATGCTTTCTACAGAGTTGGAATACATTCCACAGTGTTGGAAAACGTTTTGCATTGTTAGAATGCTATGTACAGAGTTGGAATGCTTTCGACAGTGTTGGAACACATTTGTACAGAGTTGGAATTCTTTCGACAGGGTTGGAATGCTTTGGACAGAGTTGGAATTCTTTCTACAGGGTTGGAATGCTTTCTACAGGGTTGGAATGCTTTCGACGGGGTTGGAATGCTTTCTACAGGGTTGGAATGCTTCCTACAGGGATGGAATGCTTTCTACAGTTTTGGAATGCTTTGGACAGAGTTGGAATGCTTTCGACAGTGTTGGAAAACATTTGTACAGAGTTGGGATGCCTTCTACAGGGTTGGAATGCTTTCGACAGAGTGGGAATACCTTTGTACAGAGTTAGAATGTTAAGTACAGGGTTGGAATGCTTTGTACAGAGATGGAATGCTTTGGACAGAGTTGGAATGCTTTAGACAGTGTTGGAAAACGTTCTACAGAGTTGGAAAGCATTTGTACAGAGTTGGAATGCTTTCTACAGAGTTGGAATGCTTCCTACAGCGTTGGAGTGCTTCCTACAGAGTTGGTATGCTTTCTACAGAGTTGGTATGCTTTCAAACGGTTGGAACGCTTTCGACAGAGTTGGAATACCTTTGTACAGAGTTGGAATGCTTCCTACAGCGTTGGAATACCTTTGTACAGAGTTGGAATGCTTTCTACAGGGTTGGAAAGCTCTCTACAGGGTTGGAATGCTTTCGACAGAGTTGGAATACCTTTGTACAGGGTTGGAACAGCTTTGAACAGGGTTGGAACAGCTTTGTACAGGGTTGGAATACTTTCTACAGAGTTGGAATGCTCTCTACAGGGTTGGAATGCTTTCGACAGAGTTGGAATACCTTTGTACAGGGTTGGAACAGCTTTGAACAGGGTTGGAATACTTTCTACAGGGTTTGAATGCTTTCTAAAGGGTTCGAATGGTTTCGACAGGGTTGGAATGCTTTCGACAGGGTCGGAATATTTCGACAGAGTTGGAATACCTTTGTACAGAGTCAGAATATTATGTACAGAGTTGGAATGCTTTCTACAGGGCTGGAATACCTTCGTGCAGAGTTGGAATGCTTTCTACACGGTTGGAAAGCTTTCTACAGAGTTGGAATACCTTTGTACAGGGTTGGAACAGCTTTGTACAGGGTTGGAATACTTTCTACAGAGTTGGAATGCTTTCTACAGGGTTGGAACAGCTTTGAACAGGGTTGGAATACTTTCTACAGGGTTGGAATGCTTTCTAAAGGGTTCGAATAATTTCGACAGGGTTGGAATGCTTTCTAAAGGGTTCGAATGATTTCGACAGGGTTGGAATACCTTTGTACAGGGTTGGAATGCTTTCGACTGAGTTGGAATACCTTCGTACAGAGTTGGAATGCTTTCTACAGGGTTGGAATACCTTTGTACATAGTTGGAATGCTTTCTACAGGGTTGGAATGCCTTCTACAGGGTTGGAATGCTTTCTACATGGTTGGAATGCTTTCGTCAGAGTTGGAATACCTTTGTACAGAGTTGGAATGCTTTCTACAGGGTTGGAATACCTTTGTACAGAGTTGGAATGCTTTCTACAGGGTTGGAATGCTTCCGACAGGGATGGAATGTTTTCTACAGTGTTGGAATGCTTTGGAGAGAGTTGGAATGCTTTCGACAGTGTTGGAAAACATTTGTACAGAGTTGGAATGCTTTCTACACGGTTGGAATACTTTCTACAGAGTTGGAATACCTTTGTACAGAGTTGGAATGCTTTCTACAGGGTTGGAATACCTTTGTACAGAGTTGGAATGCTTTCTACAGGGTTGGAATGCTTCCGACAGGGATGGAATGCTTTCTACAGTGTTGGAATGCTTTGGACAGAGTTGGAATGCTTTCGACAGTGTTGGAAAACATTTGTACAGAGTTGGAATGCTTTCTACACGGTTGGAATACTTTCTACAGAGTTGGAATACCTTTGTACAGAGTTGGAATGCTTTCTACAGGGTTGGAATACCTTTGTACAGAGTCAGAATGTTATGTACAGGGTTGGAATTCTTTCTACAGAGTTGGAATACCTTTGTGCAGAGTCAGAATATTATGTACAGAGTTGGAATGCTTTCTACAGGGTTGGTATACCTTCGTGCAGAGTTGGAATGCTTTCTACAGGGTTGGAATGCCTTCTACAGGGTTGGAATGCTTTCGTCAGAGTTGGAATACCTTTGTACAGAGTTGGAATGCTTTCTACAGGGTTGGAATACCTTTGTACAGAGTTGGAATGCTTTCTACAGGGTTGAAATGCTTTCGACAGAGTTGGAATACCTTTGTACAGAGTCAGAATATTATGTACAGAGTTGGAATGCTTTCTACAGGGTTGGAATACCTTCGTGCAGAGTTGGAATGCTTTCTACAGGGTTGGAAAGCTTTCTACAGAGTTGGAATACCTTTGTACAGGGTTGGAACAGCTTTGTACAGGGTTGGAATACTTTCTACAGAGTTGGAATGCTTTCTACAGGGTTGGAACAGCTTTGAACAGGGTTGGAATACTTTCTACAGGGTTGCAATGCTTTCTAAAGGGTTCGAATGCTTTCGACAGGGTTGGAAAGCTTTCTACAGAGTTGGAATACCTTTGTACAGTGTTGGAACAGCTTTGTACAGGGTTGGAATACTTTCTACAGAGTTGGAATGCTTTCTACAGGGTAGGAACAGCATTGAACAGGGTTGGAATACTTTCTACAGGGTTGGAATGCTTTCTAAAGGGTTCGAATAATTTCGACAGGGTTGGAATGCTTTCGACAGGGTTGGAATGCTTTCTAAAGGGTTCGAATGATTTCGACAGGGTTGGAATACCTTTGTACAGGGTTGGAATGCTTTCGACTGAGTTGGAATACCTTCGTACAGAGTTGGAATGCTTTCCACAGGGTTGGAATACCTTTGTACATAGTTGGAATGCTTTCTACAGGGTTGGAATGCTTTCTACAGGGTTGGAATGCTTTCTACAGGGTTGGAATGCTTTCTACAGGGTTGGAATGCTTTCGTCAGAGATGGAATACCTTTGTACAGAGTTGGAATGCTTTCTACAGGGTTGGAATACCTTTGTACAGAGTTGGAATGCTTTCTACAGGGTTGGAATGCTTCCGACAGGGATGGAATGCTTTCTACAGTGTTGGAATGCTTTGGACAGAGTTGGAATGCTTTCGACAGTGTTGGAAAACATTTGTACAGAGTTGGAATGCTTTCTACACGGTTGGAATACTTTCTACAGAGTTGGAATACCTTTGTACAGAGTTGGAATGCTTTCTACAGGGTTGGAATACCTTTGTACAGAGTTGGAATGCTTTCTACAGGGTTGGAATACCTTTGTACAGAGTTGGAATGCTTTCTACAGGGTTGGAATGCTTTCGACAGAGTTGGAGTACCTTTGTACAGAGTCAGAATATTATGTACAGAGTTGGAATGCTTTCTACAGGGTTGGAATACCTTCGTGCAGAGTTGGAATTCTTTCTACAGGGTTGGAAAGCTTTCTACAGAGTTGGAATACCTTTGTACAGGGTTGGAACAGCTTTGTACAGGGTTGGAATACTTTCTACAGAGTTGGAATGCTTTCTACAGGGTTGGAACAGCTTTGAACAGGGTTGGAATACTTTCTACAGGGTTGGAATGCTTTCTAAAGGGTTCGACTGCTTTCGACAGGGTTGGAAAGCTTTCTACAGAGTTGGAATACCTTTGTACAGTGTTGGAACAGCTTTGTACAGGGTTGGAATACTTTCTACAGAGTTGGAATGCTTTCTACAGGGTTGGAACAGCTTTGAACAGGGTTGGAATACTTTCTACAGGGTTGGAATGCTTTCTAAAGGGCTCGAATAATTTCGACAGGGTTGGAATGCTTTCGACAGGGTTGGAATGCTTTCTAAAGGGTTCGAATGAATTCGACAGGGTTGGAATACCTTTGTACAGGGTTGGAATGCTTTCGACTGAGTTGGAATACCTTTGTACAGAGTTGGAATGCTTTCTACAGTGTTGGAATACCTTTGTACATAGTTCGAATGCTTTCTACAGGGTTGGAATGCTTTCTACAGGGTGGGAATGCTTTCTACAGGGTTGGAACAGCTTTGTACTGGGTTGGAATGCTTTCTACAGGTTTGGAATACCTTTGTACAGAGTTGCAATGCTTTCTACAGGGTTGGAATGCATTCGACAGAGTTGGAATACCTTTGTACAGAGTCAGAATGTCATGTACAGGGTTGGAATTCTTTCTACAGAGTTGAAATACCTTTGTACAGAGTTGGAATGCTTTCTACAGGGTTGGGATGCTTTCTACATGGTTGGAATGCTTTCGACAGAGTTGGAATACCCTTGTAAGGAGTTGGAATGCTTTCTACAGGGATGGAATACATTTGTACAGAGTTGGAATGCTTTCTACAGGGTTGGAATGCTTTCTACAGGGTTGGAATGCTTTCGACAGAGTTGGAATACCTTTGTACAGGGTTGGAACAGCTTTGTACAGGGTGGGAATACTTTCTACAGGGTTGGAATGCTTTCTAGATGGTTGGAATACTTTCGACAGGGTTGGAATGCTTTCGACAGAGTTGGAATACATTTCTACAGAGTTGGAATGCTTTCTACAGGGTTGGAATACCTTTATGCAGAGTCAGAATGTTATGTACAGTGTTGGAATTCTTTCTACAGAGTTGGAATACCTTTGTACAGAGTTGGAATGCTTTCTACAGGGTTGGAATGCTTTCTAGAGGGTTGGAATACTTTCGACAGGTTTGGAATGCTTTCGACAGAGTTGGAATACATTTCTACAGAGTTGGAATGCTTTCTACAGGGTTTGAATACCTTCATGCAGAGTCAGAATGTTATGTACAGTGTTGGAATTCTTTCTACAGAGATGGAATACCTTTGTACAGAGTTGGAATGCTTTCTACAGGGTTGGAATACCTTTGTACAGAGTTGGAATGCTTTCTACAGTGTCGGAATGCTTTCTACAGTGTTTTAATGCTTTCTACAGGGTTGGAATGCCTTCTACAGGGTTGGAATGCTTTCTACAGGGTTGGAATGCTTTCTACAGGGTTGGAATACCATTGTACAGGGTTGGAATGCTATCTACAGGGTTGGAATACCTTTGTACAGAGTCAGAATGATATGTACAGGGTTGGAATTCTTTCTACAGAGTTGGAATACCTTTGTACAGAGTTGGAATGCTTTCTACAGGGTTGGAATGCTTTCGACAGAGTTGGAATACCTTTGTACAGGGTTGGAACAGCTTTGTACAGGGTGGGAATACTTTCTACAGGGTTGGAATGCTTTCTAGAGGGTTGGAATGCTTTCTAGAGGGTTGGTATGCTTTCTAGAGGGTTGGAATGCTTTCTACAGGGTTGGAATGCTTTCTACAGAGTTGGAATACCTTTGTACAGGGTTGGAACATCTTTGTACAGGGTTGGAATACTTTCTACAGGGTTGGAATGCTTTCTAGAGGGTTGGAATACTTTCGACAGGGTTGGAATGCTTTCGACAGAGTTGGAATACATTTCTACAGAGTTGGAATACCTTTGTACAGAGTTGGAATGCTTTCTACAGGGTTGGAATACCTTTGTACAGAGTTGGAATGCTTTCTACAGGGTTGGAATGCTTTCTACAGTGTTTTAATGCTTTCTACAGGGTTGGAATGCTTTCTACAGGGTTGGAATGCTTTCTACAGGGTTGGAATACCTTTGTACAGGGTTGGAATGCTTTCTACAGGGTTGGAATACCTTTGCACAGAGTCAGAATGTTATGTACAGGGTTGGAATGCTTTCTACAGGTTTGGAATACCTTTGTACAGAGTCAGAATGTTATGTACAGGGTTGGAATTCTTTCTACAGAGTTCGAATACCTTTGTACAGAGTTGGAATGCTTTCTACAGGGTCGGAATGCTTTCTACAGTGTTTTAATGCTTTCTACAGGGTTGGAATGCTTTCTACAGGGTTGGAATGCTTTCTACAGGGTTGGAATACCATTGTACAGGGTTGGAATGCTATCTACAGGGTTGGAATACCTTTGTACAGAGTCAGAATGATATGTACAGGGTTGGAATTCTTTCTACAGAGTTGGAATACCTTTGTACAGAGTTGGAATGCTTTCTACAGGGTTGGAATGCTTTCGACAGAGTTGGAATACCTTTGTACAGGGTTGGAACAGCTTTGTACAGGGTGGGAATACTTTCTACAGGGTTGGAATGCTTTCTAGAGGGTTGGAATGCTTTCTAGAGGGTTGGTATGCTTTCTAGAGGGTTGGAATGCTTTCTACAGGGTTGGAATGCTTTCTACAGAGTTGGAATACCTTTGTACAGGGTTGGAACAGCTTTGTACAGGGTTGGAATACTTTCTACAGGGTTGGAATGCTTTCTAGAGGGTTGGAATACTTTCGACAGGGTTGGAATGCTTTCGACAGAGTTGGAATACATTTCTACAGAGTTGGAATACCTTTGTACAGAGTTGGAATGCTTTCTACAGGGTTGGAATACCTTTGTACAGAGTTGGAATGCTTTCTACAGGGTTGGAATGCTTTCTACAGTGTTTTAATGCTTTCTACAGGGTTGGAATGCTTTCTACAGGGTTGGAATGCTTTCTACAGGGTTGGAATACCTTTGTACAGGGTTGGAATGCTTTCTACAGGGTTGGAATACCTTTGCACAGAGTCAGAATGTTATGTACAGGGTTGGAATGCTTTCTACAGGTTTGTAATACCTTTGTACAGAGTCAGAATGTTATGTACAGGGTTGGAATGCTTTCGACAGAGTTGGAATACCTTTGTACAGGGTTGGAACAGCTTTGTACAGGGTGGGAATACTTTCTACAGGGTTGGAATGCTTTCTAGAGGGTTGGAATGTTTTCTAGAGGGTTGGTATGCTTTCTAGAGGGTTGGAATGCTTTCTACAGGGTTGGAATGCTTTCTACAGAGTTGGAATACCTTTGTACAGGGTTGGAACAGCTTTGTACAGGGTTGGAATACTTTCTACAGGGTTGGAATGCTTTCTAGAGGGTTGGAATACTTTCGACAGGGTTGGAATGCTTTCGACAGAGTTGGAATACATTTCTACAGAGTTGGAATACCTTTGTACAGAGTTGGAATGCTTTCTACAGGGTTGGAATACCTTTGTACAGAGTTGGAATGCTTTCTACAGGGTTGGAATGCTTTCTACAGTGTTTTAATGCTTTCTACAGGGTTGGAATGCTTTCTACAGGGTTGGAATGCTTTCTACAGGGTTGGAATACCTTTGTACAGGGTTGGAATGCTTTCTACAGGGTTGGAATACCTTTGCACAGAGTCAGAATGTTATGTACAGGGTTGGAATGCTTTCTACAGGTTTGGAATACCTTTGTACAGAGTCAGAATGTTATGTACAGGGTTGGAATGCTTTCGACAGAGTTGGAATACCTTTGTACAGGGTTGGAACATCTTTGTACAGGGTGGGAATACTTTCTACAGGGTTGGAATGCTTTCTAGAGGGTTGGAATGCTTTCTAGAGGGTTGGAATGCTTTCTAGAGGGTTGGAATGCTTTCTACAGGGTTGGAATGCTTTCTACAGAGTTGGAATACCTTTGTACAGGGTTGGAACAGCTTTGTACAGGGTTGGAATACTTTCTACAGGGTTGGAATGCTTTCTAGAGGGTTGGAATACTTTCGACAGGGTTGGAATGCGTTCGACAGAGTTGGAATACATTTCTACAGAGTTGGAATGCTTTCTACAGGGTTGGAATACCTTTATGCAGAGTCAGAATGTTATGTACAGTGTTGGAATTCTTTCTACAGAGTTGGAATACCTTTGTACAGAGTTGGAATGCTTTCCACAGGGTTGGAATACCTTTGTACAGAGTTGGAATACCTTTGTACAGGGTTGGAACAGCTTTGTACAGGGTGGGAATACTTTCTACAGGGTTGGAATGCTTTCTACAGGGTTGGAATACCTTTGTACAGGGTTGGAATGCTTTCTACAGGGTTGGAATACCTTTGCACAGAGTCAGAATGTTATGTACAGGGTTGGAATGCTTTCTACAGGTTTGGAATACCTTTGTACAGAGTCAGAATGTTATGTACAGGGTTGGAATTCTTTCTACAGAGTTGGAATACCTTTGTACAGAGTTGGAATGCTTTCTACAGGGTTGGAATGCTTTCTACATGGTTGGACTGCTTTCGACAGAGTTGGAATACCCTTGTACGGAGTTGGAATGCTTTCTACAGGGTTGGAATACGTTTGTACAGAGTTGGAATGCTTTCTACAGGGTTGGAATGCTTTCGACAGAGTTGGAATACCTTTGTACAGGGTTGGAACATCTTTGTACAGGGTGGGAATACTTTCTACAGGGTTGGAATGCTTTCTAGAGGGTTGGAATGCTTTCTAGAGGGTTGGAATGCTTTCTACAGGGTTGGAATGCTTTCTACAGAGTTGGAATACCTTTGTACAGGGTTGGAACAGCTTTGTACAGGGTTGGAATACTTTCTACAGGGTTGGAATGCTTTCTAGAGGGTTGGAATACTTTCGACAGGGTTGGAATGCGTTCGACAGAGTTGGAATACATTTCTGCAGAGTTGGAATGCTTTCTACAGGGTTGGAATACCTTTATGCAGAGTCAGAATGTTATGTACAGTGTTGGAATTCTTTCTACAGAGTTGGAATACCTTTGTACAGAGTTGGAATGCTTTCCACAGGGTTGGAATACCTTTGTACAGAGTTGGAATACCTTTGTACAGGGTTGGAACAGCTTTGTACAGGGTGGGAATGCTTTCTACAGGGTTGGAATGCTTTCTAGAGGGTTGGAATGCTTTCTAGAGGGTTGGAATGCTTTCTAGAGGGTTGGAATGCTTTCTAGAGGGTTGGTATGCTTTCTAGAGGGTTGGTGTGCTTTCTAGAGTGTTGGAATGCTTTCTACAGGGTTGGAATGCTTTCTACAGAGTTGGAATACCTTTGTACAGGGTTGGAACAGCTTTGTACAGGGTTGGAATACTTTCTACAGGGTTGGAATGCTTTCTGGAGGGTTGGAATACTTTCGACAGGGTTGGAATGCTTTCGACAGAGTTGGAATACATTTCTACAGAGTTGGAATACCTTTGTACAGAGTTGGAATGCTTTCTACAGGGTTTGAATACCTTTGTACAGAGTTGGAATGCTTTCTACAGGGTTGGAATGCTTTCTACAGTGTTTTAATGCTTTCTGCAGGGTTGGAATGCTTTCTACAGGGTTGGAATGCTTTCTACAGGGTTGGAATACCTTTGTACAGGGTTGGAATGCTTTCTACAGGGTTGGAATACCTTTGCACAGAGTCAGAATGTTATGTACAGGGTTGGAATGCTTTCTACAGGTTTGGAATACCTTTGTACAGAGTCAGAATGTTATGTACAGGGTTGGAATTCTTTCTACAGAGTTGGAATACCTTTGTACAGAGTTGGAATGCTTTCTACAGGGTTGGAATGCTTTCTACATGGTTGGACTGCTTTCGACAGAGTTGGAATACCCTTGTACGGAGTTGGAATGCTTTCTACAAGGTTGGAATACATTTGTACAGAGTTGGAATGCTTTCTACAGGGTTGGAATGCTTTCGACAGAGTTGGAATACCTTTGTACAGGGTTGGAACAGCTTTGTACAGGGTGGGAATACTTTCTACAGGGTTGGAATGCTTTCTAGAGGGTTGGAATGCTTTCTAGAGGGTTGGAATGCTTTCTAGAGGGTTGGAATGCATTCTACAGGGTTGGAATGCTTTCTACAGAGTTGGAATACCTTTGTACAGGGTTGGAACAGCTTTGTACAGGGTGGGAATACTTTCCACAGGGTTGGAATGCTTTCTAGAGGGTTGGAATGTTTCTAGAGGGTTGGAATGCTTTCTAGAGTGTTGGAATGCTTTCGACAGGGTTGGAATTCTTTCTACAGATTTGGAATACCTTTGTACAGAGTTGGAATGCTTTCTACAGGTTTGGAATACCTTTGTACAGAGTTGGAATGCTTTCTACAGGGTTGGAATGCTTTCGACAGGGTTGGAATGCTTTCTACAGAGTTGGAATACCTTTGTACAGGGTTGGAACAGCTTTGTACAGGGTTGGAATACTTTCTACAGGGTTGGAATGCTTTCTAGAGGGTTGGAATACTTTCGACAGGGTTGGAATGCGTTCGACAGAGTTGGAATACATTTCTGCAGAGTTGGAATGCTTTCTACAGGGTTGGAATACCTTTATGCAGAGTCAGAATGTTATGTACAGTGTTGGAATTCTTTCTACAGAGTTGGAATACCTTTGTACAGATTTGGAATGCTTTCCACAGGGTTGGAATACCTTTGTACAGAGTTGGAATACCTTTGTACAGGGTTGGAACAGCTTTGTACAGGGTGGGAATACTTTCTACAGGGTTGGAATGCTTTCTAGAGGGTTGGAATGCTTTCTAGAGGGTTGGAATGCTTTCTAGAGGGTTGGAATGCTTTCTAGAGGGTTGGTATGCTTTCTAGAGGGTTGGTGTGCTTTCTAGAGGGTTGGAATGCTTTCTACAGGGTTGCAATGCTTTCTACAGAGTTGGAATACCTTTGTACAGGGTTGGAACAGCTTTGTACAGGGTTGGAATACTTTCTACAGGGTTGGAATGCTTTCTAGAGGGTTGGAATACTTTCGACAGGGTTGGAATGCTTTCGACAGAGTTGGAATACATTTCTACAGAGTTGGAATACCTTTGTACAGAGTTGGAATGCTTTCTACAGGGTTTGAATACCTTTGTACAGAGTTGGAATGCTTTCTACAGGGTTGGAATGCTTTCTACAGTGTTTTAATGCTTTCTACAGGGTTGGAATACCTTTGTACAGGGTTGGAATGCTTTCTACAGGGTTGGAATACCTTTGCACAGAGTCAGAATGTTATGTACTTGGTTGGAATGCTTTCTACAGGTTTGGAATACCTTTGTACAGAGTCAGAATGTTATGTACAGGGTTGGAATTCTTTCTACAGAGTTGGAATACCTTTGTACAGAGTTGGAATGCTTTCTACAGGGTTGGAATGCTTTCTACATGGTTGGACTGCTTTCGACAGAGTTGGAATACCCTTGTACGGAGTTGGAATGCTTTCTACAAGGTTGGAATACATTTGTACAGAGTTGGAATGCTTTCTACAGGGTTGGAATGCTTTCGACAGAGTTGGAATACCTTTGTACAGGGTTGGAACAGCTTTGTACAGGGTGGGAATACTTTCCACAGGGTTGGAATGCTTTCTAGAGGGTTGGAATGTTTCTAGAGGGTTGGAATGCTTTCTAGAGTGTTGGAATGCTTTCGACAGGGTTGGAATTCTTTCTACAGATTTGGAATACCTTTGTACAGAGTTGGAATGCTTTCTACAGGTTTGGAATACCTTTGTACAGAGTTGGAATGCTTTCTACAGGGTTGGAATGCTTTCGACAGAGTTGGAATACCTTTGTACAGAGTTGGAATGCTTTCTACATGGTTGGAATGCTTTCTACAGGGTTGGAATGCTTTCGACAGAGTTGGAATACCTTTGTACAGGGTTGGAACAGCTTTGTACAGGGTGGGAACACTTTCTACAGGGTTGGAATGCTTTCTAGAGGGTTGGAATGCTTTCTAGAGGGTTGGAATGCTTTCTAGAGTGTTGGAATGCTTTCGACAGGTTTGGAATGCTTTCGACAGGGTGGGAATGCTTTCGACAGAGTTGGAATACCTTTCTACAGAGTTGGAATGCTTTCTACAGGGTTTGAATGCCTTCGACAGAGTTGGAATACCTTTGTACAGAGTCAGAATGTTATGTACAGGGTTGGCATTCTTTCTACAGAGTTGGAATACCTTTGTACAGAGTTGAAATACCATTGTACAGGGTTGGAACAGCTTTGTACAGGGTGGGAATACTTTCTACAGAGTTGGAATGCTTTCTAGAGGGTTGGAATGCTTTCTAGAGGGTTGGAATGCTTTCTAGAGGGTTGGAATGCTTTCTAGAGGGTTGGAATGCTTTCTAGAGGGTTGGAATGCTTTCTAGAGGGTTGGAATGCTTTCGACAGTGTTGGAATACCTTTGTACAGAGTCAGAATGTTATGTACAGGGTTGGAATTCTTTCTACAGAGTTGGAATACCTTTGTACAGAGTTGAAATACCATTGTACAGGGTTGGAACAGCTTTGTACAGGGTGGGAATACTTTCTACAGAGTTGGAATGCTTTCTAGAGGGTTGGAATGCTTTCTAGAGGGTTGGAATGCTTTCTAGAGGGTTGGAATGCTTTCTAGAGGGTTGGAATGCTTTCGACAGTGTTGGAATACCTTTGTACAGAGTCAGAATGTTATGTACAGGGTTGGAATTCTTTCTACAGATTTGGAATACCTTTGTACAGAGTTGGAATGCTTTCTACAGGTTCGGAATACCTTTGTACAGAGTTGGAATGCTTTCTACAGGGTTGGAATACCTTTGTACAGAGTTGGAACGCTTTCTACAGGGTTGGAATGCTTTCGACAGAGTTGGAATACCTTTGTACAGAGTTGAAATACCATTGTACAGGGTTGGAACAGCTTTTTACAGCGTTGGAATACTTTCTACAGGGTTGGAATGCTTTCTAGAGGGTTCGAATGCTATCGACAGGGTTGGAATGCTTTCGACAGGGTGGGAATGCTTTCGACAGAGTTGGAATACCATTGTACAGAGTTGGAATGCTTTCTACAGGGTTGGAATACCTTTGTACAGAGTTGGAATGCTTTCTACAGGGTTGGAATGCTTTCGACAGAGTTGGAATACCTTTGTACAGAGTTGAAATACCATTGTACAGAGTTGGAATGCTTTCTACAGGGTTGGAATACCTTTGTACAGAGTTGGAATGCTTTCTACAGGGTTGGAATGCTTTCGACAGAGTTGGAATACCTTTGTACAGAGTTGAAATACCATTGTACAGGGTTGGAACAGCTTTTTACAGCGTTGGAATACTTTCTACAGGGTTGGAATGCTTTCTAGAGGGTTGGAATGCTTTCTAGAGGGTTGGAATGCTTTCTAGAGGGTTGGAATGCTTTCTACAGGGTTGGAATACCTTTGTACAGAGTTGGAATACCTTTGTACAGGGTTCGAACAGCTTTTTACAGAGTTGGAATACTTTCTACAGGGTTGGAATGCTTTCTAGAGGGTTGGAATGCTTTCTACAGGGTTGGACTGCTTTCGACAGAGTTGGAATACCTTTGTACAGAGTTGGAATACCTTTGTACAGAGTTGGAATGCTTTCTACAGGGTTGGAATACCTTTGTACAGAGTCAGAATGTTATGTACAGTGTTGGAATTCTTCCTACATAGTTGGAATACCTTTGTACAGAGTTGGAATGCTTTCTACAGGGTTGGAATTTCTTTGTACAGAGTTGGAATGCTTGCTGCAGGGTTGGAATACCTTTCTACAGAGTTAGAATGCTTTCTACAGGGTTGGAATGCTTTCGACAGAGTTGGAATACCTTTGTACAGGGTTGGAACAGCTTTGTACAGGGTGGGAATACTTTCTACAGGGTTGGAATGCTTTCTAGAGGGTTGGAATGCTTTCTAGAGGGTTGCAATGCTTTCTAGAGGGTTGGAATGCATTCTACAGGGTTGGAATGCTTTCTACAGAGTTGGAATACCTTTGTACAGGGTTGGAACAGCTTTGTACAGGGTGGGAATACTTTCCACAGGGTTGGAATGCTTTCTAGAGGGTTGGAATGTTTCTAGAGGGTTGGAATGCTTTCTAGAGTGTTGGAATGCTTTCGACAGGGTTGGAATTCTTTCTACAGATTTGGAATACCTTTGTACAGAGTTGGAATGCTTTCTACAGGTTTGGAATACCTTTGTACAGAGTTGGAATGCTTTCTACAGGGTTGGAATGCTTTCGACAGAGTTGGAATACCTTTGTACAGAGTTGGAATGCTTTCTACATGGTTGGAATGCTTTCTACAGGGTTGGAATGCTTTCGACAGAGTTGGAATACCTTTGTACAGGGTTGGAACAGCTTTGTACAGGGTGGGAATACTTTCTACAGGGTTGGAATGCTTTCTAGAGGGTTGGAATGCTTTCTAGAGGGTTGGAATGCTTTCTAGAGGGTTGGAATGCTTTCTAGAGGGTTGGAATGCTTTCTAGAGGGTTGGAATGCTTTCTAGAGGGTTGGAATGCTTTCGACAGTGTTGGAATACCTTTGTACAGAGTCAGAATGTTATGTACAGGGTTGGAATTCTTTCTACAGAGTTGGAATACCTTTGTACAGAGTTGAAATACCATTGTACAGGGTTGGAACAGCTTTGTACAGGGTGGGAATACTTTCTACAGAGTTGGAATGCTTTCTAGAGGGTTGGAATGCTTTCTAGAGGGTTGGAATGCTTTCTAGAGGGTTGGAATGCTTTCTAGAGGGTTGGAATGCTTTCGACAGTGTTGGAATACCTTTGTACAGAGTCAGAATGTTATGTACAGGGTTGGAATTCTTTCTACAGATTTGGAATACCTTTGTACAGAGTTGGAATGCTTTCTACAGGTTCGGAATACCTTTGTACAGAGTTGGAATGCTTTCTACAGGGTTGGAATGCTTTCGACAGAGTTGGAATACCTTTGTACAGAGTTGAAATACCATTGTACAGGGTTGGAACAGCTTTTTACAGCGTTGGAATACTTTCTACAGGGTTGGAATGCTTTCTAGAGGGTTCGAATGCTATCGACAGGGTTGGAATGCTTTCGACAGGGTGGGAATGCTTTCGACAGAGTTGGAATACCAATGTACAGAGTTGGAATGCTTTCTACAGGGTTGGAATACCTTTCTACAGAGTTGGAATGCTTTCTACAGGGTTGGAATGCTTTCGACAGAGTTGGAATACCTTTGTACAGAGTTGAAATACCATTGTACAGAGTTGGAGTGCTTTCTACAGGGTTGGAATACCTTTGTACAGAGTTGGAATGCTTTCTACAGGGTTGGACTGCTTTCGACAGAGTTGGAATACCTTTGTACAGAGTTGAAATACGATTGTACAGGGTTGGAACAGCTTTTTACAGCGTTGGAATACTTTCTACAGGGTTGGAATGCTTTCTAGAGGGTTGGAATGCTTTCTAGAGGGTTGGAATGCTTTCTAGAGGGTTGGAATGCTTTCTACAGGGTTGGAATACCTTTGTACAGAGTTGGAATACCTTTGTACAGGGTTCGAACAGCTTTTTACAGAGTTGGAATACTTTCTACAGGGTTGGAATGCTTTCTAGAGGGTTGGAATGCTTTCGACAGGGTTGGAATGCTTTCGACAGGGTTGGAATACCTTTGCACAGAGTCAGAATGTTATGTACAGGGTTGGAATGCTTTCTACAGGTTTGGAATACCTTTGTACAGAGTCAGAATGTTATATACAGGGTTGGAATTCTTTCTACAGAGTTGGAATACCTTTGTACAGAGTTGGAATGCTTTCTACAGGGTTGGAATGCTTTCTACATGGTTGGACTGCTTTCGACAGAGTTGGAATACCTTTCTACAGAGTTGGAATGCTTCCTACAGGGTTGGAATGCTTTCGACAGAGTTGGAATACCTTTGTACAGGGTTGGAACAGCTTTGTACAGGGTGGGAATACTTTCTACAGGGTTGGAATGCTTTCTAGAGGGTTGGAATGCTTTCTAGAGGGTTGGAATGCTATCTACAGTGTTGGAATGCTTTCTACAGTGTTGGAATACCTTTGTACAGGGTTGGAACAGCTTTGTACAGGGTTGGAATGCTTTCGACAGAGTTGGAATACGTTTGTACAGATGTGAAATGCTTTCTACTGGGTTGGAATACCTTTGTGCAGAGTCAGAATGTTATGTACAGTGTTGGAATTCTTTCTACAGAGTTGGAATACCTTTGTACAGAGTTGGAATGCTTTCTACAGTGTTGGAATACCTTTGTACAGAGTCAGAATGTTATATACAGTGTTGGTATTCTTTCTACAGAGTTGGAATACCTTTGTACAGAGTTGGAATGCTTTCTACAGGGTTGGAATACCTTTGTACAGAGTTGGAATGCTTTCTACAGGGTTGGAATGCTTTCTACAGGGTTTTAATGCTGTCTACAGGGTTGGAATGCTTTCTACAGGGTTGGAATGCTTTCGACACAGTTGGAATACCTTTGTACAGAGTCAGAATGTTATGCACAGTGTTGGAATTCTTCCTACAGAGTTGGAATACCTTTGTACAGAGTTGGAATGCTTTCTACAGGGTTGGAATGCTTTCTACAGGGTTTTAATGCTGTCTACAGGGTTGGAATGCTTTCTACAGGGTTGGAATGCTTTCGACAGAGTTGGAATACCTTTGTACAGAGTCAGAATGTTATGTACAGGGTTGGAATTCTTTCTACAGAGATGGAATACCTTTGTACAGAGTTGGAATACCTTTGTACAGGGTTGGAACAGCTTTGTACAGCGTTGGAATACTTTCTACAGGGTTGGAATGCTTTCTAGAGGGTTGGAATGCTTTCGACAGGGTTGGAATGCTTTCGACAGGGTGGGAATGCTTTCGACAGTGTTGGAATACCATTGTACAGAGTTGGAATGCTTTCTACAGTGTTGGAATACCTTTGTACAGAGTCAGAATGTTATGTACAGTGTTGGTATTCTTTCTACAGAGTTGGAATACCTTTGTACAGAGTTGGAATGCTTTCTACAGAGTTGGAATACCTTTCTACAGAGTTGGAATGCTTTCTACAGGGTTGGAATACCTTTGTACAGAGTCAGAATGTTATGTACAGTGTTGGAATTCTTTCTACAGAGTTGGAATACCTTTGTACAGAGTTGGAATGCTTTCTACAGTGTTGGAATACCTTTGTACAGAGTCAGAATGTTATGTACAGTGTTGGTATTCTTTCTACAGAGTTGGAATACCTTTGTACAGAGTTGGAATGCTTTCTACAGGGTTGGAATACCTTTGTACAGAGTTGGAATGCTTTCTACAGGGTTGGAATGCTTTCTACAGGGTTGGATTGCTTTCTACAGAGTTGGAATGCTTTCTACAGTGTTGGAATACCTTTGTACAGAGTCAGAATGTTATGTACAGTGTTGGTATTCTTTCTACAGAGTTGGAATACCTTTGTACAGAGTTGGAATGCTTTCTACAGGGTTGGAATACCTTTGTACAGAGTTGGAATGCTTTCTACAGGGTTGGAATGCTTTCTACAGGGTTGGAATGCTTTCTACAGGGTTGGATTGCTTTCTACAGGGTTGGAATGCATTCTACAGGGTTGGAATGCTTTCGACAGAGTTGGAATACCTTTGTACAGAGTCAGAATGTTATGCACAGTGTTGGAATTCTTCCTACAGAGTTGGAATACCTTTGTACAGAGTTGGAATGCTTTCTACAGAGTTGGAATACCTTTCTACAGAGTTGGAATGCTTTCTACAGGGTTGGAATACCTTTGTACAGAGTTGGAATGCTTTCTACAGGGTTGGAATACCTTTGTACAGAGTTGGAATGCTTTCGACAGGGTTGGAATACCTTTGTACAGAGTTGGAATGCTTTCTACAGGGTTGGAATGCCTTCTACAGGGTTGGATTGCTTTCTACAGGGTTGGAATGCTTTCTACAGGGTTGGAATACCCTTGTACAGGGTGGGAATGCCTTCGACAGAGTTGGAATACCATTGTACAGAGTTGGAATGCTTTCTACAGGGTTGGAATACCTTTGTACAGAGTCAGATTGTTATGTACAGAGTAGGAATTCTTTCTACAGAGTTGGAATACCTTTGTACAGAGTTGGAATGCTTTCTACAGGGTTGGAATGCTTTCTACAGTGTTGGAATTCTTTCGATAGAGTTGGAATACCTTTGTACAGAGTTGGAATACCTTTGCACAGAGTTGGAATGCATCTACAGAGTTGGAATGCTTTCTACAGGGTTGGAATGCTTTCGACAGGGTTGGAATGCATTCGACAGGGTGGGAATGCTTTCGACAGTGTTGGAATACCATTGTACAGAGTTGGAATGCTTTCTACAGGGTTGGAATACCTTTGTACAGAGTCAGAATGTTATGTACAGGGTTGGAATTCTTTCTACAGAGTTGGAATACCTTTCTACAGAGTTGGAATGCTTTCTACAGGGTTGGAATACCTTTGTACAGAGTTGGAATGCTTTCTACAGGGTTGGAATGCTTTCTACAGGGGTGGAATACCTTTGTACAGAGTTGGCATGCTTTCTACAGGGTTGGAATGCTTTCTACAGGGTTGGAATGCTTTCTACAGGGTTGGAATACCTTTGTACAGAGTTGGAATGCTTTCTACAGGGTTGGAATACCTTTGTACAGGGTTGGAACAGCTTTGTACAGGGTGGGAATACTTTCTACAGGGTTGGAATGCTTTCTAGAGGGTTGGAATGCTTTCTAGAGGGTTGGAATGCCTTCTAGAGTGTTGGAATGCTTTCGACAGGGTTGGAATGCTTTCGACAGGGTGGGAATGCTTTCGACAGAGTTGGAATACCTTTCTACAGAGTTGGAATGCTTTCTACAGGGTTGGAATGCTTTCTACAGGGGTGGAATACCTTTGTACAGAGTTGGAATGCTTTCTACAGGGTTGGAATACCTTTGTACAGGGTTGGAACAGCTTTGTACAGGGTGGGAATACTTTCTACAGGGTTGGAATGCTTTCTAGAGGGTTGGAATGCTTTCTAGAGGGTTGGAATGCCTTCTAGAGTTTTGGAATGCTTTCGACAGGGTTGGAATGCTTTCGACAGGGTGGGAATGCTTTCGACAGTGTTGGAATACCATTGTACAGAGTTGGAATGCTTTCTACAGGGTTGGAATACCTTTGTACAGAGTCAGAATGTTATGTACAGGGTTGGAATTCTTTCTACAGAGTTGGAATACCTTTCTACAGAGTTGGAATGCTTTCTACAGGGTTGGAATACCTTTGTACAGAGTTGGAATGCTTTCTACAGGGTTGGAATACCTTTGTACAGGGTTGGAACAGCTTTGTACAGGGTGGGAATACTTTCTACAGGGTTGGAATGCTTTCTAGAGGGTTGGAATGCTTTCTAGAGGGTTGGAATGCCTTCTAGAGTGTTGGAATGCTTTCGACAGGGTTGGAATGCTTTCGACAGGGTGGGAATGCTTTCGACAGAGTTGGAATACCTTTCTACAGAGTTGGAATGCTTTCTACAGGGTTGGAATGCTTTCTACAGGGGTGGAATACCTTTGTACAGAGTTGGAATGCTTTCTACAGGGTTGGAATGCTTTCTACAGGGTTGGAATGCTTTCTACAGGGTTGGAATACCTTTGTGCAGAGTCAGAATGTTATGTACAGTGTTGGAATTCTTTCTACAGAGTTGGAATACCTTTGTACAGAGTTGGAATGCTTTCTACAGTGTTGGAATACCTTTGTACAGAGTCAGAATGTTATGTACAGTGTTGGTATACTTTCTACAGAGTTGGAATACCTTTGTACAGAGTTGGAATGCTTTCTACAGGGTTGGAATACCTTTGTACAGAGTTGGAATGCTTTCTACAGGGTTGGAATGCTTTCTACAGGGTTGGATTGCTTTCTACAGGGTTGGAATGCTTTCTACAGGTTTGGAATGCTTTCTACAGCGTTGGAATGCTTTCTGCTGGAGTTGGAAAGCTTTCTACAGGGTTGGAATGCTTTCTACAGGGTTGGAATGCTTTCTACAGGGGTGGAATACCTTTGTACAGAGTTGGAATGCTTTCTACAGGGTTGGAATGCTTTCTACAGGGTTGGAATGCTTTCTACAGGGTTGGAATACCTTTGTACAGAGTTGGAATGCTTTCTACAGGGTTGGAATGCTTTCTACAGGGTTGGATTGCTTTCTACAGGGTTGGAATGCTTTCTACAGGTTTGGAATGCTTTCTACAGCGTTGGAATGCTTTCTGCTGGAGTTGGAAAGCTTTCTACAGGGTTGGAATGCTTTCTACAGGGTTGGAATGCTTTCTACAGGGTTGGAATGCTTTCTACAGGGATGGAATACCTTTGTACAGTGCTGGAATACCTTTGTACAGAGTTGGAATGCTTTCTACAGGGTTGGAATACCTTTGTACAGAGTTGGAATGCTTTCTACAGGGTTGGAATGCTTTCTACAGCGTTGGAATGCTTTCTGCTGGAGTTGGAAAGCTTTCTACATGGTTGGAATGCTTTCTACAGGGTTGGAATGCTTTCGACAGAGTTGGAATACCTTTGTACAGAGTCAGAATGTTATGCACAGTGTTGGAATTCTTCCTACAGAGTTGGAATACCTTTGTACAGAGTTGGAATGCTTTCGACAGAGTTGGAATACGTTTATACAGAGTTGGAATGCTTTCTACTGGGTTGGAATACCTTTGTGCAGAGTCAGAATGTTATGTAGAGTGTTGGAATTCTTTCTACAGAGTTGGAATACCTTTGTACATAGTTGGAATGCTTGCTACAGTGTTGGAATACCTTTGTACAGAGTCAGAATGTTATGTACAGTGTTGGAATTCTTTCTACAGAGTTGGAATACCTTTGTACAGAGTTGGAATGCTTTCGACAGGGTTGGAATACCTTTGTACAGAGTTGGAATGCTTTCTACAGGGTTGGAATGCTTTCTACAGGGTTGGATTGCTTTCTACAGGGTTGGAATGCTTTCTACAGGGTTGGAATACCCTTGTACAGGGTGGGAATGCTTTCGACAGAGTTGGAATACCATTGTACAGAGTTGGAATGCTTTCTACAGGGTTGGAATACCTTTGTACAGAGTCAGAATGTTATGTACAGAGTAGGAATTCTTTCTACAGAGTTGGAATACCTTTGTACAGAGTTGGAATGCTTTCTACAGGGTTGGAATGCTTTCTACAGTGTTGGAATTCTTTCGATAGAGTTGGAATACCTTTGTACAGTGTTGGAATTCCTTTGCACAGAGTTGGAATGCATCTACAGAGTTGGAATGCTTTCTAAAGGGTTGGAGTGCTTTCGACAGAGTTGGAATACCTTTGTACAGGGTTGGAATGCATTCTACACAGTTGGAATACCCTTGTTTAGAGTTGGAAAGATTTCGACAGGGTTGGAATGCTTTCTACAGGGTTGGAATGCTTTCGACAGAGTTGGAATACCTTTGTACAGGGTTGGGGCAGCTTTGTACAGGGTGGGAATACTTTCTACAGGGTTGGAATGCTTTCTAGAGGGTTGGAATACTTTCTACAGGGTTGGAATGCTTTCTAGAGGGTTGGAATGCATTCGACAGAGTTGGAATACCTTTGTACAGAGTCAGAATGTTATGTACAGGGTTGGAATTCTTTCTACAGTGTTGGAATACCTTTGTACAGAGTTGGAATGCTTTCCACAGGGTTGGAATGCTTTCAACAGAGTTGGAATACCCTTGTACAGAGTTGGAATGCTTTCTACTGGGTTGGAATACCTTTGTGCAGAGTCAGAATGTTATGTACAGTGTTGGAATTCTTTCTACAGAGTTGGAATACCTTTGTACAGAGTTGGAGAGCTTTCTACAGTGTTGGAATACCTTTGTACAGAGTCAGAATGTTATGTACGGTGTTGGAATTCTTTCTACAGATTTGGAATACCTTTGTACAGAGTTGGAATGCTTTCTACAGGTTTGGAATACCTTTGTACAGAGTTGGAATGCTTTCTACAGGGTTGGAATGCTTTCGACAGAGTTGGAATGCCTTTGTACAGGGTTGGAACAGCTTTGTACAGGGTGGGAATACTTTCTACAGGGTTGAAATGCTTTCTAGAGGGTTGGAATGCTTTTTAGAGGGTTGGAATGCCTTCTAGAGTGTTGGAATGCTTTCGACAGGGTTGGAATGCTTTCGACAGGGTGGGACTGCTTTCGACAGAGTTGGAATACCTTTCTACAGAGTTGGAATGCTTTCTACAGGGTTGGAATGCTTTCTACAGGGGTGGAATACCTTTGTACAGAGTTGGAATGCTTTCTACAGGGTTGGAATGCTTTCTACAGGGTTGGAATACCTTTGTGCAGAGTCAGAATGTTATGTACAGTGTTGGAATTCTTTCTACAGAGTTGGAATACCTTTGTACAGAGTTGGAATGCTTTCTACAGTGTTGGAATACCTTTGTACAGAGTCAGAATGTTATGTACAGTGTTGGTATACTTTCTACAGAGTTGGAATACCTTTGTACAGAGTTGGAATGCTTTCTACAGGGTTGGAATACCTTTGTACAGAGTTGGAATGCTTTCTACAGGGTTGGAATGCTTTCTACAGGGTTGGATTGCTTTCTACAGGGTTGGAATGCTTTCTACAGGTTTGGAATGCTTTCTACAGCGTTGGAATGCTTTCTGCTGGAGTTGGAAAGCTTTCTACAGGGTTGGAATGCTTTCTACAGGGTTGGATTGCTTTCTACAGGGTTGGAATGCTTTCTACAGGGATGGAATACCTTTGTACAGTGCTGGAATACCTTTGTACAGAGTTGGAATGCTTTCTACAGGGTTGGAATACCTTTGTACAGAGTTGGAATGCTTTCTACAGGGTTGGAATGCTTTCTACAGCGTTGGAATGCTTTCTGCTGGAGTTGGAAAGCTTTCTACATGGTTGGAATGCTTTCTACAGGGTTGGAATGCTTTCGACAGAGTTGGAATACCTTTGTACAGAGTCAGAATGTTATGCACAGTGTTGGAATTCTTCCTACAGAGTTGGAATACCTTTGTACAGAGTTGGAATGCTTTCGACAGAGTTGGAATACGTTTATACAGAGTTGGAATGCTTTCTACTGGGTTGGAATACCTTTGTGCAGAGTCAGAATGTTATGTAGAGTGTTGGAATTCTTTCTACAGAGTTGGAATACCTTTGTAGATAGTTGGAATGCTTGCTACAGTGTTGGAATACCTTTGTACAGAGTCAGAATGTTATGTACAGTGTTGGAATTCTTTCTACAGAGTTGGAATACCTTTGTACAGAGTTGGAATGCTTTCGACAGGGTTGGAATACCTTTGTACAGAGTTGGAATGCTTTCTACAGGGTTGGAATGCTTTCTACTGGGTTGGATTGCTTTCTACAGGGTTGGAATGCTTTCTACAGGGTTGGAATACCCTTGTACAGGGTGGGAATGCTTTCGACAGAGTTGGAATACCATTGTACAGAGTTGGAATGCTTTCTACAGGGTTGGAATACCTTTGTACAGAGTCAGAATGTTATGTACAGAGTAGGAATTCTTTCTACAGAGTTGGAATACCTTTGTACAGAGTTGGAATGCTTTCTACAGGGTTGGAATGCTTTCTACAGTGTTGGAATTCTTTCGATAGAGTTGGAATACCTTTGTACAGTGTTGGAATACCTTTGCACAGAGTTGGAATGCATCTACAGAGTTGGAATGCTTTCTACAGGGTTGGAGTGCTTTCGACAGAGTTGGAATACCTTTGTACAGGGTTGGAATGCATTCTACACAGTTGGAATACCCTTGTTTAGAGTTGGAAAGATTTCGACAGGGTTGGAATGCTTTCTACAGGGTTGGAATGCTTTCGACAGAGGTGGAATACCTTTGTACAGGGTTGGGGCAGCTTTGTACAGGGTGGGAATACTTTCTACAGGGTTGGAATGCTTTCTAGAGGGTTGGAATACTTTCTACAGGGTTGGAATGCTTTCTAGAGGGTTGGAATGCATTCGACAGAGTTGGAATACCTTTGTACAGAGTCAGAATGTTATGTACAGGGTTGGAATTCTTTCTACAGTGTTGGAATACCTTTGTACAGAGTTGGAATGCTTTCCACAGGGTTGGAATGCTTTCGACAGAGTTGGAATACCCTTGTACAGAGTTGGAATGCTTTCTACTGGGTTGGAATACCTTTGTGCAGAGTCAGAATGTTATGTACAGTGTTGGAATTCTTTCTACAGAGTTGGAATACCTTTGTACAGAGTTGGAGAGCTTTCTACAGTGTTGGAATACCTTTGTACAGAGTCAGAATGTTATGTACGGTGTTGGAATTCTTTCTACAGATTTGGAATACCTTTGTACAGAGTTGGAATGCTTTCTACAGGTTTGGAATACCTTTGTACAGAGTTGGAATGCTTTCTACAGGGTTGGAATGCTTTCGACAGAGTTGGAATGCCTTTGTACAGGGTTGGAACAGCTTTGTACAGGGTGGGAATACTTTCTACAGGGTTGAAATGCTTTCTAGAGGGTTGGAATGCTTTTTAGAGGGTTGGAATGCCTTCTAGAGTGTTGGAATGCTTTCGACAGGGTTGGAATGCTTTCGACAGGGTGGGACTGCTTTCGACAGAGTTGGAATACCTTTCTACAGAGTTGGAATGCTTTCTACAGGGTTGGAATGCTTTCGACAGTGTTGGAATACCTTTGTACAGAGTCAGAATGTTATGTACAGGGTTGGAATTCTTTCTACAGAGTTGGAATGCTTTCGACAGGGTTGGAATGCTTTCGACAGGGTGGGAATGCTTTCGACAGAGTTGGAATACCATTGTACAGAGTTGGAATGCTTTCTACAGGGTTGGAATACCTTTGTACAGAGTCAGAATGTTATGTACAGAGTAGGAATTCTTTCTACAGAGTTGGAATACCTTTGTACATAGTTGGAATGCTTTCTACAGTGTTGGAATACCTTTGTACAGAGTCAGAATGTTATGTACAGTGTTGGAATTCTTTCTACAGAGTTGGAATATCTTTGTACAGAGTTGGAATGCTTTCGGCAGGGTTGGAATACCTTTGTACAGAGTTGGAATGCTTTCTACAGGGTTGGAATGCTTTCTACAGGGTTGGATTGCTTTCTACAGGGTTGGAATGCTTTCTACAGGGTTGGAATACCCTTGTACAGGGTGGGAATGCTTTCGACAGAGTTGGAATACCATTGTACAGAGTTGGAATGCTTTCTACAGGGTTGGAATACCTTTGTACAGAGTCAGAATGTTATGTACAGAGTAGGAATTCTTTCTACAGAGTTGGAATACCTTTGTACAGAGTTGGAATGCTTTCTACAGGGTTGGAATGCTTTCTACAGGGTTGGAATGCTTTCGACAGAGTTGGAATACCTTTGTACAGGGTTGGGGCAGCTTTGTACAGGGTGGGAATACTTTCTACAGGGTTGGAATGCTTTCTAGAGGGTTGGAATACTTTCTACAGGGTTGGAATGCTTTCTAGAGGGTTGGAATGCATTCGACAGAGTTGGAATACCTTTGTACAGAGTCAGAATGTTATGTACAGGGTTGGAATTCTTTCTACAGAGTTGGAATACCTTTGTACAGAGTTGGAATGCTTTCCACAGGGTTGGAATGCTTTCGACAGAGTTGGAATACCTTTGTACAGAGTTGGAATGCTTTCTACAGGGTTGGAATACCTTTGTACAGAGTTGTTATGCTTTCTACAGGGTTGGAATGTTTTCTACAGAGTTGGAATACCTTTGTACAGAGTTGGAATGTTTTCTACAGGGTTGGATTGCTTTCTGCAGGGTTGGAATGCTTTCTACAGGGTTGGAATACCTTTGTACAGAGTCAGAATGTTATGTACAGTGTTGGAATTCTTTCTACAGAGTTGGAATACCTTTGTACAGAGTTGGAATGCTTTCTACAGGGTTGGAATACCTTTGTACAGAGTCAGAATGTTATGTACAGTGTTGGAATTCTTTCCACAGTGTTGGAATACCTTTGTACAGAGTTGGAATGCTTTCTACAGGGTTGGAATGCTTTGGACAGAGTTGGAATACCTTTGTACTGAGTTGGAATGCTTTCTACAGGGTTCGAATACCTTTGTGCAGAGTCAGAATGTTATGTACAGTGTTGTAATTCTTTCTACAGAGTTGGAATACCTTTGTGCAGAGTTGGAATGCTTTCTACATGGTTGGAATACCTTTGTACAGAGTTGGAATGATTTCTACAGGGTTGGAATACCTTTGTACAGTGTTGGAATACCTTTGTACAAGGTTGGAATACCTTTGTACAGGATTGGAATACCTTTGTACATGGTTGGATTGCTTTCTACAGAGTTGGAATGCTTTCTACAGGATTGGAATGCTTTCTACAGGGTTGGAATTTTTTCCGCAGGGTTCGAATACCTTTGTGCAGAGTCAGAATGTTATGTACAGTGTTGTAATTCTTTCTACAGAGTTGGAATACCTTTGTACAGAGTTGGAATGCTTTCTACATGGTTGGAATACCTTTGTACAGGGTTGGAACGGCTTTGTACAGGGTTGGAATACTTTCTACAGGGTTGGAATGCTTTCTAGAGGGTTGGAATACCTTTATGCAGAGTCACAATGTTATGTACAGTGTTGGAATTCTTTCTACAGAGTTTGAATACCTTTGTACAGAGTTGGAATGCTTTCTACAGAGTTGGAATGCTTTCTACAGGGTTGGAATGCTTTCTACAGGTTTGGAATACCTTTGTACAGAGTTGGAATGCTTTCTACAGGGTTGGAATACCTTTGTACAGAGTTGGAATGCTTTCTACAGGGTTTTAATGCTTTCTACAGGGTTGGAATTCTTTCTACAGGGTTGGAATGCTTTCGACAGAGCTGGAATACCTTTGTACAGAGTCAGAATGTTATGTACAGGCTTGAAATTCATTCTACAGAGTTGGAATACCTTTGTACAGAGTTGGAATGCTTTCTACAGAGTTGGAATGCTTTCTACAGGGTTGGAATGCTTTCTACAGGGTTGGAATGCTTTCTACAGGTTTGGAATACCTTTGTACAGAGTTGGAATGCTTTCTACAGGGTTGGAATACCTTTGTACAGAGTTGGAATGCTTTCTACAGGGTTTTAATGCTTTCTACAGGGTTGGAATTCTTTCTACAGGGTTGGAATGCTTTCGACAGAGCTGGAATACCTTTGTACAGAGTCAGAATGTTATGTACAGGCTTGAAATTCATTCTACAGAGTTGGAATACCTTTGTACAGAGTTGGAATGCCTTCTACAGGTTTGGAATACATTTGTACATAGTTGGGATGCCTTCTACAGGGTTGGAATGCTTTCGACAGAGTTGGAATACCTTTGTACAGAGTTGGAATGCTTTCTACAGGGTTGGAATGCTTTCTACAGGGTTGGAATACCTTTGTACAGGGTTGGAACAGCTTTGTACAGGATTGGAATACTTTCTACAGGGTTGGAATGCTTTCTAGAGGGCTGGAATGCTTTCGACAGGGATGGAATGCTTTCGACAGAGTTGGAATACCTTTGTACAGAGTTGGAATGCTTTCTACAGGGTTGGAATACCTTTGTACAGAGTCAGAATGTTATGTACAGTGTTGGAATTCTTTCTACAGAGTTGGAATACCTTTGTACAGAGTTGGAATGCTTTCTACAGGGTTGGAATGCTTTCGACAGAGTTGGAATACCTTTGTACAGAGTCAGAATGTTATGTACAGGGTTGGACTTCTTTCTACAGAGTTGGAATACCTTTGTACAGCGTTGGAATGCTTTCTACAGGGTTGGAATACCTTTGTACAGAGTCAGAATGTTATGTACAATGTTGGAATTCTTTCTACAGAGTTGGAATACCTTTGTACAGAGTTGGAATGCTTTCTACAGGGTTGGAATACCTTTGTACAGAGTTGGAATGCTTTCTACAGGGTTGGAATGCTTTCTACAGGGTTCAATGCTTTCTACATGGTTGGAATGCTTTCTACAGGGTTGGAATGCTTTCGACAGTGTTGGAATACCTTTGTACAGAGTCAGAATGTTATGTACAGGGTTGGAATTCTTTCTACAGAGTTGGAATACCTTTGTACATAGTTGGAATACCTTTGTACAGAGTTGGAATGCTTTCTACAGGGTTGGAATGCTTTCTACATGGTTCGAATGCTTTCGACAGAGTTGGAATACCTTTGTACAGAGTTGGAATGCTTTCTACAGGGTTGCAATACCTTTGTACAGAGTTGGAATGCTTTCTACAAGGTTGGAATGCTTTCTACAGGGTTGGAATACCTTTGTACAGAGTTGGAATGCTTTCTACAGGGTTGGAATGCTTTCTACAGGGTTTTAATGCTTTCTACAGGGTTGGAATGCTTTCTACAGGGTTGGAATGCTTTCGACAGAGTTGGAATACCTTTGTACAGAGTCAGAATGTTATGTACAGTGTTGGAATTCTTTCTGCAGTGTTGGAATACCTTTGTACAGAGTTGGAATGCTTTCTGCAGGGTTGGAATGCCTTCTACAGGGTTGGAATGCTTTCTACAGAGTTGGAATACCTTTGTACAGGGTTGGAACAGCTTTGTACAGGGTTGGAATACTTTCTACAGGGTTGGAATGCTTTCTAGAGGGTTGGAATACTTTCGACAGGGTTGGAATGCTTTCGACAGAGTTGGAATACATTTCTACAGAGTTGGAATGCTTTCTACAGGGTTGGAATGCTTTCTACAGGGTTGGAATACCTTTGTACAGAGTCAGAATGTTATGTGCAGTGTTGGAATTCTTTCTACAGAGTTGGAATACCTTTGTACAGAGTTGGAATGCTTTCTACAGGGTTGGAATACCTTTGTACAGAGTCAGAATGTTATGTACAGTGTTGGAATTCTTTCTACAGTGTTGGAATACCTTTGTACAGAGTTGGAATGCTTTCTACAGGGTTGGAATGCTTTCTACAGGGTTGGAATGCTTTCTACATTGTTGGAATAACTTTGTACAGGGTTGGAATGCTTTCTACAGGGTTGGAATACCTTTGCACAGAGTCAGAATGTTATGTACAGGGTTGGAATGCTTTCTACAGGTTTGGAATACCTTTGTACAGAGTCAGAATGTTATGTACAGGGTTGGAATTCTTTCTACAGAGTTGGAATACCTTTGTACAGAGTTGGAATGCTTTCTACAGGGTTGGAATGCTTTCTACATGGTTGGACTGCTTTCGACGGAGTTGGAATACCCTTGTACGGAGTTGGAATGCTTTCTACAGGGTTGGAATACATTTGTACAGAGTTGGAATGCTTTCTACAGGGTTGGAATGCTTTCGACAGAGTTGGAATACCTTTGTACAGGGTTGTAACATCTTTGTACAGGGTGGGAATACTTTCTACAGGGTTGGAATGCTTTCTAGAGGGTTGGAATGCTTTCTAGAGGGTTGGAATGCTTTCTAGAGGGTTGGAATGCTTTCTACAGGGTTGGAATGCTTTCTACAGAGTTGGAATACCTTTGTACAGGGTTGGAACAGCTTTGTCCAGGGTTGGAATACTTTCTACAGTGTTGGAATGCTTTCTAGAGGGTTGGAATACTTTCGACAGGGTTGGAATGCGTTCGACAGAGTTGGAATACATTTCTACAGAGTTGGAATGCTTTCTACAGGGTTGGAATACCTTTCTGCACAGTCAGAATGTTATGTACAGTGTTGGAATTCTTTCTACAGAGGTGGAATACCTTTGTACAGAGTTGGAATGCTTTCCACAGGGTTGGAATACCTTTGTACAGAGTTGGAATACCTTTGTACAGGGTTGGAACAGCTTTGTACAGGGTGGGAATACTTTCTACAGAGTTGGAATGCTTTCTAGAGGGTTGGAATGCTTTCTAGAAGGTTGGAATGCTTTCTAGAGGGTTGGAATGCCTTCTACAGGGTTGGAATGCTTTCTACAGAGTTGGAATACCTTTGTACAGGGTTGGAACAGCTTTGTACAGGGTTGGAATACTTTCTACAGGGTTGGAATGCTTTCTAGATGGTTGGAATACCTTTGTACAGAGTTGGAATACATTTGTACAGAGTTGGAATGCTTTCTACAGGGTTGGAATGCTTTCTACAGGGTTGGAATACCTTTGTACAGAGTCAGAATGTTATGTACAGTGCTGGAATTCTTTCTACAGAGTTGGAATACCTTTGTACAGAGTTGGAATGCTTTCTACAGGGTTGGAATACCTTTGTACAGAGTCAGAATGTTATGTACAGTGTTGGAATTCTTTCTACGGTGTTGGAATACCTTTGTACAGAGTTGGAATGCTTTCTACAGGGTTGGAATGCTTTCGACAGGGTTGGAATGCGTTCGACAGAGTTGGAATACATTTCTACAGAGTTGGAATGCTTTCTACAGGGTTGGAATACCTTTGTACAGAGTCAGAATGTTATGTACAGTGTTGGAATTCTTTCTACGGTGTTGGAATACCTTTGTACAGAGTTGGAATGCTTTCTACAGGGTTGGAATGCTTTCGACAGGGTTGGAATGCGTTCGACAGAGTTGGAATGCTTTCCACAGGGTTGGAATACATTTGTACAGAGTTGGGATGCCTTCTACAGGGTTGGAATGCTTTCGACAGAGTGGGAATACCTTTGTACAGAGTTGTTATGCTTTCTACAGGGTTGGAATGTTTTCTACAGAGTTGGAATACCTTTGTACAGAGTTGGAATGCTTTCTACAGGGTTGGAATGCTTTCTACAGGGTTTTAATGCTTTCTACAGGGTTGGAATGCTTTCTACAGGGTGGGAATGCTTTCTACAGGGTTGGAATACCTTTGTACAGAGTTGGAATGCTTTCTACAGGGTTGGAATAACTTTGTACAGGGTTGGAACAGCTTTGTACAGGGTTGGAATACTTTCTACAGGGTTGGAATGCTTTCTAGATGGTTGGAATGCTTTCGACAGGGTTGGAATGCTTTCGACAGAGTTGGAATACCTTTGTACAGAGTTGGAATGCTTTCTACAGGGTTCGAATACCTTTGTGCAGAGTCAGAATGTTATGTACAGTGTTGTAATTCTTTCTACAGAGTTGGAATACCTTTGTAGAGAGTTGGAATGCTTTCTACATGGTTGGAATACCTTTGTACAGGGTTGGAACGGCTTTGTACAGGGTTGGAATACTTTCTACATTGTTGGAATGCTTTCTAGAGGGTTGGAATACTTTCGACAGGGTTGGAATGCTTTCGACAGAGTTGGAATACATTTCTACAGAGTTGGAATGCTTTCTACAGGGTTGGAATACCTTTATGCAGAGTCAGAATGTTATGTACAGTGTTGGAATTCTTTCTACAGAGTTGGAATACCTTTGTACAGAGTTGGAATGCTTTCTACAGAGTTGGAATGCTTTCTACAGGGTTGGAATGCTTTCTACAGAGTTGGAATACCTTTGTACAGAGTTGGAATGCTTTCTACAGGGTTGGAATACCTTTCTACAGGGTTGGAATGCTTTCGACAGAGTGGGAATACCTTTGCACAGAGTCAGAATGTTATGTACAGGGTTGGAATTCTTTCTACAGAGTTGGAATACCTTTGTAAGAGTTGGAATGCTTTCTACAGGGTTGGAATGCTTTCGACAGAGTTGGAATACCTTTGTACAGAGTTGGAATGCTTTCTACAGGGTTGGAATACCTTTGTACAGAGTTGGAATGCTTTCTACAGGGTTGGAATGCTTTCTACAGGGTTGGAATGCTTTCGACAGAGTTGGAATACCTTTGTACAGGGATGGAACAGCTTTGTACAGGGTGGAAATACTCTCTACAGGGTTGGAATGCTTTCTAGAGGGCTGGAATGCTTTCTAGAGGGTTGGAATGCTCTCTACAGGGTTGGAATGCTTTCTACAGAGTTGGAATACCTTTGTACAGGGTTGGAACAGATTTGTACAGGGTTGGAATACTTTCTACAGGGTTGGAATGCTTTCTAGAGGGTTGGAATGCTTTCGACAGGGATGGAATGCTTTCGACAGAGTTGGAATACCTTTCTACAGAGTTGGAATGCTTTCTACAGGGTTTTAATACCTTTGTACAGAGTTGTTATGCTTTCTACAGGGTTGGAATGTTTTCTACAGAGTTGGAATACCTTTGTACAGAGTTGGAATGTTTTCTACAGGGTTGGATTGCTTTCTGCAGGGTTGGAATGCTTTCTACAGGGTTGGAATACCTTTGTACAGAGTCAGAATGTTATGTACAGTGTTGGAATTCTTTCTACAGAGTTGGAATACCTTTGTACAGAGTTGGAATGCTTTCTACAGGGTTGGAATACCTTTGTACAGAGTCAGAATGTTATGTACAGTGTTGGAATTCTTTCTACAGTGTTGGAATACCTTTGTACAGAGTTGGAATGCTTTCTACAGGGTTGGAATGCTTTGGACAGAGTTGGAATACCTTTGTACTGAGTTGGAATGCTTTCTACAGGGTTCGAATACCTTTGTGCAGAGTCAGAATGTTATGTACAGTGTTGGAATTCTTTCTACAGAGTTGGAATACATTTGTACAGAGTTGGAATGATTTCTACAGGGTTGGAATACCTTTGTACAGTGTTGGAATACCTTTGTACAAGGTTGGAATACCTTTGTACAGAGTTGGAATGCTTTCTACAGGGTTGGAATACCTTTCTACAGGGTTGGAATGCTTTCTAGAGGGTTGGAATACTTTCGACAGGGTTGGAATGATTTCGACAGAGTTGGAATACATTTCTACACAGTTGGAATGCTTTCTACAGGGTTGGAATACCTTTATGCAGAGTCAGAATATTATGTACAGTGTTGGAATTCTTTCTACAGAGTTTGAATACCTTTGTACAGAGTTGGAATGCTTTCTACAGAGTTGGAATGCTTTCTACAGGGTTGGAATGCTTTCTACAGGTTTGGAATACCTTTGTACAGAGTTGGAATGCTTTCTACAGGGTTGGAATACCTTTGTACAGAGTTGGAATGCTTTCTACAGGGTTTTAATGCTTTCTACAGGGTTGGAATTCTTTCTACAGGGTTGGAATGCTTTCGACAGAGCTGGAATACCTTTGTACAGAGTCAGAATGTTATGTACAGGCTTGGAATTCATTCTACAGAGTTGGAATACCTTTGTACAGAGTTGGAATGCCTTCTACAGGTTTGGAATACATTTGTACATAGTTGGGATGCCTTCTACAGGGTTGGAATGCTTTCGACAGAGTGGGAATACCTTTGTACAGAGTTGGAATGCTTTCTACAGGGTTGGAATGCTTTCTACAGGGTTGGAATGCTTTCTACAGGGTTGGAATACCTTTGTACAGGGTTGGAACAGCTTTGTACAGGGTTGGAATACTTTCTACAGGGTTGGAATGCTTTCTAGAGGGCTGGAATGCTTTCGACAGGGATGGAATGCTTTCGACAGAGTTGGAATACCTTTGTACAGAGTTGGAATGCTTTCTACAGGGTTGGAATACCTTTGTACAGAGTCAGAATGTTATGTACAGTGTTGGAATTCTTTCTACAGAGTTGGAATACCTTTGTACAGAGTTGGAATGCTTTCTACAGGGTTGGAATACCTTTGTACAGGGTTGGAACGGCTTTGTACAGGGTTGGAATACTTTCTACAGGGTTGGAATGCTTTCTAGAGGGTTGGAATGCTTTCGACAGGGATGGAATGCTTTCGACAGAGTTGGAATACCTTTCTACAGAGTTGGAATGCTTTCTACAGGGTTTTAATACCTTTGTACAGAGTTGTTATGCTTTCTACAGGGTTGGAATGTTTTCTACAGAGTTGGAATACCTTTGTACAGAGTTGGAATGTTTTCTACAGGGTTGGATTGCTTTCTGCAGGGTTGGAATGCTTTCTACAGGGTTGGAATACCTTTGTACAGAGTCAGAATGTTATGTACAGTGTTGGAATTCTTTCTACAGAGTTGGAATACCTTTGTACAGAGTTGGAATGCTTTCTACAGGGTTGGAATACCTTTGTACAGAGTCAGAATGTTATGTACAGTGTTGGAATTCTTTCTACAGTGTTGGAATACCTTTGTACAGAGTTGGAATGCTTTCTACAGGGTTGGAATGCTTTGGACAGAGTTGGAATACCTTTGTACTGAGTTGGAATGCTTTCTACAGGGTTCGAATACCTTTGTGCAGAGTCAGAATGTTATGTACAGTGTTGGAATTCTTTCTACAGAGTTGGAATACATTTGTACAGAGTTGGAATGATTTCTACAGGGTTGGAATACCTTTGTACAGTGTTGGAATACCTTTGTACAAGGTTGGAATACCTTTGTACAGAGTTGGAATGCTTTCTACAGGGTTGGAATACCTTTCTACAGGGTTGGAATGCTTTCGACAGAGTGGGAATACCTTTGTACAGAGTCAGAATGTTATGTACAGGGTTGGAATTCTTTCTACAGAGTTGGAATACCTTTGTAAGAGTTGGAATGCTTTCTACAGGGTTGGAATGCTTTCGACAGAGTTGGAATACCTTTGTACAGAGTTGGAATGCTTTCTACAGGGTTGGAATACCTTTGTACAGAGTTGGAATGCTTTCTACAGGGTTGGAATGCTTTCTACAGGGTTGGAATGCTTTCGACAGAGTTGGAATGCCTTTGTGCAGAGTTGGAATGCTTTCTACATGGTTGGAATACCTTTGTACAGAGTTGGAATGATTTCTACAGGGTTGGAATACCTTTGTACAGTGTTGGAATACCTTTGTACAAGGTTGGAATACCTTTGTACAGGATTGGAATACCTTTGTACATGGTTGGATTGCTTTCTACAGAGTTGGAATGCTTTCTACAGGATTGGAATGCTCTCTACAGGGTTGGAATTTTTTCGGCAGGGTTCGAATACCTTTGTGCAGAGTCAGAATGTTATGTACAGTGTTGTAATTCTTTCTACAGAGTTGGAATACCTTTGTACAGAGTTGGAATGCTTTCTACATGGTTGGAATACCATTGTACAGGGTTGGAACGGCTTTGTACAGGGTTGGAATACTTTCTACAGGGTTGGAATGCTTTCTAGAGGGTTGGAATACTTTCGACAGGGTTGGAATGATTTCGACAGAGTTGGAATACATTTCTACACAGTTGGAATGCTTTCTACAGGGTTGGAATACCTTTATGCAGAGTCAGAATATTATGTACAGTGTTGGAATTCTTTCTACAGAGTTTGAATACCTTTGTACAGAGTTGGAATGCTTTCTACAGAGTTGGAATGCTTTCTACAGGGTTGGAATGCTTTCTACAGGTTTGGAATACCTTTGTACAGAGTTGGAATGCTTTCTACAGGGTTGGAATACCTTTGTACAGAGTTGGAATGCTTTCTACAGGGTTTTAATGCTTTCTACAGGGTTGGAATTCTTTCTACAGGGTTGGAATGCTTTCGACAGAGCTGGAATACCTTTGTACAGAGTCAGAATGTTATGTACAGGCTTGGAATTCATTCTACAGAGTTGGAATACCTTTGTACAGAGTTGGAATGCCTTCTACAGGTTTGGAATACATTTGTACATAGTTGGGATGCCTTCTACAGGGTTGGAATGCTTTCGACAGAGTGGGAATACCTTTGTACAGAGTTGGAATGCTTTCTACAGGGTTGGAATGCTTTCTACAGGGTTGGAATGCTTTCTACAGGGTTGGAATACCTTTGTACAGGGTTGGAACAGCTTTGTACAGGGTTGGAATACTTTCTACAGGGTTGGAATGCTTTCTAGAGGGCTGGAATGCTTTCGACAGGGATGGAATGCTTTCGACAGAGTTGGAATACCTTTGTACAGAGTTGGAATGCTTTCTACAGGGTTGGAATACCTTTGTACAGAGTCAGAATGTTATGTACAGTGTTGGAATTCTTTCTACAGAGTTGGAATACCTTTGTACAGAGTTGGAATGCTTTCTACAGGGTTGGAATACCTTTGTACAGGGTTGGAACGGCTTTGTACAGGGTTGGAATACTTTCTACATTGTTGGAATGCTTTCTAGAGGGTTGGAATACTTTCGACAGGGTTGGAATGCTTTCGACAGAGTTGGAATACCTTTGTACAGAGTTGGAATGCTTTCTACAGGGTTGGAATACCTTTGTACAGAGTCAGAATGTTATGTACAGTGTTGGAATTCTTTCTACAGAGTTGGAATACCTTTGTACAGAGTTGGAATGCTTTCTACAGGGTTGGAATACCTTTGTACAGAGTTGGAATGCTTTCTACAGGGTTGGAATACCTTTCTACAGTGTTGGAATGCTTTCGACAGAGTGGGAATACCTTTGTACAGAGTCAGAATGTTATGTACAGGGTTGGAATTCTTTCTACAGAGTTGGAATACCTTTGTAAGAGTTGGAATGCTTTCTACAGGGTTGGAATGCTTTCGACAGAGTTGGAATACCTTTGTACAGAGTTGGAATGCTTTCTACAGGGTTGGAATACCTTTGTACAGAGTTGGAATGCTTTCTACAGGGTTGGAATGCTTTCTACAGGGTTGGAATGCTTTCGACAGAGTTGGAATACCTTTGTACAGGGATGGAACAGCTTTGTACAGGGTGGAAATACTCTCTACAGGGTTGGAATGCTTTCTAGAGGGCTGGAATGCTTTCTAGAGGGTTGGAATGCTCTCTACAGGGTTGGAATGCTTTCTACAGAGTTGGAATACCTTTGTACAGGGTTGGAGCAGATTTGTACAGGGTTGGAATACTTTCTACAGGGTTGGAATGCTTTCTAGAGGGTTGGAATGCTTTCGACAGGGATGGAATGCTTTCGACAGAGTTGGAATACCTTTCTACAGAGTTGGAATGCTTTCTACAGGGTTTTAATACCTTTGTACAGAGTTGTTATGCTTTCTACAGGGTTGGAATGTTTTCTACAGAGTTGGAATACCTTTGTACAGAGTTGGAATGTTTTCTACAGGGTTGGATTGCTTTCTGCAGGGTTGGAATGCTTTCTACAGGGTTGGAATACCTCTGTACAGAGTCAGAATGTTATGTACAGTGTTGGAATTCTTTCTACAGAGTTGGAATACCTTTGTACAGAGTTGGAATGCTTTCTACAGGGTTGGAATACCTTTGTACAGAGTCAGAATGTTATGTACAGTGTTGGAATTCTTTCTACAGTGTTGGAATACCTTTGTACAGAGTTGGAATGCTTTCTACAGGGTTGGAATGCTTTGGACAGAGTTGGAATACCTTTGTACTGAGTTGGAATGCTTTCTACAGGGTTCGAATACCTTTGTGCAGAGTCAGAATGTTATGTACAGTGTTGGAATTCTTTCTACAGAGTTGGAATACATTTGTACAGAGTTGGAATGATTTCTACAGGGTTGGAATACCTTTGTACAGTGTTGGAATACCTTTGTACAAGGTTGGAATACCTTTGTACAGAGTTGGAATGCTTTCTACAGGGTTGGAATACCTTTCTACAGGGTTGGAATGCTTTCGACAGAGTGGGAATACCTTTGTACAGAGTCAGAATGTTATGTACAGGGTTGGAATTCTTTCTACAGAGTTGGAATACCTTTGTAAGAGTTGGAATGCTTTCTACAGGGTTGGAATGCTTTCGACAGAGTTGGAATACCTTTGTACAGAGTTGGAATGCTTTCTACAGGGTTGGAATACCTTTGTACAGAGTTGGAATGCTTTCTACAGGGTTGGAATGCTTTCTACAGGGTTGGAATGCTTTCGACAGAGTTGGAATACCTTTGTGCAGAGTTGGAATGCTTTCTACATGGTTGGAATACCTTTGTACAGAGTTGGAATGATTTCTACAGGGTTGGAATACCTTTGTACAGTGTTGGAATACCTTTGTACAAGGTTGGAATACCTTTGTACAGGATTGGAATACCTTTGTACATGGTTGGATTGCTTTCTACAGAGTTGGAATACCTTTGTACAGAGTTGGAATGCTTTCTACAGGGTTGGAATACCTTTGTACAGAGTCAGAATGTTATGTACAATGTTGGAATTCTTTCTACAGAGTTGGAATACATTTGTACAGAGTTGGAATGCTTTCTACAGGGTTGGAATACCTTTGTACAGAGTTGGAATGCTTTCTACAGGGTTGGAATGCTTTCTACAGGGTTCAATGCTTTCTACATGGTTGGAATGCTTTCTAAAGGGTTGGTATGCTTTCGACAGTGTTGGAATACCTTTGTACAGGGTTGGAACAGCTTTGTACAGGGTTGGAATACTTTCTACAGGGTTGGAATGCTTTCTAGAGGGTTGGAATACTTTCGACAGGGTTGGAATACATTTGTACAGAGTTGGAATGCTTTCTACAGGGTTGGAATGCTTTCTACAGGGTTGGAATACCTTTGTACAGAGTCAGAATGTTATGTACAGTGCTGGAATTCTTTCTACAGAGTTGGAATACCTTTGTACAGAGTTGGAATGCTTTCTACAGGGTTGGAATACCTTTGTACAGAGTCAGAATGTTATGTACAGTGTTGGAATTCTTTCTACGGTGTTGGAATACCTTTGTACAGAGTTGGAATGCTTTCTACAGGGTTGGAATGCTTTCGACAGGGTTGGAATGCGTTCGACAGAGTTGGAATACATTTCTACAGAGTTGGAATGCTTTCTACAGGGTTGGAATACCTTTATGCAGAGTCAGAATGTTATGTACAGTGTCGGAATTCTTTCTACAGAGTTGGAATACCTTTGTACAGAGTTGGAATGCTTTCCACAGGGTTGGAATACATTTGTACAGAGTTGGGATGCCTTCTACAGGGTTGGAATGCTTTCGACAGAGTGGGAATACCTTTGTACAGAGTTGTTATGCTTTCTACCGGGTTGGAATGTTTTCTACAGAGTTGGAATACCTTTGTACAGAGTTGGAATGCTTTCTACAGGGTTGGAATGCTTTCTACAGGGTTTTAATGCTTTCTACAGGGTTGGAATGCTTTCTACAGGGTGGGAATGCTTTCTACAGGGTTGGAATACCTTTGTACAGAGTTGGAATGCTTTCTACAGGGTTGGAATAACTTTGTACAGGGTTGGAACAGCTTTGTACAGGGTTGGAATACTTTCTACAGGGTTGGAATGCTTTCTAGAGGGTTGGAATGCTTTCGACAGGGTTGGAATGCTTTCGACAGAGTTGGAATACCTTTGTACAGAGTTGGAATGCTTTCTACAGGGTTCGAATACCTTTGTGCAGAGTCAGAATGTTATGTACAGTGTTGTAATTCTTTCTACAGAGTTGGAATACCTTTGTACAGAGTTGGAATGCTTTCTACATGGTTGGAATACCTTTGTACAGGGTTGGAACGGCTTTGTACAGGGTTGGAATACTTTCTACATTGTTGGAATGCTTTCTAGAGGGTTGGAATACTTTCGACAGGGTTGGAATGCTTTCGACAGAGTTGGAATACATTTCTACAGAGTTGGAATGCTTTCTACAGGGTTGGAATACCTTTATGCAGAGTCAGAATGTTATGTACAGTGTTGGAATTCTTTCTACAGAGTTGGAATACCTTTGTACAGAGTTGGAATGCTTTCTACAGAGTTGGAATGCTTTCTACAGGGTTGGAATGCTTTCTACAGAGTTGGAATACCTTTGTACAGAGTTGGAATGCTTTCTACAGGGTTGGAATACCTTTCTACAGGGTTGGAATGCTTTCGACAGAGTGGGAATACCTTTGTACAGAGTCAGAATGTTATGTACAGGGTTGGAATTCTTTCTACAGAGTTGGAATACCTTTGTAAGAGTTGGAATGCTTTCTACAGGGTTGGAATGCTTTCGACAGAGTTGGAATACCTTTGTACAGAGTTGGAATGCTTTCTACAGGGTTGGAATACCTTTGTACAGAGTTGGAATGCTTTCTACAGGGTTGGAATGCTTTCTACAGGGTTGGAATGCTTTCGACAGAGTTGGAATACCTTTGTACTGAGTTGGAATGCTTTCTACAGGGTTGGAATACCTTTGTACAGAGTTGGAATGCTTTCTACAGGGTTGGAATGCTTTCTACAGGGTTGGAATGCTTTCGACAGAGTGGGAATACCTTTGTACAGAGTCAGAATGTTATGTACAGGGTTGGAATTCTTTCTACAGAGTTGGAATACCTTTGTAAGAGTTGGAATGCTTTCTACAGGGTTGGAATGCTTTCGACAGAGTTGGAATACCTTTGTACAGAGTTGGAATGCTTTCTACAGGGTTGGAATACCTTTGTACAGAGTTGGAATGCTTTCTACAGGGTTGGAATGCTTTCTACAGGGTTGGAATGCTTTCGACAGAGTTGGAATACCTTTGTACAGGGATGGAACAGCTTTGTACAGGGTGGAAATACTCTCTACAGGGTTGGAATGCTTTCTAGAGGGCTGGAATGCTTTCTAGAGGGTTGGAATGCTCTCTACAGGGTTGGAATGCTTTCTACAGAGTTGGAATACCTTTGTACAGGGTTGGAGCAGATTTGTACAGGGTTGGAATACTTTCTACAGGGTTGGAATGCTTTCTAGAGGGTTGGAATGCTTTCGACAGGGATGGAATGCTTTCGACAGAGTTGGAATACCTTTCTACAGAGTTGGAATGCTTTCTACAGGGTTTTAATACCTTTGTACAGAGTTGTTATGCTTTCTACAGGGTTGGAATGTTTTCTACAGAGTTGGAATACCTTTGTACAGAGTTGGAATGTTTTCTACAGGGTTGGATTGCTTTCTGCAGGGTTGGAATGCTTTCTACAGGGTTGGAATACCTCTGTACAGAGTCAGAATGTTATGTACAGTGTTGGAATTCTTTCTACAGAGTTGGAATACCTTTGTACAGAGTTGGAATGCTTTCTACAGGGTTGGAATACCTTTGTACAGAGTCAGAATGTTATGTACAGTGTTGGAATTCTTTCTACAGTGTTGGAATACCTTTGTACAGAGTTGGAATGCTTTCTACAGGGTTGGAATGCTTTGGACAGAGTTGGAATACCTTTGTACTGAGTTGGAATGCTTTCTACAGGGTTCGAATACCTTTGTGCAGAGTCAGAATGTTATGTACAGTGTTGGAATTCTTTCTACAGAGTTGGAATACATTTGTACAGAGTTGGAATGATTTCTACAGGGTTGGAATACCTTTGTACAGTGTTGGAATACCTTTGTACAAGGTTGGAATACCTTTGTACAGAGTTGGAATGCTTTCTACAGGGTTGGAATACCTTTCTACAGGGTTGGAATGCTTTCGACAGAGTGGGAATACCTTTGTACAGAGTCAGAATGTTATGTACAGGGTTGGAATTCTTTCTACAGAGTTGGAATACCTTTGTAAGAGTTGGAATGCTTTCTACAGGGTTGGAATGCTTTCGACAGAGTTGGAATACCTTTGTACAGAGTTGGAATGCTTTCTACAGGGTTGGAATACCTTTGTACAGAGTTGGAATGCTTTCTACAGGGTTGGAATGCTTTCTACAGGGTTGGAATGCTTTCGACAGAGTTGGAATACCTTTGTGCAGAGTTGGAATGCTTTCTACATGGTTGGAATACCTTTGTACAGAGTTGGAATGATTTCTACAGGGTTGGAATACCTTTGTACAGTGTTGGAATACCTTTGTACAAGGTTGGAATACCTTTGTACAGGATTGGAATACCTTTGTACATGGTTGGATTGCTTTCTACAGAGTTGGAATACCTTTGTACAGAGTTGGAATGCTTTCTACAGGGTTGGAATACCTTTGTACAGAGTCAGAATGTTATGTACAATGTTGGAATTCTTTCTACAGAGTTGGAATACATTTGTACAGAGTTGGAATGCTTTCTACAGGGTTGGAATACCTTTGTACAGAGTTGGAATGCTTTCTACAGGGTTGGAATGCTTTCTACAGGGTTCAATGCTTTCTACATGGTTGGAATGCTTTCTAAAGGGTTGGAATGCTTTCGACAGTGTTGGAATACCTTTGTACAGGGTTGGAACAGCTTTGTACAGGGTTGGAATACTTTCTACAGGGTTGGAATGCTTTCTAGAGGGTTGGAATACTTTCGACAGGGTTGGAATACATTTGTACAGAGTTGGAATGCTTTCTACAGGGTTGGAATGCTTTCTACAGGGTTGGAATACCTTTGTACAGAGTCAGAATGTTATGTACAGTGCTGGAATTCTTTCTACAGAGTTGGAATACCTTTGTACAGAGTTGGAATGCTTTCTACAGGGTTGGAATACCTTTGTACAGAGTCAGAATGTTATGTACAGTGTTGGAATTCTTTCTACGGTGTTGGAATACCTTTGTACAGAGTTGGAATGCTTTCTACAGGGTTGGAATGCTTTCGACAGGGTTGGAATGCGTTCGACAGAGTTGGAATACATTTCTACAGAGTTGGAATGCTTTCTACAGGGTTGGAATACCTTTATGCAGAGTCAGAATGTTATGTACAGTGTCGGAATTCTTTCTACAGAGTTGGAATACCTTTGTACAGAGTTGGAATGCTTTCCACAGGGTTGGAATACATTTGTACAGAGTTGGGATGCCTTCTACAGGGTTGGAATGCTTTCGACAGAGTGGGAATACCTTTGTACAGAGTTGTTATGCTTTCTACCGGGTTGGAATGTTTTCTACAGAGTTGGAATACCTTTGTACAGAGTTGGAATGCTTTCTACAGGGTTGGAATGCTTTCTACAGGGTTTTAATGCTTTCTACAGGGTTGGAATGCTTTCTACAGGGTGGGAATGCTTTCTACAGGGTTGGAATACCTTTGTACAGAGTTGGAATGCTTTCTACAGGGTTGGAATAACTTTGTACAGGGTTGGAACAGCTTTGTACAGGGTTGGAATACTTTCTACAGGGTTGGAATGCTTTCTAGAGGGTTGGAATGCTTTCGACAGGGTTGGAATGCTTTCGACAGAGTTGGAATACCTTTGTACAGAGTTGGAATGCTTTCTACAGGGTTCGAATACCTTTGTGCAGAGTCAGAATGTTATGTACAGTGTTGTAATTCTTTCTACAGAGTTGGAATACCTTTGTACAGAGTTGGAATGCTTTCTACATGGTTGGAATACCTTTGTACAGGGTTGGAACGGCTTTGTACAGGGTTGGAATACTTTCTACATTGTTGGAATGCTTTCTAGAGGGTTGGAATACTTTCGACAGGGTTGGAATGCTTTCGACAGAGTTGGAATACATTTCTACAGAGTTGGAATGCTTTCTACAGGGTTGGAATACCTTTATGCAGAGTCAGAATGTTATGTACAGTGTTGGAATTCTTTCTACAGAGTTGGAATACCTTTGTACAGAGTTGGAATGCTTTCTACAGAGTTGGAATGCTTTCTACAGGGTTGGAATGCTTTCTACAGAGTTGGAATACCTTTGTACAGAGTTGGAATGCTTTCTACAGGGTTGGAATACCTTTCTACAGGGTTGGAATGCTTTCGACAGAGTGGGAATACCTTTGTACAGAGTCAGAATGTTATGTACAGGGTTGGAATTCTTTCTACAGAGTTGGAATACCTTTGTAAGAGTTGGAATGCTTTCTACAGGGTTGGAATGCTTTCGACAGAGTTGGAATACCTTTGTACAGAGTTGGAATGCTTTCTACAGGGTTGGAATGCTTTCTAGAGGGTTGGAATACTTTCGACAGGGTTGGAATGCTTTCGACAGAGTTGGAATACATTTCTACAGAGTTGGAATGCTTTCTACAGGGTTGGAATACCTTTATGCAGAGTCAGAATGTTATGTACAGTGTTGGAATTCTTTCTACAGAGTTGGAATACCTTTGTACAGAGTTGGAATGCTTTCTACAGAGTTGGAATGCTTTCTACAGGGTTGGAATGCTTTCTACAGAGTTGGAATACCTTTGTACAGAGTTGGAATGCTTTCTACAGGGTTGGAATACCTTTCTACAGGGTTGGAATGCTTTCGACAGAGTGGGAATACCTTTGTACAGAGTCAGAATGTTATGTACAGGGTTGGAATTCTTTCTACAGAGTTGGAATACCTTTGTAAGAGTTGGAATGCTTTCTACAGGGTTGGAATGCTTTCGACAGAGTTGGAATACCTTTGTACAGAGTTGGAATGCTTTCTACAGGGTTGGAATACCTTTGTACAGAGTTGGAATGCTTTCTACAGGGTTGGAATGCTTTCTACAGGGTTGGAATGCTTTCGACAGAGTTGGAATACCTTTGTACTGAGTTGGAATGCTTTCTACAGGGTTCGAATACCTTTGTGCAGAGTCAGAATGTTATGTACAGTGTTGGAATTCTTTCTACAGTGTTGGAATACCTTTGTACAGAGTTGGAATGCTTTCTACAGGGTTGGAATGCTTTGGACAGAGTTGGAATACCTTTCTACAGAGTTGGAATGCTTTCTACAGGGTTTTAATACCTTTGTACAGAGTTGTTATGCTTTCTACAGGGTTGGAATGTTTTCTACAGAGTTGGAATACCTTTGTACAGAGTTGGAATGCTTTCTACAGGGTTGGAATACCTTTCTACAGGGTTGGAATGCTTTCGACAGAGTGGGAATACCTTTGTACAGAGTTGGAATGCTTTCTACATGGTTGGAATACCTTTGTACAGGGTTGGAACGGCTTTGTACAGGGTTGGAATACTTTCTACATTGTTGGAATGCTTTCTAGAGGGTTGGAATACTTTCGACAGGGTTGGAATGCTTTCGACAGAGTTGGAATACATTTCTACAGAGTTGGAATGCTTTCTACAGGGTTGGAATACCTTTATGCAGAGTCAGAATGTTATGTACAGTGTTGGAATTCTTTCTACAGAGTTGGAATACCTTTGTACAGAGTTGGAATGCTTTCTACAGAGTTGGAATGCTTTCTACAGGGTTGGAATGCTTTCTACAGAGTTGGAATACCTTTGTACAGAGTTGGAATGCTTTCTACAGGGTTGGAATACCTTTCTACAGGGTTGGAATGCTTTCGACAGAGTGGGAATACCTTTGTACAGAGTCAGAATGTTATGTACAGGGTTGGAATTCTTTCTACAGAGTTGGAATACCTTTGTAAGAGTTGGAATGCTTTCTACAGGGTTGGAATGCTTTCGACAGAGTTGGAATACCTTTGTACAGAGTTGGAATGCTTTCTACAGGGTTGGAATACCTTTGTACAGAGTTGGAATGCTTTCTACAGGGTTGGAATGCTTTCTACAGGGTTGGAATGCTTTCGACAGAGTTGGAATACCTTTGTACTGAGTTGGAATGCTTTCTACAGGGTTCGAATACCTTTGTGCAGAGTCAGAATGTTATGTACAGTGTTGGAATTCTTTCTACAGTGTTGGAATACCTTTGTACAGAGTTGGAATGCTTTCTACAGGGTTGGAATGCTTTGGACAGAGTTGGAATACCTTTCTACAGAGTTGGAATGCTTTCTACAGGGTTTTAATACCTTTGTACAGAGTTGTTATGCTTTCTACAGGGTTGGAATGTTTTCTACAGAGTTGGAATACCTTTGTACAGAGTTGGAATGTTTTCTACAGGGTTGGATTGCTTTCTGCAGGGTTGGAATGCTTTCTACAGGGTTGGAATACCTTTGTACAGAGTCAGAATGTTATGTACAGTGTTGGAATTCTTTCTACAGAGTTGGAATACCTTTGTACAGAGTTGGAATGCTTTCTACAGGGTTGGAATACCTTTGTACAGAGTCAGAATGTTATGTACAGTGTTGGAATTCTTTCTACAGTGTTGGAATACCTTTGTACAGAGTTGGAATGCTTTCTACAGGGTTGGAATGCTTTGGACAGAGTTGGAATACCTTTGTACTGAGTTGGAATGCTTTCTACAGGGTTCGAATACCTTTGTGCAGAGTCAGAATGTTATGTACAGTGTTGTAATTCTTTCTACAGAGTTGGAATACCTTTGTGCAGAGTTGGAATGCTTTCTACATGGTTGGAATACCTTTGTACAGAGTTGGAATGATTTCTACAGGGTTGGAATACCTTTGTACAGTGTTGAAATACCTTTGTACAAGGTTGGAATACCTTTGTACAGGATTGGAATACCTTTGTACATGGTTGGATTGCTTTCTACAGGATTGGAATGCTTTCTACAGGGTTGGAATTTTTTCGGCAGGGTTCGAATACCTTTGTGCAGAGTCAGAATGTTATGTACAGTGTTGTAATTCTTTCTACAGAGTTGGAATACCTTTGTACAGAGTTGGAATGCTTTCTACATGGTTGGAATACCTTTGTACAGGGTTGGAACGGCTTTGTACAGGGTTGGAATACTTTCTACAGGGTTGGAATGCTTTCTAGAGGGTTGGAATACTTTCGACAGGGTTGGAATGCTTTCGACAGAGTTGGAATACATTTCTACACAGTTGGAATGCTTTCTACAGGGTTGGAATACCTTTATGCAGAGTCAGAATGTTATGTACAGTGTTGGAATTCTTTCTACAGAGTTTGAATACCTTTGTACAGAGTTGGAATGCTTTCTACAGAGTTGGAATGCTTTCTACAGGGTTGGAATGCTTTCTACAGGTTTGGAATACCTTTGTACAGAGTTGGAATGCTTTCTACAGGGTTGGAATACCTTTGTACAGAGTTGGAATGCTTTCTACACGGTTTTAATGCTTTCTACAGGGTTGGAATTCTTTCTACAGGGTTGGAATGCTTTCGACAGAGCTGGAATACCTTTGTACAGAGTCAGAATGTTATGTACAGGCTTGGAATTCATTCTACAGAGTTGGAATACCTTTGTACAGAGTTGGAATGCCTTCTACAGGTTTGGAATACATTTGTACATAGTTGGGATGCCTTCTACAGGGTTGGAATGCTTTCGACAGAGTGGGAATACCTTTGTACAGAGTTGGAATGCTTTCTACAGGGTTGGAATGCTTTCTACAGGGTTGGAATGCTTTCTACAGGGTTGGAATACCTTTGTACAGGGTTGGAACAGCTTTGTACAGGGTTGGAATACTTTCTACAGGGTTGGAATGCTTTCTAGAGGGCTGGAATGCTTTCGACAGGGATGGAATGCTTTCGACAGAGTTGGAATACCTTTGTACAGAGTTGGAATGCTTTCTACAGGGTTGGAATACCTTTGTACAGAGTCAGAATGTTATGTACAGTGTTGGAATTCTTTCTACAGAGTTGGAATACCTTTGTACAGAGTTGGAATGCTTTCTACAGGGTTGGAATGCTTTCGACAGAGTTGGAATACCTTTGTACAGAGTCAGAATGTTATGTACAATGTTGGAATTCTTTCTACAGAGTTGGAATACATTTGTACAGAGTTGGAATGCTTTCTACAGGGTTGGAATACCTTTGTACAGAGTTGGAATGCTTTCTACAGGGTTGGAATGCTTTCTACAGGGTTCAATGCTTTCTACATGGTTGGAATGCTTTCTACAGGGTTGGAATGCTTTCGACAGTGTTGGAATACCTTTGTACAGAGTCAGAATGTTATGTACAGGGTTGGAATTCTTTCTACAGAGTTGGAATACCTTTGTACAGAGTTGGAATACCTTTGTACAGGGTTGGAACAGCTTTGTACAGCGTTGGCATACTTTCTACAGGGTTCGAATGCTTTCTAGAGGGTTGGAATGCTTTCGACAGGGTTGGAATGCTTTCGACAGGGTGGGAATGCTTTCGGCAGAGTTGGAATACCATTGTACAGAGTCAGAATGTTATGTACAAGGTTGGAATTCTTTCTACAGAGTTGGAATACCTTTGTACAGTGTTGGAATACCTTTGTACAGGGTTGGAACAGCTTTGTACAGCGTTGGAATACTTTCTACAGGGTTGGAATGCTATCTAGAGGGTTGGAATGCTTTCTAGAGGGTTGGAATGCTTTCTAGAGGGTTGGAATGCTTCCTACAGGGTTGGAATGCTTTCTACAGAGTTGGAATAAATTTGTACAGGGTTGGAACAGCTTTGTACAGGGTGGGAATACTTTCTACAGGGTTGGAATGCTTTCTAGAGGGTTGGAATTCTTACTACAGATTTGGAATACCTTTGTACAGAGTTGGAATGGTTTCTACAGGTTTGGAATACCTTTGTACAGAGTCAGAATGTTATGTACAGGGTTGGAATTCTTTCTACAGAGTTGGAATACCTTTGTACAGAGTTGGAATACCTTTGTACAGGGTTGGAACAGCTTTGTACAGCGTTGGAATACTTTCTACAGGGTTGGAAAGCTTTCTAGAGGGTTGGAATGCTTTCGACAGGGTTGGAATGCTATCGACAGGGTGGGAATGCTGTCGACAGAGTTGGAATACCATTGTACAGAGTTGGAATGCTTTCTACAGGTTTGGAATACCTTTGTACAGAGTCAGAATGTTATGTACAGGGTTGGAATGCCTTCGACAGAGTTGGAATACCTTTGTACAGAGTTGGAATGCTTTCTACAGGGTTGGAATACCTTTGTACAGAGTCAGAATGTTATGTACAATTTTGGAATTCTTTCTACAGAGTTGGAATACCTTTGTACAGAGTTGGAATGCTTTCTACAGGGTTGGAATACCTTTGTACAGAGTTGGAATGCTTTCTACAGGGTTGGAATGCTTTCTACAGGGCTCAATGCTTTCTACATGGTTGGAATGCTTTCTACAGGGTTGGAATGCTTTCGACAGTGTTGGAATACCTTTGTACAGAGTCAGAATGTTATGTACAGGGTTGGAATTCTTTCTACAGAGTTGGAATGCCTTTGTACAGAGTTGGAATACCTTTGTACAGGGTTGGAACAGCTTTGTACAGCGTTGGCATACTTTCTACAGGGTTCGAATGCTTTCTAGAGGGTTGGAATGCTTTCGACAGGGTTGGAATGCTTTCGACAGGGTGGGAATGCTTTCGACAGAGTTGGAATACCATTGTACAGAGTTGGAATGCTTTTTACAGGGTTGGAATGCTTTCTACAGGGATGGAATACCTCTGTACAGAGTCAGAATGTTATGCACAGGGTTGGAAGTCTTTCTACAGAGTTGGAATACCTTTGTACAGAGTTGGAATACCTTTGTACAGAGTTGGAATGCTTTCTACAAGGTTGGAATGCTTTCTACAGGGTTGGAATACCTTTGTACAGAGTTGGAATGCTTTCTACAGGGTTGGAATGCTTTCTACAGGGTTTTAATGCTTCCTACAGGGTTGGAATGCTTTCTACAGGGTTGGAATACCTTTGTACAGGGTTGGAATACCTTTGTACAGAGTCAGAATGTTATGTACAGGGTTGGAATTCTTTCTACAGAGTTGGAATGCTTTCTACAGGGTTGGAATGCTTTCTACAGGGTTGGAATACCTTTGTACAGGGTTGGAACAGCTTTGTACAGGGTTGGAATACTTTCTACAGGGTTGGAATGCTTTCTAGAGGGCTGGAATGCTTTCGACAGGGATGGAATGCTTTCGACAGAGTTGGAATACCTTTGTACAGAGTTGGAATGCTTTCTACAGGGTTGGAATACCTTTGTACAGAGTCAGAATGTTATGTACAGTGTTGGAATTCTTTCTACAGAGTTGGAATACCTTTGTACAGAGTTGGAATGCTTTCTACAGGGTTGGAATGCTTTCGACAGAGTTGGAATACCTTTGTACAGAGTCAGAATGTTATGTACAGGGTTGGACTTCTTTCTACAGAGTTGGAATACCTTTGTACATAGTTGGAATGCTTTTTACAGGGTTGGAATACCTTTGTACAGAGTCAGAATGTTATGTACAATGTTGGAATTCTTTCTACAGAGTTGGAATACCTTTGTACAGAGTTGGAATGCTTTCTACAGGGTTGGAATACCTTTGTACAGAGTCAGAATGTTATGTACAGTGTTGGAATTCTTTCTACAGAGTTGGAATACCTTTGTACAGAGTTGGAATGCTTTCTACAGGGTTGGAATGCTTTCGACAGGGTTGGAATGCTTTCTACAGGGTTGGAATGCTTTCTACAGGGTTGGAATACCTTTGTACAGGGTTGGAACAGCTTTGTACAGGGTTGGAATACTTTCTACAGGGTTGGAATGCTTTCTAGAGGGCTGGAATGCTTTCGACAGGGATGGAATGCTTTCGACAGAGTTGGAATACCTTTGTACAGAGTTGGAATGCTTTCTACAGGGTTGGAATACCTTTGTACAGAGTCAGAATGTTATGTACAGTGTTGGAATTCTTTCTACAGAGTTGGAATACCTTTGTACAGAGTTGGAATGCTTTCTACAGGGTTGGAATGCTTTCGACAGAGTTGGAATACCTTTGTACAGAGTCAGAATGTTATGTACAATGTTGGAATTCTTTCTACAGAGTTGGAATACATTTGTACAGAGTTGGAATGCTTTCTACAGGGTTGGAATACCTTTGTACAGAGTTGGAATGCTTTCTACAGGGTTGGAATGCTTTCTACAGGGTTCAATGCTTTCTACATGGTTGGAATGCTTTCTACAGGGTTGGAATGCTTTCGACAGTGTTGGAATACCTTTGTACAGAGTCAGAATGTTATGTACAGGGTTGGAATTCTTTCTACAGAGTTGGAATACCTTTGTACAGAGTTGGAATACCTTTGTACAGGGTTGGAACAGCTTTGTACAGCGTTGGCATACTTTCTACAGGGTTCGAATGCTTTCTAGAGGGTTGGAATGCTTTCGACAGGGTTGGAATGCTTTCGACAGGGTGGGAATGCTTTCGGCAGAGTTGGAATACCATTGTACAGAGTCAGAATGTTATGTACAGGGTTGGAATTCTTTCTACAGAGTTGGAATACCTTTGTACAGTGTTGGAATACCTTTGTACAGGGTTGGAACAGCTTTGTACAGCGTTGGAATACTTTCTACAGGGTTGGAATGCTATCTAGAGGGTTGGAATGCTTTCTAGAGGGTTGGAATGCTTTCTAGAGGGTTGGAATGCTTCCTACAGGGTTGGAATGCTTTCTACAGAGTTGGAATAAATTTGTACAGGGTTGGAACAGCTTTGTACAGGGTGGGAATACTTTCTACAGGGTTGGAATGCTTTCTAGAGGGTTGGAATTCTTACTACAGATTTGGAATACCTTTGTACAGAGTTGGAATGGTTTCTACAGGTTTGGAATACCTTTGTACAGAGTCAGAATGTTATGTACAGGGTTGGAATTCTTTCTACAGAGTTGGAATACCTTTGTACAGAGTTGGAATACCTTTGTACAGGGTTGGAACAGCTTTGTACAGCGTTGGAATACTTTCTACAGGGTTGGAAAGCTTTCTAGAGGGTTGGAATGCTTTCGACAGGGTTGGAATGCTATCGACAGGGTGGGAATGCTGTCGACAGAGTTGGAATACCATTGTACAGAGTTGGAATGCTTTCTACAGGTTTGGAATACCTTTGTACAGAGTCAGAATGTTATGTACAGGGTTGGAATGCCTTCGACAGAGTTGGAATACCTTTGTACAGAGTTGGAATGCTTTCTACAGGGTTGGAATACCTTTGTACAGAGTCAGAATGTTATGTACAATTTTGGAATTCTTTCTACAGAGTTGGAATACCTTTGTACAGAGTTGGAATGCTTTCTACAGGGTTGGAATACCTTTGTACAGAGTTGGAATGCTTTCTACAGGGTTGGAATGCTTTCTACAGGGCTCAATGCTTTCTACATGGTTGGAATGCTTTCTACAGGGTTGGAATGCTTTCGACAGTGTTGGAATACCTTTGTACAGAGTCAGAATGTTATGTACAGGGTTGGAATTCTTTCTACAGAGTTGGAATGCCTTTGTACAGAGTTGGAATACCTTTGTACAGGGTTGGAACAGCTTTGTACAGCGTTGGCATACTTTCTACAGGGTTCGAATGCTTTCTAGAGGGTTGGAATGCTTTCGACAGGGTTGGAATGCTTTCGACAGGGTGGGAATGCTTTCGACAGAGTTGGAATACCATTGTACAGAGTTGGAATGCTTTTTACAGGGTTGGAATGCTTTCTACAGGGATGGAATACCTCTGTACAGAGTCAGAATGTTATGCACAGGGTTGGAAGTCTTTCTACAGAGTTGGAATACCTTTGTACAGAGTTGGAATACCTTTGTACAGAGTTGGAATGCTTTCTACAAGGTTGGAATGCTTTCTACAGGGTTGGAATACCTTTGTACAGAGTTGGAATGCTTTCTACAGGGTTGGAATGCTTTCTACAGGGTTTTAATGCTTCCTACAGGGTTGGAATGCTTTCTACAGGGTTGGAATACCTTTGTACAGGGTTGGAATACCTTTGTACAGAGTCAGAATGTTATGTACAGGGTTGGAATTCTTTCTACAGAGTTGGAATGCTTTCTACAGGGTTGGAATGCTTTCTACAGGGTTGGAATACCTTTGTACAGGGTTGGAACAGCTTTGTACAGGGTTGGAATACTTTCTACAGGGTTGGAATGCTTTCTAGAGGGCTGGAATGCTTTCGACAGGGATGGAATGCTTTCGACAGAGTTGGAATACCTTTGTACAGAGTTGGAATGCTTTCTACAGGGTTGGAATACCTTTGTACAGAGTCAGAATGTTATGTACAGTGTTGGAATTCTTTCTACAGAGTTGGAATACCTTTGTACAGAGTTGGAATGCTTTCTACAGGGTTGGAATGCTTTCGACAGAGTTGGAATACCTTTGTACAGAGTCAGAATGTTATGTACAGGGTTGGACTTCTTTCTACAGAGTTGGAATACCTTTGTACATAGTTGGAATGCTTTTTACAGGGTTGGAATACCTTTGTACAGAGTCAGAATGTTATGTACAATGTTGGAATTCTTTCTACAGAGTTGGAATACCTTTGTACAGAGTTGGAATGCTTTCTACAGGGTTGGAATACCTTTGTACAGAGTCAGAATGTTATGTACAGTGTTGGAATTCTTTCTACAGAGTTGGAATACCTTTGTACAGAGTTGGAATGCTTTCTACAGGGTTGGAATGCTTTCGACAGTGTTGGAATACCTTTGTACAGAGTCAGAATGTTATGTACAGCGTTGGACTTCTTTCTACAGAGTTGGAATACCTTTGTACAGAGTTGGAATGCTTTCTACAGGGTTGGAATACCTTTGTACAGAGTCAGAATGTTATGTACAATGTTGGAATTCTTTCTACAGAGTTGGAATACATTTGTACAGAGTTGGAATGCTTTCTACAGGGTTGGAATACCTTTGTACAGAGTTGGAATGCTTTCTACAGGGTTGGAATGCTTTCTACAGGGTTCAATGCTTTCTACATGGTTGGAATGCTTTCTACGGGGTTGGAATGCTTTCGACAGTGTTGGAATACCTTTGTACAGAGTCAGAATGTTATGTACAGGGTTGGACTTCTTTCTACAGAGTTGGAATACCTTTGTACAGAGTTGGAATGCTTTCTACAGGGTTGGAATACCTTTGTACAGAGTCAGAATGTTATGTACAGGGTTGGACTTCTTTCTACAGAGTTGGAATACATTTGTACAGAGTTGGAATGCTTTCTACAGGGTTGGAATACCTTTGTACAGAGTTGGAATGCTTTCTACAGGGTTGGAATGCTTTCTACAGGGTTCAATGCTTTCTACATGGTTGGAATGCTTTCTACAGGGTTGGAATGCTTTCGACAGTGTTGGAATACCTTTGTACTGAGTCAGAATGTTATGTACAGGGTTGGACTTCTTTCTACAGAGTTGGAATACCTTTGTACAGAGTTGGAATACCTTTGTACAGGGTTGGAACAGCTTTGTACAGCTTTGGCATACTTTCTACACGGTTCGAATGCTTTCTAGAGGGTTGGAATGCTTTCGACAGGGTTGGAATGCTTTCGACAGGGTGGGAATGCTTTCGGCAGAGTTGGAATACCATTGTACAGAGTTGGAATGCTTTTTACAGGGTTGGAATGCTTTCTACAGGGTTTTAATGCTTTCTACAGGGTTGGAATGCTTTCTACAGGGTTGGAATACCTTTGTACAGAGTTGGAATGCTTTCTACAGGGTTGGAATGCTTTCTACAGGGTTTTAATGCTTTCTACAGGGTTGGAATGCTTTCTACAGGGTTGGAATGCCTTCGACAGAGTTGGAATACCTTTGTACAGAGTCAGAATGTTATGTACAGGGTTGGAATTCTTTCTACAGAGTTGGAATACCTTTGTACAGTGTTGGAATACCTTTGTACAGGGTTGGAACAGCTTTGTACAGCGTTGGAATACTTTCTACAGGGTTGGAATGCTTTCTAGAGGGTTGGAATGCTTTCTAGAGGGTTGGAATGCTTTCTAGAGGGTTGGAATGCTTCCTACAGGGTTGGAATGCTTTCTACAGAGTTGGAATACCTTTGTACAGGGTTGGAACAGCTTTGTACAGGGTGGGAATACTTTCTACAGGGTTGGAATGCTTTCTAGAGGGTTGGAATTCTTACTACAGATTTGGAATACCTTTGTACAGAGTTGGAATGGTTTCTACAGGTTTGGAATACCTTTGTACAGAGTCAGAATGTTATGTACAGGGTTGGAATTCTTTCTACAGAGTTGGAATACCTTTGTACAGAGTCAGAATGTTATGTACAGGGTTGGACTTCTTTCTACAGAGTTGGAATACCTTTGTACAGAGTTGGAATGCTTTCTACAGGGTTGGAATACCTTTGTACAGAGTCAGAATGTTATGTACAATGTTGGAATTCTTTCTACAGAGTTGGAATACCTTTGTACAGAGTTGGAATGCTTTCTACAGGGTTGGAATACCTTTGTACAGAGTTGGAATGCTTTCTACAGGGTTGGAATAATTTCTACAGGGTTCAATGCTTTCTACATGGTTGGAATGCTTTCTACAGGGTTGGAATGCTTTCGACAGTGTTGGAATACCTTTGTACAGAGTCAGAATGTTATGTACAGGGTTGGAATTCTTTCTACAGAGTTGGAATACCTTTGTACAGAGTTGGAATACCTTTGTACAGGGTTGGAACAGCTTTGTACAGCGTTGGCATACTTTCTACAGGGTTCGAATGCTTTCTAGAGAGTTGGAATGCTTTCGACAGGGTTGGAATGCTTTCGACAGGGTGGGAATGCTTTCGGCAGAGTTGGAATACCATTGTACAGAGTTGGAATGCTTTTTACAGGGTTGGAATGCTTTCTACAGGGTTTTAATGCTTTCTACAGGGTTGGAATGCTTTCTACAGGGTTGGAATACCTTTGTACAGAGTTGGAATGCTTTCTACAGGGTTGGAATGCTTTCTACAGGGTTTTAATGCTTTCTACAGGGTTGGAATGCTTTCTACAGGGTTGGAATGCCTTCGACAGAGTTGGAATACCTTTGTACAGAGTCAGAATGTTATGTACAGGGTTGGAATTCTTTCTACAGAGTTGGAATACCTTTGTACAGTGTTGGAATACCTTTGTACAGGGTTGGAACAGCTTTGTACAGCGTTGGAATACTTTCTACAGGGTTGGAATGCTTTCTAGAGGGTTGGAATGCTTTCGAGAGGGTTGGAATGCTTTCTAGAGGGTTGGAATGCTTCCTACAGGGTTGGAATGCTTTCTACAGAGTTGGAATACCCTTGTACAGGGTTGGAACAGCTTTGTACAGGGTGGGAATACTTTCTACAGAGTTGGAATGCTTTCTAGAGGGTTGGAATTCTTACTACAGATTTGGAATACCTTTGTACAGAGTTGGAATGGTTTCTACATGTTTGGAATACCTTTGTACAGAGTCAGAATGTTATGTACAGGGTTGGAATTCTTTCTACAGAGTTGGAATACCTTTGTACAGAGTTGGAATACCTTTGTACAGGGTTGGAACAGCTTTGTACAGCGTTGGAATACTTTCTACAGGGTTGGAAAGCTTTCTAGAGGGTTGGAATTCTTTCTACAGAGTTGGAATACCTTTGTACAGAGTTGGAATGCTTTCTACAGGGTTGGAATGCTTTCGACAGTGTTGGAATACCTTTGTACAGAGTCAGAATGTTATGTACAGCGTTGGACTTCTTTCTACAGAGTTGGAATACCTTTGTACAGAGTTGGAATGCTTTCTACAGGGTTGGAATACCTTTGTACAGAGTCAGAATGTTATGTACAATGTTGGAATTCTTTCTACAGAGTTGGAATACATTTGTACAGAGTTGGAATGCTTTCTACAGGGTTGGAATACCTTTGTACAGAGTTGGAATGCTTTCTACAGGGTTGGAATGCTTTCTACAGGGTTCAATGCTTTCTACATGGTTGGAATGCTTTCTACGGGGTTGGAATGCTTTCGACAGTGTTGGAATACCTTTGTACAGAGTCAGAATGTTATGTACAGGGTTGGACTTCTTTCTACAGAGTTGGAATACCTTTGTACAGAGTTGGAATACCTTTGTACAGGGTTGGAACAGCTTTGTACAGCTTTGGCATACTTTCTACACGGTTCGAATGCTTTCTAGAGGGTTGGAATGCTTTCGACAGGGTTGGAATGCTTTCGACAGGGTGGGAATGCTTTCGGCAGAGTTGGAATACCATTGTACAGAGTTGGAATGCTTTTTACAGGGTTGGAATGCTTTCTACAGGGTTTTAATGCTTTCTACAGGGTTGGAATGCTTTCTACAGGGTTGGAATACCTTTGTACAGAGTTGGAATGCTTTCTACAGGGTTGGAATGCTTTCTACAGGGTTTTAATGCTTTCTACAGGGTTGGAATGCTTTCTACAGGGTTGGAATGCCTTCGACAGAGTTGGAATACCTTTGTACAGAGTCAGAATGTTATGTACAGGGTTGGAATTCTTTCTACAGAGTTGGAATACCTTTGTACAGTGTTGGAATACCTTTGTACAGGGTTGGAACAGCTTTGTACAGCGTTGGAATACTTTCTACAGGGTTGGAATGCTTTCTAGAGGGTTGGAATGCTTTCTAGAGGGTTGGAATGCTTTCTAGAGGGTTGGAATGCTTCCTACAGGGTTGGAATGCTTTCTACAGAGTTGGAATACCTTTGTACAGGGTTGGAACAGCTTTGTACAGGGTGGGAATACTTTCTACAGGGTTGGAATGCTTTCTAGAGGGTTGGAATTCTTACTACAGATTTGGAATACCTTTGTACAGAGTTGGAATGGTTTCTACAGGTTTGGAATACCTTTGTACAGAGTCAGAATGTTATGTACAGGGTTGGAATTCTTTCTACAGAGTTGGAATACCTTTGTACAGAGTCAGAATGTTATGTACAGGGTTGGACTTCTTTCTACAGAGTTGGAATACCTTTGTACAGAGTTGGAATGCTTTCTACAGGGTTGGAATACCTTTGTACAGAGTCAGAATGTTATGTACAATGTTGGAATTCTTTCTACAGAGTTGGAATACCTTTGTACAGAGTTGGAATGCTTTCTACAGGGTTGGAATACCTTTGTACAGAGTTGGAATGCTTTCTACAGGGTTGGAATAATTTCTACAGGGTTCAATGCTTTCTACATGGTTGGAATGCTTTCTACAGGGTTGGAATGCTTTCGACAGTGTTGGAATACCTTTGTACAGAGTCAGAATGTTATGTACAGGGTTGGAATTCTTTCTACAGAGTTGGAATACCTTTGTACAGAGTTGGAATACCTTTGTACAGGGTTGGAACAGCTTTGTACAGCGTTGGCATACTTTCTACAGGGTTCGAATGCTTTCTAGAGAGTTGGAATGCTTTCGACAGGGTTGGAATGCTTTCGACAGGGTGGGAATGCTTTCGGCAGAGTTGGAATACCATTGTACAGAGTTGGAATGCTTTTTACAGGGTTGGAATGCTTTCTACAGGGTTTTAATGCTTTCTACAGGGTTGGAATGCTTTCTACAGGGTTGGAATACCTTTGTACAGAGTTGGAATGCTTTCTACAGGGTTGGAATGCTTTCTACAGGGTTTTAATGCTTTCTACAGGGTTGGAATGCTTTCTACAGGGTTGGAATGCCTTCGACAGAGTTGGAATACCTTTGTACAGAGTCAGAATGTTATGTACAGGGTTGGAATTCTTTCTACAGAGTTGGAATACCTTTGTACAGTGTTGGAATACCTTTGTACAGGGTTGGAACAGCTTTGTACAGCGTTGGAATACTTTCTACAGGGTTGGAATGCTTTCTAGAGGGTTGGAATGCTTTCGAGAGGGTTGGAATGCTTTCTAGAGGGTTGGAATGCTTCCTACAGGGTTGGAATGCTTTCTACAGAGTTGGAATACCCTTGTACAGGGTTGGAACAGCTTTGTACAGGGTGGGAATACTTTCTACAGAGTTGGAATGCTTTCTAGAGGGTTGGAATTCTTACTACAGATTTGGAATACCTTTGTACAGAGTTGGAATGGTTTCTACATGTTTGGAATACCTTTGTACAGAGTCAGAATGTTATGTACAGGGTTGGAATTCTTTCTACAGAGTTGGAATACCTTTGTACAGAGTTGGAATACCTTTGTACAGGGTTGGAACAGCTTTGTACAGCGTTGGAATACTTTCTACAGGGTTGGAAAGCTTTCTAGAGGGTTGGAATGCTTTCGACAGGGTTGGAATGCTATCGACAGGGTGGGAATGCTGTCGACAGAGTTGGAATACCATTGTACAGAGTTGGAATGCTTTCTACAGGTTTGGAATACCTTTGTACAGAGTCAGAATGTTATGTACAGGGTTGGAATGCCTTCGACAGAGTTGGAATACCTTTGTACAGAGTTGGAATGCTTTCTACAGGGTTGGAATACCTTTGTACAGAGTCAGAATGTTATGTACAATGTTGGAATTCTTTCTACAGAGTTGGAATACCTTTGTACAGAGTTGGAATGCCTTCTACAGGGTTGGAATACCTTTGTACAGAGTTGGAATGCTTTCTACAGGGTTGGAATGCATTCTACAGGGATCAATGCTTTCTACATGGTTGGAATGCTTTCTACAGGGTTGGAATGCTTTCGACAGTGTTGGAATACCTTTGTACAGAGTCAGAATGTTATGTACAGGGTTGGAATTCTTTCTACAGAGTTGGAATACATTTGTACAGTGTTGGAATACCTTTGTACAGGGTTGGAACAGCTTTGTACAGCGTTGGAATACTTTCTACAGGGTTGGAATGCTATCTAGAGGGTTGGAATGCTTTCTAGAGGGTTGGAATGCTTTCTAGAGGGTTGGAATGCTTCCTACAGGGTTGGAATGCTTTCTACAGAGTTGGAATAAATTTGTACAGGGTTGGAACAGCTTTGTACAGGGTGGGAATACTTTCTACAGGGTTGGAATGCTTTCTAGAGGGTTGGAATTCTTACTACAGATTTGGAATACCTTTGTACAGAGTTGGAATGGTTTCTACAGGTTTGGAATACCTTTGTACAGAGTCAGAATGTTATGTACAGGGTTGGAATTCTTTCTACAGAGTTGGAATACCTTTGTACAGAGTTGGAATACCTTTGTACAGGGTTGGAACAGCTTTGTACAGCGTTGGAATACTTTCTACAGGGTTGGAAAGCTTTCTAGAGGGTTGGAATGCTTTCGACAGGGTTGGAATGCTATCGACAGGGTGGGAATGCTGTCGACAGAGTTGGAATACCATTGTACAGAGTTGGAATGCTTTCTACAGGTTTGGAATACCTTTGTACAGAGTCAGAATGTTATGTACAGGGTTGGAATGCCTTCGACAGAGTTGGAATACCTTTGTACAGAGTTGGAATGCTTTCTACAGGGTTGGAATACCTTTGTACAGAGTCAGAATGTTATGTACAATGTTGGAATTCTTTCTACAGAGTTGGAATACCTTTGTACAGAGTTGGAATGCTTTCTACAGGGTTGGAATACCTTTGTACAGAGTTGGAATGCTTTCTACAGGGTTGGAATGCTTTCTACAGGGCTCAATGCTTTCTACATGGTTGGAATGCTTTCTACAGGGTTGGAATGCTTTCGACAGTGTTGGAATACCTTTGTACAGAGTCAGAATGTTATGTACAGGGTTGGAATTCTTTCTACAGAGTTGGAATGCCTTTGTACAGAGTTGGAATACCTTTGTACAGGGTTGGAACAGCTTTGTACAGCGTTGGCATACTTTCTACAGGGTTCGAATGCTTTCTAGAGGGTTGGAATGCTTTCGACAGGGTTGGAATGCTTTCGACAGGGTGGGAATGCTTTCGACAGAGTTGGAATACCATTGTACAGAGTTGGAATGCTTTTTACAGGGTTGGAATGCTTTCTACAGGGATGGAATACCTCTGTACAGAGTCAGAATGTTATGCACAGGGTTGGAATTCTTTCTACAGAGTTGGAATACCTTTGTACAGAGTTGGAATACCTTTGTACAGAGTTGGAATGCTTTCTACAAGGTTGGAATGCTTTCTACAGGGTTGGAATACCTTTGTACAGAGTTGGAATGCTTTCTACAGGGTTGGAATGCTTTCTACAGGGTTTTAATGCTTTCTACAGGGTTGGGATGCTTTCTACAGGGTTGGAATACCTTTGTACAGGGTTGGAATACCTTTGTACAGAGTCAGAATGTTATGTACAGGGTTGGAATTCTTTCTACAGAGTTGGAATGCTTTCTACAGGGTTGGAATGCTTTCTACAGGGTTGGAATACCTTTGTACAGGGTTGGAACAGCTTTGTACAGGGTTGGAATACTTTCTACAGGGTTGGAATGCTTTCTAGAGGGCTGGAATGCTTTCGACAGGGATGGAATGCTTTCGACAGAGTTGGAATACCTTTGTACAGAGTTGGAATGCTTTCTACAGGGTTGGAATACCTTTGTACAGAGTCAGAATGTTATGTACAGTGTTGGAATTCTTTCTACAGAGTTGGAATACCTTTGTACAGAGTTGGAATGCTTTCTACAGGGTTGGAATGCTTTCGACAGAGTTGGAATACCTTTGTACAGAGTCAGAATGTTATGTACAGGGTTGGACTTCTTTCTACAGAGTTGGAATACCTTTGTACATAGTTGGAATGCTTTTTACAGGGTTGGAATACCTTTGTACAGAGTCAGAATGTTATGTACAATGTTGGAATTCTTTCTACAGAGTTGGAATACCTTTGTACAGAGTTGGAATGCTTTCTACAGGGTTGGAATACCTTTGTACAGAGTCAGAATGTTATGTACAGTGTTGGAATTCTTTCTACAGAGTTGGAATACCTTTGTACAGAGTTGGAATGCTTTCTACAGGGTTGGAATGCTTTCGACAGTGTTGGAATACCTTTGTACAGAGTCAGAATGTTATGTACAGGGTTGGACTTCTTTCTACAGAGTTGGAATACCTTTGTACAGAGTTGGAATGCTTTCTACAGGGTTGGAATACCTTTGTACAGAGTCAGAATGTTATGTACAATGTTGGAATTCTTTCTACAGAGTTGGAATACATTTGTACAGAGTTGGAATGCTTTCTACAGGGTTGGAATACCTTTGTACAGAGTTGGAATGCTTTCTACAGGGTTGGAATGCTTTCTACAGGGTTCAATGCTTTCTACATGGTTGGAATGCTTTCTACAGGGTTGGAATGCTTTCGACAGTGTTGGAATACCTTTGTACAGAGTCAGAATGTTATGTACAGGGTTGGACTTCTTTCTACAGAGTTGGAATACCTTTGTACAGAGTTGGAATGCTTTCTACAGGGTTGGAATACCTTTGTACAGAGTCAGAATGTTATGTACAGGGTTGGACTTCTTTCTACAGAGTTGGAATACATTTGTACAGAGTTGGAATGCTTTCTACAGGGTTGGAATACCTTTGTACAGAGTTGGAATGCTTTCTACAGGGTTGGAATGCTTTCTACAGGGTTCAATGCTTTCTACATGGTTGGAATGCTTTCTACAGGGTTGGAATGCTTTCGACAGTGTTGGAATACCTTTGTACAGAGTCAGAATGTTATGTACAGGGTTGGAATTCTTTCTACAGAGTTGGAATACCTTTGTACAGAGTTGGAATACCTTTGTACAGGGTTGGAACAGCTTTGTACAGCGTTGGCATACTTTCTACAGGGTTCGAATGCTTTCTAGAGGGTTGGAATGCTTTCGACAGGGTTGGAATGCTTTCGACAGGGTGGGAATGCTTTCGGCAGAGTTGGAATACCATTGTACAGAGTTGGAATGCTTTTTACAGGGTTGGAATGCTTTCTACAGGGTTTTAATGCTTTCTACAGGGTTGGAATGCTTTCTACAGGGTTGGAATACCTTTGTACAGAGTTGGAATGCTTTCTACAGGGTTGGAATGCTTTCTACAGGGTTTTAATGCTTTCTACAGGGTTGGAATGCTTTCTACAGGGTTGGAATGCCTTCGACAGAGTTGGAATACCTTTGTACAGAGTCAGAATGTTATGTACAGGGTTGGAATTCTTTCTACAGAGTTGGAATACCTTTGTACAGTGTTGGAATACCTTTGTACAGGGTTGGAACAGCTTTGTACAGCGTTGGAATACTTTCTACAGGGTTGGAATGCTTTCTAGAGGGTTGGAATGCTTTCTAGAGGGTTGGAATGCTTTCTAGAGGGTTGGAATGCTTCCTACAGGGTTGGAATGCTTTCTACAGAGTTGGAATACCTTTGTACAGGGTTGGAACAGCTTTGTACAGGGTGGGAATACTTTCTACAGGGTTGGAATGCTTTCTAGAGGGTTGGAATTCTTACTACAGATTTGGAATACCTTTGTACAGAGTTGGAATGGTTTCTACACGTTTGGAATACCTTTGTACAGAGTCAGAATGTTATGTACAGGGTTGGAATTCTTTCTACAGAGTTGGAATACCTTTGTACAGAGTCAGAATGTTATGTACAGGGTTGGACTTCTTTCTACAGAGTTGGAATACCTTTGTACAGAGTTGGAATGCTTTCTACAGGGTTGGAATACCTTTGTACAGAGTCAGAATGTTATGTACAATGTTGGAATTCTTTCTACAGAGTTGGAATACCTTTGTACAGAGTTGGAATGCTTTCTACAGGGTTGGAATACCTTTGTACAGAGTTGGAATGCTTTCTACAGGGTTGGAATAATTTCTACAGGGTTCAATGCTTTCTACATGGTTGGAATGCTTTCTACAGGGTTGGAATGCTTTCGACAGTGTTGGAATACCTTTGTACAGAGTCAGAATGTTATGTACAGGGTTGGAATTCTTTCTACAGAGTTGGAATACCTTTGTACAGAGTTGGAATACCTTTGTACAGAGTTGGAACAGCTTTGTACAGCGTTGGCATACTTTCTACAGGGTTCGAATGCTTTCTAGAGAGTTGGAATGCTTTCGACAGGGTTGGAATGCTTTCGACAGGGTGGGAATGCTTTCGGCAGAGTTGGAATACCATTGTACAGAGTTGGAATGCTTTTTACAGGGTTGGAATGCTTTCTACAGGGTTTTAATGCTTTCTACAGGGTTGGAATGCTTTCTACAGGGTTGGAATACCTTTGTACAGAGTTGGAATGCTTTCTACAGGGTTGGAATGCTTTCTACAGGGTTTTAATGCTTTCTACAGGGTTGGAATGCTTTCTACAGGGTTGGAATGCCTTCGACAGAGTTGGAATACCTTTGTACAGAGTCAGAATGTTATGTACAGGGTTGGAATTCTTTCTACAGAGTTGGAATACCTTTGTACAGTGTTGGAATACCTTTGTACAGGGTTGGAACAGCTTTGTACAGCGTTGGAATACTTTCTACAGGGTTGGAATGCTTTCTAGAGGGTTGGAATGCTTTCTAGAGGGTTGGAATGCTTTCTAGAGGGTTGGAATGCTTCCTACAGGGTTGGAATGCTTTCTACAGAGTTGGAATACCCTTGTACAGGGTTGGAACAGCTTTGTACAGGGTGGGAATACTTTCTACAGGGTTGGAATGCTTTCTAGAGGGTTGGAATTCTTACTACAGATTTGGAATACCTTTGTACAGAGTTGGAATGGTTTCTACAGGTTTGGAATACCTTTGTACAGAGTCAGAATGTTATGTACAGGGTTGGAATGCCTTCGACAGAGTTGGAATACCTTTGTACAGAGTTGGAATGCTTTCTACAGGGTTGGAATACCTTTGTACAGAGTCAGAATGTTATGTACAATGTTGGAATTCTTTCTACAGAGTTGGAATACCTTTGTACAGAGTTGGAATGCTTTCCACAGGTTTGGAATACCTTTGTACAGAGTCAGAATGTTATGTACAGGGTTGGAATGCCTTCGACAGAGTTGGAATACCTTTGTACAGAGTTGGAATGCTTTCTACAGGGTTGGAATACCTTTGTACAGAGTCAGAATGTTATGTACAATGTTGGAATTCTTTCTACAGAGTTGGAATACCTTTGTACAGAGTTGGAATGCTTTCTACAGGGTTGGAATACCTTTGTACAGAGTTGGAATGCTTTCTACAGGGTTGGAATGCATTCTACAGGGATCAATGCTTTCTACATGGTTGGAATGCTTTCTACAGGGTTGGAATGCTTTCGACAGTGTTGGAATACCTTTGTACAGAGTCAGAATGTTATGTACAGGGTTGGAATTCTTTCTACAGAGTTGGAATGCCTTTGTACAGAGTTGGAATACCTTTGTACAGGGTTGGAACAGCTTTGTACAGCGTTGGCATACTTTCTACAGGGTTCGAATGCTTTCTAGAGGGTTGGAATGCTTTCGACAGGGTTGGAATGCTTTCGACAGGGTGGGAATGCTTTCGACAGAGTTGGAATACCATTGTACAGAGTTGGAATGCTTTTTACAGGGTTGGAATGCTTTCTACAGGGATGGAATACCTCTGTACAGAGTCAGAATGTTATGCACAGGGTTGGAATTCTTTCTACAGAGTTGGAATACCTTTGTACAGAGTTGGAATACCTTTGTACAGAGTTGGAATGCTTTCTACAACGTTGGAATGCTTTCTACAGGGTTGGAATACCTTTGTACAGAGTTGGAATGCTTTCTGCAGGGTTGGAATGCTTTCTACAGGGTTTTAATGCTTTCTACAGGGTTGGAATGCTTTCTACAGGGTTGGAATGCTTTCGACAGAGTTGGAATACCTTTGTACAGAGTCAGAATGTTATGTACAGGGTTGGAATTCTTTCTACAGAGTTGGAATACCTTTGTACAGTGTTGGAATACCTTTGTACAGGGTTGGAACAGTTTTGTACAGCGTTGGAATACTTTCTACAGGGTTGGAATGCTTTCTAGAGGGTTGGAATGCTTTCTAGAGGGTTGGAATGCTTTCTAGAGGGTTGGAATGCTTTCTAGAGGGTTGGAATGCTTCCTACAGGGTTGGAATGCTTTCTACAGAGTTGGAATACCTTTGTACAGGGTTGGAACAGCTTTGTACAGGGTGGGAATACTTTCTACAGGGTTGGAATGCTTTCTAGAGGGTTGGAATTCTTACTACAGATTTGGAATACCTTTGTACAGAGTTGGAATGCTTTCTACAGGTTTGGAATACCTTTGTACAGAGTCAGAATGTTATGTACAGGGTTGGAATTCTTTCTACAGAGTTGGAATGCCTTTGTACAGAGTTGGAATACCTTTGTACAGAGTTGGAATGCTTTTTACAGGGTTGGAATGCTTTCTACATGGTTCGAATGCTTTCGACAGAGTTGGAATACCTTTGTACAGAGTTGGAATGCTTTCTACAGGGTTGGAAGACCTTTGTACAGAGTTGGAATGCTTTCTACAGGGTTGGAATGCCTTCGACAGAGTTGGAATACCTTTGTACAGAGTCAGAATGTTATGTACAGTGTTGGAATTCTTTCTACAGAGTTGGAATACCTTTGTACAGAGTTGGAATGCTTTCTACAGGGTTGGAATGCTTTCGACAGAGTTGGAATACCTTTGTACAGAGTTGGAATACCTTTGTACAGAGTTGGAATACCTTTGTACAGGGTTGGAACAGCTTTGTACAGCGTTGGAATACTTCCTACAGGGTTGGAATGCTTTCTAGAGGGTTGGAATGCTTTCTAGAGGGTTGGAATGCTTTCTAGAGGGTTGGAATGCTTCCTACAGGGTTGGAATGCTTTCTACAGAGTTGGAATACCTTTGTACAGGGTTGGAACAGCTTTGTACAGGGTTGGAATACTTTCTACAGGGTTGGAATGCTTTCTAGAGGGTTGGAATGCTTTCGACAGGGTTGGAATGCCTTCGACAGAGTTGGAATACCTTTGTACAGAGTCAGAATGTTATGTACAGTGTTGGAATTCTTTCTACAGAGTTGGAATACCTTTGTACAGAGTTGGAATGCTTTCTATAGGGTTGGAATGCTTTCGACAGAGTTGGAATACCTTTGTACAGAGTTGGAATACCTTTGTACAGGGTTGGAACAGCTTTGTACAGCGTTGGAATACTTTCTACAGGGTTGGAATGCTTTCTAGAGGGTTGGAATGCTTTCTAGAGGGTTGGAATGCTTTCTAGAGGGCTGGAATGCTTCCTACAGGGTTGGAATGCTTTCTACAGAGTTGGAATACCTTTGTACAGGGTTGGAACAGCTTTGTACAGGGTTCGAATACTTTCTACAGGGTTGGAATGCTTTCTAGAGGGTTGGAATGCTTTCGACAGGGTTGGAATGCCTTCGACAGAGTTGGAATACCTTTGTACAGAGTCCGAATGTTATGTACAGTGTTGGAATTCTTTCTACAGAGTTGGAATACCTTTGTACAGAGTTGGAATGCTTTCTACAGGGATGGAATGCTTTCGACAGAGTTGGAATACCTTTGTACAGAGTCAGAATGTTATGTACAGGGTTGGAATTCTTTCTACAGCGTTGGAATACCTTTGTACAGGGTTGGAACAGCTTTGTACAGCGTTGGAATACTTTCTACAGGGTTGGAAAGCTTTCTAGAGGGTTGGAATGCTTTCGACAGGGTTGGAATGCTATCGACAGGGTGGGAATGCTGTCGACAGAGTTGGAATACCATTGTACAGAGTTGGAATGCTTTCTACAGGTTTGGAATACCTTTGTACAGAGTCAGAATGTTATGTACAGGGTTGGAATGCCTTCGACAGAGTTGGAATACCTTTGTACAGAGTTGGAATGCTTTCTACAGGGTTGGAATACCTTTGTACAGAGTCAGAATGTTATGTACAATGTTGGAATTCTTTCTACAGAGTTGGAATACCTTTGTACAGAGTTGGAATGCTTTCTACAGGGTTGGAATACCTTTGTACAGAGTTGGAATGCTTTCTACAGGGTTGGAATGCTTTCTACAGGGCTCAATGCTTTCTACATGGTTGGAATGCTTTCTACAGGGTTGGAATGCTTTCGACAGTGTTGGAATACCTTTGTACAGAGTCAGAATGTTATGTACAGGGTTGGAATTCTTTCTACAGAGTTGGAATGCCTTTGTACAGAGTTGGAATACCTTTGTACAGGGTTGGAACAGCTTTGTACAGCGTTGGCATACTTTCTACAGGGTTCGAATGCTTTCTAGAGGGTTGGAATGCTTTCGACAGGGTTGGAATGCTTTCTACAGGGTTTTAATGCTTTCTACAGGGTTGGAATGCTTTCTACAGGGTTGGAATGCTTTCGACAGAGTTGGAATACCTTTGTACAGAGTTGGAATACCTTTGTACAGGGTTGGAACAGCTTTGTACAGCGTTGGAATACTTTCTACAGGGTTTTAATGCTTTCTACAGGGTTGGAATGCTTTCGACAGTGTTGGAATACCTTTGTACAGAGTCAGAATGTTATGTACAGGGTTGGAATTCTTTCTACAGAGTTGGAATACCTTTGTACAGAGTTGGAATACCTTTGTACAGGGTTGGAACAGCTTTGTACAGCGTTGGCATACTTTCTACAGGGTTCGAATGCTTTCTAGAGGGTTGGAATGCTTTCGACAGGGTTGGAATGCTTTCGACAGGGTGGGAATGCTTTCGGCAGAGTTGGAATACCATTGTACAGAGTTGGAATGCTTTTTACAGGGTTGGAATGCTTTCTACAGGGTTTTAATGCTTTCTACAGGGTTGGAATGCTTTCTACAGGGTTGGAATACCTTTGTACAGAGTTGGAATGCTTTCTACAGGGTTGGAATGCTTTCTACAGGGTTTTAATGCTTTCTACAGGGTTGGAATGCTTTCTACAGGGTTGGAATGCCTTCGACAGAGTTGGAATACCTTTGTACAGAGTCAGAATGTTATGTACAGGGTTGGAATTCTTTCTACAGAGTTGGAATACCTTTGTACAGTGTTGGAATACCTTTGTACAGGGTTGGAACAGCTTTGTACAGCGTTGGAATACTTTCTACAGGGTTGGAATGCTTTCTAGAGGGTTGGAATGCTTTCTAGAGGGTTGGAATGCTTTCTAGAGGGTTGGAATGCTTCCTACAGGGTTGGAATGCTTTCTACAGAGTTGGAATACCTTTGTACAGGGTTGGAACAGCTTTGTACAGGGTGGGAATACTTTCTACAGGGTTGGAATGCTTTCTAGAGGGTTGGAATTCTTACTACAGATTTGGAATACCTTTGTACAGAGTTGGAATGGTTTCTACACGTTTGGAATACCTTTGTACAGAGTCAGAATGTTATGTACAGGGTTGGAATTCTTTCTACAGAGTTGGAATACCTTTGTACAGAGTCAGAATGTTATGTACAGGGTTGGACTTCTTTCTACAGAGTTGGAATACCTTTGTACAGAGTTGGAATGCTTTCTACAGGGTTGGAATACCTTTGTACAGAGTCAGAATGTTATGTACAATGTTGGAATTCTTTCTACAGAGTTGGAATACCTTTGTACAGAGTTGGAATGCTTTCTACAGGGTTGGAATACCTTTGTACAGAGTTGGAATGCTTTCTACAGGGTTGGAATAATTTCTACAGGGTTCAATGCTTTCTACATGGTTGGAATGCTTTCTACAGGGTTGGAATGCTTTCGACAGTGTTGGAATACCTTTGTACAGAGTCAGAATGTTATGTACAGGGTTGGAATTCTTTCTACAGAGTTGGAATACCTTTGTACAGAGTTGGAATACCTTTGTACAGAGTTGGAACAGCTTTGTACAGCGTTGGCATACTTTCTACAGGGTTCGAATGCTTTCTAGAGAGTTGGAATGCTTTCGACAGGGTTGGAATGCTTTCGACAGGGTGGGAATGCTTTCGGCAGAGTTGGAATACCATTGTACAGAGTTGGAATGCTTTTTACAGGGTTGGAATGCTTTCTACAGGGTTTTAATGCTTTCTACAGGGTTGGAATGCTTTCTACAGGGTTGGAATACCTTTGTACAGAGTTGGAATGCTTTCTACAGGGTTGGAATGCTTTCTACAGGGTTTTAATGCTTTCTACAGGGTTGGAATGCTTTCTACAGGGTTGGAATGCCTTCGACAGAGTTGGAATACCTTTGTACAGAGTCAGAATGTTATGTACAGGGTTGGAATTCTTTCTACAGAGTTGGAATACCTTTGTACAGTGTTGGAATACCTTTGTACAGGGTTGGAACAGCTTTGTACAGCGTTGGAATACTTTCTACAGGGTTGGAATGCTTTCTAGAGGGTTGGAATGCTTTCTAGAGGGTTGGAATGCTTTCTAGAGGGTTGGAATGCTTCCTACAGGGTTGGAATGCTTTCTACAGAGTTGGAATACCCTTGTACAGGGTTGGAACAGCTTTGTACAGGGTGGGAATACTTTCTACAGGGTTGGAATGCTTTCTAGAGGGTTGGAATTCTTACTACAGATTTGGAATACCTTTGTACAGAGTTGGAATGGTTTCTACAGGTTTGGAATACCTTTGTACAGAGTCAGAATGTTATGTACAGGGTTGGAATGCCTTCGACAGAGTTGGAATACCTTTGTACAGAGTTGGAATGCTTTCTACAGGGTTGGAATACCTTTGTACAGAGTCAGAATGTTATGTACAATGTTGGAATTCTTTCTACAGAGTTGGAATACCTTTGTACAGAGTTGGAATGCTTTCCACAGGTTTGGAATACCTTTGTACAGAGTCAGAATGTTATGTACAGGGTTGGAATGCCTTCGACAGAGTTGGAATACCTTTGTACAGAGTTGGAATGCTTTCTACAGGGTTGGAATACCTTTGTACAGAGTCAGAATGTTATGTACAATGTTGGAATTCTTTCTACAGAGTTGGAATACCTTTGTACAGAGTTGGAATGCTTTCTACAGGGTTGGAATACCTTTGTACAGAGTTGGAATGCTTTCTACAGGGTTGGAATGCATTCTACAGGGATCAATGCTTTCTACATGGTTGGAATGCTTTCTACAGGGTTGGAATGCTTTCGACAGTGTTGGAATACCTTTGTACAGAGTCAGAATGTTATGTACAGGGTTGGAATTCTTTCTACAGAGTTGGAATGCCTTTGTACAGAGTTGGAATACCTTTGTACAGGGTTGGAACAGCTTTGTACAGCGTTGGCATACTTTCTACAGGGTTCGAATGCTTTCTAGAGGGTTGGAATGCTTTCGACAGGGTTGGAATGCTTTCGACAGGGTGGGAATGCTTTCGACAGAGTTGGAATACCATTGTACAGAGTTGGAATGCTTTTTACAGGGTTGGAATGCTTTCTACAGGGATGGAATACCTCTGTACAGAGTCAGAATGTTATGCACAGGGTTGGAATTCTTTCTACAGAGTTGGAATACCTTTGTACAGAGTTGGAATACCTTTGTACAGAGTTGGAATGCTTTCTACAACGTTGGAATGCTTTCTACAGGGTTGGAATACCTTTGTACAGAGTTGGAATGCTTTCTGCAGGGTTGGAATGCTTTCTACAGGGTTTTAATGCTTTCTACAGGGTTGGAATGCTTTCTACAGGGTTGGAATGCTTTCGACAGAGTTGGAATACCTTTGTACAGAGTCAGAATGTTATGTACAGGGTTGGAATTCTTTCTACAGAGTTGGAATACCTTTGTACAGTGTTGGAATACCTTTGTACAGGGTTGGAACAGTTTTGTACAGCGTTGGAATACTTTCTACAGGGTTGGAATGCTTTCTAGAGGGTTGGAATGCTTTCTAGAGGGTTGGAATGCTTTCTAGAGGGTTGGAATGCTTTCTAGAGGGTTGGAATGCTTCCTACAGGGTTGGAATGCTTTCTACAGAGTTGGAATACCTTTGTACAGGGTTGGAACAGCTTTGTACAGGGTGGGAATACTTTCTACAGGGTTGGAATGCTTTCTAGAGGGTTGGAATTCTTACTACAGATTTGGAATACCTTTGTACAGAGATGGAATGCTTTCTACAGGTTTGGAATACCTTTGTACAGAGTCAGAATGTTATGTACAGGGTTGGAATTCTTTCTACAGAGTTGGAATGCCTTTGTACAGAGTTGGAATACCTTTGTACAGAGTTGGAATGCTTTTTACAGGGTTGGAATGCTTTCTACATGGTTCGAATGCTTTCGACAGAGTTGGAATACCTTTGTACAGAGTTGGAATGCTTTCTACAGGGTTGGAAGACCTTTGTACAGAGTTGGAATGCTTTCTACAGGGTTGGAATGCCTTCGACAGAGTTGGAATACCTTTGTACAGAGTCAGAATGTTATGTACAGTGTTGGAATTCTTTCTACAGAGTTGGAATACCTTTGTACAGAGTTGGAATGCTTTCTACAGGGTTGGAATGCTTTCGACAGAGTTGGAATACCTTTGTACAGAGTTGGAATACCTTTGTACAGAGTTGGAATACCTTTGTACAGGGTTGGAACAGCTTTGTACAGCGTTGGAATACTTCCTACAGGGTTGGAATGCTTTCTAGAGGGTTGGAATGCTTTCTAGAGGGTTGGAATGCTTTCTAGAGGGTTGGAATGCTTCCTACAGGGTTGGAATGCTTTCTACAGAGTTGGAATACCTTTGTACAGGGTTGGAACAGCTTTGTACAGGGTTGGAATACTTTCTACAGGGTTGGAATGCTTTCTAGAGGGTTGGAATGCTTTCGACAGGGTTGGAATGCCTTCGACAGAGTTGGAATACCTTTGTACAGAGTCAGAATGTTATGTACAGTGTTGGAATTCTTTCTACAGAGTTGGAATACCTTTGTACAGAGTTGGAATGCTTTCTATAGGGTTGGAATGCTTTCGACAGAGTTGGAATACCTTTGTACAGAGTTGGAATACCTTTGTACAGGGTTGGAACAGCTTTGTACAGCGTTGGAATACTTTCTACAGGGTTGGAATGCTTTCTAGAGGGTTGGAATGCTTTCTACAGGGTTGGAATGCTTTCGACAGAGTTGGAATACCTTTGTACAGAGTTGGAATACCTTTGTACAGAGTTGGAATACCTTTGTACAGGGTTGGAACAGCTTTGTACAGCGTTGGAATACTTCCTACAGGGTTGGAATGCTTTCTAGAGGGTTGGAATGCTTTCTAGAGGGTTGGAATGCTTTCTAGAGGGTTGGAATGCTTCCTACAGGGTTGGAATGCTTTCTACAGAGTTGGAATACCTTTGTACAGGGTTGGAACAGCTTTGTACAGGGTTGGAATACTTTCTACAGGGTTGGAATGCTTTCTAGAGGGTTGGAATGCTTTCGACAGGGTTGGAATGCCTTCGACAGAGTTGGAATACCTTTGTACAGAGTCAGAATGTTATGTACAGTGTTGGAATTCTTTCTACAGAGTTGGAATACCTTTGTACAGAGTTGGAATGCTTTCTATAGGGTTGGAATGCTTTCGACAGAGTTGGAATACCTTTGTACAGAGTTGGAATACCTTTGTACAGGGTTGGAACAGCTTTGTACAGCGTTGGAATACTTTCTACAGGGTTGGAATGCTTTCTAGAGGGTTGGAATGCTTTCTAGAGGGTTGGAATGCTTTCTAGAGGGTTGGAATGCTTCCTACAGGGTTGGAATGCTTTCTACAGAGTTGGAATACCTTTGTACAGGGTTGGAACAGCTTTGTACAGGGTTCGAATACTTTCTACAGGGTTGGAATGCTTTCTAGAGGGTTGGAATGCTTTCGACAGGGTTGGAATGCCTTCGACAGAGTTGGAATACCTTTGTACAGAGTCCGAATGTTATGTACAGTGTTGGAATTCTTTCTACAGAGTTGGAATACCTTTGTACAGAGTTGGAATGCTTTCTACAGGGATGGAATGCTTTCGACAGAGTTGGAATACCTTTGTACAGAGTCAGAATGTTATGTACAGGGTTGGAATTCTTTCTACAGCGTTGGAATACCTTTGTACAGGGTTGGAACAGCTTTGTACAGCGTTGGAATACTTTCTACAGGGTTGGAAAGCTTTCTAGAGGGTTGGAATGCTTTCGACAGGGTTGGAATGCTATCGACAGGGTGGGAATGCTGTCGACAGAGTTGGAATACCATTGTACAGAGTTGGAATGCTTTCTACAGGTTTGGAATACCTTTGTACAGAGTCAGAATGTTATGTACAGGGTTGGAATGCCTTCGACAGAGTTGGAATACCTTTGTACAGAGTTGGAATGCTTTCTACAGGGTTGGAATACCTTTGTACAGAGTCAGAATGTTATGTACAATGTTGGAATTCTTTCTACAGAGTTGGAATACCTTTGTACAGAGTTGGAATGCTTTCTACAGGGTTGGAATACCTTTGTACAGAGTTGGAATGCTTTCTACAGGGTTGGAATGCTTTCTACAGGGCTCAATGCTTTCTACATGGTTGGAATGCTTTCTACAGGGTTGGAATGCTTTCGACAGTGTTGGAATACCTTTGTACAGAGTCAGAATGTTATGTACAGGGTTGGAATTCTTTCTACAGAGTTGGAATGCCTTTGTACAGAGTTGGAATACCTTTGTACAGGGTTGGAACAGCTTTGTACAGCGTTGGCATACTTTCTACAGGGTTCGAATGCTTTCTAGAGGGTTGGAATGCTTTCGACAGGGTTGGAATGCTTTCTACAGGGTTTTAATGCTTTCTACAGGGTTGGAATGCTTTCTACAGGGTTGGAATGCTTTCGACAGAGTTGGAATACCTTTGTACAGAGTTGGAATACCTTTGTACAGGGTTGGAACAGCTTTGTACAGCGTTGGAATACTTTCTACAGGGTTTTAATGCTTTCTACAGGGTTGGAATGCTTTCGACAGAGTTGGAATACCTTTGTACAGAGTCCGAATGTTATGTACAGTGTTGGAATTCTTTCTACAGAGTTGGAATACCTTTGTACAGAGTTGGAATGCTTTCTACAGGGTTGGAATGCTTTCGACAGAGTTGGAATACCTTTGTACAGAGTCAGAATGTTATGTACAGGGTTGGAATTCTTTCTACAGCGTTGGAATACCTTTGTACAGGGTTGGAACAGCTTTGTACAGCGTTGGAATACTTTCTACAGGGTTGGAATGCTTTCTACAGGGTTGGAATGCTTTCGACAGTGTTGGAATACCTTTGTACAGAGTCAGAATGTTATGTACAGGGTTGGAATTCTTTCTACAGAGTTGGAATGCCTTTGTACAGAGTTGGAATACCTTTGTACAGGGTTGGAACAGCTTTGTACAGCGTTGGCATACTTTCTACAGGGTTCGAATGCTTTCTAGAGGGTTGGAATGCTTTCGACAGGGTTGGAATGCTTTCTACAGGGTTTTAATGCTTTCTACAGGGTTGGAATGCTTTCTACAGGGTTGGAATGCTTTCGACAGAGTTGGAATACCTTTGTACAGAGTTGGAATACCTTTGTACAGGGTTGGAACAGCTTTGTACAGCGTTGGAATACTTTCTACAGGGTTTTAATGCTTTCTACAGGGTTGGAATGCTTTCGACAGAGTTGGAATACCTTTGTACAGAGTCAGAATGTTATGTACAGGGTTGGAATTCTTTCTACAGAGTTGGAATACCTTTGTACAGAGTTGGAATACCTTTGTACAGGGTTGGAACAGCTTTGTACAGGGTGGGAATACTTTCTACAGGGTTGGAATGCTTTCTAGAGGGTTGGAATGCTTCCTACAGGGTTGGAATGCTTTCTACAGAGTTGGAATACCTTTGTACAGGGTTGGAACAGCTTTGTACAGGGTGGGAATACTTTCTACAGGGTTGGAATGCTTTCTAGAGGGTTGGAATTCTTACTACAGATTTGGAATACCTTTGTACAGAGTTGGAATGCTTTCTACAGGTTTGGAATACCTTTGTACAGAGTCAGAATGTTATGTACAGGGTTGGAATTCTTTCTACAGAGTTGGAATGCCTTTGTACAGAGTTGGAATACCTTTGTACAGGGTTGGAATGCTTTCTACAGGGTTGGAATACCTTTGTACAGAGTCAGAATGTTATGCACAGGGTTGGAATTCTTTCTACAGAGTTGGAATACCTTTGTACAGAGTTGGAATACCTTTGTACAGAGTTGGAATGCTTTTTACAGGGTTGGAATGCTTTCTACATGGTTCGAATGCTTTCGACAGAGTTGGAATACCTTTGTACAGAGTTGGAATGCTTTCTACAGGGTTGGAAGACCTTTGTACAGAGTTGGAATGCTTTCTACAGGGTTGGAATGCCTTCGACAGAGTTGGAATACCTTTGTACAGAGTCAGAATGTTATGTACAGTGTTGGAATTCTTTCTACAGAGTTGGAATACCTTTGTACAGAGTTGGAATGCTTTCTACAGGGTTGGAATGCTTTCGACAGAGTTGGAATACCTTTGTACAGAGTTGGAATACCTTTGTACAGGGTTGGAACAGCTTTGTACAGCGTTGGAATACTTTCTACAGGGTTTTAATGCTTTCTACAGGGTTGGAATGCTTTCGACAGAGTTGGAATACCTTTGTACAGAGTCAGAATGTTATGTACAGGGTTGGAATTCTTTCTACAGAGTTGGAATACCTTTGTACAGAGTTGGAATACCTTTGTACAGGGTTGGAACAGCTTTGTACAGCGTTGGAATACTTCCTACAGGGTTGGAATGCTTTCTAGAGGGTTGGAATGCTTTCTAGAGGGTTGGAATGCTTTCTAGAGGGTTGGAATGCTTCCTACAGGGTTGGAATGCTTTCTACAGAGTTGGAATACCTTTGTACAGGGTTGGAACAGCTTTGTACAGGGTTGGAATACTTTCTACAGGGTTGGAATGCTTTCTAGAGGGTTGGAATGCTTTCGACAGGGTTGGAATGCCTTCGACAGAGTTGGAATACCTTTGTACAGAGTCAGAATGTTATGTACAGTGTTGGAATTCTTTCTACAGAGTTGGAATACCTTTGTACAGAGTTGGAATGCTTTCTACAGGGTTGGAATACCTTTGTACAGAGTTGGAATGCTTTCTACAGGGTTGGAATGCTTTCTACAGGGCTCAATGCTTTCTACATGGTTGGAATGCTTTCTACAGGGTTGGAATGCTTTCGACAGTGTTGGAATACCTTTGTACAGAGGCAGAATGTTATGTACAGGGTTGGAATTCTTTCTACAGAGTTGGAATGCCTTTGTACAGAGTTGGAATACCTTTGTACAGGGTTGGAACAGCTTTGTACAGCGTTGGCATACTTTCTACAGGGTTCGAATGCTTTCTAGAGGGTTGGAATGCTTTCGACAGGGTTGGAATGCTTTCTACAGGGTTTTAATGCTTTCTACAGGGTTGGAATGCTTTCTACAGGGTTGGAATGCTTTCGACAGAGTTGGAATACCTTTGTACAGAGTTGGAATACCTTTGTACAGGGTTGGAACAGCTTTGTACAGCGTTGGAATACTTTCTACAGGGTTTTAATGCTTTCTACAGGGTTGGAATGCTTTCGACAGAGTTGGAATACCTTTGTACAGAGTCCGAATGTTATGTACAGTGTTGGAATTCTTTCTACAGAGTTGGAATACCTTTGTACAGAGTTGGAATGCTTTCTACAGGGTTGGAATGCTTTCGACAGAGTTGGAATACCTTTGTACAGAGTCAGAATGTTATGTACAGGGTTGGAATTCTTTCTACAGCGTTGGAATACCTTTGTACAGGGTTGGAACAGCTTTGTACAGCGTTGGAATACTTTCTACAGGGTTGGAAAGCTTTCTAGAGGGTTGGAATGCTTTCGACAGGGTTGGAATGCTATCGACAGGGTGGGAATGCTGTCGACAGAGTTGGAATACCATTGTACAGAGTTGGAATGCTTTCTACAGGTTTGGAATACCTTTGTACAGAGTCAGAATGTTATGTACAGGGTTGGAATGCCTTCGACAGAGTTGGAATACCTTTGTACAGAGTTGGAATGCTTTCTACAGGGTTGGAATACCTTTGTACAGAGTCAGAATGTTATGTACAATGTTGGAATTCTTTCTACAGAGTTGGAATACCTTTGTACAGAGTTGGAATGCTTTCTACAGGGTTGGAATACCTTTGTACAGAGTTGGAATGCTTTCTACAGGGTTGGAATGCTTTCTACAGGGCTCAATGCTTTCTACATGGTTGGAATGCTTTCTACAGGGTTGGAATGCTTTCGACAGTGTTGGAATACCTTTGTACAGAGTCAGAATGTTATGTACAGGGTTGGAATTCTTTCTACAGAGTTGGAATGCCTTTGTACAGAGTTGGAATACCTTTGTACAGGGTTGGAACAGCTTTGTACAGCGTTGGCATACTTTCTACAGGGTTCGAATGCTTTCTAGAGGGTTGGAATGCTTTCGACAGGGTTGGAATGCTTTCTACAGGGTTTTAATGCTTTCTACAGGGTTGGAATGCTTTCTACAGGGTTGGAATGCTTTCGACAGAGTTGGAATACCTTTGTACAGAGTTGGAATACCTTTGTACAGGGTTGGAACAGCTTTGTACAGCGTTGGAATACTTTCTACAGGGTTTTAATGCTTTCTACAGGGTTGGAATGCTTTCTACAGGGTTGGAATGCTTTCGACAGAGTTGGAATACCTTTGTACAGAGTTGGAATACCTTTGTACAGGGTTGGAACAGCTTTGTACAGCGTTGGAATACTTTCTACAGGGTTTTAATGCTTTCTACAGGGTTGGAATGCTTTCGACAGAGTTGGAATACCTTTGTACAGAGTCAGAATGTTATGTACAGGGTTGGAATTCTTTCTACAGAGTTGGAATACCTTTGTACAGAGTTGGAATACCTTTGTACAGGGTTGGAACAGCTTTGTACAGCGTTGGAAGACTTCCTACAGGGTGGGAATGCTTTCTAGAGGGTTGGAATGCTTTCTAGAGGGTTGGAATGCTTTCTAGAGGGTTGGAATGCTTCCTACAGGGTTGGAATGCTTTCTACAGAGTTGGAATACCTTTGTACAGGGTTGGAACAGCTTTGTACAGGGTGGGAATACTTTCTACAGGGTTGGAATGCTTTCTAGAGGGTTGGAATTCTTACTACAGATTTGGAATACCTTTGTACAGAGTTGGAATGCTTTCTACAGGTTTGGAATACCTTTGTACAGAGTCAGAATGTTATGTACAGGGTTGGAATTCTTTCTACAGAGTTGGAATGCCTTTGTACAGAGTTGGAATACCTTTGTACAGGGTTGGAATGCTTTCTACAGGGTTGGAATACCTTTGTACAGAGTCAGAATGTTATGCACAGGGTTGGAATTCTTTCTACAGAGTTGGAATACCTTTGTACAGAGTTGGAATACCTTTGTACAGAGTTGGAATGCTTTTTACAGGGTTGGAATGCTTTCTACATGGTTCGAATGCTTTCGACAGAGTTGGAATACCTTTGTACAGAGTTGGAATGCTTTCTACAGGGTTGGAAGACCTTTGTACAGAGTTGGAATGCTTTCTACAGGGTTGGAATGCCTTCGACAGAGTTGGAATACCTTTGTACAGAGTCAGAATGTTATGTACAGTGTTGGAATTCTTTCTACAGAGTTGGAATACCTTTGTACAGAGTTGGAATGCTTTCTACAGGGTTGGAATGCTTTCGACAGAGTTGGAATACCTTTGTACAGAGTTGGAATACCTTTGTACAGGGTTGGAACAGCTTTGTACAGCGTTGGAATACTTTCTACAGGGTTTTAATGCTTTCTACAGGGTTGGAATGCTTTCGACAGAGTTGGAATACCTTTGTACAGAGTCAGAATGTTATGTACAGGGTTGGAATTCTTTCTACAGAGTTGGAATACCTTTGTACAGAGTTGGAATACCTTTGTACAGGGTTGGAACAGCTTTGTACAGCGTTGGAATACTTCCTACAGGGTTGGAATGCTTTCTAGAGGGTTGGAATGCTTTCTAGAGGGTTGGAATGCTTTCTAGAGGGTTGGAATGCTTCCTACAGGGTTGGAATGCTTTCTACAGAGTTGGAATACCTTTGTACAGGGTTGGAACAGCTTTGTACAGGGTTGGAATACTTTCTACAGGGTTGGAATGCTTTCTAGAGGGTTGGAATGCTTTCGACAGGGTTGGAATGCCTTCGACAGAGTTGGAATACCTTTGTACAGAGTCAGAATGTTATGTACAGTGTTGGAATTCTTTCTACAGAGTTGGAATACCTTTGTACAGAGTTGGAATGCTTTCTACAGGGTTGGAATACCTTTGTACAGAGTTGGAATGCTTTCTACAGGGTTGGAATGCTTTCTACAGGGCTCAATGCTTTCTACATGGTTGGAATGCTTTCTACAGGGTTGGAATGCTTTCGACAGTGTTGGAATACCTTTGTACAGAGTCAGAATGTTATGTACAGGGTTGGAATTCTTTCTACAGAGTTGGAATGCCTTTGTACAGAGTTGGAATACCTTTGTACAGAGTCAGAATGTTATGTACAGGGTTGGAATTCTTTCTACAGAGTTGGAATACCTTTGTACAGAGTTGGAATACCTTTGTACAGGGTTGGAACAGCTTTGTACAGCGTTGGAATACTTCCTACAGGGTTGGAATGCTTTCTAGAGGGTTGGAATGCTTTCTAGAGGGTTGGAATGCTTTCTAGAGGGTTGGAATGCTTCCTACAGGGTTGGAATGCTTTCTACAGAGTTGGAATACCTTTGTACAGAGTTGGAATACCTTTGTACAGGGTTGGAACAGCTTTGTACAGCGTTGGAATACTTTCTACAGGGTTTTAATGCTTTCTACAGGGTTGGAATGCTTTCGACAGAGTTGGAATACCTTTGTACAGAGTCAGAATGTTATGTACAGGGTTGGAATTCTTTCTACAGAGTTGGAATACCTTTGTACAGAGTTGGAATACCTTTGTACAGGGTTGGAACAGCTTTGTACAGCGTTGGAAGACTTCCTACAGGGTGGGAATGCTTTCTAGAGGGTTGGAATGCTTTCTAGAGGGTTGGAATGCTTTCTAGAGGGTTGGAATGCTTCCTACAGGGTTGGAATGCTTTCTACAGAGTTGGAATACCTTTGTACAGGGTTGGAACAGCTTTGTACAGGGTGGGAATACTTTCTACAGGGTTGGAATGCTTTCTAGAGGGTTGGAATTCTTACTACAGATTTGGAATACCTTTGTACAGAGTTGGAATGCTTTCTACAGGTTTGGAATACCTTTGTACAGAGTCAGAATGTTATGTACAGGGTTGGAATTCTTTCTACAGAGTTGGAATGCCTTTGTACAGAGTTGGAATACCTTTGTACAGGGTTGGAATGCTTTCTACAGGGTTGGAATACCTTTGTACAGAGTCAGAATGTTATGCACAGGGTTGGAATTCTTTCTACAGAGTTGGAATACCTTTGTACAGAGTTGGAATACCTTTGTACAGAGTTGGAATGCTTTTTACAGGGTTGGAATGCTTTCTACATGGTTCGAATGCTTTCGACAGAGTTGGAATACCTTTGTACAGAGTTGGAATGCTTTCTACAGGGTTGGAAGACCTTTGTACAGAGTTGGAATGCTTTCTACAGGGTTGGAATGCCTTCGACAGAGTTGGAATACCTTTGTACAGAGTCAGAATGTTATGTACAGTGTTGGAATTCTTTCTACAGAGTTGGAATACCTTTGTACAGAGTTGGAATGCTTTCTACAGGGTTGGAATGCTTTCGACAGAGTTGGAATACCTTTGTACAGAGTTGGAATACCTTTGTACAGGGTTGGAACAGCTTTGTACAGCGTTGGAATACTTTCTACAGGGTTTTAATGCTTTCTACAGGGTTGGAATGCTTTCGACAGAGTTGGAATACCTTTGTACAGAGTCAGAATGTTATGTACAGGGTTGGAATTCTTTCTACAGAGTTGGAATACCTTTGTACAGAGTTGGAATACCTTTGTACAGGGTTGGAACAGCTTTGTACAGCGTTGGAATACTTCCTACAGGGTTGGAATGCTTTCTAGAGGGTTGGAATGCTTTCTAGAGGGTTGGAATGCTTTCTAGAGGGTTGGAATGCTTCCTACAGGGTTGGAATGCTTTCTACAGAGTTGGAATACCTTTGTACAGGGTTGGAACAGCTTTGTACAGGGTTGGAATACTTTCTACAGGGTTGGAATGCTTTCTAGAGGGTTGGAATGCTTTCGACAGGGTTGGAATGCCTTCGACAGAGTTGGAATACCTTTGTACAGAGTCAGAATGTTATGTACAGTGTTGGAATTCTTTCTACAGAGTTGGAATACCTTTGTACAGAGTTGGAATGCTTTCTACAGGGTTGGAATGCTTTCGACAGAGTTGGAATACCTTTGTACAGAGTTGGAATACCTTTGTACAGGGTTGGAACAGCTTTGTACAGCGTTGGAATACTTTCTACAGGGTTGGAATGCTTTCTAGAGGGTTGGAATGCTTTCTAGAGGGTTGGAATGCTTTCTAGAGGGTTGGAATGCTTCCTACAGGGTTGGAATGCTTTCTACAGAGTTGGAATACCTTTGTACAGGGTTGGAACAACTTTGTACAGGGTTCGAATACTTTCTACAGGGTTGGAATGCTTTCTAGAGGGTTGGAATGCTTTCGACAGGGTTGGAATGCCTTCGACAGAGTTGGAATACCTTTGTACAGAGTCCGAATGTTATGTACAGTGTTGGAATTCTTTCTACAGAGTTGGAATACCTTTGTACAGAGTTGGAATGCTTTCTACAGGGTTGGAATGCTTTCGACAGAGTTGGAATACCTTTGTACAGAGTCAGAATGTTATGTACAGGGTTGGAATTCTTTCTACAGCGTTGGAATACCTTTGTACAGGGTTGGAACAGCTTTGTACAGCGTTGGAATACTTTCTACAGGGTTGGAAAGCTTTCTAGAGGGTTGGAATGCTTTCGACAGGGTTGGAATGCTATCGACAGGGTGGGAATGCTGTCGACAGAGTTGGAATACCATTGTACAGAGTTGGAATGCTTTCTACAGGTTTGGAATACCTTTGTACAGAGTCAGAATGTTATGTACAGGGTTGGAATGCCTTCGACAGAGTTGGAATACCTTTGTACAGAGTTGGAATGCTTTCTACAGGGTTGGAATACCTTTGTACAGAGTCAGAATGTTATGTACAATGTTGGAATTCTTTCTACAGAGTTGGAATACCTTTGTACAGAGTTGGAATGCTTTCTACAGGGTTGGAATACCTTTGTACAGAGTTGGAATGCTTTCTACAGGGTTGGAATGCTTTCTACAGGGCTCAATGCTTTCTACATGGTTGGAATGCTTTCTACAGGGTTGGAATGCTTTCGACAGAGTTGGAATACCTTTGTACAGAGTCAGAATGTTATGTACAGGGTTGGAATTCTTTCTACAGAGTTGGAATACCTTTGTACAGAGTTGGAATACCTTTGTACAGGGTTGGAACAGCTTTGTACAGCGTTGGAAGACTTCCTACAGGGTGGGAATGCTTTCTAGAGGGTTGGAATGCTTTCTAGAGGGTTGGAATGCTTTCTAGAGGGTTGGAATGCTTCCTACAGGGTTGGAATGCTTTCTACAGAGTTGGAATACCTTTGTACAGGGTTGGAACAGCTTTGTACAGGGTGGGAATACTTTCTACAGGGTTGGAATGCTTTCTAGAGGGTTGGAATTCTTACTACAGATTTGGAATACCTTTGTACAGAGTTGGAATGCTTTCTACAGGTTTGGAATACCTTTGTACAGAGTCAGAATGTTATGTACAGGGTTGGAATTCTTTCTACAGAGTTGGAATGCCTTTGTACAGAGTTGGAATACCTTTGTACAGGGTTGGAATGCTTTCTACAGGGTTGGAATACCTTTGTACAGAGTCAGAATGTTATGCACAGGGTTGGAATTCTTTCTACAGAGTTGGAATACCTTTGTACAGAGTTGGAATACCTTTGTACAGAGTTGGAATGCTTTTTACAGGGTTGGAATGCTTTCTACATGGTTCGAATGCTTTCGACAGAGTTGGAATACCTTTGTACAGAGTTGGAATGCTTTCTACAGGGTTGGAAGACCTTTGTACAGAGTTGGAATGCTTTCTACAGGGTTGGAATGCCTTCGACAGAGTTGGAATACCTTTGTACAGAGTCAGAATGTTATGTACAGTGTTGGAATTCTTTCTACAGAGTTGGAATACCTTTGTACAGAGTTGGAATGCTTTCTACAGGGTTGGAATGCTTTCGACAGAGTTGGAATACCTTTGTACAGAGTTGGAATACCTTTGTACAGGGTTGGAACAGCTTTGTACAGCGTTGGAATACTTTCTACAGGGTTTTAATGCTTTCTACAGGGTTGGAATGCTTTCGACAGAGTTGGAATACCTTTGTACAGAGTCAGAATGTTATGTACAGGGTTGGAATTCTTTCTACAGAGTTGGAATACCTTTGTACAGAGTTGGAATACCTTTGTACAGGGTTGGAACAGCTTTGTACAGCGTTGGAATACTTCCTACAGGGTTGGAATGCTTTCTAGAGGGTTGGAATGCTTTCTAGAGGGTTGGAATGCTTTCTAGAGGGTTGGAATGCTTCCTACAGGGTTGGAATGCTTTCTACAGAGTTGGAATACCTTTGTACAGGGTTGGAACAGCTTTGTACAGGGTTGGAATACTTTCTACAGGGTTGGAATGCTTTCTAGAGGGTTGGAATGCTTTCGACAGGGTTGGAATGCCTTCGACAGAGTTGGAATACCTTTGTACAGAGTCAGAATGTTATGTACAGTGTTGGAATTCTTTCTACAGAGTTGGAATACCTTTGTACAGAGTTGGAATGCTTTCTACAGGGTTGGAATGCTTTCGACAGAGTTGGAATACCTTTGTACAGAGTTGGAATACCTTTGTACAGGGTTGGAACAGCTTTGTACAGCGTTGGAATACTTTCTACAGGGTTGGAATGCTTTCTAGAGGGTTGGAATGCTTTCTAGAGGGTTGGAATGCTTTCTAGAGGGTTGGAATGCTTCCTACAGGGTTGGAATGCTTTCTACAGAGTTGGAATACCTTTGTACAGGGTTGGAACAGCTTTGTACAGGGTTCGAATACTTTCTACAGGGTTGGAATGCTTTCTAGAGGGTTGGAATGCTTTCGACAGGGTTGGAATGCCTTCGACAGAGTTGGAATACCTTTGTACAGAGTCCGAATGTTATGTACAGTGTTGGAATTCTTTCTACAGAGTTGGAATACCTTTGTACAGAGTTGGAATGCTTTCTACAGGGTTGGAATGCTTTCGACAGAGTTGGAATACCTTTGTACAGAGTCAGAATGTTATGTACAGGGTTGGAATTCTTTCTACAGCGTTGGAATACCTTTGTACAGGGTTGGAACAGCTTTGTACAGCGTTGGAATACTTTCTACAGGGTTGGAAAGCTTTCTAGAGGGTTGGAATGCTTTCGACAGGGTTGGAATGCTATCGACAGGGTGGGAATGCTGTCGACAGAGTTGGAATACCATTGTACAGAGTTGGAATGCTTTCTACAGGTTTGGAATACCTTTGTACAGAGTCAGAATGTTATGTACAGGGTTGGAATGCCTTCGACAGAGTTGGAATACCTTTGTACAGAGTTGGAATGCTTTCTACAGGGTTGGAATACCTTTGTACAGAGTCAGAATGTTATGTACAATGTTGGAATTCTTTCTACAGAGTTGGAATACCTTTGTACAGAGTTGGAATGCTTTCTACAGGGTTGGAATACCTTTGTACAGAGTTGGAATGCTTTCTACAGGGTTGGAATGCTTTCTACAGGGCTCAATGCTTTCTACATGGTTGGAATGCTTTCTACAGGGTTGGAATGCTTTCGACAGTGTTGGAATACCTTTGTACAGAGTCAGAATGTTATGTACAGGGTTGGAATTCTTTCTACAGAGTTGGAATGCCTTTGTACAGAGTTGGAATACCTTTGTACAGGGTTGGAACAGCTTTGTACAGCGTTGGCATACTTTCTACAGGGTTCGAATGCTTTCTAGAGGGTTGGAATGCTTTCGACAGGGTTGGAATGCTTTCTACAGGGTTTTAATGCTTTCTACAGGGTTGGAATGCTTTCTACAGGGTTGGAATGCTTTCGACAGAGTTGGAATACCTTTGTACAGAGTTGGAATACCTTTGTACAGGGTTGGAACAGCTTTGTACAGCGTTGGAATACTTTCTACAGGGTTTTAATGCTTTCTACAGGGTTGGAATGCTTTCGACAGAGTTGGAATACCTTTGTACAGAGTCAGAATGTTATGTACAGGGTTGGAATTCTTTCTACAGAGTTGGAATACCTTTGTACAGAGTTGGAATACCTTTGTACAGGGTTGGAACAGCTTTGTACAGCGTTGGAAGACTTCCTACAGGGTGGGAATGCTTTCTAGAGGGTTGGAATGCTTTCTAGAGGGTTGGAATGCTTTCTAGAGGGTTGGAATGCTTCCTACAGGGTTGGAATGCTTTCTACAGAGTTGGAATACCTTTGTACAGGGTTGGAACAGCTTTGTACAGGGTTGGAATACTTTCTACAGGGTTGGAATGCTTTCTAGAGGGTTGGAATGCTTTCGACAGGGTTGGAATGCCTTCGACAGAGTTGGAATACCTTTGTACAGAGTCAGAATGTTATGTACAGTGTTGGAATTCTTTCTACAGAGTTGGAATACCTTTGTACAGAGTTGGAATGCTTTCTACAGGGTTGGAATGCTTTCGACAGAGTTGGAATACCTTTGTACAGAGTTGGAATACCTTTGTACAGGGTTGGAACAGCTTTGTACAGCGTTGGAATACTTTCTACAGGGTTGGAATGCTTTCTAGAGGGTTGGAATGCTTTCTAGAGGGTTGGAATGCTTTCTAGAGGGTTGGAATGCTTTCTAGAGGGTTGGAATGCTTCCTACAGGGTTGGAATGCTTTCTACAGAGTTGGAATACCTTTGTACAGGGTTGGAACAGCTTTGTACAGGGTTGGAATACTTTCTACAGGGTTGGAATGCATTCTAGAGGGTTGGAATGCTTTCGACAGGGTTGGAATGCCTTCGAGAGAGTTGGAATACATTTGTACAGAGTCCGAATGTTATGTACAGTGTTGGAATTCTTTCTACAGAGTTGGAATACCTTTGTACAGAGTGGGAATGCTTTCTACAGGGTTGGAATGCTTTCGACAGAGTTGGAATACCTTTGTACAGAGTCAGAATGTTATGTACAGGGTTGGAATTCTTTCTACAGCGTTGGAATACCTTTGTACAGGGTTGGAACAGCTTTGTACAGCGTTGGAATACTTTCTACAGGGTTGGAAAGCTTTCTAGAGGGTTGGAATGCTTTCGACAGGGTTGGAATGCTATCGACAGGGTGGGAATGCTGTCGACAGAGTTGGAATACCATTGTACAGAGTTGGAATGCTTTCTACAGGTTTGGAATACCTTTGTACAGAGTCAGAATGTTATGTACAGGGTTGGAATGCCTTCGACAGAGTTGGAATACCTTTGTACAGAGTTGGAATGCTTTCTACAGGGTTGGAATACCTTTGTACAGAGTCAGAATGTTATGTACAATGTTGGAATTCTTTCTACAGAGTTGGAATACCTTTGTACAGAGTTGGAATGCTTTCTACAGGGTTGGAATACCTTTGTACAGAGTTGGAATGCTTTCTACAGGGTTGGAATGCTTTCTACAGGGCTCAATGCTTTCTACATGGTTGGAATGCTTTCTACAGGGTTGGAATGCTTTCGACAGTGTTGGAATACCTTTGTACAGAGTCAGAATGTTATGTACAGGGTTGGAATTCTTTCTACAGAGTTGGAATGCCCTTGTACAGAGTTGGAATGCCTTTGTACAGGGTTGGAACAGCTTTGTACAGCGTTGGCATACTTTCTACAGGGTTCGAATGCTTTCTAGAGGGTTGGAATGCTTTCGACAGGGTTGGAATGCTTTCGACAGGGTGGGAATGCTTTCAACAGAGTTGGAATACCATTGTACAGAGTTGGAATGCTTTTTACAGGGTTGGAATGCTTTCTACAGGGATGGAATACCTCTGTACAGAGTCAGAATGTTATGCACAGGGTTGGAATTCTTTCTACAGAGTTGGAATACCTTTGTACAGAGTTGGAATACCTTTGTACAGAGTTGGAATGCTTTCTACAAGGTTGGAATGCTTTCTACAGGGTTGGAATACCTTTGTACAGAGTTGGAATGCTTTCTACAGGGTTGGAATGCTTTCTACAGGGTTTTAATGCTTTCTACAGGGTTGGAATGCTTTCTACAGGGTTGGAATGCTTTCGACAGAGTTGGAATACCTTTGTACAGAGTCAGAATGTTATGTACAGGGTTGGAATTCTTTCTACAGAGTTGGAATACCTTTGTACAGTGTTGGAATACCTTCGTACAGGGTTGGAACAGTTTTGTACAGCGTTGGAATACTTTCTACAGGGTTGGAATGCTTTCTAGAGGGTTGGAATGCTTTCTAGAGGGTTGGAATGCTTTCTAGAGGGTTGGAATGCTTCCTACAGGGTTGGAATGCTTTCTACAGAGTTGGAATACCTTTGTATAGGGTTGGAACAGCTTTGTACAGGGTGGGAATACTTTCTACAGGGTTGGAATGCTTTCTAGAGGGTTGGAATTCTTACTACAGATTTGGAATACCTTTGTACAGAGTTGGAATGCTTTCTACAGGTTTGGAATACCTTTGTACAGAGTCAGAATGTTATGTACAGGGTTGGAATTCTTTCTACAGAGTTGGAATGCCTTTGTACAGAGTTGGAATACCTTTGTACAGGGTTGGGACAGCTTTGTACAGCGTTGGAATACTTCCTACAGGGTTGGAATGCTTTCTAGAGGGTTGCAATGCTTTCTAGAGGGTTGAAATGCTTTCTAGAGGGTTGGAATGCTTCCTACAGGGTTGGAATGCTTTCTACAGAGTTGGAATACCTTTGTACAGGGTTGGAACAGCTTTGTACAGGGTTGGAATACTTTCTACAGGGTTGGAATGCTTTCTAGAGGGTTGGAATGCTTTCGACAGGGTTGGAATGCCTTCGACAGAGTTGGAATACCTTTGTACAGAGTCAGAATGTTATGTACAGTGTTGGAATTCTTTCTACAGAGTTGGAATACCTTTGTACAGAGTTGGAATGCTTTCTACAGGGTTGGAATGCCTTCGACAGAGTTGGAATACCTTTGTACAGAGTCAGAATGTTATGTACAGGGTTGGAATTCTTTCTACAGCGTTGGAATACCCTTGTACAGAGTTGGAATACCTTTGTACAGGGTTGGAACAGCTTTGTACAGCGTTGGAATACTTTCTACAGGGTTGGAATGCTTTCTAGAGGGTTGGAATGCTTTCTAGAGGGTTGGAATGCTTTCTACAGGGTTGGAATGCTTTCTACAGAGTTGGAATACCTTTCTACAGGGTTGGAACAGCTTTGTACAGGGTTGGAATACTTTCTACAGTGTTGGAATGCTTTCTACAGGGTTGGAATGCTTTCGACAGGGTTGGAATGCCTTCGACAGAGTTGGAATACCTTTGTACAGAGTTGGAATGCTTTCTACAGGGTTGGAATACCTTTGTACAGAGTAAGAATGTTATGTACAGTGTTGGAATTCTTTCTACAGAGTTGGAATAGCTTTGTACAGAGTTGGAATGCTTTCTACAGGGTTGGAATACCTTTGTACAGAGTTGGAATGCTTTCTACAGGGTTGGAATGCTTTCTACAGGGTTGGAATGCTTTCGACAGAGTTGGAATACCTTTGTACAGAGTCAGAATGTTATGTACAGGGTTGGAATTCTTTCTACAGAGTTGGAATACCATTGTACAGAGTTGGAATGCTTTTTACAGGGTTGGAATACCTTTGTACAGAGTCAGAATGTTATGTACAGTGTTGGAATTCTTTCTACAGAGTTGGAATACCTTTGTACAGAGTTGGAATGCTTTCTACAGGGTTGGAATGCTTTCGACAGACTTGGAATACCTTTGTACAGAGTCAGAATGTTATGTACAGGGTTGGACTTCTTTCTACAGAGTTGGAATGCTTTCTACAAGGTTGGAATACTTTCTACAGGGTTGGAATGCTTTCTAGAGGGTTGGAATGCTTTCGACAGGGTGGGAATGCTTTCGACAGAGTTGGAATGCTTTCTACAGGGTTGGAATGCTTTCTAGAGGGTTGGAATGCTTTCGACCGGGTTGGAATGCTTTCGACAGTGTTGGAATACCTTTGTACAGAGTCAGAATGTTATGTACAGGGTTGGAATTCTTTCTACAGAGTTGGAATACCTTTGTACAGAGTTGGAATACCTTTGTACAGGGTTGGAACAGCTTTGTACAGCGTTGGCATACTGTCTACAGGGTTGGAATGCTTTCTAGAGGGTTGGAATGCTTTCGACAGGGTTGGAATGCTTTCGACAGGGTGGGAATGCTTTCGACAGAGTTGGAATACCATTGTACAGAGTTGGAATGCCTTTTACACGGTTGGAATACCTTTGTACAGAGTCGGAATGTTATGTACAGGGTTGGAATTCTTTCTACAGAGTTGGAATGCTTTCGACAGAGTTGGAATACCTTTGTACAGGGTTGGAACAGCATTGTACAGGGTGGGAATACATTCTACAGGGTTGGAATGCTTTCTAGAGGGTTGGAATGCTTTCTACAGGTTTGGAATACCTTTGTACAGAGTCAGAATGTTATGTACAGGGTTGGAATTCTTTCTACAGAGTTGGAATACCTTTGTACAGAGTTGGAATGCTTTCTACAGGGTTGGAATGCTTTCTACAGGGTTGGAATACCTTTGTACAGAGTTGGAATACCTTTGTACAGGGTTGGAACAGCTTTGTACAGCGTTGGCATACTGTCTACAGGGTTGGAATGCTTTCTAGAGGGTTGGAATGCTTTCGACAGGGTTGGAATGCTTTCGACAGGGTGGGAATGCTTTCGACAGAGTTGGAATACCATTGTACAGAGTTGGAATGCCTTTTACACGGTTGGAATACCTTTGTACAGAGTCGGAATGTTATGTACAGGGTTGGAATTCTTTCTACAGAGTTGGAATGCTTTCGACAGAGTTGGAATACCTTTGTACAGGGTTGGAACAGCTTTGTACAGGGTGGGAATACATTCTACAGGGTTGGAATGCTTTCTAGAGGGTTGGAATTCTTTCTACAGATTTGGAATACCTTTGTACAGAGTTGCAATGCTTTCTACAGGTTTGGAATACCTTTGTACAGAGTCAGAATGTTATGTACAGGGTTGGAATTCTTTCTACAGAGTTGGAATACCTTTGTACAGAGTTGGAATGCTTTCTACAGGGTTGGAATGCTTTCTACAGGGTTTTAATGCTTTCTACAGGGTTGGAATGCTTTCTACAGGGTTGGAATGCTTTCGACAGAGTTGGAATACCTTTGTACAGAGTCAGAATGTTATGTTCAGGGTTGGAATTCTTTCTACAGAGTTGGAATACCTTTGTACAGAGTTGGAATACCTTTGTACAGGGTTGGAACAGCTTTGTACAGCGTTGGAATACTTTCTACAGGGTTGGAATGCTTTCTAGAGGGTTGGAATGCTTTCTACAGGGTTGGAATGCTTTCTACAGGGTTGGAATGCTTTCTACAGAGTTGGAATACCTTTGTACAGGGTTGGAACAGCTTTGTACAGGGTTGGAATACTTTCTACAGGGTTGGAATGCTTTCTAGAGGGTTGGAATGCTTTCGACAGGGTTGGAATGCCTTCGACAGAATTGGAATACCTTTGTGCAGGGTTGGAATGCTTTCTACAGGGTTGGAATGCTTTCGACAGAGATGGAATACCTTTGTTCAGAATTGCAAAGCTTTCTACAGGGTTGGAATACTTTCTACAGGATTGGAATGTTTTGTACGGGGTTGGAATGCTTTCTACAGGGTGGGAATGCTTCCTAGAGGGTTGGAATTCTTTCGACAGGGTTGGAATGCTTTCTACAGGGTAGGAATACTTTCTACAGGGCTGAAATACTTTCTACAGGGGTGGAATACTTTCTACAGGGTTGGAATGCTTTCTACAGGGTTGGAATGCTTTCTACAGGGTTGGAAAGCTTTCGACAGGGTTGGAATGCTTCCGACAGTGTTGGAATACCTTTGTACAGAGTTGGAATAACTTTGTACAGGGTAGGAATACTTTCTACAGGGTTGGAATACTTTCTACAGGGTTGGAATGCTTTCGACAGAGTTGGAATGCTTTCTACAGGGTTCGAATGCTTTCTACAGGGTTGGAATGCTTTCTACAGGGTTGGAATGCTTTCTACAGGGTTGGAATGATTTCTACAGGGTTGGTATGCTTTCTACAGGGTTGGAATACCTTTGTACAGTGTTGGAATACCTTTGTACAAGGTTGGAATACCTTTGTACAGGGTTGGAATACCCTTGTACATGGTTGGATTGCTTTCTACAGAGTTGGAATGCTTTCTACAGGATTGGAATGCATTCTACAGGGTTGGAATTTTTTCGGCAGGGTTGGAATACCTTTGTACAGAGTTAGAATGTTATGTACAGAGTAGGAGTGCTTTCTACAGGGTTGGAACGCTTCCTACAGGGTTAGACTGGTTTCGACAGATTTGGAATACCTTTGTACAGGGTTGGAATGCTTTCTACAGAGTTGGAATACCCTTGTACAGGGTTGGAATGCTTTCTACTGGGTTGGAATGCTTTCGACAGTGTTGGAGTGCTTTCGACAGAGTTGGAATGCTTTCGACAGGGTTGGAATGCTTTCGACAGAGTTGGATTACCTTTGTACAGAGTTGGAATGCTTTCAACAGGGTTGCAATGCTTTCGACAGGGTTGGAATGCTTTCTACAGGGTTGGAATGCTTTCTACAGGGTTGGAATGCTTTCAACAGGGTTGCAATGCTTTCTACAGGGTTGGAATGCTTTCGACAGGGTTGGAATGCTTTCGACAGAGTTGGAATACCTTTGTACAGAGTTGGAATGCTTTCAACAGGGTTGCAATGCTTTCTACAGGGTTGGAATGCTTTCGACAGGTTTGGAATGCTTTCGACAGAGTTGGAATACCTTTGTGCAGGTTTGGAATGCTTTCTACAGGGTTGGAATGCTTTCTACAGGGTTGGAATGCTTTCTACAGGGTTGGAATGCTTTCTACAGGGTTAGAATGGTTTCGACAGAGTTGGAATACCTTTGTACAGAGTTGGAATAACTTTGTACAGGGTTGGAATGCTTTCTACAGGGTTGGAATGCTTTCGACAGAGATGGAATACCATTGTTCAGAGTTGCAAAGCTTTCTACAGGGTTGGAATACTTTCTACAGGATTGGAACGTTTTGTACGGGGTTGGAATGCTTTCTACAGGGTGGGAATGCTTCCTAGAGGGTTGGAATTCTTTCGACAGGGTTGGAATGCTTTCTAGAGGGTTGGAATGCTTTCTACAGGGTTGGAATGCTTTCTACAGGGTTGGAATGCTTTCTACAGAGTTGGAATACCTTTGTACAGGGTTGGAACAGCTTTGTACAGGGTTGGAATACTTTCTACAGGGTTGGAATGCTTTCTAGAGGGTTGGAATGCTTTCGACAGGGTTGGAATGCCTTCGACAGAATTGGAATACCTTTGTGCAGGGTTGGAATGCTTTCTACAGGGTTGGAATGCTTTCGACAGAGATGGAATACCTTTGTTCAGAATTGCAAAGCTTTCTACAGGGTTGGAATACTTTCTACAGGATTGGAATGTTTTGTACGGGGTTGGAATGCTTTCTACAGGGTGGGAATGCTTCCTAGAGGGTTGGAATTCTTTCGACAGGGTTGGAATGCTTTCTACAGGGTAGGAATACTTTCTACAGGGCTGAAATACTTTCTACAGGGGTGGAATACTTTCTACAGGGTTGGAATGCTTTCTAGAGGGTTGGAATGCTTTCTACAGGGTTGGAAAGCTTTCGACAGGGTTGGAATGCTTCCGACAGAGTTGGAATACCTTTGTACAGAGTTGGAATAACTTTGTACAGGGTAGGAATACTTTCTACAGGGTTGGAATACTTTCTACAGGGTTGGAATGCTTTCGACAGAGTTGGAATGCTTTCTACAGGGTTGGAATGCTTTCTAGAGGGTTGGAATGCTTTCGACAGGGTTGGAATGCCTTCGACAGAATTGGAATACCTTTGTGCAGGGTTGGAATGCTTTCTACAGGGTTGGAATGCTTTCGACAGAGATGGAATACCTTTGTTCAGAATTGCAAAGCTTTCTACAGGGTTGGAATACTTTCTACAGGATTGGAATGTTTTGTACGGGGTTGGAATGCTTTCTACAGGGTGGGAATGCTTCCTAGAGGGTTGGAATTCTTTCGACAGGGTTGGAATGCTTTCTACAGGGTAGGAATACTTTCTACAGGGCTGAAATACTTTCTACAGGGGTGGAATACTTTCTACAGGGTTGGAATGCTTTCTACAGGGTTGGAATGCTTTCTACAGGGTTGGAAAGCTTTCGACAGGGTTGGAATGCTTCCGACAGTGTTGGAATACCTTTGTACAGAGTTGGAATAACTTTGTACAGGGTAGGAATACTTTCTACAGGGTTGGAATACTTTCTACAGGGTTGGAATGCTTTCGACAGAGTTGGAATGCTTTCTACAGGGTTGGAATGCTTTCTACAGGGTTGGAATGCTTTCTACAGGGTTGGAATGCTTTCTACAGGGTTGGAATGATTTCTACAGGGTTGGTATGCTTTCTACAGGGTTGGAATACCTTTGTACAGTGTTGGAATACCTTTGTACAAGGTTGGAATACCTTTGTACAGGGTTGGAATACCCTTGTACATGGTTGGATTGCTTTCTACAGAGTTGGAATGCTTTCTACAGGATTGGAATGCATTCTACAGGGTTGGAATTTTTTCGGCAGGGTTGGAATACCTTTGTACAGAGTTAGAATGTTATGTACAGAGTAGGAGTGCTTTCTACAGGGTTGGAACGCTTCCTACAGGGTTAGACTGGTTTCGACAGATTTGGAATACCTTTGTACAGGGTTGGAATGCTTTCTACAGAGTTGGAATACCCTTGTACAGGGTTGGAATGCTTTCTACTGGGTTGGAATGCTTTCGACAGTGTTGGAGTGCTTTCGACAGAGTTGGAATGCTTTCGACAGGGTTGGAATGCTTTCGACAGAGTTGGATTACCTTTGTACAGAGTTGGAATGCTTTCAACAGGGTTGCAATGCTTTCGACAGGGTTGGAATGCTTTCTACAGGGTTGGAATGCTTTCTACAGGGTTGGAATGCTTTCAACAGGGTTGCAATGCTTTCTACAGGGTTGGAATGCTTTCGACAGGGTTGGAATGCTTTCGACAGAGTTGGAATACCTTTGTACAGAGTTGGAATGCTTTCAACAGGGTTGCAATGCTTTCTACAGGGTTGGAATGCTTTCGACAGGTTTGGAATGCTTTCGACAGAGTTGGAATACCTTTGTGCAGGTTTGGAATGCTTTCTACAGGGTTGGAATGCTTTCTACAGGGTTGGAATGCTTTCTACAGGGTTGGAATGCTTTCTACAGGGTTAGAATGGTTTCGACAGAGTTGGAATACCTTTGTACAGAGTTGGAATAACTTTGTACAGGGTTGGAATGCTTTCTACAGGGTTGGAATGCTTTCGACAGAGATGGAATACCATTGTTCAGAGTTGCAAAGCTTTCTACAGGGTTGGAATACTTTCTACAGGATTGGAACGTTTTGTACGGGGTTGGAATGCTTTCTACAGGGTGGGAATGCTTCCTAGAGGGTTGGAATTCTTTCGACAGGGTTGGAATGCTTTCTAGAGGGTTGGAATGCTTTCTACAGGGTTGGAATGCTTTCGACAGAGTTGGAATGCTTTCAACAGTGTTGGAATGCTTTCTACAGGGTTGGAATGCTTTCTACAGGGTTGGAATGCTTTCTACAGGGTTGGAATGCTTTCTACAGAGTTGGAATGCTTTCTACAGGGTTGGAATGCTTTCTACAGGGTTAGAATGGTTTCGACAGAGTTGGAATACCTTTGTACAGAGTTGGAACACCTTTGTACAGAGTTGGAATAACTTTGTACAGGGTCGAAATACTTTCTACAGGGTTGGAATACTTTCTACAGGGTTGGAATACTTTCTACAGGGTTGGAATACTTTCTACAGGGTTGGAATACTTTCTACAGGGTTGAAATACTTTCTACAGGGTTGGAATGCTTTCTAGAGGGTTGGAATGCTTTCTAGAGGGTTGGAATGCTTTCTACAGGGTTGGAATGCTTTCGACAGAGTTGGAATGCTTTCTACAGTGTTGGAATGCTTTCTACAGGGTTGGAATGCTTTCTACAGGGTTGGAATGCTTTCTACAGGGTTGGAATTTTTTCGGCAGTGTTGGAATTCTTTCGACAGAGTTGGAATACCTTTGTACAGGGTTGGAATGCTTTCTACAGGGTTGTTATGCTTTCTACAGGGTTGGAATACCTTTGTACAGTGTTGGAATACCTTTGTACAGGGTTGGAATACCTTTGTACAAGGTTGGAATACCTTTGTACAGGGTTGGAATGCTTTCAACAGGGTTGCAATGCTTTCTACAGGGTTGGAATACCTTTGTACAGAGTTGGAATGCTTTCTACAGGGTTGGAATGCTTTCTACAGGGTTTTAATGCTTTCTACAGGGTTGGAATGCTTTCTACAGGGTTGGAATGCTTTCGACAGAGTTGGAATACCTTTGTACAGAGTCAGAATGTTATGTTCAGGGTTGGAATTCTTTCTACAGAGTTGGAATACCTTTGTACAGAGTTGGAATGCATTCTACAGGGTTGGAATGCTTTCTACATGGTTCGAATGCTTTCGACAGAGTTGGAATACCTTTGTACAGAGTTGGAATGCTTTCTACAGGGTTGGAATACCTTTGTACAGAGTTGGAATGCTTTCTACAAGGTTGGAATGCTTTCTACAGGGTTGAAATACCTTTGTACAGAGTTGGAATGCTTTCTACAGGGTTGGAATGCTTTCTACAGGGTTTTAATGCTTTCTACAGGGTTGGAATGCTTTCTACAGGGTTGGAATGCTTTCGACAGAGTTGGAATACCTTTGTACAGAGTCAGAATGTTATGTTCAGGGTTGGAATTCTTTCTACAGAGTTGGAATACCTTTGTACAGAGTTGGAATACCTTTGTACAGGGTTGGAACAGCTTTGTACAGCGTTGGAATACTTTCTACAGGGTTGGAATGCTTTCTAGAGGGTTGGAATGCTTTCTATAGGGTTGGAATGCTTTCTACAGGGTTGGAATGCTTTCTACAGAGTTGGAATACCTTTGTACAGGGTTGGAACAGCTTTGTACAGGGTTGGAATACTTTCTACAGGGTTGGAATGCTTTCTAGAGGGTTGGAATGCTTTCGACAGGGTTGGAATGCCTTCGACAGAATTGGAATACCTTTGTGCAGGGTTGGAATGCTTTCTACAGGGTTGGAATGCTTTCTACAGGGTTAGAATGGTTTCGACTGAGTTGGAATACCTTTGTACAGAGTTGGAATAACTTGGTACAGGGTTGGAATGCTTTCTACAGGGTTGGAATGCTTTCGACAGAGATGGAATACCTTTGTTCAGAGTTGCAAAGCTTTCTACAGGGTTGGAATACTTTCTACAGGATTGGAATGTTTTGTACGGGGTTGGAATGCTTTCTACAGGGTGGGAATGCTTCCTAGAGGGTTGGAATTCTTTCGACAGGGTTGGTATGCTTTCTACAGGGTTGGAATACCTTTGTACAGTGCTGGAATACCTTTGTACAGTGTTGGAATACCTTTGTACAAGGTTGGAATACCTTTGTACAGAGTTGGAATAACTTTGTACAGGGTAGGAATACTTTCTACAGGGCTGAAATACTTTCTACAGGGGTGGAATACTTTCTACAGGGTTGGAATGCTTTCTAGAGGGTTGGAATGCTTTCTACAGGGTTGGAATGCTTTCGACAGGGTTGGAATGCTTCCGACAGAGTTGGAATACCTTTGTACAGAGTTGGAATAACTTTGTACAGGGTACGAATACTTTCTACAGGGTTGGAATACTTTCTACAGGGTTGGAATGCATTCAACAGAGTTGGAATGCTTTCTACAGGGTTGGAATGCTTTCTACAGGGTTGGAATGCTTTCTACAGGGTTGGAATGCTTTCTACAGGGTTGGAATGCTTTCTACAGGGTTGGAATGATTTCTACAGGGTTGGTATGCTTTCTACAGGGTTGGAATACCTTTGTACAGTGCTGGAATACCTTTGTACAGTGTTGGAATACCTTTGTACAAGGTTGGAATACCTTTGTACAGGGTTGGAATACCTTTGTACATGGTTGGATTGCTTTCTACAGAGTTGGAATGCTTTCTACAGGATTGGAATGCATTCTACAGGGTTGGAATTTTTTCGGCAGGGCTGGAATACCTTTGTACAGAGTTAGAATGTTATGTACAGAGTAGGAGTGCTTTCTACAGGGTTGGAACGCTTCCTACAGGGTTAGACTGGTTTCGACAGATTTGGAATACCTTTGTACAGAGTTGGAATGCTTTCTACAGGTTTGGAATACCTTTGTACAGAGTTGGAATGCTTTCTACAGGGTTGGAATACCTTTGTACAGAGTTGGAATGCTTTCTACAGGGTTGGAATGCTATCGACAGGGTTGGAATGCTTTCGACAGAGTTGGAGTACCTTTGTACAGGGTTGGAACAGCTTTGTACAGGGTGGGAATACTTTCTACAGGGTTGGAATGCTTTCTAGAGGGTTGGAATTCTTTCTACAGATTTGGAATACCTTTGTACAGAGTTGGAATGCTTTCTACATGTTTGGAATACCTTTGTACAGAGTCAGAATGTTATGTACAGGGTTGGAATACCTTTGTACAGAGTTGGAATGCTTTCTACAGGGTTGGAATGCTTTCGACAGAGTTGGAATACCTTTGTACAGAGTCAGAATGTTATGTACAGGGTTGGAATTCTTCCTACAGATTTGGAATACCTTTGTACAGAGTTGGAATGCTTTCTACAGGTTTGGAATACCTTTGTACAGAGTTGGAATGCTTTCTACAGGGTTGGAATACCTTTGTACAGAGTTGGAATGCTTTCTACAGGGTTGGAATACCTTTGTACAGAGTTGGAATGCTTTCTACAAGGTTGGAATGCTTTCTACAGGGTTGGAATACCTTTGTACAGAGTTGGAATGCTTTCTACAGGGTTGGAATGCTTTCTACAGGGTTTTAATGCTTTCTACAGGGTTGGAATGCTTTCTACAGGGTTGGAATGCTTTCGACAGAGTTGGAATACCTTTGTACAGGGATGGAATACCTTTGTATAGGGTTGGAATGCTTCCTACAGGGTGCAATGCTTTCTACAGGGTTGGAATGCCTTCTACTGAGTTGGAGTACCTTTGTACATGGTTGGGATGCCTTCTACAGGGTTGGGATTCTTTCTACAGGGTTGGAATTCTTTCGACAGAGATGGAATACCTTTGTGCAGAGTTGGAAAGCTTTCTACAGGGTTGGAATACTTTCTACAGGATTGGAATGCTTTCTGCAGGGTTGGAATGCTTATTACAGGGTTGGAACGCTTTCGACAGAGCTGAAATGCTTTCGACAGATTTGGTATTCTTTCGACAGAGTTGGAATACCTTTGTACAGAGTTGGAATGCTTTCTACAGGGTTGGAATGCTTTCTACAGGGTTGGAATGCTTTCGACAGAGTTGGAATACCGTAATGCTACATAACGTTATACGTTATTACGTAACAGTATGTAACGTTATACGTTATACGGTAGTAGTATATAACGTTATACGTTATAAGGTAATAGTATATAACGTTATACGTTATAAGGTAATGGTATATAACGTATAACGTTGTAAGATAACAGTATATTAATTATAACGATATAAGGTAATAGTATATAACGTTATTCGTTATAACGTAATGCCACATAACGTTATACGATATAAGGTAATAGTATATAACGATATACATTATAACGTAGTGCTACATAACGTTATACGTTATAAGGTAAGAGTATATAACGTTATACGTTATAACGTAGAGCTACATAACGTTATAGGTTATAAGGTAATAGTATATAACGTTATACGTTATAACGTAATGCTACATAACGCTATACGTTATAACGTAATAGTATACAACGAAATACGTTATAACGTAATGCTACATAACGTTATACGTTATAAGGTAATAGTATATAACGTTATACGCTATAGCGTAATGCTACATAACGTTATACGTTATAACGTAGTGCTACATAACGTTATACGTTATAAGGTAAGAGTATATAACGTTATACGTTATTACGTAATGCTACATAACGTTGTACGTTATAAGGTAATAGTATATAACGTTATACGTTATAACGTAGTGCTACATAACGTTATACGTTATAACGTAATAGTATAGAACGTTATACGTTATAACGTAATGCTACATAACGTTATACGTTATAACGTAATAGTATACAACGTTATACGTTATAACGTAATGCTACATAACGTTATACGTTATAACGTAATAGTATACAACGTTACACGTTATAACGTAATGCTACATAACGTTATACGTTATAACGTCGTGCTACGTAACGTTATACGTTACAACGTAATAGTATACAACGTTATACGTTATAACGTAATGCTACATAACGTTATACGTTATAACGTAATAGTATACAACGTTATACGTTATAACGTAATGCTATCTAACGTTATACGTTATAACGTAATGCTCCATAACGTTATACGTTATAACGTAATAGTATACGACGTTATATGTTATAGCGTAATGCTACATAACGTTATACGCTATAGCATAATGCTACATAACGTTATACGTTATAAGGTAATAGTATATAACGTTATACGTTATAACCTAATGCTACATAACGTTATACGTTATAAGGTAATAGTATACAACGTATAACGTTATAAGGTAACAATATATAAGGATATACGTTATAACGTAATGCTACATAACATTATACGTTATAAATTTATAGTATACAACGTTATATGTTATAGCATAATGCTACATTACGTTATACGTTATAACGTAATGCTACATAACGTTATACGTTATAAGGTAGTAGTATACAACGTTATACGTTATAACGTAATGCTACATAACGTTATACGTTATAACGTACTAGTATACAACGTTATACGTTATAACGTCGTGCTACATAACGTTATACGTTATAACGTAATAGTATACAACGTTATACGTTATAACGTAATGCTACATAACGTTATACGTTATAACGTCGTGCTACGTAACGTTATACGTTACAACGTAATAGTATACAACGTTATACGTTATAACGTAATGCTACATAACGTTATACGTTATAACGTAATAGTATACAACGTTATACGTTATAACGTAATGCTATCTAACGTTATACGTTATAACGTAATGCTCCATAACGTTATACGTTATAACGTAATAGTATACGACGTTATATGTTATAGCGTAATGCTACATAACGTTATACGCTATAGCATAATGCTACATAACGTTATACGTTATAAGGTAATAGTATATAACGTTATACGATATAACGCAGTGCAACATTACGTTATACGTTATAACGTAGTGCTACATAACGTTATACGTCATAACGTAATAGTATACAACGTTATACGTTATAACGTAATGCTACATAACGATATACGTTATAAGGTAATAGTATATAACGTTATACGTTATAACGTAATGCTACATAACGTTATACGTTATAACGTAATGCTCCATAACGTTATACGTTATAACGTAATAGTATACGACGTTATGTGTTATAGCGTAATGCTACATAACGTTATACGCTATAGCGTAATGCTACATAACGTTATACGTTATAAGGTAATAGTATATAACGGTATACGTTATAACGTAATGCTACATAACGTTATACGTTATAACGTAATAGTATACGACGTTATGTGTTATAGCGTAATGCTACATAACGTTATACGCTATAGCGTAATGCTACATAACGTTATACGTTATAAGGTAATAGTATATAACGGTATACGTTATAACGTAATGCTACATAACGTTATACGTTATAAGGTAATAGTATATAACGTTGTACGTTATAACGTAGTGCTACATAACGTTATACGTTATAACGTAATAGAATACAACGTTATACGTTATAACGTAATGCTACATAACGTTATACGTTATAAGGTAATAGTATATAACGTATAACGTTATAAGGTAACAATATATAACGAAATACGTTATAACGTAGTGCTACATAACGTTGTACGTTATAAGGTAAGAGTATATAACGTTATACGTTATTACGTAATGCTACATAACGTTGTACGTTATAAGGTAATAGTATATAACGTTATACGTTATAACGTAGTGCTACATAACGTTATACGTAATAACGTAATAGTATAGAACGTTATACGTTATAACGTAATGCTATATAACGTTATACGTTATAACGTAATAGTATACAACGTTATATGTTATAACGTAATGCTACATAACGTTATACGTTATAACGTAATAGTATACAACGTTATACGTTATAACGTAGTGCTACATAACGTTATACGTTATAAGGTAATAGTATACCACGTTATACGTTATAACGTAATGCTACATAACGTTATACGTTATAAGGTACTAGTATACATTGTTATACGTTATAACCTAATGCTACATAACGTTATACGTTATAAGGTAATAGTATACAACGTATAACGTTATAAGGTAACAATATATAAGGATATACGTTATAACGTAATGCTACATAACGTTATACGTTATAACGTAATAGTATACAACGAAATACGTTATAACGTAATAGTATACAACGAAATACGTTATAACGTAATGCTACATAACGTTATACGTTATAAGGTAATAGTATATAACGTTATACGTTATAGCGTAATGCTACATAACGTTATACGTTATAAGGTAATAGTATATAACGTTATACGTTATAACGTAATGCTACATAACGTTATACGTTATAACGTAATAGTATACAACGTTATACGTTATAACCTAATGCTACATAGCGTAATACGTTATAAGGTAACAGTATACAACGTATAACGTTATAAGGTAACAATATATAAGGATATACGTTATAACGTAATGCTACATAACGTTATACGTTATAACGTAATAGTATACAACGAAATACGTTATAACGTAATGCTACATAACGTTATATGTTATAAGGTAATAGTATATAACGTTATACGTTATAGCGTTATGCTACATAACGTTATACGTTATAAGGTAATAGTATATAGCGTTATACGTTATAACGTAATGCTACATAACGTAATACGTTATAAGGTAACAGTACATAGCGTTATACGATATAACGTAATGCTACATAACGTTATACGTTATAACCTAATAGTATACAACGTTATACGTTATAACGTAATGCTATCTAACGTTATACGTTATAACGTAATGCTACATATCGTTATACGTTATAACGTAATAGTATACAACGTTATACGTTATAACCTAATGCTACATAACGTTATGCGTTATAACGTAATAGTATACAACGTTATACGTTATAACGTAATGCTACATAACATTATACGTTATAAGGTTATAGTATACAACGTTATATGTTATAGCATAATGCTACATACCGTTATACGTTATAACGCAATGCTACATAACGTTATACGTTATAAGGTAGTAGTATACAACGTTATACGTTATAACGTAATGCTACATAACGTTATACGTTATAACGTACTAGTATACAACGTTATACGTTATTACGTCGTGCTACATAACGTTATACGTTATAAGGTTATAGTATACAACGTTCTATGTTATAGCATAATGCTACATAACGTTATACGTTATAACGTAATGCTACATAACGTTATACGTTATAAGGTAGTAGTATACAACGTTATACGTTATAACGTAATGCTACATAACGTTATACGTTATAACGTACTAGTATACAACGTTATACGTTATAACGTCGTGCTACATAACGTTATACGTTATAACGTACTAGTATACAACGTTATACGTTATAACGTCGTGCTACATAACGGTATACGTTATAACGTAATAGTATACAACGTTATACGTTATAACGTAATGCTACATAACGTTATACGTTATAACGTAATAGTATACAACGTTATACGTTATAACGTAATGCTACATAACGTTGTACGTTATAACGTAATAGTATACAACGTTATACGTTATAACGTAATGCTACATAACGTTATACGTTATAACGTAATAGTATACAACGTTATACGTTATAACGTAATGCTACATAACGTTATACGTTATAACGTAATAGTATACAGCGTTATACGTTATAACGTATTGCTACATAACGTTATACGTTATAACGTAACAGTATACAACGTTATACGTTAGAACGTAATGCTACATAACGTTATACGTTATAACGTAATAGTATACAACGTTATACGTTATAACGTAATGCTACATAACGTTATACGTCATAAGGTACTAGTATACAACGTTATACGTTATAACGTTGTGCTACATAACGTTATACGTTATAACGTAATAGTATACAACGTTATACATTATAACGTAATGCTACATAACGTTATACGTTATAACGTAATAGTATACAGCGTTATACGTTATAACGTATTGCTACATAACGTTATACGTTATAACGTAACAGTATACAACGTTATACGTTAGAACGTAATGCTACATAACGTTATACGTTATAACGTAATAGTATACAACGTTATACGTTATAACGTAATGCTACATAACGTTATACGTCATAAGGTACTAGTATACAACGTTATACGTTATAACGTTGTGCTACATAACGTTATACGTTATAACGTAATAGTATACAACGTTATACATTATAACGTAATGCTACATAACGTTATACGTTATAACGTAATAGTATACAACGTTGTACGTTATAACGTAATGCTACATAACGTTATACGTTATAACGTAATAGTATACAACGTTATACGTTATAACGTAATGCTACATAACGTTATACGTTATAACGTAATGCTACATAACGTTATACGTTATAAGGTAGTAGTATACAACGTTATACGTTATAACGTAATGCTACATAACGTTATACGTTATAAGGTACTAGTATACAACGTTATACGTTATAACGTCGTGCTACATAACGTTATACGTTATAACGTAATAGTATACAACGTTATACGTTATAACGTAATGCTACATAACGTTATACGTTATAACGTAATAGTATACAACGTTATACGTTATAACGTAATGCTACATAACGTTATACGTTATAACGTAATAGTATACAACGTTATACGTTATAACGTAGTGCTACATAACGTTATACGTTATAAGGTAATAGTATACCACGTTATACGTTATAACGTAATGCTACATAACGTTATACGTTATAAGGTACTAGTATACATTGTTATACGTTATAACCTAATGCTACATAACGTTATACGTTATAAGGTAATAGTATACAACGTATAACGTTATAAGGTAACAATATATAAGGATATACGTTATAACGTAATGCTACATAACGTTATACGTTATAACGTAATAGTATACAACGAAATACGTTATAACGTAATAGTATACAACGAAATACGTTATAACGTAATGCTACATAACGTTATACGTTATAAGGTAATAGTATATAACGTTATACGTTATAGCGTAATGCTACATAACGTTATACGTTATAAGGTAATAGTATATAACGTTATACGTTATAACGTAATGCTACATAACGTTATACGTTATAACGTAATAGTATACAACGTTATACGTTATAACCTAATGCTACATAGCGTAATACGTTATAAGGTAACAGTATACAACGTATAACGTTATAAGGTAACAATATATAAGGATATACGTTATAACGTAATGCTACATAACGTTATACGTTATAACGTAATAGTATACAACGAAATACGTTATAACGTAATGCTACATAACGTTATATGTTATAAGGTAATAGTATATAACGTTATACGTTATAGCGTTATGCTACATAACGTTATACGTTATAAGGTAATAGTATATAGCGTTATACGTTATAACGTAATGCTACATAACGTAATACGTTATAAGGTAACAGTACATAGCGTTATACGATATAACGTAATGCTACATAACGTTATACGTTATAACCTAATAGTATACAACGTTATACGTTATAACGTAATGCTATCTAACGTTATACGTTATAACGTAATGCTACATATCGTTATACGTTATAACGTAATAGTATACAACGTTATACGTTATAACCTAATGCTACATAACGTTATGCGTTATAACGTAATAGTATACAACGTTATACGTTATAACGTAATGCTACATAACATTATACGTTATAAGGTTATAGTATACAACGTTATATGTTATAGCATAATGCTACATACCGTTATACGTTATAACGCAATGCTACATAACGTTATACGTTATAAGGTAGTAGTATACAACGTTATACGTTATAACGTAATGCTACATAACGTTATACGTTATAACGTACTAGTATACAACGTTATACGTTATTACGTCGTGCTACATAACGTTATACGTTATAAGGTTATAGTATACAACGTTCTATGTTATAGCATAATGCTACATAACGTTATACGTTATAACGTAATGCTACATAACGTTATACGTTATAAGGTAGTAGTATACAACGTTATACGTTATAACGTAATGCTACATAACGTTATACGTTATAACGTACTAGTATACAACGTTATACGTTATAACGTCGTGCTACATAACGTTATACGTTATAACGTACTAGTATACAACGTTATACGTTATAACGTCGTGCTACATAACGGTATACGTTATAACGTAATAGTATACAACGTTATACGTTATAACGTAATGCTACATAACGTTATACGTTATAACGTAATAGTATACAACGTTATACGTTATAACGTAATGCTACATAACGTTGTACGTTATAACGTAATAGTATACAACGTTATACGTTATAACGTAATGCTACATAACGTTATACGTTATAACGTAATAGTATACAACGTTATACGTTATAACGTAATGCTACATAACGTTATACGTTATAACGTAATAGTATACAGCGTTATACGTTATAACGTATTGCTACATAACGTTATACGTTATAACGTAACAGTATACAACGTTATACGTTAGAACGTAATGCTACATAACGTTATACGTTATAACGTAATAGTATACAACGTTATACGTTATAACGTAATGCTACATAACGTTATACGTCATAAGGTACTAGTATACAACGTTATACGTTATAACGTTGTGCTACATAACGTTATACGTTATAACGTAATAGTATACAACGTTATACATTATAACGTAATGCTACATAACGTTATACGTTATAACGTAATAGTATACAACGTTGTACGTTATAACGTAATGCTACATAACGTTATACGTTATAACGTAATAGTATACAACGTTATACGTTATAACGTAATGCTACATAACATTATACGTTATAAGGTTATAGTATACAACGTTATATGTTATAGCATAATGCTACATACCGTTATACGTTATAACGCAATGCTACATAACGTTATACGTTATAAGGTAGTAGTATACAACGTTATACGTTATAACGTAATGCTACATAACGTTATACGTTATAACGTACTAGTATACAACGTTATACGTTATTACGTCGTGCTACATAACGTTATACGTTATAAGGTTATAGTATACAACGTTCTATGTTATAGCATAATGCTACATAACGTTATACGTTATAACGTAATGCTACATAACGTTATACGTTATAAGGTAGTAGTATACAACGTTATACGTTATAACGTAATGCTACATAACGTTATACGTTATAACGTACTAGTATACAACGTTATACGTTATAACGTCGTGCTACATAACGTTATACGTTATAACGTACTAGTATACAACGTTATACGTTATAACGTCGTGCTACATAACGGTATACGTTATAACGTAATAGTATACAACGTTATACGTTATAACGTAATGCTACATAACGTTATACGTTATAACGTAATAGTATACAACGTTATACGTTATAACGTAATGCTACATAACGTTGTACGTTATAACGTAATAGTATACAACGTTATACGTTATAACGTAATGCTACATAACGTTATACGTTATAACGTAATAGTATACAACGTTATACGTTATAACGTAATGCTACATAACGTTATACGTTATAACGTAATAGTATACAGCGTTATACGTTATAACGTATTGCTACATAACGTTATACGTTATAACGTAACAGTATACAACGTTATACGTTAGAACGTAATGCTACATAACGTTATACGTTATAACGTAATAGTATACAACGTTATACGTTATAACGTAATGCTACATAACGTTATACGTCATAAGGTACTAGTATACAACGTTATACGTTATAACGTTGTGCTACATAACGTTATACGTTATAACGTAATAGTATACAACGTTATACATTATAACGTAATGCTACATAACGTTATACGTTATAACGTAATAGTATACAACGTTGTACGTTATAACGTAATGCTACATAACGTTATACGTTATAACGTAATAGTATACAACGTTATACGTTATAACGTAATGCTACATAACGTTATACGTTATAAGGTAATAGTATACAACGTTATATGTTATAGCATAATGCTACATAACGTTATACGTTATAACGTAATGCTACATAACGTTATACGTTATAAGGTAGTAGTATACAACGTTATACGTTATAACGTAATGCTACATAACGTTATACGTTATAAGGTACTAGTATACAACGTTATACGTTATAACGTCGTGCTACATAACGTTATACGTTATAACGTAATAGTATACAACGTTATACGTTATAACGTAATGCTACATAACGTTATACGTTATAACGTAATAGTATACAACGTTATACGTTATAACGTAATGCTACATAACGTTATACGTTATAACGTAATAGTATACAACGTTATACGTTATAACGTAATGCTACATAACGTTATACGTTATAAGGTAATAGTATATAACGTTATACGATATAACGTAGTGCAACATAACGTTATACGTTATAACGTATTAGAATACAACGTTATACGTTATAACGTAATGCTACATAACGTTATACGTTATAACGTAATAGTATACAACGTTATACGTTATAACGTAATGCTACATATCGTTATACGTTATAACGTAATAGTATACAACGTTATACGTTATAACGTAATGCTACATAACGTTATACGTTATAACGTAATAGTATACAACGTTATACGTTATAACGTAATGCTACATAACATTATACGTTATAAGGTAATAGTATATAACGTTACACGTTATAACGTAGTGCTACATAACGTTATACGTTATAACGTAATAGTATAAAACGTTATACGTTATAACGTAATGCTACATAACGTCATACGTTATAAGGTAATAGTATATAACGTATAACGTTAGATGGTGACAATATATAACGATATACGTTATAACGTAATGCTACATAACGTTATACGTTATAAGGTAACAGTATATAACGTTATACGGTAGAAGGTAATGCTACATAACGTAATACGTTATAAGGTAACAGTATACAACGTTATACGTTATAACCTAATGCTACATAACGTTAAACGTTATAAGGTAATAGTATACAACGTATAACGTTATAAGGTAAAAATATATAAGGATATACGTTATAACGTAATGCTACATAACGTTATACGTTCATAACGTGGTGCTACATAACGTTATACGTTATAACGTCGTGCTACATAATGTTATACGTTATAACGTAATAGTATACAACGTTATACGTTATAACGTAATGCTACATAACGTTATACGGTATAACGTAATAGTATACAACGTTATACGTTATAACGTAATGCTACATAACATTATACGTTATAAGGTTATAGTATACAACGTTATATGTTATAGCATAATGCTACATTACGATATACGTTATAACGTAATGCTACATAACGTTATACGTTATAACGTAATAGTATACGACGTTATACGTTATAACGTAATAGTATACAACGTTATACGTTATAACGTAATGCTACATGTCGTTATACGTTATAACGTAATAGTATACAACGTTATACGTTATAACGTAATGCTACATAACGTTATACGTTATAACGTAATAGTATACAACGTTATACGTTATAACGTAATGCTACAAATCGTTATACGTTATAACGTAATAGTATACAACGTTATACGTTATAACGTAATGCTACATAACGTTATACGTTATAAGGTAATAGTATATAACGTTACACGTTATAACGTAGTGCTACATAACGTTATACGTTATAACGTAATAGTATAAAACGTTATACGTTATAACGTAATGCTACATAACGTTATACGTTATAACGTAATAGTATACAACGTTATACGTTATAACGTAATGCTACATAACATTATACGTTATAAGGTTATAGTATACAACGTTATATGTTATAGCATAATGCTACATTACGTTATACGTTATAACGTAGTGCTACATAACGTTATACGTTATAACGTAATAGTATACAACGTTATACGTTATAACGTAATGCTACATATCGTTATACGTTATAACGTAATAGTATACAACGTTATACGTTATAACGTAATGCTACATAACGTTATACGTTATAACGTAATAGTATACAACGTTATACGTTATAACGTAATGCTACATAACGTTATACGTTATAACGTAATAGTATACAACGTTATACGTTATAACGTAATGCTACATAACGTTATACGTTATAAGGTAATAGTATACAACGTTATATGTTATAGCATAATGCTACATAACGTTATACGTTATAACGTGGTGCTACATAACGTTATACGTTATAACGTCGTGCTACATAATGTTATACGTTATAACGTAATAGTATACAACGTTATACGTTATAACGTAATGCTACATAACGTTATACGTTATAACGTAATAGTATACAACGTTCTACGTTATAACGTAATGCTACATAACATTATACGTTATAAGGTTATAGTATACAACGTTATATGTTATAGCATAATGCTACATTACGTTATACGTTATACCGTAGTGCTACATAACGTTATACGTTATAACGTAATAGTATACAAGGTTATACGTTATAACGTAATGCTACATATCGTTATACGTTATAAGGTAATAGTATACAACGTTATACGTTATAACGTAATGCTACATAACGTTATACGTTATAACGTAATGCTACATATCGTTATACGTTATAACGTAATAGTATACAACGTTATACGTTATAACGTAATGCTACATAACGTTATACGTTATAACGTCATAGTATACAACGTTATACGTTATAACGTAATGCTACATAACGTTATACGTCATAAGGTACTAGTATACAACGTTATACGTTATAACGTCGTGCTACATAACGTTATACGTTATAACGTAATAGTATACAACGTTATACGTTATAACGTAATAGTATACAACGTTATACGTTATAACGTAATAGTATACAACGTTATACGTTATAACGTAAATCTACATGACGTTATACGTTATAACGTAATAGTATACAACGTTGTACGTTATCACGTAATGCTACATAACGTTATACGTTATAACGTAATAGTATACAACGTTATACGTTATAACGTAATGCTACATAACGTTATACGTTATAAGGTAATAGTATACAACGTTATATGTTATAGAATAATGCTACATAACGTTATACGTTATAACGTAATGCTACATAACGTTATACGTTATAAGGTAGTAGTATACAACGTTATACGTTATAACGTAATGCTACATAACGTTATACGTTATAAGGTACTAGTATACAACGTTATACGTTATAACGTCGTGCTACATAACGTTATACGTTATAACGTAATAGTATACAACGTTATACGTTATAACGTAATGCTACATAACGTTATACGTTATAACGTAATAGTATACAACGTTATACGTTATAACGTAATGCTACATAACGTTATACGTTATAACGTAATAGTATACAACGTTATACGTTATAACGTAATGCTACATAACGTTATACGTTATAAGGTAATAGTATATAACGTTATACGATATAACGTAGTGCAACATAACGTTATACGTTATAACGTATTAGAATACAACGTTATACGTTATAACGTAATGCTACATAACGTTATACGTTATAACGTAATAGTATACAACGTTATACGTTATAACGTAATGCTACATATCGTTATACGTTATAACGTAATAGTATACAACGTTATACGTTATAACGTAATGCTACATAACGTTATACGTTATAACGTAATAGTATACAACGTTATACGTTATAACGTAATGCTACATAACATTATACGTTATAAGGTAATAGTATATAACGTTACACGTTATAACGTAGTGCTACATAACGTTATACGTTATAACGTAATAGTATAAAACGTTATACGTTATAACGTAATAGTATAAAACGTTATACGTTATAACGTAATGCTACATAACGTCATACGTTATAAGGTAATAGTATATAACGTATAACGTTAGATGGTGACAATATATAACGATATACGTTATAACGTAATGCTACATAACGTTATACGTTATAAGGTAACAGTATATAACGTTATACGGTAGAAGGTAATGCTACATAACGTAATACGTTATAAGGTAACAGTATACAACGTTATACGTTATAACCTAATGCTACATAACGTTAAACGTTATAAGGTAATAGTATACAACGTATAACGTTATAAGGTAAAAATATATAAGGATATACGTTATAACGTAATGCTACATAACGTTATACGTTCATAACGTGGTGCTACATAACGTTATACGTTATAACGTCGTGCTACATAATGTTATACGTTATAACGTAATAGTATACAACGTTATACGTTATAACGTAATGCTACATAACGTTATACGTTATAAGGTAATAGTATATAACGTTACACGTTATAACGTAGTGCTACATAACGTTATACGTTATAACGTAATAGTATAAAACGTTATACGTTATAACGTAATGCTACATAACGTTATACGTTATAACGTAATAGTATACGACGTTATACGTTATAACGTAATGCTACATAACATTATACGTTATAAGGTTATAGTATACAACGCTATATGTTATAGCATTATGCTACATTACGTTATACGTTATAACGTAGTGCTACATAACGTTATACGTTATAACGTAATAGTATACAACGTTATACGTTATAACGTAATGCTACATATCGTTATACGTTATAACGTAATAGTATACAACGTTATACGTTATAACGTAATGCTACATAACGTTATACGTTATAACGTAATAGTATACAACGTTATACGTTATAACGTAATGCTACATAACGTTATACGTTATAACGTAATAGTATACAACGTTATACGTTATAACGTAATGCTACATAACGTTATACGTTATAAGGTAATAGTATACAACGTTATATGTTATAGCATAATGCTACATAACGTTATACGTTATAACGTGGTGCTACATAACGTTATACGTTATAACGTCGTGCTACATAATGTTATACGTTATAACGTAATAGTATACAACGTTATACGTTATAACGTAATGCTACATAACGTTATACGTTATAACGTAATAGTATACAACGTTATACGTTATAACGTAATGCTACATAACATTATACGTTATAAGGTTATAGTATACAACGTTATATGTTATAGCATAATGCTACATTACGTTATACGTTATACCGTAGTGCTACATAACGTTATACGTTATAACGTAATAGTATAGAACGTTATACGTTATAACGTAATGCTACATAACGTTATACGTTATAACGTAATAGTATACAACGTTATACGTTATAACGTAATGCTACATAACGTTATACGCTATAAGGTAATAGTATATAACGTTTTACGTTATAGCGTAATGCTACATAACGTTATACGTTATAAGGTAATAGTATATAACGTTATACGTTATAACGTAATGCTACATAACGTAATACGTTAAAGGTAACAGTACATAGCGTTATACGATATAACGTAGTGCTACATAACGTTATACGTTATAACGTGGTGCTACATAACGTTATACGTTATAACGTCGTGCTACATAACGTTATACGTTATAACGTAATAGTATACAACGTTATACGTTATAACGTAATGCTACATAACGTTATACGTTATAAGGTAACAGTATACCACGTTATACGTTATAACGTAATGCTACATAACGTTATACGTTATAACGTAATAGTATACAACGTTATACGTTATAACGTAATGCTACATAACGTTATACGTTATAACGTAATAGTATACAACGAAATACGTTATAACGTAATGCTACATAACGTTATACGTTATAACGTAATAGTATACAACGTTATACATTATAACGTAATGCTACATAACGTTATACGTTACAACGTACTAGTATACAACGTTATACGATATAACGTAGTGCTACATAACGTTATACGTTATAACGTGGTGCTACATAACGTTATACGTTATAACGTCGTGCTACATAACGTTATACGTTATAACGTAATAGTATACAACGTTATACGTTATAACGTAATGCTACATAACGTTATACGTTATAACGTAATAGTATAGAACGTTATACGTTATAACGTAATGCTACATAACGTTATACGGTATAACGTAATAGTATACAACGTTATACGTTATAACGTAATGCTACATAACATTATACGTTATAAGGTTATAGTATACCACTTTATATGTTATAGCATAATGCTACATAACGTTATACGTTATAACGTAATGCTACATAACGTTATACGTTATAAGGTAGTAGTATACAACGTTATACGTTATAACGTAATGCTACATAACGTTATACGTTATAACGTACTAGTATACAACCTTATACGTTATAACGTCGTGCTACATAACGTTATACGTTATAACGTAATAGTATACAACGTTATACGTTATAACGTCGTGCTACATAACGTTATACGTTATAACGTAATAGTATACAACGTTATACGTTATAGCATAATGCTACATAACGTTATACGTTATAACGTAATGCTACATAACGTTATACGTTATAACGTCGTGCTACATAACGTTATACGTTATAACGTAATATTATACAACGTTATACGTTATAACGTAATGCTACATAACGTTATACGTTATAACGTACTAGTATACAACGTTATACGTTATAACGTCGTGCTACATAACGTTATACGTTATAACGTAATAGTATACAACGTTATACGTTATAACGTAATGCTACATAACGTTATACGTTATAACGTAATGCTACATAACGTTATACGTTATAAGGTAACAGTATATAACGTTATACGTTAGAAGGTAATGCTACATAACGTAATACGTTATAAGGTAACAGTATACAACGTTATACGTTATAACCTAATGCTACATAACGTTAAACGTTATAAGGTAATAGTATACAACGTATAACGTTATAAGGTAACAATATATAAGGATATACGTTATAACGTAATGCTACATAACGTTATACGTTATAAGGTAATAGTATATAACGTTATACGTTATAGCGTAATGCTACATAACGTTATAGGTTTTAAGGTAATTGTATATAACGTTATACGTTATAACGTAATGCTACATAACATTATACGTTATAACGTGGTGCTACATAACGTTATACGTTATAACGTCGTGCTACATAATGTTATACGTTATAACGTAATAGTATACAACGTTATACGTTATAACGTAATGCTACATAACGTTATACGTTATAACGTAATAGTATACAACGTTATACATTATAACGTAATGCTACATAACATTATACGTTATAAGGTTATAGTATACAACGTTATATGTTATAGCATAATGCTACATTACGTTATACGTTATAACGTTGTGCTACATAACGTTATACGTTATAACGTAATAGTATACAACGTTATACGTTATAACGTAATGCTACATATCGTTATACGTTATAACGTAATAGTATACAACGTTATACGTTATAACGTAATGCGACATAACGTTATACGTTATAACGTAATAGTATACAACGTTATACTTTATAACGTAATGCTACATATCGTTATACGTTATAACGTAATAGTATACAACGTTATACGTTATAACGTAATGCTACATAACGTTATACGTTATAACGTCATAGTATACAACGTTATACGTTATAACGTAATGCTACATAACGTTATACGTCATAAGGTACTAGTATACAACGTTATACGTTATAACGTCGTGCTACATAACGTTATACGTTATAACGTAATAGTATACAACGTTATACGTTATAACGTAAATCTACATAACGTTATACGTTATAACGTAATAGTATACAACGTTGTACGTTATAACGTAATGCTACATAACGTTATACGTTATAACGTAATAGTATACAACGTTATACGTTATATCGTAATGCTACATAACGTTATACGATATAAGGTAATAGTATATAACGATATACGTTATAACGTAGTAGTATAAACGTTATACGTTATAACGTAATGCTACATAACGTTATACGTTATAAGGTAATAGTATACAACGTTATATGTTATAGCATAATGCTACATAACGTTATACGTTATAACGTAATGCTACATAACGTTATACGTTATAAGGTAGTAGTATACAACGTTATACGTTATAACGTAATGCTACATAACGTTATAGGTTATAAGGTACTAGTATACAACGTTATACGTTATAGCGTCGTGCTACATAACGTTATACGTTATAACGTAATAGTATACAACGTTATACGTTATAACGTAATGCTACATAACGTTATACGTTATAACGTAATAGTATACAACGTTATACGTTATAACGTAATGCTACATAACGATATACGTTATAAGGTAACAGTATATAACGTTATACGTTATAACGTAATGCTACATAACGTTATACGTTATAAGGTAGTAGTATACAACGTTATACGTTATAACGTAATGCTACATAACGTTATACGTTATAAGGTAAGCGTATATAACGTTATACGTTATGGCGAAATGCTACATAACATTATACGTTATAAGGTAATAGTATATAACGTTATACGTTATAACGTAGTGCTACATAACGTTATACGTTATAACGTAATAGTATAAAACGTTATACGTTATAACGTAATGCTACATAACGTCATACGTTATAAGGTAATAGTATATAACGTTATACGTTATAACGTAGTGCTACATAACGTTATACGCTATAACGTAATAGTATACAACGTTATACGTTATAACGTAATGCTACATAACGTAATACGTTAAAGGTAACAGTACATAGCGTTATACGATATAACGTAGTGCTACATAACGTTATACGTTATAACGTGGTGCTACATAACGTTATACGTTATAACGTCGTGCTACATAACGTTATACGTTATAACGTAATAGTATACAACGTTATACGTTATAACGTAATGCTACATAACGTTATACGTTATAAGGTAACAGTATACCACGTTATACGTTATAACGTAATGCTACATAACGTTATACGTTATAACGTAATAGTATACAACGTTATACGTTATAACGTAATGCTACATAACGTTATACGTTATAACGTAATAGTATACAACGAAATACGTTATAACGTAATGCTACATAACGTTATACGTTATAACGTAATAGTATACAACGTTATACATTATAACGTAATGCTACATAACGTTATACGTTACAACGTACTAGTATACAACGTTATACGATATAACGTAGTGCTACATAACGTTATACGTTATAACGTGGTGCTACATAACGTTATACGTTATAACGTCGTGCTACATAACGTTATACGTTATAACGTAATAGTATACAACGTTATACGTTATAACGTAATGCTACATAACGTTATACGTTATAACGTAATAGTATAGAACGTTATACGTTATAACGTAATGCTACATAACGTTATACGGTATAACGTAATAGTATACAACGTTATACGTTATAACGTAATGCTACATAACATTATACGTTATAAGGTTATAGTATACCACTTTATATGTTATAGCATAATGCTACATAACGTTATACGTTATAACGTAATGCTACATAACGTTATACGTTATAAGGTAGTAGTATACAACGTTATACGTTATAACGTAATGCTACATAACGTTATACGTTATAACGTACTAGTATACAACCTTATACGTTATAACGTCGTGCTACATAACGTTATACGTTATAACGTAATAGTATACAACGTTATACGTTATAACGTCGTGCTACATAACGTTATACGTTATAACGTAATAGTATACAACGTTATACGTTATAGCATAATGCTACATAACGTTATACGTTATAACGTAATGCTACATAACGTTATACGTTATAACGTCGTGCTACATAACGTTATACGTTATAACGTAATATTATACAACGTTATACGTTATAACGTAATGCTACATAACGTTATACGTTATAACGTACTAGTATACAACGTTATACGTTATAACGTCGTGCTACATAACGTTATACGTTATAACGTAATAGTATACAACGTTATACGTTATAACGTAATGCTACATAACGTTATACGTTATAACGTAATGCTACATAACGTTATACGTTATAAGGTAACAGTATATAACGTTATACGTTAGAAGGTAATGCTACATAACGTAATACGTTATAAGGTAACAGTATACAACGTTATACGTTATAACCTAATGCTACATAACGTTAAACGTTATAAGGTAATAGTATACAACGTATAACGTTATAAGGTAACAATATATAAGGATATACGTTATAACGTAATGCTACATAACGTTATACGTTATAAGGTAATAGTATATAACGTTATACGTTATAGCGTAATGCTACATAACGTTATAGGTTTTAAGGTAATTGTATATAACGTTATACGTTATAACGTAATGCTACATAACATTATACGTTATAACGTGGTGCTACATAACGTTATACGTTATAACGTCGTGCTACATAATGTTATACGTTATAACGTAATAGTATACAACGTTATACGTTATAACGTAATGCTACATAACGTTATACGTTATAACGTAATAGTATACAACGTTATACATTATAACGTAATGCTACATAACATTATACGTTATAAGGTTATAGTATACAACGTTATATGTTATAGCATAATGCTACATTACGTTATACGTTATAACGTAGTGCTACATAACGTTATACGTTATAACGTAATAGTATACAACGTTATACGTTATAACGTAATGCTACATATCGTTATACGTTATAACGTAATAGTATACAACGTTATACGTTATAACGTAATGCGACATAACGTTATACGTTATAACGTAATAGTATACAACGTTATACTTTATAACGTAATGCTACATATCGTTATACGTTATAACGTAATAGTATACAACGTTATACGTTATAACGTAATGCTACATAACGTTATACGTTATAACGTCATAGTATACAACGTTATACGTTATAACGTAATGCTACATAACGTTATACGTCATAAGGTACTAGTATACAACGTTATACGTTATAACGTCGTGCTACATAACGTTATACGTTATAACGTAATAGTATACAACGTTATACGTTATAACGTAAATCTACATAACGTTATACGTTATAACGTAATAGTATACAACGTTGTACGTTATAACGTAATGCTACATAACGTTATACGTTATAACGTAATAGTATACAACGTTATACGTTATATCGTAATGCTACATAACGTTATACGATATAAGGTAATAGTATATAACGATATACGTTATAACGTAGTAGTATAAACGTTATACGTTATAACGTAATGCTACATAACGTTATACGTTATAAGGTAATAGTATACAACGTTATATGTTATAGCATAATGCTACATAACGTTATACGTTATAACGTAATGCTACATAACGTTATACGTTATAAGGTAGTAGTATACAACGTTATACGTTATAACGTAATGCTACATAACGTTATAGGTTATAAGGTACTAGTATACAACGTTATACGTTATAGCGTCGTGCTACATAACGTTATACGTTATAACGTAATAGTATACAACGTTATACGTTATAACGTAATGCTACATAACGTTATACGTTATAACGTAATAGTATACAACGTTATACGTTATAACGTAATGCTACATAACGATATACGTTATAAGGTAACAGTATATAACGTTATACGTTATAACGTAATGCTACATAACGTTATACGTTATAAGGTAGTAGTATACAACGTTATACGTTATAACGTAATGCTACATAACGTTATACGTTATAAGGTAAGCGTATATAACGTTATACGTTATGGCGAAATGCTACATAACATTATACGTTATAAGGTAATAGTATATAACGTTATACGTTATAACGTAGTGCTACATAACGTTATACGTTATAACGTAATAGTATAAAACGTTATACGTTATAACGTAATGCTACATAACGTCATACGTTATAAGGTAATAGTATATAACGTTATACGTTATAACGTAGTGCTACATAACGTTATACGCTATAACGTAATAGTATACAACGTTATACGTTATAACGTAATGCTACATAACGTTATACGTTATAACGTCGTGCTACGTAACGTTATACGTTATAACGTAATAGTATACAACGTTATATGTTATAGCATAATGCTACATAACGTTATATGTTATAACGTAATGCTATCTAACGTTATACGTTATAACGTTATAGCATAAACGTTATACGATATAACGTAGTGCTACATAACGTTATACGTTATAACGTAGTGCTACATAACGTTATACGTTATAAGGTAATAGTATATAACGTTATACGTTATAACGTAGTGCTACATAACGTTATACGTTATAACGTAATAGTATACAACGTCATACGTTATAACGTAATGCTACATAACGTTATACGTTATATCGTAATAGTATACAACGTTATACGTTATAACGTAATGCTACATAACGTTATACGTTATAAGGTAATAGTATACAACGTTATATGTTATAGCATAATGCTACATAACGTTATACGTTATAACGTAATGCTACATAACGTTATACGTTATAAGGTAGTAGTATACAACGTTATACGTTATAACGTAATGCTACATAACGTTATACGTTATAACGTAATAGTATACAACGTTATACGTTATAACGTAATGCTACATATCGTTATACGTTATAACGTAATAGTATACAACGTTATACGTTATAACGTAATGCTACATAACGTTATACGTTATAACGTAATAGTATACAACGTTATACGTTATAACGTAATGCTACATAACGTTATACGTTATAACGTAATAGTATACAACGAAATACGTTATAACGTAATGCTACATAACGTTATACGTTATAAGGTAATAGTATATAACGTTATACGTTATAGCGTAATGCTACATAACGTTATACGTTATAAGGTAATAGTATATAACGTTATATGTTATAACGTAATGCTACATAACGTAATACGTTATAAGGTAACAGTACATAGCGTTATACGATATAACGTAGTGCCACATAACGTTATACGTTATAACGTGGTGCTACATAACGTTATACGTTATAACGTCGTGCTACATAACGTTATACGTTATAACGTAATAGTATACAACGTTATACGTTATAACGTAATGCTACATAACGTTATACGTTATAACGTAATAGTATACAACGTTATACGTTATAACGTAATGCTATCTAACGTTATACGTTATAACGTAATAGTATACAACGTTATACGTTATAACGTAATGCTACATAACATTATACGTTATAAGGTTATAGTATACAACGTTATATGTTATAGCATAATGCTACATAACGCTATACGTCATAACGTAATGCCACATAACGTTATACGTTATAAGGTAGTAGTATACAACGTTATACGTTATAACGTAATGCTACATAACGTTATACGGTATAACGTAATGGTATACAACGTTATACGTTATAACGTAATGCTACATAACATTATACGTTATAAGGTTATAGTATACAACGTTATATGTTATAGCATAATGCTACATAACGTTATACGTTATAACGTAATGCTACATAACATTATACGTTATAAGGTTATAGTATACAACGTTATATGTTATAGCATAATGCTACATAACGTTATACGTTATAACGTAATGCTACATAACGTTATACGTTATAACGTAATAGTATACAACGTTATACGTTATAACGTAATGCTACATAACGTTATACGTTATAAGGTAATAGTATATAACGTTTTACGTTATAGCGTAATGCTACATAACGTTATACGTTATAAGGTAATAGTATATAACGTTATACGTCATAACGTAATGCTACATAACGTAATACGTTATAAGGTAACAGTACATAGCGTTATACGATATAACGTAGTGCTACATAACGTTATACGTTATAACGTGGTGCTACATAACGTTATACGTTATAACGTCGTGCTACATAACGTTATACGTTATAACGTAATAGTATACAACGTTATACGTTATAACGTAATGCTACATAACGTTATACGTTATAAGGTAATAGTATACCACGTTATACGTTATAACGTAATGCTACATAACGTTATACGTTATAACGTAATAGTATACAACGTTATACGTTATAACGTAATGCTACATAACGTTATACGATATAAGGTAATAGTATATAACGATATACGTTATAACGTAGTGCTACATAACGTTATACGTTATAAGGTAAGAGTATATAACGTTATACGTTATAACGTAATGCTATCTAACGTTATACGTTATAACGTAATAGTATAAACGTTATACGTTATAACGTAGTAGTATAAACGTTATACGTTATAACGTAATGCTACATAACGTTATACGTTATAAGGTAATAGTATACAACGTTATATGTTATAGCATAATGCTACATAACGTTATACGTTATAACGTAATGCTACATAACGTTATACGTTATAAGGTAGTAGTATACAACGTTATACGTTATAACGTAATGCTACATAACGTTATAGGTTATGAGGTACTAGTATACAACGTTATACGTTATAGCGTCGTGCTACATAACGTTATACGTTATAACGTAATAGTATACAACGTTATACGTTATAACGTAATGCTACATAACGTTATACGTTATAACGTAATAGTATACAACGTTATACGTTATAACGTAATGCTACATAACGATATACGTTATAAGGTAACAGTTTATAACGTTATACGTTATAACGTAATGCTACATAACGTTATACGTTATAAGGTAGTAGTATACAACGTTATACGTTATAACGTAATGCTACATAACGTTATACGTTATAAGGTAAGCGTATATAACGTTATACGTTATGGCGTAATGCTACATAACATTATACGTTATAAGGTAATAGTATATAACGTTATACGTTATAACGTAGTGCTACATAACGTTATACGTTATAACGTAATAGTATAAAACGTTATACGTTATAACGTAATGCTACATAACGTCATACGTTATAAGGTAATAGTATATAACGTTATACGTTATAACGTAGTGCTACATAACGTTATACGCTATAACGTACTAGTATACAACGTTATACGTTATAACGTAATGCTACATAACGTTATACGTTATAACGTCGTGCTACGTAACGTTATACGTTATAACGTAATGCTACATAACGTTATACGTTATAACGTAATAGTATACAACGTTATACTTTATAACGTAATGCTACATATCGTTATACGTTATAACGTAATAGTATACAACGTTATACGTTATAACGTAATGCTACATAACGTTATACGTTATAACGTAATAGTATACAACGTTATACGTTATAACGTAATGCTACATAACGTTATACGTTATAACGTAATAGTATACAACGAAATACGTTATAACGTAATGCTACATAACGTTATACGTTATAAGGTAATAGTATATAACGTTATACGTTATAGCGTAATGCTACATAACGTTATACGTTATAAGGTAATAGTATATAACGTTATATGTTATAACGTAATGCTACATAACGTAATACGTTATAAGGTAACAGTACATAGCGTTATACGATATAACGTAGTGCCACATAACGTTATACGTTATAACGTGGTGCTACATAACGTTATACGTTATAACGTCGTGCTACATAACGTTATACGTTATAACGTAATAGTATACAACGTTATACGTTATAACGTAATGCTACATAACGTTATACGTTATAACGTAATAGTATACAACGTTATACGTTATAACGTAATGCTATCTAACGTTATACGTTATAACGTAATAGTATACAACGTTATACGTTATAACGTAATGCTACATAACATTATACGTTATAAGGTTATAGTATACAACGTTATATGTTATAGCATAATGCTACATAACGCTATACGTCATAACGTAATGCTACATAACGTTATACGTTATAAGGTAGTAGTATACAACGTTATACGTTATAACGTAATGCTACATAACGTTATACGGTATAACGTAATAGTATACAACGTTATACGTTATAACGTAATGCTACATAACATTATACGTTATAAGGTTATAGTATACAACGTTATATGTTATAGCATAATGCTACATAACGTTATACGTTATAACGTAATGCTACATAACGTTATACGTTATAAGGTAGTAGTATACAACGTTATACGTTATAACGTAATGCTACATAACGTTATACGTTATAACGTACTAGTATACAACGTTATACGATATAACGTCGTGCTACATAACGTTATACGTTATAACGTAATAGTATACAACGTTATACGTTATAACGTCGTGCTACATAACGCTATACGTTATAACGTAATAGTATACAACGTTATACGTTATAGCATAATGCTACATAACGTTATACGTTATAACGTAATGCTACATAACGTTATACGTTATAACGTAATAGTATACAACGTTATACGTTATAACGTCGTGCTACATAACGTTATACGTTATAACGTAATAGTATACAACGTTATACGTTATAACGTAATGCTACATAACGTTATACGTTATAACGTACTAGTATACAACGTTATACGTTATAACGTCGTGCTACATAACGTTATACGTTATAACGTAATAGTATACAACGTTATACGTTATAACGTAATGCTACATAACGTTATACGTTATAACGTAATAGTATACAACGTTATACGTTATAACGTAATGCTACATAACGTTATACGTCATAAGGTACTAGTATACAACGTTATACGTTATAACGTTGTGCTACATAACGTTATACGTTATAACGTAATAGTATACAACGTTATACGTTATAACGTAATGCTTCATAACGTTATACGTTATAACGTAATAGTATACAACGTTGTACGTTATAACGTAATGCTACATAACGTTATACGTTATAACGTAATAGTATACAACGTTATACGTTATAACGTAATGCTACATAACGTTATACGTTATAAGGTAATAGTATACAACGTTATATGTTATAGCATAATGCTACATAACGTTATACGTTATAACGTAATGCTACATAACGTTATACGTTATAAGGTAGTAGTATACAACGTTATACGTTATAACGTAATGCTACATAACGTTATACGTTATAAGGTACTAGTATACAACGTTATACGTTATAACGTCGTGCTACATAACGTCATACGTTATAACGTAATAGTATACAACGTTATACGTTATAACGTAATGCTACATAACGTTATACGTTATAACGTAATAGTATACAACGTTATACGTTATAACGTAATGCTACATAACGTTATACGTTATAACGTAATAGTATACAACGTTATACGTTATAACGTAATGCTACATAACGTTATACGTTATAAGGTAATAGTATATAACGTTATACGATATAACGTAGTGCAACATAACGTTATACGTTATAACGTAATAGAATACAACGTTATACGTTATAACGTAATGCTACATAACGTTATACGTTATAACGTAATAGTATACAACGTTATACGTTATAACGTAATGCTACATATCGTTATACGTTATAACGTAATAGTATACAACGTTATACGTTATAACGTAATGCTACATAACGTTATACGTTATAACGTAATAGTATACAACGTTATACGTTATAACGTAATGCTACATAACATTATACGTTATAAGGTAATAGTATATAACGTTACACGTTATAACGTAGTGCTACATAACGTTATACGTTATAACGTAATAGTATAAAACGTTATACGTTATAACGTAATGCTACATAACGTCATACGTTATAAGGTAATAGTATATAACGTATAACGTTAGATGGTAACAATATATAACGATATACGTTATAACGTAATGCTACATAACGTTATACGTTATAAGGTAACAGTATATAACGTTATACGGTAGAAGGTAATGCTACATAACGTAATACGTTATAAGGTAACAGTATACAACGTTATACGTTATAACCTAATGCTACATAACGTTATACGTTATAAGGTAATTGTATATAACGTTATACGTTATAACGTAATGCTACATAACATTATACGTTCATAACGTGGTGCTACATAACGTTATACGTTATAACGTCGTGCTACATAATGTTATACGTTATAACGTAATAGTATACAACGTTATACGTTATAACGTAATGCTACATAACGTTATACGTTATAACGTAATAGTATACAACGTTATACGTTATAACGTAATGCTACATAACATTATACGTTATAAGGTTATAGTATACAACGCTATATGTTATAGCATAATGCTACATTACGTTATACGTTATAACGTAATGCTACATAACGTTATACGTTATAACGTAATAGTATACAACGTTATACGTTATAACGTAATAGTATACAACGTTATACGTTATAACGTAATGCTACATATCGTTATACGTTATAACGTAATAGTATACAACGTTATACGTTATAACGTAATGCTACATAACGTTATACGTTATAACGTAATAGTATACAACGTTATACGTTATAACGTAATGCTACAAATCGTTATACGTTATAACGTAATAGTATACAACGTTATACGTTATAACGTAATGCTACATAACGTTATACGTTATAAGGTAATAGTATATAACGTTACACGTGACAACGTAGTGCTACATAACGTTATACGTTATAACGTAGTAGTATAAAACGTTATACGTTATAACGTAATGCTACATAACGTTATACGTTATAACGTAATAGTATACAACGTTATACGTTATAACGTAATGCTACATAACATTATACGTTATAAGGTTATAGTATACAACGTTATATGTTATAGCATAATGCTACATTACGTTATACGTTATAACGTAATAGTATACAACGTTATACGTTATAACGTAATGCTACATATCATTATACGTTATAAGGTTATAGTATACAACGTTATATGTTATAGCATAATGCTACATTACGTTATACGTTATAACGTAGTGCTACATAACGTTATACGTTATAACGTAATAGTATACAACGTTATACGTAATAACGTAATGCTACATAACGTTATACGTTATAACGTAATAGTATACAACGTTATACGTTATAACGTAATGCTACATAACATTATACGTTATAAGGTTATAGTATACAACGTTATATGTTATAGCATAATGCTACATTACGTTATACGTTATAACGTAGTGCTACATAACGTTATACGTTATAACGTAATAGTATACAACGTTATACGTTATAACGTAATGCTACATAACGTTATACGTTATAAGGTTATAGTATACAACGTTATATGTTATAGCATAATGCTACATAACGTTATACGTTATAACGTGGTGCTACATAACGTTATACGTTATAACGTCGTGCTACATAATGTTATACGTTATAACGTAATAGTATACAACGTTATACGTAATAACGTAATGCTACATAACGTTATACGTTATAACGTAATAGTATACAACGTTATACGTTATAACGTAATGCTACATAACATTATACGTTATAAGGTTATAGTATACAACGTTATATGTTATAGCATAATGCTACATTACGTTATACGTTATAACGTAGTGCTACATAACGTTATACGTTATAACGTAATAGTATACAACGTTATACGTTATAACGTAATGCTACATATCGTTATACGTTATAACGTAATAGTATACAACGTTATACGTTATAACGTAATGCTACATAACGTTATACGTTATAACGTAATAGTATACAACGTTATACGTTATAACGTAATGCTACATATCGTTATACGTTATAACGTAATAGTATACAACGTTATACGTTATAACGTAATGCTACATAACGTTATACGTTATAACGTCATAGTATACAACGTTATACGTTATAACGTAATGCTACATAACGTTATACGTCATAAGGTACTAGTATACAACGTTATACGTTATAACGTCGTGCTACATAACGTTATACGTTATAACGTAATAGTATACAACGTTATACGTTATAACGTAATAGTATACAACGTTATACGTTATAACGTAAATCTACATGACGTTATACGTTATAACGTAATAGTATACAACGTTGTACGTTATAACGTAATGCTACATAACGTTATACGTTATAACGTAATAGTATACAACGTTATACGTTATAACGTAATGCTACATAACGTTATACGTTATAAGGTAATAGTATACAACGTTATATGTTATAGCATAATGCTACATAACGTTATACGTTATAACGTAATGCTACATAACGTTATACGTTATAAGGTAGTAGTATACAACGTTATACGTTATAACGTAATGCTACATAACGTTATACGTTATAAGGTACTAGTATACAACGTTATACGTTATAACGTCGTGCTACATAACGTCATACGTTATAACGTAATAGTATACAACGTTATACGTTATAACGTAATGCTACATAACGTTATACGTTATAACGTAATAGTATAGAACGTTATACGTTATAACGTAATGCTACATAACGTTATACGTTATAACGTAATAGTATACAACGTTATACGTTATAAGGTAATGCTACATAACGTTATACGCTATAAGGTAATAGTATATAACGTTTTACGTTATAGCGTAATGCTACATAACGTTATACGTTATAAGGTAATAGTATATAACGTTATACGTTATAACGTAATGCTACATAACGTAATACGTTATAAGGTAACAGTACATAGCGTTATACGATATAACGTAGTGCTACATAACGTTATACGTTATAACGTGGTGCTACATAACGTTATACGTTATAACGTCGTGCTACATAACGTTATACGTTATAACGTAATAGTATATAACGTTACACGTTATAACGTAGTGCTACATAACGTTATACGTTATAACGTAATAGTATAAAACGTTATACGTTATAACGTAATGCTACATAACGTCATACGTTATAAGGTAATAGTATATAACGTATAACGTTAGATGGTAACAATATATAACGATATACGTTATAACGTAATGCTACATAACGTTATACGTTATAAGGTAACAGTATATAACGTTATACGGTAGAAGGTAATGCTACATAACGTAATACGTTATAAGGTAACAGTATACAACGTTATACGTTATAACCTAATGCTACATAACGTTAAACGTTATAAGGTAATAGTATATAACGTTTTACGTTATAGCGTAATGCTACATAACGTTATACATTATAACGTAATAGTATACAACGTTATACGTTATAACGTAATGCTACATAACGTTATACGTTATAACGTAATAGTATACAACGAAATACGTTATAACGTAATGCTACATAACGTTATACGTTATAAGGTAATAGTATATAACGTTATACGTTATAGCGTAATGCTACATAACGTTATACGTTATAAGGTAATAGTATATAATGTTATATGTTATAACGTCGTGCTACATAACGTTATACGTTATAACGTAATAGTATACAACGTTATACATTATAACGTAATGCTACATAACGTTATACGTTATAACGTACTAGTATACAACGTTATACGATATAACGTAGTGCTACATAACGTTATACGTTATAACGTGGTGCTACATAACGTTATACGTTATAACGTAATAGTATATAACGTTACACGTTATAACGTAGTGCTACATAACGTTATACGTTATAACGTAATAGTATAAAACGTTATACGTTATAACGTAATGCTACATAACGTCATACGTTATAAGGTAATAGTATATAACGTATAACGTTAGATGGTAACAATATATAACGATATACGTTATAACGTAATGCTACATAACGTTATACGTTATAAGGTAACAGTATATAACGTTATACGGTAGAAGGTAATGCTACATAACGTAATACGTTATAAGGTAACAGTATACAACGTTATACGTTATAACCTAATGCTACATAACGTTAAACGTTATAAGGTAATAGTATACAACGTATAACGTTATAAGGTAAAAATATATAAGGATATACGTTATAACGTAATGCTACATAACGTTATACGTTATAAGGTAATAGTATATAACGTTATACGTTATAGCGTAATGCTACATAACGTTATACGTTATAAGGTAATTGTATATAACGTTATACGTTATAACGTAATGCTACATAACATTATACGTTCATAACGTGGTGCTACATAACGTTATACGTTATAACGTCGTGCTACATAATGTTATACGTTATAACGTAATAGTATACAACGTTATACGTTATAACGTAATGCTACATAACGTTATACGTTATAACGTAATAGTATACAACGTTATACGTTATAACGTAATGCTACACAACATTATACGTTATAAGGTTATAGTATACAACGTTATATGTTATAGCATAATGCTACATTACGTTATACGTTATAACGTAATGCTACATAACGTTATACGTTATAACGTAATAGTATACAACGTTATACGTTATAACGTAATAGTATACAACGTTATACGTTATAACGTAATGCTACATATCGTTATACGTTATAACGTAATAGTATACAACGTTATACGTTATAACGTAATGCTACATAACGTTATACGTTATAACGTAATAGTATACAACGTTATACGTTATAACGTAATGCTACAAATCGTTATACGTTATAACGTAATAGTATACAACGTTATACGTTATAACGTAATGCTACATAACGTTATACGTTATAAGGTAATAGTATATAACGTTACACGTTATAACGTAGTGCTACATAACGTTATACGTTATAACGTAATAGTATAAAACGTTATACGTTATAACGTAATGCTACATAACGTTATACGTTATAACGTAATAGTATACAACGTTATACGTTATAACGTAATGCTACATAACATTATACGTTATAAGGTTATAGTATACAACGTTATATGTTATAGCATAATGCTACATTACGTTATACGTTATAACGTAGTGCTACATAACGTTATACGTTATAACGTAATAGTATACAACGTTATACGTTATAACGTAATGCTACATATCGTTATACGTTATAACGTAATAGTATACAACGTTATACGTTATAACGTAATAGTATACAACGTTATACGTTATAACGTAATGCTACATAACGTTATACGTTATAACGTAATAGTATACAACGTTATACGTTATAACGTAATGCTACATAACGTTATACGTTATAACGTAATAGTATACAACGTTATACGTTATAACGTAATGCTACATAACGTTATACGTTATAAGGTAATAGTATACAACGTTATATGTTATAGCATAATGCTACATAACGTTATACGTTATAACGTGGTGCTACATAACGTTATACGTTATAACGTCGTGCTACATAATGTTATACGTTATAACGTAATAGTATACAACGTTATACGTTATAACGTAATGCTACATAACGTTATACGTTATAACGTAATAGTATACAACGTTATACGTTATAACGTAATGCTACATAACATTATACGTTATAAGGTTATAGTATACAACGTTATATGTTATAGCATAATGCTACATTACGTTATACGTTATAACGTAGTGCTACATAACGTTATACGTTATAACGTAATAGTATACAACGTTATACGTTATAACGTAATGCTACATATCGTTATACGTTATAACGTAATAGTATACAACGTTATACGTTATAACGTAATGCTACATAACGTTATACGTTATAACGTAATAGTATACAACGTTATACGTTATAACGTAATGCTACATATCGTTATACGTTATAACGTAATAGTATACAACGTTATACGTTATAACGTAATGCTACATAACGTTATACGTTATAACGTCATAGTATACAACGTTATACGTTATAACGTAATGCTACATAACGTTATACGTCATAAGGTACTAGTATACAACGTTATACGTTATAACGTCGTGCTACATAACGTTATACGTTATAACGTAATAGTATACAACGTTATACGTTATAACGTAATGCTACATAACGTTATACGTTATAAGGTAATAGTATACAACGTTATATGTTATAGCATAATGCTACATAACGTTATACGTTATAACGTGGTGCTACATAACGTTATACGTTATAACGTCGTGCTACATAATGTTATACGTTATAACGTAATAGTATACAACGTTATACGTTATAACGTAATGCTACATAACGTTATACGTTATAACGTAATAGTATACAACGTTATACGTTATAACGTAATGCTACATAACATTATACGTTATAAGGTTATAGTATACAACGTTATATGTTATAGCATAATGCTACATTACGTTATACGTTATAACGTAGTGCTACATAACGTTATACGTTATAACGTAATAGTATACAACGTTATACGTTATAACGTAATGCTACATATCGTTATACGTTATAACGTAATAGTATACAACGTTATACGTTATAACGTAATGCTACATAACGTTATACGTTATAACGTAATAGTATACAACGTTATACGTTATAACGTAATGCTACATATCGTTATACGTTATAACGTAATAGTATAGAACGTTATACGTTATAACGTAATGCTACATAACGTTATACGTTATAACGTAATAGTATACAACGTTATACGTTATAACGTAATGCTACATAACGTTATACGTTATAAGGTAATAGTATACAACGTTATAGGTTATGGCGTAATGCTACATAACGTTATACGTTATAACGTAATGCTACATAACGTTATACGTTATAAGGTAGTAGTATACAACGTTATACGTTATAACGTAATGCTACATAACGTTATACGTTATAAGGTAATAGTATACAACGTTATATGTTATAGCATAATGCTACATAACGTTATACGTTATAACGTGGTGCTACATAACGTTATACGTTATAACGTCGTGCTACATAACGTTATACGTTATAACGTAATAGTATACAACGTTATACGTTATAACGTAATGCTACATAACGTTATACGTTATAAGGTAACAGTATACCACGTTATACGTTATAACGTAATGCTACATAACGTTATACGTTATAACGTAATAGTATACAACGTTATACGTTTTAACGTAATGCTACATAACGTTATACGTTATAACGTAATAGTATACAACGAAATACGTTATAACGTAATGCTACATAACGTTATACGTTATAAGGTAATAGTATATAACGTTATACGTTATAACGTAATGCTACATAACGTTATACGTTATAAGGTAATAGTATATAATGTTATATGTTATAACGTCGTGCTACATAACGTTATACGTTATAACGTAATAGTATACAACGTTATACGTTATAACGTAATGCTACATAACGTTATACGTTATAACGTAATAGTATACAACGTTATACGATATAACGTAATGCTACATATCGTTATACGTTATAACGTAATAGTATACAACGTTATACGTTATAACGTAATGCTACATAACGTTATACGTTATAACGTAATAGTATACAACGTTATACGTTATAACGTAATGCTACATAACGTAATACGTTATAAGGTAACAGTACATAGCGTTATACGATATAACGTAGCGCTACATAACGTTATACGTTATAACGTGGTGCTACATAACGTTATACGTTATAACGTCGTGCTACATAACGTTATACGTTATACCGTAATAGTATACAACGTTATACGTTATAACGTAATGCTACATAACGTTATACGTTATAACGTAATAGTATACAACGTTATACGTTATAACGTCGTGCTACATAACGTTATACGTTATACCGTAATAGTATACAACGTTATACGTTATAACGTAATGCTACATAACGTTATACGTTATAAGGTAATAGTATACAACGTTATGTGTTATAGCATAATGCTACGTAACGTTATACGTTATAACGTAATGCTACATAACGTTATACGTTATAAGGTAGTAGTATACAACGTTATACGTTATAACGTAATGCTACATAACGTTATACGTTATAAGGTACTAGTATACAACGTTATACGTTATAACGTCGTGCTACATAACGTTATACGTTATAACGTAATAGTATACAACGTTATACGTTATAACGTAATGCTACATAACGTTATACGTTATAACGTAATAGTATACAACGTTATACGTTATAACGTAATGCTACATAACGTTATACGTTATAACGTAATAGTATACAACGTTATACGTTATAACGTAATGCTACATAACGTTATACGTTATAAGGTAATAGTATATAACGTTATACGATATAACGTAGTGCAACATAACGTTATACGTTATAACGTAATAGAATACAACGTTATACGTTATAACGTAATGCTACATAACGTTATACGTTATAACGTAATAGTATACAACGTTATACGTTATAACGTAATGCTACATATCGTTATACGTTATAACGTAATAGTATACAACGTTATACGTTATAACGTAATGCGACATAACGTTATACGTTATAACGTAATAGTATACAACGTTATACGTTATAACGTAATGCTACATAACATTATACGTTATAAGGTAATAGTATATAACGTTACACGTTATAACGTAGTGCTACATAACGTTATACGTTATAACGTAATAGTATAAAACGTTATACGTTATAACGTAATGCTACATAACGTCATACGTTATAAGGTAATAGTATATAACGTATAACGTTAGATGGTAACAGTATATAACGATATACGTTATAACGTAATGCTACATAACGTTATACGTTATAAGGTAACAGTATATAACGTTATACGGTAGAAGGTAATGCTACATAACGTAATACGTTATAAGGTAACAGTATACAACGTTATACGTTATAACCTAACGCTACATAACGTTAAACGTTAGAAGGTAATAGTATACAACGTATAACGTTATAAGGTAACAATATATAAGGATATACGTTATAACGTAATGCTACATAACGTTATACGTTATAAGGTAATAGTATATAACGTTCTACGTTATAGCGTAATGCTACATAACGTTATACGTTATAAGGTAATTGTATATAACGTTATACGTTATAACGTAATGCTACATAACATTATACGTTATAAAGTGGTGCTACATAACGTTATACGTTATAACGTAGTGCTACATAACGTTATACGTTATAAGGTAGTAGTATACAACGTTATACGTTATAACGTAATGCTACATAACGTTATACGTTATAAGGTACTAGTATACAACGTTATACGTTATAACGTAATGCTACATAACGTTATACGTTATAACGTAATAGTATACAACGTTATACGTTATAACGTAATGCTACATAACGTTATACGTTATAAGGTAATAGTATACAACGTTATATGTTATGGCGTAATGCTACATAACGTTATACGTTATAACGTCGTGCTACATAACGTTATACGTTATAACGTAATAGTATACAACGTTATACGTTATAACGTAATGCTACATAACGTTATACGTTATAAGGTAACAGTATACCACGTTATACGTTATAACGTAATGCTACATAACGTTATACGTTATAACGTAATAGTATACAACGTTATACGTTTTAACGTAATGCTACATAACGTTATACGTTATAACGTAATAGTATACAACGAAATACGTTATAACGTAATGCTACATAACGTTATACGTTATAAGGTAATAGTATATAACGTTATACGTTATAACGTAATGCTACATAACGTTATACGTTATAAGGTAATAGTATATAATGTTATATGTTATAACGTCGTGCTACATAACGTTATACGTTATAACGTAATAGTATACAACGTTATACGTTATAACGTAATGCTACATAACGTTATACGTTATAACGTAATAGTATACAACGTTATACGATATAACGTAATGCTACATATCGTTATACGTTATAACGTAATAGTATACAACGTTATACGTTATAACGTAATGCTACATAACGTTATACGTTATAACGTAATAGTATACAACGTTATACGTTATAACGTAATGCTACATAACGTAATACGTTATAAGGTAACAGTACATAGCGTTATACGATATAACGTAGCGCTACATAACGTTATACGTTATAACGTGGTGCTACATAACGTTATACGTTATAACGTCGTGCTACATAACGTTATACGTTATACCGTAATAGTATACAACGTTATACGTTATAACGTAATGCTACATAACGTTATACGTTATAACGTAATAGTATACAACGTTATACGTTATAACGTCGTGCTACATAACGTTATACGTTATACCGTAATAGTATACAACGTTATACGTTATAACGTAATGCTACATAACGTTATACGTTATAAGGTAATAGTATACAACGTTATGTGTTATAGCATAATGCTACGTAACGTTATACGTTATAACGTAATGCTACATAACGTTATACGTTATAAGGTAGTAGTATACAACGTTATACGTTATAACGTAATGCTACATAACGTTATACGTTATAAGGTACTAGTATACAACGTTATACGTTATAACGTCGTGCTACATAACGTTATACGTTATAACGTAATAGTATACAACGTTATACGTTATAACGTAATGCTACATAACGTTATACGTTATAACGTAATAGTATACAACGTTATACGTTATAACGTAATGCTACATAACGTTATACGTTATAACGTAATAGTATACAACGTTATACGTTATAACGTAATGCTACATAACGTTATACGTTATAAGGTAATAGTATATAACGTTATACGATATAACGTAGTGCAACATAACGTTATACGTTATAACGTAATAGAATACAACGTTATACGTTATAACGTAATGCTACATAACGTTATACGTTATAACGTAATAGTATACAACGTTATACGTTATAACGTAATGCTACATATCGTTATACGTTATAACGTAATAGTATACAACGTTATACGTTATAACGTAATGCGACATAACGTTATACGTTATAACGTAATAGTATACAACGTTATACGTTATAACGTAATGCTACATAACATTATACGTTATAAGGTAATAGTATATAACGTTACACGTTATAACGTAGTGCTACATAACGTTATACGTTATAACGTAATAGTATAAAACGTTATACGTTATAACGTAATGCTACATAACGTCATACGTTATAAGGTAATAGTATATAACGTATAACGTTAGATGGTAACAGTATATAACGATATACGTTATAACGTAATGCTACATAACGTTATACGTTATAAGGTAACAGTATATAACGTTATACGGTAGAAGGTAATGCTACATAACGTAATACGTTATAAGGTAACAGTATACAACGTTATACGTTATAACCTAACGCTACATAACGTTAAACGTTAGAAGGTAATAGTATACAACGTATAACGTTATAAGGTAACAATATATAAGGATATACGTTATAACGTAATGCTACATAACGTTATACGTTATAAGGTAATAGTATATAACGTTCTACGTTATAGCGTAATGCTACATAACGTTATACGTTATAAGGTAATTGTATATAACGTTATACGTTATAACGTAATGCTACATAACATTATACGTTATAAAGTGGTGCTACATAACGTTATACGTTATAACGTAATGCTACATAACGTTATACGTTATAAGGTACTAGTATACAACGTTATACGTTATAACGTAATGCTACATAACGTTATACGTTATAACGTAATAGTATACAACGTTATACGTTATAACGTAATGCTACATAACATTATACGTTATAAGGTTATAGTATACAACGTTATATGTTATAGCATAATGCTACATTACGTTATACGTTATAACGTAGTGCTACATAACGTTATACGTTATAAGGTAGTAGTATACAACGTTATACGTTATAACGTAATGCTACATAACGTTATACGTTATAAGGTACTAGTATACAACGTTATACGTTATAACGTAATGCTACATAACGTTATACGTTATAACGTAATAGTATACAACGTTATACGTTATAACGTAATGCTACATAACGTTATACGTTATAAGGTAATAGTATACAACGTTATATGTTATGGCGTAATGCTACATAACGTTATACGATATAACGTAATGCTACATAACGTTATACGTTATAAGGTAGTAGTATACAACGTTATACGTTATAACGTAATGCTACATAACGTTATACGTTATAAGGTAATAGTATATAACGTATAACGTTAGATGGTAACAGTATATAACGATATACGTTATAACGTAATGCTACATAACTTTATACGTTATAAGGTAACAGTATATAACGTTATACGGTAGAAGGTAATGCTACATAACGTAATACGTTATAAGGTAACAGTATACAACGTTATACGTTATAACCTAACGCTACATAACGTTAAACGTTATAAGGTAATAGTATACAACGTATAACGTTATAAGGTAACAATATATAAGGATATACGTTATAACGTAATGCTACATAACGTTATACGTTATATGGTAATAGTATATAACGTTCTACGTTATAGCGTAATGCTACATAACGTTATACGTTATAAGGTAATAGTATACAACGTTATATGTTATAGCATAATGCTACATAACGTTATACGTTATAACGTGGTGCTACATAACGTTATACGTTATAACGTCGTGCTACATAATGTTATACGTTATAACGTAATAGTATACAACGTTATACGTTATAACGTAATGCTACATAACGTTATACGTTATAACGTAATAGTATACAACGTTATACGTTATAACGTAATGCTACATAACATTATACGTTATAAGGTTATAGTATACAACGTTATATGTTATAGCATAATGCTACATTACGTTATACGTTATAACGTAGTGCTACATAACGTTATACGTTATAACGTAATAGTATACAACGTTATACGTTATAACGTAATGCTACATATCGTTATACGTTATAACGTAATAGTATACAACGTTATACGTTATAACGTAATGCTACATAACGTTATACGTTATAACGTAATAGTATACAACGTTATACGTTATAACGTAATGCTACATATCGTTATACGTTATAACGTAATAGTATACAACGTTATACGTTATAACGTAATGCTACATAACGTTATACGTTATAACGTCATAGTATACAACGTTATACGTTATAACGTAATGCTACATAACGTTATACGTCATAAGGTACTAGTATACAACGTTATACGTTATAACGTCGTGCTACATAACGTTATACGTTATAACGTAATAGTATACAACGTTATACGTTATAACGTAATAGTATACAACGTTATACGTTATAACGTAAATCTACATGACGTTATACGTTATAACGTAATAGCATACAACGTTGTACGTTATAACGTAATGCTACATAACGTTATACGTTATAACGTTATAGTATACAACGTTATACGTTATAACGTAATGCTACATAACGTTATACGTTATAAGGTAATAGTATACAACGTTATATGTTATAGCATAATGCTACATAACGTTATACGTTATAACGTAATGCTACATAACGTTATTCGTTATAAGGTAGTAGTATACAACGTTATACGTTATAAGGTAATGCTACATAACGTTATACGTTATAGGGTACTAGTATACAACGTTATACGTTATAACGTCGTGCTACATAACGTCATACGCTATAACGTAATAGTATACAACGTTATACGTTATAACGTAATGCTACATAACGTTATACGTTATAACGTAATAGTATAGAACGTTATACGTTATAACGTAATGCTACATAACGTTATACGTTATAACGTAATAGTATACATCGTTATACGTTATAACGTAATAGTATACAACGTTATACGTTATAAGGTAATAGTATATAACGTTTTACGTTATAGCGTAATGCTACATAACGTTATACGTTATAAGGTAATAGTATATAACGTTATACGTTATAACGTAATGCTACATAACGTAATACGTTATAAGGTAACAGTACATAGCGTTATACAATATAACGTAGAGCTACATAACGTTATACGTTATAACGTGGTGCTACATAACGTTATACGTTATAACGTCGTGCTACATAACGTTATACGTTATAACGTAATAGTATACAACGTTATACGTTATAACGTAATGCTACATAACGTTATACGTTATAAGGTAACAGTATACCACGTTATACGTTATAACGTAATGCTACATAACGTTATACGTTATAACGTAATAGTATACAACGTTATACGTTATAACGTAATGCTACATAACGTTATACGTTATAACGTAATAGTATACAACGAAATACGTTATAACGTAATGCTACATAACGTTATACGTTATAAGGTAATAGTATATAACGTTATACGTTATAGCGTAATGCTACATAACGTTATACGTTATAAGGTAATAGTATATAATGTTATATGTTATAACGTCGTGCTACATAACGTTATACGTTATAACGTAATAGTATACAACGTTATACGTTATAGCATAATGCTACATAACGTTATACGTTATAACGTAATGCTACATAACGTTATACGTTATAACGTACTAGTATACAACGTTATACGTTATAACGTCGTGCTACATAACGTTATACGTTATAACGTAATATTATACAACGTTATACGTTATAACGTAATGCTACATAACGTTATACGTTATAAGGTACTAGTATACAACGTTATACGTTATAACGTCGTGCTACATAACGTTATACGTTATAACGTAATAGTATACAACGTTATACGTTATAACGTAATGCTACATAACGTTATACGTTATAACGTAATAGTATACAACGTTATACGTTATAACGTAATGCTACATAACGTTATACGTTATAACGTAATAGTATACAACGTTATACGTTATAACGTAATGCTACATAACGTTATACGTTATAAGGTAATAGTATATAACGTTATACGATATAACGTAGTGCAACATAACGTTATACGTTATAACGTAATAGAATACAACGTTATACGTTATAACGTAATGCTACATAACGTTATACGTTATAACGTAATAGTATACAACGTTATACGTTATAACGTAATGCTACATATCGTTATACGTTATAACGTAATAGTATACAACGTTATACGTTATAACGTAATGCTACATAACGTTATACGTTATAACGTAATAGTATACAACGTTATACGTTATAACGTAATGCTACATAACATTATACGTTATAAGGTAATAGTATATAACGTTACACGTTATAACGTAGTGCTACATAACGTTATACGTTATAACGTAATAGTATAAAACGTTATACGTTATAACGTAATGCTACATAACGTCATACGTTATAAGGTAATAGTATATAACGTATAACGTTAGATGGTAACAGTATATAACGATATACGTTATAACGTAATGCTACATAACGTTATACGTTATAAGGTAACAGTATATAACGTTATACGGTAGAAGGTAATGCTACATAACGTAATACGTTATAAGGTAACAGTATACAACGTTATACGTTATAACCTAACGCTACATAACGTTAAACGTTATAAGGTAATAGTATACAACGTATAACGTTATAAGGTAACAATATATAAGGATATACGTTATAACGTAATGCTACATAACGTTATACGTTATAAGGTAATAGTATATAACGTTCTACGTTATAGCGTAATGCTACATAACGTTATACGTTATAAGGTAATTGTATATAACGTTATACGTTATAACGTAATGCTACATAACATTATACGTTATAACGTGGTGCTACATAACGTTATACGTTATAACGTAATGCTACATAACGTTATACGTTATAAGGTACTAGTATACAACGTTATACGTTATAACGTAATGCTACATAACGTTATACGTTATAACGTAATAGTATACAACGTTATACGTTATAACGTAATGCTACATAACATTATACGTTATAAGGTTATAGTATACAACGTTATATGTTATAGCATAATGCTACATTACGTTATACGTTATGACGTAGTGCTACATAACGTTATACGTTATAAGGTAGTAGTATACAACGTTATACTTTATAACGTAATGCTACATAACGTTATACGTTATAAGGTAGTAGTATACAACGTTATACGTTATAACGTAATGCTACATAACGTTATACGTTATAAGGTACTAGTATACAACGTTATACGTTATAACGTCGTGCTACATAACGTTATACGTTATAACGTAATAGTATACAACGTTATACGATATAACGTAATGCTACATAACGTTATACGTTATAAGGTACTAGTATACAACGTTATACGTTATAACGTCGTGCTACATAACGTTATACGTTATAACGTAATAGTATACAACGTTATACGATATAACGTAATGCTACATAACGTTATACGTTATAACGTAATAGTATAGTACGTTATACGTTATAACGTAATGCTACATAACGTTATACGTTATAACGTAATAGTATACAACGTTATACGTTATAACGTAATGCTACATAACATTATACGTTATAAGGTTATAGTATACAACGTTATATGTTATAGCATAATGCTACATAACGTTATACGTTATAACGTAATGCTACATAACGTTATACGTTATAAGGTAACAGTATATAACGTTATACGTTAGAAGGTAATGCTACATAACGTAATACGTTATAAGGTAACAGTATACAACGTTATACGTTATAACCTAATGCTACATAACGTTAAACGTTATAAGGTAATAGTATACAACGTATAACGTTATAAGGTAACAATATATAAGGATATACGTTATAACGTAATGCTACATAACGTTATACGTTATAAGGTAATAGTATATAACGTTATACGTTATAGCGTAATGCTACATAACGTTATAGGTTATAAGGTAATTGTATATAACGTTATACGTTATAACGTAATGCTACGTAACATTATACGTTATAACGTGGTGCTACATAACGTTATACGTTATAACGTCGTGCTACATAATGTTATACGTTATAACGTAATAGTATACAACGTTATACGTTATAACGTAATGCTACATAACATTATACGTTATAAGGTTATATTATACAACGTTATATGTTATAGCATAATGCCACATTACGTTATACGTTATAACGTAGTGCTACATAACGTTATACGTTATAACGTAATAGTATACAACGTTATACGTTATAACGTAATGCTACATATCGTTATACGTTATAACGTAATAGTATACAACGTTATACGTTATAACGTAATGCGACATAACGTTATACGTTATAACGTAATAGTATACAACGTTATACGTTATAACGTAATGCTACATATCGTTATACGTTATAACGTAATAGTATACAACGTTATACGTTATAACGTAATGCTACATAACGTTATACGTTATAACGTCATAGTATACAACGTTATACGTTATAACGTAATGCTACATAACGTTATACGTCATAAGGTACTAGTATACAACGTTATACGTTATAACGTCGTGCTACATAACGTTATACGTTATAACGTAATAGTATACAACGTTATACGTTATAACGTAAATCTACATAACGTTATACGTTATAACGTAATATTATACAACGTTGTACGTTATAACGTAATGCTACATAACGTTATACGTTATAACGTAATAGTATACAACGTTATACGTTATATCGTAATGCTACATAACGTTATACGTTATAAGGTAATAGTATACAACGTTATATGTTATAGCATAATGCTACATAACGTTATACGTTATAACGTAATGCTACATAACGTTATACGTTATAAGGTAGTAGTATACAACGTTATACGTTATAACGTAATGCTACATAACGTTATACGTTATAAGGTACTAGTATACAACGTTATACGTTTTAACGTCGTGCTACATAACGTTATACGTTATAACGTAATAGTATACAACGTTATACGTTATAACGTAATGCTACATAACGTTATACGTTATAACGTAATAGTATAGAACGTTATACGTTATAACGTAATGCTACATAACGTTATACGTTATAACGTAATAGTATACAACGTTATACGTTATAACGTAATGCTACATAACGTTATACGTTATAAGGTAATATTATATAACGTTTTACGTTATAGCGTAATGCTACATAACGTTATACGTTATAAGGTAATAGTATATAACGTTATACGTTATAACGTAATGCTACATAACGTAATACGTTATAAGGTAACAGTACATAGCGTTATACGATATAACGTAGTGCTACATAACGTTATACGTTATAACGTGGTGCTACATAACGTTATACGTTATAACGTCGTGCTACATAACGTTATACGTTATAACGTAATAGTATACAACGTTATACGTTATAACGTAATGCTACATAACGTTATACGTTATAAGGTAATAGTATATAACGTTTTACGTTATAGCGTAATGCTACATAACGTTATACGTTATAACGTAATAGTATACAACGTTATACGTTATAACGTAATGCTACATAACATTATACGTTATAAGGTAATAGTATATAACGTTACACGTTATAACGTAGTGCTACATAACGTTATACGTTATAACGTAATAGTATAAAACGTTATACGTTATAACGTAATGCTACATAACGTCATACGTTATAAGGTAATAGTATATAACGTATAACGTTAGATGGTAACAGTATATAACGATATACGTTATAACGTAATGCTACATAACGTTATACGTTATAAGGTAACAGTATATAACGTTATACGGTAGAAGGTAATGCTACATAACGTAATACGTTATAAGGTAACAGTATACAACGTTATACGTTATAACCTAACGCTACATAACGTTAAACGTTATAAGGTAATAGTATACAACGTATAACGTTATAAGGTAACAATATATAAGGATATACGTTATAACGTAATGCTACATAACGTTATACGTTATAAGGTAATAGTATATAACGTTCTACGTTATAGCGTAATGCTACATAACGTTATACGTTATAAGGTAATTGTATATAACGTTATACGTTATAACGTAATGCTACATAACATTATACGTTATAACGTGGTGCTACATAACGTTATACGTTATAACGTAATGCTACATAACGTTATACGTTATAAGGTACTAGTATACAACGTTATACGTTATAACGTAATGCTACATAACGTTATACGTTATAACGTAATAGTATACAACGTTATACGTTATAACGTAATGCTACATAACATTATACGTTATAAGGTTATAGTATACAACGTTATATGTTATAGCATAATGCTACATTACGTTATACGTTATGACGTAGTGCTACATAACGTTATACGTTATAAGGTAGTAGTATACAACGTTATACTTTATAACGTAATGCTACATAACGTTATACGTTATAAGGTAGTAGTATACAACGTTATACGTTATAACGTAATGCTACATAACGTTATACGTTATAAGGTACTAGTATACAACGTTATACGTTATAACGTCGTGCTACATAACGTTATACGTTATAACGTAATAGTATACAACGTTATACGATATAACGTAATGCTACATAACGTTATACGTTATAAGGTACTAGTATACAACGTTATACGTTATAACGTCGTGCTACATAACGTTATACGTTATAACGTAATAGTATACAACGTTATACGATATAACGTAATGCTACATAACGTTATACGTTATAACGTAATAGTATAGTACGTTATACGTTATAACGTAATGCTACATAACGTTATACGTTATAACGTAATAGTATACAACGTTATACGTTATAACGTAATGCTACATAACATTATACGTTATAAGGTTATAGTATACAACGTTATATGTTATAGCATAATGCTACATAACGTTATACGTTATAACGTAATGCTACATAACGTTATACGTTATAAGGTAACAGTATATAACGTTATACGTTAGAAGGTAATGCTACATAACGTAATACGTTATAAGGTAACAGTATACAACGTTATACGTTATAACCTAATGCTACATAACGTTAAACGTTATAAGGTAATAGTATACAACGTATAACGTTATAAGGTAACAATATATAAGGATATACGTTATAACGTAATGCTACATAACGTTATACGTTATAAGGTAATAGTATATAACGTTATACGTTATAGCGTAATGCTACATAACGTTATAGGTTATAAGGTAATTGTATATAACGTTATACGTTATAACGTAATGCTACGTAACATTATACGTTATAACGTGGTGCTACATAACGTTATACGTTATAACGTCGTGCTACATAATGTTATACGTTATAACGTAATAGTATACAACGTTATACGTTATAACGTAATGCTACATAACATTATACGTTATAAGGTTATATTATACAACGTTATATGTTATAGCATAATGCCACATTACGTTATACGTTATAACGTAGTGCTACATAACGTTATACGTTATAACGTAATAGTATACAACGTTATACGTTATAACGTAATGCTACATATCGTTATACGTTATAACGTAATAGTATACAACGTTATACGTTATAACGTAATGCGACATAACGTTATACGTTATAACGTAATAGTATACAACGTTATACGTTATAACGTAATGCTACATATCGTTATACGTTATAACGTAATAGTATACAACGTTATACGTTATAACGTAATGCTACATAACGTTATACGTTATAACGTCATAGTATACAACGTTATACGTTATAACGTAATGCTACATAACGTTATACGTCATAAGGTACTAGTATACAACGTTATACGTTATAACGTCGTGCTACATAACGTTATACGTTATAACGTAATAGTATACAACGTTATACGTTATAACGTAAATCTACATAACGTTATACGTTATAACGTAATATTATACAACGTTGTACGTTATAACGTAATGCTACATAACGTTATACGTTATAACGTAATAGTATACAACGTTATACGTTATATCGTAATGCTACATAACGTTATACGTTATAAGGTAATAGTATACAACGTTATATGTTATAGCATAATGCTACATAACGTTATACGTTATAACGTAATGCTACATAACGTTATACGTTATAAGGTAGTAGTATACAACGTTATACGTTATAACGTAATGCTACATAACGTTATACGTTATAAGGTACTAGTATACAACGTTATACGTTTTAACGTCGTGCTACATAACGTTATACGTTATAACGTAATAGTATACAACGTTATACGTTATAACGTAATGCTACATAACGTTATACGTTATAACGTAATAGTATAGAACGTTATACGTTATAACGTAATGCTACATAACGTTATACGTTATAACGTAATAGTATACAACGTTATACGTTATAACGTAATGCTACATAACGTTATACGTTATAAGGTAATATTATATAACGTTTTACGTTATAGCGTAATGCTACATAACGTTATACGTTATAAGGTAATAGTATATAACGTTATACGTTATAACGTAATGCTACATAACGTAATACGTTATAAGGTAACAGTACATAGCGTTATACGATATAACGTAGTGCTACATAACGTTATACGTTATAACGTGGTGCTACATAACGTTATACGTTATAACGTCGTGCTACATAACGTTATACGTTATAACGTAATAGTATACAACGTTATACGTTATAACGTAATGCTACATAACGTTATACGTTATAAGGTAATAGTATATAACGTTTTACGTTATAGCGTAATGCTACATAACGTTATACGTTATAAGGTAATAGTATATAACGTTATACGTTATAACGTAATGCTACATAACGTAATACGTTATAAGGTAACAGTACATAGCGTTATACGATATAACGTAGTGCTACATAACGTTATACGTTATAACGTGGTACTACATAACGTTATACGTTATAACGTCGTGCTACATAACGTTATACGTTATAACGTAATAGTATACAACGTTATACATTATAACGTAATGCTACATAACGTTATACGTTATAACGTACTAGTATACAACGTTATACGATATAACGTAGTGCTACATAACGTTATACGTTATAACGTGGTGCTACATAACGTTATACGTTATAACGTCGTGCTACATAACGTTATACGTTATAACGTAATGCTACATAACGTTATACGTTATAACGTAATAGTATAGAACGTTATAAGTTATAACGTAATGCTACATAACGTTATACGGTATAACGTAATAGTATACAACGTTATACGTTATAACGTAATGCTACATAACATTATACGTTATAAGGTTATAGTATACAACTTTATATGTTATAGCATAATGCTACATAACGTTATACGTTATAACGTAATGCTACATAACGTTATACGTTATAAGGTAGTAGTATACAACGTTATACGTTATAACGTAATGCTACATAACGTTATACGTTATAACGTACTAGTATACAACCTTATACGTTATAACGTCGTGCTACATAACGTTATACGTTATAACGTAATAGTATACAACGTTATACGTTATAACGTCGTGCTACATAACGTTATACGTTATAACGTAATAGTATACGACGTTATACGTTATAGCATAATGCTACATAACGTTATACGCTATAACGTAATGCTAAATAACGTTATACGTTATAACGTACTAGTATACAACGTTATACGTTATAACGTCGTGCTACATAACGTTATACGTTATAACGTAATAGTATACAACGTTATACGTTATAACGTAATGCTACATAACGTTATACGTTATAACGTACTAGTATACAACGTTATACGTTATAACGTAATGCTACATAACGTTATACGTTATAACGTCATAGTATACAACGTTATACGTTATAACGTAATGCTACATAACGTTATACGTCATAAGGTACTAGTATACAACGTTATACGTTATAACGTCGTGCTACATAACGTTATACGTTATAACTTAATAGTATACAACGTTATACGTTATAACGTAAATCTACATAACGTTATACGTTATAACGTAATAGTATACAACGTTGTACGTTATAACGTAATGCTACATAACGTTATACGTTATAACGTAATAGTATACAACGTTATACGTTATATCGTAATGCTACATAACGTTATACGTTATAAGGTAATAGTATACAACGTTATATGTTATAGCATAATGCTACATAACGTTATACGTTATAACGTAATGCTACATAACGTTATACGTTATAAGGTAGTAGTATACAACGTTATACGTTATAACGTAATGCTACATAACGTTATACGTTATAAGGTACTAGTATACAACGTTATACGTTATAACGTAATGCTACATAACGTAATACGTTATAAGGTAACAGTACATAGCGTTATACGATATAACGTAGCGCTACATAACGTTATACGTTATAACGTGGTGCTACATAACGTTATACGTTATAACGTCGTGCTACATAACGTTATACGTTATACCGTAATAGTATACAACGTTATACGTTATAACGTAATGCTACATAACGTTATACGTTATAACGTAATAGTATACAACGTTATACGTTATAACGTCGTGCTACATAACGTTATACGTTATACCGTAATAGTATACAACGTTATACGTTATAACGTAATGCTACATAACGTTATACGTTATAAGGTAATAGTATACAACGTTATGTGTTATAGCATAATGCTACGTAACGTTATACGTTATAACGTAATGCTACATAACGTTATACGTTATAAGGTAGTAGTATACAACGTTATACGTTATAACGTAATGCTACATAACGTTATACGTTATAAGGTACTAGTATACAACGTTATACGTTATAACGTCGTGCTACATAACGTTATACGTTATAACGTAATAGTATACAACGTTATACGTTATAACGTAATGCTACATAACGTTATACGTTATAACGTAATAGTATACAACGTTATACGTTATAACGTAATGCTACATAACGTTATACGTTATAACGTAATAGTATACAACGTTATACGTTATAACGTAATGCTACATAACGTTATACGTTATAAGGTAATAGTATATAACGTTATACGATATAACGTAGTGCAACATAACGTTATACGTTATAACGTAATAGAATACAACGTTATACGTTATAACGTAATGCTACATAACGTTATACGTTATAACGTAATAGTATACAACGTTATACGTTATAACGTAATGCTACATATCGTTATACGTTATAACGTAATAGTATACAACGTTATACGTTATAACGTAATGCGACATAACGTTATACGTTATAACGTAATAGTATACAACGTTATACGTTATAACGTAATGCTACATAACATTATACGTTATAAGGTAATAGTATATAACGTTACACGTTATAACGTAGTGCTACATAACGTTATACGTTATAACGTAATAGTATAAAACGCTATACGTTATAACGTAATGCTACATAACGTCATACGTTATAAGGTAATAGTATATAACGTATAACGTTAGATGGTAACAGTATATAACGATATACGTTATAACGTAATGCTACATAACGTTATACGTTATAAGGTAACAGTATATAACGTTATACGGTAGAAGGTAATGCTACATAACGTAATACGTTATAAGGTAACAGTATACAACGTTATACGTTATAACCTAACGCTACATAACGTTAAACGTTAGAAGGTAATAGTATACAACGTATAACGTTATAAGGTAACAATATATAAGGATATACGTTATAACGTAATGCTACATAACGTTATACGTTATAAGGTAATAGTATATAACGTTCTACGTTATAGCGTAATGCTACATAACGTTATACGTTATAAGGTAATTGTATATAACGTTATACGTTATAACGTAATGCTACATAACATTATACGTTATAAAGTGGTGCTACATAACGTTATACGTTATAACGTAATGCTACATAACGTTATACGTTATAAGGTACTAGTATACAACGTTATACGTTATAACGTAATGCTACATAACGTTATACGTTATAACGTAATAGTATACAACGTTATACGTTATAACGTAATGCTACATAACATTATACGTTATAAGGTTATAGTATACAACGTTATATGTTATAGCATAATGCTACATTACGTTATACGTTATAACGTAGTGCTACATAACGTTATACGTTATAAGGTAGTAGTATACAACGTTATACGTTATAACGTAATGCTACATAACGTTATACGTTATAAGGTACTAGTATACAACGTTATACGTTATAACGTAATGCTACATAACGTTATACGTTATAACGTAATAGTATACAACGTTATACGTTATAACGTAATGCTACATAACGTTATACGTTATAAGGTAATAGTATACAACGTTATATGTTATGGCGTAATGCTACATAACGTTATACGATATAACGTAATGCTACATAACGTTATACGTTATAAGGTAGTAGTATACAACGTTATACGTTATAACGTAATGCTACATAACGTTATACGTTATAAGGTAATAGTATATAACGTATAACGTTAGATGGTAACAGTATATAACGATATACGTTATAACGTAATGCTACATAACTTTATACGTTATAAGGTAACAGTATATAACGTTATACGGTAGAAGGTAATGCTACATAACGTAATACGTTATAAGGTAACAGTATACAACGTTATACGTTATAACCTAACGCTACATAACGTTAAACGTTATAAGGTAATAGTATACAACGTATAACGTTATAAGGTAACAATATATAAGGATATACGTTATAACGTAATGCTACATAACGTTATACGTTATATGGTAATAGTATATAACGTTCTACGTTATAGCGTAATGCTACATAACGTTATACGTTATAAGGTAATAGTATACAACGTTATATGTTATAGCATAATGCTACATAACGTTATACGTTATAACGTGGTGCTACATAACGTTATACGTTATAACGTCGTGCTACATAATGTTATACGTTATAACGTAATAGTATACAACGTTATACGTTATAGCGTAATGCTACATAACGTTATACGTTATAACGTAATAGTATACAACGTTATACGTTATAACGTAATGCTACATAACATTATACGTTATAAGGTTATAGTATACAACGTTATATGTTATAGCATAATGCTACATTACGTTATACGTTATAACGTAGTGCTACATAACGTTATACGTTATAACGTAATAGTATACAACGTTATACGTTATAACGTAATGCTACATAACGTTATACGTTATAACGTAATAGTATACAACGTTATACGTTATAACGTAATGCTACATATCGTTATACGTTATAACGTAATAGTATACAACGTTATACGTTATAACGTAATGCTACATAACGTTATACGTTATAACGTCATAGTATACAACGTTATACGTTATAACGTAATGCTACATAACGTTATACGTCATAAGGTACTAGTATACAACGTTATACGTTATAACGTCGTGCTACATAACGTTATACGTTATAACGTAATAGTATACAACGTTATACGTTATAACGTAATAGTATACAACGTTATACGTTATAACGTAAATCTACATGACGTTATACGTTATAACGTAATAGTATACAACGTTGTACGTTATAACGTAATGCTACATAACGTTATACGTTATAACGTTATAGTATACAACGTTATACGTTATAACGTAATGCTACATAACGTTATACGTTATAAGGTAATAGTATACAACGTTATATGTTATAGCATAATGCTACATAACGTTATACGTTATAACGTAATGCTACATAACGTTATTCGTTATAAGGTAGTAGTATACAACGTTATACGTTATAACGTAATGCTACATAACGTTATACGTTATAGGGTACTAGTATACAACGTTATACGTTATAACGTCGTGCTACATAACGTCATACGTTATAACGTAATAGTATACAACGTTATACGTTATAACGTAATGCTACATAACGTTATACGTTATAACGTAATAGTATAGAACGTTATACGTTATAACGTAATGCTACATAACGTTATACGTTATAACGTAATAGTATACATCGTTATACGTTATAACGTAATAGTATACAACGTTATACGTTATAAGGTAATAGTATATAACGTTTTACGTTATAGCGTAATGCTACATAACGTTATACGTTATAAGGTAATAGTATATAACGTTATACGTTATAACGTAATGCTACATAACGTAATACGTTATAAGGTAACAGTACATAGCGTTATACAATATAACGTAGAGCTACATAACGTTATACGTTATAACGTGGTGCTACATAACGTTATACGTTATAACGTCGTGCTACATAACGTTATACGTTATAACGTAATAGTATACAACGTTATACGTTATAACGTAATGCTACATAACGTTATACGTTATAAGGTAACAGTATACCACGTTATACGTTATAACGTAATGCTACATAACGTTATACGTTATAACGTAATAGTATACAACGTTATACGTTATAACGTAATGCTACATAACGTTATACGTTATAACGTAATAGTATACAACGAAATACGTTATAACGTAATGCTACATAACGTTATACGTTATAAGGTAATAGTATATAACGTTATACGTTATAGCGTAATGCTACATAACGTTATACGTTATAAGGTAATAGTATATAATGTTATATGTTATAACGTCGTGCTACATAACGTTATACGTTATAACGTAATAGTATACAACGTTATACGTTATAGCATAATGCTACATAACGTTATACGTTATAACGTAATGCTACATAACGTTATACGTTATAACGTACTAGTATACAACGTTATACGTTATAACGTCGTGCTACATAACGTTATACGTTATAACGTAATATTATACAACGTTATACGTTATAACGTAATGCTACATAACGTTATACGTTATAAGGTACTAGTATACAACGTTATACGTTATAACGTCGTGCTACATAACGTTATACGTTATAACGTAATAGTATACAACGTTATACGTTATAACGTAATGCTACATAACGTTATACGTTATAACGTAATAGTATACAACGTTATACGTTATAACGTAATGCTACATAACGTTATACGTTATAACGTAATAGTATACAACGTTATACGTTATAACGTAATGCTACATAACGTTATACGTTATAAGGTAATAGTATATAACGTTATACGATATAACGTAGTGCAACATAACGTTATACGTTATAACGTAATAGAATACAACGTTATACGTTATAACGTAATGCTACATAACGTTATACGTTATAACGTAATAGTATACAACGTTATACGTTATAACGTAATGCTACATATCGTTATACGTTATAACGTAATAGTATACAACGTTATACGTTATAACGTAATGCTACATAACGTTATACGTTATAACGTAATAGTATACAACGTTATACGTTATAACGTAATGCTACATAACATTATACGTTATAAGGTTATAGTATACAACGTTATATGTTATAGCATAATGCCACATTACGTTATACGTTATAACGTAGTGCTACATAACGTTATACGTTATAACGTAATAGTATACAACGTTATACGTTATAACGTAATGCTACATATCGTTATACGTTATAACGTAATAGTATACAACGTTATACGTTATAACGTAATGCGACATAACGTTATACGTTATAACGTAATAGTATACAACGTTATACGTTATAACGTAATGCTACATATCGTTATACGTTATAACGTAATAGTATACAACGTTATACGTTATAACGTAATGCTACATAACGTTATACGTTATAACGTCATAGTATACAACGTTATACGTTATAACGTAATGCTACATAACGTTATACGTCATAAGGTACTAGTATACAACGTTATACGTTATAACGTCGTGCTACATAACGTTATACGTTATAACGTAATAGTATACAACGTTATACGTTATAACGTAAATCTACATAACGTTATACGTTATAACGTAATAGTATACAACGTTGTACGTTATAACGTAATGCTACATAACGTTATACGTTATAACGTAATAGTATACAACGTTATACGTTATATCGTAATGCTACATAACGTTATACGTTATAAGGTAATAGTATACAACGTTATATGTTATAGCATAATGCTACATAACGTTATACGTTATAACGTAATGCTACATAACGTTATACGTTATAAGGTAGTAGTATACAACGTTATACGTTATAACGTAATGCTACATAACGTTATACGTTATAAGGTACTAGTATACAACGTTATACGTTTTAACGTCGTGCTACATAACGTTATACGTTATAACGTAATAGTATACAACGTTATACGTTATAACGTAATGCTACATAACGTTATACGTTATAACGTAATAGTATAGAACGTTATACGTTATAACGTAATGCTACATAACGTTATACGTTATAACGTAATAGTATACAACGTTATACGTTATAACGTAATGCTACATAACGTTATACGTTATAAGGTAATATTATATAACGTTTTACGTTATAGCGTAATGCTACATAACGTTATACGTTATAAGGTAATAGTATATAACGTTATACGTTATAACGTAATGCTACATAACGTAATACGTTATAAGGTAACAGTACATAGCGTTATACGATATAACGTAGTGCTACATAACGTTATACGTTATAACGTGGTGCTACATAACGTTATACGTTATAACGTCGTGCTACATAACGTTATACGTTATAACGTAATAGTATACAACGTTATACGTTATAACGTAATGCTACATAACGTTATACGTTATAAGGTAATAGTATATAACGTTTTACGTTATAGCGTAATGCTACATAACGTTATACGTTATAAGGTAATAGTATATAACGTTATACGTTATAACGTAATGCTACATAACGTAATACGTTATAAGGTAACAGTACATAGCGTTATACGATATAACGTAGTGCTACATAACGTTATACGTTATAACGTGGTACTACATAACGTTATACGTTATAACGTCGTGCTACATAACGTTATACGTTATAACGTAATAGTATACAACGTTATACATTATAACGTAATGCTACATAACGTTATACGTTATAACGTACTAGTATACAACGTTATACGATATAACGTAGTGCTACATAACGTTATACGTTATAACGTGGTGCTACATAACGTTATACGTTATAACGTCGTGCTACATAACGTTATACGTTATAACGTAATGCTACATAACGTTATACGTTATAACGTAATAGTATAGAACGTTATACGTTATAACGTAATGCTACATAACGTTATACGGTATAACGTAATAGTATACAACGTTATACGTTATAACGTAATGCAACATAACATTATACGTTATAAGGTTATAGTATACAACTTTATATGTTATAGCATAATGCTACATAACGTTATACGTTATAACGTAATGCTACATAACGTTATACGTTATAAGGTAGTAGTATACAACGTTATACGTTATAACGTAATGCTACATAACGTTATACGTTATAACGTACTAGTATACAACCTTATACGTTATAACGTCGTGCTACATAACGTTATACGTTATAACGTAATAGTATACAACGTTATACGTTATAACGTCGTGCTACATAACGTTATACGTTATAACGTAATAGTATACAACGTTATACGTTATAGCATAATGCTCCATAACGTTATACGCTATAACGTAATGCTAAATAACGTTATACGTTATAACGTACTAGTATACAACGTTATACGTTATAACGTCGTGCTACATAACGTTATACGTTATAACGTAATAGTATACAACGTTATACGTTATAACGTAATGCTACATAACGTTATACGTTATAACGTACTAGTATACAACGTTATACGTTATAACGTAATGCTACATAACGTTATACGTTATAACGTCATAGTATACAACGTTATACGTTATAACGTAATGCTACATAACGTTATACGTCATAAGGTACTAGTATACAACGTTATACGTTATAACGTCGTGCTACATAACGTTATACGTTATAACGTAATAGTATACAACGTTATACGTTATAACGTAAATCTACATAACGTTATACGTTATAACGTAATAGTATACAACGTTGTACGTTATAACGTAATGCTACATAACGTTATACGTTATAACGTAATAGTATACAACGTTATACGTTATATCGTAATGCTACATAACGTTATACGTTATAAGGTAATAGTATACAACGTTATATGTTATAGCATAATGCTACATAACGTTATACGTTATAACGTAATGCTACATAACGTTATACGTTATAAGGTAGTAGTATACAACGTTATACGTTATAACGTAATGCTACATAACGTTATACGTTATAAGGTACTAGTATACAACGTTATACGTTTTAACGTCGTGCTACATAACGTTATACGTTATAACGTAATAGTATACAACGTTATACGTTATAACGTAATGCTACATAACGTTATACGTTATAACGTAATAGTATAGAACGTTATACGTTATAACGTAATGCTACATAACGTTATACGTTATAACGTAATAGTATACAACGTTATACGTTATAACGTAATGCTACATAACGTTATACGTTATAAGGTAATATTATATAACGTTTTACGTTATAGCGTAATGCTACATAACGTTATACGTTATAAGGTAATAGTATATAACGTTATACGTGATAACGTAATGCTACATAACGTAATACGTTATAAGGTAACAGTACATAGCGTTATACGATATAACGTAGTGCTACATAACGTTATACGTTATAACGTGGTGCTACATAACGTTATACGTTATAACGTCGTGCTACATAACGTTATACGTTATAACGTAATAGTATACAACGTTATACGTTATAACGTAATGCTACATAACGTTATACGTTATAAGGTAATAGTATATAACGTTTTACGTTATAGCGTAATGCTACATAACGTTATACGTTATAAGGTAATAGTATATAACGTTATACGTTATAACGTAATGCTACATAACGTAATACGTTATAAGGTAACAGTACATAGCGTTATACGATATAACGTAGTGCTACATAACGTTATACGTTATAACGTGGTACTACATAACGTTATACGTTATAACGTCGTGCTACATAACGTTATACGTTATAACGTAATAGTATACAACGTTATACATTATAACGTAATGCTACATAACGTTATACGTTATAACGTACTAGTATACAACGTTATACGATATAACGTAGTGCTACATAACGTTATACGTTATAACGTGGTGCTACATAACGTTATACGTTATAACGTCGTGCTACATAACGTTATACGTTATAACGTAATGCTACATAACGTTATACGTTATAACGTAATAGTATAGAACGTTATACGTTATAACGTAATGCTACATAACGTTATACGGTATAACGTAATAGTATACAACGTTATACGTTATAACGTAATGCTACATAACATTATACGTTATAAGGTTATAGTATACAACTTTATATGTTATAGCATAATGCTACATAACGTTATACGTTATAACGTAATGCTACATAACGTTATACGTTATAAGGTAGTAGTATACAACGTTATACGTTATAACGTAATGCTACATAACGTTATACGTTATAACGTACTAGTATACAACCTTATACGTTATAACGTCGTGCTACATAACGTTATACGTTATAACGTAATAGTATACAACGTTATACGTTATAACGTCGTGCTACATAACGTTATACGTTATAACGTAATAGTATACAACGTTATACGTTATAGCATAATGCTACATAACGTTATACGCTATAACGTAATGCTAAATAACGTTATACGTTATAACGTACTAGTATACAACGTTATACGTTATAACGTCGTGCTACATAACGTTATACGTTATAACGTAATAGTATACAACGTTATACGTTATAACGTAATGCTACATAACGTTATACGTTATAACGTACTAGTATACAACGTTATACGTTATAACGTCGTGCTACATAACGTTATACGTTATAACGTAATAGTATACAACGTTATACGTTATAACGTAATGCTACATAACGTTATACGTTATAACGTAATAGTATACAACGTTATACGATATAACGTAATGCTACATATCGTTATACGTTATAACGTAATAGTATACAACGTTATACGTTATAACGTAATGCTACATAACGTTATACGTTATAACGTAATAGTATACAACGTTATACGTTATAACGTAATGCTACATAACGTAATACGTTATAAGGTAACAGTACATAGCGTTATACGATATAACGTAGTGCTACATAACGTTATACGTTATAACGTGGTGCTACATAACGTTATACGTTATAACGTCGTGCTACATAACGTTATACGTTATACCGTAATAGTATACAACGTTATACGTTATACCGTAATAGTATACAACGTTATACGTTATAACGTAATGCTACATAACGTTATACGTTATAACGTAATAGTATACAACGTTATACGTTATAACGTAATGCTATCTAACGTTATACGTTATAACGTAATAGTATACAACGTTATACGTTATAACGTAATGCTACATAACGTTATACGTTATAACGTCATAGTATACAACGTTATACGTTATAACGTAATGCTACATAACGTTATACGTCATAAGGTACTAGTATACAACGTTATACGTTATAACGTCGTGCTACATAACGTTATACGTTATAACGAAATAGTATACAACGTTATACGTTATAACGTAAATCTACATAACGTTATACGTTATAACGTAATAGTATACAACGTTGTACGTTATAACGTAATGCTACATAACGTTATACGTTATAACGTAATAGTATACAACGTTATACGTTATATCGTAATGCTACATAACGTTATACGTTATAAGGTAATAGTATACAACGTTATATGTTATAGCATAATGCTACATAACGTTATACGTTATAACGTAATGCTACATAACGTTATACGTTATAAGGTAGTAGTATACAACGTTATACGTTATAACGTAATGGTACATAACGTTATACGTTATAAGGTACTAGTATACAACGTTATACGTTATAACGTCGTGCTACATAACGTTATACGTTATAACGTAATAGTATACAACGTTATACGTTATAACGTAATGCTACATAACGTTATACGTTATAACGTAATAGTATAGAACGTTATACGTTATAACGTAATGCTACATAACGTTATACGTTATAACGTAATAGTATACAACGTTATACGTTATAACGTAATGCTACATAACGTTATACGTTATAAGGTAATAGTATATAACGTTTTACGTTATAGCGTAATGCTACATAACGTTGTACGTTATAAGGTAATAGTATATAACGTTATACGTTATAACGTAATGCTACATAACGTAATACGTTATAAGGTAACAGAACATAGCGTTATACGATATAACGTAGTGCTACATAACGTTATGCGTTATAACGTGGTGCTACATAACGTTATACGTTATAACGTCGTGCTACATAACGTTATACGTTATAACGTAATAGTATACAACGTTATACGTTATAACGTAATGCTACATAACGTTATACGTTATAAGGTAATAGTATACCACGTTATACGTTATAACGTAATGCTACATAACGTTATACGTTATAACGTAATAGTATACAACGTTATACGTTATAACGTAATGCTACATAACGTTATACGTTATAACGTAATAGTATACTACGAAATACGTTATAACGTAATGCTACATAACGTTATACGTTATAAGGTAATAGTATATAACGTTATACGTTATAGCGTAATGCTACATAACGTTATACGTTATAAGGTAATAGTATATAACGTTATATGTTATAACGTCGTGCTACATAACGTTATACGTTATAACGTAATAGTATACAACGTTATACATTATAACGTAATGCTACATAACGTTATACGTTATAACGTACTAGTATACAACGTTATACGATATAACGTAGTGCTACATAACGTTATACGTTATAACGTGGTGCTACATAACGTTATACGTTATAACGTCGTGCTACATAACGTTATACGTTATAACGTAATGCTACATAACGTTATACGTTTTAACGTAATGCTACATAACGTTATACGTTATAAGGTAGTAGTATACAACGTTATACGTTATAACGTAATGCTACATAACGTTATACGTTATAACGTACTAGTATACAACCTTATACGTTATAACGTCGTGCTACATAACGTTATACGTTATAACGTAATAGTATACAACGTTATACGTTATAACGTCGTGCTACATAACGTTATACGTTATAACGGAATAGTATACAACGTTATACGTTATAGCATAATGCTACATAACGTTATACGTTATAACGTAATGCTAAATAACGTTATACGTTATAACGTACTAGTATACAACGTTATACGTTATAACGTCGTGCTACATAACGTTATACGTTATAACGTAATAGTATACAACGTTATACGATATAACGTAATGCTACATAACGTTATACGTTATAACGTACTAGTATACAACGTTATACGTTATAACGTCGTGCTACATAACGTTATACGTTATAACGTAATAGTATACAACGTTATACGTTATAACGTAATGCTACATAACGTTATACGTTATAACGTAATAGTATACAACGTTATACGATATAACGTAATGCTACATATCTTTATACGTTATAACGTAATAGTATACAACGTTATACGTTATAACGTAATGCTACATAACGTTATACGTTATAATGTAATAGTATACAACGTTATACGTTATAACGTAATGCTATCTAACGTTATACGTTATAACGTAATAGTATACAACGTTATACGTTATAACGTAATGCTACATAACGTTATACGTTATAACGTCATAGTATACAACGTTATACGTTATAACGTAATGCTACATAACGTTATACGTCATAAGGTACTAGTATACAACGTTATACGTTATAACGTCGTGCTACATAACGTTATACGTTATAACGTAATAGTATACAACGTTATACGTTATAACGTAAATCTACATAACGTTATACGTTATAACGTAATAGTATACAACGTTGTACGTTATAACGTAATGCTACATAACGTTATACGTTATAACGTAATAGTATACAACGTTATACGTTATATCGTAATGCTACATAACGTTATACGTTATAAGGTAATAGTATACAACGTTATATGTTATAGCATAATGCTACATAACGTTATACGTTATAACGTAATGCTACATAACGTTATACGTTATAAGGTACTAGTATACAACGTTATACGTTATAACGTCGTGCTACATAACGTTATACGTTATAACGTAATAGTATACAACGTTATACTTTATAACGTAATGCTACATAACGTTATACGTTATAACGTAATAGTATAGAACGTTATACGTTATAACGTAATGCTACATAACGTAATACGTTATAAGGTAACAGTACATAGCGTTATACGATATAACGTAGTGCTACATAACGTTATACGTTATAACGTGGTGCTACATAACGTTATACGTTATAACGTCGTGCTACATAACGTTATACGTTATAACGTAATAGTATACAACGTTATACGTTATAACGTAATGCTACATAACGTTATACGTTATAAGGTAATAGTATACCACGTTATACGTTATAACGTAATGCTACATAACGTTATACGTTATAACGTAATAGTATACAACGTTATACGTTATAACGTAATGCTACATAACGTTATACGTTATAACGTAATAGTATACAACGAAATACGTTATAACGTAATGCTACATAACGTTATACGTTATAAGGTAATAGTATATAACGTTATACGTTATAGCGTAATGCTACATAACGTTATACGTTATAAGGTAATAGTATATAACGTTATATGTTATAACGTCGTGCTACATAACGTTATACGTTATAACGTAATAGTATACAACGTTATACATTATAACGTAATGCTACATAACGTTATACGTTATAACGTACTAGTATACAACGTTATACGATATAACGTAGTGCTACATAACGTTATACGTTATAACGAGGTGCTACATAACGTTATACGTTATAACGTCGTGCTACATAACGTTATATGTTATAACGTAATGCTACATAACGTTATACGTTATAACGTAATAGTATAGAACGTTATACGTTATAACGTAATGCTACATAACGTTATACGGTATAACGTAATAGTATACAACGTTATACGTTATAACGTAATGCCACATAACATTATACGTTATAAGGTTATAGTATACAACTTTATATGTTATAGCATAATGCTACATAACGTTATACGTTATAACGTAATGCTACATAACGTTATACGTTATAAGGTAGTAGTATACAACGTTATACGTTATAACGTAATGCTACATAACGTTATACGTTATAACGTACTAGTATACAACCTTATACGTTATAACGTCGTGCTACATAACGTTATACGTTATAACGTAATAGTATACAACGTTATACGTTATAACGTCGTGCTACATAACGTTATACGTTATAACGTAATAGTATACAACGTTATACGTTATAGCATAATGCTACATAACGTTATACGTTATAACGTAATGCTAAATAACGTTATACGTTATAACGTACTAGTATACAACGTTATACGTTATAACGTCGTGCTACATAACGTTATACGTTATAACGTAATGGTATACAACGTTATACGTTATAACGTAATGCTACATAACGTTATACGTTATAACGTACTAGTATACAGCGTTATACGTTATAACGTCGTGCTACATAACGTTATACGTTATAACGTAATAGTATACAACGTTATACGTTATAACGTAATGCTACATAACGTTATACGTTATAACGTAATAGTATACAACGTTATACGATATAACGTAATGCTACATATCGTTATACGTTATAACGTAATAGTATACAACGTTATACGTTATAACGTAATGCTACATAACGTTATACGTTATAACGTAATAGTATACAACGTTATACGTTATAACGTAATGCTACATAACGTAATACGTTATAAGGTAACAGTACATAGCGTTATACGATATAACGTAGTGCTACATAACGTTATACGTTATAACGTGGTGCTACATAACGTTATACGTTATAACGTCGTGCTACATAACGTTATACGTTATACCGTAATAGTATACAACGTTATACGTTATAACGTAATGCTACATAACGTTATACGTTATAACGTAATAGTATACAACGTTATACGTTATAACGTAATGCTATCTAACGTTATACGTTATAACGTAATAGTATAGAACGTTATACGTTATAACGTAATGCTACATAACGTTATACGGTATAACGTAATAGTATACAACGTTATACGTTATAACGTAATGCTACATAACATTATACGTTATAAGGTTATAGTATACAACTTTATGTGTTATAGCATAATGCTACATAACGTTATACGTTATAACGTAATGCTACATAACGTTATACGTTATAAGGTAGTAGTATACAACGTTATACGTTATAACGTAATGCTACATAACGTTATACGTTATAACGTACTAGTATACAACGTTATACGATATAACGTAGTGCTACATAACGTTATACGTTATAACGAGGTGCTACATAACGTTATACGTTATAACGTCGTGCTACATAACGTTATACGTTATAACGTAATGCTACATAACGTTATACGTTATAACGTAATAGTATACAACGAAATACGTTATAACGTAATGCTACATAACGTTATACGTTATAAGGTAATAGTATATAACGTTATACGTTATAGCGTAATGCTACATAACGTTATACGTTATAAGGTAATAGTATATAACGTTATATGTTATAACGTCGTGCTACATAACGTTATACGTTATAACGTAATAGTATACAACGTTATACATTATAACGTAATGCTACATAACGTTATACGTTATAACGTACTAGTATACAACGTTATACGATATAACGTAGTGCTACATAACGTTATACGTTATAACGAGGTGCTACATAACGTTATACGTTATAACGTCGTGCTACATAACGTTATATGTTATAACGTAATGCTACATAACGTTATACGTTATAACGTAATAGTATAGAACGTTATACGTTATAACGTAATGCTACATAACGTTATACGGTATAACGTAATAGTATACAACGTTATACGTTATAACGTAAAGCTACATAACATTATACGTTATAAGGTTATAGTATACAACTTTATATGTTATAGCATAATGCTACATAACGTTATACGTTATAACGTAATGCTACATAACGTTATACGTTATAAGGTAGTAGTATACAACGTTATACTTTATAACGTAATGCTACATAACGTTATACGTTATAACGTACTAGTATACAACCTTATACGTTATAACGTCGTGCTACATAACGTTATACGTTATAACGTAATAGTATACAACGTTATACGTTATAACGTCGTGCTACATAACGTTATACGTTATAACGTAATAGTATACAACGTTATACGTTATAGCATAATGCTACATAACGTTATACGTTATAACGTAATGCTAAATAACGTTATACGTTATAACGTCGTGCTACATAACGTTATACGTTATAACGTAATAGTATACAACGTTATACGTTATAACGTAATGCTACATAACGTTATACGTTATAACGTACTAGTATACAGCGTTATACGTTATAACGTCGTGCTACATAACGTTATACGTTATAACGTAATAGTATACAACGTTATACGTTATAACGTAATGCTACATAACGTTATACGTTATAACGTAATAGTATACATCGTTATACGATATAACGTAATGCTACATATCGTTATACGTTATAACGTAATAGTATACAACGTTATACGTTATAACGTAATGCTATCTAACGTTATACGTTATAACGTAATAGTATACAACGTTATACGTTATAACGTAATGCTACATATCGTTATACGTTATAACGTAATAGTATACAACGTTATACGTTATAACGTAATGCTACATAACATTATACGTTATAAGGTTATAGTATACAACGTTATATGTTATAGCATAATGCTACATAACGTTATACGTTATAACGTAATGCTACATAACGTTATACGTTATAAGGTAGTAGTATACAACGTTATACGTTATAACGTAATGCTACATAACGTTATACGTTATAACGTAATAGTATACAATGTTATACGTTATAACGTAATGCTACATAACGTTATACGTTATAACGTAATAGTATACAACGTTATACGTTATAACGTAATGCTACATAACGTTATACGTTATAACGTAATAGTATACAACGTTATACGTTATAACGTAATGCTACATAACATTATACGTTATAAGGTTATAGTATACAACGTTATATGTTATAGCATAATGCTACATTACGTTATACGTTAGAACGTAGTGCTACATAACGTTATACGTTATAACGTAATAGTATACAACGTTATACGTTATAACGTAATGCTACATATCGTTATACGTTATAACGTAATAGTATACAACGTTATGCGTTATAACGTAATGCTACATAACGTTATACGTTATAACGTAATAGTATACAACGTTATACGTTATAACGTAATGCTACATATCGTTATACGTTATAACGTAATAGTATACAACGTTATACGTTATAACGTAATGCTACATAACGTTATACGTTATAACGTCATAGTATACAACGTTATACGTTATAACGTAATGCTACATAACGTTATACGTCATAAGGTACTAGTATACAACGTTATACGTTATAACGTCGTGCTACATAACGTTATACGTTATAACGTAATAGTATACAACGTTATACGTTATAACGTAAATCTACATAACGTTATACGTTATAACGTAATAGTATAGAACGTTATACGTTATAACGTAATGCTACATAACGTTATACGTTATAACGTAATAGTATACAACGTTATACGTTATAACGTAATGCTACATAACGTTATACGTTATAAGGTAATAGTATATAACGTTTTACGTTATAGCGTAATGCTACATAACGTTATACGTTATAAGGTAATAGTATATAACGTTATACGTTATAACGTAATGCTACATAACGTTATACGTTATAACGTAATAGTATACAACGTTATACGTTATAACGTAATGCTACATAACGTTATACGTTATAACGTAATAGTATACAACGTTATACGTTATAACGTAATGCTACATAACATTATACGTTATAAGGTTATAGTATACAACGTTATATGTTATAGCATAATGCTACATTACGTTATACGTTATAACGTAGTGCTACATAACGTTATACGTTATAACGTAATAGTATACAACGTTATACGTTATAACGTAATGCTACATATCGTTATACGTTATAACGTAATAGTATACAACGTTATGCGTTATAACGTAATGCTACATAACGTTATACGTTATAACGTAATAGTATACAACGTTATACGTTATAACGTAATGCTACATATCGTTATACGTTATAACGTAATAGTATACAACGTTATACGTTATAACGTAATGCTACATAACGTTATACGTTATAACGTCATAGTATACAACGTTATACGTTATAACGTAATGCTACATAACGTTATACGTCATAAGGTACTAGTATACAACGTTATACGTTATAACGTCGTGCTACATAACGTTATACGTTATAACGTAATAGTATACAACGTTATACGTTATAACGTAAATCTACATAACGTTATACGTTATAACGTAATAGTATACAACGTTGTACGTTATAACGTAATGCTACATAACGTTATACGTTATAACGTAATAGTATACAACGTTATACGTTATATCGTAATGCTACATAACGTTATACGTTATAAGGTAATAGTATACAACGTTATATGTTATAGCATAATGCTACATAACGTTATACGTTATAACGTAATGCTACATAACGTTATACGTTATAAGGTAGTAGTATACAACGTTATACGTTATAACGTAATGCTACATAACGTTATACGTTATAAGGTACTAGTATACAACGTTATACGTTATAACGTCGTGCTACATAACGTTATACGTTATAACGTAATAGTATACAACGTTATACGTTATAACGTAATGCTACATAACGTTATACGTTATAACGTAATAGTATAGAACGTTATACGTTATAACGTAATGCTACATAACGTTATACGTTATAACGTAATAGTATACAACGTTATACGTTATAACGTAATGCTACATAACGTTATACGTTATAAGGTAATAGTATATAACGTTTTACGTTATAGCGTAATGCTACATAACGTTATACGTTATAAGGTAATAGTATATAACGTTATACGTTATAACGTAATGCTACATAACGTAATACGTTATAAGGTAACAGTACATAGCGTTATACGATATAACGTAGTGCTACATAACGTTATACGTTATAACGTGGTGATACATAACGTTATACGTTATAACGTCGTGCTACATAACGTTATACGTTATAACGTAATAGTATACAACGTTATACGTTATAACGTAATGCTACATAACGTTATACGTTATAAGGTAATAGTATACCACGTTATACGTTATAACGTAATGCTACATAACGTTATACGTTATAACGTAATAGTATACAACGTTATACGTTATAACGTAATGCTACATAACGTTATACGTTATAACGTAATAGTATACAACGAAATACGATATAACGTAATGCTACATAACGTTATACGTTATAAGGTAATAGTATATAACGTTATACGTTATAGCGTAATGCTACATAACGTTATACGTTATAAGGTAATAGTATATAACGTTATATGTTATAACGTCGTGCTACATAACGTTATACGTTATAACGTAATAGTATACAACGTTATACATTATAACGTAATGCTACATAACGTTATACGTTATAACGTACTAGTATACAACGTTATACGATATAACGTAGTGCTACATAACGTTATACGTTATAACGTGGTGCTACATAACGTTATACGTTATAACGTCGTGCTACATAACGTTATACGTTATAACGTCGTGCTACATAACGTTATACGTTATAACGTAATAGTATACAACGTTATACGTTATAGCATAATGCTACATAACGTTATACGTTATAACGTAATGCTAAATAACGTTATACGTTATAACGTACTAGTATACAACGTTATACGTTATAACGTCGTGCTACATAACGTTATACGTTATAACGTAATAGTATACAACGTTATACGTTATAACGTAATGCTACATATCGTTATACGTTATAACGTACTAGTATACAACGTTATACGATATAACGTAGTGCTACATAACGTTATACGTTATAACGTGGTGCTACATAACGTTATACGTTATAACGTCGTGCTACATAACGTTATACGTTATAACGTCGTGCTACATAACGTTATACGTTATAACGTAATAGTATACAACGTTATACGTTATAGCATAATGCTACATAACGTTATACGTTATAACGTAATGCTAAATAACGTTATACGTTATAACGTACTAGTATACAACGTTATACGTTATAACGTCGTGCTACATAACGTTATACGTTATACCGTAATAGTATACAATGTTATACGTTATAACGTAATGCTACATAACGTTATACGTTATAACGTAATAGTATACAACGTTATACGTTATAACGTAATGCTATCTAACGTTATACGTTATAACGTAATAGTATACAACGTTATACGTTATAACGTAATGCTACATATCGTTATACGTTATAACGTAATAGTATACAACGTTATACGTTATAACGTAATGCTACATAACATTATACGTTATAAGGTTATAGTATACAACGTTATATGTTATAGCAAAATGCTACATAACGTTATACGTTATAACGTAATGCTACATAACGTTATACGTTATAAGGTAGTAGTATACAACGTTATACGTTATAACGTAATGCTACATAACGTTATACGTTATAACGTAGTAGTATACAACGTTATACGTTATAACGTAATGCTACATAACATTATACGTTATAAGGTTATAGTATACAACGTTATATGTTATAGCATAATGCTACATAACGTTATACGTTATAACGTAATGCTACATAACGTTATACGTTATAAGGTAGTAGTATACAACGTTATACGTTATAACGTAATGCTACATAACGTTATACGTTATAACGTACTAGTATACAACGTTATACGTTATAACGTACTAGTATACAACGTTATACGTTATAACGTCGTGCTACATAACGTTATACGTTATAACGTAATAGTATACAACGTTATACGTTATAACGTAATGCTACATAACGTTATACGTTATAACGTAATAGTATACAACGTTATACGTTATAACGTAATGCTACATATAGTTATACGTTATAACGTAATAGTATACAATGTTATACGTTATAACGTAATGCTACATAACGTTATACGTTATAACGTAATAGTATACAACGTTATACGTTATAACGTAATGCTACATAACGTTATACGTTATAACGTAATAGTATACAACGTTATACGTTATAACGTAATGCTACATAACATTATACGTTATAAGGTTATAGTATACAACGTTATATGTTATAGCATAATGCTACATTACGTTATACGTTATAACGTAGTGCTACATAACGTTATACGTTATAACGTAATAGTATACAACGTTATACGTTATAACGTAATGCTACATATCGTTATACGTTATAACGTAATAGTATACAACGTTATACGTTATAACGTAATGCTACATAACGTTATACGTTATAACGTAATAGTATACAACGTTATACGTTATAACGTAATGCTACATATCGTTATACGTTATAACGTAATAGTATACAACGTTATACGTTATAACGTAATAGTATACAACGTTATACGGTATAACGTAATGCTACATAACATTATACGTTATAAGGTTATAGTATACAACGTTATATGTTATAGCATAATGCTACATTACGTTATACGTTATAACGTAATGCTACATAACGTTATACGTTATAACGTGATAGTATACAACGTTATACGTTATAACGTAATGCTACATATCGTTATACGTTATAACGTAATAGTATACAACGTTATACGTTATAACGTAATGCTACATAACGTTATACGTTATAACGTCATAGTATACAACGTTATACGTTATAACGTAATGCTACATAACGTTATACGTCATAAGGTACTAGTATACAACGTTATACGTTATAACGTCGTGCTACATAACGTTATACGTTATAACGTAATAGTATACAACGTTATACGTTATAACGTAAATCTACATAACGTTATACGTTATAACGTAATAGTATACAACGTTGTACGTTATAACGTAATGCTACATAACGTTATACGTTATAACGTAATAGTATACAACGTTATACGTTATATCGTAATGCTACATAACGTTATACGTTATAAGGTAATAGTATACAACGTTATATGTTATAGCATAATGCTACATAACGTTATACGTTATAACGTAATGCTACATAACGTTATACGTTATAAGGTAGTAGTATACAACGTTATACGTTATAACGTAATGCTACATAACGTTATACGTTATAAGGTACTAGTATACAACGTTATACGTTATAACGTCGTGCTACATAACGTTATACGTTATAACGTAATAGTATACAACGTTATACGTTATAACGTAATGCTACATAACGTTATACGTTATAACGTAATAGTATAGAACGTTATACGTTATAACGTAATGCTACATAACGTTATACGTTATAACGTAATAGTATACAACGTTATACGTTATAACGTAATGCTACATAACGTTATACATTATAAGGTAATAGTATATAACGTTTTACGTTATAGCGTAATGCTACATAACGTTATACGTTATAAGGTAATAGTATATAACGTTATACGTTATAACGTAATGCTACATAACGTAATACGTCATAAGGTAACAGTACATAGCGTTATACGATATAACGTAGTGCTACATAACGTTATACGTTATAACGTGGTGCTACATAACGTTATACGTTATAACGTCGTGCTACATAACGTTATACGTTATAACGTAATAGTATACAACGTTATACGTTATAACGTAATGCTACATAACGTTATACGTTATAAGGTAATAGTATACCACGTTATACGTTATAACGTAATGCTACATAACGTTATACGTTATAACGTAATAGTATACAACGTTATACGTTATAACGTAATGCTACATAACGTTATACGTTATAACGTAATAGTATACAACGAAATACGATATAACGTAATGCTACATAACGTTATACGTTATAAGGTAATAGTATATAACGTTATACGTTATAGCGTAATGCTACATAACGTTATACGTTATAAGGTAATAGTATATAACGTTATATGTTATAACGTCGTGCTACATAACGTTATACGTTATAACGTAATAGTATACAACGTTATACATTATAACGTAATGCTACATAACGTTATACGTTATAACGTACTAGTATACAACGTTATACGATATAACGTAGTGCTACATAACGTTATACGTTATAACGTGGTGCTACATAACGTTATACGTTATAACGTCGTGCTACATAACGTTATACGTTATAACGTAATGCTACATAACGTTATACGTTATAACGTAATAGTATAGAACGTTATACGTTATAACGTAATGCTACATAACGTTATACGGTATAACGTAATAGTATACAACGTTATACGTTATAACGTAATGCTACATAACATTATACGTTATAAGGTTATAGTATACAACTTTATATGTTATAGCATAATGCTACATAACGTTATACGTTATAACGTAATGCTACATAACGTTATACGTTATAAGGTAGTAGTATACAACGTTATACGTTATAACGTAATGCTACATAACGTTATACGTTATAACGTACTAGTATACAACCTTATACGTTATAACGTCGTGCTACATAACGTTATACGTTATAACGTAATAGTATACAACGTTATACGTTATAACGTCGTGCTACATAACGTTATACGTTATAACGTAATAGTATACAACGTTATACGTTATAACGTAATGCTACATAACGTTATACGTTATAACGTAATAGTATACAACGAAATACGATATGACGTAATGCTACATAACGTTATACGTTATAAGGTAATAGTATATAACGTTATATGTTATAACGTCGTGCTACATAACGTTATACGTTATAACGTAATAGTATACAACGTTATACATTATAACGTAATGCTACATAACGTTATACGTTATAACGTACTAGTATACAACGTTATACGATATAACGTAGTGCTACATAACGTTATACGTTATAACGTAATGCTATCTAACGTTATACGTTATAACGTAATAGTATACAACGTTATACGTTATAACGTAATGCTACATATCGTTATACGTTATAACGTAATAGTATACAACGTTATACGTTATAACGTAATGCTATATAACATTATACGTTATAAGGTTATAGTATACAACGTTATATGTTATAGCATAATGCTACATAACGTTATACGTTATAACGTAATGCTACATAACGTTATACGTTATAAGGTAGTAGTATACAACGTTATACGTTATAACGTAATGCTACATAACGTTATACGTTATAACGTAATAGTATACAACGTTATACGTTATAACGTAATGCTACATAACATTATACGTTATAAGGTTATAGTATACAACTTTATATGTTATAGCATAATGCTACATAACGTTATACGTTATAAGGTAGTAGTATACAACGTTATACGTTATAACGTAATGCTACATAACGTTATACGTTATAACGTACTAGTATACAACCTTATACGTTATAACGTCGTGCTACATAACGTTATACGTTATAACGTAATAGTATACAACGTTATACGTTATAACGTCGTGCTACATAACGTTATACGTTATAACGTAATAGTATACAACGTTATACGTTATAGCATAATGCTACATAACGTTATACGTTATAACGTAATGCTAAATAACGTTATACGTTATAACGTACTAGTATACAACGTTATACGTTATAACGTCGTGCTACATAACGTTATACGTTATAACGTAATAGTATACAACGTTATACGTTATAACGTAATGCTACATAACGTTATACGTTATAACGTAATAGTATACAACGTTATACGTTATAACGTAATGCTACATATAGTTATACGTTATAACGTAATAGTATACAATGTTATACGTTATAACGTAATGCTACATAACGTTATACGTTATAACGTAATAGTATACAACGTTATACGTTATAACGTAATGCTACATAACGTTATACGTTATAACGTAATAGTATACAACGTTATACGTTATAACGTAATGCTACATAACATTATACGTTATAAGGTTATAGTATACAACGTTATATGTTATAGCATAATGCTACATTACGTTATACGTTATAACGTAGTGCTACATAACGTTATACGTTATAACGTAATAGTATACAACGTTATACGTTATAACGTAATGCTACATATCGTTATACGTTATAACGTAATAGCATACAACGTTATACGTTATAACGTAATGCTACATAACGTTATACGTTATAACGTAATAGTATACAACGTTATACGTTATAACGTAATGCTACATATCGTTATACGTTATAACGTAATAGTATACAACGTTATACGTTATAACGTAATAGTATACAACGTTATACGGTATAACGTAATGCTACATAACATTATACGTTATAAGGTTATAGTATACAACGTTATATGTTATAGCATAATGCTACATTACGTTATACGTTATAACGTAATGCTACATAACGTTATACGTTATAACGTAATAGTATACAACGTTATACGTTATAACGTAATGCTACATATCGTTATACGTTATAACGTAATAGTATACAACGTTATACGTTATAACGTAATGCTACATAACGTTATACGTTATAACGTCATAGTATACAACGTTATACGTTATAACGTAATGCTACATAACGTTATACGTTATAAGGTAATAGTATACAACGTTATATGTCATAGCATAATGCTACATAACGTTATACGTTATAACGTAATGCTACATAACGTTATACGTTATAAGGTAGTAGTATACAACGTTATACGTTATAACGTAATGCTACATAACGTTATACGTTATAAGGTACTAGTATACAACGTTATACGTTATAACGTCGTGCTACATAACGTTATACGTTATAACGTAATAGTATAGAACGTTATACGTTATAACGTAATGCTACATAACGTTATACGTTATAACGTAATAGTATAGAACGTTATACGTTATAACGTAATGCTACATAACGTTATACGTTATAACGTAATAGTATACAACGTTATACGTTATAACGTAATGCTACATAACGTTATACGTTATAAGGTAATAGTATATAACGTTTTACGTTATAGCGTAATGCTACATAACGTTATACGTTATAAGGTAATAGTATATAACGTTATACGTTATAACGTAATGCTACATAACGTAATACGTCATAAGATAACAGTACATAGCGTTATACGATATAACGTAGTGCTACATAACGTTATACGTTATAACGTGGTGCTACATAACGTTATACGTTATAACGTCGTGCTACATAACGTTATACGTTATAACGTAATAGTATACAACGTTATACGTTATAACGTAATGCTACATAACGTTATACGTTATAAGGTAATAGTATACCACGTTATACGTTATAACGTAATGCTACATAACGTTATACGTTATAACGTAATAGTATACAACGTTATACGTTATAACGTAATGCTACATAACGTTATACGTTATAACGTAATAGTATACAACGAAATACGATATAACGTAATGCTACATAACGTTATACGTTATAAGGTAATAGTATATAACGTTATACGTTATAGCGTAATGCTACATAACGTTATACGTTATAAGGTAATAGTATATAACGTTATATGTTATAACGTCGTGCTACATAACGTTATACGTTATAACGTAATAGTATACAACGTTATACATTATAACGTAATGCTACATAACGTTATACGTTATAACGTACTAGTATACAACGTTATACGATATAACGTAGTGCTTCATAACGTTATACGTTATAACGTGGTGCTACATAACGTTATACGTTATAACGTCGTGCTACATAACGTTATACGTTATAACGTAATGCTACATAACGTTATACGTTATAACGTAATAGTATAGAACGTTATACGTTATAACGTAATGCTACATAACGTTATACGGTATAACGTAATAGTATACAACGCTATACGTTATAACGTAATGCTACATAACATTATACGTTATAAGGTTATAGTATACAACTTTATATGTTATAGCATAATGCTACATAACGTTATACGTTATAACGTAATGCTACATAACGTTATACGTTATAAGGTAGTAGTATACAACGTTATACGTTATAACGTAATGCTACATAACGTTATACGTTATAACGTACTAGTATACAACCTTATACGTTATAACGTCGTGCTACATAACGTTATACGTTATAACGTAATAGTATACAACGTTATACGTTATAACGTCGTACTACATAACGTTATACGTTATAACGTAATAGTATACAACGTTATACGTTATAACGTAATGCTACATAACGTTATACGTTATAACGTAATAGTATACAACGAAATACGATATGACGTAATGCTACATAACGTTATACGTTATAAGGTAATAGTATATAACGTTATACGTTATAACGTAATGCTACATAACGTTATACGTTATAAGGTAATAGTATATAACGTTATACGTTATAGCGTAATGCTACATAACGTTATACGTTATAAGGTAATAGTATATAACGTTATATGTTATAACGTCGTGCTACATAACGTTATACGTTATAACGTAATAGTATACAACGTTATACATTATAACGTAATGCTACATAACGTTATACGTTATAACGTACTAGTATACAACGTTATACGATATAACGTAGTGCTACATAACGTTATACGTTATAACGTAATGCTATCTAACGTTATACGTTATAACGTAATAGTATACAACGTTATACGTTATAACGTAATGCTACATATCGTTATACGTTATAACGTAATAGTATACAACGTTATACGTTATAACGTAATGCTATATAACATTATACGTTATAAGGTTATAGTATACAACGTTATATGTTATAGCATAATGCTACATAACGTTATACGTTATAACGTAATGCTACATAACGTTATACGTTATAAGGTAGTAGTATACAACGTTATACGTTATAACGTAATGCTACATAACGTTATACGTTATAACGTAATAGTATACAACGTTATACGTTATAACGTAATGCTACATAACATTATACGTTATAAGGTTATAGTATACAACTTTATATGTTATAGCATAATGCTACATAACGTTATACGTTATAACGTAATGCTACATAACGTTATACGTTATAAGGTAGTAGTATACAACGTTATACGTTATAACGTAATGCTACATAACGTTATACGTTATAACGTACTAGTATACAACCTTATACGTTATAACGTCGTGCTACATAACGTTATACGTTATAACGTAATAGTATACAACGTTATACGTTATAACGTCGTGCTACATAACGTTATACGTTATAACGTAATAGTACACAACGTTATACGTTATAGCATAATGCTACATAACGTTATACGTTATAACGTAATGCTAAATAACGTTATACGTTATAACGTACTAGTATACAACGTTATACGTTATAACGTCGTGCTACATAACGTTATACGTTATAACGTAATAGTATACAACGTTATACGTTATAACGTAATGCTACATAACGTTATACGTTATAACGTACTAGTATACAACGTTATACGTTATAACGTCGTGCTACATAACGTTATACGTTATAACGTAATAGTATACAACGTTATACGTTATAACGTAATGCTACATAACGTTATACGTTATAACGTAATAGTATACAACGTTATACGATATAACGTAATGCTACATATCGTTATACGTTATAACGTAATAGTATACAACGTTATACTTTATAACGTAATGCTACATAACGTTATACGTTATAACGTAATAGTATACAACGTTATACGTTATAACGTAATGCTACATAACGTAATACGTTATAAGGTAACAGTACATAGCGTTATACGATATAACGTAGTGCTACATAACGTTATACGTTATAACGTGGTGCTACATAACGTTATACGTTATAACGTCGTGCTACATAACGTTATACGTTATAAGGTAGTAGTATACAACGTTATACGTTATAACGTAATGCTACATAACGTTATACGTTATAACGTAATAGTATAGAACGTTATACGTTATAACGTAATGCTACATAACGTTATACGTTATAACGTAATAGTATACAACGTTATACGTTATAACGTAATGCTACATAACGTTATACGTTATAAGGTAATAGTATATAACGTTTTACGTTATAGCGTAATGCTACATAACGTTATACGTTATAAGGTAATAGTATATAACGTTATACGTTATAACGTAATGCTACATAACGTAATACGTTATAAGGTAACAGTACATAGCGTTATACGATATAACGTAGTGCTACATAACGTTATACGTTATAACGTGGTGCTACATAACGTTATACGTTATAACGTCGTGCTACATAACGTTATACGTTATAACGTAATAGTATACAACGTTATACGTTATAACGTAATGCTACATAACGTTATACGTCATAAGGTACTAGTATACAACGTTATACGTTATAACGTCGTGCTACATAACGTTATACGTTATAACGTAATAGTATACAACGTTATACGTTATAACGTAAATCTACATAACGTTATACGTTATAACGTAATAGTATACAACGTTGTACGTTATAACGTAATGCTACATAACGTTATACGTTATAACGTAATAGTATACAACGTTATACGTTATATCGTAATGCTACATAACGTTATACGTTATAAGGTAATAGCATACAACGTTATATGTTATAGCATAATGCTACATAACGTTATACGTTATAACGTAATGCTACATAACGTTATACGTTATAAGGTAGTAGTATACAACGTTATACGTTATAACGTAATGCTACATAACGTTATACGTTATAAGGTACTAGTATACAACGTTATACGTTATAACGTCGTGCTACATAACGTTATACGTTATAACGTAATAGTATACAACGTTATACGTTATAACGTAATGCTACATAACGTTATACGTTATAACGTAATAGTATAGAACGTTATACGTTATAACGTAATGCTACATAACGTTATACGTTATAACGTAATAGTATACAACGTTATACGTTATAACGTAATGCTACATAACGTTATACGTTATAAGGTAATAGTATATAACGTTTTACGTTATAGCGTAATGCTACATAACGTTATACGTTATAAGGTAATAGTATATAACGTTATACGTTATAACGTAATGCTACATAACGTAATACGTTATAAGGTAACAGTACATAGCGTTATACGATATAACGTAGTGCTACATAACGTTATACGTTATAACGTGGTGCTACATAACGTTATACGTTATAACGTCGTGCTACATAACGTTATACGTTATAACGTAATAGTATACAACGTTATACGTTATAACGTAATGCTACATAACGTTATACGTTATAAGGTAATAGTATACCACGTTATACGTTATAACGTAATGCTACATAACGTTATACGTTATAACGTAATAGTATACAACGTTATACGTTATAACGTAATGCTACATAACGTTATACGTTATAACGTAATAGTATACAACGAAATACGTTATAACGTAATGCTACATAACGTTATACGTTATAAGGTAATAGTATATAACGTTATATGTTATAACGTCTTGCTACATAACGTTATACGTTATAACGTAATAGTATACAACGTTATACATTATAACGTAATGCTACATAACGTTATACGTTATAACGTACTAGTATACAACGTTATACGATATAACGTAGTGCTACATAACGTTATACGTTATAACGTAATGCTATCTAACGTTATACGTTATAACGTAATAGTATACAACGTTATACGTTATAACGTAATGCTACATATCGTTATACGTTATAACGTAATTGTATACAACGTTATACGTTATAACGTAATGCTATATAACATTATACGTTATAAGGTTATAGTATACAACGTTATATGTTATAGCATAATGCTACATAACGTTATACGTTATAACGTAATGCTACATAACGTTATACGTTATAAGGTAGTAGTATACAACGTTATACGTTATAACGTAATGCTACATAACGTTATACGTTATAACGTAGTAGTATACAACGTTATACGTTATAACGTAATACTACATAACATTATACGTTATAAGGTTATAGTATACAACGTTATATGTTATAGCATAATGCTACATAACGTTATACGTTATAACGTAATGCTACATAACGTTATACGTTATAAGGTAGTAGTATACAACGTTATACGTTATAACGTAATGCTACATAACGTTATACGTTATAACGTACTAGTATACAACGTTATACGTTATAACGTCGTGCTACATAACGTTATACGTTATAACGTAATAGTATACAACGTTATACGTTATAACGTAATGCTACATAACGTTATACGTTATAACGTAATAGTATACAACGTTATACGTTATAACGTAATGCTACATATAGTTATACGTTATAACGTAATAGTATACGATGTTATACGTTATAACGTAATGCTACATAACGTTATACGTTATAACGTAATAGTATACCACGTTATACGTTATAACGTAATGCTACATAACGTTATACGTTATAACGTAATAGTATACAACGTTATACGTTATAACGTAATGCTACATATCGTTATACGTTATAACGTAATAGTATACAACGTTATACGTTATAACGTAATGCTACATAACGTTATACGTTATAACGTCATAGTATACAACGTTATACGTTATAACGTAATGCTACATAACGTTATACGTTATAAGGTAGTAGTATACAACGTTATACGTTATAACGTAATGCTACATAACGTTATACGTTATAAGGTACTAGTATACAACGTTATACGTTATAACGTCGTGCTACATAACGTTATACGTTATAACGTAATAGTATACAACGTTATACGTTATAACGTAATGCTACATAACGTTATACGTTATAACGTAATAGTATAGAACGTTATACGTTATAACGTAATGCTACATAACGTTATACGTTATAACGTAATAGTATACAACGTTATACGTTATAACGTAATGCTACATAACGTTATACGTTATAAGGTAATAGTATATAACGTTTTACGTTATAGCGTAATGCTACATAACGTTATACGTTATAAGGTAATAGTATATAACGTTATACGTTATAACGTAATGCTACATAACGTAATACGTTATAAGGTAACAGTACATAGCGTTATACGATATAACGTAGTGCTACATAACGTTATACGTTATAACGTGGTGCTACATAACGTTATACGTTATAACGTCGTGCTACATAACGTTATGCGTTATAACGTAATAGTATACAACGTTATACGTTATAACGTAATGCTACATAACGTTATACGTTATAAGGTAATAGTATACCACGTTATACGTTATAACGTAATGCTACATAACGTTATACGTTATAACGTAATAGTATACAACGTTATACGTTATAACGTAATGCTACATAACGTTATACGTTATAACGTAATAGTATACAACGAAATACGTTATAACGTAATGCTACATAACGTTATACGTTATAAGGTAATAGTATATAACGTTATATGTTATAACGTCTTGCTACATAACGTTATACGTTATAACGTAATAGTATACAACGTTATACATTATAACGTAATGCTACATAACGTTATACGTTATAACGTACTAGTATACAACGTTATACGATATAACGTAGTGCTACATAACGTTATACGTTATAACGTAATGCTATCTAACGTTATACGTTATAACGTAATAGTATACAACGTTATACGTTATAACGTAATGCTACATATCGTTATACGTTATAACGTAATAGTATACAACGTTATACGTTATAACGTAATGCTACATATAGTTATACGTTATAACGTAATAGTATACGATGTTATACGTTATAACGTAATGCTACATAACGTTATACGTTATAAGGTAGTAGTATACAACGTTATACGTTATAACGTAATGCTACATAACGTTATACGTTATAACGTAGTAGTATACAACGTTATACGTTATAACGTAATGCTACATAACATTATACGTTATAAGGTTATAGTATACAACGTTATATGTTATAGCATAATGCTACATAACGTTATACGTTATAACGTAATGCTACATAACGTTATACGTTATAAGGTAGTAGTATACAACGTTATACGTTATAACGTAATGCTACATAACGTTATACGTTATAACGTACTAGTATACAACGTTATACGTTATAACGTCGTGCTACATAACGTTGTACGTTGTAACGTAATAGTATACAACGTTATACGTTATAACGTAATGCTACATAACGTTATACGTTATAACGTAATAGTATACAACGTTATACGTTATAACGTAATGCTACATATAGTTATACGTTATAACGTAATAGTATACGATGTTATACGTTATAACGTAATGCTACATAACGTTATACGTTATAACGTAATAGTATACCACGTTATACGTTATAACGTAATGCTACATAACGTTATACGTTATAACGTAATAGTATACAACGTTATACGTTATAACGTAATGCTACATATCGTTATACGTTATAACGTAATAGTATACAACGTTATACGTTATAACGTAATGCTACATAACGTTATACGTTATAACGTCATAGTATACAACGCTATACGTTATAACGTAATGCTACATAACGTTATACGTATAAGGTACTAGTATACAACGTTATACGTTATAACGTCGTGCTACATAACGTTATACGTTATAACGTAATAGTATACAACGTTATACGTTATAACGTAAATCTACATAACGTTATACGTTATAACGTAATAGTATACAACGTTGTACGTTATAACGTAATGCTACATAACGTTATACGTTATAACGTAATAGTATACAACGTTATACGTTATAACGTAATGCTACATAACGTTATACGTTATAAGGTAATAGTATACCACGTTATACGTTATAACGTAATGCTACATAACGTTATACGTTATAACGTAATAGTATACAACGTTATACGTTATAACGTAATGCTACATAACGTTATACGTTATAACGTAATAGTATACAACGAAATACGTTATAACGTAATGCTACATAACGTTATACGTTATAAGGTAATAGTATATAACGTTATATGTTATAACGTCTTGCTACATAACGTTATACGTTATAACGTAATAGTATACAACGTTATACATTATAACGTAATGCTACATAACGTTATACGTTATAACGTACTAGTATACAACGTTATACGATATAACGTAGTGCTACATAACGTTATACGTTATAACGTAATGCTATCTAACGTTATACGTTATAACGTAATAGTATACAACGTTATACGTTATAACGTAATGCTACATATCGTTATACGTTATAACGTAATAGTATACAACGTTATACGTTATAACGTAATGCTACATATAGTTATACGTTATAACGTAATAGTATACGATGTTATACGTTATAACGTAATGCTACATAACGTTATACGTTATAAGGTAGTAGTATACAACGTTATACGTTATAACGTAATGCTACATAACGTTATACGTTATAACGTAGTAGTATACAACGTTATACGTTATAACGTAATGCTACATAACATTATACGTTATAAGGTTATAGTATACAACGTTATATGTTATAGCATAATGCTACATAACGTTATACGTTATAACGTAATGCTACATAACGTTATACGTTATAAGGTAGTAGTATACAACGTTATACGTTATAACGTAATGCTACATAACGTTATACGTTATAACGTACTAGTATACAACGTTATACGTTATAACGTCGTGCTACATAACGTTATACGTTGTAACGTAATAGTATACAACGTTATACGTTATAACGTAATGCTACATAACGTTATACGTTATAACGTAATAGTATACAACGTTATACGTTATAACGTAATGCTACATATAGTTATACGTTATAACGTAATAGTATACGATGTTATACGTTATAACGTAATGCTACATAACGTTATACGTTATAACGTAATAGTATACCACGTTATACGTTATAACGTAATGCTACATAACGTTATACGTTATAACGTAATAGTATACAACGTTATACGTTATAACGTAATGCTACATATCGTTATACGTTATAACGTAATAGTATACAACGTTATACGTTATAACGTAATGCTACATAACGTTATACGTTATAACGTCATAGTATACAACGCTATACGTTATAACGTAATGCTACATAACGTTATACGTATAAGGTACTAGTATACAACGTTATACGTTATAACGTCGTGCTACATAACGTTATACGTTATAACGTAATAGTATACAACGTTATACGTTATAACGTAAATCTACATAACGTTATACGTTATAACGTAATAGTATACAACGTTGTACGTTATAACGTAATGCTACATAACGTTATACGTTATAGCGTAATAGTATACAACGTTATACGTTATAACGTAATGCTACATAACGTTATACGTTATAAGGTAATAGTATACAACGTTATATGTTATAGCATAATGCTACATAACGTTATACGTTATAACGTAATGCTACATAACGTTATACGTTATAAGGTAGTAGTATACAACGTTATACGTTATAACGTAATGCTACATAACGTTATACGTTATAAGGTACTAGTATACAACGTTATACGTTATAACGTCGTGCTACATAACGTTATACGTTATAACGTCGTGCTACATAACGTTATACGTTATAACGTAATAGTATACAACGTTATACGTTATAACGTAATGCTACATAACGTTATACGTTATAGCGTAATAGTATAGAACGTTATACGTTATAACGTAATGCTACATAACGTTATACGTTATAACGTAATAGTATACAACGTTATACATTATAACGTAATGCTACATAACGTTATACGTTATAAGGTAATAGTACATAGCGTTATACGATATAACGTAGTGCTACATAACGTTATACGTTATAACGTGGTGCTACATAACGTTATACGTTATAACGTCGTGCTACATAACGTTATACGTTATAACGTAATAGTATACAACGTTATACGTTATAACGTAATGCTACATAACGTTATACGTTATAAGGTAATAGTATACCACGTTATACGTTATAACGTAATGCTACATAACGTTATACGTTATAACGTAATAGTATACAACGTTATACGTTATAACGTAATGCTACATAACGTTATACGTTATAACGTAATAGTATACAACGAAATACGTTATAACGTAATGCTACATAACGTTATACGTTATAAGGTAATAGTATATAACGTTATACGTTATAGCGTAATGCTACATAACGTTATACGTTATAAGGTAATAGTATATAACGTTATATGTTATAACGTCGTGCTACATAACGTTATACGTTATAACGTAATAGTATACAACGTTATACATTATAACGTAATGCTACATAACGTTATACGTTATAACGTACTAGTATACAACGTTATACGATATAACGTAGTGCTACATAACGTTATACGTTATAACGTGGTGCTACATACCGTTATACGTTATAACGTCGTGCTACATAACGTTATACGTTATAACGTAATAGTATACAACGTTATACGTTATAACGTAATGCTACATAACATTATACGTTATAAGGTTATAGTATACAACTTTATATGTTATAGCATAATGCTACATAACGTTATACGTTATAACGTAATGCTACATAACGTTATACGTTATAAGGTAGTAGTATACAACATTATACGTTATAACGTAATGCTACATAACGTTATACGTTATAACGTACTAGTATACAACCTTATGCGTTATAACGTCGTGCTACATAACGTTATACGTTATAACGTAATAGTATACAACGTTATACGTTATAACGTCGTGCTACATAACGTTATACGTTATAACGTAATAGTATACAACGTTATACGTTATAGCATAATGCTACATAACGTTATACGTTATAACGTAATGCTACATAACGTTATACGTTATAACGTACTAGTATACAACGTTATACGTTATAACGTCGTGCTACATAACGTTATACGTTATAACGTAATAGTATACAACGTTATACGTTATAACGTAATGCTACATAACGTTATACGTTATAACGTACTAGTATACAACGTTATACGTTATAACGTCGTGCTACATAACGTTATACGTTATAACGTAATAGTATACAACGTTATACGTTATAACGTAATGCTACATAACGTTATACGTTATAAGGTAATAGTATATAACGTTTTACGTTATAGCGTAATGCTACATAACGTTATACGTTATAAGGTAATAGTATATAACGTTATACGTTATAACGTAATGCTACATAACGTAATACGTTATAAGGTAACAGTACATAGCGTTATACGATATAACGTAGTGCTACATAACGTTATACGTTATAACGTGGTGCTACATAACGTTATACGTTATAACGTCGTGCTACATAACGTTATACGTTATAACGTAATAGTATACAACGTTATACGTTATAACGTAATGCTACATAACGTTATACGTTATAACGTAATAGTATACAACGTTATACGTTATAGCATAATGCTACATAACGTTATACGTTATAACGTAATGCTACATAACGTTATACGTTATAACGTACTAGTATACAACGTTATACGTTATAACGTCGTGCTACATAACGTTATACGTTATAACGTAATAGTATACAACGTTATACGTTATAACGTAATGCTACATAACGTTATACGTTATAACGTACTAGTATACAACGTTATACGTTATAACGTCGTGCTACATAACGTTATACGTTATAACGTAATAGTATACAACGTTATACGTTATAACGTAATGCTACATAACGTTATACGTTATAACGTACTAGTATACAACGTTATACGTTATAACGTCGTGCTACATAACGTTATACGTTATAACGTAATAGTATACAACGTTATACGTTATAACGTAATGCTACATAACGTTATACGTTATAACGTAATGCTACATAACGTTATACGTTATAACGTACTAGTATACAACGTTATACGTTATAACGTCGTGCTACATAACGTTATACGTTATAACGTAATAGTATACAACGTTATACGTTATAACGTAATGCTACATAACGTTATACGTTATAACGTACTAGTATACAACGTTATACGTTATAACGTCGTGCTACATAACGTTGTACGTTATAACGTAATAGTATACAACGTTATACGTTATAACGTAATGCTACATAACGTTATACGTTATAACGTAATAGTATACAACGTTATACGTTATAACGTAATGCTACATAACGTAATACGTTATAAGGTAACAGTACATAGCGTTATACGATATAACGTAGTGCTACATAACGTTATACGTTATAACGTGGTGCTACATAACGTTATACGTTATAACGTCGTGCTACATAACGTTATACGTTATACCGTAATAGTATACAACGTTATACGTTATAACGTAATGCTACATAACGTTATACGTTATAACGTAATAGTATACAACGTTATACGTTATAACGTAATGCTACATAACGTTATACGTTATAAGGTAATAGTATACAACGTTATATGTTATAGCATAATGCTACATAACGTTATACGTTATAACGTAATGCTACATAACGTTATACGTTATAACGTAATGCTACATAACGTTATACGTTATAACGTAATGCTACATAACGTTATACGTTATAACGTACTAGTATACAACGTTATACGTTATAACGTCGTGCTACATAACGTTATACGTTATAACGTAATAGTATACAACGTTATACGTTATAACGTAATGCTACATAACGTTATACGTTATAACGTACTAGTATACAACGTTATACGTTATAACGTCGTGCTACATAACGTTGTACGTTATAACGTAATAGTATACAACGTTATACGTTATAACGTAATGCTACATAACGTTATACGTTATAACGTAATAGTATACAACGTTATACGATATAACGTAATGCTACATATCGTTATACGTTATAACGTAATAGTATACAACGTTATACGTTATCACGTAATGCTACATAACGTTATACGTTATAACGTAATAGTATACAACGTTATACGTTATAACGTAATGCTACATAACGTAATACGTTATAAGGTAACAGTACATAGCGTTATACGATATAACGTAGTGCTACATAACGTTATACGTTATAACGTAATGCTACATAACGTTATACGTTATAAGGTACTAGTATACAACGTTATACGTTATAACGTCGTGCTACATAACGTTATACGTTATAACGTCGTGCTACATAACGTTATACGTTATAACGTAATAGTATACAACGTTATACGTTATAACGTAATGCTACATAACGTTATACGTTATAACGTAATAGTATAGAACGTTATACGTTATAACGTAATGCTACATAACGTTATACGTTATAACGTAATAGTATACAACGTTATACGTTATAACGTAATGCTACATAACGTTATACGTTATAAGGTAATAGTATATAACGTTTTACGTTATAGCGTAATGCTACATAACGTTATACGTTATAAGGTAATAGTATATAACGTTATACGTTATAACGTAATGCTACATAACGTAATACGTTATAAGGTAACAGTACATAGCGTTATATGATATAACGTAGTGCTACATAACGTTATACGTTATAACGTGGTGCTACATAACGTTATACGTTATAACGTCGTGCTACATAACGTTATACGTTATAACGTAATAGTATACAACGTTATACGTTATAACGTAATGCTACATAACGTTATACGTTATAAGGTAATAGTATACCACGTTATACGTTATAACGTAATGCTACATAACGTTATACGTTATAACGTAATAGTATACAACGTTATACGTTATAACGTAATGCAACATAACGTTATACGTTATAACGTAATAGTATACAACGAAATACGTTATAACGTAATGCTACATAACGTTATACGTTATAAGGTAATAGTATATAACGTTATACGTTATAGCGTAATGCTACATAACGTTATACGTTATAAGGTAATAGTATATAACGTTATATGTTATAACGTCGTGCTACATAACGTTATACGTTATAACGTAATAGTATACAACGTTATACATTATAACGTAATGCTACATAACGTTATACGTTATAACGTACTAGTATACAACGTTATACGATATAACGTAGTGCTACATAACGTTATACGTTATAACGTGGTGCTACATACCGTTATACGTTATAACGTCGTGCTACATAACGTTATACGTTATAACGTAATAGTATACAACGTTATACGTTATAACGTAATGCTACATAACGTTATACGTTATAACGTAATAGTATAGAACGTTATACGTTATAACGTAATGCTACATAACGTTATACGGTATAACGTAATAGTATACAACGTTATACGTTATAACGTAGTGCTACATAACATTATACGTTATAAGGTTTTAGTATACAACTTTATATGTTATAGCATAATGCTACATAACGTTATACGTTATAACGTAATGCTACATAACGTTATACGTTATAAGGTAGTAGTATACAACGTTATACGTTATAACGTAATGCTACATAACGTTATACGTTATAACGTACTAGTATACAACCTTATACGTTATAACGTCGTGCTACATAACGTTATACGTTATAACGTAATAGTATACAACGTTATACGTTATAACGTCGTGCTACATAACGTTATACGTTATAACGTAATAGTATACAACGTTATACGTTATAGCATAATGCTACATAACGTTATACGTTATAACGTAATGCTACATAACGTTATACGTTATAACGTACTAGTATACAACGTTATACGTTATAACGTATTGCTACATAACGTTATACGTTATAACGTAATGCTACATAACATTATACGTTATAACGTACTAGTATACAACGTTATACGTTATAACGTCGTGCTACATAACGTTATACGTTATAGCGTAATAGTATACAACGTTATACGTTATAACGTAATGCTACATAACGTTATACGTTATAACGTAATAGTATACAACGTTATACGATATAACGTAATGCTACATATCGTTATACGTTATAACGTAATAGTATACAACGTTATACGTTATAACGTAATGCTACATAACGTTATACGTTATAACGTATTAGTATACAACGTTATACGTTATAACGTAATGCTACATAACGTAATACGTTATAAGGTAACAGTACATAGCGTTATACGATATAACGTAGTGCTACATAACGTTATACGTTATAACGTGGTGCTACATAACGTTATACGTTATAACGTCGTGCTACATAACGTTATACGTTATACCGTAATAGTATACAACGTTATACGTTATAACGTAATGCTACATAACGTTATACGTTATAACGTAATAGTATACAACGTTATACGTTATAACGTAATGCTATCTAACGTTATACGTTATAACGTTATAGTATACAACGTTATACGTTATAACGTAATGCTACATATCGTTATACGTTATAACGTAATAGTATACAACGTTATACGTTATAACGTAATGCTACATAACATTATACGTTATAAGGTTATAGTATACAACGTTATATGTTATAGCATAATGCTACATAACGTTATACGTTATAACGTAATGCTACATAACGTTATACGTTATAACGTAATAGTATAGAACGTTATACGTTATAACGTAATGCTACATAACGTTATACGGTATAACGTAATAGTATACAACGTTATACGTTATAACGTAATGCTACATAACATTATACGTTATAAGGTTATAGTATACAACTTTATATGTTATAGCATAATGCTACATAACGTTATACGTTATAACGTAATGCTACATAACGTTATACGTTATAAGGTAGTAGTATACAACGTTATACGTTATAACGTAATGCTACATAACGTTATACGTTATAACGTACTAGTATACAACCTTATACGTTATAACGTCGTGCTACATAACGTTATACGTTATAACGTAATAGTATACAACGTTATACGTTATAACGTCGTGCTACATAACGTTATACGTTATAACGTAATAGTATACAACGTTATACGTTATAGCATAATGCTACATAACGTTATACGTTATAACGTAATGCTACATAACGTTATACGTTATAACGTACTAGTATACAACGTAATACGTTATAACGTATTGCTACATAACGTTATACGTTATAACGTAATGCTACATAACATTATACGTTATAACGTACTAGTATACAACGTTATACGTTATAACGTCGTGCTACATAACGTTATACGTTATAGCGTAATAGTATACAACGTTATACGTTATAACGTAATGCTACATAACGTTATACGTTATAACGTAATAGTATACAACGTTATACGATATAACGTAATGCTACATATCGTTATACGTTATAACGTAATAGTATACAACGTTATACGTTATAACGTAATGCTACATAACGTTATACGTTATAACGTAATAGTATACAACGTTATACGTTATAACGTAATGCTACATAACGTAATACGTTATAAGGTAACAGTACATAGCGTTATACGATATAACGTAGTGCTACATAACGTTATACGTTATAACGTGGTGCTACATAACGTTATACGTTATAACGTCGTGCTACATAACGTTATACGTTATACCGTAATAGTATACAACGTTATACGTTATAACGTAATGCTACATAACGTTATACGTTATAACGTAATAGTATACAACGTTATACGTTATAACGTAATGCTATCTAACGTTATACGTTATAACGTAATAGTATACAACGTTATACGTTATAACGTAATGCTACATATCGTTATACGTTATAACGTAATAGTATACAACGTTATACGTTATAACGTAATGCTACATAACATTATACGTTATAAGGTTATAGTATACAACGTTATATGTTATAGCATAATGCTACATAACGTTATACGTTATAACGTAATGCTACATAACGTTATACGTTATAAGGTAGTAGTATACAACGTTATACGTTATAACGTAATGCTACATAACGTTATACGTTATAACGTAGTAGTATACAACGTTATACGTTATAACGTAATGCTACATAACATTATACGTTATAAGGTTATAGTATACAACGTTATATGTTATAGCATAATGCTACATAACGTTATACGTTATAACGTAATGCTACATAACGTTATACGTTATAAGGTAGTAGTATACAACGTTATACGTTATAACGTAATGCTACATAACGTTATACGTTATAACGTACTAGTATACAACGTTATACGTTATAACGTCGTGCTACATAACGTTATACGTTATAACGTAATAGTATACAACGTTATACGTTATAACGTAATGCTACATAACGTTATACGTTATAACGTAATAGTATACAACGTTATACGTTATAACGTAATGCTACATATAGTTATACGTTATAACGTAATAGTATACAATGTTATACGTTATAACGTAATGCTACATAACGTTATACGTTATAACGTAATAGTATACAACGTTATACGTTATAACGTAATGCTGTCTAACGTTATACGTTATAACGTAATAGTATACAACGTTATACGTTATAACGTAATGCTACATATCGTTATACGTTATAACGTAATAGTATACAACGTTATACGTTATAAAGTAATGCTACATAACGTTATACGTTATAAGGTACTAGTATATAGCGTCATACGTTATAACGTAATGCTACATAACGTTATACGTTATAAGGTAATAGTATACATCGTTATACGTTATAACCTAATGCTACATAACGTTATACGTTATAAGGTAATAATATATAACGTATAACGTTATAAGGTAACAATATATAACGATATACGTTATAACGTAATGCTACATAACGTTATACGTTATAAGGTACTAGTATACAACGTTATACGTTATAACGTAGTGCTACATAACGTTATACGTTATAACGCAATAGTATACATCGTTATACGTTATAACGTAATGCTACATAACGTTATACGTTAAAAGGTAATAGTATATAACGTTATACGTTATAACGCAGTGCTACATAACGTTATACGTTATAAGGTAATAGTATATAACGTTATACGTTATAGCGTAATGCTACATAACGTTATACGTTATAAGGTAATAGTATATAACGTTTTACGTTATAACGTAATGCTACATAACGTAATACGTTATAAGGTAACAGTACATAGCGTTATACGATATAACGTAGTGCTACATAACGTTATACGTTATAACGTGGTGCTACATAACGTTATACGTTATAAAGTAGTGCTACATAACGTTATACGTTATAAGGTAAGCGTATATAACGTTATACGTTATGGCGTAATGCTACATAACATTATACGTTATAAGGTAATAGTATATAACGTATAACGTTATAAGGTAACAATATATAACGAAATACGTTATAACGTAATGCTACATAACGTTATACGTTATAAGGTAAGCGTATATAACGTTATACGTTATGGCGTAATGCTACATAACATTATACGTTATAAGGTAATAGTATATAACGTTACACGTTATAACGTAGTGCTACATAACGTTATACGTTATAACGTAATAGTATAAAACGCTATACGTTATAACGTAATGCTACATAACGTCATACGTTATAAGGTAATAGTATATAACGTATAACGTTATATGGTAACAATATATAACGATATACGTTATAACGTAATGCTACATAACGGTGTACGTTATAAGGTAACAGTATATAACGTTATACGTTAGAACGTAATGCTACATAACGTTATACGATATAAGGTAATAGTATATAACGATATACGTTATAACGTAGTGCTACATAACGTTATACGTTATAACGTAATAGTATACAACGTTATACGTTATAACGTAATGCTACATAACGTTATACGTTATAAGGTAATAGTATACTACGTTATACGTTATAACGTAATGCTACATAACGTTATACGTTATAAGGTACTAGTATACAACGTTATACGTTATAACCTAATGCTACATAACGTTATACGTTATAAGGTAATAGTATATAACGTATAACGTTATAAGGTAATAGTATATAACGTTATACGTTATAACGTAGTGCTACATAACGTTATACGTTATAACGTAATAGTATACAACGTTATACGTTATAACGTAATGCTACATAACGTTATACGTTATAAGGTAATAGTATACCACGTTATACGTTATAACGTAATGCTACATAACGTTATACGTTATAAGGTACTAGTATACAACGTTATACGTTATAACCTAATGCTACATAACGTTATACGTTATAAGGTAATAGTATACAACGTATAACGTTATAAGGTAATGCTACATAAAGTTATACCTTATAAGCTAATAGTATACAACGTTATACGTTATAACGTAATGCTACATAACGTTATACGTTATAACGTAATAGTATACAACGTTATACGTTATGAGGTAATGCTACATAACGTTATACGTTATAAGGTAATAGTATATAACGTTATACGTAATGACGTAGAACTACATAGCATTGTACGTTATAACGTAATAGTATACAACGTCATACGTTATGAGGTAATAGTATATAACGTTATAGGTTATACGTTATCAGGTAATGGTATATAACGTATGACGTTATAAGATTACAGTATATAACGTATAACAATATAGGGTAATAGTATATAACGTTATTCGTTATAACGTAATGCTACATATCGTTATACGTTATATGGTATTTGTATACAACGTTATACGTTATAACGTAATGAGAGATAATGTATAACGTTCTAAGATAACAGTATATAACGTATAACGATATAAGGTAATAGTATATAACGTTATATGATGTAACGTAATGCTACATAACGTTATACGTTATAACGTAACAGTATGTAACGTTATATGTTATACGGTAATAATATATAATGTTATACGTTGTAACATAATGCTGCATAACGTTATAAGTTATAACGTAGTGCTACATAACGTTATACGTTATATGGTAATAGTATATAGCGTTATACATTATAAGGTAACGGTATATAACTTCATACGTGATGATGTAATTGAATATAGCGTACAACGTTATAAGGTAATAGTATGTAACGTATAACGTTATAAGGTAATAGTATATAACTTAGAACGGTGGGAATGCTTTCGACAGTGTTGAAATGCTTTCTACAGGCTTGGAATGTTTTCGACAGCATTGGAGTGCTTTCTACAGGCTTGGAATGCTTTCGAAAGTGTTGGAATGCTTTCTACAGTGTTGGAATGCTTTCTACAGGGTTGGAATGCTTTCTACAGTGTTGTAATGCTTTCTACAGAGTTGGAATACATTCCACAGTGTTGGAAAACGTTTTGCATTGTTAGAATGCTATGTACAGTGTTGGAATGCTTTCGACAGTGTTGGAACACATTTGTACAGAGTTGGAATTCTTTCGACAGGGTTGGAATGCTTTGGACAGAGTTGGAATTCTTTCTACAGGGTTGGAATGCTTTCTACAGGGTTGGAATGCTTTCGACAGGGTTGGAATGCTTTCTACAGGGTTGGAATGCTTCCTACAGGGATGGAATGCTTTCTACAGTGTTGGAATGCTTTGGACAGAGTTGGAATGCTTTCGACAGTGTTGGAAAACATTTGTACAGAGTTGGAATGCTCTCTACAGGGTTGGAATGCTTTCGACAGAGTTGGAATACCTTTGTACAGGGTTGGAACAGCTTTGAACAGGGTTGGAATACTTTCTACAGGGTTTGAATGCTTTCTAAAGGGTTCGAATGGTTTCGACAGGGTTGGAATGCTTTCGACAGGGTCGGAATATTTCGACAGAGTTGGAATACCTTTGTACAGAGTCAGAATATTATGTACAGAGTTGGAATGCTTTCTACAGGGCTGGAATACCTTCGTGCAGAGTTGGAATGCTTTCTACAGGGTTGGAAAGCTTTCTACAGAGTTGGAATACCTTTGTACAGGGTTGGACCTGCTTTGGACAGGGTTGGAATACTTTCTACAGAGTTGGAATGCTTTCTAAAGGGTTGGAACAGCTTTGAACAGGGTTGGAATACTTTCTACAGGGTTGGAATGCTTTCTAAAGGGTTCGAATAATTTCGACAGGGTTGGAATGCTTTCGACAGGGTTGGAATGCTTTCTAAAGGGTTCGTATGATTTCGACAGGGTTGGAATACCTTTGTACATAGTTGGAATGCTTTCTACAGGGTTGGAATGCGTTCTACAGGGTTGGAATGCTTTCTACAGGGTTGGAATGCTTTCTACAGGGTTGGAATGCTTTCGTCAGAGTTGGAATACATTTGTACAGAGTTGGAATGCTTTCTACAGGGTTGGAATACCTTTGTACAGAGTTGGAATGCTTTCTACAGGGTTGGAATGCTTCCGACAGGGATGGAATGCTTTCTACAGTGTAGGAATGCTTTGGACAGAGTTGGAATGCTTTCGACAGTGTTGGAAAACATTTGTACAGAGTTGGAATGCTTTCTACACGGTTGGAATACTTTCTACAGAGTTGGAATACCTTTGTACAGAGTTGGAATGCTTTCTACAGGGTTGGAATACCTTTGTACAGAGTAGGAATGCTTTCTACAGGGTTGGAATGCTTTCGACAGAGTTGGAGTACCTTTGTACAGAGTCAGAATATTATGTACAGAGTTGGAATGCTTTCTACAGGGTTGGAATACCATCGTGCAGAGTTGGAATGCTTTCTACAGGGTTGGAAAGCTTTCTACAGAGTTTGAATACCTTTGTACAGGGTTGGAAAAGCTTTGTACAGGGTTGGAATACTTTCTACAGAGTTGGAATGCTTTCTACAGGGTTGGAACAGCTTTGAACAGGGTTGGAATACTTTCTACAGGGTTGGAATGCTTTCTAAAGGGTTCTAATGCTTTCGACAGGGTTGGAAAGCTTTCTACAGAGTTGGAATACCTTTGTACAGTGTTGGAACAGCTTTGTACAGGGTTGGAATACTTTCTACAGAGTTGGAATGGTTTCTACAGGGTTGGAACAGCTTTGAACAGGGTTGGAATACTTTCTACAGGGTTGGAATGCTTTCTAAAGGGTTCGAATAATTTCGACAGGGTTGGAATGCTTTCGACAGGGTTGGAATGCTTTCTAAAGGGTTCGAATGATTTCGACAGGGTTGGAATACCTTTGTACAGGGTTGGAATGCTTTCGACTGAGTTGGAATACCTTCGTACAGAGTTGGAATGCTTTCTACAGGGTTGGAATACCTTTGTACATAGTTGGAATGCTTTCTACAGGGTTGGAATGCTTTCTACAGGGTTGGAATGCTTTCTACAGGGTTGGAACAGCTTTGTACTGGGTTGGAATGCTTTCTACAGGTTTGGAATACCTTTGTACAGAGTTGGAATGCTTTCTACAGGGTTGGAATGCATTCGACAGAGTTGGAATACCTTTGTACAGAGTCAGAATGTTATGTACCGGGTTGGAATTCTTTCTACAGAGTTGAAATACCTTTGTACAGAGTTGGAATGCTTTCTACAGGGTTGGGATGCTTTCTACATGGTTGGAATGCTTTCGACAGAGTTGGAATACCCTTGTACGGAGTTGGAATGCTTTCTACAGGGATGGAATACATTTGTACAGAGTTGGAATGCTTTCTACAGGGTCGGAATGCTTTCGACAGAGTTGGAATACCTTTGTACAGGGTTGGAACAGCTTTGTACAGGGTGGGAATACTTTCTACAGGGTTGGAATGCTTTCTAGAGGGTTGGAATACTTTCGACAGGGTTGGAATGCTTTCGACAGAGTTGGAATACATTTCTACAGAGTTGGAATGCTTTCTACAGGGTTGGAATACCTTTATGCAGAGTCAGAATGTTATGTACAGTGTTGGAATTCTTTCTACAGAGTTGGAATACCTTGGTACAGAGTTGGAATGCTTTCTACAGGGTTGGAATACCTTTGTACAGAGTTGGAATACCTTTGTACAGGGTTGGAACAGCTTTGTACAGGGTTGGAATACTTTCTACAGGGTTGGAATGCTTTCTAGAGGGTTGGAATACTTTCGACAGGGTTGGAATGCTTTCGACAGAGTTGGAATACATTTCTACAGAGTTGGAATGCTTTCTACAGGGTTTGAATACCTTCATGCAGAGTCAGAATGTTATGTACAGTGTTGGAATTCTATCTACAGAGTTGGAATACCTTTGTACAGAGTTGGAATGCTTTCTACAGGGTTGGAATACCTTTGTACAGAGTTGGAATGCTTTCCACAGGGTCGGAATGCTTTCTGCAGTGTTTTAATGCTTTCTACAGGGTTGGAATGCTTTCTACAGGGTTGGTATGCTTTCTACAGGGTTGGAATGCTTTCTACAGGGTTGGAATACCATTGTACAGGGTTGGAATGCTATCTAGAGGGTTGGAATACCTTTGTACAGAGTCAGAATGTTATGTACAGGGTTGGAATTCTTTCTACAGAGTTGGAATACCTTTGTACAGAGTTGGAATGCTTTCTACAGGGTTGGAATGCTTTCAACATGGTTGGAATGCTTTCGACAGAGTTGGAATACCCTTGTACGGAGTTGGAATGCTTTCTACAGGGTTGGAATACATTTGTACAGAGTTGGAATGCTTTCTACAGGGTTGGAATGCTTTCTACACTGTTGGAATGCTTTCGACAGAGTTGGAATACCTTTGTACAGGGTTGGAACAGCTTTGTACAGGGTGGGAATACTTTCTAGAGGGTTGGAATGCTTTCTAGAGGGTTGGAATCCTTTCTAGAGGGTTGGTATGCTTTCTAGAGGGTTGGAATGCTTTCTACAGGGTTGGAATGCTTTCTACAGAGTTGGAATACCTTTGTACAGGGTTGGAACAGCCTTGTACAGGGTTGGAATACTTTCTACAGGGTTGGAATGCTTTCTAGAGGGTCGGAATACTTTCGACAGGGTTGGAATGCTTTCGACAGAGTTGGAATACATTTCTACAGAGTTGGAATACCTTTGTACAGAGTTGGAATGCTTTCTACAGGGTTGGAATGCTTTCTACATTGTTTTAATGCTTTCTACAGGGTTGGAATGCTTTCTACAGGGTTGGAATGCTTTCTACAGGGTTGGAATACCTTTGTACAGGGTTGGAATGCTTTCTACAGGGTTGGAATACCTTTGCACAGAGTCAGAATGTTATGTACAGGGTTGGAATGCTTTCTACAGGTTTGGAATACCTTTGTACAGAGTCAGAATGTTATGTACAGGGTTGGAATTCTTTCTACAGAGTAGGAATACCTTTGTACAGAGTTGGAATGCTTTCTACAGGGTTGGAATGCTTTCTACATGGTTGGACTGCTTTCGACAGAGTTGGAATACCCTTGTACGGAGTTGGAATGCTTTCTACAGGGTTGGAATACATTTGTACAGAGTTGGAATGCTTTCCACAGGGTTGGAATGCTTTCGACAGAGTTGGAATACCTTTGTACATGGTTGGAACATCTTTGTACAGGGTGGGAATAATTTCTACAGGGTTGGAATGCTTTCTAGAGGGTTCGAATGCGTTCTAGAGGGTTGGAATGCTTTCTAGAGGGTTGGAATGCTTTCTACAGGGTTGGAATGCTTTCTACAGAGTTGGAATACATTTGTACAGGGTTGGAACAGCTTTGTACAGGGTTGGAATACTTTCTACAGGGTTGGAATGCTTTCTAGAGGGTTGGAATACTTTCGACAGGGTTGGAATGCGTTCGACAGAGTTGGAATACATTTCTACAGAGTTGGAATGCTTTCTACAGGGTTGGAATACCTTTATGCAGAGTCAGAATGTTATGTACAGTGTTGGAATTCTTTCTACAGAGTTGGAATACCTTTGTACAGAGTTGGAATGCTTTCTACAGGGTTGGAATACCTTTGTACAGAGTTGGAATACCTTTGTACAGGGTTGGAACAGCTTTGTACAGAGTTGGAATACTTTCTACAGGGTTGGAATGCTTTCTAGAGGGTTGGAATACTTTCGACAGGGTTGGAATGCTTTCGACAGAGTTGGAATACATTTCTACAGAGTTGGAATGCTTTCTACAGGGTTTGAATACCTTCATGCAGATTCAGAATGTTATGTACAGTGTTGGAATTCTTTCTACAGAGTTGGAATACCTTTGTACAGAGTTGGAATGCTTTCTACAGGGTTGGAATACCTTTGTACAGAGTTGGAATGCTTTCTACAGGGTCGGAATGCTTTCTACAGTGTTTTAATGCTTTCTACAGGGTTGGAATGCTTTCTACAGAGTTGGAATACCTTTGTACAGGGTTGGAACAGCTTTGTACAGGGTCGGAATACTTTCTACAGGGTTGGAATGCTTTCTAGAGGGTTGGAATACTTTCTACAGGGTTGGAATGCTTTCTAGAGGGTTGGAATACTTTCGACAGGGTTGGAATGCTTTCGACAGAGTTGGAATACATTTCTACAGAGTTGGAATGCTTTCTACAGGGTTTGAATACCTTCTTGCAGTGTCAGAATGTTATGTACAGTGTTGGAATTCTTTCTACAGAGTTGGAATACCTTTGTACAGAGTTGGAATGCTTCCTACAGGGTTGGAATACCTTTGTACAGAGTTGGAATGCTTTCTACAGGGTCGGAATGCTTTCTACAGTGTTTTAATGCTTTCTACAGGGTTGGAATGCTTTCTACAGGGTTGGAATACCTTTATGCAGAGCCAGAATGTTATGTACAGAGTTGTAATTCTTTCTACAGAGTTGGAATACCTTTGTACAGAGTTGGAATGCTTTCTACAGGGTTGGAATACCTTTGTACAGAGTTGGAATTCCTTTGTACAGGGTTGGAACAGCTTCGTACAGGGTGGGAATACTTTGTACAGGGTTGGAATGCTTTCTAGAGGGTTGGAATGCTTGCTAGAGAGTTGGTATGCTTTCTAGAGGGTTGGAATGCTTTCTACAGGGTAGGAATACCTTTGTACAGGGTTGGAATGCTTTGTACAGGGTTGGAATACCTTTGTACAGAGTCAGAATGTTTTGTACAGGGTTGGAACTCTTTCTACAGAGTTGGAATACATTTGTAAGAGTTGGAATGCTTTCTACAGGGTTGGAATGCTTTCGACAGAGTTGGAATACCTTTGTACAGAGTTGGAATGCTTTCTACAGGGTTGGAATACCTTTGTACAGAGTTGTTATGCTTTCTACAGGGTTGGAATGCTTTCGACAGAGTTGGAATACCTTTCTACAGAGTTGGAATGCTTTCTACAGGGTTGGAATACCTTTGTACAGAGTCAGAATGTTATGTACAGTGTTGGAATTCTTTCTACAGTGTTGGCATACCTTTGTACAGAGTTGGAATGCTTTCTACAGGGTTGGAATACCTTTGTACAGAGTTGTTATGCTTTCTACAGGGTTGGAATGCTTTCGACAGAGTTGGAATACCTTTGTACAGGGTTGGAACAGCTTTGTACAGCGTGGGAATACTCTCTACAGGGTTGGAATGCTTTCTAGAGGGCTGGAATGCTTTCGAGAGGGTTGGAATGCTTTCTACAGGGTTGGAATGCTTTCTACAGAGTTGGAATACCCTTGTACAGGGTTGGAACAGCTTTGTACAGGGTTGGAATACTTTCTATAGGGTTGGAATGCTTTCTAGAGGGTTGGAATGCTTTCGACAGGGATGGAATGCTTTCGACAGAGTTGGAATACCTTTGTACAGAGTTAGAATGCTTTCTACATGGTTGGAATACCTTTGTACAGAGTTGGAATGCTTTCTACAGGGTTGGTATGCTTTCTACAGGGTTGGAATACCTTTATGCAGAGTCAGAATGTTATGTACAGTGTTGGAATTCTTTCTACAGAGTTGGAATACCTTGGTACAGAGTTGGAATGCTTTCTACAGGGTTGGAATACCTTTGTACAGAGTTGGAATACCTTTTGTACAGGGTTGGAACAGCTTTGTACAGGGTGGGAATACTTCCTACAGGGTTGGAATGCTTTCTAGAGGGTTGGAATGCCTTCTACAGGGTTGGAATGCTTTCTACAGGGTTGGAATACCTTTGTACAGGGTTGGAACAGCTTTGTACAGGGTTGGAATACTTTCTACAGGGTTGGAATGCTTTCTAGAGGGTTGGAATACTTTCGACAGGGTTGGAATGCTTTCGACAGAGTTGGAATACATTTCTACAGTGTTGGAATGCTTTCTACAGGGTTTGAATACCTTCATGCAGAGTCAGAATGTTATGTACAGTGTTGGAATTCTTTCTACAGAGTTGGAATACCTTTGTACAGAGTTGGAATGCTTTCTACAGGGTTGGAATACCTTTGTACAGAGTTGGAATGCTTTCTACAGTGTTTTAATGCTTTCTACAGGGTTGGAATGCTTTCTACAGGGTTGGAATACCTTTATGCAGAGTCAGAATGTTATGTACAGAGTTGGAATTCTTTCTACAGAGTTGGAATACCTTTGTACAGGGTTGGAATGCTTTCTAGAGGGTTGGAATACCTTTGTACAGAGTTGGAATACCTTTGTACAGGGTTGGAACAGCTTTGTACATGGTGGGAATACTTTCTACAGGGTTGGAATGCTTTCTAGAGGGTTGGAATGCTTGCTAGATAGTTGGACTGCTTTCTAGAGGGTTGGAATGCTTTCTACAGGGTTGGAATGCTTTCTACAGAGCTGGAATACCTTTGTACAGGGTTGGAACAGCTTTGTACAGGGTTGGAATACTTTCTACAGGGTTGGAATGCTTTCTAGAGGGTTGGAATACTTTCGACAGGGTTGGAATGCTTTCGACAGAGTTGGAATACATTTCTACAGAGTTGGAATGCTTTCTACAGGGTTTGAATACCTTCATGCAGAGTCAGAATGTTATGTACAGTGTTGGAATTCTTTCTACAGAGTTGGAATACCTTTGTACAGAGTTGGAATGCTTTCTACAGGGTTGGAATACCTTTGTACAGAGTTGGAATGCATTCTACAGGGTCGGAATGCTTTCTACAGTGTTTTAATGCTTTCTACAGGGTTGGAATGCTTTCTACAGGGTTGGAATGCTTTCTACAGGGTTTGAATGCTTTCTACAGGGTTGGAATACCATTGTACAGGGTTGGAATGCTATCTACAGGGTTGGAATGCTTTCTACAGGGTTGGAATGCTTTCTACAGAGTTGGAACACCTTTGTACAGAGTCAGAATGTTATGTACAGGGTTGGAATTCTTTCTACAGAGTTGGAATACCTTTGTACAGAGTTGGAATGCTTTCTACAGGGTTGGAATGCTTTCAACATGGTTGGAATGCTTTCGACAGAGTTGGAATACCCTTGTACGGAGTTGGAATGCTTTCTACAGGGTTGGAATACATTTGTACAGAGTTGGAATGCTTTCTACAGGGTTGGAATGCTTTCTACAGGGTTGGAATGCTTTCGACAGAGTTGGAATACCTTTGTACAGGGTTGGAACAGCTTTGTACAGGGTTGGAATACTTTCTACAGGGTTGGAATGCTTTCTAGAGGGTTGGAATACTTTCGACAGGGTTGGAATGCTTTCTACAGGGTTGGAATACCTTTGTACAGGGTTGGAATGCTTTCTACAGGGTTGGAATACCTTTGTAGAGAGTCAGAATGTTATGTACAGGGTTGGAATTCTTTCTACAGAGTTGGAATACCTTTGTACAGAGTTGGAATGCTTTCTACAGGGTTGGAATGCTTTCGACAGAGTTGGAATACCTTTGTACAGGGTTGGAACAGCTTTGTACAGGGTGGGAATACTTTCTACAGGGTTGGAATGCTTTCTAGAGGGTTGGAATGCGTTCTAGAGGGTTGGTATGCTTTCTAGAGGGTTGGAATGCTTTCTACAGGGTTGGAATGCTTTCTACAGAGTTGGAATACCTTTGTACAGGGTTGGAACAGCTTTGTACAGGGTTGGAATACTTTCTACAGGGTTGGAATGCTTTCTAGAGGGTTGGAATACTTTCGACAGGGTTGGAATGCTTTCTACAGAGTTGGAATACCTTTGTACAGAGTTGGAATGCTTTCTACAGGGTTGGAATACCTTTGTACAGAGTTGGAATGCTTTCTACAGGGTTTTAATGCTTTCTACATTGTTTTAATGCTTTCTACAGGGTTGGAATGCTTTCTACAGGGTTGGAATGCTTTCTACAGGGTTGGAATACCTTTGTACAGGGTTGGAATGCTTTCTACAGGGTTGGAATACCTTTGCGCGGAGTCAGAATGTTATGTACAGGGTTGGAATGCTTTCTACAGGTTTGGAATACCTTTGTACAGAGTCAGAATGTTATGTACAGGGTTGGAATTCTTTCTACAGAGTTGGAATACCTTTGTACAGAGTTGGAATGCTTTCTACAGGGTTGGAATGCTTTCTACATGGTTGGACTGCTTTCGACAGAGTTGGAATACCCTTGTACGGAGTTGGAATGCTTTCTACAGGGTTGGAATACATTTGTACGGAGTTGGAATGCTTTCCACAGGGTTGGAATGCTTTCGACAGAGTTGGAATACCTTTGTACAGGGTTGGAACATCTTTGTACAGGGTGGGAATACTTTCTACAGGGTTGGAATGCTTTCTAGAGGGTTGGAATGCTTTCTACAGGGTTGGAATGCTTTCTACAGGGTTGGAATACCTTTATGCAGAGTCAGAATGTTATGTACAGTGTTGGAATTCTTTCTACAGAGTTGGAATACCTTTGTACAGAGTTGGAATGATTTCTACAGGGTTGGAATACCTTTGTACAGAGTTGGAATACCTTTGTACAGGGTTGGAACAGCTTTGTACATGGTGGGAATACTTTCTACAGGGTTGGAATGCTTTCTAGAGGGTTGGAATGCTTGCTAGATAGTTGGACTGCTTTCTAGAGGGTTGGAATGCTTTCTACAGGGTTGGAATGCTTTCTACAGAGCTGGAATACCTTTGTACAGGGTTGGAACAGCTTTGTACAGGGTTGGTATACTTTCTACAGGGTTGGAATGCTTTCTAGAGGGTTGGAATACTTTCGACAGGGTTGGAATGCTTTCGACAGAGTTGGAATACATTTCTACAGAGTTGGAATGCTTTCTACAGGGTTGGAATACCTTTATGCAGAGTCAGAATGTTATGTACAGTGTTGGAATTCTTTCTACAGAGTTGGAATACCTTTGTACAGAGCTGGAATGCTTTCTACAGGGTTGGAATACCATTGTACAGAGTTGGAATGCTTTCTACAGGGTTGGAATGCCATTGTACAGAGTTGGAATGCTTTCTACAGGGTTGGAATGCTTTCTACAGTGTTTTAATGCTTTCTACAGTGTTTTAATGCTTTCTACAGGATTGGAATGCTTTCTACAGGGTTGGAATGCTTTCTACAGGGCTGGAATACCTTTGTACAGGGTTGGAATGCTTTGTGCAGGGTTGGAATACCTTTGTACAGAGTCAGAATGTTATGTACAGGGTTGGAACTCTTTCTACAGAGTTGGAATACCTTTGTACAGAGTTGGAATGCTTTCTACAGGGTTGGAATACCTTTGTACAGGGTTGGAACAGCTTTGTACAGGGTTGGAATACTTTCTACAGGGTTGGAATGCTTTCTAGAGGTTTGGAATGCTTTCGACAGGGATGGAATGCTTTCGACAGAGTTGGAATACCTTTGTACAGAGTTGGAATGCTTTCTACAGGGTTGGAATACCTTTCTACAGAGTCAGAATGTTATGTACAGTGTTGGAATTCTTTCTACAGTGTTGGAATATCTTTGTACAGAGTTGGAATGCTTTCTACAGGGTTGGAATACCTTTGTACAGAGTTGTTATGCTTTCTACAGGGTTGGAATGCTTTCTAGGGGGTTGGAATACTTTCGACAGGGTTGGAATACATTTGTACAGAGTTGGAATGCTTTCTACAGAGTTGGAATGCTTTCGACAGAGTTGGAATACCTTTGTACAGAGTCAGAATGTTGTGTACAGGGTTGGAATTCTTTCTACAGAGTTGGAATACCTTTGTGCAGCGTTGGAATGCTTTCTACATTGTTGGAATACTTTCCACAGGGTTGGAATGCTTTCTACAGGGTTGGAATGCTTCCTACAGGGTTGGAATGCTTTCTACAGGGTTGGAATGCTTTCTACAGAGTTGGAGTACCTTTGTACAGGGTTGGAACGGCTTTGTACAGGGTTGGAATACTTTCTACAGGGTTGGAATGCTTTCTAGAGGGTTGGAATACTTTCGACAGGGTTGGAATGCTTTCGAAAGAGTTGGAATACATTTCTACAGAGTTGGAATGCTTTCTACAGGGTTGGAATACCTTTATGCAGAGTCAGAGTGTTATGTACAGTGTTGGAATTCTTCCTACAGAGTTGGAATACCTTTGTACAGAGTTGGAATGCTTTCTACAGAGTTGGAATGCTTTCTACAGGGTTGGAATGCTCTCTACAGGGTTGGAATACCTTTGTACAGAGTTGGAATGCTTTCTACAGGGTTGGAATACCTTTGTACAGAGTTGGAATGCTTTCTACAGGGTTTTAATGCATTCTACAGGGTTGGAATTCTTTCTACAGGGTTGGAATGCTTTCGACAGAGCTGGAATACCTTTGTACAGAGTCAGAATGTTATGTACAGGCTTGGAATTCATTCTACAGAGTTGGAATACCTTTGTACAGAGTTGGAATGCTTTCTACAGGGTTGGAATACCTTTCTACAGAGTCAGAATGTTATGTACAGTGTTGGAATTCTTTCTACAGTGTTGGAATATCTTTGTACAGAGTTGGAATGCTTTCTACAGGGTTGGAATACCTTTGTACAGAGTTGTTATGCTTTCTACAGGGTTGGAATGCTTTCTAGAGGGTTGGAATACTTTCGACAGGGTTGGAATACATTTGTACAGAGTTGGAATGCTTTCTACAGAGTTGGAATGCTTTCGACAGAGTTGGAATACCTTTGTACAGAGTCAGAATGTTGTGTACAGGGTTGGAATTCTTTCTACAGAGTTGGAATACCTTTGTGCAGCGTTGGAATGCTTTCTACATTGTTGGAATACTTTCCACAGGGTTGGAATGCTTTCTACAGGGTTGGAATGCTTCCTACAGGGTTGGAATGCTTTCTACAGGGTTGGAATGCTTTCTACAGAGTTGGAGTACCTTTGTACAGGGTTGGAACGGCTTTGTACAGGGTTGGAATACTTTCTACAGGGTTGGAATGCTTTCTAGAGGGTTGGAATACTTTCGACAGGGTTGGAATGCTTTCGAAAGCGTTGGAATACATTTCTACAGAGTTGGAATGCTTTCTACAGGGTTGGAATACCTTTATGCAGAGTCAGAATGTTATGTACAGTGTTGGAATTCTTCCTACAGAGTTGGAATACCTTTGTACAGAGTTGGAATGCTTTCTACAGAGTTGGAATGCTTTCTACAGGGTTGGAATGCTCTCTACAGGGTTGGAATACCTTTGTACAGAGTTGGAATGCTTTCTACAGGGTTGGAATACCTTTGTACAGAGTTGGAATGCTTTCTACAGGGTTTTAATGCATTCTACAGGGTTGGAATTCTTTCTACAGGGTTGGAATGCTTTCGACAGAGCTGGAATACCTTTGTACAGAGTCAGAATGTTATGTACAGGCTTGGAATTCATTCTACAGAGTTGGAATACCTTTGTACAGAGTTGGAATGCTTTCTACAGGTTTGGAATACATTTGTACAGAGTTGGGATGCCTTCTACAGGGTTGGAATGCTTTCGACAGAGTGGGATTACCTTTGTACAGAGTCAGAATGTTATGTACAGGGTTGGAATTCTTTCTACAGAGTTGGAATACCTTTGTAAGAGTTGGAATGCTTTCTACAGGGTTGGAATACCTTTGTACAGAGTTGGAATACCTTTGTACAGGGTTGGAACAGATTTGTACAGAGTTGTTATGCCTTCTACAGGGTTGTAATGCTTTCGACAGAGTTGGAATACCTTTGTAAGAGTTGGAATGCTTTCGACAGAGTTGGAATACCTTTGTACAGAGTTGGAATGCTTTCTACAGGGTTGGAATACCTTTGTACAGAGTTGTTATGCTTTCTACAGGGTTGGAATGCCTTCGACAGAGTTGGAATACCTTTCTACAGAGTTGGAATGCTTTCTACAGGGTTGGAATATCTTTGTACAGAGTCAGAATGTTATGTACAGTGTTGGAATTCTTTCTACAGTGTTGGCATACCTTTGTACAGAGTTGGAATGCTTTCTACAGGGTTGGAATACCTTTGTACAGAGTTGTTATGCTTTCTACAGGGTTGGAATGCTTTCGACAGAGTTGGAATACCTTTGTACAGGGTTGGAACAGCTTTGTACAGCGTGGGAATACTCTCTACAGGGTTGGAATGCTTTCTAGAGGGCTGGAATGCTTTCGAGAGGGTTGGAATGCTTTCTACAGGGTTGGAATGCTCTCTACAGAGTTGGAATACCTTTGTACAGGGTTGGAACAGCTTTGTACAGGGTTGGAATACTTTCTATAGGGTTGGAATGCTTTCTAGAGGGTTGGAATGCTTTCGACAGGGATGGAATGCTTTCGACAGAGTTGGAATACCTTTGTACAGAGTTGGAATGCTTTCTACATGGTTGGAATACCTTTGTACAGAGTTGGAATGCTTTCTACAGGGTTGGAATGCTTTCTACAGCGTTTTAATGCTTCTACAGGGTTGGAATGCTTTCTACAGGGTGGGAATGCTTTCTACAGGGTTGGAATACCTTTGTACAGAGTTGGAATGCTTTCTACAGGGTTGGAATACCTTTGTACAGGGTTAGAACAGCTTTGTACAGGGTTGGAATGCTTTCTAGAGGGCTGGAATGCTTTCGAGAGGGTTGGAATGCTTTCTACAGGGTTGGAATGCTCTCTACAGAGTTGGAATACCTTTGTACAGAGTTGGAATGCTTTCTACAGGTTTGGAATACATTTGTACAGAGTTGGGATGCCTTCTACAGGGTTGGAATGCTTTCGACAGAGTGGGATTACCTTTGTACAGAGTCAGAATGTTATGTACAGGGTTGGAATTCTTTCTACAGAGTTGGAATACCTTTGTAAGAGTTGGAATGCTTTCTACAGGGTTGGAATACCTTTGTACAGAGTTGGAATACCTTTGTACAGGGTTGGAACAGATTTGTACAGAGTTGTTATGCCTTCTACAGGGTTGTAATGCTTTCGACAGAGTTGGAATACCTTTGTAAGAGTTGGAATGCTTTCGACAGAGTTGGAATACCTTTGTACAGAGTTGGAATGCTTTCTACAGGGTTGGAATACCTTTGTACAGAGTTGTTATGCTTTCTACAGGATTGGAATGCCTTCGACAGAGTTGGAATACCTTTCTACAGAGTTGGAATGCTTTCTACAGGGTTGGAATATCTTTGTACAGAGTCAGAATGTTATGTACAGTGTTGGAATTCTTTCTACAGTGTTGGCATACCTTTGTACAGAGTTGGAATGCTTTCTACAGGGTTGGAATACCTTTGTACAGAGTTGTTATGCTTTCTACAGGGTTGGAATGCTTTCGACAGAGTTGGAATACCTTTGTACAGGGTTGGAACAGCTTTGTACAGCGTGGGAATACTCTCTACAGGGTTGGAATGCTTTCTAGAGGGCTGGAATGCTTTCGAGAGGGTTGGAATGCTTTCTACAGGGTTGGAATGCTCTCTACAGAGTTGGAATACCTTTGTACAGGGTTGGAACAGCTTTGTACAGGGTTGGAATACTTTCTATAGGGTTGGAATGCTTTCTAGAGGGTTGGAATGCTTTCGACAGGGATGGAATGCTTTCGACAGAGTTGGAATACCTTTGTACAGAGTTGGAATGCTTTCTACATGGTTGGAATACCTTTGTACAGAGTTGGAATGCTTTCTACAGGGTTGGAATGCTTTCTACAGCGTTTTAATGCTTCTACAGGGTTGGAATGCTTTCTACAGGGTGGGAATGCTTTCTACAGGGTTGGAATACCTTTGTACAGAGTTGGAATGCTTTCTACAGGGTTGGAATACCTTTGTACAGGGTTAGAACAGCTTTGTACAGGGTTGGAATACTTTCTAGAGGGTTGGAATGCTTTCGACAGGGTTGGAATGCTTTCGACAGAGTTGGAATACCTTTGTACAGAGTTGGAATGCTTTCTACAGGGTTCGAATACCTTTGTACAGAGTCAGAATGTTATGTACAGTGTTGGAATTCTTTCTACAGTGTTGGCATACCTTTGTACAGAGTTGGAATGCTTTCTACAGGGTTGGAATACCTTTCCACGGAGTTGTTATGCTTTCTACAGGGTTGGAATGCTTTCTACACGGTTGGAATGCTTTCGACAGAGTTGAAATACCTTTGTACAGGGTTGGAACAGCTTTGGACAGCGTGGGAATACTCTCTACAGGGTTGGAATGCTTTCTAGAGGGCTGGAATGCTTTCGACAGGGATGGAATGCTTTCGACAGAGTTGGAATACCTTTGTACAGAGTTGGAATGCTTTCTACAGGGTTGGAATACCTTTGTACAGGGTTGGAACAGCATTGTACAGGGTTGGAATACTTTCTACAGGGTTGGAATGCTTTCTAGAGGGTTGGAATGCTTTCGACAGAGTTGGAATACCTTTGTACAGAGTTGGAATGCTTTCTACAGGGTTGGAATGCTTTCTACATGGTTGGAATGCTTTCTACAGGTTTGGAAAACCTTTGTACAGAGTTGGAATGCTTTCTACAGGGTTGGAATACCTTTGTACGGAGTTGGAATGCTTTCTACAGGGTTCGAATACCTTTGTACGGAGTTGGAATGCTTTCTACAGGGTTCGAATACCTTTGTACAGAGTCAGAATGTTATGTACAGTGTTGGAATTCTTTCTACAGTGTTGGCATACCTTTGTACAGAGTTGGAATGCTTTCTACAGGGTTGGAATACCTTTGTACAGAGTTGTTATGCTTTCTACAGGGTTGGAATGCTTTCTACAGGGTTGGAATGCTTTCGACAGAGTTGGAATACCTTTGTACAGGGTTGGAACAGCTTTGTACAGCGTGGGAATACTCTCTACAGGGTTGGAATGCTTTCTAGAGGGCTGGAATGCTTTCGAGAGGGTTGGAATGCTTTCTACAGGGTTGGAATGCTTTCTACAGAGTTGGAATACCTTTGTACAGGGTTGGAACAGCTTTGTACAGGGTTGGAATACTTTGTACAGGGTTGGAATGCTTTCTAGAGGGTTGGAATGCTTTCGACAGGGATGGAATGCTTTCGACAGAGTTGGAATACTTTCTACAGGGTTGGAATGCTTTCTAGAGGGTTGGAATGCTTTCGACAGGGATGGAATGCTTTCGACAGAGTTGGAATACCTTTGTACAGAGTTGGAATGCTTTCTACAGGGTTGGAATACCTTTGTACAGAGTTGGAATGCTTTCTACAGGGTTGGAATGCTTTCTACAGGGTTTTAATGCTTTCTACAGGGTTGGAATGCTTTCTACAGGGTTGGAATGCCTTCTACAGGGTTGGAATACCTTTGTACAGCGTTGGAATGCTTTCTAGAGGGTTGGAATACCTTTGTACAGAGTCAGAATGTTATGTACAGGGTTGGAATTCTTTCTACAGAGTGGGAATACCTTTGTACAGAGTTGGAATGCTTTCTGCAGGGTTGGAATACCTTTGTACAGAGTTGGAATGCTTTCTACAGGGTTGGAATGCTTTCTACAGGGTTGGAATGCTTTCTACAGTGTTGGAATGCTTTCTACAGGGTTGGAACGCTTTCGACAGAGTTGGAATACCTTTGTACAGAGTTGGAATGCTTTCTACAGGGTTCGAATACCTTTGTACAGAGTCAGAATGTTATGTACAGTGTTGGAATTCTTTCTACAGTGTTGGCATACCTTTGTACAGAGTTGGAATGCTTTCTACAGGGTTGGAATACCTTTGCACAGAGTTGTTATGCTTTCTACAGGGTTGGAATGCTTTCTACACGGTTGGAATGCTTTCGACAGAGTTGAAATACCTTTGTACAGGGTTGGAACAGCTTTGTACAGCGTGGGAATACTCTCTACAGGGTTGGAATGCTTTCTAGAGGGCTGGAATGCTTTCGAGGGGGTTGGAATGCTTTCTACAGGGTTGGAATGCTTTCTACAGAGTTGGAATACCTTTGTACAGGGTTGGAACAGCTTTGTACAGGGTTGGAATACTTTGTACAGGGTTGGAATGCTTTCTAGAGGGTTGGAATGCTTTCGACAGGGATGGAATGCTTTCGACAGAGTTGGAATACTTTCTACAGGGTTGGAATGCTTTCTAGAGGGTTGGAATGCTTTCGACAGGGATGGAATGCTTTCGAGAGGGTTGGAATGCTTTCTACAGGGTTGGAATGCTTTCTACAGAGTTGGAATACCTTTGTACAGGGTTGGAACAGCTTTGTACAGGGTTGGAATACTTTGTACAGGGTTGGAATGCTTTCTAGAGGGTTGGAATGCTTTCGACAGGGATGGAATGCTTTCGACAGAGTTCGAATACTTTCTACAGGGTTGGAATGCTTTCTAGAGGGTTGGAATGCTTTCGACAGGGTTGGAATGCTTTCGACAGAGTTGGAATACCTTTGTACAGAGTTGGAATGCTTTCTACAGGGTTGGAATACCTTTGTACAGAGTTGGAATGCTTTCTACAGGGTTGGAATGCTTTCTACAGGGTTTTTATGCTTTCTACAGGGTTGGAATGCTTTCTACAGGGTTGGAATGCCTTCTACAGGGTTGGAATACCTTTGTACAGCGTTGGAATGCTTTCTAGAGGGTTGGAATACCTTTGTACAGAGTCAGAATGTTATGTACAGGGTTGGAATTCTTTCTACAGAGTGGGAATACCTTTGTACAGAGTTGGAATGCTTTCTACAGGGTTGGAATACCTTTGTACAGAGTTGGAATGCTTTCTACAGGGTTGGAATGCTTTCTACAGGGTTGGAATGCTTTCTACAGTGTTGGAATGCTTTCTACAGGGTTGGAACGCTTTCGACAGAGTTGGAATACCTTTGTACAGAGTCAGAATGCTATGTACAGGGTTGGAATTCTTTCTACAGAGTTGGAATATCTTTGTGCAGCGTTGGAATGCTTTCTACAGGGTTGGAATACTTTCTACAGGGTTGGAATGCTTTCTACAGGGTTGGAATGCTTTCTACAGGGTTGGAATGCTTTCTACAGGGTTGGAATGCTTTCTACAGGGTTGGAATACCTTTGTACAGAGTCAGAATGTTATGTACAGTGTTGGAATTCTTTCTACAGTGTTGGAATACCTTTGTACAGAGTTGGAATGCTTTCTACAGGGTTGGAACGCTTTCGACAGAGTTGGAATACCTTTGTACAGAGTTGGAATGCTTTCTACAGGGTTGGAATACCTTTGTACAGAGTTGGAATGCTTTCTACAGGGTTGGAATGCTTCCGACAGGGATGGAATGCTTTCTACAGTGTAGGAATGCTTTGGACAGAGTTGGAATGCTTTCGACAGTGTTGGAAAACATTTGTACAGAGTTGGAATGCTTTCTACACGGTTGGAATACTTTCTACAGAGTTGGAATACCTTTGTGCAGCGTTGGAATGCTTTCTACAGGGTTGGAATACTTTCTACAGGGTTGGAATGCTTTCTACAGGGTTGGAATGCTTCCTACAGGGTTGGAATGCTTTCTACAGGGTTGGAATGTTTTCTACAGGGTTGGAATACCTTTGTACAGAGTTGGAATGCTTTCTACAGGGTTGGAATGCTTTCTACAGGGTTGGAATGCTTTCTACAGGGTTGGAATACCTTTGTACAGAGTCAGAATGTTATGTACAGTGTTGGAATTCTTTCTACAGAGTTGGAATACCTTTGTACAGAGTTGGAATGCTTTCTACAGGGTTGGAATACCTTTGTACAGAGTCAGAATGTTATGTACAGTGTTGGAATTCTTTCTACAGTGTTGGAATACCTTTGTACAGAGTTGGAATGCTTTCTACAGGGTTGGAATGCTTTGGACAGAGTTGGAATACCTTTGTACTGAGTTGGAATGCTTTCTACAGGGTTCGAATACCTTTGTGCAGAGTCGGAATGTTATGTACAGTGTTGTAATTCTTTCTACAGAGTTGGAATACCTTTGTGCAGAGGTGGAATGCTTTCTACATGGTTAGAATACCTTTGTACAGAGTTGGCATGCTTTCTACAGGGTTGGAAAGATTTCTACAGGGTTTTAATGCTTTCTACAGGGTTGGAATGCTTTCTACAGGGTGGGAATGCTTTCTACAGGGTTGGAATACCTTTGTACAGAGTTGGAATGCTTTCTACAGGGTTGGAATACCTTTGTACAGGGTTGGAACAGCTTTGTACAGGGTTGGAATACTTTCTACAGGGTTATAATGCTTTCTAGAGGGTTGGAATGCTTTCGACAGGGTTGGAATGCTTTGGACAGAGTTGGAATACCTTTGTACTGAGTTGGAATGCTTTCGACAGGGTTGGAATGCTTTCTGCATGGTTGGAATGCTTTCTACAGGTTTGGAAAACCTTTGTACAGGGTTGGAATGCTTTCTACAGGGTTGGAATGCTTTCGACAGAGTTGGAATACCTTTGTACAGAGTCAGAATGTTATGTACAGGGTTGGAATTCTTTCTACAGAGTTGGAATACCATTGTACAGAGTTGGAATGCTTTCTACATGGTTGGAATACCTTTGTACAGAGTTGGAATGCTTTCTACAGGGTTGGAATGCTTTCTACAGGGTTTCAATGCTTTCTACAGGGTTGGAATGCTTTCTACAGGGTTGGAATGCTTTCTACAGGGTTGGAATACCTTTGTACAGAGTTGGAATGCTTTCTACAGGGTTGGAATACCTTTGTACAGAGTCAGAATGTTATGTACAGGGTTGGAAGTCTTTCTACAAAGTTGGAATACCTTTGTACAGAGTTGGTATGCTTTCTACAGGGATGGAATACCTTTGTACAGGGTTGGAACAGCTTTGTACAGGGTTGGAATACTTTCTACAGGGTTGGAATGCTTTCTAGAGGGTTGGAATGCTTTCGACAGGGTTGGAATGCTTTCGACAGAGTTGGAATACCTTTGTACAGAGTTGGAATGCTTTCTACAGGGTTGGAATACCTTTGTACAGAGTCAGAATGTTATGTACAGTGTTGGAATTCTTTCTACAGTGTTGGAATACCTTTGTACAGAGTTGGAATGCTTTCTACAGGGTTGGAATGCTTTGGACAGAGTTGGAATACCTTTGTACTGAGTTGGAATGCTTTCTACAGGGTTCGAATACCTTTGTGCAGAGTCGGAATGTTATGTACAGTGTTGTAATTCTTTCTACAGAGTTGGAATACCTTTGTGCAGAGGTGGAATGCTTTCTACATGGTTGGAATACCTTTGTACAGAGTTGGCATGCTTTCTACAGGGTTGGAAAGATTTCTACAGGGTTTTAATGCTTTCTACAGGGTTGGAATGCTTTCTACAGGGTGGGAATGCTTTCTACAGGGTTGGAATGCTTTCTACAGGATTGGAATACCACTGTACAGGGTTGGAATGCTTTCTACTGGGTTGGAATACCTTTGTACAGAGTCAGAATGTTATGTACAGGGTTGGAATTCTTTCTACAGAGTTGGAATACCTTTGTACAGAGTTGAAATGCTTTCTACAGAGTTGGAATGCTTTCTACAGGGTTGGAATGCTTTCTACAGGTTTGGAATACCTTTGTACAGGGTTGGAATACCTTCTACAGGGTTGGAATGCTTTCTAGAGGGTTGGAATACTTTCGACAGGGTTGGAATGCTTTCTACAGGGTTGGAATACCTTTGTACAGGGTTGGAATGCTTTCTACAGGGTTGGAATACCTTTGTACAGAGTCAGAATGTTATGTACAGTGTTGGAATTCTTTCTACAGTGTTGGAATACCTTTGTACAGAGTTGGAATGCTTTCTACAGGGTTGGAATGCTTTGGACAGAGTTGGAATACCTTTGTACTGAGTTGGAATGCTTTCTACAGGGTTCGAATACCTTTGTGCAGAGTCGGAATGTTATGTACAGTGTTGTAATTCTTTCTACAGAGTTGGAATACCTTTGTGCAGAGGTGGAATGCTTTCTACATGGTTGGAATACCTTTGTACAGAGTTGGCATGCTTTCTACAGGGTTGGAAAGATTTCTACAGGGTTTTAATGCTTTCTACAGGGTTGGAATGCTTTCTACAGGGTGGGAATGCTTTCTACAGGGTTGGAATACCTTTGTACAGAGTTGGAATGCTTTCTACAGGGTTGGAATACCTTTGTACAGGGTTGGAACAGCTTTGTACAGGGTTGGAATACTTTCTACAGGGTTATAATGCTTTCTAGAGGGTTGGAATGCTTTCGACAGGGTTGGAATGCTTTGGACAGAGTTGGAATACCATTGTACTGAGTTGGAATGCTTTCGACAGGGTTGGAATGCTTTCTGCATGGTTGGAATGCTTTCTACAGGTTTGGAAAACCTTTGTACAGGGTTGGAATGCTTTCTTCAGGGTTGGAATGCTTTCGACAGAGTTGGAATACCTTTGTACAGAGTCAGAATGTTATGTACAGGGTTGGAATTCTTTCTACAGGGTTGGAATACCTTTGTACAGAGTTGGAATGCTTTCGACAGAGTTGGAATACCTTTGTACAGAGTTGGAATGCTTTCTACAGGGTTCGAATACCTTGGTGCAGAGTCAGAATGTTATGTACAGTGTTGTAATTCTTTCTACAGAGTTGGAATACCTTTGTACAGAGTTGGAATGCTTTCTACATGGTTGGAATACCTTTGTACAGAGTTGGAATGCTTTCTACAGGGTTGGAATGCTTTCTACAGGGTTTCAATGCTTTCTACAGGGTTGGAATGCTTTCTACAGGGTTGGAATGCTTTCTACAGGGTTGGAATACCTTTGTACAGAGTTGGAATGCTTTCTACAGGGTTGGAATACCTTTGTACAGAGTCAGAATGTTATGTACAGGGTTGGAAGTCTTTCTACAAAGTTGGAATACCTTTGTACAGAGTTGGTATGCTTTCTACAGGGATGGAATACCTTTGTACAGGGTTGGAACAGCTTTGTACAGGGTTGGAATACTTTCTACAGGGTTGGAATGCTTTCTAGAGGGTTGGAATGCTTTCGACAGGGTTGGAATGCTTTCGACAGAGTTGGAATACCTTTGTACAGAGTTGGAATGCTTTCTACAGGGTTGGAATGCTTTCTACATGGTTGGAATGCTTTCTACAGGTTTGGAAAACCTTTGTACAGAGTTGGAATGCTTTCTACAGGGTTGGAATGCTTTCTAAAGGTTTCGAATGCTATCGACAGGGTTGGAATGCTTTCGACAGAGTTGGAATACCTTTGTACAGAGTCAGAATGTTATGTACAGGGTTGGAATTCATTCTACAGAGTTGGAATACCTTTGTACAGAGTTGGTATGCTTTCTACAGGGATGGAATACCTTTGTACAGGGTTGGAACAGCTTTGTACAGGGTTGGAATACTTTCTACAGGGTTGGAATGCTTTCTAGAGGGTTGGAATGCTTTCGACAGAGTTGGAATGCTTTCTACAGGGTTGGAATGCTTTCTACAGGGTTGGAATGCTTTCGACAGAGTTGGAATACCTTTGTACAGGGTTGGAACAGCTTTGTACAGCGTGGGAATACTCTCTACAGGGTTGGAATGCTTTCTAGAGGGCTGGACTGCTTTCGAGAGGGTTGGAATGCTTTCTACAGGGTTGGAATGCTTTCTACAGTGTTGGAATACCTTTGTACAGGGTTGGAACAGCTTTGTACAGGGTTGGAATACTTTGTACAGGGTTGGAATGCTTTCTAGAGGGTTGGAATGCTTTCGACAAGGATGGAATGCTTTCGACAGAGTTGGAATACCTTCGTACAGAGTTGGAATGCTTTCTACAGGGTTGGAATACCTTTGTACAGAATCAGAATGTTATGTACAGTGTTGGAATTCTTTCTACAGTGTTGGAATACCTTTGTACAGAGTTGGAATGCTTTCTACAGGTTTGGAATACCTTTGTACAGAGTTGTTATGCTTTCTACAGGGTTGGAATGCTTTCTAAAGGTTTCGAATGCTATCGACAGGGTTGGAATGCTTTCGACAGAGTTGGAATACCTTTGTACAGAGTCAGAATGTTATGTACAGGGTTGGTATTCATTCTACAGAGTTGGAATACCTTTGTACAGAGTTGGAATGCTTTCTACAGCTTTGGAATACATTTGTACAGAGTTGGAATGCTTTCTACAGAGTTGGAATAACTTTGTACAGAGTTGGAATGCTTTCTACAGGGTTGGAATACCTTTGTACAGAGTTGGAATGCTTTCTACAGGGTTGGAATGCTTTCTACAGGGTTGGAATGCTTTCTACAGGGTTGGAATACCTTTGTACAGAGTCAGAATGTTATGTACAGTGTTGGAATTCTTTCTACGGAGTTTGAATACCTTTGTACAGAGTTGGAATGCTTTCTACAGGGTTGGAATACCTTTGTACAGAGTCAGAATGTTATGTACAGTGTTGGAATTCTTTCTACAGTGTTGGAATACCTTTGTACAGAGTTGGAATGCTTTCTACAGGGTTGGAATGCTTTGGACAGAGTTGGAATACCTTTGTACTGAGTTGGAATGCTTTCTACAGGGTTCGAATACCTTTGTGCAGAGTCGGAATGTTATGTACAGTGTTGTAATTCTCTCTACAGAGTTGGAATACCTTTGTGCAGAGTTGGAATGCTTTCTACATGGTTGGAATACCTTTGTACAGAGTTGGAATGCTTTCTACATGGTTGGAATGCTTTCTACAGGGTTTTAATGCTTGCTACAGGGTTGGAATGCTTTCTACAGGGTGGGAATGCTTTCTGCAGGGTTGGAATACCTTTGTACAGAGTTGGAATGCTTTCTACAGGGTTGGAATACCTTTGTACAGGTTTGGAACAGCTTTGTACAGGGTTGGAATACTTTCTACAGGGTTGGAATGCTTTCTAGAGGGTTGGAATGCTTTCGACAGGGTTGGAATGCTTTCGACAGAGTTGGAATACCTTTGTACAGAGTTGGAATGCTTTCTACAGGGTTGGAATGCTTTCTACATGGTTGGAATGCTTTCTACAGGTTTGGAAAACCTTTGTACAGGGTTGGAATGCTTTCTACAGGGTTGGAATGCTTTCGACAGAGTTGGAATACCTTTGTACAGAGTCAGAATGTTATGTACAGGGTTGGAATTCTTTCTACAGAGTTGGAATACCTTTGTACAGAGTTGGAATGCTTTCGACAGAGTTGGAATACCTTTGTACAGAGTTGGAATGCTTTCTACAGGGTTCGAATACCTTTGTACAGAGTTGGAATGCTTTCTACAGGGTTGGAATGCTTTCTACAGGGTTGGAATACCTTTGTACAGAGTTGGAATGCTTTCTACAGGGTTGGAATGCTTTCTACAGGGTTTCAATGCTTTCTACAGGGTTGGAATGCTTTCTACAGGGTTGGAATGCTTTCTACAGGGTTGGAATACCTTTGTACAGAGTTGGAATGCTTTCTACAGGGTTGGAATACCTTTGTACAGAGTCAGAATGTTATGTACAGGGTTGGAAGTCTTTCTACAAAGTTGGAATACCTTTGTACAGAGTTGGAATGCTTTCTACAGGGATGGAATACCTTTGTACAGGGTTGGAACAGCTTTGTACAGGGTTGGAATACTTTCTACAGGGTTGGAATGCTTTCTAGAGGGTTGGAATGCTTTCTAGAGGGTTGGAATGCTTTCGACAGGGTTGGAATGCTTTCGACAGAGTTGGAATGCTTTCTACAGGGTTGGAATGCTTTCTACAGGGTTGGAATACCTTTGTACAGAGTCAGAATGTTATGTACAGTGTTGGAATTCTTTCTACAGTGTTGGAATACCTTTGTACAGAGTTGGAATGCTTTCTACAGGGTTGGAATGCTTTGGACAGAGTTGGAATACCTTTGTACTGAGTTGGAATGCTTTCTACAGGGTTCGAATACCTTTGTGCAGAGTCGGAATGTTATGTACAGTGTTGTAATTCTTTCTACAGAGTTGGAATACCTTTGTGCAGAGGTGGAATGCTTTCTACATGGTTGGAATACCTTTGTACAGAGTTGGCATGCTTTCTACAGGGTTGGAAAGATTTCTACAGGGTTTTAATGCTTTCTACAGGGTTGGAATGCTTTCTACAGGGTGGGAATGCTTTCTACAGGGTTGGAATGCTTTCTAGAGGGTTGGAATACTTTCGACAGGGTTGGAATGCTTTCTACAGGGTTGGAATGCTTTGGACAGAGTTGGAATACCTTTGTACTGAGTTGGAATGCTTTCTACAGGGTTCGAATACCTTTGTGCAGAGTCGGAATGTTATGTACAGTGTTGTAATTCATTCTACAGAGTTGGAATACCTTTGTGCAGAGGTGGAATGCTTTCTACATGGTTGGAATACCTTTGTACAGAGTTGGCATGCTTTCTACAGGGTTGGAAAGATTTCTACAGGGTTTTAATGCTTTCTACAGGGTTGGAATGCTTTCTACAGGGTGGGAATGCTTTCTACAGGGTTGGAATACCTTTGTACAGAGTTGGAATGCTTTCTACAGGGTTGGAATACCTTTGTACAGGGTTGGAACAGCTTTGTACAGGGTTGGAATACTTTCTACAGGGTTATAATGCTTTCTAGAGGGTTGGAATGCTTTCGACAGGGTTGGAATGCTTTGGACAGAGTTGGAATACCTTTGTACTGAGTTGGAATGCTTTCGACAGGGTTGGAATGCTTTCTGCATGGTTGGAATGCTTTCTACAGGTTTGGAAAACCTTTGTACAGGGTTGGAATGCTTTCTACAGGGTTGGAATGCTTTCGACAGAGTTGGAATACCTTTGTACAGAGTCAGAATGTTATGTACAGGGTTGGAATTCTTTCTACAGGGTTGGAATACCTTTGTACAGAGTTGGAATGCTTTCGACAGAGTTGGAATACCTTTGTACAGAGTTGGAATGCTTTCTACAGGGTTCGAATACCTTGGTGCAGAGTCAGAATGTTATGTACAGTGTTGTAATTCTTTCTACAGAGTTGGAATACCTTTGTACAGAGTTGGAATGCTTTCTACATGGTTGGAATACCTTTGTACAGAGTTGGAATGCTTTCTATAGGGTTGGAATGCTTTCTACAGGGTTTCAATGCTTTCTACAGGGTTGGAATGCTTTCTACAGGGTTGGAATGCTTTCTACAGGGTTGGAATACCTTTGTACAGAGTTGGAATGCTTTCTACAGGGTTGGAATACCTTTGTACAGAGTCAGAATGTTATGTACAGGGTTGGAAGTCTTTCTACAAAGTTGGAATACCTTTGTACAGAGTTGGTATGCTTTCTACAGGGATGGAATACCTTTGTACAGGGTTGGAACAGCTTTGTACAGGGTTGGAATACTTTCTACAGGGTTGGAATGCTTTCTAGAGGGTTGGAATGCTTTCGACAGGGTTGGAATGCTTTCGACAGAGTTGGAATACCTTTGTACAGAGTTGGAATGCTTTCTACAGGGTTGGAATGCTTTCTACATGGTTGGAATGCTTTCTACAGGTTTGGAAAACCTTTGTACAGAGTTGGAATGCTTTCTACAGGGTTGGAATGCTTTCTAAAGGTTTCGAATGCTATCGACAGGGTTGGAATGCTTTCGACAGAGTTGGAATACCTTTGTACAGAGTCAGAATGTTATGTACAGGGTTGGAATTCATTCTACAGAGTTGGAATACCTTTGTACAGAGTTGGAATGCTTTCTACAGGGTTGGAATGCTTTCTACAGGGTTGGAATGCTTTCGACAGAGTTGGAATACCTTTGTACAGGGTTGGAACAGCTTTGTACAGCGTGGGAATACTCTCTACAGGGTTGGAATGCTTTCTAGAGGGCTGGAATGCTTTCGAGAGGGTTGGAATGCTTTCTACAGGGTTGGAATGCTTTCTACAGAGTTGGAATACCTTTGTACAGGGTTGGAACAGCTTTGTACAGGGTTGGAATACTTTGTACAGGGTTGGAATGCTTTCTAGAGGGTTGGAATGCTTTCGACAAGGATGGAATGCTTTCGACAGAGTTGGAATACCTTCGTACAGAGTTGGAATGCTTTCTACAGGGTTGGAATACCTTTGTACAGAATCAGAATGTTATGTACAGTGTTGGAATTCTTTCTACAGTGTTGGAATACCTTTGTACAGAGTTGGAATGCTTTCTACAGGTTTGGAATACCTTTGTACAGAGTTGTTATGCTTTCTACAGGGTTGGAATGCTTTCTAAAGGTTTCGAATGCTATCGACAGGGTTGGAATGCTTTCGACAGAGTTGGAATACCTTTGTACAGAGTCAGAATGTTATGTACAGGGTTGGAATTCATTCTACAGAGTTGGAATACCTTTGTACAGAGTTGGAATGCTTTCTACAGCTTTGGAATACATTTCTACAGAGTTGGAATGCTTTCTACAGAGTTGGAATACCTTTGTACAGAGTTGGAATGCTTTCTACAGGGTTGGAATACCTTTGTACAGAGTTGGAATGCTTTCTACAGGGTTGGAATGCTTTCTACAGGGTTGGAATGCTTTCTACAGGGTTGGAATACCTTTGTACAGAGTCAGAATGTTATGTACAGTGTTGGAATTCTTTCTACAGAGTTTGAATACCTTTGTACAGAGTTGGAATGCTTTCTACAGGGTTGGAATACCTTTGTACAGAGTCAGAATGTTATGTACAGTGTTGGAATTCTTTCTACAGTGTTGGAATACCTTTGTACAGAGTTGGAATGCTTTCTACAGGGTTGGAATGCTTTGGACAGAGTTGGAATACCTTTGTACTGAGTTGGAATGCTTTCTACAGGGTTCGAATACCTTTGTGCAGAGTCGGAATGTTATGTACAGTGTTGTAATTCTCTCTACAGAGTTGGAATACCTTTGTGCAGAGTTGGAGTGCTTTCTACATGGTTGGAATACCTTTGTACAGAGTTGGAATGCTTTCTACATGGTTGGAATGCTTTCTACAGGGTTTTAATGCTTTCTACAGGGTTGGAATGCTTTCTACAGGGTGGGAATGCTTTCTGCAGGGTTGGAATACCTTTGTACAGAGTTGGAATGCTTTCTACAGGGTTGGAATACCTTTGTACAGGTTTGGAACAGCTTTGTACAGGGTTGGAATACTTTCTACAGGGTTGGAATGCTTTCTAGAGGGTTGGAATGCTTTCGACAGGGTTGGAATGCTTTCGACAGAGTTGGAATACCTTTGTACAGAGTTGGAATGCTTTCTACAGGGTTGGAATGCTTTCTACATGGTTGGAATGCTTTCTACAGGTTTGGAAAACCTTTGTACAGGGTTGGAATGCTTTCTACAGGGTTGGAATGCTTTCGACAGAGTTGGAATACCTTTGTACAGAGTCAGAATGTTATGTACAGGGTTGGAATTCTTTCTACAGAGTTGGAATACCTTTGTACAGAGTTGGAATGCTTTCGACAGAGTTGGAATACCTTTGTACAGAGTTGGAATGCTTTCTACAGGGTTCGAATACCTTTGTACAGAGTTGGAATGCTTTCTACAGGGTTGGAATGCTTTCTACAGGGTTGGAATACCTTTGTACAGAGTTGGAATGCTTTCTACAGGGTTGGAATGCTTTCTACAGGGTTTCAATGCTTTCTACAGGGTTGGAATGCTTTCTACAGGGTTGGAATGCTTTCTACAGGGTTGGAATACCTTTGTACAGAGTTGGAATGCTTTCTACAGGGTTGGAATACCTTTGTACAGAGTCAGAATGTTATGTACAGGGTTGGAAGTCTTTCTACAAAGTTGGAATACCTTTGTACAGAGTTGGAATGCTTTCTACAGGGATGGAATACCTTTGTACAGGGTTGGAACAGCTTTGTACAGGGTTGGAATACTTTCTACAGGGTTGGAATGCTTTCTAGAGGGTTGGAATGCTTTCGACAGGGTTGGAATGCTTTCGACAGAGTTGGAATACCTTTGTACAGAGTTGGAATGCTTTCTACAGGGTTGGAATGCTTTCTACATGGTTGGAATGCTTTCTACAGGTTTGGAAAGCCTTTGTACAGAGTTGGAATGCTTTCTACAGGGTTGGAATGCTTTCGACAGAGTTGGAATACCTTTGTACAGAGTCAGAATGTTATGTACAGGGTTGGAATTCTCTCTACAGAGTTGGAATACCTTTGTACAGAGTTGGAATGTTTTCGACAGAGTTGGAATACCTTTGTACAGAGTTGGAATGCTTTCTACAGGGTTGGAATGCTTTCTACAGGGTTGGAATGCTTTCGACAGAGTTGGAATACCTTTGTACAGGGTTGGAACAGCTTTGTACAGCGTGGGAATACTCTCTACAGGGTTGGAATGCTTTCTAGAGGGCTGGAATGCTTTCGAGAGGGTTGGAATGCTTTCTACAGGGTTGGAATGCGTTCTACAGAGTTGGAATACCTTTGTACAGGGTTGGAACAGCTTTGTACAGGGTTGGAATACTTTGTACAGGGTTGGAATGCTTTCTAGAGGGATGGAATGCTTTCGACAGGGATGGAATGCTTTCGACAGAGTTGGAATACCTTCGTACAGAGTTGGAATGCTTTCTACAGGGTTGGAATACCTTTGTACAGAGTCAGAATGTTATGTACAGTGTTGGAATTCTTTCTACATTGTTGGAATACCTTTGTACAGAGTTGGAATGCTTTCTACAGGTTTGGAATACCTTTGTACAGAGTTGTTATGCTTTCTACAGGGTTGGAATGCTTTCTAAAGGTTTCGAATGCTATCGACAGGGTTGGAATGCTTTCGACAGAGTTGGAATACCTTTGTACAGAGTCAGAATGTTATGTACAGGGTTGGAATGCTTTCTACAGAGTTGGAATACCTTTGTACAGAGTTGGAATGCTTTCTACAGGGTTGGAATGCTTTCTACAGGGTTTTAATGCTTTCTACAGGGTTGGAATGCTTTCTACAGGGTTGGAATGCCTTCTACAGGGTTGGAATACCTTTGTACAGCGTTGGAATTCTATTTTAGAGGGTTGGAATACCTTTGTACAGAGTCAGAATGTTATGTACAGGGTTCGAATTCTTTCTACAGAGTTGGAATACCTTTGTACAGAGTTGGAATGCTTTCTACAGGGTTGGAATACCTTTGTACAGAGTTGGAATGCTTTCTACAGGTTTGGAATACCTTTGTACAGAGTTGTTATGCTTTCTACAGCGTTGGAATGCTTTCTAGAGGGTTGGAATACCTTTGTACAGAGTCAGAATGTTATGTACAGTGTTGGAATTCTTTCTACATTGTTGGAATACCTTTGTACAGAGTTGGAATGCTTTCTACAGGTTTGGAATACCTTTGTACAGAGTTGTTATGCTTTCTACAGGGTTGGAATGCTTTCTAAAGGTTTCGAATGCTATCGACAGGGTTGGAATGCTTTCGACAGAGTTGGAATACCTTTGTACAGAGTCAGAATGTTATGTACAGGGTTGGAATTCATTCTACAGAGTTGGAATACCTTTGTACAGAGTTGGAATGCTTTCTACAGCTTTGGAATACATTTGTACAGAGTTGGAATGCTTTCTACAGAGTTGGAATACCTTTGTACAGAGTTGGAATGCTTTCTACAGGGTTGGAATGCTTTCTACAGGGTTTTAATGCTTTCTGCAGGGTTGGAATGCTTTCTACAGGGTTGGAATGCCTTCTACAGGGTTGGAATACTTTCTACAGGGTTGGAACGCTTCCTACAGGGTTGGAATGCTTTCTACAGGGTTGGAATACCTTTGTACAGGGTTGGAACAGCTTTGTACAGGGTTGGAATACTTTCTACAGGGTTGGAATGCTTTCTAGAGGGTTGGAATGCTTTCTACAGGGTTGGAATGCTTTCGACAGAGTTGGAATACCTTTGTACAGAGTCAGAATGTTATGCACAGTGTTGGAATTCATTCTACAGAGTTGGAATACCTTTGTACGGAGTTGGAATGCATTCTACAGCTTTGGAATACATTTGTACAGAGTTGGAATGCTTTCTACAGAGTTGGAATACCTTTGTACAGAGTTGGAATGCTTTCTACAGGGTTGGAATGCTTTCTACAGGGTTTTAATGCTTTCTACAGGGTTGGAATGCTTTCTACAGGGTTGGAATGCCTTCTACAGGGTTGGAATACCATTGTACAGCGTTGGAATGCTTTCTAGAGGGTTGGAATACCTTTGTACAGAGTCAGAATGTTATGTACAGGGTTGGAATTCTTTCTACAGAGTTGGAATACCTTTGTACAGAGTTGGAATGCTTTCTACAGGGTTGGAATACCTTTGTACAGAGTTGGAATGCTTTCTACAGGGTTGGAATGCTTTCTACAGGGTTGGAATGCTTTCTACAGTGTTGGAATGCTTTCTACAGGGTTGGAACGCTTTCGACAGAGTTGGAATACCTTTGTACAGAGTCAGAATGTTATGTACAGGGTTGGAATTCTTTCTACAGAGTTGGAATACCTTTGTGCAGCGTTCGAATGCTTTCTACAGGGTTGGAATACTTTCTACAGGGTTGGAATGCTTTCTACAGGGTTGGAATGCTTCCTACAGGGTTGGAATACCTTTGTACAGCGTTGGAATGCTTTCTAGAGGGTTGGAATACCTTTGTACAGAGTCAGAATGTTATGTACAGGGTTGGAATTCTTTCTACAGAGTTGGAATACCTTTGTACAGAGTTGGAATGCTTTCTACAGGGTTGGAATACCTTTGTACAGAGTTGGAATGCTTTCTACAGGGTTGGAATGCTTTCTACAGGGTTGGAATGCTTTCTACAGTGTTGGAATGCTTTCTACAGGGTTGGAACGCTTTCGACAGAGTTGGAATACCTTTGTACAGAGTCAGAATGTTATGTACAGGGTTGGAATTCTTTCTACAGAGTTGGAATACCTTTGTGCAGCGTTGGAATGCTTTCTACAGGGTTGGAATACTTTCTACAGGGTTGGAATGCTTTCTACAGGGTTGGAATGCTTCCTACAGTGTTGGAATGCTTTCTACAGGGTTGGAATGTTTTCTACAGGGTTGGAATACCTTTGTACAGAGTTGGAATGCTTTCTACAGGGTTGGAATGCTTTCTACAGGGTTGGAATGCTTTCTACGGGGTGGGAATGCTTTCTACAGGGTGAATACCTTCGTACAGAGTTGGAATGCTTTCTACAGGGTTGGAATACCTTTGTACAGGGTTGGAACAGCTTTGTACAGGGTTGGAATACTTTCTACAGGGTTGGAATGCTTTCTAGAGGGTTGGAATGCTTTCGACAGGGTTGGAATGCTTTCGACAGAGTTGGAATACCTTTGTACAGAGTTGGAATGCTTTCTACAGGGTTCGAATACCTTTGTGCAGAGTCAGAATGTTATGTACAGTGTTGTAATTCTTTCTACAGAGTTGGAATACCTTTGTACAGAGTTGGAATGCTTTCTACATGGTTGGAATACCTTTGTACAGAGTTGGAATGCTTTCTACAGGGTTGGAATGCTTTCTACAGGGTTTTAATGCTTTCTACAGGGTTGGAATGCTTTCTACAGGGTTGGAATGCTTTCTACAGGGTTGGAATACCTTTGTACAGAGTTGGAATGCTTTCTACAGGGTTGGAATACCTTTGTACAGAGTCAGAATGTTATGTACAGGGTTGGAAGTCTTTCTACAGAGTTGGAATACCTTTGTACAGAGTTGGAATGCTTTCTACAGGGTTGGAATACCTTTGTACAGAGTCAGAATGTTATGTACAGGGTTGGAAGTCTTTCTACAGAGTTGGAATACCTTTGTACAGAGTTGGAATGCTTTCTACAGGGTTGGAATACCTTTGTACAGGGTTGGAACAGCTTTGTACAGGGTTGGAATACTTTCTACAGGGTTGGAATGCTTTCTAGAGGGTTGGAATGCTTTCGACAGGGTTGGAATGCTTTCGACAGAGTTGGAATACCTTTGTACAGAGTTGGAATGCTTTCTACAGGGTTGGAATACCTTTGTACAGAGTTGTTATGCTTTCTACAGGGTTGGAATGCTTTCTAAAGGTTTCGAATGCTATCGACAGGGTTGGAATGCTTTCGACAGAGTTGGAATACCTTTGTACAGAGTCAGAATGTTATGTACAGGGTTGGAATTCATTCTACAGAGTTGGAATACCTTTGTACAGAGTTGGAATGCTTTCTACAGCTTTGGAATACATTTGTACAGAGGTGGAATGCTTTCTACAGAGTTGGAATACCTTTGTACAGAGTTGGAATGCTTTCTACAGGGTTGGAATGCTTTCTACAGGGTTATAATGCTTTCTACAGGGTTGGAATGCTTTCTACAGGGTTGGAATACCTTTGTACAGCGTTGGAATGCTTTCTAGAGGGTTGGAATACCTTTGTACAGAGTTGGAATGCTTTCTACAGGGTTGGAATGCTTTCTACAGGGTTGGAATACCTTTGTACAGGGTTGGAACAGCTTTGTACAGGGTTGGAATACTTTCTACAGGGTTGGAATGCTTTCTAGAGGGTTGGAATGCTTTCGACAGAGTTGGAATACCTTTGTACAGAGTCAGAATGTTATGCACAGTGTTGGAATTCATTCTACAGAGTTGGAATACCTTTGTACAGAGTTGGAATGCTTTCTACAGCTTTGGAATACATTTGTACAGAGTTGGAATGCTTTCTACAGGGTTGGAATGCTTTCTACAGGGTTTTAATGCTTTCTACAGGGTTGGAATGCTTTCTACAGGGTTGGAATGCCTTCTACAGGGTTGGAATACTTTCTACAGGGTTGGAACGCTTCCTACAGGGTTGGAATGCTTTCTACAGGGTTGGAATACCTTTGTACAGGGTTGGAACAGCTTTGTACAGGGTTGGAATACTTTCTACAGGGTTGGAATGCTTTCTAGAGGGTTGGAATGCTATCGACAGGGTTGGAATGCTTTCGACAGAGTTGGAATACCTTTGTACAGAGTCAGAATGTTATGCACAGTGTTGGAATTCATTCTACAGAGTTGGAATACCTTTGTACAGAGTTGGAATGCTTTCTACAGCTTTGGAATACATTTGTACAGAGTTGGAATGCTTTCTACAGAGTTGGAATACCTTTGTACAGAGTTGGAATGCTTTCTACAGGGTTGGAATGCTTTCTACAGGGTTTTAATGCTTTCTACAGGGTTGGAATGCTTTCTACAGGGTTGGAATGCCTTCTACAGGGTTAGAATACCATTGTACAGCGTTGGAATGCTTTCTAGAGGGTTGGAATACCTTTGTACAGAGTCAGAATGTTATGTACAGGGTTGGAATTCTTTCTACAGAGTTGGAATACCTTTGTACAGAGTTGGAATGCTTTCTACAGGGTTGGAATACCTTTGTACAGAGTTGGAATGCTTTCTACAGGGTTGGAATGCTTTCTACAGGGTTGGAATGCTTTCTACAGTGTTGGAATGCTTTCTACAGGGTTGGAACGCTTTCGACAGAGTTGGAATACCTTTGTACAGTGTCAGAATGTTATGTACAGGGTTGGAATTCTTTCTACAGAGTTGGAATACCTTTGTGCAGCGTTCGAATGCTTTCTACAGGGTTGGAATACTTTCTACAGGGTTGGAATGCTTTCTACAGGGTTGGAATGCTTCCTACAGGGTTGGAATGCTCTCTACAGGGTTGGAATGTTTTCTACAGGGTTGGAATACCTTTGTACAGAGTTGGAATGCTTTCTGCAGGGTGGGAATGCTTTCTACAGGGTTGGAATGCTTTCTACAGGGTTGGAATACCTTTGTACAGAGTCAGAATGTTATGTACAGTGTTGGAATTCTTTCTACAGAGTTGGAATACCTTTGTACAGAGTTGGAATGCTTTCTACAGGGTTGGAATACCTTTGTGCAGAGTCAGAATGTTATGTACAGTGTTGGAATACTTTCTACAGAGTTGGAATACCTTTGTACAGAGTTGGAATGCTTTCTACAGGGTTGGAATGCTTTGGACAGAGTTGGAATACCTTTGTACTGAGTTGGAATGCTTTCTACAGGGTTCGAATACCTTTGTGCAGAGTCGGAATGTTATGTACAGTGTTTTAATTCTTTCTACAGAGTTGGAATACTTTTGTGCAGAGTTGGAATGCTTTCTACATGGTTGGAATACCTTTGTACAGAGTTGGAATGCTTTCTACAGGGTTGGAATGCTTTCTACAGGGTTTTAATGCTTTCTACAGGGTTGGAATGCTTTCTACAGGGTGGGAATGCCTTCTACAGGGTTGGAATACCCTTGTACAGAGTTGGAATGCTTTCTACAGGGTTGGAATACCTTTGTACAGAGTTGGAATGCTTTCTACAGGGTTGGAATACCTTTGTACAGAGTTGGAATGCTTTCTACAGGGTTGGAATACCTTTGTACAGGGTTGGAACAGCTTTGTACAGGGTTGGAATACTTTCTACAGGGTTGGAATGCTTTCTAGAGGGTTGGAATGCTTTCGACAGGGTTGCAATGCTTTCGACAGAGTTGGAATACCTTTGTACAGCGTTGGAATGCTTTCTACAGGGTTGGAATGCTTTCTACATGGTTGGAATGCTTTCTACAGGTTTGGAAAACCTTTGTACAGAGTTGGAATGCTTTCTACAGGGTTGGAATGCTTTCGACAGAGTTGGAATACCTTTGTACAGAGTCAGAATGTTATGTACAGGGTTGGAATTCTTTCTACTGAGTTGGAGTACCTTTGTACAGAGTTGGAATGCTTTCGACAGAGTTGGAATACCTTTGTACAGAGTTGGAATGCTTTCTACAGGGTTGGAATGCCTTCTACAGGGTTGGAATGCTTTCGACAGAGTTGGAATACCTTTGTACAGGGTTGGAACAGCTTTGTACAGCGTGGGAATACTCTCTACAGGGTTGGAATGCTTTCTAGAGGGCTGGAATGTTTTCGAGAGGGTTGGAATGCTTTCTACAGGGTTGGAATGCTTTCTACAGAGTTGGAATACCTTTGTACAGGGTTGGAACAGCTTTGTACAGGGTTGGAATACTTTGTACAGGGTTGGAATGCTTTCTAGAGGGTTGGAATGCTTTCGACAGGGATGGAATGCTTTCGACAGAGTTGGAATACCTTCGTACAGAGTTGGAATGCTTTCTACAGGGTTGGAATGCCTTTGTACAGAGTCAGAATGTTATGTACAGTGTTGGAATTCTTTCTACAGTGTTGGAATACCTTTGTACAGAGTTGGAATGCTTTCTACAGGGTTGGAATACCTTTGTACAGAGTTGTTATGCTTTCTACAGGGTTGGAATGCTTTCTAAAGGTTTCGAATGCTATCGACAGTGTTGGAATGCTTTCGACAGAGTTGGAATACCTTTGTACAGAGTCAGAATGTTATGTACAGGGTTGGAATTCATTCTACAGAGTTGGAATACCTTTGTACAGAGTTGGAATGCTTTCTACAGCTTTGGAATACATTTGTACAGAGTTGGAATGCTTTCTACAGAGTTGGAATGCCTTTGTACAGAGTTGGAATGCTTTCTACAGGGTTGGAATGCTTTCTACAGGGTTTTAATGCTTTCTACAGGGTTGGAATGCTTTCTACAGGGTTGGAATGCCTTCTACAGGGTTGGAATACCTTTGCACAGCGTTGGAATGCTTTCTAGAGGGTTGGAATACCTTTGTACAGAGTTGGAATGCTTTCTACAGGGTTGGAATGCTTTCTACAGGGTTGGAATACCTTTGTACAGGGTTGGAACAGCTTTGTACAGGGTTGGAATACTTTCTACAGGGTTGGAATGCTTTCTAGAGGGTTGGAATGCTTTCGACAGAGTTGGAATACCTTTGTACAGAGTCAGAATGTTATGCACAGTGTTGGAATTCATTCTACAGAGTTGGAATACCTTTGTACAGAGTTGGAATGCTTTCTACAGCTTTGGAATACATTTGTACAGAGTTGGAATGCTTTCTACAGGGTTGGAATGCTTTCTACAGGGTTTTAATGCTTTCTACAGGGTTGGAATGCTTTCTACAGGGTTGGAATGCCTTCTACAGGGTTGGAATACTTTCTACAGGGTTGGAACGCTTCCTACAGGGTTGGAATGCTTTCTACAGGGTTGGAATACCTTTGTACAGGGTTGGAACAGCTTTGTACAGGGTTGGAATACTTTCTACAGGGTTGGAATGCTTTCTAGAGGGTTGGAATGCTATCGACAGGGTTGGAATGCTTTCGACAGAGTTGGAATACCTTTGTACAGAGTCAGAATGCTATGCACAGTGTTGGAATTCATTCTACAGAGTTGGAATACCTTTGTACGGAGTTGGAATGCATTCTACAGCTTTGGAATACATTTGTACAGAGTTGGAATGCTTTCTACAGAGTTGGAATACCTTTGTACAGAGTTGGAATGCTTTCTACAGGGTTGGAATGCTTTCTACAGGGTTTTAATGCTTTCTACAGGGTTGGAATGCTTTCTACAGGGTTGGAATGCCTTCTACAGGGTTGGAATACCATTGTACAGCGTTGGAATGCTTTCTAGAGGGTTGGAATACCTTTGTACAGAGTCAGAATGTTATGTACAGGGTTGGAATTCTTTCTACAGAGTTGGAATACCTTTGTACAGAGTTGGAATGCTTTCTACAGGGTTGGAATACCTTTGTACAGAGTTGGAATGCTTTCTACAGGGTTGGAATGCTTTCTACAGGGTTGGAATGCTTTCTACAGTGTTGGAATGCTTTCTACAGGGTTGGAACGCTTTCGACAGAGTTGGAATACCTTTGTACAGAGTCAGAATGTTATGTACAGGGTTGGAATTCTTTCTACAGAGTTGGAATACCTTTGTGCAGCGTTCGAATGCTTTCTACAGGGTTGGAATACTTTCTACAGGGTTGGAATGCTTTCTACAGGGTTGGAATGCTTCCTACAGGGTTGGAATACCTTTGTACAGCGTTGGAATGCTTTCTAGAGGGTTGGAATACCTTTGTACAGAGTCAGAATGTTATGTACAGGGTTGGAATTCTTTCTACAGAGTTGGAATACCTTTGTACAGAGTTGGAATGCTTTCTACAGGGTTGGAATACCTTTGTACAGAGTTGGAATTCTTTCTACAGGGTTGGAATGCTTGCTACAGGGTTGGAATGCTTTCTACAGTGTTGGAATGCTTTCTACAGGGTTGGAACGCTTTCGACAGAGTTGGAATACCTTTGTACAGAGTCAGAATGTTATGTACAGGGTTGGAATTCTTTCTACAGAGTTGGAATACCTTTGTGCAGCGTTGGAATGCTTTCTACAGGGTTGGAATACTTTCTACAGGGTTGGAATGCTTTCTACAGGGTTGGAATGCTTCCTACAGTGTTGGAATGCTTTGTACAGGGTTGGAATGTTTTCTACAGGGTTGGAATACCTTTGTACAGAGTTGGAATGCTTTCTACAGGGTTGGAATGCTTTCTACAGGGTTGGAATGCTTTCTACGGGGTGGGAATGCTTTCTACAGGGTGAATACCTTTGTACAGAGTTGGAATGCTTTCTACAGGGTTGGAATACCTTTGTACAGGGTTGGAACAGCTTTGTACAGGGTTGGAATACTTTCTACAGGGTTGGAATGCTTTCTAGAGGGTTGGAATGCTTTCGACAGGGTTGGAATGCTTTCGACAGAGTTGGAATACCTTTGTACAGAGTTGGAATGCTTTCTACAGGGTTCGAATACCTTTGTGCAGAGTCAGAATGTTATGTACAGTGTTGTAATTCTTTCTACAGAGTTGGAATACCTTTGTACAGGGTTGGAATGCTTTCTACATGGTTGGAATACCTTTGTACAGAGTTGGAATGCTTTCTACAGGGTTGGAATGCTTTCTACAGGGTTTTAATGCTTTCTACAGGGTTGGAATGCTTTCTACAGGGTTGGAATGCTTTCTACAGGGTTGGAATACCTTTGTACAGAGTTGGAATGCTTTCTACAGGGTTGGAATACCTTTGTACAGAGTCAGAATGTTATGTACAGGGTTGGAAGTCTTTCTACAGAGTTGGAATACCTTTGTACAGAGTTGGAATGCTTTCTACAGGGTTGGAATACCTTTGTACAGAGTCAGAATGTTATGTACAGGGTTGGAAGTCTTTCTACAGAGTTGGAATAAATTTGTACAGAGTTGGAATGCTTTCTACAGGGTTGGAATACCTTTGTACAGGGTTGGAACAGCTTTGTACAGGGTTGGAATACTTTCTACAGGGTTGGAATGCTTTCTAGAGGGTTGGAATGCTTTCGACAGGGTTGGAATGCTTTCGACAGAGTTGGAATACCTTTGTACAGAGTTGGAATGCTTTCTACAGGGTTGGAATACCTTTGTACAGAGTTGTTATGCTTTCTACAGGGTTGGAATGCTTTCTAAAGGTTTCGAATGCTATCGACAGGGTTGGAATGCTTTCGACAGAGTTGTAATACCTTTGTACAGAGTCAGAATGTTATGTACAGGGTTGGAATTCATTCTACAGAGTTGGAATACCTTTGTACAGAGTTGGAATGCTTTCTACAGCTTTGGAATACATTTGTACAGAGGTGGAATGCTTTCTACAGAGTTGGAATACCTTTGTACAGAGTTGGAATGCTTTCTACAGGGTTGGAATGCTTTCTACAGGGTTATAATGCTTTCTACAGGGTTGGAATGCTTTCTACAGGGTTGGAATGCCTTCTACAGGGTTGGAATACCTTTGTACAGCGTTGGAATGCTTTCTAGAGGGTTGGAATACCTTTGTACAGAGTTGGAATGCTTTCTACAGGGTTGGAATGCTTTCTACAGGGTTGGAATACCTTTGTACAGGGTTGGAACAGCTTTGTACAGGGTTGGAATACTTTCTACAGGGTTGGAATGCTTTCTAGAGGGTTGGAATGCTTTCGACAGAGTTGGAATACCTTTGTACAGAGTCAGAATGTTATGCACAGTGTTGGAATTCATTCTACAGAGTTGGAATACCTTTGTACAGAGTTGGAATGCTTTCTACAACTTTGGAATACATTTGTACAGAGTTGGAATGCTTTCTACAGGGTTGGAATGCTTTCTACAGGGTTTTAATGCTTTCTACAGGGTTGGAATGCTTTCTACAGGGTTGGAATGCCTTCTACAGGGTTGGAATACTTTCTACAGGGTTGGAACGCTTCCTACAGGGTTGGAATGCTTTCTACAGGGTTGGAATACCTTTGTACAGGGTTGGAACAGCTTTGTACAGGGTTGGAATACTTTCTACAGGGTTGGAATGCTTTCTAGAGGGTTGGAATGCTATCGACAGGGTTGGAATGCTTTCGACAGAGTTGGAATACCTTTGTACAGAGTCAGAATGTTATGCAAAGTGTTGGAATTCATTCTACAGAGTTGGAATACCTTTGTACAGAGTTGGAATGCTTTCTACAGCTTTGGAATACATTTGTACAGAGTTGGAATGCTTTCTACAGAGTTGGAATACCTTTGTACAGAGTTGGAATGCTTTCTACAGGGTTGGAATGCTTTCTACAGGGTTTTAATGCTTTCTACAGGGTTGGAATGCTTTCTACAGGGTTGGAATGCCTTCTACAGGGTTAGAATACCATTGTACAGCGTTGGAATGCTTTCTAGAGGGTTGGAATACCTTTGTACAGAGTCAGAATGTTATGTACAGGGTTGGAATTCTTTCTACAGAGTTGGAATACCTTTGTACAGAGTTGGAATGCTTTCTACAGGGTTGGAATACCTTTGTACAGAGTTGGAATGCTTTCTACAGGGTTGGAATGCTTTCTACAGGGTTGGAATGCTTTCTACAGTGTTGGAATGCTTTCTACAGGGTTGGAACGCTTTCGACAGAGTTGGAATACCTTTGTACAGTGTCAGAATGTTATGTACAGGGTTGGAATTCTTTCTACAGAGTTGGAATACCTTTGTGCAGCGTTCGAATGCTTTCTACAGGGTTGGAATACTTTCTACAGGGTTGGAATGCTTTCTACAGGGTTGGAATGCTTCCTACAGGGTTGGAATGCTCTCTACAGGGTTGGAATGTTTTCTACAGGGTTGGAATACCTTTGTACAGAGTTGGAATGCTTTCTGCAGGGTGGGAATGCTTTCTACAGGGTTGGAATGCTTTCTACAGGGTTGGAATACCTTTGTACAGAGTCAGAATGTTATGTACAGTGTTGGAATTCTTTCTACAGAGTTGGAATACCTTTGTACAGAGTTGGAATGCTTTCTACAGGGTTGGAATACCTTTGTGCAGAGTCAGAATGTTATGTACAGTGTTGGAATACTTTCTACAGAGTTGGAATACCTTTGTACAGAGTTGGAATGCTTTCTACAGGGTTGGAATGCTTTGGACAGAGTTGGAATACCTTTGTACTGAGTTGGAATGCTTTCTACAGGGTTCGAATACCTTTGTGCAGAGTCGGAATGTTATGTACAGTGTTTTAATTCTTTCTACAGAGTTGGAATACTTTTGTGCAGAGTTGGAATGCTTTCTACATGGTTGGAATACCTTTGTACAGAGTTGGAATGCTTTCTACAGGGTTGGAATGCTTTCTACAGGGTTTTAATGCTTTCTACAGGGTTGGAATGCTTTCTACAGGGTGGGAATGCCTTCTACAGGGTTGGAATACCCTTGTACAGAGTTGGAATGCTTTCTACAGGGTTGGAATACCTTTGTACAGGGTTGGAACAGCTTTGTACAGGGTTGGAATACTTTCTACAGGGTTGGAATCCTTTCTAGAGGGTTGGAATGCTTTCGACAGGGTTGGAATGCTTTCGACAGAGTTTGAATACCTTTGTACAGAGTTGGAATGCTTTCTACAGGGTTGGAATGCTTTCTACATGGTTGGAATGCTTTCTACAGGTTTGGAAAACCTTTGTACAGGGTTGGAATGCTTTCTACAGGGTTGGAATGCTTTCGACAGAGTTGGAATACCTTTGTACAGAGTCAGAATGTCATGTACAGGGTTGGAATTCTTTCTACAGAGTTGGAATACCTTTGTACAGAGTTGGAATGCTTTCTACAGGGTTGGAATACCTTTGTCAGAGTTGGAATGCTTTCTACAGGGTTGGAATGCTTTCTACAGGGTTGGAATGCTTTCTACAGTGTTGGAATGCTTTCTACAGGGTTGGAACGCTTTCGACAGAGTTGGAATACCTTTGTACAGAGTCAGAATGTTATGTACAGGGTTGGAATTCTTTCTACAGAGTTGGAATACCTTTGTGCAGCGTTCGAATGCTTTCTACAGGGATGGAATACTTTCTACAGGGTTGGAATGCTTCCTACAGGGTTGGAATGCTCTCTACAGGGTTGGAATGTTTTCTACAGGGTTGGAATACCTTTGTACAGAGTTGGAATGCTTTCTGCAGGGTTGGAATGCTTTCTACAGGGTTGGAATGCTTTCTACAGGGTTGGAATACCTTTGTACAGAGTCAGAATGTTATGTACAGTGTTGGAATTCTTTCTACAGAGTTGTAATACCTTTGTACAGAGTTGGAATGCTTTCTACAGGGTTCGAATACCTTTGTGCAGAGTCGGAATGTTATGTACAGTGTTGTAATTCTTTCTACAGAGTTGGAATACCTTTGTGCAGAGTTGGAATGCTTTCTACATGGTTGGAATACCTTTGTACAGAGTTGGAATGCTTTCTACAGGGTTGGAATGCTTTCTACAGGGTTTTAATGCTTTCTACAGGGTTGGAATGCTTTCTACAGGGTGGGAATGCCTTCTACAGGGTTGGAATACCCTTGTACAGAGTTGGAATGCTTTCTACAGGGTTGGAATACCTTTGTACAGGGTTGGAACAGCTTTGTACAGGGTTGGAATACTTTCTACAGGGTTGGAATGCTTTCTAGAGGGTTGGAATGCTTTCGACAGGGTTGGAATGCTTTCGACAGAGTTTGAATACCTTTGTACAGAGTTGGAATGCTTTCTACAGGGTTGGAATGCTTTCTACATGGTTGGAATGCTTTCTACAGGTTTGGAAAACCTTTGTACAGGGTTGGAATGCTTTCTACAGGGTTGGAATGCTTTCGACAGAGTTGGAATACCTTTGTACAGAGTCAGAATGTCATGTACAGGGTTGGAATTCTTTCTACAGAGTTGGAATACCTTTGTACATAGTTGTAATGCTTTCTACATGGTTGGAATGCTTTCTACAGGGTTGGAATGCTTTCGACAGTGTTGGAATACCTTTGTACAGAGTCAGAATGTTATGTACAGGGTTGGAATTCTTTCTACAGAGTTGGAATACCTTTGTACAGAGTTGGAAGACCTTCGTACAGGGTTGGAACAGCTTTGTACAGCGTTGGCATACTTTCTACAGGGTTGGAACGCTTTCTAGAGGGTTGGAATGCTTTCGACAGGGTTGGAATGCTTTCGACAGGGTGGGAATGCTTTCGACAGAGTTGGAATACCATTGTACAGAGTTGGAATGGTTTTTACAGGGTTGGAACACCTTTGTACAGAGTCAGAATATTATGTACAGGGTTGGAATTCTTTCTACAGAGTTGGAATACTTTTCTACAGAGTTGGAATGCTTTCTGCAGGGTTGGAATGGTTGCTACATGGTTCGACTGCTTTCGACAGAGTTGGAATACCTTTGTACGGAGTTGGAATGCTTTCTACAGGGTTGGAATACCTTTGTACAGAGTTGGAATGCTTTCCACAGGGTTGGAATGCTTTCTGCAGTGTTGGAATGCTTTCGACAGAGTTGGAATACCTTTGTACAGGGTTGGAACAGCTTTGTACAGGGTGGGAATACTTTCTACAGGGTTGGAATGCTTTCTAGAGGGTTGGAATGCTTTCTAGAGGGTTGGAATGCTTTCTAGAGGGTTGGAATGCTTTCTACAGGGTTGGAATACCTTTGCACATAGTTGGAATGCTTTTTACAGGGTTGGAATGCTTTCTACAGGGTTTTAATACTTTCTACAGGGTTGGAATGCTTTCTACAGGGTTGAAATGCTTTCGACAGGTTTGGAATACCTTTGTACAGAGTCAGAATGTTATGTACAGGGTTGGAATTCTTTCTACAGAGTTGGAATACCTTTGTACAGAGTTGGAATGCTTTCTACAGGGTTGGAATGCTTTCTACATGGTTCGAATGCTTTCGACGGAGTTGGAATACCTTTGTACAGAGTTGGAATGCTTTCTACAGGGTTGGAATACCTTTGTACAGAGTTGGAATACCTTTGTACAGGGTTGGAACAGCTTTGTACAGAGTCAGAATGTTATGTACAGGGTTGGAATTCTTTCTACAGAGTGGGAATACCTTTGTACAGAGTTGGAATACCTTTGTACAGGGTTGGAACAGCTTTGTACAGCGTTGGAATACTTTCTACAGGGTTGGAATGCTTTCTAGAGGGTTGGAATGCTTTCTAGAGGGTTGGAATGCTTTCTAGTGGGTTGGAATGCTTTCTAGAGGGTTGGAATACCTTTGTACAGGGTTGGAACAGCTTTGTACAGAGTCAGAATGTTATGTACAGTGTTGGAATTCTTTCTACAGAGTTGGAATACCTTTGTACAGAGTTGGAATGCTTTCTACAGGGTTGGAATGCTTTCGACAGAGTTGGAATACCTTTGTACAGAGTCAGAATGTTATGTACAGGGTTGGACTTCTTTCTACAGAGTTGGAATACCATTGTACAGAGTTGGAATGCTTTTTACAGGGTTGGAATACCTTTGTACAGAGTCAGAATGTTATGTACAGGGTTGGAATTCTTTCTACAGAGTTGGAATACTTTTCTACAGAGTTGGAATGCTTTCTACAGGCTTGGAATACCTTTGTACAGAGTTGGAATTCTTTCTACAGGGTTGGAATGCTTTCGACAGAGTTGGAATACCTTTGTACAGAGTCAGAATGTTATGTACAGGGTTGGTATTCTTTCTACAGATTTGGAATACCTTTGTACAGAGTTGGAATGCTTTCTACAGGTTTGGAATACCTTTGTACAGAGTCAGAATGTTATGTACAGGGTTGGAATTCTTTCTACAGAGTTGGAATACCTTTGTACAGAGTTGGAATGCTTTCTACAGGGTTGGAATGCTTTCTACATGGTTCGAATGCTTTCGACGGAGTTGGAATACCTTTGTACAGAGTTGGAATGCTTTCTACAGGGTTGGAATACCTTTGTACAGAGTTGGAATACCTTTGTACAGGGTTGGAACAGCTTTGTACAGCGTTGGAATGCTTCCTACAGGGTTGGAATGCTTTCTACAGAGTTGGAATACCTTTGTACAGGGTTGGAACAGCTTTGTACAGGGTTGGAATACTTTCTACAGGGTTGGAATGCTTTCTAGAGGTTTGGAATGCTTTCGACAGGGTTGGAATGCCTTCGACAGAGTTGGAATACCTTTGTACAGAGTCAGAATGTTATGTACAGTGTTGGAATTCTTTCTACAGAGTTGGAATACCATTGTACAGAGTTGGAATGCTTTCTACAGGGTTGGAATGCTTTCGACAGAGTTGGAATACATTTGTACAGAGTCAGAATGTTATGTACAGGGTTGGACTTCTTTCTACAGAGTTGGAATACCATTGTACAGAGTTGGAATGCTTTTTACAGGGTTGGAATACCTTTGTACAGAGTCAGAATGTTATGTACAGGGTTGGAATTCTTTCTACAGAGTTGGAATACTTTTCTACAGAGTTGGAATGCTTTCTACAGGGTTGGAATACCTTTGTACAGAGTTGGAATTCTTTCTACAGGGTTGGAATGCTTTCGACAGAGTTGGAATACCTTTGTACAGAGTCAGAATGTTATGTACAGGGTTGGTATTCTTTCTACAGATTTGGAATACCTTTGTACAGAGTTGGAATGCTTTTTACAGGGTTGGAATACCTTTGTACAGAGTCAGAATGTTATGTACAGGGTTGGAATTCTTTCTACAGAGTTGGAATACTTTTCTACAGAGTTGGAATGCTTTCTACAGGGTTGGAATACCTTTGTACAGAGTTGGAATTCTTTCTACAGGGTTGGAATGCTTTCGACAGAGTTGGAATACCTTTGTACAGAGTCAGAATGTTATGTACAGGGTTGGACTTCTTTCTACAGAGTTGGAATACCATTGTACAGAGTTGGAATGCTTTTTACAGGGTTGGAATACCTTTGTACAGAGTCAGAATGTTATGTACAGGGTTGGAATTCTTTCTACAGAGTTGGAATACTTTTCTACAGAGTTGGAATGCTTTCTACAGGCTTGGAATACCTTTGTACAGAGTTGGAATTCTTTCTACAGGGTTGGAATGCTTTCGACAGAGTTGGAATACCTTTGTACAGAGTCAGAATGTTATGTACAGGGTTGGTATTCTTTCTACAGATTTGGAATACCTTTGTACAGAGTTGGAATGCTTTCTACAGGTTTGGAATACCTTTGTACAGAGTCAGAATGTTATGTACAGGGTTGGAATTCTTTCTACAGAGTTGGAATACCTTTGTACAGAGTTGGAATGCTTTCTACAGGGTTGGAATGCTTTCTACATGGTTCGAATGCTTTCGACGGAGTTGGAATACCTTTGTACAGAGTTGGAATGCTTTCTACAGGGTTGGAATACCTTTGTACAGAGTTGGAATACCTTTGTACAGGGTTGGAACAGCTTTGTACAGCGTTGGAATGCTTCCTACAGGGTTGGAATGCTTTCTACAGAGTTGGAATACCTTTGTACAGGGTTGGAACAGCTTTGTACAGGGTTGGAATACTTTCTACAGGGTTGGAATGCTTTCTAGAGGTTTGGAATGCTTTCGACAGGGTTGGAATGCCTTCGACAGAGTTGGAATACCTTTGTACAGAGTCAGAATGTTATGTACAGTGTTGGAATTCTTTCTACAGAGTTGGAATACCATTGTACAGAGTTGGAATGCTTTCTACAGGGTTGGAATGCTTTCGACAGAGTTGGAATACATTTGTACAGAGTCAGAATGTTATGTACAGGGTTGGACTTCTTTCTACAGAGTTGGAATACCATTGTACAGAGTTGGAATGCTTTTTACATGGTTGGAATACCTTTGTACAGAGTCAGAATGTTATGTACAGGGTTGGAATTCTTTCTACAGAGTTGGAATACTTTTCTACAGAGTTGGAATGCTTTCTACAGGGTTGGAATACCTTTGTACAGAGTTGGAATGCTTTCTACAGGGTTGGAATGCTTTCGACAGAGTTGGAATACCTTTGTACAGAGTCAGAATGTTATGTACAGGGTTGGAATTCTTTCTACAGATTTGGAATACCTTTGTACAGAGTTGGAATGCTTTCTACAGGTTTGGAATACCTTTGTACAGAGTCAGAATGTTATGTACAGGGTTGGAATTCTTTCTACAGAGTTGGAATACCTTTGTACAGAGTTGGCATGCTTTCTACAGGGTTGGAATGCTTTCTACATGGTTCGAATGCTTTCGACGGAGTTGGAATACCTTTGTACAGAGTTGGAATGCTTTCTACAGGGTTGGAATACCTTTGTACAGAGTTGGAATACCTTTGTACAGGGTTGGAACAGCTTTGTACAGAGTCAGAATGTTATGTACAGGGTTGGAATTCTTTCTACAGAGTTGGAATACCTTTGTACAGAGTTGGAATACCTTTGTACAGGGTTGGAACAGCTTTGTACAGCGTTGGCATACTGTCTACAGGGTTGGAATGCTTTCTAGAGGGTTGGAATGCTTTCTAGAGGGTTGGAATGCTTTCTAGAGGGTTGGAATGCTTTCTACAGGGTTGGAATGCTTTGTACAGAGTTGGAATGCTTTCTACAGGGTTGGACTACGTTTGTACAGAGTAAGAATGTTATGTACAGTGTTAGAATTCTTTCTACAGAGTTGGAATACCTTTGTACAGAGTTGGAATGCTTTCTACAGGGTTGGAATACCTTTGTACAGGGTTGGAATGCTTTCTACAGGGTTGGAATGCTTTCTACAGGGTTGGAATGCTTTCTACAGGGTGGGAATGCTTTCGACAGAGTTGGAATGCTTTCTACAGGGTTGGAATGCTTTCTAGAGGGTTGGAATGCTTTCGACAGGGTTGGGATGCTTTCGACAGTGTTGGAATACCTTTGTACAGAGTCAGAATGTTGTGTACAGGGTTGGAATTCTTTCTACAGAGTTGGAATACCTTTGTACAGAGTTGGAATACCTTTGTACAGGGTTGGAACAGCTTTGTACAGCGTTGGAATACTGTCTACAGGGTTGGAATGCTTTCTAGAGGATTGGAATGCTTTCGACAGGGTTGGAATGCTTTCGACAGGGTGGGAATGCTTTCGACAGAGTTGGAATACCATTGTACAGAGTTGGAATGCTTTTTACACGGTTGGAATACCTTTGTACAGAGTCGGAATGTTATGTACAGGGTTGGAATTCTTGCTACAGAGTTGGAATACTTTCCTACAGAGTTGGAATGCTTTCTACAGGGTTGGAATACCTTTGTACAGAGTTGGAATGCTTTCTACAGGGTTGGAATGCTTTCGACAGAGTTGGAATACCTTTGTACAGAGTCAGAATGTTATGTACAGGGTTGGAATTCTTTCTACAGATTTGGAATACCTTTGTACAGAGTTGGAATGCTTTCTACAGGGTTGGAATGCTTTCTACAGGGTTGGAATGCTTTCGACAGAGTTGGAATACCTTTGTACAGGGTTGGAACAGCTTTGTACAGGGTGGGAATACTTTCTACAGGGTTGGAATGCTTTCTAGCGGGTTGGAATGCTTTCAATAGGGTTGGAATGATTTCGACAGAGTTGGAATACCTTTGTACAGAGTTGGAATGCTTTCTACAGGGTTGGAATGCTTTCGACAGAGTTGGAATACCTTTGTACAGAGTCAGAATGTTATGTACAGGGTTGGAATTCTTTCTACAGATTTGGAATACCTTTGTACATAGTTGGAATGCTTTCTACAGGTTTGGGATACCTTTGTACAGAGTCAGAATGTTATGTACAGGGTTGGAATTCTTTCTACAGAGTTGGAATGCCTTTGTACAGAGTTGGAATACCTTTGTACAGGGTTGGAACAGCTTTGTACAGCGTTGGAATACTTTCTACAGGGTTGGAAAGCTTTCTAGTGGGTTGGAATGCTTTCGACAGGGTTGGAATGCTATCGACAGGGTGGGAATTCTGTCGACAGAGTTGGAATACCATTGTACAGAGTTGGAATGCTTTCTACAGGTTTGGAATACCTTTGTACAGAGTCAGAATGTTATGTACAGGGTTGGAATGCCTTCGACAGAGTTGGAATACCTTTGTACAGAGTTGGAATGATTTCTACAGGGTTGGAATACCTTTGTACAGTGTCAGAATGTTATGTACAATGTTGAAATTCTTTCTACAGAGTTGGAATACCTTTGTACAGAGTTGGAATGCTTTCTACAGGGTTGGAATACCTTTGTACAGAGTTGGAATGCTTTCTACATGGTTGGAATGCTTTCTACAGGGTTCAATGCTTTCTACATGGTTGGAATGCTTTCTACAGGGTTGGAATGCTTTCGACAGTGTTGGAATACCTTTGTACAGAGTCAGAATGTTATGTACAGGGTTGGAATGCTTTCTACAGGGTTGGAATGCTTTCGACAGAGTTGGAATACCTTTGTACAGGGTTGGAACAGCTTTGTACAGCGTTGGCATACTTTCTACAGGGTTCGAATGCTTTCTAGAGGGTTGGAATGCTTTCGACAGGGTTGGAATGCTTTCGACAGGGTGGGAATGCTTTCTACAGGGTTGGAATACCTTTGTACAGAGTCAGAATGTTATGTACAGGGTTGGAATTCTTTCTACAGAGTTGGAATACCTCTGTACAGAGTTGGAATACCTTTGTACAGAGTTGGAATGCTTTCTACAGGGTTGGAATGCTTTCTACATGGTTCGAATGCTTTCGACAGAGTTGGAATACCTTTGTACAGAGTTGGAATGCTTTCTACAGAGTTTGAATACCATTGTACAGAGTTGGAATACCTTTGTACAGAGTTGGAACAGCTTTGTACAGCGTTGGAATACTTTCTACAGGGTTCGAATGCTTTCTAGAGGGTTGGAATGCTTTCGACAGGGTTGGAATGCTTTCGACAGGGTGGGAATGCTTTCGACAGAGTTGGAATACCATTGTACAGAGTTGGAATGCTTTTTACAGGGTTGGAATGCTTTCTACAGGGTTGGAATACCTTTGTACAGAGTCAGAATGTTATGTACAGGGTTGGAATTCTTTCTACAGAGTTGGAATACCTTTGTACAGAGTTGGAATACCTTTGTACAGAGTTGGAATGCTTTCTACAGGGTTGGAATGCTTTCTACATGGTTCGAATGCTTTCGACAGAGTTGGAATACCTTTGTAGAGAGTTGGAATGCTTTCTACAGGGTTGGAATACCTTTGTACAGAGTTGGAATGCTTTCTACACGGTTGGAATGCTTTCTACAGGGTTGGAATACCTTTGTACAGAGTTGGAATGCTTTCTACAGGGTTGGAATGCTTTCGACAGAGTTGGAATACCTTTGTACAGAGTCAGAATGTTATGTACAGGGTTGGAATTCTTTCTACAGATTTGGAATACCTTTGTACAGAGTTGGAATGCTTTCTACAGGTTTGGAATACCTTTGTACAGAGTCAGAATGTTATGTACAGGGTTGGAATTCTTTCTACAGAGTTGGAATACCTTTGTACAGAGTTGGAATGCTTTCTACAGGGTTGGAATACCTTTGTACAGAGTTGGAATACCTTTGTACAGGGTTGGAACAGCTTTGTACAGCGTTGGAATGCTTCCTACAGGGTTGGAATGCTTTCTACAGAGTTGGAATACCTTTGTACAGGGTTGGAACAGCTTTGTACAGGGTTGGAATACTTTCTACAGGGTTGGAATGCTTTCTAGAGGTTTGGAATGCTTTCGACAGGGTTGGAATGCCTTCGACAGAGTTGGAATACCTTTGTACAGAGTCAGAATGTTATGTACAGTGTTGGAATTCTTTCTACAGAGTTGGAATACCATTGTACAGAGTTGGAATGCTTTCTACAGGGTTGGAATGCTTTCGACAGAGTTGGAATACATTTGTACAGAGTCAGAATGTTATGTACAGGGTTGGACTTCTTTCTACAGAGTTGGAATACCATTGTACAGAGTTGGAATGCCTTTTACAGGGTTGGAATACCTTTGTACAGAGTCAGAATGTTATGTACAGGGTTGGAATTCTTTCTACAGAGTTGGAATACTTTTCTACAGAGTTGGAATGCTTTCTACAGGGTTGGAATACCTTTGTACAGAGTTGGAATGCTTTCTACAGGGTTGGAATGCTTTCGACAGAGTTGGAATACCTTTGTACAGAGTCAGAATGTTATGTACAGGGTTGGAATTCTTTCTACAGATTTGGAATACCTTTGTACAGAGTTGGAATGCTTTCTACAGGTTTGGAATACCTTTGTACAGAGTCAGAATGTTATGTACAGGGTTGGAATTCTTTCTACAGAGTTGGAATACCTTTGTACAGAGTTGGCATGCTTTCTACAGGGTTGGAATGCTTTCTACATGGTTCGAATGCTTTCGACGGAGTTGGAATACCTTTGTACAGAGTTGGAATGCTTTCTACAGGGTTGGAATACCTTTGTACAGAGTTGGAATACCTTTGTACAGGGTTGGAACAGCTTTGTACAGAGTCAGAATGTTATGTACAGGGTTGGAATTCTTTCTACAGAGTTGGAATACCTTTGTACAGAGTTGGAATACCTTTGTACAGGGTTGGGACAGCTTTGTACAGCGTTGGCATACTGTCTACAGGGTTGGAATGCTTTCTAGAGGGTTGGAATGCTTTCTAGAGGGTTGGAATGCTTTCTAGAGGGTTGGAATGCTTTCTACAGGGTTGGAATGCTTTGTACAGAGTTGGAATGCTTTCTACAGGGTTGGACTACGTTTGTACAGAGTAAGAATGTTATGTACAGTGTTAGAATTCTTTCTACAGAGTTGGAATACCTTTGTACAGAGTTGGAATGCTTTCTACAGGGTTGGAATACCTTTGTACAGGGTTGGAATGCTTTCTACAGGGTTGGAATGCTTTCTACAGGGTTGGAATGCTTTCTACAGGGTGGGAATGCTTTCGACAGAGTTGGAATGCTTTCTACAGGGTTGGAATGCTTTCTAGAGGGTTGGAATGCTTTCGACAGGGTTGGGATGCTTTCGACAGTGTTGGAATACCTTTGTACAGAGTCAGAATGTTGTGTACAGGGTTGGAATTCTTTCTACAGAGTTGGAATACCTTTGTACAGAGTTGGAATACCTTTGTACAGGGTTGGAACAGCTTTGTACAGCGTTGGAATACTGTCTACAGGGTTGGAATGCTTTCTAGAGGATTGGAATGCTTTCGACAGGGTTGGAATGCTTTCGACAGGGTGGGAATGCTTTCGACAGAGTTGGAATACCATTGTACAGAGTTGGAATGCTTTTTACACGGTTGGAATACCTTTGTACAGAGTCGGAATGTTATGTACAGGGTTGGAATTCTTGCTACAGAGTTGGAATACTTTCCTACAGAGTTGGAATGCTTTCTACAGGGTTGGAATACCTTTGTACAGAGTTGGAATGCTTTCTACAGGGTTGGAATGCTTTCGACAGAGTTGGAATACCTTTGTACAGAGTCAGAATGTTATGTACAGGGTTGGAATTCTTTCTACAGATTTGGAATACCTTTGTACAGAGTTGGAATGCTTTCTACAGGGTTGGAATGCTTTCTACAGGGTTGGAATGCTTTCGACAGAGTTGGAATACCTTTGTACAGGGTTGGAACAGCTTTGTACAGGGTGGGAATACTTTCTACAGGGTTGGAATGCTTTCTAGCGGGTTGGAATGCTTTCAATAGGGTTGGAATGATTTCGACAGAGTTGGAATACCTTTGTACAGAGTTGGAATGCTTTCTACAGGGTTGGAATGCTTTCGACAGAGTTGGAATACCTTTGTACAGAGTCAGAATGTTATGTACAGGGTTGGAATTCTTTCTACAGATTTGGAATACCTTTGTACATAGTTGGAATGCTTTCTACAGGTTTGGGATACCTTTGTACAGAGTCAGAATGTTATGTACAGGGTTGGAATTCTTTCTACAGAGTTGGAATGCCTTTGTACAGAGTTGGAATACCTTTGTACAGGGTTGGAACAGCTTTGTACAGCGTTGGAATACTTTCTACAGGGTTGGAAAGCTTTCTAGTGGGTTGGAATGCTTTCGACAGGGTTGGAATGCTATCGACAGGGTGGGAATTCTGTCGACAGAGTTGGAATACCATTGTACAGAGTTGGAATGCTTTCTACAGGTTTGGAATACCTTTGTACAGAGTCAGAATGTTATGTACAGGGTTGGAATGCCTTCGACAGAGTTGGAATACCTTTGTACAGAGTTGGAATGATTTCTACAGGGTTGGAATACCTTTGTACAGTGTCAGAATGTTATGTACAATGTTGAAATTCTTTCTACAGAGTTGGAATACCTTTGTACAGAGTTGGAATGCTTTCTACAGGGTTGGAATACCTTTGTACAGAGTTGGAATGCTTTCTACATGGTTGGAATGCTTTCTACAGGGTTCAATGCTTTCTACATGGTTGGAATGCTTTCTACAGGGTTGGAATGCTTTCGACAGTGTTGGAATACCTTTGTACAGAGTCAGAATGTTATGTACAGGGTTGGAATGCTTTCTACAGGGTTGGAATGCTTTCGACAGAGTTGGAATACCTTTGTACAGGGTTGGAACAGCTTTGTACAGCGTTGGCATACTTTCTACAGGGTTCGAATGCTTTCTAGAGGGTTGGAATGCTTTCGACAGGGTTGGAATGCTTTCGACAGGGTGGGAATGCTTTCTACAGGGTTGGAATACCTTTGTACAGAGTCAGAATGTTATGTACAGGGTTGGAATTCTTTCTACAGAGTTGGAATACCTCTGTACAGAGTTGGAATACCTTTGTACAGAGTTGGAATGCTTTCTACAGGGTTGGAATGCTTTCTACATGGTTCGAATGCTTTCGACAGAGTTGGAATACCTTTGTACAGAGTTGGAATGCTTTCTACAGAGTTTGAATACCATTGTACAGAGTTGGAATACCTTTGTACAGAGTTGGAACAGCTTTGTACAGCGTTGGAATACTTTCTACAGGGTTCGAATGCTTTCTAGAGGGTTGGAATGCTTTCGACAGGGTTGGAATGCTTTCGACAGGGTGGGAATGCTTTCGACAGAGTTGGAATACCATTGTACAGAGTTGGAATGCTTTTTACAGGGTTGGAATGCTTTCTACAGGGTTGGAATACCTTTGTACAGAGTCAGAATGTTATGTACAGGGTTGGAATTCTTTCTACAGAGTTGGAATACCTTTGTACAGAGTTGGAATACCTTTGTACAGAGTTGGAATGCTTTCTACAGGGTTGGAATGCTTTCTACATGGTTCGAATGCTTTCGACAGAGTTGGAATACCTTTGTAGAGAGTTGGAATGCTTTCTACAGGGTTGGAATACCTTTGTACAGAGTTGGAATGCTTTCTACACGGTTGGAATGCTTTCTACAGGGTTGGAATACCTTTGTACAGAGTTGGAATGCTTTCTACAGGGTTGGAATGCTTTCGACAGAGTTGGAATACCTTTGTACAGAGTCAGAATGTTATGTACAGGGTTGGAATTCTTTCTACAGATTTGGAATACCTTTGTACAGAGTTGGAATGCTTTCTACAGGTTTGGAATACCTTTGTACAGAGTCAGAATGTTATGTACAGGGTTGGAATTCTTTCTACAGAGTTGGAATACCTTTGTACAGAGTTGGAATGCTTTCTACAGGGTTGGAATGCTTTCTACATGGTTCGAATGCTTTCGACGGAGTTGGAATACCTTTGTACAGAGTTGGAATGCTTTCTACAGGGTTGGAATACCTTTGTACAGAGTTGGAATGCTTTCTACAAGGTTGGAATACCTTTGTACAGAGTCAGAATGTTATGTACAGGGTTGGAATTCTTTCTACAGAGTTGGAATACCTTTGTACAGAGTTGGAATGCTTTCTACAGGGTTGGAATGCTTTCTACATGGTTCGAATGCTTTCGACGGAGTTGGAATACCTTTGTACAGAGTCAGAATGTTATGTACAGGGTTGGAATTCTTTCTACAGAGATGGAATACCTTTGTACAGAGTTGGAATACCTTTGTACAGGGTTGGAACAGCTTTGTACAGCGTTGAAATACTTTCTATAGGGTTGGAATGCTTTCTAGAGGGTTGGAATGCTTTCTAGAGGGTTCGAATGCTTTCTAGAGGGTTGGAATGCTTTCGACAGGGTTGGAATGCTTTCGACAGGGTGGGAATGCTTTCGACAGAGTCGGACTACCATTGTACAGAGTTGGAATGCTTTTTACAGGGTTGGAATGCTTTCTACAGGGTTGGAATACCTTTGTACAGAGTCAGAATGTTATGTACAGGGTTGGAATTCTTTCTACAGAGTTGGAATACCTTTGTACAGAGTTGGAATACCTTTGTACAGAGTTGGAATGCTTTCTACGGGGTTGGAATGCTTTCTACATGGTTCGAATGCTTTCGACAGAGTTGGAATACCTTTGTACAGAGTTGGAATGCTTTCTACAGAGTTGGAATACCTTTGTACAGAGTTGGAATACCTTTGTACAGGGTTGGAACAGCTTTGCACAGCGTTGGCATACTTTCTACAGGGTTCGAATGCTTTCTAGAGGTTTGGAATGCTTTCGACAGGGTTGGAATGCTTTCGACAGGGTGGGAATGCTTTCGACAGAGTTGGAATACCATTGTACAGAATTGGAATGCTTTTTACAGGGTTGGAATGCTTTCTACAGGGTTGGAATACCTTTGTACAGAGTCAGAATGTTATGTACAGGGTTGGAATTCTTTCTACAGAGTTGGAATACCTTTGTACAGAGTTGGAATACCTTTGTACAGAGTTGGAATGCTTTCTACACGGTTGGAATGCTTTCGACAGAGTTGGAATACCTTTGTACAGAGTCAGAATGTTATGTACAGGGTTGGAATTCTTTCTACAGATTTGGAATACCTTTGTACAGAGTTGGAATGCTTTCTACAGGTTTGGAATACCTTTGTACAGAGTCAGAATGTTATGTACAGGGTTGGAATTCTTTCTACAGAGTTGGAATACCTTTGTACAGGGTTGGAATGCTTTCTACAGGGTTGGAATACCTTTGTACAGAGTCAGAATGTTATGTACAGGGTTGGAATTCTTTCTACAGAGTTGGAATACCTTTGTACAGAGTTGGAATACCTTTGTACAGAGTTGGAATGCTTTCTACAGGGTTGGAATGCTGTCTACATGGTTCGAATGCTTTCGACAGAGTTGGAATACCTTTGTACAGAGTTGGAATGCTTTCTACAGGGTTGGAATACCTTTGTACCGAGTTGGAATGCTTTCTACAAGGTTGGAATGCTTTCTACAGGGTTGGAATACCTTTGTACAGAGTCAGAATGTTATGTACAGGGTTGGAATTCTTTCTACAGAGTTGGAATACCTTTGTACAGAGTTGGAATACCTTTGTACAGAGTTGGAATGCTTTCTACGGGGTTGGAATGCTTTCTACATGGTTCGAATGCTTTCGACAGAGTTGGAATACCTTTGTACAGAGTTGGAATGCTTTCTACAGAGTTGGAATACCTTTGTACAGAGTTGGAATACCTTTGTACAGGGTTGGAACAGCTTTGCACAGCGTTGGCATACTTTCTACAGGGTTCGAATGCTTTCTAGAGGTTTGGAATGCTTTCGACAGGGTTGGAATGCTTTCGACAGGGTGGGAATGCTTTCGACAGAGTTGGAATACCATTGTACAGAATTGGAATGCTTTTTACAGGGTTGGAATGCTTTCTACAGGGTTGGAATACCTTTGTACAGAGTCAGAATGTTATGTACAGGGTTGGAATTCTTTCTACAGAGTTGGAATACCTTTGTACAGAGTTGGAATACCTTTGTACAGAGTTGGAATGCTTTCTACACGGTTGGAATGCTTTCGACAGAGTTGGAATACCTTTGTACAGAGTCAGAATGTTATGTACAGGGTTGGAATTCTTTCTACAGATTTGGAATACCTTTGTACAGAGTTGGAATGCTTTCTACAGGTTTGGAATACCTTTGTACAGAGTCAGAATGTTATGTACAGGGTTGGAATTCTTTCTACAGAGTTGGAATACCTTTGTACAGGGTTGGAATGCTTTCGACAGGGTTGGAATACCTTTGTACAGGGTTGGAATACTTTCTACACGGTTGGAATGCTTTCTAGAGGGTTGGAATGCTTTCGACAGGGTGGGAATGCTTTCGACAGAGTTGGAATGCTTTCTACAGGGTTGGAATGCTTTCTAGAGTGTTGGAATGCTTTCGACAGGGTTGGAATGCTTTCGACAGTGTTGGAATACCTTTGTACAGAGTCAGAATGTTATGTACAGGGTTGGAATTCTTTCTACAGAGTTGGAATACCTTTGTACAGAGTTGGAATACCTTTGTACAGGGTTGGAACAGCTTTGTACAGCGTTGGCATACTGTCTACAGGGTTGGAATGCTTTCTAGAGGGTTGGAATGCTTTCGACAGGGTTGGAATGCTTTCGACAGGGTGGGAATGCTTTCGACAGAGTTGGAATACCATTGTACAGAGTTGGAATGCTTTTTACACGGTTGGAATACCTTTGTACAGAGTCGGAATGTTATGTACAGGGTTGGAATTCTTTCTACAGAGTTGGAATACTTTTCTACAGAGTTGGAATGCTTTCTACAGGTTTGGAATACCTTTGTACAGAGTTGGAATGCTTTCTACAGGGTTGGAATGCTTTCGACAGAGTTGGACTACCTTTGTACAGAGTCAGAATGTTATGTACAGGGTTGGAATTCTTTCTACAGATTTGGAATACCTTTGTACAGAGTTGGAATGCTTTCTACAGGGTTGGAATGCTTCCTACAGGGTTGGAATGCTTTCGACAGAGTTGAAATACCTTTGTACAGGGTTGGAACAGCTTTGTACAGGGTTGGAATACTTTCTACAGGGTTGGAATGCTTTCGACAGAGTTGGAATACCTTTGTACAGAGTCAGAATGTTATGTACAGGGTTGGAATTCTTTCTACAGAGTTGGAATACCTTTGTACAGAGTTGGAATACCTTTGTACAGGGTTGGAACAGCTTTGTACAGGGTTGGAATACCTTCTGCAGGGTTGGAATGCTTTCTAGAGGGTTGGAATGCTTTCGACAGGGTTGGAATGCCTTCGACATAGTTGGAATACCTTTGTACAGAGTCAGAATGTTATGTACAGTGTTGGAATTCTTTCTACAGAGTTGGAATACCTTTGTACAGAGTTGGAATGCTTTCTACAGGGTTGGAATGCTTTCGACAGAGTTGGAATACCTTTGTACAGAGTCAGAATGTTATGTACAGGGTTGGACTTCTTTCTACAGAGTTGGAATACCATTGTACAGAGTTGGAATGCTTTTTACAGGGTTGGAATACCTTTGTACAGAGTCAGAATGTTATGTACAGGGTTGGAATTCTTTCTACAGAGTTGGAATACTTTTCTACAGAGTTGGAATGCTTTCTACAGGGTTGGAATACCTTTGTACAGAGTTGGAATGCTTTCTACAGGGTTGGAATGCTTTCGACAGAGTTGGAATACCTTTGTACAGAGTCAGAATGTTATGTACAGGGTTGGAATTCTTTCTACAGATTTGGAATACCTTTGTACAGAGTTGGAATGCTTTCTACAGGTTTGGAATACCTTTGTACAGAGTTGGAATGCTTTCTACAGGGTTGGAACAGCTTTGTACAGCGTTGGAATACTTTCTACAGGGTTGGAACGCTTTCTAGAGGGTTGGAATGCTTTCTAGAGGGTTGGATTGCTTTCTACATGGTTGGAATGCTTTCTACAGAGTTGGAATACCTTTCTACATGGTTGGAACAGCTTTGTACAGGGTTGGAATACTTTCTACAGTGTTGGAATGCTTTCTAGAGGGTTGGAATGCTTTCGACAGGGTTGGAATGCCTTCGACAGAGTTGGAATACCTTTGTACAGAGTTGGAATGCTTTCTACAGGGTTGGAATACCTTTGTACAGAGTAAGAATGTTATGTACAGTGTTGGAATTCTTTCTACAGAGTTGGAATACCTTTGTACAGAGTTGGAATGCTTTCTACAGGGTTGGAATACCTTTGTACAGAGTTGGAATGCTTTCTACAGGGTTGGAATGCTTTCTACAGGGTTGGAATGCTTTCTACAGGGTTGGAATGCTTTCGACAGAGTTGGAATACCTTTGTACAGGGTTGGAATACTTTCTACAGGGTTGGAATGCTTTCTAGAGGGTTGGAATGCTTTCTAGAGGGTTGGAATGCTTTCTACATGGTTGGAATGCTTTCTACAGAGTTGGAATACCTTTCTACAGGGTTGGAACAGCTTTGTACAGAGTTGGAATGCTTTCTACAGGGTTGGAATGCTTTCTAGAGGGTTGGAATGCTTTCGACAGTGTTGGAATACCTTTGTACAGAGTCAGAATGTTATGTACAGGGTTGGAATTCTTTCTACAGAGTTGGAATACCTTTGTACAGAGTTGGAATACCTTTGTACAGGGTTGGAACAGCTTTGTACAGCGTTGGCATACTGTCTACAGGGTTGGAATGCTTTCTAGAGGGTTGGAATGCTTTCGCCAGGGTTGGAATGCTTTCGACAGGGTGGGAATGCTTTCGACAGAGTTGGAATACCATTGTACAGAGGTGGAATGCCTTTTACACGGTTGGAATACCTTTGTACAGAGTCGGAATGTTATGTACAGGGTTGGAATTCTTTCTACAGAGTTGGAATACTTTTCTACAGAGTTGGAATGCTTTCTACAGGGTTGGAATACCTTTGTACAGAGTTGGAATGCTTTCTACAGGGTTGGAATGCTTTCGACAGAGTTGGAATACCTTTGTACAGAGTCAGAATGTTATGTACAGGGTTGGAATTCTTTCTACAGATTTGGAATACCTTTGTACAGTGTTGGAATGCTTTCTACAGGTTTGGAATACCTTTGTACAGAGTTGGAATGCTTTCTACAGGGTTGGAATACCTTTGTACAGAGTTGGAATGCTTTCTACAGGGTTGGAATGCTTTCTACAGGGTTGGAATGCTTTCGACAGAGTTGGAATACCTTTGTACAGGGTTGGAACAGCTTTGTACAGGGTGGGAATACTTTCTACAGGGTTGGAATGCTTTCTAGAGGGTTGGAATTCTTTCTACAGATTTGGAATACCTTTGTACAGAGTTGGAATGCATTCTACAGGTTTGGAATACCTTTGTACAGAGTCAGAATGTTATGTACAGGGTTGGAATTCTTTCTACATAGTTGGAATACCTTTGTACAGAGTTGGAATGCTTTCTACAGGGTTGGAATACCTTTGTACAGAGTTGGAATGCTTTTTACACGGTTGGAATACCTTTGTACAGAGTCGGAATGTTATGTACAGGGTTGGAATTCTTTCTACAGAGTTGGAATACCTTTGTACAGTGTTGGAATGCTTTCTACAGGTTTGGAATACCTTTGTACAGAGTTGGAATGCTTTCTAGAGGGTTGGAATGCTTTCGACAGGGTTGGAATGCTTTCGACAGGGTGGGAATGCTTTCGACAGAGTTGGAATACCATTGTACAGAGTTGGAATGCTTTTTACACGGTTGGAATACCTTTGTACAGAGTCGGAATGTTATGTACAGGGTTGGAATTCTTTCTACAGAGTTGGAATACTTTTCTACAGAGTTGGAATGCTTTCTACAGGTTTGGAATACCTTTGTACAGAGTTGGAATGCTTTCTACAGGGTTGGAATGCTTTCGACAGAGTTGGACTACCTTTGTACAGAGTCAGAATGTTATGTACAGGGTTGGAATTCTTTCTACAGATTTGGAATACCTTTGTACAGAGTTGGAATGCTTTCTACAGGGTTGGAATGCTTCCTACAGGGTTGGAATGCTTTCGACAGAGTTGAAATACCTTTGTACAGGGTTGGAACAGCTTTGTACAGGGTTGGAATACTTTCTACAGGGTTGGAATGCTTTCGACAGAGTTGGAATACCTTTGTACAGAGTCAGAATGTTATGTACAGGGTTGGAATTCTTTCTACAGAGTTGGAATACCTTTGTACAGAGTTGGAATACCTTTGTACAGGGTTGGAACAGCTTTGTACAGGGTTGGAATACCTTCTGCAGGGTTGGAATGCTTTCTAGAGGGTTGGAATGCTTTCGACAGGGTTGGAATGCCTTCGACATAGTTGGAATACCTTTGTACAGAGTCAGAATGTTATGTACAGTGTTGGAATTCTTTCTACAGAGTTGGAATACCTTTGTACAGAGTTGGAATGCTTTCTACAGGGTTGGAATGCTTTCGACAGAGTTGGAATACCTTTGTACAGAGTCAGAATGTTATGTACAGGGTTGGACTTCTTTCTACAGAGTTGGAATACCATTGTACAGAGTTGGAATGCTTTTTACAGGGTTGGAATACCTTTGTACAGAGTCAGAATGTTATGTACAGGGTTGGAATTCTTTCTACAGAGTTGGAATACTTTTCTACAGAGTTGGAATGCTTTCTACAGGGTTGGAATACCTTTGTACAGAGTTGGAATGCTTTCTACAGGGTTGGAATGCTTTCGACAGAGTTGGAATACCTTTGTACAGAGTCAGAATGTTATGTACAGGGTTGGAATTCTTTCTACAGATTTGGAATACCTTTGTACAGAGTTGGAATGCTTTCTACAGGTTTGGAATACCTTTGTACAGAGTTGGAATGCTTTCTACAGGGTTGGAACAGCTTTGTACAGCGTTGGAATACTTTCTACAGGGTTGGAACGCTTTCTAGAGGGTTGGAATGCTTTCTAGAGGGTTGGATTGCTTTCTACATGGTTGGAATGCTTTCTACAGAGTTGGAATACCTTTCTACATGGTTGGAACAGCTTTGTACAGGGTTGGAATACTTTCTACAGTGTTGGAATGCTTTCTAGAGGGTTGGAATGCTTTCGACAGGGTTGGAATGCCTTCGACAGAGTTGGAATACCTTTGTACAGAGTTGGAATGCTTTCTACAGGGTTGGAATACCTTTGTACAGAGTAAGAATGTTATGTACAGTGTTGGAATTCTTTCTACAGAGTTGGAATACCTTTGTACAGAGTTGGAATGCTTTCTACAGGGTTGGAATACCTTTGTACAGAGTTGGAATGCTTTCTACAGGGTTGGAATGCTTTCTACAGGGTTGGAATGCTTTCTACAGGGTTGGAATGCTTTCGACAGAGTTGGAATACCTTTGTACAGGGTTGGAATACTTTCTACAGGGTTGGAATGCTTTCTAGAGGGTTGGAATGCTTTCTAGAGGGTTGGAATGCTTTCTACATGGTTGGAATGCTTTCTACAGAGTTGGAATACCTTTCTACAGGGTTGGAACAGCTTTGTACAGAGTTGGAATGCTTTCTACAGGGTTGGAATGCTTTCTAGAGGGTTGGAATGCTTTCGACAGTGTTGGAATACCTTTGTACAGAGTCAGAATGTTATGTACAGGGTTGGAATTCTTTCTACAGAGTTGGAATACCTTTGTACAGAGTTGGAATACCTTTGTACAGGGTTGGAACAGCTTTGTACAGCGTTGGCATACTGTCTACAGGGTTGGAATGCTTTCTAGAGGGTTGGAATGCTTTCGCCAGGGTTGGAATGCTTTCGACAGGGTGGGAATGCTTTCGACAGAGTTGGAATACCATTGTACAGAGTTGGAATGCCTTTTACACGGTTGGAATACCTTTGTACAGAGTCGGAATGTTATGTACAGGGTTGGAATTCTTTCTACAGAGTTGGAATACTTTTCTACAGAGTTGGAATGCTTTCTACAGGGTTGGAATACCTTTGTACAGAGTTGGAATGCTTTCTACAGGGTTGGAATGCTTTCGACAGAGTTGGAATACCTTTGTACAGAGTCAGAATGTTATGTACAGGGTTGGAATTCTTTCTACAGATTTGGAATACCTTTGTACAGTGTTGGAATGCTTTCTACAGGTTTGGAATACCTTTGTACAGAGTTGGAATGCTTTCTACAGGGTTGGAATACCTTTGTACAGAGTTGGAATGCTTTCTACAGGGTTGGAATGCTTTCTACAGGGTTGGAATGCTTTCGACAGAGTTGGAATACCTTTGTACAGGGTTGGAACAGCTTTGTACAGGGTGGGAATACTTTCTACAGGGTTGGAATGCTTTCTAGAGGGTTGGAATTCTTTCTACAGATTTGGAATACCTTTGTACAGAGTTGGAATGCATTCTACAGGTTTGGAATACCTTTGTACAGAGTCAGAATGTTATGTACAGGGTTGGAATTCTTTCTACATAGTTGGAATACCTTTGTACAGAGTTGGAATGCTTTCTACAGGGTTGGAATACCTTTGTACAGAGTTGGAATGCTTTCTACAACGTTGGAATGCTTTCTACAGGGTTGGAATACCTTTGTACAGAGTTGGAATGCTTTCTACAGGGTTGGAATGCTTTCTACAGGATTTTAATGCTTTCTACAGGGTTGGAATGCTTTCTACAGGGTTGGAATGCTTTCGACAGAGTTGCAATACCTTTGTACAGAGTCAGAATGTTATGTTCAGGGTTGCAATTCTTTCTAAAGAGTTGGAATACCTTTGTACAGAGTTGGAATACCTTTGTACAGGGTTGGAACAGCTTTGTACAGCGTTGGAATACTTTCTACATTGTTGGAATGCTTTCTAGAGGGTTGGAATGCTTTCTAGAGGGTTGGAATGCTTTCTACAGGGTTGGAATGCTTTCTACAAGGTTGGAATACTTTCTACAGAGTTGGAATACCTTTGTACAGGGTTGGAACAGCTTTGTACAGGGTTGGAATACTTTCTACAGGGTTGGAATGCTTTCTAGAGGGTTGGAATGCTTTCTACAGGGTTGGAATGCTTTCGACAGGGTTGGAATTGTTCCGACAGAGTTGGAATACCTTTGTACAGAGTTGGAATAACTTTGTACAGGGTAGGAATACTTTCTACAGGGTTGGAATGCTTTCGACAGAGTTGGAATGCTTTCTACAGGGTTGGAATGCTTTCTACAGGATTGGAATGCATTCTACAGGGTTGGAATTTTTTCGGCAGGGTTGGAATACCTTTGTACAGAGTTAGAATGTTATGTACAGAGTAGGAGTGCTTTCTACAGGGTTGGAACGCTTCCTACAGGGTTAGACTGGTTTCGACAGATTTGGAATACCTTTGTACAGGGTTGGAATGCTTTCTACAGAGTTGGAATATCCTTGTACAGGGTTGGAATGCTTTCTACTGGGTTGGAATGCTTTCGACAGTGTTGGAATGCTTTCGACAGAGTTGGAATGCTTTCGACAGGGTTGGAATGCTTTCAACAGAGTTGGAATACCTTTGTACAGAGTTGGAATGCTTTCAACAGGGTTGCAGTGCTTTCTACAGGGTTGGAATGCTTTCGACAGGGTTGGAATGCTTTCGACAGAGTTGGAATACCTTTGTACAGAGTTGGAATACTTTCAACAGGGTTGCAATGCTTTCTACAGGGTTGGAATGCTTTCGACAGGTTTGGAATGCTTTCGACAGAGTTGGAATACCTTTGTGCAGGGTTGGAATGCTTTCTACAGGGATGGAATACTTTCTACAGGGTTGGAATGCTTTCTACAGGGTTGGAATACTTTCGACAGGGTTGGAATGCTTTCTACAGGGTTGGAATGCTTTCTACAGGGTTGGAATGCTTTCAACAGGGTTGCAATGCTTTCTACAGGGTTGGAATGCTTTCGACAGGGTTGGAATGCTTTCGACAGAGTTGGAATACCTTTGTACAGAGTTGGAATGCTTTCAACAGGGTTGCAATGCTTTCTACAGGGTCGGAATGCTTTCGACAGGTTTGGAATGCTTTCGACAGAGTTGGAATACCTTTGTGCAGGGTTGGAATGTTTTCTACAGGGTTGGAATGCTTTCTACAGGGTTGGAATGCTTTCTACAGGGTTGGAATGCTTTCTACAGGATTGGAACGTTTTGTACGGGGTTGGAATACTTTCTACAGGGTGGGAATGCTTCCTAGAGGGTTGGAATTCTTTCGACAGGGTTGGAATGCTTTCGACAGAGTTGGAACACCTATGTACAGAGTTGGAATAACTTTGTACAGGGTAGAAATACTTTCTACAGGGTTGGAATGCTTTCGACAGAGATGGAATACCATTGTTCAGAGTTGCAAAGCTTTCTACAGGGTTGGAATACTTTCTACAGGATTGGAACGTTTTGTACGGGGTTGGAATACTTTCTACAGGGTGGGAATGCTTCCTAGAGGGTTGGAATTCTTTCGACAGGGTTGGAATGCTTTCGACAGAGTTGGAACACCTTTGTACAGAGTTGGAATAACTTTGTACAGGGTAGAAATACTTTCTACAGGGTTGGAATACTTTCTACAGGATTGGAATACTTTCTACAGGGTTGGAATACTTTCTACAGGGTTGAAATACTTTCTACAGGGGTGGAATACTTTCTACAAGGTTGGAATGCTTTCTAGAGGGTTGGGATGCTTTCTAGAGGGTTGGAATGCTTTCTAGAGGGTTGGAATGCTTTCTAGAGGGTTGGAATGCTTTCTACAGGGTTGGAATGCTTTCGACAGGGTTGGAATGCTTTCGACAGAGTTGGAATACCTTTGTACAGAGTTGGAATAACTTTGTACAGGTTAGGAATACTTTCTACTTGGTTGGAATACTTTCTACAGGGTTGGAATGCTTTCGACAGAGTTGGAATGCTTTCTACAGTGTTGGAATGCTTTCTACAGGGTTGGAATGCTTTCTACAGGGTTGGAATGCTTTCTACAGGGTTGGAATGCTTTCTACAGGGTTGGAATGATTTCTACAGGGTTGGAATTCTTTCGACAGGGTTGGAATACCATTGTACAGGGTTGGAATGCTTTCTACACGGCGGGAATGCTTTCTACAGGGTTGGAATGCTTTCTACAGGTTTGGAATAACTTTGTACAGAGTTGGAATGCTTTCTACAGTGTTGGAATTCTTTCGATAGAGTTGGAATACCTTTGTACAGAGTTGGAATACCTTTGTAGAGAGTTGGAATGCTTTCTACAGGGTTGGAATTTTTTCGGCAGGGTTGGAATTCTTTCGACAGAGTTGGAATACCTTTGTACAGGGTTGGAATGCTTTCTACAGGGTTGGTATGCTTTCTACAGGGTTGGAATACCATTGTACAGTGTTGGAATACCTTTGTACAAGGTTGGAATTCCTTTGTACAGGGTTGGAATGCTTTCTACAGAGCTGGAATGCTTTCTACAGGATTGGAATGCTTTCCATAGGTTGGAATTTTTTCGGCTGTGTTGGAATACCTTTGTGCAGAGTTAGAATGTTATGTACAGAGTTGGAGTGCTTTCTACAGGGTTGGAACGCTTCCTACAGGGTTAGAATGGTTTCGACAGATTTGGAATACCTTTGTACATGGTTGGAATGCTTTCTACAGAGTTGGAATAAACTTGTACAGGGTTGGAATGCTTTCTACAGTGTTGGAATGCTTTCGACATGGTTCGAATGCTTTCGACAGAGTTGGAATACCTTTGTACAGAGTTGGAATAATTTTGTACAGGGTAGGAATACTTTCTACAGGGTTGGAATGCTTGCTACAGGGTTGGAATGCTTTCAACAGGGTTGCAATGCTTTCTACAGGGTTGCAATGCTTTCTACAGGGTTGGAATGCTTTCTACAGGGTTAGAATGGTTTCGACAGAGTTGGAATACCTATGTACAGAGTTGGAATAACTTTGTACAGGGTTGGAATGATTTCTACAGGGTTGGAATGCTTTCGACAGAGATGGAATACCTTTGTTCAGAGTTGCAAAGCTTTCTACAGGGTTGGAATACTTTCTACAGGATTGGAATGTTTTGTACGGGGTTGGAATGCTTTCTACAGGGTGGGAATGCTTTCTACAGGGTTGGAATGCTTTCTACAGGGTTGGAATGCTTTCTACAGGGTTCGAATGCTTTCTAGAGGGTTGGAATGCTTTCTACAGGGTTGGAATGCTTTCTACAGGGTTCGAATGCTTTCTAGAGGGTTGGAATGCTTTCGACAGAGTTGGAATGCTTTAGACAGAGTTGGAGTACCTTTGTACAGGGTTGGAATACCTTTGTATAGGGTTGGAATGCTTCCTACAGGGTGCAATGCTTTCTACAGGGTTGGAATGCCTTCTACTGAGTTGGAGTACCTTTGTACATGGTTGGGATGCCTTCTACAGGGTTGGAATGCTTTCTACAGGGTTGGAATGCTTTCGACAGAGATGGAATACCTTTGTTCAGAGTTGGAAAGCTTTCTACAGGGTTGGAATACTTTCTACAGGATTGGAATGCTTTCTGCAGGGTTGGAATGCTTATTACAGGGTTGGAACGCTTTCGACAGAGCTGAAATGCTTTCGACAGATTTGGTATTCTTTCGACAGAGTTGGAATACCTTTGTACAGAGTTGGAATGCTTTCTAGAGGGTTGGGATGCTTTCTAGAGGGTTGGAATGCTTTCTAGAGGGTTGGAATGCTTTCTAGAGGGTTGGAATGCTTTCTACAGGGTTGGAATGCTTTCGACAGGGTTGGAATGCTTTCGACAGAGTTGGAATACCTTTGTACAGAGTTGGAATAACTTTGTACAGGTTAGGAATACTTTCTACTTGGTTGGAATACTTTCTACAGGGTTGGAATGCTTTCGACAGAGTTGGAATGCTTTCTACAGTGTTGGAATGCTTTCTACAGGGTTGGAATGCTTTCTACAGGGTTGGAATGCTTTCTACAGGGTTGGAATGCTTTCTACAGGGTTGGAATGATTTCTACAGGGTTGGAATTCTTTCGACAGGGTTGGAATACCATTGTACAGGGTTGGAATGCTTTCTACACGGCGGGAATGCTTTCTACAGGGTTGGAATGCTTTCTACAGGTTTGGAATAACTTTGTACAGAGTTGGAATGCTTTCTACAGTGTTGGAATTCTTTCGATAGAGTTGGAATACCTTTGTACAGAGTTGGAATACCTTTGTAGAGAGTTGGAATGCTTTCTACAGGGTTGGAATTTTTTCGGCAGGGTTGGAATTCTTTCGACAGAGTTGGAATACCTTTGTACAGGGTTGGAATGCTTTCTACAGGGTTGGTATGCTTTCTACAGGGTTGGAATACCATTGTACAGTGTTGGAATACCTTTGTACAAGGTTGGAATTCCTTTGTACAGGGTTGGAATGCTTTCTACAGAGCTGGAATGCTTTCTACAGGATTGGAATGCTTTCCATAGGGTTGGAATTTTTTCGGCAGTGTTGGAATACCTTTGTGCAGAGTTAGAATGTTATGTACAGAGTTGGAGTGCTTTCTACAGGGTTGGAACGCTTCCTACAGGGTTAGAATGGTTTCGACAGATTTGGAATACCTTTGTACATGGTTGGAATGCTTTCTACAGAGTTGGAATAAACTTGTACAGGGTTGGAATGCTTTCTACAGTGTTGGAATGCTTTCGACATGGTTCGAATGCTTTCGACAGAGTTGGAATACCTTTGTACAGAGTTGGAATAATTTTGTACAGGGTAGGAATACTTTCTACAGGGTTGGAATGCTTTCTACAGGGTTGGAATGCTTTCAACAGGGTTGCAATGCTTTCTACAGGGTTGCAATGCTTTCTACAGGGTTGGAATGCTTTCTACAGGGTTAGAATGGTTTCGACAGAGTTGGAATACCTATGTACAGAGTTGGAATAACTTTGTACAGGGTTGGAATGATTTCTACAGGGTTGGAATGCTTTCGACAGAGATGGAATACCTTTGTTCAGAGTTGCAAAGCTTTCTACAGGGTTGGAATACTTTCTACAGGATTGGAATGTTTTGTACGGGGTTGGAATGCTTTCTACAGGGTGGGAATGCTTTCTACAGGGTTGGAATGCTTTCTACAGGGTTGGAATGCTTTCTACAGGGTTCGAATGCTTTCTAGAGGGTTGGAATGCTTTCTACAGGGTTGGAATGCTTTCTACAGGGTTCGAATGCTTTCTAGAGGGTTGGAATGCTTTCGACAGAGTTGGAATGCTTTAGACAGAGTTGGAGTACCTTTGTACAGGGTTGGAATACCTTTGTATAGGGTTGGAATGCTTCCTACAGGGTGCAATGCTTTCTACAGGGTTGGAATGCCTTCTACTGAGTTGGAGTACCTTTGTACATGGTTGGGATGCCTTCTACAGGGTTGGAATGCTTTCTACAGGGTTGGAATGCTTTCGACAGAGATGGAATACCTTTGTTCAGAGTTGGAAAGCTTTCTACAGGGTTGGAATACTTTCTACAGGATTGGAATGCTTTCTGCAGGGTTGGAATGCTTATTACAGGGTTGGAACGCTTTCGACAGAGCTGAAATGCTTTCGACAGATTTGGTATTCTTTCGACAGAGTTGGAATACCTTTGTACAGAGTTGGAATGCTTTCTACAGGGTTGGAATGCTTTCTACAGGGTTGGAATGCTTTCGACAGATTTGGAATACCGTAATGCTACATAACGTTATACGTTATTACGTAACAGTATGTAACGTTATACGTTATACGGTAGTAGTATATAACGTTATACGTTATAAGGTAATAGTATATAACGTTATACGTTATAAGGTAATGGTATATAACGTATAACATTGTAAGATAACAGTATATTAAGTATAACGATATAAGGTAATAGTATATAACGTTATTCGTTATAACGTAATGCCACATAACGTTATACGATATAAGGTAATAGTATATAACGATATACGTTATAACGTAGTGCTACATAACGTTATACGTTATAAGGTAAGAGTATATAACGTTATACGTTATAACGTAGTGCTACATAACGTTATACGTTATAAGGTAATAGTATATAACGTTATACGTTATAACGTAGTGCTACGTAACGTTATACGTTATAACGTAATAGTATACAACGTTATACGTTATAACGTAATGCTACATAACGTTATACGTTATAACGTAGTGCTACGTAACGTTATACGTTATAACGTAATAGTATACAACGTTATACGTTATAACGTAATGCTACATAACGTTATACGTTATAAGGTAATAGTATATAGCGTATAACGTTATAAGGTAACAATATATAACGAAATACGTTATAACGTAATGCTACATAACGTTATACGTTATAAGGTAATAGTATATAACGTTATACGTTATAGCGTAATGCTACATAACGTTATACGTTATAACGTAATAGTATACAACGTTATACGTTATAACGTAATGCTACATAACGTTATACGTTATAACGTAATAGTATACAACGTTATACGTTATAAGGTAATGCTATCTAACGTTATACGTTATAACGTAATAGTATACAACGTTATACGTTATAACGTAATGCTACATAACATTATACGTTATAAGGTTATAGTATACAACGTTATATGTTATAGCATAATGCTACATAACGTTATACGTTATTACGTAATGCTACATAACGTTATACGTTATAAGGTAGTAGTATACAACGTTATACGTTATAGCGTAATGCTACATAACGTTATACGTTATAAGGTAATAGTATATAACGTTATACGTTATAACGTAATGCAACATAACGTAATACGTTATAAGGTTATAGTATACAACGTTATATGTTATAGCATAATGCTACATAACGTTATACGTTATTACGTAATGCTACATAACGTTATACGTTATAAGGTAGTAGTATACAACGTTATACGTTATAGCGTAATGCTACATAACGTTATACGTTATAAGGTAATAGTATATAACGTTATACGTTATAACGTAATGCAACATAACGTAATACGTTATAAGGTAACAGTATACAACGTTATACGTTATAACCTAATGCTACATAACGTTATACGTTATAAGGTAATAGTATACAACGTATAACGTTATAAGGTAACAATATATAAGGATATACGGTATAACGTAATGCTACATAACGTTATACGTTATAACGTAATAGTATACAACGAAATACGTTATAACGCAATGCTACATAACGTTATACGTTATAAGGTAATAGTATATAACGTTATACGTTATAGCGTAATGCTACATAACGTTATACGTTATAAGGTAATTGTATATAACGTTATACGTTATAACGTAATGCTACATAACGTAATACGTTATAAGGTAACAGTACATAGCGTTATACGATATAACGTAGTGCTACATAACGTTATACGTTATAACGTGGTGCTACATAACGTTATACGTTATAACGTCGTGCTACATAACGTTATACGTTATAACGTAATAGTATACAACGTTATACGTTATAACGTAATGCTACATAACGTTATACGTTATAACGTAATAGTATACAACGTTATACGTTATAACGTAATGCTACATAACATTATACGTTATAAGGTTATAGTATACAACGTTATATGTTATAGCATAATGCTACATTACGTTATACGTTATAACGTAATGCTACATAACGTTATACGTTATAAGGTAGTAGTATACAACGTTATACGTTATAACGTAATGCTACATAACGTTATACGTTATAACGTACTAGTATACAACGTTATACGTTATAACGTCGTGCTACATAACGTTATACGTTATAACGTAATAGTATACAACGTTATACGTTATAACGTAATGCTACATAACGTTATACGTTATAACGTAATAGTATACAACGTTATACGTTATAACGTAATGCTACATATCGTTATACGTTATAACGTAATAGTATACAACGTTATACGTTATAACGTAATGCTACATAACGTTATACGTTATAACGTAATGGTATACAACGTTATACGTTATAACGCAATAGTATACAACGAAATACGTTATAACGTAATGCTACATAACGTTATACGTTATAAGGTAATAGTATATAACGTTATACGTTATAGCGTAATGCTACATAACGTTATACGTTATAAGGTAATAGTATATAACATTATACGTTATAACGTAATGCTACATAACGTAATACGTTGTAAGGTAATAGTATATAACATTATACGTTATAACGTAATGCTACATAACGTAATACGTTGTAAGGTAACAGTACATAGCGTTATACGATATAACGTAGTGCTACATAACGTTATACGTTATAAGGTAAGAGTATATAACGTTATACGTTATTACGTAATGCTACATAACGTTGTACGTTATAAGGTAATAGTATATAACGTTATACGTTATAACGTAGTGCTACATAATGTTATACGTTATAACGTAATAGTATAGAACGTTATACGTTATAACGTAATGCTACATAACGTTATACGTTATAACGTAATAGTATACAACGTTATACGTTATAACGTAATGCTACATAACGTTATACGTTATAACGTAATAGTATACAACGTTACACGTTATAACGTAATGCTACATAACGTTATACGTTATAACGTCGTGCTACGTAACGTTATACGTTATAACGTAATAGTATACAACGTTATACGTTATAACGTAATGCTACATAACGTTATACGTTATAACGTAATAGTATACAGCGTTATACGTTATAACGTAATGCTATCTAACGTTATACGTTATAACGCAATGCTCCATAACGTTATACGTTATAACGTAATAGTATACGACGTTATATGTTATAGCGTAATGCTACATAACGTTATACGCTATAGCGTAATGCTACATAACGTTATACGTTATAAGGTAATAGTATATAACGGTATACGTTATAACGTAATGCTACATAACGTTATACGTTATAAGGTAATAGTATATAACGTTATACGTTATAACGTAGTGCTACATAACGTTATACGTTATAACGTAATAGTATACAACGTTATACGTTATAACGTAATGCTACATAACGTTATACGTTATAAGGTAATAGTATATAACGTATAACGTTAGAAGGTAACAATACATAACGACATACGTTATAACGTAATGCTACATAACGTTATACGTTATAAGGTAAGCGTATATAACGTTATACGTTATGGCGTAATGCTACATAACATTATACGTTATAAGGTAATAGTATATAACGTTACACGTTATAACGTAGTGCTACATAACGTTATACGTTATAACGTAATAGTATAAAACGTTATACGTTATAACGTAATAGTATACAACGTTATACGTTATAACGTAATGCTACATAACGTTATACGTTATAACGTAATAGTATACAACGTTATACGTTATAACGTAATGCTATCTAACGTTATACGTTATAACGTAGTGCTACATAACGTTATACGTTATAACGTAATAGTGTAAAACGTTATACGTTATAACGTAATGCTACATAACGTCATACGTTATAAGGTAATAGTATATAACGTATAACGTTATATGGTAACAATATATAACGATATACGCTATAACGTAATGCTACATAACGTTATACGTTATAAGGTAACAGTATCTAACATTATACGTTAGAACGAAATGCTACATAACGTTATACGATATAAGGTAATAGTATATAACGATATACGTTATAACGTAGTGCTACATAACGTTATACGTTATAAGGTAAGACTTAATAACGTTATACGTTATTACGTAATGCTACATAACGTTGTACGTTATAAGGTAATAGTATATAACGTTATACGTTATAACGTAGTGCTACATAACGTTATACGTTATAACGTAATAGTATAGAACGTTATACGTTATAACGTAATGCTACATAACGTTATACGTTATAAGGTACTAGCATACAACGTTATACGTTATAACCTAATGCTACATAACGTTATACGTTATAAGGTAATAGTATACAACGTTATACGTTATAACGTAATAGTATACAACGAAATACGTTATAACGTAATGCTACATAACATTATACGTTATACGGTAATAGTATATAACGTTATACGTTATAGCGTAATGCTACATAACGTTATACGTTATAACGTAATAGTATACAACGTTACACGTTATAACGTAATGCTACATAACGTTATACGTTATAACGTAATAGTATACAACGTTATACGTTATAAGGTAATGCTATCTAACGTTATACGTTATAACGTAGTGCTACATAACGTTATACGTTATAAGGTAATAGTATATAACGTTATACGTTATAACGTAGTGCTACGTAACGTTAAACGTTATAACGTAATTGTATACAACGTTATACGTTATAACGTAATGCTACATAACGTTATACGTTATAACGTAGTGCTACGTAACGTTATACGTTATAACGTAATAGTATACAACGTTATACGTTATAACGTAATGCTACATAACGTTATACGTTATAAGGTAATAGTATATAACGTATAACGTTATAAGGTAACAATATATAACGAAATACGTTATAACGTAATGCTACATAACGTTATACGTTATAAGGTAATAGTATATAACGTTATACGTTATAGCGTAATGCTACATAACGTTATACGTTATAACGTAATAGTATACAACGTTATACGTTATAACGTAATGCTACATAACGTTATACGTTATAACGTAATAGTATACAACGTTATACGTTATAAGGTAATGCTATCTAACGTTATACGTTATAACGTAACAGTATACAACGTTATACGTTATAACGTAATGCTACATAACATTATACGTTATAAGGTTATAGTATACAACGTTATATTTATAGCATAATGCTACATAACGTTATACGTTATTACGTAATGCTACATAACGTTATACGTTATAAGGTAGTAGTATACAACGTTATACGTTATAGCGTAATGCTACATAACGTTATACGTTATAAGGTAATAGTATATAACGTTATACGTTATAACGTAATGCTACATAACGTAATACGTTATAAGGTAACAGTATACAACGTTATACGTTATAACCTAATGCTACATAACGTTATACGTTATAAGGTAATAGTATACAACGTATAACGTTATAAGGTAACAATATATAAGGATATACGGTATAACGTAATGCTACATAACGTTATACGTTATAACGTAATAGTATACAACGAAATACGTTATAACGCAATGCTACATAACGTTATACGTTATAAGGTAATAGTATATAACGTTATACGTTATAGCGTAATGCTACATAACGTTATACGTTATAAGGTAATTGTATATAACGTTATACGTTATAACGTAATGCTACATAACGTAATACGTTATAAGGTAACAGTACATAGCGTTATACGATATAACGTAGTGCTACATAACGTTATACGTTATAACGTGGTGCTACATAACGTTATACGTTATAACGTCGTGCTACATAACGTTATACGTTATAACGTAATAGTATACAACGTTATACGTTATAACGTAATGCTACATAACGTTATACGTTATAACGTAATAGTATACAACGTTATACGTTATAACGTAATGCTACATAACATTATACGTTATAAGGTTATAGTATACAACGTTATATGTTATAGCATAATGCTACATTACGTTATACGTTATAACGTAATGCTACATAACGTTATACGTTATAAGGTAGTAGTATACAACGTTATACGTTATAACGTAATGCTACATAACGTTATACGTTATAACGTACTAGTATACAACGTTATACGTTATAACGTCGTGCTACATAACGTTATACGTTATAACGTAATAGTATACAACGTTATACGTTATAACGTAATGCTACATAACGTTATACGTTATAACGTAATAGTATACAACGTTATACGTTATAACGTAATGCTACATATCGTTATACGTTATAACGTAATAGTATACAACGTTATACGTTATAACGTAATGCTACATAACGTTATACGTTATAACGTAATGGTATACAACGTTATACGTTATAACGCAATAGTATACAACGAAATACGTTATAACGTAATGCTACATAACGTTATACGTTATAAGGTAATAGTATATAACGTTATACGTTATAGCGTAATGCTACATAACGTTATACGTTATAAGGTAATAGTATATAACATTATACGTTATAACGTAATGCTACATAACGTAATACGTTGTAAGGTAATAGTATATAACATTATACGTTATAACGTAATGCTACATAACGTAATACGTTGTAAGGTAACAGTACATAGCGTTATACGATATAACGTAGTGCTACATAACGTTATACGTTATAAGGTAAGAGTATATAACGTTATACGTTATTACGTAATGCTACATAACGTTGTACGTTATAAGGTAATAGTATATAACGTTATACGTTATAACGTAGTGCTACATAACGTTATACGTTATAACGTAATAGTATAGAACGTTATACGTTATAACGTAATGCTACATAACGTTATACGTTATAACGTAATAGTATACAACGTTATACGTTATAACGTAATGCTACATAACGTTATACGTTATAACGTAATAGTATACAACGTTACACGTTATAACGTAATGCTACATAACGTTATACGTTATAACGTCGTGCTACGTAACGTTATACGTTATAACGTAATAGTATACAACGTTATACGTTATAACGTAATGCTACATAACGTTATACGTTATAACGTAATAGTATACAGCGTTATACGTTATAACGTAATGCTATCTAACGTTATACGTTATAACGCAATGCTCCATAACGTTATACGTTATAACGTAATAGTATACGACGTTATATGTTATAGCGTAATGCTACATAACGTTATACGCTATAGCGTAATGCTACATAACGTTATACGTTATAAGGTAATAGTATATAACGGTATACGTTATAACGTAATGCTACATAACGTTATACGTTATAAGGTAATAGTATATAACGTTATACGTTATAACGTAGTGCTACATAACGTTATACGTTATAACGTAATAGTATACAACGTTATACGTTATAACGTAATGCTACATAACGTTATACGTTATAAGGTAATAGTATATAACGTATAACGTTAGAAGGTAACAATACATAACGACATACGTTATAACGTAATGCTACATAACGTTATACGTTATAAGGTAAGCGTATATAACGTTATACGTTATGGCGTAATGCTACATAACATTATACGTTATAAGGTAATAGTATATAACGTTACACGTTATAACGTAGTGCTACATAACGTTATACGTTATAACGTAATAGTATAAAACGTTATACGTTATAACGTAATAGTATACAACGTTATACGTTATAACGTAATGCTACATAACGTTATACGTTATAACGTAATAGTATACAACGTTATACGTTATAACGTAATGCTATCTAACGTTATACGTTATAACGTAGTGCTACATAACGTTATACGTTATAACGTAATAGTGTAAAACGTTATACGTTATAACGTAATGCTACATAACGTCATACGTTATAAGGTAATAGTATATAACGTATAACGTTATATGGTAACAATATATAACGATATACGCTATAACGTATGCTACATAACGTTATACGTTATAAGGTAACAGTATCTAACATTATACGTTAGAACGTAATGCTACATAACGTTATACGATATAAGGTAATAGTATATAACGATATACGTTATAACGTAGTGCTACATAACGTTATACGTTATAAGGTAAGAGTTAATAACGTTATACGTTATTACGTAATGCTACATAACGTTGTACGTTATAAGGTAATAGTATATAACGTTATACGTTATAACGTAGTGCTACATAACGTTATACGTTATAACGTAATAGTATAGAACGTTATACGTTATAACGTAATGCTACATAACGTTATACGTTATAAGGTACTAGTATACAACGTTATACGTTATAACCTAATGCTACATAACGTTATACGTTATATGGTAATAGTATACAACGTATAACGTTATAAGGTAACAATATATAAGGATATACGTTATAACGTAATGCTACATAACGTTATACGTTATAACGTAATAGTATTCAACGAAATACGTTATAACGTAATGCTACATAACGTTATACGTTATAAGGTAATAGTATATAACGTTATACGTTATAGCGTAATGCTACATAACGTTATACGTTATAAGGTAATAGTATATAACGTTATACGTTATAACGTAATGCTACATAACGTTATACGTTATAACGTAATAGTATACAACGTTATACGTTATAACGTAATGCTACATAACATTATAAGGTTATAGTATACAACGTTATATGTTATAGCATAATGCTACATTACGTTATACGTTATAACGTAATGCTACATAACGTTATACGTTATAAGCTAGTAGTATACAACGTTATACGTTATAACGTAATGCTACATAACGTTATACGTTATAACGTAATAGTATACAACGTTATACGTTATAACGTAATAGTATACAACGAAATACGTTATAACGTAATGCTACATAACATTATACGTTATACGGTAATAGTATATAACGTTATACGTTATAGCGTAATGCTACATAACGTTATACGTTATAACGTAATAGTATACAACGTTACACGTTATAACGTAATGCTACATAACGTTATACGTTATAACGTAATAGTATACAACGTTATACGTTATAAGGTAATGCTATCTAACGTTATACGTTATAACGTAATAGTATACAACGTTATACGTTATAAGGTAATGCTATCTAACGTTATACGTTATAACGTAATAGTATACAACGTTATACGTTATAACGTAATGCTACATAACATTATACGTTATAAGGTTATAGTATACAACGTTATATGTTATAGCATAATGCTACATAACGTTATACGTTATTACGTAATGCTACATAACGTTATACGTTATAAGGTAGTAGTATACAACGTTATACGTTATAGCGTAATGCTACATAACGTTATACGTTATAAGGTAATAGTATATAACGTTATACGTTATAACGTAATGCTACATAACGTAATACGTTATAAGGTAACAGTATACATCGTTATACGTTATAACCTAATGCTACATAACGTTATACGTTATAAGGTAATAGTATACAACGTATAACTTTATAAGGTAACAATATATAAGGATATACGGTATAACGTAATGCTACATAACGTTATACGTTATAACGTAATAGTATACAACGAAATACGTTATAACGCAATGCTACATAACGTTATACGTTATAAGGTAATAGTATATAACGTTATACGTTATAGCGTAATGCTACATAACGTTATACGTTATAAGGTAATTGTATATAACGTTATACGTTATAACGTAATGCTACATAACGTAATACGTTATAAGGTAACAGTACATAGCGTTATACGATATAACGTAGTGCTACATAACGTTATACGTTATAACGTGGTGCTACATAACGTTATACGTTATAACGTCGTGCTACATAACGTTATACGTTATAACGTAATAGTATACAACGTTATACGTTATAACGTAATGCTACATAACGTTATACGTTATAACGTAATAGTATACAACGTTATACGTTATAACGTAATGCTACATAACATTATACGTTATAAGGTTATAGTATACAACGTTATATGTTATAGCATAATGCTACATTACGTTATACGTTATAACGTAATGCTACATAACGTTATACGTTATAAGGTAGTAGTATACAACGTTATACGTTATAACGTAATGCTACATAACGTTATACGTTATAACGTACTAGTATACAACGTTATACGTTATAACGTCGTGCTACATAACGTTATACGTTATAACGTAATAGTATACAACGTTATACGTTATAACGTAATGCTACATAACGTTATACGTTATAACGTAATAGTATACAACGTTATACGTTATAACGTAATGCTACATATCGTTATACGTTATAACGTAATAGTATACAACGTTATACGTTATAACGTAATGCTACATAACGTTATACGTTATAACGTAATGGTATACAACGTTATACGTTATAACGCAATAGTATACAACGAAATACGTTATAACGTAATGCTACATAACGTTATACGTTATAAGGTAATAGTATATAACGTTATACGTTATAGCGTAATGCTACATAACGTTATACGTTATAAGGTAATAGTATATAACATTATACGTTATAACGTAATGCTACATAACGTAATACGTTGTAAGGTAATAGTATATAACATTATACGTTATAACGTAATGCTACATAACGTAATACGTTGTAAGGTAACAGTACATAGCGTTATACGATATAACGTAGTGTTACATAACGTTATACGTTATAAGGTAAGAGTATATAACGTTATACGTTATTACGTAATGCTACATAACGTTGTACGTTATAAGGTAATAGTATATAACGTTATACGTTATAACGTAGTGCTACATAACGTTATACGTTATAACGTAATAGTATAGAACGTTATACGTTATAACGTAATGCTACATAACGTTATACGTTATAACGTAATAGTATACAACGTTATACGTTATAACGTAATGCTACATAACGTTATACGTTATAACGTAATAGTATACAACGTTACACGTTATAACGTAATGCTACATAACGTTATACGTTATAACGTCGTGCTACGTAACGTTATACGTTATAACGTAATAGTATACAATGTTATACGTTATAACGTAATGCTACATAACGTTATACGTTATAACGTAATAGTATACAGCGTTATACGTTATAACGTAATGCTATCTAACGTTATACGTTATAACGCAATGCTCCATAACGTTATACGTTATAACGTAATAGTATACGACGTTATATGTTATAGCGTAATGCTACATAACGTTATACGCTATAGCGTAATGCTACATAACGTTATACGTTATAAGGTAATAGTATATAACGGTATACGTTATAACGTAATGCTACATAACGTTATACGTTATAAGGTAATAGTATATAACGTTATACGTTATAACGTAGTGCTACATAACGTTATACGTTATAACGTAATAGTATACAACGTTATACGTTATAACGTAATGCTACATAACGTTATACGTTATAAGGTAATAGTATATAACGTATAACGTTATAAGGTAACAATATATAACGACATACGTTATAACGTAATGCTACATAACGTTATACGTTATAAGGTAAGCGTATATAACGTTATACGTTATGGCGTAATGCTACATAACATTATACGTTATAAGGTAATAGTATATAACGTTACACGTTATAACGTAGTGCTACATAACGTTATACGTTATAACGTAATAGTATAAAACGTTATACGTTATAACGTAATAGTATACAACGTTATACGTTATAACGTAATGCTACATAACGTTATACGTTATAACGTAATAGTATACAACGTTATACGTTATAACGTAATGCTATCTAACGTTATACGTTATAACGTAGTGCTACATAACGTTATACGTTATAACGTAATAGTGTAAAACGTTATACGTTATAACGTAATGCTACATAACGTCATACGTTATAAGGTAATAGTATATAACGTATAACGTTATATGGTAACAATATATAACGATATACGCTATAACGTAATGCTACATAACGTTATACGTTATAAGGTAACAGTATCTAACATTATACGTTAGAACGTAATGCTACATAACGTAATACGATATAAGGTAATAGTATATAACGATATACGTTATAACGTAGTGCTACATAACGTTATACGTTATAAGGTAAGAGTTAATAACGTTATACGTTATTACGTAATGCTACATAACGTTGTACGTTATAAGGTAATAGTATATAACGTTATACGTTATAACGTAGTGCTACATAACGTTATACGTTATAACGTAATAGTATAGAACGTTATACGTTATAACGTAATGCTACATAACATTATACGTTATAAGGTACTAGTATAAAACGTTATACGTTATAACCTAATGCTACATAACGTTATACGTTATAAGGTAATAGTATACAACGTATAACGTTATAAGGTAACAATATATAAGGATATACGTTATAACGTAATGCTACATAACGTTATACGTTATAACGTAATAGTATACAACGAAATACGTTATAACGTAATGCTACATAACGTTATACGTTATAAGGTAATAGTATATAACGTTATACGTTATAGCGTAATGCTACATAACGTTATACGTTATAAGGTAATAGTATATAACGTTATACGTTATAACGTAATGCTACATAACGTTATACGTTATAACGTAATAGTATACAACGTTATACGTTATAACGTAATGCTACATAACATTATAAGGTTATAGTATACAACGTTATATGTTATAGCATAATGCTACATTACGTTATACGTTATAACGTAATGCTACATAACGTTATACGTTATAAGCTAGTAGTATACAACGTTATACGTTATAACGTAATGCTACATAACGTTATACGTTATAACGTAATAGTATACAACGTTATACGTTATAACGTAATAGTATACAACGAAATACGTTATAACGTAATGCTACATAACGTTATACGTTATACGGTAATAGTATATAACGTTATACGTTATAGCGTAATGCTACATAACGTTATACGTTATAACGTAATAGTATACAACGTTACACGTTATAACGTAATGCTACATAACGTTATACGTTATAACGTAATAGTATACAACGTTATACGTTATAAGGTAATGCTATCTAACGTTATACGTTATAACGTAATAGTATACAACGTTATACGTAATAACGTAATGCTATCTAACGTTATACGTTATAACGTAATAGTATACAACGTTATACGTTATAACGTAATGCTACATAACATTATACGTTATAAGGTAGTAGTATACAACGTTATACGTTATAACGTAATGCTACATAACATTATACGTTATAAGGTTATAGTATACAACGTTATATGTTATAGCATAATGCTACATAACGTTATACGTTATAACGTAATAGTATACAACGTTATACGTTATAACGTAATAGTACACAACGAAATACGTTATAACGTAATGCTACATAACGTTATACGTTATATGGTAATAGTATATAACGTTATACGTTATAGCGTAATGCTACATAACGTTATACGTTATAACGTAATAGTATACAACGTTATACGTTATAACGTAATAGTATACAACGTTATACGTAATAACATAATGCTATCTAACGTTATACGTTATAACGTAATAGTATACAACGTTATACGTTATAACGTAATGCTACATATCGTTATACGTTATAACATAATAGTATACAACGTTATACGTTATAACGTAATGCTACATAACATTATACGTTATAAGGTAGTAGTATACAACGTTATACGTTATAACGTAATGCTACATAACATTATACGTTATAAGGTTATAGTATACAACGTTATATGTTATAGCATAATGCTACATAACGTTATACGTTATAACGTAATAGTATACAACGTTACACGTTATAACGTAATGCTACATAACGTTATACGTTATAACGTAATAGTATACAACGTTATAGGTTATAGCGTAATGCTACATAACGTTATACGTTATTACGTAATGCTACATAACGTTATACGTTATAAGGTAGTAGTATACAACGTTATACGTTATAGTGTAATGCTACATAACGTTATACGTTATAAGGTAATAGTATATAACGTTATACGTTATAACGTAATGCTACATAACGTAATACGTTATAAGGTAACAGTATACAACGTTATACGTTATAACCTAAGGCTACATAACGTTATACGTTATAAGGTAATAGTATACAACGTATAACGTTATAAGGTAACAATATATAAGGATATACGTTATAACGTAATGGTATACAACGTTATACGTTATAACGTAATAGAATACAACGAAATACGTTACAACGTAATGCTACATAACGTTATACGTTATAAGGTAATAGTATACAACGTATAACGTTATAAGGTAACAATATATAAGGATATACGTTATAACGTAATAGAATACAACGAAATACGTTACAACGTAATGCTACATAACGTTATACGTTATAAGGTAATAGTATATAACGTTATACGTTATAACGTAATGCTACATAACGTAATACGTTATAAGGTAACAGTATACAAAGTTAAACGTTATAACCTAAGGCTACATAACGTTATACGTTATAAGGTAATAGTATACAACGTATAACGTTATAAGGTAACAATATATAAGGATATACGTTATAACGTAATGCTACATAACGTTATACGTTATAAGGTAATAGTATATAACGTTATACGTTATAGCGTAATGCTACATAACGTTATACGTTATAAGGTAATTGTATATAACGTTATACGTTATAACGTAATGCTACATAACGTTATACGTTATAACGTAATAGTATACAACGTTACACGTTATAACGTAATGCTACATAACGTTATACGTTGTAACGTCGTGCTACGTAACGTTATACGTTATAACGTAATAGTATACGACGTTATATGTTATAGCGTAATGCTACATAACGTTATACGCTATAGCGTAATGCTACATAACGTTATACGTTATAAGGTAATAGTATATAACGGTATACGTTATAACGTAATGCTACATAACGTTATACGTTATAAGGTAATAGTATATAACGTTATACGTTATAACGTAGTGCTACATAACGTTATACGTTATAACGTAATAGTATACAACGTTATACGTTATAACGTAATGCTACATAACGTTATACGTTATAAGGTAATAGTATATAACGTATAACGTTATAAGGTAACAATATATAACGAAATACGTTATAACGTAATGCTACATAACGTTATACGTTATAAGGTAAGCGTATATAACGTCATACGTTATGGCGTAATGCTACATAACATTATACGTTATAAGGTAATAGTATATAACGTTACACGTTATAGCGTAGTGCTACATAACGTTATACGTTATAACGTAATAGTATAAAACGTTATACGTTATAGCGTAATGCTACATAACGTCATACGTTATAAGGTAATAGTATATAACGTATAACGTTATATGGTAACAATATATAACGATATACGTTATAACGTAATGCTACATAACGTTATACGTTATAAGGTAACAGTATATAACGTTATACGTTATAACGTAATAGTATACAACGAAATACGTTATAACGTAATGCTACATAACGTTATACGTTATAAGGTAATAGTATATAACGTTATACGTTATAGCGTAATGCTACATAACGTTATACGTTATAAGGTAATAGTATATAACATTATACGTTATAACGTAATGCTACATAACGTAATACGTTGTAAGGTAACAGTACATAGCGTTATACGATATAACGTAGTGCTACATAACGTTATACGTTATAAGGTAAGAGTATATAACGTTATACGTTATTACGTAATGCTACATAAAGTTGTACGTTATAAGGTAATAGTATATAACGTTATACGTTATAACGTAGTGCTACATAACGTTATACGTTATATGGTAATAGTATATAACGTTATACGTTATAGCGTAATGCTACATAACGTTATACGTTATAACGTAATAGTATACAACGTTATACGTTATAACGTAATAGTATACAACGTTATACGTAATAACGTAATGCTATCTAACGTTATACGTTATAACGTAATAGTATACAACGTTATACGTTATAACGTAATGCTACATAACATTATACGTTATAAGGTAGTAGTATACAACGTTATACGTTATAACGTAATGCTACATAACATTAAACGTTATAAGGTTATAGTATACAACGTTATATGTTATAGCATAATGCTACATAACGTTATACGTTATAACGTAATAGTATACAACGTTATACGTTATAACGTAATAGTACACAACGAAATACGTTATAACGTAATGCAACATAACGTTATACGTTATATGGTAATAGTATATAACGTTATACGTTATAGCGTAATGCTACATAACGTTATACGTTATAACGTAATAGTATACAACGTTATACGTTATAACGTAATAGTATACAACGTTATACGTAATAACGTAATGCTATCTAACGTTATACGTTATAACGTAATAGTATACAACGTTATACGTTATAACGTAATGCTACATATCGTTATACGTTATAACATAATAGTATACAACGTTATACGTTATAACGTAATGCTACATAACGTTATACGTTATAACGTAATAGTATACAACGTTATACGTTATAACGTAATGCTACATAACATTATACGTTATAAGGTTATAGTATACAACGTTATATGTTATAGCATAATGCTACATAACGTTATACGTTATAAGGTAGTAGTATACAACGTTATACGTTATAGTGTAATGCTACATAACGTTATACGTTATAAGGTAATAGTATATAACGTTATACGTTATAACGTAATGCTACATAACGTAATACGTTATAAGGTAACAGTATACAACGTTATACGTTATAACCTAAGGCTACATAACGTTATACGTTATAAGGTAATAGTATACAACGTATAACGTTATAAGGTAACAATATATAAGGATATACGTTATAACGTAATGCTACATAACGTTATACGTTATAACGTAATAGTATACAACAAAGTACGTTATAACGTAATGCTACATAACGTTATACGTTATAAGGTAATAGTATATAACGTTATACATTATAGCGTAATGCTACATAACGTTATACGTTATAAGGTAATTGTATATAACGTTATACGTTATAACGTAATGCTACATAACGTAATACGTTATAAGGTAACAGTACATAGCGTTATACGATATAACGTAGTGCTACATAACGTTATACGTTATAACGTGGTGCTACATAACGTTATACGTTATAACGTCGTGCTACATAACGTTATACGTTATAACGTAATAGTATACAACGTTATACGTTATAACGTAATGCTACATAACGTTATACGTTATAACGTAATAGTATACAACGTTATACGTTATAACGTAATGCTACATAACATTATACGTTATAAGGTTATAGTATACAACGTTATATGTTATAGCACAATGCTACATTACGTTATACGTTATAACGTAATGCTACATGACGTTATACGTTATAACGTACTTGTATACAACGATATACGTTATAACGTCGTGCTACATAACGTTATACGTTATAACGTAATAGTATACAACGTTATACGTTATAACGTAATGCTACATAACGTTATACGTTATAACGTAATAGTATACAACGTTATACGTTATAACGTAATGCTACATATCGTTATACGTTATAACGTAATAGTATACAACGTTATACGTTATAACGTAATGCTACATAACGTTATACGTTATAAGGTAATGGTATACAACGTTATACGTTATAACGTAATAGTATACAACGAAATACGTTACAACGTAATGCTACATAACGTTATACGTTATAAGGTAATAGTATATAACGTTATACGTTATAGCGTAATGCTACATAACGTTATACGTTATAAGGTAATAGTATATAACATTATACGTTATAACGTAATGCTACATAACGTAATACGTTGTAAGGTAACAGTACATAGCGTTATACGATATAACGTAGTGCTACATAACGTTATACGTTATAAGGTAAGAGTATATAACGTTATACGTTATTACGTAATGCTACATAACGTTGTACGTTATAAGGTAATAGTATATAACGTTATACGTTATAACGTAGTGCTACATAACGTTATACGTTATAACGTAATAGTATAGAACGTTATACGTTATAACGTAATGCTACATAACGTTATACGTTATAACGTAATAGTATACAACGTTATACGTTATAACGTAATGCTACATAACGTTATACGTTATAACGTAATAGTATACAACGTTACACGTTATAACGTAATGCTACATAACGTTATACGTTGTAACGTCGTGCTACGTAACGTTATACGTTATAACGTAATAGTATACAACGTTATACGTTATAACGTAATGCTACATAAAGTTATACGTTATAAGGTAATAGTATATAACGTATAACGTTATAAGGTAACAATATATAACGAAATACGTTATAACGTAATGCTACATAACGTTATACGTTATAAGGTAAGCGTATATAACGTCATACGTTATGGCGTAATGCTACATAACATTATACGTTATAAGGTAATAGTATATAACGTTACACGTTATAGCGTAGTGCTACATTACGTTATACGTTATAACGTAATGCTACATGACGTTATACGTTATAACGTACTTGTATACAACGTTATACGTTATAACGTCGTGCTACATAACGTTATACGTTATAACGTAATAGTATACAACGTTATACGTTATAACGTAATGCTACATAACGTTATACGTTATAACGTAATAGTATACAACGTTATACGTTATAACGTAATGCTACATATCGTTATACGTTATAACGTAATAGTATACAACGTTATACGTTATAACGTAATGCTACATAACGTTATACGTTATAAGGTAATAGTATATAACGTTATACGTTATAGCGTAATGCTACATAACGTTATACGTTATAAGGTAATAGATATAACATTATACGTTATAACGTAATGCTACATAACGTAATACGTTGTAAGGTAACAGTACATAGCGTTATACGATATAACGTAGTGCTACATAACGTTATACGTTATAAGGTAAGAGTATATAACGTTATACGTTATTACGTAATGCTACATAACGTTGTACGTTATAAGGTAATAGTATATAACGTTATACGTTATAACGTAGTGCTACATAACGTTATACGTTATAACGTAATAGTATAGAACGTTATACGTTATAACGTAATGCTACATAACGTTATACGTTATAACGTAATAGTATACAACGTTATACGTTATAACGTAATGCTACATAACGTTATACGTTATAACGTAATAGTATACAACGTTACACGTTATAACGTAATGCTACATAACGTTATACGTTGTAACGTCGTGCTACGTAACGTTATACGTTATAACGTAATAGTATACAACGTTATACGTTATAACGTAATGCTACATAAAGTTATACGTTATAAGGTAATAGTATATAACGTATAACGTTATAAGGTAACAATATATAACGAAATACGTTATAACGTAATGCTACATAACGTTATACGTTATAAGGTAAGCGTATATAACGTCATACGTTATGGCGTAATGCTACATAACATTATACGTTATAAGGTAATAGTATATAACGTTACACGTTATAGCGTAGTGCTACATAACGTTATACGTTATAACGTAATAGTATAAAACGTTATACGTTATAACGTAATGCTACATAACGTTATACGTTATAAGGTAACAGTATATAACGTTATACGTTATAACGTAATAGTATACAACGAAATACGTTATAACGTAATGCTACATAACGTTATACGTTATAAGGTAATAGTATATAACGTTATACGTTATAGCGTAATGCTACATAACGTTATACGTTATAAGGTAATAGTATATAACATTATACGTTATAACGTAATGCTACATAACGTAATACGTTGTAAGGTAACAGTACATAGCGTTATACGATATAACGTAGTGCTACATAACGTTATACGTTATAAGGTAAGAGTATATAACGTTATACGTTATTACGTAATGCTACATAACGTTGTACGTTATAAGGTAATAGTATATAACGTTATACGTTATAGCGTAATGCTACATAACGTTATACGTTATAAGGTAATAGTATATAACGTTATACGTTATAGCGTAATGCTACATAACGTAATACGTTATAAGGTAACAGTATACAACGTTATACGTTATAACCTAAGGCTACATAACGTTATACGTTATATGGTAATAGTATACAACGTATAACGTTATAAGGTAACAATATATAAGGATATACGTTATAACGTAATGCTACATAACGTTATACGTTATAACGTAATAGTATACAACGAAATACGTTATAACGTAATGCTACATAACGTTATACGTTATAAGGTAATAGTATATAACGTTATACGTTATAGCGTAATGCTACATAACGTTATACGTTATAAGGTAATTGTATATAACGTTATACGTTATAACGTAATGCTACATAACGTTATACGTTATAACGTAATAGTATACAACGTTACACGTTATAACGTAATGCTACATAACGTTATACGTTGTAACGTCGTGCTACGTAACGTTATACGTTATAACGTAATAGTATACGACGTTATATGTTATAGCGTAATGCTACATAACGTTATACGCTATAGCGTAATGCTACATAACGTTATACGTTATAAGGTAATAGTATATAACGGTATACGTTATAACGTAATGCTACATAACGTTATACGTTATAAGGTAATAGTATATAACGTTATACGTTATAACGTAGTGCTACATAACGTTATACGTTATAACGTAATAGTATACAACGTTATACGTTATAACGTAATGCTACATAACGTTATACGTTATAAGGTAATAGTATATAACGTATAACGTTATAAGGTAACAATATATAACGAAATACGTTATAACGTAATGCTACATAACGTTATACGTTATAAGGTAAGCGTATATAACGTCATACGTTATGGCGTAATGCTACATAACATTATACGTTATAAGGTAATAGTATATAACGTTACACGTTATAGCGTAGTGCTACATAACGTTATACGTTATAACGTAATAGTATAAAACGTTATACGTTATAACGTAATGCTACATAACGTCATACGTTATAAGGTAATAGTATATAACGTATAACGTTATATGGTAACAATATATAACGATATACGTTATAACGTAATGCTACATAACGTTATACGTTATAAGGTAACAGTATATAACGTTATACGTTATAACGTAATAGTATACAACGAAATACGTTATAACGTAATGCTACATAACGTTATACGTTATAAGGTAATAGTATATAACGTTATACGTTATAGCGTAATGCTACATAACGTTATACGTTATAAGGTAATAGTATATAACATTATACGTTATAACCTAATGCTACATAACGTAATACGTTGTATGGTAACAGTACATAGCGTTATACGATATAACGTAGTGCTACATAACGTTATACGTTATAAGGTAAGAGTATATAACGTTATACGTTATTACGTAATGCTACATAACGTTGTACGTTATAAGGTAATAGTATATAACGTTATACGTTATAACGTAGTGCTACATAACGTTATACGTTATATGGTAATAGTATATAACGTTATACGTTATAGCGTAATGCTACATAACGTTATACGTTATAACGTAATAGTATACAACGTTATACGTTATAACGTAATAGTATACAACGTTATACGTAATAACGTAATGCTATCTAACGTTATACGTTATAACGTAATAGTATACAACGTTATACGTTATAACGTAATGCTACATAACATTATACGTTATAAGGTAGTAGTATACAACGTTATACGTTATAACGTAATGCTACATAACATTATACGTTATAAGGTTATAGTATACAACGTTATATGTTATAGCATAATGCTACATAACGTTATACGTTATAACGTAATAGTATACAACGTTATACGTTATAACGTAATAGTACACAACGAAATACGTTATAACGTAATGCAACATAACGTTATACGTTATATGGTAATAGTATATAACGTTATACGTTATAGCGTAATGCTACATAACGTTATACGTTATAACGTAATAGTATACAACGTTATACGTTATAACGTAATAGTATACAACGTTATACGTAATAACGTAATGCTATCTAACGTTATACGTTATAACGTAATAGTATACAACGTTATACGTTATAACGTAATGCTACATATCGTTATACGTTATAACATAATAGTATACAACGTTATACGTTATAACGTAATGCTACATAACGTTATACGTTATAACGTAATAGTATACAACGTTATACGTTATAACGTAATGCTACATAACATTATACGTTATAAGGTTATAGTATACAACGTTATATGTTATAGCATAATGCTACATAACGTTATACGTTATTACGTAATGCTACATAACGTTATACGTTATAAGGTAGTAGTATACAACGTTATACGTTATAGTGTAATGCTACATAACGTTATACGTTATAAGGTAATAGTATATAACGTTATACGTTATAACGTAATGCTACATAACGTAATACGTTATAAGGTAACAGTATACAACGTTATACGTTATAACCTAAGGCTACATAACGTTATACGTTATCAGGTAATAGTATACAACGTATAACGTTATAAGGTAACAATATATAAGGATATACGTTATAACGTAATGCTACATAACGTTATACGTTATAACGTAATAGTATACAACAAAGTACGTTATAACGTAATGCTACATAACGTTATACGTTATGAGGTAATAGTATATAACGTTATACATTATAGCGTAATGCTACATAACGTTATACGTTATAAGGTAATTGTATATAACGTTATACGTTATAACGTAATGCTACATAACGTAATACGTTATAAGGTAACAGTACATAGCGTTATACGATATAACGTAGTGCTACATAACGTTATACGTTATAACGTGGTGCTACATAACGTTATACGTTATAACGTCGTGCTACATAACGTTATACGTTATAACGTAATAGTATACAACGTTATACGTTATAACGTAATGCTACATAACGTTATACGTTATAACGTAATAGTATACAACGTTATACGTTATAACGTAATGCTACATAACATTATACGTTATAAGGTTATAGTATACAACGTTATATGTTATAGCATAATGCTACATTACGTTATACGTTATAACGTAATGCTACATGACGTTATACGTTATAACGTACTTGTATACAACGTTATACGTTATAACGTCGTGCTACATAACGTTATACGTTATAACGTAATAGTATACAACGTTATACGTTATAACGTAATGCTACATAACGTTATACGTTATAACGTAATAGTATACAACGTTATACGTTATAACGTAATGCTACATATCGTTATACGTTATAACGTAATAGTATACAACGTTATACGTTATAACGTAATGCTACATAACGTTATACGTTATAAGGTAATGGTATACAACGTTATACGTTATAACGTAATAGTATACAACGAAATACGTTACAACGTAATGCTACATAACGTTATACGTTATAAGGTAATAGTATATAACGTTATACGTTATAGCGTAATGCTACATAACGTTATACGTTATAAGGTAATAGTATATAACATTATACGTTATAACGTAATGCTACATAACGTAATACGTTGTAAGGTAACAGTACATAGCGTTATACGATATAACGTAGTGCTACATAACGTTATACGTTATAAGGTAAGAGTATATAACGTTATACGTTATTACGTAATGCTACATAACGTTGTACGTTATAAGGTAATAGTATATAACGTTATACGTTATAACGTAGTGCTACATAACGTTATACGTTATAACGTAATAGTATTGAACGTTATACGTTATAACGTAATGCTACATAACGTTATACGTTATAACGTAATAGTATACAACGTTATACGTTATAACGTAATGCTACATAACGTTATACGTTATAACGTAATAGTATACAACGTTACACGTTATAACGTAATGCTACATAACGTTATACGTTATAACGTCGTGCTACGTAACGTTATACGTTATAACGTAATAGTATACAACGTTATACGTTATAACGTAATGCTACATAACGTTATACGTTATAACGTAATAGTATACAGCGTTATACGTTATAACGTAATGCTATCTAACGTTATACGTTATAACGCAATGCTCCATAACGTTATACGTTATAACGTAATAGTATACGACGTTATATGTTATAGCGTAATGCTACATAACGTTATACGCTATAGCGTAATGCTACATAACGTTATACGTTATAAGGTAATAGTATATAACGGTATACGTTATAACGTAATGCTACATAACGTTATACGTTATAAGGTAATAGTATATAACGTTATACGTTATAACGTAGTGCTACATAACGTTATACGTTATAGCGTAATAGTATACAACGTTATACGTTATAACGTAATGCTACATAACGTTATACGTTATAACGTAATAGTATACAACGTTATACGTTATAACGTAATGCTATCTAACGTTATACGTTATAACGTAGTGCTACATAACGTTATACGTTATAACGTAATAGTGTAAAACGTTATACGTTATAACGTAATGCTACATAACGTCATACGTTATAAGGTAATAGTATATAACGTATAACGTTATATGGTAACAATATATAACGATATACGCTATAACGTAATGCTACATAACGTTATACGTTATAAGGTAACAGTATCTAACGTTATACGTTAGAACGTAATGCTACATAACGTTATACGATATAAGGTAATAGTATATAACGATATACGTTATAACGTAGTGCTACATAACGTTATACGTTATAAGGTAAGAGTTAATAACGTTATACGTTATTACGTAATGCTACATAACGTTGTACGTTAAAAGGTAATAGTATATAACGTTATACGTTATAACGTAATAGTATAGAACGTTATACGTTATAACGTAATGCTACATAACGTTATACGTTATAAGGTACTAGTATACAACGTTATACGTTATAACCTAATGCTACATAACGTTATACGTTATAAGGTAATAGTATACAACGTATAACGTTATAAGGTAACAATATATAAGGATATACGTTATAACGTAATGCTACATAACGTTATACGTTATAACGTAATAGTATACAACGAAATACGTTATAACGTAATGCTACATAACGTTATACGTTATAAGGTAATAGTATATAACGTTATACGTTATAGCGTAATGCTACATAACGTTATACGTTATAAGGTAAGCGTATATAACGTTATACGTTATGGCGTAATGCTACATAACATTATACGTTATAAGGTAATAGTATATAACGTTACACGTTATAACGTAGTGCTACATAACGTTATACGTTATAACGTAATAGTATAAAACGTTATACGTTATAACGTAATAGTATACAACGTTATACGTTATAACGTAATGCTACATAACGTTATACGTTATAACGTAATAGTATACAACGTTATACGTTATAACGTAATGCTATCTAACGTTATACGTTATAACGTAGTGCTACATAACGTTATACGTTATAACGTAATAGTGTAAAACGTTATACGTTATAACGTAATGCTACATAACGTCATACGTTATAAGGTAATAGTATATAACGTATAACGTTATATGGTAACAATATATAACGATATACGCTATAACGTAATGCTACATAACGTTATACGTTATAAGGTAACAGTATCTAACGTTATACGTTAGAACGTAATGCTACATAACGTTATACGATATAAGGTAATAGTATATAACGATATACGTTATAACGTAGTGCTACATAACGTTATACGTTATAAGGTAAGAGTTAATAACGTTATACGTTATTACGTAATGCTACATAACGTTGTACGTTATAAGGTAATAGTATATAACGTTATACGTTATAACGTAATAGTATAGAACGTTATACGTTATAACGTAATGCTACATAACGTTATACGTTATAAGGTACTAGTATACAACGTTATACGTTATAACCTAATGCTACATAACGTTATACGTTATAAGGTAATAGTATACAACGTATAACGTTATAAGGTAACAATATATAAGGATATACGTTATAACGTAATGCTACATAACGTTATACGTTATAACGTAATAGTATACAACGAAATACGTTATAACGTAATAGTATACAACGTTATACGTTATAACGTAATGCTACATAACGTTATACGTTATAACGTAATAGTATACAACGTTATACGTTATAACGTAATGCTATCTAACGTTATACGTTATAACGTAGTGCTACATAACGTTATACGTTATAACGTAATAGTGTAAAACGTTATACGTTATAACGTAATGCTACATAACGTCATACGTTATAAGGTAATAGGATATAACGTATAACGTTATATGGTAACAATATATAACGATATACGCTATAACGTAATGCTACATAACGTTATACGTTATAAGGTAACAGTATCTAACGTTATACGTTAGAACGTAATGCTACATAACGTTATACGATATAAGGTAATAGTATATAACGATATACGTTATAACGTAGTGCTACATAACGTTATACGTTATAAGGTAAGAGTTAATAACGTTATACGTTATTACGTAATGCTACATAACGTTGTACGTTATAAGGTAATAGTATATAACGTTATACGTTATAACGTAATAGTATAGAACGTTATACGTTATAACGTAATGCTACATAACGTTATACGTTATAAGGTACTAGTATACAACGTTATACGTTATAACCTAATGCTACATAACGTTATACGTTATAAGGTAATAGTATACAACGTATAACGTTATAAGGTAACAATATATAAGGATATACGTTATAACGTAATGCTACATAACGTTATACGTTATAACGTAATAGTATACAACGAAATACGTTATAACGTAATGCTACATAACGTTATACGTTATAAGGTAATAGTATATAACGTTATACGTTATAGCGTAATGCTACATAACGTTATACGTTATAAGGTAATAGTATATAACGTTATACGTTATAACGTAATGCTACATAACGTTATACGTTATAACGTAATAGTATACAACGTTATACGTTATAACGTAATGCTACATAACATTATAAGGTTATAGTATACAACGTTATATGTTATAGCATAATGCTACATTACGTTATACGTTATAACGTAATGCTACATAACGTTATACGTTATAAGCTAGTAGTATACAACGTTATACGTTATAACGTAATGCTACATAACGTTATACGTTATAACGTAATAGTATACAACGTTATACGTTATAACGTAATAGTATACAACGAAATACGTTATAACGTAATGCTACATAACGTTATACGTTATACGGTAATAGTATATAACGTTATACGTTATAGCGTAATGCTACATAACGTTATACGTTATAACGTAATAGTATACAACGTTACACGTTATAACGTAATGCTACATAACGTTATACGTTATAACGTAATAGTATACAACGTTATACGTTATAAGGTAATGCTATCTAACGTTATACGTTATAACGTAATAGTATACAACGTTATACGTAATAACGTAATGCTATCTAACGTTATACGTTATAACGTAATAGTATACAACGTTATACGTTATAACGTAATGCTACATAACATTATACGTTATAAGGTAGTAGTATACAACGTTATACGTTATAACGTAATGCTACATAACATTATACGTTATAAGGTTATAGTATACAACGTTATATGTTATAGCATAATGCTACATAACGTTATACGTTATAACGTAATAGTATACAACGTTATACGTTATAACGTAATAGTACACAACGAAATACGTTATAACGTAATGCTACATAACGTTATACGTTATAAGGTAATAGTATATAACGTATAACGTTATAAGGTAACAATATATAACGAAATACGTTATAACGTAATGCTACATAACGTTATACGTTATAAGGTAATAGTATATAACGTATAACGTTATAGGGTAACAATATATAACGAAATACGTTATAACGTAATGCTACATAACGTTATACGTTATAAGGTAAGCGTATATAACGTCATACGTTATGGCGTAATGCTACATAACATTATACGTTATAAGGTAATAGTATATAACGTTACACGTTATAGCGTAGTGCTACATAACGTTATACGTTATAACGTAATAGTATAAAACGTTATACGTTATAACGTAATGCTACATAACGTCATACGTTATAAGGTCATAGTATATAACGTATAACGTTATATGGTAACAATATATAACGATATACGTTATAACGTAATGCTACATAACGTTATACGTTATAAGGTAACAGTATATAACGTTATACGTTATAACGTAATAGTATACAACGAAATACGTTATAACGTAATGCTACATAACGTTATACGTTATAAGGTAATAGTATATAACGTGATACGTTATAGCGTAATGCTACATAACGTTATACGTTATAAGGTAATAGTATATAACATTATACGTTATAACGTAATGCTACATAACGTAATACGTTGTAAGGTAACAGTACATAGCGTTATACGATATAACGTAGTGCTACATAACGTTATACGTTATAAGGTAAGAGTATATAACGTTATACGTTATTACGTAATGCTACATAACGTTGTACGTTATAAGGTAATAGTATATAACGTTATACGTTATAACGTCGTGCTACATAACGTTATACGTTATAACGTAATAGTATAGAACGTTATACGTTATAACGTAATGCTACATAACGTTATACGTTATAACGTAATAGTATACAACGTTATACGTTATAACGTAATGCTACATAACGTTATACGTTATAACGTAATAGTATACAACGTTACACGTTATAACGTAATGCTACATAACGTTATACGTTATAACGTAATAGTATACAACGTTATACGTTATAAGGTAATGCTATCTAACGTTATACGTTATAAGGTAATGCTATCTAACGTTATACGTTATAACGTAATAGTATACAACGTTATACGTTATAAGGTAATGCTATCTAACGTTATACGTTATAACGTAATAGTATACAACGTTATACGTAATAACGTAATGCTATCTAACGTTATACGTTATAACGTAATAGTATACAACGTTATACGTTATAACGTAATGCTACATAACATTATACGTTATAAGGTAGTAGTATACAAAGTTATACGTTATAACGTAATGCTACATAACATTATACGTTATAAGGTTATAGTATACAACGTTATATGTTATAGCATAATGCTACATAACGTTATACGTTATAACGTAATAGTATACAACGTTATACGTTATAACGTAATAGTACACAACGAAATACGTTATAACGTAATGCTACATAACGTTATACGTTATATGGTAATAGTATATAACGTTATACGTTATAGCGTAATGCTACATAACGTTATACGTTATAAGGTAATAGTATATAACATTATACGTTATAACGTAATGCTACATAACGTAATACGTTGTAAGGTAACAGTACATAGCGTTATACGATATAACGTAGTGCTACATAACGTTATACGTTATAAGGTAAGAGTATATAACGTTATACGTTATTACGTAATGCTACATAACGTTGTACGTTATAAGGTAATAGTATATAACGTTATACGTTATAACGTCGTGCTACATAACGTTATACGTTATAACGTAATAGTATAGAACGTTATACGTTATAACGTAATGCTACATAACGTTATACGTTATAACGTAATAGTATACAACGTTATACGTTATAACGTAATGCTACATAACGTTATACGTTATAACGTAATAGTATACAACGTTACACGTTATAACGTAATGCTACATAACGTTATACGTTATAACGTAATAGTATACAACGTTATACGTTATAAGGCAATGCTATCTAACGTTATACGTTATAAGGTAATGCTATCTAACGTTATACGTTATAACGTAATAGTATACAACGTTATACGTTATAAGGTAATGCTATCTAACGTTATACGTTATAACGTAATAGTATACAACGTTATACGTAATAACGTAATGCTATCTAACGTTATACGTTATAACGTAATAGTATACAACGTTATACGTTATAACGTAATGCTACATAACATTATACGTTATAAGGTAGTAGTATACAAAGTTATACGTTATAACGTAATGCTACATAACATTATACGTTATAAGGTTATAGTATACAACGTTATATGTTATAGCATAATGCTACATAACGTTATACGTTATAACGTAATAGTATACAACGTTATACGTTATAACGTAATAGTACACAACGAAATACGTTATAACGTAATGCTACATAACGTTATACGTTATATGGTAATAGTATATAACGTTATACGTTATAGCGTAATGCTACATAACGTTATACGTTATAACGTAATAGTATACAACGTTATACGTTATAACGTAATAGTATACAACGTTATACGTAATAACGTAATGCTATCTAACGTTATACGTTATAACGTAATAGTATACAACGTTATACGTTATAACGTAATGCTACATATCGTTATACGTTATAACATAATAGTATACAACGTTATACGTTATAACATAATGCTACATAACGTTATACGTTATAACGTCATAGTATACAACGTTATACGTTATAACGTAATGCTACATAACATTATACGTTATAAGGTTATAGTATACAACGTTATATGTTATAGCATAATGCTACATAACGTTATACGTTATTACGTAATGCTACATAACGTTATACGTTATAAGGTAGTAGTATACAACGTTATACGTTATAGTGTAATGCTACATAACGTTATACGTTATAAGGTAATAGTATATAACGTTATACGTTATAACGTAATGCTACATAACGTAATACGTTATAAGGTAACAGTATACAACGTTATACGTTATAACCTAAGGCTACATAACGTTATACGTTATAAGGTAATAGTATACAACGTATAACGTTATAAGGTAACAATATATAAGGATATACGTTATAACGTAATGCTACATAACGTTATACGTTATAACGTAATAGTATACAACGAAATACGTTATAACGTAATGCTACATAACGTTATACGTTATAAGGTAATAGTATATAACGTTATACGTTATAGCGTAATGCTACATAACGTTATACGTTATAAGGTAATTGTATATAACGTTATACGTTATAACGTAATGCTACATAACGTAATACGTTATAAGGTAACAGTACATAGCGTTATACGATATAACGTAGTGCTACATAACGTTATACGTTATAACGTGGTGCTACATAACGTTATACGTTATAACGTCGTGCTACATAACGTTATACGTTATAACGTAATAGTATACAACGTTATACGTTATAACGTAATGCTACATAACGTTATACGTTATAACGTAATAGTATACAACGTTATACGTTATAACGTAATGCTACATAACGTTATACGTTATAAGGTAATAGTATATAACGTATAACGTTATAAGGTAACAATATATAACGATATACGTTATAACGTAATGCTACATAACGTTATACGTTATAAGGTAACAGTATATAACGTTATACGTTATAACGTAATAGTATACAACGAAATACGTTATAACGTAATGCTACATAACGTTATACGTTATAAGGTAATAGTATATAACGTTATACGTTATAGCGTAATGCTACATAACGTTATACGTTATAAGGTAATAGTATATAACATTATACGATATAACGTAGTGCTACATAACGTTATACGTTATAACGTGGTGCTACATAACGTTATACGTTATAACGTCGTGCTACATAACGTTATACGTTATAACGTAATAGTATACAACGTTATACGTTATAACGTAATGGTACATAACGTTATACGTTATAAGGTAATAGTATATAACGTATAACGTTATAAGGTAACAATATATAACGATATACGTTATAACGTAATGCTACATAACGTTATACGTTATAAGGTAACAGTATATAACGTTATACGTTATAACGTAATAGTATACAACGAAATACGTTATAACGTAATGCTACATAACGTTATACGTTATAAGGTAATAGTATATAACGTTATACGTTATAGCGTAATGCTACATAACGTTATACGTTATAAGGTAATAGTATATAACATTATACGATATAACGTAGTGCTACATAACGTTATACGTTATAACGTGGTGCTACATAACGTTATACGTTATAACGTCGTGCTACATAACGTTATACGTTATAACGTAATAGTATACAACGTTACACGTTATAACGTAATGCTACATAACGTTATACGTTATAACGTAATAATATACAACGTTATACGTTATAAGGTAATGCTATCTAACGTTATACGTTATAACGTAATAGTATACAACGTTATACGTTATAAGGTAATGCTATCTAACGTTATACGTTATAACGTAATAGTATACAACGTTATACGTAATAACGTAATGCTATCTAACGTTATACGTTATAACGTAATAGTATACAACGTTATACGTTATAACGTAATGCTACATAACATACGTTATAAGGTAGTAGTATACAACGTTATACGTTATAACGTAATGCTACATATCATTATACGTTATAAGGTTATAGTATACAACGTTATATGTTATAGCATAATGCTACATAACGTTATACGTTATAACGTAATAGTATACAACGTTATACGTTATAACGTAATAGTACACAACGAAATACGTTATAACGTAATGCTACATAACGTTATACGTTATATGGTAATAGTATATAACGTTATACGTTATAGCGTAATGCTACATGACGTTATACGTTATAACGTAATAGTATACAACGTTATACGTTATAACGTAATAGTATACAACGTTATACGTAATAACGTAATGCTATCTAACGTTATACGTTATAACGTAATAGTATACAACGTTATACGTTATAACGTAATGCTACATATCGTTATACGTTATAACATAATAGTATACAACGTTATACGTTATAACATAATGCTACATAACGTTATACGTTATAACGTAATAGTATACAACGTTATACGTTATAACGTAATGCTACATAACATTATACGTTATAAGGTTATAGTATACAACGTTATATGTTATAGCATAATGCTACATAACGTTATACGTTATTACGTAATGCTACATAACGTTATACGTTATAAGGTAGTAGTATACAACGTTATACGTTATAACGTAATGCTACATAACGTTATACGTTATAAGGTAAGCGTATATAACGTCATACGTTATGGCGTAATGCTACATAACATTATACGTTATAAGGTAATAGTATATAACGTTACACGTTATAGCGTAGTGCTACATAACGTTATACGTTATAACGTAATAGTATAAAACGTTATACGTTATAACGTAATGCTACATAACGTCATACGTTATAAGGTAATAGTATATAACGTATAACGTTATATGGTAACAATATATAACGATATACGTTATAACGTAATGCTACATAACGTTATACGTTATAAGGTAACAGTATATAACGTTATACGTTATAACGTAATAGTATACAACGAAATACGTTATAACGTAATGCTACATAACGTTATACGTTATAAGGTAATAGTATATAACGTTATACGTTATAGCGTAATGCTACATAACGTTATACGTTATAAGGTAATAGTATATAACATTATACGTTATAACGTAATGCTACATAACGTAATACGTTGTAAGGTAACAGTACATAGCGTTATACGATATAACGTAGTGCTACATAACGTTATACGTTATAAGGTAAGAGTATATAACGTTATACGTTATTACGTAATGCTACATAACGTTGTACGTTATAAGGTAATAGTATATAACGTTATACGTTATAACGTAGTGCTACATAACGTTATACGTTATATGGTAATAGTATATAACGTTATACGTTATAGCGTAATGCTACATAACGTTATACGTTATAACGTAATAGTATACAACGTTATACGTTATAACGTAATAGTATACAACGTTATACGTAATAGCGTAATGCTATCTAACGTTATACGTTATAACGTAATAGTATACAACGTTATACGTTATAACGTAATGCTACATAACATTATACGTTATAAGGTAGTAGTATACAACGTTATACGTTATAACGTAATGCTACATAACATTATACGTTATAAGGTTATAGTATACAACGTTATATGTTATAGCATAATGCTACATAACGTTATACGTTATAACGTAATAGTATACAACGTTATACGTTATAACGTAATAGTATACAACGTTATACGTAATAACGTAATGCTATCTAACGTTATACGTTATAACGTAATAGTATACAACGTTATACGTTATAACGTAATGCTACATAACATTATACGTTATAAGGTAGTAGTATACAACGTTATACGTTATAACGTAATGCTACATAACATTATACGTTATAAGGTAGTAGTATACAACGTTATACGTTATAACGTAATGCTACATATCATTATACGTTATAAGGTTATAGTATACAACGTTATATGTTATAGCATAATGCTACATAACGTTATAAGTTATAACGTAATAGTATACAACGTTATACGTTATAACGTAATAGTACACAACGAAATACGTTATAACGTAATGCTACATAACGTTATACGTTATATGGTAATAGTATATAACGTTATACGTTATAGCGTAATGCTACATAACGTTATACGTTATAACGTAATAGTATACAACGTTATACGTTATAACGTAATAGTATACAACGTTATACGTAATAACGTAATGCTATCTAACGTTATACGTTATAACGTAATAGTATACAACGTTATACGTTATAACGTAATGCTACATATCGTTATACGTTATAACATAATAGTATACAACGTTATACGTTATAACATAATGCTACATAACGTTATACGTTATAACGTAATAGTATACAACGTTATACGTTATAACGTAATGCTACATAACATTATACGTTATAAGGTTATAGTATACAACGTTATATGTTATAGCATAATGCTACATAACGTTATACGTTATTACGTAATGCTACATAACGTTATACGTTATAAGGTAGTAGTATACAACGTTATACGTTATAACGTAATGCTACATAACGTTATACGTTATAAGGTAAGCGTATATAACGCCATACGTTATGGCGTAATGCTACATAACATTATACGTTATAAGGTAATAGTATATAACGTTACACGTTATAGCGTAGTGCTACATAACGTTATACGTTATAACGTAATAGTATAAAACGTTATACGTTATAACGTAATGCTACATAACGTCATACGTTATAAGGTAATAGTATATAACGTATAACGTTATATGGTAACAATATATAACGATATACGTTATAACGTAATGCTACATAACGTTATACGTTATAAGGTAACAGTATATAACGTTATACGTTATAACGTAATAGTATACAACGAAATACGTTATAACGTAATGCTACATAACGTTATACGTTATAAGGTAATAGTATATAACGTTATACGTTATAGCGTAATGCTACATAACGTTATACGTTATAAGGTAATAGTATATAACATTATACGTTATAACGTAATGCTACATAACGTAATACGTTGTAAGGTAACAGTACATAGCGTTATACGATATAACGTAGTGCTACATAACGTTATACGTTATAAGGTAAGAGTATATAACGTTATACGTTATTACGTAATGCTACATAACGTTGTACGTTATAAGGTAATAGTATATAACGTTATACGTTATAACGTAGTGCTACATAACGTTATACGTTATATGGTAATAGTATATAACGTTATACGTTATAGCGTAATGCTACATAACGTTATACGTTATAACGTAATAGTATACAACGTTATACGTTATAACGTAATAGTATACAACGTTATACGTAATAACGTAATGCTATCTAACGTTATACGTTATAACGTAATAGTATACAACGTTATACGTTATAACGTAATGCTACATAACATTATACGTTATAAGGTAGTAGTATACAACGTTATACGTTATAACGTAATGCTACATAACATTATACGTTATAAGGTTATAGTATACAACGTTATATGTTATAGCATAATGCTACATAACGTTATACGTTATAACGTAATAGTATACAACGTTATACGTTATAACGTAATAGTACACAACGAAATACGTTATAACGTAATGCTACATAACGTTATACGTTATATGGTAATAGTATATAACGTTATACGTTATAGCGTAATGCTACATAACGTTATACGTTATAACGTAATAGTATACAACGTTATACGTTATAACGTAATAGTATACAACGTTATACGTAATAACGTAATGCTATCTAACGTTATACGTTATAACGTAATAGTATACAACGTTATACGTTATAACGTAATGCTACATAACATTATACGTTATAAGGTAGTAGTATACAACGTTATACGTTATAACGTAATGCTACATAACATTATACGTTATAAGGTTATAGTATACAACGTTATATGTTATAGCATAATGCTACATAACGTTATACGTTATAACGTAATAGTATACAACGTTATACGTAATAGCGTAATGCTATCTAACGTTATACGTTATAACGTAATAGTATACAACGTTATACGTTATAACGTAATGCTACATAACATTATACGTTATAAGGTAGTAGTATACAACGTTATACGTTATAACGTAATGCTACATAACATTATACGTTATAAGGTTATAGTATACAACGTTATATGTTATAGCATAATGCTACATAACGTTATACGTTATAACGTAATAGTATACAACGTTATACGTTATAACGTAATAGTATACAACGTTATACGTAATAACGTAATGCTATCTAACGTTATACGTTATAACGTAATAGTATACAACGTTATACGTTATAACGTAATGCTACATAACATTATACGTTATAAGGTAGTAGTATACAACGTTATACGTTATAACGTAATGCTACATAACATTATACGTTATAAGGTAGTAGTATACAACGTTATACGTTATAACGTAATGCTACATATCATTATACGTTATAAGGTTATAGTATACAACGTTATATGTTATAGCATAATGCTACATAACGTTATAAGTTATAACGTAATAGTATACAACGTTATACGTTATAACGTAATAGTACACAACGAAATACGTTATAACGTAATGCTACATAACGTTATACGTTATATGGTAATAGTATATAACGTTATACGTTATAGCGTAATGCTACATAACGTTATACGTTATAACGTAATAGTATACAACGTTATACGTTATAACGTAATAGTATACAACGTTATACGTAATAACGTAATGCTATCTAACGTTATACGTTATAACGTAATAGTATACAACGTTATACGTTATAACGTAATGCTACATATCGTTATACGTTATAACATAATAGTATACAACGTTATACGTTATAACATAATGCTACATAACGTTATACGTTATAACGTAATAGTATACAACGTTATACGTTATAACGTAATGCTACATAACATTATACGTTATAAGGTTATAGTATACAACGTTATATGTTATAGCATAATGCTACATAACGTTATACGTTATTACGTAATGCTACATAACGTTATACGTTATAAGGTAGTAGTATACAACGTTATACGTTATAACGTAATGCTACATAACGTTATACGTTATAAGGTAAGCGTATATAACGCCATACGTTATGGCGTAATGCTACATAACATTATACGTTATAAGGTAATAGTATATAACGTTACACGTTATAGCGTAGTGCTACATAACGTTATACGTTATAACGTAATAGTATAAAACGTTATACGTTATAACGTAATGCTACATAACGTCATACGTTATAAGGTAATAGTATATAACGTATAACGTTATATGGTAACAATATATAACGATATACGTTATAACGTAATGCTACATAACGTTATACGTTATAAGGTAACAGTATATAACGTTATACGTTATAACGTAATAGTATACAACGAAATACGTTATAACGTAATGCTACATAACGTTATACGTTATAAGGTAATAGTATATAACGTTATACGTTATAGCGTAATGCTACATAACGTTATACGTTATAAGGTAATAGTATATAACATTATACGTTATAACGTAATGCTACATAACGTAATACGTTGTAAGGTAACAGTACATAGCGTTATACGATATAACGTAGTGCTACATAACGTTATACGTTATAAGGTAAGAGTATATAACGTTATACGTTATTACGTAATGCTACATAACGTTGTACGTTATAAGGTAATAGTATATAACGTTATACGTTATAACGTAGTGCTACATAACGTTATACGTTATATGGTAATAGTATATAACGTTATACGTTATAGCGTAATGCTACATAACGTTATACGTTATAACGTAATAGTATACAACGTTATACGTTATAACGTAATAGTATACAACGTTATACGTAATAACGTAATGCTATCTAACGTTATACGTTATAACGTAATAGTATACAACGTTATACGTTATAACGTAATGCTACATAACATTATACGTTATAAGGTAGTAGTATACAACGTTATACGTTATAACGTAATGCTACATAACATTATACGTTATAAGGTTATAGTATACAACGTTATATGTTATAGCATAATGCTACATAACGTTATACGTTATAACGTAATAGTATACAACGTTATACGTTATAACGTAATAGTACACAACGAAATACGTTATAACGTAATGCTACATAACGTTATACGTTATATGGTAATAGTATATAACGTTATACGTTATAGCGTAATGCTACATAACGTTATACGTTATAACGTAATAGTATACAACGTTATACGTTATAACGTAATAGTATACAACGTTATACGTAATAACGTAATGCTATCTAACGTTATACGTTATAACGTAATAGTATACAACGTTATACGTTATAACGTAATGCTACATAACATTATACGTTATAAGGTAGTAGTATACAACGTTATACGTTATAACGTAATGCTACATAACATTATACGTTATAAGGTTATAGTATACAACGTTATATGTTATAGCATAATGCTACATAACGTTATACGTTATAACGTAATAGTATACAACGTTATACGTTATAACGTAATAGTACACAACGAAATACGTTATAACGTAATGCTACATAACGTTATACGTTATATGGTAATAGTATATAACGTTATACGTTATAGCGTAATGCTACATAACGTTATACGTTATAACGTAATAGTATACAACGTTATACGTTATAACGTAATAGTATACAACGTTATACGTAATAACGTAATGCTATCTAACGTTATACGTTATAACGTAATAGTATACAACGTTATACGTTATAACGTAATGCTACATATCGTTATACGTTATAACATAATAGTATACAACGTTATACGTTATAACGTAATGCTACATAACGTTATACGTTATAACGTAATAGTATACAACGTTATACGTTATAACGTAATGCTACATAACATTATACGTTATAAGGTTATAGTATACAACGTTATATGTTATAGCATAATGCTACATAACGTTCTACGTTATTACGTAATGCTACATAACGTTATACGTTATAAGGTAGTAGTATACAACGTTATACGTTATAGTGTAATGCTACATAACGTTATACGTTATAAGGTAATAGTATATAACGTTATACGTTATAACGTAATGCTACATAACGTAATACGTTATAAGGTAACAGTATACAACGTTATACGTTATAACCTAAGGCTACATAACGTTATACGTTATAAGGTAATAGTGTACAACGTATAACGTTATAAGGTAACAATATATAAGGATATACGTTATAACGTAATGCTACATAACGTTATACGTTATAACGTAATAGTATACAACAAAGTACGTTATAACGTAATGCTACATAACGTTATACGTTATAAGGTAATAGTATATAACGTTATACATTATAGCGTAATGCTACATAACGTTACACGTTATAAGGTAATTGTATATAACGATATACGTTATAACGTAATGCTACATATCGTAATACGTTATAATGTAACAGTACATAGCGTTATACGATATAACGTAGTGCTACATAACGTTATACGTTATAACGTGGTGCTACATAACGTTATACGTTATAACGTCGTGCTACATAACGTTATACGTTATAACGTAATAGTATACAACGTTATACGTTATAACGTAATGCTACATAACGTTATACGTTATAACGTAATAGTATACAACGTTATACGTTATAACGTAATGCTACATAACATTATACGTTATAAGGTTATAGTATACAACGTTATATGTTATAGCATAATGCTACATTACGTTATACGTTATAACGTAATGCTACATGACGTTATACGTTATAACGTACTTGTATACAACGTTATACGTTATAACGTCGTGCTACATAACGTTATACGTTATAACGTAATAGTATACAACGTTATACGTTATAACGTAATGCTACATAACGTTATACGTTATAACGTAATAGTATACAACGTTATACGTTATAACGTAATGCTACATATCGTTATACGTTATAACGTAATAGTATACAACGTTATACGTTATAACGTAATGCTACATAACGTTATACGTTATAAGGTAATGGTATACAACGTTATACGTTATAACGTAATAGTATACAACGATATACGTTACAACGTAATGCTACATAACGTTATACGTTATAAGGTAATAGTATATAACGTTATACGTTATAGCGTAATGCTACATAACGTTATACGTTATAAGGTAATAGTATATAACATTATACGTTATAACGTAATGCTACATAACGTAATACGTTGTAAGGTAACAGTACATAGCGTTATACGATATAACGTAGTGCTACATAACGTTATACGTTATAAGGTAAGAGTATATAACGTTATACGTTATTACGTAATGCTACATAACGTTGTACGTTATAAGGTAATAGTATATAACGTTATACGTTATAACGTAGTGCTACATAACGTTATACGTTATAACGTAATAGTATAGAACGTTATACGTTATAACGTAATGCTACATAACGTTATACGTTATAACGTAATAGTATACAACGTTATACGTTATAACGTAATGCTACATAACGTTATACGTTATAACGTAATAGTATACAACGTTACACGTTATAACGTAATGCTACATAACGTTATACGTTGTAACGTCGTGCTACGTAACGTTATACGTTATAACGTAATAGTATACAACGTTATACGTTATAACGTAATGCTACATAACGTTATACGTTATAAGGTAATAGTATATAACGTATAACGTTATAAGGTAACAATATATAACGAAATACGTTATAACGTAATGCTACATAACGTTATACGTTATAAGGTAAGCGTATATAACGTCATACGTTATGGCGTAATGCTACATAACATTATACGTTATAAGGTAATAGTATATAACGTTACACGTTATAGCGTAGTGCTACATAACGTTATACGTTATAACGTAATAGTATAAAACGTTATACGTTATAACGTAATGCTACATAACGTCATACGTTATAAGGTCATAGTATATAACGTATAACGTTATATGGTAACAATATATAACGATATACGTTATAACGTAATGCTACATAACGTTATACGTTATAAGGTAACAGTATATAACGTTATACGTTATAACGTAATAGTATACAACGAAATACGTTATAACGTAATGCTACATAACGTTATACGTTATAAGGTAATAGTATATAATGTTATACGTTATAGCGTAATGCTACATAACGTTATACGTTATAAGGTAATAGTATATAACATTATACGTTATAACGTAATGCTACATAACGTAATACGTTGTAAGGTAACAGTACATAGCGTTATACGATATAACGTAGTGCTACATAACGTTATACGTTATAAGGTAAGAGTATATAACGTTATACGTTATTACGTAATGCTACATAACGTTGTACGTTATAAGGTAATAGTATATAACGTTATACGTTATAACGTCGTGCTACATAACGTTATACGTTATAACGTAATAGTATAGAACGTTATACGTTATAACGTAATGCTACATAACGTTATACGTTATAACGTAATAGTATACAACGTTATACGTTATAACGTAATGCTACATAACGTTATACGTTATAACGTAATAGTATACAACGTTACACGTTATAACGTAATGCTACATAACGTTATACGTTATAACGTAATAGTATACAACGTTATACCTTATAAGGTAATGCTATCTAACGTTATACGTTATAAGGTAATGCTATCTAACGTTATACGTTATAACGTAATAGTATACAACGTTATACGTTATAAGGTAATGCTATCTAACGTTATACGTTATAACGTAATAGTATACAACGTTATACGTAATAACGTAATGCTATCTAACGTTATACGTTATAACGTAATAGTATACAACGTTATACGTTATAACGTAATGCTACATATCGTTATACGTTATAACATAATAGTATACAACGTTATACGTTATAACATAATGCTACATAACGTTATACGTTATAACGTAATAGTATACAACGTTATACGTTATAACGTAATGCTACATAACATTATACGTTATAAGGTTATAGTATACAACGTTATATGTTATAGCATAATGCTACATAACGTTATACGTTATTACGTAATGCTACATAACGTTATACGATATAAGGTAGTAGTATACAACGTTATACGTTATAGTGTAATGCTACATAACGTTATACGTTATAAGGTAATAGTATATAACGTTATACGTTATAACGTAATGCTACATAACGTAATACGTTATAAGGTAACATTATACAACGTTATACGTTATAACCTAAGGCTACATAACGTTATACGTTATAAGGTAATAGTATACAACGTATAACGTTATAAGGTAACAATATATAAGGATATACGTTATAACGTAATGCTACATAACGTTATACGTTATAACGTAATAGTATACAACGAAATACGTTATAACGTAATGCTACATAACGTTATACGTTATAAGGTAATAGTATATAACGTTATACGTTATAGCGTAATGCTACATAACGTTATACGTTATAAGGTAATTGTATATAACGTTATACGTTATAACGTAATGCTACATAACGTAATACGTTATAAGGTAACAGTACATAGCGTTATACGATATAACGTAGTGCTACATAACGTTATACGTTATAACGTGGTGCTACATAACGTTATACGTTATAACGTCGTGCTACATAACGTTATACGTTATAACGTAATAGTATACAACGTTATACGTTATAACGTAATGCTACATAACGTTATACGTTATAACGTAATAGTATACAACGTTATACGTTATAACGTAATGCTACATAACGTTATACGTTATAAGGTAATAGTATATAACGTATAACGTTATAAGGTAACAATATATAACGATATACGTTATAACGTAATGCTACATAACGTTATACGTTATAAGGTAACAGTATATAACGTTATACGTTATAACGTAATAGTATACAACGAAATACGTTATAACGTAATGCTACATAACGTTATACGTTATAAGGTAATAGTATATAACGTTATACGTTATAGCGTAATGCTACATAACGTTATACGTTATAAGGTAATAGTATATAACATTATACGATATAACGTAGTGCTACATAACGTTATACGTTATAACGTGGTGCTACATAACGTTATACGTTATAACGTCGTGCTACATAACGTTATACGTTATAACGTAATAGTATACAACGTTATACGTTATAACGTAATGCTACATAACGTTATACGTTATAACGTAATAGTATACAACGTTATACGTTATAACGTAATGCTACATAACGCTATACGTTATAACGTAATAGTATACAACGTTATACGTTATAACGTAATGCTACATAACGTTATACGTTATAACGTAATAGTATACAACGTTACACGTTATAACGTAATGCTACATAACGTTATACGTTATAACGTAATAATATACAACGTTATACGTTATAAGGTAATGCTATCTAACGTTATACGTTATAACGTAATAGTATACAACGTTATACGTTATAAGGTAATGCTATCTAACGTTATACGTTATAACGTAATAGTATACAACGTTATACGTAATAACGTAATGCTATCTAACGTTATACGTTATAACGTAATAGTATACAACGTTATACGTTATAACGTAATGCTACATAACATTATACGTTATAAGGTAGTAGTATACAACGTTATACGTTATAACGTAATGCTACATATCATTATACGTTATAAGGTTATAGTATACAACGTTATATGTTATAGCATAATGCTACATAACGTTATACGTTATAACGTAATAGTATACAACGTTATACGTTATAACGTAATAGTATACAACGTTATACGTAATAACGTAATGCTATCTAACGTTATACGTTATAACGTAATAGTATACAACGTTATACGTTATAACGTAATGCTACATATCGTTATACGTTATAACATAATAGTATACAACGTTATACGTTATAACATAATGCTACATAACGTTATACGTTATAACGTAATAGTATACAACGTTATACGTTATAACGTAATGCTACATAACATTATACGTTATAAGGTTATAGTATACAACGTTATATGTTATAGCATAATGCTACATAACGTTATACGTTATTACGTAATGCTACATAACGTTATACGTTATAAGGTAGTAGTATACAACGTTATACGTTATAGTGTAATGCTACATAACGTTATACGTTATAAGGTAATAGTATATAACGTTATACGTTATAACGTAATGCTACATAACGTAATACGTTATAAGGTAACAGTATACAACGTTATACGTTATAACCTAAGGCTACATAACGTTATACGTTATAAGGTAATAGTATACAACGTATAACGTTATAAGGTAACAATATATAAGGATATACGTTATAACGTAATGCTACATAACGTTATACGTTATAACGTAATAGTATACAACGAAATACGTTATAACGTAATGCTACATAACGTTATACGTTATAAGGTAATAGTATATAACGTTATACGTTATAGCGTAATGCTACATAACGTTATACGTTATAAGGTAATTGTATATAACGTTATACGTTATAACGTAATGCTACATAACGTAATACGTTATAAGGTAACAGTACATAGCGTTATACGATATAACGTAGTGCTACATAACGTTATACGTTATAACGTGGTGCTACATAACGTTATACGTTATAACGTCGTGCTACATAACGTTATACGTTATAACGTAATAGTATACAACGTTATACGTTATAACGTAATGCTACATAACGTTATACGTTATAACGTAATAGTATACAACGTTATACGTTATAACGTAATGCTACATAACGTTATACGTTATAAGGTAATAGTATATAACGTATAACGTTATAAGGTAACAATATATAACGATATACGTTATAACGTAATGCTACATAACGTTATACGTTATAAGGTAACAGTATATAACGTTATACGTTATAACGTAATAGTATACAACGAAATACGTTATAACGTAATGCTACATAACGTTATACGTTATAAGGTAATAGTATATAACGTTATACGTTATAGCGTAATGCTACATAACGTTATACGTTATAAGGTAATAGTATATAACATTATACGATATAACGTAGTGCTACATAACGTTATACGTTATAACGTGGTGCTACATAACGTTATACGTTATAACGTCGTGCTACATAACGTTATACGTTATAACGTAATAGTATACAACGTTATACGTTATAACGTAATGCTACATAACGTTATACGTTATAACGTAATAGTATACAACGTTATACGTTATAACGTAATGCTACATAACGTTATACGTTATAACGTAATAGTATACAACGTTATACGTTATAACGTAATGCTACATAACGTTATACGTTATAACCTAATAGTATACAACGTTACACGTTATAACGTAATGCTACATAACGTTATACGTTATAACGTAATAATATACAACGTTATACGTTATAAGGTAATGCTATCTAACGTTATACGTTATAACGTAATAGTATACAACGTTATACGTTATAAGGTAATGCTATCTAACGTTATACGTTATAACGTAATAGTATACAACGTTATACGTAATAACGTAATGCTATCTAACGTTATACGTTATAACGTAATAGTATACAACGTTATACGTTATAACGTAATGCTACATAACATTATACGTTATAAGGTAGTAGTATACAACGTTATACGTTATAACGTAATGCTACATATCATTATACGTTATAAGGTTATAGTATACAACGTTATATGTTATAGCATAATGCTACATAACGTTATACGTTATTACGTAATGCTACATAACGTTATACGATATAAGGTAGTAGTATACAACGTTATACGTTATAGTGTAATGCTACATAACGTTATACGTTATAAGGTAATAGTATATAACGTTATACGTTATAACGTAATGCTACATAACGTAATACGTTATAAGGTAACATTATACAACGTTATACGTTATAACCTAAGGCTACATAACGTTATACGTTATAAGGTAATAGTATACAACGTATAACGTTATAAGGTAACAATATATAAGGATATACGTTATAACGTAATGCTACATAACGTTATACGTTATAACGTAATAGTATACAACGAAATACGTTATAACGTAATGCTACATAACGTTATACGTTATAAGGTAATAGTATATAACGTTATACGTTATAGCGTAATGCTACATAACGTTATACGTTATAAGGTAATTGTATATAACGTTATACGTTATAACGTAATGCTACATAACGTAATACGTTATAAGGTAACAGTACATAGCGTTATACGATATAACGTAGTGCTACATAACGTTATACGTTATAACGTGGTGCTACATAACGTTATACGTTATAACGTCGTGCTACATAACGTTATACGTTATAACGTAATAGTATACAACGTTATACGTTATAACGTAATGCTACATAACGTTATACGTTATAACGTAATAGTATACAACGTTATACGTTATAACGTAATGCTATATAACGTTATACGTTATAAGGTAATAGTATATAACGTATAACGTTATAAGGTAATAATATATAACGATATACGTTATAACGTAATGCTACATAACGTTATACGTTATAAGGTAACAGTATATAACGTTATACGTTATAACGTAATAGTATACAACGAAATACGTTATAACGTAATGCTACATAACGTTATACGTTATAAGGTAATAGTATATAACGTTATACGTTATAGCGTAATGCTACATAACGTTATACGTTATAAGGTAATAGTATATAACATTATACGATATAACGTAGTGCTACATAACGTTATACGTTATAACGTGGTGCTACATAACGTTATACGTTATAACGTCGTGCTACATAACGTTATACGTTATAACGTAATAGTATACAACGTTATACGTTATAACGTAATGCTACATAACGTTATACGTTATAACGTAATAGTATACAACGTTATACGTTATAACGTAATGCTACATAACGTTATACGTTATAACGTAATAGTATACAACGTTATACGTTATAACGTAATGCTACATAACGTTATACGTTATAACGTAATAGTATACAACGTTACACGTTATAACGTAATGCTACATAACGTTATACGTTATAACGTAATAATATACAACGTTATACGTTATAAGGTAATGCTATCTAACGTTATACGTTATAACGTAATAGTATACAACGTTATACGTTATAAGGTAATGCTATCTAACGTTATACGTTATAACGTAATAGTATACAACGTTATACGTAATAACGTAATGCTATCTAACGTTATACGTTATAACGTAATAGTATACAACGTTATACGTTATAACGTAATGCTACATAACATTATACGTTATAAGGTAGTAGTATACAACGTTATACGTTATAACGTAATGCTACATATCATTATACGTTATAAGGTTATAGTATACAACGTTATATGTTATAGCATAATGCTACATAACGTTATACGTTATAACGTAATAGTATACAACGTTATACGTTATAACGTAATAGTATACAACGTTATACGTAATAACGTAATGCTATCTAACGTTATACGTTATAACGTAATAGTATACAACGTTATACGTTATAACGTAATGCTACATATCGTTATACGTTATAACATAATAGTATACAACGTTATACGTTATAACATAATGCTACATAACGTTATACGTTATAACGTAATAGTATACAACGTTATACGTTATAACGTAATGCTACATAACATTATACGTTATAAGGTTATAGTATACAACGTTATATGTTATAGCATAATGCTACATAACGTTATACGTTATTACGTAATGCTACATAACGTTATACGTTATAAGGTAGTAGTATACAACGTTATACGTTATAGTGTAATGCTACATAACGTTATACGTTATAAGGTAATAGTATATAACGTTATACGTTATAACGTAATGCTACATAACGTAATACGTTATAAGGTAACAGTATACAACGTTATACGTTATAACCTAAGGCTACATAACGTTATACGTTATAAGGTAATAGTATACAACGTATAACGTTATAAGGTAACAATATATAAGGATATACGTTATAACGTAATGCTACATAACGTTATACGTTATAACGTAATAGTATACAACGAAATACGTTATAACGTAACGCTACATAACGTTATACGTTATAAGGTAATAGTATATAACGTTATACGTTATAGCGTAATGCTACATAACGTTATACGTTATAAGGTAATTGTATATAACGTTATACGTTATAACGTAATGCTACATAACGTAATACGTTATAAGGTAACAGTACATAGCGTTATACGATATAACGTAGTGCTACATAACGTTATACGTTATAACGTGGTGCTACATAACGTTATACGTTATAACGTCGTGCTACATAACGTTATACGTTATAACGTAATAGTATACAACGTTATACGTTATAACGTAATGCTACATAACGTTATACGTTATAACGTAATAGTATACAACGTTATACGTTATAACGTAATGCTACATAACGTTATACGTTATAAGGTAATAGTATATAACGTATAACGTTATAAGGTAACAATATATAACGATATACGTTATAACGTAATGCTACATAACGTTATACGTTATAAGGTAACAGTATATAACGTTATACGTTATAACGTAATAGTATACAACGAAATACGTTATAACGTAATGCTACATAACGTTATACGTTATAAGGTAATAGTATATAACGTTATACGTTATAGCGTAATGCTACATAACGTTATACGTTATAAGGTAATAGTATATAACATTATACGATATAACGTAGTGCTACATAACGTTATACGTTATAACGTGGTGCTACATAACGTTATACGTTATAACGTCGTGCTACATAACGTTATACGTTATAACGTAATAGTATACAACGTTATACGTTATAACGTAATGCTACATAACGTTATACGTTATAACGTAATAGTATACAACGTTATACGTTATAACGTAATGCTACATAACGTTATACGTTATAACGTAATAGTATACAACGTTATACGTTATAACGTAATGCTACATAACGTTATACGTTATAACCTAATAGTATACAACGTTACACGTTATAACGTAATGCTACATAACGTTATACGTTATAACGTAATAATATACAACGTTATACGTTATAAGGTAATGCTATCTAACGTTATACGTTATAACGTAATAGTATACAACGTTATACGTTATAAGGTAATGCTATCTAACGTTATACGTTATAACGTAATATGATACAACGTTATACGTAATAACGTAATGCTATCTAACGTTATACGTTATAACGTAATAGTATACAACGTTATACGTTATAACGTAATGCTACATAACATTATACGTTATAAGGTAGTAGTATACAACGTTATACGTTATAACGTAATGCTACATATCATTATACGTTATAAGGTTATAGTATACAACGTTATATGTTATAGCATAATGCTACATAACGTTATACGTTATAACGTAATAGTATACAACGTTATACGTTATAACGTAATAGTACACAACGAAATACGTTATAACGTAATGCTACATAACGTTATACGTTATATGGTAATAGTATATAACGTTATACGTTATAGCGTAATGCTACATAACGTTATACGTTATAACGTAATAGTATACAACGTTATACGTTATAACGTAATAGTATACAACGTTATACGTAATAACGTAATGCTATCTAACGTTATACGTTATAACGTAATAGTATACAACGTTATACGTTATAACGTATTGCTACATATCGTTATACGTTATAACATAATAGTATACAACGTTATACGTTATAACATAATGCTACATAACGTTATACGTTATAACGTAATAGTATACAACGTTATACGTTATAACGTAATGCTACATAACATTATACGTTATAAGGTTATAGTATACAACGTTATATGTTATAGCATAATGCTACATAACGTTATACGTTATTACGTAATGCTACATAACGTTATACGTTATAAGGTAGTAGTATACAACGTTATACGTTATAGTGTAATGCTACATAACGTTATACGTTATAAGGTAATAGTATATAACGTTATACGTTATAACGTAATGCTACATAACGTAATACGTTATAAGGTAACAGTATACAACGTTATACGTTATAACGTAATGCTACATAACGTAATACGTTATAAGGTAACAGTACATAGCGTTATACGATATAACGTAGTGCTACATAACGTTATACGTTATAACGTGGTGCTACATAACGTTATACGTTATAACGTCGTGCTACATAACGTTATACGTTATAACGTAATAGTATACAACGTTATACGTTATAACGTAATGCTACATAACGTTATACGTTATAACGTAATAGTATACAACGTTATACGTTATAACGTAATGCTACATAACATTATACGTTATAAGGTTATAGTATACAACGTTATATGTTATAGCATAATGCTACATTACGTTATACGTTATAACGTAATGCTACATAACGTTATACGTTATAACGTACTAGTATACAACGTTATACGTTATAACGTCGTGCTACATAACGTTATACGTTATAACGTAATAGTATACAACGTTATACGTTATAACGTAATGCTACATAACGTTATACGTTATAAGGTAATAGTATACAACGTTATACGTTATAACGTAATGCTACATATCGTTATACGTTATAACGTAATAGTATACAACGTTATACGTTATAACGTAATGCTACATAACGTTATACGTTATAACGTAATGGTATACAACGTTATACGTTATAACGTAATAGTATACAACGAAATACGTTACAACGTAATGCTACATAACGTTATACGTTATAAGGTAATAGTATATAACGTTATACGTTATAGCGTAATGCTACATAACGTTATACGTTATAAGGTAATAGTATATAACATTATACGTTATAACGTAATGCTACATAACGTAATACGTTGTAAGGTAACAGTACATAGCGTTATACGATATAACGTAGTGCTACATAACGTTATACGTTATAAGGTAAGAGTATATAACGTTATACGTTATTACGTAATGCTACATAACGTTGTACGTTATAAGGTAATAGTATATAACGTTATACGTTATAACGTAGTGCTACATAACGTTATACGTTATAACGTAATAGTATAGAACGTTATACGTTATAACGTAATGCTACATAACGTTATACGTTATAACGTAATAGTATACAACGTTATACGTTATAACGTAATGCTACATAACGTTACGCGTTATAACGTAATAGTATACAACGTTACACGTTATAACGTAATGCTACATAACGTTATACGTTGTAACGTCGTGCTACGTAACGTTATACGTTATAACGTAATAGTATACAACGTTATACGTTATAACGTAATGCTACATAACGTTATACGTTATAACGTAATAGTACACAACGTTATACGTTATAACGTAATGCTATCTAACGTTATACGTTATAACGTAATGCTCCATAACGTTATACGTTATAACGTAATAGTATACGACGTTATATGTTATAGCGTAATGCTACATAACGTTATACGCTATAGCGTAATGCTACATAACGTTATACGTTATAAGGTAATAGTATATAACGGTATACGTTATAACGTAATGCTACATAACGTTATACGTTATAAGGTAATAGTATATAGCGTTATACGTTATAACGTAGTGCTACATAACGTTATACGTTATAACGTAATAGTATACAACGTTATACGTTATAACGTAATGCTACATAACGTTATACGTTATAAGGTAATAGTATATAACGTATAACGTTATAAGGTAACAATATATAACGAAATACGTTATAACGTAATGCTACATAACGCTATACGTTATAAGGTAAGCGTATATAACGTCATACGTTATGGCGTAATGCTACATAACATTATACGTTATAAGGTAATAGTATATAACGTTACACGTTATAGCGTAGTGCTACATAACGTTATACGTTATAACGTAATAGTATAAAACGTTATACGTTATAACGTAATGCTACATAACGTCATACGTTATAAGGTCATAGTATATAACGTATAACGTTATATGGTAACAATATATAACGATATACGTTATAACGTAATGCTACATAACGTTATACGTTATAAGGTAACAGTATATAACGTTATACGTTATAACGTAATAGTATACAACGAAATACGTTATAACGTAATGCTACATAACGTTATACGTTATAAGGTAATAGTATATAACGTTATACGTTATAACGTAATGCTACATAACGTAATACGTTGTAAGGTAACAGTACATAGCGTTATACGATATAACGTAGTGCTACATAACGTTATACGTTATAAGGTAAGAGTATATAACGTTATACGTTATTACGTAATGCTACATAACGTTGTACGTTATAAGGTAATAGTATATAACGTTATACGTTATAACGTAGTACTACATAACGTTATACGTTATAACGTAATAGTATAGAACGTTATACGTTATAACGTAATGCTACATAACGTTATACGTTATAACGTAATAGTATACAACGTTATACGTTATAACGTAATGCTACATAACGTTATACGTTATAACGTAATAGTATACAACGTTACACGTTATAACGTAATGCTACATAACGTTATACGTTATAACGTAATAGTATACAACGTTATACGTTATAAGGTAATGCTATCTACCGTTATACGTTATAACGTAATAGTATACAACGTTATACGTTATAAGGTAATGCTATCTAACGTTATACGTTATAACGTAATAGTATACAACGTTATACGTAATAACGTAATGCTATCTAACGTTATACGTTATAACGTAATAGTATACAACGTTATACGTTATAACGAAATGCTACATAACATTATACGTTATAAGGTAGTAGTATACAACGTTATACGTTATAACGTAATGCTACATAACATTATACGTTATAAGGTTATAGTATACAACGTTATATGTTATAGCATAATGCTACATAACGTTATACGTTATAACGTAATAGTATACAACGTTATACGTTATAACGTAATAGTACACAACGAAATACGTTATAACGTAATGCTACATAACGTTATACGTTATATGGTAATAGTATATAACGTTATACGTTATAGCGTAATGCTACATAACGTTATACGTTATAACGTAATAGTATACAACGTTATACGTTATAACGTAATAGTATACAACGTTATACGTAATAACGTAATGCTATCTAACGTTATACGTTATAACGTAATAGTATACAACGTTATACGTTATAACGCAATGCTACATATCGTTATACGTTATAACATAATAGTATACAACGTTATACGTTATAACATAATGCTACATAACGTTATACGTTATAACGTAATAGTATACAACGTAATACGTTATAACGTAATGCTACATAATATTATACGTTATAAGGTTATAGTATACAACGTTATATGTTATAGCATAATGCTACATAACGTTATACGTTATTACGTAATGCTACATAACGTTATACGTTATAAGGTAGTAGTATACAACGTTATACGTTATAGTGTAATGCTACATAACGTTATACGTTATAAGGTAATAGTATATAACGTTATACGTTATAACGTAATGCTACATAACGTAATACGTTATAAGGTAACAGTATACAACGTTATACGTTATAACCTAAGGCTACATAACGTTATACGTTATAAGGTAATAGTATACAACGTATAACGTTATAAGGTAACAATATATAAGGATATACGTTATAACGTAATGCTACATAACGTTATACGTTATAACGTAATAGTATACAACGAAATACGTTATAACGTAATGCTACATAACGTTATACGTTATAAGGTAATAGTATATAACGTTATACGTTATAGCGTAATGCTACATAACGTTATACGTTATAAGGTAATTGTATATAACGTTATACGTTATAACGTAATGCTACATAACGTAATACGTTATAAGGTAACAGTACATAGCGTTATACGATATAACGTAGTGCTACATAACGTTATACGTTATAACGTGGTGCTACATAACGTTATACGTTGTAACGTCGTGCTACATAACGTTATACGTTATAACGTAATAGTATACAACGTTATACGTTATAACGTAATGCTACATAACGTTATACGTTATAACGTAATAGTATACAACGTTATACGTTATAACGTAATGCTACATAACATTATACGTTATAAGGTTATAGTATACAACGTTATATGTTATAGCATAATGCTACATTACGTTATACGTTATAACGTAATGCTACATAACGTTATACGTTATAACGTACTAGTATACAACGTTATACGTTATAACGTCGTGCTACATAACGTTATACGTTATAACGTAATAGTATACAACGTTATACGTTATAACGTAATGCTACATAACGTTATACGTTATAACGTAATAGTATACAACGTTATACGTTATAACGTAATGCTACATATCGTTATGCGTTATAACGTAATAGTATACAACGTTATACGTTATAACGTAATGCTACATAACGTTATACGTTATAACGTAATGGTATACAACGTTATACGTTATAACGTAATAGTATACAACGAAATACGTTACAACGTAATGCTACATAACGTTATACGTTATAAGGTAATAGTATATAACGTTATACGTTATAGCGTAATGCTACATAACGTTATACGTTATAAGGTAATAGTATATAACATTATACGTTATAACGTAATGCTACATAACGTAATACGTTGTAAGGTAACAGTACATAGCGTTATACGGTATAACGTAGTGCTACATAACGTTATACGTTATAAGGTAAGAGTATATAACGTTATACGTTATTACGTAATGCTACATAACGTTGTACGTTATAAGGTAATAGTATATAACGTTATACGTTATAACGTAGTGCTACATAACGTTATACGTTATAACGTAATAGTATAGAACGTTATACGTTATAACGTAATGCTACATAACGTTATACGTTATAACGTAATAGTATACAACGTTATACGTTATAACGTAATGCTACATAACGTTATACGTTATAACGTAATAGTATACAACGTTACACGTTATAACGTAATGCTACATAACGTTATACGTTGTAACGTCGTGCTACGTAACGTTATACGTTATAACGTAATAGTATACAACGTTATACGTTATAACGTAATGCTACATAACGTTATACGTTATAACGTAATAGTACACAACGTTATACGTTATAACGTAATGCTATCTAACGTTATACGTTATAACGTAATGCTCCATAACGTTATACGTTATAACGTAATAGTATACGACGTTATATGTTATAGCGTAATGCTACATAACGTTATACGCTATAGCGTAATGCTACATAACGTTATACGTTATAAGGTAATAGTATATAACGGTATACGTTATAACGTAATGCTACATAACGTTATACGTTATAAGGTAATAGTATATAACGTTATACGTTATAACGTAGTGCTACATAACGTTATACGTTATAACGTAATAGTATAAAACGTTATACGTTATAACGTAATGCTACATAACGTCATACGTTATAAGGTAATAGTATATAACGTATAACGTTATATGGTAACAATATATAACGATATACGTTATAACGTAATGCTACATAACGTTATACGTTATAAGGTAACAGTATATAACGTTATACGTTAGAACGTAATGCTACATAACGTTATACGATATAAGGTAATAGTATATAACGATATACGTTATAACGTAGTGCTACATAACGTTATACGTTATAACGTAATAGTATACAACGTTATACGTCATAACGTAATACTACATAACGTTATACGTTATAACGTAATAGTATACAACGTTATACGTTATAACGTAATGCTACATAACGTTATACGTTATAAGGTAATAGTATACCACGTTATACGTTATAGCGTAATGCTACATAACGTTATACGTTATAAGGTAATAGTATATAACGTTATACGTTATAACGTAATGCTGCACAACGTTATACGTTATAACGTACTAGTATACAACGTTATACGTTATAACCTAATGCTACATAACGTTATACGTTATAAGGTAATAGTTTACAACGTATAACGTTATAAGGTAACAATATATAAGGATATACGTTATAACGTAATGCTACATAACGTTATACGTTATAACGTAATAGTATACCACGAAATACGTTATAACGCAATGCTACATAACGTTATACGTTATAAGGTAATAGTATATAACGTTATACGTTATAGCGTAATGCTACATAACGTTATAACTTATAAGGTAATAGTATATAACGTTATACGTTATAACGTAATGCTACATAACGTAATACGTTATAAGGTAACAGTACATAGCGTTATACGATACAACGTAGTGCTACATAACGTTATACGTTATAACGTGGTGCTACAAAACGTTATACGTTATAACGTCGTGCTACATAACGTTATACGTTATAACGTAATAGTATACAACGTTATACGTTATAACGTAATGCTACATAACGTTATATGTTATAACGTAATAGTATACAACGTTATACGTTATAACGTAATGCTATCTAACGTTATACGTTATAACGTAGTAGTATACAACGTTATACGTTATAACGTAATGCTACATATCGTTATACGTTATAACGTAATAGTATACAACGTTATACGTTATAACGTAATGCTACATAACGTTATACGTTATAACGTAATAGTATACAACGTTATACGTTATAACGTAATGCTACATATCGTTATACGTTATAACGTAATAGTATACAACGTTATACGTTATAACGTAATGCTACATAACGTTATACGTTATAACGCAATGGTATACAACGTTATACGTTATAACGTAATAGTATACAACGAAATACGTTATAACGTAATACTACATAACGTTATACGTTATAAGGTAATAGTATATAACGTTATACGTTATAGCGTAATGCTACATAACGTTATACGTTATAAGGTAATAGTATATAACATTATACGTTATAACGTAATGCTACATAACGTAATACGTTGTAAGGTAACAGTACATAGCGTTATACGATATAACGTAGTGCTACATAACGTTATACGTTATAAGGTAAGAGTATATAACGTTATACGTTATTACGTAATGCTACATAACGTTGTACGTTATAAGGTAATAGTATATAACGTTATACGTTATAACGTAGTGCTACATAACGTTATACGTTACAACGTAATAGTATAGAACGTTATACGTTATAACGTAATGCTACATAACGTTATACGTTATAACGTAATAGTATACACCGTTATACGTTATAACGTAAAGCTACATAACGTTATACGTTATAACGTAATAGTATACAACGTTACACGTTATAACGTAATGCTACATAACGTTATACGTTATAACGTCGTGCTACGTAACGTTGTACGTTATAACGTAATAGTATACAACGTTATACGTTATAACGTAATGCTACATAACGTTATACGTTATAACGTAATAGTATACAACGTTATACGTTATAACGTAATGCTATCTAACATTATACGTTATAACGTAATGCTCCATAACGTTATACGTTATAACGTAATAGTATACGACGTTATATGTTATAGCGTAATGCTAGATAACGTTATACGCTATAGCGAAATGCTACATAACGTTATACGTTATAATTTAATAGTATATAACGGTATACGTTATAACGTAATGCTACATAACGTCATACGTTATAAGGTAATAGTATATAACGTATAACGTTATATGGTAACAATATATAACGTTATACGTTATAACGTAATGCTACATAACGTTATACGTTATAACGCAATGGTATACAACGTTATACGTTATAACGTAATAGTATACAACGAAATACGTTATAACGTAATACTACATAACGTTATACGTTATAAGGTAATAGTATATAACGTTATACGTTATAGCGTAATGCTACATAACGTTATACGTTATAAGGTAATAGTATATAACGTTATACGTTATAGCGTAATGCTACATAACGTTATACGTTATAAGGTAATTGTATATAACGTTATACGTTATAACGTAATGCTACATAACGTAATACGTTATAAGGTAACAGTACATAGCGTTATACGATATAACGTAGTGCTACATAACGTTATACGTTATAACGTGGTGCTACATAACGTTATACGTTATAACGTCGTGCTACATAACGTTATACGTTATAACGTAATAGTATACAACGTTATACGTTATAACGTAATGCTACATAACGTTATACGTTATAACGTAATAGTATACAACGTTATACGTTATAACGTAATGCTACATAACATTATACGTTATAAGGTTATAGTATACAACGTTATATGTTATAGCATAATGCTATATTACGTTATACGTTATAACGTAATGCTACATAACGTTATACGTTATAACGTACTAGTATACAACGTTATACGTTATAACGTCGTGCTACATAACGTTATACGTTATAACGTAATAGTATACAATGTTATACGTTATAACGTAATGCTACATAACGTTATACGTTATAACGTAATAGTATACAACGTTATACGTTATAACGTAATGCTACATATCGTTATACGTTATAACGTAATAGTATACAACGTTATACGTTATAACGTAATGCTACATAACGTTATACGTTATAACGTAATGGTATACAACGTTATACGTTATAACGTAATAGTATACAACGAAATACGTTACAACGTAATGCTACATAACGTTATACGTTATAAGGTAATAGTATATAACGTTATACGTTATAGCGTAATGCTACATAACGTTATACGTTATAAGGTAATAGTATATAACATTATACGTTATAACGTAATGCTACATAACGTAATACGTTGTAAGGTAACAGTACATAGCGTTATACGATATAACGTAGTGCTACATAACGTTATACGTTATAAGGTAAGAGTATATAACGTTATACGTTATTACGTAATGCTACATAACGTTGTACGTTATAAGGTAATAGTATATAACGTTATACGTTATAACGTAGTGCTACATAACGTTATACGTTATAACGTAATAGTATAGAACGTTATACGTTATAACGTAATGCTACATAACGTTATACGTTATAACGTAATAGTATACAACGTTATACGTTATAACGTAATGCTACATAACGTTATACGTTATAACGTAATAGTATACAACGTTACACGTTATAACGTAATGCTACATAACGTTATACGTTGTAACGTCGTGCTACGTAACGTTATACGTTATAACGTAATAGTATACAACGTTATACGTTATAACGTAATGCTACATAACGTTATACGTTATAACGTAATAGTACACAACGTTATACGTTATAACGTAATGCTATCTAACGTTATACGTTATAACGTAATGCTCCATAACGTTATACGTTATAACGTAATAGTATACGACGTTATATGTTATAGCGTAATGCTACATAACGTTATACGCTATAGCGTAATGCTACATAACGTTATACGTTATAAGGTAATAGTATATAACGGTATACGTTATAACGTAATGCTACATAACGTTATACGTTATAAGGTAATAGTATATAACGTTAGACGTTATAACGTAGTGCTACATAACGTTATACGTTATAACGTAATAGTATAAAACGTTATACGTTATAACGTAATGCTACATAACGTCATACGTTATAAGGTAATAGTATATAACGTATAACGTTATATGGTAACAATATATAACGATATACGTTATAACGTAATGCTACATAACGTTATACGTTATAAGGTAACAGTATATAACGTTATACGTTAGAACGTAATGCTACATAACGTTATACGACATAAGGTAATAGTATATAACGATATACGTTATAACGTAGTGCTACATAACGTTATACGTTATAACGTAATAGTATACAACGTTATACGTCATAACGTAATACTACATAACGTTATACGTTATAACGTAATAGTATACAACGTTATACGTTATAACGTAACGCTACATAACGTTATACGTTATAAGGTAATAGTATACCACGTTATACGTTATAGCGTAATGCTACATAACGTTATACGTTATAAGGTAATAGTATATAACGTTATACGTTATAACGTAATGCTGCACAACGTTATACGTTATAACGTACTAGTATACAACGTTATACGTTATAACCTAATGCTACATAACGTTATACGTTATAAGGTAATAGTTTACAACGTATAACGTTATAAGGTAACTATATATAAGGATATACGTTATAACGTAATGCTACATAACGTTATACGTTATAACGTAATAGTATACAACGAAATCCGTTATAACGCAATGCTACATAACGTTATACGTTATAAGGTAATAGTATATAACGTTATACGTTATAGCGTAATGCTACATAACGTTATAACTTATAAGGTAATAGTATATAACGTTATACGTTATAACGTAATGCTACATAACGTAATACGTTATAAGGTAACAGTACATAGCGTTATACGATACAACGTAGTGCTACATAACGTTATACGTTATAACGTGGTGCTACATAACGTTATACGTTATAACGTCGTGCTACATAACGTTATACGTTATAACGTAATAGTATACAACGTTATACGTTATAACGTAATGCTACATAACGTAATACGTTATAAGGTAACAGTACATAGCGTTATACGATACAACGTAGTGCTACATAACGTGATATGTTATAACGTAATGCTACATAACGTTATATGTTATAACGTAATAGTATACAACGTTATACGTTATAACGTAATGCTATCTAACGTTATACGTTATAACGTAGTAGTATACAACGTTATACGTTATAACGTAATGCTACATATCGTTATACGTTATAACGTAATAGTATACAACGTTATACGTTATAACGTAATGCTACATAACGTTATACGTTATAACGTAATAGTATACAACGTTATACGTTATAACGTAATGCTACATATCGTTATACGTTATAACGTAATAGTATACAACGTTATACGTTATAACGTAATGCTACATAACGTTATACGTTATAACGCAATGGTATACAACGTTATACGTTATAACGTAATAGTATACAACGAAATACGTTATAATGTAATGCTACATAACGTTATACGTTATAACTTAATAGTATATAACATTATACGTCATAACGTAATGCTACATAACGTAATACGTTGTAAGGTAACAGTACATAGCGTTATACGATATAACGTAGTGCTACATAACGTTATACGTTATAAGGTAAGAGTATATAACGTTATACGTTATTACGTAATGCTACATAACGTTGTACGTTATAAGGTAATAGTATATAACGTTATACGTTATAACGTAGTGCTACATAACGTTATACGTTACAACGTAATAGTATAGAACGTAATACGTTATAACGTAATGCTACATAACGTTATACGTTATAACGTAATAGTATACAACGTTATACGTTATAACGTAATGCTACATAACGTTATACGTTATAACGTAATAGTATACAACGTTACACGTTATAACGTAATGCTACATAACGTTATACGTTATAACGTCGTGCTACGTAACGTTATACGTTATAACGTAATAGTATACAACGTTATACGTTATAACGTAATGCTACATAACGTTATACGTTATAACGTAATAGTATACAACGTTATACGTTATAACGTAATGCTATCTAACATTATACGTTATAACGTAATGCTCCATAACGTTATACGTTATAACGTAATAGTATACGACGTTATATGTTATAGCGTAATGCTACATAACGTTATACGCTATAGCGTAATGCTACATAACGTTATACGTTATAAGGTAATAGTATATAACGGTATACGTTATAACGTAATGCTACATAACGTCATACGTTATAAGGTAATAGTATATAACGTATAACGTTATATGGTAACAATATATAACGATATACGTTATAACGTAATGCTACATAACGTTATACGTTATAAGGTAACAGTATATAACGTTATACGTTAGAACGTAATGCTACATAACGTTATACGATATAAGGTAATAGTATATAACGATATACGTTATAACGTAGTGCTACATAACGTTATACGTTATAAGGTAAGAGTTAATAACGTTATACGTTATTACGTAATGCTACATAACGTTGTACGTTATAAGGTAATAGTATATAACGTTATACGTTATAACGTAGTGCTACATAACGTTATACGTTATAACGTAATAGTATAGAACGTTATACGTTATAGCGTAATGCTACATAACGTTATACGTTATAACGTAATAGTATACAACGTTATACGTTATAACGTAATACTACATAACGTTATACGTTTTAGCGTAATAGTATACAACGTTATACGTTATAACGTAATGCTACATAACGTTATACGTTATAAGGTAATAGTATACCACGTTATACGTTATAACGTAATGCTACATAACGTTATTCGTTATAAGGTACTAGTATACAACGTTATACGTTATAACCTAATGCTACATAACGTTATACGTTATAAGGTAATAGTATACAACGTATAACGTTATAAGGTAACAATATATAAGGATATACGTTATAACGTAATGCTACATAACGTTATACGTTATAACGTAATAGTATACAACGAAATACGTTATAACGTAATGCTACATAACGTTATACGTTATAAGGTAATAGTATATAACGTTATACGTTATAGCGTAATGCTACATAACGTTATACGTTACAAGGTAATAGTATATAACGTTATACTTTACAACGTAATGCTACATAACGTTATTCGTTATAAGGTACTAGTATACAACGTTATACGTTATAACCTAATGCTACATAACGTTATACGTTATAAGGTAATAGTATACAACGTATAACGTTATAAGGTAACATTATATAAGGATATACGTTATAACGTAATGCTACATAACGTTATACGTTATAACGTAATAGTATACAACCAAATACGTTATAACGCAATGCTACATAACGTTATACGTTATAAGGTAATAGTATATAACGTTATACGTTATAGCGTAATGCTACATAACGTTATACGTTATAAGGTAATAGTATCTAACGTTATGCGTTATAACGTAATGCTACATAACGTAATACGTTATAAGGTAACAGTACATAGCGTTATACGATATAACGTAGTGCTATATCACGTTATACGTTATAACGTGGTGCTACATAACGTTATACGTTATAACGTCGTGCTACATAACGTTATACGTTATAACGTAATAGTATACAACGTTATACGTTATAACGTCATGCTACATAACGTTATACGTTATAACGTAATAGTATACAACGTTATACGTTATAACGTAATGCTACATAACGATATACGTTATAAGGTAACAGTATATAACGTTATACGTTAGAACGTAATGCTACATAACGTTATACGATATAAGGTAATTGTATATAACGATATACGTTATAACGTAATGCTACATAACGTTATACGTTATAAGGTAACAGTATATAACGTTATACGTTAGAACGTAATGCTACATAACGTTATACGTTATAAGGTAACAGTACATAGCGTTATACGATATAACGTAGTGCTACATAACGTTATACGTTATAACGTGGAGCTACATAACGTTATACGTTATAAGGTAACAGTATATAACGTTATACGTTATAACGTCATGCTACATAACGTTATACGTTATAACGTAATAGTATACAACGTTATACGTTATAACGTAATGCTACATAACGTTATACGTTATAAGGTAACAGTATATAACGTTATACGTTAGAACGTAATGCTACATAACGTTATACGTTATAAGGTAACAGTACATAGCGTTATACGATATAACGTAGTGCTACATAACGTTATACGTTATAACGTGGAGCTACATAACGTTATACGTTATAACGTCGTGCTACATAACGTTATACGTTATAACGTAATAGTATACAACGTTATACGTTATAACGTCGTGCTACATAACGTTATACGTTATAAGGTAGTAGTATACAACGTTATACGTTATAACGTAATGCTACATAACGTTATACGTTATAACGTACTAGTATACAACGTTATACGTTATAACGTCGTGCTACATAACGTTATACGTTATAACGTAATAGTATACAACGTTATACGTTATAACGTAATGCTACATAACGTTATACGTTATAACGTAATAGTATACAACGTTATACGTTATAACGTAATGCTACATATCGTTATACGTTATAACGTAATAGTATACAACGTTATACGTTATAACGTAATGCTACATAACGTTATACGTTATAACGTAATAGTATACAACGTTATACGTTATAACGTAATAGTATACAACGTTATACGTTATAACGTAATGCTACATAACGTTATACGTTATAACGTAATAGTATACAACGTTATACGTTATAACGTAATGCTACATAACGTTATACGTTATAACGTAATAGTATACAACGTTATACGTTATAACGTAATGCTACATAACGTTATACGTCATAACGTCGTGCTACGTAACGTTATACGTTATAACGTAATAGTATACAACGTTATACGTTATAACGTAATGCTACATAACGTTATACGTTATAACGTAATAGTATACAACGTTATACGTTATAACGTAATGCTATCTAACGTTATACGTTATAACGTAATGCTCCATAACGTTATACGTTATAACGTAATAGTATACGACGTTATATGTTATAGCGTAATGCTACATAACGTTATACGCTATACAGTAATGCTACATAACGTTATACGTTATAAGGTAATAGTATATAACGGTATACGTTATAATGTAATGCTACATAACATTATACGTTATAAGGTAATAGTATATAACGTTATACGTTATAACGTAGTGCTACATAACGTTATACGTTATAACGTAATAGTATACAACGTTATACGTTATAACGTAATGCTACATAACGTTATACGTTATAAGGTAATAGTATATAACGTATAACGTTATAAGGTAACAATATATAACGAAATACGTTATAACGTAATGCTACATAACGTTATACGTTATAAGGTGAGCGTATATAACGTTATACGTTATGGCGTAATGCTACATAACATTATACGTTATAAGGTTATAGTATACAACGTTATATGTTATAGCATAATGCTACATAACGCAATACGTTATAACGTAATAGTATACAACGTTATACGTTATAACGTTATAGTACACAACGAAATACGTTATAACGTAATGCTACATAACGTTATACGTTATATGGTAATAGTATATAACGTTATACGTTATAGCGCAATGCTACATAACGTTATACGTTATAACGTAATAGTATACAACGTTATACGTTATAACGTAAGGCTACATAACGTTATACATTATAACGTAATAGTATACAACGTTATACGTAATAACGTAATGCTATCTAACCTTATACGTTATAACGTAATAGTATACAACGTTATACGTTATAACGTAATGCTACATATCGTTATACGTTATAACATAATAGTATACAACGTTATACGTTATAACGTAATGCTACATAACGTTATACGTTATAACGTAATAGTATACAACGAAATACGTTATAAAGTAATGCTACATAACGGTATACGTTATAAGGTAATAGTATATAACGTTATACGTTATAGCGTAATGCTACATAACGTAATACGTTATACGGTAACAGTACATAGCGTTATACGATATAACGTAGTGCTACATAACGTTATACGTTATAACGTGGTGCTACATAACGTTATACGTTATAACGTCGTGCTACATAACGTTATACGTTATAACGTAATAGTATACAACGTTATACGTTATAACGTAATGCTACATAACGTTATACGTTATAACGTAATAGTATACAACGTTATACGTTATAACGTAATGCTACATAACATTATACGTTATAAGGTTATAGTATACAACGTTATACGTTATAACGTAATGCTACATAACGTTATACGTTATAACGTAATAGTATACAACGTTATACGTTATAACGTAATGCTACATAACGTTATACGTTATAAGGTAACAGTATATAACGTTATACGTTATAGCGTAATGCTACATAACGTTATACGTTATAAGGTAATATTATATAACGTTATACGTTATAACGTAATGCTACATAACGTTATACGTTATAACGTAATAGTACACAACGTTATACGTTATAACCTTATGCTACATAACGTTATACGTTATAAGGTAATAGTATACAACGTTATACGTTATAACGTAATGCTACATAACGTAATACGTTATAAGGTAACAGTACATAGCGTTATACGATATAACGTAGTGCTACATAACGTTATACGTTATAACGTGGAGCTACATAACGTTATACGTTATAACGTCGTGCTACATAACGTTATACGTTATAACGTAATAGTATACAACGTTATACGTTATAACGTCGTGCTACATAACGTTATACGTTATAAGGTAGTAGTATACAACGTTATACGTTATAACGTAATGCTACATAACGTTATACGTTATAACGTACTAGTATACAACGTTATACGTTATAACGTCGTGCTACATAACGTTATACGTTATAACGTAATAGTATACAACGTTATACGTTATAACGTAATGCTACATAACGTTATACGTTATAACGTAATAGTATACAACGTTATACGTTATAACGTAATGCTACATATCGTTATACGTTATAACGTAATAGTATACAACGTTATACGTTATAACGTAATGCTACATAACGTTATACGTTATAACGTAATAGTATACAACGTTATACGTTATAACGTAATGCTACATATCGTTATACGTTATAACGTAATGCTACATAACGTTATACGTTATAACGTAATAGTATACAACGTTATACGTTATAACGTAATGCTACATAACGTTATACGTTATAACGTAATAGTATACAACGTTATACGTTATAACGTAATGCTACATAACGTTATACGTTATAACGTAATAGTATACAACGTTATACGTTATAACGTAATGCTACATAACGTTATACGTCATAACGTCGTGCTACGTAACGTTATACGTTATAACGTAATAGTATACAACGTTTTACGTTATAACGTAATGCTACATAACGTTATACGTTATAACGTAATAGTATACAACGTTATACGTTATAACGTAATGCTATCTAACGTTATACGTTATAACGTAATGCTCCATAACGTTATACGTTATAACGTAATAGTATACGACGTTATATGTTATAGCGTAATGCTACATAACGTTATACGCTATACAGTAATGCTACATAACGTTATACGTTATAAGGTAATAGTATATAACGGTATACGTTATAACGTAATGCTACATAACATTATACGTTATAAGGTAATAGTATATAACGTTATACGTTATAACGTAGTGCTACATAACGTTATACGTTATAACGTAATAGTATACAACGTTATACGTTATAACGTAATGCTACATAACGTTATACGTTATAAGGTAATAGTATATAACGTATAACGTTATAAGGTAACAATATATAACGAAATACGTTATAACGTAATGCTACATAACGTTATACGTTATAAGGTGAGCGTATATAACGTTATACGTTATGGCGTAATGCTACATAACATTATACGTTATAAGGTTATAGTATACAACGTTATATGTTATAGCATAATGCTACATAACGTAATACGTTATAACGTAATAGTATACAACGTTATACGTTATAACGTTATAGTACACAACGAAATACGTTATAACGTAATGCTACATAACGTTATACGTTATATGGTAATAGTATATAACGTTATACGTTATAGCGCAATGCTACATAACGTTATACGTTATAACGTAATAGTATACAACGTTATACGTTATAACGTAAGGCTACATAACGTTATACATTATAACGTAATAGTATACAACGTTATACGTAATAACGTAATGCTATCTAACCTTATACGTTATAACGTAATAGTATACAACGTTATACGTTATAACGTAATGCTACATATCGTTATACGTTATAACATAATAGTATACAACGTTATACGTTATAACGTAATGCTACATAACGTTATACGTTATAACGTAATAGTATACAACGAAATACGTTATAAAGTAATGCTACATAACGGTATACGTTATAAGGTAATAGTATATAACGTTATACGTTATAGCGTAATGCTACATAACGTAATACGTTATACGGTAACAGTACATAGCGTTATACGATATAACGTAGTGCTACATAACGTTATAGGTTATAACGTGGTGCTACATAACGTTATACGTTATAACGTCGTGCTACATAACGTTATACGTTATAACGTAATAGTATACAACGTTATACGTTATAACGTAATGCTACATAACGTTATACGTTATAACGTAATAGTATACAACGTTATACGTTATAACGTAATGCTACATAACATTATACGTTATAAGGTTATAGTATACAACCTTATATGTTATAGCATAATGCTACATTACGTTATACGTTATAACGTAATGCTACATAACGTTATACGTTATAAGGTAGTAGTATACAACGTTATACGTTATAACGTAATGCTACATAACGTTATATGTTATAAGGTAATAGTATATAACATTATACGTTATAACGTAATGCTACATAACGTAATACGTTGTAAGGTAACAGTAAATAGCGTTATACTATATAACGTAGTGCTACATAACGTTATACGTTATAAGGTAAGAGTATATAACGTTATACGATATTACGTAATGCTACATAACGTTGTACGTTATAAGGTAATAGTATATAACGTTATACGTCATAACGTAGTGCTACATAACGTTATACGTTATAACGTAATAGTATAGAACGTTATACGTTATAACGTAATGCTACATAACGTTATACGTTATAACGTAATAGTATAGAACGTTATACGTTATAACGTAATGCTACATAACGTTATACGTTATAACGTAATAGTATACAACGTTATACGTTATAACGTAATGCTACATAACGTTATACGTTATAAGGTAATAGTATATAACGTTATACGTTATAAGGTAGTGCTACATAACGTTATACGTTATAAGGTAATAGTATCTAACGTTATACGTTATAACGTAATGCTACATAACGTAATACGTTATAAGGTAACAGTACATAGCGTTATACGATATAACGTAGTGCTACATAACGTTATACGTTATAACGTAATAGTATACGACGTTATATGTTATAGCGTAATGCTACATAACGTTATACGCTATAGCGTAATGCTACATAACGTTATACGTTATATGGTAATAGTATATAACGTTATACGTTATAGCGCAATGCTACATAACGTTATACGTTATAACGTAATAGTATACAACGTTATACGTTATAACGTAAGGCTACATAACGTTATACATTATAACGTAATAGTATACAACGTTATACGTAATAACGTAATGCTATCTAACCTTATACGTTATAACGTAATAGTATACAACGTTATACGTTATAACGTAATGCTACATATCGTTATACGTTATAACATAATAGTATACAACGTTATACGTTATAACGTAATGCTACATATCGTTATACGTTATAACATAATAGTATACAACGTTATACGTTATAACGTAATGCTACATAACGTTATACGTTATAACGTAATAGTATACAACGAAATACGTTATAAAGTAATGCTACATAACGGTATACGTTATAAGGTAATAGTATATAACGTTATACGTTATAGCGTAATGCTACATAACGTAATACGTTATACGGTAACAGTACATAGCGTTATACGATATAACGTAGTGCTACATAACGTTATACGTTATAACGTGGTGCTACATAACGTTATACGTTATAACGTCGTGCTACATAACGTTATACGTTATAACGTAATAGTATACAACGTTATACGTTATAACGTAATGCTACATAACGTTATACGTTATAACGTAATAGTATACAACGTTATACGTTATAACGTAATGCTACATAACATTATACGTTATAAGGTTATAGTATACAACCTTATATGTTATAGCATAATGCTACATTACGTTATACGTTATAACGTAATGCTACATAACGTTATACGTTATAAGGTAGTAGTATACAACGTTATACGTTATAACGTAATGCTACATAACGTTATATGTTATAAGGTAATAGTATATAACATTATACGTTATAACGTAGTGCTACATAACGTAATACGTTGTAAGGTAACAGTACATAGCGTTATACTATATAACGTAGTGCTACATAACGTTATACGTTATAAGGTAAGAGTATATAACGTTATACGATATTACGTAATGCTACATAACGTTGTACGTTATAAGGTAATAGTATATAACGTTATACGTCATAACGTAGTGCTACATAACGTTATACGTTATAACGTAATAGTATAGAACGTTATACGTTATAACGTAATGCTACATAACGTTATACGTTATAACGTAATAGTATAGAACGTTATACGTTATAACGTAATGCTACATAACGTTATACGTTATAACGTAATAGTATACAACGTTATACGTTATAACGTAATGCTACATAACGTTATACGTTATAAGGTAATAGTATATAACTTTATACGTTATAAGGTAGTGCTACATAACGTTATACGTTATAAGGTAATAGTATCTAACGTTATACGTTATAACGTAATGCTACATAACGTAATACGTTATAAGGTAACAGTACATAGCGTTATACGATATAACGTAGTGCTACATAACGTTATACGTTATAACGTAATAGTATACGACGTTATATGTTATAGCGTAATGCTACATAACGTTATACGCTATAGCGTAATGCTACATAACGTTATACGTTATATGGTAATAGTATATAACGTTATACGTTATAGCGCAATGCTACATAACGTTATACGTTATAACGTAATAGTATACAACGTTATACGTTATAACGTAAGGCTACATAACGTTATACATTATAACGTAATAGTATACAACGTTATACGTAATAACGTAATGCTATCTAACCTTATACGTTATAACGTAATAGTATACAACGTTATACGTTATAACGTAATGCTACATATCGTTATACGTTATAACATAATAGTATACAACGTTATACGTTATAACGTAATGCTACATATCGTTATACGTTATAACATAATAGTATACAACGTTATACGTTATAACGTAATGCTACATAACGTTATACGTTATAACGTAATAGTATACAACGAAATACGTTATAAAGTAATGCTACATAACGGTATACGTTATAAGGTAATAGTATATAACGTTATACGTTATAGCGTAATGCTACATAACGTAATACGTTATACGGTAACAGTACATAGCGTTATACGATATAACGTAGTGCTACATAACGTTATACGTTATAACGTGGTGCTACATAACGTTATACGTTATAACGTCGTGCTACATAACGTTATACGTTATAACGTAATAGTATACAACGTTATACGTTATAACGTAATGCTACATAACGTTATACGTTATAACGTAATAGTATACAACGTTATACGTTATAACGTAATGCTACATAACATTATACGTTATAAGGTTATAGTATACAACCTTATATGTTATAGCATAATGCTACATTACGTTATACGTTATAACGTAATGCTACATAACGTTATACGTTATAAGGTAGTAGTATACAACGTTATACGTTATAACGTAATGCTACATAACGTTATATGTTATAAGGTAATAGTATATAACATTATACGTTATAACGTAATGCTACATAACGTAATACGTTGTAAGGTAACAGTACATAGCGTTATACTATATAACGTAGTGCTACATAACGTTATACGTTATAAGGTAAGAGTATATCACGTTATACGATATTACGTAATGCTACATAACGTTGTACGTTATAAGGTAATAGTATATAACGTTATACGTCATAACGTAGTGCTACATAACGTTATACGTTATAACGTAATAGTATAGAACGTTATACGTTATAACGTAATGCTACATAACGTTATACGTTATAACGTAATAGTATAGAACGTTATACGTTATAACGTAATGCTACATAACGTTATACGTTATAACGTAATAGTATACAACGTTATACGTTATAACGTAATGCTACATAACGTTATACGTTATAAGGTAATAGTATATAACGTTATACGTTATAAGGTAGTGCTACATAACGTTATACGTTATAAGGTAATAGTATCTAACGTTATACGTTATAACGTAATGCTACATAACGTAATACGTTATAAGGTAACAGTACATAGCGTTATACGATATAACGTAGTGCTACATAACGTTATACGTTATAACGTAATAGTATACGACGTTATATGTTATAGCGTAATGCTACATAACGTTATACGCTATAGCGTAATGCTACATAACGTTATACGTTATAAGGTAATAGTATATAACGGTATACGTTATAACGTAATGCTACATAACGTTATACGTTATAAGGTAATAGTATATAACGTTATACGTTATAAGGTAGTGCTACATAACGTTATACGTTATAAGGTAGTGCTACATAACGTTATACGTTATAACGTAATAGTATACAACGTTATACGTTATAACGTAATGCTACATAACGTTATACGTTATAAGGTAACAGTATATAACGTTATACGTTAGAACGTAATGCTACATAACGTTATACGATATAAGGTAATTGTATATAACGATATACGTTATAACGTAGTGCTACATAACGTTATACGTTATAAGGTAAGAGTATATAACGTTATACGTTATTACTTAATGCTACATAACGTTGTACGTTATAAGGTAATAGTATATAACGTTATACGTTATAACGTAGTGCTACATAACGTTATACGATATAACGTAATAGTATAGAACGTTATACGTTATAACGTAATAGTATAGAACGTTATACGTTATAACGTAATGCTACATAACGTTATACGTTATAACGTACTAGTATACAACGTTATACGTTATAACGTCGTGCTACATAACGTTATACGTTATAACGTAATAGTATACAACGTTATACGTTATAACGTAATGCTACATAACGTTATACGTTATAACGTAATAGTATACAACGTTATACGTTATAACGTAATGCTACATATCGTTATACGTTATAACGTAATAGTAGACAACGTTATACGTTATAACGTAATGCTATATAACGTTATACGTTATAACGTAATAGTATACAACGTTATACGTTATAACGTAATGCTACATATCGTTATACGTTATAACGTAATGCTACATAACGTTATACGTTATAACGTAATCGTATACAACGTTATACGTTATAACGTAATGCTACATAACGTTATACGTTATAACGTAATAGTATACAACGTTATACGTTATAACGTAATGCTATCTAACGTTATACGTTATAACGTAATGCTCCATAACGTTATACGTTATAACGTAATAGTATACGACGTTATATGTTATGGCGTAATGCTACATAACGTTATACGCTATACCGTAATGCTACATAACGTTATACGTTATAAGGTAATAGTATATAACGGTATACGTTATAACGTAATGCTACATAACGTTATACGTTATAAGGTAATAGTATATAACGTTATACGTTATTACGTAGTGCTACATAACGTTATACGTTATAACGTAATAGTATACAACGAAATACGTTATAACGTAATGCTACATAACGGTATACGTTATAAGGTAATAGTATATAACGTTATACGTTATAGCGTAATGCCACATAACGTTATACGTTATAAGGTAATTGTATATAACGTTATACGTTATAACGTAATGCTACATAACGTAATACGTTATACGGTAACAGTACATAGCGTTATACGATATAACGTAGTGCTACATAACGTTATACGTTATAACGTGGTGCTACATAACGTTATACGTTATAACGTCGTGCTACATAACGTTATACGTTATAACGTAATAGTATACAACGTTATACGTTATAACGTAATGCTACATAACGTTATACGTTATAACGTAATAGTATACAACGTTATACGTTATAACGTAATGCTACATAACATTATACGTTATAAGGTTATAGTATACAACCTTATATGTTATAGCATAATGCTACATTACGTTATACGTTATAACGTAATGCTACATAACGTTATACGTTATAAGGTAGTAGTATACAACGTTATACGTTATAACGTAATGCTACATAACGTTATACGTTATAACGTACTAGTATACAACGGTATACGTTATAACGTCGTGCTACATAACGTTATACGTTATAACGTAATAGTATACAACGTTATACGTTATAACGTAATGCTACATAACGTTATACGTTATAAGGTAATAGTATACAACGTTATACGTTATAACGTAATGCTACATATCGTTATACGTTATAACGTAATGCTACATAACGTTATACGTTATAAGGTAATAGTATATAACGTTATACGTTATAGCGTAATGCTACATAACGTTATACGTTATAAGGTAATAGTATATAACATTATACGTTGTAGCGTAATGCTACGTAACGTAATACGTTGTAAGGTAACAGTACATAGCGTTATACGATATAACGTAGTGCTACATAACGTTATACGTTATAAGGTAAGAGTATATAACGTTATACGATATTACGTAATGCTACATAACGTTGTACGTTATAAGGTAATAGTATATAACGTTATACGTTATAACGTAGTGCTACATAACGTTATACGTTATAAGGTAAGAGTATATAACGTTATACGTTATTACGTAATGCTACATAACGTTGTACGTTATAAGGTAATAGTATATAACGTTATACGTTATAACGTAGTGCTACATAACGTTATACGTTATAACGTAATAGTATAGAACGTTATACGTTATAACGTAATGCTACATAACGTTATACGTTATAACGTAATAGTATACAACGTTATACGTTATAACGTAATGCTACATAACGTTATACGTTATAACGTAATAGCATACAACGTTATACGTTATAACGTAATGCTACATAACGTTATACGTTATAACGTAATAGTACACAACGTTATACGTTATAACGTAATGCTATCTAACGTTATACGTTATAACGTAATAGTATACGACGTTATATGTTATAGCGTAATGCTACATAACGTTATACGCTATAGCGTAATGCTCCATAACGTTATACGTTATAAGGTAGTAGTATATAACGGTATACGTTATAACGTAATGCTACATAACGTTATACGTTATAAGGTAATAGTATATAACGTTATACGTTATAAGGTAGTGCTACATAGCGTTATACGATATAACGTAGTGCTACATAACGTTATACGTTATAACGTGGTGCTACATAACGTTATACGTTATAACGTCGTGCTACATAACGTTATACGTTATAACGTAATAGTATACAACGTTATACGTTATAACGTAATGCTACATAACGTTATACGTTATAACGTAATGGTATACAACGTTATACGTTATAACGTAATAGTATACAACGAAATACGTTATACCGTAATGCTACATAACGTTATACGTTATAAGGTAATAGTATCTAACGTTATACGTTATAACGTAATGCTACATAACGTAATACGTTATAAGGTAACAGTACATAGCGTTATACGATATAACGTAGTGCTACATAACGTTATACGTTATAACGTGGTGCTACATAACGTTATACGTTATAACGTAATGCTATCTAACGTTATACGTTATAACGTAGTAGTATACAACGTTATACGTTATAACGTAATGCTACATATCGTTATACGTTATAACGTAATAGTATACAACGTTATACGTTATAACGTAATGCTACATAACGTTATACGTTATAACGTAATAGTATACAACGTTATACGTTATAACGTAATGCTACATATCGTTATACGTTATAACGTAATAGTATACAACGTTATACGTTATAACGTAATGCTACATAACGTTATACGTTATAACGTAATGGTATACAACGTTATACGTTATAACGTAATAGTATACAACGAAATACGTTATACCGTAATGCTACATAACGTTATACGTTATAAGGTAATAGTATATAACGTTATACGTTATAGCGTAATGCTACATAACGTTATACGTTATAACGTCGTGCTACGTAACGTTATACGTTATAACGTAATAGTATACAACGTTATACGTTATAACGTAATGCTACATAACGTTATACGTTATAACGTAATAGTATACAACGTTATACGTTATAACGTAATGCTATCTAACGTTATACGTTATAACGTAATGCTCCATAACGTTATACGTTATAACGTAATAGTATACGACGTTATATGTTATAGCGTAATGCTACATAACGTTATACGCTATAGCGTAATGCTACATAACGTTATACGTTATAAGGTAATAGTATATAACGGTATACGTTATAACGTAATGCTACATAACCTTATACGTTATAAGGTAACAATATATAACGAAATACGTTATAACCTAATGCTACATAACGTTATACGTTATAAGGTAAGCGTATATAACGTTATACGTTATGGCGTAATGCTACATAACATTATACGTTATAAGGTAATAGTATATAACGTTACACGTTATAACGTAGTGCTACATAACGTTATACGTTATAACGTAATAGTATAAAACGTTATACGTTATAACGTAATGCTACATAACGTCATACGTTATAAGGTAATAGTATATAACGTATAACGTTATATGGTAAGAATATATAACGATATACGTTATAACGTAATGCTACATAACGTTATACGTTATAAGGTAACAGTATATAACGTTATACGTTAGAACGTAATGTTACATAACGTTATACGATATAAGGTAATAGTATATAACGACATACGTTATAACGTAGTGCTACATAACGTTATACGTTATAAGGTAAGAGTTAATAACGTTATACGTTATTACGTAATGCTACATAACGTTGTACGTTATAAGGTAATAGTATATAACGTTATACGTTATAACGTAGTGTTACATAACGTTATACGTTATAACGTAATAGTATAGAACGTTATACGTTATAACGTAATGCTACATAACGTTATACGTTATAACGTAATAGTATACAACGTTATACGTTATAACGTAATACTACATAACGTTATACGTTATAACGTAATAGTATACAACGTTATACGTTATAACGTAATGCTACATAACGTTATACGTTATAAGGTAATACTATACCACGTTATACGTTATAACCTAATGCTACATAACGTTATACGTCATAAGGTAATAGTATACAACGTATAACGTTATAAGGTAACAATATATAAGGATATACGTTATAACGTAATGCTACATAACGTTATACGTTATAACGTAATAGTATACAACGAAATACGTTATAACGTAATGCTACATAACGTTATACGTTATAACGTAATAGTATAGAACGTTATACGTTATAACGTAATAGTATAGACCGTTATACATTATAACGTAATGCTACATAACGTTATACGTTATAACGTAATGGTATACAACGTTATACGTTATAACGTAATAGTATACAACGAAATACGTTATACCGTAATGCTACATAACGTTATACGTTATAAGGTAATAGTATACAACGTTATACGTTATAACCTAATGCTACATAACGTTATACGTCATAAGGTAATAGTATACAACGTATAACGTTATAAGGTAACAATATATAAGGATATACGTTATAACGTAATGCTACATAACGTTATACGTTATAACGTAATAGTATACAACGAAATACGTTATAACGTAATAGTATACAACGAAATACGTTATAACGTAATGCTACATAACGTTATACGTTATAAGGCAATAGTATATAACGTTATACGTTATAGCGTAATGCTACATAACGTTATACGTTACAAGGTAATAGTATATAACGTTATACGTTATAACGTAGTGCTACATAACGTTATACGTTATAACGTAATAGTATACAACGTTATACGTTATAACCTAATGCTACATATCGTTATACGTCATAAGGTAATAGTATACAACGTATAACGTTATAAGGTAACAATATATAAGGATATACGTTATAACGTAATGCTACATAACGTTATACGTTGTAACGTAATAGTATACAACGAAATACGTTATAACGCAATGCTACGTAACGTTATACGTTATAAGGTAATAGTATATAACGTTATACGTTATAGCGTAATGCTACATAACGTTATACGTTATAAGGTAATAGTATCTAACGTTATTCGTTATAACGTAATGCTACATAACGTAATACGTTATAAGGTAACAGTACATAGCGTTATACGATATAACGTAGTGCTACATAACGTTATACGTTATAACGTGGTGCTACATAACGTTATACGTTATAACGTCGTGCTACATAACGTTATACGTTATAACGTAATAGTATACAACGTTATACGTTATAACGTAATGCTACATAACGTTATAAGTTATAACGTAGTAGTATACAACGTTATACGTTATAACGTAATGCTACATAACGTTATACGTTATAAGGTAACAGTATATAACGTTATACGTTAGAACGTAATGCTACATAACGTTATACGATATAAGGTAATTGTATATAACGTTATACGTTATAACGTAGTGCTACATAACGTTACACGTTATAAGGTAAGAGTATATAACGTTATACGTTATTACGTAATGCTACATAACGTTGTACGTTATAAGGTAATAGTATACCACGTTATACGTTATAACGTAATGCTACATAACGTTATACGTTATAAGGTACTAGTATACAACGTTATACATTATAACGTAATGCTACATAACGTTATACGTTATAAGGTAATAGTATACCACGTTATACGTTATAACGTAATGCTACATAACGTTATACGTTATAAGGTACTAGTATACAACGTTATACGTTATAACCTAATGCTACATAACGTTATACGTCATATGGTAATAGTATACAACGTATAACGTTATAAGGTAACAATATATAAGGATATACGTTATAACGTAATGCTACATAACGTTATACGTTATAACGTAATAGTATACAACGAAATACGTTATAACGTAATAGTATACAACGAAATACGTTATAACGTAATGCTACATAACGTTATACGTTATAAGGTAATAGTATATAACGTTATACGTTATAGCGTAATGCTACATAACGTAATGCGTTATAAGGTAACAGTACATAGCGTTATACGATATAACGTAGTGCTACATAACGTTATACGTTATAACGTGGTGCTACATAACGTTATACGTTATAACGTCGTGCTACATAACGTTATACGTTATAACGTAATAGTATACAACGTTATACGTTAGAACGTAATGCTACATAACGTTATACGTTATAACGTAATAGTATACAACGTTATACGTTATAACGTAATGCTACATAACATTATACGTTATAAGGTTATAGTATACAACGTTATATGTTATAGCATAATGCTACATAACGTTATACGTTATAACGTAATGCTACATAACGTTATACGTTATAAGGTAGTAGTATACAACGTTATACGTTATAACGTAATGCTACATAACGTTATACGTTATAACGTACTAGTATACAACGTTATACGTTATAACGTCGTGCTACATAACGTTATACGTTATAACGTAATAGTATACAACGTTATACGTTATAACGTAATGCTACATAACGTTATACGTTATAACGTAATAGTATACAACGTTATACGTTATAACGTAATGCTACATAACGTTATACGTTATAAGGTAATAGTATACCACGTTATACGTTATAACGTAATGCTACATAACGTTATACGTTATAAGGTACTAGTATACCACGTTATACGTTATAACGTAATGCTACATAACGTTATACGTTATAACGTAATAGTATACAACGTTATACGTTATAACGTAATGCTACATAACGTTATACGTTATAACGTAATAGTATACAACGTTATACGTTATAACGTAATGCTACATAACGCTATACGTTATAAGGTAATAGTATACCACGTTATACGTTATAACGTAATGCTACATAACGTTATACGTTATAACGTAATAGTATACAACGTTATACGTTATAACGTAATGCTACATAACGTTATACGTTATAACGTAATAGTATACAACGTTATACGTTATAACGTAATGCTACATAACGTTATACGTTATAACGTAATAGTATACAACGTTATACGTTATAACGTAATGCTACATAACGCTATACGTTATAAGGTAATAGTATACCACGTTATACGTTATAACGTAATGCTACATAACGTTATACGTTATAACGTAATAGTATACAACGTTATACGTTATAACGTAATGCTACATAACGTTATACGTTATAACGTAATAGTATACAACGTTATACGTTATAACGTAATGCTACATAACGTTATACGTTATAACGTAATAGTATACAACGAAATACGTTATAACGTAATGCTACATAACGTTATACGTTATAAGGTAATAGTATACCACGTTATACGTTATAACGTAATGCTACATAACGTTATACGTTATAAGGTACTAGTATACCACGTTATACGTTATAACGTAATGCTACATAACGTTATACGTTATAACGTAATAGTATACAACGTTATACGTTATAACGTAATGCTACATAACGTTATACGTTATAACGTAATAGTATACAACGTTATACGTTATAACGTAATGCTACATAACGTTATACGTTATAAGGTAATAGTATACCACGTTATACGTTATCACGTAATGCTACATAACGTTATACGTTATAACGTAATAGTATACAACGTTATACGTTAGAACGTAATGCTACATAACGTTATACGTTATAACGTAATAGTATACAACGTTATACGTTATAACGTAATGCTACACAACATTATACGTTATAAGGTTATAGTATACAACGTTATATGTTATAGCATAATGCTACATAACGTTATACGTTATAACGTAATGCTACATAACGTTATACGTTATAAGGTAGTAGTATACAACGTTATACGTTATAACGTAATGCTACATAACGTTATACGTTATAACGTACTAGTATACAACGTTATACGTTATAACGTCGTGCTACATAACGTTATACGTTATAACGTAATAGTATACAACGTTATACGTTATAACGTAATGCTACATAACGTTATACGTTATAACGTAATAGTATACAACGTTATACGTTATAACGTAATGCTACATATCGTTATACGTTATAACGTAATGCTACATAACGTTATACGTTATAACGTAATAGTATACAACGTTATACGTTATAACGTAATGCTACATAACGTTATACGTTATAACGTAATAGTATACAACGTTATACGTTATGACGTAATGCAACATAACGTTATACGTTATAACGTAATAGTATACAACGTTATACGTTATAACGTGATGCTACATAACGTTATACGTTATAACGTGGTGCTACATAACGTTATACGTTATAACGTCGTGCTACATAACGTTATACGTTATAACGTAATAGTATACAACGTTATACGTTATAACGTAATAGTATACAACGTTATACGTTATAACGTAATGCTACATAACGTTATACGTTATAACGTAATAGTATACAACGTTATACGTTATAACGTAATGCTACATAACGTTATACGTTATAGCGTAATAGTATACAACGTTATACGTTATAACGTAATGCTACATAACGTTATACGTTATAACGTCGTGCTAGGTAACGTTATACGTTATAACGTAATAGTATACAACGTTATACGTTATGACGTAATGCTACATAACGTTATACGTTATAACGTAATAGTATACAACGTTATACGTTATAACGTGGTGCTACATAACGTTATACGTTATAACGTGGTGCTACATAACGTTATACGTTATAACGTCGTGCTACATAACGTTATACGTTATAACGTAATAGTATACAACGTTATACGTTATAACGTAATGCTACATAACGTTATACGTTATAACGTAATAGTATACAACATTATACGTTATAACGTAATGCTACATAACGTTATACGTTATCAGGTAATAGTATACCACGTTATACGTTATAACGTAATGGTACATAACGTTATACGATATAAGGTAACAATATATAACGATATACGTTATAACGTAGTGCTACATAACGTTATACGTTATAAGGTACTAGTATACCACGTTATACGTTATAACGTAATGCTACATAACGTTATACGTTATAACGTAATAGTATACAACGTTATACGTTATAACGTAATGCTACATAACGTTATACGTTATAAGGTTATAGTATACAACGTTATATGTTATAGCATAATGCTACATAACGTTATACGTTATAACGTAATGCTACATAACGTCATACGTTATAAGGTAATAGTATATAACGTATAACGTTATATGGTAACAATATATAACGATATACGTTAGAACGTAATGCTACATAACGTTATACGATATAAGGTAACAATATATAACGATATACGTTATAACGTAGTGCTACATAACGTTATACGTTATAACGTAATAGTATAGAACGTTATACGTTATAACGTAATGCTACATAACGTTATACGTTATAACGTAATAGTATACAACGTTATACGTTATAACGTAATGCTACATAACGTTATACGTTATAAGGTAATAGTATACCACGTTATACGTTATAACGTAATGCTACATAACGTTATACGTTATAAGGTACTAGTATACCACGTTATACGTTATAACGTTATGCTACATAACGTTATACGTTATAACGTAATAGTATACAACGTTATACGTTATAACGTAATGCTACATAACGTTATACGTTATAAGGTTATAGTATACAACGTTATATGTTATAGCATAATGCTACATAACGTTATACGTTATAACGTAATGCTACATAACGTCATACGTTATAAGGTAATAGTATATAACGTATACCGTTATATGGTAACAATATATAACGATATACGTTAGAACGTAATGCTACATAACGTTATACGATATAAGGTAACAATATATAACGATATACGTTATAACGTAGTGCTACATAACGTTATACGTTATAAGGTAAGAGTATATAACGTTATACGTTATTACGTAATGCTACATAACGTTGTACGTTATAAGGTAATAGTATATAACGTTATACGTTATAACGTAGTGCTACATAACGTTATACGTTATAACGTAATAGTATAGAACGTTATACGTTATAACGTAATGCTACATAACGTTATACGTTATAACGTAATAGTATACAACGTTATACGTTATAACGTAATGCTACATAACGTTATACGTTATAACGTAATAGTATACAACGTTATACGTTATAACGTAATGCTACATAACGTTATACGTTATAAGGTAATAGTATACCACGTTATACGTTATAACGTAATGCTACATAACGTTATACGTTATAAGGTACTAGTATACGACGTTATACGTTATAACGTAATGCTACATAACGTTATACGTTATAAGGTAATAGTATACCACGTTATACGTTATAACGTAATAGTATACAACGAAATACGTTATAACGTAATGCTACATAACGTTATACGTTATAAGGTAATAGTATATAACGTTATACGTTATAGCGTAATGCTACATAACGTTATACGTTATAAGGTAATAGTATATAACGTTATACATTATAACGCAATGCTACATAACGTAATACGTTATAAGGAAACAGTACATAGCGTTATACGATATAACGTAGTGCTACAGAACGTTATACGTTATAACGTGGTGCTACATAACGTTATACGTTATAACGTCGTGCTACATAACGTTATACGTTATAACGTAATAGTATACAACGTTATACGTTATAACGTAATGCTACATAACGTTATACGTTATAACGTAATAGTATACAACGAAATACGTTATAACGTAATGCTACATAACGTTATACGTTATAAGGTAATAGTATACCACGTTATACGTTATAACGTAATGCTACATAACGTTATACGTTATAACGTAATAGTATACAACGTTATACGTTATAACGTAATGCTACATAACGTTATACGTTATAAGGTAATAGTATACCACGTTATACGTTATAACGTAATGCTACATAACGTTATACGTTATAACGTAATAGTATACAACGTTATACGTTATAACGTAATGCTACATAACGTTATACGTTATAACGTAATAGTATACAACGTTATACGTTATAACGTAATGCTACATAACGTTATACGTTATAACGTAATAGTATACAACGAAATACGTTATAACGTAATGCCACATAACGTTATACGTTATAAGGTAATAGTATATAACGTTATACGTTATAGCGTAATGCTACATAACGTTATACGTTATAAGGTAATAGTATATAACGTTATACGTTATAACGCAATGCTACATAACGTAATACGTTATAAGGTAACAGTACATAGCGTTATACGATATAACGTAGTGCTACATAACGTTATACGTTATAACGTGGTGCTACATAACGTTATACGTTATAACGTCGTGCTACATAACGTTATACGTTATAACGTAATAGTATACAACGTTATACGTTATAACGTAATGCTACATAACGTTATACGTTATAACGTAATAGTATAGAACGTTATACGTTATAACGTAATAGTATAGAACGTTATACGTTTAACGTAATGCTACATAACGTTATACGTTATAACGTAATAGTATACAACGTTATACATTATAACGTAATGCTACATAACGTTATACGTTATAAGGTAATAGTATACCACGTTATACGTTATAACGTAATGCTACATAACGTTATACGTTATAAGGTACAAGTATACAACGTTATACGTTATAACCTAATGCTACATAACGTTATACGTTATAGGGTAATAGTATACAACGTATAACGTTATAAGGTAACAATATATAAGGATATACGTTATAACGTAATGCTACATAACGTTATACGTTATAACGTAATAGTATACAACGAAATACGTTATAACGTAATAGTATACAACGAAATACGTTCTAACGTAATGCTACATAACGTTATACGTTATAAGGTAATAGTATATAACGTTATACGTTATAGCGTAATGCTACATAACGTTATACGTTATAAGGTAATATTATATAACGTTATACGTTATAACGTAATAGTACACAACGTTATACGTTATAACCTAATGCTACATAACATTATACGTTATAAGGTTATAGTATACAACGTTATATGTCTTAGCATAATGCTACATAACGTTATACGTTATAACGTAATGCTACATAACGTTATACGTTATAAGGTAGTAGTATACAACGTTATACGTTAGAACGTAATGCTACATAACGTTATACGTTATAACGTAATAGTATACAACGTTATACGTTATAACGTAATGCTACATAACATTATACGTTATAAGGTTATAGTATACAACGTTATATGTCTTAGCATAATGCTACATAACGTTATACGTTATAACGTAATGCTACATAACGTTATACGTTATAAGGTAGTAGTATACAACGTTATACGTTATAACGTAATGCTACATAACGTTATACGTTATAACGTACTAGTATACAACGTTATACGTTATAACGTCGTGCTACATAACGTTGTACGATATAACGTAATAGTATACAACGTTATACGTTATAACGTAATGCTACATAACGTTATACGTTATAACGTAATAGTATACAACGTTATACGTTATAACGTAATGCTACATATCGTTATACGTTATAACGTAATAGTATACAACGTTATACGTTATAACGTAATGCTACATAACGTTATACGTTATAACGTAATAGTATACAACGTTATACGTTATAACGTAATGCTACATAACATTATACGTTATAAGGTTATAGTATACAACGTTATATGTCTTAGCATAATGCTACATAACGTTATACGTTATAACGTAATGCTACATAACGTTATACGTTATAAGGTAGTAGTATACAACGTTATACGTTATAACGTAATGCTACATAACGTTATACGTTATAACGTACTAGTATACAACGTTATACGTTATAACGTCGTGCTACATAACGTTGTACGATATAACGTAATAGTATACAACGTTATACGTTATAACGTAATGCTACATAACGTTATACGTTATAACGTAATAGTATACAACGTTATACGTTATAACGTAATGCTACATATCGTTATACGTTATAACGTAATAGTATACAACGTTATACGTTATAACGTAATGCTACATAACGTTATACGTTATAACGTAATAGTATACAACGTTATACGTTATAACGTAATGCTACATATCGTTATACGTTATAACGTAATGCTACATAACGTTATACGTTATAACGTAATAGTATACAACGTTATACGTTATAACGTAATGCTACATAACGTTATACGTTATAACGTAATAGTATACAACGTTATACGTTATAACGTAATGCTGCATAACGTTATACGTTATAAGGTAATAGTATACCACGTTATACGTTATAACGTAATGCTACATAACGTTATACGTTATAACGTCGTGCTACGTAACGTTATACGTTATAACGTACTAGTATACAACGTTATACGTTATAACGTCGTGCTACATAACGTTATACGTTATAACGTAATAGTATACAACGTTATACGTTATAACGTAATGCTACATAACGTTATACGTTATAACGTAATAGTATACAACGTTATACGTTATAACGTAATGCTACATATCGTTATACGTTATAACGTAATACTATACAACGTTATACGTTATAACGTAATGCTACATAACGTTATACGTTATAACGTAATAGTATACAACGTTATACGTTATAACGTAATGCTACATATCGTTATACGTTATAACGTAATGCTACATAACGTTATACGTTTTAACGTAATAGTATACAACGTTATACGTTATAACGTAATGCTACATAACGTTATACGTTATAACGTAATAGTATACAACGTAATACGTTATAACGTAATGCTACATAACGTTATACGTTATAACGTAATAGTATACAACGTTATACGTTATAACGTAATGCTACATAACGTTATACGTTATAACGTCGTGCTACGTAACGTTATACGTTATAACGTAATAGTATACAACGTTATACGTTATAACGTAATGCTACATAACGTTATACGTTATAAGGTAATAGTATACAACGTTAGACGTTATAACGTAGTGCTACATAACGTTATACGTTATAACGTAATAGTATAGAACGTTATACGTTATAACGTAATGCTACATAACGTTAATCGTTATAACGTAATAGTATACAACGTTATACGTTATAACGTAATGCTACATAACGTTATACGTTATAACGTAATAGTATACAACGTTATACGTTATAACGTAATGCTACATAATGTTATACGTTATAAGGTAATAGTATACCACGTTATACGTTATAACGTAATGCTACATAACGTTATACGTTATAACGTAATAGTATACAACGTTATACGTTATAACGTAATGCTACATAACGTTATACGTTATAACGTAATAGTATACAACGTTATACGTTATAACGTAATGCTACATAACGTTATACGTTATAACGTAATAGTATACAACGAAATACGTTATAACGTAATGCTGCATAACGTTATACGTTATAAGGTAATAGTATACCACGTTATACGTTATAACGTAATGCTACATAACGTTATACGTTATAACGTCGTGCTACGTAACGTTATACGTTATAACGTACTAGTATACAACGTTATACGTTATAACGTCGTGCTACATAACGTTATACGTTATAACGTAATAGTATACAACGTTATACGTTATAACGTAATGCTACATAACGTTATACGTTATAACGTAATAGTATACAACGTTATACGTTATAACGTAATGCTACATATCGTTATACGTTATAACGTAATACTATACAACGTTATACGTTATAACGTAATGCTACATAACGTTATACGTTATAACGTAATAGTATACAACGTTATACGTTATAACGTAATGCTACATATCGTTATACGTTATAACGTAATGCTACATAACGTTATACGTTTTAACGTAATAGTATACAACGTTATACGTTATAACGTAATGCTACATAACGTTATACGTTATAACGTAATAGTATACAACGAAATACGTTATAACGTAATGCTACATAACGTTATACGTTATAAGGTAATAGTATATAACGTTATACGTTATAACGCAATGCTACATAACGTAATACGTTATAAGGTAACAGTACATAGCGTTATACGATATAACGTAGTGCTACATAACGTTATACGTTATAACGTGGTGCTACATAACGTTATACGTTATAACGTCGTGCTACATAACGTTATACGTTATAACGTAATAGTATACAACGTTATACGTTATAACGTAATGCTACATAACGTTATACGTTATAACGTAATAGTATACAACGTTATACGTTATAACGTAATGCTACATAACGTTATACGTTATAACGTAATAGTATACAACGTTATACGTTATAACGTAATGCTACATAACGTTATACGTTATAACGTCGTGCTACGTAACGTTATACGTTATAACGTAATAGTATACAACGTTATACGTTATAACGTAATGCTACATAACGTTATACATTATAAGGTAATAGTATACCACGTTATACGTTATAACGTAATGCTACATAACGTTATACGATATAACGTAATAGTATACAACGTTATACGTTATAACGTAATGCTACATAACGTTATACGTTTTAACGTAATAGTATACAACGTTATACGTTATAACGTAATGCTACATAACGTTATACGTTATAAGGTAATAGTATACCACGTTATACGTTATAACGTAATGCTACATAACGTTATACGTTATAACGTAATAGTATACAACGTTATACGTTATAACGTAATGCTACATAACGTTATACGTTATAACGTAATAGTATACAACGTTATACGTTATAACGTAATGCTACATAACGTTATACGTTATAACGTAATAGTATACAACGAAATACGTTATAACGTAATGCTACATAACGTTATACGTTATAAGGTAATAGTATATAACGTTATACGTTATAACGCAATGCTACATAACGTAATACGTTATAAGGTAACAGTACATAGCGTTATACGATATAACGTAGTGCTACATAACGTTATACGTTATAACGTGGTGCTACATAACGTTATACGTTATAACGTCGTGCTACATAACGTTATACGTTATAACGTAATAGTATACAACGTTATACGTTATAACGTAGTGCTACATAACGTTATACGTTATAAGGTAAGAGTATATAACGTTATACGTTATAACGCAATGCTACATAACGTTATACGTTATAAGGTAATAGTATACCACGTTATACGTTATAACGTAATAGTATAGAACGTTATACGTTATAACGTAATGCTACATAACGTTATACGTTATAACGTAATAGTATACAACGTTGTACATTATAACGTAATGCTACATAACGTTATACGTTATAACGTAATAGTATACAACGAAATACGTTATAACGTAGTGCTACATAACGTTATACGTTATAAGGTAAGAGTATATAACGTTATACGTTATAACGTAATGCTACATAACGTTATACGTTATAAGGTAATAGTATACCACGTTATACGTTATAACGTAATGCTACATAACGTTATACGATATAAGGTAACAATATATAACGATATACGTTATAACGTAGTGCTACATAACGTTATACGTTATAAGGTAAGAGTATATAACGTTATACGTTATTACGTAATGCTACATAACGTTGTACGTTATAAGGTAATAGTATATAACGTTATACGTTATAACGTAGTGCTACATAACGTTATACGTTATAACGTAATAGTATAGAACGTTATACGTTATAACGTAATGCTACATAACGTTATACGTTATAACGTAATAGTATACAACGTTATACGTTATAACGTAATGCTACATAACGTTATACGTTATAACGTAATAGTATACAACGTTATACGTTATAACGTAATGCTACATAACGTTATACGTTATAAGGTAATAGTATACCACGTTATACGTTATAACGTAATGCTACATAACGTTATACGTTATAACGTAATGCTACATAACGTCATACGTTATAAGGTAAGATTATATAACGTTATACGTTATTACGTAATGCTACATAACGTTGTACGTTATAAGGTAATAGTATATAACGTTATACGTTATAACGTAGTGCTACATAACGTTATACGTTATAACGTAATAGTATAGAACGTTATACGTTATAACGTAATGCTACATAACGTTATACGTTATAACGTAATAGTATACAACGTTATGCGTTATAACGTAATGCTACATAACGTTATACGTTATAAGGTAATAGTATACCACGTTATACGTTATAACGTAATGCTACATAACGTTATACGTTATAAGGTACTAGTATACAACGTTATACGTTATAACCAAATGCTACATAACGTTATACGTTATAAGGTAATAGTATATAACGTTATACGTTATAGCGTAATGCTACATAACGTAATACGTTATAAGGTAACAGTACATTGCGTTATACGATATAACGTAGTGCTACATAACGTTATACGTTATAACGTGGTGCTACATAACGTTATACGTTATAACGTCGTGCTACATAACGTTATACGTTATAACGTAATAGTATACAACGTTATACGTTATAACGTAATGCTACATAACGTTATACGTTATAACGTAATAGTATACAACGTTATACGTTATAACGTAATAGTATAGAACGTTATACGTTATAACGTAATGCTACATAACGTTATACGTTATAACGTAATAGTATACAACGTTGTACATTATAACGTAATGCTACATAACGTTATACGTTATAACGTAATAGTATACAACGAAATACGTTATAACGTAGTGCTACATAACGTTATACGTTATAAGGTAAGAGTATATAACGCTATACGTTATTACGTAATGCTACATAACGTTGTACGTTATAAGGTAATAGTATATAACGTTATACGTTATAACGTCGTGCTACATAACGTTATACGTTATAACGTAATAGTATACAACGTTATACGTTATAACGTAATAGTATACAACGTTATACGTTATAACGTAATGCTACATAACGTTATACGTTATAACGTAATAGTATACAACGTTATACGTTATAACGTAATGCTACATAACGTTATACGTTATAGCGTAATAGTATACAACGTTATACGTTATAACGTAATGCTACATAACGTTATACGTTATAACGTCGTGCTACGTAACGTTATACGTTATAACGTAATAGTATACAACGTTATACGTTATGACGTAATGCTACATAACGTTATACGTTATAACGTAATAGTATACAACGTTATACGTTATAACGTGGTGCTACATAACGTTATACGTTATAACGTGGTGCTACATAACGTTATACGTTATAACGTCGTGCTACATAACGTTATACGTTATAACGTAATAGTATACAACGTTATACGTTATAACGTAATGCTACATAACGTTATACGTTATAACGTAATAGTATACAACGTTATACGTTATAACGTAATGCTACATAACGTTATACGTTATAAGGTAATAGTATACCACGTTATACGTTATAACGTAATGGTACATAACGTTATACGATATAAGGTAACAATATATAACGATATACGTTATAACGTAGTGCTACATAACGTTATACGTTATAAGGTACTAGTATACCACGTTATACGTTATAACGTAATGCTACATAACGTTATACGTTATAACGTAATAGTATACAACGTTATACGTTATAACGTAATGCTACATAACGTTATACGTTATAAGGTTATAGTATACAACGTTATATGTTATAGCATAATGCTACATAACGTTATACGTTATAACGTAATGCTACATAACGTCATACGTTATAAGGTAATAGTATATAACGTATAACGTTATATGGTAACAATATATAACGATATACGTTAGAACGTAATGCTACATAACGTTATACGATATAAGGTAACAATATATAACGATATACGTTATAACGTAGTGCTACATAACGTTATACGTTATAACGTAATAGTATAGAACGTTATACGTTATAACGTAATGCTACATAACGTTATACGTTATAACGTAATAGTATACAACGTTATACGTTATAACGTAATGCTACATAACGTTATACGTTATAAGGTAATAGTATACCACGTTATACGTTATAACGTAATGCTACATAACGTTATACGTTATAAGGTACTAGTATACCACGTTATACGTTATAACGTTATGCTACATAACGTTATACGTTATAACGTAATAGTATACAACGTTATACGTTATAACGTAATGCTACATAACGTTATACGTTATAAGGTTATAGTATACAACGTTATATGTTATAGCATAATGCTACATAACGTTATACGTTATAACGTAATGCTACATAACGTCATACGTTATAAGGTAATAGTATATAACGTATACCGTTATATGGTAACAATATATAACGATATACGTTAGAACGTAATGCTACATAACGTTATACGATATAAGGTAACAATATATAACGATATACGTTATAACGTAGTGCTACATAACGTTATACGTTATAAGGTAAGAGTATATAACGTTATACGTTATTACGTAATGCTACATAACGTTGTACGTTATAAGGTAATAGTATATAACGTTATACGTTATAACGTAGTGCCACATAACGTTATACGTTATAACGTAATAGTATAGAACGTTATACGTTATAACGTAATGCTACATAACGTTATACGTTATAACGTAATAGTATACAACGTTATACGTTATAACGTAATGCTACATAACGTTATACGTTATAACGTAATAGTATACAACGTTATACGTTATAACGTAATGCTACATAACGTTATACGTTATAAGGTAATAGTATACCACGTTATACGTTATAACGTAATGCTACATAACGTTATACGTTATAAGGTACTAGTATACCACGTTATACGTTATAACGTAATGCTACATAATGTTATACGTTATAACGTAATAGTATACAACGTTATACGTTATAACGTAATGCTACATAACGTTATACGTTATAACGTAATAGTATACAACGTTATACGTTATAACGTAATGCTACATAACGTTATACGTTATAAGGTAATAGTATACCACGTTATACGTTATAACGTAATGCTACATAACGTTATACGTTATAACGTAATAGTATACAACGTTATACGTTATAACGTAATGCTACATAACGTTATACGTTATAACGTAATAGTATACAACGTTATACGTTATAACGTAATGCTACATAACGTTATACGTTATAACGTAATAGTATACAACGAAATACGTTATAACGTAATGCTACATAACGTTATACGTTATAAGGTAATAGTATACCACGTTATACGTTATAACGTAATGCTACATAACGTTATACGTTATAACGTAATAGTATACAACGTTATACGTTATAACGTAATGCTACATAACGTTATACGTTATAACGTAATAGTATACAACGTTATACGTTATAACGTAATGCTACATAACGTTATACGTTATAACGTAATAGTATACAACGAAATACGTTATAACGTAATGCTACATAACGTTATACGTTATAAGGTAATAGTATATAACGTTATACGTTATAGCGTAATGCTACATAACGTTATACGTTATAAGGTAATAGTATATAACGTTATACATTATAACGCAATGCTACATAACGTAATACGTTATAAGGAAACAGTACATAGCGTTATACGATATAACGTAGTGCTACAGAACGTTATACGTTATAACGTGGTGCTACATAACGTTATACGTTATAACGTCGTGCTACATAACGTTATACGTTATAACGTAATAGTATACAACGTTATACGTTATAACGTAATGCTACATAACGTTATACGTTATAGCGTAATAGTATACAACGTTATACGTTATAACGTAATGCTACATAACGTTATACGTTATAACGTCGTGCTACGTAACGTTATACGTTATAACGTAATAGTATACAACGTTATACGTTATGACGTAATGCTACATAACGTTATACGTTATAACGTAATAGTATACAACGTTATACGTTATAACGTGGTGCTACATAACGTTATACGTTATAACGTGGTGCTACATAACGTTATACGTTATAACGTCGTGCTACATAACGTTATACGTTATAACGTAATAGTATACAACGTTATACGTTATAACGTAATGCTACATAACGTTATACGTTATAACGTAATAGTATACAACGTTATACGTTATAACGTAATGCTACATAACGTTATACGTTATAAGGTAATAGTATACCACGTTATACGTTATAACGTAATGGTACATAACGTTATACGATATAAGGTAACAATATATAACGATATACGTTATAACGTAGTGCTACATAACGTTATACGTTATAAGGTACTAGTATACCACGTTATACGTTATAACGTAATGCTACATAACGTTATACGTTATAACGTAATAGTATACAACGTTATACGTTATAACGTAATGCTACATAACGTTATACGTTATAAGGTTATAGTATACAACGTTATATGTTATAGCATAATGCTACATAACGTTATACGTTATAACGTAATGCTACATAACGTCATACGTTATAAGGTAATAGTATATAACGTATAACGTTATATGGTAACAATATATAACGATATACGTTAGAACGTAATGCTACATAACGTTATACGATATAAGGTAACAATATATAACGATATACGTTATAACGTAGTGCTACATAACGTTATACGTTATAACGTAATAGTATAGAACGTTATACGTTATAACGTAATGCTACATAACGTTATACGTTATAACGTAATAGTATACAACGTTATACGTTATAACGTAATGCTACATAACGTTATACGTTATAAGGTAATAGTATACCACGTTATACGTTATAACGTAATGCTACATAACGTTATACGTTATAAGGTACTAGTATACCACGTTATACGTTATAACGTTATGCTACATAACGTTATACGTTATAACGTAATAGTATACAACGTTATACGTTATAACGTAATGCTACATAACGTTATACGTTATAAGGTTATAGTATACAACGTTATATGTTATAGCATAATGCTACATAACGTTATACGTTATAACGTAATGCTACATAACGTCATACGTTATAAGGTAATAGTATATAACGTATACCGTTATATGGTAACAATATATAACGATATACGTTAGAACGTAATGCTACATAACGTTATACGATATAAGGTAACAATATATAACGATATACGTTATAACGTAGTGCTACATAACGTTATACGTTATAAGGTAAGAGTATATAACGTTATACGTTATTACGTAATGCTACATAACGTTGTACGTTATAAGGTAATAGTATATAACGTTATACGTTATAACGTAGTGCCACATAACGTTATACGTTATAACGTAATAGTATAGAACGTTATACGTTATAACGTAATGCTACATAACGTTATACGTTATAACGTAATAGTATACAACGTTATACGTTATAACGTAATGCTACATAACGTTATACGTTATAACGTAATAGTATACAACGTTATACGTTATAACGTAATGCTACATAACGTTATACGTTATAAGGTAATAGTATACCACGTTATACGTTATAACGTAATGCTACATAACGTTATACGTTATAAGGTACTAGTATACCACGTTATACGTTATAACGTAATGCTACATAATGTTATACGTTATAACGTAATAGTATACAACGTTATACGTTATAACGTAATGCTACATAACGTTATACGTTATAACGTAATAGTATACAACGTTATACGTTATAACGTAATGCTACATAACGTTATACGTTATAAGGTAATAGTATACCACGTTATACGTTATAACGTAATGCTACATAACGTTATACGTTATAACGTAATAGTATACAACGTTATACGTTATAACGTAATGCTACATAACGTTATACGTTATAACGTAATAGTATACAACGTTATACGTTATAACGTAATGCTACATAACGTTATACGTTATAACGTAATAGTATACAACGAAATACGTTATAACGTAATGCTACATAACGTTATACGTTATAAGGTAATAGTATACCACGTTATACGTTATAACGTAATGCTACATAACGTTATACGTTATAACGTAATAGTATACAACGTTATACGTTATAACGTAATGCTACATAACGTTATACGTTATAACGTAATAGTATACAACGTTATACGTTATAACGTAATGCTACATAACGTTATACGTTATAACGTAATAGTATACAACGAAATACGTTATAACGTAATGCTACATAACGTTATACGTTATAAGGTAATAGTATATAACGTTATACGTTATAGCGTAATGCTACATAACGTTATACGTTATAAGGTAATGGTATATAACGTTATACATTATAACGCAATGCTACATAACGTAATACGTTATAAGGAAACAGTACATAGCGTTATACGATATAACGTAGTGCTACAGAACGTTATACGTTATAACGTGGTGCTACATAACGTTATACGTTATAACGTCGTGCTACATAACGTTATACGTTATAACGTAATAGTATACAACGTTATACGTTATAACGTAATGCTACATAACGTTATACGTTATAACGTAATAGTATACAACGAAATACGTTATAACGTAATGCTACATAACGTTATACGTTATAAGGTAATAGTATACCACGTTATACGTTATAACGTAATGCTACATAACGTTATACGTTATAACGTAATAGTATACAACGTTATACGTTATAACGTAATGCTACATAACGTTATACGTTATAAGGTAATAGTATACCACGTTATACGTTATAACGTAATGCTACATAACGTTATACGTTATAACGTAATAGTATACAACGTTATACGTTATAACGTAATGCTACATAACGTTATACGTTATAACGTAATAGTATACAACGTTATACGTTATAACGTAATGCTACATAACGTTATACGTTATAACGTAATAGTATACAACGAAATACGTTATAACGTAATGCCACATAACGTTATACGTTATAAGGTAATAGTATATAACGTTATACGTTAAAGCGTAATGCTACATAACGTTATACGTTATAAGGTAATAGTATATAACGTTATACGTTATAACGCAATGCTACATAACGTAATACGTTATAAGGTAACAGTACATAGCGTTATACGATATAACGTAGTGATACATAACGTTATACGTTATAACGTGGTGCTACATAACGTTATACGTTATAACGTCGTGCTACATAACGTTATACGTTATAACGTAATAGTATAGAACGTTATACGTTATAACGTAATAGTATAGAACGTTATACGTTTAACGTAATGCTACATAACGTTATACGTTATAACGTAATAGTATACAACGTTATACATTATAACGTAATGCTACATAACGTTATACGTTATAAGGTAATAGTATACCACGTTATACGTTATAACGTAATGCTACATAACGTTATACGTTATAAGGTACAAGTATACAACGTTATACGTTATAACCTAATGCTACATAACGTTATACGTTATAGGGTAATAGTATACAACGTATAACGTTATAAGGTAACAATATATAAGGATATACGTTATAACGTAATGCTACATAACGTTATACGTTATAACGTAATAGTATACAACGAAATACGTTATAACGTAATAGTATACAACGAAATACGTTCTAACGTAATGCTACATAACGTTATACGTTATAAGGTAATAGTATATAACGTTATACGTTATAGCGTAATGCTACATAACGTTATACGTTATAAGGTAATATTATATAACGTTATACGTTATAACGTAATGCTACATAACGTTATACGTTATAACGTAATAGTACACAACGTTATACGTTATAACCTAATGCTACATAACGTTGTACGTTATAAGGTAATAGTATGCAACGTTATACGTTATAACGTAATGCTACATAACGTAATACGTTATAAGGTAACAGTACATAGCGTTATACGGTATAGCGTAGTGCTACATAACGTTATACGTTATAACGTGGTGCTACATAACGTTATACGTTATAACGTCGTGCTACATAACGTTATACGTTATAACGTAATAGTATACAACGTTATACGTTAGAACGTAATGCTACATAACGTTATACGTTATAACGTAATAGTATACAACGTTATACGTTATAACGTAATGCTACATAACATTATACGTTATAAGGTTATAGTATACAACGTTATATGTCTTAGCATAATGCTACATAACGTTATACGTTATAACGTAATGCTACATAACGTTATACGTTATAAGGTAGTAGTATACAACGTTATACGTTATAACGTAATGCTACATAACGTTATACGTTATAACGTACTAGTATACAACGTTATACGTTATAACGTCGTGCTACATAACGTTATACGTTATAACGTAATAGTATACAACGTTATACGTTATAACGTAATGCTACATAACGTTATACGTTATAACGTAATAGTATACAACGTTATACGTTATAACGTAATGCTACATATCGTTATACGTTATAACGTAATAGTATACAACGTTATACGTTATAACGTAATGCTACATAACGTTATACGTTATAACGTAATAGTATACAACGTTATACGTTATAACGTAATGCTACATATCGTTATACGTTATAACGTAATGCTACATAACGTTATACGTTATAACGTAATAGTATACAACGTTATACGTTATAACGTAATGCTACATAACGTTATACGTTATAACGTAATAGTATACAACGTTATACGTTATAACGTAATGCTGCATAACGTTATACGTTATAAGGTAATAGTATACCACGTTATACGTTATAACGTAATGCTACATAACGTTATACGTTATAACGTCGTGCTACGTAACGTTATACGTTATAACGTACTAGTATACAACGTTATACGTTATAACGTCGTGCTACATAACGTTATACGTTATAACGTAATAGTATACAACGTTATACGTTATAACGTAATGCTACATAACGTTATACGTTATAACGTAATAGTATACAACGTTATACGTTATAACGTAATGCTACATATCGTTATACGTTATAACGTAATACTATACAACGTTATACGTTATAACGTAATGCTACATAACGTTATACGTTATAACGTAATAGTATACAACGTTATACGTTATAACGTAATGCTACATATCGTTATACGTTATAACGTAATGCTACATAACGTTATACGTTTTAACGTAATAGTATACAACGTTATACGTTATAACGTAATGCTACATAACGTTATACGTTATAACGTAATAGTATACAACGTAATACGTTATAACGTAATGCTACATAACGTTATACGTTATAACGTAATAGTATACAACGTTATACGTTATAACGTAATGCTACATAACGTTATACGTTATAACGTCGTGCTACGTAACGTTATACGTTATAACGTAATAGTATACAACGTTATACGTTATAACGTAATGCTACATAACGTTATACGTTATAAGGTAATAGTATACAACGTTAGACGTTATAACGTAGTGCTACATAACGTTATACGTTATAACGTAATAGTATAGAACGTTATACGTTATAACGTAATGCTACATAACGTTATACGTTATAACGTAATAGTATACAACGTTATACGTTATAACGTAATGCTACATAACGTTATACGTTATAACGTAATAGTATACAACGTTATACGTTATAACGTAATGCTACATATCGTTATACGTTATAACGTAATGCTACATAACGTTATACGTTTTAACGTAATAGTATACAACGTTATACGTTATAACGTAATGCTACATAACGTTATACGTTATAACGTAATAGTATACAACGTAATACGTTATAACGTAATGCTACATAACGTTATACGTTATAACGTAATAGTATACAACGTTATACGTTATAACGTAATGCTACATAACGTTATACGTTATAACGTCGTGCTACGTAACGTTATACGTTATAACGTAATAGTATACAACGTTATACGTTATAACGTAATGCTACATAACGTTATACGTTATAAGGTAATAGTATACAACGTTAGACGTTATAACGTAGTGCTACATAACGTTATACGTTATAACGTAATAGTATAGAACGTTATACGTTATAACGTAATGCTACATAACGTTATACGTTATAACGTAATAGTATACAACGTTATACGTTATAACGTAATGCTACATAACGTTATACGTTCTAACGTAATAGTATACAACGTTATACGTTATAACGTAATGCTACATAATGTTATACGTTATAAGGTAATAGTATACCACGTTATACGTTATAACGTAATGCTACATAACGTTATACGTTATAACGTAATAGTATACAACGTTATACGTTATAACGTAATGCTACATAACGTTATACGTTATAAGGTAATAGTATACCACGTTATACGTTATAACGTAATGCTACATAACGTTATACGTTATAACGTAATAGTATACAACGTTATACGTTATAACGTAATGCTACATAACGTTATACGTTATAACGTAATAGTATACAACGTTATACGTTATAACGTAATGCTACATAACGTTATACGTTATAACGTCGTGCTACGTAACGTTATACGTTATAACGTAATAGTATACAACGTTATACGTTATAACGTAATGCTACATAACGTTATACGTTATAAGGTAATAGTATACCACGTTATACGTTATAACGTAATGCTACATAACGTTATACGATATAGCGTAATAGTATACAACGTTATACGTTATAACGTAATGCTACATAACGTTATACGTTATAACGTAATAGTATACAACGTTATACGTTATAACGTAATGCTACATAACGTTATACGTTATAAGGTAATAGTATACCACGTTATACGTTATAACGTAATGCTACATAACGTTATACGTTATAACGTAATAGTATACAACGTTATACGTTATAACGTAATGCTACATAACGTTATACGTTATAACGTAATAGTATACAACGTTATACGTTATAACGTAATGCTACATAACGTTATACGTTATAACGTAATAGTATACAACGAAATACGTTATAACGTAATGCTACATAACGTTATACGTTATAAGGTAATAGTATATAACGTTATACGTTATAACGCAATGCTACATAACGTAATACGTTATAAGGTAACAGTACATAGCGTTATACGATATAACGTAGTGCTACATAACGTTATACGTTATAACGTGGTGCTACATAACGTTATACGTTATAACGTCGTGCTACATAACGTTATACGTTATAACGTAATAGTATACAACGTTATACGTTATAACGTAGTGCTACATAACGTTATACGTTATAAGGTAAGAGTATATAACGTTATACGTTATAACGCAATGCTACATAACGTTATACGTTATGAGGTAATAGTATACCACGTTATACGTTATAACGTAATAGTATAGAACGTTATACGTTATAACGTAATGCTACATAACGTTATACGTTATAACGTAATAGTATACAACGTTGTACATTATAACGTAATGCTACATAACGTTATACGTTATAACGTACTAGTATACAACGAAATACGTTATAACGTAGTGCTACATAACGTTATACGTTATAAGGTAAGAGTATATAACGTTATACGTTATAACGTAATGCTACATAACGTTATACGTTATAAGGTAATAGTATACCACGTTATACGTTATAACGTAATGCCACATAACGTTAGACGATATAAGGTAACAATATATAACGATATACGTTATAACGTAGTGCTACATAACGTTATACGTTATAAGGTAAGAGTATATAACGTTATACGTTATTACGTAATGCTACATAACGTTGTACGTTATAAGGTAATAGTATATAACGTTATACGTTATAACGTAGTGCTACATAACGTTATACGTTATAACGTAATAGTATAGAACGTTATACGTTATAACGTAATGCTACATAACGTTATACGTTATAACGTAATAGTATACAACGTTATACGTTATAACGTAATGCTACATAACGTTATACGTTATAACGTAATAGTATACAACGTTATACGTTATAACGTAATGCTACATAACGTTATACGTTATAAGGTAATAGTATACCACGTTATACGTTATAACGTAATGCTACATAACGTTATACGTTATAACGTAATGCTACATAACGTCATACGTTATAAGGTAAGATTATATAACGTTATACGTTATTACGTAATGCTACATAACGTTGTACGTTATAAGGTAATAGTATATAACGTTATACGTTATAACGTAGTGCTACATAACGTTATACGTTATAACGTAATGCTACATAACGTTATACGTTATAACGTAATAGTATACAACGTTATGCGTTATAACGTAATGCTACATAACGTTATACGTTATAACGTAATAGGATACAACGTTATACGTTATAGCGTAATGCTACATAACGTTATACGTTATAAGGTAATAGTATACCACGTTATACGTTATAACGTAATGCTACATAACGTTATACGTTATAAGGTAATAGTATAGAACGTTATACGTTATAACGTAATAGTATAGAACGTTATACGTTATAACGTAATGCTACATAACGTTATACGTTATAACGTAATAGTATACAACGTTATACATTATAACGTAATGCTACATAACGTTATACGTTATAAGGTAATAGTATACCACGTTATACGTTATAACGTAATGCTACATAACGTTATACGTTATAAGGTACTAGTATACAACGTTATACGTTATAACCTAATGCTACATAACGTTATACGTTATAAGGTAATAGTATACAACGTATAACGTTATAAGGTAACAATATATAAGGATATACGTTATAACGTAATGCTACCTAACGTTATACGTTATAACGTAATAGTATACAACGAAATACGTTATAACGTAATAGTATACAACGAAATACGTTATAACGTAATGCTACATAACGTTATACGTTATAAGGTAATAGTATATAACGTTACACGTTATAGCGTAATGCTACATAACGTTATACGTTATAAGGTAATATTATATAACGTTATACGTTATAACGTAATGCTACATAACGTTATACGTTATAACGTAATAGTACACAACGTTATACGTTATAACCTAATGCTACATAACGTTATACGTTATAAGGTAATAGTATACAACGTTATACGTTATAACGTAATGCTACATAACGTAATACGTTATAAGGTAACAGTACATAGCGTTATACGATATAACGTAGTGCTACATAACGTTATACGTTATAACGTGGTGCTACATAACGTTATACGTTATAACGTCGTGCTACATAACGTTATACGATATAACGTAATAGTATACAACGTTATACGTTAGAACGTAATGCTACATAACGTTATACGTTATAACGTAATAGTATACAACGTTATACGTTATAACGTAATGCTACATAACATTATACGTTATAAGGTTATAGTATACAACGTTATATGTTATAGCATAATGCTACATAACGTTATACGTTATAACGTAATGCTACATAACGTTATACGTTATAAGGTAGTAGTATACAACGTTATACGTTATAACGTAATGCTACATAACGTTATACGTTATAACGTACTAGTATACAACGTTATACGTTATAACGTAATGCTACATAACGTTATACGTTATAACGTAATAGTATACAACGTTATACGTTATAACGTAATGCTACATAACGTTATACGTTATAAGGTAATAGTATACCACGTTATACGTTATAACGTAATGCTACATAACGTTATACGTTATAACGTAATGCTATATAACGTCATACGTTATAAGGTAAGATTATATAACGTTATACGTTATTACGTAATGCTACATAACGTTGTACGTTATAAGGTAATAGTATATAACGTTATACGTTATAACGTAGTGCTACATAACGTTATACGTTATAACGTAATAGTATAGAACGTTATACGTTATAACGTAATGCTACATAACGTTATAGGTTATAACGTAATAGTATACAACGTTATGCGTTATAACGTAATGCTACATAACGTTATACGTTATAACGTAATAGGATACAACGTTATACGTTATAGCGTAATGCTACATAACGTTATACGTTATAAGGTAATAGTATACCACGTTATACGTTATAACGTAATGCTACATAACGTTATACGTTATAAGGTAATAGTATACCACGTTATACGTTATAACGTAATGCTACATAACGTTATACGTTATAAGGTACTAGTATACAACGTTATACGTTATAACCAAATGCTACATAACGTTATACGTTATAAGGTAATAGTATATAACGTTATACGTTATAGCGTAATGCTACATAACGTAATACGTTATAAGGTAACAGTACATTGCGTTATACGATATAACGTAGTGCTACATAACGTTATACGTTATAACGTGGTGCTACATAACGTTATACGTTATAACGTCGTGCTACATAACGTTATACGTTATAACGTAATAGTATACAACGTTATACGTTATAACGTAATGCTACATAACGTTATACGTTATAACGTAATAGTATACAACGTTATACGTTATAACGTAATAGTATAGAACGTTATACGTTATAACGTAATGCTACATAACGTTATACGTTATAACGTAATAGTATACAACGTTGTACATTATAACGTAATGCTACATAACGTTATACGTTATAACGTAATAGTATACAACGAAATACGTTATAACGTAGTGCTACATAACGTTATACGTTATAAGGTAAGAGTATATAACGTTATACGTTATTACGTAATGCTACATAACGTTGTACGTTATAAGGTAATAGTATATAACGTTATACGTTATAACGTAGTGCTACATAACGTTCTACGTTATAACGTAATAGTATAGAACGTTATACGTTATAACGTAATAGTATAGAACGTTATACGTTATAACGTAATGCTACATAACGTTATACGTTATAACGTAATAGTATACAACGAAATACGTTATAACGTAATGCTACATAACGTTATACGTTATAACGTAATAGTATACAACGTTATACGTTATAACGTAATGCTACGTATCGTTACACGTTATAACGTAATGCTACATAACGTTATACGTTATAACGTAATAGTATACAACGAAATACGTTATAACGCAATGCTACATAACGTTATACGTTATAAGGTAATAGTATATAACGTTATACGTTATAGCGTAATGCTACATAACGTTATACGTTATAAGGTAATAGTATCTAACGTTATACGTTATAACGTAATGCTACATAACGTAATACGTTATAAGGTAACAGTACATTGCGTTATACGATATAACGTAGTGCTTCATAACGTTATACGTTATAACGTGGTGCTACATAACGTTATACGTTATAACGTCGTGCTACATAACGTTATACGTTATAACGTAATAGTATACAACGTTATACGTTATAACGTAATGCTACATAACGTTATACGTTATAACGTAATAGTATACAACGTTATACGTTATAACGTAATAGTATAGAACGTTATACGTTATAACGTAATGCTACATAACGTTATACGTTATAACGTAATAGTATACAACGTTGTACATTATAACGTAATGCTACATAACGTTATACGTTATAACGTAATAGTATACAACGAAATACGTTATAACGTAGTGCTACATAACGTTATACGCTATAAGGTAAGAGTATATAACGTTATACGTTATTACGTAATGCTACATAACGTTGTACGTTATAAGGTAATAGTATATAACGTTATACGTTATAACGTAGTGCTACATAACGTTATACGTTATAACGTAATAGTATAGAACGTTATACGTTATAACGTAATAGTATAGAACGTTATACGTTATAACGTAATGCCACATAACGTTATACGTTATAACGTAATAGTATACAACGTTATACATTATAACGTAATGCTACATAACGTTATACGTTATAAGGTAATAGTATACCACGTTATACGTTATAACATAATGCTACATAACGTTACACGTTATAAGGTACTAGTATACAACGTTATACGTTATAACCTAATGCTACATAACGTTATACGTTATAAGGTAATAGTATACAACGTATAACGTTATAAGGTAACAATATATAAGGATATACGTTATAACGTAATGCTACCTAACGTTATACGTTATAACGTAATAGTATACAACGAAATACGTTATAACGTAATAGTATACAACGAAATACGTTATAACGTAATGCTACATAACGTTATACGTTATAAGGTAATAGTATATAACGTTACACGTTATAGCGTAATGCTACATAACGTTATACGTTATAAGGTAATATTATATAACGTTATACGTTATAACGTAATGCTACATAACGTTATACGTTATAACGTAATAGTACACAACGTTATACGTTATAACCTAATGCTACATAACGTTATACGTTATAAGGTAATAGTATACAACGTTATACGTTATAACGTAATGCTACATAACGTAATACGTTATAAGGTAACAGTACATAGCGTTATACGATATAACGTAGTTGCTACATAACGTTATACGTTATAACCTGGTGCTACATAACGTTATACGTTATAACGTCGTGCTACATAACGTTATACGTTATAACGTAATAGTATACAACGTTATACGTTAGAACGTAATGCTACATAACGTTATACGTTATAACGTAATAGTATACAACGTTATACGTTATAACGTAATGCTACATAACATTATACGTTATAAGGTTATAGTATACAACGTTATATGTTATAGCATAATGCTACATAACGTTATACGTTATAACGTAATGCTACATAACGTTATACGTTATAAGGTAGTAGTATACAACGTTATACGTTATAACGTAATGCTACATAACGTTATACGTTATAACGTACTAGTATACAACGTTATACGTTATAACGTCGTGCTACATAACGTTATACGTTATAACGTAATAGTATACAACGTTATACGTTATAACGTAATGCTACATAACGTTATACGTTATAACGTAATAGTATACAACGTTATACGTTATAACGTAATGCTACATATCGTTATACGTTATAACGTAATAGTATACAACGTTATACGTTATAACGTAATGCTACATAACGTTATACGTTATAACGTAATAGTATACAACGTTATACGTTATAACGTAATGCTACATATCGTTACACGTTATAACGTAATGCTACATAACGTTATACGTTATAACGTAATAGTATACAACGTTATACGTTATAACGTAATGCTACATAACGTTATACGTTTTAACGTAATAGTATACAACGTTATACGCTATAACGTAATGCTACATAACGTTATACGTTATAACGTAATAGTATACAACGTTATACGTTATAACGTAATGCTACATAACGTTATACGTTATAATGTCGTGCTACGTAACGTTATACGTTATAACGTAATAGTATACAACGTTATACGTTATAACGTCGTGCTACATATCGTTATACGTTATAACGTAATAGTATACAACGTTATACGTTATAACGTAATGCTACATAACGTTATACGTTATAACGTAATAGTATACAACGTTATACGTTATAACGTAATGCTACATAACGTTATACGTTATAAGGTAATAGTATACCACGTTATACGTTATAGCGAAATGCTACATAACGTTATACGTTACAACGTAATAGTATACAACGTTATACGTTATAACGTAATGCTACATAACGTTATACGTTATAACGTAATAGTATACAACGTTATACGTTATAACGTAATGCTACATAACGTTATACGTTATAACGTAATAGTATACAACGAAATACGTTATAACGTAATGCTACATAACGTTATACGTTATAAGGTAATAGTATATAACGTTATACGTTATAGCGTAATGCTACATAACGTTATACGTTATAAGGTAATAGTATATAACGTTATACGTTATAACGCAATGCTACATAACGTAATACGTTATAAGGTAACAGTACATAGCGTTATACGATATAACGTAGTGCTACATAACGTTATACGTTATAACGTGGTGCTACATAACGTTATACGTTATAACGTCGTGCTACATAACGTTATACGTTATAACGTAATAGTATACAACGTTATACGTTATAACGTAATGCTACATAACGTTATACGTTATAACGTAATAGTATACAACGTTATACGTTATAACGTAATGCTACATAACGTTATACGTTATAAGGTAATAGTATACCACGTTATACGTTATAACGTAATGCTACATAACGTTATACGATATAAGGTAACAATATATAACGATATACGTTATAACGTAGTGCTACATAACGTTATACGTTATAAGGTAAGAGTATATAACGTTATACGTTATTACGTAATGCTACATAACGTTGTACGTTATAAGGTAATAGTATATAACGTTATACGTTATAACGTAGTGCTACATAACGTTATACGTTATAACGTAATAGTATAGAACGTTATACGTTATAACGTAATGCTACATAACGTTATACGTTATAACGTAATAGTATACAACGTTATACGTTATAACGTAATGCTACATAACGTTATACGTTATAACGTAACAGTATACAACGTTATACGTTATAACGTAATGCTACATAACGTTATACGTTATAAGGTAATAGTATACCACGTTATACGTTATAACGTAATGCTACATAACGTTATACGTTATAAGGTACTAGTATACCACGTTATACGTTATAACGTAATGCTACATAACGTTATACGTTATAACGTAATAGTATACAACGTTATACGTTATAACGTAATGCTACATAACGTTATACGTTATAACGTAATAGTATACAACGTTATACGTTATAACGTAATGCTACATAACGTTATACGTTATAAGGTAATAGTATACCACGTTATACGTTATAACGTAATGCTACATAACGTTATACGTTATAACGTAATAGTATACAACGTTATACGATATAACGTAATGCTACATAACGTTATACGTTATAACGTAATAGTATACAACGTTATACGTTATAACGTAATGCTACATAACGTTATACGTTATAACGTAATAGTATACAACGAAATACGTTATAACGTAATGCTACATAACGTTATACGTTATAAGGTAACAGTACATAGCGTTATACGATATAACGTAGTGCTACATAACGTTATACGTTATAACGTGGTGCTACATAACGTTATACGTTATAACGTCGTGCTACATAACGTTATACGTTATAACGTAATAGTATAAAACGTTATACGTTATAACGTAATGCTACATAACGTTATACGTTATAACGTAATAGTATAGAACGTTATACGTTATAACGTAATAGTATAGAACGTTATACGTTATAACGTAATGCTACATAACGTTGTACGTTATAACGTAATAGTATACAACGTTATACATTATAACGTAATGCTACATAACGTTATACGTTATAAGGTAATAGTATACCACGTTATACGTTATAACGTAATGCTACATAACGTTATACGTTATAAGGTACTAGTATACAACGTTATACGTTATAACCTAATGCTACATAACGTTATACGTTATAGGGTAATAGTATACAACGTATAACGTTATAAGGTAACAATATATAAGGATATACGTTATAACGTAATGCTCCATAACGTTATACGTTATAACGTAATAGTATACAACGAAATACGTTATAACGTAATAGTATACAACGAAATACGTTATAACGTAATCCTACATAACGTTATACGTTATAAGGTAATAGTATATAACGTTATACGTTATAGCGTAATGCTACATAACGTTATACGTTATAAGGTAATAGTATATAACGTTATACGTTATAACGTAGTGCTACATAACGTTATACGTTATAACGCAATAGTATAGAACGTTATACGTTATAAGGTAATAGTATATAACGTTATACGTTATAACGTAGTGCTACATAACGTTATACGTTATAACGCAATAGTATAGAACGTTATACGTTATAACGTAATGCTACATAACGTTATACGTTATAACGTAATAGTATACAACGTTATACGTTATAACGTAATGCTACATAACGTTATACGTTATAAGGTAATAGTATATAACGTTATTCGTTATAGCGTAATGCTACATAACGTTATACGTTATAAGGTAATAGTATATAACGTTATACGTTATAACGTAATGCTACATAACGTTATACGTTATAACGTGGTGCTACATAACGTTATACGTTATAACGTCGTGCTACATAACGTTATACGTTATAACGTAATAGTATACAACGTTATACGTTAGAACGTAATGCTACATAACGTTATACGTTATAAGGTAATAGTATATAACGTATAACGTTATATGGTAACAATATATAACGATATACGTTAGACCGTAATGCTACATAACGTTATACGTTATAACGTAATAGTATAAAACGTTATACGTTATAACGTAATGCTACATAACGTTATACGTTATAACGTAATAGTATACAACGTTATACGTTATAACGTAATGCTACATAACGTTATACGTTATAAGGTAATAGTATACCACGTTATACGTTATAACGTAATGCTACATAACGTTATACGTTATAAGGTACTAGTATACCACGTTATACGTTATAACGTAATGCCACATAACGTTATACGTTATAACGTAATAGTATACAACGAAATACGTTATAACGTAATGCTACATAACGTTATACGTTATAAGGTAATGCTACATAACGTTATACGTTATAACGTAATAGTATGCAACGGTATACGTTATAACGTAATGCTACATAACGTTATACGTTATAACGTAATAGTATACAACGTTATACGTTATAACGTAATGCTACATAACGTTATACGTTATAACGTAATAGTATACAACGTTTTACGTTATAACGTACTGCTATCTAACGTTATACGTTATAACGTAATGCTACATAACGTTATACGTTATAACGTAATAGTATACAACGTTATACGTTATAACGTAATGCTACATAACGTTATATGTTATAACGTAATAGTATACAACGTTATAAGTTATAACGTAATGCTACATAACGTTATACGTTATAACGTAATAGTATACAACTTTATACGTTATAAAGTAATGCTACATAACATTATACGTTATAAGGTTATAGTATACAACGTTATATGTTATAGCATAATGCTACATAACGTTATACGTTATAACGTAATGCTACATAACGTTATACGTTATAACGTAATAGTATACAACGTTATACGTTATAACGTAATGCTACATAACGTTATACGTTATAACGTCGTGCTACATAACGTTATACGTTATAACGTAATAGTATACAACGTTATACGTTAGAACGTAATGCTACATAACGTTATACGTTATAAGGTAATAGTATATAACGTATAACGTTATATGGTAACAATATATAACGATATACGTTAGACCGTAATGCTACATAACGTTATACGTTATAACGTAATAGTATAAAACGTTATACGTTATAACGTAATGCTACATAACGTTATACGTTATAAGGTACTAGTATACAACGTTATACGTTATAACCTAATGCTACATAACGTTATACGTTATAGGGTAATAGTATACAACGTATAACGTTATAAGGTAACAATATATAAGGATATACGTTATAACGTAATGCTCCATAACGTTATACGTTATAACGTAATAGTATACAACGAAATACGTTATAACGTAATAGTATACAACGAAATACGTTATAACGTAATCCTACATAACGTTATACGTTATAAGGTAATAGTATATAACGTTATACGTTATAGCGTAATGCTACATAACGTTATACGTTATAAGGTAATAGTATATAACGTTATACGTTATAACGTAGTGCTACATAACGTTATACGTTATAACGCAATAGTATAGAACGTTATACGTTATAAGGTAATAGTATATAACGTTATACGTTATAACGTAGTGCTACATAACGTTATACGTTATAACGCAATAGTATAGAACGTTATACGTTATAACGTAATGCTACATAACGTTATACGTTATAACGTAATAGTATACAACGTTATACGTTATAACGTAATGCTACATAACGTTATACGTTATAAGGTAATAGTATATAACGTTATTCGTTATAGCGTAATGCTACATAACGTTATACGTTATAAGGTAATAGTATATAACGTTATACGTTATAACGTAATGCTACATAACGTTATACGTTATAACGTGGTGCTACATAACGTTATACGTTATAACGTCGTGCTACATAACGTTATACGTTATAACGTAATAGTATACAACGTTATACGTTAGAACGTAATGCTACATAACGTTATACGTTATAAGGTAATAGTATATAACGTATAACGTTATATGGTAACAATATATAACGATATACGTTAGACCGTAATGCTACATAACGTTATACGTTATAACGTAATAGTATAAAACGTTATACGTTATAACGTAATGCTACATAACGTTATACGTTATAACGTAATAGTATACAACGTTATACGTTATAACGTAATGCTACATAACGTTATACGTTATAAGGTAATAGTATACCACGTTATACGTTATAACGTAATGCTACATAACGTTATACGTTATAAGGTACTAGTATACCACGTTATACGTTATAACGTAATGCCACATAACGTTATACGTTATAACGTAATAGTATACAACGAAATACGTTATAACGTAATGCTACATAACGTTATACGTTATAAGGTAATGCTACATAACGTTATACGTTATAACGTAATAGTATGCAACGGTATACGTTATAACGTAATGCTACATAACGTTATACGTTATAACGTAATAGTATACAACGTTATACGTTATAACGTAATGCTACATAACGTTATACGTTATAACGTAATAGTATACAACGTTTTACGTTATAACGTACTGCTATCTAACGTTATACGTTATAACGTAATGCTACATAACGTTATACGTTATAACGTAATAGTATACAACGTTATACGTTATAACGTAATGCTACATAACGTTATATGTTATAACGTAATAGTATACAACGTTATAAGTTATAACGTAATGCTACATAACGTTATACGTTATAACGTAATAGTATACAACTTTATACGTTATAAAGTAATGCTACATAACATTATACGTTATAAGGTTATAGTATACAACGTTATATGTTATAGCATAATGCTACATAACGTTATACGTTATAACGTAATGCTACATAACGTTATACGTTATAACGTAATAGTATACAACGTTATACGTTATAACGTAATGCTACATAACGTTATACGTTATAACGTCGTGCTACATAACGTTATACGTTATAACGTAATAGTATACAACGTTATACGTTAGAACGTAATGCTACATAACGTTATACGTTATAAGGTAATAGTATATAACGTATAACGTTATATGGTAACAATATATAACGATATACGTTAGACCGTAATGCTACATAACGTTATACGTTATAACGTAATAGTATAAAACGTTATACGTTATAACGTAATGCTACATAACGTTATACGTTATAAGGTACTAGTATACAACGTTATACGTTATAACCTAATGCTACATAACGTTATACGTTATAGGGTAATAGTATACAACGTATAACGTTATAAGGTAACAATATATAAGGATATACGTTATAACGTAATGCTCCATAACGTTATACGTTATAACGTAATAGTATACAACGAAATACGTTATAACGTAATAGTATACAACGAAATACGTTATAACGTAATCCTACATAACGTTATACGTTATAAGGTAATAGTATATAACGTTATACGTTATAGCGTAATGCTACATAACGTTATACGTTATAAGGTAATAGTATATAACGTTATACGTTATAACGTAGTGCTACATAACGTTATACGTTATAACGCAATAGTATAGAACGTTATACGTTATAAGGTAATAGTATATAACGTTATACGTTATAACGTAGTGCTACATAACGTTATACGTTATAACGCAATAGTATAGAACGTTATACGTTATAACGTAATGCTACATAACGTTATACGTTATAACGTAATAGTATACAACGTTATACGTTATAACGTAATGCTACATAACGTTATACGTTATAAGGTAATAGTATATAACGTTATTCGTTATAGCGTAATGCTACATAACGTTATACGTTATAAGGTAATAGTATATAACGTTATACGTTATAACGTAATGCTACATAACGTTATACGTTATAACGTGGTGCTACATAACGTTATACGTTATAACGTCGTGCTACATAACGTTATACGTTATAACGTAATAGTATACAACGTTATACGTTAGAACGTAATGCTACATAACGTTATACGTTATAAGGTAATAGTATATAACGTATAACGTTATATGGTAACAATATATAACGATATACGTTAGACCGTAATGCTACATAACGTTATACGTTATAACGTAATAGTATAAAACGTTATACGTTATAACGTAATGCTACATAACGTTATACGTTATAACGTAATAGTATACAACGTTATACGTTATAACGTAATGCTACATAACGTTATACGTTATAAGGTAATAGTATACCACGTTATACGTTATAACGTAATGCTACATAACGTTATACGTTATAAGGTACTAGTATACCACGTTATACGTTATAACGTAATGCCACATAACGTTATACGTTATAACGTAATAGTATACAACGAAATACGTTATAACGTAATGCTACATAACGTTATACGTTATAAGGTAATGCTACATAACGTTATACGTTATAACGTAATAGTATGCAACGGTATACGTTATAACGTAATGCTACATAACGTTATACGTTATAACGTAATAGTATACAACGTTATACGTTATAACGTAATGCTACATAACGTTATACGTTATAACGTAATAGTATACAACGTTTTACGTTATAACGTACTGCTATCTAACGTTATACGTTATAACGTAATGCTACATAACGTTATACGTTATAACGTAATAGTATACAACGTTATACGTTATAACGTAATGCTACATAACGTTATATGTTATAACGTAATAGTATACAACGTTATAAGTTATAACGTAATGCTACATAACGTTATACTTTATAACGTAATAGTATACAACTTTATACGTTATAAAGTAATGCTACATAACATTATACGTTATAAGGTTATAGTATACAACGTTATATGTTATAGCATAATGCTACATAACGTTATACGTTATAACCTAATGCTACATAACGTTATACGTTATAAGGTAATAATATATAACGTATAACGTTATAAGGTAACAATATATAACGATATACGTTATAACGTAATGCTACATAACGTTATACGTTATAACGTAATAGTATACAACGTTATACGTTATAACGTAATGCTACATAACGTTATATGTTATAACGTAATAGTATACAACGTTATAAGTTATAACGTAATGCTACATAACGTTATACGTTATAACGTAATAGTATACAACTTTATACGTTATAAAGTAATGCTACATAACATTATACGTTATAAGGTTATAGTATACAACGTTATACGTTATAACGTAATGCTACATATCGTTATACGTTATAACGTAATAGTATACAACGTTATACGTTATAACGTAATGCTACATAACGTTATACGTTATAAGGTACTAGTATAAAGCGTCATACGTTATAACGTAATGCTACATAACGTTATACGTTATAAGGTAATAGTCTACAACGTTATACGTTATAACCTAATGCTACATAACGTTATACGTTATAAGGTAATAATATATAACGTATAACGTTATAAGGTAACAATATATAACGATATACGTTATAACGTAATGCTACATAACGTTATACGTTATAAGGTACTAGTATACAACGTTATACGTTATAACGTAATGCTACATAACGTTATACGTTATAAGGTAATAGTATATAACGTATAACGTTATAAGGTAATAGTATATAACTTAGAACGGTGGGAATGCTTTCGACAGCGTTGGAATGCTTTCTACAGCATTGGAATACTTTCTACAGGGTTGGAATGCTTTCTAGAGGGTTGGAATGCTTTCGACAGGGTTGGAATGCTTTCGACAGGGTGGGAATGCTTTCGACAGAGTTGGAATACCTTTCTACAGAGTTGGAATGCTTTCTACAGGGTTGGAATACCTTTGTACAGAGTTGGAATGCTTTCTACAGGGTTGGAATGCTTTCTACAGGGTTGGAATGCTTTCTACAGGGTTGGAATGCTTTCTACAGGGTTGGAATGCTTTCTACAGGGTTGGAATGCTTCTACAGGGTTGGAATACCTTTGTACAGGGTCAGAATGTTATGTACAGGGTTGGAATTCTTTCTACAGAGTTGGAATACCTTTGTACAGAGTTGGAATGCTTTCTACAGGTTTGGAATACCTTTGTACAGAGTTGGAATGCTTTCTACAGGGTTGGAATGCTTTCTACAGGGTTGGAATGCTTTCTACAGGTTTGGAAAACCTTTGTACAGAGTTGGAATGCTTCTAAAGGGTTGGAATGCTTTCGACAGAGTTGTAATACCTTTGTACAGAGTTGGAATGCTTTCTACAGGGTTGGAATACCTTTGTACAGAGTTGGAATGCTTTCTACAGGGTTGGAATGCTCTCTACAGGGTTGGAATGCTTTCTACAGGGTTGGAATGCTTTCTACAGGGTTGGAACAGCTTTGTACAGGGTTGGAACGCTTTCGACAGAGTTGGAATACCTTTGTACAGAGTTGGATTGCTTTCTACAGTGTTGGAATGCTTTCTACAGTGTTGGAACGCTTTCGACAGAGTTGGAATACCTTTGTACAGAGTTGGAATGCTTTCTACAGGGTTGGAATGCTTTTTACAGGGTTGGAATGCTTTCGACAGAGTTGGAATACCTTTGTACAGAGTGGGAATGCTTTGTACAGGGTTGGAATACCTTTGTACAGAGTTGGAATGCTTTCTACAGGGTTGGAATGCTTTCTACAGGGTTGGAATGCTTTCGACAGAGTTGGAATACCTTTGTACAGGGTTGGAACAGCTTTGTACAGGGTGGGAATACTTTCTACAGGGTTGGAATGCTTTCTACAGGGTTGGAATGCTTTCTACAGTGTTGGAATGCATTCTACAGGGTTGGAACGCTTTCGACAGAGTTGGAATACCTTTGTACAGAGTTGGAATGCTTTCTACAGGGTTGGAATACCTTTGTACAGAGTTGGAATGCTTTCTACAGGTTTGGAATGCTTTCTACAGGGTGGGAATGCTTTCGACAGAGTTGGAATACCTTTCTACAGAGTTGGAATGCTTTCTACAGTGTTGGAATACCTTTGTACAGAGTTGGAATGCTTTCTACAGGGTTGGAATGCTTTCGACAGAGTTGGAATACCTTTGTACAGAGTCAGAATGTTATGTACAGGGTTGGAATTCTTTCTACAGAGTTGGAATACCTTTGTACATAGTTGGAATGCTTTCGACAGGTTTGGAATACATTTGTACAGAGCTGGAATGCTTTCTACAGGTTTGGCATACATTTGTACAGGGTTGGAATTCTTTCTACAGAGTTGGAATACCTTTCTACAGGGTTGGAATGCTTCCGAAAGAGTTGGAATAACTTTGTACAGAGTTGGAATGCTTTCTACATTGTTGGAATGCTTTCGATAGAGTTGGAATACCTTTGTACAGAGGTGGAACACCTTTGTGCAGAGTCGGAATGCTTTCTACAGGGTTGGAATGCTTTCTACAGGGTTGGAATGCTTGCGACAGAGTCGTAATACCTTTGTACAGAGTTGGAATGCTTTCTACAGGGTTGGAATACCTTTGTACAGAGTTGGAATGCTTTCTACAGGGTTGGAATGCTTTCTACAGGGTTGGAATGCTTTCTACAGGGTTGGAATGCTTTCTACAGGGTGGGAATGCTTTCTACAGCGTTGGAATGCTTTCTACAGGGTTGGAATGCTTTCTACAGGGTTGGAATGCTTCTACAGGGTTGGAATACCTTTGTACAGAGTTGGAATGCTTTCTACAGAGTTGGAATACCTTTGTACAGAGTTGGAATGCTTTCTACAGGGTTGGAATGCTTTCTACAGGGTTGGTATGCTTACTACAGGGTTGGAATGCTTCTACAGGGTTGGAATACCTTTGTACAGGGTTGGAATGCTTTCGACAGAGATGGAATACCTTTGTACAGGGTTGGAACAGCTTTGTACAGGGTGGGAATACTTTCTACAGGGTTGGAATGCTTTCTACAGGGTTGGAATGCTTTCGACAGTGTTGGAATACCTTTGTACAGGGTTGGAATGCTTTCGACAGAGATGGAATACCTTTGTACAGGGTTGGAACAGCTTTGTACAGGGTGGGAATACTTTCTACAGGGTTGGAATGCTTTCTACAGGGTTGGAATGCTTTCTACAGTGTTGGAATGCTTTCTGCAGGGTTGGAATGCTTTCTACAGTGTTGGTATGCTTTCTACAGGGTTGGAATGCTTTCGACAGAGCTGGAATACCTTTGTACAGAGTTGGAATGCTTTCGACAGAGTTGGAATACCTTTGTACAGGGTTGGAACAGCTTTGTACAGGGTTGGAACAGCTTTGTACAGGGAGGGAATACTTTCTACAGGGATGGAATGCTTTCTAGAAGGTTGGAATGCTTTCGACATGGTTGGAATGCTTTCGACAGGGTTGGAATGCTTTCGACAGGGTTGGAATGCTTTCGACAGGGTTGGAATGCTTTCGACAGGGTTGGAATGCTTTCGACAGAGTTGGAATACCTTTGTACAGAGTCAGAATGTTATGTACAGGGTTGGAATTCTTTCTACAGAGTTGGAATACCTTTGTACAGAGTTGGAATGCTTTCTACAGGTTTGGAATACATTTGTACAGAGTTGGAATGCTTTCTACAGGTTTGGAATACATTTGTACAGGGTTGGAATTCTTTCTTCAGAGTTGGAATACCTTTGTACAGGGTTGGAACAGCTTTGTACAGGGTTGGAACAGCTTTGTACAGGGTGGGAATACTTTCTACAGAGTTGGAATGCTTTCTACAGTGTTGGAATGCTTTCGATAGAGTTGGAATACCTTTGTACAGAGTTGGAATACCTTTGTACAGAGTTGGAATGCTTTCTACAGGGTTGGAATGCTTTCTACAGGGTTGGAATGCTTTCTACAGGGTTGGAATGCTTTCTACAGGGTTGGAATGCATTCTACAGTGTTGGAATGCTTTCTACAGGGTTGGAACGCTTTCGACAGAGTTGGAATACCTTTGTACAGAGTTGGAATGCTTTCTACAGGTTTGGAATACCTTTGTACAGAGTTGGAATGCTTTCTACAGCTTTGGAATACTTTCTACAGGGTTGGAATGCTTTCGACAGGGTTGGAATGCTTTCTACAGGGTTGGAATACCTTTGTACAGAGTTGGAATGCTTTCTAGAGTGTTGGAATGCTTTCGACAGGGTTGGAATGCTTTCGACAGGGTGGGAATGCTTTCGACAGAGTTGGAATACCTTTCTACAGAGTTGGAATGCTTTCTACAGGGTTGGAATACCTTTGTGCAGAGTTGGAATGCTTTCTACAGGGTTGGAATGCTTTCGACAGAGTTGGAATACCTTTGTACAGAGTCAGAATGTTATGTACAGGGTTGGAATTCTTTCTACAGATTTGGAATACCTTTGTACAGAGTTGGAATGCTTTCTACAGGTTTGGAATACATTTGTACAGAGTTGGAATGCTTTCTACAGGTTTGGAATACATTTGTACAGGGTTGGAATTCTTTCTACAGAGTTGGAATACCTTTGTACAGAGTTGGAATGCTTTCTACAGGGTTGGAATACTTTCTACAGGGTTGGAATGCTTTCGACAGGGTTGGAATGCTTTCTACAGGGTTGGAATGCTTTCTACAGTGTTGGAATGCTTTCGACAGAGTTGGAATACCTTTGTACAGGGTTGGAACAGCTTTGTACAGGGTTGGAACAGCTTTGTACAGGGTGTGAATACTTTCGACAGGGTTGGAATGCTTTCTAGAGGGTTGGAATGCTTTCGACATGGTTGGAATGCTTTCGACAGTGTTGGAATGCTTTCGACAGGGTTGGAATGCTTTCGACAGAGTTGGAATACCTTTGTACAGAGTTGGAATGCTTTCGACAGAGTTGGAATACCTTTGTACAGGGTTGGAACAGCTTTGTACAGGGTTGGAACTGCTTTGTGCAGGGTGGGAATACTTTCTACAGAGTTGGAATGCTTTCTACAGTGTTGGAATGCTTTCGATAGAGTTGGAATACCTTTGTACAGAGTTGGAACACCTTTGTACAGAGTTGGAATGCTTTCTACAGGGTTGGAATGCTTTCTACAGGGTTGGAATGCTTTCTACAGGTTTGGAAAACCTTTGTACAGAGTTGGAATGCTTTCTACAGGGTTGGAAGGCTTTCTACAGGGTTGGAATGCTTCTACAGGGTTGGAATACCTTTGTACAGGGTTGGAATGCTTTCTACAGGGTTGGAATGCTTTCTACAGGGTTGGAATGCTTTCTACAGGGTTGGAATGCTTTCTACAGGGTTGGAATGCTTTCTACAGTGTTGGAATGCTTTCTTCAGTGTTGGAATGCTTTCGACAGAGTTGGAATACCTTTGTACAGGGTTGGAACAGCTTTGTACAGGGTTGGAACAGCTTTGTACAGGGTGGGAATACTTTCTACAGGGTTGGAATGCTTTCTAGAGGGTTGGAATGCTTTCGACATGGTTGTAATGCTTTCGACAGGGTGGGAATGCTTTCGACAGAGTTGGAATACCTTTCTACACAGTTGGAATGCTTTCTACAGGGTTGGAATACCTTTGTACAGAGTTGGAATGCTTTCTACAGGGTTGGAATGCTTTCGACAGAGTTGGAATACCTTTGTACAGAGTCAGAATGTTATGTACAGGGTTGGAATTCTTTCTACAGAGTTGGAATACCTTTGTACAGAGTTGGAATGCTTTCTACAGGTTTGGAATACTTTTCTACAGGGTTGGAATGCTTTCTACAGGGTTGGAATGCTTTCTACAGTGTTGGAATGCTTTCTGCAGGGTTGGAATGCTTTCTACAGTGTTGGTATGCTTTCTACAGGGTTGGAATGCTTCGAACAGGTTTGGAATGCTTTCTACAGGGTGGGAATGCTTTCGACAGAGTTGGAATACCTTTCTACAGAGTTGGAATGCTTTCTACAGTGTTGGAATACCTTTGTACAGAGTCAGAATGTTATGTACAGGGTTGGAATTCTTTCTACAGAGTTGGAATACCTTTGTACATAGTTGGAATGCTTTCTACATGTTTGGAATACATTTGTACAGAGCTGGAATGCTTTCTACAGGTTTGGAATACATTTGTACAGGGTTGGAATTCTTTCTACAGAGTTGGAATACCTTTGTACAGGGTTGGAATGCTTTCTACAGGGCTGGAATGCTTTCTACATGGTTGGAATGCTTCCGAAAGAGTTGGAATAACTTTGTACAGAGTTGGAATGCTTTCTACATTGTTGGAATGCTTTCGATAGAGTTGGAATACCTTTGTACAGAGGTGGAACACCTTTGTGCAGAGTTGGAATGCTTTCTACAGGGTTGGAATGCTTTCTACAGGGTTGGAATGCTTTCTACAGGTTTGGAAAACCTTTGTACAGAGTTGGAATGCTTCTAAAGGGTTGGAATGCTTGCGACAGAGTTGTAATACCTTTGTACAGAGTTGGAATGCTTTCTACAGGGTTGGAATACCTTTGTACAGAGTTGGAATGCTTTCTACAGGGTTGGAATGCTTTCTACAGGGTTGGAATGCTTTCTACAGGGTTGGAATGCTTTCTACAGGGTTGGAATGCTTTCTACAGGGTTGGAATGCTTTCTACAGGGTTGGAATTCTTTCTACAGAGTTGGAATACCTTTGTACAGGGTTGGAATGCTTTCTACAGGGCTGGATGCTTTCTACATGGTTGGAATGCTTCCGAAAGAGTTGGAATAACTTTGTACAGAGTTGGAATGCTTTCTACATTGTTGGAATGCTTTCGATAGAGTTGGAATACCTTTGTACAGAGGTGGAACACCTTTGTGCAGAGTTGGAATGCTTTCTACAGCGTTGGAATGCTTTCTACAGGGTTGGAATGCTTTCTACAGGGTTTGAATGCTTCTACAGGGTTGGAATACCTTTGTACAGAGTTGGAATGCTTTCTACAGTGTTGGAATACCTTTGTACAGAGTTGGAATGCTTTCTACAGGGTTGGAATACTTTTTACAGGGTTGGAATGCTTTCTACAGGGTTGGAATGCTTTCGACAGTGTTGGAATACCTTTGTACAGGGTTGGAATGCTTTCGACAGAGATGGAATACCTTTGTACAGGGTTGGAACAGCTTTGTACAGGGTGGGAATACTTTCTACAGGGTTGGAATGCTTTCTACAGGGTTGGAATGCTTTCTACAGTGTTGGAATGCTTTCTGCAGGGTTGGAATGCTTTCTACAGTGTTGGTATGCTTTCTACAGGGTTGGAATGCTTTCGACAGAGCTGGAATACCTTTGTACAGAGTTGGAATGCTTTCGACAGAGTTGGAATACCTTTGTACAGGGTTGGAACAGCTTTGTACAGGGTTGGAACAGCTTTGTACAGGGAGGGAATACTTTCTACAGGGATGGAATGCTTTCTAGATGGTTGGAATGCTTTCGACATGGTTGGAATGCTTTCGACAGGGTTGGAATGCTTTCGACAGGGTTGGAATGCTTTCGACAGGGTTGGAATGCTTTCGACAGGGTTGGAATTCTTTCGACAGAGTTGGAATACCTTTGTACAGGGTCAGAATGTTATGTACAGGGTTGGAATTCTTTCTACAGTGTTGGAATACCTTTGTACAGAGTTGGAATGCTTTCAACAGGTTTGGAATACCTTTGTACAGAGTTGGAATGCTTTCTACAGGTTTGGAATGCTTTCTACAGGGTTGGAATGCTTCTACAGGGTTGGAATACCTTTGTACAGAGTTGGAATGCTTTCTACAGGGTTGGAATACCTTTGTACAGGGTCAGAATGTTATGCACAGGGTTGGAATTCTTTCTACAGAGTTGGAATACCTTTGTACAGAGTTGGAATGCTTTCTACAGGTTTGGAATACCTTTGTACAGAGTTGGAATGCTTTCTACAGGGTTGGATTGCTTCCTACAGGGTTGGAATGCTTTCTACAGGTTTGGAAAACCTTTGTACAGAGTTGGAATGCTTCTAAAGGGTTGGAATGCATTCGACAGAGTTGTAATACCTTTGTACAGAGTTGGAATGCTTCTAGAGGGTTGGAATGCTTTCGACAGAGTTGTAATACCTTTGTACAGAGTTGGAATGCTTTCTACAGGGTTGGAATACCTTTGTACAGAGTTGGAATGCTTTCTACAGGGTTGGAATGCTCTCTACAGGGTTGGAATGCTTTCTACAGGGATGTAATGCTTTCTACAGGGTTGGAACAGCTTTGTACAGGGTTGGAACGCTTTCGACAGAGTTGGAATACCTTTGTACAGAGTTGGAATGCTTTCTACAGTGTTGGAATGCTTTCTACAGGGTTGGAACGCTTTTGACAGAGTTCGAATACCTTTGTACAGAGTTGGAATGCTTTCTACAGGTTTGGAATACATTTGTACAGAGTCAGAATGTTATGTACAGTGTTGGAATTCTTTCTACAGAGTTGGAATGCTTTCTACAGGGTTGGAATGCTTTCGACAGTGTTGTAATACCTTTGTACAGAGTTGGAATGCTTTCTACAGGGTTGGAATACCTTTGTACAGCGTTGGAATGCGTTCTAGAGGGTTGGAATGCTTTCTACAGGGTTGGAATGCTTTCTACAGGGTTGGAATGCTTTCTACAGGGTTGGAATGCTTCTACAGGGTTGGAATACCTTTGTACAGAGTTGGAATGCTTTCTACAGAGTTGGAATACCTTTGTACAGAGTTGGAATGCTTGCTACAGGTTTGGAATACCTTTGGACAGAGTTGGAATGCTTTCTACAGGGTTGGAATGCTTTCTACAGGGTTGGAATGCTTTCTACAGGGTTGGAATACCTTTGTACAGAATCAGAATGTTATGTACAGTGTTGGAATTCTTTCTACAGAGTTGGAATACCTTTGTACAGAGTTGGAATGCTTTCTACGGGTTTGGAATACCTTTGTACAGAGTTGGAATGCTTTCTACAGGGTTGGAATGCTTTCTACAGGGTTGGAATGCTTTCTACAGGGTTGGAATGCTTTCTACAGGGTTGGAATGCTTTCTACAGGGTTGGAATGCTTTCTACAGTGTTGGAATGCTTTCTACAGGGTTGGAACGCTTTTGACAGAGTTCGAATACCTTTGTACAGAGTTGGAATGCTTTCTACAGGGTTGGAATACCTTTGTACAGAGTTGGAATGCTTTCTACAGCATTGGAATACTTTCTACAGGGTTGGAATGCTTTCTAGAGTGTTGGAATGCTTTCGACAGGGTTGGAATGCTTTCGACTGGGTGGGAATGCTTTCGACAGAGTTGGAATACCTTTCTACAGAGTTGGAATGCTTTCTACAGGGTTGGAATACCTTTGTGCAGAGTCAGAATGTTATGTACAGGGTTGGAATTCTTTCTACAGAGTTGGAATACCTTTGTACAGAGTTGGAATGCTTTCTACAGGTTTGGAATACATTTGTACAGAGTTGGAATGCTTTCTACAGGTTTGGAATACATTTGTACAGGGTTGGAATTCTTTCTACAGAGTTGGAATACCTTTGTACAGGGTTGGAACAGCTTTGTACAGGGTTGGAACAGCTTTGTACAGGGTGGGAATACTTTCTACAGAGTTGGAATGCTTTCTACAGGGTTGGAATGCTTTCTACAGGGTTGGAATGCTTTCTACAGTGTTGGAATGCTTTCTACAGGGTTGGAACGCTTTTGACAGAGTTCGAATACCTTTGTACAGAGTTGGAATGCTTTCTACAGGGTTGGAATACCTTTGTACAGAGTTGGAATGCTTTCTACAGCATTGGAATACTTTCTACAGGGTTGGAATGCTTTCTACAGTGTTGGAATGCTTTCTACAGGGTTGGAACGCTTTTGACAGAGTTCGAATACCTTTGTACAGAGTTGGAATGCTTTCTACAGGGTTGGAATACTTTCTACAGGGTGTGAATACTTTCGACAGGGTTGGAATGCTTTCTAGAGGTTTGGAATGCTTTCGACATGGTTGGAATGCTTTCGACAGTGTTGGAATGCTTTCGACAGGGTTGGAATGCTTTCGACAGAGTTGGAATACCTTTGTACAGAGTTGGAATGCTTTCGACAGAGTTGGAATACCTTTGTACAGGGTTGGAACAGCTTTGTACAGGGTTGGAACTGCTTTGTACAGGGTGGGAATACTTTCTACAGAGTTGGAATGCTTTCTACAGTGTTGGAATGCTTTCGATAGAGTTGGAATACCTTTGTACAGAGTTGGAACACCTTTGTACAGAGTTGGAATGCTTTCTACAGGGTTGGAATGCTTTCTACAGGGTTGGAATGCTTTCTACAGGTTTGGAAAACCTTTGTACAGAGTTGGAATGCTTTCTACAGGGTTGGAAGGCTTTCTACAGGGTTGGAATGCTTCTACAGGGTTGGAATACCTTTGTACAGGGTTGGAATGCTTTCTACAGGGTTGGAATGCTTTCTACAGGGTTGGAATGCTTTCTACAGGGTTGGAATGCTTTCTACAGGGTTGGAATGCTTCTACAGGGTTGGAATACCTTTGTACAGAGTTGGTATGCTTTCTACAGGGTTGGAATACCTTTGTACAGGGTCAGAATGTTATGTACAGGGTTGGAATTCTTTCTACAGTGTTGCAATACCTTTGTACAGAGTTGGAATGCTTTCTACAGGTTTGGAATACCTTTGTACAGAGTTGGAATTCTTTGTACAGGTTTGGAATACATTTGTACAGAGTTGGAATGCTTACTACAGGTTTGGAATACATTTGTACAGGGTTGGAATTCTTTCTACAGAGTTGGAATACCTTTGTACAGAGTTGGAATGCTTTCTACAGGGTTGGAATACTTTCTACAGGGTTGGAATGCTTTCTACAGGGTTGGAATGCTACCTACAGGGTTGGAATGCTTTCTACAGGGTTGGAATACCTTTGTACAGAGTCAGAATGTTATGTACAGTGTTGGAATTCTTTCTACAGAGTTGGAATACCTTTGTACAGAGTTGGAATGCTTTCTACGGGTTTGGAATACCTTTGTACAGAGTTGGAATGCTTTCTACAGAGTTGGAATACCTTTGTACAGAGTTGGAATGCTTTCTACAGGGTTGGAATACTTTCTACAGGGTGTGAATACTTTCGACAGGGTTGGAATGCTTTCTAGAGGTTTGGAATGCTTTCGACATGGTTGGAATGCTTTCGACAGTGTTGGAATGCTTTCGACAGGGTTGGAATGCTTTCGACAGAGTTGGAATACCTTTGTACAGAGTTGGAATGCTTACTACAGGTTTGGAATACATTTGTACAGGGTTGGAATTCTTTCTACAGAGTTGGAATACCTTTGTACAGAGTTGGAATGCTTTCTACAGGGTTGGAATACTTTCTACAGGGTTGGAATGCTTTCTACAGGGTTGGAATACTTTCTACAGGGTGTGAATACTTTCGACAGGGTTGGAATGCTTTCTAGAGGTTTGGAATGCTTTCGACATGGTTGGAATGCTTTCGACAGTGTTGGAATGCTTTCGACAGGGTTGGAATGCTTTCGACAGAGTTGGAATACCTTTGTACAGAGTTGGAATGCTTTCTACAGGGTTGGAATGCTTTCTACAGGGTTGGAATACCTTTGTACAGGGTTGGAACTGCTTTGTACAGGGTGGGAATACTTTCTACAGAGTTGGAATGCTTTCTACAGTGTTGGAATGCTTTCGATAGAGTTGGAATACCTTTGTACAGAGTTGGAACACCTTTGTACAGAGTTGGAATGCTTTCTACAGGGTTGGAAGGCTTTCTACAGGGTTGGAATGCTTCTACAGGGTTGGAATACCTTTGTACAGGGTTGGAATGCTTTCTACAGGGTTGGAATGCTTTCTACAGGGTTGGAATGCTTTCTACAGGGTTGGAATGCTTTCTACAGGGTTGGAATGCTTCTACAGGGTTGGCATACCTTTGTACAGAGTTGGTATGCTTTCTACAGGGTTGGAATACCTTTGTACAGGGTCAGAATGTTATGTACAGGGTTGGAATTCTTTCTACAGTGTTGCAATACCTTTGTACAGAGTTGGAATGCTTTCTACAGGTTTGGAATACCTTTGTACAGAGTTGGAATTCTTTGTACAGGTTTGGAATACATTTGTACAGAGTTGGAATGCTTACTACAGGTTTGGAATACATTTGTACAGGGTTGGAATTCTTTCTACAGAGTTGGAATACCTTTGTACAGAGTTGGAATGCTTTCTACAGGGTTGGAATACTTTCTACAGGGTTGGAATGCTTTCTACAGGGTTGGAATGCTTCCTACAGGGTTGGAATGCTTTCTACAGGTTTGGAATGCTTTCTACAGGTTTGGAATACATTTGTACAGAGTTGGAATGCTTACTACAGGTTTGGAATACATTTGTACAGGGTTGGAATTCTTTCTACAGAGTTGGAATACCTTTGTACAGAGTTGGAATGCTTTCTACAGGGTTGGAATACATTTGTACAGAGTTGGAATGCTTTCTACAGGTTTGGAATACATTTGTACAGGGTTGGAATTCTTTCTACAGAGTTGGAATACCTTTGTACAGGGTTGGAACAGCTTTGTACAGGGTTGGAACAGCTTTGTACAGGGTGGGAATACTTTCTACAGAGTTGGAATGCTTTCTACAGTGTTGGAATGCTTTCGATAGAGTTGGAATACCTTTGTACAGAGTTGGAACACCTTTGTAAAGAGTTGGAATGCTTTCTACAGGGTTGGAATACCTTTGTACAGAGTTGGAATGCTTTCTACAGGTTTGGAATGCTTTCTACAGGGTTGGAATGCTTTCTACAGGGTTGGAATGCTTTCTACAGGGTTGGAATGCTTCTACAGGGTTGGAATACCTTTGTACAGAGTTGGAATGCTTTCTACAGAGTTGGAATACCTTTGTACAGAGTTGGAATGCTTTCTACAGGTTTGGAATACCTTTGTACAGAGTTGGAATGCTTTCTACAGGGTTGGAATGCTTTCTACAGGGTTGGAATGCTTTCTACAGGGTTGGAATACCTTTGTACAGAGTCAGAATGTTATGTACAGTGTTGGAATTCTTTCTACAGAGTTGGAATACCTTTGTACAGAGTTGGAATGCTTTCTACGGGTTTGGAATACCTTTGTACAGAGTTGGAATGCTTTCTACAGAGTTGGAATACCTTTGTACAGAGTTGGAATGCTTTCTACAGGGTTGGAATACTTTCTACAGGGTGTGAATACTTTCGACAGGGTTGGAATGCTTTCTAGAGGTTTGGAATGCTTTCGACATGGTTGGAATGCTTTCGACAGTGTTGGAATGCTTTCGACAGGGTTGGAAGGCTTTCGACAGAGTTGGAATACCTTTGTACAGAGTTGGAATGCTTTCGACAGAGTTGGAATACCTTTGTACAGGGTTGGAACAGCTTTGTACAGGGTTGGAACTGCTTTGTACAGGGTGGGAATACTTTCTACAGAGTTGGAATGCTTTCTACAGTGTTGGAATGCTTTCGATAGAGTTGGAATACCTTTGTACAGAGTTGGAACACCTTTGTACAGAGTTGGAATGCTTTCTACAGGGTTGGAATGCTTTCTACAGGGTTGGAATGCTTTCTACAGGTTTGGAAAACCTTTGTACAGAGTTGGAATGCTTTCTACAGGGTTGGAAGGCTTTCTACAGGGTTGGAATGCTTCTACAGGGTTGGAATACCTTTGTACAGGGTTGGAATGCTTTCTACAGGGTTGGAATGCTTTCTACAGGGTTGGAATGCTTTCTACAGTGTTGGAATGCTTTCTACAGGGTTGGAATGCTTCTACAGGGTTGGAATACCTTTGTACAGAGTTGGTATGCTTTCTACAGTGTTGGAATACCTTTGTACAGGGTCAGAATGTTATGTACAGGGTTGGAATTCTTTCTACAGTGTTGCAATACCTTTGTACAGAGTTGGAATGCTTTCTACAGGTTTGGAATACCTTTGTACAGAGTTGGAATTCTTTGTACAGGTTTGGAATACATTTGTACAGAGTTGGAATGCTTACTACAGGTTTGGAATACATTTGTACAGGGTTGGAATTCTTTCTACAGAGTTGGAATACCTTTGTACAGAGTTGGAATGCTTTCTACAGTGTTGGAATGCTTTCGATAGAGTTGGAATACCTTTGTACAGAGTTGGAACACCTTTGTACAGAGTTGGAATGCTTTCTACAGGGTTGGAATACCTTTGTACAGAGTTGGAATGCTTTCTACAGGATTGGAATGCTTTCTACAGGGTTGGAATGCTTTCTACAGGGTTGGAATGCTTTCTACAGGGTTGGAATGCTTCTACAGGGTTGGAATACCTTTGTACAGAGTTGGAATGCTTTCTACAGAGTTGGAATACCTTTGTACAGAGTTGGAATGCTTTCTACAGGTTTGGAATACCTTTGTACAGAGTTGGAATGCTTTCTACAGGGTTGGAATGCTTTCTACAGGGTTGGAATGCTTTCTACAGGGTTGGAATACCTTTGTACAGAGTCAGAATGTTATGTACAGTGTTGGAATTCTTTCTACAGAGTTGGAATACCTTTGTACAGAGTTGGAATGCTTTCTACGGGTTTGGAATACCTTTGTACAGAGTTGGAATGCTTTCTACAGAGTTGGAATACCTTTGTACAGAGTTGGAATGCTTTCTACAGGGTTGGAATACTTTCTACAGGGTGTGAATACTTTCGACAGGGTTGGAATGCTTTCTAGAGGTTTGGAATGCTTTCGACATGGTTGGAATGCTTTCGACAGTGTTGGAATGCTTTCGACAGGGTTGGAATGCTTTCGACAGAGTTGGAATACCCTTGTACAGAGTTGGAATGCTTTCGACAGAGTTGGAATACCTTTGTACAGGGTTGGAACAGCTTTGTACAGGGTTGGAACTGCTTTGTACAGGGTGGGAATACTTTCTACAGAGTTGGAATGCTTTCTACAGTGTTGGAATGCTTTCGATAGAGTTGGAATACCTTTGTACAGAGTTGGAACACCTTTGTACAGAGTTGGAATGCTTTCTACAGGGTTGGAATGCTTTCTACAGGGTTGGAATGCTTTCTACAGGTTTGGAAAACCTTTGTACAGAGTTGGAATGCTTTCTACAGGGTTGGAAGGCTTTCTACAGGGTTGGAATGCTTCTACAGGGTTGGAATACCTTTGTACAGGGTTGGAATGCTTTCTACAGGGTTGGAATGCTTTCTACAGGGTTGGAATGCTTTCTACAGGGTTGGAATGCTTTCTACAGGGTTGGAATGCTTCTACAGGGTTGGAATACCTTTGTACAGAGTTGGTATGCTTTCTACAGGGTTGGAATACCTTTGTACAGGGTCAGAATGTTATGTACAGGGTTGGAATTCTTTCTACAGTGTTGCAATACCTTTGTACAGAGTTGGAATGCTTTCTACAGGTTTGGAATACCTTTGTACAGAGTTGGAATTCTTTGTACAGGTTTGGAATACATTTGTACAGAGTTGGAATGCTTACTACAGGTTTGGAATACATTTGTACAGGGTTGGAATTCTTTCTACAGAGTTGGAATACCTTTGTACAGAGTTGGAATGCTTTCTACAGGGTTGGAATACTTTCTACAGGGTTGGAATGCTTTCTACAGGGTTGGAATGCTTCCTACAGGGTTGGAATGCTTTCTACAGGGTTGGAATACCTTTGTACAGAGTCAGAATGTTATGTACAGTGTTGGAATTCTTTCTACAGAGTTGGAATACCTTTGTACAGAGTTGGAATGCTTTCTACGGGTTTGGAATACCTTTGTACAGAGTTGGAATGCTTTCTACAGAGTTGGAATACCTTTGTACAGAGTTGGAATGCTTTCTACAGGGTTGGAATACTTTCTACAGGGTGTGAATACTTTCGACAGGGTTGGAATGCTTTCTAGAGGTTTGGAATGCTTTCGACATGGTTGGAATGCTTTCGACAGGGTTGGAATGCTTTCGACAGGGTTGGAATGCTTTCGACAGAGTTGGAATACCTTTGTACAGAGTTGGAATGCTTACTACAGGTTTGGAATACATTTGTACAGGGTTGGAATTCTTTCTACAGAGTTGGAATACCTTTGTACAGAGTTGGAATGCTTTCTACAGGGTTGGAATACTTTCTACAGGGTTGGAATGCTTTCTACAGGGTTGGAATACTTTCTACAGGGTGTGAATACTTTCGACAGGGTTGGAATGCTTTCTAGAGGTTTGGAATGCTTTCGACATGGTTGGAATGCTTTCGACAGTGTTGGAATGCTTTCGACAGGGTTGGAATGCTTTCGACAGAGTTGGAATACCTTTGTACAGAGTTGGAATGCTTTCGACAGAGTTGGAATACCTTTGTACAGGGTTGGAACAGCTTTGTACAGGGTTGGAACTGCTTTGTACAGGGTGGGAATACTTTCTACAGAGTTGGAATGCTTTCTACAGTGTTGGAATGCTTTCGATAGAGTTGGAATACCTTTGTACAGAGTTGGAACACCTTTGTACAGAGTTGGAATGCTTTCTACAGGGTTGGAATGCTTTCTACAGGGTTGGAATGCTTTCTACAGGTTTGGAAAACCTTTGTACAGAGTTGGAATGCTTTCTACAGGGTTGGAAGGCTTTCTACAGGGTTGGAATGCTTCTACAGGGTTGGAATACCTTTGTACAGGGTTGGAATGCTTTCTACAGGGTTGGAATGCTTTCTACAGGGTTGGAATGCTTTCTACAGTGTTGGAATGCTTTCTACAGGGTTGGAATGCTTCTACAGGGTTGGAATACCTTTGTACAGAGTTGGTATGCTTTCTACAGGGTTGGAATACCTTTGTACAGGGTCAGAATGTTATGTACAGGGTTGGAATTCTTTCTACAGTGTTGCAATACCTTTGTACAGAGTTGGAATGCTTTCTACAGGTTTGGAATACCTTTGTACAGAGTTGGAATTCTTTGTACAGGTTTGGAATACATTTGTACAGAGTTGGAATGCTTACTACAGGTTTGGAATACATTTGTACAGGGTTGGAATTCTTTCTACAGAGTTGGAATACCTTTGTACAGAGTTGGAATGCTTTCTACAGTGTTGGAATGCTTTCGATAGAGTTGGAATACCTTTGTACAGAGTTGGAACACCTTTGTACAGAGTTGGAATGCTTTCTACAGGGTTGGAATACCTTTGTACAGAGTTGGAATGCTTTCTACAGGATTGGAATGCTTTCTACAGGGTTGGAATGCTTTCTACAGGGTTGGAATGCTTTCTACAGGGTTGGAATGCTTCTACAGGGTTGGAATACCTTTGTACAGAGTTGGAATGCTTTCTACAGAGTTGGAATACCTTTGTACAGAGTTGGAATGCTTTCTACAGGTTTGGAATACCTTTGTACAGAGTTGGAATGCTTTCTACAGGGTTGGAATGCTTTCTACAGGGTTGGAATGCTTTCTACAGGGTTGGAATACCTTTGTACAGAGTCAGAATGTTATGTACAGTGTTGGAATTCTTTCTACAGAGTTGGAATACCTTTGTACAGAGTTGGAATGCTTTCTACGGGTTTGGAATACCTTTGTACAGAGTTGGAATGCTTTCTACAGAGTTGGAATACCTTTGTACAGAGTTGGAATGCTTTCTACAGGGTTGGAATACTTTCTACAGGGTGTGAATACTTTCGACAGGGTTGGAATGCTTTCTAGAGGTTTGGAATGCTTTCGACATGGTTGGAATGCTTTCGACAGTGTTGGAATGCTTTCGACAGGGTTGGAATGCTTTCGACAGAGTTGGAATACCCTTGTACAGAGTTGGAATGCTTTCGACAGAGTTGGAATACCTTTGTACAGGGTTGGAACAGCTTTGTACAGGGTTGGAACTGCTTTGTACAGGGTGGGAATACTTTCTACAGAGTTGGAATGCTTTCTACAGTGTTGGAATGCTTTCGATAGAGTTGGAATACCTTTGTACAGAGTTGGAACACCTTTGTACAGAGTTGGAATGCTTTCTACAGGGTTGGAATGCTTTCTACAGGGTTGGAATGCTTTCTACAGGTTTGGAAAACCTTTGTACAGAGTTGGAATGCTTTCTACAGGGTTGGAAGGCTTTCTACAGGGTTGGAATGCTTCTACAGGGTTGGAATACCTTTGTACAGGGTTGGAATGCTTTCTACAGGGTTGGAATGCTTTCTACAGGGTTGGAATGCTTTCTACAGGGTTGGAATGCTTTCTACAGGGTTGGAATGCTTCTACAGGGTTGGAATACCTTTGTACAGAGTTGGTATGCTTTCTACAGGGTTGGAATACCTTTGTACAGGGTCAGAATGTTATGTACAGGGTTGGAATTCTTTCTACAGTGTTGCAATACCTTTGTACAGAGTTGGAATGCTTTCTACAGGTTTGGAATACCTTTGTACAGAGTTGGAATTCTTTGTACAGGTTTGGAATACATTTGTACAGAGTTGGAATGCTTACTACAGGTTTGGAATACATTTGTACAGGGTTGGAATTCTTTCTACAGAGTTGGAATACCTTTGTACAGAGTTGGAATGCTTTCTACAGGGTTGGAATACTTTCTACAGGGTTGGAATGCTTTCTACAGGGTTGGAATGCTTCCTACAGGGTTGGAATGCTTTCTACAGGTTTGGAATGCTTTCTACAGGTTTGGAATACATTTGTACAGAGTTGGAATGCTTACTACAGGTTTGGAATACATTTGTACAGGGTTGGAATTCTTTCTACAGAGTTGGAATACCTTTGTACAGAGTTGGAATGCTTTCTACAGGGTTGGAATACTTTCTACAGGGTTGGAATGCTTTCTACAGGGTTGGAATGCTTTCTACAGGGTTGGAATGATTTCTACAGGGTTGGAATGCTTTCTACAGGGTTGGAATGCTTTCTACAGTGTTGGAATGCTTTCTACAGGGTTGGAACGCTTTCACAGAGTTGGAATACCTTTGTACAGAACTGGAATGCTTTCTACAGGGTTGGAACACCTTTGTATAGGGTTGCAACAGCTTTGTACAGGGTGTGAATACTTTCTACAGGGTTGGAATGCTTTCTACAGGGTCAGAATGCTTTCTACAGTGTTGGAATACCTTTGTACACAGTTGGAATGCTTTCTACAGGGTTGGAATGCTTTCTACAGGGTTGGAATGCTTTCTACAGGGTTGGAATGCTTTCTACAGGGTTATAATGCTTTCTACAGGGTTGGAATGACTTCTACAGGGTTGGAATGATTTCTACAGGGTTGGAATGCTTTCTACAGGGTTGGAATGCTTTCTACAGTGTTGGAATGCTTTCTACAGGGTTGGAATACCTTTGTACAGGGTCAGAATGTTATGTACAGGGTTGGAATTCTTTCTACAGTGTTGGAATACCTTTGTACAGAGTTGGAATGCTTTCTACAGGTTTGGAATACCTTTGTACAGAGTTGGAATTCTTTGTACAGGTTTGGAATACATTTGTACAGAGTTGGAATGCTTACTACAGGTTTGGAATACATTTGTACAGGGTTGGAATTCTTTCTACAGAGTTGGAATACCTTTGTACAGAGTTGGAATGCTTTCTACAGGGTGTGAATACTTTCTACAGGGTTGGAATGCTTTCTACAGGGTCAGAATGCTTTCTACAGTGTTGGAATACCTTTGTACAGAGTTGGAATGCTTTCTACAGGGTTGGAATGCTTTCTACAGGGTTGGAATGCTTTCTACAGGGTTGGAATGCTTTCTACAGGGTTGGAATGCTTTCTACAGGGTTGTAATGCTTTCTACAGGGTTGGAATGCCTTCTACAGGGTTGGAATGATTTCTACAGGGTTGGAATGCTTTCTACAGGGTTGGAATGCTTTCTACAGTGTTGGAATGCTTTCTACAGGGTTGGAACGCTTTCACAGAGTTGGAATACCTTTGTACAGAATTGGAATGCTTTCTACAGGTTTGGAATACATTTGTACAGAGTTGGAATGCTTTCTACAGGTTTGGAATACATTTGTACAGGGTTGGAATTCTTTCTACAGAGTTGGAATACCTTTGTACAGAGTTGGAATGCTTTCTACAGGGTTGGAATACTTTCTACAGGATTGGAATGCTTTCTACAGGGTTGGAATGCTTTCTACAGGGTTGGAATGCTTTCTACAGTGTTGGAATGCTTTCTACAGTGTTGGAATGCTTTCTACAGGGTTGGAATGCTTTCGACAGAGTTGGAATACCTTTGTACAAAGTTGGAATGCTTTCGACAGAGTTGGAATACCTTTGTACAGGGTTGGAACAGCTTTGTACAGGGTTGGAACAGCTTTGTACAGGGTGGGAATACTTTCTACAGGGATGGAATGCTTTCTAGATGGTTGGAATGCTTTCGACATGGTTGGAATGCTTTCGACAGGTTTGGAATGCTTTCGACAGTGTTGGAATGCTTTCGACAGAGTTGGAATACCTTTGTACAGGGTCAGAATGTTATGTGCAGGGTTGGAATTCTTTCTACAGTGTTGGAATACCTTTGTACAGAGTTGGAATGCTTTCTACAGGTTTGGAGTACCTTTGTACAGAGTTGGAATGCTTTCTACAGGTTTGGAATACCTTTGTACAGAGTTGGAATGCTTTCTACAGGTTTGGAATGCTTTCTACAGGGTTGGAATGCTTTCTACAGGGTTGGAATGCTTTCGACAGGGTTGGAATGCTTTCGACAGAGTTGGAATACCTTTGTACAGGGTCAGAATGTTATGTGCAGGGTTGGAATTCTTTCTACAGTGTTGGAATACCTTTGTACAGAGTTGGAATGCTTTCTACAGGTTTGGAATACCTTTGTACAGAGTTGGAATGCTTTCTACAGGTTTGGAATGCTTTCTACAGGGTTGGAATGCTTTCTACAGGGTTGGAATGCTTTCTACAGGGTTGGAATGCTTTCTACAGGGTTGGAATGCTTTCTACAGGGTTGGAATGCTTCTACAGGGTTGGAATACCTTTGTACAGAGTTGGAATGCTTTCTACAGGGTTGGAATACCTTTGTACAGGGTCAGAATGTTATGTACAGGGTTGGAATTCTTTCTACAGAGTTGGAATACCTTTGTACAGAGTTGGAATGCTTTCTACAGGTTTGGAATACCTTTGTACAGAGTTGGAATGCTTTCTACAGGTTTGGAATGCTTTCTACAGGGTTGGAATGCTTTCTACAGGGTTGGAATGCTTTCTACAGGGTTGGAATGCTTTCTACAGGGTTGGAATGCTTTCTACAGGGTTGGAATGCTTCTACAGGGTTGGAATACCTTTGTACAGAGTTGGAATGTTTTCTACAGGGTTGGAATACTTTCTACAGGGTTGGAATGCTTTCTACAGGGTTGGAATGCTTTCTACAGGGTTGGAATGCTTTCTACAGGGTTGGAATGCTTTCTACAGGGTTGGAATGCTTTCTACAGGGTTGGAATGCTTTCTACAGGGTTGGAATGCTTCTACAGGGTTGGAATGCTTTCTACAGGGTTGGAATGCTTTCTACAGGGTTGGAATGCTTTCTACAGGGTTGGAATGCTTTCGACAGGGTTGGAATGCTTTCGACAGAGTTGGAATACCTTTGTACAGGGTCAGAATGTTATGTGCAGGGTTGGAATTCTTTCTACAGTGTTGGAATACCTTTGTACAGAGTTGGAATGCTTTCTACAGGTTTGGAATACCTTTGTACAGTGTTGGAATGCTTTCTACAGGTTTGGAATGCTTTCTACAGGGTTGGAATGCTTTCTACAGGGTTGGAATGCTTTCTACAGGGTTGGAATGCTTTCTACAGGGTTGGAATGCTTTCTACAGGGTTGGAATGCTTTCTACAGGGTTGGAATGCTTTCTACAGGGTTGGAATGCTTTCTACAGGGTTGGAATGCTTTCTACAGGGTTGGAATGCTTTCTACAGGGTTGGAATGCTTTCGACAGAGTTGGAATACCTTTGTACAGGGTCAGAATGTTATGTACAGGTTTGGAATTCTTTCTACAGTGTTGGAATACCTTTGTACAGAGTTGGAATGCTTTCTACAGGTTTGGAATACCTTTGTACAGAGTTGGAATCCTTTCTACAGGTTTGGAATGGTTTCTACAGGGTTGGAATGCTTTCTACAGGGTTGGAATGCTTTCTACAGGGTTGGAATGCTTTCTACAGGGTTGGAATGCTTTCTACAGGGTTGGAATGCTTCCTACAGGGTTGGAATGCTTCTACAGGGTTGGAATACCTTTGTACAGAGTTGGTATGCTTTCTACAGGGTTGGAATACCTTTGTACAGAGTTGGTATGCTTTCTACAGGGTTGGAATACCTTTGTACAGGGTCAGAATGTTATGTACAGGGTTGGAATTCTTTCTACAGTGTTGGAATACCTTTGTACAGAGTTGGAATGCTTTCTACAGGGTTGGAATGCTTTCTACAGGGTTGGAATGCTTTCTACAGGGTTGGAATGCTTCCTACAGGGTTGGAAAGCTTCTACAGGGTTGGAATACCTTTGTACAGAGTTGGTATGCTTTCTACAGGGTTGGAATACCTTTGTACAGGGTCAGAATGTTATGTACAGGGTTGGAATTCTTTCTACAGTGTTGGAATACCTTTGTACAGAGTTGGAATGCTTTCTACAGGTTTGGAATACCTTTGTACAGAGTTGGAATGCTTTCTACAGGGTTGGAATGCTTTCTACAGGGTTGGAATGCTTTCTACAGGGTTGGAATGCTTTCGACAGGGTTGGAATGCTTTCGACAGAGTTGGAATACCTTTGTACAGGGTCAGAATGTTATGTGCAGGGTTGGAATTCTTTCTACAGTGTTGGAATACCTTTGTACAGAGTTGGAATGCTTTCTACAGGTTTGGAATACCTTTGTACAGTGTTGGAATGCTTTCTACAGGTTTGGAATGCTTTCTACAGGGTTGGAATGCTTTCTACAGGGTTGGAATGCTTTCTACAGGGTTGGAATGCTTTCTACAGGGTTGGAATGCTTTCTACAGGGTTGGAATGCTTTCTACAGGGTTGGAATGCTTTCTACAGGGTTGGAATGCTTTCTACAGGGTTGGAATGCTTTCTACAGGGTTGGAATGCTTTCTACAGGGTTGGAATGCTTTCGACAGAGTTGGAATACCTTTGTACAGGGTCAGAATGTTATGTACAGGTTTGGAATTCTTTCTACAGTGTTGGAATACCTTTGTACAGAGTTGGAATGCTTTCTACAGGTTTGGAATACCTTTGTACAGAGTTGGAATGCTTTCTACAGGTTTGGAATGGTTTCTACAGGGTTGGAATGCTTTCTACAGGGTTGGAATGCTTTCTACAGGGTTGGAATGCTTTCTACAGGGTTGGAATGCTTTCGACAGGGTTGGAATGCTTCCTACAGGGTTGGAATGCTTCTACAGGGTTGGAATACCTTTGTACAGAGTTGGTATGCTTTCTACAGGGTTGGAATACCTTTGTACAGAGTTGGTATGCTTTCTACAGGGTTGGAATACCTTTGTACAGGGTCAGAATGTTATGTACAGGGTTGGAATTCTTTCTACAGTGTTGGAATACCTTTGTACAGAGTTGGAATGCTTTCTACAGGGTTGGAATGCTTTCTACAGGGTTGGAATGCTTTCTACAGGGTTGGAATGCTTTCGACAGAGTTGGAATACCTTTGTACAGGGTCAGAATGTTATGTACAGGTTTGGAATTCTTTCTACAGTGTTGGAATACCTTTGTACAGAGTTGGAATGCTTTCTACAGGTTTGGAATACCTTTGTACAGAGTTGGAATGCTTTCTACAGGTTTGGAATGGTTTCTACAGGGTTGGAATGCTTTCTACAGGGTTGGAATGCTTTCTACAGGGTTGGAATGCTTTCTACAGGGTTGGAATGCTTTCTACAGGGTTGGAATGCTTTCTACAGGTTTGGAATGCTTCTACAGGGTTGGAATACCTTTGTACAGAGTTGGTATGCTTTCTACAGGGTTGGAATACCTTTGTACAGAGTTGGAATGCTTTCTACAGGGTTGGAATGCTTTCTACAGGGTTGGAATGCTTTCGACAGGGTTGGAATGCTTTCGACAGAGTTGGAATACCTTTGTACAGGGTCAGAATGTTATGTGCAGGGTTGGAATTCTTTCTACAGTGTTGGAATACCTTTGTACAGAGTTGGAATGCTTTCTACAGGTTTGGAATACCTTTGTACAGAGTTGGAATGCTTTCTACAGGTTTGGAATGCTTTCTACAGGGTTGGAATGCTTTCTACAGGGTTGGAATGCTTTCTACAGGGTTGGAATGCTTTCTACAGGGTTGGAATGCTTTCTACAGGGTTGGAATGCTTCTACAGGGTTGGAATACCTTTGTACAGAGTTGGAATGCTTTCTACAGGGTTGGAATACCTTTGTACAGGGTCAGAATGTTATGTACAGGGTTGGAATTCTTTCTACAGAGTTGGAATACCTTTGTACAGAGTTGGAATGCTTTCTACAGGTTTGGAATACCTTTGTACAGAGTTGGAATGCTTTCTACAGGTTTGGAATGCTTTCTACAGGGTTGGAATGCTTTCTACAGGGTTGGAATGCTTTCTACAGGGTTGGAATGCTTTCTACAGGGTTGGAATGCTTTCTACAGGGTTGGAATGCTTTCTACAGGGTTGGAATGCTTTCTACAGGGTTGGAATGCTTCTACAGGGTTGGAATACCTTTGTACAGAGTTGGAATGTTTTCTACAGGGTTGGAATACTTTCTACAGGGTTGGAATGCTTTCTACAGGGTTGGAATACCTTTGTACAGAGTTGGAATGCTTTCTACAGGTTTGGAATACCTTTGTACAGAGTTGGAATGCTTTCTACAGGTTTGGAATGCTTTCTACAGGGTTGGAATGCTTTCTACAGGGTTGGAATGCTTTCTACAGGGTTGGAATGCTTTCTACAGGGTTGGAATGCTTTCTACAGGGTTGGAATGCTTCTACAGGGTTGGAATACCTTTGTACAGAGTTGGAATGCTTTCTACAGGGTTGGAATACCTTTGTACAGGGTCAGAATGTTATGTACAGGGTTGGAATTCTTTCTACAGAGTTGGAATACCTTTGTACAGAGTTGGAATGCTTTCTACAGGTTTGGAATACCTTTGTACAGAGTTGGAATGCTTTCTACAGGTTTGGAATGCTTTCTACAGGGTTGGAATGCTTTCTACAGGGTTGGAATGCTTTCTACAGGGTTGGAATGCTTTCTACAGGGTTGGAATGCTTTCTACAGGGTTGGAATGCTTTCTACAGGGTTGGAATGCTTCTACAGGGTTGGAATACCTTTGTACAGAGTTGGAATGTTTTCTACAGGGTTGGAATACTTTCTACAGGGTTGGAATGCTTTCTACAGGGTTGGAATGCTTTCTACAGGGTTGGAATGCTTTCGACAGAGTTGGAATACCTTTGTACAGGGTCAGAATGTTATGTACAGGTTTGGAATTCTTTCTACAGTGTTGGAATACCTTTGTACAGAGTTGGAATGCTTTCTACAGGTTTGGAATACCTTTGTACAGAGTTGGAATGCTTTCTACAGGTTTGGAATGGTTTCTACAGGGTTGGAATGCTTTCTACAGGTTTGGAATGCTTTCTACAGGGTTGGAATGCTTTCTACAGGGTTGGAATGCTTTCTACAGGGTTGGAATGCTTTCTACAGGTTTGGAATGCTTCTACAGGGTTGGAATACCTTTGTACAGAGTTGGTATGCTTTCTACAGGGTTGGAATACCTTTGTACAGGGTCAGAATGTTATGTACAGGGTTGGAATTCTTTCTACAGTGTTGGAATACCTTTGTACAGAGTTGGAATGCTTTCTACAGGTTTGGAATACCTTTGTACAGAGTTGGAATGCTTTCTACAGGTTTGGAATACCTTTGTACAGAGTTGGAATGCTTTCTACAGGTTTGGAATGCTTTCTACAGGGTTGGAATGCTTTCTACAGGGTTGGAATGCTTTCTACAGGGTTGGAATGCTTTCGACAGGGTTGGAATGCTTTCGACAGAGTTGGAATACCTTTGTACAGGGTCAGAATGTTATGTGCAGGGTTGGAATTCTTTCTACAGTGTTGGAATACCTTTGTACAGAGTTGGAATGCTTTCTACAGGTTTGGAATACCTTTGTACAGAGTTGGAATGCTTTCTACAGGTTTGGAATGCTTTCTACAGGGTTGGAATGCTTTCTACAGGGTTGGAATGCTTTCTACAGGGTTGGAATGCTTTCTACAGGGTTGGAATGCTTTCTACAGGGTTGGAATGCTTCTACAGGGTTGGAATACCTTTGTACAGAGTTGGAATGCTTTCTACAGGGTTGGAATACCTTTGTACAGGGTCAGAATGTTATGTACAGGGTTGGAATTCTTTCTACAGAGTTGGAATACCTTTGTACAGAGTTGGAATGCTTTCTACAGGTTTGGAATACCTTTGTACAGAGTTGGAATGCTTTCTACAGGTTTGGAATGCTTTCTACAGGGTTGGAATGCTTTCTACAGGGTTGGAATGCTTTCTACAGGGTTGGAATGCTTTCTACAGGGTTGGAATGCTTCTACAGGGTTGGAATACCTTTGTACAGAGTTGGAATGTTTTCTACAGGGTTGGAATACTTTCTACAGGGTTGGAATGCTTTCTACAGGGTTGGAATGCTTTCTACAGGGTTGGAATGCTTTCGACAGAGTTGGAATACCTTTGTACAGGGTCAGAATGTTATGTACAGGTTTGGAATTCTTTCTACAGGGTTGGAATGCTTTCTACAGGGTTGGAATGCTTTCTACAGGGTTGGAATGCTTTCTACAGGGTTGGAATGCTTCTACTGGTTTGGAATACCTTTGTACAGAGTTGGAATGTTTTCTACAGGGTTGGAATACTTTCTACAGGGTTGGAATGCTTTCTACAGGGTTGGAATGCTTTCTACAGGGTTGGAATGCTTTCGACAGAGTTGGAATACCTTTGTACAGGGTCAGAATGTTATGTACAGGTTTGGAATTCTTTCTACAGTGCTGGAATACCTTTGTACAGAGTTGGAATGCTTTCTACAGGTTTGGAATACATTTGTACAGAGTTGGAATGCTTTCTACAGGGTTGGAATACTTTCTACAGGGTTGGAATGCTTTCTACAGGGTTGGAATGCTTTCTACAGGGTTGGAATGCTTTCTACAGGGTTGGAATGCTTTCTACAGGGTTGGAATGCTTTCTACAGGGTTGGAATGCTTTCTACAGGGTTGGAATGCTTTCTACAGGGTTGGAATGCTTCTACAGGGTTGGAATACCTTTGTACAGAGTTGGAATGCTTTCTACAGGGTTGGAATACCTTTGTACAGGGTCAGAATGTTATGTACAGGGTTGGAATTCCTTCTACAGAGTTGGAATACCTTTGTACAGAGTTGGAATGCTTTCTACAGGTTTGGAATACCTTTGTACAGAGTTGGAATGCTTTCTACAGGTTTGGAATACATTTGTACAGAGTTGGAATGCTTTCTACAGGGTTGGAATACTTTCTACAGGGTTGGAATGCTTTCTACAGGGTTGGAATGCTTTCTACAGGGTTGGAATGCTTTCTACAGTGTTGGAATGCTTTCTACAGGGTTGGAATGCTTTCGACAGAGTTGGAATACCTTTGTACAGAGTTGGAATGCTTTCGACAGAGTTGGAATACCTTTGTACAGGGTTGGAACAGCTTTGTACAGGGTTGGAACAGCTTTGTACAGGGTGGGAATACTTTCTACAGGGATGGAATGCTTTCTAGATGGTTGGAATGCTTTCGACATGGTTGGAATGCTTTCGACAGGGTTGGAATGCTTTCGACAGGGTTGGAATGCTTTCGACAGAGTTGGAATACCTTTGTACAGGGTCAGAATGTTATGTGCAGGGTTGGAATTCTTTCTACAGTGTTGGAATACCTTTGTACAGAGTTGGAATGCTTTCTACAGGTTTGGAATACCTTTGTACAGAGTTGGAATGCTTTCTACAGGTTTGGAATACCTTTGTACAGAGTTGGAATGCTTTCTACAGGTTTGGAATGCTTTCTACAGGGTTGGAATGCTTTCTACAGGGTTGGAATGCTTTCTACAGGGTTGGAATGCTTCTACAGGGTTGGAATACCTTTGTACAGAGTTGGAATGCTTTCTACAGGGTTGGAATACCTTTGTACAGAGTTGGTATGCTTTCTACAGGGTTGGAATACCTTTGTACAGGGTCAGAATGTTATGTACAGGTTTGGAATTCTTTCTACAGTGCTGGAATACCTTTGTACAGAGTTGGAATGCTTTCTACAGGTTTGGAATACCTTCGTACAGAGTTGGAATGCTTTCTACAGGTTTGGAATGGTTTCTACAGGGTTGGAATGCTTTCTACAGGATTGGAATGCTTTGTACAGGGTTGGAATGCTTTCTACAGGGTTGGAATGCTTTCTACAGGGTTGGAATGCTTCTACAGGGTTGGAATCCCTTTGTACAGAGTTGGTATGCTTTCTACAGGGTTGGAATACCTTTGTACAGGGTCAGAATGTTATGTACAGGGTTGGAATTCTTTCTACAGTGTTGGAATACCTTTGTACAGAGTTGGAATGCTTTCTACAGGTTTGGAATACCTTTGTACAGAGTTGGAATTCTTTGTACAGGTTTGGAATACATTTGTACAGAGTTGGAATGCTTACTACAGGTTTGGAATACATTTGTACAGGGTTGGAATTCTTTCTACAGAGTTGGAATACCTTTGTACAGAGTTGGAATGCTTTCTACAGGGTTGGAATACTTTCTACAGGGTTGGAATGCTTTCTACAGGGTTGGAATGCTTCCTACAGGGTTGGAATGCTTTCTACAGGTTTGGAATGCTTTCTACAGGTTTGGAATACATTTGTACATGGTTGGAATTCTTTCTACAGAGTTGGAATACCTTTGTACAGAGTTGGAATGCTTTCTACAGGGTTGGAATACCTTCTACAGGGTTAGAATGCTTTCTACAGGGTTGGAATGCTTTCTACAGGGTTGGAATGCTTTCTACAGGGTTGGAATGCTTTCTACAGTATTGGAATGCTTTCGACAGGGTGGGAATGCTTTCGACAGAGTTGGAATACCTTTCTACAGGGTTGGAATGCTTTCTACAGGTTTGGAATACATTTGTACAGGGTTGGAATTCTTTCTACAGAGTTGGAATACCTTTGTACAGAGTTGGAATGCTTTCTACAGGGTTGGAATGCTTTCTACAGGGTTGAAATGCTTTCTACAGGTTTGGAATACATTTGTACAGGGTTGGAATGCTTTCTACAGGGTTGGAATGCTTTCTACAGGGTTGGAATGCTTTCTACAGGGTTGGAATGCTTCTACAGGGTTGGAATACCTTTGTACAGAGTTGGAATGCTTTCTACAGGGTTGGAATGCTTTCTATAGGGTTGGAATGCTTTCTACAGGGTTGGAATGCTTTCTACAGGTTTGGAATACATTTGTACAGGGTTGGAATGCTTTCTACAGGGTTGGAATGCTTTCTACAGGGTTGGAATGCTTCTACAGGGTTGGAATACCTTTGTACAGAGTTGGAATGCTTTCTACAGGGTTGGAATACCTTTGTACAGGGTCAGAATGTTATGTACAGGGTTGGAATTCTTTCTACAGAGTTGGAATACCTTTGTACAGAGTTGGAATGCTTTCTACAGGGTTGGAATGCTTTCTACAGGGTTGAAATGCTTTCTACAGGTTTGGAATACATTTGTACAGGGTTGGAATGCTTTCTACAGGGTTGGAATGCTTTCTACAGGGTTGGAATGCTTTCTACAGGGTTGGAATGCTTTCTACAGGGTTGGAATGCTTCTACAGGGTTGGAATACATTTGTACAGAGTTGGAATGCTTTCTACAGGGTTGGAATGCTTTCTACAGGGTTGGAATGCTTTCTACAGGGTTGGAATGCTTTCTACAGGTTTGGAATACATTTGTACAGGGTTGGAATGCTTTCTACAGGGTTGGAATGCTTTCTACAGGGTTGGAATGCTTCTACAGGGTTGGAATACCTTTGTACAGAGTTGGAATGCTTTCTACAGGGTTGGAATACCTTTGTACAGGGTCAGAATGTTATGTACAGGGTTGGAATTCTTTCTACAGAGTTGGAATACCTTTGTACAGAGTTGGAATGCTTTCTACAGGGTTGGAATACTTTCTACAGGGTTGGAATGCTTTCTACAGGGATGGAATGCTTTCTACAGGGTTGGAATGCTTTCTACAGTGTTGGAATGCTTTCTACAGGTTTGGAATACATTTGTACAGGGTTGGAATTCTTTCTACAGAGTTGGAATACCTTTGTACAGTGTTGCAATGCTTTCTACAGGGATGGAATACCTTCTACAGGGTTGGAATGCTTTCTACAGGGTTGGAATGCTTTCTACAGGGTTGGAATGCTTTCTACAGGGTTGGAATGCTTTCTACAGGGTTGGAATGCTTCTACAGGGTTGGAATACCTTTGTACAGAGTTGGAATGCTTTCTACAGGTTTGGAATGCTTTCTACAGGGTTGGAATGCTTTCTACAGGGTTGGAATGCTTTCTACAGGGTTGGAATGCTTTCTACAGGGTTGGAATGCTTTCTACAGGGTTGGAATGCTTTCTACAGAGTTGGAATACCTTTGTACAGGGTCAGAATGTTATGTGCAGGGTTGGAATTCTTTCTACAGTGTTGGAATACCTTTGTACAGAGTTGGAATGCTTTCTACAGGTTTGGAATACCTTTGTACAGAGTTGGAATGCTTTCTACAGGTTTGGAATACCTTTGTACAGAGTTGGAATGCTTTCTACAGGTTTGGAATGCTTTCTACAGGGTTGGAATGCTTTCTACAGGGTTGGAATGCTTTCTACAGGGTTGGAATGCTTCTACAGGGTTGGAATACCTTTGTACAGAGTTGGAATGCTTTCTACAGGGTTGGAATACCTTTGTACAGAGTTGGAATGCTTTCTACAGGGTTGGAATACCTTTGTACAGGGTCAGAATGTTATGTACAGGGTTGGAATTCTTTCTACAGAGTTGGAATACCTTTGTACAGAGTTGGAATGCTTTCTACAGGTTTGGAATACCTTTGTACAGAGTTGGAATTCTTTGTACAGGTTTGGAATACATTTGTACAGAGTTGGAATGCTTACTACAGGTTTGGAATACATTTGTACAGGGTTGGAATTCTTTCTACAGAGTTGGAATACCTTTGTACAGAGTTGGAATGCTTTCTACAGGGTTGGAATACTTTCTACAGGGTTGGAATGCTTTCTACAGGGTTGGAATGCTTCTACAGGGTTGGAATACCTTTGTACAGGGTCAGAATGTTATGTACAGGGTTGGAATTCTTTCTACAGTGTTGGAATACATTTGTACAGAGTTGGAATGCTTTCTACAGGTTTGGAATACCTTTGTACAGAGTTGGAATGCTTTCTACAGGTTTGGAATGCTTTCTACAGGGTTGGAATGCTTTCTACAGGGTTGGAATGCTTTCTACAGGGTTGGAATGCTTTCTACAGGGTTGGAATGCTTTCTACAGAGTTGGAATACCTTTGTACAGGGTCAGAATGTTATGTGCAGGGTTGGAATTCTTTCTACAGTGTTGGAATACCTTTGTACAGAGTTGGAATGCTTTCTACAGGTTTGGAATACCTTTGTACAGAGTTGGAATGCTTTCTACAGGTTTGGAATACCTTTGTACAGAGTTGGAATGCTTTCTACAGGTTTGGAATGCTTTCTACAGAGTTGGAATGCTTTCTACAGGGTTGGAATGCTTTCTACAGGGTTGGAATGCTTCTACAGGGTTGGAATACCTTTGTACAGGGTCAGAATGTTATGTACAGGTTTGGAATTCTTTCTACAGTGCTGGAATACCTTTGTACAGAGTTGGAATGCTTTCTACAGGTTTGGAATACCTTCGTACAGAGTTGGAATGCTTTCTACAGGTTTGGAATGGTTTCTACAGGGTTGGAATGCTTTCTACAGGATTGGAATGCTTTCTACAGGGTTGGAATGCTTTCTACAGGGTTGGAATGCTTTCTACAGGGTTGGAATGCTTCTACAGGGTTGGAATCCCTTTGTACAGAGTTGGTATGCTTTCTACAGGGTTGGAATACCTTTGTACAGGGTCAGAATGTTATGTACAGGGTTGGAATTCTTTCTACAGTGTTGGAATACCTTTGTACAGAGTTGGAATGCTTTCTACAGGTTTGGAATACCTTTGTACAGAGTTGGAATTCTTTGTACATGTTTGGAATACATTTGTACAGAGTTGGAATGCTTACTACAGGTTTGGAATACATTTGTACAGGGTTGGAATTCTTTCTACAGAGTTGGAATACCTTTGTACAGAGTTGGAATGCTTTCTACAGGGTTGGAATGCTTTCTACAGGGTTGGAATGCTTCCTACAGGGTTGGAATGCTTTCTACAGGTTTGGAATGCTTTCTACAGGTTTGGAATACATTTGTACATGGTTGGAATTCTTTCTACAGAGTTGGAATACCTTTGTACAGAGTTGGAATGCTTTCTACAGGGTTGGAATACTTTCTACAGGGTTAGAATGCTTTCTACAGGGTTGGAATGCTTTCTACAGGGTTGGAATGCTTTCTACAGGGTTGGAATGCTTTCTACAGTATTGGAATGCTTTCGACAGGGTGGGAATGCTTTCGACAGAGTTGGAATACCTTTCTACAGGGTTGGAATGCTTTCTACAGGTTTGGAATACATTTGTACAGGGTTGGAATTCTTTCTACAGAGTTGGAATACCTTTGTACAGAGTTGGAATGCTTTCTACAGGGTTGGAATGCTTTCTACAGGGTTGGAATGCTTCTACAGGGTTGGAATCCCTTTGTACAGAGTTGGTATGCTTTCTACAGGGTTGGAATACCTTTGTACAGGGTCAGAATGTTATGTACAGGGTTGGAATTCTTTCTACAGTGTTGGAATACCTTTGTACAGAGTTGGAATGCTTTCTACAGGTTTGGAATACCTTTGTACAGAGTTGGAATTCTTTGTACAGGTTTGGAATACATTTGTACAGAGTTGGAATGCTTACTACAGGTTTGGAATACATTTGTACAGGGTTGGAATTCTTTCTACAGAGTTGGAATACCTTTGTACAGAGTTGGAATGCTTTCTACAGGGTTGGAATACTTTCTACAGGGTTGGAATGCTTTCTACAGGGTTGGAATGCTTCCTACAGGGTTGGAATGCTTTCTACAGGTTTGGAATGCTTTCTACAGGTTTGGAATACATTTGTACATGGTTGGAATTCTTTCTACAGAGTTGGAATACCTTTGTACAGAGTTGGAATGCTTTCTACAGGGTTGGAATACTTTCTACAGGGTTAGAATGCTTTCTACAGGGTTGGAATGCTTTCTACAGGGTTGGAATGCTTTCTACAGGGTTGGAATGCTTTCTACAGTATTGGAATGCTTTCGACAGGGTGGGAATGCTTTCGACAGAGTTGGAATACCTTTCTACAGGGTTGGAATGCTTTCTACAGGTTTGGAATACATTTGTACAGGGTTGGAATTCTTTCTACAGAGTTGGAATACCTTTGTACAGAGTTGGAATGCTTTCTACAGGGTTGGAATGCTTTCTACAGGGTTGAAATGCTTTCTACAGGTTTGGAATACATTTGTACAGGGTTGGAATGCTTTCTACAGGGTTGGAATGCTTTCTACAGGGTTGGAATGCTTTCTACAGGGTTGGAATGCTTTCTACAGGGTTGGAATGCTTCTACAGGGTTGGAATACATTTGTACAGAGTTGGAATGCTTTCTACAGGGTTGGAATGCTTTCTACAGGGTTGGAATGTTTTCTACAGGGTTGGAATGCTTTCTACAGGTTTGGAATACATTTGTACAGGGTTGGAATGCTTTCTACAGGGTTGGAATGCTTTCTACAGGGTTGGAATGCTTCTACAGGGTTGGAATACCTTTGTACAGAGTTGGAATGCTTTCTACAGGGTTGGAATACCTTTGTACAGGGTCAGAATGTTATGTACAGGGTTGGAATTCTTTCTACAGAGTTGGAATACCTTTGTACAGAGTTGGAATGCTTTCTACAGGGTTGGAATACTTTCTACAGGGTTGGAATGCTTTCTACAGGGATGGAATGCTTTCTACAGGGTTGGAATGCTTTCTACAGTGTTGGAATGCTTTCTACAGGTTTGGAATACATTTGTACAGGGTTGGAATTCTTTCTACAGAGTTGGAATACCTTTGTACAGTGTTGCAATGCTTTCTACAGGGATGGAATACCTTCTACAGGGTTGGAATGCTTTCTACAGGGTTGGAATGCTTTCTACAGGGTTGGAATGCTTTCTACAGGGTTGGAATGCTTTCTACAGGGTTGGAATGCTTCTACAGGGTTGGAATACCTTTGTACAGAGTTGGAATGCTTTCTACAGGGTTGGAATGCTTTCTACAGGGTTGGAATGCTTTCTACAGGGTTGGAATGCTTTCTACAGGGTTGGAATGCTTTCTACAGGGTTGGAATGCTTTCTACAGGGTTGGAATGCTTTCTACAGAGTTGGAATACCTTTGTACAGGGTCAAAATGTTATGTGCAGGGTTGGAATTCTTTCTACAGTGTTGGAATACCTTTGTACAGAGTTGGAATGCTTTCTACAGGTTTGGAATACCTTTGTACAGAGTTGGAATGCTTTCTACAGGTTTGGAATACCTTTGTACAGAGTTGGAATGCTTTCTACAGGTTTGGAATGCTTTCTACAGGGTTGGAATGCTTTCTACAGGGTTGGAATGCTTTCTACAGGGTTGGAATGCTTCTACAGGGTTGGAATACCTTTGTACAGAGTTGGAATGCTTTCTACAGGGTTGGAATACCTTTGTACAGAGTTGGAATGCTTTCTACAGGGTTGGAATACCTTTGTACAGGGTCAGAATGTTATGTACAGGGTTGGAATTCTTTCTACAGAGTTGGAATACCTTTGTACAGAGTTGGAATGCTTTCTACAGGTTTGGAATACCTTTGTACAGAGTTGGAATGCTTTCTACAGGTTTGGAATGCTTTCTACAGGGTTGGAATGCTTTCTACAGGGTTGGAATGCTTTCTACAGGGTTGGAATGCTTTCTACAGGGTTGGAATGCTTTCTACAGGGTTGGAATGCTTTCTACAGGGTTGGAATGCTTCTACAGGTTTGGAATACCTTTGTACAGAGTTGGAATGTTTTCTACAGGGTTGGAATACTTTCTACAGGGTTGGAATGCTTTCTACAGGGTTGGAATGCTTTCTACAGGGTTGAAATGCTTTCGACAGAGTTGGAATACCTTTGTACAGGGTCAGAATGTTATGTACACGTTTGGAATTCTTTCTAGAGTGCTGGAATACCTTTGTACAGAGTTGGAATGCTTTCTACAGGTTTGGAATACCTTCGTACAGAGTTGGAATGCTTTCTACAGGTTTGGAATGGTTTCTACAGGGTTGGAATGCTTTCTACAGGGTTGGAATGCTTTCTACAGGGTTGGAATGCTTTCTACAGGGTTGGAATGCTTTCTACAGGGTTGGAATGCTTCTACAGGGTTGGAAGCCCTTTGTACAGAGTTGGTATGCTTTCTACAGGGTTGGAATACCTTTGTACAGGGTCAGAATGTTATGTACAGGGTTGGAATTCTTTCTACAGTGTTGGAATACCTTTGTACAGAGTTGGAATGCTTTCTACAGGTTTGGAATACCTTTGTACAGAGTTGGAATTCTTTGTACAGGTTTGGAATACATTTGTACAGAGTTGGAATGCTTACTACAGGTTTGGAATACATTTGTACAGGGTTGGAATTCTTTCTACAGAGTTGGAATACCTTTGTACAGAGTTGGAATGCTTTCTACAGGGTTGGAATACTTTCTACAGGGTTGGAATGCTTTCTACAGGGTTGGAATGCTTCTACAGGGTTGGAATACCTTTGTACAGGGTCAGAATGTTATGTACAGGGTTGGAATTCTTTCTACAGTGTTGGAATACATTTGTACAGAGTTGGAATGCTTTCTACAGGTTTGGAATACCTTTGTACAGAGTTGGAATGCTTTCTACAGGTTTGGAATGCTTTCTACAGGGTTGGAATGCTTTCTACAGGGTTGGAATGCTTGCTACAGGGTTGGAATGCTTTCTACAGGGTTGGAATGCTTTCTACAGAGTTGGAATACCTTTGTACAGGGTCAGAATGTTATGTGCAGGGTTGGAATTCTTTCTACAGTGTTGGAATACCTTTGTACAGAGTTGGAATGCTTTCTACAGGTTTGGAATACCTTTGTACAGAGTTGGAATGCTTTCTACAGGTTTGGAATACCTTTGTACAGAGTTGGAATGCTTTCTACAGGTTTGGAATGCTTTCTACAGGGTTGGAATGCTTTCTACAGGGTGGGAATGCTTTCTACAGGGTTGGAATGCTTCTACAGGTTTGGAATACCTTTGTACAGAGTTGGAATGCTTTCTACAGGGTTGGAATACCTTTGTACAGAGTTGGAATGCTTTCTACAGGGTTGGAATACCTTTGTACAGGGTCAGAATGTTATGTACAGGGTTGGAATTCTTTCTACAGAGTTGGAATACCTTTGTACAGAGTTGGAATGCTTTCTACAGGTTTGGAATACCTTTGTACAGAGTTGGAATGCTTTCTACAGGTTTGGAATGCTTTCTACAGGGTTGGAATGCTTTCTACAGGGTTGGAATGCTTTCTACAGGGTTGGAATGCTTTCTACAGGGTTGGAATGCTTTCTACAGGGTTGGAATGCTTTCTACAGGGTTGGAATGCTTCTACAGGTTTGGAATACCTTTGTACAGAGTTGGAATGTTTTCTACAGGGTTGGAATACTTTCTACAGGGTTGGAATGCTTTCTACAGGGTTGGAATGCTTTCTACAGGGTTGAAATGCTTTCGACAGAGTTGGAATACCTTTGTACAGGGTCAGAATGTTATGTACAGGTTTGGAATTCTTTCTAGAGTGCTGGAATACCTTTGTACAGAGTTGGAATGCTTTCTACAGGTTTGGAATACCTTCGTACAGAGTTGGAATGCTTTCTACAGGTTTGGAATGGTTTCTACAGGGTTGGAATGCTTTCTACAGGGTTGGAATGCTTTCTACAGGGTTGGAATGCTTTCTACAGGGTTGGAATGCTTTCTACAGGGTTGGAATGCTTCTACAGGGTTGGAATCCCTTTGTACAGAGTTGGTATGCTTTCTACAGGGTTGGAATACCTTTGTACAGGGTCAGAATGTTATGTACAGGGTTGGAATTCTTTCTACAGTGTTGGAATACCTTTGTACAGAGTTGGAATGCTTTCTACAGGTTTGGAATACCTTTGTACAGAGTTGGAATTCTTTGTACAGGTTTGGAATACATTTGTACAGAGTTGGAATGCTTACTACAGGTTTGGAATACATTTGTACAGGGTTGGAATTCTTTCTACAGAGTTGGAATACCTTTGTACAGAGTTGGAATGCTTTCTACAGGGTTGGAATACTTTCTACAGGGTTGGAATGCTTTCTACAGGGTTGGAATGCTTCCTACAGGGTTGGAATGCTTTCTACAGGTTTGGAATGCTTTCTACAGGTCTGGAATACATTTGTACAGGGTTGGAATTCTTTCTACAGAGTTGGAATACCTTTGTACAGAGTTGGAATGCTTTCTACAGGTTTGGAATACCTTTGTACAGAGTTGGAATGCTTTCTACAGGTTTGGAATGCTTTCTACAGGGTTGGAATGCTTTCTACAGGGTTGGAATGCTTTCTACAGGGTTGGAATGCTTTCTACAGGGTTGGAATGCTTTCTACAGGGTTGGAATGCTTTCTACAGGGTTGGAATGCTTCTACAGGTTTGGAATACCTTTGTACAGAGTTGGAATGTTTTCTACAGGGTTGGAATACTTTCTACAGGGTTGGAATGCTTTCTACAGGGTTGGAATGCTTTCTACAGGGTTGAAATGCTTTCGACAGAGTTGGAATACCTTTGTACAGGGTCAGAATGTTATGTACAGGTTTGGAATTCTTTCTAGAGTGCTGGAATACCTTTGTACAGAGTTGGAATGCTTTCTACAGGTTTGGAATACCTTCGTACAGAGTTGGAATGCTTTCTACAGGTTTGGAATGGTTTCTACAGGGTTGGAATGCTTTCTACAGGGTTGGAATGCTTTCTACAGGGTTGGAATGCTTTCTACAGGGTTGGAATGCTTTCTACAGGGTTGGAATGCTTCTACAGGGTTGGAATCCCTTTGTACAGAGTTGGTATGCTTTCTACAGGGTTGGAATACCTTTGTACAGGGTCAGAATGTTATGTACAGGGTTGGAATTCTTTCTACAGTGTTGGAATACCTTTGTACAGAGTTGGAATGCTTTCTACAGGTTTGGAATACCTTTGTACAGAGTTGGAATTCTTTGTACAGGTTTGGAATACATTTGTACAGAGTTGGAATGCTTACTACAGGTTTGGAATACATTTGTACAGGGTTGGAATTCTTTCTACAGAGTTGGAATACCTTTGTACAGAGTTGGAATGCTTTCTACAGGGTTGGAATACTTTCTACAGGGTTGGAATGCTTTCTACAGGGTTGGAATGCTTCCTACAGGGTTGGAATGCTTTCTACAGGTTTGGAATGCTTTCTACAGGTCTGGAATACATTTGTACATGGTTGGAATTCTTTCTACAGAGTTGGAATACCTTTGTACAGAGTTGGAATGCTTTCTACAGGGTTGGAATACTTTCTACAGGGTTAGAATGCTTTCTACAGGGTTGGAATGCTTTCTACAGGGTTGGAATGCTTTCTACAGGTTTGGAATACATTTGTACAGGGTTGGAATTCTTTCTACAGAGTTGGAATACCTTTGTACAGAGTTGGAATGCTTTCTACAGGGTTGGAATGCTTTCTACAGGGTTGAAATGCTTTCTACAGGTTTGGAATACATTTGTACAGGGTTGGAATGCTTTCTACAGGGTTGGAATGCTTTCTACAGGGTTGGAATGCTTTCTACAGGGTTGGAATGCTTCTACAGGGTTGGAATACCTTTGTACAGAGTTGGAATGCTTTCTACAGGGTTGGAATGCTTTGTACAGGGTTGGAATGCTTTCTACAGAGTTGGAATGCTTTCTACAGGTTTGGAATACATTTGTACAGGGTTGGAATGCTTTCTACAGGGTTGGAATGCTTTCTACAGGGTTGGAATGCTTCTACAGGGTTGGAATACCTTTGTACAGAGTTGGAATGCTTTCTACAGGGTTGGAATACCTTTGTACAGGGTCAGAATGTTATGTACAGGGTTGGAATTCTTTCTACAGAGTTGGAATACCTTTGTACAGAGTTGGAATGCTTTCTACAGGGTTGGAATACTTTCTACAGGGTTGGAATGCTTTCTACAGGGATGGAATGCTTTCTACAGGGTTGGAATGCTTTCTACAGTGTTGGAATGCTTTCTACAGGTTTGGAATACATTTGTACAGGGTTGGAATTCTTTCTACAGAGTTGGAATACCTTTGTACAGTGTTGGAATGCTTTCTACAGGGATGGAATACCTTCTACAGGGTTGGAATGCTTTCTACAGGGTTGGAATGCTTTCTACAGGGTTGGAATGCTTTCTACAGGGTTGGAATGCTTTCTACAGGGTTGGAATGCTTCTACAGGGTTGGAATACCTTTGTACAGAGTTGGAATGCTTTCTACAGGTTTGGAATGCTTTCTACAGGGTTGGAATGCTTTCTACAGGGTTGGAATGCTTTCTACAGGGTTGGAATGCTTTCTACAGGGTTGGAATGCTTTCTACAGGGTTGGAATTCTTTCTACAGAGTTGGAATACCTTTGTACAGTGTTGGAATGCTTTCTACAGGGATGGAATACCTTCTACAGGGTTGGAATGCTTTCTACAGGGTTGGAATGCTTTCTACAGGGTTGGAATGCTTTCTACAGGGTTGGAATGCTTCTACAGGGTTGGAATACCTTTGTACAGAGTTGGAATGCTTTCTACAGGGTTGGAATACCTTTGTACAGGGTCAGAATGTTATGTACAGGGTTGGAATTCTTTCTACAGAGTTGGAATACCTTTGTACAGAGTTGGAATGCTTTCTACAGGGTTGGAATACCTTCTACAGGGTTGGAATGCTTTCTACAGGGTTGGAATGCTTTCTACAGGGTTGGAATGCTTTCGACAGAGTTGGAATACCTTTGTACAGGGTCAGAATGTTATGTACAGGGTTGGAATTCTTTCTACAGTGTTGGAATACCTTTGTACAGAGTTGGAATGCTTTCTACAGGGTTGGAATACTTTCTACAGGGTTAGAATGCTTTCTACAGGGTTGGAATGCTTTCTACAGGGTTGGAATGCTTTCTACACGGTTGGAATGCTTTCTACAGTGTTGGAATGCTTTTGACAGGGTGGGAATGCTTTCGACAGAGTTGGAATACCTTTCTACAGGGTTGGAATGCTTTCTACAGGTTTGGAATACATTTGTACAGGGTTGGAATTCTTTCTACAGAGTTGGAATACCTTTGTACAGAGTTGGAATGCTTTTTACAGGGTTGGAATGCTTTCTACAGGTTTGGAATACCTTTGTACAGAGTTGGAATGCTTTCTACAGGTTTGGAATGCTTTCTACAGGGTTGGAATGCTTTCTACAGGGTTGGAATGCTTTCTACAGGGTTGGAATGCTTTCTACAGGGTTGGAATGCTTTCTACAGGGTTGGAATGCTTTCTACAGGGTTGGAATGCTTTCTACAGGGTTGGAATGCTTCTACAGGGTTGGAATACCTTTGTACAGAGTTGGAATGCTTTCTACAGGGTTGGAATACTTTTTACAGGGTTGGAATGCTTTCTACAGGGATGGAATGCTTTCTACAGGGTTGGAATGCTTTCTACAGTGTTGGAATGCTTTCTACAGGTTTGGAATACATTTGTACAGGGTTGGAATTCTTTCTACAGAGTTGGAATACCTTTGTACAGTGTTGGAATGCTTTCTACAGGGATGGAATACCTTCTACAGGGTTGGAATGCTTTCTACAGGGTTGGAATGCTTTCGACAGAGTTGGAATACCTTTGTACAGGGTCAGAATGTTATGTACAGGGTTGGAATTCTTTCTACAGTGTTGGAATACATTTGTACAGAGTTGGAATGCTTTCTACAGGTTTGGAATACCTTTGTACAGAGTTGCAATGCTTTCTACAGGTTTGGAATGGTTTCTACAGGGTTGGAATGCTTTCTACAGGGTTGGAATTCTTTCTAGAGGGTTGGAATGCTTTCTACAGGGTTGGAATGCTTTCTACAGGGTTGGAATGCTTTCTACAGGGTTGAAATGCTTTCTACAGGGTTGGAATGCTTCTACAGGGTTGGAATACCTTTGTACAGAGTTGGAATGCTTTCTACAGGGTTGGAATACCTTTGTACAGGGTCAGAATGTTATGTACAGGGTTGGAATTCTTTCTACAGTGTTGGAATACCTTTGTACAGAGTTGGAATGCTTTCTACAGGTTTGGAATACCTTTGTACAGAGTTGGAATGCTTTCTACAGGTTTGGAATACATTTGTACAGAGTTGGAATGCTTACTACAGGTTTGGAATACATTTGTACAGGGTTGGAATTCTTTCTACAGAGTTGGAATACCTTTGTACAGAGTTGGAATGCTTTCTACAGGGTTGGAATACTTTCTACAGGGTTGGAATGCTTTCTACAGGGTTGGAATGCTTCCTACAGGGTTGGAATGCTTTCTACAGGGTTGGAATGCTTTCTACACGGTTGGAATGCTTTCTACAGTGTTGGAATGCTTTTGACAGGGTGGGAATGCTTTCGACAGAGTTGGAATACCTTTCTACGGGGTTGGAATGCTTTCTACAGGTTTGGAATACATTTGTACAGGGTTGGAATTCTTTCTACAGAGTTGGAATACCTTTGTACAGAGTTGGAATGCTTTCTACAGGGTTGGAAAGCTTTCTACAGGTTTGGAATACCTTTGTACAGAGTTGGAATGCTTTCTACAGGTTTGGAATGCTTTCTACAGGGTTGGAATGCTTTCTACAGGGTTGGAATGCTTTCTACAGGGTTGGAATGCTTTCTACAGGGTTGGAATACCTTTGTACAGGGTCAGAATGTTATGTACGGGGTTGGAATTCTTTCTACAGAGTTGGAATACCTTTGTACAGAGTTGGAATGCTTTCTACAGGGTTGGAATACCTTCTACAGGGTTGGAATGCTTTCTACAGGGTTGGAATGCTTTCTACAGGGTTGGAATGCTTTCGACAGAGTTGGAATACCTTTGTACAGGGTCAGAATGTTATGTACAGGGTTGGAATTCTTTCTACAGTGTTGGAATACATTTGTACAGAGTTGGAATGCTTTCTACAGGTTTGGAATACCTTTGTACAGAGTTGGAATGCTTTCTACAGGTTTGGAATGCTTTCTACAGGGTTGGAATGCTTTCTACAGGGTTGGAATGCTTTCTACAGGGTTGGAATGCTTTCTAGAGGGTTGGAATACTTTCTACAGGGTTGGAATGCTTTCTACAGGGTTGGAATGCTTTCTACAGGGTTGGAATGCTTTCGACAGAGTTGGAATGCTTTCTACAGGTTTGGAATACACTTGTACAGGGTTGGAATTCTTTCTACAGAGTTGGAATACCTTTGTACAGAGTTGGAATGCTTTCTACAGGGTTGGAATACCTTCTACAGGGTTGGAATGCTTTCTACAGGGTTGGAATGCTTTCTACAGGGTTGGAATGCTTTCGACAGAGTTGGAATACCTTTGTACAGGGTCAGAATGTTATGTACAGGGTTGGAATTCTTTCTACAGTGTTGGAATACATTTGTACAGGGTTGGAATTCTTTCTACAGAGTTGGAATACCTTTGTACGGAGTTGGAATGCTTTCTACAGGGTTGGAATACTTTCTACAGGGTTGGAATGCTTCCTACAGGGTTGGAATGCTTTCTACAGGGTTGGAATGCTTTTTACAGGGTTGGAATGCTTTCTAGAGGGTTGGAATGCTTTCGACAGAGTTGGAATACCTTTGTACAGGGTTGGAATGCTTTCTACAGGGTTGGAATACCATTGTACAGAGTTGGAATGCTTTCTACAGGGTTGGAATGCTTTCTACAGGGTTTTAATGCTTTCTACAGGGTTGGAATGCTCTCTACAGGGTTGGAATGCTTTCGACAGAGTTGGAATACCTTTGTACAGAGTCAGAATGTTATGTACAGGGTTGGAATTCTTTCTACAGGGTTGGAATACATTTGTACAGAGTTGGAATACCTTCGTACAGGGTTGGAACAGCTTTGTACAGCGTTGGAGTACTTTCTACAGGGTTGGAATGCTTTCTAGAGGGTTGGAATGCTTTCTAGAGGGTTGGACTGCTTTCTAGAGGGTTGGAATGCTTTCTACAGGGTTGGAATGCTTTCTAGAGGGTTGGAATGCTTTCTAGAGGGTTGGAATGCTTTCTAGAGGGTTGGAATGCTTTCTACAGGGTTGGAATGCTTTCTACAGAGTTGGAATACCTTTGTACAGGGTTGGAACAGCTTTGTACAGGGTTGGAATACTTTCTACAGCGTTGGAATGCTTTCTAGATGGTTGGAATGCTTTCTAGAGGGTTGGAATGCTTTCTAGAGGGTTGGAATGCTTTCTACAGGGTTGGAATGCTTTCTACAGAGTTGGAATACCTTTGTACAAGGTTGGAACAGCTTTGTACAGGGTTGGAATACTTTCTACAGGGTTGGAATGCTTTCGACAGAGTTGGAATACCTTTGTACAGAGTCAGAATGTTATGTACAGGGTTGGAATTCTTTCTACAGAGTTGGAATACCTTTGTGCAGCGTTGGAATGCTTTCTACAGGGTTGGAATACTTTCTACAGGGTTGGAATGCTTTCTACATGGTTGGAATGCTTCCTACAGGGTTGGAATGCTTTCTACAGGGTTGGAATGCCTTCTACAGAGTTGGAATACCTTTGTACAGGGTTGGAACGGCTTTGTACAGGGTTGGAATACTTTCTACAGGGTTGGAATGCTTCCTACAGGGTTGGAATGCTTTCTACAGGGTTGGAATGCTTTCTACAGGGTTGGAATACCTTTGTACAGAGTTGGAATGCTTTCTACAGGGTTGGAATACCTTTGTACAGAGTCAGAATGTTATGTACAGTGTTGGAATTCATTCTACAGAGTTGGAATACCTTTGTACAGAGTTGGAATGCTTTCTACAGGTTTGGAATACATTTGTACAGAGTTGGGATGCCTTCTACAGGGTTGGAATGCTTTCGACAGAGTGGGAATACCTTTGTACAGAGTCAGAATGTTATGTACAGGGTTGGAATTCTTTCTACAGAGTTGGAATACCTTTGTAAGAGTTGGAATGCTTTCTACAGGGTTGGAATGCTTTCGGCAGAGTTGGAATACCTTTGTACAGAGTTGGAATGCTTTCTACAGGGTTGGAATACCTTTGTACAGAGTTGGAATGCTTTCTACAGGGTTGGAATGCTTTCAACAGGGTTGGATGCTTTCGACAGAGTTGGAATACCTTTGTACAGGGATGGAACAGCTTTGTACAGGGTGGGAATACTCTCTACAGGGATGGAATGCTCTCTAGAGGGCTGGAATGCTTTCTAGAGTGTTGGAATGCTCTCTACAGGGTTGGAATGCTTTCTACAGAGTTGGAATACCTTTGTACAGGGTTGGAACAGATTTGCACAGGGTTGGAATACTTTCTACAGGGTTGGAATGCTTTCTAGAGGGTTGGAATGCTTTCGACAGGGATGGAATGCTTTCGACAGAGTTGGAATACCTTTGTACAGAGTTGGAATGCTTTCTACAGGGTTCGAATACCTTTGTGCAGAGTCAGAATGTTATGTACAGTGTTGTAATTCTTTCTACAGAGTTGGAATACCTTTGTACAGAGTTGGAATGCTTTCTACAGGGTTGGAATACCTTTGTACAGAGTTGTTATGCTTTCTACAGGGTTGGAATGCTTTCTAGAGGGTTGGAATACTTTCGACAGGGTTGGAATACATTTGTACAGAGTTGGAATGCTTTCTACAGAGTTGGAATGCTTTCGACAGAGTTGGAATAACTTTGTACAGAGTCAGAATGTTATGTACAGGGTTGGAATTCTTTCTACAGAGTTGGAATACCTTTGTGCAGCGTTGGAATGCTTTCTACAGGGTTGGAATGCTTTCTAGAGGGTTGGAATACTTTCGACAGGGTTGGAATGCTTTCGACAGAGTTGGAATACATTTCTACAGAGTTGGAATGCTTTCTACAGGGTTGGAATACCTTTATGCAGAGTCAGAATGTTATGTACAGTGTTGGAATTCTTCCTACAGAGTTGGAATACCTTTGTACAGAGTTGGAATGCTTTCTACAGAGTTGGAATGCTTTCTACAGGGTTGGAATGCTTTCTACAGGGTTGGAATACCTTTGTACAGAGTTGGAATGCTTTCTACAGTGTTTTAATGCTTTCTACAGGGTTGGAATTCTTTCTACAGGGTTGGAATGCTTTCGACAGAGCTGGAATACCTTTGTACAGAGTCAGAATGTTATGTACAGGCTTGGAATTCATTCTACAGAGTTGGAATACCTTTGTACAGAGTTGGAATGCTTTCTACAGGTTTGGAATACATTTGTACAGAGTTGGGATGCCTTCTACAGGGTTGGAATGCTTTCGACAGAGTTGGAATACCTTTGTACAGAGTTGGAATGCTTTCTACAGGGTTGGCATACCTTTGTACAGAGTTGGAATGCTTTCTACAGGGTTGGAATGCTTTCTACAGGGTTGGAATGCTTTCGACAGAGTTGGAATACCTTTGTACAGGGATGTAACAGCTTTGTACAGGGTGGGAATACTCTCTACAGGGTTGGAATGCTTTCTAGAGGGCTGGAATGCTTTCTAGAGTGTTGGAATGCTCTCTACAGGGTTGGAATGCTTTCTACAGAGTTGGAATACCTTTGTACAGGGTTGGAACAGATTTGTACAGGGTTGGAATACTTTCTACAGGGTTGGAATGCTTTCTAGAGGGTTGGAATGCTTTCGACAGGGATGGAATGCTTTCGACAGCGTTGGAATACCTTTGTACAGGGTTGGAACAGCTTTGTACAGCGTGGGAATACTCTCTACAGGGTTGGAATGCTTTCTAGAGGGCTGGAATGCTTTCGAGAGGGTTGGAATGCTTTCTACAGGGTTGGAATGCTTTCGACAGAGTTGGAATACCTTTGTACAGGGATGGAACAGCTTTGTACAGGGTGGGAATACTCTCTACAGGGTTGGAATGCTTTCTAGAGGGCTGGAATGCTTTATAGAGTGTTGGAATGCTCTCTACAGGGTAGGAATGCTTTCTACAGAGTTGGAATACCTTTGTACAGGGTTGGAACAGCTTTGTACAGGGTTGGAATGCTTTCTAGAGGGTTGGAATGCTTTCGACAGGGTTGGAATGCTTTCGACAGGGTTGGAATGCTTTCTACAGGGTGGGAATGCTTTCTACAGGGTTGGAATACCTTTGTACAGAGTTGGAATGCTTTCTACAGGGTTGGAATACCTTTGTACAGAGTTGGAATGCTTTCTACAGGGTTGGAATACCTTTGTACAGAGTTGTTATGCTTTCTACAGGGTTGGAATGCTTTCTAGAGGGTTGGAATACTTTCGACAGGGTTGGAATACATTTGTACAGAGTTGGAATGCTTTCTACAGAGTTGGAATGCTTTCGACAGAGTTGGAATAACTTTGTACAGAGTCAGAATGTTATGTACAGGGTTGGAATTCTTTCTACAGAGTTGGAATACCTTTGTGCAGCGTTGGAATGCTTTCTACAGGGTTGGAATGCTTTCTAGAGGGTTGGAATACTTTCGACAGGGTTGGAATGCTTTCGACAGAGTTGGAATACATTTCTACAGAGTTGGAATGCTTTCTACAGGGTTGGAATACCTTTATGCAGAGTCAGAATGTTATGTACAGTGTTGGAATTCTTCCTACAGAGTTGGAATACCTTTGTACAGAGTTGGAATGCTTTCTACAGAGTTGGAATGCTTTCTACAGGGTTGGAATGCTTTCTACAGGGTTGGAATACCTTTGTACAGAGTTGGAATGCTTTCTACAGTGTTTTAATGCTTTCTACAGGGTTGGAATTCTTTCTACAGGGTTGGAATGCTTTCGACAGAGCTGGAATACCTTTGTACAGAGTCAGAATGTTATGTACAGGCTTGGAATTCATTCTACAGAGTTGGAATACCTTTGTACAGAGTTGGAATGCTTTCTACAGGTTTGGAATACATTTGTACAGAGTTGGGATGCCTTCTACAGGGTTGGAATGCTTTCGACAGAGTTGGAATACCTTTGTACAGAGTTGGAATGCTTTCTACAGGGTTGGCATACCTTTGTACAGAGTTGGAATGCTTTCTACAGGGTTGGAATGCTTTCTACAGGGTTGGAATGCTTTCGACAGAGTTGGAATACCTTTGTACAGGGATGTAACAGCTTTGTACAGGGTGGGAATACTCTCTACAGGGTTGGAATGCTTTCTAGAGGGCTGGAATGCTTTCTAGAGTGTTGGAATGCTCTCTACAGGGTTGGAATGCTTTCTACAGAGTTGGAATACCTTTGTACAGGGTTGGAACAGATTTGTACAGGGTTGGAATACTTTCTACAGGGTTGGAATGCTTTCTAGAGGGTTGGAATGCTTTCGACAGGGATGGAATGCTTTCGACAGCGTTGGAATACCTTTGTACAGGGTTGGAACAGCTTTGTACAGCGTGGGAATACTCTCTACAGGGTTGGAATGCTTTCTAGAGGGCTGGAATGCTTTCGAGAGGGTTGGAATGCTTTCTACAGGGTTGGAATGCTTTCGACAGAGTTGGAATACCTTTGTACAGGGATGGAACAGCTTTGTACAGGGTGGGAATACTCTCTACAGGGTTGGAATGCTTTCTAGAGGGCTGGAATGCTTTATAGAGTGTTGGAATGCTCTCTACAGGGTAGGAATGCTTTCTACAGAGTTGGAATACCTTTGTACAGGGTTGGAACAGCTTTGTACAGGGTTGGAATGCTTTCTAGAGGGTTGGAATGCTTTCGACAGGGTTGGAATGCTTTCGACAGGGTTGGAATGCTTTCTACAGGGTGGGAATGCTTTCTACAGGGTTGGAATACCTTTGTACAGAGTTGGAATGCTTTCTACAGGGTTGGAATACCTTTGTACAGAGTTGGAATGCTTTCTACAGGGTTCGAATACCTTTGTGCAGAGTCAGAATGTTATGTACAGTGTTGTAATTCTTTCTACAGAGTTGGAATACCTTTGTACAGAGTTGGAATGCTTACTACATGGTTGGAATACCTTTGTACAGGGTTGGAACGGCTTTGTACAGGGTTGGAATACTTTTTACAGGGTTGGAATGCTTTCTACAGGGTTGGAATGCTTTCTACAGGGTTGGAATACCTTTGTACAGAGTCAGAATGTTATGTACAGTGTTGGAATTCTTTCTACAGAGTTGGAATACCTTTGTACAGAGTTGGAATGCTTTCTACAGGGATGGAATACATTTGTACAGAGTCAGAATGTTATGTACAGTGTTGGAATTCTTTCTGCAGTGTTGGAATACCTTTGTACAGAGTTGGAATGCTTTCTACAGGGTTGGAATGCTTTGGACAGAGTTGGAATACCTTTGTACTGAGTTGGAATGCTTTCTACAGGGTTCGAATACCTTTGTGCAGAGTCAGAATGTTATGTACAGTGTTGTAATTCTTTCTACAGAGTTGGAATACCTTTGTACAGAGTTGGAATGCTTTCCACATGGTTGGAATACCTTTGTACAGAGTTGGAATGCTTTCTACAGGGTTGGAATGCTTTCGACAGGGTTGGAATGCTTTCTACAGGATGGGAATGCTTTCTACAGGGTTGGAATACCTTTGTACAGAGTTGGAATGCTTTCTACAGGGTTGGAATACCTTTGTACAGGGTTGCAACAGCTTTGTACAGGGTTGGAATACTTTCTACAGGGTTGGAATGCTTTCTAGAGGGTTGGAATGCTTTCGACAGGGTTGGAATGCTTTCGACAGGGTTGGAATGCTTTCTACAGGGTGGGAATGCTTTCTACAGGGTTGGAATACCTTTGTACAGAGTTGGAATGCTTTCTACAGGGTTGGAATACCTTTGTACAGGTTTGGAACAGCTTTGTACAGAGTTGGAATGCTTTCTACAGGGTTGGAATAGCTTTGTACAGAGTTGTTATGCTTTCTACAGGGTTGGAATGCTTTCTACAGGGTTGGAATGCTTTCGACAGAGTTGGAATACCTTTGTACAGGGTTGGAACAGCTTTGTACAGCGTGGGAATACTCTCTACAGGGTTGGAATGCTTTCTACAGAGTTGGAATGCTTTCTACAGGGTTGGAATACCTTTGTACAGAGTCAGAATGTTATGTACAGTGTTGGAATTCTTTCTACAGAGTTGGAATACCTTTGTACAGGGTTGGAACAGATTTGTACAGGGTTGGAATACTTTCTACAGGGTTGGAATGTTTTCCAGAGATTTGGAATGCTTTCGACAGGGATGGAATGCCTTCGACAGAGTTGGAATACCTTTGTACAGAGTTGGAATGCTTTCTACAGGGTTGGAATACCTTTGTAAAGAGTCAGAATGTTATGTACAGTGTTGGAATTCTTTCTACAGAGTTGGAATACCTTTGTACAGAGTTGGAATGCTTTCTACAGGGTTGGAATACCATTGTACAGAGTTGGAATGCTTTCTACAGGGTTGGAATGCTTTTTACAGGGTTTTAATGCTTTCTACAGGGTTGGAATGCTTTCTACAGGGTTGGAATGCTTTCGACAGTGTTGGAATACCTTTGTACAGAGTCAGAATGTTATGTACAGGGTTGGAATTCTTTCTACAGAGTTGGAATACCTTTGTACAGTGTTGGAATACCTTTGTACAGGGTTGGAACAGCTTTGTACAGCGTTGGCATACTTTCTACAGGGTTCGAATGCTTTCGACAGGGTGGGAATGCTTTCGACAGAGTTGGAATACCATTGTACAGAGTTGGAATGCTTTTTACAGGGTTGGAATGCATTCGACAGAGTTGGAATACTTCCTACAGCGTTAGAATGCTTTCTACAGGGTTGGAATGCTTTTCACAGAGCTGAAATTCTTTCGACAGAGTTGGAATAACTTTGTACAGAGTTAGGATCTTCTGTACATGGTTGGAATGCTTTCTACAGGGTTGGAATTTTTTCGGCAGGGTTGGAATTCCTTTGTACAGAGTTAGAATGTAATGTACAGAGTTGGAGTGCTTTCTACAGGGTTGGAATACCTTTGTAAGTGTTGGAATGCTTTCTACAGGGTTGGGATGCTATCGACAGAGTTGGAATACCTTTGTACAGAGTTGGAATGCTTTCTACAGGGTTGGAATACCTTTGTACAGAGTTGGAATGCTTTCTACAGGGTTGGAATGCATTCGACAGAGTTGGAATACCTTTGTACAGGGATGGAACAGCTTTGTACAGGGTGGGAATACTCTCTACAGGATTGGAATGCTTTCTAGAGGGCTGGAATGCTTTCTAGAGGGTTGGAATGCTCTCTACAGGGTTGGAATGCTTTCTACAGAGTTGGACTACCTTTGTACAGGGTTGGAACAGATTTGTACAGGGTTGGAATACTTTCTACAGGGTTGGAATGTTTTCTAGAGATTTGGAATGCTTTCGACAGGGATGGAATGCTTTCGACAGAGTTGGAATACCTTTCTACAGAGTTGGAATGCTTTCTACAGGGTTGGAATACCTTTGTACAGAGTCAGAATGTTATGTACAGTGTTGGAATTCTTTCTACAGTGTTGGCATACCTTTGTACTGAGTTGGAATGCTTTCTACAGGGTTGGAATACCTTTGTACAGAGTTGTTATGCTTTCTACAGGTTTGGAAAACCTTAGTACAAGGTTGGAATGCTTTCTACAGGGTTGGAATGCTTTCGACAGAGTTGGAATACCTTTGTACAGGGTTGGAACAGCTTTGTACAGGGTTGGAATACATTTGTACAGAGTTGGAATGCTTTCTACAGAGTTGGAATGCTTTCGACAGAGTTGGAATACCTTTGTACAGAGTCAGAATGTTATGTACAGGGTTGGAATTCTTTCTACAGAGTTGGAATACCTTTGTACAGGGTTGGAACAGCTTTGTACAGGGTGGGAATACTTTCTACAGGGTTGGAATGCTTTCTAGAGGGTTGGAATGCTTTCTAGAGGGTTGGAATGCTTTCTACAGGGTGGGAATACCTGTGTACAGAGTTGGAATGCTTTCTACAGGGTGGGAATGCTTTCGACAGAGTTGGAATACCTTTGTACAGAGTCAGAATGTTATGTACAGGGTTGGAATTCTTTCTACAGATTTGGAATACATTTGTACAGAGTTGGAATGCTTTCTACATGGTTGGAATACCTTTGTAGAGGGTTGGAACAGCTTTGTACAGGGTTGGAATACTTTCTGCAGGGTTGGAATGCTTTCTAGAGGGTTGGAATGATTTCGACAGGGTTGGAATGCCTTCGACAGAGTTGGAATACCTTTGTACAGAGTTGGAATGCTTTCTACAGGGTTGGAATACCTTTGTAAAGAGTCAGAATGTTATGTACAGTGTTGGAATTCTTTCTACAGAGTTGGAATACCTTTGTACAGAGTTGGAATGCTTTCTACAGGGTTGGAATACCATTGTACAGAGTTGGAATGCTTTCTACAGGGTTGGAATGCTTTTTACAGGGTTTTAATGCTTTCTACAGGGTTGGAATGCTTTCTACAGGGTTGGAATGCTTTCGACAGTGTTGGAATACCTTTGTACAGAGTCAGAATGTTATGTACAGGGTTGGAATTCTTTCTACAGAGTTGGAATACCTTTGTACAGTGTTGGAATACCTTTGTACAGGGTTGGAACAGCTTTGTACAGCGTTGGCATACTTTCTACAGGGTTCGAATGCTTTCGACAGGGTGGGAATGCTTTCGACAGAGTTGGAATACCATTGTACAGAGTTGGAATGCTTTTTACAGGGTTGGAATGCATTCGACAGAGTTGGAATACCTTTGTACACTGTCCGAATGTTATGTACAGGGTTGGAATTCTTTCTACAGAGTTGGAATACCTTTGTACAGAGTTGGAATGCTTTCTAGATGGTTGGAATGCTTTCTACATGGTTCGAATGCTTTCGACAGAGTTGGAATACATTCGTACAGAGTTGGAATGCTTTCTAGATGGTTGGAATGCTTTCTACATGGTTCGAATGCTTTCGACAGAGTTGGAATACCTTTGTACAGAGTTGGAATGCTTTCTACAGAGTTGGAATACCTTTGTACAGGGTTGGAATGCTTTCTACAGAGTTGGAATACCTTTGTACAGGGTTGGAACAGCTTTGTACAGGGTTGGAATACTTTCTACAGGGTTGGAATGCTTTCTAGAGGGTTGGAATGCTTTCGACAGGGATGGAATGCTTTCGACAGAGTTGGAATACCTTTGTACAGAGTTCGAATGCTTTCTACAGGGTTGGAATACCTTTGTACAGAGTCAGAATGTTATGTACAGTGTTGGAATTCTTTCTACAGTGTTGGCATACCTTTGTACAGAGTTGGAATGCTTTCTACAGGATTGGAATACCTTTGTACAGAGTTGTTATGCTTTCTACAGGGTTGGAATGCTTTCTAAAGGTTTCGAATGCTATCGACAGGGTTGGAATGCTTTCGACAGAGTTGGAATACCTTTGTACAGAGTCAGAATGTTATGTACAGTGTTGGAATTCGTTCTACAGAGATGGAATACCTTTGTACAGAGTTGGAATGCTTTCTACAGGGTTGGAATACCTTTGTACAGAGTCAGAATGTTATGTACAGTGTTGGAATTCTTTCTACAGTGTTGGAATACCTTTGTACAGAGTTGGAATGCTTTCTACAGGGTTGGAATGCTTTGGACAGTGTTGGAATACCTTTGTACTGAGTTGGAATGCTTTCTACAGGGTTGGAATGCTTTCTACATGGTTGGAATGCTTTCTACAGGTTTGGAAAACCTTTGTACAGGGTTGGAATGCTTTCTACAGGGTTGGAATGCTTTCGACAGAGTTGGAATACCTTTGTACAGGGTTGGAACAGCTTTGTACAGGGTTGGAATACATTTGTACAGAGTTGGAATGCTTTCTACAGAGTTGGAATGCTTTCGACAGAGTTGGAATACCTTTGTACAGAGTCAGAATGTTATGTACAGGGTTGGAATTCTTTCTACAGAGTTGGAATACCTTTGTACAGGGTTGGAACAGCTTTGTACAGGGTGGGAATACTTTCTACAGGGTTGGAATGCTTTCTAGAGGGTTGGAATGCTTTCTAGAGGGTTGGAATGCTTTCTACAGGGTGGGAATACCTGTGTACAGAGTTGGAATGCTTTCTACAGGGTGGGAATGCTTTCGACAGAGTTGGAATACCTTTGTACAGAGTCAGAATGTTATGTACAGGGTTGGAATTCTTTCTACAGATTTGGAATACATTTGTACAGAGTTGGAATGCTATCTACAGGGTTGGAATACCTTTGTACAGGGTTGGAACAGCTTTGTACAGGGTTGGAATACTTTCTGCAGGGTTGGAATGCTTTCTAGAGGGTTGGAATGATTTCGACAGGGTTGGAATGCCTTCGACAGAGTTGGAATACCTTTGTACAGAGTTGGAATGCTTTCTACAGGGTTGGAATACCTTTGTAAAGAGTCAGAATGTTATGTACAGTGTTGGAATTCTTTCTACAGAGTTGGAATACCTTTGTACAGAGTTGGAATGCTATCTACAGGGTTGGAATACCATTGTACAGAGTTGGAATGCCTTCGACAGAGTTGGAATACCTTTGTACAGAGTTGGAATGCTTTCTACAGGGTTGGAATACCTTTGTAAAGAGTCAGAATGTTATGTACAGGGTTGGAATTCTTTCTACAGAGTTGGAATACCTTTGTACAGGGTTGGAACAGCTTTGTACAGGGTGGGAATACTTTCTACAGGGTTGGAATGCTTTCTAGAGGGTTGGAATGCTTTCTAGAGGGTTGGAATGCTTTTTACAGGGTTGGAATGCATTCGACAGAGTTGGAATACCTTTGTACACTGTCCGAATGTTATGTACCGGGTTGGAATTCTTTCTACAGAGTTGGAATACCTTTGTACAGAGTTGGAATGCTTTCTAGATGTTTGGAATGCTTTCTACATGGTTCGAATGCTTTCGACAGAGTTGGAATACATTTGTACAGAGTTGGAATGCTTTCTAGATGGTTGGAATGCTTTCTACATGGTTCGAATGCTTTCGACAGAGTTGGAATACCTTTGTACAGAGTTGGAATGCTTTCTACAGAGTTGGAATACCTTTGTACAGGGTTGGAACAGCTTTGTACAGGGTTGGAATACTTTCTACATGGTTGGAATGCTTTCTAGAGGGTTTGAATGCTTTCGACAGGGTTGGAATGCTTTCGACAGAGTTGGAATACCTTTGTACAGAGTTGGAATGCTTTCTACAGGGTTGGAATACCTTTGTACAGAGTCAGAATGTTATGTACAGTGTTGGAATTCTTTCTACAGTGTTGGAATACCTTTGTACATAGTTGGAATGCTTTCTACAGGGTTGGAATACCTTTGTACAGAGTTGGATATGCTTTCTACAGGGTTGGAATGCTTTCGACAGAGTTGGAATACCTTTGTACAGAGTCAGAATGTTATGTACAGGGTTGGAATTCTTTCTACAGAGTTGGAATACCTTTGTACAGAGTTGGAATGCTTTCTACAGGGTTGGAATACTTTCTACAGGGTTGGAATGCTTTCTACAGGGTTGGAATGCTTTCTACAGGGTTGGAATGCTTTCTACAGTGTTGGAATGCTTTCTACAGGGTTGGAATGCTTTGGACAGAATTGGAATACCTTTGTACAGAGTTGGAATGCTTTCTGCAGGGTTGGAATACCTTTGTACAGAGTTGGAATGCTTTCTACAGGGTTGGAATGCTTTCTACAGGGTTGGAAAGCTTTCTACAGGGTTGTAATGCTTTCGACAGAGTTGGAATACCTTTGTACAGAGTCAGAATGTTATGTACAGGGTTGGAATTCATTCTACAGATTTGGAATACCTTTGTACAGAGTTGGAATGCTTTCTCGCAGGTTTGGAATATATTTGTACAGAGTTGGAATGCTTTCTACAGGGTTGGAATGCTTTCGACAGAGTTGGAATACCTTTGTACAGAGTCAGAATGCTTTCTACAGGGTTGGAATGCTTTGGACAGAATTGGAATACCTATGTACAGGGTTGGAATGCTTTCTACAGGGTTGTAATGCTTTCGACAGAGGTGGAATACCTTTGTACAGGGTTGGAACAGCTTTGTACAGGGTGGGAATACTTTGTACAGGGTCGGAATGCTTTCTACAGGGTTGGAATGCTTTCTACAGGGTTGGAATACTTTCTACAGGGTTGGAATGCTTTGGACAGAGTTGGAATACCTTTGTACAGAGTTGGAATGCTTTCTACAGGGTTGGAATACCTTTGTACAGAGTTCGAATGCTTTCGACAGGGTTGGAATGCTTTCGACAGGGTTGGAATGCTTTCGACAGGGTTGGAATACTTTTTACAGGGTTGGAATGCTTTCTAGAGTGTTGGAATGCTTCCTAGAGGGTTGGAATGCTTTCGACAGGGTTGGAATGCTTTCGACAGAGATGGAATACCTTTGTTCAGAGTTGGAAAGCTTTCTACAGGGTTGGAATACTTCCTACAGCGTTAGAATGCTTTCTACAGGGTGGGAATGCTTTTCACAGAGCTGAAATTCTTTCGACAGAGTTGGAATAACTTTGTACAGAGTTAGGATCTTCTGTACATGGTTGGAATGCTTTCTACAGAATTGGAATACCCTTGTACACGGTTGGAATGCTTTCTACAGGGTTGGAATGGTTTCTACAGGGTTGGAATACCTTTGTACAGAGTTGGAATGCTTTCTACAGTGTTGGAATTCTTTCGATAGAGTTGGAATACCTTTGTACAGAGTTGGAATACCTTTGCACAGAGTTGGAATGCATCTACAGAGTTGGAATGCTTTCTACAGGGTTGGAGTGCTTTCGACAGAGTTGGAATACCTTTGTACAGGGTTGGAATGCATTCTACAGAGTTGGAATACCCTTGTTCAGAGTTGGAAAGATTTCTACAGGGTTGGAATGCTTTCTACAGGGTTGGAATGCTTTCGACAGAGTTGGAATACCTTTGTACAGGGTTGGAATACCTTTGTACAGGGTTGGAATGCTTTCTACAGGGTTGGAATGCTTTCTCGCAGGTTTGGAATATATTTGTACAGAGTTGGAATGCTTTCTACAGGGTTGGAATGCTTTCGACAGAGTTGGAATACCTTTGTACAGAGTCAGAATGCTTTCTACAGGGTTGGAATGCTTTGGACAGAATTGGAATACCTATGTACAGGGTTGGAATGCTTTCTACAGGGTTGTAATGCTTTCGACAGAGGTGGAATACCTTTGTACAGGGTTGGAACAGCTTTGTACAGGGTGGGAATACTTTGTACAGGGTCGGAATGCTTTCTACAGGGTTGGAATGCTTTCTACAGGGTTGGAATACTTTCTACAGGGTTGGAATGCTTTGGACAGAGTTGGAATACCTTTGTACAGAGTTGGAATGCTTTCTACAGGGTTGGAATACCTTTGTACAGAGTTCGAATGCTTTCGACAGGGTTGGAATGCTTTCGACAGGGTTGGAATGCTTTCGACAGGGTTGGAATACTTTTTACAGGGTTGGAATGCTTTCTAGAGTGTTGGAATGCTTCCTAGAGGGTTGGAATGCTTTCGACAGGGTTGGAATGCTTTCGACAGAGATGGAATACCTTTGTTCAGAGTTGGAAAGCTTTCTACAGGGTTGGAATACTTCCTACAGCGTTAGAATGCTTTCTACAGGGTGGGAATGCTTTTCACAGAGCTGAAATTCTTTCGACAGAGTTGGAATAACTTTGTACAGAGTTAGGATCTTCTGTACATGGTTGGAATGCTTTCTACAGAATTGGAATACCCTTGTACACGGTTGGAATGCTTTCTACAGGGTTGGAATGGTTTCTACAGGGTTGGAATACCTTTGTACAGAGTTGGAATGCTTTCTACAGTGTTGGAATTCTTTCGATAGAGTTGGAATACCTTTGTACAGAGTTGGAATACCTTTGCACAGAGTTGGAATGCATCTACAGAGTTGGAATGCTTTCTACAGGGTTGGAGTGCTTTCGACAGAGTTGGAATACCTTTGTACAGGGTTGGAATGCATTCTACAGAGTTGGAATACCCTTGTTCAGAGTTGGAAAGATTTCTACAGGGTTGGAATGCTTTCTACAGGGTTGGAATGCTTTCGACAGAGTTGGAATACCTTTGTACAGGGTTGGAATACCTTTGTACAGGGTTGGAATGCTTTCTACAGGGTTGGAATGCTTTCTACAGGGTTGGAATGATTTCTACAGGGTTGGAATGCTATCTACAGGGTTGGAATGCTTTCGACAGAGTTGGAATACCTTTGTACAGAGTTGGAATACCTTTGTACAGAGTTGGAATGCTTTCTACAGAGCTGGAATGCTTTCTACAGAGTTGCAATGCTTTCTACAGGATTGGAATGCTTTCTACAGGGTTGGAATTTTTTCGGCAGGGTTGGAATACCTTTGCACAGAGTTAGAATGTTATTTACAGAGTTGGAGTGCTTTCTACAGGGTTGGAACGCTTTCTACAGGGTTAGAATGGTTTCGACAGATTTGGAATACCTTTGTACAGGGTTGGAATGCTTTCTACAGAGTTGGAATACCCTTGTACAGGGTTGGAATGCTTTCTACAGGGTTGGAATGCTTTCTACAGGGTTGGAATGCTTTCTACAGGGTGTAATGCTTTCTACAGGGTTGGAATGCTTTCTACAGCGTTGGAATGCTTTCTACAGGGTTGGAATGCTTTCGACAGTGTTGGAATACCTTTGTACAGAGTCAGAATGTTATGTACAGGGTTGGAATTCTTTCTACAGAGTTGGAATACCTTTGTACAGAGTTGGAATACCTTTGTACAGGGTTGGAACAGCTTTGTACAGCGTTGGCATACTTTCTACAGGGTTCGAATGCTCTCTAGAGGGTTGGAATGCTTTCGACAGGGTTGGAATGCTTTCGACAGGGTGGGAATGCTTTCGACAGAGTTGGAATACCATTGTACAGAGTTGGAATGCTTTTTACAGGGTTGGAATGCATTCGACAGAGTTGGAATACCTTTGTACAGAGTTGGAATGCTTTCTAGATGGTTGGAATGCTTTCTACATGGTTCGAATGCTTTCGACAGAGTTGGAATACATTTGTACAGAGTTGGAATGCTTTCTAGATGGTTGGAATGCTTTCTACATGGTTCGAATGCTTTCGACAGAGTTGGAATACCTTTGTACAGTGTTGGAATGCTTTCTACAGAGTTGGAATACCTTTGTACAGGGTTGGAACAGCTTTGTACAGGGTTGGAATACTTTCTACATGGTTGGAATGCTTTCTAGAGGGTTTGAATGCTTTCGACAGGGTTGGAATGCTTTCGACAGAGTTGGAATACCTTTGTACAGAGTTGGAATACCTTTGTACAGGGTTGGAATGCATTCTACAGAGTTGGAATACCCTTGTTCAGAGTTGGAAAGATTTCTACAGGGTTGGAATGCTTTCTACAGGGTTGGAATGCTTTCGACAGAGTTGGAATACCTTTGTACAGGGTTGGAATACCTTTGTACAGGGTTGGAATGCTTTCTACAGGGTTGGAATGCTTTCTACAGGGTTGGAATGATTTCTACAGGGTTGGAATGCTATCTACAGGGTTGGAATGCTTTCGACAGAGTTGGAATACCTTTGTACAGAGTTGGAATACCTTTGTACAGAGTTGGAATGCTTTCTACAGAGCTGGAATGCTTTCTACAGAGTTGCAATGCTTTCTACAGGATTGGAATGCTTTCTACAGGGTTGGAATTTTTTCGGCAGGGTTGGAATACCTTTGCACAGAGTTAGAATGTTATTTACAGAGTTGGAGTGCTTTCTACAGGGTTGGAACGCTTTCTACAGGGTTAGAATGGTTTCGACAGATTTGGAATACCTTTGTACAGGGTTGGAATGCTTTCTACAGAGTTGGAATACCCTTGTACAGGGTTGGAATGCTTTCTACAGGGTTGGAATGCTTTCTACAGGGTTGGAATGCTTTCTACAGGGTGTAATGCTTTCTACAGGGTTGGAATGCTTTCTACAGCGTTGGAATGCTTTCTACAGGGTTGGAATGCTTTCGACAGTGTTGGAATACCTTTGTACAGAGTCAGAATGTTATGTACAGGGTTGGAATTCTTTCTACAGAGTTGGAATACCTTTGTACAGAGTTGGAATACCTTTGTACAGGGTTGGAACAGCTTTGTACAGCGTTGGCATACTTTCTACAGGGTTCGAATGCTCTCTAGAGGGTTGGAATGCTTTCGACAGGGTTGGAATGCTTTCGACAGGGTTGGAATGCTTTCGACAGGGTGGGAATGCTTTCGACAGAGTTGGAATACCATTGTACAGAGTTGGAATGCTTTTTACAGGGTTGGAATGCATTCGACAGAGTTGGAATACCTTTGTACAGAGTTGGAATGCTTTCTAGATGGTTGGAATGCTTTCTACATGGTTCGAATGCTTTCGACAGAGTTGGAATACATTTGTACAGAGTTGGAATGCTTTCTAGATGGTTGGAATGCTTTCTACATGGTTCGAATGCTTTCGACAGAGTTGGAATACCTTTGTACAGTGTTGGAATGCTTTCTACAGAGTTGGAATACCTTTGTACAGGGTTGGAACAGCTTTGTACAGGGTTGGAATACTTTCTACATGGTTGGAATGCTTTCTAGAGGGTTTGAATGCTTTCGACAGGGTTGGAATGCTTTCGACAGAGTTGGAATACCTTTGTACAGAGTTGGAATGCTTTCTACAGGGTTGGAATACCTTTGTACAGAGTCAGAATGTTATGTACAGTGTTGGAATTCTTTCTACAGTGTTGGAATACCCTTGTACATAGTTGGAATGCTTTCTACAGGGTTGGAATACCTTTGTACAGAGTTGGAATGCTTTCTACAGGGTTGGAATGCTTTCGTCAGAGTTGGAATACCTTTGTACAGAGTCAGAATGTTATGTACAGGGTTGGAATTCTTTCTACAGAGTTGGAATACCTTTGTACAGAGTTGGAATGCTTTCTACAGGGTTGGAATACTTTCTACAGGGTTGGAAAGCTTTCTACAGGGTTGGAATGCTTTCTACAGGGTTGGAATGCTTTCTACAGGGTTGGAATGCTTTCGACAGAGATGGAATACCTTTGTTCAGAGTTGGAAAGCTTTCTACAGGGTTGGAATACTTCCTACAGCGTTAGAATGCTTTCTACAGGGTTGGAATGCTTTTCACAGAGCTGAAATTCTTTCGACAGATTTGGAATAACTTTGTACAGAGTTAGGATCTTCTGTACATGGTTGGAATGCTTTCTACAGGGTTGGAATTTTTTCGGCAGGGTTGGAATTCCTTTGTACAGAGTTAGAATGTAATGTACAGAGTTGGAGTGCTTTCTACAGGGTTAGAATGGTTTCGACAGAGTTGGAATACCTTTGTACAGGGTTGGAATGCTTTCTACAGAATTGGAATACCCTTGTACACGGTTGGAATGCTTTCTACAGGGTTGGAATGGTTTCTACAGGGTTGGAATACCTTTGTACAGAGTTGGAATGCTTTCTACAGTGTTGGAATTCTTTCGATAGAGTTGGAATACCTTTGTACAGAGTTGGAATACCTTTGCACAGAGTGGGAATGCATCTACAGAGTTGGAATGCTTTCTACACGGTTGGAGTGCTTTCGACAGAGTTGGAATACCTTTGTACAGGGTTGGAATGCATTCTACAGAGTTGGAATACCCTTGTTCAGAGTTGGAAAGATTTCTACAGGGTTGGAATGCTTTCTACAGGGTTGGAATGCTTTCGACAGAGTTGGAATACCTTTGTACAGGGTTGGAATACCTTTGTACAGGGTTGCAATGCTTTCTACAGGGTTGGAATGCTTTCTACAGGGTTGGAATGATTTCTACAGGGTTGGAATGCTATCTACAGGGTTGGAATGCTTTCGACAGAGTTGGAATACCTTTGTACAGAGTTGGAATACCTTTGTACAGAGTTGGAATGATTTCTACAGAGCTGGAATGCTTTCTACAGAGTTGCAATGCTTTCTACAGGATTGGAATGCTTTCTACAGGGTTGGAATTTTTTCGGCAGGGTTGGAATACCTTTGCACAGAGTTAGAATGTTATTTACAGAGTTGGTGTGCTTTCTACAGGGTTGGAACGCTTTCTACAGGGTTAGAATGGTTTCGACAGATTTGGAATACCTTTGTACAGGGTTGGAATGCTTTCTACAGAGTTGGAATACCCTTGTACAGGGTTGGAATGCTTTCTACAGGGTTGGAATGCTTTCTACAGGGTTGGAATGCTTTCTACAGGGTTGGAATGCTTTCTACAGCGTTGGAATGCTTTCTACAGGGTTGGAATGCTTTCGTCAGTGTTGGAATACCTTTGTACAGAGTCAGAATGTTATGTACAGGGTTGGAATTCTTTCTACAGAGTTGGAATACCTTTGTACAGAGTTGGAATACCTTTGTACAGGGTTGGAACAGCTTTGTACAGCGTTGGCATACTTTCTACAGGGTTCGAATGCTTTCTAGAGGGTTGGAATGCTTTCGACAGGGTTGGAATGCTTTCGACAGGGTGGGAATGCTTTCGACAGAGTTGGAATACCATTGTACAGAGTTGGAATGCTTTTTACATGGTTGGAACGCATTCGACAGAGTTGGAATACCTTTGTACACAGTCCGAATGTTATGTACAGGGTTGGAATTCTTTCTACAGAGTTGGAATACCTTTGTACAGAGTTGGAATGCTTTCTAGATGGTTGGAATGCTTTCTACATGGTTCGAATGCTTTCGACAGAGTTGGAATACATTTGTACAGAGTTGGAATGCTTTCTAGATGGTTGGAATGCTTTCTACATGGTTCGAATGCTTTCGACAGAGATGGAATACCTTTGTACAGAGTTGGAATGCTTTCTACAGAGTTGGAATACCTTTGTACAGGGTTGGAACAGCTTTGTACAGGGTTGGAATACTTTCTACATGGTTGGAATGCTTTCTAGAGGGTTTGAATGCTTTCGACAGGGTTGGAATGCTTTCGACAGAGTTGGAATACCTTTGTACAGAGTTGGAATGCTTTCTACAGGGTTGGAATACCTTTGTACAGAGTCAGAATGTTATGTACAGTGTTGGAATTCTTTCTACAGTGTTGGAATACCTTTGTACATAGTTGGAATGCTTTCTACAGGGTTGGAATACCTTTGTACAGAGTTGGAATGCTTTCTACAGGGTTGGAATGCTTTCGTCAGAGTTGGAATACCTTTGTACAGAGTCAGAATGTTATGTACAGGGTTGGAATTCTTTCTACAGAGTTGGAATACCTTTGTACAGAGTTGGAATGCTTTCTACAGAGTTGGAATACCTTTGTACAGGGTTGGAACAGCTTTGTACAGGGTTGGAATACTTTCTACATGGTTGGAATGCTTTCTAGAGGGTTTGAATGCTTTCGACAGGGTTGGACTGCTTTCGACAGAGTTGGAATACCTTTGTACAGAGTTGGAATGCTTTCCACAGGGTTGGAATACCTTTGTACAGAGTCAGAATGTTATGTACAGTGTTGGAATTCTTTCTACAGTGTTGGAATACCTTTGTACATAGTTGGAATGCTTTCTACAGGGTTGGAATACCTTTGTACAGAGTTGGAATGGTTTCTACAGGGTTGGAATGCTTTCGTCAGAGTTGGAATACCTTTGTACAGAGTCAGAATGTTATGTACAGGGTTGGAATTCTTTCTACAGAGTTGGAATACCTTTGTGCAGAGTTGGAATGCTTTCTACAGGGTTGGAATACTTTCTACAGGGTTGGAAAGCTTTCTACAGGGTTGGAATGCTTTCTACAGGGTTGGAATGCTTTCTACAGTGTTGGAATGCTTTCTACAGGGTTGGAATGCTTTGGACAGAATTGGAATACCTTTGTACATAGTTGGAATGCTTTCTACAGGGTTGGAATACCTTTGTACAGAGTTGGAATGCTTTCTACAGGGTTGGAATGCTTTCGTCAGAGTTGGAATACCTTTGTACAGAGTCAGAATGTTATGTACAGGGTTGGAATTCATTCTACAGATTTGGAATACCTTTGTACAGAGTTGGAATGCTTTCTCGCAGGTTTGGAATACATTTGTACAGAGTTGGAATGCTTTCTACAGGGTTGGAATGCTTTCGACAGAGTTGGAATACCTTTGTACAGAGTCAGAATGCTTGCTACAGGGTTGGACTGCTTTGGACAGAATTGGAATACCTTTGTACAGAGTTGGAATGCTTTCTACAGGGTTGGAATGCTTCCTAATGGGTTGTAATGCTTTCGACAGAGGTGGAATACCTTTGTACAGGGTTGGAACAGCTTTGTACATGGTGGGAATACATTTTACAGGGTTGGAATGCTTTCTACAGGGTTGGAATGCTTTCTACAGGGTTGGAATACTTTCTACAGGGTTGGAATGCTTTGGACAGAGTTGGAATACCTTTGTACAGAGTTGGAATGCTTTCTACAGGGTTGGAATACCTTTGTACAGAGTTCGAATGCTTTCGACAGAGTTGGAATGCATCTACAGAGTTGGAATGCTTTCTACAGGGTTGGAGTGCTTTCGACAGAGTTGGAATACCTTTGTACAGGGTTGGAATGCATTCTACAGAGTTGGAATACCCTTGTTCAGAGTTGGAAAGATTTCTACAGGGTTGGAATGCTTTCTACAGGGTTGGAATGCTTTCGACAGAGTTGGAATACCTTTGTACAGGGTTGGAATACCTTTGTACAGGGTTGGAATGCTTTCTACAGGGTTGGAATGCTTTCTACAGGGTTGGAATGCTTTCTACAGGGTTGGAATGATTTCTACAGGGTTGGAATGCTATCTGCAGGGTTGGAATGCTTTCGACAGAGTTGGAATACCTTTGTACAGAGTTGGAATACCTTTGTACAGAGTTGGAATGCTTTCTACAGAGTTGGAATGCTTTCTACAGAGTTGCAATGCTTTCTACAGGATTGGAATGCTTTCTACAGGGTTGGAAGACCTTTGCACAGAGTTAGAATGTTATTTACAGAGTTGGAGTGCTTTCTACAGTGTTGGAACGCTTACTACAGGGTTAGAATGGGTTCGACAGATTTGGAATACCTTTGTACAGGGTTGGAATGCTTTCTACAGAGTTGGAATACCCTTGTACAGGGTTGGAATGCTTTCTACAGGGTTGGAATGCTTTCTACAGGGTTGGAATGCTTTCTACAGGGTTGGAATGCTTTCTACAGGGTTGGAATGCTTTCTACAGGGTTGGAATGCTTTCGACAGAGGTGGAATACCTTTGTACAGGGTTGGAACAGCTTTGTACAGGGTGGGAATACTTTTTACAGGGTTGGAATGCTTTCTACAGGGTTGGAATGCTTTCTACAGGGTTGGAATACTTTCTACAGGGTTGGAATGCTTTGGACAGAGTTGGAATACCTTTGTACAGAGTCAGAATGTTATGTACAGTGTTGGAATTCTTCCTACAGAGTTGGAATACCTTTGTACAGAGTTGGAATGCTTTCTACAGGGTTGGAATACCTTTGTACAGAGTTGGAATGCTTTCTACAGGGTTGGAATGCCTTTGTACAGAGTCAGAATGTTATGTACAGGGTTGGAGTTCTTTCTACAGAGTTGGAATACCTTTCTACAGAGTTGGAATGCTTTCTACAGGGTTGGAATACCTTTGTACAGAGTTGGAATGCTTTCTACAGGGTTGGAATGCTTGTTACAGGGTTTTAATGCTTTCTACAGGGTTGGAATGCTTTCTACAGGGTTGGAATGCTTTCGACAGTGTTGGAATACCTTTGTACAGAGTCAGAATGTTATGTACAGGGTTGGAATTCTTTCTACAGAGTTGGAATACCTTTGTACAGAGTTGGAATATCTTTGTACAGGGTTGGAACAGCTTTGTACAGCGTTGGCATACTTTCTACAGGGTTCGAATGCTTTCGACAGGGTGGGAATGCTTTCTACAGGGTTGGAATGCTTTCTACAGGGTTGGAATACTTTCTACAGGGTTGGAATGCTTTGGACAGAGTTGGAATACCTTTGTACAGAGTTGGAATGCTTTCTACAGGGTTGGAATACCTTTGTACAGAGTTCGAATGCTTTCGACAGAGTTGGAATGCATCTACAGAGTTGGAATGCTTTCTACAGGGTTGGAGTGCTTTCGACAGAGTTGGAATACCTTTGTACAGGGTTGGAATGCATTCTACAGAGTTGGAATACCCTTGTTCAGAGTTGGAAAGATTTCTACAGGGTTGGAATGCTTTCTACAGGGTTGGAATGCTTTCGACAGAGTTGGAATACCTTTGTACAGGGTTGGAATACCTTTGTACAGGGTTGGAATGCTTTCTACAGGGTTGGAATGCATTCTACAGGGTTGGAATGCTTTCTACAGGGTTGGAATGATTTCTACAGGGTTGGAATGCTATCTGCAGGGTTGGAATGCTTTCGACAGAGTTGGAATACCTTTGTACAGAGTTGGAATACCTTTGTACAGAGTTGGAATGCTTTCTACAGAGTTGGAATGCTTTCTACAGAGTTGCAATGCTTTCTACAGGATTGGAATGCTTTCTACAGGGTTGGAATACCTTTGCACAGAGTTAGAATGTTATTTACAGAGTTGGAGTGCTTTCTACAGTGTTGGAACGCTTACTACAGGGTTAGAATGGGTTCGACAGATTTGGAATACCTTTGTACAGGGTTGGAATGCTTTCTACAGAGTTGGAATACCCTTGTACAGGGTTGGAATGCTTTCTACAGGGTTGGAATGCTTTCTACAGGGTTGGAATGCTTTCTACAGGGTTGGAATGCTTTCTACAGGGTTGGAATGCTTTCTACAGGGTTGGAATGCTTTCGACAGAGGTGGAATACCTTTGTACAGGGTTGGAACAGCTTTGTACAGGGTGGGAATACTTTTTACAGGGTTGGAATGCTTTCTACAGGGTTGGAATGCTTTCTACAGGGTTGGAATACTTTCTACAGGGTTGGAATGCTTTGGACAGAGTTGGAATACCTTTGTACAGAGTCAGAATGTTATGTACAGTGTTGGAATTCTTCCTACAGAGTTGGAATACCTTTGTACAGAGTTGGAATGCTTTCTACAGGGTTGGAATACCTTTGTACAGAGTTGGAATGCTTTCTACAGGGTTGGAATGCCTTTGTACAGAGTCAGAATGTTATGTACAGGGTTGGAGTTCTTTCTACAGAGTTGGAATACCTTTCTACAGAGTTGGAATGCTTTCTACAGGGTTGGAATACCTTTGTACAGAGTTGGAATGCTTTCTACAGGGTTGGAATGCTTTTTACAGGGTTTTAATGCTTTCTACAGGGTTGGAATGCTTTCTACAGGGTTGGAATGCTTTCGACAGTGTTGGAATACCTTTGTACAGAGTCAGAATGTTATGTACAGGGTTGGAATTCTTTCTACAGAGTTGGAATACCTTTGTACAGAGTTGGAATATCTTTGTACAGGGTTGGAACAGCTTTGTACAGCGTTGGCATACTTTCTACAGGGTTCGAATGCTTTCGACAGGGTGGGAATGCTTTCTACAGGGTTGGAATGCTTTCTACAGGGTTGGAATACTTTCTACAGGGTTGGAATGCTTTGGACAGAGTTGGAATACCTTTGTACAGAGTTGGAATGCTTTCTACAGGGTTGGAATACCTTTGTACAGAGTTCGAATGCTTTCGACAGAGTTGGAATGCATCTACAGAGTTGGAATGCTTTCTACAGGGTTGGAGTGCTTTCGACAGAGTTGGAATACCTTTGTACAGGGTTGGAATGCATTCTACAGAGTTGGAATACCCTTGTTCAGAGTTGGAAAGATTTCTACAGGGTTGGAATGCTTTCTACAGGGTTGGAATGCTTTCGACAGAGTTGGAATACCTTTGTACAGGGTTGGAATACCTTTGTACAGGGTTGGAATGCTTTCTACAGGGTTGGAATGCATTCTACAGGGTTGGAATGCTTTCTACAGGGTTGGAATGATTTCTACAGGGTTGGAATGCTATCTGCAGGGTTGGAATGCTTTCGACAGAGTTGGAATACCTTTGTACAGAGTTGGAATACCTTTGTACAGAGTTGGAATGCTTTCTACAGAGTTGGAATGCTTTCTACAGAGTTGCAATGCTTTCTACAGGATTGGAATGCTTTCTACAGGGTTGGAATACCTTTGCACAGAGTTAGAATGTTATTTACAGAGTTGGAGTGCTTTCTACAGTGTTGGAACGCTTACTACAGGGTTAGAATGGGTTCGACAGATTTGGAATACCTTTGTACAGGGTTGGAATGCTTTCTACAGAGTTGGAATACCCTTGTACAGGGTTGGAATGCTTTCTACAGGGTTGGAATGCTTTCTACAGGGTTGGAATGCTTTCTACAGGGTTGGAATGCTTTCTACAGGGTTGGAATGCTTTCTACAGGGTTGGAATGCTTTCGACAGAGGTGGAATACCTTTGTACAGGGTTGGAACAGCTTTGTACAGGGTGGGAATACTTTTTACAGGGTTGGAATGCTTTCTACAGGGTTGGAATGCTTTCTACAGGGTTGGAATACTTTCTACAGGGTTTGAATGCTTTGGACAGAGTTGGAATACCTTTGTACAGAGTCAGAATGTTATGTACAGTGTTGGAATTCTTCCTACAGAGTTGGAATACCTTTGTACAGAGTTGGAATGCTTTCTACAGGGTTGGAATACCTTTGTACAGAGTTGGAATGCTTTCTACAGGGTTGGAATGCCTTTGTACAGAGTCAGAATGTTATGTACAGGGTTGGAGTTCTTTCTACAGAGTTGGAATACCTTTCTACAGAGTTGGAATGCTTTCTACAGGGTTGGAATACCTTTGTACAGAGTTGGAATGCTTTCTACAGGGTTGGAATGCTTTTTACAGGGTTTTAATGCTTTCTACAGGGTTGGAATGCTTTCTACAGGGTTGGAATGCTTTCGACAGTGTTGGAATACCTTTGTACAGAGTCAGAATGTTATGTACAGGGTTGGAATTCTTTCTACAGAGTTGGAATACCTTTGTACAGAGTTGGAATATCTTTGTACAGGGTTGGAACAGCTTTGTACAGCGTTGGCATACTTTCTACAGGGTTCGAATGCTTTCGACAGGGTGGGAATGCTTTCTACAGGGTTGGAATGCTTTCTACAGGGTTGGAATGCTTTCTACAGGGTTGGAATGCTTTCGACAGTATTGGAATACCTTTGTACAGAGTCAGAATGTTATGTACAGGGTTGGAATTCTTTCTACAGAGTTGGAATACCTTTGTACAGAGTTGGAATACCTTTGTACAGGGTTGGAACAGCTTTGTACAGCGTTGGCATACTTTCTACAGGGTTCGAATGCTTTCTAGAGGGTTGGAATGCTTTCGACAGGGTAGGAATGCTTTCGACAGGGTGGGAATGCTTTCGACAGAGTTGGAATACCATTGTACAGAGTTGGAATGCTTTTTACAGGGTTGGAATGCATTCGACAGAGTTGGAATACCTTTGTACACAGTCCGAATGTTATGTACAGGGTTGGAATTCTTTCTACAGAGTTGGAATACCTTTGTACAGAATTGGAATGCTTTCTAGATGGTTGGAATGCTTTCTACATGGTTCGAATGCTTTCGACAGAGTTGGAATACATTTGTACAGAGTTGGAATGCTTTCTAGATGGTTGGAATGCTTTCTACATGGTTCGAATGCTTTCGACAGAGTTGGAATACCTTTGTACAGAGTTGGAATGCTTTCTGCAGAGTTGGAATACCTTTGTACAGGGTTGGAACAGCTTTGTACAGGGTTGGAATACTTTCTACATGGTTGGAATGCTTTCTAGAGGGTTTGAATGCTTTCGACAGGGTTGGAATGCTTTCGACAGAGTTGGAATACCTTTGTACAGAGCTGGAATGCTTTCTACAGGGTTGGAATACCTTTGTACAGAGTCAGAATGTTATGTACAGTGTTGGAATTCTTTCTACAGTGTTGGAATACCTTTGTACATAGTTGGAATGCTTTCTACAGGGTTGGAATACCTTTGTACAGAGTTGGAATGCTTTCTACAGGGTTGGAATGCTTTCGTCAGAGTTGGAATACCTTTGTACAGAGTCAGAATGTTATGTACAGGGTTGGAATTCTTTCTACAGAGTTGGAATACCTTTGTACAGAGTTGGAATGCTTTCTACAGGGTTGGAATACTTTCTACAGGGTTGGAATGCTTTCTACAGGGTTGGAATGCTTTCTACAGGGTTGGAATGCTTTCTACAGTGTTGGAATGCTTTCTACAGGGTTGGAATGCTTTGGATAGAATTGGAATACCTTTGTACAGAGTTGGAATGCTTTCTACAGGGTTGGAATACCTTTGTACAGAGTTGGAATGCTTTCTACAGGGTTGGAAGGCTTTCTACAGGGTTGGAAAGCTTTCTACAGGGTTGTAATGCTTTCGACAGAGTTGGAATACCTTTGTACAGAGTCAGAATGTTATGTACAGGGTTGGAATTCATTCTACAGATTTGGAATACCTTTGCACAGAGTTGGAATGCTTTCTCGCAGGTTTGGAATACATTTGTACAGAGTTGGAATGCTTTCTACAGGGTTGGAATGCTTTCTACAGGGTTGGAATGATTTCTACAGGGATGGAATGCTATCTGCAGGGTTGGAATGCTTTCGACAGAGTTGGAATACCTTTGTACAGAGTTGGAATACCTTTGTACAGAGTTGGAATGCTTTCTACAGAGTTGGAATGCTTTCTACAGAGTTGCAATGCTTTCTACAGGATTGGAATGCTTTCTACAGGGTTGGAATTTTTTCGGCAGGGTTGGAATACCTTTGCACAGAGTTAGAATGTTATTTACAGAGTTGGAGTGCTTTCTACAGGGTTGGAACGCTTTCTACAGGGTTAGAATGGTTTCGACAGATTTGGAATACCTTTGTACAGGGTTGGAATGCTTTCTACAGAGTTGGAATACCCTTGTACAGGGTTGGAATGCTTTCTACAGGGTTGGAATGCTTTCTACAGGGTTGGAATGCATTCTACAGGGTTGGAATGCTTTCTACAGGGTTGGAATGCTTTCTACAGGGTTGGAATGCTTTCGACAGAGGTGGAATACCTTTGTACAGGGTTGGAACTGCTTTGTACAGGGTGGGAATACTTTTTACAGGGTTGGAATGCTTTCTACAGGGTTGGAATGCTTTCTACAGGGTTGGAATACTTTCTACAGGGTTGGAATGCTTTGGACAGAGTTGGAATACCTTTGTACAGAGTCAGAATGTTATGTACAGTGTTGGAATTCTTCCTACAGAGTTGGAATACCTTTGTACAGAGTTGGAATGCTTTCTACAGGGTTGGAATACCTTTGTACAGAGTTGGAATGCTTTCTACAGGGTTGGAATACCTTTGTACAGAGTCAGAATGTTATGTACAGGGTTGGAGTTCTTTCTACAGATTTGGAATACCTTTGTACAGAGTTGGAATGCTTTCTACAGGGTTGGAATACCTTTGTACAGAGTTGGAATGCTTTCTACAGGGCTGGAATGCTTTCTACAGGGTTTTAATGCTTTCTACAGGGTGGGAATGCTTTCGACAGAGTTGGAATACCATTGTACAGAGTTGGAATGCTTTCTACAGGGTTGGAATACCTTTGTACAGAGTCAGAATGTTATGTACAGGGTTGGAATTCTTTCTACAGAGTTGGAATACCTTTCTACAGAGTTGGAATGCTTTCTACAGGGTTGGAATACCTTTGTACAGAGTTGGAATGCTTTCTACAGGGTTGGAATGCTTTCTACAGGGTTTTAATGCTTTCTACAGGGTTGCAATGCTTTCTACAGGGTTGGAATGCTTTCGACAGAGTTGGAATACCTTTGTACAGAGTCAGAATGTTATGTACAGGGTTGGAATTCTTTCTACAGAGTTGGAATACCTTTGTACAGAGTTGGAATACCTTTGTACAGGGTTGGAACAGCTTTGTACAGCGTTGGAATACTTTCTACAGGGTTGGAATGCTTTCTAGAGGTTTGGAATGCTTTCGACAGGGTTGGAATACTTTCTACAGGGTAGGAATGCTTTCTAGAGGGTTGGAATGCTTTCGACAGGGTTGGAATGCTTTCTACAGAGATGGAATACCTTTGTACAGGGTTGGAACAGCTTTGTACAGGGTTGAAATGCTTTCTAGAGGGTTGGAATACCTTTGTACAGAGTCAGAATGTTATGCACAGTGCTGGAATTCTTCCTACAGAGTTGGAATACCTTTGTACAGAGTTGGAATGCTTTCTACAGGGTTGGAATACCTTTGTACAGAGTTGGAATGCTTTCTACAGGGCTGGAATACCTTTGTACAGAGTTGGAATGCTTTCTACAGGGTTGGAATGCTTTCGACAGAGTTGGAATACCTTTGTACAGAGTCAGAATGTTATGTACAGGGTTGGAATTCTTTCTACAGAGTTGGAATACCTTTGTACAGAGTTGGAATACCTTTGTACAGGGTTGGAACAGCTTTGTACAGCGTTGGAATACTTTCTAGAGGGTTGGAATGCTTTCTAGAGGGTTGGAATGCTTTCTAGAGGGTTGGAATGCTATCTACAAGGTTGGAATGCTTTCTACAGAGATGGAATACCTTTGTACAGGGTTGGAACAGCTTTGTACAGGGTTGAAATGCTTTCTAGAGGGTTGGAATACCTTTGTACAGAGTCAGAATGTTATGCACAGTGCTGGAATTCTTCCTACAGAGTTGGAATACCTTTGTACAGAGTTGGAATGCTTTCTACAGGGTTGGAATACCTTTGTACAGAGTTGGAATGCTTTCTACAGGGCTGGAATACCTTTGTACAGAGTTGGAATGCTTTCTACAGGGTTGGAATGCTTTCGACAGAGTTGGAATACCTTTGTACAGAGTCAGAATGTTATGTACAGTGTTGGAATTCTTCCTACAGAGTTGGAATACCTTTGTACAGAGTTGGAATGCTTTCTACAGGGTTGGAATACCTTTGTACAGAGTTGGAATGCTTTCTACAGGGTTGGAATGCTTTCTACAGGGTTTTAATGCTTTCTACAGGGTGGGAATGCTTTCGACAGAGTTGGAATACCATTGTACAGAGTTGGAATGCTTTCTACAGGGTTGGAATACCTTTGTACAGAGTCAGAATGTTATGTACAGGGTTGGAATTCTTTCTACAGAGTTGGAATACCTTTCTACAGAGTTGGAATGCTTTCTACAGGGTTGGAATACCTTTGTACAGAGTTGGAATGCTTTCTACAGGGTTGGAATGCTTTCTACAGGGTTTTAATGCTTTCTACAGGGTTGCAATGCTTTCTACAGGGTTGGAATGCTTTCGACAGAGTTGGAATACCTTTGTACAGAGTCAGAATGTTATGTACAGGGTTGGAATTCTTTCTACAGAGTTGGAATACCTTTGTACAGAGTTGGAATACCTTTGTACAGGGTTGGAACAGCTTTGTACAGCGTTGGAATACTTTCTACAGGGTTGGAATGCTTTCTAGAGGTTTGGAATGCTTTCGACAGAGTTGGAATACTTTCTACAGGGTAGGAATGCTTTCTAGCGGGTTGGAATGCTTTCGACAGGGTTGGAATGCTTTCGACAGAGTTGGAACAGCTTTGTACAGGGTTGGAATACTTTCTACAGGGTTGGAATGCTTTCTAGAGGGTTGGAATGTTTTCGACATTGTTGGAATGCTTTCGACAGAGTTGGAATACCTTTGTACAGAGTCAGAATGTTATGTACAGGGTTGGAATTCTTTCTACAGAGTTGGAATACCTTTGTACAGAGTTGGAATACCTTTGTACAGGGTTCGAATACCTTTGTACAGAGTTGGAATGCTTTCTACAGGGTTGGAATGCTTTCGACAGAGTTGGAATACCATTGCACAGAGTTGGAATGCTTTCTACAGGGTTGGAATACCTTTGTACAGAGTCAGAATGTTATGTACAGGGTTGGAATTCTTTCTACAGAGTTGGAATACCTTTCTACAGAGATGGAATGCTTTCTAGAGGGTAGGAATGCTTTCTAGAGGGTTGGAATGCTTTCGACAGGGTTGGAATGCTTTCGACAGAGTTGGAATACCTTTGTACAGAGTTGGAATACCTTTGTACAGAGTTGGAATGCTTTCTACAGGGTTGGAATACCTTTGTACAGAGTCAGAATGTTATGTACAGTGTTGGAATTCTTACTACAGAGTTGGAATACCTTTGTACAGAGTTGGAATGCTTTCTACAGGGTTGGAATACCTTTGTACAGAGTTGGAATGCTTTCTAGAGGGTTGGAATGCTTTCTACAGGGTTGGAATGCTTTCTACAGGTTTGGAATGCTTTCTAGAGGGTTGGAATGCTATCTAGAGGGTTGGAATGCTTTCTACAGAGTTGGAATACCTTTGTACAGGGTTGGAACTGCTTTGTACAGGGTTGGAATACTTTCTACAGGGTTGGAATGCTTTCTAGAGGGTTGGAATGCTTTCGACAGGGTTGGAATGCTTTCGACAGAGTTGGAATACCTTTGTACAGAGTTGGAATACCTTTCTACAGAGTTGGAATGCTTTCTACAGGGTTGGAATACCTTTGTACAGAGTCAGAATGTTATGTACAGTGTTGGAATTCTTTCTACAGAGTTGGAATACCTTTGTACAGAGTTGAAATGCTTTCTACAGGGTTGGAATACCTTTGTACAGAGTTGGAATGCTTTCTACAGGGTTGGAATGCTTTCTACAGGGTTGGAATGCTTTCGACAGAGTTGGAATACCTTTGTACAGAGTTGGAATGCTTTCTACAGGGTTGGAATACCTTTGTACAGAGTCAGAATGTTATGTACAGTGTTGGAATTCTTCCTACAGAGTTGGAATACCTTTGTACAAAGTAGGAATGCTTTCTACAGGGTTGGAATACCTTTGTACAGAGTTGGAATGCTTTCTACAGGGTTGGAATGCTTTCTACAGGGTTTTAATGCTTTCTACAGGGTTGGAATGCTTTCGACAGAGTTGGAATACCTTTGTACAGAGTTGGAATGCTTTCTACTGGGTTGGAATACCTTTGTGCAGAGTCAGAATGGTATCTACAGTGTTGGAATTCTTACTACAGAGTTGGAATACCTTTGTACAGAGTTGGAATGCTTTCTACAGGGTTGGAATACGTTTGTACAGAGTTGGAATGCTTTCTAGAGGGTTGGAATGCTTTCTACAGGGTTGGAATGCTTTCTACAGGTTTGGAATGCTTTCTAGAGGGTTGGAATGCTATCTAGAGGGTTGGAATGCTTTCTACAGAGTTGGAATACCTTTGTACAGGGTTGGAACTGCTTTGTACAGGGTTGGAATACTTTCTACAGGGTTGGAATGCTTTCTAGAGGGTTGGAATGCTTTCGACAGGGTTGGAATGCTTTCGACAGAGTTGGAATACCTTTGTACAGAGTTGGAATACCTTTCTACAGAGTTGGAATGCTTTCTACAGGGTTGGAATACCTTTGTACAGAGTCAGAATGTTATGTACAGTGTTGGAATTCTTTCTACAGAGTTGGAATACCTTTGTACAGAGTTGAAATGCTTTCTACAGGGTTGGAATACCTTTGTACAGAGTTGGAATGCTTTCTACAGGGTTGGAATGCTTTCTACAGGGTTGGAATGCTTTCGACAGAGTTGGAATACCTTTGTACAGAGTTGGAATGCTTTCTGCAGGGTTGGAATACCTTTGTACAGAGTCAGAATGTTATGTACAGTGTTGGAATTCTTCCTGCAGAGTTGGAATACCTTTGTACAAAGTAGGAATGCTTTCTACAGGGTTGGAATACCTTTGTACAGAGTTGGAATGCTTTCTACAGGGTTGGAATGCTTTCTACAGGGTTTTAATGCTTTCTACAGGGTTGGAATGCTTTCGACAGAGTTGGAATACCTTTGTACAGAGTTGGAATGCTTTCTACTGGGTTGGAATACCTTTGTGCAGAGTCAGAATGGTATCTACAGTGTTGGAATTCTTTCTACAGAGTTGGAATACCTTTGTACAGAGTTGGAATGCTTTCTACAGTGTTGGAATACCTTTGTACAGAGTCAGAATGTTATGTACAGTGTTGGAATTCTTTCTACAGAGTTGGAATGCCTTTGTACAGAGTTGGAATGCTTTCTACAGGGATGGAATACCTTTGTACAGAGTTGCAATGCTTTCCACAGGGTTGGAATGCTTTCTACAGGGTTGGAATGCTTTCTACAGTGTTGGTATGCTTTCTATAGGGATGGAATACCTTTGTACAGGGTTGGAATGCTTTCTGCAGGGTTCGAATGCTTTCTACAGGGTTGGAAAGCTTTCTACAGGGTTGGAATGCTTTCTATAGGGTTGGAATGCTTTCTACAGGGTTGGAATACCTTTGTACAGTGCTGGAATACCTTTGTACAGGGTTGGAATACCTTTGTACAAGGTTGGAATACCTTTGCACAGGGTTGCAATACCTTTGTACAGGGTTGGAATGCATTCTACAGAGTTGGAATGCTTTCTACAGGGTTGGAATGCTTCCTCCAGGGTTGGAATGCTTTCTACAGGGTTGGAATGCTTTCTACAGGGTTGGAATGCTTTCTACAGGGTTGGAATGCTTTCTAGAGGGTTGGAATGCTTTCGACAGAGTTGGAATGCTTTCGACACAGTTGGCATACCTTTGTACAGGGTTGGAATACCTTTGTACAGGGTTGGAATACCCTTGTACAGGGTTGGAATGCTTTCTGCAGGGTTCGAATGCTTTCTACAGGGTTGGAAAGCTTTCTACAGGGTTGGAATGCTTTCTATAGGGTTGGAATGCTTTCTACAGGGTTAGAATGCTTTCCACAGGGTTGGAATGCTTTCTAGAGGGTTAGAATGCTTTCGACAGAGTTGGAATGCTTTCGACACAGTTGGCATACATTTGTACGGGGTTGGAATACCTTTGTACAGGGTTGGAATACCTTTGCACAGGGTTGGAATGCTTTCTACAGGGTTGGAATACCCTTGTACAGGGTTGGAAGGCTTTCTACAGGGTTCGAATGCTTTCTACAGGGTTGGAAAGCTTTCTACAGGGTTGGAATTCTTCCTATAGGGTTGGAATGCTTTCTACAGGGTTAGTATGCTTTCCACAGGGTTGGAATGCTTTCTAGAGGGTTGGAATGCTTTCGACAGAGTTGGAATGCTTTCGACACAGTTGGCATAACTTTGTACATGGTTGGAATACCTTTGTACAGGGTTGGAATACCTTTGCACAGGGTTGGAATGCTTTCTACAGGGATGGAATGATTTCGACAGAGTTGGAATATCTTTGTACAGGGTTGGAACAGCTTTGTACAGGGTGGGAATACTTTCTACAGGGTTGGAATGCTTTCTAGAGGGTTGGAATGCTTTCTAGAGGGTTGGAATGCCTTCTAGAGTGTTGGAATGCTTTCGACAGGGTTGGAATGCTTTCGACAAGGTGGGAATGCTTTCGACAGAGTTGGAATACCTTTCTACAGAGTTGGAATGCTTTCTACAGGGTTGGAATGCTTTCTACAGGGTTGGAAAACCTTTGTACAGGGTTGGAATGCTTTCTACAGGGTTGGAATGCTTTCTACAGGGTTGGAATACCTTTGTACAGAGTCAGAATGTTATGTACAGTGTTGGAATTCTTTCATCAGAGTTGGAATACCTTTGTACAGAGTTGGAATGCTTTCTACAGGGTTGGAATACCTTTGTTCAGAGTTGGAATGCTTTCTACAGGGTTGGAATGCTTTCTACAGGGTTGGAATGCTTTCGACAGAGTTGGAATACCTTTGTACAGGGTTGGAACAGCTTTGTACAGGGTGGGAATACTTTCTACAGGGTTGGAATGCTTTCTAGAGGGTTGGAATGCCTTCTAGAGTGTTGGAATGCTTTCGACAGGGTTGGAATGCTTTCGACAGGGTGGGAATGCTTTCGACAGAGTTGGAATACCTTTCTACAGAGTTGGAATGCTTTCTACAGGGTTGGAATGCTTTCGACAGAGTTGGAGTACCTTTGTACAGAGTCAGAATGTTATGTACAGAGTAGGAATTCTTTCTACAGAGTTGGAATACCTTTGTACAGAGTTGGAATGCTTTCTACAGGGTTGGAATGCTTTCGACAGGGTGGGAATGCTTTCGACAGAGTTGGAATACCATTGTACAGAGTTGGAATGCTTTCTACAGGGTTGGAATACCTTTGTACAGAGTCAGAATGTTATGTACAGAGTAGGAATTCTTTCTACAGAGTTGGAATACCTTTGTACAGAGTTGGAATGCTTTCTACAGGGTTGGAATGCTTTCTACAGGGTTGGAATGCTTTCGACAGAGTTGGAATACCTTTGTACAGGGTTGGAGCAGCTTTGTACAGGGTGGGAATACTTTCTACAGGGTTGGAATTCTTTCTACTGAGTTGGAATACCTTTGTACAGAGTTGGAATGCTTTCCACAGGGTTGGAATGCTTTCGACTGAGTTGGAATACCTTTGTACAGAGTTGGAATGCTTTCTACTGGGTTGGAATACCTTTGTGCAGAGTCGGAATGTTATGTACAGTGTTGGAATTCTTTCTACAGAGTTGGAATACCTTTGTACAGAGTTGGAATGCTTTTGACAGAGTTGGAATGCTTTCGACACAGTTGGCATACCTTTGTACAGGGTTGGAATACCTTTGTACAGGGTTGGAATACCTTTGCACAGGGTTGGAATGCTTTCTACAGGGTTGGAATGCTTTCTACAGGGTTGGAATGCATTCTACAGGGTTGGAATGCTTCCGAAAGAGTTGGAATAACTTTGTACAGAGTTGCAACGCCTTCTACAGTGTTGGCATGCTTTCTACAGTGTTGGAATTCTTTCGATAGTGTTGGAATACCTTTGTACAGAGTTGGAATACCCTTGTACAGGGTTGGAATGCTTTCTACAGGGTTCGAATGCTTTCTACAGGGTTGGAAAGCTTTCTACAGGGTTGGAATGCTTTCTATAGGGTTGGAATGCTTTCTACAGGGTTAGAATGCTTTGCACAGGGTTGGAATGCTTTCTAGAGGGTTGGAATGCTTTCAACAGGGTTGGAATGCTTTCTACAGGGCTGGAATGCATTCTACAGGGTTGGAATGCTTCCGAAAGAGTTGGAATACCTTTGTACAGAGTTGGAATGCTTTCTACAGTGTTGGCATACTTTCTACAGTGTTGGAATTCTTTCGATAGTGTTGGAATACCTTTGTACAGAGTGGGAATACCTTTGTACAGAGTTGGAATGCTTGCTACAGAGTTGGAATACCCTTGTACAGGGTTGGAATGCTTTCTACAGGGTTGGAATGCTTTCTACAGGGTTGGAATGCTTTCTACAGGGTTGGAATGCTTTCTACAGGGTTGGAATTTTTCCGGCAGGGTTGGAATACCTTTGTACAGAGTTAGAATGTTATGTACAGAGTTGGAGTGCTTTCTACAGGGTTGGAACGCTTTCTACAGGGTTAGAATGGTTTCGACAGATTTGGAATACCTTTGTACAGGGTTGGAATGCTTACTACAGAGTTGGAATACCCTTGTACAGGGTTGGAATGCTTTCTACAGGGTAGGAATACTTTCTACAGGCTTGGAATGCTTTCCACAGGGTTGGAATGCTTTCGACAGGGTTGGAATACCATTGCACATGGTTGGAATGCTTTCTACAGGGTGGGAATGCTTTCTACAGAGTTGGAATACCTTTGTACAGAGTTGGAATAACTTTGTACAGGGTAGCAATACTTTCTACAGGGTTGGAATACTTTCTACAGGGTTGGAATGCTTTCTACAGGGTTGGAATGCTTTCGACAGGGTTGGAATACCATTGCACATGGTTGGAATGCTTTCTACAGGGTGGGAATGCTTTCTACAGAGTTGGAATACCTTTGTACAGAGTTGGAATAACTTTGTACAGGGTAGGAATACTTTCTACAGGGTTGGAATACTTTCTACAGGGTTGGAATACTTTGTACAGGGTTGGAATGCTTTCTACAGGGTTGGAATGCTTTCTACAGGGTTGGAATGCTTTCGACAGGGTTGGAATGCTTTCGACAGAGTTGGAATACCTTTGTACAGAGTTGGAATAACTTTGTACAGGGTAGGAATGCGTTCTACAGGGTTGGAATGCTTTCTACAGGGTTGGAATGCTTTCTACAGGGTTGGAATGCTTTCTACAGGGTTGGAATGATTTCTACAGGGTTGGAATGCTTTCGACAGGGTTGGAATACCATTGTACAGGGTTGGAATGCTTTCTACAAGGTTGGAATAACTTTGTACAGAGTTGGAGTGCTTTCCACAGTGTTGGAATTCTTTCGATAGAGTTGGAATACCTTTGTACAGAGTTGGAATACCTTTGTACAGAGTTGGAATACCTTTGTACAGAGTTGGAATGCTTTCTACAGGGTTGGAATTTTTTCGGCAGGGTTGGAATGCTTTCGACAGAGTTGGAATACCATTGTACAGGGTTCGAATGCTTTCTACAGGGTTGGAATGCTTTCTACAGGGTTGGAAAGCTTTCTAGAGGGTTGGAATGCTTTCGACAGAGTTGGAATGCTTTAGACAGAGTTGGAGTACCTTTGTACAGTGTTGGAATACCTTTGTATAGGGTTGGAATGCTTCCTACAGGGTTGCAATGCTTTCTACAGGGTTGGAATGCTTTCTACAGAGTTGGAGTACCTTTGTACAGGGTTGGGATGCCTTCTACAGGGTTGGAATGCTTTCTACAGGGTTGGAATGCTTTCGACAGAGATGGAATACCTTTGTTCAGAGTTGGAAAGCTTTCTACAGGGTTGGAATACTTCCTACAGGATTGGAATGTTTTGTACGGTGTTGGTATGCTTTCTACAGGGTGGGAATGCTTCCTAGAGTGTTGGAATTCTTTCGACAGAGTTGGAATACCTTTGTACAGAGTTGGAATGCTTTCTACAGTGTTGGAATTCTTTCGATAGAGTTGGAATAACCTTGTACAGAGTTGGAATACCTTTGTACAGAGTTGGAATGCTTTCTACAGAGTTGGAATGCTTTCTACAGGATTGGAATGCTTTCTGCAGGGATGGAATGCTTATTACAGGGTTGGAACGCTTTCGACAGAGCTGAAATGCTTTCGACAGATTTGGTATTCTTTCGACAGAGTTGGAATACCTTTGTACAGAGTTGGAATGCTTTCTACAGGGTTGGAATGCTTTCGACAGAGTTGGAATACCGTAATGCTACATAACGTTATACGTTATTACGTAATAGTATACAACGTTATACATTATAACGTAATGCTACATAACGTTATACGTTATAACGTAATAGTATACGACGTTATATGTTATAACGTAGTGCTACATAACGTTATACGTTATAACGTGGTGCTACATAACGTTATACGCTATAGCGTAATGCTACATAACGTTATACGTTATAAGGTAATAGTATATAACGGTATACGTTATAACGTAATGCTACATAACGTTATACGTTATAAGGTAATAGTATATAACGTTATACGTTATAACGTAGTGCTACATAACGTTATACGTTATAACGTGGTGCTACATAACGTTATACGTTATAACGTCGTGCTACATAACGTTATACGTTATAACGTAATAGTATACAACGTTATACGTTATAACGTAATGCTACATAACGTTATACGTTATAACGTAATAGTATACAACGTTATACGTTATAACGTAATGCTACATATCGTTATACGTTATAACGTAATAGTATACAACGTTATACGTTATAACGTAATGCTACATAACGTTATACGTTATAACGTAATAGTATACAACGTTATACGTTATAACGTAATGCTACATAAAATTATACGTTATAAGGTTATAGTATACAACGTTATATGTTATAGCATAATGCTACATTACGTTATACGTTATAACGTAATGCTACATAACGTTATACGTTATAAGGTAGTAGTATACAACGTTATACGTTATAACGTAATGCTACATAACGTTATACGTTATAACGTAATAGTATACAACGTTATACGTTATAACGTAATAGTATACAGCGAAATACGTTATAACGTAATGCTACATAACGTTATACGTTATAAGGTAATATTATATAACGTTATACGTTATAGGCTAATGCTACATAACGTTATACGTTATAACGTAATAGTATACAACGTTATACGTTATAACGTAATGCTACATAACGTTATACGTTATAACGTAATAGTATACAACGTTATACGTTATAACGTAATGCTACATAACGTTATACGTTATAAGGTACTAGTATACAACGTTATACGTTATAACGTCGTGCTACATAACGTTATACGTTATAACGTAATAGTATACAACGTTATACGTTATAACGTAATGCTACATAACGTTATACGTTATAAGGTAATAGTATACAACGTTATATGTTATAGCATAATGCTACATAACGTTATACGTTATAACGTAATGCTATATAACGTTATAAGGTTATAAGGTAGTAGTATACAACGTTATACGTTATAACGTAATGCTACATAACGTTATACGTTATAAGGTACTAGTATACAACGTTATACGTTATAACGTCGTGCTACATAACGTTATACGTTATAACGTAATAGTATACAACGTTATACGTTATAACGTAATGCTACATAACGTTATACGTTATGACGTAATAGTATACAACGTTATACGTTATAACGTAATGCTACATAACGTTATACGTTATAACGTAATAGTATATAACGTTATACGATATAACGTAGTGCAACATAACGTTATACGTCATAACGTAATGCTCCATAACGTTATACGTTATAAGGTAATAGTATATAACGTTATGCGATATAACGTAGTGCAACATAACGTTATACGTTATAACGTAGTGCTACATAACGTTATACGTCATAACGTAATAGTATACAACGTTATACGTTATAACGTAATGCTACATAACGATATACCTTATAAGGTAATAGTATATAACGTTATACGTTATAACGTAATGCTACATAACGTTATACGTTATAACGTAATAGTATACAACGTTATACGTTATAACGTAATGCTACATAACGTTATACGTTATAAGGTACTAGTATACAACGTTATACCTTATAACGTCGTGCTACATAACGTTATACGTTATAACGTAATAGTATACAACGTTATACGTTATAACGTAATGCTACATAACGTTATACGTTATAAGGTAATAGTATACAACGTTATATGTTATAGCATAATGCTACATAACGTTATACGTTATAACGTAATGCTATATAACGTTATACGTTATAATTTAATAGTATATAACGTATAACGTTATAAGGTAACAATATATAACGAAATACGTTATAACGTAATGCTTCATAACGTTATACGTTATAAGGTAAGCGTATATAACGTTATACGTTATGGCGTAATGCTACATAACATTATACGTTATAAGGTAATAGTATATAACGTTATACGTTATAACGTAATGCTACATAACGTTATACGTTATAAGGTAATAGTATATAACGTTATACGTTATAAGGTAATAGTATATAACGTTATACGTTATAACGTAGTGCTACATAACGTTATACGTTATAACGTAATAGTATACAACGTTATACGTTATAACGTAATGCTACATAATGTTATACGTTATAATTGAATAGTATATAACGTATAACGTTATAAGGTAACAATATATAACGAAATACGTTATAACGTAATGCTTCATAACGTTATACGTTATAAGGTAAGCGTATATAACGTTATACGTTATGGCGTAATGCTACATAACATTATACGTTATAAGGTAATAGTATATAACGTTATACGTTATAACGTAGTGCTACATAACGTTATACGTTATAACGTAATAGTAAAAAACGTTATACGTTATAACGTAATGCTACATTACGTCATACGTTATAAGGTAATAGTATATAACATATAACGTTATAAGGTAACAATATATAAAGATGTACGTTATAACGTAATGCTACATAACGTTATACGTTATAAGGTAACAGTATATAACGTTATACGTTATAAGGTACTAGTATACAACGTTATACGTTATAACGTAATGCTACATAACGTTATACGTTATAACGTAATAGTATACAACGTTATACGTTATAACGAAGTGCTACATAACGTTATACGTTATAACGTAATAGTATAAAACGTTATACGTTATAACGTAATGCTGCATAACGTTATACGTTATAACGTAATAGTATACAACGTTATACGTTATAACGAAGTGCTACATAACGTTATACGTTATAACGTAATAGTATATAACATTATACGATATAACATAGTGCAACATAACGTTATACGTTATAACGTAGTGCTACATAACGTTATACGTTATAACGTAATAGTATACAACGTTATACGTTATAACGTAATGCTACATAACGATATACGTTATAACGTAATGCTCCATAACGTTATACGTTATAACGTAATAGTATACGACGTTATATGTTATAGCGTAATGCTACATAACGTTATACGCTATAGCGTAATGCTACATAACGTTATACGTTATAAGGTAATAGTATATAACGGTATACGTCCTAACGTAATGCTACATAACGTTATACGTTATAAGGTAATAGTATATAACGTTATACGTTATAACGAAGTGCTACATAACGTTATACGTTATAACGTAATAGTATAAAACGTTATACGTTATAACGTAATGCTACATAACGTAATACGTTATAAGGTTATAGTATATAACGTATAACGTTATATGGTAACAATATATAACGATATACGTTATAACGTAATGCTACATAACGTAATACGTTATAAGGTTATAGTATATAACGTATAACGTTATATGGTAACAATATATAACGATATACGTTATAACGTAATGCTACATAACGTTATACTATATAAGGTAATAGTATATAACGTATAACGTTATATGGTAACAATATATAACGATATACGTTATAACGTAATGCTACATAACGTAATACGTTATAAGGTAATAGTATATAACGTACAACGTTATATGGTAACAATATATAACGTTATACGTTATAACGTAATGCTACATAACGTTATACGATATAAGGTAATAGTATATAACGATATACGTTATAACGTAGTGCTACATAACGTTATACGTTATAAGGTAAGAGTATACAACGTTATACGTTATTACGTAATGCTACATAACGTTGTACGTTATAAGGTAATAGTATATAACGTTATACGTTATAACGTAGTGCTACATAACGTAATACGTTATAACGTAATAGTATAGAACGTTATACGTTATAACGTAATGCTACATAACGTTATACGTTATAACGTAATAGTATACAACGTTATACGTTATAACGTAATGCTACATAACGTTATACGTTATAACGTAATAGTATACAACGTTATACGTTATAACGTAATGCTACATAACGTTATACGTTATAACGTCGTGCTACGTAACGTTATACGTTATAACGTAATAGTATACAACGTTATACGTTATAACGTAATGCTACATAACGTTATACGTTATAACGTAATAGTATACAACGTTATACGTTATAACGTAATGCTATCTAACGTTATACGTTATAACGTAATAGTATAAACGTTATACGATATAACGTAGTGCTACATAACGTTATACGTTATAACGTAGTGCTACATAACGTTATACGTTATAAGGTAATAGTATATAACGTTATACGTTATAACGTAGTGCTACATAACGTTATACGTTATAACGTAATAGTATACCACGTTATACGTTATAGCATAATGCTACATTACGTTATACGTTATAACGTAATGCTACATAACGTTATACGTTATAAGGTAGTAGTATACAACGTTATACGTTATAACGTAATGCTACATAACGTTATACGTTATAACGTAATAGTATACAACGTTATACGTTATAACGTAATAGTATGCAGCGAAATACGTTATAACGTAATGCTACATAACGTTATACGTTATAAGGTAATAGTATATAACGTTATACGTTATAGGCTAATGCTACATAACGTTATACGTTATAACGTAATAGTATACAACGTTATACGTTATAACGTAATGCTACATAACGTTATACGTTATAACGTAATAGTATACAACGTTATACGTTATAACGTAATGCTACATAACGTTATACGTTATAAGGTACTAGTATACAACGTTATACGTTATAACGTCGTGCTACATAACGTTATACGTTATAACGTAATAGTATACAACGTTATACGTTATAACGTAATGCTACATAACGTTATACGTTATAAGGTAATAGTATACAACGTTATATGTTATAGCATAATGCTACATAACGTTATACGTTATAACGTAATGCTATATAACGTTATAAGGTTATAAGGTAGTAGTATACAACGTTATACGTTATAACGTAATGCTACATAACGTTATACGTTATAAGGTACTAGTATACAACGTTATACGTTATAACGTCGTGCTACATAACGTTATACGTTATAACGTAATAGTATACAACGTTATACGTTATAACGTAATGCTACATAACGTTATACGTTATGACGTAATAGTATACAACGTTATACGTTATAACGTAATGCTACATAACGTTATACGTTATAACGTAATAGTATATAACGTTATACGATATAACGTAGTGCAACATAACGTTATACGTCATAACGTAATGCTCCATAACGTTATACGTTATAAGGTAATAGTATATAACGTTATGCGATATAACGTAGTGCAACATAACGTTATACGTTATAACGTAGTGCTACATAACGTTATACGTCATAACGTAATAGTATACAACGTTATACGTTATAACGTAATGCTACATAACGATATACCTTATAAGGTAATAGTATATAACGTTATACGTTATAACGTAATGCTACATAACGTTATACGTTATAACGTAATAGTATACAACGTTATACGTTATAACGTAATGCTACATAACGTTATACGTTATAAGGTACTAGTATACAACGTTATACCTTATAACGTCGTGCTACATAACGTTATACGTTATAACGTAATAGTATACAACGTTATACGTTATAACGTAATGCTACATAACGTTATACGTTATAAGGTAATAGTATACAACGTTATATGTTATAGCATAATGCTACATAACGTTATACGTTATAACGTAATGCTATATAACGTTATACGTTATAATTTAATAGTATATAACGTATAACGTTATAAGGTAACAATATATAACGAAATACGTTATAACGTAATGCTTCATAACGTTATACGTTATAAGGTAAGCGTATATAACGTTATACGTTATGGCGTAATGCTACATAACATTATACGTTATAAGGTAATAGTATATAACGTTATACGTTATAACGTAATGCTACATAACGTTATACGTTATAAGGTAATAGTATATAACGTTATACGTTATAAGGTAATAGTATATAACGTTATACGTTATAACGTAGTGCTACATAACGTTATACGTTATAACGTAATAGTATACAACGTTATACGTTATAACGTAATGCTACATAATGTTATACGTTATAATTTAATAGTATATAACGTATAACGTTATAAGGTAACAATATATAACGAAATACGTTATAACGTAATGCTTCATAACGTTATACGTTATAAGGTAAGCGTATATAACGTTATACGTTATGGCGTAATGCTACATAACATTATACGTTATAAGGTAATAGTATATAACGTTATACGTTATAACGTAGTGCTACATAACGTTATACGTTATAACGTAATAGTAAAAAACGTTATACGTTATAACGTAATGCTACATTACGTCATACGTTATAAGGTAATAGTATATAACATATAACGTTATAAGGTAACAATATATAAAGATGTACGTTATAACGTAATGCTACATAACGTTATACGTTATAAGGTAACAGTATATAACGTTATACGTTATAAGGTACTAGTATACAACGTTATACGTTATAACGTAATGCTACATAACGTTATACGTTATAACGTAATAGTATACAACGTTATACGTTATAACGAAGTGCTACATAACGTTATACGTTATAACGTAATAGTATAAAACGTTATACGTTATAACGTAATGCTGCATAACGTTATACGTTATAACGTAATAGTATACAACGTTATACGTTATAACGAAGTGCTACATAACGTTATACGTTATAACGTAATAGTATATAACATTATACGATATAACATAGTGCAACATAACGTTATACGTTATAACGTAGTGCTACATAACGTTATACGTTATAACGTAATAGTATACAACGTTATACGTTATAACGTAATGCTACATAACGATATACGTTATAACGTAATGCTCCATAACGTTATACGTTATAACGTAATAGTATACGACGTTATATGTTATAGCGTAATGCTACATAACGTTATACGCTATAGCGTAATGCTACATAACGTTATACGTTATAAGGTAATAGTATATAACGGTATACGTCCTAACGTAATGCTACATAACGTTATACGTTATAAGGTAATAGTATATAACGTTATACGTTATAACGAAGTGCTACATAACGTTATACGTTATAACGTAATAGTATAAAACGTTATACGTTATAACGTAATGCTACATAACGTAATACGTTATAAGGTTATAGTATATAACGTATAACGTTATATGGTAACAATATATAACGATATACGTTATAACGTAATGCTACATAACGTAATACGTTATAAGGTTATAGTATATAACGTATAACGTTATATGGTAACAATATATAACGATATACGTTATAACGTAATGCTACATAACGTTATACTATATAAGGTAATAGTATATAACGTATAACGTTATATGGTAACAATATATAACGATATACGTTATAACGTAATGCTACATAACGTAATACGTTATAAGGTAATAGTATATAACGTACAACGTTATATGGTAACAATATATAACGTTATACGTTATAACGTAATGCTACATAACGTTATACGATATAAGGTAATAGTATATAACGATATACGTTATAACGTAGTGCTACATAACGTTATACGTTATAAGGTAAGAGTATACAACGTTATACGTTATTACGTAATGCTACATAACGTTGTACGTTATAAGGTAATAGTATATAACGTTATACGTTATAACGTAGTGCTACATAACGTAATACGTTATAACGTAATAGTATAGAACGTTATACGTTATAACGTAATGCTACATAACGTTATACGTTATAACGTAATAGTATACAACGTTATACGTTATAACGTAATGCTACATAACGTTATACGTTATAACGTAATAGTATACAACGTTATACGTTATAACGTAATGCTACATAACGTTATACGTTATAACGTCGTGCTACGTAACGTTATACGTTATAACGTAATAGTATACAACGTTATACGTTATAACGTAATGCTACATAACGTTATACGTTATAACGTAATAGTATACAACGTTATACGTTATAACGTAATGCTATCTAACGTTATACGTTATAACGTAATAGTATAAACGTTATACGATATAACGTAGTGCTACATAACGTTATACGTTATAACGTAGTGCTACATAACGTTATACGTTATAAGGTAATAGTATATAACGTTATACGTTATAACGTAGTGCTACATAACGTTATACGTTATAACGTAATAGTATACCACGTTATACGTTATAACGTAATGCTACATAACGTTATACGTTATAAGGTACTAGTATACAACGTTATACGTTATATCCTAATGCTACATAACGTTATACGTTATAAGGTAATAGTATACAACGTATAACGTTATAAGGTAACAATATATAAGGATATACGTTATAACGTAATGCTACATAACGTTATACGTTATAACGTAATAGTATACAACGAAATACGTTATAACGTAATGCTACATAACGTTATACGTTATAAGGTAATAGTATATAACGTTATACGTTATAGCGTAATGCTACATAACGTTATACGTTATAACGGAATAGTATACAACGTTATACGTTATAACCTAATGCTACATAACGTTATACGTTATAAGGTAATAGTATACAACGTATAACGTTATAAGGTAACAATATATAAGGATATACGTTATAACGTAATGCTACATAACGATATACGTTATAACGTAATAGTATACAACGAAATACGTTATAACGTAATGCTACATAACGTTATACGTTATAAGGTAATAGTATATAACGTTATACGTTATAGCGTAATGCTACATAACGTTATACGTTGTAAGGTACTAGTATATAACGTTATACGTTATAACGTAATGCTACATAACGTAATACGTTATAAGGTAACAGTACATAGCGTTATACGATATAACGTAGTGCTACATAACGTTATACGTTATAACGTGGTGCTACATAACGTTATACGTTATAACGTCGTGCTACATAACGTTATACGTTATAACGTAATAGTATACAACGTTATACGTTATAACGTAATGCTATCGAACGTTATACGTTATAACGTAATAGTATACGACGTTATATGTTATAGCGTAATGCTACATAACGTTATACGCTATAGCGTAATGCTACATAACGTTATACGTTATAAGGTAATAGTATATAACGGTAAACGTCATAACGTAATGCTACATAACGTTATACGTTATAAGGTAATAGTATATAACGTTATACGTTATAACGAAGTGCTACATAACGTTATACGTTATAACGTAATAGTATACAACGTTATACGTTATAACGTAATGCTACATAACGTTATACGTTATAAGGTAATAGTATATAACGTATAACGTTATAAGGTAACAATATATAACGAAATACGTTATAACGTAATGCTACATAACGTTATACGTTATAAGGTAAGCGTATATAACGTTATACGTTATGGCGTAATGCTACATAACATTATACGTTATAAGGTAATAGTATATAACGTTATACGTTATAACGTAGTGCTACATAACGTTATACGTTATAACGTAATAGTATAAAACGTTATACGTTATAACGTAAATGCTACATAACGTCATACGTTATAAGGTAATAGTATATAACGTATAACGTTATATGGTAACAATATATAACGATATACGTTATAACGTAATGCTACATAACGTTATACGTTATCAGGTAACAGTATATAACGTTATACGTTATAACGTAATGCTACATAACGTTATACGATATAAGGTAATAGTATATAACGATATACGTTATAACGTAGTGCTACATAACGTTATACGTTATAAGGTAAGAGTATACAACGTTATACGTTATTACGTAATGCTACATAACGTTGTACGTTATAAGGTAATAGTATATAACGTTATACGTTATAACGTAGTGCTACATAACGTTATACGTTATAACGTAATAGTATAGAACGTTATACGTTATAACGTAATGCTACATAACGTTATACGTTATAACGTAATAGTATACAACGTTATACGTTATAACGTAATGCTACATAACGTTATACGTTATAACGTAATAGTATACAACGTTATACGTTATAACGTAATGCTACATAACGTTATACGTTATAACGTCGTGCTACGTAACGTTATACGTTATAACGTAATAGTATACAACGTTATACGTTATAACGTAATGCTACATAACGTTATACGTTATAACGTAATAGTATACAACGTTATACGTTATAACGTAATGCTATCTAACGTTATACGTTATAACGTAATAGTATAAACGTTATACGATATAACGTAGTGCTACATAACGTTATACGTTATAACGTAGTGCTACATAACGTTATACGTTATAAGGTTATAGTATATAACGTTATACGTTATAACGTAGTGCTACATAACGTTATACGTTATAACGTAATAGTATACCACGTTATACGTTATAACGTAATGCTACATAACGTTATACGTTATAAGGTACTAGTATACAACGTTATACGTTATATCCTAATGCTACATAACGTTATACGTTATAAGGTAATAGTATACAACGTATAACGTTATAAGGTAACAATATATAAGGATATACGTTATAACGTAATGCTACATAACGTTATACGTTATAACGTAATAGTATACAACGAAATACGTTATAGCGTAATGCTACATAACGTTATACGTTATAACGGAATAGTATACAACGTTATGCGTTATAACCTAATGCTACATAACGTTATACGTTATAAGGTAATAGTATACAACGTATAACGTTATAAGGTAACAATATATAAGGATATACGTTATAACGTAATACTACATAACGTTATACGTTATAACGTAATAGTATACAACGAAATACGTTATAGCGTAATGCTACATAACGTTATACGTTATAACGGAATAGTATACAACGTTATGCGTTATAACCTAATGCTACATAACGTTATACGTTATAAGGTAATAGAATACAACGTATAACGTTATAAGGTAACAATATATAAGGATATACGTTATAACGTAATGCTACATAACGTTATACGTTATAACGTAATAGTATACAACGAAATACGTTATAGCGTAATGCTACATAACGTTATACGTTATAACGGAATAGTATACAACGTTATGCGTTATAACCTAATGCTACATAACGTTATACGTTATAAGGTAATAGTATACAACGTATAACGTTATAAGGTAACAATATATAAGGATATACGTTATAACGTAATGCTACATATCGTTATACGTTATAACGTAATAGTATACAACGTTATACGTTGTAACGTAATGCTACATAACGTTATACGTTATAACGTAATAGTATACAACGTTATACGTTATAACGTAATGCTACGTAACATTATACGTTATAAGGTTATAGTATACAACGTTATATGTTATAGCATAATGCTACATAACGTTATACGTTATAACGTCGTGCTACATAACGTTATACGTTATAACGTAATAGTATACAACGTTATACGTTATAACGTAATGCTACGTAACATTATACGTTATAAGGTTATAGTATACAACGTTATATGTTATAGCATAATGCTACATAACGTTATACGTTATAACGTAATGCTACATAACGTTATACGTTATAAGGTAGTAGTATACAACGTTATACGTTATAACGTAATGCTACATAACGTTATACGTTATAACGTAATAGTATACAACGAAATACGTTATAACGTAATGCTACATAACGTTATACGTTATAAGGTAATAGTATATAACGTTATACGTTATAGCGTAATGCTACATAACGTTATACGTTATAAGGTAATAGTATATAACGTTATACGCTATAACGTAATGCTACATAACGTAATACGTTATAAGGTAACAGTACATAGCGTTATACGATATAACGTAGTGCTACATAACGTTATACGTTATACCGTGGTGCTACATAACGTTATACGTTATAACGTCGTGCTACATAACGTTATACGTTAGAACGTCGTGCTACATAACGTTATACGTTATAACGTAATAGTATACAACGTTATACGTTATAACGTAATGCTATCTAACGTTATACGTTATAACGTAATAGTATACAACGTTATACGTTATAACGTAATGCTACATATCGTTATACGTTATAACGTAATAGTATACAACGTTATACGTTGTAACGTAATGCTACATAACGTTATACGTTATAACGTAATAGTATACAACGTTATACGTTATAACGTAATGCTACATAACATTATACGTTATAAGGTTATAGTATACAACGTTATATGTTATAGCATAATGCTACATAACGTTATACGTTATAACGTAATGCTACATAACGTTATACGTTATAAGGTAGTAGTATACAACGTTATACGTTATAACGTAATGCTACATAACGTTATACGTTATAACGCAATAGTATACAACGTTATACGTTATAACGTAATGCTACATATCGTTATACGTCATAACGTAATAGTATACAACGTTATACGTTATAACGTAATGCAACATAACGTTATACGTTATAACGTAATAGTATACAACGTTATACGTTATAACGTAATGCTATCTAACGTTATACGTTATAACGTAATAGTATACAACGTTATACGTTATAACGTAATGCTACATATCGTTATACGTTATAACGTAATAGTATACAACGTTATACGTTATAACGTAATGCTACATAACGTTATACGTTATAACGTAATAGTATGCAACGAAATACGTTATAACGTAATGCTACATAACGTTATACGTTATAAGGTAATAGTATATAACGTTATACGTAATAGCGTAATGCTACATAACGTTATACGTTATAACGTAATAGTATACAACGAAATACGTTATAACGTAATGCTACATAACGTTATACGTTATAAGGTAATAGTATATAACGAAATACGTTATAACGTAGTGCTACATAACGTTATACGTTATAACGTAATAGTATAGAACGTTATACGACATAACGTATAACGTTATGTAGCACTACGTTATAACGTATAACGTAATAGTATACAACGTTATACGTTATAACGTAATGCTACATAACGTTATACGTTATAAGGTAATAGTATACAACGTTATACATTATAACGTAATGCTAGATAACGTTATACGTTATAAGGTAATAGTATACCACGTTATACGTTATAACGTAATGCTACATAACGTTATACGTTATAACGTAATAGTATACAACGAAATACGTTATAACGTAATGCTACATAACGTTATACGTTATAAGGTAATAGTATATAACGTTATACGTTATAGCGTAATGCTACATAACGTTATACGTTATAACGTAATAGTATACAACGTTATACGTTATAACCTAATGCTACATAACGTTATACGTTATAAGGTAATAGTATACAACGTATAACGTTATAAGGTAACAATATATAAGGATATACGTTATAACGTAATGCTACATAACGTTATACGTTATAACGTAATGCTACATAACGTTATACCTTATAAGGTAATAGTATACAACGTTATACGTTATAACGTAATGCTACATAACGTTATACGTTATAAGGTAATAGTATACCACGTTATACGTTATAACGTAATGCTACATAACGTTATACGTTATAACGTAATAGTATACAACGAAATACGTTATAACGTAATGCTACATAACGTTATACGTTATATGGTAATAGTATATAACGTTATACGTTATAACGTCGTGCTACGTAACGTTATACGTTATAACGTAATAGTATACAACGTTATACGTTATAACGTAATGCTACATAACGTTATACGTTATACCGTAATAGTATACAACGTTATACGTTATAACGTAATGCTATCTAACGTTATACGTTATAACGTAATAGTATAAACGTTATACGATATAACGTAGTGCTACATAACGTTATACGTAATAACGTAGTGCTACATAACGTTATACGTTATAAGGTAATAGTATATAACGTTATACGTTATAACGTAGTGCTACATAACGTTATACGTTATAACGTAATAGTATACCACGTTATACGTTATAACGTAATGCTACATAACGTTATACGTTATAAGGTACTAGTATACAACGTTATACGTTATATCCTAATGCTACATAACGTTATACGTTATAAGGTAATAGTATACAACGTATAACGTTATAAGGTAACAATATATAAGGATATACGTTATAACGTAATGCTACATAACGTTATACGTTATAACGTAATAGTATACAACGAAATACGTTATAGCGTAATGCTACATAACGTTATACGTTATAACGGAATAGTATACAACGTTATGCGTTATAACCTAATGCTACATAACGTTATACGTTATAAGGTAATAGTATACAACGTATAACGTTATAAGGTAACAATATATAAGGATATACGTTATAACGTAATGCTACATAACGTTATACGTTATAACGTAATAGTATTCAACGAAATACGTTATAACGTAATGCTACATAACGTTATACGTTATAAGGTAATAGTATATAACGTTATACGTTATAGCGTAATGCTACATAACGTTATACGTTATAAGGTAATAGTATATAACGTTATACGTTATAACGTAATGCTACATAACGTAATACGTTATAAGGTAACAGTACATAGCGTTATACGATATAACGTAGTGCTACATAACGTTATACGTTATAACGTGGTGCTACATAACGTTATACGTTATAACGTCGTGCTACATAACGTTATACGTTATAACGTAATAGTATACAACGTTATACGTTATAACGTAATGCTATCTAACGTTATACGTTATAACGTAATAGTATACGACGTTATATGTTATAGCGTAATGCTACATAACGTTATACGCTATAGCGTAATGCTACATAACGTTATACGTTATAAGGTAATAGTATATAACGGTATACGTCATAACGTAATGCTACATAACGTTATACGTTATAAGGTAATAGTATATAACGTTATACGTTATAACGAAGTGCTACATAACGTTATACGTTATAACGTAATAGTATACAACGTTATACGTTATAACGTAATGCCACATAACGTTATACGTTATAAGGTAATAGTATATAACGTATAACGTTATAAGGTAACAATATATAACGAAATACGTTATAACGTAATGCTACATAACGTTATACGTTATAAGGTAAGCGTATATAACGTTATACGTTATGGCGTAATGCTACATAACATTATACGTTATAAGGTAATAGTATATAACGTTATACGTTATAACGTAGTGCTACATAACGTTATACGTTATAACGTAATAGTATAAAACGTTATACGTTATAACGTAATGCTACATAACGTCATACGTTATAAGGTAATAGTATATAACGTATAACGTTATATGGTAACAATATATAACGATATACGTTATAACGTAATGCTACATAACGTTATACGTTATCAGGTAACAGTATATAACGTTATACGTTATAACGTAATGCTACATAACGTTATACGATATAAGGTAATAGTATATAACGATATACGTTATAACGTAGTGCTACATAACGTTATACGTTATAAGGTAAGAGTATACAACGTTATACGTTATTACGTAATGCTACATAACGTTGTACGTTATAAGGTAATAGTATATAACGTTATACGTTATAACGTAGTGCTACATAACGTTATACGTTATAACGTAATAGTATAGAACGTTATACGTTATAACGTAATGCTACATAACGTTAAACGTTATAACGTAATAGTATACAACGTTATACGTTATAACGTAATGCTACATAACGTTATACGTTATAACGTAATAGTATACAACGTTATACGTTATAACGTAATGCTACATAACGTTATACGTTATAACGTCGTGCTACGTAACGTTATACGTTATAACGTAATAGTATACAACGTTATACGTTATAACGTAATGCTACATAACGTTATACGTTATAACGTAATAGTATACAACGTTATACGTTATAACGTAATGCTATCTAACGTTATACGTTATAACGTAATAGTATAAACGTTATACGATATAACGTAGTGCTACATAACGTTATACGTTATAACGTAGTGCTACATAACGTTATACGTTATAAGGTTATAGTATATAACGTTATACGTTATAACGTAGTGCTGCATAACGTTATACGTTATAACGTAATAGTATACCACGTTATACGTTATAACGTAATGCTACATAACGTTATACGTTATAAGGTACTAGTATACAACGTTATACGTTATATCCTAATGCTACATAACGTTATACGTTATAAGGTAATAGTATACAACGTATAACGTTATAAGGTAACAATATATAAGGATATACGTTATAACGTAATGCTACATAACGTTATACGTTATAACGTAATAGTATACAACGAAATACGTTATAGCGTAATGCTACATAACGTTATACGTTATAACGGAATAGTATACAACGTTATGCGTTATAACCTAATGCTACATAACGTTATACGTTATAAGGTAATAGTATACAACGTATAACGTTATAAGGTAACAATATATAAGGATATACGTTATAACGTAATACTACATAACGTTATACGTTATAACGTAATAGTATACAACGAAATACGTTATAGCGTAATGCTACATAACGTTATACGTTATAACGGAATAGTATACAACGTTATGCGTTATAACCTAATGCTACATAACGTTATACGTTATAAGGTAATAGAATACAACGTATAACGTTATAAGGTAACAATATATAAGGATATACGTTATAACGTAATGCTACATAACGTTATACGTTATAACGTAATAGTATACAACGAAATACGTTATAGCGTAATGCTACATAACGTTATACGTTATAACGGAATAGCATACAACGTTATGCGTTATAACCTAATGCTACATAACGTTATACGTTATAAGGTAATAGTATACAACGTATAACGTTATAAGGTAACAATATATAAGGATATACGTTATAACGTAATGCTACATATCGTTATACGTTATAACGTAATAGTATACAACGTTATACGTTGTAACGTAATGCTACATAACGTTATACGTTATAACGTAATAGTATACAACGTTATACGTTATAACGTAATGCTACGTAACATTATACGTTATAAGGTTATAGTATACAACGTTATATGTTATAGCATAATACTACATAACGTTATACGTTATAACGTCGTGCTACATAACGTTATACGTTATAACGTAATAGTATACAACGTTATACGTTATAACGTAATGCTACGTAACATTATACGTTATAAGGTTATAGTATACAACGTTATATGTTATAGCATAATGCTACATAACGTTATACGTTATAACGTAATGCTACATAACGTTATACGTTATAAGGTAGTAGTATACAACGTTATACGTTATAACGTAATGCTACATAACGTTATACGTTATAACGTAATAGTATACAACGAAATACGTTATAACGTAATGCTACATAACGTTATACGTTATAAGGTAATAGTATATAACGTTATACGTTATAGCGTAATGCTACATAACGTTATACGTTATAAGGTAATAGTATATAACGTTATACGTTATAACGTAATGCTACATAACGTAATACGTTATAAGGTAACAGTACATAGCGTTATACGATATAACGCAGTGCTACATAACGTTATACGTTATACCGTGGTGCTACATAACGTTATACGTTATAACGTCGTGCTACATAACGTTATACGTTATAACGTCGTGCTACATAACGTTATACGTTATAACGTAATAGTATACAACGTTATACGTTATAACGTAATGCTATCTAACGTTATACGTTATAACGTAATAGTATACAACGTTATACGTTATAACGTAATGCTACATATCGTTATACGTTATAACGTAATAGTATACAACGTTATACGTTGTAACGTAATGCTACATAACGTTATACGTTATAACGTAATAGTATACAACGTTATACGTTATAACGTAATGCTACATAACATTATACGTTACAAGGTTATAGTATACAACGTTATATGTTATAGCATAATGCTACATAACGTTATACGTTATAACGTAATGCTACATAACGTTATACGTTATAAGGTAGTAGTATACAACGTTATACGTTATAACGTAATGCTACATAACGTTATACGTTATAACGCAATAGTATACAACGTTATACGTTATAACGTAATGCTACATATCGTTATACGTCATAACGTAATAGTATACAACGTTATACGTTATAACGTAATGCTACATAACGTTATACGTTATAACGTAATAGTATACAACGTTATACGTTATAACGTAATGCTATCTAACGTTATACGTTATAACGTAATAGTATACAACGTTATACGTTATAACGTAATGCTACATATCGTTATACGTTATAACGTAATAGTATACAACGTTATACGTTATAACGTAATGCTACATAACGTTATACGTTATAACGTAATAGTATGCAACGAAATACGTTATAACGTAATGCTACATAACGTTATACGTTATAAGGTAATAGTATATAACGTTATACGTAATAGCGTAATGCTACATAACGTTATACGTTATAACGTAATAGTATACAACGAAATACGTTATAACGTAATGCTACATAACGTTATACGTTATAAGGTAATAGTACATAGCGTTATACGATATAACGTAGTGCTACATAACGTTATACGTTATAACGTGGTGCTACATAACGTTATACGTTATAACGTCGTGCTACATAACGTTATACGTTATAACGTCGTGCTACATAACGTTATACGTTATAACGTAATAGTATACAACGTTATACGTTATAACGTAATGCTATCTAACGTTATACGTTATAACGTAATAGTATACAACGTTATACGTTATAACGTAATGCTACATATCGTTATACGTTATAACGTAATAGTATACAACGTTATACGTTGTAACGTAATGCTACATAACGTTATACGTTATAACGTAATAGTATACAACGTTATACGTTATAACGTAATGCTACATAACATTATACGTTATAAGGTTATAGTATACAACGTTATATGTTATAGCATAATGCTGCATAACGTTATACGTTATAACGTAATGCTACATAACGTTATACGTTATAAGGTAGTAGTATACAACGTTATACGTTATAACGTAATGCTACATAACGTTATACGTTATAACGCAATAGTATGCAACGTTATACGTTATAACGTAATGCTACATATCGTTATACGTTATAAGGTAATAGTATACCACGTTATACGTTATAACGTAATGCTACATAACGTTATACGTTATAACGTAATAGTATACAACGAAATACGATATAACGTAATGCTACATAACGTTATACGATATAAGGTAATAGTATATAACGTTATACGTTATAGCGTAATGCTACATAACGTTATACGTTATAACGTAATAGTATACAACGTTATACGTTATAACCTAATGCTACATAACGTTATACGTTATAAGGTAATAGTATACAACGTATAACGTTATAAGGTAACAATATATAAGGATATACGTTATAACGTAATGCTACATAACGTTATACGTTATAACGTAATGCTACATAACGTTATACGTTATAAGGTAATAGTATACAACGTTATACGTTATAACGTAATGCTACATAACGTTATACGTTATAAGGTAATAGTATACCACGTTATACGTTATAACGTAATGCTACATAACGTTATACGTTATAACGTAATAGTATACAACGAAATACGTTATAACGTAATGCTACATAACGTTATACGTTATAAGGTAATAGTATATAACGTTATACGTTATAACGTCGTGCTACGTAACGTTATACGTTATAACGTAATAGTATACAACGTTATACGTTATAACGTAATGCTACATAACGTTATACGTTATAACGTAATGCTATCTAACGTTATACGTTATAACGTAATAGTATAAACGTTATACGATATAACGTAGTGCTACATAACGTTATACGTAATAACGTAGTGCTACATAACGTTATACGTTATAAGGTAATAGTATATAACGTTATACGTTATAACGTAGTGCTACATAACGTTATACGTTATAACGTAATAGTATACCACGTTATACGTTATAACGTAATGCTACATAACGTTATACGTTATAAGGTACTAGTATACAACGTTATACGTTATATCCTAATGCTACATAACGTTATACGTTATAAGGTAATAGTATACAACGTATAACGTTATAAGGTAACAATATATAAGGATATACGTTATATCGTAATGCTACATAACGTTATACGTTATAACGTAATAGTATACAACGAAATACGTTATAGCGTAATGCTACATAACGTTATACGTTATAACGGAATAGTATACAACGTTATGCGTTATAACCTAATGCTACATAACGTTATACGTTATAAGGTAATAGTATACAACGTATAACGTTATAAGGTAACAATATATAAGGATATACGTTATAACGTAATGCTACATAACGTTATACGTTATAACGTAATAGTATACAACGAAATACGTTATAACGTAATGCTACATAACGTTATACGTTATAAGGTAATAGTACATAGCGTTATACGATATAACGTAGTGGTACATAACGTTATACGTTATAACGTGGTGCTACATAACGTTATACGTTATAACGTCGTGCTACATAACGTTATACGTTATAACGTCGTGCTACATAACGTTATACGTTATAACGTAATAGTATACAACGTTATACGTTATAACGTAATGCTATCTAACGTTATACGTTATAACGTAATAGTATACAACGTTATACGTTATAACGTAATGCTACATATCGTTATACGTTATAACGTAATAGTATACAACGTTATACGTTGTAACGTAATGCTACATAACGTTATACGTTATAACGTAATAGTATACAACGTTATACGTTATAACGTAATGCTACATAACATTATACGTTATAAGGTTATAGTATACAACGTTATACGTTATAACGTAATGCTACATAACGTTATACGTTATAACGTAATAGTATACAACGTTATACGTTGTAACGTAATGCTACATAACGTTATACGTTATAACGTAATAGTATACAACGTTATACGTTATAACGTAATGCTACATAACGTTATACGTTATAACGTAATGCTACATAACGTTATACGTTATAAGGTAGTAGTATACAACGTTATACGTTATAACGTAATGCTACATAACGTTATACGTTATAACGCAATAGTATACAACGTTATACGTTATAACGTAATGCTACATATCGTTATACGTTATAACGTAATAGTATACAACGTTATACGTTATAACGTAATGCTACATAACGTTATACGTTATAACGTAATAGTATACAACGTTATACGTTGTAACGTAATGCTACATAACGTTATACGTTATAACGTAATAGTATACAACGTTATACGTTATAACGTAATGCTACATAACGTTATACGTTATAAGGTAATAGTACATAGCGTTATACGATATAACGTAGTGCTACATAACGTTATACGTTATAACGTGGTGCTACATAACGTTATACGTTATAACGTCGTGCTACATAACGTTATACGTTATAACGTCGTGCTACATAACGTTATACGTTATAACGTAATAGTATACAACGTTATACGTTATAACGTAATGCTATCTAACGTTATACGTTATAACGTAATGCTATCTAACGTTATACGTTATAACGTAATAGTATAAACGTTATACGATATAACGTAGTGCTACATAACGTTATACGTAATAACGTAGTGCTACATAACGTTATACGTTATAAGGTAATAGTATATAACGTTATACGTTATAACGTAGTGCTACATAACGTTATACGTTATAACGTAATAGTATACCACGTTATACGTTATAACGTAATGCTACATAACGTTATACGTTATAAGGTACTAGTATACAACGTTATACGTTATATCCTAATGCTACATAACGTTATACGTTATAAGGTAATAGTATACAACGTATAACGTTATAAGGTAACAATATATAAGGATATACGTTATAACGTAATGCTACATAACGTTATACGTTATAACGTAATAGTATACAACGAAATACGTTATAGCGTAATGCTACATAACGTTATACGTTATAACGGAATAGTATACAACGTTATGCGTTATAACCTAATGCTACATAACGTTATACGTTATAAGGTAATAGTATACAACGTATAACGTTATAAGGTAACAATATATAAGGATATACGTTATAACGTAATGCTACATAACGTTATACGTTATAACGTAATAGTATACAACGTTATACGTTATAACGTAATGCTACATAACGTTATACGTTATAACGCAATAGTATACAACGTTATACGTTATAACGTAATGCTACATATCGTTATACGTTATAACGTAATAGTATACAACGTTATACGTTATAACGTAATGCTACATAACGTTATACGTTATAACGTAATAGTATACAACGTTATACGTTGTAACGTAATGCTACATAACGTTATACGTTATAACGTAATAGTATACAACGTTATACGTTATAACGTAATGCTACATAACGTTATACGTTATAAGGTAATAGTACATAGCGTTATACGATATAACGTAGTGCTACATAACGTTATACGTTATAACGTGGTGCTACATAACGTTATACGTTATAACGTCGTGCTACATAACGTTATACGTTATAACGTCGTGCTACATAACGTTATACGTTATAACGTAATAGTATACAACGTTATACGTTATAACGTAATGCTATCTAACGTTATACGTTATAACGTAATAGTATACAACGTTATACGTTATAACGTAATGCTACATATCGTTATACGTTATAACGTAATAGTATACAACGTTATACGTTGTAACGTAATGCTACATAACGTTATACGTTATAACGTAATAGTATACAACGTTATACGTTATAACGTAATGCTACATAACATTATACGTTATAAGGTTATAGTATACAACGCTATATGTTATAGCATAATGCTACATAACGTTATACGTTATAACGTAATGCTACATAACGTTATACGTTATAAGGTAGTAGTATACAACGTTATACGTTATAACGTAATGCTACATAACGTTATACGTTATAACGCAATAGTATACAACGTTATACGTTATAACGTAATGCTACATATCGTTATACGTTATAACGTAATAGTATACAACGTTATACGTTATAACGTAATGCTACATAACGTTATACGTTATAACGTAATAGTATACAACGTTATACGTTATAACGTAATGCTATCTAACGTTATACGTTATAACGTAATAGTATACAACGTTATACGTTATAACGTAATGCTACATATCGTTATACGTTATAACGTAATAGTGTACAACGTTATACGTTATAACGGAATAGTATACAACGTTATGCGTTATAACCTAATGCTACATAACGTTATACGTTATAAGGTAATAGTATACAACGTATAACGTTATAAGGTAACAATATATAAGGATATACGTTATAACGTAATGCTACATAACGTTATACGTTATAACGTAATAGTATACAACGAAATACGTTATAACGTAATGCTACATAACGTTATACGTTATAAGGTAATAGTACATAGCGTTATACGATATAACGTAGTGCTACATAACGTTATACGTTATAACGTGGTGCTACATAACGTTATACGTTATAACGTCGTGCTACATAACGTTATACGTTATAACGTCGTGCTACATAACGTTATACGTTATAACGTAATAGTATACAACGTTATACGTTATAACGTAATGCTATCTAACGTTATACGTTATAACGTAATAGTATACAACGTTATACGTTATAACGTAATGCTACATATCGTTATACGTTATAACGTAATAGTATACAACGTTATACGTTGTAACGTAATGCTACATAACGTTATACGTTATAACGTAATAGTATACAACGTTATACGTTATAACGTAATGCTACATAACATTATACGTTATAAGGTTATAGTATACAACGTTATATGTTATAGCACAATGCTACATAACGTTATACGTTATAACGTAATGCTACATAACGTTATACGTTATAAGGTAGTAGTATACAACGTTATACGTTATAACGTAATGCTACATAACGTTATACGTTATAACGCAATAGTATACAACGTCATACGTTATAACGTAATGCTACATATCGTTATACGTTATAACGTAATAGTATACAACGTTATACGTTATAACGTAATGCTACATAACGTTATACGTTATAACGTAATAGTATACAACGTTATACGTTATAACGTAATGCTATCTAACGTTATACGTTATAACGTAATAGTATACAACGTTATACGTTATAACGTAATGCTACATATCGTTATACGTTATAACGTAATAGTGTACAACGTTATACGTTATAACGTAATGCTACATAACGTTATACGTTATAAGGTAATAGTATATAACAAAATACGTTATAACGTAATGCTACATAACGTTATACGTTATAAGGTAAGCGTATATAAAGTTATACGTTATGTCGTAATGCTACATAACATTATACGTTATAAGGTAATAGTATATAACGTTACACGTTATAACGTAGTGCTACATAACGTTATACGTTATAACGTAATAGTATAAAACGTTATACGTTATAACGTAATGCTACATAACGTCATACGTTATAAGGTAATAGTATATAACGTATAACGTTATATGGTAACAATATATAACGATATACGTTATATCGTAATGCTACATAACGTTATGCGTTATAAGGTAACAGTATATAACGTTATAAGTTATAACGTAGTGCTACATAACGTTATACGTTATAACGTAATAGTATAGAACGTTATACGATATAACGTATAACGTTATGTAGCACTTCGTTATAACGTATAACGTAATAGTATACAACGTTATACGTTATAACGTAATGCTACATAACGTTATACGTTATAAGGTAATAGTATACAACGTTATACGTTATAACGTAATGCTACATAACGTTATACGTTATAAGGTAATAGTATACCACGTTATACGTTATAACGTAATGCTACATAACGTTATACGTTATAAGGTACTAGTATACAACGTTATACGTTATATCCTAATGCTACATAACGTTATACGTTATAAGGTAATAGTATACAACGTATAACGTTATAAGGTAACAATATATAAGGATATACGTTATAACGTAATGCTACATAACGTTATACGTTATAACCTAATAGTATACAACGAAATACGTTATAACGTAATGCTACATAACGTTATATGTTATAAGGTAATAGTATATAACGTTATACGTTATAGCGTAATGCTACATAACGTTATACGTTATAAGGTAATAGTATATAACGTTATACGTTATAGCGTAATGCTACATAACGTTATACGTTATAAGGTAATAGTATACCACGTTATACGTTATAACGTAATGCTACATAACGTTATACGTTATAACGTAATAGTATACAACGAAATACGTTATAACGTAATGCTACATAACGTTATACGTTATAAGGTAATAGTTTATAACGTTATACGTAATAGCGTAATGCTACATAACGTTATACGTTATAACGTAATAGTATACAACGAAATACGTTATAACGTAATGCTACATAACGTTATACGTTATAAGGTAATAGTATACAACGTTATACGTTACAACGTAATGCTACATAACGTTATACGTTATAAGGTAATAGTATACAACGTTATACGTTATAACGTAATGCTACATAACGTTATACGTTATAAGGTAATAGTATACCACGTTATACGTTATAACGTAATGCTACATAACGTTATACGTTATAACGTCGTGCTACATAACGTTATACGTTATAACGTCGTGCTACATAACGTTATACGTTATAACGTAATAGTATACAACGTTATACGTTATAACGTAATGCTATCTAACGTTATACGTTATAACGTAATGCTATCTAACGTTATACGTTATAACGTAATAGTATAAACGTTATACGATATAACGTAGTGCTACATAACGTTATACGTAATAACGTAGTGCTACATAACGTTATACGTTATAAGGTAATAGTATACAACGTATAACGTTATAAGGTAACAATATATAAGGATATACGTTATAACGTAATGCTACATAACGTTATACGTTATAACGTAATAGTATACAACGAAATACGTTATAGCGTAATGCTACATAACGTTATACGTTATAACGGAATAGTATACAACGTTATGCGTTATAACCTAATGCTACATAACGTTATACGTTATAACGCAATAGTATACAACGTTATACGTTATAACGTAATGCTACATATCGTTATACGTTATAACGTAATAGTATACAACGTTATACGTTATAACGTAATGCTACATAACGTTATACGTTATAACGTAATAGTATACAACGTTATACGTTATAACGTAATGCTATCTAACGTTATACGTTATAACGTAATAGTATACAACGTTATACGTTATAACGTAATGCTACATAACGTTATACGTTATAAGGTACTAGTATACAACGTTATACGTTATATCCTAATGCTACATAACGTTATACGTTATAAGGTAATAGTATACAACGTATAACGTTATAAGGTAACAATATATAAGGATATACGTTATAACGTAATGCTACATAACGTTATACGTTATAACGTAATAGTATACAACGAAATACGTTATAGCGTAATGCTACATAACGTTATACGTTATAACGGAATAGTATACAACGTTATGCGTTATAACCTAATGCTACATAACGTTATACGTTATAAGGTAATAGTATACAACGTATAACGTTATAAGGTAACAATATATAAGGATATACGTTATAACGTAATGCTACATAACGTTATACGTTATAACGTAATAGTATACAACGTTATACGTTATAACGTAATGCTACATAACGTTATACGTTATAACGCAATAGTATACAACGTTATACGTTATAACGTAATGCTACATATCGTTATACGTTATAACGTAATAGTATACAACGTTATACGTTATAACGTAATGCTACATAACGTTATACGTTATAACGTAATAGTATACAACGTTATACGTTGTAACGTAATGCTACATAACGTTATACGTTATAACGTAATAGTATACAACGTTATACGTTATAACGTAATGCTACATAACGTTATACGTTATAAGGTAATAGTACATAGCGTTATACGATATAACGTAGTGCTACATAACGTTATACGTTATAACGTGGTGCTACATAACGTTATACGTTATAACGTCGTGCTACATAACGTTATACGTTATAACGTCGTGCTACATAACGTTATACGTTATAACGTAATAGTATACAACGTTATACGTTATAACGTAATGCTATCTAACGTTATACGTTATAACGTAATAGTATACAACGTTATACGTTATAACGTAATGCTACATATCGTTATACGTTATAACGTAATAGTATACAACGTTATACGTTGTAACGTAATGCTACATAACGTTATACGTTATAACGTAATAGTATACAACGTTATACGTTATAACGTAATGCTACATAACATTATACGTTATAAGGTTATAGTATACAACGTTATATGTTATAGCATAATGCTACATAACGTTATACGTTATAACGTAATGCTACATAACGTTATACGTTATAAGGTAGTAGTATACAACGTTATACGTTATAACGTAATGCTACATAACGTTATACGTTATAACGCAATAGTATACAACGTTATACGTTATAACGTAATGCTACATATCGTTATACGTTATAACGTAATAGTATACAACGTTATACGTTATAACGTAATGCTACATAACGTTATACGTTATAACGTAATAGTATACAACGTTATACGTTATAACGTAATGCTATCTAACGTTATACGTTATAACGTAATAGTATACAACGTTATACGTTATAACGTAATGCTACATATCGTTATACGTTATAACGTAATAGTGTACAACGTTATACGTTATAACGGAATAGTATACAACGTTATGCGTTATAACCTAATGCTACATAACGTTATACGTTATAAGGTAATAGTATACAACGTATAACGTTATAAGGTAACAATATATAAGGATATACGTTATAACGTAATGCTACATAACGTTATACGTTATAACGTAATAGTATACAACGAAATACGTTATAACGTAATGCTACATAACGTTATACGTTATAAGGTAATAGTACATAGCGTTATACGATATAACGTAGTGCTACATAACGTTATACGTTATAACGTGGTGCTACATAACGTTATACGTTATAACGTCGTGCTACATAACGTTATACGTTATAACGTCGTGCTACATAACGTTATACGTTATAACGTAATAGTATACAACGTTATACGTTATAACGTAATGCTATCTAACGTTATACGTTATAACGTAATAGTATACAACGTTATACGTTATAACGTAATGCTACATATCGTTATACGTTATAACGTAATAGTATACAACGTTATACGTTGTAACGTAATGCTACATAACGTTATACGTTATAACGTAATAGTATACAACGTTATACGTTATAACGTAATGCTACATAACATTATACGTTATAAGGTTATAGTATACAACGTTATATGTTATAGCACAATGCTACATAACGTTATACGTTATAACGTAATGCTACATAACGTTATACGTTATAAGGTAGTAGTATACAACGTTATACGTTATAACGTAATGCTACATAACGTTATACGTTATAACGCAATAGTATACAACGTCATACGTTATAACGTAATGCTACATATCGTTATACGTTATAACGTAATAGTATACAACGTTATACGTTATAATGTAATGCTACATAACGTTATACGTTATAACGTAATAGTATACAACGTTATACGTTATAACGTAATGCTATCTAACGTTATACGTTATAACGTAATAGTATACAACGTTATACGTTATAACGTAATGCTACATATCGTTATACGTTATAACGTAATAGTGTACAACGTTATACGTTATAACGTAATGCTACATAACGTTATACGTTATAAGGTAATAGTATATAACAAAATACGTTATAACGTAATGCTACATAACGTTATACGTTATAAGGTAAGCGTATATAAAGTTATACGTTATGTCGTAATGCTACATAACATTATACGTTATAAGGTAATAGTATATAACGTTACACGTTATAACGTAGTGCTACATAACGTTATACGTTATAACGTAATAGTATAAAACGTTATACGTTATAACGTAATGCTACATAACGTCATACGTTATAAGGTAATAGTATATAACGTATAACGTTATATGGTAACAATATATAACGATATACGTTATATCGTAATGCTACATAACGTTATGCGTTATAAGGTAACAGTATATAACGTTATAAGTTATAACGTAGTGCTACATAACGTTATACGTTATAACGTAATAGTATAGAACGTTATACGATATAACGTATAACGTTATGTAGCACTACGTTATAACGTATAACGTAATAGTATACAACGTTATACGTTATAACGTAATGCTACATAACGTTATACGTTATAAGGTAATAGTATACAACGTTATACGTTATAACGTAATGCTACATAACGTTATACGTTATAAGGTAATAGTATACCACGTTATACGTTATAACGTAATGCTACATAACGTTATACGTTATAAGGTACTAGTATACAACGTTATACGTTATATCCTAATGCTACATAACGTTATACGTTATAAGGTAATAGTATACAACGTATAACGTTATAAGGTAACAATATATAAGGATATACGTTATAACGTAATGCTACATAACGTTATACGTTATAACCTAATAGTATACAACGAAATACGTTATAACGTAATGCTACATAACGTTATATGTTATAAGGTAATAGTATATAACGTTATACGTTATAGCGTAATGCTACATAACGTTATACGTTATAAGGTAATAGTATATAACGTTATACGTTATAGCGTAATGCTACATAACGTTATACGTTATAAGGTAATAGTATACCACGTTATACGATATAACGTAGTGCTACATAACGTTATACGTTATAACGTGGTGCTACATAACGTTATACGTTATAACGTCGTGCTACATAACGTTATACGTTATAACGTCGTGCTACATAACGTTATACGTTATAACGTAATAGTATACAACGTTATACGTTATAACGTAATGCTATCTAACGTTATACGTTATAACGTAATAGTATACAACGTTATACGTTATAACGTAATGCTACATATCGTTATACGTTATAACGTAATAGTATACAACGTTATACGTTGTAACGTAATGCTACATAACGTTATACGTTATAACGTAATAGTATACAACGTTATACGTTATAACGTAATGCTACATAACATTATACGTTATAAGGTTATAGTATACAACGTTATATGTTATAGCATAATGCTACATAACGTTATACGTTATAACGTAATGCTACATAACGTTATACGTTATAAGGTAGTAGTATACAACGTTATACGTTATAACGTAATGCTACATAACGTTATACGTTATAACGCAATAGTATACAACGTTATACGTTATAACGTAATGCTACATATCGTTATACGTTATAACGTAATAGTATACAACGTTATACGTTATAACGTAATGCTACATAACGTTATACGTTATAACGTAATAGTATACAACGTTATACGTTATAACGTAATGCTATCTAACGTTATACGTTATAACGTAATAGTATACAACGTTATACGTTATAACGTAATGCTACATATCGTTATACGTTATAACGTAATAGTGTACAACGTTATACGTTATAACGGAATAGTATACAACGTTATGCGTTATAACCTAATGCTACATAACGTTATACGTTATAAGGTAATAGTATACAACGTATAACGTTATAAGGTAACAATATATAAGGATATACGTTATAACGTAATGCTACATAACGTTATACGTTATAACGTAATAGTATACAACGAAATACGTTATAACGTAATGCTACATAACGTTATACGTTATAAGGTAATAGTACATAGCGTTATACGATATAACGTAGTGCTACATAACGTTATACGTTATAACGTGGTGCTACATAACGTTATACGTTATAACGTCGTGCTACATAACGTTATACGTTATAACGTCGTGCTACATAACGTTATACGTTATAACGTAATAGTATACAACGTTATACGTTATAACGTAATGCTATCTAACGTTATACGTTATAACGTAATAGTATACAACGTTATACGTTATAACGTAATGCTACATATCGTTATACGTTATAACGTAATAGTATACAACGTTATACGTTGTAACGTAATGCTACATAACGTTATACGTTATAACGTAATAGTATACAACGTTATACGTTATAACGTAATGCTACATAACATTATACGTTATAAGGTTATAGTATACAACGTTATATGTTATAGCACAATGCTACATAACGTTATACGTTATAACGTAATGCTACATAACGTTATACGTTATAAGGTAGTAGTATACAACGTTATACGTTATAACGTAATGCTACATAACGTTATACGTTATAACGCAATAGTATACAACGTCATACGTTATAACGTAATGCTACATATCGTTATACGTTATAACGTAATAGTATACAACGTTATACGTTATAATGTAATGCTACATAACGTTATACGTTATAACGTAATAGTATACAACGTTATACGTTATAACGTAATGCTATCTAACGTTATACGTTATAACGTAATAGTATACAACGTTATACGTTATAACGTAATGCTACATATCGTTATACGTTATAACGTAATAGTGTACAACGTTATACGTTATAACGTAATGCTACATAACGTTATACGTTATAAGGTAATAGTATATAACAAAATACGTTATAACGTAATGCTACATAACGTTATACGTTATAAGGTAAGCGTATATAAAGTTATACGTTATGTCGTAATGCTACATAACATTATACGTTATAAGGTAATAGTATATAACGTTACACGTTATAACGTAGTGCTACATAACGTTATACGTTATAACGTAATAGTATAAAACGTTATACGTTATAACGTAATGCTACATAACGTCATACGTTATAAGGTAATAGTATATAACGTATAACGTTATATGGTAACAATATATAACGATATACGTTATATCGTAATGCTACATAACGTTATGCGTTATAAGGTAACAGTATATAACGTTATAAGTTATAACGTAGTGCTACATAACGTTATACGTTATAACGTAATAGTATAGAACGTTATACGATATAACGTATAACGTTATGTAGCACTACGTTATAACGTATAACGTAATAGTATACAACGTTATACGTTATAACGTAATGCTACATAACGTTATACGTTATAAGGTAATAGTATACAACGTTATACGTTATAACGTAATGCTACATAACGTTATACGTTATAAGGTAATAGTATACCACGTTATACGTTATAACGTAATGCTACATAACGTTATACGTTATAAGGTACTAGTATACAACGTTATACGTTATATCCTAATGCTACATAACGTTATACGTTATAAGGTAATAGTATACAACGTATAACGTTATAAGGTAACAATATATAAGGATATACGTTATAACGTAATGCTACATAACGTTATACGTTATAACCTAATAGTATACAACGAAATACGTTATAACGTAATGCTACATAACGTTATATGTTATAAGGTAATAGTATATAACGTTATACGTTATAGCGTAATGCTACATAACGTTATACGTTATAAGGTAATAGTATATAACGTTATACGTTATAGCGTAATGCTACATAACGTTATACGTTATAAGGTAATAGTATACCACGTTATACGTTATAACGTAATGCTACATAACGTTATACGTTATAACGTAATAGTATACAACGAAATACGTTATAACGTAATGCTACATAACGTTATACGTTATAAGGTAATAGTTTATAACGTTATACGTAATAGCGTAATGCTACATAACGTTATACGTTATAACGTAATAGTATACAACGAAATACGTTATAACGTAATGCTACATAACGTTATACGTTATAAGGTAATAGTATACAACGTTATACGTTACAACGTAATGCTACATAACGTTATACGTTATAAGGTAATAGTATACAACGTTATACGTTATAACGTAATGCTACATAACGTTATACGTTATAAGGTAATAGTATACCACGTTATACGTTATAACGTAATGCTACATAACGTTATACGTTATAAGGTAATAGTATACCACGTTATACGTTATAACGTAATGCTACATAACGTTATACGTTATAACGTAATAGTATACAACGAAATACGTTATAACGTAATGCTACATAACGTTATACGTTATAAGGTAATAGTATATAACGTTATACGTTATAGCGTAATGCTACATAACGTTATACGTTATAACGTAATAGTATACAACGTTATACGTTATAACCTAATGCTACATAACGTTATACGTTATAAGGTAATAGTATACAACGTATAACGTTATAAGGTAACAATATATAAGGATATACGTTATAACGTAATGCTACATAACGTTATACGTTATAAGGTAATAGTATATAACGTTATACGTTATAGCGTAATGCTACATAACGTTATACGTTATAAGGTAATTGTATATAACGTTATACGTTAAAACAGGGTTGGAATACCTTTGTACATAGTTGGAATCCTTTCTACAGGGTTGGAATACCTTTGTACATAGTTGGAATGCTTTCTACAGGGTTGGAATGCTTTCTAAAGGGTTCGAATGCTTTCGACAGAGTTGGAATGCTTTCGACAGTGTTGGAATACCTTTGTACAGAGTCAGAGTGTTATGTACAGGGTTGGAATTCTTTCTACAGAGTTGGAATACCCTTGTACAGAGTTGGAATGCTTTCTATAGGGTTGGAATACCTTTGTACAGAGTTGGAATGCTTTCGACAGAGTTGGAATACCTTTGTACAGGGTTGGAAAAGCTTTGTACATGGTTGGAATACTTTCTACAGTTTTGGAATGCTTTCTAAAGGGTTCGAATGCTTTCGACAGGGTTGAAATACCTTTGTACAGAGCTGGAATGCGTTCTACAGGGTTGGAATGCTTTCTAGAGGGTTGGAATGCTTTGGACAGAGTTGGAATGCTTTGTACAGCGTTGGAGTTCATCCGACAGAGTTGGTATGCTTTCTACAGAGTTGGAATGCTTTCTACAGGGTTGGAATGCTTTCGACAGATTTGGAATACCTTTGTACAGGGTTGGAACAGCTTTGAACAGGGTTGGAATACTTTCTACAGGGTTGGAATGCTTTCTAAAGGGTTCGAATGCTTTCGACAAGGTTGGAATACCTTTGTACAGAGCTGGAATGCGTTCTACAGGGTAGGAATGCTTTCTAGAGGGTTGGAATGCTTTGGACAGATTTGGAATGCTTTGTACAGCGTTGGAGTGCTTCCTACAGAGTTGGTATGCTTTCTACAGAGTGGGAATGCTTTCTACAGGTTTGGAATGCTTTCGACAGATTTGGAATACCTTTGTACAGGGTTGGAATACCTTTGTACAGAGTTGGAATGCTTTCTACAGGGTTGGAATACCTTTGAACAGATTCAGAATGTTATGTACAGTGTTGGAATTCTTCCTACAGAGTTGGAATACCTTTGTACAGAGTCAGAATGTTATGTATAGGGTTGGAATTCTTTCTACAGAGTTGGAATACCTTTGTACAGAGTTGGAATGCTTTCTACAGGGTTGGAATACCTTTGTACAGAGCTGGAATGCGTTCTACAGGGTTGGAATGCTTTCTAGAGGGTTGGAATGCTTTGGACAGAGTTGGAATGCTTTGTACAGCGTTGGAGTGCTTCCTACAGAGTTGGTATGCTTTCTACAGAGTTGGAATGCTTTCTACAGGGTTGGAATGCTTTCGACAGATTTGGAATACCTTTGTACAGGGTTGGAACAGCTTTGAACAGGGTTGGAATACTTTCTACAGGGTTGGAATGCTTTCTAAAGGGTTCGAATGCTTTCGACAGGGTTGGAATACCTTTGTACAGAGTTGGAATGCTTTCGACAGAGTTGGAATACCTTTGTACAGAGTGGGAATTATTTCTACAGCGTTGGAATACCTTTGTACAGAGTTGGAATACCTTTGTACAGGGTTGGAACAGCTTTGTACAGGGTTGGAATACTTTCTACAGGGTTGGAATGCTTTCTAGAGGGTTGGAATGCTTTCGACAGGGTTGGAATGCTTTCGACAGAGTTGGAATACCTTTGTACAGAGTTGGAATGCTTTCTACAGGGTTGGAATACCTTTGTGCAGAGTCAGAATGTTATGTACAGTGTTGGAATTCTTTCTACAGAGTTGGTATAACTTTGTACAGAGTAGGAATGCTTTCTACAGGGTTGGAATACCTTTGTACAGAGTTGGATTGCTTTCTACAGGGTTGGAATGCTTTCTACAGGGTTTTAATGCTTCCTACAGGGTTGGAATGCTTTCTACAGGGTTGGAATGCTTTCGACAGATTTGGAATACCTTTGTACAGGGTTGGAACAGCTTTGAACAGGGTTGGAATACTTTCTACAGGGTTGGAATGCTTTCTAAAGGGTTCGAATGCTTTCGACAGGGTTGGAATACCTTTGTACAGAGTTGGAATGCTTTCGACAGAGTTGGAATACCTTTGTACAGGGCTGGAATGCTTTCGACAGAGTTGGAATACCTTTGTACAGAGTTGGAATGCTTTCTACAGGGTTGGAATACCTTTGTACATAGTTGGAATGCTTTCTACAGGGTTGGAATACCTTTGTACATAGTTGGAATACTTTCTACAGGGTTGGAATACCTTTGTACATAGTTGGAATGCTTTCTACAGGGTTGGAATGCTTTCTGCAGAGTTGGAATGCTTTCTACAGGGTTGGAATGCTGTCGACAGAGTTGGAATACCTTTGTACAGAGTCATAGTGTTATGTACAGGGTTGGAATTCTTTCTACAGAGTTGGAATACCTTTGTACAGAGATGGAATGCTTTCTATAGGGTTGGAATACCTTTGTACAGAGCTGGAATGCGTTCTACAGGGTTGGAATGCTTTCTAGAGGGTTGGAATGCTTTGGACAGAGTTGGAATGCTTTGTACAGCGTTGGAGTGCTTCCTACAGAGTTGGTATGCTTTCTACAGAGTTGGAATGCTTTCTACAGGGTTGGAATGCTTTCGACAGATTTGGAATACCTTTGTACAGGGTTGGAACAGCTTTGAACAGGGTTGGAATACTTTCTACAGGGTTGGAATGCTTTCTAAAGGGTTTGAATGCTTTCGACAAGGTTGGAATACCTTTGTACAGAGCTGGAATGCGTTCTACAGGGTAGGAATGCTTTCTAGAGGGTTGGAATGCTTTGGACAGATTTGGAATGCTTTGTACAGCGTTGGAGTGCTTCCTACAGAGTTGGTATGCTTTCTACAGAGTTGGAATGCTTTCTACAGGGTTGGAATGCTTTCGACAGATTTGGAATACCTTTGTACAGGGTTGGAACAGCTTTGAACAGGGTTGGAATACTTTCTACAGGGTTGGAATGCTTTCTAAAGGTTTCGAATGCTTTCTACAGGGTTGGAATGCTTTCTAGAGGGTTGGAATGCTTTCTAGAGGGTTGGAATGCTTTCTGCAGAGTTGGAATACCTTTGTACAGGGTTGGAACAGCTTTGTACAGGGTTGGAATACCTTTGTACAGAGTCAGAATGTTATGTATAGGGTTGGAATTCTTTCTACAGAGTTGGAATACCTTTGTACAGAGTTGGAATGCTTTCTACAGGGTTGGAATACCTTTGTACAGAGCTGGAATGCTTTCGACAGAGTTGGAATACCTTTGTACAGGGTTGGAATGCTTTCGACAGAGTTGGAATACCTTTGTACAGAGTCAGAATGTTATGTACAGGGTGGGAATTATTTCTACAGCGTTGGAATACCTTTGTACAGAGTTGGAATACCTTTGTACAGGGTTGGAACAGCTTTGTACAGGGTTGGAATACCTTTGTACAGAGATGGAATGTTTTCTACAGGATTGGAGTGCTTTCTACAGGGTTGGAATTCTTATTACAGGGTTGGAAGGCTTATTACAGGGTTGGAATGCTTATTACAGGGTTGGAATGCTTATTACAGGGTTGGAATGCTTATTACAGGGTTGGAATGCTTATTACAGGGTTGGAATGCTTTCGACAGAGCTGAAATGCTTTCGACAGAGTTGGAATACCTTTGTTCAGAGTTGGAAAGCTTTCTACAGGGTTGGAATACTTCCTACAGGATTGGAATGCTTTCTACAGGGTTGGAATACTTTCGACAGAGCTGAAATGCTTTCGACAGAGTTGGAATGCTTTCGACAGAGTTGGAATACCTTTGTACAGAGTTAGGGTCTTATGTACATGGTTGGAATGCTTTCTACAGGGTTGGAATGTTTATTACAGGATTGGAATGCTTCCTACAGGGTTGGGATGCTTTCTACAGGGTTGGAATGCTTTCTACAGTGTTGGAATGCTTTGGTCAGGGATGGAATACCTTTGTTCAGAGTTGGAAAGCTTTCTACAGGGTTGGAATACTTTCTACAGGGTTGGAATACTTTCTACAGCGTTGGGATGCTTACTACAGGGATGGGATGCTTACTACAGGGTTGGGATGCTTTCTACAGTGTTGGAATGCTTTCGACAGAGATGGAATATCTTTGTTCAGAGTTGGAAAGCTTTGTACAGGGTTGGAATACTTCCTACAGCGTTGGAATGCTTTCTACAGGGTTGGAATGCTTTCGACAGAGCTGAAATGCTTTCGACAGAGTTGGAATGCTTTCGACAGAGTTGGAATACCTTTGTACAGAGTTAGGATCTTATGTACATGGTTGAAATGCTTTCTACAGGGTTGGAATGCTTATTACAGGATTGGAATGCTTCCTACAGGGTTGGGGTGCTCTCTACAGGGTTGGAATACTTTCTACAGTGTTGGAATGCTTCCGACAGGGATGGAATACCTTTGTTCAGAGTTGGAATGCTTTCTACAGGGTTAGAATGGTTTCGACAGAGTTGGCATACCTTTGTACCGGGTTGGAATGCTTTATACAGGATTGGAATGCTTTCGACAGAGTTGGAATACCTTTGTACAGAGTTGGAATAACTTTGTACAGGGTTGGAATGCTTACTACAGGGTTGGAATGCTTATTTCAGGGTTGGAATGCTTTCTACAGGGTTGGAATGCTTTCTACAGGGTTGGAATGCTTTCTACAGGGTTGGAATACCTTTGTACAGAGTTGGAATAACTTTGTACAGGGTTGGAATGCTTTCGACAGAGTTGGAATGCTTTCTACAGGGTTGGAATGCTTTCTACAGGGTTAGAATGGTTTCGACAGAGTTGGCATACATTTGTACAGGGTTGGAATGCTTTATACAGGATTGGAATGCTTTCGACAGAGTTGGAATACCTTTGTACAGAGTTGGAATAACTTTGTACAGGGTTGGAATGCTTTCGACAGAGTTGGAATGCTTTCTACAGGGTTGGAATCCTTTCTACAGAGTTGGAACGCTCTCTACAGTGTTGGAATTCTTTCGATAGAGTTGGAATACCTTTGTACAGAGTTGGAATACCTTTGTACAGAGATGGAATGGTTTCTACAGGATTGGATTGCTTTCTACAGGGTTGGAATTCTTATTACAGGGTTGGAAGGCTTATTACAGGGTTGGAATGCTTATTACAGGGTTGGAATGCTTATTACAGGGTTGGAATGCTTATTACAGGGTTGGAATGCTTTCGACAGAGCTGAAATGCTTTCGACAGAGTTGGAATACCTTTGTTCAGAGTTGGAAAGCTTTCTACAGTGTTGGAATACTTCCTACAGGATTGGAATGCTTTCTACAGGGTTGGAATACTTTCGACAGAGCTGAAATGCTTTCGACAGAGTTGGAATGCTTTCGACAGAGTTGGAATACCTTTGTACAGAGTTAGGATCTTATGTACATGGTTGGAATGCTTTCTACAGGGTTGGAATGCTTATTACAGGATTGGAATGCTTCCTACAGGGTTGGGATGCTTTCTACAGGGTTGGAATGCTTTCTACAGTGTTGGAATGCTTTGGACAGGGATGGAATACCTTTGTTCAGAGTTGGAAAGCTTTCTACAGGGTTGGAATACTTTCTACAGGGTTGGAATACTTTCTACAGCGTTGGGATGCTTACTACAGGGATGGGATGCTTACTACAGGGTTGGGATGCTTTCTACAGTGTTGGAATGCTTTCGACAGAGATGGAATATCTTTGTTCAGAGTTGGGAAGCTTTGTACAGGGTTGGAATACTTCCTACAGCGTTGGAATGCTTTCTACAGGGTTGGAATGCTTTCGACAGAGCTGAAATGCTTTCGACAGAGTTGGAATGCTTTCGACAGAGTTGGAATACCTTTGTACAGAGTTAGGATTTTATGTACATGGTTGGAATGCTTTCTACAGGGTTGGAATGTTTATTACAGGATTGGAATGCTTCCTACAGGGTTGGGATGCTTTCTACAGGGTTGGAATGCTTTCTACAGTGTTGGAATGCTTTGGACAGGGATGGAATACCTTTGTTCAGAGTTGGAAAGCTTTCTACAGGGTTGGAATACTTTCTACAGGGTTGGAATACTTTCTACAGCGTTGGGATGCTTACTACAGGGATGGGATGCTTACTACAGGGTTGGGATGCTTTCTACAGTGTTGGAATGCTTTCGACAGAGATGGAATATCTTTGTTCAGAGTTGGAAAGCTTTGTACAGGGTTGGAATACTTCCTACAGCGTTGGAATGCTTTCTACAGGGTTGGAATGCTTTCGACAGAGCTGAAATGCTTTCGACAGAGTTGGAATGCTTTCGACAGAGTTGGAATACCTTTGTACAGAGTTAGGATCTTATGTACATGGTTGAAATGCTTTCTACAGGGTTGGAATGCTTATTACAGGATTGGAATGCTTCCTACAGGGTTGGGATGCTCTCTACAGGGTTGGAATACTTTCTACAGTGTTGGAATGCTTCCGACAGGGATGGAATACCTTTGTTCAGAGTTGGAATGCTTTCTACAGGGTTAGAATGGTTTCGACAGAGTTGGCATACCTTTGTACAGGGTTGGAATGCTTTATACAGGATTGGAATGCTTTCGACAGAGTTGGAATACCTTTGTACTGAGTTGGAATAACTTTGTACAGGGTTGGAATGCTTTCGACAGAGTTGGAAAGCTTTCTACAGGGTTGGAATACTTTCTACAGGGTTGGAATACTTTCTACAGCGTTGGGATGCTTACTACAGGGTTGGAATGCTTATTTCAGGGTTGGAATGCTTTCTACAGGGTTGGAATGCTTTCTACAGGGTTGGAATGCTTTCTACAGGGTTGGAATGCTTTCTACAGGGTTGGAATGCTTTCTACAGGGTTGGAATGCTTTCTACAGGGTTGGAATGCATTCTACAGGATTGGAATGCTTTCGACAGAGTTGGAATACCTTTGTACAGAGTTGGAATAACTTTGTACAGGGTTGGAATGCTTTCGACAGAGTTGGAATGCTTTCTACAGGGTTGGAATGCTTTCTACAGGGTTAGAATGGTTTCGACAGAGTTGGCATACATTTGTACAGGGTTGGAATGCTTTATACAGGATTGGAATGCTTTCAACAGAGTTGGAATACCTTTGTACAGAGTTGGAATAACTTTGTACAGGGTTGGAATGCTTTCGACAGAGTTGGAATGCTTTCTACAGGGTTGGAATGCTTTCTACAGAGTTGGAACGCTCTCTACAGTGTTGGAATTCTTTCGATAGAGTTGGAATACCTTTGTACAGAGTTGGAATACCTTTGTACAGAGATGGAATGGTTTCTACAGGATTGGATTGCTTTCTACAGGGTTGGAATTCTTATTACAGGGTTGGAAGGCTTATTACAGGGTTGGAATGCTTATTACAGGGTTGGAATGCTTATTACAGGGTTGGAATGCTTATTACAGGGTTGGAATGCTTTCGACAGAGCTGAAATGCTTTCGACAGAGTTGGAATACCTTTGTTCAGAGTTGGAAAGCTTTCTACAGGGTTGGAATACTTCCTACAGGATTGGAATGCTTTCTACAGGGTTGGAATACTTTCGACAGAGCTGAAATGCTTTCGACAGAGTTGGAATGCTTTCGACAGAGTTGGAATACCTTTGTACAGAGTTAGGATCTTATGTACATGGTTGGAATGCTTTCTACAGGGTTGGAATGCTTATTACAGGATTGGAATGCTTCCTACAGGGTTGGGATGCTTTCTACAGGGTTGGAATGCTTTCTACAGTGTTGGAATGCTTTGGACAGGGATGGAATACCTTTGTTCAGAGTTGGAAAGCTTTCTACAGGGTTGGAATACTTTCTACAGGGTTGGAATACTTTCTACAGCGTTGGGATGCTTACTACAGGGATGGGATGCTTACTACAGGGTTGGGATGCTTTCTACAGTGTTGGAATGCTTTCGACAGAGATGGAATATCTTTGTTCAGAGTTGGGAAGCTTTGTACAGGGTTGGAATACTTCCTACAGCGTTGGAATGCTTTCTACAGGGTTGGAATGCTTTCGACAGAGCTGAAATGCTTTCGACAGAGTTGGAATGCTTTCGACAGAGTTGGAATACCTTTGTACAGAGTTAGGATCTTATGTACATGGTTGAAATGCTTTCTACAGGGTTGGAATGCTTATTACAGGATTGGAATGCTTCCTACAGGGTTGGGATGCTCTCTACAGGGTTGGAATACTTTCTACAGTGTTGGAATGCTTTCGACAGGGATAGAATACCTTTGTTCAGAGTTGGAATGCTTTCTACAGGGTTAGAATGGTTTCGACAGAGTTGGCATACCTTTGTACAGGGTTGGAATGCTTTATACAGGATTGGAATGCTTTCGACAGAGTTGGAATACCTTTGTACAGAGTTGGAATAACTTTGTACAGGGTTCGAATGCTTTCGACAGAGTTGGAAAGCTTTCTACAGGGTTGGAATAGTTTCTACAGGGTTGGAATACTTTCTACAGCGTTGGGATGCTTACTACAGGGTTGGAATGCTTATTTCAGGGTTGGAATGCTTTCTACAGGGTTGGAATGCTTTCTACAGGGTTGGAATGCTTTCTACAGGGTTGGAATGCTTTCTACAGGGTTGGAATGCTTTCTACAGGGTTGGAATGCTTTCTACAGGGTTGGAATGCATTCTACAGGATTGGAATGCTTTCGACAGAGTTGGAATACCTTTGTACAGAGTTGGAATAACTTTGTACAGGGTTGGAATGCTTTCGACAGAGTTGGAATGCTTTCTACAGGGTTGGAATGCTTTCTACAGGGTTAGAATGGTTTCGACAGAGTTGGCATACATTTGTACAGGGTTGGAATGCTTTATACAGGATTGGAATGCTTTCGACAGAGTTGGAATACCTTTGTACAGAGTTGGAATAACTTTGTACAGGGTTGGAATGCTTTCGACAGAGTTGGAATGCTTTCTACAGGGTTGGAATGCTTTCTACAGAGTTGGAACGCTCTCTACAGTGTTGGAATTCTTTCGATAGAGTTGGAATACCTTTGTACAGAGTTGGAATACCTTTGTACAGAGATGGAATGGTTTCTACAGGATTGGATTGCTTTCTACAGGGTTGGAATTCTTATTACAGGGTTGGAAGGCTTATTACAGGGTTGGAATGCTTATTACAGGGTTGGAATGCTTATTACAGGGTTGGAATGCTTATTACAGGGTTGGAATGCTTTCGACAGAGCTGAAATGCTTTCGACAGAGTTGGAATACCTTTGTTCAGAGTTGGAAAGCTTTCTACAGGGTTGGAATACTTCCTACAGGATTGGAATGCTTTCTACAGGGTTGGAATACTTTCGACAGAGCTGAAATGCTTTCGACAGAGTTGGAATGCTTTCGACAGAGTTGGAATACCTTTGTACAGAGTTAGGATCTTATGTACATGGTTGGAATGCTTTCTACATGGTTGGAATGCTTATTACAGGATTGGAATGCTTCCTACAGGGTTGGGATGCTTTCTACAGGGTTGGAATGCTTTCTACAGTGTTGGAATGCTTTGGACAGGGATGGAATACCTTTGTTCAGAGTTGGAAAGCTTTCTACAGGGTTGGAATACTTTCTACAGGGTGGGAATACTTTCTACAGCGTTGGGATGCTTACTACAGGGATGGGATGCTTACTACAGGGTTGGGATGCTTTCTACAGTGTTGGAATGCTTTCGACAGAGATGGAATATCTTTGTTCAGAGTTGGGAAGCTTTGTACAGGGTTGGAATACTTCCTACAGCGTTGGAATGCTTTCTACAGGGTTGGAATGCTTTCGACAGAGCTGAAATGCTTTCGACAGAGTTGGAATGCTTTCGACAGAGTTGGAATACCTTTGTACAGAGTTAGGATCTTATGTACATGGTTGAAATGCTTTCTACAGGGTTGGAATGCTTATTACAGGATTGGAATGCTTCCTACAGGGTTGGGATGCTCTCTACAGGGTTGGAATACTTTCTACAGTGTTGGAATGCTTTCGACAGGGATAGAATACCTTTGTTCAGAGTTGGAATGCTTTCTACAGGGTTAGAATGGTTTCGACAGAGTTGGCATACCTTTGTACAGGGTTGGAATGCTTTATACAGGATTGGAATGCTTTCGACAGAGTTGGAATACCTTTGTACAGAGTTGGAATAACTTTGTACAGGGTTCGAATGCTTTCGACAGAGTTGGAAAGCTTTCTACAGGGTTGGAATACTTTCTACAGGGTTGGAATACTTTCTACAGCGTTGGGATGCTTACTACAGGGTTGGAATGCTTATTTCAGGGTTGGAATGCTTTCTACAGGGTTGGAATGCTTTCTACAGGGTTGGAATGCTTTCTACAGGGTTGGAATGCTTTCTACAGGGTTGGAATGCTTTCTACAGGGTTGGAATGCTTTCTACAGGGTTGGAATGCATTCTACAGGATTGGAATGCTTTCGACAGAGTTGGAATACCTTTGTACAGGGTTGGAATAACTTTGTACAGGGTTGGAATGCTTTCGACAGAGTTGGAATGCTTTCTACAGGGTTGGAATGCTTTCTACAGGGTTAGAATGGTTTCGACAGAGTTGGCATACATTTGTACAGGGTTGGAATGCTTTATACAGGATTGGAATGCTTTCGACAGAGTTGGAATACCTTTGTACAGAGTTGGAATAACTTTGTACAGGGTTGGAATGCTTTCGACAGAGTTGGAATGCTTTCTACAGGGTTGGAATGCTTTCTACAGAGTTGGAACGCTCTCTACAGTGTTGGAATTCTTTCGATAGAGTTGGAATACCTTTGTACAGAGTTGGAATACCTTTGTACAGAGATGGAATGGTTTCTACAGGATTGGATTGCTTTCTACAGGGTTGGAATTCTTATTACAGGGTTGGAAGGCTTATTACAGGGTTGGAATGCTTATTACAGGGTTGGAATGCTTATTACAGGGTTGGAATGCTTATTACAGGGTTGGAATGCTTTCGACAGAGCTGAAATGCTTTCGACAGAGTTGGAATACCTTTGTTCAGAGTTGGAAAGCTTTCTACAGGGTTGGAATACTTCCTACAGGATTGGAATGCTTTCTACAGGGTTGGAATACTTTCGACAGAGCTGAAATGCTTTCGACAGAGTTGGAATGCTTTCGACAGAGTTGGAATACCTTTGTACAGAGTTAGGATCTTATGTACATGGTTGGAATGCTTTCTACAGGGTTGGAATGCTTATTACAGGATTGGAATGCTTCCTACAGGGTTGGGATGCTTTCTACAGGGTTGGAATGCTTTCTACAGTGTTGGAATGCTTTGGACAGGGATGGAATACCTTTGTTCAGAGTTGGAAAGCTTTCTACAGGGTTGGAATACTTTCTACAGGGTTGGAATACTTTCTACAGCGTTGGGATGCTTACTACAGGGATGGGATGCTTACTACAGGGTTGGGATGCTTTCTACAGTGTTGGAATGCTTTCGACAGAGATGGAATATCTTTGTTCAGAGTTTGAAAGCTTTGTACAGGGTTGGAATACTTCCTACAGCGTTGGAATGCTTTCTACAAGGTTGGAATGCTTTCGACAGAGCTGAAATGCTTTCGACAGAGTTGGAATGCTTTCGACAGAGTTGGAATACCTTTGTACAGAGTTAGGATCTTATGTACATGGTTGAAATGCTTTCTACAGTGTTGGAGTTTTTTCGGCAGGGTTGGAATACCTTTGTACAGAGTTAGAATGATATGTACAGAGTTGGAGTGCTTTCTACAGGGTTGGAACGCTTTCTACAGGGTTAGAATGGCTTCGACAGAGTTGGAATACCTTTGTACAGGGTTGGAATGCTTTCTACAGTGTTGGAATACCCTTGTACAGGGTTGGAATGCTTTCTACAGAGTTGGAATGCTTTCTACAGGGTTGGAATCCTTTCGACAGAGTTGGAATGGTTTCTGCAGGGTTGGAATGCTTTCGACAGAGTTGGAATACCTTTGTTCAGAGTTGGAAAGCTTTCTACAGGGTTTGAATACTTTCTACAGGGTTGGGATGCTTACTACAGGGTTGGGATGCTTACTACAGGGTTGGGATGCTTACTACAGGGTTGGGATGCTTACTACAGGGTTGGGATGCTTTCTACAGGGTTGTAATGCTTTCGACAGAGTTGGAATGCTTTCGACAGAGTTGGAATACGTTTGTGCAGAGTTAGAATGTTATGTACAGGGTGGGAATGCTTTCGACAGAGTTGGAATAAGTTTGTGCAGAGTGAGAATGTTATGTACAGGGTGGGAATGCTTCTTACAGGGTTGGAATTCTTTCGACAGAGTTGGAATACCTTTGAACAGGGTTGGAATAACTTTGCACAGAGTTGGCATAACTTTGTACAGGGTAGGAATGCTTTCTACAGGGTTGGTATACTTTCGACAGGGTTGGAATGCTTTCTAGAGGGTTGGAATGCTTTCGACAGAGTTGGAATACGTTTGTGCAGCGTTAGAATGTTATGTACAGGGTGGGAATGCTTTCGACAGAGTTGGAATAAGTTTGTGCAGAGTGAGAATGTTATGTACAGGGTGGGAATGCTTCTTACAGGGTTGGAATTCTTTCGACAGAGTTGGAATACCTTTGAACAGGGTTGGAATGCTTTCTACAGGGTTGGAATGCTTTCGACAGAGATGGAATACCTTTGTTCAGAGTTGGAAAGCTTTCTACAGGGTTGGCATGCTTTCGACAGAGTTGGAATACCATTGTACAAGGTTGGAATGCTTTCTACAGGGTTGGAATACTTTCGACAGAGATGGAATACCTTTGTTCAGAGTTGGAAAGCTCTGTACAGGGTTGGAATACTTCCTACAGCGTTGGAATGCTTTCTACAGGGTTGGAATGCTTTCTACAGGGTTAGAATGGTTTCGACAGAGTTGGCATACCTTTGTACAGGGTTGGAATGCTTTCTACAGGATTGGAATGCTTTCGACAGAGTTGGAATACCTTTGTACAGAGTTGGAATAACTTTGTACAGGGTTGGAATGCTTTCGACAGAGAGGGAATACCTTTGTTCAGAGTTGGAAAGCTTTCTACAGGGTTGGAATACTTTCTACAGGATTGGAATGTCTTGTACGGGGTTGGAATGCCTTCTACAGGGTGGGAATGCTTCCTAGAGGGTTGGAATTCTTTCGACAGAGTTGGAATACCTTTGTACAGAGTTGGAATGCTTTCTACAGTGTTGGAATTCTTTCGATAGAGTTGGAATACCTTTGTACAGAATTGGAATACCTTTGTACAGAGTTGGAATACCATTGTACAGGGTTGGAATACTTCCTACAGCGTTGGAATGCTTTCTACAGGGTTGGAATACTTTCGACAGAGCTGAAATGCTTTCGACAGAGTTGGAATGCTTTCTACAGAGTTGGAATACCTTTGTACAGAGTTGGAATACCTTTGTACAGAGTTGGAATACCTTTGTACAGAGTTGGAATAACTTTGTACAGGGTAGGAATACTTTTTACAGGGTTGGAATACTTTCTACAGGGTTGGAATGCTTTCGACAGAGTTGGAATGCTTTCGACAGAGTTGGAATGCTTTCGACAGAGTTGGAATACCTTTGTACAGAGTAGGAATGATTTCTACAGTGTTGGAATTCTTTCGATAGAGTTGGAATACCTTTGTACGGAGTTGGAATAACTTTGCACAGAGTTGGCATAACTTTGTACAGGATAGGAATACTTTCTACAGGGTTGGAATACTTTCTACAGGGTTGGAATGCTTTCTAGAGGGTTGGAATGCTTTCGACAGAGTTGGAATGCTTTCGACAGAGTTGGGATGCCTTCTACAGTGTTGGAATGCTTTCTACAGGGTAGGAATGCCTTCTACAGGGTTGGAATGGTTTCGAAAGAGTTGGAATACCTTTGTACAGGGTTGGAATGCTTTCTACAGGGTTGTAATGCTTTCGACAGAGTTGGAATGCTTTGGACAGAGTTGGAATACGTTTGTGCAGAGTTAGAATGTTATGTATAGGGTGGGAATGCTTTCGACAGAGTTGGAATAAGTTTGTGCAGAGTGAGAATGTTATGTACAGGGTGGGAATGCTTCTTACAGGGTTGAAATTCTTTCGACAGAGTTGGAATACCTTTGTACAGGGTTGGAATACCTTTGTACAGAGTTGGAATGCTTTCTACAGAGTTGGAATGCTTTCTACAGGATTGGAATGCTTTCTACAGGGTTGGAATGCTTATTACAGGCTTGGAATGCGTTCGACAGAGCTGAAATGCTTTCGACAGAGTTGGTATTCTTTCGACAGAGTTGGAATACCTTTGTACAGAGTTGGAATGCTTTCTACAGGGTTGGAACGCTTTCGACAGAGTTGGAATACCGTAATGCTACATAACGTTCTACGTTATAACGTAACAGTATGTAACGCTATACGTTATACGGTAATAGTATATAACGTTATACGTTATAAGGTAATAGTAAATAACGTTATACGTTATAACGTAATAGTATATAACGTTATACGTTATATCGTAATGATAAATAACGTTATACGTTATAAGGTAATAGCTATACGTTATAACGTAGTGCTACATAACGTTATACGTTATAACGTAATGCTACATAACGTTATACGTTATAAGGTAATAGTGTATAACGTTATACGTTATAACGTAATGTTACATAACGTTATACGTTATAAGGTAATAGTATATAACGTTTTACGTTATAACGGAGTGCTACATAACGCTTTACGTTATAACGTAGTGCTACATAACGTTATACGTTATAAGATAATAGTATATAACGTTATACGTTATAACGTAATGCTACATAACGTTACACGTTATAGGATAATAGTATATAACGTTATACGTTATAGCGTATTGCTACATAACGTTATACGTTATAACGTAGTGCTACATAACGTTATACGTTATAACGTAATGCTACATAACGTTATACGTTAGAAGGTAATAGTATATAACGTTATACGATATAACGTAATGATACATAACGTTATACGTTATAAGGTAATAGTATATAACGTTATGCGTTATAACGTAATGCTACATAACACTATACGTTATAACGTAATAGTATATAACGTTATACGTTATAACGTAGTGCTACATAACGTTATACTTTATTACGAAGTGCTACATAACGTTATACGTTATAACGTAATGCTACATATCGTTATACGTTATAAGGTAATAGTATATAACGTTATACGTTATAGCGTAGTGCTGCATAACATTATACGTTATAAGGTAATAGTATATTACGTTATACGTTATAACGAAGTGCTACATAACGTTATACGTTATAACGTTATGCTTGATAACGTTATACGTTATAAGGCATTAGTATATAACGTATAACGTTATAAGATAACAGTATATAACGTATAACGATATAAGGTAATAGTATATAACGTTATACGTTATAACGTTATGCTACATAACGTTATACGTTATAACGTAATGCTTGATAACGTTATACGTTATAAGGCATTAGTATATAACGTATAACGTTATAAGATAACAGTATATAACGTATAACGATATAAGGTAATAGTATATGACGTTATACGTTATAACGTAATGCTACATAACGTTATGCGTTATAACGTAATGCTACATAACGTTATACGTTATAAGGTAATAGTATATAACGTTATACGATATAACGTAATGATACATAACGTTATACGTTATAAGGTAATAGTATATAACGTTATGCGTTATAACGTAATGCTACATAACGTTATACGTTATAACGTAATGGTATATAACGTTATACGATATAACATAATGCTAGATAACGTTTTACGTTATATGGTAATAGTATACAACGTTATACGTTATAACGTAATGCTCCATAACGTTATACGTTATAGGGTAATAGTCTATAACGTTATACGTTATAACGTAGAGCTACATAACGTTATACGTTATAAGGTAATAGTATATAACGGTATACGTTATAAAGGTAGTGCTACATAACGTTATACGTTATTACGTAGTGCTACATAACGTTATACGTTATTACGTAGTGCTACATAACGTAATACGTTATAACGTAATGCTACATAACGTTATACGTTATAACGTAGTGCTACATAACGTTATTCGTTATAACGTAGTGCTACATAACGTTAGACGTTATTACGTAGTGCTACATAACGTCATACGTTATAAGGTAATAGTATATAACGTTATACGTCATAACGTAATGCTACATAACGTTATACGTTATAAGGTAATAGTATATAACGTTATACGTCATAACGTAATGCTACATAACGTTATACGTTATAACGTAATAGTATATAACGTTATACGTTATAACGTAACGCTACATAACGTTATACGTTGTAAGGAAATAGTATATATCGTTATACGTTATAACGTAATGCTAGATAACGTTATACTTTATAAGGTAATAGTATATAACGTTATAAGTTATAACGTAATGCTACATAACGTTATACGTTATAAGGTAATAGTATATAACGTTATACGTTATAACGTAATGCTAAATAACGTTATGCGTTATAAGGTAATAGTCATACGTTATAACGTAGGTCTACATAACGTTAGACCTTATAACGTAGGTCTACATAACGTTAGACGTTATTACGTAGAGCTACATAACGTTATACGTTATAACGTAATGCTACATATCGTTATACGTTATAACGTAATGCTACATAACGTTATACGTTATAAGGTAATAGTATATAACGTTATACGTCATAACGTAATGCTACATAACGTTATACGTTATAACGTAATAGTATATAACGTTATACGTTATAACGTAACGCTACATAACGTTATACGTTGTAAGGAAATAGTATATATCGTTATACGTTATAACGTAATGCTAGATAACGTTATACTTTATAAGGTAATAGTATATAACGTTATAAGTTATAACGTAACGCTACATAACGTTATACGTTATAAGGTAATAGTATATAACGTTATACGTTATTACGTAATGCTAAATAACGTTATGCGTTATAAGGTAATAGTTATACGTTATAACGTAATGCTACATAACGTTATACGTTATAAGGTAATGCTTGATAACGTTATACGTTATAAGGCACTAGTATATAACGTTATACGTTATAACGTAGAGCTACATAACGTTATACGTTATAACGTAATGCTACATATCGTTATACGTTATAAGGTAATAGTATATAACGTTATACGTTACAACGTAGTGCTACATAACGTTATACGTTATAACGTAGTGCTACATAACGTTATACGTTATAACGTAATGCTTGATAACGTTATACGTTACAAGGCACTAGTATATAACGTTATACGTTATAACGTCGAGCTACATAACGTTATACGTCATAACGTAATGCTACATAACATTATACGTTATAATGTAATAGTATATAACGTTCTACGTTACAACGTAGTGCTACATAAAGTTATACGTTATAACGTAGTGCTACATAACGTTATACGTTATAACGTAATGCCTGATAACGTTATACGTTATAAGGCACTAGTATATAACGTTATACGTTATAACGTAGAGCTACATAACGTTATACGTTATAACGTAATGCTACATATCGTTATACGTTATAAGGTAATAGTATATAACGTTATACGTTAGAAGGTAATAGTATATAACGTATAACGTTATAAGATAAGAGTATATAACGTATAACGATATAAGGTAATAGTAATTAACGTTATACGTTATAACGTAATGCTAGATAACGTTATACGTTATAAGGTAATAGTATATAACGTATAACGTTATAAGATAATTGTATATAACCTATAACGATATAAGGTAATAGTATATAACGTTATACGTTATAACGTAGTGCTATATAACGTTATACGTTATAAGGTAATAGTATATAACGTTATACGTTATAACGTAGTGCTACATAACGTTATACGTTATAACGTAATGCTACATAACGTTATACGTTATAACGTAGTGCTGCATAACGTTATACGTTATAACGTAATGCTACATAAAGTTATACGTTATAACATAATAGTATATAACGTTATACGTTATAACTTAATGCTAAATAACGTTATACGTTATAAGGTAATAGTTATACGTTATAACGTAGGTCTACACAACGATAGACGTTATTACGTAGTGCTACATAACGTTATACGTTATAACGTAATGCTACATATCGTTATACGTTATAACGTAGTGCTACATAACGTTAAACGTTATATCGTAATGCTTGATAACGTTATACGTTATATGGTATTAGTATATAACGTATAACGTTATAAGATAACAGTATATAACGTATAACGATATAAGGTAATGGTATATAACGTTATACGTTATAACGTAATGCTACATAACGTTATACGTTATAAGGCAATAGTATATAATGTTATACGTTATAACGTAGTGCTCCATAACGTTATACGTTATAACGTAGTGCTACATAACGTTATACGTTATACCGTAGTGCTACATAACGTTATACGATATAAGGTAATAGTATATAACGTTATACGTTATAACGTAAAGCTAAATAACGTTATACGTTATAAGGTAATAGTTATGCGTTATAACGTAGTGCTACATAACGTTAGACGTTATTACGTAGTGCTACATAACGTTATACGTTATCACGTAGTGCTACATAACGTTATACGTTATAACGTAATGCTACATAACGTTATAGGTAATAAGGTAGTAGTATATAACGTTATACGTTATAACGTAATGCTACATAACGTTCTACGTTATAAGGTAATAGTATATAACGTTACACGTTATAACGTAATGCTAGATAACGTTATACGTTATAAGGTAATAGTATATAACGTATAACGCTATAAGATAACAGTATATTACGTATAACGATATAAGGTAATCGTATATAACGTTATACGTCATAACGAAATGCTACAAAACGTTATACGTTATAATGTAATAATATATAACGTTATACGTCATAACGTAGTGCTACATAACGTTATACGTTATAACGTAATGCTACATAACGTTATACGTTATAACGTAGTGCTACATAACATTATACGTTATAACGTAATGCTACATATCGTTATACGTTATAAGGTAATAGTATATAACGTTATACGTTATAAGGTAATAGTATATAACGTTATACGTTATAACGTAGTGCTACATAACGTTATACGTTATAAGGTAATAGTGTATAACGTTATACGTTATAACGTAATGCTAGATAACGTTATACGTTATAACGTAGTGCTACTTAACGTTATACGATATAACATAATGCTACATAACGTTATACGTTAAAAGGTAATAGTATATAACGTTATACGTTATAACGAAGTGCTACATAACGTTATACGTTATTACGTAGTGCTACATAACGTTATACGTTATAACGTAGTGCTACATAACGTTATACGTTATAAGGTAATAGTATATAACGGTATACGTTATAAAGGTAGTGCTTCATAACGTTATACGTTATAACATAGTGCTACATAACGTTATACGTTATGACGTAATGCTACATAACGTTATACGTTATAAGGTAATAGTATATAACGTTATACGTTATAACGTAGTGCTACATAACGTTATACGTTATTACGTAGTGCTACATAACGTAATACGTTATAACGTAATGCTACATATCGTTATACGTTATAAGGTAATAGTATATAACGTTATACGTTATAACGAAGTGCTACATGACGTTATACGTTATAACGTAATGCTACATATCGTATTACGTTATAAGGTAATAGTATATGACGTTATATGTTATAACGTAATGCTACATAACGTTATACGTTATAAGGTAATAGTATATAACGTTATACGTTATAACGTAATGCTACATAACGTTATACGTTATAAGGTAATAGTATATAACGTTATACGTTATAACGTAATGCTACATATCGTTATACGTTATAAGGTAATAGTATATAACGTTATACGTTATAACGTAGTGCTACATAACGTTATACGTTATAACGTAATGCTACATAACGTTATACGTTATACGGTAATAGTATATAACGTTATACGTTATAACGTAGTGCTACATAACGTTATACGTTATTACGTAGTGCTACATAACGTAATACGTTATAACGTAATGCTACATATCGTTATACGTTATAAGGTAATAGTATATAACGTTATACGTTATAACGTAGTGCTACATAACGTTACACGTTATAACGAAGTGCTACATAACGTTATACGTTATAACGTAATGCTACATATCGTATTACGTTATAAGGTAATAGTATATGACGTTATATGTTATAACGTAATGCTACATAACGTTATACGTTATAAGGTAATAGTATATAACGTTATACGTTATAACGTAATGCTACATAACGTTATACGTTATAAGGTAATAGTATATAACGTTATACGTTATAACGTAATGCTACATATCGTTATACGTTATAAGGTAATAGTATATAACGTTATACGTTATAACGTAGTGCTACATAACGTTATACGTTATAACGTAATGCTACATAACGTTATACGTTATACGGTAATAGTATATAACGTTATACGTTATAACGTAGTGCTACATAACGTTATACGTTATTACGTAGTGCTACATAACGTAATACGTTATAACGTAATGCTACATATCGTTATACGTTATAAGGTAATAGTATATAACGTTATACGTTATAACGTAGTGCTACATAACGTTATACGTTATAACGAAGTGCTACATAACGTTATACGTTATAACGTAATGCTACATATCGTATTACGTTATAAGGTAATAGTATATGACGTTATATGTTATAACGTAATGCTACATAACGTTATACGTTATAAGGTAATAGTATATAACGTTATACGTTATAGCGTAGTGCTACATAATGTTATACGTTATAACGTAGTGCTACATAATGTTATACGTTATAACGTAATGCTACATAACGTTATACGTTATACGGTAATAGTATACAACGTTATACGTTATAACGTAGTGCTACATAACGTTATACGTTATAACGTAATGCTACATAACGTTATACGTTATAACGTAGTGCTACATAACATTATACGTTATAACGTAATGCTACATAACGTTATACGTTATAGGGTAATAGTATATAACGTTATACGTTATAACGTAACGCTAGATAACGTTATACGTTATAAGGAAATAGTATATAACGTCATACGTTATAACGTAATGCTAGATAACGTTATACGTTATAATGTAATAGTATATAACGTATTACGTTATAGGATAACAGTATATAACGTGTAACGGTATAAGGTAATAGTATATAACGTTATACGCTATAACGTAATGCTAGCTAACGTTATACGTTATAAGGTATTAGTATATAACGTATAACGTTATAAGATAACAGTATATAACGTATAACGATATAAGGTAGTAGTATATAACGTTATACGTTATAACGTAATGCTAGATAACGTTACACGTTATAAGGTAATAGTATATAACGTATAACGTTATAAGATAACAGTATATAACGTATAACGATATAAGGTATCAGTATATAACGTTATACTATATAACGTAAGGCTACATAACGTTATAAGTTATAAGGTAATAGTGTATAACGTTATACGTTATAACGTAATGCTAGATAACGTTATACGTTATAACGTAGTGCTACTTAACGTTATACGATATAACATAATGCTACATAACGTTATACGTTATAAGGTAATAGTATATAACGTTATACGTTATAACGTAGTGCTACATAACGTTATACGTTATTACGTAGTGCTACATAACGTAATACGTTATAACGTAATGCTACATATCGTTATACGTTATAAGGTAATAGTATATAACGTTATACGTTATAACGAAGTGCTACATGACGTTATACGTTATAACGTAATGCTACATATCGTATTACGTTATAAGGTAATAGTATATGACGTTATATGTTATAACGTAATGCTACATAACGTTATACGTTATAAGGTAATAGTATATAACGTTATACGTTATAACGTAATGCTACATAACGTTATACGTTATAAGGTAATAGTATATAACGTTATACGTTATAACGTAATGCTACATATCGTTATACGTTATAAGGTAATAGTATATAACGTTATACGTTATAACGTAGTGCTACATAACGTTATACGTTATAACGTAATGCTACATAACGTTATACGTTATACGGTAATAGTATATAACGTTATACGTTATAACGTAGTGCTACATAACGTTATACGTTATTACGTAGTGCTACATAACGTAATACGTTATAACGTAATGCTACATATCGTTATACGTTATAAGGTAATAGTATATAACGTTATACGTTATAACGTAGTGCTACATAACGTTACACGTTATAACGAAGTGCTACATAACGTTATACGTTATAACGTAATGCTACATATCGTATTACGTTATAAGGTAATAGTATATGACGTTATATGTTATAACGTAATGCTACATAACGTTATACGTTATAAGGTAATAGTATATAACGTTATACGTTATAACGTAATGCTACATAACGTTATACGTTATAAGGTAATAGTATATAACGTTATACGTTATAACGTAATGCTACATATCGTTATACGTTATAAGGTAATAGTATATAACGTTATACGTTATAACGTAGTGCTACATAACGTTATACGTTATAACGTAATGCTACATAACGTTATACGTTTTACGGTAATAGTATATAACGTTATACGTTATAACGTAGTGCTACATAACGTTATACGTTATTACGTAGTGCTACATAACGTAATACGTTATAACGTAATGCTACATATCGTTATACGTTATAAGGTAATAGTATATAACGTTATACGTTATAACGTAGTGCTTCATAACGTTATACGTTATAACGAAGTGCTACATAACGTTATACGTTATAACGTAATGCTACATATCGTATTACGTTATAAGGTAATAGTATATGACGTTATATGTTATAACGTAATGCTACATAACGTTATACGTTATAAGGTAATAGTATATAACGTTATACGTTATAACGTAATGCTACATAACGTTATACGTTATAAGGTAATAGTATATAACGTTATACGTTATAACGTAGTGCTACATAACGTTATACGTTGTAACGTATTATTACATAACGTTATACGTTATTACGTAGTGCTACATAACGTTATACGTTATAACGTAATGCTACATATCGTTATACGTTATAAGGTAATAGTATATAACGTTATACGTTATAACGTAGTGCTACATAACGTTATACGTTATAACGAAGTGCTACATAACGTTATACGTTATAACGTAATGCTACATATCGTATTACGTTATAAGGTAATAGTATATGACGTTATATGTTATAACGTAATGCTACATAACGTTATACGTTATAAGGTAATAGTATATAACGTTATACGTTATAACGTAATGCTACATAACGTTATACGTTATAAGGTAATAGTATATAACGTTATACATTATAACGTAGTGCTACATAACGTTACACGTTATAACGTAGTACTACATAACGTTTTACGTTATAACGTAATGCTACATAACGTTATACGTTATACGGTAATAGTATATAACGTTATACGTTATAACGTAGTGCTACATAACGTTATACGTTGTAACGTATTATTACATAACGTTATACGTTATTACGTAGTGCTACATAACGTTATACGTTATAACGTAATGCTACATATCGTTATACGTTATAAGGTAATAGTATATAACGTTATACGTTATAACGTAGTGCTACATAACGTTATACGTTATAACGTAGTGCTACATAATGTTATACGTTATAACGTAATGCTACATAACGTTATACGTTATACGGTAATAGTATACAACGTTATACGTTATAACGTAGTGCTACATAACGTTATACGTTATAACGTAATGCTACATAACGTTATACGTTATAGGGTAATAGTATATAACATTATACGTTATAACGTAACGCTAGATAACGTTATACGTTATAAGGAAATAGTATATAACGTTATACGTTATAACGTAATGCTAGATAACGTTATACGTTATAAGGTAATAGTATATAACGTATTACGTTATAGGATAACAGTATATTACGTGTAACGGTATAAGGTAATAGTATATGACGTTATACGCTATAACGTAATGCTAGCTAACGTTATACGTTATAAGGTATTAGTATATAACGTATAACGTTATAAGATAACAGTATATAACGTATAACGATATAAGGTAGTAGTATATAACGTTATACGTTATAACGTAATGCTAGATAACGTTACACGTTATAAGGTAATAGTATATAACGTATAACGTTATAAGATAACAGTATATAACGTATAACGATATAAGGTAGTAGTATATAACGTTATACTATATAACGTAAGGCTACATAACGTTATAAGTTATAAGGTAATAGTGTATAACGTTATACGTTATAACGTAATGCTAGATAACGTTTTACGTTATAAGGTAATAGTATATAACGTTATACGCTATAACGTAATGCTAGATAACGTTATACGTTATAACGTATTGCTACATAACGTTATACGTTATAACGTAGTGCTACATAACGTTATACGATATAACATAATGCTACATAACGTTATACGTTATAAGGTAATAGTATATAACGTTATACGTTATAACGAAGTGCTACATAAACGTTATACGTTATTACGTAGTGCTACATATCGTTATACGTTATAACGTAGTGCTACATAACGTTATACGTTATAAGGTAATAGTATATAACGGTATACGTTATAGAGGTAGTGCTTCATAACGTTATACGTTATAACGTAGTGCTACATAACGTTATACGTTATGACGTAATGCTACATAACGTTATACGTTATAAGGTAATAGTATATAACGTTATACGTTATAACGTAGTGCTACATAACGTTATACGTTATTACGTAGTGCTACATAACGTAATACGTTATAACGTAATGCTACATATCGTTATACGTTATAAGGTAATAGTATATAACGTTATACGTTATAACGTAGTGCTACATAACGTTATACGTTATTACGTAATGCTACATAACGTCACACGTTATAAGGTACTAGTATAGAATGTTACACGTTATAAGGTAATAGTTTATAATGTTATACGTTATAGCGTTATATTATATAATGTTATACGTTATAACCTAGTACCATATAACGTTATGAGTTATATCGTAATAGTATATAACGTTATACGTTGTAACGTAATACCATATAGCGCTATACGTTATAACGTAATACCATACAACGTCAAAAGTTATAACGTCATACCATATAACGTTATATGTTATAACGTAATATTATATAACGTTATACGTTAGAAGGTAGTACTGTATAACGTTATACGTTATAACCTAATACCATATAACGTTATATTTTATAACATAATAGTATATAACGTTATACGTTATAACGTAATACTACATAAGGTTATACGTCATAACATAATTGTATATAACGTTATACTTTATAGCGTAGTACCAAGTAACGTTATACGTTGTGACGTAATGCTACATAACGATATACGTTATATTATAGTTATATATAAATTATATCTAGAAACTATATGAATCGATACCAAATCGTACAATAGAAGTAATAAAAAATAAAGGGGGATGTACCTTTTATTAAATAAGTATGTATGTTTGATAAATAATTAGTGTTATTTACAATTTATGTTGATTATTATTTTCGTATTATATATGTGCTATTATTTCGTTCTGAATATAAAACTATTTCTTTTGTTACACACTAAACCTCATAATATTTTTATTATTTTCAACGAACTGTTTTTATCTTATAATGTTTTTGTATTATACGTTACAGACGAAAAACTTTGCACGCGTCATTGGGAATTTAAAGATAGCACACCTGGACTATCTTTTTGGTCAGGAGGTATATATATACATATTATAGATATTATATTTTATAAGTTCTATACATTATTTTTATATTCTATATTATACAATTTTTTTATCTAATTTAGATGAACATAAGGTATATAATATTTTTCACTTTTTTAAATTGTAGTTGACAACTGCTTTTGTAGTCTGTGCAGTATTTGACTCGCAGTTTTATACGTGCGCGATCCAAGTTTACAAACAGAAGATGAGCGGTCGGTATATTATTGCTATACATCTTACAAAAGAATCTTTGACTTGAAGAAGTAAAGGTTTCCTGTTAAACACATGCTTACTACGAATAATTTTACAAGCTTGCAGAATTTAAAGACGCCATTGAACGACCACAGTTAACTTTTGGATTTAACTTGTTGTACGTATAATTAATTTTGTACATGCTTTTCTGAAACCATTTGAAATATTCGTTGGATGTCATTTTGACCTTGCAGTATGATTTGTACAAAAATGTCTGTTTTTTTCGCTATATATTTTTCCCATTGTTTCTACAAATTTTCCAATTACACGTGTTTTAAATTTACTGAACGCTTCTATTAAAAATCTATATAATTCTATTTGCATGTGAGACTAATAAAACAACAAAATTGATCTATGAAATTCCTGCTGTGTATTCTGCGTATTGTCCTCTATATTTTAATTCGGTTAATAATAATAATAAAGATTTTTGTTAATTCCTAATTAGCGTATGATGACTTCTTCTCTTATTTCTCTTCTCGAGGAATAAACCATACATGAATAATCAACTAATTATCTAAATAATCAACATTTGAAGAAGGAAAAAAAAGAAAGAACCTAGAAGATAAAATATTGACAAAATTCTTCATTAAACCTGAAACAATCAACACCAAAATGTATGAAACACGCGAAAGCAGGTTCGCTAGCCACTTAGGTTCGCGTGGCTCGTGGAAGATATTTTACTCGACAACCATATTGTGAATTACACAGTCACCTATAAAATAGAATCTAGCTGTCACGCGACACATACGAGATAAATCGCATATTCGTGCGCTTGTGCGTGCATGCGCGTTCCACCACGCTGCGGTCATGCGCCAAATTGTGCAATCATTCTTTCCATTTCTTCTCCTTCTCGTCCACTCCTTCTCTATTTGCTCGTTCTATCGGATGCTCCTTGTAGACGAAATCACAACAAGTGGAGAACGTTAAATCGCATATCGTGGTAATACATATACACTACCATACAAAAATATCCAGAAACTTGCTTATTCTTTTATTCAAGATATATTTTAATTCTAAAATTACAGATAAATCAGATTATGACCGTTCACCTTTATAATCACCTTAACTACGTATGTAAGAATAGACTCATAAGATTATATAAAATACGATAGAGTACAATGGAATATATAAAAACATTATGGCACGATGATATTAATTTTTAAAATGTGATATGTAGTATCGTAGTAAAGCTGGTGTTTGTAATTATCAAACCTTCTAGAATCATCTTGTTACTTGGTAAACTTTTTATCTTTAGATTTCTGTATTCTTGAATCATAAGTCAGATTAAGAAGGATCTTCTAAACTGATAGAAAGACTTTTAATGTTGATACAATTAGTACTATATGTGTAGTAGAATATATATTAAATAGTAACATATATTATTGCTATATGCCCTTTAATAACCAACCTAAATTCATATTTTACTAGTCCCATAAAAAGATAGTAAATACTGCTATTAATTAATTCATCATTCATCTGTACGCTTTCATCAAATTTAAGTATCTACTGTTACTCCTAAACTGACCACACTTATGGACGCTAGTGTACATACGTGTAATCAAATAGTATCCAACAACACTTATACGAAAAGTCGCATCATAAATATATAAACGCACGTCGTCCGCGTTACGTTACGATAATTACAATTATGACAATTTCATGTCAATGCTATCAGCAGTATCGACTCATATATAATCACGAGTAAACTTTTATCATAAATTTTTTCAAGAATTTTTTCGATTGAATCACCATGAACACTGCTAACCAATGAAATTTTGCCACATTTCTGACTGTGCGCATAAATGTTGACTGTTCCGTTATTCGGAAGGTGAACAATTTAAAAATTAAACGACTGTGTCCCAAAGTTTAAATATTATTGAGAATGATTGTGCTATTGGTATCGTTATTTGATAGTATTGTGAGTTTAAATGTGCTTGTTGAATTTTATACTCATTGAATGAATGAAATGGGTTTTGTAGGGATTTTCTTGGAATGTACTTATTTAATATTTAATATGTTGCAGGAATTATAGTTTTGGAAACATTACTTTCGAGGTTTTTCTTTTTGAAAATTACTAACTAATCTTAAAACTAGAATCTTATAAATAAAAATTGCGAGAGAGATTTTATCTCAAAAAAGAAGTTTGTCATTCCAACAATTTTGGAACCTAGGAAAAGAATAATGCCTAATTGAGATGTTTAAAAAATGAATAATGGTGAACACTTAGTAATTGAAATTATTTTCATTTTTCGAAAGCAAAAGTGTTTTTTAACAAAATCACAGAGGTCTTAATTCATATATTAATTGTCCCTTTCCTATCGCAATTCACATTACGTTTGGTACTGTTACATTTAATACTACTTCATCTTCCGAGTATTAGCGCGACATCCTGAAGCCAGCTGCAATGCTGGCGAAACGGCAGAAATCTTTTTCCTTTGGACACAGCTTTTTCCAGGAAACTTCAAACTGTCTTAGCTGAAGTAATATTTAAATGTAACAGTGCCATTTGATAATATAGGCTGTAAAATCATCAAGACAGAGTTGTTCAAATTTCGAAATTCGTCGATTTACTCATTATTGTTTGTTAGTTGCTATTGGTTTCTGTTTCTCTCAATTGATTTTATTGTTTTTATTTTATTGATTTTTATTTTCTCTCAATTCTATTTTACGTAAAATTTTATAGTTTTACCTTGTATATTAATACTTATGTATATATACTTACAATACATACGTACATATATACAAGAAATTGTAATAAGTTTTTAGCATATTACTAAATCATTTTAAATTAATCATTCCTGATTATCCTATTGATGCGAGAATATTTGAAACATAATATTGAGAACTGAATTAAAATGAATTGACTTTAACTTATAAAAAGTACTGAGACATTGAAAAACTTACTGGCGTTGCTTACTTGAAATATCTTACCACGTGCTTTACTATAATCAACATAAACAGAACACTAACCACTAATATATCATGCACTTTTCATAATAAATAAAATTAATATTGCGTTAAATAAGCACAAAACAGAACATCTTTCACTGACCACTTAACACATATTGAAATCGAAATATCAAAATATTACAAAAAATTTTTGTAAGAATCGATTCTGGAACCTGTAGCGCTAGTAGCAATGTTCAGATGATACGCTTGTTATTACCACGGTATAGGTTATGGTATTAAAGAAACGACAAAATGAATATTGTCAGCAGACAGTGGACTCGAATTTTTAAGACAGATATAATGCATAATCAATTTTGTATTCTTGGAAGAGCCGTTGCTTATAAAAGTGCTTTTTCTCTTGATAAGCTATATCCCACAAGCAATTTAAAACTGTTTACGCCAACCTTTGTAAGTTTATTATAATTTATTAACGTACTAGAATCTACTATTTTATACATTTTATTTTGTTGATTTTACGTACGAAATCTCTTAATTATTTATTCAAATCCTTGTTTAGAATATTTTCTATATTTATGTTTAAAATAAAATTAACATGTATCTTTAACTGAACAATTTTTAAAAATTATCTTATATGTTATGAAATATAAAGGCTTATAATTAAGAATTATTTCTACTATATAACTGCATAATATTCTCAGGTTCCTGATGATCCAAATGCTAAATTTGATGGCTATATACCAATTAAAGAACTTGATATCACCTATAGTCGTAGCAGCGGTGCTGGAGGACAGCATGTAAATCGCACAAATAGTAAAGTAGATATAAGGTTGCATGTAGAAAGTGCTACGTGGCTAACAGAGGATATTAGAAATAGATTATTGGAACAGGTTTGCTATTTTTCATAACTACAAACAAATTTTACAGCTATAAGTACTAATTTCACATTAGAAATGATATCATTACAGTATAAAAATAAATTATCGAAAGAGGGTTACTTAATAATCAAGTCAGAGTTAACAAGATCTCAGCAATTAAATTTAGCTGACGCTCTTCGAAAATTGAGAGAAATAATATGGGGAGTGGCAAAACCACCATCAGAAATACCTCCCGAAACTTTGGAAATGAAAAGAAAACAGCATCTTCGAGCAGCAAGACAAAGACTTTTTGAAAAACGAAGACATTCTGAGATCAAACGATCTAGAGGAGCTCCTACTATGGACTTTTAATCTTTTTTATGTTATATGTTGTACATAGAACAATATACTTTTCAATAAATGAAATATAATACAAAATATGTAATCATAGAATATATGTATGTATTATTATAACAGTAATGATTTTGAATATTAGTGATCTTTAATATTAGATGGTGGCTTTCTTAATTTTTATTAATTTGACTTTTATTAATTTTTATTAATTTCTTTAAATCTATATTTAATCGGCATTAGATAAAAATAATTCAATTAATTAATAATTGTCATTCTGATGTAAATATTGAATACCAATATGTATCATTATTCATATGTACATATATAAATAAGTATTACATTATATAAACTTGAAATTCTTTAAAAAAAATTGATATATTATGGTTTAATTACTATAATTTCAATTAAATTTCTTAATTCGATATGTATTGATTACAACAGAAATAGAAAAAATGTATGAATCAAAATTTTGAGTAATATTTTCAAAGGCCTTTTTTTGAGCCTATGATTCAAAGAAAAATAATACACTTACATACACAATGTATGAAACTCTATGTTTCCTTGACAACGTGCTCAACGTAAATCGAAACATAACGTGGAAAGTCGACGAAAAGTATTGCGATTTATTTGAAACTTATCTTTAGAAGAAAAATGTCGTTTCGTGACTTGAGAAGTACATAACAACTTTTTTTAAATAGATGTTACAATATAACGTATGCTTCTACGATAATTATATTTATTTTTTTTATAGATTTTACGGAAATGATGCGAGTCCTTGGTTATCCTAGATTAATTTCTGTTGGAAATTTTCGACTGCCAAATTTTCCATTGGTTGCTGAAATTCTTGTTTGGCTGCTCAAAAGATTTGACCCAGATGCGGATATATCTAGTGAGCATAATACCGAAGAAGAGCGTATTTCATTAATACGTGCAGTTGCTGAATTTATGGTAATAAAATTTGCAGTTTGTAATTTTTAATTTCTTTAGTTTTATATTTGATATTTAGTTTTATATGAAAATAAAATGTTTCGTCATTGAATTTTATAATTTATATTTTTGCCATCTATGTTTATTTCTTCATTATTATTTACTTTTTAAGCATGCATAGAAAAGATATTTAATTTAGTTTCTAATTTTAATTTTACGTTTCTCTGGAAGTATCAACTTCTTATTAACGCAATTATTAAAAAATAAAAATAGCAAATTAATATTTGTATTTTTTAGTGAATTAATATTGTACTGTTTATATTATGTTGTTTTTATATTTTTATATTGAAATTTACCATTGTCAAATGATTTTAATACAGGCTTTAAAAACAAATGTCAAATTAAATACAAAAAAATTATACCAAGCTGATGGCTATGCTGTAAAAGAATTACTAAAAGTAGCCACATTACTATACGATGCACAAAATAATAGTATTAATAACAGTATAATGTCTGATGATAATTTTAGTACAGTTAGTTTTGACATTTCCAATAAAGTAAATGAATTGAAATCAACTAGGCAGTTAGCCAGTCAGTTGACTGTTACTGGTGCATCACTTTTTGACTTATTAGGTCGTGAAGTTGATCTCAGAGAGATTCGTAACTCAAAAGTTGCTAGACAATTTGACATCACAGAAATTGAGATGGCCTTGAAAAGTGTCATAGAAAATGTACATAAAGAAATTGATGACACCAAAAAACAAATTGAGAATGTTAAGGTATTACTACCTCTTTATTTTATTCTTGGAATGTTAAAATATTCTTTAGTAATTTCTCTAATCTCTAAATGTTCTGTTATAATTTCTGTAATGATTAAAGGACACAGAGCAAAGTTTGGATACAAGAATCGAAAGACGACGTGCAGAGCTTGACAGAAACCAAAAGAGATTGCAAACATTAAGAAAGGTACGCCCAGCTTTCATGGAGGAATTTGAGAAACTTGAAGTTGAGTTAAGAGTTTTATATGACGACTACATTAAAAAGTTTCGTTATCTTGCATACCTTGAACATCTGTATGAAGATGCAGCTAAGACAGAACAAGAAAGATTTGAAAGACGGTACATACATAAATAATAAAAATTAATACTTACTATGCAGAAAACATAATATAATGTTTTTCAACTCATAATAGGCAAGAAGCAACACGAAAACAATTAGAAAAAATGAGGGCAGAAGACGCTAACTTTGAAAGTATAATGGAAGGAAATGATTCCATATTACCTATTAATCTTCAAGAACCTCCGCCTCCTCTCGCTGATACAGAAAAACAAAATACCGAGAAAACAACACCAAGTAGTCGATTGAAATCAGGTAAAAATATAGTGCAGTTCTCTTCTCAACATTTTTAAGAGCTTGTTATAATATATAATTACTTTAAGAAAATTAATATAATAACTATTAAAACATGTTTATAATACAATAGCTGGTCGATCATCGAGAACACAAATATCACAGCGTCGTATTTATGGAAGTATGTCTGGACGTCAGAGAGGAACCATTCAAGAATCAAATGACAGTGGTGGCTCGCTAGATAGTGACAGTGATTTGTTGATCGATGGTGATCTCGATGACGACGATGATGATGATATTCTAGACTCTGTAGGAGGACCAGAAATTGGGAATTTTGATTTGAAGGTTGGACAAGAAAAACGAGCCGTTAGTAAGCTAGATCATTCGGATGAGGATTTTTAACGATTACAAAAAACAATTACAAAAATTTCAAAATATACCGTCCATGTAATTATCGATCTCTATACGCACATTTTTACAATAATTGTAAATAGGTGTCAATAAAAGGTAATATATTATTAGTCGTCGTGATGGAATAATTTTGACGGTGGTAAAAAATACTTAAGATATATATATGACATACGCGTGTTAAATAATTTGAAATTCAATTATTCATATAATTGTACATGTACTCCAGACTTATATTTACGAAATATATTTTTAAGGGAATCAAAATACATATTGTCGTCGTATAATATTTATTAACTTTCTCAACATGACCAAACGGCATGTTGATTGTGGCTTAGCACCGATCACCTGTACGTATTCACCTATCCTACATGTTGTGTACGTAAATGTATGTACACTTTAGTGTATACACATATATACATAAATGTATGTGCGCGTAAAAAATGTGACATTATGAAAGAAATAGAAACAGTTTGCAATATTCATTGTCATAACGCTCAAATCTGTAGTCTCTTATCTCTAGCTGACCGTAATACTTCCTCCTTTGTTACATCCATTCTGAGCACAATTAATAATCACATTTTTCTTGAAATGTAGCTCCTATTATGTAACAACGTTCTCTAAAATCACTTTAAGGGGCTGATAAAAACTATTTGCGAGGCAGTTCGACAACAAATAAAATTGTAAAACGCAACTAATAAAACACAACTAATATTAATCCATGATAAAGGACAAACAAATTTTTCCTAGAATTGAAACGTTCTTCGTAGTGTCAATAACCGATCGGATATAAATCGACTATGTTTAAACGGCATTTTAAAAACATTTCGCATTCTACGCGTTTACTATCAGATTAAATATTAGATGTTCTAGATACATATTATACATACATAAACTACGACTATAAGTATTGATCCTATGGATATGCGTACGTTTTTCTTTATACGTTGTGCGGATTTATAGGTGTCAAAAAAAGGAAAGAGAAACGTATCAACAAGACAACAATGTAATATCAGATATCTTACATTATAGCCGATAATGTAGACCGTAAACATAGGCCTTGCTTGGTAACTTCTACAGTCCTATTACTATAGTAGGTAGTCGGTTTCTCATGTAGCTCGGCTTCGTTCGAACGAAAAGGAAACTCGTACATAAATATAATACCGTATAAAATCGTGAAAGAAGCACCATAGCGTAAGAGATACAGGATCGCTCGGGAAAGTCATTCGTTATGTAAATACTTTCCCGATCGATCATGAGTCTTCCTCACGTAGAAAAATATTATTCGTCAGCTTCCCAATGAGCATCGCGCCTTTCACAGTGTTACCGGCTACCACACTTCATTTCATCATTTGGCTCATCGTTAAACAGGCACCGTTCTCCGTGTTTCCAAAACGAGATTTATCAGGCGTGGACCGCAAAAGGTAGAAAAAACGTGTTATGGTACCCCATAAATCCCGAATTTCTCTGCAATTCTCTTCTCTCAGTCGAAACTGGATTTCGCTGGAGGAAAACTACGGGCCACCGTAGTTATAGAAATAGGTTCTTGCTACCTTGGGGGTACCAGTAAAATTACTAATATCCCAAAGAGTGTCGATAATAGTCTTTCGCTACCTGACCGATTTTAACACGGGGCTTGCTTTTATCCGCGGCGTCATCGCCGGCACTGGTTCTAACTTTGGTAACGAACAATCGGTGCTTAGGTCTGTCCAGATTTTGCCAACGTTTTCGGCCAGTCTATCCTTGTACTTGTAGGCCGTTCTATCGACTACCGATTGAGTCTTTATACAATCATCACCGCCGAATTCGCAGACCCGATAATGATGCAAAATTGCGGCGTCCGATGGAACGTTCAGAGTTCCATGCCCCGGAATAAATTCCCAGACAAAATGATTACCAGCTTCCACAATGTCTTGCGGCTTGCAAATATACTTCGAGCGCTGCTTGTGCGGATGCAGTTTTGTTCTACGTCTGGTTTTCTTCAGAGTAATCAAACCTGCCTCTATGGGTGTTCGACTGACCATCACGAAAGGATCGTCCACCCACTGCAGGTAAAAGAATGCGTTTTGAAAGGAATACGCTCCGGTGGATTTTGTATTTGTACGACTGCTCATCCATCTAAAATATAAAATTTTTATTTTTACTTATATTAATTGAAAAATATAATGATTCTTATCGATATTCGAATACCACGATATTCGAGAAATTATTGCTTTATATGCCTATTTATAACAATGTTGCTGAAGTATCATTTTTTAATATATTAAAATACTTATTGCAGTTAGTAGAAACATAAATTTTACTTATTTAATGTACATTGTTCTTTGCGTCGTCGAAGATTAAATAATGACGCCATTTAATATTGCAAAAGAATATGTACATATACAATATTATAATGTACGTATCTAGGATATATAAAATTTATACATATAAATTTGAATTTGATATGTTTGAAGTATCTCCACATTATTTAAAAATGCAATTAAGTCAATAAGATTATTATGACAAATATATAAAGCAATAATCTCTCGTCTTTAAATCGGGGTACACGGATACTAATAAGAGTCATGTATAAGACTTTGTATCAGAAAATATCGTAAAACTACTGTAAAATAAAATATTAAAAATATTATAGATATATTTGGTTGTAATATAAAGGCCGTTATATAATGCTGTCGGTTATTAATTTATCTGCATATTTCATTAAAATCAATATGATCTGAGAGTTCGAAGAACTTTGTCTTGTAATAATTCTAATACTTTAAATCCCTTGAAATAAAGCGTTTCCTTTTTCAATCCAAATATTCCTACATATTTTGTACGATTCATCATTTACAGATGTGAATATTGTGTTTGAATGGCAGAAACACACACAAAATATTTTTTATGAAAGTGAAAAACGAATCTTTGCACCAATCTGTTTTTATATTAATAATTATTTTTTTGTAATTAAATATTCCCTCCTAGATTTCTTCATTTAAGTTTAGTTTAGTTTATTTGAAAATTTTTATATGTGTTTCAATTTTACTCTAAAAAGTATCTGTAATGGATTAAGAAAATATGTAATATGATGCTGTAACAAAAGATCACGCATACTAATCAGAACTTTTTCCTGTCTTATTTGAGTTTGAGATACTCTTTAGAAACATATAGTTGAGTCGAAAATGACCAGAAGAACGCAGTTAGTTGTATAAAATTACATTTCATTCCGATTGTATGTTAATTAAACATTGTTCAAAATTTTGGTATTTTAGTTTTGAACATCTGGCACATTCACACATTACGTATAAAGATATTAAATAACCACAAATTTAATTATAACAAATTAACAAATTCTCACCTAATGAGATCAATGATCGTGTCGTTGTGCCTCGGTATAATGAACTCGTCGAGGTCCACCAACGCTACGTATTCGTATTTGTACATAGATCGATAAAGGCAATCGTTCAGGGCAGCGAACAGTCCCTCCGTGCGAATTTCTCGCTGCGAAATCATGTCCAAATGATGCCAAGGTAACACGCTCACGAGACCTTTAGCTTCGTAGTACTTAAGAGCACATCCAGCCTCCGAGCCAACCGTGTCGTTGTATAGAGTCACATGGCTAGCGCCAAGCAGTCTGTATAACTCAATGAACTCTATTAGCTGTAACACCTAGAAAATTTGCACTCGTTAACAGTTTTACTGTTTCGACTAAAAGTAGCAGGTTTTTTCTACTTATTTCTTTCTTTTCTTCTCGTTTATTTAATCATCGTAAAATTCAGTTATTGTCCACATGAATGCTTATACATCTCATTCAGTTAGACCCTGTATATTTACAATTTACACATTGCTATATGTAGTTTATATATAAATGAGTTCACCGTTTCTATTAAGCGTTGCAAACTCTAAAAGCGTTTGAAATTTCATGCAAAATTTACTTTATAATAAATAACTGTCCAGAAACCTACTCGTACATTTATAAATTCTGATTAAGATTAATGAAGTTGTTTGACTTCAAAATTGTGTTCGTATAAGTCAAGTTCCTTAACACATTTGCTACCAGCGTAATATATACAGCGAAGATTAATTTAGATTTAACTTTAACCTACACAACCTAATAAACGAGCATGTAATCGACACGTTTGGTAAAATAAGATAATCTCAGATACGGATTTGTATTAAACTTATACTGTATTGTTAAATATATTATACAAAAGCATAAGGACTAAATGATCTATAGTGAACATTTTGCTCTAAGTCACCATGTTAATGAACACGTAAATGTGTTAATGTGAAATCCTTTGCACTCAAATAACCTGACTTTGTTTGAGTATCTACTGAAAAACGAATACCTAAAATGGTATAAGTATATCATTAGAGTGGACTCGATTTGAGGAGCCATATCAACAAGCATGTAACTAGAGAAAATATTATATTATTTAGCAACTATTGTTCTTTTCATGTTGAAGGATAGTTAAGGTGTGTTCAATTTTACTCAAACGTTGTAAAGTTACTCTTAGTTGAGCAAAATAACAGGTAACTAACATTGGCAAATGATATTTACATACTTGAATACAGGTGACTCGAAGTCGAAAGATTTGATTAATAAGAATCAACGTAGAAACCTAAAAGGATATTTCAAATCAATTTACATCGGTAAACTGATTTAAAGTCGGTTAAATTTAAATCGTTTGAATAAGGTAATTTGACTAATCTGAACAAATTTAACAGCATACTATCTTGCTTTCTATTGCCTCGACAGTGGCAGCATTCTCGACATGAATATGTTACCTATCAGGTAACGATTTTCTACATACACCGATTGTGTGCTCGCATTATGGCAACGAAGTAATTATTCTATAGTTGGCAGCCGAATTGTACTATCCATGTGATAATGAAAAGATAATAGATATCGATTCTTAATTATACACTCTTATGTATTTAATATCACCTTCTTATATTATTTTTATCGTCATCAATTAGGAATTCACATGCGTAGACGTTCTTTCAATATTTAATATACCTGCATTCATAAGTATTGGGATATTTAAAATTTAGTGATAAGAATAAAATATAATATAATATAACAATAATTTCACCAATTTTATCACTTTAGCTACTCTCGTAGTTTGAGCAAATTTTTGATTTCTTTTTTATTTTCCATGCGTACAATACTGTGAAAAGATTTTCGGCCAGATAGATTTTTCAATTTATATTCTAACAGTGATATTTAAACAAGTTTTAACATATTATACGTTGGTGCACTGTTATACATGTATGTATGCACTGGCTCACGAAAATATTTGACCGCTACCTATGATACCTCTTTCAAGTTTCCAGAATATCATTCAAGTTTTTATTGCGTGTTACTTTAATTTCTTTAAGCAAAACAAAATTTAAACAAAGATATAAGTAAAATAAAAAACTACTTGAAATTACTGGTCGAAAACGATCCAGTATACAGATAGAAGGTTAAAATATCGTTTTTAGATTATAAAACGAAGAATCTATCTGATCAAAAACTTTCGTACATCATTCGATGTATATTGGATCGCAGGACATAAAATTCCGATCGATCAATCGATTTTTGGAAAATCTAGATTACCATTATTTACTATTATATCATTCATTATTATATTATTAATTAAGCTAAATTGTCCAAAAGTAGTATTAATACTTTAGGTGTGCGACAATTACTGCTAGCCCAATACATAAGTTGTTAGTTAAGTGAACGATAGGCTTAATTCATTCGTCCATACTCTATCGGCTAGGCACGCTTTTGTCGTAACTCGGCACCATCAACTTCTAATCGAGAGTAACTACCATTTACAACGAAATAAAGAAGGCAGCTCTTCAAGGAAAAGTTAAACAGTTAGACTACGATAGAGTCTCGTTTGATGAAACGATCTTGTCATTTGCATAAGGCAGACTGCATAGACTGGTCCAATAGGTTAACTCGTTAACCGTGGAAGATGATTTGATTTGTCACTGGGATTTCTAGTACCTTGGATATAATCATTTCTGTATTTGTGGATCTTATATTATTTACCATTTCTATTAGAAATAAATTATATCATATTCACAGTTCCAACAACTGAAATCGACTAGAATTAATTTCTCTTCATTGACTTTTAAACAAAGATTTGAGGATTGAGAACAATAAACGTATTGAACGAGTAGGCTTTATTGCGACTTTGATCCTTTAGCTTTCCTTTGGTACCTGTCACTTTTTATTTATACTATGTACCATCCATAACTGTAGTTGCAGTAGATGCTTATTCTAATTAAACTATCATTCGAATACAAATAAACAGATAAAAGAACAAATAAAGAAATAAATAGATTCTTACGAATAGATTGCGGATATTCATGTAAATTCATACTTTATTTTTAGATCGTCGTCAGAACACGCATCCCACTACTCACTGTAATTCTACCCCAATCGTAAGCCTTTCTTACGCACAAATCACTTAAGCCGAATTATGTTAAGCTGCAGTCGTTTTATTCCTTGGGCTCGGTTTGAAGGTTTTCGATGAGAAAACTAAGGGTTCCCTTGGTAAGGTTGCAAATTATTGCAAGTCTCAAACATAACTCAGCACGGAAATCGTCACAGTTGGAACACGTTGATCGTAACGCTGGTTATATGTGGTTTACGTTACTAAATCTTTCAGAATGATCAAAATAAATTCCATGGGCTAACAAATTTTCAACAATGAGAATGATTTCGATAACATTGTTAGAAGAAATTGTCAAATATAATACTATAATTTGCAAGAGTTTAATTTTCTGATGTAGCGTATTTCGCTTTATGGCGTCTGCTAGCCTGAAGTATATAAAATTTGCGTGACAATCAACGGGTCAAGTGAATTCTCAACATGTACCTTTCGAACTTACTCTGTCGTAATCGTAATGTAGTGGTTTCACGCAAACGGCCAACAGTTCCTTGTCCTTCGTCCTAGTCTCGGGCCGATTCTGTACGAGGATACGATTCGTCGGTGCTGCTTTGAGCCTGGCTACAACGCTCACAGTTTCCGGTACTCTATCAGACGTAGGCGAATCTTTCGGTAGCGGGCAAATCACAAAGCAGGCACTGTACTTCAAGTTCCAATTTTCTCTGATCACCTATCAAAACGATCACGATAACCACTTTAGCTTTATCGAAGAGCATGCTGCGTGCTTGCGTCAACGAGCTTTCTCCCGGGAAAACGGAAATTACAAGCAACGAGCAAGTCGAAGTGTGTTGCCTCTAATTTATCCAATATATGGGATGAGTAAAAATTAGTTCGAGACACTAAGAAAAAAAAGGATGAATATTATGCAAAGTAACGTAAAGCGTCAGCTTCTACTTGCGTGCTACGGTATTTTACTTTTATGGAAGTTAATTTCTCTAGCTTTTTTCAATTCTTTTTATTTTTGATTTTTATGATACTTCAGCTGATTCTGATAGATTTAACAAAAAATATTTTGAACAACAGCTCACCGATATCAAACAGAGGATTTACGGATGTAAAAAGAGATTTCAAAAGTGTCATTTTTTAAGCACAAAACGGCAGTGACTTCGTATTTTTTATATAGCACGATATACTTTTCTGATCGTATTCGGACGGATTTAGAGATGTAAAAAATAAGTTACTTTTTGATCAAATAAATTTTATATACAAGTATTACATTTGACGCATTCTTTCAAAAGAAAACGAACGAGCTTGCTGTTTAACTTAATACACGGCGCTCTTTAAACAATATAAAAATTGTTTTTCTTTTACATCAGTAAATTCTTCTCTCGATACCAATAAATTTCCACTGGAAACATTATTTCGTCGAATTATCTGAGCTGGCATAAAAATATCGTGCTGACTGATTTGCGAGTCATGCTATGTATATTTTATTCTATTTGTTTTTTAATAATTGATCTTGTTCCAAAGGCAACGTTATAGACGTTACGGTTTATTTTCCATTTTCTTCATTTGCTTAACGCACCTTCACTTTAGCAGCTACCGTTACGGAAGTTGTTACATTGCCTCCGTTCTTTGGTCGATACCAAAGTCTACACCAAACGCGCTCTGGTCCTCTTGTCTTTGTTGCGCTTATTATGCGAACCATTCCTTGATTTTTACCTGTTGGTGCGCCCGTGCCACCAACCCTGTTATCGAAGTACGCTGAGTATACAAAGAATTTGAATCTGAGAATTGAAAAAAGAAATATCATCCTTTTAGAATCTGATCAACTCGTGCTATATACAATTACACTGGCTCGCGAAAGTATTTGAGCACTATAGTATAACAACAAATTTTTATAATATGTATATTGTATGTGTCGTATAAAACATTTCGAAATCTTATTAGCACTGTAAAAAGAATTTACACGACTGCCATGATTATATCGGTCAAATTTGAAACCAACCTGAAAATGTATATATATATAGAAGTTATTATAAAATATTTACTATAAAAATATATTCAATAAAAAATTGTAATAGCATGAATAGTCAGTCATCTTACGTATATAAGTGTTAAATATAGTTCCACTAAATATTAAGGCTTATTCATATAATAAATAATTGACTATTTAAATACTTTTAAAATTTCCACGAAATTTGCACTAAATCCGTTATAATATTTACACATATTTTCAGATTTGTTTCAAAATTTATCGATAATAATCACGATAGTTGGCTCTCGTTACAATGCTACCGAAAATGTTTCGTACAATACGTATAATATTATCATAAAAAATGTCCACAAGTGTTTGAGTACTCTCGTGAGCCACTGTATGTAACAGTAAATTAATATAATTATGCATAATAATCTATAATCTATCGCACGGAATCGTAAAATGTTGTGGGAGAAATAAGTTTATCATAAGAATTATTATTGTGGAACGTGTAACAGCGAAAGCAATAAAGAAAAGTAAAGAAAATGTGCAAGAGTAACTACTTCTTCTGTCCTAATTTCCTCTTGTTTCCTTTACTTAACAACTTCTTTAAATATAATTTCAAGACTTTTCATGCCAGAACTGAATTTAATTATATAATAATATATAGGATGAATAGGATTTTCTTACGGGAAATTCAGCCACGTATAAAAACGTGACCTAAAAACAATCTCGTCTCGACTATTTAGGCCGTGATTATACAAAAGAGCGTTAAGCGGCACAGCGACAGAGCGACCGAAAATAAATCTATAGGTTTGATCAATTTTCTCTCGCTCAGCCGTCATTTGTTTTATAGCTCTGCCGCTTACCGCTTACCGCTCTTCTGTACAAATACGGCTCTACACGTAGAGAATTTTCGCGAACATTGGAAGTTTCTCGGGGCAATAGTCGAGTCGCGATAGTAATGGAAGGATCAACTGCATCGGTGCGTTGGCCCAAAAGGGTTAACAGCGGGGTACGCTGTGCGGAATTGATCTTAAACATTCTCGAAAGCTCGGAATTAACAACGAAGCTAGCGAAATGAAGGCAATAGAAATGGAGAAACGACTAGTAGAGTTGCAAGAAACAGCAGTAGGGGATATCGCGGAAACAGGAGTGAAGCTGAGTAATTTGGAAAATCAGCTGAGAATTATAGAAGTGACGATGGAAATAAGGGAGAAAAAAAAGAAGTTATGAAAGAAATAGATATGAGGATGGAAAGAAAGAATCTCGAAGAAGAAATAGAAGAGTTTTTAAGAAGCAAACTGGAAGTTAGCGCGGAGGTTGTACGAGCAAGAAAGATAAGAGATGGTAAAGTGATTCATTGAAGCAAAAACAAAAGAGTGGCAAGACAGGGTCAAAATAATGGAAAATGAGAAGAAACTGGGAGATAAGAAAATACGTACATATAGGAAATGATAAAACAAAGATAGAGAGAAACATACAAAGCAAAGCAGTAAAAATAGCAAAATGTCGACAATAAGAAGAAATGGAACGAATGGAATTGGAGAAGAAAAGCTTTCGTTTAGGCCGACTAGGGAGATAAAAATTAAACCACGGATAGAAAAAGATAAAGAAAGGTAAAAAAAGTATAAAAACGTAACAGGATAAATCAAAAGAATAAGAAAAACACGAGAGAGTAAACCTGTAAATATTATCCCGCCAGGTGACTGGATTTGCGAAAAGGATCGAGGATTTCTCGAATTATGTAAATAAATCCGATATGGTAAACCTTTCTGAAACAGGATTCAAAGAAAAAAATTGGGAAGAAGTGGAACATAGGTTAACAGAAGTTTAGGTGACACGGCGGGATGGGGAGCGTGGGCACGCTTCCTGGCGAGCTCGGACCGCTTCGCTGTCCGGTGGGTCTTAGGCGCCGGCAGGTTCGGCACCTCGGTGCCGCCAAATCACCTGGTCGGGGAACCAGGCGGTCTTGCACGGCGGCCCGTCGGGGATGGGGTGACCGCATATCGCGCCTTTAGTTAGATTCGCATAACTCGAGGTGAATTCGGCGCGGAGGGAGCTCGTGATGTCATGCTTATGAGTGGTTCTAGGACTCCTTCCGCCATGCGCCAAGTACGGCCACCGTGGAGGTTTTAGCCGGTACGAATCCGGCACTACCCGGCGCCCTCTACCCGAAGGGCGCGGAGGTGAAGGTTTCCTCCACGAAAAAAAGAAAACAAAAAAAAAAAAAAAAAAGAAAAAAAAGGAAAAAAAAGTGACACGGCGTACAAAAGCAGATAAAACGAAAATAAAAGCGTCAGCAATAGGTGGAACGTTCACAGGAATAAAGCCACAGATCGGAAAAGCGGAAACAAGATAGAACGATCCATCCAACGATGATGGAATTCGCACATAACAGATCTGGCGAAAGAAGACCATTAGAAGATTTAGAAGAGTTAACGGAAGACAGAAATTGATAACTCAATAATTGGAAGCGACTTCGATGCAAGAATAGTAAAAAAAGGAGAACTCTTTTGGAATGGACAAGAAAATACAAAGCCGAGACGGTCCAAGGATGAGACGGATAATAAACAAGGAGAACATTTACTGCGAATGGTAGAAAAAGAAACGAATGGGGTATAATAAATGGAAACAAAGCAGGTGATACAACGAGTGAATGGACATTCAACAGAGAACGCAGCTACTCGATAATAGACTAGGGAATAATAAATATAGCCACGCGAAATAAAGTAGAAAGGATAGAAGTAGGAACAAGAATTGGGTCAGATCATCGGCCGTCAGAAATGGAAATCGCAGCCGATATTACAGAACTAAGGACATGGTAGAAGAGGAGACAGAGATAGAGGTGGACAATTGGAACGAAGAAGGGATACAGATTTACGAAAAAGCACAAAAAGTAAAATTTGAAAATGACGTAGTGCAGGAAGCAATGCCCGGACTCACAGGGAAGATGAAAAAGGCAATCAACAAACAGAAGATTCAGAAGCGCGATAAAACCCAGGAAACAGCATTCAGGTGGGATGAAGAATGCAGGCTTAGTAGAAGAAAGATAAATAAAGCGGTAATGTGGAAACAGGATAAGATAAACGAAGTCAAATACAGAGAAGAGAAACAAAGACGCGGCAAGCTACGTAAAGAAAAGGCAGAAGGGGCAGGAAAACAAGAACAGGACAAAACAATGAAGGTAATGGAAATTAAGGATCAGGAAGAAATACAGACGTATGTATATATACGAAAGAAAAAGAGAGGCGAAACTCCAGGAAAAGTATAGAATTATCAGAATGGAAACATCGTTTCATGGAAATGTTTGGGGCAGAAGATACGTATGACTAAAGAAAATACGAATGGATAAAGAAGAAGAGAGCGGAACTGAAGAGAAGTAGGAAGAAATCGAGAGTGGTTATTAGTAAACCCAAAAAGAAGAAAGCAACAGGAGAAGATGCATTGAAAAGCATGGCCTGCGTGTTCGCAGCAGAGAAAATCAAAGAAAGATTTAAGGAAATTATCAATAAAGGATGGAAAGGAAAAGTATCGTTTGAAGGTTCGAAGAGACTCTTGTCGTTGTGAGAAAAACGTTAAAAATTATGGAGAAATAACATTAATGGACAGCGGATGTCAAATTTACTGTACTCGATATTAGAAAATAGTTTAAGAAAATAAATCGAAGTAGAAATATTGAAATTATTGCCGGATCCACAAGCAGGATTCCGAGAAGATAGAAGCTGCATAGATAACATATTCATACCGAAAACCGCATTAGCAAAAAGAATTAATATAAAAAGAATATGTTTATGTTGTGTATATGTTTATATACTGTATATGTTTTGCAAACTTGAAGGCTGCATTAGATACGGTAAACAGGAAAAAGCTGTGGCAGAACATGAGAGGTAAAAGAATGGATCTAACGTTAGTGAAAAGAATCGAAGAAATCTATAAAGATGCAAAAAATAGAGTACAGGTGGGAAAATTCAAGGACACGAGCGTTCTGGATCAGAAATGGCCTAAGACAATACTACTGCTTAAGCTCGCTATTGTTTGCAATATTTATATCGGAGATAGACGACTACTTGAAAAGAACACAAGAAGAAGAAACTATTGTAGGAAGAAAGAAAATATTCATCCTAGCGTATGCAGACCATCCAGCAGTCATGACGATAACTCAGAAGGAAGTGGAAAATATATTGAAGTATCTAGAGATATTTTTTGATGGAAAGGAACCGGAATTGAACTCGAATAAGTCGACGATCATAATGTTCAGAAAACACGCAGAAATGGATTTAGAAGTATAAAGAAAGCGAAAAAGTAGTAAAAGACGTGTGTAGAAAAACGACAGCAGCAATGGCGCGGATCCGGAGAATCGGAGAAAGAAAATTTGCCGATAATTTCTGTATGAGAATGTTAATGTTTAATGAGATGATCAAAAGTATTGTGATATACGGAGCGGGCATCTGAGGCTATAAGAAAAGAGAAGAGGTGGAAGTAGTGCAGGAAAGATATATCAAATAGATACTAAGATTAAACAGGTGCGCTCCAGGGTATCTAATAAGAGAGGAAAAGCAAATCAGAAAAATATCTATAAAAATGGAAGACAGAGTTGTAGAATATGAAGAAGAAATTAAAAGTAGCTGCGAAAACTCCCCGTTGAAAGAATACAGGAGAGAGATGGGCCAAATCGAAATGAGGCAAGGAAAGAGATGAGTTTCTGAGAGATGTTGGAACGAGCAGATCGAAAGATGAAGTAAGAGGCACCAATACCTTTTTTGTTCTCTTGGATGAATTTCTTAAATGAAGAAATTTTAAACGAAGGGAAGTAAGGCAATCATCTGATGATCATGAATCCGAAATATACTTAATCAAATAGAGAGTATCTGAAAGCGTAAAAATTTTGAAAACATTGAAACTAAACCAATAAGAGCCTGTCACAATCTTACTTTTAATAATATGAGTTCAACAAATGAACTCATTCTGTATATTATTATTACATTCAATCACTAATGAATGAACCTTATTCAGAAAATTATTTTCTTCCTTTTAGTAGATTTTTAAATAAAACCATACCTTTTTAATTTTTTTAATTTAGATATTTTACTTTTTACTTTTAATCTTTAACTGCCATCTGATTATAATATACACTGAAACACATTGGAAGACAAAGATTTTTTCAGATTTTATCTTAGCCACCTGGACAATTATTTCTGATAAAAAAATTTCCAATTTTTTTTAAATTAAGAGAAACGTGAAAGAGAATGTGAAAAAGTGGAAAAATAATAATTACATGTTTTTACATTACGTTATTAAATAAAGGATCAAGTATGGGGTATGGTAATGCCACATATAAAATATTTTGCGAAACATCAATGGATCCTGAAGCGGAATTTCTTGTATTAGACTTTCCATCGAGAAGAGGAACGTTAAAGTTATATTGTTATTCACGGTAACCTTCATTATATGCAAATGAGAGGCCAAAAACGAAAGAAAAATATGAAGACATAATGGATATACTATGTTATATTTCACCGATTCATCACGAATGCCTAAAATTTCCGAAACAGAAAATGTTGTTATTGAAGGAGAAGATTATTAATAATTAATTACGCAATTATTTGATTGCAATATACGTAACATAAGCAAATAAACCTGTTTGCTTTTAACTTGTTTCTTTAATAAAGTTAATTATTTTTTACCATCATCATTTTCATATCATCATTATTTTCATTGAAAAAGTATTAGTCAATTAATAAAAAAGGAAATTGATTTCGTTTATTTGTATTATCGATTATTTGCAAACCGGCAAGCGTACAATTAACATTGTGCTGTAAGAAGTTAATTAACTAATTACGTTCGAAAAAATTAGCCGTAATTTTAGTGCATCGTATGTTCTTTACAAAAATATGAAAGAAACATTTTTTTCTGTTATCAATAATGAATAAAAGTTGATCTTCCCAACAGCTTAAAAAGAATGGATTTCTGAAAGTAAAAAATAACCGAAGTTAATTTTAATAAATTTAAATATCCTAGCTGGTCGCATAAAATAATATTAAATTCCTAAATTGGAGATTAACAGAAATTAATTAAACGTGCACGAACTTGGTTTGAAAAATGATTTAGCCTTAATAATATTTAATAGAAAGCAATATATGTGTAAGCGGCAGATTTTTATAGACTAACAATAAAATGATCGATTGGCTTTAAACGTGAATAATTATCTGCAATAAATATTCAAAAAGCCTTATCAAATCGTGAACACACTTAGTCTTCGTGACTGGCAACCATTCGGCGTGCGTGATCCTCAAACTCTGATCGAGTTGTGGTAGACGAGCTTCCAAGTTGGGCGGTAAGCTCGGTAAACCTCTCGGGTCCGGTTGTATCGCGGTCTTCTGTCCTCCGTCTTCCCCACGCATCAATAATCCGATATGATCGTCGAAGCTGCCCTTCAATCCAATATAATCTTCAGCCTGTGAAAGCCAACAGGACGTTTAATCGCTACTGTGTATGTATCTTGGCCGAGGATGTTATTTCGTAGAAGGGAATTAGAGACGTTTCCAATCTCTATTTTTCGATAAATTATTATTTGACATAATTCTGAGATTGTTTCGTTATGTAATACGTACGTTATTATTGACGGATTTAAGATTTTGCCATGCAAGTATTTCCAATAAAGTGAATATTGATTTTTATTGAAATGAAAACATGTTTATTTTTATTTGCATATCTATTTATTTTCACTATATCATTTTTAATTATGTAATTAGCTATATACAATAAATTCATATATACGCTATAAGTTGATACTGTATAGTTTTCATGTTAATAATATGTTATGATGGTATTTTATGACAGTTTCTTTTTCTTTGATTCGTTAAACTTTTTATTGCTATTGACGCGTCAGTTGCTTTTCATCGATTATTATAATAGCACTGCCTACACAAATATTGAGTTTTTGTTATTATTGAGCATTTATTGCTGCAACATCTCCAAGTTTAAAGGATACTGTGCCACATGATAGTTATCGAATATTGTTACTCGGTAATTTTTGACGACCGATTCGTCTAAATAAAGTTCAATTAAGCTAAAAATAGTTACGTTAGAAAGAAATATGTCGCTTCTCTCTTTCTCTGAAGGGAAAGTCAAATTTTGACAGTGGGTTAAGTGAAACAGTGTTGTGAATACTTCACGTAAAGGACAGATTATATAGATCAACAAAAAAATATATATATATATATATATTAATATAACATCAAAGAAATAATTATACCAACAACGATGAATTGGATTTTAAAGTTTATACTTCCAGTTTATATATTTATTTAATAAACGATATTATGAACTAGATAATATGTTGGGATACAATTAAAACCTCAATTACTTATTTAAAAATGAGTACGATCTATTTACTTAAATGAATAATATTTGTCATTTATACAAATATATTTTCAAAAAATGAATTGTTCATTTCCTAATGGAAATTCTTGTAATTTTATTTGAAAAATATTACATTCTTAAATAAATTGAAATGCAATTATGAAAAGATGAATTAATAAAGCTTTTACACATTGCAGAAACAACCTAATAATATCTTCCAATAAATCATAGCATCTGGGAATTGCCTGTCACAATGTGTATAGGTATAATTGATCACACTATAATTACTCTATTCGCATAATTTCGATACTCGTCGAACATTTGACCCAAAAACGAAATCATAAATATTGATTTACATTATCGGGGAAATATGTTCTAAGCGATATTTGGACGTCGGAGACCTATTCCATGATACAAAGTGTTGGAACAGTTATTGACTGTGACCTTTTTTAGCTTCAGAGTTCCAGATATTGCCTTATGTATGTAAGTCTGCAGGTTTATTAAATCATCATCCATTACGTTGAATGTATGTGATTTAATCATCCGCCAAAGAGTAATAGTGAAAAATAAATCTTGAATATTTTTTATAATTAATTTTATAGAATATTTAAATCTTCTATATTTTTAAAAAATAGTTCATCTCCGTATAGAGACATACATATTTGTGATCTAGGCCACTTATAAAGTCAGTAGTACGATTATTATTGTGAAATAATAATTGTCTTTCGTAATTACCTTAATCGCTAATAATAATCATATCGAATTCCATTTCCACCAAAATAAAACTTTAAAAATTTCTATGTATGGTTTGTAACCAATTAATAGATACAGTATAATCTATAATTTATAGACAAATACAATAATTATCTCTAACATTTATAATATTTATAATGATACTACTAAAAATCAGTAATGTCAAAAGAAATTACCGAGAACTTCTGATTATTAAAAAAAAAAAAAAAAAAAAAAAAGAAAAGGCAGTTGATGTGGCAATGAATTATAAAAATCTTTTGCTTACTATACATATATGTAAAATTACGATATAAAACTAAATATGGCTTGGATACTGTTCTCGTATATCCATAAAGGTTTCTGTGCAATAGATGAAACTTAATATTTTATTTTCACTATATAGTTATCATTATATTAAATGGTAGTATCTTTACATTTTATGTCATTGAGCTATATATTTTTCTTATAAAACTTCTATAATAAAATAAAATAACTCGTAATAACTCGTAAAAAATGTTTCGAACAAAAGTTGCGTGATTTCACAAAACCTCGTTAAATTATTATTAGTTATTTTTAAAAGAATTATATCTCAATTATGTTCAATATAATATCATATTGAAATCCACCTTGTTGATCATACAGTAAATTTCAGCTAATTTCATAAGAATATACTAATCTCAAAAAATTAGTACTATATCAACTACACAGTTATATTAAAAAGAATTATTAACAATAATTTTCATAAAAGTTAGCTTTTAGAATCACCAACATCTAACAATTAACAAAATCTCCAGTTTCAGTGTGATCGATATTAATTTGCTTGGATACAAAATCGTCAACTCTAGCCCTCAGAGTCATCGCTATCGGCTTCCGCAGCTCCATAATTAGTACTATTAGTTCATACGATACTTACATTCTTCAATATCGCGTGTCACCACTCCTAGATCGTCAATATCGATTCCCCACTTCCCTTTTTTCACTGTTTCCCACTATCTTGTTCTGTGCTTCGAGATGATGTATCAAGTGTCCCAAGCGTATTTTATTTATGTGAAAAGTTACGTTATACATCAAAGTTTCCAACTACACATATATTTTATCATGCTACTTCAGATAAGACTGTATACCTTAACTAAAAAGTATAATTCAAGTGACTTCGTATACCCAAAACCTTGATATATAGATTTCATACATACGAGCCTCTTTGAAGCGAAACTGTTCAACTCCATCTACTTTTTATCAATTTCTCAGTTTCATGTACGCGAGTAGAGGATTGATGTTCAATTCTCGAAAACAATTACTTACTTCCATCAGTTAAATTATTACTACAGGATGGCATAAGTAATAACAAATTTAAAAGTAAATTTAACAGATAGTGTTCTTAATCATCACTTTTTCGTCTCTTTCAATTATAGAATTGATCAATGTGGCTTCTAAACAAATTGTGGCAAATTCAATTTAATTTAATCTGTAATTATTACTCGAATTTAAAATTTTTAAGTCGTATCTATAGTACTTCTAAGTATAAAGTATATTTTTGTACACTATATTATAAAAAGAATTAAAAAAATAAAATTTCATATGACAGTATGTACATAACAATATAATCAAAATAAGAATATAATAGGAACGATGATATTGTTTACTAACCCTCGCTTCATTATGAACAGGTGGTTTTAGATCCAAATGTTCAACAAAACGAAAGAGTGCATTTTTAGTGTAACACGTAGTATATTCTAATCCTTCGAAAGAAGAAAAATATGTTAATAATATGATTCAATTTTTATTCACTATTGTGCCTTAGTAGTCTTATAATTTTAATAACATTTGTTACATCACATTCTTCGGGATTTTCTCCTAATTCCACAGCCTCTATTATATTATTCTGACGTAACAGTAAATTTACTGTTAAAAGTGACACTTTGTATGTAATTCAATAAAATAATGGTATAGACATAAAGAAGTCACAGAGAAAATATGAATATACGAATCAGAAATTTTATTTAGATTTATATCGAATGCAAAATTATCCAACTTACCGGCTTACAATCATAGAAAAGTCATTAAAATTTTGTATGTATGTATTGTATCGTTTTAAAGGGAAGATTAAAAATCTTCCAAAACCCTTGTACTTATTATCTACTTATTAACATAAACAAAAAGTATAAATCATAATTCAATTTTATATATTTTAGAATTAATTCCTTACAGGTCAATGATTACCGAACAAATCCTTACTTTTTTTCTCAATTTTTATTATACAAGAAGTACGTATTATATACATACTTCTTTCTTTAAAAATTCCTTTCAAATTGTAGAATCTCTTTTATAATTTTTCGTTATACACTTCTATACTTTATAAAATTAATAAACTTTTCAAAAGGTCCATGCTCCTATATCTACCAAAGACATACCTTCCTGATTTATCCGTAATTTCATATGTTACAGCCTAATTTCAACAAATAAAGAAATCGCAATCCTACACAATTCACTTTTCATCTCCAATAAAATCCAATAGATGATACAATGACATAAAAATGAATATCCAAACATGGAGACGCGTTAATACAATAATTAATAGAATTGGTGTACAAGAGGCATATGCAGGATTTGACACTATCGAGGTTTGAGTAGGAAAATGCGTTTATTTCACGGGCAATTTCAAATGGATTTTTCGAGCGCTATTTTGGTCCGTTGACGTTTGAAAAATTTCATTTCCACGGATTTCACAGGCTTTTTCATGCCTTTCGCCAGATTATACGACACACTCCTGTGTGTCATGTATGCACAGTCGGGATCATCATCTGCGTGTACACACGCTTGTACCAGCTTCTGTGCATTTTTTCATTGCACGATGATCGATCGTTCGACTGGATTGCGGCACACAGTGGCCACGTGAAAAATGGCATCATTTTTCTTCGGTTATGGCTCTCTATTTTTACGCGTTACAACGCGCGTACCGGGTCATAAACATCCCAGGCGAAATGAATTTTTGTTCAAATAATGGCCATCGTAATTTTTGCATAATTCCGTATTTGAATAATATTAACTACCGTTAGCACAATGGCCGTTATAATTATTCAAATGACAATGAGTTTTAAATTTATTCCAAACGTGGAACCATTTCAGCCACTTAATAACTCTATCTTTAAAGAGAGATACATCCTATTTTATGTAAATTTTCTAATAAATTGATTGCATGTAAAAATATAATGTACATAAGGGGATATTTTTAAAATATTTGTTAGGAAATTGTTTCATGAAACTTGGGCATTTAAATATGAATTATGAATTTGACATATTTATATTAAATATCTGCCCTTTAATTGTTTTTAATTTTTTTTTTTTTAGACATATTTGTTTAAAAATCTTTGAATATTTCCTTTTAATGTTTAAATATGTACTAAATTTTTATAAATTGCGAATTTCATTGAACATTCTTCTTTAATGTTGATTGTTTGATAATAAAATGAAAAAATAATACCCTTCTCTCTTCTTCCTTATAATTATTATACTGTATATAATTATTAATACTGTATTATAAAGTATGGCTCTCGAATAATATTATAAATTTATGAAGATAACAGTAAAAAATATATAGCAGATACATCAAGTATAATTGGAGAATTGATAAATTACTAAACCTATTAATAATTTCCTTGTACAAATAAACATGAATACTACAACAATATTATAGTACTATAGTAGCAGCATATAAGCTGGTTAATAATTTTATCAGTATAAATAGCAAATTAATTGAATGTATTAAACTATTATTCGTAACACGTTACAAGCACAATCAATAAGAAATTATATTTCAATTATATTATGAATCGACACACCCTCGATAAATTTAACGATAAGAAATGTAGAAACTTTAAAATCAAACAGGAAACGAAACTACCTCTATTCAAAAAGTAGATTAACTATTAGTTTGTCCGAAATGTTTCTTTCGTTTCATAAGGTGATAATAGGTGAACAACAATTTCTATTTTATATTATTTTATTGAATTAGGTGTGATCCATTTCGTTCTATTTCTATTATTATGTTCTTGCATAATTCAATAAACTAATATAAAACAAAAAAAATTGTGCGTGTATTATTTCCTTATAAAACGAAAGGAACTTTACAGACAACCTAATACTAAATGTACATATTAAATAACTTGTTTCATTTTGGAATTCTCTATTCCTACTTCTTCAAGAAATATCGCATATCAGAATTCTCAATAGAATAAGGAACTGGAAAATTCAAAAACCAGACAAAATACAAAAATATATCATTATTCAAATTATAAGAACTTAACTACTATGTTAAATATCTCGTCCTCTCATTTTCTAATTCCTCGATATACCTTAAATGAAGATTCTATCCACATAAAAAGATATCACACGTCAATAATTTCAATAAATTTCACCATGACAAATATAAAAACCTTTACAACCAAACAAGAAACGAAATGAATCTTTTATCTCTATAATACAAACTGTATTTTCAAGGTTTCAATCAAAAATGGTCTAACACGAAGTTTAAGCGAATACATCAACGATACCTTTCTTACCATTAAAACAGTTCCATTTGGAACCATTTAATACAATTTCCCTATGAAAACCCTTTTAAAGGAATACAATTAAGCTACCCCTGAAACGGAGTGTTACGCGTTGTTTCATCAAAGCTGTTCAGCGTTATCTACTCGAAAGCCGGTGCTCACAAAAATTCCCATTTTTTCCCCCTCCTATCAGAGATTTTATCTGTATGCCATTCTTTAAATGGAGCTATTTAAAAGTTCCTGCGTTTAACAGTGGTAATTTTGTTTCCACGATTCAAACGAATAGCAAAGTTTTCACGAGGGAAAGCGTGTTTTTTTTTTATCCGCGAAACAGCCTAAAAACGCAATATGTCAACCGTGTCACGGTCACGCGTTATGCCGTGACGATTACAAAGCAAAATTGTCACTGCTATATTAAGTACACCTCTTATGCGGTATTATATATATATATATATTTATATTTATTTATTATAATAGTTATAATAATAAATAATATTATATTATTATAAAATAAAAATAATATTATAATAATTATATATATATAATATATATAAGGATTATATTATAAATATAATGAGATAAGATTCACATATCGATAACATTTCATCGAGATAAATATATTTGTTGAGTATTAACCTTTGACTGGTCAGGAGCCTTGGAATCACGCGATGTTTATGAGATCCCATATGAAATACACATAATCTATTTTATTATTATTACTATACCGGGCGTTTGTAATGACTTCTATGTAAAAATGTTATGTTTTTTAAATTAAAAATGAAACGTAATATACTATTTTTATTTTTATATTGTAAACACAAACCAGAACATGAAAAAGTATTTTCTTGGTAACAATAAGCAAGAGCAATGCAAGTTTCGTTGCTTCTTCGCGTGTCTATTGTCGTGGAGCTTGTAATTCCGAAGCAAATTTTCAACTGTCTCATAACTACACCGCTAGAATGCACAACGAAACTCAGCTATACGAAAGTACAAAATTCGCACGATTGAAATAACAATACTATGAACTTTGAAATTGCCTGCGGTTTGTTAAACCCCATGTGTCCAATCGAGGATTGTAGTAATTAATGTTCGCGTTGTAATTAGTATTTTGTGGGCTGTCCACAAAATATTTCCTCTTGACTGTGTACACTAACTTACAATAGTATTTGCACACTTACCAAAACTTTTACATTATACGTGTTATACTTGTAGAAAATATTTTGAAATTTCATTAGCATTGTAATGAGACACGACTAGCATGACTATAAAATTGGAAATCAATATACAAATGTATATGGAAATTACAAGAGATTTATTGCTAACATATATTTAGTAGAAAATTAATACATAGCATGAATAATCTTCTCAAGTACATAAGTATTAAGTATATAAGCGTTAAGCATCCGGAATACGACTTTTCACGAACTCGATTGTTATTATGTGTCTTTCAGTTCCTGGCCTGGTTTCTAATTGTTTTGGATTTCAGTTTGTAGAAAGATAATCTAAACGACATTTAGAAAATAATTTATTATATATTATAATATTCATCAGGTTGAGTATAATCAAATATGGATATTGCCTTTTACGTTTCCTTAGTCATTAAAGCAAAAGGTTTATCTACTTTTATTTCGTAGGAATATTACCTGTATGATATTTATCGAGCGAGCAATTTTGATAAATGTTGCAGATAACCTTCAGCAATGTCTACACATCTCGTTTTAATCTTTACAATTATTAATTTATGATTACCATAGTTTACTTGTGCCGCTTTGCGACTTTAATAATCTTTAATTATGTCATATTTGATGTCTATACGAAACATTACTCTCATGTAATAACATAGCATCGCTGTGTGAACAATTATGCCGTTAGATCCACGCTACATAAACCGTACACACACGTACATACATACATATGTATGTTGCAGTTATGATTAAATCTGCATAGGCTATCTTTGTCTTCAAAGGAGAATATCTTCATCTGAAAATGCAAGTTGGGAGCTTAGAATGTTAAACTATTCATATTATAAATCATTCGAGGCGATCGTAACTTGACACATATACGAGCTGGAGAATAATAAATAATTGATAAATATGGAGTTAGTACGATTACTTCAACGAACCAATAACTTGAAATATTCAAATATTTCAAAATTCAATCTGTGTATTTGCTATAAATAAAAATATCAATTCTTCTGTCATTTATAGTTATATAATAAGGAACATCATTAACTGATATTGTTTTCTCTTTACATAAGAATTATATAACTGTAAAGTGTTAAATACAGCTCTTTGTCTTACACAATAATTTTTTATTGACATCAGCTAATTGAAATTATTCATTGGAATATTTTATGATATTCACTGTTGTATTCGAATATTCGATAACAGCTACTTAATTTTAAACATATACATACAGTGAGGGACAAAGGTATTCGCACAGCCTTCAAAACAAATTCCAAAAAATAGCAATTGGTCATAATCGTGAAGAAAATAGCAAAGCTCGCTGTTTACAACTGTTTACCTGAGTCAGTGGTGAAAAATTGAACAACATCTTTTAAAGATTTATACCAGTTATATACCTGCGTGCTAAAAATTTCATCGAAATCGGTTAAAGTTGCTATGAGCCACACAAACGATTAAAAATGAAAAAACGATTAAGAACTTTCGACCTAAAATCTCAAGATTCTTACATCTTTCGACGCTTGTCCCTTGTTTCCGCATCAGTCGATATAGATACAGTTTTCAGCATATGCAGTGTGTCTGGTTCATCTTGAATATTTCGTTGAAATATTTCGAAAATCGTCAATGACACAAAGAAATGTTTCTTACAAAAGTTACACGATATCGAGGAGGATGTACTATATACACTTGTACATTTGGCGTCGTTGAAACTTTGAAACTTGCTGTGAACGACGTGTTAAAATGTTTAAATGTAGTGAAAATTTAAACAACACATTGTGAAGGCAGTTATACATACATGTACAATGTGTCCAATTTATGTCAAATCGCTTAAAATATCTCGAAAACATGAATAGGAAATGGGTAGGAAAAAATATCTCAGACAAAAATTGCATAACACGGAGGAAACAAATGCTCTCGTATGTTTGAGCTTTCGGCAACCATGAAACTTTCTGTGAAGCTGACATTACAATTTTTAAATAGAGACTTCTTGTAGCAGACAGTCAGACATTTTTAAAATAGAAGAAACTTATGTATCGTCATATAAATCTTCAAATCTCACAGAGCGATTCAAGAAATTACCCAAAACTGCTGCCAACTCTCTGATCGTTCTTGACATACTAGAAAAACGTAACTTTGTGTTTTGGCAACGCGATATCAGCAATAAAATTATGAAAAGCAGCTGTATGTGTCCGTATGGCGTACATCGGATAATACGCTAATACCAGCGACACATCGAATTTAAAAGTTCACATACCGCTAGCGGATGATGCGAAAGACACGATAAAACATGGAGGTCTCTATTAAAAAGTTATAATGTCACCGTCACAGAAAGTTCCAAGGTCGCCGCAAAACCAAACACGCAAGAGCACAGTACGTTTCCCCTATGTCATGCCATATTTGTCAGAAACATTTTTTCGTATCATTCGTGTTTTTTAAGATATTTGAGCGGTACGAGTTAAACCCGACACACTGTACATATACGTATAAAACTGACATGAATCTTCCAAATGTGTCGTTTAAATTTTCATTACAGACCCACGCGAGGAAGTTACTTTCGAGAAGCTACTTTTACTTTTTATCTCACGATCCCGACCAACTCTAGTTATCTGACAAAATTTTCTACACGCTATTTAGTAAACTAATCCTTCCAACTTCTTATTATTAGGTTGTTCAAAAAGTATTTTTCGGTATTATGAGCAAATAATAGACGCACAACGTTTTTTGTTTTATATTATTTTCTCAAATTACGTACCATCCATTTTGTTCTGTCGAGACAAACATCGCGACATTTCACAGACTTGGTTTCACGTTTGTACGAAGGTGCATTGTCGTAAGAAACACATTTGCGAAAGAAAAACACTTTCCGGACAACCTAATACATCGCGTTTCTGTATTTTTCCGATAACATCCGAGTTCGCACGGGATGATATATTAATTATGACCACATCTTTGCAAGATTTCGCAAACATCGCAACAGTGCAGCGTGGTAATGCCTGTTCACGCAGATCAGAATAAGCTCATTTTTGCACGTGCGCCTCGTACGGCGTGGTAGGTAGGCGAAATGCATTGAGCGCACCGTCGCCCATGCGTTTTTCATGAGCTTGTCCAGGAATGTGTAAATTCGGCGATTCTAAAGGTACTGCAACGTCGTTATCGATTGAGGTTCGAGTTGAGAGAGTCTTTAAAAAGTGTTCGGTCAGTCTTAGAGTAGAGGAGTCACGGACTAACTGTCGACGAGTTCTACGACGAGAGTCTTTCAGTCGAAGTTAATCAGTTTATAAGTTGATTGTTGTTGAAAGTTCACTGATAAGTCGATGAAGCGAGTTCAAAATCGCAAGCCTCCTACTATGAATTGCTCGCGTTTCGTACAAGTCTCGCGCGTGCGATCGACATCCTACTAAGGCAATAGGCCACAGTCTGTAAGATAGAATGGAGCATCATCCGGTGGCAGTAAATTTCGGATAGTGTGGAAGTGAGTGTTCACAAGCCGAGGTCATCAGTGCATATTGTAACCTATTGCGAAACTTCGATTATCCGATACGTGACAAGTGCATGGAACGAAATCGTGAGCGTGAGTGTTTGGGTGAAAAGCGATAACGTAGAATGGACAGCATTCATCGCGAGTCTTAGCCCAAGATATCTATAGAAATCTACCAAGAAATCTATATCTATAATATCTATAATATCTACAATATTTATAACCTCTTAATGTGTATAATATCTACAATATTTACAATATCTATGGTATCTATATATTTATAAATCTTACGAATAAAGTTGTATTCGATTCTCTTAGATCGAAATATCTCCCTCTTTTCTTTCTTACCCTCCCATATTAGTATATTTCAGGTAAGTAATTTAGAATGAACGAGACCTGTATCAGACCGACAAAGGTCGGACCCACGATAAAAATAAATATAAAGCTCGGGCGCTTTTTGCTCTGCCATTGGATTGTCGCGTGCTCGCTACCGTAACTGCTGTGCTTGCGCCAGCGCGTCACAACCGAATTGCTGGCAGCGGATACCCCGAAATACCTCGACCTTGCCATATTTATTTTGGAATACTTCAATCTTCCTAAATTTCAGTTCTTTAGGTAATTATTTAAAGATCAGCGATGTTATTGATTTCGATGATTTTTGAAGATTTTATAGAAGTTCGTATTCTATACAGCTTTTTCATATATATATATGTCGGGTTTGAGTTGTTGGAACTTTGGTTTGGGGCGTGTAAAGAATCTGCGCCTGGGTCATTCATCGTCGTTGTACAATCGATGATGTCGTTTATTGTCACAAATACAAGATCAACTACTGGACTCAACAATCGAACGATAACGACAATGATCGTGGAGTCGGTATAGCGAATCCACGGTCCACGGGATAACTGATCTACTTCGCTTCAAGATCTCACTCGCACTTCACTTACTCCTCGTGATACCTGTCCCTCGATGTACTACTCACACACTAGGTCTCTGGCTGGTAAGACTCCAAGCAAGAGAATCCCCCCTCGATGCCGAGCACAGCTGTATATGGTGCCCTCACGGCACCAGGTCATCGGATTATTCGGAGACAATCTCATAACGGGCGACAGGTATACGGGCTGTTAGAACAAAGGCTACCTGCCAATTGTGTACGATGCGTCACCCTCTGGCGACCATCCGTATATCGTTAACTACGGGACTGTTAGGTCGTTTATTGCCAAATATCGGTACGGCCAATTCATTGACGGCTGGCTATGCAATTCCACGTCTCCGTTAGGTGGAACATTCATCCCGTGACTGCGGCTACGTTAGGCAACTAGTTGTCGCCTCGAGCCCAAGCTCATTATCGCAGATCTCGGACAATTATAGTCGGGTTGCTTATAAGATTAAAGTGTTACGGATATTCCTAAGAATTCCAGGCCCGGTGTACTTTCATCTCCGACATATATATATATTTTTATTTTTTTAAATTATAATATATATTTTTTCTAATTGTTTTTATTTATATATATAATATGATTTGTAATATATGATTATATCATATAATCCCTGCTCGGTCTTAGTATCCCAGCTATTTGTGAAAATATTTTCGACATATGTAGTTTGATGTACGTTGGATGTCGCTTACGTGTGGTTTAGGCTTCTGCGGGCATAATATATGCATAATTATGAACAATATAATTATATCACACGCTCGTGCCGCGATGTTTATACTATATGTCACGTTTCAGTTTGTAAATACAGAGAAGAAAGAAAACACATAGATGAGAAAGAAATGCAACTTATCTTAGCTATTCGAGAGCATTACCTTAGCTATTCGAGGAAGATGAGAGGCGATTTATGGTTACATTTATTGCTGCAGTTAATGTTGTCCGACCGCCTCACGACTGCCGGATTAAAGTATCTGATTTGAACCTAACCCTATGTAAATCATGAAGCTGGTTAGTAATTAAATAAGTTGTTATCTGATTTCAATCAATTTATGTCCATGTTTAACTCCAGTTTCAAGTCAAATAAAAAGTCTTGATGATCTGTATTGGGTTAGGTTTGGGTTGAATATTTTATTCCGGCTGCCATGAGACCATAAAATCTACTATACGCATTGATAACTAAATAATAATTATGTAGGATTTTTTTATTTATTTAAAATGGATAAACAGGAAACAATGGTTATTTAACGTGAACTAAATACAGTAATGTGCTATAACTAAAACAACTAAATAGTTAAATTACAACTCTGGTCACCACGGTTTTAACGCTCTCTTTCACGCGGACCATCCTCCTCGACAACGCTGACAACACTCTCTCACGACGCTGACAACACTCTCTCACGACGCTGATAACACTCTCTGACAACGCTGACCACACTCTCTGACTTCTCAACTCACAACTACCTGTTAATTCGTCTTTCTCCCTTAAGCATCCCTTTGTCTTTTTTTCATCGCCCCACCACGTACGTGTTCCGCAACCGTCCACGGCCATAGTCACGTAGGCTGTTTTTCCGCGTAACTATTCGACCGAACGACTGACGAAACATTGATGGGCCGCTCGGACATTAAAGTTTTCAGACCCTTTTGGCCTGTCGGCACTTAGGCTCTCTCGCATCATTGTTTATGGTTCACCTGATATTTCTTAGACAATCTATTCACGATACTACAATTATAACTAAAAATTCTCTTGACGTTCCCTATATTTACAAATTAAAACTTGAGATTATAAACTCATCACGACCCAGGCATGTAATACGAACATGTTTGTAGATAAGTTAGGCGGCATCCAACGCACATTACAGTAAAACTGTCAAAAACATTTTCATGAATATCTGGAAAACTAAGGCTTCTGTGTAATGTTAATGTTCCCCGGATTGAGATGAAAAATTGCGTTCCCTTACCGGTAAAATAGTAGATATTGGCTGTGTGCAAAAAGAATCGCTATTAGACAGTAACAATATTGTATTAGGAACCGGAAAGGGCCCACATGTACATAAACACTTCGATGAACTAAAATAATTTAGCTATAGGAGCTATTTAGCTATACGAGCGCGTAACAAAATACAAATACGTAATTAAATAGCAATAGATCGCGTTTAGATATGTATAGTAGTCAGATTCCGTGATACTCATAATGTCCCTGAGACGACGCAAACACCCTTCTTGAAGACCGGAAACCACTGGAACCGACTAAGATTGGACCATGGAAATAGGGCACCTCTTAACGTTCCTTTTCTACAGCATCTGCGTGAGAGCAGAGATGTTAATGGCTGCAAATACATATAGTCTACCACCGACTGATAAACAATCGGGAGTGTATTACGAAACGGTGACATTATTATGACTTCAGAGAGCACAATCGAAATTATCGGAATAGCTGGGAAGGAAAAGAGCAAAAATGAGATCAAAGATCAGCATTCAGGGATTAAGAGAATTCTCGAGAATAGAAACATCAAATATTAAATTTCTTTTGGAAATTGGATTAGTACGTTCTGAAAACCTAGCTTAAGTGGTTAGCGCGGAGCTACTACGTTATAAGGACAAGGTGTTATTTATACGTCCTTTATTACTGGTTAGGATTACTTATAACCTACATAAAGTGCATTCCTGGTTAGTATTGCAAAAATTAAAGGACACAGAGTTGGATTTGATCAGCAACGGTGACTCCCAACAGGATATTGCAATATTCCGAATGAGCTCCAGACCCCGGAATTCTCTTATATGAAGCTTTTGAAAATAGATGTTAAGTCTATGATCTTTTGTAAGAAACGAATAATATTAGTTTAACTGTTATATTAATTTAACTTGTAATAAGCAACATTAGTTTGTATACCTAACGTTATTAGTATTTTTTAAACGCTCAAAACAATATTCGATAGAACATGCATTAAGGGACACTAAAATTTTATATAGACTAAACTGTAGTTAAATTCCATTAACTTTACTGTAATGTAATAAATTTTATAATGCAACATAACAGTAAACATGTAATAAGTTTTATAATGCAACTTTTTAAAATGTCTTCTTAAGTTTAATATGTAAGTTTAAGTTTAATATGTATATAGTATATAAGAATATATAGATTATTATCTGTAAAATATAATCATACCATTAATCAAAAAAATTGACTGTACAATATTTTAGAATGGAACAAACATTCTATTTTCTTTCAGTAAATACTGTAAATTCCCAAAATCCTAGCTCTTGTAGCAGCCTGTATATTCAATTTACTTCTATACAACACAGACAATAATAATCTATGTTGATCTCTGACATATTTCGATATTACAAAGCAAGACCTTAATCTGCCTATAACCGATTTGTTTGTTCTGATATTCGTGTCGAGAAAATTAAACAAAATATTTAATTAAGATAACAGAAAAACGTAGACGCGTTACGATGAATACTTAGTCGTTGCAAATCCGTTCATTTGACGTTCAATACAGGCGCACATTTGCCTAATGGAATGCAAACTTGTCCATTCTGGAACACGCTAAGACGTAAGACGACTCGTGACACGTGACAAATTTAATTTGGCTTTACCTTATAGCCAAGTGCTTTCTTTTCAGCCGGCTCGCGGCTAATTCTGCTAGGAACGAAAAACATTGTCCCGACATTGTCTCCTACTTACCATTACTATTTCCTTAGCTTACACAATGAAACGCGTTACACCAGCTTTTCGTGCCGAATACATAAAAACCTTTTTGTTTTTAAAACTTTCATTTGGAGACCACATGGAAAAAGTATGATAAGTCCATCTTCGTTGTTATTTTTGATTTTTATGTCATTCGATGACAGAAGAGAAGAATTTTACGATATGAAATATTATATATAATATTATATAATATTAATATTATAATATTATAATTTATATATAATGTGTGCTTCGTTTGCACTACATGTCATATATTTTATATAAACTCAAAGTACAGTTAACTTTCTTTAGGCATATTCTAATGTTAATTATTTTTGATATCTTTTCATTAAACTACTTTACAATTAGTTCTTTTAACGAATTTTCTAAACTCAAATATAGTGAATTTATATCATTATTTTGTTATAATTAGAATCAACGAAGATCAAGAGTTAAGAGATCGAGAATTTTGCAGAATATTATGTAAACATAGTCTATCTGAGAATAAATTGAAAAATATGATAATATAATATAATAAATAGAATAATAGAAATAAACTAAAAAGAAAATGATTTTTATATAAAATTGTGTTTTCAAACGAAAAATCTAGTTGCAATTGCATAAATCAATAAAATATTAACAGAATAATAATTTTCATTGATGATCTGTTTTTTCTTATTTCCGACATTTAAATTTTGTTCCATATTTCATATGATCTTATAATTTAACAGTACCAAAATTATTGTCTCAACTCACTCAAATCGTTCATCATAAATTAACGGAAATCAAATATGGCTTCTAATTGCTTCTGATTAAATACCGCAGCTAATATTCTTCCTCTTAGTTTATGTACATACTCGGAAACTTCCAACCTTGTTTCAATAACTCTACCAATCTTACTTAGCAACTTGTAATTTATAACTGCCCTTCTATTTATCACCCAGAACTTAGAGAACATTCTGTTTATGTATTTCTAACAAAATCAATATTGAACTAGTTGTCTTTCATTAAAGTTCTATATTAATTCCTTAAATTAGTTTCTTCAGCATTTAAATATTACATATGCTGATTTATTTGATGATAAATTTTCTTAAAATTTAAATCGAAAAGGAACACAAAATATAAAATTAAATTAATATACATTACTTAAATAGCGTTTCACAAATTTTTAAGTACTCTTTCCTAATTCCTTAAACTTTCATGTCTGACCCGACATCAATCTTTTCACCGATACTCGTATTTCGAGCGTAATTTAATATTTTCCATTACAAATTTTTTATTACAAAAAAATAAAGAGTATGAAATGTTGAGATTCCTATATTACACAAATTAAATTCCTTTGAGAAGTCGTAAAATTCACTCTGAACTAGCCCCGAGCATTCCACACGAAATTCACAACGTCTAATTAAGATCTCTACTCACACGGGTGCATATTTTAAACCCACGTATTCCGCTTAATTTGAACAATTAATCGCGCTAAAGTACTACACTGCTTGTTTTAAACAATGTAATTGATCAACTTCTAAACTACTAAGGAAAAACATATAAATTGTACAGTGGATATTGAAAAATATTTTTTTCAAAATACGTCTGGAAAATTCCTCCCTCTAATCTCTAAATTTTACACAGCCTCCAGCTGATACGCAAAACAAGTTTTCAGGTAGTACAATTAATAAAATTCTAAAAGGCATAAACAAAGAAATCATGCAAACTATACACAATGTTCAATAAAGTATTGGACTGTCCGAAAAATTCGCAGCGTTTTTTAGTAGATGTCAGCGTTAAGACTTTTTATAGTTAAATACTACTTATAAAGTTACGATATCTACGGCTGTTGTTTTAAATCCTTAAAGCTATTACTAGGTTGTCCGAAAAGTTTCTTTCGTTTTATAAAGAAATAATAGACGTACAATGTCTTTTGTTTTATATTAGTTTATTGAATTATGTACGAACATAATAATAGAAATAGAACGAAATGGATCACACCTAATTCAATTTCAAACAGAAATTGTTGTTCATCTATTATCACTTTATGAAACGAAAGAAACATTTCGGACAACCTAATAAATATATTTAATGATCGAATTACTTATTGAAGAGCGTGTAAAGGTAAAAATACCGCCCAAAGCCAAGAAAAGATTTATTCAATTTATGGAAATGATGCGATTAATGAAAGTACTTTTGAAAAAAATGGCTTTCATTCAATTTGAATCTGGTAATTTTTGTTTTGAGAACACAGAACGATCCGATATACAATCTATAATTAATGGTATCGATACTACGATGTTAGTTGAAAACAATCAAGACTACTACTACAAGAGAGAGAGAGAGAAAGAGAGAGAGAGAGAGAGAAAGAGAGAGAGAGAGAGAGCGCAGCTATATTGAAAATATCAAATATTTACGGTAGTTGGCCATCTAAGAAGAGTTGGAATCATTAGATCGGTCGTTACCATGTCTCTGGTTGCTATCCGCTCGACTGACAAACGCTACGAACTTTCTGGATAACTCCGGATTAATTTATAATTCATTTTTTAAAATTTATTTATAATTATTATTTTTTATTTTAATTAATTATATTTATTTGTTTAATTTATTTATAATTAATTCCTCGCAAACTTTCTAAATTAGGCAAACGAAACTTGCCGTAAGTTTTTCTCGGACATTCTACGCGAAATTAACAGCTGCTAATTAAATGTTTGTTTAATCAATTAATCGCGCCAACACCGTTTGTATCAGACAATACGGCCGAGTTACAAAGGACACGCTGTGCTAATTACAAGAAAGAGAAGAAGAAGGGGCAATAGACATAGTCGCGATCAAAAGTATTCTGCAATTCCGACGAGATTGAAAACCGCTGCTCCAGAGACCGCTAATTAGGCTACCGAGCAAATAAGAAGGAGACCTTCGTTGCACTAATAACGAAACCGAGAAAAAAAGCATCTGTAAATGCAAATTCTCCGCACTTCTACCAGCGCAGCGCGGGAAACCAAGTGAGATTCGTGAAACTTTCGCTACGAAACTCTGGAGCGACCACATACATACAACATACGTACTTTCGTTGTTCCCCTCGGAACGAAAATTTGACGTACACCAGCTTTTATCTCGCGCGGGAAACTCTTAGTCGTAAAGTGAATTTCAAATCGCCCGCCATAATCCACGACGTACGTACAGGTTTCAGTACGCTCTTGCGTACCCAACGTACTCACACTAGCAACTGTATAGATATAAATCGTAGGCGAGTCGCGAGGGCTATAAAAATTAATTATGCAGCTGGGGCGAGCGCGCTGTTAATTTTACGCCAACTATTTTAATCTTCCTGATTTCGTCATTAATACCAGCAGCGCGATACGTGCTGCTACGTTTTGCTGAATTATGTGCTTCCGTGTGATTCAGTTTCTGATTTCGCTTTTGAATTATGAAGTTGGAAATGGTTCTCGTGTCTTATCTTTTTCCCCTTTTCTTTTAGATAAGTAAAATGTATCCCTTTCTTTTTTTTTTTTTTTTTTTTCTAATGTGGACAGTTATTGGAATTGTGTAATAACATTTATATTACATTATATAAAACTTACATAACGAATCAATTTTTACTAGCTACATCTTCACCAAATTTAAAGAAGAAAATTCAATTAAAAAATCTTTTGTCTACTTTGGAGAATTGTTGAAGCGTTTAGAATTTTAATAATTTACTTGGAACCGTACGAATAAATTAGAGAAGAAAGTATGTCGAGGAATTTTCTACTGTAATTCGGTTAGTTCTTATACAAAAGTTTTTGAGAATTAGAAGTCGTAGTCCGTATTGCAAATACTATATATCGATGTAAGGATTTGTTCGAAAATGTATAGAAAAATAGGAATACGTGAATATAAAAAAACTAATTTTATCTATGTAGAACACACAAAGTATTGAAAATAATCAAACGTTAACAGAATTTATTAATGTAACAAACCCAAGTTTATTTCAATTATTTATTTCCTACTAACCTAGTATTATACTAAAATATAATTCAGAAGAACTACGTCTTCCATAGCAAAATTTCTTTTTTAAGATTTTTTCGATATAAAAACATCTTTTTTGTAATACATACGAAGGTGATGCATTCAGCATTATAAAATGTATATCTAGCAATAAGCAGTTCGTACATAACTCTAATAATTCTAAGAATAATAATAGCGGTATTAAAGCATCAAAGTATAAGAATACATATGTAGCAGTAAATAATTCTTTACGAAAATTAAAGCCGCCAACGATCTCTCTCTCTCTCTCTCTCCCTCTCTCTGTATATATATATATAGGTTGTCCGAAATGTTTCTTTCGTTTCATAAGGTGATAGTAGATGAACAACAATTTCTGTTTTATATTATTTTATTGAACGAGGTATGATCCATTTCGTTATATTTCTGTTATTACATTCGTGCATGATTCAATAAACTAATATAAAACAAAAAACATTGTGCGTCTATTATTTCCTTATAAAACGAAAGAAACTTTTCGGACAACCTAATATATAGCTATTTCTTCAAAAACGACTCAAACGATTCTAAAACAAAATACACAACGCAGAAAGCACCATTGCGAAATTTAACTTGTAGAAAAAGTAATAAACCAGTCACTCTAACTACTTTATAATTTCCAACGTTAAGGCATTATATATCCACAAGGATTTTCATACACAGTGAAATAAATGAAAAAGAGGAATACGAGTTTCTAAAAGCATTTGCACAGGTAAAGCGAAAGTTTCTGGTTAATAAACATTTCGTTTTTCTTTAACCGAGGCAGACGCAGCCATATACAAGTTCACTGATATAGAATGAATAAATGATTCAGCTCTTTCGCCAGTGGTAATTATGGCGTTAATAAGCGAAAGTCACAGCCATCCTCAAGCCGCTTCATTTGCCTGGCATTACGGCATTACAGCGTCAGCTCCTGCTCAATAGTATATTAAGCGTCGATTTATTTCACTGGAAGACGAAATCAACGCCAGCCTCTATTCATCTTGATAACGGCCTGACGTATCGTTCACCTTTTCATTATTGCAACGATCTCTACATTTCCCTCATTGTTCTACATTTCCCCTTTAGTTCTTGGTCGCGTGGCAGACGAGCACGTTGGCTCTTTTCGCGATAAGGAAGATGAATTCAACTAGTCCCCCGTTCTTCTTATTCGCCATTCGTCTTCAGCTTTTTTCGTTCTTTCAATCTTCCGAACTCTAGTGAAATCAATTCTAAGTCAATTTGAACAACGATTCGCTGATACCATCGGTGAATCTTCAAATGATAAGTTATAAGTAAACTGAGAATCGGTACGCGTTTGTGGGTAATTTAAGTGTAGAAAAATGTACGAGGTACATGTAACACGCAAAAATATATAGAATATTATATAAAGTTCCTTATTATAAATGAAAAGGTATTTGTTATAGTATTTAAACTTATAGTTATAGTATTTAAACTAATTTATTTCTATATATAATACTAGATAAATAATAATAATGAGAATATAGTAATAACAGTAATATATTGGGTTGACAACTACGTGATTGTGAATTTTGTCATTAAGTGGTATTGACAAAATCCGCAATCACGTAGTTGCCAACTCAATAATTCTAAATAATACATTCTTGCATTAAAGAACTAATTTCAATAAATACAAGAAAACAGTTTCGTTCAAGTTGCACTTGCAATGGGAATATTGTAGAAAGGTTGCTATGGCAGCTTCGAAAAGAACTTTCAAATGACCTAGAACATGAATTCTAATTCCTAACAGGGTGAAATTTAATGCGCACTTGACACGTATGTACACATTAAAGAAAGATGAAGGTACTGTGGTATGACTAACGAATAATGTTTCTTGAAAGCTTTGTGGACAATCGTTTTGGGATTTGCAACTGCTACTTATAGTCAGGCATTTAGGAGAATCGTCCATTACAGAAAATAGGTCATAAGGGGTTATGCCCCTGGCTAATACTACGCGACTAATGCTATGACAGGATTTGTAGTTTGTGATATGTGTATCATTAGTTATAGATACTATCTAAAGATTCTAGTAATTCGTGACTCCCAAAGCTCTAATCATAAAGTAATGTTTCTTAATTGATATATCAGAACAAATAAATTTTATTCGTCTACATTGTACGTAAATTTGAATTTCAAAATGTTACATTACAGGCAAATAGTTAATATTTAGGTCGACAATAAATGTATTGTACATAGCTTATGCGATATATTTATTGATGAGTTGTATTGATGAGTTGTATTGATGAGTTGTATTAATGAGAAATTATTTCTATTAGCCGATTCGTTTAAATTTTCCTAGTTACAGGATACACGGGTTCTATAAAAGGATTGGACAATATTTTGATAGACAATGTATAAACATGAAGAACAGCACGAACTTTCTGCAATACCTGATACTACATAATTTTTTTTTTTTAAAGCTACAGGATTCATAAGTATAAGATGGTACAAATTTGAATTTTAGATATATTAAAAATAATTGTCACATTGGTAACTTCTCACAAGCCTAACAGGTTAGCGAACAGAGAGTCTTGGAAAAAGAAGATTTTATATAACATAGACGGTTAATCATCACAAGAGCTAATAACATAAGCAATCAGAATTATTATTACTTAATTGTTATTACTCTAGTAATAGAATTATTATTAGATTTCTTACTATAAAGTTTCACAGCAAGAAAATTTGGTAACTTAAACGTATTATATGAACCTTATTCCTGACTTCAATCACAAGATTCATGCATCGATGAAGCATGGCAGAAATTATAGAAACTTAAACAGTACATTGCGTAAGCTCTATGAACTCTAAAATAAATAATAATGTTATCGTGTCTTTAGACTATAGTAAAATTGTATATAAATGGTTAAATACAGCGAAGCTTCGTGTAATCTTATTATTGCTTGACCATTTCGATAATTTCATAGTTTATTGCTAATTAAAGCACTTTATCACGGAGACGCCAACGAAATCAATACAGTTTCATTTGAATTTTAACGATGGAAAGGACGCGGAACGAAATTAAAGATTTGATCGAACGAATCGCGCCGGTATTTATTACGATTCAATAGAATTCCCGTTCGTTCTGAACAGCTTTACATTAAAGTTCAACGAAATCACGTGTACCATTCCTGTAAAAGCTATTTCCTGCTGAACGAAGCCACTTTTCCATCTCGGAAATCATCTGAGACCAATTTGGCCCCTAAACTCGATGTTGCTTTTTCAAACGTTCCGGAACCAGGAAATGCAGAAACGGCGCTTCGAGAAAAAAGGAATAGTGGGAAGACAGGAAGCAAATAATGGCGCGAGAACAGCTAAAACGGGGTATAATCAAAAAGATTTCTATCCTGCAATGAGAACGTTTTAAGGAAAAAAGTTTAGTCGAGGTCGATTTTTGAAAATGCTTCTCGATTGCTTGCGGCTAATATTGTAGTTTGTAAATATTCACGACACGTGTTAACTTATTGGTACCATTACACAAAATGTAGTGAACAGTATAAAGTGAAATATAGGAAAATATCAATTTTTTCTGTGCCAATTATTCCTATTATAATTTCCTTGTCGTTAAATATCTTTAATTATTAAATCACTGAATTTTTATAGTATCGTTTGTTGTTGCTTAAACAAATTTTCGTTTAATTTCTTTCCTTTATTAATCACAGAGAGATCATAAAATGACTGCTGTTCAAGTTAATCTTGTGTCTTTCTGTATGAAAATGAAAGAATTCTGTAGCATTTCAAATTTCTGTTCAGTACATGTCAACTTTTTTCCAACAAAATATTCATCACATTACACGATTGCTATAGATGTGTTTATAACGATACTATGAAAGAACTGTGTTTAGTTTAATTATATCACGAACTTGTGGAATCAGAACCTTTGTAGAACCGTTCCATTTTCGATTTCCATTCGATTGTAAGCCAGGACTTGGATCATTTTTCATAACAATTTGTTCTTAACAGGTACAGTGCATCAATATATAAAAAGGCGAAAAATTTCGCAAGAGCCATTTTTGATACGAGTTCTTCGATTATTTCATGGATCGATTTATAATTGAGTTACTATTAATTACTATGAAAAAGTGATACGTTAATTTTTGAAAAATAATATAAAATAATAATTATTAAATTAAGGAATTCTCGTTTTATCATATTTCATTTATTATATTTTTTAGTTCTTTTTGGAATCTTATATGTCGAAGTTATTATAAATTACGATCAAAAAGTAATATACTAATCTTGAAGAAGTAATTTTGCTTTAATATCTCGCATGACAAATATTTATTCTGAAAACCGAGTAATATGAATAAATCAAATAATTGGGAGTTTTAATTGTCGGCTGCAAGTGGAACGATATGGAAATACATTCGCCGGGTTACATGACAACACCCTAGAAAAAAATATTTTAATTTAAGATGTTCAGAAAGAATCGATTCGACTTTATTTTTGTAATCCCCCATTTGAATTGCATTCGCGATAATCAGTTATAAATGGGAGGTGAAATAAAATGAAAATATCATTATGTGCAATCAATGTGAAACTAAATACCAATTAACTAGTACGAAATAGAGGCGGATCTATGAATCGTATTTTAGTTTATCTATCTCTTGCACTGGTATTTTATCTAGCACATGCTAGTGCTATTTAGAATTTTTTATCTTTATTGTCGGAATCCTAACAAGAGAAATATTTTCTCTCTGTGTATAATATTTTTAAAAATTTATCGCAATTTTTATTTCATTTCGTTTTATTAAAAGCGTGAACGCAGGCAAAACTTTATGAAAATATAAGCTCGTAGGTGTGAATAAAAATATTTTAATTAAAACATTTCTCATCATTTAAAGTGAACGGTACAAAAATTTGTACAACTTAAATAAAGATATAAATAAATAAATATTGCAGTGATATAAATAGAAGTTCTTAAAAAATCTTTTATTTAAATAAAAGACCATTTTATCAAATGTTATATGTCCTATTTTATCAAACATTTCGATATAAACAAAATTTTATCGAAAGAATATTTATTTAAAATACAGATTCACTTTTGCTGTACAGTGAATACAAGTTGAAGTTTGTCTAATATTTTTATCTATGCGTTTATATCTTTTTATCGGTTGAGATATCTACGTTTCCTTCTGAAGAATGCTTGACATCTATAAATATTTTGAGATTTTTGATTAAAACAGCATGCAAAGCCTATTGCAGGTGCTTAAATTATGTCACGAGAATATTTCTATTGCAGCAACGAATTTTAGTTTAGAAATTTTAATTTTCACGTTTTATAATTATTTTACATAAAACATAAATATAACAAAACATATATAAATAATCAATATAACTCTATACGTAAATATTATCTGCATAAAAAGTTAAAATATTAAACTTCAAGTAGCGTGATGGTGGAAAATTCAAATTTTTTCTATATAACAATTATTTCTTATATTTTTCGTGATCTTATTAAATTAAAACAAATTTGATACATCGTACGATATAAATACATATGTGTGCATTTACATACATTGCCAACTCCAAAAGAATGAAGAAGGTTCTATACTTTACTTAATAATTTACGTTCTAAAACACATATAATGAGAACGAAATAACATATTTTATACGATAGATTAACAAAATAATTAGACAATAAAAGCACTGAAGAAAGCATTCGATTTATACCAAATACCAATAAATACCGTAATTCTTATGATTGGGAATGTATGTATATTATCAACAACGTACTATAAAACTTGTTCAGATATTTGAGCCAAACTTTATGTCACTAAAATTCCTTTTTCTAAATATTTTAACCATTTATATACCCAGAGTGTCCTGCATGATTGGAACAGAATCTATTTTTAAAACCAAATAGAAATTTCATAAGGTAAAATGAAATGGCACAGAGAATATGCTGGGTAACGTTTTGTTACGATTTTTTAAACAATCTAACAAAAAAATATTCTGAACAAAAATTAGTTAATATTAAGACTTTTATTCAAAATAGTTTTTTGTCAAATCGTCGAAGGAATCAACAAAATGTTCAATCAGTCAAAACTGTAGAATGAAAAATATTTTAGAATTAATTGGACGAATTACAGCTCTTTTTTCAAATGGAATTCCATACTTTCGTCCATGCCGATCAATAGATTGGATACTTAAGCAAACCTTTCGTCACAGTAGAAGAAACGGAACTTGAACAGAGATTAATCAACGTCACCTGCTAAGTATTATAACGAGTACTCTACTTTGAATATCTTATACACTTTTTGCCTATTACGTACATTTTGTGTATTTTTGCATTTCAAATTCGCTGGATTCATGTAAATACGCGATCTATCAATCAAGCTTACTTTTCATTCTCCACAAAATTGTACCGAAATTCAATTTTACGATTATCACAAAATTCCAAACCTGATAAATTAAAACAGATATAATTACACTCTCTATATACGTATCGCTATTGTATCTATAAAAATGCATAGAATTAATCTTAGAATTTTCATTTTTCCAGTATCGTTTCACTTTGTCCTACGGTGCGTTTTCCATTTCTTCCCAGCTTCAATAGCATATCTCATCCCGTGGGCGTTACTGCATGGGCCATCGCGTATACGTCTATCATCTGGGTGGCATCAGAATTTTTGACGAGCGCGTCCTTCACCCCGACGCGTCGCTAGCACGGAAACTCGAAACACAGGGAAAAGCAGGCTGCAATCGATATTCGTTTTAAGTAGCGGCTATATCAATGCCACGCGAACTGCTTCTTATTCGACTCTTTCGCTCCATCGTGAATCATTGTCCGACACGGTTATACCGGATGAAAGAGAGAAGCGAAAGAGCATATAAAACAGCTGGAGTGAGGTTAAGAGACGCGTGAGCCGTGTGCCATGCTAAAGGGGAAGAGGTAGAAGAGCACAAAATAAAAGGGAGGAATAAAAATAGGAGCGTGAGTAGCAACGGAAAGCAGTGACAGAGGCAGAAATCGATGGTCCAGGATGGCAAAGTTTTCCGTCTCAACTTTTCTTCCGCTTTGTACGAACAAAGAGCGACCGAGTATAAAGTTGAGCCCTTGCCATTAGTTCGAAAGTCTTTTGCCAGTTCCCTTTTGCCTCCAACAGGAAACGTTTGAGGATTATCGACCCCGCGAGCAACGTGCGAGTTCTCCAATGGAAAACCCACTCATTCACCGAACTCGCCCGATATCTCTTGCTTATTACTACCGTGGAAGAAGAAGGAGTGGACGAAGAAGTAAGAAGAAAAAGAGAAGGACGCCGAAGAAAGTTCCGATGGTCAGAAGGAGTAACTCGGTTGTCACGGATTGCCGACGGCCATTGAGACATTTTAATTTCCCCGAGGGTAAGCCGCGAACACCAAAGCACGATTTTAGGTCATAATCTGCGCCCTTTTATTCGTGATGATTGCGAACTTTATAGCGGAGATTAAAATGGTTTCCGGACCCGATGCAGAGGGGAACCTCGGGTTCACCTACGACCCCCAATACGCTCTCGCTCGTCCTTCTCGCTTTATCCTTTCAAAAGATCGAATGAGCCGAGATAGAGAGCGGTTTTCCAGGAAATTAAAATTTATTTAGTCGATTGCGTCGCAAAGAGGCTGCTATTGTCGTGTTTGTTTTATTTCAATGATATATTATCGATTGACTAGTATAATACGATGTCTGTGATAAAATACAATATTGATTTTGTTATAATCGAAGTTAATTAGTACCGGGAAAAGTTCAAATACTGAAATTCTTAGTTTCCTAATCGTCTTTCGGATTGATTTTTCAATCCATAAATCTACTTCGAAAGGTCACATGAAAGTGGCACGATACGAGTAAACGATATCATTTTCGAACATTTAGATGAACGTGTACTGTAATCTGTTAATAAAATTGATGAAAATGTTAAAACAGTTAGATTTAAATAAATGAATTAATGAGAAGTATTATCTTTCCCAACTGATCCTCGAACAACTTTTAAAATTATTATATATGTTTTCTATAAAATTATTCAGTGTAGTATATGTATATCTATATTACGATAATATCTTTAATTTCAAAAATGCTGAACTGTAAACTTCGCAATCAGGATCTTCGTAAATTGACTTTTCCACGAAATTTTGTTTCATAAATATAATCAACTCCGTAGTTCTGTTTAATTAGTTGTTAGCTTAAAATATTCACATTTGTTAGATCAGCGATGAGACAGAGGTAATCTACCTTCGATGTAAAATAACTTTGAGCTTTTATTAGGAAATTATAACATTCGATTAAAATTAATATGCTTCTAATATCAAAATATTATTATAATATCGCATGCACTCTTTCTTATTAATTCTAAAATCAAATAAAATTTTAATTTATGCGATTACTATTTTAACGACTGTATCGATGCGAGTATATTTATTTCAATATTAATTTCATAATTTTTCCTTTCTTTTCTACTATAATTAATTAGCTCAAGTGTGTACATATCAGTAGCGTCATCGTGTACAAACGGTGCATCGAAGTTTATATGTTTTACCTTTATAAGTGTACTTCCCCTTCTACATAAACTATATTTAGAAACTATGAATTAAAATCGCGATAAGCAATTCGCGTTATCGATTTTTTCTACATCTCACTACGGTATCGCTTTTTACAAGACACGTTGCACAGACGCCTGTACGTTGTCAGCGATTCTGACGTTATCGTTATCCAACTAACAAGTACCGTAAACGTTGGTGCAGCGTCACGTGTGCACACAGAACAATAATTTCGATATGCACGCTCGTTACAACAAACTGACATCGTATATTATTTATCACGTTTTAATATCGCAATCTTAATCTCGGTGCAGAATCAATGAACGCGAACCGTTAATGCAATGAATCATTTCTTAAATCACTTCGATCGTAACGACAAAATACTGGAACTCATTCAGAGAGAGAGAGAGAGAGGGAGGGAGAGAGAGAGAATAACCAAGAACTTCACGAACTTTTAATTTGTTAAATTGACTGGCAACGCTTGTTTCACTTAGATTCACAGTTAATCGACGAAGTATGTAAATTGCTGCGTCGAAAAAAATGTTCTTTGTGATCGTAGTTCACTGCGTACGATATATCACGCGCAGACAGGAAACTTTTATTGAATAACCGCTGAAAAATATGAATTATCGAATGTAATCACGATAAATGATTACGCGTTTATTCGGAGCGTTTGAGCAGTCAGTGAAAAAGAGTGCTGATCGATTGGAAACAATTTATCGTGCGAATTTTATTGAAAGCTTAGAAAAGCGAACGCATCTGCATCAATTTGTGACTTTTTCTACCATCAATCTTGTAATTTAGTATCCATTTCATCACCTTTTAGTATAATCGTATGTATGTTTTACTGAACTAAATTATTATTGCATTATACATATACATCGAAAGCAAACAAATATTTAACGTAAATCAACTCATTGTTACTATGGAAACTTGCAAAAAAAACTCTATTATATTGATCATTTATCGATTATTGAGGTGTGCTGAAGACAAAGAAGCATAAGCTCTTGAACATATTGATAAAAAGTTGAATTAAGTAAATATTTGTTGTATCGTCTATTATTGTTATTTCTGAATTGTTTTTATTAAACACATTTAGTATAATACATTTTAAACTGATTCTAAATGTATCTACATAGCATATTTAATGAACACATTTAGTTAATAAATCAATGGCCTATTCAAGATGAAACGTCCTAAAGGATGAAATAAAAAAAAAAGATGACAACCATTTACCGTTTATTATTTAATCATCACTTGAAATGACAAAAATTTGGTGGCGAATTTTCTGAGAAAATTATTTCCCTTAAATCTTGTTCCTCTATAAACTTATTATTAAAATATCGTAGCATATGCCCGTTATTAGAAAATTATAAAGAAGAAGTACGATGATTAAAATCTTCTATTTCCTATGAAAACCAGGCTTTTAAATTTACTACATCGTCGATCAAATTCGTATCACTGTACATTTGATCTTAGGATCGAGTATGTATCCTTTTTATCTTGAAAATTCAAAGACATTAATTGTCATTATTACATCTTTGATACTTCACAAAAACTTCATAGGTTTATTCTACAATATGAGATTTATATCTTCGAACCTAAGAGGTCGTTTCCTCCTCAACTTCATCCCGTTTCAACTGTTAAAATACTCTCTCATAGCCATCAAAGCGAATCGTCGTTAAATTAGAAAATCAATATGTTTATCCCATGTGACGCTTATTTATTTTATCGGGCATTCTGTGCCGAAATCACCGCTGTTTGCCTGTGGTCCCGACACAGTAGCGATTAAATACATATTCAAATCATCCGAAACGAACGGTCGTGCCACCACGATCGGTGATCAAATAAGGGTGAATTATTTTCCGTTTTTTCTTCCCTTTGCTAGGAATATCACCCTCTACTTCATTATCCGATCAATATTTGCATACGACTAACGACGAATAAAGCGGTTAACAAAACAGAAATAAATAGCGTTGATTGGTGAAAACGCTCCATCGAACGATAGTAAATAATTCGTTAAACGAATCGCGGCTCGGTTAATCGCGAGGACCTGCTCGCGTACCAGGTCCGAAACGGCCGAGCCAATTTTCTGCCGACATTTATTTCAAAGGTGCGGCTGTTAAATGCACAGGGTGTTTCCGAAAGTTGGTATCAAATTTCAGAAGCATGTAAGTAGTATGCTTTGAAACAGGTAGGCAAAGTCGTCTTAATAAACATGAGTCGAAACATCGTTAGTTCCGGAGTTATAAGACGCTTTCAGCCACGAGCCTGTAACATTACACGAGACTCTACTGCGTGAAAAAATCTTCGCGAACTGTAGGCAGTTAACAAATAAATAATACGTTCAACGACATGTAGAAGCAAATAAGAGAGATTGGGTTATTAAGAAACGATAACTTTCAAGATTGCGCAAGATCGAAATCAGTTCGTGCCATGTTACCGTATGGAGTAAATTATATCATAACCGATCGTCATTTTCTTATCACGCAATATATCCGAGTATTGGCTTGTTGGAAAATGTTGCTGCGAAATTAAATTTCAAAAGAAATTGGATACTCTATTAAACAATACGATGAATTTTAAAAAGAAACTTATTATTCCTTTCAGCAATGAGTTTCTTCGAAATCTTGAAGCATTCGGTTCCCCGTAATTAAAACGAAAGTTAGAATCAGTGTGAGTATGTTACATCCAATGAATGGAATTGAACATCCCAGCCGAAGTTCGATACTTTTAGTCTGCTTTTCACTTCCATACAAAGTTCGTAATTACCTTGATAAACACAAAACTTTCTAAATGCAAAACTAATTAACGAATTTCGGGCTATTCCCTTAAATTTCATTTTTCCACTGCATCAGACTCTTCTTATGCCATCAGAATCACGATTCGTTCGATCGTACCTTTCTACGCGACATTAACTGCCAAACAGGCCACAAATTTTTCCAACGGTCCAATGCGTAATATACTTTCCTTTTGCGAAACGTCTTGTAACTCCAAAATTAATGACAATTCCACCCCTTACGTTCGCTACGACCCTTCTCCTTGTTTCCACGAGTACTACACGCTCCTAACGTTTGGTAGCCAACTTTCCGAAACACCTTGTAGAGTATGAGATTCATATGGAGCAATGACGAAGTTTAATCAAGTGGATACAGATGGTCCTAATTGCGTACTTACTCCGATTTCCCCGTAATCCGGACGATCGGGCGCAGCCGGCAATCGATGTCCACTCCTGTGACCTCCTAGGGCCCCGGTGCCACCTACGCCCACGCCACGCCTCTCGTCGATCAGGAATATCTCCGTAAAGACGATCAAACCGAACACGGCGAAGAACATGACCACCAGCATGAACGACATGCTGGCTCGTTCCTTCAGAACGCCAGCGTTCGCCCGGCTCCCGCTGGAACCGCTCCTTCGGGAACCCATCCTCCAAAGCTTCTGTCGACATCATCAGAGAAATTGTCAGGTCGTTTAGGTCAGTGTATAGATCGATGGAGTGGAGGGACGAATTCGAGCGATTTGTAGGTCAGTGGTGTTCTCGAATTCGAGGATTCGTTTAGGTACATCATAAATTAAGGAAATGTTGCAAGCAAGTTACACACATATATATATATATTAGGTTGTCTGAAAAGTTTCTTTCGTTTAACGAAGGAATAATAGACGTACAATGTTTTTTGTTTTATATTATTTTGTCGAATTACGTACGATCCATTTTGTTCTGTTGAGATAAACACCGCGACATTTCACAGATTTGGTTTGTACGAAGGTTCACTGTTGTAAAAAACACGTTTGCGAAAGAAAGACACTTTTCGGACAACCTAATATATATTCATGTATATATGTACATATGGTAGATATGTACATGTTGGTAGATATGATTTTGTATGCAGTGGCTACAAAATGTATTTGTACGTCGTTGTAGCACTATTGTAGCACTTGCATAATAATTAATTAGATTAGGCTTCGTACCACTCGGTAACGCTCACGTGTAACATATACAAAAATTATTGTTATATGACATGCAAGAAATATATATTTCACCTGCTAGTTGAATGTTCTAAATTTCAAAACGAAAGACAACAACACAGCGTCCCAAGTAACGTCAAGACGACCCTAAATAAGAAGGAAGAAATAAAGCGACTCTTAGAGTTTCTAAAAGGAACACAAACATTTTTCAATTAATCTAGCTGCAGAGAAGTAACTGCATTCACCACAACCGATATGTTTTTTAGGTATTAAACTATGCTCACTGATACAATTTAAATATCGTACATATTTATGATTTAATGTAATATTGTATAAACCTATGGAAATGTAATCGTATACGACCGTAGTTATTATTGATCCTCAGAGGTAGATGCGATTCTAAGTAAATAAACTAAAAGTATTCATTTACATACTAATTGATTAGGTGAAATTTCATATCATTTAGTAACACTTTCATACGACGTATACAAAAGTTTGATGCTACGAAAATAAAACGTATGGACCTTGGCGAAAATGTGCCTCGTTAGAGAATAAAAGTGTGTGCAGGTATTTCTTCCAGCCATTGTGTTTTTAAGCGTTGCTCAGATTACTCATGAACCCAAACGATGTGAAGCGAAGCGAATTGACTAATGGCAAGACGGATAGAAACCTAAAATAATATTTCGAGTTAAACGAATAACCGGTTCAAACTGTTGAAATGCTCTCAAGTTGCTTGAATTTGAAAAGCTTGAATGAGGTTTTAGCGAGACTTTCATTATGTGTTTTTTTTTTTACAAGAGATTTAGGTATGATGAAAAAATACGCTTATCTTTAACTATATTTTATGGAGATTGTATGTACGCTGTTGCTTATATACAGTCTTAGAAATATAGAAGAACATTTACAACTTTAAAGAATTATTTATGCAGAGTGTATCTATCATTGAAACCTATAGTTATATATTGTATATTGATTCAGTTGTACTCTTCATGTATACACAGTTTATGTATGTATATACGAATATATTCATTGTTTATGGTAATCGACAGTATGCAATAAGACAACTTTCAATATCTTAAGGAATTCAATTAATTTACACGTTACTTGAAGCGCATAGTGTATGGTAAAATTCATCGAGTAGTTCGTTGGTTAAATCCATATGTTATGAACTTTCAAGCTACCTCGATTTTTTTTAAGGGAAAGAAACAAATAAAAAGATTTATTCTCAGGCCCCAATTTTGTTTTTTTTTTTTTTTTTTTTTTACGTAAAGTTTTCATCTGAAACTATTTCGACATTTTTCGTTCCAGCGTTGTCTCGAGAAAATAAGGTATCGATATTATAAAAGAAGTATCACAATAAAAATACAATTTACATGAACTTCTGAACGGCAGTATACATTTTTTAATAACAATTTGAATTAGTTTATACATTATATCATGACAGTGGAAATTCCAAAGCCAAAATAAAACGAAAATAGTATCATAAAATCGCGTGATTCTATTATACGTGTATATTGAATAAATTATTTAATAATTTAATATTCCTCCTTTATTTCTGTTCTCTACATATTGAAATTTATAAAGTTTCCCCGGAGTCGTGGTAAATCCTTTAAAAAAGGAAGACAGTATTACACGATCACAGGCTCGAACGTGTGAAGTTTTAAAACTCACTTTCCTCAGTAATGTTATACATAAGTGATATCGGTCTGAAAAGCGAAGTTTCAAGCGAAAGTTTAGTCGTTGAAAAAGATTCAGGGCAAATTCGATCGAATATTGAACAAACGCCTGTTTTGCGGCACGAAAATAAATAGCTTAGAAGAAACGTTTCAGAAAATTTAGGTCTCGTTCGAAAGTATATGGAAAATCTCATCTTTGTTACTACGAACGCATATTACGAAAATTTTAATTCTCGAATTATTATAAACTTCGAGGGTTTATAAAGTTCGTATAAAGTTTATATAAAGTCTATATGTACTTATGACTCTATTTAAAAATAATAGACTTAAAGCTAATGTAGCGAATAGAAAAATTAGTATCTAAAAATAGAGGAAAAGGAATTTAATTTTGAGAAACGTCCAATAATCTTTAAAAAAAGAAACTCGTCTAAAGCAGGTACTTGCTATAGAAAGAGGTAATTTCTAAATATTTAACAGAATACATTTTTTGGAATTGTTTCAATTCAATAGCTCAAATCCTAATTTAGGGTAGTTTTAATCCAATAGTTCAAGTTCTAATTTAGAATAATTCTAAATGCATACAATAAATGGAATCATTTATCAGAATGTTATTGCCTGTTTTATCTGCCACTATATTACCTTTAAAGTTTAGTAAAATCGTTATTGAGAATTTTGTACACAATATGCAGTTACCTTTTCAGCGTAACAATGCAATAACAGTAGATACAATAATAGTATATTTATCGATTTATTTTCAATCATTGATATATTAAACATTATCTTTAAGAAACCATTTGTTTCCTGTGTAATGTCTTCGCCCTTTTATTAAATAGTATCTTATTTTTTATATTAAATGGTGGTTTACATCATACGACAAATAATTTATAACGGCATATAACAAATAGAGGAAATAATAATTTATTACTATTATTTTCATCCATAAAATTTTTATCCCCTCCTTTTATCTATATTATTCTATTAAGACAAAAATTCAGCAATTATATGATATAGAAACAGATAGACTATAAAATCACATTAAATGCACATGTATATCACATTTGACCTAGTTTTTAAAATAATATCACTTTCATGTTTCAATAGTTTTCCTCTTTTTTACAAGCTAAGCTAGAATTATTGATTTTACTGGTAGAACGTGTCGAGAATCTTCAGATACTCCATCATTATATGAAACACGGTTGCATGTTCAATGTAAAAAAAAATCAATAACTGCATACGTAATCAATATCAAATGTTTGCAGACAGGCTTGATATTAAGTTGAAAAATTATTATTTTAATTGTCTCACAATGAAAAATATTCAATATCGATAAAATCTTTCCTGTTATTAATGAACTAATATACGCACACGCTATCTATATTTACATATCATTTTAATTTATCCTGAATACTTTCTTTTTCTTCGAGTCTTACAACTACAGTCTAACAATTTAACATACTTTTAATAATTAAAATTAATAGTTCTTATCTCTGATTTATATCGAATATTATGAAAATTATAATATATCAAACATTCAAAGAAGCTAAACGCAATTTCGGATTTTATGCAAATTTAAAATCCTTTCGTTGTATGTTGAACGATAACAAACATTTTTATTAATTTTTTATTTCTTCAATTGTCAAGTTTCCCACTTAGAAAAGAAGAGTTGAACGCACAATGTTGGACTTTATGCAGATTTTATGTCAAAATTTCTTATACTGATGATAATTAAACATATTACACTTTCAACGTTCTTAGCAAAGAACGAAATATTCTGACTCTGACCTATTTGCTTTAGTAAATCAATTGACTACTACAGAGTATAATTGATAAACGTTGAAAATGACGGACGCAGATCATCATTTCATTAAGGACTCGTAAGCTTCACACTCAGGTTCTAATTGACTCGTGAGTGCTGGTCAATAACAGCTACAGAGACAGATGACAGACAGTTTTTAGATCGTTCCTGGTAACTAGGTCACGATTTGCGCACCTGCTTTTGATCTCGTAATGATCAATTTCCTAACGCTAATTCAATTCGCAGATTCAGACCAACAATGTAACACATTATGAAAGCTCTCAGAAAGCGTTTCACTGTAGTTCTTCGACTTTCCAAACATGGTTCTAATTCTAATTTAAACGTAGAACGAGAAATATCGAAGAACTGTAATTAGACAGACATTCGTATCTTCGCAATTATTAAATTCACTTTGCGTATATTTTTATTTGTATTATAATGGACTGTCATTTTTTAATTAACCACGTAATATCAATAAAGCGCTCGATTATTACGTTATATACTTCTATTAATAAACACTGCAGAATGTATATCATTAAAAAGCACTAATTATTAATTCTTACTACAGTGGCTCACTGTAATTAAATTTTGATTAACTGTAATTAAATTGTAACGCACTGAATAGTAGTTACATTGAACATTGTAAAAATTTAAAGAGACGAATTTAATAAATAAGCAAAAAGCTTCTTGAAAAGTAAGTACAGTAAATATGAGTATACAAAGTATTTCGTTCATTCTTGGATACATTAATATTTATGTCATTCTAATCTTTCATGCGATAAGTTTTACAAAATTAGAGTTGAAATAATATCTTTTAAGTTAATCGTTTTCAGACGCAAGTATTTTAATTTTTGTATAGGAAATAAAAAAATATAGGCTCGTTTCTTAAAAAATTCAATAACAATGTTCATCGTTCTCCAAAACATTCTGAAAACAATTTTTTACATCGCCAAAGTACCTATATAATTGCAAAATATTAACGAATACAGGATAATCGAAACATAGTTGTATTATCGTAAAATTTTTACTTATTTCGTAAATATAAAAGGAACAAAATTGTTTAGTAACCACAATTATCAATTCAAACGTAGCTAATATCGAGGAACTGAAACTAAGACTTCCAACATAATTTATTCATTCCCCGTTTTATTTTATGGACTGGAAAATTTCTCGACTTAATAGAAAACAGTTCTAAGATTTGTAAAGACGCCTATACCAAAAATCGAAGCAATACCATATCACGTAAAATAATAAATTTAAAAGATAAAAATCTTATTTCTAAGACTAGTTTGAAGAATCAATAAGAGATACGTATTAAGGAATTATAATTTATAAGGAATTTTTAATTTATAAAGAAAATTAAATTTCAGTTAATATGAAATATGCATCTTTTTATTTCATTAATAATTTCTGCATTTATATTCTTCCAAATTTAAAACGACAAACGCACGAGGAAATGCATAAAAATTCTCACATCAAATCTTATATCAAAAATTAAAGCGGTTATTTCAAATATTATTTTATATATGAAATAGTAACTTTTTAAATATAAAATTTATTAGCTCTTACTGTAAATAACAGAAACCAATAAAAATGTAATTGTATATGTCTCGGTTAAAGTTTCAAAATGAAAAACTTTTAATTGTTTTCAATAATTTCCAAAAAAAATATCACAATTTGACCTCGCCGTTAAACCGAAAAATGTTTCATATTTTTATTTAATAATTGTTCCGTGGTTCCATCAACCAGTCAATTGGTTTCTTTTCACCGTTTTTTTCAATAACGTCATCCAATTGATTATTTAATGAGAAGGAAAACTCAGGAGATATTTGAACGTTAAAGAGATGTTAAAACGAATATTAAAGTAAAAAATATTTCGAATTAGAAAGCGATGGAATTATTCTGGAATTCCATCCGAACATTTGCCGGACCGCATAGGCGACATACTCAGACTTCGTAATAGAATGCACGTGGTCTTTAAACTTGCTTCGGACTTTATGTGAAACGTATTCAAATTCACCACATATTTCGGAGTAACACGAGAATTAACATTCCCACATTAAATTTATCGTTATACATATTACCGTGATAGTATATTTTAGATAATACGCAGCAGTGTTGTATTAAATTATAACAACATAGAAAACGAACTGCATACCTTTAAACTGTTTCTTAATAAGAGAACTGTGCGTGAACAACGTATCTTACACTTTTTGTGATTTCAAATTCAATACACAATGATATCATGGAAATATTTCAATATTTCAGGGTGTAAATACATACATGTATCTTCCATAAGAACAAGGTAATAAATAATTAACTTCTTTAAAATAATAAAAAATATATATATATAAAAACCATGTTTTGGTAAAAATGACAAATATTTAATTTCCTTCCATTAAACTATAGAGATTGACTGAACTTTAGTGTAATTGTACGTTTCAGTCCTTACTTCTATTACTTCTACTTTCTCAAACAGCCAGCTAACATTTCAATAATGAATAAATTAAATTCAACGTTATTCAATGGCCTATTTAACGGTATATTTTATTTCTTAATGAAGTCTCACCTTCTACCGATTTAATACCATCCAATTAACACCGATATCAATCAATTTTTCGATAAAACAACTTTTCACATTTAACGCCGTTCTAACTAACGAACGGGAATAAAGTGACTACAGTGATTCACGAAGGTATTTGAACATTCATCATAGAAAATATTCGTGAAAATATGTATTACGTGAGTTATAGAAAACTTTTTGATATTTCATGAACGTTCAAACGAGATACGACTACCGTAACTCGTAAATTGATAAAGTGGCAAAATATCAGAAAGCGATCCGAAAATATGCATAGAGGATACACGCATTTATTGCAAATGTACATTTAGTAAAAAACTAGTACGTATATGACACTATCACGTATGATCTCACTAAATACCGTGACTTACTAATATAAACAATAATTGACTGTTTGAATACTTTGGTAATCTTTGTGGAGTATCCGCTTGCAATAAATAATTTTGTAACTTTTACGTTTCTTTAAAATTTTTGTAAATTTTTGTAAATTTTATCAATATGATACCCGTATCTATACCTATGCTAACGAAGTTTTAAGGTGGGATATTCAAGGTGGGGTGTTCAAGTACTTTCGAAAGTCGTTATACAATATTACAATTTTCGCAGCAGAAAGGCTTAGCTCTAATTTAATAACTCTACATCTACCCATCATTTGAAATTATTTTTTGCAATTCAATATAATGAACTATTGCTATAGTGTAAAAACTTAATAATTGAGGCACTTTATTCTTCATTCTGTTATTCTTCATACTTGTTGTAAAAAAATTAACAGTGCATAATAACATCTTTTTCCTTGTTTTTATAATATTTCAAACTATTAACCTTTAAACTGTAAATGTGTGTATTTCATGCCCGAGCTATTTCAACCGGATTGAATTTCACGCAAGGTAATAGGCGGCGAACCTTCCGCTCCCCTACTTTCCAAAAAGAAATTATTTGGTAAAAATATTATAACCTTAAATTAGAACGTTTGAACGTGTTATATGAATTTTAATGGGTTTTTTTCAACAAGTATTACCTATTAAAAAATGTATCATCTGCTCATAAAAGATTCACGTTTACCGTAAGGTACCGTAAAATCGTTTACAGTTTAAGGGTTAAATAACTTTGTAATTTTACAAGTATTGAGTACGATTTAATACACTAAATTATTGTTATTGTGTAAAAATTTAATAATTGGGGTAATATATTTATTTGTTTATTTATTTATATACTTATTTATCTTTATTTTCCATAGTTTAATATAACTAAATATTTTTATTGTTTAAAAAAAACTAATGTTACATACTATATCTGTAATATTCCCCACTTACTAACTAAATATAATAGAACATGCCTATATTTAAGAAAAGATACTTCATGATGCTATTCATTGTTGAATGAATTACTCTGAGTACTTAAGCAGAGACGAAGCTGAAAGGGCGATGTAACTTAATAGTACTTTAACTTAATTTTTTTTTCTTTTTTAGACTTAAATTCTAACTTAGTAGTAATTTAAAAAGCATACCGGAAATTAGAGAAGATTCGGTAAAATTTATTATAGTCAGGATTACGCGCATGCTGTGAGAACTGAAAAAGCATCTTAAAACTGGTATTAACGCGTGAAATGTTACTGGAAAGTTGCAGGATCTTGTAGGAAGTTAGAAGGGTAAGTGAACAGTAGCAGGAATTCGGTAATTTGGTAGAAAACGGAAAGGGGCGGCGAGCCTGAGGTTCGCAACGAACCTTACCATCCATTACGCAATACGTTCCAACAGCCGCCGACTATGAACTTTCGGACAATTAAAGATGCTAGTTTCCTTAACAAAACTACTAATTACTATTTTAACCTTCTCAAAGGCTACGCTTTATACTATCGCCGTTAAGCTACTTCTAAATCTAATTTACCGATTCGTTTGTAAATTTCGATTTTATTCAAAGTGTTGTATTTTAATTTCATAGAAATGTATAATTCTGGAAATATTTGGATCAATGCTTTGTTAGAGCCGGATTTTATTAGAGTCGTGTTATCTTTAAAAATATAACATTTATCGATTTGTTTTCAAATTTCTATCTTATTCGTGTCATTCTGTAAATCTATAAAAGTCTGTAACTCTAGACATTTTTAAGTTAATCTGCCATTAAACAGACAGATTTTTCTATTAGCACGGATATGTTGCTTACAAATCGAATTTATCTTATTTCTAGATTTCTATTTTGCTTACGTCATACTGTAAATTTGTTGAGATTTATAAGTTGAGAAATTTTTCTTTTATCGAACAGATGGGTGTATTCTCGAATCTACATAAAAGAGACGCATAAATCTTTCTAGTAATAATACCATATTCCGAAATCTATTTTATGAAAGATGTAAAAGAAACTGACCAGGAGAATCGGATAAAAATTCGGCAACCTAAGGCAATTCATCAAATTTATGAAATATAGTAACTGTTACGTTTTATTTAGTCGCCGACGAGAAGGTAGCGTCAACTGACGTTTAATGCAACTGGCAATAAGCTCCACTTTCGGCTAACCTGCTATCTGCGGGAATACTGGCACGGGAGAGGATTAAAGTTGTTCGAAAGTAAATTAACAATATAAAATGATTTATTCAAATCTTACTCGATTTCGATATTGACAATTGACTGACGGATATGAAATTCTTCGGTTGACAAGATGATGATTCTTTGGTTGGCAAGCGATGACTCTTCGATAGACAAAACGATAACTAACTCTTCGATAGACAAAATTATACCTGACTCTTCGATAAAACGAATAATTAATCTGCAATATTCGATAAACGAACGGTAATTAATTTACTTGATAACCAAACGGTAAATATTCACATACTGACTTCTCTGAGTCGCTACATTTATATCCGTCGGAGATGGAAAGACGTCGGGGTCTTTCTTTTGAAAATGTTTGTTCAACTGCCGATTTTGTTTACAATTCAAATTGTCTTAATATCGTTATAAAGACATAACATAAAAACATAGTTCGATGAGTTTTCGCAAGATATAGCTTTTAGCAGCTTCAACTGCCTTTCATTTCAAATACTGTAAACACGGTTTCGAATAAACGTTTTAAATTACCTCGGTTTAAGAGAATTTATCAATTCTACTTTCGTGCTACGGATCGCGCGGGTCTCGGGACGTGACAATAACTGTTATTAATTCAGGCATAAAATGTGAAGAATTCAATTTTCATCAAAATCTAAGGTTTACCGGCTGAAATATGTAAATTCAGGATAAATTACAAATAGAATATTTACCACGAAAAAGTAATATATAAAGTTGAAAATAATTCCCATAGCGGAGTTAACAATACACGATAAAAATGCAGATTATTACAAATTAAACTCGCAATCTACGCGTACTGGTCCGACGGAAATCAATTAAGGTAAGGGGAAAATGAAAGCCTCGTGCAACACTTAACTAAACGCAGCGAAAGCAGAAATCAGTGTTGAATTGGCCATGAAATCCCGCATTAATCGTCAAGCGGTGTTGTTGACATCGTAATTAGTCGAATCGGCGTTCTACCTTCGCTTCTTGCACAACATCGAAAAATTGTTTTCCGATAGCGGTGCAGCATCAGAGCAACGAGTTCCTCGCTGACATTACGATATGACTTCGACGTGAGGTTATCAGAAGCTATTCGATTTTCCCCTACGTTTAAACTGTATTTTAATATTCAATTTTATCTCGATCGATACTGGTTAGAATTGTTTTTTTTTTTTTTTTAATATTATTATAAAATGTCACTCAAGGCGTAATTAAAGTAATTTAACGTAACCTGATAAAATAATTTCAAATATATAATTATGATGCGATAATTATTATAATAATGTAGTATACAGGGTGGGTCATATAAATATAATTCACCTCGTAATTATTCCAGGACTTTAGCAAGAATTATAATAAACGAATGTTACGCAATTAAAAACGGACTGTTCTATGCGATCTTCTCGTATCTTTTCCCTTGTTATCATTTTTCATTTCCGAGTCATTTTCAATCACGATAAGAGGCAGCCAAATTTTGTTCATAACGAAACTTATGGAGTTAACATACTTGAATTGACGCTTCAAATTACAAGTACATATTTTAAGATTTAGGAATCGTTTAGATACTTCTCCCTATTTAACTCCTTTCAAATTTCTTCTTTCTACGGAATCATGTAAAACGTGCAGCTTATAAAGAGCAAGCCTGGTTAGTAGTGAGAATATGCGTCAAAGACTCATTAGTGCTTGTGATAAAGGCAGAGGTATTTGCTTTTTACAAAATGCGATATAGAAAAGAACATTTCCCAAGATGAAATTAGAGAATTAATTAACGTTCAAAGGAAACAGGAAAGGATATTTTTTATAAAATACTACAATATTACAATATGAATAAGCAAATATACTACATACGTCGTTGATGGAAAATAGAAATAGAAAACAATACTTTTCTGTTTTTACCGTTAGAGCATGAATTCCCTAAACAATAATTATATACATATCTGCAGTATAATTTAGATTTCGGTGCGTTGACGTGTTCACCGTGTAAAAATCATAATTCAAAATCATAAAACATTAAACGAAACTTTCTTCACAAATCATACAAGGTTTATACGTACGTAAAATTTTACAACATAGATTTTGCGCGAAAAGTTACGTCGTTGACGTATGAATAATGAAATAATGAAATGAAATAATGAAAATTCGAGCAACAGTAATCATATTAATTAATAGAATTTCTTTCGAAATCGTTTATTATGCTTATCGTACATATGTTATAACGCATAATCACATTCATTGTCAGACGAACTAATAAAATTATTAAATTTCGATGGAAGACAGGTTCATTTACTAGAACTTGCATAATATGCGAGCGTGCAACCTGCATCATGTCTACCTTAAATCTATCACGGACTTCAAATTTTCATATTCTAAACATGAAATTCATATTCACTTTCGTTCCAACAAACGAAAAGAGGCAAACATTTGATATATCAATATTGGTTAATATAGCATATTGGTACATATATACACGCCCCTATGGACCGCATAATAGTCAACCGAGGTCAAAGGTGAAGGTGATTTTGATCAGGGACAGAGTTTATTTCTGACGACGAGGAAACGCTACGTTGCTACGTTGGTTGCTATCTGTACGTCATCAAAAGATCACACCAAAATCTGAAATTTGTTTAGGTTAGATTAGAAGGTAATTAACAATTATTTTCATATCCATCCAAGGCCGCAGTTTTTGGCTTTTAGTCTGAAAATAATCATAAAATACATTTTAACAGCTTTTCCTGATTTTTTCAAAACTTCACTTAACGATCCTATCCGCTTATTTTCATCCGATGATTAATTTTTCTCAGCACCTCTCCTCTTTGTATAAATCTCTGTGGAACGTGTATTTTTATGCTGATATATCAAACAAGTCCCCAGAAAAGATTTTCAATGTCTTAGGAAAAAAAAATACGGTAGAATTGAAAATGATCAAATTTGTCGTCTTCAATGAAGAACGTTATTATCGAAGTTGCCCAATGAATTCTAATCCTTCGATCGTTTGCAAATTTCGAGAGCTTCGATGCCACATCAATCGAAGTCATACACCAGCTAAACAAAGTTAATGTTTGTTTATAGAGACAATGTAAATAGTACTTGTAATCAACGAGATATTTGTTTTAACAGGTGTAATTTGAACGTTTCTGAACACAGAAGACTATTAGTGAAATTCAATGTGTACGTAATCAGAGATAATGTAGATGTAAACTAATTGAAAAACGAATAATAAAACAACAAAATAAAAAGAAGAAGAGATTCTAAAGGCATGAGAATCGAAAAAAGAAAGAATTTTCTCATTTCCAGGAGATTCTTGTTACAAATAAAAGAAAAATTCTGAATATTTTCTTCTTCTCTTAATAGTATCTCATTTATGCTTAACAAATTAATTAAAAGCATTATCCACCCTTTTATTACACAACTCTCTTTTGATTCTTTACATTAATAAACTTTGAAATTTTACTAGCTTAATATATCCAATATATTATGATATATAATACAAAATTATCTGGTAAAAACTTTATACAAGAAAAGAATTATTATAACAATAATAATTAATCTTCGTTATACTCGGACTAAACGAAAATATGAACAATGCAATTCGTGTTATGTGAATAAATGTTTAAAAACATCTCGTTGGAAGGAAAATTAGCTGGGAGGAAGGAAAGCTTTCTTTCGCTAATATCCCGATTCAACGTTGTTACAAGGTCGTTACGAAGATATTAGCTATCAATTCAAGCTTAGGTGTAAGATTTTTTCCAAGATAAGAATTCTGTTACACGTACATTTATCAGCATGAAGACTTTCCTATACCAAACAGTGCAATAAGAATAGAAAGTCGTGTAATAAAAAGGAAAAGGGAATTAAAAAGATTCGTATACGTATCTGCAATTTTATAAAACAACTGTAATCGTTCTTTATCAAAAAGATTTATACAGTCCTTGTCTATACAAATATGCATTCTTTCCCTGTTATAAACGTCGTATATCGAAATGCATGCTGTACACGGTTCTTGTGGGCAGATTCTCTCGCGTAAATTTAAATAGAAGCAATATCTACCTTATAATTCAGACCATATCACCATAGGATTTTCATGTTTGCACGAATAATGGAAAGCATGGCTGAGAATTATTCCAACACGGATGATAAAGTGAAAGATGCCACGTCAAAACGACGTTAGGAAATCGGATGCAAATTCTCCCAAAGCGCAATTCACAAATTAGCTTCTTGTTACGATAAACGTTAGCATATGCCGAGGAACTATGTTAGTTACTTAAAAATGTAACGATCGAATGTAAGGTTACTGTTATACCGCGGTATTAGGGTCGAGAAAGGTGAAGATTGCTCGCAAGAAATCGACGATATTTTCTAGAAAAGTGGTCCGGGATTCGAATACAGCGGGTCAGGGTAACGAAGACAAAGATGGTTTTCAGATGTACATTTTGAACAACTCAACGAACTCGGTGCTTGACGAATAAGTTATACGCTGTACGTGTCTGATAAATACGAGTTACACGATGTTCGATGATTTATGAATGACGAACTCTTTCCAGCGGTCACGCGATGCTTTTCATATTGGTCTTTGGTGTGTGTTTTGGAACAGCGGCTAGCAACGCTGGTAAAGTTTTACTAGCTTTGCGAAATGTTATTTAAGGCAACGCTTTAAAGCGAGGCTAGAAACGTGCAAATACTGATATTGCGATATGAAGTGTTCCTAAGTCAATGATGTTTCTAGGCCGTACATATCATTACGTTAACGATAAGAAACACTTTTTTTGTTTTTACCTATTCATAAGTTTTTCAGAGAAAAGCAGTAACTTACTTATTCACTGACCTATGTACTACGTGGCTCGTGGAAATATCTTGAAAACTTTTATGTACATAATTGTGTGTGTTATAAGCAATATTTTGAAATTTCATTAGCATCGTAAGAAGACGCAGGTATCATGATTACGATAAAATTTGAAACTAACCTGATAATGTATGTGACAGTTACAAAATATTTATTGCAAATACAGGATGTAACAGAACATGTGACACCCACTCAAGGAACTGATTGCACACCAATGAAAACAATGAAAGAATTTTATATAAACGTAGAGTTTATCGAGTACGGAATATCTATTAAAAATGTTGATATATTCAGAATGGAACAAGTTTTTCAACAAACTTGGGAAACACCAGGAATCATTCACAGTTTAACCGTAATGATAAGACGTTTACAGACTAGCCTTGAAATGCGAGTTGGTAACTTTGAGTATCTTCTTTTAAGGTAATTGCATAACACAAGATCGAAACGTAAAATTTATTGTATCTCACAAACGAAGATAGATAGAACAGGTTTCTAGCAACTTTCTTCATTGTTTTCAGGCGTAAAATGGGTCCCGCATGTTTTGTCGCGCTCTGCATATATTTAATAAAAACTTAGTATGCAATACGCATAGTTACTTTAAACGTATAATTAGCGTTAAAGATCAGCCCATTTAATACTGAGTGTTATTAAATAGAATATGAAATATTTCATTTCTTTTGCGACGTATGCGAACATATATTCGCATCAAACATTTTATAGTTTCAATGTACATGTTCAAATTTGTTTCAAATTTTATGAGTATAATCATGATGGGAGTCTCGTTACAGTGATAATAAAATTTCGAAATATTTCATATAACACGCGTGATCTCTTCGTTAAAAGTTTCTACAGGCGTGTTTAAATACTTTAGTGAGCAACAGTAAATACATATGGGATATTTATCACCTCACAGGTGAAACAAATTAATAAACAGAATTTTTATTTAACAAAGTTCTGTTTTTATCTGGTATACATATGTATCTAAGCCAAGCAAGAGCCGATGAGAAGAACTTCTGATACCAACTACCGAACAAATACACCTACTTACGTATGTGCATACAGTGTGGGGGAAGTTCAGTCTGGGATTTAGATCAAATCGTCGATCTCCAAGGAAGTCGGAGTTAAATTCCGGAAAGTCACGAGTCTCGTACGTTTTCCTCTTATCTACGCTAGATCTGTCTACCACTGAAAAGTATAACACAAGGTAAGAAGTTTCTTTTATCGAATCATCCGCTGTCTGGCACAAACGTTCCAGAGAGGGAAGGCGATAACTATTCTCAGAGTGAACTTCCCTTTTATCAAACATTCGCAAGCGTACTTCTATCCGTTGCTCTGAATATTCCTGTGTCAACTTAGAGATATCTCTCTTACGAACAAAGAGTAGGTACAGACGTGGCAAAAAAGTAAGAAACTGTCTTCCGCTTCTGTTCGGAGAAAGATTTTCATACGGATGTAAAATAAATTGCTATTCGGGTTGAATTGACACGAGAACTTTTTATATTCTTATTTCAGATGTCTTCGAGCTTTTATCTCAAACATTCCCTCCGTACTTTCATACGTTTGGATATTCGAACATTGGCTTAGAAATATCTGTTTCGAAGAAGGAAAACAAACGCAAAAGATAGTACATGTCCTTCTGGTTCTATTTACAGTCGTTACATTACGATGCAAAAGTCTACGTACTATATATGTATATCGATATAAATTATTATAATGAAAACGTCAAGTCTGCGAATTTTGTGAAGACGTTACGACAAAAATAACAGAGAAGTAAAAAAATATAAAATACATAAATTACATACACCTGTTAACATATACATGAGATGATAAGAAGAGTAGGCTTAATATTACAATAATATGTAATGTTAATTATATATGATAAAATATTAACGCGATATAATAGAATATAACAATATATTTCATTATAATTAATATAATTAGAGTACTTACATAAGCATGATCTAAGTACTGCGTGAGTGTAAGTATCTCCTTGGTGTTCGAGAAATTAAGCTTGCAATTTCAGATGTAATTCTGTCCCAAGATTTTGACAAATTCAATTCCTCTTAGAAATATATCAATAATAATTGTATTGATAGGCAGGTGATAAATAATTTTCCGACAAAGTACGTTTCTTGTTTCTATGATAAGTCAGATACAGAAAATTCGACAGATGTACGTGTAGACTTTCGTGACTAACTGTATGTATGGTAAAATTCTGAAGAACCTGTGCAATTATTTATGATTCACGTAAAATAGACACGAGGTCTTTTTCTATTGATATATCAGCGAACTAATGCTACACTGGCCGACATAGATTACGTTTGTTAACTCGATACGAAACTTGGACTTCCCTACATTCTATGAAGGATGAAAAAGAATTTTCGCTCCGCTATCGAGCTCTTTACAGTCTCCACCCCTCCCGGGCTATCGATTTCTCTTTAAAATGCAAGAGTACTCTGTATCGGTCGATAATAAACGCGAGTGGAGTGCTTTGAATCACACGAGGGATGGAAAAGCGCGGAAGATGGAATGCAAACAATCTTATTGCCTGAAATTTTAATAGAGAAATTTCCATTACTGCAACGCCCGACTCACCTAAAGTGGTCCCAGGAAAGGCACTGCCAAGCATGGGGACGGTAGTTCGTTCTGAAAGCAAATAAAAAGAAAATGTCTAGTAATAATTAATATTTCTAGTTCTCTGCTCTGAGAAACAACACGCTTCTGTTAATACGTGAATTCTTCGAAATTATTTATCTTCGCCCTCGCATTAGCACCTGGAAAATATCGCTTCTTGTTGTAAAATACGTTTGCTTTCCTCTTTATTTTTTTATTCCTTTCTTTTTTGCGCTGTCGGCCGTGCTTATAGTTTTTGCGCATTTAGAGACAGATAAAGGAGATCGGTTGGTTCGAGCGACATATTTAATTTACGATACGAAATGGAAGATAAATGTAGCATCCTCTTTAAATACAGCAGCCATGAAAATGATTTGTACGTGTTTTGGTATCTAAGGATACTGTGAATCAAAATTTACAACAATTTCTCATTGCCAGTTTTATTTATATCGCGCCTTCTGTTAGTTTTGTTGTTAATTCATAAATTATTATTATCTACCATCATAAATAGTTATTTTCTCTTTATTTATTTGTTTATTTAGGGATATTAACGATGGTTAAATAGTAAGTTTTCTAAGGTACGAGAAACTTAAAAAGACGCATTTCTTAAATTTTGATTTCAATGGAACACGTAGTGTTTTCCAACTTTTGACCAGTAGTGTACGTATTATTAAAAATTACTAAAATTATTAATTATTTATATATATACATATTACATTGTATAAAATTTAGTATTTGTCAAAGATATACGTTTATACAAATAACTATCTATGAAAATAATTAATTACAACACATATAAATATGCAACTATTTTTCATATTCGCTATAGCTATATGTAACAAATACATAAAAACGTAGCAAGTTTTAAACATTAATCAAAATTCATGCTTCTATATTCTTTTATGATTTTCGAAATTAATAACTAAATAAGGCATCAAAATTAATAATCGTTGAACTTACCATTGATACAAATTTTAGAATGTTCTTTCGTCTTTGTTACTTTGTTATAGAAAAAAAAAAACGCTTTGAGTAATTTCTAAAATATATGCTAATAAAGTTACTGGATCACTGGTATTGGAATCACGTATGAATATGCAAAAGTTTCTTCAACAAACACGATACATAACATACATATATACATATATATTCTATCGAACAGTAGGGTAGTAGTGTTCGATTCGAAAGTCATTTGAATACTTCAATCGAATGTATCAAGAGATTTCAAAAACTAACTTTCTGTAAAGAAAGAGATACTTTGTACAGAGGAATTTCATCTTGTTGCTTTATAATTTATTTCTCACGTTTGTTTAAATTATGCTTCTATAAACTATGTTTCGAATAAGATATAACGGTCAACATGAAATACAATTTGCTAATATTTTTATATTTTCATAGAATACAATTACACATATTCCTGAATTCATTATGCCAAAAAAAAAAGAGAAAATTTCATTGGTATTTTTTATTTAAGACTTACTGTAACATTATCTTAATTCTAAGGTAATCTACTCCTACTTAATCCTTCTCTTCAAGGGATAAAATGGAGAGATTTCCTCCATTTCCTTACAGGAAATGACACACAAACGTTTGCCTTTTTAAGTGGATTTTACCCAACCAATTATTGATTAATGGATTACGTACAACCAAGGAAAGCTTTCTTTCCATTCTATATAATTAATTTTCGAACTACTTTTTAAAAGGTTTTGTTTAAACTTTATACGCATTTTTCAACTCTCTTTTATACTTTAGAGAATAAAATTAATATATGTAATATACCATCTTTTAGATATTTCCAAGTATTATTTTATTTCAATTTACTTTCAGAAGAATTAAGTCAATAGCTGGCTTTATACATTAGAAATGTTTTAGAGTCTGAAAATTTTTCGAATTTTTCTTCAAAACTCATAGCAGTAATAAAAATTGAACGCGAACGTAAGCGATTCAGTTTGTTTACGAAGTACACACGAAGAGATATATTAGCTTGCAGAAAGATATTTTTCGTTATGTACGGAAAATGTTCTATAAACGTATTATGTCGTTATAATGCTATTTCAGGTCAAAATCACATATCTAGACTGTGAAGATTTGCGAAAATTCAGATTTTTATGGCTAAAATTAAAGTTAAATACGAAATACAAAGCTCGAGCTACGAATAAAATTAAAGAAATGGAAGCCAGAGACAAATTCGTTATCCTTATAGATATTACGACGAATACATCGAACATCTTGTACATTTTAAAATATCGTATACATTCTACATATTCTTCAACACTATTCTAACAACTCGAATGAATACTTCGAACACTTGAACCGTAGTCTAATAACAAATCTTGATTCAAAACCTGCATGAAGCAACCTTTCATAGAATGACCTAACCATGACGCAGAATTTTCACAAATTTCCCTTCTCTCTGCCTCCATTCGGTTTTCAATATCCGACATAATGTTTCGTCGTAAACAATGCGTAGCAATTATTCGCAATTAACGGGGATTTTCAAACTGCAGCTCTAGCCTCGATTACACACACTGGCGCGATATATATCTAGTAATTGCATGCATTTTCAAAAGCACGTATTATTAAAATCGGTTATTCTTATGGAACAGAAACACGATTTGTACGAGCGCGGACTGCGTGTATAAAGTGCAAACCACAATAACGCGGTCGCGTAGAACGAAAATGAAAAACGCGGTAACGAGCACGATGCAGAAATAAAAAAAAAAAAAAAAGAACGAGAGAAACGCGAATAAATTCCTTCGGTAAAGCGTTTCGCGTAATGGCATTAACTATTTCATGTTTTATGGAGATTTTTATAATTCATCGGCGGGTACAATGCGCGACATCAACAGCTGCGATATTTCGAGCATTAAAACTTCACGCTGCGTGCATCGATTCACGTTTCCGCGAATCGGCCGCGCAAGGGAAAATCGGATTGCGATTCACGTTCAAGCTTGAAAGCACTTGCACGATTATTATACCGTTGACCGAGTTTTCCTTTACCGCCTGTCTTTTTGGTATTCGTGCGACGACACAAAGTATAATTATTAGATTGGGCATGTTTATATAAATTCATGTTTTTATCAATACAACTAAAGAGACAGTATATAAACAGAGACCTATTTCATCCGCTAAATATTGCAGCGAGTACATTTGTATATTTTTATTGGTATTTTTATCGTTATATTTTTTGACCTATGTTACTTTTGTTTTTTATTTTGTATATTTTTTAGTTCGTGTACATTTTGTATATTTATGCAACTTTAAATTTCCTCTGTAAGCACGAACATCAGCAGTTTGAAAATTTACATTTTTATTGGACGAGTTAAAAGAAGAATAAAACGATTTCAGTGGTTGTATACTACTGTTTATACGAAAATTTCACATACGAATCTTTTTTGTTCTACGTATGTTTTTAAGAAATAACACCGTTAACACTGTTCTCTTAAATTATATTTAATGAAAATTTCTATTGATAATTCATATTCAACGAACTCTATTGATAGCCTTTAACCCTTAAGTAGCATTACTTGTTTTAACCCTCATGTTCTATATTTAAGGCTTCGTACTTTCTCTTTATATTTCTACACTTCCTTTAACGATCTTTCCATGTTCTTGTTAAAACATGAAAAAATTGCTCCAGATGCATATTCTTGAAAAGTGTATACATTTATAACATTCATAAAATTTATTAATTTAATTAATTAGTATTAACTAAAGCTCTTGCTCTATGTAATTCTTTCGTAAAGCTCCTGTTTATGATTTACCTAACAACAATCTATATATTCCATATGGTTATCCGAGTATTAAACGAGCGTACAAATTTTAAAACTGCAAAATTTTTTACTTTCTGCATATATAAATGTTTTTAAAACGGAGATCGATATAAATGTACGAGCTTCAAAAATTTAGAATTATATTTTGATACTTTTATAACATAAGATATCGTCAAATATAACACGTAAATAAAAATAAAAATAAGTAAAATGTAAATTGTTAAATATAAATATAGAAGTTGATAGCTGATTGTGAGTACAATATTTAATTTAAATTGGAAGAAAGAAATATTCAACTGGAATATTTTATTCATTATTTTCGAAAATCAATTTTTTTCATTTATCAGTGTTGCTACTGACGCGAACAATACAAATTTTTTTTTATTATTTAATTTGTACTTTACAATTTGTCCAGCTGAATATTTGCTAAATTTTTCTAACTTAATAACAATACAAATGAGTACAATATCGAAGTCACATAGTACTATAACGTATCAACCATTTGGATCATCAAAACTTTATCCAATGCAATACCATACAAACATAACTTATTTGTTTTATTGAATATTCATACTTCTTATTGAATAATCTTTAACAAAAATTGCTTTTCGTCGTAAAACCAAACTTGTGCACAGAATAGTTCCAAGTATACCTACGTACATCTGTGTAAGTTAATTAACTTCATTGTGTCATAATTCTATTCACAAACGTATGGAATATTTAAATTATTTAACGTTTAATATATATTTTCTTAATAGCGTTCAACACATACCTCTTATAAGAAAAAAAGTTAGAAAACGAACTCATCGTTTACGCCAATCGTTGACATAAGCAATATCTGTACCGTAATTTAAATTCGAGAAATTAACAATTTATTTCACTTCATCGGATGCTACGCTGTACGTTCATGACCAACATAAACCTCTTATTTATGTCGTTTTGTTCCAAGAATAAAGGTAGAAGTAGAAAAATAGAAAAATCATGTTAGCTCCGTTGATCTCTTTCTGGCCGTTATAACAATGACACCTGGGTAAGAACAAAGTCGTATCAGTCAGAACTGTCCAAACTTTACTCGCGAGTTAAATGCTTTTCTTTCATCCCCACGAATGACTTTCTATTTCAGAATGGAAATGGAGAAAAAGCGGGAAAGGTCACGTTAATCGTGTTATTCTTTTCGGGTATGTACGAGCAAAAATAAAAATATTATATCTGAATAGGTATTAGTATAACGCACACAATTTTTAATTATTAGGTTGTCCTAAAATTGTTTTTTTCAAAATCAAATTTGTTAAATCAAAATTGCTTTTATAAGGAAATAATAGACGCGTAGCATTTTTTGTTTTATATTATTTTATTAAATTACGTATGATCTATTTCGTTCTATTGCAACAATGAATCTATTGTGCATCTATTATTTCCTTATAAAACGAAAGAAACTTTTGGGACGATCTAATATCTGAACACTTGTAGCAATGTATGGTGAATATGTTATGGGTGTTATTGGAAACACTTTGAAATTTCGAGAAGAGCAACGATGGCAATACGAAATTTGTGGTACATAGAGACAAATGGAAAAGAACAGTTTCGAACAAAAGATTGTATAATACCAAGTATGATTATACCACCATATATTATTTCTTTATGAAACGAATGGAACTTTTGGAACAGCCTAATATTTAGCTTTAGTGTTCGATATATACTGGCTCGCGATATATTTTATTTGCACACTTACCATAGAAAACTTACGTCCATATTGTGTGTATTATATAAAACACTTCGAATTTTCATTAGCATTGCAATAAGACACGACTGTCATTATGATATATTCGTATAATATTGTATCATATTTTATTGATAAAATTTGAAACCGATGTAAAAATGTTTATAGAAGTTACAAGATATTTATTACAAATAGATATCTAGTAAAAAGTTAGTAATGGTCCCACTGAATACTAAGGCTTATTTGTGTAATGGATAATTGACTGTTTAAGTACTGTTGTGTTCTCTGCGAAATATAAACTTGTATTAAATATCTCGTGATTTCCTTTCCATACACATATATCACAAAGTTCAAGTTGATTTCAAATTTCACTCATATAATCACGATGATCGAATCTTATAACAGATCTGATGAAATTTGAAAATCTTTAGTATAACGCACACAATGTATTCGTGACAGCTATCTATTCTAATACTTTCTAATACATTCTAATACTATTCGAATACTTTCGCGAGCCTGTGTATTTAAATCTTACCATTCTTTTTACATTCTATACCTGTTATGAATAAAGAACAGTAGAATTCCATACAACGCCGTGTTTATATCAAAAAATTCTACCATCCTCGTATGAAAGAGAATACCAAATAATATCAAATAGTGAAAATAATACCAAATGAAACATCTGCGAATAAGGAACATACAACTACTGAGAGTGAAGAAAATTCAGCCCACGAACAAAATGTAACAGCATACGAAAAACGATATCGACGAAACTTATTTCTAGATATTTATAATATATATATTTCAGTGGGAAAATCTTAATTTTACGGGCTTCAATTAATTCTATGCTTATAGAAAAGAAAATCGTGAGTTTCTATCGTTTAAAAATAAAATAGACGATACGTTATTTCCTGTTATATTAAAATAAACTTTTTATATAATGCCGACTGTGTCTTGGATCCCATGCATCACGAAATTCGTATAACGCAGCATGTACCTTCCGTATCATAGAAAGTCTTATTGTATTTCAAAATTTGAAAAGAGGAGGGAACACAAGGAGGAATGGAAGAACGGCAGAGCTAAATCTCTTAAAGTCTCCTTCGAACTCTAAACTTTCCTTTTTTTAGAAGCAAAAAAAGGAACAAGATTAAAAACACTGGAAAATATTGGAAAATCGAACGCCTAGCAAAACGCCATACAATGAAAAACAAAATAGGGATATGTGAAACTGAGTGAGACTGGACGAAAACATGGAAAAAGTTACTTCGTGTTCGCAGTTGTGAACCCGAATGCGTGTTGTGTTCACGTATTGAATCGCACGGATTTATTTCCTTCTCGAAATTGTAATTCCTGATCCTGTTTCTGTTTCCTCATTCAGTCAACCTCGCTTTGTTCGTGAGCCTTGCACGCTAATTTAATTGTGAGCCGTTTACACAATAAGTGTAACCGATAAACTGGTTATCAATAATTGAATTCCGCTGACTTATTCGTATCGTGCTGTACGCTTTTTGACCAGAATCGTTCCTTTGCAATGAAAAAAGATTTAACGAAGAATGAATTACTTTTTACTCGTTTTTTTACAAACGTACAGTTACAGCAACGTCAAATATCAATTTTATCGAAGAAACAAACTTTTCACCGAAAATTGTATCGAAGAAACAAAGTTCAAGGAGAAATTCAAAGAATATTTGTATATTAGAGTTTCCTAGAGTATATCGCTCTTGCCAACATTTTGTATTTAGTAAATAAGTTTTTGCAAGCTTCCAAACAGTTTCTCGCTTTCCCTGAAAAGCTTGTATTCAATAATTCAATTCAATTGCGTATGTATTCAAAAGCTAAAGAATCGATTAATCTGCTATTATTAAAAAACAAACGCAAGAAGACACTCATTTCCCTTTCGAGTCAACAATTTTTGAATTGCTACATTGTTTCGTAAAATTGACAATTTTTGTCAATCTTTCAGCGAATCTAAATATTCCCACTGAACTTTCCAATATCGAACAGAATCGTTCAACGAATAAAGTTAATATCCCGTCCCTGAATTCCATTTCTACCCACGCGAAGAGAAGAAGAGAAATCAGCATATACAATGTTTCGCTAATGAATTCAGAAGATAACGCGTACGCAACAGAAACAATGCGTAAGATAGGAAGATCGGTGCGGTATTCGAAGCGAGTGCGCGGAATCGTGTACGTTTCCTTCGACCCAGCGAAATTCATCAAATGCACGTGATTCAGCACAAATTAACGCGAATTAGACTTCGATACGGAGGATACAGAGGTCGATGCGACGCAGCCGCTGACATTCTGCGATTCAGCAAGTTTATATTTCTAGTAGCGGAATCGCGCGCTTATATGTATGCATTTCACCATTGCCAGATCACAAGTGCATCACGTTGTTTGTATGCAACCGGCCTTACCATTTCAGCTAACTGTGTTACAGCTGAAATTCGTACGACGCTGCGCAGAATGTTGGATCAACGTTGGACAGCGCTGTGCACAACACTAGTTTACATCTGCTACGATGTTGGCGATTTTGATCTTGATTTCGCCAGACCATTGCATATTACGTAACTAGCGTCGTTTATGAGTCTGAAGGAATCTGAAGTTAATTAATTTTTGGAAAACTTAATTTTAATTGATTGAAAGTTTTAGCCAAAAATCGCAGCTAGGAAATAAAGCGTAATTTTTATAGACAAATTACAGGTATTAGGATACTTATAGAAATAGAAATATAGATACATCCGAAGAATCATTAGAAATTTACCGAAACTTTCATTTAAAAGCTTTACGATAATTATTTAATTTAGAACTGTGGACTACGGAGAGATAAAAGAATTTATAGTAAGAATTTCATTAAGAATACAAATAAATGTTTTCTTTTCTTGGTTGTGTGTCCTTTTCTTAATCGTTGTTCCAACTAATTTTTCCAGAACGTGGCTTTTTATGCATTTATAAAAAATTAAAAAATGCAGAAATATACAAATTGCGCATGATGTGGAAAAATATCGCTACCGATCGTCATAGGATTTAGTAAATGGGATAAATTTCAATTTAGGATCTATTTCGTTAAAGTTATGTTGTTCAGGTCGTGTAAGGTATATTGAAAATGAAAAGAGAAATGCGAGATTATTTGGAGAAGAGAGAAACAGGGGTATTCTTATTTTCGTGTTAGTGTCATGGAATTCTATAAGAGATCATTTTTCGAGATGACTTATGGCCTTAGTAAACGTCAATCGATACTTCAAGAGGTCATAAGAAATCTTTATACCTCAATCTATGTAACATTACTCTAACCATAATGAAATCTAGGCTCGTGTCTATACATTCCGCCCTTTCAACGTCAACAATATCATAAAAGATATTAAATTACAACAAGCTCTCCTTTATTAGATCACGTGTCACCGGAACGTTCTGTTATCTTCTCTTGGCTGAACGTTTCGTTATTCGAATAGGATATTTTCTACTAGAATATTATAAGTAAGCACACACACGCACAATTGATTTCAGTTCATTTTCTTCTATAAAACAAAATCCGCCAATAACGATTCAATATAATTAGTACAATTAACCGAACATTATGCCTCCATTGCGATATTGGCACCGATTGTTATTTGCTGTAGGCTAACTCCAAATTATAACGTTATTCCACAAAATTTGCAACATTCATATAACGTAGTCGACGTTACAATTATATTGCAATCGATCTATCTGGTGGAAAGTACATTTGTATTCAAAATTATATAACAAGGCATTTCAAAGAACCATCTAGAAGCAGATTAATTAATTAATTCGATAATGGCGTATCTGACGATGAAGGTGTCACAGAGCCATAAATTAGCGATAGAAAAACCAAGGGGATCTAACGAACATCCCGCAGGCTACCGAAACAACGTAGAGAGTGTTCCAGTGTCAGAAAACAGTAACAGCATGGCCATTTCTGACCTGAGCCCCGGCGACACCCCCGGCGATACTCCCTTCATAAGAGCCAAACTCATAATATATAAACCTTCCTAAAATCAGCTCTCCACATTCTCTGTTGTAACACTCTGAACCGTTACTCTGTTAGATTCGTACAATAAATTTTACTACTATATCCAAAGTTCAATTCTTTACCTTTTTTGTGAAACGTTCAAACTGCGACGCGAGGAGATCACCGGTGATGTGTCAATTTCGTGATTTCTTGTGTCTCCTACGTGACAAAGGCGTACTGGTTTATTAAGATCATTACGAGATCCAAGAGGAATATAATATCGTAGAATTAACACGAGAACTATCGATTTTTAATTTACGTAAATATATTGCGATTTACAGCAGTATGACAAAGAGGGATAGGTTATATATCTGATGATAGATATTAAATTCCATTTGACATTTAACTAGAAGATTATACAGCGTATTTATAAAAGTTAGTGCCAAACTTTAGCTGTCATCAAAACAAGGAAAAAAATCTTAATAAATGTGGGTTGGAAAACCACTAGATTCGGAGTTACGAGATGTTTTTGTTACTAGGACATTACCTTTGCAACACATGTTCGATATGTTCTCGTTCGTTTCAACACAGATCGGCTCGTTTTCTCATAAAAGCACGCACATGTTGAAAGGTCCCCTTTATTTCTCTTACCTTTTCGCAACAATTTTCGATTCGTTGTATAAACTCATTTAACGAAGCAACTGCTTTACTATACGCTACCTTTATACACTAAACATCTCCCAACTCCGAAACTAATGGTTTTTCAACCTATGTTTATTGATCAATGAACTGGAAAACATAGTTTTAGAAATTAGTTTAGTTTAGGAAGTAAATGAAATCAAGCGATGACGAGTATACACGTCAAAATCAGGGCACATGCTGCTATTACAAATTTCACAACAAAATTAAAGCAGAACAGTCGATGGCTTACATTTTTATTCGAAAGAATTACCGATTCATTGTCGACAAAAATATTGTTGCGCGAAATTTCAAAATTGCAACGAAATAATAAAACCCATAAACAAAAAACAATTAAAAAACGATATAAGAAATTCAGTTGACCTTTTCAACGTGGTATTTTTCGAAACAGGATACCGCACAAAGTGGCACTTCACGAGTCGTGGCTCCTTACGAATTCCATTCCTTGAACAGACGGCAAATCTTCGAAATGAATTTACTTTTGATGATACAGCTGGTATAAAATTAGGGAAATGTTTTCCGATGAAACGTATAGGTTTTGCAACTGAGCTCGTAATTGGTCGACTAACTTTCGAGTTTCTGTTTGTTGAATTGCATATTCCTCAAAAATTTGTTCAACGCATTCCATTAAAAAATTTAATCGACTTTCCTGTTCTTTTCTTTTTATATAATACGTATAAGTTCAAGTACACAACGTCTATAAGATAGAGCAATATTTTCCTGTAGTATTTCTATTACAATATACAATATACAATATACAATTCAGGAATACCCGATATAACGAGGAGAATAATCAACTGAGTTTGGAAAAAGAAATACATTATACATTTTCTTCATAAAGCAATAAAAGATAAATAAAAGAGACAATAAGAACAATATAAAGTAAACATATCACTAAATGAAATTTTTATTTCTCCTGACTAGAATTTGGATTTTTTATAGTAAATAGTAATTTTTATACCAATATATGTGTCAAACGCACAGAAAAATAATTTTTCTTCAATGCGTATATTCATCAAACGCGTTTAACTGGTTAACACTTTTCTATTCGTTTTGATGAGTACTACAGTATCAGATCTTTTGAAGTTTGAGACATCTTTTTGAACTTTTACAGACATCCTGTATGTCATGAATGTCTCATAAACATTAAGATGTCTTGACTTACACCGCTGTGATTTTTAGTCTGCTAAATACTGCACTTAAACACTTTCTTTTATCACGCGTGAGATTCTTTTGTGGGAAGAATTTCACGCGCATATTTGCTGCGATAACGGTCGTTTACCGCGCCCTACGACATATTTTGTAATTCTTTCGTATATCACAGAGCCAAATAGCGTTGACGACACGTGTTTTCATCAGAGCAATGCGAAAAACGCGGCCACGTGGAAAGAATGCGAGGAGAAATCACCCAAGTTGCACGATATTGGGAGAGTTCTCAGCACAATACCGTTTAACAAGTTCGGTTTATCCGTCCGGAAGAAACTTTTGTACGCTTAATTTTCGTAGCCAGTGCCTTAAAGACAGAAAACTTTAAATTGGAGAAAAATAGTGGTCCTGCACGTTCCTTCCTAGGGATATATTGCTATTGTGTCGGAGCTAGAAAAGTTTTCCGATACGAACAGGACAACGTTTGCAAATTGAAGTTTAATAACTTCGAAAAGATACCGGTAAACAAACCAGCCAACTTAGTTGAACCTCCGTTCCTCTATTTGTTAACTATTGCATTGTATTCGCAATGATTACATTGACAACTGTTTGTTTCAAGGAACAGTTCAGTACGATAAATTCAACGTAAGCGATTCGAAGTCCTTTCGCTATCAAATTATTTAATATCTTTATTTATAAATTTATTTATTTGTATTTATTTCTAAATTATATTATGTTTTAATTTCTTTATTTAATTTGTATATCTATTACTTACGAATATTAGATCGATGCATATGAGATATATCGTTTTCCTAAAGTTTCAATTAGACAAACCAATACCAGCTATATTAAATGTTTTTCCATTATCAATTATCAATTACAAGGAAGAAAAAGAAATCTGTTACGTGTATATTCGATATTAAGAAGATTTATTAGAAAAATATCAAAATTCATCGTTATTATTTCATACGTATACACCAGTTTAACCTATGCCATTCGTATAAATATTTTGATATTTTTTCAATGTATAAGGATATTTTATAATTGTGACGTAATAATTTTTAACTTGTAACTTTTTGAATATGTCTATACTTCAGTAACGAAATTTTTTGCTTAAAAATATAAAAAGAATTGAATTTTTATTTATAAAATATGTCTATAGAGGATCTCTCTTAAATACGAGAAATTGACAAAATTGAAGTTCTAGAAGGAAGCATAGTGTAATAATAATCGTCACGTAATTGACGATAATCAAATTTGAAAATTCTATAAAATTGCAGCTTTCGCAACAAACGAATAAGAAATGTTATTAAGTCTAATCGGAAGATTGAATTTGGAATTTCCACATGCACGCAAACTAATTTCTTATTTTAAAGAAAATATTACCAATAAAATCCATTGTTTTATTTCAACTGCTATTAAGATGTAATAATGAACTTTTAGAATCGGGAAAAAAATAATAATTTCTAACACTAATGAGATAATGCCATTTGAAACGAGCATATGAAAATTTCCTTCGAATATTTTAAACATCATCGATTAAGAACGAAATATTAAAACACACGTTCTCCGCTTAATTTAGGGAATGCTTTCAGTTGATACGATTTCTGTAATGTGCTCCAGGCTAACATTTCCGTAATATTATCCGAAATACGCTGGAAATTCTGTAATATTCACGAGACACTTCACGAAATTCAGATTCTAGCGCAACTATTTCAATTTACAAATGCTATTATTCCATCAGTATTGTTATACCGTTCCTAGAAAGAGATGAAAATGGATGACTAATATGAAACTCCTGCGGACCTAATGCATCTATCATCTCATCCTTAAACCTCTAAACGTACGAACGATGACCATTAAAGTTTTCGAATATAAATCTCTGAAGGGATTATCGAATTATGTTGAAAGCAGTTTCTACGTATATTTGTACGTGTTATGGCATACTTATATTCATACGGTTTGTAACGTACAAAAATAATTTTTTATACGTCTTTTTTAAAGTTTCAGATTCTATCATACTACAACGAAAATAACGAACTGCGTATTGATTGGAAAGAGGATGCAATGCAGACGATAGGAACGAAATATAAGTTGTTCGTCACCACATACGTGTAGAAACGAAAACAACAATTATATTTATTTATTTTGAGATGTCATTTGACACGTCATGCGAGATTTATCTCAATTCTACGATTTACGATTTTTCTGACAATAAATTTAAAAACTCTATTTACGACCTTTATATAGAATAAAGCTACATAACTATAGCAGAATGTAATATTTATAGACAAAGATTAACTGGACAACCCCAAAAAAGTAAACTTTATTTTTCCGAGGAATATTGTTAAATTTTGCAAACTCATGGCGCAGCCAACGATATTCGACGCGTATTTCTTTTGTCATAAAATACAAAATTCATCCATTGACACAATTCCATCGCCTCTAATAGTTCTCGAAGTATTCTAACAGATACATTTTCTTCCACCAATTGTAAAGGCTACTCCCTGTACAAGGCAATCCCTTGATTGTGATCGATTGCCGATAAAAAGGATACGTGTCGAGCATTTCTGACTGACCTACGAATCTGCGAATCTTCAGCAAAATCAGCGTGACAAATTCACGTACTGTCTCTTGTAGGTATAAGGATGATGATCAAAGTAAAAATGATAATCAGTAACCAAATATATTGACATATTCATATACTTACAACTTTTCAGAAAAATTATTTTAATCAACAAAGATAAAAATATTCCTGTAAAAAATTAATATTCTCTAACCCTGTTATTCTCCTCGGGTCTATATGAAATAGAACCTATATTTCGATAAATACTATCAAAATACAGATAGTGTTTAAGTATTTACTTTCAGTACTCGATATATCTAATTTCTGCTGTTTTTCTGTATCCTATACTTTTAAGAACTAAAATATTTCAAAATTTGGAAAGGAGATATCCGAAGGGATACGGTGAACAAGATTGTACCCTCCAATAATTTATACATATTATTTAATAAATCAGAGTGATATTAAACTATGGAATCTGGTTATCACGATACAATAATTGTTAAATAAAAGTCGAACGTAGTTTACCTTCCCGACACCACAACAGCGTAATCAACAAAGTTAGCAAAACCAACCACAAATCGTAACAAAAAACAGTAACCAAAAATCCAGAACTCGAGTAAATATCGTTAGAAAGGGCCACTTGGTTAGACTAGCTAGTTATTCAATTTCCAGCGCAGTTTTATGTTAGCCTAATCAGAAGAACGTCACAGCGCCGCATCGTCAGGTGAATGGCTAAAAAGAGGCGTTTCGACGAGGGTTTGAATTTTTGATCAAATTAATTACGCGACCCCTGCCAGTGTAGCGGGCTTAAACCATGAGAGGATAAATTATTGACCATTTGCCCGCGATAGTAAGTAAGCACCGAATAGACTAGAATTTTCCCGTCAACTTGAAACAGTGAATAAATCCTTGCATGGTCAGCCATGCACGTCTGGTTCGTGTAACTTCTGGTCCGTACTTTTTGCCACGGCGTTTTGTCCGTCTTCCCTTTTGCACGCGCTGAAAGACCAAAAGAACAAACCGTCGCTTCATCCGTGTCGTGCATACTTTATGTGGAAACAGGTGGAATTGAGGGTGAAACACGAATGAAGACTCTATTGACAGAGACTCGTTGACGACTCGTTGATCGGCTTCCATACGGGTACATACAGGCACATGTATGTATACGAAGTCACTTCATAAGTAATACTTCGTATATCGTTTCTCGTATATTAAATGAAAAAGAAAAAAAACGAATTATGTGTTGGTAATTAACCGATGATGAATTTGTCCTTATTTTTTTAACTTTTTAACTCTTTACCTTTTTCCATAAAGTTATGTACTATGTATATACAAATTTATGTACTAAATTGTGTACTGTATACCAATTGTATAAAACTTCGATTGTAATAATTTTTGTGATTTCAAACTCAGCTTTCAAGTGACGCTATTTATGAGATGATCGAACTGTTTAATACGTATTGGTTTGGCAACCAAGTGTTTGCGGATTTTATCATTAGGTGGTATTGACAAAATCCGCAATCACTTAGTTGCCAAGCCAATAAAATGCGATATGTAATTAAGATGCACGTTCTAATAGAGCAATCTGTTTATCAAATTTCCGACAACGAATAATTTCTCCAGCAATATTATATTGCCCTTTTGTACTTTTTGTTTCGACGGTAAAACATACATACATACGTATGTATAATTTAACTACTTGTAATTTCAAGAAGTTGTTTGTCTTCGTTCAACAAAGCTATTTTAAACAATATGAAATTTGCAGGAATTTCAAAATACGATTATAAATGGAGGCAAAATCCGGCGCCAATTTTCCAATAAACTTCGTCTTTTTATAGCATAACCCAATCTTACAGTTTAATTTCATATCTTAAAGGCCATTACGTCATGCAATTATTAATATCTATTTCCTATTTATAAAAAGTTGAAAGTACGTATTACTTGTATCGGATAACAGAAATGGAAAAAATTTCAACAATAAGGAAATAATTATTTTCTAATTAGGTGGTAATGACAAAATCCGCAATCACTTAGTTGCCAACCCAATATATAAGTGACAGATGAAAAATTCGTAAAGAGGGGAGATTTCGATTCTTTCCCAGACAGGTTGTTAGATTTTTCAGATTTTTATAAAACTTTGCCATAGTAGTAACGTTTCGTCTTAATTTTCGAAAGTTTGCATCTTCAAATTTATAAGAATATTAATCGAACAGCAAATAACTGTTTGATTTCTAACGTTCTGATAACGAATATGGCTCTGTTTAGACGTTTGTGTTGCGAGCAACTGTCAAAAACAAAAATTTAGTAATTAAAAATTATTATTTGTCTTTTACTTTTTTAAATTTATTTCAGCAATGTTAAAATTAGGCTGAGTTTAAATCGAGTGTTTCAGTATCGCGACAAATGTACAAAAGTATACGTGCTACATACATACGTAGAATTTGTGAATAATATTGGTTCATTTTGTAAATTAAAATTTAAGTAAATTACACATGGAACTCTTGTTTGTTACATTTGGAGTACAAGTTGTATTACTGCGCGTATGATTAAATGTTATAACGGAAGGGGTTAAAGGCATTTCATGTAAGTATACTTGATAACATCGATATATTTGCATGTTTCCTTGGTGTTATCGTATCAGACGTATAATAACAGAGAAATAAAGTTTATTTTTGGGATACGCTGAAACTAGGAATTAGAAAGTCAAATTAGGCGTAAACATATGCGAAAATTCACACAATAAAATTGGATAATAATCAAACTAACGACATATCAAATATATGTAAATAGAACCGTACGAAACTTTTAAGAATATACAGTAAAAGGAAACGAGGATAAATAATAAAGTAAATCAAAATTTTAATCTGGTCACATCTTTTTCACAAAACCATCCAACGAAGCTTTAATGTTTTATATTAACTTTATATTAATAATTAATAAAAACCTAATAAAACCCTAAAGTCTCGTTTCTTTATAAATCACGGTTGACTACTTAAAGTCAGATTTTTTGGATAGACAAGTAGTTTAAAAAGTGAACCGCGTTTAAAGTCAACGATAAGAAAACTTCTCGATCGATTAAAAATACGTAGATAAAATAGGATAAATTGAAAAAATGATAAAAACTAAAACAGTAACATAGTCGATGTATTCTGATCAATCAGAAATTGAAAATACAGACAGGATATTCTTATCCAAGTTGTACTTAGCCAATATCAATTATTTAGGAGCCGATGAAATGTTTATAGTATATTAAACTGAAAAGTTTATTTTTAACCAAGAATCACGCATAGTAAGGAATAAAAATGGAAAAAAGATGGAAAACAGAGGGAATGTGAAATCGTATCGTATGCATCTATTAACGTAAAAAGCCCGGAGCGAGCTCTCTATACGAAAGAAGTTGAATTATTCATAAATGTTTCTGGTACGTAACGGCATCGATAAAAGGAGAGAAAAGCTGATAAAACAGAAAAGACGTCGACATTTTTCCCCTATTTTCATATCTTATCAACCGACTGTGCCCAACGTAGCTTTGAATACATTTCATCGACTTCGGCTAAGAAGACTGCAACGAGCTTCTGTAATTTGCAAGCTATTCGAATTTTATCATCCCTCCCTTACGCTTACGGCAAACCTTCGACTAGCTACTGAATATGTATATCGTCTATCTTTTCCACCCATTAGCCAATGCGTCTTTCGGAAATCAAACGATTTCTATCGAATCCCAACGACGAAAAAGTGATTTTAACAATTTACATAGCTTAGAAGCATGACAATTTTAGGATCGGACAAGTTAAGTTCGAATATTAGTTTCGAAGCCTGATTTCATTAGACATTGTTTTAATTAAATAGGTAATTAATTTGTTTATTAATGTCGCATCAACGTTTAAGGATATTAGCAACACGTGACATTTATTGATTTATTACTTTCTTACAGAAGGAATACCATGTTATGTGGTACATTTTTGGTATTATTAATCCATCTGGGACCATGATCCCTAAACGAGGGTTGACGCATTTGTAAAATTGTTGAGCCAGTCATTTTTACTAGTGTGGTATTTCTAGTGTTAGCATCTAGCGATCGATCCGGAATTTCCCTGACAACTGATATCGCCATATCGAATGATACACAGTAAAAATTTTAAAAACGTGTGGGAAGTTGTACAAAACGAGGAAACTGGTTACTCGGGGTTGCAGGACCTTTTTATACTTTGACAAGTACCAATCATTTTGGCTGGTATTGGTATAAGTAGCCTTGATACAAAATTATTTTCAGTTTGAATACATTAAAAAGAAAATGAAATTCATTATATTGTTCTTTTAATTATCGTTGCGAAAGTCATTACATCATTGCAGAAAAAAGATATACCATGAAGCAGAAATTTTAAAATAAAATTGTAAAGCCAATCAATTTGACCGGTGTGGTAGTTCTAGTGTTACATAAAAACACGCTTATATTAGATCTTAAAGTATTTAAAACGAATTTTTCTTCGAACAGTCAATTAGTTGCTGCGTGTGTGCTAGTTTTATCAACGTTTCCCGAATATCAAAATACCTCGAGTTATCCAATTGCGTAATAAATATCGTAATTGGGATTCCTCGCGTACTTTTGGTGATCCAAGCGTTACGATCTAATTAATCCTAAGTCCAGTCATGATCATTTGATCTTTTGTATTTAGTTTATTGCCTTGAATTTTATAATGAAAGTAACGAATTAGTTCGTGCATGTCCAAAGTTTTGGTTTCCCAAATGGAGTTCCATTAGAAATTAACAATTCTGTTCATATTGTTTTAATTAAACGATCCATAATTATTGCGAATGTTTATGTAAACTTGTTTTTTTCTGGATATAATTAACCTTTGAATACATACAGTGTTTATCCATATATAAATACGTATTTGATTCACAGTTTATTATTACGATAAATTATACATTTCATGCATAGACATATCGTGCCTACATTTATTATTATAAACTACAATTCATGCTATTAAATATGAAGCATCGCCATTCTATATTTGCGTTATAATCTTTGCGTGCTAATCCGAAAATCTCACAGTTAATCGTAGCTATTACCTTCTCTTATATTTCAAATATGATTACAGTACACTAAAATGTGGTGAAAATTGTATACAATTAACAAGGTGAACAATTTATTCTATTTCCACAAGAATTAATTTTCGATTTGCTCATACGCTCTACATATACACATATAGTTATCTTGTAACAAACTTTTTTTACAAATAAAAAGGATATAAAGCGAGAATACAAATTTTTGAAACTATTCTTTTATTACTTTATAACACATAAATTGGGAAATTGGAAGGAAGATGTTAAGAAATGGCCAGTCTTGAAAAATTTCTGCAAGACATTTAAGAGCATGTCTCAAGTAACAAAGAATGTTCTTAGCGTTTATCCGAAATGTGATGGAAAGGTTGAGAAGAACGAGTGTAAAGATGAAAAAGTAGCAGCGGTTAGCCTTATCTATACGTTACGCTTAATCTTCGTTCTGTTCAAATTCTGATCCAGCTACAGAATAATTGTCCATCTGTATCGACATGTTAATTCTTCGGAAATTCCGCTGATAAATCACTTGAAGTTCGCAATTGAGTAGATCTGAAGTATCGCCGGATTGTTGTTGCGTGAGAACAATAGCCAACAACGATCTTGTGATACTTGGAATTTGTTCGATTCTAAACTTTCAATCGATTTACCGGCAGAATTTCTAAAAATTATTTCATAGATGGATCAGTATCTGAAGAAAATGAAGATTAAGTGTAACGTGTGAGTAAGTTTGACAGCCGCCACTTTTTCATCCTGGCACTCATTTTTTTCAGCATTTCCATCTCATCTCGGATAAATGCCAGTGACATTTTCTGTTCCTTGAGAGACGTTGTTAAATACGTGAACTTTTCGCTCGCAAGCAGACCCAAAAGTGGCCATTTTTTAACATTCTCCTTTCATAATGTGCGTGAGAAAATCATACATTTAAAAGTTGAATACGTGAAAGATTTGTTTTCAGATGAAGATTTTTTTCATCCTTTAAGATTAGAAATCCCTCAATGTTACAGTTCACATTAAGAAGTGAAAGTGAACACACGTGCTTTATTGAAACGGAATTATTTTCTTAAAACGACCAAACTTACTTAATATCTTTCAGAAGTTAGAAGAACTGGCTCAAACATGTGACAAACATTTTGAAGAAAGTGAAATTTGTCGAAATCACGAAGAAACAGATAAATGTTACTTTTTTACAACATTTGTGTCTGGGCCTATAATGAAAATTAGGACAACGAATTGGTACTAGTTATGTACCTATGTTCTGAAAATTTTATCGAAATCAGTTAATGTTGCTACGAACTGCAAACGGTTAGAAACGGATGAAAATTACAGTTTTTGCAACTTCCGGTCTAAAATCTAAAGATTATTATGTCTTTCGTCGCCTGTTTCCGCATCAACCGATTTCGACAAAACTCTCGACATGTAGCCACATAATTGGCATAAATCAGCAAAATGTGTTGTTTAATTTTCACTACAGGCCCAGACAAAAATGTTGCAAAAACCAATTGCAATTCCTTCGACACTTTTCTCGCATGTCATCTAGTAAATTAATCCTCGAAATTTCTCAGAACGAATCAAATGATTGATTTTGATTAAATTTGAAAAAAAAGTTATTCCGTCTTGAAGGACGTGTTGTTCACTCTGGCTCGCTGTGAATATTATAATGAACATTTTGCTCTGAATATGGCGAATATTTTCCCATATTAATGCATTCTAAACTCTTCAACGCATTTAATATTCTCATAAATGCATAAATATCTACGATTTAATTATGTCACAGTTCGTGCGAGACCAGCAGGTGTCCTAATGCTTATGAATGGAGGTACTTCACAGAGAAAGTTTATCGCATAGATCATCTGGTTAGTAGATATAAATCTTTCCTCGCAGAGCATCGATCAAGCCCGGGACAGAATTTATATCCTAACGATTACACGTGAAGGCGCAAGCTGGACGAATTTATTCTTCGCTTCCCCTGGCTCAGAGATATGCCTCTGAAGCATTTTTCAGAAGAAGTGACATAAGTTAGCAATGAAGTCGGTCATTTTTTCCACTTTAATTAATAATCGACGTTAGCTTTTTGACACAGGTAATTCCTCAAATTTTTTATACCTTTTATATCCAAATTACAGACTCTGGCATCTTGTGCATTTATTGTATATTGGATTATATTTGTCGGATAAGACAAACTTTTTTTTAGTACGAATTACAAACTCTTTTTTTTTAATCACCTTGCAATAATACAATTAGTCGAAATATGCACTATTCTGTTCGATAATCTTCTGGCGTGTACGAGCTGGTGACATTATTCTATCAGTATACAGTTTCTGTTATTTCTGAGTAAAAACGTGACCTCGGAAAGGTTAAGGATTGGCCGATAAAACAATATTTACATATTAATTCAATTATTCGATATTTCTTCGATAAGTGAAGAAATTTTTAAATACGAATATACAATAAGTTCCTTCATTCTTATGCATTTAGTTTTACTATTATGGAACCTTCAAATGGTAAATAATATAAAATAATAGTCTTTTATTAATTAATGTTCCGATACGCTCGATAATAATCAATATTTTCATAACTGAAATTACTCTGTGCACCTAAACTACTGCCTTAACCATTGTGTTCATTTCATGAAAGCAAAAATGGATGAAGCGTAATTTTTTGTATCAGTCATCTCCATATTTCACACTAATATCCATCCAAAGCATCTTAACGTTAAAAGTGCACGTGGCACATCCTACACGGCGACTTTTACACAGATAAAATTTAAATCAATTTCTATGTGCCAAAGAAAATATAAAATTCCTGCAGTGCTGTTCTTTAAAAAAAGTATTCGATATTTAAAATAATTCATGGGAAAATTCAAGAAAAAAATATAGTTATAATAATTAAATGAACTTTTGTCAGCCAAGTTCATTTAACGACGAAATGGTTGGTTATTAACCAAGTAATTAGCTAAATTAGCCGACTGATGTTATGCTTCTACAGTCAGCCTTCTATTGAGAATATGTAGATTTAGATCTTCTGAATCGCAGAACTAATTTCCTAATTAAAGACTGCGAGTTTCAGAAATAGAAAACTAAGAAATCCCAGACTTTGCGAAATTAGCTTAAACGTGAATTGGTTCTGATTTATGGTGGATAATATCGTTGAAAGCGTTTGTATAAAATATTCGGAAGAAAAATTATAAAGTAAAATACTACGCATAAAACAGATACGGAAAATAAGACAAAAATATATGCGCGCACGAAACGCTTTACATTTCTATTAATAATATATAATATATGTATAATATACTATATAGGATATATAATGTATGTATAATATACGATAATAAATTAGCACGTTAAAAAATATTTATAATCTTGCTGGTTTTGAAAAGAATGGAACAACATAATTAACAGAGAATCAAAACATAATTATAACACGAGTAGGAAATTCAACATAAACTAATTATTTCAATTAATTGAATTAATTAATTTAAGTGCATAATATACGTACATTAATTTATTATCTATCTTTTGACGATGCAAAATTATTTAGTAACTTATAAACAACGTGAAAGTTTCCTATTATAATTTATAATATCTTTTTGTTTCCTCCAGAATAATTTTGAATCAGTCTATTAATTATATAATTTTGTAGTGACTTTTATCTTAATAAATAAGTTTCAATTACGCTACCGCTTCTAAATATATTTACGAAATTGAAAATTTGCAATCGTATGAAAAATATTTTGTTAGACAGACTTTTTACTCCTTTTCTTTTAACGACAAAGGAACTAAGAATTTTAAACGCTATTCAATGAAAATCTACATTCAAAACAAATAAATAGAATAAATGAACATTCCAGTCTTCTTCTTACCACTATCATGCAAAGATTATCGTATAGAAAGAAAATAGAGCAATTCGTATCGGACCGCATGAAACAAACAAGATCAATCCCCAAAACATCTCAAAGTACAAACCTAAACGTGCATATGAAAAAACGCAGTCTCTTGGCACCTCCTAACATCCAACGGTAACACGTTTTTGCAACAAGTTCCTCCAGAAAGCAATATCCCTCTCGCGTGTGCTGGCAGATCGAACGATCGTCACGTTGATCAAATTATCATGAAACAAGTGAAATCCCGGCGAAGAACATCATTGAATTACATTAAATTGCTCGGCGAAAAAATTCTCCAACGATTGAACTGGGTGCGCATTTAGCAGCTTGCGACTCCTTCGATCGATCGAGAAAGGAGAAAGCAACGCACTTACACAGCTAGCAGTGACACAATGCCATTCGTTATTCAGAGTGCTTCTCCCTTCAGCTCATATTAATTTAAAACGCTCGTTTAAGGTCGTAAGGGATGGTAAATTTACTCTCTGATTTTTTTTCCCCTTTCTTTTTTAGCTCGGTCGACTCCGCTAATAGAGCTGCCTTTCTACACGAGGCATCTAGTGGCTAGAGTCGTATCCGTTCGAGTTTCTCTCTGTTGCACAGCCACAGACACAAGAGAAAGGAAAACGCGGCGAAAAATCTGAATACGCCGCCTCGCCAAGCCAGAACCAAGGCATAATTACGAAAACGCATTTATGAGCCGACGCGTATGAACGTTATAGAAATACGGGACCAGGGAAAAAACGTTAAAGCCTGGCATCGACATCGGAAAATTATTTTCTCAGCGACATTCCGATACACCGAGCATCGACCGTCTCAAAAGCCTCTGGCTGTGCGTTTGAATTCGTATTTCCTAGCGCGAGCAATATTTGATAAAAAATGGAAAATGAAATATGATTTTTTAGAAGTAATGCTAGTTTGCTCGGGGAAACGGTTTATGCTAAACTATTTAAGTGTACAAATATTGTATATTTATCTAAATATAATAGGTGCACGTAAGAATATTAATGAAAGATGATAATACATTTTTATATTAAGATTGGAATATAATATTCATATTTGGATAAATGGTGCTTATATTAAAATATACACATATGTGAGGATCGTATATATATTTAATAACACAGGACAATTTTCTATTGACTTCCTTCTCACTTTTATCAAATATTTCTCTTTTATCACTTTTATCAAAATATTTGTCTATTTTGTTATTCGTCAAAGTTTTACTCCTAACTTATGTTGATTCATATCATTCATCATCATGTTCATTTAAACCGAATGTATCTATCTAATAACATATTAGTAACACAAAATGGCATCTATGATAAACGAATTATATTTATTTCCATGTATATAAATTATTATTTAATTTAATTAGCTGCGATCACCCTTGATACTTTCAAATTGTTCTCTTTTCCCTTTTCCAACCATTGTACCCTTGTAAAATATTTCAATAAATTAATTACCATTCGCTCGATTACCACGGTCAAACTGGATTTAATTAATTTCAGTAATCAATAATTAAATACAAAAACATACAATTACTTCTAGATAAGTATTCATATATTAAAAAATATATATATTGTAATGAATTTATGCATTGAAAATGTCAAACATTAATTCTACGTACGCTCTTTTATCGTCATTTTTTTTATGGCTAGTCCATACATTTGATTTTGAACGAATGAACGTGAAATTATATTTTCTCGATATATTTCTTTCCTTTTAAATATTATAAAAATTATAATATTAAAAATCAATGATGTAATAATTATATATAGAGTTTCAATCAACAAATATAAGTATCATTGATTCCTCTACACAACGTAATACGAAAGATAACATAGAATGTGTAATATAACATGAAATGTTTAAATATCACTTGATATTTGTGAATATGGAGATTTACAGAATTTACTTCAATAAACCAGAATTTAATAAAATTATGTTAGATATAAATACAATCCATGAGATAATTAGAAAATCGAAAGAATAGTATTCTCAAGTGAGGTGATCAGTAGTTCAAAATTCTCGAATCGTATAGGCTAAATATTCAGCGAACGTTCTTTCATCTTTGGTTTTGTTTCTTTTGAGGAATTATTTGATGAATGTTTTGCAGAAATATTGTTATTTGATTAATACTACAGAAGAAGAGATACGCTGATTATTTTAAATATTGTACATAGATTAATGCTGCATAATGAACTTGCGTCTTGCGAACCTACATAATGAACGTCCCGAAATGTCAAATCAATGTTCAACACGATATATTCTTATAACATTCACAAATTTTCTTTAACCAGATTTTATAGATCGCAGGAATTATAATACCATACTGAAAATATTCGAATATTACAGTTTACATGTATGAAATGCGTGGATTTCCAATTTATCATGAATATTTGTATGATATACGAAACCAGTATAAAATAAAATATAATAAAAATATAACAAGATTCCTGTAATAAATGATCAAATATTTTCGTGTAAACCTCAAATTTAAACGTTATTTTACGAATGAATTGAATAAGAAATCATTAATTTTGCTAATAAATACTTTTGTTCACCATCGTATAATAATATGTTTGTATTTAAATTACGAAATGGTTTTAAAAAACTAGAAAATATGAAACTTCGTGTGCGAAATTCATGTAGAGAAGTGAATTTGTATCTTTTACTTCAAACCTCTACGTATTCAGTTTCATATATAAAAATTTCCACGATATATTTACGTAACATATTTTTTGGTTTTAATTTGTTGCAAGACAATTTCAGAATCAACAACATCGAGGTTTACAAACAAAGGAATAAAATTGATGGGAAGCGTATGTTTGTTCGATTCATCTTATTTATTTTATCTGATCCAACTTATCGATGAAGTCAATATTAACCTGGTGCACACAATCGTGATATATTACAATGACTTCTGATGGAATCTATTACGTTATGAATCTACGGCGTACAACGTATATACGTGTTCACGATCGCATTTCAATGTTTGTTTCTCTGGAAAATAACGATTCGATGAAATATGAAGTATCCGCCTTTGCCTATACGTATTTGCAAAATTTGCGAAAGTTTAAGTTTAAGTTTATTGCTAGATCAGTTGGTAAGCATCGACGTCGACAAGATTTGTTACTCACAAAATTGTATACTTTTTAATGCTTCTTAAATAAAATTATACACGTCAAAGACATATCAAAATTTGTTAAAAAATTTATCATAATATATTTAATATTTTTCAAACATTAACAGACACGGGCATTGATATCAGTTTCTATTATGTTTATGAATTTCATACTCTTCGTGGCAATATCTTTATTTTTATTTGTTATATCGTATTGCTTACCCTTATATATCTCGTGCAGATTCTTATCTTGTTTTCTATGCTAAATTCAAATATTGATTAGAGTGTAGACTTCTAATAATACTAAGTTTCATGATAGGATGATAAAGTAACTAGATAAAATGTTACATACATTTCTATTTCTGTATTTCCTTCTGTAACGTAAGTTCATTATTTCTGTTGAATTGAAGCTGATGTCTCTTATAAATTCAGACTAATTTCGAAACTTGTCATTTTTATAGATTCGTTACATATTTAGATAAAACTATAACTTTAAATGCATATGCGGTACGAATAATTTATATGCTTTTATCATTTCAAGAAACAAAGAAATTATAACACACGTACAAAAAATCTGTAAAGTATTGTCCTTTTCCAACTATTCCCCTTGTTATTCTTTCTCCGACTACGATCACAAAACAAGGACATCAATTTGTGGACAAAAATCGCTATATCCTCTTTGTACAGCAATAAAACACAGAAATACAAATATACCAAGATACATCGAAATTCAGTCGAACTTTTAACAATCTTCACTTGCTTCCAATACTCGTGGATTACGAAAGAAAACAACATAAAAAATAAGGTAGCAAATATTTATGCAAATTCATATTTCTCCGAATGCAATTGAAAAACTGAAGCTTAGATAACAAGTCATTTCATACGTTAAATACTACGAAAACTACTATACTTTGGATATTTTATATATTTTTATATATTTCGTGGATTTTTTGTATTTCTGCATCTCCAAATTATTGAGATATGTATAATTTTGTGTGTTAGAATAGATTAGCCGCGTAGTAGTGACACACGTATGTGAGTATGAATGTATGGAAGCATGTGTGTGCACAGCGTCTCGAAAAACAGGTGAATGCAACTGTTCCGTTAGTAGTGTGGTATAGAAGATGGTTAGACAAACAGAGTGCTGAGACGCGTACAAATGTATATCGACGAAGATCCTGTAAATCATTTATTAAATAAATCTAAAACTATTTTAATATAAATTCTAAGTGTAATCCAAGTATTCCTTTACTTTTATTTTGCCGATTAAGATCCACAATTTTCAACGTAAATTTCCTACAGACGCAAAAATATCCACGGTCTTAGTCATAAGACTACATTTTATAAGATTGCAATGTTTCCTCGTATCGTTCGTCGTTTGGAGAACAAGTACATAAACCTATAAAGACTCTTGGAAAATAAGAATTCTGCTGAATTTTTCACGGGCAGCGTACACAGAGAAACTACTGTACGTAGAATTCCCCAGCTACGCCAACAGGAAACCGTATAAAACAGTACAAAACTCGTGGTCCCAGGAAGCTCATAAATTCAGCCTAGACCAGGATCCAAAAACGAATAGCTCAAAAAGAATCGAACCGCGTATCGTGGCAAAATAAAACGACGTAGCTTCTCCTATCCTTCTATGTTGGATTCCACGGTTGCTACGCGATATCTCCGAAAACTGGTCTACACAGACGACCGTGTGTACCGTGAAAAGGTGCATAAATCCAGCTGGGTGGATGTGTCGTGCATAAAACTCTAAACTCGATTGCCAGTGTCGGTGCGTGAATCAATAAAACGTCGCTTTATTCGAAAACGATAAGCCTTCACGGCGACAGGTAATCTGTCCAAGTGTCAGCCCGTGTTATTTCCATTTGAAAACATACCCAATTCCACTATTTATATATATATATTTCTTGCTTTCTTGCTTTCGCTCCTTTTCCTTTTGTTACAGCCCCTTTTAGTTTCTTCACTGACACGAAGCAAGCTGACTTCAAGCATTGATTTTCCACGGCCCCGGAGGGACCGATTTCCCAGTAGTGTGCACGTCGTGTCACGAAGTTATACATGGTCCTGAGAAGAAGAGAAGTCTTGCGGCAGAAACGTATGCGATGCGGTTTACCCTCGCGCTGGTTATTACTTCCTTCCGCTTGTTGCACTGAATCGATTCTGACTTCGACCGCCGAACATCTCCCAGGGATTATCGTTGACTCTTCAACGACCACGGATCTCCGCTAATTTATCAACGGAAACAACGTGACTGTATAAACGACAGGGTTCGATTGTTTGTGTTTCACGGTCGGCTACGAATCCTGGACCACGATGATACAACGATACGATGTTGTTCATAGCTATGCTTTCAGTCATCTCAGGTTAAGGCTCTATTTATCAACCGATCCATTAACCCATCAGAAACAACATTTAATCTGTAACTTTCTCAGTTACATTACATCGTCGAATTTTGCGTTTTAACATTACGGTTATAGAATTGCAAGTTATAGGATCGCAAGAATTTGCTGAATCTTTTAGCTAAAGCTTTTCTAGTCGCCATTTCTTCTTCCACTCGTTCCTTACAATTTAATAAAATATGAAGAAATTACAAAGATGTACAACATTACGATATTAATTTTCTTTAAATCATCGAATATTCTCGTTACAGCGTAGAATATTTCGGATTTATGCAATGAACTTCTGTGTAGTATCCGCTACTTTAATACATTTTTTATGGCATTCGATTCTTTTATAATAATAAGTCGCTCTATATGCGTGCTGGCGACGACGTATTTTTAAGAGTCGTCGGTGTCAGTTACACTGGCGTTATTCAGCCTTGCGTATAGCCAGTGAAACTGCAGGAGAAAATAAGCAGATATCCAACGATAGTATATATCTCGAAGTCACGTAACCATCGGGTATCGAGAATGAATGTTTAGAATGAGAAGGTTTAGAAAGGCTCTCCTTTAACCGACCTCTCAGTAGCTACAAAAAACTTTCGCAAGTATCCTTATTTTCCAATTAAGCATTTTTTTTATTTGGATCCTACGTTTCACTTTCATAATATCAAATTCTTATAATCATATTGGGTTAGCAACTAAGTGAGTGCGGATTTTGTCATTAGGTGGTATTGACAAAATCCGCAATCACTTAGTTGCCACCTCAATAGTATCGTAGGCAGATTGCCTAAAAAATATCGGGTAAAATATAAACAACGTTGGGAGCAAACCTAAGTGCCGACAGGCCGAAAGGGTCGGGAAACTTCAACATCAATGCGTCGTCGGCCCTTCAACCGAATAGTTACGTGGAAGAAGGCCTACATGATCATGATCGCGGACGGTTACGGAACGCGTACGTGGAGGGAGTATGAGAAAAGACAAAGGGATGCTCAAGGGAAAAAGACGAATTGATAGTCAGTCGTTAACTAAGAATCGAGTTGTGAGGAGTGGAGAGTTGAGTTGCCGAGTTGTTATGAGTTGTAAGCTATTAGTTGTGAGTTGTGAATTACCCATTTAGTCATCTTAGTTATAGCACATTACTGTATTTAGTTCACTTTAAATAACCATCGTTTCCTGTTTAATCCATTGTAAATAGATCCATCTATCAATAAACTTATCATTTAGGATAGAAATCATTGGAAACCCTAATAATATTTAATATTTCTGAATAAATAAAATCCTATAATTCGAAAGCACTACTGAATGATCCGAAATTTACTACACTCGTACTTAGACCCAACTCATTGCTACCTACGCAAATACTGTAATAAATGCAACGGTGTACAAATACCTTTTGTATATTTTGTGTGTCCGATCCATCAAACGAACTCTAATCTCATTTCTTTCTCTTCAAATGTTCCATACTCTCGCCAAATCTCCAAGTAAATATACGAGGAACGTCTTATCAGGTCGTTATCAAGGCGGAAATATTTACATTACCGGCGCTGATCTATCGTCCCTGTCCTTCCCAAGACAGTAGACCAGAAAAAGTAGAACGTCAAGCTAATACTTGCAATTTATATTTCCACGATCCTTCGGAGCACCTCGACGACGATGACGAGCGATCGTTAAGGACACATGTGTAAAATGTTGGATCAGGAACCGAACTGTGCATGTGCGTGCGTGCAATGTAAAGACGCTTCACAGTGGATATTTGAATGCGAGTGCGGTTATTGGGTTATCTATTCAGAGCGTGCAATAGCTTTTTTCTTTTCTTTTTTTTTTTTTTTTGTTATTATTTAATTTGTACTTTACAATTTGTCCAGCTGGACATTCGGTAAATTTTTTTAGCTTAATTGCTAAATAACATGTGGATGGCTACCCCCAGCGGGATACCATCTTCGAATTTGACTATTTTATTTCTTTAGTAAGGTCAGTAGGGTGTTTTCTTTTTAGTCTTCTTTCCTTGTATTTTTCTGCGTACCTGTCGATTTCTTCTTTCACCGTTGGTATTTTTAAGTCTGCATATATCCTCGTTTCTGACATACCATGGTGCGTTGACTATCGTTCTTAGTATCTTCGAGTAGCGACTCTCGGCGTGCGATAGCGAGCGCGCGATGAGAAAAATACGAGAGCAGCGAACGAAGAATAGTTGGTCGATCAGTTATACAACACATCGGTTTAACATTTCGTCAAATGTATTTGCATTCCTGTTTTTTCGGCGATTTACCTTGCAGTCTCTTTAAAATTTGAAAGATTTGAAAGATAGGCGGAATTTCCTATGGCGTTCAGATTTAGTACAAGATCCAACCTCTTTTAGTTTTTCTATAAGCTTCATTTTTTCAATAACACTTTCTAACTATCTAACACTTTCCCTCGTGTAATTACTTCTTCTTCGTTGAAACAAATGCACTAATATTATAAGTAAGCGATGGATTTACACTCTTGCGTTTACCCACGGTCAAACAACTGCTGACAAAAGTCTACCAAATGAATGAGAAACAGACCAAGTGTTTTATAATTTTATCCTACTAAAGTCAGTTTATATTTGGATTTCTTCGCCTAGCTTCTCTGTTCCAATAACTTGGTGTTTGTGTGTTCGCTCTGAAGAAGCTATGCGATATATAGGGCGTATAAAATGTGCATTTTTTTCTTTTAAACATATGAAATATATAAATATAATTTTGCTCGGCATTATAGCCGTGTAAAGACTAACGAACAAACAAGATCAGCGCTAATTATAGAAAATAAAAAAGTAATAATAGTGAACCGTATCTTTTATTATTTAAAAGTAAATATTTTTGGATTTCTTCGAATAATTTGAATTTAACAGGCTTCATGGTCGAGTAGCCTTAAAAAGTAGGAATATTATTCCTGAGAGAAATGATCGCGGAGTGAAGAAAGTAAGGACGCGTTGCGGTAAAAGGACGGCGAGGAATAAGAAATTTATTTCAGGACTTTGAAAAGGAACACGTGTCTGAATGATTCGGTCGAGCAATACTTCGTATCGATCCGTATAAAAATATAAAAATTCCTAACTTGAATCTTCCAACAGTGTCGCAAAGCTTCCTTGTTCCTCGTTGAAGGATCAAACATTTGTATGAAATAATGAAACCAAATTGCGTAAGTGCAACACTATCGAAAGACATAAATGAGGCAACTTATATGTTGTTTTATCAGGGCACAAAAGAACGTATTAAAACAATAGATACTTTCCAGAAATCCACTATACAAATGCAGATACAAATTGAAATAAGAAGAATAATTAAATTAAATTAAATAAGAAGAAGAAGAATCTAAAAAGAAATAATTCACGTTGCTATAGATACTTGAGTTTCTTTAAATTTCATAAAATTATGGGATTCCGATGAAAGAAGCAACGATAAAGAAAATATTAAACACATTTTTGGAATTTTCTTTCATAAGTATGATATTAAAAAACACACGGTAATATAAATAAAATGGAAACAGATTAGAAATGAAATGTTGCTGTGTTTGCTACAATGTTAGTTATTTACTGTCGTAACAGCGTGTTTGGTACAAAGTATTGAAATTTATAAAGTGTTTCGTGAAATTATTTGGCCTTCGTAGGGATTTAATTTGAATATATTATATTATGTGTGTTGTATATATGTCGAGTTATCATTAGGTTTAGGGGTGTGTAACGAATTTTCATTTGGATTAGCCATCGTTGTTGTACAGTAGAGATCATATTTACTGGTATAAATATGATTTTTACAGAATTTGACAAATAACCGTGGTGATTAAACACTCGAGATGCTAATGACAATGTTCTTAGGTTCAATAAGGAATTCACGGCCAAGGGGATAACTCTTCGTTAAACGTAGAATATATTTTGAAGCACAAAAACATTCTCTGGGGCGCTCGGTATATACTGCTCGTAAAGACGATATGAAACTCTCCAAGGAGATCGCAGGAATCAAAGACTGATGAAAACTTTCCTCTCCTTACGATCGCGTTCGTTTGTTGTATATTGGTCGGGGATACCAATAAAATTCCAACTGCCGTTGCTAGGCAGTCCCGCATAGCGGCGACATTGTTTCTGCCCGGAGTTTGATTGTTAATACAACGTGTGTCCCATAATATTGGCACTTCCGAGGCAAAACCACACGTGACTTGTTTATCCTCGAGCCCGTGTGCCGCTACAACTATATTTTTTTAAGGAGAACTATACAACTACTCCATACCTCTGTTAAGTGAAAACGTCCATCCCGTGACCGTGGCTACGTTCAGCAACCAGTTGTGTCACCTCGAGTCCAAGCCCACTGTCACAAATCTCGAGCAAACATAATCGAATTGAATCATAAGCAACTACTTCCAAGTTTTGTTATTTAAGTACAGCTATAATAAATAGTCTAGATTAAAGTATTGGGGATATTCCCAAAAATTCCAAAAGAAAGGCCCCGATGTCCTTTCATCTCCGACATATATATATATTACGACTACCACGACTGCATGCTAATGTTTGAAACAAATCCGAAAACATAAAAGTTACAAAATAATAAAACACAAAGCTCATAAAATTATTTAGACAGATAATTATTCATTACTAACAATAAGTCTTAATATTTAATCAGCATATTTAATCAGATTTGGCGCTAATTATATATTCAAAGCTACTCGTACTGTATACTATTGTAATTTCTTGTCATTATTTTACATACTCACATTCTCAAAGTAGGTAAAAAATGTAAAATGAAATATTATATGAATATAAATTTTCGAAAATTTATTACGCGCGTGTAGGGAGCCATATTCAAATTCTATCTTCTTGAAAACAAAATACAAAACAATTGATAATTAATCAAGTTTAAGCAAACGTGACAAACTCGATCTTCTCGCAAATGAACCCTCACATTTTATGTATATTTTCCACTTGCCTTTTTCACGTAGAACCACTCTATTGCTTTTGGGAATCACCCTATTATTTTCAGTTTTAAGTTATAAACTGTTTATGAATAAAGTGTTCGCGTTAAGGAATATGTGAATTTTTCGGTTTCTCAATTTTTTCAAAAAATGGACCCACTGCCTTCAGAGTAATTGGTTCATACATGTATTATTTATATCATATATTAATATATATTACTATTTAATATATATATATTAAAAAGAGAGAAAAAGCAATGTGGAAATAAGCTGAGGATGATAAACTGATTTATGAGGATAACAAGGTATTTAGATTTCACTAATTTCAAGATAGAGTTAGTTTATGGCTTTGAAACAACTAACTGTTGCCTTCATAAAGGACAATTACGCGACGATTATTTTGATTTCATTCGTCAAAGGAGATAATTAAGACAGTGACTTGCCCGCGATGGAAGATCGAAATTTAATATTCGTTATTGAATGTTTAGTTGACGGTTCATGAATCTCCAAGATATTAAATTTCTGTGGAGCTTGCAAGGACTAAATTGACTTTCAACAACTTTAACAGGTATTCGACGAATGCAATTACCGACAAACTAATTCTGCAGGATCATCGTGTTAATTACGAATATAATTTACATTTAAAAAATATAAAGTTAGTCTGGATAAATTTAAAAATTACGAAACAGATTACGTCTATAGGAAGTTACCAACGCAGTTTATGAAGTAGAAAATTGAGTTCGAAAGTGTCGATAATAACTTGCAAACAAACGATCCTCAAGAATTCTGAAGACATTCCTGTATACTCATAAATTCGAAAATAAAATGTAGAAATATTTCATTGAAATTATTATTACTCTATCGTTATTAGTACACTGTATCTAGGTAAACAAGCAAATTCTAATTTCTCCAAATGGTATGATCCGTTTGTTAGAAGAGCGATGCAACAGAAAGAAGCGAATTCAGGAAATTTGAAGCAGGTAGTTTAAGATATGGAAAATTATCAATGAGAAAATAAAAATATTTCATTGAAATTAGAATTATTATCTACTATCTGTGCAACTAAGGACAGTGTTACTTTTCTTACATAATATCATCAATTTGAAATAGATCTTTTAAAAAATTGATTGGAAATAAGGAGTTTGAAGTAGAAAAATATTTATAATTCAACAATTTAACGATAAAGACTTTGTTGATTTTTAAGGATTACATTTTGAGCATTTCGAATGAAATATCCTTACGTGTAATAATTCCAAATTTTAATCGATTATCATAATCTTCGTGTATAATATTACCTTACAATTAAAAGAGGGCTAATGTTTTTGGAATTGTAATATTATTCTTATTAAATAATATAATTTTATCAGATAAAATAATGACAGGTATCTCCAAATCTGCGATTTTTATTACGACATTACGACAATAATATGCACTGAAAATGTAATATATTCACAATTAAAACTAGAAGTATAATGTATTTCTTTTTGCTTACTCCCTTTCCACCATTTCGCGAATAATATGAAATTATAATTTATTATCATCGATATTTACCTACACGCTTTCCTCATACATTATGCGACATATGGAGGATATTATCAACAATCAATTAATAACACTAAACGTTTTTTATGTAGTTCAGTATGATTTATTTACTGGGTATTTCGTATTTATGACACAATCTTATATCTCATTATTTATATATAACATTTCGATATCATATACATTTAAATGTATTCGGAGTTGCTAATAAATCTTAATAAACGAATCATGTAATTTAAATAAATGGTCCTTTGAAATTCAACTGACAGTGATACAATTGATAGGAAGTTTTACGATGATATTTAAAAAGATAAATTTTCCTTCATAGAAATCAGTTTGTTCGCGATTAACATTCTACCTGTTCCGGACAAACAAATTTCATCCTATTACATCCCGTTGAAGCGATTGTTCACAGAAATGAAAAACGACGTACACTCGGAACAAGCGACTTTTTATATTCAACAATTGCATTTCATTTTTTCCAATGTTCCTCCGTCAAACGAGCTTTTTGTACACGACCATTCGACTAATTAAAAGGCGCATTAAATGCAAATGCAGGTTACGTTCCCGTTCTACAGCAAGAAAGACTCGAATTTAAAGAGCAATCTTTTCCGCGTCAACTTTACAACAATGCAGTAACAACGGTTCGTTCTGACGAAATAAATTGCACTCGAGCAAAAGCTGGCACAAATGAAATACTAATAACTAGTCCGCGAATATTTATGCCTGTTAAATGTGCAAGAAACATATCGTTCTTTTCCTGCAACAACCAAACAACTCAAGAATCATAATTCTAGAGAAAACGAGTTTAAATGTTTCGAATTGTTGTGATACTCTGCGAACATCAAACTAGCAAATTGCTACGATAAAATGTCGAACTTGTACAAAACTATCGCAATATTGTCGTTTAGATTAATAAATCCGCGACTCAAGATTCATTTAACGTCTTTTAAAAAACTATTTTAAGAAACGTAACTATGCGTATTATTTCGTCGAGAAAATTACGCTAATAAAAATATTTAATAAAATAAAATTAATAAATAAGAGATGATATTTCTATGTTATTTTTATGTTATTAGGTAGGTGAAATTAAACTGAGAATAATTATGTACACCAATAACGCATAAAGTGTTAAAAGATGGATTTATGTTGTTTTGGAATCGACGACCTCAATCGAAAGGCTTAAGTCCCATAAAACTTTTTAGTGCCGCGAAATTAAACAAGTTAGAGGGCTACGAACACAGCTTGTTGAAATTTATTATTGAATTTTTATGATTTTATAATTATTTTCTAAAAAATAATCGTGAATCTGTATAGATGGAATAGTAGAGGGCGAAAGTTTCTCAAATTTGTCAATAGACGATATAAAATTCTAATTCCACGAAAATACATGAATTACAAATTTTTCCCAAATTTCGCTACGAACATTTCGAACAACTCGACAATTATCATATTTAGCGGATGAAGCAAATTTCTGCGTAAGCTTCATTTTGTTATCCTATTCGTCAAAATACGCATTTGTACGAACACTCGTAGTCCAACGATACTCGATGAAACAAGAACAATTCTGAAAATTCTTGACGATTGCCAAGAAACACGAATCTCACATATTCGTTGGGCCCGAAAGTCATTCAAATGATCGAGCATCATCCGACCTTTCGAACGAAAGAAAGAGGGTAGCAATAAAGTGGCGATGAGAAGTCAAATATTTCCTACGAGCACGAACTTTCCATGTTATTTCTGGAATATTGTGCGCTCTGAAAAGATGAAAAGGGAAACGATTCGAGGCAATATGACGAGACTGACCATCGCGGATATTATTTTCTTCCGCTTGTTGCATCGAATCGATCTCAAGCTCGTTCATAATATCGTCGATCCTTCAAGGTTCCCGCCGCTTTTTGAAGACGTGACCTGGACATAATTCAACCACCAAAGACGGCTCTCTTTTCTTCTTCACGAGTGGGACATCGTGCTGTCTTGTACAAGGCGAGCTGTTATTTCGCAGAAGTCTACAGGCGGTAAGAAAGAAGGATATTTTATGGGTCAAGTATCGAAACAAAATGCACTTCGTATGGAAGAATATTAAACGATAAGAGCAGAATATTTCTTATGATTTTTCTTTTCTTCCCCTTTTTTCTCCTCTTCATATTTTTAGAAGCAAAACTGACGACATAGATCCTAAAGGAAGCTTGTATATCACCTACCAGGTATTATAACGAGAACTGTATTTTGAATATTTTATATATCTTTGCATATTACGTATATACACTTTGAGAGCATTTTTGAATTTTTAAATTTCCATAAATACGTAAATATGCGCTATTAGTAGAGTGCAGATTTTTATGCAATTTCATATATGCACTAACTATACACATGATTAAGGAAATGAAACCTACGTAAAAATTTTGAACGTTGTAACAAGTATTGGATTGGCAACTAAGCGATTACCGGTTTTGTCGTAGTAATGACAAAATTAGTAATCACTTAATTGTCAACCCAACACTTCGCTTCGAATATTTCTTTATATTTCCGTATATTGCGCGCGCTTTTACATTTCTGCGCTTTTAAATTTCCCATAGATATATAAAAATTCGTAGTTCATTCGCGAAATTATATGGGATTACGGCCATAAGGTGTCCCAAATTCTTCTGCAACGCGATGGTAACATATTTTGTGACTAAAACGAACAAAATATAGAATCATAAACTCCTTACTAATTACTATTAACTAGTACTAATGACAATGGATACGTAATTGCTTTTAAAATATCATCATACCAGTGAATAACGATGGATTGAAATTTTCTGATCCGATATTTCGATATTCGCGATTCGATATTTTATCACTGTATTTTCGCGCGACTGAAACAAGATTTCATCGGAAAGCAATATTTACTAAACAATTATATTTTGCAGAAATTAACTTGGCGAGCGATAACAAACGTGAGTTTGTTATTCTTAAACAGAATGAGATGATTTTCATGGAAAAAAGAAATGTTTATTATTGGGAACATGTGTATTTGAAGTTTTATTTCGATACTAGATATATGCGATTACGTGAACGTCGTATTTCTGAAAATTATGTTGTTTGGATATATCTTAATCGTTGTCTCTTGCTTTTATTTCATTCTACTGTCGAAGAGATTTAAAACGAAGTAATTAAATGTAGAAACGATGTAAATGATCGTAACTGAACGAGATTACGTGCAAAAATTCAAATGGAAAGTAATGCACTTTTCCTGGCCCTCTAAGACCAAAAAATCGGAAAAAATTACGTCGAAATGTATTTACAGTTTTTATACATATAAGCAAATAAATATGTACGTATTTGTGTACAAAAAGAAAGGAAACAAAAAACGAAAATAATTACAAATGTGTTTCATTAATACATTTCCGCGATTGTTACATTTTCACAAATTACGCGTAAATTCTTTTCGCCTACCACATTTAGATACATTTAATCGTATGTATAATAAGCATTAATCGAATATTAATCATTATGAAACGTTCATCACTGATTTGTCTCTAAATACCTATAATAATATTTGCTAACAAATAGACTTCACAGGAAATTTATTAAAAACTTTATTAAATTCAATTAAATCAAACTAATTTAATAATATTAATAAATTAATATATAATATACGATATTAATAAATTAATCAATTTAAACTTATTTAACTAAATGAAATTCTGGAAACTTCTTCAAATTTCCTGAATCTTAACTTACGTCTTAAATTACAAACTATATAAATAGCTCGGCTCATATTGGGACGTAACCTGGTTTTATAAAAGATGCGACAATTAACCCAAATTACTAAAGCAACAATTAATCTAAGATCTTGTAAAAAGATTTATGAAAACTATAAGAAGAATATAACAAGTTAGGAATTGCGAGAATACAAACGCGCAGAGATTGTACGCAGTTAAAAGCCATAACATAGAATTCTGGTAAAACAAAATTGTTCTGCTTTGTATTGTATCCTGGAACCATGTACTCTTCCTCGGCAAAAATATGACCTATCATATTACGGTGTTGTGGCCTTCATGTCGTAAAAGTACGTGCCAACTGAGACCGAAAACATATGCACGTAGTACATGTGTTAATAAACAAGAAGCTGCAATTACAGTTTAGCACAGAATTCACCGCAAAACCAAGCACGATTTTAATATAGGTCACCACTGACACCATTCTACTGTCTGACACAGTCTCTCACTACACACGTGATTTTAGATTTAAAACATTCGGAACTGGGACTCCCAAAATCAATAGAATCCGATACCACGACAAAGTGAAATAAAATCTCGTGTACATCGTACGTGTAATTTCGAGAATACCCGTCTACTGTCAATCCGAAAGAATCCCAGTAAAATTAAAAGGCTCGGAGCAAAAACGAGCATCGTGTTCATTGTTCTTCCCAAGAAAGCGAAAAGAATATCTTGAAATAATTACGTATTGGGTACTTTATTTAAACCAGCAAACGATCTTCCTTGAAACTGTTTTATTATTTGACTATCGAACGAAGTAATTTATTTCATTTACTGTCGTGTATTCGCATTATATAATAATAATTATATTTTATACAAGGAATTATGTAAATTTGGTAGACGCTTTCTAAAATAATCAATATTCCTGCGTTACGTCACGTTAGAAGTATAGATTTCCTGACAAAGTTGAAATAATTGATTATTTCAAATGAAACTCAGGATTTTTAATATTCGTTTCAATTATCCAAGATAATTATCGGAATAGATTTCAGTGGAATATTTTATCCGTATGATAATTATACAGATAAAATATTATTTTCCTTATTTGCTCCAACAATGTTCGAACAATAATAAGAATAACTATGGTCGCTAATGACTATTGGTCTATGCGACAATAAATAAATAATAATAAAATAATATTGTTTCCTTACTTAGTAATATTAAAATAGTTGTCTCTTTCCACTTGATTTTCTGCGAGTTTACATGAGTACATTCAGTCACATGCTCAGGATCAGTACAACTTCCACTATGAATGTACCAAATGATTGGATGTACCAATTCATCGAAGAGCGATGAATTTTTCTGATCTAAAATATACTTCACATTCGATACTTCGTTGATTCTCCAAATAAAATACAATAGTTCACGAAAGTATTATATTTCAACATTTATCATAGAGAACATTTATGCCCATATTGCATGTATTATATGAACCATTTTGAAATTTCATTAGCGCTGTAACGAGACGTGGCTATCATGATTGCATTAATAACAGATGCAATTTGAAACCAATCTGGAAATATATATAGAAATTACACGATATGCATTGCAAACATATATTTAGTAAAAAATAAGAAAGTACATAATAAATGGTAAATATGGTCCCAATGAATATTGAGACTTATTAATTAGTATACATATATATACATACATACATACGTTATGGCGTATGCTAAATATATGTATACTTGTACATTATCTTGCAACTTCTATATATATTTCCAGATTTGTTTCAAATTTGACCAATATAAATCATGATAACGCCGTCTTATCACAGCGCCAATGGAAAATGTCTAAAACACATAATATATTCATAAAAGAAGTTTACGCCTGTTCGAATATTTTCGTCGCCTTACAAGAATCAATTATTCGAAAAAGGTTTTATCACGGTCAATTCATACACGAGTGATTTCTTATATGAATAAATTCTTTTTCGGATAAATTGAAGGGTTGGATACGAGAATCAAGCAGCTCCAATAATTTCCTTTCGCGCTATAGTGAGCAAGCAGTCACATGGGTGTAGTATTCGTCGTAATTTTTGTGCGAGAACTATACAAAAAAGCGCTTGGAAAATCTCTTAATAGAAAATCTTTGATAGAAATCTCTTTATCGGTGTAAATAAAGAGCAACTATCCATTTCGAAATATACGGAACTGCGAAATTGAGGGACGTAATGGCACTTGCCGAACGCTATGTACATCCTAGTGACAAGTAGCATTACAACAACGTACCCAGACATTCAACTGAGAATGGTGTCACGAGTGGATAATAGCAGTAGTAACAATAGTGGACAGACAAACATTCGTACCTACTTAAAATTTCTGTAACCTACGATTGGAGTAATGTGATATTTGTAACGTCATATTCCTTGTGTAATATACTCGTTTAAAATATTGATAAATATAGAATACACTGAAACACGGAATGCAAATAATTACAGAAAACCTGGTATTAATCAAATTTACAAGAACCAGCTGGCTCTACCTGACATCTACTGCTCTATGAGCACGAGAAATTCAAAATTTTCCTACAAAACAGAATTAATATATTGACAGGAGAAGATATCTTGTAATATCATTTTATAACTTCTTAAACAACTTTCTCTAAAATACGTGTTCCTGTAAAACTAGTAAAAACGGGGGTAAATTGTTTTTACATCCAACCCTTCGATCCTTATTCGATTGGATATGTTCATTATTGGATATTTTCATTATTATATGTTCGTTAGAATTGGCAAATAGAACGGCCAATAGAATTTTATTTCTTATTTTTATCCCTCCCCTGTTATCCGAATAAAAATATCGCTCAGCTCTGTCCTAAATGCGTTGCTTACGAGTGCGCACGCGAGCTGCAAGGAGAACGAACGTTTAGCCGGAAATTATAACGGGGTTGCCCTAACGAATCACCCTCTTAAGTTGAAGGTAGTAGCGCGCCGGAGTCGCTTTCACGCCCCCATGAGAATCGCTGTTTTAACGTCGGTCTACCGAGAGAGCCGGTTTAAACATACGGTTATACGTCCATGGATTATTTTATCCTGCGTTGAGGGGTCCATTTAAGCCTGTGCAGACGGATATAAAACCCGCGATTCACTTTTTAAGCCTGCTGATCCCACTTTGCTCGGAAACAAGAGAGGGCTTCGCTGAACCTGCGGTCCGTTGTTACTTCCTGAATTTACGATCCTATTGCTGTACTATATCCTAATTCACAGGTTCATAATAAAAACAACCCGCGTCAATATTTTGTACTTTCAACATAAAATTCACGTGCCTGTTAATCAGAACCTTACAACATACTGAAATCTATATTATAAACAATGATCTACGATGAAAAATTCGAACGTTGATCATAGAAAGCTTTTACAAATATGCTATGTGATGTTGCACTAGCTGTTAACTAGTTTGAAATTTTATCAGCTTTGTTGGCTGACAAAGCTATCGAGGACTTAGAAACAAAACTAACAATGTACGTCGTAGAGCAAGCCATACGATACGAGTTTAATTTAAATATCAGGTGTTTGCGGATTTACTGACCGACCGATCTTACTCGTAAACGATAAGTATGTACAGTGGTGTGAAAAAGTTTACGCAGTTTCATTTTATCTTACAACAAATAAAGAAATGAGAAACATTTAGATATGTAGAGCGATCTTTCATGTATGTTTATCTGATGTTTGTCACACTCGCTCGATACAGCGATCAGCTATAATCGTTTCTAAATGTGTCACACTGCAATATCGATAATTTAATGATAAGTTTAGAATTATGGCAAAATATTGAGATAACGGAAGTGACAGCCCCTAAATACGTGTATGCGTTCCGTGATGAGAACTGAGTTTATCTCAAGGGCGTGGCTCCTTTGTGAACTGGGATTTAATGTCTTTCTTGGGATATCGCGCGATTCTTTATGGGCAATGAAAATTTCATATATCAAGAGATATAGTACACATACATATGAATATTCGAAGCTTGAAATATCTTGCTGATATTTTGAAATAAAAAAAATGTTAAATTCAAACAGATCTACAAAACGGCTAGATTTCTTAGATAATACACATTATTTTACAGTTTTTGTAATTTACAAGCATGTACCAATTTTATACTTTTTTTTACCATATTTTATGTTTGAAGAGAATTGTCTAAATGTTATTAAATAACATTCTAATATACCTACTACATAGTATCTATTTAAAATTTCACGTTCAATTTAATAATAAAAAATGAAATATTTTCTACGTGCATTAGCTTCGGAAGGTAAAACTTGAATTATTACTGTCAATAATTAAAGACGAAAATTAATAGCAATACTCGTAATTAAACGTTAATTGATTACCATTAAACATAACCGCTACGACTAATCCGTTAATCGAGGAAAACGAATTAATTCGTCACTCGCGTTACCAATCTCTTGGACAGAATAATTTCTTTATTTGGAAATCTCCTACATTTTTATATTTCGTTTCATTTCCGTTAACAACAAATTATATCACATTTACGTTTGCAAGGATTAAAATCAATTTAACTAACATTGGTTGAATTCCATTGACTTTTAATTCAGTGATTATACAAACTTGGTAATGCATTAAATTATTAGAAATTAAAATATACAAGTATTTCTTCGCGTTTCATATCTAATTTTATCTACCATTTCTAACACACTTATTGAACATTTACATTTTCATCTGTCGCTTCAATATATCAAATTAAACTTGACTGGCAGACATTATCATTAGCAGCGTTAAAATATGAATTGCAGTAACTCCATTATTTGAATACCCATTATCTAAATGTTCCATTATTGGAATATCGTACTACCTGAACGTTCTATTATATGAATGTCTGTACATGTATCTGGCCTTCGCCGTTTTATTAGCATACGTATTTTAATTATATTATCGTTATTATAATTATTATTACTAATATTGTATATCGATATTAAATATTCTACAATATATGTAAAATTTTAGAAATACCATAGAAATCAGTATCGTGAAAATTTTAATACATTTTATATGTAAAATATATATAATGACTTCAAAGAGGAGACGTATGATACTGTGAAAGCAAAGCAAGACATTTTAAGAGCTAGTAGGAAACGATAAAAATGTCATAGAGGTTGTATAAATATACAACATTGAAATATAAGCATTTTCATCTTTAACCGTTTATGGTACCGAGGGCCGATCATTTAGATGGTTTAAAGTGTAAATAAATGTATTAGATTCAGTAGAATATTTCACATGAAATATTTCCAAAGATAAATCTATAAAATTAAGTAAGGCCGCTACATCAAAATCTTTTCATCTTTCTTTATATGACTTACACAATTATTATTTAGGACACCTGCTGGTTTCATATCGAACGTGACGTATAATCGAACTAGATTAGTTGAAAAATAATTAATAGTTATAAAAAGTATCTATAGGATTTTTGCGGAATAACAGTGAATTATTAATTGTAGTGACGAGCAAACTTGTTCACACAGTTTTTAAAATAAAATAACTTTTTAATAATCGAACCAAACAACTTGATTTTCTCTCTCTTTTTGTTTTCTTCTTTTATTGGAAGTTACAAAGATTATTTATTGGATAACGTATAAAATAATTTTGAAAAAATTGCAATTGGTCGGAATGGCGAAGAAAAAAGTATACATACTGAAGATTCCACAGAAATCGATTAACATTTGTTACGAGCTACAAATATGAAAAATGATGAAAGTCAAAATTTTCACGACTTTCGGTCTAAAATCTACAAATTGTTACATCTTTCCACGCTTTTGACTTCTGAATTGTAAATTATTTGAAAATTTCCGAACAAAAATTATTATTTCCATAGCACGATCATCAAAGTCGGACTCGAAAAGTTAGAAAAACTTTCCTTCGTTGTCCTTTTTAAAAAGAAAATTTCTTTTGTGATAACTTTCACTTTTATTTATTAATAATTAATCAGACAGTGAACAGAAGATTCAATAGATTGAGAATGTTAGAATAATCTCGTTGAATAGTTCAACAGATAATATTTGACATATTAAACAATTTGTGGAAATCCAATATTGCTGATATTATTGTTTCTGCGGTATAAAATAATTATCATAAAAAAATGAATATTTTCTTATAATTCCCTATATCGAACGATCATCCCTATTATTCATATTGTAAACGCAGACAGACTTCTTTTTCGTTTATTATTTTTAGATTCAAATATTTCCAAAGTTGATGTTATTTATTAATATCGTCTACTCATGCAGATTTTATTATCCAGCATACGTTTTAAGCAAATACGTGCTGAATGAGAAAGAAAATCTCGTTGACTTCAATCATTAAAACATAATAAATCCTATTTAGAAACGTTTTTAGCATTTCAATGTCTACACGCATTATTACACAAGGTGGTAAAAAGTAACACAAACGAATAAACGCTAGATGGAAGAGAAGCTTAGAAAACTTTCAAATTAGTTTGACGTTATTACTATTGTTATCCTTTGCGCTCGTATGTTTTATGGCATTACTCGATAAAAATAAAAATTTTGCCTTTACTTTGCCATGCGCAGATCATAAATTTTAACATGCATTTTTAATAAAATTATTAATACGTTAGTAGCGTATACTTTTTCGAACACATCAAGCATCAAGTGAAGTGAATTATTAGAATATGATTCATTCGAAATTTTGTTCTATTTCGGAGCAAATGTAATAATCTTTGACCAACATCTTTGAACGGAGCTGTATATACATATGCAGATTAGATTCTATTAGAAACGAGTTTCAGGTGGTTTGAAGTACAAAGGGAGAGTACAGTTGCTGAAATAATAACATTAAAGCAAATTTCCCAATGGCAGCTGAGAAAAATTGAGAGACAAAAACAGGCACTGAAGAAAATTATTCAATTTTGACTGAAAAGCTTCTCTATTTGTGTACTGTAATACTAATGTACATGTACGTGTCTTTTTCTTATATTATTTGTAATCTATTGTAACGTATAGGGTTGTCCAAAAAGTGTCTTTCTTTTACAGATACGTCTTTTACAGCGGCACATCTTTATACAAACATGAAACCTAATCTGTCGAACGTTGTGATCTTTATTTTGATAGAACAAAATGGATCATATGTAATTCGATAAAATAATATAAAACGGAAAATGTTGTGCATCCATTGTTTCCTTATAAAACGAAAGAAACTTTTCGGACGACCTAATATCTTCACACAATGATAATCAGCATAGACCGTGATGACTCAAATTGACATGAATGTCGGTATTTCACGTGGTGTTTTTTATATTATTTAACCTATGTCGCTAAATCTGTAGATGTAAAGAGAGAACTGTTTAATTTTGCATATTCTTCTGTGGCGTGCAGTAATTTTCTGGCCGGTTTGTTCAGATCTGTACGCATCTACGAAATATTTCCCAATATATTTTTATGATATTCTTCTTTCAAACAAATTATACAGAATTATTCGATTATTCGAAAATCCGTGTTTCGCTTCGGATAATCAAAGTTTTACTATACTTTTCATCAAAATATGTAAAAATACGTATTCTGACCTTGCTCAAACAAGACCAAACGTATACACTCGCGATAGTCGAACGAATTTATTACTCGACCGAATATCTAAAAAAGCAAAGATTTCTGCTCAAAAGTCTTCGGACATCTCTTACGTATCTCTAATAAAACTTTAATATTTAACTTAATAATATTAGATTATGCCTTTTAAACAGTATGAATTGTTTGAATGAATGTTTAATATATCAGTAGCGTACCCTCTCTTTAACATACAAAATATCGATCAGAATGAATTATTAAATTAATTATTAGTATAATTCATCTGTGACGTGAATCAATCTCGTTTCGCTGCCGCAAGGCAAAATTTAATGAAATACATATGCATATTAACATAATTGGTTTATGTTAATAACAATTCGTTTATACAGAGATAAACAAACGTATTCGTATAATTGGAATCTAGAAATATATATTTGTTTATTTATCTATATTATATCTATATTATTATTATAATTGCCTATATTATTAAATATGTTGAGATACACATACATAATTGTGTATTATAACAAATACTATAGCATTACAGAACATTCATATTATCGATAATTGAATATACTTAACAATACAGAAAATCCTTTATTTCTACAATTTCAAACTGTGCGAATACCTTCGCCCCTAGCTGTACGCAATTTTTGTACAATTTTTCAGCAAACCTAGTAATCGCCCTAAGACTTTTGAGCGGTGATTATATCAATTCCAGACGAACGATTAGAAAATACAAAAATATCACGTTGAAAATACACTGCGTTCTATTTTGCGAGCATGTCTCTTGAATTTCCACTGTAACGCCAATTCGTCGGGCAGAAAACGTGTAATTACAGTAAACTGCATGCGGACGACAGAGCGCGCGGTTAATTCGAAAAATTCGGATTTCCCGTGAAACGCTTCGAATGCGCGACGTAAATCAAACGGACGCGACAGCGGAAGCAGAGAAAAGAGAAAGAAGAGAAAAGGTGGGAAGGGGGCGAGAACGCACGCGTGAAAATCAGCATTAATAACCCGGAAATGCACGGGACGCAGGCTGCATTTCATAAATTCTTTCCCAAATATCATCTGTCACCATTTATTTACGCCTCGAGCGTGTTTCAAGAGAACCTTAACGTGGGCAAAACGCACGCGCGTGCGTCCGCTTTGTTCCTGCATTACGTTCTTTAAAGCGCAAATTATACCGCCAGCACCGGCCACGTACAATTTGCAATTAGCATCGAGAACGGGGGAACGACAGCTGGAAAATCCTCGTTTTCGTGAAATTTCGCGCGAGTAGGAAAATCAACGACCGCCCACTCGTTCGCGATAAAAACCGAAACATGTAAATTGTTGTAATGAAAAGAACCGCCTGGTAGTTGGGAAATTGTATCGCTGGTGCGGTGCACGAGGTGTGGCTGGTCTTATTTCGTTAAATGATGCTTGCATATTTTGCAAATAAAAATAGCAAGAGAATTTTGAAAAGAATATAATAAAAATACTAGGTATAATAATGGAATATAATGGATTGATTTTTCGTTCGATAAAGCGTAAAAATAGATCGGCTACATTTACCGGTATATCGCATAGCTTTATTTTAAGATGTTACTTACACGTGGGCCTTCTTGCAAAATTTTCAACCGTATAATATTATTAAACAAATTTTGTACAAGTCTCGAGATACATTTTTATCGGCACACTATACATATCCTTTATTATCTCGTCAAATTTTCTAATTAAACTACCGAATACCTTTGCGTAATATTAACAAGTTTGACAGCAAAACGCTGAACATTTTTCAAACAGATTTTACACATTACAAGCTACTTCGTTAAACCGACTATTTCCAAGTCAACTCGATCTAACATATCGCTCTCACCACTTGAGCTTGCCATGGGAATAAAAAAGACAAAGATAATCGTTTTTCACGATTTGTTGTCTAATAAATTATTCAACGATCTCGACACACAATTATTCATTGCACAACTCCATCTGCTTTAATGCGTTTATCTCGACAAAAATATCAACATTCATTATCCGTCGTTCTACGTTCAGGTTGGCAAATATTGATAGGTCTTATTTCATTTTGTCCTCGAGGATCTGCCCCGACACAGGACGATGTTTAGTAAACCGAATGATAATGATGAATTAAGGAAGGCACTCGAGGATCATTTGTCACGGGACGGAAAACAATAAAGCTCATGGCACAGCTGGAAATTTATCGTTCCCCTAATTGTTCTTCCACGCTACTTTCTGCGGATGCCCAACGTTTCGCCCCTGTGAAAATGAAAACGACAAAAGGGAGCACGAGAAGGACGCGAACCTAAGCGTCGCACCATGGTACGGCCTTTCGTGGCCAAAATCCAATTTTTCAACATCGCATTGAAAAGGTGAATTGTTCTTCTATAAGCTGACGAACCTCAAAAGCTTCGAAATTCACGCGTACTTCTCTTTTCGGACGATTATGCAACCAAATGTACGTAGTATTACGAAAACAAAGTCATGAAATTTTCATATTTTAATTATTCATTGTAGAACATCGGAATACAGTTTTTGTATTACACAGATTTAACGTTTGAACTTCAGTTTTATGAGTATAATTAAACGCAAAATGTTGTATAAACAGGTCGCTTAAAATTTTGTGAAAATGTTTGAATAGAAACAGTAACAACTTACGTTTACTATGCCAGATACACGACAAGTGTTCTTTTCTTCGTTTAATTCAACATAATCGTTAACAGAAATCTGTAACGAGTTTACGATCAACCACCAGCTGTTAATGTTCCATTTCAATAGAAAAAAAATTGGTTTCGTTTCTGTAGGTAAGTTTATTTTGACTTTGTTTCGTCTCGAAGCACCGATTTATGCTTTGAATGAATTCATCGCACATTTTCGCCGTATATGCATAATTTGATATATCTTTGCGTATTTAAAACTCCAATGACGAATTAAAGACGAGATTGCAGCTTTTGTTCACTTTCATTACAACTGTTTAACCCTTTCAAGCCTAAAAAGTCGCCAGTGCTTTTACACATACAATGAGATATATGTAGTCTTATGAAACAATTATCTAAATGTTTAGTATCTTTTGTTTCCAAAGAAAACAAGCTAAGCTTGAACCTTTAAAAAACTAACAGATATATCAATCACCGGTTTCTTTCCAGTTCTCTCAATAGTTTGGGAAAGATCCTTTACTATAATTGTTTTATAATACCTAAAAGATTGAGTGGCGCAGCGAGTTCGCAGAAGGAAGTGTAAAGAATTGATGAGATTTTAAGCGATGAGAGTTCAAAAGAAAGGACAGAATGGCTGAGGATGTCGAACGGAGGAAAAAATAAGAGGCCAGAGATATCTGAGTCAGTTACGGGCGATAGTTAGAATTAGAGCCGCTGTTATTGAGCTTGGGAAGGGAAGGAATAACAGGCAGGAGTAGGCAGATGCAATGGGGCGGGATGGCAATAAATAAGCATCAGTTTTAGCCTCCATGTAATTTTCTCGTTGATTTAATTTTAATTCCGTGAGCCAAACCAACCAAGTTCCTTTTTCAAGGCCGTTGCGCCGAAAAATAAAAATATAACAATAATAATAAAAGATTGATGCTTTTATTCTTGTTACAATACTCGTTGCTACAGTGCTGCACGTAAGAAAATACGTAAGAACGTTGTTTTAATACGTACATATGGAACACAGTGTTAAAACAGTTATTACCATTATGGTGCAAAATACCAAGAGCCGACTAGTGTTAAGAAGGAAGTTCCAGTTAACACCAGAACTACCGATAGTTAACACGAAGCTATTTCTACCAAAACCAGTGAAAATGACTGGTCTTTAACAAATACGTAATAATAGAATATTTGTATATTTATTGATTTATTACTTTCTTACAGAAGGAATACCATGTTATGTGGTACATTTTCGGTATTATTAATCCATTTGGGACCATGATCCCTAAACGAGGGTTGACACATTTGTAAAATTGTTGAGTCATTCATTTTGACTGGTGTGGCATTTTTTAGCAATAGCATCTAGCGATCCAGCGATCGATCTGGAATTTTCCTGACAACTGATATCGCCATATCGAATGATACACAGTAAAAATTTTAAAAACGTGTGGGAAGTTGTACAAAACGAGGAAACTGGTTACTCGGGGTTGCAGGACCTTTTTACACTTTAACAAGTACCAATCATTTTGGCTGGTATTGATATAAATAGCCTTGATACAAAATTATTTTCAGTTTGAATATCATAAAAAAGAAAATAAAATTCATTATATTATTCTTTTGGTTATCGTTGCGAAAGTCATTACATCATTGCGGAAAAAAACTATAACGTGAAGTAGGAATTTTAAAATAAAATTGTAAAACCAGACAATTTGACCGATGTGGTAGTTCTAGTATTAATGAAGCTTTAAATGACTTATGTTTATATAACGTTTTTTTATTGAATTATATCCATAGAATACGCTGGCGAAAGTTGGCTGTTAAACCTTGAAACACTCTGCTGCATTGCAGGTACATTTCAGTTATTTACATATCATAAGCATTTTTTAATTCGTGTACAAAGTTTATAACGATTTATATTCAAATTCGGAAGATTTATGAGAAGAAAATGGTCAAGAGTAATATACAGGGTGTCCTGTATGTAATATGTGGTATAATCCGTTAAGATATGATTTAATTTATACGAAAGATTGATTTGATTTATACGAATGTTTAACAACGAGAACGTGAATTTTACGTACAGATTTCTCTAATATTTAACTCTATGCAGATTCTTACGAACAGACGCCCGATTTTCAACATGAAACTCCTTTCTTTCGTGAACAATAATCGTGCTGTTTTTAACGATTTACGGCAAACAGTCGATACAAAAAAGCTTTTGTATCGAAGAAAAGAAAAATCGATACATAGATGTTTTTAATTCTGAGCAGAAAATGTTATTTCTTCGACAATCGCCAGGCTACTGAACGTTTGCGTTATTGTCCGAGGACAACTTTGTTATTTTCCATCCAACTATCTCCCATTGTGACGTTCACGACACAAACGCAAGGGAAAAAGCGACAAGATTCGTCCGCGAACGAAAGAAGGAAAGTTTTCAATAGGAATTCTATACGCATCGTTCGAAAGAAAAAGGAAATATAAGGTGGATGCTTGTCGCCTTTTGCGCTTCCAAGTTCCTCGAGAAATAGTTTGATAGAAAGTGAGACTTTCTCAAAGGGATTCTTGCGCTCGAACTCGCTTTTTAAACGTTTAAGCGGAAGTACCATTATTTAACTTGTCTAACGTTCAGACTTCTCCAGAACACAGCGCTACTATGATTTACGGTTAGCACAATTAATCCTCAATTACGACTAAATCGTGTATCTCCAAGCAAATTTTATGAACACATCGGTTATATATTAGGTTGTCCGAAAAGTGTCTTTCTTTTACAGACACGTCTTTTACAACGATGCATTTTTATACAAACATGATACCTAATCTGTCGAACGTTGTGATCTTTATTTTGATAGAACAAAATGGATCATACGTAATTCGATAAAATAAAATAAAACGGAAGATGTCGTGCATCTATTATTTCCTTATAAAACGAAAGAAACTTTTCGGACGACCTAATAGATTCAATAGATTCTGGAACGCAGAAACTTGTGATATTTTAGATACACTTGCTGCTTTAAGTTCTCCATAAATGCATAAACATCCACTAATTTGACAAATATATTTTATTAAGTATACTTGATGAAGTATAAATGAAATGTAAAGTAGCTCACAAGAGTATTTGAGATCGGTCAAAGACGATAGTCAGCGAACGTGTTTACCAATAAATGTGCATGAAGTGAATAGCATCACCATAAACTCGTTTAAACGAATTCGTTTTATTTATGAAGGTTTATGCAACTGTGAAGTCCATATGAATACATACAGTGGCTCACGAAAGTATTCGAACGCTTACACTTACAAATTTCAATTAATAAAATGAGGTATAATAAACTAATTTGTTAAAACAATTTGGTATTCATAGCGACGGGAAAGTCTGAAGATTACATCAGTAAAATTTGAAAACAATTCAATAATACAGACAGGAATTATTTATTAGAAACATTCATGATAAATGTCTCACAAAAGTATTCGAACGCTGTAAGAAAATGATAGTTTTTCATCTTCCTTTGCACCAAATGTAAGCATTATTGCTAAATGAAAATATTGTAACGTAAAAGTATTTAAAACGAATACCAAAAAGTCCGAAACAAAGAAATGTGAAAGAGAAATAATATTCTGATTACATGAGGACGGCAAATCATATAACGAGATTGCCAGAATTGTGAAGAGAAGTAAGTCCACGATACATTGTATCATAAAAAAGTGAAAGAGCGAGGGAACACTTGCAAACAAAGCTCGATCAGTTCGAACAAAGAAATTGACTGGAAGAGAGCAGAAAGTTAGCATTCGCGAATTAAAAAAAAAATCCTACTACATCCGCTCCTCAACTCGCAAGTATGGTAGCAAGTATGATATGTTTCATAAAGAAGTTCACCCGGAATTATGTCGGCGAATCTTACGAAACAATGATTTTCATGGCAGAGTACCGCGAAACAAGCCATATATTAATGCGGTAAATCATAAAAAAAGATTGACTTTTGCAAAAATCTGTATTAATAAAGATAATTCTTTTTGGGATAGAGTCATCTTTTAGAATGAGTCAAAGTTTAACATTTTTAGCTCGGATGGTCAAAATTATATTACCAAATACGAAACTGGAAATTCGATATTTACATGAAACAGTGAAACACGGTGGTTGATCGGTTATGGTATGGAGGTGCATGGCTGCTAGTGGCACCGAAAATTTGATATTTATTGACAGAATACTCGATAAATAAAAGTATTTGAATATTTTAAAAAATAACCTTAGAGAAATTTCCCGTGGATTAGAATTATTGGAAGATTTCCACTTCCAACATGATAAATGATAATTGATTCTAAGCATACTGCTAGAATTGCGAATGGATCGTATATAACACACCGCACATGTTAATTACTCCACCGCAAAGTCCAGACATAAATCCGATTGAAAATTTCTGGGCTGAAATCGGAAAAAAATGAAATAAATTTCAGACAATCTCAAAGCAAGTATTGAGAAATAAAATTATAGAAATATGGAACTTCGTTGAGTGTAGTTTTACAAAATCATTGGTTTACGGTATGGAACGTCGATTGAGACACACTATTGCTGCTAAAAGTGGTGCAACAAGATATTAATATTAAATAATTTAATAATATATGTAGCGTTCAAATACTTTTGCGAGTTACTTACAACGCGTGTTTCTAATAAATGTATCATAACTCCTACCTACGTTGTTGAATCCTTTGCAAATTTTACTGACATAATCTTAAGACTTCCATCTTCCTATTGACATCAGCTTGTTTAAGCAAATTACTTTAATGTACGTTATTTCGGTCATTCAAGTTTGCATATGTAAGTGTTCGAATACTTTCCTCAGCCACTGTATATAGCGAATATTAGTGAATTACAGATATCCACGATCTTTTTGCATAAGTTTTCTCCTTCGGTTCACCGAAATGATCTCTGACTATGAAAATCATGTAGGTCAGTCTCGTCCAGTTTAACACTGATAACAGAAATCGAGATAATTAAAAATACGGATACCGAGATCTCACGTAAGTCGATAAAACGCGTAAGATCGGAAATAACCGACGACTGAAGCCTCGGCACAGGAGTAATCGAAGACCCAAACTACACTATAGAAACTTAATTAGGCAAACCTTAATTAGGGAGCCGAGATATAAACGGAGAAAGAAAAAAAATTAAATTAATTAAAAAAATTACTAAAGCACAATAAACAACGAACGAAACATGGAATATGTACTACAAGCAGTTAAACATAGACCAGAAAAATCTGATAACATGTTAAAAGTTTCCTTGAATAATTATGTGGATATTCCAATGGCAAAGAGATTGCCACAAAGTATACAGAGGACGTAGAATGTCTAGCACAGTCAAAAATAGAGAAAATTATTGAAAAATTTAAAGTGCTGAGAAATTACAAAGTTAAACCTACCAATGCTGATCTTCCAACGAGCCCTTCGGCTCCTTCAGAATACTCTGACAGTCGCCAGAGCTCAGCAGACGAATGTACGAACTGAACATAAATACAGCACTGTTCTAAGTAATCTGTAAAGCGAAGCAGAATTTTACTTTGTAAAATTATACTTTGGACGAAAGCTTCTGACAATCACTGTATCTAGTTAAATAATGAATGTGACGAACGTAAGACTATGAGTTTATTATTAATATCGAGCTAATAATTCAAAATTTAATGCAAATTCATTATTAGTTTCATATTAAGACAGTTGAATCACTAAATACAAGCATTTGAATGATATTTAAATTGTTTGATAAAAATATCTAAGAAATGATGTATATAGATATCAACGAGAAGAAGAAGAAATCTTTTTGTAAAAATAAAAGTTTATAAAAGAATTGTACAAATGCATCTGAAAACAGAGATGTAATATTATCTTTTTCATTCTTCTTTATTCTCAAATAAAATTGAAGCTTGCAACATAAAATGTGAAAATATTCATTTTGAATGAAACAAACCTAACTTGTAATATTAATATTAAAAATTATGTTGCACTGAATATAAAATTAGTCTTGAAAATATACTAAACATTTTCAAAAATATTCAAATATAATAACTACTGCCATATGCGATTATTTATGATATAGAAATTATTCTCTGAAAATAATATATAGTATAGTTATAGGGTGTTTGATAAATTTCTTTAACTATATAAAATTTGTATTACTTTTATAAATACTTGATTGCACAACAAAATGAAACTTGTCTTTGTCAATTAAACGAAAAGAAAGTAAGTACAAAATTTACCAAATCCCAAATTTGATCGGATTTGCACAGGATTATAAATTAAAATTACTTTTATACAAAAATCACTCTTTCCACGAAACAACTTTGAATGAAACAAATATGAAAATCAATATGCGAAAATGTTCTAAATGAATATTATTATATTATGAACTTAAATATACGAAAACTAGAATACATATGTATTTAAAGAATAGCTTTTCACGTAAAAGTATATGTGATATATGAACAGAAAGTAATTAGAATTAAATTCTTAGATTTATCGGATCTAACAAGTTTTTGCAAAGTTTATAACATTTTGTAAATATTTACGAGGCAAAAATATAATACTTTCGATCTTGAACCTAAAAGGAGATAAATTCGACTCAACTTATAATTAAAAAAAAAAAAAAAATACGAAGGAAAGAGAAAAAATAAATGACAAATGAAACAAGGTAAATACAAAATCATACTAAATCGAATCGAGAACGTTTGGAGTTTGCAATAACCGCAAATTGAAAAGTAAAAATTACAAATTACGGGCTTGAAACGCGAATTGATAATTAAAAAGCGAAAAATCAAAGAACTGAATCGAATGCAGCTAAAAAAGTATTAATTTCCAACTGGTATCATTGAATCGTAGGAAACATACGAATGTTTGAATTAAATCACTTAATTGTAAAATATTTAATTCTAATTTGTGTCTTATATGATTTTGTATTTTATACGATGAAACACTGTCAATGATATTTCTGACATAAAATACAAAACTAGAGTTAAATGCCTATTATAAAATCGAATAACCAGTCTTAAATGTAACAAGAAAATTATTTTAGTCGCCTGTGATAGCCAGTTGAAGATTCAAATAAGATAAAAATACGAAAATCACATACTAAGAATTATTAAAAATTCAGGGTCGAAGTTCTATTGTACATTAGGGCTTTTAATTATTTTAATTATAAATTTCAAGTTCTCGTTTCGTTAAGAACACGAAGCACGATGGATGCACCGACATTGATAAATGATTTATCGTCATTTTTAGAACCTTGAGAGCGTAGGATAATAAAGAACTCAAGTGGATTATTCGCGCTGTGATTAACAGCGAAAGACTTTTCACCACCGACAGAATCATTAACAGACAGCGAAGATTCATAGCCGAAAAGTCATTCAAACTACGTGATGTCTAATTCGAGAAAGCAATTCCCTTGTTGTATATCTAACAGTTCAACGATAAGCCGGTGATTTAATGCTTCTAATCATAGATGAACGTAGAAGATCTGTAAGAAGAAACAAATGTGTAGTCATTCATCGCGAAGGCTATCCTTATAGTACGAGCTCTTCATACATTAATTCATATGCTTATGCATAGATACCTATTAATTAACGCGTACGTGAACATATAATTTGCGTTTGAAATTTATTAAGCCAGCAGATATCAAATATATCAGGCTATTAACTTATTTGTATTAAGCGAAGGTAAATTTGTTAAATTTGCATTAAGGTTAAATTTGCATTCCACAGAGCATCCATCGCTTCTACAGTCAGTCTGTGATATTTTATCGGAATTGAAATATATCGTAATTCGCATAAAAATAATGGGGGCATGAGCCAATATTTTACTACCACCGAAATTATCTAAAAAGTACAGACCTTTAAACTTACCAATTTTTAACCATTTTTACGATTCCTTCGCAATATCATTTGTTTTTTAATTTCTTTACGAGCAAATTTTTATCTTGTCTTAACTGTACTTTTCTCTTATTCGTAAACTGGTTTTCACAATATAAAAGTTATTAAAAATATCGTTATTTTGTAAATATTCGTTTAATTTGTTTTATTTTATTTCGAAAGGCGTAAAGTAAGTATTGCATTGGAAACTAAGTGATTGCGGATTTTCTCAATACCATGACAACAAAATTCGCAATCACTTAGTTTCCAACCCGATATAAAAAAATGTAAACGAAGAACATTTTGATATTACAATATCTTAGAGATTCTTATAGCAATAAAATGTTCTTCTTTTAGCTGTGAATATTACTCGCTTATGACTAATTAGATATAACAAAGCAACGACAAATTTTTCCTTTTCAATTTCCTTAAATTTATCGTGTTAGAATTTACGCGTGTTAGCAGAGCATTAGAAAAATTTTTAAATAAAAGTATAATAGAAAAGAAGATAACGTAATGGAGAATGAAAACTGACGCGCTTAACATCAATGTTAAATCACTTTTACGTTACATGCATAAGCACACGGCAAAAAATCATTTTGTATTTTCTGAAAAAGTGTAAACTGTAAATGCGCGATAAGAAATACTTTTCCATTGGTATACGAGGAAATAAAACGTTTGTCGTATAACAAAACGCCGATCATGTTTAAAAGCTTTTTCTGAAACGAGCTTACTTTTCAGCAAATAAAATATCACGCGTTTCCAATAGTGAGAACGAAATGAAAAATTTTCCCCTATTTTTAAACTCAATTTCGACATTTTCACAACTTTCACGCGAACATGCAACATATATATGCAATTTATCAACCACGACGATTCGTCATTGGAATTGCTTTGAAAGAAAAAGTGAAGGAAACTACGAATATTATTCATTGTTATCTATAAAAAAAAAAAAAAAAAGAAATTTAAAAATATCTTCTGGAAAATTGATACTTTCTAAATTAATCCACTTTTATCGTACGTGATTAATATGCGAAACTACATGCTCCGAATGAACCATCGATCATTCTGAATAAACATCGAAGTCCAAATGGAATTAGAAACTAATACGCGATTATGATTAATACCACTAAATATGATGCAATTCGAGGAAACCCATATTATCTAATTAAGTCACGCATAACTTTATGATGGATTACATTTATAACTAATATATATTAACTAGGATCATTTTTAATTCTATTCAAACGTAGCATTGTGCGAAAGATTCGCTTTATATTTTACAAGAATTTTCACCTTACATTTTACTATTTCAAAAGCGACATGTAACAGAATTTTGATTAACGTCGGGTGTAAGGGCATAGCAAGCAAACGAAAGCAGCACGATAAAAAAATATCGTTGTACATATAGTTACTATGTATATGGTATTACTTTAAATTCTTGAAAATATTTTTCAAACAGCAAGTGAAGAATTTCTCGAAATAGGCAGTTCCGCGCGACACTGTACCACAAGATTCCAATCGTATAAACATGCCAAACCTTCGCACACTATTTCCAGCTACATACAAATATTTGAGTTTAGGTATCGGTATTGGATTCTGTGATATCTATCAAGAAGAAATTTTCTTTATAAATAAAACCTACGTATGTGTATGTGTTTGCACATATATAGGTAAATAGATATTATACCTAAAAATGTAAATAAAAGTATGCCGGAAAAAAACGAATATCTGCAGGGAAATGTGAAATACGCGGTAATTGAGGATACGCTGCAACGATAAAATTGCAATGACCTATAAACATTTTTCCTGTATTAATTATAAGTAATTGATAAGAAACCTTTATCGGTTAAAATAAATTTATAATTTCATGTTGTATTTATAGTTCCATATCACATGATGGGAACATGTGCAAATTTGCTGCAGAACTACTGTTCCATGTTTTGTTAGTTTTTCAGTAACTTTGCTTTTAAAGATCAGAATACCGTTTCAAAATTACATTTAATTTCGGCTATATTCGTTAAATTCTTTTCGGCTAATGGCTCTCTCGAAACGGCTAATAACATTTGCTTAATCTGATAATTTGTATGTTTCAGTAAATTCAAACACGCAGTACATATACTTTCGCGTGATCTGTTAGAAAAATCATGCGAAATATGCAAAACTATGTGAAATAGATAAGTGGGTAAAATTTCATTTTATTACTAATCTTCCATAAAAGTATGGTTGTATATAAATAAACGTACAGAATGTATTTGGAAACTTGCAGCAAGTAGTAAGATTCATACAATGGTAATCCCTACATAACGAACCAGCTAGATGCAGCAATTAAAAACAAATTTGTCGAACGAATCAACGTTGTTTCTCAACAAGACAAACACGCTACATCTCGTGCATTGATGAAGAGCCAACAAGGATTTCCGATCTTTGGCTTCGGCGAATCTATTCACTGAACGTAATACAGCTCGACTATCGTTCATCCCGGTTTTTGCTAAACTTCAGTAGCCACTGGATACTCACGGTGTACACTGAATATCTCACTAAGCTATTTAGAAAAATGTACTATGAAAAAGCGGACCTCGAAGAAAGAGAATCTTGAAAACGAAAAATCACGGAAATGAGATATTGATTATACCAAACTTAAGGACGTTTATTTAACACAGGAATTTCGTTATTGTTATCACTTTTATTATACTTTGCGCAATCATCCACGAATATTAATTAAATTCACGCAATAAAGACATCGGATATTCTACAGTATTAAGCTACCAGTTGCCAAAGAAGTAAAGAGCTTACATACATTAAAACGCCGAAATTGATCGTTTCTTTAGCTTTTTATATATATTATTGAGTTGGCAACTAAGTGATTGCGGATTTTATCAATAGGTGGTATTAGTTGCCAAACCAATGTATGTTAGGTAATTTCTTTAATAGCTTTTCGAACGCTGAGAACAATCTTACGAAAGGAATTCACCGCGTAATAAAGTTACAGAAGAATCATTGGCAAGATGATGGGTGCGGGAATTCGCTAAAGACAGAGAAACTATACGCGATCGTAAACATTCGGTTCGTCCGCCTCTCGTTACGGAGGAGTTGAAGAACGCGTCTGCGATTTCGTTGAAAATGATAAACGCATCGAATAAACCAGATTGCCATTTTTTGCAAAACTTGAGGAGTTGTTTCGTCGATAACGCTTCGCAAGAAACGATGATTTAAAAAACTACGTAAGACAATGGTTGCATGAACTGGCGAGTGTATGACAAAGTTATAGAAAAACTCGTATAACGTTAGAATGGGTGTTCAAATAGGGCTGATGATTGTATTGGAAAATAACTTAGTACATACGCTAAAGTTATAAATAAAGAAAATGCATTTTGAAAATAGAAATTTGCATTCTTATTGTTTCAAAACGGGTACCACTTACTGAGAGACCTTCGAGATACTAAAGATAGCTAATGAATTAAGAATTCTGCACGAGCATGTTATTTATAAAATTGCCATAAATTTCGTTGGAAATTTCCTAATAAACGCTCCGATATTACGCAACATACGAAGAAGGCATATATACCGGGTGTGACGACATAAAAGATAAAATTATGAACAGCCATACATTTAATGAAGATGACTGCGCGAATAAACTGAACATTCTAATTCGCCCTATATAGAAAATTTGATCTTCAGCTAATAATGGCGCAAATGCATCAACAATACATTTATAAATTTGTATTTACACGTTTACCAGGGATATTTAACCCGAGTGGGAGCAAAATTGATAACAAAAGATTAGCCTCGATTACCCGTACACGTTATGAATCGTTGATTCCTCGATCATGGTTCGACAGTCATTAAAATGCGCGCAAAGTTACAGCTAAAATATTAATAACACGTACTAAATATACAGCCGAGTGATTAAAACCTTTGGGTTTATTAATAATTCAACAGAGATACGTCATTAACGTAATAATTTCGTAACAGGACCAGCTTATTTTGCAGAACACTAATTTCTCGACGATATTTCTATTTCAGAATATATTTACATTATTTATTCGTTAATAAGTTGATAATATTAAATTTCTTTAAATCTAAACCCAGACTAGCGATATAATGATCTTTAAGACGCGTTTGTCTGGAGGTAATTGTGATTTATCTGCAAGTGATTTACATTAATATTTCAATAATTTTTCTTGATACAGCAATAAACGCTTGAACTATGTTCGTCATCGGTTTAAGCAAAAAGACACAAGTATCGATTGATCGACAAATTTGTAGTATAATAAGACTTTCTCAATGTCTTCTAAAAAACGAAATCAAAGAAACAACGTAGAATAAGAAATAATTACTATGTAAAATGACACAAGCTAATATAAAAATTATCTACAAAACCTTTTTTGATATCGATTTTCATAACTCGTGTGCACGATCATTTTACCAATAAAAAACCAATAAAACCAAAAAAAAAAGATTAATAATTGACAATTGAAGTCCCACGCAATTGTCACGTAATTTTTAAAGTGAAAAACACAAGATTCGGTCTGAAGTCAAGTTTATTTTTCACAGTTAGGTTTTGCTACAAAAAGATCGGAAGAAGAACTGTTTGGTCCTGGCTCGTACCATCAGGGAAGAAAGCTCGGTGTGGGTGTGCCCTTTTGAACTCAGAACGCGGATTCGTCGTCCGCACTTTTCGATAGAAAAGTGAGGGTAATGATCCGCGATGCCCATTGGCTAATGAATGATAAAGAAAACCAGATATGGGCATCTTTGTTCCTGGGAAAAGTTTGTTATCTCGCCAGACACCCGCTTTCTCCGTAATAGTTAAGAGCGTGCAACAAATATGCGGACCATCTGTAAACCGAAAATGTTTATGTGAAGAGAAATGAAACAGAACAGATTCGGTTTACGGTGTCTCCTTAGGCCTGTTGAGGGTTAGCGCTAACAATGGGTAGTCCTTAACGCCCAGACTATGAGGAATCTCGCAAGGGCCATAGCATCTAGCGTAGCACGTGCTAAACAAAAATTTGATCCGTGACACAATCACGTACTTGGCAATCCAATATATTCGATTTGAGTAAAAATGTATATTCTATACGTATATTAAAAATTAATAGGTACTTTGTGCAAAGAGCTAAGAAACACAGTGGTGCAGGTTAATCCACTGTTATCTTTAATAAAATAGCGTTCTGCGTTTGTTATTACAAAAATGTAATTATATTTTTCGAACTATGGAAACGTATCCCGCCAAAGAATAGCGTTGTAACTTAATTAATTACGAAACTTTCATGATAAAATGGTGCCTGGTGAGATGATGATTTTAAAAGTTGAAATGCTAACTGACTAAAGTAACTAAATTAAAATGCTCGATATCTTGACCTACACTGCTATAATATTCAACCCGCGTTACGCACCCCAATACCTTGATTTAATTAGAAACAAATTTGTAAAAGAATGCAAAATTTAAAATATTCAATGTTGGAAACTTTAATACCCAACCGAATAAGTATCCGATATCCAAACAAAAAAATATTTCGTACGAGCAAATTTTAGCCCACACTTTTAACCTGCGCTGGACAAATCAAATATTAATTGAACTTGAGTCGCAACGCGTGCATACTGGGCGAGCCCCGAATTAAATTCCGTGGGAAAAGGAAGGGAACTACGGTGAAATTTTATCCCCGCACACTTTCAACTTGTTTCCACTGGCCGAATCGTCCCGTTTAAGAGTTGCATCGTGAATTCCACGTGCCAATCCGCATTCGTTTGAAACAGTGATACACTTTCGTGAATAATATATAACCGTATGCTGCGCTGCAACACGCGTGTTTGCGTAGCCGGCGATAAGCATAAAAGCAAGTTTGATACGAGTGATGTTGGTAATCAATCGGAAATTGCTAACAAAGTTTCAATGGGAACGTAAGGTGCGCCGAATCGAAACCGAAACATTTCTCTACTCGTATCGAAACACGTTGAACGTTTCTAACCGGAATGTTCTTTGCTTAACGACGCGAAAAATGATTAATTAAAACTAGTAATCAAAGTTATTAATTGAATGATTTCCCTGCAAGCAAAAGCACGATAAGCGAAATTTCTTATTTTTTGAAGCGGGCAATTTTAAAATCCGCTACATTATCCATCTATCTCATATTAGCAAAATTATCTGTACGTTGTATTTCACTTTCGAGTTAAATGTGTGTTCCGTTCAAAGTTTTCAAAATATTGCTCGTTACGATATTACGATATTAAATATATCGAAATATTGTCTGCCTTAATCGCTAATCACACCTTTGGTTTCTATAAAACTTCTTCAATTCGTCAACTATTTTTAAAAGACTTAGAATCTTGGCTCTGACAGCCTATTTCAATTTTCTTGCAGGCTATTTTAATCATAAATAAATAATACGTATTCTATTACAAAGGAGTGGTACTATGAGTAAAATTGCAAAAAGTGTAACCTACTTATACAGCTTAATTTCGTTTTTCTTTTTTTTTTTTTTTTTGTATCGTGACAAATAAGAGAATAATTCAGAAAATAATTAGGTGAGACACTCTGTACAGTATAATTGAATTAATAGGCTTTTTGAATATGATTTAAAAAATAAAAAATACTAACTGCTGTATATAAACTATTTGGTACTAACATAATAACATGTGTATGAATTATTAGGATAATAATGTAAAGTTGTAAGCGTCTTAAGATAAGTCGTATCGAATTAAGTATGTTCTGTACACCACAAATTTGGGCTACCACTTTTGCCCAGTTTTATAAAATGATTTATGCAAAAAGAACGTTATTTCATAAAAATCTAGAGATGCATAAATTTTCATCGATCGAAAACAAATCTGTCTGTAAGAATTTCATTTATTTATTATTTCTTATATAGCACTGCACATGTATATTATAATTTGTACATTGTTATTTATTTTTAATATTATCCAAGGATACAACATAAATCACAAGTAACGATACGCAATTCCTTTTCATTTAACTTAACAAACCAATTACTATTTTAAATTACTTTCACGATGAAATTGTACAAACATTTAATTTTCAACCTCTTCATAGACGATGGGAATTATGTTTCCTGTCAATTAAATTCACATATATAAATAATACAAAAATATATTTCTATTTCTGCAGCTTGATCCAGTGAATACAACCAGCGGAAATCGTAGCACCTACTACATACATGCTCCCATTTGTAAGGGATGATACAAAGAAGAAATACATTGATTTCTATTTTAAAAAACGTCTACTAAAAGGATATTATGTAGTTAACTAAGTTCTATTTAATATCTCGTATACTAGAATTTTTGTTTTGACACAAAAATGATTATATATATATATATATATATATTATGAATAGAATTTATATTTTTGTGACAAAATAAAAATTCTAGTAGACAAGATATTAAATAGAACACAGTTACTTACATATATACTATATATGTATATTACTATATATAATATTTCTATATATAACTACATATAATGTATAGTATAGTATTTAGTATATATGTATATTTAATATATAATGCCCAGTATAAATCAAATTAATAAAATTAATAATATAATATGTATATAAATTGATTTTCTTCTTGACTGTTGACTTTTCACAAGATCTATAAAAAACGCTATTACTTTCTTACCTATATGACACTGATAAAATACAACAGAGTATAGTAATGGCTGAAGCACAAAAATGTTGAAAGACGTAGACACATAAATATATAGTTTTTAACACGGGGTTATAGAAAATTCAACAAAGCTCGCTTAACTGTACACAAGGAGCTGTGAATCAATATGTTAGAGGAGTTAGTGCGCGTGAAATTGGAAATCAAAATACGTATTTTCTACGTAATCTTTTAAATGAATCGATGAAAATTTATTTTGCAACAAATAATAAAAAGAAACGCAATTGTTTCGGACTATACATTAACGCGCGTAGAATAAATGTTTTGTAATAAATGTGCTTTCTTTCTTTGTTTTGTTTTTTACAGGAAAATTTCCCAAAAACCTTAACGTTCATGTAAAATATCTTATGTTCTATGTATTTCTTATTTGAGACCTATTTTTAGACAAGTTGATATTCGAAACTAGAACTTGGTGTTCAAAATATTACCCGCATATTTAACTCGCATATCTAACTCTTATATACATAAATATTTTCCAACAAATGCAATTTAAAAGAAAAAATGTAAAACGACTACTGAATATGAAATTTTGTTACTTGGATTATTTTTTCGTTACTTTGTCGCAAGTTGAAATTTTGTTATTTTTGTTGCAAATAAAACATTCAATGTAAAGTATATGTTTTCTATAGTAAACGTATTTTTATAAAAGTTTCCATGAAAACGCATTATAAAACTATTATTATCTACATAAGTAAATGAATAATTTTTCATCGGACGTTCCTGATTCCTTAAAATATTTCAAACCCAACAAATTATTTGTATCACAAAATCTACAAGATATTTACCTCAATTTGCAATTTATATAAGCTATAACTCTATTTATTTTAGATTAGTTTGAACTCGTTTCTGAATTTGTTAATTTTAAAACGTCTATAGTCTCACCATTAAATTGTCTATTTGATCCAAGATATTGCTTGTACAAAATAATGAAAAAATATTAAAAAACCTATTCATGACATTGTGTATAAATAATAGCGTATGAAAATATAAAATTCCTTTTTATCTTTGCTACAAACATTTATGATAAAAAGTACTGAGAAAGTAGCATAACCATCTTGTATAATAAAATATATAAATAAATCAAACTAATATAATTATTTATAATAAACTTATGGTATTGAAACTATAATATATTAATAACATATATATTTATCGATACATAGAAAATTTATCTACATTGAAATTATATCAAAGTGATATTAGCTATTAACATTAATATTCATAAAGAATATTGATATTATCAAGTAGTAACATCTGAACTACTGCAAAATTATATTTGAATTATCGTAAATAATATTTTAAATTAGATGTTGCTGTCTAATACTAATACATGAAAAAAAAACAACTATTCTATGTAATTCTTCGATTAAGGTTCTTTAGATTTTATAGTTACCACAGGCTACTTAACGTAACTAAAACAGGATAACTAAGATCCTGAAAACGGTTTAACATTCAACAAAATCTCTAAAGCGTTACTTTGAAGGATTTTTCAACGACGAAACTCGAAATAGTTAAATTATCTATTCAAATTAAATCTATCTTTCAACCAAGTACATAATAAGATTTTATTTTCTCATATTTATATAAAATTTTTCTTTACAATAAATTATAGGAACTTTGTATATCATATGTTCTCATATTAACAATTTAAATTTAACACGAAATTTTTCCTCACCATTGTATTCTCCCAATTATCGTCTAAATAGGTTTTAACTTTACTAGACAATTTAACAATTATCTATTACTTACCAAATATTGTATATAAATAATAAAATAAACATAATGTAGTTTCAGTTTATTTAAAAAATAAAAGTAAGATAATAAATCTGAGATAAAAAATTATACTGTTCTATTGAGCATATATATAGAGTAATATGTATATGATATGATCTAATAAAATAGAAAACTGATTGAACAATAATTAGAATGACTCATCCAATTTCTCAATGATTTTCATTAAACTATTAAATGATGAATTTCACTCTGTTCAGTACCACTATATTAAATGCGGAGCATCAACCTCATTTCCAGCATTTAATTAATTCGCCAAAATTATCTAGAAATCTAATGAACTTCTAATTATAGGTATCCTAATTACGACGCATTATTGTACGTCATTTCTTTACGATATAATAAATGTTCGTCCATTACACTAAACATTAAATTGTCCATTACAGAAATTTCTATCTGACTTCAACTTTAAAATTAATATGTTGAAAATATTTTTAACTTTTAAATGGAACTTATCCAATTACAGTGTAGAATTTAAAAAATTGAGATTACACAAGCAAATGAATCAAGAAGATTTTTTATATGGCCCAAGAAGGGACATCGAGAGTGCCTGTTTGCACGTAATTAAAAAGTCTACAAGCATCTTTATCTTCTATTTAATAATTTCAATTACACGATATGAACAAAATTGTTAAATAAAAATTAAATAAAGCTACATTGATTTTGATTACGATTTTTAATGTTTGTAATTAATATTTGTAGTTTTCATTCATTTCTTCTTTAATTAATAATCTAATATAATTTCGTTTATATTTTTTTAAGTCATTCAGAATTCATGATATATTTTAAATATAAATTCATGAATTTTCTCCCCATATTTTGTTACTTACCAAAATATTAATTATAATTCCATTTATACTTTTCCAATTTTTATAATTCGTTTCATAAAATATTTCAAATAATATACAAATAGAAAATCTTCACACGTCTCTAATTCCTTTTTGTTTAAAAATACCTTTCAACTACATTTTAAATGAATGGGACACGGTTGATAATTATGCACGAGGTCGGCAAGATCGTTCGATTAAATTAAAATTTGTCCTGGCCACTCTTGCCATTCATTAGGTGGTATACACACACGTACATAAGTATGTCAACAGTATGTTGACTTCCGTTGTCACAATGTATATAATCAAAAATTGGTATCTGAACTGCACGCGGTCTACACAAAAATTTGTTATTGCCTGTTACGTCTTTTTAATTGATTTGTATTAATATATGTCTTGTTTTTCCCGTTAATATATCGTCACGATAAGTGAAACTAATAAATTAAAAATAATATACAAATTTTTTATTTATTTTCTACGATGTATAACATTCTATGATTCTATCGGATACTATGTAAACAATAAGCAATATTATTAAATGAAAACTGCCACATAATTTTTTATGACTAAAATACAGCCTTCGTTTCGTATTTTTAATAAAAATGACATCACCTATATTCCAATTAGAATTATTTCAATTTTTAAACGTACGAAATTATAACAGTGATTCGTGCAAGAAAATTTATCCAACAATTTCTAATCACAAAGAAAATAATTTTAAAACAAATTCCAATCGATATTTACACTTAACCTACTAAAATCGCAAAGGAGAATCAATTTCTAATTCGAAAATATCAAAGCGAATTGTTAATCGATTCGAATGACAGGAGATTAAAACTATGGACATCCGAATCGTGACACACATGTACGAATCCACGAGACAACCTTTCGTCTTCGTATATCGGTTAATCGTGACAGAAATTGAACTGCCAAATACATTAACCTTTATAGGAAAGTGTTTGGCACGAGTTCGAATTACGTCCCGGTAATCACATTTCGCGGAATGACATCGACAAATAAAATTCAAAAATTACTCACCATTACGCAGCAACACTCTCCAGCTGGCCCGCATTTCCCGTATTCAATCGGTGTACCGGCATCTTTTTGACAGTCGTCGTTACTCGTGATCTTTTAGCTCATTGCTTCATCGCGATCGCATTGACGGTCGCCTCGTCGTAAACAAAAAATATAACAACACCGACAAGCGACGATTCACCGAGACCAGGGACCTTGTTCCCTACGAATTGACGCGAACGAACCCGCGCGAGGAAACACAACCGAATGCGAAAGCGGACGTACTAGGACAACGTCCTCGACTTGCCTGTCCTCAACTTGAGGGCGCCGCGACGCTTATCGCGTTGTAAACGGTCGCCCACTGGCGCATACTCCTAGGGCGAGTGCATCGATCGAAGCACCCTCTACTACCCAGCCTCCTTATTGGTCGATCATCGATGCGCGCGCAACTGTGAACGTGAGATATTTTTTGCGCATGCGTACTCGCGCGGGGGAAAAAGGGCGCGGAAGCACCCTCGCGCGATATATTTTTAACTTTTATATTTTAATACCATTGAATCATGTCAAATCAGCCGATAATTTATATCGATGTAAGAAAAAGAAATGAGAAATCTGTTTTCAAATAGTAGAAGGATGATGTTCCACGGTTATTAACGAAAAGTTTAGTTATACTCTATCCGCGTCGTTTTTTAATTGAGTGATAACATGGCATGAAGGTAAAGAATTATTGCAATAATTTAAACAATTTAAAACAATACGCAAATTTACTGCTTCGTTTTTATGTATTTGTGCATATATGTAGTAAACTGAATTTTGATAAATGATATAATGAAACAAAGAAGTATAATGTTAAATAATAGCTTAATTTAACTATTGTACGTACACAGTAGATAATCTTCACATTTTTGTTGCACAATCAGTGTGAACATAATGCATGTTCGTGTCGTTAGACTTAAATGTATTAGAGTTATGTACAGGATGTCCTACCTAACTCGAGCATCCGATATATCTCGCATAAATGTCAGAGAAGAAGAAGACTTAGTTCGAAGGGGTAAACGTGATGAGAGGTAAAAAATTTCCTAAAGGTCATTTTTCTTGAGGTTTCAAGGTCATCGCAGGTTTTTTAAACGGGTCTACGTATTTTTTGCCATTACGATATGATACGTAAGATCGAGGCAAATTCAACGATCTGTAATAGTACGAATTTCAGATGACCTTGAGTACAAGAAGTACATGCAAAAGTATAGAAATATTTCATAATAAAAATACTATTATATTTCTATTGCAGGTACAATATCATTTTGTTTCGATTATGCTGAACTAAACTCGGAAATGTGATTACTATTTAAAAGATTCACGTCAAAACTACAGAGTAGAATTATATTCCAACGTAATGCCAAATTAAAAATATGAATAATAATTATGCAGATATAGCTACAATTTGATATTCCAGATCTTTTTATTTAAACTTTTTTCTAAATTAGAAGCGCATTTGTAAACATTATCATATAAAGATTACACGAATTATTAATTGATAATGTTAGATTTCTGAAAGAAACTACTCAAACATAATCTCGAGTGTAACGCATACGTTACCACTCAAAAATATCCGAACATTTGCTTAGTTTTAACAAAATATATTTTAATCACAAAATTACGAATAAATCGAATTGCAATGGTTTTGTTCTGTATAATCACCATACATACATTCAGTTATGTATAATAAAATATTGTGATTAAAATTTGCGATAAAATTAATTTTCAAAAACCAATATGCAATACTAAAATTGACGTTTGTAATTGTCCAATATTGTAGAACTGTTTCGTTATTTGACAAATTCCAAATCTCCAGTTTCTTGAATTTTTACGTTATGAAATAAATAAAAATGGGACTTCCAAACTATAAAAAAAATATCTTCCGATGTTAATATAACTGGTTGCAGTATTTAAATGATAAATACATGAAGTAATATATAATAAAATCTATTAGAGTAGTAAATAATAATATATATTTTTGCTTTAGGTAATTTGGATTAATAGGTAATTTGGATTTCCAGACTGATAACTCCATAGGAAACATAACAAGTGTTGCTTCAAATTGTTAATTTATTATTAATTTAAACATGTTGACGCATATTTCTGTTATAAAACGGCTAAAGTTCTCAGATATATGAGCGATAATTTATACCGAATAACAAATAAAATTGGACATCATCGTTTGATTCAATTCAACCGATACTCTGATGCACATCTGGAAAGATTAATTTTACATGTACATACAAAATAATAGAACCATATGTAAATGCTCGCAATTCTCCATCAGGATCATATAGTCACGATGAAAATTTCTCGTATGAAACCTTCTGCTGATTATTCATGGAAACATTCGAATAAAGTTTCATTTTCCGAGCAGAGCATTTCCGTCAATCGGCATCACGCGGTTACGCAAACGTTATTTATAGGTGAAACGAATCGAAATCCTTCGATACTTTCAATACTGAATCCTTTATTTACACGATTCAACGTTAATCCTTGAAAGCTATTATAAGTGAAATTGTACCCTCTATGAATAATTTTATTTTAATATTACCATCCAATAATAATATTACCGCAACGTTATCGTTTGTATCCGCTGCGAACAATAATTTTCTACTCTTCATCTAATATCGAATAACAGTAAAACATTTAATTCGACACGTTCAACTGTATTAATCGTTCAATTTTTTAAATATACACTACGGAAAACTTTCACACATGATAGTTAAGGATTAAAAAATCTATCGTTATCGTGGTTGAGCGCAGAACAACACGCGATCACGATTATTTCGCAATAAATGAAGGAAAATTACATCTAGTTGTAAATTGGAAAAACATGATTATAGTTCGTGTTTTCCCCTCTGAGGTGTAAAATTAGATAAATTAGGAAGATAAGAATTAAAAACGTGTATTATCTTGAAATAAACGTAGCGTTTAAAATAATGGTTAAAATTGTGATTTTACGAAATGTGGAAGAAATTTTCGCTGTTTTTCCACGGAATAGTCAACTGACCATTTGCGGAATTAATTTTAATATGAGTGCAGGTAATTTTCTTAAAGCAAACGTTATCAGACTTATTCGTAAGCCAATGTCAAATGAAATAGTATTCCTCTGTCATATTCTATCTCTATCGTTAAATAGAAAAAGAAAACAAGTCCATTTTAGAGTACTGTAAATATTACGATATAACTACGTACGGATACTTGGATTTAACACCATTTAAATCGTAATCGCAATCGAATATTTTACAGAAAACGATTAAAAATATTTAAATAACGCGTAGAAATGTTTCGCGATAAAGAAAATTATTTCTTCATACGAATGATTAAATACGTTTCCTCTTTTTACATGCATATAAAAACGTGGCGTCTTTATTCCATCGGATTTTTCATCGAATAACGAGAAGCACGATCTCTTGATCATCTTTTGATAAAACGATTGGTCGAGATGCTGTTTGAAATGATACGTTCGGCGCGGTTCGTGGAGTTTCAATAGATGTTGGTGCATCGAAAGGCAAATTGAAGGCGACTGAAGTTGCACGAAGAACTAATCTTGGCCGAGGCGTGTTCCATCGTTAAATAAATGACGTTCAGCGTTTCGTGAGGCTTCGTTAAACGCGAACAGGTTGAAAAGAGAAGAGCAGCTCTCGTTAAACGAAGCTTAGGAAGATTTCAGAGGCAAGTGCATTCGTTAGATTCAAAATTTCAGTCGCGTGGAACATGAGGTGACGCGATTCTACCTGAAAATATTTGAGCTATGCTGCCGGAACTTCTGAAGGACATCGCCAGAGAAGCGTCGTAGCTTATCAAAGTTCTCTTGGCTTCCTCGCACCAATTCCAGAACACCAGCTTCTGGTCCCTGGCTTCCAAGTCGGCCAGCAGCAAAGCGAGGTTCTTGGCGACGGTTGCATCGATTCTAAGCACGTGACGACCTTCCACTACCACGGGAATAGTTCCTACTCTGGCATCACACCTAAAGAACAATAATGTCGGGTTACTCGAGGTAAATAAAACGAACGGTCTGACAGAAGGCTCGCGAAACCACCGATTTATGATCCAATTACAAAGCCAGTGAAACGCGATTATGGTGACTTTACTCACCACGACATCACCCGTTCACGAAGATATTCCGCAGCTGGGTAGCTCAACGATTGTTTCGGCGATACAAACAGAATCGTCAGCCCATCGACAACACGTTCCTCGATCAATAATCCAGGTCTGGCCGCGAAATAGAGCAGGAGAATTAGATTTACCGCGATCCCGGCAATCATGCCGTATTCTGGACCAATTGCCAAGCAGCTCAACAAAGTCACCGTCAAAGGTATCAAATCGGTCTCTACGAGTAGAGACAAACACTAAATTACTACGGTTCTACGACACAGTCGATTGTCGTATGAATAGAATTCCCGCGAGGCAAGTGAACTATCATTGGGACTAGACAAGAGGACCGATGATATCGTAAAATAGCATTCTACATGGCAGATGTTGGCAGTTCGCGCGTGAAAATAAATTATGCAATGAATCGAAGATCACAGGGAAAATACGATAAGTCATATTTTTCTCTTTTTGTAGCGGGGCAATTTTTAAATTCACTATGCTGTCGACTATCTCCGTGTACTAAAGTTGTTTGAGATCAAGTATATTCTGTTCCTTTGAACCTTTCAACAATTAATATTTATTATGCTCGTGGTATTTTTCCCATGTTTATAAATTATTTATCGCTTATTTCGAAGGTGTAATCTTTAGGGTAAAGTGGCAACCTTCGTTAAACTATATTGAAAATGTTAAAATGTTCTACTTGAGTTCACAAATAATATGATAAATAGCGTTGTTATGATTAACTTTGTCGCGTTCGACGATGTTTGAAAATTAACGATTTTCATATATTATATTATTATATAACAAATTAACGTAGAAAGTAAAAAATAAATAGAAATGGATTTATCGTGTTTTACCGTGTTTTGAGCGTAGAGGTGATTAATGTTGATACAATCGAATATCGAATCCTTAAGATAGCTCACGTTCTCGTCCTGTGGTCTTCGATTATATCGTAAAATCGGAATATCAAGAAAAATATACTTGTAATGTTTTTCTCCCGTGATCTTCGTGTTTAAATTAACTACAGAAAGTTCAAATCCTTTCGATTTGTCAAATTTTTAATTATACCGCAGTCTTCAATCATAACTTATTACTCAATCACGTAATATTATTGTAAACTATCAAAATGTATCAAACGTTTCGTTAATCCCAGTTTTGTATAATCGATGCATCTCAACGTATCTTACAAGGCTGTTGTTAAACTTCTTAACGTTAGAACTACCAATCTTCGTTCTACTAATCAGAATTAAAATAGTATGACGAAAATACATAAGTATATGTCATCGTGTTTGCGATAAAAATAAACATCGATATTGTTATTAAAAATATTCGTTCGTTTGGTAATTACAAAGACAAGGAGTCCAGTACCGATGGTTTTGGCTTGATAGTTCTAATATTGGATAACTAACTACAAAAGCTTGTTCGATACTAAGCTTTAGCGAAGCTTAACTGTGACCCTGTTAACGAGCGTATCCTTTTTAAGAAAACACGTCTCACCACGAGACGTGTCTCGGTTACTTTCACGTTGAAGGGCTAAATAAACGAAAGAATATTGCATGTAATATTTTTCCGCCAGAGTATACGCATGGAAAGACTTTTGAAAGACTTTTCAATCTCTTAGGGGTAAAAAGCTGAGACGAAGCCGGGTACGATGCGTTGAACGTAATTTTTTCCTCTTAATCGGATCTTTACTTTTCGTTCTCCAAAGTACGGTGAAAATATGAAGTTCAAGCATGTAGTACATGGCGACTATAATGACTGCAGCGAGTGTTGCCTTCGGGATGAATTGGAAAGTCGAGGTCAGAAGGCCGCACGCTAAAAGCACCAGGCATCCAGTAATTACACCGCCCATCGGTGTTTTTACACCCGAAGCGTTGTTTACGGCGGTCCTTGTGAAGCTCCCTGTGGTTGGCATTGATCGAGAAAAGCTGCCGAAAAGGTTGCACAGTCCCAAAGCCAGCATCTCTTGATCAGCATCAACGGTCTTCCCTTTGGCTACAAGATACAGATTTTAACATACAAATTAATTTTTTATTTATTTAAAAATATTAGAAATTAGGATTTCCAATGATTAAAACGTTCATACTTGTTGCAATACAATTTCGAATAAATATAATCGTTGAAATCAAGGACCGTTCGTAATATCAAAATATAATCATTTTGTTACACGTAAGGGACATTTAATACTTTGACTGCCACGGTGGTCATTAGTGACCGGAGCGTTTCAACTTCTTACAATTGTAAAAATTGTATGAAAATTAACAGTTAGGGCATTTTCAATATAACCGATAAATAGAAGATATTTTGAAACAAAAAGTGCCCCATTGGACGATTAAACATTTTTATTAGAACATCGGTAAAAAAAAAGAAAAAATGAGAACGAATCTTGCATCTAACGGTGCACTGTGTTTGCGTCTATATCTTTGAGGGGTAATCTACGAATATTATTATAAACACAGCTTAGAAAATAATCGTAAATGCTGCTTTATAATCATATATATAATCGAAGTTAGAAGTGTGCACATACCTTACTATTATATATAGAACGAGCAAATACCGTTTACTAATATCTTCTGCACGTTTCAACGGATATATTCTGGACGTTTTGCTTATCACGAAATAACGAATGCGAATGGTTTGTTGAAATAAACGAAGCCTCGTTATAATACGTCGCTATCAACTGTTACCAAGGCGCCACGGTGGTCACCCGTGACCACCAATAATATAAACGGTCTTACATCATCAATTTATTATTATTTTGCCATTATACTTTGAACAATAAAAATACTGCCGTGGCGTCCTCAGCGAAACGTGTGATTTCGGCATGGCAGTCAAAGTGTTAAAATATGCAAAACGGATAAAGCAATATCGATAAAAATCATTGATAAGAATAATTGTGAAAGATGAAAATATTAAACTTGGAATTATGAAATATAATTAGCGATTTTGATATACGTACAAGTAAGATAAACTAGTAGAGAAGGAAACATTCTTTATTTATATTAAATTATTGAATATATTTGATGTATCTGCTGTCGCGTTACGTTATAATACGCACAAAGGGATATTATAATTAATTTTGTTTTCAAATACTCGTTACTGAAACTTCCATGCGAAGTTGAAACGATATAATTTAACGTAGCAACTTCGGACCTTTGAAAGTACCAGCTTTGTTTCCTCTTAATTTAACTTCCATTTCGTTTGAATTTTAATTTAATGTTTTAACGTTGCTGCCGAGATATTTGTAATCTTTAAATATAAATACAGTTGAGAAATTCTTTTCTCTTCGTTTCTGCGTTAAGATACGACGAATGAAACGAGGATTAAACAAAGAAAATAAAAATGATAAATAATCGTATTTATATATTCGGTAATTTGTATAAATAAAAAATGTATATAGCGTAAAGAAATTATTAAATTAACATTTTCATTTAACTCTGAACAACGTACCAAAAGCTTTAGCAATGGCAATGCTCTCCAAAATGGCAATCAGCGGGACTGAAATGACAGTGCTTCCGAGTTCGCCAATTAACTCCTCAAAGTTATACGTATGGTTTCCTTTCACAAGAGAAAATGGTGGCGGAGAGAACGGCGGTAAACCTTCCGTTATATGTCCAGTAATTTTAAAGGGTTTAATATCGTAAGAGTATAACGAATAGCTTAATATTATTCCAACAATGACGACTACAGCGTTCCTCGCCAATGATGTTACCCACATGAATTTTTGCAACGCCGTGCCACCTTTCTTTGCAGGTAATTTCTGTTTCGCGATAGTTAAATAAACATGTTATTTAAGAGAGTGAAGTTTAGTTCCTAAATATAATTCATTTTTACCGGATATTTTTAATACAACATCGTTAATGATTTCAAATATTGCGTTCTCGTTCACGAACTTTCAACGATCAGTGTTAAATATGTTCTGCGGTGAATCATTTTCGTTTCCAAAGTTTCTATAATTATGTTTTTTTGTGATCTTGTTACTTTTCGATAGAAATATAATTAAAAGAAATAGACGAAAGTATAATTTTCATCAATCGCTGATCAACAAATATCAACCAAATCGTAAATAGATAAATTCCAATAATTAAAAGTACTAAATTTATGTTTAACGTGGTTACTTTATGGAGAATATTTCATAATCAAAATATTCGCGGAATTAAAATCTCTAAAAATTAAAACGCGAATTAAGGTGGAATTTACGCTAAAAATATTTTCGTGTCTTTCAGCTACCTCCATCCATATACTACTGAATCACGAATTCCAAATTACAATAAAAATATAATATATTAAAAGCATATATTAAAATAGTGAAACGAAATAATCTTACTTTAAGACAAACGAGTAAGATCATCGAACAGACTCCTAATATCGGATCCCAGAAAGTAATTTCATTTACGTGATTGACAACTTTGGTAACAGCGTCGATAAAGGAATCGCTTCTGCCACTCAAACCAAGCAACGTGCCCAACTGAGATGTTCCGATTATTATTGCAGCTGCGTTAGTGAATCCAGAGATCACTGGCATGCTAACAAACTGCACAAGAAATCCCAAGCGGAACAATCCCATAAACGTAATCACGCAGCCTGTCAGGAAACATAGAAGCACCTGAGAAAGTAAAAGATTCGCTCGTTGCAATTTCAGCAAATTATCGTATTTACTTTAGATTCCATTTAATAATTATTTTGTTTACTTCGTAATATAAATCAGATACGATCAACGATGTTTTTAGCAACATATGTACATATACGTTTTTAGATATGGATAAGTTATAAAATTTTGCGTGCGATAGTTTTACGTACTCCGCGAAATGTTTAGAAAGGTACATTGAAAGCTTTATGAAACAACGAGATTGTAATCTGCGACGCGAGAAACTGGCCTTGTACGAATTTGACGAGCTTCTTTCAAATGGAATTTCCGCTCTATCCTGGTTAATCAGACGCTTTTCTTTAAGAAAGTTAGCCAGACTTCTAAATATCGTAGATAGCAATCTAAAAGAGAAAGGTCTGGCGAGCAAAACGGACGAGGAAAAACTTTGTAACCCAGTAGCACCTACAATTTCTTAAAAAGTCGCTATTTCCGTCTCAAACATATCAGCTATCTCGTACACTATCCTTCGCTTCAAATTTACTACATCATTCTTTCTCAGAACTTTGTTTCATATTTTAAATACAAATTCCTTTCTTCGCATTATTTAAACATACTGTTGATAAATACCGTTCAATTAGAAAATACATAATTACAAAATATTGGAAATAAAGAAGCTATCTATTTAAAGAAATATCTATTTAAACGAAAAGACAACTATTTTACTTACTCGTAGAGTTTAGATAACAAGGTGGCCAATATCTGAACGATACAACTCTTATCCTTTGAAAAGCGATAAATTTGTTTATCGCGTTATTTCATAAAAGTTCTCAAAAACGAAGCGTATGTACTTGAAAGAAGCGATATTAAAGTTGCTTACGAAGTTTGCTTCTAAAGTTTTTTTATTTTTTTATTATCAAGCGCGCTTGATTTTCTCGCAGAAATTTCCGATTCGAAAATAGAGATAGCTTAGTCTTATGAGAAACGCGAAGCTGCACTTACCGCGATATCATCTCCCAGTCTTATAACATGATTTTGCGACAGTAATGCCATTATTGCCGTAGGACCCACAGTGATGTCCTTGCAGCTACCGAACACCAAGTAAACCAAGCATCCCATGAAACTGCTGTAGAGGCCGTACTGAAGTTTTCAAAAGTTTATCTAACGAGAGCCGCCTTTCTGGCTACCATTCCATCGAACTGTTCGTTTTTATCAATATTTTTTTTCCGATCGTCGAGAAACAACAACACGCAATTACATTCGCAAGGTAAACTAAACGTCACGCTACAGTCTTCCTTTTATGTTTTATCCACGCGTTTCATCTCTTCCCTCTTTCATTTTCATTTTATTCAAAATGTAAAATTCGCGGCGAACAATAGTCTAGCTTCGATTCGTGAAAGATTCGTTTATATCGAATGATCAATGCGTTTACCTTGATTTTCTCGCGCTGTGAAACGAACACCGTTTCTCTTTTTTATGGAAACGAGTTGATTAACAAAAAGCATTTTTCAACAAACCAAACGATATTGTTTCGCCCGAATCGGTATTTAATAATATGAAATACTAACGAGAGTGACGAGCAACGCGAATAAATACATTTTTATTGTTTTGTATATATTAACAGGAACGCTCGGAATAATTAAAATAGCGGCATTTAAAATTCATGCAACGATTAGGAAGGATTTTATTGCTCGTGAAACCGTGTAAAAGATTCGAAAGAATATTTCAAATGATTTATTTGCGTAAAAAGTCACCTAAAAACCTACTTCCTTCGACTGTGCATCTACCACTAATAGTAATACTTTTACTAATTATCCTAACGTGTAAATGTGAAGTGTCTGAATCTTAACTCGTTAAAGATCAACTTTGCCTTAATATTCTTCATTTACACTCTTTTCTTTCAATCAATTCATATGAAATTTTGTTTCTTAACACTTTGACTGCCACGCCGAAATCATACGTTTCGCTCAGGACGCCACGGCAGTATTTTTATTGTTCAAAGCATATAATGGCAAAATAATAATAAATTGATAGTGTAAGACAACATTGTTCCCCAATGGACCGTTTATCTTATTGGTGGTCACGGGTGACCACCGTGGCGCCTTGGTAACAGTTGATAGCGACGTATTATAACGAGACTTCGTTTATTTCAACAAACCATTCGCATTCGTTATTTCGTGATAAGCAAAACGTCCAGAATATATCGTTGAAACGTGCAGAAGATATTAGTAAACGGTATTTGCTCGTTCTATATATAATAGTAAGGTATGTGCACACTTCTAACTTCGATTATATATATGATTATAAAGCAGCATTTACGATTATTTTCTAAGCTGTGTTTATAATAATATTCGTAGATTACCCCTCAAAGATATAGACGCAAACACAGTGCACCGTTAGATGCAAGATTCGTTCTCATTTTTTTTTTTTTTTTACCGATGTTCTAATAAAAATGTTTGATCGTCCAATGGGGCACTTTTTGTTTCAAAATATCTTCTATTTATCGGTTATATTGAAAATGCCCTAACTGTCAATTTTCATACAATTTTTACAACTGTAAGAAGTTCCGGTCACCAATGACTATCGTAGCGTCACAGGAGAAACCGTAGCCTGTCATATATGACCAACGTGGCACTCAAAGTGTTAACATTACGTACTGTAAAAAATAATTCCAAAGATTTGCTTAACATTTTTTCCGTCGCTATTACGTTCTTTATGAAATTCTGAAGAAATCGAAGCACTTCTAACGTTAGGATAAACCATATCTCGGTGTTCAATAAATCTCAAATAAGTAACGACTTTGAATAATTATCGTTCATAACGATTATCGCTATCGAGTGTATGATTATGTAATAAAATTAGAAGATTATTCTACGTTTTACTCCTTTCGCGCTTCTTCGCGCCGTAACGTTTCTTTTAAAAACGCGACTCGTTCAATTTCAGACCAACAGATTCGTTTAAATACTTTTGACGAATGGGTCGATCTGCATGAAAAACATGAAAACGTTCGATTTAAATAGCTGCAATGAAAAAAAATCGATGAAAAAGAAAATGACAGAGCGTAACGTAAAAGAATTACTAGTTACGTTTCAACGATGGAGATCTACCTCGCGTCTGTGTTCTCCGAAACTTTATTTTAAATTCAACAAGAAGAAAGTCCAACACTATCGAACAAATGTACACACCTGAGCTGGAAGTCCGGCCACAATTGCGTAAGCTATGCCCTGTGGTATAGCAGTCAAACCAACGGTCAATCCTGCCAAAACATCGTGCAGAAGTTTCGACAAACTATATTGAGGCAGCCATGCCAGGATCGGTATCCTTCGTAGAAGGAGCTGCTTCAAATCGAACCTGGAAGTCACGTTCGTACCTGAAATTTCCCAAGTTTCACAGTTTATACGATATGATTGCTAGATAAACGAGAATTCGTCCATCTCACCAAGCAACCATTGTAATCACGACCAACAACGTTTTTCGATCAATGAAACATTAAGTTTGTTGTATCGGATATCGCGTTTTAAACAAATCCATCGTCTTCGATAATTTACTAAAAATTCTGGAATAAACAATCGTACGTTGACAAACACTATGCTGCGTTGAACGGATACATATATTAGCGAATAAATTGATAATGCACTGATGAACATTAATTTATCCGTGAGAATAATGTCCGGGCCACGGTATCCTCTCTCTCTCTCTATCTATCTATCTCTCTCTATCTCTCTCTCTCTCTGTTAAGTAGAGTTAAATCGCTCGGTTAAAAGTATGCATATTGAGATTAATAAAACTCTGTTTTGAGCTCTTAACTTCTACTCGTACGAGGAGAATATTATCGGAATAAATCTGATGTTTCGTACACATATTACGTAATTTTGTTTAATGAAAAATTAATACAACGGGTAATTCGATATCAGGTGATCAAATTACACAATATATCGTATTGTAGGAGAATTTTTGTATTACTCGTCAGCAAACTATCTTATTTAACAATGGTCCTGATAACGCAAAATAACGGCATATTTTAATATCGTTTTAATATCTATATTTATCTTAATATTATCTTAATATCTATATTTTTAATATCGTGACAAAATAGGTTGCAAAAAAAAAAAAATAATTGGGCGTAGCTTCTCGAGAAAATTATTCTTGGAAATAATATTTATATTGAAATATTTATATTTATATTAGTATATTCATATTTCGTAATTTAGACATGAATTTTAGTAAAAAATTATATCTAATAATTTCCTAATAAAAAAACTACCGCTACTATAATGTTTACATATAATACAACAGTACAGCGTTGGAAACTTTTATCTCTAATTCATCTACGTAATCATAGGAACGTCATAGTAATTTGAAAAATTGAAAGTATGTACCGTGTTCGTGTTAAATCAGCCAGATAAAATATGTGTCTAAGTTTCCTGACTCAAAGTATCGAGTTCAAAGTACAAAGACCTTTTTATTCGTATTCTTAAAGTATATAGACATGCATTATATTTTGAAACATTCTTACTCGTCGAAACGGCAATATACACCACATCCGACATCTTTCACTAATTATTTTACGGTAAACTTCACTTTACAGAGAGTAACGAGCTGTTGTTATAAATCAATATTTCACGTAGAAATTTTACGTAAAGGAAGCTTGTTTCAAGACGAAATCAAGACGAATGAAACAAGACTCTGATCTTACACAATAAACACCGGATGAAAAATCGAGAGAACGGAAATTAAGTCCTTGAATAGCAAGGCATTACATGTTCGTTACATTGACTGCAATCTTTGCATACACCGTTAATATTTTCATGATGTCAGCATATTTTCATGAAATTACTTTCATAATAAAACATTATCGGTAAATACATATAACGTTATGTCGTATGAAACAGGAAATGTGTCTCGTATACTATCTACTTACGCATTAGATAATTATTTAGTTTAACTAAATAATTATATTATAAAAGCACTATATCATTTTACGTTAACCTAAGTACGACGTTATTTTAGAAATCTGTTCTTTTCGATATAATAACAAAATAAGCTTAAAAATAGTTTGAAAGCATCTTCGTGAAGATTATTTCTGAAAATGAGAAATTTCAAGGATTTCTTCGAAAAATTTTCAGGTTTAGGAAACGTCGAAACAAAATTTGAAGGTAATTAAAACGACAAATTTGTATAAGCTATGAATTAATAATATCGTACGAACTATACAGAACATGCAAAATATGTGTAAGATGTGTTTTTTATTTTTGTATTTCTTGTTAAAAAGGGATGATATCTTCTGCATCGTTTCAAGGATTATTACTGAATTTAAATATTGCGTAATTTAGGTCATCGTATATTTTTTAAAAAAATGTCTTGAAATATTAGCTACGTCCACTTTCGTGAAGAATTCAATATTTGTAATCCGTGTGTTTGCGTTGTACATATATCAAATTGAAGCAGATAAAATATTCTAAGCTATATTTTCAACTTTTACGTTTGTATACAACTCGTATGCCATTTTTCAAATAACGCATAAACTTTTGAATAATCCTCCTGAAGCTAAAATAACATGCACATTTTTCTTGTTAAATGTACGTACGTAAAAGCTAGAAAAATTTAATACGTCGGTATATTAACAAAATATTAGAGAAGCAATTTATAAAAATATATTTAATAAATAATAATAAATCATGCATTTAAAAACTTGATATATATATACTTATTTATTTTACTTCAGAATCTTTTTCATAAAAGTATTTCTCGTTAGTGATGAAACTAAAATATTCTTACAGAAATGAAATGTAGAAAAATTGAACGAGAATTGCTAATTAAGGATTAATAAATTTACATAAGAATTAAATTATTACGTTTGCAGGAGCAGCTTCTATTTCCTACAAGTACACACTTACCATATATATGTCACATATAATCCTTCAAAAAATCTTAAAGTATTAATAAACAACTTTATCTGTATCGCTATACTTTCAGAAATCAGATATCATGTATGTTACAAAAGGAAATAAAATGCATTACGTATAGAATCAATCAAAGATCAAACTCTAAGCAATAGATTTTTTCAAATAGCAGAAACATACTTTATATCATATTTTATTTCGAATCATTCAAGTTATCGATCGCATATTTCTATTAAATATTTCGATAAACGACCGGACTTGAAAATTTGTATATTCGTTTTTATATGTGTACCTACATAGCACCATTATTTAAATGCACCACAATCTTCTCTTAATCGATAAAGCAATCCTATACCGATGTCGTAAATTGATCAAAATCAAATACGATCTTCGGCAAAGTAAACAGTAAGATTCACAGAATATCACCGGCGTATTCTTTCTCACTATTCGTCCACGTTTTTCACGGTGGCACGCTTAATAGAGAGTACGGTTATAATTAAAATCGTGGCAGTCAAGACACTGAAACATAAATTTTCAGCGGTAAGATGAACATTCAGATAGCACGTTTAGCCGTGTGATTACCAGCCAGCTCTGTAGATAACAACGGTTCGAGCTAACGACACGACGATATATTGACACTGCATAGAGGGACTTTCTTTATTCGCCGAGATACACTGGTCTAGATGAAACGTTTTATCGGGCGAGCCCACTAATTCCATTTGATAACAGATCACATGATTAATAACAACAATGAAATTACATTTCAGTACGAAAAATCCCTGATCCGCTTTTGAATCACAGTTGAGCACACGATTTAATAAAATGTAAAGATTTTAAAAGACAAATCCTTTAAAAAAAAAGGAAATAGAGCGATGTCGGAATTTCATTTTATTTATACTTACATGTAGAATTACATATGCATGCTTCAATAGAGAATTTTTTAACAATGAATTTTTTAGAGAGTTTGTATAGTGATATTTAATATACTACGAAATATTACTATATTATAATATACAAAAGATACCATAGAATACCATACTGTTCTAAATATAGCGAATATACTACAGTAGTATCGTAATATAGGAAATGCTAGTCCTATATATAATACTTCAAAGTATAGTACTATTTAATATATATTTCTTTCAGAAGGAACAAATATATATTCGGATATCGAGTTTTCATAAATATGAAAATTGGAGAAGGTTAGTTGATGTTTGAGTAATTATTAAGGATTCCTTTTACATCTTTACATTAGAACTATGACACAAACACGATCTGCTCGAAGTAGCATGTGACGGAATAATATCAGTTACAGCCACATAGATACTATAAGTATACATATGTATGTAGCAATTTATTAATCGATAATAAATATATTTTTTATCAATGGATTTTGAATGTCAGGAGAGATTTATTTCATCCAAGTGCAAATTTTACTTCAACCTCAATGATAATGCAAAAATGATAAAAACATGAAATTATCATAGAATTGAAAAGATGTATCTCAACGATAATATAATATTCTACGAATATAATAATTCCATGAAATTAAAAGATGTATTTTTATCGGAAATCTGTTCTGCTCGAGTGACAAATAACGACAGCAGCCTGACATAAAAAGACTAGAAATTAGCAAAGAGAAACTTATGACGAAAATTTCAATGAAGAGTCGATAAATTGAATTCCATACAGGCCGATCAATATTGGTACACACTATTCAATGGATAAAGTACAATACGTAAACGCACTGTCCGAGAACAAAGAACAAACATGATCTGACATGTTTATCGAGTGACATTTAGAACATTTCTTCGATATACAATCCTCGAACAAAAAATTAATTGAATAAAGAATATTTATTTAATATGTTGAATTAAATTATTTATCAAATTTTATTACTTTTATGCCTGGAATAACATCCAGAATACGATCAAATGAAATTTTTACTAAAAATGAATATAAATTATCGTTGAGAAACAGTCAGTCGGTATGTGTTAATAAAATCAACAGTGTGTACCGTAAAATTCGTAAGATGTTAAATTAACATCAAATTGATAAAGACAATAATCTTGTGCTATATTCCCCGTGAATACACAGCAATAAAATGTGAGCCATAGTACTATGTAATAAGAAGCATATGACACTTAAAATCAAAATACAAACAATATATCTGATTGTGCACACTATTATTCTTAAGTTAGAAACCATTTTCTCTGGCACGATAATTTCGTTTAGAACAAATAAACGGCTATAATTGAAAGCTGGTATTTTTCCCAAATGTGTAACTATCGTTTAATTATATACGATATTACAAATAATTGACATTTATTTAGTTGAAAAATAGCATCGAAACGATTACTTTACCACGACTTTAAATATTTTGATCTCATATTCCTATTGTATGAAAAAACAAAAAAAAACAAAATACCGGAAAAAGTCTAAAATGTGCAACTATTAATTGAAAACATTTTCAAATAGTTTAGTATATTTAAATTCCGCGAAGTATATTATGAAAGATACAATAATAGAAAATAATGCAATGGCAACGATTATTAGTCAATTTTCTAATAACAACGATAAGAATATATCATCATATTTATAAGAAATACTGTACACTGAATTCGATCAATGTCACAATTTTACAAATTTAATATTTAACTTAATGAGGTTAATACTTTAATAATTAATCAATTTTATAAATTTATATCAATTTTACATTGGTTTTAAAATACCATAAATTTCAAATTTCAAATTGCAATTAATATTATTACGTTATTAATATTAAGATGGATTATTATCTATTGATTTCCATTATGGAAATATATAACAACGATATATTTATTCATTCCTACTACGGAAATAAATAAATTCAACTTCTAAACAGATATTAATTAATAGTCCAAAATAATGAACCATTAAGTTAGATGTAATGTTCAAATAGGACAAGACAGATGATAAAAACAAGGACAACGCAACGTCCGTCCTTGCAATTCTTTATCTTTATATCGATTGTCTTATGTGTTATCATACGCGAATATGTATATGTACTTCAAAATTTGCTATACATTACCCAGATAATTTCTACACGTTCTTACAAAATTTTTCAAAACTTAATGGTTCACTCCTACCTTTCTTTATAAACAAATAGTCTCGTCATTTTAAATTATAAGGGGCACATATAATAGGATATATTCTATATATTCAAAAATAAATTATCTATTCTAATAAATTACATTTAGATTAAATATAATTAATATTACTGAAATACTTCAAACATTCACATAAATGGATTTTACAAAAATATATTTACACTTATTGTTAAATTATTATTATTAATTGAAATTATTAATTAATACACCAAGTGTTATTAATAAAAAGGATAATTTTTTAAATACAAAATTGAAATAAAGACACGACAAAATTGGAATACATATGTATAAGGTAGATTCATAAATGCATGTGAATACGTCAGAGGGTAAATCTAAGCGAAAAAATGGTATACGAACATATAGCATGGTCTGGTTTAACTGAAAACTCTCAAATATCTGGAAAAGTACGAATGATACGAAAAAATATTTGAGACAAAAAATATATGGTACCGAGGGGGACATACTGTGCTTTTATCTATTCAACCTTGCGATCCTGAAACGTCCTGTAAAGATGATATTAAAATTTTTTAATGTGTACCTCCAATTTTTATTACATATTCTTGTAGCCGACATTCAAACGTTTTTGAAATATTACAAACTTGTATTCTATTGTAGCATCCGCTATTGAGATATAAATTTTAAAATTCAATGTACCGCCGGCATTAGCGTTACCCGATGTACACCGCAGTAACACAGAAAAATGTTTCTGATAGTGGCGCTACTAGTATGACATTGTCGGAACACCAAGTCATAATTTTCCAATGTTCCATAACTTTCCAAAATAAATCATCAGTTCCGTGCTACATTTAGTAGTAAATTTAGATAGTTTTTTGTACTTATCCGTCGAATCAGAAAGCTCACATCTCGATTCCAAATAATGCAAGAGACACGCGTTTGTTGCGTTTTTAAAACATCTGAATGTTAGCTAGAAGAATATGTAACAAAGAGTGGAGTATCGATTTAAGATTGTTCATCTCATCTTTATGGAACTTTTCAAGACCACCGCGAGATCTAATAGATAAAAACAAAATATGTCCCCCTCGATACCATACAACTTCTGTCTGAAACATTCTTTCGTATCAATCGTTTTTTTCCAAATATTTAGGCACTTCCAGTTAAGCCAGCCATATTGTATGTCTTATATATATTATATTATATATGATACCTTAGTTTTCGAGTTATGCATAATTAAAGAAAATTTTCAAAGTTCTCGCCTCTTGCAACACGGTACTGCGTGCCTTGGTGCGTTCTTATCTAATGTTTACGAACGATATCCATCGATATGAAGTAGACGAAACTTCGGCCAGTTACTTAACCTGTTACTCTTACGAATTCAGTATTAGATTTGCAGCTATTCGAAGTATACCTACTACATATTTTCATACAACTATGTCATACACATATGAGTACGGGACTTAGTGTTAAGTGCAGTGTCGTGTAAGAGTTATCTATATATACATACACAATAAATGTATTATGTACAAGATGTTACTATAAAAATTTAAGATACTTAATTGTCATAAATTTTAATTAAAAACATTATGATCCAAATACATTATATATATATACATACATATATACATTTACTTGTTATCATAAATTATTTATAAATATATCGGAAATAATTGATTCGGAATATATAATGCAAAAAAATGGAAAGAATAATAGAAAAGGAAAAAACAAAAATATAATCTTTTGTGTTTACCAACGCAGTCGGTAGGACTCGAACCTACGCTCCCAGAGGGAATCTGATTTCTAGTCAGACGCCTTAACCACTCGGCCACGACTGCCACGGTTTCTACATGTTATTATTATAATATAATATTGTAGAATATAAAGATAGTATAATTCTAAAACTAAAAGAATGGTTATATATTATTATAATATTTATTCTACTTAGTAACTAGATGAAAATCTCTATTAAAGCTATTGTATATAAATAGGAATGCATCTACGAATCATAACAGAATGATTCAGAAGTTCCACATAATTAAAGATATCTGTCTAATACAAAAGATATGTTCATTGTGTACAAAACATTAAAATCATCATGAAACAATAAATGAGGCGAATTGGAGTTTACAATATACAAATGTTGTTGACAAATTGAAACTTGAGAGACAAAACTTACTCAACAATGATGTTCTTTCGTTGATACTTCCTCTATTGTACGACATTTTTGCATAATCAATATCAGTACTATATCAAAACTAGCAGCTTCGACAGAAAATAATGTGTAATGTGTAATCTAACGAAACTGGTAACGTCGATAAAACAGAACATGATAATTATTAAGTACGATTCTTGATAGACCATTATCATCTCAAAACATGTGCGCAATGTCATGAACATTGCACATAATAGAATTGATTCATCTATTCTAGAATATGAAAAGTTGAAAATTAAAAATTATAATTTTAAGTATTAAACGACATATTATAAAACCAATTTTTTCGGGTTATAGAAAATAAAAAGTGTTAACCTCAATATTGATAAACGATGATTTATTAAAAATTCTAATCTTACAGTATCATATTTATTCTTATTAATTAAAAATAAATTATGTCTATAATTGTAAGTATTCTTGAATATTTCAATCATTTCAAACCTATAACGTAAAAGATTAAAGCACAATTCTCCACTATAAAAAAAAACAAATTTTTTTCGTTACGTAGGTTAAAAACAAAAAAAATTTTGAATTAATGGTAATTGACAACTTCTTCAGAAACATAGTATGAAGATTATATCACTACTAAATACTCAAATAAATCTGATCTTGACAGGAGGCTACAAATGATCACAGTTCCTATTGTTTATCGATTCAATAGCCTTGATCAATGCGATATCTTTGCTTGCAACAATTTGCAAAATAATTGTCTCGAGAAGTTTTTCAACAAGCGCACAAGAAGGCACGCGTTTCGTCCTTGAAATAATTAACTATGATTCGTGCATGGTGTACCATTATATTACATATTTCGTGTTCGAAAATTTAAAACGTATTTATTAAATTCGGCATAAATAAATTCATTCAAAATAAACACTCCATGCATTGAACATTTTGAATAAATAATTGAATAGAGTAAATAAATAATGGAATATCTTTAAGCAGAAATGAGAATATTCATTCCTTTTATGGCGCTTCATTTGCAATATATATATTCTTAACTAACATAAGTTAACTAATTCCTATCAAATGACGAATTTATACCCATCCAATTACTCACTCGTACACGTGTCTGCACTCTACAATATATCAAAGGTGATTGCGTTCTAAGGAAACAATGAATTTCACTTTGATGGACTTCTTACTAAGAAATTATACAAACTGCACTATGACTCAGCGTTTAAACTTTTTGTAGCGTAAAGTGGACAATACCATAAAAAATATGACTCAATAAATTAATACATAATTTATACGTATAAATAAACGAGAAAAATTATATTTTATCATCTCTACTATTGAATACTACTTACGTCGCTATTTGCTAGTGAAAAATGACATATACTAGTTGATTTTATTACTTAATATGTTTCTGCGAACTACCAGTGTCATGCTTCATCAAACAAGTAGATCGTTGCTCGCATGATAATTTATAATATACAATTATGTATTCCGCTAATACACAAACCTAATGCAGTCAGTTGCGTTAAGGAAAATCCATTGAATGTGATTGTTTCTTATGATATAAAGACGTAATGAATAATGCATACGACTAGGGGGTGTCCTGTTAATTACACATTAGCAAACTAATTTACCGTGTACATTTTACACACAATTTTCATTATCCCACTTCGTTTTCAATTCTATTGACGTCAAATCTCGGTGGTTTATTCGAACACCGATATTGAACATGCTGGAACGATTCCACAAAAAAATTCATGATCGAACATGAAGCACATTCCTCAGTTACATAATTGATTGTGTAACGACGAGAAGCCATCAACGGTAATACAGGTAATGCCTCTATTCGAAGATGATATTTAAAAACTAAACAAATAAATTTGGTTTTACCGGTTCGTCGATTATAAAAATTTGTTCCATTACATAAACTTGTTTAATACAATCTTGGTTAAATTCGTAGTTAGATATACGTGCTTAATATCTTGTATTATACTGTAAATCAATTATTTTATATCATGTTTGAAGAGAAAGGGAGAAAATGTGCACAAATACACATAAGTACTACATACTTTTCGAATAAATATATCTGAACTCATATGAGCTAATTAACATGTATGTAATAAACATACATTTATAAATTCAATACTCGTACTCTACGATATATGTAGAAGCGGATTTTAGGGATTTTAATGAATATATTATACTTATTGAAAAATCATTAAACACTGTTTATAAAGTAATAATAAATTGGAATATATATAAATATTGGAAAATATTTTATTAAACAAACAATCTACATACTGACTTCAAACTAAACTAACCTTTTCAAATATGCTATTTCAATAAAATTAGTTTATCCAATATCATAATTTGGTAACAACGTGTTACATAAGTAATAAAATTTTACTTCTGTTTTTTTAGCACTTCTGGTTCATTAAAGAATCGTAAAATTTTTTTTGGTATTTGTAACGAAAACTCATTAATCATTGTTTCTAAAATAATAATAAATTAATACATATACAATGGAACTCCATCTAACTGGACTCCATTTATTTAAACAAAATTTTAGTTAATGCTAACTAAATTTCGTATAACTGAAATTTTACTACTTGAATTCGTTTGCTTAAACGCAAGCTCCTATTGTAGTATATGAACCAAAAATATTAAATAAAGGGAAACATCGATAAGCTCTTATTTTATGAATTCCAGTTATATAAAATATAAACTTTTCATTCCCCGACAAATTCAGACACATGGAATTCTGCTGTAACTAATAGAAAATAATTTTCAAATACGTACCTGCAAACAAATGATCCATGTACTTACTTAGAACTGAACTGCTTTTTAATGAAATATTTGATTCTGTATTTGTTTCAATAAAATTCATCTATTCAATATTACAATTTAATAATAACGTATTACATACATAATAAAATTTTACTTTAAATAAATACTACATATAAATGTACTTTAAATGTACATTCTGAATTTCTACTGCTGCACTTTTCTTTTTATATCGAGTTCAACAAACTTCTGACTCTCGGACATTAAAGAGTCGTCAATTTTTTTAGCAACTTTCTCCAATTGTACATACCTTATGAACTAGAATGTTTTGCAAAGTAACAAAAAGCGAATCGACGAGGATGGGATTCGAACCCACGCGTGCAGAGCACATTGGATTAGCAGTCCAACGCCTTAACCACTCGGCCACCTCGTCCGATGTGAATCCGTGTTTTAGCGAATATATTTTATTCCATCTGTTCTTAAAATAAATCAAGCATGTATTATATTATATAATTTATACACCATACCGTTATCCTTGCTCCTGACATTATCCAAATATTCTTAACTCCAGATGACAATCATTAATATTCATCTACAGCATTTGTACGATTCCATCATTCCGATTTAGTGAACAAGAATATTCGATGCAAACGAGTCGACTAGCACCGCCAACATTACACGAATCTAGAATTCACAATTTGTTAATTACACAATGAATACAATTTATCTGGTAGAAATTGAAGTCTTTCAGTCATTGCTATTTAATTTATATCCATATTTAGTAAGTATGTGCTTTCTACATTTTTATAACCATTGACATATCGTATTTTAAACATGATAATTATAAATAATCTGTACATCTATTATAATAATTTAATCTATCAATATAGTCTGTCAATTACGTAATGAGCACAATCTATCTGATAAAATTTGCAATCTCTACATTATATCAACCAGTAATACATGTATTGGCCTCTCACACTTCTCTAAACATAAATGTATCATATTTTAAATATAGCAATTATAAATAATATATTCAATTTAGAATAATAATAACATTTAGTTTAATACCGGTGTGATTAAATTGTTACAACAATATTGGTCTTTTAAGTAAATTGCAGCAGCACCTAGGTTACTAGAGGACTAACTAGAAGAACAATTAATTCTTGCGACATCAATTAATGTAAAATTTGTGGATGATTCCTTGTAGCAAAGATTGCAATAGAAGAATAGAAACTGAAAGGAATTGTTATAATTTTGTTCAAAGTTATTCGATTATCCAAATAGTGTGTATCGTGATTCGTTCGGATAACGAAGATTCTACTGCATTAAAATACACGCAAAGTATAAAGAGCAAATTGCCTATGGTTCTCGATCTCAGAAACACGGGTATAGCACCAAAGCTGGATTACATAACTTAATCAGCAATTCAGAGAAGGTGGAAAGAAAGGAAAACATAGTGGGGCGTGCGGAAAATGCTTCTGGAATAACGGAGGTGGGCATTAACGTGTTTTATAAGAATTTATAAGGAATGCAAATAATTGTCAACTTGAAACAATGCACGTTCGATCATAGATAACGAAGAGTCACGTGCATTGAATTTATCTGTTCACATTACCATTCGAAAGTACATGGACAGTTATCTCTGATAAAATCTAATGTAGTTTGATTTTACCCTTTATTGAACAACTGTAGAGCATTATAACACAATAAAATATATTCATAAAAGTTAATATTCAGTAATAAAATTGGCATTATAAAGCAATTTTATCATTTAAGGAGCTTCTTATTGAAGGAATTCGTGTACCAAGCTATAGATAGGATAGAAAAAATTTTTCAAATTGATAGATAGAATATCGTGATTAGTTCAAGCAACTGTATTTAAAAGTATTTAATTTTAATGTACCATTGATAAGATTTTATATTTCGTATAATATACTTATCCAGGCATTTTTGCTAATTTGTAATACCACTAGGTACCTATATAAATTTTATCGAAGTGTTCAAATTGATGATGAATTATAAGTTAGAAGCAACATTTACTATCTTTTCCTGAAATGATCAGGCTAGAAATATAAATTACCTATAAAATAAACATGATAATAATATACATACATCTGTACTTATCTGTACTTATTATACATATACATTACTATTTACATACATTTCCTATTTAAATATCGCTGGTTATATTAATATCAGATATCTTATAATTAGAAAATTGGAGGATAGACAAATAATCCTCATAATAACAATAATTCTATAAGATTTAACAACAGTTTTATTACTCCGTATTGCCCCTAAAAACACAAATTTAATCGAGTGATAATATACTATTATGCACAGCTATGATTGTTATATAATTATTGCAGTCCATCTTATTTTATACCTAAACTAACTTATCTTCTTAGAAATAAGGAAATGTTCGGATATTTTTTTAGTGTTGTTATGTACGTAACTGTTGATTCTACCAGAAGATAGATAGATAGATATATTGTCATTAATTCATATATTTTTGTAACATTCATGTATTATTAATATAAATCGACCAATCCTATCGTCCACAAATTTCTGAACGAGTATCGGGCAAAAAGTTAAGTAGTCTATTTCACATGATTATCTCTCAAGTCAACGCACTTCATTTCCATGAACTTCACGTTTTAGCAAAGCGGTTTCTAACCAATCTTCGAACAATATTACCCGTGTCCTTACAAGAATCGTTAAGTTTAACTGTTCTTCTAAAACTGACATATCGACGTATTTAGCACATTAAACAACGTTACAATCGTCTTTCACGCATTTCACATAAATCCTTTATTATATGAAACGAGTAAGTACTATTTCATATGTTCATAAGGGAAGCAAATGACTAATAAAAACGACACATGAATAATAATATAATGTGTAGATTATAGATTACCGTGATTCGAGCAAGTATTAGTTAACTAAATGGAAAACGACAAAAGTAACCGTAACTCAAAGGAAATGTATGCTGACGTTGTAATCTTGACGTCCTCGGTGGTAGCAAATTAAAATTGCAGGAACTGGTAATTGTAATGAAATCTACGCAACGCGAACACACAGCACTGCGCATTCATTATAAGTATTCATAAGCAGTTAAATTATTCAGTATTACACTTGTATGCGCTTTTAAAGTTGCTCTTTTCCACAATTAAACACTTTCATTTTTGTTTCTTTTCCTTATTGCAGAAATTGATAAACAAAAAGTAATTAATATTATGAATATGTTATTAAGCCAGTTTAATATTTAATTTTATTCACGTTGTTATCGAAAATGAAAAAAAAGAGTTTTGTTATTATTTTATTGCTTCTTTTATCGAAACAAAAATTTGATACTTTGAAATATATACTTATTTTCTTTGCTCATATTATTGATAGTACGATATACATACAAATATAATAAAATATAATTAAAGTATATACAGGTAAGATAATACGAGAATTATTTTCCAAACTTAATTTGAAATATCCTTTAAAATTTCATTTGTCCATTTTATTTTATTTTATTCAAATTAAGATTTAGTCATTTAGAAACCAAACTTGAATAATATATAATAATATATTTAAGTACATTATACATAATAATATATATATAGTTTGATATTATAAAAATAATATTATCAGTTTGAAAACACAGAGAGTTTTTGTTCAGTTAGATCGGCGACGTCTGGTCACTCATTTTAAAATCAGTCATGTTATATTACGTAATTTATCAAGGGCAATCCACGACTATTAAAATAGGGTTGCCGATAATGATAGAACTTACATGAACAATCGGTCAAACAATTTCGTTTATCAACAAATTAATTGATTTCCAATGAAAATTTTTTATTGCTAACACTCAATAATGTCCGTCCTTTTAGCTCTTTGAAAAAACCGATTACGATAAAGTGCTAACTACGGACATAAGGTTAACGTATGGAATATCCGTTAAGACAAAATTTATAGTCACTTGAAACTTAGACAGTACGGTGAAAAATAGATTATCTCTCGAAGTTTACCAACATTTCAGAGAATGTAATTATCGAAGATGATAATTGCATATAAATAATTGAAGGTACGCGCGGAACTTTTCTATTGTTTCATTGAAGAAACTCATTCTGGGATTTCAAAACGTAACGTGGTTTACCGATTGCCTTAACTTTAGGGTAATTCCAATGTACACGAAGAAAGGAATTCTATTTTTCCATCGTGGACATACCACAAATGACGTAAAAATGAATTACCGATATTCTAACATACTCTTTTTTCCTCTATTACAGTAAATCCCATTCTAGATCGAAGGTCCATCACGAACCACACGTTTCAACGGAACAAAGTTCTTCTCTATAGGAAAAACGTGCCAGGCACAATAAAGCCGGATGTTAACTCCCAGAGAACCGAATCCAATGCAACTGGTAAATCGTAAATGACGTTTCTCTTTTTTTTTCCCATTCCGTTCGATTCGATTTGCAACGTGCTTTGAACGACGATATTATTTTCTGGCTTGATTACGCTAACAATAGGTATGAATTCACATGAATTCCATTTGTGGTAAATATGCGCCACTACCTCTGCTTGTGATGTAAGAGAACGGAAACAAAATGCAAGATAGCAAGCAGACACGTAGAAAAGATCTCTCGAACTCATAAAGAAGGCAACTGAGCTTATCCTTAATGATCCACGCGACTACTGATCGTGTTATGTAACGTTATAACTGCTAGACAGTAATTAATATTATCGCGGTAAGAGAATTTTTTAGAAAATCACACTTTCATTAGCGGCGGATTTTAATAACAAAAGACCATAACAGTTTCTGTATGTCACGCTTTGTCCTGTTAATTCATATCTCTAAATGTTTACGAATTCCTATCAAGTTAAAGTTAATGTTCTTTATTTTTTTTTTTCTTTTTATTATCCTTTCTCAAAGTTCTTTAAATTTTATTCATCAGAAGATACAATAGATACAATAAGTAATGGATTGCATAATGTATTATATATCTAATACATAGGGAAATATTGCTCAATAACCGTTGGTAAATCAGAACGTATAAGTAGCATCCAAATTATTGATTGCATCATAAAGATCGAGTGAGCAATTTTTTAATTATTGTTTGTATTTTGCATTATAATGAATGATACAATAAATCGATATAATGTAATGTTAAGAAACATACAAGAGAGATATAGCTATTTGCGAAAGTTAAGTTTTCAAACAATTTTACTTAAGTCTTTCATTAAATCAATTAAAAAATCTGTCATATTTATATAGTATTGAAATGTTTCCTTTTATTTTCTTGATCTTTTTCTGTAGTAAGAGAAACGATATACTTATTTAAAATGATCGATTCATATAAAAATATACATATTTGTAAGGTGCGAATAACCTACTGTATTTTCTTAAACAATATCTATATTCATCTTTCATTAGCTTGAGGAGACTCTTTTTTTTCTGAAGAAACAGATTGTTGACATAAAAAGCGCTTCTACCAAGTAGGTCAGGAGCTGTTGTGTACAGGATTTAGTATACAGATCTAGTTCATAATACTCTTTTATGTATCTTCTAGATACCTAAAACTTTAAATGTAACTTATTAATAGATTGGTAACTTTATTAGAAAATGAATGATCAGTTAATAATATGCCAATATATCTCTCTACATGAGAGGAATATTCATATTTCTCAATACATATATAATTATTAAAATTTAGAAGTTAATATTTACAACAATAGAGTTGATCAATTTTAATAGAATTCATACAAAGAATAAAAAAAAATTTGTTGAATTTTCCATCTTTTTCTCTATTTGGCTGCCTATAACATATTAAATCTACAATATACTTTAATAGATATAGATACAAAGTTATCTACATTATGCGCTAATGACGCTCGAGAACATATCTCCAAATACAATCTATTTACAAGTAATTTGAATCTTGTTTAGGAAATTCGAACTTCATATTTTCAGCCCGCTGATTAAGAGATATCATCCTCCGATTGCATTTCTAATTTGTTTCTTATTCCTTGTTGCAATAACGACTTTAAAATCGTTAGAATAATCTAATAATCTTGTTTAACCTTAACAAGCAAAGATTGGATGATTGATATCAATTTCAAATTTAAAAAATTCGTAACATGTGTATACACGTAGAAACTACAAATTCCGACAATAATATCTTTTTTACGATTTGTATCTATTTTTGGTAATAGTTAAATTGAAATTTAATAAATTGATATATGCTAATATTTATATTTAAAAAATGTCATATTTTAAGATTTCAACGTTATAAAGTTACTATAAAAGATATTTAAACCTATTTTTAATAAAGCTTAAATCATAAAAAGCTTAAATTATAGTACTATTTATATTAGAAAAGATATGTTCCAAGATCTTCACCATGTAAATGCGTCATAAAAAATAAAATAAAATTTGAACAACTGAAATTCCATTGCCAAACAAAGATTTGTTTTAGTATTATACGACAGAGCATTAACATAACTGGAAATTTTATCACTAAGTACGTATTTTATAACCTAGATCAAAGAAAGGTCTTATCATATGGAACAAAAGTCTGTTCGTTTTTATCCCTTCCCAAACCCTTTCACCTAAATTATTTAAACATCGTATAATTTCCAGATCACGCGTGTCGACAAACGTTAAACTATTAATTTAAAATGACTATTCAACAAAGAGAGAAAAGTAGAAAAAGTTGTACGAAACAAATACCTCAAGCGAGTCGAACAGGTTTCATTACGTTGGAGTTCGTACCACATGTTACGTTAGAGAAACGAATATACTCACCGAAGGCTTTTTGTAAGGAAAGTGTTCAGTCGAGTCGAGTTATTTACATTTTTTAACAAGATATTGGTGGGTTTCCGGGGATTTACGCCGGCCATCTCTTTCCTCATTTTCATCGCGTTTCAGCGCACGATACCGTGTAGCGTGTAGTACAGTGACCAACGTGTAGCGTGGACTGACTCAGAAGCACGTGACGATGTTTTAGGAGAGATGGGTATTAATGCGCAGACGCATCAGCGCACCGCGCAAAGGCGAATTCTCGGCTGTCAAGTTTCAGCTCAGGTGAGCGTTCCCCTCAGAGACACACGGTTTACAACGTTCGAACGTTTATAAAGATTTCTGTTCGATTCGCATCGAACCACATCGACCAATTCAGCGAAAACATACCAGTGTTACTTTCTCGATCAAACGGTAACCTAAATTTTTCACGAAACACGCAGCTCTTTTACCTATTTACTTCTGTTAATAATTTGAAACGAATTTTTCGAGCGTTTCTTATACGGTGACGATCGCACGTGGTGAAAATTTCTCGCTGAATTTCTCGCGATCGTAGCGTTCAGTTTTTGCGTGGAAGCTGTAAAATTGTGCACGGAAACACATTTGACGCGACGCCAGTGAACTCTTCGCGAGTATTCTCGGAAAAGAAGAGAAAAAAGAAACAGAACGATCGTGGCGTTCGCAGGGAAAACGACACGCCAGTGGACACGCTACTGGTCATGATGGCTTTAGGAATTACAATTACCGTGGTTCACTGTTGGCTGTGATGTGACACTGATACAAGGTATTTATGTATGCGAGATAAGCATGGTGTTTCTATTTTCAATCGATGATATCGTGTACGACCATAGGATCGAAAACTACGAGAAAGTAGAATGGGTTAATGTTAAATGAAATTTATAATAGCTTGTAGGATGACCGAACGGATATCAACGGATTTTAGAACATGTAATAAAATTAAAAAACAAGGAATCGTTAGTGCACGAGACTCTGAAATATCAATTCCAATGGAAATTGTTTTTAATTTTTTTACGGAAAAAATTATTTACTTTATTTATTATATATTCTTATACTGCGGATTTTTGTGAATTTATGTGAAATTTAATAATAGAAAAATGTACAGAATGCATACATATATGTAATATACCAAAATGTACGAAACATTCAGAAAAGGGTATACGTTATAATAATTTTTAATACGTAAAATGAATCTCTACTTATGTTCCATTTCGTTAGTTATATCTATAAAAATATAAATTTGCATAAAAATTCGTAATCTAGATATTTTATATCACAAATGGTATATAACAATAATATTATAATATAAAATATCTCCATGAAAATAAAATTGATGAATAGCAAGCAATGAAAGCAAAAGAATTATAAGAATAAAAATAAAAAGTATAATAGAAATAACAAATAACAGATAGAACAGAAATGACAAATAATGCAAGGAAGAAATATAACAAATTTTTGTAACGTTTTAACTCCTTAAATAATTTGTGTTGTATATATTTACCACAATATATCCAATAATATATAATAAATAAATCTAGTAATATATATATATACATATATATATATAAATATATACAAATATATAAGTTTACTAATATATGAAAATGATTAATTTAAGTTTAAACAGATTTTGGACGAAATAGAAGAAACAAATTATAAAAGGCATATGTCTCTTCTTTGAGGTAAATTACATATTCTGAGAGTTTAGACAGACTTGAATTACGGTGGTAATAATTCTATGAGAACTATTTTACTTGATATCTATAGAATTATATTATATATTTGTGTAATATCCATATTAAACATGTTGATTTTTGGATACCAATTATTACTATGACTTACATAAGTCATTTCTTATAAATTATATATTATAATTCACGTAAATTGATATTGAAATAAGTAAAAATGCAATATTGTTTCGTCTAACAAATAGCAAAATAATGCGTAAAAATTTCATGAACTCAATGTTATTAAAATACATAAATAAAGCAAATTGCATATTGTTTTACCGAAGTACAGATAATACGTTATAATAATAGGTATATCGCTTGAAATTACTTCACAAGATAAAACACACAAATAACAATTTCCATGAATTAAAATGCCACAAATGCCTCAGTTCCTTCACGTTCTTGCAGATAATAACTAAACATATATGGAACTAATCCTTGAAATTTCATTTGTAAACACAATGTTTAAAAACAGTATTTAGCACTACAAATTTATTAAAATAAATAAAAGATGTAAGTAAGATATTACATATCTAACTAAGATAAAATGTAACTAATATATATACTACGAGTATACGTATTTATAGCAATGTTTATTTATCTCTGATGAGATATATTAGATATAACAACAATTAACAACAAATAATAGAATGAAACTGCTAGGCAGGTTTGCATCTTGAAGCATTGTTTCAAACAAATATCTATAAAAAATTGAATCAAAGAGTCTTTCCAACTTTTTATCGCGTTGTACACATGGCCGAACGATTTTCATTTCAAGCGTCGCGTCGCATCGCGTCGCATCGCGTCGCGTCGCCACACAAAACATTGAATGAGATGTATCAATTCACTGATCGCTTCGTAATGTTCGTTGAAATCGTTCAGAGAAAGCATCATCCGCTTTTATGTAGGATTATAGGCCTTCTAATAAACTTTCGCATATATACTTAGGCGAATAGCCGTAAATACGTAAATGAAAATTGTAACGAGTGAAAAATTCGCGTGTAATCTAGTTACAAAAACTCGTAAAAAAACCGCTTTATATGGCTGCTTGGAATGTAACAGTTAAAAAGAGGAAAGAAGAAGAGAAGTACAATGGCTTATGAAATTATGCCCGTATTTCTAAATACCTTTTATGAATATATGACGTCTGTTATACGAGATATTTGAAAATTTCATTAGTATGAAAGCCTAGTGCCACTGACTGTGTGTGTTAATAAAGCCTGAAACGATTCTGAAAATGAACAAAGAAGTTAAAAGATATTTAATATAAGTATACATTTTGTAAAGATCACAAAAGTATTTAAAGGGCCAATTACCTACCATATTAATAATATATTTTATAATAATGTTTAAATTATAATTATAATAAGATAATATAATAATATTACTATAATAATATAATTATTATTGGCATAAAATAATATAATATAAATTATATTATATTATACATTTGTTGCATACTAATTGTTTATTAAATGTTTGCAGTTATACATCTTGTATGTTATATACATTTACCGACTGAGTTTAAATCTTAGTGTTAATAAAATTTCAAAATATGTTATATAACACATATAATCTGTGAATGAAAGTTTTTTACGATAAACGTCCAAATACTTCCGTGAGCCACTGTATATGGTACGATCTCGTTCAAAACAATTGGATCGTCAATCCGAATAACATCATAGCTCTTTGTATGATATCCGATACATTGAAAGTTTTAACATGCTAACGTGCGTGTTAAACATTTAGGAATTTAGTGGAATAAGAATTTAGGCCAATAGGAAACAAGATTAAACTACTTACGGCGACAGAAAAAGAGAAGCGTGGTGCCAAGCAATTTAAAATTTAAATCAAATATAACCGTGCCAAAAGCATGATGTTTCCTTCGCAGTTAAAGATTGGTTTATTTTACAAAAATAACAATGACTCAGGTCAAATTTTTTTAACTTTAGTAATAGAAAAGCTAAATTCACCACACGATGGAATAGACAATACGAAAAAGATACCTCGATTTATTGTCGATTAAAAATTAACTAATTCTATAAAAAAAAAAAAAATACCTTTATCATAACATCCACAGCTTTAGGACTTAATTAGGTATAATTCTTCTACGATATAATTAATTATAGACATGTGCATTTACAAGAATCGTGTACTTTTGTTTCAAAAAATTGAAATATTGGCAGAGATTAAAGATTCTAGAGTATGCTTTTGCTCTCCTGATGAAAGATAAACATAGGCAAGAATTATTTTTGTCGCGAGTTCTTCAATTGTTAGAAGAAAGATTTTATCAATTTCGTTATTAGAGCAAAAAATTCATGGAAAGGACAAAGCAGTTGTATATAAGTACAGTGTTAACAGTTGAATAAGGTAATTTTCAGCACCTAAATAGGTGATGCTTCGATTAAACTCGTTAGTTTTAAATTAACTGGCCCAATCTTTTATAATAATAATTATAGATGCAAATTTGATTTTATTTTGCCTGTAAATAACTTCAAATTAAACTTATTTAAATCCATTAAGAATCATGCTGTGAAATAATGTATAAAAGTTGCGTAAAGAAAAATTCTTAAAATACGTAAATGAAGTAATTAAATTCTATAAAAATCAGATTTCTGATTTTTATAAATAGTAGATAAATTCTAGGAAAAACAGGCAAGAAAGACATTAACTTAATTTAGAAAAGATAGTTTATCACATTTTTATGAATATTTCGATTTTTACAACCTTCGTAAAATTGTTGGATCTAGGTGGAAAAGGAAATAATAGAAAACATATTAAGCAAATCTTTGGAATTCCCTTTCATAACCACAATGTTGAGAAATAGAATTCAATAATGTAAATTAACTGAAATATTGCGTTAGTTCAACTTCAATAATTAGATATCAGCTCACTATTTCAGAAAATTGCTCCTTTAATTAATTTATTAAATTAGTCCTGTTCATAGTTATATTAATTTATACTATCCATTCCATTTCTGTCTTGCTTAATCCAAATATCTTATCTATCGTTTCGAAACTGAACAAAATTGACGTTTTATTATTTCTATCGTCATTTTTGTTTTTCTTTGTTTCGTGTACAATCTACATTTAGTAATTATTTTATAACGTCCTACATAACTTTACTTAAAAAGGTAGGAAAACTAAGAAACTTGAAGTATTTTAACATACATACATATGCATGTTTAGCTATCGAAAAACTGAATATATTTATGTATCTATATAGGAAATTTAAATAAATAAAAATGTACAGAATGCATGTATTATGCAAACATATACAAAATATGCAAAGCAAAATATTCATTATAATTAGAACTTGTAAGGAGAAATCTTTTTGTGTTTCAGTTCCATTTCTTTAGTATTTTATATAATTTCTGTTCACAGAGGAATATAAATTTGCATAAATATTCGCAGCCTAATAATTTCATTCATCTGTTACTATTCCTCTATGCTAGAAAACTAGAGAAGTGAATGTTTTGAGAAAACACTTTAACTGAAAAGGACAAGCTAACATAAATACTCACCTTGCTCTTGCAAAATAGATTATAAAACAACAGAAGTAACTAAAAGAAAAGGGCAGTGAAAAACCATTGTCGTTTGATGGTACACGAACGCAGCCAATAATCCGTAACCAGAGACGAGAAGAAAAAGGGAAGGAAAAAGATACAAAACGTTCAGCCGCAAAGACGTAACGATGAGACCTTCGCTGGTCCAATTACCATCGTAAAATTACAAAATCGACAGGCTAACTGTTTTTCGAACAAAACGACACAATTTATGCAACACGAAAAATCGTTTTTTAAGATACTCACCGGGCTCGTAAAATCGGATGCAAATGCATGGAAGTCCTACGAATCTCTAGAATTCATTTTTCAAATCCAATTTCGAGAGTTACGATCGTTCCCGGAGGCCCGTTATCGCAAATTGCACTCCGTTGACTGTACTCACCGTAGCGAGATATTAAAGAAAATAACAAGGTATTCATACCGTGACTGATTCACAGCCGGTATATTTAAAACAATTTCACGCTCTTTTCTCTCGAGCAGATTCGAACGGCGAATCCTCGGTCTTTAATCGCTACTTACTTAATTAAATCTACTGTGATCTCTGAATCTTTGCTGAAGGATCGAGGAAAAAGGCATGATAGCTATATTTTTGCGGATATTTTATTTTCAAGTCGCTCTATAACTAAAAATGAATATTTCAATATAAAATAGTTGAAAATGGAAAGGACCTGTTAGATTCAGTCAAAGGTGTAATTATACCCGTCAGAAGTCAAACTGATCACTCTATGTTTGGACAGTTTTTCAGATTCGTTACATTACGCGATTAACGTCTACTTCTGGAAAAGTAAATTAAAGTTAAATTACTTACTTCCATGCAGTCGTTCACTACAAGAGAGTGACATAAACGCTAGCAAATTGCAGAGTAAATTTAAAAAATAATGTTTCAATTTCAAGTTTCATCGTCACTTTTTTCTGCTTTTCAATTTATGAAGTTGATTAGTGTAGCTTCTCGATTGTTAAAGCATTAAAAAATAATAAATAAACGGTATTTTGATATTCTGACAATAGACATTTTTTAAATTATGCAGCGGGTAGAAAATTATATGTTTAACCCGAAAATGATACAGAAGGGCAATTGCAACGTGTGAGCAGTCGTCAACGTATTAGATTTTAAAACTACTGCTCCGTAAAAAAATGGAAAATATGATTCATCGTGCTTTCTCCTGTGGTCTTGATATATCAATTCTGCTCTTATCTCAACAAACAAAAAGATTTTTAGTGTTCTAAGAAAGTTTTTAACCGAGAATAAGAAACTTAAAATGAGAAATTGAGCATACTAATAACGATCCTTTCGTAATTTGCTCAATCTTGTGATATCTTTTTAACGTTAAAAAAATACTATTGGGTTGAAAATAATCGAAGGAATGCAGTAAGACTGGATGCAGTTGACGAAAAGTAGTAAGAAAATAGCTAGAAAACATTTTCTGTGTCTTCTAAGAAACAAGCCTTGATAACGCGCGCATCAAAAACAAGAAGAAACGAGATACATATGTACTATCTTTCGTTCATCGACCAAAATCGTAGCCCACAATAACGAACACATTTACATGCAGGATGTGTGCAGCACGTAATTAAATCGAGTTACTCATCGCTAAACTGGTTAGGAAACTGTTTGTCCATTTAGAAAGCCAATTCGTACTTTGAGCAATAATAGATGAATTATTTAACACTTTCACGAAATTATCACCTGTGGTGCGTGGTTTATTGTGTGCGTACGAAAGAAATGTGTGTCGATGACCCACGAGGTTCTCAAGGTTCGATGGACAATTACAGTTTCGCGGAGCGTGTGATTGATATTGACACAATAGTATTCGCTATAATAACATAACGTATAGTATTGTATGGTATGTAGTGATAAAAATTTTATTCGTAATAAAAGTAATTTTATGTAACAAGGAAACTAAAACAAAGACACATATACTTTTTATGTTCGACAATGAAATATTTTGATATTTAATTTAATAGTTAAATCTTTTAATATTTTTTTATCCATGAGGTATTCATATTTTTATTCATATTGCTAGACCGTGGATATTTATGTGCAAATCCAAGCTTTTTGCAAACACAGGTAAAAGATAGGTCGTAGAAAAAAGAATTTTTCATCTATCAAATATTATATTATACTCTGAGTATTTTACATACTTTTTCATATTATGTACATTCTATGAATTATTGTATCTTAAACAAGTGAAATTCTACGAGTAAATTTTACAAGTTAGAAATCAACTTCTGATTGACGTACAACTGTAAAATTATAAGAACTGCTTGAGCAACAGAAAACTATAACTTATAACTTGTAATTTGTTAACTATTGTTTGTCATTTGTATTTGTCTACTATTAAGTATTACATAGTTGGTAAATTATGGTACAAGAAATTCCCGGCCATTCACCTGTCGCTACACATATGATTCCTAAGATATGTTACTGTCTTCAGCGTCTTAATATTGCAATAAGATTTTTGCAACGAACCATATCTTGTAAAATATGTATTGAAAATCTCTGTTTAAAGCACTTGTGCAGAGACGACGCGATTTTCTTTAATACTCCACCGTATGTTAGTTGTTAAGAATGCAGACTGAATTTAAACGAAGCTCATTTTGTTTCAGAAAATTTACTTAAATTAGCGAGACAGTAACAAGAAATAATTTTCAAGATTTTACATAATATTAGGTTGGCAACTAAATGATTGCGGATTTTGTCATTAGGTGGTATTGACAAAATCCCCAAGCGCTTAGTTGCCAACCTAATAGGAGCACTTTTTTCTTTTAACAGGGAAATTATGACATAACTGTCATGTAGACTCCTCAATTCATTCAATGAAGAAACTCGTGTTTACATATATAATTACATAAATTATTAAAAATAAAATTTATTGTATTTGTTAATATATGACTTGGCACTATTTTATTTAGTTACGATAAAAGAGATCTTTTTTGCTGATATCAGTTGTTCAATCTTGTATAGTAATTGAGTGAGAATTACCAGATAATTGCTATGAATAGAATGGTTGATGCCATTATAAATAGTAATATAATAATAAAGTTAATAATAAAAAATAAATAGAAGATAAATAGAATATTATTTAAGAAATACAGACACGTAATATAAGTATCACTCTCGTGATTTCATAAACATTTAATCAGTAATTACTTGTTTCCTAGAACTATAATACATTTTCTGATAATGTTTCAATTTTTCTTCCTCGGAAAATTGTTAAGATTTTGACAAATGATCGGACTGACTTCAATTTGGAATTGCATTATGATAATTAGAACAAAATTTTAAAAACATAAAGACATGGATGACATTAACAGTTGTTTTCTAGAACTGTGTTTCAATTTATCATAATCTTTGAATTTCTTTCTCGAAAAATTGTTGAAATATCGACAACTGATCGGCCAATGTTATAAAATGACTGCTTCGATGAATTGTCTTAAGCTTATCCTTTACACTACTTTAACAATTGCCGAAACAAATGAAAATCTAGCGATGTTAAGTCTAAAGAATAGAATAAATGACGTAATAATTTCCAATTATCATTGTCTGGAAACGATCGCTGACATAACAAAACAGAATCCCTTTCCATTTCATTAATATCGATCACTTTTGTATTATTACTACATACTTACAATTCTTCTAGTTGCCAACTGCAAAATATCAACTTTGTCATGAAAATTCCAAGGGCGTACAAGAAACAAAATTAATCATGAAATAACTAGATACATACGATTACAAATGTATTCCGGTTTATCGTCTTCCCACATCGTTCAAAAAGCAAAAAAGGTCTGAATAAACGTCTGCGATCAATGTCGTTTAAAACTTATCGCGTCTAATTACCATCTAATGACCATTGATTTATTCGATCGAATGAATTCTATATTTCTTCGAGTAGATCGTAGTATTATTGCGCTCGTGCGCGATACTGTTGAATGCGATCGATCGAACGTAACTCTTCGATCACAAGGCAGTGTACACGTAGTAGTAACACTAACGGTATCTAATTACGATGTTGACACAATTCTTGAAGCATCAAATCGTTTCATATGAATGAGCGTCCCCTTGTGCTAAAACTGTGATCATCTAATGGGAGAAACGCTCCTGTAACGTCAGCTAATCGTTCCGTAATCTGTTCATTTATTCCACCGGAGGATCGTACGTATCCTCGTAAGCCAACAATTCCTCGGACAGACGCAAATGTTCACACGCGAAACTAAACGATACGAAATGGCATTTTTATGTCTGGAAATGTCACGCTAGAGCAATAGTGGAAAATATGTATACGGATAAAAAAGAAACAAATGTAGTATAGATTTTAAACTTTCACGATGATTAGACGATATATCTGTGGTTCTTCGGCTTTTGAATCGTATCTTTCTTAGCGCGTTGCACTTTGTTCTCGCGTTTCGTGAACATTCCGGCTTCTTCACTCGTTCAAGCTTGACCCGAGTATACACGTATTTAATATTTATAAGTATGTATCTACGTATCTCGCAAATGTGATAAAATTATTCATCAGTTATTCAACATATTAATAAGTCTTAATATTGGGATCGTGTTAGATGGTTTGATCTTAAGACGATTGTTCATGCTATACATGTATGAATTTTTTACTACATATATACATTCGCAGTAAATATCTCGTAACATTTATATACACTTTCTAATTGGTTCTATATTTTACCAATATAATTGCGACGGTTGTGTCTCGTTACAATGCTAATTAAATTTCGTAATGTGTTATGTTGAGACATAATATATACATGAAAGTTAGCTAGGGTAAATATAATGTTCAAATACTGTACTTAATCGCTATAGAGGAAATAGACGACCATTGAAAAATGCAAATCAAAATCAATGTTAAATAAATATCCGCCGCGACTTATCAGATATCCGCCTGCATAAATTACAAGGAACAATACGATGAGAAAAGAAGAAAAAGAAAAACTCATGTTGTTAGGTCAGAAATGTATACGGTATATACATAGCAATGTCAGACGACTGTCTGAAATCGTTCGGAGAAACCTCACTCTATGGATAAAGAAGTAGCTACAGCTTCTTTGCTTACGTTCTTCTACTTCTTTTTATCAGGTTTGCCTCTAAGATGCAACGAAGAAGATTATAAACGACTGCGTAGTAAAATCACCTTGTAGTTGAAGCAAAAAGAACATTTCTCGCTCGCTCTCGAGTTCGTTCGCATTTCATAAAAAGTGAAATTGGATTCAGTGGGATTGACATAATAAAGAGGGAATTTTTATGCGTTTATGAGAAATCTAAAGACGCAACGATGCAAAATACATGGAAAATGTTCAAAGCAGCGTGTGTACTTGTTAACGATATTTATTGTTAGTAGGTGAAACAGAATTTTATTTAGATTCCATTTATTTGATATTCCGTGTATAAAAATATAAATTTGCGTAAGTTTTGTCGCATATGATAAGCTTATATAGGATAACTCGTGGTTCTTTAGAGTCGTATCCAATATATGATATATTTCGTGCGTTAAAAAAATTGCATTCGTCATGCGAATGAAAAGGTATGTTTTTGTGAAAAGTTATTAGATATAGCGGAATTTCAAGACAGGTAGGATATGAATGTTTGATGTAAAGTAGAATGTCATTTCATGCTGCATATATTATAATTTAAATGAAACGTCGTATTCTTGGTACAAAGTCCTCGCACATACCTGTATTTATTAGACAAAATATAAAACTTGTCAACATGGAACAATTATATTTTCAGAATCATTTTTTGTTGAATGTTAAATAAAACAATATTTGGAAAATGAAAACGATCAAATATTGCAACAATTTTTATTTTATTCGCATATTTTTATTAACTCGTTTTATATTTTATATTTTAATCTAATGTATGAAAACAACAATTGCTATAAGAAAATAATTTGCTTCCAATGCAGTGGTATAGAATACGTAGAGACGTAATAGTAAAGTACGATAAAATACAATGATGCAGCAATAAGTAAATAAAAATAAATTTTAATATGTCTGCATACGTAACTTCCTATTCCGTTTCAAAGACATAAAGAATCGTTTCGCATATTGATTAGTGTTATTCGCGACCTTGGACTTTTCTTTTCAAGAATCGCGATGAACATATAAAATAGTAATCATGAAAGATTGTTGTTATTAAAATGTTAAAAGTTTTCCTTGAAAAAGCGAGTAAATGTTGCAACTTCGTTAAGAAGTAGAACTACCTAACCGCCACGTGTTTTCTTCTCTTTTTTTCATCTGTGACCATAATTTTATTATTATGTGGTAGTGCATACGATCAGAAATGTTGAATAAGAATTATAATTACAAAACTTGAATCTTGCCGTCATAAAAAAGACGAAAAATGCCTGACGCAAAGAACAACTTTAAAAAAGCTGTGTCTATGCGATCGTTGAATAAGATCTGAAACGAATGAGCGTACATAACAATGTTTTTCTAGATTCTTCGAGTGGTTTCATAATGCAAACTTTACTTTGGTTCAAAATTTGATATCGTTGCCGCTGTTCAAGACGCTGCGTGTCGTTAAAATATTTTCAATTTGTACAACGATGTACAAATAAATAATAGCCGAAAAAAGGGATTATAATTCATTCTAATAATTTTCCGTGTGATGCAAATAATCATTGTTTAAATAAACAAATTTATTGTTGAGAAACAGTCGTATCTTCTTACGATTTGTAACCGATTGCGATGACATAAAAAGCGCGTTGGTTGCAATACAAATATTCTGAGCATGTAATAATCGCAGCTATTGATACTGCCATTGCGCATTTACACCGCGAAATTTACAGTCGTGTAAATATAATTATTCTGTTGAAATCGATGGGTCCGAATACGAAGATATTTTTTTTTTGGAAAATCGCCCATCGAAATCGTTCAATCCCTTCGTATCGAAAGACGAAATATCTCGCCACGCAATATCCTTTGTGATACGCTCTGGACGAGATATCTTGCAACAGAATGTCGTTTGTGCGATGCTTTGCACAAGATATCCCGCGACGCAATATTGCTCATATGATACTTTGAACGAAATAACTCGCACGGGGATTAGGAATGTTAAATAAAGAAAATGTTTTATTTCGACCAGCAAATGATTTTAGTTTTCTGTTATGACACAGTTCGAAGCGTGGTATTGTATACAATGCCAGGATACAGTGACCGATGAGCGATATCTATATATTAGGTTGTTCTAAAAATTTCTTTCGGTTTAGAAGAAAATAATAGATGCACAACATTTTTTGTTTTAATGCAAACGAAACGTGTCCTACGACAGCTAGAAGACGATCGAAGATAAAGACCGCGAGATCTGACAAATTAAGTTTCATGTTTGTATCAACATAGCCAGATAAAGCAGCTGCGTGAAGATAGCGAAGGACATTTTTGGGACTACCTGATAAATAGAAAGCGCCAAAGCTTACAATAAACGACATTACGTGGCAAAGGTATATTTCGTCCTTCGATACGAAGGAGTTACTGATTAATGATCAAAGTACTAATACATAAGATAGGAGATAGTAAGTACTTCACTGAGAATATGATAATGAGTGTTAATAATGATGACTGTGAAACACAATTCTGCTTACCTAACTTTGAGATTTGTTACTGATTATCAAAATTAATAAAAATCATTCGTGCATACTGAATACTGATTTTGAACGATTTTATCCCTATTTGTGGTGCCTTCAGTTTATATTTTAAAGATAACTATACTTACTTTTTAATTATTTATTAAATTTACTAATTATTTTAATTATTAAGTTTAATATATTATAATTAATATAATAAATACGTATGTTTCTAGAAATAATTATAGCTTAGAGAATACAATTTTATTTTGTTTTCGGTCTATCTTCTATTCAACCAATCGCTTAATAGATAGAACATTGTTGACAAATATCACTCGCACAAGGAATAATTAATCATAATGTCGAGCCATTAAATTATGCTAATACAAGTAAGTACATATTACAACGAACGGCATCGAGCATCGATAATTCCCCGTTTTAATTTTATCTCTATCACAATGACATCACATTTCTATTGTTTCTCCGAGAAGTATCATTTTTCACTTAGGATACGCTAATCAAAAGAAACAGATAGACCAATTTATTACGATAACCAGTTACACGATATATCAGTTATACGACATACGAAGTTGTAATAATTATAGAATGGCAAACGTATTATATGTTATTTACACATTATTTTTTAACTATGTCATATGAAAATTACAAAAACATTATACTGGTAGATCAAGTATCACTCGAATATGTCTGATGTAGCGCTAAATTCTTTCGACATTACGCGTAAAGTTTGTATAATTAATTTGAATTTTTTATTTTCAACTTTAATTCTACATTTCTAATAAGTCGGTGAATTAAGTCAAAAGAAAACGATTCAAGATTTCGATGATAATATCTCCGACACGTGTATATATCTATGCAAAATTATTTTATTTCGCATCATATTTTGTTAGCGAAGGTAAAATTAGCGTTCAAATAGCTTTTTGCGCAATCGATTCTTCGATGAATGAAATACCAGTCGAGACTTGAGAAACTTCATAATGTCGTATCAGTATAATTGGTAAATCGTTTTGACATTGATACTGCTGACTTAACATAAATATGATATTATAATATTGTATCACCAGAAATAAAGTAGTAGCAACGTAATATGCTGTAGGAAGATTTTAGTTAAGCGTAACCATTGATACAGTCCGATTTACGTTCTTTACAAGTTTCTGTAGAAATTTGTTTACGTTATTCGATTATATTTTATTTATGTACTCTTTCAGTATTAATATGTAGCTGTAGCTTGTAGTTAATTATTTCGTGCAAGCTGCAGCTTACCCATTTTTGTTCTTTTTCTTTAGTGTTTTAAGTAAATTATTAATGTAATTACTAGTGACGTCATCTCCTGCATGATATTGTACGGCGAAGCATTATGTATGAATTTATTTATATTATACGTTATTATAGTTTTCGTCTACGAAAGCTCTTATAGCCACTAGATTACGATGGACGGTGTTATATAATCTGTTCAAGCAGTTCAGTTTTATAATCGGTCAATGTATAATTATTCTTATAAAAAACAATTTTCTATTAATCCTTTTTATAAGAGAAATATCTTATTTCTTTTTTCTCTTTATTTATTAAAAGAAAAAAAGATATTTTTCTTGTTTGCTTACCGCGCTAAAACTTTTTAATTTTTAAAAAGACTGATAAAATTAGCTTAACTAATAATGCGATAATGTAATAGTAATAGCCTTAACACTACCTTTAATTTTGCTTGCACGTTTTGTACAATTATGGAAAATTACACGGAATCGAAGATAGTTGAACATATTGGGTTGGCAACTAAGTGATTACGGATTTTGCCATTAGATGGTACTGACAAGATCCGCAATCACTTAGTTGCCAACCCAATAGTTGAGTTAGATACAAAGCTGAATATGTAATTATTAGACTATAGATTTCTATGGGAAATTTAATTATGTCGAAATACATAACATGCACGTAATTTGTAAAAATATATAAAGTATTCAAGGTACAGTGCTCGTGATCGCTATAATAATTAATAACTGTAACAAATCGTCGTTTTCATCTTAACTGTTTTCGTGAAAATGTGAATTTGCATAAATATTCACAATCTAACAATTATATGAAGAATTAAAAATTGTTGGTAGCGTGGCTTTAAAATCGCAATATTTTGCCATTACCGACCTAGAAAAGAGAAACAAACCGTAGATAAAAATGTTAGATTTTCGATAAAAAGTAAATCACTGATCGTGTACAAAAATGCGTACAAAGAATTGTATTGCGCATACTATACTTCATGGAATTGTTACTGCGAAAGTTATAATTATATCGATTTTCGTAAAGCACGTTACGAAATATTTGCAAGTCAGCGAAATTTTACGTGGCTTATGTTTTTTATACTCTTGAGAAATACACCGGCATAATTATTTTTGCAATTACATTTAGCTTTGCATTAAGATCGCTATAATTGCTATTAAAAGTATCAAAATCCTTTGTACAAGTCATTTACAATTTCTCTAACTCTGACTAGTCTCTGATTCAATTATTAGCGTTTGTATAATAAAACGTTAATTCTGTTAATTAATTGCTGGCTGAATGAAAAAATCAATTAACAACCAATTTAATTATTTTATTAAATTAAGACGTTCGGGTATTTCAAAAAATCAGAACATTAATATCGCGTATTGAACCATTGGAATGAACTAAACATTTCCAGTATAAAATAAATATCATAATTTCTTCGTTACGATAAATTTAAAGAAAGAATTAGATGATATTCGACCGTACACGGTGCATCATTTTTATCATCGTTGTAGTAATTGTAATTATTCCATTCGTTATCGCTTCGAGCGAAATTCTCTTCTTAATAATTTAAACGAAAAAGAAATATCGAAAGCTATGCTACTCTTTCGTTTAGCTTCGAGAGACAATCGATCAAAAAACGCAAAAAGGGTCCAGAGGAACGAAAATAAAGATACACGAGACAAAGGAAAAAGGCGATGCAGTGTGAAAATAGATATCCTGGAATCCATCGTGTACGACGAAATTCAATTCGGCAAAATGTGCAAAAAACAATGCAAAGAACCGACAAGAAAAAGCGATCTTAGAAAGCGAATAAAAAGAAAATCTAACGGTACGACGACGAGGGCCATGAATTAATTAGGTGTTTCTATTTTTTAGGGTCGCCACACGTACGAACTCAACAATGGAGTGTCTTTGAGCACCACTCGTGCAATTCAGCTTCCCTTATACATCGATATCTGCCGGAGAAATCATAAAATTGGCGAACTCTCTTCAGCATAGAAAAACTACTCGCAAACATGTCCAGGTATAGCGTCCAAGAGTACGACCTCGAAACTGGAAAGCAAGTCCGGTTAACCGGATACAGCAATGCTGCCTTCGAAGATCCATTTCGAAGCAACAACAACGATTTTGATCAGACTGCTGAACTAGAAAACAGGCTTAGCAATGTCCACGTCTCAAGCCATGATGACAAAAATATGAACAATGATGGTAAGTTTGTGTAATTTATTCCTTTACGACGTTAAATCGACATTACGTTGTACAAATATATGGAAAACGTCAGTAGACGATGAATGTTTATACGAATCAATATTTCCATAAATACAGCTAAGGAAGTAGAACGTACAGCGAAGATTTGTTTATCGCAACGAATTTAAATATTCCAACGAATACTGTTATTTTGTATATTTTATATATTCTTGCATCTTATATGTATTTTCTATTGCCAGCTTAAATCTTCCGTAAATGCATCAAAATCCACGGTCCATGTAGAATGGAGCGAAGCGTTTTTCAAACACTTCCGACAGCGGACAGGAAAATGTATGGAACGAAAGTTAATCAGCTTCCAATCGACTACAAACTGCAATACTAGGAGTTTCGAACAATGTTTTACTTCCATGGAAAATCGGTGTTTCCTCTATTTTTTAAAATGAAACAATACATTTTTTATACAACATTTGAAACATTTTTTTAATTCTCTGCGAAAATATTTTGAGATACTTGATTGGAAAAATGACTAGTTTAAAGGATATTTTAACTTTGATATTGTGAAACTTGTGGTATGGAAGACAAAGAAAGATAGCATAGTAATTTTTGGTTTTACGTTTTACTTGTCTTTCATAGGATAAGTTTTACAACGTTAAAGTTAAAATATCTTTTAAACTAATCATTTGTCGACCAAAGTACCTTCGTACTTTTTTGCAGAATTAAAAAATGCATCGAATGGTGTATAAAAGAATGTATTATTCCATTTAAAAAAAAATAGCGATGACCTTGACTTTTTATCGAAGCAAAATCTTCTTTGAAATCCATAGCATTGCAATTTGTAGCCGATTGAAAACTGATTAACTTTTTTTCGAAACATTTTTTGTCCGACTATTGGAACTATTTGAAAAATCGTGGGAATTGATTTTCTTATTACGCTGTTTATTAGACCTGTGAATTTCAATTTGCGTATAGCAACGTCTGAAAGAATCGCAGTGATTATTTTATATAATTGCAATTGGAAAGATTGCAGTAATAAAGAAGTAGCTACACCTGCTAGTAATTTGAATCGAATAGATCAAAAACCAACTCGAAATCAATCAAAGTTGAATCACTTTTTAAAACGTGCTCTAAATTCATATCTGTTTAATTCTGAAGCAATTGAAATCTCTATATAGAGATTATTTTGCAAAACATTATAACTCACCTACTATTCTTAGTAAAAAATTTGTGTACTTTTGGATATGAAACTTATACTTTTCTCTCTCTCTCTCTCTCTCTCTCGCAATAAATACGATTTAAACATTGGATTATTCTGTCTATCGTTGCAAATCCTGCAATTATTTTCATAATAAATTTTAACACGAAGATTTTCAACGTTACTTTCTTCCAACGTGATTACATTGGAATATCCCACTTGTGTGAATTAAATTAGGTAACTTAATCCACGTAGATCAAAATTTCTGCGGGATGTTATTCAAAGTATTATAACGCTATCCTTTTATTCGAGATTTAAATTGCAAGCAACAATTAAATTGCTGTTAATACTGTTAGTTAGTTTTTAAAAAACCGATTCATTTGAAAGAATTAATTTAAAAATCTTAAAATATAATAAAATTTATATTCTTTCGGAAGAATTGCGGGCATATCTTTATATCCGTTAAATCAGTGGCTATTTAAAAGATATAATACCTTTAATACAAATATAATAAATATAACAATATTAAAGTATAATATAACGCCCCAGGCGAAAACATGAAGTTTTAATTACTGTCTATTTAGTTTTTTCATACTAAAATTATTAGCTCTGAACAGTCATATAGAATTATTTCTGAACAGTATACACCAACAGAGCATTTTTTGAAATGCTTTTTCACGCCAATTACAAAGACAATTTTTCATTTGATCTGTTTGCGTTCTGTTTTTCGTTTCATATCATAAACTGTTGTTTTGTATGGCAAGAAAAATGTATTGAATTGTCTGAAATTTCCTAACGATGGAACACCCAAAACGGAAACTCCTGTATAACGCAATTTTTTAAGTACAGCAAAATATGTAAATTCGCATTTTTGTACAAATCTTTATACCGATATGATCCAATGAAATTTGATTTTGCATAATTACAACGGTGATTAAATTTTGATTTACACTGTCCCTTTGACGCATTAATATTAATTAATATCTAAATGCTATTGTTTTTTTTTTTAATTAAGTACTTTAAGTGCCATTATTCGTAATTGAAATTTTTAATATTTTATTATACAGAATGCGAATGAATTTATTTCGTATTTATAATTAAGTTTTAAACTATAGAATAATTCATGAGTATAACTATCTTTTCTACTTAGAGCCTATTCTACTTGGAAAGTGTCTGATATACACATTCTCCTGAAGGTTACGGCTCGGTTGAAAATGAAATAGTCGAAAACTTCAGGCATCAATATTTTTCGAAATAAGATGATTCGGAATAATTTATGGTAATTTATATCAGATCTGTAATTTTTAAAATGTATGATAGAAATATATAATCGGGAATTATGTCCACGATATTCATTTTAAATTCATCAAACTTTTGAGTATCTGAATACTAATTCGCATATAATACTTTATTTAATTATTCTCCTTCATCCGGAAATTTTATTCAGATAATAAATAACTACAGTACATATTACCGATTTATCAGACTGATTTAAATCATTGAACTAAATCAATCTTCTAAAGAATATGCTGTGTTGGAAAATTTGGAATCAATTTTCTCCTACATCGCACCGTACCGTGATAGTAATATTTATTAAACATTTTTATTAATATTGTATTATTATATTTTATTTATTAATAATTTATTCATCAAAATGCTTCGCTATTTTATGCTTGCTAAGAGGTAACAATATTTAATGGAAATCGCAGTATATTACATTCTCTTATGATTATATAATCTATTATCCTGTATAAAATTCTCAAGGTAATGGAAAATATAGGTATCAAACATTTTAATGTAACTGAAGGAAAATAATTTTATATGGCTGTTTGAACAAGAAATTGGAATGAAATTAAAATTGCGATGAAACGCGATAACATTGAACGTATAAAATATTTTTAAAAATTCATGAACGTGAAAATCAATCGTACTAGTGTAATACTATCTAAATATATATAACTCGTGTAATATTAATAATACATGCAATTGTAGGCATTAAAAGATATAGAAATCTCAGATGCATCTCATGAATGAAGAATGAAAATATTTTTCTAATCAACAGGTGATCCGCAGACATTTTATAAATTGATCAATTATTTGATCAATTGGCTGCAGTGATCAATTAAATGGATTAGCTGGCTGTATAGCTTTGACACAAGCCTTAATCTTCATTCGCAAAGTATTTATAGTCTTGAAATTATTCATCGGCTGGAAACTAAATTTTTATCTAGAATTAAACAAACGACAAGCACTAAAATAGATTTTCTAAGATACCGTTATTTTAATACATATTTACGTTTACATATTTATAATGTTTAGCTACAACCATAAAAATCGGCATTGGATTTAATGGTGTCTAATTTGAATAAAAATTCGATTTGCAAATATACACAAGGTTTACGACACTTTTGATCTTGAAATTATTCGAATGAAACTATAATAATTATTCGTTCGCCAAAGTTGCAAACTATTCCCGTTACTTATACTTAGGGAATGACTAAACTGCAATAAAATTAGTCACTGAAACTGTAAATATAACAGTGTTTTATAATGCTATTATTTCTTTTTTCGTTACTAATATCTTTTTTAAATACTATTACAGTACTATCTGTTATATAATAATATTTGATATTATTTGATTTTATCATTTTTCTATTAATAATAACATTTTCATTCCTCCTTATTCTTTCACTCTTGGTATGTGTAAGAAATATCATATTGCTACTAAAAGAAAAGTATTCGCTCTTTTCTCAAACAACAGACACATTCTTGTAATCTTTCTTATTAACAAGGATCTTTTAATGCCCAAACTCGATCCATCTCAGTCTGGATACAACGTCCGACTGAATATTATAAATCTGTTGCCTGATCATCTCAGTTCTGTCGAAGAATAACTCTACACAACGCGTAACGTGAGTAAATAATAGGATAGATTACAGATCAATGGAACGAGATAAATCTCTGTCAGAAATGCAACGGAGGATTATTCCGAAGTATGTACTTGCACAAATCTAATAGCTGAAATTCGTACTGAGGAATATACCAAATAGGAATATACCATACCACCTAATGACAAAATCCGCAATCATTTAGTTGCCGATCCAATATGATCGAGTGAAAAATGTTATATAAATATAGAGGTCGTTTAAAACTTTATTAAAAAGTTATAATAAAAATACAAAAGGCGAAGAGAATAATACCTCGGACTCTAATATTACAAATTTTCTACTGCTAAATCACGCTTTAATATTAATTCTCCTTCTATAAAAAAATAACTCTGCTATTAAATATTAAATTAAATTAATATTAAAATTTTTTAAACAAACTAATTTTTCCTAAAGATTATAAAACTCAGCCTATGATTTCAGCTGAGACGCTAACAAGCTATTACAATGGTTGATCGAACAATTGTAAATAATAATAATAATAATAATATATACAGCATAAATAACCATCTTAAATTTATAATAAATGTTAAAGAGTATCGATGAATATTAAAGCTTATTAGTATAACGAATAATTGACTGTTTAAATACTTTGGCGATCTCTGCGAAATATATACGTATTGTATACATACTTGCGTCGAATATTCTGTGCTTTTATGTACATTTTCAGATTTACCGCAAATTTTGCCAATATCATGATCGTCGAGTTTCATTGCTGCGATGTTAATGACATCCCAAAATGTCTCGTACAACACACGTAATATATTTATAAATTGTTTTTACAAGTGTTTGGATACCTCCGTGAGCTACTGTACGTGAGTAATTTTGAAGAATAAAGATTTATGAAACAAGTATTAAAACCTATAGTGCATTAATCCAAAGCATTGATTTATTGGAATAAAACGAAATCAAAATATGATTTCTGTATTAATAAGTTCAATTTTTTAGTTTTCTTCCATATTTCTACTATAAACATTTAATAAAACTTTAACACGCTAACGCGTTCACGCGTTCACTGTGCTGTATGCCGACGTTACTATTGCATTGGCAACTAAGTGATTGCGGATTTTGTCATTAGATGGTATTGATAAAATCCGCAATCACTTAGTTGCCAACCCGATACATGCAAATTACGTTCATACGATGCATGCGCCCCTTGCATGTATATTAAATAATAAAACTTTACATATGTGTTTGACGTGAATTATTATGCCCTTTGCTCCTCGTTCCTTAAATTATTATATGCCTATTCATAATACTTCAATTATTATATAATATACATAGTGCAATATATTATGTTATATATATTACCTTACCCTAATAAATAGCATAAATAACATTTTCTATATATCCATACATATATCCACAGAATACACTGTCAGAGTTTTGATTAAGAACATTGAAACACCCTATATAAGATTAAATTTTCCAACCAGCGGACTGGACTACACGCGCATATCGTAAAAGTCTCCGTTCAACAGTTGCAAAAGTATCAATAACGATCCGACAGCTTAACGCGTGATAACATCAATTACATTGAAATACTAGCGTCAATTCTTTCGTATGATATAATTACTGCGATTACACACTTATCGGTTCAACGAAGAAAACCGCATTTTGTAGTATCGACTAACGATGTAATCTGCAAAAATTGTGAGAACAAAATCAACTTTACGATGTTCTGCGGTAAACTTGCAACGGTGTATTAACTTATAAACAGGAATTACGCGGGAATAGACGCGGAGAAACATGTCGTTAATGCGAAAGGAGAATTCCTAAGAGATTGAAAAGGGAGAAAAGAATATTTCATACGTTCACTTTTGCGGTTGAGCAGATGCATTTGACTCATAATACTAACCGTATGCATAAATTAATAATGAGAAATTATTTCAAGGCGCGGGTTCTTTGAGTTTTCTGACTCATTTCGTGACCATTTGTGAGAGAATGACGCGTATGAAAGACTATCACGTATTTACCGAGGTTGCGTTGATACTCGATACGTGTAACTGCAATTATCGTCTCGATCGAATCAACTACGATTTGCATGTTTTTCGTACGACAGATTTTATTCTTCGATTCTTTCTTATTTCGTGCTTTCTTTCGCTTTAATCAACGCCATATCAGTTAGAAGTTGTAAAGCCAACGTATTCATAGGTGATAAATCTCATCTTACTATTTGCCTGCCACTGTGGATATTTCACTTTGTTTTGATATTCTACTAATTGTAAATAGTCTATTTAATAACAATTACTGGTTCCTACTTTGTAAATCAAAGTGAGAGATTTATAATCAATTACAATTGTTTACTTTCGTAAGTAAACGAAAGTTTGATTACATAGGCTTGATTTATTTATACCTCGTACAAATTTAGATTGCACACAGCATACCAGTATGTATAAATAGAACTATATTAATTTATATCAATTTCCAATTATAATAATTAATATATACAATAATTTACGTTAATTTGTATAATATGATCTAATATTTCTTATATTTTCTTTGCTTTTACACGAAACAAGTGCAATATGGAAAAATTTTATTAGAGAGAAATAAAGTATCTTAAGTAAATTATCCGATGCAATTTTTTGATAGACGAGGAAGCTAAAAACGTTTTAAAATCATGATATCTGGAAAAATGAAATCTTACAATTTGCATACGTAAGTGCCCCTTACATTTAATATCTTTTGTCACACAAAGCCAATCTTGCTCATAAGTTAAGAAATAGCAACACATATGTATCATAATTCAAGCAAATGTTGAAAATGTTAGCCTATAATTCCTATTAGTTTTATATTAATCATTAGACATTAGCGTACGCATACGAAAAACACCTGATTGATTTAATCACGTGTGTAATTTATTTAATACTTTACTTTTTGATTTATGCTAATACCATAATAGTATTATTGACATTATGAAAAAAGGGTATTCGCATAAATAAAAATTGGACGGCAGTAATTTTTAAAGAATCTATGCTATTTATGTGGATAGAAATTGATAGAGATAGACAAAAATTAGGAAAAAAGGTATTTATATATGTAGATAAAAACTGAACAAGAAAGTCATGACAGATTAAAGCAAGAAATTAACGCGATCACTGCTAATCGAATTTTCATTACTAGACCGCAGATCTTGTATTTTGTTTGTTTCATCTATCTCTGAATATTACATTTCTTCACTTTAAATAAAATTATTTTTATTGTTTATATATGTTTGTGATTCTGCGGGATTCGATAATGTTCTCAATAGTATGTTGTGCTTCGTTGCAAACAATCCAGTTCACTTCTTCAGGGCAAACTTGAACTAGAATGTTCACTTCATTCATGTCGAAGTAAAGCGTAACATACTATTTTAAAAACACGATGAAAACCCGATCAGCCGCAAATATTTCATCTATTTCATCTATTTATATCGAGTCTGTTGCTTTATCATACAGTTTTACGTACGAAGACCATGCAAAGAATATACGACAAGCCTATTTTTGTTGGTTTTCCGGCTATTACATGACTCGATGGCTAGAAAGAAGTACTTTAATGTTCCAAGACATAAACTTTTTAAAAACAAGCGATACATCCACAGTGTTTTGCAAAAAACGAATAATACTAGCTTATTCGTTGTCTTATTCGTTGTCTTAGTTCGATATAATTAATATTAGCCTGCATAAAATAAAATAACGTTATTAATGTTCGACCAAATCACAGAACATATATACATATAATCTGAAAATCTTTCATATTTAATCTTTAAATCATTTTTCTATGAAAAAGAGGGAACGTAACTCATCGTAATTTTCACCTGTCGTCGTCGTGCGTATTTTATATAAATTATTACTTGAATTAGTATGAAATATTAATTCGAGAAAGCTAACATGAATTATTATGAAACTTTTTCTCAATCTTTCATAATTTTTATTTTTCCACCTGCGTTCAAGTCAATATTATTTACACATCGTACACACGCCGATTCGAATACGAGACAAACGTAACGAACGGTTTAAAACATGCGATTGTCGAAGTATCGCTGACAAAACCAATAAATTTCTCAAAAGAAATCCGTAATAACGGTATATAAAACAAGATATATATCTTTCGATAAAAAGAAAAAAAAATACAGTTTCACTAGCATTGTTAGCATCCTTTCAGACAAAAGATTTGCATATTAAAGCGCGTACGTAAGCACGTGATTGTTACCGCAGATAATTTATCAGATTGATCGTTATCGGTACCAGTATTTTGTCTTAATTTATTCCTGTCTTCGTACACTTCGTTGGGAATTTATGAACTGTATTTTCCTTTTCACGTGCAAGCATTGACCAAATTAAGAAATTCACGCTACTTTGTACGTATCAAACGACTCACGTGTTTAATCTGTCACGAAAAAGGAATATATATATATGTATATTCAGACATCATCGCGTCATCGTATTCCACAAATCACAGGCAAGAGTTAATTCGCCAAAAATTGTTCGATTTGAGAAAGCTTGGCGCCTGATGAATTTAGGAATACGATGGTAAAAGTGTGCGAATTGATGAGAAAAAGATGATAGAAACGATGTTGCAATAAGAAAAAATAAATGTGATTGAGATTAATTTTTGTCAATATTAAACATTTAACGCTGGTATAGTTTATAACTTCAATTTCTATTTACTGCATTTTTCGATAATGCGCGTGTAATTATTTGAATGAATTTTCTTAAAATATTTAACGATAAAAGATTATACAAAGGAATTCGCGTTTATCCCAGAACCATATCTTAACAAGTTAATAAATGCTATAACTCACACATAATTATTTATTTAATCGTTCGTTTACTAATTTAGATAAGTTATTTCGAAAATGACTACATAATCTGCTCATTATTTGATCGACACTTTAGATGTGTTTAGAAGTGTGTTTGTTGCATATATGAAAATTGCAGGGAAACGTGATTAGTCACATTGTTGAGTATATTGTTCAGCAATTTTAAAATTCAGCACCATGTTGTATCAAAATAAACTATAATATATTGTCTTCTTATTTTGTTTTAGAGTTGAACACGCACATTGTTTCTTGCTCTTCATAGTCTTAAAAATATTCCTTATCGTAATATTAAAATATCGAAGATATTAAAATGTTGCTTTCTTTAATAACTGTATCTTTGATTTTTATAAAATTCCGACAACCTATGAGCTATTCTTATGAAGCTTACTTATTTTTGAACCTAAAAGATTATTTTCATTCTCAACCATGTCACTCTTTGGTCACAGAATGACATTAAAATAAAAAAATAAACAAAGATGTGCTTACTATATTTCTTTTCCCTGCGAACGCGATAGAATAGTGCAAATGACGAAGCATAAATATTCATTTGGATATTCTAGGAACGCGCTACAATCAATAATTTTACTATAACTTCATGTCTAGGACTATGAATTTTTCTATGACTATAACTTCTTGATTAAAATTTCCTTGACAACATTTCGACTTCTAAGAAAACATCTTGTGGTAAAGAACCAACGTAAAGTAATCACAATTTCATGCTCGATGTTTCATATCCTATGTAACTAATTCGTGATTGAAATTTAACAGTTGTCAGAAAAATGTTTCTATTTTTCATTTCATTCTTTAATATGACAAAGATGTTTATCTATATTTTTATGTATCTACATTTTTACGAGCTCGACGAAATATCCCAGCCAGATAATTGATAACGAATTGTTATACGTTAGAAATTTATTGAAAGATCATTGTAAAAATGTCAAGAACAACTTATCAAGGAATAATAACGGACAAAGTGTTCACAAGTCGCAAAAGTGACGAAGAAACGATTTAATTGGAAATATACGTCGATATCTTTTGAGAAGAGAAAATTTTATTTCTCGTCATTTGAGCTATCCGATATTATAGTTAGTAAAACTAACGTTAAGCAAGAAATATATTCTTTAATATACTTTTCAGGTACGATAGAAATGAAAAAAGATCAGTATCAATTTAGCTAAATTGCTAATCTTCCGTGAATAAAATAATCCTTAAAATAATCTTACGATAATTTTACTTCCATGATTGTAAATTTTCAAATTACAAATTTTGTTTAATTTTCAATTAGACTAAGGAATAAGTCCAGGATTGAATATTTTTTTGAAAATTCCTCACAACTCCGTCAAAGAATTAATGCGTTTCTATTTCACCAAACAAGTTAAGGTTTAAATATTTTGTTGTATAAATATACTGTTTAACACCCCAATGGAGGATTTCCATCTTTTCTACACACTAAACACAGTAACAAATTTTTTACAATTTTATTACTATTTAATAGTGAACATAGAGCATATTATTTTTGCGAATATTCGTGTAAATTTATATTTTTACGGACATGACTAAAAAAGATAGTGCTTAAATAGAAGTTCATTTTACTTACCAAAAACTATAACGCGTGTTTTATCTACGATATTTCATATATCTTTGTATATTGTATGCTAATTGAAATATTCCATATATTTTTGTACATCGTATGCATTTTTTCGTCCTTAAATTTCGTATAAATGTATGATATACCACGGTCTAGTGATAATTAAAACATTTAATCCTCTTCGTCCGTTTCAATTAAAAAAAAAAAAAAAAAAAGAAAGAAAGAAACTCGTTGTCAATCTAAGTCTAACGTACAATAGTACAGTGGTAACGTTGTAAATGTAAATCTAACGTACAGATAGTACTCTCTACAATGTAACAAAGTAATAGAATATTTTTATTAGAAACATAGTACATATAGATTGAACACAACAACTTACCTTCTTCTCTATTGATTTCCCTAAATTGCTATTCGAATTAAAACTGAAGACAACGAAAGAATAATTGTGAATCCGATGAAGTTCGAATTAACGTAAAGAGTATAATGTCAACTGAATGGAAATCAATTTTTAAAGCGATTTATTTCCCGCAAACATCACGTGCTACCGTGTAAAACCAGTTAAACCAGTCTAACTTCACTTTTGGACGTAATTATCAGTAGTTAGCCAGTACCTACGGCAGCTTGTATACTTGTATATATTATGGTAATCTTAATATGTATGTAGATGCCTCGTGATTGCAATTTTTATTTCACCTTTACCTTTTTCTATTTTAATTCCAATCATAGTACTTTCTACACTCGCTCCTTCAAAAGGTCGTCATATGATCTGAAGAATTTACATCTGCATCCGGAATTCCACACAGATGTTAACCATTTCTATACGTTTAATTGTTGTTTACTCACGGTTAATTGACAGTTGACAATTGCAATAATGTTCGTTAGTCAAACATCTGCACGCCTCATTAGTCTGTTATTATGTTAATAGAAATGTCAATGTTTACACATTTATAAAAATAAAATATTTTTGCACTTATTGTTGACATTTATCGTAATATATTCAGTGATTTCAGACAATTTCAATGCACCAAGTAAGTTAAAGCAAAGGAATATTAACGTTAGAATTATAAATATCAAATATAGTTAAATATAAAGCGTTTAGAGATTGAAAACGAAATTACTAACGTACAGATTGTACTCTGTACAATGTAACAAAATAATGGAATATTTGTATTTGAAACATAATACATATAGATTGAACACAACAACTTACCTTCTTCTCTATTTATTTCCCTAAATTGTTTAAACATATAATTTTATATTTATTCGAAATTTTATATCACATTATATTTACAAATAATTACCTTTTGCATTAAGTATACAATTTAATTAACCACTCTTGTGGTCATTCTCTTGCTCGTCATACAAAACAATAAAAATATATTAATAAAGATCTAGAACAGTTGAACGGAGAATAAATCTTTTTTTGCAAACATTCCTGAGCGATGCGTAGTTCGATGCGACGTCTTTTGCTATGTAGAACGACGTTTAAATGCTACATCAACATCTATACTTTCGAGAGAAGCAACACTTAGCTAACAAGCTAAGCTTTTCGGTAAACATTGTACTTTCTTAATGGAAAAATAAATTAGTTAATGTTAAATGGCTGTAAATTTAAAATTGACATAGATTCGATGCGGTTTTTTATCATTAACGTACAGCACTGGTATTTATATTTTAACAAAAGAAATTTCTCTATCAAATTTTTATGATAGTAATAACAGATGTTTCATATTACGTATATTTTATTACCACACAGGAGTTATAGCGATGTTATTATTCCATTGTACACTAATCATAAAAAAGTATGAAGATTTAATATATCTACAATATCTTTTATAATATTTCCTCCTGTTTCAGTTCCACAAAATCGTGAAAAAGGTTTCTTATGCTCTCTAGAAAGGAAGTGGTTATATCAACGAATCAAAAGATCCTGCAGGAAAAAGTTACTTTACAAAAGAGTACCTATAGCAGCGTGGATACCAAAGTATCGCAAGGACTACATAGTAAGTGATCTTGTTGCCGGTATTACCGTAGGCCTTACCGTTATACCGCAGGCAATAGCTTATGCGAACGTCGCAGGACTTCCTTTGCAGGTAAGACAGTTTGCTCGTTCACTCGTGAAATTTTACAAATTTAATATCATACCACTATATCTTAGTATATTTATAATTAAATTATTTTATATATAGTATATATAAAACTAATTTATTTTGAAATAAAAAAAAAAAAGATTATTTCTCTCTTAAACAGATTTATACATCTTTACTTTTGCAGCTTAATGCAACTTAACTCGTAACGTTATTTCTTAACGTGTTTCTAATATGTATAAAATATTCTTTGAAATATTTTAACACGTTAAGATTAATTTGCTATTTAAAAAAATACTATCAGAACTTAGTTTGAAGTAAGAAATAAGAAATTTTACATCATTCTTGTTATTCTTTGTGAGAAATAAAAATTTAATATCAGAAACAGAGTGCTGATATGTTATAAAATTTCATATTATATCTATTAAAATTTTACAATTAATATTGTCAAAAACAATGTTGCATCTAACTACATACAATTTTATGCCAATTTTAATAATTTGGAAATTAATAGTACATAATTGGAAAGGATAGAATAGTTTTGTATTGGTGCGCGTGTTTAATCGCGCTGTCATAACTTCCGTCATACGACTGAATCAAAAGATTTATTAGGGATATTCTCGAGAAATGTTTAGTTAATTAGAATTCCTGGAAGCTTCCATATGCAAACGTGTTCTCTAACAAAATTATTCCAACGTTCCATCATTATCGCAACCAGTTTTGAATATCGTTTTAGTGAATCCGATTATGATGTTTACAAAATGTCAGAATCATCGGAAATTGTAAGAAAATTTATTAAAATTCATAACACACAACATCTTCCATTATGCAACAGAAACATTAAATCGTAACTCGTTAACCAACTATATTTCTTATTAACTTGGCTGATAAAATATATTTTCATATCTTAAAACAGCCGCGCTGGCTCGGTCGACTGCAACTTAAATTCGATAATGATAATAATCGAGTTGCAGAGGTGCCGGCTGTAAAATCGACCGAAACTTTCGATATTCGAACTCCTTCTCGTTTAGACAAACGACTTTTATGCAGATGATATCGCTACGGTCTGTCTTCGTTGTTTCGAACCGGGAAAACAAAGAAAGACGTATAAGCAATATCGTGCGGGACAAAACTCGCTCGTCTGCATCGTGTCTAATCGAGAAGGAGTCTCTGGCTCGAATATCGAAAGTTGCGATCGATTTTATAGCCGGTACCTCTGCAACTCGATTTATTCGTAGTCGTACTGTTCTTACTTCAGCGCGATATCTGGTGATTCGAAACCCGCCTAAGACCCGAATCAATGCACAATATGCACACGAGTGACGAGACAAAATATCGCAGCGACGTCGCTGTGCGATTGCGTAGTCGAGCGATACGATCTCGCTCGTGTGTATTGCACGATTAGAAACATATATGAACTTATGTGTGTAACTATATATCTGCCGAATCGCATAGCGATATCGTAACGATGTCGTTGCGGCAGCGCGTCGCTCGTCTGCATCGAACCTTAAACTGTGTAGGTGCCATTACGTGTCTTCCAGCTGTACCAAAATCATTTCTACTCACTCTGCGAGTACTAAGAGTACGTGTACGCACTAAGAGTTGGAGCTTCGCTTAACGGTAGCTGGTAGAAGCATTACCGAGGCAGAAGATAAATTGGCTGCCCCATTATAATATAAGGCCCGGTGCAGACAAGCGACTTTTTGACGCTGCTTTCTCGTTACGACGTATTTCTGTCTTCGTTGTGTTTTTAGCTGGGAAAAACAAAGAAAGACACGTGACGCAACGAGAGCTCAGCACCAAAAAGTCGCTCGTCTGTACCGGGCCTAAGATGGAACTTTGGATAACTTACCTGAAACGAATATTTTTATGTTTTAATTCAAGTATTACAATAAGCTCAACGCGCTTTCTCGTTATTAATCCTGCAGCATAACATCTTCAGTTCAAAACTATTTTCTAAGTTAAAAAATATCTCAATTGAAAAAATGAGAATTTAAGAAAATTCTTATTGGTATGCACGATTTCGTTTAAATTTTATTTTAAACATTGATATAGTAATTTTATATCTTATAAAATCGAAATATAAAAATTCGAAGATTAGAACAAAATTAAAATTTCTTGTAAAAGTAAAAATATTTAATAATTTCGTTTGTTTTGCAGTATGGTTTGTATTCGTCTTTCATGGCGTGCTTCGTGTACACCATCTTCGGATCCTGTAAAGACGTTCCAGTTGGACCGACCGCGATCATCGCCATATTAACCAGAGAAACATTACAGAAATCTGATCTAGAACCTGACTTTGCTGTTCTTTTAACTCTCATCTCTGGTTGTGTCTGTTTTTTTATGGGAATTTTACATTTAGGTAATTGTATTATCGATTACTTTTTTTAATTGAAACTCGACAAACTCACAAACTCCCCTCTTTATTAGAATAGCCCTAGAGCTCGTATGTTTCTTAAATTTACTTATATGTGGAATAATATCGAATGAAATGTCGACGGTATTTAAATAATTGAATAAAAATCAAATAATTAAATTCTATAGCGTAATTTTAAGAGAACGGTTATGTGTGAACTGCGAATATTTATGCAAGTTCATATTTTTATGAATGCAACTGAAGGAGTACAATCTAAGCATAGGTTTATTTCATCCTCTAAATATTATAATGTGAAACTTGCTTCGAAAACTTTCTATATTTTTACAATATATATGCTCTGCACATTCTTACGCATCTAAATTTTTCATAAATGCATAAAAATCCATAGTCTAGTTATGTATATATTCCTATTTGTATAAAAACATATTATATATTATATTATATTAATTTATATTTTATAATATATTTATAGTAATTTGTTATTGTTTTATTCATTTTACTTTCCAGTTATTATTAATTATTTATTATTTAATAACATATTATATTTATATTTAATAAATATTGACACATCTTCTTCTGTTATCAGGCTTTTTATTGGATTTTATATCAGGACCAGTTTCGGTCGGTTTCACATCAGCAGCAGCAATTATTATAGCTACTAGCCAAGTAAAAGATATTCTAGGCATTCATATCGGCGGTAGTAAATTCGTCGAAGTATGGCAAAATATATTTGAAAGAATTGGGGAGACGAAGCTCTGGGACACTGCATTGGGCATCTCGTGTATAATTATCCTTCTTCTTCTCAGAGTTAGTATCATTTCATCGTTCAGTGGAAAATAACACAAGTAGATCCTCATAAAAATAATTTTTTAAGTATATACAAAGTAGATTCATCTTTCTTCGTACTTTCTGCCGAGCTGTTTACATACTTGCAGTGCAGACGTGTGACTTTTGTCGCGATCTCACTATGATCATATATCTTTCTTTGTTTTACGAGTTAAAAACGACGAAGTAGACATATGATCGCAGCGAGATTGCAACGACGAAAGTTGCACATCCGCATCGTGCTTTACGTCTAGTGAACGATTCGTCGAATCATGTTACTTACAAATTAATTCCTTGTTATTACACGTGTTACTTCTACATACAAACGTTATTGAATGTTCAATATTTTTTGAATATCGTTAATCAAAAACGTGACTTCATACATATACATATGTATAAGACATAATGTATACGGCACGAAATTTTATATTTTTTATTTTCACGTATTGTCATAGCCGATTTTTTACTCCCTATTTTTTATAGAAAAATAAAATAAAGAATATTTTTTGTACGATTTCTTTTTTCTAGAAAATCAAAGACATACCGTTTATGAAAAAGGCTGCAAAAATGTCATCAAGAGCACAAGTAATTATGCAAAAATCACTCTGGTTGCTGTCTACGGCGCGAAATATTCTCGTGGTCCTCGTGTGCGGTGTTATGTGCTGGCTTTTAGAAAGTCACTTAGGTTCCTCGCCTGTTAGATTGACCGGCCACGTTAAACAAGGACTTCCGGAATTTCGGCTACCACCATTTCAAACCTACCACAAGAACGAAACGTACGACTTCGTCGATATGGTTTCCGCCCTCGGCTCTGGATGTCTAGTCGTTCCTTTGTTGAGCCTCTTGGAAACCATTTCAATTGCCAAAGTTTTTAGTAAGTTTCGTAACAAACGTTTTTCACCAACTACACAATTCATTTTCTCTAAATAAAATATTTCTTTCCGAACATACTTATTGTAGTAATAATTAATTTAGCAAAAAATTAGAGAACTCGATAAAAATTATTTGAAAATAGATCAAATAACAGAAGAAAATTTAATCAGCCAAAGAGTATCTTCTGAAGATCAAATGTTCTTTTTCGCGAATTTTATTACACATATCACAAGGCTTTATTTAAATGAACTTTCTCTGCACAAGTGTAAAATATTTGAATTTTAAATGTGAATATATTGAGGCCGTTTTTAAACACGACTCGTTATTCAGATTTGTAACTTACCAGAAACACAGGATTTGTTTCCAATATACCAATCGCAAATTATTATAACGGAATATAGTTCACAAAAAGTGAATATCATAAATTTTGACCTTGACTTTATTCTGTGACCATATTATCATTCATTAGCCGAAAAATCGAAGCAACGTGTTTTATTTAAAAACATGCTAACTGTCTTAAAATTAAAAAAATACAAAACGTAGGAGATTAATTTTAAAAATTAGTAATTTTCATCTAACAATAAGTACAATCAATACGTTTACATAGAAGATAATTAGGAAAAGATAGAATCTGGGTAAAATTTGTTTTACATACAAAATATTATATACGAATTTTTTATATATTTTTGTATATTACGTGTGTTCTTTGCATATTTGCACTTTCAAGTTTCCCATAAGTGCATGAAAATCCGTGGTCTCATAATGAGTAACTGATTGTTCAAATACTCTGATGCTATCTGCAAAGTGCATACTTGAAATAAATATTTCGAAACTACTATGTATGTTTTCATATTCGTTTTAATTTTTGCTAATGTAGTCATGACAATTGTATCGATTATCCTAGATGAAGGTAAACCGATTGATGCAACTCAAGAAATGTTGGCTTTGGGCGTGTGCAACGTTGTGTCGGCTTTCGTTTCTTCGATGCCCGTCAGCGGTGGCCTCAGCCGAGGTGCAGTAAACCATTCCTCTGGAGTAAAGACCACTCTCGGCGGTATCTATACTGGCCTTCTAGTACTCGTGTCGCTTCAGTTCCTCACCCCATACTTATACTTTATTCCTAACGCCGCCCTTGCTGCAATCATCATCGCGGCGGTCATCTTTATGGTGGAATTACACGTGATCAAGCCTATATGGCGAACAAAAAGTACGTTGTATTATTAATTTCTTTTATTTTTCAAGTAATATCAATATTATTTTGCAAATAAAGTATTGCGCCGCTTCAGCCTGTAGATAGTATTTATTGCTGAATAAATTAAATTAGCTATGAACTAGCTTGACTATCATTTATACTTATGCTTATCCTTATATCTATTCTTATTTAACTAAGGTTTTTAAAAATTTGTAAATGTAACTTCTTAAATTATGAATTTTAAAGAATCATAACTAGACTGTGAATGTTTATACATTTATGAAAAAATGCAAGAAAGCGTGTAATGTAAACATATATAGAATATCGAAGGTATAGTACCCATTATAATATTTTATGAGTAAAATAAACTTTTACTTAAGTTCTGCTTCTTTAAATTTGTTCACAAGTATATGAATTTACATAAACATTCGCAGTCTGGTCATAGCCCATGGTTAAATTAAATACTCTGGAAGTACTTTCTTGTATTTAGTTTAATTTTAAAAATGGATATAAATTGTACTATGTACTAAAATATAGAAAACAGACGAGAATAAAATCACGTTGTAAAATATAAAAATGTCTATAGTACTCTGTGTAATGATTAATGTAATTAATACATCATTTCTTTTTCAGAAATTGATCTCATACCAGCAATAGCTACATTTCTATGCTGTCTTTTTATAAGACTTGAGATAGGTATAGTGATTGGTATCGGTATAAACGTTCTGTTCCTACTTTACGCTTCAGCGAGGCCGTCGTTAAGAGTTCATAAAGATACAGTAAGAATGCTTTTATATCTTAATATGCTTATTAACTAACTTTCTCTATATAAAAATGAAATATCAATGTAGTAGTAAAGAACAAAAATATTTTCATATCTTTCATTCATGATATTTTTTATTAAGCTGTTTCCTTAATAATATGATATTTTTGTTTCAGAGTATTAACGGCTGTGAATATCTTGTCATAACGCCTGACAGAAGTCTCGTTTTCCCGAGCGTTGAATATGTGCGAGCTGTAATTAGTAAGCAAGGTACGAAACAGGGAACCGCAGTACCTGTTGTCATAGATTCTACGCATATTCAAGCAGCAGATTTTACAGCCGCGAAGGTACACTATAAAATACTGTCTGTAAAGTATCTGTACTAACATTCAAATTATAAAATTATCAAATTTTAATTTATTAAAATTTATTTCTATGCTGTAATTGATATACTTATTATTTAGGGAATTAAAAGTTTGACGGAAGATTTTTCTAAACGTGGACAGCCTTTAATTTTCCATAATTTGAAACCAAGTATTATAGAAATTTTCAAAGGTGTAAAACCTTCTGGTTTGAGGTGTAGCTCTAGCGAACTTGAACTTAATGACTGTTTGAAAGGTAATTAAAATGTTATTACTTCTTACATAATATGTTGAGCAATTAAATGACTGATTTGTTCAATTTTATGTAAAAATGTATGATTTATATAAAACTTTTATTTATTTCCAGAATTTTCAAATATTTCGTCGGCTTCTATGAACAGATACTGACAATATTTAGACTTCTATAAATTCCGTCCCGGAAGTACTCTTTCTTTAGTTTATATGTATCAGTATTATATTAAGACGAAGATGGTCAATATGTTAGACAATATTATGATAAAGAACAACAATTTTATTTTATAATTAATTGTTACCTTGTAACAATTACATATTTTAATATGTAACAATTAACCCTTTCGACACAATGTTATACTATACGACGATATTTCACGTACATAAATACTTCTGCATTACAAAACAAAAGCTCTGTTTTCTTAAAAATACATATGATACACATTAGTAATATAAAATAATTTTAAATATTACAAGAAAATATATGAAAAGATTATATGTACTACATCGATATTGTGCCAAAAGGGTCAGATTATAAGTAGAATTATAAGATGTACATTGGCTCACGAAAATATTTGAACATCTATCAGAGAAATCCTTTATGCCCATATTATGCGTGTTATATACGAAATTTTGGAATTTTATCAGCACTGTAATAAGATACGATTGTCATGATTATATTCATAAAATTTGAAACCAATCGAAAAATGTATATAAAAATTACGAGATATTTATTGCAAACATATATATATCTTGTAGAATGTTCTGAATATCTTTAGAGTATAATTAAGTCTCAGAGCAGCAATGCTAATGAAATTTCAAAATGTTTCATATAACACACATAATATATTTACAAAAGACCTCTACAAATGTTTGAACATATTCGTAAACCTGTGCATATACAAACATAAATGAATACATTGACACAAATCCACGTAAACTGTCAATAGTATTTTACATGACTTTTTATACAGACGCATTATTTGTACATGCTATTTAAAAATTACTCCTTATTACACTTAACATATGTCAATACTTCATATCATTTCAAAAAATATTAACAAATATTAAAAAATGTTTCAGGCACATTATTCTAAGTTTTAGATGATATCCCATAAAAATCAAAATTTCAATAAAACTACTAGTAGGTATACATATTTTTCTAACAATACATCATTTTTTTCTAAAATTAAACAGGCCTGTTTAATATAACTATGAAAATAAATTATAAGTCTTTTTAATTAGATTTCTCCGATAACATAACTTTTTATTAGTTGAAACTAAATAATTACTTCCCATTATCATATTGTTTAATTTATATCCAGGATTCTTGCACCCATTGCAGGACTTGCTATATAAAACGTTGCATTTCCAGAATACCTATAATAAAGAGACATTTATAAACATTGTTGTGTAAAGAAAAAGGAAGAGAATTATAGAAATATTTAAAAAAAAAAAAAATCTAACTTGGCCTTCATATGATTAATTGCTTCATCAATTACATCTTTCTTCAATAATGTTACTGTACACCCTCCAAAACCAGCACCAGTTAAACGACTTCCTAAGACACCATTTACTGCTCTTGCTGCTGTTACTAAAGTATCTAACTCAACAGAAGATACTTCATAATCTTTTTTTAAAGAATCATGACTTTCGTTCATTAACTGTCCAAATTTATCAAAATTTCCTTTTTCTAGGGCATCTACGGCATCAATTGTTCTTTGAATTTCTGTTACTACGTGACGAGTTCGTTTTATCATTTCTTCAGGTACATTCTGTGATTTTAAAACTAAAAATAAAATCAACATAATAAAAAACACAATTTTGCTTTGTAACAGAATTGTATTTATTTTCTACCTTGAATATCACTCATAGATACTTCACGCAAACTTTTTTTATTTAATCTTTTTGCAGCTTCATAACAACAATCTCTGCGCTCACAATATGCGCTTGAACTTAATTTATGAGGAGCATTAGAGTTAGTAATTAGAAAGACATAATCATTTATTTGTGACATAGGTATTTGTTTAGTACTAAGATCTTTACAATCAAGAAGAAGAGCATAGCCTTCTTTACCCATTACAGAGATAAACTGATCCATGATACCACATGGAACTCCAGCAAAATCATGTTCAGCACGTTGACATGCTAAAGCCTGAAAGATATAAGCTTCACATTTCTCTAATTTAGTAAAATAAAAATTTATATAATATACTCTGTCATTATACTTTATCCTCTGGCTTTTCTAATTTTGTACAAGTTAATGCTTCCAAAAATGTATAAGTAGCAACTTCTAAAGCAGCTGAACTACTCAGGCCAGCACCAACTGGTACAGAGGATACAATCACAGCATTAAAAGATGGTACATCACCTAAAACCAATGTTTTAATTAAATTATACAATAGAATTATTTTATTATATTTTGGTAAAATGGATTAAAATAATAAATAAACTAACAAATAAAATTTGCTATACATCCTTTTACATAATTAGCCCATTTTGGTTCTCCTGGTTTTATACTCTTATGAGACCTAACTTCAAATTCAACATAATTTTCAGAACTAACTATTTCACTAAGGGAAACAATTTTACATTTATCCACATTGTTACGTTTTCCAACTATGAGTGTAACCATGGGCAATGCCTAAAAATATGGAAAACGTTATGCTTTACTCTATTATTGATATTTGTTATAATATCTCAAATAATTTAATGATTACATATTTTCATTAAATACAAACATACTTATAACTCCTAATTTTAAAAATCGAATAACAATTTAATTAAAAGACATTATATTGCTAATATAACTAAATTTTCTGAAAAAATAAAACAATTTTTAAAAGTCGTATATAAATAAAATAATACTCTAATAAGTAATACACATTTAGAACTTACTTTAATAGATAATAAATCATTAATAATGTCTAAATTTTTAACACATGAAATTAATATATATATATTATTATTATTATTATTATTATTATTATTATTATTATTATTATTATTATTATTATTATGTTATTATTATTATTATTATTATTATTATTAGGTAATTAATAATTTTTAATAATCTATTTCTCATATTCAATAATATATTAGAATCGATGTACGTATGTATTATAAAAAATAACAGTAGTTCATATCTATACAAAATTACAAAATCAGATGAACGTATACGATAATAATTGATAAGAGTTAATAAGATACAAATCATAATATATCTTTGCTCAACTAAATTTTGGTATCGATAACTAGTGAAACAAATTTTTAACGAATTAAACAAATCTATTATTTGAAAATGTCATTTCTTATTTAATGTTATTTATTAACATACATATTTGATTAAATCGATTACTGGATGATAATGAACTGATTGGATCTTTAAATATAATACATTAATGGCATGAAAAATAAGGAGTTAAATATAAATAAGTTAGATATAAAATGAAATCAGCGTTACTTCTCTCGAACAATAACGAGTTCTATAAAATATATTTTCCGATTAATCACGAAAAACAATAATTACAGATTTAATAATTCTGTGTAATATACAAAGAAACGTAGTGTTTATATAAACATAAAAAATTTTACCATCGGTAGAACAAAACCTTCATTGTAATCAGTATGCTCTCCAATTAAATTCACGCGACCGGGTGCGCACACACAAACATTCGCATTTTCTCTAAATTTATTCGCAAAAGCTTCTAAAGCTCTCGATTTAATTTCATTCACATTAAGCACAGTTGTTGCCATTTTTACCGATTATTTCAAAGCTATTTATATGTAATATTACTTAATACACGAAATATATAAAAATTTTAAAAAGATAAATGCAATGGAATCTATGAATTTAATTTTACGTAACTCATAGCACAGTAAAAATACGAATTGATACGAATATAGGTACAATACGCTTCAAACGGGTAAAATTGGTATTAAGCACACGTACACGTTATCAATACATCAACTTTGATTATGTGTGCAGTTACATGCTTGTAAATGTACGCCTTATCGTATCGTTAATAACAATGCAACTATTCTGCGTGTATATGCATACAACATGCGCGCCACAAATGTAATAGAATTCGTAAAAGTGACGTTTGATGTATTAAGAGTATCGTCTCATGCTATTAAAAGAATAATACATGACTAAAATGATATCTCTTTTAATTGTTAATAATTTCTAGTTGATATCTAATTTATGTAATGAACTAATTGCCGATATTTGACAATAATCTGTATTGATAATGCCATGACGGTCTCAAATCCCCTTCTTAAAGAATTGAAAGGTAATTAAACAATGTAACGCTTTTATAGGTTAGAAAATTAATAATTCATTAATAAAATTATTTTACAATGATTTCTTTATAAACTTTTTATTTATCTGAATTTTAAACCTTTATTGTTAGGATTACAAAATTCTTGAATTAATTTCCAAAGATATATTTCCATATTATGTTCTATTTTGTTAAATAAAGATATAAACGCAATGTAAATAAAAGATATTTAAAATGTAATCAAATATTAGTATAAAATAGTATAATAAAATAATTTATTTTTATAACATTGGGTTCTTATCTATTATTTAATTCATTAATATTAAAAATGTTTAGATCATAACAATCATACTTTCATCCTTATTCTTTTTTATTATATTATAAATCTTGTCAATATATCAATAAACATGATAAAATGATGTTACATGATAAGTATATTATTAAATAAAAAAAACAATTTCAGGCTGGACAAGAAAATTAACTGAAAGTAACATTGAGATCGATGAAGAAAATAAAGACCTGCCTTTCTTTTTTAAATGTTTAGAAAGATGTTTCCAGAAAGGTATATTGATGCGTTTAAATCCCATAGGATTTCCAAAATTACCCGATGCTTGGTATTGGATGGAAGAAATTGCAGAAAAACATTTTAGGTTTGCAAAAAGATTTATAATAAATAAAATTTATTATAGATTATTTAATTCTTTTCTCACTACTGTAATATTTTAAGAAAATAATATTTCAATATTTAAAACTTAATATTAATAACTAAAAACTTAAAATTAAAAATTAATAACATTATTTTAGTTCCTCTTGTACCTATTCTTTGGTAGTCGAACAAGTTACACAAAATCCAAAAGTGTATACACCTACTGGGCATCTCAGGCTTTTAATTAAAACATGTTTAATGCGAAAGTGCCTTCATATGCCAGTTGAAATGCTAGTATGTATAAATGATATTTAATATCTTATATAAAATGTATATTTTTGATTCTATACAATTATTATTATGTTTTTATAATTTATATATGTAAAACTTCATAGGTCAGAACACCATTAATGGCTACTGATTATTATGATAAAAACAGTATTCTGGGAGATAATATTCTTGGAGAAATATTTTTATCAGTATTACTGCAAAGCAGTAAATTAAATTTCAAATTAAATTTACGGAATTGTAGTTTTTTGGATGAATCTTGGCAATTACCAGAATGTTTAGCATTGGAATTAGTACCATGTAAAAGTTTAGGTATTTCTGTATGGTAAGAAAGTTACATTAGTAAAGACAAATGTTCATTGTGAATAATATTTTGTATTATTACAGTTTTACCAAAGGGAGAGCTTTAATAGTTAATTTAGATAAAAACTCTGTAGCTGCAGAAGATGTAATAAACAGAATAATTTTTTAAAATTGCTATATACATATATAATAAAATTTAAGACTCTAATTGTCCTTTACCTTTTACTTTTATTAGGATAAAGTTGAAATTGGAGATATATTAGATGAAATAAATGGAAATGCTATAACATCTAATACCAAAGGACAATTACGTAAATTTATGAGAAAAACTATAGGTCAACCAGTATATTTATATGTAATTAAGGTAAGTATATTTAAATAATATAACACTTAAGCATATAATATATACCCTACATATTCCTTACATCATATATTTTCAGCATCGCAATAAATCAACCCGTGAATTATACGCACCAATTGTTCATCTTATAAGAAGCTCGGGTATTGAAGGATTAAAACAGATCTTAAAAAGATTTAATTCTGAAATACAAGATGAGAATGAGAAAACTGAAATGATTAAGTTACAAAGTAAATCACTAAATGCTGGATTTTCTGTTAAATACTGTGGTTCAATATATATTGGTACAAAAGGCGATGTTAAACAAATTGAAAGAGCAATTCTACAAGTACTAAAGTTAGAAGAAGTGAAGTCAGTGCCTGTGAAATTTGAATGTTTAGAACTAGGAATTAGGGTGACTCAGGATTCGAATGATGCAGTATGTAAATATAGTTTTCATTATATTTAAGATTATGTTATCATAATGATACATTCTAATTCAATGTTTAGATAATATGTAAACAGAGTTACATGGAAATTTCATCTTGTGGTCGTACTGGAAACATTCCTAATTATTTTGCATTTATTGCAGGGTAAGATGAACTGTAATAACTGTCATATATTTTTGTTTTAATGTAAAAAATAATAATAATTAATATTAAATCATTTTATGGAACTTATATGCTTTTAATTTATTTTACAGAGACACTAATTGCAATTTAGCAACCAAATTTGATGCATATGTCTTTTATCATCAAAATGAAAGCGAAGTGCAAACTATATTGCAAAGTTTGGGTCAAGGATTCCAACGCACTCATTTTGCAGTTTAATGATTTTAAATAAGACAAATTTATACAGAATTATTCTTTGACATTGAAATCGAACTTTATGTAATAATATGTTTCTAAAACGTTTCTATTCACATATCTAGTCAATTCCAAATGAATTATGCTCTCTATTTATTTTATTCCTTGAGAAATATTCCTTTCTAATAAAAATTGTTTCAATCATGTTGAAACTAAATAGTTTCTTGAAAAAGTAAATAAAATTGATTGTTTCATTTTTTTAAATAAAGTGAAAATATTTATGTATAATTGAATAAATATAATATAATTATATTTATTTAATTAAATAAGGTATTACTTTTTACTGTTTATTAAATATTTGCAAACTATAGACGTAGATATTGTATTTTCGTCCAGTCGCGGGGAGACGCGATCGCGTTGAAGCGCGTCAACGGGAGTCGTAAATTCCCGTTACGATTATAACAATCGACGCCACGAACAGGTCGATCCTCTTATTTCTTGTGGGATAATAAGGGTGTTTGTTGTGTAATAAAACTGTAGTCAACAATTCTATAATATATATATTTTCAATAACTTATAACACTTGATATTACGTCGTCTAAGTATATAATATTAACTTGATTGTCGCGTACATTGTAATGATGACGATATCCTGTTATGGGATCAGGAGTTGACTGACTTCATAAGATCACTACGTCGAGATGGAAAGAACAGTAGATGACTGCTCTAAGGATAAGACCCTTAACTTGACTATACGAAGATTGGAAGAATAGTAGTAGACCCGTCTCGTACTATTAAGGAGGAAAGCTCGATATAAGTGTACCTTTTTGAACTAAGAACGCGGATTCGTTGTTCACACTTTTCGGTAGAAAAGTGAGGGTAACGATCCACGATGCCCATTGGTTATAGCCTACGTTAATAAATAAAAATATGAGGAGAAAGTCTCCTGCAGATGTGGCTCATGGGTGTCCTTGTTCATGGGAACAACCTGCTATTTCGCTAGACAAACATCTGCTTTCTCCGTAATTAGTAAGAGCGTGCAATAAACATAAGGACTGTTTTAAGGACCATCCACAAACCGGAAATACTTATATGAATAGAGATTAAGCTAAAAAGATTCGGTTTATGGTGATTTCTTAGGTTTATTGCGGGTCGGTGTAACGATGTGTAGGTCTTGGCGACCAGACCATGAGGGATGTCGCACGGACCATCGCGTGCGACGTAACAGATATATTTATCTGACAATCAATCCTGTACATATACAGAAAATTGAATAAATTCATTAAAATTTACGCATATATTAATTTAATACATATAAATAATATTAATGTATATTAAATTCTATATTTCTCAATAAATTAAAAAAATAACCCCATTAAAAAATCCTTATTTTTTCACAAAAGGAAAGCACTAATTTCTTGTTACTTCAAATGATTATGAGCTATACATCTGTCAAATTGTACATGAAGCCGCTCCCAAACAAGATAAATTTATCAACTAAACTTTACATACATATGTGCATGTATCATATATACACATTTCATAAGCAAACTATACGTAAATGCTTTATAAATATGTATAAATGTATACTTGATAAGGTACATATTAGATAAAAATATATTTTGACAGATGGTTTGAAATGACGATTGAGAAAAGATTGAGAACAATTCTCGATTTAGGAAAAGTCGATAACATCTCGATCAGTGAGAACAATCAAAACTAGTCAAAAGGCACTTAAAATCGGTAGTTTTTAAGTCGGGGTTGGGGTCGGGTTTGGGGTCGGAGCCAAGTTCCTTGCTTGCGACGTGCGCCGTAACCGTTGCGCCGTGTAACCTTCTGTCAGCCGTCGTCGGCAGAGAGCGAGTATTCAGTGATTAGAGGAAAGATGGCTACGAACTTTGGCGTAGAGTGTCAGTACTTTTACGAGGATGTCGTCTATCGTGTGGATAAGAAAGGTAACGTTGTGTTCGGAATTGTTATGGAAAATGACGACCAAGATTTGTCCGAAGAAAGTTCTGACAGCGAAGAGAGCCAAAAGAGGAAAAAGGGCGAGATTCGCGTGGTCTGGCATCCCTCCGGTGTCGAGGAGTTGGTCAGCTCGAAGAAGGTATTTAATAATTAACACGATACGCAAATACATCGCTTAAAAATAGTAGACTATATATAAATTGGTTATTAATATTTCATTACATTATTACCTTTTTTTTGTTGTATTTGTTTCTAATTCTATGAAAAGCGACACCTGTCATACCAACGAATTTGCAATTGAATGTTACATTCAAATTTGAATCTATATCTGATATAATAACTGTAACTGTTTGTTGTTGCAAGAATATCAGGTTTTCTAACAATGAATTTCTTTTTTATTTTATTTATTTTTTATTTATAGGTACATTTAGCAGATAGAACACTTATGCCAGGAGATGTTGTACGTCGGATGATCAAAGGAAAAGATACACAGAGAGGATACTGTAGGGATATTGAGCTTACTGCCTGTGTTCAAGTGATTGGTACTAAACAAGTGCTTACCAATATTAGGAGCGAAGATTTAGTTCCTTTGGAAGTATGTAATCATACATCTATAGCTGTTATTTTTATCAAAGTAACTCATACATCATGATTAATAGTTTATGTTTATAGGAATTTGCAACGGATATAGCTGTTTGTATGGACTCATGGGTTGGTGGCATAAAAATGGCAAATTTTAAATTGTGGCTTACTACACCCGATGGATCTCGTTGTGTCATAAATGAAACAGATTCTCGTGTTTTAGGACAATTAGAGGAGAGGCGTGATAATGTAAGAATTAAATCCAGAATAATTATTTGATTAAAACTACAATGAAAATTTTTTAGGATAATGATTTTCCTCATTCTTCTGAATTTTATCCTGGTCAAAGTTTGTGGGGACCAGTTCACTGCCTAGAAGATGCACAATGGATTACATGTACAAAAGAAATGAAAGCAAAGAGAAAATCTAAACCACAGAAACTAACAAAGGTAATTGTAGAAAAGGTAGAAACAGATTGGGTAGGAGTGCATTGGCAGTGTAGAGCATATTCAAAGGATGGTGCTTGGTCAGATCAAGCTCAACCAAAATTCGTAGTTGAAGGAGAAAATTTGAAGAAACTAAAATTATTGAATGTTTTTGAACCATCTACTGTGCAAGTGGGAGATCGAAACTTTTATGTAATTAAAAGTGATGAAAATGTCATTACACGAGAACAATGGAGAAAACAACAAAGAGACATTTTTCAAGTTCCTAAACATAGTCCAAAGAAAACACGTCCAAATATCAGTGTGACAAAGCCAGTTGAAGATAGAAAAAAGGAGAAGGATAAAGATAAAGTTAATGAACAGCAAACATTAGAAGAGAATGCTCATAATAATATTAACAATTTACAACATATTACAAGCAATAATACTCTAATGCCTCCAGTACAAAACCAGAATACTGAAAGTTCAGATGATTGGGACACAGAAGATACTGGATCACAAAGTGATAGTGCTTCGGTAAGATTTTTTATTAATTTTTTCAATTAATATCTAGTCAATGATAAACGTGAGATAATGAATGGAGATAATAAATTTTAATATTTCCAGGTATCTAGTGGATGTTCTAGCATGTCATCCATGGGTAAAAAGAAGAAAAGCCCAGCTTTAATGACAAAGGTTCTGAAAAAGAAAAAGTTATGCAAGGCAAAGAAGAAGATTCCACCAGTTCCATTGATTCCAGGGACTAAAATTGTTGTGGAAACATTGTCTACAAGTACAAAAGCTAATGTTGTATGGCAAGATGGTTCAGTAGAATTTGGTAAATTTTATAAATAGCTGTTTTGATGATGTGTTACTTTTCAGTAATATAAAATTTGTATAACTTCTATTTTTGCTTTTAGGTATTCCATCAACACAACTTTATCCGATTCATCACTTAGATGATAAAGAATTCTTCCCTGGTGATTTTGTAGTTGATCAAAAGGAAGAGTCTAGAATGTATGGTGTAGTTCAAAGTGTTGACCATCAGGGTAGAACAGCTAAAATAAAATGGTTTAAAACATACACTTCTAGTCAAAGTCCACAGTAAGTATATTTACTACTGATACATTTTTAATTGTAACTAATGGAATTTATTGGAAAAATATAATATTAAACTTGATAAATATTTGTTAGGCCAACTTTACTAGAAGAACGTGAAGTCAGTGTATATGATTTAAAAGATCATCCAGACTTTCAGTACAGACCAGGTACATTAGTAATTCGAATAGCTAATTTTGAAGGAGAAGATGCTGGATGTACTGCTGGTCAAGTGCTAGATAATTATCCGGAAGGACGAGTTAAAGTGTGGTGGGTTGATGGACATGTAAGTATGTGTTGGCCTCAAGATTTGTATAAAGTAGGTGAATATGATAGTGACGAAGGAGAACTCTGGGACGATGTATCGTCTGACGCGTCATGGGAAACGGAATTGGAAGACTGGTATATCGCCGATACCGATGGTACAGAACAAACAGAATTAGAAAATATAAAACCAAAGCTAGCCGCACACATCGAGAAAGCTCGCATTGCAATGTCTAGACTGGAAGAGATCTTCACTCAAAATCCCTCACTTCAGACAACCGAAGTTATGAGAAAATTATTAGAAGTTTATAAAGATTGTCGATACATGGATAAACTTATGGGTACCTCTTTCTTCCATGAATGTCATTTTCAAGGACTTCTGGAGAGAGTCCGAGAACGTGGTCGTGCAAATGTAGCGCAACGTATGGCCGATCAAGTAACAAGATTATTTACGCATAAATCTGATGGATCAGAAGAAAATATAGAAAAGAACAATATAGAAAATTCCAATAATATACAATCAGGAAGTAATCCTTGTGGAAAGATCATTACCACTGTAACGGATATGACAGAATCCATCGATCATAAAAACGACGAAGCCACCAATAAACAGAACGTAAAAGGTGAAGAATCAATTGATCGTTTATTTATTAATGTTAATCCTAATCCTGAGGATTCTGGATTGTATTCTGCAGAAAATTCAAAGAAAGAGTCGGGTTCGAGTGACTCAAGTGGGGAATTTCTACTTAGCGAGGATGTGAACAACGTACTTGATCGTTCAATAGAGAAACCAGAAATGAATAAAACTTCCAAAACTCAGATGCACATAACAAGTTCTCACGTGGCTAGTTCTCAAGTATGCGTTAAATTGTGCACTTTAATAAAAGCTCAACTTGTACTAGCGCATGCAGAAGTTTCTAGACGATTCGGGTTATCAAAGATGTCATTATCCGATGCCGAAAAAGGATCGTCGCCTTTGAAGAAGCAGAAGAAAGAAGAAGAAAAACGTATAGAATTATTACAAGAACCATCAGAATATTCCATAGAAATTCCACCACCAATATATACAGAAGGAGAAGGATTTTCTATAGAAGACACAGCACCAGATAGTCATAAATTTAAATTAACAATGTTTCAGCCTACAGATCCTACAAACTTTTTCAGAACTGTTTCCAAGGAATTAAAACTTCTGAAAAGTTCACTTCCACCCGGTATATGGGTTAAGGGATTTGAAGATAGAATAGATTTATATTCTGTAATGTTTCGTGGACCTGAGAAAACACCATACGAAGATGGTCTTTTTCTTTTTGATTTTCAATTATCTGCCGATTATCCTGCTGCTCCACCGCTTTGTCATTATATTTCTTACTGTAATGATAGGTTAAATCCCAATCTGTATGAGGATGGTAAAGTTTGTGTAAGCTTACTTGGAACATGGTCTGGTCGTGGAACGGAAGTGTGGACAAGTTCCTCAACCCTCTTGCAAGTTATAGTCTCGATTCAAGGCCTTATTCTCGTACCAGAACCATATTTTAATGAAGCTGGATTCGATAAACAAAAAGGCTCTCAACAAGGGAAAGAAAATTCAAGAATGTACAATGAAATGGTTGTATTAAAATTGGTTCAAGCACAGACTAAATTATTACAACATCCACCACCTGTATTTAAAGATATTATTATTGGACATTTCAAGAGGCATGCAAACAAATTATTGCAACGTTTAGAATTGTGGATGGAAATTTCTGAACAACATAATAATCAACACCCATTATCTCCAGTAACACCTACTACTTTTAAACAAATATCTGACGTTGGTATGTTGTAATTTTTCTTTCTTTTTAATCTATGAAAACTTCCAATCGATAATTTTAATAATTACTCTTTTATCTAGATAACAAAATTTTACCAGAATTTCCATTAATACCAGCGTCTAGAGGTTTCTGCATAACACTTCGTAAAACTTTAGCTATATTCAAAGAAGTGCTGATTAAAGAGGGTATTATAGAAAGAAACAGCGACGTACGTACTTGGGAAAGTATCAAGGAGCAAACAAAGAGCGAAGGTCACGAAACAAGCAAAACTTCTGGCAGTAATATAATGGAACACGACAGTAAAAAAAAGATCAGTGAAGGAAGTTCCAAATTAACTCCAAACGGTAGCCTATCAAAGGACCGTGTATCATCTTCCTCCACGAATATTTCCTCTACATCACTAAGCGAAACGAAGAAAATTACGTTGGATCATACCATCAGCTAGCCACAAGGTAAACCTAAATTTAAACCAAAAAATTTAGTTCGTAAAAGATACACGATTATTCGGTAATACATTTAATTAATTTATTATGTATATATAATATATATATATTATTATATATAATAATATATATATTAATATATATATTAAAGATATGTTCAATGATGTTCGCGGTATTTATTTATTAATATGAACACCACTACTAACAAGCGATAACTTTTAACAGAAACGCCGCTGTCATTGCTCCGCAGCTAGAGATATTTGTTACTATAAAGTAACCACATAGTAACGTAATAAATACGATCATATAGGCATGTATGAACAAATAAGATCTTGTTCTTGTATACAATTTCGTAAATTTCTGAGATATATTACACAATTTAATTTATGATGTTATATAGAATATATAATAATAAAAATACATGTATGTATATTATATATAATATATAATATTATAATATTTACGAATATAAAATTAATATTTGGTCGCGGAATACTATATATGCATTTAGTTCTATAATTCTGCAATGAAAATAGAGGGCGTTTCTCAAAAACGCAGTTTGACTGAATTATTAAAACAAAGAAACAAGGAAGGAGAAAATAATGTCAAATATTGAATAAGCGAAAAAGTATTGTCACTGCATAAAAAATGAGAAAAATTAAAATGAAGAAATAAAGTAACCAATAAAAGGTAGCAATACGTTAAGCCAACGTGAAAACACTTCGCAATAGAGTTTAAGAAACACGATAATAATAGTTATTAATTCTACATGCATTTCAATGAATACAGTCGAGTAATGACGCCACCAACCTTACGAAAGAGAAATTCATTATCCTTCAAATGTCTTAAAAATCATGCCATCCAATAATACAATATTTCAAATGAAATTACATGATTTTGATTGCAAATAGGTTGTAGTTTAAGCACAAAAAGATTCGTATTTAGATGAGAAACCTATGACAGTTAATGTCCAATGTTATAGACACTTCTAACGTAGTATGTAAATTGTAAACAAATTATTATTATACATTCTATTATCTACAGTCAAGGAATTCTCTTTATCGATAATTTGTTTGGTATATTTATAGGAAAAAATTGTTTTTGTAAATCTTCAGTTTTTGTTTTGGTATATATAATATTTATTCGATAATAAAGTACTTGGTGTTGTCACGAACATTTGCGGAGAACATTAGTACTTATTACACAACGTAAGCGTTTTGCAGTATTACTTATATTTATCTTTCTTTTTTTCTTTTTTTTGTTTAATTCTACACTTCTTTGGTGTAATAATAGAATATATTTGTTTCTACGAGGGATTCATGTTTCTGTAAATTTAAAAATGAATGCATATAACTAGGAGTATGAAACTTAATACACGCGAAACGGGAGTATGCATTCTGAGATATATTGCATGCAACGAAGTAATGGAAGAACGATTAACATGTTAAGAATAACGTTCAGCTTTGTGTTTTTTACTTGATATTATGTTATATAATCTTGTTTTATTTATATATTATTATATTTTATTTATTTTTCGTACTCCAATTTTAAAATATATGTACAACCCAAAATAATTATTTATGTAACTGCCCAGTTATTTTATTAAAGGAACAGAATTCCATTGAAAACTTTTTTTTTTCAAGGATGTCTTATTTGCTATTATATTTATACACTTCTAAGTTTAATTTATTTATATATTGCATTTTTTGTTTATTTATATGCTTATATTTATATGTTAATAAACGACGTAAAAATTTATGTTACTAGGTGGTGTTTAATCCTATTAACTGATTACTCGTGAATATAAATGCAAATTAAAATTGTATTGATCATTCGAATAATTATTTCTTTGTGATATTTTTACGGTACCGGATATGTACAGTATGTGCGCGACTTGAAACATTAATGCACAAATTCATGTTCCACTCTCGCGCCGAAATGTAGTCAGCTTTAAAAAAAACAATCAACAATTTAATATGTACGCATTATATACATTTTATCTGCATGTTCTTTCCATTATATCGATTTGTTCTTTTCGTTGAATATCTACCAAATATATATATATATATATATATATATATATATATAATAGCACAGAATTTGCGTGTTAATGAAGGATATACGATCACGTAGTACTGTACATGTCGAAGTGTATCTCTTCTGCTGTAAATCAGTAGATTTGATATTCTTCGACCATATTGCAGTGTTGTCAAGCAATCGCCATAAAGTGCGGCGACTTTGGAATTCTTGCGCCAACAAGGTGCATACAAAATGGGTACAGACAGAGACAGGAAAGTAAAAAAAAAGAAAACATGTGTTTGCGCGAACGTTTCCTCGAAATCATGTGGTGCTGAATACATAAACAAAAAAATGAAAGGAAAAAATCACAATTATACCAGGGAAACTGCAATCTCTAGGAAAAAAGAAAAGGGAGAGAAAATGTATTAAGTAAAAATGATAGCTAAACTAGACGAAGAAAATAACGAGAGGGGAAGAAACAATGCGAGTACTGTCTTTTAAGGCAGAGAAGAGCTTGTATTGTGAAACGTGATGTTTTGGAAAGCCTTGTATATGTGCCAGCTATTTCTATTTGCATTATGATGGTAATTATATCCGTAAGTTGCATAGAGCTTTATTTTCGCCGTAAAATTACTTTAATATTGTATGAAAAAAACAGATGGAATATATTTCATTATTCGAGTCAACATATAAACTGTCGATACCAACATTTTAAATGCTGCTTCAGTAACTGTTTCTCATGATCCTTTGAAACATTATACATACATATAAAGCATACTAAACTATTGATTTATTTTACAAATTTAGTTCGTAAGTATATGTAACTATTTTGAAAGTTGATTAAGATATATTTATATATTTAATTTAAATAGAAATATTTCAAAGGATTAGTGAACAACTACATAGAATATTATTAAAAACCTTCTAATATAAGGCATTAATCTTAACTATATCTATTTCGTGTATTAGAGAAAGTATCTCATTTGATGTTTAGTTGAAGATCTTTTCTCGTTGGTATCGACCAATTTAATATATTACAACGATTATGTAATGATTTATCACTTGTAATTTGATTTCCTTGATTTTTATTTAATAAAAAGTTAGTATGTGCGATTAAAAAATATTAACTGACTATAAATCTTTTCTGTTTCATAGATCCTACCCATACTCACCTGAATCTTCGACCTGCACTCCCGATAATCTGCTTCATATCCGAACCGTCAAATTCCAACTACATTCAGGATTTCCACATTTCTTTAGGCGATTATTCAATATCAAGCACACAAAAAATTCAATTTTTAAATATTTAAATCGCCTTAAATCATAGTGTACAATTCGGATGAAGTATTTTATATAAACTTGTACATATATTATTATATGCTTGTATAAATTTATTTTAACTAAATCAAGTCGTTTGTCATATTTACTTGAATAATTATTTATTACTAAATTATAAGTATAATTTATTTTACTTTTACCTGCAGTTACAAAATATTAAAGAAAGAATTAAACAAATTTTAATACGTGTAAAAGATATTAAATATTTACTAACACAAATAATTGACAGAATTAATAAACAGATAATTAAGGAATTTAAAATAACAATTAACAAAGATAATTTGTTTAGTGCCCTCATAAGCGCTCATACAAAAAATTCTTTTTATCTCTTGTAAAAATGCGATAAGATGGGTTTCCATTTGTTATCAAATATCTTATCAAAACGTTGATTCACACGTTCGTATCCACATCCTCATCTCTGACACGATTCGAGCGTTATTCACCTGCTTATTTCACCTGCAAGTGTTAATTTTGATTCTAATCTACCTATAACGTTAGTTTTGGTAAAAACAACAATGTGTTCTAAAAAGTTATTATGCTATGTTGTTATTGGCCTATGTAAGTATATAAATTAAATTAATTATATTTCAAATACAATACTTTTAAAATAATTGTTACGTACTATTAAGTGTATTTATTGTGCACTGATGAAAAAGCAAAGAATCGACTTGCATAAAATATAAAATATTTGATTATAATTCTGGAAATCTTAATTAAAATTTGTAAATTATATTAATCCTAAAATTATATCTTAATAAAATAGTATTAGTAACAATTATACATATACATACATGTACACGATATACGTATTTATGTCCTCGTTCCAGAGTTTTCTAAATAGTTATATAAGAATATAAAACACAAAATTGAAATAAATGAAAAGATATACATTGAATATACATAATACATTATTAAAAAGATACATTTATAAATGTAAGAAGTTGTAAAATATATTAGTGTGATCAATAAGAATATGAATAAGTATTTATGTAATGACAATACAAACTATATTGGAATATTATTTCTCATTCTTTTTACTTTTACATTTTTATTTATTAATTTTGTATATAGTAATCATGGGAATCTTCATGGATGGAGTTGAAGCAAGACGTAAAATTTTGAAAGGTCGAAAAACAATTACTAGACGTTATTACTGTAAGTAAAAAACATAAAAACAAAATGTAGGGAAGATGATGTGTATAATAATTAAATATATCAATTTTTTAGGGGGAACCGCAATACCAGCATGGTCCATAGTACTTCTAATAGGAATTAGCATGCTATTTGCTGGCGGTGGACTCTATGTCCTATTACAAAAATTCGTGGTTGATAATGCTGATACTGGAGAAAGCCATGCATCATACCAACCTGCATTGCAAACTGAAACTGCACCTTAGATATCAAATACACAAAAATTTAATTAATGTCCATCGTCCATTTACTTTGATATGAACGTAAATCATATTAAAATGTTTTTATACAAAAGATTGTATGCAGTATGACAATTTATTATTTATTTTTATATAATTCTGCATTTAACAATGGATTATTTCAATCTCACTACTGATTAACGTAAAGAATGGTGTCGCTATTTGTACAATGGTATCCTTTTATAGCATCTCTTTTTCTTACTAGCAATTTCATAAATTATGGATTATTTATATATGGTTATGTTATCGAAAGATACGTAAATTACAATTACCATTTAATGCACAGTATGATCAAAAAACAATTACATTCTGTTTTGTACATTTCAATAAAAGAGTTATTAATTTTTAGATTCTTTAGATTATTCATTTAATACATATATATAATATATATATATGTTTATGTATATATATATATATATATGTACTTAATGAATATATGTGTATATATATATTATACACTGTAGTCAATCATTTAATTGGTATGAAAGAAAGATTAAAATTCTCTGCGGTGATACTTATCAGGATCAAAATATGATGTTACAACAACGCGATTATTGAATTTTCGTCCTGTAAGAGTTTGCTGTGCTTTCTGGCAATCAATCACACTATTAAATTCGACGAATACCTGCAACATTAAGAAATTTATTAATATAGTTTTATAAATTAAAATAAATTAATATTTTATTATGTTAAAAAACATACTTTTCCACATCCAGGTACATCAACACCTTCTATAGGTCTAGGTATTTCCACAGATCGGACGACACCATATTTATTACACTCTTCCTTGATGTCTTCTAAGATATCTTCATATTCTTCTTCTTCCATTAATTCTTCAGGTGTTACCATATTTAGCAAGCAAAGAACCTACATATATGTCATAATACATTTTTGTTAAATGCAATACGTGTGTGTTTTATAATGTATTATTAAGAAATTATGATTCAATGAATATAATGAAAAAGGTAAACAATAGATATTGGAAAAGTAGTAGGCTATACATGAGGAACTATACAATGATAAACTGGTGGAATGCTGTAGGGATTATAGGTGAAAAGAAAAAGGATGAGGTACAGTGCTTAAGAAACAGAGTATCAAAATAATCAAAGAAATAGAGGAATAATATTAAAGAAGAATAGTGCAATAAAAAAAGAAAACTAAATAATACAAAGGGATAGGAGGGGATGTAAACATAGAGTTAGAAAACCAAAGACAGTAGTATAGTACAGGTTAAAATAGAGTATAATTTAGTATAATAAGTTGGAATGGATGATAACAGGGCCAAAAAGAAGCGAGAGAATCGTGAATCGTAAAAGCATATGATATTTTAAATAACTTATTATCTTAAGACTAAATTGATCCCTTAGATATATATGAAGCCAAAATATATATATATATATATTATATTTTTGTTTATATATATTTATATTATATATATAAATTTATTATAATAAAAAGTTATAATTCAAATTATCTTACCTCAGTTGCTGGTCCACTTGTGCCCACCATTGATAACCCAGGCACCTGAATTTGAACTGGAGCTTGTGCACCAATCATAGGGTTCTTGGCGCCTACGCTAGCTCGTTGAACAATCAGTTTCTTGTCTCCCAGTTGCATTCCATTTAATCCAGCAATTGCTTGATCAGTCATGGACACGTCAACATATTCGCAGAATGCATAACCCTTGGATAGACCTGTAGCTGAATCCTTTACTAAATTGAATGCTCTCAGTTGTCCAAAACTCATCAGTAACTCCTTCACCTGTGTTGTAAAAATAACATTATTTATTTAGTCACGTAATATCAATATAATTTAAATTCATATAGACTATGCAACTTTTAATCTTATTACAGTTCTCAACAGAATTAATAAACACAGATATTCCAGATTATCATAATGACTTAACAGATACAGCAATTTAACACGTTTACTGCATATCGAAAATCTAGAACTTTACTAAGTGCTGCTCTTGACTCAACGAATTTTAAATATATCACAAAAATCCGATCAGCAAAAGCTGCAATAGACTAATTACTTATGAAAATGTATGAGTATAACTACAATCAGTACTGTTGTGTTTCCTGTCACCATATCTCACATTTATACCTTTAGAAAAATAAAAGACTTTGTAATATAAATAAAAATATAATATACATAAATAATATGAATACATATAACATAGGATGAAATATCGTGAATAATAAGAGAACAAAATAAAATTATGTGACTTGATTATAAGTCAACAGTGGCCGGAATTCTACAATTACCGTGATCCAGCCTAATACAACTTAAATTTTACACCAACCTGATAGGAGTAGACTACTACCTAACATGTAACTTGTGCACATATATGAAACTTCAAATACAACTAGGCGATACGCAGACAAACGTGCTAAATATCATTATATACTTCATTTTAATCTCTTAAAATTAAAATATAAAATTGATTTATAACTAAATTAATAATGTAAAATTAATTTTGGAATAAGGAAGTAAGTCATAATATCATAACTTAAAACTAATATGAAAGTTGCATAATCAAAAAATAATAAATTTAGTATAATTTCATATGTATTATATCTCGCCTACTCGAATTCCATATAACATCTTCACTTAATGTCTTTTTTACATATAAAAGTTTTACTCCAGTCTGGAACAGATCTTTGTCAATGTTTTAATCAGAATACTCTTGCTCTTCAAACGTGGATTTCCCTCACATTTATTTTTGAATTCTCTCTTCAAAAAAACATGTACCTTAAAGTTACTTACATCTTTCCATTCCCAAGAAGTAACTGAAAACTCTGAAGCAAAGATAACAGCATGTTGCATTTAATGAAAACTTATTTATCTTCACCTCTAGGAGTCAAAACTCCCAGGTAGTTGTGATCTATGTAACTTTATAATAAGTGTTTGTAAACACTCTGATTCATATCATCAAGATATGTAATTGTAATCTCACATATGATTGCTTAAGCCATCCAAGAAATTATATGCTATTAACTAAGGCATTTCAACGAGGACTATATCATTATAAAACCATCAGGTCCGTATATTCTTATTATGTAGAAGAATAAATTACTATTTTAAATAATTATAGAGGTAATAAGAAGAAAAATTCCCATCAAAAGTCTGTAAAGAATATCACGTATCAATTAGCGTTACCTACTATATTATTAATTCTTTGGCGAGTAAGCAACACGCTATTATCAATAAAAAACTATCCAATTAGAAAACGCACCATTTGTTTAGAAGAACCGAGATCTTCTGAAAGGGGCTGCAAAAGTCGCATAAGCCCAATACGAAGGCATGAAAATGATATAAGTACTTGCCTCGAGGGACTGGGCTAGCCTCTCTCCAGGCAGTGTGGTATTTTGTCATGTTCAGTAGTAGTAGTAGTGGTAGAAGTAGTGGTAGAAGTAGTGGTAGTGGTAAGCAAATGCTTTTGATCGGCGCAACCCTAAGCTAAGAAATGGGGAGAAAGGGCACTGGTATCAGTCCACAGTTACTATATAATAACCAAACGGTTATATTTCTTTGATTGTATTATTCCATCAATGTATCACTTTAATAACACAGTATTAACTTTTTCCGGCGTTTAAAGTTCACATGTACCGATTTTTATTTTTCTTACTTTCTCTTTGCACTTTGTCTTTGTATTAATGCACATTACTGATACTCGAACACATAAATTCGTTCGCGTAACCTGTAAACGTATCAAAGCACAAGGACGAAGAGCTGTAAAGCCTGTAAAAGCCTGTAAAGAAAACAGCTGCAAGAGAAAAGATACTCCTGAAAAGAATAGGTGCCAAAAGACTTGGAGCTGTTACCAGATGCACATAAGATTATGTGTTGACCCTGTAATCCCATTAAGACAAAAAACAAAAAAAACTGATATACTAGGTAAAATTGATTGGTTTGTCTGTTGTAGTCCTAAAAAATCTTTTTGTATGTAATACCACTGCATGAAAACAGGCTCATTCTGTAAGAGTTTCAGATGTAAAAATACGAAGAACCTTTACTTTTGAAGAGTTCATCACCTAACAATTCTGCATGACTGCTTTAAGTATAACTATTTCTCTTCTCCCCTCCTACCCCTTCCTTTTTTAGTCATTTATTGAAAAATTTCGTATTCCCTTGGCTGGGTCCACGATGTTCCTAGAAAGACTGTAAAAGAAATGCGACTGCTGCGACTGCATGCCACCTGAATGCTGCAACGCCTCTAACCAATTTCCTATCCACTATCTAATCATGGCGCTTCGAGAAGAAATACGAGAGATGAAATTCTACATTGCCCTTAGACTTCACTGAACACACAACTGGAATTAGAATCCAAGTCACCTAGCTAAATATAACCTAATCAACGCTGGAATCCAATGGATACACATACATACCTCTATGGCATTTCAGTAGATGACACATCTTCGTAAGTTTGATCTCCGCTAAATAGCTAAATACCTATGTAATAATTTAATCCTTTGGTATAACTCACAATGCTGAGAACTAGCATATATTCAAGGTAATCCTACAGCATTGTTATACAGCAGTGCAGTTGTTTTAATCTCTGATGCCATTTAGATATATTTAATATATTTATTAAAGCTTTTACGAAAAATACTAAATAAATATGAAATAGATTTTAATATATACATAGACATCAGTGAATAAGAACTGCTTCCAAAGGTGTGCAATTAATAAAACTATGTTGTAGACTTGTTTGCATACCTGTTCCTCATTCAAGTAATTGGGTAAACCACCAATGAAGATCTTGTGAGGAGAATCTAAAAATCAAATATTACATTGTATTTTACATAATATTAAAAGCAAATTTTTAAACATACATAGAAATATAAAGAGTATGTATAAAACATACCGGGAACCGTACCTGGCACGTTCATACTTGGATTATCAGTCATTCCTGGCATTGGTTGATAATCATGTGGTCTTCTTATTTTCAAACTTTGTCCTTTGAAGTTGATACCATCAAATGCCATAGCTTGTGTTGTTTCATCTATCGAACGAAACTAAAAAAAAATTTCGTAAATATTTTGTCATGAAACTATAAAAACTACAAATTGCAAAACCTTATTTTCAAATAAACTTTGTTGTACCTCTAAGAAAGCAAAGTTTTTATCTAAATTGATCTGACATGCTAATACTGGATTTCCAGCAGCTTGAGCAAGACCAGATAGATGCATTTGTTGATTAAAGAACTCCATCATTTCTTCTTCAGTCACACCAAATGGAATGTTTCCTACATACAGTCTCCTTGCTTGGCGAGTTATTGTACTACCAACAACTGGCACAGCTGCTTGTGGTGTATCTGCCACAATGTTTGCAGGTATTTGTCCTGCAGCTTGCATAGCTTTATACTGTTATAATTCAAATTAAAATTAAATAAATCTCCAGGAAAAAACTAATTTATTTTGATAACTAATTTAATAAAATTCAATATATTACCTGCAAAGGAGTGATATGTTCAAATCCAGGTGGTGGTACATCCCAATAAAGAGATGGCTTCCTTCTTCTAGAACTGCGGCTTTTTTTAGGAGAGCTACTTCTTTTCCTATCTCTTCTATCTTTAGAACGTGAACGAGAACGTTTTCTACGATCTCTACTACGAGATCTATGTCTCCTATCACGATCTCTATCCCTATCCCTATCTTTCTCACGGTCCTGACGGTCTCGATCTATCAATACATAAATATATAAATATACATATAAATACACATGATTTCACATTGTTATTAATAATAAAAAAGCTATTCATATGATGATTAATGTATAACATATGAATTTCTCCTAATGGCCTTTAATATATTTTTTAAAATTATTATATTTAAAATTTTATAATTTTGATATACGTTAAACTTCCATACAATTTCATACATATATCAATAAGTACCAACTACTATTTGTATATTTAACTTGTAATATACATATATGTATATGTTATATGTACTTAGTCATTACCTACATTTGAATGATTAAAATTACAATCCTAAAATGTATAATTAATAATTCATAATATATGAAAAATATATAATAGAAATTTTGAAGAAAGTTGATGAAATAATATATAATTATTAATGTGACGTAATACTACGTATAATGAAAAATGTACCCATAAGAATGATCTTCGTAGATGCTTATTTTCAGGTTACCGATAAACTCACAAGATCTTGCAAAAAATATTTAAACGCTATTTTATTCACACTGAAATTAAGTAAACGTTAAATAGTTTGAGATTTTTTAAAAAAGAAATATTGAAGAAAAGTGTTTCAAGATATGTTGACTCTTCTTGGGAGCATTTCTCCGGCCATTACGATCACTCACTCGACTTATTTACCTGACTGTAACGCGGGAACAATGACGAAAAAGCACAGTATACTTGACAAAGGTCTCTAAAGAGACCTTTAAGATATTTACCTCCATTATAATCTTCGCCCATTTTTCAGTTACTTAAAACGTAATTTTATTTTGAAGAAGTAATAATATAAATAACAACGAAGCTGGCGAATGTCAATTGCTCTTAAAACAAATTCTTATTCTAAAATGGCGATAGGCTAAGTAGATGTTAGCTAGGAATAATTATTTTGATACAATATCTGGTTCCAGATGGCGTAAGATTCAACCGGAATTGATTTCCTGGTATATTATTCTGATAAATATTTAAATATAAATATATTAAATTTTAATCAGCGTAAATTGTAAATTTATAATCTAAAATTTCCCAATATTTAAACAACAACAGTTAATTGAAATAAATTTTTATTATACATAATAGTACAAATATTATATTATACAATACTATTTTATTCAGTAAAAGATTAAAAACATTAAATTAATACTTAATTTGAGATATCATCTATCAAAATAAAATCAAATAAATAATTGGATATATTTTAAAAAGTTCACCAATTTGACAAAAACTTGCAAGAAATTATAACATTTTTAATGATATATATTAAACTCTTAAGCAAAAATGTATCTAAATAGTTTCAGAGTAAAAAATTATTCCTATCAAACTTTTTACAAAAATTTTCATATTAATTATATTCAGATAAAACTGATATGACTAATTATTTATGAGTTCATATCTTTTTTTTAAATAAATCTGTTTGTTACGAATGAAAAATCTCAAATATACTTCAGTACTTTTTAATTTAAAAGTTTTAAAATTTGTAATGTTCAATTTATCTGATGTTCCTGTAAGATTCTTCTAAGCTACCACTCGTGGCGCTTAGATAGCGACTGAGTTTGAATCTCTCAAACACTTGTATTAAGTAACGCCATTCTTTGTATTTGTACATTTCAAAATGTCCTAGATAAACTCGAAATGGAAAAAAATGTGAAATCCGTAGACTTATTTAGAAGTTATGATAACATGGAAAATAAAAGAATATTAGAGGAGCGGTTGAGGAAAGCAGCCTGTGTTGGTGATACAGACGTTGTTCAAGAATTACTTAATTTAGGCGTCGATGTTAATGCACGACACTCTGTTAATGGATGGTATTTCTTTTTTAATTTATTATATACAATTCTTATATTTTTTTCTAATAACTAATAGCAAAAATGTATAATAAGAGTAAAAACATACAATATCTTTCCTTGTGTATATGTAATGAAACTGAATGGCCTTGTGTCAAAAATATCAAAATAATGACATAATTAGTATTTTTCCTTTAAGGACTCCTTTACATTGGGCATGTAAAAAGGGATACTTAGATGTAGCTGCCTTGCTTTTAAAAAATGGTGCAGATAAAAATATAAGATCCGAAATTGGAGAAACTCCAGCATTTTTGTGCATCAATCCACAGATTTTGCAACTTCTAGATATGCCTTTAGCTATGCCAACTGATTCTCAAAGAGTCCTAAATGAATCAGTAGTACACAATGTTATGCCTAAATATGTAAAAAGTGATTATGTACATGGAACTATAGATTCAGGAATTCCTAGAGTAAGAAACAATGGTTTATACCAAGATGGTAAGAAATTTGTAATAATTTTATTTTTTGTAATTTTAATGTTTATACATATATGAATATTAATAACTCAAGATAATGAAACAGAACATTAAATCTATCCTTTTTTTAGAATTAGTATTAAAGATTCGTATTGCTGATGCCCCTGACCCAGATTTTATAGAAATTGAGTTACCACAAAGTGATTTGACATATCAAGCATTAATTTGGATATGTTGCCAGGAATTAAATGTTGAACCCAACCAAATTGTAAAATTAAGAAAACTGCCCAATACTAGGTTGAGAAAAGATGAAGATATTCAACGACTCCAAAACTTTCAAGAAATAGAAGTTGTTACAAATACTGTAAACACATATAAGTACATGCAAAATACCAATGGTATTTCAACAATGGGACATTCAGGAGTAGTAGCAAATCCAGCAAATGGGTACCAGAGTATTTCTAAGAAAGATCAGACTATTTTATATTAATTATTGGTATCATATATCGTTTTTCTTCTTTTCATATGTAATTAAATGAAGAAAACTAACATTTAAGTAAAATATAATATATATGTAATTAGGTATGTCAAATTTAAAATGCAATAATTGAACATTTTTAATATAACAAAGTACTTAATGTAATAATAAGTAGAAGGATAATTTTTTAACCTTGTTTACTAGATTTAATAAAGTAATAAAAAATAATTACACTTTTTTATTTGTTTTGTTAATTTCTCTTTGGAGGAAGAACCTTTCTTTTCTTTTTAACAGTAATAATGTTTCCTTCAGGAGTAACAGTTACACGAACAATACCAGGTGCAGTACTAAGTTCTCCTGATACATTACGATATGCTTTTGGTCTCTTAGGCTGTACTATTGGCACTCTAACCAAGCATTTATTTTCTAAAAACAAATAAGAAACACATTAAACATACATACAATAATAATTTATCATAGTCAGATTGTAAGTCTATTATATGTTCTTTGGAACAGCATATTGATTTACTTACAGATTAAGTTTATATAAAAATATAATTTTTATAAGAATTTTTCTATAAAAATGAGAATTAAATATAATTAATCAAAACTTACTCAATGTTGTATATATAGGGAGGCCAAGGCTAGAAGATGTTTTAATACGAATAGAACGAATATTAGCCCAACCCCCTGGGTAGTTTTTAGATAAATAACTGCACGTTGCTAATATATTTTCTATAACTTCTTCTTTTTTCATAGAGGTGTGTCCAATTTGAATTATATGAGTATCACCATAAGAATGTATCTGCATAACAGTTTTCCTTAAAGCATAATCTATTTCGTGTTTTAAATCTTTGCTATGCGTTCGGATGGATGTTGGCAATTTTCTTTTCTTATAAAATTCTCTTCCCAATAAATGAGATAAATGACCAGCTATTTTTCCATCTACAAGAAAATGATCATAGCTACCAACAAGCTTCCTTTTTAATTCATACTGATCATATTCAGTTTTTACTTGATTCATTGGTATTATAGCCTTTATTCTTGTACAATTGTGTTTACGTAACAAGTCTTCATAATATTCTATCGTTGGTTCATAATCCTTTCGTCTACCTCTTTGAAGATCACCAACAAAAAGTGCAATTTCGTCATTTGATGACACTATTGAATATGGTAATAATCTACAAAATTAATTGAGTGATAAATAGTGTTTTAGTAAAATTAATCATACTGATTATTAAAAAAAAAAATGAACATCATTCGTGACTTTATAATCATGGTTCCTCATAAGGGGATCTATTATATATATATATATATATAATCATTTGTGACTATATATTATTATTATGCATTAAATCACATAATATTAATATATAAAAGTGATTTTTTATTTATTTGAAAAGATACATATAATTAATGTATAAACGTAAACTTACATTCTGATACATCTTCTTGGAGTTTTAGGTACTCTAATACATGTTATTTGCATAAATATTGATTGGCTCTCGTCATCAAACAATGCATTGTTATTCTTCAATTGTTCTTCAGTCAAATGATTGATCACGCTAATGCATTGTGATATATGTTCTTTTGACAAATCACTCAAATTTAAGCAATCTGTATTTTCTTTTTCACTAATCCCATCTTCTCTTTTTCGCTTCCGCGATTCTGTAATCTCAGAAATTGCTTTTGTATATGAATTAATTTTTGTCTTATTTTGTACATTATTTTTTTCAGAAGATTTTAATGTGCGTTTCAATGTTCTATCATTGATCATTTTTAGATTTTTCTCATTTCGTGATTTCTTATTCTTTATGTGGCTGTTAACTTTCGTGTTCTGTGCACTTCCAACTTTCGGTAATTCTATATGTTTTTTAATACTTTTACGAGTAGTTACCATCTTGTACACATGGAAATTACTTATGTCTACTTTTCCGAATCTAAGAGCGGAAACGGAAACGGTTCTGTTGATAACTTTCTTGTATTATAGCGCATAGTGATATCCATAGTGATATCCAACCATAGATCACATGCAAGTAAAGAAGGTTCATTCATTTCTAACATTTTATTCGCTGCAATAAAAGTATATTTTTCAACCTCTTAATAATTAAAATAAATTATCCTAGTACTTATATCGTCCCTCGAGGTACGACAGAATAAATGAGATATCAATAGGTAATAATATTCACATAGAATTAGCAATATATATAATCATTACTGCTACAGTAAAGACAGAAACTAGTTGTATCTGTGTAAAAAATATGTTTATGCATGCATTATTCGTGCATAATTAAAGAACAATTGCGTATCGGTTAACTATGACATAAGTAATTATTTAAAAATGTATATTGGTTAAGTATAGTTAAAATATAACTTTAATTAACAGAAAATAAAAATATATATTTTAAAAAATTCAAGTTAATTGTGTTATATATTAAATATTTCAATTAGGGAGTCAACCTACTTGAATTAAAATGTAAGAACTAATTGTATAGACAAAAGTTTGAAACTGTTACATGTACATGTAAGTAATTTTAAGATTAAGATATCGAAATTTTTCGATTTGAAAAGGTATTGTTAATTAGAATTATAATTGATCTAGCATATTTTGTAGTACGTATATATAAAATTTATCATGATTTATATATTACTATTATTAAATACTATATATTTTCTTGCCAGATATATACTTTTTTTATTATACGATTAAAATTATTTTTAAATAATTCTTTAATAAAATATAAATTTGACCATTTAGTAATCATACAGTATGTATTAACAATTAATTACAATTACGGAAATATATTGACATACATTTGCAATCGAAACATTTAATAAATAAGTAGATTGCATTTTTATTACGAATACTAATAAATTGAATAATAACCGCGAAATTTGAAATCCAAACAGATATAATATACGTATGTATGTAAGTATGTACTTTTCACACTTGTGTACAAAATAGCATAACATTAAACCAATAAACTTGCCTAATAATAAATCTTAAACAAATATAAACGATTAAGATCTAATTTATTTGGTATTAATATTTCTTCTAATAAATTTATATATTTCTTAAAACAATAGCAAGGGGTGTGATGTTCTATCACTGCTGGGGATAACGTTCGCAACTTACTACACCTCGGACCGTTACACTTGGTTAACCAAGACAATCGAGATCAACGATTGCTTGCAACACACGTCAAAGGTAGCCTCGACTGTTGCTCAGACCTGTTTCTTTCTTCTAAACATTTTTTATCCTACATCTTGTTACATGTTATTAGTTTTTATACTAACAAAGATTCATATCGTTTCAGTGTTATTACATCAGCGCTCGAACAGTGTATCTTATTAACTATCAATTTTGTTTAGTTTAAGCAATTCGTGACATAAAAATCGAAAAACAGATGTCAGATGGAAAAACTGTGATAAGATAAGTGATAATGATAGCAGATCGATATGCCACAACTAATATTTGCCACGCTCTATCGAAAAATTTGGAAGTACGATGCGTGGGATTTCACGATATGCGAAACTAATATTATTTCTATGCGTTGGTTCCATAATTTTTTGTGCAATTTTTGGTACTCTTCCAAGTATCCTCAGAAGAGCTAATAAAGTGGTTGTGAAACAAATGAAACATCGACAACAAATAAAAGAAGAATTACTAAGAAATGAACAGGTACATCTGTATTTGATTTTATTAAGATTAATCTATAATCCTTTTTCTTTTGATCGTGCTATTATAAAGATGAAAAAGTTTACATATATTTCCTGTACTATTGAGTAAAACACGTTAGTAGTATAAGTAAGTTTCATAGAGTCTCTATTAGGACTTACATGTACAGGGTTATCCACTTAATTCGGAACCCGCGCTTGCGAGAACATAAGAAATGGCAACAGTGTAATATATACACTTACCACTACTATCAAATGTCACTCGCCATCTATCAGCTGTTGCTAGAAGTATAATTAGGTGAGAATATGAAGTGGATTAGTGTCGTTGAAATACTTTAAATTTGACGTCATAATAAGAAGACGATCGCAGAGAAAGCGAATCTCGTGTTTTCGTGTTCCTGCGCGCTCCTAAACCATCCAAGCAAGCTAGTGCACCTGGTTCTGTTCCCACGTGTAACTTAATTTTTTCTTTAAATAACTGAAATCTTGGATTATGTTTACCTGAAATTGAATTTATTTGAAATTAATTTGAAAAAATTACAATATAATTACAATGTAATTGTTTTTATTTAAAAATATACTCAACTGCCAGGATTATTAGCGAATTACAATGAAATTGTTCACATTTTCAAAAACATCGCGGCTATTTTTCCACATTGTTTGGTAATGTTTATTTTCAACGTATTAAACATTTTCTTCTACGTCATACTCCAAAAGTTATTCACGATCATTTTTTACAAATTGACCGTTATTACCTGATTTTGGGACATTCTGCTGTGAATACATCGAATGTAAAAATAAAAATTGAACGGAGCAATTGAGATACGAGATACCTCACAGAATTCTAGTTTAAAAAAATAGAAATTAATTTAATTCTTGTATTGCAGTGCTTGAGTTCGGACTACTCAGCAAAGACTACTTGTTTATGACACAATCATTCATAAATCGTCAAAATAAAAAAAATAGTTCTCATACTTTTTTTATTTCACTGTTATAAAGTTGTTTTTAGTTAGATTGTTGAGATTTTAATCAACAAAATAATATCGAAAGATAGACAGTTCAGTGAACTGCATGGGAGACGGTATCTATGTTCGTTCAGACATAACATTCTGAGATTGCTTTCTTTACAACAATTTCAATTTTAAATAAGAAAGATTATATTGTAATTACATTTCAGGTAAGCATAATCCAAGATATCAATTATTTAAAGAAAAAATTAGATTACATCTGGGAACAAAACCGGGTGCAGTTGCTTGCTTGGATGGTTTAGGAACGCGCAGGGACATGAAATCGTCGAGCGAAAACACGGGATTCGCTTTCTCAGCGATCGCTTTCTCCTTATTGTGACGTTAAATTTAAAATGCTTCGACGATAACTAAACCACTTCATATTCCCACCTAATTATACTTCTAACAACAGTTCATAGATGGCGAGTGACATTCGATTGTAGTAGGAAGTGTATGTTACACTGTTGCCATTTTCTCATGTTTTCGCAAGCGCGGGTTCCGAATTAAGTGAATAACCCTTATAGTTACTAATTTGCGCCTTTATCCGTATCAGATTGAAACGACGTCTGTACTTGGAAAATGGCTCTTGTCTTCTGAAGGAAGTTTAACACCACCGATAATAAATAAGAGAAGGGAACCGTATTTGATCTTAATTTGGAAGCACGGAATGTTTTTGGAACGTAGGCATATCAGACGTTTTACGAATAAAAAGTTAATAAAATTATATTAAAAACTTGTTTTTTATGAGATATAAATATGCACTTGTTAATTTACAGTAATGCTTGCTGAAATTACAATAAATCAGATCTTTGCATTATTCAGGTTGTCTCACCTGATATGTTGATTTATGTTACTATTATTATCCGTAACCAAAAATGCTTTAGATAAAAGTAGAATGGTTGCGAAGGAGATACATTAATCAATGCACCTCGATATTCTCCGTAAAAAAGTATTGATCCCTGTATGTCGAAAAGTTATTGTTAAAGTAAAAGTTAATTGTAAAAGCTTTCGTACGGAAGATAAGGAAAACAAATACGAAAGTATTGCTTTATGTCTTTTCGTGTCTTTCACACAATAAGGTTTACAAAATAAAAGTTGAAATACCTATTAAACTAGTAACTTTTCGACATAAATAGGTTAATAATTTTTTGTAGAGTATCTCGATCTGCATTAATTAATGTATTAAAAAAAGATATGATTCTGTTTAAAAAAACTAAATTTTTTCAGATGTTCACATGACCTTTACACGACCACCTAAAGAAAAACTAATAACATCAGAATATGTCCCCCTTGAAGCCATACAATTTTTACCTGAAATATTTTTCGTTACGAATAATAATAATAACATAAATCAAAGTGACAATATCAGATGAGATACCCCGTGTAATTCTTGCTGAACAGATTGCAATATTTTTGCAATACTTTTCAATTTCTCGATAAGAACAAATGACAGATATAACGAAGGCGAACTAGGAAGATATACATAGTGCGTCAAGAAACAACGGTCGAGCCCTGACGCTCTCAAGGGATGTCGCGTATGTTACGATGAATGATCCAATTATAATAATATCAACTTCTACTAATTTTCATTGTATCTTCTCAATTTCTATAATTTCTATCTTATCAATACAAATATAGTGATATAAATAAGTTTTATAGATAACAATATTATTAATTAAAAGATTAGTCACAGAATTATCAATAATTTCCAGGATATAAAACGAATTTCTGTTAAAACTAATCTGAGTTGTCTTGTTATTAAGTCATTCATTCATTTCATACATTCATCTCCTATCTGGAAACGTTCAGACATCTCGAAAAATATGAATGACACGAAAAAGTGTTTCAGACAAAACTTGTATGATATCAAGGAGGACATATCCCTGTATATTTGATTGATTATATTACATTTTTCAAAGTCAATCCTATGAAGGTCATATTAAAATTTTCAAGTAGGTATCTGCATTTTTTATTACATATACTTGGCATTGGCAAGAAACTAAAAGGGAAAGTGACTGACCGACTGACTATTTTGGAAATATATACCAATGGTGGCATTATGAAAAACATCTTTATGTATCCTCGTGATATATATCGGATGACGCTAATGTCGATGGCATGCAGCATGCTGAATTAAAAATTTCATATTTTGATAGCGGATAATGCAAAAGACATAAATAAGTTTGTAGGATTTTAAAAACATATCGATATCAGATATATGTAATAAAAAATGTAGATTCCCATTTGAAAATTGTAATAGGATCTTTAAAGAACGTTTCAAGGTCACGGCAAAATCAAAGCAAGAGCAAGAGTATAGTATGTCATTTAAAAGTGTTCGATCGTTGTTGCTTGATATACTGTCTTTCTCGTCTATCCTTCCTATATCTATTCACTGCTTTTGACAATCGGTTTAATAAATTCAGACTATATTGAGTTTATGATATAAAGATGTGAGTTACTGAAATGTAGGTAAAACAATTGTATTGAAATGAAATTTAAACGAGTATTACTGTAATAATATTAGTACTGTGTGGTATACTTCAAACTATAATTTTATTTAACTTTGAATTGAAATATACTTCCATTTTAGGTTTTCACCTTGGGAAAATTGTACAGTAAAATGTGTACTAAGTTACCAATCCAAAGATTTAAATATAGCAGATGCAGTTGTGTTTCATTTGCATTTGACACAAAATGTACTGGAATTGCCAATCAGAACACGATGGAATCAGAGGTGGATCTTTTTGACTGATGAATCGCCAATACACACTTTTATCTATGGAAATCAACAATTGTCTAAATATAATGGTTTATTTAACTGGTCGATGACATATCGAATGAATAGCGATGTACCAGTACCTTACGGCAGAACGATTTCTACTTCGTTTATAAATTCACCAAATATCAATTTTTCGAAGGATCTGATACAAAAATCAAAAACTAAGCTGGTCACTGTGATGGGTAGTAATTGCGGGGGCACTAATGATCGATGGAAATATATTAACGAATTGAAAGTAATTCTCGGTAATGATCTTGATATATATGGAAAATGTTTAAATGGTAATACGACCGCATGTCCGGGTCATTTCGATAAAGATTGTTCGGTTTTAAATCCCTACAAGTTTTATTTAGCTTTTGAAAATTCAAATTGTAGAGAATACTTAACAGAGAAAGTATTCTGGCATGGTTATCACAAATTAGCAATACCAGTAATAATGGGTGCACCAAAGAAAGATTGCGAGAAATTATTACCACCACATTCGTTCATTCACGTTAGTGATTTTGTTAATCCGAGAGCTTTAGCAGATTATATTCGCTATCTTAATAAATACGATGATAAATATTTCGAGTTCCATGAATGGCGTAAATATTACAAAGTAATCAACGAACATGGTTATTTTGGCAGTATGTCACGACATTATTGCCGTATTTGCGAGGCTCTTCATTATAATTCTCCTGCTCCCAAAGTTTATGAGGATATGGAATTGTTTTGGAACAAAAAACGAGATTGTACTCTCTGATATATTTAAATTTTATTTGTCTTCGTATTATATTGTTATCACTGTTTAACGTTACTGAATTAAATTTTTATCTGTTAAACTTATAGTTTGTTATTTTTTGTTTGTAATTGTTTTGTTTTGATTATCGCGTAATATTGTAAATAAATTGAATAAAAACATCAAATACATTATAGATCCTATAATTTTTCATACCAAACTGCTATAAGTATTTTATACATATAAGATTTATGTTAATTGTAATATCGATTACAATTTACATATTTCATTGTAATTAAATAACAAATAGAAAATGTATGCATAAAATATAATAATTACGTATAACGTATATATAAGAAAAAAATATTTAGCTATGAATTATATAACATTCTATTGCAAAATTTTTTATCTTGAAAGTGTAAGGTCTGCAGACGATGCGAAATAAATAGATAAAAAATAGTATTAGGTTAGGATGTTTCACTATTTTAATATTAACATTGTACATATCAAAATAAAAACTTCGATCATGTTACGTAAAACTTTTTCCGACAATATTTATGAATCTTTATAAGATATGATAATAAAACATTTTATTGACAAATTTTTCAAAACAGATTCGTAGATGTTCCAATGTACAGTATTGCAATTTCAAAACTCCGTTACGTTTCCACGGTGCTAAAACAACAATATTTAGCGAAATATCGTATTGTTTTTTATCCTATATTGCGTTGTAAAATACATTGCATCAATCCTTCTGTAATTATGGCTTCAAAGTGTTTTAATGGATGTAATGATCACTATAATGGCGTAACTATTGACTCAAATGACGAATTTTGTACATCTGAAGTGTTCGCTCGTCGTCTTACAGGTTTATAACATAAAATGATAATAATTCTTAAATATATTTATAAATTATTACTTATTTTATCAAAATTGAGAAACTTTAACAAAAATTTTTGTTAGAAATTAATATTTGCTTATTATAATTTTTGTAGCATCTTTACAAAAGTGGAAAGAAAATAAAAAACGCACAATATGGTTCCGTGTACATTTACCACAATCAGAATGGATACCGTTACTTGTGAAAGAAGGATTCAAATTTCATCATGCAAAACAAGAATATGTTATGCTTTATCGATGGTTAGTTACAGATGAAGAATGCAACGTTCCACATTATGCACACACCAATTTAGGAGTCGGAGGATTTGTCTATAATGAGGAAACTAAAGAAATTTTAGTTATCAAAGAGAAATATGCAAATGGCCCACCTATTTGGAAATTACCAGGTGGTTATGTGGAACCAGGTATACAAATTTTTTATAAACTAGTAAATTAGTACAGTATAGCTAATAATCTTTCTGTTATCACAGTAAAATCAATGAATTTATATATGTATTTCATGTTTTTAATATAATATATAATATAATAATTTTGTATCAGTTTTTTTTTTTTTTATTGTAGGAGAAGATTTAGAAGAAGCTGTAAAAAGAGAAGTTTTAGAAGAGACTGGTGTTCAAACTTCTTTTAGATGCATAATAGGTTTCAGACACGTTCATGATTATGCCTTTGGCTGTTCTGACATATACATGATTGCTTACTTATCACCTATTGATATCAATATTAAAAAATGTGAAAAAGAGATTTCTGATTGCAGATGGATGAAGGTAATTTTTATTATTTGCTCATAAATAGTTTGTTACTATAACTGTTTATTGTTCTCCCAGGTAAATGATTATTTAGAGCATCCAGAAGTATCTGAAAATAATAAACAAATTGCAAAAAAGATAATAGAATTTTTCAAACACAAAATGGGGATTGTTGTGAACCATGAAATACATTCTGCAACGAACAAACCTATTTGTGTATACAGTATATCCAAAATCGATGATGCATAGCATTACACAAAATGATTAAAATGTATACATGTGGTCAATTAATTTCATAGGTTGGAGCGATTTAAAATAATAATTATCTTAGAAAATGAACAAATCAAAATAAAATTTAATGTTTTAGATACATTTTTTAAATATAAGAAGTATAAAATATTTATTTTATCTTATATAGAGTAAATTAATCAAAATTACATAGAAGTAATTCACGCTATATAAGCTAAATAAAATATAATCTAAGAAAAATAAAATTTATTGATTTCATTAAACATTCTATTATTATGTTATGTATATACAGCTTTGAATTAATCATATAAGTTGTTTAAATTCTGTAACTAAGGATTATAACATTAGGATTATAACATAAGGATTATAATAAAATCGATATAAATAACAAATAAACTGCAAAAATACATGTAACAAATTGTGATGTATTATATGCATATATATTTAAATTTCATTTTCCAAAATTATGAGAAAAATGGAACGAAAAGTACAAATTAGACTTGAGAAAAAGATAAATAAAGAAGATATACAGAAAAAAGGAATATTCTATAAAAAAAAATTGTATTAAAATATTTTCATACCTAAACGTTCCTTGAAAACTCAGCTTTATGTTAGAAAGTAGCTTCTTCAGTTTTGTTTACATTCTTGTTTGTCACACTTTAGTCGATGATTGACAAGTTCTCCAGGAAGATGGAGGAGCACGTATTTGGTTAAGGTTAAGGTTATAGAATATTACTTTGTTGACAATTCGACTAATTTTTCCTGTAAGAAATATTACGTGAATAATTTGACGAGAATTCATATGTAGAAGAGTGCTCAATAAGGCACAAGATTTGTTGCCAAGATGAGTAAGATGTATACAACCGCCAACCTTTCTGACAAAGAATTAAAGGAAGAAGGAAATCGTCTTTTCAATCTTCACAAATACGAGGACGCTGCGCACTGCTACACCAAAGCAATTGTGAGTGCCACTATGAATCTATGCAGGCAAGTTACGACATTGCATCTCATTGCTGCAGATTAAAAATCCAACCCAAGCACTATACTTTACGAACCGAGCGCTGTGTAACCTGAAATTGAAACGATGGGAATCGTCCTGTCTAGACTGCAGACGTGCTCTCGATATCGATCCATGTCTGGTGAAGGGTCATTTTTTCTTGGGTCTAGCTCTTCTTCAAATGGAACTCTTTGATGAAGCTGTTAAACATTTACAGAGAGGTACGTACCTATATTTTTACTTAGGAATTTCACTGGCTTTTTCTTCTCATATGTTTCTTGCAAAGATTTCACTGTAGGTAAATATTCCGTGATAAGTTCATAGTCTATATAAAATAATTATAAATTACATGAATAATATCTCGAGATTGACTAACGTTTATGATTTAACCATTTTATCAATTTCATAATTCATCAAAAATAAATATTACATATTTGCATTTTGCAGAATATCTTTTAATGAAAAGAATCTTATTTGCTCTCTAATATAGTTTGGCAATATACTCATTCGTGTATTTACATATTTGTGCATTTATGTATCTTTAAAGAAGTTACGCTATATTATATTTTTAGTATTATAATATATTATGTATATATATCAGAGTATAATTATACAGAAGTATTTCATGGATATTCTTTTTTATGGTATTCATGGTTTTTACGGCAATGTGAAACTTGTCCTTCACATGGTTACACATCTAAAACAACTACTACAACATAGCTGTGGATTTGGCCAAGGAGCAAAAGCTAAATTATGGAGATGATATGACCAGCATTTTAAGGCAAGCGCGAAAACGTTGTTTCCAATTGAGAGAAGAACAGAGAATTGCACAAGATATTGAATTACAATCATATCTCAATCAATTGATAGTAGAAGATGCTGAACGAAGTTTAGCAGCTTTAAAGGAGCAAGAAGCAGCTAAAGATGCAGATGGTAAAAGTGAAGGGGAAGCTTTGTCTATTGAATTAACAAAAAAGAAAGAAGAGGTAGAAGAAAAAAGAGATATGTATATGGCTCACCTTAATGACCTATTTGCAAAAGTAGATGAAAGAAGAAGGGTGAGTTTATATTTTTTAATCATGTTCAGTTATGTGTAAATTAAAGTAATTATATATTATTTGCAATTTTTATAAATATATGGAGCAGAAACGAGAAGTACCTGATTATTTATGTGGCAAAATTAGTTTTGAAATTTTGCAAGAACCTGTAATAACGCCAAGTGGAATTACATATGAACGAAAAGACATTGAAGAACACTTACAAAGGGTGGGACATTTTGACCCAGTTACTAGAGTTCGTTTAACTCAGGATCAATTAATCCCTAACTTAGCAATGAAGGAAGTAGTAGATACATTCTTGCAAGAAAATGAATGGGCATTATATTATTAATATGTAAAGTTAGGTTATCACCATATTTTTATGATAAATAATTACATCTATATTATGATTATTTTTGGGTCTTGTTATTTTATGTAAATGTGCATATCATAGCCTTGTCAACAGTAACTACATCATATATTTATATGAAATTGAACTTAATTCTTTTTTATATTAATAGAATGTATTTAGTTTATACATGAGCAATCATTGATTAATTAAATAAGATTGACAAATCAAAATTTTTGAGAAATATTTCTTTTAGTTAATGAATTTGTTTATTTATATATGAAATATTGAAAATAGCACACACAATACCTTCAAATGCGTTGTTAAGTAATATAGGTCATATAAGAGTGTTAAAACTGTATATGTTTTTCTGATAAATAATAAATTTATTGTTTGACGTACAATTAAATATTTTAATATTTCCCAATTATTTACATAGTTAAATAAAAAATTTTGTGGTATTTTCAACTGTGTTTACTTATATTAATATATAATTAATATAAGTAAATAATTAATTATTTTAATTAATTATTTAAATTAATATATATATTACAATAATATATTTCACACTATCTTAAATTTCATTCTGTTAAGTATATTATATTATACATTCTCTAGAAATAAATATTTTTATGGACAAATATAATATATCACATTTATACGCATATGATTGATGTATGTTATATGATTGATAATTGACGTATGTTGTTTCTTTTTCAAATAAGCGGTATTAATTGAATAAAAAAAAATTTAAAGAAAAATTACATTTAATGCAATAATAGCAATAGCTCCAGCTACAATAGGTGGTATATAATATTGATAAAAAGCTGGATGAGGTGCTGCTCCCATTAAAAGTACAACCCAACCTAAGAAACATAATATACTGGATAGTATTTGAGATCGATTTTTATAATTATTGGAAGGAAGTTGCACCCATCCCATTGTACTGCATGTTACTAAAACTACCCAACTTTGAAGTAACAAAGTATCTTCGGAAGAAAGTCTCGTATCATAACTAGAACAAGTTTACAGAAATTAATGATAGATGATTGATTGATTAAATTTATACACCAAAATAATAAATTGCAAACCTGAAATTTTTTGCCCATACAAGTACAGATGGTACAGCTGGAATAGCAGTAAAACACCAAAGTATGAAGAGAATAAGATGATTGAATATTTTTCTTGCATCATCATGTTCTCCTGAATTATTTTTCATATTTATGAATTGTCGTATCCAATTAAAATGTTGTAATGAAACCATTAATAGTTCTTCTAAATATTCTTCATAGATTTTTGTCAAATTTAAAAAATAAAGAAAAACTGAAATTAGCATAGCTAAACCCCCACAAGTTGCCGGGATTAAAGATAAGACAAGAATTGCAGTAATAAAAGGTAACTGACTCAATCCACCTAGCAGCCAATCTGACCATGTTGTTGAAAAGGCTATTGCGCTAGCTAGAAATCTGGAAAATTAATAGATTTATTCAAAAAGATTTTATGTAATATTAACATATGCATTAATGTACTTAAAGTTTCTTACCTCACAGCAATACTATGAGCTACTGAACCAAGAAATATAATGGAACAGCATAGTCCAATGGTAAATATGCAAACAATTGCTAAAGCAACTAAACATTCAAACATTAAGTTATAACAATATGAGAGGTATATTGTAATTACTATTATTGGAGTTTGTTCGAGACCATGATTAATTCTTGTAGATAAAAACAATAGAAGTAAACTAATAATCGTTGTATACAACAGGTACCAGCGATCCCTCACGATACAAGATATTCGATCTATAATTCTACCTTCTTCAATATTAATTATGTAAGAACATGCAGGATCTAGAGTTATCCTTAACTTCGGAAAAACGTTGGAGTATTTATATCCAGTCTGGACTTTCATCGATTTCGGCCCATTATCCCTAAAATATTAAAATTGTTTGTCATAAAATATTTTAAAAATAAAAGCAAATTTACTTTAGTTATACTCACACGACCGTAAAAAATTGAATTTGTGTAACTACAATACCCCATGGTTCTAGTAATTCAACTATTGCATGATGTTTTGGATCTGTACATTCAAATGCTTTAAGTTCAACAGTTACAACATCCATGGCGTTATCAAAATTGGCATAGTATCTAACATGTCCAAGATCAGACTTTTTGGTTTGAGGTATCATAAATAAATTTTTCAGTTGAGGTAAAGTACTCCCAATAGGTACAAGTCTCGTATTGTAAGAATATAAATCAACGTTTATAGTAATATAGTTTTCTAAACTGTCCGGTGTAATTCTAATTATAATATGTGTTACATCAGGGTATTTTATCTCTTGAAAATTTAAGTCAACAGTTTTTCTTAAGCGATGTAAAGGATCTGGTAAAATTCTTGTTCTGTTTGTCAGGTTCCAACCCCAATTGCTAAATTAAAAATAGAATTTTATAATAATAGTTTGATGAGTTTTTGTAATCTTTGCTTTAAGACAATAATATATAACTTTACCAAACTCTTGATTGTCCTTGTATATTGGATGCTGTACATGCAAATAACCAATCTTTGGTTTCTAAATTAATGGTATCAATAGTTAAATAATTTGGTTGTCCATTCAATCTAATCATAAGATAGATAGGAGATGTTCTTTTAGGCAAGTCTTTGTTGGTCCATACATAATGCCTTTGAATGTTCTCTATCCATTCATTGCTAGGTTCAAATTGTATTGTTTCTTTATAAGAATATAATCTTTTTCCAGAAGCACGCTGTAAAATTAATTGTTAGTTTGAAAGTACATTAAAATTTATTAAAAGTATATTAAAATATTTTCTTACATGATAAAAGTGATATGATAATGCTTGCATTCTTTCTTTAGCTGTAGAAAAAATTTTAGGTGGTTTCTGTGTATAATTAACAGAATCAAATAATGAACGTACAACAGACAGTATTAATTGTTTACACCACAAAATACTCAAATGATCTGTAGATTTCCAAACATCTGGCATAGTATTAGAAAGAACATTAATATCTGCTGTAGGATCTAGGATTTGAGCTGAAGTTATAAGTATATCTCGTGGTCCACCTCCTATTGATACTACACTTGTCCCTGCATCTTTTATTTCACTTAAGCGTTTTTCTAGATTCTGGTAATAATTGGCAAAAGTATGGTCTAATATCAAAGTAGCTGTATGAGGAGTAGCTAAAGCAATAATAATGCTTGCAACACTAGCATTTACATTTGGTGTCATTACAACAGAACCTTTAGCTATAATACCTCCCTAAAAAGATAAATAGATATTTTAATATTTTTACTAAAATAAGTGTAGTATTATTATATTTACCATTGAATGTCCTATGAGCACAATATTATCTATGTTAGTCTTGTATAAACTCAATATTTTTTGTATACAGTGTGAAACATATACTGTCTCTTCCATTAATACACCTTGAATTAATTAATAAATTATCATTTATTTTTTCTAATCTTTTAAATAAAGTATAAATATTTGAAAAACTGTGGAGACAATAATAAAGCTAACTATTCGACAAAATTGATTTTTTCATTCATACCTCCATATAAAGCAGAATAATCATTGTCAAATGAAACAGTAAAATAATCAAAATGAAATGGAGTCCTATCTTTTAAGCTTTTCCTCAAACTGACAGAAGCAAGGGATCTTACTAGAAACAATAGAAGTATTAACAATTATTCAAACGGAGACAAAATTTTTAACAGATTTTAAGAACCTTGCTCATGAGATCCAGCATTGCCAGGTATAAAAAGTACTGGTATTCCTGAGAAGTACATCCTTCTAAGCTTCTCGGTAACAAAACCTTCTCCATATGCATATAATCTATATCTTGGATATTGTTCTTGTATCTCATCATCCAGAGAGATCCTCTAATATTTGTGTGAATATATACATAAATGTCTTGTATTATATAAATGTATTATATACAATGTCAAATTATTATTATTATTAATAATAATTTTCAAACTATTATTACTAAATTTCAATAGAATTAGAAATGAGGGAAATATGATCGAGTCAAAGTTATAAGGAATGTTACTTAACAATAATGTTCAAAAAGAGTACAGACAAGATTAGTACGGTATTCTTTATGGTATTCTATTAAAAATATACATTTTGTTTACATACCACGTACTGTGGGTATTCAAACATATATGTCATATCACAAGTATTGTCTTCAAAATCCGTAATATAAAAAGCAGCTCCAAGTATGTAGAGTAAGAGAATTAACATTAAAAATAAAAAAAATATCGTATAAACTAATACAGATTTTATTAGAAACATTTTATTTAATAATAAAAAAAAATGTTATATCCTTTTAATGGAAGTAAGCATTACTATCTCGACGCAAAAATTGGGAAAATATGTATCTGTCGTTGTATTTAATATAGTGCACTTATATTATATGATGAGAGAATATGAATGAATATAAATTAATATATTTGTTTTTTTTATATTCTTTAAGTTATACAACATGGATATGGTTCATGGTTTAATAATAAAATGAAGTTAGTTATATAGCGTATACTCAGGGTCACCCCGGGGTCATGTAAGCAAGTCTGGACACTCCTATATCGTAAACATACAAGAAACTGTCCGAAAATTGAGTCATGAATAATCAATATGGAAGACACGAAGGTTCTCGTTCTGCACATGCGTGACGTGCTGTGAATGTTTCAGACCGAGGCAGAGATACCCTGCTCATTTCTGTTTGTCTTGCAGAACGAGACCCTTCATGTATTCCACGTTGATTTTTCACAACTCAATTTTTGGGCGGTTTTCTCTAGCGAGTGTAGAGACCTATTTGTACAGGATAGAGTAGAAATTGTAGTAAAACTGGATGGGATTATTGTACACAAAAAAATAAAAGAAAATTTAGTATAACATTTTTCATCTTAAGCTTCGTTATCGAGAAAATTGAGTTTGAAAATGGTTTAACTGTAGTTTGCCGAACATTTAAATTATTCCCTTTTTTATTTCTCATGTAATAGTTTTAACGTGTAGAATCCCAAAATACAAGTCTTAAGTTTCTAGGAATCTAACGATTCAAAAGTTATGCGTACGTAAAACTGAGTATTTTGAGCGTATTTTATAGGTTAGTACGATGCTATATTGCTTTATTCATCATCTGATTGGTTTGCACCACGATCATATTACCAGGCTTCGATACTTGCATAAAGAAATCTGTGAGAAACTGTCCGAAAATTGAATAAATGCGTAACATGCTATGAATGTTTCAAAATAAGAGACTCATCTCTATTCGTCTCGCAAGAAAGAGAACTTTCTTGTCTTCCATGTTAATTTTTCATGAATCAATTTCTGGACAGTTTTCCTAAGCGAGTGTCGAGCTGTGTTTATATGCATACGTATATTTATACATACGTATAATGTATAAAAATATATATAATACAATCTTATTAATATTATTATAATATTAGCGCAATCTTATTTTCATCGAGTAAGAGCGAGTCAGGAATATGTATGAATAAATAGAACCTAGTTGATTAGATAGATTGTATGCAGTTTGGTTATTTGTAAAGATAGAAGAGAGACGCGATAAAAATTTGTAATATATGCGAAAAAGTAACTAGAAGGTCATTATACGAAAGTGGCGATTGATATATGAATAAAAAAATTACTGTTAATTATTTAGCTGTCCAGGTCCTAAATAATTTTACTACGCACAATTTATTTAAAAATTTAACAAACCATGTATTGGAACAGAATGCTCTCGATAATAATATTGTTTTTTTTGGTATGGTTTCTAAAATTATTTTATATTATCAAAGAAAGTATTGATAATTCAGCAGGTATGCAAAATATATTTAGTAAATTAATTTTATATAACATTCAATAAATGTATAATTCTATAGTAATAAATAATGAAATTGATAAAAAACATTTGTGAAAATTATTAATAATATATCCTATTTATTTTATGCAATAGATATTAACAATTTTTAAAAAAATAAATTACTAATGTCTAGATAGTTAAATTAATATTTTATAATGAAGTTGTTAATATTCATCATAAAACTGTGGCTGATATTTTCTTTCACTGCGATAAATTATATACCGTTGTAAAATTTGTTAAATCATATTCTTAATCTTTTAGTTATTCCTATTTCTAAATAGTAATGTTTTATTTACTTACAAATCCTATAAAAAAAATATTGCAAAACATATTGAAATCATTGAGTATATGTAAAATTAAATACCAAACAAAGATAATAAAAATTTGTCATATCTATAGATTTTATCTTTTAACCATTCATAATTGTAAACAAACTATATTGAAATTTGAATTTCCAGTTTCTTGAAATGTTGCGCATTTATGCTCAAACTAATGATCAATGCGGTCACAAAATAACACGTGAGCACATTCCTCACTCTCCGCAAATTGCTTCACTCTCGATGCCATGATAATATAGACATGTCTCGATACTCACTAGGGAAAATCGCCTCAGTTTGTGGGTTCGTGTAGCGCGGTAGATATGAATTTGAACAGTAGTGTAACCGAGACAATGAAGAAAAGGAACTAAATGTCAAAATAATTCATCAGTAATAACTATAATTACTCTCGAATTTATCTTTTTACTTTTGTTGATATAGGAAAGAACATTGACAAGGTATGAATCGCTTGCTTTGTATATGATTAACCGTTAGTTTCGAGTTATTCAATTTCACAAACAAGAGCTAAGTGCTTTTGTACTCTACGGCAAATAAGTCACTCAGTCTGAAATTCCCCAAGTTCCTAATCGATCGCGCAACAGTATAAAGATGAAGTTATAGGAATTTTGTAAGCAACTTAGTTTACAATTTTCAACTAAAATATTAATATTTATAAATTAAAGAATAGGTCTACAATAAAAAGCTTCATAAAAAACGATGTAATTGTTCGGTATTGTCTGCATGAAAGAATTTCTATATATTTTTACCTCCTAAGTTTTAAGGAATCACAGAATAATTACAATATCGAAATAATATGCTTCAATAATTTATTCTTTTCATGATAACGATAATATTACTATTAACGTTTGCCACAGTTTAAAACTGTTTCCAACCAATCATAGAATCAACTATCGATAAAAATTTAAAAAAGATTTAAAAAGCGCCATGAACATCGATGATATCCCTTATCATATTGTCCGGAAACATCGCTAGGAAACCATTCGTTGATCAAACGATAAGTTTAGTCAATCAAATCCGTAACCAATCGCATTTGTTCGAAAAAGTTTCAAAAACGGTGGTCCATTCCATTATCGTTCGGTGAGAATACAATTACTAACTGTTGCGATATAAAGCTGAATACAAAGGTTTAAATAGGGAACAAGTTCGACATACGATATACATTAGATACACGTTGTTTCGTCGTCCAGAATTTGATACGATAATTATACGAGTATCTTTTTATTAGAATACAGTTTCCAATGAGAAGGATGATTTACAGACGCGTCACTTCGGAATTATTTAGTGCCCTTAATTTCCCATCCGAATGGCTGGATCGACGATGTCGAACTTGAGTGTGCGTACTAATAATATATCCACCCTCTTCCTGTCGATTGTGCTTCTCTACTTGGATCACCGGCATGCACCGCGGAGCTGGACCATCCAGACATTCACAACTCAGACTCGCGTCTAGCTCGCCTTGATATGGTGGTGGTATTAACAAACTTTCGGTAGACTTGGTTGGCTGAAAGTGTCTATTAGAACTACCCGAATACGTAGTACCGCTACTCGTTCTCCTTTGAACGGTTCCAGTAGGCGTTTTTGCTCGTCCATGAGCGCCTTTCCCAGGTCTCTCTGCGCTATGTGTTTTTATAGTAGCCGTATCCAAATAGCCGTATCCGAAACCGTAGCCACCGAACGCCTTGGTAGTTAGATTGTCCCAGGACTTTGGTTTAGCATACTGAAGGCACGGTGGTGGTCGTTGATGTACGCTTGGATCCCAGTAGAGGGTATCCGTGCTTAGGCTCGTCGAACAGGAGGCTACGCTTTCGGCTGCGGTCGAGATATCGCTACTAGTAACAGAATGCAGACTGTGTCCTGATGTGCGCGAGCAGCTGTGCGCACCATGTTGTTGCTGTTGTTGCGTTTGCTGCGATTGCTCTCGCTGTACATGATGATGCTGGGCTGGTTGCTGCTGCTGTTGCTGCTGCTGCTGTTGTTGTTGTTGTTGTTGTTGTTGTTGCTGATGATGATTCTGTTCGTTTCTCGCTCTCCTTTGTTTCTCACGACGTCTACGACTGGGCACGCAATTTGGATCACAGCAAGGACTTGCTAAGTCGTACGCGTCCAAACTACCGCTATCTGATTGTTCCCTGCGACGACTGGCGCTGGAGATGCAAGCAACGCAAAGGCTATTCTGTGGTGGAGGATGAAGAGGAAGCGGATCTCCGCTGGTATTAGACTGTTGTTGCTGTTGTTGACACGATTTGTGCGATTTCGATTTGGCTGGCGTACTATTCATCCCGTTTGCCTGGTGATAGCTATGTCTCGACGAAACGGTTACTCCTGATTCGCTTGACATCTTTGAGAGAAAGTGGTGGTGATCGCTTCGCGAACGGGGAGGCCCTACTGCTACTAGACAAGCGGTGTTCCGTGGAACTAAACATGGTCGTCCATCTGGGAACTATAAAAAGTTAAAAGTATTTGTTATTTTCTTCGATGTTGCAAAGATTAAATCGATCTAGGATATAATATATAATAGATAATAAAATGTTTCTATATAGGATACCACGTTATAAAGTAACAGATGTTCCGTGGACGTAGCAGGCCGACAACATTGAATCGTGGAAGAATTGAAACTCGATGACGGCGATGGCTGATTGGGGTTACTCGTAATGACACTGTTAGGCGTTCTCTTGCGTGCTGGCAGTGAATGGGTTTTCCATCGACCCATGAGAATAGACCGTTCCCTCTCGCAGAGTCTCTCTAATTCACCGAGTCGTGATTGAAGAGCACGTTGTAATTCGATATAGCGCATATGTAATTCCACCTGGCAAACAATAATGAATATCATGTTTGAGTAAATAGCTAAAGTGCATTCTATTTTTTAAACGAAAATTAAAGTTTTAGAAAGTGGCTATTTACTTTCTCGACATTTACCTTTCTTACACAGTCTTCGAACGACACAACCATTCGCATCCTGGTATCACAGTTCTTTATGAAATTGACCAATGTCTTGTGATCCGCTCTGTCCATTTCGTGGCCGTTTATCGAAAGTATCACGTCACCCTCTCGCATTCCTGCTTTGAACGCTGGTCCATCGTATTCCACGTAATCAACGTACGTGACCATCTCGATTTCCTGCTCCCTCTTGTAATGTATCCCATAACTCTGTACAATTTCAAGCGAATCGATTACAAGGTTTATATTTAAAACGAATGTTAATTCTTGTAAGAGTTGAACTTTCTGGAGAAATTACTGTAACACTTGTGGAAACAAAGATAGTTACAGGGTACAATGAAGGTATAATTATTGATAAGAGGAGCGCACAAAGATGTTATATTTTGTGTAGCTTGCAGAAAGTACGAGCAGATAAACGGTTACGTTACCTGTAACGTGAAACCGTATGTGCCATTTTTCTTCTCGACGATGATGGTACGACGACGTCTGTCCTCATCCGCCCGTGTCACTCGATCTGACTTGGATCTCTCCAACACAGCCTAAAAAGAAAAAGCGCAACACCATGGTAAACTCGCGATAAGCGCGAAACAAAGGAGCTATTATCTATTATCATCTTCTAGCAATGCACATACTTTGACTAGTAAAACACATGTTCCGATAAATTAAACCAACTTTGAACTAAACTTCTAACGAATCTACATCCTAAGTGTAGCGTCGCAACGAAAACAACGTAACCCAAGATACACATATAATGATGCATGTTCGGAAAATACTCGCGTGGGAGATGGAAAATAAAAATCAACAGACGCATCTACCAACAGGGAACAGAAGAAAAGAAATCTGGTAACAGACGAACAGTAACAACAATAATAACAAAAAGATAATTAAGAATCAGATAATAAGATTCAACACACGTTGTGCAATCCACAGAATTTCCTTGACCACGAAAAACAACTCGAAATGGGCAACAAGAAACTGCTCGAGGAAGGCTGTTTCAGCAAATAAAAATCATTCTTTCGATACACGAGTCGATGTAATAACATTACACATTCCACGACACCACTCCATTCCTCCTCGTCGCTGTTCTCAACGCCGGCACGGTGTTGTTGCCCGGCCACCTCGGTATTCTGCGGCGAGTTGTTCATGATCCCTCGAGATACACACGGAACAACGACAAAAAATCGGGAGGACCGACCGTATTATCTCCACGAAGAAATATCGGATCACCACCTGGCGGGGGAGATCCCTATGTGCGTGTGGCCGTGGTCGAGAGAGAGGTGCCGAAGAGGCTTTATCAGGGTGTACACACACGTTTCCCGTGCTCTCTGTACTTCACTTTCGATCGTGCTTCACTTTCACGTTACTCTCACGCATTGTGCTTACATTTCGAGAGGCGACGCGCCAGCCAGCCAACCAGCCAGGCCGCGAGGTTAACGTGCGTTTAGGCGCGATTATATATGCTCTTTTATTGTTATCTTCCTTCCCGGCTGGTCGCCGGTTTCCAATGCGCCTGCCCGACAATATCGGCTTACAACCCTGTTCGTCGTTCGGTGGCAGGCACTGAGGGTGGCGGAGGAAAGAGAGAAAAGCACGCGCAGTCTCATCCTCGTGGTCCCTCCTCTCTCACGTTTACCCCCTGCCTTCGTTCTTTCCGCCACCTTTTATCACCCACCTTCCTTCCCTTCTTATCCCTTCCCGTACATATATGCGGGACAGGAATAACTCCTCGCGTGCAATGTCCTTGCAGTTTGCACACCGACCGCTTGTTTCCTTCGCGGTTCGTGTCAATGAACATATCGCTTTCGATGAATCAACTTGACTGGAGAAATTTTTCTTTTCTCCATTTAAATTTTTCTTCCATGTTCTTTGCATCTTGAGATGAAATTTCCTATGATTGGCGGACACTGCCGGCCATAGATATTAGATTAGGACATTGATTATATTTATTGGAGAATTTTAGCAAACTTTACTTTACTATCTCAGTTAAAATAGTAGATAGGATAGTTTAACTAAGGAAAGTAGCGTAGAAAATCCTCAACTTGTGGAGCGAACATTCTATAAATATTTTATTGCATTTTCGATGGTCTAAGCGGAACGTGTAAGATATTTTGATATTTAATAAAAGGGTAATACAGGAAAATGGAAACTGAAGGCAGCGAGAATGTTTCATTAGTTAGATTCTTCTTATTTCTTCACTATTTCCATTTCGGTACTTCGCCGAACTGGGCACCGAACGACGAGAATAACGTGTCACGACGCCATCCTCGCCATGGTCTCTGATGTATTTTTACGAATGCCTCGACAAACAGAGAAATACGTATCTTTTGCGTAGCGAAGAAGAATGTAAAGGAAAGATATTCGAGCAAAGTGATCGCAAAGGAATCGCTTATTGCCGAATTCATTTACTGCTACATCTTCTTCTTCTCCTTCTTCTTCTTCTTCTCCGTACCGCTCATTTTGTCAACTCTTTGCTTCACGATTCTTTCCATTGGTGAAATAATCAGAGTCTTTTGTACTTTCGGCGGTGGCAGAGGCGGAGGCTTTGGCTTTGGAACTGGAACGTGCCTGTGGAAATTAATTATTCGTTTCACTAAATTATCTTTCATAACAATAAACAAATAAATCTTACTTGATGAACATATGTATTTCTTGAAGGGATCGATCCTTAGTCACATTGATCCAAATGTTTGATTGTGTTCTGGGTTTTACGCATAAATCTTTGCCCACGCAACATTCGGCATTATCGCGTTCTTCTTGAGCTTCAAACTTTTTTTGCCAGCATTCTTCCCATTTACGCAAGCGTTCCTTTTCTTCTGCTTCGCGTTGTGCTTTTCCTGCTTGGTCCATCCATGTTTTCTCCACAGACCGATGAAGTTTCTTTCCAGTGCGCTTCTTTTTTCCAGCTTGCATTCCCGACGTTTATCTTTTCCCAACACGGCTCGCTAATTGTTTCCTCCGGCCGTTTTAATTGCAGGAAAGTTTCTCCTTTAATAGTCGGTAATATCTTTCTCGTGATATTATTCAGATTAAAGAAGGCGTGAACGAATATCGCTTCCCATTGGAGGGCTATTAATGTATTTTCGGTTAGAATCCTGAGTAATATGTATGGAAAGATTAACTGAAAAGGAAAATATAAAACCAATAAAAAAAAAAAAAAAAAAAATAATAAAAGTATGGGTAGCTTAACTCACAAATGGTATATCATTGAATCATAGAAAAGTGATAGGAAGTCATAAAAATATTTTTTGATTACCGAGGAGAAGTAGTGGTTGCTCAGGTTCTGATTGTGTGCTTCGTTATTTGTTATGCTTATCATGACTACGGACAATTTTGTTCCATGTGTGTTTGAGTTAGGAAATACGGATAGTTTTCCAAGGTTAGGTGTTGAAACAAAAGCGATTAGTTATTGAGAAACAATTTCATTTTCATCGATTGTTCCCACAAGGCATGTGTTCAGATTCTTTGATTTTATTCAACGAGTTATTTTATATCGCACGTATTCGTCTTAAGGAAAGCGTTAAAGTTCTATGAAACAAAATTTAATTTCTTGTAATTTCTCGAATAAATTAATAAATTTAAATAATAATCTGTTTCAAATAACGATCCTTAATAACCACTTATATGAATTTTATATGACGTTAATACTTACATAAATAAAATAAAATCATCCGCCTTATTCGCTTGGTACATTATTCTCTTTACTTTCTAAGTATTAAGAAGAAGTTTCTTCTGTTTTTCAAGAGAAGAAAAGTTTCTTTTCATTTCTGTTAACCACAGGTGCAATTGTATTCCTTTACAGGACATCCACATTTTTTCACGGTCTCCTTGCTAAGCAAATCACCGTATGGTTTGGGTCCTGTCGATAGGGAGGAAGCACCGCAACAAGGTGAACAAGGAGCTGGCTTTGCACACGGGCTACATTTCCCTCCTGCGGCTGCTTGTTGACGAGCAGTGGCGCGAAAACTAGATATTGGCTCGGAACAACAACACGGGGAAGCTACTTGATCTTTCCGTCGGGCTTTCGGCGAACATGGACATTGTTTCCTAGAAAGAGATAAAAGAAGCTCGTATATTATTTAGTAAAAGATGATCGAAGAATTTGCAGTAATTATGCGGAGTTTCGATGTTTCGAATTGTATTTATTGGAGGAGAAAAATAGTGTAAAAGTTTATTTTGAATTTCTCTTGAATTTATATCACGTTTGAAAAAGTATATTGATTTTTAGTTGGTTTTTGTTAGTTTATTCAAATTACTGGAAAATAGATCTATTTTCTTATTGCTGCAGTCCCATTAAATAAATGAATAAATGTTGTGAGAAAGATCTTCCTTTTATAACGGACATCAAAGATAAAGTAATGGCACTGGAATGAAACAGAATGCACTCAGGCGTGACTAAAGTCTAGGCAAACTGATCTAGCTGAATTGCTTTCGCTTTCGAACGCGTCCAATTCGAACAAACGAACCTTTCTCTGCTCTAGTTTTAGCTCATCCTTCTGTTAGTCACGAATGATTAAAGCTTCTCATCTGCCTATAGCGCAGAAAAAATTTAACATCTAAAAAGTTAGATTATATTTTAGTAATATGAGACAGTGTAACAAATTAAGAAGAAAAGAAAAATAGTTTTTTTAAAGTAGAGATTTTGTAAAAATTCAGAATGCTAAAACGTAAAAATCCGGGATATTAAAGAGAGGAAATGACTACGCACGAATGATCAAACTGGTTGCACAACTGTTCATTTAACTCTTAGATTATTAGATCATTGAACCTAATCCTGTTCAAAAAGGATGCAAAACGAGAAAAACGAGTACCCTGAGGATGGTTGACGCGAGGCGCAGCACGGTCGTGGACCATAATCAGGAGGTTTAGGTAAGGGGGGGCACGAAGACGTCTGAACGATCGGTGTGGCACAACAGGTTCTTCCTGTAGACTCTCCACTACCATCGATACATTTCTTCGTACAGGTACACGTCAATGGAGCTGGTGTATAGCATTCAGAGGGTATCTTCTTGCACTGAAAAACAGGACTGTCGTCTGCCCCTTTAAACAGATACGGTTTCCTATTGTGTGGTATTTGAAACTGGGTGATGATCTTCTTGCCGAAACAGGAAGCTCTTATGTAGACTGTCACAGATCCAACGCATTGTCCTGTTGCCGTAGTAATTTTAAACGTGTCCTTGATCGTTTGACAAGGATTCGGTATTTTGAAGACCTGTTGGCTCAATACGGCGTTTATTATTGCCTTTGCCTCGATTTGATGACAGCCAACCAGCATCACATCTGGTAGCACTCCAGGTGGTAGTTTCTTATAGACAGATAGTTTTATGGGGAATGTGGTTAAGGGTCTCTGGAGAACGATCGATGGCAACGCGAATAAACAAGATTTGCCTTTCTTGAAAACCTGCGTGTCGCCTTCGGTGCAACCGCAGCCATCCGTCAGAGCTTCTTGGCAAATGTCGACTGGTGGCAGGCTGAGGATCTGCCGATTTATTTATGAAAATATGTTTAGTATAGGTTCGACAGGTTTTTTGAATTAAAACAGAATTTTTAACGGATTTGTACTTCTTAACGAAATTGCTGGAATTGAATATTTTATTTTATAACGATAAAGCGAAAAGCCGATTGAAAAATTGTTTACCTATTAAAAAAATATATAGAAACATGTTTACATGTGTAAAGATTGTGACTGGTGAAAATTTGTTTAGTCAATGATCTATTTGGGGATTTAATAAAATGCTAAATTACCTGAAAGGAGACACAGGTACATGCAGGTAATAGATCGTCCTGCATTGCCCTTATCACTGGGATTTTAACCTTTTCGACTAGAAACTCGATCAAGAAAAGTTCCTGTTCATCCGCCATTTTTTGAACACGATATAATATTATGAAGTTCCGAATACGCTTCCCATAATTTTAGCTTTTGATTATTAGAATATTTTAGAAAATTTGTCTGTTAACCCTCAATTTTGATATTGCCATCAAGTCGGACGGTTTCGGAAATTTTGAGATTCGAAAACCATCCAGGGGGCGCTCCGCAGTATAATTCAAAATGCCCATTCATCTACGAATTTGGGAATAAATTGCGTCTCTCATTTGTATTATTTTACTTCGGTGGATTGTATAATTTTTAAATAGATAAAAGATATAATTTGCCCTACTAATTCGAGTAAAATAATCCTCAAGCAAAAGTAGACTTCAAAACCTCAAACAAATTTTAAAATACTCCACGAAGTAAATACTCAATCAGATCTAAGAATAAAAGATTAATTCAACTTCGTAGTGAAGAATAAGTTTAATAACAATCCGTATAAACGCAAAATGCAACATATACAACAATAAAATCAGTATTCTTGCATTTATAATCCAAAAAACGGTATCTAAAAAAGATCCAATCTATCCAATTCATTTCTTTTTCTTTTTCTTTGCATGTGTCTTTTTGTGCACCTTATCATCAGTCTGCATCTCTCTGGTCTCGCATCGGATAGGAGGTCCCTTTTCGGGACCTTTCGGTGTTTTCATTTCCAACTGTATATCGGACTTTTCTCCAGCTCCGACAATCCCTTTTTTCCCAATTCTGAGGACGAACACGTCATGGTCGGGATCGGTATCTGGTGTAGCTTCGGACTCGGGTGCCACGGTGACTGTCGGTTTTTTGTCCTGACCCGTGTCCAGGATCCCGGACACTTTCAGAACCACAGCTTTTCCACACGGTTGCACCGGTCCACGGCTCGATTGTATCAGACCGGCCTGCTTGTGCACATCGGAACAAATATTCGGTTTCGACATCGTCACCGGAGTTACTTCGCTGATCTGTTTGCAACTAACGTTTGGTTTCAACGTGGCTCCGATTGACTGTCCACACGGTGTACAAGGATGTTGTTCCTTGATACAAACACGACAAGGAGGCCCGTCTTTCAATAATTCGTCTTTCGAGTCCCTACAGACGTCCGCAATGTGAGGATCAACGATACGACATTTGTAAGTTGGTGATTTTTCGTTACAGTCGCCGCCTTTGAAGATATAAGACGAGATAGTTCTATCAGGTGGCGCGTCAAATTCGGTGACGATAGTTTGTCCGAATGCAGAAATTCTGACGAACATGCATATATCGCCGATCGTGTTTTCGTTATAAATTACAGGAACTTCTCCCTCGAAGACTTTCGGTGGTGGTGCCATTTTGTGCCAGCATTGCAACATTTCTTTTCGTAGGGCGGCGAAATGTTTGGAAATATCTAGCTGCCCGTTACCTATTAATACATCTGGTTTCACACATTCTGGCATTTTTTTTTCTACGCATAATTTGATGATTAGTTCCAAGTCTTTGTTGACCACAGTGTATTGATCTATGGCGAACATCACGGACCGACCACAGAAGAAATACTCGATGTCGTCTGCAACTCCTGCTTGAGGTTGAAATAACGGGTCCACCGGAGTTATTTCGATACCGTTTTTCCCTGTGAAGTTGAGGAACTCCACGGATATCGTCGTGGGGACGAAGAACATTTGGTTGAGCTTCGCTAAACGTTCGCTGGTAACGTGATGTATGAAGAATTCTAATAAGAAGAGATATTGTTCTTTGCAGTCTGGAGAAACAACATCGCGACTTCCGAACTCTGGTACTGCTGCCGCTTCCGGTTTGTTTTTGCTACTCTCCCTTGAAATTTTTTTCTTCGCACGATGACCACGGTCCGTAGATCGATTCATAGACATCACGATAATCTAAATGGGGAATTAATAGAGCTTACTTGAAGTTTTTGGTGAGTGGAATTACTTGAATTTACACTTCGAATTTTTATGAAATTAGAATTATTAGGTTAGAGCATTTCAATGAAGCTTGCCACGAAAATTAGTCGTAATGGTTTCAGACAAGACGAACAACCTTGAGGAACTGGTTTCGATTTCTTGCTCATAACTCGTTGGAACTTTCGATCGAGACGCGATTTGGCGCCAAGATGATCGGCTGGAAACCGAGAAGCGGAACCGCATTCCCTTGATGAAGTTCCGAGAGTCACGTCGGAACCGATCGGCGACACTGTCATCTTGATGGAATGGTCGTGGTTATCTTCGCTTGCAGACAGACGAACCACAGTTCCCATGGAACCTCAGTGATTCATCGATTCGATAAGTTTGACTGATTTGCAAACTCTGTAATTTTACAAGTAAATTTCACGTAGGAGTTTAATTCTTCTTTCTTTTTTCGAATCCAAAAATGTTCATGGTACGAATAAGTAACTATTTAATTGGTGTTTGCATATGGTGTTGGCATATGAAAATTATAATAGTGTATATAATTTGGGATTTCGAGAGTTTAAATTTAATCAAATATTTTGACTTTTTAAAGTATCATTTCTTTCGCTGTTAATATTTTAATTCCTTATTTTAATTAATATTTTAAAATATTTCATTCTCTTGTTGCAGAAATATAATGAATTTTGTATATTAAAATATCAGAACACTATTTCATGTAAACTTGCAGTAAAATAATTTACACTACCATGATTCTCAATCAGTCCTCCATATGAGAGTTATAGGAAAAAGACATAATAAGTATATTTTTATTGATTTTTTAATTTTAATATCACTTTATTGCCAAAGAGGAAAATTTCGATATAAAGTAGAAAATTAGATAAAAATTCAATTATAGTAACATGGGATTAATCGACTGTTCCCTTTTAAAAAGTCTGACTTATTATGTTCATCATTTACAGTCTCCGCATAATTATGATATAATCATCTTATGGCGGGGTGATCTAGTTTTCAGAGCCAGCACCTCTCGATTATTACATAACTGGGGTTTCGCCAACATTCTTATCCGATGGAGTATTTTACCATGGAAAACCGGCTCCCTCCCATAGATGCGTGGCTAAACAGCTCAAGCCAATAAAAAGGACACTATGTAAGTTTATCGGTTAGAATATCGACTAATCTTGTTCAAATACGATATCATTTTCAACATACGTTATTGTTTGAACGTTATTGAAGAACGAGCATCTTGTTCACCGTTACACCGATTTTCATGAAGATATATCTATATCATAAGAAAATTAGAGAATCTCACGACGAAAACAATTTGTCAAATTTGCCGACTTTTTATATAATAATGCATTTGAATAAGGAACGAAATTCCCAATGGTGGATTCATTGTTTTGCGCTTATTATATAAATTTATAATAATTTTTCTTTCTTCTTCGACCGATTCTTTGTCCTTTTGTCTTATATTAGAATTATGACTGTTATTTATATTTCTATTTAAAACTCTACTTGTGTGGACAATGTCTCCAGATATACCGGTGCTAATTATGTTGACATTTCATGAAACCGTTTTCATAAATTATTGTGAAATTTATTTTGCAAAAGATTGCTAAAAATATATATAGATACATTTTTTATTTGTTAAAGCGTTCTAAATAAACAAAGTTTCAATTATTAGCTCTGATAAGCGTATCCGTTTAAAGTTTAAAGCACGTGACAGTCAAACGAGGAACGTTATATTATGTTTATCGCCAATCGTTCAATGGATCCCCCTCGGCCAGTGGCATTGAAGGCGGTGCCACAATTGAATTAAGACGATCGAATTAGGCGAATGTTCGTGCAATTGTTACAGACGACCCTGTAGCACCCATACAGGAACTGGATACACGCGCTTTAGACCGATATCTTGAAAAAGAGAAAGAAGGGTACGTGGATTCTCCTATAAAGGATAATGGAATCGTTTTCCAAACACTTAGTACGATGCCAAAATGGAAATCTGATTATCAACAGAAACAAAAATGTTAGTACTACGTAATACTATAAAGATTGTGATTAGAGATTCTTTTACTTTAATTATTAATCTTTCCATTACCTATTATATTTGTATATTATTTTGTTGCTAATTTAAAAAAACACTGAATATAGATAAGAATATTTTCATTGCAAATAATTAAACAAGATATTTAAATATTGAATGAAACTAGCATTCCAAATTTAATAGCATTAGATTTAGAACTAATTTTATCGACAGAACGTAAGTAAATGAAAAACAATACCATAGATTCTAATGGTAGTATCTGCCGTTTTCTGTTGGTAATAACGTATAAACGAGTAGATCCTCCGAGTTGTCTGGAATATTAATTGCTCTCCATTTGAAGTAACAGATCGACACATACCGGTCTAGTAATTTCGACCAATCGAATGTCGGCCAGACAAATAATTGAATGTCCCAGAAGCAATCAATGATCTAGCGAATCCTGAACGACACTAATTCGCTAATGAGTCACGAGTGATTTATGACCCAATTTCAGCAAGCCTTCTGATAAAATAGTATTAATTGCTAATCAGCGATTCATGTCACCAGCGAAAATAAACTGTTCGAAGATGAACTTAGTTTCAATCTTAAGAAAAATAAAAAAAAAAGTGTTTTATTTTTAAAGAAATTCTCACTACATTCTTTAATTTGCTAATTCAATAATTTATTACGGTTTAAATATATTTGATTTATAGCTGTGTTTTCGATATTCCCGCGATCAAGACAATATGAATTATGGTATATTCGTGAAAGACGATTGAAATATCTTGAAAAACAGAAAGCAGCCATTGTACCATGTGGAAAAAAAGTAGAAAGACTCGAGTAAGTATTCTTGTTGTTCCACTGACACTGACTGAAAAGAATAGAACAGTACTGCCAACAGGAAGGATGACGAACCGTGTGATTTGTTAAAACCACCAATTTGGTGGAAAGATAAATCCAAAAAATCAAGCAAGTTTCCAGTTGGAGATATAAACGACTATGCGTTCGAAAAATTAAAAGATTTCGATCATGAAAATATGAAATTTAGCGAGAAGCTCGATATGGATTATCCAAAAAAATATATACCAGGCGTAATCCATCGAATACAGGTTACTATTTATAAAAGTTACTATCTATACAGGTTATTATCTATATTAATGTTACTATCTATACATCCAAGGTTTTCTTTGTAGGAAATGATTTTTTAAATTTTCAAGTTTTCAAATATTAAAATTTCTTTTGTGTTTAGCTGTCTAACAGCAACGTTCTCTAAACCAGTATATACTAGAAAAAAAAATGAAAATAATTTGTCTGTGTTATCGTGAGAACAGCAGATCTGTCGAATTAAATATCCGGGATATCGCACTGCGACGCCATAACAATGTTCTTTTCCGTTAAAATCGTCGGTCACATATGAGCTTTATTCGTTTCGCCGCGATAAAAGTTTTATCCTTATCTCGATATTTGCAAGCAACACGAAATGGATCACGGTCGCAACTTCGACTATCGTCGGACTGAAATTTGTTACGCAACTGTCTAATTACCACATTTTTAGTAAAAATTAAAACAAAAACACTAAGATGCAATTTTAAACTATAACAATAAAACATTCGAATCAAATTACTTTGGAATTTTTTTAGGATAAAATAATTGGATTTTGATTTTATTATTATTTATATAAAATAACATACCCGCGATGCTACAAAATCATTTTGAATGGAACATCTTTGGAATATTTTTATGATAAAAAGATTAAATTTTAAAGACATTTCGTGATAAACAGCTGCGTAGTATTTGTCCATCTCATTGATGCAATAGCGTTACAGTGTGTGCACAAGGTGTTACATGTATTTTTCACACGATATTATATCATGACTGCGCGATTACGCGTTGAAAAATATGCGTGACAGACGCGAAATGCAAATGCATATCTTGTTAGCATTTACGTGTCTTGCACCTCTTTCGACTGATCGCTTTCAGTTGGCGCGGATAAAAGACGAATGATTAAATTTTGAACAGAATCCAGAAGACACGACTATGAAGGACACTCTTGATCGTGCAGATGCTTTTGAACTCGTTCTAGAAAGAAACAAAACTTTGCCAGCGGAACCTGTTGACATAAATGTTTGTTATTCTGAAAGACGTACGTGATCTTTTACCTTTTAATTCTTTTGGAAATCTGCTACGAGATTTTACATTTCATATGATTCTTATTTAAATAACATAAAGTGACCTCTTACATTTTTTCAATTTTTTAAGTATTATAATGGGTATTTTTATCTTCTTTAAAGTTATTTGGATTTTTCTTTACCGTTTTTTGAATGCTATAGAAAAAAATGATAGAAATTTTACCGTCTTTTCTATTTCTGTAGTTGATAATGAATTTAAGATTGTAATTTAATAAATAGTTTTAAAATTTTTTTTTTCTAGCGCCGATACTGGATTGTTATGACGTAGAAAAGGATGTAGAAGGTGATAGTGATAAACGATGGCAGCCTGTTCATGAAACTTTAGAACTTCCAAAAACGAAGTTTGAAAGAGACCATGTACTACGAGAATTAACCAGGCCGTTTTTACACGATTTGCATACGTGGTACTCGAAGAATAAACCGACAAAGTTAATCATCCCCCTTAGACATTCTGGAAAAAGACCAATGCCCGAATGGCGCTTTTCTCATCTGTAAATTGATTAAAATTAATAAAATTATTTCGATAAAAGTTTATTACAAAATCCAAGCTAAATCTGTAAAGTTATTATACAGAATGGTCTTACACGATATAACCTATGTTATTCATAAATAGGTTAGAATCATACACAGGTTAAACTAAAATGAAGTGTTATCGGCTCATAGTAAATCAACGACGACGTAATTGTGAAATGTGTTGCACAGATGTTTCACAATTTTTAGTTCTTAGTAGAAAACGTCAATAGTTAATTGGAATAAGACAAATACACATATTTTCATTTTTCGATTAAGTTTGCTGATACATGATGTATTAGTATACTACCTTGCTTAGTTACAATGTCGTATTTTATTTTTTATGAAAAAAATTGAAATTGTATTTCTTTTTTGTGCCATTTTGATTCTTCTTTATCCAAGTTAAAATATTTAATCTTTATTATTTCCTAACAGTTTATTACTACATTACTTAAGGGGTCAAAAAAACTAGGAACTAAATATTTCAATATATCTTGAAAAATCAAAAGCTATGTACAAGGTAAAATATTATCAAGCTAATTTACTAAACGTAACAACCGATAAATACGTGCACATTATACAGGATTGATTTAAACGTTACTGTTAGACTACGCCATGAACGGCCAAGATACGGTTATATTTCTATTTTACATGATGCTTGCAAATTCCACAAACACGGCGATTATCCTCACAACGAAAACTGCGTTGTTATACTTTCTCGATATTTTGTTCTACGATTTATTAAATTTTCTATATTATATATCTTAATTTAATTTTTTCCCCCAACAATTATTAACAACAAAACATTAAGGAATCAATAAAATTTAAAACAAAACTTTTATTCAAATAAATTTTTCAAGATTGCATGAATACAAATGAATGACAGGTTGCGACATTTCGCATGGATTGCATTCACATTTCATCGAGCAGACTCTTCTCGATTATCAATGAATCGTAGCCACGCTCAATTGTGTATACGATAATGAATTGCGCGATCAGATTGTTCCGATGAAAATTACGTTCAATACCTCTTTTCCTCCTTATCAAATGTTTCAACCATACCCGTTTACTCAATATCGTCTATGTTTTCTGAAGATAAGAACAAAACTTTCGTAATACGATGCAATATGTTCATAATTGTAATGTTATTTTACATCAGTGTGATATAGAAGATAAATGTTAAAAAATGTTAATGAAAATGTTTTTAATATAGGAATTGCGTAATACTGATTAATATCATGTATTACTAACGGTAACGGTTAAAAGATTTGATTGGTTATAGACGGAATTGATTGACATTTTGATCGTTTAAATCGCATCGCTTTATTTGCCTGTATATCTGTACGTTACTGCAGACACCGCCGGCCAGGATTTCATCATGCAATCCTTACCACGTGTTCGGCAAGCTAACTGAACACAAAAACCACACCTCTAATTGCAAATATTAATCTAGATAGATAAATTATTTCAAGCCACAGATAAGTCGATTAAATAAAAAGATCAAAAATAATATTTTTTTAGATGACGAAAAAATAATATGTCTCGATATAGAAAATTTGAAATAATAACAATATAAAAATTTCATACTTATTATTAATCTTCAGCCACTCTCTTTTTACTAACATTGAACTTCGATACCAGAAAAAGAGAATTAATTGCAATATTTGTGTAGTTAATTATTTTAGTATGATTTTAAAGATTATGGATAAACCGAAATTGGACTACTGATCACTACATAGTATGTTCGACCTCTAGCGGTTGCCTGATGAAACGCAGTGGACGCTCTTCCGCGGACAAAAACTTTCAGTTTATTCTCGTTTATTCTTGTCTGGACACCACGGCACTCTCCTTCAGTCGGTGTTTCGCGGTAGAATACTGTGGTCGTGTGGCACGCGTACGAGCCACACTCGTAGTGTACACTGTATAGTGTCGTCGTATTCGTATTGCAATAAATTTACTGATCCACCGTACTGAACCGCCGTTTGCCAGAAATGAAGTAACAACATTGGACTACGAGATCCGTCCTTACATACCACGTTTCTTTATACATCTTAAAATCACCGAGTAACTTTTGTGTACCTAACGGTAGGTATGTGTGTACACTCCATTTACATTTGAAACTCATTATTACACTATCGCTCCCTCTATTGCTATTTAAAAGCTAATATACTCGATTTAAATTACAAAACACACGAAGCACGATGATCAAAGTTCTTTTCAATTGATCGATTTCCAAATTAAGCTCCCGCGCGAAAGTATTTAATATTTATGTGGTTGACAATAATTAATCACGATCAGTATGGATTTCATTATAGTGAATCATGATCAAGACAAATTTCATTCCATATTCTGAAATTCATTGGCACGCTCCGAATTGGTTAAGCCATTAAGCAAGAGAGCAAGTTTCGCAAATATAGGTGGTATATTTTCGTACCTAAACCTAAGAAGTCACGTCGATCTGGATAGTAACGACACATTTACAATTCTATTGGTTCTCTTTATATTTCTCTTTGAATTCCCACCCGTCAGCATACGTTTTGGAAGATTTGACGTGCACGTATCGAACCAGCTGCATTCAACTGCTATTTATTGTAAATCCTTAACCTATACTTTTGTATACAGTATACGAAATTCAAAGAAATGAACGGCATTTTAATATCGTGGAATTTTATTTCCTCTTATTTTATATCTTACCTTCCGAGCTCTTTGTGAGTTTTATGTTTGTATAAGCTTATCGATTAAATAATTTTAAATGACTTAAGATTAGACTCAAAGGTTATCGTTAAAAAAGCGCGATTCATCTTAATTCAGGAGACTAAATGTTAGTTTTGCAATAGCAGCTGTTGAACGAAATCTATTCTCGATTACTGATAACATCCTAATGGCAATTTTATGAGTATGGAAACTCTTCTTTTTAATATTACATTAATAAAGTATAATAAAAAATAACATAGAATTTGGAAATTTAAAGAACGATGATTTATAAATATAACGGTTGTTATAATGCATAAGCTATAAACTTTACAAGGTGTTTCATCACTACAGCCACGCCGCTACGAGCACGTGGTGTTAAGTTTGTGTAGACGCGACTTGTATGGCTCGTGATAGCAGTCCCATCGCACGGTAGCTATGTATGATGTAACTTCGAGTCGATATTTCGGACCTGCGCATCGAAACTGCCGTTCTCTGTACAGGCGAATTCGTTCGTTACCCTTTCACTACACGGAAATCGATTTTTCTTCTAACTAATTTACACTTTTTATCGCGACAGTATGTTATTATGCTGTATGCTTATCGATATATAACACGTCAACATCAACCCAATAATTGATGAACCCATTGATATGTGACTCCATAATATGGTTGAAAAATCATCTCTGATTTCCATTTTATCGCTTTGCCATTCGAGAAAACAATGGCTTAAGGAATTGTTTGTAATAAAGGTAACCGTTATGATGAATTGCATCATGTTAACACAGCCAATTGAACAAATTGTTATAGACTCGATTAATTTTTTTTATCAAATATGTAATATTCGAAAAAGTTGGCGACGAATTGGAACAATCGTTTGTATAAATAGACAGATAAAAGAGTATTGTTATTATAATTATATTTATGATTAATTTTTTAAATATATATTCAAATCATCTATCAGAAAGCGAATTCATTATAGCTAATGCATTTTTATTCTAGATTTTATGTTCTTTCATTGACTAGTTTTTATGATAATATTCTGCAATCTACATATGTACGTACATTGTGTACATCAATGGATAATTTTCGCGACCATTTTGAATATATTTGCCACATACCAACATTTTTATATTTTTTGTCAATTAAATGAAATCTTACTTATTATTCAAATTGTAACTTTTCAGTATATCTATAGTATAACTAACAAAGAACATAAAAGAATTGTAAATTTTTCAATTTTTTACGTTACCTATTATAGCACTGCCAAATAAAATGGGTTGCACCAGAAGGGGACAGAGACATATTTCTGGGAACGTAAGGAGAGTCTGGCCAATCCTGTTTCAAAATAGCATGAAAGGGATTTAGTCGACCTTGTCCATGCAACAATAAGTTCTTGGAACGAAAGGTATTTGGCTTTCTTAACATTTAGCCAATCGAATAGGGAGATCTCCCCTGTGTGAAGGACATCGCTGCGTGACCGAACAGGGAAATATCCCTCTTTGACTTTAGCAACGCGTTTTTTCTTTTTTTTTTCTTTTTGTTTTTGTTGTTATTATCAGTTATTGTTTAGCTGGAATTGTTCCCAATTAATTGCGCCACTTTTTCTGCTTTTATAAACTACAGTATATAATAAAATATACCAATTTAGTGGTGTTAAAATTAATTGAAAAGTTACACTATCAGTCATTGTAAAAAAATATTAAAATGCATTATGAATTTTTAATTTCACGTTCAAGTCGTGTTATTTATCTTTAGTCATCTTTAATGTTTTTAATTTTTATCATCTTTTTATACTTTTAATATATACTTTTAATTTGGTGTTTTGTATAAACAATATGTGAAGTCTCTAAACAAAATCATTACCGCAAAATATAATTGATCACTCGAGTAATTTTTAGACTTCTTTGTATTTTAAGTAGTGAACAGTAGTCCTCAATACTTGGAAAAATGGGCGGTAGACAGCGTATAAGTTGGCTTGTCCGAGCGCGGTGGGCAGCCTATAGATCGGCTTGTCCGAGTGCAGTGAACAGCGTATAGCTCGCTGTGGCGCACGCGGTTGGCTAAGTGTTAATAATAATTTCCTTGAATTGTAATAGAAGTTTCAGAGGTTCGGTACAATTTTATTCGAAAGAAAGATGTAGTAGAAAAGTAAATCTGAAAAAATAAAATTTCTAGGAATAATTCCAAAGTATGTATCCAAATACATAAATGTAATACTAGCATTAAGCTCCTTGAACTCGAAAGGAAACCGGTCGAAGGCGAAGTTATTCAAGAATCTTTATGTAGTATGAATAATTTTATTGACCTTGTAGTTCCGTACCAACTTTATCATACATATGTATCTATCTAACATGTAACTGTAACGAGATTGACTTTCCTTGTTACATATCTATAGTAAATATGGTGAATCAAGGTGAATCACTTAAACTGAAATATTTCCAGATAAGGATAGAATAGTTGCAAGAGGGACATGTTTCTTATTATTAGTTTCCTATCGGTGGGTGCGTAAAAGTCATGTAGAGGTAAACTTTGTTTTTTGAACAGAATTATATATTTTTTAGTACATTAATCGATGTAGATCCAGATTCTCTATAGGAGATTAATAGCTTACCTATGTCGAAAAATTGTAAAACTTATCGTATGAAAGACAAGGAAAATAAATATAAAAGTAGTACCTTACGTCTTTCCTTGTCTTTCATATGATAATTTTTTTTTATTTTTTTTTTTTTTTTTATTTGGAAGAATTTTACAATCAACTCTCATTGAGAATTATAAGCAAGATATGATAAGGTATGTGAAAAAATTGTCAGTAGAATTTTCTTTTAAGGGAATACATAACGTCACATTATTTACCATATTACCACTCTACTGCTACGATGCTTGTGTTACGTGACATAAGCTTCGTCCAATAACAACCGTTATTTATTTTCCCACCTCCATCTGCATAAAGTACGACTCATGACGTCACTGTCCATTGACTTTTACGTCTCTTTTTTTTTTTTTTGTCAATTCGATAATGTTACAGCGATGATAACTTAATTTGTTTTAATGTTCCGTCGTAAAATTCGGATTTTACATAGTACCTATCATACACATATTTAGTATCTATTATACGCGTATTGCCGTATGAAGCTGGCCTAAGGTTGCGATTTATTCGACCAATTATTGTTAGATGCCAACGGTCTAAAGATAGGATGAATAAAATCGACCACCCGCAGTGATGAATTGTTCTATTCGAAATGCTTTCTTCTCCTTCATTGCTCTTGAAAGGATCAATTCTGCGAACCGGTCATAGAGACAAACCTTGACATCTACACAACGAACTAGAAAACGTAGTCTCGAGGTGACCCAGTTTTCAAATGCGTTCAGCAATTTCGATGTACGTAACTATACTATCGAAACAGGTGTCTTTCAGTAATACAACGATGCTATTGAAATATAATAATTAATGAAATAAACACGAAAAAGAATTTTAAACGTTACAGTACAAAATTTGTTAAATAATATTTCCCTCTCATATAATATGTATTTTATTCACGTTACAAGTAATTATCGAGTCGTTCTTCATAATTCATTTAAGATTTATTATAATATTGCAAATCGCAAAATTTTTGGTCTAAATGTGTCTTTCCGAGAGTATTTTGAGTCGCTAAAATAAAAAATCAGGCTCATTTTTCACGATAATGAACGGTTTTAAAAATTCGTCCTCATGAACATTTGACAAAGATCTTAACATTAGGAATCCGCGTGAAAAACACGTTTTTCGTTCCACATTTTTAGCTTCAGTAACCTTGAAAATCCATATGAAACGTCATTCTAACCGAATATTTTGCGGTACGGATACTATAGTAGAGCCTTTGTTTGTTTCAGATAAGTCTCGTATGACGTTTAATTTCTTTCTTTCCGTTCTTGTTATTGTCAATCTCGTAGTAATTGCTAAATAAATGCTAGAAGATCATAACTTTATAACTTTATATTGGAAGTACTAGTAGTTCTGAAAAATTGCTGCATCGTGTTTTCACGAAAGAAAAACAAACGTGTAAAAATACATACAGCATAGTAGATAATAGTTAGAAGTTACATGGAAGTAAACATTCTGAGGATGATTCTTTTGCTTATTTGGCTAATCCTATGCGTGAGTGAGGGCGAAGATTCTCTAAAACTAAACACTAACTCTAAATAATTCTTTAAAACTAAGCAAAATCTAAAACGAGAACTTTATTCGTCGACCCGCTCTCCAAATATAGACTGGACCTTTCAAAGGTAAAAAATCGTTGATTTATTTATACAATGATTATAGAGAAGAATACATAAAATGCCAATCATTCCGATAAGTTTATAAATTTCTGATCATTCGATCAATACTTGCAACATTTATTAAATTTTGCAAACAACTATTACAGGTTGCTGAATGACATGGCTAAAAGAAATTTGCAAGTAAACATTGTCGGCGTATAATTTGTTGAAACCGTGAATCATACGTAGTTACTAGCGTTTTGAAATTAAACAGGAGATATGAATAATTATACGGTATTACTAATAGATAAAAATATTTTCATTGACTAGTTTCTATCTTTACATGATCCTTTTGTCATCTTCTAAAATTGCATTATATCTCAAATACTTGATAATAGAAATCTGAGATTTGCATTTTGTTTAATGAAGTGATTTAAAAGATAGTACAGATTCGATCACTTGGATTGATTTCATTTGTTACGTTCATTTAACATTTAACATACAATTAAGCCAAAATGAATCGCGATTAATTATCTAAAGTTTAACATATGGAACTCTATTTAATTCCAGAAGCGAACAAGTATATTCACGTAGAATATGTTTTTCACTAAGTGCATAGATCCATGGCGGCGAAGTTCAACAAAACAGTTATATCTTTATACAACTATGACGACAAAGAACTATCGTACCATAAATCATTGTAAATATTATCGTTGCGACTTGATTTGACGGAGTAGGAGTGAAGCATGGGGTCACTAACATTAACCTTATCTTTTTATTTACATGCATTATAGATACGAATCAGACAAAGTTCCTTTTTCGTGATTTTCCATTCCACGTGATTTCTATCTTCTACGGCGAATCTATTTCCGAAACATTTCTTTCTTTTGCTTTCTTTATACACATACATGGTTAATCAGTAATCCGATAATAACATTAACTATAAAATTGACCACAATAAACGAAAGGTTAACTCTGAAAGTTGAACGACCTAATTTTCCATGTAACACTCGCTCCCGTAATTGTCGCCTTAACAAGGATAGATTAAAGATTAATTAATTTCAATGCGAATAGCTAGGACTGTCGGTACAATTAATATCATAGCTCTCTTATCTGATTTTACGTCATTCGTTGTCAGTACACTTGTTAAAACATTATAAAAATGAGGAACAAACTGTTAGGGAGGGAAAAACTGCGACAGGTGATCTGGAAATGCACTATCGAGTTTAAGTGCACGGTAATTACATAATATTTCTTTCATTTCGTCTATTCACACAAGTGTGCAATTTCTATTCGACGAAATAGCGATGACTGCATCGTAACCGCAACTAGTTTCCTGCATAAGTGACAACAAATTGTCGTGTTATATTTATTTTGTTCTCTTATCGGATGGTGTCACTTTATCGTGTAATAACGCTTAAGCTATAATCTTATATTCAACATTGCAGGATTTGCTATAGATATTGATTATCGTACACCATATAAATGAAACCAAAATATTCTCGCATAATTGCCGTGACCCGAACCTATCAGCACAAAAATTCCAATTACATTCTCAAAAGGAATTCTGTGATTTTATTCATTTTAATCATTTCCCTATTCAACAGATGAATAAAAAACGTAACATTCGCTATGAATATGAATTATTATATAACATATAAAAAGAGTAATCGAGGTATATGATCGAAAAATTCATTTATAAAAGAAATTAATTAAATTTCCAATTTTAAATAGTGGAACATACTTGAGAAATTCTAACGTATAAAAATAGCAATCAAAATATAGAATCAAGAGATTTATAAAAAATAAAATAAATTTCTAATTTTAAATACTAGGATGTACCTGGTGGACATTTTTCAACGCCATGTTTCAATTACTCTTATAACCTTAAACTATGAAATTGTATAATATTGTGCAGCCGAATGCTTTTAGTCATCTTTCTGTAACTTGAAAAACTCTTTCATTCCGACGCAGCTCTTAATCGTAGACAAATGATTTTTGTTAGAGATTCAAGCAGTGTACTGTATTTTAATTAGCACCTCTGCGACGGCGCGATTGTGATACCGTATTGTCAATGTGGCGCCTCGTAAGGCGTCTTTGGATGCAGCCGCACAACCGTATACCTAGAACCTCTAACCACGTGTATAACAATTTTCGCAACGTCATGCCGATTATCCTGTTCCGTAAGTTACAATTTTCTCTTCTCTTGTTTTCCGAGAATCGTCGACGCGTAAAATGAAATTTACATAAATTAGGGTTTGTTATCGCCACGAGGAAAAATTACATGTACAAATGAAACACTTCCAAATTTAAGACATACATTTGAAGCCAATATTTCAAGCATAAAGTGATTTGCACTTCCCACGTAATAGCGATATCTAATTTTTGGCACAATGCAACGTCATTTTTTTAAATGCATCGAGAATAAAAATATAAAAAAAAAAGGGGGGGGATTAAATTATTAAACACAGTAAACACTTGAATGGTTACTCCGTGTAATAAAAGAGTATGTACTACTGACATATAAACAGTCTCGGAATATAAATGTGCAATTTACGCGCAATTTGACCAGATGTCGTGAGTCAAAGTTGTTCTACCGGTTTCTCGGTTATCTTGCAATGAATGATCAATGGCGAATGAGATTTCAATCTATGTTGCGTTGACAATGAGTAGCACGAATGTGTACATTGTTAAAATTAATGTGACATTACTGTATACCAATTCGAAATATTTCTTTTCTTTCTTAATATATACATATGTACCTAATTTAGTATTTATTGGAATCTCTTTATGTCTCGGATTACTTTGAAACCTTACGATATTATATATATAAATTGTTTAATTACATATATAATAATAAAATATTATATATAAATTAAATAACATATGTATACTCACAATATATATATTCAAATATATGTACAAATATATTTACAAATGCAAAATTATTTTTTTACCGAATCTACGGTAAAAATTATTATAGAATCGCGAGTACTCATATATATATATATATTAGTACCTCTCTTCTACCATCTCCTTCTAACGCCCCCTTCTTCTCACCACAGCCTTTTCTTGTGTAAGCCTAGATTTTATGATTTTATTATACAAAGCCTGGAACTTGGTCCCGTAGTCGTCTTTTTTCACCATTATATATATATATATAATGTATAATTTAATATTTATATTAATGTTTTAAGTAAAATAATTTTAAAAGAATTATTTAGATTGATAATTTATTGATATATTTATGTTAGTGTTTAAAGTAAAATATTTTTTAAAGAATTATTTATATTTATAATTTATTATTATTATATTTATATGAATGTTTTAGAAAAAATATTTTTTTAAGAATTGTTATTATATTCAAATATATGTACGAATGCAAAATTCTTTTTTTTCGAATCTAGAGTAAAAATTCTTATAGAATCACGAATACTCATATACTCATATATATATATATATATTAGTACCGCTCTTCTACCATCTACTTCTAACGCCCCTTCTTCTCACCACAGCCTTTTCTTGTGTAAGTCTAGATTTTATGATTTTATTACACAAAGCCTTTTTCACCATTATATATATATATATACATTATTACAAGTATTAAAATAAACTTACAATATTCTAAAAATAGCAGGGATCTCAAAAGTTTCCAAATGCTCGAATATTATTTTCTAAAATAATATTAAATATATATTAAATATATATATACTATTACAAGTATTAAAATTAACTTACAATATTCTAAAAATAGCAGGGATCTCAAAAGTTTCCAAATGCTCGAATATAATTTTCTAAAATAATATTAAATATATATTAAATATATATATACTATTACAAGTATTAAAATTAACTTGCAATATTCTAAAAATAGCAGGGATCTCAAAAGTTTTCAAATGCTCGAATATTATTTTCTAAAATAATATTAAATATATATATATATATGCTATTACAAGTATTAATATAAACTTGGAATATTCTAAAAATAGCAGGGATCTTGAAATTTTCCAAATGTTCGAATATTATTGAGGAGCCTTAATCCTGTACCTCAATTAAAGTTTTAAGTAGACTCTGTGTCTTAACGGCTTTGGAACACATTATCTTTGAACCCTTGTAAACCCCTTTCTAAACCAACTTACTTATTTCTTTGTTGCAGTGTTCATTATTTGTCCATTTCTATTTCTTGTTTGTCATACTAAGCTGCTTTATAGGTCATAAAATCTCGATTTAAATGAAACTTGAAGTAATTTATTCATACACTCACAATATATATATATATATATATATGTACAAATATATGTACAAATGCAAAATTATCTTTTTGTCGAATCACGAATGCTCATATATTTATTATAGAATCGTAAATACGGTATGACTCAGGGATTTAGGTGATGGTTCTCAATTATTTTTGGACTCGACGCGCGCCTCCGTTAGTGGTCACCGTATTGCAAATTGCCAACGGTTCTATATTTTTGAGGACAATGTCCGGTGCTACGTCAAGGATGATCGATAAATGCTATTCTCAATGATACACTTTTCTACGGTTTCACTCGTCAGCACTCTGTCCTGATGCATTTCACTTGCAAATGTCACTACGTACCAACAATTTGCTTTTCTTTAGTATTATTCATCTTAGAGTCATGGAGAGACCTGTAAATGTTATATCATAATTATAGAAGAGGAATTTTGAAATAAACAACATTGCGTAAAATTAGACCGAAATAAACGTTTAAGATTACTTAATAGCTATTCTGATATTTGGGACTTTTAGTTAATTTCTTATATTATTATTTATTATTATAATTTATAATTGCAATTGTAATTGGAAAAAAAGTGAATAAGCTTTTATTTTTCGGAGAAATAATCTTATATATTTGAAGATACTTAAACATCGTAAAGTAAGACATAGTACAAATATAATATATCATTAAGATTCTAGTAGAAAAAAATTAAGCAATTTACTTTAGCAGAAACAGTCTTTATTCAATTTCTAAGAAAGAATTTGTATGTTACGATAGTATTAGCGAATAAATGGCCTTTTAAAGCAACATAATTATACACGTTTAAACCATTCAATTATGATGCATTCAAAAAATTCAACTGAATAGGTTTGAACGATCAGTATTACTCAATTTATTTCGTCATGAGAAAATACTGCTTATGCTTAAAAACTCGTTATTTTGTTTTACACGACTCTGTTAAAAGATTCTTTGTGCCATAGATTACTTATGTAGAGAACATTTTGGTCAATCATCGCCAAACAACATTATCTAGCTTGATTAATCTACCGATTATATGTATTTTAATTCGCACGTACTTATATCAATATGTACGATAATTTGAAATATTTCGAAAGTTTGGAGTTCTTAATTTTAAAGCGATTGAAGGCTTAAAAAGCCTAATTTCAAAATTATTAAAGATTCGAAAAGATTCCACAAGGAATTTTAGGACAGACGTCCTAAACATTTTCTAAGATTTCGAAGCAATTTAGGATTTAAAGATGTCCATAGGTTCCAGAATTTTGAATAATAAACTTTAAAGCCGTTGCGAATTCAAAAAAATTTATATTCTAATGGTTCTCGAAATAATCTCTAAAATATATTTGAAATATTCCAAATAAAAATAATAGAAATTCTAACAGTTTGCAGATGCTCCGAAATTATTGAGGATATATAATCCTTAATCTCAATAAAAGTTCTACGACTTTAAGACTTTGCCCTATCTATTATCTTTGAATCCTTGTCAACCTTTTGTTATCTATAAACCTTAAATTTCACAAGAACCTTGCAATTGCCCGAGGTTTAACAGCTCTTGAAATCTTTCACTTCTGTAGAATTTTTAATTTACTTTTAGTATAGTGATATGATAGTAAAGTAATATACTCTTAGTATATACTCATATTAAATACTATATACATTTATATTTTATTATTATTAAAAGTTTATTATAAGAATATTTGCTAGTTTAGTTTAAATTCTTATGATATCACGAAGACAATTGTTGACATTATATCAGGTAACATTCACGCGTTTATGTTAATTTTCCAATGCCAGCCACCCACAGTAATGCATTTCCGCGTATTTACACCATTAATACACTTGGAAAGGCAAGGCCGAGGTCTTGAAAATAAATACTGTTTCTACGTAATATTTTACGTAATAATACTTCGATTCTACGTAAATCAACTCATGTTAGAGTTGCAATATGATAAAAATAATTTCATAGCAATTTATAATCTCCCTTGTTTAAACACGGAAAAAGCGGATTTTTCCTCTGTTCGACGGGCACTGGTAGCGGACGCACATCTATTATTAATGAAACTATTTTTATATGTTTTATACTGCATTAATTTTGTCACACCATTGTAGTAACGATGGTAATAATAAAAAATTTGTAACTATTGACATTTGTTCAAATTATGTATTTCTACTAATGTTGGCGCGCCGATCACCGATGACCTCCGTGGCATTCAACGTGTTAATTTCAATCAGGTGCCACAAACTTCGTATGTAACGATTTACAAAGAGAAACAAATGTGTGTTCTATACCAGATATTTAACTTTTACGATATCAGTAGCTCTTCAAATATTGTCAACGATTATTCTGCTGATAAAGTCTTATTTCGAGCTAGACTTATATTAGCGTATACTGAGATTGGACTTCAAAAAGCTTTTACGGAAACACGTTTTTCATTTTATTTGATATAGTAGTACCATATGTACTATAAATGCTATAGTATGATCGCGTTATTTATATATAATTCCTATCAATTGTACTATCAATACCGATCAACGATAATAACATCCTAAAAAAAAAAATAAAGAATTTTATTATTATGATTTAACGAATTAATGATAACAATTTCCATTGGGTCAAAACATATAATCAATTGCACTGTTTTGATGTAAATCGAGTGAAACGCGTGGGCTGTAAAGAAGAAGAAGAATAGCGATAGTGGGTCGCGTATCCATAACTTTGCATTGTAAATCAAATAATAATTAGTTTGTAAACTTATGATAGTAGTATTATTTCACTTTCCATCGTTTAACTCTAATTCACAAGTGTGGAAAATTGTTTGCGCAAATAAATGCGATATATACATTAATTTATTTTAAAACCAGCTTATGTTTTTTGAATTTACACTATTTTAAATTTACACTCGTGATATTGTAATATGTGTTACTGTATGTTAATATCTTTTTATAATATTAATTTCGTTTGTTGCAGATAACGTATAATAATCAAATCAAGATATACACATACAAGCATTCACAATGGTAAGTATCAATGAAAATACATTATTTTATAAAAGAAAATGAGTTGTTATTTAGAATTTTATTATTATTATTATTATAATGATCGTCTTTTACAGGACTACAAAGCGCCAACAGAAATGGACACCTTCCTACCCCAAGATGGGTCCAATGCGAAGGATGGTGTATTATCCAAGTAAGAATTTACTATATATTTACATAGTTTCAACTTATTCACAGATTCAGATTCATTCGCTAAAGAAATCGTATTAACAAAAATGTTAAACAAAGTAGAATTTATTCGTATTTATTGCAGATACAAAGTGCAAGTCGCTCCACGAGATATAGAGGTCGGACAGGGTGATGGAAAAAGCTTCGACCCCTTCAATGAACGAAAAGTTGATAACCCGACGACGTAAGTCGCGATATGGCAATTGATATAAAAATATATAATTGACTGATATTCTTAACTTTTATGTTACATACTCAGGGTTATTATATTATTTGTGATATTTAATAAAAAAGAAGTAATATCTATATTATATAATGTTAAACAGTATGAAAGTTAAATGTCACTGTAAGCAACACATTTATACCAAAATAATTGCAGCAATAATAGTCCGTAATTTCCTTTCAGGGACGGTGACACATTAACGCATTTATTGAAAGCTGCCCTTGGAACGGGTATATTATCCATGCCAATTGCTTTCAAGAATGCCGGACTTATCGTTGGTGTATTTGCCACAGTTCTGGTGGCGTTCGTATGCACACATTGCGCCTATATTTTGGTACATAAATATTCAATGATATTGAACACAATAACCGAAGCAATAAACTAAGTTACGACTCGTTAATATTTTAGGTAAAATGTGCACATGTTCTATATTACAAAACGAGGCGTACGGAAATGAGTTTTGCTGATGTAGCAGAAGTAGCGTTTGCCACGGGACCACAATGGGGGAGAAAATTTTCAAAACCGATCAGGTAAGATATCGTGAAAATAATATACAATATTTATATTTATGAAATAAAGTTTAAAAATATCTAAGGAATCATGTTTTCAATAGGATAATAACCACATAATATATTATTTACAGATACCTTATACAGATCAGTTTATTCGCAACGTATTTTGGTACCTGCAGTGTGTACACAGTTATCGTTGCTGCAAACTTTAATCAGATCATTAAGCATTATCATGCGGAATCGGAATTCAGTCTCCGGTTAATGGCAACCTGTTTACTGATTCCATTGATACTGCTCAGTTGGATACCAAATCTGAAATATCTTGCACCTGTTTCCATGGTAGCCAATATATTCATGGGATCAGGTTTAGGAATAACTTTTTATTACTTAGTTAGGGATATGCCATCTATCAACTCTGTACCTTTATTCGCGTCCATTCAAGACTTCCCACGATTCTTCAGCATTACTATCTTTGCAATGGAAGCAATAGGTATTATTCGACTATTTAAAGGAATATTGATGTTTTACTAAGAGAATGACGTTATAGGAGTTGTAATGCCACTGGAGAATAATATGAAAACACCCCAACATTTTGTCGGAATTTGCGGTGTTCTCAATAAGGGAATGTCCGGGGTTACGTTCATCTACATTTTACTTGGATTCTTGGGATACGTGAGATATCAAGACCAAACTTTAGACAGTATCACATTAAATCTACCAACGGAAGAAGTGTAAGCATCACAATAAGATTAATCCTTTGCGGACGGGTGTCGGCATATAGCCACCCCCGAATCTGGTCACCGTTCCAGATTATTTTGAAGTGGCTGGCGTACGTCTATTTTCCTGGGCGATAATGTAATGCGTATTTACGTATGGGTATAATAAACTAAACAGTATTATGTTTTTGATGAAAGAAAATTATAGATCTTTAGAAATTTTATCTTCCGTTTAACGTAAACTCGCGATGTAAGATGATGGTCGAGTCAAAACGAATTTCATTGGCATTACCAGACGAATCAGCAAACTTTTTATATGTTTTACGTATTTTTTATAATATCTTATACACGATGTCTAAAATATCCAGAAAGGACATGTTCGATAGTGATAGTAGTGATGACGAGTATTATTTTGAACCTGACAAGATAGGAGACGACGATAGTGCTTTAGGCAGTGGAAACGAATTCCGTTCAACAAAGAATCAGCTCAGATGTTTCAATATTTTTAGTAATAGTGACAATGATGATGGACTAAATATTGATGAAAATAATACAAGCCTTGACAATGAATAACGCAAACATTCAACGTGTATATATTCTCAACTGCGCGCGCCAATATCTCTCGTCCACAACGACGCTCGCTCGTCGAGCAGCCCCGTCCGCAAAGGGCTATGTTTTTGAGTAATACTATTGCGTTGACTATATATTATATCTTTCTTCTCTAGAGCGGCTCAAATCGTAAAGATATTAATAGCTCTTGCCGTTTATTGCACATTTGGACTACAGTTTTACGTTTGCCTGGACATTGCATGGAATGGTATAAAAGATCGATTTCAGAAAAAGCCACTGCTAGCAAATTATATTTTAAGAACAGCTATGGTCACAGGAGCAGGTGTGTATTTTAATTTATAGCCAAATTTTCGCTATAAAATTTATTTCAAGTTCATAAATGTAATTTCAGTATCCTAGAAATTTAAGAAATCTGTTTATATGTTTTAGTTTTATTGGCTGTGATCGTACCAACCATCGAACCCTTTATTGGACTAATTGGTGCATTTTGTTTTTCAATATTGGGACTTTTAATTCCTGTATTCGTCGAAACCGTCACTTATTGGGACGTTGGTTTTGGACCCGGAAATTGGGTAGCACTGAAGAACGTAATCATATGTATCATTGGGCTTATGGCTCTAGTATTTGGATCTAGAAGTGCATTAATGCAAATCGCGGAACTTTACAGTTAAGAAAAATTGGTTTCATATGTATAGATTTATAAATATTCCAATATTCCAAACTCTAAAAACGTTTGGAAGCCATTTAACAGGTTTTAATGCAATAAATTTCTGATAATTTAATTATTTTATGATGACAATCAAGAAAATCAAAATAGGATGTAAATTGAAGATATCAATTTATTTTGTAAGATATGTATAATCAGAAGTTTGATAAAATTTATATCAGAAATTTAGATGCAATCATATTATGCTTACAAGACATGCCCTAGTATTTTAGTAAGATAGAATGAATTTTAACCAACGTAACTTTGGTTGTTGTGCAAATGAGAATTCAATGAATCAAAAATGAATTCTTTTAAGAATGAGAAATTGGAAAACTAACAGTTGATATAGTTCAAATAATATCTACGCACAAACAACGTATATTATAAAATGAGTACTATTAGGGGAGGTTATATGAGAAGATTTAATCGTTAATAAGTGACTAATTTGAAAATATATCTAGTAATTTACTCTGTTCCTAAAACATAATATATAGTATATATATTCTATTTAATTCGTGAAGAGACTAGACTGAGAGAAGTTAACAGTATTCATAAGAAATATTTTACATTGGAGCAATACGTTTTAATTAATTTTGATTGATATTATTTATTTATCAAAGTGAAATTTTTTATTTTGTTATAATGATAAATTACGTTTGAACATTTTTTTATATTCTACACATATAACTGTACCCTATTTGAAACATATTATAAAGAATTTTAAAAAATATTAGCTACAATTAAGATCTACAAAAATTGTTAATAGATAGAGAAGTATGTTTACGTGTTGTTAGTCTTATAAATTAACAATCAAATCTTAAAGTATAACCTTCATTTATTTTTTCCTAAATTTAATAACATGTATTATTGTAATAATTCAAACATTTATAAGCAAGCTATAACATGTTTCATGTATGTGATTCACAGTGTAGCAAATGTTTCACTCTACTGTGTTGCATTTAATACAAATGTACATTTAAAAGAAAGCAAAATCCTTCCGAAGCAATTTTTGCTTATCGAACTTGTTATAAATCAATCGATTTTTTATACAGTTGTTGGAAATTTTTACATATTCCTGATGAAAAAGAAATAATGAAGTGATTACAATATTTAAATACAAATCATTTTACAGTATCTTTTGAATTTTTTATTCTACCATGTCATCATACATTTCCTAAGAAATATTTCTGTATAAATAACAATATCATATTATATAATTGGTAATCTGTGTCTTAATATTTAAAGTGAAATGAGAGAATTTTTATCTCACATTTTTATTTTTCTAATGGTGCGTAATTCAAAAGCTTCTCAATTAAATCTACGTGTCCAAGAAGCATTCTACGGCAGCAGTATCGTTTTAAACCCAATGCGTCAAGAGCATCACTGTAACATATATTATATGGTTACATATAGAAGATTGCAGCACATAGACAATATTTTGATATACTCATTATTAACAAAAATAGTTAAAAATCTCATTTCATTCATTAGAATTAGAACAGTGAAGGTTAGAGTTCCTATTAGTGTAAACACAGTATATAAATCACGTTATTTACATTATAGTATATCTAACTTATGTCGTATTTCACTAATTTAATTTGTTTTCACACTTTGATATGACGATGTATATACTTACCCTTCAGTGTATTCTGCCTGTAACAAACCAAGATAAGCTTCCCACTTGTTACCGATCACTTTCCCACACGTAAAACAACGTACAGGTATAATCATCGTGTTTTTAATTTGATTAAGCAGTCGGATTTTTTAGTTTTTTAGTTTCAAAGTGATATTGTCGTTAATAAACGTAAATTTCACTTCCTTAGTAATAGATAGACGTAGCAAAACACACTTTCTCGATTGCTCGATTGCTATGTTCAAATTGCCATACGATTGCAACACTGCAAGTCTAACACTTCAAACAGTGTTGCCAGCACAACTACCTAACCAAAAGTACAGTTAGGTAGATAATCTGAAAAACTAACAATATCGAGGAAAGCCCGGCAAATTTATTACCTGCTATTGTAAAGATTTAAACCAAACTTATATTGCAGTGGGTAGTGTTCATTGTAAACGTCCAGAAATTATACCTGCGTTTACAGTTAAGTTTAAGTATATGAGTCACTGTTTTGTAGTAAACAATGTAACAGAAATAAAATCGTATTTCGAATTCGAAAGTCTCTCTTTAAATGATTCTCATTAACAACGTGTTATATAAATTTAAAAATTATCCAAGAATATTGCAAATAATTTACTCGTACTGATACTAGATGCTTTAAACAAAATTTTATTTAATTTTTAATTTTAATTTTTAATTTTATTTTTTAAAATTTTATTTTAAACATTTTTTTTTTTTTTTTTTTTTAGTTTTCGTTACACTTTTGCTACAAATTCTATATTTCAGTTGTCAGTAGATCTAGTTTTTCTAAAATCATACTTCCCAATTTTCCATGGAAACATAATAATATTTTGTTTATAAAAAGAATAAAAACATAAAATCTATTGATATAGATCGATCATATATATTACAATGTACAATAATTAGTACCCTAGTGTATAATTTTTCCTATTTCGAAATATAATTTGACATATACAGCGTATCGCAACAATCGTGGTATAATCGGCAATAGAGTAATTCTATATGTAAAAAGTCGAAAATATAGAATAGAATTCTTTCATATAATTCTTAGTTTTCAAAAAAATCGAATTTGAAATGAAATCATCTAAAATTAGTACAGTATGACATTTATTAAGAAAATAATACAGAAATAAGAATAAGTCATAAATAGGGATAAGTCATAAATAAGAACAATATATGTAATTAGTAAGAGGGTTCGAAAAGGTAAATATACAGGTACGTGACTCGCGCGCCCGGAGACAAGCTGTGGTAGAGAGACAGCTGCTCCGATCGAAGGGTATGAATAGAGGGGATGGAAGAAAGGGAGGGAGAAAGAGAAAAATAGGAGGCCGGAGTAAAGGGAGAACACCATAAACATACAAGTTTCGGATTGGTCCTGCTTTCTCCTTTGTCTACGGAATGTTATAATACGATCAGGCTGCTTCGAAACGATCACTTCACAGTTGTATTTCGTTGAGTGCGTTTATAGTGCCGTTTTGGAAACCGGAGAGATTGGAATTTTGGCGCCGTACTATCGACGCTATATCAGTGACAGTGTAAGTGGTTATGTTGCCATGCTTACTTGCCATACGCGTTTTATCGTACACGTAGCCGTATTAGATCGTTTTTAGTATCTTTATTGCACAATCGTACGGACTTTTGATCGAAATTGTGTTCAAGAGTGAATACCTCGCATCAGCAATAACGTGGAATCAAGGTTATATCCTGTGCGTCTTTTTCACTCGTATTGTCAAAATCAGCTGCCATTGCTATAGCATGCGATTCTACTTGTTCTTTTCGGTTTTCCTTCTTTTTTCTTGGCTCGAGCTGTGTTCATCGTTCCCGAAATTTCATTCAGGATTTACGATTTGTTGTTATGTTTAGTCGTACTGAGTCATACGCGGCAAGTTGATACCTTCGTTTATAACGAGCAGTATATTTTATATCGAATTTATGCATTACCGATTTGACGAACACAAGCAGATACCGGAGTAAATCTCGAGTAGTGTAAATAAAAATAAATCGGTTTTCTGTAATTTCTAAGTAGATGATAACTTCTTTGGACATATACTTATTTGTTTAATAATTTTTGTCTTTTTGTTTTTAATAGTAATAGAAGATAGTAATGTTTTTAACTTTGAATTTTGTCACATGAGAACAAATGAACTAATTTTTTGACAAAGCATACATAATTATTTGAACTTTATATATATATTATAGTTTATACTATTATTGAATAGTTATTGTTACAAAATGATATTGAATGATAGTTGGAGTAATATGTAAAATAAGTAATTGTAAGTTTATTCTTTATTTCTATTTGTGTATTTATAAAATGTGTTGCAGGCTTTGGAGATTGATGCTATATTGTGCATCTGTGTAACAAGGAAATATAATCACACATAAAGTACATTTGTTCATTCCCGTTGAAAGAAAAATACAAACAATAGAAGTGAGGGTTAAGTGTGGCAGTAAATGCAGTGGTTGAGGAAGAGATGGACCCATCAATGTTTGTTCCATATACTCCTCAAACAAACGGCGTTCCATTGGAATCAAAGCTTGCTACCTACATGGTAATTATTTGCAATTTATTTGAAATATATATATATATATATATATATATATATATATATACACAAGATATCCATTAATAAGTTATAGAAAAGATACACATTAATATAATTTTATTTTATATTTTTGAACAGAATCGTCAAAGTCCAGCGATAACTTTAAATACTACAGTTGTCACAAAACAATTGTCAAACCTTTCTCTGGATTCACAGAAAAAGGTAACTGCCAGTCCAGAATTTGTACCTAGAAGAGCTCTTACTGGTAGCAACAGTAGTTCTCCGAACCTTTTCAATAATTCTTATCACTCACAGGAGAATGTGGGTGGTACTACATATTTCTACCTTGGGAATGCAGCAGCTGATACTGTTGGAACTGAGGAAGGAACAGAAACTGTAAGTAGCTGTTGGAATTCAGAAAAGCTTTTCGTTACTTCTGTTCAATTGATTAACAAATTAATTAATATCTTTTGTGTATAGATTGGAAATCTAGAAGCAGGTCAGATAGGCTATGTCTATCCAGGTACACCTGCGCACCTCCAGCCAGTAAAATCTACAAAACCTGTGTCATCTAATAGTTCTTCAGCTCCCTCAACCCCTCCTCCGCAAGCAAACCCGAGTTTCTTTGTCAGTGAGAGTTTAAGAATGGACATTCTTCAAAAAAATGCTTTAACGTTAACACAACCTGATGTAGTACGATTTCCCGACCTACCAAACGAGGTGGATAATTATCATGAATTGTGTCCATTGGAAGCAATTCACAAACCTGCTTCAGCAATATTGGGATACCAATGTTCGACATACAAAGCTACCAGCATTAAAAGTGGTACACATTATTGTCTGCGACGTATACATGGTAAATATCTCTATATCCTTACGAACTATTTAATACCATGTAAGAGGTACAGAATTGGTAATGAAATAATTATTATATTATAATATAATAATAATCATTGTTTTTAGATTTCAGACTTGCCAATACAAAGTGTATGATGTTGGTAGATATGTGGAAGAGATTATCACATACAAATTTGATTCAGTTAAGAGAAGTTTTTACCACCAAGGCTTTTGGTGACAATTGTGAGTATTAACGTCTTAAAACGAAATTGATAAATGTATTTTTATGAAAATCTTCTTTTATGAAAATGTACTTTTATTATTTCAGCCATAGTATTTGTTTACGATTATCATCCCGGATCGGAAACGTTATTAACTAAACATTTCTCAAGAACCGAATTAAATGGTTATACAGATCCATTTTCTTCGGATCCAAATGCTCCTCGACCTTATAGTCATACCAAGAATACTATTTTGAGGCAACAGCATGGTAGTATGTTACCAGAAAGTGTTATATGGAGCTACATAATTCAACTCACTGCCGCACTTCGTGTTATACACGCTGCTGGTTTGTATCTATCAATTACATTACCTTACATCTTATTTGTTCATTGTCTAGGTAATTAAATAATTTTTTTTATTTTGATGATTTATAGGTTTGGCATATAGATGTTTAGATCCTACAAAAGTGTTACTTACGTCACAAACAAGACTTCGTTTAAGTTGTGCAGCTATATCAGATGTTCTTACTTTCGATGGAAACTCAGCAAATTCACTTTCGCTGATACCACACCATCAGCAAGATGATTTACTGGCCTTAGGAAGGTTGGTGTTGGCATTAGCAAGTCGCAGTCTCATTGCCGTCCATCGCGACAACGTGCAAGCCTGCCTCGAGCTCGTCGCACGTTCCTACTCTGCGGATCTTCGAAACCTTATTCTGTTTGTATACATTTTATCTTTCTCATAGATTCTTTTTACTCATTAACTTCTAATATGATAAAAACAGTACATTTCTTCATCAATTCAACATTTCACTATTTAACTTGATTTATTTATAATCATTTTGAGATAATACCTTTTATGCGAGACAGATTTTATTATGAAATTGACACTTTTGATAAAGAAAAAAGAAATGACACATCTTATGTTACCTAATGTATCTATGTTCGTGTTAATGTATGTTCTCATAAACGAATATAATTTTACAGATATTTACTTTCGAATCAACCACGAAGAAGTGTAACAGATCTCATGCCGATGATTGGAGCGCGATTTTATACGCAATTAGATGCAGCTCAATTTCGATCTGATATATTGGAAAATGAACTGGCCAAGGAGTTGGAAAACGGGAGATTATTTAAGTTACTTGTAAAGTTGGGTTCTATTAACGAAAGACCCGACCTTAATATGGAACCTACGTGGGCAGAGACGGGTGACCGATACATGCTCAAATTGTTTAGGGATTATGTTTTCCATCAGGTAGCAGCTGATGGAAGACCTTGGTTGGATATGGCACATGTTGTATCTTGTTTAAATAAGTTGGATGCAGGTTCACAAGACAAGGTATATTTTTTCTTTCCAAAATCGTATTTTCTTTTTTCTTCTTTTTCTTAAAGAAACTTCAATTTCTTTAGTAATATACAAAATATTCAAATAATTAAAAATCGTTCAATATGTACTTTAAAATGTATTTTTCTAATTTTATAGGTATGTTTGATGTCACGAGATGAACAGAGTATATTAGTAGTAAGTTATGCAGAACTACGACAATGTTTGGAAACCTCATTTGGAGAGCTGTTACAATCCACAAAAGAAGCTGTTTAGATCCGTGCCACATTTTTTCTCGGTTGACCAGATAGTACATACTCTGAACTACAAATGTGATATCACGATTGTATGTTATTTTAATTTTTATGAAGACATAGAAGAGTAAGATTTAATCTAAGAATTAAGTTTAGCGATAAGAATAATAATACATGAACCAGTTTGTAAGCATGATTACAAATGTGGAAGGTTATATACAAAATACATTCTGGTATTTGAATGTAATATGTGTATGTGTGCAAAGAGTGTGATGGTGTAAATCTGAAAATGTGTGATCTTGTTGTGAAAGCTATTACGGTAGCATACAAACAAACAAAAGATTATACATAACGTAAAGGTGTAATGAATTCTTAAGATGTTTTGTGCGCGAATACATCTAAACACAATCAGTGTATAGGATAGATCTTAGTTTTTAGGATACAATTGATAAGCATTAATTTTGAAATAAATGTTTATTTTTGAAAGCAATCTTAATCAATCGTGTGTAATTATTTCAAAGTGTCCTGTCATTAAAAATCCACAATATTTCTCTGTAATAATATATTTTTATATTTTAAGTATCAATAATTATAAACGATGGTATTTGATGTTCGCAGAAATCTGGTATTTCGTTTGTTTCAGTTTATCCAGCTGGCAATCTGTAAATTCGGTTCTTGAACTATCCTATCTCCATTCCCTGCCTCTCTCCGCCTCTGTTCGACTGCTGTCCGCAATCACTCAAACTTGATCTCATTTCCTTCGCACAATTGCACGACCGCAGCACGGGTAGACTTTTGCATACGCGCACACTCTCTCAATAGTATCATGCACATGGTTGCCGCTAGCGATTTATTCGTGAAATGCAACCTTAAACCAGAACTTATGCATGTATTTTTCAACGGTACACGAGTTCAGGGGTAATACCTATATATATTTTAAACAACAATTTTCCTATATATAACTTGTTGTAACGAACGAAAATTACGTAATTACATGATTACAATATGTGTCACATTATTCCTCATTTCTAATGCTCCGTATCGACGCCCATGCATTTATCCTACGTACGTCCTGTGGTTCGAATAAGTGTTTAACTTATATGTGCATGTATGGCTGACCATGGAGTCGAAATAAAGGGCATATTAGACATCTGTTTCTGTCCAAGACACGTCAACCGACTCGGCTGAACCCGTCGTTCTACACCTAATTGTCTTAATGCCGACGTGATTTACTCCCCCGTGCAGTGTCACTTCTGACAATCACTTCTCGTATACGTATCAGCCATATACACTTACTACGACAGCGTGTAAGTCTTCATTTTATTCGACATCAACCCGCTAACCCAGAGACGTCACGCTAACATTATGCGATACTTTTTTATCACATTCAACAATAATATACATTGTTCATAAAAATAATATTTCTTATTAGTGGAACATTTTTTTAATATCAGAAAAAACATACGTTAACAAACTTCAACGTTACTCAATAGTCGCATTAATATCAATTTGTAATTTTTATACAAATTTTATAAATTTACAACGGCGCATAATTTTAGGGATTTACTTTATGTATTATTTCATATAATTTTCATTTTGATTTCTTTTGAAAATGTTTTATACTTTAGTAGTCGATAGATCCAGTTAAAGTAATCTGTTCGATCTATCATCTTATAAACACAATGAAAGATCTAAGATATACCTATAACAAGATCGTAAAATCGTGTTCACTTTAAATCCAGTTCCGCCGGTCGTTAAGAAACTTTAAACTGACGGCCGGAGCAGCGAACCCTTGCGCAAGGCGATTTTTTTTCTGATCGTCCCACGATCGTGAAACTGGATTGTACGGAAGGTCGCATGAAGCACATCGTCAGTGTATGGGTTGAAAAGAGACTAGTCGGTATGCCTCCTGAGCGAGAAACCACTCCTGGCTGGCAATTAAGGAACCAGCGAATGTATATGACCTGAACTTGGTGAGGAAGAACGTCTAACTTCTTCTGTGTGTTCCAAGAAAAGCGAGATACCAGTGAAGCATGCTCGCGCAATATATGGTATATTGAGTGTCCCGTCCATCTGTAGTTATTCCCCTCTTGTCCCTTCTGCGTGTTGACTTTCGTGAAGTCGAGGTATTTTAACGATAAAAAATTTTACCAGAATTCATTTATCGGACGTGTAGGTCGAACAAGAACGCGCCACGACTATTGGTCAACATGAAGTTCGTTAGCGCGTGTTTTTCTCCCTTCCCATAACGGTTAACTGTTCCTCGGCTTGTGCACACGCACACGAACATCGTACACACCATGTTTTGCATCTGATTCGTTTGAATCGATATTCTTGCCTACTCACAGTCGTGGTTTAATCGCCACGTTACGGAGATTAATCGTTGGCTAGATACGAGAGACAAGTTATCTGGTAATGTATGTGTGTCGTGGCAAATTTACATGACGATGGTAGTAACACGATTTACGTAGGAAATACGAGGTTGATTAAAATATGTAATCGCTACTTTTAACGATATCGTTTCAAACAATTTTCATCCTCTTTATCCCATTTATTTTTTAATTAGCAAATGCAAATGCTGGGAAATGCTTGGATAATTTGGTATCCCAATGACGTCACAATATACGTAATACCTTACGAGCAAAGTTATTTGTTAATTCTCGTTAAACGTCAAAAAAGGGAATGTAACGCGAGTACATAACACGATTGTCGGTAAAAAAAAACTTGCAAAATACAATGGCGTGAATTACATTTTCTAATGTACATCTCATTTTATGTCACGCTTCTCGTGCTATCGTCTATAACCCTTGTACTTTATCTGTATTTTTCTTTCTAACTACAGAGGTATCGATTCATACTTGTCTCCCACGATACAACGTTGTATTTGAAATTTACATTTATTCTTAACCGTAATATTATTACCATCACCATTCGTTTACGTCTCCGTTCAAATGAATCCCTTAAACGATCCTCAAACATTGTTAAAACCTCTAATAATTTCGTATATTTATCTGGAGGACATTGATCTATATTTATTCTCTAGATTACTCTCGAGTTTAATACTAGCGGGGCTTCATCTCTTTCCGCTTAATCCCATCGTTACAGACGATTAGCAACATTATCTCTGGGCGATATAATATTTATCATTTCCATGACTGTAGAGGCGAAACCCGCGGAGCAGCGATGCAAAATAACAGGCAGATTCTATACATTACAGGTATAGTTTGAAAATATCCTTCAGCGCAGTGGAACGATACGATGGGGCGACGTTGGTAGCGGCAACCCCGCGCCGCGCTGCTTGTGCGAGGCGAAGGTTGCTGCTGCGTAGACTCGGAGGGATGGTAGAGAGGCACAGACACAGAAGAGGGAAGAGGTCGTCGTGGAGCGAGTAGAGCGGTAGTGGCTCTGGCAGCAGCAACACGTAGTACACGGTAGCACCGCGACGAGGACGCACACGGTTCGTATCACGTCGCTTTGGTAGTTAGTAGTCGGTAGACTCGCTTCGAGCCAGTCTCACTTCGGTCCAGTGGCGCAGTCGCGTTACGCGTATACATTTTTTCGTATCTCCAAACACTACCAGCGGGGCATCACCATCGCTACACCACCACCACCACTACCACTACCAGCGTCGCTGTTACCACCGCTACCACCACCTGCATCGTCGAGCGTGTCAACATACACGTAAACGTCAGCAGGACTACCAAGCCACATCGGGTTGTTCCTGGAAAATAAGCAAGAGAACATTTACATCTTCGAGACGGCGCGAGGTATGTAATATACTTATCATTTTCTTTTTTTTTTCTTCAGAATTTCTTTCTCCATTATAATTCTCATGTCGATCCACGAGCGTGAAAATGGTGGACCTTTTACGTGCGCGGGTTCCGTGACGAAAGTGATCGCGCGTCGTCGATGAAGACGCGAAGCAATTTTCTTCTGGAGCACCGTCGTGTTTCGTTCTACACGCTCTCCGTGTATTCCCATCGATTTTCCACGGCAAGACCCGCCCTGTAATTTACCGTTCTCTTTCTCTATAGGTATACCTTACTCTACCACTCATTTCGCGCCTACGATTTGCAATATAATTTTCATTTTTTCCAATTATAAGATATTAGATTTGGACATAATGTTGTATCTGTTGTGGAAACATTAATATAATTTTCTCGATTATCGAGACGAGTCTGCAGATCCTTTTTTTCGGCGAGCGCGCTCGTGTTTGCCGTCGACGATCGATGGACTCTATCGGCTTCTCTCTTTCACCCTCTATCCGCGAATCGTGGTTAGCTATTTCTTTCTAACGTAATACGCTTATTAGACGGCCTCCCTCGATGGACCACGCGTCTTATGTATCGATTCTCGATAGAATAAGAAGATCGAAACCCGATCGTTGTTCAGCGTATTTTCACCAGACTTTTCTCATATGTCCTAACAGAAGTGTGCAGAAACTTGCACGCTTTATTATTCGTTCATTTTTCATACGAGTTTTTAATATTGATATAAATATATTTCTTACATTTATATGTGCAATCTATTGTAAATATCTCCTTATCATTTAAAAAATTAATTTTGTTTTTAAATTTGAAAAATTTTTAATTGTATTTTATTCGAAATAAAAAGAAATTTCGTAATAGAAAATTGAATCATGATTTTCACGTTCTGAGCTTATTGTGTAGGTTCGATGTTCCCTGCGTATTGTTTTTCTCGTTGAAAGCGTAGAGACATCGGTCTGCATCTCGAATTACAACCGGCAAACCCCATGAACAGAAAGAATTCATTGGAAGGAACTTTGCCAACGCTTCGACCGACAGTTCTAAAGTAGTTTTAAGTTTTACACGAGAGATCGAATCTATTGTTGGAATTGAAAATAGCTATGAAGGTATTTGAACGTAGAATCTGATGTACCGTCAAAGTTTCTTCTAGAATTTTCTTTAACTTATTTTCATTTAAATTATTCCCTTTTTCTAATCTTATTTCTCATTTTTTAAAATTTTGAAATATAATTAGGCTTTAAGAAAACAAGATATAGATATTGCAAATATGACAGCATGAGTTCCACATTCAGATAGAAGATCTTTTATGTACGTGACATAATATAGCATTTCATTCTCCATGAGTGAATTGTATGCTAGGATACAAATCCATTTATCTTAGTTAAAATTTCGGACAGTAAAAAGATCAGGTTGAAGATGAAATCTTTGTTATTTGAGTAGTTAAAACACCAGACATTAAACATTCTGTAATATAATTTTAGGGGAACCGGTGTTCCCTATAAAAATGGTAATTACTCCATAAAGTATCCGAAATGATCTTCTTTTATCAAAGTTTTCTAAACGAAAACGTGGTAAAAAACGCGTGGCGATATGACAGTACACTTAATGGATACACCACTTTGAAGATACCGTATTCCATAAAAAGGTACTATATACACAGTTCACGCTCATGGACTTATCACACATGCATAGATACATCTCTCTCGGCTTTTTACGCAATAAGGTCTGCTTCTCGATATGAAAAGTGTAATACATGTTTATCTTGGATAGTACACAGGTTCCGTAGGATAGCCAATGATTAACGATTTTTTTTTCGAGCTGTATGCGTCACCCTCTGTACGTTCGTGTGTTAATTCATTAAAGGATATTGTGTAGGCGACATGATGTTGTAACAACCCTTTGAAGCAGATAACACTTGAGAAAAACACGTTGGTCCGGATATCGATCATTTTTTTTTCTTCATTCCCCTTTCCTCGATGATAAATTCAGTTGCACCCAGTTTAGACGAAAATGCTATCAATAAGATTATTCGTTAGTAGCTTTCTTTCTTCTCACAAAATGTTACCATAATTCACTATTTTACTACGCGTTCTCTAAACATCTGCACCGGTGTTCCTAAAAACTTTTTCCCTAGAAGTTTTTAACTAGCGATTTCAAAGTCCAAGGAACAAATGTTCCAACTTTTATTTAGCAGATGGCATTGACAATAGATGTTAAATTAACTCTCATGAAGGGTTGGCGTTAGCAGTTTGATAATGTTAATGAAACATAATGTGTATGTATGTGTATGCTTCGATGATAAGTGATACTTGCTTGATAGTGGTAACGTGAGATATCAAGAAACTACTCTCAGTCATGACTTGCTGGTTTCATTGGTTTCACTGAGTGAATTATATGCGGAAGATGGGAATTTGCAAACGAAAAAGGTACTTAAAAAAGTAAGAGATTACATCGTTCAGAATTATTAAACTGTTCGTATAAACGTTTTTACCGGGCGACAAAATAAATATTCAAAGCTTTCTCAGTGAAAGCAAGTCTCTTAATTGTTTCGACTAATGTAGTACGAAAAGTTTCGTCGCCAGTATCACGTGGAAATTATAAGAAACGCGCAATTATAAATAATATATTTTCTTTATCTTGTATCTGTGTTTCTAACAACTTTTTGAAACTTATCTTTTTTCTGTACCATAATAAAACTATGGATGTTTACCTCTTCTTTCGATATTTTCTTTCCAGTTAAAAATTTTTGACCTATTATTGAATAAATTAGAAGATGAGAGTTAACTTAAACTTAAACCAACTAAAATATCAAATTTCCATGATTCTTTTTTGCAACAACTAAAGTATGTATGCAGGCTAAGTTGTAATCGTACATAAAAAAGAGTTTCGATTCTGGTGGATCGTCGCGAGCGTCTAACATGGCGGAGACCCTGACAAAAAAGCGTATCTGTGTGACTGATATCGTGAGAGAAATTATCACCGATGGAAAAAAAGGAGGGTTGACGCGCTTCGCCATCGCCAGCGAATTAAGTTACACGAGAGCAATTTGAGGGGAAATTGCGTGCAATATTTGCCATTGCCGTGATGGAATCATATTACGTACGAGAAAGAGGGTTAGGGAGGGAGGAAAGTAAAAAGGGAGGGAAAAAGAAGAGAAGCACGGGGTCTCGACAACATGTGAGCAATTCACGACGTCGTGTTTTATCGTGTCGGAAAAGGTTTCACGATGATACTGTGACATGCATATTTTTCACGGGATCTCGAAAGACTCGGCTTCGTCCACGGGAAACTGTCTCGATTTTCTTTCGTAGCATATAGTACACGCGAATAACAGAATAGCTTGATATATGAATCTTGAAGCACGAGTGACACTCATTTTCTGATTTCCTGCTTATCGTAATGTCTATGTTTATTCTTAGTGCCACTGACATTTGTACCTCCTCTGAAGCAGATTAAAATTATAACGTGACTTGAAGCATAACGCTGAAATTCGCTGATAATTAAAGTTCAAAGTAAAATACAAATTGATATTCATGATCTTTGTATATGAAGACTATTTATCCATACGTTAATGTTATTAACTTTTTAATTATCGTGTACAAGGGCATAGATAAATTCTTGTGCTTATTGTCCTAACATCCAAAATTAGATACAATTTTTTCAAATCTTGCTTTTCAAAAAAAAAAAAATGTAAATCAGTTTATCTACACGTAATTTTATATAAAACTAATTTATTTATTTAATTTCTGGATACCCTGTATAATTTATCGTATTTATCGTATTACATTGTGGATTAAAGCTGATTTCGTGTAAGTCTGAAGGTCTATTAAAAATGTGAATGCATTTAGACGTATCATGACCGTATTACCACGCTATATTTCCCTCTTTAATTAACCTCAATTTGTGTTACATGTGGCGACATAGTTGCCGCCAATTTGCAAGCATCTCGCGTTCCCCGAGCAGTTTATCGTATCGACAGTATCGTACGAATCGCGCTGTTAAATTGTCAGCAAGACATATAGGCTTGAGGACGGTGTACGATCGAGATTCATTGTCAGCACCATATCCAGATAGCATATCATGCGTATAACCATACGAGTTTCTTACTGGAATAGGTTTCTATTGAAAAAGCTCATTTACGATAGTTTCGTAATTCGAGCCAGACTATTTTCCGCTTCTCTGGCAAAGAAGAGAATAGAGAACGAAAAAAAGTCCAATAAATGAGGGAAATCGTTGACATAATATCCATGTTAAACAGGAATAATTTGAATTCAAATGTTCCTCTGCTTTTTCACATATAGAAAAAAAAATAGAGAAAAAGTAGGTAATTTTTTTCATGTGGATAGAACATGTTTAAGTACATTTTAATTTAATCGGTTTTAATATAACGTTTAATAGTTTTTCTATTTTGGACTTAAAATTCAGAATGATATTCTTTCATCAAGATATAAAAATGTATTGAAGGATATATACATATCATTCTTGTATTCTACAAGTTAGGAATATTTAAAGAAACGTTCGATTATTTATACATTACAGTAACAAAAATCATGACATCAGAAATTTGATCGATGCACTCTACACGTCCGATCACGAGCGATTTGCATACATGTCACCACCGGGCGTTTATCTGAAAAAACGCGTAACATTCTATTTAATCGATTCTAGACATTTCCAAGAACATAGACTCATGTAAATAAATTAACCTTCGTTTCCTTTCTCTTTTTCTACATTATGCATTAGCCTTTTTTCATGTTTGACAAGAACTTCCGTCCGAGAGTCTTCCGTTAAGAGATCCTAACCTCTTAGAATTTCAATGTTCTCATAGATATTCATGATATTCCTTTTCCGCTTTTCGTCAACTATTTTTATTCAGAAAACGTGGACGAAAAGCGATTTCATAAAATAATACATTCTTACACTCGAAAATTTGTTAAAATGTCGATTACCTCCTGATTCTGACAAGGTCAGTTATGCAGTTAACTTGCTCGATAATTTATCGACCGAGCGTATTAATAGATTCGATCCACGAAACTTGCTATCTGGCTATTGTAGCCCTTTGTATTGTAACCCTTTAAATACGGGTATAATTCCATAAATCGTTCCTAATTTTATAGTATAAACACAAAGCTATAATTATTTGTATAATTATCATAAAATAGAGTCTTCGATAAGCGATTCTTTCATCTCAAAATCATTTAAGATTTTAATACCACTCACTGAAATTTTCGTTTTGTCGTCCATTGACGAAAGCCATATTTAAAAGGATTAAACATTTGCATCCGAGATTCAACGATATCGATTGAAATTTCTTCGGTCGACATGTCACTGCTTTTTCAATGAAGCTTTTCTTGTTGTTTGCGTGGCTAGGAACACATTCATGCATCGAGTGTTTGCGATGTAAATCATCGCGCGGGCGAAACATTTCGTCTCCTGGACTGTCGGAAAGGACGTAGATGTCACATACAGTAGAAAATGCGGGTTTACTCGTGGATATATTGTATGTAAATGGCGCACAGTTTACGTCGTTCCGTTTCTCTTTCCCTTTATAATAAACGTCTTAGCTTCCTGTTCCCCTTCTCCATCGGGGCGAAATGTATTCGTTCTGTCCGGGGTTTTAACCCTTTCACCAAGCATTACAGCCAGGCGCAATATATAACGCGTAATAGCTACAAGTGAACACTTTTCACGCCCGAGGAATAACATCCTTTTCCGAATTACCTTGCGAGGACGATTCATCCGGCAACCATCTTGAAATTTCGTTGACAGAACTAAGAACACGCAGATTACATGCGATGTTTGTGTTATTATTTGATCTCTATACAATAGTAGCTACAAAATATATTTGCACGTACTATTATTTTCTAATAAAGCATTTGTTATCAGATTCTATATTTGAACCTATCAGAAGATAAATTGATTAATCCTATTTTTTATGAAATTCTCCATTTTATTACACAAGTATACAAGGTATCGTATATGAAATCCTGTAATGAAGTAAAATCTCTTGACAAATCGGTGAAACGTATCCCCATTATTTTGATTTCACTGATGTTAACGCGATATCTTTATTTGGTTAAAGATAATCTTCCGCTATTCAAACATTCCTTTTCCCGTGCTTCCTTTAATAGGAAGTATATAAATCTCACAAAAACACTAAAAGCTATCTTACTAAAAACCTAGAATTAGAGTACAAAAAGCAAAAAGTAAAAATACTTTGTACAATTAAAATTATAAATCTTCTTGTTTTATTCTACTTATGTAATAAAAGTCAAATCTATGAATTGTCATTCGTCATAGAATTATAGGTTAGTAAGTAATTATACGTGAGATCTATGTTAATGACTTCATATATTGATAATCTTTCAAATCATTCCAAACATTAAGTTAAGTATCACAACTAAAAAATCGAAAAAGAAGTAGTACCTTTCTACAAGTTAGGGGATTGTATCGAAATTTTAACGAGAATTTCGCCTTGTAACAGCGAAGCATCAGAGGTGAAACGACGAGGTGGCTTGTTGCTCATAGGGGATAGAAAAGATAGAAGAGTCGGCGAAGCTTCCCCGGTTCTCACGAATCGCCGGAAGACACGGCACCGGAAATACCACGGTATGTAAACGGTCGCCCCTTCTTTTCTTTCCTTCCTCGTTTCGTGATCTTTTTCTAGCCGCTGCAAGGAAAATGGATCGTCTCGTAACGATCTCACCGTAAGACGCTTCTTATCCCGGCTTAACGCGACTCTCCCCCACCTTTTTCTCCTTTTTTATCTCTCTCTCTCTCTCTCTCTCCTCTTTCCCGTTTTCTTCGTCGTTTACCACCACATCATCTTTTCTTTTTCGCTTCCCTTCAAATCCTACGACAGCAACGTGCCGCTGGCATCGAGGTGCCGATCGTATCTCGCAGATACGGCCTTATCGGAAGTATCTAGATTCCAAGTCGGTTCGCTTAACGCTCGCCGAATAATCGCTCGCTCGCGCCCTCTTCTCGACTCTACTTCTGGTCAGTTGTCTTGGCTTTTAAACGAAATCCCCTAGCTTGGTGATCTGGTTACCAGTTTTACAGGCTCGACCCTCGATTCCATCAAATGCTCTTCGTGGCTGTAGTAATTACGATTATTATCGTTGGTATTATCTTATAGTAGGGATTTTGTGAGGTTAGGTTACGAATATTCATCGGAGGAGGGCAAGGAGGCTTTTGACGAGTAAAATCCAAAAATACTAGTCATAAGGCGCGAAGTTTATTGTTTCCATAGTTATTGACGAAATCAATTTAATGATTCACGTGTAAGTAACTGAATGTTCGTCAAACAGCTAATTTACTTTAACGAGCATCTACTTTAATGGTGTCTGTACAACATAGGTGCTTGAGTCTGGTAAATGAATTTTCAATACATATTCTCTAAAACTCAAAACAATTCCTCCTATCATAGAATAGAATAGTGCAAATATAGCTATAAAAATCAAATTTTACATTCGATGGAACGTAAATGATGCATCGGTGGCGAAGATGGTAAAATATATCGTTGGAATTTATCACGGTAACAACAAATCGGTAATTTTAATAATTTCAACACGTTGGTATCGCGTGTAAATGAAAGATGCAGGCGTGTTTGAAATTACCATGGTAAATATTAATTTTCTCCGGCAACATCGCGCAATTTCGTATCGTTTTGCTGCCAAATTAGGGGGAATGCATGGTAACTTCGTTAAGACGTCGTGCAGCACGACAGGGCATCCCAATTAACCAGAGATAATTAATTGGGATCTATTGTTCCAATTGCATATTAATGTCAATTTGCATGGACGAGTTCCTCGTCATCCCTTTCGCAACTTAAGTGTCCCCAGACGTAGATGTATATAGATGAAATTGCAGCCGCGTTTCCAACGAGCAGCATCGTTTCGTTTTAAAACGACCGCAGCGAAGATAATGTCAAGTGTCGTGTGCCGTGGGATCTCGAAATTTCGTTCGCCATTCTTCCTCCAATTCTTCGTCGAATTAATCTTTCTGTCGAATCTTTTGAAGGGCATAATTTCATTTATTTTTCATCTTTTTTGTTTGAAGCACTTTAAACTGAAATTAACAGAAATTGCGTTAGTGTATAATATAATGGTGTAACAATAAATGGAAAAAGGAAAGTGGAAGATGATGTAGCAAGTTGTAAATGAAAGGGAATGAAACAATTAGTAGACATGAAAGCTACACGCTTTATATAACAATGTTGCGAATACATAGTTGAAATTTTGAGAGAAAATTGTGTTTAAAGTTCGGTACTTTGTACGCACTGAAGATGTACTTGCACGTAATATTACTTACTGATGACACATATGTAATCTAAAATTGTGGTAGGGAAACATATCCGGTTAGTAAGTAGAAAGGTTCAAATTTAGGTTACTTTGGTAGATATTTGGATAATAAAATGAACTGGTTCCTTAGAAGTTCAAAAGCATCGCACTTTCCATCGCAAAGTGAACGTTATTAATACACAATATAATTTAAATGTATAGAGCAATTTCATACTAGTATCTAGTATTTGGAAAGAAAATAATTAAATATAAGTAACAGAGAAAAAAATTTGACACTAGAATATACTAGATAGAAACATCAATGGCACAGTATTAGAATATATACATTAGCACACGTACAAGTCACTGATTGAACTAAAAGAGCCAAGTTCTCTAATAGTGGAGCATTTAACCCTAGAAAGACCTCTCTAGCTTTCCGGGTCACTCGAGACCGCTTAAATTGTATCCACTTAGAATCAAATAGATTTACATCGACCACAACCTAACTACACAAAACAACTTCCTATCAAACACATAAATATATACTCATTTCCTTGCAGATTAATCATTCTAACAGCTCAACGAAATTGTTTTAGCAACGTTTAACGAAACTCATCCGTTCCACTCTTTTTCTCTGTTTCCTCTCTCTTTTCACTATAACAGCAACTCAACCAGAACCGCAAAAGACGATTAATAATTGAAGAAAACCGAGTCCCGGGTAATCCACAGATCCAGAGTCTCCCAGTAGTCTGCCAAGAGGGAAACGAAAACGGCGAGGAAAGGGAAACGTAGGGGACAGGGTTCACAATGCGCCGGAAGAGGCGAGCAAAGAGGCCAACGGAAGAAAGATTCTGTCGCTGGGTTCGCGGAACGAACGACGCGGATAAATGATTCACTGGGTCGCTGCGAGCATTTGCGTTTCCGCGCCTCGTCCCCGGAGCATTTCTTCCTCGTTCTTCTTCCTCTTCTTCCTTTTTCAAACACTCCCGGACAAATTTGTATTTCGCCGGAGAAAACCAGGTTCTCCTTAAGAGACGACGGGAAGAAACGAGTAAGAGAGAAGAAAAGGAGGCTTTGCGAGAGGAATAAGAGGGACGTCGAGGAGACACATGTACCGGATGGACCGGATATAGGGGTTGAAGGGCGGAAATTGAAGATTCTTAGGGCAGGAGAGAGGAATTTATTGTGTCATCAGTAGCAATTACGCGGAATCGCAAAATTACATGGCGACGTTAGGCTGTAGATTTCTTTGTAACGATGTGCACTGACCCGGATTTTCGGTGTTTGCTTCGACAATCGAACGGTAAAGGGGAAGAAGAAGAAAAGAGGGGAGGGAAGTGGAAGTCCCTTTTGGACTCCCGTGAACTTTCTTGTTCTCCCGATTAAATTGATCTTATCGAAGGCCGCGACATGCTGAAATTCCACTCCCGCTTCACTCCTGATTCGACTTCGGCTATGATCGGCAAGAAATCGGGAAACGATTTCCGCCTCATGGGTCCGTTTACTATTGTACATAAAGATGAATCTTTATACGACTCGATGATGAATTTTGAACTCGAGTAGGGTACTTCTAAAAATATTCCTTATCTTCCGGAAGATTAATGAACGAGGAGATGCTTTTTTTTGATATAGTTATGATACTGGTTATTCTGGAATCTTTTTTGTGAAGCTTTTTATCGCTGTCTTTTTTTGGTAATAGAATATTTTTAATGAATTTATGATGGTTTATTATCACTCTTATTCACTTTCAAAATACATAATCATTAATTTTAGATTTATCTTTCAATAGCGTTTTGTTTTATTTTTAGTTTCTGCTTGAAACTAAGTGCATGACCGTTTTGAAAAAAAATATTTATTACTTCCCGGTGAGAAGTTTGTTTTTATTCTGTATAATGAATGACTCGCATATGAAGCTTTGTTTATATTTTATTTATTTGTAAAGCAAAATCAGTAAGTAACCTTGATATCCGTTTTTCGATAAGTAATGAAAACGGTTGTTCGATAAACCTGATGTATCAGTAAACTGGAAAAAAGGAAGTCGCAATAGCACACCGATACGAATTATCTTTAACCTCTGCCAAACGCGTGATGCTTTCCTCTTGCCTCGTCAAATATAGTCGAAATATATGTTTACTACCTTATAGCAGTCTCAGTGTAGACAGTAAGTAAAATATGAAACACGATTTCTTAAAATTATTCAAGTTATTATAAATCAGATAATTATGAAAAAATATAATACAAAACAACATAAAAAAAAATGAAAAAACTAATAGGGTTAAACGGAATTTTTGATAAAATATAGATTTCTGCGAAACGAGTTCTAAAAAAAAAAAAAGAGGAAGAAGAGGAAAGAAATAAAAACTTCATTTCAGAAAATTTTCTAAGTAGTAAATTATATTGTCCGAAATAAAAAAAAAAAAAAAAAAAAAAATGAAATACACTGGGAAAAATTTTGATTGCCGACCTGGTACGAAACTAGCAACGCGAACTGCAGATACTCGGCAAATGACCAGGCTATTGGACATCATTGCTTTCGGTGGTAACACGGTGTTACAATCTGATGCAGCTCGTCCGTGTCGGTAATCGTGGTCGCAACACGCGTAAAAACAGCGAAATAGGTGGCACTTAGGCAGCTCGGTACATCGACGATTCGTAATATTTTATTATTCATTTCCGTCCATGAATTATTCACGTGAACAAGAATATAGGGGGCTGGCTAACAGAAAAAAACTGTGGATGATATTCAAGCTCATTATTTTATAAGCGTTATAATACTTCTCTTAGGAACAGATTTTTCAAGCCCATCCTCTATGTCTCTGCCTTATACTCCACATTTGCATATTTCGTAGAGAAACGATGCAAGAGAAAGTTTTAATTGGACATACCCTCGCAGACGATACTCGATAATAGTTTCGTATACCGAAATACTTTCGTAAATATATGTATTACTGCTGAAAAGCATCGAGATACTTGTTTACTTTTGATAAGATTTACTTCAAATAACGTTACGGTTACATGAATCAAACGGCAATGATTTTATTCTTTGTGATTATCATAACTACATTTAATAGTAGGAAAGTTTAAAAGAAGTGCATATACATAGCATACAAAAATACATAAAATATTTAAAATATAACGCATCTGTTAAAATATTTAGGAGCTAGAAATAAATTTTAATTTAAATTTCATTTCTTTAGTTGTATCAATAAAAATTAGAATTTGTAATGATTATAAAACAATGAAATTAATTTAGTTCGATTCACCTGTAATTTAATAATAATTGCAATACATTTTGTTGAAGACAAATAAATATCCGAATAATTTTTTACATAGCGTACATAACTAATTCTTTCTTTCTTTGCCGCTTGAAGTGGGAAAAGAAAAAAATATAGATGGATAAGGGAAAATCGGATTTTTACATATAATGCAAGCAGATGAGAGTAGTAGATTTGAGTGAATACGGCTTTGAGCGGCATGCACGCCTCCACTTGGCCATTTATCCGGGCCACGGGCAGAAATGGCCCTTTACAGCACGGCTAGCCCGGTAATATACAAGAAAGGAGAAACTGGTAACTAAAAATATACGGGTACACTGGGGCTTGCAACGAGCCCGACTTCAAAGAAATGGATGGCCTTCAAAGGCCACTCGCGGATGGTTACGTGCGAATTTTTTAGGATCAACGACTACGTTTGTATGATGGCGGCGCCTACCGGACAAAAATATTTTCCTACCGTTTCGCTCTAGGGACTCGTTCGCTCTGTTAGTTTCGATAGAGTAACGATTCTACTGGGATAGTTTCTATCCCGAAAACACTCGGTTATCTCTTTGTTTTTGATTGTTACATAAATGTGCTATAACAGAATTTTTTTTGGATTTGGTGTATTTGATGGTTAATTTCATCGAAGATGTTAGGTTATATCAAATTAGGTTCAATTAAAAGCTGTGTTTTCTATGAAATCGGATTCATTAATATAGTTGTTCTTTCGTTTTCTTCGTAGTAAAACAGATGAATTTTGTTTACTTCATAATAAAAATAAGTATCGAACAAAACATCACTATTAGTATTGTCAAGAGCTAATCAACTTTCTACTGATTATCCATAATGCCCGTTCAATTATACCGCATCAGTCGTACCATAAATGTCCATATTAACCAAGTTTCATCGCCATCTAATGACTTCGATATCCACGGGCTAATCCGCGTCCAAATACAGGCAGGACACTACACACGGGATGCAATAACGACTGTATATTCCTGTTGTCCTATGATCAACTCGTATCACGATCACGCACATCTTGATTCACCATGAAGGTACATGTCTGCTTGTAAAGAAATGAGATAAGGTAAATAGCCAAACTAGCCAGAGAAAGGGTATTCAGAAGATTTCAGTAATCTCTAGGTAATCAAGTAACATTATTGGGCTATTTGTCTATCTTTCACTGGAGATGTATAGCTAGTGGAAGCGATATAGCGTGGTCATAAATTAAAGCGTTAGGTGGCGACAGTTATCGATGTGCAGCTACCATATCTACAGCTGTATGCATGATATAGCAACGTTTTAGAATTTTCATTTGCAAAACCTTTCTATAAAATAGATCTTTGAAATATTTATTAATAAAAATGAAAATTTGGAGGAAAGAGAAATTCAAAGATTAAAAATGTCTTCTTTGGCCCGAGTTTATATTTTTATTGATAAATATTCCAAAACTTTTGAAAATTAGCGCATTAAAAAAAATTAAACTGTTTCCCAGAGAAGTTAGTCTTGCTCTTCCCCTTTATAAGAATTCATTGTTTTCGATGAATATGAATTCATGTCTCATAATTGAAGTATTTCATTTGCGTAGAGAAGTAGCGTAATCGAAGTTGCTCTAGTAATTCCGAGAAAGGGTGCTTTCGTGAAAGATGCGTGGTTTGGAAACGAATGTAATAGAGAGGCACGTACATCTGGATCCAAGAGCAACGTCCCCTACATGGATATGTCGAGACTGGTGGCTGCTTGTGTCGAGCTACCGCATGGTCTATATCTGACGACGCATTATCTGCTTTACTGCCTCCAGCAAACTCGGTATTGCATCCTACTTGAGTTGTTCTCGTGACACTCCCGATACATCCACTGCTATACCTATAGTACTACTATATTCCACCTTTCTTTTAGGCGAAACCTTTACCCAAGTTTCCCTTTTCCTTTTTTTTCGTTCTTTTTCTATCTAGCTCCTTTTCTAGGGTCTTTTTCTTGTCCCTTCAACAGACTATACATATATCTTTATCCTTTGCTTTGTCGCGTGGCCAGCCACCTTTTATTTTATGCCTTCCTCTGTCTCCTTTCTGTCCTTTCACCGACGTTTCAATTTTTTCGCTTCTATCGAACATTTTGCTGCCTTGAGATCCAATTTCTCTACTCTGATGTTGCTCTTTTCCTCATGTACTTCTTCGATTTTCTTGGTCCCTTCTGTGTCACTTGTTTCTTTCAAATTCTTCTCTCTCTTGGGGATTACACGATGCTGCGAGAACTATCGTTTGTTTAGACAAAGAATATCTATCCAGAGATTTCAGAAGTTTGACGTACTAAGTTGCAAGTTCAAAAGACACGTTATTCCAGTAACTGTTCAATCTGGTTTCTATAGGCCAGAATTTTCTCGAAACATATCTTTGATCGCCGGAACGTAATCCTTTACTCGTTGTAGTTCAACATTGTCCAAAGTGACCTTCCAAGCTACCGGGCTTCCCTCCTGTCTTCAGGGTTGGTACATGAACTCCGATTGAAATCTCAAAGCTCATATTATATATGGAAGACCTATATTATAGGACAGTTACCTTTCACAAAAATGTTATTATTAAAATTTCTGTAAAAAATTAAAATTGAAAAAAGTGAATTAAATTTATAGAAATTGAATCTATTACAATTTTAGAATTAAAAGATTCTTGTCGGTTGCAATTTTTACAAGAATTTTCCTATCGTTTTAGAACCTTAAACATCTTATTTATCCATTATACTCTTTAACAGTCGGAAAATCCGTAATCTATGTAGATACATTGAACTAAATAATTATCGAACACTTCTGTATAGCTATATTTTCTATAAAAGTCAATATTACAACTATTCTACAGTAGAATATTGCAATATATCTATATTCAGAAAATAGATATAGAAAATGTTTGTATGATAAAATTTTCTATAAAAATAATGTATAATTACAAGTAAAAATAAGAATCACAATCTCCAAAAAAATGCTTTATAGCCCTGTTGAGAATCGCGACAAGTTGAGAACCTGGATTATAGAATAAACTGTTTCCCCTAAAGTGCATTAGTTTTTCCATTTCCATTTGCATAGAGGACGCGTTGCTCGTCCTCAACGTTGACACACGATTAAGGATTGCTTTCTGTATATCACCAGCGTGTCTGCCACTCTCCAACTCCCATAAACACGATTCCCGTTACTTCGGCCGATTCGGTTGCACCCTGGATACCGGAAAAGTGTCTCGTCCGAAGTCGGAAAGGGATGACGGCCGCGCACCGCGTCGCAACGCGACAATAGCTCCGATGAGCAACTTCGACAAAGGGAAACGCGCGTTTATTGTCTCATTGTCTTCGTCTCCACTTCGTTGCTCTCGATAATTCTGTCAATTTCATCCAGCCCCTAGACGTTTCGGCCATTGCACGGTTTCCACCAACGAAAAATCAATTCGGACGCTAAGTAGTCCCAGTCGAGATTCTTTGCTATGTTTACGATATATTTGAATTGTACTCTGGTATTTTACTAGTTCAAATATATAAAATGTAGATATATTGCTCAGGGAAGTTGAACTTTCTTCTCTCATTATTAAAATGTTAATTTATGTAGATATGAATTCGTGTGCCCCATTTTTAATTAATTCGGATATGTAAATATCAATATTATCAGAATTACTAAAAGACAAAGGTCAGAGGTGAGAATATTATTGGCAAAGGTGGTTCTCGTTTGTTTTTACGGAATATCCTTGGAAAAAGGAGAAATATTGATATGAGATATTGCTCGTTTATTATGGAATTAAATATCCAAAGATAATTCCGTCAATTAATCGGATGTTTGTAAAAAAGCTGTAAAAAGTTTGGCAGACACTTTTGTTAATTTCATGGATTATACCTGGTTCGGCGTGATTCTGTTTGGAATCGTAGGCAGCAACCTCTATATAGCAACCTACTTGAGTGGAAACAAAATTTAAAATCCTAATAAATATATTGCGCATGTTTATGCATTTCCATATTGTCATAAATATAACTAAAGACTTGAATGCAAATAAGAAATTTGTTTCATTCATTCATTAAATATTACGAAAAGTACTCCGTTTTGGATAATCTTGCTTATTGTATGCAGTTTACTAATTAATATCTAAATGTATTTTACGACCCAACATGTCCGATTAGACTAATCGGAATCGATTAACTCGTACACGGTATTATAGTTCCGAATATTTGTAAGGCATCTGAATATTAAATTACAAGAGCTGACAGCCTTGATTCATCAACAAATATGTAACTCCTTGTCAGTTGAGCGATGTTTTTCAATTGCACGTGTTCGTGTCGTTAATTTAATTGGATTTCAGGAGCGATTCCCGTTTCGTTTACCCCCACTGCTTACCTAACCTCACTCGCTCGGTTTCTATTTCCTTTATTGCGCTTACGTATGCAACATTTCCAAATCAGGAGTGCTGCCAAGTGGGACGTGGCACATTTCCTGCTTTACCCTGTGCTGGTTACTATTTTCAGGGTTTTTTTGCTCTTCTTTTTTTCAACAGGAGTCAATGACTTCGTGAATACACGAACCTGTGTGTGTTTACGTCAAAATCTGCATCGCTCAGGAATTGGTAGGAAGTTTTGACAAAGAGAACGATTCCAGCGTTATCGCTGTACGCTGATGGAGGATATCCAAATATAGTACTGGTTATCGCCTTAATTTAGAACTATGCCCGCGTGCATGCAAACGCGTGTATCATACGCAACGATCACCCGTTTGATTACAATTTAGCTCACAGCCGGCAATATTTCGCAACTTTGTTGAAATTGGATTAAGGAACGTGCCGGATGATAAATAAATTGTTCTCGCGGCCGAGGCAAATTGCAAATAATCGTGATATGAATTCCTTGCTAACCTCAAAATGTTGAAGTTTCTTATTTTTTCTAGAGCATACATAGCGTTCAAGAAATATCAAATTTACATGAACATTTACGATTTACAATAGTTTACAAAAGTATACGACTAATTATAGAAAATACTTTTATGAATATATGTATTATGTATGTGTTATATGGAATTTAGAAGTTCCATTTTTCACTTAATTTCTACATTAAGTGTTAACATACTTTAAACTACTATAACTAGTAAACTATAGTAAAGTGCTATATGTATATCTTCAATGTTAGAAATATGTGGACATATATTTAATATTATAATGTTATAGATTAATTTGTATTCCATATTCAAAACACCCGATATATTTTTTCTAACCTAATAAAAATTTTAGTGCAATTGGTGAATACTCATTCCTATGAAGACATTCCATTCTAAAGGGAGCTGAGTCTCACATGTTTTCAAGCTTCCTTTTCAATTTTCGAATGTGAATGCGTATATGTTATGTACACAGTATACAGTACACACGTCTCTGTCATCGAACGTGACACAATGGCCATCGATGAGACGACGACTCTCGACAAAGGTAAAAGTTGCTGTATTGTCTCTCGGCTTCCACGATATCCACTGGAGTGTACCGATAATTTTGTCAATTCCGACTGGTGGCAACGTCGCTTTTTCTTCTTTCTGGATACAAGACAAATAGTAACGGTTTTCAATTACCTTTCACAGCACGTAGGTTTTTTTTATTGTTAGACGCCTGGTAGATTTTAACCTGCCACAGGGGTTGTTGGCATTTTTAACCTTTACTCTTCATGAAAATCAATTACTTTTTTCGTTTTTTTTTTTTATTTGTTTGTTTTCACAGTAACTTTTTATACTCTTTTTCCTTTTTATATTTTCTACTTGTTATTTGTATCGTGCACCGGAGATCAATTTGACAGTCATTGGAATAGTTTTGACGTTAAGTGTCCTTTACAATAGTAAAAAGTGTTCACCGATTGTAAGATATATCCACTCAGACATTAACATTTTTGTTAAAAATATTTTTTTATTGGGAACGATATAAGCCAAATTTTCGATATTTGAAATAATCAATATAATGGATACGTATAAAGGATCACTGCACGTATTGAATGTATTAAGTACTTAAAGTAACAGAAGAATTAATAGCCACGAGTAATTCAGAAAAGCAGATCTTTGCGTTTTTGTAACCTTTAATAGGTGATTCTTCTAGACATATGTGAGATAAATTCGAATCTGCAAACCATTTTTTCCTAGAATCTACAATTTTCGAAAATATCATTTAAACATTTACATATGTTTAAATAATGATCGGAGTAAAAAGGACACCTAAAACACGACATTGTTTGCTTATATTATTCAGTTTATTTCAAAAACTAAAAATCTGAGAAATAATTTAACCATAGCACGCAATAGAGTAGACATTTCTGTTCAGGAAAGCATCAAGAAAAAGTAGAAAATCATGTTTTGTTTCCAATATAAAAGCGAAACACGCGCGACTGTTATCCTGCAGTATTGAGTACCATTACCGTTGCTGCGTGTTTTGCCAAAATTTTTCGCTTTTACATTGGAAACAAACCATGATTTTTCAGCTTTTCTCGATGCTTTCCTTAGCATAAATGTCAGCTGCGTCACATGATATAGTTAGATTTTTTTTAGGCTTTTAATTTTTGAAATAAATTGAAAAATGTAAGGAATGTCCACAGAATTTTTTCGTCTCAATTGCAACTCAATAGCTGCTAATGTAGAAGCACAAAACGTCTCCGAAATTGAAAATTTGCAATTACGTTCAAAATTATTTTTTTTTTTTTTTTGAAATTTGTGGGTTCTAGGTAAAAACGTTTTGCAGGTTCGTGTTTACCTCTCTACGGTCTACAGAAATCGCCTATTGAAGGTTACAAAATTAAATACATGTTGAACAGTGTTATCAGCGACGAAATCGATAGTGAATATTCGATGCAATTATATTCCTCTTTATATTTCTACTATATAACATCACTCTATAAACTTTCCAGTAATGATCAAAGCTATGAAAGACTGTAATTAAGACCAAACTACAAACAAGGTGAACATACATGTATGCTTTACACTCCTTCATCAAAGCTTTCATTCATTTGAATCTCTCCTAACCTGTTACGTCTTCGAAACTTCTTAAGACATATATAACGTGTATAAGTACAAAGATCTGGAAATTAGTAAACGAGCTTCAAAGTGTTCGTATGGTAGCTGTTCCGTACAACAGCTCGCCTCTTGTTATCTTCCAGGACATTTTCAAAGAATCTGTTAATCCGAGTTTCCATCATGGCGGAAAGAACGCATCGTGTTCCAATGTGTGAACTCCTGTACAACATACACATAAGTACTTTCCTCTTCCACGAGATTCCTCCAACACGAGTTTTTACCTTCCTTTGTCACCTTCGTGTGTCTGTTCATTTTCTCAACATCGCGTCGGTTCTATCTGGCACGCCTCTGTAAACAAAAGCAAAGCCGCATTGCTGGGCTCCACGATGCACAGAGAACGAGAGAAAGAAGAAGGAAGGATACGGCGAGGGTGGTCTGGAAGGGGGTAGGGATCTTTTAAAAATAGCTTTCTCCACAAGAAAGCCTCGAGTGGGTTTCTCTAATTAAACAGAATTTCCTTTCCTTGGTTAACCACACCGACAAGTGTCGCCAGGACTCTTTCTCTCTCTCTCTCTCTTATTGCACTGGATCTATACTCGCGCCACTGTCACTGCGGCTAATTATGCAGCTTAGTGACTGTTCTCAATTTTCGCTATTTTATTTCAGTTTTTCTTTTTTTTTTTCATAGGTTTATTGTATTACTAGACAGTGGACTTTTATATAGATTCATACTTTTATGAACGTATTTAAAGAAATAGAACTCAATTAGAAATCTATTTCACCCCCTTAGAATTACAACGAGCACTTTGTAAATTTTATATATTCTTATATGTTACATTTTGTAAATTTTTGTATATGTAAATGCATTGACCCTTTTGATAAGTTTTGGTTGAATTAAGCTGAAAAGGCATTAGGTTAAGAAGCTTTCTCCTTATTATAATTACCTCTCTGACGTTTCTATCTTTGTTTCTCCCTTCCCCAACCACTTTTTTCCTTCCTCTCTTTTAATCTACAGGTTCTACAGTACAGTCATGCCAAGTATACAGAGCGGACTGCTCAAAATGTTCTGATTTACGTCGATAATATCGTCTCTAAGAGGAAAATGGGTCAAAAGAATGTTACGTGTTATCAAAGGGAATATAAATTTGATCGAATAAAATCGTTCCAGCGGTGACGTACGAAGTAGCGTCGAACGGATTACATGTACATAGGTTAGGGTAGCCTTTTGTTGGTTCTATGTCGATGAAACTAATAATATTTATCTGTCTGCTCGTAATGTATTTAAGAAAGCAAGTTCGCACAAAGTGCGACTTCCTCGCTAGGTATAATTAGACTTAGAGGAGAAGCTTATCTCCGTTACGACCCAAAAACCGTTTTAGATACATGATAACTCATTTTAGTAATAATATTCGATTCATGTTATGAACTGAAAGGTTTACAATAGTTCCTTCAATTGGTCAAGTTAATTCGACATCTGATATTTTTTTAGCAGAAGTTATATATTTATGTTAAATATAACATTTCCCGTTGGAAATAACAATATTGTGTGAATGTAAATCAAATGGCAATTTCGAATGACTTTGCGCAGTTAAATATTTTTTTTCCATTGTCAGAATTCACTGTAGAAATTTCATCTTCAGTTCTACTTCTTTTTTATCTTGGCTTTTTCTTAATCGCGAGCATCGCGTACGTTGGTTGCTGGTGGATTTTTCCTCTGTCGTTTCTGTGACTGTTTTCCATGTTTTTATTTCGTTAGTGTTTTATAATTGAAGAAAAAAGCGCTTCCCAAGTAATAAGGGCGGAATCTCTAAAACGTAGCTTTCTTACGGTTCTGCTATAGAAAAAGCTCGAGTGGACTTCCGTAATTAAAGAGAATTTTCCGAGTGACATGTCAAATTAACTTAACGACTTTCGTACTCTGTTACGCTGGAGTTTTAACGATTTCGAATTCCCCTCCCACATTTCATCCTTTCTTTTTAGCCCTTCTATATATATATATACACACATACATACACTCTTGTTACGTTCCACCGCGTGGTCTAGTGATTTCAAAGATTTCAGAGTATGATGTATGTTCGTTAGCCGGTAGGCATTTAATTTTCGCTAAACTAACAAGGATATGTTTGAAATTGTGCATATACAGACACCAAAAGAATTTTTCTGTAAACGAACATCGTTATTATTTGATATTTGTCAAAATGGAGACTAAAGAAAATGTTTCTCCATTTTATTGATAAATAAATAAAAAATAATACGATATAATTGCAGGATTTTTTAACTAATTGCAAACGTATTTCGAATGCAATATATATAAAGCATATTAATGAAGCGCGTTAATTAAATTATCCCCAGCAAACGCAACAGTTAGAGAATCCGATTCATTGTTACTTATTACTGCAAGTATTATTGTTGAAACAATAATTAGCAAGAATTATTGTGTTAATGTAAACAATTTTATTGCTCATGGCACACAGCGTATTAGAGGAAAAGAGACTATTTACGTTTCGTAACAGGAGATTACAAAAATTTTGTGGCAAATTTTCTCTTCATTAAAATTTTTACCATGACATTTATCGAAAAATTAAATTAAGCCTACAAAAATGTTGTAAAATCGCTTTAAGTCTCATACATAAAAATAATCTATGAATAGAAGTATCTGTTGCACCAATGCAAGATGGCGAATAACTTAGCAGCAGCCACCCGCTATACATCTCTTCGATTTATCTTTCTGTTCGAAATTGATTTTTCAACGGACATGTCACAGAGAATGCAGAGTTACGCTGCTTACCCCCTATACCCATGGATGCTTGCAGATCCTGAAAGCTTGAGATTCGCCAAATTCCATAGTTTACAGTCGAATGACGAGGACAACTTCCATTCTCCACCTAGAGACGTATAATACCATTCCTAACCTCACAACCGACAAACTGAAAATAAACGTGCCGACTCAACTTTCATGGAAATAATCTTTATTGTTATAAACTTATATATGCATCTATTATATTTGCACATACATATATTCCTGGAAATATGTAATGGAAAAATATAAGAAAAATTTTGGATATCATATTTTTCTATTCATGGCTAAAGCATTAAAGGTGAGAATATATGGTAGAGCGATATCTCGACCAGTTTCCTGTGCAGCGTCGTTGCTCAGGTCGATAGTATTCGATATCAGACGTTACTGTTGGTTCCATAGAAATGGATATTATAACTGATTCCGTTCCTCTCTTCATCCTTACAACGCGCAGGGAGGGAAAGGAAATCAACAATACAGTTCCTCGTTAAAAGAAGCGTTTCTATGTATGATAGTTTATCGACTCGCGCACCCGATTGCTATCTTTGTCTGTCATAAAAACATGCTTCTTTTTATCATTTTCTTATACGTACTTCAATTCTACAAATAATAACTCTTATTAATATTTACACATATTTTTTTCTTTTTTTTTTTACTGTATGCTATACGTTCGTGTCTTGAACATTTCTTCAAAATTCAAACGTAGGAAAGTCGATGTCGTGTATATATGTGTATACAGCAAAGAACCATATAAATCCTGAACATAAATTTTTAACCTTTTTGACCTCCCTGAAACGCGCTGCCATCGTAGGATTGAAAAGTTTACCTTAGAGGTAAACAGAAAACCCTCTCATGAGGTCCTATTGTGAGAATTCCCTTTCCAAGAAAAGAACACGTGGGCGACAGGCGATTAGTTATCGTCAAAACACATGTCGAGGGTTATTCGTGGTTGGAGAGATCACCGCGTTACTTTTTCACGATAGAGATTATTTCGTGAGCCGACATATGTCCCCCGGACATATGACATCAAGATACTCCTTCCAGAGTTCTTTCAACTCAGAAGGTTCTTTCGATGTTCCAGGGTGATGTCATGCTCATAAAATTTACCCTAAGGACTCCTTCAATTGTCGTAGTTATAATAACTGTTTACAGACAGCGTTGCCACCGCTGTTCGTGCAAAAATTTCAGTTTACGGTCGTCAGAGAGATACCTGATTTATTTTAATTGTTATGGAGGATATATGCGGTGACTCACGAAAGTATTTGAACACTTACCATAAAAAATGTTTATGTATAGATTGTATAAGTTAATGAATTAATTTGATTATACTGATAAAATTTGAAACCATTAAATGTATTATATCTAAGTTACAAGATATTCATCGCAAACATATATATAGTAAAAAATTAGTTTACTGCATGAATAGCCATTTTAAACATATAGAAAGTGTTAACTGAATACATATTGAGGTTTATTAATATAATGTATAATTGATTGTTCAGATAATTCTAGCCCCTATGCATTGTATTTGTAATAAATATTTTCTAACTTTTATGTACATTGTATATTCGGAAATAGTTTCTAGAAGTGCTCAGGTATCTTTTCCAGCTAGTGTACGTTTTGTCAGTTTCTTTATAAAAAGACAACATTTCGTAATGTTTCGTATAGTTCATAAAATTCCCTTCGTCTTCGGATTTCAGCCTTGTTCTTTTTTACTGTTTGAAATATAAATACGTATATATAGCCAGTGGTTATTGTAACTAACTCGATATGCCACTTCACGAAGGCCATTACGCATAAATACAATTTCTGAATTACGATCACTTATTATTATTATTATCACGATGATTGCAGATGACGCCCACTGTATGAGTAATTAGTAATATATATTCTTGGACGGTAATTCCATCTCGTAAATAACATGGACTACTAAGCAGTGTAACACGATACTAGAAACTTTCTTCATCGATGTTGCCACAACAATAGGCTGTAGGAATGCTGGAAATTGCGGTTTTTGTTGCATGCAATCGCAGACTCTGTTAAGCTCTGTTTACAAACAACCTATCGACATGTTATTACGCAGGGTTGCCGTTTCATAGTCTCGTTTTTTTTTCGCCAGTGTCCAACCCTCGATTTAATCAACCGAATAACACACGAGAGAAGAAAATATACGACACGTAGCTCGTTTTAAAGTTAAAATGGAAAGTCGTTGGATTATATAAGAAATTCTGAATTATTCATGACTGAAATTGAACGATACGGATTTGTTCCATTCTATTGGGCATGCGACACAAAAAGTATTTATTGAAATTCTTTCATCTTATTATTCGATGAAAGTTCTTTAGCTCTTCTGTCGTCCTCGCCACAGTATCAAGGTTGTATAAGGTTTTTGCGAAAACGAACTGCTTCTTGTCGATCGTCTCGTTAGTCTTCTTACTCGATGAAACGACTAACAATAGTGATGTGACCAGATATTGTAACGACACCTTACATTGATCTTCGCAATGTCGACACATCTACTACGGAGAAAATGTTCGCGTCACGTTTGACAACAAATGACAGCAACAAAGTTATTCGGACAAAAGAAATTGTTATCTTACCAATCTTTATGAAAAGATATGTTTATAGCTAGTATATCTTTGATATCTAAGCAAATATTCGATTTTTAATCTATTCTAATTTATTCGATTTGGTTGAGTATATTTGAGGTATTAGACCTTTATAACATTTAGAATGAACATTATCTATTCAAGTCAATTGAAGTTCTATGTGAACAAAGTCCAAATTTATCCCTATTGTATCTCATTTTCTCTTCAAAGGAATGTTTGACAGTTGTGTATTCACACTGTGACAGACTAAAGAATCGAATTTGAAATGAAGAACACGAGGTTGCAGTAACAAGTTTTCCGGTGGCTTTGTCCTTGTCTTGAATTTCGTTCCCTAAACAACCGGTTTGGGAACCACTGTTTCGCACAGGATCAATTTCAAGAGATCTCTTTGAAGACGTACTCAAAGCGTTGCATATTATGCGCCTCTAACTGTACATCGTTCAAACGCGTGTGATGCAAGGAAGGACCTTGAAACAATGATTTATGCGTATCGTCATGTGCACCCTTTACCAAATCAATCTGCAGCTTCCGTGGCCGGGATCGGTCAGGGCCGTCGTACAGTGTCGCAATTTTGTCGCGCCACCACACGTCGTTCCGCATATTTATGAACCTCCATTGAAAATGCACCGCCTTTTCTCACAGAAATTTAGTGGACCAGCCAACATTTTTACATATTATGCACACGTATATATTGTAGGATGGATTTAAAGAGATTAAAAATTTAATTTCACTAAAATTTCGTCTCGTTAAAGCGTCAGATGTTATAATAGAGGTTAATGAACGTTAAATGAACAGATGCAAATATTCTTAACCTAAAAATAAGATAGTGATATTCTATCTCGACTGTTATCGAACGTTTATTTATAATAATGATCTGCATCTTTATATGTATAATGTCTGTGAAAATTTGACAATAGAAGACAAAGCATTCTACGAGATACATAAAGTGGTAATTAATCTCGAAAATTAATCCAACGAACAATTATCGTGGTGAGAGATATGTATTGAAAATAGCACGCTCAGTACACCATATGTTCTTCGGAATAGATTAAATTTCCCGGATGATCACGTTGCTCCGAAATTATAATTATGGTTTATTCAATATTCTGTACTAACGTTTAATCGCGTATCGGAATAGCCTGAAAGTGATTCTGTATGTAACATTAATTAGAAACATAATTTGAGGAATGTTGTTCTTTTGTATTGTGTTATTCGAGTGTTACAATCTATTGAATGTAATACCACTTGCTAGATTTTAAGTAATTAATAAGATCAAAAAACTTAGTTGATTTTATAAAACTTTTATGAGATACAAATACTCAGAGTGGACACTTCCGAAAAGCGTTTGTAATCTGGGTATATTCCATCTACTATAGTCCTGCCATCATTCGTTTGTGCCAAGTTTAATATACGTAGCTAATTCATTTTCCGTCTTCCTTTTACCACAGTCTTTGCCTTCTCCATTTTTGTCTCTGACCAACATTTGCTTTATTTAGTGAATATGTTCTCTTTAACTTCGTGCACATTTTATTTCGCTTACTTATGAGCTTTTTACTACTTGATCCTCTTAATATGTATATATCATATATATATTATTACATATAATTCCTTAAATCACTACTATTTTTTTACCTCTTTTATTCTCATTTAATTCCTTCGCGCATCTTTTCTCTCTCTTTCTTTTTTATGATATTTTTCTTTTCTTCAATTACTTTTCCAATTTTCAATTTACTCCTTCTTTCTCTATTTTTCGTCTCTTCCAATTCTTTTCCCAGAAACTCGCACACATGTTTTCCATTTCTTACCATTTTTCCCTCAGTCACTCCATTTTCATCAAAGTTCCATTTTAGTCGCTTTATAATTCTTCAAACTTTTAAATCCTTTTCTCTCCCCCTTTTGACAAACTATTTTACTCATTTTCATTCGTCTCTTTCGTTTCTTTTTTGGTTTCCCCCGTTCCCATTTCTTTCGATTTTTCTTCGCGTGTTCCCGATTTTTACCCCCTCCCCTTCTTTTCTTCTCGTTCTTCTGCTGCTCCCCTCTCTTCCGTACTCTTTCCAACGATCCCTTTTTTCTCTCACCAGTGGCCGTTCTTTTCACCCCATAAGAATGCAGCCTGTGCGAAATGGCACCGCTACGAGCACGATTCGCGGAACTGCAGCTGCCGTTCATTAACGCGCGGTTATTAAACTTTTCGCCGCTGGTTTCGGTCCGATTTGTGCTATTCTCTTATGCCTACCTCCCTCGTTAAAATTCATTCTTCCAGGCCTTCAACATTCACAGCTATTTTCGTGTTAATCCTCTCTTCTGTTGGCATTCCGAACGAACTTCAATTCGACATTCTGTTCTTAAGTGTTGAAATGTTGTTACATCGCCTTTTATACAATTTACTCAATACGAGTGAAATTAATTATCAGAATACTTCCAACGTTGTGTAGGAAGTTTAAAAATTATTATACTAAAATTGATTATAGTGTGTGAAGGAAATTTGGTTTAGGAAATTTCGACTTTGTATTTACAATTGCTATTTACAATTTACAATTGCTTTGCACCTTTTAAAAAGACTCAGTTTTTTTACATTATATAATTCTTAGTTATTAAAGTTATCAATATCAATAATTTATTATGAAAAGAATATGTTTAATAAAGCTAGACAATTTCTATATAGATAACTTTTAAAAAAATTATTTTAGAAATGCAGATTTATGTTTGGAAGTTTAATAATTTACATAAGGATACATAAAACTGAACACTGTAATTTTTCGTCGGCTTATAACCTGTTTGATATATAGCGCCGCGAATATTATATCGTGCAATATCATTTTCCGTGAGTAATATTACTAAAAACGGAAATTTTATTGTACCTTAGTGCCATAAAAAATTAGTAGTTGAAAAACGAAGTTCGTACGAAATTTATGCTTCATAAATCGTACGCACCTGACAGAGTTCCGTAACATTAATTTTAATGAGGCATTGCTGCTTTGTCATACGCTGGCATAATTATTAACCTACAAAAAGTATATAATAAAAAACTATTAATAGAATTTGAAAAAAAGATAGAACTATCTGGCGCAGTATTTGTTTAAATTCAAGTAAAAACTACGGATATAAGCTTTCAAAACGAAGAGTGAAAAACGAGGTGAAGGAACCAGCTTAATTATAAATTTAAAAAGTTGGAAGCTAGTTTCTCGTTTGTAACGCCTCGTTAACGAAGACAGTTGCTTCTTAAGATTAATTAACATCCCTCTCGTCGAAACGAGGTTATAATACGTCGGGCCGCGAGTTCTCCCGACATTAAAAAATCATTGCTCCCTTCCCCGTCATTCCATGACCTCTTTTTTTCTTTCAGTCCGCGATGTTTCCCACGTTGCGATAATAATTAAACCCGTCTGTACGAACAAAATGCTAGTAGTGCCTGATCAACTGAACTTTAGCCGAACCATTAGTACCTGTATTAACTGCCGCCAAACGTGAATCCACCTATATGAATCCACCTAACAATAAGATGTAAAGAGTAGCAGCACGCGTTATGTGATTCTCATGCCTCGCAGTCGATACAAGTTTGCAACATTATTATGTATTTAAGAGCAAATGTTTCATTGAATTCTCTGATATGAACATGAACTTCTATTAACCGAGCGAAAAATCATGGTTGGTTAGGGACGATATAGGTAGATTCCTATTATATGAACGACCTGGTTATATGAACTAACTTGTCCCCCGACAGGCTATCAGAACACTCGTGCCCGCTTTCAATGTCATAAGAAGATTGACGAACATCCGTCGCACTTTCTATTGAACTTAGGTTGCCATCGAGCAAATTCCTCCATTTCGTTGGAAAGAAATGTGTGGCGTTGTATTTTAATCACTTTATCGTTGTATTATATAATATATAATTATTATTATATAATTATATAATATTTTAGAATGAAGTAAACAAGAATATTTTATAGACTACCATCATAAACAAAATTGAACGTGTTCCCACTTTAAGGTCTCTTTAAATTGATGAAGGTATCTATATGCGTACGAGACGTATACGACCCTAAAAAGATCAATCGATGTGCCTTGATAATGCTTTAATTTACAACCTCACTACATCCAATACTCCTATCAAGAGTATGTACATATCTAATATATTAGATAGAAGAAAAAGCAACTGTGTATATAAGGATGAAAGATAAAATCGAGCTTTTGAAATGGAAATATAATCCATCCTTGTTCCATGGAAATAGAGTTTGTTCAAGACAATGAACACCAGAAACAGTAGTTTTATGCGGGTACCACGGAGTATTAATTTACTTCCAACGAGAAATGCGTGCGACGAATATCCTCAGTAACACCATCACAATTTCCATAGCAATATTAGCGCTCTCTGTTTACTAATCAGTAATTATATGTAGTCGCTCATACCGCGAAAATTGAATCCACGGTTCAACGTTAATCACTGAGTAACAATTACTATTTTTCATGCAATGCTTTCTAGTGGAGCTCATTAGTGAAAACGATCCAACGTTAATTGTACAACGTGTAGCGATAAAAATTTGCATAGTATTTCTCTTTCTCTGGCCTCTCCCTTCTTCTTTCCTCTTCTCAATCTAACCTGTGTTCTATCCTACTTTGCTCTCTCAATTTCCAGTTTTAGTAACAGTTAGCGAATAACTGAATCAATATCGTTCGATCTTCTGGTCTTTGTTTCTTTTAGGAAATTAATTAAGACGTGGCATTCATTACCGGGAGACATTCGATCGTCACGACTCGAGCTTTTCTGTATTCATAATTTCTTTTTTATGGAATATCGAAGAATATACATTTTTCTTTCCAACTTTCCCATTGTTTATCAATTGCGTTTTTTCCGTACATGTTTATGATATATATACATACTGATATAAGTACAACAAAAGATATTAAATCATTTAATTGGTACTTTTAGGTTATGGATGACCCATAGATCCTTGGGTTAAATTATCCAATTTATAGTTATTCAAGCGAGGGTAGGTCCTTTTACATGGTAATTAAAAACTAATTGAGTAAAAATTAAAATTAAATAAACTAGTCAGTTGAGGATAAAAATGGTCCATTTTAGAGAATCGCTCTATTTTCTTTTCTAGCTTATCTTTATTTATCTTCTTTATCTATATTTTATCTGTAATGCACCCTTGCTACAAACTTATCACTCATAATTCATAAAACTTATCTGCCATATCTCGTAAAATATGTTATCCTCAGGTTATCATTTGATGAGCAAGTTTCTCTTGGGTTACAAGCTAAAAATTGCAGAAAGGACGTCCTATTCTATTTTACGAGTATTATTCTTATTAGTAATAAATTGAAATAGAAAAATATTCAAAGACAATTGTTTCCACTTTTTGAGAAACTAATATATTTGAGCCATGTCACAAAGCGGAGGCGCGACAAAGGGTAATCAATTTGTTACTTCTAAATGTATTGGTCGAAATAGGTGTTTTCAACTCTCGTAAAACGTTCGTTGCCGATACGCACGATGAAAAGGGAAAATTATATAGGAATACATAGTGTCCCAGTTTTATCGCTTTTTAAAACGCGATACCATGAATATTTTATCGACGATACCGGTGAACTGTTACGTTCAAAATTAACTTTCCCCCGGTAAAATAAAGGCAAGGCCACCAGTGCGTGTAAGCCACTTATGTATTCGACGTTTATTGTCCGAACAATTTCGATTGATTGCACCGCAAAGTAGCTTCGTAATGAGATAAACATATCATTGTTTCATTGGCATTGATTGTCGAAATCGTTGACACAAATGGACAAGATTTCAGTAATTGCGGTGCAAATGTAAGAGACAAACGAACGTTTCCTCCTGTAGAAGGGTGACGAATTGCTTTTGGTATAATTTTCTCGCCCCCGCACTTCCCTATTAATTAACCAGACGATTTAACTCGTCCATGCATCTGTGTCAAACATCGGTTTACATACAGAACGAGATACGTAAAATACGAGGACCAAAATATTTTTGTGCATGTTAAAGATATAAACCTAGAGGTTTTAATCAAAATAAAAATAAAATGAAAAAAGTAATTATTCGATTTAATTTGTTTTTTGTGAATGAAAATATCAATCAGGTTTCAAGCTCACTTGCCTCCTTTTTTTTTTTTTTTTTTTTAATAGAATAGCATGTTTTAATCGGTTACATTTACTGAAAGTGTCTAACAAATACTTCATCTAATATTTCATATTATAAGGCACATATGTAAATGAGGTTACAGGTTGATAATAAATTATCTCTAAAATGAAAATAGCAAAGAACCTTCTACCTTTACTAATCGAATAGTGTTTTATCTTACTAATCTTCGTTATTATGTTGAACGTCTATGTCAAACATATAATTGTAACTTGTAAGCTCAGATTAAACATTTTTATCGATGTATCTTCTTAAGACGTCATTAGAAAGTTAACATCTCCATTTCATTCTAATAATTAAATCTTTAAAAAGTATTTAGTGATTTTGATACCTTCTTGACGAAAGCTCTCACGAATTAAAAAATACAAAGTAAACCAAACAATTAAGTCCTTAAAACATTCAATGCGGATAACGTTTATTGAGAAATTCAAATGTTATGCTTTGCGTATCTCGCCCTGTACATGTATACAATCAAGCATGTAATTATTCTACGCGATAAATTGGCATTTGTTTACATGTAAAGCCATCGCCCTCCTCCATATTTAATCGAATATTAAGACAGAAAACATTCGACGATTATTTAACCGGTTCATTTAGTCCGGTTCTTCCGGTACAACGGCGCCCCGTTGATTTCAATAATTACGAAGAGAAGCCATTGAGGCTTGCAGCTTTGGCAATTAGTACTTCCCATGTTGTCGAGCGATTACAAAATTTACGAGGGACAAATGGGCGAAACTTTCCGACGATATGCAAACTACGGCCTTGTTTAGCCGATGTTTTTAGACGTAACTTATCGCTTGAAATAAAACGAGCAATTATCTTGTCAATAACAACGAAAGTACCTGTAAAATAAAACATTGTTATTCATTAAAATATTGTTCACACGTTGTTGACCAACCATAATTATGCTCGTGCATTAACTTGTGCCATTATTATTAAAATATGTAATTTATGTTATACGTATAAGTAGTTGTTACAGGATTATCTAAATTGTTGCGTAGTATCTTACTTAAATAAGCAAGGAACTTTTAACGTTTTATGTTTTCTTCTATTTGGGGAAAATATAAATATTCTGTTTGCTACGTACAAAATACTAAGTTTTATGCAAAATTATTGGAATTCATTTACTTCGAAAATATCTATGTAAAAAGATAGTAAACACGTATAAAACTTATAAAAATGTATGCCATTACAATATTGTTTTAACAAATGAATTCGATCTGATTCACACACAAAAGAAAAACTGCGACTGGTGGTTTGATGTCTACGAGAAACTTGCGATAGTAAAAACATTAGTTCTTGCCATACGGGGTTCCAATCTCGCGGCACTGGCGCGAACGAATTGACCCGTAAATTTTGAACGTGCCATACACGGGCGAAAAAAATAACATTTGAATCGTGTATTGGTAAAGGTCCGTGAGAAAAAGAAAAAAAAAAGGAAAAAAAGAAAGAACGTCGCCCGTCAAATTCGTGTTGGCACAGTGAAAATTGATTTGAGCGCGATTTTTCAACGAACGTCCGAATCAGTTTCCACGAAACTGACAGAAAAATAAGAACATCTTCGAAATCATGGTTTCTTCGAATTTTATGTTAACTGCGAAAATTTTTGGCTGATTATCCTCGAAATATTTGATTGAAAATACTTTTCCTGTAAATGTTTGCTACTTTTGAATTTAAAGAGTGTTTCAAGAATGTTGGATAAAAACTTAGGTATACGTTCTATGTGTTAAAAAAAAAAAAAAAAAAGAAAAAGAAATTGATATAATTATTTTGAATAATAAATTTACTTACAAACTCATGTTTGTATGAAGCTTTTTCTTGCCTTTGATATGTATAACATGTATCTATATAGATAGGAATATTCCTGTCAACCATTTTTTAAAAACTCTATACATATATTTCAACATGGCTATATGTTGAAGTTTCTATAAGAAAACACGATGTTTCTTCCACTTTGGTCCCATCATCCACTTCCGGTAGACGTGGCTTTTTTTCTTTTCGTTCAAGCCTATCCGACCTCGTTCCTCGATGCTCTGTCATATAATAATTAAAAGAGCTCTGATTAAAGGCAGAAGATTAACGAGGCGTTCAGCTTATCTTATTTTCTCACATTTCTTTCTTTTTTGTGCGCAGAATGAAGCTGTGGTGGAGTTTGGCGCTGGTCGGTGTCGCCCTGTTGATGATCATCGTCACCACCAGAGCGGAATCTGATCTATGGGAGGAAGATGACAAGGAGGTTCTTGTACGAACGATTCGTGGCACCAAAGAACGAGGTATATATTAAGTTTAATTAAGAATCTATATATACGTCATGTTAAAATAAGGTGAAATTGATTCCGGAAATACATCTTTTTAATATAATAAATTAAAAATGAGAAGGGAGAGAATCGATGCTCCTCCAATTTCTTTATTTCTGATTTCGATTGAACTGTGGATTGGGAAGAAGAAAATTTAATAGTATATATTAGTCTGATATATCCTAACCCGAACCAATAACTTTTAAATAAATTAAATAAGTAAATTAAATTGAGTAATATTAATTAAATCAAATCTAGCCCATACCGAATACCAATGCAAAATATGCATGAACTTTATATACGCATAGCTTTTAAAATAATGATTGTCACGTCGTGAAATCAGTGTCTCCTCTTCAAAAGTCATATCTTATAAAAAAAAAAGAAAAGAAAAATGAAGAGGGAACAAATTCAGAAATAAGAAACCTTCAAGCATTTTTCGGCTTTGATCTTTCAAATACAACTTGGTTTTCTGGCCAAGATTTATTTACGTTCTTCGAAAAGTCTTCATTAAAAGTTCCTTTGTAAGATTGAGTTTTAGAAGATCAACGGGTAAAATTGAAATCTTGCAAGTTCCGCTTAAGGTCCGTGTTACTTTCGTCAAGAAATGAAGAAACTTAATATTTGTTAAGTGTTTACAAGATGTTCGAGTCAGGCTGTTTGTTCGCAGAGGTCGGTGGTGTAGTATCATGGCGTCGGTAACCGGGGTCCCCTTTAAATTTCGCTTCCATATGGAAAGAAGTCACGTCCACTGTGTATGCACATAGTTACTCTTTGAAACCTCCTCGCAGGTGTTTTATCTTCAGAAAAGTTCAGAGTTCCTTACCACGTAAACATTTTAGGTTAGATGGTATCGGCTATGTTTGTTAGAATTAAATCGTCTTTACCGAACTTTAAATATTTAGACGGTTGTATAGGTATAAAATAGAAGATTGCATTATACACAGTAACTTACGTCAAGATTGAAAGTTGTGGTAACATTATTATCCAAATCTTAGGTACCCAAATAATCACTCAAGTACTTAGGGTATTGTAAGTATTAGGTATGTATATATGTTTTAGGTTAAGATATTCAGGAACGTTGAATATTTTAACCATTTTAAATACTTTTGATATCTACTTTAAATATAATATTTCAGATGGTTTCGGATCTTCAATATTTAAGAATTCATATACTTATTACACTTGCTCCAGTATTCACATACATACTCAACAATTTTTAGTATATATATTCGAGTACTCTTACCGTTTTAGATTCCATGCCATAATATCAGCTACCAAATGTCTATATTATACTCCATGCTCTTAATTTCTCAAGTAAATATATTCTTCCACCAACATAACCTTCAAACTCTTATCATTCAGGTGACCTGTAAACTTTCTCCACGAATTCTTATCCTCGACATCTCTACAAACTAGCAAAAAAAAAAAAGAGGATTAATCCTCAACTGACAGTAATAAACAAAGCAGGAAAGAAACTGAAGATAACGCGACACATTGGCGAGGTCGATCGAGCGTATAGCATATCAAGAAAAGACGGTCCTCGGTGCGGATTGAGCGGTGGTATCGCGAACCCTGGCTTGCGGAATGAAAAGCCTCTTTTGTCTCTATGCGGCTCTTTCTCTCATCTTTCGGGCTTCCTTTCCCGCGGCCAGGACTGGGAATACAATTGAAATATCATCCAGTGGCGCGCACCGTTTCATTGTCGACTAAGATCATTTGGTCTTAGAAATTTATTCGGTCCAGGATCGTGCTTCCGAAAGGTCACAGGCGCGGGAGTGAGAGAGGGAAGCAAGGGCTTTTCTTCGAGTTCCTTTTCAGAGCGGAACAAGTCGCCGAAAGAAGGGCAACGCTGAAATTCCAACTTCGAGGATCACATTGAATTACAGGTCGAGCTACGAAGCGCGCGCTATGGCTTTTAGTTGCTGCAAGTTTCTACTCGCACGTTTTCCATCCTCGTCTCCAACTCGGTAATTTTACTCTACCGAGTTCTTGCCTGTTCTAGGGGTGCAGGAAGTTGTATCAGAGATTCGACGTTAGAAAAAATAGTATGAAGGTTGTAGTCTTATAATAACGTCTATTTTTGTTTAATAATGAGAAGAAAAGATTTTAAATATTATTTCTTCTATTTTTGGTTATAGTTAAGTTTCCTTTTTATTTTCTTTTTTGATTATATATATTTGGATTATATGTTTGAAGCTTAAGATGATTGTATTAAAGTTATTGTATATTTAATATAACTATTTCAAACTTCGGTTCAATTTTTAAGATACAGATTAGAACTTCAAAGTTTTTTTACTAGATTTTGAAATGTTATAGATTATAGAGAAAAAAATGGAATGATGTTTACACATCTTGAAGCCTGAAGCGTTTCCTTGAAAATAGAAATTGAAACTCAAAATAATTATAAGTATTCTATGGAGAAACAACTAGAATTGTGAAAGTGTTAATCTGCCTAAGACAATATATTGAATGGGCATTGAGGAAAGGGCTAAACTCTTATGTGATAATTAAGTGCCGCCCTGTTTATTCGGAAATTTCTCTGTCCACTTGATCGGTCGTGCCTCCAATTATCTCTATTGACGTTTTGCATCTGTTGACGCAGCATCCGGTAGCACTTCGTCGTGCAGATACGTGAAGGGTCAATGGTCGGAATGCGACTCGAAAACCAACACACGGTCTCGCACACTGAACCTTAAAAAGGGAGACAAGTCCTGCGAGCAGACCAAGACCATCCAAAAGAAGTGTAAAAAAGGTATGCCACTTTTATTCATTATTCATTTCCAGTTTTGGCAACCCTTATTTTTTAGTTCATTCTTGATTTAATTTTTTGAAGTTTATGTGATTAGTAGACCGCGGATTTTTTTAAATACTATATGCATTCTAATAAATACATAAATATTTACATATTAGTAAATGGCATATTAGTATTTACTGATTAGTAACAACAATTGGAAAAATATTGTTCATTAATTAAGATGTTCTGAAAAATCACAAAATTATAATAAAATGTGATATTTGACAAAGTAACAACACTGAACAGCATCTTATTTGATAGTACTTATTTTATTCATCAAAAGGATTTTCGCAAATTTTTGTATCAAAGAACGAAAGGAATCCAAGCAAATGGAATGACTAATAAAGAAGAGAAAACTCTATAATCAGAATCAGTTCTTTGTTACTTTCTCATCAAAGAACATTAACATGCACTATCCCATTCCAAATTCTCTCATATACAATTCATAAAATCTCAGAAAAAGGCTATTTGATAAATCTGATAAGGGTATTTAACCGTGACCATGTTTGTATTTCGCTGATTATAAACAATGCACGACGTGTCTTTCGCTAATTAATACACACTTTAATTTGGAGACACGAACGAGGTTGAATAGTTCTTTACATAGAACGAGAGTTAATGGACCTGACTAATTAGCGAGAATCCCAGGAACGTCTTAATTAATTGAACGGAACGAAGAAGGACGCTTCTAGTTTATCGATAATTTCGGGCAACGGTGCACAATCCCTGTGATGAAGGCATGCTAAAATGGCCATGTTTCTGTGCGTAATCACTGTCATAATTATGTTAGTTAAATTTGAAACCAGTCTGAAAATTTATATGCAAGTTACGAGACCATTTATTGTAAACATATATTTAGTAAAAAAATTAATGTTAAAAATGGTTCTAATGAATATATATTTAGGTGCATTAATATTTCGTATAGTATAAAAATAAAAAGTATAATATAAATATTTCGTATGATATAGTAGATTTAAAAGGTATATATATATATATGTTGTAGAAGATTCCTACTTTACATACAACTCGATTGTATATCAGAATGAATGAAATGAAAAGAATCGAAAGAAAAGTACATTGTGGTTAAAAGCTCGTTAAAGCAGCTCTATCAAACGTAGACTGGTCACGTTCAACGTACATAAACCGACGTGGAACTTTTTAATTTAATGGACGCCGCTGCGTCCCCCCGCGTCTTTTCAATCGAGTTAAATGTGACATTTAGAATCTAATCTACCGCAATGGCCGCACAGATATTTCGATTTCGTGCGACGACCATTTGCTTAAAGGACGCCACTTTGGGAAACTAAATTAAAATAAATTGCCACGTATGTCAGATTCCCAGATCGATGCTTTCAATGCGTACAATGAATAAAGTGTTACCATCTTTTAGAAGTTTCTAAAACAAAAACGAATAGCGAATTTAGTAATATTTCAATAGAAGTAATTTTTCATAAAACTGAATAAAATATTGGTAAAAAACAAAAAAGAGAAGCTATGGTTGTGTGTCGTGTTGCAACATGAGATGTGCACCGTTGTCGCCTTAACTTGTATCGTGAGTGAATAATGGAGTTTATGGCGTTGTGATTATCTCTGTGCGGCGGGGAATATAGCTTGCCGGTACGAAAAGGGCACGTGGAGCGGATGCGTGAATCAGCTGATGACGAGAGTGGACAATTTGAAGGCAAACAGTGACGCCTCCTGCGAAAAGACGCGCCGGCTGACCAAAAGGTGTAAACCGGAGACCAACACTAAAAAATCTCCTAAAGGTATTTTTCTTGCCATTCTTCCTCAAATATAATTATTCTAATTAAATATGATCCTGACAAATTTATTAACTATAATCATTTAATATGATAATTGTCCATAAAGAAACAATGCAAAAAATAGGTAATTTAAAAAAAAAATTAGTAATGTACAATTCTAAAATAAGTAAATATCTATTCTGAAGACATATTTCTATAAATCTATTGAAATCTACATTGATTTTAGTAATCGTAATAGATATTTCACCCCATTTCTTATCTCCGTTGTTTAATGGATATCGATTATGTCTGTAACGTTAAAATAACTGCAAAATATTCTTCAAAATACTTTGAGTATACACTAGACGTACTATACGTTCGAACACAACCAACAATGGCGCCAAGAAAAGGTAGTTCGTCATTGATATAATGCAACGGAGCGAAAAAGATGTTCCTTGAAATTTTATTAAAAGACGCAACAATCCTATTGTCTGAAGTTCAGAGTTCTGCAATGGTGCGTAATTGTACTCTCAAGATCGACACTGGTGTCACGATTCACGATACCTCGCTTCGTCGAGCATGCTTGACGATGGCATTGACAGAGTTAAAGATAGCTTATTGAAGCTTTTTCATGCGGTCACGATCAGACAATAGCAGCAATAAATGTTCCGTCTAAACGTTTGAATAGGGAGGACATACGTCTAAGAAGAACATTTTGTTCGTCGTAATGATCCTTTTTCTCAATGAATTTTCTTTCATGAATGTATTCTTTTTACTAGCTCATAAAACATTCATACGAATAATGTATCAGATAAGTGATAACTGAATAAGTAATAACTGAACTCGTTCAGTTTTGTAAGTTACAGATTTATTATCGGCAATCGATAATAACAAATAAACCACACATGTACATATTTTTAAAATATCACAACTCAAACAATTTTGTCAGCAAGAAGCTATTTGAAAGCTTACAAAAAGATATTTACTAAGTTTACAAATACGTATTATTGGCAAAAAGAATAGATTCTGGTCAAATATTATCTTCGTAATTTTCCATTTTCAGCCCTTAATGTCTATAAATATTTTGAAATTACGATTTATAATTTTAACGAAATTGTAATTGTTTTAGGAGAACGAGCAAGCAAGAAGTCGGGTAAGCAGTAAACAGAGAAAATCGTCGATCATACAAAATGGTGCGCGACGATCTGTTTCGACAACAGGCAACGAAAACACAATCTTGTCTTTTCCATGTGAAACTCTAATTTTCAAACAGATACTATTTAGCGTGAGCGTATGAAATGAAATGGACGAAGAAATGGAAACGTTCTGTATTTTATAGTACTGGCAGTGATTGTAATTGAAAAAAAAAATTTCTTAAATACGATCTGTAAATCTGACTTTCGAACGTTTTCGAACGTTGCTGTCGGTACAAGCTCGATCGTCGGTAATAATTATCGATCGTATATGTCGGCTGTTTTCAGAATTACTTCCATTATATGTGGCCAAATGTTATTAATTACTATGCGAATATACAGTAAACCACATAGTTGAATTCAATATTGTTCTTCTTAGCAGTTCTGCCGACTCTGTAATTGCTGTGTACCAATTTACATGTGAATATTACGGATTTTGTCCTCGATACAGTAGCATAATAAAGTCATTAGCATTCCTTATTATTACTTATTATAATCGTATTCTTTTTTAATTCTTTTACTTGTTTTCCATTTTTTAATTGTCGTGGCTTTAAATATAATAAGTAATTCAATGATTAGCCGTAAATATAAGTGATAAAATAGTTGATTGTTACTTCTTTTAAGAAAGTCATCTTTCTTTTTTATATTTTTTATTATAATTATTAGACTATGCTACTGTACCGATGATGAAACTTTCCAAGATATAGTAATTGTATAGCAATACGCTATGGTAAACCTCTAGTTTCAAGAATCAACACGAAACTACTGCCGTTGAGATTCTTCGCGAAATATATTCTTGCTAGAATATACATCTCGTTACGAACCTATTCGATTTTTCAACGTTATATGATTATCGATCATAGCGTGCTAGAAATCCCCAGTTAGAAGTAGTTTATCTTTTTTTTTTAGTACACGTCGAAAGATTAAATGATCGAAGGATTGAAGGAACAAAATAATAAACTCTATGTTTTTAAAATGCCCATTAACTTTGTCTTCCTCTAAAGAATAAACGATCTCGCTATTGACGCAAATATTCAATTCATTGAATCCGCTAGAAGTCTTTCCGTACACATAATGTGTTTTAAGCTGACTCTGTGTTCGGTTTAGTTTTTCATTGACAATATTTATACTTAAAACCAGGTACAATGTTTGTGGACAAAGATTATATCTTCTCAACTATCGCATAGATAATATACAGTGTTCGATGTTAACTATGTCTTATACATCCAAAGGTTTCCAAACTTCTCGGACGTTTTTATTTTTATTAGGACATAATCGAGGTTCCAACTCAATTCATAAATTTAATTGTAGTAATTATAAAAGGAAAGAAACTATTCTTTTGCAAGGAAAGGAATTGTAATTAAAAATAAATAAATATTTCTCGTAATTGTTGAAATGAAATAAATTGGAAAGTGTTATTTAAAAACTGCTGCGTCCTTAAGTTTGGGAATCAGCGACTTACGTAATAAGCACGATTTAATAATTATTACCATTCTCCGATATGTACTAATGATTCTTCTCGATAAGACGTAAACCTTGCATAAAATGAAACGTTGATATATACAGTCGTTATATGTGTCTCGTATTATCTCTGAATGGAAAAACTTAATAATAACGAAAGCCAAATGAGCATGAAAATCAAATTAACATAATGCAAAGTCTCAGGCATCTCGTAGATCCGGGGGCTAATTAAATTAATTAGAACTCGTCTCTACGAGGTGTTCCATTGAAACTATAGAAATCAAACCTTTCCCCCTCCCGAATACAAGATTGTATTTGTTTTTAAGTCTAGATGTATACAAAACAAGAGAAAAATTCGACAAAGTCAAGTCAGCTGATTCAGGTAATGATGCTGGATATATACGGCGTATCTGTATAAAAAGAAAAGAAAAGAAAAAAGAACAACTCAGCGAATACGCGCACTATACGGATCGATCGTATTGATCGGTATCAATGATCGTAGATTAGACTACATATGTACATCATATCATCATTATGCATAAAAAAAAGAAAAGATAAAAAAACGAATCTATCGATAGAGTAAGATAGCATTACGTTCTATGATTTCTCCTAATTAACTACCATTAAACGTCTACTAAAACGTAATTAAATAATAACATGCTTGACCTCTATTTGTGTGGAACTCGATGGGAGTTCTTCGTGTTTTAAACGCATTGTAACATAGCATAATAACGATAGAAGGTACGCTAACGATTAGAGATTAAAATTGTTCTTAAAACGCGAGTGAAGTATCATGGCGAGAGGAAGCGTCAATTGCTTTTTCAAATTTCGATCCATCATTGTACTTGCAACATAATCAAAAGTCTTTCCAATTTTGTGTTATTGAATTGTTTGATTATGCCATTCGAAGTTTTTTAAATCATTCATAGTATTCACGTTGATAGATTAAACATGTTTAGCGAATTTGAAACCAAATAATAAAACCGGAGAAGAAATTCTGTTCTCGGTATCTTTCTATATAGTAGTCGCGGGCGAGTTTAAATCAGATCAAAACAAAGCGGGAAATATTAGTCGATTAAGGAGGGCATGTTCGAAAGAAAGATGTCTTCAATAGGAAGTTCAGGTTTTAGTTGCCTAGGCCCTAGGTAATCGAATCAAATTCATATTTCTTAAATCAAATATCTCGTAGCTCGTGGGAAATCGTCGTCAGTAATTTATTTACAAGCTGACGTTATAACTGAACGCAAAAATTGTATAATGTATCTACTTACTTATTAAATAATTGTGTAACCGTTACACATGTAATAAAAATCCAATGTTGTCAATAAAAACTAAATATTATATACAAAACTGTTGATGAACCTCTTGATTTTCAGTCAAAGCAAATTGATTTGAATTTTTAATAAGTGAAACACATATAATGCATGCATGTTTTATGTAAAGACAAGCATTTTTTATTTATATGAAAACCATATAAAAAATACAAAAGTTCAAAGATAATGATACAATTGCCATTGCATAAAAAACGTTAAAAAATTGGACGGATACAGATCTTAATTTCTTCGATATAATTATATAATCTTCTTTCGCAAATACTTTGTTTCTTTTCTTTCATGTTGTGTCATGAAATATATTTAAATTCAACACAGAATTTAAAAATTATTGCTTACTTTGTTATACGTATCATTCCTTAAAGGAATGTTTATACATTTAGAAGTTATCTTAGTAAAGAAGAAAATATTTTACGAATTTTCATGACACAAATCGTCATTAAAGAGAAAGAATTTGAATGGACGGAGATTCGTTGAAATTCCTTACTCTATGTATAAAACAATAACGTATAAAAGACACATGGAATTACATTTTTAAGGCACGTAACTACATTATCTTAAGGTAGAAAACTGATGTTGCCTGCATGTGCTGTCAAAGCAATTTTTTTTAAGGTATGCTTGTGAAGAATTTTCAGATCTGAAGTGTTACTCTGAAATATATAGGAAACATACTTATATGTTAAAATAAATTCTAATTTAATCTAAATTCTTTTCTAATACGAAACAGATCCATAACATGAAGTGAAAACATATGGTGATATCTATCTAATTTTACGCCATAGAAACTGAAAGTTTTCGAGAATACGCCTTTTCTTCCCATTCTCGATCAGACGGCAACGGTGCGTGCCGTAGCTTACAAATACGCGAACCGTATCTTAATAAAATTATTATTACACAGACAACCAAAAGGGTTAAACAAGTGGATGCTGGCCAAAAAATATGCAGTCCCATATTTTCTCCTTAAATAATTTTTTAAAAGTATAGTTTTACCTTGTGTACCTTGTGTTTTACCTTTGTACACTTGCTACTTTCCAACTTTGGCTATTACAGTAGATCAGTTTATATGATTGTAAAACAATTGTGATGTTCTTAATTTAATACTAATACTCTTGAGAGCTTGTAATCTTTTGTATACACATAATATTAAGACTAATGTCTAATTAAATTTCACTCTCACGTTTTTGCATCTCCATATATTCTTGTGTTTGTGGTGCGGTTCCGTATGGTTTTGGATTGTGATATTGTAAAACTTCTTGTTTATCTTGTGTCACTAGACGTCCTGGTTCTATCTCACTTAAGTCCAAAGGTGGTGTTTTATGAGGTAATACAGTCCACAATGGTTGAATCCACCTATTTCCTAATTACATAAAAGGAAGGAGAAAATTATAAGATCATTTGTAAATGAAAGATGAATAAAATATCTTACAAAAGTTACCTGTATGAGGACTTTGCCAATAATTTCTATGACGGGAGCACCAACAAAATCCAATGTTCAAAATGCATAGGAATGCAAATATGAAGGAACAGATAGTGACAGTGACATAAAATGGAGTAAAATCACCATATTCGTGCTTCACAAAGTATGGATTCTTCAGATAATCCTCTCGCTCGTCTAAAATGGACATTTTATAAATTTTAGACTGAGATTCTTCTGAAAAAACAAAGATAATTTTCCCTTCAATGCTTAAACTTACACCAAAACTTTTAAAATCAATAATTAAGAAGTTGGTTGAAAAGAATAAACAAATATTCTTAATCATATAATAACATCACTCAACATTTAAAAAATATATAATAAATAGTCAATTAACAAAGTAAATACATGTCTTCCAAGAGATTTAAAAAATGTATATTTCAAAAACTGAACAATGTCTTACATTTTTATAATACAAAAACTCCATTTTTTTTGAAGATGCAATCTCGCGTCATTCATTTAAAGTAATGAAGGCGTGGCGTAAGGTCAACATTACGAAATTAGAGTTACTTTAAAGTATGTGTGTATATTGTTTACCATTACCATTATTGATTATATTGTATTTGAAATAATAACTATGCCAAAAATTATAGTAATACTGATTTATCCTCAAAAAAATATGTAGCCAGTTCGTAAAAAAAGAGATTAGGGAACCTCAATTTGAATAAATGAGAATAACATCAATATTACATAATACACACCTTTAAATAGTTCTTTCGTTCTTCGTTCTTCTACCGATCATTAATTAAATCTTTTATTAATTAATAATATATATAAAGTAATTTTACTAACATTAATGCAACGACGTAGTTATCACAATTACTCACATCACTCAGTGCATTAGAATCTGTTACACTAAGTTGTATTTGGGCGGGGCGTTGTATGTGGTGGGGGAAATGAGTGCTTTATGCAGTGTTCACATGCAGCGATAGAATGAAATAGTCGTGTTACGCTATCGCAAGAACTTGCTTTGTAAATTTAGTTTTAGCCAGTTAAAACCACTCTGTGTACGTAAATTAGGAATACAATCCTAAATCGATTGATTTTATGTCTACATGAATAGAAAAATCTGCATTGTCTAAAATGAGAGAAAGTTAGAAGTCGTCAGACAGAAAGCACTTCATTAAGTAACGTTCGGTTGAGAGCTGTCTCGAATTAGCAATTGTGGGACAGGTCACGTACAGTGCTTAAAAGAGTCTGCTCTATTGTCTTTCCCAAGTTATGTACATATTTCTTTCGCAGCCATTTCCCTTCACATGTATGTACCCCTCGCTTTCTGGTTGGGCCATCGAAGCGTTTTCCATCTCCATCGACTCAGTAGTGGATGGACCCGGAACATGAGATTTAAATGAACGGGGAGAAACCCCACCCAATATTGAATCAGGATGAGCAGGGAAGGGGATCCGCAGCAAAGAAACGAGGACAGGAGCAGAAACCGCGACTTCGCAAACAAGAACCAGTTTTTCGAATTAGATCAATTTTATCCATTCTCGAGAATTAGTCTTCTTGCATTCTTGACGAACTAAGTTTTGGCGCGAAGTGTAAGGTTTTTTAGTAAATCATAAATCTAAAGTATAAAAGTCTTCTCAATTTCGCACGTTCCGGTGAGTAGAGCGGTTCAGCGCTTCACGAGCACCAATGAGCAACGCACTTTTCCCTAGAACCGAGAACGTAACGTAAAGCCGCATTCCTAATCTTTAAATGCTTCAACAATTTTGGTTAAATGAAGGATTGTTTGAAAAGGATAAACTCCATTTTGTTATAATAAAAGTTTATTTAAATTAAAGTTAAACCATTTATTTCATGTTATTTGTTTGTATTAATTCATTATTATATTTCATCTTTTGTAGCCACGATACACATATTTTCTAGTGATACATCGGCAGTGGTATAATAAATTAGATTAGTTTGAAATCCAACTTTTCTTAAATACTCCAAGCGACCCCAATTCAATAATGAATTTACTTTTCGTCCGATTTGTTCTTTTTCACTTGAGGTTAAAGTTTTTATGTTTGTTCTTAAAAATATTAAATAATATATTTTTTTATCTTTCGTGGTTAATTATAAAAAATGATATTTGGAATTTTAACATGAATATGTTACCTTGTCTCTCCTGAATCATTCTGAGTTCCTGGAGTATTAATTGCCTTGTTTAGATCAGAGCCACAAGTTGCCCAGCTAGCAATGCTACATAAAATTGTAAATTCATTTGCTGTAAATCCAGACTGTTCTAAGTATTCTTTCCCAACATATGATGCATATTCACATCTGTGATGGCAACAAAATGCAATGATTATACCAGTGACATTGCACTTAGGTTCATTTTGCATTGCTTGAACTAAGCAACTTAGAGTTAAATCTATGAAATAATTTTTTCTAGTAATTTTAATATAAATATTATGAATATAATATTATAAATATAAAAAAATATATATATATACCTGTAGCTGCTCCACACAAATGTTTTGCAATACCAACTTTACGTTCAAATTTTTTAATTCCTGTTATATCATTCAGTTTCAAGTCAGCAATGTCAGCACGTATTCTTTCTATTAAGAGAGAAGATTGTTCATTTTTCAATTTATTATCACTCTTATGTCTGTGACTTGAACGGTCTACTAATAAAATACAACAGTCTTTTTTATGTTTCACTATTTGGCCCAACCAATAAGTTAGTTTACCCTTTCCTGCTCCAAATTCAATAAAGCATGTATTGTCTTTTATAAGATTTACACGTTCCAAGTGTGATAACAATGATGAATTTTGTAAGAGATGTTTCTTAATATTTTTTCCACATGAATTATTATTTATTTTATCTTTAAGTATTGGATGTTCCAATACCATTTCATGAAATTGGGGTAACTTTTCTATAAAGGAATTAAAGAATTATACACTTTTTAATTTCAAGTTTTGAATTTACAAATGTATGTATTACTAACCGTGAACAGTTTTTACTTTATCTATAACTGTATTTATTATAAGGTCATTTAATTCAGAGAGTGGTATGTGTTGTGGTGCTTCGTAAGTCTCATTAGCATTAATTCCTTTTACGATAAATGATGGTTGTGCATCAATCAAACGTTTTGCATTGCATACTTTCAAATGTTTAGTTAGCTTAGACTCATAACATGTACTGGAAATGATCTATAAATTTTATATACATAACGAAATATGAAATATTTATTATAACAGAGACGTAAACTCACTGTGTCGGATCAAGTGGACATTTTATTCGTTTATTTTCAGATCCTTCTTTATCAGAATAATTAAATTCTAATGAAACTGGTTGATGTTCGCCGCAATACTTCTTTCCTTCCTTCACTATCATACGACAATAACGTTTTTTTCTTTTCACAAAATACATGCAATGACTTTCCCCAGTCATTTCACTTAATCGCTAGATTCTTTGTTCTATAAATTGTTTTTGTTCGATCAGTATATATTTGAAAGAAGCTACAATTCATACGTATACATAACGTGACATAACCTAACAATAAATTGCTTAAACATGCTGTTAGAGCTATGTAGGATTAAACTTACTTAATTGAATACATAAATATGTATTACTACATCTAATAATTTTATGATTGAAAAATTTTATTTATTATAAGAAGCCGATCATAAAATTGAGGATACTTTAAATTTGTGTGAAATATAACTCAACTAAAGAGTATGTATATAATAGGCAATTGCAGCAAACGTCTATAGCAGTCGCTTTCAAGCGTTTGAAGAGTCAGAGGGTATTCATTTTTTAAAATACTATATATTTTTTAAGCTTATTTATTTAAACAATTGCATTTGTCTCACAAAATTTCTATTTTGATCTTACATCACATATTCATTAGTCAACTATGGTTTGCCATATTGCATTGATAAATTGTTTTTATATTTAATGCATAAGTTTCTGTATTTATTTAAAATTTTAACATTAGATTTTACCAACAGTTAAAAAAGTAGATAATTATTTATAATTAATTTATAGTTTACTTTGTAGATGAAATAGGAATTCATATAACCAATTGTCGTTAATGCAGTTTTCTATTAAATCGAATATACATGCTTCATATTTTATCATTTCTACAATTTCAGAAACACTTTCTTCTATATTTAAATCTAATATACTTAAAATGGAACCCTTATCCAATGCAAATATTTTTGTGTGGTATATCTTTGCATGCTTACACTTCGCATATCTATTTTATTGGAGTATAAATATGTATATATATACATATACATATTGCTTTTATGGCAATTATCCAACACGACCAATATTTGCTATCGGAACGTCATCGAATTTCCTATTCGCTGTATTCTCTTGATAGCAGTTAGTAGTGAAATACTTAACAGAAAGAATATAAACAGAATACGGACGATTTAACTCGATGACTATCTTGTAAGCACCTAGCTATGCATATGTAGATTTAATATCTTTAAGTATAAGCGTGCGTTGTGTGCTTCTGTTCTTCTAGTATACCTACCAGACGAAACATTTTCGACGGCCAATCGCGTGTAAAATTACTCTTTATACAGCGTTCTCCCGAATTGAGGTGTGTGGCATTCAGAGTTCAGTTGGAGTGTTATTCGCTATACGTTCTCGTTCTTTTATGCAGTTAACTACATTTATACTAAAATTGTGTACATGTATATATGTGTGTGTAATATAAGTGATAGTGAAGAACATTATCTTAAGAATCCGTTATGTATTCCGTGCCTTTTAGATCATAACCTCTATTTATATATTCCAACGAAATATTTAAAACAACAAACGATCGATATTCAGTGAACTATGATGAGAATCAATCTTTTCTTCTAACGATGCTTTGGATTTTTATTTAATTTAAAAAAAAGGTATATGATAACAAAATTGAAAATTAAATAATATTTGAAGTAATATTTCGATTAATTTATGTACGATCTACTGATCAACTCACGCAAATAAGATTAAGAGTTTTAGGAACTATTGTGAAGTGATTCAGTCTCTCGTTATAGTTTCGTGGATTACGACCCTACACCAGCTTGTCTTTGTCACCGCATGTACGGTAACAACCTGTTGCAAGTTTGTGACCGGTAAAAAAAATGTCCGGTATAGATTCCCGCAGTCAGCATGCGTACATTTATATTTTAAGACCATTTTGGAACCGGTGGAAATGGTACGCGATGATCGCATTATTAGGCATCGGTTCGATTATTTTAATTCGACAATTCATGTTCGCGTCCTATTTTCCTTTGAATCAGGTAGGACATAATGCGTATTCGGAGGAGCTATATCAAGATGGTACGTATTTATTATTCAATGTGTATTTACTTGGATATTGTCATGGTAAAAGAATAAAATTTAAGTGGTAAATGAATTTGATAAAATTGACTAGATTAATATTAAAATAAGAAATGAATAATAACAGACATGAAATCAATATATAAAGAATACTATAATATAAGAATATAATAATGAACGAGGAATATTTTCGTTGATATGAAAGAAATGTTCTTTTAAAACTAATAAAATAATAGACTGATTTACCGGTGGAAAATATTGGAAATTCATGACGAAACACGTGACAATATTCTTGTTGACGTGCATCTTCTAAACAAGTATATTATTAATAATAATTTGTTTCTACTGCTGTTGCAGTCCTTAATAGGTGGTATAACTTTACCAATGGTGAGTTCAGAAAATTAATTATTTATCTTATATTTTTAAAAGATTTAATAATGTAGCAATAATTATAAAACGTCATACAAAATTGCTTAGTTTGTTCTTTTGTTTCTAAATCTTTTCACGTATTTAGGTTAATTTCGTAATGGTTTCGTATTCAGAATAAGTATATCTTTTACAGACACACTTTGTTTATATTTACACAGGGGTATAGAATTTCCGTAACATAATAACAGTATTGTTTAAAGTTACAAATATTAATCTTAATTCTTCGAATTACATTTGTATTCAGTCTGCATTTATTAATCTGTGATTTACATCATGACCAATCAAAACAATTGATAACGTCTCTTTATCGATCATTTATTGCCATCTTTATTGCCATGATCGTGTTATACGATATATTGTTGACCTACGGGTGTATAAACAGAGTAAAAAAATAATTAATCGAAATCTCAAATGAATGCACTTACGCATAACTATTAATTACTGTTATTAACCTCTTAAACTTGAAATATTTTCCTATATATATTGAAATAGCTATATTGACATAACGAGATATTTCTTATACGCTGTTAGGAAGTTAAGAGATATCTGTTTCGCGGACGTTTGTAAATGTGGTTATGGAATGATCGAATTAAAATAAATATAGATTGAGGTTAGCAAATGTTATAAATATTTATTGTTTATAAATACATATTCGACAGGAATGCTTGGTCGGTAATGTCAACTACTGTTACTATTATTTTTCAAATTTTTACTTTGAAATGATATTTTAGATTACATATCCTTTTTAGTATATCGTTAATTGTAATCTTATGAAATTCTTTAAAAATAGATAAAAAAAGTGAAATTGCAGAGAAATTAGCTCATTTTCGATTTCCATGATTTTGAAATATGATACAGAAATCAACATTTTGAACATTTATTTTCTTATATATATCATTAGGTGGTAATGACAAAATCCGCAATCACTTAGTTATCAACCCAATATATACATATAGCCGGCGGTCTCGCTTAGTTTCCGAGATATTTGCACAGAACTGTCGGTATTACTACAGTGATTTCTACCTATAGTTGTGTATCCGTAACAGTGTATGCATTAGTTTGGTTGCTGACCGCTATTGCCTCATTTTCTGTTTATAAAGCAGGGTCGGCCGAGTTTAAAGCCCTATGCACAACTGCATATGCGAGCTCGTAAGTAACGTCCGTTATAACTTATAATTTAATTAAAAGCGAATATTATCAGTGTATTGGGTTTGGATTAGATTTTTTAATTCGGCCGCCGCAAAGCGGCCAGCAACTCTTACGTAAAGTAATAACAATTATTCCATTTCGTAAAATAATATCAATTATTCATTCGTATATAATTTTCATAATTAATCTGTTATCAACTTACCCAAGCTGCCGGTTTGAAAACTCAAACTCAAACCCAATACATTGATCATATTCGTGTAATTTATAACAGACAGTTTTTACAGCCTTGTATATGCAGTTGTGCACGATGCTTTAAGCTAGTCCACCGTCATTTATAAACAGAAGATTAGATGGCCGGCAACCAAATCGTACACATACGCTACTATAAACGCACAACTACAGGTAGAATTCATTGCAGTGATATCGCCAGTTTTTTTGCAAATATCTCAGAAACTAAGAAAGATCACCGCTAATATGTGTAGGAAAAGTTATTCACAATATCGATTTTTAAAACATATCCAAAAATCATCGAAATTGGAGATAAGGTAGCCTTTCTGCAGTTTTACCAGTAATAATTTTTATGGTCTGATGCATATGCATATTCTTTTTCAATGATGTCTCAGCTATTTCAGTCACGTTTACAACTAGTAACGTTGGGATTAATTTGTTCAGCCTATGTTTATGTCAAGCCATTTAGTTATCAAGTCACGTTATTAATACCGTATGTTAAGGACACTACATCAAGGACATTGCAAGTAACGGGATATTAAATATGCATAACACTCGTACTCTTACTTATATGACAAATTGATACATATTTATCGAATGTTTTCTCCAAAGATCAATTACAAATTAAAATCTGCACATAATTCCGATTAATCTGATTATGTATATTGTTTTAAGTTGTTAAATGGTACAATGGCAAAATACAGTCACCATCGGATCCGCTACATTGGCAGCGGTACATGACCGATATTCGTCGACATTGGATATTTCGGGAATACAATTCGGATGAATCATACAACCTTGAAAATCCAGAAATCGAAGATCAATCGATGGGCCAAGCCGAATATATTCGAAAAATTTTCAAAGATAAGGTAATATTAAGATATTGTGTAATTATAATACTTTTAATATAAAATCAGTAAAAAGAATCACTGTTAATGGTCTCAATTTAAATATTTTTAATATAAAATTGGTAAAAAAAGAAATTATCGTCGATAGTCTTAATTAAAGAATTTTTCAGATATTTTCAATATGAAATTTCTACTGTCAAATATGTTTCCTACGTAACGAAGAGAAAGAAATACTGTCAATGATTTCAAAATTCAAATATCTTTAACATGAAATTTCTGTTATCAAGTATTCTTAAATTGAAATTGATAAAAAAAAAAAAAAAAAAAAAAAATACTCTCAGTGAAATCTCAATTCAGTTTAAGAGAAATGTATTTTAGTTCTTGATGTTTGAATAAGTGGCAACTGACAACGCAAACATTTGGCAATTTGTTTACAGAAAAATGGCTTCTTCGTAGAATGTGGCGCTTACGACGGGGAGACTCGGAGTAACACATTGGTATTGGAACGATACCTCGATTGGAATGGTCTTCTGATAGAGGCGGATCCTTTGAACTTCAGTAAAATGTTGAGAAAAAACAGAAAGGCTTATCTAACACCTACGTGCCTTGCCATTGAGCCATTTCCCTCCGTGGTACGAAAGTTCGTAATTTGTTACAGAAAATTATATAATAAGTTACCTTATAATATTTTGCAATATTTCATATTTTTTATACATATATGTATATATATTTTTCGTTGTGCAATTTTCAGAATTCCTTCTTGATGGCCAATAATGTTGGACGTCTTCACGAGCCAAATGCTTCTGATAACCATTTACCAAATTCTCCTGATGTTGCCCACAGTGGTGTCCACATCTCAGTTCAATGTTTTCCATTTATAGATTTAATGGCTGCTCTTAATGTGACTACGGTAAATTATTTTAGTCTTGACATTGAGGGGCATGAGCTTCAAGTATTAAAAACGATACCTTTCGACATGATAAATATCGAGGTGAATTTAAATTAATTTAAAATTAAGAAAAAAATTATAATTTTAAATTTTGTTACTATTTTTATTATTTTTTAATTATCTTTGCATAAATTTTGAATTACGAAATTTTCAGACACTTTCTGTGGAATTCTCTCATGTTGAAGAAGGCAAAAAGGAGTTGATCGGTTTTATGGAGTCAAAGGGTTATTATGTGTATTCAATGGTTATTAGATCTGATAATTTAGCACACGATATAATATTCGTGAAATACGACGAAAAGTTTAATTCACTAATAAAATAATCTCGCCTTAGCTACGTTAGCGTTTTCCTTTTAATATCATATTTAAGTAACTTATTTAATGGGAAAAATACATTATTAAATTATACATTATCATATTAGAGTACATAACACGAAACGTATTTCATTGTAATGTTAAATGCAAAGTATTAATATAAAAGACTAGTTGATCCGGTATTATGAATATTGTTCGAACTTTATTTTACAAAATATTTACAGAAACATATATTTTGGATAATAAAAATAAAGTGTCTCTTTGTGAATAGTTCGCATAAATAAAAATCAATAATGATCTATGAACTATTGAAAACGAACGCTTTGCAGTCAATTAGGAACGAAATCGATACATATAGCATATAAATCGCATTAAGAAGTTTATTTCACTTGCTCCAGCTTATGCGTTCTAGATATTTAAATATTTTTACGATAATTGATTCCTATTGTAAAAATAAAAGTGAACATTATATAATTTTTAAAGACTACTGGAATGATTTAATGTACAATTAAATCAACCTGCCATTTATTGCTACGTCATGAGCAATAAAGTTTTAATAGTTAGCGCGATGGCAAAAATATCGATGTATATGTTTCGCAGAGACTGTAATTAAATAAATAATTATTTAAAGCTTGCAGACTAGTTTCGTCACCTCCTCAATACTTTTACTTCATGGAAAATTATATATTATTATAGTTTAAAAATATCTCTAATTGTTGTAATATCTGTCATAATTATAAATATAAATCGAATATGTATGTAGTTCGATAAGCGCATAGGAACTTAAAATTTCCGTAGAAACTTAATTTATCATTTTGTACATTTATAAAGATGAAGATTCGATAAAGAAATTCGAACGAACAATTTTGGCAAATCACACGAATCTTGATAAATATGAAAGAAAAGCTACTTTTTAAGATCCCTTTTGGTTCTTAAAAATTAATCAATTTTATCTATTTTATAGCTTATCTTTAGTTTTCCTTCAATTCGAAGACACAACTGTTTCATCTTTGTTCTAATACTTACTCGTTACACGGTTATATAATTAGTGATCACAGATTCCAAAATTCTATGCAACGATAATTCGATCCTAATATATCGTTCATAATCTTATGCGGATTAATGTTTTTGTTTTTTTTGATAATGAATAACATAAGCATTTTTAGGTTTCTTTTTCATGCTACTGAAGGTACAAATAATGGAAATAGACTACTAGACAGTCGATACTTAATATTAAGTAAATGATTCCAGCGTCTTTTAATTTCTTTTAGGTTAGTTTTTAATCAATAGTGTTTCTATAAAATACAGAATGTTCCCGAAATCGTGGTAAGTTGAATAATTCTACTCGTTCAACTTAGACGTAACAGAAAACTCAGAGAATGTGTACAAAATGTAAAATGTAGAAATCAGAAACATAATTAAGTTTGTTTTTTTCTGTCATTTCAGTCCGGTGGTCCGGTTTCATGTCAGTTGGTTATGGGCTGGATGAGATAGAATATGGGATGTAAGATGTAGGACGTAAAAGAGGCGATAATCTTGCGAACCATGGAAAAAAAGATAGTATACGATTTGCCGAATAAAAATCTGTCGTGCTGCATCAAGAGCGACATTTTCAACAATTTGTAAGCAATTCAAATAAATGTCATTGAAGCTACGATTTCGAAAACAATCTGTATATATGTACAACATACAATCCACATACGAGTACGAACGACGTTAAGTAGTACAATCAGTGGAATTGATATAGCCACGTCGGTGTCAGTTTGAAAATGATAAATAGTACATTTAAATTAAGGAGAGCAGGTATGGAAAATGAAGACGAGTGTGATACGCGGTGCGATTGGCAGCATGCAATGAACTAACAAGGAAATCATCCTATATATAACCCTAAACACAATACTATTAGTAGATGCCAACATTTAAGGCTTTAATTTACAACTTCATTACCATATCTCTTCCACCGATTATGCTACGAATATCATGGAATGGTTCGAAAGATCACAGTCTTAGAAATTATCCTCGCCATATTCCTACTTTATCCTTTCAGACATAACTCTCCTGTTTCTTTCTAACGATACTTCCACTAACAACCGTCGTCTGAAGTGGCACTTTAATCTGTTTCTCCGCAGTCGTATTGTTGCAGGGTGCCTTAACGCTGTTGCTCTTATTACTGCTGTGTCTCCTCCAGAAATCAGACTGATTGCTACTACAATTGGTCGAGCCAGTAGTATAAGTACCAGTTTTGTCCGACGTTTTTTTCTTTTTCTTCCTATTGGGGCCCAGACCACAAACCCTGAGAAAACCTTCCCTGAATTTCGTGGACATCAGATTGTAAAGGATAGGATTAATGGCAGAGTTCAGATAGAACATCACTCGACAGAAATAGAGCAGGGTGAAGTAGCGCTCGATACCAAAGTCGAGGATTACTTTAATTGGAACGACCAAGATCCAAAGTGTCAATGCCCTAAATGGTAACAAGCATAGGAAGAAACAAAACACCACTGTTCCTAGCATCAGCATCACCTGCTTGCGATATTTGAGCAAGTTATTGGACGAGCCACGGCTAATCGTCGAGTTTGTCATCAGATGTCGTGCAATCACCGTGTACAGAACCACAAGGATCAGCAGCGGTATCACGAAGAATACGATTATCGTAAACAGAACGAAACTGATCGGCCAGAATGAATTTGCAACTGTGCTGCAGGTCGGAATGTACGTACCGTTCGAGTTTTCTTCCTCTTCGTACTTGACCATCAGTAGAATGGGGCTGTGAACAAACGTTTTATCTAAATGATTGGTGATTTATGTCATTTTCGTTTCGTATATGGTATACTTTTTAAATATTTGTTATTTTTCTTTCATATCTCTTGCAGAAAAATATTATTAGCTGGTCAATACAATAGAAGCTGATTTAGAGTAATGTATTATTGGATTTTGATAGTTGCATTACTACGAGCTTGATATTGGTCAGTAATTGCCAGCAGTAGCTAAAGCATTACAAATGAATTACTAGCTATATTGATGAAATAATAGCGCTGGAACTAACGTAATTAAATCATTATTGGAAAAGCAGTCATAGTCAGTTTTGGGCAGTTCTTCAGTATATCTTTTTAGTAGATTTTCATAGTTTTTTTTCTGGAAGAGATACTTCATATATTATACATAGTTGTATATACAATAGCTATTATAGTAATGTATATGGTAACATATCAGTATATCTTTCTTAAGTTTTATTTTCCAAATATTTTTATAAATTTACTACAGTAATTTCATTTGGAGTAGAAACATGGAATGTTATTATTAAATATTCTTAATCGTATTTGAAAAAGGTTACCATCGGTCAGTAACATATAAAAAGTACATAAAAATTCTTATCACAACAATACAATATTTGTTCAAAAAATACCGTTCTTTAATACATTCACATAAACAGCTGTTTACAATACTGTAAGTGATATCACGCTCTCTAATTAATACCGACTGAAAACGTAAATGTACAGTAAAAACATCATGCTGGTTACATAAGAAAGTATCACACGAAGTTCTCTTCCTGTTCACTAATATCAATTTTCCTAGTTCCGGTCATATTGCTCCTTAATCCTCTCTTGGTATACTTCTTCATTCTGCATAGTTCCAAGAATCCTTTCTTGAACTTACTGCTCATTAAATTATACAATATCGGATCAATAGCGCTGTGTAGATAAAACATGATCCTGCTAAAGTTAAGAAAAGCGAAGAACGTGTCTCGATCAATAGCAGCAATTTGTTCTGCTGGTGCGATCACTATATAAAAGATCAAAATTCTGTATGGCGACAGACAGATAAAAAAGCTGATAACCACCGATAATAGCATTGTAATCACGTGCTTCTTTGCTCTGGTATGGTAAGGGTCGCTTGTATTACTGGGATCTGGCATCAATTGCCTGATGATGAAAGTGTACAGGATCAGCAGGATCAGCAGTGGCGCTATATAGAAGACGAGGACCAGAAGTAAGAAGAATACCACAGTGGCGCTACTGTCGGCCATTGTCAAACAGACTGGAACAAAGTTCCTCGCGTCTTGATCGTTCTTGTTCTCCTTCACACGCATCTCCTGGTACTGAGAGACCCAGATTATGGGACTGCAATCAGTTAAAGCGAAATTGGCGTGCAACTGGAACTTTCAGAATCTTCAAGCTGGACGGAGATCGAGCAGGAAGGATGGCGGTTTGAGATTAACGTGTAAGCGGTTTTTAGCCCCTTTACCGACCGAGTTTGCAGAGGATTTGCCTTATAAGCTCGGCGAAGCTTGTGATTCAATTGGAACTTGCACTACTTTCTTTTTTCATTGAGTACAAGCTTTGGACCCTCATGGGTCTATAAGCCATATGAACAATGTTGAATGTCAACGATATAATAGCAATATAAGAACAATACCAAAATGTAAAAATAGAGAACTCAAAAGTAAAAATAATCGCATGGTTCGTAATACTTCATCTTAATCTCTGGATTTAGTCTTAAATTTAGCGTTCTTTTTTTTAGTCTTTTTAACTTACACCTGGTTTCAGTTTTATGTATTAGAAAACACCAGTACAATGTGTACGGTTTGAACCTATAGCTGACAACTATTTGTTTTCTCTAAGTTTTAACGTCATTATTCTTGTTATAAGATAATTTGCACTATATTGAAGGATTGAATTTAGCCTCACCTGGGCAGACCAAATCTTTAGGTTAAAACAAGCAATATGTATTGAAAGCGATTACTTTTTTTCTTATACCCTGCATTTTCAATTGGAATTATTGAATCAGTGTTGTATTGACGAAAATGTGACGCAAATGCTTTCGATACGTTTTCCAGGAAATTGTTCAACGACTCGAAGTTTAATGCGCGACGCACAAAAATAATCAATGGGGATTTTATTGCTGAGACGAAATGGATCCACCATATTTTAAACCCGAGTATTTTGCAAACTTGATTAGCAAATAATTTAATTAATTGGATTAATAATAATTGAGTCTCTTTATATTTATTCGAACCACGTATAACGTTATTCCCCTTGTTTCTTTATTTCAGCTGTAATTTTCTTTTTTTTCCGATTTTTCAATTTGAATAGATTTTTTTCTTATTCTCACTTTTTATATAAATATACATATATATAAAAAAGAAGAAAGAAAATCATTCGAATTTCTTTGTTGAGATACAGGAGCTCTTAACTTTTCTGAAAGTCGTTTTAGGTATCGAGATACGGGAAAATAGCTTGCCGTCACACGGTGACACTCCCACGTAACCGAACACAGTATCCTGTTGCTTTCTTTTCTTTCTTCCTCCCTCCTTTTTTCTGTCTTGGCACGAATCTCGGACCCGATCTTCGCACGAAAGACGGCACCGTCATATTGAATTTCCTCGAATACTCGAACTGACGCAATTTTCGGTAATTGCACAGAGACTGTTGTGTTTTCTTTCTTTATAAATGGAGAGAGAAGCAGAAAAAAAACGACGCATTTGTCAAAATTGCTAACACTGTTCAAAGTTTGTAGAAAATTGTTAAATTATATCAATGTCTGTAGAACAATTTATTTCCTGAGATTTTAAGTAAGATTTTAATTAAAGATAAATAGTTTTGATTGGACTATTCAAAATGATATTGTAAAGTAAAAATATAGAATAAAAAGCATGCTGTTTTATTAAAAATGAAGAATTGCTTTTCTTAAGTCGACAATGAAGAAACGCAAGTGATCATTAATAATAAAATTAATGTAATAAAATTCTTACTGTTTTCATTGAACTTATAATTTATATTATACCAACATATTTCTTTGAATTTGAGTATGTTAGAACCCACTTTGTATCGTTACAGTTTGCTATAGATTTCTTCGTCTGATATGCCAGATACAGGGAAAAGGCAGATGTTTGAAAATTTAAGGAACTGTGGGTTATTTTGTTAATAGTGATAGTAGAATTACCCTACATATCAGACAGAGAGGATTTCCCGGGTGATTCATCAATAGTATTGTGTTGCAAGGCCGTATACGAGCTTGAAGTACTTGGAGCTTTATTCAAGAAACTTGCCTCTGAAATTATACTAGACATCTGTCTTGCTTTCCTGCCTTGATAAACTGCGATACGCTTGTGCTTACTCAGCTTCCCAATGTCTGACAGATATATATATGTTGGAAAGCAACAGTTTCCGCGCTCGATTTCAATTTCTAGTTTCTTTTGTTGTCTCTTATAATCTATTTCTTTCCTATTTCTTCGAGTTACAATGTTAAAAGAAAGGAAAATATTTCATATTTGATTTCTGAAGATTTATAATAATACTTGATATTTGTTTTCTTCTGTGCTTATTTAAATTCAAATTTTTATGCTTGTATTAGAAGTTTTAAATTTAAATCCAAATCCTAATCCTTGGCATTAACTTAAAATCAAAATTGTATACATATTCTATCACTTTATAGGTTAAATTATCTGTACATACAAATTGCAATTTCTTCCCCTAAATTTACTTTCAAATCTACCGCACTTCATTGACCTGGAAAACGTGTTTCTTATCAAACCAAGACGTCATAGATCCAAAGGAGATCCCCTGTTTATTATCTCCTCTGCTGATAGGTCCCTCAGGAATAAACTCGGCAATTACTTTCCTTTTTTACCCTGTCCTAAGTAACTTGAAGCCTTCAAACTGTACCATTATAACATTTTTACGACATATTTCCTCCCTTCATATATTCAATTATAGTTCTCTTCTAACCGAGTTTTACATCTCTGGTTTTTTCCTGATTTCATCCTGGACCTTTCTGCTCCATTTATGTTGTTATCTCCTGGCAATTTTGGCCTCACTCAAACGACCATTTTGTTTGTACTTTTTCTAGCGAATGGACGTAATAACGTTCCTTGTCAATTTTTATCAATTTCATATTTTTTTCTCTATTCACAATGTAATTGTATTTTTCTATATCCAGTTTCTGACAAAGCACCACCTCGCGGACCAATTACATTTTGTACGCTTAGAACAAGTTAGAAAACTTCATAGAGTTTTCTAAGGTCTGTTCATAAATCAGATTCGTTATCATTCGAATGAATCTCAGAAATGGATGGGCCACGTTTATTTTCTCCATCTCTATTAGTGAATAAAAGCTTTAAACACAAAGTTTAATAGAAACTCAGATAAATAAATAAATTCTCTCTGTAGTAATATTGCAATATGTTTCAAAGATCAGACTGAAGATAAACTTTAATAATTTTTTCACATTGTTACCTTCAATATATCGATCTTTTCTTTTTGGAAACAATGTTGACTTTCTAAGAGAAACTCCTTTGAATATCGGATATCGAATATGATAGAATTTATGTAATAGGAATCAAGCAACTATGTCTTCTAAAAGTCAAAATTGTTTTCTATAAGATGTGTTACATCTACGTTCAAACCAATGATGTTATTCAAAGATGCTATGAAATTCCCTTTGAACAAAATATTTACTTGTTTACTTGTTGATCATAAATGGTTAAAGAATTTATAACATATATATATATTTCTAATCTCTACTTTGCCATTTCCTTGTCCTAAAGCAAACTTTCAGTTAATTTCAATTTTGTTGTTTTCTTTCCTTTTGTTAGAAGATATTCAGAGACTTTCTGTTTACCGAGCAGGCACGGGAGCAAAATTTTCCTATCAACCGGTATCCTTCTAATCCTCTAATCTATGGATGTGGATTATGTATTTTGTCTCCATCAATAACACCGTCGAAAATCCGAGATTACGATTTCAGAGGGCGGTACTGTACGGTAAACAGCGGCGGACGAAAACATATACAAGTATTTATATTACGGAGGAGTAGCGTTGTATTTTCTAGCCCTTTAATACCATTGATAAACTTTGCTTCAGAAACTCGACTCGGCGAAACATTTTCGAACATCTCGAGCTATTACTTTCCCATCAACTTCTGTTTTCTTCCAATTTTTCAACACTTGTGCAATCAATCTGGGACTGGAATTCTAGGAAGTTGATATACTGTCACAACTGGCTACAGAAAATGCAATTTATAGATTTCTCAGAAAAGTATCTGGAAGTTGCGATGGATTTAGTATTATTGGATCTTTTAGTTCTTAAACTTTAAATACTTCTTCCTTGGAATTTATCCGAAAGAATTATTGTCTTTTAAAATTGCCATTTTCCTAAGTAGTTTCACATCATCTAGTTTTCACTTTTTAGTTAGAAATTGACGAATCCTTTTCTATCAGTAACAGAATATGTCTATATTAAATTTAAATATTTCTTCAATCAATTAAAAAACTGAAACTGTTCCAGATTGTGTCCACTTAATAAAGTGCAACGAAACATAACGTAAAACATAAGCTTTCAATATTCTAAATACTAAACAACATTTTACACTAATCCTGTATAGAATTATTTCTTTCCATCATATTACGCAAGTCAATTTAGCCTTTATTCTATGTTGAAACACGCCCAATAATTTTCTTGCGAAGCTATCGCCATCCGGGTTGCCTTCCATCTTCCTCGAAAGCTTTGTTCTTTTTCAACACGACACCTAATGCCACTCTTCTTTCTTTCTTCGATATTTTTTTCCTTGGAAGACGATCCTCCAGCAGCTTTTTCACAGACTGCTTTCTCGAGCCATAAATTCAGCGAACAGGGGGCCTCGTCTTTGAACCGGGTAACCGCGCCCTCGTGATCCACGGGAGGAAGAAAGTGTTACCGATGTGTAAAGCTCTCCCCCAGAAGTGGTTCACAGGCGATATTCTTTTTATGACTAGCGATACACGGTGTCTTTCTTCGTTTGGGCCAACTCGAACGTGAATGAAACACCAGGTGGATTTTATGACTCGTTTGAATCGAATCTTTCAGCAATATATGGTCGACTTTCTTTGCTAATACTGGACTGCGGATATTTAAATATTTATAAAATATTTAATTTTTAATTGGTATTGTTGAGTCATAGATGATAACAATTATTTAGGTCAGGTTATTTAATTTTAATTTATATCCTATATCTTACGCGATAAGAGATGTTAACGATATTTATCACGTAAATCGGAAGATACAAATTAGAATAAATACTTTAAGATTAAATAACCTACACAAAATTATTATGCGTCACCGAGATACCCACTGAGAAGTAAGAATGTAAAAATGCGTAGAATATACATAACCTGCAACAATATATAAAATATCTCAAAACATAGTATTCCTTATGATATTTAGGGAAATAAATCCCTACGTAGGCCCTTCTAGTTCCTTGGTTATGTTTATAAAAATATAAGTCTTCACAAATATTCGCAGTCCAATTATTGCGTTTCTTTTTATCTTTTTATCAAGTGTCGAAGGAGTTTAGTAAAAATTTTTGAAGTGTTCGTTGAAGGAATTCGTATTTGAAAGGCGATGTTGGTTTGTGTGCTTGGAGCTTTCGGGATTTGTGAAGTTCTATCGTAGTTATGAAGTTGGTAATGTGGACTCTAAAAAATTTCTCAATTTTACAAACTCGTTAAACCAAATCACTACCAACCCATTGAAAGAAAAACACTAAGTTTTGATTATTTCAGGTATCTTAGGATATATGTGAGTTTTCTGAATATTCTTTTTGATTGTTTCCTAGCGACGCATTTAATTTAATTACATAAAGTGGCCACGCATAGCGATTTTACTTAATGTGTCAGAAGAATGGTTGCATCACAGGCTTATTCATGAGATTACTAATGTAATTCCAGAAGAGTATCCACGCTTTTATTAGGACCATCTTTCTTCCAGCCCTTCTTCGCGCGCTTGGGGTCAGCCTTTAATAATGATTAGCGTATTTGGATGATTCTAATTTGGTTTGAAGATATTCCATTCTAAATAATTAAATTATGTTCCTAAGCATGAAATATTCATATTTAGGAGTCACATTTAATCATAATTTAAATTGAATCGAAACACGAATATTTTAATAGTGTATGGTAATTTAATGTAAATTAATAAGAACTTTAAAAATTATCAAAACTACTAGCAGTGGTACTAACGCGAGAAAAGTCCAAATCACTGTCAACACGAGTTAAACAAATCTCAATTTTAAAACTTTGTCACAAGATAAGTAAATCTCCGGCAATAACACAAACAGAGAAATAATCGTAAAATAGAACTTGGAACGTATTACGGTGGTTTTTACAGCTTTCCTTTTAATTTCCATCTGGCTAGGTCATCATATTCTGCCCTCGTTATCCCTCCATTTATAATCCTTGCTCGTTTATCACCAGGAGTAAAGTCAGAAATTTTTCAGAGGATGTCTTACGGACCATTAAGGTTTTGCGGGTCACCGTCGTGATTTTCTTATCATCGCCACTCCATATCGATTTTTACAGTCGGATTTCCCCGGAAAATATCCCTGAGGGAAGCTGTTTCTCGCGCGTACAATGATATGGTAACATATGGCTTTAAATTAGTATCGTCTTCGGTGGAAACTCCCTTTCGCAATGTATATATATATATATATATATTGTAATTGAGAGAAACAGCTGCCTTTTGGCTGCTTCCATGTATCCTCGATTCTTCTTCAACGCTCTCCTACCTTTGTGGCGTCATATTTCACCAGTAAAAAATTGTTAGTACTGTTAAAAATGGTTAACCGCAGCTATTTTTCTCTTTAATGTTCCTGAAGATAAATTGCATAGTGTGGTAATGGAAAGTTTACTTCAGTTTGTTTTTATAAATATTTTAATGTCAATAGTTCCATCACCTTTTGATTTTTACGCGTTATGGTTGGCACGCGTGTCACAGTTTACTAATTTACTTATATAACGATCACTTCATCGATATTGATACTTGTTGAATCTTCATTTTTAAATACAAATCACAAAATGTCATAAATAGTTTTAAAGAAGTATATTTTTTCGTATTTCTATAGAAAGTTTCATCATATCTAGATATTTGCGCAGTGGTTGGTGCAAATGTTACAATTTTCGAATATAATATGGAGATCACTTCATCGATATCGATACGTGTTAGAACGTGTTCGTCTCTAAATGGAAATCACAAAATGTTTAAATACCTCTTGTTTGGCTATTAGTCTTGATGTTTCAACGTTTCATTTATTCATATCTCACGTCACGTTGCCGTTTCAATGATTATCTGTATCGCGACAAAAAATCGTCAAGCGTGACCGTGGTACTTAATTAAACGCTTCAATCGTCAAGCTACAATTGGTATAAAAATAGAAAGGAAAAATAAATAAGGAAAAATGTCGGGTAAGCAGCGTGCTTAATAGGACGAATGTTATTGTCTACGTAACTGGTGCACGACATTCAACTGCGTGATTCACTGCAGTTTGCAGCTCACGCCACAGTGTTGCGCCACTTTAACACGTTGTTTACGCCCTCTGGCAATTAAGTTGAAAATCGTCTCGGGAGTCGAAATTGTAAGCGGCCCTTTCGTACACTATGGAATGATTTCATGGGAAAATAGATTTGGCACATTGATGAGAACTCGTCTTTGAATCGGATGAACAATCAATTACAGTAATTAACCTCAGTTATACGTTTCTGACAGATAATTTTACCGAAATCTTAAAATGTAGAATGACTAGATTCAGCAATTACACTTTTGATCGAGAAAGACCAGTCAACTCGTAATTTTAATAGCCATTTTCTTGAACAAAATAATTTCTTTACAAAAGGGCTAAAACTAATTTTTAATTAAATTTGATTTATTTCTATTAAGTTTTAACTTTTTAATCATAGAAACTTCTGCTTAAGGGACCCGGTTAGTAGGTTAAGGTAAAGATAAAAATTCAAAGAATTGGACTTCAATTATCGATATATTTGTTGTACGATATTTTTTTATTTATCGAAAAACGTAATATATAATTAAAGGCTGTTAATATATTGCAATAAAAAACTTCGAAATATCGCGATATTAAGTAGTCCTAACTGAAATATACGGCAAAGGCAGTTAATAAAAAACAGAAAAACGAGTTTGCGTTTAATTGCCTTTTCACGAAGTTTATGAATGCCACTTCAGAGTTTCAAACTGTACAATATTAAATTCATGGAGAAAGAAGAGACCTGACATTCCAAGTGTTTCTCTCGAATGAACAGACTGCAATATTCTGGATATTTTCGTTACATAGAAATGCAGCATCGAGGGCGAATGAGAAAAAGAATGCAGAGGGACAAAGAGATAGCGAAAGAAAAATAAAGAAGTGGACAAGAATTGAGAAGCGAATGAAAGCATGGTATGCGTCAACAGCGAAGAAAGCGGATAAAAGAGAAGTGCGAAGTAACAATTCGATGTTTCTTTTCATTTGTCTCACCTGGTGCAAAGCGCCGCCGCAACCCACGCAACGAAGCAAAGAAACGTCGCTCTGGCCTTCGTGCACATATACCTATGAAAAAATACCTTGTGTCAATCCCTGTTTTTGTAAAGGTTTAAAAAGTAACTATTATTTTTGGTCTGATTTGAAAAATAAATAAGTGGGAACCGTAACTGACACGGATAGTCACATACGAGTTCTGCATCAATTCACTACTTGAAAGGGATGAATGATTTCGACAGACAAGTTTCACCAAGAGATAGAGAATAACGTGCTTTTGTTTTTAACAGAGTCGTCGCTTTCGTTCGTTGATGGAATTTCGACAGATCGAATGTTTGGTTAGTTTCCTGTCGATTGAATTCCACAATGTCTGTTTCGGAACGTGAGTATTATTGTATCAGAAGAGAACTGGATAGAACATGCAGCGTGGGACTTTTACCGTAGCATATTTTATAAACGGACGAATACGCGACTAACGTGAAGATGAATTTATTTTCTCTTTATATTCTGAACACAGATATACGGTATATGTATATATCGTGTGTATAAATGAACATTTAAAAATTTTATTGCCATTATAACGAGAATCGACTATCGTGATTGTATGGGCTGTTTATTTTGGGAGTGGTGTAAGTTCCCTTTGTCCATTTCCCTTTGTTTCGAAATATCGAAGTGTACGCGTTCTCATCGATTGAAAAATCCTGATAAAGGTCAAAGATAAGCAAAGTAAACTTAGTTTGTCTAAGTTTCTACGTATTAAGTAAATATAAATTCAATTTTAATAAAAGATCAAAAAAATTTAACAAAAATTAAATGGTTCTTTTTAGAATTAACTAGATGAATATCTTTTTCAGGGTCATGAATGGACTTATACAACTTCTAAAATTAGAGAATTGTGTAATTCATTAAATTTGTATTATTTAATATATATATGTGTGATATTTAAAAATAAATAGAATATAACTAAATAAATTTTAATTATCATAATATTATTATGTCAGACTCCAGTAAATATCCGTATAACTATTAGATTCTAGTGTTAATCCAAAATTATCCATTGAGAAAAATAAGGAAGATAACAACAATATGTAATACTTCCTTCAGTTTTAGGTTTGCACTTCGATACAATATAAATGTAAGATTATTAACAGTTTAATAATAGTTTAAATGTAATAATAATTTATCAATATATTACTGAATTCCATTTAAACAACTTGTCCATATCCGTACATGTAATATTATGCCAGATACAGAAGTTAGGATAACATTCGCAATCATTCGTTTTTGATTATTGATGCCTGGATTACTTGGATAAAGTACAATTTACAAGAAATGGATTTACACCACTTTCAAAATAAACGATTGAATAAACGCAATGACAATTACTAATAAAATCTCGATTAATTAGAATAAACGAATATTTTAAGATTTAAATTATAAATTGTATAAAAAAATGTTTCGTTTTCTCAATTTTTTCAAAACATGAACTTACACCGTTTCCAAAATAAACGGCTCATACTGACCTAATTTGAAACTTGTGTCAACACGTATTATATAGCACATGATATACTCATAAAAAGTTTCTATATGCAAGTTCGAATACTTTTGTGAGTCAATGTATTTCGTAGTATATATATATAATAACGTAAATCCTTGGGGTAAATAAGACGATCGATTTTAGAAAATCGAGTTTATTTTAGGAATAAATTAAATTATATACAATAACAGTTAATAACAAATCTACTAGAAATTTTACCAGGAAAATCGAAAATTGATTTTTTAAGTCCTAAATTACCGTTCTTCTCTCGTGATCTAACCTATTCATTAAAATGATTGCCGGTAAAACAAAGCAAAAGTAAAAATGTGGGTTGGCGGGTAGTTTGAATTTTATAGAATTTACATATAATATATATATATATATATATACTATATATATGTTATATGTACTTAATTTTTCACTCGGTATAAAGCATATACGTTGACTCATACTTAAGCTATATTTCATCAGCGCTCCACCCGATAAGTATTAAACCTGCAAACTCACTTTGACAGATTTTTCAAATTGATACTTTCCTGGTTACAGAGAACGTAACATACTCGCTACGATACGACCTTTAAGTTAGTGTTTTGTTTACTTGGAAGCGCCACACGGTTCGTGACCGATTTCATAACTATTCCAAAACCAATTGTCTCTGTATTTGTCGAAAGTACACAGAAAGATGCTACGTGTTTACTTGTAAGATATTGCTCTATGAAATATTCTCTTTACTTACCCAACTCGTAGGGGTTCGCAAATTGCATAATACCGCTCGAAACTGATCGCCAAGATCGTTAGAACCGAAGCGTGTGCCACAGTCAATTCTACAAATGGTACCGCTTTACCTGAAATTGGAAAAATTTGCTATTAGCAGAGAATTACTCAAATTATTGTTAATCGAAGATTACAAAGGAAAAATATAAAATAGTTAAGAAATATTAAAAAATAATACAAAAATATTTCACTTTGTTCGTAAGCCTTGTTCGCTAGTATTGTTCATAAAAATATCAATTTGCTTGAACATTCGCAATCTAATCATAATATAGAATAATTTATGAATTAATAAATAATTAATTAATTAAAATAATAATACTTTATGTACTAATACTAAATGACTGAGATTGACTACTTCTAGAGAGGTTGGGAGAGGCTGGTCCGATTACTGGCTGGGATATTCTACTGATTGATCGATCAGCTGACTACAGAGGCAATTTGATTGGCTGTTGATACTTGAAATGCTCGAGTTTATGCCATACATTCGTATCGTATGTACATATATTCAACATATTAATACAATTGTCCATGCAAATAAACGGATTTATTGTAAATGTGATTATTGTGTGTTGAATATTTCAGAAATTTAATTTGACGTGCGAGAAATGCGATCTCGTTTGTCGTTTTAATTTGCCGATCAGAGAATAAATAATTGACGGAATTTCGTGACTGAACAAATAAATGTCAGATATTTTAATATTTCGATCTAAATATTCGAAATTAAACAGAAACTTTGAACACGAAAGTCGGGTCAAGTTTCTCTTTCAAAGAAATACCTATTATTATCGAAACATGTATTTTATATAACGGGTAACTCAAAAAGAAACTTTCATGTATGATTAACGAAATTTAACGTAATTCTCAATTTCATATTAAAATATACTTTCAAATATATTTAATATATAGTATAAATATATCTATAATAATAATAAATATATTTAATATAATTTAAACATTTAAAACTGAGCTGTCACTGAACCCGAAAATTAGTTTAAGCTTTTCTTTCATACATCTAATTTGGACTGTTTAATTATTATTATTGAAGCATAATTTAAGAGAATGTTTCACATATAATTAACGAAATTTTTTCCCAGATATTCGATATATTCAGCTTCATCCTCTCTTTTGACATAACTGCAACGGATTTCAAAAGTTGAAGGGTCAATTTTCTCGTTGAACAACCGGGAACGAGATTTACGATTAGAGATTTATGGTTGTGGAAAGGAAGCTTGCTCGACAATCAGGGTGTCGCAATAAACTGGTACGAAGCTCTGGATGCTATTATTTTCCGTATACCTTTCTTCCATTTACTCTATGTCCACGGAGTCCAGAATCGGCTGAGTAATTTTGTCCTTGTACTGTTTCCTGGAAGTCACCGTGTTTTTTCGGTGAATATATCCACAACGAAACAGGAAGCATTCTATTACAAACATAAAGTTCTCCGAGTCGTTACCCCTTTACTTTTTACTCGACAACTTCTCTGGCAATTTATTTTGCTATTTAATTTAAAGCGTACTTCGTGTTTCAGATTATTATGTAACAATCATATAGCCATACGTATATTTATAATTGTTATATAACAATTACTCCTTTATGCTTCGTTATGGCACCTAACTTTCAATCTTTTAATATAACTGAATAATTTTTATTCTATTTAAATATAACTTTAAAAGCCACGGTCTTTCAATGTTTTAAAATATATTTCATGATTTTAATCATCAATGGTTATCATAGAGTGGAATCTCATACCACGCAAATTTTTTTACTTTAAATTTCATTTTCATCGTAATGTTAGTTGTAATCATTGCAAAGAATAATCTTTTTTACAACTAATCTAGTTTTAAATAATAACAAAACATTTCTCTTCAACAATTCCATTTCCTTGACCGCATTAATTTTTTTTTTTTATTTAAAAAAGGTAGAAAATAGAAGGATTTATTTTTCTCCGGTTCTAATAAATTTGTTTCTGAAATTGGAGAGTTTTGAACGGGTGGATCGAAGTTTACGAGACGAAATTAGAAAAAAGTGTCCAATAATAGTACCGTCAAAGATTCCGGAAGCTTGGAAAACGCATAAGCCATAGGAAATTATGAGTCATTCTGGAGCATTGATCCACTTTGGTTTCCAAATATTTGTTCTTGTCGACGTTGCGTTCGTAAACACAATCGTCGCAAGAAGAATTCAGTCCCCGTATTATTATTTTGCCTTGTACCAGCCACCGTTATTTTTAATTCTTTATGCGTTTTAGTGATATTTGTAGAGCATCTGCAACACTGAATTATGTAATTTGACTTTCCGGAACATATCCAGTTACTTACACAAAATAATTTATTCGAAAATAGATATTATTTTAACTAAGACAACGAATATCCTTAATGTTATTCAATGATAAAATAAAGTCACTCAGTTTCCAAACAGCCTGTATTATATTTAAAAGATCACAAATCACGCGGATCATAATTTTTCCTTCCTTCAAATACATTCAAATCCACAGTTACTTTCGACATTGAATAATTTACTATTATCAATCTGTGGAACATTCTGTATAAAATTTTAAAAACAGCAACGAATTGCACGACTATCGAAGCAGATAATCGTATCTTTAAATTCATATTTACTCGTTTACTTTACGATCACGTTGTACAATCTTCAACGCGATATATGAAAGTGGTTTCATCTCGTTCCGTCGAATTTCTGCACGAGTTTCCAACAAGTCACTGCAATTGCCGTGAAAATTCTCTACGAGGGAAAATAAAATAACGAGAAAGAGATGTATATTCGAATTCCGTCAGATTTTTCCTTCTTTTTTTCCTCGTGCAAGTCACTTTCGAACGTGCACAGAACGACAATAATGCGCTGAGCATTTCTCCTCGCGTAACAGGAAATGCCCCTTCAAGATTGAACGACTTCCGGTCAAACGAAGTGGTAGAACCAGCTCTGCAACTTCCGATGCTTGGAAAATCTACCAACGCAGCGCACATGGAAAGAGAAGAAACTGAACAGCGCTCTCCTTTGTTTCAATTTCACCCACCTTTTAAATTGCATTCTGGTTTTATTATTAAACATACTCTTTAATTTATATCCGCCTGGCTAATTTTTTTCTACTGAACATAATTTAGATTCACGACTCCGCACGATGCAATTAACAGGACGCATCGATTAAAATACTGCGTTTAATTGTTTCATTAAAAATGGAAACGTGGACACGAGAATGGATAATCCTTGTGCTTTCATTATGACTGTTAGAAAATTAAAGGTTTTGTCAATAACGAGTTGTGGATTTATATTTTTTATATTTATATATTTTATTCAGATTTATAATTATTTATAAGAGCATAAGAAATTCTGGTATACAGTGGAGTTACTATCTTAATATAATAGTATAGTAGAATAGTATAGTAGTAGTATAGTAGTAGAATTATCATTTTAAATGATGATGGTTTTATTCGTCAAATCGAATCTGTGAACCAAACTCTTATTGAACAAAATTAGTTCTTACAATGGACTAGGTATATTTAGAAGTGTGTAAAATGATGGAATATAAATATACAATTTTTTGAAGAAAAATTTCTTCGAATAACTCCAGTCGACAGGTAGATTGAAAATAGTCTACTTTTCATAGTTAGCATGGTAAACGCTTTGTAAAAGGGGAGCGAAATATCGCTGTACGCAAACGAAGAATAAATGGAGTCGTGTAGCAACGTGAGTATTTCAAAAGGTTACCACGGTCTTTATCGTTGTCGTTGTAGTCGTATATCAAATGCGAGGTGTTATCGTACATGCGAACGCGCCTGCATAATGTCTATTGGGTTGGCAACTAAGTGATTGCGGATTTTGTCATTAGGTGGTATCGATAAAATCCGCAATCACTTAGTTGCCAACCCAATAGTTTGAGGATTCACGCGTGACCATTTTGTCTTTGTTTCCTACCTCGTCGATGAGACTGTCCTTACACTGATACTCGTACGAAAGAGAAAGAAGACAAAGGTGAAAGATATTTTTCGTCGGGAAAAAGGAAACAGAGAGCGAGTTGCTGTGAAAAATATTGTAAAAAGAATGCTTAATGCGAAAAAATGTGCGCTTTCGGAAGAAAGAAGAAGAGAGATTTTTTCCACAAATACTAGAAAATATCTTTGATGTAAAAAAAGAGATGTTAAAGTATATAAAATACACAAATTTACACTGTGACATTTTCGAATGATTAACGACGTGACGAGCGTAATATGAACATTTGTAATTATTTAAACGATCAACGTCGTACAGTGCATTAATGCAATTACGCGTACGACATTTACATTACAACGAACGAATAACGATGGTCGAGAAATGAACTGGAAGCATTGATTTGCAATTATCGGGCTTTCGAATTGACAATGGACAGCACACCGAAGAATTATTTGTTTTTAATAATTTATCAACGATTAACCGAAACTCTCTTTGTTATTCATTCTTTCGCAGTTAATAAAACGATTCGCTGCGTCTGTCGGCGCTCCACTTTGTTGTTATTTTGTTATTTATGAGTATCTAACGTAAATAGAAGACACACTTCGGTTACGGCTAAACTGGAATCGAACGGACGTTCGATGTTGAATTATGGATTTCTAAAGATTTCAAACGAACTTCGGTTACTTCCAGCGTGAGCTTTAAGCGTCTATAAAAGCAAGAAGAAAATACAAAATATAAAACGAATATAAATATTGTACGGTGTGTTTCATTTCCAATAATTGGAAATAAGGTTGTACATTCAATTAAGAATTTTCAAGGAAAGTTAGAAGAATTGAAAGATTCCTTATTTTCGACGAATTTGTACCTTGAAGTACGAATTTTCAAATACAGTTGAATAATTCAAAGATTTTTTTTTCTTCAAAATTCCATAATTGGCAAAATAATTCCCCGTGAATATTCCTAAAAATTCTCACAAATGCAGAAGCAATTTTATTCTAATATGCAACCACGAATTTCTTTTCCTACATTTCCCCCATGAAGTTCTTATCAGTTCTCGTTAACGAAACATGTTTCGTTGCTTCGCCCGTGAAACCTGCGCCCGATAAGAAACGCGCGGCTTAAGACGGATCGTCGTATTTTTGATTATCGTTCCGCCTAGTTCGAGTCCAGTATTTGGTAGCAAGAGGTTTGTTTTCCGGGAAATTCTCCCCTACAATTGACGGGTATTTCTGTCACGAAACACGTAACAATAAAATACCAATGATTTGGGGAGTAGCACTAATAAATTAGAATTTCCATATTCGATGTATATTTCGTTCTATACGTTTAATTATATTTCGATCATTTGGGCAGACGAGTTTGGCTGAAGCGGAAGATTATGAAAATAAGCATAAAATTCTTTTGTTATATTTTAAGAAATTTGATTTCGTACAGACGAAGATCTCGTAGGTCAAGTCTTAAGAAATGTTTTACTTTTATATGTAAAAGATTAATTGTTCCAAGAACTATGAGCTACTTCAGACCTCTATTAGTTCTATTGTCGCGTTAGTTTCTAAGATTCCAATTATTGTATAATTGCATATAAATCTGTTGTTTAAAATCAATAAAATACTAAATGCGCCAAGTGCAATAAGAAACGTATTGTTGCAATATTTATAACCAACAGTGTGTATTGGTCAGACTAACGAAACAGCTGATGAGAACTTGTTTTAAATTTCCAGTAATTTTCTAAAAGTTCAAGCCACTTTTTCAGCGTTTCTGTCAAAGCGACGAGAGTATCGCCCAGAGGATCCGGCGGTGGAAATCGGCGGCGCCTTTTCCATTCTATTTCCTGCCACGAAGGTTAAAGAGAATTGGATAGAAAGCGGCAGGACAAGGAGGTGTTATGCCGGGCGTAGCATTAAATGCCTTAGCCTCTAAGAGCAACGGTAATTCCTAGCGGGAGGTAGAAGTTGAGCCGCTCGTTTCAGCCAGCCATCAACCTTGTCCATCGCATCGAGCTCGAGCCGAGTGTGTCGTTTGCTAACGCGTGCCCTTTTCGTCCATTTTGCCATAGCCTTGCTCAGGCAAGTCCTCAAGGCCTTCACGAAACAAATAGAACAGCAGATCGACTCCGAGAAGCTTATTTAATTAGCCATCGTTCGCAGATTTTATCGCTGAAATTTATTCTTTGGGTCGATCTTCTCTGCATTCGCCTTATCGTTAGTTGGCATTGGTTGCATAGTCAATCTTTGGGAAAGATCCTCACGTTCACATTACGTCAAACGATGATTTTACGGAAGATCGGAAAATTTCACCCAGTGCTTTTGATTACGAAGCAATGTAGCAATTACGAAATAATAATTATAGAAATTGTAAAAATAATAATAATAAAAAATAACAATGTAGGAAAAAAATAACATTGCTGAAAAGATTCTTTGTTTATATAGATATAAACATGACGAGGTTTCAACTGCTTAATTAAAAGGAAGCAAAAATAAATAGTAATGATAATAATAGTAGTAAATTTTAAACAAACATAGATATTGTTACATGAAAAAATTTTGGAACTAGAGGATGGACTGACTGATAGATTTTTGTAACGAGAGCTTATACAGCGTCGTTCTAGAATTGTCTGACAGAGAATTCTTATACCTTTAAATTTCAAAAATTTTAATTCACCAAAAAGCACAAAATTTAAATACGTCTTTGTTGAAATGACAAAATGAAACTGACAAATGTCTGACAAACAGAGAAATATGTACAAGCGAACACAGTACGTGTATTATGAATTTAAACGGATGTTCCTAGGGCGTTTTCCACTGCAAGTGAAATTAGATTTGTCATTGAAGAGTAGGACCAGCAGACGTGACATTTCAAAGAAACCTTTTTGCTAATGAAAACTGTAATATATTCGAGAGAAAACTGATAATACGCGAGAACGACGCTGACGGATTTGAGACTGAGGAATCGTCAAAAGAAATTCATCCTGCATTGTTATTTCCACGTACACCTTCTCTTAAGAAATTAAAAAATTGCTTAGCTTGTACTTTAATTTGCGTAATTTTTAAATCATTAATTTTCTTTACTTGTTTCGTCTTTAATCTTTTAGTTTACGGCTTAATTTGACGCGGGGCTGTTTCTCTGTAAGGCGGAGTTTGACGCGAATTACGCGTATACGATACAGCACTGCAATATGCAACATTGCTGTTAATATAATACTGTTCTCTACGCAAGCACATTGAAATGAATTTTTTGATAATCAAATTATAATTTCTTTTTTAAGGTATGATGCATATACTTTAACTTTAATAATTTATTTTAATAATTAATAATACAATTGAGTGTGATACATGTTAAAGTACGGTACGATACATAGACCCACGTCACAATTTTCACACTCATAGCGCGATAGTGTTTGTCAAATTGCTCTTAGTTTCATATTTTAAGCTTGAAGATTCTAAAAAATTATAAGGATACGAATTGGCATGTTAAAAAGAGCATCTAATAATGGTATATTTATTTTAACGAAAAGCAACAATTGATACCTGGCAGTGGCGTATCAAAAACAAAGACTATATATTCTGTCTGTATATTGTTAACGCTGTTATAAAACGTTGCGAGAACGAAAAAAGTGTGAAGTAAGACAAATGAAAAAGATCATTTAGCTCAAACGGTGAGCGAATGAGTCTGTAGAGTGAGCCACTATAGTGGCGCATCGTTCGTAAGAATTTAAAAACCTGTCTTTCGTTCAAATTTTAGGAATTTAAGGAATTTCATTGCAATATAGTAATATATAGCGGAACATAATATATAACTATATCAGTTGAAAAAATACATACCGCAATAAACAAGTGTTAAACATAATTATAAAAATAATATAAATTTATTTTTTCGCCTTATGTCCGCAATTTTTAATCTCTGTATGCATCAAAATTGTAGAAAATCCAACAGAAAGGTTTCTAATTGCAAATATCACTCTATTACGTTCGAAAACTCGCAGAAAACAAAGAATTTTCCTGTTCCTGCCCTTCTCTATGCTTAGTAGATTAAACTCTTCAATTGAATTACGTTTACGTTTATAGTTTCAATTCTGGCAAAAGGAACACCGTTGCTATCTTTTGTTCTCTACCCTTATTACGGTTAACTATTAATGTTTACCAGTTTGTAAATAAATAATTACCATAATAAATTGATCTCGTTAAAAGTTGGTGCAACTGGTTTCTGGGCGGTTCAGAAACTGGGAATTAAATTTTGTTCGTTAAAACATAGTTTAATAGCGAGATACTGGAGGATTTCAAAATGCTATCTGTCATATTGGAAGCGAATGATTCGATGGACGTTTTTCAATGAAATTTTGATTATTATTGGTGTTGAATAGTTCTATTAGAAAATGTAGATATTCAGAATTAAAATGTTATAAATCGAAAGATTCAGAATTGGAATGTCGGAAATTACAGCGTTCGAGATTCAATGATTCGAAATTCAAGCGTTCAAAATCGAAGCGACCAGAAGATTCAAAAATTCAAAATTAAACGAAATCGAAGCGTTCAAAATTTAAACGTTCCATCATCGAATTGTAACATTATATATCGAACATTGAAATATATTCGAAACTTAAATATCCAAAAATTAAACATTCAAATTTCCGATATCGTCATCAAAATATCGTATGGTGTATCGATGAATATCGTGTCGTTAGTTACTCATTTAAAGAGCATTTAAAACACAACCTCTGAAATTATCGTAAAAAAATCCTCGATGGTAACAATTTAATGGATTCTTGACCTAAAGTAATTCGAAGTGGAACAGGTGGTTCCATCGCGAGGTCGATCGTTCTCGATGATCGATGAAGACAAAAGTGTTTCCAGCAGGACTGTTTCAAACTGATCCCTCGTAAATAATCCCAAGAGCAACGAAGAAGTAACAAAACAAGGCTAACAAATTATACCTGCTGTCTGATACTGGGGAAACAATTTCTTTCGGGGCAAGCCTTTACGCGAAACAGGCTTGCCCTTGTAGTGTTTTACATTCAAATAGAAATTCCTCCATAAACGCGTCTCCGCGAGAATGTCTACATCTTCTCAGTCTCGTCTGTTCTTATTTTCCTCTCGCGCTCTATTACAATTTATCACTCGGCAGAAATTAGTAAGAATTTCTTTTATTAAAGGTAATAAACAATCTCAATTAAAATAGAGATTATTATATAAACTGAATAATATTATTTCATCGCAGTCGGATTTTTATTAAATGTTTCGTTCGCATTAAAATTATCTTCGATGTTTATTATTTTGAAACGTCGAATTTTCCGTGAATTTTTAAACTTCGATCCTCGCGTCCGAACGAATCGAATTTTCAAATTAGAAAGTCAGATGTTGTTTCATGAATTCTGACCGTAGTGATGGAACGTTCGTGACCATATTATTTATCTGGCAATGATTTCATCAATAAAAAATGATTTCCCCACGAAATGTGCATTTTAATATAAATGTACATTATGGTTTTTTTTCTACACATTGGCAATTAAACACTTGACTTTTAAATAATATTTTCTTTCAATTTATTCAAATTATACGAAACTGGAACTGTTTTCTTATCGCTGCGATCCTTGCGATTTCGCGAAATCAACCACAAAGGGAGTAAAACTGTGCGACTAACTCTGCGAACGACTCGTTAAATCATAACTCGAGAAACGATAATTTGCTGCACGTTATGAAATATTTAAGTTGAAACGCCGCAGGAGGAATGTGTAAGGTACATATTGGGTTGGCAACTAAGTGATTGCGGATTTTGTCAATACCACCTAATGACAAAATCCACAATCACTTAGTTGCCAACCCAATAGCATCTACTGCAGAGCGTCGGCATTTTGGTATCGCAGTTTCTGCCCGGGTATATGGCCAGAATAGCTCAACTCAAAGTAGAGGCAATGGCACCCTGAAATTTTGAACTTAAAATCGAACATCGAACTAGTTATCTTTATATCCGGTTACGTATTTTCTGCTTCTAGTTTGCTGCAATGCCTCGGGTTATTTTTGAACAAGCTATTTTAGGTTACTTTATGTGTAATCGATGTCTTCGACAAAGATGGGTCAACAAGATTTTATGGAAGCCATGTTGGTAACAGAGATGAAGTTGAAATGCTTTAAGAGTAGAGGCGAATAGTAAAATTTGTTTGGAATTTATTTAGGAAAATTGGAAGTTACATTCGGAGAAGCTAAGGTATCATTTGTTTTAAAGTTTACTTGAAATTTATGTAGTAAAATTTATATGAAATTTATGTAGCAGTATTTATATCAAATTTATTAATTAAAGTCTATGAAAAATTTATTTAGTAAAATTTGCAGCATTTTCACAAGGAGTAAAATATTATATAATTATATAATTAAAAATATTATATATATATGTATAATATATATATTATACATTATTATATAATATTATATATATATGTATGTAGAAAATTCATTTAAATTTTAGTAAAATATTTTGGCATGTCTCTAGAAAACATAATAAGCTGTAAAATTTCTTAGAAATCATACATGTCTATCATTTGCTTATTACGAGTCACGAAATGGAAAAACGAATACAAATTATAAAATATTATACAATTCTTCAGAAGCCACACTAACAATGGGATATTTTACTAATGGAATTTGAAATGATTAAACGCGATAATGAATCCCCTATAATATTACATTTTTATGTTCCTACAATTTTTTGGAATCTTTGAAACAGACAGAAAATGATGTGGTTTTTACAAAGCCATATTAGTAGCGAGATATGAAATTAGTCCGATATACTTTATAATTTGTACGAACAAAAGGTACCGTGAATTATTCAGAATATTAAATTTGAATTCTGTTCTAATAGCAGCAAATGAACCGAATAGTTTCTATCTATACGTACTATGGCAGTTAAAGTGATTAAAACAGGATGGAGCCTTTAGAAAATTAAGCTTTAATTGTATTAAAATTCAATTTTCTAGAAATAGAAGGCACGCGCATACTAACAATACTAATCACGTTTCGAAGCCAATGACAAACGACTTTTATCGTACAAACCATGAAACTAAAGTGGACTAGCAGGTCAGACAATTAACTGCCAGCTTGTTCCTAAAAATTGACCTAAATTTATAATACGCTATTGCAATTAACTGTGATTTATTTATAGAAAAATAGGTAGGTCAATCTAAGTAATATAATAAACGATGCACTGAAGTTAATACAAAAAATCCAGAGGAAATTGAAAAAAGAAAGTTCGTGTTGATAAAAGATACAAGAAAAGGTAAATAAAAGTAAAGGTGCGGACAAAATTGGTTTTCTGGAACATTGCGCGAGTCTTGAACCAGGACAAAGATCTTGGATCTGTAAGCTTCAGTGGAAGGAAAAATTGAGGATAGGTGAGGATGAATGAAATATTTTAGCGGTTTATAGCAAGGCAGGAATGAAGGAAATGGCGAGAGGAATTAATGAATTAGGAAAGGGATATGTAAGAAGAGTGGGAAAGGCAGAATATCTGGAGAAGAAAGGCGAAGCAAGTGGCCAGAGGCGACTGCCTAGATTAGGTTCTAGCGTTTTTAACAGGGGAATTATTAATAGTAATTAATTTCATAGCAATGTAATTTATTAACAGATATAATAAAAGCTGTTTAAGCGTTTTAGAAAAAGCGTGAAAATATAGATACTGAACTAATAAGTAAATCAAAGATAGATATGTGATATAGTGTATAGCTTATGTATAGGTTATGTATAGGTTATGTATAGGTTATGTATAGGTTATGTATAGGTTAAAAAAACAAAGATATACAGAGAATTCGACCGAATAATACGTAAAAACAGACACCACGTGATTCTTTGTAGAAAAATAGAAAAAAAATGGAGAATACAATTTTTTCATTCTAAGCTTAGTTTTCGACAAAACCGAGTTGGAAATTTGTCAAGTATACTCGAACGTGGCTAATTCTGGACTGAGCAGAAGCAAATAATCAACAGGAGATTGTTCTACGTGAGAAAATAAATCGAAAATGTAGAATGAAATTTGTCCGTTTGAAGTTCCATTTTGAAGGAAATAGAGCTTGAAGATATTTCGTTAAGAATTGATCCGGGTTGACAACTAAGTGATTGCGGATTTTGTCAATACCACCTAACGACAAAATCCGCAATCACTTAGTTACCAACCCAATAGTATATGCGTATGACAAATCTTCAAATTTATTTTTCTGCAAAACAAAACGTCTTCTGAAAAATTTTATTTTACATCTTCGACTAATTTTCACGCGTACAGCGTTCTACTCTCCATTGTTTATCTCTGTGCAGTCTGCAATTAGCCACGTTCGAGTATACTTAATAAATTTTCTAATTCGAAAACTAAGTCGAGAATGAAAAAAGTTTATTACATATCTTTTTCTTGTTTTTTCACAAGGAATCACGTTGTGCTCGCTTTTACATGTTACACGGTCGTATTCTGTATGTTTACGCATTAGATATAAGATGAGACATGTGTGTTTGGGACGAGAGTGAGGATGAGTATGGGTCTGTGGATCTAAATAAAGTATGGGCTGAGTGAGAGTAAGAAACGTATAAGCCAAGTGCTTTTTCCAGACTGTGAAACCGAAAAATAGATAAAACAGAAAATAAGATGAAAATTATTAAAAAATAAAAATCAACAAAAGACGAAAGGTAGATAAAAGTCACATCTAAACTATATTTACTTTAAACAGTAGAAGCTACATTTAGAAAAACAGAAATCTTTATAACGTTTCATCAAAAAAAAAAAAAAAAAAAAAAAATAAATTGAAGGAAGTCGTAAAAAGAAATGAAAACGTTTCATTGGAAGAAAAGATAAAAAATGTACGAAACAATTAAGTGAAACTTATCTATACGAAAACAGAAAACTACAGAAATGACATAATGAATAATACAATAAAGTCACTAGAAAGATAGAGGCAAGTTGTAAAAAGAAACGTGGACTACGTTTCATTGGAAGAAACGATAAAAAGTAAAAAGAACGAATAACTGTACGACCGGAACTTTCCAGACGACCAGCATAATTTCAACTGTTTTTAAGTTATAGAATCTTGCGTAACCTATTTGTATCGCGAATTACACACCATCCTATATGTACGTGTATATATACCGAGCTTGCTTTGCTCTCAATTAGCGTCTGCGTTCGCTAATCTCTCGAAACGTAATTTCGTTGAAAGCATTCGACATGAACCATTTGTTCTTCAATAATCGAAGACACTTTACGATCTCTAACGACGGGTGGACTAGCCATTACATTCTTGAAATATCATCTTGTGAATCTTTTATCTAGGCAACTACAATGCTATATGATTATTTAAAATATTGAGTTGGCAATTAAGTGATTGCGGATTGTGTCATTTGGTGGTATTAACAAAATCCGCAATCACTTAGTTGCCAACCCAATATTTGCATAAATTTCATCGCTTACGTAAACGATCAAAATACTGTGATTACAAGCGTATAAGAAGTAGGTTCGAAGCTTTGATATTTAATTGCATAAATTTCACTGCAAAAAAAACAAAAAAGAGAAAAAATAATATTTTTTAAAGATATAACCCAAAAAATGAGATTTTGGGGTGGTTTTTACGAAACAATAAAAAACTGTCAGAAGAAATATAAAAAACCAGATCCCCTACTATGGATAAATGAAGGTTTAGCTTTCTTAGCTCGCGAGAAAAATGACTTTCTATTAATTGAGGAACTTTCTGGGAAAAAATCGACGAGACGAAATTGCGATAGTAGTATATTATTGGGTTGGCAACTAAGTGATCGCTGATTTTGGTTATTAGGTGGTAATGTCAAAATCCGCGATCATTTAGTTGCTAACCCAATAAATTGTAGTAGCATTGGCTAACAATCTTCTGATTTGTAAAAAGTCAGGTAAAACGTTCCCGATGCAAGTTAAGTCGGGTCTCCAAGGATTCCTGATTACGAAGTGGTCTAACCTAAATAGATAATGAAAAAGCGGGCTCTATCGGGTCTCCGATTCGTCGACTATGTTAGTACAACCCCATGGTCGACGAGATAGCAGAGCGAATTTAACGAAACTGACGCAATCGACGCTTTCCACTAAATTAGTTCTCTAACCATTCGTTCATGCACCGACGTCATTCGTTATTTACCGCTGACTAATTTATCGAATTATTAGAAATTTTTCCGACTATAAACAAAACGAAAATGAAACGTAGTAAAAATGTTGGCAACTGTTTATTGCTAACTAATTTATTTAATTTATTCTCCTGATTATAATAGAAACTAAAATGAGATATAGTAGAAATGACTATAGAAAATCAGAGAATTTGAAAATAATAGGGAAACCACGTCCGTCCTATTGTCTTAAAGTTATTTACCTATAGTTAGTGTTTTCATCAATTCAAGTTCATTTGCGTAAGTTGATTTTGGTGGCGTGCGAGGCAATCTTGATGGAATGTTCGTTGCATACAACGACTCTGATTATCTTAAATATATTCAACGGCAAGCGGCAACGACAAGCATGGTAAATACGCGTAACAAACCCGGAACTCATTGGTCGTGCAAGTTCGATATCTTGGCAAGTTTCGAGCGGTATGAGAGTCACTCTTAGAATAAATTAGCTCAACATTTCATCCACGACAAGCAACTTGTAATTTATTTCGAAAGTAGTTATATGCGACGACGAGAGATCGTCATTATATGCATATTATGATAACTATCAAGTTAGAAGTTTTTTTTATCTTTTCGTTAGTAAAATCATGCGGACGGTTCTAACGAAAAATTGTCTTTTATCGAGATGGCAATATCATTCTGATGAAAATGAAGATTATTTAGAAATCACTCTGAAAAGCTACAATAAAATTGTACTTTTAATAAAACCGAATGAATATCACGGTAAAAAATTGTATTTTGGAAGGCATCGGCCTGCTGCCAATTCGCGAATCATACGGCAGTACGCGCCTCCATAAATATTCCTCTGTTTACCAGCCTCAACGATTCACTCGGTAAAAATGAGTAAGCGTGCATTCCCTCACGGAAAATGAGTAGGCCTGCACCTCTTCTTCCTTTCTTTTCTTTATCTTGCTTTTTTTTTTTTTAGGCTGTGCTCTAAACAGCAGCCTCGTGGAATATCACCGAATTAACGAGTTCCAGGAATCGCGGGGTATCTTGCTGTTCTTTGAAACGTCGTCAGAAAAGCGTCCCTTTTAATCCTATTTTTCTGTTCTAGTTTTATATTTAGTCTTACACGAGTCACAAGTAAATACAGAATATTCGCGTGATTTCTTTTCAATACGCGTATACCTGTTTCACGCGGCGTAAAGAATCTTCTGCAATGTATATGAGAACTTTCATAGTTTAATGAACATTCGTTGTAATTACCAGAAAAGTGTCGTATTTCTACGAATACAATAAAAATATAAGTAGAGAATTGTTTTACTTGACATCATAAGGAATATCATATTTTGGGTATTTTATATATTTCTTTTATTATTTTAACGATAAATTCGCTATGAATCTCTCGTGATCGTAGGATGCGACATCGTAAAACGAAGAACGCCGGATACGACTGAAAAACACGGAGTCAACGTTTAGAAACGAATAACTCGATAAACGTCGTCACGGGAGGTCGTTAAAGCTCGAATATGAATTTGCGCAAACAGATAGTTTAATGGACACACGTGGTATTATATCGCTGGACAAACAACGTTCTCTTATCCACCTTCCTTTTGGCCAGTTGTTTCTCTTTGACTTTAAAATGGTCTCGATTTGCAACGAGGTCTCGCTATCAGCTCCGTGGAAAATGCACACGCGTCGTTATTTCACATGGCCGATCGTTCGGATCTGTATCACGTCCGCTATCAAATTCGTTCCTTAAATTATTTAGATTACAACGAAAATGCGATGCGGTCGAACGATTGAAATGTTGAAATATTGCTCAAACCAACTGGATCGTCATTCTCATTCTGTTTGTTAACAATAATCGATAAATTGAAACTTAAACTTGAACGTCGTTTATTTATTTCGAAATTTATCCTTCACACTTAGCTTCTGAAAAAAGTGACATTTACAAAATATAAGAAGTTAGATCGCGCATTAATTCACGACTGACATGATTAATTAGGATAAACTCGATATCACGGATCAAAGCATAGCGAGTATCATAAATACAGCAACTGCATAAAATTGTAATAACCTGGCGCGCTGGAAAAGATCACGCTCGTATTTTCTTCTTACATCAAATACGGTAATAAAAAGAAATATTTTAAAAATGATAAAAAATTTATCAATATTAAGATGGTAAATTAAAAATAGAATTAACAAAAATATAACATAAATAATCCAAGTGGCAGAAAAGTTTGTTTGTTTCAATTGTTGGGTACAAATGCAAATTTTTAATAATTTGTTACGTTTCACCCTCTGTGAATTAAATCGAAAAACCAATCTTCTATAATGGAAATGAAATTTTTTTTACTATTTTATCGTCTATGGTGTTCCACGCTTAATAATCGCATCCTTTAATTCCACAATCTTGTCATACTTTCGATTTTTCGAATAAATCCGGCGAATTAGCGTACGCCACATATTTTCCTCTGCAGGCAATTCCAAAAGAGGAATATTTTCCGAAAACCGGTGTAAACTGCGGGCCGGCGGGTGCATAGTCCAGCACAAATATTGAGTTTTTATCATCATTTTCTATGCGAAGGTGTTTTTAATAATTTTCCAGCATATCTGTGCAAGCGATGCTATTCGTTCCGTTTGAGACGAAAGTAACATCAGAAATGGAAAACCTCGCGCAAACCAGGACGCCTCTAAAATTGCGTTTCGAAAAATATTCTGTTTCCTTCCTACGCCGATCGTAATAATTGTAGCCAGCCGGGCTGACTAAGTTAAACTTTCTTTCATCGCTGAAAATTAACTACAAGCAAAATTATTATTAAAAAATAGTTCGGAAGAAAATAGATTGTAATTAACTGTTTTTCATCTTGCGCGAATGAAAATCTTGTCTCTTTACCAGGAATTTTTAATTTCGATGCTGATTTCACTTTTCACATTAATTCTTAATATCGGTTAATGACTTTGATGAAGTCAATGAATTACATGTTATTCTTAGTATTTTACGTTCATCTCATAATTTTCGCGATCGATGAGGCCTCTTCTTCTCTCCAAGATTACGTTCCCTTGCGACACAATCTACACAATTGCGCTCTTTGAACGGTTCAGAGTATAACAATAACTATAACAGCTATAACAATAATATAACAATAACAGAGCAATATAACCGTATTCCCTGCATTCGATGCGAAAAGCATCGGTCATTGCTTTTTCTTTAATAGGAAGTTCTTCCCCACAAAGCATTTGCTTTTCTAAAAGATTTTATTTTAACCAATAAATGTGACGACCGATGCCAAACATGTGGAATAAAAGAACGAGCAACTGCGGCATTGACAAAATAATAAGAACGATAAAAGTTGATATAAATGGAATATTATTGTACGGAATATTATACGAAGAATTATATGGAATATATTAATATATCGATGCAAGAAATTTAGTACTTAACTTTTTGTTCCTTTCTAATCAATTCTACTGTACACGTTAATTTAATTTTTTATTTGCTTCAACTGTACTACATATTACTGTGAAATAGTACGTTGACATAATTTTTCCTAAACTAACAAAATATCCAAATATAGATGGGTTGATATATTTTTGACACACGCTGTGTATCATCATCTACCTGACGATTGATAGTTCCCGGATAAACCGTATCATTCGACACTAACAAATAAGGGTGAACATACGGGGGGGGGGGAGGCTGAACTTTATCTCCGTAAGAACGTGAGAAGAATGAATTGGTCGTCCGTTACGACCACTAACCCAAATTCTAACCTAACCTAACCCAAATATAAAGTTAACCCAAACTCGATGCGGACCTAACTCAAATCTAATTCGAGGGGTCAAATTTTTTATTTCTCACGTACACTGTGATGAAAATTTCTTTGTATCGTTAAGTCAAATATAATATACGATAGGATGGAAGAATTTAAGAAATGGTCTAACTTTAGGTTAGGGTGTTGCTACCTTAGAAAACTCTTTTTCTCTCTATCTTTTAAAAGTGTATATACATTTTTGCGTGGGAGATGTACAAGGTTGGATTTTTCGCTTCGAATTGAACCGTCGGGAACTTTCACGGAGTTTTATTTCGCAAATCCATCGCGACAGGGCGGAGTAGCGTTTTTCCAAAGCCCACGGGATCGCTTGAGATATTATAGCGATCACCGCCATCTTTCCCCACAAAGTAGCACCACATGGAAACGAAGCTTAAGGCATCGATTGAATTGAAAACTAAGTTCGGAGGTAATGCTAGAGAGGAAAAACGAAGACGACAAGATTCCGTAAATGTAATAAAAATTGCAAGCTTGTGATATTTCATATTTTTCACCTGCTTTCATTTTGATTTCCCACGTTTTCAAACACGATTCTCTAAAAACTGCAGCTGCCCCGCACAATTTTCTTATTTTTCATTTTCGTCTGATTTCGAAACACGTGCTACTCATCGGTAATCTTATCGTTTATTATGATAGTTTTCTTTTATACTGTTGAATAATTTTCTTATTTCTATTTAGAAGGTTTGCGCGAGGTATAAATGATCAAACAAAATTAATTGCAGTATCCAAATATAATATTCGAGGGTTAATACGCAAGAACCTGAGAGAAGTGTTTGATAGAAGTAATGTCGTTGCCACTTTTGCGCAAAAATGTTTTCTTTGAAAATACATTAGTCACGTAGTTAGTTTGGCTTTGCTATCTTCTTGCGTCATGTGTTCAACGTAAGTTCGGATGATAAGTCTTTATGGTAGCTCAAGAGGGATCGATGATATATTTTTAACATGTTCTTGTAGGGTATCCGTGGTCCTCTATTGAAAGCAAAATTTTCATTGAGAATAGAATGGACCGTCCGTTTAATTCGTTTTCTGCTTAAAATATCAAGAATTTTGACTCATTGTTATTTTCCTTAAGATTAGTATCGCATAGTTGAAATAAGAAATTTCGATACTAAAGTAAATTCTATGTTGAACAAATTTTCACATCAAAAGTTTCATCTAAATTAAATCTTAACGATATTACTACCAACGAGTAAACTATAAAACTTGTGCCAGACAAATCAAAATATACACAGCACATGTTTTACAAAAAAGCTATTTAAATCCTCAATATTGCATAAATCTATATATATATATGTCGGAGTTGAGTTGTTTGAGCTTGAATTATGGGCGTGTAAAGAATCTTCGCCTGGGTTGTTCATTGTTGTTTCACAATCAAGATAACGTTTATTAACACGGATACAGATGAAATAAGATCGACCAGTGACCGCGGTAACTAGACGCTAATGGCAATGACCTTAGGTTCGATATAGCGAATCCACGGTCCACGGGCTCGCTCTTTATTAAACTCAGAATAGAATTTCTATGCACAAAAGTATCGCTCGCTATGACGCTCTTTATATTGCTCTCTAGACGATGTGTCACTTACCAAGGAGATCACAAGAATAATTGAGTAATGGAAACTTTCTTCTCCTTACGATTGCGTTAGCTTTGTTTAACGTTGGCCCGGGATACCAACAAACTGCTACCGTTGCTAGGCAGACTCGCGTAACTGCTACATTGCTCTTGCCCGGGGTTTGATTGTTAATACAACGTGTGTCTCATAATATTGGTACTTTTCTGTTAGGTGGAACGTTCATCCCGTGACCGCGGCTACGCTCGGCGACCGGTTGTCGCCTCGAGCCTAAGCTCATTGTCTCAAGTTTCGAATGACTGTGTCTGGGTTATTTCGTGAATGCTATTGAGGCTTTTCCATGCAATTCCAACGGGTGACCCCGTTGTCCTTTCATCTCCGACATATATATAAGTCTACATATAAAATTAAAAAAAAAAGTATGTATTGGTCACTTGGACTACTCTGATACCTTCGTTGTAAATATTTTTTCAGAAAGCTTTAGATCATGCAAATTCTTCCAAATAAATACAGTGTCAAACAAAAGTACTAATAAAATTCTTTGTAAATCTGTAAAGAATGTGATGTGAAAAAAAAATACCCATAAAGGTCCGTTTTCAGCGGAACAAAAGTATTGGCACACATGAAAAATTTTGTTATTGCGTGTATTCTACCTAAACATTTCCAATGTTGGCACGCCTGTTAAGTCGCGGGGAGTTCCTGCATTCAAACTGATCATCATTTTTTAAAATTTGCTAACAGTATCTCGCAGAAAAAAGGAAAAACCTGAATAATGGAACAAAACAAATAATAATAATAATAATAGAAAAATAGAAATAGACGAAAGAACAATTGCTGAAAGATTGTATTGGATTTCTATAAGCAAGGAAAATCCTATTCGGAAATAGGAATAGTTATTACTAGAAGTCGTTTTATTGAAAGAGACGCGATTGAGCGATTTGTTGGCAAAAGAGATATAACAAACGCAATACTTTGCTGAGAAGAAGTAACAAATGCACGAAGCGAACGTCCTCGAAAGCTTACAGACCGAGAAAAAAAAATAGTTAATATAATAAAAAAGTACCTAAGACTATATTCTCGGAAATAGTTTCAATAGTAAAAAAACGAACCTAACATGAAAATACACTTTATAACAGTTCGAAGAACACACAAAACTATTGTATGTGAAACAGGAATTGCAAGTCGAAAACCACGCATTAGCAAAATTAATAAAAAAAGAAAAAAAAATGATTGGTATTCGTTATTAATTAAGTACACGAAAATATTGGGTTGGCAACTAACTGATTGCAGGTTTTATCGTTAGGTGGTATTGACAAAATCCGCAATCACTTAATTGCCAATACAATACAACTGAACGTAATTAAATGAAAAGGACATTACCGTTAAACAAGGGGGTGGTGGCTTAATGATATGGGGGTGTGAGATTTTTTGGAGTATGGAAAGCTTGTTTTTGATATTGAAAATACCATGCGCAAATGAGATTATTTAAATATCCCAAGGAGAAGGAGAGGAAAAATAAAATTTAGGACAAAGTTATTATCTTTTAACAGAATAATGATTCCAAACAACGAGCCTATATTGTTAGATAATGAATCATTTTTAATACACTACATACGTTAGCTGCTACCCCATAATCCCCAGACCTAAATCCTACCGAGCATTTTTCGTTTGAATTATGAGGATGGATTTAAAGCAGCTCATATTACGTCTCAGTAGGATCTGAAGAAAGTATTCCTTGGGCACAAAATAGGTGCAAAAATCAGAAAAAATTAGTAGAATTCCTAATCGTCTGAAGGCTATTATAAAAAACAGAAATGCATATTAAAAAATATCAAATGTTAGAACAAATTTGTACCGTAAAATCGTAAACGTACTAATACTTTTGTTCCGTTGAAAACGGACCTTTATGTGCTTTGTTTATTTGTATTATTTATTTTTATTGCCTTATTTCTTTTTCTCCGTTATAACTATTTTTAAAATTTATGATTCATGGTATACTTAAGACTCGATAAGAGCTGACAGTTATATTTTATAAAAAATTCAATGGAAAATCTCGTTCTTTATAGATTTGTAAAGAATTTTATACGAAGATCTGTGTATTGTATCTGTACATTTATATTGTATATTGTACATCTATAAAATTTCTATGAAAAAATTCTCACTTTATTATTTCGAACATCTTTCGACTTCGACCGCTGATATTCTATGAAACACACTCGAGCGACGCAGTTAATCAGTTTCTACGTGTTCAGGACACTTTGAAGGAACCACGTGTGACCACAATAGGTTGCAGAAGCGCCAACGGTCGCTTCATATCTCCAGAACAAAATCAACCCTTTTCTCTATCGTAGATTGTAAATTTCCTCTAAAGTTTTTTGGGGAACAGGCTCTTTCTCGAAGACCAGGAAAGATTGAAATTCCTGTAGGGTAGCTAAACCCTGCTGATACCTCGACGTCTGGAAATAGGGTAACGTGAAAAATTAGAAGAACTTTCACAGAATACTTTCCAGAGGATCCCTCGACCGCGGAAAATAACTTGGAAACCTCTAATCCGTACAATTCTTTCTTACGATTCTCTCTTCGCTCCATGATAATCAAGTTGGAGTTTTCTGTATTTATAGGTTTAGAGTCTGCTTTAGAAGATTAGGAATCTGTAGTTATTAATTCACTAAAATTGAAAATTTTGAACGATTCTACTGGAACTTTTTCTTTAACTCTTTGTAACCGCAGACTTGATTGATTATTTAATTAATCAAGTTAAATTAATTACAATTATTGCGCTGATTTGTTTTCCAGTGCTAACAAAATTCTTCCACGTGAGAGCAAGAAATTTAATAAGAAAAAAAGGGAATTTTGCATGTTACGAAACAGCTGATTATTTATTCAACGCAAAATAGTAGAATAATGTAACTGCACAAAAGAACCAAAGATAGACAATATACCTGTTTATAGAGAAGGACAGTTAAGCCAGGATTGTCAAGAATTATGTTTTCAGTTTGAATCTCTCCAATGGCGAGCGTAGGAGGATCGTCACAATGATATTAATACTCTTCCGGAAATAGTTTGATGACATGCATCGTAATAAGAGACATTTATAATATTTCACTAAATTATTATGGACACGTGTACATAAATTTACGCTGAAAAATTTGAGACGCCTTTTACTTTTTAGAATAAACAACATTTTTCATACATTTTTCTGAAAAGTGATAATATCATACTGATAACGTTGAATTGTAAATATAATTAATTACAGTTTCAATACTATAAAATAACTATATTATGAACAAACTATTTATTTACTAAAGAAAGTCATTATTTTTGTTGATGTCTTCACAGGTTTCCAACTATTGAATCAGAGTATAAATAAATTGAATGTATACAAAAGTTCGAAAGTTCTTCGAGCTTGACTTTCCTCTCGTAAACGAAATCTACTTTGTCTCTGAGAAATTTCTAGAGAAATTATCCTTCGTTAGTTGTCCCTTTTACCAACTTCAGCAAGTGATTAACAACTTCAAAGCGGTATAAGACCAAAGCTTTTCTAATCAAAGCCGGCATATGATTAAGTACTAATCAAAAGAACAATTAACCTTTTTACTATACTATTGCATAATTACAACGTTGTGTTTCAACAGTTTATCATCTAATTAAATCACAGATGTATTTGCGTTGCTTAAAATTCTATTTCATCTTCAGTGTATTATGTTTTCTTACAAAATTTGTTTCCAATTTTACCGCGTTGTACCTTCTTTCTTGTAGAATTTGTTTATATTTTTATTTACATATTTTATTATATTTTCTATAAAACATCAGAGAAAATGTGTCTCTATTATGACTAATAATTAGTAAGAAAGAAATCTTCCCACAGCTCCTCTTTAATTAATCAAGTTAAAGTAGTAACTATTCCTAAATTTTGCCTGAAATAATTGCTTTAAATAAAACGTTAGAAATTACCAGCGCTAACAAAATTCTGCCACGCGAGAGCAAGAAATTTAATAAGAAAAGAAGAGAATTTTGCATGTTACGAGTTGATTATTTATTCCACGCAAAATACTATAATAATATAATTGTACAAAAGAATCCAAGATAGACATTTCGAACAGAAGCCATGTGTAATTGAATCGAAGTAAAATGCCATATGTAGCCAGACATACGTAAACCGTAAATTCATAAATCTATCGTTAATCGTTTAGTAGAAGAAATAAATTCGAAGGAAATGTGCGACGGCGACAAATTCAAGGGGAAGAGAAGACGAATGACAGGAGGCTATGTCGAGATATCGATGGTACTTTCCAGCAGCCGTGCCCCATATATCCGGCGGGTCAAGTAGAAAATGCCGGTCCCCCGAAGACAATATGGCACAGTATAGTTATAGCCAAGGCTGAACACAGCTCGTTTCGCAACGAGTATCGCCTCGCCTTGTTGTTTCCATATTTGTCCGATGTTATTAATACCATTAACGAACACGGCATTCCTTTCTTTCACTTTCCTTATTTCCTTCTTCTTCGTTTTCCATTTCAGTACTCTTTCTTCTTCTAATAAATCCATTCAATTGGTAACCAGCAGTAGTTACGTCACGGCTACTTTATTAATTTGCATGCTACGTTTTCATGGCTGCGACTTAACAGCCTCTGAAAGGGAAACGGCCGTTTCTCCGCTTACAATAACGAAACGTTTCTCTATACTACGGTTTTCACGAAAGTTTCGGGTAGGAAGGAATAGGGTACAAGTCTGGCTGAAACGACTGAAGGGAACACGGTGAAAATTGTTCGCAGCGTGCGAACAGTTTCGTTGCGCTTTAACTTCGCCTGGTTTACGATATTCGCTGACAGTTCTAATGGTTTTCATACTCGTTCTACAGTTATTAAGCAAAATTTAATTGTTGTCTTGTTGACTCTGTTTAACCAGAATCTCGTTTGTTTTCATGGGATGAAAAATGCGCTTAATTGATCGAAGTTTCTTAGTTTCATTTGGAAAATAGGATAATTGGTAATTAATAGACCGGTTTATATTCGTATAACGATGTAGTATTGTGTAAATTTATACAACAGGAATATGCATGACACAGGATATATTATGTAAATATAGTCCATACGAGACTCTAATTTATAGGTTTTGTTCAATGAATTCTGTATAATGCAAACCTTTTTATATTCCATTGTGTCCCATTCTATATAACATTTACGTCACGCAAATTATTGTATCTTACGTGTGTTATAGGAAACGAAACGTATAATGACATAAAAACATCGAATTACGAAGGATCTATAAGAATGCATACACGTTTAGAGGCATAACACGAACAGCAGAAATAATTTAACAATCGAAACAATGATAAAACAGAGTCGAAGAAGAATACACGTAAACACGAAGTTTATGATATAAAGAGCGTTCTTTCCTATTTCCTAAAAATGAAATGTCTCCTCTTTGAGTCGTTGGAAGAGGGAAACGCGTCGAAACATAAAGAAAGTAACACATGTCACCCTGAGAAACGTGACGTCTAACAACTTTTAAGTCCACGCTGACCCGAATCTCGTTATCTATTTTAGATGTGCGTATAATCGAAACCGATATCCTCGAGTCTTTGCAACTTTTAAATTTATCCTCATTTTTCATTTTTCTTCCTTTTTTCATTTGCTCCGCACAGCCAAAACAAAACTAAAAGAGAACGGACAGGATGAGCATAAAATCGCGTTTTACGAGCCAGATGATCTGTATCTCGAGTTTTGAATACCTCTAAACCGAAACGAAAGCGATAATCGATGATCCTAATCCGAAACAGGCGATTTTATTTACGCGGCGCAACTACGCGCGCCGCGGCTCTTGCCAGAATTTACGATTGCTTAAAGTTAAATCGGAGAGCCGCGTGATTCTTTTAGCTTGCCGGCAGGAAAAGTAACTTTACCTGTGAAATATTTCATAGACAAAAATGTTTTACATACGGCATAGCGCAAGGAACAACAGGTATTTTAAGAAAGATATTAGATCAGACGAATGAGGAATATTTATAGTTAGAATTTAGTGTTGCAACCCTTGCTCGTGCTATTACATATTTGGCAATCATAACAATTTAGCATTAGATCGCTCAACTTTGGAATGTTTCGTTTAATTTTATCACCCATCTATACCACCGATCTAAAAACTAGTAAGATTGACAATTTTTTAAATTGTCGTACAGCTTTTTAAATTACTATCCACCAATTCTAATTATCGTTCTGACATTTACGTACACAAATGCCGATATCATACGAGTACCAAATATATAATAGAATATTATTGGTATTTTATCTACAGCAAGCATACAGCTATAACAACCGTATTGTATCTCTGAAAATTAATAAGATCGAAAATTTTTTAGATCGAAAATTTAAACACCGGATCAACCGCGCAGTAGTGATGCACATATACGTGTGTGAGTATGTTGAGTATGTGTGTCAGTATGTGCGTGCGCAGCGTCTCGTAGAACAAAAGAATGTGACTGGATGCATCGCAAAAGTGAAACTAGAAGAGTGCCGAAACAAGTGAAATGGGTATCTATGAACATCTTGTAAATCACATGTTAAATAAATACAGAACTATTATATTATCATCCCTACATGTAATGAAAGTATTCCTACATATTTATTTCGGCGATTACGATCCACAATTCTCAACGTTGTTAAATTATAATCCACCAATTCCTACTATCGTTCTGACGTTATATTTACGTATACAAATGGCAATATCGTACGAGTATCAAATGTATAATAGAATATTATTGGTATTTTATCTACAGCAAACATACAGCTATAACAACCGTATTGTATCTCTGAAAACTAATAAGATCGAAAATTTTTTAAATTGTCGTACAATTTGTTTATTGAGATGTATGTAATTTTGTGTGCTACACCGGATCAACCGCGCAGTAGTGATGCACATATACGTGTGTGAGTATGTTGAGTATGTGTGTCAGTATGTGCGTGCGCAGCGTCTCGTAGAACAAAAGAATGTGACTGGACGCATCGCAAAAGTGAAACTAGAAGAGTGCCGAAACAAGTGAAATGGGTATCTATGAACATCTTGTAAATCACATGTTAAATAAATACAGAACTATTATATTATCATCCCTACATGTAATGAAAGTATTCCTACGTATTTATTTCGGCGATTACGATCCACAATTCTCAACGTTGTTAAATTATAATCCACCAATTCCTACTATCGTTCTGACGTTATATTTACGTATACAAATGGCAATATCGTACGAGTATCAAATATATAATAGAATATTATTGGTATTTTATCTACAGCAAGCATACAGCTATAACAACCGTATTGTATCTCTGAAAACTAATAAGATCGAAAATTTTTTAAATTGTCGTACAATTTGTTTATTGAGATGTATGTAATTTTGTGTGCTACACCGGATCAACCGCGCAGTAGTGATGCACATATACGTGTGTGAGTATGTTGAGTATGTGTGTCAATATGTGCGTGCGCAGCGTCTCGTAGAACAAAAGAATGTGACTGGACGCATCGCAAAAGTGAAACTAGAAGAGTGCCGAAACAAGTGAAATGGGTATCTATGAACATCTTGTAAATCACATGTTAAATAAATACAGAACTATTATATTATCATCCCTACATGTAATGAAAGTATTCCTACGTATTTATTTCGGCGATTACGATCCACAATTCTCAACGTTGTTAAATTATAATCCACCAATTCCTACTATCTTTCTGACGTTATATTTACGTATACAAATGGCAATATCGTACGAGTATCAAATGTATAATAATATATTAAAATTGCTGCACAGCAAGCGAAAACGATTAATCTTTCAACAGTGAATCGTCGTATATAATACATTAATGTTTATTCTCTATTAAAAATTGAAACACAAACATACGAACTTTTCGTACAATATCTCGTATTTGATAGAAATATAGGCTACCTCAATATAAAGAGGAAGCTGTTTTTTGAATTATTTGTTTTAAATCCGTCGTTAATTTCAAAGGATTAAAGCGATACTATCTTGCTGCATGTAGTTTGGTGGTGGAATCGGTTGAAAGTTTTTGAGTTAACAGGGTGTTGGAGACGAGCTGTAGTTAGGAATTACTCTTCCGATCTAAGACGTGCAGCTGTTGCGTTTCCCTAGGTGCTGTCGTTCGATGGACAAGCAGGCTGACGACATAATAGCGATGCCTCGATTCTCCGCGAAGTTGCTCGTAAAAGAAACAAACAGCAGATGCCGCTAACAAGGTGCGAAACGTTTGGAGAGAAATAAACGAGGAAATGTAATAAGCAACCGTGGCGTGACGTTTTATTACACGATATATACAATATATCGATCGGAACATCCTTTCGACTTTCTTTTATTCTTAACATAGCGTGCATCCCGTGAGATGTTGTTATACCTTTATTGATACGCTGTTCTTAATATGGATTTTTTAAATTTATTTTTCAAATAAAATTGCTGCACGAGAATATCGAAAGACTGGAAAATATTGGATTGGCAACTAAGTGATTGCAGATTTTGTCACTAGGTGGTATTGACAAAATCCGCAAACACTTAGTTGTCAACCCAATAGAAAAAGAAGAATTAGGGGAAGAGGAGAGAAGCAAGCGTGCGAAGAAGATGAATAAAAGCAACGAAACGGTTATTAAGTTTTCCCACAAATATAGAAAACATCATACTTTGTACATTTTTCACACGAGCCGTCAGCTTTGTAATGTAAATAATAATAATTGTCATAGTAAACTTCCTAATATTGACGATATTTCTATTAACGTTATCTATGCATTTTTATTATTTATTAATAAATTTCTACCAACACTGTCTCTACATTTTTATTAATCCATTTCAATAAATTTCCATTATTTTTAATAAATTCCGCTCTGCAGAGATTTAACTTGGTCTTTTATCTAGTTTATCTAGGTTTCATTTAGTTCCTGCCAAAAATCCAAAGGAAAAAAACAGCAGGTAACGAAGACTTTACAACTTTCAGATTTGCGTGGAATTTTTTCTCGTCGCGTGTGGAACGCTGTGAATACTGTGTTGCATTTCGTTAAGGCCAGTGACGTCGAATTCCGTGAGGGGGGCGCGAAATAAAATACGATCTCCGAGCTTTTACGGCTTTCCTCGCGTGCAACTGGAACGGAAAGCTTCGATGGGAGTTTCCCAGTGATTTCTCGCTGGTAAATCGAGATGTTGGCAGGCCGGTCAGTGGTTTTAGTTCACACGAGGCGAATAAAGTTCCTTTGACGAGATTCTCGAGTAGGCAACTGCTACATTTTACACAAGTTGCCGTAGCAAACGATTTCAAGGGATTCCGATAAACGACCAACTTTCCAACTATTTCGAGGAAATCGTTGCTGGATCACATTCCCGTCCATGACAAACGAATTTCTGTTTTTTAACCGGCGTGATAGGCCAGTCTACGGACGAGAGCTGTGAACTCTCGTAGAAATGGAGAAAGTTAAGTCCGATAACAATCGAGAAATTCGTGGTCTCGTGGTAATCGAGAAATTTACGAAGTGCCGTAGAAATCGAGAAATGAAAGGAAAACAGAGTTACAGAATCGCGTAGTGGTGGGTTCTATCAGGCAATCGAGAAAGTTTTGTCGTTTATGACAAAAAAGGATGATGCAGAAGTCGTAAAAGAAACTCTCTTGATTACCTAACAAATTTGACAAGTTTTATGTACAAAGGATTCACACGAATAAATACAAATATAAAACAGAATTTGATCTTTCACGAATGGGTTTTCGAGAAAAAACTGCACTTTCCAAGGAACATCATATTGAAACGCGAATTAATAATAAACGATTTGGAGAGTAAGCTTGGAGGTCGGAAGAAACGTTAACGAAGCACTGTACGCTTTAAAAGGTTGGAAGAAAATTGAAGTTATTTGAATCATGCAGAATGTTGAAATATCGTAGCGCTAGCTGGCCAACGTTCGAGAAGAAATGCGACAAGAATTCCGGGGAAAATACTTGATGGCCGAGGGGATGGAAAGTAACTTAACGTAAACCGTACGCGGCTCATAAAACCCAGACACCTAAACGCTCTTCCCCCAGCGAACAATCCCCAAATGCAACCCCTCGACTCTCGGTAACCGCATACAGAACCATTGAACTTCCACACTTTTTGATTCCATCAACATGCCTATTTTCTGCACTCGTTCGATCGTAACGAAAAATGCTTTATCGTGATGCAGAAAAAAAGAAGAGAAGTATAATATCGTGTTCCGAGGACGATTTTCGGGATAGCTGCCATTACCATAAATTCCGCGAGGTGTTAAACGCTTTCAAAAGAACAACCAAAGGAAGATATTACTCGGACATTGTAAATAACAAACAATTACGTATATATAATACGACAAAGTTATGTTAAATAATAGAATTTGTTGATTTTATGAATTATATGAATTTATCAGGCGACCATTTAATTTGTGTTGAAGTAGTCACCACTTCTAAGAAAACTCTACATCTGGTCTTTTAGTTTTCTCAAGCACTGAAGCCATCGACAGCCTACAGACAAAAGACTGCGTCGAAGGCAAACCATAAACTGTACACACGCAACGTTGGCTTCAGGGTTTTCAGTCATAGGGTAACACTGCTAGCGTGCGGATCTGGATCAGCTCAATTATATTCCGACTTGTATTTACACTTCAGTATTTAAAATATATCTTCTACCTTACAATTTATCCACGCGTTCCTTTGTTCACATACATCTAATAACCTCAACAATTTGTTAATTGGTTCATTCTCTGATTAGGAATTTCGCAAATTTTTAAATTGAACATTAATACAGAAGAACTGGCTTTAGTTCTTGATGCAATATAATACGAATATATTGCGTTTTTAATAGAACTGCAAGAATGTATCGAATAATAGAGGTTTATAATCAATGAATAATAATCAGTAAATAATACGTCATACGAGTAATAAATTAAGTACAGATATTTTTTCCAGATAATGTACGTATTCGTAAGGATTTGAATTTGTATTTGTATTTATTCTGATTAACCGCATACCATCATAGTGTTTTATCACATAATTCCCAACGCAACTTACAAGATGGAACAAAGTGTACAGTAGGAACGAGAGAATAATTCAGAACGAATAAAGTGAGAGCAATGTCATAGGGCTGGTTATTTTCAGAAGGAAGAATCGTTGATTAATTCCACTCGGAGCGGCGACGAACCGTGATCGTCGACTGTTTTCGTGGCAGAGAATTAATAAGAGGAATGGAAATGAAAGGAATACTGTAGAAATGTCGGTTAACGGTCTATTAAGTCTTTTCGTCTGCGAGTGCATTTTTTTTTTTTTTTTTTTTTTTTTTTTGGTAGAGTCACGATAAAGAGAGAACAGATGGACGAGAATAAAAAATTACGGGAATAATGCAATCCGCGAGCATTTATTAGATTTCGTGTTCTCTGGAGCAAGTTCGCTGAAAGAGGAAATGAATACAGCTGGTAGAAAGACTGGCTAAGATGTATGCAGGACAAAGTGCACCATGTTTTTCTAAAATGTGATAGAATTAACGAGCCATAAACGAATAATAAATGCTACATTCTCTGTGAAAGAAGAGAAGATTAAAAAGGAACGAACAGATTTTTGCTTTTACCGAGAACAGATTGATACAAATAGCAAATAGTTGAAAAAGAAACTAAAAAGAAAGTAAAAGAAAATTATCCACAGTCAATAAACGGATTATATTCTTGTCTGTGATTGAGAAACAGAATAAGAACAAACGAAGAAAGTTACGTAATAGCAAATAATGATATAGTTCACAAGTGATACCATTCATTGCAGTCGTTGCTTCGCTTCTGCTATAAAAGCTGAGGAAGGATTCCTTGCTATTGTTAACGCATACGATTCTTTTCTGGAATAATAAATACCGTTTCGATTGTATCATTGATTGGAAATTGCAAACTGACTTTGATTCTGGAACTAAAATAGTGAACTGATTTTAATTGGAAATCCTAATTGATCATTGTTAATGTAACAAATGATTCTTCCCATCTTAACTTGAAATAGCTAGTAGCTATGATGATATTTCAACGTGAATATCCAAATCTGTATTCTTCTGTTAATGGCAGAAGTCTTCGAGACATCCAGCTTTTAGTTCTATTCCTGTTCAAGCAGCTTTCAGTTTTGGCAGAATGAAGAAATTAAATTACTCCGACTGCGAGAGTGTTAAGAACTTTTAAAGGATGAGCTTACGCAGGATAAATCGATTCTCCCGTGTCATTTCGAAGAACAATGTTTCAACATGGGATAATTCCCATACTTTTAATCCTTATTATATTCTATTATGTTTTTTACGTCTTTTTATCTATATCGTACCATATTATTATTTAACGATATTCTTCGCGAATAACAACTCGACAAATGCACGTGAAATTTCTATTAAATGTCTTTCTCACCACAAAGTGGTTTGATGAAATGTAAAATTATGTTTTGTGTAAAATTTACATAATAAAAATTTCAGAACAGAGAACAGAACAGAGGTTGCTAAAATTAATGATAACAAAGAAGAATGAAATTATATATTTTTTTATTGGTTATATATTATATTATATATCATATATATATAAATAAATATATTTAAGAAATTGGAAAATTGTTCCCTAACATTGTCAGCTGAAATTTCGCCTAGAAATTTCAAATTAACCAGCCTGTAAATTCGGCCAGTCGCGGGGAGACGCGTTCGCGAGGAGGCGCGTCAACGGGAGTCGTAAATTCCCGTTACGATTGTATCAATCGACACCACGAGCAGGTCGATCCCCGTATTTCTTTTAGGATAATAGGGGTAGTTCAGTTGGAATAAAACTGTGGTCTACAGTTTTATTAATATATATATTTATTTCTATTTTGCACGGATACACACTCTCATACACAAGCGAAGTCGGTGAATTTGATTACTTAGACGGAACGTAGAGTTAATATGAATGCCCGATTGTCGTACGAACAGTTGACTTGACTGTCGCGAGGGCTTGAAGAGCCAAAGGAACCCGGGAGATGTGTGGCATAGACTGGCCTAGACTCGACTCACAGTTCGTTCTTTCGCCATCTCAGGAGTGGGAGACTTTCTACCGTCTTAGATAGTGGATGATATTGTTTTTTGGGATGAAGTCCCTTTTTTCTTTGTATACACATCCGATCTTTCCGTATGGCAGATACCTGTTTTATTCGTGATTGTTACCAGCACGTAATAAATTCCAGGTAGTGGTGAATAGCCCGCTGTAAACGTAAAGTACTTTTTGGGACTCTACGTCCCGTAATTTTAGTGCAGACCGATTGACCCATCTATATACGTTAGACATTAAACTATCGTTAGAGTATATGGTGGGTCCTTGGGTCTGTAGAAGCTCAGAATAACGATATGAGGGCCGTTGACAGTCAGGTAATAAGGGCTGACTTGTTGGCCGCTTCATACGGCGTAACGTAAGCCTTAAGTGTACAAATAAGATACAATGAGAGTTCACCACCCACAGGCGTAAAAAATAGTCAAGACCCACGTTTGACAATGTAAAAACTGGAAATATCAAACATTGAGTGGAAAAGGTACAGTCTACGAAATTTTATTCTGAAACGAAAGAACGTCTCTCTGTCACAACATTATCTGATTAACTTGCGCGACATTACAACTAATGACAATGAACACTCGCTTCATTTCTACGTTTGCTACTACTGTTATCCTCTCATTTTGCCACTTTGCAGCAGTCTGTATGCTTCTCCTGTTGATGTTTAAAGATCAGGTAGTGAAACAAAGATAGTGGAAATTTCGCAAAGGAACAGTACGAAAGGAAATGTTGAAAGGCAGCAGAATTAGAATTTTAGAAGCTTAAAGCAAATTGTGAAGGTGTTAAAATTTTGGTAATTTTATAAATTCAGGAAATATATATTTCAGAGATTTAGAAATAGATCATATTTTTAGGATAAGAGTTTAGAATTCTCATTTACTTTAAATAAACTTTAGCCTTTAATGGCGCGAATAGATATTTTTATAAAATCATACTCGGAAAATACGCCATAAAAGCTGTTAAAAGCATGGACTCGATGCTTGAAGAAAATTATGTGATTTATAAGTTCTAAATGTAGACTCACAATGTGAACAAGTAATGATCGCTTGTTGGAATATAAATTAAAAGAAACTGCTGTGTCGCATTTAACAGAGTGTTAACGAATAAAAATGATACTTCCTCTTAGACGAATCAATGTTTTCAATTATATATCACAGATATTGTACATTACGTTTAACTCTCAGGTATTATAATTATAAACTTGTGACTGTATCAAATGTCAAAGCTCAGATAAACAAATGCAACTATTGTGTGTTAATTAATTGTATTATATCTTAATTGTTCCTTACCTAAAATTCCATTTTCCCTTCATCTTTCCTCTTTTATATCATAAAACATAATAATATAAAATATCTTCGAAACATTCGAATTGTTCGAAATAATAAAATATTTGAATTATTTCGTACTAAACTATCCGATGTATTAAACCTAAAATTAGTCTTTCCATCTTGATAACCGATAATTTCCAACATAACAGACATTTCTTCGTTGTAGAAATTCTTTTTACAGGATTACGTAATTATTTCCATGGATGTTGCAAAATAAAGTGTCGAAATTATTTTCCAATAAATTCATCGATATAACGTAATGTTGAACGATGAAACGAGATTCGAGATCAAAGGTATTGGGTGTTTCATAAAGCGGCGAATTCATCGTAAAATCGATGAATACGTCATTCCGTATCAGCACAAACGGAATATTTAGGAAAGAAAAGCAACCCCTGGAATTAATACCCTTAATACCGCATACGTGGCAGGGAAGTCCAAGTAGTCAAGCGTTACCATTATGATTTACTATTCGTGTCTAATCTAGCGAAAAATTATTCGACCTTGCAAGAACCTAGCGACTGTTCAATAAATATGGCAATTTTGACAAATGAAGAATATAGAAGCGAAATATCCAAAAGGTACTTCCTACGCTCTTATTATTTGCAATGAAGCACTTTTTTATTAGGTTCTATATAATATAATCCCTAAAACGTTTCACTTACAAACAACCTAATAATCATAGTGCGGATTCTTACGTATTTCTAGGCAATTCGAAAGTGTAAAATTGCACAGAATGCACACAGCATGAAAAACTATATAAAATATCCAAAGTATAATGCTTTGTATAACACTGGATATGTAACGATGTTCTATTACGAAGTTCTACGTTTTAAATTATATCCTCAAAAACATGAGTTCGTATAAAAATCTGCAGTCTGTTAATAATAATAATCCAAGGAACAAGAAGGAGAAGGGCTAACATAATCTCGAAAGCTCTTCCAATTTCACGCAAAGTCATTTCGAATAAACGTACAGCCTCGCGTAACAGTTAAATGAGGTGAAAAGTGGAAACACGATGTTATGCGGCTTCTCCGCAACATGATTCGCGTTCTTGCGTTTTCAAGTTAACTAGGTGCGAAGTGTGTTTCATGTTCAAAACGAATCGTGTTAGCGGACGGCTCAGCCCAGCAACCGAATGTTGCTTTTATCCACAGTATACAGTCATTTTGGTAACTGTCTGGCAGAATTCTTACGAATAAATGAAAAGTGTCTGACCTCGTTTTCTATACGCTTTTCATAACAGTATCATAACATATCATACAGCCGCGTGTCCCTGGTAAACACTCGCTGAAACTGAAGATAAGGAAACTTATTATCCCAGTTTGGTACTTTTAACTACACGAGAATTGACTTAAAATTGGTGTTCCCGAAATGTCTACTTACTAAGACAGTAAAAATCTTTCAGTAGGAAAGTTACTAAAATTCATAGTGTGTCAACTATAAACTTTCTATTGCCCGTCGCTGCGTGCAATGAAATTATGCATTTCTAAAAGACTGACTAGACTGCGGATTCTTATGGAAATTAGTATTCTTACGAACAGGACTAAAAAATGGAATTTAAATGGAGATTCCTTTCATTTATCAAGCGTTATAAAGAGTACTCTATTTTGAATATTTTATATATTTTAGTATACTATTGGGTTGGCAACTAAGTGATTGCGGATTTTGTCATTAGGTGGTATTGACAAAATTCGCAATCACTTAGTTGCCAAACCAATATATACAATCTGTCATCATGTTGCGATGAATAAGCTTATAGAAGAAAGTCATCTGTTTCATGGGAATTGAACATTATTCGTATGCTTATGTAACGAAATTAAGAAATTAATAAAAAGTGAAGCTGCTCGTCTTGTGCGAGGTTCGTATTATTATCGTATGTTTCATATTCGTAGTCTATGACTGATTATACAATTATTGATCGATTAAGCTAGAAAATAGTTTCTTAAGAAATGACATATCTCGTTATCACGTGGACATATAAAAATACATTACAAAACGTAGGAGTGAAAAGTTTGCATGATTTCATAGTTATGAGATGATGTATACATTCATCGATAATTATTAATTTCTCCTTGTCTTAAGACGTGTCACAATACCACGCAACTCCCGCACTTTGACATCAATAATGATGATTTCAAACGGTTACACTATCTTGGCTAGCATCCAACGAAACGACGCTAAAATGTCCAGCGTCGGAATTGAATTAAGCATAGCATAGATTTTCTCATTCATGGCCGAATGAAATACGAGTTCGACCCGGATGGTTAATTAATGCGGATTCGTGGCAAATTAATTGCTTAACAAACGGCCGTTTCCTCGATCGCTGTTGGCCATTCGCGCGATTTTCCGCCGGTATACAAACCGATAATCAACGCCGTGAATCTAAAATCGATTCGATTTACCTCGACAATTCACTGGAACGGTTCGATTGCCCGCGGATATCAAACTACCAATGTATCACAAAATTGCATTAGTCCCTGATAATTATTTCGTAAAGACTTTCTCTATCGTTATTTGCAAGTCACTGAATACTTAACAGCAGATGCGAAACAAGTGGATGAACGTAACATAAATTTCTAGCTACATTTGTAGACTTGTTAAGATCTATTAATATTTAGACATTTCTGTAGATCTACAGAGATATTTATGTTGTAGGAATTTAATTCCTCTATACTTGTCAACATTTATTACGATCTGGTAATTCATATTCCAAAGGAGGTTATATCATATCATCCCTTCTCTGAAAATCTCATTAAACCTATCTAGATTGTCATATTATTTTCTCTTATATTATGCGTATTATTATTCCACTTACTACTGCTACTGCTATTTTAATTTATAATATGTCTATCTAATTCCATCGTAAAATTTTTACATAGTTGTACTTTACTATAGTTATACAAAAACTGCTTCTAAAAACTGCACGGTCCTCTTCAGTTTCGCGCAAAGAAATAATCTGCGTATAAAAATCGACTGTACGATGGAAAGAAAAAAATTATCCATTCGTTCTTCTAATTCCATAAAAAAAAAAAAAAAAAAAAAAAACCAATACCAACGATTAAACATGCACGACAGTTGATTCAAGCATTTCAACCGATCGATATCGTCGATTCCAGTGGAGGGAGAATGTCAAAAATAACAAAAAACAAAGATCAGAAAAAAACGTTTCGTTGCTTGTTTTTTACGAACGTTCGACCGTTTGTACACGTGTCGGAGAATCAAATGTGCATCGCGGCGTGTAATCATAGTTTTCGTGCAATGTATGGTAGTATGGATCGTCGGTTTGACTTACACATGTGTTCGCCAAGCAGCCAGATTTCAGGTCCAGAATTCACCTCGACAAGAACGGTTGGTGTACAGATCAAAAGAACGCAGAGGTCGGCCACGCTAAGGTTCACCAGGAAGATGTTCGTGCTGTTCCGCATGTCTTTACCCCGAAACACCACGATCGGTACCTGAAACGAATAAAAAAATCATCGTGTTTCTGATATTCGATCGCAAGAGCAACTCGACGTACTGAGAGGGTATAGGATATGAAAGGATGAAAAAAGATTGATTAAACGTAGTAAGATGTTTCTAGATCACCTGGTAGTTAAATGTTAGAGATAATTGAATAGTAGAAATTTAATTTTTAAGTAGTACAAGTATAATAAAAGAAACAAATTTCTGAAAATTATTCGACAGTAATTATTTCAATTCTTATACATTATTGGAAAATAACTGACGAACGATAGGTAAAATTGAACGGTGGAACTTACCATGAGATTCCCTATTATGCCGAGAACCATCACCACGATACAGGCGATCATGGACGTAGTGCGGATGTAAGCCGGTAACATGTAAAGATCAGTGGTGTTTTCAGTCTTGATCACTGAAACGTTACAATTCGTTTTGTATTAAATCGATTATGTTCTCCATCGAGATTTATTAAATAATAAATAACCAATAAATAATACACTTGCTCTTGGAACTGTAAAAATATATCTATATTTTAATTTATTCGATCGAATATTTAAATTCATATTATTGTACAAATGATAAAATTTATGCTTCAATTTTCTTTATATCTACTCGATTTCACCGGTATCTTTTATTCAGATTTTTATTTCAAATTATCTTCTACATTTTGACGACGATTAAGGGGGCTCACGATGAAACTGATCCTTGTTGATTTTTGTTTACTTTTATTTTATAACCTGAAGAGTATTTTAATAAAAAATGTACCGAAGAGAAATGAAAGACGAGAGTTCTATTCTGTCAGTTTCCCCAGAAGGAAGAAGACCAACGTAGACAAGGGCCGGTTCTACCAAGAAATCATTCAATTTCACGATACTTTTCTCTCTCGTAAAATACAAAGTCCAAAACTACAAAAATTTCTGCTACAATAATATTCATATTAATAATATAGAACGACGACAGCGATTACCATCGTCGTTTCGATGCTTCGATATTTCGACTAATGCAAATACATTTATATTCTTTCGCCCATACGTCCTCTTTACCGCATGCATTTTATCAAATAACCGATCGCGAAGAATAACAAAATTAAGCGTGACATGGCACGCCGGTGCATACCCGATAACGCATTGAGACCGTTGTTTCCAGTAACGGTTGTACAACATGAAGAATTTAATTCAAGCGGGACACTGGACACCGTGGACAACATTTTTGTCCCTTGCCGCGCCAGGAACAATTTCCAACCGTGTATTTTGCCCCGCCTCCTGTCACACGAGCGTGCGATGATGCTTCTGTTAGTGTCGATTGTCCATCGTGTGTCTGTTTTATCCTTTGTGAATACACCTTACTCTCTCACTTGTGTTTTTACGTTAAGCGCACATAATACACTCGCACACTCTATCGCGCCACAATTTCCACACAACGAACGCGCATCTCAATGTTACATATTTACAGGCGAAGGGTACGTGTCACGGTTAACAGTGAAACGTATTACCGAACGTCTCAGTGTCATCGGAACGGTTTGGTCGGTAACCTTCTTACGTCGGTAATTTGACGATCGGACCAACGAAAATTCGCGAATTCGAGACGTCAATTACGGTACCGAATTCCCCGATCGACGTCGATGATAACCGGAGAAAATCCATAGGGGATCGTAAGAGGAACGCCGACCACGTTGAATGACCGTTGGATACGGTTTCCTTTAACTCGCAGGCAACCGTGGATTTCGTTGACGCGATGGTATTATGTGACATTATAAACTGCTTGTTCGTAACCGCCAAGTAGTTCTGTGCGAACAGACAGTTTCTAGCCGAACCGGTAATCAGTCGTCCCACCCACGGTGCGCGAGGGTTTTCGTCTTGACCACGTACTTGTCATTCCTTCGAGACGGCCGATTCCAATGTAATATGCTCAGCCTCCTTCGAACCCCTGTGGTCGCGTTAAGGCAACTAAGTAGGTTGCGTTTTTCTGACAATATATCTAGTTATATTTTCAGTGCTAACAAAGAAACGTTTCTTATGTTTCCGCAATGGATGAATTAATAGTATGTACGAATGTAATAATATAATAATGTAATAGAATATAATGAATGAATAAGTAGATGTCGCTTGTAAGTGTATTATTTAAGTTGTTCTGAAACCATGTTGATCAATTCTATCAATCGAAAAGTACAGGCAATGATGTTGCAAACCTTGTTTCCTAAATTCCCTATTATCCGTGTCGTATTCTTAGGGAAATAGATTATTCGTTTCTAGAGAATTGATTAATAATCGCGTACATATTGAAATTAAAAAATCAATAACGAGTGGAGTTGACCATATTGACTATTGATAGTAACAGAGGACAACGAGCACTATGAGAGTTTAGTGAAAATTATAGGATCGTTTCATGAAATTTAGAATTCTTTGGTGCGAAAGAGAACATTTTTGTAATGGCAAGGTAAACAAACTGTTTGGTACACTTGCAAAAAATAATAGAATAGAATAGTATCATACATCATCATCATAATTCGATTCGTGTTTAAAAAAATTCCAATTTTTTTAAACGTTCCTCCCGAAAAAGCTGCCTAAAATTGTTACCTGACCTAACTTAACCTATCGTACATTATAATCGTCTTCTCCTATTTCAAGTTGCTACGAACGTGTCTTTAATTTGAATGGACTGTTCGATCGCTCGCCGTCTAATAGAATCGTATAACGATTTACGAGAATTATCGCAGTTTATTGGAAACGAAGAGTTCGTGAATATAGATCAAAGGATGAAATTACGTGGTACTAACGTTTGAAACGATCGTAACACAAGAGCAAAACGTTTTCAATTTACTATCAAATCTTTCCTTATTTTAGAAGCAATTATATTGTCGAGTGTAATATACTTTCGCCCTGTTGCCTCTTTGTGACTGTTCCGTTTATCTCCTATAAACATGGAATATAGGTCGAAGCATCTCAAGTATGTACGTTGCTACGATCAGTTAACATCGATTAACTAACGCGCTATGAAAATCTATTCGAAATCTAATTGCATCCTCGTCTTGTTTAATCGTGCATGTAAATGGAACACATAAACGGACTTTATGAAACTACTTGCCCTAAGAATATTAACATCTCACTAATTTTCACTTCCAGAACTGTTACGATGAACGTTGACAGTTCCTCATAATCGTAACCTCGATTTTAACAGTCATATCGAATAAAAATCAAATGAAAAACGAATAAAACTAAGAGGAATGACAAAATTGTAATGAAAAGCGTTCTATATTACCGACATAAAAAGAAATAGTACTGTGCTTGTCCTTTTTTTATTCTACTATTACGAAAATAATTAGTCACTTGTTCCTTTTATAAATGAAAAATTGTACAAATATGATACATTCCTTTCTATTTCAACAAAATTTCCATTTACACATTTTCGCAAATAAATTCTGTTCTCCAAATTGACAACTACCGAATCTGCCGACATACGTTCGAAATTTCCAATTTTTCGAGCAATCGATGAAATACTTGGAATCGTAACGATCAAAGGGATACGTTTCGTCGGTGCTTTTTCTGAACGTGGTTGAGCAAAATGAAAAGAAAGATAACGTGCTAGCATAACCTATAAAATGTGAAAATTATATAATTCATATTCGAACGTTCCATTCCGAGAATCTTTCGATCGTTTGGACTGCGAAAATTTAATGTACAATTGGATGTTTCTATTTAGATCTAAACAACCTTATTTTGACACGACACTTGGTACACTTGGCTACTTGGTAGAAGTTTCGTAAATTGCGATCACGTCTCGTTTCGAAACATTAGAAATCGTTATTACGATTCGAAGTATCACGAAACTGGGAATTCTGACGGGGCAGGAATGACACGTGACAACCAACAAGTTTCGAAGCGGTCACATTTCCCGAACCACGACGACCGCAGCGAACAAATAGTACTGGTGAACTGAATGAATATCGCTTGGCCCGCCACGATTCTCGAACGCGCCGCTCGTGCTGCGCATGCGCAATCCTCTTTTTTCCTTCGATTCCTTCGCACGCGCGTTTTGATAACGTATTTCCTTTCCTTTTCGTCATAATACGAAACGCTCGAGCTTCAGATTTTTTTTTTATAGAATTTAGTCAAAAAGTAGATATATAATAATTGAGATAGACGGCGTTCATACTTATAAATAAGCAGGCTCGTCAATATACAAAATGGAATGATGCATTGTACGGGAAAGTGTCTTGTTCATAAAGCTTAATTTTATTGAAAAGTTAACACGTAATAGCGACTATCTTATATAACAGAAGTAAAGAAACGAAAGTCCAATTACTAGCCTGCGAATAATAATAATAAAAATAATCTGTAAAGATCTGCAAAATATAATATTTATTAGTTGAAACGAATTTGTATTTAGGTTTCAGCTTTTTTTAATTTCTGAATGTTTTATAATAATATGAATTTACATAAATATCTAGAATCTACTAATTATTTCAGCATTATTGGGACGGGTGAAGATTAAGTAAGAATCAATTTCATTAATTTTATTTGTACAAAGAGCGTTTCGTGTAATTTATGTGAACTCTCTTACATGTGTATGCGCGCGCTTGTGCGTGTGTATGTGTACATATGTTATATAGACAATTCTGGTTTTATAATTGTAAACACAAGCGTATGTTTCTTTTTCGAATGAATTAAGAAAAGATCATACAGAAAAACTTTGCACTGTTCAACTCGCACTATTATTCTATAGTGCGACCTTCTTCGCATGTTCTTTTCAAATAGGACCATATGACCTTTCTGCATGTTATGCTACGAGCGAGTAATACGACGTCATTGAAAAATTCAATGTCTTACAAGATATCTTATTTTTTCAAAAACTTGATTTCATCATAAAGGTATCTCCATTGCAACTTAAAAATTTCTTATACATTCCTGAATATATTTCATTAGGTATTAGTAAGTATAAAGAACTCGTAACGCATAGAATAAAACGAAAAAAGATGAAGAAGCCATTTGTCGTAGATTCAATTCTTTATTTATAATAACGTTGCATTCGCAAAAACAAAGGTTACTTTAGAACTACCGATTCCATATTGAATAGAAAATCAATTTGTCCTTATTTCGTACGATTTTTTAATATTTTAACCTTACTGTCACATTTGAGTCATTTTAGACATAATCAAGATTCTTTGCTGTTAATAAATTATTCGTTTTTGGAAAAAATATAAAAAAATCGTTGGTTTCTTATTTCGATAGTACACAAAAGTTCTTCTTGAAAACATTCAAAATGTATATCCTTGTGAAAGCAAGAATAACATTGGGATACATTAATAACGTTACTATAAATTTATAAATAAAGATATATTTAATTTACAAAAATTCTGTATAATAAAAAAGAATTTATTTTATCTATTTACGCATAAATGTCAAATATTCTAGCATCGTTTAATCAAAAAAAAAGAAAAGAAGCCTAATACACCCTCTATAACGTATTGAAAATATTTTCAAAAATATCGACTACAATTTATCTTTACAATCTTCATCGCTTAAATTTTTCTTCCAAGAAGAATCTTTTATATGAAAGTATTTTGCAGCAACTGCATATTCAGGAGATTATACAGATTATCACGTAAGATTCGTAACTCTTCGCGATTGCTTTCTCCTTCCTCGATCCTTGGACATTGGCAATCGGGTGGAACGCAAGAGGGAAGCGATATTCGTGGGACGTTATTTCTTCAACGGATTTCGAAATGATTCTCCATTACTGAGGTGGCAACCAGGGCACAAAAGAAGAAGAAGGCACAAGTTAAATGGAATTCCGTATTAGGAATCCAAGCACATTCCGTGTAGCTCTCACAATTCAGTCTATTCAACCGATCGATGTGAAACGTTTTTTCAGCTTCGCTATTTTCAGCCAGAAACATTCGACGCAACACTTAGCAATAATATTTGCTAAAATGAGATAATAAAAATAGAGTAATCCTACAGTAGACCAAACCAAGAACAATCCTGGGAACAAATCTAGAATACTAGAAACTAGAAATAATTCTAGGAATGAATCTAGAATAATTCGAATCAAGAACAATTCTAAGAACAAGCCTAGAATAATTCAAGGTCGTTATTATAATGGGATATACTATAACAAATGATACTACAACGAACGAATGCTTTAATAAATATAATTCCGAAATATAATTCTTATAAAACAAAAGTTGGAATAATACAACGAATGCGGAGAAATATTATCAACCACCCCATTTATATAAATAAATTACAAATTACTTTCCTATATAATTTGAGCCATAAGCCAGAACACAGTAACAAAGATAATTAACTCAGACATAGATACAATGTGTAAATATTAAGTAAATTCATTTTATATTATTTTCATACTTAATTAAAATTCAAATCTCCAAGTATATGTACATGTATACACGCAAATTGGTGCTAAGGGATAAAGATTAGAATTATGTACTTGACGATAAGGCAAGTTTTCATTTTCACGCTCCGACTTTCGATTTCTCTTTACAAAATCAAGGAATTTTCATTTTAAACAGAAGACAATGAGATGAAAAATGATAGTAACGAATTTCCAATAATGTCAAGCTGAGAAGGAGGATCGTCATTGTCCTTTTTCCTCGAAAGGTTATCACGCGGATGCTTGAACCCAACCGGGACAACAATAGACCTCATCCATTGTCCACGCACATTCGATGTAATCTGATTTTATCGAGAGATAAAGAGCGAGCGAGAGTGGGGAATAAATCTTGCGGCTCAAAATCTTTCTGCTCGTCGTCAATTTAGAGCGTTTCGACTAATAAGCTCTTCGTGATTTATGACTCCGGTTATAATCGCGTCAGTACGATGTAGGATCATTCTCGGTAGTTACTTCTTGCTTAACAATTTTTCCATCCGGTAATCTTCTTTACCTTAACATGTTTGTTAATCAGATCAATTTTTTGTGTATACTTTGTACTATATGTTAACGAACAATTAAAAAAAAAAAAAAATAACGAACAATGATGCTCGATATAATAATTATTTCTGTGATACAATTAATCAAGTTTTTTGTAGACATAATTATATTTTGAAGCGAATAAAAGTCTTTTTTATCAAAATTTTGTACAAGCATCGGTTAACTCAAATTCAATACATGAAGTTAATATGATCGTCCGTGGTCTCTATGATTCCATGAAAATGCACCAAAAAGGAGACATAACCTACAAGTATCTATTAAATGAATACATAGTTATTAAAATTCAATAAGATGTGTTTATATCTTTTTACTTTGGAGGGAGATTCTTAGGTTTATGGAACATCTTGTAGGGAAAGTCAAACCGACGCGAGACGGTGGAAAATATACGACGTTATTGTCACGCGTGCCGTGAAATTAAATTCCTTACTACGCGACGCGCATTTATTCGGACCTTTACGATCGAACTGTGATGACCGCGCCACTTCGCTACAACGTCGTTTGTCGAGCTTGTAATTTTTCTGATGCCCCGACTAGACAACTATGAATCGGAAATTTTCTTCGTTCCGGGCCTTAGAGTTTGTACGATCGAACAATTAAACATCCATATGCAAACTATAAAGGAATTAAATTGAAAATAAGAAATTGTACTAAATCGCAACTACGCTAAATTTAATCGAATTCAACTTTACGGATTGTTAAAATTGTTGAGGTTATTAGATGTATGTGAATACAAAGGAACGCGTGGATAAATTGTAAGGTAGAAAATATATATTTTAAAATACTAAAACGTAAATACAAGTCGGAATATAATATGAACTGATCCAGATCCGCACGCTAGCAGTGTTACCCTATGACTGAAAACCCTGAAGCCAACGTTGCGTGTGTACAGTTTATGGTTTGCCTTCGACGCAGTCTTTTGTCTGTAGGCTGTCGATGGCTTTAGTGCTTGAAAAAACTAAAAGACCAGATGTAGAATTTTCTTAGAAATGATGACCACTTCAACAAAAATTAACATTGATAGTACAAAAAGGAAGAAAAATGTGAAATTGAAGAAAAAAAAAAGAAGAGAAAAATTACAAAATACAGAGTCGTACTAAATCGCAAATATCCGAAGTGCAATCGAGCTAAAGTTCACGCGTACAGCGAGCATGCGCATATTTTCGTGGCGCGAAGGGCAACAAATATTGCCGCAACATTAAACATTATTCAATTACGTTTGCCGGATGTCGCGCGTTTGCGATGCAACGAAGGACACTCCATGCTCCCTCAATTATACGCATGGTATATACAATGCATCCACGTTGATTTGTGTCACGTATTCGCGTGCTTCGTTGAAGACTCAGCCTCGAACTGAACCAACGGACCGAGCTTGTTATATTAATTCATCTTGCTCGGTTCGTTTGTGCAAATTCCTCGTCGATAATTCGTATTCATCCGTGTTCAACATGATCGTAAGAGATGCCATGGCTTCGATTCATAGCAACCAGGGATATAAATGAGCCGCGTAAACATGAATGACTTACTAATGTCCTCGAGGGTTCGATTCTATTGAAAATTGCCGCAAGGGTAAACGACGTCCAAAGATCTTCTCTATGTGTAAACAGTTGTAACCTTCGTGTTTTCGTTGCTAATATTCCGTGCGGTTCCTTGTTTTTCTGTTGTTTTATTTCCATATCAATTTTTTGCCCCTTTTACTTGATTTTCTATTTACTTATTTATTTACTATAGAGTTATATATTGTGAAAATCTATGCTATAAAATTTCTTGGAAGTTATCATTTCTGTTCTTATTAAATATCAATCAACTTTAAATTATGAGATGATTCTTGGAATTAAATCTATTTATGACAATACTCTATCTGTGTTTGATTTAATAAATCATTCACCATTCAAGAATAGTTTTGTTAAACTGATTTATAACTAAATACATATTATTCATTATATAGCGTGTATCGAATATCGTGGTACCAGTCAGAACGGGCTGATTCCCACGCAAGGGTAAGTCGAAAATACAGAGTGACAATTTTTCATACGAAGTTTGTTTTTCAAAAAAATCGACGATGGTGTTTCGTTGAATGACGCGTCACACTTGAGTGGTAACGACAGTCGATTGAACGAGTTTCTTCGCTTCTAGATACTCTGTTCGGTGGTACAAGCCAAATGGGGGTGATTCCCCATGCAACGAAATCCGAAAATATAGAATAACAATTTTTGATGTTAGTCTGTTATTATAAAATTTCTACACATCAAAGAACGTGATCTCTTTCAGTCTTAAAACAGTTGCTAACTTATTTGTGTGTATACAAGAGAATGATACAATGTATGGTAATAGTCGTGTAATACTACTAAAGTATATACTAGTGAAGGATATATTTTTGCTCGATTGTACCCCGTCATAGGTCATGAGGAAAAGTAAAGAGATTTGAAAAATAAAAGAGAAGCGGGCCAACACCACACGGAGTTCCCAAGCGGTCACCCATCTAAGTACTACCCGTGCCCAGCGTTGCTTAACTTTCGTGATCGGACGAGAACGAGTGCTCCCAACGCGGTATGAGAGTTGGCTGAAATTAGTAATTTTATTATTTGATATTATTGTGCAGAAAAATATTAAAAAGGAAGTATACGAATATGTGTAAAGATAAATTTTATTTACGTAATTGTATTTATTTATATACGTGCATCCAGATGTGTAAAATTTTGCCTAGCTCTGTTTTCAAGAAAATGGACTATGAAGTTCGGCGCATTTAGATACGCGTGCACTTGAAAAGTAACGAGAGTCAAGTGGACGGAACTTCAAAACTGATTTTCTCGAAAACGAGACCTTGTGTCAAAAATTGTCATTCCACATTTTCGGCTTGTTTTTACAGGAAAAATCATCTCCTTTCGACATGTACTACAATTTTCCGTATATCCTGTATATGTAATGATAGAAATAGAAATATCAGTTTTGAATGGACTAACATTAAAATTTTTGAAAATTGTGATATTCTTGGCAGCACACGTTTATTACCGGTGATTTTCACCTAATTCTGAACTGTATTTAGCTTACAGTTTCCAAATCGAAATAAATAACACTAAGGTAAACTTAGTGTCTCCTATCGATAGTTACGACGTTTCACATCAAAGAGATCTGTTATACCCAAGAATCAATCATCCTTTTCGAATATTCACACCTTCAAACACACCACGACAATATTTCAATCGAAACACGTATATACCTTTCCAACGTTTCTTTGAAATCTATCTTTGAATGTCATTTCAAGAAATATTAAAGTCAATCATGTATTTTCTACTAACATTAAATAGAGCAACGTTTCGATCTCTTCCGATTGTTAATATGAAACTGCAACGCAGAAAACTTCATTGCATTACTTAATTTTAATATAATTCAGTAGTTGAAAATTTTATTATGGGTATACTTTTGATACTTTCTTCAGCCATACATCTATTTCGAACTAAAGAAAATGATAGTCCTCACAGAGAGAAATTAAATGAAAATTTATTCATTGGACGTGAGATATAAAGAGTAGAAAAAGAAAAGAGTAACGTAAAAAGAATTATAATTAGGTAACCATACAAGATGAGACATCTAATTTGAATACCCTCTTTGAACTATGTAGTTTTTTCCTCTGAAATTTATATCTAAATGCATGAATAATATTTTCATTTACAATTAAAAAATCTATTTCTATTATTTCATTCCAAAAAATTTTGTAACACTTGCTTATCATTTTTGTTTTAACTCTGTTCAATTAAACGATGACTCTGTTAAATTAGATTTATGTTAAAATGTAATTAATATCTGTCATTAATAATATTTAGCACGTAAAATATGAAACATAGAAGAATTGAATATTTAAAAAATAAATAATCTAATGAAAACGCAACTTCAATCAATTATTGTAGCCATTTATGATCCAAAGATACTAACTAAGAATTAATTTTGATCTTATGAGTTGTTACAATTGCATGAACCATCCTATACAGATAGTACAATAAGGGTCGATATCCCAAGAGAAATTTGGAAGCGGAGAAGATTCGGGAGGATATTAATCGAGCCATATGCGATCAGGAAACACGCGTGTCGCGAGATTCGTTAAATAAATCACAATACCATTTTCAGGTCCCTTGTCAATCACCGAATAAGAAAGTAATAACGACATCGATGAATCAATTTATCAATCTTGAGGGATTGTGACCAAAATTGGAAACCAATATTAAATAACACCATCGATGGTAATTGCTTTATTGTATTTCATTGGATCACTGATGCAATATTGGATCCAATATTGAAACGTATCTAATTATTCCACTATATATTTCCTTTAATAATATGTTTAAATTAAACAGTTAAACATGTTTTGTTTAATCAAGATCATATACAAGTTCCTAAAAGAGATTGTATGCAAGTATAAAATTATCGTTATTTGCATCTACATATATATATTTCCTTTGATTATACTTCTAAATTAAAAACGTTTCATTAAATCAATTTCAAAATTATACGTAATCTAAAAACAGTTATGCAATTTTAAAATTACTAATATTATTCGTACAAAAATATCTTAATATATATTGATAAAAAAGAAAATTATTTCTTCATCGTCTGAATATTTTCTTAGTTAAAAATAATATACTATCATTTAAAAGAAATATTTAAAAATGAATTGGTAATTGATTAATACATATTTATCTTATATTATTTATTAATCTTGTACTTTACAAGAAGAAGAGCAATCGTGTTCAATATCAAGAAACCTTAAAATGTATATACAATTAAATATAATAACATATAAATGTATAAACAATATAAATGAGAGAGGTTAAGAAATCGAATTTTAAGTAACTACTTTACCGATCAATCTCCCGATTGTCGCTTCACTAAGCTCTGATTAAGCTCTGCATGAGAAGCTTCCATTTTTCTGAACCTGAGGTGGCGTGTATCCAACATCTTCATTTTGCAAGCATCGCCTCGTCTCCGAGAACTCATATTTTACCAGTTTACTCGGCCCCAACTTAGTGAAACCTAGTAAAAAAAGGAATGGCAATCATAGTATTATGCGATACATCAAATTTATCAAAATGGTCATCTGTTCCCATCTAACCTTTTTCTTCCCCTTTCCACATTATTATAGTATTAAATACACATAAAATTACTTTATTTTGTATTTTTTGCTCTTATAAATGCAAATTGTCTATGACAATTAATCTATATTTAGATAACTTACGTTTAATGTGTCATTTGCACTATGATTTTAATTTGATATAACCTAACCTAACCTCTTAATAATTTCTTCTCCAATAAGCACATTAAAATTAACACAAGTAAAATTTTGATAATGTTTCTTATACACCATTGCAACAAAAGCAAAAAAATTTATTACGTAATCTATAATTAATGATTAATAATCTTTTCAATTTTTCTGAGACGGAAAGGACATAAAAATCCGTAAAAGTTTGGAAATTATTTTCAAATAATTCCTGCAATTATTCAACCGTGTATTCACCAAGCTTGATCTCGGTTCTTTATACGCTCCTCTGAATACAGAAAGCGTAGATATTAACGGCGAGATAAAAAGGATCAGGTAACTGCTGGAAGCTTGGAAGCTACATAGATTAGACTTACTAAATAATGCTACAAGCACGACAAACTGCTGCAAAAGAAACTTTAATTGGATTCTTCCATCTTTTCATGGCTAAAAGATGCATCGGAATAAAGCTTGTCTCGTCACTGAACATAGAAGAATCTCTGCATTTCTGCTCGGCAGATTTCTGGAGTTGTTCGTGTTCAATTAGTTTCAGTCTGTGAAGTCCGTGACGCGACCTGGTTTATGGAAGACAGACATAGAAGTCTTTGGACTGCGGTAGGTCTATAGACAGCTTGGATCTCTTCAACTGACGGGTTGAAATTGTACTCCTAACCTTACGTTGCAGTCTTAATTACGCAACAAGTGGATTTTCATTTGAGAAAATGAAATGGAACATTGAAGAGATTATTATTCTAATTGTTACTTTATTTCTTTAGATTATATACGTTACTGAAAAAGATATTGTCAGAAATGTTAGGGCGACTACTGATTTGATCATATCCAGTTTTCGTGATTTGTCAATTTCAAAAAGAGGAAATTAATATTATAACGTAATAATAACGTAAATTAATATTCCATTTTTAAGAAACAGGTATTTGGCTTTTAAAAGTTCGTTTATTATAACCTAACATATTTACACAGAAAAATTGAGAAATAACAGTTATCTATCCCCGTCAAAGTTGTACCTAAAAGCCTAAATTATAACCAAAAAATACACTTTCAAAAAATCCCTATTTACGAGATAGTATCTACCACAGTCCTTGCAAAGAACCAATGAATGACTCTCATACTATTCACAGAGAAGAGACTACCTAATATATCACCATAGAAAAATACAAGAATAGTAGTCATTTACCACTGTCAAACCTACACGCATTAAGTCAATTTTAACCGAGAAACAGCTGCAAAAAATTTCTATTTGCGAGAAAATACCTACCACAGTTGTCACGAAGTACCAATGAATGATTCATACTGTTCCATTGAGGTTATGTTTCGATGGTCTAGCTGATCGGCTCTATGCTTTGTTCAAATTCGAACTGGGCTAATTATATTCGATGTCGAACAGAAAGTGAGAGAAAGAGATAAAGAGAGAAAATGTGAAACAAACTTCGGCATCGCGTTTAACATGAACCTGTTGTCTCCTGTCAAAATTCTCTTGTCTATCGGTTCGTTTGGTATTCTTGTAGCCGTCTAAAAAATCTGACGCGTAATTTACGAGTTCCGTCGAAATCTGTGTCCTGTGATTTATCCAAATTCCCGTAGGTTTCCGGAAAAACCACCAGTATTATTTTTCTTGGCCGACCGCGTCCAATAAAAAGGTTAGGAACATCGAAAGTGAATAATCGCTACAACCTCTGAGAATCTGGACGTACGTCTTCGATCTTTCGTGTTTCATGGATCCTTTGATTTATCGCACAGGGTCGCTAACCTCGTTTTCACGTGTTGCACGTGTCGACGTTTTAATGATCTCGTTGCTTCGTTTACGTGATCCTGCAGTTTGAGTAATTCCAAATGAAATTAACAATTTCAGGAAATTCGATTAGCAGAAATATTCTGGTTTTTATGTGAATTTTAATTGATCTTAATTGTTTTCTTTTTTCTTTTATTAATTCATTTTCTAATGATGTCGTAAAGTTTACCACCGCATTTTTTGCTGTTTCTTAGATTTCTTGTTTGCATTGTTATTTTTATATGAATGTAAAATAATTTAAGAAAAAGAAGAATAAATGACAAATTGCACTCCTAATATGGAAAGTAAAGTGTTTTGAGTAAAGAAATGGGTTGCAGATTAGGAATTTAGATGAGGTTATTAGAAATTGTTACATGTAAAGGAGAATTCGATTATATAGATCGCAATCGACTAAATCTAGAGCAAGTTCTACCTAGAACTATGAGCCGTTCATCACACGGAACAATGTTTAGGTCTTCCTACGTGCCTACGTTATCTTCTGAAATCTGCTAGTTCCGTGCATTATTTCATGCGAATGGAGATTGAAGGTGTTTTAGATTATCTTCCAACAAGATAATAACGCTAATAATAACGATAAACATTTGTATTACATATTATGAGAGAAATAAAAAAAAGACAAATAGGAAATAAATATCAAAGAAAAAAAGAACAATTTAAAAAGTTTCAAATGACAAACCGAATGCTCTCTCAATAAGATAATAACGCAATCAATATCGTAAAACATTAAATCAAGTAAATATTTATTTAATTTAATTATCCAAGCTGCTTATAGAAATTAAAAAAAAAAAAAAAAAAAACGGAAAGAAGAATATAACAAGTTTGAAGATAGCGGTGGATTTCAGGCCGTTTTCACATCAGCGCCCCTGTCCACTAGAGTCGACGCGAATTTCGATATATGTATACACAACAGGCCATGATATAACTATCTGATGAAAGATTTACAACAGTTCGGACAGATGTGTGGATAAACAGTAAAGATTCGTTCGCGATTCGCAACGAGGAAGATGTTAGAGATCCGAGGAAGATTCACGTCTTGCTTTTAAAAATTTCGCTGTTATTGTTGGTTCCGGGCCAAGCTAAGTAATGCCCTGCATGACGCAGATACATCAACCTCGCCGCCGTCGCCACCATTTGCCTTTCCTTTCGAAGTTCTCGCCTCGTCTTCTACTTACAAACGTGACAAATCAAGCATGTTGATGGAATTATTCTAGTCCCGTGGATCAGGTCGGTGTATTTCCATATAACCCAGGAAATCACTTCCTTTCGAAGAATTTTTGAATATTATAAAGTTTCTTGGAATTTGGAATGCTGATTCGTTGTTATTTATTTGACCCTTTCATTGTTAATTGTAATTAAAATCACAGATCAATGAAAGACTGTTAACTTTTAGTTTACAAATCTGTTTAAAACTCTCAGGTTAACTTATATTTTTTTATCTTATTAATGGTCCTTTTTATTTTTGAACGCGTAACATAACCTTAGTACTAGGATAAGTTTTTCACGCGAAACCATAGTATTGAATATTACGATTTAGTAAATCATATTTTTCTGACATGTATCTATTTGTGATTCTTTATACAGGGTGGGCCAAAATTCGTCGTACAAATGAGGTCAAACAGATAGTACCTTCGGCTCAAAATAAGATGAAAACAAAGTAACAAGATTGCTGAGTCTTTGTTTACTAGAGAAATGAAATTCAAAACCAGTCTAGTACGCGTGTATCTAACTGATGACTAGCGTTGCAGATTTCACTGCAGACCGTTACTGTCATTGTTTTTGTACAGGATATGATGTCGATGTCAGGCATTGTTTATTATCAGGATATTAACTATTAATTGCTATCGGGCAAGCGACATAACGCGATACACTAACGAGGAGTATAGGGGCATGGCTTTCGCACTGGGAGATTGTGATGAAAATGCATCTGCTGCAGCACGCTATTGTCGTGAACAATACCGAACAATTGCTGTCATCCGGATAGGAGAATTATCACTAGAGCTTTCTCTTTCCCCGTTCAATGTTTGTTCCTGTTCTTTATAAATCACAGAAATAAAAAGTCATGGTCGTGACCGCGGAATTCGTGACAATGCAAAAGATAGAATTCTCGCATAAAAAGATCTATAAATACGAAATCTCTTTCTGTTCGACGTAGTGTGAGTAAACCAACATCGTCGCGTAGCACAGGATAATAACATGCATGCGTACCACCATACCAGTGCTAACACATACAGACTTTGCATCACGTTTAACTTTCTGCCACTAGTTGGAGCAGCAGTATTCTAACAACGTATGTTTTTTTTTATCATGCATTTCATGGCCGGGTGAATCCAAGATTACAAAACACGCGAAACACACAGAAAGAATGTATGGGCCGAGATAGTCCATAACGAAATTGTCGGTCTCCATTTTCAAATAACCTAAATGGTGTATCGTGTTTTTACGCAACGAACTACCTTCATCACTTCCACCATTCGAAGAAATATGATTTTTCAACATGACGGAGCCTCGCTACAATACACCAAGAATGTATGTCAATCTTTAAATGAGCATTTCGAATGTTGGAACGACCGTTGAGGGACAGTATCTCGACCTTCCGAAATAACGCCTCTTGTTTTCTATCTGTGGAATCACAAGAAAAAAAATAGTTTATTCCAAAAACATAGCGAGCCTTGAGCAATTAAAATGAAGAACCATCCTGCCATTTGAAGACATAAAAACGCAGAAAACACTGCAGGCAATTCGGTATAATTTAATTCGCGAAGTACAATTTTGTATACGGATGAACGGTTAATATTTTGAAAAATATATAAATAAAAATAAACTGAAATGATGGACAATAAACTGTATTTGACTGTTTTAAGGGGAATACCTCCTTCTTTGTCAAAAATATTAATTTTTTAGCATTTTTTTATTACAAAAAGATATGAAATTAGTTAATCTGAAACTTTCGATGTGTTTTACTTATTATACTTTTATTAAGCAATACAAATTTTTTCAGTTCGATTTACTGAAAAATACAGTTTAAATGCAATTTTCTCGAAACAACTTTCTCGCAGCTGGATGACACGATTAAAAAAAAGTATTGGGGCGACCAACTTGAAATCTTAATTGTATGTTAAGAAAGAGTCCTTCTACCGTTTGACCTACAGGCAAAATGACCTACAGGTTGTATGTTTTTTCTTTAATACCGAAAAGTTCGTGTAATATGCTGGGTGAAATCGAACATTTGGATTTGTTACCATACCTAGAAAAAGAAATATTTTTCGTTGATTGCAGATCAAACGATAATTCTACGCGTATAAAATACAAACTCAATGAAATTTTTTACTCTAGGCAAACTGGAGGGTTGATATCGTGTCAAACAAATTTCGCGCGGTGTTCAGGTTCACGTGCAATTCAAACAGTATTTTTTGGTAAATAGAATTTAAAAAATTTGTATAACATAATAAAAGTATCGTACAAACATATAAAACATTCGAGATTAATAAATTTCATATCTTTCTGTAGTTAAAAATGCTAAAAAGTCGATAGCTTTGATAAAAAAAAATTAGTCCATTGGTGTCACTTATTAAATTTATTGCGTTCATTTGTAAACCTGAACAGTACATGTAGCAGAGATAAATATCGATAGTAAACAGTGCCTAATATCATACTCTGCATAAAAACAGTAGTAGCGTCTGCAGCAAAATCTGCAACGTTAGTCATCAGTCAGGTGCACGCGCACTAGATTGATTTTTAAATGTATTTTCTCGTTAACGAATTTTGCTAACACAAATTCGATATTCTTGATTTTCGTCTTATTTTGGACCGCACTATATTCCTGATCTCATTTGTGCCACAAATTTTGGCCCACTCTGTATATTAATTTAAGATATCTAACCAGAATAAAAGCCCATACCTTGCAGAATATAACAAAACAATAGATGTTACGTTATTTTTATAAGTAGATTCGTGTTTCTATTATTTCAGGCGTTTCGTAATTTTTAATTAAAAAGATTTCTGTATTCTTAGACAGACGTAGATCTTATTTCTTTCCTTTCCTTGTTTTGTGAAACTGCTTGTTTTGTGAAACGATTGTAAATAGATTATAGGATTAAATGAGTCTGCGTATTGGCTAGTGGCGCCAGCTAACGAGGATCCTCCAAGTAACAATAGTTGCATTTGTCGACTGATTTCTACTGCCACCTGCTTCATTATCGAGAACAGCCTAAAAGAAAGTTTCTAGGATCTATACGTAATGCTACGTAAGTGTTCATTCGATTAACTATCGTAATAGTATTGTGAATTCCGCTGGAGAACATATCTGGCAAGTGGATACTGCGTTGAGAATGAGCTGAATGAGGATGGCATTCCCAAATACGAATTTTTATGCAAGCCAAACAGCATTCGTTTGTCCACAACTTAACCATGTTTGTCCACCCAAACATTTTGTTTGTCCACTCTTCAAAAAGAGGTTATCACCAAATGAACATTTCAAAAACTTTGTAATCAGCGTCCCGTGAACATCTTCGTTCATTTTTTAAATGCTATACGTTTGATTATGCTTTTTTTTTCATGATAACACCTCACCTCGCTCGCATTTCGTAATGAAAAAAAGAATCGTATGCAGCATACGAGGCATACTGGGCGAATCTCAAATGTATGCCTGTGTGAAGTTTGCCTTCCATTGCCAATTACCATATTTTTGTTGTTGTTCGAAATTGTTCTATATTGTTCCAGACGAATAATGATTTATCTCGAAAGTTTTCAGAAACAGCGCCAAAAATGTAATTTTCTTACCAGCTCTCCATTTAATGAAAATCCAACATATAATAGTTATTCTAGGTTATTCTAGTTGTTCTAAACATTGTTCCAAAGCATATTTAATTTAAGAAATAATGTGAATACACTGTACCTATAAGACAATGTTCATTTTTCTTCAATCTTCATTTTGACAATAATAATACACTGTAAAGAGTTCTTCTGTTAATAAACATATTTACGTCTTTAGAACAACCCAGAACAAAACTTTGAACACCGAAACACAAATACAAGGATGATTTTACTCTCGCGTAGTCGTCGACCAGCAGCGTTGAAATTTTTGTCCTGGATTGTTCTAGGGATGTAGATGATTGTTCCGAACAAGCAAGCCTGGAATAACTTCCATTCTCGAGAAACCTAATATAATGTCGTCAACAGGCAGCGTCAATGCAAACGTAAAGTCACTGTTGTATTCGCGTTCTGGTCTTCAAACTTTTGTTCTGGTCTCTTTTAGAGATGTAAGTACGTATTGCAAAAGAAGAATCCCTTACTGTTACTATACTATTATACCTATTGTCGTCAAAATAAAGAAAAGTGTCCAGTCTATTGTTGTATGGGTGCAACTTCTCACATTATTTCCTAAACTAAATATGATATGGAAGTAATATTTTGAACTAGTGTTGTTAACACTCTGGGGGCCGGAGACACGAATTTGCGTCTGTCATACTTCATGCGGTATCCTATAAGAATTTTAGCTACTGTTAAATAAAACAGTAAAAAGGCAACGGATGCTATAAACGAAATGTTATGAAAGTGTTTTTACATTACATGCTTGAATAATACGAAACCGTTATCAATACATTAGATATAATATTGGTAGCTTTGAATCTTCCTCAATCGCTCTTTGGAAAACACCCGCGAATTCAGGCTATATGCTTGTCAGAGCAGTCGGTGCTCAGATTGTTAAAATGAGCTTTGAGCCCTGATCTTTGAGAACTCAAGAGGCAATTTAAAGCCGTGAAAGCTAAAACTCTTTGGGTTCAAGCGTCGAGCTGTAAGAGCTAAGAATCTTCAACGCTTGAGCCTGCGAATTTACTGTGTATGTATACTATTCTTTGTTTTATTATACACACTGTTCTCTTCCATTAAATTCTGTATTGCTTATTAATATAGTAATATATAGTAATATATGTTGTACATATATAATATATTATATTACACATATTATTATACACTGTTAGAATATGTGTAGAATATACTATTGAAGAATTTGGTCTTGCGAATAACATTACAGCCATTGTAACAGATAATGCAGCAGCTAATTGTAAATAAAATCGTCATTAAAAATTAATGAAAATTATAACGCATATACCCTGTATGGTTCGTGTTTCAAATATAATTGTTCAAAGTGCTCCCAGGAAAATTGAGAACGAAATTCATGAGATATCCAGGCTTGTATATTTCATTGTATTTTCTGCAAAAAGAAAATCAATGCTTGAAGAATGTTATAGTTCAGTAAATATGAAGTATTTAGATCTTATCGGAGATATTTCCGTTCGATGAAACTCAATTTATCTAACGTTAGAACGTGCTATTCAGACGAAAAAATTCTTAATTGTTCATGAGAAGAAAAAACAGAATTTATTGAATACTTTATATATTTATAGTTGAAGCAACACCGAAACAATTACAGAATTTCTTAATAGATTTAATGACGCTCTAGTTATTTTATCAAAGTCGAGATACCCAAGTACATGCTACGCACATGTAATTATTCACATACTATTACAGCGCATATTTAATTCTAAAAAAAATAGTGTAAGAAAATGAGTATATGTCGAGTCTTCGGAATGACTTAAACGAATTTGTTGAATATCCTCGCTTAAATAACGATTATTATATATATATGTCGGATTTGAGTTGTTAGGGCTTGGATTATGGGCGTGTAAAGAATCTTCGCCTGGGTTGTTCATTGTTGTTTCACAATCAAGATAACGTTTATTAACACGGATACAGATGAAATAAGATCGACCAGTGACCGCGGTAACTAGACGCTAATGGCAATGACCTTAGGTTCGATATAGCGAATCCACGGTCCACGGGCTCGCTCTTTATTAAACTCAGAATAGAATTCTATGCACAAAAGTATCGCTCGCTATGACGCTCTTTATATTGCTCTCTAGACGATGTGTCACTCACCAAGGAGATCACAAGAATAATTGAGTAATGGAAACTTTCTTCTCCTTACGATTGCGTTAGCTTTGTTTAACGTTGGCCCGGGATACCAACAAACTGCTACCGTTGCTAGGCAGACTCGCGTAACTGCGACATTGCTCTTGCCCAGGGTTTGATTGTAAATACAACATGTATCTCATAATATTGGTACTTTTCTGTTAGGTGGAACGTTCATCCCGTGACCGCGGCTACGCTCGGCGACCGGTTGTCGCCTCGAGCCTAAGCTCATTGTCTCAAGTTTCGAATGACTGTGTCTGGGTTATTTTGTGAATGCTATTGAGGCTTTTCCAAGCAATTCCAACGGGTGACCCCGTTGTCCTTTCATCTTCGACATATATATATATATAAAATTTTATATATATTGTATATGTATTTGTATTTATTATATTGTATATTTTATATATATATAAAACACATATACAATATATACATATTAATACATCACAGGAATCTGAAGATGCCACTCCACTAACATGCTGGAACTATCGGAAAACGTCATTTCCAACTGTAAGCCAAGTCGCTTCGGATATTTTGTCAATTGCAGTTACGAGTGTTCCAAACGAACGAATATTTTCTATAGCTGGTAATTTAATTACAAAACGAAGGAACAGAATGAGCAACCCAATAATTCTGGCTTCTATGTGCTTAAATTTTATTTTTAATTCTAAAATAAATAAGAAACCACCGAATGTTTATTGATTTCGTATAATAAATATTATTGATATCATCAAATTACTAGCAATTTATTTATTTTGTATCTTTACAGCCTCCAGAGCTGAATCTTAAACACTCGGCCTTCAAATTTCGAAGATTCAGCCTTTTCTTACTTGAGACCCGAAGCTTCGAAGAAGCTTTATGCAACATTGCTTTGGATCAATGTTTAGAACAACTACAACACTTAAGGACAGCTTCCTCTCAGAAACCTCTGGAGATAAATGGTTATTCCTTTGGAACGATGTAGAACAAACGTAGAACAGCTTGGAACAACAAACAAGAATTGGAGATTTAAAAGATGTGGGGCTAATTTCATACACGTCGAATGGACACGATTCTGAGAATCCTGTCTCATAGTAAATTCTCGGCGAGTGTCCTACTGTCCGCCCGAAAGTAAAAGTTCTCAAAGTGACTCTCGAATGAACACATAATTCGACAATACTCTCGAGACAAACTATCGGAAGAAACTTTCAAATGGACGCTTGCAATTAGCATAACGTCAGATCGCACGCGATCGCCACTTGCGACTACACGCAACTTTGCCTCAACGTAGATAGGATTCTCTATAAGCGTCAAATGTCTGCATCTGGACACATGCCCTTCCAGCATTTATTGGTATCTTGTCGTCTACCTAAACGAAAGTTCAATGAAAACGTCTAACGAAAAGATAGTGTGTAGTGTGTACTTGAAGAAAATGTGTATTTTGAAACGGAGCTGCTACTATCTTGAATTTCACTACTATTAGAAGAGAATGAAGGAGATGAGAAAATTCTTTGAACAATTTTAGCGAAAAGAGAGATATATAAAGCAAATAAAAAATATGTGCAAAAATGAAATTATGGAGAAGGTTATTACAGTATATTAATGTCACGTCTGTTCTAAAACCTTAGTCAATGATCTTACGTAAATGAATAAATCTCCTATTTCTGAGGGATTTCAGTTAAGAAGCATTGAAGTACAGTCCACATGTATAAGCACAATATTGTAGAAAAAGATCGGATTCAAGGCAAAACGTAAGCAAACAGCCACCTTCGCCGTGGTATTCGACGTATGTTTAATCCTTAACCAGTGGCGATACATCAACGATCGCTTACGTCAAATGTGGAATCCTAAAGTGATTCGAACTACGACGTATTATTGACTTTTCGACGGTCAACTTCAGTGCGAAAGTTTACTGCTCGCTTTAAATAATAATTTGGATGACAACTTAATTTAGATAATAACTTTAACGGCTAATGAAATAAGTTTCATCGTGATATAGGATGATTTATTGTACGATTTTATTTAAAACGAAGCTGTGAAGTCAAAAAAGATTAATTTCTGTTAAATCTCTAACTATATCGTTTAATATGAAAGATTCCATGCGTTATTGTAAAATTATTTTAGTTATAGAAATTATTTTTTACTAAATTTTTCGACAACAGTTTTAATCGAATCTTTAAATCTATCAAAGTTTTGATCTAAAAGTCTCTATCGAAATTCAGCTTTATTTTCACACATATTATATGTCTTATTACAAGGTCACCTACTTCGACTATAAATACCTAATTTTCTAAAAAGAAAAGAAAATTGAGATTTCCTAATATCAAATATTCGGTTCCTTAAAAAAACAAGTTGAAATTTCCTAAATTTAAACAGCTAATTTCCCACAAAAAATGTTAAATGTCTTGACCTTGAGTAAATAATTTGCTAAGAAAGTAATTTAGGTCTCTTAGTTTCAGATAGCCAATTATTTGATTTCTGAAATTTTTAGAAATTTTCTACTAAAAAATTTAACTTCACTTTCCGGACTTCTAATATACTTCATAGTCATGCCCCTTTTCAAACACTATATATGCAAATATTTGATTTTTCCGAGCAGCATGGCATTTGATATTCTTCGGCGTAATTCGAACAGGAAAACGAAAGAATTTCAAACGAGCAAAGAAAACACACACACGTACAAAGAAGGAGGAAGGACAAGAAAAACACGATGAAACGAAAAAAAAAAAAGGATCGTATCCTATTAATATGAAAATTCACATGGGCGTATAATCTGATGAAACTATCAGTATCGATTGCGAAATAACGGAAGTAACACAGCTTCATCCACTCATATTGTCGATTTTCCTCTTTCATCTTATACGCTTGTTTATCACGTGTTTGCAAGTCTGATTTCGATGAATCTATCTATAAATATAGGAACTGTTTTTTATAAAGCGTGTAATGAATAAAATATCCAAGTTGTTTGCTTCTTTCTTCTTTTCGGAGATTTCTGTGTTATTATTGGATGAAAACTAAAATTATTCATTACAATTTTCCAATATACATTTATTTTGAGAAACGTATTATCAAAATTATTTTCGATACTGATTTGAAAATTTGAAAATTCAGAGTTTCGAATAGTTGGAAATTTGGGGAATTTGGAGAAGTATTTTATTTATCCTTTATTTATCGAAGAAATGTCTATGATATTAATAAATTTAAATCAGAATCATTTATTACTAAAATTACCATTTGTCGAATTTAAATAATTTAATCGATTTAACTAGAGAAATTTATAGAAATATAATTAGAAGTAATGTAAAATATACGATATAAAATTATAGAAATTTATTGAACCAAAAATCTAAAATATTATTTTTAAAGTTTTCAATTGAAAACTCGTCGGTAGTTTTAATGCTGAGAATTGAAAGATACGTATATCGTACTACATACATGATGTATGGTACTAGGGGAGAGTGGGGAAATACCAGTGAGTTAAATATCTAATATATGGCTTTGTCTTATACCGACCTTTTTTTGTGCTGCTCTGTTTCAATCCAATTAAGTAATCTGCAACGAGTCACAATTCTCTGCTGAAGTGTTTGGCAAATGTACGTGGGTGAAAATTGTGCAGGTTTTTTGTTATAAATTTCTGAGGTGAATAAGAAGTTATGAGTATTACTTTAACTTATCATTGTGCTTCCAGTTTTTGCAATATGTCTAGGAGATAGTTTTACTCTATAAACACAAAGAAGCAATTTTGTCATCTTAATGAAATAGTTTTATTATATGTATTTAAGGTTATGCACTTAGCGTACTCGTCGGGTAATACCGATCAAAAGGAACCGGGGCTTCTCGATCGGTACAGCCGATTAGGGGAGATTTTTCATTATTTGGGAGCTCCTTTTCCTTTTCAGACGCCGTGTAAGTGGATTAGAAAATCAGATAGAGAAAACTGGGACGAATTGAATCTTTTTTCCTTAATATTACATTTATAAAGACTTCATTCTTGTGCTTTTGTCTATTTATGTGCAACAAATATGTTACGTTAACAAATCTATGTTATCAATAAACCAAATAGTCATGTTATTAATAATTCTGTAAATAATTTTGTCTTTTTCCATTTGTGGAATAATTGCGGTCAAAGCTAACTTTTCGTACTTTTCGATAATTCTTTTAAATGATTAACCTTATGCATTCCATATCGCTTCATAATACAAAGAATACACTAATTTATTTGTTATCGTTTCTTAAATAAAATTTTTAGTAAATTTGACAATCCAAGCCTGTTTTTAAGCAATTTATTTTAAGCGATCAGTATTTGCCCATTCTCTCCTACGTGTCAAGGGATAAAAAATGCATGTTCTTAGTATGTGGATAATGACGCGTTCTTCAATATCCGTATAGATAAAAGATAGAGGTTTTTAATTCAAGCGTATCTTAATTACGCGGAGTGCATTATCCATATCACTGCACGTATATTAATTCATATCCTATGCGTAAGTGATCGTATGTAATTTGAATTTAATTTAAAACGTCGATCTAAAGCTCATGCCTCTGACATTATACGGTATGAATAATTTAAAGATACTGCTGAGAACTAAATACAATGTGAACTAAACTACTGATTATGGAAAAATTCAAATTTTACTGCAGTCTATAATTAAATTCGCATGTTATATTATTTTCGGTAAGTTTTAATTATTTCCCTTTGTACCTATATCGAGTTTCTGGCTAATTTTTGTCAATTTTTAATTCTAACCTAAATATTTTATCATTCTAACCTCAATAAAATTCTAATCTAATCTGACTCTTCTATTAAATTTTTGAATATTATGAAACACACAGTGATATTCCAAAATAATTTACCAGTATAGAAATTCATAAATTCCCACTTACTTATATTCTTCAGATTGAAACGCTGCTAAGAGAAATCTGCTTGAGATCCTCCTTATCTACTGAAATTCGAATTGCAATCTTAATTCTGTATTGTAATTCACTGGTGATATATCATGCGATGCAAAGCGTATTGAATATCCGTTCATATATGAAAAGGAACGTTTAGAAACGACGTTGAATCGCGATGGAAGATGCATTCTAATCAAGCGTCGCGGTTATGCAAGGGTGAAGTTGTGCAAGTAGGATTTGCAATCTCGATAGTCCCATACGCTATACTAACGAACTTAGTTACGCTTGATTAAGGAGGTTCTCATTGTACGAAACTTTCACCCAAAAGTAGCCAATCCTACGTTATTATACTTGTCAGTTACACTACGCTACGTAATATAATATTTGATAACATAGAATATAATGTGATTAATAGAATATAGAACCTGATAGTGTATACGAACATTAAAATAGATAATAAGAAATAAATAAGTAAAACAAAATCAGTGGTGCAGAAGCATAGCTGAAAAGGGTATTTAATTTGATCACATACGACTGAACAAAAGTAAAATAAGAAAACAGTAATGGAAAGATACATATGAAGAAAGCATTTAATTTTATTATATATAGTTGACGAGATGTTAAACGAGACACTTTGTATCTGTAATTGTCGTATCGACTGTGTAATATGTATATTCCATTGCCCAGTTTGATATATTTTCTGTGTACACAGGCGAAATTGTGCGTCACATTATGTAAATATTATGCTACAATAAAACAAGAGGGTTGTGGAAGTTTTCCGCTGTAACGTAATAAAGAAACAGGCTTCGAACGAAAGGAACAGTGAAGCAATAGTTTCACGTAATAGGTTTCAACTCTTTGTAACCAGTGCTTTCTGTAGTCATGAAAGATTTCTACTTGTACGGTGCAAGAAAATGTTTCTATAGAACGTAAAGAAGGATTCCTGAAATAAATGTAGGAAATAGGAAACCAATATATATATATTAAGCTTAGAAGAAAATTGTAGCCTGTTAATAGAAAATTGAATAATTTACCAAATAGATTTGTCCGATATTAATTTGAAATACGAGTGGTTTCTTTGTTTCGAATGTTTCGTTACACCAATGAAATATAATGACACAGCCTTAAGCAAAGAAAACAATACAATTTAACCAATCGAATTTTTTAAACATGATCTTCTGTAAAATCAATAATGTGTATTCTATGCTGACCTCGTCCGGGTATCTTCTACAGAAACGCGTTAAAAAAAAGAAACGAGTATTGACATATAAAGAAATGTCGACAATCTTCAATACGAGGTATATCCTTTTCTTATTGTCACCGGATAGTGCTTTGATATTGTACGTACAAACTTCGTTCCACGTGTTAATCGCTTTGTTTTATCTTCGGTAGCAATTTTAATTGAGGTATTCGATATAATTGACACAGCCTGTATACACGTATTAACATAACGTACATAACATTCTATTATAAAACAAATAAAAATTCAATCTTCAAGCAGTTGAAGAATAAAAAAATTATATGTTGCTAAGATCAATTTAAACGAAAGTAAATAAATGAAATAAAATGAAGGAAAATACAAAATATTCAAAGTTGCTATATCGAACGATGTTAAGAAGGGTTGGTACGTATAATAGGAGGATTGAAAGAGGAAGAGGGAATAACAAGGTCGTCTTGAGAACACCTGGCGCGTGGTTATTGGGGCCTAAAACCCTAGAAATTCGCCTAATACATACCGTATTGGCTTCCTTATATAAAGCTTCCGCTTTTCACTATCAAGGTCCACAGTTCGAGGAGAAGCTGCTGAAGAACAGGCCACGGCTGCCCTGTCGCGATTAGCTCCCAGCGATCTTCGCCCCCGTAACGAGAGCCTCGCACCGACGTTCCGTCATTTTTCTGCGCGTCCGCGTCGTTCCTTGCCGCGTACCATAGTTCAGTGACGACTAAGAGAACGATTAAGAAGAGAGGAAGAAAGAAATCGTTCACGCTGCAAGATTTTACGGTGTATTCGGTATTGCGGTACGAGTGTTTCATCCGCCAATATTCTGTAATTATTGCGAGCTAAATTTAAGATTACAAAGATATAGAAGAAGGGAAGAGAATCGAAGAGAAGTCGGAAGAAACAGGGAATTGAAGATATTGAAAGAGGAAATAGGACAAAGATGAAGAGATGTAACGTAATGAAACAATGAAAGATTAGAATACAACGTAACGAGAGATTTAAAAGTAGCAAAGGGAAGGAAAGTGGAAAAAGAAGAGCAGGGGGAAGAGATACGAGAGGATTTAGAATGGGGAAGATGCGAGCGTTGCTGATGATAATCGGCATTATTTACGCGTGTACCTGTGGCGGGCGTACGGAATGTGGAAATAACGCGCAGATTTCGCTGCTGACAAGCATCCACGATGATGCGTCCTGCAGGAAGCTATCCGCTAGAGGTGTACTGCTGTACGAAGCGGCGAAGTTACTCACAGAGATTCACAATAACAAGACAGCTGGTTACGATATCGGTAAACAAGAGAAATATTATTTCGATTTTAGAATTTCACGATGATTAATCCGATTATATGTTTGTGATCTTGTCTTTTTATCGTCGAGGGGCAATAAGCAGGGACAGAAGAAGATGCTGAGCGAAGAAACAAAAGGATATAGGAAAAGAAATAGCGTAAAGGAGAAAAAAGAAACGATGTCAAGGAAACATTCCTGATACTTATCCGAGCAGAATAGATTAGACGTTAATGTATATCGTATAATAGCTTGGTTGTCTCCGGTGTTGGGCAATATCGTTTCGAATGAATTGTTCCACAGGTTTTTGACTTTCCATTCTTTAGTTTTGCTCGGAGCGATTGTAATCATAGAGAACGGAGATTTCCTTTTATCCTTTGCGTGGAACGTTATCCAGTCACCTTGGACATTTATCAGATAACGAATATTCAAGCAAATGGATTCCAAAACAGAAAAACTCCGACTTTGCAGGACTAATGATCGCTCAATTTTTAGGTCGACAAAATTCTGTGAAAATTCAGCGTATCGTTAACGTTAGTTCAATTCTATGGAGGAGAATGAATTCCAAAGCATACGGGTTCCAATTTTTGAAAGTTAAGCGCATATTTCCTAATTTAATTGTTCATGTAACTTTATGTGGAAACTTAATACAATCGGTCGGGTTACAGTAAGCAAAACTGCAGGACTAAAGCCTGAAATCCTTAGAATACCCTTTGGATATAGAAATGTCGAATTTCTAGAATTAAACATCTTATTAATATAAATAACTTAATGCCTCAGTTGGATGATCTTCCATAAAAGCTTAACGCAATTAGGTTTAACATCTTAAAGCAAACAGGGTGGAAATCTTGAAATTCCAGCACTAAATCCTAAACGTTAAATCTGAAATCTCGGAAACTTCAGTTTCCTCATATTTACCCTTCAAGACATTCCCTAACTTAATTTTTCAAACGAATAACATTCTATAACAGCTTAACGCGATTGGGCTTAACATGCTAAAGCAAACAGAGGCTAAATCCAATTGAAATCCAATCTCCAAATCCTGAAACCTGGATCTGAAAATCTGATAACTTCTATCCGCAAACGTGAACCCCCCCATTTTAATTAAGATCATTCCTTAACTTAATTTCTCAATCGAATAGCGTCGAGTGAAAGCTCAACGAAATGAAATCGCGTTAAGGTGAATAACTGAAGCATGGCTTCTACTATTTTGCAGAAGTGACTGTTGTGGACACGTGCGGTAGCATAACCGGCGCTCTGAAAGCAGCGATGAAGGCTCTCGTGGGGGCAGACACGAGCTGTTTGCAACCGCCCTACTACTTAGGTAAACGCAACAACTTGGAACATCGATCATGAGATTTTCCTAGTTGATACTTAGCCAAAGAAGGATGTTTCGTACGACGTGTCACGATCCCCCCGTTTCCATTGCTGCAATCCCCTTCTGTTTGCGTTGTTTCAAGCGCACACATAGCTCGTCGCTTGGTTAGTCGCGAAATCGTGAAGCCGAGATCGAAGAATTTACGATCGTGACTCGAATACCTGTGTTTTATCACCAATAACGTTTCACATTCCTTCTTTTTCTTTTTTTTTTTTTTCTTTTTTTTTCTTTCAATCGCATTAACGTTGTAAATAACTGCATCTAAAGATCCTCGCATTTGTCCTTTTCTTTGATTATTTGTTTGCAGAAACGGTGCATACTTTGTGATCGTTAAATTTCTTTAGCAATTGACTGAGAAGTTTAAATTTATCATTCTTATGTCATCGTGTTTATAAAAGATACGTTGTTCTTTCATTTTTTCAAAAGCTATAAGTTATAGTGGTTTTTAAGATGCCATTAGATTTCCTAACATGAAACGGTCGTAAAGGGATCGCTTATTTTCATCATAAATGCATATAAAATTGAGTTTTTAAAAAATGACTGTACATAGAAATACAGCTGCGCAGGCAATTCTATTGCGTTGGCAAGTAAGTGTTTGCGAATTTTGTCAATACCACCTAATGACAAAATCCGCAATCACTTAATTGCCAACCCAATACTTCGTTCTAAGTTGTGTTACTTTGTTGAGTAGGAATTATCGGGCCAGACACTGCGACAAATGCGGAAGCCGTACACAAGATAACGTCAGTGCTGAAAGTGCCGCACATCGTGAGACGAGAATCGAATTCTCCGTACCTTCATCATTTAATGAAGGAATCCGATTCTTATCTAGTCCAGGTGACTAATTGCTTATTATAATAACCTTCGCATAACGAGATTAATTGATACAATGACGTCCATGATCATTACAACACGTACATTCCATCTTTTTCAATAAAGACAAAAATATTAAATTATTACATTAATTATAAATTGAAATATGCGTATGATGATGCGTAATGATTATTGATGCTGCGTCACGTAATCTACGCTACATTCTATGCATCTTTGCGATGCTAATAAATATCAGCCAGATCCAGGGTCGTTCGCAGCGTTCTTTTCCACGAGGATTAATTCCAGCTAGATGACATTTAGGAAATGTTTCACGTTTCTTCGTAAAATCTAGATACAGTATTCTTAACGAAGTAAAAACGTAGCTAATTCGCTTTCGAAAACTTGGCTAGTAAGTCGTGTGAATTAACACTTACATGACCTCAGTTTACTATTATTTATTACTAGCCAAGTTTCATATATATATATATATAGTATCTTACTACTTTTTTTTTCTTTGTATACGTTGGAAATCCTCATGGACACCCCTCCCCCCGCTCTATGGAAGCGGCGGGATAGTGTCGGACTATACCGACTAAAATCCCACAGTGGACCGTCCGACGTTCAGCCGAGATGCCCCGGGATCTCCTTTGAATTACTGTCGGAGCATAGTATCTTACTACTATAATTAGTTTATTTGCAACAAATGGATTAGACAGATGTTGATTAAACAGGAAACGATGGTTGTTTAACGTGAACTAATCAGGATAATGTATTATAATTAAGACAACTAGATAATTAATTTGCAACTCTCGTTACCACGGATTCAACTTTCTCTCGACAACGCAATTCGCACTCTCTGGCTTCTCAACTCATACTGCCGTTAATTAGTTTATATCCGTTAGCAGCCCTTTGTCTTTTGTCTCAGCCTCATATCTTTTGTCCTTTATCTTTTGTCTTTATCTTTTTGTAATGGTGTAATATTTTTGGAAATCAGGCGATCGGTTCGTGTAACTCAAGAATCGATTTTCTAAGTCCTCTTCCGTACCTCTTCAAAACTCTCTGCTTCCAATCCCTTTTCTCTTTCTCCTTCTAACTGTTAACTTGCTTTTCTTCTTCTTTGTTCAATCTTCGCTTCTCGAAATCCTCTTTTATTCTCTCTACTAAGTGTCCGTCCTTCTCTATTTATATCGTTCGACCAATTCTCAGTAAACACAGGGAAAGTCAAACCGTCGGTTGGTGTTCTAAATTCTATAGGATTTACATATATATTATATATTATACACGCATAATTGCAAATTCAACGACGCGAAAATAAAATTGCGAATACGTGTTACTTAATTACTAATTACTATTCGCGAGCACGTGCTTTCTAATCGTTATTTCTCGCAAATTTCATACGAGTCTTATGAAATAACGAAGATTTAAATAGAATAAATGTGAGAAATATTGGAATTTCGAATTATTGAATTATTGAGAAGTGGCAAAGTATTCTCGTACAAAAGTGATGATTCTTTCGAATTATGACCTGTGGCAAATTAATGAAAGCAGATGGATCATTGTAAAGGAATTTCAGATCATCGCTGACCAGACACGATTTTCTGTTTCAGGGCACCTTGAAAGTCGTGGAAGAACTGAAGTGGAAGTCGTTCACGTTGGTGGTGAACGCGGATGAAGATGACGAGGATGATGCTCAAAACATTGCCAAAAAACTGACAACAGCAGCCATTAAGAAGGGTCTGTGCGTTTTGATCGATGACGGCGATCAAGACGGTGAGATTGCTAATTTATTGAGTTTATCAGGCCAGGATTATCGCTATATGAAATTAAATCAGAATAATTGCGATAGAAATGTTGCAGGATTTAACAATTCAGAAATTCAGAAATTATATAACGGTAAAACAAAATAGGAAATGGTGTTTCCCATCAATCTCGATGATCCTGAAATATATTGTCAAAGTGATCATCGCGAACAATTTTTCCCCACGCTACTGTCGGTCCAGCCTTAGGTTTCGGGATATTCATAAAAAACTTCAATTAAATCCAGTTTCATTTAGTCTTCACTGCACTCTTTATATAGGCCACGCTAAATTTATCTTATAGATGCTAATTACATTTCATATAAATAAAAAATAGATAAATCAATAAGTTATAGTTTGGCTGGGATTAATATCCTTCGTACGTACTACCAAACATATTTTTGTGTGTGACTTACATGCTAAAACGTGTTTATCACTAGGTTACGTGTGGGGCACATGTATACACACGTATCTGCTGACTCTAATTATTAACATGTACGTGACGTATTCTGCTGAAAGACAAGACGTACGAAACAGTATTACGTTGGTTATATCTCAGAATTTCTATTTCATCGCTGATATCATTTTGACGATCGAATAACTGTATTTCCCGACATAATGACAGAGATGTTTCCGGTTAGATAATATTAATTATAACATGAAGCAACGAATCTACTAATTATCTACTAATTAATTGGAATATATCTATTTATTACTAATCAGCCTTGATTTAAATGAAAATTCTAAGAAATGCATAGTATTAAAAGTACATAACTAAGGCCATGATGGTAATACGTATAGAAAAAGATTGTTCAGCACGATCACCTTAACAACATATTTTAAGGCTATCGAGATCCTTGGAGAACATCCTTTTGTAAATAGTCGCTAGATTTTAACATTTCCACCTCTGATAATTCACAAGTTAGGAAATTCGAAAGTTTGAATATGCAACAGACTTGACCTCGCACATCGTGCATATTGGAACGCCACAAGACGAATTCTTCAGCAAACCGGTGAACGCGACCGTTCTGATCATCAGCGAAGGGCGCCTCGAAGAACACCTGAAGCACGTCAACTCGACAAACGCTATACTGCTTCTAGAAGACTCCAGGTAATCAAACGTGCCTCTACCTCCCTCTGCGCATTGATTGAAACCTATTTTTAATTCAAATCATCTATGACCTTCGACTTTATTATAACTCTCAACTAACCTTCTCTCTCTACTTTGAAAAGATCCGGAACACATGCTCAAGAATCTTAAGATTTGTTATGCGCCATTCCTCTGTTTCACATAGGCTTCAACAATTAAATTATTATACTGTTCGTTAATCAGATTCCGCCAGTAGTATGCATCTCCCATCTGGTTTCCTTATCTTATTATACGTGCTGCTTCTCGAAACAATTTAATACAGGTTTTTTTCGCGTCGTAAACACAGTCGATTGCAATGCTTTATAAGCAGAGGGTTTCATTATCGTTCACCAAGAATTACTTGATCTAAGATCTCTGAATGGACGTGGATTTTTCGTCGATTTAAGTTCGCCATATGAAATCATCAATGATCAAACGAACAATTCTTTTCGTATATTCTTGCACCGTCCAATCTTAACGCATCATTTGTGCTTATAAATCTAAATATTTCCATCTCTAACTCGTATTTATCTTCTAGCTAATAGTTTTTCCGACCGCGTAGACTTCTCTTCGTTACCTTGAATCTAAATTTACTGTTCTTCGATTATATCTTTTCATCTATATTGTATAAAATTTTGATTTTCGACCTTTTTCTCTTTCCTGTTTTTGTAAGTCGCTATATTCGATAAATTCATGTCGTTGTAAATGCATTCTAATGAGCACACCTTCTTATAAATAAATAAATAAATAAATAAGAAAATAAATAAATTGTAATTAAGATTATATCGAAAGCTGACTCATCATTGATGCTATTAAATCGTTAATTAAAAACTTCAGTATATCAGATTTAAGGCCAAATAATTTTCCAAGTATTACGTATTACTCTTAAAACTCCAAAACATCTTAATCGTTATCTTGATAAATCCGATTACAGAGGAAATGAAAGGAACATAATTTTCTGTCTAACAATTACAGTCGAAACCGATGAAACCATTCCGCCAATTTACAATCGTCGAAAACAATTAAGTGTATTTATAGAAGTTGATTATCAATTAGTGATTCACGCTGCCAACACACTGAAAGACAAATTAAACTGGAATTGAAGATTCGTTCTTGTACACAATGCATAATTCATTTGATATAACGGGAAATCGTTTCTACTTGATTGAAATTCGATTACAGGATTTTATTGTAAATGGGCTTAACGCCCATCAACTCGCACTTTCAGTTGCCCAAAAGCTCTTTGCTGTAAATGTCGCTTTAAACCCTCGTTCAATTCGCATATTTACAAAGAAAAATCACGTTCGTTCTCCATACTGAACGTTACAATGTGCATCACGATCGTTAGACTTTCCACGTCTCGTTTGTTCGACTGGACCTTCATCGACTCTCTGATTCATCTAACCGACGCGACATGACGATTCATCAGAATTCCATGTCTAGTGATGTCTGGTACCTAGCATCTATGAAAAAAATGTAAGAAAATCAAGTTTCCAATTTGAGAAAAATTTGTTTCTTAATTATTGAAATTTCGGAGCACAGAAAATTCTATCGATCTAAAATTTAAATTTTACAATTTTACATAAATTTTACCTCTCCTCAGGTACACGTAGATTATATTAACCGCATAATTTGCAAAAGTTGAAATGGTCGAACTCTTATTTTTCAAATCTTCAAATATAAAGAAATTCTATAAAATAAATTAATTCATAAACTTTACAACTTTCCCTTGTACGATCGTCTTAATCGTATAAATTATTCAAAACCAAGTTTTACGAATCCACTTTGACAAACATAGAAACGTTCGTCGACCCTAGAAATTAATTTAATCTATATGGTTTTTGCGATCTTCCAAAGTATCGACCGTGTCAATTGTGTAACTCAGAAATGTCGAAGTTGCATAAGTTCAAACCGAGAATTACCGATCGTATCGATCTATCACAGCTTATCTCTCACTCACGATCATTCGTGAGCAAACGGTAGCCATACTGACCTATTGTTGCGTAATACTCCGGCTATTAATACAATAGCGTATTTTTTCTCTCTTTCTCTCCCTTTCTCTCCTCTCCAGGTGTCATCACAACAATGGAAATCCTGCGTCGACGTCTGACTCATACAAACGCACGTAACAAAAAGCTTCAGCAGATCGCGTGCCGATTGTGCAAACTTCATACGAGTTTACTGTTAAGTATAATTAACGTGATCATAAATATCGTGTACGTAATCAGTCGCTGGATTCAGGAAGAAAAAGGCGGGACAAAAAATTAATTACCGAACGGATCGAACTTCCAACGAGTTAGTTTCCTGTTACCACGATTACATTGATTCTTTTTCTTTTCTTTTTCTTTTATTGCGAAAATTAAAAACGTATCTTTATCCAGCAGGAACCAATGCTGCGTTAATGCACCAATTCATTTGCAATTTTGTTTAACCAAACTGCATCAGCGAATTCTGTTTCTTAACATTCTAACTACGATAGAGAATTGCAAGAATTCGTTTAATATTCTTTTCGTTACGGTTTCACACGCTTACATTTATTAGTTATATTTGCATTTTGAACAGTATATACTACTACGTTATCCATATTAATCAGATTTATCACGATAATTCATCCATTATATAATAATTTTTAATACAGAAGTTAAAGCATAATACAGAAATTATCTAATACATAATGCAGCAACAACTAAAACATAATAAAGCAACTATCACACGTTTTTACAGTATACACTAGAACATTAGTGAAGTGACTAATTAAACGAGATGATTAAAAAATACACGTGTAATTGCTTGTTATCTTTAAAAGATTACTCACGTATTATAGTTTCAATACATATAATCTGTTATCTCGCGATAAAGCATCAACGTTGGTGCTAGGTTCCGAGGGGACGAGCAAACAATTTTTAGGAAACGAAGGAACAAATTAAAAATTAGCATAAAATAAAAATAAAGATAAAAATTGTTTTTCGATCGAATGAATTACGCTTATGTTCGTAATTACGCTATTCGACAGGTTGTGTCACCGAGACGCATTTTACATTCAATGTATCGTCATTATAGCGGCGATCTGTTATTCATGGAAATAAGCCTAATCGTGCAATTAGCCTTTGCATATAATATCAAGATAATAGATAGCGGTTAATAGAAATAGAAATACAAGCGAACATAAGCACGCGACCATACCGAGTTCATTAGCACCTACCTATCTGACGTTCTGTCACCTGATTAGTGACTGTTACAATTGCAAATTCTACCGCTATATTCTATTATTACTCAAACGTCGTTCTAATAGATTGTATTTTATATTTACATTTTATTTTTCTTTAATCTGTTTTCAATCGATTTATCGTATATATTTAATGTGTCCTTAGAACTACCGATAGTTAACACGAAGCTATTTCTATCAAAACTAGTGAAAATAACTGGTCTTTAAAAAATACGTAATAATAGAATACTTTATATTTATTGATTTATTACTTTCTTACAGAAGGGATTCCATGTTATGTAGTATATGTTCAGTATTATCAATGATGATCCCTAAAATGATACCTAAACGAGGGATGACACATTTATAAAATTGTATCTACATCTAACGATCTAGAGATCGATCCGCAATTTTCCTGATAACTGATATCATCATATCGAATGATACGCGGTAAAAATTTTAAAAACGTGTGGCAAGTTGTACAAAACGAGGAAACTGGTTAATTGGGGTTCGATGAACAGGTAACTTGACAAGTACCAATTATTTTGACTGGTATTGGTATAAGTAGCCTTGATACAAAATTATTTCGAGTTTGAATACATAAAAAACAAAATAAAGTTCATTATATTATTCTTGTAGTTATCGTTGAGAAAATCATTACATCATTGCAGAAAAAGAAATATAAGATGAATTAGAAATTTGAAATAAAATTGAAAACCCAATCAATTTGACTGGTGTGGCAGTTCTAATGTTAATAGCAATTAAATTCTGCCACCCATTTTGTATTTTCTTATATATATATATATATAATTATGTTTGTAATTATAATTTCATATAATTTCTTAAATATAATATAAGAAATATAGAGTAATATTGAGGCAAGATATAATAATTAAAAAATGAAGGGGAGTTGTTTTTTAGACAAACACGGATTGTCAAGGACGTGATGTAATTGCTTATATATATGTTTTTAATGGAGTCATGGAAATTACACGATAATAAAGATATTAGAAATAACAATTACTATTTATACGTGAGATGTTTCATTCAATTTTCATAGATTTAATCTAAATAATGCAACCATAAAAAGCAGGATATTCCACGAAGATCTTCCAGAACATGAGGTCTGATTTATGCTGGTAATCAAGGACATGGTAATCGTAATTTAATAATCTTATTCTCATTTTCGTTATTAGATCGTTATATGTTAAATTAGCGTTTCCGTAATTTAATCATCGCTATTAATTATTCGCTCATACCTGTCAGAAACTTCTACAAAAAAGGAAATTTAATTCGATTCTAGAAATACATATAAGTATACTTTAGATGATTGCGTCTTAAAATACACAATAAAAATTCTAGGAAATATAGAATTCTATTAAACACGAGGAACATGTTGATATTAAAATCTCTGTATGTAACAAGTGAAATGTACCAAATATCCAAACAGAGCTTCATTTATACATTTGAAGACCCGTTTTAAAATGTGGCCCCATAAAGATTGATGTCTCCAAATATTCTATAATATACATACAAATGTATACAGAAATATTCTATTAAGTTTCTCTCGTGAAATCAGACAACTTTCGTATAAACAATTTTTCAAATAAAACAAATAAAAAATTCGAAGAAATTATAATTATAAGCATTTCTTATATATATATTACTCTATATTTCTTATATTATGTTTAAGAAATTATATAAAATTATAATTACAAACATAATTATATATATATATATATAAAAGATGCTGATAATTACAATTTCTTCGAATTTTTTATTTGTCAAACAGATAATAACAGTGTAAATATATATTGAACATATCTATATCTAAATCTATATAATATATTTAGCTATTATACCCAATTCTATATATTGGGTTGAGCAATAAATTTGTTCACATTTCACTGGTGAGTTTTTATAGCCTTCAGAAGAATGCAATAAAAACATTTGAAGAATGTAAAAATATAAAATATACGTCTCTGAATTTTTTAATTCTTTAATTCTTTTAATAAAGAAATAATAATACTAAAGAGGACTCGGTGGATCTTATGTGAAAATCGTAATAACGTGCTCTTTCAGGAACTGATGAGTGAACTTATTATTACTCAACCTAACAGTACGTATTATAATACATAATTATATGTATTATAATATACATATACGTAGATTTTATATGAAAATACATAAAAATATATACATAGAAAAATTCAATCAACATCGGCAATAAGATTTCGTGAACTTTTTGTTTCTTTTCAGGAACGAATTCCCAGGATTAGGAGCGAGGGTAGAGAAGTCGAAATGGTGGTCGAGCAAAGATACCGGGAAATACGACTCGGAGGAACTGAGGGAAGTTAGATGGCTTGAGGACGCGATAAAGGTGTATGCGAAAGCGTTAGACACGCTGTGGTGAGCATGACCATTTGATTACTCCTTAATCATCTGTTCCCGTGAAAAAATTGCAAAATACACAGTCACCCATGGCATAAATTCACAGCATTTAACTATGTAAGAAGCAAAAAGCCCCAGCCAAGATAATCAAACTATGCTTATACTTTACATCTTCAACACTGAAAACATCGTTACGTAATCGGCCGATTCAAAATTCAAACAGACGCTCACTTTTATCAGTCACATATTTATGAACGACTATCGATAATAAGCGACCTATTATTTAATAGGTAATATTTAATTTATTTACGATTAGGCTATTAATTTTACGAGTCACGTATGTATATATGAACGACGATGATTAATAAGTGACACGTATTATTTAATTAAATATTACTTAGGATTTCCTTTGTGGCAAATAACATTGTCTATAGAAATTAATACAATACAGCTGATTCGAAATTGATGAGACATCAATAGTAATTTCTTTTATTTCGATAGATTTTTGACGAAAGACAACATAACATTCTCACCTAACTTTTCTCCGATGTTTCAATATTATGAAATACGTGATGATCCCAGATTTTTCGTCAATAGTATACAACATATAAATACAAATACAACATATTAATAATAACATTGCATTGTATAAGCATTCTAATTTAAAACTCGTATTTAAATCTTTCGCTATGTTTAGAGCCAAATTAAAGTATCAGAGTTTGATCTTAATGTAGAACTTAGTCGATAACGTATTAATTATAAATTTACTCATTTTACAGAGCAATTTTCATGGAATGCAAATTGGTATAAATTAAGATCAATTTGATAATCTTGAAACAAGATTCAAGCGTTAGGTAGCTTGTCAAAGTTTATTTTGTCATTTCCTTTTTCATTCTCCTGTAAAAACAAGATTTATCGTACATGAAACAACGTGTAATTAGATTAATTAATTGGCAGGATAATTATCGAGTTTGATCGAATCAAGCGTTAATTAGCGAAATCTCAACAACGTGCTACGAATACCACGACAGAAATTATTTCCGTTCGTTATACGGTGATCTATCGACGTCTATTAATAATTAATTAATAATAAATTATATATATATATTAATAAATTAATTATAATAATCTGTTATTATAATTGGCCAATTAAAAGGTTAACATTCCAAACCTGTCTTTTTCTACTTTGCATCGGCAATATCTTAAAAGCGATCTAAGCTGAACGCTTCGTCGAGATAAAAATTGAATGAATCGTTCGACTTGCTTGTAGCAAGAAGAAGAAGTGCAAGAGCCAGGTGAACGTCGTGGATTGGAACAACGTTGTGTCGAACGTAATCGCGGGTCACGCGAAGGAATCGCAATCAAGTGCTGCTTCTCTCGAGCTGTCGATGAAAGTAAAGACCTCGGATCTACAGACAATAGGCACGATCGTCGTCAACAAGAACAAGGTAAAATTACATTGGGGCGACGACGATGACAACGATGGCGACAAAGATGACGATGATGAAAAGGATGATGATAAGGATGACGATAACGAGGATGACGAAGATGTAATGCCTAAAGCGTTCAAGAAGTTGATCAATAAGGAAAAAGGGATGAAGACTGGCTGTGCTACCACACCGAAGGAGATCAAGATGTTGCACGAGAACGACGACGAGACCGCTCAGGTTCTCGTTTCTGAGATAGACAACACCGAGTGGTGGACCATGGTTAGTCATTTGTTCAGTTATTAACCTACACCAATTGTTCTGCAATTCTCATTTAGGGCTTCATTATTTATACAGTCGTTGTTCAAATTTTTCACACTTGGAGTTAAGTCTCGTTCAGATTAGTCAAGTAACTTGAATTTGACTAATCTAGATTGGGTTTTATTTACTTGAATACAAGTGGGTTGACTTCAGGCTTACATTCGTATAAGCGAAGCTAGTTACTTTGAAGTTATTTCGACCTAAGTAACGTAATTCCAAATAGACATTCCAAAAAGACACGTAATAGAAAATGGATACCTAAAATGGCATATGTCTATCATCGACCTAATATACAGCCTTGTATACAACTTATTGTAGGTAATTAAATTGCAAGTTTCCATAATGAGAAATCAGACACAAATTATAGGATATCGTAGAATAATATTCCGATAGATTGCGATAATTAAAATAAAAGAATGAAATTGTTATTGATTATATGATATCACGATATAGGTTGGCACGGTAAGCGGCGTCGGTGTGGCCATGTTCGTGGTCGGGATTCTAGCCGTTTACGTGGTCTACACAAATATTCGTGGTCCAGTGCCACCGAAAAACGCTCGTATCGAAAGAGACACTAGTCTGAGAAGAGTTGGTAGCGACAGGGAACCACCTGTCCGTACCCAAAGACACCAACGTACGTTGCAGAGGAGGGACAGTAACAGAAGCACCATTTCAGAGAAAAGCGTCTGACGGGATTTTTCGATGGCAGGCAATCTCAAAAACTAAAGCTAGTCACACACTTAAACGAATCGAATATTTCGGTAACGCGATATCTTTTTACTTTTGATTGATCTTGAATCGTCTCTAATCGGTTTGAATCGGTTTGAATCGGATCGAATTATTTTAGAAATGATTTACAGTGCTGCGAGTGATTATAGACTCAAACACATTTTTCATCCTTTCTTCATTATTTCTTCAATGTATGCAGGAAACCACTGATCATATCTGGATATGTTCGATGAAATTGTTTTTGTAACAGGTCGATTGAACGCTATAGAATATCAAGAGTTGTCTTACGACGAAATTTCATAACCGAAATAGCAAACAAGGAGACAATTTTTCAACAATGTAACGCTCCCATTTATGCAGTCGCCACTACAAAAAATTGTTTCCCACATTTTGGAATGGAATTATTACCATGGCCAGCATCGAGCCTTGATCTGTACCCTATCGAGAACCTGTGGGGAACTCTAACAAGTATGACCGGTTATTCAAAACGGAGCTTTAAATAAGTTAATAGATAACAGAAGTAATATAAAATACAGAGAAATCCACTAAATATTGAATGAGAACGTAACAAAGTTAACATCAAGTTTATATTTTTTTCATAGCGTGATTTTTTCAAAACGTAATTTTAAGAGAAAATTTAATTTTTTATGGATTTCTAAAGAAGAAAGATTTTACATGTCGTATCTCCAGTTTTGTATTATATGACAGTATGAAATTATATAAAAGACTTTGTCAATTTTTGTTTTAATATTATGAAAAATCTAAAAATAGGTTTGGGCTTATAATTATTCACGGCACTGTATGTTAACATAGTTAACACATTTAGTATGATGTCGATATGTGTATCGAAGTGGAAGAAGTTCAGTGACGATGTTCAGATACATGTGGACAATACTTCTTTTTTACGTTTCTCAGAAATCTGACGTGTGTTGTAGCCACTTTTTAAAGAAAACCAAGTGAAAAAAGTTGTTTTTAGTATTTTTCAATGCGGAATATAGGAATCGACTTCGTAAATCGAAATCTTCTCCATTTAACGTGTTAAGGTAGGTTTAGGATTAACAAGCTTGTCTCGATTCTTCTTGATTTGAAGTGATTGGTTCGATTAAATCGATTTTAGTCTGATTTGTACAATCGAATTTCGATCGATTCTCTAATCGATTGATTTGTGTGAGATTCGGAATCGTTTGACAACAGTTGTCATTTCCATTTGTAATCGATGCAAACCAACTCAAACTCGGTTCACTCAGTTCAAATACATTTAAATCGGTCCAAATTCATTCGAATCGATCAAAATGCCTTCAATTTCCGATCTAGTCACTTTCAATTTAGTTTCACTCGTTGGAAAAAGATTCAATTTCGATTGGAACAAGTGTACGACTGGCTGGCCCTCAATTCAACCTAGCGCGTTACATTTCGCGGAAACTTTCAACAAGCAACCTCAATCTCCATCGAATAGATGGAAAACCTCAAATATCAGCAAAATGTCAACAAGTTGCCTGTTTGCTTTTATCTCCTTGTCTCTCTCTTCCTCTCTCTTTCTCTCTCTCTCTCTCTCTCTCTCTCTCTCTCTCTCTCTCTCTCTCTCTCTCTCTCTCTATTTCGAAAGAAAAATGGAATGAGTACACACTAAGAATACTTTCTTACAAAAGAATAGTTTATCCTTTAATCCTCTCACTGCAAAATTACTGGAAATCGTTGAAAAATCGCTGTTGAAATATATAGAAATGAGTTTAAACCATTATTCGGTGTCTTTAAACTAACTTTAAAAAAAAAAAGAGAAAAACGAGAAAAAGCTAAAAAAATATTAGACGAAAATGTTAAAAATATTAATTGACAATATATAATATCAACTAAAGTACTCATATCAACCAGAAACTAAACTTTAGTTACTAGGTTCTAGTCACTAAACTTTAGTTACTAGGCTCTAGTCACTAGACTCTAGTTACTAGACTGCGGTATAGGACGTATAGGCCCCGTAACGAACTTTCCTTCTGGGTAGCCCCTTTTTCATTAAACTTTCCCTATTTGCGTAGCTACTATTTCTTTCATTTTTCAACATTTATCAACGATACAAAAATTAACTGAGTCTTCGCAGGGTAAAGTAACATAATATAGTTGTAAATCATAAATCGCCCAATTAGTGCGAAAAATTTAACGATTGTAACGATTTATTGTACGGGGCTTATTCGTCACGTAGCGCTAAGAATGGAACAACGCCCCTCGTTATCAACAGATGACCACTTTATTATATTGTAGTATATTTCATAAATCTGTCAAATATGGAAGAGCAATACGAAACATATGTCGAAAGAAGTGCGAAATTACGAAAAGGACAATATGGTCATTCGATCAAAATTGCTACGGGTCACTGTTGCCCCATATCGCCAAATACGAAAGTGCATTACGTAGCCTACTTGTCCCGTACCACGAAATACGATAGTCTTTTTAAAAAGTGAACGCCGTAGTAAACGTGTTAAGTGTCCGAATGATGTGTAGCAATACTTTAAACGATAAATACTTTTAACGATAAATATTACTAAAAAATACTAGTACCATCTTTGTCACTAGATTCGATGTTTGCGGATAAAAGGACTATATAAACGAAGTACACAAGTGTCAAGTAACTAGAGTATTATTATTCTTATTATAGATATTTGAATCATCAAAATAAAGACCAGTACTATACATCTTCGATATACGTATCAGAGAAGTATGCATGAATAAAACTATTATAGAAATAATGAATTTAATATATGTAAGTAAAAACGATTGCTCTTATTACTTATCACAAAATTGTTAAGTTTTCTCCTGAGAGCTGCTGGCTGTTAATAAATTATTATGCTCATACGCAGCAGTTGCTTACAATTTAATAAATTTCAAACTTTAGGGGAACGATGTTTCATAATGCTTAATAGTTTCGTTTGGATTTCACCACAGAGTCCTGTGTAAATTTACATTTACGATTGCAATATGCCTTGTATGTAAACGCTCGAAAGAATATTTCAATTTTAACATCGTACGATTACGGAAATTTCTGTATATGAAGCATATGAATACGTAAATATGTGAGAGATAATACAAACTTAATGGCACCTGCCGTGAGAATCGATGCAGTTACCGTTGAAGCTGAATGAAGTCATCTCTTTAAGGAAGAAGTTCCTCGAATCTTTGAAATATTTTGACGATTGTATCCTGTACTATCAAACAATTAGGAAAGCATTAAAAAGTTCTGATAAGAAGTTCATCATCTTTTTACACTGTTCAAACATTTGAATAGAATACCACATCTTCTTTAAAGCTACCTAAATTCCAATATCCCACTTCTCGTGACCAGATTGCGAATTTTTGTGCAATTTCATATGTTCATTGACGTTATTAATGAAACGGAAATTGCATAAAAATTAATTTTCCTTATTAAATGTTACAACAAACACCTCGAATATCCTTTATCTTTCTGCATATTATGTGCGCTTTGTAGATCCCTAAACTTTTAAATTTCCCCTAAGTGTATAAAAATCCACAGTGCATTCGTAACTTTTTCGTTCTATCCAAAAAATTCTCAGAACCACAAAAATTCCAATAATTCCTTTCCCTTTCCTCTTTCTGCACTTTCTGCGCCATAAATTCAAAAGGAATCGTACCTTGTGTAAAATCAAATAGATAAAAATGCCAGTGCTGTATTTCTCGTGATTTTCCTTGAATTTTTGCAGAATTTTCTTTGCAATCGTACAAAATTGGAATGAAAAATTGAATGTTGTAAAAAATGATGAAATTCGTGGATTGACTTAAACGCTGGATAAATGAGGAGGTTTACTAGTCGTTGTTTTGATCAACGCGACCGATGATCGTCGAGTATTTTGCGTGTTACATAACTTTGATTGAACGTCTGATTGGGTCAAGTGGCGAGAACAATAGTTGATCTCTCTCCACGCTGGGCATAACCCTATTTTACAATCTTAATTTATCACATCCGCGGTAACACTCGCCCCATAGCTTTTACATGTACGCTTCCTCCTGCCGGAAGTGTCAATCTGCATCTTGTTCCGCGGCTGATAATCTCTGCGAAGTTGATAAGAAACGCCAAGGTCAATTTTATCGACCTCTTCCTCCTCACTGCGCCGAATACCACACAACACTTCTCTTTCTCGCGTAATTATTCATGCTTGGATACTGCACCTTTTCTTGGAAACAGTTATCGCGAATTATAATGGAGAAAGGAATGTTGGAATATTATGAGAACGGACAAAAATAAATTAAATTAGGACAACTTTCACACGCAACAATAATGTCATCAGAAATGGCAACTTTTTGAAACTGATAAAATAAATTCGTATAAAATTCTGTGTTTCATTTTACTTGTTTCACTTTTTATCGTTTATACTATCTAAATGACGCGCTCATTAGAGGCTGTGATTGTGAAATCGTAAGGTCTTAAAAGATCAGTGGAATTGATCGACTTGAGCTTCCAACGAGTAAAATATATCTAGTGCAATAATTACAGTGTAACATTATTGGCACGTGTATTCATACGATCGATATTATTGCATCAAACGGCATTAAAATCATCGATGTTCATTCTAAGTGGACGAACAACTGGTTCTTAAAGTCAAGTGAAGAAAAAGTATCATTGGTGTACACATTAATAGAAGTATAACGTTCTTACATTTTTTATCTTCCCTTTGCAACACTTTTTCGACACGTTTCTAGTTTCTTTTCTTGTTTAATATACCTATATATCAATGAATTACTATATATATAATATCTATAATATATACATACATGTATATATATTGTACATTATACATTATATTAATAAATATTTATATATTAAATATAATAAATATTACATATAATGAAATTAAATACTAAATATATTATGCATAATATTTCATACAAATATCACTGAGTAGTTAGATATTTAAACAAAATTTGCAAAGATCCTAAAGTAAACATACAAATACTAATTGAATGAAAATTAGATAAAATCAAGCTTTGAAAATCTTGATAAGAATTTAAGAACATAATCAAAAGAAGACCGCAATGAACCTGTATTGTTCAGATTGCTTCATTCACATACATGTAACGGTATATCGATCTGGTATTTCTCTAAAGTATAGAGTGTATTAATTTATCACATCCGCGGTAACACTCGCCCCATAGCTTTTACATGTACGCTTCCTCCTGCCGGAAGTGTCAATCTGCATCTTGTTCCGCCGCTGATAATCTCTGCGAAGTTGATAAGAAACGCCAAGGTCAATTTTATCGACCTCTTCCTCCTCGCTGCGCCGAATACCACACAACACTTCTCTTTCTCGCGTAATTATTCATGCTTGGATACTGCACCTTTTCTTGGAAACAGTTATCGCGAATTATAGTGGAGAAAGGAATGTTGGAATATTATGAGAACGGACAAAAATAAATTAAATTAGGACAACTTTCACACGCAACAATAATATCGTCGGAAATGGCAACTTTTTGAAACTGATAAAATAAATTCGTATGAAATTCTGTGTTTCATTTTACTTGTTTCACTTTTTATCGTTTATACTATCTAAATGACGAGCTCATTAGAGGCTGTGATTGTGAAATCGTAAGGTCTTAAAAGATCAGTGGAATTGATCGACTTGAGCTTCCAACGAGTAAAATATATCTAGTGCAATAATTACAGCGTAACATTATTGGCACGTGTATTCATACGATCGATATTATTGCATCAAACGGCATTAAAATCATCGATGTTCATTCTAAGTGGACGAACAACTGGTTCTTAAAGTCAAGTGAAGAAAAAGTATCATTGGTGTACACATTAATAGAAGTATAACGTTCTTACATTTTTTATCTTCCCTTTGCAACACTTTTTTCGACACGTTTCTAGTTTCTTTTCTTGTTTAATATACCTATATATCAATGAATTACTATATATATAATATCTATAATATATACATACATGTATATATATTGTACATTATACATTATATTAATAAATATTTATATATTAAATATAATAAATATTACATATAATGAAATTAAATACTAAATATATTATGCATAATATTTCATACAAATATCACTGAGTAGTTAGATATTTAAACAAAATTTGCAAAGATCCTAAAGTAAACATACAAATACTAATTGAATGAAAATTAGATAAAATCAAGCTTTGAAAATCTTGATAAGAATTTAAGAACATAATCAAAAGAAGACCGCAATGAACCTGTATTGTTCAGATTGCTTCATTCACATACATGTAACGGTATATCGATCTGGTATTTCTCTAAAGTATAGAGTGTACAAGATCGTTCACCGTCTGTCCACTGGTTCATTCAACGATCAGGCAATGACCTCTGAAATCCAAGAAGTTGTGACACGCACGACACCGGTGAATAGTATGTCGCGTGAGTGTAACAGGAAAATGTTACGCATAGTTGCGTATCGACAACGGGATTTCCAATTTCCTCCAACTGCATGGGATTCCCGTAAGAGTAAAAACGCGATAATTCGTAGAGCAAAATATACGGGTAGGTGATATTTACGCTGAAAGAATCGTAAATAAGAAATTGGAAACAGCGTGACTTCAAAAAATACAGAGGTAACATTGGCGAATATGGTTTTGAAAAAAATATTAAATCTCGAAATAAATACAATTGAAAGATTGTGTTAACTGTGGGAAATAATTACGGATGAACATACTGAAAGTGGCATTGTTAACAAAAATATCAAATATTGCAAAAGTTACAAGTAAATACACTGGAAACATCGCGATAAGAAGAATTAACGATCGTGAAAAGAAGATTACACGTAAATACTGAACACTGTGGCTATTATATTGAAAAACTTGAGAAAATTCTAGAGAAATGTGCTGCTATAAAGAATCGATACTACTACAAATGATTACACTAAAACCATCATAATCATAATAGTAATAATGCCAACTGTTCAAAGAAATTTATGGTAAATACAGTATAAGCAAACTAATGGAATATTACTAATTACTAAATAAAAATGGGGATAAATACATTAAATATGATCAAAGCAGTGTCGATTATTAGAAAAAGAATTGAGATCAATAGATAGGAGGTGTCCATAATAATACAAGTATTAATTATAGCGTCATTTATTCCTTTTAATAAAGTCACAATTTTAATTATTGAAATAATATATTACATATGAATGAATAGTACTTTGCCTCCAATTGAATGTCACATCAATATGGCAATAGGCAATGAAAAAAATGATCGTTTGCGTTTGATAAAAATGCAGAAGCATTATCGGTAGAAAGTAAATAACGTTCATGCATACGCCACTGTACAAGCAGAAATGTTATATTTAAAAATATTTAATTTCAGAATATTTTACATAGAAAAATGACTTGATTTTTAATAAAAATACAAAAAATCTCTTTGTATTTTATGCTGTAATTTGCTTGATTGTATGGTACTGCCGTTAGTTTGCACAATTTTAGCAACAATCAGCATACCTGCTGCTGCACCGATATCCAATCAATTCTAATACAGCTCCGATATTAAATACGTCAACTCCGATTGCGTAATTAGTCCTTTAAATTAAAAACCGTAGGGAGGGATAATTTAGGTCAATTACTAGTGTTCCTTGAATACTTTTTTAGAGACGGTATAAATATAAAATAGATATCCGTATACATATGTATAAATATAAAATTAACACATTTGCTGCCATTGAAGACCGAAGCAGAAGGCTCGCTATAGATCATGTTCCACTTTTTTCCGTATATTTCGATCTGATTGTTTAAATTAATTAAGTATATAATTTACACTAAAATTAAATAAAACATAATATTAAGACGTCACGCATGGGATGATGGTAAAGTATTTTTATAAATGTAATTTCAAAATTATATACAGGTCAAAACAATACACTTTAATTTCTTTTTTAATTAATGAAATTTAAGAAATGTCATGATAATGCTATATCAATATACTAATCTGGATAAAGTTAAAAATATACTCAACAGCGACGGTATACAGTGTTATACCTTTTTGCAGATTACTACGCTATTGCATGAATAATTACATAAATAACGCCCAAGTAGCGTAATAAAATGAAAAAATTGTGAAGTAATGCACATTGGTCGATTTCCCAGCATAAATAAACTATCGCATACACGTGCACCGATAACCCACGCAACTTGATATGCAAAGTACAACGTAGTATGTATGTGCTCATTGTCAGATTCAATGTTGCAATCACGAATGGATGCATCATACACGAAAAATTCTTAAAATACCGTGGAATTCTTCGAATCTTAGTAAGTCGCTGGGAAAACAAGTGTTTTCGCCTTGCCATTTTTCCGGAATGACAAATTAGATTGTATTATTCCAATTACTCGAGTCATCGTTGTTAGAAACGTTATGACGATAACAAGAACTACGAATATTTATGCAAAATAAATGGAACAAGCAGAGATTTGTTTCGTTCAAAAGCACTTTATTTTCTCCACATTTCCATTGCATGTCATATTTATTCCGTAGATTTTTATAGCTATACATTTTTCATAAATACATATATTATTCCCGTTAATCCACCGTGTGTTTACGGTGGATGTTTACGGATTTATGGAAAATTTTAATACGTAAAAATATACAGAATGCAGATGATATTCAAAAGGAAAGAAAATTTTTAATAACAAATAAATCTCCGATAACAATGCTGACAATCGCGAATAATATAACGAATGATCGATGATGTATGTAATTTGTCATTCTAACAGGAACATAAAGAGACAAGACAATAACAAAAGCAGCTATTCATAGAATAAGTCGCGATTAATGTGCGCCACTCGGAACGATTATCCAATTAGCTACCGTTAGATAAGTTAGAAGTTACCATTCGCCCCGACCATGTTACAATCACGTCGTTAAATTTGAATTAAACTAATTGAAGCTGAACACGACGAGCCACGAGAACCGACCTTGAATTTCTAAACATTCATCCATATCCCCATCATTTTCCATCGTTTCCACGTATTTTTTCAAGCATAACAAAAATGACTCTGCGATCATCCTTTTTGGAGAATAATAGCCATATTTGAATTAACCAATAATAATAATCTCTCTTAATTAAATTAAACTTTATTTTAATATTTATATTAGGTATTATTTATATAAATAAGAATTAATCATTTAGATTAGAAATAATTACTTCGATATTAAAATTCATATAGTTTTATACAATTTCTCAGCATTGTTCGTGCAGCCCAACATCCTTATTAAAAAATGGCTATCCTTTGAGAGATCAACTGACAGCAATGAAAATTAACGATCAGATAACAATTTAATAAATATATCTAATTCGGAAGATTGTTGGAGAAATTAGGTGGAAGAAATATGACACTATCTTAAAAAATATCTGTCACAGATTTAGATATATCTCAACTAACCCAAATGACTATTAACCTCTCAAAACGATTATTACAAGATAAAAAGAACAATTTTCTAACTGTTGTATAATTTTCTTGATAGTATCGTTCATGTTTGATAACATTCTTCTATTTAGACAATTGAAATAATAAGACACAAACACGTAAGACAAACTTTTAATTAATACACTCGACTTAGCATTAGAATCAACGACCTGCAAAATGTTTGTAGTTAAATACACTATGTATAGATTATTATAATTACTTTTGTATTCTGTGTTTCGTCGAAAGCATCTACGTGTATAATTTTAATAATTACAAAAGACAAAAAATCTGAAATCCATCACATTGACAATTAAAATAGTTAAGTTATTCTAAATAGAAGATAAAATTGTTCTGAAGAACATCAAAGGGCAAAGATAGCTGAACGATATGCGTCTAATATTTGAATATTAGACTAATTATGCCCACAACAATTTTCAATAAGAGTAGTACAAGAAACAGTAAATATGAAACAATATTTAAACAGCGAATATAGGATTACGATCATAAACTAATCCATTTAAAATTCATTTGTAAGTTTTCCTGCTGGTTTCGTAATACTTAACTAACATTGCGTTGCGTTACACGCGTTTCCAATTGGATTATTCTGCATCGAGCGATGTTAAGTACAAGCGTGAATTTAGAATCGTATCGATTTGTCTTGCAAGTCTTCTTTACACCTGCGGATTCAAACTCGAAAAATACGATGACAATTTACGTTGCACAACTTCGCTCGTGATCGAAACGAGGAAAAACACGAACAAACGAGAAGAAGTGTAATAGTGCAATCAGATGAGACGACGCGACGTTAAAGTTTCATGAAGCTGCTCGTTACAGATCGTGTGACAAAAATCGTACGGATGGATGATTCCCAATGCAATCTGGAAGTTCCAGTTGCGAATCGGAAGAATGAATTTCAACTTAAAAAACGCGAAGTCAAACGCAAGCCACAGCGTCACGCGCGATTATGCGTCACTGGTAATATATACATCAAGCGGTTGATTAATCGGTGCTGGCGTTGCAACTAATAGTAAATGCAAGCCTGTGTCTGCTTACGTGCTTTGACAAATTGTTCTATCTCGATCGAAAGACTACATTTATTATTCTTTCTCCTGTATCATAAATTTAAGTTACCTGTATTATTGCTTTGTCGCACAGGTATTCGCGTAATTCTAACGTTTAGAATAAAGAATTTCTGTTAGGTTTTATTACATAATCAGACTTAAAATATCATCCTAATATCTCTCTTTCTATATTATCCGCTAGATAGGTGTATAATTGGCTGGATATTGGAAAATATGCGATAATTGCAACTTTTGGAGATTTTATTATACGATCGTGTTTAAAATGTCTAACACAATATTTCCCTACTCTCTGTAATATTGATTGTAAATCTATATTATCTACATCGTTCTTTTATCAGACAGGTAACTATATAATTGACTGGAAATTGGAATTTTCTATAACGAAGAATTCTCTTTAGATATTCCTGAACAACCGTACTAACATATTTTATCATCATCATTTCACGCAACCTATGCTGTTTTTTTATTAAATCGACATACATACGTACATACGTACGTATCTGTATAGAACAGAGAATTACTTTCAGATTTTATTGCGTGATAGGGGAAAAGGATTTACATAGAAAATGAAATGGCATTACGTTTGCACGAGTCGCTAGGGAGATGCCAAGTAGGAAATTTTGAAGAATGAAACAATTAGTCGTAGGTAATGGACATTATACAATAATTAAAAGGACATTAACAATGTTGTGCGCCGTTTCCTTGAGATTATGCAACGAGCAATAATTCATAAATAATTCTCCTTGGCTCCCCTTCAGCTCTAGTGAAGCTGTGATTTACCGTAACACAATTGTATCCACTCACGACCAATTAAAAATTTTAAGTCAGTTTCTCGTTAAATCGCTAATCATTCTATAGAAATTAATTTCATAGATATCGGAAATAATTTATTTGGATTTAGGTCTTTAACTAGAAAGTATCTTAAGTGAACAGAATTCTAGGATACCACTTAATCTTTAAATTCCAATTTTCAAGAGAAGGATCCTAAAACTTTACTCTATAGTTTATTAATATGACACGGGTATTAATAACGATTTTTTTTATTTTAATAGAGTTTCGGTCAAAAAATATTCCAAGATAAAAAAATTTTAAGCTGAAAACTTTTGCTTTCTTAATACTAAGTTTCTCTGCAGGAGATCAATTAATTTCAAACTTTTGTATACAAAAAATTATATAGAAAATTATGAATAAATATGAACTACGAATAATTATGTTATGAAATATGTTTTTAAAAAAGGCAACTTAATTTTTTTATACAATACCACAAATAATAATAGTAATTGTCATTCTGATAGATTTTTCATTAAAATAAAAACTCTAACTTGCAATCTTTTTAATTTATCAAGTTCTATGAAACATAAAGTGATTCTAAACTTTTCATTGATAATGTACTCTACAATGATAAAGATAAAGAGAGGGTGTGATAGACTTTTGATCGGCGGGCAGCATTCGGCCGTAATAAGCAGTAAACAAGCAATAAATCCTTGGAACAAATGTTGCTAAGTGGTTATGATACTTTTGTTTACGTTCTTATAGTCGTAAGTTTGTGTCATAGCCGTCTCCTTAAACGCGCATGTTTCAACCTGACCACCAAATTACACTGAAATAAAATTAATGATGCATTAAAATTATCCAATGAAAACTGACAAGCAAGAAGTACCTGTATCTTTCGTATTCTCATTCGCGTAAGTGCGTATCTTTATGTTATTATTATTTTTTATAAGATGACATTACATGATTCCAACACGATAAATCATGCTTAATGTTCTTTTTGTTCATTCGGTCGATTATCATGGTTAACATGTTCGTTATATATCTGATTTCCATTTTCTACAGTGCTGTATATTAATAGGAAATGCTCATACGATACGTATTTAAATTCTGGAATATGAATTATTATGAAATACTTGTCATAATTTTGGGATTTTTATAGTCGATACCATACATAATCTACAGTGGCGTACAAACATTTCTGGATAAATTTTCAATTTTAAATTGATATCTTAAAGTGATATCTATTGGGTTGGCAACTAAGTGATTGCGGATTTTATCGATACCACCTATTGATAAAGCCGCAATCATTTAGTTGCCAACTCAATAGATGAATGTGAAATAATATCGGTATTATTATTATTTATTATTATTATTCTTGTGTCAGGTTTTCGCTAAGAGTTAAGTTAGATTTTGTATTACAAGTTTAGATAATAAAGTACAAAAGTAATCATATTATAAAAGTATATGAGTAGATAGTATGAGTAGATAGTAAAAGAAAATAGTATAATACACAGACACTGTTCTATAGTTGTAAACTATTACTTAAAATTATGAAGATAGCGTTTTGAAAATATAAAATGAAAAATCAAGTACAAAGTTAGTGTTAAGTGCATGTATTACTGGAACTTGAAGAAGTTAATAACACGTTGATCATCAATGACGTTAATCACGGTGGTCATCAATGATTCACGTATTATTAAACGTTTTAAAATGACAAATGTCATGGATTGAAAAATGTTCAACAACATGAATGACCTAGATAACATTGTGAAAGAAAGAGTGCGCGAATACAATATACAGTTAACTCTTCTATAACACTATTAATTCGTTCCATATATCTCATTATAGTATACAATACTGTGTATCATACCGCATATGTGTATGTGTAGAACTTTGCTTAGAAATGCTTAGAAATGCTTACAATCTACTGTGATATATAGTAGAAGTTTAATAGAACGACAAAGTGAAATAATTTTACGATCCACTGATTTTCTTGAGGTCGTCATGACAAACGCGTTTATCCATGATAAAGTTACGTAGAAACGTGTAATTAAGTATAATACTTAATTCAAGGATTATTGGATATTGTGCCGCGAGCTCGTTCGAGCTTACGATAGAACGAATCGGCTCGCCCTTATTCAATTGTCAGGGTTGTCTACATATTTACAGTTTCCGATCGTGTATAAATAATTACTTAGTAACTGGTTCAATCAAGTGGCAAACGATTTGATTAGCTTAGTTAGTTAATGTTATTCTCTCCCTTTGTTTCCCACTTTCAACCAATTTCGAATAATTCTCCGCAAACTCTAGATTAAACAATTTTAAACGAAGCTAATTTTAAATAAATAAATCCTACGGCAATGCTAAAAAATTGTACGCCAAGTACAAACTAATTATTTAAGTAATTATAACTAAATTTTGAACAATTTTATGCAAACTTTGAATCAATTTGGAATAATTCGGAGAAAGACGAGGTGGCTACTTTGAGCAAACTTTGAGCTACCTTCTCATCAGAAATATGTACCAGCCTTATATCATCGTTATAGGAAAGAAAAAGTATATTACCACGTCACAGATGAGAAGCCCTGTAAAAATTAATTATGATCATTAATTTCACTTTTACTATTCCAATACTTGCTTCTGATCCTGCTAATGACAATGTCTACAGTCTATGGCATAGCGTCATTTAATCGTAAGGAACGTCATCATAATTGAATGTATCAATTATACATCGTTATCCTAGAAAAAAATCAGACAACAAAAAGGAGAAGAAAAACGAATAGAACGAAAGAACCTACTTACATGTTGCATTAAAATTACAAAGTCTACGATCTACGCTTCTAGAACTTAATTACGTAGTATTCAATTACTATTGCATACCATATCTCATACTCTCCAGTTTTCGACATCCTATTACATACACACACACACAAAAGTATCATCACTACCAGGAAATGTAAAATAATTACTATAATTATACTACTATATACTACTATAACTATACTTACATATTACTACTATCAATAAATTCATACACATATTACCATATAGAATATTACTATATCGTATAATTGTTATGGTTGTACTACACTGCTGAAATTTTAAATGTAGCACAACTATAATATGACTGCTGTTAGTAGTAACTACGTTACTATGTTACATGTAGCAACATAATACTACACTACTATGCCACTATGATATTCGGAGTACCATGTTATTACTTGTACATATATTACCATTTCAGTAGTTATACTAATCATATGAAACTACTATATATAAATATACAGTGCGACTATGCAAAACCACTACATATATCTAATACTATTATAACTGCATTGATACTGTTATGCTGTACATAATATAATGCTGTAACTATTATTGAAACTTACATAATAACCACTATAATATTGTAAAGCTATCATACTCGTATTATACCACTGCACTGTATATAACATAATGTCACAACTATAGCGCTATAAGTACAACTATTGGTACATACCATACATGAAACGGAATTCTTCATTGACGGGATATCACTGAGGAAGTAACACTTCCTCAGCAGACGACGGTGGTATGCAGCCGACACAAAAGATGCAGAGAGATAGATGGTGGTGGCAGGATGGGGGACAACGAACAATTCAGGGTCCTCGTAACCGGTTCTATATAAAAGCACATGCTACGACAACGGGAGGAGACATTCTCACCGAGTAATCGGACCAGTGATGATCGAGCCCCATATAAGGTCATTGAGTTACCGCCACCCGAACTAGCACCACTCTCTCAATCAGTGTACCCTCGCGAATTTTCAAGTGCAACAAGTGTATCAATCGTCCATCTCCGTTACTAAACGACGTGTGTTTTAAAATACAAGTTTATAAACTAAAAATAAAAAAGGAGAATACAATTTGGTATTTAACCAACGAATATCAAAGTAATATTTAAATCGGCACCTAACAAGGTCATATTAAGGCAGAGGATATTATTTTAGATTGGCATTCAATTGATTTTATTGCCTAGAAGATATTAAAGTAACATATATTTTCTATTGTTTTCATTCGGATATAATAGACAATCGTGAAACGAAGAGAAAGAAGAAAGAGAAAACAAGTGATCGTGCGTAAGGAGGAAGGAAAAAGGCGGGAAAATTGTAAAGAGAAAGGAAGAATAACCACAAGTGGGAAAACAATCGTAAGTAGAGAAATACAAAGAAGTGGAATATAACATACGTGGAAAAGGCTGCTGTAATACCGTGAAAACTACGTAAAGCAATAATCTCGTTAGAAGAAAAAAAGAATGATCTGAAACTAAAAGGAGACAGAGAAGTCGAAGATATTATACGTTCAACAATTTCAAAATACGTGACAAATCAAAAAGAAGAAGAAGAATCGTGACGAACAAACATTACGAAAATTTCCAGCGGGAGGAAGAAATAAGGAAAACGTCGCCACTAAACAGAGAAGATAAGAGTTTACAATTAGTAAGAAAGTGTGAATACTCAGTAAGAAAAAGAAAAAAAAGAACAGAATCTTGGGGAATTCGAAGAATCCGTTAAATATTATCGTATCTACGAACATATCTATCTGTAACGTGAACTCTCGTTGAGAAGTCAAGCGGGCAAGAGTGAAAGTCCGCTGCTTCCTAAATTCTATCGAAGTTCCGAGTGTGCTGCTGCTGGTTCTTTAATAATACCGAGCACCTGTCCGAGTTTTGGTCGAGTTGGTCGCTGGATCTCTGACGAAGAACAGGAAACGATATCAAAGGCGAGACGCGAAAAGGTCAAACCACGTGAGACAGCAGTTCCGAGGTGAGCGAACGCGAAAAACTGCATCTTGTTCTACGGTGAATTAGTTAGTCGCATCAGATGTTTCATGGAAAACATCGTAGCAAACCACTTGTATAAACGTAGATACATGTACGTTTAGGTCGATTTTCCTATGAGAATGAATGTGCAAAGTCTAGTGAAAGTTGGCGATTAGCCATGGGAAATGATAGGAGGATAGAACAATTGTTTTGGTTCGTTTTTAATTCTTGCTTTAGCCTAATGCCAACAGTTGAGAAACATAAAGAGATCTGGAAAAATGAGTCTACGATTACTTTGGTCCTTTTTTAATTCTTGCTTTAGTTTAATACCAATTTAGAATTTGTTTAATACCAGTTTAATACTAATTTAGAAGCGTAACAAGACCTGGAGAAACGAGTTCGCAATATATTTCCATTCGTTTTTAATTCTTGGATTCGTATAATAACAATAATTTAAAATTATAAGAAGATTTAGAGAAATTAGTTTGTGTGTGTGTGAATCATTGATATCTCAGAATATATGTAGTAGTGTTAAAACATCGTTGTATGGTAGTCTCGTGACTGAAGAGAATATAACATGAAATAAATTGATCATTCACTCACGATTAAGTAATTAGGTCCTTAAGTATTTACAGTATGATAATAAAGAATCGGAAAAAATTATACGAATCTTGAAAATCTTACAGAGAAATCTATTAAGAAAATTAATAAGTCTGATGTCTTGACAAAATGAATTTTTAAAGAAAAAATATTACTTGAAATCAATTTAGGTGTTGTAAAATCAGTCTTCGTTTAATTAAATTTGTGTCATCGTTGTCTTAGCGATATTACAGGCAATATTTCAATATTAATAATATTTATCGATAACTAAAATAGACAAAATTTAACATTTCAGAATCCCGAGTTTCATTTTATTCTTATAGACACTACATAAAACGTTTTTTTTTTTTTCACTCGTAATTTAATTTCAATTGATCATTTGATTGAAAATCGCATAAACGATTATCGTTCAATCAACGTTTCCAGATTCGATTACTATCCACTTAACGTCAAATAAATGTCAATACCTTAACCACTTATTTTATAGGATCTGCTGTAAACCTTCAATTATACCGTAACACTACAATTATGCATTGTAGATTATTAATAAAATGTTTAAAAGCATTGACATTAAAATTTCTTTTGCTACGTGATTTTATATTATATCATTTGAATTTGTATTTTACTTGATTATATAACACTAACTATCTTTGTCGTGTAAAATATAACAGTACAAATCAAAAAGCATAATCTACAACGAAATAATAAAATCCAAGATCTTACGCATCGCTTAAAGTCCAACGATATCAGTCGAATTAAAAATTAATAACAGTTGTCGACTATTTGTTTCAATATGTTTGCATACTTTCGATACTTTCGACACTAAAAATTGATGACAAAAAGCCTAGATTCTAGAGCATAATAAATCATGAAATATAGTCGGATACTTTCAATCGCTCGAACAACTTTTCGTTTCTTTCTAGTTATTACAAAATCTAGCAGACTTATATAAGCGTTTCACGCGTTTCTCTGTCGTATCGTCACTTGCGATATCACCGTGAAAACTATGCAGTCACGTTTTCGACTAGTTGCACTTTGACGACCGACTTCCTTTTTTTTTTTTCTTTTTTTTAATCGTTATATTAATCGTTATATTCAGTTTTCAACGTGTAAGATAAGAACGCAGAAAATAACGATGCAAATGTTAGAACAACGAAATCAGGACGTAGAAAATTACTACCGAGAGGCAATGGCGTACGTCATTTGCAACGATCGGTGAAAGTCAACTTCATGATATAGAAATTAATCTTAATTTAGAAAATTGGCAGTTGAATGCAAGCAGCTGGTACAAAGGATACAAATAAGAAGGTTACAAAATATCTTTGGTACAATACACATACATACATATTGAGCGACTTTGGTCCTGCAGAATTTATTGATATATTATAGAATCGATTCTAATTTTTTAATGACAGGAATTTTTCTCAAATATTTATTTGTTCGATCAGCATAATAACTTACAAAAGAGCGTAAAAGAATTGGAAATGGAAGAAATATATAGAAAGATTGGTAAGAATAACGAAGGTATTGTGTGAAAAAGTTATTAAAAAATAGATCAATCAAGTATTTTTATGAATTACAATGTAAGTATCGATTTAGAAAGAAAACTAGTAGGAAAGCTTGTTAGAGAAGAGATGAAATATTTCAAAGTATTGGAAACAGAAGGACGAAACTACATCAACGAAAACTAAGGGGAAAAAGTTATTTAAAAAATCTACTTCGGTAGCTCAAAGGAAATTCATAGTGAGTGATACGTACCAATACACCTATAATCAGTAATTTAAGGTCTAAAAATTTAAAACCTGTAGCCAGAAATCTAAAACGCGTCAAAGACACATTCCCCTAAAATTGTTAATTGTCTCTGTTTAATTATCGCAGTAGAACGTTCTACCTTCTCGTTTCGATCGGTCGATCAATGCATCAAATTCATTGACTAAAGCACTTTCACACGTACGACTCAATTATTTTGTAACAGCGAAGGCTACAGATTTACAGTCGCTATTGAATGCGATCAATTAATTATTAATTTTCTTTATTCTACCAACGTGACGAAATCGGTGAGTGGGGTAACCTGATACAGATTACTTCATTCTTACCGACTCACGTGTAAGATAATAATAGATTCCGTGTTTGATAACATCTTAGTGTTTTCTAAAAAAAAAAAAAAAAAATAGTAATCATGATTTCTAAAATATCAGTAGCGAAATAACACGTGTTTCTTTCTTAATCGTAGAGTTCAGCTTTGACCCTAATTCTCTATTGTACTAATTAACAAACAAAAATGGGAAAATTCTATAGATTTTTATTTTGATTGATATATTATATTAACACAATAAATGTTAATTTTTTTTAACCATTTACTTCTTGCATTATACAGGGTGGTCCGTAACTAATGATACAATTGGATGCGAAAATATAGAACAAAATGTTTCATATGACGCTTCGTTTCCAAAAAGATCGAGCATGACAATTTGACACGTTCAAACTTGGCTAATTTCGAACTGGACGAGAGTAAATAATCGACAGTACTATTCTCGTAATTCGTTACAAACTTAATCTACACGTGAAAATAAGCAAACATGTAGGATACATTTTCTTCACGAGATGCTTTGCTTTCGAAAAAAATAGTTTTCAAGATGGCTATGTGTATCAGATCGGTGTTAACACTTAGCCAACCTAGCTATACGTTTTTACCGCGTACTAGTTAAAAAACAAAGTCTAAAAATTATTTAAGTGATTAATTATATTTTGCGATATATCTAACGATGTTCACATATTGTTTATACAAAACATCAAATTAAAAGTATATATTAAAAGTATAAAAAATATAGCTAAAATTAAAAACAGTAAAGATAACTAAAGATAAATGACACAACTTGAACGTGAAATTACAAATTCATAATGCATTTTAATATTTTTTTACAGTGTAGTATCGTTCGATTTACCGATAGTGTAACTCTTTAATTAATTTTAACACCACTAAATCGATGTATTTTATTATATACTGTACTTTATACGTGGCGCAATTAATTATGAACAATTCCAGGTAAACAATAACTGATAATAACAACAACAACAAAAAAAGAAAACAGTTTGCTAAAGTCAAAAAGGGAAATCTCCCCGTTCGGTCATACAGTAATGTTCTTCACAGAGAAGAGATCTGTCTATTCGGTTGGCTAAGTGTTAACTAAGCATATTCCAACTTTGTTTACTTGAAAACGAGGCTTCGAACGGAAAAATATTATTCATACACTCTTGACTCATTTTCGTATAATAACCTCCTGTTGACTGTTTACTCATGTCGGTACCTAACCAAGTATAAAAATACCTGATAAATATTCAAACTCGATATTATCAGGAACAAAACGTCATATGAGAAAATAGTGTTGCATAGTTCCGACTTATTTTCTCACGTAGAATAGAACGGACCACCTGTTATTATTGTCAGTTTTGCGATAATAATACGAACAATAATCTTAGCAGGCAGCAAAATAAGTTCGTTAGAATAAGAATAGAAATAGACAAAAAAGTTTGCTGATTTAGAATCTAGAGAATCGCAACTACTTTAATCGCTTCGCGCCATCGGTCAGACGCTTCTCCGATCTTCTGTTTGTTTCCTGTTGATAGGAATTTTTTTCGCAATTGTTATCAATATATCGGCTAATTGAGGAAACACCTGCAAGTTTTCCACGGCTGAACTTAGCCTAGCACGTTCCATTTGTCGTTCGGAATTTCAAATTCTCATAGCTATCGATGAATCACAATTAATAGCTCCCATAAACATTTTTAATGCCGAACGACTCACCAGACTCTCCGTCTCTTCCCGTTAACCGATAAAGCATGCATTACGTCCATATTATAACTCTGAATGTGAACGTTGATGTATTTATATAAAATTGAGAGTTGCAAAAGTACTTGCGAATGCACGTAATACGCAGAATACATAATATATCGAAAATATAGTAAACTACTAGGTAAAACAAATGTCTGTTTAAGTTTCATTCTTTTAGTTGTATTCATAGAAATAGAAATTTACAGAGATATTTTGTAAGAATTTTCATTCTATAATAGCGAAAGTGATTCCTCCAAATGTAAATTTATCTATCATTAGAAATTATAGAAAAATAATTTTTTAAAGCTATACTATTTCTCCGGCATTCTCTCTTCACCGTCTTCGCGTAAAGAAAGATAATGAACTTTTACTTTAGAAAAGATTTTTTTCTGGAATTTTTTTTAGAAAAGAATTTTATTAGTAAAAAGTAAAGTTGTTTAGAGTAACAACTAGCAAAGACTCGTTAGATATCAAGAGCCGATTGAAAATCATAATATTTACACCCACAGATGGGCACTATTCTGCAACAGTCGGTGTTAAAAGGCCGACAGATCAGCAACGCCGGCAAGGAGAAGGATTTACTTCATAAATTATTCAGTCAAGCGGCGGCAAATTATTCCAGCCAGCTGGCAATCCGCTATGAAGGTACTTGTCATTGATATTCTTAACGGGAAATAAAAGAAGAAGTAAAAAAAGAAATAAAAAATGAAAATATAAACAGGTGACTGGGTGAAAGAAACAAGTAAAAAAATTCCTTAACATACTAACACGATCGTTTTGCAATTTCAAAATTCCACAAAGTTAAATAACGTTTCAAAAATGTTTTTTTTTTTTTTATTTGGAAGAATTTTACAATCAATTCTCGCTGAAAATTATAAGTATTCTCGAAAATGAAAATTAGTCGCGTATATAAAATAACTTAATATTAAACATACATAATCTAATTTACGAAAATTGAATAGAGAAAATTCTTCTATCAAATTCAATTAAACTCACTTTATAATAATTTTTATATTTATATAATACAACTAGTTGGATTTACGCGCGAATAAATATTTCCCTATTTATCCTCGTTGCATCTATCCAAACATCTTAGAACCGTTCAACCGACAATAATCGAGTGTTTTGGATTTTAATCAAACATGAAATATAACAAATTCTCCGCGCATCTATCTCCTTAAGATTACATCCTGAGATTCGAATCTAAAATCGAGCGGTTTTAAATTCAGACAAACATGAAATATTACACCATTACGCATATTATACTTTTATTTTGCAACGCAGATGACGATGGACAGGAGTATACTATGCTTTACGATGAGTTGAACGAGCTGACTAACAAATTCGCCAGAGTATTTCAAAAATTGGAAAAGCCAGAGAATTTATCGAAATCATTCGTAGCAGTATGTATGAAGCCGTCGCATCGACTGCCAACAGTGTTAGTTGCCATATTGAAGGCCGGTATGGCGTATCTGCCCTTGGACGCGGAGTTTCCGATGGCCAGGGTGAAACATGTTCTGCAAGAAGCGAAACCTTTCGCAGTAGTGATAGAACAAGGAGGTAAATACGATAACACTTGCTCACTTGTCTTCCTCTTCTCCATAAACAGGCTGTTGATCTACTAAACCGGTTTCAGTATTTTCGATGTTCCGCGATATGTACTGCCACTCTGTTTAGTGGACTAAAATTTCACCTAGTTTTCGATTAATCCTTTGCTGTTAGCATATTTTTCTGGTAGCATTAACAATTATATACATAGCCGAAACGAAGTGTGAGTAATAAATTTGCATTTATAGCTGTATTTATAGCTGTATTTGTATTTATATTTTGTATCATTCATTCAAAGGCTAATGTTTTCTGCTAATGTTACGTTTCTTTATCTTCTGATTACTCTCTATCTATCTTTATCTATCTGATTACTCTCATAGTTTCACTTTCATAGTAGTTGCAAATGGCAAAATACCCAGATGATTATTTAATGACTCAATTACTAATTTCCACGGTTTAATAGACGGGCGTGAGCTAATTGACTTTTTCAAGATCAAATGATTGCTTCTTGGTTTCTGCGTGACACAAATAACACATTAATTTGCTTTAAAAACTTCGTGCCATCTGCTATTCTCCAGTGGACGCACGGTGGAACGTATCGGTCAATAATTTGGTTTAACAAAAATTTCTCCCAAAGAGAAATCTACGCTGTATGTTTCGAAACACATTGTGTTCTCGCCAGAGTTACGAAAAAAAAAAGAGAAAAGATCCTGTTTCTTTGTCTTTCCTAATTACACTACGTTTCGCGGTAATTGTACAAATATCCGAGTAAAAAAGAGAAGCAAAAAGAAAGGAAACGAAGTAAAGTAAAACGTGAGAGAAAAAGATGTGTGTCGAACTAGATCTACTAGAGAGTATTACGCTGTAAAACGATTTTTCCTTCGAGCAGTAAACGGAAGGACCTTGCTATCTATGCAGATTGACGTGCTGGACTTTTAAGGTCGACAAAGAACCGCTCCTACGAACGTTCGATTTTCTCTGACTACAAGTCACAGCTTCCGGAAGCTTAACGCGGCCACCGTTTCATTGACATTTATTGTATTTATTCGCCCGTTTCACCGCGTAAATAGTTCAGCTATTTAGCTGAGGGTCGCATCGAAATTCTAATTAGGAACTTTATCGATACCGGCAGAACCGGAAAATTGTTACTGTCCTTTTTAAGAATCTTTCCTTATATATAAAGTTCTATTATGTTATAAAGTTATATATCTTATATATAAAAATATCTTTTTTAAGCGGATGCATCGATTTATGAAGGAACAAATACGATAACGTATGAACAGCTGTTGAAACAATCTGAAGCTGAGGAGAAAGAGAATTTGGAGTATAACGATGACCCTGAAAGCATTGCTATCGTTTTGTATACTTCTGGAAGCACGGGCACGCCTAAGGGTACTATTCATTTATTTATATATAATAGTGACAAATTTCAGATATTACGTATATAATAATTAGAGCGCAGATTTCTATGCGTTTACTTATAGGAAACTCGAAAATGGAAGATTGCACAGAATGCACGTAATGTGAAAGAATATATAAAATATCTAAAATATAGTGGTTTATGTAATACTTGCATAATAGTATAGATATAATACTTGTATAATTTGTATAAATATCCACAGCCTAATAACGCAATATATATAATGAACTATACAAAAAAAAATACATTAACGAGCTTTGTACGTTGATGTGAAGAATTATAGTACATTATAGTAATTACGTAACATTGGAATTATTCCCTCTTTTTCTTAAAAATATAGAAGAAACATTTTTCCCGTCTTCTTCTTAAATCTCGTTTTTACGGCTTTCTATTTTTCTTGATTTCATGATTGAAGGAGTGCTTTTGCCGCACGCGGCTGTGTTAAACCGACTGCAATGGCAATGGCGCGAGCTGCCTTATGCCACCGACGAGCAACATTGTATTTTTAAAACATCTTTGACCTTCGTGGATAGCGTGTCAGAAATTTGGGGACCCCTGTTGCAAGGAAGAACCATAGTAATTGTCCCCAAACATATTACCAGGGATCCAGAGAGGTTCGTCTCGGTATTAGAAAAGTACAAGGTAAGCACGTACGTTTGTTATTTACAAAAAAAAAAAAAGAACAGAAATAAAGGAGACAAAAAAATTCACGGAAAAGAAAAAGAGAAAGGAAATCTCATTTTTTAATCTCGAATCTTTCTTTCATACGACAAACTTCGAACATTATATGGTATATTTGAAAAATTATTTTCATCTACCGTTACAAAGATTTTTATTCTGCAACATATTTTATAAACTTTACCTACGATAATCATTTCAGATTCAACGATTGGTGCTAGTCCCATCGCTACTGTACTCTATGCTGATGTACTTGAATCTACGGGTAAGATAATAATCGGAAATAATAACCGCACGCTCAGGTTCTCAGATCGTGGATCACAGATTGTAGATCGTAGATCGTAAATCGTAGATCGTAGATTGTAGATTGTAGATCGTAGATCGTAAATTGTAAATCGTAGATCTTGTATGATAAATATCCTTCCCACTTGCGTTTCGATTACAGATATAAATGACGTAAACATTGTTAAGTGCTTCTGTATCATATTTCTAAGCACCTCCAACAGATTAACGTTCCAGATACCAACACGTCCCTTTCAATAGACGCAATCTTTATGCATTAGATCCGCTATTCACGAGCGGCAAACGTTACGTCGAAATCCGTGTGTTTCACCATCGTTTCCCATATTCATTATTACGAGAAAAAGAAAAAAAAGAAGATAATCTAACGACGGGGATAAAAGCATGAAAATTGACTAACCGACGCACATTAACTTAATCGTTCAGATTGTACGAGGTTAGTGCAGAAAGTACTACCAGTTTAAATGTAGAAGCCGTGTTAAACGATGAAATGTACTTATAGAATGTCACCTAGCTTCATTCATGTATTGACATAAGTCGTGCAAAGTTTTCTGTTTGCCTATTTTAATAATATCGTCGTTGTATCGTACGTTTAAAATAACGACGCGAGTTAACGCTAAAACTACTACCACACCAGTCAAATTGACTGGGTTTACAATTTTATTTCAAATTTCTACTTCATCTTATAGTTTTTTTCCACAGTGATGTAATGGCTTTCGCAACGATAATTAAAAGAATAATATAATGAATTTTATTTTGTTTTTTATGTATTCAAACTCGAAATAATTTTGTATCGAGGCTACTTATACCAATACCAATCAAAATAACCGGTACTTGTCAAAGCGTAAAAGAGTTCTGCAATTTGTTTATCGAGCTCCAATTAACCAGTTTCCTCGTTTCGTACAACTTGCCACACGTTTTTACAATTTTTACTGCGTATCATTCGATATGACGATATCAGTTATCAGGAAAATTGCGGATCGATCGTTAGATCGCTAGATGTTAACGCTAGAAATACCACACCAATCAAAATGACTGGTTCTACAATTTTATAAACGCGTCAACCCCCGTTTAGTCCCTTAATCCCAGATAGATTAATAATAACAAAAATGTACTACATAACATGGAATTGCTTCTGTAAGATTCTATTATTACGTATTTTTTAAATACCAGCCATTTTGTCTGGTTTTGATAGAAATAGCTTCGTGTTAACTATCTAGTGTTAAAACGCTTTTGCGCTTCTCGAAAGTTGTAAAAATTCTTCTAAAAGGCATTCACCGCCGAACTACAACAATTAACGATAAAAGAGTTATGGATGAGTTATCGTTAAGAAGTGTGGGAATTCAATAGGGACAGAGAAACCGTAGCTCATAGTAAACATTCAGGCTGGCCGTCTCTATTTACAGACGAGCTCGAGAACGTGTCTACGATTTCATTGCAAATGATATTCATTGCAGTTTCTTTTTTTGCAAAACTTACAGTTGTTTGTTCGATAATGCTTCGCGAGAAACGATGATTTAAAGGATTGCGTAAGACGATGGTTATGTGAAGCAACAGTGGAAACGTATGACAAAGTTATACAAAAACTCGAGCAACGTTACGATAAATATTGAAATAGGGTTGGTAATTGTACTAGAAAATAACTTAGTATATATAGTAAAATTACAGACGAAGAAGACATTTCACGATGCATTTGTATCGTTGTTATTTCAAAACGAGCATTAATTTCCAGACAACGCTCGTGTGTCTATCTATTCGACCTGTAAAATGTATAAAATATTTTACAAATTCGCCTATTTCTATTTTTCTATGTATCTAAGTATTAGTTTGTCCGAAATGTTTCTTTCGTTTTATAAGGAAATAATACACGCACAATGTTTTTTGTATTAGTTTATTGAATTATGCACGAACGTAATAATAAAAATAGAACGAAATACGTAATTCAATGAAATAATATAAAACAGAAATTGTTGTTCATCTATTAACACCTTATGAAACGAATGAAACTTTTCGGTCAACCTAATATTTAACTGATCGAATCCAAGTAATTGACTCGGTGTATTTATAACTAATATGTCGATGCAAATGATCGTTTTTATGTGAATATCACGTAGCAGGAAAATTTCTGAAGCTAATCACTTCCCTAAGTCAGTATGTTTTAAAATACATTATTTCGTTATACATGTGTATATAAATTAATCGTCTTTTCATAATAATCGTCGTATTCCATAATAAATTAGATCTTATGTTTTACAAGATATACACCATTAATCGCCTGTATTAATACATCAAAGTTGAATATTCCACGATTAAGTAACCTAATTGTCTTAACAACCCAAGTATAGCTCAAGGTCATCGAAATCACCGACGAGGAAGCTTTTCAATTGTTCGATCGTAACTCAATCTATTAAGACCTTAATAATACCAATCGAGGATAAATATAGAACTAATTTATGATCAAAGAACAATTAAGACTCGATGATTGAAACACGAATCACGTATTAACATTGCCCTTGGATTGATGCTTGATTAAACAATTAACACGCTTTAAGATTGCCTTCATTACGCTTTAAATAACGGAGATTGGTCATATTAGTTAGCAAGTATTACTTTAACACCATCGACTGGTTTCAGAACAAAGACAGCGTGCTACGTTATCTAAGACTTTGGGTATGCTCTGGAGAAATGTTGCCAGTTTCGCTGGCGGATCAATTCTTTGCAACTTTCGGCGACGATAGTAAAGTCTTGGCGAATTTCTATGGAAGCACGGAGATCATGGGAGACGTTACCTATCATCTGTTGACTAATCAGAAGCAACTACAGAATACGCAGAAAGTGCCAATTGGTAATTGGAAAATTACTTTTTCAAAAACTTTTTTAAAAACAAAGTACGATAATCAAATATGAAACGAATAGTAATAATTATAGAAATAAGTTCAAATAATTTTCCAAACAACTAATTACCTAGCCTAATTAACAATAAATTCGGATAAATGTTCATGGTACTGAAATGATTTGCAAATTTCGCAAGTTTTCAATCGATAGATTCAAACTTCGAAAACAAACGAGTAAAGTGGAACGGATATTTGATTACAGGCAAGCCATTGGACAATTGCGTTATTTATATCGTGAACAAAGAGATGCGGCTGGTACCGCAGGGCGAAGTCGGAGAACTGGTAGTCGCCGGAAAGAACCTTGCAACAGGGTACATCCGCGACAATGAGTCCCGCAAGTTTCAGGACAATCCTCATGCCATCGATCTAGGTAAAAATTTCACGGTTTTCTTCAAAAACCTTTTAACCCTTTGCACTTGACGGCCTTTTCGGTCGGGCGTAGCAGCAACTCGAGCTGATTTTAATAATAATAAATGATTTTATACAAAAATTAACTTAAAAAACATTATGTTTTAATAATCTATATATATATTTACATCTTTGAACACATCATTTTTTAATATTTCTCTGTAATTTTTTTTTTGTACGATAATTTATAAAACATCTGATGCTAGTTTATAAAACACAAGATGCATCCTTGGCTTGTCGGGACAAGTATTGCAATTATAAGTTGTTTCGTGTTTTTCTCCTGCTTTGTTTCGGTAAGAACACACCTTACGATCCTTTTTTTCTTCCTATTGAAAATAATAAAATGCATGAAGCTTTCCATTTAACCGAATTCCATCGCAGTTGGCAGTCGACGTCGAAGCTCGATCTCGCGGTTGTCGAATATCTCCTCTCAACTGGTCTACTAAAGTTTTTATAAATCACAGCTGGTTAAGTGGCCTTTCGTTCTTTTGCTTTTTTACAGAATATATAAATTAATTAAACAAATTTCCAAATTTTTCATTTTTTTGCAGCTTCTAAATTTACGAAACTAGAATACTTGTACCACGATCGTCGAATCTGAACTAACGTCAGAGACGTTGCCAGAACCATAGTTTCGGAAGAATTTGAGCGTACATATTTCATCTCCATCTTAAAGTGTAACACTTCACACTTCATAACACGCAATATAAAGAAGAAATCTATTTACGAACCAATATTGCGCTCTCATCAATTGGAGAGATCGAAATCTAACATAAACAGAGGCTATTGCCTCTCATTCTCTTCTCGAGTTGCCACGCGGAACGCCGTGATGACGGACAATAGCCTCTCGGGTGCAAAGGGTTAAATTTTTTTCCTATGAGGATAAAGATTTTTTTTATATTATTTAATTTGTACTTTACAATTTTCCCAGCTGGACATTTGGTAAATTTTTCTAACTTAATTGCCAAATAACATGTGGGTGGCTACCATCTTCGAGTATGACTATTTTATTTCTTTAGTAAGGTCAGTGGGGTGTTTTCTTTTTAGTCTTCTTTCTATGAGAATTTTGCCGATTTCTTCTTTGACTGTTGGTATTTTTAAGTCTTTGCGTATATCCTCATTTCTGCCGTACCATGGGGCGTTGACTGTTGTTCTCAGTATTTTCAATTGTAGCGACTCTAGTTTATTTATGCGACTTATTGTTGCTGTCCCCCATAGTGGTATTCCGTACGTTCAAATTGGTTTTATTATCGTTTCCTTTTATTTTCTATGCTGAATTTAGACCTTCGACTAATTAATCAGTACATTTGTCTTCTTTTTATCCGTATTTTGTCTATAATTGATTTAGTATGTTGCTTCCATGTAAGTTGTGTGTCTAAGTGGAGTATTAGGTATTTAACTTGCCTTGTTTGTGTTATGTGCGTGCCATTCAATGATAAAGATATATTTTTTTTTTATTTGGAAGTAATTTACAATCAATTCTCATTGAGAATTATAAGTAAATTATTCTGGCGTGGTACTATAACGTGAATAATAAATGACTATTGTATGTTTGATTTTAGCTGAATCTGATGTTTAAATCTAGAGGGTCATGTCTTTTTAGCCTGCGGATCTGATCCATCGTGTCAAGTAATTGAGTAACTAGTGGGTTTTGGTGGTTGTTAATTCTTATGTTATATCTATTACTGAACTTGGATATTTCTTCTTTAACTGTAGGTACCTTAAGGTCGCGATGTATTGTTTCGTTGGTAAAATACCAAGGTATATCTATTAAGGATCTTAGAATGTTTGATTGGAATCGTTGAAGAATTTCTATGTTGAAATTACTCGCTGTTCCCCATAGTTGGATCCCATAGGTCCAAACAGGTTTTAATATAGCTTTATATAGCATTATTTTACTCTGCACGCTTAAGTTGGAACGTCTGCCAATGAGCCAGTAGAATTTTTTAAATTTCAATTTAAGTTGCTTGAATTTATCTATGATGTGTCGTTTTCATGTCATTCTTCTGTCCAGAATCATGCCCAGATACCTGACTGAATCTTTGTTTGGAATTGGAATATTATTTATGGTCACCTGTGGGCAGGATTGTTTTCGCGGTGTGAAAGTTATTTTTTTTTTTATTGATTATTTGTTAAAATTTTTACAATTTGTCCAGAAGGACATTTGTTAAAATATTATAGCTTAAAGAATAAAAGAATGAAAATATAGCATGTGGATGGTTACCCCCAGCGGGGTTCCATCTTCTAGGTTTCCTTTGCATCTCTATTTCGAGGTCTGCGGGATGCTTCCTCTTCAATCTTCTTTCTATTTTGATTTTATTTGTTTCAGCAACCAGCTGGTTTGGGTGTGCTGCAAGTCTTTCTTTGTACTTTTTTGCGTATCTAGCGATTTCCTCTTTGACTGTTGGAATTTTTAGATCTTTTCGTAGATCTTCATTTCTGACGTACCATGGAGCGTTAACTATTGTCCTTAAAATTTTTGCTTGCTCTATTTCTATTTTGCTTATGTGACTCATTGCTGCCGTCCCCCATAGTGGGACTCCGTATGTCCAGATTGGTTTGATTATTATTTTGTATATATTTAGTTTATTCATTATGCTTAATTTAGATTTTCTATTGATTAACCAGTACATCTGCTTCCTTTTTGCACTTATTCTGTTTATTATTGATTTTATATGGTGCTTCCATGTAAGGTGTGTGTCTAAATGTATTCCTAGATATTTGACTTGCTTTGTTTGTGCTATGTGGGCGCCGTTCAGTTGAATATCTGGTGTTTTTCCTTTTCTAAGTGTAAATGTTATGTGGTTGCACTTGCTGGTGTTCACTTTTATTTGTTTGTTTTGCAGCCATTTTTCTATTTTTGTAATGTGTTCTTGTAGTAGTGCGGCGGGCGTTTCTAGATTTGCATGCCTCACTAGTATGGCCGTATCGTCCGCAAACGTCAGTGTTTTACTGTTGACAGTTGTTGGTATATCTGCCGTGTATAGTGTGTATAATATTGGTCCTAAGACACTTCCTTGTGGTACTCCTGCCTTGATGTCCTTAATTTCAGAGTATGCATCATTTATTTTTACTACAAAGGTTCTGTTGTTTAAGTAAGATTTGAGTAGTTTGTAGATTTGTTCTGGAAATTGCTTTTTGATTGTTTGAAGAAGTTTTTCATGGTTAACTTTGTCGAATGTTGGAGAGTTGAAGAGGCAATTATCGGGTCTGAGTGAGATGCTAATAAATCTGTATCATCAGCAAATGTCGCTGTGGTTATCTCTATTAAAATTGGTAAATCGGTAGTGTAAATGGTGAACAGCAGAGGTCCGAGGACACTGCCTTGGGGTATGCCAGCTTCTATTGGAAATGTTGCGGTTATAGCGTCTAAGTATTTAATCAGGAACAGCCTATTAGTTAGATATGATTTTAAGATGGAGTAGTAGGTGTGTAGTAGTAGGATTTTCTTTAGTTTGAACAAAAGTCCTTCATACCTCAATTTGTCGAACGCCTGCTGAATGTCCAGGAATACCGCAGAGCAATATTTTTTCTTTTCTAAATCTTGGCTGATTTTATGAGTTAAACGATAAATTTGCTCTATCATAGAATGTTGCTTCCGAAAACCGAATTGATGATCTGGAATTGTTTTCAAATCCTCTAAGAGTGGAAGGAGTCGTTTCGTTATCATCTTCTCAAATATGATAAAGATATGAAAATGAAAATTCATCGATATATTAACATATAAATTACAAAAATCAGAGAAAAATAAAACATTGATAGAAAAGGGTAAACATGTTATATTTCTTATTTTTCAATCTTTCTTAGTTTTCTCGTTTCCGTAGTTTTTCGATCAAATTTCAATCTAAAGAATGAACAATGATTAAAAACTAAAGAAATAAAAGGGACTGAAAAAGTTTGAAAAACGAAATAAGAGAATAAATAATAATTTGATAAATTGCGAGCGTGCATCTTGTAGTGTACACACGAACTTCTATCTTGCTTCTTTTTTTCTCTGCCAGTCAGCTACCATAATCTCATAAAGAATATAACATTCGACCTTATTTCACCAGGGAAATAATTCTCGCAAACACCGTAGAAATCCCCTGTTGTTTTCATTCGAATCACCGTAGACATGAATCAGCGTATTGTAATGAAAATTTATTTATCCTCGACGCGTCTCATTACACGTGACACGTGATCGATAACCACGTGTAGTTATATCGGATGAATTACCATGGATGTTATGGAAATGAGATGAGAAATACCGAAAGAAAAAAAGGGTAAAAAAGCATTGTACAACATCAAGATTTTTAATGTTTCCGGGATTTTAATCTCGACGCATTGCTGTGCATTATGTTCAGAACACACCTGGTATTTATATTCTCAAAGCGATGATTCTTTTCTTATCGAGAAAAGATTTAATTATATCAAATTGCTCGTATGAAAAGATTTAATTGAAAAGACGATTCTTCTCTAAAAACGTAGAATTCTGTCGGTATACTGAAATTTTGCGAAAAGATTTGCGAAAAAATGTTGTTATACCGAAATTTCGTTTTAAGCTCTGTTAGCATAATATAAAAATTAACATCTAATTTTCGGTTTGAACAGAACACTCGAGGATTTATTGCACTGGAGATTATGCAAGAATATCGAAAGGAGTGATCGTGTACGAAGGACGCGTAGACTCGCAAATTAAAGTTAGGGGACACCGTGTGGACCTCACGGAAGTGGAGAAAGCAGTATCAAAGGCACCTGGTGTCGACGAAGTGGTTGTCCTCTGTTACAAACCCGGTGAATTGTCTCAGGTATCGTTACTAAAATTGTTTTGATATCTCTGATATAATATTATTATATATTATATTATAGATATCCTACGAATAATGCATCGAATAACGATTATACATATAACATAAAACATAGTACATACAATTACAAGATAGTTGTATCAAACATAATAAATAAAATAAATCAAAGGTATAAAATAATGCATAGAATAATATTATATGAAATTACATATACATAAAAAATATTACATACAATCGTTCGTATAACAAATTTTCAGGCACTACTTGCTTTCGTAACTGTTACAAACGATTCGTCCACTTGCAATGTAAAAATTGAAACGTTTCTGCAAGCCAATCTACCGATATACATGTTACCACGAGTCATCATCGTGGATAATATTCCTCTTTTAACAAACGGGAAGACTGATCGCCAAACACTGCTCAAGCAATACGAATCTTCTCATCTCAATAACGGTACTTATATAACATTTAATTTATCTGTTCATTTTATCAAAACATTTGTCACATAAAATAATCAGAATTTCGGTACACATTGCAATGATCAAATTATTATAATCAATTGTAAATTACCTGCTGTTCGAGATTTCCAAGTTCAAGTAAGAATGAACTTGGAAATACGCTTCAAGTGAAATATTTCTCATTGCAAGAAGCAATGTTAAATGTTGCAACATTTAAATAATGTAACATTAATGTAATAAGGATTTCAATTATTTATGTGTAATGTTAAGTATTCTGATAGGAATTATTTTGGTCACGTATGAACCATGGATAACAATTAATGGTTAAATATATATTATAACAAGAAAGATAAGAATTCAGAGTTAATAAAATAAAATAATTAATTATACGAATATTATATATAGAGAATGAGCAATACATGAACTGCGACTACACCGACGTACCTGAAGCAGACTTCGCAAAGGCAAAAGTTCTATTTCCAACGGTGGCGTCTGTAATTGGTGGAGGAAGTCGCGCAAACATTAGGATCGATGCAAATTTCTACGAGATTGGCGGAAACTCCTTGAACTCGATTTACACGGTAACAAAGCTACAAGATCAAGGTTACGAGATAGGAATCACAGAGTTCATTACGGCGAAGAATTTGGGTGAGGTGCTCAACCGAATGAAAACCAGCACGGATGGCGAACCGATTGAAAATGGTCTTAACGAGGAAGAACATATCTTTGAGATGTTGAACGATTCTCATAAAAAGGATGTGACAGAGTACGTAGAATTCACTAAATTTACACTTGAAATCTAATTTGTGAGGAATTTGACGCGAGAGATGAAAGTGAAATAATAGAGATGTGAATTATTTATCATATTTCTGTAGAGACGATCTAAGATTTAGATTTAGTAAAGAGAAAAGTCATGTTTATGCGATGGGAAACTGAGATATAAATAAAATCATTTGTTATATTCATAATGGGGACTTAAATAAAATATGCTTCTTATGGGATGAAATATCAAGATCTAAATAAAATTCCAAAGATAAAAATCATTTGTGACACTTATAGAATGAAAGATATGGCCATGAATAAGTATAGAAATAGTACTGTCATCTAAAATATATAAATTTTATCATAGAGAAAGATAATTTCTTTGTTCCATAGGATTATTACAGAAAGTTTCTACAACAAAGCAGACTTAGAACAGTGGTTAGTGCAAGATATAACAAAGGAAGATTACCGTATAATGATGGAGTTGCTTTGGAAACCATTGGTAGAAAAGAATTTAAGTTTCGCAGTAAAATCGTCACAAGATGGCAGAACGATCGGCGTAGCATTAAACTTCGATCTCTGGGACGAGCCTGAATTAATTCTCGATTCTAAATTAACGATCGTTTTCGAGTTCTTGGAATATCTTGAAGCACCTATTAGAGAAAGGAAATTGCCAAAAGGAACGGGTCAGATTATTCATAATTTCATGATGACAACGAGCAGTGACCTAAATTCAGCTGAAAATGTAATTTTGATGAAAGAGATGGAAGAATATTGTTTACAATTGGCTAAGAGAAAAGAATATGCTGGAATTTTCACCACCAACACCAGTCCACTAACACAGGTATTAATGATACGTTAAATATACAATTAATTTATTAAAAAGGACACTAGCTTATAGTTTAAAATCTTTAACGAAATTGTAACGAAAGAGACATACTTCTATCACACAATTTCTATGCGAATAGAGCATGAAAATTGAATTACACGAAGAACACATTATTGCTAATGTTATATCGAGCATCTCTTAAAGCAACCTGAGAAACTTTCCTTCTAGACCATCTAACTTTTGAACTTTTTTCAAATTCTCGCTAGAAACAACGGTTAACGGAATAACAGGTTTGATTCTAAAATATTATTTTATTATTATTTCATATATTTAAAGCAACGTTTCGGAAATTTTAATCAGATCAATCGAACTTTTAAATTTATTTCAAAATTCTCGTGAAAAGTATCTGTTATCAGAATCACATATCCTCCCTCGGTTTTTCTTTCCAGTTAACTTTTTCCAATAGATTTTAATCACTAATTTTATACTGGATTTTGTCAATAATTTTAAGAATATTAGTTTTATCATTATTTTATTTTATTATAGCAACTCGGTATAGACGTGTTTGGATATGAAACAATGCTGACTTACCAAGTAAACAGGTACATTGCCCCAGACGGTACGAAGCCCTTTGAAAAAGCGCCGGACAGTCAACTGGCAATTTGCTCGTTGAAAATGATCGCTTAATGTACCCTGGAAATCAACCGGAAATATTAGCGTTTCGAATTGCACGAGAGTACGACGCTCGTACCAATGAAGTTAATAAGCATGTCTGTATTTATATCGATATACCCTCAGATATAACATTAAGTATTAATATACTCCAATTGTATAAGCTACTGTATATTTGCTATTCTTTACGAAGTAATTCTGTCTAAAATAGTTTCATTCCTGTGATTGTTTTGTGTTTAGCATATGATTATTATTATTAATTCTTATATAAATTATAGTAATAGAATAGGATTGATACATAATTAAGATATATATACCCGTAATGTTAACTTCTCGCAAAACGTTATTAATATTTTTGTACATAGAGTAGAGTATATATATATATATATATACACATATACCTAATAGATTATTAGGATTAGATACATATATTTTCCGATCGCTCACTGAATTTTCTACATAAAAATCGTAATATGACACAAATTCGAATATTCGAAATAATTATTCAAATGTTATGTTAAGAATATTAGACGCCAAGATATATAGGTTATGTAAATTATGATACGTATGAAATAAGTAAATTACTAAATGATTGAATAAAAATAGTTCCTTTTGATGTTCTTCTCCTAAATCTCCAAAGTCGCTTTAAATATGAAAGTAACATTATAACCACCACAAACATTCACTATTCACTGTAAATCAAATTTCGTTATTAATAAAGAACTTTCCTTTCACTAAGTTAGAAAATTCCAAACTGGCCAATTTAAATTTTTTTAAATGTTTGTATTTTCATATTCTACCGCAAAAGGCAGCACTTGACGGTCTATGCTTGCGTCTTATTAACACACCCCTTTTGTAAAACATAACCTCACGAAACGTCAAACTTGACAAGACCAATTTTTATATAAGTACATAGCATGAACACTTGTATCTAAGTGTAAATAATAATATGACATTAACATCTTTCAATAAAAATTATCGGTTCGAATTAGCATTTATTCGTTTTAACATAGTTTGATGGATTCATCTGTCAACAACGTAATTTCGAAATGGCACCTCTTACGGATTTACTCTCATGTAGCATAATTGAAAAAGATTCCAACGGTGACATATTATGGACCTGGTCTTATCCAATCGTTTCAGAATCTCAAAAAGCAGTTGTTGCAAGAAAATGTAACTTAGAAGTAGAACACAACTCCCCTCAAGTATTTGTATTCTCAAGACACAAATACGATTGGTTCTATATACACTGTAGTGAAGTATTTGATTCGGATAAATTACCAAAAGTAAGTTACATGCTTTTTTTACGGTAACATTACAATAATTATATACGAATATAATAAAAATACTTCAAAGTTATCTTTGGAACAGGTAAAGCAATTTGCATTGGTTTTATTTGCCAAAGACTTTAATCCAAGGAAATATGAGGTTCTTTCAAGAGTCCTCAGCAAAATGTATTGCAAGACTGGCAAACCAACAGAAATACTACAGTTATATCTCTCTGTATTTACAAAAGGATCATGTTCTACTCAAGAAAATGGAACATTTGTTTCTGATAACTTTAATAGCCATTGCTTTACAAACAACACGAATGTCAGAGAAATGATTAAAACATTTGAATTGGAAACGATCTTGATATACACTGCTCTTCTTTTGAAAAAACGGATTGTGGTCTATCATCATAGCTTGGAACAACTTTTAAAATGGATTAGAATATTTCCTGCATTAATGAAGCATCGTAAAGTCACTGATAATTTGTTTCCTTGGGTTGATCTAATCGATGATGAACTGGCAGAACTAAAAGTATGTTGAACAAACTGTATTTCATTCTTTAAAATTATCTTATAACTCTAATAATTAAATATTTTTCAGGGTCTTTCACACTACATTGCTGGCTGTAGAAACAGTTCCATTTCATCAAGAACAGATTTATTTGATCTACTAGTAAATATTCCAGCTAGAGAAATTACAGTTGCATCACATGCAAAAGGTAAAGAAAGATATTTAAAATATCGTTACTTTAATAAACATTATATTAATCCTATTAATTTTTCTAGAAAGCCTAACAATGACAAAAACACATAAAGAAATAGCTCTATTTATGATCCAACTAAGCGAAAATCAATCCTACATAGAAAGCCAAATAATATCCGAGATAAATGACAAAACTCAAGACCTGTTGAATCAGTTGAAATCATTGGCGGTAGTTCAAGGACCTGACGGAAGAAAAATGGTATCAGCGCAAACGCTGAAAGAAAAGAATCTACCGTCAGCAGTAGAAAATTTTCTAATCAACTTGGCTGTAGCTGAAAATTTGTTTTTATTGTAATTTTATATATTTTTGTAAATACGTAACTGTAATATAATCCAATAAATAATTTCCACCACTTAATTTATCTTGATTACGATTTAAAAAATTATTTAAAAGATTCTAATTCTAATGTTCATTAATGTTCATCGTGTAATGGTCATTCAATTCAGGGACAACATTAAAAATAGATCTTCACGACATCTAGTGCCAAATCTACTTACTATTTACGAATAATCGGAATTAATGAAAAAAACAGCAACAAAAAGTTCATAATTTTCACAAGAAAAAATGATAAACTAACTGGAATGCTTTTTGTAATAATTTAATTGTAGATATTGTTTATTTTTAAAGTGTTGAAAAATTTAGTTGAATTGTTTTGACTCGCATATTACAGGAAGCCATTTTTCCGTAGTTTCCGCCTTTCATCCGGTACACGCGGTCGAGGTACGCCGTGATAAACGTCGTATAATTAAAAGAAAATATATCCTAAGTTTTCTACAGAAATTTTTCGAATCCTATGATAGCGTTTAAAATCGACTATATTCTGTGAAACAATGGCGCGATATGGACAAAGACCTGAAAATGCTCTGAAAAGAGCAAATGGTTCGTATAACTTTCGTAACAAGAATGACTATGGCCGATACCTGTTTAATCTGGAGCTGCAAAAATTCTTTCGTTCCGTTCATCCAAAAATTTTGCGATCTATATCATTTTACTTAACCGTATTTTTACAATATTGGTTAATCGCCATAAGTGGCGTTGCCTACTTGTCATATAACATTCAATATGGCTAAAGTCACGTCTCATTTGACTTTTTTAAAATATTAATTTTGCCCAACCATATGCACTTAGAACGGAATAGTTGCGAAAGGTTAGAGTCCTAAATAGAAACTATACTATGATTCCAAATGAAATATAGTATTCTATTCTTTTATATATGTTTGTTGGAATAAAAAGATTTAGTTTATGTTAAATAAAGTTATCTAGTATATGTTTTTTTATGTGAACATGAAAAGCTTTATGTGGTAAATGTTTTTTAAATATGTCTTTTCATGATAGTGACAATGACCTAACTTTGACATTATTGTATCTCTTTATTTGTTCTGTTACATAAACACTAGCTATAAATTATTCTTAGACAGATATTCTTTAATATGGTTATAATGAAAATGTCAATGAATTATTATAAAGCAGTATGATTAATTATTTTTGAAAAAATTTAAAAACATATGTTTCCTTTCTTTTTTTATGACAGAATTCATTGAAGTAGGCAAACCAGCCCGAGCATTAGATACTTTGCAAGAAGTCTTCCGCAATAAAAAATGGACATACAATTGGTCAGAATCGGTATTGGAACCGATAATGTTCAAATACTTGGACTTATGTGTGGAGCTGAAGAAATCGCACATAGCAAAGGAGGGCCTATTTCAATATCGAAATATGTTCCAATCGGTAAATGTTGGAAGTTTAGAAAATGTCATACGTGGATATTTACGTATGGCAGAAGAAAAAACGAATCAAGCGCGGAAACAAAGTCAACAGGCTGTTATAGATATAGATGATCTTGATAACTTAGCAACGCCTGAAAGCATACTGTTGTCAGCTGTCAGTGGCGAAGATGCGCAAGACCGAAGCGATCGCACTATTCTGACGCCATGGGTGAAATTTCTATGGGAATCTTATTGCCAGTGCTTAGAATTATTAAGAACCAATGCTCATGTTGAAACGTTATATCATGATATCGCACGTATGGCCTTCCAGTTTTGTCTTGAATATAATCGTAAGACTGAATTTCGTAAATTGTGCGAAAAACTACGAAAACACTTAGAGGAGATTTGTAAACTACCGGCGCTAGTTTCAAACGTTTCCATGAACAGGGCGGAGACGCAACAGCTGAATTTGGAAACGCGACTGAATCAACTTGATTCTGCAATACAAATGGAGCTGTGGCAAGAAGCATTCAAATCCTCTGAGGATGTACATGGTATGATGAATTTATCTAAGAAACTTCCAGTACCAAAAACCATGGCCAACTATTACCAGAAATTAGCCATGGTTTTCTGGAAGGCAGGTAACTACCTATTCCATGCTGCCGCATTGTTTAAATTGTTGCAACTCTCTCGCGAAATGAAAAAGAATATGTCTTTGGAGGAACAACAGAGAATGGCCAATCGTGTGTTATTGGCCACCCTATCTATTCCACTGCCATCAGCGCACCCTGAATTTGATCGTTTTATAGAAACAGACAAGAGTCCATTAGAGAAAGCTCAGAAACTTGCTACACTTCTAGGACTCACTCAGCCACCAACAAGAGTTTCCTTACTTAAAGACATCGTTCGTTTGAACATCGTTAATTTAGCATCACCACAATTGCAGGAATTGTATTCATGGCTCGAGGTCGAGTTTCATCCTCTGGAGCTATGTAGCCGAGTAGATTCTGTCATTCAAACGCTACAAGCAGACGAAAATAGTCCATTGATTCAGTATGTCCCAGCTTTACAAGATGTAACACTTGTACGTCTAGTTCATCAAATATCCCAGGTTTATCAAACGATACAATTCGCTAGGCTTTTGGAACTCGCCAAATTTACGACAGACTTTCACCTAGAACGTCTGCTGGTGGACTGTGTAAGATACAACGACATGCAGATAAGGATTAGTCACGGAAAGCAGTGTGTGCACTTTGGAGTTGATTTGTCGGAAGCTCAGAGAGAAGATCATCCCGATGGACCCGTGTTACAAGCAATGCCTTCTGAACAGATTCGCTGTCAACTTGTAAATATGGCCACCGTGCTGCATCGAGCGATCAATATTATTAATCCGAATAAGAAGAAGATGGAGCGAGAGAAATTGCGTTCCGCCATGGTAAGCCATTATCATGAAACCAAAATGAAAGAACATCAGAGAATCCTAGGAAGACACAAAATCATAGAAGAAAGGAAAGAATACATTGAACATATTAATACAGTCCGCGAGGAAGAGGAAATGCGAAGACAGGAAGAGCTGCAGAGGCAGCAAATGTTAGCAGAGCAGAAGAGACTCGAACAAGAGAGAGAAGAACGTGAGAGGAAGCGACAACAGAGTGAGATCCAACAGATCAAGGATAGACATTTGAAGGAGAAGATGCAACAGATATCTCAAACTAGTCATGGTCAAAAGGTACTGAAGAAATTGGATGAGGATGAAATCAAGAAGCTAGATGCAGAACAGATTGCGGCTCGAGAAGCAGAAGAATTACAGAAAGAACGTAGGGAGATGCAGCAGAAATTGAAGTCACAGGAGAAGAAAATAGATTACCTGGAACGTGCTAAACGTTTAGAGGAAATACCACTACTAGAGAAAGCAGTTGAAGAAAAAATGGAATTAGCCAAGCAACGCTGGGAACAACAGGAAGCTGAACGAATTGCTGCAGCCATTGAGGAGAGACAGCAGGCTGTTGCTACTCGTGAACGTATGGCGAGGATGAAGGAGGATCATGACATTTTCTTAGCGAAAATTTTAGCCGAGCGTAAGAGTATTTATTTAGAGAAGTTGAAAGAATTTGAGAGAGTATTGAACGAGGAGAGAGTTAGTAGATTGCTGAAACGTAAGATGGAGCGTAAGGCTGAAAGAAAAGCGAAATGGGAGAAGGAACGAGCTGAAGCTATTGAGAGAAGACGTCTGGAGGAATTGCGTATTAAACAGGAGGAAGAGAAACGACGTTTGGAGGAGGAAAGAGCTAAGAGAGAGGAGGAAGAGAGATTGAGACGCGCAGAGGAAGAAGCGAGGGAAGCTGAACGTCTAGCTAAGATTGAAAAACAGGCAGAGATTACTAGGGCTAGAGAAGCTGAAATAGAACGAAAATTAGAAGAGGAGAGACAAAGGGACAAGGAAATAACCAGATGGAGAGGCGGTGGAGAACGTCATCGTGTACCAGAAAGGCCAGGTGCATTTCTCTACACTTCATTGTTCAAACATGCTTTAAGGATTACATGATTATATGATATTATCTACATTTTATTTGATTACAGTCGAAATGTCATGGCGTCGTCCTGTTGATGCAAAAGATGACAGTATGAAGGAAGAATCCACTCGCTGGAAAAGACGGGACGCGAGAGAGGGGCAAGATAATAAATGGCGAAGGGATGACGATAAAACGAAGAAAGATACCATCGAGAGATGGAGAAAAGACGATTACGATAAGGATGATACAAGGGATCGGATAGATAAAGATCGTGGAATGGATGGACGTCCAGTAAGTATAAAATAATTGTATAAAAACTTGATCGAATCGTAAATAAAACATACTTTCAACTTACTTAACTATATTTTACAGATGCGTGACATTCCACGTGATCCGTTATCCGATGGACCTCGTAATCGTGGCAGAATGCCTGATCGTCGTGGAGGTGGCGGCGGCGGCGGCGGTGGTGGCGGTGGTGGAACGCGTAGTCAAAATTGGCGCGACAAAAGCGATACAATACAAAATTCGCCTCGAGACTTTCCAAGACGTGATGAAAAGTGACTATATTTTCATTAATTCAAAAATTAATTTTACAAATTTTAATTTTGAAATTGGTATGCTATTAAATATTTTTAAATTAATAGGCGAGATGATACTAAAGATGAAAGACTTCCACCAAAACACGATGAGAGAAGACGACCGCCTGAAGACGATGGATGGTCACAGGTGAGCCGGCGTTAGTAGATGGCAGAGGTTAAAAGTCTCAAAACATTAACGAAATTCTCTTGTATCCTAACTGTTACATCAATTTTTTTATAAAACCGGTATACATGGAGTGACACGTTTTCCTTGGAAAAAGACGAAAGAAATAACGAATCGTGTGATTTTAACCCTTTGCGGGCCGCTCAGAGCCAGCATCGCTGTGGACGAGAGGTATTTGCACACACAGTTGAGAAAATATACACGTTGAACATTTGCGTTAATCATTGTTGAGGATTGTATTATTTTCATCAATATTTAGTTCATCATCAGTATCACTATTGCTAGAAATATTAAAACGACAAAAATAATGTTCGTCATCACTACTATCACTATCGAAAATGTTCTTTCTGGAACTTTTAGGCATCGTGTATAAGGTATTATAAATAATATATAAAAAGCTTTCTGATTCATCTGGTAATGCCATTGAAAGATTGAAATTCATTCTGATTCGACCATCATTCTGCATATAATTTTCTTTCATCAAAAACATAATACTGTTTAGTTTACTATACCTATGCATAAATATGCATAAGATTATCGCTCAGAAGAATAAACGTCCACTTCAAAATAACTGTCCGGAACTGTGAACAGATTCGGGCGGCTATTTGCCGATACTCGTCCGCAAAGGGTTAAAAGATCTACGTAAAGTAATCTTCGGCGCTCATCCGAAGCAACGATATTTAGCATTATATAATAATGCAACAAATTGGAGACATAAAACACGAGGACAGACCTCTTTATTGTGGTATAAATGAAGATCTACGCATCTTATCTGTATTGTCTTTTTAATTGTTTTATTACATTTATGAAATAGTTAATTAAGATACTACGTAATAAATAAATCACTACAGAGTATCAAACTCCGTTTCTATTTACAACCTATGAAACTTAATGAACAGAATATTCATGAAATCTTGAGTTAAGTTGACTTTTTTTGTCGCTGCCGACAAACGTACAGATAGAAAACATGAACACACTATTTATTATCTATTTTCTGTTTCATTTACCTAAACGGCAAGAAATATATATACTACCCTTCTTATAATTCTAATTGTTAATCATACTGTACGCAAGAAAAGGGCTAGAAGTTTCTAAAAAAGGGGGAAGATTGATTTAAGCATTAATAAATGCGCGTATAAAACTAGATATTTCAAACGCAAGGAAGATTAGAAAAAACAGCGAAGATATTTAGAGGAGACGTCGACCGACGTGATTCAACGATGATAGCCGAAATATACTATTATTATAATAAAACAAATCGCGATGCACTGTCGCATAGGTATACGTATATATTTATATCTGATATTTCTCGAAATTGTTACACGAAAATATAGATATAGTTCATCATGTATAGTATACACTTTGTCACACGCGTACTGTGTAAAATGTTCAAAATGTTTCGAATCACGCAATATTACGGTGCAAGCTCATAACTCCGTGTAGAAACGATCAATTACATGGCCTGGTTTCCACTCTCGATAATTTCAGCGGTCTGAAAAGCTCGCGGTCATATTTTTTTAAATAAAAGCGTTCAGCCGGAAACTACATTCTGATCAGATCGTTACAAAAATCGTGTTTCCACCTTTGTACTCGGTCTAGTGAAATTTTAGTTTGGATTTCGCGTGATGAAATTCGCGTTTCATTTATTCTTAAATGTTTCAACAAATTCATGATCCGAATATCGGACAATAATTGTATTATATAAATCGAAGGTTTTTTTTTTTAAGATTCTTCAAATTTCACACTGAAGCTTTAACACGATTTAAGTGGTAATGCCGTTAACGTGCTTGCTCTTCCTTTTTTTTTTTTTTTTTTTTTTTTTTTACATTACGATGCTAAGTATGCTAACAAACATCTAGGAACTTGTCTTTTCTCGAATAGCAGAAATATCGTAGCCAGCTCTCTGCTTAATCGACTCCTGTTGCCTCGACACACGCTAACAAATATGAGCAGCACTCTGTGTAATTTTTGTAATGGATCTCTTCTGTCTTTGAGTCCTCGTCTCAAGAGCCTTGGGATTCAATACAGCATTATTGCCGCGGCGGTCTTTTCCTCCAGTGCGGGAATTGTCTCCAGGCGTTCGATTTTGTCTCGTCCTGAGCCCCAGCCTACCAATGCTATGCTGATTAAATGCACCACACCAGCACAAACAACCAGCCTGAAAGAAGAGCAATGGAATGAGAAAATTCAGAGGTTAAATTTCAATCTAAATAATTTTCTGTATTTCATTTTTTCTGCGCTTTGACTGTTGTAATTTAACAGTGATTAAAAGAAGGAAAGTTACATTAGATATAACTACATATCTAACATCAGTTAAATTCTCAAGGACACTTTCCTTAACGCATTAATACATGCAGAAATAATAAGTAGATCGTAGATCTTTATGCAAATTTATATTTTTTATGAATACAATTTAAAAAATGCCACTCAGATAAAGTATTCTGTATATATTATTGATTATATATTGTGTAAATTTTTGCACATTTAAATGTTTCATAAATGCATAAACATTTGCAGTCTGACAATAATCATATCTCTTTTCTTAATCCTTAGAATGATAAAAGTAAAATAATTTGAACGTTTAAAAGATAAAATACTTTACACTACAAATTATAAATTAACTTAAATTGAATAGTATTCCACAAAGCTGCAAGTTTCACGCTTCGCATTCACTGCTCGTTATTTGAAAAGGCTGGACTTTTACTGGAAATCGAAAAACATTCACAATATCGAATGGCACGCATAAAACTTGCAAACAACTATGAAAATGCGAGATCATCGATGAGGCTTGACCGAGGATTTCTATTGTGAATGCAACCATGCTATCGAGCAGAAGAATGAAAAGTCTCTTACCAAAATGAATAACCAAGCTCGGCAGAACCTTCGCTGGTCCACATATTATCAATGTCCTCCTTTGGAAGCACGTTGAAGTATAGCTTCGTGTAATACTGCGCCAGCCAAGTGCTCGTACTCGCCATGCACATTAGTACTGAATCAAATATCAATTAGCTTAATATCTCAAACTTTACGTATTATAATTATAATTGATCTAATGAATTTTAATCAATTTTCAAATTGCAATTGCGTTAATATCTTGAATTTTTTATAATACTGTGATGTACTGATAAGATAAATTTTATTTAATTTTTGAAAACGATTGTTTCTTTTCTATTTGAACTTTGAAGTAATTTATTTGTATTAAGTATTTGAAATCAGATACTTTCATCGACGTACGTGTTAAGATATTTATAAAATATACTCCAGGATCAGAAAGGATCTTAGATCTAGGAGAAGTGGCTGTGTTCAAAACGGCGAGTAAAGCAGCCAGGCCAGCGGTGACAAGTGCAGCCGAGGTTGTTGTTAGAGTGCTGATCCACAGTCCCCAGGACATCACTGTCGGATCTTGTTTGATCATTTGAGGCACTGAAACGAAACAAACGATTATTTTTATGCGATAACTTTAATAATAGCGTTTCAACGTTCTTAGTGGCAGCAGTAAAAAATCAACGATGCGGGCCTCGTTATCTCGCAGCATTTATATTTCAGTCATTTGCATTTAAATACTGCAATATTTTCTATATTATCAAATTATAATTAAAAATAACACGCAAAAAGTCTGTAGACTAAAAAAAGAGTGTTTAATCTCCCTAGAAAAAGAGAAATAATTAAATTGCAAATAGTTAATAAAATTGAGCCGATCAAATTAGAGCAAAGTATGTTAAAAACCAAACTAATCTACAAATCAATTATTATAATTGCTATAATAAACTCTTATCATTAATCAACGTTTCATTAGCATATTATTAATGTACGGGATCCATTATTATCGATGAAAAAGTCTCCATGCATTTCAGAGTTCAATTTTTCTCAGCAAACCGAATCCCACTTTGGATTGACGTGCAAACTAAAAGTATCGTGGTACGTAATGAATAATTAAGCGTGCAGTAAATACTCTTGCTTTGACTAATTCAAGTTATATTGCATCGCAAATAACGGACTATTTAATTAGCCGCGGGCGGGGTTCTCAGTGAATCGCCAAGTTAACAACTTGCGTCCACGAAAGGACATCCGAGGAATTTCTCAAGAGCTGCACCCTTCCTTGTGTTCGACGTTTACTCCAAGCACTCAGTTCCAGCACACAAAACGACTATATTTTACCTTAATAAAGAATAAATTCTTCACTTACAGTAGTTTGCCTTAATTTTGTTCAGCCACAAGAAAAAGGATTTTGTAGGTATGTAGGTGAAAAGAATCATTCAAATAAATATCTTCTCTCTAAAACAATCTAATCTAATAATAATAAGTGGAATATTGAAGTAATTTTTGGTAACGTTTGGTTGCTTGGGGGCTAAATCCGTAATTATTAAAATACTCTTTGTTCAACCATACCATTAATCCATTAAATATAATGAATTCGATTTGGAATCATGAAAAGAAATTTGTACTATTCATAATGGAGGATTCCTTTTAATTCAAGAAATATATTGAATATTATATTATTAATATATTTCATATTTCAAAAATATATTTTTTATACCTATAAAAAATCAACATCCATAGAAGATCGATTAAAATATGTAAATTATATAATTTCAAGGGAAGAAATTGAAAGTTGATAAATCTGAGTACCAATATTGTAGAACACACCGAAAAAGAGAAGTGTACAGAGATTATTATGACCAGACGAAAGGAAGAAAATATATAATCTAGGACTTTCAGTGTCTTTAAAAGAACAGATCTTAGAACAACTCTAAAAAAGGAATTTATAAAGATAATTATAACTAGATGAAATGCGATCCAGGACTTTCGTTGGCCATGAAAGTTTTCCAGGAAAAAGGGTTTTAATATTCCTCGTGGTCAGCATCCGGGGAACAGTCGATGATACGACGTAGCCCGAGCACGTGAAAGTCGACCACGAGGCTCGGTCGTGGATTTTTGCACACTCAGAAACCAGTTTCTGCTCCTATTGTTACAACCGTCGCGGCTACTCTCGCGCACGGAATCTTTCCCTCGGGCCGCATTTCTTTATTCAACCGCTTCTTTTGCGCGTGGGTGTCGCAAAACTTTTTACCGCTGATGAAATCTCCATCGGGAACGAATTAAAACCGTGTCAGACAGTTCGAGACTCTTACGGCTGTCTGTTCTACTGTTAAGTAATTTAAATAACCGCTGACACCAAATCATTAATCATGCAGCGACAAGAAGGAATTTTTTCTCCTTGCGTTCTTCTTTTTCATTTTGAAGAATTTTTATTTGATAAATGGATAAAATGTGTTCTTCATTTTATCTTCCTATATCATCCGACAAATTTTTAAAAAATTTTTTAAAAATTAGAGAATCGACATAGAGTAAAAGATCATTTAATACTACATTGGAACTAATAACTAATATATATAATAACTGAAACTAATGGAACTAATACGTTATCAATATAACGTAGACGTTAATAAATTATTGATATAAAATAGAAATGAATAGATAGATTATTTAACATTAGAATTACCAATCTATATCGTATACTGAAATATATATTAAAATGAAAGTTATTAATATGTTTTAAGAAGCACTCTACGCTTTCAAATATTCTAGTATTAAAAGAAAAATCGTTACCGATTTAAAATTCCTCCGTTTTAAGGAATCTACTTTACATCAAATTCTTCATTCTATTTCCAAGTACAAGATTCCAGCAATTAACATCTCGTGAATCCCTCCACCAATAAAGAACTTACGGTTCACAAGAAGGTTAGAATTCAGATGAAAAATTTATTACCTACGATTGACGAAAAGAAAGAAGGAGATAAATACCATTCAAAAAATAATAAATGCCATTGGCCTTTGTCATTAAGCGCACGTTCGACGAATGATCAAAGAGAATATGCTAGTCGCGTGCATCGGCGCGATTAATTCTTTTCTTGATTATCAATGAACTATATAGTCGAAGAGGAACGGAGAGGGAATTAATAAATAATTACGCCAATTTCATTGCGTCACGCATACCAATGGCTACCCCGTTGCAGGTACAATAAAACGAAGAGGCTGTTATTGACCTCACGTTTCAGGCTAAATAGTAACTATACATGATGGTTGATCGTGCACGCCACGCGACTATCGCTACATACATGATCGAACCGGTACGCGTTCATCGTGTGTCCCTTTGGGACCATTTCGTGGCTCTATGAAAGAGAAACGTTTCTCATGACGCGTGCCAACAATGTCATTGTTCTTATCGGGGGAGAGACGGCTGAACCTGATTCCACGCTGGCTCGATCTATATAACTGCTTTCACACGCATATACGCGGAATTGGGCAGTAACGTTGAAGTATTATTCAGATTAGTCAAGTCATTTGAAGATTCGGATTATTCAAGTTGAGGATTTGAAGATTTATGTCATTCATGTTACTCGAAGATTCAGATTAGATCGGGAGAAAGAACCGTTTTCGATCTATGGTTCCTTCGAGACTTTCGTCACTTTTAATGGGCGGAATACGTTCCAACAAACAAAAATTTAATCTTGGATTTTTCATGGTCATGGCTGCATTTGCATCAACGTTTTCTTACGAACCTCTCTCGATCTGGAAATGAGTAGAATCACGTTACGGTTCTCGTTACTCTTATATTTCTTACACATTGTATATATCTCTTTGAATATTGCATACAATCTTTTGTATATAATGTAAAGATAGATCCGAGGTTTCATATAAAAAGTAGACGTCACTATTTTGAATGAGAAATTGTCCACAATGTACAGTTTCAACAGGAGATTGTTATTCGATACGTAGTTGGTCATTACTAAATCGTAATACGAGAAGGTGATAAAGAAAATATTGCCCCTGTGAAGAGAGAATCATCCGTAATAAGAATTGCAATGTGGTTGATACTCTACACTTAGCTGCCACTGGGTCAAATTGCTTGGCCATGAGAGTGCAATTACCGTTCTGCTACGTTCTCCGATTTCCATAGATATGTACTGTGTACATTGAACATCAAACTTATCGGTCATCGTAATACAAAGCATTTCTAGAACCTTCACATCGTAAAAGTATTACAAATTATTTATAATCAAAAGCATTAAACGAAAGTTAACTACAAATGATCTGTGATCAAAAATATTAAACAAAATTATCCTGTTAAAAAATTCCAGTATTCTATACGTATAACAATTCAGTAGATGAAATATATCAAGATGCTCTGGATATTTTTCAAGGATATCCTTCAGTCTTCATTAGCTGCTTTACAGATCAGACTTCTTCGAAGATCGAGACCAGAATATCAAGTTCTTGTTACACGGTGAAAATTTTGTGAACGAACAGAAACTGGGCAAAAGAGGATACTGCACTTCCAGATCGAGAATGCAATATGAAATGGTTGCTGGGAGCAACGAATATGTCGAGACGGGCGGGAAATGCTACGAGGAAATTGGATCTGTAGATTGAGCGTCCAATACGAAACTTGTAGAAAAAAAGATAATGAAAATTTCAGATATAGATGTAACTAGATAAAAAAAAAAATCACCATACCTTTATATTATCTGATGTTGCAGAACAATGGCTACCACCAGAACTATTTTTTGATTACTGTAATCAGGTTAAATTTGAAAGGAAATTTACATTCACTATTTTTCTTCAGCTGACTAATTTTAGATCTTGTTTATCTAATTCAAGTTTCTATTAAAATACCTTACTCCCTTTAGACCCCTAACCTCTACGTCAAACTTTCTAACCTAAAATGCAAATATACAATATGTACGTTGCTTTATAAATCGCAATATAAAAATACATATTTAGAAAGCCTAAAATACAAATAGGTATAGCTTTACATAAAAAATAAGTAAGCCACTATCTACCATCTAATAGGAACCAATTTAGGCCATAAACAGGCAAAGTAACGAGGATATACCATTTCGCCGGTACTGGGCAGGTTTTTGCGTCCGGTCTGCCGCGAAAATTATGCCGAGACCAAAGTGCGTGAGACGAACCGTTATACACGGTGAGCCCGTAAAATTGTTATTCAAATGTTTCAGCTGGCGGACAGTGTACCCCATGGATTACGTGAATATACCGGCTGAGTCCACGTTGAGGGTAAGATGCTAGGGGGGAACGGATGTTTTCGCTCGAGTGCCCGACCGGCATTGTACCGCCGCTTATGGCACGATAACAGTTTCCTTCGGTAATAACGATTTCAGTATCAGGATGACAAGACACGCGAGCATTATGAACACTCTCGTCACTCGAATTCGGCCGTGAAGCTAGGAAAAAATCATGGATAGATAACGAATCAAAAATTCTTCGCATTTCCAGCATTTTTCTCATATGTATGTATAGATAGATATTCTTGTATGTATATGTACATGAATATGGATGTAACACATTTGTTATTATAGTAAACTGTGTCAAAATGTGTACCACAGTTTATGTTTAGCTAGTTTTTGCATCTTTTTTGTTTGTTAATAAATATTTGAAATTTCATGTCAGATTTATTACAATCAATATTGGCTTGTTCGTATATATATACAACTTTTTAAAATGCTACAATCTCTCTCTCTCTTTCTCTCTCTCAGCATTCAAAGTATAAGTTGACCCAACACATATTTATTTATGGTAAAAATATTAAAAATGAATGTCCAAAAAGGAGTCTAGACAGACTGACCCATTTCATTCTATAAATCCTAATACTTCAGAATTTATGTTCAATTGGAAGGACAGGTAACGTTAAAATAATCTGAATAATCTCCATCCATTGAGTCTGCAGAAGAAATATCAATAGAAACATATTAATTAATTTGCTTTGTTCAATATGTAACTTGTAAACTCCTACTTCATTACCACTTATAGATAAAAATAGGCTGTCCTGCATACTATATCTAAATTTAAGTAGTCGAGAAATTCACTTGTGAATTATATTTAACCGTTAGCAAATTACTATCGCTGTATGTACATGCTATTATCGTTTCTGGTGAACGGCTCATTTTCTAAGGAGTACATCAGATTTTGATTCCACCAGCTCGACCAATGTGTATAACCTGGAATAATATCCAGTGGACGAGTTATCGTCGCGGAGAACCGCATGGAGGGAGATTCTCCGGTGCTTCAAGTACCCAATGTGATACTGGGACCATAAATTATGCCGGATAGTTGGCCAGACCAGGAGAATCTCATTCGGCATAACTGTACCTGCACGCGATTTCTCTGGGAGATGGTGAACGGCAGAGTCGCGCGTATCTCCCATAAATCTACTATTTGATAATCAGCGTGCTCGGATTAGTTTCGTTCGACCGTGTTACACGATCGAGGCTCCGATTCGTTAACGCGTTCATTGACAATGACGGTCATCGATGACCCACGTTACTAAATTTTTTAGAATGCACTGTCACCCGAATTTTATATACTTCTCACTTTTCAGTCGCAACAGATTAAAATATATTATACGCCATAACATTTAACTTTTGCAAATTTTATTTTAATTACAAAATACTATCTAACAATAAGTTGTTCACATTACTGAACATTCTTTAATTCATATATGTAATTTATTTTAACCATTTTAAAAAATGTAGTAAATATGTTACCGATGACCATCGTAGCAGACAACATAGATTTCATGGACTACAAGATCTTCGATAATGCGAACGATTTAGCTTATCAGAGAAAAAGCACAAATACAACATTTTGCAAAAATTAAATGTTATGTGTACATTTCAATCTATTCTATAAGTCTATTGAGCTATCCATGATTTCTAAACATGACTCGAATGCAGGATTTTTTGATCTTCTTAGTACATATCTATTCTATCTGTTTTATCAATAGGATAAAGACACAAGGATGACAGCTGCAGGATATAAATTACGTAAAAAATTTTCCAATCTTCTCGGGGCAATTATCTGAAACGTTTTAGAGAGGTGGTTAAGTAATAAAGTCATACCGACCGAGGTAAGATAAAGATAAGTACATGGATAAATATATACTGCTGCAATCACAATTGATTATCGATTGATGTCATTGTACGTATCACACAGATAATAAAGACAGACTGTCGTGCTTGGTTATTCTTTCGAAGATAAGATCACCCTCCTTGCGTCGAATGAAAGTTATGTAAAACGCGTTGTTGGTGAGAAACTCGTCAGAAACTCAGATTAGCCAACGGTGAACAGATTGAATAATTTAACAGATCAGTGTCCGTGTCCAGTACACGGTCGTGTTGAAAAACTACGTGGTCAGTGTTTTAAATCATAAACTTCATCGTAAATTGAATTGTGCAAATAGCACCGATGTTTCCTGGCAATCTTTGTGGCAAGCAATCACGTACACCCAATACGAGCTCGCATTCTAGATGCTTGAAAAACCCTTCGGTTATTCGATTACGAAAAAACAAGCGAAAATCATAGGGGAAACGTATGATAGCCGGTTTTGTTGATTTTTTTCAATTTGTTACCCAGTGGATAAAAGAAAGTATTTTAATGTAAGAAAAAGAAAATGGTATGGAACAGATGTTATGAGCTACACTTTTTGTCTCTCAGAGTGAAGCAATTCTAAAATTCCATACACTGTTGACTAGTTCTATATTACTTAAATTACTCTTTAATTCAATTTACAGATGAAATATGGGTGCTCATGCTATATGTTTGTAATTGATTGATATTTATAATTTCAAACATATTAATATATATTCCTAGATTTTAAATACTGATGTATAATTTATATATTGATAATTCAATATTTACTTAAATTATCTAGCATTATTCTACATACAGATACATAACTTTTTAAATATTCAGGAAGATGGCAAAAACATATATACATAGTCTGAAAATCAAATGAAGGGATAGTTTTAACAAGACGTAGAATTAGTCGACGATATATTGGATTTTGAAATTGTTCTTCCATAAAAGGCAGGATATTTTCTTCACCTTCGACTTCCAAGAACGAAATGCATGAAACATTTTGTAGAACGACGATATTGAAAGCTATTAAGATAATTATTAATACCAAAACGCAGCTATCCATTAGTGGAACGCAACTGTAAATGGTTTAATGATTACAGAAACCGTAGAGTACATAATAGCCTCTGTACCTGGAAGCTTCGGTTTAAAGTACAATGTATGAAAGACTGCAGAAACCACTAAATGCACGGAAAGGAGTTCAAGCGTTTAATTACCACTCGGTAATGCATTTGCTGTCGTATAAGCAACATAATAGCTATATGCTCGGTAGAGCAAATATAACACGTTGTGAGAAAAAAAAAAAATCGAAGATACGTAGTAGGAAGAGAAAACGATGGTATCCTTGAATGGAGAGTGTTAACAGTTCAGGGATGAAGGTAAAATCCGATCCATTAACCGTGACGCTTTATCTAACAGAAAGTGGTTCCGATGGTTAGAAGCCATGTGGTGGTTGTTGGCTAAAGTCGAATAGTTTAATGAAGCTGACCACCTTCATAGCCGCAAAGTATTTCCCAGAGACTTGTTGCGTTTAATTTTAGAGTAATTATTTTTATAGAATAATAATATATAAACGTATATACTCCTGTCATTTCACTAAAAATTTTAATCATACAAATTTTCATTGCCTATCTGTCTCAATAAGGCTATACTGAAATATTTTACTAGTAACTATCACATTAATTTTCCATATATGTAATCAAAAGACTCTTAGTGGCTCTTTAGACAACATCACAAATGTTCCTCCATTTATAGTACGTATTTATATTTTTATAGAATTTTTTCATTAAAGCTATGTAGTAATACTCTACTAATAATTATAACACAGATTTTTCCTACACTTGTAGACATAATTTACCTCTCTCTCATATGAACGTGACGGTTGCCATTCAAAGAAGATTGGATGACTATTCTGAGGCGTTGATTAGTAATAAGATCCAATTCAATTAAAAACTCCAAAATTAAATACTTTAAGCCTAAATTATCACGGTACCCAATAGCCCAATGATACCTGCCAGTTAACAGTTAGATATCAAAGAGTATCCTAATACTTATAACTATATGTATAGTCGATGTACATCATTCAAGAACTACTGGAAGAACTTACCAGAGATATGATATGTCCTCCAGCCATAAGCGACGTTTAGTTCCTTCTTTCCTTGAAGAAGGCCGAAGTGAACTCTGCCAGCACTTTCTTGAGGATTTGGAGTTCTTAAGGGTCGCGCCTCGACCCAATGTTGCGTCACCAGAGCGGCACAAACCAGCCCACCGCCCAGTAACGACAGGAAGAACGTAGCAAAGATCGTGCCCCTTCGGAACATCGACGTCATCCTTGGATCACGGGGCAAGCCAGTCTTCGGATAGTTTGAGATCACTGGACAGAGGAGGAACGAAAGAAGTGGCAAGTCATACCGGATGCGCGGCTCGCATTCCTTTCATTCTGAGAGCGGCCAGCCCATGAAACTTCAATGAAGTTTATATACTGTGACAGGAAACAAGTTTGTGTACGGTGCATTCCGTCGTGTAATTAAACTCCGGCACATGAAGCTTCGTACATGATAAGTATGCGTTGTGTTAGCTATAAAATCATTGTAGTTCAACGGAGGTGAAATAAACGAGATTTATAAGAGGAAAGTATAGAAGTATTTGGAAATAAATTTCGATGATAGAGCGTAAAAGAAATTACAAGATCGATATACACAGGGTCCGATTGAATAAGATGTAAAATCGGACACATCGTGATTCCTTGTGTAAAAATAAGGGAAAGATATAGAATAAAACTTTTTCATTTTCGACTTAGTCTTCGAGAAAATCGAGTTTGAAAATTAGATAGGATTACGTAATCGACAGATGGTCATTGCGCGTGAAAAAATAAGTCAAAAATGCGGAATAAAATCTTTAAAGCTTCATTTTCAAGAGAATAAAGTTTGAACATGTTTAGTTAAAAATCGGTGTAGTACATGCGTGTGATAAATTTTCAATTCTTTTTTCTCGAAAACGAAGCGTCTTGTGAACAAATTTTACTCTGTATCTTTTTCTTATTTTTACATTCACATTGTTTTCGCTTTCACGTGTTATTCGACCGGACCCTGCGTCTACTCGGATATATTTATAGTCGACTTTGGACGATACTTCTCTATAACACAAATTTCAAAACTGTTATCGATTTTTTAAAGTGCTTGGTGCTCCCAAAATTTTCACTAGCATCTAGAACCACTGATACTCTTGAAATCCTCTCGAAACCTCAGACCCTTTAGAACATACTCAATTACCCTATACTACTGGAATCTTTGAAACCCTCTGAAATCTCAACTACCACTAGAAAGTTTCGAAGCTGCAGCGCACTCGAAACTTCAAAATATCCCAAAGTCTCCGATCTGGAATGCCGTATATGTATTTCAAATCTTTGATCGATCTTTAAATGATTTTTATAACATTCTCAATTTCTTCATTTTCTTCAAAACTCTTCAAATCTTTGAGATCCTCTGAAATCTCAAATATCGCGGAAAGCTTTTGAACCTTCTGGATTTCTCCTCACTGCTAAGGTCTTCGAAACTGTCTGAAATTACAGATCTCAGTGAAAAACTTAGAACCTGCAACACGCATGAAAGCCTCTAGAGTTATCTCTACTCATCAAAGCGAATAAAAGAGTCTTAACTCCTTACGTTCTCGTGTGCTTTATATCGTAACATAAACCTAGGAGGTGCGTGGAAAAATGTTGTCCTATTCGCTGTCTCTGCTAACTCCTAACTAGTTAGTGCGTACAACTTGTTTCCTTTTGCGAGTAAACGCGAGAACCATTCGGAGACAGCGCATATTTCTCGTCCAAATACGATGTTCTCTATGTTCGTAGGTTGATTGGAATGACGCCTTATATTTGGACAATGTTCCTTTCTCTGGTGGCGGTTTCTCTTTTCGGCAAAAGCAGCGTGTTGACGCTTTAATCGTGGACAAGACGGTCGACGCGTGGGTATCGGTAGTCTACTTGACGACAGCAACTATTTAAATTATGCCACAGAAACTATGCCGCTTTCGCAACAATTATCCGGTCTGCTAGAAAAATACTGCTGGTGTGAAAGCGCCTAGACCAAATATTATGCTACTTTTCCAGAAACCTTTTTCATCCGTCCGATGAATTACTGTTTTATCGGAATTCTTAGAGCGATAGGATTGTACGAAGCAGATGAAAAGTGTTTGGATAAAGAATATAGAGAGTGAAGTCGAATTTCAGAAACATATAGTACTCATCAAAGCGAACAGTATAGAATAAATAGGATACATTATTCTTTTGATAATACAAATTTATAGAATGCTTATCTAACGATATTTAATCTGCACGCTATTCTAAAGGGAAAAGGATGAAAGGAAGCAAGGCCAGCGAATAACAAGCAACCTATCAAACATCGAATTCACACAGCGTATCCGACAGCTTATTAAACGACAACATCAACGTAGCAATTATTTTAATTCTCCAATTATTTCGAGCATTAAATTTCATCCTTCTCTTGCTTTCCTTTCGTTCAGCAGCTCGCTCATTTTGTCAAGACATTCTCAAAATGGTTTTGTGAAACATAAATTGATCATTTCAACGGCTTTTGTCATATTTAAAAAGATAATATATCCAAAGCTTAGCACATTGTAAACAGGTCAAGCTGAACTCGATTACTGTAAATTGAATAAAAATTTTGTATTTTACATACGATATTTAATATAAATATATCGAAATAGAGATGTTATTAAACTTTGAATTGCGAGAATATAAAAGCAGAAATTTTATATTCGTAAGCAAATTATGAACAGCTTTAGAATTTAATCTATCGAGTTACACGATAAAACACGATACAATATTCAATTAAATCGAACAACGAAATGTTAACGCGCGTGTATTTCAAACACGAATCAGTTGAAACGTGCTTTTCAGGAAAAGCGGAAATCTATCTGGAAACGTCGCAAAAGTGACTTGTATTAAACACATCGTTCTAGCAAAAAACATGTACCTTAAATTTTACCAAAGTGAGGAGAAAACGAAGAATCGCTCTCTTGGTCTATACGTCTTAGGATAGAACAGAATTATTTTAAGTTGTGACATACGATATGCAGTGAGAGTCAAAGATTCAACATACACCTTGAAGGCACAAAATTTATTCAAAAATTTGTATTATAAATAAAATTTTATAAGTTAAAAACACACGTATGTGGCACACATGAATTGAAAGTGGATTGACAGAAAGGATGTAAAACAAATTAATAGTAAAAAAGGTCATACGTAAACCAATACTACACGAACATCATTTTTCTACGGTGTATCGTTCACTTTTGACTCTCACTATCGATTGTCTAAATGTCACCTACAATGTACATATTTAGATGAAGAAAAATACGATAAATGATGATAAATACCTTGCCCCTGGCTCTCGACAAAGTGCACCTGGCTGAGGCTTCTCGAGAACTCGCCCTGCTTGACCTTCTGCGAGAAGTCGCCGTTGCCGAGCCTCTTGGAAAACTTGACGCGACAGTTGCTCCGAGGTTTGCCTGGCCTCAGCAGCGACGATGGCCTCGGTCTCTTGGCGAACGTGTACGGGATAGTATAGGGCTGTGCTACGTAAAAGTAAATCGGCCGATAGTCTTCATGGAGATGAGACTGCACGAACCCGCCGTTCGTCGGATAGCTGTTGTACACGCTCGGTGCTCCGTTGCTATAAGCGTACGAGCCCGTGTAGTGGATACCGTAGTGGTTCGCCGTGTTTCGTGACTTCCTTTCCACCGTTTTGAAAAAAAGTGTCCCTTTCGTCGGACACTGTCCTTAACTTAATAAAACTCCTCGACAAGTGTCAATATACCTGCTGCACAATTCAATTCCTCTATCCAGTATACGGTTGATTAAGTACTAATGAAATAGTTTATTATATTTCGTCTACTAATCGACTACAGGACAGGATCCTTACTTTATTAAAATTGTTCGACGAGTTCTGTAGGGTTGTTGCTCAACTGAATTTCTCTATTGACTATCGTACTAAATTAATGAAATACCGTCTTATACTTCGCTTACTATTCAGCTGCTGTTAGTTCTGTTGTTAAAGAAAGAACTTCGATGGACAGAATTTTAATATTATTAAAATTGTTTGACAATCGTGGCTAGATTTGCTTCTCAATTCAATTTTGCTGTTTGATAATTAATAAGCTACTGTCTTATATTCCGTTTACTACTTATCTATTACTAGTCTTGTTACTAGACACAGTCCTTTCCTTTTCCTCTCTTTTTCTAAATTATACAAGGACAGCACCGTAACAGCTAGTTTTTCTATAATTCCTCACAAGATCGAAGTCGAATTTAGTAGCGTTTCTTTCTAGCTCTTCGTGACTTTTCTCTCGCCACAGTTGTTAACCTTTTGATGAACCGCGTAACAAGTGTCTGAATGATTGATCGCTTTCTTGGTTCCTTCAAACGTTCCTCAAGATCGAGATTACTTTTCTTTTGAGCAAAGAGGTATTCGATGGTCTATCAATAAAAATTTTAGGTGGATCCGTTTCGTCGGATGAAGGAAACTGGAGCTGGTTATTCTTTCAGCAGTCGAAGAAAGAGGAGTAAGAAAGAGAAAGAGAGAGAGAAAGAGGGAGAGGGAGAGGGATAAAAAGGAACCCTTCTGGCGCCCGAACGGAAATTCCTTTCCGGCGATTCTTTATCAAGGGACGTGATTCAAGCCAGCAATTGAATTTTTCACTGGGACCGTCCGTTCCGTGTGCAGGAGAGATTGTTTTCCCGTAAGATCCTCTGCTCCACGCTGCGGGTATTCCAAATGAGAAAGTCGTCCCCTCCCCGCTTCTTTCCGGCTTAATTGTCAATTAAGTGTGCTCGCATATATGTGTCTGAAAGTTTCCAACCCTCTGACCACCGTCAGTTTCCAGTTAACTTAGAAACGTTGTAATTTGCATGTAAGAGTGAAGCGTGGCGTTGTCGTTGTTTTCCCGCGTATGTTTCCCTCCCAGCTGCTTTGAATAGTAAAGGGAGATCCTTCTAAAGTTAACGGTCCCTTAGTATCCTCTTTTTTCATGAATATTCTCGCGCTGCTTTTCATGTCATATCCTTGAATCCTTCACTCTCCTCCCTCGATCCCCTTTCTTTTTCCTTTTCTTTCCTCTATCTTTCTATCTTTTAACGACCACTTAGCTACACGAAGCGTTCTTTACCAAGCACGAGGTTAAAATCCCAAAGAGCTATTAAGATTCTCTTTTCGAATTAAAATTTGAACGTGCCCGTTACGACAACGCGAAGCTTCCGGCGCATAGTAATCGCATTAATTGGACCACGTTCGTTCCGGTGAAAATCGTAAAAAGCTTAACGAACGCCTCCTCTCTTTCTCTCTCTCTCTCTTTCTCTCTTTCTCTCTCCGTTTATCCGATACACTTCTTGCATCAGAGAGGTGCCACGAGTGGCAATAAGTATAGACTCGGCGATAAGCTAAGGACTATGCCGGAATTAGAAGAGAGGGGGAAATACTCCGAGACTCTGGACTCTGGTCGTTTCTTCGATCTTGTAATAAACTGCAGAATCTGCGACGGATGATCAGCACATGTACGGAGTCTGAAATTGTGTCAAGCCATATATCGTGTTTCACCTTTTGGACCGAATTATTTCTTTCTATTCTCTTTTTGTTTCTTTCGTTTTTTCTCTTTTTTTTTTTTTACCGCAAGTTATTGTGCAGAATGTCAAGCGATTTTGTATCCACGATGCTTCGGAATTCTTCTCGAATACCGCTCGGAGTCCAGATTTCTCGACGGCGACGACGTGCAGCGTGATCTTTTCTTCCTCTCACCGTTTCACGTTGTGTCAACTGTAAACAATGCGGTTCTACGTAAGTCGCGCGCTCGAAAACAACATGTATATATAGATATATACACATACAATGGAGACGGACAAAAGAGAGATTTTTCCCTGCAAATTCTTTCATCTTGAATCTTAAGTATATCTAAATTAGAATCTTGCATTTAAGTCCTTTATGATTAAAAATTTCGTATATACATTTTTTTTCTATTGTATTGCAATATTGTTCCTTTTTTTTGTAAACTAAAAGTTTTAAACAGAAATTTTTCCTTCCAAATCCCTTTATCTTAAATCTTTAATAAAACTAACAATAAGTTAGGATTCTTTAAATTTAAATTGCTTTGCATGTATCTTTTTATTGTACTCTGGTCTTGTTCCTCTTTTTACGACCTAAAAGAGAAGATAATTAGAACAGAGAATTTTGCTGCATGAACTCTTCCGTGTTGTATAATTTACCAACTTCCATGTCATCTTATTCTTTAAATATTTTTGTTTCCGCTTTCCCTCTTAAATATTGAATCGCACATCCCTGTTTCATTCTGTAACTTATCTTATCCTGACCTAGCTTAACATTTACATTCCAAACCTCCTAAAAGTCCTAAAACTCCTGAAATTTTCTCCAGTCAAAGATTTCTTCTGCCAGAACTTAGTGTCGACCTCTGTACATAATGCTACAAAATGAAATTCTATATGCCCTATAGTCAAATAATGAATTTCGTTAAATAGCGTAATTCACCTATTACAGTATAATAATTCTTTCACCAAAAGTTCCAATCAATTCCTCAGCAGTAAATCCGCGAAAAAAAAGCAAAGTTTCAACAAACAAACACGCGATCCATTTCCAATGTCCAAGCATTGCTTAATCATGTCGCGTTTTGCCCACTCTCTTCATCCTCTCAGTTATTTTTCAATGTTCTCAAAATGAGTTTACGTTGGCATTCATGAACAACGCCGTCGGGTAACGCTCTTGACGTAACTGGAGCAGCAGTTGCACGAACGTAATATATTGCATTCACACGTCCGCGCATCGTTTTTTACAAATTGTTTAAGGGTTCCTCCATTACCGTCCGTTCCTGTCCCGCCAAAATTATATACGTATAGTGGTCGGACTCGGAGAGAGAATTGTTCCAATTAATTCGTGCAGAATCGTGCGCGATCGTCAACAAAAAACCGGTAGTGATTCGTTCAAGGCCGAACGCACACGAGTGATGCGATATCGAATTGCGTTGTTCGTTATTTGCAGGCGAATCATTAGTAGACGAGATATAAGATAAATCTGACATCTTGTGAGATTTCGTGTCACGTGTTCTGACATACTGATCGTGGAAAAAATTAGAGGTTTCGTTGTGCCATCTACCATTTAGAGCGACAAGCTCTACCTATAAAATAGAGTAGAGCATACGATTATCCTAAATTTAAATTCACATTCAAATTTTCGGATGCAGATTCGAATTTAACTATCAAGAATACAATTATCAAAATAGTAGAAAAATTCCAAGCGAAGTAATCATAAGGAATTTTTAATATTCTAATATTTTTTTAACAAAAGATGTGTGAAAAACTTTTTAACTGTTTTATGTTATTTCTATCGCAAAAAATTTCCCTCTTAAGCCTGTCAAACACGTAATCTGAGACGGCAGCGACTTTCCTTTCGAAATTCATATCATCTCTGTATTTGTGAGATAACACTAATGCAGCATAAACCTTTCTCTTTTTAACTTTTTTTTAAATAAAAATTACGAATCTTTAAAGCAGAAAATCTTTAATGATCAAACTAAAAAATTCATAGTCTATCGACATATAAATCATAACAATATCATATTGATTGCCTGTACGAGACTAAACAACGAAAAACGCAGATAAATTTGTGAAGAATCCGTGAATAACCAAACGGTGTTTTCACAGCTGTAAAGGAAAACAAGTTACGTCGTAACTGGTCTCGATGATCGTTGACTACGGTGATTTTCGTAATCGGAACCTTGACGCGACATCGCTGACATTAATATGTACCTGTTATGTTAATGAAAAACGATAACGACCCGCAGAATCTATCTTAAGAGCGGGTAATAGGAGATATATTAACAAGGATAAATGAATACTTCGATGGACGTTTTCCTTTTCATCGACGGGAAAACGTAATTACGTGACGATTAATGCATCCTTCTAGTATGTCTTCCTTCCATTATATAACAAATAAAATAAATAAATTCATAGGAAATTTGAAGATGCAAAAATGCATAGAATAGAACACACGCTACATACATACAGTATCTAAAACAAAGCACTTGTCATAATACTCGGTACGTCAAATAAATCTTTGCTTACTACTTTGCTAGTTTTCATAAAAATATAAATTTTCATAAATATCCTTAATGTGACCTCGGTCATAAGATATTTAGGATTGCAATTATTAAATGCATCTAGCGCTTCTGTATACATAGTAATAATTTGCATAAGCATTAATGTCACAGAATATGGCATAAATGTCATTTGCGGTTTGCAAGAACACGAGTAATAAACTCCTTAACAGACATATGCCCCCCTGAAATCTAGTGTGGGTCTACTCGCGCGTCGCCAATCGGTCTTTAAACGCACTAATTGGACAATACGTCGGTACATCGCTGGAGAGACTTCAGATGATTAACCACGTGACCGAGAAGATGAAACAATCGGAATTAATCTCCGTTATTGAAAGACCAGTCAGGTTTAATGGATGCCCTTAGTTTCTGTCGCGGGCAGAAATATGGAAGAACCAAGCGTACAAAGAGAAAATAGACGGAGCGGACGAAGGGATCGCGGATATGAGAGGAAAATAGCGAACTTTGGGAGAAAAAGGGAGAGAAAGGGACGATCAGAGAAAAGCTGACAGGAAAGAAGAGCGAAAAGTGGCAAAAAAGCGAGAGAACAAAGGGAATGCGGATGGAACGGAGAGAAAAGAAGCAGAAATTGGTAAAAGTAATATAAGAGTAAAGAAAAATGCAAGAATGTGTGCGACTGAATGTGGAGAAGCGGGATGATGAGGTCGACTGAATGCCGTTAGACCGTGTCGTTGATGCAGCTACATGACTACGTATACATAGCCTCGTGTGAAATATCATCGCTCGTAGGAAAGGAACAAACGAAAAACAGAGAAAAATAGAAAAAGACTTAACAAAGAGAGAGTCGCCGACGATCCGAATCTGTCTGGTCGTGACAGTCTTGCATGAGATGGAACGGATCAGAGTGTAATTCTATTGTGACAATGCACAGCGCTGCTTCGTATTGAGACATTGTTTTCGATCGTTTCTTCGCAAACATAAAAATAAAAAAGGAAAAGAAAGAGATAAAATGTACAAGTTGGAGACGAAATGGTTAAAGAAAAACACCGCCTCGATATTTTCATTCTACTTTCTCTCGTTCCTTTTTTAACACTTTCATTAACCGAACAGCACCAGAGTGTATATAGACACTTTAGAGAGGAATAAATGGCAGATGTTCTTCTCGCACATACCTTAACCGTGTTTATAGACAAAATAATCAGAGCAAAGGAGAAAGTGCAGAGATTGCGTTCTGACAGATATACAATTGTAACGATCAAAAAAAAAATTTTCAAAAAATCATAATAGCTATAGTAAATTAGAATAAATCATAGGAATTATTAAGCATAAATACGCTACATTAAAAATGTAGATAGAATATAATATCAAAATAGTACAAAAAAATGAAATATCTTTTAATTATCGTTCGTCGAATTTCACGCGCACGTAATTGCGTGTCCGTACGGTATTTTCTCAGTAACCCGTTCTTTCTGCCAGAAGAATTTCTCTTTTTACTGACGTACACATCGAACAGGGTTCGAGATAGCTATCTTCGGTATGTCTTTCTGAACGTAACGCGATTCTATCTCGCGCACGATATCTTGGAATTTTTTTCCTCTCCAACAGATTGACTCGTCGTTACAACCGGTCCGGTTCGCGGATTTTTCTTCCCGCCTGACGTAACTCTTTCGACATATACCGGCCATTTGCTTCGGGGCATCGGACAAAGATGCATCGTGGTCCACCGTAGTCCGCGAAACTAGGACACGTAACCATCCCCCCCACCATCTCCAACAACCGGCCAGTGTTTCTTGTCCTGTTCACTAGCGACTCGCGTAACATGACTTTGTACGTAGATAATGAAATTACGGTCATCGACTGATTCACATGACAATCCATTTATTTTTATTCTTAATTTATAGGCACGTTTGAAAAATATCTATAATTGAGGCTAGTTCTTCTCAAGTAGCTTACGTAAAATTTACATGTATAAATTAGCATAAATATATTGTAGAGGAAGGATGCTTAAGGAAGTTTCAGTACTTATACTTTATCCTCGAGCGATAAACACATGTTTTCTTGATTATACAGCGTAAAATACTTCATGGTAGCATTTTATCCAAAATGTTAATCCTTAATTCGATCGAATGAAAATAGACGAATAATACGTGGCTTAAGGTTTCTCTTATCGTGATTCAATGAGATCCGTTTGACTAGACTGGAGGACAACCATCTTGTTAGGATAAAAAAAGAGGAGAGAGGGGAACGATGAGAGAAAGGTAGTTGCGAGTATGTATGTGTAGTATATGTAATTTCTGTACGGTTCTTCGAGATATAATTCCATTACGAAATTCTTCTCACGAGATACTTGTATCCCACATAACATAACTTTAATTCTAGTATAATTAATTTCTTCTTTTTTCACGAGATCAGGTGAATGAAATTTAATCAACATGGTAGAATTTACTGGCAGTTTCGATCGAATTTCGTCGAGTCAAACGCAGCGGTTTCATCACACCTCAAATTGCTCGACGTTTGAATCTGCGTTACGATGCAACAATGACCTCATGAATAATTTAACACGCGCCATTGTCTCATCGGTATGTACTAATAACATCACGTCAGTTGTGTAGCGTATCTGACACTGATTCACTCCGTGAATGCGTTCTTTCTTTATTTTCCACTCGTTCACCCGTGGCGCGTAGTTTTTAAAAATTGTTAAACCCGGATACGCGTGATTTTTATCGATATCAACGCAATGCAACATTCGCCGTTTCTATGCAACTGCAATTTCACATTACGTCGAAAATTAAAACGAATCTGCATACGTGATTAACAAAAGTTTTCTCCTTTTTCGGCATGGTAATAAAAGTTAACGAAATTTTCGCGGGATGTTATACAAAAATGGAATTACTCTTGCTAATATAAAAAAGTTACGTTATTCGCAAAAATTATACATATTTTTAACCAACTCCGTTATTCTGAAAACTGAAATCACAGTTCCTATTAGTGGTTCAATGAACTTCCGTTTCGTACCACAAATTGAGATCAGATGAAACTTGAAAAATTTAAGCCTGAATTCAAATTTTCTGTTCGTGAACAGAAATTTGAATACTTTTCATTTCGTAAAATATGCAAAATAAATATGAGTAAGAAAATAAAAAAATAATTGTTAGTAAATATACTAACAATTGACCGCTATAAAAAGATCGATTGAAGAAAAAAAATGAAGAAGTACAAAATTTTGCCTGCATTGCTTTGGCATCGTTTGTGTCCCGTTCCGCTTCTCTCCCACGCTGTAAAGGTCCTCTTGTTTCACAATTCAAACTTGAACCAGATAACCTTCAGCATCCACCGATAAAGGACCGATTTCCGATCGTTTAAATCGTATCTCTGGCACAACACTTTTTCGTCACTATATTAGCACAATTTAGTCGTAACAATTAGAAGAGTAACCGCTTCGGGACGCATACACACGTTCTACAGCGTCTCTTGAACTGAATTTCTGACTGAGGCCCTGAGTCTTTATGCCCATCTGGCTCTGGCAGGTGTTACAGACTACAGGTGGCACCACTGCTCGATCAATTATCTTACCTATATCGGTCCCTTCTACGGTTAATATGAAGTGGGACCCACATGCGCCACTTTTGTAAAAAGTTTCGTAAAAAAATGTACAAAAGCATTTCTTGATTCAATAAGGAAAAATGCTTTTTAAACTTGATTTGATAAGAGCACTAATAATTATTACTAAACTGTAAATTTTTATACATTTATGAGAAATTTGAAAATATAAAGATGCAAATAATCTATGTAATACATGGAAATATATAAAATAATTGAAGCGGATCTTGAATTAGATTTTATTTCTTCAATTTATATGAGTTTGCATAATTAATTCTAATTAGATTAATAGATGTGTAGATCTTTATAAATCTATTTACGAACAATGTACACGATAATGTATATCACATATACATAGTTAAAAATCCCTCCTCCGCCTTACTGGACTTAACAAATACTAAAAACATCGGCGTTCCCCCGCGAACTATAAATCTGAAATTTTTTATTTCATAAGTGGTTGCGTTTTTAATTTCCTGTATTTTAATTCATAAACTTACCGATCGTGCTGCAATATTTTCCCTAGAGACTGATACACGTTCACTTTATGCAGAGAACATTTATCTTTATCCTCGAAATAAACATTTATATTTTCAGGAGTATAACGTCTGTGTGAGTCCCACTCAGGTGGATCATTAAGCAGCTGTTCTAATTGTTCTATCAACCTGAATAAGTAAATTTATTATATGTGAAATAACTTTTAATTTTTTGTATAACGAGAGATTCTTATATGATATAAAAGCATACAATGTATCCTCGTGAAAATTTTGTATGAAATCTGTCTGTTTTGTTTCAGGATATAAAATCAGAACCGGCCAAATGAGTTTATTTTGTGCATCCAAATGAACACTACATTCTGCCATTTGTGGAATTTGAGGTTCTACGTCTTTTAAATTTGGATTTATTTTCCCTTCGATCGATTCTAAATTAACACCTTTCCCTTTTATTATATTTAGTAATTCTTCTTCTTCTTTATTTAATTTCTTTTCTAATTTATCTTGTTTTCTTTTATCTCTTTTCAGACGTTCCTATAAATATTCAAATACAAGTTGTACATAATAAATACTTTCTCAAGTTTATATGCACTAAAGTATGGATATTCTTACTCCTTCAACTATTGCTTGTGATTTTAAATATAATATTATCTTGTCAGTAGGAGATTTATCAAGTAATTGATCACAAAAGTCAATACACTGTTCGTAATCTTTTATATGAAAACAACAAGTGGCAGCTCTATTCAAAACTTTTATGTAATTTGGTTTTAATCTCAAAGCAAGCTTGCAGTCATTTATGCTCGATCTGTAATTTATATAAAAGACAATTTTCATAAAACTAGAACAAGATTGTAATATTAAAGTATGTGTGATATCAAATATACCTATAATTTTTTAACATAAAATGTGCAGCAGCTCTATTATTATAAAGCTGAGCCATTAAATCAATATCTTTGCATTTAGTTCTTATTCCTTCTGTGTAACTCAGAATACTTAATCTATAATTTTTATACTTGAAATTGAAATTTCCATCTTCCTTATAATTATTTGCAAGCTCTATAAAACACATGCAAATGTAATACTACGAATATCTATATAAACATTTATATTGTTAAATTAACTGTTAACCCTGTAATCTCAATAATGTTGGAAATATATAATTTAATTACAAAAATAAATAAAAATAGAGTCTAGATGAGTGAAAAACATACTATTATCGAAACAACAATCGCTTTAATAGGTTTAAATTTCCTGAACAGTCTTGTTGTTTCTACAAAAATAACAAAATGTTACTATCTTCCTTTGAAATAGTTAAGACAAATACCGAACAAGAATATAGTACCCTGTTATCATATCTCCAAGGTTAAATTAGAAGGTTGTAAGACTAAATAAGAATAAATTAATTCAAACCCTCAGGTGTATTCTCATCCTCTCCATATTTGAGCTGTTGTAAACCTTCCATCAATGGAGAAAGTTCTTCTCCAGGTTCCGGTGTCTTTTTCATGAAAAATGGATGTTTTTCCATTTCCTTTTCCCACTGATCTTCTGGCCATCCTTCAGTATAGCTCTTCTTTTCCAAATTACTAATATATTCATCGAGTTCAGCGTCTAATTTTGAAGCAAGCTTTAGTCTTTCGCTATTAGTCCATACTTTACTTCCTTCTTTACTTGTTCCTTCCATTGTTTAACGATTATTTATATTAACTTTTTACTTAGTGGCAATAAGAAAGAGTACACAACCATAAATATCAATGAAACAGTTGTGATACAAAATTATTCAACAACGACACCAAATTAAACTCCAAATAGTACGAATTTAATCGAGAATAAAAATAAAACAGATTTAACCTTGCAAATCACAACCTCCAAAATTTCACGTGTTTATGTATCACTTCTTAATGTCATAACATTATCGACCGAGTAGATTCTCCAATTCTGCCCCAATGATGGCGCTAGTAGTATTCTTATAACTACTATTTTAAAAAGGCTTATAACATTAACACCTTCCTCTTTTTAACATTTCTCATATTAAATATTTTATACAACCTCAAAGCATATATAAGAAGCTTACTGGTAAAAAATTTTAAAACAGTAATATTCGTTTAAAGGTTATAATTTCAACTAATACATTTAACAACATGATTACTTTAAAGCTTTTCGCTCTTAAAGAAGAGACTCTAAAATACTTGAAAAATATAACCAACGAAACATCTGAAAGTTTTTTTAATTACATAAAAACAATCGTTCTCGTTTAACGCTTCCAATTTCCTTCAAAAAGAACAGTAAACAATGCAACGGCATCGTTGTTGAAGATTCATCGGTGAAAATACGATTCTTAGTTTCGAATTGGTTTGATACGCAGTGGAAAAAGGAAGAGAGGGGCGGGTAATCCTACAATAAAATCTGTATTGAAAGTTAGGGATGAGAAAATCCAGAGGAGATACGTCGATCGGGTAGGTAGGGGTGGTTAAGGTTCGGACGTTTACGCAAACATTCGGGTTTTGGCCCCTTTGTGTTCGGCTAGGCAAGATGGCGCTCGGTGAAAGCTGGTCCACGATTGGTCGATGAGACCGCACCGCGAATCTCCCGAGAACAGTCGCTTCCACGGCCTCGGAGCGGGCGAGTTGTTGGTCCCTTTGGAAAAAAGCAAAACACGCTCTCTCGTTGCGGCGGCGAGTGTAATGGCCACCGTGGGCCTAGGATAGCAAGAGAGGTGAGGCGGTTCGCGAATTCTTTTATTGAAACGCTGGCTAATCAATGAACGACTTATCAGCTCGGTCAACAGTCAGTGCATATAATAATACGTGTGTGCCGAACTGCCGCTCTTTCGTCTCGATCGGTGGCTTCTGTCCGGTGAAGAGTGCGTGTACATCAAGTAGTGCATCAGTGTACTTAATGTGTGCCAGCCATTGTCGAGCGTGCATCATAGTGCCGGTCACCTAATAATCGTCGACCACTACTGGATAATATTGCTTGTTCGTCTTGTCTGTTGGATTCTACCCTTCTGGCACGCGACGTAGCATCGGTGAGTACTACGGCATAGTTAAATGAAACCGTATCACACGATGTCGACGACCGTGCGTATATGTGTGTCGAGGTGGCTTAGCGTTAGAACTAAAGTATCTACGACTAACGTATGAAATTTATAATAAAGAAATCAGATTGAAAGATACGTTGAAAAATACATAGTACGGGAAACCAAGAAACCTTTATCCGTGTACTTTACAAAAAGTAACTGAAAATCCAAATCAAATTTGTCTTGCTACAAATCTATCAGATTTGCGTGAAAGATTAAGAATTAATCATTTTGATTAATCTATTAGTATTAAGATTCACAATGAGTGTATGTGTACATTGTGGTCGTTTTGTTCCCTCAAACAAGAGATTCTTGTCTATCGATACTTTCGCCTAAGACTAGACGCACCCTTAACTCTCAGTCTCTCTCACTGAATAAAAACAATCTTCTCACCAGTTGTCATCACCACCATTCAATGATTTACGTTCGAAAAACTCGTACTCGTCCATAGATCGTAAAGTTGTGTTTCTGTTATCCCATCGTTCGCACATGTACGGTCTATACTTCCCATGGGGGAAAAGTCCATTTATTGTCATATGCAAGTAGTAATGAGAGTATGCGCGTTGCGAAGCACGATCAATTTCGGAAGATCTACCATCACGCTGCAAAAGATGTCGCACCACCCTTCCCGTTCTAGTTTATTGTTGCTAAATATTTTTGAGCGTTCTTTCGCGTACCAACTCATAGGGTGTAACCTCCTTCTTCTCTCGTACCTGATTGCTGCAAACGTTCTGCCCGCATGAACGATATTAGATGCTAAGCTATCTATCTCAATTCGAATCAAATTACTCTATATAGTACAAACGCGTGTAATGTTAATGCTACTGTTTCTCTCCCATGGTACACTCATTTATAGCGTCGCTAATAACCTTGTACATGACATTAAACAACAAATGAAGAGAAAAGAGGTGTCCGTGGATACATCTTCGTCTGATTCGTCGCGTATTAAGGTCACTGTTACCTTTTATCCTTTCTGTGTTAAATCGATGCAGCATATACCTACGAGAATCACTCATGCATACATTTATAAAAGCAAATATACTTATTAAACGTCGTGTAAGTTAAATATAAGAGGCAACATCGATGTCATTACTTTGGTTATTCGTTTTCGAAGGTGCGTTTCTCCGTCGTTTTTCAATGGTTACCACGGATGGGCGTATTCTTTTGCAAACAAGCGTACTCGACGATAATCCCATTTGCCCGGAAAGCATAAACGCGTCCCGGTAACCGTGAATGACCCGTTTCGCGGCTTTAATAGGGATCATTCGGGATATCGCGAAATAATGTATGTATCGCGATGGTAACAGGTGCCCCCCTCCATCGCTCTTTTCCGCCCTTTTTGCAAAGAAAAGCACGTGCCTGGCGCTCAGAATCGGCGTATTCGCGCATACGCTATTATTAAAACTGCCACTTATAATTCATCAATGCAACAATCATATTGTGCTTTTACCTTTTTCCGTCTTTCATTACTTCGCTTTTATAGCGTAATACATATTTCAAAATGAAGCATTTTTGTAATTCTAACTTTATTCTAACATACGTATATGTTCTTCGAGATAAATTTTGCGAAGGCTGTTATTGTTCTTTTAACACTAATGAGATCCCTCACGTAAATCAGGCTACGTATTACGTTTAAAAAATATAATCCAACCTACTTTTATCAAATTTAAATGTATGCGTTATTTATTATTGAAAGAAGGATCTGTTTTGAAAGTGGCAAATCTTAGATCATTAATGAAATGACTCGACTGTTACAATACACTTATTATCAATTGTAGCCGTATGTCATTAGTTTTCAAAATTGAGCGTTTCAAAAAGAAAATCTTGTAAGGAAACCTTCCGTACCAAGTTTTTTGCTTCTTTTTACATCAAAATCACTTTGACTTTTACTTTCAATTGTAGCATTTAACTACCGTTTTCGATTGCGCTTGTATGTATATTTCGCTGTGTAATACGCGGCAGCGGCCCTCGTAATACCGACGGTAGAATTTTTGCACGTGTCGCTGACAAAACGCGTATCGTCGCCGCAGTCGGGGGTAGAGTTTTTCGATCATACGAATTATCGATTTCGAGCCGTGCAAGAGTGCTGGTAATTTTTTACGGGATGGTTTTTTAATTAAATTTCGTCATCGTACGCATCTTTTCTATACGTTTAACTCCGTTATGATATTCTATTGGGGAAAAATATTACTTTTTGTGGGTTGGTAAATGATAAAACGTTGAAGATAGTTTGATGTTGATGCCGTCGATGTATTATTGGAAAGCACGTTCTCGTACCGACGAAACTTTTGTGAATGTCAAAAGTGAAACCACGTAAAACACGAAAATAAACTCTTCAATGGCAACACGTATTTATACGCTAACTGTAAATCAATTTTAACTACGGATACTCTCAACAGAAATAACACGATTTCTGTACAGTGTAAAGTTCAAAAGGTTAGTCCGAGAATCGAATTTGCTCCGTGAAAAGTGACAACGTCCAGCTTCGTCTGTTGTTCCTCCCCTCCTAGAGGTTATTTACAGATAAATTTCGATTATATCGATAGCAACAGAATTTTTCTCGACGAACAACATTGCGTTGAATAAAACTATTTAAAGTAAAACATTTACAGTCGATTTAAACTTCAAATACAGAGAAAGTAATATCATGTCGAAAAATCAAAAGTCAGACGAAAAATTCATGTATATTCAAAATTAGCATTTTGCGATGAAAATACGGAAAATATTATATTAGGATAATTCGAATAAATAATATCTCAGGTCGAGAGATCTCTCGTAAATATTAATTAAAACTGGCTGATGAAAAGACTACCAGCTATCGATCAGTTTATACGAAGTACATACATACATACATACTTTGCGTCGAGGATGATGAGGCTGTGCTCGAAATGACGCTTGGAATACTTTCGACGAGAGATCCACTCGTGAAATACTTTTTGACGTTGATTGCGCGTACCCTGTGTGTACTGGCGGTGTTAAATCGCGTTCAAGATCCGCCCGACTCGAACCTTCTTTTCTCGAATTCTATCGCACGCTTCCCCCTCCGCCCCGGTGAGTCTTCGGTTAATCTGCCGTGATTTATGCATAAGTGCGATTAAAGCCGAAGCCCCTATTGATACGAGTAATAAATCCGGCGATAGAGATTAGCCCTGGTCACTAATAGTTGAGATTTCTCAACGGGTAGCTTTGTGGTCAAGCGTTCGTTGTTAAGTCTAGGACTGTTTAGCGTGTATATAGATGCGCCCACGGTGTCTCTAAATCACGTGGCCCGTAATAACGTATTACTCGAAGTAGCGCTTAATCCCGGGATGATTTGTGAAGTTTACTTATCGGCCATTTTAATACTTTAATAGCTAACCTGTCACCTTGTAATTTAGTAGGTTCTATAAAAAGTTTCGGGAAATGAACAATAATATTATCACACCGATATACATTCGATAGTATTATACATATATTCTTGATGTGTTAGATCGATGTGGGTAAAATGTCGATGAATGAAATTTGAATTTGGTGAGCCATCAAATTTTACTATACGTCAATTATTAACTAAAGAAGTTAAAGATTAAGAAGAAGGAAATTGTTATCAATTATGTGTATTGTATTTGTATATTGTTGAAATATTATGAAATTGGATATTATGGTTTACGTTATATATAACTAATGTATCGATATGTTACAAGTTATATGTTAAAAAATGACATTTCATGTGAACCACCTTTCTAACGATATCAATTTAGTCATGACACTAAAAAGCATAACCTATCGGTCTCTACTGTCAAGCGTGTTTATTTAATTTACTAAGTAGTCTCGCAAATAAAGAAATATCAAAGCGTCTTAAATTATACCAAGTGTCAAAAAGATTAAAAATTATTTGAATGTTAAGGAATGCCATATATGAGGATATAAAGACTCCAGCTAAAGTACGTTTCACCGAAACAACAGGTGTACAAACAACCGTCCTAGCAGCAGGCGGGCGCATCACTACTACGATTCTGAATATTAACTTCTCTCTCCTTCGAATCGTATATCGAGATAATAACAACGATTGACCGGTGGCCGGTTGTTCGTTACGGTGTCGTAAATGTCACGCGTGACGATAAAAGTTTCTGACGAAACGCATTATACCCATTACCATCAGACCATTGACTGAAAGGAGTCATTGGGAGCATTTCGATCGCCGCTTAGCAGTTCGCGGTCGATAAACATACTGGCAGCGGTTAAAGGACAGCTCTCAATAATCATAGAAAAAAAAGTATAAATAGAGAGAGGGTTCGACGTAAAAGAAGTTCGTTACTCCGCCACGTTTCTCGTGTAGCAGGAGGCGCGCCTGTTGTGTATATGCGTGGGGGCGAGTTAGGGGCAGCACCCACCGTTTAACTCGTTGAAATCTGACGATGTTTAATGAGACGTCAAGAATTTGATGCGAGTTTCGAAAGCACGGTTGCATAGTACGGAAGAAGAGAGAGGCCAAGCGCACACCGCGGGGCGGTCTTTATAAAGACGGCCTTTATATTTGACCGGTCGGAAATTCAGTGAGCATGTGGCAACGTCGGATATCCCTCTCTGTATTTCTTTCTTTCTCGGGCCAAAGCTCGATTCGTTGGCCACGCATCTTTTTCCAGCAGCGCAGGGCCGCCGGCCGGCCATCGGGCCCCCATCGCGTTCTATACCCGTACCAGAAAGTTTCTTCTACCTTTACCACGCCACCACCTTACACCCCATCCACTATACTCTTTTATTTTATTATTCGACCCGACCTCCAACGAGTTAGGCTGTTGCCTTCGCCTCTACACAGAACCCTTTGCCTCTCACTCTTTTCTCCGACTTTTGCTTACTCTGTTTCTATCTCTCTCTCTCGTTCAACCATAGCCTCGTCTTCCTCCCACCGCCTCTACCTTTCTCTTCGAAGCGATTCGCTTCGCGACTAACGAAGAAACTGGAATCTCGTTGTATGGATACGAAGAACGTTCTTCTTCCTTTCGCTCTTTCTCGTGTCTCCGCGTCTTTATCCAACATTGGCTAGTCCTCCCTCGCCTCCCCCTTTCATGCTCCGCGTACGATTAGTTTGCTCGAACTTGTACGGGCCAACGAGCGTTTCTCTACCATTTTCTATATGTATCATGGACGCGTTATCGATGCAGCCGGCGAGAGGCGCGCGTATTAAAACTTGACGAGACTCGCCAGGAATCCAGGAAGAGGCGCTGTGAAGCAGCTAGCGGCGGACAGTGGGGGGGAAAAGGAAATCGTATATAGCCGACTATACCGAGGGAAACTTTTCATAATGTTGGATGCTGGATCCGTTTAGAAATTTTTCAATCGTGCCCTCGGTATCGTGAACTTTGCATTCCTCGCGTCCTTCGCGGTTATTCCACGCAACCGGATTATGTGGAATAATATTGACTCGCATCAAGTATCCCTTTACGTTCTTACATTTTTATACGAATATTTGGTATTACGCCGCGCAGGTTATATATTTCTTATCCGATGCCACGATATTACAGGTACTATTTCTCTCTTTCTATCTGCTTTTTCCCGTCCGGTCCGTTTAGTTCTCACGATAACGCGCCTTTGCTACGAGCCACAGGACTCATAGGTCCGTGCGTTATCAACCGCGGGTGATAACGCGTGTACATTTGTATTTATTTTGGCGTGAACTTTTATGTAATCACAGTTTTTTTTCAAGTTTCATTAAATTACAACGAAATATATTACAGTTTCATATCGCATCACATATATAAAGGATTTTATAGTACACAACAAAACTACTTAATCTTTTGATCTTGTAATTAACTCTGTCTTTTTCGTAACTTTCATCAGTTTATTACATAAAAAAGATAAAAATACATACGGATAGGTGAAATTCGCATTGAAATTAATAACATAGACGGCTCTTCCGTGTTTAGCATCGTGTGAATTGCAACATTCTCAATAGATTCCGCGAATACCTAGCGCTCGTGTATAAGTTAATCCGTTTTTATAGGCTCATCATCATATTTCTCTTTTGCCCTTTCGTTCAGCATCGAACAACGCAACATGTTGACCGAATTTAAATGTAAACGGGCGCGCACCTCTCTGACAGTTTTCGCGAAATATTTTCAAGTTTCCCTCCCCGCCTTCCCCCGGTTCCGGCATTATTTCGCGCAAAGAATCGCGTTAATTCGTAAACCGCAATGCAGTAGCTTGGCGTAATTGAAACCACTGTGTGTACCGATGTAACTACTAATGGTAACGGAAAGTCATCGGAAATATATTTTTATCGACCGAGCGGAGAAAATCATGGGCCGACCATGGGCCAGAGAGCTTATTCCGAAATCAATCACGTTCACGCGCGATTGTTTTACCTAATACAACACACGGGGTACGTGACTGCCGTGAAACTGGCTGGCTTGTTGCCATGTTTTCTCGCACGGAAACGCTCGCGATCGGTTAAATGTTAATTAACATCCTGACCTTTAACCGATCGTTCATGTATACCTGCGGATAATCGCTGATTTCTAACCGTCTATATATCTGGCATTAATATTTTAACGCGCTTTCCTGCTCCTAGACTCGCTTACCGAGATATTTGAACACCTATTACAGAGAACTTTTATACGTAACGTATATATCGTATATGTTATATAAAAATGTTGGAAACTTGGTTAACACTGAAGAGAAACGACTGTCATGATTACTTTGGTCAAACTTGAAGTGAATGCGAAGATTGAAAATTTGTTGCAAATTTATATTTAGTAAAATATTATAATACAGCATGAGTATTGGTCTTAAATGTATTGCCATACACGAAATGGTTTTAGTAGATATTGAAATTTATTAATATGATATAATGGATTATTAATTGTTCGCTGATACACCAGTGTAATCATGATAATTCGCGATATATCACATAGTTAATCAGATTTCAAAACGTTTCGCGTGACACCCATAAAATATACATAAAACTCTACAAATGGTTGGAATACTTTCGTGAATCTATGTATCTCTACTAGTCGTTGGTTTTACCTCGAGAGAAATTCTCGCGTATCGTTGCCGCGTAACCCGCCGTTCGAAACCGTAGAGAGATGAGTCAGTATGACGGTGGTAGAGCGAAGGATATTTTGCAGTGTAAAAAAAGTCTCGCTTAGCTCTCTCGCAGGGTGCAGAGGTCCAAAGCTATCGTTTTCTTGATTCTCACGAGAAGGCTTGCCCCTTGTATCGGTTTCATTCGACTCCTTCTGCCACACGGTAATTAGAAAACACGTAAACGAGTTTTCGGTACGTTAATTCCGAAGAACGTAATTCCGAGCGTTGCTGCATCCTGGTATCTTCTCTTCTCCCCCTCTTTCTCTCTACGCCTCGTACCCCTCTATTGGATGACCCCATGGACTTTCAGCCGCGCACACTCGCACGTATATATACGTATACTTACCTATGCGTACACATGTACACGTTTTATTGAACAGTGGGGATCGGTCGTTAGAAGTTAGAAACGGGGGGATCACGTGAGTTGCTTCACCGTTTCCCCGGTAATGCGTGCACAATCGCGTGTATCTCCAATTTTTTAAATAATCACGAATACACACAGGCTTGATAAATTTCCCCTCTGCATTCCACGTTTGTTTGTACTGCTCTTTTTTGCGCTTTTTTTCAGCGATGAATTTATATATAGAAAAGCAACGAGGAAGGCACTAAAGATAATATCGTTTTTCCAACGGTGACAAATAGGCGGTTCGTTGCGCGCCAACGCGGATCATAAATATTGAAATATTACACCTCTGTCGGAGTCGGTTGATTTTATAGAACACGCGTGCACGATAAGCGTTGTGTTACGCTATTTCAGTAACCATTCTCACGATTGTTCCAGGAACGTTTAGAACGCGTCATTACCATATAATACACAATTACCCACAAATCTGTATTACCCTGTATAAATTCCTTTCAGAAGCCACCTGTAGAAAAGACGCTGTATCGTTCGTGTCCGCGATACGACGCGTCAGACGCCGCGAGTAGAAGTAGTATTCATAAATCGTAGAAAATTAAAATTACTTCCAACAAGTCGTTTTTATTGCTGAAAAATAGTCGTCCGTATTTACGACTTCTTTTATAATCGCTTTCTTTTTAATTTCATTCTAGGAACAGTAGTAGACATAATATAGTCGAACTTGTAATTTCTGCCATATCTTCCATAGCGTTTTTCTCATATGTTTAATCATTCTCAATTGAAGCCATAGAAAAAGATTCCTGTCATATACTTCTTTGTTTTTTTCTTTACTGGATAGCAATGTTAAGATTCATTCACGTGTCAAGCAACTCGATACATTTTTAGATTAAATATGTGTTCTTGTCATCCCTTTAAATCCAATACTTAAAAAATATCCGTGTCTCAGCTGTTTTTCTTTTTTATAATACTCGATACATTTGTTACTTAATTTCAGAATTATTATGTGTGAACATCAAGACATAATCTTTCAACTATTAACCATACCGTATTAAAATACCATCTTCTGATCACCAAACGACACAAAAATCAGAAAACCTATGAAGATAAACTTATCGCGTTTCTCCTATGTGATCGTCGATTTGAAACACTAGAAACTTCGTCAAACGGTAGCATTAGTCGCGTCACAGCGAGAAATCGCGTACATTTCATATACATAAACGATCGGTGGGGCCTGTTTCCGCGTGCTAAAAAATCCATTCGGATCTAGCGGCGCTCTTGCCGGCGCTGTATTATGGAAATCAGTGGAATCGGAGTGCCGAGTATGCAAGACACGTGAATTAAACACGTAATACACCGACTCCGCAGTGTGCACCTGTCGCGCATGCAAATCACTTAAGCCGCTGAGCCTGCTCCTGCTCGGTTTCCAAGCTTTTTCGGCCGCGATGCATATCGCTGCGCGCTCGTTGTGCTCTCGATTGTAATGCGCGTTCTCTCTGCGTGTCCTTGCCACTTTTCTGTTTCTCCCTTTTTCTTATAGACGTATACGTGATAAGGTAGACTTATTCGACTCACCTAAGCTTTTATATCATAAAATTCAATCTTGATCTTTGCAGAGAACAATTAAATTTGTTGTATATTATAGAACACCGCGATTCTTCGATATGATAACTTGCCTTGTATCTCTACATCTGTTTCTGTTAAAATATCTATCGCTTTGTACAGGTAGCGTATAATAAAATATATTTTTTGTAACGTTTTGCTTGCTATATTGCGCTTTGTTTTACTCAACCAACTTACCAATGAATTTCCTGAAGCACGTCTGAAAGGCTTCTGCAGTGTTCATTTATCAGAATATAAACACGATGGAACAGACGGTTGATAAATGTCGATCGTTCTTTACCTAGCTTTTATACAAAATATAAAATATAAAATGTTGCTCGTTGAAAAATCACCTTCTTTCTATTGACAAATACCCGATTTGTTCCTTTAATAGATGCACTTGACGCGCAGCTAAAATTAGTATTAGCGACGCAGTATTTTCCAAAGTAGAAAATTAATTATGTTTAAATCTCGGCTGAATACGAATATACAGGACGTAATAGAACAAACAAACTGTTTAAAACGCTAAAAAATTATCGAACGAGTCAATATCTTCCTCTGTAAACCTCTCTCTTCTCTCTATCTCTTTTTACCATCATAATTTTCCGCTTCTCGTTCCCTCTGCTCTTCAATTCTCGTAACTTTCACCATGTTCCCCGTCTCTTCTTCTTTTTTCCCCGTCTCTCGTAAAATTTGTCACTCTCTACGGCTCTTTGCTCTTCTACCTTTGCTGGCACACAACTTGCCGCGCCTGTAAGCACAATCAACGATTAGATGCAATCAGTTACGCTTTCTTTTTCCTTCGTGCGTGTCTCTGCGTCGTTTCTTGCTACAATCACTGGAATACTTTATCGATCGCATGTACACGTGATATTTCAGTTAATATTTACCGACGTTCGCGTTCCATACAGATTTTTCATCCGCGATGTGACCATTACACAAATACAATCCAGGCGGTGTATTCGTCGCCGTCGTCGTCGTCGTCGTCTTCGTTATTACATGCCACTACCAGTAACCGGAAGATCTTGTGCCCTGATAAATTACCCTGTAACGTAACCGGTGCGCTCGCCTTCTTCCGTCGTCCTTTCTGTGTCCGAGATACAGTCGGAGACAAAAATAATTGGACAGATAGCGGAAAGTAGGTATCAATGAAGTTTCATCGAATTAGTCCTAACGTTATATTGTACTGATATAATGAAGTTTCATTTATTATAAAGCAGCGGGCAAAAGGAAGTTTAAAATTCGTTAAGTAGTTAATAATTCCAAGAACTGTTAGTAATTATAAATAATTATTCGTAAGTAAGTTTATGTATGCGAGTATATTAATGACTTTTCTGTTAGCTATTTTTCAGCATGTTGCTCTAGACTTTTCTCGTCAAATACAATCTGTCTTGTAAAATTGTGGTATCTATTGTACCACTTACGTTTAAATTTCCTTTTACCTGCTACTGTATATGCTGTGGTACGTACGTCTCATTTACATCTGTGTAAACAGACCGTATTTAACGAAACGTCGTCGATAGTTTATTTTTCCACCACCTATTTAACTTATTTTTGCCGCCGACTGTATTGTTCACCGAGTTTTCTCGTTCGAGGAAAATAGGTTCCAGCTGCATGAGGTAGGTCAGCTAGGGCTTCCTGTAAACACGATGAATAATCCAAATTAATGGTAAATGCATACCACGAGCGAATAAATTTCCACGAGAAAAAAAAAAAGAAGGAAATATCTGAATACCACGCTAATTGAGACTTTGAAAGGATTAAGCTTATAGGAGATAATTGGTTTGTCATTTGGGTAGTAGGTCATCTTAAATTTCCAATTTTCCCTGTCCAAGCGGCTGTGAAACGTTGAAAAGCCGTATTTCCATGGATATAGTCAACGTTCACCCGTTGAATTATGCTCGAGGGCTTACTAGACCCCGTCTTTCGAGAATATGCGTCACGCCAGTATGTTGTCATATATAGACACATACACGGTGTGCCAGGATTTAAAATTTGGTAGATGTATTCTATGAGTATAATCAGGAAAAAAGTATATTTTATAAACGTAGCTTATTCGAAGTTTTATCGAAAGGTTATAATAAAAGTGGGAAATGCAAAAGGAACGATAAATAAATAGGATTATCATGCCATAAGACAAGAATAGGTTTATAATCAACGTAATCATTGGCTGTTAATATATAATTCACAAGTTGAATTTATTACTGTATTGTGCATTACTATAGAAATACCCACGCAAAGCTGTAATAAAATTTAGCTGCCAAACTCTGGATCACCCTATATTATATAATATATTATACAAAACATTTTGAAATTTCACGAATAGTGAATGACGAGACAATTGTCACTGTTACGTTGGACAAATTTCAAACCAATCTGGAAGTTTACATAGAAATTACAAAATATTTATTGCAAACGTAAGACGCGTAATATATTTAAAAAAAGGTGTTCAAATACTAACACAAGTCACTATATTTTTATACATATAACATGTTATGATTATAACCTTAAAACGAATTGACTAAATTTGTTAAACTCTGGGACACCTTGTATGCACATATACATATATATATATATGGGTAGCAGGTATATATACGTGGCACGCATAATGATGCTTCCGCCACACATAAATTAGCATCACGAGTGGCCGGCTGACCCGGTGTACGAGACAATTTTCTAAGAAATTTGTCAAACGATAATTCGAGCGGCTTCTCAAGTGTAAATTCAGCTCTCGCGGTGGCTGCCGACCGGTCGGTCCGCCCGGTATGCAAATAAGTTGGTCAAGATAGCCGAGCGATGAGAGAGGCGGGACGTGTCGTTATTCCGATACCATTGTTTGTATTTCATGGTGGAACGTGAATCATCGGTTACTTAATTCCGATAACGCCGCCAGCTACCGATGTCGGACGCATTTTAAACGCGCCTTGTCTTCCCTGCTGCCTGCTTCCAATGGACCGCCGTGACCTATTATACCGTGCGGAAGTCCAAGACTTGTATTGGCGAATACGTAGGCGGTTTTGCCAGGTCGTTCTAGATAGGATGAAAATTTGGAAAATTATTATCACTTGTAAAAGATATATACGTAGAACGAAAGTTTAGAAAATTAGTTTTTTTTTTTTTAAATTAGTATTGTTGATGGAGGAGATACAAAATCGGCCACATGCTAAAGTTTATGTGTTTCTTAACAACTTAAAACGCAGCGAGAGACAAGGAGCTTCGATATCTTAACCAGGATCGGACAGTTCAACGATTTAGCGATCGCGCTGTTTAGTTTTTGTGTCAAAAGTCCCAGTATTCTGTATTTCATTGTTATCTTCTAAATAATTTTTATTGAACAAAACTTGAAATGTTTATAAAGTAATAATACGCGTATATAATAATATAGATGTATTTCATAAAAATAACAAATATGGCAAGCGTTATCGCGCTGTTTGGGATTTTTCGAATCTGTTTTTTCAAAGACCCCTGGGACTCAAACGGTTGATATAGCAATTCATTGATGATTTTCACGATCTGAGATTCAAGCAATTCAAATCGATTTCGTGTGACGTGTAGAATCTTTGGTGTGGCTGCATCAATCGTTGTCGCCGATTGATACTTTAATTTACGACCTCATTATATTCTTCGCACCAAGTATACACAGAGTACGATACAAAAAGGTGTTTGGTTTTGCCTTTGGATTCTTTTGTGTCGAAGCTTTTTCTGACGCCTTTTCATGAGAATGGTCTTAAAGGCTTTTTGCTGAAAAATATTTAAAGCTAAGGTTTATTGTTCAACTAGAGGACGAAGAAAGCCTAGTAAACTGAAGAGACCTTCAAACAAGTCAAGGTCAAAGGATGGTGACAAGCATGTTTAGCCGGTGCAAATTTGTGTAGAGAGTAATGGATACATCTTGGTAGCCCGGTCCTGTTTAAATAACTTCTGCTCTCGCGCGACTTTCGGATTGTTTGAGGGTCATCGCCGTTACAGCTTTGTTAAATTTACTCCCACGGCACTGCAGTGTGCCCCATTTCTGAAATGCAAAACTATGTTTGAACGACCTTCTACGAGTAGCTAATTTTACATTTTCTCAACTCTAAACGTTGCGAACGATATCGTGTTATAAGTTAGTCATATCGTAAAATAATTGCTGCCATATTGTTATTACCAAATTATATATATACGTTGATATAATCTCCTTATTCCCATCGAATAAGAAACAATTTCAAAAATGTAATCGTTGCATAAATTGCCAAATTGTTAGAAAGAGACTCACAGAACGTTGTATGTATCTTTAGAAGCTCGTTTAACACAAAAGTACGGTGGATTAGTATCCGTGGAAATAAGCGAATATCAGACAGCTTATCTCTTTAGAAACGCGAAAGAACCGTAAAGCTTTCGATGTATACGTATCGTGTAGATGCTTCAATACAAAAAGCGATTTTGTTGAACATCCACCCGTGAGATGTGAGCATGAGCGCGCGCGCGCGCGCATCGCTGAAAGCCACATTTAAAGAGATATTCGCGGTCTGTATTGTGTAACTCCTTCACGAGAGTTACATTTCCTTGTATATATTTGTTACGGGCAAAATTGTATGATACGCGCTACTTCTCACGTGGAATTTACAACGATCCTAGTTGGGTCTCTTTCGAGTAATTAAAATTGCTGTTTCGCAACCGGTAGAAATTCCCCGAAATACGAAATCATCGCGTCTACGAGTATTTTATTTTTTTAACGTGCGCTCACGCGTACAAATTCACACGTGTGAGTGTGCAGGAGCTGCGTATCTTCATTAGATTAATTGTTAATTTACCAATGAACGCAGAATACGATTAATTTCTTCGTGATACTTGTTGCTCGTTAACGTAAAACAGGCTTCAGATTTCGTTGCTTCCTTCGTACACATCGATACGTTGCGAAACGTAGGTTTTTCTTGGTGCTGCGATTTGATTGAGCGATCTCTTCATTTGTGTGCAATTAATATTATTCCATTTAGGTAGGGATGTGTACTTACTGTTACAGGTCAGGGTCTTTTGTAGTACCATTAATTTATACCTTTTTCTTTATATTTGCCTTTAGCTACCATAGTTGCAGCGAAGAATTTCATGTAATTTGGACTAACTCCTTCGAAGCTTTCCGAAGCCAAGTGTTACGTCGCGAAGCTTGATATGGATCGTGTTTCTAACCGTCTCTCGCGGTCTTCTAGCGTCATACACGAATCGTCTCATCTTCCCGACGGGGCATACAATGTATCGACGAGCGCACGGTTGCCGCCCGGCCGCGAGTTCCAGAAACGTCGATTCGATCCGTTCTTTAATTACACAAAGAAGTCGGCATACGTGATCATCGGCGCGAGCGGCGGCGTGATCCGAGCGCGGAGGGGGTCGTCTCCCCGAGAGGACAAGAAATTTATCCTAGGGCAGTTAGTCTTTCTTCAGAAATCCTACCGCATACGTCTTAGACGCTAACGGATAAATTCGCGAATTCATCGAACATCGATACATATCAAAGTCAAGTTCTCGGCGTTCTATCCATCAAATCGATCGATCTTCGGATTAATCAATTACTGTGCTTTCCGACACGACGAAGTCAAACAATTTCTGTCGACGCAATAGTTATTGTAGGCTAGTGTAAATAAATATATATATTATATAACTGTGGATTCCAGTTATATTAAAAACTAATCACCCCTATTATCCCAAAAGAAATAAGGGGATCGCCCTGCTCGTGGTGTCGATTCGTGCAATCGTAACGGGAATTTACGACTCCCGTTGACGCGCTAAGTATTTCATAGTGAACCGTTACTGTTCCATATTTTCTATATATATTTGTTTTTAAACAACCCGATTAGAATAAAAATAACAGCTCATTGGATGGTAATTGTCTATTTAGGATGATCGTAGCCGACTGCCTGCTACTGTTCCACCATCTATCTCTTCCACGCCCAACTCCACCCCATTGTTTGTCCTAAAGACAGATATATAGGTGTACCTTGAGAGATGGCGTCATCCCTAACGCTGTTCCTACAAATACCACCCTAAAAGTATATAGGCCAGTGTACACAGTGATCTTTTCAAGTTACAAATGTTATCCAATCGATACCTTCGTGAATCAGGATTGCCAATCATACTCGATGTGTCAAAGGCTATTGATGCACTGCAGTAGCGAACCAATCCCATTCCATTTGATTCTCGCTCAAACATATCGACACACGTACAAAATAGACAAACATCTTCGCGAACAGCCGTCCGTAGTCCACCCTGTCCCATGATCGAACACGGTTGAACAGTTTCAAAAATTCCTCTTCTCGTACCAGGTTTCGACAGCCATAATGGCCGCTGACACGGTAGCGCGCGATTTCATATATCATATCGTTTCGACACGTTGAAGAGTCGCAGATGCTTTCATTGTCAGTAGCTGACAAAAGTATTTCAACAGTTATCATAGAAAATTTCCACCTATATATTGTGTATCGTTATATTTTGAAATCTCATTAGTATCTTGATTATATCGGTGTTCGAAGTTGATTTGGAACTGTACATAGAAGCTACAAGTATTTACTGCCAACATATATTTGATAAAAAATTTGTAACATGAATACTGAAACACGCAATAAGCGTTAAATACGGTTCTAGTGAAAAACTAGTGATATTTATAACTCTAGTGATTTCTAGAAAATATCGAATCTTCGGATTTTTTAACTGTTACGTTCGCTATCATAGGGCTAATAAAATTTGAAAATGTTGCGTATAATACGCGTAATACATTTGTCAAATTTTTCTAAAAGTTGTTCGAATTCTTTTCTGAGCTATTTCATATATGAGAGAAATCCACATTGTACGGTTTAAGCTACACGTGTAGGTCAGGCAGCTTAGCTTCACCTGCTCTCCATTTGTCACGTCCGAAATTGCATTACGCGGCACGTCAAATTTCTATATAAAACGACCCTAAGATGCCATTGACTGCGCCCCCGTGGTCGTTTAACATGTCGGCGTTCCGCTTTCTGCTTTACGTCTCTCTACTCCTCTGTGCAATCTTCTCGCTCTCTTTCCATCTCCGTTTCGCTCTTGTTCCTGTCCAGGTACTCTGTGCGTTGCTCTCCATGTGCCTCTCCGGCCATATGGTTCGCGACCCTGCTGCTGTTCATTCATAATACACGCAGCCCTAAAAGTTGAACGCGTTAAACCATGTGCACGGTGAAACTCGGACAGGCGGTTTTCGAAGCGACGCACTGGATGGCCGGTTGAAAATTTTAAAAGCAACCTGGAACCTGGTAGCGCCATCGGCCAAACTCGTCTCCCTGTAGGGACTAATTTGTAGACAGTAAAATAAAAACTTGGAGGTTAGCCGGTCGATGAGTTTTCTTTTCAAATATGCAACAGCCAAGGGATGAAACATACGATGTGGTATTATTCCCTGTATAAGAGCTGTACTTTGTACGAGAATGCACTTTGCTTTTACTGTAACGTTTATTCTGGATCGTAATGCTGTTAGACAGTTTACTGTTCCTATTGTATTCGCGAAAAGTGTATACGGTAGTTCATAAAAGTGTTCCGACACTTGTAGAAACCTTTTACGAATACATAACGTTCCGTACATTACCTAACGTTATGCGAAATGTACATGTACGTTTGAATTTTCATTACCTCTACGTTATACACATGAATTTTATGATAATGTTGGTAAAAGTTGAAGCAAATCCGGTTATTCCGCAAAACATTGACTCTCAAACACGCTACGGATGTTCCGAGAAAAAACCCGGTATAATATTTTGACGTCATTACAAATTCTTTTTTATTCCATCCTTTACCGCGGACCCATGTAAACCTAACCGAAAACACGTGACACAAAGAAATAGAGTCTTTCACGGACTGGAAAATCTCAGTTCAAAAGATTAGCAATAACAGCATGGAGTAATGGCACCACAGAAGCGTAGTTTACTTTAGGTGCCACGAGCGCCGCTATTCTACCGATTCCCATCGAACTCTCCCCCTAATTTCGAGTGAGAAGTACACCATCGGTGGTCATTCCAACTACCAGACGCAGCAGCTGGTTGGAGCTAAAAGCTAATCACAATAGAGCGTGCTCCTTAGACGTATCCTGGCCGTGTATACCTGCAGTTTACCCTCTGAGTCTACGCTTCTTTCAGAATTTCTGCCAGGTAATCGTGGAAATAGACGAGGATGCTTGAAAAACTTTCCATCGTTATTTCGAGGTCGTTTTCCTTTTGTCAAGCCAGGCCGACGACAGGAAGAGCCTAGGCTGACGACATAATCTGGCCAGGCCTGGCTTACCTACGCTATCTTAACTTCGTTTTTGCCTAAAACGCATTTGGCTCCCGCGTACTCGACGTCCTTGTCGCTGATTCGTCCCTAAGGCGCAGCCGGGGATTACTTCTTAACTCCTGACACAGATTTCCAGAGAGTTTCCACGAATTTATGACTTAGCGTGGCAGCCGTGCCTTACAGAAGGAAGATAACATTTACATAGTCGGATCCTTGGCAGTGCGGCGTTATACCGATCGAAAAAGTTGATGTTTTATGTATTCTCTTTTTACGCGCTGTTTAAAATTCCGTTTGAAAAATAAACGAACATATGGCGTTTGGTAACGAGAGAGGAACTATCGTGCAAATGGAACAGTTTCTTTTGTCCAGCTCGGCGCACCGGATCAGTCGATGATACTCGTCATTGTAGAATTCTCTCTAGTTTCTGTGTTTTTATTTGTGAAATGGAGCAAGAGAAAGATATAAGTACATACCTTTTGTTGACTTTCTGTAAAGAATAACGTTGTAGGTGGCAGCACCCTCTTCCATAATCTCTCCATATCTAGATTTACCTTTATTATCTTCGCAGCAAATATTAGGGCGAGGAACGATTTCAAGTTAGGTTAGGATCTAAAAATAGCAGTATCATATTTTAAAACACAAAAGGGGAGCCGGTAGGGTAACACCACAATTGAAGAGTTCTGTATAGGTCCCGAGTGCTTTTGTTAAGGGAATCGCGTCCAATAATATTTGTTTCCAGGCACATTGCCATTCAATACACTGGAAATGACATTTTGACGAATTATTGATAGAAATACGGAAAAAGTAGCGGGTATTGTTCTTGTCGTTGCTCAAGTACGCTAAAGGCCTGCATCATTTCCGCCTTCATTAGCTTGTAAACTTGCCAGAGAGAAAGAGAGAAAGAGAGAGAGAGAGGAAGGGGGGGAGAGAAAATTTCCCCACATCCATAGGTCGTGGACTGGAGCTTTCAGTATTAATACCATAATTGGCTTGATACAGCGAAGTTGTTACAGTTCTCGAGGGTCTCTCGCGCACGTCCGTCGATAACCATTACACATTCATATGGCAATTGAAAAGTCCAGGAAAGTCTAGCTCACCGCAATAAATACACTATACGGTCGTCGACCAGAGTCACCTCGTCGTCAAGAGAATTGTTTGCCACTGACGCGTACATTCGTAACGCGATCACGCTGTTTTCTTTTTCTCCCACATACAGATAGAAACAGTGGCAATGCACCAAGAATACTTAAGTGATGGAGGAGAGAATGGGGAGAACGTGATAAGCCTCCGACGAGTCAAATTGATCAACTTCAGTTTCTATAAAGTTATCAATTTCACATTATACAGACATTGTTCGACAATTTGAGAATAATGAAATGAATTCAACCATTGAAATGGTTAATTTAAATACTCCTTTCATCTTTTATATTCACGGTAGATGAATCATACACGATGCACGTCCAAAGTGTAAATTCGTTTAAGAGCGTGCGAAAAGCGCGATCCAACGACAGCGATAGTTATTTTCACGTAAAAAGTTAGTTTCCATGCGTAAACAGGTCGAATGCTAGTTTCGTCGTATCATTGCCAATCGATTTCTTACGTACCGACCGATACTTTACGCAACAGCAATGCAAACGGTTACATTTCTTTTCTGTAACAAAAAAAGAGATCTCGAGGTCTCCGACTACCTATCTAGGTTATGTTTCAATTCCTATCAATCTTTAGAGAGGAGATAGATTTGTTTCAATAGACTTGACTAATTTCATAAACTATTCTGGCAGGTATCGATTTTTGATATCCATCGGTCTATTATTATTGCTATTCAATATGAGTATCGAGTAGAGATTGAAACAAACGTATTCTGCTGAATAATAGCATTTTCGAACGAGAAGCTATCGGGAATGATCGAGCCTCGAACGTTGCACGAGTATCGATATCCCCCTACGATATCTCTCGCGTCCTCGAATCGAAAGACCAAACAAGTCGCACGGTAGTCTCTTGGAACTAGACACCAACGTCGCCTTGCGGAGACAATCGAATGACGGATGTCATGTATCACCGTCGTGACTCTACAAAAACGAATTCTCGCCGACGATACGAAGCGATAGAGAGTGGCAAGCACAGGCCGATCGGAAGATCAACAGGAACGCCGACCTGACATTTATCAAGACGTGATTTTGGCTCCGGCATTCCTAATGAATCCGAGTGAATCTAGGTTGGTGGATTGCGCCTAACAATGATGGATGGGTTAGTCTATCGATTCGTTGGATTAGATGGAAATAATATGACGTTATCGAATAGAGGGAGCCACGTAGGGGACCGCCCCGGCATTTGGTTATTATGCACAAGGGAAGTTGAATTCTATTCGACCCCTGCGAGATACGAGAACGCTAATGAGCGTATAATGCGCATTGAATCGTGATCATTACACCTAGTGCGTTACGAGCATTGACTGCGTGTGGTAGGGTCATAGACATCCGTGGAAAATACGTGCAGTTCTGTCGACAGAGTCGAGTCCATTTAGGGTATACTGTCGTGGTTAAGGGTGAGGTAAATCCTCTCTCTGTGTGTCTGTATCTATGTATCTTTCTCGTGTCTGCTTCTATGCTTCTCTCTCGTTTCTTCGTCTGACTAGGAGCGTACGCACTAACGTGTTTTCTTTCTCTCTCCTTCTCTCTTCTTCGCTTCCCCTTTTCCTCTCTTCCCCTCCCCCCCCCCTCTCTGGAGCGTCAATCCATTCCCTTCAAGCAGGTCTGCCTCGCGTTGCTTTGATCCTGAGTATCTCGCATGCATCGGAATCTTTCTCTGTGCGGACACATTCTAGCTGGTGTCTGTGAATTTCAAAGCATAGTATTGTAGCTGGGTAATAGTGTTTCATCTCCGTATTACCGATACCATAGTTCACTCGGGGATCTTCGCAAATGGGGGCGCATTGATAACGCGTAGAAACATATAGGATTTGGTAAAGTGTTAGACGTGTACACGAGAGTGTGTATTAACTCGCTCGCACGTATGAATAGATTATCGTACATAACCGTTACACGATGGGAGTTTTTCATCGCAAAATTGAAAACGTTTTACTTCTTTTATTCGCAAACATTACGGTAAAACTATGGCAAGCGATCGATGTTTATAAACGTCGAGGTTATCAAAGAAGAATTACATAACGTGAAATTTTTTAAAATCATTTACAACGGAATAACAAATGCTGTGTACGTTTATAAGGGAAATACGTTATAAGCTTAATATCAAAACAACATTGTACCCATGAAAAAAATGACAAAACAAATTTCAAAGAGATGAAACTCGATTATCTGTGAATGCATAGCAATATTTCTCACTAGCTGGCGGGAGCAACGCGTTCGATTGGCGGTGCCAGAGAGGGGAGAAACGAAGAGAGGGGAATGCGACTCGTGTGAGGTTATATCGGTGAATGAGAAGAGGCTGCCTCGTGAAATGTATGTGTATGTATTTCGATTGCATTCACAGACCTTTTTTCTAGCTGGTCTAACCACCTTGGAATTTAATGATAAATGATAAACTACACGCCGAAAGAAATCCTCGTGTTTGAGTTGCCAAGAAATATTACGGTGTTGAGTCACGTCTTAGGTACTTTCGTCGAACGTTCCCCGCATGAAAGCCAGCTCGTACCGTCGAGTGGCCGAGGCGAGTGCAAATGTCGAAGTCGAGCGAGGGTAATGAGTGAGAAAAGATGAACCTTGCATTCTCTGCGTTGCACGAATACGTCGTGGTGAATCGAAAGGATCGAGGAGCGTCGCTCGAAGATCGACGCCAGCGCCATATGCATACGTAGTGGCGATTGAGGACGACAAATTTAAAACTGTTCTACTGGCGATGCACAGTGTGATATTTCAGTAGTCTAGCGACACGAAATTATTGTATCTATTAATATCTGTTTTTATGGGATTTTCAATCGAATATGTATTGATAAATGTTTAATAATAATAATAAATAAATATTTATTAGACAATCAGTTAAGTAAAGTATAAAAGAATTTCTTCTTTTCCGGTCCTCTATTAAACGGAGAAGTCAATTTAAATTTCGCATTTCCAATCTCTTGAACCTAATAATTTCTTTATTTAATCTTTCTACGCGTCGTTTAATTTCTATAAAGAAAAGATCATATTTATATCTGCGACAAGCAAAACCAATTCTGAATTGTTTTGTCTGCGTCAATTTTAAAATCCATACTTATAAAAATTTAACAGCACGTTAAAAACCGCAATATAAATTTACCTACTGCCTGATAAATTCCATAATTCCATTTCTCTTGATTCTTTTTCATTCTCCTTTCACTTGTTTTTTAAATATTCAATTGTTCATATTTTACGAGTTAATACGAACAATTCAACATTTTTCTCTAGCAGCATATTTTTATATGATACACATCTAGTAGCGTGTTCAGCGATAAAAAAAAAAAAAAAAAAAAAAGAAGAAATAATTGATTTCACCATTGCACAATATTTCTTGAATTTCGTCGAAATCAGTTGCCGCGTTTGATTCCGAACAATTTTTCCGTTTTGCATACTTTTATTGTCGCTATATTAATCTTGTAAAAGATTCATACTTTGCATACATTCGAAACAATAACAAATCAATCCATGAAATTACAAATGGAGACTTTGGTAATCTGAGAGATATTCTCCGCGAATAGATGACCAATTTATCGAGAGTAATTTTCCCGAACAAATTAGACTCGACCACCGTTAAAAATTAATTGGTTCCGAAGCCACAGAGACCGCTAGCATCAATTTTATCGAGAACGAACAATAGGTTCGATATATATATATATATATTCTTTTTTTTTTCTCTTTTTTCCCCCAAACCTGTCATTTCGCAGAAATGGAAATTATTCGTCTTTTAATATGCGCAGTGGCTCGACTATCTAAAAATATTTGAAAAAAAGGTACTTCAATTAGCTTTGGATATTTATAAAATTTTTATATACGAGTATTTTCATAATATGATATTCTTGTAACACAGATTCGCTCTAACGTGATTTGAGAATTGACGAAATGCTCGTACAGCACGGTATTTCTATAACACTATTTCGCCTTATCACGATTCGAGAATTGGAGAAATTGAAGAAATCCGTACAAAATGGGATGTAATGATCATTTTTTAATACAAGCACCGTCATTCGATCTTATTAGTCGAGCAAATGTGATTTGTTGTGTTATATTGGCGTATGGAATTTTTAAATATTGAAATGTTTAATCTATTTTTAATTCGTCGAGTATTAACCCTTTGCAGCCGAGAATCTGTTCGCTGTAGGGGAGCAACAACTCTAAGCTTCTCAGATAAACAGTCGATAATATTTTTTATATCTAACATAAATAATATTAATATGTGATATTTCGAATTAATTATCGATTGTTTTAATAAACATATCTCATTTAGTTATGAAGAAATATTATTATATGTACTTTTATTAGCTACTGGAATCGAACCACCATTTTTACATTCTTCGTTTTGTATAACACGGTTTCGAAAGACACGGCATTTCTTCCGAATCTAATTACCGTGTTATACGAGGTTATACCTGTTCTTATACCTTAGGAATTTTTACCTTTGTGATATTTTGGTGAATATTCGTAATGAAGTTTGAATGTGTTTGTTTTATTTTTTAAATTATCTGCAAATTTCCGAACATATTGTCCACATGAGAATATAACCACAACAGGCAAGTTAGGTGTTTGGTATAGCACAGTAGCGCCACGAGCTAAAACTATCATGTTTCAAATCGGATCACGTAGTATCATGTAACCAAAAGAGCAAAATACACAGAATACGTTAAAACTGAGCGAAATAGAGGGAATAGTGTGTACTGCAACGAATTTCGTAATATTACCATAATTATATATAGGTGGAGAGTGTTAACTATTAATATGTCATAAAAACCACCGTCGTGATTCATTCTGCAAATATTAAACACCGTACATATTAGACGACGTACCGCTTTTGTTCGTGCACTATTCGGCTAACCAACTTCACATCTCTGCACACTATATCGTAAAATAGGTTATGATGGCGCTAGGAGTATAGGAGTAGTAACCTTCAGTGACCAAGTGATTTTATATGGGTTGTAGCGAAACAATTCCTGCTTACGTATTAATACGAATTTTAATCTGTGCCCAGTGGTAACTGGTCTGACAGCTAATCACATTTAATTAAAATTCATCTCTTTTAGTCACGTTTGCTCTCTCACCACTTCCTCTGTTAATCACTTAATTTTAACTGACGCGTTATTTTTATCTATTATCTAACTTGATACCATTTATTTATATTATCTGATTTCTCATTCGCTCGAAAAATAGAACTATACAATCTCGTAGGCGACGATACATAAATATTATACGATCAGAGAGCATAAACGTGAAATATTACGATAGTTCCATGAGCGCGCTGTCTGAGGTTTAAAATTAATGAAATTCAAATTATACAGAGTAAGCTTCGTGTTAGATCCAACCTATTAATTATGTTTTTAATGATATATTTCATCTGTCTGTGTAATTATGACAAATCATTGCACGCCAAGCCCTTATCAAATCTCTCTCTTTTCTTCTATTCTTCCATCCTTCCTTCTAACGGGCCTCTCTTTATCCTGGCAACATAGTAGCTACGAGAGATCTGTAATTTCACACCTCATATACGCGTGTTTGTAATCGGCGACGCGATGAACTCGTGTTGGTAAATGCTTCATTAAATTCGCATCCTCCAGGTATTTGAAAATTCAAGCGGTTTTAACAATTCCCTGGTTGTTGCTCGCGAGTGCAACTCGTTTAACTCAAATACGGGAAACAAAGCGCGAGCGGACGACAATGCTCGCTTGGATAGGCTTCCACTACCAACGCTGCAAATACAAAATAACAAATAAAGAGTGCATGACAAGCGTTCGCTGTGAAACTTCGTTAAAAGCAACGAACCATATAACTGTCGTTAATATTTCCGATATTTGATTCATCATATGCAAATCTTATTTTCTTATCGGTGACGTGTAAAATATTACCTTCAAATCTCATCTTACTAGTTCGAGTGAAACCTACTACTAGCGGCAAATAAATTTCATTCAAATCGTATATTATTCCTCAATATATAATAGCCACTTTACAAATTGATCGTACATCTGAAAGCATTGAAAAATTCATATAAACAGATGTCCCATTTATCCTTATCTATAATGCTCATGTTCTGTCATTTGTTATACGATTGCACTAAATGACGTCTTTGTTGTCAAGACAAGCCTGCAGACGTCTTGTTATTAATCTCTCTAGTTACTGTCCCTATATATTCTACTGTATAGTAAAATTTTCGTACTACAGCACCATGGATAAACCATAAACAGCTTCCCAAGCGTCCATACAACTCACAACCAGAATGAAAGATAGTTACCGCGAAGAAGGTGGCACGAGAGGCTGATGAGAGGAAACTGCCTACTCTCTTGCGAGCATCATCTCGAAAGCCGAACACGAATGGGAATTAAATGCGATGTATGCGCAGCGCTTAGAGGTGGCGCGCAATGTAAATTCGATTTCATCGAATCGCGCGGCTGAGTCACGGGGATGACTGGTTCCTCTCGCCGCCGTCATTCCCGTTCTCATACAAAAGGCGCGGCGATATAAGTGCTCACCTTCTTCGAGTGTCGAGTTTCTTTCTCTCTGTCGAGTGCAAATGTCGGGGAGTCGAAGGTAACGAGACAGAGAAAAAAAGAAGGCCGGTCGGTGTAGTGTGAGTGGAGAAGAAGAAGGATGGAGAGGAAGGCTCCTCTCACCTCCTCGATTGCTGATGACGCGAGAAGAGCATCAGCGATCACCAGCAGCTCTCTGTGTCCAACGACGTTCGTCGCAAAGAACGAAAGTGCGAGTGTACGTATAATCATCGCGAGCGCGAGTACGTAACGAGCGTGTAGTGTTCGTGCGCGTGCATGCATCGTTTGGTGAAACTTTGCCGTGCATTAAAACGTCGTGGAATTCCTCACGTTTTCTATTAAATTGCTGCATACTTACAATGGCTCACGAACGTATTCGAACACTTGCAAATTACTTTTATTACACGTATTCTGTGCTATATGAAACATTTTGAAATGTTATTAGCACTATAACGGCACCTACAACTATCGTGTTTGTATCGTCAATATCGTGACATATTTGAAAACAGAGATAAAAATTAATTATTTACGCAATATATTATCCATTATGTTAATATCTCTTCTATGCTTGAGACGATTATTCATCCTGTGAATTTTTTATCAATTATACGTTTGCAGTAAGTATTGTAACTTTTATATATTTTTTCAGATTACTTCCAAATGTGATCGATATAATCATGACAGACGTGTCTCATTATAGTGTTAGCGAAATTTCTTAAATGTTATATAACACATACAGAAGTAAAAAAAATTCACTCGTGGGTCACGCGTGATATGTAATTGCGGTGATTCTGTGCTGTGCCGATGATATTATTGCGTGTGCACGCCGAGGTTTGCGCAAGCCGGAGGTCGTCGCTGTCTGACCCGAAGGTATTGCCGCTGTAATGAGAAACGTCGGTGAATGTGTTGTTCCGTAAAAGGACTCGCTTATAGATTGGATTATAGGGGATCCAATGGTAATTTAATTAATTTTTGTTGTTTGGAAATATCGAGGTATTGAGCGATTAAACTTATCAGCTTAAACGTAACTTCTTAAGTCTTTAAGATTATCGCTTTTCTTTTCCTTTTGCTTCTTCCATTTTCATGTTTCAATGGCGTGACAGTACTAGTTCTCTTCAGAACTTACGAGTCACTTTTGACGTGACACTTCATTACTAGTTACTGGAACAACTCAGTGGGAAACACTTTTGTGTATGAAAGTTTTGTGGTTTACACCTTTCAACGTAGAAGCAACTTCAATGCCACTCTTTAAATTCATTCAAACCATTTCTTTAAACGTTCCTCTTCCAACTCGTCCAACCAATTTTTTCAAATATTTCATCACAGACAGACTCTTTCAAATAATTTTACGCTTACCTTGTATTACTTACGTAAGACAATTCAAATTCGTAGACCACAGACCACCACAGACAAAAAGACAACATTCGTATAAATGTATTTTTATCTCGGAACAAAATCAGGATTACATACTAGCTTCCTTGCAATACAGAACACCAGATATACTTCTGGCTATCTTTTTGTCACATCGGCACTCAAACAGACGATGAAAAAATCCGTTCGTTTCTATTATTTATAATTTCATATCGTCCGTGGCTATCGTATTTCGTATTGCGTCCGAGGTTTCTCTTGCGACTGTGTCACTTCGCAACTAATTATGAAAAGGCATCCACGCATGATTGTATGTGTACGTACTCATAAATTGCAAACAAGTGCCGGTGACAATGGAAAGTTCCAATTAGAGAGCGCAAGATATTTTGATGACGACGATATGGCTTGGTTCGTGGCGTGTTTCCATGGCGTAATGTTCGGCGGATAAACGAGAAGCAGGAGCGATTTCGTCGCGCTTCGTTCTTGAAATTGCGTACCACGCTTCAACTGATGCGCAAACAGCGGAGAAAAAAGAGCAAGACAAAAGGTATCGGGAGATAAAAAGAAAAAAACGAGGCCGGATAGCTAACCACTCGCGAGGAACATTCGATCGTCGATGCTATCTTTCTTCTCATTTTCTCACTCGCTCTCGTCCACTTCTCTATACATCTCTCTCGTTCTCTTTATGCTGGCCGGCCACGCAGTTACCAGGTTGCGTGAGAGCCTGGCAGCGTTGCTTGCTACCTCTTCGAACGAAAAACGAAATACGATTCTAGGCAGTGACGGTGGTAATGCATTGTCGAGAGAGCCTCGTCAAGGTAACACGAACTCCACGCTATGGCTCAACGTGAAATCCATAGACCTCCGGCTCTTTAATGCTCGAATCCCTGGCAAAGTAGTAATGCAGAAGCGAGACCAAAGAGAGTTGAAGCCGAATTGGTCCAACTACACCTTTCTTAAATTTCTAATTCCATTTGACATGAGAATCGTAGTGGTGGAACTCGGCGTTAATTTTTATAAAATAGCAAAAAATTCCTTATATTTTTTCGTATCGTAAAAGTGTCTCGTGACACAGAATAAAATTATAAGTTAATTAATTATGTATATAAATATATTAATTATAAACTAAATGGACGATACTCGTGACTAAATTGAAATCCTCAAATTGGACTTGCGCCACTGTAATTTTCAGTCCGCCGTATTATTCTACAGGTCGTGCGAAATCGGCTTCTTTCTCAAGCTCATCCTCCACTCCAAGCATGGAACATAAATTTCATTTTCTCTTCATGGACGCTTTATACTCCGCAAATTACATTCTTTAGAAAAAGCTACGTTTAATTTAAGTCAGGTTAACATTGACTTATTAATTATATTGTACGAGATAACAATTCTGTAGCAAGACTTTTTTAACGATAATAATTCACGCGATTCTGCGTGTAACAAAGTGGCAAACGTTTGTTGTGCTTCTTTCGGTTTCCATTCTACGCAGTATCGATACGCGGAAACATATTTTCTAGATCATTTGAAATGCATTAAAGGTGTGCCATTAATCCGCTAATACACGCGCATAAAAGAATACGTTAACAAATCTACCTGGTCGGGCCGGATCGTGTTGTGCATATAAACAGCACTGAAACGAAATCGATGCCACTCTTTCGGTTCAGTTGCTTTGCAAAAGTTTCGAATCCATTCTGCACACACCGAGGAGAAGCACATCAAAAGATATCGATATAGTCCCCCATATAACGGGCGACTACTTGCAGGTGCGCTGGCGCGCGCACACGCTCGTCCATAAAGCGGTGCTGTGACGAGATTCAATTTTTTATTCAGAAATATCGGTTCTATCGGTGCACGAGTTCTCATTCCTACGTGGTGACGAGTGCCTTCGCGACTGTAAAACGTCATACCGTCACGCATATATTTGCTACCAAATAAAAGCGTCATAAGGAAAAGCAATGAAAACCGCAATACGGAAAGGTGTCCGTCAAGAATTTTTACATGTTCCTCTCGTTTTCTTTTCGGTAGTGTCAAAGATTCGTGATAGCGCCATCGCGTGTTGTTCGTAATAACGCATCCTGGCATATTTCCATTAATTAATTAATTCTCTATTAATAGTAATAACAAATCTATTTCAATTTGGTCAGGTTCATTTCTGTTAGAAATTCTAGCATATAGGTAAAAAGAATGTGAGTCCCTAAATAGAGAAATTAGTATCCGAACGAAGATTCATCTTCTTCGGTGCATAGGTTAACTGACTACCTAATTTTTCTTATTTCACTGTAGACAAATCGTAGTAAGCTCTTGCTGTTCAACTTCGAACCGACCCTCGTTCCAGAATGCCATCGCTCGAAATAAAACGCGCAGTGTATTGAAACGACGGAATATATACATAATATCAAACGCGATGGCACTGAAATATTCGAAGGAATAATCTTACTATCACGGAACCCGACGATCATTTTTTCACCGACTTTAACCTGCTGAAGACCAGGCAATAACAGCACCGCTCGGAGCCTCGGGAAGTGTATTATAAAAGGAAGCATACATTAGTACGAGAAAGATAGAAGTACAAAGATCGAGGGAGACACTACGTGTAGCCCTCTAGCTGTAAGGCACGATGGAACGCGCGGTCATATCCTCGCGAGTCGGTTCGGTTCGTTTCTCAGTCTGTTGTGTTAGTGGTTGTTCGAAGGCGTCCAAAGGCTGCGCGAAGAACGACCACGTACCGTGGCGAACTTCGATCATGCTTCAACGGGTGGCTTCCTTTGTTTAAAATCATCCCGTTTGCCTGGCTCGTGGGATTATATCTGCTTGAGCGATCAAGCATCTGAGAATCATCTTGGAACAAATGCTCGACCGTCGATGTGAATCTTGGCCCTTTCTCCGCCCTCGTCCCCTCGCGCCTCGATTCATTCTATCCCCACCACTCGTGTCTCTCCCCACCATAAACCAACGACAGACGTCGGTGGGCTAAACACACGTGGAAAACGCTTTATCTTGGAGCGTGTATTTCATGAAATTCCACGCTGTCGGTCGATCCATCGTCTGTGACCGACCAGGGTACCGACGTAGGAAATCATCGTCGATTATTTTTAATTTCTTCCTCCGTTAAAGTTGGAAATTACCGCGGCTCCTGAGATCGAGGCGTCTCGAACCGGCAATCTTTGTTGTAAATGGTGCGTATAGGAGAATGTTATGAGTTAGTAAAATTTTTCAAATGGCTGTGGCTTAGGATCGTTGTTAAAGATTTTTGGATGTAGAGGTTTGTTTTTTTATGAATTCTGGGTGCATTGTAACGTCGAGTCAATACAGAACTGAAACGAGTGAGGATATATTCATCTCGTTATTAATAATGCTAATTAGAATTTATAATATGCGGATATATAATTTTTATATAATTTTTTTTGCACCGGGAAGCTCGTACAAATAATACCGCTACCCGTACCATCGTATATTCTCGCCTGGGTTTTGGTGCCCAAACTGATTAGCGGTTCGTGATTTATGATCGATATGTTAAAGAAATTATATATAGGAACAATACTGCTTGACGTATTTTGTTATTTCGTTGAAGTCTTATCGACAACAGGATAATAAAAGGGACGTGATAACCCATCAATGTTAATGATATGAATATGAATGAAGGTTTACAATAAATACGAAAATGATAGGATGAAAATATCGTATAAATAAGTGAATATTGGAAGAGGATTCATCTGTTTGCTTTCAAAATCAATCAGGTCCTATTATCGTACCGCGGTAAGATATACCATGATATAGAACCGAATGTTTGTTTTACGCGCATGCGTTTTGTACGCGTTACACATATCGCTTGAAATCCGATATATTTACGTTTCTCGTTCGAAAAGTATTCAGAATTACTGTTTGGTTATTCAGTATGGATCAAAAGGAGTCAAAGTGGCTGGTCGGTTTCACTGAGGCTGTTTATTGATTAGTCCAGACTCGCGTTTAACAGTCTTTATTCAGTATACTTCACTCGCACGTGTACTAGGCGTTCTTTTTTTAACTGGCGGAAATTAGGTTATGGTTACTCGGACGTTTGGCCATTTTGTTTACGGATGTCGTCACTTTGCTTTCCTTAAACTTAAAAACAAATAAAGATTTAATTGTCGTAGGTTATGAATATTCTTAACATAGAATACATACGATTAGTATCAAATTTTTTCTTTTACAATAATAACCATACAGTAGTGTATGTGTATGATGAAATAATCGAATTTAATGAGTCGTACTTCCTCGTCAAATTCAAATTTTGGAGGAACGACATTTCATACACACCAACACTAACACAATCAGTGTACGAGTATACTTGATAATCATTATATGTAGAAATGCACAAAGCGTGATATATTCGATTACACAAATGGTTGTTAAATTGCTCTTGAAAGTGCATTCCGGTATCAGTAAACCAACAATTCGTTGCATTTAATTAAGTTTAGCCCGGACAAATATATTTGTTTGCCATCACACCAGCAGTCAATACGTGTGCGAGGACTAGTAATGCGATCCGCAGATCTGTGGTCATGGTTTGCTCCACTAACCGGGATAATATTTATGCGTCGAGCACGCGGCATGCCAACTGCTCAATAACCTTAATTTTCTTAATCGAATAAGACTCGTTGCTGTAATCATGCCGGCATTTTTTCCAATCATGCCTCAGCGAGATTAAGTTATATCGCAGCACGCTGATTGATTTTAATCAAATTCTGAGAAAAATTAATACAATGCTTCGCGCTTTCGTGCTAGTTATTGCATTTATAACTAATTTCAATGTTTATTGCTCTTTCGATACTTTGTATCTTGTTTGACATTATCAGTTTTTTTTTTTATCAGATACTATGCAATCTAAATATAAAAGGTCAAACATTCACTATTCATTCGCAGTTACACTTGACAATTATAAACATTACACAGTTTGATAATAAACAAAAAGGCATACTTTTTCTAATTGACTTAATATTTGAAATGTACCAAATAGTAAGATTAGGTCTGGATTAAATTTCAATGAATTTATTTAAGCGTATTGAAGAAATTGTTGGCCCGAATCTAACCTGATGTTGTGCTAAGTTCTGAACATTAACTATACGTTAAGTGGATTAAACTTAAAATATATCAAATTTGAAAAATTTGTTCCTCCTTAAAAAAAAAAAAGAAAAAAAAGAAAAACGACTGGAATCAAATAGTCGAAATTGGGAAAGATCACTAAACAGTATAATTACCGAAAACACATTTTGAAAAAGATCTCTCCACTACCATGTAAAATTAATTAAATAAAAACTAAAATTAATCGAATAGTCAAAAGCACATTTTGACCCGCTATAATTTATTCCGTAAACAGAACGACATAACGCAGTTTGCAGATGTCGTTAGTTAGAGCGGAACCCGTGTACCGCGAATCCACTTGGACCAGTAACACGGTGAACGCACAATTGACGACGTTTCGGTTACGACGCGAACGCACGGCCAAATGCAGTGCATCAACGCGGCAATTATAATTATTTTGATTCGACATCGTACGCTTCGTAGTTCGGTTAAGGCCACTTACTGCTGTTTCACGCACTCGTTCACCGTTAATTGGATTTAAATCAACGCATAGCGTGAAGAGCATTTTCAGCCGATGCGCCATGCCAGTTGAATTATATTTGGCCCGAACTATATAACGATTATTACAGACTTACTACTCGGCCGTGTTGTGGAATTTTTGCCACAGGCTAACGCGTTCTCGCTTATTTTTACCTCCGTTGATCTTTTCCTATATTTTCTGCGGGATTTATAGGTGCCCTTTTACCAGCGAATAAATTATGCAGAAGTCGAATGTACGTGCCTAGATTCCGGAATCAAATATCAGGAAATAATCAAGAATGAATTATTTATTGGGTCGCGCGCGCGGTCTTCTTCGGGCTGATGCCTAGAAAGACACAGAACGATTGGACGAACAATGAGAAGGAAGATGGTGAGAGTGGCGCGTGGTGGGGGTAACGGTGAGATGAGAAGGAGGCTGCGAAGGAAGATGACGAGGAAGTGGAAGAAACGAAACGGAAGGCAAGGACGAGACGAGGGAATGACAAAGACGATCAGAGCCAGTGGTGGAAAATGACGAAGTATAAAGGGAACTAATAGGAAAGACGGAGATAGAAGACTGAACAGGAAGGATGGGCACGAATAGGTGGTAGAAGCAGCAGGTATAAAGGAAGACGACGTTCTTTGCTTATTATTACGCGCAATCTCTTCCTTCGAATCGCAACATTTTCGCGGCCACCGCACCGATATTTCGATCCTCCGCTCCTCGAATCTCATTATTTTCAATTGCCTGGTGGCGTTGATGCGAACGTTGTCTCACCTCGAACCTTTCCCAAGCCAGAGACAGCGATATCTATCCTCGTATAACCTTTCCACCTACACCATGATGTCGGAGGTCAGCACCTGGTCGTTTCCGTTTTAATCGTTGAAACGATTCCCAGAGCCGAAAGTAATATCTCCGCCGACGATATCGAACTGCATAACTCCATCGTCCTTCGGGTCACGGCGAGGAACAGAGTTGTGTCGTCCGCATGTAAACGTTAGGTGGAGAGGAATCGCGCGCTGTTTCTGTCGGTTAAGTTGGAAAACAGCGGCGTGGAGGAAGCAAACGATGTCACCCTTCGAAGTCGGTTTAAACGGTCCGCAGGAGGTTCGTTAACTTCCACTCTAATTCTGAATAAAATATAACGAGTTGGGAGCGGCAGTTCGGCCTTAAGCCAACCAACTTATCGATTGCCAGGTTTCGAAGAAAATTCCAAGATACCCTGAGAATATCGCAGATTGCTTTATATCGCTGTCTGTTCTACGAGCTTGTGACAGGGAAATTGATCATCGGTTTCGGTTCAGAGTACATATACTCTATCTCTTTCTATGTGTGTTTTTTCTCCTTGTTTCCCGGCGATGAAACCACCGACGACGTTGTCTCTCCTCTTTCGAGACCTGTTTGCGCTTCGAAAGATATCCTGGCCGCGTTAAATTATGGATACTCGACTCTCTCGTTAACGCGAAGCATACCGGGCTCCTCTGTTTGAGACGGATAAACCTTCGCTCGGCAAACGTTCGTTCCTATCTCAACGTTTTATCTCTCGGCTATTTCCGGGATATCATTTCTTTCGTATACACTGATTTTCCTGCTCGTCTGTTTTCTTTCTGAGTTTGTACATATCCATATCAACGCTGCTTCGTGACCAATTTACGCAGTAGTCGTTAGTCGAACGTGAAACAATTTCGTTTGTCCTCTGTGTCGTGTGTGGCTCTGTGTTTTTTTAGTTTACACGGTTCCATTTGGCTGGTTAACTCGACGAGAAATGCGGAAAGAAAAATGGACGAATATACGGCGGAATATTTTTACTCGTTTGAAATTATCATTTGTCACTGGGAATTACTCGCTGTAGGAAGGGAAGTCAGCTTCAATAATGTTTTATACGTATCATGTTTTCTCGCTAAATATGTCAATTGATATCCGAGGTAGCGGAATGCAAAACAGAATAAACTAGTGACGTATTACTTGCGCATTAAAGAAATAAGAACGGGCCCTCGTTACACTTTGCAGCTCTTGTCTCAAGAGTTGCTAATCCACCGCTTTTTTATCCAGTTTTATGTAATGAAAAAAGGAAGGTTCAGCGAACTGTGAACGAGCTGTGTTTTTACTCAAAGACAGGTATTCTACCTTCTGCGAGTGACGTTGATAGCTGTGTAGAAGAAATCAAGGAAATCAAGTAGGATAAACGCAACAAGACAAGATTTACGTAAAATATTGATCAACACAAGATCGTAGTTATAAAGATATTGCACAATATTATCACTGGTTCTCTAATGTTATTTACATACATTATAATAAAAATGGAAAAACATACTGTGCCTTCACCTACTTTATCATGAGGCTCTATGAAGCATAAACCAGTCAATAATGATCAACAAAACATTTTTGTTATTATGAATTTCATTGATCTCAAAATTCACCATTTAGAAGAAGAAATCGCTTAACCAAAGAAATACAAAGTTCCGATATTCTAATATTCCGTTCCTCAAGGAATTCACTACCCATCAGCGTACAACTTAGAACCGGCTGGCCGGGGTCTATGCACACGCTCCCATAATTGCATAAAACTTCGATTGGTTCGAAGCTCCCATCTTCCTCTCGCTCGCTCAAGCACAAACAAGTCGCGAGCGATCGATAATTACAGTCCGTTCTCTTAGTACGAAAAAAAAAAGAGAAAAAAAAAAAACGAAGTGGAGAAAGGATTGAGAGACGAAGAGGAGACAGGGAGAAAAAGAAAGAAGCTGTTCACCGGTGGCCTTTCGCGCATCAAAAAACACTCGCCGTTAACGACGCGAACGTGAGAAGAATTTTAATCTTGGCCAGGCACGAGAGGCGGAAGAAGAAACGTCCGTGTGGCACAGTTTCGACTCGCGGCGTGCCTCTCGTCGCGTATTCACAATAAATTTTCTGATTTAGCTCAAGTCATTTACCCACTTCGTTCGCCAGTACCTCCATTCTTTTCGTCATTTCGCGTTTCGTTTTTCACCCTCCTCGTCCTCCTCCTCCTCTCTCTCCGCCCCCTCCGCTACTTCCGTTTAGCGTCTGTTATTCTTCCGGTTGGCGCGTACCACTACTACCACTGTTCCCATCTCAGAGTCTCAAAGTCTCGAAACGTTATGTTCCAGTTACACGCTTCCGTACTTTCGCCTCTCTATTACTCTCTCGCATCAATACGTAAGTCTACAGATAACTTGTTTGTGGTTGCTGTCTGTCAATGAGTTGTTCATCGTTATGAGCGGTTTCGGTTCCAAAGTTTGAATCGCTAACTTAACTCTCGGGTAGCGAATAATGTACCACGATGGTAGATCATTTTCGATCTGTACGTTTTCTATAATTACTTGATTAGAATTTTGAAGGACTATTATAGTTAACAATTTTCGTCAACTCTTTGTCATCGTTATTGCGAACGTACGAATGTATAGTTACTTTACCTTATTATTATTTCATTAGTAGCAAACGTATATGTTTGATATATCTTATATATAGACGTCCTTTTAAATTTCAAATTTAATCGATATTTGAATTTAGTATAGTTCTGCTATTCTTCCGGTTACGCGTATACCGCTACTCCTTCGCGTCTCGAAGTGTTCCAGTTATCTACGCGCTTCCGTACTTCCTCTCGGAATGGATAGAGGGAAAAGGAGAGTGTGCACATCCAAGCCTAGCCTCTCCAGTGCCAAGAATAGCCCGGGACGTAATCACGTGCCGCCACTTCTGGTAAAACAGTTTTAACTCCCGGCCGACTTGAATGGAGACGACCAGGCGTGTCGTGTGCCTGTCCCGCACGTGCGCGTCTCGGCCTGTTCATTGAACGTGGTATTTTAGCCGTGTAATGATTCACGTGTGCCAACCAGCCGCACGTCGTCGGGGAAGTATTTTAAAACACGCCGCCAGAGGGGGAGACGCTCGCGAAATCATGAGAACTTTCATTTTTACAAGAATTAAAGTTACTTCTTTTTTACTTCTCTTTTCTTAAAGTTACTACTCTACTAACTTTGGGTAGATGCTATGACTTAGATTATGGAGGGTTAATGACTCTGATTTAGTCGTACGATAGACCATTAATGTGACTAATGCGATTTATCTTAGTTAATGATACTTGGCATAATCGTCGTTAAAGAAAGTAACTAGAAATGTTACTAATAGTTGGTATTACTGAATAAGGGTAGAATTATTTTGGACAGATATTATGGACAGATTGGTGATTCTAATTTAGTCATTAGAAGATTCGATACAAATGATTAACGTAAGAATTAGTTACTCGAAGTAAATCTCCTTCCTTCTAAAAGGTAACCTAAAAGTATTCTACATAGATATCGTCAGTACTGGCGACATTTTTCTTGCTAACAGTAGGTTTTACCGAGTGTAATCTTACTAGAGGAATACTTTAATTCAATTTTCGTAGAAACTAAGCATCGCTTGGGAAAATTTGATCGTATATTTCGGATTTATTTTTATGCGTGTGGTATCATTTGTGAAATTTGTAAACAGGTTTCGTTGGAAACAATATTCTGACTGGAAGTGTCTGGATGTAGAAGATAATCGAGAAGCGATATCACATGACCGGTCCTGTTTACAATTGGAAATCACGATATTTTCAGACTGATATTGTCTCGGTGATAAATTCGTTATTCTTCAATTTCTTGCGCAGATTCGAACTATCGGTGTGTGTTCGATAACGCAACCGCATCGAATTCATTACGTTTCGTTTATAATTCGCCGCACGTTGTTAATTGCACGCGAGCATAATGATGATAATTGGTATCGTTATGTTATAGAGCATTGGAACGGACATGCGACTGTATACAGCTGCACACGGTGGATTATACACAGTATAAATAATTCGATGCTTCCAATGTTTTTGAAATATCCAATGAAAGCAAGGAGAATAGCTAGTTCTCTATATCTGCTCGTGTGACTCGAAACGTTGATTAAATTTTTAAGCGTTAATTGGCATGATTTGTTTTAAAGTCTCGTTTAATCATTATTTCAACATTTAAGGTGTAATTCCATTTTGTACTAATATTATTCATAGCTATTGTTATGGAGAAGTATGAATGTAACTTCAAGCGGAATCAAAATCGATACAACTGGAAAATACCAATTTCTTAGAACACATTAAGAACACTGTAAATTCGGCCAGTCGCGGGGAGATGCGTTCGCGAGGAGGCACGTCAACGGGAGTCGTAAATTCCCGTTACGATTGTATCAATCGACACCACGAGCAGATCGATCCCCGTATTTCTTTTAGGATAAGGGGTAGTTCAGTTGGAATAAAACTGTAGTCTGCAGTTTTATTAATATATATATTTATTTCTATTTTGCACGGATACACACTCTCATACACAAGCGAAGTCGGTGAATTTGATTACTTGACGGAACGTAGAGTTAATATGAATGCCCGATTGTCGTACGAACAGTTGACTTGACTGTCGCGAGGGCTTGAAGAGCCAAAGGAACCCGGGAGATGTGTGGCACAGACTGGCCTAGACTCGACTCACAGTTCGTTCTTTCGCCATCTCAGGAGTGGGAGACTTTCTACCGTCTTAGGTAGTGGATGATATTGTTTTTTGGGATGAAGTCCCTTTTTTCTTTGTATACACATTCGCTCTTTCCGTATGGCAGATACTTGTTTTATTCGTGATTGTTACCAGCACGTAATAAATTCCAGGTGGTGGTGAATAGCCCGCTGTAAACGTAAAGTACTTTTTGGGACTCTACGTCCCGTAATTTTAGTGCAGACCGATTGACCCATCTATATACGTTAGACATTAAACTATCGTTAGAGTATATGGTGGGTCCTTGGGTCTGTAGAAGGTCAGAATAACGATATGAGACAGTCAGGTAATAAGGGCTGACTTGTTGGTCGCTTCATACTTCATTATGTTGTAAATTTACCAGGAAAAATAACGATGATATGTGAAACGAAATAACGATAGCCAAGTGTCAAGTCCAATGATAATGTTCAAAGAAGATAAAATATTATTCTCAGTTTGTAATCCAAGGAAACCGAGAATAATTTTCCCAAGCGAAACAGTAAATTTCCTGAATTGTATCAATTCTGTAACAGGTCTGTAATATAATATCGTTCCAATATATATAACTTATATAAGCGACCTGTTTTTTAACCAAGTGGATTCAGAACAAATATGCCGCGTCATAAATACACTCGGATAATTAATATTCCACGCGTAATCGATACGGTCGTGAGCGCATAATAAAGAGAAATATAAACGAATGGACAGTCGGACACTCCGTGCCCACTACTTCGGGGAATCGGTCGTTATCAATTTAAAATCGGTTCTCTTCGGATCCAATTTGCCAATACGTCGCATATATTTTTCAGATTTCCTGGCGACGTAATCGAACGCGTCTCGGCGTCGTTTATCAACGCGTCGTCCGAGCGTCGTTTGTACAATTTCCAGAATGAATAATGTGGGCAAATCATCGGAATCACGCGCCGCTTATATATGTATATATGTACATCTACCTCGTCGCTTTTCTACATTTTTCTGCCTTTACACCAAGGCAATGATAAATGAACGGCGACCGAGGGGACACAGTGGAGGCATCTGCTTCGTTTCGCCAACCATTTTCTCTCAGTGACCTAGAGAAAAAGATTTAACCGTAGTATTTTTGAAGGTTCACACGAATACTCCACGTAGAATTTGATAACTATCTTGGGGAGAGATGGTGGATCTGTAAAGTAGCAACTTAAGTTGAAAAAATTCATGCGTTCAGACTGTACAAGTAAGTCTCTATTATGATTACAGGAGACAGACATGATAATTGACATTGCAGGTTTTTCATATAAAAGCAATTCTTAAATTCGGTATATATTTACCGTGTCAACGAGATATTATTAAAATCGTATTCTTATCAGTTTCGGTTTTCGTTTGCGAAATTTATTTACCTCAGAAGTACGAATCCACCAAATTTCATCTCGATCGGTCACCGATGCAATTCGGAGGAACGGGCAACATCGAACGTTTCCATCGAGAAAACGTCATCCAGAGGTTAGCCGCGATCTGTCGCGGCAGATTTTGGGAATGATCACTGCCGAATTGCTCGTTCACGCAAGATCGAGTTCTCGACCGCAGCATACGATGGTACTTGCGCTGTCCCACGCGATACACAATATCCGGCGCAGAAACGTGCCAGAATTTTATTGAGAAAAAAAGCTGAAATAAGGGGGGAGAGCAGCCGCGACCTCATCCCGTGTCTTCGCAAGCCCCTAATCTCCTCGATTATTTCGTTTGGGGATGCCGCCAACAGATGGTGGGTTCGAGAAAGCGGAGAATCAATTTCAAGGAATCAGCCCCCGGGCTCTCTGTTTCTCAGCGGGAGAAGCTAAACGCGGATAGAAAGAGCGAACCGGCTGGGGAAACATTGGAAATTGCTTGGACGCTGGTAATTATACGGTCCTGCCTTCTTCGCCCCTCTCCACTTACCCCCCCCCCCCACTTGTTTTACTAACCGTGGATCACGGCTGAAAAGGTTGCAAACCCGTGATGCGTGGATCGAGAACACGTCCATTATCATAATTCAGCGTAAACTGCAAGAGAACAGTGTTATATCGCTGGAACTAATCCTCGCTAAATTTTATTCCATTTCCGACTGGCCGTTTTTCGACTCTGGTATTACCTATCTAACCTAAAAATTGACTCTATACCGTTTTGAAGTAGCAGTTATAAGGGGGGAAATTAGGAAACGATCGTTCGATGAAATCACGTACCGTGAGTCACGAAGGTATTCGAACGGTCGTAAACGTCTTCTATAGATATGTCGTGCGTATTATACGAAACATTTTGAAATTTCGTCAGCACTGCGTTGACACGCGATTGTCGTAATTTACTCGTATGTTATTCGTTTGAATACGAACATATTAAAATTCATATACTTTGTTTGCTGTCTATGGAAAATACAAGAATCAGAAGTATTGATCACGTTTTTGTCCAAGATGCGATGAGAAAGTTTGCTTTTAATTTCATGTACTACGGCGCATCCTTCCAAAAACACATATGTGAAAAATATATCACCAGATAGGATCGGTTCTAGGGAATTTTTCACTTCTTAACTTATCCTATTGTAACTTTTCAAAACCTGTTATACAATACACGCTACATATGTATATACACGTAAAAGTATTCTATGATATGCGCTTAAGCACCTTTCATGATCCACCGTACGTGATTTCCTGAAACGATCATTTGTTGTTTCGAAATTTCGATTTCTAAAGACCAGTTGGAAGAACGTTGGTAGGAAACGAGATTATGAAGCGTTTTAGTTTATAGCTGAACTATAGGCATAGTAAAACGGCGTGGCGTATATATAGCGTAGATAGCGGATTCTTACTAGCTAGGGCGGCATGCATCACAGATAGCTGAAATCATAATCGCACAGGAAGTGAACTCTGCAAACTGCGATCATTACAGACCATCTACTTCGCGACTCGCTAGCCTCACGAGGAACTATAGATACTAGCAACAAAGAATTCTAAGTATACGTTCTTCAATCACAGACTGCGATAAAAGTTTACCCCTAAGGGGAAAGATTGCGAAAGAAAGTAACTTTGATTGCTGATAAATTTCTCATAAAATAGCACGCGCACGTATGTAGTCGATAACCCTAGGTTTTTATGTGCGAAGTGGAATATTTCGCGGATGTAGATGGCGCGCTTGTAGATAAATAAAACAACGTAATTAATTTCATTTGTAAGCTACACGGCTTCAAAATAAACACGGAACTCGAACTATAACATGAAATAAACAAACAGTAGATAGAATAACAGGGCAAATATGCACAGTAAATAATATGCAGAGGTTACTTCCGTCGATAACTTTGCCGTATCGATACATTTAACATCCGCCTGAATCGTCGACATTTCAGGATCGATTGAAACAATGCCATGCACTATTCTAGTTACAGTATGACTATTGTAATTCTTTCATGACTCTATAATTTTCATACATAATTATGTGCGTATTTTCATACACGTATAACCTCATGATTTACAACACTCAACTACAACGAAAGAAAAAACATTTATTCTGTCTCAATAAAATTTTGAAATATAAATACATATTACAGTACTAATAAATGAATTGTACAAATACAATCCAATAAACGTATAGACGAGAAATCGTCGTATACCCTATAGCGTTTGAGGGCTACGTTTGCATTTCAGACTTTGGAACCAAAACAGCGATGCATGACTCATTGACAGGCAACAGCCGCAAGGAGGTTATCGCGTGGACATTTACGTATTGACGCAAGAGAGTGATAGAGAGACTTGGACACATGGATAAGTTGTGCAATGCTGTTCACAGTCTGTACGTTCGATAAACAATAGACGCAATGCATAAAGATAATGTAAACGTGAGTGACACGCCTGTGAGAACGATAATTGATTAAATTTAGCATGAAATCGGTTTTCTTGCTGCTGTTACGCGTCTTGATGGCCTGGCTGTCTCTCATTGGAGATTTTCAAAGAACAATGGCCGTCACTGTGATCGAAATAAAGCGAGAGGCGAAGCGAGTGGCGCGCACCAAGTGCGTTCACGCGAAATTAACAATCGTTTACAATGCCTCCTTTGTGCTCGTCTTGAAAATTTGCGTGCTACGGCACCGGTCGGCAAATACTCGCGTATAAATACACGCGGGTCACACCGTCTCGTGTCCCCGCCTTCTCTGATTCTCGTGTTGGTATCGTTGTTCTCAAAACTAATTTCGTCGCGGTACATTTAGGGCAGACTGGTACATGGTAATGGCACGCGTTGACGCACTATGGCGCGCGCACATGCACACGCATTGACACAGTAGCTCACGAAAGTATTTCAACGCTTTACCATAGAAAGCTTTTGTGAATGTGTTATGTTTGTTGTACGAAACATTTTGAAATTTTATTATCGCTATAACGAGGTATGGTTATCATGATTATATTGGCCAACTTTTAAACGAACCTGCAAATGTACATGTATGGGTAGAAATTGCAAGATATTTATAGCAAACATACTTTAGAGAGACGATCTTCGGTATTTTCGTGAGCCTTTTCTCTGTGTATGTACAGTGCATACGAAAATATTCAAAAACACGTATCTAATAGCGCGTAGAAGAAACATTTCGTGACAAAAAATTATCTTTATTGTGGCACGTAATGCCAGGGCAAAAAATATGTTTAGGATAAGCTCGTAATTCTTTTGCTTCTTTTATCGGCTGTTTCGATCTTGAGGAATGCCGTAAACTATCGAAGAAATTTGATCTAACGTATTTTTTGTCGTTCCACAAAAAATGGAACACCTACGTAGGTCGGCGAACTAATCTTTCTTCAAGAATATTTCACCGAATTAATCATCGTAAATAGATCATCGAATATAAAATATTCTATGAAGAAATCGCGATCACCATATTTGTACGAGTAAGTCCTTCACTCGATAACCAACCTGTACATTTTCCTCTTTGCATCTTTTATGCATGTTTTAAGCATAAAAGAATCCGTAGAACATCAAAGTAAGAGAATTACGCTAAACGCGTGCAAATGACTGTAAAACCGGTGACCACAGAGCAATTAATGAAAAACAATTTCAAGTGCAACTTAAAAAGTGTGGGAGAATGGACGTTAAGAGGTCCCTATAGAATTCCACGAAAGCGCGCGCGCGCCATACGGTCAGGAGTTACGAGCGCCTGTCGCGGAAGCCTGTTTTTTCTTTCCTTCTTGCTTGCCCCCGACCGGGTAGGTAGCCAGTAATTGGAGCTCCGCGACCATACTGTCCGATAGAATTGCTACGTTCGACTTTTCTTGGTTTCCGGAAGCTCGAACCAATCGTTTGGTCACAAGTGGAAACGTCTGCAAACCCCTAGCTGCACTTAACCGTCGCGTCAGTTTCGTTTCGCGAACGATGCGCCAAACCGATTCACTGCGTATGGCCTTTCTTCCCTCTCTTTTTTTTCTTCTCCTCTCTTTTTTTTCCAATTTATACCTCCGTCTTTCTCTTCTTTTTCAAGTAGGTCGACGACTGCCTGCGTTCGATGAATGTTCAGTTTTATATTGATCACACGCAGGACAATATCCCCGGTGAAGTTAGAAAAAAAAAAAAGAATTGCCGATCTCTGGTGGAAACAGATTTTATTCAGAATCGAATGAAAGAGGTGTCGACCAGTAGAGGACGATGGAGGTTGGTGTGGATTTGAATAGGTTCGGGTATTCGTCTAACGATTTTTCCCATTTGTATTCTCTTCCAACGACGAGTATCTTTGTTTCTCTTTTTTTAATCATTTTTTTCGTTCGTCATAGTCGAATGTTTCAATTTAAAGCGTGCAGGAAATAATTAGCGAGAATGAGCGTAATTGTAAGGACGTGTTGAAGTGGTGGCAGCACCAGTGCCGTTTTCTCGTTGGTTAACAACAAGCGAGTTTCGAAACTGCACAAACGGGGTCGTTTCAAAGTTCCTGGCCAGGGACAGATTAAAGTTAGAGAGAGATTAATAAATTGCGGCGGCATTTGAATTTCAAATGGTCGTAATTAAAAATTTCGACCACCGCCACTGCGCGCAACTACACAGACAAGTTGATAAGAACCCCCGCCATTTTCAATTACATTATAACCTCTTTAAAATTCGCGAACCTTCGAACTGGAAAGTTATCCAAGTTTCTGTAACCGCCGTAAAATCCCCTAGCAATATTAGCACTTTAATCTAATAGAGAATCATGAAATCGATAACTATTGAAATTTTTATTACCTTTAGTTAACCGATTATTTCTTCGAATATTCTGCACTTCTGTTTACAATTAGCTGACCGAAATTAGAGTCACAGTGGTGTGTGGAATACTATTTTATAAAAAACTAGCAATAAACCGACTTACATTGCTATGATTGTCACCCCCCCCCCCGCCCTCCATTTTTATTGTCGACATTAGAGGTTATGTTAAATTTACCCTAGGTACAAACTATTTCGGTGGCAAACAAGAAGCCGGCCCAAAAGCTTTTCGGCTACATTGATTTTCACGAAACATTCGTTGGCGCGACTTGTCTCGTCGAAATTGCTGCGGTAAATGGAAAATTTCCGGAAACGCCACGGCGTCCGATCATTGAACGTATCGTCGCCGGTTGGAAGGAAATAAATTGTCGTTTGGTCGGAACACTAACTGACTCGTTGGTACGTGATCCTGTTTGGTTCCTTTATTTTTTTTCTCTTTTCTCCGTCAGTTCCGTAACCTCTTTTCCTCAACGTATTAAATTTCGATGCATCATCGTTCCTTTTTTAATCTACGTTGCTTTTAAGGCGCTATGAACCGAGGGAATGAAATGGAATTGCTGATTGACAGAATTTTCGATGAGGCGTTGCTCTTCGACTGAATCGATCTCTTTGTTCGAAACGAACGTTGTTTACTCTTCTTCCTTCATAACATACATGATGTCAGCCACATGGACCGTGCACGGGCCAATCCGATTTCGATGGCGCGGCCTCTCGAGTTTCGTCGGTGTAAATACCTACAGCCGCATTTGCTGACTGCACTCTGTTTCGCTAGTCGAATCTCAAAGTCTTAGAAGCCAACGCTTGGACTATTTGATTAATGAACACTCATTTTTCATTCTCTTCTTTCGTTTTTTCATTTATACCGAATATCGAACTTTAAACTGTTTCAAAGATGGCGCTCTCCCGCCATAACATCAAGTTTCTTCATCAATCGTACTTGTCACTCTAAAATTCATCTTCCATAAACCTATAACATTTTACTCCATTGCGTACAAAATGTAGATGAGAAGATGCTTCGATGCAGAGCCACATTTATCTCCCAGGATATTATTTATTCAGTCAATCTTGCGAAAGAAATGAGCCCAACGAACTTTTCCTTTTTTCGGAACTTTTTGTTTTTTCCTACTTTTTTCATCATCCCCATGAATGATTTATGAACGTGAAATGCCGTTACGAGCTTCTCGGTGATTTCCTTCTTTTTCTTCTTCTTTTTTTTTTTTTTTTTTTTGCTTTGCATTGCGTACACCGGAGAAAAACTTTTAAAAAGTTTCTCGCCGTTTTGTATTTCCATAATGAAATCGTATTGTCGCGCGGCCCCATCCCGTCGCAGTTCCATTGGTTTTACCCAGGGACGAACGAACGAACTCGGCCGTGTGATAACCAGAGGAAATCCATTGAGAAAAAGCGATTATAACACTCGAGTTGTCTGTGGTCTAGAAAAAAAGTAACAGCGCGCCTCCTCCTTTTTTTTTTCATCTTAAACGGGGTGCGTTAACGTGTGTTGTGTGCACTGGCGTCAAATAAATAGGTCATTTCGACGCAGTGCGGGAAGAAACACAGTAAAGAAAGATGGCCGCTGCTTGTTCGACCACCGGCGATGCGCTTTCGGTTCATGGCTCAAATGAAACGTGGAACTTTACGGTAAAGCGAGTAATAGCGTTTGGACAGTGTGCACGCGGAGATATCTTTACCTGTACACTTTCCTCGCGCTTGCTCTTGTCATTCCGCGGCAGCAATGTTGCCGACCCAGCTGCAACACACCTGTTGTTCCATTTTCTCTCCATTACCCAGGAACCATCATTCACGTAATGATATCAGAGGTCGAGGGCGCCACCGTTTCGCTACACTCCCTTTTACGAGAAACGTGACCGCTTTTTTCTCAATTCTACGAAAATTCTTCCATTTATTCTTTTTCCTTGTCGCAACACTTTACGAAGTTCTCGTTTTTTACAAAAATATCCGATAGAAATTCGTAATATATCGCTACGAAAACAGTGTAACCTAATAGTTATGTATTTCTTGAAATTAGTACAACGATCTGTTATATCTTATACGAAAATTGGTTAAATCGATTGAACGTCAGACTACGTATATTTATATCGAACATAATATATAAGAATTTACTGGTAGACCATACAGTAATTTGATTCTCAATATCGAGAGCAAGCGAATCTGTACAATACATTTTTCTCCAATCCATCCTCTACGTGATCTTCGGATAACAATATCTCGCACAAAGCCAGATAATGCTACCTTATCCGCGACCTATTGGCAAATTGAATGAAAAACAGGTCGCGTGATCGGTAACGAGCTATCGGCCGATTATAACATAACCACAGCAGCTTCCATTTTGAATCTGTTGCACCACAGTCGTATTTGCCATAAAGACCAAGAACTCTTTTTCCATTAGTTACATCAGAACGCCGAGAAACGTTACGCGTGGCGTTATTGTCCATTTTTTTTTGGTGGTTTCCCCGAAGGGACCGATTATCCACGGTCGACTAATCGCGTCCAAGCGATTGCCAGGCCACACAAGCGTGACTTTAATATAGAAAAAAATTGCGTCCACGTAACGGACCGGACGCAGAAAACGTAAAAATGCCTTGGTGGCGATAAGGATCGTCTCTTTTCTCTCTATTCTGATCTCTCTTCTTCTCATGGAGGACAAGTGATTCGTTATTCCGGCAGGCGAAACGCGAGTAGAGTTTACGGTTTTGTACGACGATAGGAGCCGATAAAACATGAGAATAGGGCAGGGGGGGCTGCTGGGTGGACTTGAGTAGGTTCCTTTTTCGGAGAACTATTTAATTCGGAATAGTGAGCGGGCTGCCTGACTCGACGACCATAGCTTCCGTGCTTGTATATGTATATGTATGGTTCAGTGTGCGCATGTTAGACAAGGGACCAACACGCGCGCACGTACGCGTGACCATCGAAGCACTCGTATGCACGACTGACCTTTCGAGTCTGCTGTGCGTGACCCTTTCATTGCCCACTTGTATTCTTGCTCACTCGCGAGCAACATGTGGAGTTTAAACTCTGCGATTTTTGTCATTTCTACGTTTGTGCATCGAAATCAGAGAATACTATTACGGAGTCAAACTCGCGTAAAATTATGCGGCTATAGCTTCGCAGAAAGATGTATCGGATATACCTTTTTCCCCACTTTTCTTCGTTTTGTAGTTGATTCCTGTTTACTCCTTTTTCTTGTTCGAATTTGTTTCCGAGACGTACTTTTTAGCGACATGTCAATTTTACATAAAAAATAGTCGATAGATGCGATATTGTCTAGTATAACAATAATACGAATATGGCGACTGCCAGAGGGTTTGTCGTCTAACCTCTAAGTTCCCAGGTTTAACGAATTTTTCCAGTTCTAAGCCCGAAGCTTATAAAATGGTAATCCACGTGACCGATGCACGAGTATCCAGAAATAAATCGTTGACCCGAGTATATTTATTACTCCAGTGATAAATCTATTATATATTGCATTATTTAAGACTGGGTAACTACCTACTTACCTTTGCAAACGAGCCTTAGTGTTCTGAAATAGGTTCTTCGAATATTTGAATATTTAAGACCTGCTAGTTCCAGCGCAGATAAAGGCAGTAGCTTTATGTGTTAATTTTTATTCATTAAATAACACGATATTTCCATAGAGGTAAACGAATGGTCCTTTCATTTGCACCTGAAGAGCAAAGCCCTGCTGTGCGTTCCAAATTTCTTTTCTCTATTCAGAGTTGTTGTCTCGTATATACAGGTGGCGCGAGGGATGCGAGCGTTTTTAATCATCGCGGGCGTATCTGAGATATGTTAATGCATTGTGTCACTGATGTGTTTATATTATAGTCGCCACCGGATGCTACATAGTTGCACGTTTGAATTACGTATACGCGTTCAGTACAGTATAACGTGTTCATCGAGAGATCAAGCGTTCGTTCACGTAGCTCGTTTATATTTAAATGAACCGTTGATTCGATATTGTAGCGGGACGAGGCGTGTGTGTTCACCTTTTCTTTCAGAGTAGGAGAACGTGAAATGTAAAACCCTGTGACGAATCGAATACGAGAGAGGAATACCGAGTTCAGGGAATCCCCACAGGATCGGAATATTTCTTTGCCACATCGTCTATGTTCTCTCAGCCCTTTGCCCTATCTTTTTCCACTGCTGGTATTCCCGCATCAGAGGCGTCATAAATAACGCGTGCAATTATCCCTGTCGCGAAGTTTACCCTCGGTTGAGACGTAAAATATTCGAGACGTTCTGTGATCGTATTCGAAACGACATGGTCGTGCGCCGCGCTCGCTACAGCGTGCATGCATGCGGAATAAAACGAGTGGCGCGCTTATGCAAATTAACGGCCCCTGAATTTTATGTTACCTCGATTATTGTTGGTATATCATTTCCTGCGCTGCTTTTATGGCCACGTGGGGAACAACACACGACCGGTATCCAATTTGCCGTAAAAATAATCATTGTCTATGCGACGCTCATTAGTGATAGCTGCTTCTTTTATAAAAGGAAGGAAAAAGGAATAATTGAAAAAATATAGCGGGATATTTTCTTAAGTTTTGTAATACGTATATCCGATATTTGAGATATATAGTTGTTTGAACGCAAACATTGACGTTTATGCGGAAACTTTTTAAGAGAGGAAAATGAAATGAAACGCAAATAAAAATAAATACAGTATAACCTAGTTAAACTATCAAATTTGTTAAATATTCTAGTTTTAAGTGACAGTAGTCATAATGACCCATTTCTAAGCAACGACGTGAATCTGCATGGCCTATTAGGTGCCATAAGGACCAAACCGTCAATTTCATGCGATTCACTTTGTTGGATTTGATTGGAATAGGTGGACCCGATGGCCGTTACGTGCCACGAGGCGCGCATCCTGTCGAAATTAGTTACTGAATCGACCGACAAGAGGTCGCCAGAGTCGCGTCGTGTATCGTTAAACCAATCGGCATTTGACGGTCGTAATTGCCACCTTTGAACGGTGGTCACGCTAATTTATCGCCGCCATTTACGAGCGGTCGAGTGTTAAAATCACAATAGAGATTTGTCCAGCGGTCGCTTCTGATCCCGAATATACGTGTATTCATGGGCATGCGCCCCTGTGTTATCCTCTTTCGATTTACGGGGTCGCGCTGATGTTTTTGGTGGCGTTAAGTCCGGAATTTCGCACTTCATTCCACTATTTATCGCCACTGATAAAGTAACCTAGTGTGTGATCTTGATATTTTTTCCTCGTTGAGCTGCACATCGTTAACGTGATCAATAGAGATCAGATTAAGAACGAGAGAAGGTAAAACAAAGAAATGAAACGATTTCTGTATTAGACCAGCACTATTGGTGAAATTTTGCTAGTTATTCGTGAATGCCTAAACTAGTGAATTTTGTTCTAGAGAAATTTATTATTTTATATTCAAGTAGGAGATTGTCTGTCCTAGTGTCTTAATAGGTTAGTGTTATAACCTATATCCTGTAACTTGCCGATTCACTAACACATTATCAGTCGGTAAATTAGTCGCGCAAGGGGGCTTAGATAGAACGCGACGGGATAGATGGATGGATTTTTGAACATCGTGTGCCTCGCGAAGTTTATTGATTGTCCCGCTTGCATTTCATGAATTATTTATCGCGATCGTACAGTCGCGGGCGGTCGAATTTAATATTTCAATAAATTTTCATAAAAACGAGCTGCTGTCGCGAAGAATGAAAAGGGGCGAGAAGGAGTGGAGGAAGGGATACTGGCCAATGAAGTGGCGGGCGAAGGGCGATAGGAGTGGGGGGGGGGGGGCGGGGGTGTCGTCCTCGTTTGATGCGCGTGATCGAAATGCAGAGGCGTTCAATTTATCAGGAACCCGAAAGATACTTCCCGAGGTGACTGCACGAGCTTACGCGTCCGGAAAAATCAAACTTTCATCCTAAGCCCTGTGATCGAAGCGAATGGTTCTTCGTAAAGAACAACTTTAAAAATTCGAATTCGGAAAGGGAATTCAAAATGAAACAAAATTTGTCGGACTGCGAATATTGCAAATTGACGTTTGCTTAAACTTGTACTGTCACATTGAGAAATTTGTTATATGGATGTTCCTCGTTCTTGGTATGGAAATATTATTGGAAAGTTCAAATCCTCACTGAAAATACCTTATTTATAAATATTAATCTTTATATACCGAAACTATGTCTATCGAGGACTCACTTGCTCAATATAGTGCAGTAAAAATTCTGCTGTACTGCTCAGTGTACGTATCTCTTGTTTTTTAAATACTCTATGTACGTGTTCATTTTATATTATTGGAATATGTTATTCAATAAAATCAAATATTAAAAGACTGTGAATTATCAATTATCAGACGCTAGAAATGTAACCGAGAAGAAACTGCGTGCGACGTACCCTCAAATAACAATTGAAAAATAGTAAGAATTATGAATAACAATTTTATGACGAATAATGAGAAATAGAACTGACAATTGGTTCATGAAATAAGTTCAAAAACTAGGATGTTCAAACGTGGATAATGGATGTTATTTCATTTTTAATGTTTTAAGTTTAAGGGATAAGAACAATGTAACGATCGACTGAATATCAATCAGATTTCAAGGTCGTCAGAGATCAATCACCCCCATAGCTCAGGAAATGAGGAATAATTTAATGTTAGCCATCTAATCCAGCGTGAATCGTCGGGGATTCACCGTACCGTCGAGTCATAGTATTAGCCCATACCGCTGATGATCTAAAGTACCGTGTAATTACGAATTAATGTGGTCCTTGCCACTAAGATACACGGCTACTTATAATTACTCGTAAAGTGGAAAAAAAGATCAGTCAAATTTATCAATGGTTATTAACCTCTTAACTCCGGAGGTTTGCTATATCCGTTATATTAGAACAGTCTGTTAGATATAAAGAGACGACGACGAAAGTAATATAAAGAATCAAGATTTAACGGCTTTACATTTTCGTAGTCAGTTTGGAAATAGAACGTCTTAAAATCGATATTTTTACAGACCCGAAATAATATATAACCTTTATTTAATAGAATATGATATTTTATATGTTACAAAAAAGAAACCTTATTATATAAAATAACATACGATATAATATAACCTATAACGATCTCTCGTTACGTATTTGGAAATTGGGCTTAAAGTTTTTAATCTATAAAACGCTACATAGCGATGTCAAAAGATTCTATAGTAAATTACGTCGATAAGACGTCAGATGCCGCTGATTCTCCACCGTAACTTTACAACATCAAGCCCCCTTAATTTATGAGTGGATGCAGGAGACACAGAAGAACAGTGGCTTGGTAAATACGATCAAACATCGGACACATCCCCCGGTTTGAAATTCATTCGTCTTAGGTTCGCAACAAAAGGGAGCGAGAACACGCCAGAAGGAATATATTATCGTCGATTGTGCGGTTTATTGGCGTCGAATCGAGCATCAAGTGTGTATGTGTGCGTACACATATCTTCCTTTTCGTCTGTACAGGGTGTCTCAGTAATCATAGTACAATCGGCAAGATATTTTTAATTCTATGCAAACAAGTAAGTCAGAAATAGGAAATTTGAAAAAAATATTTCCTTATGACGTTGAATATATTAACGTTGAAAATCGATCAAACGTAGAAAAACTTGGCTAATTTCTGACTGAACAGAAATAGATATTCGGAAGCAAGTTATTATTCTACGTGAGAAAATAGGTCGGAAACGTAAAATAAGATTTTTTTATTCCGACTTTCGTTCTCGAGAAAATTGAATTTAAATGTCGAAGAGCATGCAGGTTAATTCTTCATTGAACACATTCGAACTTCATTTTCTTTAAAACGAGACTTTAGCAAATGTTATTTTATATCTTCCACTTATTTTTACAAGTACAATAACGTCCCATTATCATTATCATCGTAATCGTACAGTCGTATCCAGTCAGGAATTACCAAATTCATACATCTGCACCATATTTTCAAATTCCATTTTCTCGCGAACGAAGCGCCGTCCGAGAAAATGTTACTCCGCATTTCTTGTTTATTTTTTCACGTAAAATCACCCTCTTGCCGATTCTATCGCCGTTACTGGGCCACCCAGTATAAGAAGGAGACAAGCCAGGGTTCCAAGCTAAACAAGCGCCCGTTCCGTAGTGCCCACGCACCATTATCGGCGCATCAATTAAGGCCGAAAAATATTAACGTCCCAACGGCGGACAGGAAAACGAAGTGCAAACAACGATAATTATTCTCCACATAGCTGCATTCACGGCAGACGTCCGAGCGTCGTGACGCATGGCGGCATTGTTCTACCTACTCTCACTCCGTTGACGGTCCAACAATACGTCTAGGATGACTAAGGCAACGAGCATCTCTCTCTTACTCTATACTTTCACCTGTGTGTATATACCTCGTTTGATATTCAACGGAGAGAAGACCGCGGGCGACATGAGGGGGAGGGCAAACCTCTCTCCATGGGATAATCTGTAAAAAAAAAAAAAAGAAAAATATACGAGGAAGAGAAAATAAAATGCAGCGAGGAATCGGTGAAGGATGACGCATACGGTACAAAGAAGGAGCGTCTACCGAGAAAACGTGCTCGTCCGAGGCAGAGAAGGTGTACGGTTCGCTAATTCCTAGCGGTTTTATCTACAGCTACACAGGTTCGTGAAAGTAGTCGAACACTTGCGGATAATATTTATGAATATATACACAACTTACGTGTGTTGTATGAAACATATCGAAATCTTATTAACATTGTAACGAAAGCCGGCTATCATGATCGTATCGGTAAAATAAGACACGTCTGAAAGTAGATACACAAGTCACAAATATATATGTATATCATATCTGTATTGTTCAGTAGCACCATCCTCCACGCTTATTATTCTTATTTGAAATGTCTATTCATATTCTATGGTATATAGCTTTTGCAGTATCTTGTAACTTCCGTGTATACTTTCAGATTCGTATCAATATTCAGTGTTAAAATTTCAAAATGTTTTACGTAATGTGTATAATGTATACGTGTAGAATAATGTACACGTAACACACATAGGGTACACGTTTTAATACCTCAATAAATCTTGCTTTGAATCTTGATCAATGTAATCCCGATAGAGTCGTGTTTCGTTACAGCGCTAATGAAATTACTAAACGTTATTCATTACAAGAGTTGTCGTAAAATGTTTTATAGAAATGTTTTACGTAAAAGTTTTCTCAAATACCTTCGTAAGCCAGTATCTCTTCAGTTATGTCAGTACGGCCACGTAACCCGTCGAGAATGACGTTTCGATTTTCAATCGATGCACCTTACAGTCGACCTCTGTCGGCTTTCGAGGTTATGTCGGTCTTGTTTTCAGAAGAAACGTTCAAATGCATAAATGTGTCTTCTAACGTAGCGTCCTTTTCAAAGAACATTCCATAGTATTCCGGGGAAGTCTTCGGTGCCTGTCTGCTGCCTTTTTGCCTTCCCATCAGCATCTTTGTGCGACGTGTAACTGTTTTGAATGAGCCAGAACCGCGTCCTCAGAATCGTATCTGGCGAACGCTACCTCGCTATGGAAATCATAAGAGAGCCATATCATCCATGGGAATTGTGGATTCACGTAGACGTTCAGAATGTGTCTATTGTTGGCCATGCCTCGTTGAAATTCATTATTGGAAGAAAAGAAATTGAAAATCTGTTTATAACAAGTTCCATCTTCTTTTTCTTTTTGCTGTTTTGTAACACCATAGCAGGTTTTCGTTAGAATCTCTGCATTTGTTACACTTAAACCTAGATTTCTATATATAAGATAAAGGTCTTCGTTTTTTTTTTCTTATCTCATATAGTCGCACTCTGATTCTGTTTTGCTTGTAATGCCATCGATTCAATGACCAATCTCTCCATATTCAAACATACGTCCTTGAGAAACTACCGTGTCAAACCTAACCTAAATCACGAGAAACCGGCCATGGAGAAACGCGGACGAATTTCAAAGCAATTGAAGGTTAGGTTGATCATTTACCGAGCAGAGATTAGTTCCCATAACAGACTAAAGGGGACAGGGAGAAGCGAATCACTCAATAAGAATTTCTTTCTAGTCTCTAGTCAGCAAGAAATGCCTTGAAATGATCGTGATATGGCAAATGTTTGAAATGTTTCCTAACAAGGGAAGGATCCCGGGCCGACTGTATACACAAACGTGCAGACCTGTCGGATCCAGTGTGCTGATCCTTGGTGTGCGTGCATTCGCTCACGTACACACATAAACAGTCGGCAGTAGAAACGCGGCTACCTTGATTGGATGATGATGCAAAGGTTTTAAAGGGGTAGGCAAGAGAGGAGGGTAGGCTAGACGGGGGGAAGCCGAAGCAAAGAGGGACAAGAGGACTGACTTGTTGGCTTTTAATTGCTCGCTTTTACTTTATTTCCTTTTTGCAACTCGATGGTCCGGCAAGGGGATCTAGTGGCTTTGATGGTCACGTATCGTGATTAGTGCTGATAGAAGTCCTTTACATTTAGAGCAGTGTGTTCTCACGCAGAAACCTCGCAATAGTGTGATAATGATAGCCATCGAATGCTTGGTTATTGAAAAGGGACAAGAACAAAAATCCTATAGGTTAGAAAAGCGAATAGAAAGGAAGGGAAGAAGCGGTCGCCATTACTTTTTGGTAGATTTGGTATACGTGATCATCATTGATATAATCACAATTATTCGTTGTTGTACATTAACAAAGACTAGTGTTGTCGCGTAATATACACAGGTCTGATTATTTTGCGCAAAGATGGAATTTTAAGACGATGAAGCTTACTTGACCGAGATAATTCTGCACTATACATACACATCATTTGTCGATCCGAAATCTAATATTATATTGTTCTTGGCTGGTCGATGATTATAGCGATGATCGATAGACGGCTGACGATTGGTATATACGTACGCGTCGCATAATAGCAGCTGCCCTGCGCGCTTGTCTTGCTCCAATAATATTAATATTGTGACTGTCACTTTTTTCATCGGCAAGAACGCTGTGAAATGCACACCGCGCCGCGACGAGATTTAATCCGGTGGACGGGTTTATTCAATTAATCAGCCGAAACAGCTTTGATGGACGTGGAGGATGAACGATCGAACTCTCCTTTCCTTCGCTTTGATTGCATTTGTATTTTTAAAAATTTCACCGTATCGTAACAATATATGTATCTATTGTTATATTTCAACTTATCTCGTTAAACGACCGTAAAGCAACTCTTCTCTCTATACATGTCATTTACATATAGATAGACTTCTCCGTAATCATCCTAGTACCAAACATCTCCAAAGATAATTGCTACACGAAACTTATCTGTCGAATATCCGCTGGAGTCTTGGCGCCATTAGAGGACCGTTCAGCCTCGGTATAGCATCGCTCTACGGAACGCGTAATAATGCTATGAAATTCAGCGACCACGAAGGTCGCGTGTCTCCCGGAAACGCTTCTCGCGGTACAGAGCAACGACACCATCGAGAAACGTAGAAACTTAAGGCTACGTCCTCACTGAAGCAACGGCGCGGAACTTTTTGTTGGTGTTTCTTTGAAAGAATTAATTATCGCTGTTTGCTATTTTTCTACGTTTTCTCGTATTTTTGTTACCAGTAACAAAGGTTGCTGTCTGTTGCCTATTTTTGTTCGGAGCAGTAAAAATCAAAGGAAAATAAACATTGCAGTAACAAGTTGTCACAGAAACAAATGTCTCTTCTGTCTATACAAGATCGTTGACTGTTTCACAACGTATTTGCGTACGGACAATTTGTTGCTACGAAAACATGTCGCTTTGATCGAATCAATTTGAAAAAATTAAATTCCCTTCTCATTACGTTTCTTTGTTAAGGGAAATCAAATTTTCTCCTAAGTTGCTTTATCAAGGCAAATCAAGCCCAATAATTATATATCTAGGTCAATAAAGTCGGCAATGTCTTTATCTACACAATTATTCAACATCATTCTATAAGAACGATACTCGTTGGATTTTATTTGAAACATTCAGCGACGCTAGGCAAAAAGTTGCGCGTTGCTTCGATGAGAAGACAGCTTTAGAAGAGGAGAAATACAGAAAGATAGTACGAATTATAGTTGAGAGAGGCACTGCTCGTCGAATTGATGAAAAACGAAAGAAAACGTAATCGCGGAGCCTTCGGGGGATTTTGCTTGCAGATGCAACGCCGAGGGAAAGGAACTGGGTCCAAAGGTCAAGCTAGTCGCTTCTGCCGGCGACGTTCTCCTGCCGCTCGAACGTTAATGCACCGAGAATATACATTGTAGGGATCGGTAGCAGCGTACCGTAAATCTCCCATGTAAATACACGGCTGGGCTAGCGTCGATCCAAACACGAGTACAGTCCCTTAACTAAGCTGTCCCCCGAAAAGCGGTTCTTGCTTGGTAAACGATTTATTTATGGCGATTCGATATTCGTCGACTATGGAGTCCAATTTTTCCCTCGTCGCTCCCTCTAGCTTTTACTTCTGCTTCTTTCGTTGCATGTCGTGGCTAGGGCGATATAAACGGTGTGTGGTTATTGACCGGTCGACACCGGTTTTTTAATCATCACTTTATTTATCGAGCGCTTCGTGCGAGTGTTTCATACTTTTTCGAATGGATTAATATCGCTTAAGAGGGATCGGTATATAGGTTAGGATTAGGTGGTGTTAGTTTGAGGTTAGGTTCTCGGATCTGGGTATTGGATTTTGTGAAGAATTCCATACAACGGAATTTTATTTACAGTCAAACGATTATCTTATTGTCGTTTCTATTTTTGGGAAGAATTGGGAATCGAAGGGTTTGCAGCTGTAAGAAGGCAGCTGCTTCGATATTTAAATTGCGCTTATTGGAAGAGGAGAAAAGCGTAGGTTTCATACTCAAAAGTGCAAATGTTTGGTTTTAGTATAGAATATAATTTTACTATGCATAATACATGATATATATTCCTGGTTTTCATGAATAAAATATGCGAAAAAGGGAAGATATTCGAAGAAATATAAACTCGAGGACGAAGCGAAGACTAACAGGGTCAAGCAAAGATACATTATTTACAAGCATCCGAATATCCACCTGTTCCCGAACATCGCATTGTCTTTCAATTCGAGCCGACGAATTCTCGGAGTCTATGGAGCGTACACGCCCGTTTGGGAATTACATGGTCGAATCGGGGGCCGAGTTAAGAAAATTTAGTGGCTGCCAACTTTATTAGGCGCGATTATATTAGGCCTGTACGCTGGCAGTGATTTATTCGGTCGCTGCTCTTGAACGTACGCACGAATCGTTTGTACCACGCTGTATATATGTATATACGCTCGTGTACGTGCTCCATGTATTGGTAGTTGCCATATGGCAACGAACGTGGTAAATCATTTCTCGTTAACCGCGCGAGGTCTTAAGCTCGTTATAAAGCGAAGTTCAAACTTTTTAAGCGTGCAAAATACGCGAGGGGACATCGACAAAAAAGCATGCATTCAACTACCGATGCTACAGTGTTTATCATTGGTTGTAGAGCCGCCTGATGCCATTGGCGGTGGCAGAGATTCGTGGGGGATCGACGACGACACGAGCCGCAGAAAAAGTGTGCTTTGTTTTTCTGTGACATTCGACACCGCCGATTCCAGATTTTGTATTGGCTGTGTGTACGTGATCGTGTTTTAACACTTATGGAAACGTTTTGCGAATACACAGGTTGCAATTGGGCCGTGATATATCTCGAAGTCGGTAAAAGAGGTGGAAAAAGAAAAAAGGTAGAGGAAAAAATGGAATGATGCGGTAAGATCGCAGGTACTCACTCTTTTTTAGTATGCAACGATGTTTCTTCCTTTTTTTATATAGTATTCTATAAATTTTTATTAACAGCTCGATGCACTTTTTAATTTTTTATTCTCTATAGAAAAAAGTGTGAAGGTATTTGAGTCGAATTTCCCCTCTACAATTTTTTTCTATCTTTTACCGACTTCCAGATTTAGCTAGACTCAATTGCATAACGCGTCCTGTATAATGCAAGACAAATTTAGAAATTTAGTATTATAATGAGATGCAAAGTTGGTAAAATTTCATATGAATCTGAAAATGTATAGATATTCACAACATGAGTCATAAAAATACTTAGTGAAATCACCTTTAGTATTAAAAACACTATCCATGCTATGGATCTTGCTAATGTTTGTATCGCCTATATGTTTCCAACAAACCTTTGTTACTTCTACATATATTTTCAGACTGGTTTCATATTTGCGTTGAATATAATCATGACGGTCGTGTCTCAATATAGTTGTGATAAAAAATGTCATGTTTCGTGCAACGCATAGGACATTTACATAAAAGGTTCCTACGAGTAAGAGTCCAAATACTATCGTGAATCATTGTATGCGTATTCTGTACCAAACGCGATTGCCAACCGTGGTTGAAACGTTTGCGGAAGGTGAAATATGTAAAGCACGTAAATACAGCTTAGAAAGAGTCGTCTGTTGCATTTGCATGAAGGGATTAAACGAAAGGCCGTATGCGCAGCAACGGAACCAGGTTACAAAGAAAAAAACGATTCGCCCCAAGTTTGTCGAAACAATTGCCCATCGAGTGATGGGAAAACGACAAGTAAACGATCAAACGAAGGCTGACTTTGTATTTTGTATATAGCCTCGGTGCTTCAAGCCCGGGGATTCCCTTGCTGGTGCACGCGTTTCGAGTGCTTTTCACAGCGCTCTCTAGCGGACGCCGTCGTAAAACAACAATTAATGACAAAAAAGGCAATTGAACTCTGAACCCGTGAAGTGGAGAGCAGCGTTATTAAAGTATCGATATCCTCCGAGTGCTCGAGCGATGCTACGCGACGAGGGGCATCCCTCCCACTAATGAAGAGAAATTAATCTGCCAACGATTTCGACGAGAGCGAGCTCTTCAGGCGTTCCGATCTTACCGACCGAATATCTAAAAACCGTTTCGTGTCTTTGAAATATCATCGGGGAAGAAACACGCCACTTTATGTGGAGCCGACGTTTGTACTAAACCTAACGACCATTTCTTCCCGTTTTATCTAAGTCCCCCTTTCTCTTTCGCATTTATCCACTATTCATCTTTCTCCCTCTCGTGCAACTTTCTTTCCTTCCCTTTGTGTAATACCAATTACACGGATTTGTCTCGAGTCTCCGCGTGTCTACCGCGTTCGCCAACCATGCAATCTGACTTTACTCTCTGTCTCCGTACCCGAGGCGTATCTCTTGTTTCCAGCGGCTTCGTGACTTGGAAGGAAAAGGACGGTTAATTGGTGGGGGTGGTAGTAGTGGTGTGTGGCGGTCGCGGTGATGCGCCTTCCCCATCCCATCTCTCCTCTCCACCTGCCTCGCTCCACGCCGCCCTCTCTCTCTCTCTCTCTTTCTCTTCTCGCCATCTCCACCTCGCTTACCCCCTTTTCGAAGAAGCGAATCCACCGACAACGACGAGGAGATCCGTGCGGTTAGAACGGCGCAATATAATGAGCGGCGAAAGGAAGAGAATGTCGATTGCAAATCTCGTCGATGCTGAATAATCGGGATCCTCTATTCACCCTCTCTCTCTCTGCCACTTCTAGATTTCTCTTCGTATACCTTACTTCGTCCCGCACATACTCTTCGTTATATTCTCTCACGCTTTCTCAAGATCTTCCCTTCTCGTCCCTCGCGCTATCTACGATAGCTTCTCACCCGTTCCTCCTATCGACATCCTTATCTATCAATGGATGGGTAGCTTCACCCGCACTTCTCTCGATTCTCATCGATATTCACCTGTCCGTTCAGTCGCATACCTTGGCCTATCGCCCGCAGGCGGCTCGCTTTTAATGGCAGCACCATCGCTCCACTCGCGCGTTCACAAAGCCTTATGATTTTACGTGCCGAAATTCTTCCACGATATTTACGAACATTCTTTTAAGTGTCCTTTCGCAGCAGAAAGGTCGGCAGAGGCTCGCTTTAAACACAACCGATATACCACCGTGGCTGAATCGTAAAAAACTCGCGTTATATACGCACGGTGTACATTTAGTTTTCTGTTATTGCTGGTGAGTACTTCTGTTCCGCGCTGGCTAATTAAAAGGCCCCCTTCTCTCTCTCTCTCTCGCTCTCTCTCTTCGTATCACGTGCCGCATTGTTCAACGAGAAGAGCCCAATTGATATTGCCGCTTGGATCGTGGCTATGATACTCGAAATTGATACTGCGAACAGACAAATTAATTTCGAGCTCGTCGTCCAACCCTCTGCATGTTCCAACGGGATTATACGACGCTCACTTTTTCCCACCGTTCTCCAACAAAAAAAAAAAAAGAAAAAAAAGAAAAAGAATAATACAAAAAAGAAACACGATCCGCTAGCCTGTGTCTCGATTCTGTTAACAAGCTTATTTCCCGTATCTCTGTTAATTATTCGACTACCATGCTGTAGCTTACCCTGTCGAGAATCGCAATTAATTTTCCGCCGAATGGAAAACCGTGTACGCGCGCTTTGATAACCATCAAAAGCTACAAATCGTGCGTTCATAAAGTACACACGCGAGCCAACATGGCCGCCGCTCCACTGCGAATGTAAATACCTGCTGCCTTTTCTGTTGGTTACATATATATACGGTTTGAACGGATGTCGTTGGCTAAGCTTCGTAACGAAACTGTAGCAACTGAGAAAAAAAGAAAGGGTTAACAATTTGCCCGCGAGACAAATGAATTCGAAGCGCCAAACACACTCGTTCTGATTTCCACGCTGAAAGAAGAATGAACCGGCGACCTCGACACGGAAAGGAACACGGCTTTTCTACGTCCTCCCTCGACTCCACCTCCTCTTCCTCCTATTCCACCTAGTTCTCCTTATTACAAGAACGCATCGAGAGATTCAGGCGACGTACATAGCGAGGCTTTGTAGAGACCAAGCTAATTATCATTCGTGCACGGTTTCAGCGTACGCGCGTTAACGAGTCGCGTCCCGCCGTAAATGGAATCGCGGTATAGCTGATACGCATCCTGCGCGTGCGCATGCGTGGCCGTGAAGCTAGTGACCGCGCACACGTACATGGTATTTTCTGGTGTAATTACCAGGATCATCTATCTCTCCTGGTTAGGATTGTCGCGGACGTGGGAACTGGACAAATAATTCCTTCGCGCAAGAAGCAACTTTTTGAATCGAATTTCTTGGATGTATACACCGTCGTTCATAAGTGAGAATCACGGTGGAAAGATATTGGGTTGACAACTAAGTCGCGTTTCTCATGTTTCGTGCAACTATTCTAAAAATCAATATTTCATCAAATAATTCCATTATTTATATCCGCTATACATCTTGGTCATTGTTTTAACCAATTCTACCATTCGTATCATCAATCGTTTCAAATTTCAATACGGATTTGAAATAATCGTTGCTGAATTTCCCTTCTAATTCATACAAGTCCTTCTCGATACGATTTAGCTTGCGCTTCCTCCCGGAATTCTTTCAAATATATTCTTCTCATGAATATGATTATACGATAATAAAACGTACGTAATTAAATATGATAGCACAACGATATCATCATCGTCAACTCGCACGAGTATAGAATCACGATTAATTTATCGACGTCGTGAACCAAGCTCGCATCTTATACGAATCCAGGTGATCTAATACTTAGCGCTGTATATTTATAATTCATATCGGTAACGTTATGAAACTGTTGTAAGGCGTATCTACTTATGCATACCGAAGAAAATTGCATGAAAGATTCATATGCGTGCATACGTAAACTCCTTCTGGTGTATACTCTTCCTTTTTTTCCTTCTTACTTCCCTGTGACTTCTTTTCTTTTCTTCCTTTTTCTCTTGTCCTTTTTGTCTTTGCTCCTCTTTTTAATTTGAACTTTGGTGGAGCGAGCACAGAAGCGCGCTGGTACGTGTCTTCACGGAGAAAAGCTTTGTCTTGGTCCTTTTTCCCTGCCTCGGACTACTGAATACGCGGTCCGCCAAAGGAACAGTCTTTGGAATTGAAACAAAGAGCGCAAGGATAATCCTGACGGAAAAATACAGGTTTTTAATTAAATTGCGTTGAAGGCGGGGAAATTGTGTTCCGGCGGGGAGAGCTGGGCGCGAACGTGATTATTCGCGGGATAGATCTGTTTGCCGAATACTTTGTGCCCCGTCGAAAGCGGAGAATTAAATCGGAACGGATAATCGAGGCCATAGATCAAATAATGTTTGATGCACCGTCAGAGATTGACTTTGCCAACGTATCGCGCAGATACGTTTGCCATTCCACATAAAAAGAGGAACAAGAAGACAAAAGAACGAAGGAAAGCCACTTCGTTACTGCCTTTTTATCAGTTTTTAACGTTTAACTGTTAGATCCAATAAGTTCGTATATTCCATTTTGTTCCTTATATAGATACTTTTAGTTTTGGCTTTATTCCATTTTTTAAATATCAATGGATCTTGGAATATTTAATATTTTAGACGCTTATTGTACTAATAAATTTTCTATTCCAATCAAGATATCATGAATTTTATTCTGTTTACAATTACCATAAGGAAGGTGATCGATCTTCGAGAGTAAAAATTCTCCGAAACGTATATAGCAACCTTTTTAAAATAATGAAACGTCCGCTCAGTAAGCGAGACAAATACTGTTTATAATAATCGATACTATATTTTTCTTGTAAAATTTATAGGCACGATAGGCGAAAAATGAGTTCGCATTCCAATTGTTTTCCATATGATAGAATCGGAATATGTAGTTGCTATTCAGTGTGCTTTTCATTTCGAATACATTCTCTAATTGGAATTTGATGCTATATTATTCATTACTTTGCCGTTTATTCGTATAGGTTTTGTATTCGCCAAACACGTCACAGAGAGCTAGTGCAGTCAACGTTAAAATTAAGGAGCCACCCATTTGGAATGATATGTCATCGATTAATGAAATGATCTACTGCACAGTAAATACATACGTGCGTGTATTTATATGCTATACCGGGTCAATTCACAGAGAATTTTCGAGCCGTAGAACAAATGCAATCGTTTGATGTTCGTCATGTGGATTAAATTTGCTATTCAACTATAAGTAACGGATCGCAGTAAAAATTTGTTCTACTTTGGTAGCAGTGTTTCAGCGAGCCGTTAAAAGTAGTACAGGTAACAGCCTATTCTACTTTTTGAATATGCGAATGCTGGAGGTTACGAGTTAGTCGAATGAAAAAAGCAGCTCGAATATAAAGGAGAACGAACCTGACGTCCCCTCGTATATCCAGTCGTACGAGGGCAGGTGCTTGTCACTCTATGCGCGACTTAAGCGGCTTCTAAAAGGTTTAATATAGTAGTGGAATCTTATTGGCTGGTCATCACGTGTCTCGTGACTTGTTCGTGGCTCACGTGGATGCTTTCTGTGCGACCCTTCTCGATTGTATATCTTGCAATCTCTCTTTTATTCGTTTCCTTTTAAAGAAATGGTTGAAGGTTTTTTTAATAATCATTTTAGTTAATAATACGTAAATGCATAAAATAAGATGACATCATTGATTAAACATTTCCTTCCTATGTAAGAGAAATGTTTACATTCACTATGCACATTATACTTAATATATGCATACAGTGGCTACAAAATGTATTTGCTTATTTTTTAATAAAGCAGGTTCTTCCTACCAGGTTGCACGTTTCATTTTAATAGCGATACAAAATTTAATATACCGGAACCTAATTAATTAATACGTAAATGTTATGATCAATGAAATGACAAAATATTTTCTGTAGCCATTGTATGTATATTGCCATTTGATTAATTTCAATGATCGTACCAAATTGGAGAAAAGCAAGACAAACGTTAAGACGATTCGAAATACCATTCGTTCTTCGATACAACGTTACAATGGTCGCTCCGTGTTCGCAATTGGCAGAATAATCGCCGTACGGGCGACATTTATCGTTCCCAACCGAGGAACCTCTCTACGCGGCAGACTTTCGAGCCAGCAGCCATCTGTGTCGGTAATACGTTCGAATCAGTAAAAATAATTCATTGGTCCGATCGGAATTGCAGCTCGGCCAATACCTCACTTACGTTACCACGTAACTTTTCTTCCAGTTCACCGTTCCCCTTCAGCTGTGTTTCGCTTTTACACGGTTTTTCACGTGTAGAACGAACGGATGCCAGACCGCGAGCTGCTGAAGAAATTAAAACTCTTTTTCCCGGTTTCGTTCCTCCTCTTCCTACCACGCGATCTACGAACGATACATCGGAAATACCTCGAGCTGTTGCCCCTATCAAAGTTGTTGCACTGAAAGCAAAAGGAGACCCGTGAAAGAGAGACAGACACCTCTTGCCCGAGGAGGTGGCGGTAGTGGTCTGTTCTGTTGCAAGTGGATACGAGTGAACTGAGAAGAGCACAGAAGTTAGGGGTAGCTTTAGAGTGGGGAGGGCAGTCGAGAAACACAGAGCGCAAGAGAAAGAAAAGGATCAAGGAAAGAGGAAGAATCCCCCGGAGGAATTTAACGCATGGATGAAGCCGTACCATCCTGGAAGAGGGGATACGTACTTCTGCGTGTATACCGACATATGTATACCTATCTTTCTATATAACGTAAAGTAAATAAGGTTTTCCTTTTTCGTTCTCTCGATCCTGGTGCCTCTTTCTCTGTCTCTTTCAAGTTTGCCTGTCTTTCTTCGCTTTACCTCGAGAGTACTCCGTTGGTTCCTCGTCTTGCCACAGCCTCAGGCAAGTTTTGAAACTTTTAAGCCGATTTCGTCTCGCCTGTATAAGGACGTATACGGCCGTCGATCTTGCCTCGTGTAAAATTGGGCATTATTCCCTGGCACAGCGTATTGTGCGGTGCTACGTGATTGGCTACGTGGCGGCACGCGAGTGCATCCAGCTGCACGCGCGCGCTTCTGCATGGCCAAGATACACTGCATATATACTAGGCTCTCTCTCGGCCGGCTGGCCTGGCATCGACATCGGACGACTTAATGCTGCGAGCGTTCCCCGGGCTAAGGCTTTCTCGAGGCTCAACGATGCTCGCACGCGGAAGAATGCGCGGCATTATTTAGTTATTGCAGCATAAGCTGTCGGAGGTGCTCACCTGAATAATGGATCACACGTGCTCCCAGACGAAACGAAATATTTACGATCAGCGGGTTCTTTTTTTCTTATCCTTGATGATCAAGATTGTTATTGCTTCATCGAAATTTCTTTAAATCCGTGATTGTAGTATATAATATAGTGGCTCGTCGTTAAAAAACGTCTCTCATTCCTCTCTCTCTCTCTCAATTTTTTTACTTCGTTTTTTTCTTTTTCTTTTCATTGTTCAGTGGTTATGAGAAGTTCGTCGAAAGAGAGAGAGAGAGAGAGAGAGCGAAAGCGTTGGTTCGTATTCCCTTTGTTTTTCCAGCACACCAGAGAAATTTATCGTCCACGTTCTGTACGCTCCTGATTCCTAGTGCTTTTTTTTTAGGCTAACCATCGCTGCATACAAACAATCACGGAAAAAGGGGGATAAATGAGACGTGTTCGCGAGCGTCGCACCGCAAAATTTTCTGGACTTTGCTTTATCCTATGGCTATGTGCGGTCGGATATTCATTGCACGGCTTTCGCGCCTTGATCTCGAATCCGAATCTATGGAGAATCAAGGGTGCTGTAACAGTTGGCCGGTCAATTGGACGCTCGGTTTCCCACAGATTCCGATCCTTCTGAAGCGTAAATCCAGCTTTACCGTACACACCGTACCACCAACGCGTGCTCACACGTGTATGCGGCTTAGCAGCGCGAGTGTGACAAATGAATGCACGATAGAGATGGAGAACGAAGCGACAAAGTAAGAAATAGAGTGATGAGGGGAAAAAAGGAAACAAAGTGCCGTCGTCGGATGTAAAGAACAACTCGTGGAAACAGAGTCAGATGAAATGGAAGACGGCGATATGATTCACGTGAAACATTAAGAAAAGATTATAGAAATAAATCGTAGAATAAAATAGAATTGCCTTAGCGGATCTGTTAAGATTTAAATACATAGTTAATCAATTGAAAAATCCTTACAAGAACCAGTCACGTCTATTGAAATATTATATTGCCCTCGGATTAATTCTGCCTGATCGGTTTTCATGAAGTTCTCTGAGCTTTCAAACTCCTTACCTTCGACGTTGAATATTCTTACTCAAATTAAACTGTCAAATACTACCAAATTAAGCTCGTTAAATCATCAATAAAATTCTTCCTAAGTCTTCGAGCTTCTGCCATCTATCGACCGTGGTATCAAAAAGTGAAACCACGCCGCCGAAAAAGAAACCTGTAAGTTGTGAGGATCATCAGCGTGAGAGATGAAGGCGTCAAAGAAAGAACGTATGTAAAAGAAAAGGAAAAGTAGTACCATTTCGAAGAGCGGCAACGACAGCACGGTATTCTTAAATGCCACAGCGCGCATCCCACAATAGTTTGCGAAAATTACTGCTGTCATTTGCCGTCGGCTTTGTTCTTACCGTATTCTGGTATTGGTATGCCTATATATATATATATACATACGTGTATATTCGATGTGTAGCTATAGGTATTTGCGTATATATATATACACCTATAGCTACACATCGAATATACACGTATGTATATATATAAGTATTTGTGCTATAAGTATTATATTTAAGCTATAAGTATTTGCGTATATATATATATATATATACACCTATAGCTACACATCGAATATACACGTATGCCTATATATATATACACATACATACATATAATATATATATATACACGTAGCTATAGGTATTTGCGTATATATATATATATATATATATACACCTATAGCTACACATCGAATATACACGTATGTACGTGTAGCCACACATAGAGGGTCAGACTCTTGGTATGCACACACGCGCGCGCACACACAGAGCTAAGCGTGGTATTATTGCGAGCGAGCATGCTCGAAGCAATTTCCGATCTGCCTTCCTCGCTCTATCCTCTCTGTCCCCTCCTCTTTTCGCTCCCTCCTCTCCTGGGCCACTTCCTCCGTGTCCATCCTATCTCCACGTCCTAACCCCCTGAATGCATCCGCCGGTGTGCACGTTCATCCCAATCGGTTGTATTTGCACTTAATTGCTTCTAGTAAGGTATTATTACGGCACGTTTAAAAGTACGCGCCGGTCCTTTGCATAGGAAACGAAACAGGGTTTTCATTACTATGCCGTGGATATCGTTTCAACGGAATGAGAATAGACCCGTGGCCGCATACGGATCTCCGATGGCGCTCTCGTCGACGAACGTACGTCACGTGACTTCTATTATGTCGTCTGTCACATTGTCGAATCATTCTTCGACTTTTTTTTTTTTTGTGCGTGGATGATTTTGTTATTCTTCTCATATGGTGGCTAAACAACATGGTTGTGTCTGATGTATTCATGAATTTAGAAAGCTTGCCCGGTAATATACTAATCGCAGTAACTTGCATTTATTATTACTTGAGATTTCTACGAGCGAACTGTGTCTAATAGGGATATTATCTAGACGCTTCACTAGCATTGCAATTAGTTTCTTTGAATGGTTAAATAACATGCTGGAACTGTTGTATCGTAGTAATTGTTTATTTTAGAGTCGATCATCCTTTATTCTATAGCTAGAGAATCGCAAAATTGGAAAAAATGTGGCCCAAATAGGTAGCTAGTATCGCTGTTGATATTGTTTGAATGTTTAATCATTTCTAGGGATTTTTCGCATTTTCCGATGAAATATTTCTCGCTCGAGGCTATGATATTAGTTCTATCAAAAACTAAACCATCACGACCAGTATTACTTTCAAATAGTAATAACTGCAAAAAATGTGGAACATAAATGCCTTACAATTTTGATAACTGCATATTGTTTTTTCGCGAAACATATTGCCAACCAGAAATTTTTAACCCCTGACGACGTGACCCGTTAAACGGTAATTAAAACGAAATACGAAATTACTCGGTACTACTCGTTAATTTCGCCATTTTATTTATTCGATGACTGACGTATTAACGTATTATTATTAATGTGTCGTACGCAATTCAGTCAGCTTGCAAAAGTAATTCGTTTTCTCGCGCTGTTTTATGCAGGATCGCGGCCAATGAAATATTCCCCTCGTCGGAGGACGTGCGGCCGTCCGTGCTTGTAAAGCGTTTAATCGACGGAAAACGCGCGGGCGAGACGGATTCGATTAAAATTTGAAAATCCCGCGTTTCCGACTGACAGCGCCAAATTGCGTGCGTTCGCTTGTCACCGTCGGATAAACGAGACGAGATTTTACATTGAAGCTTGACGATCTGATGCGTTCACCCTCGAAATTGATTAAGTACGTTATTATGTATCTGGCCCATTTTGCATTCATACCGTATACCCATATAATTCGTTGAAACAATTGTTCCGTATCGGTAATCTTGCAAACGCTAACTTGATTTACAAGCTCTTTAAATCACTTACTTTCCAATGAAAACGACAGTCATCCTGTGGCAATGAAAGTCCTCGAAACGCTATAACGAGACACAATATCATTGGATATAGAAGAAACTTAAAATTCAATGGAATTTTAAATCTTTCAAATCGAATAAGACGTGTAGATTCATCCATGTTTTATAATTCTTAAAAGGAGAAAATTTTACAATTGTATCTTACTCCTCCATTGATGTTTAATTAATGTTAACAAATTACAAGCCCATAAATAAGTTATATTACCTACATTATTTGTTGCTGAAATAATATATTTAATATTATACCTGTTAGCTTGTCAATCATCGTCATCAGAGTCAAACAGACCGCAACATCAAAAATAAGTTAGCTGTATTGTTTACTGAAATAATACATCTGTCATTATAATAGCTTGTCAAGTAAATAACTACCTCGTTAAATCGTAATAAGACAAATGATTTATCCTTGATAGAAATCGTTCATTACGTTTGCGAGAGTTGTAAACTCGTTAAACTCGAAAAGATAGAATCGTCATTAGCAAGCAATAAAATAATAACAATAATTTTGGTGGCTTTAAGTCACTTTGAACGCTATATAATCGTTTTACACGAACGATTAGCACGCCATCATCGAACGCGTCGAGAACAAACAATCTATTTTTCCCTCAAAAATTGTATCAATAACTTTGCCCGAAACCGCGATGAATTTCGTATTTTGAACGATATAGTCGAGGGGGAACGAAAACACGGCGACGTCAATGGAGCGGCATTGTATCGATTCTTCCATTATTCGTTGACTGATCTAACTCGATAGCTCTCTTCGTTCGTTAGCCGACGCAAGTTTCGCGATTAATTCCAATATTTCACTTGGCGTCCTAGCCTCAATTAAAAGCTGTCGTCACTGTTTTAACTGCGCCGTATTCTCCGCTGAAAATCCGTTTCAAGTGTTCCATGGCGGTCCTCTATGCAGCGTACACGTGTGTCCTGCATATTGCACATATATATGTATACCGTGTATATCGATACACGTACGGTTCTCCAGATCCTCGTCCGAGTTACGAGCGATATTTATGCCGAGAAAAATACACGTCGATCCGCGAACGGTGAAACGTCATCGTTTTTAATTCAATGACACGTTAGGAGATTTCTTTGATGAAAAAGCGGTGGTTGCGGCTGTAACTCAACTGGTAACCGGAGATTCTTCATCCACGATGACGATCGTGTTTTCAATCGAGATATACGTAGAGATGTGTGTGCCCTGAAATTTATGCGTACGCGTATAGTTGTGGGTAGAAGAAAACGTAGACAGATACGTACAAGAAATATGAGATACCGATGCAAACGAATTCCTATTTTCAATTTTCCATTTTGCTTAACAACGTGGACGTCGAATTTCGATATATATCCCGGTCAAGCGTAATAAATTACAACGGTATTATCGTCATCGATCCGCGATGAGATTCGACGATACGAACGATGGAATATTTCGCTGAAAATACAGCCCCCTCCGTATTGACCTTAATTTGTACGGTCGGTAGTGAACGAAGCACAACCCCCGAATGATGGGACGAGGGCAAGAAATCCGCTTTTCCGCCGCTCGGAAATTCGATTTTTCAATTTTTTATAAAATCCGTTCTCGCATAGTAATAACACGCACCTACCGATGTAATTTCCGGACGAAAATAGGTTAAGTGCAGTTGCTAAACTGCATCGACAGATTTGTTGTTTCGCGCGATTCACGCGCCCCCTTTGCCCCTGTGTATATGCTTCATCGTGTACACTCGACGCGTGAAACAACGCACAACCGTAGACACCTGAAACGGAAAATCTCGAGATGTTATTGTGTCACAACGACGGTTTAAGCTTTCAGCTAGTACTTGACACTCGCTTCAACCGTCCGTAATAAGCTTTCGTCAACGTTGAAAGAGGAGACGTTGAAAGAAAAAGAAAAGAAGAGGAGAAAAAATGACTTCTGTCTCCGCCTCGGTGTATTGTCGTTAGCAAAAGTTCTCAGAGATGGTGTACACTTGACCCGAAAGTGTTTATCGATCGTTAAGATCGAGTCGTTACCGATTCTTACAGAGCAACGCCATCTTTAGTCGTTTTTACTCGCTGAAAATGAGCCACGGTTCATCTCGAGCAGGTCGTAGACAAAAGTTTCGATGATTGGCTGTCCGTACGTCGAGTAGCTCGCCTTCCTTTTTATCGGAACCTTCTTCGAATCTCTTTCAAGTTCTCTAGAAATCTTTCCCCCCTCGTTTTCGATTTTTCTGTCTGTCTTTGCCAGTGTTGGTCGATTTCTGTACCGTCGCTGCTCGTTAAGTGTACCAGTTCGAAAAATAGTTGCGTTTGCTTAGGTCGTTTCGACGACTGAAGGCAAGAGAAAACACGAGAACACTGAAACATAGTGCCGTTTTAATTAACCGATACTCTGCTCTTAATTACTATTGGTTATATAAGGTTCGAATAAAAGTGTGATATCATTGCCAATTTCATTTATATATGGTACTATTTCAATTTCGTAGATTTTGTATCTTCAAACCAATTTCATATTCGCCGACATAAGATCACAGAGGAGCATTATGATAAATCATATCTTCGGTGTTTAAATAAAAAAAAAGGGTATTTTTTAATTCTATTATACTGTCGACTAATTTCAAATTATCCCCTTATTTAGTTTTACGATTACGTTGAATAGTTTTTGGTTTCTTAAAAATTCATAGATTTTGACTTAACTTATCCTTGTGTCAATTATTTCACACTGAAATACATCTTTTTAGCCATCAATTAACGTAAAAATCAGGAGACCAATAAAAATAAACTGATTATGTTTTATTTGCGGTCTTCATATGTGAATTTCTATTTTATCGATGTGCATTTTCCACAGATATCAGATAAAATCGTATCCGTTGTTTCTGCGTTTACGGTAGCGTGTCCTATAACATATCGAAGAGAGGATTACACAGCAAGGCGACTAATAATCGTGGACAACACACGCATGTGTAAAGCTAGCATTTCCTTCTGCAATACGTTTCTCGATACGAGACAATAACACAAATCGAAGAATAGATCGAGACAGTTGTGCTTTCATTCGGAATGGCGCTACGTTCGCCGATCAAATTTGTTCTATATTTATAAAACGGATACGACCGGCTCACAGTCTGTTTCGATTAAACTGTTCCGTGTATATTTATAGGTTTCATTAAAGCGATTGTAGTTCCATTTTAAATTTTCATTAGCGCGAGATATAGTGGATTCATTCTACCAGGCCATTTTTACCGAGTCATTTTTATCGTTCATATATATATATATATATATGTTTGTGTGTGTGTGTGTGCGCGCGCGCGCCTGTGTGTGTGTGTGCGTGCGTGCGTGCGCGCATATATATATATATACACCATCCGAATCTTTCCGTAATTTCGCACATTTGTGTTACGTTCTTAACGTTGGAATAGCGCATTGTTTCTTTTGGATTGTAACACGTCATATTTCTATGGCCCTCTTGTAAAATGATCTGCTAATTACGAAACAGTAATTCGCTATCTACATTTTGAATATGTAAAAAATTTTTGCGAAAGTTTACCAACACACTCTCATATATAATGTATATACTTAATGTAAAATTGTTGAGAATTGTAGATCGTAATCGCGGAAATAAATACGTAACAACACTTTCATTACATGTAGAGACGATAATAAAATAGTTTTGTATTTATTTAATATGTGATTCACAAGATGTTCATAGATACCCATTACACGTGTTTCAGCACACTTCTGCTTTCAATTTTTACCCCACGTACGGAACAGTGACATTCTTTCGTTCCACGAGATGCTACGCACGCACATACTCACACACATATACTTATATATATATATTATACTTATAAGTATATATATATATATATATATATAAAAGTATATGTGTGTGAGTATGTGCGTGCGTAGCATCTCGTAGAACTCATAAGTATATATAATATATATATATATATAAGTATATGTGTGTGAGTATGTGCGTGCGTAGCATCTCGTAGAACAAAAGAATGTCACTGTTCCGTACGTAGGGTAAAAATTGAAAGCAGAAGTGTGCTGAAATATATATATATATATATATAGTGTATCACACTATGCGGCTGATCCGGCGTAGCGCGCAAAATTACATATATATCAATAAAAATAAACACGTTACTTAATACATGAAAGATCACAGTGTATTATCATTCCAGGATTAATAATTCGTTTCCGTCACCGATCTTTCCATTATCGAATCTGTCGAATTTGTCTAATCGTTCTTCGATTTCCATTAACAGTCGGTGCTTCCGCTTTGCTCATGGCTCTTAAATTATCAAACGCCCTCGCTAGGGTAAACGTTTCAACCACGTAGACGTTAATTCAATCGTAACGCTGGCGTCGTTGTCAGATGATTTTACTTTCATCCCATCTGAAATTCATGTCGTCCCGGCTGCTGCGCTCGACTGCGGCGCAAAGAGGTTAGGACAGTGCGTTAAATATTGAACAACACGCTCGACGCTGCACGATTTCCAAGAGTTATCGATCATAAACACACTCTCGACCGCCGTGCCTCTGTTTACAAAAACGAGGAGGGAAACGGGGCACACCCATTCTCATAGGTGTCTAGTCGTTAAACGAATCGATAAGAGCTCCTTCACACGGCGATAAATTCTCGTAATTACGATAAAGCTTTCGATTAATTTTATAGCTGTAATTGTTTTTCAGTTTGTGTCTATCGTAGCCATTATCTGTTCTTTAGTTTCGGTGCTTCCTTTCAACAAGCAATTTCCTTTCGTTCTTCTATCGCCTTGGTAAAACTAAGGTGTAAACTAGCATCCTTTCACCACTTGGCGTTTGATGACCGTGTCGACGAGTCTCTTGTAGCGTTTATTACTAGAGTCGAGGAAGCAGTTGCTCGATGATCATTTACATCGAATGCTTTTACTCGCGCTACATGATCTTGCTAATTTGGTTAAACGTGTCCTAATGAAATTGAATAATCGACGAGAAGTGGACTCGATCGCATTATCGACTGACGGTTACGTATATAAGAAGAAGATACTTAGAATCTTGATTTTGACAATCAACAATATCTACAAGATCATCGGAAGTGTACTCTATTCTTATCCAAGGATAATTCCTAATTAAGATGTACCCTATTCTGAATAGTTAACAAATACAGTTAAGAGACAATGAAATCAGCGTGTATTTTTGGTCGATGAAGAGCAATCAGGCTAACGACGTTCGTGAAACGTTTCACATCCTCGAACGTGTATTGCCATCTGCATGAATCGAGATAAACGATTTCACGGGTTTCGGTACCTGCATCGTTTATCTCTTCCTTTCTGAACCATATCGTCATCTACCACTATCCTTGCATCGAGCATACATATCTACTGCTTTAATCCATTCGAACATTATCTCATGAACGAGATAAGTTGCTCCAGCGAGTCGCTCCCGAATCCTTCATGGTTGTGTCCCCTCCAATGCTTCTCCGAACCATTTTAATCAAAACCACTGATCGATACGGATAGACACGATCGAAACTGGCTTTCAGGTAGCCGTGTGGTTTTATAGACGAGGATTTAATCGAACCGTAGAGTGGGAGGAAGTTCTTCGTACAGTTTGGTAGATGGAGCGCGTGGTGAGTGTCTAGTAAGTGGATAGTTTATGGTGGTTCGTGGCCGTAGCCTAACCCAGGAGCCAGGGTAGCAACCCTGCTTCCGTGATTAAAATCTGACAGCGTTAACGGTTATTACGTGGTTATCGCGTAGCTTTCTTTTTACTGCTCTGTAATTGCATGCTTTTGACGGCTCGGAATCACCCTAATTACAGAGAAAGGTGGCGCACTTACGCGAACATGTCCAACTTATCGAAATAGATTATTACTAGACTGCGAATTTTTATACGAATTCACATCTTCATGAATACGAATAAAAGAATAGGACCTTGCGAATATTATAAAGTGTGCTATACTTTGGATATTTTCTATATTCAATTCGTTTGCATATTACGTGTATTCTATGCATTTTTGTATTTCTAAATTTCTCATAAAAATTCGCAGTCTAGTTATTAGGTATCTGGGATTGGTAATATGATACTTCGACAGCTTATGGTCGCTTATGGTAGCCAATGGGCTTTACGTTATAACAGCTGACAATTTTATTCTTCTAATTGAACGATATTTCGTTTTCTCTGTATTCTCACGAGCGTGTGTGTGTGTGTATGTGTTGCAGAGGATTGTTTTAATCAGAATCCGAGGGTGGCAGTTCTCTGGTCGTTCGATCGAAATTAACCGTATCGTGGCATGCTTTCCTAGATACGGAATCAGATCGACGCGTTTCCTATTGTCTATGTTTCGTGTTTGGAGGACGTGTCTGCGGTCTAGACGGCCAAGCATTTAGTAAATAGGAGGATTGGTTCTTGTTCAATTTACTTAATTAGTAGTTAGGATTTTGCGTATTGGCTTACAAATAATATTGTAAAAGTAAATATTGGAGATTTTAGGTTATGAAACGAAATTTCGTTTTCCCGCCATTGGGTAGAAAAGTTGCAGTTATTGTGAATTTTGATGACAAAAGTTTTATAATGAGACAATCATGTGAATTCCTGAGGTAGATGGAGTTCCGCTCCCTTGAGATGTACCGTGACTCTGACCTATAATGATCCCCAATGTAATGTAATTGCATGCATTCCGCGGGATATAATTCATTCGAATATTCACGCAGTTTACGATTAATCTCTAATTAATTGGGACGTATCCTTAATATTACGTAATAATAATGTTACTATCATATGTAAACTTGATAATTATCTTCTAATTCGCAATCAAAAATTTCCATACATAAATTGACTTCTCCGAGGACTATTACGCAACTACTACATGCATTTACGAAACATCTCGCAGCTTCTACGTACATTTTCATGTATATTTCAAACTTTACCAATGTAATTATCCACTGTTTGTAGAAAACACTGTAAGTGCCAAGAAACAAGTTTTCTAGGAGGGAAAGAAAACACGCATTAATGTAGTCCAAACTCATGAAAAAGAAAAATGTATGTGTAGAAAAGTCTCTAGTGCCATCTGTTGGTTGTAAAGAAAACTCAATGTTTCGTTTATTTAGGATAACTTAGATAGATGGCATGTACAAAACTTAAGAAATAATTAACTAATGTTTATTGCCACTTTATTTTTTCTATATAGACGACCTTGTGACGCTGTCTTGTAGAGTTGCATTTAGATTCTATAGCACAGCATTCTTATTGGCACGTAGAACATCTTCCAGTAAAAAAAAAAAATAAAAATTTGGCACTTACAGTGTTTGTTACAAGCACTCTTCAACTATGAAATTTCAAAATATTTTATGTACACATGTAATGACATATACATGATAATGACATGACACATAAATGCGCTTTCACGAGGTATTATAAGTATCCACGATAGGTAACACTTATTAATTCTCGATGTATTTAATTTCCCCTGCCGTGTAATTGTTTGTTTCATCGTACGTATTCCAATCTTCTTGGTAAATAGACAAGTGCGTGTCTACCTTCATGAACGCGCTGTACTTTATTTTGTGTTTTATGTTCCACTTGATCGCGTTGTCGAGCAAGCGTGAGAACTGTAGCCTGTCATTGCGCGCGATTTTAATACTTAGCGTGTAGGGATCGCCGTAATGGGCGACAGTAGAGTAATGGTCTTGAGGATAAAAAGGCGGCTAACAACGAGGAAAACGCCTCGTAAAAGGTAATGAATTTACGGACGCGTTTTCCCTAATATCACGCGCTATATTATGGCGCAACGCCAACCTCGACGAGCCTCCAGCAAAGAGAATGAAAAAGCGACGTAAAAATAATAAAAGGAAAAATAAACGTGTAAAAATTGAGGTTAGACAAGCGGAGTGCGGAAACTGATTCGAAATGGCGCATGGACCGACGCCACGTATGAAAAGTACGGCAACGTAATATCACAGTGATTAGTTGCCATGTAGAACAATTATTGTAGAATTAAACCGGCCTCAAGGGTAGTTGGCTTAGCGAATTACACTATGCTCAAAACGATTATTGCCGCATTAATTTCGTTTTATGCGCCTTGTTGCAGGTCCGAGCCGCGGAATAATTCGGTACAACGACTTCCCTCGCTTCCTTCTACGAAAACGGCCTCCTATTATTAGGTTTGCTGTTGAATAGCAGACGACCTCAATAAGCAAGACCGCCAACCCTATAAAAAACAAGTAGGTATACCTATAATTTATATGTATATATATATATATGTACATTTCTCTTTCTCTACTTATACCTGTTTTCTTTGTTTCCTTCTTGGCCGAGACTTTTGTTCTTCTCTTTTCACATGCACCGTGTTGTGTACCTTTTTCACACAGGTCCAGCGCGTCTCGCGTCTCTGTGACTCGTTAACTCCTAACTTCTCTCAAAGGAAATGCTAGGCGCTCACCCCGTTATTCGACAGTAAAATCTTCTCGTCTAATTTTTCTATTTCTGCGCTAGCCCGTGTGAAGTAATGAGCGCGAGAAAAATATTTCGCCGCGCCGGATTCTCTTTGAGAATTATTAACACGAACCTACGCACGCGCATATCCAACACTGGAATTGTTTAGACAGATATTAAATAGCGACTAAACGCGTAGCTTCGATTTTTCTCGATTAAATTACAATTTAGTTTCTCGATTTTCTAGATTGAGGTTAGCAAACAGCAGGTATTGTTAGGTTATGTAAAGTTATGTAAGAGATCGGTTTGAGGTTATGTAAAATTTTTCCTAAGAAACGCGAACATTCTGTTTACTATTTCGTTGATATCAATCATTTAATGGAATTTTTGGTACTTATTACGGAAAAACACGTTCTTCAACTCTCAATCTCTGTTTACACTCGAGCGATGTTCTTCTTCGTTCATCCCCACCATTTCCTTCTACCAGCTCCGAAGTTCCTCCAACCTCGAAACGAAAGCGCTGAAATGGGCGAAAGCATGCAAAGTGCGTTACGACGATAACGGGCGTAGTAAATAAGCAAGTGCAGGCTAAATTATAGCTGTCCCCACCCACATCCATCTTTGCTGCTGCTTAGGATGAGTGAGAGAGTAGAAGAGGGGGGGCAGCTGCTGAAACCACTTAACTTAACGAATCCTGCGGATAAAGGGTTATGCTTGGCTGCACAAAGGAGAACACTCGAAAAAATATAATTAAATGCTTTATTCATAATTCTCTTTCGCCCTCCGCTCTCTTCTTCGTCTTCCTCACCCTTCTAAATTTCCCCTCTATCTTGCATCTCGTTTTCTCCTCTCTTTCTTCTGTGTTTTTCTTTTTTTTTTTTCGACACGAATAGAAGGGTGCACGAGCTCGCAGATGCAAATGAATATAAAACAATTGTTCGGTCTGCCTCGGGAAATGCGACAAACGAGCGTGAGCACATTCGCGTTATTACGCACGAAAGGTGCATGAGAGGTCAAATTTATCAGAAGGACAAGGGAGACGCGCGTTCGTCTAGCTGCAAGGGATGAGAGGATCCATCGGATCGCCGAGCCAGTGTTAGAGGAAGGTAAGCAGCCAATGACAATATAGAGTTAGGGCAGTGGAGAAAAGTCACGCAGCATGTGAAACAGAGACACACGTACAACCGTGTGTAGTAGGGATCCTCTGAAGTATCCTGGATGAATATCAGAGTTAACTATTCTGGCTGGTTTTAGTCCCGTTTTCCTCCCGCTCTCTTCTTCTCTGTCAGTTTGCCCGTCGAAATTACGTTTTCGAGTCACTCCACCGAACGCGATTTGCCTATGCATCGAAAGAGGGAGAGAAGTTGTTCATCCTCTATCGGCGGAATTTTTGCAATACGCTTTTGAATAGCCGCCATTGCTTGTGCTCGACTGAACGCCGAGCTTTTCAGCGGGACACAAACACATATATACATAGAAACACGCAAGCAGAGAGACAAACGTGGACTTAGGGTGCGAGAAAGACGGGGAGTATACAGTGGATGGGGGTTGTGGAGATGGGGAGAGAACGTACAGAGTGATAACTATTCCCTCCTGAAACTGCACGTTGCCTTGTTGCCTGCAGGAAGAAAAGCTGTTCTGGTGCAAATTGAACGGCACCGTCGAGTATATAATTTGCACGTAACAAATTCGTTACCGTGCTGTTTTCGTGGCGTTGATTAACCAACTGTGTTTTCATATTAAATTCATGTTTACGGTTTTCTATCGATTACACTTGCGAAATATATAAATTGTTTTTATATGATTAAAATACGTGTCTTCACGGATTAAAATACATGTTTCGTCGGTTTTCAATTATCGATTAATCCGCCAAATGTTACTGTTTATCTACGAAGTTCTGGTTATTGTATTCAAACAGGTCGCTTAATATTACACACATATACACGATTCCGATAGTTGAAATGTATTTGATCGTAATTACGTATCTATAATGTGTGACTTGTGCACCCACCCTAAGGGCCTGTTCTCCCAGGAGTCTGTTGCAGAATCTTAGGCCAAACTAACGACCAGATACTCTATGAACTTCATCTATATCCCCAGTGTATTATCGAGATTAAAAAACACGTACATATCCGCTACATCGGTTCACCAATAGGAATACAAGTTCTCACCGCGCGAAAGCCATCCAATGAAAACACATAGGGGGCGTTGAAAGCAATGCAATGGGGTCCTCCATTCTGCTCTCGCTTTACTCTCTATTCGTGGCGGATATTTTCTTACATGGCACAAAGGGGACCGAGCTGTTCGTAATAATTATTACCCTCTGCCACATATGTGCCACATCCAAAGAAACAGAGACGGACGAAAGGAGAGACGTGCAAAGGAGTGGCAAGGGAAAAAAGGAGACACAGTAGCGAAGGAGAGCAAATGAACGAGGGTTTGGAATAGGAGTGTGGTGGGAGCAGATAGAGGACATATACGTCGTCTAGTCTCAGTGTGTAGTCGCACGCGCTCCGGTATCGAACGAAAATGTCGGTGCAAGGAGCGAGAAAGAAGGATGGCAAGTAAAAGGGGTGTGAGGAGGGGGCTATACGCGTAGCTTGGCAGATGGGTGCGAGAAAGACGAGAATACTGGGCGAGTCTGCTGCCGGCGAAACTGGCGTGATTCCAATGAACAGAGGAAGAAGAGAGAGAAATAAATACACAGGTACATGTCGCGACACAAAACGGGTCCAGTCATTCTCGAAATAGGCGGCTGGAATGTCAGTTCTCGGTAGAACGTGAGACAAAGACAGATAGATAGAAAGAAACAGGGGATAAAATAAGAGAGAGAAGGTTCTATCTATCCGCACACTCTTCTCTTCTCTGCTGCTGCTGCTGCTGCTGCTGCCGCTGCTGCCGGGTCGTTCGTTCTGTTCTTGTTCTCTTCTTGATTCTTCGTTCTTTATAATACGAGCACAGGGAAGGAAAAGGCCACCCATGTCTAGGCCACGATCTTGGAAGACGCTGAGCAGCCAGTCGGCACAAAGGAGAGAAGAACGACAAGCGCGACAAGCGGGCCACCGAGAAAGATACCGACGGCATTTAATAGCTTACCTCAGGACGTTTTAGATAATGACTGGCTGGACCTCGAAGTGCCTTCTTTCGTTTGATTCCGACTGCGGCGCGGCGTGAGCAAGAAAGAGGCTATGTTCTCTCGAGTGAGGGGAAAGAGAACGCAGACTGAAAGAGGGGAGAGAAACGAACACAGATAGATAGGCGAAAGGGGAAGTACGCCGCTCTCAGGGCTTGTTGAAAAGATGGGCGAAACAGAGAGAACGCTGGTGAAATGAAATGATTGATACCAGTCTTTTTCCTTTTTTCATTTTTCTTTTTTCTTTTTTATTTTTGTTCGTTTTGCCAAGGTCTATAAAACGCGACTGAAAAAGTAAAATTAATTGCACGCGGGAGTTATCGTTCTTTCGAACGGAAAAAACGAGCGACGTGAATGGGCGGGTGTGAAATACTTTTTGCTCCATTGTTAGAACATTCTCGAAAAATGAGCGAATTCTTTTCTTCTCCGAGTTAGAATACATCTTCGGCGCATTCGCTATGAGGTTAATGAAATTATCGAAATGCAAATTAGATGTCGCCGACAATGTTCATTGATTGTCCTGGTAGTTTTTATACCTCTATAACATTTGTACACTTTGGTCTCCCAAGAGATGCGAGAAATAAAAGAATAACGAAGAAAATGGCAACTTTTGGCATCACCGTTGTTCCGTTCCCGCTAGTTTTTCTATACGCGTGTTTCTCAACTGACCAGTCCGACTAGAAAACTCGGTGAAGTGAGAAACACGGTGTTTAAACAAAACGAGGAAAAAAAAACAGTTGTGAGAGAGAAACGTTTTCGCATTCGTTTAAATTGAAATCGCGGTGGAGCGCTCTGGCTGAATGGTGGGAAGCGCTGAAAACGTTTAAATTCGCGATAGTGGTTGGCAAACTTGTCTCTTGCGTTCACCTTCCTTTCTTGAATTAAAGTTTTTTCGTGCGCACGGCTACTTTTTATTTCGCATGTATGTTCTTCGTAACAACCGCTCGTTCTTTTCTTTTCATTTTTTATTTTCGCAATATCAACTCAGTGCTACATTTTTCGTTAATAATAGAAAAAGTCTGGCAAAATAAAGACCAGAGGTGACATTTGGTAACTCTGGCGAATCGTGTGCTTGACAAAATGCGCTACTAATAGCCGTTCCCGTATTTCTCGTAGATTTGTTTCGAGCGAAGCGTAGATGAATTATTAAACTCATGATTGAAGCGCCGAGAGTGTATGAATAATCGTAGTTTCTACTCTGAATTATAAATCTCTATTGTCGTACAATTTATGACCGACTGCAGACTAAAAAATATTGTACGAATATTGGTACTTGTTAATATTCATTTATACAGTAGTTGGCGAAAGTACTGCGACGCTTATAGAAAGCTTTTATGAATATATATATATATATTAGATGTGTTACACAAAACATTTTGAATTTCCATTAACACTGTAATTGGACCCGATTGTCGTGATTATGTTGATAAAATTTGCAGAAAATTTAACAATGGATATATTTAATGAATATCTAATACAAGTATCGCAAAAATATTAGAACACACAATTATTATCCATTATATTAAAAAACCTCAATGTTCAGTGACATCATTTTTTATAGTTATTACATGTTTAAGATGGTTGTTCATGCTGTATATTGATTTTGTTCTTGAGTACGTATATACTTGTAATAAATATCTTATAACCTCTGTATACAGTTCAAGATTAGCTTCGAATTTAACCAACATAATCATGACAATCATTTTCATTGTACTTATACAATATATATATCCAAATTTTCTATGATAGGTGTCAACGTATTTTCATTAACTGTATATATATATGATTGCATTGTTTCAATTTAATTCAGAAGCGAAAGTTTATGACGAAACTTTGGCATTAAACTTACAATAGGGTTTGAAAAACAGTACTCTATACATTTGTTGTAGCAAGAATATAACCTCGGATATCACGGACACGTATAATAAAATAAAGTTGCTTTTAAGCGAGGGAAACTTAGTGGTACGTGATTTGCAGTTTATCGGCGATCGACGAAAAAACAGAGTGCTACGTGATCTGCGGTTCACCGACGCATAACAAAAAGGTTCATAACAGGCAATTCACACTTTGCCATGAACTAAAAAACGTACCATAGTATATGATCATAGATGTCGCGAGGAACGAATAAGTAACCCATAAAATCGTATAGTATCATGTTAGTCACGATTTGCATAATACTACGTGACATATTCATCGCAAAAAGAAAATCGTACTATACTACGTGTTTTGTGCATATGGCGTCGTACTTAACCTCTAATCGACTTCGTTTCGCAATGTTTATAGGTTAAAACTTTTTGCTGATTCCTTAACCAAATCCCGTACGAGGTCAACTTGAACATATTGTACGTACCTACTGGATGTAGATAAGGGTAAAAAACATTTCGCACGAGATTTTATATGTTAGAGGTACACTATCATTTATAAGTCTAATGCAGTTCTCCAAATACAAAAGTACATTTTGCCTCTTGCCATGACTGGAAACAAATGCTCTGTTAAATTTTGAACTGAAACGAGGAATATACCTGTATCATTCAAGTTTCATGTTTACCTGTAGTGAGTAGATGACACTTCATAGAATCTATATAAAGTTCTAGAATGTGACTAGAATCATATATTTCAATTGCTCTATTGTTCCAACATTGAACATACTCACTTTATGTCATTTAATTCAGGTGTCTGTAATTTTCATCCACCTTCAATTACGACTCTTTTAGTTGTAATGAGTAATATCAATTACTGTTTTTATTAATATGTACTAACCATATACAATTCCTTGAGATAAGATCCAGGGAGAAAATTAGATTAAAAAGTTTCATTTGAAGTACGCCTGTACATATTTGTAATAATTTAGAATTATGTAGTTATAGTCGGTACTGTACACGTGGAACAGAAGGCTTAATGCATCTGCTCTGTGATGTAATAATAATAATGCGCAGCAGTGTTCCAGTTTGCGCTGTTATCCCGGACGGAAGTGAACGCGACCATTTAAGTCTTGGTAGAAAGTGTAGACACGAAATCATTAACGCGATACATAACTGTCGGTTCACGTTAAGAGAAGTTACATCGTGTTACTACGGGTAGCCGGTAATCTCCTTTCTTTCCGTTTTCACCTTTTTTCTCATGGTACGAGTAAGATGCACTTATGTCACCGGTTACTTTATTATGCGAACATATTACCCATTTATCGTAGCATCGCCACACGAGTGACTACTACTTACTAGCAAATGCGTATAACGTGTAATTGACCCAGACGATAACGTGATCTGTTACAATCGTGAGAATATGTTAATGGAGAGAAATCTCTTCCCATTAGGTTCAGTCTACGTGTATTCTTAGCTATTAAAGCGGGGAATTGTACTACGTAGGAAGAGAAAAAGAAAACAAAAATCTTTCTTCCAGTGCTTTCCTATATCTCTGTCCACCGCAGGATCGCTGCACTCTTCATCGCGTATTCCGTTCTTAGCTTCTCGTTTCCTTTCTATGACTCCTCCGCACCATGGTTAATCGCTATGTAATTGTAGTCAAGAATCCAATTTCACCTCAGACATTCTGCTTCCATTTAGATTTTCCATAATGTGTATGAGAAAAGTACCTTCATTTATTTGGTATGATGAAAATCCCTAGGATAATTCCCTAGGCATTAAACCAAATTCAAAGACCAGGAATATCAGTAATACATCTATAACCTATTATACTGAATATATCATAAAATGAATTGCATGGTATTTTTATAAATGCGTTATTACATTCTCCTAGAGTAGCTCACGAACGTACAACTATATCAGCACATGTTATAGGAAACTTTTATGTATATATATATATATATTTTTTTTTTGTGTGTTGTATAAAACATTTTAAATTTTATTACGTGTTAGGATAGCTTTCGCGAGCTGTTATATATCCATAACACACGTGTCTTTGATGCCTTTGTTCGACGATCGATTCGTTGGCAGGTTTCAAAAATTAAGTTGCATCTATCGCAAAAAAGAAAATTCGATTTGCATGCATCGTCGATAAATCTTGTTGTTGATATTTCGATACGTGTATTCTTCTCGCTCTTGCTCTCTCTTTCTTCGTTCGAACAGTTACCAAATTACAGCCTACGGGGGCAAGCCGATGTTTCATCGTATAATTCGCCGAGAAGCAAAGTCGCGAATCGCGCGTCGATATTATCTTCTCGCGGCCGATATTATCAACCTGTGGAAGCAATCCACGCGCAGGGTGGCGCGTCTCGCATGCATAAACTTTGTATACACACGGAGCTGAACTGTGTGCAACGAGCCCTATGGCAAAAAAAACGGGAAGCGCGAATGTGTGTGTGCGTTGGAGCGCGTAACTCGAGGCATAGTCGATAATTCGATGCACGTGTGTACGATCGACACGAGTGTCTCTGGTGTATTTTTCGATAATATTCTCGAAAGAAATCCTCTTCTGGCATGTAACGTAACTTGATACTGATTTTTTATGGAAGAATGGTAATGCGTTCCCATAAAATAGATGTTTTACAATTCGTTGTAGATAATAAATTTGCAAAATATAAAAATTAAAACAACACAAGTTTGGAGCCTTTCTGGGATTTTGTGTTCCTAGCGTGTAACGTAACTTGATATTGATCTTTCGTCGGAAAACGACGATCTTCCTATAAAATAGACAATATTTAGCAATTTGTTATATTTAATATTGAATTTTTAAAATTGAAATAATACAAATTTAGTTTGAACAAGGAACAACAAAATTTTGCTCTTAACAATACGTTTCGTCGAGATAATTGTATCGGATGTATGACTGATAGAGTAGCAAGCCGAAGTGACAAGTAGTATAGTTCAAAATTGTGGCGTCAAGTAGTAGCATGTATGATATAACTAGTGACCGAGTTTTTTTTATGTTGTTTCGTACGTACAGTATTCTTTTCTTGTTTGAGTTTACGATTTTCCTCTGTGATTTCTAGCTGTGGACTGGATCGGTTACAAGATTTAAGAGCGAACTACCAAACACGTAAAGCAAAGTTTGAAATATGAGCGTAAGATCTATCTTTTGACAGACACACCGGTACCATCGGGATTTCTCACTCCAGATTAACTTCGAATCTGGCTTATTGTATTTTCTGCTCGGCCGTATACAATGCTTTATGTGCACCACTTATGTCCAAAACTATCGAACTAAATGCTTTACAGCTGAAATATGATTTGCCAGATGGCGACACCTCTCCTGGAATAATGGCTACCCGCATGAATGAAACATCGAATTTCATAATGACTAAACTTCTTTAATTTTCATGAATTCTGAATATTGTATAAGATTTAGTTCCTCTAATAATTTTCCCCTTAAAATTACTGAATATTATTCAGTAATTTCAGCATTCTGAAATATATTATGAACAAACCGCTTCTTGTGCTATATTTTAACGTTCCATTTTAAACAGAACACTATCATATCAAATATAGATGAGGCTCTTCTTGTTCGAGTTAATTAAATATAGGATATACAACATAAAAATATTAAAAACACATTATACCATACTATTTATTAATTTATATTCTGGATAAAATATTACATTATGCCTGTGTTGCATGGTATTCGTTAAAACATTTCAAACACATTTAGAGTGATTTTGGACACTTCGAACAATATGCTGTAGTTTTTTTTACCTTTTTTTCTTGCTTCTTGGTGTGCGACAGTTTGCCTCTTCTTCTCATAATATAGGGCGCTCATCCTTCATAGGCTTGCCCTGCTGATTCTTACGAATCTCCAAATGATAAGATACCTTCTTTATTTTCTTCCGGTGGTTGTCGGGCACAGTATTTTCTGAGGACACATCGGACCATTCGGAAACGAGAATTTCCCGAAATTTTTTTTCTGTACTTTTTTGTTCGTGGCTGTTTGATACACAATATGAGCATTTACTATAGTTGTTCCTAAGAGTAGATGTACTAATTTCCGATACCACTGAATGTATCGTATCGTAGTGGCATATGAGACCATCTGGTCACTTCTGCCGATACCAGTTTTTCCATTATTGTATGCAATTAGTGCCAAAGGTTTCTGTTTCGGAGGACGTCCGCGATATGTAGAATTCGAGCTTGAAATCATAATGGATGCATGTTTTGTTGATAATATTCTAACATCTCGAACATCTCTCCATTTGAGCATCACAATACCGTTCTTATCTTCTTGTGCTATCATATATCACCTCTCTTCAACGGGTAGAACATTACGAAGTTGAACATATATTTTTTGTTGTGCCGTACAGCTCCAACGACATGCGTCCAACGTTCTGCGTACCGAATTGGATCGGATTTGGACCCCGCGGGAAACTTAGCCGAATTACGCTGGGCGACTAAACGTGTTAATATAATAAATTCTATGAACTTGTTGATATTATCGATAATATTATTCAGTTATTGAAGACAAAAATGGTTGTGTCATGCATATTGTTCGTAAAAAAAATATTTTTGATCGGTAGACTTCTTTATTAATATCTAATAACTTTTTGCTGATACTATCCACGCACGGCATTATTCGTTTATGAGGAATAAATGTGGTTGTCCCACACATGCTGTTTATATGAAAAATAGCTTCGATACTTTGAACGCGTAGCGAATATCGCGTGCGAAACAGTCTAACCACAAACATAAGTGCTATTTGCACGTTGAACCGCATTGCTAAGCTACAATTGAATACCTCTTTAATGAGCTTACACTCGTGAACATTATACGTACAATAGATCGTGATAATTACTGTTATATGGATCTTATCCTTGAGTAGTGCTTAGTTTATGTAATCACTTCGACATATTCATCCTTCATAAAGATTCGATCCCCATTTTTTTGAGCCCCTTCTTTAGGTTTGTCCCCTAACCTCTCTGTTCGCTAACCTCTTCATTTTTTAACGATATTTATTTCTCTTTTCTTTGTGTACCTAGAATACAATGTGCAATATTAATAATATGTACAATACGCTAATTAAATTTGTCAGTAACATAAACGATTTTTGACAATTTTAATGAGGCCAGCCGGTGATAATAAAAGTTGAAACGTTTAATAATTACAGGACGTAAATAGAATGACAGTGATTAAGATAGGACAAAGGATCGTAGTAACTATCCTAAGTACACGTTCCGTTTTTTATTTCTTTTTGTTTTTTTAATAACTGGTCGTGTACGACACTCCCATCTGACATGCTGAGTAATTCGAGAGGGAACAGAACGATTTTTTCGTACGGCGGATCGTGACGAGGCTAACGAAAATAGCACCCTACAGAGACAATAGCGCGTGACGATCTTAAGGTCAATGTACAGAATTTTATAAACCGTCCTTTCGTCGATAGGACACGCTACACTTCCGTCCTTTCTTCCTTTCTTTCATATTTTTTCTCTCACTTTTTATTATTTCACTGCTTATAACCTTCGGGCAAAAAACGTTAATGAGTTGCCATTTTAGCGAGCATAATACGTTTATCTTGGCAATTTTATGATAATTAATTACCCGTGCAATTACGCGGAATCTTTTTAAATTTCGAACAGACAAAACATTTTAACGAACGGACAAATCGTCGCGTTGCGTCGGGGCGAATAACGGTAATCGAGAAATCTGTGGCCCTCCCCTTTATCGCATTTATTTCCCAGGCGGAAAAAAACGTATCGTGCCATTGAAGCCCGAAAAGCAAAAAGAGTAATAATAAAAAAATTGCATTCCATGGAAATATCGTACCGGTTATGAATTACAAAAGAGGATAAAAATGCATTTTATTTCCATAAATTTTCTGGAAATTCCTGCTGCATTAAAAAAAAAAAAATCGTTTCTGACTTGGTTCGAAATACACGACTAGTACATTCGATGTTTCCGAGTCGTGACTACAAAAATATTGCATTCACCCTAAGTACATGGAGAGGTATTGCGAGAAAGAAAAGGACGTGAAATCTCTCGAAAACATGATTATCGGTTCCCTGGTAGATTAAAGCAAAAGAACAAAAAAAGGAAAAGACCAGACGCGCATAATACCGACGTGGGAGCCTGAAAAGCGTGTAATTGTGCTACGGATATACGTGTGGCCTTCTCTCTCTTATGGGCGTCGGCGTCTGAGGGTGCAAAACTGTATACAAGATGAAGCGGCGCCGCTTTGTTGCGTACCTTCACCGTGCTCCTACAATTAGACAAGCCCTCGTACTCATTTTGGTGTTCTCCGCGCTCGGTATTCTTACAGAACGATGAAAGAGCGAAAGGAAAGAAACACGGGCCCGTGAGAGCTCCGAGAAAACGACGAGAAGCGATTCCGAGAAAAAGGTAGACGCGTCTGTGACTTGAGGCGTATCGCGTTTCGTCGGAGTCGCGCGACATGTATACATATAGCGTCTTGGCATGACCTAACTCCTTCAATGTCATCGTGTATCGTGGCCACTAATAGATGCTTGTATGTCATCTTTGTCTGTTGTTGCTTTTTTGGTCCATAGAGATACGTGGAATAAAAATTCGCGCTTTGCTGCATAACCTAACCTCGAACGTTTATCGTGCATTGTGATTACTTACTCGATCGTTTGTTATTTTATGGTTTGTCGAGACTTACAGAATCTTCAAAGTATATGATCTTCTAAATATAATAAAACAGTCTGCAAAATGATTTCAATAGCTAATCTTGTTTTTTTTTTTTTTTTTTTTTTGTTTGAGAGTTGAAGAATCTTTCGTTTATATTGGAAACATAAACATGTTGCGAAAATACGATAAACTACTTACCTTGTTGGTCGAAAATGTTAAAGAATACGGAATTTGTGAATAAAATGATTAGCAGGATTTTAAGAAAGTGAATATTTTCCAATTTAACGAATACGTTTAAATATTCTTTGTAACGCACAGAATGTTGAATTGTGATCTTTTTTCGCTTCTATTCGTTCGTTAATAGCCACTGAAAATTACCAATACCATATTACACCAGAATCAATAATCAGTTGTTGGATCCGTTACAGGACAGGTTCAATTGCTACAGTTTGCTCGCGACATTGCAAACACTGACAGTCAATGGTCGGTCGTTCAAACAATTCTGCATGGTGGTCGTTGTTAATTTGTCTGTTGGTTTGATTGAAAGCTGGCAAACAATAAATTAACCATAATTACCTCCTTTCCGTGACAAAGGGGAAAAAGTGTTGACACGTATATAGATTTGTATGCGTTCGTACGCGATTCGCTACTGAGCATTATCCCTACTTTACTCGCCAGCCCGGGAAGAACTCATGTGAATACTATGCGAAACTATTTGTATAAACACGACACGTACATGCGAAAACGGGGAATATTGTTTGAAAACAAAATAGAATGGCCTTTGGTATGCGTAACTTAATAAAAGTAGCTATAGTTGAAGCTGTGGCATGACCTCGATGCATCGGTATATGTGCTGAAAATTTAATTGAAATATCACAAAAGCTCACGGATTCTCTTTAGTTTCGCAGAGGATAATTAAAAACCATACTATGTCGCGCTCATAATATTCATAAATGTTGCTTAATACACGGCACGGCATGGCAAATACGAAGCAAATACACACACACACACACACGAGGTCGAGGTTTCCGTTGACCAAATGAGAAACTCTCGCGGAATTGTTTAAGGAGGATGATGAGTGAGGGAAGGTGAGGGTGGAAACAAATCTATTTACACTGACAAGTTAAATGAAGTTAAAGTGAATTGAAGATCTCGAGGTTGCGATAATAATTTGTCATTCAGGCATGTCTGGAATGATTTCGCGAAATCGTACTTTCGCGAGAAACTGTTCAACCGTGGATTACGTTGTTCGAAGAAACGGAAACGTGTATATGTACGTGCTATAGTTCACGAAAGCATTCCAGCACTTACGGAAATATTCGAATATATTACATGCATATATTACATATACGAAATGTTCTATATACATTGTCAAATTGGTGGAAACAAAGCAAGATTTACTCCTAATCTTTTTTTGGAATAATGAAATTTGGATAATAGAATATATGATACAATAAAATAACGAATAATGAATATATCTTCAATAACGAATTGTCTGATAGACAATTGTATGTCAAATTTCAAATGTGACACCTTGTATATATTTCGACGATAGAGACATTATGCCGCGCGTCACGGTTCCTTCGATTGCCAACCAAAGAAACATTGAAATCTTTTTTATCGAGCTCGAAATTTCATGAGTTTCCAATGACTCTGGGTGATCGCTGAACCGGGACCACATTTCACCTAATTCCACGGAGAACTCAGTTCGTTTATAGACAGGCAGTATGTTTGCCCTAAAACCGCCCCAACGATTTCTTTTATTGGTGCGTTCCAGCGTTCATCGATCGTTTCCGCGTAAATGAATGTCGATTAATGGAAATGCCAGTTTCGATCGTAAAACAAGTTGTTCGAAAAAGAGGAGAAAATAATCTGAAACATCCAATTCGGTTAAATATCGGTTTTATCTGTAGTTCGATCAAATATATATATCACGTGTAAATCCCGAAATGGTATTAATAATTCTAACACAAGTCAATTACGTTTAACACGGAACAGGGTGGAAACGCATTTACCGATCGTTATCAGATGACAATTTATCTACGCGAGTTCGACATTTCAAGTGTATATATATATAGTTACGATATTATAGATCTTCGCACACACGTGCGTTCAGCACGTCCCTATCACAGATTGCAGTTCAATTGAAATCCTCGAAACATCTTCGTGCCACCTGAACAAAAACAAGATTCCGATAAAAGAAATTTTTTGCCCCGAACTGTGTGAAACTTGTGTCACGTGACACTGTAGCGAAGTGCTTCTTTTTTTTTTTCTTACAAAACAAGAAGTTTCACCGTGACACGATAGAGTCCTTTTCCGTAGAAGGAAATTGTGAATCGAGCTAGCCAACTGAAAATTCCAACTCGTCGAAAGAGCTTAATAAAGAAAGTTGGTAAAGTCTTCGGGAGGTTTCGGCGTTTTGTCGCGTGGTTAAGTGACGCAAAGGAAGTAGGTGTTTGTCGATGGATCCGCAGCATAGCGTTGGCCAGCGTCGTTATAGAAGAAATTCCAACGGCGAAGCTCACGCCGGCTGGTTAGAATAAGGGCTCGCATTAACTTCCTGAACTCGGCGAGTATCGCCGGCTTAATGAAATTCTCCGTCTGCTAGGAAGACTCTGGGAACAACTTCGCGTCTTTATCGTGAAAACGGCCGGGGGAAGCTGCCAACTCCATTTAGGGGAGCTGCTATCATTGCGCAGTCCAGATATGCCGGCAGGTCGTTACGCCCCCAAGCAGTAAGCATTACTACACAAGTAAAGGGTCGCGTTTGCGATGTTCACGATGTGCGCGCGATCTATCTTGCCCGGGGTGTTTGTATAAAGGTAACTTAACTATAAATATATGCAGACGCGCGTGAAAGGAACGAAACCAGAGAAAGCGATGCGCAGAGTACACCGCGGAATGCAAGAAGCATAGCGAGGCGAGAACGCGGGTACAGGGCGACTACAATTTGACACACTTCGTTTGCGCCATCTAGGTTTCTCTCGGGCTGAACTTCGTTTGGTTTTAGGTCACGCCAAATGTGTCGCTTATTTTACAATATATATGATTTGCCTGAAGCGAAATTTTTCCTGCTTTTCCGAAGCCTTCTTTAGCTTCGTGTCTTTTCTTTATTGAGCACTTCAATAAAGGAACAAACTTAATCGAAAACGATCAAACGTATAATTTTTTTCCGATCAGGCAGCTATCTTAACGCACTGTGGCGTCACGCCTCGACATATCAAAAGGTCCGAATTAAATTGCGTTAGCTGCGTCTCGTTGCTGATTCATGTTTACACTCGCTGTGGTATTGGTCGCATCTTGAGAGACAACACAGCCTCGGAGTATGAATTACGATGTTACGAAGATTGTAAAATGAGAATGTTTGTTGCTATAACAAAGAAAGAGCTTGTAAATAGATCGAATCGGAAATATGTAAAATAGCGTCGTTAACATTCATGGAAATCGTTCGATTACGATTTGTACCTAATGGACGTTATAGACGTTTACGGCTGCTTTAATCCATTTCCATTTCGTTCCCTGTTTTACGCTTGGTGCGAGCGAGAACAGGGAAGAGAATACCAGTGAGCATTCCGGTGGTAACGTTCAGGGAAAACAAATCGTGCGTCATGTAGGTGAGAAGTTCAACAGGTTGAGAAATAGAAGACCTTAGATTCAGCTGGTAGTCTGAAAATTGGAGAGAGGGAGAGAGAAATGTCTTGCTTTTCTTTTCTTTCTTCCCACTTCTACTTTCACTCATCTTCATTTTCTTAGATTCTTTTCATCCTTATTATTTTACTTTTCGTTTCTCATGTTTCTTTTTTATCTTCGATTCCTTCCTTATCTGCTTTCACATGTGCCAGTTCTTACACATATATATATATTTCCTTCTGCGTCTTTCTTTAACATCTTTTCTCTGCACTACTCTTGTTTCTTACTTTTTTTCCTCACCACCGTTGTTCCTCATATATCTTAATAGTTCTGAAATGATTCCTTTCTAGCACTGGTTATGAGTTACCTAATCTGAAATTACTTTTTCTTATATAAAGAAATGCTTTTTTCTTCTTGTGTGAAGAAATATTTTGCTTTTTTTTTATAAAGATATGAAGGTTACCTTGATGTTTTTAATGGCGACTAGAAAGATTATTTGAACGTTGAATAAAACCTAGTAAGATATATGCGGTTAAAAACCAATAATTATCGACATATATCTTTAAGTGGTCTAATCATCCTTGATACTATACAATCTTCTGTTTGAAAGACTGTTCTTCTTCTCCTAACCTCTATTTGTCTCTATATACCTCATATTTCATATTGCCATCCTTGCTCTTCTTGAAATTTCAAAATGTTTTCAATAACACTAGTAATATATTCACAATACGTTTCTACGAGTGTCCAAATATTAGATTGTCCCAAAAGTTCCCTTCGTTTTATAAGGAAATAATAGATGCACAGTAGATGCATTGTTCAAATAGAATGAAATGGATCATACATAATTCAACAAAATAACATAAAACAAAAAATGTTGCGCATCTATTATTTCCTTATAAAACGAAAGAAACTTTTGAGATAAGCTAATACATTCGTGAGTTACTGTAAGTGACAGTGTTAAATGACTCACCCTATATATATTCTCTCTTAACGTTTGTCTCTTTCTTCGTCTCACGTTTCGTACCACAGTGCTTTTCTCTCTTACGCGACCATGTTATTCAACACTGTTTCTTTTAATATTTTCTTCCCTCCTTGTCCCTTTTCCCAACTGCATCTCCTTTTGCACCAATCTTTCAGCGACCGTAACCCTTGGACAAGTTCGAACAGTTGGGCACCCCCGGGAGAACCTCCTACCGAGGTATTGCCAACCCCTTCGAGTAGCACTCGTAACATCTCACTAATACCTATTATATTAAACTCTCGTTGCGAAAGGGGCCATTGTAAAGGCTTTTGTTAAGTGCAAACGCACAAAGCCAATTTGAAACGGTGCTTTAATCAAAAGTCGTCATAGTAACCGGTAGATCGGCAGTGTGCACGCACCCGATTAAAGCGAAACGATTGGAAGAAAATATTTGTGTCCCCGCGGTGATTTACACTGACCAATTAAACGATAGGATAGCCCCCAAACCTGACGGGAGAGGAGGCATTAATACCTCGTTCAGGTTGCGTTTAAATGTAATTTTTAGTGCGTTGAAAACGTATCCGTGAGCACTTTCGCTGACTAAATATTTATCCTCCTTTCAGCGTGTCATGCTTTGCGCGCGGTGTTTTTGTTCACGCGAGACTGTTTGCCTTGCGTCGCCGTCGTCGTCGCCATTGTCGACATCGCTTCAGAACAACGACTAGTTTTTCAATGTTAATTGACATAACGACTACTGTTTTCACGGCTGTAGTTACGTAAACTCTAACCTAAATTGAAATACTGGCACGATTGTGTTAACAATCGTAGCGTTAGGATAATTTAAATAATTGTAGAGATTGCTGACGAAAGTAGACGATATTTACATTGTGTCATTCTAGACATCGATACAATGGAGGAAGTTTATGTACAAAAATGTCGTTTGAGGTTATCTTTCAAATTGTAAACAATCTGATTTCACGCTAGAAATACACTATTTTCATCGCCACCGTTGTTCCTCATATATCTTAATGGCTTTGAAACGAGCACTAGTCATGGGTGAGTTACCTAACCTAAAATTACTCGTAAATTATTTTTCTTATACAAAGAAATGCTTTTTTCTTCTTGCGTGAAGAAATATTTTGTTTTTTTTTATCAAGATACTAAATTGCTAAATATGTCTTTCTATTTCACTCACACTTTGCATTTCTCGCTACGAAGAAACAAATGACAGTAGAATTTTTAAGGTTATATCAGGCTTAGAAATATGACGCGTCAGTGGAATGATTGAAAAAGAGTGCAAATGAGATGTTGCGTTAACGTTGTCCCTTTAATAGGTTAGGTGACTAAGAATGCTTAATGGGGAGTTTTAGCAGAATCGTCCCTTCGTGGAATCCCTTAAAACTCCCCATTAAAATTCAGTTACCAACCTCGGCATCGAGGACGATCAACGATAAACTTGATGTTCCCTAGAAAAGGTTTTAGATTTTTATCGGGGGCGTGCTAGCGGCATAAGAACAATATCATCGAAAGTAAATTCATAGCTCGTGGGAAAGGAATGCACAGATACTGCGAAGAAGGGGAAGAATCCATCGTTGGTTGTGGAGAAACGTGGAAAGGGAAGAGAATAAGAAGAGAAGTAGTAAGTGGTGGGAGTAAGGGTAAAAGAAGCAGACGATGAAAGAAACTAAGAAGCAAAAGAAGTACAAGTAGAAGAAGCAAAAGAGGGAAGAAATAAAGAAAAAGAAGAAGAAGAAGAAATAGCAGTGGCGTCGTGCCAACGATCGATTGCAAGTATATAGCCGTGTGGCTTCGGGTTGAACATCGAGGAAGCAACTCGTAGGGAAAGCGTATATATCCGGGATACACGTTCGCGGAGTGGTCGAGAGGGGGTTAATAAAACCTGTCTGCACTCTCTGTATGCACTGCAGATCTAAAGTAAACGTAGTCTATGCCTGTACCACCAGACAAGTTGCGTATCGGCAGTCTTCTCGTTCCTCTTTGCTCTGTCCTTTCCCTTTCCGCTCCTCTCTATCTACTCTTTCCATGATACTCCGTTTTCTCATTTTCTCGAAATTGTTTTCTTCTGTTTATCTTTTCCCCTGTGTACTCTCTCTCTTTCTCTCCCTCTCTCTCTCTCTCTCTTTTCGTCTATATCCTGTTTTTTTCCAACTTCGTTTACGTACCTTCGGTCGGGCGGGTCATTTTGTCTCCTTCAATCCTTGATTCTTAAACTTCAGTCTTTTTTTGGTTAAGGTAAAATACAAATTTCATTTTTTAATCTTTTGCACATAGTTGGTACTCCATTATTTTCTTGGCCAATTCTAAGTTTATTCTAGCTTAGATATTTTATAGGTTAGATTGCTTTTCTAATATAATTTATAATTTATTCTTTTCTTATAATTTTTAATATATTCTTGATCTATAAACCCTGATTTCATCCCTTTTGGTTTTGATATTTCATAAGTTAGACGCAAAAAACCTTTTTACATTTGTTTAAAGTTCAGTCTGCGCTGTTTTAGTCTTCAACGAGTAATGGATAAAATAAATTCTCAAAAGAAGAGGTTGAAGAATAGTGTTTTCATCATATCAATGGTGATCTAATAGTCTAAAGTCCAAAGGGTTATTCTGTTCTTTTGTTTGATTCCTTCTTTTTTCTCCTATTCTGTGTCGGTAATTCTATTTGCCTTCAGCTTCCTCGAAGGATCAGTTTTCATGTTAGAATATTGAAGCCAATAAAGAAGAGATCGAGGTCGGAACTTCCTGCATTGAATCGTCGAAGGCTTGTACTTAGGCGGTCGCGCGCGCTCGATAAGAAAAATATCAAGTTACATTAAACAGCCATAAATTACTCCCGATCGGTTAGCTACGACTTATCATCATCGATTACAGGTGGATGGATAATATAGGTTGGCCCTGATCGATATAATTAATAATTTCTCACGGATCATAGGGGTGTCTCGAAGCCCTATAATTTATCAAGAAAGAAAATCGCTAGCCCTATAGCGTTGAGATTTTAATTAACATGTTCCAATATTAAATCATGTTGCGGCTGATACACACTGTGTATCGAAATATCGGTCAAAACGGATTTACAGAACGCATAGACACAGATTGTCCATTTCGTTAATGGAATATGTTGATTCGGGATGAGGGCGCCACCTGTGTATCGGTAATGTCGATATTTCGAAAACTATTGTCCTCTAAACACGGTTTGATTTTATTACCATATGATCGAACTGTTGTAAGTTAACATTGCCGACGGAACCGGCCACGACGACAAATATGATCTCGATACTCGCGATCGTGTAGACGCGAATCGTTGGAAAATTGGAAGGTTAGAGGTTAAATCCGATTTACAGTGATGAGTATTGTGAGGGATATCTTTGATTTAATGGCAGCCATAAATTAAGCTTAGCTTGATTTAAATTCTCGTGATTAAAGGTAACTTAAAACCTCTATTATTTGCCTTCAACACGCTTGTATGTATAGGGTGTTCTATAAAGCTTTTCTTAAGAAAGATATAATTCGTAGCGTCAGTTATGTGAAATAACAGAAAATGTTTCAAGTAGATATTATTAAATTTGGCAACATCTATCTAAGTTTAACGAACTGAATACAGCGCTTTATTTAGAAAAATAACAAAAACTTTTAGCAGCAGTACCAAAAGAATATTCGTACACCGCATAATTAATTTTCTCATTTTATTAAACTGAAAAAAATGTTAAATTAATATTTACCTTGGTTTCTGAGAGAACAGTTCGCATGGCCCACCCTGTATATAATGTATACGTATCGAAAACTTTATGCTAAATTATGGCGAAACGTGGCAAAGGGGGAGAGGGGAGAGGACAGAGGGGGAAGCACGTGGTGAAAATTTCGTGCTACTCGACGTTGCGTTCTCGAGAATGTCTCGCAGCGTAATTTTATAATAGCTAGCTGAGGGGAGAAACAGCGAAGAGAGAGTCTCGTTTCTAGCCCGTCTGTGCCTTGTCTCCGACAGGTTTCTGACCCGAACCTGATCCGAAGTTGGCCCGAACTTGGCTAGTCTCTATCCTTAACCCAAGTTCGCATCCAACAAGCCTCAACTTACCTTTTGCCGTACACGTCTTCTCGGCCAGTTAACTCAATTACCCGGTACCCACCGTAACGAAATATTCCTTGAAAATAATATCCCTTTTATCCGAAGTGATCCGCGATCGGATTACTATCGTATACGTTGCCAGTGCTAGGTTATTGTTTCGCCAATTTTTAAATTCCGAGTTCGTCAAGAAATACGTCTTCATATGTGTCTCAACAAAAGTGTCACGACTCAAAATACTTCAATTCTGTGTTAGAGTAATGGAGAATTACAAAAATAATATTTGATCGTTGTTTCGTAGAATTCATATTTTTTTTTTTTTTTTGCCAACATCGTGATTTATTGCAAATCATCTTTGTAAGCTTTCAAATAGTTTTTTGTTTTCCTGGAAAGCCTATTTGAATTGTTACTTTTAAAATGTGTGTGCAACATAAAACAGTGTTAATTGAAAATGGACGAATAGCAAATATTTGTAGCGTTCACGCAGTGAATCATTTATCGGAAACAACGTTCCCAAAGGTAAATGTTTCCACAATTATTTATTCCTTAATATTAGAGCGAATCGTAAATAATTCTAGCCAAGTCTGTCTCTTTGCTTTTAATCGAAACGCATTTTTATATCGACCGAATGGTACATTCACAAGTGCGTCAGATCCGTTAAAAATATATATTTTCAAGTATACGTTTGAATCGCTGAAACAGCACGGACAAAAGAAGCTTAAGTGATTTTCGTCTGGGTAAATCGCGCGAGTGCGCTACTTGTCTTGTAAATGCTGCATAAAGCTGTAAGGAGATGGATTCTGAAGTAACGCGTTTTTGAGCTTTAGACGCGATGGCAACGCCAGCGCGTTATACAACGGCCCTCGTATTATGTATAGGCCTGATTCTCGTTCAACTTTCGTCTAACTCTCCGAGCAGCTGGTAAATCGAGGCAGGAACGCATATAATGCCACGCGAAAAGGGCTATTCGTTCGTCGGTCTACGTATATATCCCTCCCCTGCGTAAAAATGCGAACGACGGTTTAATAAAACTTGTCGGTGGCCACTGAAAAAGTTAAGTAAAATGCAATGGATTTTTTTATACCTGCTAAAGCTTGCATGTATCGACTCGTATGTTGTTCACACCACGCTTCGCGGTTTTACAAACTAACGGCTAAACCTACACCGCGCCATGAGAGTTTTAATGCTACGTGTAGTGCAGCCCGATTTGACATGCTTCAGTCACCGGAGTAATTACGCATGAGAATCGTGACAGCGTTGGTGACATTGTACGATGAACGTTTCAGAACGTAATGATGCATTTCCATTGGACGAGCGAGACCATAAGAGAATATAGGTTAGTGGAAGCATATTCCTAACCTACTTCAGTTGTACATCTTCCTGTATCTTGGTTATGCAGATATCCCATGGAGATTATTCGACCTGAAGTTATAAATCATTAGATAATGTTCGTCTAGGGACTGTTTTATCGATTGAATTATTAATCAGTATTATTATGTTCATGATGCATCGGGAGGTTTACAAGGAGAGCATATTTTGATTACACAATCACCTTTCGATAATAGTTCTGTGAACAATGAATGTAACATCGGTAAACATTCTCAGTTCAAACGCAATTTCCAGTTAAGATTCAGCGAAAGCCAACGCTGGTGAGACATTCACTCATGATGCCCACACCGGCGAGCATAAATGATTGCGAGCAAATGTTTGCACTTGCAATTGCTTATCCAATAGAGAGGCACCGTCGGCGACGAATCGAATGAAACGATCCGCAAATGGTTTACCATTCCCTCCGTAGGGATTGTAGAGGTCTCTCGTAAAATGTGCCACAAATGAAATGGTCCCCGCCCATTTTTACAAAGATTTATGACTCGGTCGATAATCATTTGCAGGAATGCCATTAGATTATATTTCTTCAGAATGTCAGATTTTATCCTTCGAATAATTGAGAGATCCATTTAGTACAAGAAAAGCGTATGTAAACAGCATTCACAGGTACACAAGAACCTGTTTCACGGTTAAAATTAAATTTGTCTTGTTGGTGTAATTATTAAAAGGTACTGTTACGCACAGCGAGTGTGTATACTTTATTGGCGCGTGCTACGCGCTGAAACCGGTTAAACCGTATCAGCTTTCCGGCCATCAATGAAATATATCAACCTCCTAGCTAAATGTGGGTCATTACACGAATAACAGTTCTTTTGTTTTTCTCCTATATAAGCAAAATGAAAATATGGTTCGTTTACATACGAAGAAAATGGAAATTTTCTTCTTGAATTTCTATCGTTTTATCGTCAGGCAGATCGTTAATAATCCATGTCAAACAATCATTCGTTTTACGGATAGCGGGTTCTCTCCCGAGTTGAGAGAATCGAATTTCGAAATCCTCAGTATCCGGCAACATTGGCCGATAAAACTTTCCGAACTAAACTCACGTAGCGCGCAACTGTACCGCCATACCCTTTTATCGTTTCCTCTCTTACTACGTGTACCGGAAACGTAGGAACCGGTCGTATCAACTTCTCCGAGTAAACTACGAAAAAATTTCTGTATTTCTAAATTTCTCGTAAAGACCGGAAATTCATTCGACGCGTTAACCATTTTCACAGAGAATGGAAATTATGTTTCCCATCAATTAAGGTTACTCGTACAGGCAATCTGAAAACATTTATTAAATATTAATTTAGTGAAATATATCTAATATGGCTGACGGAAATGACATTTCCTACTATGACACTTACTGCTCCTAGTTCTAAGCAATAGTATAAGAAAAGATAAACTGATTTAATTAAAATAAATATATGTCGCATTTAATACGCTTTGTATCGAAACTGATGCCCTTTGAGAAACATTTAAGACATGCTTACGAAAGTTAGGTTAAGACCTCATTAGTCGAGGGAAGACTGGTCAACTGTAAGCCAAACTATAAAGATACTGTCCAGTTCGAAAGTTCAAAGCTGGGTCGTTCGATCGGTGTCGCGATCAATTTTTTCGTCGGCCTATAAATAAACGAGGTAATCTGGCGTGACCCTGTTAAAAGGTTCCTTGTGCGTAACGAGGCGCTTTTACGTCAACTTCTCCAATCAGTGTCGCATTTTCGTGTCGATGGGAAGAGAATTACGACATAGTGATGCTATGCCTTCTTGGACACGTACGGTAACATATACGGCCTAATAAACCGTTGTAGTAGACTCCATAATATAACATGGTTCTAAATTAAAGCCTTTAAATAACGATACCGGTTGATGCAATAACGTCCCTGACTGCACATAGTATTGTACCTTTTTCATTCGCTGGAAAGAGGTTAAGATACATACATATATGTTCTTCAAATTCGACTGGAATTTTAGATTCGAAGATCCAACTGAAGATTTGGATTTGGTCAATTTGTTCACTGGACCATAAAAATATGTGAACTCGGATGATGTAGTGTGTGAAATGATAGGTTAGAATTAGAATGTGAAATCAGTAAATATAAGACTTACTATTATACATACAGTGACTGCTCACCTTTCTGTTAATGAATATTCCTATCTATTTTTATCTCCTGGAAATATCTTCAATGGAGAGGAACTTATACATAATACAGTGATACATATGTATGTATTTCTTTCATTTTAGTTGCCCAGAGTCTGTCTCTTCACATTCAATTGTTTTTATATAGAGTATCGATTTCAGAACACCGAGTATATCTCGAGTTGGGTGTTAGGTATCATTGTTTCACTCCCCTCTATCTATTTCTATACATTTCACACAAAGATAGAATAAAATTCTTGATATAGACTCTCTTATTAATAGTCAGGCTTGGTTGAATCTTGCTGCCAATTAGGAAGGCACTAAAGTACTTGTTATATCTTATTAGGAAATATTCGATTGTGTGTATTAGTGCAATAAATTGTTAGCACTCCTTTAAATTTAAGTAAGCGTATATTTCTCAGAGTTGCTCGCATCTAATTAGGAAGACATTAAAATACATATTTATGTATCTTCTTAAAGAATATTCTACTTACTACTTTAACTTATATTTTTATACTTATAGCTTTAACGAAAAATCCGATTTCTATGTCATCAATTTCATATTCGGATTCTATGTAATCAAATTAGTGCCGAGGTGTCCTAAACTAGCCTATATTATCAAAACCATCCCTTTGGTCAATAAGCTACCATAAGCAACTATGCAGTGGTTAAATAACGGTCATTATCGATCACCGTCTCCAAAATTGTTCCTGCCAACGACCGTAACTACCATGAACGTATTTGAGGAGAGGGAGAGCTTCTCTTTCAGTTCCAGCTATTTCTGTGACAATGTCCATCTCGAATCAGCGGTGGAAAATAACCTATCATCCAACGGACTTCCCTTCGGCAATAACTTCCTGGGGTACACTCTATCGTGATGAAATTGGAACTTAGAAAAATTTCTACATTCGGGGAAACAATCCTACTGTGAGAGAAATCTCACATAAGTGAAATTGCTTGTGCAATTCTGCAATAAAAAGACACAAGGATACCAAGGAAGGATTACAATGGTAACAAAAGTAGCACACTGCGATCAAATATGAGATACCGACAGTAAGGAAAAAGATCAAAAGGGAAACTATAATACTTAAGAAGATGCAGCGAGTGGAAACCAACAATTGCAGCAATAAAGAAACAAACTGTGACAGTAAAGGGAATGTTAGTCTGTCCTAAAAATATTTAAATCTCCAAGATATCGTGAGATTTGAAGAAACTTCAGTATTAAAGTATAAAGTTACCAATGACAAAATGTAATAAGATGTACATAAATTATACACGAACGCCAGTCTGTAATAGATTTCAAGATATAGTGAAATCTTCGAATTAAAGAACCAAGTAGTGGTGCCGATTGATGAGGCTTGCGTAATGATACGGTCTCATGAAATAAAGATAGGATAATAAAATTCCACTAGTCACGTGCAATCAATGACGACAGGCTTCCTGTTCCCTGAGTATTCCGTGAGATCATTACACAGATTAAAATACTGTCTGTGCCTCAGCTTCGTTTGCTTCCTCTTCTCTCATCTTTTCTTTTCACAGGATCTATGTTTTTCAAATTCCTAATACTTTCAGACAAGTTGAAATCACGAAAGACAAACGTAACAATCACGCAAGAGAAAAGTAACAATTTTCCTCTGAACGTTCGCTTCTCAATTAACTCTCATCACAATGGTTTAGCGACGAAAAAAGAAACGTCTGTAACATCTGGACCGATTTACAGAAACGAAGGTAAAAGAACAACGAGTGTTGATAGGGAAGAACGAGCGATAGAGAAAGCGAGTGAGCCGGACGAAAAGAGAGAAAGGATGCTTTGTTTTCCGCGGCGCGATTACGATGATTCTTGCGGCGCGGTGCTTTAAAATCATTTCGCGAAAGTTTACAAAGGAGAGTTTAAATTGAAGTGAGTTTAATTTTATTACTCAGACGAGCTTCGTGCCATTGTGTATCGCGCGTCCGTTGCGGCGCCTTTGTTTTTCAAAAGAAGCGACGCCTTTTGCCATAGTATCCCCCACCTCCACCTTCATCTCCTCCCGCTTCAGTTCCCTTCCTCTTCCTTTGCTAAAGGGAAATAATTCGTTGCGAAAGTAAATGTACCGTGAATTCATTAGAGCGCAGTTGCAATGGCGCAGTTAATTATTTCCAGGTGTAATTAATTATCTCCACCTGGTGTATCACTCGACGGAAAAACGAAATTATCAACGTATTTCTGATATTGTCATTCGTTCTGGCCTGACGTAACTACCACTACTTAACTATCTTTTAATTGGCTGAAAGAACGCATACGTTTCTGATTTAAACAGCATAAGCGATGGGTTATGTGAAGTGCAAGTAAAACAAGAACGTACTGCGAACTTTAGGTTGGTTCATATGTCATCTTCTATATTGCAAAATATTTTATATTACGAACGAGGAAGTTATAACGAGAACATTTTTTACAACTGTAACAAATGAATAAAGGATTCTCGTTATAACTTCCGATATATTGTTTAACGATAATTCGTACGATAATAAGTGTCGTTATTTCGATATATCATGTATAATTTATAAATTGATTTCATATTTCCATATATAGGGGATTTTGTCAATAAAAGAAGATTTTCGTTCATAGTAATTGTGCAATCTAACGATTCTTTCCAATTTTGAATATTTATTTGACTCCCGTCCTTTTTTTACGAAATAAAGAAAAATTGTAAAAACTTTAGAATATTAGAAACTAGAATCAAACAACCAAAATTGGGAAAATTTAGTAAACTGCAATTAATTATTTAACTCATTTTCTAGTTAAAATTACGTCCGGTATTTTCTTCTCTTCGGCTTTTTTCTCTATTTCTTTTTAATATTGTATCGATCGTTGACGGGTAGATTTGTGTCGGTCAACCGCACGAAATTTTTTTAGGATACAGTTTTCACACTTCGATAGATAGAAGCTGCACTCTACCCCCGTCTTGTTTAATTAATAGAGAACGTAGTAGATGGCTCTAGGCTTCGTCAAATCTCGTTCGATATAACCCTATCGATCGCGGTCGAAGTGCTAAGCGCTATTCCTAACCTAATTCGTCTAATGTCACGGACATAGTGGGCCGTTAAGGTGTCACACTTTTTGCGCCTAGCGTCTCTCTCGATTTCTCTAGTTTTTCCTATCGGTGTGCTTTTTTCCACACGCAAAACTGGGCGTGGCACCAGATAGCATAAAGTTCTACAAAGGTTCGTGCGCGGACCACGCCGACGTTATCTTTCTGTTCTTTCCTAGTTAACTGCTTTAGATCGGTAGCAGCGCGGAACACGTTTCGTCTACTGTGAAATTGTATCACGTAATTACTACGACAAACGTTTCGGACAATTTGTTTGTACCCGTGTCTGAGATAATTGGAGCGTTAGCGCTCAAGTATTATCTCATGACAGTTCGCCGGGTAAATCAAAGTAATAAATGCGGCGTTTTCATCCGCGTTAATTTACGAGTGGCACTCGCAGGCTAGTGATATTTTCAATTTGCAGGTTTGTAGAGATGATTTGTGTACTAGATGCAACTTACGTCACGATGATTAAATAACCCCTAGAAAATTCCAATTAAATTTGACATTTAAATCAAACATTGCTGCTATTAACCTTGCTGCGTTCATCCAGGCATTTTTAACTCAATTTTATTTTTATAATATTAAAATTATGTCAAATTTGAGCAGAATATCAACAAATTGTTATTGCTATGAATGAATTTTAGTTTTTGTTTTGTTATATATCATTTTAAATGTTTTAAGACATCATAAATTGCTTTTTGTTTACTAAAAGGGAAGTGAGATTGAAAATTTGCAAAAAGATCGCAGCAAAATTAAAATAAGGATGAAGTGATAAAACATTTCTATTTTGACGCATGTTACACTTGGATGAAAATAATAGAGGAGATTTGAAATGCGTGGCTTGCAATTTCTGGGATGTACGCAATATTCATGGAATAAAAAGTACGTATTTCGAATGCCAGTTGATCGTTTGCAGACTCACTGTACAAACAACTGCGCAAACTGCAAACAAGTTCGCAGACCGCGAAAACACGAAGCAAGCTAGTATTTCGGATTTATTTTCGTACAAGCAATGATAACAAACTGATGAAATTCATCGAACGTAGTTACATTTTTCGCGATGTTTTCTTGGAAATTTTCTCCGTTCTCTCGGTCGTCTTGAAATAAGATGAAAGAAATTTACATAATAATTTAAAAAAATACTGGCAAAAGTAAGCAGCAGAAAGTCGGAGAATGATTTTACTTTCCAAGTTGTAACGTCGGTGGCCGGTGAAAAATTAGAGATCAACGTCTGATAAAACAAGACGTCAAACGAATTTCCACGTAATTTTATATTTCCCCGCGAAAGTAATCCGCCGTTCGATCCACCTGAGCTACCTCCATTAAGTTTTCTTCCCACATTAATTCACATCTGAATTTATCCCCGTTGCAACGCCGTGTCCGCGTTAAGCGGCCAAGAGTGGGGGAGAAAACGCTGGGGGAAAAAATACCTAGAGCGGTTCGACCTAATTATCCGAGGTAAGATAATAGAGTGACTTCCATTACGAAGGAAATTTTGTCTGGTAGCATCTGGAAGGAAAAATTTTTATTATGCCCCAGGGATAATCTTCCACGGGTAGCACGAGTCCCGGTATGCATTGCAAATACAACGGAGAACGAAGGAGATGGCATAGTTAAAAAACGGACGTTAACCGTACAGAGAGAGAGAGAGAGAGAAAAGAATGTTAACTGTAGATAAAATAAGAGAGAGATGAGGCCAGCAACGACGAAGATGAAAATAAGTCGAGATGAAATGATAATGAAAATGAAAACGGTTACGTCTTCATAAATATCCGTAGTTGCGGAAGTTTATGTTAGAGAAAGCGAAATTGCCAATTAGCAGGATTCGTGTTTGTTTCGCGAAATGGCAATCTGTCGTTTCTAGGGAATTTCAATCTGAAACACGACACTATGGTATTACTGTAGAGGCGCGGAGTTCGTAAGCTGTTTACCACTCGAGTTCCACCAACTTTTGTCCTATCGTTGATATGCGTACGTTTCTTTCCCCTCCCTGTTTGTTTTTTCATAATAATTTCGGAAATATAATATTTTCCATCTGCACGGTTTTGTTTGCCAGAGGACACCTCTGTACATTTCTGTAAGCGAGGGAGAAAGTTTTTTAATCTTGGATTCAAAGAGCATAGTTCCTTAGTTAATCAGTCCGGCTTCACGTTCTTTTTTTCTTTTCTTTTTTTGAAAAACCGGTCGAGACTTCTAAATAGATGGTAATCTGTGCGAGGAAGTCGAGAAGTGAACAGGGATAAGGAAGAAGTTCGTAGCCCAATTGGAAGTTTTTAGGAGACTGTATTACTAAGTTGTTCTGCGTTATCGCGGAGCAGAAAGAAATTTCTACCACAATAGAAATCTATACACACAACTTTTAATGGTAAGCTCTTTTTTATCAACCAAGAGCGCCACCAAGATTTTATAACTAACAACCTCTGGCATAACTTCATAGTTGAAAAGGGGAGATAAAAGAAGAGGACGAATAAATCAAAACGAAATAATGTATAGAAAGAACAGTTCTTGAAGAATTTCTTTACAAACACTCGGTTTAACATTAATGGCGCATTCTCGAAAAGCACTTACTTTGTGTATGTATATATGTATATATCGACATGTATCTCGCGCTTGCATTCTTTCAAACAAAAATTCCCAAGGCGCTCGTGTTGCACGGGTATAAAGCAACGATCGCGTGTAAACGCTTCGATCTCACGAGAGAACAACCTGTTACGACTAACAAAGTAGAATTGGAAAATTTCTCGCCCACCAGCCGGATCTCGACTGAGAACCGTCTGCCAGCTCGTCTTTGTCCGCCCTACGGACGAGGAACAAGAGGACTCTCGCTCCCTCGTACGATAATGCTTCCCGGGAGACAAGCTCGTAAAGGCAGATAATTGCACGTGAAAGTGAACGCTGCTAATCCCCGCGGTGCATTGACTGTGTATATGTACGTGTGCATCCCGCGCGCGCTCGTTGCGTTGCAAAGCTGAATTCCTCGCGTGACTCGACTACTTGGCCTGCTCGTCCTGATTCTGACCAGCTGGTCGGTGCCAGCGTGTAGCACGTGCATTATATATATAGAAGGCGAGTGTCATCGTGTGCGTTTGGGTCTGGCACGACTCGCAATCACTGTGCAAAAAGCGCCGGCTATTGGAAGAGAGCACAGTTATCATGATAATTGCGAGTAACGACATTACCGGCTAGTTACTGTCTACGATCGTTTCTGCTTAGGTGTCACAAAGAACATACAACACTGGTCATGGGACCAGCCTTTGTGTGGTCAGTTATTAAGAAAAGTATATTTTTAAGAAATTCATAGCTTCTTTCTTCTCCATTGGATGGTTGGACGTACAATTACTTGATACATTTGGCTACAATAATTAATTACTAACAGAGTAATAGTCATAAACCAGTTAATATGGTGCTACCATACTTAAGACAGAAAGGGTCCAGTATAACCCCCATGTTTTGGACCTGGAATAATATACGACGAGATAAGGCAGGCAAAATTTGTTTAAGTGTTATCATTCTCTCTGGCTCGAATCCATTCCACGGTATCTGGTGTGTCCGTCGTGCCAAAATGCGTTCCTTCCACGCCATTATTTTTGACGATATCGGCCGTTTTTAACGGGAATCCGTCTTCTCGTGCATCTGCTACCACCACCGGTTCGCGTGCGGTCGTTTCTCTCTCTCTCTCTCGCTCTCTTTTTTATTTGAACTTCTCATGTATTTTCGTCAGACCGGACTGTCGGGGTAGTTTTTCATGCGAACTGAAATTAGTCTTCCTATGAAAAATTGAGGTTTTATCGACGATCGACCCAAGAGTATCTTGCGAACCTTCGTGGATAAGCAATTGTGCGTTCGCACTGTTTAAACGATCTACGTGTCTGCGTTTTTACGAGGATGTGTAAAGCGTGCTTATGTTCCACAGCAATTCCAAAGGACGTTCTTCCAGGATGCGGTTTTCATCGCCGTTTTTATTCGAGAAACATGCGCAGCACACTAAACAGCCGGTTTGCTCGGTGCAAAAGCTGTCATATATGGCTACACGAATTAGACGGTTTGTTATATCTCCGGGTGGTTTTTCTTTGTTCGAACGAATATATATTCCATGACAAACTAAATTCAGTGTATTCAATTCAGTATATAAAATTCGAACAGACTTAATCTCTACTATTAATTAATCTTTAAAAAATGTTACTCTTTTCCAATTTTCCTGTTATTAATATAATATATATATAACATATATAATATATATATTATATTAATAACAGGGAAATTGGAAATATTATATATTATATAATATTTATTTTATGTATATATATATACATATATATATAATCGTTGATCCTTACAGTGAAGAATACATTTCAGCGGCATACATAACCTAAAAAAGCAAAATTCAATAATATAAATTGACCAAAAAAGAAATGTTCAATTCAAACAATGTTAATTCTTGGATATTTAATCAGGAAATTATTTCGAGACGTTAATCATATCATATTTCTCCAAACAGGAAACGTGATTATACCATCTTCTTTATGGTTCAACCATAGATCCAATTATTAACCGTACGTTATTATCACATACATATATCGACTTTTTATTGATCGAGGATAAGACCCGATCTCTCGAAAGCATTCGTTCTATGAAATTCTATGTTCGCATCGACAAGCCTCGGTTATGCTATGTGAACTGATCAACACAGGTTCAGAGCAACGAGAAACACAGACTGATAGAGGGTGAGGGAAACGTAGATGCGCAAACTAACGAACGCCGCGTGTACTTGCCAAACGAAACCAACTAGCCGCTAAATCACAGCCGGTAAGTCGTGTTACCGTTCCAAGCGAAACGCCGATTTTCAAAGGGCGACGTGTATTTTTTTTTTTTCATACTTCAAAAAAACAAATCGACATTTCAATATGAACGACCGTTCTCGGACGGTTTTTTGTAGTCAAAAAGCATTAAATCGTATATATATATATTTTTTTTTTGAAGCTGTTTTCCATGTACATGAATCTTTCGACTTTAATTTACGAATGAAATTTGTAAAAGACGAAATGAATTAACGTAACAATGACGCATAAACAAGAGAGACGGATAAATGTAGATTTTAGTTTCTACGGGAAAGTTTTACTGGTTTTCCCCTACGTTTTCGTTTCCAAATAAAGGAAAGAGGAAAGCCGGAGCTTCGATTAATTCATTTAATTCTACTTTTGACCGTAGTAAATTTTAATTAAGTTTTTCACGCCTCGACGAATTCCCAGTCTATGCGGACGAATTTCGAGGTTTTCGTTTTATTTTGATTTAAGTCGCAAACAATCATGGAGAGAGTAATTGTAAAAGTTGAACAAATCGCATACTATACCGAAACTGACGTCAAGCAATTCTTTCCTCTAGTAAGTAATGGCATCGGTTCTGTATGAATCACGTGATCAAGAACGTAGCGCGGAGCGCCATTTGGTATATCGCTGCTTTACGCTAATTGTAAGACTGTTTCGCGAAACAAAATTCCATCGAATTCCGATATCCGACTACTCTCGAACCATGTTTCAAATCGAGACCTCGAGATTTCAGAATACATATCTTGCGAAGTATAACTTCCAGTCGTAACTCAACTATAATACTAAGCCAGAATTAAATTATCTTAATCTTATTAATAATGCAATAATGCAACATTACACTTAATAATTATAATGATTAATAATGTAACTGTTCCCGATTTTAATTATTCGACTCCAGTCGTTTTTTTTACAAAATAAAAAAGATTAAAAATTTGATGTCTTTTTGATTTAATGATATTTTCGTTTATTCAAACATATTTAAATAAATTTAATGAAATTTAACTCGAATCTGATTCAAATGTAACAGAATCAAACCTAACTTTTTTGATCAATTTTTCGGCTCCCCCAATTTCTTTTAATGATTGTTGAGAATTGTGGATCTTAATCGCCGAAATAAAAGTAAAGGGACACTAAGATTACACTTAGAATTTATATTAAAATAGTTTTAGATTTGTTTAATAAATGATTTGCAGGATCTTCGACGATATAAATTTGCACGCGTCTCAGCATTCTCTTTGTCTCACCATCTTCTATACCACACCGCTAACGGAACAGTTGCAATCATCTGTTTTTCGAGACTCTGTGCGCACGCATACTTCCATACACTCATATTCACATACGTGTGCCACTACTACGCGGCTAATCTAGTCTAGCAGACAAAATTATACATATCTCAATAATGATAAAATAAAGCTTCAAAAGAAAAGGCTCGAGTCAAATAGTTAAAACCAAGAAAAGTAACTAAATAGCGTATTTACATTTAATAATTAATCAATATATTTTTTACTGAGTATTAGTATCGAATTAAACTTCTTCTTCTGAAATATTTATACAAATAGTATTTGTAAGTACAGCATCATTGATAGATATATAATTTCTGATCAGCCGCATGTGCAATCTCTCATGAAATATATAATCTTCATGTATCTGTTGCATGAGTCGAAACAGAATACACATTGTTTAAACCTATGTGTGAACTCTAGAAGTTTTGTGTTGAAAGCTCTTCGTAAATAGCTGAAAAGACAAATCCTGTATGATCCAATCGCAAAATCGGATCATCGTGTGCCATTATATGAAAAAGTTGGGACGCAACACGAAGCCCTCCGGTCCATTGGGACATACGCGTTGAGATATATATTTTGTTATTTCTACAAATATTTATCATGTGTACTCACGTAGGATCGCATGTATACGTTTGTATGGAACAAAGACATAAATACCAGAATAGATAGGGGCAGATTTCCAGAAGTAATTGTGCTTCGTATGAATCGAGAATGTTCGGTGATTTCGCGTATTTTTGTCGAATCTTTCAATTGGGGGCAAACAAAAGTTCCTCGTAAATAATACGAACAATTGTGAGAGTAGTTTCATTTGGAAGCGTTTTAGCACGAAAATTTGAAGAACTTATAATCGTATATTCGTGTTATAAAAATTTAATCGATAATAATTTTTCTTAAAATAAGGGAGATAATTTATCGTCGAATTCAGTACATACAATTAATTGTATGAATAGTTCTTGTACGATTGCGAAATTTCTGCTCGAATTAGTATAATGCAATTTTGAATTGTTAACGTTCAAACGAAATTAATTTCACGTAGTATTATAATATATATATTTTCGAGTTATATTTTATAGCTAAAGTTGATGTGGTTGACAGAGTTCGCTAAACAACGTCATATTTGTTGGACGTAAATTAGTACATATTTGATGGAATGAAATTTCATCGAGATTTACTTTATCGACAGAGATCTTTGAGCTCCATTGTTTAATACGATAATAATTTCCTGTGCTTACATGTGAGCGAGTGTAATCCACGCAACACGTTAATCATCGATTACCAGCTTAAATCCTATATTATGCACTGTTTTGTATATCCGTGGAATTTTCCTCGTTCTGGTTATATTATCCTGTATTGCAAATGGAAACATTTGGGAAAATGAAAATTGTATGTGTGTTAAATGCGCCGCATGGTTGGTGACCAGCTGTAATTGAAGGGCTACTACAATAAGGGAGCAGCTCCACTTTTTAGTAATCTCAGTAAATCAACATTGCGCTAAATACGTACATTTTTTAATTTCTTTTAAACTGTACCAATATAATCATGAAAATGTTGTGTGTAACACACATATTACATATACTTACAACAAAGATTTTTTCAAGTATTCGGATACGTTTCTGGACCACTTTATATATTTCTTGCTCTTCTAACGAATACAATTTAAGTATCGTAAAGGTTATCCCTTTGTTGTTGCAAACTTTTCAGTGGGTAAATGATCGTGTTAGAAAATTGAGTCACTCATACAGTATGCTCTTTTAGCCGGTCGACCAATTTCCTGTAACATGCATCCCCTGTGTAGCCTGAGTCGTCTACGTTCGAACGGCTTCCGTCTAGCTGATATATCCGAAATTTAATACCAGCCGCCCCGGCTCATACGGCTCAGTTGATGATCGATTGTTAACGTAAAATTAAGTTTTTTAAATCAGGTCTCGCTATTGTGCCATTGACGAGGCTCTAAGTGGAACTTCACCGTCTTTTCCTTCTTACTTCGTATTGGCTTACGTGCCTTATCTGTGTTCCTTATACTCTATGAAAGTGCTATTTCACTGGGACCTACATTTACCGACGTCCTATTGAAAACCCGCTTCCAATCTTTAATTTCTGTGCTCTATGACCCGTTTATTCGTTTATTCTTACGATGTCTCCTCTTTGTCGCGGCAGATTCTTTATTCTGCCGGTTAATGGCATGAAGAACAGAAGTATGGGTGAATGTATGCCAAAAAATGTTACACTAAGCTCCTCTTACATAACTGAAATAATATTAATGAAATTTTACAAGTTATAAGATATAAGTTCATCAGAATTAATAAGTTTTCTTACATAACAAGTTTAGTAACGAAATAAGCAAATAATAAAATAACTAGTTATAATTAAAGTAAACATCTTAACTTTCCCAAATTGTAAAAATTGTATAAATAGATTTCCATAACTTACGAAATTACAAATGATCTTAATTCGTAATTTGTCAATTCACTAATATTATTAGTTATAAAGTTCTTAGAATGAAATAGAATGTTATTAGAGGTTAAATAGAGATTGCTATAAGCGAAACTTCAAAAACAGATTGCTTTTTACATTAACCCTTCGGGGTTAAAAACAAGCGTTGTAGTTAATTATAATATGTATCGCAAACTACGTGTCTCTGACGGTTACTAAAATAATTTGTTAGCATAACTTATATTACATATCTTCATCTGATGCTGGATTTTATTACAGCGGAATATGTTACGTGAAATCTGCAAATACCTAAAAATAAATTGTAAATAAAATCTAGTCATATATAATTGAATTATATCGAAATTATTTTAGCTCGATCAGTTCCCAATAAATTTATGCAGCACTTAGTTTTAGCATCATATAAAATAATCACGTGATAGACATTGAAATATACATATTTCCTGCTCGTATATTTAAACAGTTACCTTTCCAATCGATGGGTTGTTTTGAACATTATCGCCTTTTCTTTGGTCTACTTTGAACAAACATAATTCTATTGAAGTTCAATCTCCTTTTTATAATAAGCACAAAGTAAGGAACGTTAAATGTCATTTATGGATCATGAGAGATATAATAAGGTCATTTAAAAATCATAGTTCAAAATTAGATAAATTCTCTCGGCATAAAATCTTTCCATGGCCATTAGACGATATTAAAATTAGAAGAAGTTCATCGGGTTAAAAATTAGCTCGATTGATATAACATGCGTCTTATCGTGCGAATAATTGGTTCGAACCCTTCTTCTACCCTGCTACATTTTCCAATAACTATCTTTTTTCATCCCATATAATTTCATCGGACATTTTTAATTCATATTCTACCAGCGTAATCGATATTCGACTGAAATAACAGAAAGGAAAAGTAACGGAAAAATATTTTTCACAGGTCGTAACCGCGCAGAGATACCAATTGAGAGAGGCGAAAAGTGGCCAGCAGCAAGTGCACAAAAACAGTTAGAGCGACAAAGAGGGACAGGTGGAAACGGTGGCGCACGCATTTCGAGGAAATGAATGGACGCGGTAACTACGAGACCATCCCATCCAGAAGGAACTCCGACTGATTCTAGACATTAAATGTACCCTCAGGAATTCAGGTTTCGCCCGAGGCTCTCGCGAATCTGGGATGGCTTCGAGCAATGATGATATCGGATTAAGCCCGGCTAACAAGTTCGCCGACGTTCTATCGTCCGTAAAAGTAGATAGGTTTTAAATCGAGTCTTGCTCCGGGAACAAGGCAACGTTGTAACGCCGTTACCACGGCGAAATAATCCGAGGCTTATTGAATCCCGATGATATAATGGAAGTACACGAGCCGAAGCGGTAATAGTTGGTCGTGTGTAGAGCCTCTCTTCTACCATATAACGAAATAGAGAAAATTCGTAAAGAAGGTCAGCTTTAGTATATGTTGTATATGCTATGTGTGTGGTTCTATACCGTTGAAAGAGAGCAGCAACAAAACAGCAGCAGTAACAGCAACGGACAGGGAATATAGTCAGCTGTAGCCCTGTCTTAATTTCTAACGTCCATTCAGCTGGATCCGTTTATCGACGAATCGCGTGGAAACTTGGTTTCACAGAATTCTCTTCTAAAATGTAGATATATATATATATACATATACAAGTATAGCTAACGGAGAGAGAGCGAGAGAGAATTCGAAGCGTTTTAGGAGGGATCCAACTGTTCGGAGGACGAAGTAAATTGACCACGAAACCGCTCCCAAAGATCAGGCCAGTGATATAGTTACTATCTGAAGGGTGGAAATGCAACAGATGCCGTTGATAACCAACGCCGCAACAGGGGAATCCGCTAAGAACGCATAGACTACTAGCCCGCCATCGCCGCCGCCGTCGTTGTACATTTAGGAATGTAATATTTGACTCAGGTTGCACACCTCGTCAGGCAAGACTCGTTCCGAGATTGGCCACGCAGCTGTAATATCGACGGAGGAGATTTTTAAAGAACGCACTGAGGCAGAGGGCAAAGAAAATATAGGGATTCGTTAGAAGAAGATACATAGACGTCTTCACAAGTGTCCTTATAACGTTGAGTGCACTCGTCGTCGCGTGCGTGCGTGCCAGCAAGCTCTCTCGTTTCCTACTCATGGTTATGGAATGAACCGATGCCCGGCTGAATTCTCCAACTGTCAGTGCTTTAGGTTCTACTACTATCATCGAGCATCATCATGACCCCGATGATGCGTCTGCTCCTGTCGACATTGCTGCTGGTACTGTCCTCCTGCTCGATCCTTCTTTGTTCAGCGAGCGGCGATGGTGGACCTAATAGCCCTATTTTTAACCTGGACAACACCGCGTTAGAGAAAAACCTCGCGGCCATATTTAACAAGGTAGCGCACAGCTCGGCGACCACGAAACGCAGCGTGCCCGCCTATGATGCTCAAGTTTCGGCCAGTACAACGTTGTCGACGGTACCGTCGCCTTTGACGACCACTACCACGACCACAACGACGAGCTCATCGATACCATCCGTCAGGTATCCTCCTGTTCCTCGAGCGACCATGTCGCCGGCCTTCCGCGAACTGCCTTCGTACGCTCCCCCGTCTCGCGCCCTCTTCACCCCTCCTCTGCCACCCGAGTACCTTCATCCGTTTGCAAATAAGCCAACGCTGAGAGGAACCAACTCGGATGTTCATTCGGGTCTCAAGAGACCGGTACCACCGCCGAGCGGCACGCCAGCTCATGAGAGGATACCCATTAGGCCTCCCGATCTTCAGGGTCCCTCTCAAGTGCCAGAGAGACACTCTCATTCTAGAAACAAACCGTTGAATACGCCCAGTAAGGAGCAGAACGTGGTGGAGTCCAGCGAGCTGGACAGAAGGAACAATACTAACGAGTTTGTACCTACTCTGCATTATCCAAGCATCTCGAGAATATTATCTGGCAGCAACGGTCGTAAACAAGATATTCCAGAGATACTTTTGAAGCCTCTGGCCACGAAGAGCCCGGCGCAAAATGCACCGGTAATTCCAACCACCGAAAAGATGACGACGCCATCTACAACAACGGCCAGGACGTCTAGCACGTTAGATTCTTCCAAATCTGTTACACAGCCGACGATTTTCAATTTGCCTAATACCAGGAGGCATGACGATGATAGTTATCACGGGCTCAGGAATGAAAACGGCTTCAAGACAGAGAACATCGAGATAGTGGACACGGAAAGACTTCCGTATCCCCAACCACAACCTCCTGCTCCACCCCCTAAGAGGCCCAACGAGGCTGGTGACCGCATTGTACCTCAAGTTGACACGCATCCCCTTGAGTCCACCTGGCGGATCGCTTGGTTCCTCCATGTGTACGTCGCTGCGATCTTGTTCACGCTAATGGCTCTATACTCGATCTACAAGATCGTTCGTTTCAACGAAGCAACGAATCTACTCACCCAGTCGTACTTCCTCACGGTTCATCTGCTTCTCACGACCGTCTGTACTTTAAGGTGCTTTCACCTGTTTTACGACGCTTACAATTTAGGCCATTCACTGCCCGAGCCTCTGTCCCGAGTGCTCATGTACCTCCCAGCACCATTATTATCCACCGCGTTCGCCACCTTGGTGCTATACTTAGCTCGTTGCTCAGAGGCCCCATCTTTAAACAACAGGTTTCTGTCACCAGCCGCAGTGGTATTGTCCTCTACGGTACACATAGTTCTCTGTGTCTCCCTGCACGTGTCCACGCACGTGCTTGGCTATCCGGATGAGGCGAAGATATTGCCGTTGATCTGCCAGTGCATTTATATCATCGTCTGCGTGATCCTTGGCCTAGGCTACATGTACGTCTACCGGGTGGTACGCTCACAGATCCTGTTAACAAATAACAAAACGGCAGGGACGAATCACATAGTCGGTGCTGATCCTACCACGATGGCCTTGAGCACTGCCATCACTACCAGTATCGCTACCGCCCTATTTTTCATCCTGATGGGATTTGTCCAGTTGTATGGCATATTTGGGAATGTCCAGGAAAGACCACAATCGCATCCATGGCTATGGTGGGGCTGGCAGTTCTCCGTTAGGCTACTCGAACTAGCAGTATGCGGTTTACTCGCCTGGGTAGCCAGTCTATCCCAGTACCCGTTGCGGGAGAAACAGCTGCAACAACACCCGGTCCATTCTGGCTTCGCTCTGTTTCCATGCGGTAGCTCGACCTCCACCGAGAATATGGACGACGTGCTTTACCCAGCTATCTGTAGCACCAACCAGGCGATCCAGAATTACACGATGAGAACCGGGAAACAGGTTTACGACGATAGCTTCCCGCTGAACACGCTGCCCGAGCATTTGAACATATCAGGTATCGATGCGCGCGCGCTACCGTGTGATTCAACGTTACGAGCTGAATCAACGGGCGAATTACTTCTCGTTTTCTGGTTCGTGAGAGAATTTTCTAACCTCTTACGGGTCCTACCAGCGTTTCCTTCTTTTTCCTCTTAAATTGCATTGAAACGTGATGAGCAGATTTGAAAGAGAGTTTGTTAATTTTTGTGTATCTCGTTTAAAAGTAAATTCTTACTTAAAAAAAAATTTTTTTTTTTTTTGTAGAATAGGAGTAAAAGAAGTTAGTTCGCTCTTTTAATTTCTAGAGAAAAACAAAGCTCTACTTGTTTTTAAAGCAGTTTTACGAAAACATAGTTATATAATTCTCTGCTGTAGGAGGATATTCGTAGAAGAATATTTCATAATACTTCCATAAAATACTTGTTGAAATGAGAAATGAAATTGTTGTTTTTTCTAATAATCTTGCGAGATATAGAACGATAAATTAGGTCATCCGGAGCAACGTGCTGTTACAGTCAACGTGCCCTGAGAGGAGTTCAGAACGCTGACTCGCGGTATTAGTACAATATTGAAACCCCGAAATCAGCAGTTCTTTTTACGCTTTGTCTTCTAATCGACATGCTATTACCTCTAAGATGGCACGACCGGAATAGCGTATTGTCCGAGAACATTGATTTTTTTCTATTCGCGTGTCCGTTTTAAAATCCAACGTAAGTGAACAATTATTTCAAGTATCATTTCAAGTACCCTTTTCTTCATGTCCGTTCGAAAAAATTCGATAATCTTAGTAACTTAAAAAAATAATTTTCATCGCTCATACTTTTCTGTCAAACTCTTTCTAGGACCTACATTTAACGACGCGTTAACACGTCATAAAATGTCATATCCGCTTTCCATTAACAAAGCTCCCATACTAGAAAAAAAAAAAACAAAATTAGTAGAGATATAACAAATAACTCTTCCGCGTTTTCAGGCACTCAAATTATTGATTTACCTAAACGAGATACACCACGAACCGTAACGAGGCAAAAGAAAAACGAAAAATATTGGAAAAATAATAAACAAGCAATTTCCCTGCCAAGCATGGGACTATATATGCTGAATAATATTGTCGTTGTTGCAGGTACTTTTGAGAGGCATTCCATTCGCAAGTCAGGCACCATGGGCCATTTCCCTCACGAAGGTCGCGGCTCGTTAAACCGGCATGGTAATGGGATACAAACTCTAAGGAACTCCGAAAGTCGCGGCAGACACACGCCTGTGCAGCAAGGAGGCGGTGGCGGTATCCACGAGCAAACACCGACCACAGGCTCTACGATGCTCGTTGACGAGGATGGGTTCGTCAGGTTTCGTAGTCTAGGAGCAGAGGACGACGAACTGTCGGATACACCGAGCGTTGTTGGCACCCATGGTAGAGGAAGTTCGCTGGCCGGAAGCGTGAGATTCAACGCGAGACACCCGACGCTGCAGCATCAGCATCCTCATCAGCACCAGCATCAACACTCGCTGCAGCATCCGCATCAGAGTCAGCATCAGGCTCACCATCAGTTGTACATCAACACGTAAAAGTCTATTGTTCCAGGTGTTCCAGATTGTAACTTCTCGTTCCCGTTGACTCGGTGAGTTTTATTGAGAACTAAAAATAAGTATAGGTTTTAGGAAAAGAAGTGATTGGATATATGTAAACAATGTTATACCTTATTGTAGCAGTCATCAGTATTGCATGTTTTATGTTAGAAATGAACTTTTCCTTATAGTTGTAATAAGTTTAATAGAGAACTGGAAATAAACAGAGACTGTCAGGGAAAAAGTGATTGATATGTAAAGGAAATGTCGTGTATAGCTTTTATTATACCTCATGATAGACGTCGTCGGTGTTTCATGTTCTTAATTCAAACTAGACCTAACCTAAAGTTCGGAGTTAACTTCTCCTTATGAAACATGAATTTAGTTGAGACCTGACAATAGTAGGTATTGTTAGAGTAGAATGTGATTGATATGCGAAAAAACTGTTGTCTATAGTTTTTTATTTTACATTATAGATAGAAATGTTTCATGTTTCAAGTTAGGGGTTAGTTTATCCTTAAATGGAATGTTGTAGACACTGTAAAGTTAAAATTCAAATTTAGTGTGTTGGCTGAGGTATATGACAGGTATAGTGGGTATACAGGGAATATGAAACTATACATACGTTGTCGATAAAAGATAAAGAACAGTTTCCATGAAGTTTTTGCCCAGACGTCGTAAAGGCGTCTGATACACAACGGCGCCCGCGTAATTCGGTTAAAATAAAGGAACGCGAGTAGCGGGAAAACGCGGCCGTGTGAATCGTTAAAAGTTGAGATTCCGCGCATTTTATCTCGCTAAGAAGTTGATAAAAAAGTTTACCTAGCAGAGATTAAAGTTCCTTGCCCCTGCTCTTCTTCTATACGGAACAGCTTTAAAAGTAATTTAATAGAAACAATGAATTAACGGGATGCGCGCGCATGAAATCTCCCAGCTTTCCGGGCTATACGAACGATACCGCTCTTTTAAGAGATTCTATATATAGTTTTTAATGATAACGAGGGATAAGCAGCAATTTCCTTTCGGGAGATTTAAAATTACGATCGTATAAAACGAGAAGAAATTTTACAATATTCTCACGATTGTTCCTTACACTCTTTCTGTTGCAGATTATGGTCAGAGGAGATCGTCAACGAAGATTGTATAAGGAATAAGAATATGTTCCGTGGCTCCCTCTCTGGCGACTAATGGTCTAAACAACTTCGAAGAAACTAATTTTACCTTTAACTCTATGTAAGATACGTCCTTGTGTATAGAAAAAACCTTAAAGCGAAAAATGGAAAAAAAATATGAAAACTCGCCATTCGCATTCTCCCGCTTCGCGTCTGCGTCCGAGCCGACGAACCTTTGCTGTTCATGGTATCCGTAATATTTATTTCGGGGTTCTCGATCGAGAGGCGGAGAAGAAAAAATGTAACGAAGATTAACAAAAATATGAAAGGAAAAATGTATACGTGAAACTCTCGGTAATTGGAGTTTCTTTCCTCTACCTGTTAACATGGGTAGTGTTCAGGGTATCTCGAACGTTGACCTTACATTAGGCACTTGGTACTTATTAAGGTTCATGTGATTCAAACGAACGATCGTATATCGTAATCGAAAAGAATGGAAACTTATAGGAGGCAAGCTTTCTTTCGTTTTACCTTCTTCTAGTAGCGAGAAAAACTCGGCTGTGGAAACGTATCGGTGTAACACGTGATTCGGCGAAGAAAGCTATCGTGGCGAGGCCCCGTGGGTAAACCACGGACACGCCATCTAGTAATTTATTTTTCTCACTATATAACTTTTTTACCTCTCGTCATTTGCAAAACTCACAGAATAATTTGTTTTAACGACACGAGTTATTTCCAGAAAGAAGTCGAATTTTTTCCGGCCCGTTAAATTTTCACCAGCGAAAATGAACCGTGCGTTTGTACAAATTTCAAGTGCTCGACACACCATTTTTATCACCTGTTCGACCGATACGCGTGTATTCTTCCTCGAGATCCCGCCTGCACGTAATTCACGGCTTCTGCGATATCGAGAGGAAGTATATTTTATAATGAAGAGTGAAAGCGAAAAAAATATGTTAAACAATAAAAAAGTGAAAACTTATTCACGTGGTCCAAATAAAATGAACGAAAAAAACGAAACGAGACTCGGAAGGTTTGTAGTAGTTCTGCGAAAAAGAAGTAATTCCGAGGAAGTAGAAAAATGTACATTCTTTTTTGTTTTCGTTGTCAAGTTGAAAGAAAGCAAAGTAAAAAGTAAAAAAAAAAGAAAAGAAAATAAAGTTGAGAATAAAAAAAAAAAAAGAGGAAGATATGATGATGAAGTTAAAAAGAAGTAAAGAAAAAAAAAAGACTAACGGCGTTGTACAGTCGATAATAATTTATCACTCAGTCCAATTGTAAGATTGATTTAGCAGTTAAGGGTTGGATTAAGAATTCCCTGTTACATATTAAGTTACGTCGATGTAGCCGGTAGATGCTACTGCGCTCGTAGAGACGGATATCAGCGATTTCTGTTAAACGAATTCAATGTCGAGCGACAAGCACGATGTAACGATGTTTCCTCTCCGCGTCGGAGACACCACACACGAAGGATTGAACTTCGCGCACAGGCCAGCATATTTCTTCCGTTTCTTCCACCTTTTCCTTTCTCATTTCTTAATTTTTCCTTTTCTTCTTTCTAGTAATTTCTTAAATTACTTTTTAACTCATTTGTTTTATTTTCTTTCTCTTCCTTATTTTTTCTCTTTTTTTTTAAATCATCTCCTTTATACATTCTATGTATGTATGTACGAGTTTCTTTCGCATTGAACCTACGGTACAAAACAGTACTTTCTACCTTCTTCACTTCGTAATATTGGTAATAGGTTAAATAAGCGGTCAGCGCAGTGTATATGTTTATATGGACATTGTAAATAAGGTATACGGGCTCGTCGTGAGTAGATATAAATTCGTTGCGATAGAATCTGTGCAGATTCTATCCGACACGCACCGAGATTCACATGTAAACAGACATTAACACAAGCGCCAGCCCTCGGGTACTCATGTACACACGATCATACACGTCCACATGTTCACTACACACACACGTACCTAATCTCCACCCCCTCCATAATTCTCAGTTGTAAATGCAAGACTCGTTTTTAATTTATGTCGAAAGCTGTATTTATTATGTGAAACATTCCACAGCAAGATGTTGATCAGTGTGAATGCGATTTTGTGGAATTTTATTGCAATTTTAGATTAAAGGAAAAAACATAGCGCTAAAGAAAGAGGAACAAATGTAAATAAAAGCTTTTTTGCGAAACACCTTATTATGTTTCTCCTAATTATCTACGATTATGTTGATATTAATCGTTGCACAAAATATCTATTTTTTTTTTTTGTTTTTTACCTTTTTACTTTTCTCAAAAAAAAAAAACACGAAGATATATAATAAATTAAAATGGTCGGACATGTAATAAATTCTTGCTATTGTTCTACAGAAAAATTTGTTTAATCTATAAGATTCTCTGAAACTATTTTGGATCTTTGTTTTGTCCCATATTTTCGCGTTGTTTAAACGTTTCGCATTATTATTGCGTATACTGTACTTTGCGTCGTGAAATAATCGTTAAGCATAAAATCTTAATTTCCTTAATGCCAGTGCAAATTAAGTTAATTGTCATGACCTAATTATGAATCAAACGGTGCTACTCGCAACGAATAGTAAATGCAGTTTAGAGCGTTTTTTTCGATGTTGCTTGTTTATAAATTCGTCATTTAATGAAAATGGAGAAAAGGAAAATATTTGAAAATGAGTTGTTTGCCGACCTATGTCGCGATGTAAAAGCAATTCTGTATAGATAACGCAAGTATGTCAGGAATAATGTACATAAAGAATATTTAATAAACCTTATATGTAAAAACTCTGGTTGTTTCGGAGAGTAATTTTATTTCCATAAAGAAAAAAGTCAGAATAATTATTCTTTGAATATGATAACGTATGACAAACATATGTCAAACATAAAAGAAATTGGATAAATGTTTTGTAAGAATTCTAAGTTTTTCTATGTAAAACTACTCCAAAATTAATATATTCGAAGGTAGTATACTTGTATCGTATTTATTGAGATAAAGATTGTAGACATAAATTGGACCTACGAATCTAGTTAAAAAAATGAAAATGTACTTAGCTAAATGATATAGTTATATGATACGATATCTTACACATTTAACATTAGATATCGATATTATGTGATTGAAGGTATTGATATACATATAAATTAAGTGTTTGATGTTTTGGTGAAAAAGCATTTAATAGAGTGGGGAGAATTATAGAACGAATTGCGTATAGGTAGCCATCTATCGACAGAAAGTAGAAATACTGAGCGAAAGATTTATCTAATAAAAATTTTTATATCGACGTATGATCAAACCTAATTCCTCTACAATAATATTACTATAAATTAGATCTCTTATTTGTAGTCTTTATATAGCCTTTAGAATTTAAAATAATTATTATAAAGATTACATTCAACTAAACTATCGAAGCTGATAAAATTATCAACTGTTAAAAGATGGTTTCTACCATTATTGGCTGGGCATAATGTAAGTTCTTCTATCATGGATAATTCAAAATACCAGCGAAATTTAAAATACTATCTTTAAATTAAAAACAACAGAACCATTACACTTTTAGATTAACCACAAATGATCTGAAAGTAAATTAAGGAAATTTTGAAATTATAGATAACATAATTATAAGATAATTATAAGATATATAAATATAAATTTGGTTATAAATATCATAAAAATATTAGCACAGACAAGAGGTATTCCATATTGAATCGGTAACATTGAAAATGATTTGAAATTGGCAATGGATTTTGTGAGCTCTCAGACAGAAAATGGCAATGAATGTTAGATCTATCTAGTATCATGTCTATGCTTATCCAACTATTTAATTTTAAATTTAACGATATATACTCTTTCGATAAATTTCGTTCAACTAAAATCTGTAACACATCTTAATCCTTCGAAGATAGAAAGTTATTTTCTTTATAATTCGTCCAAAATATCTATTACCTCTGTGATTGGATTTGAAAAATTTGCCATTGCACCAATTACGTATCTCTATATTGTAAATAATCCTTAAGGACAATATCTTACAAATGTACAGATTTAAGTTAAAACAAGCAAAATTTATATTATTAAAGGCATTTCTTTTTACAATTTTCTCTATTTTTAAACGTCAATGTATCCCATTCAAATCATCTTACGTTTATGCAAAATGTAATTACAGTGTGCTGACATTAAACAATAGAATTTCAAAGATACGTAATGAACAAGTAAATTACCATGATAGTTACATTAAACAATCCTTGAAGTACATATAAAATTAATAATGAGTTTTTCATATACGTATTTCTCAAATCGTATGCTGTCTTAAAAGAGAAGATATTTAAATTTATGTTAGTGCAAGATATACCTATGCTATATTGTACAAAGTTCGGTAGTTCCCGAAACACCGGAAACGTTCTTTGGTTCGTTTGCCGCCAAAGCAAGCAGTGTGTTGGGATGAAATTGTTTATACTTTAATTCGAGATCCTACGCTTATCAAGAGATTAGTTGTTTGATACAGTACAAAGAACAAAATCTGACGAACAGTCCCTTAAACTCGTTATTGTAAAATTGTCAGTGTTTTGGTGAAATTATTCATTAAACGAAGTCAACGATGGCCAAAGTTCAGTTAGCAAATGTAGCCGTTCTTGATAATCCTTCACCGTTCCTCAATCCATTTCAATTCGAAGTTACATTTGAATGTATCGAAGAACTAAAAGAAGGTACATTTTTGTATATTATCTTCTTTTACAAAATACATTTACAAATTGATGTCAGTGTTATTCAAAATGAAGAAATATCCAAATATTTTTGGTGCTTATGCTAGGTTAGTTTCACTAATTTAATACCAAGCTCTCCAAGGACAAATTAGTGATACTTTCTCTGACGCTTTTTTTTACCTTCAATTTCAGTATAGTTTCTTTTAAAATTCATATTAAATGATTTGTTTGTAATAAGCAGTAGAATGTGTTATAATGATGGTGGTGTTGCAGATTTAGAGTGGAAAATGATCTATGTCGGAAGTGCCGAATCCGAAGAATTCGACCAGGTTTTAGACACAATTTATGTTGGGCCAATTCCTGAAGGAAGGCATATGTTCATTTTTCAGGTACATTAACAATATTGTTTAACTAAGTATGAAATGATAGCTATGAGTTCCTGTTAAAATTCTTTTATTAAATATATACTTAATGCATGCATACAGCAGTGGTTTTTTCTATAAATTCAATATTTACTACTTATTTTAGGCTGATCCCCCTGATGTCAGTAGAATTCCAGTAAATGATGCTCTAGGAGTCACAGTTGTTTTGTTAACTTGTTCATATAGGGGACATGAATTTGTGCGTGTTGGTTATTTTATAAATAATGAGTACACAGACGCAGAACTTAGAGAAAATCCACCACCACAGCCTCAATTTGATAAAGTACAAAGAAATATCTTAGGGGATAAACCACGTGTTACTAGATTCAAAATAAACTGGGATGATGGAGCAAGTACGGCAACAAACAATGTACCAGAAGGCATGGATGCACAATCATTAGAAGAGACATCACAGGATGCACCAACATCTACATTGGGTTTTACAGAAAATACACACAATAGTATGGAAGTGATGTGAATGTCCGTTAACTGCCAATAATACATAAGCTAGCACAGACCATAATATGATGAATGAAGTAGTACCTGGAAAGAAGATTCGAACGGTTCATATATTTGGATACCTCAAAGGAAAAACATTATAAGAAAATGATAGCCTTTTATGTGGTACATGCTAATTGATTTTGCTTTATTAAGAAAGCTCATATGTTCAAAGAAAATTGCACAATAATAAGATTATTTTAACTTTGTATAGAAATGAAATTGTTTATTGTTGGATACTTATATATAATTGTTTGTCTTTTGGAAAGAAGCTTGGATTACTTACTATATATCATTGAAAAAAAAGTAACTTTATTAATCACGAAAAAATAAGTTTCTAATAGAGATTATAAACAATAAGTTTATTAAGAAAAACATTGTATTGAAATACTTTTTAATAACAGAATATGAAAGAAGAATATGCTTCAAACTAACATCATGGTCGTTAATACAATGAAAAATATTCTGGAACTGTTTAAACATTAATACTTAACAATGGTAATTTAAAGCTGATTGTATGATGATATTCTAGAAATGTTTGGAATTTTTGTGTTTAATACTTTAAGTATTATGGCTTATTATATCATAAATTAATAGAAATAAGGCTGTTCCCATTTCATCAGTGTATATACATATATACTAAAATGAGAAATACACATTATGTTTTTTACTTCATTATACAATGTTTTTAAATATTCCATCTTCTCTAGTTATCTAGGTCTAAAGACCTGTAGAAGTAAAATAACATTAACTATGATGTAATAATAAATCTAGTAATGTATTATGCAGTCTTTAAAGCATTTCAAAATTTAACAATCAAAAACCGTCATATAAACAATAGAAAGTTTCTTCTAATCGATTTCAAACTCAAATTTAACTTTATTCCTAATACGCACAATTATAATGGATATAAACTTCATATTTTCGACTTTTTCTAATTCATAATTATGATACGAAAGTTGCCATGAACAGGAATCCATGATATTGCAATATGTACGTTACTGAAACCATTTACCCCCTCGCTTTCACGTATGTTGTTTCAAAAGCGAAATGGATCACTTTCCTGGATTTACACAAATAGTATCAACCTTATATAAATTTTGAACTATTCAGTTATCAGTAATTATTAATTAGTAAATGTAATTTAAAAATGTAGTATCAATCTACAGAATACATCGAGTAATAAACAAGAAAAATTCCTAATATATTGCACATTAAAAACTTGTGTTTTGCATCAATTATTTTTTACTTATTTGTATATATTCGTTAATTTATTTAATTCGTTAATTTATAACGTATAATATCAAGGTGCATTTTATAATATTATCGAAGAAATTTAAATATCTCACAACAAGAGTGTCTATCTACATGCATACATTCAGAGGGCCTAACCTGACAAGTTTATATTAGAAAAGTATTTTTTTTTTAGAATTAAAAGTGTTTTATGCAAAAAAGAAGAAAAAATTCCTCATAATGTGTTAAAACATATTTACATACAATTATTTTAATAAAATTCGCCTTTTTAATTTATCACTTTTTTATTTTGGCCTTTTTTTATTTTGGTCTTTTTTTATTTTTGCTTTGTGTCGCTGTATCATATTACGGTCCAATTATCCTTATGACGCAATTAGAAAACTTTTCATGAGGCGGAAAAGAGAATCTATTAAACATTTATGAAAAGAATAGTCACGTAATCTACCTTTCTGAACGCACAAAGCCAAATTACAGATTACTTATGAGTATCCAAATCTCTTTATATGATTATATTATAGAAGCTATTGAGACATTAACATTGATAAGTAATATAACATTTGCATTTAAGGAGAAGAACGTGACAAATCACATTTCATATTCTTTACGCGAAAGGAATTTTTATATTTAATATAATACATCAATTACAATTTAAAGGTCAATATAATACAAAATTTAATATGATAGAAGATTTAATATAATACATTAATTATCCTTACTATAATCATTTACGAGGTTAATTTGAATTTGAATAAGAAAGATCATGCATACAAAATAACTAGATATTTATATATTTATTCGTTTATAGATTAATAGTACGATGTATATTTAATATTTGATATTTGTAACATACTTCAAATTTTGTAAAATGTAATTGTTGTATCGCTTAAACTTTAAATATTAAAATATGGTAACTCTATGACCATATTTCTGCAAACTGCAATTGAAAATTTTGTTGAGAACGAACCCACACGTATCGATAATAATATGAGTACAACTTCAATTCAAACAACTGAATAAGGAGAATACTTAATGAATTTTGTCTTTAGAAAATACAATTTTAAAAATATAATTATCAATCAAATTTAACATTAAGAAACATAAATATCTTCATATTATTTATAATATACAAAACAACAAATATACTCTAACTCTAAGTTAAAAATCAAACTTATTCGCAGTTATTTTTTACAAATATACTCTATTCCGAACTAGCGAATTAAGTATATACATATGTACATAACGAAAGTGTTCCATTGTTTGTGAGAGACGAGGGACCGGTATAGTATTATTACATTACTGGCAACCATCCCCACTACCTGCCTTGTTGCGAGCAGGTTTGAACACGTTCAGTATACGCCGGTTCTGCCGACGACAACGACAGATTGCAGGTGGATTCCCAACAGTGCAAGTGTCTCTACGTGCGAAGTTGTGCGCACGAATGAACCTGTCAACATTCTACGGAAGAATCTTACTCATATACGAGTACATCCCCAAAAATAACTCATATCTTCAACCTTTATACGTCCACATTATATCTTCCAATGGTAAGTAAAAAAAAAAAAAAACTGTAATACAGTAACATCAGAATTTTCTAATTTTCCAATTTTCTTACCTATCACAATTTCCAATCACGTGTGAATCAGATGACCTAAATCAACAGGTTATAACATGCTCACATATCATTGCAATACAACGCATGATACATTGGTATAAATATATCCGGGTTATTCAATTGGTGCTACAATCAAGTTTGAGATGCATTACATGTCAGTCATAGTGCGTGTATGTTACATATTTCATACTTACAGAGTCCTTTTGCAAACATGCAGGGATAGCGATAATGATATGCACATGATGATGGGGAAAATGAAATGTGCCGCCGGTGTGGTTAAATGTCCCTACCTGTTCTAGATTGTTCTATTTATTCACTATCAAGAATAACAGTAAAAGTTAGATTTAAGATTTTTACAAATTTTCGTAACTCCAAGTTATGATTTCATCATCTTTTCTGGATTTGATTATTCCTAATATATTTCTTTTAAATCTGTAATTTACGTTCGATTTCATGAACGATCGTGTCCCTTTGTAAACAGACTTATTTTTATTGTGCCAATGAAGAACGCAGCAATTGTTACTGATAACAAGCGCTCAGTTTTGTTTACTTTTGCCGGAATAAAATTTAATGACAAAGTAAGATAAATGAGAAATATAACGAAATTTTAATAATGCGTAGTATCGTGACGAAATCGCACTGATCTTGTTGCTAGAACCGGAATATGTTCCACAATTCTCAGTACCACATCAACGCGCCACGATGACTCACCAACCACCACTTTTTTTTTTCGGCCGGGAATCTCTGCGACCATCATAGAAATAAGATATCGGAAAGAAATAAAGGGGGCAATTCTAATATTGAACTTTCTCGTATTCTATATTAATAATTTTCAATTGCATAACATCCTTCTGTTCTTTTTGATTATAAGTTATTGCAAATTGCAACGATAGATTTTTCATATAGCGAAATCATACGATATCGGTTGACAGATAAGAGTGCTTTTTGCTTTGTTTACGGGAAATTGAATATGTGACTCAATGAATTTCAATCTCCCGTTAAAATATTTTTAAATTCATCAAACGACTTTTCTTTATTTTATCGATTTTAAATATTTACACATTGTTATTGAATTCAAAATTTGTCAGTTGACATACATATATATATATAATGTGATGTTAATTCTCAAGTAATTTATGATATAATACATAATTTTATTATGAATTTAGCGTAACATAGATATAGTCCAAGAAGATTATTTATCAGGGGAAGGGGTATTATCAAATATGACGTGTACTATTTTTATTTCCCTTATTATATTATAAATACCGTAATTTGATACATGCACGATTAGTATTTTTTACGATGTCTAACAACATGTGACACGTACTTTAGCAAGTATTACAAGTGGAATAAATTTCAGTGTTAAATTTTAGAAAATTTAATTTACAACAATAATGTAAAAGTTGTGCTTATAAAAAATGCTAAAAATTGTTTGTACTACATAATTTCTACAATTTTACAATTTATGCAGGAAATTGCTGTAGATATTTAGAAGTGACGATAATAATTGTTCATTCATTCAAAACTGTTCATACATTCATGTTCATGTAAGTTTATATCATAGTCAAATCATTATATACAGGTTTTAGCTAACCACCATTTTAGGTTGTATGGTGAACTATTAGATGGCGGTTACTCACTAACAAGATGGCGGTTGAATGACAGATCAAGACTGCAGAATCACCCTCCTATATGTTTTTATTCAATTAATCGAAAATATTAACAAAATTGTACACTATTCTTCCTTTTTGTAAACGAAGATATAATTCTTTTTAATATTTATTTCTGAAGTTTTCAAAGGATTATGGTGTATTAATAAAATTATATTTCCAACGATACAATCTAATTTTTCTTCTTTCTATAGAAAAAATACATCATAGAAAAATAGTGATAATATGATCTTTATTTCAGAAAATACAAATTTATTTCATATTTTTTGGCGCATGTTTATATGTTTATTGTTTATCGAACTTCATTAAATTTAAAGTTAAAAATGTTTCAATTTAATACTATAATTCTTCAATAATAATACTTCAATACTATTAAGTTTTTAAAGGTAAACATTTATAAAATTACGTAATATAGTAAAGGAATTAATATATACATGATACATAATACAGAAAAAACAGATATTTGTTTTATTCTATTTGTTTTTATTATATTGTTATATAAAATTAATCGTAATCGTGAATTTGTATTACCTATTTATATTAGTTAATATTTGAGCAAATCAAAATTTAGGAGAATAATTCTTTGAGAGTGGTTTGAAATCGAAATGTAGGTCGTAAGTCGTAAGAAATCGGCCAGAGTCCTTGGGCTTTATTAAACCGGAAGTGCCGTGCGTTCCACACTCAGTTTATAAGAGTAACATACAAAAAAAATTGAGAATCACCCTGACTTTTTAATGTAATTGTTTCGTACTAAATTCATATATTTTGGTAATTGATAACAATTAATAATTCCACATAGATTATCAATTTGCATGAAAACTTATACAAAAAGAACGTAATTACATTATCGTTTTAAGATTTTTAAATTTGTGTACGATATTTTTTTGCCAGAATAATGATGCTCTATAAAAAAATAATGGAAGTAGTGTGCGAATGAATCGATCTGTCATAGGTAATTGCAAATTTATTAATATAAAATGCTTTTGTTAGAAAAATAGTTAATTTCTTATAAGACTCCTTATGAAAAATATTGTAGTTAAATTTTGTGTCTACTACAATAATAACTTTATTTTTCAAAGTAATATCTTTTGAAATATAATTGATATTATAACTATTAGGTTGTCCGAAAAGTTTCTTTTCTTTCATAAGATGATAATAAATGAACAACAATTTTTGTTTTATATTATTTTATTGAATTAGGTATGATCTATTTCGTTATATTTCTATTATTATGTTCATGCATAATTTAATAAACTAATATAAAACAAAAAATATTGTGCGTCTATTATTTCCTTATAAAATGAAAGAAATTTTTCGGACAACCTGATAATATAGAAATAAAATTTTGAAAATCAATTTTTTTGTAGGCTACGATAGAGGAAAGATTTTGTCGTGATGATGGTGACTGTTCCGATAAACAATACTGCTATCATGTATCGGAACGGTGCGTTGATTATACCCAATGTAACAGGTATAATAGACTGGAAAATCATGAAAAAAAATCACGAGATCCCTCTCAATGCGGCCCCTGCCTGACTGGGTATATATATATTTTACTATTCATTTATCTTTTTCTGTGGTTTATTTTTTAATTTTCTTGCCAAATATTCATACACGATTACGATTTATTTGATTATATTTATTAACCTGATATAATTGCAGCTACATCGCCGAAAAACTTGGTACAGGAGAAATGGCATTATTTTGTAGAAAAACTAACGCTCAACGAGATATAGCCGGTAAGTAAAGGAAAAATTGACTCGATGAAAATTGTATTTGGTATCATAATTTTTGTGTACTAATCTTCCTTTGTTTTATACAGAAGTAGTAAATCTGAACAACACTATGATTATCTATTCAGTAATTGGAACATTCCTATTTAGTATAATAGCTGTTTTTGGTATATTACTTTTCAAAAGACGTAAGTAACACATCCTAAATATTTACAAATATGTTAAAAACATATAATACATAAAATTATTTGGAAAATAAATTTCAAAATGCAATTGTATAAAATGTTTTCTAGGAAGATCAAAGTGGCAAAGAAATATGGTAAAATCGCGCGATGAACTTGGCGTGATGGAACCGACTGCCCCGCCATTGGAAAATAGTGAGTAATATAGATTGTTACAAACACCGTTAGTATTAAAGTATACATCCATATTAATTAGTGCAGCACTAAAGAAAAATCCATTTTAAATAACACGAAGACGCAGCGATTATTTGCTACTAATAAGTGGGTAGATTAGAAGCTTATTCTATAATTTTATTCATTTGTTCGTTCAAAGCTACTTTGTTTTACGTATTCTTTTCTGCAATCGATATTTCTATTAAAATGAATACTTCTTACAAACACACTAAATTGTAAACAAAGATACACAAGCACTGTAGATTGTAGCTTCTTTGTCTTAATTTTTAACATTTTCTTATATGTTTGAAGTTACTAACCGTGAATAAAAACGGTTAATTTTTTTTATACGAAAAACACAATTATTTCATTACAGTATACCTACCTACTTGAACGCTGAATTAACTGCGGGCTGTTCAACGCGGTAATAATATGTATAGAATTATGTATATTACATCGAAAATGTTAATATGATGTTTAATATAATTCCTTCATAACTTAATATTTTACAGGTCCTTTCATTAGATGCAAAGAAGGGTCATCTCCTGTACCATTCAACAACAATAAAATTTTGAAGGATAAGAATGATCTTGTGCGTGCAGTAGGTTTCGTACCTCCAAGTTGGGTTCGTACGAATTCTAATTATGAATATGATATAAGTAATGACAACGTAGATGCAATAGAACAACAACATCCTGTGTCTGAACCAACCGATAATCGATCTAATAATTTGATGCCAGAGTAAGTAGATATTTAGTGTTTCAGAACAGAACATTTTTGTTTTTTGTTATATAACCATAATCATGTTTTTATAGGCAACTAGCACATGAAGTTACAAATGGAAATTTAGCAGGATATGAAATCGAACAAGCGGATAATAGTTTGAACACAATTTTAGTTCAAGCAAATAATCCTTCTTCATCTAACGACTCGACTCAAGAAAATAATAATAACAATAATAATAATGGTTCAACATCAGAATCAAGTAATACTCAAAATAATAGAGAGAATATACGGATATCAAACATTTTGATTTCTCAAAAAATATCTATGAATGTGAATCTATTGAATGACGATTGTTGATCTCAAAAAATTGTGATTAAATATGTTAAGCAAGTGCCTTTTACAAATGAAGTGACATAATATCTTGACGTTAAAAATTAGATAAATGATAAAAGATTACATTTTAATATGCAAACGTATATATAAAACTTATCTTGTTATATATTCATTATATGGGCCATAATATTTTAGTGATATGTAGTTCACACTTGAGAAAACGATAATTGAATTTTAAGATTGTTAGTTAAAAGAAGGTCAGTTCTAGTCAACACATAGCTAACTACTAAAATTTGTTATTTAATTACATATATTATATCGAAAATTATAATTTTATCTCCGTTCTTTAAACACAATTTCAAATGCTTACAAAGTAAAATTTCGCTTTTTTTCTATCTGAACTTAAAATGAATTTACATTCTTCACATAATATGAATCATATCAACATTATGGCCACTAATATTTTATCGTTCTTTCTCTTTTGTTACTTTTGTAAGATGTACATTTTCAATTTTATTGATTTACAATTTAACAGTAAGATTTAACTTTTAAATTCAGTAGACAAAAACGTTTGAAATAAAGCAAACGAATAAACGTTATTTATGATTATAAATTATTCTAATTTGATGTTGATCACTACTTAAGAACATTTTATATGAATATTTTTACTCATTTATATAATGAGTTCTTGATATTTTCTTATAATAACATGCAAGAACGTTGAGATTTTTACTTACTTTTATAATTAATATGCATGATAATTATATAACAATAAACTATTTTGACATTTATAAACTGCTCAATATCTTGCGACATATAATGGACGCAAATGTTAGACAAAAAAGTACTAAGTTCGAAAATAATTTTTGTCAACCTACAGTATTTATAATGTATTAATGTTTCGAGAAATTATATTTGAGTACTAATTGAAAAAGAAATTCTTTATGTGATTTAGACGTAACTGATTTTTAAAAGAGCAACATTTCTTTGAGACAAAAATGTCTATGAACATATTATGTTTCAAGAACATAATACACATTATACATTTAGACAATATAGATGTTATTAAAATATCATGCAAAGTAAAGTACAATGTAATGATACCTATATAAGTAAGTATCCCTACATTGTACTTTATTTTATACATGATATTTTCTTTTTATGTGCCATTATAAGTTACAATATCATAAATGAACTACATCTAAATTTTAAATATAATCACTAATGTTTAGTACACTTTTATTATAGTAAGACATTTATTGTTATAAATGACTAGCATATATGTCATTAAATGAAGATTTAATGTAAAAAAGAAATTTTGATTTTAATCCTAAAAATTCTCTAATGAAGTTAAACAAATATTTTCTTTTAACTAATTAAAAAATTAATTAAAAAATATAAAATTTATTGTATATAAACATTTTATATAAAGCATTTCTCATTTTAATCCATCTTCATAAGTATCTCCTAAACTTCACATTATTAATAAAATTTATTCTGTTTCGAGGGAATGTTCTATGATGACCATCAGGTTTATCTAACCAGAGGTGTTTCAGGATGTCAAGATGATCTTTATTTTTTTAAATGCAACTCTATATTTTCATTTAACCAGGTTTGTAGCCCACTTCGAGACGAATTTATTGACTTATAAAACGTTAATTTTTAAAGGTTATCCAAAACCATTTACAGCTGTTCTAAACCTGCTCTACATACGACTACATTTTCCTCGTCGTACTATTCAGTCGTAAACATGACGCGTCACTCACACAAGTGGTGCGTCTCACATTACTAGAATTACTATTTTACAGTATTTGCTTCGAAGGGATTAATATTATTGTAGCATCACACGTCCTTCATTTCGATAATAATTTAGTTTGCGATGTGTGATTATACGCCTAGCGAAATCGTTGATATGACTTCGATTCCAGGAGTATTAGAAAGATTATAGGGCAAATGCATGGTTGCGTCGAGAAAGATTTCCTGATCACCGGCTAGGGGAGGAAATTTGCAACGATAACGTCGTAGACAGCACTCATGACAGAAGCAGTACTCGCAGTAATTTCTTTAAATTCTCATATCAGCACACAACTCTCATATCAGTCGGGAAATATTGTAAAAACCAATCATGGCATGTCACATGTTACACATCTGACGAAACCACGTTCAAGAATAGCGGACTATTGAATAGATATAGCAACAATTACTGGGTCGATGAAACTCCACACTGGCAGAGATCGGTTGATTGTTGACACCAATGATCGTTGAATGTATGGTACGGCATAGTGAAAAGTCACTTAGTAAATTTAAATTATTTAATGGAATATTAACTGAAGCCCGATACAGTACTTTCTTAATTAACAAATTACAAAATCCTCTTGAAAACGTTCCATACGCTACCAGGATATGGTTTTAATATGATGGTGCTCCTATACATAATGACCGCCGAGTTTGTATAACTCTGAATAAAATGTTTTCTGGAAAAGGAAGTAAAATTCTCTTCTCATTAAGATCTCCAGATCTAACCCCTTTAGATCTTTCCTTATAAGGTTTCACAAGGGAACAAGTTTATTGAAAGGAACTAACCACTCCTAAAAATTTAATGTAGAGATTCGCACAAGGAATGCCTGTCAACAAATTAGTTCTGCAACTTTTCAGAAGGTGAAGAACTGTCGTTTATGAAGAGAATAGCTCATTACATCGATGTACAAAGCTGCCCTTTCAAATATAAGACATAGAAAACAAATTCTATACATATTTGACAAAGATAAGTTTTACATGGGAATGAATAAAATTGAATGACTTTTAAAAACCAACATTTTATAGGTCAATAAATTCGACCCATGGTCTATAAACATGGCTAAATGAAAACATATAGTTCTATTAAAAAAAAAAAAAAAGAAAAAACAGAGACTCCTGAACATCTCGAGAACACCTTCATTATAAGATATTTTCCTTGAAAGAGCACAAATATTACTTGAAATACTTTTCCGAATAATGTACAGTTTAGGAGATATTTGCATGAATCAATTAAAATTATACACCCTGTATATAATCTTATCTATTTTCTTAATCGTAATTTTGTTTTATCGCAGCGTGATCGTGGCATATTGATTAAAATCCCTAACTCGCTTTGAGGCGACTTTGGGATATTTTGATAGTATTATTGGCAGTAATACATAGTGACGTTTCAAATTTTGTAACTGAAGATAACTGACATTATAAATTTGTGTTTATAGTTTTCTCATTTTTACTAAATGTTTTAACAGTGACATTAATGTAAATATAATAATGAATGAAATAATGACGCTTAAGGAAAATCATATAAAAATTTCGGATTTACAAGTTAAGGATTTACTGCAGGATCAGATCAAGTTAATCGATCATATAAAAAATAAACGAAATCAAGACTTTAGCGGTAATTTATTACATTATTTGTATCGTACTTTTTGTGTTCAAATAAAGGTATTTTCTTTTTCAGAAGATGGAATAAAGATCACAGATTTAACATCAAAAATAACTTCTATGAGGGATACCCTTCAGTCTGAAAAACAAACATTGGAATATAAAAATCATGTTTTATCTAAGCACTTAGACCATATAGTAATTGTTTGTTATTTTTGTATATTACATTGTTATAAAATAATACAGCAGAAATAAAAATTTAATACTTTTTAAAGACAGAGTTGGATGCAGAGAAAAATAAATTTTTAGAAGAATGTCAACAATTGGAATTGCAAAGAAATAAACTTAAAACATGTAAACGAAACATACAGGATCAAGAATTATTAGATCAAGGAAGGTTTGCATCTGATTATAATTTATTAATATTTTATTATGCTCATTCATACTTGTATTATGCCTTAATACTAATAAGATTTTGTTTTTTGTTCCTTTTTTGTAATTACAGAAGAAAATATGCATTATATAGAGAATTAACTGGAATACGATGGGATTTTGGAAAGCTTAAAGAGAATATTACAGGAAGTATCCTTTTAACTTATAAAATTCTTGTAATTTAAACTAAATTTGGCATTTCACACACATGTATGTGTATATATATATATATGTTGGATTCATACAATGGATAGTTTTGCATTAACTATATATGTATATAGTTTTTTATTGTATGAAAAAATGGTTCAGACAAGAAGTGAGTGGTTTTAAAGGACATAATCTGATATAATTAGTATTTTGGTTATAATCAAGTAGAGGTTATATGAGGATGGTATCCATTTTTTTAAATGGGATCATATAGTTTTAAACACAGTAATCGATCTATTTCGGCATTCTCTATAAAAAAAGTATTAATCTATTTATGTCAAAAAAATATTAGTTGAGCAGATATTCTAACTTTAATTTGTAAAATTTAATGTATGAAAGACAAAGACAATGTAAACATAAGAGTACTGTTTTGCATTATTCATTATTATTTATTTTTGCTTCATACATTAAATTTGATAAATTAAAGTTAAAATATCTGCTAAACTTATAGAAAATGTTTAGCTGGATCGATTAAATGTTATGTCAAAGTCACCTTAATATCTCAGATAATATAAGCTATTGGGAAATCAAAATGTAATCTTCTGGTCAGACTCCTGAAATATAATAAATTTCACTTTAAAGATTTTTTGATAAAGTCAATAGATAACGACTTATTTCAGGTGATAGTTTTTACTAATGCATCATATATATAAAACTATATCCTTAATAATAATATTAGATATATATAAAGGAGTGTATATCCATCACTTTTCTTATTCAAATGAAGAAAATACAAAAGATTTGAATAATCTTTTATGGCAAGAGATATATCAATCTGTAATCCATAACGAGCATAAAAATATATATGATAAGGAAAATACTGTACAAAATAAATAATTGTATTATGAATTGAAATAAATTTCTATTCCATAAATTTTATCACCGATGTAAAAATATTCCTGCAAAAGTAAAAGCATGATAAGTTACTAGATTTGAAAATCTACAAAGTAAATATGTGTGAAGCTAATATTATTTTTAATTTTAAATATAATCCTGAATATTTCTCATAGTTTATTATATTCTTTTCGAATATTAATACTTTTCTGATTTATTTACAAAATCTACCCACTTCAAGCCGTAATCATCAAATTGATGATTACCTTTTTCAAATTTAAAATCAAGGCGCCGTATTACATTATCCTCTGAGTGTCAGGTTAGGTCATTCACGTAATTTGTATTAGCAATTTCTAACCTTTAAAGTTGGTCGTCGTCTTGTATATACACGTATGTGAGTATCTAATTTTGGTTTCTGAAATTGTTACAATATATTGGTAACTATCTTATAATAAACTAACGAATACATAGAAGAACGGTATTTTGTTAGAAAAAATAAGTTGTCATTAAAGAAGGATGTCAATTCTACTACGATTCATCCGTTCTCAAGGAATTAAGAGCGGATTGACATTTCTAAGGCTGAAAGAAAATAATATATGTAACAGAATATACCGAAGTGATGTATCAGTTAAAAATTCTCAAAACGAGAGTACGTATGAGGTAAAAAAAGCATGGACTAGTTATGGATTTAATGACGAAGATCAGAAAGCTGATGCCCAAGCCATGCATGTAACATTCTTTATATCTATATCTGTATGCATCGTGTTTGGTGCTCTTGTAATTGGTTATGCACCGGACCCATTTCTGAAAGATTGGTCTCAACGAGAAGCATATTTACAACTTCGTTACAGAGAAGAACATGGTTTACCACCGATTGATCCAAATCTAATAGATCCATCAAAAATCAAGCTCCCAAATGAAGAGGAATTACTTAATGTTGAAGTAATTATTTAAACAATATCAAAATTATGGAGAAGAAATTCCAAAAAAAACATTAGCAGTTTTAGTTATTAAAGTAAAATCTGTTATTCTGACATTTATACAATAAAAGTTGATACAAGATCAATCTGTACAATATTTAATAAATGATTCTTGTTCAAAATAATAGTTTTGATTTTGCTGTATGAGTGTTTTCCAAATTTAATATTTATTAGCAGAGACACAATTTGTATTTTGAAAAAGATATATTTGCATTTATTGTGCTTCCAACATTGTTAAAAATAATTTAAATCACTATTAATTTCTGAATCTTAAATAAAATCCATTTCATTAATATGTAAATGTTTTATTCCTTTATTTAATAACAAATTCAAACTTTTAGTTTGCACATACATTACATATATATAAAGTTTAGTGATTAAAAAATATTTATTGTTATACATAAGTATCAACAACAAAATATAAGAAGAAACGGATCAAGTAATATGTTAGGATTTAATACTTTTTGAAATGTTTTAATTTGACTTTAGTTTAAGTAGTCAATATTCCTTATCTATGTACAGAATTACATAATTTATCCCTGCATGTCTGAAAATTTGTATACATTACGTTTAAACAAGTAATAAAATATAAATGCATAAAGTATAGTAATACATATATTCGTAATAGATACATTACGCTCTTTATTTTACCTTTATTCTTCAATATTTACTTTATTATAAAACAGATATTTTTTTTCATTAGAAATAACATAATCGTTACTGCGTTGTTGTTGGTGGCACCGTAAATGGTGTACTAACACCAGTCAATTCATTTTGCTGGAGAACAGATGGATAGAAAGAAGAATTTTGTGGTAGACTTGCACTAACGGTAATAGGTGGCATCCCAGGTAACGATATAGGCGTCGTTACTACGTGAGATTGAGGCACATCAAACTGTACTGGTGGTGATAAATCACTCTGTACAGTTGTAAAATCTTTTGGCATACCGACAACACCAGTTGCTTCGCTTAAAACTGTCGCATTAGTAGTAAAAGTTGGCAAAGGTGGAGTAGTTGGCATACCAGGTATATTCGGCATTGTATTTTGATGTGACGATGGCATGATAGGATCATTATCTGAATAGAAATAATGTCATTATATTTACTTATTTGAAAGTTAATAATAATTTATGGATACTTACTACATGTCGTATTTACAACAGTTTGATTAGGCATAACATGAGATACAGAAATAGTAGTAGTAGATCCTCCAATAGCAGCAGGATTCAATTGAGGCATAGTATATGTTTGTACACTCGATGTGTATATATTTTGCACCATTGTAGTAGAAGTAGTTTCAACTTCGGATTTTGTAACATTTTCTTGTGCTGATATATAATTCGGCGGAATAGAGAAACCTGGTGGTATGTTAATCACATTACTTTCTTCTGTGTGAGCAATGCTTGATGTAACTGGATTTGGATTAGTAGCTTTAACACGAGACTACAAAAGGAAGAAATAGAATTTAGTTACAATACTTTGATAAATTTCTTGTGACATTTCAAATTGGTACATACTGTATACAAATTATTTGATTTATGCTCTTGAATGTTTCTAATGGGTATTCTGTGCAGATATCCATAACCAATTCCACAACCCAAACTATAAAAGTGTAAAAAATATTCGTAAGATATGAATTACAGTAATATTTTGAAATACTAATGTTAGGTTAACAAATTTACCTTCCTTCTCCACCCCAAGTATGATTGGGTGTAATTGTAACTTCTCTACAAGAATCATCTTCTGTGTTATATATGTACAATTTCAAAGGTCGTGATTCGTGTGCTTCTATTAAAGTAAATATATCCTCAGTCTCGTGTAAAACTGAATCAGCACCAATAATATAATCTGTGAATGAACGTAGACCTGCTAATTCAGCTGGAGAAGATGGATGTACTTCCTACAAAACATAATTCAAAAAAGTTGTCTTCTTATATACTTTTTAACTTTTTCTGACTTAATTGTGATTATACTTACAAGAATATGCCAAACATTTTCATTGGAACCTTGAAAAGAACAAAACCTTACACTAACACCAAGGAGACCCTGTCCACCCCATGTGATACTAGGTACTACAACAGTTTGTCTTACAGATTGTGTTTTACTGCTATATACTGTAATTGTTAGTTTTTTATCTACACCATTTTTGAGAAGCTCCTTTAACGTATCATTATCTTGATTCTGTAAGAATAAATTATTCTTTTAATTTAAACTTTATATAAATTTAATAAATTCTATTGATATAAAGTATCAATAGGTATCATGGAACACATACCAAGCGTGTATTTTCAATAGCTACAATAAAGTCAAAGAATGCTTCCAGTCCAGCTTTCTGACCAGGAGAACCTTCCTGTACCTATTTCAGTCATGATGTTCGAATCAAATTTACTAAATATCTAACAAAAAGATAGCTACATTTATTGAAAAATAACTTAAAACTTCCAATTTTTAGACAATCTAATATGTGATGAAATTACTTAATAAATTTTTTCTTAAACTATAGTAAATTTATAATACATATCAAAATTACTGAAAGTTAGATTAAGATTTATTTTGGCAAATAAAAAAAGTATGAATATATAAAATAAACTACACTATTTCAACAAATGTTCTTACCCTCAATATATGGTAACCTTCTGTGCCACCTCCTGGTATTTCGATACTATGAGAAGATCCCATTTTTAAAGAGGAAACTTCTTAAGTCACTTGGTTTAAAAGAATACAAAGCATTAAAATGATTGTTGTCTGAGAATTAGTAACGGAAGTAGAAAAATATGTAACACAAAATCTATGTACAAATTCGATGGTGACGTAGCCTATCATATGTAGGTTCTGCTATGTTATATGCTTACGATTCAGTGTTACCAATTTAACAATATACATATATGTCATTTATCTTATAAAAAAAGAAGTTTACTGATGTTTACTGATTGTAAATAAATTGTAACGAAATTAGTTAACTTGGCTAATTTAATGAACTCATAACAATCCTATAATATTATCGTTAAAATTTTATAGATATGTACATTGAAATATAATATTGAATTTTGTAATGACATTTAATTTGTTAATAGGACTTAAATTTTGTCCAATATTTCTCTTCATGTATAAATCATAGCAAATAATAATATAAATTTATTTTTGAGTATTACACATAATATAATATATATATGTATAGTATTTTAAATAAATTCATTTTCTAAAATATGAAAGACACATTTAATGCATTTACATGAAAAATTGTATAGAAAATTAGTTATAGATCTTAATTTGATATATGTTAATTTATGAACTTATATATTTAATAAGTACAAGTAGATATTAGGAGATTGATATGAAAATTTCAATTGAAAACTCGCTATAAGCAATAGTTAGACATCATTTGCGCATGCGTTATAAATAAATTCGAACACGTTTGAAATTAAACTATCTGTAACCGTCTCATAAAGGTAAAGTGAGAACAATTCATATTGCAAGTACAAAAAATCTTTGAATACGAAACATGGATTTAGATATAGAAAAGATTCATAGTATTTTAACTGAAGCTAATCTTCCGTCAAGCATAAATGATTTAAAAAATCCGACAGAAGAATTTATTGTAAACCTAATTGACACATTTCTAAGAAGGTTTCATATTGATGTTAATGCAATTGATAATGTAAGAAATATATTATTTATTATTCAAATACAAAAACAATTATATAAAAAAATACAATACAAAGTACAATACATAAAATTTAATTTTACCATAGCCAACAATAGAACAACGAGACATAATGTCATACTGTGAAGATTTTACTATAATTGCACTCATAAATTTGCATATTGTTATGGTTCAAATATGTGATAGAATATATTTAAAAGATCTGTGTATTACAGATATTACTAGTCCAGGTAATATTTAATTATAAACTTAAAAATGTTATAAATAATATTTGTCACTTTGATTAAAAATGATTGTATTATTCAGGATCAAAAAGAGTACGGAAACAAGCAAAATTCCTTGCAAATTTCATATTGTACGCAACTAATAAAGAATCAGATATAGAAGATAAAGTTATTGAAATTCAGAACCGGGCAAAGATCTTACATGATATGGTAGAAAAGAAAAATGAAATATTGCAAGCTATAAATGACAAGGCATTGCATATAGCAAAACAATTATCAATAAAGGAAAAGGTGCTATTATTGGTAAATTCAGTTTGTATTTATATTATGAATTATTTATATCATATTGATCTATTCTTATTTAGTTTATTGCTGAAATTGAAAAGCTACAGTCTAAACGTGAGAAGAATAATAAAAAACAAATTGAATTAGCTGCAAAGATAACAGCTGCAGAAGAGGAAAAGCAAAAAACTGTGGAACTTTGTGGAACTTACAAAGCACAAGCATTAAAGGTAAATTAACATCTGAAAATTGAAATTATTTGTGTATATTATATTACATAATGATTACAGTATATAATTATAGTCAAATAAAACAATAACAGAATTGCAATCAGAAATTGTAAAATCTCCTGAAGGATATCAAAAGCGTTTAAGCGAATTAGAACAACAGCTAAGTGCTAAAGTCAAAGAACGTGAAACAATACAGGCAGCATTCCAGGATAAAAAATGTTTGATCGAACAACAAAAAAATGAATTGGCTTTTACCCAAGAACTATTGGAAAAGTTCACTGAAGTTCGAGATATGCACAATCGATTAAAGTGATTAAATAATTTTTCTTTAATCTTGATTAAGGAATTCTTAAGTATTAATTTATTGCACTCTCAGCTGTTTTCTATTTTCTATTTTCAGAGAAATAAAAGTACAAGAGGATACTATAAAGAAACAAGTTGATATTCTCAGAACAGATGTTGCAGAATCTGAGAAAAAATTAGTAGTACAAAAGGATCATGATAAAGAAGATGAAATAAACGAACTTCAAGCACAGTGTGATGAACGTCTCTCTCCTTTACGTAATTTAAATACTCAATTATTAAGGTGATTTAGAATTAAAATTTCCTATGCTATTTTAAATAAAGGATTACTTCCTTTGTCTGGACCTAAAAAAGATTTTTAATTACAGTAATAAGAAGTTATGTCAAGAAAATTTAGAAAAAGCACAAATTCAACACAATGAAGATTGTTTAAAGCTAAAAAAGATTCAGAATATAATAAAGAAAATGGAAGATGAAACTGCAGGACTTTTAAAAAATTACCAAGATTTATACAACAATGAAATTTCGAGAGTAAGTTTTATTAGAATGTCACATATTATACAATATATATATAATTAATTTTTTTACATTATTAGGAAAAATCTTTATGGAAAACGTGGACAATTGAATAACAATCGTGTTATATCTTGTAAATGTATCAGGGAATATATATTTAAAAACACAGTGTATCTTATTTCATTTAATTACATATATTAACAGCATTTCTGTATAATTTATTGCGTATTTATTTATCTAAATATTATTTTTATTGCGTCATTTAATAAGTGCTAAAGAATAATTAATGTGAATAAATATATAAAATACAACAATACAGCTTTAATACAAGAATTAATATAAATACTTCGATTTTTTCTATTAGCTTATTTTAATAGTTTTATTGCATGTATTGCCAAGTAGTAATTTCAACAGATATTTATGGCGATAAGTTTGATAATTACAAGTAGATTTTCTACAAGTCGTAATACTCGTAAAAAGATAAATAAAGAATAAATCTTTATTTTATTTACGCTTATAATAAAATTGAATTATGTGTATATATATGGAACAAGTTACATACTTAATTTTAAATTCAATGTACAAAACCCATCATCATATCTATAAAATTCATAAGTTGAAAAATATCTCAATTCTCATGGCTTTACATTTAAAATAGTTTTCAAAGCATGAACATTTTAATAAAATAATTTCAATTTATATAGTTTTAATATATTAACAATTTTAATTTAATAATATCTGTAATATAACAATTTCAAATTGTTTGGAATGTATTCTGTTTTTAGAAATGCACAGTTGCAAATGACTGAATTTTTACTTAATAGTAAAAGAAAAGTATGCTTTCATCTTTTGATATTGATAATGAAAATATGTCGTCATTATGAAAAAATAATATGTATTTTGTGCATTTTGTTTTAATTTTGTTTACAAAGTATGCCAATGTTAATGTTGGCTTTATGACATGCAATGAAAATCGAATGTTTCATCAATAAACTCAATCAAATCTCCTCTGTGCAATAAGTTTATATATTATTTACATATTGATAGCTTTAACAATATAACAAGCTTTAACACTATAATCATAAATTAAAATAATGTACAATATTTATAACAGCATATACATGAATCGTCATAATTTTGCATAATTTGCACAAACATACAAGATATCGTAGTTATTATTTATCGCTCTATGAGTATCATTAATAGTTGTCATGAAACATTATATACATATTTTTCTTTTTGTATACAAGAGTTTTCTCTATGTATATATGATAGAACTAAGTGCCCAAGAAAATTTGTCAAATGTACAGAAAAGAGCAATTCTTTAACAAATAGTGAATGGCTCAAAAGTTTACATTAAATCTTACATTTCTTATATATTCACCAATTTCCCTTTCTTTTTATCTTTTGTACAAGTATTTTAATAAATTTAACAATCTTTTAACTTATCTGCTGTGTAGATGTTTTCCCTATACAGTTTATATTATTTAATACTTACAATTCATATTATTTCTTGTTCGTTTAAACATTTAAATATTTCACACGCGCATATACAGGGACGTGTAATTTTAGATATAATAATGTATATAATCAACCAAATTTATAAACTTAAGTTATTAATACAATTTAATTGATTAAATTACACTACATGGCAGTGATACAGAAAACTAAATTCTGGCTCCCTCTAAATAAATTAATTTATAATCTTGTGGTTTCTGCTTTTGTTTCTCCAATGGATATCAATTTAGAACTTTCAAATAATATAAAGAATTATTTTTCTTAAATTATTTTCACATAATATGCTATGTATAAGTATTAGAAAGTGTTCAGATATTTTCATTTTAAAATCTTACTAGTTACAAAGGTTCTCTGAACTGATTATCTTCAATATTCAAAAAAAGCACAAACACATGCATTTCGCACAGTATTTTTTAATAATACAAAAGAAATAAAAATAAAATATTTTTTTATTGAAAAATTATAATATAACATTCGTAACAATAATACACTGGAATAAAGAACAATTTGAAAGTTGTAATAAAATATAGCAAATTTCGATCAGTTTATGTTCTAAATAAATTCAGAAATCATCGAATTCCAAAAATAAATTGTGAAAATAATGATGCTATACAAAGTCCCATCTTTCTTAAGAAGTACAATATAAATCAGCTTCCTTTTATGATTTGATAGACTGAATTTATGATTATTAGGAAGATTTTAAAGTGTCACAAGAGTTAAATGATTGCTTTGGGGACACATTCATATAATGTATATTATATATTTCCCTTTTTTTCTTTCTTTCTTCTTTTTGATTTGATATTAATATGCATATGATATCATACTGAACACTCTGATTGATTAACAAATCATAATGGTATACTTTTTTATCAGACTAAGTAATAATGTGATGCAATGTACAGTCTTTTTAAGTAAATACCAATTCCAAGTTTTGATCTTTTAAACATATATTACTCAGATTTATGAACATTCTTATGACTCTTAGTATTTTTTCAGTAATTATAAATTTTAAATTAGTTTTGTTATGTTATTTAAAACAAGAGATAATCAATAAATTTTGAAAAAATATTTTGGTTTAAATATTTTCTGTCACAATGTATATTTACAAACACTGTTATATACTGTTAGAACTATGAAGATTTACTTGCAAATATTTTTCTCAACGCATTTTTACTATAAAATAAGATTACTCTTAGTATTAGAATTATGGAAAAACATTCATATAAATTATTTTAAAACTGAGATTGAACAAACACGATGCAATGAGTTAAAAATATTTTGTTCATTCGAAATTTATGACAGAACATATTTTTATTTAAACGTAATTTGCACGTAATTCTATATAGATAGACATAAAGATGTTATAGAAAATACGATTATTAGAAAAATTATAAGATTTCTCTAAATTCAATTTTTACTGTCTCAAACAATAAGTCAGTCATATATTCTTTTCACAGAATATTCGATACTCGATATTCGATGCTGCAAATAATTTTTTTTATGAAATTATAAAATACCTCCATTATTTTTTGCTATAGGATACAGAACGAAATTATTAGCATTCATAAAATTACTAGCCATTTAGCCTTACATCTTTCCACGAAAATGTACACAAGCATAATAGAATTAAATAATGTAGTTATTAAAAAAATAACATTAGCCCATCTGTGTGTCTTTCTGGTTTCCAAGGAGCCAAGGCCTAGTAATCGAGTGAAGAATGGCAAAATAAAAGATATTATATTAAAAAGTAACACTATTTAATTTAATAAATATAATTCTGAAAAAATTGATATAAATCTTTTTATTCTAATATTCTGAATTAATTAAAATATTGTCCTTTCACTTTGATATTTTGAATTAATTAAAATATTGAATCATTTTCCTACGAGTCTATTAAATTTTTTGATAATTAAAATTTTTAAACAATCATATACTAGAATATTCGAATATAAATCTATTGAATGGTTTAACAGACATATTATAAGAACGATTATAACAGAATTCTTTAATATACAAAGATGTACCTTCATTAAAGAAAAATATTTAGTGTGAACTTATTATTCCCTTCCCCATTACTATTTTATTAACTTTTTTTTAAACAGAGTATGGAGATCAATATAGTAATGGACCACTTTTGAATCAACTATGTACAATAATATTCGCTTCAAAATACAATAGCATATTAAATAAATCTTGGTCTGTCACAGAATCAATAATTTAATTTAATTCAATTCAATTATATATAAAACACTGTGTATATATTCTTAAAAATAAGGAAAGAATATGTATGTACAATTAAATAAAAAACTACAACAATTTGTTTCAGTCGTTCAATGTATGGTCCATTACTCTTTTCCTCATTTCCGTTCTAAAAATCTATCTGCATAACTTAAACAGAACTGACTTGGATAGACGAAGTTAGCGATTCATTTTCATTATGTGTTCTTAAAGTAACAGAAGTATCCATATTAGTATTATCTATCTCTCCACCTAACGTGAGACGTTCTCCATCAATCAAAGAAACATTGTCTACTGTAACTGAATTATTTTCTACACTATTATTCTTTTTCCTGACTGAACACCCATTAACATTTCCATCGATTTCTGTTGATTCACTATTTAACATAGAGGAACTACCTTTAATACTTTCCTTCGAAGTCGCTTGAGATCCAAGTCTTTTTTCCTTTTCGGGAACGCTAACGTGAGCATTCTTAGCTGTTTTACCATCCTTTTCTCGCGGCTTTTTTCCAAGTACCGGGAAATTCGTGATTTTGGACGCAGTCTTTTGATCTTTCGATTGTCTTATTGAACCACCTCTATTTGGTTCTATCGATTCTTCTTCTGTGATCGATACAAGATTACTTTTACCTTCTCCTCCAGAATCTTCCTTCGTTTCTTGAATTGGTATGTCATCTAAACAAAAGAAAAAATAAGAATACGATATTAAAACAGTAATAAGGTCATATTTTTTGGAAATACATTAAAATACTGTGAGAATAGAATGCAAGAAATTAAGCAATCTGTGTAAAGCAGAAAATGAAAGTATTAAGCTTTATATTTGTACTATTATTTATATTCGTAAAATTTACATGTATCACAACATGAATGAAATATTTCATGCATGTTATAAATTAAGGGTAATAAACAAACAAAAATATTAAAAAATTAACATTTAAGGACAGAATAGGAAATAGGAAAGACATAGGGTAAACCTGTGTGATAACAAATGCACTATCTTCAGTGAAAATAAATGTGCCAAAACTGCATGCAGGTTTTCCATTATGTGCCTTTCGATAAAGTAAGTAATACTTTAGGCTTGAATTCTTTTGCTCTTAATAATGGTGGTTCCTCTGAAACGAATTCATTGATAAATGCACAAACTGCTACTAATTAAAATAGTTAATGTTACACAGTGTAACAGCTAATTTGCCGTGTGTTTTGCTGGAGAAATTTTGATAATATTCAGTGATTCTAAAGTGCTGAAACTGAATCACTAGTACCATGTATTTGTTGACAGGGCAGCAGTCGTATGAAAACCAATTGATTTATTTCCTTCCAGATACAAATTTTCCATTGATTCATAAACCATTTCCCCCAGAAATTGTTCCTCCAATACATTATACAAATGCGAACTAGATCCAATTTTGTTCTCGTCATGAGCTAAATCAGTGTTTTCTTTATGCTCTTTTCTCACTTTTTTCATATTGTGATCTTCACCTTTCTCAAATACATTTTTCTTCAAATGTTCTCTTAGATTTCGTTTAGGAGAGGATTTGATAGGGGAATTTTGAATGCTACATGTGCTTCCTCGTCTAGAGAATTCCATTGAGGAAGAACTGAGTTTTCTTATTTTGGTATCTTCTTCGCTTGAAATCGGAAGTGAATGCTTCCAATGCCAAGGGAACCTCTTCGTAGTGTTAGATACTGTTGGTTGTGGTTGCTTTTCAAGTTGGGTAGCGTACACTTCATCCTCAAATAACTTCTCATCCAGATCGTCTAACGACATATGTTTGCAAGCAATGCACATTTGCTTAGTCCAATAACTTATAAAATGTATTTGTTACTGATCAAATGTTTAAATATGTGTTCTATGTATTTGTGGAATATGTACTTCATGCAAAATTAAATTTTTATAAAGAAACAAATTTTTCTATCTGTGAATTTTGGAAATCTCATTCATACTACTAAATGCAAATATTGGTCTATTCTAACTTAACTCTTATCACTCAAACCGTCAGCGATGCTGCCAATCGCAAATCAACGTTCTACTCCAACCGACAACATTGGAGTGATGAGGGATAAGAGTTATAAACTAAAATATATTTAGAAAGATAACTACAATTACTATCAAATGCCATTTGTTTATGATAAAATTCATATACTTCATTATATTCATGCATTTTTCAGCATGTATACATTAATATCTCATATTATATACTATATGTTTATCTTATTATATGTAATTTATTTATTATTATTTAAATTTATTTATCATTATGTTATTCATTTATTTCAGTGCATACTAATTAGTAATTGCTATACAACAACTGACATGCTGGATATTTATAATTACTTTAATAAAAAATAGTTCTCGTATTGTGCGTAAGACATTAAAAAAAATAAACATAAATAAAATGTCTGAGCATATTAATTTGTCAGATGATATAAAGATTTAGTTAAAATAAAACATATACCTGGTAACTTTTTGGTCCGGAACGAAGCATTTGTGATCATCGATTTAGATACCGTAGCGGTTGCAGTAGCTGGTGATAATGCAACACTAATCCCAATTGGCCCGTCATTAGGTTGTCCTAGAATGATTAATTTTCATTAAATATTTGTATAACATATTTTACATTTTTGTATTAATTATCTTGTATTGACATACCTGATGGTCCAGTACTGGCAGAATTACGTATAGCATTTGTGACTAGCATAACATCTGGATATGTTTCATAACATGCTCGATTATGGATATCGTCTACTGCTTGTGTTCCTAAATACCAACAGTCATTATACCTGCCAATATATGTTACTTTTTATTACTATTAATTTTATTAAAATATTTTCTTTATTAGTATGATATTTACTTTACTTGACAAGTTACTATTTGAAAAATATGTTACTCACATAGCAAAATATACAGCATGCAAAAATTCAAGGAGAAATTGACTTGATACAGGTATACGTGGTAGAAGTCTTGGAACAAAACTAGACTCGCTTCCATACGAGGATCGTTGATGATGTCCTGGCTTCATAAATCCTTGAGTAACAAGTCTGCAATAAATGATTTGATATAATTATTATATATTTATCAAATGTATAAAAACAATTAGTTTCATCTTACTTGGTAGCAACTTTGCATAATTGCTCTAATGCAAATTTACTTATATAACCGAGTTGTTGATTATAGATAAAAAGAAGAGCAGTCATAACTTTTAATCTATTTTGAGCATTTAGTGTCTCAACTTGTTGCAGTGGACCCCAGCTAACAAGTTTCGTATTACATTCTTCAAACCTGCGTACTGCACTCTCAGTTAAAGAAGCAGGTGCCAAACTTGCAGGCTGTACAAGAAGGAGTAATTAGAATAACATTTACACACTTATAAAATTCAATTGTCTAGCGAAACAGATATACCTCATGAAATATGGAAAGCATGGCAAGTGAAGGTAGTCTAAAAGAAATTGCTTTTTGTTGCCCAGATTTATCCACTATTTCTAGATTATACAAACCAATTAGTAGTGTTTCTACAGACCGACAATTCTGTAAAAAGAGAATTAATTTAACTGAGAATATGTCAAATTAAAAGTTTGAGATAATGGATGCATATGATTTACTTTTTGTATTAAGAAACAGTAATTATAATTCTTTTGTATATTTCTTAAAATGTATTTAACAAAATATTTAAAGAATAAAAATATTGATACATATTAAATAAAAATTGAGATCAAATATATTTTTAATTATCTGTTGTGTAAAAATTTCTAAATTACTGATATCATAATATCTTTTGACTTAAATTGCAGTTTGTACATGTTTCACTTGAGTATAACTGTCCTATAATTAAGGAATGACAGTGCTATTTTATCATATAATTTTAATTTAAATTATAGTTGTTCTGTTATATAACATAGACAGTTATATGAATTATATTCCATTACATTATAAAACATGATTTAAGTATGTTACAACAATTATAGTGTCTTACCTTAATGTCACCATGAGCTGCAGAGTTCAAGTAAATGTATACTAATGTTGGCAAAAATTGCAAGGTGAACCTTTGCAATTCTGTTTCTCGAGAGCGATAAAAATTGTATAACTGATCACATACTGTATCCATTAACTACAATGAATAACAAATTGTTGATATAAAATATAATTTAATATACTTCCAAATAAAAGACAGAACTTTACATAGAAGACATTTTATTTGAGTTTTAATTCAATATTAACTCTTTTCGGTCATAATTTTTGAGGGCATCGATCTGCCCAATATTACAATGCCGAACAATACTTGAATTTTGACAGGAAAGAGTTAAAAAATAAACTAACAAAAACTTTATAAGATTTAATATATATGTCAAAGAAATTAATTAAATTCTATTAAGGTGTACAAAATATTTGTCAGAAATATATTACCTGACTATATTTACTACGTTCTTCTAAGAGTACATAAAGCGCTCTGACTATTTCATTGTCTTGTGATAAAGTAGTGGCAAAAGTATGGAGCTCTGACGATGACACATCTGCACAATCTACTAGCCATTCATTTATTAAACTTTCCGTCATTTTTATTTTCCTTTTGCCTGTGTCAATAAATCAGGATTTTGTTGATAAGAAATTTCGGTATCCAAGATAAACCATCTAATACTTTGACAATCATTACACGAATCTTATGATTGATCATCAAAATGATTTATTTATTCATAAATACGTTTCTTAAAAATCATTCGTCCAGTATGCATCATTACTTTCAATTGATTAATTTATGTCATGTTTAAGATAAATATGTAAATTGGAATACCAAGACAACTGTAATAGCATGAAATATCAGTAACATTGCTCGACGTCGTTGTCACGCGTGATTTCAATCTCTTAAATTTAAATCTCTCGTTTATCGTTATAGTTGCTCTTGTATTAATTAATTACAGTTAACAAGAAAGCTACAACTCTGTTGAGATCACGCTGAAACATGTTTTAGTTACCTCCATGTCTTCACCGAACGGCACACAATTCTCACTTTTAAGGCTGACACTTGTAACTTTGTAACCACGGTTGCTTATGAGATGAATTGCTAACAACTAGATAGGTATGTATCATTGTCATAAATGTACAAGAGAATCTACTCATTTTTGATTGGATAAAAAAGCTTTAAATTATTTAGAATTAACGAAACTGAGATATAAATGTTGAATAAATATACAGTTATAATTTCTGTAATACTTACATAAACTTCTAATTTTTTCATAATAATTCTATAATTATAAAAAATATGTTTTTAAATAGCTCTGTCCAAGATTATCGCGTACATAAGAATTTACCCAGAGTCGGCAAAAAATGAATGTTCGGCTTCAAACTTAACATTCATACTTTCGGATCATTTTAAACATTACTGGTAATCACGCTGGCGATTCACAAAGATGTTTAAAATGTGGTTCGAAAGTTATTTACTAAAAACTGAAGCAGTCACATAAGTCTGTCGAAAAATTAATGGAAAATTATAAAGATGTAAAGTAAAAGTTTTAGAATGTGGTTTTATTTTCTCTCAACTTCTACAAATATTAATACAAGTAAGTGTCTAGTACATTTTTCCTACTATTTACAAATTTGCATTTCTTTCAAGATTTTGTAATCTAAAAACATCTGTAATAATGAATCATCGTTATTATGCAATGGTATTTTAATCAGTCAATTCTTCGTATTTATGAATATTCTAAATAAATATTTTTGAACTTTGTAACAATTTATTTTCAGGAGGATCATTGAAACTTCCTAATGGTTAATCAAAGAATATCAAGGAAGAATGAAATAGTATGTACTGTATTTTTTCTTATTCTTATTTGCAGTAATATAAGAGTCTATATGATGAATCATTAACCACTATGTAGGATTCCATGATTATTTGATACATGCACTACCAACTGAATCATTTGTTTTAAGTAAACATTTATTATAATTGTTAATAAAAATTTAATTTAGTTATATTGATTTCAGGTTATTGAATAAAGATATAATACTTACAAAAAGTTATTGCAATATGGTTAGTATTATTATTACTTCTTTATGAGAGTTGTATTAAGAATTTTAATATATGATGACTTGGTCACTCATATATGAGTTCATGATTATTCACTACATGCACTACCAACTGAATCATTTGTCTTAAGTAAACATATATTATAATTGTTAATAAAAATTTAATTTAGTTATATTGATTTCAGGTTATTGAATGAAGATATAATACTTACAAAAAGTTATTGCAATATGGTTAGTATTATTATTACTTCCTTATAAGATTTGTATTAAGAATTTTAATATATATGATGATTTAATCACTCACATATGAGTTCATGATTATTTACTACATGCACTACCAACTGAATTTTTAAACCTAAATGTTCAAACTTAATATGTTTAAGACATGTATTTTATAATATTTTTCATATTTTAGGTGAGAAGATAATCCACTGAAGCAGTATCATCTAATTTGTACTTTTAACAAGAAAGTAACTGTACATATAATAAATACTATTTTTTTAAATATATATTTCTATTTACTTAATATTTGATTAAATGTCTAAACAGTTAATTTTCAATCTCTTTTATTTCAATTGTTTTCTATGTCTTTGTAATAAAATAACAGTATCCTTAAAGAGGTTTATGAATTATATTTTTCAAAAACAAATGATATGCAAAAATACATATATTATCTATATACAATATTTCATATCATCGGTGCAGCAATCAAGATATACATATATCATACATATAATTAACATTAAAACACAGATGAAAATGTGTACAGTATTACCTTGCCTAAATTAAACCAAATCTGTAGGGGAAAAGAAACTTATAGTGAATCGTTTTTATTTTATAACAAGTCACTATAAGTACATTGTACTTTCAATTTACAGAGAATAATTCGGAAACGATCTACTTTGCAATAAAATTATTCAATTACAAATGATATATTAAGCATATACGAAGATTATAACTGTATTTGTTTTCTATTATCAGAGTGAATAGTTTTAATACCAAATAAACTTGACAAATTATACATCATACCTATACAACAAATCTTTCCAGTCTGATCAGTCACTGTAAATTTTATCTGGATTTTATTTAAAAAATATATATTATTAATATTAAAAAAATGATATGTATGCAAATAGTATGAAATTAATATTACAAGTATGTTTTTGTATAAATTATTTTACAAACAATAATATTTTGATATCCTATAAAAAATCAAAAACAAACAAAATTACACCAATGAAATAATTTCAAATGATCAATAATATCATTCTTAAACGTGTTGAAGAGTTTATATTACATCATTGAATGATCAAACTGGATCTTTCGTATTTGAAATTGTATTTTTCTTATAAATATATAACAATCAAAATTATACATCAAATAGTTTTCATACTTAGATTACAGAACATTGATTTCATAGGAAAAATGCATTGGATAAATAATTCCTAGCATGATGATAAGTATGTGTCAGACATTAAAAAATAATTTCTTTTTAATAATATTATAAAACATAATATGCAAATTATCTGATTGTAACAAATTTTCCTGTTTTCTATTGGAAAATGAAATAGATGCAATCGTATCGACATGTAATTTAGTTTATGGCTTATACTAGCGATTTAAAGGTTTTATTTAATTTTAAAAAATATGAAAATGTATCGGAATAGAAATTTCAATTTTAACGCAACTGTACGATTTTTACGCAGAATGTAAAGCTATAACATAATATATAATTCAAAAATATTGTTATGTACCCATATTTACCTAAAACATAATTCTATACATACGTACGTATGTATGTATGTGAGCGCACTTGCGCGTGTTTATTTGTATACTATATATATACAGGATGATTCATAAATGCATGTCAATACTTCAGGGAGTGAATCTATACATTAAAGTAGATTAGTGTAGATTCATCACCTGAAGTATTGACATGCATTTATAAATCACCCTATACAGAAATCTTCAAGGCACTCCAAATATATATTACATTTATATTTATATTTTACAAATTCTGTTTTTCACCTTCTTGCACTTGAGGCATCTTAAAATAGAAAGTAAAATAAGACGAGAGCATTTCACCTAATGCTTTTTTATAGCACATTTCTCTACATTGTATAAATTATATTTTTCTTCATAATACATTTCTGAAGTTTGTATTTAAAGTAAAAAATTATATTGAGACGACACTTTATACACATACATATTGCAGCAGCAATGATCAAAGTAATAGAATTTCGGTCTATTTATCTATTTACAACCATCCCATTATCTTTTCATTCAAACACCTCTAATAGATGCACTTTTTTAATGGAACTGCCTCTTTCAAGTATAAAAGAATAGAGAAATTGGAAAAAAATTATACAGATACTATTGTCTAACAACTACGCTCTTTTTTTAATGCAGAAACTATGTGATTTTAATTCGTAGCTGTACCTAATTTCTAAGTTACACTAGCAAATATTGTGTATAAGGCGTTTTCCTCAAGTATGTGTATACTTTAGCGACCAATTATTTATTATAAATTGACTACTAAATATACTCTCGTGTTCTTGTTTTTTATAATTCTTTTCACTTTTTTACTAATGTAAATTTTTTCGAATAGAATGAAACTACATGAATACAATATTTATGTGTAAGTAAAACAGTTCCGTTCAACATCACATAGTCACTGTAATCTAAATGAATATAACGTTAATAATATAGACGTTAATAACCTAAATTTATATGATTGTTAAGTTTATCCAAAATATAGATTGACTTCCAGAATATTGCCTATAAGTTTGCTGCCTCTGCATCTCATATACCTTTGGCTTCTCGCTTTAGTAACAGCAAGTTTCACAAGCCTTCATATTCGCATTTTAAATACAGTATGTTACAGAAACACTTATTTATAAGAATGCATGTACACCACCATCGCTTACCTAACAACGTTTAGGATAATGTACATAAAGAAGACATGTACAAATTTTTTAGCAGGTTAATAGTTTTCATACAATGTTTCAACATTAAACACCAACCTCAGTCAGTTTTCGGTTCGCATAGCTGTTTTAACGATTTGAGTTCTTCTATTAACGTCTGATTTCTATTTTCCAATATCGCGACACGGTTTTCTAAACACTTTATATATTCTTTCTTTTTCCTTCTACACTCGCGGGCTGCTTGTCTATAAAAAAAAAGTATTTGTATATTTTTAAATATTTGTATAAACAAGAACAGTTAGAAAAATTATAATTAAAAGTATTTCCAGTTCCTTCAAATCTTACCTATTTTTAAGCAACCTTAATTCTCTTTTTCTAGCTGCATCTTCTACTACAACACCATGTCCTGTGTAAGCTGGAACATTGTCAGAGACTGTATTCCCCAAATTTTTAATTTTGTTATTCACAATCAGTCAATGAAAATTTATGTATATTATTAATATTATTATTAAATACTAAAAGTAAGCGAGTACCAGAATTTTTTTAACAATTGAGTTAGGATGCTAAAAGTTTTTAATTAAAATCTGAGGTTTGTGAATATCCATAATTTCGGATACTCGCACACTTCTACTGAATACAAAAATTATTTATATTTAAAAAAAAAATTAAAAGAAAATGTCAGGGATATATCAGTTATTAAAAAATTCAATGTTAAAAAACTATGAAAAAACGCGCACCTGGGACAAAAAATTGTGTATCTTGGCCTTGTGCATACTGTACTATAGCTCCACCTGCAGTTGCTGCATTACTCATAGTTAATGTATGAAGTCCAGGCACACCTTCCCCTTGAGTTGCAATTTGTATGGTTCCAGCAGGAATTACTGTAAATTACATTAATCTCAATTACTGACACAGTATTAATAAAGACAATACACATCTAATTAAGCATATTTCATATAACACAATTCTTTACTAAATAGAGGTACTAAAAGTCATTTATTTTAAATGATGGAACATAGAAAAGGTAAACATAAATATGAATGGTTTTTTAATAATTATAATGATTATTTATATTATTGAGTATATATAGATAAACCTATATATATTTATAAACAGAATTGAAAACCCCATAAGCAAGGATGCCACACCAAGCAATCATACAAAATATTGAATCATATATAGTATTACATCAGGTAATATGTATAAGGACAAAAGAAGTGAAATTTTAAGTTCTTCAGACTAATAGTTCTAATTTACTCTCCTAACATTATCTTCGTTAAAATGAAAGGACAATGGCTAGGATTGCGCACAGAATTAAATAAAGGACAGCCAGGAAAGATATGTAGAAGAAAAAATAACCAACCTGTCTGATAATGAAGCGAATGGGATGACACTTCACTGTCCACGTTAGAATCACACTCAGAAGATGATTCTAGAGGGGGCAATCGACCGTCTGTAACACCGAATTAATACAACCCCCAATTATAACAGAGTTGTTATCGGTGTTAATTTATTTAATCTAAATCAATTTGAAAAATTTCCAGAATGTGACATATATTTCATGAGAAAATAATATAATGAATATCTTATGGCATTCATTTCTAGAAACAATGATACCAAAACAATTTGGTTAATATTTGGTACATTTCTTCTTAAATAACTTTCCTGATTGCATAAAAGCATATAATTGTACATATGTGTATGTTTAAAAAGATGTGCATCCAGAAAGATGATTTTGTATAAATAAAAAGTATAATAAAAATAAAATATTGTATGCTATTTCCTTTCTGGCTGCTGTTTTCATATTTTTATCATAATGCTGTGCAGTCAGTCAGCTCATACAAAAAGGAAATAGATTAAAATAAAAATAAAAGCTAAGCAATAAAAACATGCAGTCTTGTAAAGTATAAATAGAACAAATAACTTTTTAATATTCGATTTTTTGTAGAAAATGAAACTTTATTAAAAATAACAAATGTGTCTCGTCTTTATAATTTTTTAAATTTTAGTTATAAATATCTTTAACTTTAACTATAAAATTTATAATTGACTAATTATCTATAAATAGATATATTGAGAATACTAGATATTTTTAATCAAATTAATTGTGTATTTACCTTAAATTATAAAAACGTTACTTTTTAGTTCATTTTATTGATACTAAATAAATAAACATAAACGGGATTTCATTTAAATAAAAATAAATAATTTTTCTTCATGTCATGTATCTATAAATAATGGTTAGAGGAGAGTTCATTGCATTGTTTTTGATTTAATATTATTAACTTAAATTTTAACTTACATTCTAAGCTTGGTATGGCATTCCCTTTCTTAGATGTATAAAATAAAATATTAAGAAGCATAAAGTATCACATTTTTATTCCTTATTATTATCCTAATACAGTTATATAAATGTACTTAAATATTTGTTTGATAAAAAATGACTTATAAGACAGGTTGATTATACATATATTTATTCAGATGTAAAGTAAATTAATAAGATAATTACTAATTGGAATAATTATTTAAGAAATACGTAGACAGTACATAACAATAGTTGTATGAACTGACATGCACTTTATCATTTCCTAAGAGTCAATGTATTTTTGAAGATATGGAAGACTTGGAATAAAAAGGTAAATGTAATAATTTTATACATATACATATATACATCAGCCCGAATAACATGTAAAAGTAAGCACGACGTGATTCCTTGCGAAAAAATAAGAAAAAAATATAGAATAAAATTTGTTCATTCTCTGTTTAGTTTTTGAAAAAATTGAGTTTGAAAATTTATCAAATATATTTGAACATAAGTAATTCCAAAATGGACAAAAACAAAATAATCGATCCGAGAAGTAAAGTTTTTTAGCAAAACGCTAAGAAAAATAATGAATAATTTGAAAATTTATCATATATATGTACTAGGTCGATTCTTAAATAAATATGTTCAAACTCTATTTTCTTAATTTTACATTTTCGACTTATTTTTACACATAAAATGACCTCCTGTCAATGATTTAGTCTTGTCCAGTCCGGAATTAGCCAAGTTCAAGTATACTTCATAAATTTTTAAACTCAATTTTCTCGAAAATTAAGTCGTGAATGGAAAAATTTTATCTGATGTACTTTCTTTTTTATTCTTCTACAAGGAATCGCATTATACCCACTTTCACATGTTATTTGGTCATCCTGTATAAATGAAATAATAAATTTATATGTAAGTTTAATTAAAGTAATAAAATATCTAGATGACAACTTGTTATTTCTTGTAAATATTCTATTAAAAATTGAAATGTTTGTTCTGATTTTAATTCTATTCCTGATATGTGATAAAAATAAATTTATCATACCTGTAATTTCACCACCACCTAAGTCATTGAGAATTTTCTTGTAAGACGGCCGTCTGGTAAGAATTCCTCCCCTTTGTTCTGGAGATTCTTCTGAATCTGAGAAACTATCATCACTACCAGTTTCAACCACCTAATACATTAATGTACAATATAATATTTTATTATATTTATTGAATATTATTTATTTATTATTTATTTTTAATATTTAATATATATAAAATGCTATTATTTATATTCAAATTTTATATCTACTTATAAATGGTTTATTTAAAAGAAGATGAGAAGAGATCAACAGTATAACTTGGTCTCGAGATATTTACCTGAAGTGTTTGCAAACTTGCTTGGGCTGTTTGTATGACAGAGTTGGGTTTGCTGACAAGTATGACATTTCCTTTTGAAATAGCAACAGGTTGAATGTTCGTTGCAGTTTGAATTACTGATTGTTGATTAGGTTGTATAACAGACTGTACCTAAACAAAAAATAAACATTATACATAAATGTATAAAATGTTATGCATGTTAAAAAATAGATATTATTGAATAAATGAACATGAATATTTTTAAAATGTTTTAATATGAACCAAATATAATAAATTTTATAATTGATTGATATCATCATGCATATGCAAGTCATGATAAAGTGGGTATGAAACAATTATTTCATAAAAATATCTATCATAAAAATTGAAACACCAAATTCATTGTATCAACAAATAAAGAAGTAATTAATTAAGAAAACTATTTGAATTTTAATTTCTTAATTTGAACCAGCATTATGCAAGAGTGAATATACACACAGTGCTTATTTAATTAATTGATAATTATGATTAAAAACATAAATAAATTATATATGCATGCTTTGAACTAAAATAAAGAAATAAATGATCAGACATAGATACACAGGAGATTCTCCTGTATACCTGTGTTGCCCCTGACGTAGGTAGTGTCAGTTGCACAATGCTGGTAGAAGCTACCAGATGATGAGTTTGCTGCTGTGTTCTATTGAGAGAATGTACCGATGTAGCTATTGCTGGTGCTGCGTCACCGCTTTGAGAACCCGTAGACAATGGGTCAACAGCTGATCCATTTTCCTCAACCATACTTTCCATAGCCTGGGGACTTCAAACCCTACAAAAGATGCAAAATAATTTCATAATTACGTATATTTTTATAATTGTATTTATATATACTGTATAATCAAACCTTTCAATTCTTATCACTGATAATTAAATCTATTTTTTAATACACTAAATGATAAAATTGCTGCACAACAAAAAATTTTACATTTAATCAAATCGTCCTATTAAGAATAAACATCGTATACATCTCATTAAGATTACATTTAACCTCCTCAGTGATCTTTTAAGCATTTTAATGAAAACAAAACTACACAAAAACCGTAGACAATATTTTATTGAAAAAAGTCAAATATATATGCATAGTTGAAGTATTACGAAACGAATTCCAGACTAAATATAAACATCGTCGGAACAAATAGGATTTCGAAAACCTGTATGTATTTAAGTCAAAATCAGGATCTAGCCGTTAAAGTGCAAAAGTTTTAAATTTCCCGCCAGTCAGCGATCGGCGGTGTTACTGCGTCATTTACATAAGCAGATCTAAAAATAATACGAGAACAATAAACACTTAAAAGAGATGTTCTCGTGGATGATTGAAGGGTCAAAAAATTAATGAAAAAAACACGATGAAACATGGCTAAGGTTGTACCGATTGGCATCACGGTGTGTCGGTTATTGGTGAAAAGAGATGTCAGAATTGTCACGTAACCCCCATTGCCCTTTTCGAGAAATTCATACATCTTCCTTAAGGCGCCATATTTTACGGCATATTCCATAGCAGACGTAAAACTGATTGTACTAGGATCATGAAAAATCAAATGCTAGTAGTTTTGGCAACAATTTTCGGTGCACCGTTAGCGCAGTGGTCCATGCCCGGTTGTTATTATTCTCCAGCTGGGTACTTACCAGTTACGTATTTCTCGTCACCAACTTTGCTGCAATCGGAGTGGGCAAACGGGCAGGTACGTAGCAGCCACGTCAAAACTCCAGTGGCTTCGTCACTGGTGGAGCCCACGACCTCCGCGCTGCGCGTCACCATCAAAATGGCCGACGTGCTTTCCCTCCACCCCCTCAAAAAACTGATCGTACATCGGATAGTGATAGGTGATGGACGATGCTCTCCTACATATGTGCTTCACATCAAATACTAGCGACGTTTTCTTAAATATTACCTTCGACTTACTAGTTATCATACTGCGATTCATATACAGTGGTATATTTGTTAATAATCGGACAAAATGGTGTTTCAGAAATATTATGTATTTGTTTATAATAGTGTTGGTTTTTGATATTATTGAAACACTTATTATAGTTAATAAAAGTATTAATTTATTAAATGCACAAATTTTTGTATATAAAAAGCGTTATATCAAATTTATATAAATGTTACATAATTTAGATATATATATTATATGTATGTATATTCTATATTTTATAAACTGTATCTTATTTAGTATTCAATACTAACTTCGTTTTCTTAAACATTCTCTTTTATTGCAACTATGATTCGTATATGAAGACTACAGAGAAAAAACATGGCACGTTAATTTTCTAATCTTTATGTTACTTGTTTAAGTATTAAAAAAATAGTATTTTAATATAAAATAGTTAGAAAAAGGAATAATCTGATAAGAATCTGAAGGAATGATCTGAGGTTCGAAGATGCAAGCCTTTAAAAAATTAGTGATAGAACTATGATGTTAGTTTAACTTAATTAATATTAATCTGCATATTGTTATTAATATTTTTGGAATGTTTAAGAATATTTTTAAACAAATTTTAGTGTCTAATTGATTGACAACACATCGAATTTTAAAACTGCTCTTTTATAAAAGATAGGAAATGTGACTTACCATGTTTTTCACTTATAATCTTCATATGTATATCTAAATAGTTCGATCATATAATCGTATTTATAATTTATAATATATGTAGCATTGAGTGAATTGTTGACTTTGTCTTCCGACTTTATAAGAACAAGAGAAACATGTTGGTTGTTTTTTGATCTATGAATAATCAGTAAAATTATTAAAATTTAGTTAGTTATTTTTATTCTATATGTAACATAAAGCAATGTGGTATGTATATATGTATTATTATTATTTATACAATAATTATATACATACATATAAATTTCATATATTATTACATTAATTTACAATTATTATATGATTTTATAGTCTATGTATTTAGTCATGAAAACAATCTTTTAATCAGTATTCCAACGAAAGAATGTTGAAATTACTCAGACGTCGTAAAAAATGATATCGCATTTCAAGTATACATGATTTCACAAATCAGCTACATTTATTTGTTTAAGATATAGATATTGAAATAATGAAATCCTTTAAGATTAATCACAGCTTTTATGTATGTTTCAATTATGTTCTTTCCTGTAATTTTAGTTGAATAATTTCTTTAACTGATATTGATATATGTATAAACATTTGAAACATCAAATGACATAAAATCTAGATTTGATATATAACGATATTCACATGTATAATGTTGATAGGTTTATGTGTTAGTTTAAAGAAACGTGTCATGGTGCTGACGTCATTCACTGACGTCATCGTTATATTTAGAAAGGTGCACATGTTTGACATGCTCAACCAGATTTGTGCTATCAACCTTTTCCAAAATTTTGTCTTGTATTAAATTGTCAATAAACTATTTCAATTTTTTTATTTAGAACACAATAAGTATTGAAAATTTCAAGTAAACATTATAATGTAATATAATAACGTTATATCATATGATTGCTATAATTTACTATTTTTAATTATTAAATTGCATGTAGCATATTTTTTATATCCATACATTAATTTGTTGCATACAAATTGAGATATATGTCATTAAATGCAATTGTCATATTAGATTGCGCATGATATCTTTAATTTCATAAATTTCATTGTATTTAATGCAGCATATATTATAATTCAAAAGTTCCGCATAAATATGCGTGAGTTTTAAAAAACTTGTCGATTCACAACATATTCATACATATAATTAGTGTTTAAAGAAATTTTTATATTATTGTTAAATATATAATTATTGTAAATATAAAATATTTAAAATAAATATAAATATAGAATATTATTTTAAATATTTTCATTCGTGTTATGTATACAAACAACAATTACGAAAGAATTTATTGCATTATCCTTATTAATTAATATTATTTTTATATTATATTATATTATTACCTAACATTACTGTTATTTTTATTATTTAATTTTTATTTAATATTATTGACAAAAATAACTTATGAAACAGATTGGCTTTATTATATGTATATGTTTAGACATAATAAGATGCTAAGAGACATTTTTAGAAATATATAAAGTTTAGAGCACTGAAAATTAATATAGCAATTTAATTATATCAATTTTTAATGCTAATTTTTAATATAGCTACTTTGACAACATAACCTAAGAAGATTTTTAAAGATACACGAAGTTCAAGATAAAGAAAATAGATATAGTGATTTTATATAAAAATAAAATATAATATATTTATATTGTTATTTCACTGATAGTTTCGAGTACTTTGAGATCACTTTTTTAATTGGACGAAATATGTACATTCAAAAGTAGAGCGAGTTCCGAGTTGAACAAGAAAATGGATGGAAATGCCAATCAGTGTCGAGGTTACAAATCACAACAGAAGGAGGGCCAATAAGAGTGTTCGTCCCTTACAAGCTCTCCAAGCGATTATTCATTGTGTCTATCTGTGTTCTTTTATTGTATATGTATCAGTAGTACGAGAATATACTTCAGTATACATATAGTAAATGTATTGTTGAAACTTGTGTTGACATTTCTAGTGACATAACCCTTAAGATTGAATCGCATTATTGTTTTTATCGTTGAATTGGATTTTATATTTATACACAACTTTTTCTTAAGCTAGCAAACTCTAAACTCACATCTATTTATTAAATGCTCGATGTGTGCGCAGTGACTGATAAGGTTATAGGGTGAATATATCAATCATTTGTAAGTGTCTTATTTTGTTAAGATGAAAAACTATTTTTCACCGGATAAGTAGTGCACTACTGATGATATGCTCATTGTGCGGGACGTCAGCGATATAGGATATTGCAAATCTTTATTACCCTGTTTGTTTCCTAGAAGAGTGACTCAACTAAGAAAAATACATTTTGTCAGAAAATTACTTTAAAATGAAAAATTTGAAGTGTTGTAAAACTATTAGTTATCTATCTATTTAAGAAAAAGTTTTATTTAAAATATTTGTAATAGTCTGAATTTTTTAGGGTTTCTAATAAAATATAATTTAATATGTATATTATTTAAAAAATAGTTGAAACCTCTATTTTTTTTTGTGACACATTGGACTCAGTAAATAATATAATTTTGTTAAGGAATCATGCCACTCCCATAATAACAAGTGGTTTGCTTTTAGAACAGAATTGATAATTGTTAAGATATGTTAATCTTTTATCAACCAACAATTTATGGTTGATATACATGAACAGGTTGACTCAGTGTATAATATTTTTCTACTTCTGGAATTTATGACAAGTATAGTTTACTATGTTAGTTAACTCAAGTTATATTATTAGATAGAAGCTTCTACTGCAATGTGTTAAGAAGTTTATACTGATTAAAATATCATAAAATATTTTAAAAGTTGTACACATACTAAATAAAGTTATAAAAGGTGATTTTAGAAAGTAAACTTTCCATTTTTGTAAAATATATTATGTATAAAAAATAAATATAAAATAGATGAAAAAAATTTACCACAATGATCTTTACTTTGTTTATCTGATTTAACATATCATTATCAATGGTTATTCATTTCTTCTATTATTTATGTTTTTTACAAAACGATTATTTTGATTCCATTGCATTACTTACAATTTTATACTATTAGTACTATTGTTTTCATTTTTTTTTTTTTTTTATTATTATGAATTAATTTTATTTTCAGATATACTTATAGACACAAACAATGCCACAAGCAACCACTATTGAAACAATCACTATTACTAGACCTTTCAAGGTAAGTTTCAAATGTTTTAATTTATTTTTAACTTCAATATGTTGTATGAATCTTATCTTATATTCTCAAAATATTTATAACTACAGATATATTATTATAAAACAATAAAAATTATTCTAAATCACGAAGTGATCAAAATATCGTAAATGCAATTTGATTTAAAAATATCAATCAATATGACTAAATTTCGAATTCCAATATTATATGATTACTATTACTAATAATCAGACTGGGAATGTTTATGCATTTTTGGGAAATTTAAGGTTGTAAAAACCCACATAATATTTAAAGTACAGTACTTTATAATATTTAGTGGATGAAAGGAATTTCTATTTGCCTCCAAATTTTTTAATTATGTTCATAAAAATATAAAAATATAAAAATGTATAAACATCTGCATTTTATTAATAACATACAACATATCAATAAAGGTAGAACATATATATCAATATCCACTTAAGAAAGCTGAATTATTTGTACAGTCACGTGATTAGGAAAATTTCTATAAATGGAAGCGTTCGTCTCAAGTTTCGTCTATCCTAAAAAGCACCCTCTATCACGTACGCGCACTGCGCCACGACCTTTAATGGGCGCAGCTTCCCTGGAACCCAATTACTCCCCCAACTTCGGATGGAGATTGTCTCTGTTCGATCTTGCTAGCCAAACGATATTTTTCCGTTTTTTTTTTTAGTGAATAAACCAATATAGAAACAAAGGAGATAGCTCTACCAACAAAATGTACTTCGCGTGGCGTTCGAAGCGGGAACTTGATTAGAAAAATTATTGTTTTATTCGTATCGAACAAAGGTATATATACGGAAAACGCGAGCTGTGTTTACCCTGGAAGTGTTTGTCATTTTGGGAGAGTTCCATGTCTCTGAATCGTTTCTAAATGCTTTCTCGACGTCTGTTGAGGGTGATGTGCGGAGGAGTGTACGATGTCCCGTAAATGGTATTCGTTGAAGAGACCAAAGAAAGTGTGAAGAGTTCGAGACCCTCTTAATTAGATAGGTGCATTTTGGTTTTGTCCGTTGGGGCTAATCTTAACAGTGTACGCTGGATTTACGATGATCATGTATACAGTCGCGGAAGATCACATGGGCGATACTGAAATCGCACAGGTATACTCGGGATGTCTTTTTTATAAGTTTGTAGAGGTGATAATGAGTACTTTGTGTAATGATTGACTATTTATGTACAGTAGTTTATGAAAGTATTTGAACACTTGTAGAAACTTTTTGTAAATATATTATGTATTATACAAAGTATTTTGAAATTTTATCAATTTTGTAAAGGCACTTTAATATCATAATTATATTGGTCAAGTTTGAAATAAATCTAAAAATGTATACATAGAAGTTGTATTTGTACTTTGAGAAGTTCAGAACGTGCAGTTGATCAGTTTGCCTTCTAAGAGGCTTAAATAATATTGGAGTTAAAATTCTATAGTATTGTGTAGTACAAAATTAGTGATGAAAATATACTTTTCTGAATTAAATGATAAAGATGCAACTTTGTTTTTATGTTACAGGTGATAGCATTCATATGTGGAATAATAGTAATATTATTAATGATAATGGGCTTAGCCTCTACCGACTGGTTAATGGCATTGGGATGGAGACAAGGTCTATTTGTACATTGCATTGAAGAAGCAGCACCTACTCCTCTCCCATTTAATGTGCCAGATTCGGCAGGATGTTTTCAAGCTAGAGACGTTGGTATGTTCAAACAAATTAATTACATTTGGTAGAATTCTTTAAGCAATTAATCTAGTTTTTCTTTCTTTACAGCTTATATAAAAGCAGCTGCTGCCTTATGTGTCATATGTTTAATAACAGATATTGCAGCAACGATTCTCACTGGTCTTGGTTTGAGGTCACAAGATAATCGTGACAAACATAAATATTATAGATTTGCAGTCTTCTGTATGGGATTTGCACGTAAGATTCATTACTTAAAACAGTAAATATATGTATAGTATTTTTGTAATATAAATATATGTATGTATAGTGTATGTATTTCTGTAAAGTACATCTATATTTTTCTTATATTTTAGTGGTATCACTCTTAATAGCTTTAGTAATATACCCAGTGTGTTTTGCTGCAGAACTTAACTTTGGTAAGTTTGTATATCTGTAAAATATATATTTTAAAATTCATACCAAACGATCAATTCTACCTTTTTAAATATTTTATATGATAAGAATTATATTATACAGGAAACCGACCAATGTGGGAATTTGGTTGGGCATACGGAGTTGGTTGGGGTGCGGCTATATTTTTGTTTGGTGGAGCAGTGTTGTTATTATGCGATAAGGAAAGCGAAGAAATTTATTACAAAGAAAGAAAAATCGTTCGCGATGATGTCGGCGGCGGCGGTTCTATGATTGGTATGGGACATCATGGTGGACGAAGTGGGACGCAATTAGCCTAGTGGCATTGCTCCCTGCCCGACGTTGTTCTCTAGGTGATTAATTTCTTCTTTTTCTGTCCTCACCATTTGATACATTTATGGAGAAAAACGTACACATGTATAAGAGTGAATGGTTTTTATATATAGTCTACTTGTTACACCAGCATGTATTGGACATAATTATCACTTTGATATAGGATGTACGAAACATCTTATTGACGAAAACAAGGTTCGTAAATTGACTGAAACTTGATTAATTCGTTCGTGGGTTACCAATTTCCAATTTCTCATAGTAACAATTTTGGGACCATTGCTCCATTCAGTTTATTATAAAATTATGTGTTATGTATATTATATAACTACAAATATTTTTTATGTAGTATGTTTACATCATTCCTTTTAAATTTGTTAATTAACTTTTCATACCATTATTACAATGGTTTCATTGATGTTGCATTTCTTACCTGTGAAACATTACAACAAAGCCACAATTATTATTGCTTACTTTTAAAGTAAAGTGACAAGCAATGTTTTTAATATGAATTACTCAATCTGCTAGCATTTATAACTTTTTGTTAGAGTTTATTACTGTGCCTGCATCAACAATGTATTATCGTATTTGGCCGACGTTAAAAATGAGATTTGCCGTTCGAAAATAGCAAACAATACCGGAGTACTTAAATAAAGTTTGATACTTCTTCATTTATGAAGATTTAGGCAAACATTCCAGTAAAAAAAAGTTAAACATATGAGTAATTAATACGATCACAAGATTAGACACTGCCTGATCTTTAGTCAAATGAGTATCATTAATTATTTTTATTTTTATATAAAAATTGCAGCTTTGATTTAGTTACTATTTATTACGTTTATTTCTTATATATTATATGTACATATACATTTATATGTATATATATTAGATGCTAGTAATTTATTATTCGCTTGCATTTACTTTTCTTACTATTATTGAAAGTGATATTTGCTTTAATCAAATGATTTATATTATCAAGGCGTTTACTAATATTTTTGGTATATTATTATTATTTATATCTTCATACATTTTGCAATAAAACTTGGCCAAACATTGTTTTAAGCGATATATTGTGATTAGATACACGCACACAAACTATATAAATGAAATAACAAAAATTTCAAGTGGTCTTCAGTGCTGGAGGAAAGTAGCACTTATGAAGAAAAAAATTGCATGCTTGGGCACATTATTGATTAGTATAAATTTTGATTAGTTATTGACTTTAAGATATTTTGAGATGAATGATGTATTATACAATGATCAAATTTTCGATCGCATAACTATAATTTTACGGATAAATTATCATTAATTCCTATATATTATTTCTAAGGTTTTAATACAGATTATCCTAAAGTCTTTCTTTGTTAATAAAAGTGCAAATGTGCAAATCTTTTTCTATTGTACTCTAGAACATGTAAATGCATGTAATTTTCATTTTTCAAGTACAGTTATTTAACTTATAAATATTTTTATTGCAAAAAGTGCATGAAAAAAACAGAACAATGTAATTCTGAAACTGATATGATATTTGATTTAATTCTAAAGAATATCTTTAGTTGTTTATCTTATATATCTTTAATCGAGGAAAAGATATTTAATTGTAAATTTTTAATCGTGTAGATGGTTTAGTTTCATATTAATAATAATAATAATAATAAAAATGACTATTTTGTTCTGCCTTAATTTAAAATGAGTAAAATCATTAAACGTAAATAAATAAAATCATGTATATCTATCCTTTGTCAATACGTTAATGTAATTAAATGTTCGAGGTGATATGTATAAATTGAACAAATTATAAGGCTGGTATGAATTGTTATAATAATTTATATATCTCAATATTTTCATTATGTTTTATTTTTATTTAATAAAAGGAAAGATTAGTATGTGTCATCGTATTAAGAGTAATCATATTAAATTATCACACCATTTACCAAGCATGTATGCAATGTGAGAGCTGACATATGTATCCATTATAAGTTCCTAATGATATTTTCAATATTACAGAAATGAAAAACAAAAACAGTAATATTGAAAATTCATTAAATTGGATAAAAACAAATTTCTAGCAGTATTATGTATTTCACAATAACTCTTAATTGGTAACCATATCTTTTTTCCACTTGATTTTTATGGAATGAACATTTCATAATTTTCATCTACCGTCTCTAAGGAGAAGTTTCAACTTCCCCGTGAATTAAATATATTTTAAGTTAAAAACAGCACCAAATATTTAAGTGTGCGACAGAATAGAGGCAGCTCGGGCAGGTATTATCTATTATGTTATCTGCATTACATACGTGTACGTATATGTATATATAGGTATTTTATAAATACATGTAATAGAATGATACAGTTGCAGTTATGGCGACACTCTAATAAGAAAAAGGTTTGAAACAGGAAACCCGTACATGCACTTCGTATGACGCGGCAAATCAATCATGCTTTTTACAATGAAAGACAAATTCGTATTTTAATGTTAAGGAGTTACAGTGCGTTTGATTCTTTAACAAACACTGTCGATTTGCGCCTTTCGATTTTGATATACTTTTAAACGAAATACCGTGTAAGATTTAAGCATATAATTAAATATGGAAATATGTTTAAAGATGGAGAAAAATGAACAAATTACGATATGTTAATTAAGAGGTTTATAAATATACAACAAACAACTTATATGCATAAAAAAGGGGGATATTTCATGTTATCACAAACTGAATATATAATGTAAGTATTCTGTTTGTATGTGTATCTTTTCTGCTGTACTTTATACTTTAGTATTTTAAAATAAAAAACAGGGAATAGAAAGTAAAGTTTCAAGAAACTAACATTCTAAGATGTTGCAAATTGTAATTTCTGAGAATTTATGTAATCGAATCCACGTTTCGAAGTTGCAATCAAGAGAAATCATCATTTTTAACTTAAAAGAAAATACCGTTATATATAGCGATCTGTTAAGTGACAGTCAACAAAGCTTGTATTTCTGTATTAGAACTGCAATATAGATAAATTCATTTTCTGCTCTACTATCATGATATATGTATATGTAAGCAAACAGACGAAGATGATTGTAATTAAGTAACTATAGATATAATGTAGAATTAATAGAGCACCATACCAGAGTAAAAAAACCTTAGTAGTTTGTTACGTACATGCATACATACAGTCTTGAAACAAAAATGAATTCTCTGTCATGTATAATAAATATATACATATATTGAAATTAAGTAGTGAGATGAAAATAATTAAATGAATGCTGCTGTAAATGTGTAATTTCTGTAATATCTTTATTATGATTTCTTTTTCGAGATATTACACTTATTTAGTTTCAGTGATGATTGTTTTCTAATTTGCACATTGTAATAAATATACATCATATTCTAATTCGTGAGAAGGAAACTTTTAAAGAATTATTTACAGGAACAAAACTATGTTGTAGAAGATTTATTGTACGTAAAAAAGTTCATGAAAAAAAGTAACTGACAAAAGTAGTGAAACGTAAAATACTTAACATTTCATATTGTATAGTACACATATCGTACTTATTCATGCATATCCTAGTAAGTCTCATGAAAATTATTAACGTAGGAATAAAAAAATGTGTAAATTCGTTTTCTGCGTTAAGAAATATTCGAAGCGATATGAGTAGAATTATATGTAGGAATAACAAATTATTTATGCGCCATATTATAATGTAAACATATCGTAATATTGTACAAAGAATAAACCGTATACCTGAAAACCAATATTATTCAGAATTTTATTTTACTACCTAAACCTTACATACTCATATGGTAACAGAAATCTATTAATCTTCAAACTGTTGTTAATTATGAAATTGCAAATATTTCATAATTATTGAGAAAGTGGAAGGTAGAAGGAATAAAGAATTTTATACATTCGTTTTTTAAATAATTATAATATCCAGCAATATAGCAATACAAAGTGAAAATCATTGAATCGAATAGCTTTTTCGAACGCTAACGTAACAAAATTTTCGAGTTTCGTACATAACAATAATACAACGTTACGACTTTTTTTAAGTAATAAATATATGCGCGCGCAATGTATGTGTGTATAACGTGTGCGTGTACCGTGTGTGTAAAATAAAGTATTGCTGAATAAATTCCACGTGTATGTATCATTCGTATAAATACAAAATAAGATTACATTTATGTATATATTTATATAAACCTAAACAGAAAAAAAGTAGTGTACAAAATATAAATCTATCCAGGATTCATTTGCGATATAAAAATTAATTTCCTCGGAAAATATGATATGTACACGCAGACTCGTTCGTCCATGCCGGTAGCGAAAAACTTAACAGCACATTTGCGACAAAACTACGATATACTTCTCTCACTGGGTAACTGATATAAACTTTTTTCCATTTTTAACCTTTTTTTTTTGCCTGGTCGATCGTATCACAAGTAAAGAACGGACAACATGCAATGTCATCGATCTTCAGAGATCTTTTTGTTTTGCGCATCCTTTCTCTCAACCACCATTTTTCTTCCTTCTTTAGAGAAATCTTTATCGCGTTTGGCAGTAAAATATATATCAAAAATGTTCAACGTACTAACGTTTATAAAAGATATAAAATATATCTTACGTACCTTCAAAAAATGCTATTAAATATTACCGAATGATCTATAACATCATTTAGTAAAGAACAATAGCAACATGAGATTCATCTATTTTTTTTTTTTTTTTCAAAGCATTAGAAAAACCAAACTTCAAAATTTTTCACTTTTATTCTACCAATAAAAAAACTAAATGTGTCCAATAAATTTGGTTGTATATTTTGAATTTTCTTTTTTTTTTTTCTTTATTTTATAGATGCAAGAAAAAACTTAAAGAAAATGTTTAATATTGTCAAAGATTTTGCGTATGCTAGGCGCAGTTAATGCATCAAAAAGATTAAATCACAGGCGCTGCTCTGTGCACTTTATTTCGTCCCCAGTTTACAAAAATTGGGGTTTTCTTTTAAACTTTCATTTACAAGATTTGAAATGAAAACACGAGAAACACTTAAAAATTCTATCGTCTTTCCCTCACGACGCGAAACGTCCTGCGTATAAAGCGTAAGATAACGTTTTATATTCATATATCTTACAAATTCATGTGCACATCACATGATTCCCACCGAATAACAAAAGCTCGAAATCTGCTATTTCAAATCAGTGCTATTCAAATCATGTCCCCACTTTCATCCGCCATATTAAATTTCAAATTAATCCATTAGTAATCTTCGATTTTTTGTTAAATTATTTATAAGAATACCACTGCTTTAAATTGTTTTTATACGTAACTACAGAAATAACAATGTTTATTAAAATACACGTTGAAAGATTAATTCTTTCTTCCAATAAACGCGCACACTCGTATATCAGTACATATTTTCAAAACCCAATATTTAATTACGTTTATATAGTTATACACATATACTCAACGCCTTTTGTTCCGTTAAACGTGCTTCCTTTTTTTTACTCTTTTAAATAAAAGAAAAATATAAATAAACATATACGAGTGTACACGAAAGAAACGCAACAGCCTAAGAGAAAGGAATATAAGATCTTGACCGTGTTGAAGGACTAAAGAGTGTATAATAAAATACGAGATTTCTGCTTCCTCTTTCTGTGTTTAGAGAGCTACACAAAAAAACTAGATCTTTGCACTGCAAACGATAAGAACGTTCAAGAAATGTTGAACATCGTTTTCAAACATGTTCCAAGAGATATTCATAACGAACACTCGTTGCGACTAAACTTAAAAACTACGCTAATTAACGAATCCTTACCGAGTATCCTTATTAATTAAGTGGATATCAGTTTGACAATAGTTTCTGATTTTTTTTTTCCTTTTTTGGTCCTATACGCCGATACTACAGAGCTCACCATCGGCTATTGAAAGCATTTGTTAAACATTTCTATCCATACTGGCGTAATGATAGGCCTAGCGTAACTGAGTATCATAACTTCATTTCCCACAACACGATATGAGCATCGTTGCTGTTGGGATCTTTGAAAGTGTAACCCGATTTAGAGCCTTTGTCGGTGACCGATTGCGCGTTTAACTGTCTCCAATTGATGTAACCTCGACCACCCATTAATGTTAGAACGGTTTTTTTAGGCTGTTCAATTTGTTGCAACGTTTTATTGATCTTCTTACCGTTCGTTTTCAAATTATTGGGCGGTGATATCGTTTCCGGTACAGACTGTGCTATACTACTGTTGGGAGTAGTCGTTTCATAAGGACCATTTCGACTAGCTGTACTACTATTTCGAGATAATTTGCCAGTTTTCAATGAAAGATTCTCTTCAGAGCCAGAAGACGTATAGAGAGAACTTGCATGAGAATCGACTGACCAATTCGACAAGTCGAGCGATCTGGGTCTGGTGATTTTCATCTTCAGTCTACGATCTAAGGTACTAACTTTATTTGGTATGGCTGCCAGTTCTGGATCGCTTCTTCTTAGTGGCTCGTAAATTAAATCAATGCCAGAGCTATTCTCGTTTTCGTAATCTTTCACGTACATTAATTCTCCGTATAAGCCGTAGACGTCGCAATTCTCTCCAGAACTCTGCGATCCGGACATCGAGCTTGACAGAAAGCCCCCACCAGATCCGAGCCCTCTGGGTAGTGTCTTCGAACCTCTGTACTCGTATTCTTTGCTACGTTTTCGTCTTAACATTACTGGGCTGCTCGCCAATTGTTGTTTCAATTTCAATATACTGTTTGACATAGAGGAATCCAAACTTGCTCGATCTCTATTCCTACTACTATCAGATTCCTTTGACCGTAACTGTACAGTTTCCTCGTCGGCGATTTCATCGGTTGTACAGCTTATCGTGTTCTTTGGATTCTGAATGGCAAGTAAGAAGGTGATAGGACCGAAGTGCGCGTGATATGAAATATTTACACGGCCACTAATGATGGGTACTCCTTCCAATCGTGGCAGGGGAATCGTCAGACTGATGCCTACGTTTGTACCGACCCAGAGTAAGCCCTTGCACGCTAGAAGTGCTGTCACAGTGACCGCAGTTTGATTGTTGTTTAAGTTATCGCCACAAGAATTTGAGGCATTGTTCGACCTCGTTACTCTCAACACGTTGGATGCTATATTGATGTCTTGCAGGTGTTTGAAAGTTTCTGTATGATACAGGCAAACGGTGCTGGAATTCTTAAGAGCAACCCAGAGACCTACTCCGGAATGAGCCATCAGTTTCACGCTGCCAACGTGTTCGTGTTGCGCGCTGAAACTTTTCGTGATGTCACCACTGACTGCGTTAAGTACCCAAACTTTTTTGCCGCAAGCAGCATAGACAGACGCGTTAATTGGCATCAAGCAAGAGACCGGTTCGCTGCCTAGGGATATTACAAACGGATCTCTCAGATTCCAAGTGCCGTCCACTTGCCTTCTGAACAGGAGAAGCAAACCAATTCCTAGGGCGACGAAAACGTTGTCACAATGATACTTGATTTGTATCACTGGACCTGAGACGGAATAGTTTCCAAGTTCTTCTTGCTTCTCAGGTTCCGAGGCGATGTAGATCAAAATTTTTCGAGAGTCCGTACCCATCCACACGAGATCGCTCGCTAATGAGAGTGGATCGGAAGAAACACCCTTTACGAACTCTATGGCGGCGACTCTAGTCTCTACCAAATCAAAAGCTGTAATTTGCTTCAAGGAAGTTGCCGAGGCTGTTGTGGATTGACCAAATACTGTTACGTGACTGGATATACCGTCGCCTGTACATATCCACAAGTAACTTTGACTTCTTCCACGACGCCTCGTGGGACGTGGATTCTGCGTGGTATAATAGCAGCCGCAACGTACCTGAGAAACATCGTTTCATTATGTATAAACATTGTTGATAAAATTTAAGAAAGATAATTAAAAAGATAATTAGAAATATAATCATTATTATATTTGCAAATAATTAACAAAGAATATTTGATGGTAGTAAAAATCTTACCTCTGTCTGATGTTGCGAATGATATACTTGTTGGGAACTAACGAAAAGTGGCATTTTTGTAGATGGTCGCTGTTCTTGTTCAGGTACTTCCCAAGATGGCGAATTATTTGGATCCAAGGCTAGCTGTGCTAGTCTAAGCTCCGTTATCCAGTCTTTCTTCACCAAAGGATTTTCGGTTTGAAACGTGTACATCTGTCCTTGCTTCGTTACTAATTGCAGGCAACAACTATCTGCCCAAACCATGTCTTCATCTTTTTGTTGTATTGAAAGTTGTATGGATTGCAGAATTTGTTTAGTTTTCTCAAGCGTCATACCCTTTGAATTCAAAATGTTTTTATTTGTATACGTATAAAAGCAAAGTAAACGTAGTTTGTTTCATGTAATTTGGCTTACCTCGTATTTACCCTTTAGTTGTGCGACTAAATCGCTTATCCTAGACATGACTTCATAGTCATGCATTAGATCGTTCATCTCTACGCAGAGACTATCTGCACCCACTTGTCCGCAATCGCCGCTCTTGTCAGATTTTAGGCTTCCGCATTTATTTAGACCAGCAGTCAGTAAACGACTTAACGTTGGTGAAGTGCTTGTATCCTGAATCTGTATTATAACATAATATCGTTAACATTACTATTATTGACGATATTAATTTTCGTCATGAAAAATATACTTTAAATCGTTAGTAATCAATCGTTATTAATTGTATACCGTCTCTATACCTCAATATCCGATACAGGATATGTCCATTTCAAAGTTAGTCTTTCACTCCCGCTAAAATCCTCTGCGGATCTTGGAGTTACCGAAACGCACACTACAAGATCATTCAATAATAATAACCTTCTTCTTTTAGACTTCGTTATCATGCCGTTTTGATTAAATTCCTAAAATAATTTACCATGATATAAATGATGAAAATTATATTAGAATCTCTGAAATGGCGTTAAGGATATATACTACACTTACCAATTGCGTAACATTATCTTCTCTTATAAGATACCTAGATGACGACGAAAGAGGTCGATGGGACAATTTTCCAGATACATGTCGAAGCATTTCTTTAAACGCTTGGAACTGTTCCGCTTCACGTTTCCTTTCATTCAACATTTCCGCCAAACTCTCTAATTGAGTCAACGCCAATTGCAACGACATCCTATCGTGATGACCTTGTGGCGTGTGTTTCAGTAAGTCCTAACAAAACGTTTGCATTATTTCAATGTAGCCGTTAAAAACAAAAATAAAAGATACTCACTTGTAAGAATAGTATAAATTGTGGAAACCTCTGCACAGGTTTTACCATTAATCCAAAGAAGGATAATCTATCGTGTGCACTTATTTGTTTCACCTAAAATATAATCATAACCATTATATAAAAATTCAATTATTATAGAATATAATCATTAGCAAATATTGTTATGGATTTATACCTTGAAAAAATCGGCTAGTGCAGTCTTTCTTTTTGATTCTTGCTTAGCCAAATCCATAGCTACTGAAAAATTATTTATAAACCCACTATAAATGTCAAGAACGATAGCTTTGCTGAAACTTGCTACAAACACGTCTCCTAACTTTTCGTCCTTGTCCCATGAACGTACGCATTCAGCTAATGCAATTCTAAATAACGTATGGCATTGCAGAATTTCAGGCAATCTGTGGAACAATGTTGCTATTTTTGCCTGGCTCAATATAGGCGGCGAGGATTCTTCTAATGGTTTCTTGTAATCCTGAAGAGGAAAGTATATTTTTACATAAAGTTTTTCGAAGGAATCATATGTACACAAAACGGTTCGAACTAATATGTACGTACGTTCACTAGCCTCTGTAACGTGGACACATAACTGTTTTCAGAGTGTACTATAGCTGCTACTATATGTCGACGTTTTAGCTGTTGAGGAGTTAAATTCGGAGGTGTCGGAGGAAGGGCGGGTGGAGTTTGCCTACGTTGCTGCATGCACTGAAATTGCACCATTGCGCTGTTTTCCTCTTCAACCTGAAACATATATATTTCAGTAAATCTGTGTAAACCTGTACTATAGGTGTTTAGGAGAAATTCTAACTTTTATAATAAATTTGTTAATAGACTTTTAATTTTGTAACAAAATAACTGTATAAATAGAAAATACTAATTATTTCTTTTATCAAAGTATAAAACAATTCTCTATAGAGAAAGATGAATCAAAATTATAAAAATAAAAAAAAACGAAATACCGTGTAAGATTTAAGCATATAATTAAATATGGAAATATGTTTAAAGATGGAGAAAAATGAACAAATTACGATATGTTAATTAAGAGGTTTATAAATATACAACAAACAACTTATATGCATAAAAAAGGGGGATATTTCATGTTATCACAAACTGAATATATAATGTAAGTATTCTGTTTGTATGTGTATCTTTTCTGCTGTACTTTATACTTTAGTATTTTAAAATAAAAGACAGGGAATAGAAAGTAAAGTTTCAAGAAACTAACATTCTAAGATGTTGCAAATTGTAATTTCTGAGAATTTATGTAATCGAATCCACGTTTCGAAGTTGCAATCAAGAGAAATCATCATTTTTAACTTAAATGAAAATACCGTTATATATAGCGATCTGTTAAGTGACAGTCAACAAAGCTTGTATTTCTGTATTAGAACTGCAATATAGATAAATTCATTTTCTGCTCTACTATCATGATATATGTATATGTAAGCAAACAGACGAAGATGATTGTAATTAAATAACTATAGATATAATGTAGAATTAATAGAGCACCATACCAGAGTAAAAAAACCTTAGTAGTTTGTTACGTATAAATAGAAAAATAAATAGAAAAATAAATAGAAAATACTAATTATTTCTTTTATCAAAGTATAAAACAATTCTCTATAGAGAAAGATGAATCAAAATTATAAAAATAAAAAATACTATTCGTTTACTATTCGTTAACGTACAAAATAATTCCTTATTTAAGATATTAATCTTCTAGATAATTACTTCACAAAGTTGCGGCATTTGAGGTGTTTTGATGGGACTGGTAAGGGATACCGTGTCGGAGGAATCCACATCATATTGTTGCGTCGATCCTCTCCGGATACTGAACCATCTAGATAGTCTTCCATGGTTTCCGGGCGAATCCAATGGGTCAGCATTGTTCACTCGCATATTTTGTGGCCTCCACTTGTCACACAGCGTCCTTGCCTTGTGCAACGTATTCCTCAATTGGCAATTGCTTCTATGGAGAATTAACAATTGTTCCGATTAATTATATACACCCACAGGAGGATGCCAGTGTGGGAAGAAATAGCAGACCAATGATTGATTTGCTGAACCAACAACAATTGTATCGATGAACTGATTCAAGTCATTAGATTTCTTCCTCTCTTTAATGACAATTCGAAAAAAGGACATTAAATGAAAAAGTTTAAATTTCATAAAAATATCTAAATTATGTATTTTGTCTTTTGTTAGATACTATGAAACTTGTAATTATTGGATATCAATAAATGACACCAAATCTAGTTATTCGTAGCTATTATTTATTATTAAAATTTATCCGATGAAATTGGTGCTTACTTAATACTGATATTACTCTTCTCACTTTCGTCGTCCGAGGAAAGGTCATGATCCGACGCTGAGCACCAAGAGTCCTCGCTTCTAGCCGACTGTGTCGACGTATTGGACCTAGTTGCCTCTAAGGAGGGATGATGTTGTCTGTGCGTTTGGCCGACAGTTTCCATTTTAGTCGGTCCTACGTCATCCCATGATCTACACCTTGAACGTGGTTCATCTATAATGAAATGACACATGTTAGTCTCAAATTATCCTAACTTAAGCGCCATAATGAAAATTATTAATAATTAAATTATCATTAATAAAAACATCCAGATTCATCCCTTTTATTACGACCCTATTCATATAATTAATCAACAAAAGGCAATAATTACATTGAATACCGTCTCTTTTTGTTTTGTTTGTTTTTACCAAAAATTTAATTATTATCATTATAGAATTTCCTTTAGTTAGTTTCCGCATCCACAGCTAAATGGCGAGGAGTATTAACCGATTCTCATAAGTTCTTAATTATTCCAAAGTTTTTACAAATACGAGTCTTCCAAATTATTCCCGTGTATCGAACAAAGTTCAGGAAATAATATTACCAAAGAATTTTCCTTAAAAGATAAATAGTTTCAACTAAAAGTAGAGCGTTACTCTCCGTGTACTTTGTTCTCTCCTATTTGCTAGACACCATTAGTTGTGTAGGCATTGTTTCTAGTTCAATGGGTATGATGCCTTGATAATTAAGTCGAAGCTGATCTCAATATTCAAACAGTTCTACTATGCTCAAAAGACTTTTAATTCTAAAATGGCACATTGTGTTTCCAGACTCCAATACCCCCGGGATCTTTCAGGTTTGGCAGGATTTTCATATATTTTAAGTATGTAAAAATAATGTAATTTAATAAAAGATGTTGAAAAAACTTTTTATTCGTAATTATTTTGCAATATAGAATAGTCATAGAAGACATCGATATGTTATTCCAACTTGAATACTACATTTTCAAGAAGAAAGTAGCTTTATCGTTAGCGAAACGAAAAAGAGATGGTATTACAAATGTAATGTGTTCAAAGCAACATAAGTTTCGTAAGAACGTTCGCTAAACAACAACCTTCTCGAGATCAAGACAACTCATTTCCATACGCCTCTTAATACTAACTACATTTTTGTGAAACGTGTGACGAGAGCCTCTATTTATACAATATGTGTCAATCGTTCGGGATTTGATCACTCCTCTTCGAAAGTGGATAAAACCTTCATTATCGATTATTATATATCGCATCTATTATCTTCATTTCCTCATTTTTTAAGTTACTTGTGTATACCAATGAGCGGCAATGTAGAGATTGTGAATTTTTATACAAATTACTATTTTTATAAATGTTAAAAATTTTACATAAATATTTCTTGTATACCATAATGTTCTTTTTTTTTATTTTTTAATCAATTTATTAACTTGGACTGTTGGCAATATTTCTCTTTATCCTAATAGTTTTCCAAATATTTGCGATTTACTAATGGAAGAACACCAAACGCTTGGGACTCGTATCATATGAAAACCTTTAAACTTGCTCTAAACATGTTAGAAACAGTATAAACGAAGATAAGGGTAGTTCAGTTGAGTCATTTCTTTAAAGTCATAATATTGGTTTAGTTATTTCATACATAGTTGATCTTTACTCGTCATGTACTGTGAATTTGCTAAAAGAGGTATTATTGTTCGAACACGAAGCAGCTAAGAGATATAGATAACCTTTATTACCCTCAAGGTCACCGTTTCACTCACTATTTAGTTGCGTTGCGCATTTTTGTTAAACGAGATAAATATTTCTCCTAATACAAGAAATAAATGATAATATTGTAATTAGAGTATATAAACTTCGATAGATAACAGATAATAATATATAGACGATGAACTTTTGAGTATATAAACAGAACACGAATTAAAGTTATTTGCTCTTATGGTAATAGAGCAAACTACTTGAAATTTTAGAAGCAATTGCCACGAAAAGCTTGAAGGTTAACAATTAACAAATTCATATTTTTATGAAAATAATTAAAAAGATGAAACCTAAATAAAGATTTTGTTTCGTTTATTAAATAGTATAATAAGTACTATATTTTACATATTTTTGCGTATTGCGTAAATCCTAGAAATAATAACACAAAACATAATAAGAAGTTATCTTGTTAATCCTTTTCTTATAAAGAACACGTTCACTTGCAATGTCGAAATGTATATATACATATGGAGCGATGTGCTCGATCATTTAATTCTAACGTCATTTATGAGCTTTGCGTGGACCGCGTTTGTCCGGTCAGCAATCATTCGAATTAAACACTTGACTCGTTCCCACGTTTTAGAGACAAGCGTAGACAATGGCCAATGTTTACCTTTCCTCATATAAAGTCAGTCAGGCAAGGCTTTAATCCTACTCTCTCACACACTTCATCTCAAGTATTTTCTCTATGATATTTTTAGTCGTACAAATCATTTCATAAGTATTAAGTTCATTATTCTAAATTCGTAACTTATTAAGCAGTGCATAATGTACATAATGAACAACAGTAAATATATTTTGATTATCAATAGATGGTATGTAAAAGAAAATATTTCAAAAATATTTTTATTTCTAAGAAACTTAAGGCAACTTAGTTCACAGATTTTGCGTGCTTTTTTTTTTTTTTTTAATATCAAATACTTGAGAGAAACAAACGTAACAGAAATTTAAATTAAATTCGATTAAAACCATCCAAACATGCGAAAACATTTACGCTACGTTTATAAATGTGGGAAAGAGCATACTAAACGCAAAACGACTTGCGTCAACCATATAGTCACCCTGATGTTAACACCAAAGTAACTTGAGCACAGCACGCACACCGGAAGACCCAATAAAACCAACAACGCGTGGAACCTACCACTTCCGTACAAGGGACAGTCTCAGCATCATACACGGTACACTCTAATTGTCAAGGAAAAGATCTAAGTTCAAGTTCAAAAGATGTCAATATCTTACAATAGATTTATATACTTTATCCTATAATATCTCCCTGTGGAAAAGATTATTTTAGTAAGTAAAAGAAGATTCTGTATATCTGAAAGATTCCTTCTATTAAAATTCCTTATTGAATTAATATTGTAGGTACTATTCGGTGAATAATATAAATGAATACCACATAATATTGCAAATAATACTACCGAGCTCTTATAAATTCCTCCCTAATGTCAAACGACGCGTCATGCATGCATGAAGAGACTGTTTATCATTCCCTAAAGAGCTGTACGACCAACGCATCAGTGACTACTGATATTCACTTAATGTTTCACCTATTAACCTCACTAGATTTCGACGCACACTTAGTACGTAATCATGTTCATTTGATAAACACCAGTAATAACGTCGATTATGTTCACTACATAACAATACATCGATAAATTCGCTACGAGTATTAAATTTAAGTAATTATACAGTGTAGGTAATATAGTTATCTCTACATTTAAAAAATAATCAGATGGATCATAAAAGATTAATAAAAATACAAAAAAATATATGCTTTGTATTAAATTCTATTTAAGTATAAGATCGATAGGAAGAAGCATAGGTTATGTAGCACTTTCGATTAAACTTGTTACAGTTGCAGCGTCAATATATGCTATATTTTTATCGATATTCCCATAACCTTGGATCTTGTATCTTAATGGATCAGCCATTGGATATTCATGAAGGATGTCCATTACATAATTCAACATACATAACCTATCCGCGCGTGTGCATCTATTCGTCAAACATTTGAAACTTTCAATCCAGTATGAATATTGCAATAGATTAAGCTCGATTTCTAAGGAGAGATCGTTCTTCGCTAATAAGATCGAGCGATTCAAGGAAAAATGCGCAGTGTCATGTTCAAGGCCACCCTGTACGACCGTAATCGTTTTACCGACAGTTTACACTTGTTTTCTGTATCATCCACGATCATAACCTATCATGACAATGGGAATATGTATAAATTTTCTAGTTATTCGACAAAGTCGTCCTTCGAATAAACTTGTCGTGATGGTCACAAATTATGTTTCACCTTGCTATTTTCCTCATTTCTTCACGATCATCTCCTCTTACACACTTGAGTTAATATTACCAGTAAAATTGTACAAGTCACAAGTTATAAATTACTAGTACTAATAAATTTTCTTGTATAACAGTAACAATAAAACAAATGAAATTTTACAAATTACAAATCCTCACATTACCCTATTCTATGCAACGTTATAAAAATATATAGAATATAACTTAGAATATAACTTACAATCTGTAACTTGTCAGTTTATTAGTATCATTAGTTAATAAATTGTTGTAATATGTACTGAATACTAAAACCAAATATAATAATATCTATTAATATCTAATATTCATTTTGGGTCGTATAGACCTGAGAATAACAATAGGTTTAACATTTATTGTATGATTTTTATGAAAAAGTTGTGTCTAGCGCATAACATGATGTTATTACACATGATGATGCATACCAATCGCGTTAAACCAACGAATGATGCGATTTCCGAAGGTATATCAACGGTGTAATTGTTAAAGCATACGACGCAGCATTGCGTCACATTTCTGTAAACGGTAAAGACGGAGATAGATAAAATGATCTCGTGTTATACGTCGCTTGTAATGGGTGCACGAGTTTAATCATCTTTTTCTACTCTAATAACACATTTATCAAATTAAATCTTACTTACTATTCATACGTACGGTTTAATTATTATAATTTATTTATTGCATTGACATTTACAAGGACTAAAGTAGAACTAACTGGAATTATTTTATCTCTATCCGCTTTTAATTCTGCAATTATAGAAGTTTCCAGAAATAATTAGGGAATAACATCATTAATAGGTTAATATATTATTCCAAAATTATATACTCTAAAAGCACGAAATAAAAAGAAGAAAAATGGAACCAAATTCTCCTCTTCTGGAAATCCTGGCCTTAATCTTAGACCTAATTCTAACCTTAAATCCTTCTCCTTAATGCAATTAGAGATACGCTGACCCTTGGAATAACAAGATGGTGACTTATCTCAGTCGCCGTGTATGCAGCTGCGTTGTTGTCTCGGTTTTTACAAAAAATGATTCAGAAGAAAGAGAAACAGCCTAAATACATACAGACAACGTCGCTCCAGGTCGTGCAACGAAAGAAGGTTAAATGTTCAAGGATAAAAACATCATAGACAAAAAGGACGCGATCTTTACGCCATATCCTTTCTTCTCGCGAACAGGAAACCGCCACGAACGACACATAACGCATTCAGAATGCTTGCTCGACACGTCAGTTTGACCTCGAGAGACTGACATATGTACAGGCTCTTGCTTTTACGACCCGAGTATCTCGTATGAATTGAAAAACACAAAAACAAACGAGTACTGAACCGAAATTTCAGTAAATCTAATGTAAATATAAATGCGAAAACATATAAATTTCAACCACCGATACAACATGAAAAATTCATTCGAAGATTTCACGAACGAAAATTTACCAAAACTTGAACCTGTGATTTTTCACGACTTTCTGACGGCTCTTCTTGAACGAGTGCGTTATTCTCTTGAGATTAAAACGTTTCAGTGATAATTTCGGTTTGCACACCCTCACAGTTTAGATAAGATCAGTACAAAATTGTACGGGTTCTCCGTTGGTATCATAAAGTACACGTGCGCATGCGCATACACATGCATCACACTAACTCTAAAAAATGTTGGTTCACTTCTATATTCACGATTTATGAAAGCACGATTGAAAACAAGGTTAAAAATAGTTAAATATAGTTTAGTATTTCTTATCTTTATTTGGTTCATTATATAGAAGTTTCTTCTATTGTATTTAATACTCCATATAAAAAATACTTTCTCTTATTTAAATAGAAAAACAGAGACATAACCTTTTTTTTTTTTGCTCTAATTTTATGCACTAGAATAAGGTATACATAATTGAGAATTTAATTATTTGAAATTTTAATTTATAAATATTCTCTTAAGTTCTCCTTCAAATATCAAACAAGTGATTCTAAACTTTTGACTGGTAGTATAAGTATATATGCGTGTACTTTGTCGTAAGATTTATCAACCATCAGTGAGACGCGAGAAACAATGCATTGATGCTCTTTGAACAGGCTGTTCGAAGAATGAAAAACGACAACTGCTAGATCCGAGGCTTAAAGGATAAATCATGGATCGCTACCATTGGTAGACTCGATCATTACTGTCTTCGGAGATAAACACGACCGGTCGGGACACCCCTTGCGTTTACTCGTGCGCAGGAAGTCGATTATCGCGCCACCATGCATCGTATGCAACGATCAAGAAAATTATGTTCAATAATAAGAGGAACAACCGGCAATTTAGCGACTCTTTAAAACATAGTTGATCGTTTCCACGTCGCTAGATATTGGTACTAGTTCATAACCTATTATTGCACGATAGTTAAGTACAATTAAGAACCATTTTATTACTTTTTCATTGTGCTATGATCAATAAAGCTTCGAATGCTAGATATGCTCTGTGTCGATAATTGTGATTTTCTTGGGATTTTACATCCGATCTTTACTTTAATAGATCTCAGAAAATTATCAACAAAAACTAATCAATAAAAAAAGGGTCTGCATGATTTAACAAATTTGTATTTAAAAGTCTTATGTAAACGTCAATTAAACGGAAACATCTATGCAACTTAAAAAATTCTGCATTGGAATTTCAATTTTTATCAATGAGTCTAAGGTTCTCAAAGAAGAAAGAAAAAGGAGAAACATCACAAATGCTAATAACCGTCATTAATGATTCCAAGATCATACAATGTAACATCATTAACAGAAATAATTATAAAAGAGTTTTTACCATTTTCATGTTAAGCAAACGGAAACGGCTGCCAACAATGTTACTTCGCTCTTCGTGAAGAACTGCGCAGCCGAAGAATGACTCGTTTTCTCGATTCACCGAACACTCGACTTATTTTTTCAAGCGCCGGTGTCGCAACGCGGACTTTCACGAAACGAAAATGCTTGAAAACGTATCATCGTCCACCCACGCGGCCTGGCCACGCACGAGTGAACACACAGAGTACAAACGTATTTATCTAGCGCGTGCATGCACACCAGCTACGAGAGCACGTGTTCTTTTACAGGAGAAGGAAAAATATTCCTCGATTTTCTTACACCTTAAACTTAAACGAATTCGAAATGATGCCCGCGACACGAAGAAAACGAGCGGAGTTTCTTCTCTAAGTCGGTACTCGCAAGCCGTGGCAGAGATAAAGTAATCCTTTAAAAGCTTCAGCATCTTTGTTACGAAGAAAGAATCTCTTTAAGGTCGATAATGTCACACGACCGAACTTGACTACTTCGCGAATATGGAAACAATTTTTAGAACAATAGAAGAGTAAGTTATAATACACAAAAAATTTGGTATTTAAAAAAAATGAATAGCAATTTGAGTACAAATTCTATGTCAAAACAAGAAAAAAAATTCGTATAAACTTATATAAAAACTTATAAGTTTATGTAAACTATTAAATGTGTTCCTCTTGAGAACTATGGCATTAGTATACTTTAATTGTCTCTGAATATGTTCTTTAAATGAGATTGATAGTCTGTAATAAGAACAATATATGAATACCATCTACTTGAACTTATTCGTTTTCTGTCACTACGTAATATTTGTTTTGATACATATAATTTAGGTCCAAAATTTTTACCTAAACTCTTTAAAACATTCTGTGTATCCGCGGAGGAGCTGTTGGTTTGCTCCACAAGATTTATCTATCAGTCAAAGCTGGCGAGTTCTATTTTCTGAAATTGACAAAATAAATACAACTCTGTCCAACTTAGTATAACACAATGAATAGTTTCTCCGTTGTTCTTTTTCCTATCAGACCTATCCACCCGTGCCCTTTTCATGTTTAAATATATGGACATATACGAACGTCCAATTGTGTCCACACAATTCCACGTCGTTGGAGCGCGAACTTTACAGAACGCTAACAAGTGGATTGGCCCTGGGGGCACGGGTATTTTCTTGCAAATAGTATTCCTTTATTTTTATCCTATTCAACATTGAAAAAATTGATAATACTTGTATTTATTCCTGGGATAAGTATAATATTTAATATCTATTATTAATGTTTAATAATGTATTGCATACTAATTTAATTGAAAAAAATAATTCATGAATTGATATACATAGAAATATAGAATTATTGATTATTTGACGGTATCAGAAATTTTACCGAATTTTTCTGTTCGCATTAGAGATTTCATCTAACATTCACCTAGCAAAAACAAAGATAATAATCCAGAGTTCTCATAACACATAAAAGTCAACAAAACAATAATCCTTAATTACTCTCCGAATCCTCACGCGGAGTCAATTCAGCACGCGATTCAATGCAACCAATTCGACATTCAACCATAGTGCATGCTTCCCACACACCCATACAACCAGAAAAGCATCCCGTTTACGGCCTAGCTAATCTACTAACCAGCCTCACTTCAACAAAATGGGGCTTCGAAGTCGATGCTAGATCTTGATCTCAGAACTCGTACTCTCGAAATGTTGTATTAAACATACCCTTCTTATTCAACATTAAAGACCACTAAACGTTACTAAAACGTTATCACATTACCACGTTACCAAAAACAAACAAGTTACTAAGATAACAAATTTACACCAATATAAATATATTTATTATACAACGTCGCAATTGAAAAAAGTGCAAATTCCAAATTACTTTTAAAAAACACTTGAATATAATTTGACAATTTAGAACAATCGATTCCAGCGGGAAATTGAACGTTAGTTTTTTACTTTTCGAACACGGATGTAAACACAGGAAGGATTTGATCATAGAAAGAAACGCGACCGTCAGACCGGAGCTTACGATCGACACTATTTCCTCGCGAGTCGCGCGTCGTTCGTTCCTCCGTCGCGAACGGCCCACGCGTACGCTTTCGCGGAACGGAGACAGAGGGACGAGCGAGCTTGTCTCGCGCGATGCACGCGATAGCGCGAGCGCATGCGTTTCACGCGTCTCGTCTGCGCGTCAACCGGCCCCAGTGTAACGTCACGGTCTATTCCTTCGATCGTTTCGACGACAGGGTGGAAATGAATCTTTAACGTCACACAAGTATAGAGGGGGGTGGGGGGTGGGGGGAGGAGGAGAGACGTCGGACATTACTCCAATCGCGATCGGTTCAACGCTTTATATCATCGAGTTACTGAAAGGTTGGGTAAGGAGCAAAATTTTGTTTTTGATAATTTGATAATTTTTATTTTTGCTCAGTTAACCTTTTTGCTCGGTTAACCTTTTTGCTACAATATGTGAATAATACAGTTTGCGTGTTCTTAATCATTTGTGATCAGATCGAATGAATTTAAATAGTTTTGTAAAAGTATAGTGAAATCTGTTAGTTAATCGTATTGAAGCAATTTCTCTTTTTTCATTTTCTTTTCTAAGTAATTATTAAAACAGGTTAATTTCTTCAATTTATTCTTCAAAAACGATAATACAATAATCAACCAAGTTATATAATATGTAGGAATTAATAATATATAGTGAACTATTATATAATATATAATTATACAAATTATATAATATATAGCGAACCCTGTTGTACAACATACTATAATTATTTTGAATTTCGCGAGCATTCTAAAAAAGAAGTTAAATGGGCCGAAAATGAAATATGATTTCGATAAAATCACTCACGAAGTACTAGTATGTTATATAGCATGTCTATTCACTGTGTCATATAAATATAAAAAGCAGATGTACAAGCGGATATGCAAAAGAAAGCTACGCATATACGAATAAGGTTAGTCATACGATGATATCGCGATACAGTGATTTGCATATGTTGAACTGCACCTATTCGATCAAACATACAAATTTTTTTACAGATACTCACAATTTACAAAACGATATCGATGAAATAAAAAAAGGTAGAGTGAGTAATTGAAACGTCGCGTTACTGTGTGATCTGATCGATTTGTTACCGATGATTCATAATATCATTGCGCGATCGCGGACTATTCGCGAATCACTCTTGAATCACTGCGGTCTAGTAGAAAAATTTTGATCGATTCTAGGGGAATCTACTTTATCGACCAACAGATTGTACCTTATTGAAATAAATTTTATGTAACCAATATGAACTAGTTTCAATATAGATCGTTTTATACTTTGCAAGTAAATTATAGAAAAGGTAGACCGTAAATCTCATGAACGATTTACAATACGGGTCACGCAAGCAATTAGCCACGAACAGCGTGGGTCACCTATAGTCGATTCGTTGCAGGAGGCGTGGGACACTTAAGCGATTGATTACAGCCACGTGGTTAACTTAACAGATTCCTCACGCTATCATAAGTCATTTCACCAATTTTCCGTCAAAATCGTTTCGTCAAAAAAATTATTCGTAAACAGAAACAAAATTTCGTATCAGGAAGAGTATGTCACGATAGTGATCTTTCGCTTGATATTATGAGTCAGAGTAGGTCATGGTCGCGGTATAATAATGCTAAATCAATAATAAAATGCTAAAATTTCTTAAATCGTCCAAATCGGTCCTAAAACGGGGCCATTACATGAAATGTATAACACGCATCGACTAGCTTGACCTGATTTTTCAGATGTTACGAAATCATGGTTATCGATATCCTGTCTGTCGTTTATCTTCGTCTGTGTGGGATGTATATCCGCAGAGATTCGCACGAGTGTGAATAATTCACACACGTTACTTGTTAGTGGAACAGTAGGGTGAGAGACTATACATTTTATCATTTACGCTCCTAATCTATTTTGTTAATTCTTTGCATTGATATGAGGCGATTATGGAACGCGTAAGATTGCGACGCATACAAGAGGAAACGAGTGGGCATATGAAATTGCTACGATATAACATATAAGGGACTTTTGTCAATACTTCAAACACGTTTTACCTTACATTAAAATGGTTTCAACAATAACGAATAGTTGTAGTTCTTCAATTAAGTTCTTTCCAATTGACATTGGTACGGTTTAATAGGTTTAAGAATATACAAAATGAATCGCAAACGTTTATGTCGCTATTTGAGTCACGTCGAATTTCTAGAACGGCCACAGAGACAGTGGCGCTATTTCGAACGTTATTACGCACTACGGATTCACGCGCATGGTAGTATCATGCGGAGAAGTATTTTTCATGCTGCCTGGCTGCTTTCAAGCATTGCTTCTTAACCTCCCATTTACTTGCTCTATTCGGATGGTTCTTTTTATCGGCAAAGGTAAGGACAGGGGAAATACGCAGCAGGTGCGTCGGCTCTTGCTTAGTTCTCGGTAAACAAGGACTTTTGAACAAACAGAAACAAATAAAACTGGGCTAACGACTATTTGCTATTTTTAAAATTTAACTTCTTTGTCATAGAATATATATTTTTATCATAATTTCTCATTAAGTATTAAGATTTATTTGGACCGACGATAGATTAAGCACTTACTGGCGACTCGTTGAGCATTTATTGTTAAAACAAGTAGTGTCCAAAAGTAGTGGACAAATTTGTGACCGAAATATTCAAACATTACTGTACGTTGACAAAGTTCAGTCTTCATCCAACAATCGTACTGTATATTCGTAGAACGTGATAAGTGTATCAAAACATATAACATTGCGTGACGAAGAAAGTGAATGAGACACATGAAGACCAACTGATTAGGGCACTAACAAGCGATGCAATGAAAAGATCGAATGTTTAGTCTGGGACTCTATATATGACTCTATATATATAATGCATACTATGTTTATGAATTATTAAGGTTCATTTTTTTGTATCATATAATGTATGCGTATAATCGATCACAAAATCATCTAATATTAGGTATTCAATATATCTCATGTGAAATTATGTATCGAATACAAAAGAGAACATAATTCGAAATTTATTTTTAACAATGATGATCTGATTTGAAAGCAAGCCAAAATCTACAGTAAACAATTATACTGTGAACATTAAATATGAAATATTCAAACAATTGACTACTTTTGTGATTGTACGTACATACAATAACTCCCTTATACGTACGTATAAGTATGCACTATATTTTCCCGTACACAAATTATCATTTCTCCCCAATTCATGCTGTAATACACTCATAAGCGAAATGCGTAACAGCACCTATTCTAAACGCACTCTAACTGTATATGCACATATACATATGCATGCGAACATATCGAACACATGTGCTCGGGATGTCGCGAGCACCGGCTGCCTCGACTGCATGATGCATCGGCATGCCTCGAAACCTGCAAGACAATTCAAGCCAGTCGAACCAGTTAAGCATGCTCGTTGTATCGAACACCCACGTAAATGCACTTCGCCTACGAGGCGAGGTATATTGTTTCCTTTCTTCGAAAATAGAAGCTGGGTACTTATATACGCATCCCCTCGACTCTTTGCGTGTTCCCTTCAATGCATCCCGTCGCCGTCTGCTTCGCTTGGTTTTAAATAAGAACGGGCACATCGAACGGGTAAGGCATAGCATGCAGGTGCAACGCGGCAATGCACAACAAACTGCAGGTACACGACCGTTCTCATACATAGACGCGTACACAAGCGCGTGCAGACGGTAGCTGCAATATCCGAGAGATGCATCCCACACACCGCGTTTGAACTTTCTCGTTTGCAGGGATATTGGGTAATATCGCGAATTTAATTCATATCTTGCCAAGAATCTCAGGTCTATTGGTTTCAATATTTTTTGATACTATTCGGAAGTTATAATAGATTATTTGAGAATTTGAAGGTTAGGTTAATTATGTTTATTGCCGACCATTCTGACAACCTCCATGTTACGTTTGAATTTTCTCATTTGAAGATATACTGAATAGTATTGCGAATTTTATTTATATCATGCCAAGAATCTCGCGTGGAAGTTTGAATAATTAATACAATCTCCAAGAATCTCGTTCTTTGGAAGTTTGAATAATTAATACAAATGCAATACTCGGAAGTTTGAAGGTTAAGTTACTTGTTCAACATCATTTATATCCTTTCTTTTATTCTTACATTCTTCATTTATATTCTTATGTTCTTTCAAAGTTCGAAACGAAATTAATACAAATAGGTTGTTTAGAGAAGATTAAGTCAATTGTTTGACGTTATTGAACATTCTAACAACCCACACGCCATGTTTGAACTTTCTCGTTCGCGAGCACATTGAGTAATATTGCGAATCTAATTCATGTATGTGGTAAGAGATCTCACATAGATCAGCTTAGATCTTTTTCTTACTAATATCATTCAACATGTCGTACAAAATTTGAAGGTTAAATTAATTGTTGCTGTTGATTCTTCTAACACGGTAGTGACGTTTATTTTTTAAATCAATAAATTACTGAATGGCTCGTAACGAAAACGCACGATAATTAATCGCGAGGGCAATTCAATTATATACAGGATATACAATAACGTCCTTGTTTTCCGGAAGAGTCTTGTAAAATCTAGTGCGTCACAAATGTCTATACAATGTCAAATTATGTTATACTTGTACGACCGATTAACTACTACGCATGTCGTTTATCGCTGTATCCTAGCGTGCTGATTAACTGTTCTATATTTCTGTTGCGAAACACGTTGTCATTCGGTTCTTAACCTATTTCGTGTCTTCCTTACCGAGAACCTACGTTTCTATAAAAGAAGAGCATCAATCAATTAGTTCACATATCTAAAAATTATATTATTAAAAACGATCTTTATTGAGGATAAACCTAACCTATATCTTTCTTTTTATCTAAAAATCAATATTTTTGTAAACGGATAATAACAAATGAATTAATTCACTTGTCTAAAAGTTATTTAATTATAGGTAACAATTATTATTGAAAATAAGCTAAATATGCTATTTAATATTTCCATACTTCCATTGTGATATATTTGCCTTCCAGTTCTTAATATTTTCATCCCTTTTACCTATAAAGTAATGTTTTTGTTAACTGATTCATCTATCTAACAATTATTTTAGCGTAAGAAACAATTGTCATTGCAAATATACCTAAATATACCAATCAACGAAGAGCTAGAAGAAAAAAAAGCGATGCTCTGCGTTTTATAGTGTGCGGGCATTAATTTTAGGACGCGTCAATTAGTTAAAAGCAACTAGTGGAGTGTGGGCAATATAAGTCTGGCAACAGCGCGCCACTTGAATGCTCATTGTAAGCACGTAGCTCGTGTGTGTCCGGAGCCGTGTGAGCGGCACACGGAGAGGCTAGCTTTTTACAGTGACACACGTGCTCCCCACTAACTTTATTTCTGACGACAGAGTCCACGATTCGAGGAGTCATCGGCACCAGAATACTTCCTTTTTCGCTAGCGGGGAGCCGAATTTACTGCGACTACGCACCCCGTTATCCCTGTCCTCTTACCCGGTTCACATTTAAACACGCATAACTGAGATTAGGCGGCAACTGTTTCTCCCCAGCGATGCAACCAAACCAGTTCGTTATATAGCTACGGCTATGATTTTCAATGGGATACGTAGTATGTATTCGCGCAGAGATTCTTCCACAGGATATTACGTAATAGCACAACGACCTCGACCGTTATAAACAATCGTTCGGAAAGCGATCAGTGAGTTTTCTTCTTTACCTATTGGGTATAGTTAACCTTGAATTTGAATGTTTGATCAGCAATAAGGGAATGTTAAGATAATCTAACTTTCTTTACAAAAAATTGTTTCTTTATCATTTTTTGTTATAACTCTATGATAATAGAAGACGAGAAAAGGAAAGGAAAGGAAGAGTGTTGCTTAGAATCATCATTTAGCAGGTCTATAATTTGGAGATTGAGTCAGAGGAAGCATAGGTGGGCTAAGATTTTCATAAAATTCTGATTTGGTACACATTCTTCTGATGACGAGAATAGAAGAGCTATCAAAATTATAGAGGCTTATATATAGCATCATACAAACTATATAACTATTCATTTGTTTGTTAAATGAATAAAATTAAATGATATTGTAAAAAGATACGTGTATTTAAAATTTATATGAAGGTTAAAGTAGATAAACATTATATATCGGGAGGTATTGAACTCCATGTTGATCTACATATATCTATGGCAGAAAGGAAAAGTAAAGTGAAACAGGTTTTTAGGAAAAGCGAAGTGACTCGCGTCCAGCGAAACGACATAAGTTATATCGAATTACGTGTATTGCCGTGCGCTATTATCACTACGAATTGCCTTCTGCGGTTGTAGACATGCAATGCTTGTCACGGTCAGTGTCCCATTTTTTTCTTCTATTCTGTATATTTTTTCCTTCCCCCGTTCTCCCTTCGTAACAGCAAACATATACGCATAATAGCTGGGTTCTATACAAATTTTCTGCTACCTACTCTATAACTACGTTAGATGATATACAACGCCACCACAAAATATTTTCGATTATTTGAAAACTAAAATGATGGCGATAAAGCGAACAGTTTATATAGATATTAATCAAACGTGCGAAAGTCGAGGTTCCGCTTACGTAATAAATCTCGTTTTGGACCGGCGAAAACTGCGATTTAACGTTTACTGGGAGCAATAAACACAAGACGCACGAAGAAAACCACGTGGTCACATGGGAGAAGATTGACGAGGCGCGCGCATCACAGGATGATCTCCTGGTACACAGAAACCAAACAAGATGTTTTTTGCTCGTTCATTTATGAATATTCAATCAGAGGTTGTTGGACGTACGATTACCGGTGTCGCTTTCGAAAGGTACAAATTAGTATCTATTTGTTCCCTTTCACTATCTCAACCGGTTCATCTATGTACGTGCACAATAATAAAAGCGAACGGAACACAACGGTACATTTTTAATAACCGGCGAAATACCGCCGACCGGTATGACATTTCAATCTGCACTTTTATAAGAGAAAGCACGCCCACGCGCGAATAACAGGTCCTATGATCTAGTAGACATTCGATACCAGCTCGGCCGCCGGTTTATAAGGCCATACATCACTCGGCATAAATTACCATATTAACTAACCGCGTACAGTTGTCCTAAATGGGTTGCTCAAGCGTCCCAATCTCGAATTGAGACGAATTAGAATTTTAAATCGATATCTCACAGGTGTCGCGCGTGCACCAATACGGGGGAGCTGCCGGATTGTACCGTACGAGGCGTGCCGATTGCGACAAATGCACTTCGATCCCGTGGTAAAAACATACGGTTTACTTTTTGATACCATGTTCATGACACATGTGGCTATTTCATACATCTACGTATTCACATTGTTTTATGGCATAATGATCTACGTGCGACCGACAATTACCAGATTTATGTCCCGAGTTAACATAGAAGAAATAAAATTACGAAATTTATTTTTCGTCAGTATGGATGTTTATGTAGTTATTGAAAATTTATAGAATGTAAATAATAAACAAAAATAATGTATAAAATATTTAATATGAAACGCTTGTTATGATACAAATTTCTGTTTATATTATATTCATTTAGTTATGTTTGAAAAAAATCTATGATGCTGTTAAAGATTTGTTGAACTGAACCGAATATAAGTACGGAGATCAATGGTGAAATCGGATATAAATAGATATAAATTTTCTAATTTGTAGAATGATATCGAGTGCCAGCAAGTTATTTATAGCATATTATTAATTTTACGATCACTTTTACCGGTACGCTACCACGAAAGACCAGCGACTGAAAATCCCAGCATGATTCACGTACGGATTCGCGTTACTCACGAGTATTAACGAGGATTTGATAATGATAGGCGTCGTGAACCGATATGCGGGAGGATCCGGCCAGAAGGCGAGAAAGAGACATATGGACGATGCACCAAGAACGCGGAACGGGCACTGTCCTGAAGCTGACGCTGCACGATACGGGGCGTTTCATCGTTTCCACGCAACCGTGCCGATGCCAATTACCGGAACAATGATCGACCGTGGCGCAATAGAATCGGTCGCACGGAGTCAATTTCATATTTCAAACAATGTTCCACTGAGTTGAACACCATTTTCAAAAATGATTATTAATACCAAAATCATCATCAACTACAACCTTCCATTAAAAGAATTCACTCTATTCTACACCTAGACTTATGAATGCATTTCAAAACTATACAACAGGTAGCTAGGAAACTTCGTATTTTAGCAAGACAGCAGTTCAAGTATTCCAATAATGTCAGAGGGGTGAACGTTCTGTTTCTGGTTGAACGCTGTCATCGTGCATGCGACACGATAAAACCGCACCACGCGAGATAGGAAGCATTTGACAAGCCACTCACGAAACTTACACTTGATCAGGATGACACCGTTATGCAGTTCCTCCATCTCGCGGAGGCGAGCGATCCACGTCGCGTTTCGTTCTCCAGGTTAAAAGCCACTGTTCGTTATTCGAATACCGAGCGTGGTTAGTCGTTCGTTTCGGTTTCGGCCAACGTGCTCGCCGATCGGAGCCGAAGAGACCAACATACGCGCACGCTCTTGGCGTTCAATCGACAGAGTTAAGGAACGACACTTTCCAAGCACAGGAAACACAATTCCGTAAAAATCACGGTGCACACGTGGTCACGCGGCCGGCCGCAGGCATAATTAATATCACAGCGTGTACCGATAAGAATGCGTTGTGTCCGACAAAGAAACGCCACCAAAGCGAGTAAACATGGCCGCGCGCGCGCGCTTCTCTAGCTCTCCGTGGCCCGCAGACCCGTCACGCACTGAGGGAGGTTGCATGGAAACGAAGGGCACGGAGGAGAAGAGAGACGGAGAAAGAGCGAGATAGAGTGATCGAGGCTGCGGCTGGTCGACTGAAAAAGAGATTTGCCGAGAGAGGGAGTAGAACAGAGGGTGCTGTAACTTGTGAACGAGAGAGAAAGTTAAAAACGGGCTTATGTGTGGAAACGAAATAGGAAAGACAGAGAGTAGCTTGTGGATGGACGAGGACGAAAAATATTGGACAGAGAAATAGAATAAAAGAGTGGGCCATTCTATACGTTCTCAACGGAAGAAGGGAGAAAAAAGAGAAACGAAGGTACGATCGACATAGAGTAAGAGAAACAGAGATAGTTATAGTGTTTGGAGAATTTATCAAAGCTGCCGCTATGCGGCGCCACCTCAAATGTAGGAATTTCGTTCACGAGAATTTATGCTGCTGGACAATCGGGGAAAACACGATTTTCTGGTCTAGGACATTGTTAAACAGAGAAAACGTGTAGCAGCTGGGCTTTGAGGGCTTTTGTTGCTGGGAAAATATGCTCGGTCCTATGCACTCAAAGACGAAAAGGCACTTTGATGAAAAATTATTGGAAAAGCTTTGCCGTGCGAAAGAAGCGAAACGCGTCGTATTTTAAGAGAAAAAGTTTTTATTTGCACTAGAAAATATTTGTCTGAAAGCTGTTATTATCGAATTGCTTATTTTTAAAGCACCGAACTTCTAATGCGATAATATATCATTGTACCTTCCGCTATATTTATTCATACTGACATTATCGAATTTATCGATTTCTACATATTTTCACAAAACTAAACACGTCAATCTCATGTTAAAAAGTTCGTTCAACTTATGCATGCAATTAGAAATTTTAGTTTTGTAAAAAGCATTGTATTATATTTTTGAAACGATGTATATAGTTTTAGTTTATAACTGAAAATTAATTTATACATAAGAATACCGATTAATGAGTAAATAAATGAAACAGCAAGGCAAACTGAATGGAGATATAAATTATTTGTAACTCGAAGATCAATGCAAGCAAGATGTTGACGTCGACACACAAGCAGTTCTTATGTAAGTGAAATATGATGCATTTCGGAAGTCCAGGGGTTTATTGCATACGCAAAATATGTTTATATATGCACAAATACGCTAAAAAGTAAAACAACTCTTTTTCCTTTAAAGGAAAAGAGAATACATATTCTTGAAAAAAATCAAATAAATTGAAAAATCGTATCGCACTACGCAACGACCGCAGGAAGTCATCTAATAAGAATATGAGTTTCTGGCGAGGTGAGAATATGCTACATGATGTTGTCAAGGGGTAAGTAGCCAAGACTAGAAGTTAATTGTATTTATGAAAATTTCCTTGACAAGATTATCCAATAATATATATCAGATAAATGCAAACTGTTTTAATTTCTAGTTAAAATTAATCTTTTTTGACGAAAATAAATAGAAGCTTTTTATTTTACTCGAATGCCGCTGAGAAAATTTGTATTATTCACAAAAAAAATCCCTATGAAAACACAAGAACCGTCAGATACATCTTGTTGACAAAAGCGCATCTCTGTCAAGGATCGAAGAAAGGATCGATATCGTTGGCTAAGAATGGTTTCTCGTCGATAACACAGTGAATCACGAGAGCAAAGCACACAGTTGGCCGAGCAAGAGGAAAAAGAGCTGTTGTGCAGCTCTAATGGGAGATGGCGACGCGGTTTGTTTTCCTTCCTTGGTTGGTGTACACTCAAAGAGCAGCCGGTTATGTGCCTTGTCCACGGACAAACTCGCGCATATTCTGTCTCAGAATCGCATACCCCACCAAAATCTATGTTTGCAGTTTCCACCACGGCGGTAGTGGCATGTGCTCCACGTACACTCCCCTCTTGCTCATTAGTAAAGACTGAAACCAGGTCTAGATTTTAGTACGCATCAGAATCTCCGACTATGAGAAGTTTTCACACGTCCAATCGTATTTTCTGTAGATTTGTATCGAACGGTCATCATGACGGAGGTTTCTCAGCACGCGAAATTTCGATGTGAGTTCTGGGTTCTACGATAAACACATTTGTGTACGGTGTCATTCAATAAAAACCACGTGTATACTCGATTCTTTCTTTCATATTTGGTTATGACGTCTTTTATCTATGACGATACCAATTGTGCCTTGAACGCGAAACGAATGACACACCGCTTTATCAAGGGGTTTCCGTCTTTATATTTTTATTCGTCCCGTGTATACATCAGCCACGAAGATCCGTTTTGCTATGTGAATGCATCGCAAGTGCGACACGCAATCGGATTTCTTCTGCGTCATCATCACTATGACGCTTCTTCTGCATTACTTCGAAACAACTTCCTACCTTTCTTAATGCTTCAAATCTTAATATTCAAATTACACATCGCTCAATTTATTACCACTTTCACTGTTACCTATTATTGTCTTTTATCTTGTTTTTGGCCAGATTTACAGTATATACCGCGTATCGTGGCGTTGCTTCATGACGCATTGACTGCGTCTACCAAAGATTTACGCGCGTTGCAACTGCGCGCGCAGCCAATTTTCTCATTTGCCCATCACCATCCTTCCCTATAACTCTCTATCTTCGTTTCGATTCTACATCTTTTTTCATTTCTAAGTAACTACTATGACAATGCGATTATCCCATAAACATAACATGATTTCACTGTCCATATAACTAAATTGTTCGTCTCGTTTTTATAATCACCCAATGGACTTATCTCGATGCACTCGAGCGATTCGAAGAAATGGAATGCGCGGTCGTGCGCGCCTATCCACGTGTTCCCGCACTATTAAATTGCGCACGTTCGAATTGTTATTCCTCCCATTATCTCGTTCTTCTACCATACCGTTTCTTTCTTATTTTTCTTTCCACCATGTCAACCGGTCTGCGTCTGCCCCATTCTTCGAGACACAACATTCCTCCGCCGATATAATAAGCATCTAATAGGAATCATTACCACGACCACAGTGATAATAATTGCGAGTCATGCAGGTAGTCACAGCGATTTTTCCCTCCCGTTTTGCGGATGTCCACAGGGACCGAGAACCTCACCTGCCGGTTTATTCAGCTCCGAAAGGAAAATGGAAAGCTATTTACCGGACGCAAATATTCAGCCCAAGCTGGATGGGAGTAAGTATAATACGGACCATATACCCTAACTCATTCTCTGGTATCTTTTTTTCTGTGCTCAAGAACTTTGCCAAGAAAATTTCGAATATTTCCTTTATTACGAAAATTTTGTAGTCTACTGTTTTCTTTATTTTCTTAAAGAAAATTTGGAATATTTTTTTTTATTAAAATTACTGGATTGGATTAAAATAACATTTACTATCTTTTTGAAGAAAATTTGAAATATTTATGTTTTATAGAAGTTGTTGTTAAAAATTAAATAAAATTCACTATAAAACATTTAAGCTAGACAATATCAATTAAATTTACTGCGCAATCTTAAGCAACCTCTTTTGTTAATATTTTATAAAATCACAAAATTATATATTTTACCCTAGTGTAAATATATTATCATACTTGCTTAGAGGAAATGGAATTTCTAATTGCTTTCAAATCACAATACAACGAATATATCACACTGATTATCACTTTTTTCATTGATAAATATTAGAAAATTTTTCTAAGAACTCGACGTACTAAAAACAAGCGCGAGGTTCGCAGAACACCGGCGGAATTAAAGGAACGTTGAAACGCGTCTTCTGCGCGCACATATAAAAATACCGACAAAAAGAGTCTCGTTTGCATCATTTATCAACCGCGACATTCCCGCGCCAGTCGACCTCGAGTGTAAAGATATGGGACGAATAATTTTTCACGAGTCGAAACTCAATCGCAGTTGTCATATTTTACCATTCATCGCATTTTTATTTATTTTCTTCGTTCTTTACCAAAATTTAAATGAAAACACTGAGACAATTACATTTTGAGAGAATTGATTGAAACTGTGAAATCGGGAAAGAGTGGCTTTGCCAGAAACAAATCGTATGTACTAAAATAGCACGGAATACAGAAATATCAAGACGCGAATCACTATTATTAACGACTATGACGAAAATTGGAGGAAAAATGTTGGTCGAATTTAATCGGTGTATTATAAATTGTCTGGGGGATTTGTTTGATGTTTAGTTTTCATTTAGTGTCAGGTAATATTGTGAAGAAATCTATGAAAATATTTTGATGTAGCGTCTTCAAAAATAATTTTTTATATATTTTTAAACAAAATAAATAAATAAAATTTTTTATCTCGATTCATTGTATCATATACATATATGTATAGTTAATGTTAGACGTACAGATTTACTCTATTTTAGAAAATATATCTTGCTCTATCGTGTTTTTTAATAAGTTAAATTATCAGTGAAATAAATACGTGTAACTAAAAAAATCAAAATGTAACATATAATTTTAAAACTTGCTGAAATACATTATTATTATCTAACAAGCTTAACCGACTTGTTTGATACAACTATTTACCTAAAACACTAAAATATATTAGATATATCGCATTATAATTAAAGGAAGCATTATACTAACACACTAAACGCAACGTGTGACAATAACGGAAACGGAAATTGACAGCAATACATGCACTCCATCCTACGTACCATCTTGGCCACTATATCACGCGTTCTTCTTGAACCGTTCCGTTATCAGTCAAAACGCGTACGCTTATTGATAAAAGCAAAACAATAGGCCGATTTTATTCCGTATTGTGAATAGTATCCTCACTGTTCGTTTCTCGGAACGCGAATCGCGAAAATACATAACAAAAAAAGCTGAGGCTGAACGCGTTTCATTGTCGTCCATTATCTAAAATCATCTCTTACTATATTTATCTTTTTTTACTTTCGTCAATTCTTTAGGTATATTTTGCAACAGATGAGAGAAGAATTTCCTACTATAATGGCTAACGTACATTACAAAGTGCTGAAGAAGAAATGGTCGAACCTGTTGCAGCAGTACAAAGTGAGACAAGACAGACACGCCTTTTATTGCCCTAACGATTAACCACGATCGCTCGTTGATCCCCGTGCATGAGTTAGTTTGCTTTACCCTCGTTTGTGTTCATTTCAGCGTGAAGCATAATAAACCCGTTTTCCTTACCGCGAGATAAGCGCCACGACGCGGAGAAACTACCAATCACGATGATACCGCGTTAAACCGTCGACAATTCGTAAATTCGACACGATACTTTTCTCATTTCTATTTTATTCAGTATCATCGTCGTTTACTTTAAATTGATGTCTCTGTCGTTGACACTAGATATCACCTGCAACTGTTTTTTTTTTAAATATGAGACGACGATTTTCACTCACAACGTGTGAAAATGAGAAGAACAAGTATTGTGTAATAGTGTTATAAGTATGTAAAACAGATTACAAAACTGGTTATATAAGCATGTTTCTAAACTTTGTGCAGAATTGTCGATTCGAGGTTTTTAAAAATAATGTCTTAGCATAGTAGTTACTTTCTAATTCTATCTCCAAATCTTCTTTCAGATTTCATGTTCTAAATTCTAAATTGCATTACAATTTACTTCAATACCTTATTTCTAAACTGATATTTCTTAGATGTCACTCGAATCAGTAATCCCAAGAATGCAACTGATCTTAAACAGCCTCTAACCTAACTCGAGCAAACACCAGTGCTTCGCATATCATCTAAAGGAAGTCTTTGTTAGCTAAAAACGATATTTTCACTTTATATAACCTATCGGTAGATTCCTTACGATCTAGAAACAAGAAAAGACACACGAATGTCCGTCTAGTCCTCGATTTTTGTTAAATATCATGTACCAGCAATTTGTTAAAGGAACTGAAGAATCCGGTTCACGGAGACAGAAACAATGTGGATGACGTTTCGTGGCCGTTTTACAATGCGATCGACGAGGTTCTTGGATACGATCGGGGATCTACGCCGATCGGCGATGAGTACATCGATCCCCACGAATTCCTTTGCGTCTCCGTGACACCGGAAGAGCCCACCTCGCCCGTGAACGCACTTCCTGCGCAATCTAATCCGGAAATCGACCGTCGAATCAACGATTCGTTTCCGGAACGGAGGTTAAGGGCGCTTAGTGCCAACTGCACGATTGAGATCCAGAAAGTACGATCTTCTGGTGTTAACAGGTACAGCAGTCATTGTGAAAAGTAGTTTCTTTTAGCAGGTGTCAAATTGTAACCTTAAAGTAGATATGTCGTTGGACATAATTGGATATTAATTGATAAGGTAAATAATATTTATAAACAAAAGTCGTCACGTAGCTTTAGTGAGATATATGTTAACTAAAATTATCAAGGTCACTTATTAAAATATGATAAGTATGTATATCTAACGAATCGAGTCGTGCAGAACAGATAAATAAGATAGATATTCACATATGAAGCATGTAAGAGTCTATTGTTAGAGACATTGTTTTACAATTTCATAATATAGTATTTCACAATACAGTACTGCATTCTTACTACTGATTATGATTTAGAAGCATATTTGATCAGTTTTCAAGGCAAATTGAGTTCTAAAAAAAGATGTCTACTGCTTTAAATACGAATGAGATAGGGATAATTGATACGAAATATTCAAGATCTAAACTGGTAGAGATAATTACGGCTAGCTACGTACATTATCTTAATTAATTATTACTAGGAAATTTTAATCGGTTTTCAGACAGATGAACAAAAATTTCGCAAAGAGGAAACGAACCACGCGGAACGTCGCGATCGCGATGCCACGGCTACCACGTGCCACAGAACTAACGATCGAGAAAGTGACGTCAGAGACGGACTGCACCAAGGATTTATCCAGACTACGTGGAAGGGACGCCGCGTCGACTCAAGAAGACAAAGAGAGGTTAGAGCGTAACGAGGATGAGGGGATGCCGAGAAAGTCACGAAAAAGCCGTATGGCAGCACCGTATTGTGATGATCGTGATTCACGGATCGATCGCCGTATCGAGCAGATCTTTGAATATATCAAACGACGAGACGAAGAGAACAGATCTATCATGATACGAGTGATGCACGCGGTGGAGAGCATCGCTAACAAGCTATGACACTGCTGTAGATATAGAAGGGGAGGGGATGAAACCGTATCTGACTACTTTCTAGAAATTATGCAATCGGTTGATTAATGATGCGATAATATTATATGGACGACGCTTATATGGACCACTCTTTACGTATTCCTTTTATTGAAGATAATGTATTAAGTATCTTTGAGATAAATGTATGAATGAAAATATGAAAATATTTTTGACTTGTTTTATATATGTTTAATTAATTGTAAGAGAGGTTAGGTGTGTAAATTATCGGATTTTTGAGAATAAACGTGGAGCAGTAATGAAAGAGATTTTCTTTCAGAAATATTACGGGGCTGTTACTGGTGGGCGTAAAGTTCAATCGCATAGTAAATTAGACTTAAGTTTATATACAAATTAAAATTTTAAGGTGGAATTCGAGTTTGTTAATAAACGATATTTTCAAAGATAATTTATCTTGAATTGAGTTCGTTCGGTTTCTTTAAAATTAATAAACCATATACAGATTTGAAAATTACGAATTAAAAAACAAATTGCACAGTTTTATAAAACAATTCTAATATAAGTAAATCAATTCTAAATTAATAAATAAAATTATTTAATCGCACACGTAAAGAATATTGTAATTGTAAAATATATGAATTACTTTTATCGTAACCATAATTCAATTCACTATATTAAAGTGGAAAAGAAAAAAGGAAAATTGGCAAACCACGAAAAAAAGGACGATATCGGTCGATCGTAGAGTGAATTCGAGAGAAGCACGGATGTATCAAGGGTTAGAGATCGATTACGATATGAATATTACACGCTGTCGAAACGAATACCTATAAAATATCGGGGATACAGCGGGCGAGCCTCGTCTGGCGCCTTTCTCTTCGTTCTTAACGCGTTTCGCCTTCTTTCGATGGCTTTTCGCATACCTTCCTTCCCGCCAAAAGGTTTCGTATCCCTTTCAGTAACACAACTGCTATTGCTATTGCAGAACGGATAGATTGTTGCACTTAAGGAAGCTTGTTTCTTTAACCAATAATAATCTCATATATTTTGTGTTCGAGCATAAAATTCGAGGTAAAATGTCTCCCATTCGCAATGAAACCTCGAATCTGATGTATCATCTCATTTTAATTATCCTAACTCCATCCCATTTTTTATAAACTTCAATTCATGATTTTATTTGATATTAAATGAAAGACGATAAAAAGTTAAATCTATTTTTTAATTGCCATACTATGTCTTCTTTGAACTCGATTAATGAATAATCTTCTATCCAGTTATATCACTCTTTTTAAAATAGCCTGTATATTGACAAAAAGAAAATCGATTGCTCGAAAACGAAATCTCAAATGAAGTAACTTTAGTGTTAGAAATAATTCTAATTTTTATTTAGTTTTGCCTCTGCAGATGTACTATTCTTTCTGAAACATTCTGTATATATAGACAAACGGAAGTCTATACTATACTAGATTAATGAATAATCTTCTACCCAGTTATATCACTCTTTTTAAAATAGCCTGTATATTGACAAAAAGAAAATCGATTGCTCGAAAACGAAATCTCAAATGAAGTAACTTTAGTTTTAGAAATAATTCTAATTTTTATTTAGTTTTGCCTCTGCAGATGTACTATTCTTTCTGAAACATTCTGTATATATAGACAAACGGAAGTCTATACTATACTCGATTAATGAATAATCTTCTACCCAGTTATATCACTCTTTTTAAAATAGCCTGTATATTGACAAAAAGAAAATCGATTGCTCGAAAACGAAATCTAAAATGAAGTAACTTTAGTTTTAAAAATAATTCTAATTTTTATTTAGTTTTGCCTCTGCAGATGTACTATTCTTTCTGAAACATTCTGTATATATAGACAAACGGAAGTCTATACTATACTCGATTAATGAATAATCTTCTACCCAGTTATATCACTCTTTTTAAAATAGCCTGTATATTGACAAAAAGAAAATCGATTGCTAGAAAACGAAATCTCAAATGAAGTAACTTTAGTTTTAGAAATAATTCTAATTTTTATTTAGTTTTGCCTCTGCAGATGTACTATTCTTTCTGAAACATTCTGTATATATAGACAAACGGAAGTCTATACTATACTCGATTAATGAATAATCTTCTACCCAGTTATATCACTCTTTTTAAAATAGCCTGTATATTGACAAAAGGAAAATCGATTGCTCGAAAACGAAATCTCAAATGAAGTAACTTTAGTTTTAGAAATAATTCTAATTTTTATTTAGTTTTGCCTCTGCAGATGTACTATTCTTTCTGAAACATTCTGTATATATAGACAAACGGAAGTCTATACTATACTCGATTAATGAATAATCTTCTACCCAGTTATATCACTCTTTTTAAAATAGCCTGTATATTGACAAAAAGAAAATCGATTGCTCGAAAACGAAATCTCAAATGAAGTAACTTTAGTGTTAGAAATAATTCTAATTTTTATTTAGTTTTGCCTCTGCAGATGTACTATTCTTTCTGAAACATTCTGTATATATAGACAAACGGAAGTCTATACTATACTCGATTAATGAATAATCTTCTACCCAGTTATATCACTCTTTTTAAAATAGCCTGTATATTGACAAAAAGAAAATCGATTGCTCGAAAACGAAATCTCAAATGAAGTAACTTTAGTTTTAGAAATAATTCTAATTTTTATTTAGTTTTGCCTCTGCAGATGTACTATTCTTTCTGAAACATTCTGTATATATAGACAAACGGAAGTCTATACTATACTCGATTAATGAATAATCTTCTACCCAGTTATATCACTCTTTTTAAAATAGCCTGTATATTGACAAAAGGAAAATCGATTGCTCGCAAACGAAATCTCAAATGAAGTAACTTTAGTGTTAGAAATAATTCTAATTTTTATTTAGTTTTGCCTCTGCAGATGTACTATTCTTTCTGAAACATTCTGTATATATAGACAAACGGAAGTCTATAATCAATTGCTCCAGAGAAAATTATTCGAATTACAGTCCTCCGACTAAAACGAATAGCGTACCTTTACTATTCTGGAGTTCGTCGACTTCACCTTGAAATTCCGAGAAAACTCGTAACATCCGGTGGTCATTACAAAGCTGGTATTGTTTCAAACGGGACAAGTGTCGTCGAGGTTCTGTCTAGAGATTAGGGTAGGCCTGAGCCGTTCGAGAAACTCCACGGGATCCCGGAAACCATATGGTCGAGTGCCTTGAGAGACTGCTCTTTTCTGAACATCTGCCCCGTATGCACACGATTCTTTGTTTACAATCTTTGTCGGCTATCGATGGAACCTTCTGTCGCATAATATACGATTCACTACCATGATTTTACGCTTATTTTAATAGGTGACAAAAAAGTCTGTAGACACTTAAAAATAACGTGGAAAAATTTTGGGAATGTTGTGAAATGAAATGCATAATATGAATAACGTAAGTACAAACAAACTAAAGATGCTATTATTATAGTTTCTAAAATATATGTTTCTGACATGTCTGGTAATAAATGTATCAGCAACTTCAACAGTGACACTCCCAGCTTAAGTCACGCAAAAATGACAGTAGATGTTACGAAACACCTAATTTCAACGTCTTTAATGCATATAACAATATTATTATTATTAATGCACATTATATTATCTAATACATATAAAAATTACCATCGTACCAACCATCAAAAAATCCCAATACTCTGCATAATATAAAATGCATATATAAAAAATAATGTTTTCTGACGTGTCTGGTAATAAATGTATCAGCAACTTCAACAGTGACACTCCCAGCTTAAGTCACGCAAAAATGACAGTAGATGTTACGAAACACCTAATTTCAACGTCTTTAATGCATATAATAATATTATTATTATTAATGCACATTATATTATCTAATACATATAAAAATTACCATCGTACCAACCATCAAAAAATCCCAATACTCTGCATAATATAAAATGCATATATAAAAAATAATGTTTTCTAACTTTCTGTATATACAACGCATCAATCCCTTTCGAAGAAATAAATAATATATGAGAGCAATGTCTGAGACAAATAGGAACACAGAATATTCAGTGCAGCAATACAATATGCAATATTTATAAATTATAATAACCTATTAATTGGTTCTTAATAGATTAATATTAATACAGTTTAGCAGAATAAATTGACGTTATAAACTCTCATTTAGAGAAAAAACATAGATTTGCATTTTTGCTGTCGAGTGTCAAATGCATCATGTAAAAATACATATAATCAAATCGAGAACCGTTCAGAAATCTGAGCGCAACGTCCGAGCGAAACCCTCGTCCAAACGAGATAAAAAGAGATGGAAATGGAGATGATGCAAAGCAGAGAAGAAAGATCATAGCGGGAAGAATGTGCGAGAAAGAAAGAGAGAAAAGAATGAGTTGGGCGTGCACGTGGTCTCGCATCTGCTTCTCCACCGAGTGACCCCGCGGCTGACCCGTTCCAAGTACCAATAATTAACTCGGTTCGTGCGCCAAATGCACACGAGCGCACACGGGGCCAAACGCTTGCGTCATAGCCCGGGAGAGGGCAGCGTTCCCATGAAAGAAAGGCCTGCGCATACTTGTGCAGTTATGCGCGACAAAGGGCCATGAAACGAACGCACAAAAGGTGCTCGATGGGCCTCCGAACACGGCCAGACGTGTTCGCCGAGGGAATCGATCAAGATTGCGGTTAGGTTTTGCGGTGTATTCCATTCGGCAATGTATGCCGTTCGAAATAATTAGCTCTGTTCGCCCTCGGAGAGAATTGCTTTATTACTCTTCCAGACATTTGTTATTTGGAGCAATTCTAATCTATTGGATCTGATTAATATGCTTTTACCAATTATTCTGTTATTTTAACTACTAGTATTAAAGATATATATTGCAAATTGAGATAGTAGAAGATCTGTGTTTGAGGTTAGTTATACCTATTATTTTATATATTGGCAACTAAATAATAATAATTTTTAAGATTTATTATACGCATAGTGGGTTACTAGTTCTACTAACTAGTCATGGATCAGGATCTTATGTGATAAAGTATGGAAAAAGATATATTTCTGAGAAATTCAGAACATCTCTCGCCTCCAGACTTACAACTCTCTCGCCTTAAGTACGAGTGAGATATAGATATCTGATATATTTGTTTATTTTATATTTATGTTTAACAACATTCATGGGCTGCAATACTAAATTTCTAATTTTAAAAATATAGTAGAGGTACGTAGATATGTGTTGAAGTTAAGTTTAACTGAAATCGTAGGTTGTAATAATTCTAAATATTTCACATTGGTCACATAGAAACGAACGTGCTGAAGTCCTTGCATACTTTTCGAAGCACTTGTACGAAGGAGCGGCACTTCTGGAGATTTCTCTCTCTGCACACCTCTATTTCTTGCTCACACTGGCTTCGTATTCGCAGCACGATAGTCGAGAGTCGCGCAACGAGAATTTTTAATACAGCCACAGCCGCGAGTATAATTAATTCCCAGCCATGAGCAGTTCGTGACCGAAGCTTGACCACAGCTTACACTTTCGTTACAGCAGAGATTTATTATAGTTGAGGTAACCAACGGAAAAAAGCTGAATCGAATGCGCTATGAATTATCGTTCGCTTTTTTCAAAACGTAATTTCGTTTAAAATGTTTATTCTTTACTTCCTATTAATTTTAAATTAATTCTTTACTTGCTTTCTGTATTCGATAACGCTAGCTTTGCGGGATAATCTGTATATACGTTATAATGAATATATTAACTCAGTAAATACACACTTGCTAATCATGTTTGCATGTACTAAGTGCAAAAAGTAAATGAATATACTTCCTAGGAATAGTAAGTATTTTTATACTCGGTCAATATTATTGCAAAAATCTCATATATGTAAATATATGTAGTGTAATATATTGAATAGTTGGTACATATATACATTTACTAAATTTTGTGCTTTGATTATAACACTATTTCATATATATATATATACTACTTTCATATATATATATATACTAATATAAGCAGATATATATAGAGGATACATGCAGCTTGTAATAACATTTCAGAATATTTTTATGATAGCGATTAAATAACGTAGAGTTCCCTATAACCTGAATCGCACAATATAAATGCGGGCTAGCAAATAGTACGAATGACTCACCAGTCTTGTTGCTATTGTTCCCGAAAGAATGCAGTTTCTTCCAGCCTTTCCAACCCTTTTTCCAGATCATAGCCGCTTTCGTTTTACGCTGTCCGCCCGCTAATTCCGGAGTGCTAGTCTTGCCCATTCCCCTCCTCAACGATCCCAGCCCCGACCTGAACAAACAACAATCAACGTTCTTAGATCCCTTTCTTCTTCCTTAGTTTTTTTCTTCTTTAGGTTCGTTGGTTTTAGGATTACTTAGAATTAGAATTGTACGAGGTGTGTACAAAGAGTTCGTGGACCCATTTTTTATTAATGGTGGCAATGTTTTTTATACACTTCTTGAGTGCAAGATAATAGAGAAACTTCTATTCTGTGTAGTTGATTCATGATCACTTCCTTTTCAATACAGGTAAAGTGCGTATAAAATATTATAAGATATACACTTTATTACATGTAATTGAATAAAATTTATTTACAATTCTCTAGGAGGAATTAGTTGCAAGTGAATATCAATAAAATGATCTACATAAAAATTTCTATGCATTAAATCCTTTCTCTACTCTAGAATACTTTGTAATATCCCAATGAACTACAGAGACAATTAAAAATACCTGAAACAGTTTATCTTCAACATGATTGTACAACACTTGAGTTCCCTCATAAATACATAAATGAATTCTTCAATAATCCATCTTTGAATCATATGAAATCCTAAAAAAGGATTCTAGCATGAATATAAATAAAAAGGAATAATAAAGAAGCAAGTCACAAAAAGAATGAAGTAAAATAAATTATAGAAAGTTTGTATACAGTGCTCCACAAAATTGTCCACCCACACCAGGTACATACACGTTATTACAATGTGTCTCTATCAACCTGTAACTTGCACTGGAGCTTCCACTGAAGCCGCTGTCCATGTCACAGCCAACAGGCGAAAGGAGGTCGTCGGTGGGACTGACCGAGGATAACAGTTCCTCTGTGGACGCCCCTCGTTGGTCCTGTGGCTCGTCCTCGTCGTTGTTATCGGCTACGGTAGGCATCAACATCGCCTCCACGCTCAAATTCAATTCCCCGAGTACTCGACGATGCCGTGACTGAACTCGTCGTACCTCTTCCGCCACTAGGGATCTTCTCGAACCATGCAACGCTCGGTGACATTGTCTGCTAATGAATTCGAGTTCTCCATTAGTATTTACATACGTTTCCCTCTTGCATATACAATGTGAAATCATATAAAGCGATTGTTTGGATGACCGATAATCGTTCAGCAATGATTCATAGTTATTAAAGTAATTGATATTAAGAGGATTCCTCAAAGTTCACGTGATATATTTCAATTATTGCAACTTTATTATGACTACATATATAAGATATAATTTAACTACTTTTATTTCTTATTTAATTATTAATATTAATAAATACAATATTAATTATTATGAATATTTTTAATTATATTCAGTATCGATACAAATTTTTAGAACCTTCAAATTTATCACTGTAAGACTTTCAAGAATTGTTTTTCCAAATTTTTCAAAACTTATCGATGCTTCCAGATATAGTAATGCTCGTTTAATTTCCAAGATATTTCACAAGAAAGATAATTAGATCTAGCAAAAATAAATTAGAAAGATATAATATTTTTTCGATTTATTCTATACCCATACACTGTCTATAGATTTATATTATATTAAGCTTCTAACATTAAGTATGAATAAATGAAACTTGACTTTATTTATATACTTATTTTTGAGAAACGAAAGGATATATGTATGTACAGAGCGAGGTCAGTATTCGACCATACGTTTCGGAGTGCACCATTATGACAAACGGTGTTAGACACTCGTAACCATAAACTCGGGGTTGTTTTCTTATTGTTTGCGACTTTAATCGTTAAGTCTGATGGCATCCGGTGCAGGGAATTCGTCGAATCGGGCCAAGTGGTCGAGCAGGAGGAGAAGCTCGTTGTCCACTTGAACCTCGCGTTCAACTCGCGCCAGTTGAAGTTCACTTTGCATCGAGGCGAATGAACGTGCGTATTCATCATCGTTTAGATTGAATGAAACGTAATTCTACCGCGACTATCATCATCGGCGTTCCTATCGACCGTACGAAGCTCGCGTGCTTCGGGTCTTTTTCCCTTGAAAGCTAACACCGTCTTCCTGCCATGGAATAATATCCATCGTCGTTAAAGTAGTAGATATTATAAATGGAAAAATCGATCGACTCCGCAGTGAATTCAATATTCAAGATTTAACTTAATTATTCGCCAGGAGTCTGGTTATTTATTTTGCTATTAAGCACCCTTTATTGTTGAGAATGTTTATTGGAAACTATTGGCCCTAAAGATTACTTAATCAATAAATTTTCTTGGAAAGTGGAAATTGGTCGATTTTGGTGAACTAAATTTTTAGTTTCTATCCTTGGTAAGATTCTAATATATATTGTTATATATGAAGTCTACAAATGCATAAGACTTACTTGTAAAATCATCTTTTAAAGAATCATTATATGAACTGTTCTCTAGGTAATGGAAACCCGCCCAAAGGATGTTATCCGATAAACCATCAGAAAAAAGTCGCTAAAGAAACCGGTTGACTTGAACGACGGGTAAGACCGTGCTCTTCCCATATTAACTTTCAATTAAATTCTCATAACATAACATAAATCCGATACTTATCTAACGCATGCCATTATTACGAATATTATGTCTTTTTTGTTTTCAATCGATCGCGTTCTCACGCGCTACTGTTACTCTCTGTTAATTTCAAGGTTATAGCAAATTCTTCCTTAAATTGCCAAAGAGAAACTCTAGCTTCATTTCCTCCATGCTGGTGCACGTTATATTTTGGCTCGAAAGGTATTATTTACGAATAATTAAGTTTTATGATGAATTTCTCACTTGATTTCCGATATCTCCTCGTAAATATTCTCCTCTGTCCCGTATCGTGTCATGTATGTGTGTCTCTTGAACGAATCTGCGCGCAATTGTTGCTGTTGTTGTGGCTGCACACGATTCAGGCCAACTTCCGCCGGATATGTGCCATGCAGCCGACTCGGTCCAGGTTCGAAGTAAGCATATGAATAATCCTGAAGGGGATGCTGATGAGCAGAACTCGCCATCGGTGACGCTACCGGTCCAGGATCCACCAATCCAGGGCAGGCCATCTGAAAGAACGGGAAACAATATTAGCTGTTATAGTAATCGTATGGAATAACGTAATTTTGTAGTGATAAATTGATGTTTAAAGAATGGAATTATATTTTTAATAATTTCCCAATTTATTAATTCTTAATAATTTAAACTCTGTAATTTCCTAATTCTTAATAATCTTAATTTTGTAACTTTTCAATTTTTAGCAATTTTATAAATTTATTTAATTTAAATTGTTAAAATTTCGTATATGTATGTAATTGGTTTAATTATCTATTCAATATAGAATCATTCTTGTATAATTGAATACTAGAAATCATCGAGCACGTGATCGCGTTATAGATTATTACGACTAATTTGTACATACGTATGCAATGGACGATGCCAAGTGGTATATTAAATTAAGTGATCATGGTTGGAATTTTAATAAAATGATGACTAATATCCTTCATATTATTAGTATTAAAACTCTTATATTAAACTGAGTATTAAACATAATTTCCTAAAATAATTAAAAATTCAAACAATTACAATTTCTAATTTCTGTAGCAAACAATAAGGTTATGTATCATCTTTGAGATTTGTAGTTGGTAAATGTATAATACTTAATGTATATTAATTACATCTAGATACTTTTTCAGAATTCCGATTCAAAGCAATGGCAAGACTGATTCTATATACAGGTTAGAATTATACACGCATTCGAATTTACCAATTTAGATCGCATTAGAATTGTGCGTACGACATAAACTGTATAAGGTTTAACATTGCACGCTGAAAATTATACCTGGCTGTGAGGCGGTGGATAAGGTGGAGGTGGTGGAAACTCCAGGTTGACTCTTCGCGGTGACGGGACACCTGACGCCATTCCTGGTCCCCCTAAAGACGAAGCCATGATGCATCGTTCTGATTATCGTTCAATTAATGCGCCTCTTTTTCATCGTTCTTTCACTTTTTCTGGAAAAACCATACCATCTACCATTATTACTCATTTTTATTCATTGCATCTTCAAAATATATTTGCTTTCTCTTCACATATTCGATTTGTAGCTCCTGGAAAAGTAACTTAACTCGTTCTGCGATTTAAAAAGTCTTATCTTATATATGACCACTAGAATTCATAATAAAAATCAAGAATAACCGAACCACTTGAGTGTTCTAAATTGGGAACTAAGTCTCGCTGACGCCATGCTGTTCTAACCTAAAATTCCTAGTTTCGTACAAACTTCATTTCGTGTGTGTCATTAAATCACAATACATTTAACGTAAGGAAGTATTAAATCTTAATCCCTAACTATTATAATATTTTTAAATCATACGTGACTTACAATAGTTTAGGTTACGTCAAGTTAAGCTGAGTCAATTTTAGAATCTAGGTTAAGTTACTTTACTTTATTTTACGTAACAAAATCCATCAATGATACTCATTACGTAAAACAGAAGATATAAATGAAATTCATATTAAATAACCTAGCTCAAACCTAACCTAAATTGTTAATTAATCGCTTAAGTTTCGTAACCTTATTAATACGTTGCATATAATAAGCACGTTCCCTAGTCGCCTTGTATCTTGGATCCTCGCTTTCATCGCGAATCGTCTTTTCACGTGTTTCACACGAACGCACGCTCGCGTGTCTGACGAAAGAAAACGCGACAGGGCATAATCGCAGGAAAAAGCAATGTCGATCGACGACACACTCGATCCCTTCAAAGAAATTCAGCGACGCGTGCAACATAATCCTGTATACGTGTATATACGTACGTGTTCTTTGAACTTCGTAAATGATCTACAGTCTACACGATTTTCACCGAGAAACGTATCATTATTCTCCTGTACTTGAATAACGTGCCGGACGCTCTTTACAAACAAGAGAATCGGGTCATTAAAATAATTTTGAAGACCCTCCTGAAATTTTTTCTATATCGTGTCTGTTGAAGCACGAAGAAGACAAGAAATAAAAGTTTCGACTTACATGAAAAATTAAAGATAAAAGTGGTTTCTGTAGAAAAGAAATTTTAACTTCGACTGGGCAACTTCGTTTCACAGATAAAAGTTGCAAAAGGCTTGTTCATCGAGGAAGCGAGAAATTGTAATACTCGAACTTACTTCTATGTGGATAAGGGAGGAAAGTTGTAAGAGTACTTTCTTTTCGCAAGAAATGGAATTTCCAAGAAGATATTTGGGTAAGTTAACTTTGTAAACGGAAGTTTTCCGCGCGACATCTAGGCGAGAGACGAAATTAAAGGAAGAAGCGAAGTCGTGTGTTAAACGCGCGATAAGATCGTGCCTGATGTCTCCTACTGGCAGCGAAAGAAAAAAGAAGACACAGGTGTGGGACGTGATGTGCCGTAAGAACTCGACGATTGAGATTCAAAACGCAGCATATAATTCGCTAACACCCTACACACGCAACGTCGTGTAATAATGTACGTCGGGTGTGAGATCCAGCTAACAAGATAAACGTGTGTTATTTGCGACGCTCGCGTACATGTTTCCCTGCGTATTACGATAATAATGATAGAAATTAGACGATTTATCATCGGCAATGATATACGATAATAACAATTACACGTTGTTGGAAAAAATGTACTCGCGAAGATTTTGACACCCGTTGGATCATGGAAACCATTTTGAAATTCAAGAATTTGTCTAAGTCTCCGTAAGATAGAACCGTTGAATTATTGGGTTGGTAACTAAGTGATTGCGGATTTGGTCAATACCATTTAATGACAAAATCCACAATCACTTAGTTGTCAATCCAATATATCGAAATTAAAAAATTTGTCTACCAATAAATCTCTGTAACGCGAGAGTTTATACTGAAAATCTAAGAATTTCTCATGAAATTACCAAACGTTGCTTTTAAACTAATAAGAAAACAGTGGAAATCTATATTCAATACATCATGTGTATATATATGAATGACGTTTATCGATAGAAAATAATAAATCTTGTCTAATGAAATAATTATTTTAAATGAAACACCTACAACCGTATTAATATTATTTCTACGGAAAGGAAATTAATACGGTTGTAGATGTTTCATTTAAATGTTTTATTTAATTAAAATTCGAACTACGTAGAATGTGTAAAGGAATGTAGCTGCCAGAACGAAGAAAATAGGGGCACACTGGTCTTGCATGATAAACGATTGGTGTCTATCTTCACCTGCCCACTTGACGTTAATGCAGTCAATTACCAGGCAAAGTGATTTGGCTGAAGTCATAATTCTTTTTTGATCAAGTACGTCAATCGAAATTATTGACACTAAAATGGCGGTAACGCGTACGTACAGAATAAGGAACCACGAGATAGGTTATGTTACAATTCGTACAAAAATTATTCAATTGTAACGCTATTGTTTATTATCATATTCTAATCGTTTATTTCATAAGGAATTAAATATGTGATATTAAAAAATAAAAGATTTTCAAAACGCGGAATTGACGAATTTGATTTCTAAGTGGTAGATAAATCGTGCTTCTTCCCACGTTTTTTTGTTTCGTCGATGGACGCGAACGCACTGATGTCGCGCATACATATTACGATCGTTGCCATAGCAACGTGATCTATTGGAAATTTTATAAATTTCAATATATTCAATAAAGAATAGCTTTAATAGAAAATTGTTTGTAAATGTTAAGAATCGAATGTTGTAATTTAGATATAATAATATAAGTAACAATTATAAAGAATTGAGTATGTAAGAGAGATAATGTTTCAATTATTAACCAACATAATACGTCGGTTACGATCTCTAACATAATACTCAAATAATTCTTAAGTTAACTTTGTAGGATCAAATTTAATGATGAAAAAATCAAATTATACGAAAATATTATTTCCTCAAATATTTCCTTCCACAACAGTAATAACTATATATAACAGACTAATTTCATAAAGGAATTCGCCGCATCCGCCTTAGGTTGCCCAAGTTGACGAACCATTTGCCTTAATTACGTAGTCCATACAATTGCCTCGAGACTTATGACGGCTTTAAACGTCTCTTCAGACTGTTTACGATAAACTGCGATTTCATTTGAATTTATTCTGTCGATAAAGATAGAATTCTATCTAGTAAATATTTATGATAACGTCTACATGATTTGTATGATGTCAAATATTGAATATCAACTATCAACATTTTCATTCAATATTCCGCATTCTCCGTTATACGTAGTCAGTTTACTCGCATTGTTTACCTAAGCGAATCGAAGGAAGATGATAAATAAAATATTTAAATAAAGTTCTTTACACAATTATATCATCGTCAACGTTTAGATATAATTATATAGGACACATGGAATATATTAAATATTCTAATTCTATAGAATTTATTCTAGTAGTTAATTTCAATGTAACAAAAAGTAATTTTAAAAGAATTTTACAAAAACGACTGATACATTTGTATATAATCTAGTAATACGTATACTACAAACACATCCTATATATTTTCAATTTTATCGTCATTGTCGTGTCAATATCACCGAGGTCGCTTCCTAAGGCATACATCACTCAACGCGATCAAACGCACAAGGTTCTCCGTACTGAAATATCATTTCCGTTATATCGTGTCTCGACCATGAATATACGCATACTTTCAGCGGTCGTCGGTATTTTTGGACAGCATCCAACAACTACCAAGGCGATGCGGGAAGAAGGACCCATCGATGACGTCGATTTCCCTGATTTTAACTAACTATTAAATACATACTTTGCGATCGCCACTAACGACATCCACGCAGTGGCGTTTGAAGGAAACACGTTTCTAAAATCCCTCTGTCGGAAAGCTTCTTTACGTGTCACGCCGGCTTTTCGTCCGGGGTTCTATTTCGTTTCATCCCGAATTAAGCTGAAAGAGGGGCTTCTCAAAGTCAAAGCGTGTCCAATTTGGTTGAACCTGACTCTCGGACATGTGTCCGCGCTCAATTATTCGCTTCTATACTAGTAGATTATTCCCTTGAATTATTTGAAAAAACAGAGAAAAAAGATTTAGCGGAACCACTTCTATTGGGATAAAAGTTTCGTGTTTGATTAAATGAATTGTCGATTCAATCCACTTATCTAAATTCCTATTATATGGTACAAATCATAGGTAGGAGATAGAAGGGATTAATTAATTATTATATATACGGTCCATTCAGGTGCTACATTGTATAAATGTATAAATTGAAAAGAAAATAGATGAATTAAAAAAAGATTTAATATAACGTTGGACGTTTTTAAATTGGACGCTAATCACATACCTTGAACTTTCTTGCGTAATTGAGCTAATATTACTGATGAAATTATATAAGTTATAAATTACTACTATTAATAAAATATCCTTACGTAACTCTAACGAGTTTAATAATGAAACGAATGAAATTTTTCAAATTAACTTTAGAGCTAATAATTCTGCCTTTGTCCAGTTGTAATGAGTTTAATAATAATAAGAATGATATTATTCGAGCCAATTTTATATGTTATAGGTTACTATGATTTTGACTTTATCGATATTGATTATAGTACTTGATGAAAATTTATAAAATCGTAAAAGAAAAATTCATAATCTATGGTTTACTTGTCAATTCGCTACTATTATTATTTGATGAATTATTGTGCAAGAGGACTGACGTAATAAAATTGAGAAGTTTATGAAAAGTGTCCACTATATGAATTCCAGTTCCGTGAACTGTTTGTCCTACCATAAGTTCAAATAAATAGAATTCTACAATAATAACAACAAGGATTTTCGTTTTTAGCGTGACCGTGTGTCGATATCTCTAAGAACGATAACTATCTTCATAGACCCGTAACGTTTCTCACGATCTATCACACGAAGTAATGGTATTTCGAAATGGGAACATGATACCGATTGGTTCAAAGATTATGAATCAAAGCCGATACACCGCGACGCACAGTCTGCGAACAGACGCACACGTTCGATCAGGATTGAGAAACTTGTTCGAAAGAAACATTACCGATTTGACAAGTAATTTGGCAATTTAATAGGATTAAAGAAAAACTCGCTGAAAGTTAACTTCTTTTCGTAAGAGAATTAATTGAAACGATCAGATCGGTTAATACGTGATGATACCGCGCACATCGAAGCAACGTGTTACGAAAAAGCATGGAGACTATGCCGAAACTCTATTTTGTTTATTCGGATGCATCGGAAGACATGGCGATTCGAATAACTGGATAGATCTTATAATAAATTTTCTAGCTGTCGCCCCCTTCATTTTTTTTTTTAAACTCTGTTATTACATTACTTCAGGGAACCTCCATTTGTTTTTATTAATTTCGATAGTAGGAGCTAAGGTTCAAAAAGTTGAAGTTGAGCACACTGTGAATTTTATCTATTCTATGAATCGTCTGGGTATCACAGATTTCAATTGTTCCTTGTGTTCAACGTACACGTAAATTGTTCTGACCTCCATTTGTTTTTATTAATTTCGATAGTAGGAGCTAAGGTTCAAAAAGTTGAAGTTGAGCACACTGTGAATTTTATCTATTCTATGAATCGTCTGGGTATCACAGATTTCAATTGTTCCTTGTATTCAACGTACACGTAAATTGTTCTGAACATAAACAAATAATTATATATGTATCAAGAGTTTTAAGATTTGTGGAGCGTTATAAAATTTTAAGGAATAAAATCGCGTTGAAAGTAATTCAAGCTTCAGAAATATTTGAACACTTGTCACAGAAAACATTTATGTACAATGATAACTATGTCTCCTCACACTACTAGTATGTTGTATAACATATAACGCATTCATAAAAAGTTTCTATAAGTATTTAAATAATTTCGTAAGCTACCGTATATATTAGAAGCGACTCAATGTGTTTCATTAATACTAAACATAAACTTATTAAAATAAACGAAATGCTACTGTTACTCGAAAAGAAGATATATACACAAAATAACAACATTGGCACACTTACCTTGCGGAAAAGTGATGTACGCTGAAAAGGCGATCCTCTGGTTAAGTTATTATTGACCGTTGTGAATCCATTTGAAATCCGGAAAAAAGGGGTCGAGCGACCGTATCACAGGAGTAAACACACTCGCGGGGCAAAGATCGGGCCACACACAGTCAGAAAACACAGGGAGAACCATTCGTTCGCGCCTCGTGCTTAGATAGTTTTGCGTTCGCTCATTGTTGAATGTGGCCAAGCACGCCCCCTTGAGAGACCGGTCGACCGAGGAATGGAGTAGAGAAAGGAGCGACAAGGAGCGAGAGGTAGACGGAGATAGTGAGAAAAACAGAAAGAGAGGATCGCAAAGAGAAGATAGGGACAGGAGGATGGTCGAAGGGAATGCAAGATGAAAGGGAGCGAGAGAGTACGAGGCGGCGACACCAAACCAAAGAAAGTGCGTCGACTGCACGGATTTCTTAAACCATGAACACTTAAATACACTCGATTCATTTATTCGAACGAATCGATAATCACTCGTCGATTGTACAAACTTAAGGTTTCAGATGAGCCAAAGGACACACAGCCACATCGGTGTGACAATCGGTGGACGATTACTGCGATTACGATCCCATGAGGCGCGTTTTACAATTAGTTTTCCAGGGACGAAGATCAACGAATGATACCGATTCCATACGAAATTCGTTTCTTCTGTCGGTAAACACTGCTCATGGAAAGATATATGTACTTATGTACACTCACATGCCGGGTGATTCGTTCTGTGCGTTTCCTTGGCTACCGTGATCCAGTATCGATCGACGGTTCTCACGCGCGCTTTAAAAACACCCTCGTTATGATCACGGTGATGTATATAATCTAGATGTACTTTATGTTTTATTTTCATATAGAACTTCTGACGAAACACAGTAGTAAACACACGCGTTAACAAACTTTCACAATGTGAACGTTTCACGAATCTCTCCAGGCCAACACACAAAGCGTTCCTCCTTGGTCGCGGCCCGGCCTCTACTGAGAAACAAGTACGCCAGGGGGCAGTCACGAGCAAGCGGTTCTCGAATCGCTGGGAGCCTGAAAACCGTCTTCAGAAATCCCCGGTGCATGTACGGTTTCGTGGATGTACGAGACCCGAACGAGCAAGCAGACCAAGTACAATCCACCCGCTCGCCTCGCTACTCGGACCCGAGACGACGACGACGTTCCATTGTTTCGTTGTCTCCTGGCTCGGGAGCGTGGCACACAGACAGATACGGCTGCGGTAGCGCACGTGCACGCCCGCTCAATACACGCTAATCTCTGCACACGTACGAGCAGGTTAGGGACACATACACACGGGCGCACACTCGCAGCTATAAACCGACTATATACCGACCGACCAGTCACGCACGATCTCTCGTTCGTGTATGAATGCCGTAGTCCGGTTACCACCGGACCCGAACCCATCACGAACACATGCCTAACTTATACCTGCATGTATATGCTCTCGCACACAAGCTGTTCGTTCGCTCACGAACGAAAAACCTATCACAGGTCTTTGAAGTACCGATGAAAATTTATTGTACGCCCTTCTTGCCACTTGCTCTTTTCTCCTCGACTTTGCAGTCATTTCGGCCAATTTCACGTCCATGGAAGGGTATTTACTGCTAGCAGTTTAACACCGGGGACTCCAACGAAGGGAGGACAGAAGAGGGAAGTAGAATGCGAAGAGAAATGGTTGGACGGGTGTGAGAGAGACGAATATATAAAGGGAACTTAAGTGGGTGGGAGCTAAGAGCTAGGTGGAATACGATGGAAGGGGAAGATGATGTCGAGCAACCGAACTTGACCCTCCGTGGATCTGCATTTTCGTTGGTTTGCTTAGCCGACAGAGGATCTTGAGTTTTTAATCGCCTGGAAAAATTATCGTTCGCTCGACTGGAAAAAGAACGTATACAAGCATGAGATTTATTATCGTAATTTTAAAAATGTCATTTCTTTGAAATTATGAAGATTGCTGGTTATGTCAGATATTATATTTATTGTTGAATCACTTTTTGTCTTAACTTTGTAACTTGAAATATACGCACGTATATGTATGCTAATTAAGATCTTTTCATACTTTTATGATAAAAAATTAGGTATTTTACTTACAAAACTTTGTAACAGAGTATAAGTAAGAATACGATTACAAAAATAGTACGTATGGCATACTTTGATCAATTTAAACAAATTGCGCAAAATAAAACGGATATTTGAAATTCCTTTCTTGATGTGTTAATGCCAACGCAACGTCTATCTATGTATTTTCTTTGTGTTCTAGCGAAAGGAATGCCGTGCCAGCGCTCCGTTATGAGCTTCTAGATATGTACATTGAATACGCATCAAGGAATTTGTTCTTGCTAGAACCGTGAACTACATAATGCTTTTTACCTACAGCCTATATTGAATGATTTATCGGAACCAGTCAACTATGCAACCTTCTACAAAATGATAACAGTAAAACTGAACTGCTAATCTGCATGTTAACCAGAAAATGAGAAAGGTAGATTTTTAATTAAATTAATTGTACAGAATCATTTATGTTACATTTCCTGTAGTTAAATATGTTCTCCTTTAGAAAAATTTTGTAATATGGTGCGTAAAAATCGCACGCATATCTGTATATTTCAATTTGACTCTTCTTAAATACGCGTTTCGAGTATGCGATTTTTATTTATATTCATTTGGAAAATAATAATTTTTTAATTATACACATTTTAAAAATGCATAAATGAATTTGCCAATCGACTATACCAATCAGTTATTTTAATATAATTATTTATATTTTCATATAAAATTTTCGTAAATTTGTTTAGATTCCGCTAAAAATAAAAGAATAATAATCTTCTGACTACGTGTCCAAGATCACGTGCGAGAAGAAACCATAATATAATGCTTGACAAATGAGCACGAAAGAAGTTTTGATAAACGTAACCTGAAGCGGATCTGATAACGACTCATCGCATTTAGGAAGCTAATAGCGAACCTAGCGCGACAACAAAAAGCGTTTAAACACGCATTCATTTTTTCCATTAGCACGTTTTACCATTCCATATTCTGAGTCAGTGCTGTCCACGAGTTGCCCTATAGTTTACGGGACTTCCCCCATTTTTTATACTTTATATTCCTTACTTAGATACTAGAACTCGATACTGTATTGCACAAACATACTGTTTACCTGTGTTCTTTATGAAATTCAAGTCTAAAGAAGAGAAGGAAAGTAGATAAGGAACATAAAAGGTAAATAAAGGGAGGAAGGAAAAGGGGAAAGGAAGTGGAGAAAGGAGAAAGAGAAGGAAAACTTAGGAAAGAAAAATGAGAAACGAGATCGCTACTGTAAAGGTAGCGATTGATCTGTCGTTAAAAGTATACATAACATGAAATCCTTGTATAAATATTTTTAATGCAAAGTTTATTTACTTTATTTATTGGTCTTTACGGATTCATGTTACGATATCTTATACAAAAATACATATGTATTATATAAAAAATATTTTGCATTTAACCTACATAACCTAATCCACCCTAACTATCTAATAGGTGAGGTTAGTGTCCCTCTCTAATAGGATAGGTGCTAATTTAGTTTAGAAATAGCACTTTATCGCGCATTTTTTTACAATTGTTGCAATCGTATACTTTGTTCGAAAATATATATTAGTTATCTTTTTCCGCTTATTAATTATATAATGACATGTTTGACAACAAGGTTATACATATTAATAATGTTAAGAACATTCGTTTGCACTTGTAATTGTTATGAATAGATAAAACGAATATTAGTACTTGTCATTGTAAAGTGTGGTAAAATGTACTAACAGTAAGGTGCTGTGTGATAACTTTACAAGCGAATAAGCATAAGCATTGAGTGAACTGAAAGCAGGTGCGAAAGCCGGTGATAGTTATGAATGAAGTCTCTCTTTGTTTAGTTATCTTTTGAAGATGTGCTGTCTTATCTGCGATCCTACTTTCTGTAATTATGGTTATCATAAATACATAGGTCCAATGTTTTTTACAAATAATGTTCAAATAAATGTTTACCAAATTCATGTTTCTTATTTTTAATTATTAAATTTTCTATTGTATTTGTTACGTCGCGCGAGATGGTCCGTTGAAAATATGTACATATTATATAACTGTAGACTACAGTTGTATTACAAAGCAAACACCCCTATTATCCCGCAAGAAATAATCGACCTGCTCGTGATGTCGATTATTATAATCGTAACGAGAATTTATGACTCCCGTTGACGCGCTTCAACGCGATCGCGTTTCCCCGCGACTGGACGGAAAAACAGTATTATTACTGTAAAAATGGGCATTAATATATATATGTATATCTTTATTTCCGCCTGTCTTCCGGCTTTACGGTGACTTCCAGTTACATATACAAAATAAGTCAGAATAATAAACATGAAACTTACACATAAAGAAAGACATATATAATAGTAAAATAGAAAAATAGACAGAAACTTGCTTATAAACAAAAACACATACATAATAAAAATCAAAACAATAATCATAACTTAACCTAACCTCTATTATTAGCTATACATACAATTACTTAGATCTATCCTTATAATCCAAATTAATATGAAGCTGTACATAAATCTACATATAGATCTATATATAGAATCTATATTTTATATTAAAATACTTTGCACATTACATTAATTACATTTACATTAATACTTTGCACTAATTAAATACGACCACGATATTTATAAAATAACAGCATTAATCTTTCCAATTTATCATTGACAAAAATTTGATTAGATTTAAAATAAAATTTATAGTTTAACTAATTCATAAAAGCAAATCGATAACTATATGTTAAGTCCGCAGTTGTCTTACTTACGCAAATTATGATCGGATTGAAGAGGTTATCAAGCAGCGGTAGCGCATCCAACTATTTTCATCATTCAATGAAGAGATTTCTTTGTGCTGCAAGTTCTCTGGATAAATTGATAAACGTCGAAATACATTATTCGATATGTAATATATACCCTTATTAAGTATTTGATTGTAAATTAATAACTTCTCATACATATATACTATATGTTCCAAATGTCAAATATCCTTATCAATGTGATTCCACGTCGAATAAACATGTTATACATTATCGATTTGTTTATAACGAACATAATCTAAAATTATACCAGTTTATCGAAGTTTATCACGTATTCGACGATTTCATAAGTCTGCCACAACTATGGTAAGATAAAATACCTAACCGAGGGAAAGATTTCATTAGGTTATACGCTTTGGTCGCGTCAACAGCACTGGTTTAAAATAATTGTCAACACAAAATCGTGCACTGATAAGAGTTCCGACAGGCACGCAACGTGCAAGTTGAAGTTGTAAGTGACAGCGTATTCGTAATAAACATAAGTATCACGCCATATTATGATGCAATAACAAACAAAAAAGAATGGAAATAATATACATATAATTTAGAACCGGAACTATAGCGTATTTTATGCATATTTAATAATATATATAATGAAATGAAATTTTACCATTATTTTTAAATAAAATTTGTACTGTATTAAATTCGATATATAAAAATATTCGATATTATAACAACCGGAAGTAGCATCTCTTAATACATTATCACTGATATCAAGATTAAATTATCATTTTGGTAGCTTATAGAAAGAAAGGTGGCGTAAAAAAGACGAGTTATTTATATGTCATCTTTTATTTTATAAAAAATTTTTAGTTTCTTTTAGAAAATTTAAAAAAGGAAATCGAAATGCAACGCGAATGGAATCAATTGGCTGTTCGCAAGTACCCACCAAAGATACTTCAAACCAAACTACAGTTACCGATAAAAACTCTAACGAGCCCCGGGCCGACTAATTGTTCGAAGCGAGTTCTTCAATCTCTTCAGAATCAAATTATAGGCCACCTTAATCCGGAAATTTGTCAGGTAATCATTTTTTTTTTTTTTTTTGTTTAGGTGCAAAATAGAGGTAGACTGATCATTATCGGTAACAAAATATGTTTTGTTAATTTCTAGTTGATGGATGAGATTAAGGAGGGTCTGCAATACGTATTTCAAACTAATAATAGACTCACTTTGGCGTTAAGTGTGTCAGGCCATGGCGGTATGGAGGCGTGCTTAACAAATTTACTTGAACCTGGAGAAACTGTGCTCATTGTCCAGCATGGAATTTGGGGTAAAAGAGCGGCTAACATGGCTACTCGAATTGGTGCAAATGTAGGTAATACAGTTTCGAAAGGACCAACATAAAAATTAAAAAATTCACCATTGTTTAAATTTAAATAGCGTATGAATTGTAAAATATAGGTAAAACTGATAGAAAAAGAACACACTGCTGCTGTTACGTTGAAACAATTGGAAACAGCTTTGCAAATGTACAGTCCAGTCGCGGTATTCATGGTACAAGCTGAATCTTCCACTGGTTTAAAACAACCATTAGAAGGGTTTGGCGATCTTGTTCACAGGTAATTTTGCTATTTGAGACATTTTTTATATTTGCCATTAGTTTAAGTTGCAGTTTATGGAATGCTATCAGAAGGGAATATAATTAGAAACGTGTTTGTAAAATTGATAGAATAAAATTCTTCCAGATACGATGCTCTTCTTATCGTTGATACTGTTGCATCACTGTGCGGAGAACCGTTTTTTATGGATTCTTGGGGCATCGATGCAGTTTACTCAGCCAGTCAAAAAGTTCTCGGCGCCCCTCCAGGTTTGGCACCTATTTCGTTTAGTGCACGAGCTGAGTACGTATCGCAGTTTTCTTTTATAACACTCAAACCGCAACTCTCACATAGGAAACACACACGAATATGGTCTAAGAATTGGGACTTTTAATGATCTCCTATGAATATCAATCCAATCCGTGATGTCATCACGGTGACTCGCGCTTTCACGTAACCCATTCGATCTTTCTGTGATTCATAACCACAGATGGCTGCAGTGAATTCTTATTCAATGATAGTCTGACGCCTTTTGAATTAAATAGGACATCGGTATTGTCTGTCAAGGCTCATCCATTAAGAAGAAACCCACTTCTATAATAAAAAGTTACTTCTGTCCATTTACTAATTTTTTCACTCCTTTTTCTAAATCTGTCAACGAGGTTATGTTCGCCTCGATTATTAACGCATAAACTCGTTGCGCACAATTGCTCTCATCTTAGTATCAATTTTCTATTATTATTACTAATTTTCGGCCATTATTTTTAATTGCTTGCTATTAATTTTCCACACACTCGACTATTACGAGGCGGCAAATGTTTCCGGCAATTTCATGACTTACACTTTTCCTTTGTTGCAATAGGAAGAAATTGTTTCAAAGGAAGACCAAGCCTATGTCCTATTACTTGGATATGACCCTTCTTGGAAATTATTGGAAGTGTTTTGGGAACGAGAATCGCTTGTATCATCACACCATAAGCGCTACGCTTATTTATGGTCTTCGCGAAGCGTTGGCGGAAATCGCTGAGGAGGGCCTGCAAGCATCTTGGATCAGACACGCTGGCGCAGCTGCCAGATTAAGGAAGGGTCTTGAATTACGGGGTCTTCGATCTTATGTGAAAATTCCACAGTATCAATTATCTACGGTTATCTTGATAGAACTGCCACCTGGCGTCGATGATAGAATCATTGTACAACGTTGCATGCAAAAGTAAGTACCTTTTACAAATTCTAATCAACTTATTGTAATTTTTTCATAGATTGTAAAATTGAAATACTTACCATGTAATTGAGTATTTTGTATATTGAGTATATTGTAGTTGTAAAATAAAAATTTGAGTCATTTAAGATAATTATGGTTTCTATAGGTACAAAGTGGAAATCAGCAGAGGTTTAGAATCGACTGAAGGAAAAATTTTGCGAATTGGATTGTTAGGGATTAACGCTACGCCCAAAAAGGTCGACCTTATTTTGCGTGCTCTAGATGATGCTTTGAGATACGTGTCACTATCGAAGCTATAGAACCAATAAAGAAAAGTTACTATTACGTCTCCTTGGATTGTGAATTCGAGGTATCCACCATGTTCGATTATTGCGTATAATAACTACTGGTGTATTATACGTCTTAAATCTCTATTATATTCTCTGTATCAAACATAACGCAAGTTTTAACTAACTTATTAAACTTACTTAATTACTTGCAATTTTTTTTTTGATATTATACTGGAAATTATTTTTAATGTAATAAGGATTTATTAAAAATGCACAGACAAAGCTAAGACGGACATATTGTTCTGAATATTACTATCTATATCATACGATGCTTTGCAACTCTCATTTTCACCGCTGTTTGACTGGTTCAAGCACAATAGGCGCCTTACTAACACTAATGTTAAATGCATGTAATCTGTAACGTTATGTCTTTCAATTAATAACACAGATGCACAAACAAGACTCAATCAAATGTATTTGTTTATTAATGGAAATACTGAAATCGGCATACAATTACCTCTAATATAATTATTTACTTATGTTCAGTTATACGTTTTATTGCATTAATTAGCAATATCAACAATTGGTTACACGCGTCTCTCTCATTCTCACATTTGCTTTCGTTCTCTCTCTGACTTGTTTTCGTCGAATAATAATACACGTACATATATAATCATGTACCTGTAATGCAATTACAACAAGCTAGTCGAAATAACAAATGATTCTAGCGGATTAACGCTTAATTACGATTTAATTGACAATCGTTTTGCCATAGTACAAAATATACAAGGTTAACGATTCGTATTAACAAATGAACAATTCCAACTGATCGTGTACCACATTTAAATTGAACTTTCAAAAAATAGATTTTTGGTTTTATCAACGATATTTTACACTTAATTTACTATGAGATGTATTGTCTGAATGTATTGTCTATCCACTAGACAGATTCCGTACTGATCGCTTCGATTGTTAATTAAAACTTCTTAAGGCACTATAAAAACGCGTTGTCTCCGCGATTCTTACATAATAATTTACATACATTTACAAATTGACATTGTCGCGTGACATTCATCTAAGAAATGTATATATCTATAGATTTATATACTCGATTATTCATCTATACAATCATACATCGAACATAATATGCTTCGCCATTTGTTCAATTTATTAATTTCGGTGTTGATTGTAATAAAGCTCGATTATTTAATATGGATGGCAAAAAAAAAAAAAATCGGCATGTTTCGATTAATTAACAAAATAAGAAAAAAGAAATAATGCGAGCTTAATGTATTCTCAGGACGATACAGTATTACGATACAGGACGAGTACAGATGATTTTAAATAATTGTGAAAATAATATTTATATATAATGGCAATAATAATAAAATAGAATAAAATAATGTTAATGTTAATAATAATAAGCATCATTGATATTGTCGAAAAGTTTGATGAGGCATGAAGATTCTATATAATTATATATAAATATTATTAATAATAAAGAATAATCGCAATATTAATAGCTCGTTTATAGTAGTCGTCGTGATTCTCATTACATATTATATATATATATACGCCTATGTACAAAAAACATTGACAATCGATCACCTTTAAGGGCTTTATAATCAATTAAATATATGTACGTTAACAATTATTAAGGCATGGATAGTCTCGAATGTTCACAAAGTTTCTCACATATCAAACGCTCCAAATCTGTTCGGTATCAGGCTACATTACCGTTCAGCTGTCGTAGCACCAAGAAAGGTGGTGTTCGTGTCGCACGGAGTAACTTCTAATCGTTCCCACTGGATCAAGACTGCCATTTACCCTCTAACAATTGTTCTACGTATATCTACCTTATCAACGAGAGCCGCATTGAACGAATAGAATTGTGAAAGAAATATTCTAGTATCTGTCCATCGTGAAATATTTTCATCTTTTGTAAAAATATTGTGAATTATAAGAACAAAAATCTAGTTTGTTATAAAATAGACGTCTTTTTTTACAATTGAGTTAATTTAGATTATTATAGAAAAAAATATATATTTGAATTTGCATAACATTTGTATGGACAGTTCACTTTTTTATTTTTTAAATATTCGAAATCGTTGAATATTCTAACAAACATTAGCTACGTTATATTTTGTTAATTTTTTATCTGAAAGATACATTAGCAAATTATCGTAGTATTGACAAAATATTTGTTTATCACAAGCTCGTTTTTGATGGATATACTCGACAATTACAAATAAATAGAAACAACGAGTGTACTAAAAACGTAGAAATTGTTAAATGGAACTCTCTTTGTAATACATGTTGCAACTTTCGTTGTATTATCTTGAACCTGTTGACCATGTAAAGCGGTAGACACTCTCCTGGTGTGCACGCTCTATTGGAAAAAGTGCTGTATCAAAAGTGTTGAGAGTAAGCAGGTCTGCCAGCTGCCGGGGCTACGCATAAAACCGCTACCCGTGTTTTCATCTCGTCTTTCATTAGCGATCGGATCACCGCTCGTTTTCCGCAAGCTTGCCCAAATGAACACACCAGACGCTTAGACTAGATCATAAAGAAATGCAGAAGAACGACAAATCCGTGACTAGTGCGTCACAATGCAGATTGAAAGTTAATATAGCGAAAAAGTTCGGACACTACGTAATTTAACAAAATTGAGATTATCTATTTAAAATAGATGGAAATTAGTATCAGAACTTCTCAGCTTCACTATATTTTTCATCGTGTTCTTTAAATGTTCGCCTTCGCTCGCTTCTAATTTGCGAAATTTCCGCTCGAACGGTGAACCACTCGCATGTACGAAATACCAAAATGTTACAAAACTGGACAAAATTGTTTCTTTCGCGTCTTGTTGTTTATGTTCTTGAATAACATAAAGAAGAAAAAATGGTTTCATGTAAACTGCCAAGCAAAATTGATCGGAATTTACGAGAATGATAGGTTAGGATCGTTATACAGTTTTTACAAATACCCCTTCTCCCTCTATATCGCATGGTATCTTTTTCTATTCGATTACGAATGTTCTATCTTTCTATAAACGCTTTCATCAATCGACATACGCATTAAAAAAACTGACGCAGTTCTACGCATTCATTCAAATAACACGCACTCTTGTATTAATATTTAAAGATGACGACTCTCAATTTTATCTTTACCTAACTCGGATTTTTCAAATTCTCTGTAGCATATACACAGACTTTGAATCGAGATTATAGCCGCGATCCTCCACATTTTATTTAAAATTCACTATCGAATAATTTAGAGAACCTAACAATAAATACGCTTATAAGTTAGAAGAGAAGCCATTTCCATGAGATTACAGGCCGACTCATTTAAGGTGTCGCATTCAATTAATATTTAACGATAATAATCGCGATTAGTGGATATAGTGTTGATAGTAGCGGTGAATATTCAATAAAATAATAGCAATATTATTTATACTATTAAAAATAGTAATAGAAATATTAATAATAATCATAATGGCGATCATGATAATGTGAAACAAATTTTCGGAGACGATGAATACCATGAATCGTAAACGATAAGATGAACGATGATGAAGCAAGGTGATACGAAGTTGATGAAAATGAACAATGATCTATAACATTAGCGACATTGATATCACCGTTAATAGTAGTGATGATGATGATAATGATAATAATAATAATAATAATAAAAATAAAAATAAAAATAATAATAATAATCCGTAGCAGTAATAAATTGCGTGGAGCTAATACAGTGTGATATAAACCTTAGCGTGTTTTTGCGCTATAATGATAACTGATGCCACCATCGGAGGTTCTTCAGTCTTCTTTGGTTGCTGGGTAACTCGATGAGGTTGGTGGGTACAGTAGGGCTCTGCACTTGCCGCCACGACTTTAAACTCTCTCCAGAAGCCAACTTTCTTTTAAAAAATAAATGTAGCGAAATGAGGAGAGAGATTCTTCGATTGCTCTGATTGCTTACAATAAAATAATAATGAAAGTAACTCTCTCCAGAAATCAGAGCAGCAGACCGGAAACGAGCTCGCGTCCCGCCAAAATGCGGGAACCAGAAGATGAAATGAAAGGTAACGTACACCGGATAGAGCCATTTTGGAATAGAAGAGTGTGAGAGTAACATATCTGAATTGATAAGAGTGAGTATAGCTTTAAAAAAGATGCAGCAGGTTTTGAGAAAGTAAGAGGTCTTTGCAGCAGACTTTGCAGAAAAAGAAGAGACAAGCTTCGGAACTAGAACAAATAACACGGCAGAGAATAAAAAATTCCTTGAAATAATCTTGATCGAGAGATTAAAATTTGGAAATCAAATAATTAAAAGCTCTCTCCAGATTTGTTTTTTTTTCTTCATTCTCGAATCTCTCTTTCTCTTCTTCTAGCTTTTTCTTCCAATACACCCGTCGTACTATATAATATACATACACATATGTACATATGTATGTATACGAATATAAACGTGTGCATAGCATACGTACGTGTATGCGAGAGGTCACTCGAAGATAGAGAGCAGTTGGCTTCCGGTCCGTTGGTCCGTTGATGAGAGCCAATTGATTAATAAAAGTCTGGTTGTGGGTGCTGCAAGGGACTCTATAGCGCATAACCGAGCAAGCGACGAGAATATAAGAATAGCGTCTGACGAGAACGATCCACGTTCCTTCCTGTTTTGCCGTGCTCGCACTATATTGTTATTGATATCATCATTATTATGGCTTCCTGCGATGGCCACCGATCATCCCAGCAGCGAATCTTTCTGTTTCACTGATTACCATCTTCCGGCTGCGATTTATCATTCCCAAATATAGCATTCAAAATGAGCACCGATCGTTTCTTCGTAGATCCTTCTTTTTTTTTTTTAAGGATGGCTGCTGCGCTGGATATGACGCCGTGCATTTCCAGCATCCTCTCTCAGAACGCTTGTTTAGGATGATTATTCAATCATAAATTCTGGAAAATCATTATTGGTTACCATATGGAGAGATAGCAGACTTTGCAGGCGATTTATTCAAAACCGATCAAATTGACCAACTTCATACAATATACAGACCGAGGTGCCTCTCTGCCCCTTATTTCGCCTAGATGGCTTCGTTTAATCTCGTTGCTGCATAAATTGAATCTTGAATCTTGCATAACCTAATGATATATGCCTTCCACATTGTTCTACAACGTTCATTAATCCAAAGAGGCTAGTTTTCAAACAATACGTGTCTCTGAAACTGTTCAATCGATGGTGCTGGCAGATTGTAAAAACCATCTGTAATTTTCTCCATACTTCTTGATTTGAATGTAGGCTTCTCATACTAATTCACTTCTATCACGTTCTCATAGTTTCCCGGTCGCTCTAGAATCGCTTTGGAATCGAAAGTAGCGACGATAACGACGACTACGGCATGGCTAATCGATGGCTATAGAGAGAAACGAGGTCCAGGAACATTACCGTGGACCAGGATACTGCTCGAAGGAAGCTTGGTAGCAGCGGCTGGAACTACTCAGCTGAGTTCACGTGGTGTCACCGAATGCCGAGCTGGATGATGATTGTTACGATGATGACGTCTCGCCCGGCGACACTGGACCGTGCAACAGTCGTCACCGTCTGCCACGTACTCGCCGCGTTTTATCTGGTGCGCGATCGTGTTGCATAGCGCCCGTGGACACCGTTTCCTGTCGCACCTGACCTCGCCATTCTGCAAACATTCAGACATACGGCGAAATCCGCTTTAGAACCGACGCCATTTTTCAATTTAGATCTGGGCATCGCGTTTCGTAATTTTCATATAAATATCGAGCTTTTTTTTTGTCGCATAGTTGGTTATGTTTTTACAATATGCTAAATTATGTACAGCATGGAAGACACAATGATAATAATGCACTTTTTCCAGGAAATGTAACCCTAACCTAGATAAATGTATTCAACGTGTGAAATAACCTTAAATGAGATACGATAGATCGTTCAAAACGATTATTAGATATGGAAGGTATGTAAGAACAGTAAGGCACGTTTCTATTAGAAGACACAAACTTAACCTACGCACAATAATAATAAATGTAATCTTTCTTTCAGAGGACACGAACCTAACCTAAATACAATTGAGACGACATGGTGGACGCTAAAACGAATGTATAATAGAGAAACACTGGAATAATATGTTGCGGATGATCTCGCAATTACAACAATCGGAAAATAGCAATACTTTTTCCCCGTGTAATATTGGTGCGCACGCACGATCGGTGACTGCGTTCCATTTTCATCGTAATGGATGGACCCTTTTGGGTCGGTCCAGGCGAACGAGTCCGGTTAAAGGTTTTCTCCTTAAAGGTTTCTGGTCGTGACCGTGTCTGGATATCACAACGGGGCTACCATTGAAAAACTTCTAACGAGTATATATTGTGAAGCCGTGCGAGCAGAAGTAAAGCAAGTCGCAAGCCGTTTCATCGATGAGATCTTCGCATAAATGATGAAACGCGAAGAATTTCTTCTTCCTTGTTTGAAACGCGGCCAATAATTAATTGTTTACTCACGTGTGTTGGGAATCTTTTAATACGAATAGCGTGACAATAAAAATTTTAAAATGCTTTCCACCATTTGACATTTAAAAGATTTCCAACTTTTGATATCCTTTGTTATTTGATTTAAAACTTGTATGGAACTAGTCTGTTATTTATTCATTTATTTCAGGTTATTCAGGTTTGTTGTTATAGGAGCAATAATAATCACCGAGAATGTTGTCGATTCGTAACTATCCGAAGATTAGAGGTGGACGATCCTTAATTCGTACAATAAAATAAAAATCTGATCGTTATAAGACTAGCAAAATATAAAAAAGACATGCGAATGAGCCACAAAAATGACCGTCAGTTTTTCTGTGTCTAAAATTTCCGGCGTTATTGGTCGATTCGATCATAAGGAAAGTGCAAACGATCATTACCATCGAGTACTTTTAGTAAGATAGATATATCGTTAATGTTAAAACCTTCTATAACCTTGAACGACCTTTGTTCCAACTTGTAGAACACGTCTGGACAAGTGTCGTTGCACCGAGACCAAAGAAGGATACGCGAGTCCGCGAAAAAAATCAAGGCGCCCCTGAAATTTCCTGTACACTTCCATTCGAAAGAAAGTTACTCTATGTTTCACGGAAACCGGTTTTTCGTATTGTTTAAAAAGATATCTCCCTACATCTACATAAATTATTCAATATTCAGTATTGTTTAACCGCGATAATGTAAACATTATACTAGTCTCGATATTAAATATTATTTATAAAAAAATTTTATCGAGCACGTATGTAGAAAAGGACGGTGAAAAGAAAAGTTAGTACGAAATTCTAAATTTTAATTAAAAGTTTCAAATGCTACACGCGATTCGTGTCAATTGCCAGAATTTCATGAAAAACCTAACCTTTTAATTGAAGATAAATAAATCTTTCACGGAATCGTATCTACTCGATGCATTTTGCCAATGATATGTTAGAAAGGTAGTAAAGATGTGTCTCCTCAATCGTGTCGGTCAGCAACTTGAAGCACGAGTGGAATGCAGCTGATGAGAGGGTAACCAGCGATCGTGTAAACCGGAAATTGTCGCACTTGCTGGCTAAAGTACCGTGACGATCTCGCGCTACTAGTTCTCAACACTACACGTCCAATAAGATCCACTTTACATCAATACAATACCAAAAGAAATGCATTATTAGTAATTGGACTTTGCAACTATGTTCTATCCTTCTGTACTACCGATAATGAAGAACGCTGCAAAATTTTTTGTCTAGTCCCGCAATTGTCCTAACAACAGACTAGTAAGTTTATAATACGAGTTAATATATATCATTCAGCTACTCTCATAATTGGATCTTTGCATCTGTATCTTAGTTTTTTGTAGCTTCGCAAATTGCACACGTGCAAACCATCAATTTCCCTGTGACCACAAAGTGCATTGGTACTCTGACGATTACAACTAATTTCTAAGTTTATAAATAGAATTACCACGTTGATCATCCTAGTTTCCCTGTAATTCATATAACGTAAAGTTGCATTTACTATCCACAGCATTAATTTGCAAATTCTCAAAATTAATTTTCAGCACATCTTGCATCGCGTATTTAAAAAATTATATCGATTCGTTTAATAACTCGATTTATTTTAGTTACCCACAATTGCACCAAGTGTTCACCAAATGCAGCGTACATTTCTATAATGTCGATCTAATGGAAACGCCTTCGATTCGTATTTTCGTGAGATTGCACTGAATGCCCTATAAATGCAATTCATACAATCACGTATCAGCCTAATCTCACAACAGCCACAAATTGCACCGAGGCTCTAGTGGTCGCGGTTACAAACTGCCCTAACCTCTCTACCAGCGAGGCGTGTAATCATAATCTGCCGAAATTCGCACGAGCGCCACCGTCGATCGAAAGGATTCGCATTCCGCGCGTCAAATGGTGGCCAATTGGCGGTCACAAAACCGTCACGATCCGGGAACGATGGACCGCGCTTTCATGCACCGACGCAATCTCATCTTTGCCGCACTTATCGCGCGTGAACAAAGAAAAAACGACGGTAGATCGACCACGAAGAATCTCCAATGACTCTAGCGGCGCTCCGCGCCAACAGTAATAGTCTCGAGTCGTTTCGAGCGCCTGACTTCAATTCTACACTTTGAAATTACAAACTTGAAGTATATGAAATATTTCAAGTTGATAAATAGAATATATGAATCATTTGTTAGAGTTTAGAACTTTTAAATATCCTACTTTGAAAAGATTGTTATTTATATAGAGGTTATGTTATAATTGAATAAATAATGTAGTTTGTAATAGGTTTCTTATTAAATATTTCTTCCAAGTTACAAGAATTTTGCAAGTGTATTGAATAAATTATCTGATATTACAACACGGGCCTCACGAATCCCACGGAGTCGATTTATTACAGCGTTTAATTAGATTATACAAGAATCAGTCAGCGGTGTGTAGTCGGTGGAAGAGCGGCGCCTGTGAGATACGAGGTGCTGATTGTTAATAGACCTCGTGCATAATTAGTTACGCTAGACTAATTTGTAAAAACCATTAGAACATGAAACCGGGTGCTACTTGGAAACAGGACAGGACAATTATTTATACAAATAACTGTCATCTATCCACGTTGCACAGTCTCTGCTATACACCTTGATACATCTGAGCAAATCAAATTTTAGATGTAACTAATAAGTACTAATAAGAAAATTACCTATTAAAATGTCACCTATACCATTGTACATTTTTGAAACTCTCGACATCTCTCTACATCAATTTACCTTAAACTAGAATCTAGGATCTACGTAGATCTTTCAAGTCTAATAAAAGTTTTGCAACCGCAACTAGTATCATATAATGCAAATAACTAACAAGATAACAAAATTATCCATATTGTATATACTTTCAAAACCCTTAAAAAGTATTCCTTCAGATTAATGTATTACAAGCTTCGCAGATTCTCCAAGTATGTATAATAAGAATTCTCAAACTACAAGTAGTATCAAAACGACTGCAGCGCCGCCACGCGGGAAAATTCGTAAAGATAGAAAACGAAACGCGCATCTATTAAACAGTGATTCTCACCTTGCACCTGCACTTGACGCATTTCATCTCTCCGTGCGAGTGGATTCGTGGATGCCACTCCATGCCGTTCTCATACGGACCACCGAGGGGATACTTGCAACCGCCGGAAGCCAATATGTCCTCAGCAGTGCGCCTGGTGGATGGCGCCGCCTGGTCCCGTGGTAAACGTGTCGTGTCGCCCCCAACTCCTGCGATCGTGCTAGGCGTCATTGCCGGACACTGTCTGCAACATGCCTTCTTACTGGGTCTGAAGGCGATCTTCTCGTCGCAATCCAATGGCGGGCACTGCACCCGCGGACATTTCACCTCTAGCGTAACGGGCTGCAAAATAAATGGTTGTCCACAGTCAAAACCTAATGCCGCGTTCACATTGCGACTATGAATGATACGAGGTCTTTAATCTTTGTTCTCGACCCTTTGTAGTCTGAGCATTCAGAGTATTTGTTATAACATTCAGTGGAAGAAACAGACGTCTACCTATGTTACAATCCTTTAATTATGTTCATAGAAACATGAAATTATATACAGAGAAAAAAGTCAAAGACTTAGATAATCGAAGCAATCGGTTTTCTCTCTACGTGAACTACGTTGTTCATAGTTCAATTCCATCATACTAATTGAATTCCAAATAAGTATACGAACGCGATAAGGTTAAATCGAACAGTCAGCGTATCAGCTTCTGATTTGTCGACGTATACGAACACATTATCCGGCATCAGTGTTTCTACTTATTACACGTACGGAGTTGATCAAGCGCGATTTAAGTGACAAGCAACGAATCAAAAGTAACGTCTTATCTCCGGTAATGAACATGACTCGGTGCAACGTGTCTCCAGGCATGACTTCTAACAATTCTCTAATATCTATTTAGAAAGGCCTGTCACTGATTGCCGATCGCGGCGCTCGCAACACGGAGCTCCTTTTCATGACTCGGCAGAGAGCAACCGCATTCTTCTGGCGCAACGAACTCGCGCGAGCGCGCCCCGGTGTCTAGTTGAATTTTTCATTCGCACGAAGCTTTTATAACCGTGTTGCCTACGAGAGAGCGCATTATAATATATGTCGCAGGATCGACGCCGATGCTGGAATCGTTACGAAACTCTCTGGCCGACCGCGACGAGAGTGAACGTATGGTAAAGAAGTAAACAAAGAATCTGGAAAAAGTCAGCCGTCTGCGTGGAATTCGAACCGTGCCTTGGGACCGTCGTGCCTCGCGCGTTTCAGCCACTCTGTTCCGCATCATGGGACCATTTAAATTCCAACACGTTTCGAAATTCGACCTAAGGTTCAGGAATATTTACATCACCGCTTATTGTGCTTGGGAGAAAAAGTGCTACTCACGCGAGAGAAACCTTTGGAACTTGTCTAAATGAATTATAGACCGTTAATCATGGGAATACGTACTAAATATTCTATCTTTACAAAAGTTGAATTTTATTCGTTTACTTTAACAAAGTCTGAAGAATTTCGCGGAGAATTAAGTTTTCTTTCTATAGCTTGACTGTAATCAGCTCATCGGTCGCTTCTCTACTCTAAAAAAGTAACAAAATGGCGGAGCATCACTCTGTCAGCTGATTAAATTCACACGTACTATTACAGAAAGGCAATGGTAGATTAAGAATAATGAAAAACTTACATCACACGTGCAAACTGCGCAAGTGTCGAAGCCCATTGGTGGCAAATATGGATGCCATGACGCTCCTGGTAGATGGAACTGGCCAGCCAGTGTGCAACCTCTTGTCACCGAACTGACATTTTTCCCCGTCGCATTCATGTTGATCCCTGGACCTATACAAACAATCCATGCCATTACTCCATTTCGCGTACTTTTAATTTATGTTATTTGTCGCAATATACACGCGCAACAACATAACCTATTTACGGGCGAATCTTCCAGGAAATTGTTAGATACCCGTTAAACCGAAGCGAACTGTACTAGCGGCTTTTAGATACAAATAGCGCAACAAATAATGAAACCGGATAAACAGAACATCGTAATCAATTTAATTAGATACAGGCAACGTATCGAAGAAAATGACGCATTGCTTTAATTTGATTCTACTAGAGGGCTTTTTCTCGACCAGCAGTAACCGGACTGATACGTCTCTATCGTATACGACAAATGGTTAGTAACTTCCGATTTATTTGACCGATTAATCGGTCAATGACAGAATTAATGATTAAATAAGTTTGACTCCACTTGTAGAATAACGTGTTCGTCGTCGAATCAGTGATAAATATAAATCCAATTAACATTGATTAAAATGAATGTTAAAATAACAGTATATATCTGAATTAAGTAAATTATATCGTCCACGATGAAATCATGTTTCCTCGAGGCAAAGATTTCAACGTTTGAACGGTTCTTAATGTTTCTTTGCAAAAACGAGGAGTGACAAGTGGAATCGAACAAGCTGCGAAATAAATTTGCCTTATTTCACGATCGATAAGCGATCGTGTAATCTAAACAGGATCGTAAGTAGCTGTAACTAATTCCGCGCGATTACTTTCATCGAACGTGTCACGGTAATCGGATTGAATATTGGCCACGGTCATTCTCTTAATTCTCTACGACTCTATGGTGTTTGTCGAAACGACGGGATACGAAAGGGAAGGATAATTAATCCGGCGTTATCCACGGTTTATTCTAGATTACGAGATTCTAGTCGTGTTTCTGATATAAACATAATTCCTTATGACGATGAGAATTAAAAGAGCTGATCGATAAATATATAAGAAGATGAAGACTTGATTATCATTTCAAGCGACATAAATTTGCAGAAGCGTTTAAATATTAAAGTGGATAAAAGAAATTCAACATATATTATGATGATGAGATAGAAAGAGGTCCCTGAAGACGGTACAAGAGAGAGAAGAACACTGTCACCACTTTAGCTCACAGTCTAGCCATTTTACATGTTATATTGCTTAAAATATGATTATGAGTTAAACACATGAATTTATTAAAAATAATCAATTAGGTCTGCCTTTGTTTTGGAGGTCTTTCTCTAGTTCTACACAGTATAAGACATAATGAGCACTGCATGGAGTTCCAAGAACAAGCTTTCTTCTCAATAAATCAACATAAAAAAATCTTGCTTTTCTATTATATACATATCTTTCCATAGAAATAAGAAATAAGAAAAAAAAAAACAGTGAAAATAAAAATAACTTACTTGAACAAATAGGACAACAGTGACCAGAAGCAGGCCTCAACTGCTTGCCCTCGGCGCAGGTAAGAACTGGACAAGGCATTGGATCGCACTGTGGTAGTCCACGGTGACAGTGGCACATGTAGCACGGATCTGTGCTGGAGGTCCACTGGGTACCCTCTTCGTAAAATCTAGTCTCATGGAAGCACGCGCCAGTTTCAATATCCGATCTAGGTGGGTAAAGATTATACGCGACCACCGAGGCAACATCGTTATCCGCATAATGAGGAAGACAGCTGAGCGGCGCCCTGGCTTTGAACGGAGCCTTCAAAATTCTTTCAGCCTGTTTATCGGTTACTTCAAGGAAACCAATACCAGATTCAATTCTGTATAGTTCGACTGGTGAGAGTCCAGTGACAGAACCTTCCAAAACGTATCCAGTGAACTCTTCCAACAATCTCCTAGCTACGGGTGCTCCTTGAACTACCAAGGGCATGGTTTCTAGATAAAGTCGGAGGGTACGTGGTTCGTGGCTGTTTGTGGAAGACGTTTGAGGGAAGCCAGCAATTTCAAGCTCGTAATGTAAAGAGCAGTCTAGATCAACAGCTGTCCAGACCAGACCAACTGGACCAGGGTTTAAAGGTTCCTGGGACAGTCTTCTGAGCAAAACAGGTGCAGCAGTATCTTTAGCATCGGCTACAGGTCTCTGTAGTAGTCGGCCACGCAGCATAGATCCAACGTGCGAGGCAGCAACAACTGCAAGTTCTCCGTTAAACAAGGGTTCAAGGAATCGTGGTCCTGGACGCTCTAAGGATCCATTAGCTAAACCATCAACGAGAGAAGGCGTCAGATCTTCCAATTCGGTGCGACGTTTACCTCCTTCATCTACTAAAGTTACCAAAGGACTCTCTTCTTCCAATCCAATCAACTGAACGCCATAACGCAACGAACCAGCGCGATCTAAAAACGCCCAGGCCAATCCAGAAGCTGCTGAAGGTGTTTCTGAGATCAGCAAAGTTTGATACATCTCGCAGTTGGCACGTGGACCCACTACCCCAGCTAATCGAAGTGCCTGAGGATCTTTTCTTGACATTATGCTAATAGAGAGCTTTCCTCTTGTTAATAAACGAAGGTCCGCCCCAGATAAGGCGCTCCGAACTTCCCCAAAGTTTAATTCGTTCGACGGCTTCTTCACTATTATTTCCTCCCGTAAAACTACATAATCCTTCTCCATGTGTTCCAATTGGACGATTAGTGGTACTTCGGAGACATCGTTAGGTAGAAAGACGCCATTGAATACCAAAGATACGTGGATAGATGGCGCTGATGCTGAGGACGCTGAAACTATGGCGGTAGCTCCTGCACCTGACATCAGCGAGCGATCCACTCCCATTGTGGGCTCCAACAAGGAAGAATACTGTTCCGTGGACAAGGCGCGATAACGGGACAACTGTCCAGTCAAGGTAGCCGACGGTTCCCATATAAAGGACACGTGCAGGCGTTCCTCGCGCAGCAGTTTCCTGTAATCTCGAGGGACCCTCCTCCATACCCCGCAAAGTTTACCTGTAGCATTTTGATACACTCCACCAATAGGATCGATCGTCTGTTCCTCTAGAATACTTCCCGATCCATCGATAAATTGTATGTTTCTTGGACGAGGAGTGGATGTTGACAAATAAAAGGAATAGTACAGATTTTTGCGATGAAATGTGAAACGACCTGTAGCCAGATAGTTATAAGCACTGTTGTACATTGATGTTGGGCTGGGTTCATCGCGACGTAGTATCTGAGATGTTTTGCCAGTTAAAAGTGTCCCAAAATCTGGAAAAACGCGAGAATACATTGGGTTAGGTTTGGATAAATCTTCGGATGGATCGAATTGCAGATCGATAGGGAAAATTACGTTTTAGACTTCGTTCCTCTTCCTCGGAGGTCAATTGCGCTGGCAAATCCTGCACTATGTCGCTACCTGTAACATGGTAAACGATCACATTTCATTCAACAGTTTATACAACAAACATTTTTTCGCTATGATTATTTTTTACTGTAGAACGCCCATCTAACAATATTTCCCTTTCTAACTTCTCTGTAGGCAACTTGGTTTGTTTATTTTACTCGTGATCATCGGAGCGAATTTTTATTGTTTGTAAAAAGAGTTCCCGTAAAAAAGTTAGGTGTGAATATAGAGATCCAACTTGCTCATGGAAAGTGCGAAAATATGTTTGTTAATGGAGAGCTAACCTTTCAAAAAATTTGAAGTATCAGCGCCATAACGGATTTTCAATTTCCCATAACGTCAAAAGTCGCTAAACTAGCGATGAACAGCGGTAAGATCGTGGCTCGCAAAAGAACTTACTTTATTGCCTCGTAAAACGATCACGCGCGCGCCACCGTCGCCCAAACTCCCTCCTTCTGGCGAGAAACTTCTCGTTAAAGCTCATTTTGTATGGAGCAATGATATATGTCGAGGCTTTACATCGGTCGGCGTAATGCCCATATCGAATCTCTAAAATCGCACATACGAAAGTATTTAAACGCTTAGCACGGAAAAGTTTGATGTATATATTCTGTGTGAATGCGTGTGTCAGGTTTGTATCGTATAACACACATAATACGTATGCGCGTTAAATGCAGCGTATCACATCTTCGATTGTAAAGTCGAGAGATCTCGTATGGTGGCGTATCGATTACAAGGCAGCAGACATATCGAAGTTTCCAACGTAGAAGAAAAATAATCGATGGAGAAGGTGGATAAAGGAGATGAAAGAAAAGTAGAAAAGAAGAAATTAACTAGAAATAGAAAGAAGGAGAACCTAAAGAGGAAGTGGAGGAAAGAAGAGAAAGAAAGGGGTTAGGTTTCCTCATTCAGCCAAGATGTGTGTATGAACCATAAAGAATGCCCGTGGGGTAAGAAAAGAGGAGGCTGGCGCCAACCACCGCTACTTTGAATGTTGCTTTTATGGCGCATACCGCGCCGATCCAGCCGCGCGGATACATTAATTGGTATACGTACAGTGTACAGTGCGTGCCAGTGACAGCCACCAATAGCCATGGAGTATCGCGACACGCCGTGCCGTTTCACCTTTCTACCCGTCGTTTCTATACCTCTTAACCTCTCGATTTATAGATATTCGTTCCACAGGATTTTATACCAGCACGTTTCCTTACTAATTTGTTTCTATCTTACTCTCTTCGCAATTGTACGAAGCGGCCATCTTCTTTTTCTTTTGCAGCATTTTCAAGTACAAAGCTCTTTATGAAAATCGGTTGCATATAAAAACGGTACATAACCTCTGTTCGTATTTTGAGATTCGAATTTAAATTCAAATTCCAATCGCATGTTTTATAGAGAAACATATCGGTGAAAGATTATAATGTATTATTATTATTTTTAGACTGTTGCAATTAAAAAGTAAACGGGAAAGATGTTATTGAGTTCCGAAGTCGTTGAAGATTCCGTACGCTGTACCGTCGGAAAGCCATGTGGCTCATGGCGCCTCGTTTCTTCTCATCTCCCTCGCATTAACAGTCCAACAAGATGCCAAAAAGGCTACACGTTTCTAACAATTACGTCAAGCTTGATACGCTGATGCATCCAACATTGTTTGTAAATCATGATGAGAGATGACGCCAGGAATGGCGCACGTTAGACAGAGCTATAAATTTATTTAATAAATGGCGCTACTGGCATCAATTTAAGATACTTTCTATTTATTTTTAAGTAATTTAACGGCAGATTTTTATAAATATTATTAGCATGCGCTATATTTCATTTCTATACTTTGATAAAGATAAACTTTCTTTTATTTTAGAATGCAGTAAATGTTACTTTCACAAGTCCCATTGTAAAAAATAATAGGCTAACATTTTCTAAAATCGAGGGACGTAGGTTTTGGATTTTACGGCAGCTGAACGTGACTAGAAGGAGCATTACGGCCAATTTAATAGCTTTCACGCGAGAATCGACACTGCGCGGTGCGTTTGACCGAAGGTCGGTCGTTATTCAGGATTAAGTTGCGCATGAAAACGGCGCCAAAATCACTGGGCCCGCCTAACCGATCACCTTTCACATTCTCTGAAACACAGAATCTTATAACAACGTCTTTTTTTCATTAATTTACAACCTTCGAGAATGTTTACCCGAAGCCCTATAACAAGGCAGGTGACGATAAAACCACAGAAAAATATATTAAGTAACAAGAACAGTTTCCAATTTCAATCTTACTAGTAGCATAGCAATCATGAGAAATTCTTAAGACGACCATTCGTGATGCTGTTCGATCGATTAATCAACTTTTTCTTAGTGCGTCTTCCTAAATTTCTACAATATTACCGATAATAATCAAACCCTTCTAAAGCTCGTATTACTAATAATCAATAGAAAAATAATTTTTCTTACAGGCTAAGAAAGAATTCTATTTTAAAAGGGATAGCTGAATGATGGTAATCACGTCGACAGAGGATTTAAAAAAAAAAGAAAAAAAAAAAAACCAACAAAGTTGCTGTAATGAATACACTTTTAAACGATCTACCATAATACTCTGGACAGGATCGTATATTAACCCAACGCTAATTACGCGATGCTCATGCATCTTTCGATGTCTCGACCCTTCGTTGCTCTTGCAGAGAGAACGCGGGAGATTCAACGAGTTTCGTCATTATCCAATGAATGGAACTCCTTTCGCGTCTTCTGCCAACATCCTGGACACGTTGTCGTCCGTTGTCCGAGCCGATGAGAATCGATGTGACAGTCCAATCGACGGGCTCACGGGTCACAGTTTCTTCTCGCGGGACATAAAAGGGAGACGGCCGCGTATTGGTAATCGTAAGCGACTTCACCTTCCATCAGCAGGGGGCAACAAGCCTGCCAGACGACGACGCGAACACGACCACGATGACAACGGCTGAAGAATGTAGGGGGAAAACAAATTTCTGCGCGTTGAAACTTTATACTCGTAAATAACGATAAGCGATACTTCTTGAAACGGGGAAGAATTGGTTCTATCGGATACGCAGGGAATGTTTTACTTGCTGATAGAAGATCGTATAATCTGTACTTCAGTGCTATTTTCATTGCAAACTTTTGAATTGTTATTTATCTGATCTAAGAGTACCAATCGTAATGGATCGACACTAGGCAGCTGTGAAATTTCGTTATCGCTGTATAACCTGTTATGACTTATTAATTATTGTTTCATATGTTTTCAGGAGCAACTATCTTTCTCTTCCTAGAAATGGATACTATGACTGACTTTTTTAAGGTGAGCGGAAATATTGCTATAACGGGCTGGTTCTTGGGCTTTGCAGCACCATATCGAGATGACCTTTTCGAATCTGGTTTTTCCGGGTACCAGCCATGTCAGATGGGTGGAAATGATACATAGATATCTAAGGAACCTGTGAATGAGAAACTTAATGCAACTCGCGACTAAATTGTCGAACGCGATAAGTTATTCGAGACAAATATATGTCGCGCCTAACATAGACAAATTTCTCTATACGGGTATACTCTTACGGCATATGTTTATTATTGGTTACTGCAACACGATGCCGTGCCCATTTTCATTGCCCATGTTCCGCCGTACGTTAATTAGGATAAAAGAGGAATTACTATTCGTTTGTGAATAAAGCTACATTGTATAATAAATCGTTCGCAGCTACAGTAGTTAGAACCTTAACGAATATAGATATGATTTTACTCGTAAATTACAGGTAGACGTAAAAATGTTTTAGGGATTTTTATACGCTGAGGTTGACCTGCCTGGAATCTGGTACAATTACGTCCGTGTTTTAATCGCTTTCGAATACGTATATGTCTATTTCCTGCTCTTAAAAATATCGATTAATAAACAAATTAAAAAAAAAAAAACTTTCAACCACCGACATTTTTGAAAAACACACCAGTCCCCCCTCCGCCATATGGAGGCAATTTAAAGTATGTATGATAGCAAGCAACGAGGGAGTGGTTGACAAAGATAATAAGAAAAAGGGGCTCGAGGGAGTGGAGGCAGACACGAAATTAACGACGATAAAGCATGTCGGGAGGATAAAGAGCAATATACAAGGAACGACGATAAGAGGTGAACACGAAGAGGCAGCAGTAGCGACGAGACGATTGGTCAGCCTCATTGAAAGAGGAATGGTTTGCAATGATGCCCCTACCCCCCTGCTCCTCCCACACTGCTTCCCCCGCGACCTTCCAACCTTCCCACCAAGCCGCGTCTCCTCGTCTATTCTCATTCCCGCGCGCGTTATGCCCGATCATTACGTATGCTAATATTTACATTTAGATTGCACGGCTTAATCGAAGTGACGCCATGCGGTAATATAGCCGGCGCCATGGCGCTAAACCGTGGCGCCCGACCTATCTCTTCTTTCTCTTTCTGCCTACCGACGACCACATCTTCTACTCCTCTTCCTCTCGTCGGTCTCCATTCTTTTCTTTTTTGCCTACACTGTCTCTCCTGCCGTTTCTTTATCATCGACCTTTTTTCCGCGCTGCTTTTTTCTTTACCGACCGTCCTTCCCGCCGCGTCGGTTACGCTTAATTCGATCTCTCTCACGGGTTGTTATTTCGCTTATCTGCCACACGCGGCTGTGTCCCACGGAACGGCCACGGGGTGGCAACTATTTGCGCTCAACAGAAATCCGACCCGCCATCCTCTTCCAATTGACATTATTTGACATAATTTTTTCCTAGTTGGCATTCTCTTTTTTGCGCGACGTGGAATCGTAACAAGGAGAATCGTATCCTCGGTTATGTTAGACTAATCAAGGTGCTGAGTAACTGGACTACCAGTTAAAAACCTCCCTATTTAATTTCTCTTGATGTGGAAAGAAAAGCCCCTCCGACTGGCTCTGATGTGATATTATCTCAAGAGCAGAGTCTACTTGCCGCCTATCTGGCCCTTTCTTTGTTAATTATTATTCGTATTAAAAATGTAACATTAGGTATAAAATATTACAATAGCATCGTAGGTTTGTTAATGGCAATTAAGCAGTGGAAAAATTGAACTTACTAATGTATTTATTACTGAACTTATTATTAGGAATATCGACATATTCACGTTGCCAACGAGACGGCGCCACTCCGACGTTTGTATCCTCAATTATTGAAATATTCGACCGTAAGTATCGTAGATGTCTAGTCAAGATAAGTTCAAGGAAACAAGAAATGCGGAAAGATCGGTCACGTAGCGAATCGTTCCCTGAATAACATAGTGTTTTGAATGACAAAAAGCAGTATACGAACACTAGGCTCGTTATGTATGGTAAACAAACAGTAACGATCTCATCGATACACTGTTAATTCCACCTAATTATCGATCTTACGTGATTCTACGTTTCTTACAGAGGCACCTGCCAAACTAGCGTCACTGTACAAGCTCACGCTACGTACAACATTAAGATGATTATGCTCGTTCGTAAGATTACGATAGGAGATTAACAGGACAAAAATAAGAAGGAATTTGATTATGGGGAAAATAAATGATAAAAAGAAAATGGCGATATGAAGGATCTTCATGTACGGCCGCGATAAAGAAATCTTCGGCTAACCAGGAATGGAAATAGAAAGCACGCGGACAATGACAGCAGAGGCTTGTCCATGGTTAATAAATGTGAGCTCGCTAATTGATTCTAAGTAACCAATAAATTGCGCTGGCCGCATTGTAAAAGTGGTTATGGTGAACGTATGCGTGTGGCCGAGCGTTATCTTTCCGCTGGTGGTTTGTTCGTTTTTCCCTCCCGAGATCGCCTGCGCCTGTCGGCCGGCGCGTTATCATAAAAGCCCGCGCTTTTCCTCGCTCGTTTAAAAATGGCGGTCTCAATCGACGCTTCTCGCGGTAATATGGTAATATGGTGGTCGTATCGAGTAGAATACCGCGACGATATCGTGAAACATCGTCCCAGTTATCAAGCCAATATATTGCAATATATATTCTTCAAAAAGATATTTTATTGCGAAAAGGTTATCACGTGATATTATGTTTTGCAGAATTTTTTAGGTAATCGTGTGGAGCTATGTTTTGCTAAATATCGATATCAATGTTTTATAGAATTCAATTAGGTTATCGAATGGCATGGACTATGAAGGTTCACTACACAAGGTCTTTTCTATTCTGCAATAGTGCGTAAGTGTAAGAATTATACTTGCAGCTTCGTCGCCGTAAGTAAAAAAGGATTTACAACACGTAGCACTAATACATTTTCATCCGTAGATAAAACACGGGATTCTCGGTATTTATGGACTACGAACTATTTCTTTTTATAAAAGTCTCAAAGTTACTTTACATGCAACAACGACTTTTATCGTTATAATTGTGGTAACAGATAATTAAATATTAATAATTGATCAGTATAAATAATCAAATAACAAACGCTATTGTTTTTTTACAAATCTGCGTGCGTTTGAAAATCATTTTATTGTTTACGAGACTTCTCGGATTTTTATAAAACTAAAAACTCATTTAACTCGGTTCATCTTCTTCTGTCTTGTTATTATCGTTCTCGTTTCAAACGTTATATCTTCGGTTCATAGAAAACGATATACAAACTTGATATCAAAGTTCTCATATATTGGCTTGGCAGCTAAGTGATTGCGGATTTGTCAATACCACTTAATAACAAAATCCGCAATCATTTAGTTGCCAACCCAGTGTATCTTCATTAACAAGCTACAAAATATTTTAAAAGAGAAGATAAAAATTTATGTAACGATAGATTTATCATCGAGCCGATATGTTAATAGAGCCGCTGTATTTGCAAAAAAAAAAAACTCACTAATTAGGTCAGAATTCCGTTTACAAGAGAGTTAAATCCTTAACCTTTATTTCCAGCTAGCCAATGTATTTCCACCTAAAAGCAAGAGGAATGGGCACAGGTATTTCAATCAGTTCATTTATTCCATCCGCATTCTATGGTAATTAACGGCGATATAGGAATCCATTGAAGAAAGAAAGGAGCCAAGTAACCGTACAAAGAATTTGGCCCATGCTATTCAAGTGAAAGTTGCACATTTTAGAAATACTTTATACCGTAACGTTTATTCAACGAGGAACAAAGTATAAAACTCTTGAATTGTGTCCTATAGATTAGCTATATTCTGATCATGTAACTTGTGTTTTTTTTATCAAATAGTACTCGAAATTTCACGTCCTGATTTCGATATCTGCGAGTCGGTCACCTATGATGCAAGAAGAGCATTACCAAGGGACAATGAGGGTGACATGCATTTATGTCATCCGTGCATGACTCATAGAACTTATAGTATAACCAGACAAACAATTCCTTGATAAGTATTGGTCTAAATTGTTCCTTTGTTACCTTCGTTATCCTTTAAAATTGGCTTATAGATCTGAATTAAGAATAGAATGGGATAAAGGATATTATGAATTAAGAATGAAATTAGATAAAAGAGATAAGCATATAAATGTTTTGCAACACTTTATATCGTTGTATGTAAGAGATCGTATACGTTGAATTGTACTCGAGAATGAAACTAGTAAAAGCAAAAAATAATATTGTGGTTACAATCATAAGATTTATGAAAGAAAAGAAGGCAAGGCAAAGCTAGGGCATCTTTCTTGGCAAAGAAAAATAGCAAGTTGAAGTCTCTTATTTTGCAGTACTCGAAAAAAATGCTGCATATGCGCGTTAATCTGCTAATCCCTAATAAGAGCACTCGAGCATCGAGGCGATAATAAAAGCGAAGCCACCAGGCGATAACGGTCAATCATGATTACATGGCATTGCAAATACGATTATCGGATCGATCGGACCGATAGAGAGACGTTCGAAGAAGCGACCGAGGAAGTGTTAAGAAGAAAAAGAGAATCCTCTAGAAGGCGAGAAAGACAACGATACGGACAAAAGAGGCAGTGATCATTGATAAATGATTTATGCAAGCCACTTGACTCTCATTAATATCTCCCGTCACTCAATATATTGGATCTATATCTTCTGTAAGCGCTAATCGTTACAAGTTTGCTGATAGTTATTGAGCATCTTTCATTTTTAACCTTTTTTGATCCTCAGTACAATTATGGTAACTGGCAAATCGCAGAAGTTTCTCACAAAGATCGGTATTCTGATCAATGATATTGTGATACTAGCGCCTCTGTTGGCAGATTCTTTTGTTTCAAACATAACCTAGAATTAAGAACATTAACGTATGAAAAAAGCGTACGTGTTTCTTTTTAAAATAATAATGCGATACAACAGAGCCTTCGGATCATATAATGGCAATATTCTTATCTTGGAGATACCGTTGTATTAAATAAGGATACTACTATATGTGCAAGGAGCGTTGAGTAACACGTCTACACGGAGGTCAGCACAAGTGCCTACATCTGCTGTTTTTTCTCAAAACCAATGGATCCAATATCAAGTGTATAGAAAGAAAAATATGCTGTTACTTACTAAAGTCTCCCGGACAAGATTTGCAACACCTGCCTGGAAGGAGAACTGGCTCTTTGCACGTAAGTTCTGGGCATTCGTTCTTGATGTTACGGCAGTGAACCCGCGCTACGATTCGCCGTTTCTTCTGCACCTGAAACCAGAACGTTATTATGTATTTTCACACATTACAACGTCTAAAATATTACCACGCTGTAACAGATGGTTTTCAGTTGAACAATAGGAAAGAGTTTGAACGATGTCCGTTACGAAACAGAAATGTAAGAACTTAAAGAAACAGCGTCCAGGTTAATTATTATTCGAATAATGGCGAATGCTAACGCGTTATTTTCCTTTTCCAAATTATTCGAATTCCAGCGAGTTTCTCCATCAGCCTGTTCATACTACTGGACACGTTCGCGGTGACGTTTGAAAGTGTGATTGTAATGTTTTCGAACCTGTAAACGTGCTTACATGTTTATTACTCCTTTACGCATCGCTGACGACGACAGTTGCAACGTTTACATGCACAGCGTGCATAAATCTATCGTCAAGTAATTGGTAGGTGTTATTGATCACAAAAGACTCGTTTATCACGGTCAATGGTGCCATTATTCGCGATACGATTTACAATACTCTATGGCAATATAAATTATCGTTTAACGTCTCTTTCGTTCACCATTTTCTACGGGTTTAGCGCGAAAAAGAATCGTCCACCTACCGGGGCTTGAACCGTGTAAATGGCGGCGTTGTTACCGATGTGTTCTACAATGTACGTCTTATAAATTCATATTCCGCGGTATTGTAGTTCACTCCACTTTCTACCATAGATCTGCCGTTTCTACCTAAGGTATTTCTCTTTTCAGATGTCTTACTCGAGCTCGACCGTGTTGTTCTTTACGATGCATTCATAGCTCGATGGTACACGCACGATTCAATTCATGAACAACGCACATTCGTCTAGAAGAAACATTCCTTACTTGTTCATTTTTGTACATATACATATTTTTCTACATTTTGTATATATATAATATATTTCTGTATATAAATATGTCGGAATTCAGTTGTTTGAGCTTTGATTATGGGTGTGTAAAGAATCTTCGCCTGGGTTGTTCATTGTTGTTTCACAATCAAGATAACGTTTATTAACACGGATACAGATGAAATAAGATCGACCAGTGACCGCGGTAACTAGACGCTAATGGCAATGACCTTAGTTTCGATATAGCGAATCCACGGTCCACGGGCTCGCTCTTTATTAAACTCAGAATAGAATTTCTATGCACAAAAGTATCGCTCGCTATGACGCTCTTTATATTGCTCTCTAGACGATGCGTCACTCACCAAGGAGATCACAAGAATAATTGAGTAATGGAAACTTTCTTCTCCTTACGATTGCGTTAGCTTTGTTTAACGTTGGCCCGGGATACCAACAAACTGCTACCGTTGCTAGGCAGACTCGCGTAACTGCGACATTGCTCTTGCCCAGGGTTTGATTGTTAATACAACGTGTGTCTCATAATATTGGTACTTTTCTGTTAGGTGGAACGTTCATCCCGTGACCGCGGCTACGCTCGGCGACCGGTTGTCGCCTCGAGCCTAAGCTCATTGTCTCAAGTTTCGAATGACTGTGTCTGGGTTATTTCGTGAATGCTATTGAGGCTTTTCCAAGCAATTCCAACGGGTGACCCCGTTGTCCTTTCATCTCCGACAAATATATATTAGTATCCATCGAAATTTCATAACGATAACGAAGGAACATGATCGTAATTATAATTTGCGATCGAATATCATAAAAGGTTATGCGAGATTTCAATACATAGGTGGTAGACGAAGACAAAACTAAATGATCAGATAGTGGATGTAGGTATCAGTGACGTTTAATCAAACTGGTATTACCTACTTAAGTCCCATTTGTTATATATCCTTGTAGTACACGTGTAGATTACTTAATAAGTAATCGAAATTAGTATCTACATTGTTGTATGAGTCAGCCGTATTTAACGCAACTTTATTGATATTTGTTTCCACTAGCTGCTCAATTATTTCTCTACCCGACTGTTACTTGTTTGTTTAAGTTGCATATAATGTAACCAGATAATAAAATAATGATATAAATAATAATATATTATGATATGAATTATAAATTAACGATATAAAAACTATGATAATAAAAAAAAAGAAAAACAGGTAGAACTAGAACCATTGGATACAAAAATCGTAAAGTTCGAACGAGTTTCCAGCGATCCAGCAGACACGCGTTGACCGGTCGATAAATATCCGACTTTAGAGCAAATTTGCAGCGCCTAGTTATCTCTGGGTGTGAAAAACTAATCTCGAAAGATTCTTCTTCAACGGGACGCCAACCAAAGGAATGGATAAGAGATCGTGCATCCGGCGAGGGTTCCGGTTACACTGGTGCCGAGAGCAGAAATTAAGTTTGGGGTTTTATAGAGCTGCACGGCATTCCTGAAATGCGAAACGATACACGTTCGATGTTGATTCGAGTGACAAAATGAAAAAAAGCGAAGGGAGCGGAACGGCGCCGACCGGCGATCAGACAACGCAGACGTTGAACTTTGCATTACGGGAGAATCGGGGCGCCAGGAGTAAATTCCGAGATTCAGTGGCCCTCGTGAGATCGCGTGACAGTTATTTAACCGGGACCCGCTAAGCGAGTATGTCGGTGTATTTTTTATCGTCCAGAGATACATTTAGGTGCCTGCCGACGCATACCTCTAGTACATTTGATAAGTTTCTACGACATTGCAAGATACAATGCAACAGAAAGTTTTTCAGCGATCTGGAAACATAAAGAACGATAATGATAAGGCCGATAGTAAAAAACGAAGTAACCATTTTTCCATCGGCAAGCTCTCGAGGTATTTAATTATGTTACAGATAACGTGGCGTAAATCTATATACCTTTCACAGAAACTAAATATAAATCTTCGCGATGTCTACTCTGTATCTTGTTTTTTTTTTTTTTTTTTACTTTTACTTATACAAATATAAAGACATTCCATTTTTTTGTCCCCTTTTCAGGAAGTTTTGAATATATCCTTCGACGTTGGACACTGTACAAATATAGCTGATCGAAAATACCATGCGACTGCGTTAATATCGCAACCAAACGGCCAATAACTGTATATAACGTGAGTATACATATACGATGTCATGGGAACGTTTTTGCGAGACACAGACAGATCAATCTTGATGATCGTCTCGATTAAAAAACGTCCCGCTATTCGCACGAGCTAGCGTGGTCCACCCACCTACGACTTTCTCGCACCGTGGTAGTCATTCATTATTTCGACGTTATTCTATAGGTAATAATAGAAGCGAGACAAACGTTCTCGCCCGATCGGACAGGAAGTCGGTATCGATTTGTGCGTGGAGTCTCCTGCGTGGGTCGTTCTTCGAGCGTTCTCACTTCCAACAAATCTTTTGATCTATGCCGCTTCCTAAGAAAATGAACGAACCACCTCTAACCTCTTAATATGCTATTAAGCCTATTTTCATGAAAAGTTAGAAATGTATCAACATGTAATATAATAATTATACATACGTTACAACGTACCATCTACATCCGAGTGACTAATTGCATTAACAAGTTCTATTTTGACAGGCAAATCCAACGAACGTATGTGTCGAGCATAAATAGACGTAGTAAGAAAATGGAAAATAAAACTAATAAGCAGACAATGTACACTAGTCCGGTGTATGACTTTAGGTAAAGAAACGATGTCTCGTGTGATTCACGCGACGTGTCTGCCTGGTCGCTCACAACGAAGCCCGTGACCTATCAATAGCTCCTCATATACACCGAAGAGAGACTGTCATTCCACCGAAGACTAAAAATAGAGTTCGCGCGTCCGTCCATAAGCCGCTGGGTCCGAGCAGTTCTGTACCAATGATCTCTCTCTCTCTCTCTCTCTTTCTCGATCACATTTTATTTGTCCTCTTCGTCTAACCTTTCGTCCCAGCCTGATCTTCGTTCCTTTTTCTTTTCTACGCCAGTATTTATAGCAGTTGCTCGTGAAATTTTTTCCTCGCTCCTCACTGTTGATACTTCGATCGGCGAATATTGTTAACATTTATACTTCGATTCCAAAAATCGATATTTTCTTTGAGTTGGCAATGTTTGGAATGTTTTAAGGTGAACTAAAAAGAACGAAAGGCAGACGGGACGTTATAGGCAAACACGGTTGCCAGTCAAGGACAGAGTTTACGAAGATTGGCTAAATTAAACTCCATTAGGACAGTCGTGACCGTTCTGCCCGGACGACAAATGCATGCGCGACAGAACCCGTTACTATGATAGAGATCATTAGTTGAACCGCACAGAGCGAGGGCTTTGAATCGCTTTATGATTGACCCCAAATTTATATCCACATCCTTAACCTACAAACAACTGTATGCACGGGTCAAGTTATTAACCCAATGTTATTAACCTCGCCTGTGACTTCGTCGATCCCAACTTTCGGATCCCATGAAAATTATTTATCGTCCCCGTGGCTAATATCCTGCCGATGAATCGCATAAGTATATTCCGTATAAACAGCATGACTCGATTCTAAAGTGCGGAATATCTAATCGATCATTATTGATCGTTCATTCATGAAATGTAAATGAAAATCAATATGTCAGTGTTTTTTAACATGTATTCCTCCTAGCATCTTAATCATTTAGTATATGATAACTAGTTTTTTTTTTTTTTTTTTATTTCCGTTAATTCGTAACTACGTACATAATAAACCATTATGTATCGCCTTAAATCACGTAATTCAGATGTCGCGTCTGGCGCTCGTGCTAGCTACGTATCTCATCTTTCGTCTTACCGGATGAAAAATAGTGGACCGAATGGAATTTTAAAAATGATATGATATTCACTATACTTGCTAAATACAATTCTGTTTTGTAAAATGATGCTACTGTGTCTCTATCTTTCGGACATAATGTGACGTATAATGTTTGTACACAAACAGAATCGTGTAAACCGACAGAGCAAACATCGGGCGCGAACCTCGTGTTTGAATCGGCGCAGTGTAAACAGCCCTAAGCCTTGAACGCTCGGGAAAAGATCGAATTTCTCGTTGCCGGTTGAAAATTGGCTAATGTTGTTTACACTATAAACAGAATTCAAAGCCATAGTGATGGGCGTGCATGAAGTGACACAACAAACCAGTTATTTTCTACCAATAAATGTCGTAAGCAGTAAAACAACTTCGTTTTTATGTGTTTTCATGTATGCAACAAGTAAGACGCAATAACTATACTGATAATGGCTCTGAACGTTCCAATATCAATCGGATGACAGTTAATCATTTTCCTGATAGATAATTTCAATGGTTGATTTTATACAGATACGTGGAAAATATCTTTATCGATGTTCGAATTCTGCACGATTTAATTGTCCGTTACTGTCAGAAGATATTACAGAAAACGGTTATTCCTTAACCTTAAACTGGCACGGTTCTTTAACGTTGAACTAATGGTACCATGGGCGAATTTTTATTGACATTTCATCGTAATTATACTTTTAAGAGCGTGAAATTGATAAATTCTTCTAAAAACGCGCATTTATTAATAGAAAAACGTTATATACAGGAGCATTGAATTAATAAACGTATTGTCTTGAAAATAAAACTGAACTTTGAAAGACAGTAGTCTACGATATAAATTTCCCGTGGCACTCGTGGTATTGAGTTCTGACCGTAAGTACCTATGTAATTTCCTATCTACCAATTGAAGATTAATTAAAAAAAAATTACTTCCCTGACTGCCATAAAGATTACTAATCGTCACGTGGATATTGCCAGAAATAGTACACGAACCTTCGTGCCTGTTTTGCAGTTGAAATTATGCAGGTAAAGAAGGAGGAAGAGGAAAGGTGAATGGCGCAAAGAAGAATGAACGCACATATTGCGTGGGTGGTGTCGGTGGGTCTTGTATAATGAGATGAGTATCTTTAATAGTCCGACGATACAAGGCGGCCGGCACGTCGTGGGTATCAAAGCCCCCTCTCGTATCCGCCTTACACGTCGCCCTCTCTTTTCTGCTTCAATGGATCGAGCATGAGTGGGTGTGAACGAAATCTCGACTGGATCATCGTTTAACGGCGCTTTTGTTCTCGTAGCGGATAAAAGGTGTTTCGCTCGATAAGAATCATTCCTTTGTCATTCCTTAATGAAACGTCACATGTATATACATCTGTTCGCAAATCTAAAGAGTAGAATTAGAAAATTGAAATTTACGAGTGAAATACGATTATTCTGCAGGATTTCTTCGCGTTCAACGGGTGAATCACACGTTTCTATCCTATTAAGAAAATATTCACTTTTAGAGAGAAATACAACGCGAAAGAGATAAAATAAAAATTACAGATGGCTGATTAGAAGCAATTAAAAAAAAAAGGCCAATTCTATGCTAGGCGGTTAAACGAAGCAGAAAACATCAGGCCTCCGCCTTTCATCGAGAAAGTCCGGAAGAGAACCACTAAACAGAGCTAATCGACCGGAGCCGTACTTTTATCTCTTCATAATCACGCTCATTAGTGCCGGGCCTATTATTACAAGTCTACAAGAAATATCGATAAGAAAAACGCTCGATTTAGCAACCGGGCGTCGTTCTTACATCGAACACACGTTACGTTCTCGTTCGATCGTAACGACCCTCGTGTGTATATCGGGTGTTCGACAAATACCACTGTCATACATTACATCGTTAAACGGTGAACGAGCAATAAAATGAACAATGTTTTATGATTCTCATCTAATTAGGTCGTAAAAGGTACAATTATTACCGTCGGCGTCTTCTCAGAAAATATGTATACTGCGTCTGGGGGGGAAAAAAAAGAAAAACGCCGTAAAAAAGTGAGGGGAACCAAGGTCAGAAAAAATTGCGCAGCTTTTCATGTAAATGCAAAAAATGAGTCAGGAAGGTGTTATCGACTGGATGATTTAAAAAATGTTGGTATCGGCGGGACGGGTAAGAGGCGAGAAAGGGCAAGAATATCGATGACACACGGAAGGGACGTGTCGGTACACGGTGACGTTATCGTTCGGCTCATATAGGACGCAAAACAAAGCGGTGTTTCCCCCGTGCACATACGCGTGGAATGTAAATGACGATTATTGCGCGATTGGACAAGAATTCGAGCGATCCTGGCCGGCAACAACGCAATATAAAATGGAATCGGTCCGTCTTATCGGTATTCGTCGAGCACTGCGTATCGAATCGTTTTCAATTTTCTTTTCGTATTGTATTTATGCAAATTTGTAAGAGCTACAGTATTTTATAGAAATACGTGTCATATGCTGTATATGGTTTTACCTACCTGGTCGCGTCTTATTTTCATTTCGCAGACAGACGAGCAAAAAAGGAATAATATATGTATGCAAAGAAAATAGAGCAGCAATGGAGAGATAAAAATTTGTTTTCAAACGTACGGCCGGAACTAATTTAATTCGGCGTACTTCGCGTCATACGAACGCGGCTTCATTAATAATGGAGGACGCGTTAGCACGACAAAATGTATAACCGAACGTAGGTGCGGCCTGTCAACGATTGCGTCGGAAATACAACACTGCCAACCCATCATTCGACCTGTTTGCATCGACGAAAAGAAGCGAGACAATACCAATTCTTCTGACGCTTCGAACGCGCAGATATTCAATCGCGTCAAAATTATCCGCCTTACTTCAACTGTATATGTACGTATTATATTTCGGAATACGTAACATGTCTGACTGAAACTTTTTATTTTCCTCTTCTTTTTTGATTAATATGTTTGTATTATAGGCTCCTAACCTATTACAGGATGATTCCTGTCCTCTCTCATTTCTAGTTTCTTACAATATATTATATTATATTTTTATACCTCTTTATATTATATATCTTTATATCTCTTGATTATTATATCTTATTGCTACTGTTATTGTTATTGTTTGTATAATGCTTAGTTCTTTCTCAGTTAGTATAGTATTATATTACATTGGTGTATGTATATACATATGTACGTAGCTATATTATATAAAAGTATATTCTTTTAAACGCGCGTTCTGCTATCCATCTATGTATAGTTTTCCAGTCTTTATGGCTGCTTCTATGTAACTGAAGACATTTTTTTATTGATATAAAATATTTGCGTTTCTTTCCTTTCCATATTGCATAATTGGCATGTTTTTGCGTCGTTTATTTGTACTTCCTCCTCCTTCTCCCCATTTCTTTTTCCTTGTGAAATATACTTAGAAGGAAAAGCTTCTTCTATTAAATTTCAAAAATATCAATATAAATATACCAATTGCTCTCGCATATGAGGTTTTCTTTTCCGCTGAGTATACCAAAAACGAGAAGCTTATTTCCTCAACTTTAAAAACATCAGTATTCCAATTCTCCTGGTACGAAAAACTACTTGATATTAATCATTTAAGACGGCCAAATTAATCAGATACAATCTTGAAACGGTTAATGTACAGGAACACGTTCAGAATTCCTTGACAGAGTTTAAAGGACGTGGTATGACGTGTCACAATGTATCTACCCGTAAAACGATACGTGAGCAATATATGCGACTCGCTCACGTACAGTAGTAGTAGACGAGCTAAGAAGCGGACGCCAGTCTGTCTCGGATCAGGAATGGGATTAGAAAGCACGTCAAGTCTCCGTGGGTCACGTCACCCAGATCGAGATTTAGTCCGTGCCTCGCGTATTACGTCGGTCTACAGTACTATCCAAAGGGCAATGCCATTTCTATGACCTTCTCGGAAAAAGCGATCCAAGAAAGAGTCGATATCGATCAGCTTGTTGCATACAGTGGTTGTCGGAAACTTATACATTCTACATAGTCTATGATCCTTCCTAGTAAATATTTCCTAGTAAGTATATATATACGTTTGACATATTTTAAATTCCAGAAAAATATATAAGCTATTTTATATTTTACAAATTCGAATTCGTACGACCAAATTGCTTTTACATGTACAGTAAGTAAATATAAAAATTGAATTGAGCTTAAGGGCAAGCTTAGGGTTATAAGTAATATATTACATCAAATAATTAAATTAAATTAAATGATAGATTACGTTGATATTCGAACGAACGTCAATCATTGACATATCGTACGATGATGACCTATGACTGTGTGAAATGACGTAATCCAGACAACGATATTTTTATATTAACTGTTTGACCAGGAATTTTGCGGAATTAACTCGTAATTTGAATTGCCAATGACTTATGTAAGCAACATTTATATAATAAAATTAAGAAAACTTATCCTGCAAGGATAAGATCTTAGGTTCGCACAAATCGCAAAGATTCGCTTGGAAATTTGTATTATCATATCCAATGTTATATTAAGATCAGTTTCTATGAAAGATTTATGTTACGTTATTTGCCAATCCGGAATTATTTTCTTCTCATTTACTTGTAATTGCAAGATTATAGAAACTTGTGACGACAAATGATCTTTGGTACTTTGAAACAAGCTATAGTGGCGGAGAACAGGGTGTTCCGGGACTGTTGTACCTACACGAATAATCGACGTGAATTCCGTAAAAGTCGCGTCAGGTCGGCCAGTTACATAGAAACGTAATGTTGTACGTGCGGCTTGAGGCTCGCCTCGCCGCGAGGGGGTTAAAGGTCGGACTCAAACGAACAGGGGAGACCCGATACGTGCACAAAGACACGCACGAATGCGTGAGGACACACCCACTTTAATACGTACCGGAATGCATTCGCATTTGATGCAGTACATGACTCCGAAGGGCGGGCCCAAATCCGCGAACCAGGTGGAGCCCAGTTCCCGTATCTGCTTGCCGAACGTACATTCTGCAACAAAGAGGCATTTGAATTGGCTTGGTGAATTTGTGGCTCCTCTTTTCTTTTTTCCCGTTTTCTTCGATGCAATAGCGATTGGTATATGTACGACTTAGGCGAATGAAAAATGACTAGACGGAAATATTTGAAAGCGAACAGAAAGTGGAGATTGTGGATAGGAGAGGAAAAGAGGGCGTTGCAGAGGAGAAAGGTTTACGAATAAATATTCCATACTATTTGACTGCAAGAAAAATTCACGATCGTCAATTATAAATTACGTACGTTCATATTTCAAGTTCTTTCCATAGTTTCTGATCAATCAGATTGAAACTTAATCGAGGAGATGTGGAGGCACTTTGAGCAAACAGATTAACTATTTTATAAACTATGTAGAAAACGCGATACAAAGAAAATTAATGCACGCGATATTTAAGTTTCCATTGCGAAAGAAGGAAATCGTGTATCATTTAAGTTATACGTAATACGACCACATAATCCCTTTACATTCCAGAATGGGATAAAAGTGAAATCGCGAAATGAATGGAGGACTCTTTCCGGCTGGGGTACGCTAATCGCCAGTCTCTGAATCATCGCCGTGCTCGAAGAAGGAGCAAACGTTCCTTGGTCGCCGCTTAAAAATCGCCGAGACGACGATGAGACGGTGCGTAAAAGAAGAAAGCGACGGGGTGAAAGAAAGAGAGAGAGAGAGAAAGGAAAGCAGCAGAAGGCGATCTGAAAGAAGGAAAAAGAAAGCGAACACCATTCTCGCAAGGCCGTTGCCTCGTTTAACAGTGACGTGGATTCACCTTCTTCCGCTAAGATAAAAAGAAACCGAGGGAAAAGTCAGCTAGGTCCGTGTATGACTGTTTAAGCGCAACGACGTCCTTTTCTTTTTCAGCGTAAAAATAAATACTCGACCGTGCCCGCACCGAAAATAACCTGCACTCTTTCTGTCGGATTATGCGACTTATCGTCGCTTCTAAGAAACCGCTTGCATCCCCTCCACCGAGCGTATCACGCGCCCGGTAACCGAGCGATTCGTGCGTGTTACACCTCAACACGAAGAAGTTTCTCGAGACCGGAATACAGCAATCGCTTTATGGGAAGCGTGGCGCCGCCTCGCGTGCTACGCATCACGTGACGGCCAGTGGATAAGCAGCCATCCCTGCACATCGAATCGATGGTTTTCGAAATTTTGCTGGTATTTTATATCGAGATGAATCACAAATGCAACTCGTCATTACGAGTCAAGAACCATAACAAAATAGATCATAATTGAGTCGTCGTAAGAAGATGAAGGTTAACGGATCGTTTATTAAATAATAACGGGAAGAGTTGCGACTATCCGCTACAAAGTCTACTCCAACGATCAACAGACGAGAATGTATCTAAAGCCAAGAATAAAACGTAATAGATTATACGCTGATCAACCGAAGTACGTGGAATTCTTCAGCAGCGTACCTATTAGCCGAGCAACGGTACAAATCACGGTTGAATTCATCCAGAACTTCGATACGATGCAAGCGTCGCGACGCTACACGTTTCAACGAACGGGGAAACGAAAGGAGATCGGGTCTCTTTGGATTCGTCCAGTCGTTCCGTTTGCTTCGGATGTGCATACATTCGACGGAGAAAGAGAGGAAGAAAGATGCACAGAGTAAGGCTCGTTGCGCGAGGTCGTTGCACCGTGTGTACTAAGTCGTTCTAAGCGCATGGTCGGTCCTAAGCAACCAGGAGAGTCCGAGAGAAGAGAGCCTCGATACGCCACCGCATCGCAAATATGCGAGTCGAGTGCTACCTCGCCCTTTATGCGGCCGTGTTCATATGTCATCGATACTGTTCGGTTCATCCTTCAATTCATCCCAGATATAACTCCTTTCTCTTCGTTCTGTGTGTATGCGCCGGCCTTTATTGCCAATTGCAAACAGGCCTTTATATACCAAAGCATTTTTGATTTGAACTATGATTAACAACTATGGTTTACGAGGTTAAGGAAAAAAAAAAAAAATAGATCAGAATCGCCACATTCGCGAACGTCTTAATGGCCTGAATACAGGATATGGCGAGAAACACACAGTGGTGCCAACAAAATCAACGAATTGCGTCCATTTGATCCGGCTCGATTTCCTTCCTTCGTTTAACACGAGACACGCCAGCAAACCGAATAAATCAGTCGAGTATCGAGGACAAAGCCAGAGAACGAATTAATCCCGCCACTGCGCTATGAGAGGCATCGAAATCAGAGGAAATCTTCAGGGAGAACCGTTGCCGTGTTGGCGCACCGCGCGTGCACGGTCGACGCTCTTTATCGTTTCGATCTGACATTCTCCTAATGGACCTCTTCTCTTTCTCGGCTCGCGCCCTCTTAACGCCCGTTTCTCTAGAATTCGTAACGCGATACGTAGCGCGAAACGCGTCGATAAGTCGTTTCACAGGGAACATAAAATTTCTCATTTAATAATATTGTTAGATTTTTTACAATAGACTTTACTCTTTCTATACTAATTGTCTTTATATTTTTTTTTTTTTTTTTATAGAAGTTTCTCCTTTCTCTATTATTCGAAGTTGCAGCGCTATAGAAATACTCCATTGCCCTTACCGCGTAAGTCTAAGCTCATGGGAAGGAATGTAACAACGATAGGGCGGGAGCATAGGCGTCAAATCTCGCTAAACGTTTAATCTATTATTGGAAGGATGAGAATAGGACGTCGTAGCGGAGTGGACGACGGAGTATAGAGCCGGCCGATGCTAATTTGGCCCATATACTAACGTTTCATAGACCGTTAACTCCGTTGCTGTAACTTATGAACTGTGAAATTTTGTGCGCTTTATCTCGAGCCAGTGAACCGACCGTGCTTAGCGTAGCGGCAGCTTCCTTGGCCATTTCGCGGAACACTAAACGCGCCCTCTCGGTGAACCAATCAGAAATTCAATGGCCTGCCCCATGGTGGCGTTCCGCTGTTTTTCCTTGTACATGCATAATGGCGCTTTTGTGGCCGTCCCGTGGTCTTAACACGTAACAAAATTAAGGATGCTAGCGGAGAACAGCCGCGTAGAGGGCGTTCACGCGAATTACCGAGACATTTGCATAAATGGATTAGCATAAATTAAACCGAATGGAAAAGCGTCGAGGCTGCGTCCGTAAATTGGCCGCGATTTGCATAAACGGAGAAGGCCTTCTCGCGTAACGCGTTCCTCTCTTCCCCTTTCGGTTCGCAGAAAAATCGTACGGACACGACACGACGAAAGTCGACGAGTGCAGTCGTAAAAAAGGAGCAGCCACTCAAACGGCGTATAACGCTACTACGACGACGACAACCAGGGCCATCCTGAGAGCCGACGACGTAATACGGCGCTTGGGTTAAGACACGTAATGAAAACAGGCGTCCTCAAACGGTCGAGTGTCGGCCGTTTCGAGCAGCGCAAAAACAGGAGGAGACGCTCTTGCTGGCGACACCAGTTACGACGTCGTGTTTAAGACGGGTTCGTGTAAATTCACTTCCACTCCGGTAGAGGGGCACCAAACGGTTGTTATCGTTCGGTAATACTAATATTGACTTAAGGTGAGGACACACACAAAACATTTGTTGCATTATGATCCGTGTATGTATATAACTATTTAGTTTGAGAAATCTAGGGGAAAAAGAGAGATTAGTAATGTGTACAAGGTCGTTATTAATTACTGACTTTTGATACTAGATCGTAGTAATTATATAAGGGAATCTCTAAGATATGCTTAATCATTTTTAACTCATCATCTCCTACAATGTAATAATGTTTGAAGAAACTGAAGCATTTATTGCACAAGTATAGTAATTTTCACCGAATTATAGAATCTTTATCTTACATTTCTGATTTATGTAACGATCTTCTATACATGTAGTGTCTATTATATGAACATATTCTTTGTGCCTTGCATCTTCCAATAATACGCTACGTTTATGTAACTATTACTAATTATTGCATGGTTCTTTATAGGTTACTGCAAGGTCAATATTAATTACCGTTTGTAGATCAAAGATGGCGTTATTACACATTCGAATGAACCAAGGCAAGTAATTTTAGTCGCAGGATAATTTTGTGTATTTAAAGTTCAAGCATCATCCGTTGACGATTCATTCCTTCTAGCTTTAGCTTTCAGCGAATCTCATCAAGAATTCTAGGAACACTGTTTCTGCCACTATTCCGAGCCACGTAGTCAGTCTAGGATAACGATGAACGCGTGGCGCTTCTAACCGAGGAGTTCGATGAACCGCGATGAATCCTCAACCGGGATTCATTTAGGAAAAATACGACAGGATAGACTACTGTTAATCCTAAAATATCTAAGGCATCGACCGTTGACTCGGCTTGTCCAATGTCGGAAGATCGGACACGTTACCCCGACTTTTGCTTCCACAAAACCGTTCTTGCCCGCAAAACGTCGTTAAAGCCACACCGATGACTATCTTACGCACGACGAAAGAAGCTTGCTCCAAATACTGCACGGTAAAACAGTTACCCTGACTTTATTCCTCCTGCTATTCAATAAACTGAACGAGAATATGGACGCCAAGAAAGTTGTAAGAAAACTTGCCAACAAATCCACACGTGCTTCTTTCCTTTTCCAACTTTTTGCCTGCGCGCGAAATTCGAATCGCGATCAGGGACACGTTTCAGTTTCGGGGACGATAAACTGTCGACACGCGAGGTGTGACACGCCTCGACCGCGATATTAATTTCGTCTGAGACTAGGTTACATAAATTCACGATATAAACTCTGCCGTTCGAATCCACAAACATAACTCGTAAATGTGCGTCCTCGTTGGCGTTCTTGTAAACTTTGCCATCTATTTACATATTGTTAACAAACACGTTCGTGAGCTTTTTCACGAGCTTACTATCCGCGAGAAAATTGTAGAGTGATTATAAAACGTTTGAAAATAATAATCGTCTTGGTATTCTTCATACTAATTTTTTTATTCTTACTGATTGTATTATATTCAATGAAACAAATGGTTTCTCAGTTGGTAGATTAATAGAATTTTTTAAAAAAATTATTGCAAACATCCCATACAATTTTTAATTTTCTTCTTCATACTAAGTTCATATACTGTTGGAATTTTAAGTTTATAAAATGAATATTATGTTGTAGCAACAAAATCTACGATTGTAATAATACCATAATTCCATGGTACAACAATAAGGTAACTAGAATAAGACACAGAATAAGACAGTTAACACAGTTGCACAGTTCTTCACGCGGAACAGGATATTTAAACCTGCATTTGGCCCACTATCTTTATATCCATCAAACCGCCCTCTAGGTAGTTTTGTAACAACGCTATGAGTACGTCCTCGCTCGCTAAAATAAATAACGTTCTCCATCGGCGACGGATAAAAAAAGGACTAGAAAAAGAAACGACGCGATAGCCGGGTGAGTGAACGACAAACACATGCCACTTTCTTTTCTTGCTTTTTCCACTTTTCTCCATCTCGTTTCTTTTCCATGAATCTCGCGGCGTTACACTTACTTCCTGCCCCCCCCTCCCTATTTCGCGATCCGCCACTTGTTCTCTTCTCCTCCCTCTTGCAACATTCGTTCAAACTCTGATTCTTTCTCACTCTGTTACATTGGCGCTCTTACTCGTCTCCATCTCGAGTTTCACATCACCTTTAGCATCGTATACGGTCTCACGTCACGTGACATTGCGATGCACCGAGCAGCATCGAGGTTATTTTATCTGAACGCGAACGTGCTTGTCTTGGTCGTGTGATTTCTAATGTTTCATTGCCACACTAAACAATGCCATTGTCTCAGAATGAAAACAAGGCTCATAAAATTTCCAGAAAGGCAAGACGAATAAAGTTAACCGCACAAGCATTTAGGCGTTGTTAGAACCGACCTTAAGGCAGATTCTCAGTTTTACTGTCGTTTTTAATCGAAACGTTATGCCGAGCTACAAGATGATTTTTTGCCTGAATTTTAATTAACGAAGAAAGGTTAATTCATGGTAATAGGTTTTTAACACGATGACAACTGATATTAAGGAGCGTTTAGAAGTGGTTCATGGTGCCAAATCAGTAGACCACTACGCGACCGTCTTTAAAATGAAAATTTATGCACAACGAGGAACATGCGGATAGTCTGGGATACCTGCTAAAGATAGATTCAGCTTTTTTGCTCTTCTTTGCTTCGCGACAGATGTTCGTAGAAGATCTATAAGGTCAGTTCGCACATAACGTGTGACGTCCGAGTTCGAAAATCAGGCGATCGCTTTAGTACACAAATCTGACGAACTCTAAATCCCTAAACATAGTCTATACGATAATTGAATTATCACCGAGTTAGGTGTGATCTCATTAACTCAGAAATGCGAAATTAGATTCGAAGTCGCAAGCCGAGTAAAAAATCACAAATATATTGACGGACAGATGATTTAGCAGATGTTGCGAAAAATAAAAGTGACTGAGATACCAATCTATATATAACATATCATACAATAAAATTACAACCTAACCTAACGTAAATCGCCATCACGCGACGAGAAACTAAATGAACCGGTAACCTATCGCCACGGAAACAAAGGGTAAAGCTCGGAAAAATGAAACGGGACGATCGGATAATGTTCGGATTGAGATTTTTCGTGGGCGAAGTCAAACGAAAATAAAACGCGACGTCTCGTCCTCGCGATTCCCGACGAGATCGTAACGACCACGCGAAGAAGAAAGAAAGAAAATAAGCAGCGGAAAAAACACGATAGAAGGAAAGGAAGACGAGGGAGCAGACGAGGGAGGAAGTGTGGCGAAGCCAGGTGCCGTCGACATTGTCCTTACGCAACGCTGGGGCTGGCCGTGAAGCATCGTCTGGCCGAATATGAGGGCGCTATCTACATCTTCCGGTCCGGCCCGATCCTTGAGGGCCACTTTCTCATAGGTTGGTCTCCTGACGCTGCAAGTGGGCAGACACGTAGGCGACACACTCTCCTCGCGACTTCTCTTCGTCGACATCGACACATCGCGGTCGCCTCTCCTGCCGTGTCTCGCCACTACGTTATAAAACGGCGACGCTGTTGTACGGCCGTACCTGCTCTCCCGGCTACAGGTTTCACGTAGGTGTACGCCTACGTGCGCCTCGACCGAATATGTATCTCACCGAGTCCTCGATCAGCATTAATATGCAGAAGAGTTAAAGTCGAGTACTCCTCGGCCTCAATTCAGCTGCACGCAAATGCATCTACGATCTGGTTGGCTGCAGGGAAACGAAGGAGTCAAGGATTTGCACGTTTTATTGTGAATTATGGATAATTAGTCGTCCTAATTCCGTTCTAAAGAAACGAAGGGGAGAATTACCGAAGATCATTCTTACGACCGGGAAATCTATATCATTAAAATTGAAGGAGGTAAATGTGCATTTTTGCAAATTTGCATGTTTTTATCAGGGGTAAGCTAAATTTTCATATTCTTCGAGAAACCATATTCTTATACTAATAGTCGACTGTTTTACCCTGAAAACGATGTTTTGCTTTGCAAATATGAATTCTGGTGTTAATTAGTAGAATGCGAATATTCATGCATTTATGAAGAATTTATGCATCCAGAAATGTATGAAATACAACATATTAAATATTTAAAGAAAACTTCTCGTTACATTTAATGGATGAAAAATCTTCATTTAGATTTCATTTCTTTAATTAGGTTCGCAAATATTTGACATTTACGTAAATAGACGCACTAATACGCAGACAATTAATTAGACATTAGAATCAGCCTTAAGGTCAGGTGAAGTTTTTAGAAATATATTGAATTACGATAAAAGATTACTACTCGAGTAATTAATATGTTTTTATAGGAATCATAATATCTGGTTCACCGTTTCGATCTGTATGAAAGAGGCGTAAATGTCTGGGCGAGTACGCATGTAGGCGAAACGCCCTCGCAACTTCACTTTTCCGGGGCGAGCGCCACCGGCAGCGTAGTACGAGGATCACGATGACGCTTCCCACACGTACTTTAGCTGTTTTCACGTAGTTACAAGCATTTCAAAAATACACTGTCTGGGAACAGAACACAACACACACCTACGTCGGTTCTAAACAGCGATTTCAGCAATTTTCTTCGGTCGTCGAAAAATATAATGAAATATAAATGGCCAGACGTGACTCGAATTAAAAGGAATTACGCAATTCAGGCTTGAATACCCACATGGCTAAAATTAGATGTCACTATAGAGTTTACAGGATTGGTGAAAAAAAACAGAGACCGCGCCTTTATCGGCAATCAAGCCCAGACTTTCATGTTTCTATGTAGGCAATGGTATTTCCAATCACACCATTACTTCAACAGAATTTTATATGACTTTGTCGCCACATAAAGTTGCTTAATAGAATTTAGATACGTCGTACGATGAAACTAACGAATTCTGAATTTTCTTCCTTTCAATTTTTATAATCTTTTCATGAATGTAGTTACAGAAATATATCGAAACAATATAGAATATAACGAAAAGTGAACATAGGAAAAATAAAGAATTCAAATAAATTGGGTTAGATTTTCTAGATATTAGTAATACACATAAACGAACACAATATCATAGTAGTTCTCAATAGATAGCGAAAAGGTTAGATTATAAGTATTTTCAGTCACGTGACTCGAAACACGTCCCACACTATCCACCAAACTGAGCACGGACTCCGTCAATGCTTCCACACGCGCATTTCCATATCTCCTAAAATACATCTAGCGAGAGAACAGGAGTGCTACAGGTTGATAAGCGAACGATGTTTTACTGCCGTGAGGGCATATAACAATGCCGCTTTGTTCGTACCGCGCCGACGCCGACTTAAAGCCGGTGTTTTCTACTGATACAGAATAAATTTATCCATTGGTCGGCGACATAGTTGACCGGCCAATTACAGCAGTGGACCCTAGAGTCACGTGATCCTTATATATATATATATATAAGGAATTTCACGGATCACGTGACTCTAGGGTCCACTGATATATAAGAGATGTATATATATATATATATAAGGAATTTCACGGATCACGTGACTCTAGGGTCCACTGCTTAATAATATATATATATATATATAAACAAAAATTTACGTCCTCTCCTACGAATAACAAAATATATGAAATTTCATGGCACAAGAAAAGGAAGTTTTAAATTACAAGAAGAAGAAAATTATCATCTCAATTTTCAATTTCACGTTCATCCCTGTTTAAAATATCTTCCCCGTTTCTTCTAACCATCAACGTAGGTGGTAGAACAACAAGGAAAGATCAAAGCTGTAGGTGATCCTATCTGCCGGCGGCTTTAGAAGCACAATTAATCTCTTTCGGTGCGCGTGAAGGGAAACGCCGACGAGTAACGTGAAAGGTCGAGAGTTGCCCGCCAGCCAGTGACCCTGCGGTATTTTTCTTTTTGAAATAACTTTAAAACACAAATATAAGTTTTTCCCACATGATTAAATGATGTCATAAAGAGACATCGAAGACGATAAGCAAAAGAAGCGTGAAATTCCAATTAGAGGCACTGAAGTGTGCAAAAATATGTCACCAAGTCACTGATGCGCCCTTCATCATGAACGATATAAGAACCGGGCGTGAGGCGACAGAAATATGTATTGCTAGTCGATCGTAGCAGGCCGTGCCGAACAGTTCCAGCGCAGCGCAAGAACGGGAATGTTAATGCCGCATCAAGAGTTATGATAAATGGTGTGATTTTGCAAGGGGCGCGCGAAGAAATATGTTACTGTCGCTCCACAGACGTAGAAGAAATAGCTCTTAATAGTGTAGAGACGTGGTTTGATCGGTACGCAATGTACGATTCTATATTAATAACATGGACATAAAAAATTAAAGTAAGTCTTAGTAAGATAAGATATTTATCAGATTTTTATATTTGCTTCACAGTACAGTAATTTTTAAAACGTTCTTATTATTTGCCTGACGGTAGGATTCAGAATGAGATCTAAGATAGAATTCCACCGAGTGACATACAAATGAGTCGAGCATACCTAACTTAACGTCCTTTATTACGTGATTTTATACGTGATTCTGTATGCAATTCCTTATGTAATTTTTCGGTCATATAGTGCATTTCTATTCTTCTGTGTCATTGGAAATTAAAAAGATAATGTTATAGTATTAGAATGAAAAGAGTTATGAAACTTCAATTATAGGTTAAGACTGAAAATTCTTATGGACGATTTATTAGAGGTCAGTAGACAGTGTCAATGATAACACTGTTCCTATTCAGCGGAAGATCGCCACACGACACGCTATACCCGCTGAGAAGCTACAAACGAGTCAATGATCTCTCTAACCACTTCCCGTAAACAAACAGTTCGGCGCACGCCATGCGACGCGCAGAGGACGAAACGCATAGGTTGCGTACACGCTAAACAAGAACAAATCATGCCAACCTACGATTCATTGGTCGAACTAGGATATCCGACTCACTCATTACAATGAAAGTACAAATAAAAAAAGCAACAAGACTGGAAAACAAAGGTATGTGAAAAGACAGATTTTGACTGCGTCAGCATACAAAAATTGGAAAATTAACTGCAACATATAAAAAAAATTCGAACGAAGAATGAAAACGTAGAATAAAAAGAGAAGAAAAAAAGAGGGGAATAAGAAAGGACGAACGAAGGAAAGACGAAGAAGACGAAAAAAGGCAAAACGCGAAGACTCCCTCCCCTCGCTTCTCTTTGCTGACCGTACGCTGTCGTCGAGACGGCAACTGGCGATGCAATGTCGAGTGCCGAGTGCTATATATAGGTGGCCCTGAGTGTGCAAAAATCACCCTACAAAAATCTGGATCAAGGGGCCATTCACCAACTACGCCAAGCATTACGCGGTGTCTGGTGTATCCTAGAGCACGCCAAAGCGCCTTCAACAGACGTCGTCCAGATCGTCGTCGACGTCGTCGTCGTTCGTCCCTGATACATACATACATCAGAATGTTGCGTACAGGCATTCTTACATCCATATATAGTAAAAGCCGAATCAAATTCTGTACTGTCGCTGTCTGCCAATGCTGTCGTTCCCCTGCCACTTGTTCACCGCTCGAAAGGTACATTAAGATGATCGTTAACGCTGACTGTGCAGGTTTTATATTCGAGTCGATCCGATTCACGCAAGCGTGGGACGTTTGATTGTCGATTTGCATGATCGTGGGTGCGGCTCGTATTAGATTTTACATTTACGATTTATTTTTATACTTCCTTCTCTCTTGCTCTATAATGTAATTAAATTTGTAACAGTCTTCAGATGAAAGTAGATCGCTAGAACGTTCTTGACACGTCCGATCGGTTGTTGAATCACGATAAGCGTTAAGCTGCGCCCTCACTGAAGCGATAACTAGAAATCTGTTACCGATAATCCATGTTTCTTGAAGAAATTGCTGATATTTGTTGCCTATTGTTTCTCTAGGTTCCTTCACGCTCGCCAGTTACCAGTAACAAAATATAAAATAAAATTTATTATATATTGTTGCTTCTATGAAGATGCACCTTTAGGTTATGGCTACAGTAAGTGCATATTTCAACAAACTGTCGTTCTAGCGAATATATCGAAAGAATTATATATAGATGGATAATATATAGATTCTTACGAATATATGGGTTATCAATTCTCAAATGTTTTATTCAAACGTTTTATAAACGGCAGTTAGTCAGAACACGCGTTATATCTATAGCATTAGATCAGTGCATGGTGATAATTGAAATTCGCGTGACTAGTGGCGCCAGAAACCTGCTAGAGATCGGGCGACGCGATAAGTCAGCCGGAGGCCAGCGTTCAGCCGACAGAAAAATCCTCGTGCGATATCCCTGCAAAGCAACTGAGCACAGGTTGTCCGAAAATGGTTAAACTTCTTCCAAGAGAAAAGAGGCAGGTCCGTTGTTATACTTCCTTACACGCGTAATTATGACCGTATTTGTCGTCACGACTGAGATCAGTCTTACCTATCTGCTCGCTGATCACACTAACTCGTCTCCTCCTTTCACCTCTACCTCTGATCCCCCTACGCCGTATTACAATTCAACAGTTCCCCTATCATTTTTCCACGAGTCTCCACCCCTTTTTCCCTTATATTCATTTCCACCTCCGTTCTAATTCCTTTTACGGACTTTCTCGTTTCTTTCCTCTTACTCTCGCCATCTTTCTCCCCTCCATACTGCATCTACACTGACTGCTGCTGACTGTAACTGGCACTTCACCTTTCTCCATTTTCCTTATTTTTCTATGGTTCTCTACCAATCATAGATAAGATTTTATAGTATTGTCGTTTTAAGAAATATTTATGCAATAAATACGAATAAAGTGTATAGTTTGCGCGCAAGATCACACATACTTGTACGTATATGAGTACAATTGAGAACTGCGTGAGTGAGATACATAATGTGTCGTGTCGGTTTTCAATGATGGTTTTCCTAACGAACCGCGAAATTAAAGGATTCTCAGAGGCATCGTGGCCGTCGTGCACGATCACTCACCGTTACCACCCGCTCCACGCACAACCGTGAAGAGACATCGAGCGGGAACCGTACGAAGAATCGGTGTGCGCGCGCAACTGCAGCGTTCTGCTGATCCTTGCGTGCGTCCAGAATTTCTAGCGTTCGGATAACTTAATCTCGACGAGTGTCTCCGGTTTCATGGAAACGCAATCTTCCTAACCTAACACACTTGCGCGCCTTTATTCTACCAACCAAAGTTATTTATTGGGCCGTTACGAATTGAAATTCACGATCACACGATGAAAATATAAGTCGAAAACTGAATTTTTTTAAAGTTTATCAGAATACAAGATACCGTTGATCCATAGAGGTTAGGAATGACGTATAATAGATCGGTACAGGATAAATGTACTAGCAAATATTATTCACATTTCATCTTACTCTGTTTATTTTTTAACCATACACTTGCTATTCATTCGAACCACCGTACTCGTTACACCCACGCATCACATCGGCCGTGAATCACATCGATTCCGTGCATTTACACGCACACAGGATCGCGAACCTAACGTACGATATCCGGTGCTCGTCGCGTACATCGACGCTCGTCGTTCTCGCCCTCGTTCGCGGAATGAGACACGGCGAAATTTTAAATTCGCTCTCGCTTTCTCGCCGTCTTCTCCGAAACCCTCGCGATGAAAATATTTCCAGTAAACGAAAAAGAACAGCTATCGCTGTACTCGGCCGCGTGATAACTTTCAACTAGCTATCGAAGTTTCTCTCGTCCGAAAAAGAAAAGAAGATAAAAAGATTCGTGAAAAAATAAACTTTTCCGTTTAGCGATACTTCATTTCGCTTCCACTGGAGGAAAATTTTGAATATTCACTTTTGAAAGTGAAAAATATTTTGAAAATCACTTTTTCCTTACACGAGAGATGGACAGTAGACACATGTACATACGTAGTTCAGGATCAGATCCAAATTACCTTTATTTAAACTATTTAAATTTAACATATCGCTACTAATAGATAGTACCGTTCTATTTTGACTCTCGAGGTTGTTACATATTTAAAACTTTCATAAACAATGTAAAACATAATTTTAAAGGAAGTGCATGCATTATAACTTGAAAACACAGACTCAATAAATCTCGTAATAATCTACATCACGATAGCGTAAGAGGCGAATCATGTGTATCGTGCGCGCGAATAACGCGTGCCAAATGGAAGGGGCCACGTAACCGGTCGGTGCACGACCAGAAACGATCTCGTAAAGAATACGACGATGCGGTAAGAAAGCGTTGAAACCATTCGTCAAGGGTCTCTCGCGTTTAGTCGAAACTTGGGTCGTCTGTCTCTCTTCATATGACCGAGCGTCATTGTAGAAGGGGCGAAGAGACAGGCAAAACGAAACGACCGCGAGAGGGCGACAAAAAACGATCAAACGAGTAATGTCGCTCGCGTAATTCACTGTTTCGCTCGACGAAGTTCTGCGGGGTCTGATGGAGATGAGAATCAGATAGAAATTAACGGTTGTATCATCATACAGTGTTTTAAAATGTTTAATTACGAAAAAGTCATTCAACGCATAATTCATAGTTTGCAGATACAATATTAGATGAAGCACTCAAACATCATCATGCGTTTAGAAATTGACCATTTGAAAGTGAAAGTGTCATCAAATTTTTGCAATCTTTTCATTGCAAAAGAAATATACAGCAGCTACGAAGGGCATTTGTACAGATCCTTATTTTCCACTAAAGCGGTTTTGAATAAGATTCTATTTTCCATTTTTGCCGTTCAGCAAATTTTTGCAGTCATATGAAAATACCACTAAATGATGCAAAATTTAATATACTTGAAACTAATTAATTAGAATATATATGTAGATGCTATAATAAAGACAATGTGCTGTACAAGCACTTTTTGTAGCCGCTCTCTCTCTCTCTGCAAAACTCATGATACATAAAACAAATGATTGTATATTTTACATGTAGGAGAATTACAGAAGAAGAGTCATCGACCGTTGAATGTTATTCTTTAAGACAGTAGAGACGACTAACCTGCGTGTCCATTATTACCTGTGTACTTATTTAAATAATTTTCATAGATAAATTAATGATACTTAAGAATAAGAAACTTAACGAAGGGAACAGTCGACCATACAAGATGATCAATATCATGATTATTGCAGCCGTTATCAAACAATAAGAACATCATGGTAGTGCAGAACGAGAAAACCACGGACACTATCGAAGCGTAAAGAGCTCTCGAAGGCAGAAGAGGTAGAAGTATGGAACGAGACGAAAGAGGGAAGAGCAATACAGGGGAAGTGCAGGGAGCAACAAGAAGATGCGTTTGAAGAGCAAACGGCCGAAACAGAAGAGGGGTGAGAAAGGAGGCGCGGGTGTTAGGGGAGAGTTGTTCGGTGTGCTGCCACACTCAGAATGGAGTCGAGTGCCAGAGAGTCGGTTGTCCGTGTATTTCAGGCGGCACGGGCCACTGCACTACCCCTACTACTTGTCGTACGTGCTATGTATATCGTACCTTTCATATAATGCACGCACCCGGAGACATGTTTTGTGGGACCCAATGGATAAATACTCTGGCTTCTAGGCGCCGACACTCTGTTCTGGAATACTCGGCAGACGCTAACGTATGTCCTCGGAATCCGCTTTTGAGCTTGCTATAAGGAACAAAAGAAAAGGAAAAAGGAAGAAAGATGGAAGGAACGAATGCCGTGCTACACCGTAAAACTATTCCCAGCGAAGCGCCGATCATGATAACTGATAAGGTTTGGGGAATGCAGCGGGAGAAGAAAACGACACCGATCTAGGATCTACTTTTCTGTAAGGGGAGATTTTTTTTAAGGAGGTTTTATATTTATCGTTACACAATATGGTTGTTGAGTTCTATCAAATATTTCTAAATGAAAATAGAATATACATATTTGATTGCTCAAAAAATTCTATGGTGCAAGTTGAGAAAGATTTAACCATAGATTAGACTCTTTGCTATCTACACCTTCCTGAATCTCTTCTCCACAAATTTGTCATCTTTCTTGATAATGAATTTCTTTATGTAGCTTTTACCAAATTCTAGGATATATAATTCATCTATCGTGTCTTTTGAATAAGTTTTGTAAAGAATTTTGGAAAGACATTGTATGTATATATTCAACATAGTTCGCCATAGTCTCGCTAAAAAAATGTATAATATTTAGAGAGCATATCTCAACAATACGTACGTTGATAGATAGTAATTCTATTAAGTTAATACTATTAAGTCGTTAACGTTAACATACCGTTTCATGTATACAGGTTATATATACGTCAACTGTTGGTAGTTGTTACTGGCGAAGGCACCATTAACCCTTTCAGTGGACGCAATAGAGTGGTTACATTTCCGGAATGCCGAGGCTGTCTATCTTACCACGGAATTATTCCCGAATTACTTTCACAATTTATATACATAATAATTCTAATAACAACCTCGTTCCTCTCTCTTCGCTAATAGTAAGTTGAATGTATGCCAAGTTACAAATAATGAGTCCTTAAAAATATACTAACCTCTTCAATAATAAAAGCATACATTAATATGTTTCAGAAAAAGGAATGCGATATAATTAGGATCAATTTTCAATTATTCATTTTATATAAAACAATATCTAATCTTGGGAAGAAATTGCAACAGTGTGCGTCTTAATTGAAGTAGAAGTAGCCTCGAATTATAAAATAGATTATAAAATAGATAATAAATGTTATAAACACAATTCAGGATTCAAATTGAGTAATTTAATTAACGAAGAACCGGTGACTGTATTCTGTTAATGATTTCACGAATGCTTCAGGTCTGAATCATCCGAGCTCGTTCGTAGGTCGATCAGAGTGTGAACGCGCGGCGATAAATGCAGGCCAATCGCGGTTGAAATTGAGCGATTCAATTAACGAGGAGCTGTGGAAAGAGCAGGAGCAAGGTCTACGAAGAAAAAGCTAACCGGACGGCGGAAGGAATAAATAGCACGGCAAGGAAAGCAAAACGAAGCGATAGAACGCCTGCCAGATGTACAAATCAAACGTGCGATCGGGAATTCTTCGTAATTTCTTGCAAACGCGAAGCCAGTTTCGTGACTCGAAAATTACTCGATCGACGTTGCTTCGTGCTCTCTTCCCTGAAATTAAACGCGCTTCGCACGTCATTAACGTTCTCTTGCATAATCAGAATTAATTATCGATTATTTGCCAATTTTAAGCCAAAGTCCTGTCTTTAATTATAACATCTGCTCTATGGTAATCGAAATGCACTATTTTATAGCATAAATAATCTGTATTTACAAAGTTTATTAATACCAGTGTCTTTTGAACTTAGAATTTGTACAATGCCTTCTGTAAAGTAATCTATCCTAACCTCAATCGACTCTTCCACTCTCTGGAGTTGTGCATAAGCAACACTGTACTTTAAAATATTATTAGCTAGTAAAGCAATAAAACTGACGCAAATTTTAGTGCATTATATATTCTTTGTAAGAAGATCAGAAGACAAGTATATCTGTTGATACATTAGTAAAAGGATTGACAACGTCGACTGGCACTTCAATTACCAACATCTTAATTTCAATCATTAATTACAATCTAAACTATGAAAAACAAGATTCGAACTTTATCATATGTAGCATAAAGGCACCTTGCCACGCCTTTCAAATAATACAGAAGAACAAAAGAAAAGTAGGTTAGAAAGTATGAAACGTAAAATGTCCGCATGCGTCAGAACTGACCTAACCTCCAACGCCTGAAGATTAATAACATCTCACTAGAAGTTCAATTTTATCAATGTCTTCGTTTCAATTAATTTCAATAAATTACAATTCCAGAGCTATTAAAATCAAGATTGTAGCGTTTCCATGTTTAGCGTAAAGATACCGCAACCCCTGTAGAGGGTCCCCGTCGGGATTCAATCGTTGTGTGCCCATCGCGTCGTGTGCGTGCGCAACGAAAAATTCAAAGACGCGGCACTCGGTCATTCACGCGACGGCACCACGACCGAGTCGAGGCAGAAAAGGAACGCGTCACGCAGGAGGCGGGAAATAGAGAAGTCACGAGCAGACAGAGAAAGAAGAGAGAGGCAGAGGCGCGGTTAGAAAGAGATGCTCCGACGACTCTTGGCCTCCCAGATGCGTAAAAGCGGGGCGCCGACTCGGGATTCCTCATAATTTCTTCCCCGTTGGGACGCAAACCGGCCTCGTCACTCATCGCGCTTTAAAGTCACTGTTAATACATACTCGTCTTCTCCTTTCCTCCGCGCACATCTGTCGCGCCACAGTTAAATAACTCGAATGATCGCGAAGGATTTAGCCGTCACGCGTTCCTCTCTCTTTATAGCGACTGTAAGAGCGCGCGCGCGCGCACACGAGAGACCACGAGTCAAGCGAACCAGGCGCGATGCATCGTCGCTGTGTGCAAAAAGTCGGAAAGACGAACGGATCGTTACTTCTCTTTTCCCCTTCTATGTTTTGTTTGTAGTGTTGGGACCGATATACTCCATCGATACGTATCGATACCAACAAACACGAACAAAATTGTTGACTCTGATCTTTTTGACTAATTTCAAACATTAAATGGAATGAAGTGAAAAGACATTGAATTTCTTAAGTTTTCATTATTTCGTCAAAAAAGATTGGAGACCCAAACTGGAAAAGTCACTGAACTGCGTACGCACTTATCTCAAAAGCCTACTCCAGACTGATCGAAAACAGTCCGCAATTTTGTAGGTTCACATCTAATTTGTCCATAGACATTGCCTCTTCTATAATCAATCGATATGTACATATACGTAGCTACTTATCTTTGGGGTTGTATTTTGTATCCAATTATCTGCGGATTGTTCGCCGAGAACGTACGTAGATTGTCTGCGGGCAAAACGGACTAGACTAAACTTTATCGATATAACCGTGATAGTCGGATTTGATTACGGTGATAATGTTAACGTTTTATATAAGACACATTGTACATTTACACAATGTTTTTACAGATTGTAAATATAGAATTGTTTGAACATTACGGATATGTATCGTATCAGTCCCATCGCTGTTTCTTCGACGTCGAAGCAACAGATGACGATGGACCCATCATATACGCGTCGCAAAATCCATCAACAAATGACTACGATGGTAACGAAGAATTACCGTGTGAGGTCGGTCAGTAAAAATACCAAAGATATTATTAAGTGACTCAGGGGAGTAAGTGGTATGTGAACCTCCGTTGCAACGATGACCCCACGGTCGCCTGAAATTGATGGAAACAAACGAGCACGGGGTTACCGGCGTGATTACTCTTCTGATGTTATCTTTGCTGCGTTGTATTTTCGGACACGTGCGCCGCCGCTGTTAATTTCCTGTGCGATGAGATTATTATCATTCGTTACACAAACCATCGAGCAACCACCGCGCTCGTTACCATTTTTAGCGTATTATTTCAGAGGCAAAGTAATTAACAGGGCCCGACAATTGTTCGTTACTGGGTTCCATTACAGACGAATTGTTAGCATGATTAAAGCGACTGCTTAAGGGTATGAAATTGTATGGTACAAATGACGTAGAGAAACTGTACGAAAGAACGTATTTTTACAAGTAGTACGGTAACATAATTTTTATTTGAAAAAAAAAATATCGTGCAAGTATCGAAGGTTAGAAAATAATAGAAATTTAATATCTAGTACTATAGTATTCGACTAGATTATTTAAAATTTATGGTCGTACTACCAGCCATACTTTTATTCTGCAGATCTTGTTGAAAATATAAATAGAAAGTCGAACATAACAAGAAGAAGAAGAAATAGTACGGGCACGAGTGATGGGATGCAACGAAGAGGTTAAGTTTGATTTATACTGCCATATCCATTCACCGTATCGCTACACCATACAATTCTTGTTCGTTTTAAAAAACGATAAGAAAGAAGAAAATCTCTCAACTCTTGATACTCAGATTATAACCTCACCACGAACGGATCGTGAATGTAAATCATTGCTATGGATCGGCGGGAAGGCACGACAAACCATATTGAATCAAGCTTATACACGTCCGTGACTAGAGCATCATTGTAAATCAGGCTTTATCTCCCTACGGTATTGAGTAATCGATTGGACCGCAGAGTATCGTTGCGAATCAAGCCTTATTCCATTCGAATGGCAACGATTAATATTCGAATGGATTGAGATCGTACCACAAGCAGACTGTCAGTGTCAATCAGGCTTTGGAGACGGTCAATTGTGTGTCACCCTATCAAGAACGAATAATTTGCATCGTACCAACGAAGTGGACCTTAACTAATTGTAAGCCTTACAACTCACGATTTCCATTTCTATACCTCATGCACATTACAGGTCGCGATTCGAATCTCGTTCCGATCTAATGATGACTCGGTCGCAACCGAAAAATGGCGAATAATGACGGCACTTTCATGGAAGGGACCAGTTTAGTACTGTTTAGTCAAAAATACAGATGTCTTGTCCAGTAAAACTTAACCTACAGGAACAAGATATACATTGCAGTAGAGGAAGAAAGCACATTGTTATTTGAATTCCAGATTCAACGTCTCCAAATTCAATCTTGAACTTTGAGTACTCAAATTTGTCTTATATAATAAGACACCATCGGTACGTAATACAATAACGGGGATATGAGAAAATATCGTTTACTTTAGGTTCAACAAGAGAAAAGCTTATTGCGTCAACGAGGAGGTATTTAAGCACTAATAGAACAAACAAGAAAATGAATTACGAGTACAATGAGTGTCTAATGAATAGATGCCGTCGTCAAGTTAACAATGTAAGCACACGATAAATTTAATCGTCTAACATAGTTGTCGCTAATAACGAGTTAAATAGTCTGTTTCTAAATGTAGATGGCTTAAAAATTGTTTCTAAGCAAATTTGCTGAATTACTAAGCGAATTAACTTAGCTTCGCTGAAATATTCAACCGACTCGTATAACTTAACCCTAACTGTAGGGTGCAACGTAGCAATCGCACGAGGCGGTAAATAGACGAACTCGTCGATGGTATATTATACGCGGAGACGATATATTCCATCGTGCACGCCTACGTGATGTCATGCGCGCGTCAGAAATGCCGACCTTGCGGCTGCAGCTCAAGTCAGTGCACGCGTAATGCGATGCATTTGTATTGGCCAAGCCTTTCGGCCGATCCCACCATCGGTTTGCGCTGATAAGCATACCTACGCCTCGCAAACTTATATGCATGGCTGATCGTATGCCTGGTATGTAGGTATATGTGCGAAGTAACCGTACGAGGAATCGTCATTTCTCGCTGATCGCGAATGTTATTGAATGCGATGTCGGCTACAGAATGGATGAAACCGAAAGAGATTTTTAAATTGAGATCTTAAGAATCTTTAAGCCAAGGTCCTTTCACTGATTTCTATTGATATACGATATTTAATTTATTTATGAAGTATGAACCGGCGTTAGTGTAGGTTATGGTTAGACGATCTGAAATGGAAGGATACGAAACATGGCACGGATGGCTAAGTAGACATTTGAAAAATGTTCGATACTGGCGTTGCATGTTTTTCACTTTCATAAAGGGAATACAAGGTGTCCCAGGAGAATGACTATAAAGAATGTAGTAAGCTGTAAATAGTCTTGGTAGCGATTGGCTTTGACTGAACAGGGACATTTAGGTCATTGGTAAATCGCCATATCGACGCAAACAGAATTAATTTTCAGGAAAAAAGAAAATGAACGAACATCTCCTGCACAATGCTATTATTGTAGCTCTGAATCATAGTTGCGAATCTAACGATGTTTAGAGGAAACAAAATTGAAACGAAACCACCTTTGAACTGAGTGATCTATTTAAATAAGAGCAGAAGATTATGGTGACTATTTTTAGCATGCCAATGTGACTGATCTTTCTAAACATATCTTAAGTTCTGCGGCGCTACGACACACCAGTGGAGAGATCACTTTTCGCATTGCCAGTCTGCGACTGTCACAGATAACGTATTAAGTCAGCTTACGACTTTTACGTTTCCGGCGCCAAAAGGATTCTTGTTGCACGTGCTAGACTACGTTGGATTAAATAACGTGCGCGGAAATGCGTCGATGACACTGTACGCAGTAGTTTATCGCATACTTGCAAGTGCCAAAGGAGAACGTTCTTAGTTTCACCCATTGTACAGGGTGTCGTTAAAATAAAGTTCAGCGTTCCTTACAATAAAATAATTTTACATAAAATCGGAACAAGAATTTGCTCTAAAACGAATACGTCGACATCTCTGGATTATTAAAATCTTCAAAATGTAGATGTCATTGTCTTTTAAATAATTCGCATATCCATTCGCATAATCTCAATTATTGTCTCAGAAACAAAATTAACATCTTTGGCAATATTTACTTCCAAAATGAATAGATAAATCTTTAGATTATTAGAATCCTTAAAACTCGGTCTTTATAAATAATTGACTTTTATATAAATTATCGTTTAAGATCGAAACTTGGACGAATTTTTGACGAAAGAAACATTTGCAGAATTTTTGCGAAATTTTCGCATGCGTATTATAGAAGATATTCATCTTGACGTCTCTTCTTCGGCAGTTTTCACTATGACGAAATGAAAAGTTCGCCACACACGGACATTGTATTGAATTAACAGTATTGGAAGAATGCCAGACTTTAAGGCTGACTTAAATCAAATCTGTCCAACGGGTGATCCGCCGTCGGCGAGTGGCTCATTCGTACTGCTGTCAAGCTCACGCTGGCACGTGTCAATTCTCGAGCCAAGAAAACTGACCGATTGAGTCGGTTTTCCACCGTCCACTCCCCCGTTTCATTTGTTCAGTGTTCATGCAGGCTACCATATCTCGTCCGAGGGATGCTGATACACGAGCTAAAATCGTTGCCTGACTCAGACCAGAAGATCTCACCAAAGTTTATCCAGTTTCATACAAATCCACAACAAACAACATACTTTGAAGACAACCGAAACTCAGTCGATACTATCATGGGTATTTTTTGGTACATATCATATAGGTTAGTGGAGGAATATGTTTTATCGTTGCTTGACTACGTATACCACATTTTAGTCTATATAAGACTGTTATAATATAGGTTAGTTAATCGTACTATGTCTATATATATATCTAGGGAATAAAACAGACAAATTTTATCCAGTTTCATGCGAATCCACAGCAAACAACATACTTTGAAGACAACCGAAACTCAGTCGATACTATCATGGGTATTTTTTGGTGCATATCATATAGGTTAGTGGAGCAATATGTTTTATCGTTGCTTGACTACGTATACCACATTTTAGTCTATATAAGACTGTTATAATATAGGTTAGTTAATCGTACTATGTCTATATATATATCTAGGGAATAAAACAGACCAATTTTATCCAGTTTCATGCGAATCCACAGCAAACAACATACTTTGAAGACAACCGAAACTCAGTCGATACTATCATGGGTATTTTTTGGTACACATCATATAGGTTAGTGGAGCAATATGTTTTATCGTTGCTTGACTACGTATACCACATTTTAGTCTATATAAGACTGTTATAATATAGGTTAGTTAATCGTACTATATCTATATATATATCTAGGGAATAAAAACGACAAATTTTATCCAGTTTCATGCGAATCCACAGCAAACGACATACTTTGAAGACAACCGAAACTCAGTCGATACTATCATGGGTATTTTTTGGTGCACATCATATAGGTTAGTGGAGCAATATGTTTTATCGTTGCTTGACTACGTATACCATATTTTAGTCTATATAAGACTGTTATAATATAGGTTAGTTAATCGTACTATATCTATATATATATATCTAGGGAATAAAACAGACAAATTTTATCCAGTTTAATGCGAATCCACAGTAAACAACATACTTTGAAGACAACCGAAACTCAGTCGATACTATCATGGGTATTTTTTGGTGCATATCATATAGGTTAGTGGAGGAATATGTTTTATCGTTGCTTGACTACGTATACCATATTTTAGTCTATATAAGATTGTTATAATATAGGTTAGTTAATCGTACTATGTCTATATATATATCTAGGGAATAAAACAGACAAATTTTATCCAGTTTCATGCGAATCCACAGCAAACGACATACTTTGAAGACAACCGAAACTCAGTCGATACTATCATGGGTATTTTTTGGTACATATCATATAGGTTAGTGGAAAAATATGTTTTATCGTTGCTTGACTACGTATACCACATTTTAGTCTATATAAGACTGTTATAATATAGGTTAGTTAATCGTACTATATCTATATATATATCTAGGGAATAGAACAGACAAATTTTATCCAGTTTCATGCGAATCCACAGCAAACAACATACTTTGAAGACAACCGAAACTCAGTCGATACTATCATGGGTATTTTTTGATACACATCATATAGGTTAGTGAAGAAATATGTTTTATCGTTGCTTGACTACGTATCCCACATTTTAGTCTATATAAGACTGTTATAATATAGGTTAGTTAATCGTACTATATCTATATATATATCTAGGCAATAAAAAAGACAAATTTTGTCCAGTTTCATGCGAATCCACGACAAACAATATACTTTGAAGACAACCGAAACTCAGTCGATACTATCATGGGTATTTTTTGGTACACATCATATAGGTTAGTGGAGCAATATGTTTTATCGTTGCTTGACTACGTATACCACATTTTAGTCTATATAAGACTGTTATAATATAGGTTAGTTAATCGTACTATGTCTATATATATATCTAGGGAATAAAACAGACAAATTTTATCCAGTTTCATGCGAATCCACAGCAAACGACATACTTTGAAGACAACCGAAACTCAGTCGATACTATCATGGGTATTTTTTGGTGCATATCATATAGGTTAGTGGAGCAATATGTTTTATCGTTGCTTGACTACGTATACCACATTTTAGTCTATATAAGACTTATAATATAGGTTAGTTAATCGTACTATGTCTATATATATATCTAGGGAATAAAACAGACAAATTTTATCCAGTTTCATGCGAATCCACAGCAAACGACATACTTTGAAGACAACCGAAACTCAGTCGATACTATCATGGGTATTTTTTGGTGCACATCATATAGGTTAGTGGAGCAATATGTTTTATCGTTGCTTGACTACGTATACCACATTTTAGTCTATATAAGACTGTTATAATATAGGTTAGTTAATCGTACTATATCTATATATATATCTAGGGAATAAAACAGACAAATTTTATCCAGTTTCATGCGAATCCACAGCAAACAACATACTTTGAAGACAACCGAAACTCAGTCGATACTATCATGGGTATTTTTTGGTGCATATCATATAGGTTAGAGGAGGAATATGTTTTATCGTTGCTTGACTACGTATACCACATTTTAGTCTATATAAGACTGTTATAATATAGGTTAGTTAATCGTACTATATCTATATATATATCTAGGGAATAAAACAGACAAATTTTATCCAGTTTCATGCGAATCCACAGCAAACAACATACTTTGAAGACAACCGAAACTCAGTCGATACTATCATGGGTATTTTTTGATACACATCATATAGGTTAGTGGAGCAATATGTTTTATCGTTGCTTGACTACGTATACCATATTTTAGTCTATATAAGACTGTTATAATATAGGTTAGTTAATCGTACTATGTCTATATATATATCTAGGGAATAAGAAAGACAAATAAGGAAACGAAGCAAATCCCTTTACAATAAAACGCGATTCATTAAGATTATTCAAGAATGTACACCAGGATAAAATATAAGTAATTAGTAAACGTCGTGTTTGATAGACTGTAATAAAAGGAATCGATATTTGCAATTTAAACGGAAAGAACGGAATAGCCTATGAATAAATTCTGCCATACTTTATAATTCCATGCCGCTTTAGTATTAATAGACACATTCGACAAATCAAATTATACGACCGCGCTAAACCAATACCAGTTCTATCGAATGAAGTAAATATAAGTGCTATCGTACATCATTACTAACCGTTATGAAAACATGAAATTACTCGAATTTCTATCTGTTAACACCAGAGTGTCTATTAATCAACTGTCAATTTGTACAGCGGAAAGAAAAAAAAAAAAGGAAAAGTATATGTAAGAGGGGAAAAAAAGCACGTGGTAATGACACATAATCGTTTCTAGTTGCAGACTCGGGATAAGCTTATTGCTACGTGGCGGATAGATATTGGGTTAATGTGACAACGTTCAGTGGGTAGAACTTTTTTTCCGGCAGTGGAAAAACAACGCCTTGAGGCGTCGGGGAAAATTACTCTGGATTCGTTTCACAGTAGGAAACACCACGTCTGCGAGATGACAAGAAATCATTGGGCGATCCACAACGGCGGCTATGTAGTGGTAATAGTAGTTTTCCTCCTGTTTCTGTAGTAGGTTCAACGGCGCGAAGGCAGACGCGCTGGGAAACGCGACGATGAATAATACATTCCGCTCCGCGGCCTGAAGAACGTTCATCCAATTGAATTGGAACGGCAATCGATTGCTACCGAGAATTAGAAGAAGCTGCGAGAAATTCCGCCGAAGGATTCGTCTCTGGACGGTTCACCGTCTTTTCTGAACGATCTTTTGACAAATTCTCATCCGCGTCTTGGATTATGTAATTTTACTCTGAGATTTATAGTTACGGATCATTATAGATTCTTCTATACGAGTATTTGGAATTTAAAGGTTCGAAGATTTGATAATTTGAAACATAAAAATTCGACGCTTGATATTTGAGAAATTTGGAAATTCAACGTTCGAAAGTTTGAAATTAGAAAATTTTTACGTTTAAAAATTCAGAAATATAAAAATTTGAGGGTTTTAGTTTTAGAAACTATCTAATCTACTTCAAAATTTCTTAATTTAATTAATATAGAAACATTCCATCCAATGTTCTACTATCTTGTGCAAATTTGTAAAATATTGGTAATCGTAACAAATAATGGTGCGATATTTTCTCGTATTTTTCCTGGTGGAAAATCGCAGTGGAAAAATCGCAGAACGAATTCCAGGCGATCCGTGCACCAGCGCTCAGTCATGTATTAACAAAGTTACGCAGAATTCCACGGGAAAGCACATCGCTGCAGGCTTCGCTCTCAAGGTTCTAAGGAAGCCTGTTTGCTCAGAGTTCTGGTGATCTCGTTGCAGATGAAAGATAACTAACAGCCAATGCGAAGCAGCCGCTCATTTGAGTAACATTCAGCAGGTTCCGATAACATGGCTTTGATCATTAAGGCCTACCAAGAAACTATGATTTTGAACGTGATTTAACCATGTGTCATGATTCTACTTCGGAAAACTACAACACGCGACAGAAAACTCGGAAAACATCGTTGGAATGATGCAACAAGTGGAAATGTTTAAACGATTCCCTTACAGACGAATCTCGGCGTATTTCGTAACGGTCATCTTTACGAAATTCGAAAACCAGAAATCCCATATTACCGACCTAGAATACCACGATGCTTATCGGGCCGTTTGAATAATTCAAAACGGTTCAATTTACACGAGGACACAAGCTACGGGAGAAGATTTGAAAAAAAAATCGCAAAATCACGAAGCGTCGATATAGTCGAGGTAGGCAAAAATTCGGATTTTTACAGTCAGATCTGTTGCTTCTCCCGTAAGGGTATCGGTAATAAATCACGGGATCCCGTGAATAAAATCTGTAACCGGTTTCACGCGCGCGAGAACGTGAAAAAAAACGAGGTAGGATCCGACGATGATTCCTTTTGAACCGCCTTTGAACGGTCTAATAACAACGAATTAACGATGGGGGAGACGCGTCGGTAAATCGTAATCGCAGAATCGCGAGCGCGACAGATCGCCTCCAGATTCCACGATGTTCCCGTGAGAACCGGACTTATGGAGCACGTGGGAACTATGAAGGCTAGGTTGCGCGCGCCGCTGACTTGGCAGGCGCCAACCGAGCGACGATCGAGAAGCCTCCTTGCGCAGCCTAGTGTCTTCCATCAAACGGGATTCATCTCTGTAAATCATCCATGACGCTCGTATTCGACTCACGTAATACACCCACTTAACGTTCAGGATATAAACTTTCGACTGGGGTTCGCATGCCGGTGCATTTTCACCTTGGCTCGTGGCCGTCGCTTTAAAACCCGCCAGGCACGTACGCGGCGTGCACCTACGAATAAAACAACGGGGAACGGCAAATGTCACGGTACAACCGGGAACTGGGGTCCTTCGTGAAAAAAATAGGTCGCCGCGATGGAATATGGTTTCTTTCTGTACCTGTGGTTAGGCGATTCGAATTTGGATCATTACGCATGCGTATAAGACAGATATAACTCACTGCTTAATATATATGTAACTAACTTAAACTGACTTTAAAAATATATATATATATATTAAGCAATGAGTTATATCTCTCTTACACGCATGCGTAATGATTCAAATTATATATATATATATATATGTAACTAACTTAAACTGACTTTAAAAAAATATATATATATATATTAAGCAATGAGTTATATCTCTCTTACACGCATGCGTCATGATTCAAATTATATATATATATATATATGTAACTAACTTAAACTGACTTTAAAAATATATATATATATTAAGCAATGAGTTATATCTCTCTTACACGCATGCGTAATGATTCAAATTATATATATATATATATGTAACTAACTTAAACTGACTTTAAAAATATATATATATATTAAGCAATGAGTTATATCTCTCTTACACGCATGCGTAATGATTCAAATTATATATATATATATATATGTGTAACTAACTTAAACTGACTTTAAATATATATATATACATATATAAAGCAATGAGTTATATCTCTCTCACACGCATGCGTCATGATTCAAATTATATATATATATATATATAAAAATTCGCAACACCTATTGTATAATTTTATTAAGTAGTGGTTTATTAATACTGGCGATATTGTTTCATTTATCTTATTGGTATAATTCAAATGTGTTATATCAAGTCATCCAGTGTAATGTGGTCTTTCTGACAGCAAAATATCACAGACTGAAACTTGTGTAAAGGGTGATAAAGTCAGAGAATTTGAAAGAAAAGTGGTACACTATTCTGGCAACTATACATGTAATGTACATATTAAGGAAATCAAATTAATTACAAATTAATCTAATACTTGAAGCGAAATAAAAAATCAATAGTTGGGATAATATCATGGTTTCATTATAGTGGGAACAATGTTTAAGCTAACACAGGTATACAGAAGATGGAGTAAAATAAAGAATGGCCGTTTAGAAATCGCTGAATTCACCGGCAACGTTCACAGAGTCGAGAAGGTGTAAGTGCGACGAAATGCAGCGAGCGTTGCAATGTAAGCAGGGGACAAAAAGGATAAAAGGAGGATGAAAAAAAGGCGAGACACATCGGACCAAAAGGGGCGAAGGGGAAGGAAGAATGAAAGAGGCAATCGAGAGTGGCTGGTTCACACGATCCAATCGCATCGAGACTTCTCGTCTTGCTTTCGATACTTCCCCTACTCTCCCCCTCCATTTGGAAGTCACGTCGATGGCGATGTATACTTTGTTTTTTTTTTTCTCCCGTGACTTGTTACAGAAACACGACGAACACCAAGCAGAGAAACGGAAAGCCGGTGAAGCCTTTTTTTCAGAATCCCGATCGTACGATCGGTAAACTGCTCTCGACGGAAAGGATAAAAACGTTACGTTCGAACCGCGTGTAAACGAGTATAAAAGAAAAGGAACGATACACGGGACGATTTCGCTTCTGGTATGGGGTATTCGGAAAGGAATGACGTGACTTTCATGAAGATACCACTTTAAACAAACAAAATCCAAGTATTTGTGTAGCAATGTATCCATGCGTCGATGATTATGGTAATACAGCTGGGAAGGAACAAAGTAGTATGTAGGTAGAAATGTAATGGTACCACTTTGTATTCCACTAGGCGAAATCCCCTATAGCGCACCCTGTCACGCTGAAATTTCCACGCTTCGGGAATAATTCGAATCACGCGAAATTATGCAACCATAGATTGCTGCACGTACCATCTATTTATTTACGAGCCGGTTTCGTAAAAAGTCTGCGCAGGTTCTACAAATTCGTACTGGTTTAAAAAATTGGAAGGAAAAGAAAAAAAGTAAACCGCTTAACGGCATCATGTTTCTACAATAAAATACCGTCGCAGCGGACGACCGTTTCAACAGCAAACGACGGACCAAAAAAACTGTCCAATACGTAGACAGGCTAATGTAACGGTCTAGTTACCAATATAAACAAACCGCACGCTAGCGACTCTTTGTGCGTGTGTTCGTAACGCCAGAAGCGCGAGCCTTCCAGAAACTTGACAGAATCCTTTGCAGGTGGGAGGACAAAGTGTCACTTACGATACAATAAACATTACGTCCATTGCTTTTCCGTTGGACTTTTAGCACCACCTAACCATATGCCACCCTTAGCGCGTTTTCCCTAGAATTCCCTAGCACCGAAATTGACTATGACCGGTTCAACTCCAAAAGCGATTGAGAAATTCGATTCCTTACGACTTAAATCGTAATTTATCACTAGTCATGTTCTATTGTGTCAACAATGCTTTGGTTGTCACATATAGAATGTACGCCAAATAATAAAACGAAATCATGGTGTATTAGATTGGATTACTGTTTAGCGCCAATAGAGCCCAAATTTGAGATACGCGTTTCATATTTTATGCTATGCTTTTACCAGTCAAACCATGCATCCAATCCATTCTATGGTGAAAAAATTAAGGACCTGTCTGCATACATAGTTTGTGACTTATACAATATAATATAAGGAGTATCTAGAAGCAAACGGCACCTTAGATTATGTTCACACAGATGTAAACTAAAATTTAAGAGTTTCCTTGTAATTTATAAATTATAATAAATTTAATAATTATAATTTTCATGGTTGAATACTCAAGGAGGAATTTTCAAACTGATTTTTGTCAAAGAAACCTGTCCCTGAATGATTCAGTAACAGAGACAGAAAGAGGAAGAAAAAGGGGAAGCTGCAACCTCAGACGCTGGTCGCATGTTAAACTACTTAAGTAAACAAGACCTATTTTTCACACCCATCTGCTGTTAATACAGCGCGTTTCACGATTTCTCGCTCATTCACCACATCCAGACGCGTCCGACGATCACGCAGAGAAAGGCGAAGGCCTTGAGGCAGTCTGATAATTGTTGACCAATGTTTGCACCGGAATTACTCATTCACCAAACTTGAATATATTCTCTATACACACTATATCCATCAAACCTCTCATAATTGATTTGAATAAAAATTTTTATGTACATATTGGATCATAAACTTTCATTAATACAAAATTCTAATCGATTAATCATTTCCTTGACAATTTAAACTGATCATCACCTTTCATATCAAACCAGCAGCTGCTCTAATACATATGAACAGGAGTGTACACATCTTCCATAGTCTAATGATATCAGAACCACGATACGTATTATACGTTCCTTTTTATCGATCGAAATCACACAGTACGAAAGGTAGATTACACCTAGTGACGCTGGTAATTTTTCCGTGGTACAGTAATACTAAATACGAGACGGTCGCCTACATAATAAATGATCATCAATAACTCACACGGGATTAAAACCTACGATTTACATTGTTTCATTTGGTTACAATGTGCCTCGACACGATCATCCGTGAATATCAGTTCATGCCTGGTCTCGTTGTCGTTGAATATAAAACACGATGACAAAGACGCTGTCCACAATTTCACCGACCGCATTGCCGACAGACGTCGCTCTCGCGCACTAAGAGCGAATTTTATCCCGGCATTTACACGAAATTAACACATTCTTTCCTTACACGACCGCGTACGATACTTTCGCATGTATCTGCATACAATGTCAAACAGTTAACCGTCGGCGTCATTGTCGTCTCGACTCATAATTAGATTCATCTGTTACTTTACATGTCTATTTACTTGTCATCTCAGCTATACGCATGCTGTAGTGCATGGGCGTGCTCTGTCTGACCCCTGACTAATTATTCAATAATCAAAGCTTCGATAGATATAACCTTGTTCTCTGTGACATGAAATGAACAAAAAAACTGAGTATGTACTTACATTACTCTGATTTCCTTATTTGAAGACACGATCGATTTCACTCCAAGAGTGAGCTTCCTACACTCAATTTCACTCACCAAACGAAATGAATATACATATTATATTACATGCGTTGACAAAAATTTTATACGGTCCATACGCACATAAAATGTAACCCCTATGTGGCGCGTATGACTGCGCATGCGTGCGGCTCGATGTATCACGCATGCGCATTGTTTTATCCGTCGTGTCTCTTCGCAATCGTTTTCATCGACCGACGCGACAGATTTTCACTAGGAAGAAAAGACGTCTGCAATTCATTTTACTCACACATCTTGAAAATATATATATATATTTTTCTACTTAATACTTGAAAAATTTCACGTATAGAAAATTAATTCAATATATGATTCCAGCGAGGGAAATTTCATGGTTCTGATCCGAGATAAAAGAACACGGAGAAAGGGACGGATCACTATGCGAGAATCTGAAGTCAATGAGAGCGTATCTTACACGTTAATGCAACTTTATATCTATACATACACTATATATACATTATACACTCAATATGGATACATGTCGAACGTAGGTAACAAGGAATTTAGATACATTTGGTGACTTTGTACGCAAACAGTGTAAGAGACTAAGATCGACGAATAAATGACAAATAAATAATTGCAGATTCATGAAGTCTAAACAAATTGCCTCCCTTATCCAATTCTTCTCTTTTTGCTTTGCTACCTTTCTTCGCGCAAACATTTCTACACCTTTTGCTCGCTGACCGGTAAGCGAAAGACAAAAAATATAGATGTTCACGCATGCTCCGTGAGATTGCATAAATTCGATGCTAAAAAATATACACGCGACAAAAAACATAAGAATTATCATTAACTTTGTCGACCAAGATGCTTGGTCGAATAATTTCGCAAGTCAGCGCCTCTGTCGGTCAAAAGGATAATAACACGGGTGTTTAACGGTCACTTTAACGGGTCGCGTGCGAATTAAAATTGGTACTATTCGCCAACTATTAGCGAAGATGAATGACGCGATTGCCGATGGACCACGAGATACTGCATCGTCATCGTGTGTCATCATATGTCACAACAACGAGTTGCCAGTGAATAAACTGGCTCGCTCGCAAATTGCAATATTATCTCTCTACCAAATGATGTGGCTCGAGAATAAGAAATGTCAGTGTTACATATTGTTGCACATTGTTCAGGGGGGTTCCAATTCTGGTAGCAATTACCAGAGTACATGTTTAAATAATTCCAGGAATTATTTCAACGATAGTAGCGCGAACGATTTAAATTCCTGGTTAATTTACCGTAATGCTGATTGCTTTTCGTATAACATATTAGCAACCACGAGTGGAAACTAACTCACGCAAGACTGACGTTGATTATTATTGAAAGCGTTAATGCCAAAACTGATACCGGCATGATGGAATGCGTTGGGTGCAAAACCACACCTAAGTAGCGTTCGATAGGTAATAGGAGCGGGCAAGCTATTTTGTGTATCCTGCCGTGCCCTGTCCGGTCGATATGATTCAATCATCAATCAGATAGCATTATGCTCGCGTCTTAATGAGCGGTTAGAGGCCCGCTTCTCGAATCTCACTTTCATCAACGCAACACTTGCGTAATTCTATTTACTCTAGATTATCTACCACGCGTAACAATCTACGATCAACTGTTTAACATACACGTACAAGAAAAAAAAAGAAAAGAAAATAGGTCTCTTTACTTTGCTACATTTTCAAACTGGACTCGAAAACCTCGAACCAGAAATACATTAATCTCGTTGGCAATGCATTCCTTTTCAATCCATTAATCTTAATTTTTAACTTGCAGCGTTTACTACTCCTATAGACGTAGAGTAATTCGTTCGATAAAAAATTACCGACTAGGCATCGAAAATTGTTGGTTCTTTTTTTACCGACGTATTTCCAATGTGAACTTCTTGTGAGATCGTCGGTAAACTGAAGGAGGAAGGAAGGAGGATTGAAGGGGAAGAACGAAACACGCGAGGGATTCGTCGCAGCGCGATTTGACGCGGTACGGCTCGTTGAACGCGATTGCCGAAGCGGTGGGAAATAAAACGCGGAAAAAACGCGAACAACTTGCGCGCGCGACGAAGACTGCTCGCAAAAGCAAGCGGTTGAACGAAGAAACCATTCGCGGAGGTGGTGGTAAGTCGTTTTGTGTCTGCAGCCCGTCTAAATATACACGGTCCTCTCCTCGGCAATGCAGCCTTTCTTGCACGAGAGGGAAAAAGAGAGAGGAAGAGGAGAATCAGTAACGACTGACTATCTTAGCTCTTAGAGAAATCGGTTTTGTGAGAATGAAAAAGCGAAAATTACCGACTGCAACGCGCAACCGAGACATCTACATGCGAATCTAGCAAAAGCTTCGATATTACCAGCTGATTCGGGGTGCAACGAGCGTTCGATTGCCATCCAGTTTTCAAGCTTAGGAGACGCGTGCACGGATCGCGGAGACGGATTTCTTAAAATAAACAAGCGCGAGATATCGTGTTTCCGAAGTATTCGGGCAAGTCAAAACATCGCGCGACACTTGTATTTATCATATCGCCGCTCTCTTGCAAACAACCTCACTTTCTATAGCAAACAATTCGCTTGGCGATTCGTGCGTTGCAATGACAACTCAATGAATCGGTATACTTACGCTATACCAGGTTCTTCTTTTTTTTTTTTTTTTTTTTTCTTAATTAGATAACCTATATAAGCAGAATCGTTGAAATCATATCAATTATTTTTTTTTTTAATTCTACATGATATGTAACTCATATAATTTTTATTGTATTCAGACGAGAAAAATGATGAATATTCCTCGAACATTAGTAAATACATGTGCAAAAGTTGATACCAAAAAATTTCAGAGTTTCTTTGAAGAAGAATCCTTCAAAATACCTAACTCATAGTATCTCCAATTTAAATAAATAATATATGTTTATCGCAAAACGTCAAACAATCACATCCCACTTAGTTGAGATTTTAGTGCCAAATTTATTAGAAACGTTACAATTCGTAAGTGTACAAATTCGGTTCCGCTATTCTGATTTAAACTGTAACTTTGACTCGGGCAAGTTATTTTGGATTATACGAAAAGCGAACTATTTTCTCAGCAGCAACAGTTGCACGGAATCACGAGTCTTCATCCGGAGGAGGCGTCCCTTTTATTTTCACACTTCTTCAAAGCGTTCACGTGCCGGTACCGAATGCAAAGAGAAACCTATTCATAAATCGAGAGGCACGTCCCGGCAAAACACACGTGACTCGACGTATGATCCTTTGAGGTGTGCTGAGTATCGCGCATTCCTCCCTATATAAATTCTTCGACTCGAGCCAAGCGAATATATGTAGATGTCTATATATTTGTCATGCGATTAACCGCGCGATGTGGAATAGCGTGATTAACACTAGCTACCACATGAGCTCTGATACGCACTACGGGGAAAGACAAACGAATCCGTTGAAAGTAGAAACCATGCATTCAGTTTCCTATCTCCCGCGTTAATTGCTCCGTGCCTCGATGCAATATTTTTCTATTATTAATTATTATTTTTTAATTATTTCATTACAAAATTGTAAATTTTGTAAAATTACTAACTAAATTCAATAAAATTCTATTGTATTAAATTTAGAATTATAACAGGTAATTTTGCTTTTAATTATTTTTAATATTTAAGTTAGAATTTAATTACAATAAAACGAAAGTAAAATATGAAGTGGAAAATTAATTAAGGCTTGTGAAATAATGTAGCAAATATTTTAATTAGTCTGGCCAGACTTCTGAATACCGAATGTAGAAATGCAAAAGTGTAGTAATTACAAATATTTAAAATTTCATTGACTTCTTGATAAAATCAATTCGATTGATATGGAACCGCTTTTACAAAGTCAAAACAAAGTAAGATAGATTCTAAATGACGTATTACATAATTCAAGGATATAATATTCCAATGGTATGAAGTATCCAAATATTTATACACGTGCCAATCTAGCAAAATAAAAAATTTGCGATGGAACAGAAACGGCGAAAAGTACGAATGGGTTAAAATTCAATATTAATTTTAAAACTGGAAGAGACGTGTGATTTACATCAATGGCGAGAACAAAAATAAAAGCCGTGACAGCCATCGAGTTAAAGTGACCGTTGAGCGAAATGGAAGAGAGAGACGTGCGAGGAGTGCGTTCAACGCGAAATCATTCTAGAATGTGTAGTGTACGTCACATCGGTAAAAATGAAATACGGTACCGAGAATATCGTGGGGCAAAAAATATCCCAGACGCGTCGCTAGACGAATCAAGTGACCGCCCATGCATTTCACGCGACCTTTATTCCAACTCAACTAGACAGAAAGAGATGGATAGATAAAAAGAGAGGAATAGCGGGGGAAACATCGAGAAAAGAGACACACGCCATCGTGTCTCGATGGTGTAATATGAGAAAACACGTATTCGCTGGTCAAGTGATTTCGAGAATTAAAAATACGTTCGAGCTTTCGTAAGGAGGTCGATATATCAAGGACAAGCCGTGCCCTGTTTATTCGACTGCGCTCTATTATTGGATTTGAATTCGACTGACAATAGGATCGAAACGAACCTAATAGAATTTACATCGTAGTCGTCGTTGATGCGCTGATGCGTGCACGCCATCGAGAACGTCACTGTGGTTAGGAGATTAGATGCCGAGGGCGCGCTGGACTGAAGAGGAACGGCCGTCCCGTAAATAATCTTTGACGTAACAAATTGAAAATTGGATTACCACGTACCTCACGTCCTGTCGCGAACAGGCTTTGCCTATAAGATGTTATATACAGACGTATTTCAATAAACTATTCAGAATGATTATAGGATATAGGTTATCATTTAATAATCAAATTGTATAAAGAGATTGTAATGCATATGGACGATAGGCCACATTTAATAACAATTATTATTTGAAAAATATGCAAAAATGAATTGCCAATATTTAAATGAATTCAAAATGAATTGACAATATCACATGAAGTACAGGAATATCACAGGTCATGGAATGGCACCCAATGTCAGCCACGAAAACATTGTCGACCTTGAAGTCTCGATAAATACAGCATAAAAAAAACATTGCACTAACCAAACTGTTTGTTTTTTCAATAGAAAAAAAAAAACGATTACTTGTCGGTATTTCACACTATCCGAAGGGAGATTTTTGGTTAGCCATCGATGTTACACGTTTCAGTGTATATATCAATTCACACGTAGCGCGACATGGGTGGACCATAAATCACTACGTATGTATATAAATTCCTAAGCTCGCGCGATCGCAGCTGATTTGCGTCAATCAACGTCAATGAAAAATGAGGTGATCCGCAGCTAAAATTGTGGAGCCTACGTGACGCTTGATTTCTCGATTAAAATTCGATTCAGATGTGATGCATGCGTTGATAATTGGTTGTTATGCAAACCTCGAGATGCAAGATGGCGGCAGGACAAGGTATTGAGTTTCGAGCTTCGAGTCTCGACTAGGGTCTGATAATAAATAGAGACTGCGGATTTTTATGTATTTATAGAAAATTTGAAAATACAAAAATGCACAGGACGTGCGTAATATGAAAAAATATACGAAGTATCCAAAGTATAGTGCTTTCTACAATATTTAGTAGATAAAACGATTTTCTACGTAGGTTGTACATATTTTCTTAATTACGTATATTGTTTACAATGTGAATTTGTATAAAAATCTGCGGTCTACTAATAAGCAATTGAGATAAATGTGAGACATGCACGAGATCCGTATCGAAATCATGTTTCGCGTGAACGAGGAACGGGTGTTGTCGTATGAAATAAAAAGTTTGACGGTGAAGGGACTATTACTCGAGACTCTTGACACGCGAGAGCGCGCGTCCATCTCGACGATACAATGTATCGTCACTCGTCACAGTTTTTCTACTACCACGCCTCTCTTCCCCGTACAAGGGCAAACTACTCGCTTTACGAAGGTGGTAGGCCTTGGTCTAACCGCGGGTCGACGAATAGCAGAGCCCCTACCCAAACGATAGCGAATCGTCGGATGCACACGTCCGCTAAAAGTCAGCGCAACGCCGGAGGCAGTCGGACGCGATACTCGCGATTTACCTACTTTAAAAGCGTACATCGGTTCGCTAAATTTCTTTACTGCACAACGGCCACGTTGTCCTCGTGGCTGCGGCCAATTAGCCGCGAAACGTGTAGCGAGAATCGCGGTGAGTGTGCAGCCACTTCGAGAGGGTCCGACCAATGAGGAGAGAAAAGGATAGAAAAAGAGAAGAGGAGATTACGCCGCACGTGAATAAGATCCATTTACGCGAGACCTTAGGGAATCTTTAACCATGCATTCAGTTATTCCCTCGTCTTATGAAGTTCGAAAGAAGTTGGAGAGGGGTCGGTACATCTGTCACGTACCCTAATCTCTTCGCGTAGAATCATATATTTTTATAAATCTAGTTATTCAAATTGGCTGCAATTATATTTAAAGGAACTATGAGATAAATTCTGTTTGCGAGAATTAATTGAAATAATCTTTAAGAACGCATCTATGTATTACCTCGTTTTGTGAAATTCGAAAAAAAGGAAGCCATGCGTCTGTTATGCATTCTAACCTCTCCGCGCGTAATCATACGTTTCTATGATTCTATAAAAGTTATTTAGGTTACTAATAATTTTTATATTTATTATATGTAGAGAAATCATAAAATAAATTCTACCACGAGAATCGATTGAAATAACACAAAGGAACTGTTCTCGCGGAAGTCGTTCGGTAGGACACCGAGTACCAAACACGGTTTCTCGGTAAACACGCCGGTAGATTTCAAGGTGACCTTCGTTTCCTTTTCTTCGCTGGAATGTCGGGATTTTTTGTGTCTCGAATGCAATAACAGTCGTCGAGACGAACTAGACAGGCTATACCGCGAGTTGTTATCAAGGTTGTGCACGAGAGCTCGTAAATCGATTTGTAAATTAACGATGCTGTCCGTAATGACACATAATGCCGACAGTTTCGTGCACGCACCAAATACAAACATCCATTGGCGTATTAACGACCCGTCGAACGCGTACCCGACTTCCGGAGAGCAGCAAGAACGACGGACACGCGTAGCTAACGTTTCAATAACCTCGGACAAGGGAAAAAAAAGCCTAACCTACCGACGTCGCGATCTCCGTACATGTTTCGACCTCACGCCGAGTTCCGACCTTTTCCGCGTCGATCGCTCGTTTCGCCTTAATTATCCATTTCTCCCGTTTGCTTAGTCCCGATAAATTCTCGATCAACAACCCTCACCAGCGCCCCGGGCGGCATTCAGGCAGGTCCTACTCTCTAGAGTCGACGAGATGTTCTTCCATCTTTCTCTTTTTCGCTACGATCCTGTCGCGTATCTGGAATGCTCGTGTGAGGTCGCAGCGAGCGCATTAAGCCGCGTCCGTGCATGAAACCCATCGTCGTCGTCCGGCGTCGCCAAACCGGCAATAAAGACTAATTGAGATTAGCGCCGGCCGTGCTACGTTAAGCAGGTGGCCGCAGGGGAAAAAGAAAGCGGAGGAAAAGAGGAAGTACATGTAGACATAGAATGTAGCCAATCAAGTTCGATACTGTGGTTCACATATAGCGGGCTGAAAATTATAGTGGTGCAAGTCAAGTATAGTCACACACGTATTTCAATTTTGCAAGTATCATGCCCTTAGTTTCATAGTTAATTATGCTGCATTCTCTCTCTCTCTCTCTCTCTCTCTCTCTCTCTCTCTCTCTCTCTCTCTCTCTCTGATACGTTCACGTGACTTGGAGAAATACAATGAATTTCTTATAATAATAAATATAGAATATTATTCTATGATTTTAGATAACCATATATTTAAAGGATGATGGACACGGAAGGTTCCAATGAGCGATTTAATTTATACAAATACACCGTCTGCAAATTGAGTAACGTACGTTCACAAGAAATTGATACGATTTAAAATAAGGAAATGAGAAAGATGATTACCTAGATTAATTAAAATAAGGAGATTAGCGACACAGGAGTATGGTTAGTAGTAGCGATTCGAATGCCATCTATGTACTGTTTCAATAATATTTTAAATTCTGTATTTAACAGAATAACGTCAAGTTACGTCCAAGAAATATACTTTCTCCCTGTTACTCAGTTATACCGAAAAGAAGATATACAATAGGAAATTTGAACAAAAGATTTATGCATCTTTACTGACCTGCCAACTTGTCTAGGTGTTGAAGGACCAACCTTTCATAGCTTATTTTTCAAACAGTTTTTCTAACACCTAGTCGCCCTAAAGTTTGCACTAAGGTCCAAACACAAAGAGGTAAGCATCTGCTACCGAATTCTTTATATTTGCGTGTCCAAAAACGGCTGGCAATCCATACAGAAATTATCAGGGTTGACAGGTATTTGTGTACTTAACCTTGCGGCCACCAGAAATCAATCAAGGCAGGTCAGGCAAGTACATACAGGTGTGTAACAGCTGAGTCCCCATGGTCTGGGAATTTCCCCTTTTATTCTACCATTTGGGACCGACAACAGTATTTACAGCTAATCCAGCTGTATTTCCTTCTCTTCTAAACGGTCGAAACGTGCTTCGAAGACATTTTCTTCTACTGCCTGCATCGATACAATTACTTTGTACTGTTATCTTAATTGCGTCTGAGATTTAAAGGAAACTAAACCTAAAGGCAAACGCTGTTTATGGTTGAAGTTTCCTGTACGGATTTTCCCCGCAATACGTTGCCCTTCGGCAACGGAAATCGGCTGGATTTTCGTAGAAGACAATTAAACTCTATTACCATGTATTTCACGCACATATTGCTAGTATCGCAAAATCAATTGGAAGAGTAGGCGAAATGCCCTATGGTTCATATCTAAATAAACATATTAAGAGAAATAAAATCACTGTAGCTATAATAACATTTAAATTTGGAAAAAGGAATAGTTGAAGAGTAATTTCCAAATACATAGCATATTTATATTGTTTCAATAGGTTCCAATGATGACAGAAGAAAATATAATAATCCAATATTCTTTATAAAAATTAGTACATTTCTGAACATATAGTCCTGTTGTTACACTCGCAATTCGATTAAAATCGAATCCTTCAGCGAATGCGCGCGCAGTAACATTCCATTGCAATCGAATATCGCAACGTAGAGGTTAAGTCAGATTTATACAAAACCAAGGCGCCTAAGATACACACTATGCTGGTGGTAATGATCGGTTAATTTGCTTCACGACGAGATATCGTTGCTCCCGTTTTTATTGTTGTCACGATAACCGAATAAAGTGCTGCAATGTGATGTCACTGGCGATAAAGCGGTATCTAGAGGTACTCGATTGTCTCGTTCCCGTCGCCTCGGTTTTTGCAATACATAAAATCTACGGTTTTCGCGTTCTATTTAGACCAAGCGATGAAATACAGTTTTCGAGGTGGCGGATTCTATACGGTGTACGAGCAACGTAGCTAGATAAGGCAGTAGCCGCGGAACAGGTACGAAACGAGAGTAACAGAGCCTTTAGGAGGCACGACAAGGATAGAAACAGGACAGAAAGAGAGGCTGCAGACGATACTGGACACTGCTAGATCCTTATAAAGGAGAAGAACGAACCACTTAGATCTCTCTTTGCGACGATTCACGGGCTAACGCGCCTGGATACCAAGTTTCGTGTTGTAGATCGCGTTAAACTGTGTATAGAATGGCGGAATGAAAGTTGTCCAACTATGCTTGTCGATACCACTTGATGAAATTTATTTTTAAGAGAAATATATGAATCTGAAATCATATTTTTAATAAACAAAGATCGATGATTTTTATTTCTGTAATTTTATAAATATCATATATAGTAATTTTACTGATAATATTTAGGCGCAAGATAAAGATATAGATGAAAATCAATTTTTATTTTTAATAATTAGAGATAACACCTTCTCTATTATTTTTGTAGATATTCTATATTATTTTAATAAGAAAATTTAGAATGTTGTAATCACATTTATAAATAAAATATTGTTTTAGAAAAAAGAAATTATGAATCATTAGCGTTACTCGTTTTTCGAATCTGATTGCCTCTCGAACTTGCTGATATAAAATTGACGTACGAAGTCTATTTAATGTGTATACATACTAGCTTTGTTTCCTTAGAACGCTTCAAGAGTCTCCATAGTGTAGCTTAGCTTATTTTGACCGTCGTATTCATAGCATTAGTTTCTCAACTTTTGATTATTACGAAATGAACAAGACTATTGCTATTTTTGTACAGACTATAATACGTATAATTAATTTAAAAATATTACATTGATATCTTATTAAATATTTTTTTACATATTGTGTAAATGAATTATAAATGCAGTATATGCACCAAGTAAAAATAAGCAAAATCATTATATACCGCAACAAAGATTTAGCTTCTTTCATCACAGAAAGACAAAGTGAGAACTCTGAAATTGTCCCTGTCGGTTTATTAAAAATTAACGCCACGTATTCACAAGGCGACCTTGTTCTACGTAGATGCTCCCAGCGAAGGCTCGAGAGATACGCTTTACAATCGAAACTGCAAAAACATTGCGCAATTATGCGACAAACACCACGTAATAACAAATAGAATTCCGCAATCGAGTATGATGTTTCCAATGGTGTGCCTTCGGCAAGCAGCAAACGTCTAGAAAGAATCTCACGGACTTCGGTACATTATTCCCGGCATGTGCGTCGTCTTATCGTAATACGAAAGTAAAAGCAAATACAGCATAATTCGTCGGGCGGATCCTCAAACTAATTTTAATTGAAAAATATCGTATCAATACGAACCCCATTTCTAGATAGTTATCGATACACATAAAGATCTCGAAATGCTTAAGTCAACAAAAAATAAGAATTACACTGAAATGTTCTTTAAAAACTATTTCTCAATGCTTCTGTCTAAATATACAGATATTATATCAGTTTATAGGTTATATACAAATTTTCTTTACAGGAAGCAACGAGATACGATAGGATTCCATTCATCTGAGTTCTATTTGAACGGTGGGAGAAAAAATGGGAAGTGTTCACTTTTAGCGATTTTATGCGTACATTGTACATACAGTGTGTCTAGTTTGGGTGATAACTAGGATCAATTGAATTAGTAGACATGTATTGCGCTGAAATATCTACGTATGAATGGTAAAACGAAATGTGAAATGAAAAATTAGAAATACCCTCGGTCATACGGTTTTCACTATTTTTGACTACGTCCATATAATATTTTTATAAACATAACTAAAATATATTATATATTTTTAAAAGTATATTTTATACATGCATTTTGCACGTATTTTTGTACCAATTTTAAACATTCTTTTATGCGCTATTGTATTCTATTCATTATATGAGCCGAATTTATATGGTATTTCACCGTAATGATTTTCGAAAAGGCTCTGACACAATGATACTTCTAAGGTAGCATGCACACTCTCAGATAAAAGATCAGAATGCTTACATTGTCCCCATTTCAATTGGATCCTGATCATGTGTGTGCGAATATCAAAATTTTCTTGCGTTTCGATTCGGATACATGCTTTTCAAACTCTTTTATGATCGTTCATGAAACAACGTATGCCTTAAAAATAATTTAATTAACGTTGTTAGAATTGTCTATTACTAAACATAAACAGTACAGCATTAGATCGAAGAAAGCAAAATTTCTTGGATATAAGCTATTTTCAAACATCTTCGTGTTAAACACTCTATGTTTATATTGTCCGATGAAATCGCTTTAGTTACCATCGATATCTAAACGAGATTTTCCCTAGTAACTTGCACACGATTTCACATACTCTTTCTAACTTTTACGAGTTTCGGGTCAACGTATAGTTCAGAAGTTGTTCAACTCGAACGTAAATCGCTGTCGGTATGTGGGTGCAGTTAAACGGGTTATCGGCTGTTCAGATATATGTGCAATCTGAACGATGGGACAGAAAAGAAAATTACTATATATAGACAGAGCTATGGTTCGATCCGACTTAACCAAGTCGATACACGAAACGCGTTGTCGCAAAAATGTCAATGCAACGAGCACCGTATCATTACCCAAAGTATATGTTTACATGTTCGCGCTATAACCGGCATATTTATGCTTCGTACTTCATATCCACGATGACAAACAACGACGCACGCATACTTTTATTACACGTACTTATCTTACTACCATATATTCTAATATGTGTTCGATCGGTATCAGAGTATTTCTTGAATAATAACGCGAAAAAGTAAATAGAAGATTCAATATGAAACGCGATAATTCGATAATTGTATTTAATTGACACGGGATCATTTAACTAGGACACTAATCAAAATTTCGTTAAATGGCCACAGATGGGAGCTTATCTGATCGGTTATCGAGGAATGTACATTTCCAGAAAATCATCAAATGTAAGTGAAATATGAATACTTAAAACATTTGTTTATCTTACATATCATTGGCCCCGTGTACGATCAAACTAATATTAGTAAAATTTCACTAATCGTGAATTATAAGTTCCCAGTAATGATAAATTCTTTAGTATACTTCGTGGTAATGTACGAGTTTTCTACTGAAGCAAGTTAAGTATTATTAGTAAATTTGCCAAATTTCAAATCATTTTACTGTCTTTCTTATTTGACGCAATTTGAGTTATACAATATTTAATATTATTAGTTAGTAGATTACATATTGTGAAAAAGGATCCTGCTTTTGTGCTACAATGAATAAATGTTGAATCAAAGCTTAAATAAATGACACACGAAAAAGTTTCAAAAACTAGAGAAAAGTTTCAAGAAACGGTCAGTTAACAAAGCAAATTTGTAGCCAGTTAACGCGACACTACTACATATATTGCCCACGCGAAATGCGCAAACAGTGCGCATGCGCAATGAATTTTTATCGGACATCACGCGTCACACATTCAACAGATAGCTAACCCCCTTTCTGCCGATTGGGGAAAACCTGTTTTTCTTCCCACTGGTAAATTTAATTAACTGTTTGATTGGACTTTACGATTGGATTTTACAAAATAAAATGATATTGTATTCTTCTTTTTGTCCCGCTACTTTTTCGGTGTTCCTTCATTAAATTCATTACTAGAATTTGAATTCGATACCTCATGGTAACTCGATCGTTATCAAAGGTAAGTATTACGCTACGTAATCTAGAAGCAACTGTAATTAATCCCCGGCTATACAACCGCATTTCCTCGCTCGAAAAATTTTTACTCAAATTGTTTAGTGTGTTTTACAACGCAACAAATTGCAATCGAGTCGAATGAAACTCTTTTACTGTAGAAATGTAAATGTAAATAGATAAATCGTTCAAATATTAAGTCTAATAGAACATTTTAACTATGCTCTTGCACGTTAACGCGGTAGAACAATTATTAAATCATTTGATGTCTATGGGTGAAAAATAAATTCAACATAACCTCTTAAGGAAAACGATGCAACTATAGTGAAGTTCTTTTCCCTATTCAATGAGATTATCAAAGAGTTTTATATTTTGAGTTCTTCCCGAGACATGAGATTCAAATATAAATTAGAAATTAGGAAAGAAATGAGAAAATTTGAGAAACACAATATTCGTCTATATATATGAATATAATAATCGATACGTAATAATAATCGTACAATCGATATATTTAATAATCGAGTTTGTAAAACGATTTAATACCAAAGTATAACAATCGACCGACTGGAATGATTACAGAAAAGTGATACAGAGTGTCTAATGGAATCGAGCCTATCTTCATTCGGTTCGATGAAATAAGAGCACGCGACAAGTGTGAAAAACGAGCGAACTCGAGACCGAGGTTCATGGTTCCGTCGCGCAGTAGCTTTGCACGGCAACTACAATACACATCCATTAACTTGTTCTTACAACTGGGTCAGTACGAGGTGTTTAAGAATCAGTACATTACTTCCTGCCTGGTTGTTATATCCATGAATAGTCGTCTTTTATTACTTTTTCGAAATACATTTCATTATATTAATATAATGTTTCTTTTTTTCTGACTAGAATAGAACCGAATAAGTCTTTATGAATGATACAATCGGAATAAAAAAAATGCTCACCGGCAAAAATGCCGACAAAAGAGAAGACGAATGCGTAATGCGGTGCCGATTCAAAGTAGACAATCGAGAGGAGTTCGATTCCCGCCTTTTTCACGTGACTCTCTCATTACGTAAATGCGGCGGACTGCCGGCCGAGAGCACGATGAAGTCCGGTATTTTCGAGCGTGCCCTAACCTTTAAAGGAAAAGAAACTGCTCGCATTCTGACGAAATCACAACAACCAAAGGCAAAACGTAGCAGCGTGCACCAAATATTGACATGAAAAAATTTGCAAAAACTCTCTATCTAAGAAATCATTAAACGAAATTAATGGAAATTAATGAAAATCCCTACATACAGTTACAACGATATATGAAATTATAATTTATAGAGAAAAACATGATAACGCGCGTAACTAGAAGAAAGAACGAATGAGAAATTGTAAGTTTGAAATGGCGACTTACCGGCGGCACGATGAGGTCTCCTAGCCCAGTCTTCCTCTATCAAAGGAGCCACCCTGCGTGTACGAACAGTCAAGGGGTAAAAAAGAACGACCAGCAAAATCGACAATAAACTACCGTAGAAATGCATCTTTGATAATATCGAAAAAGTCTTGTGATGTCTTTTAGAATCCTTTTCCTCTTTCTCTCTGTCACGCTCACTCTCGCGTACGTCCAATTCACTGTCTCGTCGCTGGCACTCGACACGGGTGCTTCAACGCATATAGCGTGTTCTCCTTCGTCTCTATTCCGCCAATATGTTTCTCTCACTCGTATTTTCTATTTCTATCTCTTTTTCACTATACCTATTCCTCACGCGTTGTCTGTCTCGTTCTATCCTATCTTGCACGCGTGTGCTCTTTCTCTGTCTGTTCTTCAGAGTCGCGGCCACTGGTCTATTAACGAACGTTCACTGCACAAAACTTTCTGCACTCTCTGTGGCACTGTGTGTTGTATCACACCATCTTTTTCGATTATTTTCTTTTCTTTTCCTCTCTCTCTCTCTCTCTCTCTCTCCTCTCCGAGCGCATATAACGTGTCCACGCGACAACACACCGATGACGATTACAAAGAGTATCGTTCGCGAACAATAACAATACCGATATAATGACACAACGACGGGTTACCACGACAACGTTTATGACGACGAAAGAATCGACGACAATGACGAACCACGACGACGATAGTACGCGTACACAGGTCGCGAACGTGTGCGATAATGATTAGAAACAATCAGCGGCAGACCCAGAGAGAGGCCGTGTGTTAGCCGCAGTATTTACTGCAGATAACGCGGCGAGGTATCGTGCACCGTTCGAGACACGTTGAACGAGCGCATCCGACGGCTTAATAGGCTAAGGTACACACGCAGGTTCGTTATTCTTTCTCTCTCTTTATCTATCTTTCCTTTAAGCCAGCTCGAACACCGTCTGGCCGTCTCTTTTTTGCACTATCGCTATTTATTTCTCTCTTTTACCGAGTGCACAGAGAGTTCGTACGACTCTAACTCTCCGGCTGTCCCCCGCCGCTCTTCTTCCCCGTTCCCGTGGTCGTCGCGCGTTCCGTGTTACTGCGCGCGCGTTTTATAAGGCGGTACACAACGAGCGACGAGTTTCGAGACGAGAGGGATACGAAAGAGCGAGGCGACCGAGTCGTACCGTGCGCTTGCCACTTCTTCTCTCTCTCTCTTCTTCCTCCCTCTGTCACGATTTTAACCGGCGCACTCTTCCACGCACCTCCGCACCTCACTAACTCTCTTAACCTACGAGCCCCGTGTACGTTGTCGTCGTCCCTTTCCTCGCGGTCCAACAACGCCGGTATGCGCATCTGATACGGTGGTTCCACACGATTATCCCTCCTGGGATTACCGCGACTTTATTCTAGGTAAATAACCGATTTCCAAAACAAATTTGAATTCATCGGTTTGAAAAAGTACCAACAAAGAAGAGCTGAACACCGTTCTCGATCGTCTTTGACACCGATAAGATTCGCTTAGAATATACACGATTGCCTTGATTCGACTCGCCGGTTTACACACTGTAATCGAAAGTGATCATCGACACCGAATCTCGACGAGGTCCGTGAAACGTTGCATCGCGCCTGCGCTGCGTAGTGGTATACCACCGTAGTATATATCGAGTGTAACAAGTCCGACTACGGTCGCACGATTTACAATCAACGACGTTGACACTGAATCCTTTTTGTCTCTCACCCGTTTAGATCTCGGTTTATTTGACCGGCCTCTTTCCACGCGAACCAACAGACCAGCGTGCGTCTGACACGGTCGGCGCGTGACTGCCGTGACTGACTAGCCGATCGTGAGTGACTGACTGGTGGGAAGCTGTTACTCGACTTGCTCTCTACGCCCGTGCCGCCACTGAATCCGATGTATCTGATCATCGGCACCACCGTCTCTCTCTCCTCCGGCTGGCTCGCTCGAAAAAGCTTCTGCTTTCGCGCTTGCGCCACGACGAATTGCTTTTTCGCTTTCGTACACGCGTGTGCACGCGCGCCTCGTCTACCGGTACGTGTGCCACTCCACGTACTTATGTACGTGTCTCTATTACACTCTCGAGCGTGCGCGCGCGTGACCGTGTGGGTTGTCCTATACACACGAAAGACGAGACAGGACACGGCTTTGCCCGCGGAAGCGTCGCTCTGTCTGGCGCTTGCACTCGGTATTACCGGCTCGTATCTTCTTCTCTTATAATAGTTTTCAACCACGTGTACTATACCGTGACCACCAACGAAAGAAAGTAGAAATATCAATCGAATTCACGCTATTTCTTAATTTAGATTCTCGTGAAACACATCAAGTCAACGGGTATATATAAGTGCGTCAGATTTCGGCAACGATCGTTCCGAGATATCGTTCGCGTTATCTATAGACAAGTGACGAACGGTCGATCTTATCGACGTCTTTTTTCTCAGTCGTCTTCGATCAATCAGTCGTTCGATCACGCGATCATAATACAATTCTCCGAACAATCATTCGCTCGCACTCGCATTCTTTTGTTCACTATTTGTCTTCGATTGCTATCTGTTGTCGCGAATTCGAGAAACGCGTACATTTCATGTCTCTTTTCAATAGTGCGCGGGCTCGCCGCGAGTTCGCGCGTGAATTAGGGGATGATATCCTGTTATGAAAAGCGTATACGGAACTCTCGTCTCGTTTGTGTCGAAGAGGTTACCACCCCGAGATATATTTCGATAAATAGTCGAAACACGGTTCGAGCGCAAAGAGACACGTTGCGCCGATGTAGCCAACGATGACAACTGTCCGCAGGCCGGTCGAGTCCGTCGCTTTTATGGGGATAGCCGACCACGCTGCTGCACCGGGACCCGTGCTCGCATCTACGTGTGTGCGTACGCATTACGTGCTCGATGTACCGTATATTGTGCAAGTGTGAGCGCGTGCGCTTACATATATTTCCTTTATATATCCCTATATATATGTATATATGCATGTATGTATGTCTATATGTATATATACATACACACACATATATATACACAGGTTTCGTATACATAGAGCATACAAAGTGTTCGCGTGGCCACGGTTAGTTTCTTTTCGCCAGAGTGTCGCCGCTCGAGAGATGCATAAGTGTATATATGTACACGTACATATATACACGTGGAAAGAAACGGCAAAGAGAGGGAGAGAAAAAGAGAAAGAGAAGAACAGGGGTTAAACGGAAAGAACTCGTGTCGTCCGCTCGTGTGATACCTCGATCGCGGTGGGTGTCGCGAATGACTATGCTCTGTCCAAAAGGTGTGCGAGAGTACGCCGCGCGTGTGGGTGCTTCCCCTACCACAGCGCCACCACCACTATCGCGATTCCCACCACCAACGCGCCAGGCTCCCGGCACCACCACCACGGAACCAGTATGCACCACTGAACGCGGCGGGTATACACCAGTATCAGAGAGTGGCAAGTATGAAACGTAATTTCTTGCCGTTTCGTTGTTTCATCCACACTTTTTACGTTTTTATAATTATATTTGAAATGTTTCCATCTATACTATTTGTATATTGACTAATATCAAAGAGGTTAGGATAGTTTCTATTCTGTCGACATCTAAGTACCACTCGTAGAAATGGTATACAATTGTATTGTATACAAGGTAATACCCAATTGGGTTTTCCCCAAACCTAAATCCTCCTGTGACTACGAAAAAAAAAGACTTTTAGAATGAGTGTAAATAAACACATGCATGCATTGTCTCTCCAAATTATAATTTATTAAATTTATGATCGATTCAATCTAGAGAACAATCTAGAGAGCAGCACGTCCAATGACGTTGAAGTATATCTATGTTTTAATGAAATATGTTTAAAGAGATGAAGTTACAAAAATAGAAAATTTTTTAAATAAAGTAAAAGAACAGTCGTTTCAGTTCACAGATTTTTTCTCATGCTAGCTGAAACAGCTACACGATCTTTGATTTACGTTCGTTCTTAATACATACTGATGACTATTTTATGCACCAACAACGAGACACGACAGACCTGGACACGGATCTGACGTGCGAGGCTCTGTAAAAAAATGGCACATTACGACTTAATTCTATGCAGTTTTTTTTTGCAGCAATGATCTAACGCGATGGAAACGGAGGGCATAGAATGTCGTGATTATTTTGCGAAAGTGTTCAGCAACAAAGAGGAATTCCCAGATAAAGAGATAAGTATCCATGGGAATACATCAATGAGCCGAGCGTAATGTCGTGAATGGAGGCGCGATCGTGGTGGTTTCCATTCGGTTCTCGTTGATTCATGACACGCGTTGAAATGACGTAGACGTTAAATGCGTTCGACGCGCGTACGATGCAAATCCGCACGTACACCCGTCGCATACGTAAAAAACTGCTAGTTACACATAATCTATATCTACGAATCTTACGAATCAATCAGCAAAGTGTAATTCGCGATTTATTTCAGTGTCATCCCTTGCGCGTATGTCTTACGTTCTCCTTCCCAAAAATTACAACACGGGGCATACCACGATTCGATGTGTCGCTCCCCCGAATCTCGCTCGAAATCTAAAAATAGAATGGCGAAGGGTGTTCTCGAAAGGAATACGGTTTCTTTTTCGTTCTTTATTCGGCAGTTCGAACACCAAAGATCGACCGGATACAGATTCGAAACCACCGGCAAGAACGGAGAGAACGAAAGGGAAAAAAAGAAACGAAGGGGAGAGAAAGAGGAAGGAGAAGAAAAGATTCACGGAGGAGTGTTGTATTCTCCACCTCGCCGGGTCTTGTGTTCCACCGACGGGACCAACAGCGGCAAACTCGTTACGAAATAGTCCCTAAGACGGGGTGACTAATTGCTAAGCGGCTTGTAAAAATTCGCAGGACAGTCTGTCGACATCGTGGCGCGGCCGTCTCATCGTCGCGCCGTTATACTTTTTGCCCATGCACGGTCGACTAGAGAAGAGAACGACTTGCAAGAGGGAGAGGGATCGAGCGATGGGGAAAAGTGGTGGGAACGACAAAGATAGAGAGGGGGCTGCGGTGACGACGGAACGCGAAGGGGGTGTGGTGGGGGGTGGGGCGCGCAATGGGAGTGGTAGGGGGAACCGGCGAGAGAAGCGTGAGCGTGTGAGGCCTTAAGGTGAGAAAAGAAAAATGGCGAAGAGAGGCCGAGGCTGCGTCGTCTCGCGTTCGAAGGCGAGAGGGGACGACGCTTTCGCAGATTCCACGTGAGATACCTGCGGCATTCTTCGTTCTGCAGCAGGGCATTAAGCCGGATGCACATTCGTCGTGGACGACGCTCGGTGAATTCATTTCCAGGAAAAATATCTTCCGCCACGAAGCGAATTTTACGGCAGATTTTGTTCGCGGACAGACCGCCGGAGAGCGGTTTCTTTCTTTCTCTCCCCTGTACTATTTTTCTCCTTCTATCCTTGTTCCTCTTGATGCGTGAAGCGGAGGACACGGAGACGCATGATGTTTTTATTATTATTTTTCTTGTCGTTTTTCGTGGACCGCCTCGGAACCGAGCTCCGGCAATAAAACATCTAATCCGACGATAAACCGCGCAGTGATTCTTCCCCGCGACGACGTTTACGCGTCTCTGACACGTTTCGTGCGCGCCGCTGATGCGCACCGAATCGAAGGTAATCCCTCGCGCGCTTGCATCTCTTGCGTCTGATTGGTTGACACTTGACTTCGGACCATGAGATGGTTAAGGAAAAGCTTGCGATTCATACGGGTCACCTTTATTTTGTAATTTCTTCATTTTCTAATTTCTTTATTTGTATTACAGAAACAAACAACATGAAAAAAAAAAAAAATAGAAACAATAGAAAAATTGAAATATGGAACATAGAAAAATTAAAAATCTTCACATTTTCAAAGATATGCATAAAAAAGGATGTTTCAAGAAAATCATTATGTGATATAAGGAAGGATTGTAAAACTCGCAAAGAATTTCCTATTTTGCAAATAATTATCGAAGATGATTCACGAAGAATCGTGTCATTGTCAACAAGAATACTTGAGCTGATTACATCATACACGCATACGAATTAATTTTGTAGCTCTCCGTTATAATCTTGAATGTTTTTCGGTAATCACTTCGTTAAATAGATACATCGACTTCGACCCTGATACGGTCCTCGAAATAAAGCCGTAAGATGCAACTAATACTATAAAGATTTATATTCGTCATCTTTACATCTAATCCAATACACTGATGCATTAAAACCAAAAAGTGCAACATTTAACCTAACCTATCAAAACTTTTATGACTATTTCCTATCTCAACTATTTCATTCATGATTTACCGTAAAAATCGTTCATTTTAAAATCGAAAGATAACAAATAAGATACGAAGAAAGTTTTTTCTAGTATCAGCGAAGAAATTTAACTGTACGATGGAATAAAAATAGTGCGAATTAAGATTCCGATCGAGATGCAGTCGAAGATCAAAACCACAGATAGCGAGGAGAAAAGACAGGCGATGCTGTAGTGCCAGTGGCGCACAAAAGGACACGAAATGATTTATTTCAATGCCCTATCGTGGCTGGCTGAAGCGTATCGCCCACGGTGGCGTTCGAGAGAGGATCATTTGCGCGGGACCACACGCCGAATGAAACAAGAAGTTCAATTACTTCGGAGAATCATCGAAGATTCTTTTGCCGCTTTTTTAATCGAATTCTGGATTTGTCAAATTTTTAGAAATTAGAAAATGGAAGAGCAATTAAAAAAGACAAGTGGACCAGTATTATAGGAAAAGTGATCATAGGATTGATAAAACAGATAAATATGGAGACGGTACAAGACAAAAACGCGTGATAAAGATAGAAGAGATAAAAAAAATGATGAGAAAGAGATACAGAGATAAAATGATAAAAAAAAAGAAAAGGAAAAAGATTAGAGGATCATAAATGAGATCAAACTGAAGAAGATGATAAAAAAATGTTAAAATTCATAGGTACAGAATTGACGTAGTGTGGAAACAAAGATGAACAACGATGGAGAAAAAGGACAGACGAAAATGATGAAGATGAAGAGAAAAGGAACAGAAAACAAGATAGAAAAAAGATGAAAGAAAGAGAAAAATAGATAGGTGTAAAAGGATCACCTGACCGACAACTATTCACACCATACGGCTATGACAAATCTAATAGATTCCTTGGCGACTTCGGGCGGCCCACAAGAAGAGCCACAAGATGCAACAAGAACAAGAAAAAGGAATGGACGTATAAGAGAGAAGAATATTTCTATTCAACGCTCGATGAACGGATGTAACGCTTCGCAGTTCGGAGACCCTTCTGCTGTCTGTTCTAACAATGATATTCCTTTTCGTAGCCGGGTACAGAGAAGGACCGAGAAATAAGGTTAAGTCCCGCCGGTGCTCACCTATAACGCGCTAGAGACACACAATGCTCATTGTCAACTCGTCGTGGAATGTGGGGAGCGAGGTACGTATTGTCGGCGTACGCCAAATGTAGATTCCTCTTTTCGACTAGTAACAACATTCACGCTGAACACTATTTGATCCTTTCCTCTTTTGCCACTGTTATGGCTTATCTTTTTCTGTTGTGGATAGGTTATATCAATGCACACCTTTGAAAGCAAAAATGTTCGTGCGTAGGATAAACAAATTAATTTTGATAGATTTTTTGTAGATTTTATAGATTATAGACTCATGATTCATAGAAGTATTTTTATGGATTATATTTGTAACTATACTACTGGACTTCGCAATTACTTTTCATTTTTGAAGAGTGTCATAAGAAGGTTGAAATAAATGGAAAGAATTATTTTTACAAAATTTTGGAATTGTTTAAAAGAGTACAATAATGGTAATGGCAATAGTAAACTAGTTACCAAAATATCAAATTCATCAGGTTTGCCAACTTAAAGATATATGTTGAAAGAGAAAGCTCTAAATATTCAATACTAAAGTAAATATGCAAAAGGACGCACAATATTAATAGACAAAATTTCATGACATCAATAAGGAGTCTTCACAAAATGCATGAGGCGAAATTAATGTGACATTAATACTCTTGCGCCTTTGCTGAAGGCTCAGTAGGCGAGCCAGATCGGCTACACCATCGATATTTTATTGGACACTGACTGAGAAGTATAAAACAGCATTTAGATTCAATGGACTCTATGTACACGTGAAGCAATGCACGTTTATACATCGAATAAAGTGTTTTTGTAAGATTAGCTATGTTACGAAAGCGATCAATTCCAAAGTCTGTTCCTCCTTTCCAACCTATCCGCCAATGTAATTTCATAAGAAGTATGCTTTATGCATTTTCAAGCGATATTATGAGTCTTTGAAAATTCCAAACACTATGAAAAGCGATACGCACGAATGGGAGAAAACAAAATGAACCGGTCAGACCAAGGATACTGTTATACTACTGAACAAATAGAGCACTACTACTATTTCAATTATATTTCATTTACTGTTGTAAAATACAAGAATTAATGGTTAGGAAAGTATTTTAGATGATGTTTAAAGCACGTTTTTAGTGGAAAGTTATTTGGAATTGGAGATTTATATGGCTGATAAATAGTACTTTCTATATTTTATAGGTTATGGTTTGGACCAAGTTTGAATATACGTAAGTAGTTTCAACGACATAGTAAAGTCTCAATGATGATCAAATATCAAAGTTTATATATATTCTCTGGCGAAACAGACTCCTGAGAAAAGAAATACATATAACACCAATTAAGGATAATAGTTTACTTATAATTAATAATAATAAAAAATAATAGGTAAATTTAATACGTAAAATTAGTCCCAGTGGAAAGTTTAATCTCAGCAGTTGGTATACATGCTTTGCTGTTTTCAATTGTTTCGTCATTTCGTTGATCACGTGCAAGTAAACATGGTTCGTGACAAGTTAAAAAATTCTTTTTTCTTTTACAAGTTTAAACTTGGATATAGAGCAGCAGATGTAACAAGACGCATTTATAATGTATGTAGACAAGGTGCTGTTACATCTCAACATCTGTTTCGTGAGTTTGAACGCATATACTCATTCAATTTCTCATTTTCGATGACAAATGGATTTTGTGAACTTGGCTCGTCATCTAACGATACATTTCCTTCTTTGAACCGTTTAAATCATTTTTGTGCTGTCTTCTCGCTAATAGCACCTTCCCCGCGTACACTACAAATGCATCTTGCTACATTTGCTGCTGTATATCCAAGTCTAAACACGTAAAAGAGGAAAGAACGAATTTCTAACTTCTCGCCATCTACTGCCACAACGACATGTCAAAACAATTGAAAACAGCGAAGCATGTATACCAACTACGAAGATTAAACTTTCCACTGAAACCAATTTCATACATTACATTTATAAATTACTGCACGAAATTCGATTTGTTGTTATTATTAATAACCCCATTATTATTAAACCCCACGACCTTTTTTCGATACTTAATAGAATTATAATAAAAACTTTATATTTGCTAGCTATTTAGTATACTTACTGTATTCTATTTCTTTGAGATTCTAATTTATAATTGAACTTTATAGACTCCCATACTTTACTTTTGGTTTAAATTCTACATTACTTAGAGCTTTAAACTAAGATGTAACAATACCTCAGAGACTACTATGCTCTTAATTAATCAATAGAGAAAATGTAAGACACTATCTATAATTCCAGCTGTAATTACATCAATTGCCACTGTTAATTAATCTTTTAATTTGAAACCTGACTATAGCTTAAATGCTCCTATGCCATAATCTTTGTTTAATCTTGGTAAAAAAAAAAACATAGGATATAGGCGTAGTTGTATTAATTGCTATTAAAGTTTAATGCTTTAATTTAAGATCATATATCTTAGAAAACATTTGTATCTTTGGCCTAAATTCTATAGAAAAACATAGTGTTATAGATGACTTATAGATAATTTCATAAATTACTATTGATATTTAGTAGTTCAATTTAAATATAAGAGCTGTAGTATGAAGATTCCACTATATCTGAAAGATCTTCCACAGGGGAAAAAATAGCGCTAGTAAAATTATTTCATCGACCATAAATATTTATCTGAATCCGGGCCAACAGCAACATACACGATTTCGTGCATCGCTGTCGCAGATCGTAGATCAAGGGGCGAGATATGGCGAATTGATCGTGCACGTCGTCTACGGACTATAATAAACGTCGGTTTAGCAATATTCGCCCGTCGACGCGCGTTTCTCTGCGTCTAAGTGCCGCCATTTTCTCAAAATTCTCTTCTCGATCTCGTCCGCGACCTCTTTTCAAAAATATAAATTTTAATCGACGCACGACAAAATGAACGACATTGAGATCAGACAGTAACTAAAATTTCGTTCAAGTAAATGGACTTCCATATAAAAGAAGTTCTATCGCATTCATCGAGCTCATAAAACTGTGAAAATTTTATAAGAAATTTTCAAATTTTCAAGTATGAATACGCATAACAATGTGTTTCAAACAAATAATAATAACTAGACTGCGGATGTTTATACAGATTTATATTTTTGTTAAGAGAATGAAAGAAATGAAACCTAAATTGACTCCTATATAACGATTATTATACCTCGGATATTTAGTCTTACGCGTTATGTACGCATCTTACTCAATTTTAGCATCTTTAAGTTTCTCATAAATGCATAAACACCCATAGTTTAGTAATACAATTTCACCGCGTCTATTCTATGAACAATTTCATTCGTTTACACTTACCCCAAAGTAGCAAGCACCATCTGCAGGAAGACCTAGCAACAAAACATCACCAGCGTCATTTAGATCCCACGACGCGCCATAATTTCCTTTTCACCACTTCTATCTTCATCTCACATCAATTCTCTTCCATCCAAGAGACCGTATAATGGAACGCGTTAAATCGAGCGAATCGCGAGCTCGCCGTATACAAAAGGCGAACCGAGATACCGGGTGATTAATTTCGTCCGACAATTAACAAGTCCCCCGAGAAACGCGCACGCGCGTGAAAAGGCCGAAGGAAGCGAGTAGAGACCAGAGCCAGGATTCAACCCTCGAAACGAAGCTTCGAGGAGGGCCATTTTTTGAATGGGAATCGAAACGAGGCCGGCCACCCTACGATTGTAGTCGTCGTGAAGGAAACGGGACGGAGAAGGGTACAAAAGGAGCGAAATCTTTCGGGCCTCTACGTCTGCAGGACGAACGGTTTCGCGCAGCACCATTAATCTCCGAGACAATAGTCGCTTCTACGAAAAACTGAACTGCGGACCCCGTAGGTTCGATGAATAAAGTTACCATTACTAAGGTAATGTAAGAAAGTAAGCGACGGTAGTTTTACCTGGACCGTACTTTTGATGGTTGCTTTTGGGTAGCTACGGAGTGAGGATAATCCGGATACCGAGTGCGGAAGCACGTTCAGTACGTTCAATGTTACGATGGGTGTTCTTTGTTGATTCAGTATTCAGTAAGTAATGCTGTTGAATGGTTATGCGTATTTCCGTTTTTAATAGAGTACCTTAAGGAAGATAAATAACCTAACAGATAGTGTGTTGAGATAAGTATTATTGTTTAAACAAATGTTAACATTGACCAATAAAGAATGTAGGTTGGACAATTGCATTTTAGTAGAACCGAATGTGTTAATGTGAAATATACATAGTAGAACTTTTTTGTATTTGATATATTGTATATTTTTAATACATTTCCTTCTTTTAAGTCTTATCTATAGACTATGAGAGGGCTCTGAGATTTCATTTCATTACCATAATCCAGAAAAAACTTTCATAAGAACCTCTACTATATGTAAACTGATAGAGAAAAAGAAGGAAAAGAGAAAGAGAGAGAGAGAGAGAGAGAGAGAATCGAAACGGTCGTCCTGCGACTGCAATGCAATTTAAATGAACCTGCGTTCAGGCGTGGACAGCATGAGGGAACACGAGTGTATACGCGATTTTACAGCGCGCCACGAGGTGTAAATAATGTCCAGCCGCTCGGTACCGAGAGGCTCGGTAGAGACCTCGTGATCCGAAACGGTTTACGACCTTCCGGCGCCTCGGTCGAAACACCTGCCCGCACACCTCTGCCCAACCGCAACGCGGTACACGCTGGCGATTCTTGAAAATACTTCCTCCCCCTCCCCTGAACGTTCGTTCATTCAGGTAAACAGTATAGTCGGTGAATGCCGACGGTGAATGCTCCATCATCGGTCCTTTATCGCAATGCATCGTGGAATCTGGAATTTTTCAGACGATAACATGCTTATGCATTTTGTACTGGATAAATGAGCGTTGGTAGTAAGAATGAAAATTAAATGAGTTTCAAGGATCTAAGGTTAAAGAGTGTGCGTATGTGAATGAAGGGTGTGTTAACTTTAATGTATATAGCCAGGTGTCCATTAATATGTTTCTTTTACCAAGTTCTTTATTTTCTAGAGAAAATATAAAGTAATCTCGAATCCTCATCTTTTGAGTATTAACATGAAATGATCGAAGTTCATGCAAAAGTTTTAATTATTAAAACTTCAAACTTGTCAAATACTAGCACTTTGAATAATGTTTAAATGAACGGTAGCGTTATTTGATTAATAGTTCTTTAAACTATGAGACTGAAAATGAAAACTGCAAAATACACATATGAACCTTCTGCAGACGTACATATATCGTTCTTCGTATACAGAAATATATTAAATAGTAATGTTTTGAAAAGAACACAAACACGTGTAGGTAACCGCGCCGCGATTGACATTCCTCTCGCAGCGCCGTCTGAATGATTTATCGACGGAATTCGCGCGCACTTCTCGAAAATACAGACGCAAAGGGACCGCGTTCGGCGCAGTCGCTCTGCGTGTTTCTGTTTTGACCGAGAGCGGCTGCATCCGCTCCACTGCAATAAGTCGTCGGTGCGCCTTGGATCCAAGCCAGTTACGCAAATTTCTGAAATCGAACCCGGCCCCAGACGGACAAAGGGCCCTCTACCAGTGAATTTAAACAAACAGGAAACGACAGCCCCGATTGTTTGCTTTAGCGTGACGTAATTACCAAATAATAGACGTTAAATTGCCTCCATGGATTAATAGGTGAGGTTAGGATAAATGACGGTTTGACAATGGTTTATTGCATATGATAGATGTCTATAATGATCACATAAAGGATACGAACATACTTTTGAATGAATATAATGCTTTCCTTAAAGTCTAATTCTATAGGAAGTTTCTTAAACGATAGTTGATGCATTATGCGGTAGATCACAATGTATGTCTACTATGGTTCTATAGAAAATATTTTTTTGTGATTTTATGAATAACAGTTGAATAACTAACTACTGGTTGATAAACTGTAGATGTTTATCAAAAGTAAATAATTGAAGATTTGTTTCAGCATCTAATATAATATATTCTTGCAAATTATGTATATGCATTCTATATATTTTTGTACATTCATATTTCTCATAAATATTTACAGTCTACTGATCAATTTACTTTTCTGTAGTTGTGTAGTTTGTGTTAATTAAAAGAAATGTTTTATCATGTAAAAATAAATTTCCTTCGTTTCCTTTACTATTTAAGTATCCAACCTGTTGATTTGTCGGGCGACACGATGAACGTTATCCGACAACGGAACAACGACACGATGAGAAGATTGGAACACGCTTGAATCCGATTAAATACGTTCCCCGCGTAAAACCAATCGACCATTAACCCTGTCGATCTCATTTTATACGCTGTCACGAACCCAGGGTGACGCGACGCGACGATAGGACAACAAACAAGTGGATCAGCTGTCGCTTATTATGTATTCCTGCAGCTCATCAGGATCGACCGATTTTGAGACCAAAATGATTTATTATTGTTCATGGCCGATCTATTCACAGCCTCGCGATTCTTTAGTCACAACGGAACGAGGGCGGCGCCACAATCACTTATACGTATTTCGGGGATATCTCGCAGTCGTAATAACCGTAAGGCAAACTTCAATCTCTTCCAAGGACTTGCAACGATAAATCTGCGTGTTGAATATTCCGAAAATTCCCTACCAAAAGATGAATCTACGCGTAAAAATATAACGAAGAGAAGTCATCTCGATCAAAAATGTAGAGTTAGCTCTTCGAACGAATCGATCGAACATTATGGTTAATCGATATGGATAAACAATAAATCAATCCAGAAAGTCTGCATTCAAAAGCCTCATCTCCACTAAAATAACGTCGAGCAATTTTTTGTTACAGTTCCTGTTTTTTGAAAAAGTCACCGTGTGTTACAGAATGTTGCTTCAGTGTGGATAAAATAATTCTGTAAGTTGCTGTTTGTTAAAAATATTTTGGAATATATAGCAACTAAAGGCGACAAGAAGTTTCTTGATGTTGCTTTAGTGGAAACGAGGCTTACAAATCATATAAAGCAAAATAAGAAAATGTTCAATACATATGTAAAGTATAGAACTTGAATAGGAAAAAAGTCCTCTCGACGATAGTGTTGTTTTATTTACGACGTCCAGACAAATTAATTACTGATAAGCGATCGGAATAAAAACAGTTGAGCGCTGTAAGCAACGAGGTCAATTAATTACGACGCCCAAGAGGAAAAATTTAAATGAACACAGACCTGACGTCGTGTCTCGTTGTCCCTGTTCCTTCTTTCTTTTTCTCATCTTTCTTCTGATCGATAGTAAACACTAGGTTCTGTCGCCGTCGCGTTAAATAACTACACAAGTCACGGCTTTCGTCACCATGTAAACCGACAACCTAACCAAAACATACGACCAGGCACCGAACAATTTTTACACGTTTACGAGGTTATGTACACTTCTCGCGTAACCCTACATACTTTCGGTTAACGATTTTTTCGTATCTCGTTTGATCACGCGGGTATCAAATAATAACAGCGAAAACGTAAACAACGACGCAATTTAGTCCACCGTAATTGTATTGCGACCGTCAAACAACATTACCATAAACATCGATGGGAAAGCAGCGCGTGCGCCGACGTTCGTTGTCCTTGTCCCCTTCCGTACGACTTAATTAAAGGACTCGAATATGCGTAACTGGCGTCTCCGTGTATCGCAATGATAACCTTTCGTTCGAAAATCAATGGCTAATAATGTTCGTTTATCGCTCTCAAACCGAGAATAAACGATCTCGGAGCTACGTAAAGTCGTGCGTCATAACATCAACCATAACCTCCTTCTTAGACGCGGTTCGAAGATTTTGGCGCACACTGGACCGGGCATTACCATATAGGCTTCCCAGGGGGCGTCACTGCGGAATCTGTGTCATGTCGCGTAAACATACTACAATAATAATACACTATAAATACGCTGCACTCACTAAGAAAGAGAGAGAGAGAGAGAGAGAGCGAAAAAAGGAGAGAGATGAACAAAAAGCGAAATACTCACCGTGGGATAGAGAAAAAGAACATGCATGCAGGCGCCGGCGCCGCCGGACGAGTACATTACACGCGCCAAGGAAGTATTATCCATCCCACGTATCCGACGTATTAGTATCTTCCCTCTTTTTCCTACTCGTTTCCCAACTAATCTTGCCACCTTCATTCCTCTTCCTACGTTTTCCACTCTCCCGCTTCATTTGATTCTTTCAAACACACATTCCCCGTCTCTCTCACGCTATAGTTCTCTACTATCGTCACTGTGCTTTTTTTTTCTTTCTCTCTCTTCCAACCAACTCTTGTTTTCCTTCCTTGTTTCGCTCACCAATCTCACCGTATCCTCCTAGTGTTTTTTTCATTTGTTGTTTGTTCGTCCTTCTCTCTTTCTCATTCGCTAGTGAATATTTATTTGTCTTACTTCCTCTTGTTCCAGGGGCGACTTACTCTCACGTTCCTCACCAAACTAACCGGATCATGGGCGCCGTCCGTTGTAACTGGCTCGGTTGAACGACCAACCGGCTCAATCTCATCTTTCCGTTTCCCCGCCCTTCTTATTTGTCCCGCAACACCCATGCCACAGGGCGACGCTCGTTAGACGTGAAATCGATCTTAATTTTACGTGGAGTCGTGAACGGCCGGCGCGAAACCGAGCCCTGCATCGCGTCGTGGCATGTCCACTTGTCACGGGTGTCTCGGCGTCGTTCGATTTAGAGATATAGTGTTAAGGCTCGTTTTTAAGAGGAGCTCAACGCGACGGGATGAAAAAGGAGACGCGATATTTATGACAGCCGCGACTCTTTTCCTTTTCTTTGCATCCATCGTCTCCCCTCCTACAACTTTCTTGCGGGGAGATCGCGTTACGCATAAATCATCGACGGAAGTAAGATAAAGCGGCCGTTCGTTAAAATTTCGTTTTTGATAAACTAGTTTCCGGACAGGTCTGCCTTCACGAATTGTGAGTTTCCTTTATTCCGTTAGTTTTCTTTAACTTTTTGCAGGATTAGTGTCTAAACTCGGCAGAGAAATCTATCGTTGCAATAGATCACTCGAGAAGCGGAGAAAAAAGAAATTTCGAAGATATTTATAAGTATATACACGCATAGTGTGCGTTTGAAAAATGAGCATGTATAGCACATATTAGGGGTGATCAAGAGCAACTATCTGATTTCTATCAAATTATATTTATTGCTCTATTCAACTATATATTTTTCTGTTGTTTACAATAAAATTGATATATTATAATTAACAATATTTTTTACATAATACGATAATCCCAAAATATTTCAATGATACTAACCTCTTTCTTTCTAATCTAACCTTGCGGTCTATTATTATGTGGTCATAAATGTATATCATTGATATTACCATTAATCATACTCGAGGCAGCTAATTCTACTAGTAATTTCTATTGCGATCTATAACTGCCTGTTTAGTTTATTGCGTCTCATGCTAGGCTCGCGTTTTTTCAACCGAGCTGTCACTTCGTGTCTAGAATTTATCAAACTAATCGGATAAAACGATAGAAATCGAGAGGAACGAGGGCAAATTAGAACGCGGTCTCGGATATGGAGATTCTTAAAATATATTTGTCATTGTATTATTGTATTATAATTTATATGTTTATTTTTTCATGATAAAATCGCATTTGTCTATAGTCATAGCCATCACGTTGTTAGTAACGCAAGTAATGAAACAAATATAGCAGCGAAAGGAAAAGAAAGCTCACAGTCCATCACAAACATCAGGCAGTCATAAGTCATAATTGGCCAGCTTTCACCAACGTACCACTCGAACAATTAATTAATCATACCTCTATACGTTTTCACATCACGATTGAAAACTTGTAATTGCTCATAACATGATTAGAGTAGAGAGTGTAGAGAGTAGAGTATGGAATCAGAATTCCTAGTTTATACATCTATTTATGTATAGCCCATAAGAGAGTGTAACTTTTTAAGATGAAACATAAAAATTAATGTCGCGTGATGAGAAGAACTTAGAAATCAATGACGATTACATAAATAAATAACATAAAAGTTATAAGAAAGAAGTAGAACAGTAATTTCTTGTAAAACATATTCTATTATTTTTGTATGTTCGCATGGACATTATGGGACCAGCTAATTCAATGTATTATCTAATGGTCGTAGAAATAATGTTAACATTTTAATTGAGATTAAAAAGTAGCAAGCTAGTTTCTAATAAACGAGCATCTAACTATCTTTCGAAATATTATTATAATCAGGCATTATGAAAGAGAACTTCAGTCATGCGAAAAAAGTATATAAGAAAACATTAAATTAAAAACTTTCTTGCTCTCCTGACGTCAGACACTGTCAACAACTTCTCCACTATGCCTCCAGTACATAAACATGAAATACACGTATGTAAATAAAGCGTTTTTAATATATATGCATAATCGGTCTATGTACACACCCTGCGATCTCCAGCTCTACGTATACAAGGCAGAAATATTCGCCCTTCTGCATCCGCAAATATACGTTTGCGTGGATCTATTAGTTCACGGCTCTGGCCGCGCATATGCATTCGCGTATTCGCGTATGCTTCGTGTGATTTTCGCACGCGGTCTGTCGTACAGTAACGCTAGAACACTTTGAACTCCTAGTTCCGTCGCAGATCTTCTCAGAATTAGATCGATATATCCTTCGAACATAAACGATCGAACGATGTTCAAACGAATTCTACAGGGAGACTTAACCTAAAATCACTGAACGATCGATGGTTTCTGCGGAAAGTAAACTATGAAGAAAATTAATGGGGGTAGTTGGTATCACTGATAACAAAGTACAGTTATAGTTAATTCTAAGAATATAAACCTGTCAATATTTTTATCTAATATCTACAATTATATTGTAGTGAATGGAGAATTGCTTTAGAAAGTTTTTAAATATAAAAAGTGGACTCTTTGATAAAAAATATTTTTGTTTGGTTGTTCATTTTTTGTTGATTAATAAATAATAAACACAAAAAATAATGCATGTTTACAACAAAGTTTGCTAAGTCTATCTAGGTGGCGCCACGTACAAGCCTACGCGTATGCAATGATCTTTCGATACCGATTTCCTCGAAAACGAAGCTTTCTATAAAATAGTACTACTCTACATCTTCGACTTATTTTTTTATATAGTATAACCTCTCACTGCTTCATGATTCCCTCTAACACGTACAAACAACAGAATGTAAATAAACTCTCTAAAAGAGCAATCTTTTAACGATTAATTCAATAAATAGCAAAATAAAATTGACGATCGCGAATTCATTCCAGATGCAATTGCATCACCGAATTTCCACGTGAACTTATAAATAGAACATGCGTATCGTGGCCCGTTTTGAAAGGAACTGGCCAACAACGAAACGGGCATAAGTTACGAGTTCGCGAAACGTCGTCTAAAATCGTCGTTATTGCAGTTGACTGTACGCACACGAGGTATTATTCGTCCCACACAAGCCCGGTCGTTACCGCGCCAATCCTTCCTCGCTGTTTTTGAGCCCGGATACGTTTCAGCTCTTGCTTGTGCACGTGTTTATGTAAATGTTCCCGCGTACGCATCGAGTGACTTATACCTATAAGCGCATCGAAACGTTATTCACATTGCGCGAACATTAAGCCCGTCGACGCTACGAAAAGTCGGAAATTTTTGTGAACGAAAGTTATCCCTCGAAGAATCCAGTAGGGGCTCTTTGTGAGAGAGCAGGGCGCACGTGCGAGATCGATGGTTCGTAACTCTACCAACACGTACTAGAGGAATGTTGGAAGACCGCCGAGTTCGTCGTAAAGTACACAATCGAAATTGACTGGCAATATTTTAGGGACCGTCGACAAGGATTTCGCGAACCTTCCTCCCCAAGAACTTTATCCAGTGTTTCATCTGCCTTCCAAATTCTTGTTACGGGACTAGGGACTACCGATACTCTTTCAGATTCCTCAATGAAATGCGGGATGTTTCGAGAAAACATACTTGATCCATGAGTTATTAACTATAAACTGGAATAAAAATATGTGTAATACAAATATAATAGTAAATTCTCTAAATACATATATATTTTTCTAAAAGCTAGATGTTGTTAGATAGATGTAAAAAAATGAGGTTAGGTCATACCAACATGAAATTGATCATTGCTTGATTGTAATGAATAAAAATATTTAGAATAATTCCAGTATGATGCAAATGGGGTTAACTTTAAAGAAGCAATCTCAATAATCGTCATCCAATAATACAAACGCACTTTCTAGAGACGATCACAGCACAACAGCAGAATTTATTCCCTCATCCAAATTCAGCACGTCCGAATAGATAGCCCATATCAGTAAATTTGGGTGAGCGACGTGAATTACGGGACTGTAAAATGAATTTAAGCGTGGTACGTGTGGCAAGCACATGTCGATAAATCACTACACCTAAGTTCGATCGTGACGCGCGCGAAATTGATACCGAACTCGTAAACCTATTTCCGCTTTTTGCGTCCATGAAAATACTTCGCTCGTAAACCGCGCGATTATAAATAGTTTACTATTTCAATGGCGACAATTAACGATCGACCAAAGTACGATGGAAAGGCCGATTTTTCATCGAACGATCAACGCCATGAAAATGTCAAAGGCAACATGCAGCAGAGAAATATTTATTTCTCTGACGATCACCTCATTAATCGGATTTGCATGAGTGGCAATCAGGCGTCAATTAATACCTGAATTATGCGGCATTCCTGCACGCCGTTAGAATTTACCTACATTATACACCGATCTCGCGTTCTCCACCACCGATACGAGCCTTATAGTCTTTATGTAGTACGCCACCCACACGCGCGGTCATTATCGGCGCGCGAACGCGACGCGATCCAACATTTTACGGTGCATACACGTCGACAGATGGGAATGTTGGCGCCATTCTCGCGGCATTATGCCTGCACACGTACAGTGGCTCAGGAAAGTATTCCAATAGTTATAGAATCTTTATTTATATATATAATGTACTATACAAAATATCGTGAAATTTGTTTAAGACTAACGTGACATGAATATGACTCTCGTGGTTATATTAGTCAAGTCTGAACCAAATCTGAAAATGAATACATATAGTGTTACAAAATACTTATTGCCAGCATACACGAATAAAAGTTAACAAAGTATTTGAACAGTTAATTATTGATTGATTGACTAGTAAACCATAATATTTAGTAAGAACATCTGTAGCATATTTCTTTTTTACAAATTGAAACAGAATTTTATAAGAAAAGTTAGTCGATATTTTTGTTCATTACTGTACATTCCTACATACCATGGCTGATAATGGCGAAGTAAAATTTCTAAAATCTTGTCTGCGATTTGACAACCATACGTAATCGCAATCTCCATTACGATCTCGCCGTGAAAGTCTATGGTGCATTAGATATCATTGTATTTTTTCTTAAAAGGGACGGGTCCTAGTAGAAAGTAAACATTCTGTATGAAATATTGGTATTATTATAATAAAATTTGAGAAAATATTCAGAAGTATGAAGTTTGCAATGGACAATTATTACTTCACATTTGGTACCAATATCTGTAATAAAATACTTTTTAAAATACTTAAGATCATATATGCAATTAATCAATTCTAATAAAAATATTTTTTTACCAAAGTAATGTATTATTTATCATAAAGATTTTATTCTACAAAATTATTCGATGGAAGGTTCATTTGACAAACTCCCACCAAGTACAAAACTCGAAAAACCATCCCCTTTGGAATCTCGCCTGGCGGCGCAACAACAACCTAGCCACGACTTGGAATAATATTTTGCCAATGTCCGAGGAAATTGATAACCTGGTGCCTCATCGAAGGAAAAACACAGACGGCCGTGTAAACTCAAACAGTTTATCGTACAGTGGATAGAGGGCCCGTGAGTTTTGCAAAGCCACATTTTTGGCAACGTCATGAAAGCGAGGAGAAGATGGCGCGTTGATCGCAAATGCGTCTCAACCGCGCGCCACAAGGAAAAAGTCTTGCCAAGCACATTTTGACAATGAAATGCATTACGCTCGAAGTTTTTATGCTCAAAGGTCGACTAAATTTCAACACGATCTAAATATAAGACGCCATCAACAACAACGATCGCACGCGCCGATAGACTTTTACATTCGATGCTAGTAAATCTGGTTTTCATCGTTTCCCCTTAGATTCAATACACACGATCCAACACCGCAACATTTGAAAATTATAGGAGAAAAACATGATAAGTATATTTCTGTTAATTTTCTAATCTTAATGTTGTTTTATGATAAGATAGGAGAATTTGTACATAATTGAAAATCGAAACAACCTCCGAGGATCAAAGATCTTTCAAAAGTAGCTGATACGAGAAGGAATGAAGAAACAGTTCAGCTCCAAAATCAAATATGCATATTGACAATTTTGATAATATGGGATTTCCCTATAAAAAAAATTGTAAATGTGATTTATGACATTCTTCTCTCGTAGTCCGTATATACTGAGACGTTTCGTGCTATACTCTCTTCAAATTTCATGTTAAATAGTTGAGAATTGTTTCGCGGTAATACCACAAAGTGTCAAGCGACGGGTGCCGTTGCCTACGTTTCTATTAACACCTATGGCATGATGTTTTATCATGCTCTACACAAACCTATGAGTAACGTGGAAAAAACGTTTAGTTATTTAAAATTTGCATATACCCGATGGAATCTCAATTTCTGCTCGTAAAGAAAAATTTACTGAAGAAAGAGAAATTGATTAAAAAGATTCATATCCTGTCCTACATCTCTGATGCATTACGCGTACGTACACGTGATAACCTCGAAGTTGTAACGATAGCGTTGAACGTACGTACATAGTGAACAATTACCATTTACCGAAGGATTTTCGCTTACCTTGCTGTCCGTAATCGACGAACTTTTCACTTGCTATTTGTTATTCGGCGATCAACGATATATGTAGTGATTGTTGATATACGTGAAGAAGTGAGTGCGCGCGCGCGCGCGCGCGATCCGAAAGGCCGCGATGACGAGTTACGAACGCTTGGTTATTGCCGACGAGAAGCCTGGCGCCGTCTGCGAGACGTATGTATCACAAACAGCTTCGTCTGACATTCAATACTCGTGATCGTTACTCTGCAGGTTGTTAATAATTCTAAAAATATAAAGGAACACCGGCTTCACGCTGTTTCACAAACCATATCTACGTCTACATTCCAAGCGTAGTGCACGGTTACCATAAACGTAAAAGATAGGAAGTTACATACATAATAGATACTAAGATCAGTGACCCCAATTTGATCGATAACGCCATCTTTTTTTCCTAATCGTAGCTTCTGATCAAGTAAAAACCAAAAGGCATACTGAAATGATTGTTGCCATATTCGATTTAAGTGTGGTATTGGTTGATGATGATGTTGATGATGAATTTTATAGTATAATTTTCTTTTTATAACTGTAATCTTTATCTGACAATTTTTTTTTTATTTTTACTCGTAGGATATGCTGGCATCGTTTTGCAGAGAAGGTAGAGACATCCTGTATGTTAATTAATCACCATTGACTTTTAAAACGAAATTAAAGAATAGTATTATATTATACTTTTATCGTGTAATAATAATCTATGTAAGATTTTTAAGCTTTGTTTTCTTTCAGTATCTTTATATGAGATTTGAATAAATTTTCCTGCAGAAAATCTACTTTCCACTTTCACCTTGTATCGCCGATATAAACGTTTCATAAAAATATTCGATTGCCATTGTAGATTGTGAATTCTAACCAATATGGATATACATTCGATTATACGTATTTCCCGTTTATTCTGAATATATCATCTATCTAAATATCATTCCTTACATATATTATCTGTTCTTAAAACGTATCAATGGAAGGTGAGAAACTGATTCAATAGATTCGTATAAACGTTGTAATTGTAAGTGAGATGCTTTATTATCATACGAGTTTCGACTAAGAAATTTGAGATATAAGTAAAAATAAATGAATTTCGAACTTCAAAATGATTCATGAAAATTGAATTTTCCTTCAAGGTTGAAATGGTTTTATTTTCGTTTATTTACCAAACAAAGACTTAATGAAACCGGATTCACTCACACTCGTGCACATAATGTACATTTGAAGCTAAAAATGACAATGCACCGTATTGAGTACTTACTCATACACCGAAGATTACGCGCGCGAGAATGTCACGACACTGAGGTCATGCATATAGGAGCGATGTCATGACTGCAACTTATAAGTATTTAACCCATTTATCGTTGTTACGATGATAACACACATATATATTTATATATATAATACGTAAGTTTTTTAAATATTGGTTTCTAATTAATCTGATCGGTAACTAAAATAACGTATCGTGATAGAATATGTCAAGCAACTTAATACACGCTAAAATAAGTAAAAAAAACAAAGAAACATTCATCTGTTTACAGTGCTATAGAGTTCTATGCATACATTTATAATTAATGAATTAAACACAAAATACGCAGTTCTAGTATATAATTTTTTCTACGGTTGTTTGTATTTTTTTTTCAATTACAATATTTCTGTATTAATGAAGATGAATGAAAGTACTGAAAAAAACAATGATTTATGATGAAAGCATATCTTATTGCATAATGATTCGATCGTCTGTATCGGTAAAAAATCGGTATGATACATTTTAAATATTACGTCCTTTATTTTTGTTCTGACAGAGTTGGAGCTGATACTCGTTATCAGCCATGGACCTATCCTCATTAAAATTCCTTTTATCTTTAGTCGTTAAATATACACACGTTATTAGAGGTCGAAAAAATTTATCATACGTAAGTATACTACTATGTACTAGGAAAATATCATAATTTTTTTTTTTTTTTTTTTTGAAAAAATCAAAATAGAAGTCTAGAAAATTTGTAATTTATCCATAACTAATGTATAATTAGTCGATCAAGAAAAAAGAAAAGAAGAAGAGGGAAGAGAACTTAAGTTGCTAAATGAAACATGCGGTATAGGCGGTGTGCAGTCTTTAGTAATTAAAAGGGAAAAGTAATCGTGCTTCTCTAACTGAAGTACCATCGTCTGAATAAAGGGGATGCATGCAAGGCTGAGCATGAAGCGACGAGGATAGAGATGTGTTTGTTTTCGTCCAATGTAAATAATAGTAATAGTTTCAGCGTCCACATATGTGCGAAAATTCCTTTATCCTTGTCATTCCTTGCACAATATGCATGCACCCCGAAAAGGAGGACTTTCTATCAATTCTATTCGATAAACCAGCCAGAACAAAAACAAACTATTTTAACGGCAAATAACATATAGACTACATAAAGCACAATTACAGTATATTTCACAAATCGTTTAAACATTCATATATAATTATACGAATCTTCGCATATGACGGAAAGGCGATTTGATCAATTAGGGGAAGATTATTTTGTAAAAACAATATATTTTTAAGGACAGGAAAACATTAGGAGATTGAAGGGCTTTGCGAAAATGGCTTCATCTGGCAGACTGCCATGCCAGTTTGGATTGCTGGCTTAGAAATTGCGAGGCCTATCTCTCTTTGCTGCGAGAGGTTCTTTCCTAATCATTTTTTAAATCTTTTTTTTACTTTACTCCACATTTTTTCCCATTCGAATTTTTTTTATCTGCATTTCCCGCCACGATCGATGCATAATTTCGGAATGTTGACAATATTCTAATTTACCTTATCAAGGTGCAATAAATAAATGATATCTCTTTTACACTGAGATATACATGGTTGACTGACTGTTAGTATTAATCGCGAGCAGGTGAAGGAGGGTGCAATTACAACACCTGCTGATAGTCACAAGCAGTAAGACAACCATTTTGCATAGTTTTGTATTGTTTTTTTTACTTTTCTTTTGTCGACGTATACCACTGAAAACTTAAAAAAATAGAAACAAACTTTTGTAACTAGAAACAGTAAGTCATTGCACCGTCAGTTACCACTCACTGCATTTTTTCATGTCAACTGATGGGCCGATGTGACATTTGTAATGTAGTGGACAGAGCAACATTCTCTCATCTATTGATCACATTTTTATCATCGTATTTATATAATGTAATGTACAATATGCAGCTACATTATGATAATCAGTATGTCCAACGCATTCAAACTGACAACACCGTGGGTACTTCACTTTTTTGTTCTTAAATTTTTTTTCCAAAGATATTCAAATTATTAATTAATCAAAGTGTATTGTATGTTTCAGAGTTAGGTACTTTAATACAATTACTTCCAAGTTTTCCACTTTTCTCGTGGTATCTCTGTGTAAAAAGTGTAACTATAATGCTAATATAATAATAATTATAATAGTAAGTTGCACAAGGCAATAGTCTTGTGTGGCCGTTAGAATGTGTGCTTCCGGCCGATTTCCCCACTCCCCTCCCCCCAAAAAACTTCCTGGCACAATGACAACTTTCGACAATCTCCACCCTCCACTTCGAGATCAAAAAGATCTTGCGGTTTGCACTTAGTGTTACCTCTGTTTATATTATTATTCTTTCATGGGGGGGATAGGTGTGCAGCTGATTTTATGATGTTAATATAGCAACTGAATGTTGACGGAATAATGTTCCAATTAGCGATTGGCATTTTTGAGCTGATTAGAGAGCCAATCGAGGCCCTCGTAAAGTCCGTCTCCACTTGTGGCACACGTTGCTTGAATGTACCAATTGCGATTACGGAGAGAGTGCAGTCCCAACTTGTCGGTAATCTCTGCTGCGTTCATTGCATTTGGGAGATCCTAAAATATTAATTAGTTCATAAGTACAATCTAAAATACATAACTTATTCGTTTAATTTATTCTTCTTCAATTCCATTGACAAAGTCTATACATTTGACATGGGTAATATGTAATGTTTACATAACAAATGTTATATGCTATCAAAATACTCTATGCCCTCATATAACACAATGAAAGAGATACAACTCATATTAGTAACTCAGGAACTATACTCACTTGTTTGTTAGCAAATATAAGAAGTACTGCATCTCTAAGTTCATCTTCTGCCAACATTCTCATCAATTCTTCACGCGCTTCACCGATACGTTCCCTATCATTACTGTCAACGACGAATATTAATCCCTGAAAAGAAATTTAATCTATGAAAATAATTTTATTAGAGATAAGGCATATTTTAAGTAAAATGTAAAATAAACTATTATGTCTGTCTAGATAATAATTTTTTACACATAGAGATACAATTTAATTGTTTTCAAAATGAAAATTTAATTAATAAATTGCATACTTGTGTATTTTGAAAGTAATGTCGCCAGAGAGGTCTGATTTTGTCCTGACCACCAACGTCCCATACAGTAAAACTTATATTCTTGTATTCAACTGTTTCTACATTGAAGCCTAAAATTTACAATATTTATTTAGTAAACTATATCACTTGATACATAATATCATTTCTTGTATGTATTAACACACACGCGCGCGCGCGCGCGTACACACACACATGATATATGTAACAATAAATAAATAAATATATATATATAATATAGATTATAAAATAAAAAATATATATCATCGATATTTAAATAAAAGAAAAATAAAAACAGAACCATATTTACCTATAGTGGGAATTGTAGTAACAATTTCCCCTAACTTTAATTTGTATAATATTGTGGTTTTACCCGCTGCATCAAGGCCTACCATTAAAATCCTCATTTCTTTTTTGCCAAAAAGGCCTTTAAATAATGTTGCAAACATATTCCCCATGATTAATGCTGATTATGTAAATACCTAGAATAATAAAACACTAGATTAATGTCCCATTTTATCATATACACAAAATAAAATTTAAAAAAATCATAGATCGAGAAACTAGAGAGAAAGCTAGATTAAATGAACTGAAGTTTTATTTGATATATATTACATAAAGCAAATCACATAAACAATCTAATTTAATTATATCACAATGAATTCTTTATTCTTCATTCTTTCACTAAACAATATTTACATGTGAATATACAAAATATATCTATATCTTATTCAAAGATGTGCATAAACATGTGAATGCTTAATCAAAAAATGATTAACATGGGTAAGAGCATCATTTGCAACAACACGTAATAACGAAAGTAGGACATTATCAAAACATAATTATCACGAAATTGATTTTTAAAATTAGTCGGAAAAGATATATGCCCGACATATGCAAGAACACAATGTACATACGATCAACGTGCAATAATATATATCGGGCTCAAAATTGTTTCGAAATAAATAACTTTCACAAAACGAAATCGATCGAAATAATGGAAAAATTCGAAACGTGTGTACCTGAGTACACAAAAGACACGTTTCGTGGCTGAAAAATAATATGAAAAATTATGTACGTAGACGGCGGTGATAAGAGTAGAAACATGCGTAAAGTGCTCCAATACGCTGACACAAAGGCCGAAAAGCTAACCTGCACATTTACAGGCTAACACGCTTAACAGTAATCAACGAATATTTCGAACAACGTTAAATTATAGACTTTAATTAAATCGAATTGAAATAAAGAAAAAGAAAAAAATATTGTGTGTAGAAGCACGCACGAGATGCTCACGCTGCCCGCTTATTGATTCTCATTTTAATACATCGCTATGATTATCGGAGTAGCATACCGTGTTAAGGATCACTCTTAGAGCGTTTCACACTGGTGATCTTATTCACTTTTTTAAAATCGTCAACAGGCTACCTAAAACGCCAATACCGTGGTATTGCGACAAAGGCGGAAGATATTGTGCGGTTTGCGAAGCCACTGCGTACACCCGGTTGTCTGTCACCTTCGACCTACTCCCCAGCGCAAATCGTCGAAAGGTTCCCCGCTCAAAGTTCCATTATATAGAAACGTCGTCTAATTATTGAGACTCGCCCGTAATGTCACGTTGCTGGATATAAGCCACTTGCGTTACTTACGTTTTCAGTAAAAAAGATTATATTCACGGGAAACGATAAAACATAAAACCAACACTCTCGAAAAGTACCGTATGTCAAAATGGCGGACGTGGAAAGGATTCATACCTTATGCCACGTATAGGGCCCACAAAATTCTCCGATTGGCTAAGCCGGTCACGTGACCGAGGAAAAATCTTCGGTGATATACCTACAGTACGCTAGGTGGCGATACAGTAAGAGAACACCGGTAAAGTCATCAAAAATTCCGAAAGTGTGTATAGGTGAATAAGCGTGCTCACGGTCGTATGCACAAGTCTGGCAACTATCGTGGTGGGGGCAACGCTATTAGTGAAAGCCAAATGTTTCTCGATTTGCCCGCTAAACAGTAAAACACTTCAAGTCAAGAGTTTGAATTGCATATGTGTAATATAGCATAGACACGCGAGTGTATAGTAACTATTCTAAGTATACTATATATGTATATCAGCGGGAGTATAAATATATAAATATATAAATATATATATATTTATATATATATTGTTTTCTATAACTTCTAGATCGTAGCGCTCTATGGTTAGTGGCTGATTTATAAAGCACACGTTATGAAGTTAAGAACCTTACGTCCGCTTTGAGAATTGCTACCTATGTATACGACTTTGGACGACATGGACGTGCTCTAACACCGTTGATGGAAAGGTCCACACTCATGAAAGCGAAATACCCTTTTTCTCTTCTTAATTATCAATTCTAATAATGTAATTATGTCTTATCAATGATTCAAGATCATGTAGTACGAAGTTATACAGTAGTGTAACCTATTACGTATATATATTATATATATGTATTTCTCTGTGAAAGAATTTAATTTATTTTGTGCTAAATCATGGTGTCATGTGAATATGAAAAGTTAATGATCAGAAGTAATAAATAGTAGGTTATGAGCAGGAATATCAATTTTTGAGTGCTAGTATGTTTTTAGTTTATATATTCCGATTTATGTAATAACTGGAATTATGTTATCGGTATGAATGTTTATGTTCTCTTTTGCATTTATCATTTATTAGAATACTATTAACGCTACTACTAATAACGCTCTGTTTTATTTTAACTCTTTCGTAAACTGTTTTTTATTTTGTTAATGAATCATAATTTTTAAGTAGATTTGTAATTGTTTATTCTTTTATACACCCGGAGTATGGTATTTTTCATCTAATGTTCCTTCTCCATAAAGTTGGCATTCTTCTATATTGTATGGGATATCTGTTAGTATTTCTAATGTTTCGACTAATTTCCCTGGTTTTCTGTAAATATTGTAGTTATTGTACAGTGACCAGCATAGTTAGTGATAGAATATTTATGATTAAATTATGTTACTTTGGTAGGAAAGCAACCGTGATTGTGAAATAACAGCCTTGGTAGTTATATTGACTTGACAATGTTCCATGCCTTTTATCAGTCATAAATTCTTTGGTTTTGGACTTTTTATTTATTCTACAATTTACACTGCATACTAATGAAAATCAATCAATAAGGCATCAATAAATCAATCAAAATCAATCTAGTTAATGTATAATGTTAAAATAATACTAATGTATATAGATACTAAAGAAGATAACAATTATGGCCATACTTGATAAGTTTCTGATAGTTAATGATAGTTTCTTTGCATCACCTATGTAAACAAGACCAAAATCTAATGTGTATGATGATAATTTTAACACTGGTAACCATATTTGTAAAATTAATTCTAAGTCCTAAAATCACATAAATTTAAGTATTTATTATGCTCATTCAAGCAGAACAAAAAAGAAAAATGATTAATACTTGATATCGTTTATCAGAATGTATAATGTGTAATGGTTCTCTTATTGTGATCTTTGGATCATGGAAATCTTGATCTGAACTTGTATTCATTATAGTTTGAATTAATTTCTCTTGTACAATACATGCTACTTTTACCTATAAAAAGAATGTTACTCAAAATTTGTATTTCTGCCAAAGACAAAGATAAATTACTTCAATATATCCATTTGGATTTATGCATATAATTCCAGATTTAGATAGATCTGCTTCTCCATAAACTGATGTAGATTTGATATAAAATGGTTCATATGTTTCTAAAGCTATTTCTATTAGCTTGTTTTTAGTGTTGTACAAAAATAATGTTTTAGTTAGTCTAAGAAAAATAGATTAGGTGAAGAAATATTCTATTCTTTGAATAAGAATATTTATATTTTGTAATTTTACATACTCTAATCTTTTCCTTCGACTTCGTATTACTTTACTGGCGCAACATATAAATGTTCTATCAAATTTAGAAATATTAAAATCCAATGTAGATTTAGTAATATTTGCAGTAACATCAATTTCTACAGGAGAAAAATAATTGCCACTCTGTCTAGCATAATAGTTATCTCTGTACCTATTATTATTATATAGTGTCATATAATTCACTGTAGATATTTTACATTGATTTGTATCATAAGTCAGTTATACAAACATATCATTTGGAGCAACTCGTAGAAATCCAAGAATTTTGCAAAAAAATTCTCCTTTAATACTTTCATTTGTTTCCATCATAGCTTTGTATCTTTCAAGTTGTATATCAATAATTAGGGAGGTATTGCTTTTGGGTAGGATGAACATTTCTCTAGGGGTAACCTTGTAAGATACCAAAATGTTTTCTTTATTATTCATATGTGCAATATGTTTTTCTTAATATTTTAAGAAGATCTAGATGTTTTTTCACCGTGCATATGCTTGTATCAATTAAACCATAGTAAGGAAGTATCGAAATTTGTATTTCAATGTCTTTCCTCTCTGCTATATTATTTGCATCTTTTGTATATTTACTTTCACTTTTTGAACATCTATTGGAGCTACTGGTGGTATACTGTTTGGAAATTTCATCATTACACATCCAGGATGAGGTCATGTGTGAGGATTCCCTAAGATAATTCAGAAAATGTAATTGTATATTTTTGATGACTATTACATTGCTATTGAAAATATTTACATGTAACTAGATGTTATAATATCACTAGTGTTGCTGAATTCACTAGAATCACATGTATGTAAGCCTTTTGAGTATGGATAGTGTTTTTCTAAGTGTATTTCACTATTAGTCTTCTGCTTAGTATTTCTTAATTTTGATGCCAATTCGTCAGTAAATGGTGTATGAAAACTAAATGCTACATTAAAAGGCATTGATTCCAGAACTGGTTTGACTACAAATGTATGCCAGTCAATAATTATAGGCACCACGCTTGTATTTGTCAATAATATTTTTCTCTTATGTAGGTGACTACCTACAGCTACCATTCCATATCTACAAATATATTTTCTAAAATACTGAATTTGAATTTTTTAAAATAGAAAAATGTTAGATATACCTAATAGTAGGTATATTAGATTCATTTCTATCAGAAATTGACAATGATATTGGTGATCCAACAACTTGTACACATATCCCTATAGTATACTGTGGTAAACCAGCAATATTTATTTCTAATTCATCTACATAATAACCCCATGTATCAGCAAAAACATAAATGTCCACAGGCATGGCTTTGAAAGGACCAATATCTGAATTTAAGGGATCAACATAGACTACCATACCTGATCCAGGTTGTTTTACCTTGCACAATGTGTCTTCTGTAAATAGAAGAGTTTATTCCAAAAATAATATATTTAGAATTTCATAATTTTACGAGTAAACAATATCCTACCTATTAATTTCTTCTGCCGACTAAAAACTCGTTTATAAATAAACCTAATCCGATCTTCTTGCGACTTCCATTTACACGAACACATGATCGGATAAAAGTTCTTTATACGGAGCCAATAATTAGTTGGAATCGAAGTCTCGTTTTTTATTATAAAAGTTTTCTTCTGCACTGAAGGTTGGAATTATTCGTTTCTTTGTAAATATAAATATTTATTTTTTCATTTAGAGGAGTATATTTCCTTTCAAAATTTTAATCAAGATACCTGTTCTTAACGATAAACCTGGAAATTCTATTACAACAGGCTGTGTAACCAGTGGTAAGAATTTTTCGTGGAATGGTACAATGCTTCCAGAGGAAACCATATCTTGCAAATAGTTATCATTTTCTGTTATGTTGCTCATCTATAGTCATTGAGTCAAATATATATATTATACAATTGCGATAGTAATATTTATGGTTTGATAAAAATGCAAAAACTTTCCACTACCTGAATGATTTCTGAAGTACAAGTACTTAGGAAGGGCTGTTCGCCTGATTCATCAACTGCCACTTCTTGCATAGAAGGACCTGCTGAAGCATCTTTAAGAACCTCTCCTTGATCCAGATTCGTGTTCATTAGTTCTCGTTCCTCTCGCTTTTTGTACTTGTCTAATAATTTCTGCATAGTTGTACATTAAGATTGATAGTCCATTTGAATTACGCGCTTGAATTCCAAAATATTAGTATAATTTTACATCATTATTATCAGAAAATAATTTATACAATTTTCGTTCTTTTATGGATTGCCTTTCTAATTTGCAGAAAATTAAAAATTTGTAATTTTTATTTAAAAAATTTTAAGCGTTTGATTGAAAAATTAAAAATGAAAATTTAAAGGTATGAAATTTTAGATTAAATAACTTAAGGTTTAAAAAAATAAACCTTTGTATTCGGCATGTCCGCAATATTTTTCATTTCTTTGTTTTTTCGTACTGTGAAACTTCAAGGAAAATTTAGAGCTTGTGTAATTTTATACTATATAATCACCAGTAATCTCTTTGTGTCCTCAGAGTGAACATTCAAGTTGTTTGTCAGATTTGCGATATCTCCTCAGAAGGGATAGCCGAGCACAAAGGGTTAATAAATTTAAAAAAAAGTGTTTATTTGTGATCTTCAAAATTATTAATTAAATGTACCATGTGCTGTCTAGATTTTCCCGCCATATCCAAAGCAAGTTTGAGACTATCTGCCCGCCACTTTACTTTAACAAAATTATTCATTAACAATGGCGTATTGTCGTTTAGTGGAAAATAAAATATAACATAAAGTGATTCGATGAAACATTCGATGCCCAGCATTATCATCTTCCGTGAATCTCCCACAAAACATGGTATAAATAACGATTGCACGATCCCCTAGAAATTATAAAAATAAATAGTAAACCAAATATTTTCCCAAAATCAAATTTTTGAAAAATTGAACAAATAATTAACCTCTGAAACTGGTGTGATAGTTATTTCAATTTTTTTAGTGCCTTTAGCTAATACTTCTCCTTTTTCAGGACACACGCAAAGTTTCATCTTTGACGAATCTAAACCATTAACTTCACCCCACGAATAATTCAATGAGTCATCAGCGAGATTCTTTAATATTAAAATATAAGTTTCCTTGACACCGATGTATAGAGTCCTATCACGCGTAATAATCTTAATAAGAAATATAAAGCTTTTTAAGTAACATAAACTATCTTAAAATTACAAGCCTCGTGGGTCTAATGATACCCATGCATATTATATGCTCTTGCCACAGTAGGTCGAATTGGTTTAGGTTTACTAAATCGTGGTGATAAAATAATTCATCTGCTTCCTACAATGTAGTAAATTTGTATTATTTTGTGACACAATAAAGATGACAACAGAAATGAAAAATTAATGAAAGCCTTACTAATTGACACGTTGATATTTCTTCTTCAAATTCTTCTTCTAATAATTCCCCTATCATTTCTTCTTTGTCTTCTTCTTCTTCTTCGTAATCTGATCGGGGATATTTGATATCTGATGGCACATCCAAGATATGTTTCAATATTTCTTCTGTTGTTCGATCACTGATCAATTAAAATACAATTTTAAATAGATACTGGACCTTGGTAATTGTAAATAATCTTCCTTTGTTTATGTTAAAATAAATAATGAAAGAATGATGATTATAGACTTTCTCACTCTCATGGGAGAAGTAGGAATTAATAATTAATGTAAACAAATCGCTTGCAATATAATAAATGATAATGCGAGGCTAATAGATACATGAGAGCTTCAAATCTCTAAATGTAAATTCAACATTAAAATCGACGCACGTTTTATCCTCTTCATCCATCATGTATTGCAACCAAACTTCAACATCGGCGATCCAAATGTCTACAGACTGACAACGAGTATTCTTTTAAAAAAATATTTCTATTCTAATTGACAAGTTAGTAAAGGGAATAAAATAATTTTACAGCTGGACATTTTCGTCGTTTTGTGGTGCATTCTTTCGTTTGTAGATCCGTATTTTTTGCTATTGCATCAACTGGTATATCTTCTATGTATAATCTAATATAATTCGATGAACGTCAAATGCATTAATTTTCACAGTAACAACTCAAAATTAATATTATTGTTCGTAACAATATTTTTTTTTAGCCGTAAACTCACTGTAGAACAGCAAAATAATAATTTGGCTGTAAATCTTTATACTCAGCCGTTACAGTAAAATAGTGAACGGAAGTTGGAGCGAGAACTCCTTGGTCTGGATTAATGTGAAGCAGTTCTAGGGGAAAATAATTCTTTGTATGTATTCTGCGCATGTCAGTTTGCACGTTTCGTTTCGTCCAGCAAAAATGCATGCTGATCTCACTATTCAAAAATAATCATAGTGTATTTATTCAATTAACAGTTACTAAACTAAAATTGTTTTATTATTAAATTTATGGTAACAAATATATGGTATACCTAATATTGCTTACAGCAATGATGCATTGCCCGATACCGTCAGGGGTATCGGTGCTCAGGTTTATGTAATAATTCGCTTGATTATCAATATTTCTTTCCAATGGTGTTAATTTCATTAAATGCTGCAATTTTACTTATTTTAATTGTCATCTTTCATATTTAAATTAATCCTATTTTGTACCGAGTTTATAGTATAAATACTTTATTAAGTTGGATGAAATTGGGCTGATATATTAATCCATCACCGATTATCTCTGTTTCCAGCAAGGTACAATTATCGCATAATATGTACAATTTTTCCACCTGACGAAAATGATAATAAAAGGTCAGAAGTGGATAAGTGAGTCGAAGAAAATTAATGATGCTGATATATTTTTATATGAATAGGGTAATGAATTATTTTCCATTTACATGAATTCCATAGCACTCTGGTGAGAAGTACATATGAAAATCCAGTTCTTCGTTTGTGTTCAGTGCAAAATACGCAGGCCACACGGTAAAGCAGGATAATTTTAAACTATTTTTGTCTGTGATATCCTAAAATAAAAAAATATACAATGGGAATGGAGAAAAAGATACTAAACAAAATGTTTTTAAATAAGAAGATATTTAAGAAGAATTTCTTTTTTAATGAAACGGATAGAAATAGGAAGTGATTTTACTATAATGTTCATAGAGAACCAGTCTGCCTCGCTCATTATGAAAAACCGGCCCTCTCCGCCGACGTTCTTGAATTTTATAAGTACATAAGCTTCTTCTCCTACAAAGGCTTTCTTACAATCGAAAGTCATGCTTACAAAATTATTGCCTTCCGTCATCCAGGTAGATAAGGTTCCAGAGCTATTTAATGTAAAAGACTAAAAAACCAAAGTCACGATGACGTGAAAACCATTACAACTTTATCGTTATTTGAGCTAAACATTTCTTGTCTCTGATATCAAGGTCAATGTAATATCGTTCAAGCTCTATCAATTCTCACTATCACAAATTAAAAAAAAAAGAACGGGGAGATTAATAGTTCTAACAAGGGAAGTTACCCAAATGTATTATTGAAATAATAAAATAATTAAAATATCTTATCTGTGATTCAATAAATGATTCAAAAAAACAAAATTATTTTCAATATACTCAAAAGAATGACTTTGACGCTTGATCTACCAGAAGTCCGACGTCAGCTATAATAGGTATTCTTATCGTTGCTAAGAATATCGTACTTCTAAACTATCGAATGACATTGCTATCTCTGGATGCCAAGCTTGATTCAACATTTCCGTGTATGTGTCCGAATATGTGAACAATATTTCTTCCTTCAGGCAAGTTCCTATATAGGAAAAATATTTCAAAAGAGCAGTTATATCTCTTCAGTTCTTTTTACCTTGCACTTATATTTTATTTCTTTATTATTCTTTTACATCTAAGCAAATCAGGTTAGACCTTATGTCCATATCCGGGTGAATACATTTTCTGAAAATCTTTTGCTTCCCGACGAAAATCTTTTTACAAACCTCTCGGTCCGTCGTGGTTTGAACTTTTTAAAGGCGAAATATCTATCCCATATCTTTCTTTTCGTTCTCAAGTTAACAAAATCTCGAAGATGGTATCCCGCTGGGGATAGCCATCCACATGTTATTTAACAAATAAGTTAGAAAAATTTATCAAATGTCCAGCTAGACAAATTGTAAAGTACAAATTAAATAATAAAAAATAAAATAAAATTTGTAAGGTTAAGATTTAAGATCCGTGATAAAATGAGTTTATAATTCTGTGTTGAACAACGTTATGCATCTCGGCTATTGATATAAGGTTTAAATTGAAGGGTTTGCAACAATAAGGAGCAGTATACAATATAATATCATGTCTAAAAGTACAAAAGTATATTGTTACAAATATTAGTTGATCATGAATTTATAGCACATTCGAAAGAGTAATTTGATTTTCATTGATTTTGAGTTCTGGTCTACACAAATTACTGTCTATTTAATTATAAAGTGGAGTTACCTTCTTATTGTAGCATCCCCTTAAACTATATTCTTCATATCTATTCTATTATTATTTTGTAGTCATTTCTATACCGAACAAAATAGGAGGGTCTTTGTATCCGTGCAGCCGGATAATCACCGAACTTCCATGTTGAACGTTTAACACCAATACTTCTTCTGGTGTATCAATATCGTCGCAACGGAACAGAATGATCAATCGCAGCTGCATTCCCGGCGGAACGATGCCTCTGTTCTCTACCACAGGCTGCACTATAACGCGGAACTTGGAACGATACGGTCTCCCTTCTATTTGAAATCTTGCTGGGATATTGCTGACATTTTGCAGTATAACTATTTTCTGCCATATAATAAAGTCGGTTAGAAAATCTCTCGCTTTAGTTTCAATCGAAAAAGATGTTTAAGAAAAAAAAATATTTGGCGTAAAATTCATATGTATGCAAACTTATATCTTTTGGGTACATTTAAAAAAAATTTGTTTTACCCACTGAATATTATAGCGAGTGGAATACTTCGGATATTTTGCATATTTCTTTATATTGAATTAAATTTTATATTGAATTTTAAATATTCGTATCAATGCATAAAAATCATTAATCTATTAACAATAATTCTTCTGTATTTGTGTCACATTTAAGAAATGTTCTAATATAAAAAAATAAAATTTGATCGCAGCAAAATTAATCCTTCAAGAGTACAACCCAAGAGAGATCCTTGCAATTCAACAATTATATAATTATTTTTATAAATATATTAAAATATATAATTATAATTCATACTATAATCAAACGTAATATTTTAAATTTCACATTTTCATACATGACATGATATAATTATTAATGTTTATTTTCTATAAAAAATTGAAAATATGTATCTTTCACACTTGATATCAGACATATAGGAAATCTTTAGGATAATGGGACAATTATTTTCGAAAAAAGGTATTCTAAATTCTTTTTCATTTCGTTGCACTGCCAAAGGATTAAATGGAAATTAGTCGAGACGAACCTTATACATCTTTTTCAATTTAAAATTACGAAATTGCACGTAATTCGTGTTGGCCACTAATATACTCTTTTGGGTATCAAATTTTAGTATGCTTTTTTTCACTCGATTGTTCAAACTTGATCGTAGTTTGGAATAAGACCTGGTTCAGAAGATTTAATACGAAGATTATGAAATTCAACGTTTTTAACCGTTATTTAATATATAGATATACTTATTGACATCAAGTTTTGGTAACGATGTCACGTGTATCAATGATCGTTTAAGTTTTGATTTTGGTTTTTGTCTTGATAATTCTATCAGTTTCCTGTATTCGTCCCAAATCTTCACTTTTGGTGGATCTATTGTTAACTCACTATGATGTATGTCTAAAAAAGTTGTTGATGATTTTTTATATGTTAAATAACAACTTTATTAAGTATTATACCTAAATCTGCTTCACATTCTTCAAAATCAACATCTTTAGATTTTAACTCGTCATGTTTAGATTTTAAGTCTTCCTGAACGCTACGTTTCAGCAGTTTAATGTCAGCTGGACAAGCATTTTGTAACCTATTTTTGTAGGTCTGTAAAAATCACGGACATTTGACTATTTTGGTTTTTCTGTTAGTCAAAAATATGAAGATACTAACGCAGAGTAGATAGGTCGATTTTTGTTGCAAAACCACGTCTTTTTGAGTAGTATTAATAAAACCATATGACATTTTCCAATTATCATTTCTGTATTGTACCATATTTTCAAGTCTTCTTTGGACAGATTGAGTATATGTTTTACTATCATTATCTTCCATCTGGATAAGACTCATTTAATGAAAAAAATTTATCAGTCAATCTTTAATTACGATTAACAAATGAAATCGCAAATAAATACATTGCATGCTTAGTTATTTAAATCTTTTTTGTAGGTGTTAAATAAAATTTGAACAAATATACATGGTGATTAAGGAATAAATAATTAGAACACAGTAACGATTATAATGAAAAAATAAATATGTAGATTAATTTTGACACTATGGTTTATTTGGAAACAATTTTTTTATATAAAGGTTTAGAGAATGAAGTTCTATGTACAAAAGGAGTACGTTAGTAAAATACTAGGATTTTATATTCCTGGCCGTACATCGTGCAAAATAGTTTCTTTTTATACCGAGATATAATTAAAAATGGTTCTCGTTACGTGCAGTTCTTCCTCTTTTTATTTTATTGCAAGAGTAGACTGCTTATAATTAAACGCTTGAATCTAGTTTAACCCTATTATAATTAATTATTATTTAAGTTGACGAAAAAACGTCAGATTTCGTTTGACATTGTCGCGATAATCACAATAAGGTACACTTATTTATATTTATCGTAAATTGTATTTCGTACATACAAAGAATTCGTGTATCTTTCTTTGCTTTCTAAACCCATATACATACACATACATATGTATAATTATTTCAACACGCATAAACATTATATGCACGTATTTTTTAATTGTTTTCCCTTCTCTGTTACATATATGACATTATAGATTACGCTTTGTACAGTCTATTAAATAAACAAGCGAGAGAGATCTCACAGATTCTCAACGTTGCCTATTTCTATAATACGTTCAACGAGACCTCCACCATCGTTCACACAAGTATTAATTCTTCGTCTTAAGATATAAAAGATTGGTACACTTTCGTTCTTTTCGTCAAAAGCACTATAGCGCAGAAAGCGATTAGCGTGTTTCGAAAAGCATCGTAGTTATTCGACAGATATCTTGGACATTAATTGTACGTGTGTAATTATGTATCGAGCAACCTGAAAAGGAATGGGAGCTTGATAATAATGAGACGCGCATGATATTGCATTAAACAACACTGTATTTTTCTGTCCTTTTTTCATCTTCTTTCTTTTGTTTTAAAAGCCTTATAGATTTAAAAAGTATGTGTTTATTTCCTTTTATAAGAGTGCACTTATTTTAATCTATTAAGAGTAAGCATACACAGTCCTTGAAACGCAAAAAAAAAAAAAGAAATTAATTTTTGCGCTCGCGTAAATAATTTACAACGCACAGATTTAAATATTATTACGAATATTCATGTTTGAATAATACGATTTTAGAAATCAAAGAGTATTGAATTATAATTTATATGGATCTTGTGGTGAAGAAAGGTATATGTATTAGCATAGAGTCAAACTAGGTTCAAGTTTTATATAAAAAATCATCGCGATAGAAGTGGTTGAAATATTCGATTCTTTTCTCTCGTTTTTTCTTTTTAACAATATATTTACATTCTGAAATGCCAATTCGTCCTTTGATAATTACCAATAAATTCTTCGCGACTTTTCTCTAAAACCTGATCAAATATATCGTGCTATATAAGCTTGGACTTTGTATGCAGGGGAATAAAGGTCTTTATTAAAAGCCTATTATTGTGTGGAAAATATAAAACCCCAGATTATACTTCACTATCCTACAAATACAATGCTTAGTTCAAACGTGTAATGGATTTTCCTGAAAGATGCAATATGTTTTCCTTTCGCGTTTACTCTCTCTCTCTCTCTCGCTCTCTCTCTCTCTCTCTTCACATTTATAAATTAAACGAATAAAAATTAAGATTCCAGCGAATTTGGAACACTGAAACATGAATTTCTAAAACATAATTATTTATCCATTAATCTATTATTCTAGATTTCTGTGTAATTACGATCCTGTTATTATTTTTTCCATTTCTTCTTTTTACAATATACCAGCCACATTTGTTTTCTGTTCTTTTTTTTCCACATTGTATCTGTTTTCAGCTGGAAAAATTGTGAATAATTTCATTGCAATTGTACGAAGTTAATGTTCTTACATATATACAATCCACGATCGTCCTTTAAGCGTACAACTTCCATTGTAAATTGTATAGTTCGATGCATAATCGTTTATTCATTCCGCAAGATATTAATGTTAAGTGTCTCTTCACTTGCCGAGTCCGAGCGCAGCATACTGCTCTTCCGTCACTTCTGTCATCATTAGATTTCCGTCAGGTAAGAGTAAGACTACTCTTCTGGTTCCACCTAACATAATAATGCAATTAAATTTTAATAATATATCTCTTTACTTTAGTTTTCACTATCAATTTTTATTTCTTAATATATAGTTTAAAAAATTTGAAACAAATGTTTAAATTCGGTACATTACCTGGAGTAGGTTCTTCCGCTTGTACGACTTGAGCTACAACTTGGCCATGGCCATCACCATCTTCTTGTCCCTCCGTCACATCCGCCGTATTCGTGTTGTCCATGATAGACATTACCATTGGATTTTCAGTAGGTTCTGTACCACCTTCCTTTACATAGAACTGCGAAGCCAGATTTACTTGATCAGGTATTAATTGAGCTACAGCTTCCGCCACAGCATGATCTAACGTTAAAACAGAGCCTTCGTCTCCTTGTTGCTCTGTGGTAACATACACACATTGTTGTTCGCCATCAGCATCTCGAGTTACCAATAATGTCTGACCATCCTCAGCTTGACCAGCCACTTGATAAACAACACCATCCTCTCCAGTTATTGTTACCAAGTTTGACGTATCTTCGGTTACCTTCCTCTCTTCCGGTATTTTTTCTTCAGTTTTTACATCGGTAGACGCAATTGCTATTGTGTTAGTCGAGGTAACAGTGGCTGTGGTTAATCCTGCTGCAATAGAGGATTCACTGGTTGGTGTCGCTTCTGTTAACGGTGTTGTCGTGGTTGTGGCTGGTGTGGCCACGGCAGGAGCTGTATCATCCAAACAAGGAAGATCCGGTGCAGGAACAGATACATTCGTCAAATTGATTTGCGCTGGCTCGCTGGTCTGAACGATGGTTCCTGTCGTTCCACCGGGACTCATTTCGACTCTCATTATTCCACCACCCTCTGTAAGAGAATCAAGAGAAGGTAGAACCAATTCTGTGGTAGTGGTTGTAGCGGAGACGTCTATACTCTCTGATGTAGTTGTACTGGTTTTAATGGTGGACAACGGAGTTCCCGTAGATTCAAGTTCAGGTTCTGGTTCAGCCGGTTGTTCGACGGGTTCACCATCCGGTCCAATGATACGGCCCGTCAATGGACAAAGAGTAAACGGCCTAGGTGGACTATCAGGCTCCGTAGTGGCAATGGTATCAGCTTCAGGAGGTGGAAGCTCTGGTTCAACGTCGCTGCTACTCTCTTCGGAGCCTACCTCGTGGAACTCCATATGAAGTCCATCACCTTCCGCCAATTTGCTTTCTTTCAGTTTATTTCCTGGAGTGGCCGTCACTGGTGTTTCAGTCAATTTCCCTCTGCCTCGACCGGCGGTAACACGAGCAGCTGCTAGGAGGCCGCGGCCACCTGGTTTAATGATACCCGCTGCTTCTTGAGCTTTCCTTTTTGCCATTAATAACTTTTGCTGCGGAGATAATAATGACTGTGGCTTACCAACTTGTGTTTTTGGAGACTGTTTAGCCTGTTGCACTGGACTAGTTCCAGACTTTACCACTTGCTTCGGCTGTGGGCTAAGCACCGTAAACTTTGGTCTAACTTGAGTAACATTTCCAGGACTCACCGAGTTGCTTTGCGTAGTTACAGCCGTCGTACGTTTTTGTAGTACCTGGCGTGTTTGCTGGGACTGAACTTGTTTCGGGGCTGGCGCCCTAACAGGTGTGCGAATTGTTGACCCGATTCCAAGTACGCTAGTTGGTGTCGTCGCACGCAGTGGAGGTCTGGGTAACAAAGGTCGACCGTCCGCACTGCGTTGGCCTGTAACAGGTCCAGGACGTATTCCTGTACTTATTCTTGGCTGCAAAGTTATGGGAGCCGGCACCGCGGTCACGACATGTATCTGCGGTAACTGTGTCGGATCTGGTTTCGGCTGGATCTTTATAGGCTCTGTTTTCTGTGTACCTCCTGCTTTATTCGTAACAGGCTTAGAAACTACTTTCATCTGCGTTACTACTTGACTTCCATCCATTTTAGAAACCACTTTTACCGGTGTTACAGAATTCGATTGCGATGCGGATATTACTTGTTTCCTTACTACGTTAGTATTATCTCGATTTTGAACCATCAAAACACCTTGTGTAGTTGGCGAACCTTTTACAGCTAATTTTCCGCTAGGGGACGAGTCCAACTTGATGATGCCATCCTTCCGTGACATTACGTAAACGCCGGATGTTAAATTTGGCATTTGCTTCGGGTCAACTTTAACAACTCCTTTGGCATTCGCAACTAAGACTGGTTGTTGGTTAGATTTTGCTCCTTCGGGAGATTGAAGTCCCAATGAAGTCGCAAGATCTGTAGACGATCCACTTGCTCTGTTAGACCCGTTTGATTGAGCATTAGCACGATTAAATGCGCGTTGAATCATATCACTTCGACCCAACAATTTTTCCTCTTCAGACTCTCCAGTCCAGTCTTCGTCACTACCTGTGTCGCCTTTAGTCCGTTTAGCAGCAGCGCTGCTGCCACCATCTTCGGAATCACTCTCGGAATAATCCATCTTTCTTTTCCCTAATACTAAACAAATTTCAGAATCTTAATATGTTTCTAACATTTGTAGTGTATATACAATTCTTACGAAAAGTACAGGTTAGTAATATAGACTATATTATAAAATACACATACGGTCATTGTCTTCGTCTTTCATGGAACCGCACCATTGTTTCACTTGATCCATTGCTTTTGATTTACTTGATCGCATAGGTCGTCTACATACAGAAAATTTGTAATTTGAAGTGTTATTTTAACAAATATAGAGAACACACTGAAAATTGTAGAAACTGTAGGCAAAAAATAATTGCCTTACCCTACTTGACCTGCGGTGCTTGGTCCAGGTTTAGCTTCAGTTTTTATAATTGTTTTTTGTGCAGGATGCGCTCCTCGACCTGCTGCCTTAACAGTAGCTTGCTGTTGGGCTGCTTTCAATTCTTTTTTTTTAGCAAGATTTCTTTCAAATTCTTCTAACAAATGTTTACACGTAGCTACATGCTCAGCAGGCTCCCATCTATTATGCTCACTGTAATTATTCGCATATTTTTATCTCCGAATATTTTTAATATCTTTCGTAATGTATCGTATTATTCTCCTATCTAAAAATATACAGTTATATTATAAATTAAACTTACTGTCCAAAACCTTCCCATTTTAATAGATATTCTGAACATCTTTTTTTGGGGTTAAATCGTTTCGCTAAGATTTTTTCTACTACGTACTCTTCATCGCTTGAATCATCATCACCAGCTTTATTTGATTTAGTCTATAATGAATAGATTATTAGCTTTTTACATACGTTAAAGTTATTGAAATGTAACGAAACTGACCTTGAGTTTTATTGTCGGTCTCAACTTTGGTTTTTCTTTCTTTTCTATTTCCTCGAAAGATTCATTACTTTTTTGATTCTTTGCTTCCAAAGTTTTACTATCCTTTTTACTATCGTCTTCCGGTTGTCCGTTTCTAATTACTTTACGGACTACTATGGGTTTTCCTATAATAGTACAGAATACCTTAAGTGCATTGATCATTTAAATCAGAATGAAATTATTGCTTTTTTGATAAGCACCTTCTGCATTAGTGGTTATTTGATTTTGCCTTGGTACGTCCTGCATTTTTGCATTACTAATTTTCGTAAATGTTTGTATAGTTTTCCCAGCTGCAATCCAGGAATCTCTTATGTGTGTATCCATCTTGCACCATTTTTGATACAGTTTCCATGAATTTGTTGAGTCCCTATCTGAACCTTCCTGTTGGATTTGTGAATCTTTCCATAAAAGGAAAGCCCATACTTGTGCTTTTTGCTCATTCTACAAAAAGTTAAAATAAGATAGTGATATTCTTATTCCAATGTTATTTCTCAATGCCATTATGATTTAATAGTGGTGTAAGGATTACTAACATTACTATTTTCACGAAAATGTGAAATTTGGGTGCAAGCGCCTTCCTTTGTACGATGCTCTTGGAATTCTTCAATAAAATGAAAAACTGAATGGCACTGTCCACACACAAGAACATCTAATCTTCCCATCTCTTCTTGTGCAGCTAATAACATAATAAAATTTATTATTTTATGTTTGTAAATCAATCATAGTAATAAAGATTGTAAAATACATCTTCAAAAGAAGTTTCTTTTAATATTTTGGTCAATATGCCAAGGCTCTCACTTTTATGTACCATTGATTACTGACTTTTTATACTCATATAAATTATCTGTTATGAAACTGTTCAAAAGAATACATGTCTACAGATTTCAAATATTAATTCTAACTATAATAAATTTAATTTGTTTAATATTTTATGTAATAATTATCTTTGTTAAGAGTTTAAAATTATATTATTCATTTTTAATAAACTTATGTATTTATACAGTATTTATGTTTATAGCAGTAAAATAAACAAAGGCTTGTTTGCGTAGCATATTAGTAATGACAAATTGTAAATATTACCTTTAATAGCAGTAGGATTACTACTAATGGCCGAAGGGCCATCGCCACCCTCCATTTTGTTCAATAATGTATTCGAGTCTCTATCCACAAGGTTCTTTTCTAAAAAAAATAACATTTTCTTTTAAATTCTACTGAGACTGTCCACTGACAACTTTACTCATATTATACCAAGCATATAAGACAAAACAAATTATCAATGACAATACATTAATAACAGATTAATTCAATTATTCAATAATTCTTTGAACATTACATTATAAATTTTAAATTCACGGTTCAGTTATTATATACTAACATGGACATATATTATCTCTTCTCTACAAGTAAACTAAAATTTCAATGATAAGATCCATATTTTAGATTAATTAACTAATTAGCAGGTAAAAGAAAATAAAACTTAATTACATCAAAATATATATTGTGACAAATAATATCTATCCTTTGTATAATAAATAGACTGTGGGCCTGTATGCATTTTTATATTTTTACAAATATAATTAAAGACATGAAATTTAAATAGAAGTTTGTTGCACCTATCATATATTATAGCAAATATTATTTTCGATATTTTGCACCCTTAAATGTATTTTTGTATTTTAAAACTTCCATAAATACATAAAAATATACAATCTAATAATAAATATTATGTAGCACTTATAACGTATATTAATTAGCAAATGTATGGATGAACCTTTACAAATGAATTTTTTAACAATTTATATAACAAATTCGTTGAATAAACCTATTTTCTTTAAACAAACAGTGTAAAAACATTATTAGATCGCTTCTGTAGCATATCCTAATTAAAAGAAAAAAACCGTAACATTCGGAGTTCGAAGTTTCGCGGGTGTCAGAAAAATTTATACGCAACATGCCGGTGGAAATCGAACTGCGAACATTTTTTAACAAGACACCACTACCGTTGTTACGGCTAATTCGATGATCCACTCAACACACACTGCTATGTACAATAATTCCCTGAATTATTCTCGCACGATTCGAAGCATTATCACGAGGAAATATCTTACGGCGGGGCCTTTTTTATTTAAACTAAATGAATTCCCGCATAAATGGTAAGACGTCGAGAGGCACACAGCATGGAGTCATTGTAAACGCGGCCAGTGGCGTAAGTTACCAACGAATAAAACTCACAAATAAATTTGTTCTTGAAATAGTAGCCGGTTCACTGTGAAAGATATGTACGATATAAACGATTATACTAATTGCTGACAACACGAGCGTTCAGAATTCACGGGAACATTTAGAAACGATGCCATCGCCGCTGCCGCCGCCGCCACAGACTCGTCCTCTGTCTATCATGAGCAAGCCGATGCTCGTCAAGATGGCTCTCGTCACGAAAACTCTCCCCGACTATTCACTTCCTGTCTACCCATGAATATTTTTTGAACACACTTAATGCCCATTACCGATTTCAATCCGATCGAGTGTTAAACCAATGATAACAACTTACACCCGGTAAACCGTAGAAAAATTAGATCTTCCCGATCTGGAAATAATTGCTGTTGCTGCACGAGATGGTATGAAAACAGTGATCGCGTCTGACGACAGTGGCGCCATGGCGCCTGCCCGCCACGGCAACAGCTCACCATTTTGGCGGGAAAATGTTACTCGTTAATTTCCCTTTATCTTCTTTTGCAAGAGATTCTTCATCTATAATTATATATTTTATGCTTGAAATATTATACTCGAGTGAGATTATGAGGAAAAAAGAAATTATTTATAGAAAAGGGAGTTTGTTTTATAGGATCCGTTGTCTAATTCAAATATGCCGCTTTTCTTCGTCAAACTCATCTATGTTCCGGCATTGGGTCGAGTATAGAAAAGGCAAGTTTATGTTAATTGATGTCAAGATTTGGTAAATAGTCATTGGTTATTACCGATTTATGAATTCTATATGCGATTAATTGTTCTTTAATTTATTTATAAATTAAAACTTAATGCGCTAGAGCATTTTATTTATGTTTGATATGTTTCTTTCAATTTATGAACAACTTAAAAAATAGATTAATTCTTGTATTAAACCGGACGAAAGTTGTATGTTGTATGAAGATTTTTTGTAAAAATTTATTATATTGTTTTGAGAATTTCTTTCTTTCAACTGTAATTTTATGTTGTTAATATTTGCCAAGTATTAAGAGACGCGTTAATCTTTTCAATCATATCATTGACATATAAGTTTTAATGTTAGCGATAATATAAACAACATTAACCTTATTTCTTCGAAAGATTGAATACAATCATCTAAAGTAAGCATTGTCCTAAATTTATTGGAAAAAAGTTCGGAATATAATTTTTTAATTAAACGAATTGAATTTGATCGTGGTATTTATTTCAGAAATTAAAAAATGGCTGATGAAGAAGAAGAGAAAGAGTATAGATGGGAGACTGGTTATGAAAAGACATGGTATTCATATTTTTTAAAGTACTTTAATGAGTTATTATATACAATTATTATATGTAAATAATTTCTTATACAGGGAAGCAATCAAAGAAGATGATCATGGATTGTTGGAAGCATCAGTTGCAGATATTATTCACAATGCCAAAAGAAAACGTCAAATGGAAAAGAAGGTTGGTGCCAGATTAGGGATGATGAGGCATCTTTATGTAATTCTTGATGCTTCTGAATCAATGTCACTTCAAGATTTGAAACCAACTCGTTTTCTATGTTCCTTGAAGGTACCTATTGATACCTTTATACTATATTTGATACTATATAATCATATATGTCATTATATTTTGTTATAAATTAATTTTTTTAGTTGTTAGAAGATTTTATTGAAGAATTCTTTTATCAAAATCCTATAAGTCAGTTAGGAGTAATTATCACAAGGAATAAGAGAGCAGAAAAAGTAAGCGAATTAGCTGGAAATTCTAAAAAACATGTGAAGGTAAATTTTTTTAGAGCATTGTTTATATTTTTATTTTGATCTATAAGTACGTATTTTTATATATTTGTAGGAAGTACAAAGTATGCAACAAATTGCACCAGTAGGTGAACCTTCATTGCAAAACTCCATAGAGTTAGCTTTGAAGTCATTACGTCTCCTACCATCACATGCTAGCAAAGAAATACTTATAATAGTAGGAGCACTTACAACATGTGATCCAGGAGATATCAATGAAACTATACAAGTATGTATTATAAATTGTAAGATATACTATGTAAAACAAATTACATGTTAATTTTTTTTGTAGAACATGAAGATAGATTCTGTCAGGTGCAGTGTGATAGGTTTGGCTGCTGAACTATATATTTGTAAAAGAATGGCAACAGCAACTGGTGGAGAGCATGGTGTTGCATTGGATGATAAACATTACAAGGAACAGTTAAATATGCACATAGATCCTCCTCCAGCTGCAACTAGGTTAGATGCTGCTCTTGTAAAAATGGGCTTCCCTCATCATGCATTACATTCTTCTGCAAATGATTCAGCTATGGCAGTATGCATGTGGTAAATAATTTTTTAATTGTTAATTCATAAATAAAATGTTCTTTTAAAGGGAAGAAAATATCTTTTTCTTTTACAGTCATGCAGAAAGTTCAGATGAATCTGTTAAACTTCTTAGTACAGGATATCTCTGTCCTCAGTGTTTGAGCAAACATTGTGAACTTCCAGTAGAATGTAGAGCATGTGGATTAACATTGGTGTCTGCTCCACATTTAGCACGGTCCTATCATTATTTATTCCCTGTTGAATCTTTTAAGGAAGTTGTATTCAGTGGAACTCCTTCAACTTGTTATGGTTGTCAGAAGATATTGTCTCAAAAAGACAAGAAGGTATAATCAATGCAACACAGCATGCTTTAATAAAAACAATATACAAATATAATTTGCAAAATATAAACTAGAACTGTATCTTTTTCCAGGTATACATTTGTAATAAATGTAATGAAACATTTTGTTTAGACTGTGAAATATTTATTCATGAATCTTTACATACATGTCCTGGCTGTGCTACCAATCCAGATACATATCAAAAGTCCACAGATAGAAATTAATTTATTCAATGTATATAAAATAAAATGAATTACTTAAACCAAAGTATTTTAATAGAATATTGAACTTAAGACCAGTTTTATAAGCAATAAATTTTTATGATGTAGAACTGGTTCGTGATGCACGTATAAAAAATATTTCTTCTTATTAAAGAGGAATGAATCAATGAAAAGACAATAATAACATTAATGGAAGTTCGTTTTATTTTTTTCTTTATATTAACCACTATCTGTCAAATACTCTCTGTGTAATGCAGGAAGTTCTCGCAACATACATGTAAATACAATAAATATATTTATTTTAGTAAAAAATATTACATACAAAAATTCTGTAATGATTCAAATTGATTGAAATGATTGAAATTGCTATGATTGGTGTATTGTCTTATTAACAGATTATGAGTTTAGAAAGTATAATTATGACGAATGTAAAATCGTTTAGGTGTAAGGAAAATAAGAGAATTGAAGTTGTTTATGTACACTTGAATGATATACAGGCTTCTTTCCCCCAAGCAAGGAATCCAAAGTTTTCGAGTGGTAACGTGGCCGCTTTAAAATCATGGTGGGAGGTGATTGAGGTTTATTAGCTAGCAGACAGGTGGAAGCGAGCATCGTGATATTAGAGCACATTATTAGTTTGCGATCGTCCTCCGGTGCGACCGGTTTTACAGTGCCGACCTACTTCCGATTCAATTACGTATGTTCATCCTGTCCGGACAAAGTGACTTTACATGTGAGAAATTTTCCACGCACCTAGTTTCCTTCCTAACGCGCACCTTCGAAGTCAGGTAAGGATAATGTCGTTCGCGTTATACGTTTTCCTCAACAATAAACAATAATTGCTTTTCGTACTCTCATACATAGAGATTAAATTTATATTAATATATATATATATACTATATAGCCTATACTTGAATTATGGAATATTTTTACACCTTCTCATAATTTGTAATAACGAATACGCGCGCGTACATGTGTGCGTGTGTCATTTTTTATCTATTTTTACAAATACATACTCATTTCATACGCGCAAATACATCTATGAATAAATACTCAGGTAATTTTTGTTTTTATCTTTATTCCTGTTTTAACACAACGATGGTATTCTATATAGAGATGAATATGAACATGTGCTCGTTTGTTGTATGCGTCGTAGAATATATACAAACGACACAAGTAAAGGGTAGAAGGTTGTTACCGGCTCTTGGAATCTTTCTCTGGATAGGAATCGGTGTAAGACTGTCTTGTGTGCGATATCTACAAAAAGAAATTTATAGTTTTTATTTATTTTTGTTTTATTTTTATTTATTATTTCTTCCGTAACACTTTCTAATAAGTAGTTAGTAATAATTACTAGTAATAATAAACGTTTTTATTTGCAACTTGTAACGATGATTAGTAAGTAAGCTTATAGTATAATTATTAACAAAGCTAAAGTATTAGCAATAAGCAATATATTTCTTCGCAAAACGTCAGTGTCAATAGAAAATACACTTTTTGCAAAACAATTATAGATTGCGAATTTTATTTTTAATGGAATTTCTTGAAATGGAAGATAGTCAGAATGTTTAGCGATGACTGACTGATAATTTATACTATTCATAAATTAATTATTAATGAAAATATAACGTTGTATTTTGATAAATGGTTTGCCAGTACAAAAAATATTTATATTGCAAATCGTCGTTATAAAAAGAATTAGCTATTATTGTTATAAATAAATGCATGAAATCGAATAATTCGGGCGTTACTAGTGATTTATTATACCGTGAGAATCGACTTGTTGATTCATCGCTATCATCTTAACGTCATTTGATAAAATGATTGATAGCATTAGGTGATCAAAGAAATTTAAATAACAAGCTGTATATCATTATTGAATACATGTATTACTTATAAAACAGAATTAATTATAAATTGAATGAAATGAACCGGAAATTATCTACCAGAAATGATCAAAAACGAGATATGATACCAATTTATCTTTATTTCGTATGTATCTCAGAATATACTTTTGATAATCTTATTTTAATCATTCGAGCCTATCTTTGAGACACTTCAAAACCTAAGATAAAATATTAATTGTTCATTTTCGGGAATGAAGAAATTCAAAGGATGCTTATTCATTTATGTCAGTTTCGTGTAAATAGAGTGATAGGTAATTAATGGTAAAAATTGACAATATTCTACTTTCATTTAACATGATTAGTGGTTTGCAATAAAAAATGCAGTTTTATTTTTAATCATAATTCTACGATTAAGAACGACGATATATTATTCTTAGATTTCTTATCCAAGTTTGTAAATGGAGCGATATGATAAGAAGACCAAATGTCACCTGTTTTTAACTGCGATCTTTCAATTTTTATTATTGAATTATATAACAAACTAATTAATAAATTTGATTGATAATTTGAGTAATTTATTTGTTTGATCGGAACGTCACTGATTTATTTTATCAGTTTATCGAACGTAAGATTTAAAAGATATCAGCAACTTTCAAAAATATAGGTTCTAGAAGATATAGTATTGCTTTTCTAACTGATCACGGATTAGGACTGAATCTGGTCCATGCCAGTAATGGCTTACAAGAATTCTGCTACGTGGTCTGATATAGATATAGAAATGAAGTGAGGCAGTAACACTAAGAAGTATTGGAGATACGTTGGCCATTGATCAAGACAGTACTTCTTTAAAAGAAAAGAATTTTTAGTAAGATTATACGTTACGTGATCCGTATTTACGTGTATAGCGTTTGTTACGTACATGATTTTCATTTACTCTGTAGTTGTGTAGTGTAGATACAAAAAAACTCCTTTCTCCTTCATTAGTACATACTTTCAATCCGCATACCTGGCTACATGTGTAATATTTGATACTCCAACTAAGGATACGTATCAGCTAAAAAGAATTTTGCAAGAGATTAACTTTGCGAAATATTTTGGTTTTTCTGAATGTCACGTAATGCTTATTGTCTGTTCGTAGAAAAAGCGGATTCAATTACGGTTATCTCTATACCTGTTCACACGTAAATTTTTCTCGAGGCGTTTCAATTATTTACTATTGTTTCCATTCCACCGTGTTGAGTTCATTTTTCCTGTTTTATCTGTTTTTATAACTCGTTCTCGTTACGTCGTTATTGTTCCCTTTTTATGACAACGGTTATAAAAGTGAAAATATAGATTTCAAGGATCAACGAGTTGCCATCGATACTCACATATGTACGTAACACGTATGCAATATACTCCGGTAGTGCAACAAACATTGTGTACAAAGGACCGCCGCTGAAATTCTTGATTAATTGATGTCAAGTTGTCTATAACTGCATGTATAATAATTGCTTGATTTGTTATATAAATATTATATTTGAATCACGAGTTTGTTCAATAGAAGATTATGTTTGTGTAACAAATACTTTGTCGAGACGTCCGATCGAAATGTGTTTACACATTAATCGCAGTCTGACATCATGCGCAATCGAGTTTCGCTAATCCGAATAATTTCTTACAAATTATAATTACATCAATGAAATTTCATTTCTCCTTTTTTCCATAATTAATAAAACGAATGCGGAACTCGATAATCCGGATTTGGATCATTCGATCCCGATAATCCGGATTGATCGAGATTGATCCGGTTTCACATGTTGACTACTGTGGTGTTAACATGTGACCCAAGTTACTAAATGTTTAAGAATGATCAAAATAAGATAAATTTCATGGATTGACTAATTTTCAATTGTGTCAATAATTTAGATAACAATGTTTAAAAAAAGAGCGCAAATACAATTGATATTTTACAGAAGTTAAATGTTATGATATAATATATTTTAATTTATCGCTGTTTCCAAATATAAAATTCGCGTGACAATCAATGCACGACGTTGACGAAATCTGGATGAATAATCATACTATTTTTACATTGAATGTTTGTTTATTCGAAACTTGTTCATCTGAAATTTAGATTTTTCTCTTCTACAGCTTCACCTCCATTTTTCTTATTTCCTTTTCCTTTCTCTTAAAGCTCACAATGTACCGTTAATTTTACGATTCATAAAGGGGTATCATTTTTAAAAATTCTGTAAATTTACAAATTTCTATGGACTTGCTTCACTTTACATAGGGAACGGTCCAGGTTATGATCGCTTATCAATGATTACGGTTCGATAGGCGATTTAAGCCGAATTTATACCTACCATTTTGGAAGATCATCGCGAATGACTCATCTACAGTGAATGTAAAAGATGAAACCTATAGTACACTATATCAGCTCAATTCATGGTCATTTTGGACAACAACAGTGTTTTTTAATGGTTATCGAAAACTAAAAGATGTAAATTTGGCTAAAGACACGCGGAACATATCCTCGGCCTTACCCGGTGTCAGGCATCAGTAGCCTAGTTGGTGAAATTGCTATATGGTTCGCATATGGTTTGTAAATAAAGACATTACGCAAAGGCTCGTTCGAAGGGGATCGCGCAATGGGGACACGGTACCACTGCGTCTCTCCTTAATTGGTCTGTAACCTTGTCACGTTGACCAACCTGGGTTCTGCACAATCTGTTTGGCTCCCTATCGCACCAATGTCACTGAAAATTCTAATATCGATCAATTCGCAGGTTTATCCGATGAAATTTCACAGTACTCGACTGACGTGATCAATAATGCTTAATCACGACACTACAGAGATAAAATGATAAAGACTCGAGAAATATTTCTAGAGGTGAAAGAAAAATAAAAGAATTCATATATTAGATCATTTGATAAGATATATAAGATCTTATAGGTTTTTAAGTGGTCTTAAACTACTTCCCGTTTTTCGTTATACAGGATGTTTGACAGTGTGATACGACATGACAGTTATAAACAAAAACACTTGTAGGTTATTTCAATTAGTCGATATTACCGACACGAAAACTTTGAGACTTGAGGTAGCATGAGGTCCTAATTAAGATAATCAATCTCTCAAGCGGCATTGCTACAAATTTAATAACTGGCTCGAAATTTCAAGACATTAACTTTCATACGATATGTTTCCATGCTTGGTGTTTACTTTGTTCTTCAGGTGATTCTATATTTTGAAACGTGCGATTATCGATACGTCTCGAGACTTTCGTGCTGCAAGACGAATAATCTCACTTACTATTAAATATTTACAGTGCAACTTCAACGAAGAATATACAGTGACTATAAAAAGTATTCTTACATCATTTTGCTTATTATAGCATTTACGTATTAATTAATTAAGACCTAGCATATTAAGTTTCATATCAAACTGTAACATGTAATATATAAATATAATATGAAAAATACAAGTATAAATAGTTTTTGTAGCCATTGTATATTACATTTTTGATAATTGTACATCTATAATTGTATATCGTGGAAATTGGAAATCAAAGAACTAATAATTTAGTCATAATTCACCGTGTTCTCGTATATGTCAGCATATATATATATGTACGTGTTGTGGATATCGTAAACGTGGCGTAATTACAGCGATGCGATGATCGGGGAATCCTAATGCACTGCAGATAGGAAAATAGAAATCAAGATGCGTTACGCGTATGGTCGTAAATATATACGTAATGACAAGAGTCATTCCTCTTAGTCTTTTTAATTTACCGATCACGATCGTCGTTTAAAGAGATCAAGGTGATTCACAAACGTAATGATTGACAATTGTCAACAACTTGAGACACTGTTAGACAAAAGAATTCTAGAGAATCTATTCATTAAGAATTAAGTAAACAGTGAATCTTTAATAAATATCAAGAAATGTAACATAATATAACTTACATATTGTTTTATCAATAATAGACATTTGATAGAAACCAGATTAAAGATCCAAAAATATTAATTAAAATGAATATTTTAAGCATAATTTAAAAAGAAAGTAATTTATTATAGTATTATAAACAGTTTGATTTTATAAAATAGAAAAATACTTTAAATATGAAAAAATAAATACTTTACTCACAATAATAATATACGTAATTTTAGAAATACTAAAATAGCAGTAAAATTAAAAAAAAAAATAATAATCTTTAGTAAATTGACTGGAAGAAAAAATGACAAATAGATTATTGAAGATAACAAATGAACAAAAATATTAAAGATAACTACCTGACCCTTGAAGAATAAATACCAAGATTTTTGACGTGTCGGTAAAGAATCTTTGTTATCCTTGAACAAAATATCTATGCAAACTATCTGACGCAAAGTATTGAAGTTTATGCTAATGATTCAACTTGAATTTTATTTCGATATTGTGATTTAATGTCTTGTTTCAATTATATCCTTGTATTCATTATATCCTTGTTAAAGCTATTTTAGCTCTACCTATACGAAAAAGTTGTTGTATGCAAGTTGTATTGTCCGTTGCAGCAATATAGTTGTGCAACGAACACATACATATATCATATACCTATACTGGGTGTTCCATTTAACTATAGCTCTTTACACGAGTTGTAGCTCTAAAATGTTAGAATATGAAAAAGATTTCATTGCGGAAGATCGAAAATTGATTGCTGAAAATATTTTAATTGATTAATTTAAATGATATTTAAATTTTAATTTTGTCAAATTTAGTGTATGAAAGACGCAGAAAATGAATTGTTTCTTATCTTTTACACGTTATATTCTATAATTATTGATGTATTTTTATGAATAAAATACCGACATATTTTTTATACTAACAATTATGTGAATCTCTGCAGTAAAAAATGTTAAATTATAAGAAGCTTTCAAAAAAAAGACGACGTTAACAATAACCATCATTACTTAAACTCCATGAAACGTAAGGGCGCGTACAACTCAGATGTCGAGCTATTTCTCAGCTTTTATAATAAAATCAGCTTCTACTTATTTTCTTTTTCGGGCATTTAAGCTATACAACAGAGAAAACACCATTAAAATCCGTTCAGTAGCTTTACGTGATGTAAGTACAAACAGACAGACAAAAATTCTAAAAATTAGCTTCTTTGACTTTGTAGCTTCTTGAATGATTGTTTTATTTTTTTTTTTTTTTATTTAATGTACAGACACAATCCTTTTACTGTTTTTTTATTATATGTACACATATGGATAAAACGATGTCTCGATTGAAGTATAAAAACACGTACAAATATATATATTTATACATGTATATATATAAAATAAAGGTGATCCAGAAACCTTTAAAGTATCTGCTTTTCGGTAATGAACACGTATACCAAATAATACCTACATCATTTGAAATAAATTTCAGTTAATGATCTTTTTTATCTTCTACCGTTTCAGAGCTCATAGCTTGAGCAAATTACGTGAAAACCCCTGTACGTAGCTTTTAATTACATCATGTATAAATCAATCTAGGATACAAGTAGCGTTAATATAAAATTATGGGTGTACGGAGATGATTAGTACGAGAACTGCAAGAAACATTGCTGGCCTTTCTAATGCATTTCAGAAAGGTAAACATTGCATTTACTATTAATAGTCATGTATCTGAATATTACAAAATTTCCGTGGTATTTGCTTGAAGATAAAGATTTGCAAACGTTCTTGAATAAATTTGATATTGTTAAGATACAGATATCGTTCCTTCGTATTATATTAGATGTCATATCAATAATTTTCATTAAATTTTATTAATCGATTTCTGGCAAAGGGAGATTATATCGAAAAAATTCAGAGATGCTATAATTACAAAAGATACGAATATTGTGCTTATGTGTGAATGTGAATAGAGTGCTTTTATGCTTTTTATCTTCGCTATCTTTATTATTTATTAAATTAATTACATTAGTTTCAAGAGCAAAAGTTAATTAATCTACCTCTTGTCATCCTGACTGAAATGTGCGCCATATGATATTCCCATCAACATTTTCGTAAGATGATAACGACAGAACAGTGTCTAATATCTATATACATTCTAGTAAGCAAAAGAAAAAACATATTTTTTGTGCAAGATTTTGTGATATGAAAAGAGATATTAGATAAGGCAACCATTCATAAACGTAAGTTGTGTAATAGTTCTGTATTATTCTGGATTCTGTATGTAGGTTGAAGAATTATTTAGAAATAATCAACAATCGTTTTTATTGTATTGATCTTATTGTATGATTTATTATCTTCATAAAACATTATCTATCATTATCGTCGTGTAGAAATGGTTATCGGTGCTCGGAATTTGCAGTACCTCACCATATCTATTACCACCACCATCCCTTATTTCGCAAAATTCTCTTCATTTAAGTAGATTTATTATGGATCAAGAAGGAAGTAGATACGTACTGAGCTCCAAGAATCAAAGTGACCACGACTTCGAGTAGCTAGCACCAAAATATTGTCAGACACTCTTCAGACATGAATCTGTATAAATATGAAACTTAATCTACTAATTATTCACGAAAGAATCAGTGAGATTAATAATGAAAATTGACTTGTTGCTTCATGATTGTTTAAGTATACATAGGAATATTTTTATGTATTTCAGATGTGGAACCCCGAGTTTGGAGTTCAAATAACAGCAAGTTACATTCTTCTTGTTCAAACGCCTTACTTCTATCAGTGTTCACTGGAAGAATATTGAATGATCTTGGAACCTTGGAACCATCGAACCTTGGTACTTTAAAACTTCAGGATACCAAGCTCAAAATTAATCATCCCTCGCTACATGTATATATTAGTCTTATCGTATTTTTAGTTCTATTAAACTGTAGCTTTATTGTATCCAATTTTATTAAAATTTCATTTTATTGTACTAAGGTTTATTAAATTATAGCTTTATTATATTTCATCTTCTTTATATTATTGTTTCTTCTTTTCTTTTATTCTTTCTTCTTTTTTATATTATTGTTTCAATATATTTAGTTTTACTAAATCTAGTTTACTATTTAATTTATTAAACAGTTTAGTTTATAATTTAGTTCAGTTCGCTAAATTTAATTTAACGGTACTTTCATTGAATTTAGCTTCTTTAAATTGTATCTTTAATGTATTTAATCTTATTACAAGATAAACGATTAAAAACAACAAGTTAAACCACAAATATTATTTTTTGCGCGAAGGAAGTGAAAAAGCTCGGGTGCCATGGCGAGCCGAATATGGAAGGTATTAACTCGGAGACGGATCGATGAGAACATCGAGAGCAAAAGCGAGCTAGCTCGGGTTTTAGGCTTGTTCGACCTCACAGCACTTGGCGTGGGTTCGACCCTCGGCCTCGGTGTTTATGTCCTTGCTGGCAGCATCGCCAAAGAGACGGCTGGACCAGCCGTTTGCATCGCCTTTCTCATTGCAGCTATCGCTTCCGGATTTGCCGGTAAATTAAGATCGCATTCGCGCCTGTTGCCCGGATATTGACAATTTGTTCTTATCAAAAACATTATTAATTAAACAAGCCTCGTGATAACGCCTGGCAAAGGTTTTTGTAGATATACGTTTTATAGATGTAGACTACGAATGTTTATGCATTTATGGAAAATTTAAAGATACATATATGTTCTTATGACACGAAACGCACTTAATATGTAAAAATATAGGAATATCTGAAGTATAGTAATTGTTACAGTATTTAATTAGTGAAACAAATATTTGCTTACATTCTCTTATTTTAATTATGTTCATCAAAATATTGCATAAATATCTTTATATTATTTATATAAAATATTCTTACGAGAAGAATTTTATTACAAACGTGTTTTGTTAAAGCTTATGTTTAAAATTAACAAATGACTTATGGTGAACAGAAGTACTTTCACTGTTTCACTTTTAAAATATTATATACTATATAAAATATGATATTAATTCGAAAATATAGCTCCTTAATAATGAGTTGCGTATATAAAGACAGTCATTTTGAATTTACAGGAATGTGTTATGCAGAATTTGCTTCTAGGGTTCCCAAGGCAGGATCTGCATATGTTTACAGTTACGTGACAGTGGGAGAATTCATTGCTTTTATCATAGGATGGAATTTAATTTTAGAGTATGTAATAGGTGAGCAGACAAAGATTGTGAAAACCATAATTACTCTGTCTAAAACTCGATCGAAGATAAATATTCTTAAAGGAGTACTTGTTTTTCCAAAGAGTATTAATTTTATCAAAACGTATTAGAGTCTACTATTCGTAAAAAACAGTATTAAAATGTTTTGCACAATTAAAATAAAAATATTTGTCTAATTGTTCAATTTATATATACATATACTCCTCGATCAGGTACAGCAAGCGTCGCTCGAGGACTTAGCGGTTACTTGGATGCGCTGACAGGAAATGTGATACACGAGAAATTGGAAGCCGCAATGCCTATAAACATCTCGTTTTTATCAAAATACCCAGATTTCTTTGCATTCGGTGTAGTAATGCTTCTTGTAATCTTACTAAGCGCGGGGGTGAAGGAATCGTCAATTTTAAATAATATATTCACTGTAATAAATCTGGTTACCATTTCAATAATTGTAGTGGCGGGGTCCTTTAAAGGTAATAATTGCAAATTATCATTTAAAATTAAAATACCGATCAAGCTTTTCTCAAGACTGACCCCCACCATATCATCCAGTTATCTTGTCACTCGGTGTCTTATAATTTCTCTTTAATCACGATTTATCTGAATCTTTAATATTAAACAGAGTCTGTAAATATTTGTGAAAGAAAGACCTTGAGCGTGCAATTTAGTTTGTCTTATCATCTAAAAGCTTAGTGACCTTTGCTGATTTGATTGTTACGTTTTAGCTGATCCAGCTAATTGGAGGATATCGGTGGAGGATATACCCAAGGACAAACCCGAAATACATGCAGGATCAGGAGGCTTTATGCCCTTTGGTATAAGTGGAATAATGATCGGAGCGGCAAAATGCTTCTACGGTTTCGTCGGTTTTGATGCTGTGGCAACTACCGGTGAAGAAGCTAAAAATCCTCAACGCAATATACCCATAGCCATCGTTGTTTCCTTAATTATAATCTTAATGGCTTATTTTAGTATCTCAACCGTGCTAACTATGATGTGGCCTTACTATGACCAGGTACATTCATACACGAGTTAAATTTTAATTGGAGCTCTTGTTATTGTTATATTTATAAAAAAATATTTTGTATATTTAGAATGTCGATACGCCATTTCCATATGTTTTCGATAAAATTGGATGGACTACTGTTAAATGGATCGTTAATATTGGTGCGGCATTTGCATTATGTACAAGCATGCTTGGGGCAATGTTTCCTCTACCAAGGGTACTTTACGCTATGGGTAGCGATGGGATAATTTTTAAGCAACTTGCAATAATACATCCGAAAACAATGACACCCATTTTCGGCACAGTGGTCTCTGGATTATTTACAGGAATCATGACACTTATTTTTGATCTTCAGCAATTAATTGACATGATGTCTATTGGAACATTGTTGGCATACGCAATAGTGGCGGTATCCGTTTTAATATTAAGGTATATGAGGGCAATAATATTCAAATATGTTTATTTGTTAATTACACTAAATCTAACATATTTATTGTATCATTTAGATATCAACCGAAGGAGTGCGCATCAAATACTCGTTCTGTATCAGCAATGAATGACTACAAGGTAACGTCAATCAGTATATTAAAACAAATTATTAATTTACAGAATCAGAAAGAAGTAACTGAGATGTCTAATAAAGTTGCAAAATACAGTATTGGAATTTTATGTAAGTATTAAACGGGGGAAAAAAGTTATTTACCAATTTTAACATAATTAACATCATTCTTATATGTTTTATTATTGTTACAGGTATTGTTATATTTATTACTGCACTTTTTATTAATTCTGTAGATACTACAGCATTAGGCAGCAATGTGATAGAATTAGTGATATTAATCGTACTTGTAAACATATTATTATTAGTTATGATTATTATTGCAAGACAACCTACTCAAGACATTGATTTAGCATTTAAGGTAAATCTTCTAAAACAAACTATAAGAACAAAACAATTAATATCATGTTTAATTATCTCTATCATTTGCAGGTGCCATTAGTACCACTTCTTCCATGTTGCAGTATTTTCATAAACTTATATTTGATGTTGCAGTTAGATAGTTTTACTTGGATCAGATTCGCTGTTTGGATGCTTATAGGTACATACATATACGTACAAAATGTTGATAATATTTGAAAGAGAAACCAAAAGCATTATAGCCTATAATCATATGTTGTTAATTATCTTTATTTTTCACAGGTTTTGCTATTTATTTCTTTTATGGCATATCTCACAGCGAACAAGGAAAAAGAGATAAAAGAGAAGCAGAAATGTTAAAACGAAAGTACGCGGACAAAGTTAGAATCGTAACCAGATTCTAATAATTATCTCGAAATATGTGATATTTTTTGTATATTTTAATAAAAATTGCTCAGAAAGAATAATCTTAGATATTACGCATGTGAATACTGTGGCAATTTTAAAATACGAGCATATTCATCTTAATACTACATCTTTCAATATTTTTTAATAAATATAAAATATTAAGATAGGATATCATCCTGATTGTATAAACTATTTTTTATAAATTATTCTTACAGAGGAAAATAGATTTTGCCATAAAAATTTAAAATCACTTCAAAATTATTTCATTTAGGAAATCTGAGCTACTCTATCGTATATAAGGTTGTGTGAAAACTTTTGTTTTCTTTTGTTTTATACACTAAAATGTGTCGATATATACTGTACATATTTCATTACTTATTTAGATACCGATTTCATGGATGAAATATATTGTTTTATATTATTTATTGCGTATTTATTAGAAAAATATATCATTTTAAGGAAAATCAAATTTATTAATAATATAATTTAATTAAATATCTGAAATTATAATACATGTTCATCAATAAGCTGTATATATCAGTATAGACAATGGCATAATACAAGTTCAATGGTTAACATGGCAGAGCTTAATATTATAATTCGAACAGAATAAGCTTCAACATTTATAATAAAAACAGATTTATAATTAACTTATTACTAATGGTATATTACAATTATTCCAATATTACAAATTCATACAAGAGAGAGTCTATAAAAATTTATAATATTTACCTGCAGTAATTTCAAAACATTTTCCAATACTTTAAATTAAGTCTTTACACATAAATACTCAAACGTAAAATTATAGTATTAGAGGCACTACATGAACTTTATTTATACAGGAACATTTAATGTATTGTTTTCTAAAAAGGAATGAGACATTTTTTAAATACAAACCAATGCTTTACTTTATGACCCACCTATTTAAACATTTATATACACGAATTTTTAGCGATCTTTTTAAATGTGCCGTTTTTATAAATAGAAAAAGCATATGATAAGTAAAAGATTACAAAATAAAAAAATACAAAGCGTTATTTGTTTTATATAATTTCGATTCGTTAAATATTTTCATTAACAGCCTCACATTACCATTTTGTTTTTATTACTCCATAATAATAAAAATAATTTATACCTAGGCAAGACATCTTGTATACTTTAATTGAGTTCTAACGATATTATGTAATTATTGAAAAATAAAATTAATGCTTCTTGTACTTTCTATTCAATATGAATTATTTGCTAGTTATTTAAACGCGTATATTTGGAATGTTTTGTAGATTGTTTCAATATAAAATTTTATAATAAAATTATACGAATAGATTTTATTCGAATAGTTTAGTGACGTATTCTATAAATAACCTTATTGATAGTGTTATTTTCTTTGCATATATTTATATCTATTTTCCTTGTTAAATGAAAATAATAGAAAACAAGTAAGCTATTTCATTTTAAGAACAACGTAAATAATTATACATTCAATCAGTATTAATTTTTGTACGTTTTAAGTAAGATAACATCTCTATCATTTATTAAATACATCATAGAGTCCAGCTTGTGTTATAAAATTGAATCAATTGCAAAAGCTAAGCCTATACATACGTGTAAAACATACATATCATTGCACATGCATTGACTTTTCTTATTCATGAAAAATATATGAAAACCAAACAGTAGAGTATTATATTTCTCTATAATATTTCCAATATTGGCTTGTATGTGACTAAAAGGATCATTATCCATCTAAAAGTCAGGCGCTTACTTTGTTTTATTTACAAGTCCTCCTATACTTACATGTTGCCAATTTGCCTGTCATAATAAATGTAACTATGTAATGTGATTCAATGACAATTTAGCTATATAATAAAGCTATATAAGTTATCAAACTTACCCCTATTCCGGTTGCCCAACCAGTCCCAGCAGGATTTTCATCTGTAATACCTATTCTACGACAAAGTATACCAGCTCCTGAAACTGCCCAAACTTGGCCCTGTTCTCTTGCAATGGCAACTTGTCGAAAGCCTTGTTTCGCATTTGCAACAGCCATATCTGGACAATATAAGAGCACATTACATACTGAACATGTAATAAAATAAGCAGGATGAACACTATGATTTTTGTAATCATGAAATAATTAAAAACAGTTCATAATTTCATAGTAAATTCGTAGTAAATTTTAATGTACTACAAAATTCGTAATAAATTTTAGTGTACTACAGAAATTCGTCTAAATTTGTTATAACACAATGCGAGATAAGTTACAACTATATACCTAAAGTATACCTATAGCAGAGAGTGCATTTAAATAAATGGATGTTTTGTGTATATTTCCAGTGTTTACTAATAGCAGGGTTAATACAAAGATTTTTCCAAAATATGCAGCCTTTGGGGATAACACCATATATTTTTCTCTCTTTTCTAGGAAAGATCAGATAGGTTTCTGATGAAATCATTGCATACGCTCTGATAAAACATTATTCGTTATTATTCGTTAGTTCCAATCTTTATCTAACTACACATTAGTGCCAATGCAAATTGTTTCTAAAAATTAAGCTAGCCAAACGTTTAAAGAAGTTACAAAAATCACTCCTGGAATCTATAGGCTTGGGGAATGCTGTCTATTAGTGTCCATTCGATACACAAATTTAACAAATACCTATGTGTATGGGGTCATTCGGCATCACAGGAAGCGTTTGCCAGTGCGTTCCTTCTGGGAAAACGTTCACTTGCACACCATGGCGTACAGATAATTTACCCGCCATATCTAAAGCCCACACCACGTCTTTTCCAACAGAAATCTGTTTCAAATGAGCACCTGATGGTGGTTCAACATTCTGCCATTGTATTCCTGAACAATCAAATAATAATTAGGAAAGATTTCAATAATAACGAAGATATAATCATACTATTATATACCTGTTGGTTTTGCAGGAGTAATACCTAATCTCCAGTAAGAAGAACCATTCTTTCCAACAGCCCATACTTGCCCGCATGGACCACATGAGATACCTACTAAAGCTTGATCACTTGGTATATGTTCCCATGAAACTCCCTATAAATAAATATTAAATAATTTTATTAAAGTAAATATTTATGACATTGATGTTATAAATAATTTGTAAACATACCATGGGGCAAGATTCCGAAACACCTCTTCTAAACAAAGCTTCGCCATTAGAAGCAATGGCCCATATATAAACAGGAGCATCAGAACCAGGTTTCCCAGGTGCCTACAAATAAAAATGTAAAAAGTTACTGTTTTAGCTTTATGTTTTATAAAAAAAGCAATGCGCGTTTTTAATATTCCTTACGTATAAAGAAACATCAAGTAATTTTGTGTTCCCTAATTCTTGCCAGGGTCCACTAGTTGTTAATTGACACCTTCGAAACCATCGTCTTCGTCTAACGTAATCAGTAAACTGTTTTTTACCATGATATTGAGCAGGAAAATCTCTAGCATACTGCCATCCGTCTCTATCGACACCTCCAGGGGTATGAAAATCTACTATCCAATCTGACACCTATTATAAAGTAAAATATTTTAACACAAAACGTTTGAACTTTGTTGCTTGAATATTATAAAGAATATGTATGTCCTTGCCCAATGCCAGTGCATCGATAATAGTTTAGTATGTTCTCGGGTACGTTTATGTCGTCCAGATGCATCACTCCACATGTAACGATCAGTTGGAAGACCATGAGATGTGTATCCAGTTACCGGATTCCAACGCTGATTTTCATAAACATAATAATTGTGAGTATCTACCATGCTGTTTATTCCCGTATTACTATCTAATCCTGTATAAAATAATGTATAAGATTAAACCATACCTCTATGCCTTTTAACAATATAATTTTCTTTTTATTTTAGAAAATATTACCTTTCAGGAATAAACCACCCCAACCACCAGTATATACCCATGCAGTACTACCATATCCTATTCCCCATGTTACACCAACAGAACAAGTTTCAACCTTTTTTAAATGTCCACCCATTTGCCTCCAAAACATAGTAGTTGGATCAATTATTATCTACATAAAATTTTCATTACAATCAAGTTACAGAAAGTTGGTACTAAAATTAATATAGAGGTTATTACGTACAGATATGGATTTATAAAATATGTTACACAATGTCATCAATCCCTTGATTCGTAAATGAGTAATGCTCTGTGGTAATATTCTGTGGCTATAACAAGTAAATTCCGTATCATCGATATAAATTTTATATCCTCGTGATTCACAAACAATTTCTAAAGTGAAATCAGAACCAGGTTTTAACGGACTACCTCCGTTTCTCTCTTCGTCTCCCCATTGTCCATTTTGATATGTATTTCGTACAATTATGTTTTCTTTTAGTCTTGGATTAAAATGTAATGCTACATCATGGCTATCCATTACAGACTTTTGTTTCAGTGATACCATTGAATAACAAACAAAATTAATTGATAGCCTAGAAATTGAAAAAATGTCAAATATTTTGTAATACACAAAAATGTTAATAAATATGATTGTAAATTATTATGTTTTACCTGTCAGCATCATCATGAATACAAGCTGTAATTTTTAGAGAACTGCCATATCCAAAACCATTTTGCAAAACACATTCAAAAGGTAAGCCTTTTCCAGCATCCAATTCTTGTATATAACCATCATTAGATAGTTGATTTTCCTATAAATAATTCATATGTAAAATACTAATGTAAAAATTTGTTGCGTAACATACTTCAGATAAAACATGTTAACTTACTTCTAAGGCAGCAGGGTCATATACATACACATCTCCTAATGCAGTTGTAGCCCATATTGAATTAGGACCAGGTTTCCCATAAACATTATTCATTTTACAAGAAACTAAAAAATATAAAAAATATTTTATATTATCTATTTTTATATTCATTAAACATAACATACTTACATACCTGAGGTTAAGTGCGCTAGCCAGTCTTCCATTTCAGTGTCACTAGAAAACTGTAATCTAAGAACTTTAGAACGAGGCATACGAGGAGTATGAATCGCTATCCGTGGATTACCTGGTTCACTACAGCATATTACACACATAATCTCAGACACAGGAAATTGCATCTGAAAAAACACTAGTTAAAGTCTCATTAAAATATTAGTAAAAAGATTATTTTACATTTCTCATTTAGCTTACAATTGTTGTCGCTCCGTCCGAATTTAAAATAGTTACAATTCCAGAATCTAAAGAACCATTGTCACTACTTATCCATTCTAATTCAATAATGCAATCTTCATATGAAGTACTCCCCTTAACTTTGCATTTTGCATCACCATTCTTTATCCAAGATGATCTGTAATATATCATTATAAATAAGGAGATCTTCAATACATTAATTTCAATTTTATATAATTATCAAAGCCTTACTTCTCAACTACTTTTTCGTATATTGATGGATCGTATTGTACTTTTTGTAATCTTTTTTTTAACTCCTCTAAAATATATATTCTCCATGTCTCGGCTATATCGCCGTGACCTGTACCATTTGTATCTGCAATCCTACAAATTTAAGTTAAATATGTAAGTAATTATGTTTTATTATAAAACAATTTTATGATTTACGCTAATTTACAGTATCAATATTACCATTTCGGAGGATTAGATGTGTCAACAAAACATGCTCCAGCTTCTACTTTATACCAAGAGGTATCACATTCAGCCCAATACATTGCCCCAGAGCTCTCATCTTCTCCGTAAACACCGGAATCACTAGTCAAGTCAGGATCAAAAATACTTCCATCTGTTTCTGGATGAGCTTCAGCACCTACCATGGAGCCAACTGAATGAACAGGGCTCCATGCAGCTGGATTGATCTACATCATTTTAGTTTCAAACATTATTTTTAGCAAGAGATGACTATAAGTGAAAAAATGCGTGAAAAAATTAAATTATCTATTAACCTTGACAACATTGCCCATCCCTTTTCCGGAAACTACTATAGATTCTCCAGTTTTAGTTAATGACTCATTCGATATAGTTATATTCGCAACGCTAGCTTCGGTTAAATCATCCATATCTAATGAATTCGCCGATCTACAATTTTATCAATTAAGAAAAAAATAACATCATTATAAAATTACAACTAAAATATGTATGAAATAATTAGAAGTTTACCTTTTCTTGCCTTCATTTAGATATATATCCTGGAAAGAAGTTTGCTGTGGATTTTTATTAGAAGTACCATCGTTCGTACGTTGCCATAATTTCAAAGATGTTGGTGTTGGTGCAGAACGAGATTGTTCTTCCCATTCTCTAATCAACATAGTACCTTCGCTAGTACTATGTGGTCGATTCTGTAAATATTATTTAATTAATAAACAATATACTTGATTGTTTGTAGTATTTAAAATTTATGCAAAATAAATACCAATGATCCCCAACTTTGATGCCTCTGTTGTTGAGGAGTACCACACATACTATGTCTATTACTCGATGATAAACTAGCATTGCTACTTGCTCGACTAAGCTGAAGAGGTGCATTTATTAATCTCCATTTTTTACCCGTTAATTCCGATTGTGTAATGCCAGAACGATAATATAAACATCTATCCTCATGACCAATAGCCCAAACCTTCAGAAATGTTAAATATGCATATACACACAACTTATTAAAGATAAATATTTATTCTTTTCAATATGAATTAATTTACCTGATCATTTGGAGCAACAGATACTAGTGACATTTTACTTAACATTTCCACCCATCCAGTGCCAGCACCCATTTGTTCACATACTCCACTCATTTCACCTTTAATGCCTTTTCTGAACCATACATTTCCATCTTGAGTTACAGCCCACACGGCATCTGTACCTACACTAACTTGTATTAATTTTAAATCTTTTTGTGGAGGATCAACTTCTACCCAATCTTCTCCTACAAAATAACATTATATTCATCAGTATGAAAGATTGTATCAAATATTATTATGATAGTATGTGTTATACATACCCATGGGATTTTCTCTAGTAACACCTGTGCGCACGATTGCTTTGCCAATCATTAATACAGCCCATACAAGACCAGTAATTCCAACACTGATTTGACACACTTCATATCCATTTGCTAATTTTATAGTACTCCATCTTTGACCTTCAGGACAAGTTGTACTAGTTCCAACACGAAACATTACCTATGCAAATCATTGTTAAATTTGTAATAACATTATGATAATTGCAATAACCAAAAGTACAAAATTTATTGTTATAAATTATTTAATACATCACTAAAATATTTCAAAAGATTCTTTTAAATATTATACCCTCCCATGAGCAGTTACTGCCCAGACTACAAGGCATCCAGGATTACCTCCAGGTATTTGATTTCCACCCACAGATATGTCAATAAATGGTTCCTAAAAATATATGGTATTGTGCATTTCATAAATCTTTATAAAAATTCTTCAATATTATTATAATGTAAAGATTTAGAAACCTTACCTTAGTTGCATCTTTATGAAGGGGTGCAATAGCACACCATGAATTCATAGCACTATATCTCCTATATCTAACCCATTTCCTTCTCCTGACACAAGATTTCCATTGCTTTTTCGTTGTGAATGTAGCTGGAAAATCAACTGCATATGTCCATCCCTACCAAAATATCAGATTCTCTGTGATCATAACACTTTGTTTCGTTGTTGACAACTGACAACAAATCTACATATAAACAGAAAGTCACAAGAAATATGACAACAGAAGCAATTAAAAATGAATTACTCCATTATTAACTCATTGATAACTACACCCAGATTGTTAATATACAAATTAAAATGTTTTAAATCACAATTCATAAAATGAACATAATCATTGTTATTAATAAAAAATATTAAATCAACAAAGCAAATGAAGTAAATTACAAACAAATAATCTAATCTCTATTATTTAAAGAAATTTTATCATATTTACATCATGATCTAACGGTTGGCCATCTAATGTAGTTTCTATTTGCCAATCACCTTCCCATTGCCAAGCCATGGATGGTAATCTTACTTTATCTCTGCTACGGTCAACTGTACCATCTTGATTAGAAAAATTATACCTATCTGTAGGTAATAATCTCCCACTAAATCCTTCTAAAGGAAGCCAACGCTGTAAATATTGTATTTTATTAAAATCTGAATAAAAATTACATATAAGCATAATTGTAATCACCATTTTTTCAATGACATTTTAAACATACTTCATTTTCATATATTTCCTCTTTGATTCTTATAGGTACATCTAAGCCATGCACGTGTACATAAACTTGACGATCGCCACCTATAGCCCACATAAAATGTGGTACTGCTGATAATTGTTTAAACTCCAGGCCCAAGTACATAAATTCTCTCCACATAGTCCCAGATGTTGATAATCCAAACACACGTCCCTCATTATTTATAGCATATAAATACGAGCTTGGCATTTCAATATTTTAATAGCAAAACACTTTAATTCTCCTATAAAGTAATATTTATATTGATACCAGTGGAATTATACTTCCGTCAATATTATTAGACGCTGTGTTACTGTGTAAATTAATAATGAATTTAAGGACACATGGATAATACCTTTATGTATTTAAAAATAAATACGAATTATCCTCCCTGCACTGCAGGTAATATTAAACAACAGATATAACTTTCTCTACATAAATGTCATAAGATAAAACAATAATCGCGAAAAATTAATCTTAGTTATAATAAATTATTTATATTTTACATTTTACATCATTAAGATTATATATCATGTACATAAAATGTTTTATGTTAAATTGCACTCTATTTTTACGTGAAAATTCAAATTAATAAATTAATAAATTGTCAATCTAAAAATAAAGAACATTTTTCAGAATGACACACAACCAACTGTCATTTACTGATTACAAGTGTGAATAAAGATGTCGATATATTTATCACATAAAGGTGATATCTATTTAAAACTTAAAATATTAATAGACGCAATTTCTGTCATATTTCTTATATAATAGAAGCTTCTTGTACATCATATAATATTTATGCATAATATAAATATTATAATCGACATTGTTATTTTATTTCTATTGAATTTCTTGATTACATGCGTGGTAACTGGTAACACTGCTTCTCAAACTCACCTCTTATGATCCTTTCTTTAGACGTGACAAATCATCTTATTAATTATTTAACCAATGCATCTTAGCATTTATTAAATATATATAAAATTAAGTAATATCTATAATATTTAAATCCCTACTGTTTAATACTTTTTAACCTACAATATTTTTATATTTCAAAAATAAGTAAAATATGAATAAGAATACATATAATAAAATATTTAAAATCTGTAAAATAATTATTTTAATATTATATGACTGATAAATACGGTTTATTAAATATTTTACACTATCACTCCTATACAACAAACTAATTTATTGGTTTCTATGAAAATTTATGCATGTTCTCGTTCTGGAATTCAAAATCCATTGTAAGCGCGACCTAATGAAACATCCAATTGCACGTGTAACGTGCAACTAATTCAAGAGTGGTGCATTTAGTTTAAAATACTGCAAATGTACATGATTTGTAGGTTATCAAACGTTTTGTATATTCAACCTTATTTATATTTTGTAAAATCGTTGTTTATTTGAAGTAAAAGTATTATAGAAAATGGTTGTTTTTACTTGCAACAATTGTGGTGAAACACTACAAAAGCCAAAAGTTGCGAAGCATTACGAATTTCAATGTCGTTCCGCACCCTTTTTAACATGCGTCGATTGTTTCAAAGATTTTCGGTAAGTATTAATAAAATTGGTATTTTTTCCATTATTTTTAATTTATTAAGATGTATCTTTGATTGTTTCAAGAGGTGAGGAATATGTAGTCCATACGAAATGTAAAAGCGAAGCTGAAAGATATGGAGGCAAGGATTATGTTCCAAAAGCTGGTGCAAATAAGGGTGAAAGAAAACAACAAGCATGGATTAATGTAGTAAATAGTCTATTAGATAGTGAAACGAACTTATCAACAGCAGAACGAAACTTTTTAAATACCTTGTCCAAGTATGAAAACATTCCACGTAAAAAAAATAAATTTTTAAATTTCATAAAAAATGCAGTGGGTCATAGAGCAAATCAATCAGTAGTTAATTCTGTGTGGGATAAAATGGAAACAGCTTTTAAAAATAGTACACAAAGTACTAATACACAAAATGAAAAACAACAGCAGGAAAATGGTAAGTTCACAATAATTACTTTAATGCTTATTTAATTATAATTATAAATTTCTGAAACATTATGTTTAATATATGAATAGGTAAAACAAGTGAAAAAGTAAATAATGGAGAAGATGCAAATACACAGCAAGAAAATAATATAGTTGAAAATCAGAATAATGAAAATTTAGACAGAGAAAATCAAAATGAAGATCATTTGAATAAAAATAAAGTGAATGGCATGGGAAATGCTGACGCTGATACTGTTAATAATGTTAAGAAGAAGAAATCGAAAAAGAGAACAGTATCCGAAATAGTAGAGCAAGCCGATGAACCTATTGTCAAGAAGAAAAGTAAACATGCTGTAGAGGCTATAGAAGAACCAGTTTCTAAAAAGAAAAATGAAGATATTGTTATGGATGTTCCTACAAAAAAAAGTGAAGATACTTTACTTTCTGAAACATCAATCAATCACTGTGATGATACTGTAGAAAAATCAACCTTCAACTGGAGAGATACTATCTTAGATATAGTAAAGAGTAAAGGAGAAATTTCCTTAAAAAAATTACAGAAAAAGGTACTTTCACGGTATATGAACTCATGTTCAAATAATATATTGGAAGAAAAAGCATCTAATAAATTCAATAAAAAATTGAAAAAAATATCAGAAATAACCATTTCTGATGAGAAAGTAACTTTAGCTTAAATTGATTGATGTGTATACTCGTACACTTCTTTTCAGAAGAAGTACAATATTATCAGTAACTGTAATTTATAACATTAACATACAACATTATTGCAATGAAAATATAAATTACTTTCACACAAAACAGACTATAAAAAAATACTGTTATGATCTTTATCCTTTTTATGAATCAATGTCTGCGACTTATTTTTAAATACGTTCAATTCTTTATCCTTCTTTCTTTCAAATTCTAAGCTAGCTTTTAATTCTTTTACTGTAAATTCTATTAAAAATTCGTGTTATGACAATAATGTGTAATTGGAGTTCCTACATATTCAACACTAGGATCGTGGAAAATGAATAGTAGTGGACGCCGGCGTCGTAGTGAGTAAAGATACTTACGTGTTCATTTGAGAATAGAATATTGTGTTTGAAAGTGATTGTCCGGGAACAATAACGTTCTATCTTGCTCTCAAAATGAATACATAGTACTATGATTACCGGAGAACTATCTTCGTAATTCTAAACAGTTTGATATTCTGAAAATAGCTCTTGTGAGCGTCGGTTAGAAGCATGTTATCTCAAATACAATAATTGAAGGATTAAACGTTCGATTTAATTGCATTTGTCTTTTCGAATACAGAAATCATGAAGAATTAATTAGGGCGAAGTTTAAATGCTTAAAGTTTTAGTTAAATTAATAATTTAAGAAATCAAGTACCATAAAGTAAGAAAAATTAAATATGTAAATGTGATTGCAACATTCAAATTACAAATGTCATAAGAACTTCGAAAAAAAGAAAAAAATACAAAAAGAGCAGCAGTAGAACTGATGAAATAAGAACATCAAATTAGCCTTATTTTGGAATTTTGAAATTTTTAATTCCAGCTCATGCAGTAAATGCTACATACACATTGATCGTTATTGTAAGTAAAAATAATTAATCTAATTACATTGAACTACATTCATTCGTACAAAATTACGAAACTGCTGAGCACTTTCAATCTGAAATTCCCTGTAAGTGATGAATATGCTTCATTGTATCCGTTTACAGTCTATAGTGAATCTATGACTTGATCTAACAACTTTTCTTTCTACGTTATTCTTTCCTTTTTTCAAAAATATTGTAGACAATAATCAAAGACCTAAATTTTTATATATCCCTAATCACAGTCTCACTTCATTCGTAGCTTAAAAGAAACTGAAAGAAATTGTAAAGTGTAGACACAGATCAATTTTCAGTGAACAAGGTTCTGCGAGTTCTATCGGATAATAAATTCTCGGCAAGTTTCTTATCGTCTATCTGAGAGTAAAAATTTGCGAATTTGCTCTTATATGGATACACAATTTAAGAATACTCTCGGGAACAACTATCAGAAGAAACTCGACACATACCTTAACGTAATCGGCACAAATGCCAAGGACTCGGGTTCGATTTTGGACACTGTAGTCCCAATTTTTCACAATTCTACAGCAATGATTCTGCGAATGCTCTTTAATTGAAATGTTGTGAAGAGCATTTGCAGAATTATTACTGTAGGATTGGGAAAAATTGGGAAGGTCAGATCAAAATCTACAAGAGCATTCTTCTGCTTTTAATTTATATACATTTTCATTTCTTTTTAGTGTGTTCATTTGTTCTTAAAGTTCATGGTATCTTATTCGTATCAACAGTAACAAAATATTGTTATACAAGATGTATCGTAGAAAAACATTTATTGTTTTTTTTTTTTTTTTTAATAAAATGAACAGATAAAACTTGTTGAAAGTATCACAGAATTTATCTAAAATTAGTCTATCAATGAACAACTATAAAATATATAAAATATTGCGACAACAATAAATAGTACAATATTAATTTTTTATAATGTAAAATTATTGTATAGAACATGCTCACTTGGAAGTATTCCAAAAGAATATTAAATATGAAATTTTTTAATAAATATTTTAAACAAATTATTTGCTTAGGATAGATTGAACTCTGGTATCCAGTCTTTAGCATATTTGTGATCTTTAGAAAAGAGTCTTTAACAGGAAGAATGACTTGAAAATTGGTAATAAAATTCAAAGATTTAATATTTATGTTAAATATTTGAAAATTTATCTAAATACCAAGCATGATTACTCATGGTAGCCAAAAGGCCCCATGTAAGTACTTTGGAATCATTTGGACCAAAGCTTATTAACTGTTGATCAAACAATTGAGTAACTGTTCCACCAAGTGCAGTAAGAATTGCAGTTCCAGCACAAATGTCCCACTTTTTTATTGCAGTCATGTGAACATACGCAGTTACATTTCCACTTACAACCTCTAGAAATTTGTAACCTAATCACAGATAATATAATAAATTTACTGATTCATAACAATAGAGCAGAGATTAATCTAAACAATAAAATCAATACAATTACCTGCACCTGCTGCAGAAACAATTTTTACATCTTTGCCAAATGCGATCTTAGTAACATTGTGAATTTGGCCTGCATGTGATTGTGATACAATCAATATTGGTGTTCTCTCATCTTCTAACTAGTTTATTAAAAAGAAAGAATTTGTAGGACATGTTATTGATATTTTTTTGTGTATATTACCTTAAGCAGTACTTGTAAATTTCTTGAAATTGCGTGATTAGTCCATGACCAGAACAAACTAGAATTTTGTTTTGTTTCGAATGGTTTAAATATAACACCTATTATAGGTTTTCCTTTAATAGCAACACAAACCATGGTTGTAACATATTGCAGCAAATTCTCTGAATTACAAATAACATATTAATAGAAGGATAATAACTAATTGGTTATATAATATATAAAAATATATAATTTTTATTGGAACCTGTAAATTCCTTTGTTGCATCAAGAGGGTCAATCCATACTGTAATGTCATTTGTATTTATAATTTCATCCTTAATATCATACTCATTTAAAGTATTAATATTATCTTTTATATTTGACACAGTAACTTTATCACAATCCTTTGATGTTTCCTCTGATATTACTGTTATACTTGGAAATGCTTCACGCAAAGAATGATACATTGCACAATGCGATCTATAGTCTGCTTCTGTTACTGGATCATTTATACCTATCAAAATTAAAAACAGCACGAAATTACTTATGCAATTATGTATGTTGTTATGTATCATATTTTTTATACTATAACACGAACTTTGTAATATATCTGTATCTAATAATGTTCTATATCATTTATACATATATAAATAATACAGATTACTTAATTACCCTCTTTCGTTTTCCCTTTACTTTGTATTTCAAATTTAGCTTGGTTATGAACTGCTATCACTTCAGAACCACCAATTTCTGCTGCTCTTATAGCGGCAGCAAGAAGTAATTTTAAAGAAATATTCTTGTTCTGTACATTTGTATACTTTTGTTCATTTGTATACAAAGTCCGATTCGTATACAAGTATAACAGACTTAACAATATAATGATCCCACAGATAATAGTTTTTCTCGTTCGAATACTCATTCTGATATGCATAATATATTTCTCCCTCCTATTAAATTAACGTACACGCGTGACTTCGATTTATTTAATACAGTGAGACATTGTAATTGTCCCATACGCGGCCATTTTTATTTTATTTGAAATTCCCAGTAACATTAGATCTTTATGTCTATGTGCATGATTGACATGAAACTTGAAAGACATATGTGCTTCCTTTAATTTTAATATTTTATCATATATTTTGTAAATATTTATTTTCTTTTTAATTTTTTTTAAATGCATTGCATGGTGACTTCATATATTAGTAAGGTTATATTAGGTTAGTTGAATGTATTGTAAATTTAATCAAGTCTACTAGTATAATATAATTTACGTAGGTAAGTTTAATTTCGTTAATTTTCGTATTAAATTATAGAGAAGTTAATGTGAATTAAGTTATAATGAATGTATTATTGAATTAAGTAATTTATTTTGAAATGTATCATATTAATTATCAAATACAAACTCTTTATATCATATATGTTATTTTAAACTTATAGCATTATAAAATATTTAAATGGTACTACTCAAATATTATTCAGACCCTTGAAGCATTTCTAGTAGTATCAATAATAACAAATCGACATAATTTCTCACATTATTCTATAAAAGGTTGAGTTTTATTGATTAATAATAATACATGTCAGAATTCTAGAGAAATTACGTGCAACTTAGCATATTTCAATTTAAAAAATAGTGAAACAGTGAATAGCATCCTGATTGCCTTTAAGAATTATGTAGAATTAAGTAATATTATATATTCAGATCATATATATTTATGCTTATAATTAATTTAGATTGCACACCGTAATATTCAGGTAAAATAATTGCTTATACATTTTTTACCTAGACTGATAATACAGTAACAGATGAAATATTAAATAAAAAGGATAACAAGCGTGATAACATTCTATATTTTTAAGAATACTATCCTAATAATGATTACTGCAATATATTAATTTGATACCATCTTATAGTGCACTTCCTACGCAAATAATGAACTTTCATTGCTTGTCAGTATTGCGTGTGTACTTCTCTTGGCTGCATTTTTGTATTTTGTAACTTATACTTTTTCTATTTAACTGTAGGATAATATGTATCATTTATAATAACATCATAATAATTTATAATTTGATAACTCACGCATTTTACATCACTTCTTTATTATAATAAGTAATATGCAGCCTTTGCTTTTTTTTGTTTTCTAACTTATGCACCTAATTCTTTAAATATGTGATAAAATTACTTCAGCAATTTCATCTATGAAACTTTAATAATTATTTTAAGACACAAAAATGTCATTCCACTTGGTCCAGCAATAACTGCACATTGACAAGTTGTTAATAACTTTTGCAGTTGCTGTTACACATTGTCATCTGTTTAAAACATAATAGAAAATGCTACATGATTTTTGTAACAAATATTTATTAAATAACCGAAAAATGTTATATCTTATTTTAAAAAACTTTGTACAACGATAATGTATCAATTATATGTTATATAATATGATGCTTACCATGATACCACCACTTTGTCTTCTTTGGATTTTTACTGCATGTTTTTACATAAAAGGAATTATCAGGTGGCCTCTTCTGCAGTGAAAAATAGTTATCCCTAAATATCTTTTTAGTAGGTTTATATGAAAAATTTTCTTTCTTACCTTTTCTTTACAACTGCTCAACATCGATACAATACTTAAACAAATACTTTGCACACTCAAAGCTGGAGACCAATCTTCAGTTAAAATGGATAAACAGATATGACCATTGCTGTAAATATGTGGATGTATCGGTATATTTCCACCTATGAAAGTCACTTCTGGCGAATCAAAAGGATATTTAGAACTGAATCTAAATTGCAGTTGAAATTGTTCGCCTTCATATAAGGTACCCTTTGCACCTTCCATATGAACAATCCATTGTGTTAAATTTTGACTAGTAAGATCTTCATCTACATGTACACCTGGTGGAGGTTCGCGTATTAAAGATGTTAACTCCTTCTGTAACCTCCGCTGAAATGATATACACGTAGAACTGATAACATGTAGAACTATCCAAACTCTATATAACTATATATTAAAAATAGATAAACACATGTAACTCCTATAATTCAATAGAATTGCTTTAAATTTAATAATCATAGTTCAAAATTTTCATAGTTCTAAGCATTCAATAATCACATTCAAAGGAATTCAGTCTATGTTTAATGTTTAAAAAATGCTAATATAATTTTCATATTCTGACCATAAATATTTTATTTCAATTATTTTACACGCATAACTCATGAGATTTTTAAATTATTATATATATTGAAAACCAATCGACATCAACATATAATGAATAACATACTGAATCATTTTTCGGAAGCATAATAAAAATTAAGATTCCTATTATTTATAAAAAAAGCATTAAAAAACGGAAAAAACTTTCGATAGAGATAGAGTAGTAAGAACTAGCGCGTCTAATTTGACACAAAACGTCATCCGAGTTTGATGAATAATATGCGAATGGTTTCTCCCTATAATAACATATATGTAAGGCGACAGTCTTTCAATTTTGTAAAAATACACTGAGAATCGAATAATTTAATTAAATATTGTGTCGTGTGAAAATATAAAGATGCACGGAGGCCCAATATGTATTAAAGAAATTTTCCTACTAACTTACCTTTGACGGGGACATTGCCGCCATTGTCGATTTATCGCTCATTGCAACATAACATGAATTACTTTGCTTTGTTTATTTCTCGATCGAAAAATGTAAAGTTGCCGCGGCCAGAGCGCATCGCATTTTTTTCTCTCAAATTTAGTATTACGCCGTCATGCGTTAAAAAATAGCGGTTAGCACGGCAGTCAGAAAACGCGTAGTGGGGATCTACGTAAATCAGTTAAATTTAACAGGCATTCCCAAGAGGTACTAAGGCGAGTACATAATATACGATTGTTGCTATACCTATACCCATGGTTGGTAAATATTTGATCAAAGTAGATTAGAACACAACAATTTCGTAACTTGATTCATATTAAAGTCAAATAAACTATAAACCAATTATTCTCGTTTGATGTTTTATAATTTAATATGTTTGTCAAGTTTTTCTATGTAAATAATTGTTAAATATTGGTTAAAGTACATACTTGATTAAAGTAGATTAAGATATAATATGCAATTTTGTAACCTTGACTCTAAAATAAACAAAAAATCAATTCTTTTCATTTAAAGTCTTGTAACTTAATATCTTTATAAATATTTTCTCTACAAATAATTGGTAAATATTGGTTAGATATTTGATTAGATAAATATTTTATTAAAGTAAATTAAAACAATAATTTTGTAATCTTGACTCCTATAAAAACCAATTTTTTTCATGTGGTCTTATAATTTAATATAAATTATATATTTTTACTATACACAAACAATTATGTATATAAAAAAAAAAGGCTGTAACATGTGTAATAAAGATTGAGTAGGGAAATATGTATTTTAATTTCTGATTCTGTTTCTTCTGGTCTTTTTTCTGGTTTTGTAAAGAAATAAAAAATAAAATAAATATTGTAAAAGGTGAAAAGGGACGTATATAACAATTAATATCTTTTTTGTTTTGTTTAGGGATTAAGTCGTAGATACCGTAGTTTTAATCAATCGATTCTAGGTATATTGCAAATATTGTATTCTGTTTATTTGCATGGTATGACACGGTATAGAAATAACCGGGAATGTTGGACTTATAAATTGTTTGAAATCATTGTCAATGAAATAAATACACGACTCATTGTATTATTAATTTTATCAATTAATAAAATAAATTTAATAAAATTTACGATTGCGTTGTAAGTTGTAATGAGATGGTTAAATTCATTCATTAAATTATTTCAATTATGATGCAATAATTCTTAAGAGAATTTATGAGTTATACCTATATGTAGATAATTATATTTATATAATTATGTTTATATTAGTCGAATGCATAAATAATCAATTTTATTAGTTTTGAAACATTTTAATGCAATATAAATATTATACCTCTATTCTTATAAAATTTATTACAAAGACAATCTTTTTATTCCAGTGTCAATGTAATCAGAATATAAATTATTAATGACTTCAGCAGAACACTTTATTAGTTTAATTACTGTGGCAAGTGCTAAAAAGTTAGCTACTGCACTTGTCTTGTGTTTTATTCTTTATCATGGATTAATGCACCTCATATATGGTAAAAATATTTACATTTCTTCGATCTTCTTTATGTTGCTTATATTACTTTGCATTAGTAGCATAAATCTTATGAATGTTATTTAGGTAGTGATTCTTGTAAGTGGCTATTAACAGAAGGAAGGTATAAAGGAGATAAAGAATGGCAACCATATGGCTGTATGATGCATTACTATACACAAACGTAAGAATTTAAATAAAATTTATAGAGGTGTATTATATTTTCTAGAAATATTTTTTCTTCATATAGAGACAGTCGCAGATGTTTAAGATATCTAGCTTTCATGGGCCACCGTAACCATTTTGCATTTATTGGAGATATTAGAGTCAGACAACTGTATAGATCTTTCATATCACAATTTATAGTTGATGGGAAAGTGTCAGATTTAACAGAATTACCAGACAATTCTGATTTAAATTTTAATGATGCACAACTTAGATTAAATGTACAATTTTTATGGAGGTCTCAATTGGATAATTTTATGATAGAAGACCTTAGGAGCTGGATGGTAATTATCCATTTTGAATATAAATATTTTCAATTCAATTTAAATTAAATTATATACATATTTAATAATGGGATGTTAATAATTGTTACTTTTCAGAAAATTGATGCACCTAGCTTAATTATTTCAGGCTGTGGAGCAACAACAATTCTTGCTAATAATAATAGTGATGCTCAATTATATTCTGAGTATAGCATGGGATTAGTGAGACTTGTACAACCAGTAGATTTTTTAGTTAAAAAAAATACAAAATATTTATGGATGCTACAAGATCCTGTATTAAAAGAAAGACTGCCAGCTCAATTATCAGGCATAGATAACAGGCAGATTAATTTATGTAATAAAGCAGCAATAAAGGTAATTTTTATTTAGTTAATTTATGGATAATTACTTTAAAAAAAGTTTGTTTACATATTGATTACACACAGATACTATCTCATAGTGAGGCTCATATATGGGAAAGCAGTAAACTTGTTGGTGCAGGTGTGTTAGAACAAAGCCCAGATGGATATTTAGCGAGTCCTTTGTCTTTAAGACACAAGGTTCAAATATTGTTGAATACTTACTGCAATGATCATATGAATTTTGATGATGGTAGTTGTTGCAGTTACCCAGAACCAGCTACAACATTACAGCTATTAAGCTTATTTGCACTTGCTTTATGGTAATCGTTTTTACATAGTTATATTATATGTTAAGTAAATAGTAAGTAACAATTCATTACAGTATAGTAATTGGTGGTGGAATGTGGGTGTATAGAAAATTTTGTCAATATCGAACCGAAATTTCTTACTCACATGTTACCACTGTTGAGGTGGAGAATACTGAAGAAGCAAATAATTCTGAAACTACACAGATCGAACAACCCAAAGTACAAGATTTTTATACATTAATGACATCATTGGCTCTTTTGTCAATCATCTTATATTACTTTTATTTATGCGATAGGTACATGAAAGTACCTTTTTCCATCTGATATTATTAATAATTCTTATTAATAATGAATTTTTATTCGTATTTAGAACAAATTTCTTCATGAAGGAGAATAAATACTACAGTGAATTTAGTTTTTGGTTACCACTTGGATATATATTGGCACTTGGTTTATTCTTTACTGAAGATAGAGAAAGAGGACCAAGAACTTTAAATCGAGAACAAACAGATGAGTGGAGAGGATTAATGCAAGCTGTAGTGTTAATCTATCATGTTACTGGGGCTAAGAACGTTTTGCCCATTTACATGTACCTAAGATTAATTAATTCTGCTTATTTATTTCTTTCTGGATATGGACATTTTTGTTATTTTTGGCAAACAGGCGATGTTTCTTTAGTGAGGTTTGCACAAGTATGTATTATTAAAATATTAATTATCATGTATATGAATGACGTGTTAGATATATCTATTTGTTATTTTTCAGGTAATGTTTAGACTAAACTTCTTAACAGTGTCTCTATGCCTTTGTATGAATAGGCCATATCAGTTTTACCATTTTGTTCCATTAGTTTCATTTTGGTTTTTAGTCATTTATTTCTTAGCATGGCTACCACCAAGAATATATTCTGGTAATTTGAACGAATATGGACCCAGAGCTTTGCTTTATCTCGCATTGAAACTTTTAGGTCTTGTATCAATGATTACAATACTGTACATGTCAGAGGTATCAATTTATAAATTATCTACATATAAGATATATATTATAATAAAAATGTACAATGTATGATCATTTAATAGGTATTCTTTGAAAAAGTATTTGTAACAAGGCCTTGGAAAGCATTATTTGTTACAACTGACGACGATATACGGGAATGGTGGTCACGTTGGAGGGTGGATAGATATAGTGTGGCTTGGGGTGTAACTTTTGGGGCAGGTCTTGTAGTTTTGCAAAGGATAGATCACATTCCAGGAACTGCATTATCTTCCTTGTTAGCGTTAATTTCTCTAACCGCTTATACTACTTTTACGATATTGTGTCATTCAGTATCTGAATGTGAAGAAATTCATTCATATATTGCGTTTATACCAGTAATTATCTATACATATATCTTATTTTCAAATTTATTTTCAAACGATTAAATTTCAACTTTTTAATTACAGATTATAGGATATATAGCGCTTAGAAATGCATCATTAGCATTACGCGGCAAACACTCAGCTCTTTTGGCTGGTTTAGGTCGCATTAGCTTAGAAACTCTAGTCGCACAAGGTCACATTTGGTTGGCAGCAGATTCACATGGCGTATTAGTTTTATTGCCTAGGTTTCCAGTATTAAATCTGTTAGTCACATCATTCATCTTTATATGTGCAAGTCATGAAGTAAGTATTTAATTATTTTTATATTTGGAATTGATTATGTTCAGTGTTATATGTTGATCATTATAGAGTCTAAAATGTATCATAAATATTTCATTTACTTTGACAGATACATAGATTAACCCAGGTACTAGCACCATATGCAGTACCAAATGATTGGAGACTGGTGGCTCGTAACTTGTTATTATTTATTGCGGTGCTTGTACCTATTGGTATTCATGATGGAATGTTCTGAAAGGCATTTTTATACGATTCACTGTATGAAAGACATTTTATGTACATGTAAATATAACTGTGTAGTAACTGTGTAAGTTCATAACATTTTATCATGAAAACTTTGTGAAAGAGAAGAATGTTTAAAGAAATTGGTACTTATTTAGTTTTTTCTTACTTTATTAGTTTTTATAAAGAGGAAAATAAATAAGTCAAAACACAAGAATGTTTCTGTTTCTAAAATATTTATACATTATTTATATGTATATATTTTCATCTTTTAGATTGATAAATAGAACATGTACAATTTATAACTTGTAGTTATTTATTATTTTTTTTAAATAACATCATTATGTATTACTTATATATTTACTTAGATAATTCGTCTACCTTAAAAATTTATTAATGCGAATTATTTCTTGCATTGTGTACTAAATTATCATGTTTCACATGACTAGTATACACATCATAGCCTAGAGATATAGTATTATCATAAAGTACTCTATATCTATTTGGCAGAAAGTAAAAATTAAAAATTTGGGCTGGTGGCCAAATAACCCATTCTGCTATGTACAATCTATGTGCTTTCTTAATAATTTCACCTTTTAATTCTGTCCAAGTACTTTTTTCTAAAATAGCTAATGTTAAAAAAAACATTGTGATGCAAAGTGGAGAACACACTAATTGATCTATAACAACCTTTTTCAAAACAATATCAATTGTACGACCTGGTAATCTATTATCTAGATATTTATACCAATAATGACATACTATACCAATAGACATGCCAGATAATGCCATGTTTCGTGTTCTATTTAAACTCCATTTATCCCATTCATTCTATAATAGAACAAATTATAACATATATACTTCAATCGAAGATCAAAACAAAAAGAAACACTGCATTGGAATAAAAATTTGAAATAAGTACCTTCAATATTTCATAATGTTGTTCTAATACATCTCCTATGGCAGAAAGAGAAATAGATATTGTTACATTTGTATAAAGTAAATATTTTTGTGAAAATAACTTTTCTTTAATTACGGGTACTTTGTTCAAAATTAAACTTAAATTTCTGGTAATGCTCATAATCTACAAAAGGAAAAATGAAATAATTCTCTTGATAGCTATAATTTTGAGGTTAAATGTAATAGGTTAGTTTATAATCTATTGCATTTATGAATAAAATTTTCATTAATTAAAACAAATATTGCAAATTATTAAAGTAATAATTAACTCACAGGTAGAAATAAACATTCGATACACTGTTTAACATTGACAGTTATTTTTGTTAATATTTATAATAGAAAAATCTTTTTCACCAAATATTGTCCTACACGTTTCATAAAATTAGTAAAAGTCAGATTAGGTATTTTAATATGATAATTTCACTTTAACTTATGTCCACAACATTTAAGTTCAAATTATTTTTTAGAATAACGTAGATCACAAATTTAAATTGTTTTATCTAGATGTAGAATATTTAGAAATTTGAATACCGTGTATATATGAACTTACTATGCATATACCTAAATAACGGAGATTATGCTTATTTTATATATAAAAATGCAAAATTGTATATCAAAAACCAAATTTATATTAAGGAAAATTGAAACTATGAATATTGTTAAAGATCAATTAATTTCGAAATTTTAAATAAAATATTTAATTTACTCCTTGGGAAACTTTTACATTTTTTCATAAGTCATTTGATTTTTGTTTCTCTATTATTTTAGCTTATCTATCTTGTCACGAGAAATTGCATTTATTTATTGAGGTTTCTATTTACGACCCAATGATTCACTGCAATAGTTAGTCACTAATAGGGTCATTTAGTAGGGTCGTTCAAAGAACTGTTACATACATTTTAAGTACTTATTTATTAAATTGTTTACAATATTCTTTTTGTAAACTAGTAATGAAATACGAGTATTTTCAGAATGCATAAAAATTATAATAATAAAGAATATTTTATTTATTAAATAAAAACAATGTATCAATCTTTACTTATCAGAAATGAGCGTAACATTTAAATTTCGCGCGCTAATGATAGAGATAATAATTTATTCTCATTGGCTTGGCGCCTAAACTGACAAAACGGGCGGGACTTTATCACGAAAACGCTCACTGTTATCGGTGTGGATGATTACGGCGATTGGAAATCACGGACTTACTTACGGAAGTATTTCAGTCAGAATTTGAACATTCTAACGGATTTCTCCTGGTATACACACACGCATATATATTCGTATATAAAAAAGATGTCCCAGCCGTCAGTAACGGCGTATTTTAATACACGCAAACGACAAGCAACTGACGATTTACGAAACAAGGCTAAAGTTTTGCTTCTTGATCGGGAAGAATCGAGAGTTGTGAGTAGTCAGAATCCAACTAACGAAGATAATTTGGAGTCATCGGAAACATTGACTCCAATTCAAGAAGAAGAAACAATGGAAGTAAGTCCGGAGACTATTGTGGTACCTGGTAAAGAATTAGAGACTGATCATACGGTAAAACCTAATACAGCTGTAAGGAACATTCAGTTTGATTCTCCTAAATCAAGTGCTCAAAAAACGCCTAAACATAATGTTCGTACACGAGTTACACGTACACGAAAATTATCTGGCGAAGAAGGACAAGTGGATATCAGAGAAAGCTTTCAAAAGATCACAGAAGACTTGGATGTAAAAAAAGTGCTCTTTGAAAAGAAAGGTGCACTGAGCCCAAGAAGGAATCTTCCAGGAACACCTAAGAAGAACAACGATTCTGGTGAGAGTTCATTAACTAATTGTACAACACCAAAGAAAAGTTCAACTATGGACAAACCGGCAAAGCGAGAGCTGTCTTTAAATGATATAAAAAGTAAAATTAATAAATCTTCCAAATTGTCGGAATTGAAAACTTCTCTTGCTCGGTTCAAAAATTGTGAACAAAGGCTAGAGCAATTGCATAAAAACGATAAGAAACCACAAATACAGAAATTTGAGAAAATCCAACTTGAAATACCTGTTAGGTAAGATATTTGTGAAATTTCTATTCTGTTATATAGTTTGTTTTAAATGTTTTATAATCTTCACGTTGTTATTTACAGCCCACAAAAGGCATATAAATCTCCAAGTAAAATGTTATTGAGTCCTTTGAAGGATAAACAGCTAATGAATGCTAGTCCTCAACGAAGAATTTTATTTGAACCTAAAGAATCAACCCCAAGCCCTGTGAAAGGTAGCCCAATAAAAGCACCAGCTTATCAGCAGTATTTGTCACTTGCTGAAAGTGGCACTTCTGGTTTGCCATTGCCTTATCATTATAGATTCTTGGCAGAGGCATTCAGATGCGTAGATACAGTATGTTATTTCCGATATAAAAACTAGTTTTATATGTGTCTTTAATATATATTTGTAATTATATTGCATTATCGATTTTACAGGTTTCTGCAATGCTGTTCAATCGTAAAGAAATAATAACTTTCAAAAAGCTAAAGCCTGCAGTTCAAGAGTTATTGCGTAAAAATTTCACGTTGGAACATCTAGCGCAAATGAAAACCATTTTCCCCGATGCATACATTTACAGCCAGGAGAAGCATCGTGCATTTGGTTCTTCGTCTAAACAGGATAAATATGAATTACTTCTTACACCTATTGTTGAAGAAAAAGATGGAAGAAATACTCCAGATGCAGACGATGTGTTGAAAACAGCATCTGAAGCTAGTATGGGACCGCGAGTATTACTTGACAGACGAAGGAAATTTTACAATATCTTGCTTGGTACTGGTTTTGTATAAAAATTGTTGACAGATTTGTTATAAATATCTTAACGTCTCATTATCTTTTGAGTGCAGATAAAGTAAAAGACGAGCATGAGAAATTCTTACTTAATTTGGAGACGCCAATGCACATCTCAAAGGAAAAGATCCTGCGTTGGCATCCTGAATTTGATGTTGAAACTTGTAAAGTAATTGAACAGGCTGAATTGCCACAACCACCTAATGTGGAAAGGATGACAAGTGCAAAAGATGTTCTTGGTAAAAACAAAAGCATATACTTCTTGACTTGATATACTTTAAATTTGAAACTAATTTTTTACGGTTTTTTTTAGATAAAGCAAAAGCATTATTTAATTGCGGTACTCGCATGGAGAAAGCATTGCAGCGATTAGCAGAAGCAAAGATGACTTCAAAGACTGTTTCTCCAAAAAAAGATGAAGTAAGCACGGCTACCCAAACCGAGGGTGGTGTACAAAAGGTTAATATTACAATTGTGGATACTCCACCTGCCACACCTACTGTAAACAAGAATCATCTTACTAGTGCACTGAAAGGCATACCAAAGGCTCTTCTTGAGAAAGTAAATGTTTTCATTTTTATTTCTCATTATGTTTTGTTCGTATCTTAATAACGAAAATTTTGTTATACATTAGGTTCGTGCTAAACAAGCTGCTAAAGCATTGGAAGCTATGACACGTCCACCAAATGCAGAAAAAGAGGCTGTAATGTATTCAAGATTACCCGAATTAGTGAAAGTTCTGCGTAATATTTTTGTAGCTGAAAAAAAGGGAGTTTTAACATTAGAATTTGTAATTACCAAATTAGAGAACTCGTTTAGAGCTAAATTATCTCCTGCTGAACTAGAGGACCATCTACGTTTATTGTGTAAACTGCTACCCACGTGGTCTAGTATACATAATGTTCGAAAAGTGGATTACTTGAAGCTGCAAAAGGAAGTCGATCTTACAAAAGTAATAAAAAGATTAGAAATTATGGCTAATGACAAAGTAAAGTCATCATGATATTTATGACATTATTGATCATTTTTTGCTTCAAATTAAATTATGTGTATGGTTTTCAATTCTAATAATTTCATTTATATTTTATAAAGTACATATTTGCTATTAGTTATTATTGCATTATGTTCATGTATTTAAAGAATTCTATTTCAAGAAGTAGTTCGATTATAATTTAAAAAATAAATCAAGTTCTTTCTTGCTCGAAAAAAAATTTTTAGTATTATATAACGATAATACAATTTTCTATATAACTATATGCACATACACACTACATTTTTTTCAATTTAGAAGTTTACTATTAGACTAGAAGTTTAATTCACTACCAAATATTTATACAAATATACACACAATATATTATGCGATGCAATCAAATATTAAATACTTTTTTATATATAAGAGTCATCTATTATATAGACAATAAAAATTGAAATTTTAAATATTTTGTGTAATTGTTTATTTAATGTCAAAAGTCATATCGGTAAAAATTTGTTTATCTACAGCTGATACATTGAATATTTTTCCTACATATTTAATCAATGGTAAAATAGATCAAATTTGACTAGGTTTTTAGTTCATCCTAACCTATTTTATTACCTTGTTGATTTATACACAATCGTAAAAACTTTGTGTAAAAGTATTTCAGTGATATACATTAAATCTTGTATACATATTTAAATATATACGTATAACTAAAAATCATGTTTTTAACCAATGTATTGTTAAAAAAAGCTAAAAGCAAGTGAGTATGTGTAAATCAAAATATAATTTAATTGTAAGTAGAGATTAGGTTAGTTTCTATATAGAATATCCTTCTTTTAAGAGATTACCTCTTTGATTAACATTATTACAACATTTTACATGTAAAAAAGCTATTCATAATAAAAAATATTCATTTTTATACACACCACATATGTATGTATGTATACAAATTTATGTTCATGTTTACATTCAATGATCAAATTGTAAATAGTTGCTTAATATCGTGTAATTTTCATTTATAGACATATTTTAGTACTCGTAGAAAGTGTAGCAAGTGGTCACAAGTATATAAGAATTCGAGATAGGTTAGCAGATAAATTAGAAGGAGTGTGGTTTGATCCTTATGGTAAGTTTACTTAAGTATTCCATAATTATTACATACATTTATATAATATGTGTACAGTTGTACACAGTTTCAAATTATATTGAAAAATTATACATTTCCAGTTCGAGAACATGTCCTTTATCGAGAATTGAAGAAAATTAGAAGTTTATAAATATTAACTTAAGAAATGATTCCACTATTATAACTTATTCAGTCAACACTTATAAACTAAATTTTACAAATATTGTTGTATAGGACAAATAAAATAATATTCAATTAATCAAGATTGTGTTTAATTTATTATTTTGTTTAATCAAATTTTTGAAAACAATATACTTTTCTATATAAGCCTTTCAGAAGTCAAATTGATCAACTCTAATTTTCATAAATTTCTCAATTTCATTAATAGATATCCAATTAGTATTCCATTCCTAAGAAACAGGTACTTTAATTCTGTAGGTTTATTCATTAGAAGAAACTACCATAAAAAATAAGTAATGAATTCCAAAGTAAATTATCTATTTTTCAATTCAAATTCTCTATTTTTCAAGTTGTGAAATTGATCAATGTTTCTGATCATATGCAGAGTCAAGACAAAAGAATCAATTGTTATGTGAAAAGCAAGATGTCATAGTAAATGGTTTTAAATAGGCATAATATGGATATCAAACATTTTGCTCGATTTATGTCTCTAGTAGTGAGAGAGATAGATAGAAGGGTAAGGATGAAGAAAAAGGAACGGAGGACCTCGAAATCGAGATTGGGGTAGGTTTCCTTTGATCCTTAACAAGGAACGCAAAGTTGTATTATTTCCACCTGGATTTCAAACGGTTTGAAATTCACGAGGCGTGAAACACGGCTCTATTCTCTTTCTCTGTTTCACCTACTTCTTCTCTGGTTCGTATTCTCTTTCGCCCTGCTCCTTCTTGTTCTTTTCCTTTTCGGCAGCGCGGGAGCAACTCTGGCGTCGTTTACTGATGTTGCCAATTCAATTTCCTTTGGCGGACCATTGTAGTTGGTAGAAAAGAGGGTTGCAGCTACCAAAAGGGTTCTCTCCTCAACTGAATCGTCTCTATCTTTTACGATTGTGCATGTGACAGCTCCTGACATCTACATCTCCCGCGTCTCTTCTTTTACTTTAAGCAAAATTTTTTCTGTTCTTCGATTTTCTTTTCACCGTTCTTAATTTCATGTTTTCCTTCTTTATAAGCGTTTCAATAAACAAACATGAATTTCTTTCATCATTAGAACTCTAAAAAAATATAACCTTAGATGAAAAATATTCATGCAGGATATTGGTCATTTGACATCATTCACATTATGTATAAAACGTTTTTGTATCATCACAATTGAAAAAGATATTTAGGTTAGGATTAGGTCAAAGTTAGGTATTATATATAATACAGATATACAATATATAAATTACAATGATTATATGAACAATAAGGGGAAAAAAAACAAGAAATATTACGTAATATGTAATATATTATGTAATATATGACAAAATTCAATTTGAATATTTTGGTTCACTGGAAAAGTTTTAATAAATTGAGCTATATTGTTCATAAAATGAAGCTTGTGCTTTATTTAGATATCGCAAAAAAAAAAAAAATGATTAATAAAATATTTATTGTTTTACAGTAATAAAACCATGTTTTATTACAGCACAGAATGAATTCCTATTTTTAACAACCACTGTATGATATCTCTAATGGTATTTTATGGTGACATTTCACGCCTTAGTTCTTATAAATAAAATATGTTATAAAATGGGAAATCACGAAAACTGAACATTTCCCCCTTATACTTTATATAGTTGCCTTAAGATGTAAATCTGGATTCAGGATTCATCAAATATTAGAACCGTTTTTGAATTTTCAAATCTTTCGCGGTAAGTAAATGGTCAAGCTGTGGTAATTAGGAGGTACTACATTGGCCATCCTAGAGAAAATAATACCAGAACTTGCAGTAGGGAGGAAATTAATTCTCAGGCAGAGAAAAATCAGGAAACGAATGAACCTTCGGTACGAAGCGGGTTTTTTTTCCACGGTACAATGAGTTTCGAAGCGGTATGCAACAGCGAAATTGTTAAAACGTCCGTTGTTTATGGTTGACTCGGTAGAGCAGCCGGTAAAGGAGGAAACAGTACGCAACGGAAAACGAGGTTGGAGAGATGGAGTGAAGCGTGAGCGGGGAGAAGAAAGGGCGAGAAAAGCAAAACAGAAACGAAAGGAAAAAGGAGAGAAAGAGAGAGAAAAAGAGGCTCCGTCTGGGCCTTGGCGCGTTTCAGTTGCCTCGCGTTCGAGGGCGTTTTTCGCCCGTGAGTTGTTCTTTGCTTATTACAGTGTGTGCACTGGGCTCGAGCTCGCTAAAGTGGTTTGCTGCTAATTAACTGCGTTATTTTTACAACTCTCTTGCTCCCATCCACCTCCTACGTCTCATTCCACCCCCTTTCCGCTTTCCTTCCCCCAACTGTTCTCCCACATTTGCAATGGGGTTCAATAATTCTGCGGCCGCAACGCCCTCTCTCTCTCTTCTACTCGCACTTTCTCATTCTGTTTTCACGTTTCTTATCATGCATTTTTCATTTGTATGTTTCTAGTGTATAAACTTGAAAAATGAAATTTGATCACATATGTGACTTATCTATTGATGAAAATGAGTTACTATAATACTTGGTATTAAAGCTAGTAAATCAGTCAAAATGACTAGTATTAAATGTATTGTTTTTACAGTTATGAGAAATATGAAAGTGTTTTTTAGAATATCAATGTTTACTTTTACTGATATTGAATTATGATTAAGTATATTTATTTATCCTCGCCTTTAAAGTCTTTATAATCATATATCTAGGTATGTGATACATATTTCGTTGTGTATCATCTCGAATTTTTATATATCAATTTCATTTTCCTTTTAATAAATGAAAAAAGATTTTTGCATAAAATTGGAGCAATAAATCATGTATGCGAATAATGATTCATATTTTCATATTTTCTCTTTCATATCTTCAGTAAACTCCATCCATTTTATGAATGAAAAATCCTATCAATATTTGAATTTAGTATAAAGAAAATTAAAAGTTTAATAATATTTTGATTAAATCTAGTTAATTTACCAAGTACATAGCGATCTATTATACCGTATACAATAGTTACAATCAATAAGAATAAAGAAACGAGATACGAGAGCACCGAAAATATGATTACGTTGAAAGTTATCTAAAGAGTGGTATTAGAATTTGTTTTTACGCAAAAATAGTAATTTTCACGTTTAAAGATGTATTTACTGTAATTGAGGTGCTGTATTTGTATAATTGAAGATTCCTGTATTTTCCTTGAATTTTGCGGTTATACGAACGTGAATAGAAAATAAAGCGTGCACAAGGATTTTTTCGTAAAAAATGGTTCTTTCCACAGACTTTTTTTGCTCACACTTACCACTGCTTTGGTACTAGCGGCTGGTTTAATTTTACCAGCATATTTTGTATGTATATCTCGAGTGCGCGTTTGTAGGAAAATTAACGAGAATATTGGAAGGTTTTTAAGTACTCTAGTTTGAAATGGTTTTCAAGCGCGCAGCTACTCAACCGTCATTTCGTAATACATATTATCAAAAAGCGAGTATCATTAACCATTTGAAAAATGGTTAAAAAGGAATCGCCAAGTGAAATTGTATATGTACTTTGATATTTTGTGCAATAGAAGGCTTTCAATCTCAATTCTATTCTTTATTATATCTATATTCCCCAATAAAAAAATATTTAGAAGATTATATTAGGTTAATAAAACAATAACATTCTTCACGTTAAAATTTCAGCCACGAAAAAAATGAATTACCAATGGCGTTAACATGAATAAAACTGGGGCGTACTATAGTTTACAAAATAAAGCAATTTCATTCATATAGGAGCTATTCCATATTGTTTAAAATATAATAAAAGTAGATAGAATAAAATTCATGCGAGATTGGTTAACACTAGAACCTACTAGACTTAACTATGATCTATAATATATTGCAAAAAATACAAAGAATATGTACTAAACTGTAAAGAACAAATATATAATCATAAAATAAATAGTATAATGAAAATAAATAGGCGTATAATCATATCTCTATTTCAGTAAAAGCAAACACTAATTTCGCCAAAAGCATATTAGGCTTACCAAAAGTTTTTATCTTTTACGGTTACCTTACAATTACATTAGTAACTGTAAAAACAAAAAATCTAAAATCCGTCATTTTGATGGATTTGGTAAGCCTAATGTTACTAATCATAATTATAATTTAATTATCGATTGATTTCTCAATCGCATATGTATATGATTATTGATGGATCATTTATAATGCTAAGCATCGACTACACGTTGTCCGATGATATTCGAATCGAAATAACTTTAATACCTTAATATCAGGTTCGTGAAACGGCTATTGGTTACGGCTGCCGATGGAAGTGGTCGTCGGAAGCAGAGAAGTCGAAGGTCGTTTGTATAGGTATCTCTCTGCCGGTAGTCGTGGCACCCTTCTTTTCTCCGCCACGAAAAGGCTCTTGAAATAAATTGAAAATGGCTGGTATCGCCCCGCTCTCGGATAAGTGATACCTACATCACCTACACGCACATCGGTCACCACAGAATTCCACGGGTGTTCTTTCACGTATTCAAAACGACCATTCAAAAGCGGATCCGAATCTTTACGAACGGATGATCAATTAAAACCATGTTAAAACGTTATATTAACCGCGTACTTTAGTCGGACCAAGAAAATTAAAAACTCAATACAAAAGGCGTACCGAACTCGATGTTAATCGAAATTATATCTTTAAGAATTATAGATTAACTTTCATTATATGATACGATTATCGTTATTGAGCAAGAGGTCGTAATATTCTATAGTTTTGCTGAAAGATTATAAAGATAAGCGGAATATCAATTCACAAGTAACTTTTGCAACCCAAGATTCAAAATGTGTTTACAAAACATATATAGTTCTGAATGTAACTATATCAATGGAGGTCGATTCTGAGTATTTTAACTTTCAAGCTTATTATATCATTTCTTTCTACATACCATTATTATAAATGAGCATCAACCGTATAATGAGTAGATATTTAAAACAAATTTAACAAAATTTCTCATATTGATTCAATCAACATAACCTATAATTGAAAATTGACTAGCTAGAATGTTTTCTTTTTGTATAACACGGTTCTTTTTGTACGTTAAACACGGTAAATCATGAATTTGAATATTACTGGTACTTCTATTACGACAGATGGTCTGTCTCATTATTCGGTGAAATCGAGCTCGTCGAAAATTTATGTACTCCCTCGCACTCTCCCACGACCGTAAAATCATTTCCAAAATTCACGATTTGCCCGACCGGGCTAATTTTCAGCATGCACGCGTGTACTAAGCGCATTCACGTAATCAAACACATGTGTATAGTACAGGTATACGATGACACACATACACACGGAGGAGTTCGGGTGTGCAAAACGTAACGAGACTAAACGCGAAACCTGAACTGGCGTACGGTCGCGTGCGCGCGCTCGCTCACGCAGTCAAACACGCACGAGAAAGAAGCATGTGCGGGGGCACACAAACGAGAAGGTGTATTGAATCGATGAGTATCATGCAGTTGACAGCTAGAGCTAATTGAATCTTGACTCTATCTATCTGTCGACTCGAGCTGAGACTCGACTACCGGCGCCGCTGCGAATTGCATTTCCGTTCGACAGAATCGTTCGCGTTCCAGAATTCTATCTTCCTCCTTAATCCCTCTTCGTTTTTGTAATATAGAATTATGCAGGAAATTCTCCGATTCAAGGAACTGTAAAAGACTATCCGTATTGTAATTACTTCTTGTGTTCACCATGTTTCCATTCGTGTTCATTGATATTTTTGAAACTGTAACATAGATGTAGTTAGTAAATATTTGAACTTATAGATGTTAATGTTTATTACGAATTTATTACTTAAAGAGAATTGATAATTTCATTTTCGTTGTATTTCGTTTGAATATGATAGAATTTCAATATTAACTTCGTGTTTTACCTAATGCAAGAACAGTTGTTTCGTTCAAAGACTCTTTATTCCAAGAAATACGAAGCGATTATTGTACAAGACTGAATACATATCTTTCGTGAAAGAGAAAGGAAAGTATGCAAAGGGCGTGAAACGACGGTCCTTTTAATATAAACTGTAATTGTTGGTACACATTTTCCTCTCTTCTTCGCTTTGTTAACATTTCCGTTTCTGCAAATTAACGAAAAGGTTGAAATATTTCGTTTGACTTTTTTTCTATTTATCGAAATACGATACAAAATGTTATAAAGAATCGTAAAGCACAATCGTGTACAGTGGTTCAGAGGGAATCTTCTTTATTGGGAACGGAAATTTCTTTTCACCGCAAATTCAATAGAAGATTTCCGTGCATCAGACCATTCAATTACGTGGCGGATCAATGGAGATACTCGATAAAATTTTAATTAGAAAAGAGCAAGATATACAGCGGCGAAGATGCAACAGAACGGTCGTAGATCAAAGGTGTATAAATATTTATTAAACGTAATTTCTGTAACATTATTTGTAACTTATATTTTATCAATTTGCTGCTTGATCTTAGTTTGAAAACACTTGTTTTTAATATTTTAAGACGATCATTATGCATAAAACTGTAACAAGGAATAGCAATTCTTTCATATTTTCTACAAAATTAACAAACTTTCTGACCAATAAAAAATGAGGTTGTGTTTAAAATGATTCATAAGATACAGCAAAATTAAACTCACATCTCAATATAATTATAAAAGCCGTTAAAAATAGCCAAATTTATCTATATACTAACCTGTAAATGAACGAAAACCATGAATATACTTGATTTACAATAAGAAACTTCCAGAAAAGGAATGGTGAGGTTAAGTAACCAACTGTAACCGTGATGACATAATATCGGTTTCATATAACGGAACGATGCGGTTCTCTCGTAAACAGCGAGGGGTTGAGGCTCGTAATACCGATAAAGGCACAGAACCTGGGAAAGGAGGATAGATAGGAAGGCGGCTCTGTTCCCCGTCTAGGATTCTATAATCCGTACGATCTTTATCGTTAAATTCTGTACTCGTGGACCGATGCCTCGATTGCGCAATCAAGATGGCATCGAGAAAGGCATCTCTCGCCTTCGACTCAAACTACCAACAAGTATTTCAATATCCGCTCCAATATATTCCCATCGACCCTATAAACGTGTGTGCAGTTATATTGGATTCCCTTCCTCCTTCCTTCGATTTGTTCTCCTTATCGCTCTCATTTCATCGCTTTTTCCGCTCTCGCTTCTTTCTGTGGTACGTGTGTGCGTGTGCGTGATCGCGGACCGATTGGTTTACGACATCACTACGAACACAAACGCGCGACGGTGGTGACGTTCGTGCATATCTTTCCCCGAGGAAACCGCATTTAAACGAGTTTGGTAACCCTGTAAAAGATTCTTGATCTTAATGGTCGAAGAATCGAGTTCAGGAGGATGATTGCTTGATAGAGAGCTATTAGCAATCTTCATTATGATCACTATTGGAACTATAGTTATCAGTGTTTTTACATAAATGTTATAAAAGGCTTATGTTTTTAAAGATTATATTTGGAACCATAGAGACGGCGAAGGAGGCTTTTTAGCCCTATTTTCTGGGTTTCGAGATACTTTTATGAATATGACACTTCTTTAATGATCTTTGATGTTATTAATAGAACACTGAAATAGCCATTAAAAGTTTCTAATTACACTGATATATGTACATATTATTTTTAAAATGATTATTAGATAATCTTTAAAACAATCATTAAGTGACTTTTAAATGACTTTTAAATAACAACTGCATGATCTTGGGAAAATCTTTATATGATATGAATTGGTTTGAAACAATTTTCAAATTATTTCTATTAATCGTGGATTATAGGCAGAGAAATCATAGTTTCAACCATTTCGATACGATACTAAAATAATCCTAAAATATATTTACAACATGTAGGTATATCTGTATCATCTGATTTAAACATATCGCATTTCAGCGAAACTGTATTCATTCAGAATAAGAGCGTCGATTTGGAACCACTAAAACATTCAGGATAAACCAGTGAGTCTAAATTTAAACGTTGAAGATTCTCATCTATCCTCTATTTTCCGCTCGCATATTTCCACGACGTGGCCAATGGCCATCAAATAGATGCCAGGCATAATGGTCGCGGATAATAATCTAGAAAATTCTTTCCTGATTAATTAGCCGTTTGAGGCTCCTAGATCACAAAGATATGCAGTAGGCCAATGGATATGAAATAATTTACCGTAGAACCGCGGCTGTTCTGTCCACAACCACCTGGGCACACATTAAAATCGGGCGTTCTCCCACCGATCACTACTCGTCCTTTTCATCATCGCTACTGCTATCTCCGTCGCTTCTTTCATTCGTTCTCTTTGTTGTCTCGTAATCTATATACGCGCACACAGACCGCCGCTTATTATACTAATATGTCCGTCGTGCGTTCATCGCGGTGCATCGCCATCAAAAGGGTTTTCTCGTTCGAGTCTAATTGTTCGGCCCGATCCCGGCCAAAGAAACCGAGTGATACGGTAGGGGCTGGTTTTTCACCTCGTTTCAACCGCTGGCCCGCGATCAAACGGACCCCATTCCTTATCCGTGAATCTTCCCGCACGGTTCGTCGACTTTTCGGTCACTGAATTCTTCCCGGATACCTAAGGGAACCTGGCGATATATGCATACCTCGTATAGATCCTTTAGCTAGACAGGAAATCCTTGGATCTTAGGGCGGGAATTAAAATTGTAAATATATACATAGAAGATGAATCTGTTTGTCTGACCAGTCGAAATCCTTTGTGAAATCCTTTTTAAGTTTTGAGATTTAGACCCTTTACATTTTTCAACTCCGTCATTTTTACAGAGGGTTACTGGAAAATAATTAGTTATAGGTTATTTTAGGATAATGAAAGTTATTTACCATAGTTAAGGATTTGGTAGAGTTATTATGTTACTGATAACTTAAGGAAATTAGGTTCTTTTTACATTTTTCAATCGGATAATTCCTAACTGGAAAATAATTACCTAGAGCTTAGTTGTTTCAATTAGGATTAAAGTTTAGAGAAATAGAACAAGTAAAGATAAGAAAGTTAATTATCAAGGTTAAGAATTCGGTGCAATTATGTGTTATGTTATGTGTCATTTAGTCCATCTTTAGACCAATAAATAAACCATTCTAAGGATAAGAAAGAATACCATAAAACGCCACACATTTCTAAGACCTCTACATAATTTTAAGAATAAAAGAAAAATAAAGACTTTCCCATTGGATTAGAACGTTGAGTTTGTATGGAAAGAAAAAAAAAGAAAGAAGAAGGTAACGGATAATCGGAAATGGAAGAAGTGCCCGAAGCGTGGCTTTGCACGATCCGTGGTTATCGAGCAGAATGGACGCGTTGTACTGGATCAACCGCACAATAAGTCCAATCGGTGAAAGGGTTTTGCAATCGTACCCACGTTTATACTGGGTATATCTGCAGGGGATACAGGTACGTTTTAGGCACGGTTCCTTTTATAAGTGCCATTATAAGTGCCATTTGAGCATGCCTACACCCGCTTTGTACGCGAATTTCAAACTAGTCATTGTCCTCTCGTTATTGTTTGAAAGGACACGAGATGACAACCGCTGTGGTTAAAAAGCACCCCCTCCATATTCCTTGAGGCAATTGCGTCCTTTACTTTTACGATATATTAACCGTTTGGTTTTTTAGAAACGTATCTATCAAATAAGATTCTAACTTACATTTCTAACTTAAGAATATCTATTAAGGAAGTTTTCAAATTTAGCAACCACGTCTACATCTCATATTTAGCTGAACATATGAAACCCTTAATGGTCCAACTGATGAAGAATAGAGTACAGAAAAGGTTTCCAACCTGGAAAGATACCAAACACTATACATATAAAAAAGGACAATCGTATCCTTTTCTAACTTTAAAGAGCAGATTTTCAAAGTAACTAGATAATGAAATCTCCTATATAACCTCCTAACCTCAAAAAGTATTTTAAGCAGCATCCGATCGAATCTCGAATCTTTAAATATCCTTCGAATCTCCCTCGTGAATCGTACTTTAACGGAAAATTGATTTAAGTAGTCTTCTTCCGAATCTTCTTTTCTAGATCGTAGAATCATTCAGCTAGCTTTTGTTCGTTTCGATTCTCCGTATCCTTTCTCTGTCAATCATCGGTCGCGGCTTCACAATGGCTGCGGCGACACATTGTGTAATTTGAAATGAATGCTGTGCAGGCCCTAACGGGAGTATAATTGTTTCACGACAGGTCCACGGAGGCCTAGTATTAACGTAAGAAAATGGGGACTGGTGGTTTTCCAATCGAACAATGGCCATGTGTACCACGTTGGATATCTCGTTACACCGTAATCGAGGAATAATCGATCGTAAAGTTGTAGCACAAGGCAAATTGCTGGGCGTGGTGAGAACGATCCAGGAAACTCGAGAGGGCAAAAGACAAGGGCGCGTAGCAGAACGAGGAAATCCGAGATTTTTCTTCCTTTCCTCTCTCGCAAGCGTCCCCCTCTTCTCCGCTGCTCCATGGTCCTCCTTTATTTTTCCTGGTCATGTAAAAAGCTTTTTATTCAGAGCCCGTGTTCACCCCTCGATCGAGCGGCGTGCGTGTGCTTCCACCGAAGCGAACCGAACCGGGGCGCAACAAAGATTCACTTCACCGACACGGGATCTTTGAACTGGGTTAATTAGGGGATCGAGAAATTTTGTTCGGTCATTCGAGGAACCTTGTTGCGACTTCATAAATGTAGAAACATCGATCAATGAGAAAGATTCTTCTAAAAAATTAATTATCGTATTATTATAGAAGACTGATGAGTTGTAATAAATTAATATTGATAATTTTAGATTATAGTATGAACTTACATGAGCGGTACTCAAAAGTCAAACTGACCAACTCCATTTTCTGATATTTCCTTATTAAGTTTGTATTTTCAAAAGAAATAAATGAGTCACGTTAAATTAATTATGTTGATAACTTTAGGTTATGTTACCTGCATCATAATAAAAATGAAAATATTTAGATCACTATAAACTTACATGAAAGCCAGTTAAATTTTAAATTAATCAATCTCATTTCTTTAAAGCTTCTTAACTATTCTAGTACTCTTAATTTCAATTAGTTAACCTCAACAAAGTCAATTACTTTGATTTTTGTATAGTTCGTGTATCTAGCGTCGAATGAAATAAAACACGTGACTTCTGATGGGTTTCAGAATACTAATACACGGGCGTCAGGAAAGATCCTTGATTTCCGTGGAAACGAATATCACGCACAACGATTAGGGAGAGAGGAAAAAAAGGGAAATACGAGTAACCAGTATCCTGGTCGATCACGGGATTCCGTCTCTCTCGTGCCTCTTTCCTTCTCGCAACAAGAGCGGTCCTCGATCATCCTCTACCTCTCGTCAATGCATCCGGGGACTTCCGCGATTTCTGAATAGAAATCTCCAATGGTGGCTGACAATGCAATACGTGGACAATTGCATAGTCTAATGGATCTGCCTCACATCATCGTAACTTATACGTACGTGTCGTTCGTGAAAACGATATCGACAAACGTCCATTCCGCGTGTCTTCCTACCGTTCGCAAAAACGAGATCGACATTCTCTCTATGGTGGTCGTGTCTTTCCGCTGTCATCATACTCTACTACGTCTCTCCCCTTCTTCTTCCTTCGCGCCACGGTTTCGCGCGCGCCGAAAAACGAAAAAAGATTTGGTTCGCGTCGGTAAAAACGAACATGTCGTGTCTGAGTACCCCCTCCCCTTAGCCTGCCGTGCAAATGAAAATTATTCCGCGGTTTAGGCTGTTTGCTAATCAATCAATAACGATGCGTTCCATCGCGTGCGAATAAATTAATTAGGTCGGTCCGTTCTCGCGTCTCAAATTCAACACGCGGTCGCGACTCCCATTCACAGGAAAATTTCGCTTTGAACTTTGATGGAAACCTTTTATCCCAATTTAAAGGTGTTCTAATAACGCGGAGGTTAGTAATAATTTAATTGACATCCGTTTAGATGACATTATTGAGTACTTGTAACGTAGACTGAATGTAGACTATATATATTCTTTTTTGCAACTGATAAGACGCATATATCTTAATATCTTTCTATATAGAATAAAGAGAATAAAAATAAGAATAAAAGAATAAAAAATAGAGGTTGGAATCTTTGACATGCCTTAATTTCCGGAGCAACATATATATCTTCCATCATTTTAAAGTTACATATGGTTTCACCCAGTTGTGAGTACTAAATATCGCTAAATGCTAAAAATCAATCTTAAAAGTGATCGATCAATGAGATTTTCTTGCAATCATATAAGGTTAGGTTTGATATTATTTAAAAATTAATCTTAAAATCCGTGACTTCCTATTAGTAACCTCGTTACAAAAGGATCGAACAGTTAACCGATCTGCCGAATGAAGATTTAGTGATCTCTGTAAGAGGTCTAAAGAAGAATCGGAATGAACTTGTTCATCGACCTCTCTTCTGTATGCGTGGGCGGTGACAGTACTCCGTTCCCTTTTCTTTCTTTCACCAACAAAAACCCGTAAGAGGGAAATAGAAATGGAGAGAGAGAGAGAGAAATCTTGGAATCTTTTGGTTCTTGGTTGGACGCGAAGGAGGTACGCAGAGATGGTCCAGGCAGTTACGGCATTATATACCTAACAGGAAGAGAGACAAAGCAAACAAAACACTGTCGGGGCGTCGCGTCGCTCCGCAAACAGCGCCCTCGCGAACGAGAGGAGTGAGACGAAGAACTAAAACTTGGAACAAAAGTCCTCACTTTTGTTCCTTGGAAAGTTTTTCGAATTATGGCCATGGCGGAGAGAAAGACGAAGGGAAAAGGAGGACGCAATCGAAAGGAGTCGTGCCTCTGTGATTTATATCTCGCCAAGGTTTCGGAATTATTAAACTTTCCAGGGTACCGGAAGAAAGGAGGTGAAGGAAACGATGGCCACGATGGAGAGGAGTTCCTAAGAGAGAGAGCTTGTACTGTAATTAAGCCGTTTTCTAATGAAGATTGATCGGTCAATTAGCACCGTTACCTCCCATCTTGTGTCTCTTCAATTATTTACAGCAGACTGTTCTACTTACTTACCACTATATCTATAGCTTTGTGTCTTTCATTATGTTAATGTTTTCAATAGCCATCATTCCTTTTCAAAAAAGATTCCATAATCGATAACGATCATCAGTAATCAAGAATCATTTATGATTGTTATTTCTGACCAAAACCATCTAAATTATAATATGAATTTTTGTACTCTAATTTTTTCAATTTGAGCCATAAAAGTTATGATTCTTGATATTTGTACAGAGAAAGAGTAGATAATAGTATATGTGTAAACAAGAAGTACTTGTATTGTTATTGGTTAATATTTCCAGAAAAACTTTCATTCGACTTCTTTGTAACAATTCTATGATTTTCAGATAAGTTAATTAAATTCTTGGCGAACCTTTCATTCCACTGGCGTTGAAGTTACAAAACACCAGCAAGGTGGAACATTTAACCACAGAGCGATACGATGGTCAGTATACTCGGGGGTGAGCTGTAAAACACTTCGATTATCCATTAACAAGCAATTAAACCGCTGGTAACGAGGTACAATTCAGGCTCGAGTTGAGTTATCCCTGGAAGAGATTAAAAGCTGCCACTTGTGAGTCTGAGCGAAGCCACCCTTTTGCGTTTCTGTCGTTCGACCTCTCTCTTTCGCTCCCTTCTCTATCTCGGTGTTCCCGTCTCTGTTTAGCTCCACCCCTCGACCGTCCTGGCCACAATAGAGAGTGGGAAGCCTCTTTCTATGGATCACACAATGGATATAGTATATCAAACAAATTCGACCCCGCGAAATTATTGGCCATGGTAATCCCACGTTACCGGCCGTGGACGATAGTTCTCCCATCAACGTCGCTGCGTAACCCACAGCTAGACAAGGGGCTGGGAAACCACAGTGAAAACTCATCCATGAAATACGGAGACGTAACATCGAGCCCTTTCACCATTAATTTCTTTTCGGCTCGGTCTTTTCATTACTATCTTTATATTTAAAGAGTATAGGAGAAGAATATGATAAATTACATTTTTTATTTTTTACAGAAAAGCTGTTTCAAAATTTAGTATCTCGTTGATCAATTCTGCAATCCAAAGTTACTCGTTCGTTTGATTCTGGAGTTATACACGAGTTACTCCATTCTCTTAAAATTTTCAAATTGCTTCTCATAATATTAAAGTAGTATTGCTTGTCTTGGTAATTATACCTTTGTTTTAAACAAAACTTTGTCAACTTATTAACTATTTTTACGACTTACATCTTTGAACTTAGCAGGCTGTTTTCATTTTCAATGATCTCATATTAAAATTATTCTGTTTAATCACGAGGTGATGTTAAAATAAGAAAGTCCTCAAAAGTATATACTTATTATGTTTTTCTCTTGAAATCTTCACTTATATACTTCACTAGACAAAAATATTGTTTCTTTTCTTTCATTGATCAAATGGAAGAGGAGAAATTTTAAAGTTAATCTTAATGAAAATGAGATATGAGGAAACAGATGAGAAAATTAATTCAAATGTAATTGACTAAAAAATAATGAGTTTTAGTTTAGATTTAAGTAAGAAGAGCAAGAATGGAAAAAAACGTCGAGGAAATATCGTCTGCGTTGATTTAATATATTCTGCAATTTGATCGGATCATAACGCATCGATTGAAGCGCATCCTGATTTATGGCAAAGTACATAACAAAGATTTCGATGGCAAATCCAGAGGCGACACGTCCTTCATTCTGACAGGATTGAAAGCCGTAAAAATCCTTGTCGGACGAAAGGGTACCGATCTAGGTACGCATGCGTTTGACAGAGTAGATATATTTCGATCATGGATTTTCGATAGGCCGCAAGGATTAGGGGCTACCCTCTGCTCTCGCGCGTTTGTTCGAAACAATGCTCGACTTAACTGATTGGCCGCTAGCTGTTTCCGCATGTTGTATTCTTCGTTCTATACCCGATGAATAACAGAGTAACAAGGTGAAGTGTGTTACACAACAGATTATCATAATAATCTCGACTAACGAGTATTGTTTGGTTAATTAAAAAGTTATAAGAAAGAAGATTCTCTATCCGTTCTTTGTCCCAAGTTATATTCCTCTCTTGCGAAACTGAGTTTCTTCATGTACATATACTTTTCTGGTTACTCAATCCATACACATACATACCTAAGCATATAAATCATGTATTAATATATAACTACTTGAATATGTACAGGGCAAGTCGTGAAAAATAGAATACCTAGATATTTCTATTAGTATTATAAATGGAAGGAAATATCTAACAAAATGTTGTACTAATCAAGATGGTAAGTATACAATGATTAATCATGTTAAGTTAAAATATTCTAAATGTCTCTAAATCTACATTGTAAGGAACATGAATTAGAAAGTTTGGCAATATATAATAAGTAAGAATATATATACAAAATATTCGATTTCACTCAACATTCTCTTTCCCTAAATGCACAGCTCATCTCCATTAGCGTAAAATTAGAATCAAATTCTAAAGACGACAGAGAGAAAAAGAAGAAGACAGCTTAGACAGTTAAGGTACAAATCAAGCAAGCAATGAACGAGAAGAAAGAGACAGAGAAAAGTTAGTGGGCGTAACTTGCGATAATTTGCATGGAAATTTTTATCGGCACGGCCGAAGAGGCAATATCCGGCAGACGCATTTAAGATCTGAGTCCGGATAATAATAGCCACAGAAATGGGATCGTAATGCCCGAAATGGGTGACACGAGTAGGTACCCAAGGTTGCCTATATACGCCTTATATTTTCCTACGTAGCTATCGCAGGCTAATGCGCGAAAATGCGGTGGTAAGTGGGGTGCACACACAAGCTACGGTTGGAAAACGAACCCACCCATATCGTGCTACGGCCACGCTGCGCAAGAAAAAAATGACACCGTCCTCCCTTGCTTAGCGTCGTTAAATTATATATAGTCTTTCTTTCGCCCTTGCTCGCTTGTTCTTTATCGTCGCCTTATGTTAATATTACTTCTATTCAACGCAGCAGCCGTTGCAGAAGTACCTGGTCCTCCTTCGCTTTTTCTGTCTCCTTAGTACTCTTATATGCTTTAAACTTCCATCCGTTTGTTCAGTTTCATTGCATCCTGTTAGTTCTTTTTCTTCTTATTTTAAAACAAATCTGACCATGGTTTTGACAAATGCCTGTAATTTTAAAACAACGAGGTAGAATCTATTAAAATGGCAATTGATTTAGTACCTTTTTTTTGCTTTACACCTTTTTTCTTCGCTTTTCACTGGCCGATTGCATTCTTTATGTAGTACAATACGTGTCTAGGTTTACGAAGTCACCCGAGCGTTTTTTATCTTTAGCTGATCGATACATACATTTGGGGGATCGATGGAAAAGGATCGACGATGGAACACTTAGGAAGGAGCATTATACGAAATCACATAGCGGTAGGATCAGTTGCTTGATGGACTGGAAGCTCGCGGTCCGCTTCGAAATACCGTCTTAAATCGAGCTAGGAAAAGGCTGCAAGTACGTACTCGAGCACGGCCAGTGAGCACGTACACGTCGTATTACTGTGACCGAGTATCCAGCTTTCGTGGTTGCATTCAGGGATCCTGCTGAGTTCTTGTTTTCTCCTTATAGCAATAAAGGAGTATTTAAGAGACTTTCGCGGATATGGGCAAGGAAGAAGGTAGGAAAGAAAAGAAAAAAATTGGACCGTGTAAGAGTAGAAGTATGTAGAAAAGACCTGAACAAGGAAATCGTTAGGAAGGAAAAGAGACAGGAAGAAACAGAAAGAAAAATCGTGCATGTATATACGCATGCACGCTTGTATGTATATAGGTATACTTGTCAGTATATGCGTGTATGTGTATGTGCCCCGTGGCGTGCACCCTGCCGACAGGCCTCGTCGTTTTCGACGAGGCCATCGAAAACAATCGGCACAATGGATCCTCAAGCGTTCTTATTTATTATACTTACATGGCACTGTACACTATACATAACGCGAGTGAATGGAAGAGACCGGAGTTAGACGAGATGTGGAACGCGCGTGTGCATTTTGCTTGGGGACCCCCATGAGTAAAGCGTGCGTGAAAGAACGCACGCGATTTTTGAATCGTGAAGCACCGGTATAAGGGAACAGCTCGGGGAGGGGTGTCCACAAAGAAAAGGTTAAAGAGTTGTTTTGTGGACGGTCAATTGACAGCGTTTTGCGGATGTTAATGGCCGTCCGTCTTTTAATGGCGCGCCTTCCTTCATCGTCCTTCACGCGCCGTCCAGAGGAACTTCCTAATCGTTGCAATTCAAATGTCATTATCCTTCTCATATGTCGTGGTGTTAAGTAGTCGAATTGTAATATTAAATTAGCACATATGTAACTCTGATTATGTTCCAAAAACACTAAAAATAAGCAGAATGGAATTTAATAAATTGTACATTCTATTAATTAAGTAATGCGATATAATCCTAACGAACAACGGTATAGTAATCAGTTAATACATTTAGACGTAGGTTGATAAGGAATGTATTAAAGCTTACAATTGCAAAGGTTGTCCTTCCATAATGCAGCATTCTTTGTTTATATATATATTTTCTAAATGTTGTCGATATTCAGAAATCGGTTGATGATTTCATCAGTTTAATAGATATAATGTTTCCGTTTATCAGAAGTTACCGAGTTAGTTGTTTCGTTATTTTTTCATTTGTCCAGTGGATGTTGAAGTGGTATTATGGAATGGGTAGAGGATAAAGGAGTTAATCCTGAGTTTACGTATATCATGTTGAAAACCACTGGTTGTGTATAGCGATGCGTACACGCGTACTCCTAATACCTCTTATGCGGGTCTCATTGTGCAACGATCTCTTGTTGCCTGTAGAATCGTTACGAACAAAGATCGTCTACTCTAGAGGATATATCGTTATCCTTCTACTGTACTAGACAATGATGGATGGATAGATAATAAGAAAAAACTCAATATATCGCGAGAATGTCTGGAACGCGGTTGCATACTATCTTACGAAAGATATAAGTTTGACAACCACCAACTCACCATGATTATAATCAATTATGTATAATTATGTATATAAATTTATAGTATATATAAGGTAATCCACTATATAAGCAAACCTGAAACAAAAATAAACAAAAACAAATATAAATAAGCGAATCAAAACATTAGATGAACTGCAAATGTAGATAACAACAGTTGATTTCGAAATTGACATTGAGGCAGTATTTTTTACAAGTAATATATTTATTGAATTCAAATTTTCTTTTTCCTTTTATTGCATATACTCTCTTAACGATAACAATTTTCAATCTCTTTCTAACTCTTCAACATTTAGTTATAAAATCAACTACGAACCTGAAAAATTTCTCCTTCGAAGATAACCAGCATGTATCACGCAGCAATAATCGTTCGATCCCTGCTGCTCCACCAAGTCAAAAATTTGTCAATCAACAGGCGAATGAACTTTGAAAACATGCAACAATGGCAACGGCGAAGCTCGGCCCTCGAGGATCGTCATGGACCGTCGAAAATTCGGTGCCCACTCGAACAGCACTTCGGCCTTCGTGTGTGTGTTTCATAGCAGCAATAAAACGTCATTTTTCGCGGGTCCGTTTCGGAAAAAGAATCGGGCGAAAATATGGGAAAGTCTCGCTGGTGGTGTGGATTGTCGTTCCGAAATGAACGGTACAAAATGATTCTGCGTTGCGCGCCGGTGCTCCACGAGTGGTTGCACGATCACGCGCTAGCCTGTTGTAATGGATGAGTCCCGATGCCGGGATGTATATTGCCAAAGTACTTATGGCAGCACGTTTATGGCATACAGGCTGTACAAGCCTGGCAGCGGCCGACATGAAATCCAGTCGAGCACCCTCCATCCACGTCACGTCCGCCACTGATTAACATTAACTTCATGGAAAAAATTGTACCAAATGCCGAGCAACGTCACAATTTTCGACTTGGCCGCGATGCCTATCTGCCGCTTTTTCGCCGTTTCTCACATTCCTGTTCGCCTATATGGCATTTGCGAATGTTAGGTTATGTTAGGTTTAGGTTAACATTTACATGATCATCGACGTTATCAATTTTCTTGTATTCATTCGCGTTTTTTAGATTTCTCTTGAACTAAGGTATCCTTAATAAATTTCACGGTTTATTGGCAATTTTATTTTAGATCTTTCATTCTGTTGTTTCGTATTTTGGTTACAAAAAGAACGCAATGCGATGCCTATCTGTCACTTTTTCGCCTTTTCTCACATTCCTGTTCACCTATATGACATTTGCGAATGTTAGGTTATGTTAGGTTTAGGTTAACATTTACATGATCATCGACGTTATCAATTTTCTTGTATTCATACGCGTTTTTAGATTTCTCTTGAACTAAGGTATCCTTAATAAATTTCACGGTTTATTGGCAATTTTATTTTAGATCTTTCATTCTGTTGTTTGATATCTTGGCTACAGAAAGAAACAAAATCATGCAATGTTTTCTAGACCTTCTTATATATATATAACTAACTTATACTACTAATAATATTAATGAAGTGATAAGTTTACCTTAAGTAGAATAATCAGATCAGTTTTACAGTTTGTGAAAATGATTTATAAAGTTTATCTTATTTTATTACTTAACTTGATCCTCCTGTGCAAGAAGAATTACTATTAGTACTAGTAATTTTTAAAGCTTTACATGTGCATAGCAATGTTTATTTTGTTTACCTTTAAAAAAGTAATGTTATAATTCTGAATAATAATCAACGAATGAATGAAATAGTCAACATATTGCATGTACTTAAGTAGTGAAAATATATTGTATCTATTCCTAGATCTATGCTGGTAACAAATTGGAACTGGTTGTGAGATCGCATCTCAATTTGTACTTTAGAATTTCAAATAAGGTTTAGAGACACTGTTGCGTGTCAAGCCATGCGTTTGGTCGTCAAATTAAAAGGAAACCGGGAGCGAGTCCCGTTCAGTGAATCCTCGTCCCCAAGATATCGAAGGTCCCCACAAAAGCACGCAGGGGTGCAGTTAATTCTAAAGCGATTAGGCGCACGCGACGGGGCAAAGGTGTCGACCTGCAATTGACAACGGGCTGAAGGGTCACGAAAGAGATCGCGAGGAGGGGAGACGAAAAATTAAATTAGTCGCACGTTCGAAAGTAATCCCGGATTAATATACGTTGCCCCCGCGCCAGAATGCTTTTCAATGCCATACAATTGGGCCCGAATATTTTCAAGTAGATTCCAAAATACTTAAGACACTTGCATTTACACTCATCTGGTATTGAAATGTTTCTCAAAATTGCAATCAGTCTGGAAAAATTAGAAAAACTTAAAATTTTGTTCATGACTGGATTATTAATATCCTAAGACTTAATATCTTTAGCTCTTCAATCTTTGGTTTTCCGTTTAAATGTATTTTAATCATCAACTAATTGTTTTATTATACACTGTAATAACTAGATTACGGATTTTTATGCAAATTCATATTTTTGAAAATATAATTAAGAAAGTAGAGTCTCGACAGAAAATTGTATCACTTACCAAATGTTATAGAGATTTCTTCAGAATTACATGCATTCTGTGCAATTTTGCACTTTGAAATTTCCTACAAATGCATAGAAATTCACACTTACTAAACTGTGCTTGATCTGTCCGTATTAATATGAAATTCATTTAAAAGGTCATTGTAGCATTCATAACATCCTAACCTCAAAAATTATCATCATCAAACAATCATAACCTAAAAAAGAAAAAAAAGAAACAAAAACAAAACAAAGAAACAAAAAGATCATCATACCGAGGATTCATGAAAGCATCATAATCCCTCTGCATTAAAATACTAGGTCGAAGGCACTCCAATACCTGGAAACGTTCTGTCCCGGAAATTATTCAAGCCGCAGCTCGATTATAGAAGACAATTTTAATATCGTCGAATAATGGTCGATCTTCGATGAGAGAAATTGAGGTAAGGGGAAAGAGGAAGGGAGATCGGTGGCCTGAAAACCCGCGTTGCGTTAAGGTCACCGCGATAAGGGGGTGATAGAATCGTGATCCTCGCGATCTGGCTACGTGGTGGGCATGTGGAAACGGTATTCAATATCCGTTGCCCCTGGAAGAAAGCTGGATCGCGAAGTAGGGAGAGGATAGAAGGAGTAGGTATGCTCATTGTCACCGCGAAACTATTCCAGACGAATTCGAGATCACGTGGCCTGTAAAAAGGACAATGGATCAGGAGTACGTGTCTCGGGATCGACATGATATTGGAACGAGGTTGCATCGCCACTATAAAACAGAGAATTATATCTATAGTTCTTTTTCTAATACTTATATGAAGTATAGAAGGTATAACAGAAATAGGCGCAGAAAATGTAGAAGCGTCATTTAGAATGACCAAGAGAGGTTATCTTAGCATAAGTTTGGAAATGTACAGATGCATCTGAGTATTTGCATTTTCTTAATTTTTTAAAATTAAAATTCACTAAGATTGAGCTTTTATTATACACGAATAAAATTTCAAATTATTTTAATTATAAGTAAGTACAAGTAAATGTTGCCTGTATTATGAAACACTCTGTATGTTGCATAGTAATATTCAGTGTATACTTTTCTTAATTACCAAGTCAGGCTCCATGTATTTAGACTTTGAAATAGAAAGTAGACATAGTAATGAATAATGCTTTGAAAGACAACTTCCAGAAAGATCTCTGTATTTACATAGAACTAACAGAAGGTTCATCATCCAACAATCTGAATAAACGTTTACCACACAACTAATAGCGCACTCCAATGACACAAAGCCCTCAATTTAAGCGAAAATGAAAGAGAGAGAGAGAGAAGAACACAATCATCAATTCTACGAAATTGAATGAACAACTTTTTACCCAAGATTTTCAATTTAGCAAGTAGAAAAAAGCAAACATAAAAAATAAATTAATTATAAATTCCCCCCAAAAGAAAGATTTTATAATTCGCTGAAAGATTCGTCTTATTGATCTTATAGAATGGTCGCTCACCTCATATAACGCGTTAAATCGGATTCTTATGTAATGTTTGACTCGTGACACGGCTTTTACGCAGGTACAACGAGACCATGAGCTACGTTTTACCTGCCACGGTTTCGATCTCGTGTCCTCCTGTTTGCCCATCCATTATGGCTACAATAACAAGGATCGTCCGCTCCATCGGCTTCGCTTCCAACCTCCCCCGTCTCTTTTTCCTCGTCTTCGTCCATCCAATCGTCCACGTTTTCTCTTTTTCCTTCGGTAACAGTCGAACAGGCAAATCGGTTCTACACCGTGTTGACCCTATTCTCCTTTTGAACATCGTTCGACGAACCACGACTCTCGTCCTCGTTCCTCGAAGATCTCGACGAGTACACGCAGTCGACGAATGCAACGTCTTCTGCGTGAAAGAAGTACCTGTAACGTTCTCTTCGCTTTATTGTTGCACACTTCAACATTATGCGATGCTAAGATCGCGGGGTACACGGTATAATATTCTTTTTCGTTGAATGCACTGTGGTCAGGATCTTCTCTTGAATTTTTGTATGTCAAGAGTATACGTTGTCTTCCTTTTATTAAGATTTGTCGAGAATCGAAGAAGAGCTTAGAGAAAATCTCGCGAGAAATTGTTTCTCCACCTTCTCTTTCGTTGGAATTTGAATCAATCCTTTTCTTGTGTTTAATTTAATTTTATTTTGGTGTATATTTTTTAAATAAAATATCTGAAGCAAAATGTTGATTTACCAATTTCCTAGAATAGTGTATCTCTTATTAAGATTTGTGAAAAATAGGATAAGAATTTTATAAGGATCTTAAAAAATATGTTTTCTCTACTTCCCTTTTATTTTGTAAACTTTGGTTTACACGCTTATCAATCTAATCTTCTCTTTTATTAATTAACAACCACTGATTTATAATTCTCTATTGGAATGAAGAATTGTAATTAATTACCATTTTATTCATATTCTATTGAAATTATGAAAAGAAATTTTTTAACAAAGTTAATTTTGAAAACGGAAACAAAAAAAAGGCGAAAAGGTCAAAAATGCAAAAGAAGAGATGGAAGAAGAGAAAGAAAATACATAATTGAAAGGAAATAAGACTCCGCCTCCAGATAGATAGGCGGCTGTTATATTTCACTTACAATACAAAACGTAATTCAATGGCGAACAGAAAGCGGCGGATTCCATTGGAAGGGGATGCCGGCAGTGGAAACGGCGTCGACGCGTGGAGGCGAGGGCGACGACGATCATTGAAATGGAAATGCCATTGACGCAAAGTGAAAGTAATTAATGGAATATGCCCGAGTGATAGAATGAATTTGATGGTGGCGCGGCCTTGTCGGCCGAAACACCGCGGCCCGGAACAGTGAAATACGCGCACGTATAACCGATGAAAGGGTGGCTTCGAGGACGGAGGTGGAGGAAAGTAATAGCGGAGGGTGGAAGGCGAGTTTCTGTCGATTCGATTCTTTATCTTGCAAACTTTCAATTACTCTGATGATGTATATTGTTAGTCTATTAATTGGGTCGTTTTTTAACTGTATAATATTACCTGACATACGGTTAGAAGTTATGCATATATGTCAGGATCTATGTATACTTCTCAAATCTTATTTTCTTTACTTGTCAGTATAATATTCTACTTTATACCATATCAAGAAGTTTACTTATTATAGTTTTTGCTTCTTAACTTTGAAATCAAAATGAGAAATTGTAATCAATTACAATTGTTGTTCTTATCAGCAAACAAAATTCAACTTATATAGGATTATGCCAACCTGTATAATTGAGCTATATGTAGTTGTTTGCTATTGGCAAATCAATAATTTTATACTAGATATACCAGCATAATACAATACAAGTGTCTCTCTTTCCAAATCTTTCTGCAATATTTATCTAGTATTCTTGCTCATCAATCAAAATCTTTAAGATCTTCTAAGTTATTAGCAGCCTATTTTACATAAAGTTTAAAAAGCCCAAGAAGTAAAGTTGATATTGGAAGATAAATTTTATAATTCGTACCCTTCTGTTAGTGACAGAAACCTGCAGGAACCAGCTTTGGTCTTACTCCTTTCGGCTCGGCTTTCAGTTCTAGCGAAGTGGAGAAATGGCCGGGTGCGAAAGTGTTAATCAGAAACTGCTTTAGACACGAAGTTAAGTACGCTTTAAAAACCGCTCTAAATAAGAAAAAAGACGTCATCAAAGTACCCTGGAAAGAAAATAAATAACCATAAGGTCGGATAAAAAATCGAAGCTAAATCTTTCTTAAAAAGGAGAATAAATAAAGGAAATAAAAATAAAAATAAAAGAAACAAAGCGTTGTACGTTCGTTTAGACAACAAAGATTCTCCCAAAAAAAGCAGAAGAATCAGAAGGTGGTAGAAACGTGGAACGGTAACAGACGAGAAAGGAGAGGTCGTGAACGGAGACAGAGAATTTTAATAGATTTAATTAATATTTCATTTGCATGCTATTCCTCACCCTACCGGCGAGTTTCGTTCCATTCTCTCTGCAACTATGTGCGATGGTACTATGTGCGCTGTTCGAACCAACACGTAGACGAAAAAGGTACAGAGCCATCCTAGCCGGAGGATGCGGCAACGTAATCCGTGAGGGAGTAATAGAAATTTCGTTGCACACACATTTTCAATGGGAGATGCAGTCTTCGTACAGAGAGTAAAATAGAGACAGGGATATACAGGGTGTCCCATAACTTGTGACATAATCGGAAATAGAACGATTTTATATAAAAAAATGAACTAAGAATTAAATTTCTTTGTTTTTATCATACTTTCATTCACTGTTACTAAAATACAACTATCTCTGGAGTTATCTACCTTTATGAAACCATTCTCCTTTTCTTTCTTTATTTTAAATAATAATATTTGCTCTAACACAATGTCCATTCTTGTGTTTGCTTCTCTAACAAAAAGTTATTTTGTGGAAATGTAACAAAAATTAAAGACAATTATGTTAGTGGCAATTGTTAGTTAAAATTGAATCAATGCAACATATGCATCAAAAGTATCTGTTATTCTTATTTGTAAGAATTTATTAGCATTTATATCTTCTAACATATGCCTTGTATTTTAAAATTGTGTTATTAATATTATAAATTCAACTGCGTAAAAGAATCAGGATCTTGATTATAAATCTGATCTTAAAAAAGAGAAATTGATAATGTATTATGTATATGTGCTATGTACGTTTACATAGATTTATTTTTAGAATTTAGATGAATTTTATTCTATTCGTGACAGCAAAAGTAATTATTCTTTATTTGCTATATAACCAAGGATCCGTGAACCGTTTAAGAGTCTCACACCACCAGTTACAGAACACCCTGTATACGGAGAAGTCAGAGGGGGGCGACGCAGTCCTCTCGCTGTATTTCAATTTAGCACGTCCATTGTTAGATACTAATATTATTCAGTTGGGAATTGTTTCGTGACACCCCTCAGGAGTACGATTTGCACCAAACGCTGGTGTCCGTGGCCTCCGGTGTCTGCTCTATTACTCTGTTTCTATCCCTCTCTCTCTCTTCCCTCTTTTCGTTGTTTCTCTCCTTCTTTCCCTTTCCATCATCCACTGCCCTTCTCTTCTCTACTCTTTCAACCCTCTACATCCCATTCTGTGTCCCGTTTCATCCCGAGTTCTCGTCGACCGACCACCCCGCTTCATAACCCGAGGAAGATAATAAAGTATTGCCCAATGAAATACCTCGATATATACCGGTAGAAATAGAGACGAAGCGGTTCACAAAGAAGCGGCCACGTTTCCCGACGATATTCTCGCGAGAATTTCTGGAACGTAGTGGCGCGCTCCATTTTGTAGCTCTGATTTCCGAATGGTTTCACTGTAAAATTTATTCATTACGTTATATAGATCTTTTTTTTTTTCTGTTTGATAATGTGTTTTGATTTTTTACTAATTTATATTCTTTAAGTAAATAATAAGTTAGGGTTGGTGGTTGAAACATATGAGAAATTTTTGTGACTACCATGAAGAAAAAGGAGTGGGGTTTGTTAAGTAGTATTTGATGAAGTTATTGAACAGTGTATTGATATCTTTAATGAATTTTTGTTTCACTCCAGAACTTCTATTTTACATAACTACTTTAAATAACAGTAATGTGTACTGATATCTTACTGTAATTTAGTGCTTAATCTTTTATTTTCTGTATCATGTATTAGATACTAAAGGATTGTTATTACTTATAAGCAATTCGATCCCTTTTGGAATTTGGCTAATGTTACTGAGAGCATTGTTAGAAAACATTGATCTACACCCTCAAAAGCATATCCTCAAATTACTCCGTACTTTGAATTAATTGAGATACTGCAGCAGAAACATTCCATTGCATACTTACTAGAATATTATACTTGTACACCATTTGCAAACCCCAACATTTTCAATATTTACACATACCAATAATTATTTTACATAATATTATATTTCTCATGCATCAATCAATACTTTGAATGCTATAATTTCATCAACTCTTTCTTCCTCTCATTCTTAAAATACGATCTGAAAATAGAATCTGTAAGAAAAATAAGTAAAAAAAGGGAAAGAAAAAAAAAGGAAAAGGAAACAAATACAGCGTCTATTTACCCGACGTTCGGCAACACTATACACTCTTCCCTGATCCGTGACGAGGATTCGAAGGATCCAATTCAAGATTGGCTTCCAAAACGCGCACTTGAGCCAGCCACGAGCAAATATACGTGGCTGCACACACGTGTACACGGTCGATACAGGTAGAGGGTGAAGCTCGGCGTTCCCAGCCGGAGAGGTGAACACAGCAGTGGGTGTAGGAAGAGAGGGGCAGTGAAGTCAGAGCAAATATTGATGGAAGTCGAAAAAATTTTAAAAGCCATCCCAGCGGGGCCGTCCGCTTGTGTTTCGCCGCTTTTCCGCGGGATCGTGCTTTTTAAGTATTCGACAAATATCGATGTTTCCATTGATTTTCAATTTTGAGCGCGATCCCGTTCTCTGCTCCACCCCCGATTTTTTGGCCTCTCTCTCTATCTCTCTCTCTCTCCTACACACACACACATACATCTTTCTATGTTTTGTATTGAAATTTTTATCGAACGAAATTTCACGAGCGTCACCTTTCTTCACCGTTTAGAAAAACGCAGCAGGAAAATGAAAACGATTATTCGTTTCTCGATTTTTAACGGCATATTTTTTATATTCTATTTTTACTTTCAATCTCTTTTTTTTCTTTCCTTTCCTTCGTTTTTTTCTTTTTTTTTTTCTGGTTGTTTGTTTAATTGTGTTGTTACGCTGAGGTTCGATTTACAGTGTTGGTGCCTATAGTTGGATATCCTAGTGCTTGTATTGGTGTATGTGGATAGTAGTGATTTTGTAGTTTGTTGAAATCTGAAAAAACGGAACGCGAAGAATGTAGTGTTTTGGCGATTGTTTAGAGGAAACGTGGTACTATTAAACAATACTGTTTTTAATGTGCATGATATTTTCATATGAGTTGTACCTTTAAAGGACCTGATATATTTCTACGTATTATATTACTATTCTATTCTAATTATTACTCTATTTCAAATAAAAACTACATCCCTTCATCACCAGTATCGAATCATTTCCTGTATTCAGTCTTCACTATATCTTCCCTGTCACTGCGACACGATTGCCATCAAAACTTCCTCTTTCAAAAGAATCTTTTTCCAAATCTTCACGCAAGCCTAGTTTTTCTTCGATTCCCATGACAATATTTAAAATTGCAAACCCTATTGGAAACTAAATGAATGATAAATTTTAGTGTATTATGTCTTCTTCACAAAAGCATCAGAAAGAATAAGTTTTTACTATTAACAATTCATAAAAGAAATTTTCCCTCTTGATAAGATTACAATACAAATATAAATGCTAACAAATGTAACCCCTAGAACTAATAATCAAAGAATATCATGTTATAAAATTCCACCCCAGTATATTCTATTTTTATTTTAGAGATCAACAGTATTCGCTATATCTTTTATCACTGCTAAATATTAAAGCTGTTGGATTGAAAGTAGACAAATTATTGCTTTGTAGTGATTTATAACAATATCTCTTTAACTTTTTATCATTTTTAAATATTAGACAATAAGTGTAAAAATTATTATTTTACTAGATTATAACTAACACTACAATGGTATTATTACAGCACCTGTAAAGGACCTTTAAAGGACCTGATATATTTCTACGTATTATATTACTATTCTATTCTAATTATTATTCTATTTCAAATAAAAACTACATCCCTTCATCACCAGTATCGAATCATTTTCTGTATTCAGTCTTCACTATATCTTCCCTGTCACTGCGACACGATTGCCATCAAAACTTCCCCTTTCAAAAGAATCTTTTTCCAAATCTTCATGCAAGCCTAGTTTTTCTTCGATTCCCATGACAAGATTTAAAATTGCAAACCCTATTGGAAACTAAATGAATGATAAATTTTAGTGTATTATGTCTTCTTCACAAAAGCATCAGAAAGAATAAGTTTTTACTATTAACAATTCATAAAAGAAATTTTCCCTCTTGATAAGATTACAATACAAATATAAATGCTAACAAATGTAACCCCTAGAACTAATAATCAAAGAATATCATGTTATAAAATTCCACCCCAGTATATTCTATTTTTATTTTAGAGATCAACAGTATTCGCTATATCTTTTATCACTGCTAAATATTAAAGCTACTGGATTGAAAGTAGACAAATTATTGCTTTGCAATGGTTTATAACAATATCTCTTTAACTTTTTATCATTTTTAAATATTAGACAATAAGTGTAAAAATTATTATTTTACTAGATTATAACTAACACTACAATGGTATTATTACAGCACAACAGAAATTTCACCCACGACAGTCTCTACGGTTAAATACAGAACATAAGTAAAAGCGAAATAGAGCTAGAACTATATATATATATATATACAGAAGCTGGCTAATACACAGCGATGGGGGGTTGTTGCACTTTGACTGCGGATTAAACTCCCGGATTGTAGGCCCTGTGGCTCGGCCACGGAACGACGGAAAGGGGACCATTATATTCCATTATGAATGGTAACCAGTAGCCAAAGGAGGAAACTCCGCGGGGTGTCGATATATTGCCACCCCTTAGAGCCAGCCAGCCAGCCATCGCTCGTAAATAATAAGCGGGCCGCGGCGGTATTATAATGCAACCGCGTGCACCGCCGCCAGCACCGGTACAAATTGCCGGGTATAGAACAGTAGGCGCGTGTTCAGCCATCGACCTACCGGATATATGCCTTGTATAGGGCAATCGATTATCGGTATTTCATCGATATCGTGTACCAGCAGGCAGCCAGGCTGGTGCACGCGCGTAATCCGCCACCACTCGTAATTATTCCCTAGAGTATCGCCGGCCGCGAAAATGATTTTATTTAGCAAAGTCGTTGCTGCTCCAACGGCAAACCAACAAGCGGGTGTGGAACGGACGGCCGCCTCACTGCTTGGAAAACCATTTTCAGTTGTGTTCAGTTTCGTCGCATTCCTCGTCGAGGGTTTGCGTTGTTCGCACCTGGAGAACGCGTATCAATTACTGTTTTTATAGTATATCGGAGGGTTGGTGAAATTAGTCGAGATATTATTACGTTTCTCACATTTTGCAAATGCATGATGGGATAAAAAAGATATGATCATACCATATCAGGTTGTGGTTTCCTTCTGCTAACAAATATTTTAAGTTTGAGGAAAATATGAAAGGCACGATAATATAGATGATAGCTGTTTCAATTTTGTACTAAAGATCTTCTTAATATGTTAAATATCTTTTTGTTCATGGATAACAATCTAAAATACATAATATATTTATTATATAAATTGTATAAAGTTTTGTATAAATTAATATAAAGGAATCATATTTGTAAATAAATTGAAATCAATTTTGTTGTACAATAACGTAATATCTTACGCGACGAAAATAACCATACAAAAGATTCAGGGAGTAGAATATGAAATTTTTACATCTCTTTTCTATTCACTCAATTCTATATCTGTAGATTTTTATTTTAGTACTTGGACATGTGTGGCATTCGAAGAATTTTTCAATTCTAGAACTGGTGGCTTTAATAGATTGAGATAGTGAGATTAGGTAATGTTGGGAAATATTTAAAAACTCGTAGTCGCTATACTTACACAGTGAATGCTTTCCAATAGTTTTCTTGCAAAATTATTCAGTATTAGATTTCAATTTAATCAAGGTAGTTATATTGTTAATAAAGTTATATTTTCGAACGAGTTTCCTAAAGTCTTTTCGTATCTACTTCCATTGTTAGACTATTTATATAGTTCTCTATAACATAGTATAAAATTACATGGTCAATACACAAAAACTATAGAACCTCAAGGAGCGAGATATAATAACAATTTCTGAAAACCTCAGAAAATTGACATTTCATACTAATGTATGATACTTTGAAATAAGTTCTACATATATTTCACAAAATCACTCTTGTTCAAATTAAGGATTGAAAGACATTCTCTCTTCACTTTTCAATATGGACGAATGACGGACTGAATCGATCATTCAGCAGGGATCTGGTCGCAAATCGAGTGGTAAAATCGATTAGTCGCGTCGCCGAGAATCTATTCGCAGGAAATCGACTGCTCGGAGATCCAAATGGTGCATCGAGCATGAAACCGATCCAATTTCAAAGATTCCTTGGTCCACATCGTCCTCTATAGCCCTGTCTATCTTTCTGCACCTGCGAACTGTATCCGACATCCGATACCTTTTCTCCTAGCGTTCCCTTCGTTTAAGAATTTCAAGTCGAGTGGAAGATTGTCCCTTCATCACGATACAAACTCGTGTTCCTTTCAACCTTTATTCGATCGAATCCTCGTTTTGTCTACAATCGAGAATTTCTCGGCTGTTGGTGGACAACCATTTGTTGGTTATGAGAATGGTAACCATTTTTTGAGAAATTATTGACCACGAATTAATCTTCGGGTGTTTTTAAATTGGGGGAAATTTGTACATGTATCGTGAGTTTGGTATATAGAGATTGTATATTGAACAATTTTGTTAAATTCCAAAGTAAAAAGTATATGAATTTTATTCTTCCACTCCTTCTTTAATTTAATTTAGCATTTAATTTGAACATTGTCAATCACGTTATATTATCACATTATGGAAATGCATATGAAGTTGTCCAAGCTTATGATAGAATAGAATTATCTAAGTATTTATGTGAACTTACCTTTTATGTTTTTAAATGGTCAAATATCCATAAGCGGTGATACATTGTCAGAAATGAACAATTGTGATACTTTTTCAATCATCTCTGTAGTAATAACAGCACAAATTTAATTGATTTGGAGAATACTAAAAGACGTTTACCGATAGCAATTTAACACTCCAACGTACTGAAACGCCATAGTCAATGAGACAACTAGAGTCTGTTTCTCTCTAAAAACAAATTTTCAGGGTTGATCCTTTCTTTCTTTTTATCTTTCAAGTATTCCTAATTTAATCGACGATTTTTGATTTTTTGATAAAACAAAAAAACTTATTGTTAGCATTAAATAATAGCGTCTTATTCATTCAACTGAACTATGTTTTCTTTTTAGTTAGATCGGCTAAAGAATCATAGTTATGGTGGGGATGGATTCCCCTATGGATGGATACCTATATGTATATAGTGCATCGAACGATGAAGTCCCGTATGAAGAGAGAAATTAGAAAAACGAAAAATCACTGGAAATATCGGGCCCAGGGGAAAGTGAATTCCTCGCGTTCCTCGATGCTTTCTTTCTGTTTTTTCGCTTCGTACCACCGATCCGTGGTAATCGTTCGTTATTCACTAGTTCTTTTTCGAATTCCGCGAAAACAGCGTTGCAAGGCAGTCCACCATGAAACTACAAACCTTATTATTTTATATTTTTAGCAAGAATTTACTTTGTTTATGGGAGAAATAACAAATAATTAGTAATAATTCTACGCTATGGTTTGAAGCACAGAAACTAATATTTATAGAAGTTATTAAATTTCTATCAATAAATATATGTATGTATATACATATTTGGTTGTTCATAGTATAGTGGTAAGTAAACAATATTAGATTCAAAAATGTTTATAAAAGCATAGAGATTAAAGTATAATATTTACCTTTTCTGGTATATTTTAAACAAAAATTCTTTTTAAGCTCAAAGCTTTTAAAAAAGAAAGAAAGAGAAGAAAAATTGAATTGTGAACAAAGGGTAAGATTCATTATCGAACACTATGTATGGAGTATCAATATCTTATTTATTATTCTCATAAACCGTCTATACATTTTCTCGGATAACATATGGTAACTACAAAGAACGACGCTTTTGGTCGCCGGCGAATCTAAACATCTTAGAGCCGTGATACTTACAGGCAAACACTTATGCATAATCGGTCGTGTTATACGTACATGTTCCTGTATCCAGAAACACGTAATTTATTTTCCGTTTTATGTTCTTTTTTCCTCAACATCATTTTTTTTTAATTTTCTTATTTTTGTTTTTGCTCTTTTTGTTATTTATTACGGGTGTAACTTCGCTAAACATACTCCGTGACAGTATTTCCGGTTAACTGCAATGGATGATCAGGCTAAAGCGATTCACGCGTATTTACAATTCGTTTCTCGTGTCATATCCTCCTTTTCCCTGTTTTCTTTTTACTGGTTAATTGTTATCGTGACAATACAATTTTCTTCTTTCATTCTCTCTCTCTCTCTCTCTTTCTCCCTCTCGAACATAACCTACACGCACACGCACACGCACACACACACACACTTCGTTAAGTCGCTTTATCTACACATGTATAAAGATATATTGTTACAATGAGACAGCCGTTCATCGCACAAACGGCTCGTTTTTCATTCTCTTTATCGTGATCTGTTTCTCTTAGTACGTTCACGGAACGAAACACTATACGAAACTGATCGACACGAGTTGTATTATTCGGTGGATTACTGGCCACACTGTTTCATATATTCTTTAGAGACGTTCGACAAAAAATCTTCAACTTTTCAGGATTGAAAATTTTCTAACGGTATCCGCAGCACGCGGTGGAGAGGGTCTACGGGAATTCTTCATTGTGGTTCACACGCTATAAAATTGCGGAACGTCTTCCTCCGCCATATTTGATTTCCTTCGAAGAACTTTGTTTTCTTTTTAAGTGACGTACCTTGTATGCAATGCGTCTACTATGTTTTTGAGGAAATATGCAAGGTTTCCTCGGAAAGACATGTTTTGGAAGTTTCTTCTTTGGACCTTTTGGATTAGGTTACATTCATAAGTATGTAAGTAGAATTGTAGATTTCACCAATTCTTCCTTATCTTCCTTACTTAGGTTCCATGATCCGTTTTCTGTTTCCTATCTTTTTCAAGACACTGTCTCATTCTTATCATCTGTTGCAAATTTCCACCGTCAGAGCTATTCGCCTCCAAACTTCCATCTACGTTTTCCACACTGCGTCATCATAACCTCCAAATCCTTACAACACATTTCATTCGTAAGATTTCATCGTATCTTTTTTAAAAAATCACATAGTTCCAAGTCTTTATCAATCTCTAGCATCTGCTCCAAATATCCATTCAGAACCATTCGCTGTCAACCTTTCATTATGTCATCATAATTTCTAATGATAACTTGATTAACTCGTAAGTTGACATCGGATCCTCTTCAATCCCAAGTCCTCGCCAATCTTGCCATCTGCTTGAAATTTCCTTTCAGAACCATTCACCTCCAAACCTCCCTTCCGTCATCATAACAACAATAGAAAATTACCAAGTATTTCTTGTCACAATGATCTCGAACCATCCTCTTCGTATCCCACAGAGACTCGGAAACCTTCTGGAAACCCTCTCGCTCCCCAATATGACTTCTCATCCTCTTGAAGAAACGACAGCGGACGCGCCGCCATTTCCACGGTCGAAATCCCTCCCCACCGTTACCCCTAAGCTATTGCAGGTAAGACCAGGTGGCGGTCTGCGCATCGTCCGGTCACTCGGAGTAGCTCGTCTTGTCACTCGCATCATCGGGACTGGTCTCCCGATAGGCGTCGCCTGTTCCATTTGCGTGTAGGCTCTGATTGGGCGGCTTGATCACCGTGGGCAGGTAGCCGGTACCCGCGTACGGCGCGGCCAGGAACCTGTGCCTGGTCGACGGTATGGGAGTGGTGCAGTAAGCGGCCCGGCTCGCATATGCGGCTGAGACCGAGGCAGATGCGGCCGCAGCCGACGCTAACGCGCCTGCTAGCGGCGAGAAAGCAGACTTCGGCTGGAGACTGTCCTCGCAGACCAATACCTCCATCGCCGACACCACGTCGCCTGCGACACAGACACCTCTGCCAGTTTCTATTTCCTATTTTTTTCTTTTTCTTTTTAACATTCTTTCTTGACTTTTTGTTGGCAATCTTATCGTTTTGATTTGTTTCTTTAGATTAGATTGGAAATAGTTTGATGTACATTTAATTAGGAATGGAAATAGTGGAAGGTTGGAAGGGATGTTTTATATAGCATGCTTAATTTATGTAAATTATTTTATGTTGGATACTTTAAATTATTGGATTAAGAATACGGGATTAAGAAATACTATTTGTTCGTTTCTTGAGAGGTTTGAAACCAAGAATTCAACCCCTTCGGTAGAAAGTGTTTTAAAAATTGCGAAACCACATTAGCATCTATTATTTATCTATCTCTCTTTAACATCTACAATTACTTGTATAAGAATTCTTTACAATATTAGAAAATTTGATCTAATATCTATTCTCTTCTGTTATTATAGTTTTAGAATATTCCAAAATTGCATTTGTAATCGACAAAATTTTCAATAGCAGATACTATTTATTACAACTCTTTAACACGACTTTAGCACATATCACCTCTTTTTAAACTTGTCTCAGAATATTTTAAAATTGCATTTAATTTTTCTATTTAGATATTTCTAAAATTCCTTCAGAATATTCCAAAACCCACATTTGGAACCCTAGTTCTAGACCTAAACCTAAATTCTGAACCTAATCCTGGAATCCTATTCTATACTTAATCTATTAAAAATCCCCTTCATCAAATCCCGAAACCAAATGCAATATCTATATACCATTCTTTTCAAAATTCCCTTCAATAAATTTCAATAAATATATTCCTAACCTCTTTGAAAATTCCAGGAATCCCTCCCAAAACCCATTCCCAGAGGGTACCACGAATCTCGCGACCAAAAGGGTTGAAACTCGGCCGTGGGTTGCAATGGAAACTCGAGAACACTATGGACGAATCTTCTCGAATTGTTTCTCAGCCACGTGTCCGTCTGACGATCTCTCAGTACAGAGGACCAGCCGAGGATCGTGTTCTGTCCATGAATAATGGCCGCGGATATCGGATTGCAGTGCCTACCTTTGCACCGGTGCAACAGAGCCTCCACGTCCGCGCGACGTCTTCCGGGAAACACTCGCAACAGTACGTCGACGGGCGATCGTTGTTGCTGCTGTTGTTGTTGTTGTTGCTGCTGTTGTTGCTGTTGTAACTGAAGGCCGCAGGTCTGTTGAATATTTTGCATCTGCATTTGCATTTGGATCTCGCGTGGTTCTGGGATGTGATGGTGATGTTGATGCTGGTACAAAGCTGGTGAACAGTAGAGAGAACTCGCTGCTGGACCATAGAGGGGAGCGTAAGGTGGAAAATGTACTGCCGTCGCTGCAGCCTGGAAAAGAGATTTTAAGCATTGTTTATGGTATTAGAAATAATGTGGAAATTGCAACAATGTATACATTCATTACAAATAAATTAATGGAATATATTTTAAATATTATGGAAAAAGCAAAAAATAGTAATAGAACTTATCATAATACAATTATACAATTGAATTTATGAGTTTAGAAGCCAAAACAAAGCTCTATTTAGGTTAAGGTCTCCTGTGTCCACAAAAAACATGAATTTTCATAAGCACACACATTCGTAATATATTTATTATCACTCATATCATTAATAAAATCACTTCGTTTACACAAATTTGTCAAACTTTTGATTTAGGTATACATAAAAAATTGAAAACGAGTTCACACAGAGAAAAGATTGTTAAAGGTAAAGTCAATCAATTTCAGTGAAATTTTCTGCAGATATATATTAAAAAATTACAAAAAATGAAGTTGATCGATTTGACTACTAAACAGTTTATAAATTGGTTCCTCTATATCTTCTATATCGAAATCGTTTCGTTTGAAATCCCGTATATGGACTCGTAATCGTAAAAAGATTAAGGTAAAAAGCTTACCGCCAACGAGGGTAACGGTGGACTAGGTCTAGGCTGCACCAGGTCCACTGGTTGAAGGGTCTGCTGCGTCTGCTGAGGGCTTCCGCTTTTGCGGAGGCTGAGATTCTCTGGCGCCGGCGTATCCTCCCTTTGCGGCGTTAGTGCTGGCGTCAGTGGAGGTGTATGCGTCGGACTCTGAGAACCTGGTTCCGGGCTTCCATCTTCGGAATCATTCAAGCTATTTGACCGTTTTCGCGTTGTATCGTTCTCCGTCATTCCAACCGACGTCGGAACTGCAGTTACAAAAAAATTTTTTTTCAGGTTAGGTTTACCTTTGTTCATGAATATTTATAAAGATATATACGCAGCCTTGTATACAATCAGCTTGTATACAAAAGATTCAATTATTAAACTATTAAGTAATTTCTATCTAGGTTAGGTTTATTTATGTTTTTAACTAAACACGGAAATTAGATGAGTGCCTACATATTTGTACATTCATTTACATCTTTTGTAGCTTACAATTAATTCTAATTAATTCTCTATTCTCTATATGGTGCTGAAAAAAAACTTGTTAATGATGAAGTCTTTGCGGGAAATTTGGAAAACATTTGATATCTTTCGTGTCATAGTGACCTATTATATATATAGATACCTACATCACTTAGCTAAGGATGAAATTTCCACTAGACGAAGACACTCTCTTGCAAATTCAATTATAATTAAAAAAACTAGTCTACAATTTTTATTCCAATTTATTTCATGTAATAATTCAAATTTATAATTCCAACCTCAATCGTTAGTTACGAATCGATCGACATTCGAGATTTCAGGGAGCCTTACCCAATGAACGGTCAGCAAGAAGTTCTCCACCGGAGTCGGAGTCACGGTCGTCTTCGTTACCGGTGTCGCTCGTGGAGAGCATTGTTCCCGTAGTGCTCTCAGAGATTCTCGACCTCTTTGTGCCTGGAACAAAACAGGGCGTATCGTTCGTTTGCGAAATAATAAAAAAAAAAAAAAAGAAAGAAAGAAAAGAAAAGAAAAGAAAAACCGCGCATTAATACGCACAATACCTATGAAATTCTCCAGCGAGCAAACACTTTACATTGTTCTACGACGCACGCCGAATTGACTCTTACAGATCCTTGACACCCTTGAAAAAACGTTGTGCATCTTTTATTGTGAGCCCCGCGCGTATTTACCACCCGCTGATATTCGCGTCGAACCGTTTCGTCCAATCACGTAACGGAGAACGTGTAACGATTTATCGTTATATAGATATATATGTATGTATGTACAAAGATGAAAATATTTGAATATTTTCTATACAAATTTTTTATCGATATATTATGTCTCTTATATAGAACATTTTGGAATCATATTAGAACGTAATATTTATTGTAAATATGTATATATGTAGCTGTTGCCAAACTAAATTTTGCTCAAACATAATTCAAACCTAACCAAAACCCATTCTAAACATATCTCAGTTCCAATGTAAAAATAATAAAAAGCATAATACAAAGAAAATATATTACAAAAGTATTGTATATTGTATGTATTATAAAACGTATTATAAATGTATTATGAGTGTATTATTACGTTTTATAAATATATTGCAAATGTGTGAAAAATTAATGTAAATTACCAAAAATGCCATGTAAACTGCTCAATTACGATAACATATACCACGATACCACACTCTTCAGTCTCCCAAACTACGTACATAATACGATCTGAAGAGTGTCGTTATAACGTGCGGAGATGTATGCACGTGCACGGCTATTAAGTCGCCATCAGTGCCTGAAAGAATCCAGCAGGGGTGCGTTGCCCGTCGAAGAAAGTCTACTGCGGCTGACCGCTCGTTAAAAAGTTTAACCGGCCACTTATTAGCGAGACAGAGAGGGGACGAGTGCTGGAACTTGGGGAGGGGGGGGGAGAGGAGTAATACATATATAGAGCGAGGAAATGTAGCTTCCAGCCTAACGTTTCGTTCTTACGATCTCTCCCTTTTTCTCTTCTACTTCCCTCGTTGCTGTTCCACGGGTTAATTCTTGACGCGCACGCTTTCGATAACAAGGTTGTTTCAAGTGGCACTCCCGAGCTTGCTCTGGGGTCTGCTTGCCCCGAGCAACTATATCGAGTGTTCCGCTGTTTAACTTAATTGCCGCTAGCTGCTACTTCGCAATTGCTCTCTTTTCGTACAGAGAGCAGATTCGTCGCTTAGTTAGTGTGCAAAGTGGAATTTGATTGCGTGTTTTTTTTCAGTGCCTTTGAATGTCTAGAGACTGTGATTGGATCATGTTAGAGATTCTGACTTGAATTGTATGAGCTTCCTTTTTGGTATTTAAAACGGATTTTTGATGAAATCGTTATTATGACACATTCTGATCCTGTATTCATCTTTTATATTTTATTTCGAATTTACTAAATTCGGCGTAGCTTCTGTAGTAGATTCGGAATAGATTGTGGTTAGATTTGGACAAGATTCAGTATAAGGATAATTGTATGCACAAAACTGTTCAGATATGTATATTTGTAAACAGAATATACTTCTATGTGCGTTTTCAAATTCCCTCCAAATTTTATCTAAACATATAATCCTTTCTCACTGTAGCAGGTACTAATGAGTAAAGTTAAGTTCAGTATCAAAGTGTCTGTCACTTTATAATGACAGATTATTCTGGCACATTACGTATCTTCTAAAAAAATATACTAAAGTCATATAAATCACAATCAATCATCCTATAAGATCAAAATCATATAAATCAATCATAAAAATAAAAACTTAACCCCAACCTAACCCCAATTTTTAATCCTATCAGTTATAAAAATTCAAACTGTGCTTTTTTAGGTTATGTAAGGGAATTAAGTAACAGTTTGGCAATTGCAATCTCCTCCAATGGAGAAAAAGGAGAGAAAGTGAGATCACAGGGCGTCTATCCCGAGAATCTCTCTCGACGGAAGTTACTTTGGAATCCGTCGGTGGTAATTCGAGGTGAACGAAACTGAAGTGGGCTCGAATTACTGGGGAACTATTAATGAAACAGGGATTAAAAGAAAGAAGCTGGCCAACGCAATGGGGAGAACAGATGGGTTCGTCGAGCGTTCGTGAATGGAAAGAATCGCTGCTTTTTCGCTATTCACGCGGTGTAGTTGTCTGTGACGATGGTTTTAAAGGTTCCTGATCGCGGTACGATGTTCCTCGGTAAAGGTACACTTGTGAGAAATTTGTCTGAGGGTAACTGCATGCTTTTTTCAAGGTAGCCACCTTTGATTCGGATATTTGAGATGATACTTATTTAAAATGGACATAATACTAATATCAAAAACAATATCAAAAGAACGTTTAACAAATTCGTTAATATTATTAAGAATATTAAAGGAGAATTTGTTCAACATTTGTGTAATATTGATAGATATTTTTTTAATATTATAGAAACTATACGTAAGTTCAAAATTAAATTTAGGTACCATTAACCAATTGATTAATATATAATTTTTCCTTCTTCCTAGGTTAAATTTTCCATACAATGTCATTTTTCATATTGTTAAATTATTAATAATAATAATAATTTCACTTTTAAGAAAGCACATAATGCTAAGTACTTTGATAATCTTACATTATTCTCTTATACCAAATACGTTACATTTTGTACTATCATACTTCTGCATACTTTATATTTTCTATCCCTTTTACCACAAACAAGTTTACGTATTTTCATTTTATTATAAGAATTAGAAATTGATTGTACCAAAGCATCTGAAATTTGTTAAAAGTTCTCGAAATACCTACGAACTTTCTTATTTATTTTTTCAAGGTATAAAAAGGAACTCAAAGAGAAAGGGAGGAGAATGTTGGGAAAGTCTGTCGAAGGTCGTCAATAATAGTTTCCAATACTTGCCCGGTATTTTGCGGTAACGAGACCCGTAACGACCGTCGTACAAGAAATAAACGAGTCGGATTATAGTTTTCCGTTTCGCTTAAACTCAATCGTTCCTGCAGAAATACAAGTTTCGAGCGGTTCGGTAACGACGGATCGAAGAAATTTTTAAAGAGCCAAGATTGACCGCGTTGAAGTCACCGCGAGTCTCTCCAATCCTCTTCAACTAGACGTCTGTACACTGTACTGTACACGTGTACAAGCAAATTGAAGTACGGTAGAACGTTCGACGATAATTTGCTCCAATAAGTTTGAAATAACGCGTCTGATATGTTATATATCTGAAATGAATATGAGAGTATCTGAATTTGCTATTGATTTAGTATTGCTATTTTATTATATTAGCAAATTTTATATATAATATATTATATTATAGTATGTAAAAATTTTAGTCTTTTCTTTTCTTTAAGCATTCATGTAGAATTATATACTTCTAATGCATATAATTTACCGCCTTTTTGTGCAATTGTTTTCTTGTTATAAATCTATCTGAAATGCCAACTTCATGATGAATCGGTAATGATCAATGAATTTACGTATAAATAAAGGAAAATTGAAAAGAAGACTAACACTTTTACATACGTTTAATAATAAAAATGATCAATTTACGAATTATAAAATTATTGCTACTTTATTATATTTGCCAGGATATATCAGAAATTACGTATAGAACAATTTCTATTTATTTTATAAATAATTGCAAATAGACAGATAAAGTTTCCTTTAGATGATTCGGCTCTTCAGTCGAATAATTAATCGTTGCATGATGGGATGTTTATATCGAAAGGTGAAACGAAAAGGAGTTTAATTAGTTAATGATTTCCAAAGTACTGTATTACTACAGAAAAATTCCTTAATATATAATCGTTCCTTATAAGTATTTCTAATTCTTCCTATTGTACAAATAACTCACCAAGTATCTGGTATTTTCATCCTTTATATCTATTATGTTATTAGAATTATATTATATAGTACATTTTTTTTAGTAGAATAAAAATTCACGATTAATTGTTGTTTTTCATTTCAGCACTCTAATGGAAAATATCATTTGGTGGCAGCCTAATAATACAATGACAAATAAGTCGCGCTTCTGAAGAAATGAAAAGCGGAAGAACCGACCAATAATTCACGGGGTGGTATCGATCGAGCACGTGACTCTCCGGCACGAATTCCAACGCTGTTGAAAATGATATTAATGACGATCGACGCCGTCAGAGGAAAGGAATGCAATATCGCTGCCGCTGGTGTTAATGTAGCCGCTGGCTGCGACCAATAGAAAATTCCACGCTGAAGAAGCTTTTACCCGCGTGGTATCATGAACACACCATTGTCGTCGGAAGGATTACCAGACAGTTATTAAAATATCATTCTTCCACGGTGACCCCACTGCCTCCAACAGGGAAATCCACCCTCACGCGCTAGACGTCATGGGGGCGACTTCACGTTGGCTGTCTTTCTGCCTCCTTTTCAACGTAGCTGGCGTAACAATGTGCGTGTTTCGCGTGTCCTTGAAACCAAGGGAGGTCTCCGATGATCGCGTGGGTGTATTCGCAAGTCACGTTTCACAAGGAATAAAAGGAAAGGGTTGTTTATAATGCGAGTAATTGAAAGTTAATCCATCCTTATTCCAATAGCAACTTTATAGTAGCTACAGAAAATACCTATTCGTATAGCATTGTATCTATTATAGCATTTATACGTTGTAATTACTAGGCCGCGGATTTTTAAGCAAACATGTATTTTTATGGAGATAATTAGAGATATAAAACCTACATAGAGATTTGTTACGAGATGCGTAAATTTTATAATGACTACTGTACATCAAATATTTTTTATATTCATATTCATTGGCTGAATTTATAAATTCTTCATATACGTATAAAAATCCGCAGTCTGGTAATTAATTAGGTTCCATTAATTAGGTCCAATGTTTCATTGGAAAATAAAGGTATGTACAAATACACTTTGTGGCTACTGTATATTAGTCATATGGAGAAATTGAATACAAGGACAACATAAATCATATTTTATTTAACCATCCAATTTCTGTAACGTTTAAGGAACGAACAAAGGATAGCGGTAATATCTGTCGTGGAATCGGATTACAAATTTGGAAGTTGCTTCCTCTACATTCCAACGATTCGCCACTATAATGGACGGATCATCCAGGTATCCACTGTGTCCACTAAAACCTTACTAGCGATTTTAATCTGCTGGCATAGGGGAAGGTGCGAAAACGGAGACAATATCGCGATAGGTCACGCCCAGAAACACGACGACAACGCTAATCCAAATAGAAAAGAAGGGAAGAAGGATAAAGAAGAAAAAATGAAAAAAGAGAAAGAAGAAAAGGGAACAGTATCGTGAGCCGAAATCTCTTCAAATTTCATTCGACATCCCCGTATCAATGGTCGTCTTGTATTTCGAGAAGGGTGAACGCAATTTATTGTAATCTCTTCTGTTGTCGAACGCACACGAGCGAGAAATGTCTAACTTCTTCGTTGTATCGCCATCGCCAAGGTGTAACGTATCACCGGTGTGCTTTGTGGGACGAGCACTGAGGAAGTTAATAAAACTCGTTTCGACGTCGACAAACTCGCGGCACGACCCCTCCAAAAGATTTATTACGAGTTTGGGCATGAATGGAATATCTACCATGTTCGAGATTGCGAATATGTAAGGAGGATGGTTCATGAGAGTAGAAAATGGCGATCATGTATCTTATTTCATGGTGGATTCCGTTTAACAAATTGAGCTTTTATTAAGTTAGATACGTAGCTATGTTTTATTAATGGAAATGTAAAAAGGTTCGTGTGTCGTTGCAGATCTAATTTAACTCTTAGTCACATCTGGTGGATCTCGAAAGTTCCCAGCTTGGTCCGTTGTTCTTCGTTATATTCATGAACGATCTGTTTGACACGCTCAACAAGACTATGCTACTTCTATGTAAATGCGGATGATCTTAAATTTTGTATCAACTTACATTAAGTTCAATTACTCCGATGTACAAGATATGCAAGACGATCTTAATGAACTAGCCAATAGGTGCACGCGTCATAAATTATATTTAAAAACTTATCCAAGTGCCATATGATGAAAATATCACGCAAAGTATATAAAGTTATGTTTCTACGCAAAGTAGTCGACAAGAAACGACTGTATCGAAAAAGATTGGCTGGTGTCGTCTTTGTCGACCCGGCCTAAGCGAAATTTATAGGGATGTTTCGTGTCCTCCACAGTTGCCCTGCAGCCTGTGTCCTATTACTCCTATTCTCTATTATGCAGCGGCGCCGTAGGCCGGAAGCTCCCGATATCTATATGCCATTCTAAATTATTCGGCATTGTCCTCGCATGATTCCATTGTCCGCGTCTGTCTCCACCGTACGGTGATACGCCGCGGTCCCGGGTTTAGGGCGTAGACCTACAACAACGCGAATCGTGTGCTCACACGATCCAGCCCGCTGTGTGTATCTGCTTCGAGAGCGCGTCTTGTCATCGGTCAAGAGTGTCTACGGACTTGTACGCTATAGGGATGTCTAATTAATCGCGGACGTACTGCTATCTAAGAATGTACCTACGTGCACATGTGTCTCTCTATACAACGCATCGTCTATATTCGTGTACAACATTTCTCGTAATTATGTGCGATAATTCTAAATTTCTCAACTGTGAAATTTAGAAAAGAGAGAAGACGATTGTTGCGAAAGAAAATGTGTACGGGAGGAATTTTAGGAAAAGTTGTTGTCGTGTACCATAAAAGTTAAAATATTAGATCGATACTGGTAACGGAATAACGAAGCTGTAATCTTCTCCTGTGCGTAGTAGAAAATAAAATTGCCAGTAAGGGTGCCCTCAGACTATCCATATATATTGTTAATATCTCAAGCTTCTAACTAGAAGGATCAATATATATCGTCAATACGATATCGTTAATATTTATCGAGCAACTGCATTTTCATTGAGATCTTGAAATATTGACGATATTATCGATTGTTGATGGTACTTTAAGTGTCCGTACGCTCGGGCTAATTTTGAGAACCACTGAAAGAATTTTTGTGAATTCTCACTATTGCGAAGAGCATTTCTCGAGTACGGTTTAGGTATGCGACTTTGGGAAGAATTTAGAGAAAATTTACAAATATTCGCACGAGCGATCTTCTTCGCTACGATCATGTTTCATTTATAACTGTCTTTAAAAAATACGTTTTAAAAAATACGTTTTAAAAAATACTGCCACGGTATACATAACAAAGCTGCGAGTGATGTCTTCTCTTTTCGTCTTGCGACACGTCAGAATCATCACGACTTTGCTGTCTGACGATCGGTGTCGTTTCATGGACCACGGAACGTTTACCGAGTCGATGAAAATTCAGAACATAGTGTTTAAATATTGTTGAAAAAGATTACACGTATGAAGTCCAGAAGACCAATGAGTAAAGTCTAAGACCGGACCGTTAGTTTATTATAATTAAACTGTAGGTGTATATATATTTATGAGAAATAAAAAGATGCAAAAATACATGCTATGTGTAGAATATGTAACAATATACATGTACCTAGAATACAGTCTTGTTATACTATTGATGTACGATATAACTGGAAGTCATTCTTAACACTAGAACTACCACACCAGTCAAATCGACTCGTTTTACAATTTTATTTTCAAATTTCTACTTCATGTTATAGTTTTTTCCCGCAATGATGTAACGATTTTCGCAACGATAACTAAAAGAATAATATAATGAATTTTATTTTGTTTTTTATGTATTCAAACTGAGAATAATTTACTATGAAGGCTACTTATACCAATACCAGTCGAAGTGTAAAAGGGTCCTGCAGCCTGTTTATCGAACCCCAATTAACCAGTTTCCTCGTTTCGTACAACTTGCCACACGTTTTTACAATTTTTACTGCGTATCATTCGGTATGACGATATCAGTTATGAGGAAAATTCCTGATCGATCGCTAGATGCTAACACTAGAAATACCACAGCAGACAAAATGACTGGTTCTACGATTTTCTAAATGTGTCAACCCTCGTTTAGGGATTATAATCCCAGATGAATTAATAATACCAAAACTGTACTACATATTATGGAATTGCTTCTGTAAGAAAGTAATAAATCAATAAATATAAAAATATTCTACTATTACGTATTTTTTAAAGACCAGTCATTTTGAATAGTTGTGGTAGAAATAGCTTCGTGTTTACACCAGAACTACCGATAGTTAACACGATGCTATTTCTACCAGAACCAGTTAAAATGACTGGTCTTTAAAAAATACGTAATAATAGAATATTTTTATATTTATTGATTTATTACTTTCTTACAGAAGCAATTTCATAATATGTAGTACATTTTTGGTATTATTAATCCAGCTGGAACCATGATCCCTGAACGAGGGTTGACATATTTATAAAATTGTAGAACCAGTCGCTTTGACTGGCATGGTATTTCTAGTGTTAGCATCTAGCGATCGATCAGGAATTTTCCTCATAACTGATATCGTCATATCGAATGATACGCAGTAAAAATTGTAAAAACGTGTGGGGAGTTGTACGAAACGAGGAAACTGGTTAATTGGGGTTCGATAAACAGGTTGCAGGACCCTTTTACACTTCGACTAGTATTGGTATAAGTAGCCTTGATAGAAAATTATTCTCAGTTTGAATACATAAAAAACAAAATAAAATTCATTATATTATCCTTTTAGTTATCGTTGCGAAAGTCATTACATCATTGCGGGAAAAAACTATAACATGAAGTAGAAATTTGAAAATAAAATTGTAAAACGAGTCGATTTGACTGGTGTGGTAATTCTAGTGTTAAGCTACAAGGAAAGAGAATTACGAATTACGAATAATAAACAAAGATAAAATACTCTCGTTATAATATTTAGGGTTCTTTTCCTTCTTTCTATTTTTTTCTTTTTGTTTTTTAGTTACTTTCATAAGAATACGAATATGCATAAACATGCGTAGTCAAATTATAATATTACTTCTAACGAGTGGTTTCTGACGGTCGTTCAAAATTGTAAACGTTACAGTATCCATTTACAAAGCTGGGATATTAATTTTCAACAAAAGCGATTCTGAGAAACAAAAGATATCACGATATTTCAACGAGAATTTAATCCATTTACCCAACAGAAACGAACTTAGTATGTCTATTCAACCGCATTCAACCCTTACTATGATATTTCGATGCCGTTTGCACCTCGAAATAGCCATTTTTCCTGAAAAATGCACGATGCAGCGCGAAGAAAGGGTAAACGGAACGAAAAAGAGAGGAAAAACGATGACACATCGTTATTGTCTATTCCCAGCGAGTGGAAAAAAGGGGTTGCACGTTCGAATCGACGCAATAAATAACCCTTCGAGGCGTTACAGTTATCACGAGCAGTGTTGGTCGATGCCATATAACTGCACACCGCGGACTTCGCAGTCTTTGGCCCCTGTGAACACCCCCGGGTAATTCGAGGGTCGTAGGAAGCATCCACTATGAATTATCATTTCCTATTGTTCGGAAGATCGTAAAGTAACCGGCTGTTCGCGACTTCGGGGACCACCGAGCTTTGTCCTTTCTCTGTGTTCTCTTTCAGCGAGTTACACCGCGAGATAATATGGCAGATTTGAAGATTCAAGTTTTGAACCAACTTCAAGAAGATAAGAAGTTTAATCCTTGCTCTCATCTCAGCAAACAAAATGGCTTTCAAGGTTTTAAGAATCATAAAATCGAAAAGAGAATTGCGTATTAACGATTCCTTTGTATTGTACTTTCTTTGAATTTAAGATAGTCGAATTTGCTGATAGAAAGACACTGTCGGGTTGGAAATCATTCGGACAATTTGGAGACATTGAACGAAATTTCTCAACCAACAACGGGAACATTAAAACCAAATATCTGGAAATAGAATGCCCATTGAAATATAATTTTCATGCCGATGGCAATAGGATGCCCATACATCTCTAATGTGAAAGTTTATTTTTATACATAATTTAATTTACCTTGCTTTTTCTAACCATTTACGATCTACTTTGCCCAATTCTTCTGTTCTTCCTATGTTTCGCGTTTGTATTCCTGCCAAGATTTGTTTACCAAAATTTGGAACACCGAACGTATACTGAACCAAGATACATACATCGAAGACTAAAATTAAATACAGTAGAGCGTCAATTATATTGTCGGAACCTCGATTATCTGAATCATCAATTATGCGAATCAATATTTGATCGTGAAATGAATTCATGTCTCATCGTCGCTATGGCCATCAGTTCTTGTAACCGAACAGATTGCTTTAAAAAATAGACTTTCTTGACATTAATGTATGTAATTATTATGTATTATATTCTTATTCGTGTGAAAAGCTATATCTAGATAAGTATGTAATAAATGTATATCGTATATCGTTATTTCAAAGCATTTATTAAAAAATGAATTAATATTTTGCGTAGTACACAACAAATTTCAAATTGTAGCAATAATACTTCTCTGTATTCAATAAGTAATTTTAGAATTAATTTCTACAGCTATTAGCTGGGTAATTCGATTTTCCGAACCACCTCAGTCTCAACTGATTCGGATAATTGACGCTTTATTATATTTAAAAACAGGATATCCATCGAAATATAATTCTCATTCCAATTCCCACACGTTCCCAATGCGAACCTAACCTAATTCACCTTCTTTCCGCTTTTTTCTAATCGATTACAATCTACTCCTTCCAAGTGTCCTTTTCTTCTTATTCTTTGCGTTTCTACACCTCCCAAGATCTTTCCCCAAGATTTAAAATACTAATCGAATATTAAACTCAAATACGTATATCGAATACTAAAAACAAATATCTAAAGACAGAATATCCATCGAAATATAATTTTCATTAGAATTCCTACACATGTCATGCGAACCTAACCTAATTCAACACTTTTTTTTCTGTACAATTATAATCTATTCCTACTAGTTTTCTTCTTCTTATTATTCTTCACGTTTGTACAGCTCCCAAAATTTTTCTCCAAAATTTCATACAGTAATCGAATATTGGCCTCAAATACGTATATCGAATACTAAAAACAAACATCTAAAGACAGAATATCCATCGAAATATAATTTTCATTACAATTCCTACACATGTCATGCGAACCTAACCTAATTGAAAACTTTTTCTTTTTTTTCTGTTCAATTACAATCTACTCCTTCCAAGTTTCTTTTTCTCTTTATTCTTCACGTTTGTGCTCCTCTCAAGATTGTTCCCCAAAATTTGAAACACTAATTGAATATTGGGCTCAAATATATATATATCGGACACTAAAAACAAAATATTGATCGAAATATAATTCTCATTTCAATTCCCACATATTCCCAATGCGAACCTAACCTAATTCACTTCCTTTTCTCTTTTTTCTAATCAATTACAATCTACTCCTTTCAGGTTTTCTTTCCTCCTTATTCTCCACATTTGTATAACTTCAAAAAATTGTCCCAAAATTTGAAATATTAACTGAATACTAAACCCAATATCTCAACCAAAATACACATATGTATATTGAACACGAAAACCAAATACCTAAAAACAGGACATCTATCGAAATATGATTGTCATTCCGACGTGAACCTAGCCCCATCACCAATACAAACCTAGGCCCATCACCAATGCGAACCTAACCTAATTCAGCCCTTTTCCTCTTTTTCCCAGCATACACTACTCTCTCTAACCCCCCTCCACTTCATTCCCCACCTTTTCTTCTTTTTCTTCTTCTTCGTCTCATCCACCCTCTTTATCTCGGGCCGCTTTCCTCACGCTCTCAATACTTGCCTTTCTTCAGCTCGGCCCTCGAACCGCGCCGATTTCCCCGCGTTGATTTTTGTCGCGGCGAGGCCACGGATCGCCGGGCCTCTGCTATTTTCCGGGCGTATCGATACGTAATAATGAGAAGTCCTTTTCACGTTCGTCGCTCGTTCTTCCGGCGCGTGCACGATGCACGCTGCACCGCACCCGATTTACTTCGCCATCCACTGGCTGCCTCGGTAACTGGAATGTATTACGAAGCTCTCGCCGACCAAACTTCTTTTTTTCAACGCGACTCCCCGTCGCATCCGATTAATTAATCTCACGGCGATCGGCCCAGGAATGTTTTCACCCGCTTTTTAACCATCCATACGTCCCCACCTCTTTTCTACTCTGGTTTTTATTCGTCGATAGGAAAGAAGGAACGAGAGCTGTATTTTACTACACCCAGCTGCTGCTGGATCTGATTCTCTGATGCCTGGTCTTCATCGCGTTTGGCATGAATGAGCGTTCCCCGACTAGATTTTACGTGGAATGTGATTGCACCATATAACTGAGTGTTTGAGGTTTGCTGATGTTTTTTTATAGTTTCAAGTGATAGCGTTGTTTGATGCTGATAGCGGTTTACGATGATGTTTGACTTAGTGTTTGATAAGTACTTCAAATTTTGGAAAAGGAATCTTGGAAGGAATACACACGTAAGAAGAATAAGAAGAAAAAGCGAATTGGGGGAATATTGGGTTGGCAACTAAGTGCTTGCGGATATTGTCATTAGGTGATATTGACAAAATTCGCAATCACTTAGTTGCCAACCCAATAGATTCTAATTGGATAGAAAAGAGATAGGAAAGAGCTAAATCAAACCAGGTTCTTCTATATGATTTGATACGAAAATTATGTTTATGAATTATTGATATATATTAATTTATATATAAATGATAGATACTGCGTCTTTGAATATCTGTTTCTAGTGCTCGATGTATTTTAATTTTAACACCACTTTCTATATATTTCAACTTTTTGTATATAAAACCAGAGAGAAGAATCACGAAAAACAAACTACTTCACTAAAGAACAACGCAAAAGACAAAAGCTAAAATGGAAAGAAAGACAAACTAACAGGAAGAATCAACAATACACTAGGGTCATCCGATGCACGTAAGAACCACATAACATAAGACGAAGGAAAAGAAGGGAAAGCCATGATACATAACATCTTAGTATATGGCAGAGAGCCGAATTAAGCGACACAGCGAGCAACAGCCCGATCAGTCATTAAATCGTCGCGATTCCCCTTTTGTTTCCACGTTGGGACGTGTGGGCGTCGGGGTTTATCCGTCCGTGTGTTTTCGTGTTTCGCCGGCGAAAGGGGTGCAAAAACCGGGTGCTCCGCACCCAAAGTTAGAAAGGGATGCCTATACACGTTCCACCCCCTCGTGGTCCCTTTTTCATTCTCGATTCGATGGCTATAGGGGTGGTTAAAGAGCCTCGCGACAAGCCACCAAGCGAAAAAATAACGGAGACATAACTGGATAGAATGAGAGAGAATGATCGTGAATATAAGCGGTGAGGGGCGGAGAGACACAAAAAAAGAAGAAAGAAAGAAAGAATAGGGTGGGGGTGGTGGTAAGGGTGAACCGGTGGAGAGCGATCGGGCGTAACGTTTTTAATTGTTTCGCGCCCAGCCGCCTTTTGTTTCGGCGTTTATGCCTCGTAAACGGTTGCTGAACGCCAACAGGGCCACGGGGGAGGCCACGCTTCCACCTCTGATTCTCTTCTTTTTCACCTCCTCGTACTCCTTCTTCCACCCTTCCAACCCGATTTCCGCCATCTCGCGCTTTCCCTCCACAAACCCTCCACCGTGGAAAACTCTGATTTATCCTGAGCTTTTACATGCATATAGTGACTACACAAAGTATCGACGCATCATTGTACTTATTGTTACATTTAATCAATTAATCAGGTTCAATTTTATACATAGGTATATATATATATATATATATATGTCGGATTTGAGTTGTTGGGGCTTTGATTATGGGCGTTTAAAGAAACTTCGCCTGGGTTGTTCATTGTTGTTTCACGATCAAGATAACGTTTATTAACACGGATACAGATGAAATAAGATCGACCAACGACCGCGGTAACTAGACGCTAATGGCAATGACCTTAGGTTCGATATAGCGAATCCACGGTCCACGGGCTCACTCTTTATTAAACTCAGAATAGAATAGGAGATCACAAGAATAATTGTGTGATGAAAACTTTCCTGTCCTTACGATTGCGTTAGCTTTGTTTAACGTTGGCCTGGGATACCAACAAACTGCTACCGTTGCTAGGCAGACCCGCGTAACTGCGACATTGCTCTTGCCGGGGGTTTGATTGTAAATACAACACGTGTCTCATAATATTGGTACTTTTCTGTTAGGTGGAACGTTCATCCCGTGACCGCGGCTACGCTCGGCGACCGGTTGTCACCTCGAGCCTAAGCTCATTGTCTCAAGTTTCGAATGACTGTGTCTGGGTTAATTCGTGAATGCTATTGAGGTTTTTCCAAGCAATTCCAACGGGTGACCCCGTTGTCCTTTCATCTCCGACATATATATATAGAATCCGGTCGTACAAGTCGTAAAAAGCGGGCACGACGTAATTCCTTATGGAAAAACAAGAAAATAATATAAAATAAAATTTGTTCATCCTCGACTTAGTCTTCGATAAAATGCGAAAAAATCGGGTTTGTAAATTTATCAAGTATACTTGAACTTAGCTAATTACCGACTGGATTTAACCAGTTTACTGTACAGTTTACGTTCGACGTGCATACACGTCAATGCAAAACTTTATTTCAGTGCGGTCGACATGTATACTAGTTGTGTGAAATAAAAAATTACCATTTACTATGAAAGCTGTAAATTTTAGTAGAAAGTGATATAAATGACATTTAGTGGTATATTTCCTTTACGCTTCCAGTGAACCCAGTATGTGTTTTATAAAAAAAAAAAGTTTGATTATTTTGTTTTGTGTACTTCACTGCGTATATCGGGTATCTTCTAAATTGTTTCACCTACTTTACTGCGTCCATCGTGAAGTCTTGTACGCGGTATATTCCTTCTAAAATGATTCGTTTTGGAATGAAGTTTCGCGTATTACACGAAAGTCAATCTGGATACATTTGGAATGTCCGTATATACCATACATTGGAAAAGATACAGATTATGGTCAAAATTATCCTAAATATAAGACCACAATTCGCATCGTACTGGAACTCTGCCGTGACCTATCACACCAGGTGTTTAGAGTATATGCACCAGCATATACTCTACCAGCATATAACTCGCGAAAAAAGCTATGTATCTTTAAGACAGACATTGTTGGTACTTTGCGACAAAAGAGACTTGATGTTCCTCGAGATACAAAAACATCTTCGCTAAAAAAGGGTGGGTGTATTGCAAGATATAAGAACAATTGTATTTTCGTCCAGTCGCGGGGAGACGCGATCGTTTGATGTAGCGCGTCAACGGGAGTCGTAAATTCCCGTTACGATTGCACGAATCGACATCACGAGCAGGGCGATCCCCTTATTTCTTTTGGGATAATAGGGGTGATTAGTTTTTAATATAACTGGAATCCACAGTTATATAATATATATATATTTATTTACACTAGCCTACAATAATTATTGCTTCGACAAAAATTGTTTGACTTCGTCGTGTCGGAAAGCACAGTAATTGATTAATCCGAAGATCGATCGATTTGATGGATAGAACGCCGAGAACTTGACTTTGATATGTATCGATGTTCGATGAATTCGCGATTTTATCCGTTAGCGTTTAAGACGTGTGCGGTAGGATTTCTGAAGAAAGACTAACTGCCCTAGGATAAATTTCTTGTCCTCTCGGGGAGACGACCCCCTCCGCGCTCGGATCACGCCACCGCTCGCGCCGATGATCACGTATGCCGACTTCTTTGTGTAATTAAAGAACGGATCGAATCGACGTTTCTGGAACTCGCGGCCGGGCGGCAACCGTGCGCTCGTCGATACATTGTATACCCCGTCGGGAAGATGAGACGATTTGTGTATGACGCTAGAGGACCGCGAGAGAGACGGTTAGAAACACGATCCATATCAAGCTTCGCGACGTAACAACAACATAATGCTATTGATGTGGCGAGATAAAAGAGACGTACTGCTTCTTAGTGAAATTTATAACGCTAATATGATGGAAATAGAGAAACGAGGCGTTAGAGTGAGGAAACCGGAAGTAGTGGTTGATTACGATGAGAAAGTGGGCGGCGTGGACAGAAGCGATGAAATAATTACATCATATACACTTACAAGAAAAATAGAAGAAAAAGGACGAAGAAGTATTATAAGAAAATATTTATCCACCTCATAGACGTCATGTGTTCGAACTATGTATTATATTTAAAAAATAACAGAAAACTATTTCGATTAAAATTTTTGCTCGAATTGTGTTGAGCAAATTGTCGAAGAATGTGCAATTCAGTAAGCACAAGCTTTGAATATTGGTCGACTAACTACAGCTGCAAAACCTACACGTCTCATCGGAAAATATGTTTCCAACTTTATACCAGCTACAATATCAAAAGCAAATTCATCACGAAGATGTGAAGTTTTGCTCCAAAAATGGAATCCGTAAGAGTCAGAGTGAAATCACGTGTTTGACTTGGGAAATGCCACTTTTTGTAGAATTTTGCTTTGTGAAATACTACACTGAAATCAACCGAATTTCTTCAATTTTGTTTCTTTAATTTTTCTTGTTTATGAATTTTATTTTCTGGCAAAGAAATTTTATTTTCCAACAATGAATTGTTAATTTCTATTGAATAAAAATGTAATTCTTCCTAGTTTTGCATTATTCTTTTCATGAAATCTATCATGGGAGCATTTATTTAAAATCGCTTGATTTTACCTGTGCACTCCGTCACAGATTTCCGAAACGAAACTCCGCAATTAACAGGTTAAATAAACAATCAATAGGACGTTATTCGAAATGCGAAAATAAGTAAAGAATGTAAGATAAAATTTGTCCGTTTAATGCGTCATTTTCAAGAAAATAGAGTTTGAACATGTTTAATTAAGAATCGGCATAGTACATGCACACGATAAATTTTGCAATTTAATTTTCTTGGAAACAAAGCGACTTATAAGAAAATGTTATTCTACATTTTCGACTTATTTTCGCACATATAATCACCTCCTGCCGATTATTTAACCCAGAATTAGTTACGTTCGAGTATACTTGTATTTTATTAAATTTTTAAATACCGACTTAAATATCTTCAAATTCGATTTTCTCGAAACCTAAGCCGAGAATGAAAAAATGTTACTCTATATTTTTTTCCTACTTTTCCACAAGAAATTACGTCGCGCGTGCTTTTACATTTTATTCGGCCAGATCTTGTATATTTTTATATAATAATAGACTTAGCTTTATAAACCTTGTATGTGTGAAATCAACTGTGAAGAAGATAGAAGTACATGTGAGTTTCAGAAAATATTGCCAAAATAAAACCAAGTCCTTTTCCGGGCTGTGAAGCCGAAATTTAATAAAGCAACAAGTACATTCAATTTTGCATCACTCAGTAGCGCTCTCGTATGGCTACAAAAATTTTGTATCGTGGAAATAAAACTTCTAAAAGGGTAGCTTAAAAATGCTTCGTTCGAAAGTAAGGACACGTGCAAATACTTTTTGTAACCACTATATTTTAAGTAACCATTACTATTCTTATGTACCCAATGTCTAATGAATTCTTGAAAGCGCACAGAAAAAAAAATCATAACAATCGCGTTAGTAATATCACTTAAATAATTGCATCAACGCAACGTGAGGCACCTCTAATGAAAGAATATGTATCTCAATAGCAAGGAATGGATTAATTACATACAAAATCTCGTACAAAGTATGTAAAATACATCGAAGCGATGCTAAAAGTTAAATCTCGCTATATTATAACCATTATTAATTGTCATTATTATAATATTCGCCATATCCAATTAATACAGTTAAATATGCAGTTCAACGAAAGAAAACAGCCGATCTACAACTAAAAAAGAAATAATCCGAGTCTCTAATATGTTCCACAGCGTCTTAATTTCACGTGACTACTATTAATTGTTATTATTGTCTATGTTAAATAATTGAAGAAGGAACAAATTAAAAAAGGAACGCTTGGTCCCCATCGTATAATATCCTTCACAGGATAATTTCACGTGGTCGAAGATCCACCTCAATTTCTCTCTGAAAACCTCATTCGATGAAAAGATCGTGATAAGCGATACCTTTGGACGTAATTAAAAAGAGCGCGGCTCGCGTAACTGTTCTTCGGCGGGAGTGCAGATGTAACAAAAGGAAGAAGAAGCCCTTCCGACGATAGAGCACACGTTTGATTAACCACCGCCGCTTTCTTTCTTCCTTCTTCGTCGTTCAACAGAGAAAAATATTGTGGAAGAGCGGGAGGATGGTGGTCGGTGAAGACTTCCGAATAACATTTTTAAATTGGAAAAGCGATCCAGAGACTGGTTCAGTGAAAGGAAACCATCGAGGATGAATATAAAACACTTTGATTCCATTTCTATGGCTACTACCCTCTCACCTCTTTCTCTCGGCGAGTGAATATTCCTCTGGTCGACGAATCGTTCGCGGAGAAATGGAACCTGTGATGCAAAGATCAAGGATTTGGCAAGTTCGTGATACGTTTGGTTCGCTACTCGAACACGAATATCCGACGTTGATTCGTGGGTTATAGACATGATAATCCGACAAACCCATTATCGATGCGTGTTTCTTTCGACGTAAGAAGCATCTATATATGATACAAATATTAAAATACAAATATTAAATATATATTTCGTATGCTATACTTTAGCCGGCAGTATAGGATGTAGTAACTTTGCAATGGTATTTTGTATCATTGCATTTTGATGAGAATTTTTATAGAATGTACAAAGACTGTTACGTTACTGTATGCGTGAGCGTACCTGAATACTATTAATAATATAATCTCTATTCTGCAGCTGGCTGATTGTATATCCGCCTAATTTCTACCTGACTATATCTGCTTAATTCCCACCTTATATCTAGACTGTATATCTACCTAATATTTACTTCATATTCTTGTGTATATTTCAGTCGTAATTTTTCAACATATAGTTGTGTTAATGACTATAACATTTATGTTCTAAAATAAGTAATTATCCTCAACTTTTACTCTTCGTTACTTTTCATTAGCAATATACATAATTCTTCTGCAATATCTCTCTTCAGTACCTTGGAAATACTACAACTTATATCATATATACTATAACTGTTACTTCATTTACGTGTTCTTAATAACGTTACATTAATACGACTTTTTACACGTTATAACACCGCTCCTAGTCCTTAATGGATTAACAAACCACTACACTATAATATACTATACATACAAAGGTTATAACGAATCATATAGCGTGAAGAATCATGTACAGAAACGAGGATTTCCAGGAAAGTTCATGATCGAGAGCATGGATCCGTGGATCACTGTCTAACATTGGTATACGTCTGATAAAAAGAGGGACGACTGGCAGGAGTTTTGTTCAAACACACTCGGGGAAACGTGCTTCCACGGCGGCGTTGCACGTGTACGTGCATTCGTAGGACCGGCTACACCTATGCAAATAGGTAGGAATAGTCCGTGACCGGGCTCTTCTGTTCCGCGAAGCCGTGCTGACTCTTTGCAAACAATGTTACCAGGCACGTCGCCGGAACGTAAGTAGCCGGCCCCCATCGTGGATTTCATCTCCTTCGTTCTATCGGCGATAAGCCTTCGTAATTATTCGTGCCACGTTCGCCATTCTTTCTACGAGTGGACAAACTCGTTGCTAGGACTCCGTACAAATTGCAAATACCTGAGACTTGTGGTATACTATGACCCTTAAGAGACCTCGTGTTGTTAGAAATAACGGACTGCATAGAGGTTATTGTAGGCGGAAATGATGCAGCCAAGTCATCAAACAAAACGTTAAGTAGGATTTGTAATTTATTAATTTGCGATTAATATATTTCAACTTTATCTTGCAACAAAATTATTCATCGTATTAGATAGTTCTTGCTATCTAATCCCATCAATGATAATCGCTAAAGATGATAATTTGTAAAATTTGTGACTTGTACAATTTCATATTATTTCAACAATATTAATATTATTAATCATGTTATTAATAAAATGAATGGTTCGTGATCTTCCCCTAACAGATATATTTTTCCCTATATATTCTTCCCAACCAACAATCAACAGTAATATCAAGAAACCATAACTATCTCCCATCTGTAATAAAAGATATTTCTCAACTGACGTTATCAACCACCAGCGACACAGCCATCGTCCTATCTACCATCCTTGCGCATCACAATCTCAAACATTGTCTTTGGCAACAGATGCTGCCGTCGCGTCGCTTTGACCAGCCAACGATGACAGGGAAAACTGGAAAAAGTTTCCTCGACGTCGCCACAGAAGATCCCTTTAAACAGACTCTGTTGAACGCGATATCATCGTACTACACCGGTAGAAATCGGAGGAAGAAGAAGCGAGGCAGAGCTTAAGCACTGGAGGGTTAGAGAAGATCGGTGCCGAGGGCGAACGTTGCACGGTCGAGTGAAATAATTTCCTGGTGTCCTCCGCAGCCACGAAAGAGGAAGAACGGAAGCGAACTGGTCTTTCACAAAGTTTCTTGGACACTCGAAGAAGCTTCTACTGTGAGAAACTGGCTGGATAATGGTCCCCGGGGTTAGACGAAGGAGAGACCAAGTGATCCTTCGGGGGATAAAGGGTGTACCGCGCGCGTACACACAAAAGGAACGTTCTTCCATTTCGCGTGTGTACGACCCGGTACAAAGCGTATCCTACCTAACATTCGAGGAGTCCTCCCTGGAAAGACCAAATCTACGTCGCATCCTCCTTTTACGAGTAATCGTCTCTCCGTGTAAGTATGTTATCCCGTTTTAATGATATACATATAGTACTTACATACGAGTATGTAAGTCGAGTTATGAATATGCAGAACAAATTTGATAAAATCATTGGAGAAACGCACACTACCGGCTAGGAATATAATTGGATACTTTCTGAGTAGCGCGGAGTAAATATATTTCATTGCTTTTAGTTCTTAGTTACTTTATTGTAAATTTTTGAATTTATTTATATTATAGGTATCCTACAATGGGAAAGACTAAATAAAGTAAAATTGGTTAAAGCTTTTCGTTAAGAGAAAGGAGAATATCCTGTGCAATACCTATGGCCGGCAGTGTATGTGTAGCATAAGTAATAATATATTGATGGAATTATTTCAATATTTTCGTATCTCTAGCAAAAAATAATGTATTAAAATTTATGTTACTGCTCATTCACTTACTAGTCTCACAGAATATGATGATTAGACTGCGGATGTTTTTGTTTGAACTAAGTGTAATGTTACATATAACGAATGCAATATTTTTAATATTTTACATACTTTTGCATGTGCATTTCATATATTTTAATTTCTCATACATACATATAACATCGACAGTCTCAATACGATTAACTTAACTGTTATTATAAATTATTATAAATATACATTAATTTATAATTAGTATATTTAGTCTCAAATTCAAATTACAGTCAATCAGAGGTTTATATCTCGATACAATAATGTAACGTGTAAAATATTTTAGGAGAAAAGTAAGAAAAATTGAACGTATTATATCCGTTTATCTATATGTTTATGATTTGTATATGATTTAATATGAATCAAAACCCAAAAAGCTCACGAGCTTTAAAAACCAATTTCGATAATTCAAATTCAAAACTCAGGGTGAGAATCTCGTCTAGAAGATGTACAAGACGGTATCATCGTGGAAGACCCTCTTGAAAAGCGACTAGAAAGAGAGCGAGAGTGCATGAACCCTCTCTTGGCAACCTCAGGATCTTCGACCTAGCAAGAATACAGGAGACCATCGAACCAACCAACAAACCAGTCGAGAATCCCCCGCGGTGGTAGGCACTGGCCCGAGAAATTCAATTACGGCTAAACTTCTCGACTGAAGACGCGCCTCGTCTGTACACACTACTGTAAGCACTCTGTTTCGAAGATCGAACCAGGAGGAGATATCCTGTGTGTATTACTCGTGCGACCCTTCTCCACCTTTCACAGAGGGATGAGAGACCTCCTGTGTGTCGACCAAGTCTAAGAACGGAGGCGTAGGTGTAATTGAAACCGAGCGAAATCGAAGTTTCCATCTCCATGATTTTAAGATCCTCACGAAAGTCGAAGGAGACAGGAAAAACGATTGTGAAAAGTATTGAAAAGTGATTTCTTGTCTATTGCAAAAAATTCTAGAAAACAGCTATATTATTTTTTGTATTGTATATATTTGTTATTAACAGATTATGGATGTTTGTGGATTTTATTGGAAATTCAATTATAGAAAAATGAATAGAATGTAGAGAAATATGCAGAGATCTACAATCTATTTCACTAGTTCTAGTGTATTAGGTTTTTACTATATTCTATATTTACTATAAAAATATCAGAAAAGATGTATATTCCTACTGATAATACCATTGCCAAAAGTTTCCTACTAATCCCATTGCTCTTAAAGCTTTAAAAGCTCAAAAGGCGAGATTCTCAAATTTCCTAAACCTTAAATTACAAAAACGGAAGACTTAGACAACCAACGTCACTTACTCTTTATGCTCTTGTAACCAATGGCTATTCCGACAATTCCACAAACTGCGATACGAGCAACAAAAATATGACACGCGACCAAGAGTAGAACGTGCGTGAGAGTACGAGAGAAAGAGGAAGAAAGAGAGAAAGAGAGAGAAAGAGATAGAGCGCATGCGTTTAGCACGGTTGAGTTGCGTACGAGTGCCCATTAGGAACGTGCGTGAACATACGCGACTAAATAGGGCAAGTGGCCAGAGACCATAATGTTAAGTAAATAATAGCCAAACTCCTGGCCCCTTATTATACCACTCAAAGCTTAAAGTCTCGTATACTCGTTAGTGGCGGCTTTTTCTTCCTTTTCCTTCTCCCACTCTCTTTCCCTTCCTTCTCCTTTTCTCATCTTTTTTTAATTCTCTGCGCACACGACCCTTTGCTCCTTCCTCGAGACTTCATTCTTTCCTTGCTAGGCTCATTCTCACCCTCCGTGAAGTGCATACGCGTGTGCTGTTCACCTTCCCATCAGAACGAAAAGTGCGTGCCACTCTTGATTTACGTGCGCTGGCCAACGCGTCGCGCGCGCGATTTCGACGATGACCCACCTGTTTGGTCTCAATGATCGCTGGTATTATGCGCGGAAAAGGACGAATGAACGTGTCAAGTATGTAGATGTTGATAATATTGCAAATATTTGCTGGTATTACTAAACAAATATACCACGCACATCTTGTATTGTGTATAAAACTGTGCAGAATGTTGTATAGGTATCGCATAGAATTCCATCAATGATCGATTCCTCCATATCGTTATTATTAATGTCATAATACGTAACGCGTGGAATACATACTATACTATACATATTCCCCAGTTGTAATAACTCTGAAACTACATTAATATGAAATTTTATTGGAGATCAATGTCTTTATCGTCAATATCATATTACGTATGATTAAAAATGTTATAGCCTTTGATTACAACATTACGCAAATCCAAAGCCAAATTCCACAGTTTGTAGCTTCAACATACTCAACGTAATTAACATATCTTTCCAACTACAATAATCCCAAGGTAAAATTCCACTCGTTAATAATATTATTAACAATTGATTCCTAAATATCGCCAATATTAAGTTGTGCATCATATAAAACCTTACATCCTTCATTCACGACATTCCGCAATTCCAAGTAAAATTGAACTCGCTCGCAAGCTGACTCACTAAATTGATTCTTTAATGTCATCATTTTCTATAGATAGATATATTGATATATTGTAATAAGATATATTGTACATATGTATATGTATAACAGGAAACGTTGCATATTTCGAGTACAATATCGGTAATTGCAATTGTAAACTAAAATTTCACTCACCGCCAATTCCACCGCCGATCGACTCCTGTTTCTCGACCTTGGGCTGCCGATACTCGTCTTGGGGGAGTCTTTTCCGCTGTAGGAGACCGCAATCGGGCTGTTGGTGTTGGAGTTGCGTTTGGATATGCGCAGCGGCGGCCGCCGCCGCAGCAGCCGCAGCCGCCGGAATTGCCAGGCCGGCAGGACTCGCTACATGGGCCGGGTGCGGGGGCGGACTGCCAGCTGGAGTGGTAGCACTCGCTGCGCCAGGCAACACGGGTGCGGTGGTGCAGCTGCCCGCATTGTACTGCAATTGCAGGCCCAACTCGCGAGCTTCGCTTTCCTCCTGCGCCTGCTGCCTCCGTAACGCGACCTGCGAATTGTTTCTTTGTCAGTTCAGGAATTGAATTTAGTAAGAAAAAGTACGTTTTGATTTCTTTTTCTTTAACCTTCAAGTAATGACCATTGGATCATACGTCAGAACGCACAAGTAAGAAATGCGAATTAAAATATAGTAATTTAAAATTGAATAAATTAATGTAGACTATTGTAGTTCGTATATGATCTAATGACATCAGTTGAGGATTAAGTTGAATTATAGATGCTCATTTTTGAGTGTAGAACTGAGATGGATATTCCTTGTGGGTGAAATAGGAAAATTTTAGTTTTCATTGGTTCAAATGGCTATTTTTGAGTTTTTGATGAAATTGTATGGTTTATAAATCCTAGTTAGTTTTGGTTATCAGATATCAAAAAGATAAAGGAAAAAGTTATTTGCACCTTTCTACACAATAAAGCGAGTTTGTCGAGTTATAAATTGTAGGATGGAGATTTTTACTATAACCATTTTTATGTATGATTTATAATCGTACATTTAATGGAGGGTAGATCAGTTGACTTGTAGTTTAGAGATTTGCTTGAAAAACTGTACTATTCTAATGCACTAAAATTTATTAACACTGGTAACTTGACTTATAAAACACTAGTAATATTAGTTTAATGGTAAAGATAGAGAAATCAGTTGATGTTCTTATCATTTCTAGCTTCCCTATTACAATATTGACTATCTTAATCTAGTTACAAAGGCAGTGATATGAGTATTAAAATAACCTAACCTGTTTAAGAGGGTATAAGGATCCTGAATTCAGGGCCTCGAGTGGGTTTAATGTTACGATCCAACGAGGATCAAAGTGATCAAACTACGTATTCAAAACATTATTCGTGACTCTTTGAAGAAATATAATGAGACGCCCGTACTTTAAAGACTAGGATTAAGAGTTTCATTATTTCTAGAGTTCCAATAATGGTACAAGTGTTTAATTTTCTATTCGTGTTCAAAAGCATGTAAAACAATAAGAGAAGAGTATCACATGTTTCGAAAGACCCTCGTGCTGATCCCAATTGAATTAGTTCACGCTTCCTTGGTTGATTTACACGATGTAAAATGAAAACCCGCCTTTTTAACACTTCTACCGCAATTGCTACAGGTACTTCTTAGTTTCCACTAATGAATTAGGATTTAGTTAACCTAAGTACACATATATGTACATATTTTTTAATTATTACAATAACAATTTTATCTATTTATTTTAACACATTATCGAATCATTATTGGCTATAAACCTGTCACTATGTATTTTCTACTAGCGACGCCTAGTAACATTTTTAAATTCAATCGTCCTTAAAGCATCCAAGTATAGCTAATCTTTCAAAAAAAGATTTTAATCGTAAAACATCTAAATATAATTTCAACTAATAAGATAATGATTATGTTACATTTCATATAACTTGCATAAACTGCATAGAATTTAAAATATGATTATATTGTAAAATTCTAAATAAAGTAGTTACATGATGTAATATCTGTCTAAAGAACAATGATGTACGAAATAGATATTTGACCATTTAACAACAAACCATTAAAAAATATATATAATTGCGTTTATTTATTCTGTTTATTGGTAAAGGATATCTTTTGAAAGAAAATTATTACTTCTTGACAATTAAGGATAACCGTATCACGACGTTTTATTTAACCTCACATTCTTTAGAGCTTCTAGATATGTACCACTATACAAACTCTTCTCATTGATCAAACTTAGTACATCACTATTTGAACAGTTCTTACAAATCATTATGTTATCCAAACAAACTATTACTCTCACAGATGTTATCGAAATCGAACGATAATTCGTCTTGTTTGACAAAGATTTTATAACAACAGTTTACCTGGGCAGCCATAACCCGTTGTCTCTCAGCGATCAGTGTACATTTAGCACACACGCAGTCCCGCCAACGACAATACCGTTTGTGACCCTTCAACGCGGAAACAACGCCGTGATTACGGCATCTCGCACACTTCGGTGTCCTTTGATATCTCTCGGCACTGGCACGAAGGAAGAACGCGGCTGGTAGCACGTGATGTTGTTGCTGTTGTTGCTGGTGTTGCATCAATTGACCAACGTCGACACCAAGACCGACACCCCGCGGTAACGACATTGTTTCAATATATAATGAACAACAATCGAATCAACGTGATCAATGGAAAACGTAAAAAACAAAAAAAAACAAAACCAGTGAATGACCACTGTACGAAAGAGCGATAAAATCAACAAGGATCACGGATCAGTAGGCATCGTCATTAAACTCACAATAGAATAGGCTCGATCACCGAGGACAATCGTTTTGGGCCGAGCATAAAGCCCAGTTCGCACTGACACGCGTCGCTCCCATTCTAACACCCGTCGCGTAAAATCGTTCACTACCGAGTATTTCTCATAACCGATTTATTAACTCACGTAACCGATATTTCTATCAGTACATATATTTTATCGTTTCCAGGATATGCACACTGTATATGTATACCTCGTATATTTGGCCGCGTCAGTGGCCACACTGAATCATTGGTCGATAAAGGAGGCCCACAGCGTTAAGCGGTACACGGGCTCTTCTTACTTCAACCGAAGAAATCACATTTAACGCTGTTCGGTAGAAACTCTCGAACCGGCACCGTACAGCGAAACGAGAAACGAGAGGACGAGAAAGAGAGAGACGGATATAATAGAGTGAAAGAAGGAAGAAAGACAGAGGAAATGGTGTACCAGTTAGGCGGAGAGAGATAGCTCTAATAGCACGCGCACGCGCCTGCACTTCCGAAAGTTCGCCGGCAGAGAAGAGCGGCGGCACCACCGCTCGTACGGGTGTCGGGGTACGAAATGCGGAATCGCCCCGACTCCTCTCGCAGCACTCTCTCTCACTCTCTGGGCATTGTCAACAATTGCAGCATCCCGGGAGAGTCGATTCAGGTAGCGTGGAGAGACAGAGAAGCGGTGGCGGTGATGGTGTCAGCAGCAAAGAGGGAGCTGAAGGCGGACGAATAAGGAGGTGGGGGGCGCGTTCACGCGGAGGAGGGGAGTAGAGAATATCGAGGGGTGGGAGGGGACTTTTAGAATGTCGCGAGGGGACCAGGAAGCAGTCAAGAGGGCAGAGAAGAACGAGACGAGGGAAAGAGAAAAAAGATGGATAGAGATAGAAACGGAAAGTGTAGAGGAAAAACGTGGAAGAAGGTGGAAAAGTGAAGAGGAGAGGGGTACCGTCCGGGTGGGAATACAGTAATACGAAAAGAAACGAATGAACACGAAAGAGACCGACGTTAAAGCGAAGTGGAACGTTTAGGAGAGAGATGAATAGGCAAAAGAAGAAAGAAAGAGCGAGAGGGGAAAGAGAGAAGGAATTTACCAGGGAGGGATAGGGCAGAAACTAACAGCCCCTCCACAGTTGCGCGAAATAAAACACTGTGCCACAGTGTTCCACCCCGGAGCTTCGGCCAAACGCAAAGCCGCGCTTAGGCACGGCCACGCCCGCGCATCTACCCGATTGGCCGAACATGCTGTTCCACCAAGATGTTAAGAGTTTATATCTGGCTCGGGGTGAAAGGGGGACATACCTAACCACGTACCCACCTACCTACTCACCCTCGATAAACTATGCGTACAGAAGCGCGTATCAGACGTGTGTATTTTCTATCGTGCTGGTGGAGGCAAAACGGACAAACACATTACTCTTTTATTTAAAACCCGTTCCAACGTAAAATACAATGCGAGCGATGCTCAGACGTTTCTCTCTATGCTCCGCCTTTTGTTTCGTCGGGACTGTTTTTAACCGTGCGCGCCTTCTTCGTCCCTTTCGTGGAAGGAATATATCCTTTCTCTTTCTTTTTTTTATTTTTCTCCTTTTTTTCCTTATTCCTCCACTTCGTTCTTTTTTTAAATCTTTATCTTTCTCTTTTTCCTTTTTTACCTCGATTCGCTCGGTCACGATAGTCCATCTCTTTTCGCCTGTTTCTCTTTCCTTTTTTGCTTTTCTTCTCCGTTTCTTTCTTTTTCAGATCCATCGAGTTCCACTCTCTGTAAACCACACGGGCACACAACGTCATAGCGACGAGCCTTTCTTGAATCATATTCTACAATGAAGTTTCAATGGGGGGAAGCCCTATTGTCGTTCACGAATGGCGACCGATTTTATAGTGATCTAATGTACAGATGTTATTTACCTCGCAATGAGAACCGAATAAAAGCATTCTATGTATTAAGCATTCTGCGATTTAGATCCTGTATATCTCTCTGCTTACCTAACCTCTACTCCTGCCTGTCTACAGGCGTTGCGTACAACAATGCACGTTCGGCTCGCGTAACGCGCACAATGGCACTATTACTCTTTTGACTTAGTCATGCGAACGAAAGTAACTATATCGGTGTAGTTTCGAAGAAACCGGTATTTGCATTTCAATAATGATTATTCGTACTTATGGCTGCTCGTGTCACATTACATGTAATAGGTACATACAATATTTAAATTCACATTACATATCATTAGAAGCTATTTAGAATTCTTCTGACATTTTCTTTTTCGTATCACTTTTTTCTAATTTTTTTAAAAATATACAAATAGCACTACGTGTTACACGAAAACCGCGAAACATAGATAAATACCATAAACACATTCTTTATATTCTAACTATACTAATTGTAAGTAAGTATACTGTTCTCATAAGGTAAGTTTTTATAATATATACAAGTGATTCTAACCTAAAAGTAAGCAATGTAACTTTCATCGTATCGCCTTTATATGCATACGGTCCAGAAATACATAGCAAGAAATACATAGCAAGGAAAAAAGATGGAATGAAACCTAAAATTTTACTTATTTGTGGTAGCTCGTTACAAAGATATTATGTTATGATAATTATAACTTATCTAGAAGAAGCAGTTTACAATACGTACCTATAAACTAGTAAGCGCAATAGATATACATATCTAGTTACTTTATAAATTAATATTTAATATCTATATTTAAGGTCTATGTGTAATATTTTTTTCTTTTTTCAATAAATATATCAACGCGTAGTACATCGCGTTGCATGTAAAACAGTGACATAATGATAAATAGCGTAAAGACATAAACACACGTTTATTTTCAAGTATACGTCATCGTTGGATTGTTGGCAGAATAGAAAATTGGTAAAACGAAAGTAATGCGTTTGACCGTGCGCTCTCCAGTGAATGGCACGTTTCAGCGCGGTTACGAACCGATTAATCCACGCTCGTGCATCATTAGTGAGAACGCAATGATGGTTTGAGCAACATTAAAAGCCCGCAACGCGAAACGGTATTCGTCGATGCCGTCGATCTACACCAACACGGACCATTTTTTACTCTGGCATATCAGCCACTCAAAGCGTACGTACGCGCCGATGGATAAATCAATAAACCAATAGCTATGGTAATGCACACCTGCTTTTAAAGTATCAGCCAACCCCTCCTCGTGCACTACCGTTTACGCGATCCATGCAATTATAAGCCGAGTACACGATTTTCCGCATCCCCGAATTATTACAAATTGCAGCCTAATAAAAACATCCTAAGTAATGATTAATTTCCCTCGCGAATATTAAATGTCCTCAATATTCAACCATATTTAAATGTAGATAATTAACAAATATTTAATAATGCATATAGATTAAGTAACTCTGAAAGAATATTTATCGAGTTTCAAGAATTTTATTTGTTCAATCGAAATTTATTATTTAAACATTTTATTGATACCTTGAATCTTTCGATAATAGGGAGAATCTCGTATTCTATGTGTTTTATATCATTTGATTGTGATTTATTATTTACCCCGAATATACATATTTTTTAAATCTAAGATTGCTTTTTGTATGAAGTATGAGGGAAGAAAACGCTGAATTTATATGAAAACTCTTTATATTATAATGTTAAAATCGCTAACTTTTTCCCCTTACTCCCCGCATGAACAAATATAGATTGAAACATATCTAAAATTATGGCAACAAAGAATGAAAAAAAAATCAAAAGATATAGTATATAAAGTATACTTTCAGGCATCTAGATCAAGAATAACAGCTCCTTTAAGGATTCTCCCACGATTCTTACCCTAGGATCTTAGAATGTTTCCAGATGTAACTGATTTATCGGTGGTAGCAGGTATCACGAATAAGAACGTATTTTATACAGTACCCACTGCTCCCTCCGTCTGTTTACACTGGGGAAAACAGGAGATTAAGATCAAAATCGCGTCTGTATCGAGTTTCAGTGTTTGCCAACATCACACAGATCAACAACACCAAAGAAACAGCTGATCAAATCGTTTCTGATCGGATAAGAGAGATTAGACCATAGGTCGCTATGTCAAACGAGTAAAGAAGAACAGGTACAAAACCAGGTTGATCTTAATCTCCGATACTTGCGTGGGTGAATTCTCTGCGATCTGTCAACGAGGAAACCATCAACAAACAAACAAATCGTATTATTTCAATTGTAACATTATATCTGTCTTAGGTAAAAGAAAGAATTCTATGTTTTTATAAACATTTTTTCACCTTTAAAAATTTCAAGCAATTTAAATCGCTCAAATAATTATCAATACATGGCTTTTAGAGTCACAATCTACCTTGCAATACCTCTGATATAACTTTTTATTTATAGGATGAACACACATAGGAGGATTTAAACAATATGAGGAAGACAAGGTTTGGACATAATCTAAATGAAAACCTACCTACTGAAGAGTTAACAAACACGCGTTAGTAGATATTAAACCTGCATCATTTTGCTGATGAGATGTCACGACACAATTTCTATTTAAACCTTATACCAGGAAGTCTTAAATTGTAATAACGAAAGAATCTAAAATTCTTAATTCCTACTAAAAAAAAGTAACCCTCGTGACACAAGGAATACATTAATGACCGATACGATAAAAAGTAGCCACGTTTAAACGACAAAAGCTTAACATTAAAGACAAAGACAAGAGAATATCTAGAGAGACCAAGAATCAATAAGAACATATACCCTCAGCATTCATAGAACCATGGTTGGTGTTTGTATTAAAAATAGGAAAATAGTATATACATATAGAGAGAACGGTGTCGGATGGAGAGCGGCATATGCAGAGGCATATATTTCGACAGATCCATAGGGCACGGGTGGCATTCACCGCGGCACCGTCGCCGGATGAAGCCTGCGGTCTCATCGCGATCTACCGCGCCGGTGAAATACCGTATGACTTTTTGACGTGCTTTTAACAGATTGAATTGAAAATGGCTTCCACGGCGCCGATATATCCGCGAGGCCACATCCATACCCTGAAAACGACTGTACGAACGGACGGACGTGAGAGACGAGAGATATATAATCTTTTTCCTTCCCTCTCTCTCGCTCCCTCCACCACTCTTCCCCTTTTTCTCTCACTTTCACACCTCGCCGCAACTTTTTCTCCTCCCCCTCTTCTCTCTCTCTCACTTTCTCCCATTTTCATCTTTCGCGGAAACGGTTTTCCTCGTTTCCCCACCCTTCACCAGCCCCGAATCCTCCCCTAACGCCACCTCTATTTCTCTCCCTTGAATTTTTGCACATTCGCTGATGCGGCACATTGCAAGCTGCGCCGGCGGAAACGACGACGACGAGGACTGGACCCCGGTCACTCGAATCACGGCTGAACCGGAAGGGAGGAGGAGGAGGCAGAGGCGGAGGGTCGCGTAAAAATAATGTCCTGGCTCATTTTTTAAAACCCCGACCGCAGAGAGAGCGAGAAACCTGGGGCCACAGGACTGCAAACGAATCCGAGGTCTGTCGCCCGTCCCAAAGGAAGGAAGAGGATGGTGAAAGGGAAAGAGAGGAAAAAAAATAAACGTGACGGACCGTGGATATAGGCATCGTCGATATTACGGGGCGCAATAGCACACGGGGCCGACCGACGCCGGATGAAACGGTCAAAGCTAAAAAGCTCTCTCCGCCGAAACGGGCTATATATTATCTGCAACCCTTCAAACACAGAACACACCGAGATCCATACATAACCCATATGCGTGCACGTTTCTCTACGTGCCGTTTCTCTGCCCCAGGAATCGCGCTCGTGCAACCGCGAGTACATCTAACGTCTGTTTCCAATAGACGTTGGTCATGGGAATAATGGTAATGTGGATACTTTAGACCCTTTACGATCCTCAAGTTGGACTTGATATTGGGTCTTTAATTTTAATCCTCAACTGGTATTGTTGCAGTAAAGTAGAAACTTACTTCTTAAGTATTTTATCTTGTTTAGCACGTTATATTTAATACAATGAAAATGATTAATGATGAAGTGTACAATATTGAATAAAAGTCAAATATATGTACATTTTAATATTAGATATTTTAATGTACATTATTGTGGTCATTTATAACCCAGGTATCTTTGAGTAATTTTGATTCAAACAGAAAGACAAGATTGTTTTATTTTCAACTTTCTTGCATTTCTCAGTAATAAAATTTCTAACTAATCTCACTAATAAAGTTACCAAACTTTGTGCAAACCGTATTATAATATTAGCGCAGGCATTCCAAAAAATGTCATAATTGTGTCAAATCTTTGCAAACTGAGATATCACTCCAATTTGTTATAGTTTCTAAGATATACATATCTACTTAGTACGCAATTTCTCCGGAAATCTACTGCCAATCGATCTATTGCAAACAAAAATTATATAATGTGTAAGTTATGTTCTTGAAGTTATTTTTCACACTTGTTACATAATACATAATACATAATTTATACCTAATATAATTGAAATGAAAACCAGTTGTTTTTAAGAAAGTCACGTGCACGATAAACGCATGTATCAACGCACTATGTTTCTAGAGGGTGAAATGGGCGTGGTTAGCAACCCTTAGTGAAACAGTGTCGACCAATACGGCAGCATTACACGATATGGAAACAGTTGCAAACGCAAGCGCCGTTAGGGTTGCTGGTACGAGCTGGTGATAGGTTGATGTGCATGGGTGTTTAATGTATGGGCGCAGACTCGAACATTGGGAACAGTGTTGAAAAGGTTACGCCTGCTGCAGGCTCGCATTCAGATTGGTTACATATTAATCCATTCAGAGAAAAGTTTCACGATATCTATTTTGGTTGTTTGTCTTCTTTCTTTTAATTGTTTCCTTATTTTGAGAATCTGTATAAATTCATTTATTTATTTTTTATATTTATAAAAGATTGAATTAGAATAATGATCTTTAATTTCATTTAGTCAAGTTAAATTAATTTGACTCACTTGTAATGTTCTCTAAAAGAAAATTTCTGTAGTTAAAGAAATAAATGTAATATATAAATATATATATCGTATTTATTATTATCTACCTGCGTTCTTTAAAAAATATTCCTCTCATCAGTTTAATTAAACCTTTCCTTACTATTTCATTCGTCTTTTTCAGTAATAAAAAGGAAAAGTGAGAAATGTAAATGGAAAAGAAAAATTTCATTTTTCTTTCTTCTCAGTTCCAATATTATCTATAAGTACAAAATTAAATTAAGTTATATCACCTTTTTAGTATTTTTAGTAAGAAAAAAATTATCTAATATTTCCTATTATAAGTTAAGATTATTATAAACTTAATAAATTACATATATAGCTCCATATCATACATGTTTCAAAGATTAATGTTACATTACTAATGTAAGAGAGTCGGAACAAGAATATCATCTTCCATATCACAAGTTTCTAGATGCAACAATTCCTCATATTGAAATATTACTCGCAATGGCTCTTTAGAATAATTTTTCAAAACCAACAGCATGGTATTTATAATTTCCGAAGGATTCTTGTAAAAAAATTTATATTCCTTATCCGCGTCTGCATGATTGTTATATGCCTCCTCGATAAAGTCACCGTTAGATGTGAAGAACAATATTCTAGGCACATACTTCCCATCTGGTTGAAATTTGTCATCATCTAAAGCTGCATCATATCCCATTTCCGCTTTTACCATCACAAATCTGTAATTCATTAAAAAAATAATTAAATAAACTACAGGGCTGATTATTTTAAGAATATGTTTGCTAAAGTATTATAAACACTTATACTATACTATACTAATATATAATAATATGTAATAAATATTATACTATGAAGTGTTATTTTATATGGAATGCGGTCGTTAGTTTTCATATGCTAGATAAAAATAAAAAATTAGCTGTGGCAATTGACCAATGATAAATTTTTCTATATTTTTTACAATTGTTTATTTTTCCTTATTAAGTTTTCTATTTTAATTTTTTTTATAAACTTCGATAATAATAACTTTCATTGTTCCAAACTTAACTAAAAAAGTCGCATTCTTTATGGAATGATCCAATAAAATTCATATTAATTAATGGTCGACGAAAGATTGTGATTAGTTGTGAAAAAATATTTGACGCCACTGTAGCGTCATCTAATGGTAATAAACTTAATATTAATCAGTTCCAGCCATGGTTCTAGCACAGGCTTCAGTAATGATGTATATTTATGTTCATACACATATGTACATATTTCGATACATACCGATCGCTAAGGTCCATCAATCGTACGGAGTTAGAAAATTTCTGTTTTAATTTTTGACAAGAAGGGCATTGCATTTTATGGATGAGTAGAAAAATCGGTTTGTTCACGACTTTAGCCTCTTGAAAGCCGTACGTAACAGACCTCCATTTAAATAATCGTTCGAAACTCTTGTCACAATTCGAATCTCCAATATTAAGAAGGTTATTTTCGACTATTTGATTTGCCAAAGCGATTAGATTTATAGCACTGAAGAATTTAATCCATTTGTTCATAACTTTAACTGAAATTTTTCATGATATCGTCATATAATGTGAATATAACCAAATTTGAATATCTTCAATGATAAGGATTCGATATGCATATAATGACTTGTGTGACTTATTTTAGACTGGTTAACTGTATATGTAGAACCCTCATTTAGTGTTATAAATCTAGTATAGAATAAAATTACGTTAGTTGCGGTTACAATCACAAATACCAAATTTTAGTGAAACAGTAAAAATAATGAGAAATGTAAAAAATTACTATTATTAAATAATACAATATTTCTATTGTTAATAAAAAGTATATTTAAGTAGTAATATAATATTATTAACTGATTATTAATAATAACAAATACAAAATTGTATGTATAATAAAATTTAATTTGTTGTTTTCATTTGCTTCATATGTATTTTATTGTTTCGGAAATCGCACATTTAATAAAATTTTGATTCACGAACAATACAAATCTAACAACAACTGATTAAATTTGAATGCAATATTGGCTTCGAAAAATTTGTTGAAAACCTAAACAATAATTTTATCATACCATGATACAATACTGTTTTATCAGCATTGCATAAAAACAGATCTTCGAAGTGAAGTGTTTACAAATCGTGTTATAGTCGCACCACAATAGCATACTTCAAATTTAGCGGCATATAAGCACGAAGTTACATATTTCAACTCTTATCAATATGTTATAGTTTACATACTTTTTCTAAAAATATGGCTCGTCGACTTACCGTTTCATGCGTTTAATATTCTTTCTCCAACATTTCTTCTAAACAAATGTTCACTAGTTATTGTGACAACAATGTGATAATGGTAAAGAACAAATTTACATCGAGAAATAGGTTAAGATTATGTTGGAATTTCTCTAGTATCGAATTTTTCTCGAAGAACGTAAGCAAATAACGGACCGACGGAAAAATGAGCAAGCTATGGAATTATTTGATATTTCAAGGATGGATGTCGTATTTGATGGCAGCTGGTTTGTTGGTTTTCACAAGCGGCTTTTTGCTCAATCGCGTTGCAAGACCGGAACGAGCTGAATGTAAAGATTGCACGGATTCTGATTGTAACGTCAAGCAACTTCTTCAGAATCCCGATGCCGCTGCAACCACATGTCTCAAAAGAAGGTCACGTGTTGTATTATTAGTTGTAGATGCTTTAAAATATGATTTTGCATATTGGTATAACGATAATAATTCTACTTCATCTTATTATCGCAATAAGTTACCGATAATTCACGAATTGTTGCAAAATCAACCTATGAATTCACGCTTGTATAAGTTCATAGCAGATCCTCCGACAACAACTATGCAACGATTAAAAGGTCTTACCACAGGATCGTTGCCAACATTCATTGACATTGGATCTAATTTTGCTTCCGAAAGTATCAACGAAGATAATATTGTAGATCAAAGCACTGCCGAAGGTATAGTTTTTATGGGTGATGATACCTGGACTAATTTATTTCCTGGCAAATTTAAACGTCAGTTTCCATCACCATCTTTTAATGTTTGGGATCTGGACAGTGTTGATAAAGATGTTAGATACCGTATATTTTTTGAGATGAAGAAGAAAGATTGGTCTCTCCTGATAGCACATGTTCTTGGAATTGATCATTGTGGACATAAACACGGTGCTAATCATCCTGAGATGGCTAGAAAGCTAAATGATACAAATAGTCTTATAAGAGATATTATCGAGTCCTTAGAAGAGGATACAGTACTTTTTGTTGTTGGTGATCATGGAATGACAGAAAGTGGTGATCATGGTGGTGATAGCAGGAATGAAATTGAGGCTGCCATGTTCGTTTATTCTATGGTTCCTTTGATAAAATATGATTCATCTAACAATACTGTGAACCAAATCGATCTTGTTCCAACATTAGCATCTATTCTTGGGACACCTATACCATTCTCAAACTTGGGATCTGTTATACTTGATTCAATTCCAAGTTCATCAAGAAATGGGAAATTAAAAGATGAGTTATGGTATTTGTTGCATTCAGTGTGGAGAAATATTGCACAGACAAAAAAATATATAAGTGTATATTCTGAAGATACTTACTTATTTTCTAAAGAACAGCTTCAAAATTTGGAAAATATGTATAACTATCTATTTAACCAAATTAAGAGTATTAATACTATTGAAGAATTTGACTCTTTTATTGTGAATAGTCGGAACTACTTTAAATTGCTCAAAGATACATGTTCTGAAGTTTGGGTTCAATTTGATTCTAGTCTAATGTCAAAAGGCCTACTTTTGATGTTTTGTGCTTTGTTTTTCTTTTATCTATTTATCACGGGCATTCCAGAAAGTCGTATGTATAAGATATTTGAGTCTTCATTTCTACAATATTCTATTTTAGCAAATTTAATTACTGCATTAATAATGTGTCTTTTGTTTTTCTTTGATATTTTAGAAGAATTCAAAAACACTACATTGTTTGCCACTGGTACAGTATCTATAATATTATTAGTAATATTAATTACTAAGAATTGGGATGTTATTTCATTAAATTGGTATGATTATAGAAAAATAAAGAAATTGATCTATATTACAAGATTAGTACTTTTTTTAACAATATGCAGTCTTTTTTCTAACAGCTATATTGTTGAAGAAAATAATGTATTATCTTTTTTAATTGTTACTCTTCTTTGGCTTATTATGTTTAATCTAATGAAAAAAGATGCTAGTGAAAATCCAGAAAGAAAAACAAAGCCATTTTTGAAACAACAAACAAAATCAAATTTGAAGATAATTATAATAGCCAGTAGCTTAATAGCATGTATTTCCATAAGATTATCTTATTACTTCTGGCGTTGTAGAGAGGAGCAACAACAACGTATATGTTCTATGTTTGTATTTGGTAAAACAAGTTCTATAACATCAGAAAATTTAGAACGTATTTTACTTGCCATCACATTAATTATGCTTGCATTACACATTACAATAATAAGACTATGGTTGCAAAATTGTGGAAACCTTTCTGGTTTCTCTCCTAGTGTTTTAGTAGGACAATACTGTCCTGTTGTGATAGGTGTTTGTATGGGTTGTTATTGGGTCCTTCAAAGGTTACCAAAATTTGTAAAAGTAAAATTTGCACTGTCTTGGCAAGTAAGCACATTGCCTAACATAGTATATGCATTGAGTCTGTTTGCAATCTTTATATTATACTATCGTCCGCTCAGTATATTTTTACTACCAAAGAAAAAGGAATTAATTAAAATATACCAAGATGAAAATGTAGTACCTCGATTATTTGAAAAAATAAAGGAGTCAATTTATCGAAAAAATATAGATGTAGATCAAACGCCAGTTGTTTATGGCTTGGGTACCGCATATAGTGCCACATTTGTCTCATTAAGTATATTTCTTATGTTGTTATATTCTTTATTGTTAGGGGATATATTATCACCTAGTACTTTCTTAATGTTTATATGTTGTACCTCCGTTTTGAGCTTATCAGCAATAGAAAGATACAAGAATGCTAATAGTATATGTAAGTACTTTAACCTATAGATAATATGTAAATGATTTAAATTATAAATTTCATCCTTAATGTTATAATTTTATAAACAGCTGAACTGGTAGAAGTACCTACTCCCATACTATTGTGTTGGTTCTTAATAGCAGAATATTTCTTCTATGGAACTGGGCATCAACCAACTTTCCCTACAATTCATTGGGATGCTGCTTTTGTAGGAACAGGTGGACATTTCTATGGAAATTTATTACCAGCAATCTTAATAGGTATCTATATATAATCTTGTTTGTATTAATTTTAAATCTCTTTCTACAAGTAATAATTTGTAGGAATAAACACATTCGGATCACACATTATACTAGGTGCAACATTACCACTATTAGTTATTGTACCATTTACTTTTTATCTTGTATTTCCAAAGTTAGCTAAAATAAAATTTTCGGAAGACAACATGAAAAGAGGAGAACTGCATCTGTTTGAACAAGATTCTGTGTTTCATACTGCAATTTTCTCAGTTGCAGGAAAATATATATTACTTCATGGAATCAGAGTAAGCAACATTTTTAATATTTTAGATTTGCTAATGTTTTAACAATATAAACTAAGTATAAACTAAATAAATAATCACTGTTAAAGAAATAATTTTAAGTTTAAAAACTATTTTTATTGATGGGTTTTTATAACTTCATATAGACATTTGGTAGCATGCTTGCTACGACGATTCACTGTCGACATTTAATGGTTTGGAAGATCTTCGCGCCGAAGTTAATATTCGAAGGCTTGGGATTATTGGTAACATTAAGTAGTGTACTGGCGTCCTTTTATATGGTATTCAGAATCGATCAACAAATAGAACATCTTATATCCAGAGTGACAAAAGGCAGATGATAAAATTTTTCTTGATATAAGATGTAATCAACGCAGTAAAATATCAAAGTTTAAAATGTAATATTAAGTGAAAAATGTGTGCAATGACACGTTACTCGTATCATTAAAATTGGAAGGTTCTACCAAAAAGAAGTAAACTAGATGTCCAACGTCGACACTTACCAGTACTGCCGTTTTCATAATTTTATATGACTTTATATAAGAAATAGCGAAAGCGTAGTTATATATGAACTATTAGTCCAAATAGGAAAACTGAACTGAAACATTCAGGACATGAGAATGAGATGTCTTTTCTTTTATTTTTCCAAAGACCAAGGCATGTTATTAATTTTGGTGCTTCCTAACACACTAACGCTACCCTGCGTGCAATGCATTGCTGATTACAGAGAAACAAAGCAACGCACTTGATGCAGGATTGCGTCCATGTGCGCAGATGATTGCTTGATCAATGTACGTATTTTTTTCACCATTTCAAGTTCATCACTGTTAACCGTATATTTTTTGTTTCATTTACCGCATACGAAATTGTATATATAGCGTATATTATAAACATAATAGTAAATTTAATAAAAAGTTATATATCTTTAAGGTAACTCTTCTTATATATTTTAAAATAGTAAAATTCTTTGAACTTGTGCCTTTCCCAGTACATGGTTTTATGTTCTCTATGTATTTTGCAAAATATACTTTATTGAAAGGTATCATCAAACGTACACGTTATATATAGTATGCGAAAAAAATGATCAGTTAAAAGATAGAGAGTTTGTAATTACAAGTGATAGAAATATTCCTGCTAGGTCGGTAATCTAATGATGATTGTGATGTCTGTATCCTCTATTGTCATTTCTCAGGTATTCCATCCAGTTGGCCCACTTATAATAGTCCTCGTAATCGCTGGGATCCTGTAACAGACGAACATGTTCACAATATTCACAGTATTCAAATTACACATACCTAGTTTTGGTAATTATTATTTTGAAAGACAGGCACCTGCATATTAGGCAATACAGGTATTTGTATCTGGAAACAAATGAAGTTATGATGTTGCATAAGATATCTTGTCAACCCATCATTTGTTTTACAATGATACAAATTGTTGTTACCTATCATATTCAGCTTTCATCATATACAATATAGAATACAAATATATAAATTCAAAAAGATATTTAATTTGAAACTTTTGTTTCGATTTAAATGCTTACATATAACTTGATTTTTCCACCTTGGTGTTCAGGTGTAGATCCTCCACCTGCCTGTACAGACTCTATAGAACCAGGTGGCAAACTCTGATATCCCTGATGCATTTGCATCTTAACTGAACGTGCTTGTTGTTTTTGACTGCTTCCCTCATTCAGAAAAGATTCAGCACCACTGACAATTTCGCGCTTTATACCTCCTGCATCTTCAGGATAAGAAACCCAAACTGAGCCAGGACCTTTTGGCAGTGATCGAGCCATCTGTAGCCCGAATTTACTATAACTCGGATTGTATGCAAGAGGCACTCCATAATCTAATGTATCTAATTTATGTTTAATAACATCCAATAGACTCATGTTAGTGGGCAAACCACTAGGGGAAGAAGGAATGTCATTAGTCATTGGATAATTGGCATTAAATGCTCCTCCGGGAGCACCTGTGGATGCCATTTTTGCTTTTGTTATATTTTGAACTGCCAAAGTAATATTCTTCTGTAAGTCAGTTAACATATCAAATACTTGACTCAAAACACCCATCTTTTGCTGAAAAGAAAACATTCCATCGATAGTTGGTTTTGTCCATGGACCAGGACTAAAAGGTTTAAATGGTTTCTTTGATGATAGTGATGTTGCAGACTTTTCATAAGAAATCAAATCATTCATTGTTGTAACCATGTTGCTTTTTAAATCACCCAATTCAGATAATATGTTACTAACAATCGAATCTTTAGCGGCGTTGATCGATGAGAGGTCTTCAATGGATCTTGCTATTTTTACTTGTGCATGACTTCCATCAGATATAATAGATCTCACCAAATCGTTTTTAAAATTTGCACTATCTCCATCGCTAGTTAGTGCAGTTTTATTCAGTTTTAAAGTGTCAAACAATTTATCCAGGAACTCTGATACTTTATCATTGTACTCTGTTGGATTAGGGATTACAGATGATGGTAACCAAAAGTCAGGTGGTACAATGGTACTTTTCGTTGTTGGAACTTCGATCGGACTTGGTGCTGGAGTAGAAGTAACAGTATTTTTAAACAAATTATCCAAAAAGGTAGTTTTCTTTGCTATAAACATAGATGGATCCACCACAGGTCCAAAAGGTCCAAATATTCCTGGTAAATATTGTTTTGGTGCTGTTGGACCTCCCATCTTTTTAAGCAGTACATTCACATCTTCTTCTGGTTCTTCAGAAATTGGAGCAAGAGTGGGATATGGAGGTGAAGGTCCCAAATCTTTTGTTTCTGGCTTACCACTGTCCATAATTGAATGAAGTTTTGTTACAGTAGACTCATCTATGCTTCTTTTTCTGCGGGAAATCTCATCTTTCATACTATAATCAGGTATAGTATTTAAGCTTGAAAATGGAGACATAGGCCCGAACTTAGAAGCCATAGGACCAAAAGGTTTCGAACCGAAAGGCCCAAAAATTCCACGTTTGTACTGGCCAGCTTCATCAACCACGTTACTTTTACTGAATAATGGTGTTTTGTCAACAGTATTGTACAAAGATGGACTTACTGTATATGGCATAAATGGTTTGAAGCTTATAGGATAAGCAGGTCCTAAGCCACCAAACAAGTTGCTCAGCATATCTGTCTTCTTCGAAATCATCATTTTAGGATCAACAAATTTTGGAAAGGAGGAAGATTTTGGCATATAAGGTACTGTTATGGTGTCTGTTCCTGTTACTGGTAGTCCGAGAGCTCTTGCATAATCTAGAAGAACATTTTTTATATAAGGAAGAGTATATAAAATATATACATACATACTTTGTACATTTATGTGAAATATTAAAACCTCTACCCGAAAATTTTAATTTTAGCATCATTTTATTAAAATTATGTTTTAAAAAATTAAGTGTTTTATATTACCAGATTTTGAAGCATAGCTTGCCCATGATGCTGCTCCTGAAGGGCCTTTAAAAGATGCTCTAGTTAATACTATCAAATAAGAGAAAAGTACTAGATCTTTTGGGAGAATCATCTTACACCAACTTGTTGAACTCTGTGTTGTTACTGCTTTTATAGCAGCAGTCAAATAATAATAGTTGCAAAGCTCTTAAGCTTATTAGCATAGGACTAATATTCTCATTAAAATAATCCATGGCATACAGGAGGTGCACTTGTGTTTTATAATTAACCAATACAATTTCTTCATGCTACTTGGGAAAGTAATTTCCTTCATACTTGTGCCATTATACTTCTGTAAATATTTTAATTACTCTGCTTAAACATTATCTTTTACAACAAATACATTTATATTTATTCATTTCATTGTTTTAGTTCATTGTTATACTCTATTTTTAATCTTTTTATTTTTATTATCTATAAATCAGAAATTCAGCATGTATCATTTTTCATTTACTGAATATAAGAACAGAACACCTTCCCGCTTCGAATTGTAATCCGATTTCAATCGACTTGCAAACGAACTTGCGAGAAACGCGTTATTCATTTGTCGACAATAATATATCAAAGCAGCTGTTTTCATTATTTGGTAATTACCAATTGATTGTATTAATATTGAAGAAAGCTGTCACTTTATAAAAAGACGTTTATATCGAAATGGAGATAAAAAACTCTTCTAATAGTAAGTAACAATGTTATTTGATGTATAATAATAATATTTATAATAGTAGTAATAAATATATTTTATATGTAATCCTATAATAGCAATGGTATAAAATAAACCGAAAACCCATTAAGATTTGTGAAACAACTACCTAAAAAAGGTTCATTCTTTGTTTTAGCAATTACAGAAAATAGGAATGCCATGATAAATATTACTTCCACATTTGAAAATTTTCCATGGACTGCTCTACAGCAAAGTTCAAAAGGCACGAATATTATTAAAGCAATAAATCAATTGCTAAGTATGTACCATCCTAATGATGGTATAATTGCATATGAACGTGTATTAAGAGCTTTACTTATATTATCTGAAAATTTGGATAACGATTTACAACAACAGATAATTTCTATAGTACCGTTACCAAAAGGTGTCTCAAATGATAAAATAAGAAATCTAATATTTAAAATTACTGAATTAATTAAAACACCTAATAACAAGTCATTGTGTCAAAAGTATGACTTTTATTAAATTAATTTTTATTATTTTTTTATAATATTTAATCACAAGTTTATCTTTTAGAATTACCATGACACCTGAAGAATCTAATACAGAAATATTAAATGATGACTCAGAAATTCATCTAAACCAAAATATTTTACTTGACAAATCTCAAAATCTTGAATTACATGAAAAATTTGTATCTTCAGTACCTGAAGTGTTCAAAGGTTTTCCTCCTAATGAAATTTCAACAATTCATAATCATGTGAATTATATGTATGATACATTGAACTACAATATTCCATATATAAAACCTCATGCTAATAGCAAACAAAATTTTTCATTAAATACTAATGAACAAGAAGAATCATTAAAACTTCAGTCAACATTGAAATGGTTCCATACTCCTCACCTTTTGTATAAAACTAATCTTTATCGAAATTCTGCATCTGGTTACCAACAAAGATTTTTTAAATCAATGGATGATAAATACTTCCAGTTGTCCATTGATAGATTCAATAACTGGAATCAATGCAACATAGCTAACGTGCCTTATGCATTCCATCAGGTTTGTGACAATTAATTTGTTAAAAATATTGTTAATTTAGCTATCCTGGAATAGAGATTGTAAAAATGATATTACAGGATACTACATGTTTAAAAGAATTATATAAAAATGACATAATTTCAAATAAACAGAATAAGAATGAGATCTTCAATTTGAAAATAACATATGATGATAGATTTGTAGAATCAGAAACAAATTGTGAAATTTTAAATAATAGTGATGTAAATAAAAACTTCAAAAAGTATAGTAATTTGAACAAAAATAAAATTTTTAACATGGAAGTTCAAGAACATTTTAAACAAGAATTAAAGAATGAACAAGCAATTCAACAAGATATATATAAAATGGATGTTGTATATTGTGAAGAAGAAAGAAAAGATACAATAATAAACATACAGGTAAAGGAAATTTTTAGTTATAGCAATTATTTAAATAATTTATAACAATTCTTGTAAAAGATGACACTACAAACATTAGAAGAAGAGAATTTAATGGTGCATAAGAAACTTAAAACAAGCTTGCAGAACTTTTTAAAACGAGTAGAACAGGAGACTTTAATCAGTAATAAAACTCTTTATATTCATTAATCATTAACATATTTCAATTCAATGTATACAAATATTAAAAGCATTTCTTCTTTTATAATGCAGAATTTCCAACATTGCCTAGGACCAAACCTTTGTATATGGTTCCTCCTACATCCAAACATTGCAAGGTTATAGATCAAAGAAACCTGGAAAAGAATAATCAATTAGATATTTCGAGTAATAACACAAATAATTCTAAAAATATTAATACACTAGAGGATACAACAAAATTCATTGAAAAGAAATGCTTGGAAACATTTCATATTTATCCAAAACCAACTCAGTTAAAAATGCTTCATAAGAGCTTAAATGCTGTAGTTAGTAAAACACAAACAATAGAATGTGAGAAAAAGGACTACATAGAAAATTTACTATACAAGTACCATATAGTTGTTGTGTAAATTTAATATCTTCCATGATCAACAAACTTATTTAACAAAATTATTTATATACAGATCTGCAGTGAAGCAAACAAAATCAAAAAGCTTGAATACTTTACAACAAACTGCATCTATTACAGAGTTGGTTACATTTAAAAAACAGTACTATGATACTTTACTCAATATTCAGAAAGCCAAGAGTTTGTTATAATTGTTATAATCTTTTTAACATTTTTTATAAGCATATGAGATTATATGTATGTATATATTTATTATTTCTTAGTGGCAGTGGCAAATTCCTTGGCAATATCATCTGTAGAAAATTTCACAAAATATGATCCATATTATTCCAATCATTCCTATCAGGAGCAGCAATTATTACAACGTGGACCATTAATTGTTAATCCACAATTTTCAGTACATACTATGACACAGTCAAAATTATCAAATATACATAACACTCCATATGCTTGGATGAAATACAGCAGTTGGAAACATCCAACCATGAAACAATTAAGACTTCCACAGCAGGTAAGATATAATTAAATATTGAATACTATATATTCAAATATATAAATATTCCTAATTATTTACTTAATTGCTTTATTCATTTTATCTTCTTCTAGTTCCCATTTCAAGTTTCAAGGAATAAAGAGTAAGTTTTCTAATCATATATATCTTCTACTACAATCTTATCTTCCATTCCTTTTTGTATACTTTTTTGAATTAAATGCTATATTTTCTTATTTTTTCATTCTTATGTTGGAAAGGAATTCTGTACTACATTATGTAAAGACAATGGATATTCAATGTTTTGCGCAAGATAAAAGTAAACGAATGAAGCAAAGTGTACAACGTAAAAAGTTAGAAGACATAGTTGGGAAATTGAAAGAGATAGAAAACAGCAATATGAATAATTAAAAAATTATTACTGACCTCTATAAGGTTCTTAGTTCTTGAAAATATGTTAATCTATAAACTCTTTGCATATATATCGAGACAAATAATTATAGAAAGTAGTCAAAGCATAGCAGCATATATGCAGATATTTCATAAAGTTATATGTACTAAAGGAAAGTTCCTTAAAGAATACAAATGATATAATAAAATATTGATGGAAACTGTTGATTTAAGAGAATACATATCAAATAAAGTTTTTCATTCTTTCATTTATCTCGCACCAGTCTCAACAATTAATGGAACATTGATACTTTTACATGTGCACACGTATTTATATACATATATATATACATATATATATTTATTTATATATATACATGCATATACATACACATACTCTTTCATTTTTTTGGCACTGGCAAAAGATAATAATTGAGTATTAGATTATTAATCGCGAATATTTTTAATAATTTCGTTTGTATTTCGGACGATTGCGTGACAGTTTTCTTTGTTTAATTATTGTTGCATGTTTGTGTTGTTGACGTCAATCGAGCCTTAATACTTACAACATAGTAACTAATAAATGTACACATATTCTTTAGTATTAACATAGAACAAAATTGCTGCTAACTACTAACATTTCGTAGTATATTTTATAATTAACATATAATATACGCACTTATGACTTTTGTATAGTCTACAGTATAGACTCTATACTACACAACAGTCATTCATTTCATTATCTCTAAATGTACAAAATAACTTTTAAAAGAATAAACGGTAATAATAACTTAGGTGTTATATCGTTCATTCGATCATTAATCGTTATTGTCCAGAACAATCGCAATGAAGTATGACAAATTACCAATAGGTCAATATATAATGTAACTCTTGGTAATTTACTCAATCACATATGTCAACTCACAATAATATTTCCTTGTTTCAGAAAACATTTTACCTTCACAATGAGTCTATAATAGAAACATTATTATATACCCATATTTATCGTTAACAATATTGACAGCATCATCCTAATAGAAATGGATTTTCATACAAATGATGCTTTCAATACTTGATATTAATATCTATTTATGAATCGAAATACATCCAAAGGATCTACAGCAATTGATTTTTTTGGTTGTAAGGACTTCTACATTTTATTTTTGGTAATATCCAATGAATCAAAGTTAGGCCAAAGATCTCTTGTGTCATGTAGTTCATGTATCTTTTTTGGATTGTCATTATTTAGTATTATAGTTGTTGAAAACAAAATAATGTGTATAAGCAAATCTTATTAAACTGTTCCATTCCAAATATTGTTTGAATGCAATATAACTCAATAAATCTATTCTAATTTCCTACATTACATTATAATCCTATAAATATTTAATTGAAAGTATCATTTTATAAACGAATAAGATATCAAATTGAAAATATATTTTAATCTTATTAAAGCTATATAGTGTTTGGAAAAGTGACTAATATGAAACTTCAATAATAATTATTGTATATTTCAAGTTAAATAATAAACCATTCATGGAATTAAATCATATATGCAAAAAATAAAACAATAGCAGTTGTCTAGCTCTAGACAATCTTTTGTGCGTACAGTGTGTGCTATTGTTCAACATAATTTAATTAAATTCAATGGTAAAAATAACACGAATTTCAGATCAGATAATTGTCATGCTACTTTTTAATGCAAATACCTCTCTGGATTTTAAATTGATTTCATAATAAAATAAAAAAATATTTATAAATACCTAAAAGAAACATTATATAAATATATCATAATACAAAAAATAAAAACTTATGATACCAAGATTAGAAGGAAGAATAAGTAGTAGAAGAAAGTTTTAGACAATTTATACGAATTTTAATAACTGGTTCCATAATTAATCAAAGAATTAATTTTCAATCAATGTCATTTATAAAATGTAAAGAAAGAGTATGTTTATCAGAAAACTAACAATCTTGTTACAATGGTGGAATAGATTTGCACTTTGTTTAAACAGTAATATTTAGTTACTTCTTTACTTTCTAGAATAAATTGCGATGGGTTGAAGTTCAAACCTAATGTTAATCTTTGTTATTTGTGCCATAATCTGAAGCGTTTTCGATTAAAGTTCATACAGAAATACATTAAACGTTGTAGATTCACATACTAAATATAAGTCTAACAATTCATTTATTGAGGTATTGCAAATCGTAGCGAGGTAAAGCCTCTGATACTAAGTTATTGAAAAGTAACAAAGTTATTCGACATACATGACACTCAAAGAGCGTTATATTTCTTCTGGCAGTGTCCGTACATTATTTTTTAATTATTTTACTTAAACTTTTAAGCTAAATATCTTGCACCATGTAACATTTCCACCCAACATTTTTATCATGAAATCTATCCATATTTTTTTTAAACACTTTATCAGTACACCAGTAATGTACCATGTATAAGAAAAATTACATTTATTTCTTCGTTGTGTTCAAGAAAACCAAATTACAACATCATCAATATTTTGACACAACGAAGCTACCATAATATATACTATTCTCTTTTTTTCTTTATGATTCTATATGAACACGCATTTTTTCCTTATGCTAATCAATTAATTAGATAACTGACGCGTTATACACGCCAACATATAATTAGATGCCTGATCCAGATGTATATATTCTAATATTGTATCAAAAGACAAAGTAGCTGTCACTTATGATTCTAGTCGAAATTAATTACTTCTTTGTGTTTATGTGATTATAATAATCTTAATCAAGTGAAACAAAACAGAGGTCCCAATATAATCGATTCTATGTACCACTTGTTGTATGGTAAAAAGAGATTTCAAGGACCAAACGGTCAAGAAACACAATCTTCTGATAATTTTCAAGATGAATTGTACCTCTAATACGATATGTATGTACTAAAAATTACTTTGCTCTTTAATTTGATGAATCAGTAGAGACGAGGTTGTACAAGAGTACTGGACTAGAAATGGTTTGAGATTTTCATTAAAGTAAATAAGTAATGCAATACCATTACTGATCATTATATTCCCTTCTTGCAAATAGTGCTTATACCTTTTACAAAAATAGAGATGGACTTTTTCTAAATTACCAGACTACATAATTGTATAAAACTCAATCGTTTACGTATAAAATACTAATAAAAAACTAGATTTCATTATGGTATAATTACAGAAAATAACTTGTGTTTATCAATTCTCGTCTAAATTTGTGAAACACATTTCTACGTCCATCTCCGTGCAACAAGAATATCGTTTTGAACAATAATCGAAGTAGTATAATTTAAACACGTTCCATGCATACTAATTCCCTGTATAATTCATTTATAACAAGAAATGCTAACCTGATATTATTTTTTCAATCTTAATATAAACACTTGTTGCCTGTTTAAAAAACAATTTTCATAAATTTACAGTTATAATAAAATAGAAAATTAATACATTTACCTGATTATTAACTATTGAGTATGCATGGAAACAGAATATATTGACATTAAAGTACAACAAAATAATAAATAAATAAATATTTTAATTTTTAATTACTAATGTAAGTTATACTTACAAATAATCCCGTTAATACTTAGGTTTATTATTTAATATATAATTGGAATGAAATGACATTATCTGTATGTCAAAGACGGGCAGTCTGGTTGTATAATGCAAAATGTCAAAAATCGACAACTAAAAAGAAATTATTTTCTTGGCAGCATAATATACAAGGCAACAATAATTTTATATAGGATTCTTAAATGTTTGGACATAAGACATTATTCCATGGTCTTGATTGCAATATAGAGTTTTTCTGGAATTTATCTACACCTGCATAAGTAACTGATTAACAACTTAATTCCAAACTTAATCTCATTTTATGCACAGAGGAGAAAAATATAGACTTAAAAGATGATAACAAAGATGTTATGGTCACTGTGCACTACTTTAACATTAAAGTGACTTTTACATATGTAAGTTTAAACACATTCAATTTAGACAAATTCGTTTAGAAACAATATAAATATTTCATTGGTAAGACAATAAAATATTTTCGTTCTTTCCTTAATACAAACAGTGAAAGAAGGTTCAATATGATATTACGAAACTATCGTTTCAAGGGAAACTTCTGTATTACATAGCTGTTCCCAAAAGTCATTCACTGTAATGAGTCCAACATTTTCTAACACATGTATACGCGTTTTTAAATTCAATCAGGCAAAGCTGTAAGGATCAATAGTTTTGCTAGAACAAGGTTGGACGTCATCAGGTGGTGGATGCCATTGTCCAGTCCACATGGCAGTACGATCCATAGCTATTTCTGCTGCTTTCTCCATATTGTTGCTAGATGTACATTCCATTTCCCAGTGGAAACCATTTTGAGTCACTTGCATTGAACTAGATTCATCTATGCCACAATAGTCCTGTGCTTTATTGTTCACTGGCATTTGTAAAGTTTTATTTCTAATTTGCATAGAACCACTGCTTCTATGTTCAGCACCAGGCCAAGGTCGGGATTGTTCCACCGACTGTAGAGGTAATTTCCGCGGCACCCGTCTAGATTTATTATCCTCCAGAATATGACCACTATTGGTTTTGGTACTTATTAGATTTCCATCGCCTGAACTACTATCACCATCTCTTCTTCGTCTTCTCCTTCTCCTTTCAATATCGACATCACTTCTTTGAATATCTTCATTAGTTTCTTGGGTATGTAAGAAGTGTTCCCTTGCAGAAGCCCAGTGATCTTTCCTTTTGGCATCTTGCTTGTATTTTGTATGATTATCATTGCCGTGATGGCCATTATTTGTGTTTGTATCACTGTCTATATTTTGTTTCCTCGACTGTTGATTTTTGACAGTCCATGAAGCAGGCCTCTTAGGGCTCCGCTCTTTGAGAGTAACCTAAAAAGATAAAAATTAGAATAGTTTAAATATAGTTTAAATATAGTTAAAATATAGTTATAAAATAATGATAAGAAATAAAATTACTTACTCCTGAAGAGGAAGAATTGTCAACAGGCTTATAAAGTTGTGTTGGTGTATGATTGCGACTATCTGAACTCCTACAACTTGATCCACTGCGACCATGTATCCATGAAAGTAAGAAGGCTAAAATAGCACATGACAGTCCAAGCGCTGCCGCGGCAGACAACTGAGACCGAGTGCGTTTTGGCACCCAGCCACCACTGTGATATTCCCATATAGAGCATGCTAATAATGCACTACTCAAGGCATAAGATAAGCCTATACCAGTGAATATCCAAGCATTCTATAAGAGGTGGATTCTATCAGATATATCAGTGTCAAAATATTAAATCACTAATAAATATACATATAAAAATTTATATTTTTAATCATGATGGTAACATTAACTAAAAATAGAATATTGATAAATCATTGACTACTTACCAATTTTGCCCAATTGAAAGGAAAAACATATATAACATGCGAAATATCAAGGAAGAGGAGCAATGCAGTGACCAAAAAACAGAAAACTGCTACAAAGATCATGAAACGCAGCCGCCCGATTAAAGGCAACATAAATAAGCTGACCTTGGCAGTGCCGGAGCTGCATAATGTTGCCAAACACGCTGCAGATGATATCTATGTAAACAATTTAAGGTAACTTATTGTTTTAGGAATAAATAAATGAAATAATAATCTGCTATAGTACTTACAAGTAGTAAAAGTCTAATAACACCAATAGCAGTTTTAAGATGCCCCTGTATGTCACAATAAAGTACCAAGTGACTTGCTCTTGGCCAAGCCAAAGCATTTGAGGAAGAGCCATGGTGATCACCATAGCCATAGTGACCATGATAATTAGCATGTGAGTCCCATGAATGGACTGTTGAATGGACCCCTGGTGAATCCAGCTCCAAAGGTTGGGAGCTAATTTGCCCCCCTGTTCTACTGCCTGCTATTAATATAATATCAAATAATGTATATGTTAATACTCTATTCTTTCTAAATATTTGCAGTTTACAAATTATTTTCTTACCAATATCAAAGTCCTGTATGTCCTCAGGTCTAGAATATGCAGAGGCTGGTAGTTCCAGGTCACGAATCTCTTCTAAGAGAAGTACTTCTATCTCGTCGGCTGCATACAAGTCCGAAACCGAGTGAAGATGATGCCGAGTCTCGCTCATTACTTAGGCACGCTCGAGTGTTTACTCCTTCCTGCCTGCCGACGATCTTTCCTATTTGATCCACTATTAACCACCATTCGTTACTCATTGAATTAAGCAACTGCTTTATACGTTTGCCAGCCATTGTCTACGCATACTGTGTGCCATCTCTTTTCTGCACGCAATACCATCCCTTGGCCTTCAGGCCACACCTATGGAAATTAATTAACATTGCACAACAACAACGAGATACCAAGTATTAACAGTAAATATTCATTATTTAACAATCCAATGACTATGTGGATGGGGAGACAAAACTTTGAAATAAAGGAAATAAACACAATTGTAAATAAATATAATTTATTCTATATATAAAAACATAATAACAAAGCAATAAATAAAAACGTATGAATTAAGAACTAATATAACCAATATAATTTTAATACATCAATCCAATTCAATGATAGATAACAAAAGATCTATTTTAATATAGCACTAATTTTATATTAAAACTTAAAAATATAAAAAATATAGACTAGATTATTATAAAATATTATAAATTATAAATCCAATCCAATGGTGTAACAAAAGATCTATTTCAGTGCTATCAAATTAATACTTAAAAATATAAAAAATATAAATTACCACTTATAATTATATATTTAAATAATAACTTGTACAATAACAATACAATATATACAGTGGCTACAAAAACTATTTGCACACCATTATATTTACTACAACATTTACATACTAATTAACTAAATCCAAATATGACTACAAAAATTTCATACAATGAAAATGAAATGTAAAACCTAATAGAAAGATACTTTTCATTGAAAAATACAACTACGTACATGCAAAAACTTTTGGCAGCCACTGTATTTTTAAACATTCAAGTTTGTTTCATAATAGGTTGGAACTTCCTATCCTTTTATTATTAATATACATCATATTCCACATATTTCGAATATACTTAATATTATTTACATTACTATCTTAAAACATAAATGTATACATAAATGAAAAATCAAAATTAACATATTATCTATATTATAAATAAAATACGCTTTAACTGATTGTGTGTAAATTACTATTTTTCGATTCGTAAAGTTACAGTATAAAAACGCGGTAGACATAAGAGAAAAATTTTTTAACCTGCCTTTTATGATATTCATCGTATTTAACGTCAAATGTTTGAAATATGTATAAAAATACCTGGATTTCATGGTTAGTTGTTTTTATAAAAAAGTATCTATTAATTTCAAATCCACATGTGGTTGCATGTGACATCTCATCAGAATGTACCAAGTATGATGATCATCGACATTGTAAATTCGACAATAAAAATGTGAAAACGTACCTCAATTTTGTTCACGGTGAACCGACACGGAGATCACATTTTTCCGAAATTTTTCATAATAAATTCGGTGACTGTCTGAAGAATAGCCGCCATTGCCTTTTTGCTGTTTTTACTCATAATCTATGCTCGTCACGACGACCTAGAAATAGCAGATGGAACAACTTGACCCTTTTTAACATTTTCTGCCTAATAAAAGAAAAAAAGAAAAATAGGACAAATACATAAATTATTTGCACACAAATAAATACAAACTTTTTTCTATTATAATTATTCATTTAAGTTATGAATTTAAGAAATATATGTAAATAGTTATATTTTGCATAACTATATTACTTGTATAACTTATTAGTTAACTTATTAGTTACGTGTTATTTGCATATCTTATTAGTTACATCTTGTTAACTAATAAAAAAAAAAATAGGCCAAATACATAAATTATTCGCCCATAACGATACAAAACTTTTTTCTATTACATTTATTTATTCAAATTATAGAATTAAGGAATGATATATAAGTTATGATTGTAAAATTCGAAAATTTAATTTACTCCACGCGTTTTTGTAGAATATATCAAATTTATAAAAAATATAATAATTAAAAAATTGCATTTTCTAAAAATATGTTAGTATAATAAGATAAATCATTTATGAAAATGGTAATATATTAAAAAAATAATTTCAGCTTTGTTTTAGTACAATATACATATATGATCAATCAAAATTATTTATTGTAATTCTTTAAATTATATTTAAAGTAGTTATAATTTAATACCATGATTTGTCTGAATGAGAGGAATCTATTCATTCGATAAAATACTCGTAATTGTGTGAAAAATATTGTAAGTCAAATCCTTTCTTGGCTGTAAAAGCACAATAAAAAAATAATATAATGATTTGTCTTAAAAATTAATAAAGTTTCTAAAATTTGATATTTTGTTAATAATATTTGTAATCGTATATATTTTGAATAAATTATTTTGAAAAAATCTGTCTGATTAGTTCTATAGCCAATAATTGTTTCTTTATTTAATGAAACCAATACTCTGTTCTTTTATTACAAGTTCGTAAAATAATAAACAAATTATTTTTTGTTAATGTGTTTTTAAGAAATTTTGTTTTCATTGGTAATACGCCTTGTTATGTCGCATCCATTAAAATCTCACTTTAAGCAGTTCTTAGGTGGACAATTAACTATAGTAAACTGTATATTATATGTCAACTCGTTCTGTCAAGTTGACAGGAAAGAGTGTGTTTGCTTTTTTATCAGTATTAAAGTACAAACACCTATTTTAATTAATTGAAAAAAAAGAGCATTTTCTAATCATACGTGTTAAAGAAGTATGATATTTATAAAGTAATTTGTTATTTTAAATCATACGTAGAAATCATTTGTGTCTTTTTAGTTGTAAGCGTTAATCATATTTCGTATTTTTAACCATCGTCTTCCATTATGAACACATAGTAAGTGTTTTGATATTAATTTCTATAGAATTGTTGTCGTTTAACCAATTTTACATTAAGCAAAATATCATTTATCATATACGTAATATAGAATATCATTCACGTAACTGATAAGATATCTAACCACGCATTTAAAATAATATTATGTTGTTTATTTTATATTTATTTATTATCCATTGTAACGTTTTGTGTAATAATATTTATCTTGTATAATTTTTAGTAACAGAAACGGACCAGGTATATCAGGAAATACTTTTGATCGTTGGGTACAGATGACCAATATGCACGATGATTCTACTATCACAAAAATGCAACATCAGTTTTGGGTTACGAAACAAGCTTTATCACGAAAGTTAGGTAAAAAGGAAGATGAGTGTATAGTAGCATCCGATGCAGAATTGGATGCAAAATTAGAACTGTTTCGTAGCATTCAGGAATCTTGTTCTTATTTACAAAGAATTATTGACAAGTATCAGGAGCGATTGTGCAGTAAGTTATTACTATTTAAGTCTCTATAAAATAGGATTAGCTAAGGTAAAGAAAAATTTAAAAATAATAAAAATGACTGTATCATTAAATGTTATATAGATCTTGCACAAGAAGAAAATGCAATGGGACGATTCCTTAAAGATGCCGGTAAACAAGATAAAACTAGAGCTGGCAAGATGATGACAGCAGTTGGAAAATCTTTATCATATTCTGGTCAACAAAGACTTGCATTAAGAGCACCATTAGGACGATTGTATCAGGAAGTAGAAACATTTAGACAAAGAGCTATTGAAGACACACTGCAAAAGGTCCAAGCAATGGAAAAAGCTCGTACAGAGTACAGAGCTGCTCTGTCATGGATGAAAAATATTTCTCAAGAATTAGATCCTGATACATCAAAACAATTAGAAAGATTTCGTAAAGTTCAAACATGTGTAAGACAGTATGTATTGTTAATTATCATTAACATCTAAATTCTATGTACATTTAGATAGCTTTGAATTTATAATTTCTTTATTCATACAGAGGTAAAATAGCCTTTGATAATCTGGCTTTAGATTGCCTTCAAAAGGTAGATCTATTAGCAGCAGCAAGATGTAATATGTTTAGCCATGCTTTAGTTTTATATCAGAGTACACTTCTAAATTTTACTGAAAAATCTGCACAAGCATATTCTACAATAGCAAGCAGTTTTAAAGGCTATCAACGATATGATTTTATGGTAGTCAGAGAACTAGCTGAACCCTCAAGTAAATTAGCTCAAGAAACTGGAGGTGACGATGATCTCGACGAAAAAGAGAAGTAAGTTATAAATTTTAAAAAGTGTTAATAACAGAATTGTTAGATAAAATATATTTCTTTTATCATAGGTTATCAATTTTTGACATGGATTATCATGACAGTGTTGAAGAAGCTGAAGAAGTAAAACCAGCCAAACAAAATACAGTTGAAATTGATAAACAAGATGAAAAATTATTGGATATTGATTATGAGACGAAAGACATTAAAGGGCTAGAAGGATTAGACATGAATTCCAGTTCCTCGAATAATGAAATTACTTCACAGTCTACTTCTAATGTAGAACATAAAGAGAATCTCGATCAACTTTTTGAAAATTTAATTCTAGATAACGCCACTCATAGTAATATGCAAGAAGGAAATCAATCTGAACTTGATAGAAAGTTTGGTGAACAAAGTTTAACGATGGATATATTTGACAAATCTGATACAAATCTTAATCTGGCTGATTTCTCTTCTTTAGAAGAACAAAATTCAAGAGAGCAATCTTTACAGTTCCTCACATCCGAAAATATGGTACTTTTGAATGACATTCTCACTGATAAACAGAATGCTGATAACGAGTGGGATGCGATATCGCATGATACATTTTTGCCACCGAATATATTGAAACAAAGTTTGGGTGATGCAGCGCTTGGCATTGGACAGAAGAGCATGCCTACTATCAACATGGGTGACAAGGTAAGTAAAAACTAAATTTGTTTTTACCAAAGTCAAATTAAAAATATTTGAAACACTATTATTAAATTTTTCCTATATTTTTTCTTAGAAAAAAAATAAGACTGGCAAAAAAGGTAATTCCTGGTTGGATTTATTTGCTGAACTGGACCCTTTGGCTAACAATCCCATGGAAAATCTTTCTGATGACAGTAATGCATCTGCTTAATTTTTTAAAGTATTTAAAACTATATTATCATGACATATGATTAGTTGCAATTTATAGCAACAGTCAGAAGAGATATTTTTATTTTCTCCAAATAGGATAATGCTACGAGTATTATCTATTTCTTACATTTGCACTGATATTTCATACTTATTAGTTGAATTTTAACATTCCAGATCCTTTAGATTTAATGAAAATAGCAAGATGATCGTAAGAATCAAAAATACTTAAATTTTCGTAAATAACTTTTCAAGCTCCATACCAAAGATTTAAAATCGATGATAGTTTATAAGAGATACTAGTCATATACTTCTTTTAAGTACATTAAAAATATTTTTTTTTTAGTGATAATAAATAATTATCAACTTTCCTAATCATGTTTATAGCAAAATATGTTTAATCTGAAGTATATCATATGGATACCTGTATATAATTTGTTGACATTCCATAATGTAAAACTTTGCAATCAATTACTTTTGACATTATCATTGTATCAAACAATTCATATTTTAAAAATGTATGATACAATTATTACATTGTTTCTTTTTTTAATATACTGAAATATTGCTTATTGTTTTCTTTTTTAAATAAAATAAATACAACATAAACAGATTACATCGTCAGGGATATTGTTTTTGTATCTTTTCTATATAAATATAAAATGCTTATGCATCAACGAAATACAGAATCACAGTGTTAACACCAAAATATAATTGTATTTCGCGTATAAAAGAACTCTAAATCAAAATCTAACTTTCATCAATAACACATCTGGAATTTAGGCATCATAAAATTGTGCCATAGCCGTTCTGACCCTGAAATGAAACGAATGTATATTAAAAATCAGAAATATTTGAGAGAAAATATTTTTATATTAATTATACTAAGATTTAATATCTTACTGAATTATTATAATTTACAAGGATATTCAAAGATCATTTTCAGACACAAATAGAAAGGAAGGTTTAAAGATTGTTTGACATACTTATCAAACAATTGAAGATCCTTGCTATGACGTAATTGTTGCAAAATACGATAAAAGCCCAGTTCTTTTAAACGTGCTTGCCGTTGTGCAGCACCAGGTTCTTCCCTCCAGACTAGGTTGCACACACAAAAAACTGCGGCAATTTGCAGTTTTACATTGCTATGCATCTAGATTCATAACATAAATGTTAGAAATTTCTGCTAGAACTTCAATAACATATTACTGAAGCATAAATTATATAAGAATCATAAAATAACACGGGGAGATATTTGTTGTACTATTCACATAAATTAAAAGAAGGCGATAAATAAAGAGTGAAATATTAAAGAAAGAAAAACAAAAAGGCAAAATATTTTTTACAAACCATATAATCCATAAGTTTTTTAAGCACATCTTCGTTAGCCATAATATGATCCTTTGCTCGATTTCCATCAGCTACATTCGCTAAAATACAGAGAGCCTGCTCCTTTACATCTGCTGGATGCCTTGGGTCTTCTAAAACTAATATAACAGCTTGCATAACGTGAGCAGCGTGTTCTCCCATTATACGATCTATGTGTGCTTTTGTAGAGAGCAAGTTTCGTAATAAACCTAATGTTTTCATTAAAACTGGTATATCTTGATCTGCCAGAAGACAAAAGATTTGATCTGTTCCCAAACATTGTAAAATTTGTAATTTTACTTGCTGTTCAGCTTGGAAAGCCACGTTCATCAACGCCCAAATTCCGTTCAATCGCAATGCCGGTGTACATCGTTTTGTAAGTGAGCACAATAACTCTATTCCTCCAGATTCAAGAATCGGTTCTTTGCTTGGACTAAATTCCAACAATAAGTTACATAAAGTACTCGAGGCAACAGTTAATAAATCAACTTCACTTTCGCCTCTACCTACATAATACAATTATACTAATTAATAATAATAGATACTAATAGCATGATCTAATTTTGAAAAATTTTCGTTTTAGACTTATACAACTGGTATTACAAAAAATATGCAAGAATATCTTCAATGTTCTTCAGTAATCTTGTATGATTTCATTGAATGAGTTATGTATAATTAAAACATTTTAAAGGAAATGTGTCGTAATTTTGTATAAATCATATTATTCCAATAATAATCCATCAAGTCTAAAAATATTATTATATCTTACCCTCCAATCCCTTATCTGCACCATGTAACAATTGCATAAGAGGTCTCCAAACAGCATGATCTTGAAACGTTGTTCGGAGTTGCTGTACGCTTCTAGAAAGAGAATGAAGACATCTAACTGCTGCTAAACGTACGTGAGAACCTCCTGGGTCCTGAAGTCCTGCCACTACTTGTTCCATAAGACTTTCTGTCTCGATGATACGTTTCCTAATATCTTCATCATTAGCACCAAGGGATGCAAATGCCCTGAATGCAGCTTGTCGCATATCTTGTGTTAATGTTGCATCCTGTAGCTGCGCCATTGCAAGTACAATCTTGCACTTGTACAATTTATTAACATGAAATATTAACAATAGTAAACATACAAAATAGATATGTAAATCTATAATGTATAATATACTTACATGTGGATGACATCGTAATAATTCTGCAAGAGTAGGAATTAAATGATTACTAATGGAAGCTAGACGTTGCAATTCAGTATTAACTTCAGTAAGGAAAGCCAAAGTTTCAGCCGCCGCTACTCTTTCACGAGGCGGATGATCTCGATGACAAAGTCGTACCAAACAAGGTAAAGCACGGTATATAATTCTAGGATCTTTATGTACTAGAACTCCAGTTCTATGCATATATGTAACACATCTTGCAGCTTCAAGTTGAATTAACGAGCTTTTCTCACGGCCCATTAATTGTCCTAATGCTACAGGTACAAGCCTACCCTGTGGTGTGTTACTGGTAGTTGCTGATGCAACCGTAACACATACCCCATAATTCTTATAACACATATTTGCCAAGCATGCTAGAGCTGATGATTGAACATCAGGTAATGGAGAATCCAACTGCATTGCTAATGTTTCTACCGCACCTCCTTTGGCTAAAGCACTTTGCTCTTCTGTTGTCTAACAAGAAATTATTTAAAATATAATTTTAAGGATTACATAGCAAAGTTAGATTTGATTTTGTCATTTCTGTACCTTGCATGCTGTTGTTAAAATTGTTGCTACACAAATTTGACAAGTGACTGATTGATTTGCTAATGATACCAATCTTGGCACTAGCGCAGGATCCTGGTATATTGAATGAACTGGTGCTGATGGATGTTGAAATACTGTTCTCAAACAACGTAAGCATGCCTCGTTTAATAAATCTGTTATTTTTGGCTTTCCTTCTAATGGCGTTTCTGTGATAGGTGTAGATAATATAACCTGAAAAAGCAACGGCACTACACCAAGATCTATAAGTGCCAGCACATGTTGATCAGTTCCTTTAGCTAAAGAACCCAAAGTCACTGCAGCCTCTAGCCTTATATTATCTCCAATTCTGTCTGATGTATCTCCAAGAAGTTGCAATAAACGAGGTACTACACCTTGTGCTATTACAGATCCTTTTTGTCTATTACTTCCAATTACAGAATTTTTTAGGCATCTAAAAACAAAAAAAAAACAGATCAATTATAGTTAACATATATGTTCGATTAAATAAACATTAACAAAGTAATGATGGAAAGTAAGAAAAACTATAAGATTGTTTTAATAATATTACCTTTTTAGCGCTTCTTTACATCATATGTTATAATGATTTTAATAAATAATGACCTTTAATAAACAAGTTTAGAGGTTAAGTACGATTTGTACTCACATAATAGCTTCTAAGCATTTTTGAGGATCCAACGAATATAATTCATCGATGTAACTTCTCGAACTCTCAACATCCTGTGATACAATTGAGAAGTCATTTAATTTTCAAACTTTTCGAACGATTGTACGAAAAATGATATCTTTCAAAGCAGAAGAAAACCGGTAACTTGTTTCACCTTTACGAATTCACTCACCATGAATGGTTGCATCACCGAGACCATAATTCTTTTCTCTCGGTTTTACATAAAGATATTACAAATGTTCACTCAAAATAATTCTGCAGTATATAGTCAACTACCACAAGGAATAGTTAATTTAACAATCGACTTTGTTTGTTATGTGAACACTCACTGTTTCATTTAGCAAAACTCGCGTTCTGAGATAATTCCCATTAAAACAGTGTTGGCATTATCATATAATTATCACTAGACTATGAATACTTATACAAATTCATATTTTTATAAATATAATTTAAAAAATGAAACTTAGATATACATAAGTTTTCATATTATCTGCATTTTTAAATTTCTCATAGATGTTACGTTTTCATTTTGGGGTTTTAGGACGGAGGTACGTAGGTTGGTACCAACCTCACATAAAGTGCTGAACAACTCTGTTTGTGGAAGTGCGCGAAGATTCAAAAAGAATTTGCTCTTTTTATAAACGATCGTTTATTCCAACTTGTACTTTTTAATTACAATAGCAAGAAGTTAGCACTCGAGAGTCAAAATTTGAATTGATTAAAGACTTACATTTTTCACTTTTGATTTTCGATTCCTGTCCAGGTCCAGGACCCCCTCCCCTAGATTTTGTCTTCCTTAGTAAGTGGAGGTGGGAGCATTGTCTCTCACAGAAGACCGTACCTACATGTGCGGCGATGAAGAAAAAAATAGTATAAAAGAGAAACAGCAAACTTCCTAAAAAAGTTTACACAGCCGTCAAAGATAAGATGTAGAGAAATCATATCGAGAAATTCGACTCTTAATTTATGCGGCACATAATAGATAATCTAAGGTTACAGCTTAAGTTCTAGGAAAGTCTACACGAAATTTGCCGGTAAAATACCAAGAAATTACATTAAAAAATTCGAGCTATTAATTTGGCACCATAATAAATAATTTGAAGCCAGTTCACAAAAAACTGTTTGTCTTCTAAGCCATTTCCTTTCCTTATCCAGCTGCTTTCGGTGAATAATTAGACAATGTATAATTTTCGATCTACGTATGTAGTCGATCAGTTTAAATTTCGTTCATAGCTTATGCCGAATGTTTCCAGATACAATCATTGAAACCAACTTCACGCAATTATACTAAGAGCAAATTCAAGCGACAGCGTAACAGTGCATAAAAATCAGCAATTTAATTATCGCGTTATAATATTTAACAAAATTTAATCTTTTAAATTTTTCTATATGAATAAAAATTATTAATAAATTAAGCTTAATTATTTAAAAATATTGGATTAGAAATTTAGAATTTATTATAAAAATATAGAAACTTTTGTACAATTGGTCATTTTGAAGTATGTAAGCGATTTCGCACATTTATTAAGAAATGTACGTAACATTAAATTGTCTAATTGTTATAAAAGTATTTTTTGTTAATTAAAAACTTTTATTAAATATGTTTGCGGAATCTCTGCTCGAATATTTAGAAACTGTAACAGAATATATATTTGATAATGATAAACTGGTGAGTATTCTTTTAAATTTTTCCATTTCTCAGAATACAACTTTCAAATTTACAACTTTTGAATTGTCTTAAATGCATAAAATGACTATAGGTAACCTACAAATGGTTAAGCAAAGAACTGGAAGTTCACGTCAATATAGCAAAACAAATTCTATGGGAATTTTGGCAAAGATACAAAAAGGAGAAAGATTTTAATTGCACCTTTTTGCTAATCGGAGTTTTGCATGATGGTGGTATGCGAGTTGAAATTGTCAGAGAAAAAGATCTATTAACAGCAAAAGAAAAATATAGTAAAATTATTTCCGAACATATTTATAGTATTCAAAAAGTACTTCCTGAGATACAACTGCTTGGGTTAACTGAAAATGGAGATATTAAATTCAGTGCCATTAAATGCATTCCGAACAATGATCGTAATGATGAAGAGATGCATATGTTCCGTTGGGGTATCATGTCAAGAGAAGTTGAATCTGTTCCTCAAGAAAAGACACAATCAATATCTGAACCAATCAAAGAAAAAGAGATATTAAGCTCAGAAGAGAAGCAAATTGCTAAAAAGAAAAATGCTGACAGAAAAGGTTTTGATAATTTGTTTGGGAAAGTCAATAGTAAACAAAAAAGTCCACCTGTATCATCTAATACAGAAATAATGGAAGTGGATGCTTCTAGTCATACAAAAGAAATATTTAAAAATATTGGTGCTGGAAAAAAGAAAAATGTAAAAAAGGGAGAATCAAGTGGATTTTTTCAAGCAAATAAGAATCATACGAAGACTACAGATTTTTCAGATAAAAATAAAAGTTCAAATTCTTCAGATAAAGACAACAGCACAAATTCTTTATCAGAAAAAATTGTAGAAGAGAAAATTGTTCCAAAAAGTAATTCTAAACAAAAGCAGAATGTAAGAGGGAAAAAACGTAATCGTAGCAAAGACACCAAGAATACTGTTAATAAGAGAAAACGTATTACAATTCAGAGTGATTCTAGTGGTTCAGAATCTTCTGATAATGAACAAGGATCAGAACTAGATTTACCATCTTCACCTGAAAATCCTCCTGCTTTTGTAAAGAAATGTTCTGTTTCCCCACCACAAGTCAAACTTGAAAATGGAAAACGTAAGGTTTTAAAAACAGTAGATAAAACATTTGAAGAAGATGGTTTTCTTGTCACAAAAAAGGTACATGTTTATGAAAGTTGTTCTGAAGAAGAAGCAGAAATTGTAGAAGTAAAAAACCAAAAGAAGATAGTGGCACCTGAATCACTTTCAGAAATCAAAGGAAAGAAAAACACTAAACAAACTACTTTGATGAATTTCTTTAAAAAGTCATAGTATAATTTATTATATTATATTGCATGTTTTATAATTATTATACTTAGGATACTTACTTTAAGATATTAGGATACTTACTAGAGTACAATAATATATTATGATTCTGTTATGATATACAGAATACAAATAAAATTTTATATTTTATAATTAATTGATATAAAATTTATTAAATGAAAGTAGTTTGAATTTTATCTTGAAATTATAATTATCTTCTAAGTCAGATGAAATGGATACATGTTCTCTTATTAAGCACTGTTATCAGATATGTTATCAAAGAGATGCCAAGTACATGTTACACCCTAAGTATGAGTAATGCTATATTGGTCGTTCAAATATAAGGTCTCTAAATAACAATTTAACACAATGATTATTTATTTAAATTTAATTGGATTATATTTCTTATTGATAATACAAAGTTCTACATGTGATATATGTTCAACATGTTCCTGTACAATCCTAAGTAAGTAAAATTATTTCAATTTAGTGAGATATAATTTAAAAACAAATTCTTTAAAATTATTTATTGATTACATATATGAATTATTAATAAATTTAGCTAATAATATGTACTTTATTTATTACAGTGAATAAAGAACAGGAAATTAACTGCCATGGAAAATATTTAGGGAATAATGATATGTTTAATTTTGATTTGTTAACATTAGACAATTATCAAGTATTGAACAAACTTGTTTTATCTAAAAACAATATAGTTAATTTACCTACAAATCTATTGAAGAAGTTACAATCTTTAAGAAGTTTAGATTTATCTGAAAATATTATAGAAGAAATATATACAACAATGTTTATAAACTTGAACAATCTCGAAGATCTAAATCTTTCTAAAAATGCATTAAGAATTTTTGATGATTCGTTGTTGGAAGTACTTCCTGCATTGTTATCATTAAACCTTAGTTATAATCATATAAATTCAATAGAATATTTAATGAACAAAACTACAACAAAGATTAATACACTCGATCTTTCTCATAACAATATATCCAGTTTATCTAAAATATTTCTAGAATCATTAATAAATTTACAATACTTAGATCTGTCATTTAATAGTATCCATTCTTTAGAAGATTGTAGTCTAACAGTTTTAAATTCTTTGAAAGCAATTCATATAAATAACAATTTTATTATTACACTAAATATGCAAGCATTACCAAAGACATTGATTGAATTACATTCTGGATATAATCAAATTTCGAAAATACTATACAATTTGGATTATATTGAAGTATTAAATCTACAGCACAACAATATTTCTGAATTACATGCAAACATAATAACAGATAATTTACAACATCTGAATATTAGTGGAAATATGTTATCAAGTTTTCCAAATGTTATATCTGAAAATTTGAAAGTGTTAGACATATCTAACAATAAATTAACTTATGTTCCTGAAGTAATATCTATTAAAAATTTCCCATTGCTGTTCCATTTTGATGTTAGCCAAAATCCTATTGAAAATTTGACAATTAGCTCTGATTTAAAGTTAAATTCATTTATTGCAAGTAAAATGAGTATGTTAAAAGCTATTGATGAAAGTACATTAGCAAATTTGAGATCACCATCGAATGGTTGCATTCATCTTACTATATCCAATAACAAAATGTTATCTTTCATTCATAAAGATGCTTTGAGATACATGACTCTCTGTTCAGTAAGTTTTAAGTTGCTATTTTGGAATATTGTCCAAGTAACCTAAGTAAGTAAGTTACCTAAGTAAATAATTTTTTGTTATTAGTTAGATTTGAGTAATAATCAACTTTCCTATGTCGCAAAAGAGCTGGTTGTACGTAACAATAATTCTATGATATACAGTGTTAATCTACAAAGAAATCCATTTATATGTAATTGTACACTACAATGGATGTTAAGTGATTTGGTTCCACAACTTTATTCCATCCAGCCCCACCTTTTAGATGATTTGAGGTATATAACTCATAAAATTATTATTAGAAATCAGTTTAATACTTTGAATCAAAATAACAAAATATAGTATACTAATTATTTTATTGTGTTTCTTTACATTACATAAGGTGTGCTTCGCCTCCAGAAATGTCAAACATAAGAATGGTACATTGGTACGGATGGAAAGACGAAATTTTTTGTGTTAATACATCAGTCTTTAAAGAAAATCTTGCAATGAATGTTGCCAATGTAATGTCTAACGAAGTAGTACATTTTGATTCTAGTACTGGTTTGCTAGTTGTTGTAGGCATAGCTACAACTGTATTAACACTTTTAATAGTAGGAGGCATTCTATGGACACAACGAATAACCATAAGAAAAAGAAGAGTCAATAGGAAATTTTAAAGTTTATCATTATTTAGTATATAAATTTATTTGTCTTGTATATTTTTAACACATTTCTTTTTTAATTAAAAAAGTTTTTTTAAATTTTCAATATATTGATATACGAAGATGTACTTTTATTTTCAAAGTTACTTATATAATAACATATAACTTATATTATCTCTTAAATTGATTAAAGTTAAATAATGAATGGAAATAAATTCATTCTCTGAATTAATTTATACTTCAAGAATTATCATTCATCTGAATACTAAACATTGTATAAGACTGACAAAGTTATTAGTGAACATACAATCAAATATTACTAATGGCACAAAAATTAAATTTGTTGGTAAAATGAATTATGAATCATGAATTTTATTAAAGTATTGTATAATATGACTCTCACAGGGACAGTTTTCTTTTCAATTAAATTTAAATGTTATTGAAAAAATATGAATAAATAAAATGTTATCTTGAACATATAATGTGTGTATAAATACATGTATAAGAATACATATATAATAATATAATTATCAAAACATTAAAATAAATATATATTTCTAATTCACACATATAAATACATTAGCATTCGTATAATTGTATATAATATTTTTTTTATACAAAAACAGCCCATTTTTGATGAAAATAGTTAACTAAGACTATCTAAACATTCCCTAAAAATACCCTAAGTATTGGAAGGATTTAAGGTCTTATATAATTATTCACAAATTTCAAGTGCATGACACACACTTAACTAAATGTAAATCATGATATTTCGATGATCTCAAACATTGCATCACTTCCAATATTACAATCTTAATATATGTTCTAATAAAATATTTTTATAGAAGATTGATCCGCATTAATTATGAGCTAAATTGTGTTTGTAATTAAATTGTTTGATCACAATAAAGATTAATAACTTATTCAGATACATTAATATATCTTTTTTTTATTCGTTAAGATGAACAATTTTTAAAATGTAATCATCGCTTTGGACGTAAAGTGAGCTTTGCAATTTGTCTTTATATATCGTCTATTTGCCAGTGACTAGACGTCACTTGGACCGGAGGATTTTCCCTCAATTCATTTAAAAAATTACATATATTTTTGTAATATCGAGGTTGACACCACGTTTCATTGTGTGTACCTCCTGAAATTGAAAGTATTTTTTTACACGGACTTTTACAGTTCTTGTAAAGTTCTTGCATCATATGTGGAGGCACTAACGTATCCGCTAAACCAGAAATAAATAATGTAGGTACCGTTACTGACCGCACCTTGAGGATGGACAGATACTACAATACAAAATGACAATTGATTGAAATGATTCAACTGAAAGAAACTGAGCTATAATAGAAATTATCCTACCTTATTTTTATATAAAAAAAGGGGTAAATATTGTAAACATCTCAATCCAAAAAGTAGTGCAGCCATATCAGGAATGCTAGTAAAAGTGTTCTCAAGAATAAGACACCAAATTCTTTGTGAATTTTCTGGCTTTGTAGCTAAATTGATGGCTACAGCACCACCTATAGAAATATTAGAGTATATTAAACATATAGTATACATTCTTTATCAAAAATGACTCATTTAAAAAATATAAGTACCTAATGATCTTCCAAATACGATTATTTCATTAGTATTTATATCAGTTCTACTAGATAAATAATCAATTCCTGCACGAGCATCCATGTATAAACCTTCTTCAGATGGTGATCCTTGTGATAAACCATAGCCTCTATACTCCAACATTAAAATGTTACATTGGATAGTATGGTATAATCCAACTGCATTTTTTAGTCTAAAATATAGTTCTAGAATTATTATCTCATATTACAAAATAAAATTATATGATAAAGTGGCAAAAGTCACTGACCTATGTCCTACATTACCAGCATTTCCATGAAGAAATAACAAAGTAGGCACCTTTTTTATTCTATCCTCTGGTTGAGAAATAAAAAACATGTGTAACATGGTACCATCCCCTGATCTAGTATAAATGCTTTGATAAGGTAAATTAAATATCGAAGGTGCAGGAACATATATCCGAGAATTAGCTGGTGACTCTGGTCGATAAACAAGTTGATCTTCTCTATGATACAATATACCTACAATATATATTGATTAAGATACACACCTACTACTGTTAGAAACATAAAAATTTAATAGAAGACATTAATAGATATACCTGTAGTAGCAAAACAAAGTAGAAAGAAAGCAGAAATCCCACCATACAACCAATATAGAAAGAAACAGGCAAGTATATAAGTTCCAGAGAAAGCCCAACATTTGATAGCTATACTTCCTAATAAACGGATGGGTTTACTTCGAGCAAGTCTCTTACAAAATGACATGATTGCTACGTAGTATCTTCAAAAAAATGACTAATAATCATCTAAGTCACTCTTATATTCAGTAAGTGTACAACATTGCGCATCTTGACTTGATCATATTGCTTCACTGAGTCAAATATTCCAGTTATCATTGAAGACTTTATAACCTAAAATTCGTATCAAAATTTTATTTCATAAATATGAACCATTTCATAAAAACTTTGGATTTGTATTGATAAATAAATGCATTTCGCTTTTCAAAGAAATTTATTAGATCAGAGATTACATAGTATAAAATGAAATAGTTCCAATTTTTGAAGAATTATGAAACATGGATTGAAAATAAATATTGCTGTTACACGCTCAAATATAAATCGATAAAATAGTATAAATACTGAAATATAAATAATAAATTTTTTATAATAAGCGATGTACTTCATAGCGTAATTTCATGTTGAACAAAGATACGTTCATATGCAAACACAAAACAAACTGGCGGCGCGATCATAGTGTTACATTTAGAAGATAGTATCGCAAGTTTATCACGTGTCATCGTGAATGTCCAATGCTGTATTCTGATTTCTGATTACTGTTAACCGATTCTATATGTATAACTAATACTACCTTACATCTTTATACTCAAGACGAGTCTCACTGTTCACGTAGAGTTCTTCGTTTATTTACGATTAGAAATTTAAGTACTATTTTAAAATTACTTATAAATAATGGAGAAAATACTAGTCGAGCCTCGGGATGGAACCGTAGTGTCATGTTTGTCTAACCTTCTTCAAACGAGTGCCGAAGAAGCACTTACTATTGGTGATACGTTTAAAGTCGGACTATCAGGTGATATACTTCTCACATAAACACTATAAATACAAAAATGATAAAAAGAGATGATTAATCATGTCCATTGAGTGTTCCATCCTTATAAGATATATTTTAAAGAAAATCTGAAAGTGATATCTGTATTTAAAATACATACATTTATAGGTTATACATGTTGTAAAAAATTATGCAATTGACGAGATTTTATATTTATTTTTTGTTTCATTTGATTCCAATTTAAGCGAGCAGGGTATTGTTCTTACAATAGTATGTTTTTCCATATTTTTTTATTTCTAATATTTAATTTATACCTCTTAAAGTATAAAAATTATTTTTTTACATTAAAATATTAAACTAATAATAAAATTTTGAAATTATTTGTGTCAGGGGGGTCTTTGGTACAATTATTGGTTGACAGTTTACCTAATGTTACAACTGATTGGAGTAAATGGTATTTCTTTTTCTGTGATGAAAGAGTTGTTCCTTTCGATAGCAATGATTCTACTTATGGAGTATATAAGTCAAAGTTGATTGGGAAGATACCAATAACTGAAGAACAATTTATAAAAATTAATCCTGATCTGTCTGGTAAAATAATATGTTTTAATCTATAATCTCCTTCTTCTCTTTTTTCCAATAAAATAGCAGTTATATAATTACATTATTATACTTATAGCTGAAGATGTTGCAAAAGATTACATTAAGAAGATGTCTGTATTTTTCCCTCCCGACCGTGTTCCATGTTTTGATGTGCTTCTTTTGGGATTGGGTCTAGATGGACATATATGCTCTCTTTTCCCTGGTCACAAACTTTTAAACGAAGCAAGCTTGTGGGTTTGTCCTATTAATGATTCTCCCAAGCCACCTCTATCTCGTATTACTCTCACTCTTCCTGTGATAAATAATGCAAAAAGATGCATATTTGCTATTACCGGATATGGTAAAGCTGGAATTGTTAAGGTGATTATTTCATTGAAGGTTAAAGGAAACTAATTTTTAAGTTGTAATTCATATAAAGTATTTTTATTCTTAATATTTAATATCTAACAGCGAGTTTTGCAAGATAGAGAAAATTTGCCAGCTGCTCGTGTTCAACCACACAATGGAGAATTGTATTGGGTCCTAGATGAAGATGCTGCAAAATTTCTAGAAACAGCCTAAACAACATTCCATTAAATTGACTATAACATTCCATGTTAATATTTTGTCCTAATGCTCAGCAAATTTTTTGAGCTTACTTTTATATACGTATGTGCATCTTACTTAAGATACCTAATAATAGAAAAGTAACTAAATGACATTTTTTGTAATTTATTGCTCAAAGATTGATATTTGTTTATTGTGATGTTAATATCATCTGAAATATATTAGGTTCTGTTACGTATTTTAATATTAGTTTCCAATATTTTATTTTTTCATTTCAATTTGTAAACATTTAATTATAATGGGTATGAAATATAATAAGGTAAAGCATTCTTATGCTACATTACTCATTCATTATTATTATCATCAAACTGCAATTTGTGCTTATTATATTATCTTAATAAATTTAGAAAATCATATAAAACAAAAATGGCTTAAAAATTTTTTAAGTAACAAATATCTTGGATGCTAAAATAAGGCAGTATACGTTTCAAAAACGTATAAATATTTTGCAATATTTATTTTTACTTAGATATAATAAATATAAAAAATTAAAATATTATGTGATTACAAATATATTTAACATTACGTAATTCAATTTATCATAAATTATGTTTTTCATAAAGCAAAAATATAAATATTTACTAAACAAAACATTAAAATAAAATCATTATGGTAAAAAAATATATATATAAAAATGTGAATATATTTTTATTGTTTATATCATACCATCAATAGAACAATATATAATAGTATGTAATTCTCATAACAATTTCTATTTAATTCTGTATTGAAATATTTATCATGGGACCGAAAAACAGTAAACAAAGTAGTTATTTAAAATCTTTATATAGTATTTTATTTGCACGAGAAAATATCATAATCATTGTCATTTTGTATACAGAAGTAAATAGATATATCTAGTATAAATATTGTGTTCGTTTAGTAGATCGTAAAAGACATTCTCTATCTTTGGTAATCTATATAAAATTAATAAGTATTGATATATATAAATAAGTATGCAGCAAAAAGTGACTATTTTTATACGATGCATATTTTTGTATACCATAATATGGAATTAATATCATTAATGTATTTATATAATTCGAGGCAGGAATATCGTTTGTAACATGCACTTAACAGATAACATCCGCTATCAGTCAAATTCGGTAATCAGTGCTAATTACTTAGGAACTAAAATTTTTACAATATTTAATAAATTATCTTTATTTCTTTACAAAAATCTTATGTGTACAATAGATATCAAGCCATAAAAAGAACTAAAAAACTATTAATTTACATTTTTTTCATATGATTTAATCGTCAGTTTCGTTATAATTTGTATTAACTGCGTAATGCTGTAAAACATTTTAATTTTAAACGACACGTCAAATTACTTTTTTACAGTTCTTCCAAATTCATATGGATTATTTATAAAATTCTATTCCAAAGCACAACGAACATTCTATGGCTTTAAAAAGTAATCGAAAATGTTGATTCAGTTAAATGTTTCTATACAGTACATACATCTAATATAAATGCTAGAATTACCCAGAAAAAATGGGTTTTGTAATTTTTATCTACTTTACTTACATTATATTTCGTTTATGTTAAAAACATGATTGAAAAAATAAAAGAACATCTTTGATTTTAAAAATATATGTGAAAATAATATCTGATACTTGTCCAAAGATAAATTGTAAAACTATTATTTTTTTATCGTCATCACTCAACACTCGTCATTATTTTGAAGAAAGAAGTAAACAGGCACGAATATAATGCTATATCGTGATGTACTTCTTTGGAGTTTAAATATACATATTTATAATACATAGAATATACATAACATGCCTACAAGATTCATTTAATCAGAGAATTATGTTAAAACAATGCATGTAACAAATGTAATATCGCGGATAGAATACTCGTTCACAGAACAAGTTTAACACATAAATTATAGTGTTTGCGATAACTCATAGCATAACACCTTGACAATAGCGGATTTCTTATTATTATTATTACTATTGGTATTATTGTTTTCATTATTATCATTAAATACTGGAAGAAATTTACAATAAAAATAAAACGCATTTACAAAATTGATAGGATGTTATGCACTGAATTATGTTTCCAATTTAGCTTATAACCATACATATCACAGCAATAATATAACTCGATCCTCCTATTTTCAGAATTTGCAACATTATGTAATGTATTTTCTAAACAATACATTCGTTTACATTTTCAAAAAATTACATTTCCATCAGTAGATTACTTGACTTGCAAATCGTATGTGGATTGTACAGGAATTTCTTTTTTCTTTGATATTACAACTATCAGCCACATCCTTATTTCCTTTCCATAAAAAACGATCACAATAAAATTATAAGACAATACTATTTCCTTTTCTTCTACTGGTCTTTATACTATCATCTCTATCTATTTCGAAATTATGAATTTACACTTTTGTTCTTCATAGAAGCGAAATATAAGTGTAAGTCATAACAATGAATACGTTTAAACTAGTTAGCATGATGTATACACGGAGTGTATAAATGTGAACTCATTGGAAACTAATTAAAATTCCTTATGCTGGCCACTTTCGTTATACTTATCTCCTTATGTGAAATTTGTTATAAATATGTTCTATGTGTTTAATAGTGTGATATACAATTGGAAAATAGAATGGCAAATGCTTAAATAATCATAGAAGCTTCGAGTTAACAATAAATAAGCGATATTACATATAACAAAAGGCAGAATATGCCAAATTGTTTAGTACATCAATCAACGACTGGCTTGCTTGTATCCTTTATGATGTAATTAAAGAATAATTTAGTTAAATTAATATCACCTAAAATAAATAATCATCACGTCATATTAACACCCAAGAAATTCCTAACGGTTTCATACACCATGTAACTAATCGACACAGCTGGTGCAACCTAAAAAAAAAAAAAACAAAAAAAAACAAATAAAGAATATATGAATGATTTATGATCTCCATTCATCAAAAATTAATCGTTATATAAATTATTCCATACCTTTAAAAAGTTCGGAGTTAAACCTCTATACAAACCGCGAATACCTTCATTCTTAATAATTTCCTTAAAAACAGCAACCATAGTATTAGGCTTTCCTGGAGACATATCTGCTTGCAATCGCGTTCTGACTAGCGCTAGTGGATATGAGCACACTTGTCCGGCTGTGCTTGAAGCTGTTCCACATAATAACAATATCCAGAAGGGTGGTTGTTCATTTTTGTCGTGTGTTTGTAAATACCTGTTTTTCAAAGTCTATAAAAAAAAAAAAAAAAAAAAACCGATGAATAATATTTCAACTGAAGATTATCAAGTATCAAGTCATTTTTTATATACTTACCTCATACACAGCCAAGTCAATACCAGCATATGGAATTATTCCCATTAAATTAGGAATATAGCCTCTATAAAAAGATTTCAAACCACCTTGTCTATATATCTTCTTTGTTGCATCTATTAAACCCGAATACTCTCCTGTTTTTCTAAGAGCAAATCTAGTTTTGAGCACCTGCAATATATCACAAACAACATTGCTAAAAAATAATGAAGATATTACATTGGTGTTACGATATATCACGTGAATTTCATACCTCAAGTGGATATATGGCTGACTGACTAATCCCACCAGCTAAAGATCCAGCCATTAATCGTTCATAAAGTCCAAGCTCTCTAATGTCATCTCCTTTAATCCTTCTCTTAATTTGCTCATAAGCCATGAATTTCAGAGCGCTTTCTGGTCCGATTTTAAGTACATTTATACCATTTCCTCTCCACAGACTGATAGAGCCACCTTCGCGCAGCATGTACCTGAAGCAACTCTTGATTTTGCAGTGTCGTGTTCCATGCACCTGAAAGCATTTTTCTTTAAAATAAAGTAAAGCAGAGAACTATTCATTTAACTGTGATTTTAATTTTTAATACGTATCTAATATTTTGATTCTATATTTTATTAAACTATGCCTACAATTGCTCAATGGAAATATTTGCACATTTACCATAGAAAACTTCCATGTTATACATCATATTTGTTGCATAGAACATTTTGAAATTTCATGAGTACTATAATGTGACATGACTGCCACAATTATAAACATGGTAAAATTTGAATCAAACTTGGTAGTTAATAGTTGTATCTATTTTAGATAATACATATAATGTATTCATAAAAGTTTGCATAGATATTCAAATACTGTTCTGAGCCATTGTATACATTTGAGCTTTACTTTTTCTTTTCCTTATTTTTTCAGTCCACTGAGATAATCAATCATTTTCTTACTTTTCAGAAACTTTAATAAATTACATTACATAAAGTTAAATAGTTTGAATTTTTTATTTAACTTTATAAAACAAATTTATTGGGATTTTTCTATTGCAAACCCACCTGCAGATAAACTTTAATACGATCCAAAGGCGCCGTACATGTGCGTGATACACCACCTGCTACACCACCGGACACCAAATGTCGCCACCACATTCCAGAGACCATTTCACCAGTTGTGAAATCCTCAGGGACACCAATGTCCTCCCCAATGTCCATATACTGGAAAAAGAAAGCAATAACCAATATAATTATTAGATCTTATCTCTACAAACAAGTACACTAACTAATGAACGCACCGAAAACGAACCTCCACTTTGCATTTAAAAGGAACCGTACCGCGAAAATATAGTTTTAACTTTGATAAGTCGTGCATGATTACTTCATTAATGATTAACCTTTTACCCGGCATATTTTGTGACTTTGACATTTAGCTGTTATGCATAAATACATGTGACTCTCACTATTGCCAAAATACTAAAAAAAAAAATTGACGACTTGCACCGACTCAAACACGTATATACAGGGTGTTTTTATTGTATTCAATCGTGGATTTAAAATTATAGAAGATAAACAAGAATTTCAAGAATATTATATGATACATGATATGCTCCAAAAGTGGAAGAGGAATCTCGGAAATTTTTAAGACATTTCTACCCTTTTAAATATCTTTTTTATACACCAATCGATATGTTCCTTTGTTTTCACTGTAAATTATTTAATTTTTCCTAATGATATTCTTTTTTATTTCCTATCTTCATTTCCAACTGATGATTTGATCTAATTACAAGAAATATCTTATATTAGTCATTGATCTGGATATTTAAATGAATTATTCGATAATATTGAATACTTAGATAATATCAAATTTTATTAGGACGTCGTTGATTTTCACTGAAAAATTTAAAAGTAATAATTTTAACGTTCGTCTGAAAAATAAACGTTTCAACGGCCGCTTATCTTCCAATACATTTTGAACCAGTGTTCACTGGTTAACCCCGGTCTCATTATAATACATATTCAACTACGCTTTGCCGGTAGTTCGCGTACCACGTGTCAGATAATTCTTGAACTCCGATCAACTATATGCTTCTCAAATTATTTAGACACAGATAGGGTTTTCAACTTTCGTATCAGTTCCAGACATTACATCATATTTTGCGATTAAGCTTTCTTCATTTTTCTTATAATTCAATACGATTTCTCTCATTAAATAATCGAACTTTTTAAAACGTTATTTCAAACAATTATGAAACTCCATATACGTACATCGACGCTATCTACATTTAGAAAGCAGCTGGACGTTTCGAGTCAATTAAGTTTTGGATAATTTTGTAGTGAAAGTTATGCGAATTAATGACAATCCTTTATATAATTTTCAAAAATGTAATTTCTAATAATATTTCGTTCGTCGGATTTGCCTGAAATAAATATTCTAACAGTGTAAACGAAACGAAGGGAAAACGTTTAGCAGTTTTGCAGACATATTAATAGCTTAGGTAATTAGCTTTAAATCTATTTTATCACGAGCAAATAATTGTACGATAAGTTTAATATTAGCAGATCGCTTGAAAATGCAAATATTTGTTATTAACTTAACATCTATATATGTTTGTCTTTTTTAATGTCCTAAAATTGGAAATAGACGCGGTCATTAACATGATATGTACTAGACGCGCGCCTACAATAAAAATACATGTTATTTATTTACGTGTACTTGTATTTTAAGTTCTATAAGCGAGACTGTGGACGAGAAAGGTAAATGGTTGATCAAAAATATGCGGCAAAGTTGTTCTCCTTGATATAACGAGCGGATTTTATTTCCACTTTGGTAAATTAAGCATAAAAAAGATAGAATCTGCTACCAAAGAACCTTGACGCAGTTAGGTTTCACTGAATTAGATTTTGATCTTACACCGCCTTTGATTGATTATACAAGCAGCTATTATCGATATCTTTGTGTAAAAAGGCAATCGATAGCAACATACGCCTATTAATTGTGAACTTATTCGCAAGGAATCAAGTGGACGGTCTTAATGTTGTAAACTTTATAGTCAATTTCCCAACTAGCACAATTCATGTGAAAAAATGTATTTCTACTGAATCTCAAATAACACTCTAGATGTATTTATTAAGAAAGATGATATGACTAAGGAAGATATGTCGATATCCGTACAAGATGTTTGAACTGGAATGTGGTAAGTAAACTGTGAATGTTTAAAAAATCTACAGAATGCAAAAGTATATAAAATATCTAAAGTAGAATACTTATTATAATATTTAGTAAATGAAACAAATTTTTATTTAGATTCCATTTCTTTAATTATGCTCACAAAAATATAAAATTGCATCAACATCCGTAGTTTAGTAATAAGACCTGATGAAAATGAATAGAGAAGCAAACTTATCTATTACGAAAGTTTTTCTCGGAACCGTCATAATGCTTGGGAAACAAAGAACCGAATAAAATAAATAAAAGAAATACCGATCGTAGATACTTAACTTTACGTTAAACTAAAGAATAATATCTGTATCTATATCCACGTTATCCATTATGGAACAGTTTTTTGTACTTGTTCGAAGGATAAGGATGAAAAACTTGAGTTAAAACTGAATAAATCCAAAGAACGACTGAGAGAAACGAAGTATGCAGGTTTCTACAGTTAAATCGGGCCAGAAGCCAACAAAGCAATTTGGTATCTTGCCCAATCCTAACTTTAAAATTTTCTTCAATTCGCGTATTATTTCTTTTACATATGAGAACACCTTAATCACGTGACAAGTCGCTAATTCTGAATCTAGCTAAATACCTAGAAGGCGTACAATTACGGTAGCTGAAGAAGAATAAACTATAGTTAATTAAGCGTAATGCTTTTGACTCACAAGAATCATTTTTATTGCGAGAAAAGCCTGACATGTAAAATGGTAGTGACTTTAGAAAACATTAATATTAACTAGTACACTGTTTGTTTTTTCTTACAGTTAGCTTTAACTATTTAAAGCAGTGTTAAATATATTTTTTCAGAATAAAGGTCATTTAACATACTACATAACACATGTATAACATGTAAGGTCTTATGTACCAAAATTTATAAGGATTGAAGTACAAATATTTTTAATACGCGTGTATTTACATGCAAATGGAAACCTCTACTTTCGATTAATTAGAGGTAATTTATAACGTTTTCGTTCACGAAATAATTCACTTATTCTGTTTGCACAGAATTCTTAAATTAAAATTATTGTACATAAGATAAGAGTAACATGCGTTTCTTGTTAATCTAGACACTCTGAGATATTTTGATTAAAATGATACTCTGATAAATCTAATCAAAGACAGACGTTTATCAACTGCGATTAAATATTTAAAGTTTCCGTCTTTTGACTTTTGGAACTATTCAGTTGTTCTGGTAAAAGAATGTTAGTATTTATTCCTTATTATTTAAATGGTTCTATATTTACAAAATATATTTAAAATGGTTTTTACCTTTTAATATTAACAGTAAAAGAAGAATATGTCTAATACTTTTGCTAATTTATTATTATTATGATTTATGATGTAGTAAAAGAGTGATAAAATATGCAGAATTGTTGGTCGATAGAGTTATATTATTATGTCTTAAGTCACAAAACACAAATGAAACTTAGGGGAAACCGATATCAAGACTCAAGTGTCAAATAACAATCGCCTGGTTACAAGCTACAGCACTTACTTTACATTGCATATTATACACATTTGTTTCAGAAATGTATACCAATTATTTTGCAATATCTTTACAATTTTTATATTCCAAGGTATAAAATAATTTAAAGAATAATAATCTTTTCTTTGTTTTTGAAAGTGAGATTTGTTAACTTTCATTCTACATATATAAAAATCTGAAATGTACAAGGGATAGTCATTCTAGAAATAAACTGTCTATTTTATACTTCTACGTGCATGAACATTATGCAATTCTGTTGACATTATACAATACTCCTACCCAAGCATCTCACAAACGTCACTTCTGATAATAGCCATAAATAAATTTCCATATATGACAATAATACAATTTCATTTTTAATTTTTTTATTATATATATCTTTTGATTCTCATACAATACTCCTACCCAGGCTTCTTCCAAATGGTATTTCTGATAATAATTGGTACTCTACATGCAGTAAATAAATCTTCATAGATAGCAACAGGATAATTTCATTTTAAATTTCTTATCATTCATATATTTCCCTACTCACTAGTAAATAAATTTTTATTTTTTAAATAATTCTGCGATTTATATAACAATTCAATCACCCATTTGTTTTCCTATTTGTTTAAAAGTTATTATAAAATTTCAGTTTTGATGTGATTTGCTTAACTAGAACTATTTGTAAAAGCAATTGTAAAATTTCCCGCGTAAAGTTCAGTTAGCAATGAGAGACTTTTGTGCAGAACAATCTGGAACGAACCAGAGAAGGGAAAGGTTTGTATTCACGATGAATCATCGTTTGATACTTCACGATTACCGGATACACATTTCTTGTTAAAATATAACTTCATCTAATCTTGCGTACGAGTCATTCGTTTGTCCGTTCTGACAACTGTCATCATTTATCGTAAATCCAATGTTAATTATGTACCTCCTACCCAAATTTCTAAATACATCATGTATACATGATTAATAAAATTGATGAAATTTCTATAGTATCATGAAATAATTATATATTTCGATACTTCTAAGTTACAAATAAATTTTCGTATTAAACCACGCTTATTGAAATTCAATAAATTTCTCAAGAAATTTATTCGAAAAATACGTTGAAGGAAAGTTTATATGTTTGAACCTCTGCTTTCTCCATTGTCCACCACGTGATATTTTCAGCCATAACCTCTACGCGGCCTTATAACCTCTTACAGATATCCATACCAATACAAAATATTCTTACTATCTTATTATAATCCTTAAAACTAAAATTGTATAAAAATTCATACAGAATAATAATAATTAAAACAACCTTAAACTCTCCTTTTACCTTCCTTTCTTATGAGAGTATTATATTTAAAGTTTGAAACAAATTAAAACCACAATGAAATATTCTTAACCACGTTTAAACTCGTTACCTTTTTCGATGCCTATAGATAATTGCGTTATTACATTGGAGAAGGAATCGCTTACCCTTTGCAATAATTCATGGTAATTCTGAAGAAATTCTTCACAGACCATACAAGTGGACGAAACACAATCATGTTTCAGAAATCCTCGATTTTTCAACGTGTACATTATTTGAAGAATATAATTAAAGTCGTATTCACTAAATAATCTTTTATTATTGATACTAAAAAATCGAATTGAACTTCAATCGAGCAATTTATACGTGCACCCAACACATTATAGAGGACACATGGCGAAGATACGAATAATGCTAAGCGAATCTTGAACGAAATACAGAGAGGAACTAGATAAAACGAGCCTCGCCATTAGTCAGCGATTTGAGAGCTCGGAGTCCGATCTCAAGACTGAAGAGTGCCCAGGAACAGTACGGATATACAGGTACGAGTATTGGAACAAAGATATGGCATATGGCCGTCTAGACGGGGAAGCCCCCACTACTTTCTTGCCTACTACATCACGTTACTCAAAATATTTTGTATACCTGTCGTAAACTGATTTTAGCTTTCCGTATTTGCAACGTGGTTAATTTTCAGTTTGTTAAAAAATTTGCTATACAAATTGGTATTTTATTAAGTCGTTAAATATGTGAAAATACAAAGACCATAGGGCAAAGAAAATTATAAGTAGATGTTTTCGCATTTATGAAAAATTCCAAGATTCAGAAATTTACAGAATGCACATAATATTCAACAATATAACAAATTATATAATATATAATAAAACATGTAAAGTAAACTGCGCATTATAATACTTGGTAGATGAAATAAATCTTTTGTTCTAAACATTTTTTAACGATAAGTCACGTTCTTAGCTTTTCATTTGAAAGCAATTTTAAGGTTCAATATTTTGTCAATGATATACATCTATTAGCAAAACTGCCTGTTTTAATAAACTTAGTTATGGGATTTCTTTGAAAAATATTTACATGAAAAATATTGATTCCGAAAGTATTGGTTATCATATTTTAAATATTAAGTATGAAATTAGCTATGTCAGAGAACATCATGGATTTGTCATCTATTGTTAAAATTTTTGGACTGAATAGGTTGTTCTTCTTTTTAAGTACATTATATCAAAGTACACCCTCTTAACTATTAATAACATTAAAAATCAATTCAGAATCTAAGATAATTTGTGGAATACTGACTACTGTTCTATGATCATTGTCAATTCAATATAATTTGCATTTTCTCACATTAAGGAGAATTTATTTTTATAATAGTGATGAATAACAGATAGCATTATTGTAATAATCCAAACTCCTATTGATGTTCCAATTTAGAACGCTTGTGTATATTAAATGGCGCGTTAGTGTATTTGAGAAAGACGTGTAGCCACGTGGCCTCTTTTCACGTGAAAGTCAACTATTCCGGCACAGAAAACTGAATACCATAGGAGGAGAGCTAACTCATTGTTAGTCACACGCGGCGGTCGTACTTAATCAGTCGGTAAAAGAAATATTTTAGCAATTTTCTTTATACGGTGGCTACAAAAAGTATTCACGTATAGCTTTGTTTTTCTGTAAAGTGTTTTTCTTAATCAGATTCTATACATTTGGTTTTTATACTGACAAATTTTTAGTAGTCATATGAAAATACCTATTAAGTCATATAAAATTTAATATGTTTTAATCTAACTGATTAATCAATTAAATACAATGGTGTACTAATACACTGTTTGTAGCCATTGTACGTGTGGCGAAAAGGCTGCGTAGGTAAAAAGAGCATAAAAAAGTGAAATTTTGTTCATGCCATGTTGGTTCCTAGGTAGAATTTGTATGCATTATGTATGTGAGTCATATATAGACTGAGACTGTTGCAGCCATAATATGCACGCACGTGAATAATGAAATGCGTCATCACGTGAGAAAACTAAGAGAGACCTAAATAATAGATCTTTGATTATCAGCATTATTTCAATTCCGCCCTTAAAATATTTGAAATTTTTATATATTTAGTACATGGTAAAAATTAATTTTTGAAAAATTATATATATATATAACCATAATGTATTTTGCAATTATAAACAAAAAATAAAATTGTTTTATATTTTAAAATTTTAGCTTTTCTTATGATTCATGTTTAATTATAAATTATGATTCAGATTGGAAATATTTTTAATTTAAATATTTCAGATTTCACCTTGAGAAATATTAGTGTTGGAATTATTTAGCTGCTAATTTAGCACAGTACTTTCTGTCTCTTGGAGACGATGACCTCGCATAGTGAGTGTTCGGCTGACGAAACATTGCGAAATATTTCACTATACTGAAAAATTCCGCGGTATACGGTTAAATTTAAACTACAAAATGATGAAAAAACAGAGATATCTTCCGTTAAATATCACATTAATTTACTGTCTATAGACAATAACAAAATATTGATTCCAATCCGTAATTGTTTTTTGTTCTTTATCCACATATTATCTAACATATATATGCATGTTTTAGTAAATAATTTCATATTTTACGCTATTCTTTTAAATAATAATCATAACAGTTATGCAAAGTTAAGTTGTTATTTCAAGTTTATCACTAATAGACGTCGAAATGACCAAAAGTCTCTGATAAAACTCTGATAAAACAATACCAAATAATTGCAAAATAAAATTAAGAGATGTTAATATTCGAACCGAACTTAAAAGTTAAATGCTATTACATTACGTTAGTTTAGTGGTCTCCCTTCTATTAAATGAAAGCATGAAAGATAGAAAAATCGATACAAAACTCCATTTATAAGATTGTTTTGTTCGATCACTCTTGTTTCAACTAACGTCTTTTTCACTGTTGTAGGTATTCTCTGTTATACCGAAGAAAATGATCACAATTTAAAGATTTCAAATTCATCTTCACGAAACATCGTTGGTCGTAAGATTTCTTACTTTTCTCTTCTTTGCTCTAGCAATAAGATACTATACCCGTACAAAATTAAGGCGCATGTGCAAGAAAATTGTCCGAGCAGCGCATGCGTGGCGAAATCAAGTCAAAGAAGGAAGGGGATGCGTTTTAGCGGGGAAAGGTGGTAGAAACAGCTGGAAGACTATCAAGGTCATTTTGAATAACAATCGCTACGTCACACCTCCGGTCAAGCCTTCTCTGTCGACGAATCAGAGGTTTAAATCGACTTGATCATTTTTTCCGTATACATACACGAACTACACCCATGAGTTCATCGTACAATTAGTATATAGAGTAGTAGACGGTCCCAAAGTTACTTGTTTTATTATATTACCGTCGACATTTCATCAAATATCAGATAATGATAGATAAAACACGTATTAGAAATTAATAAAAACAGATGTGATATTCTGTATAAAATAATGTGTAGCGATTATTAGACTGCAGATTTTTATATAATTTTACGATGGAACAAAATAAAATTTATATAGTCTACTAAAACTTATAACGTATATTTTATATATTTTTATGTATTCTCTGAATATTTGTACCCATAAATATATAAGAATATCGAGTGATTATTAATGTAAATCATAGTAATTACTTACATTTGTATGATGCCAGTATTCAATAAGACCTAGAAGATCGGTACTCGGTGCATACAGCAAAAAATCTCGCCATTCGTTAAAGCTTATAGTAAGACTTCCATCTTTGTCCATCCTACAAATCGATATTATAAACTGTATTTTATTTTGTTATTTACATAAATAAAAAATCTTTATATCAGACTAAAAAATAAAATACTAAAATATGTTGTTGTGCATTGAACTGACCGCTGCAATAACTTCTTCGCTTCATTATAATCCATTTTTATTCCCAATTCTTCGAATGCTTTTATCAATTCCTCTAAATCGATTTTACCTACGGAAATGCATTTCAATTACAATATGACAAATATTACGTTCCCGTTTGTTTATTACATTAACAAGTTAAGTACTAACAGGTACACGAAGAAAAGAACAACGATTATAAACTTATAGATTGCGGTTTATTTCCTCGACATTGAGTAAACTTAAGATTGTCATCCGTGTATAAAGTGATACATAAAAAGTACTATTTATGGAAAGCGACTATTTATCCATTTAATTTTATAATTTTCTTTGTGAAATTTCATTTGAAGAAGCCAATTAAGTGTAGAATTCTATTTTTTATGTATTTGCTAAAATTTCGAAATAATTTTAACCAATTTCACTTATTTCTTTAATGTAATTTATAATTTAAAACTTTCAGAACAGTTATATACAGTAAATTTCAAACTTTAGGGAAACTAGTTCTCCTTTTTTTCGAAAGTTTATAATAAAATTTTTAATAATAACTAAGAAATTTTATCAAAAATAAAGTATTATGCAAAAAAATTTTTAATTATTTTTATGTTGTGGTCAGTAAAAGAAAAATAGGTATTTAATAACAATAAAATATATTTCAGTCAATTAATGTCCATGAAATAGTGTGCATCAAAAATCAATGCATAAAAAATTACTTTAAATAAAAGTGTCTAGGGAAGTCGCTAACAGAGGTAGACATCAAGTTCTCTGTTATGTACATTGCACAATAGTCATTTTTTCGTACATCTACTGACCATCCTTGTTCTTGTCAAGATGAGAGAATTGCAGACGCAGATTTTTTTCATGTTCGCGAACGTAGTGTATAAATTCTGCTAGTGTAATATCGCCGCTTTTAGTACTATCCGAACTGGCCAAAAATTGCTGAAAAAAAAACAAAACGCTCAAATTGTATAAAAATTATTTAAGAAATTAACGTATGTGTATTTCTCAGAGAAATAAAAATTTATCCAGATCGATCTTGACAAATTTTTGATAAATGAAAAACGTTTTCTTCCAATAATTTTGATGCATAAATAAATAAAAATTTACTTTGAATTTGTATATTAGAACACGTTTTTCCATTGAAGCTTTAAAAAATAGTACAACACTGGGTATTAGCCTTGATGAAATCACGTAAATTGTATTAACTACAAACTGCAGCGAATATATATATCGGCTTTAAGAATGTCAGTGACAATCTTCTTTAAATTAAACAAAATCTTTTGAATATCTTAAATTGGACTAGCTTACAGTAAATTCAAGGTCGTTACGACATTAGTTACATAAAAATGTAAGATAAAATAAAATTTTTAATATGAGTATCTCAGAAATATAAATAAATTGGAATGTGAGTTAGAAAAAAAATATATACTGTTTAATAAAGCGTTAAACAACCGAAAAATATCGTATAATAAGTAAAGTTCACGATTTTTAAATTAAACTTTATCGATACTATATCATAATTAAAATGTCCCATATAAATTATTTCATAACTAATAAATATACAGTATTTATGGCTCATATTTTTATTATTAACTATTATTTTTTATACAATTTATTTAATTATTACTTTTTATGAATTGATAAACATTCAATTTTTGTTACAATTTTTCAAAGTTATTAGAAATTAAAATGGAATAGTCAAAATATGCATTCCATTATTAGAGAACAATGGAGATTTCTAATAAAGGTTAGTGCCAAGTTTTTTATGCGATATCTGCAGTCAAATTTACTGCATAACGCGCAATGCGTATGTACGCATTCGATGAAGTCATATATATAAAATATATTTTAAAAACATTTATAATGCATTTAAATAATGTCTGAAAAATTTAAAGAATATCGTACATGTAGAAAGTAACTTTTATTTAATATTGGACAGTTGTATGCATCCGCATTATACAGTTCCACCGTACAGTACGAATATTCACTAACAATAAGTGAAGTACATATTTCATTACATATATTGCCTTGCTAATTGACCAGGGATTAGCGCTGATTCTGATTTTTTAACAAAGAATGATCTATACAAAAAATTTTAAATAGAAAGTTAGAGTGAGATAAGAGATAATAATACTTCTATGGAAAGACAAATGAATATCGCAATTTCGAATCTACAAAGTGTCATGTACATGTAGAACTGATTTCGCAAGTGTTACATTTATACAACAAATAAATATGTGCCAGCTGACAGTATCTCACTCACATTTAACGGAGGAGAAAGATGTTTGGAATTTGCTACAAATATATATATTGCTCAATGGCTGGCCAGATAAAGTCCCGACCCATGGTCAGTTAGGAAAGCATTGCTATAACGCCGGAGTACCGATCTATGAAGCAATGGTGAGGCTAGCGACAACCAGTTAACAAGACATTAACAAAACAACTGTCCCAGCCACTTAACAAAACAGTACTGTATGTATATGAAATATATGTATGTATTTTATAAATCCTTAATCGTTCCAAAACTATCTTTAAAAAAGTAATAGAGCGTTATACATGTAAATATTAATTTCTATTCAATACTCAAAAATTGCATGCATCTACGTTATGCACTTCGATCGTATACAGTGGTATTTACGAACATCTACCAAGTAAAATATGAATTATAGAATTACCTCCGCGTAGTATTTATCGACTCCAACATTACGAAGCGCTTTAGACAGATCTTTCACATCGATTCGCCCGTTTCCATCAAGATCTAGTTTTTGAAATATTTTTTCGAACCTCTTCTCATCTTCTGCCGGCAACTCATGCAAATAATGCGGTGGCATTACGCCATGCACCGCGCTCCCTCGACTATCGGGCATTATTCTTTGTATACTTTCTATATTACGAAGTATCAAATTTCTTCCCAGTATATACCTGCGTTACTGTTACACGATCTTCCTGTTTTCCTTATTTTTTATGCGTGCTTGTTTCCCGAACCACTTGCAGATTCTCAATACAATTACTGCACGGAATGTTTCGATCGTTATACACGCCTAGTACGATTGAACTCATAGCTGCACACACGTGGTGGCTATTAAATTGTGGACATCGATTTTTCAACCATTCGTGCACTTTCTACCAATAACAGAATGTAATCTTGCGTGTCTGTTTAACTATCAAGCTTTTACGAATATTTTATAATGTAAAAGTGAAAACATGCGTAAACAGAAAAATTTCGGGTTTTCACATGCTCGTCTGTCAAACGAATACGCCTAGATTGATCGTATATTCACCATACAAAGTGGAACTATACCACTTTCCCCACGTCCGTAATATAACCGACCAATTGTCTACGCACAACTAAGTCCAATTCCGGTACCACTGGAGCATCCTGCGTCGTGCCCTGTGTTCTGTACTCAGAGACACCATCTAATGGTAGGTTTCTGAATCATCTTTACGCGGCATCGATCGACAAAGGTGATTCTTCGAACGCGCGGATTTTCGAATTTTTTTGAGAGATTGCATTAATTTCATAATATTGTTGATTTTAATGGACAGGAATTAATTTTGTAGCGATAAATGAACAAAAAATTCATATTTGTGTTGAATAGATAAATATATTACACTCTCACTTACAGCACACTTTTTTTAGAAAATACATCAAACTTTGATGAATGTTTATAGACAATACAAAACGTTTGAAGAATCTTACCTCGATGCAACGATATTATATTGTCAAAATATTCGTACTTCAAATTTTTTGTATTTACATGCACCAATGAACGAAAAAATTAATAGAATTGTAATATTCTTCTAAGCATTTCTTAAAGTATTTCTCAACGAAACGGACGAATCAAATCAATAATTTATGACTATATGAATATGAGACGAGATGTATTGAACAGTGTAAATATTTTTATTTATTTCTCTAGATTCTAGAGTAGTGAACGAAATAGGGTAGTAAGTACTACTGTGAATCTATCACATGTGTATATTATAATACGAATTTTTCCATAGTTATTTATTTTAGAAAAATACATTAAAAATGCCAGACTAACAATTATGTTAAACGCAATAGGCAATACTAATATGTAATGTTTAGAAATATATATTAACATTTTCTATGTAATAAAAACATACGCTATAAGATTTTTTATTTTACGTACAAAACGATTTCAAGTAATTTCTTAATGTAATAATTCAAAAATGTACATACATGCATTGCCCATTATGTTTACAGCTAATGTAACAAAAAATCTTACAATCAGGAATTAATTTAACGTAAGTGTCACAAAAGTACTATTAGTACTGCTAAGTGCCAAGTGCTCACTGACTATATGCATTATATACCGATATGTATATAATTATTATTGTTTCATTATGTTCAAACAAAGAACGTTAATATAGATTGTATGTGGTTTCATACCATTAACATAGGTACGTGTGTATTATTATACACATAGTGACATGTTTAACATGCAATTAATCTGAAGCTTGCACAAACAGTATTGTTGCGCTTATTACTTCCCAGTGTACACAGCCCTCTTCGCTTTTTATTCTCTACATTTATTAATGAGTCATACTACGAATAAAAACAAAATAAGCAAAGAAAGAAGAAACAGAAATCGAAGGGCAACATCTTTTGTGAAAAGCAGATCACTACCTAGTCAATCATAATTTCTTTAAACAACAGAAATATTCAAGGATTTTTCAAAGCTTTTTAGTTGTCTTTATAAAGGAATTATATAAAATATTAGATAGTAATTTGAAACAAAACTTTATGAAATTAATAATCTTAGAAGCTTTCGTTTCTGAACAAACTGTGAATATGGTATTCATTTACAGAAAGGAACATTTGATCTTTCACATTCATTCTTATTTCTATTTTACAGAATATTCAAATGACTCACTTTAATCAGAATTGTAAAATCAACAAAATTTGATATTTATAACTATATCATTTGATGTAAAACGAATGTTGAATCTTGATTTAAAATGTAAGAACTACTTTCATATAAAAAGTATTTGTTAGATTTACGTCAAGAAATTAAATAGTGATCCCTTTCTGCAATATTGTCACACATTTTCTTCAGTACAATCGCCAATTATGTGTTGTGATATCTGAATATAATATTGTGATGAATGTATAATGATTGCAAACGAAGTTCTCATAGACATAATAAAAAATTTGTACTACATAAACTTTTCTTTAAGATCTCATAATTGTATCTGTGAAATCAGTAACAAAATAAATAATAGAGTTTCTAACATATTTTTCAAACATATATAAATATAGTTTCAAATCTAAACATAATCAATACCAATGATACCTTCAATGTAGAACAAACGTATAGTAAGTTAATATTTTGTATATTACATATCTTCGAATCTGCAATGGAAATATATTTTTTTATAAAAATATAAGAAAGTATTTAATTTTTTCATGTGAAAGTTTTCAATTACTCCATCTAATTAAAAGTAAAATAGATGTAGTTTGAATGAAGAAAAATGTAATTCTATACACTGGAGTAGAACAAGTTAATTTTTTCTATAATTTTTTTCACGAATGTTATTTCATATTTTATGATACATCGTGATAAACGAAAGAAACTTGCACCGATAAGTTAATAAAACAAATAAAATTGCACCATTATTCGTAATTTTTTTTATAAGAAACTAGTTATGTTCTGAGATTACATTTCTTTCCATGGTTCAGAGTAATGTGCCTCTGCATGATTCAAAAATACTGAACTCAATATGTGCAACTGTACAAAATGTTTTATATGGTCTTGTATGTGTTGCTATGTATGATTCAAAAGGCACATTTTAGTTCGAAAGAAATAATATTCTACTTGAACATATCTAGTTTTGTGTAGCAAGGCAAAACAATAGTTTTAATGAAAAAGATAGATCAATTTTCCTTTGATCTCTACATTTCATAAAAAGTCTATGTCATTTCCACTAAAACTGGAATTATGAATATCTATACTACACATTATTTCATAAAAAAGAGAAGAACCCAAAGACTATTGTAATGCATAAATCACTATACTGTAAAGAGATTACGACTTGATCAATGTACTCAGCTTGATCAAATTTTCTTATCACATGTACAAAACATTATTAATATTAAGTGAGTAAATTTTTGTTAACAGAGAAACAAAAACCTTTCCATTAACAGATGTTATATCAAATGCAGCAAATAGCTATATCAAGAATATAAATTTTCGTCCATAAAATAAAATACATATCTCACTCACATCCTGCTGTGAAAAATATTAATTTCATCTTCCTTTTTTTTGTTTTTCCAATACAGAAATAAGAATAGTATGCCAATAATACATACGTTAATTCGTGTCTAGCATAGGAAATTAAGATAATAGTTAAGAGGAAGCCAATGTGACTGTTTCTATTTCTCGTAAGTCCGTAAATCGAACATGTTTACAAATGTGAGAGCTGCAGCTCGCATAACAGTCTGTTTACATTATTTTGTTCACTCTCTAGTAACAAATAATTTTAAATCAGTGGCCCTCAGACTCTGTTGCACTAGATAAACATAAATTTACAAAAAAGGAAACTAAAAAATAAAAAATCATAAAAATTCCTTAAATCTTTCAAACATATTAACTGCTACAAACATACCAATAGTTTGAAAACCACTGTTTCGAACGAGTCAATTAGTCACAGCAAATAAATTAAAATGCAATGATTCTTTTACCAGGCACAAATGGAATCTATAGTTAATTTTCCACTACATATTGTCAAATAAAGGAAAATTTTATACATTATTAAATTTTCCTCATTTTACTCTTTTTCTCTTTTTTTTTTTTTTTAATTTTTCAAATATTGGAAACTGTAACATTTTGTACTTAAAATGTGAAATAGGACTCTTAGTACTGATTTAAAAAAAGATAGAAAAAGAAAATAATTTTTGTAACTTTACAAAAAAAGGGACAAAGTTAACAGTCACGAGAAAAATAAATTTCTCAATTACTTTTGCTCATAATCTCATTAATGTATCAATTTTGTACAAATTGTATTAATTTGAGAACCAATTATAAATGATTATTCAAAAAAATGAATTTAAAAAAGGAAAAAAGAAATCCGAAACTGGAATTTGTATTTTAAGACTTGGAACCAAACTTGACATCGTATTAATATTATGATACAACAAAGTGTGATATGATGTACAAGTAACTGTGTTTTATTTAGAAACATATTTTCAAATATGAAAACATGAATCACAAAAGGAAGTACAGTGAGAAAGCTAAGTATTTAAAAAAAATTTTGTTTTATCAGCTAAAAATCAATTAATATGTATATATATATATATATATTTATTTATATTTATAATTAAGATATATATATTTATATTAGAAGCAATATATATCTTAATTATGCAATATTTTAACAGAATATGTTAATTTTATGTATGCATAACACCTATATGTATCCGTATATTTTCATCATGTAACCTTGTTGCAGGTTAAATAGCATTCTTTCCGAATGTATCAATAATATAATATTCTTTGCTTCATTGTGCAAACATATAAACAAAATATACTACATCCTGTCATGTTTATAAAACACTGACATTAATTTCTGTTAAATTTTAACAAATCTGCTCTCGTTTGTTTAATTTGTTCTTGTCAATGAATGTCCCCATTATGATATCCATAACGGAACACCGATCAACCCTTCACCGGTTCTACAAATGTAATTTCAATGCGGCAGCTAACTCTCACTTCTTACATTGATTTTTCTTTATGATAGACTCCCTACTGCAGCTAGTAAAAAATTAAAACGATGCGACTTCCTGCATAACTAAATATGAATTGCTACATCATCATGAAGATTTCTTTGAAACCTTACATTATTTATAACTAGTTTTTTACCGCCACGTTGATAATAATTTCAAGAAAAAATACATTCCCATAGTTAAATAATTAATATTAAGTATGAAGACGTTTTAAAGACATAGTACATGAGGAAGTAGTAAATCCACTTTTACATTATACCATACCAATAGGAGAATTTTTTACGTTAGTTAGGGACGATAAATTTGTCTATCTATTCATTCGATAATGCGTGTTGCTTTCTTTTGATTTTGTTTTACAACAGAAATAAGATATTTTTTAGGCAAATAGTAGAAACTTCACTTACTTTCAGTCATTTTGCTGAAAAAATTTAAACATGCTGATGCATGGAAGTTCGCACGAAAAATTATTTGCACATGTTAAAAAGAACATGTTCCGACAAATAATGGTCAGATCTAAGAAGTACATAACGTAGTAAGAATCACTTATCTTACTATTATTTCTTAGAATTATCCTCTTCACTTGACCAATGTTTTTCCTGTTCTTGCAGTTCGAATTCCCATCGTAATTCTAATTCCCGCATATCATTTGCGATACCTGCTTCGTAGGTATCTTCCTAAGAACCAATTTCAAGTTTTATATAAATTTTTAATCGATTATTTTTACAATAAGCAGATTTGACTTAATTTCTTTCTTCCAATGCAGTATCACAACACTATAACTTACTTCTTCGGTCTTATAATCCTGACTGAAATTTTGAGAACTAAGTAAATTGTTCGACGATTGAATCCAAGGTACGGTACCGTATGGACTCCAATTTCGTACGTCCTTTTCTTTTTCTCTGATGCCAGCTTCAATCATTTGTAATTCTTGTGCTAACCTTTCCCCGGCCGTAAAAGTTGCACCTTGTGTGGCAAGCTGAAAATGCTTTTATATATTAATGTTATTAAATATTTTATTTGAAAGCAAACAGTAACTGAATAATACCTTCAAGTCATTAATCTTCTTCTCAAGATGCCTTAATTGTTGTTTTACCTTTTGCGACTCAAGGATTAAGCTGGAATAAATTCAATTATAATAAGATTAAATGTTCCAAATAATTAACAGGAAAATAATAGTGTATTAAATATTAACTTACTCTTTAGACATACTATCTGCTCGTGGAAGTTGTGTGTGCGTTGACGTATCGGATATATTACGACCAAATGTAATGTAACTATCTCCAAAATTACTGTTATTGATAGCCTGTATTCCTCCATTTTCGTCGATTGTAGCATAAGCTGTAATAGAATCTTATATTTTCTAATGCTCTTTCTCTTGTTCCTAAAAACATTTTTCATTACACTTACATTGACTTCCATAATACCAAGACGGAGCAGAATTTGTGGTTGGCACAGATCGATAAGCAGATATTGTAGGAGATGTTCCTCCATCTGCATAGAAATTAGTAGACTGTACGCCATTAGTAGATCTAAAAAAAAATTATTTTGTTATGGCTTAATATCATGTATTCATGTTTCGTAAACAATATTTCTTTACTTGATAAAGTTATAAAAAGAATTATTACCTGATTAAGTTTTTGGATAGTTTAGAAATTGGTCCATATTTACTATTCGATGATGCACCAAATGGCACAAATTCATCATCAAATAGAATGGGATCTGTGCATCGGAAATTATTGTTGCAATTCATATTTGTTGAAGAAACCATTGGATTATTTGGTGTGTTTGTCCATATAGAGAAATTCGATGATAGTGTGTCTCCTTGTATGTCGTAATTCTGTAAATAGAAAAAGAGAATAATAAAATATATGTTCCAAGCTTTCATTGTAATTTCAACAATGAAATATTACAATCGTACCGTTTTCATCTGTGGCACTTGTTTGTTGACAATTGTTTCAAGTTGGTTTAATATTTCCATCCTGCGTTGCAGTAACATCGCCAATGTTTTGGCAACGGTTCGCTGCTATAGTATACGAGAACATTTTAACATACAATATGCAAAAATATTTCAATATATGCAATAAAAGTTACTAACACATAAGAATAATCATATTACCTTTTTAGTATTAGATATTCCATTGGTCATATTAGATGAAAGCTGCGACGAATCCCAAATAGTAAGATTAGGTGCAGTGTAATCAACAGGTGTATTAGGCATAATATAATGAGAACAATGTACGTCGATATTTTTCGTCGGTACCACAGGTAATATTCCTTGAGAAGATGGTAGCATATAATTCGTTAATGATCCGATAAAATTGTTTTCATTTGTTGGGTTGTGATGTTGTATTGGATTAACTTTGTTCATAGAATTAAAGCCTGAAAATGATATAATTGTAATTTTTCCAATCAATGTTTTGTATTATTTATTTTATACGAATACTTACTTTCCCTATGAGTATTATCGTGCGACTTTATGGAATGATAAGATAAATCGTCATTTTGTTTGAATGTCTTATTATTTGATCCAGTAACTGGTTTGTCTGTTTTCGCATCTGAATGGTTGATTCCAGGTAAACTTGATCTGAGACTCAATTTCCGATTTTTTGATCTATATCTAATAAGAGAATAGATGTACATACATAAGAGATACATTTATACAGAATTTTCTTAGAATTTTCTTGAACACATACATGTGTACTTACTTATCTAGTTCCATGTCACTATGAGCAAATGTACAATTAGTAGACCTAGGACAAGAGCCTCTAAGTGCGAGATCTCGACACATGCTCACTTTATATTTTGGTTGTCCAGGACCTACATTGTGGGTACCATCTTGCGTTTTCCGATTACCGTGTTGTTGAATGAACTCTACTAACGCTGCGACTACAGTTCTAACAGCTTCTAATGCTGCTCGACATTCTGCTAATGTAGGAGGTTCAGTTTCTATAACAAAATTAATCAGTTAAATGAATCCACAGTTAATCCAAATATTTAACTTGTTTAATATAATGTTGCGATGTAATGGATCATACCTGGGCTAGGATCTATTGCAGCTAGCAATTCTAATTGAGGTCTTAGACTACTTAATTGTCCAGGATCAGGAGTACGTTGAAGAGCAATAACCAATTCTTGTACACTTTGAGCAAAAGATTGTGGAGTTTGAAGTTTATCTATAATACTTTGCATATGAGATTTATGGCTTGTATCTCCATATAACAATGCAGACCATTGATCAGGTGCTATTCTTAAACCAGCTTCAGTTGCAATTTGCACTATTTGAGCATCATGCTCCCTCCTCAAAGCTTCATATGTTCTAAACTCTTCTTTTAATTGCATTAATGATGAATCTCCTTCTCGTTTAGATACCTATTCAAACATTCTATTTAAGTATTCTTCTTAATAACAAATATTCATCATTGCAATTGAAGAATAATTGTTACCTTAAAACAACTTGCTCTATACAACAATTGTACAACATGTCCTATGCTAGTTTTAGAAGCTTGAGGAAAATGTGATTCTAGACGTTGAACTACAAACATAACTAATACTTTCCTAGAAAGAGCAGATCCATCTTCCAAAGCCAATAAAACAAGTTTTAGTACTTCCTCTTGCATTGCTGATAAATAAAAGAAATGTTTATTAGTATATATTACTTTATTCATATTTTTCATTGTTATTGAGTTATTTGATAGTAACATACCTGGCCCAAGAAATTGACATCCACGAGCTCTTACAGCAGCCCATAGATTAGCATTAAGTTGTTGTGGATTTTGATGTTGTAGTATCAACTCTGTAACTGATCTTTCACCCAAACTTCTAGCTGCCCTTACTGCACGTGCTCTTCCTTCTGGTTCAACCAACTGACAACCAACTAAAGTTACCAATTTCCTTTGCATAGGTCGAGAAACAAGTCCAACACCTGTTGTTTAGTTAAACATAGACTCAGATTATGTAATGTTGTTATAGAATTGTCTACACAAGTAACCATTAATATTACCTGTAGCTAAAGAAGGATTTGTCTGACATGGTTTGAGATATAGAGCAAGTTCCTCAATACAACGTTTTGCAACCAAATAATTAGCATGGTCTTCAGGTGGTAGCAATTTTTGATAAGCTGTTGCAACATTTGTGGGAACAGGATTTCCCACCAATTGTAATAAAGCTTCATTTACTGGTAATCTTTCTATTTCTGTATTAATAATACTCTAAAATATGTAATATAAATAAATTATAGTTCATAACAAGAGGTAATTTTATATTAAATATTTTAAATAGCAAAAGTAAAATACATAAATATACAATTTTATTTGTATGATAATAATAATAAAACTATTTACCTGATCAAAAGGACATTGTTTACGATGTAAATTTGCAAGGCACGTACGACATATGGTATGACCACATCCTAACGATATTGGGCCACGTATGGCCACATCAAAGTCATGACAGCAAACTGGACACGAAAGAAATTCAGTCCACTGTGGTGCCTGTATTGGCATTCTGCAATAAGATCATATTAAAATATTCCTTTCATTGTTTAGTTTCACAAATCTCTGCAATACCATTACTTCTTAAGAATAATTAAAACAAATTTCACATCTATAATTAAAACATTTAATTTAATTCCTATATAATAATTTATTTACATTTATTTAATGAAATCGTAGAAACAAGAAATTACGGAATGCATCTCGCAATAAGATGAACTAATTTCGTGAGAAACGTATAAATTTAGCAAATTATTAGAAATAAATTTTATTCATTAAATTTTATTTTACACGTTTCTAGAACCAATAATAAATCTAAAACGAAACTCGGTTTTGATTGCAAAACATTTTTTTATAGCTATAAATCTCTTCGAAACAATAACGTTTTCCTATCAATTGTTTTTTATACGATAATTATAGTTTTCCTTTGATCCCTTAAAGTATGAAATCAACTTTCGTCTCTAGAAATTAATACGAAGAAATTATTTCGTATATAATTTTGATCACGCAATTAGATAAAAAATTTTTTAATCGTTGTCGCTATTATTCGTGTCCGTCGAATGTCTGCTCTACATAGAATAAGAAAAAAAGAAATGATATCCGCTTATGCCACGAGGAAATATGTCGATGTATTGTTGTTAAAATAACGAATAATTAATAGAAAAACTCACCTCGTTTTTGCCTTCACAAAACATCACATTAACTACTCGGTTACTTCGCATACAGTTCTGCCATCGAAGCAAGAACAGATGAATCAAAAATCGTAAGATGAGCTCAGCACGATATTCCTCACGTATACTTTTTTACCTCACTAGCACCCATGACGAAAACAATCTAGAAAAATAACATTCCAACTCCTCTCGACAGAGAGCGCTATAAACAACATAATATCAAATTCTCAAAATTTTACGAATTGCAATTTTAATATAATTAAAGTATACTATACATATTATATTTTTATTATAATATAACTAGTTATAGTTATACTAGTTATAACTAATCTGCGAATTTGTATGAAAATTCAGATAGAAATTGTTTTATCTATTCAATATTATAAAAAGCACTATACTTTGGACACCTTATATATCTTTTCATATTATGTGCATTCTGTACAATTTTGCATTTTTACGTTTCCTATAAACGCATAAAAATCTGCAGTCTATTCATAATTAACATCTCTTTAAAATAGTTTCAATTTTATTTATCATTATTTTTTATATTTTATACAACTATCATAAACATTGATATATCTTTTAACATCGAAAGATTCGAGAGTTAGTTCAATTTATTGATATTTGTAATATAATTGTAAGCTAAAAACTTAAATGAATTTTCTAAACAACGATGTATTAAAAATAAAAAAGTATCCAGATCACTGACTGATTATTGTGTTTGAATTAGATTTGCGTTAAATTTTCTAAACAACGATGCACCAAAGATACAGGTCACTAATTGGTTATTGCGTTTATATTAAGTTTAGGTAAACAACGATGTATGAAAAATAAAAAAAGTATCCAAGTCTCTGATTGGTTATCGTGTCAGTATTTTTATTCATTTTATCAATGCAATATATTTATCTGTTTCAGATAATCATAATCGAGTTTCACATCTAGGAAAATTCTAAATATACGATTTGTTTCCCTTGGTTCTCTGTGTCGGAATATATTGTATTACTGACATTACCTAGTTTCTGGATGGGAAAGACGGTGAATATGCGTTCTCTTCACACAAGATTCGTATGAGCTTCAATATACTGAGCGAAGTTGGACTTCAATTTGACTGTGATTATTGATCAAAATCATTAAATAAATAGACACTTCGCGCTGATACGTTGGCAAGATAAATTCTAAAGAAACATGATATCGCCAATAGATGAACCTTTATTCTCTGATATTGCACTTCGTATGTTAATGAATACCGTTTCGCATCCTATCGAGTACGCTAAAGTTTTAATACAGGTAACAAATATACTCAGTGGATAATTGACGCAGAAACTAAAATTGCTCAAAGGAAACTTATCATTTTTATTTATAACAAAATAGATCGGATATGAACCGATTCCACCACGACCTACAACTACTTTATTTGGACAACCGGCTTTAGCTTTACCTAACGTTTTTCAGTACGGTAAACAATTTTATTTATAGTTATTCTTTAGTGTCATAAATAAATTAAACTATGAGATTTTGAAATTACTTTATCATTTTGATTGATACAAACTGCTGTTTCTTTTTCTTTCTTTCTTTCTTTTTTTTTTTTTTTTTTTTTTTTTTTGAAATTATTACTTTACAGTTAGATACATAAGGAATGTAGACGGATTCACTGGCTGCTACCGTGGTCTTATTCCAAAATTATGTGCCTACACTTTGAGTGCTGTAGCTTTTGAAAAAGCTTCTAAATGCATTAAATTTAATGATGAACCGAGTAAAGAAATTTATGATTGCGATTTAGAAGAAAGGTAAATGTATAGATATGTATATCTGTATGTGTAACATAAAGTTTTCAAATGACAGTTATAAAAATGCACCATATTTTTTTATAGTCAGAATCAGAAAAAATGTATATATGAATTCATAAGAGACCTAATTAGTAGAATGATTGGAATTATAGTTAGCCATCCATTAGATGTTATTGCGTTAAGGATGATGGCACAATTTGTTGGTGGAGAAACAAAATACAAGTATGTAGATACCACAGTATAGATAATGGAACTCAAAATACATGTGTAATATGTTTTGCTATTAATCATAAATGCATTATCTCTTTGTTTACGTTAACAGCGGATTGTTTAGATCATTTGTAGAAGTATACAAAGAGAATGGAATCATGGGATACTATGCAGGATTATTACCTCGGCTCATTGGAAATGCTGCTGTATTAATGCTAGTCAGTTCATCTACTTATGTTATTGATAAATACATTATAAGTGATAGAGAATTGAAACCATATGCAGTTTCTGTCATAAGGGTAAACAGATTAATTATTTAATTATAATATACATATCATGACAAATATTACAACTTATTCTTTACAGTTTATAGTAACAACAATTACATATCCATTTTTAGTGGTATCACACTGTATGGCAGTTAATAATTGTGGGTAAGTTGATTTGAAATAAAGATCATTTTTTATTTATTTTAGAAGAGTTAAAATACACATTAATTTAATAAATTTTATTTATCAAGATTAATTGCCGGTCTTCCTCCACAAATGCCAATTTACAATAGCTGGTTAGATTGCTGGTCTCACCTTTCAGCTACCAACCAGTTAAAAAGAGGAAACAGTCTGTTATGGCGTTATTATATGGGGCCACAAGTGATAATTAATGGAAAGCCAATACCCATTAACAAATACAATTTCCACTTGCAAAGTACAACATAGTAATAAGACATTGCATTTATTTGTATTTGAAAGACTAATAGTAAAATCACTTCTGTGCTATATACTTTTTTTTTAAATTTGCTATTACAGTACATTGTTACATTTATATATTCCTTTAAATCAATCCTACTTGTTATTACACCAAATATTGATTAAACATATTTTTCTTTGGTATATATATTTTATCAAAAAATATAATTCATATTGAAAACTGAACCATAAGTATTTTAAACATATACAAGTATTAAAGAGTATTAATGAGTACAGTTACTATTACTAAATTGGTAACTGACATTCCCTTTGGCGTGCAATAATTGCATTTAAATTACCATTTAAATTAAGTAATATCTTTAAAAAAAAAGAACATAATATAGAATAGTTACCCTAATTAATTTTTTTATATCTGTATCACATTCGACAATAACTGCTCAAACATTATTGAATTTTACAATATTTCTTATGTATAAAGTGTATAAATTGGTATTGAACCACTTTAAAATTCTAATCTTATATGAAATAACTATTTCCTACAAAAGTTATCTTTTACAGTATCTGTATATATACTATGAAAATAGATAAATATAATAAAAAGTAAAATTAAGTTATACAATCAAAATTCGTTTTATATACACTTTCATTTGTTTAAGATTTATAAATATATCTGTTTGCTACAATAGCCATTCCATAATTCTTTCATGCAAATGTAGAGATTAAAAAGAATATTTTATAAAAAGTAAAATTCTTGAAAATAAATAAGTATTCAAGTATATACGATTTTTATTATTTATTATTTTGATAATTTCAATCAATTTACAACGTGATTATGTCATCAGGCATCAAGAAGTTTACATATTCAATTATCGAATTGTATTTGTTTTTTTAAACATCCTACAAATACTATACTGAAGCCTACATTATATAGTACGCCTTTCCGACTCTTGTATAAAAAAAATATCGATTCGGAGTACAACTTTAAATACATACACATGTTTCATCAAATATTTCATTTCAACTTTAATCTATCTCTGTAATGCATTAATATGAATGTGAATATTGAACAAAGCCATGAATACACCTTTTTAACATATATTTGTCCATTTAAAATTCTACTTAAGTAAAACAAACTTGTATTGAAACTTTGTTATTCAATAATAAGGGCATTGTAATTTTTACTGTAATAATAATGTGAAATCAGTTATCCACAATTCATGTTCCAGTCTACAGATATTGTTTCAATAGTAGGAGAAACATCACTTACTGAGCTTAATACTTGGTACATATTATAGTTATAATCTCTAGGCATTATAAGATTCTTGTCTCAAATTTCTACTCTAATTCCTTTATATTAAATATCATTTTTGGTTTAAACATATTATTTATACATTTACTTGCGAATAAAATTATATGGTATACTTCATTGTTTTTTGTTATATAAATCTGTTTGAGTATTAAATTGATTCGTTTCTAAAGTACTTTAATGAATACATCCATAAAAAAATAAATCTGAGAAAATTAATTTAGTCAATCTGAAATGATATATTACATATCTAAAACTTTCACGAAGGTAAAATATTGAAGTTTGAACAATTTATTAATGTTACATCTCGCATTATTAACATCAAAGAATAAAAGGCATTTGTGACGTTTTTCGATCGGCGAATATATTCATTACTTATTTTTAACTTAATGTATAAGAATATTTATGTATAAGCATGGCAATTTAAGTATGAATAAGCCTAAAAATTGACGAAGAATTGTATTTCTTAATTTTAATGCAAGTTAAAGGAATGTATTTTTCCACGGTAAATTTACGTAACTTCTTTTCTTTTTTCCTTTCATTTTATTTACCGCTAGATCTTTCTGCATCTATGCAATTCCATGTCTTTTAATATTTTGTATATAAGGTAATCGTTCTGTTTTACTTCGTTCAATTTTCCTGAAAATTTAATATTATGCAACCACAAGACAGTATCACTGTAGAACTGTACATCATTTGGTTGATCTTTTTTTACAATGCAATAAAGATTCGAACCATTAACATTTAATATTTATTTAACAAATATTACCTTATGCTAGTAAATATAACAAGTGATTGCTATCAGGTTTATATTATCACGACAATAATTAATAAGTTTCATACTCTATATACATGGTGGAATACTGTATGTCCAGGAATGTTTTACAGAACCAATAAAGTATGAAGCACGTTTTTCGATTGTAGTTACTTTAATCTAAATTATGTCTTTGTACATTTAAACAATAAATATGTAGCATATCAGAAAAACTGTTCAGTATTCACATTCCTTGGCAAAAGTTCTAACAAATACCTTGTAAGTTTTTTCATTCAGGAATCTATTTCAAGTACTGCGTAATGAAAGATTCCCCTTTTTCCTTCTTTAAATACTACGTATGTACAACAATACATATATCATTGATCGTTATAAAAAAATGGAACTTAAAATAAATAAAGTACTAATATTACTGTGGCAGTATAGTACTTAACTCATTAATAGAATGTATCTTCTCTGAGAAGATATGATCATTATCTTATGATAATCTATCAACTAAAATTTTGTTATTTCTATGTTGACATTGAAATTGTACAAATAATATGTTACCAACTTATAATTGTTCCCAAAATAACTAATTAACAATGATTTAAACTATACAGTTTGTCTTAGAATGATGGATAATATAAAAATTCAAATTTATTAACAATACCTGACAACTTTAGTTGATTTTATGCTAAATAATATTAAATATTTTGAGATATAAAATACAAATTTCTTTTGTATGACTTCATCAACTAATAATAATCTAGAATATACAACGCTTAAAGATTTGAGTGAAAATAAAATTCTAAAACAATGTTCTTGTAATGTTAATCTATCTGTAAATACTAAAAGAATAAATATCCATCAATATCTATAATGTAAAATTATTTGCTTGTTAAATACTTCTAGAGTATGGAACTTTATGTATATTCTTTTTATACCGCACCAATGTAATGTACATAATGTATCAATAGTTCTAGAAATTTTCCGAGAAATATACGCAATATTGAAAATATAATAATCGTTATTCAACGGATTTTATATGTTCATAGTAATAAAAATATCTTTTTTTCTAGTATTACATTTACTATGGAAAATTGACTCATATTTTTATACATATGTATGATGGCCAATTTTTTATTATACCCCAAAATATCTTGTATATCCTGTTCGTCAGAGGGAGGGATTTAAAAACATATACTTTAAAAATTATCTATACATTACGCTAAAAGTTTACATACCTATTTGTTATTCTGTTGTAATGTCTTACATTCGTATTAATCTTCATATAATAGTTCAAAATTTTCTTTCAAATATCTACTAAATATTACAAATAATGTTAGTATATAATTCGTTATCCTTCTGCATAAAGTTCCATCATCTTATTGTTCTTTGAAGTATAACTTGAATGTATGACGAATATTATGCAGTTATCTTTAGAATTATGCGATAAGTTATATAGATATAATTTCATTATTTAAAATATCGTTGATTGTTTGATTAGGAATAATATACATGTATTGAAAATGATAATTCTCTATTATACATTTTAAATAATTCGTGTTTGACTATAAACGTAAATTAGGCCATCGCAGCAGTGCAATAAGTTTCGTTCGATACGATTGGTTACAATTATTCGTAATTAGTGCATATAACATACACAGATTTCTATCTGGATGAAGACATTTACTTTAAATTCTCTCGCCTATTTCAAAGAAATAAGGTAATAGTACGTATATGCACGTTTCAACATTCATTATTCATCTCTCATTCCTATTGTAATTAACATTTGTTTTTACTACTACTTCTTTATGTATATTACAATGTAGATATAAATAAAACAAATGATAAAACTTTTGTTTATCTAAATCCTCGTTTAATACTCATTGCAATGTCATAAATCGTTTTCTGCATCATGAAATACTATAGCTATCGAATGAATAGATTAATTATTTCAAGTCTAGTTCGACTTCTGGACTCTCTAATGAAAAAGGTTTTAAATTTTCCACTATTGGTGTCTGATCAGGATCGACACGTATACGGATTCTATTTGTTTCTAAAGACCGCGGAAGTGTACGCGGAAGATCATCTTTGTATGTGCCAGACATAGGCGATGTATATGGTACATAAATTCGTACAACATCTGGACTTGGTTGATGAGGCGTTGCCCTAGGTGTGGGTAAACCACCACTGCCAGAGCTAGCATTAGAAATATTACTTTGAGTATCAAGACTATTGTCTAACGCTTGAGACCGTGTCGCCGAACTAAATACAGAAAGGTCAGCTGTCGAGGTAACAGATGTATCTGCCAATGACCGGCGTGAGCCATTGGGAGAGGCCCCATCATCAAGACTTGGATCAAATGAGAATTTGCTTCCTGCACATATATGTAATTTTTATTATACTGCAACAGGATATCCGAACAATCGTGTTTTCACAAAATACTTTCACATAGTAAGTGTAATACATTTGATTTAAAATCTGTATTAATTAAAGCTTGTCTCTAAAAACACACGCCTCACACTTTTCTTTATGAATGAAATACTAATTAATTGACAATTAAGTTTAACGTGATTCTCATAATTTAATATTGCTGTTACGTAACAAGAATATTTTATAATGTGCACTGATATTTTAGTCTTTTTTCTTTTAATACTTTTTTGTATGAAATTTCCTGAGTATTCTAAAATAATCACAGTCTATTACTCCTTACTTTTTATTTCATAAAAAAATTATCAATGAAAATTTCTGATACAATCTTAAAGGCAAGTGTAGTTTCATTTTAAATGATGCTAAATCTATATAAAAAAATTTACTTACGATTATATAGCAATAATTATAATACTTCAAAATATGGCTTATATAATATTTCTTTAAAGTTTTATTTATATATGTATACGTTTACGAGCATATATATATATATATATATATACACGTAATTGAGCAATATCATACTTTTTAATCTTAGAACCTTATCTTTGAAAAGTACCTTACAGTCTAGTATTATATATAAGCATTATATCAATCTCATCTGTATCTGTACTTTTATCTTTCTCCTCATCCTTAATAATACTCTCTTGTTTAGAATGTAGAAGGCAAGTATCTGTGTTACCATGTACTATGTTTTCACTATATCGTAACTCACCGCCAAGACCACAACTGGTTTGTTCAACCGGTGTTGTACTTTCTCTACCGTCATCAGCAAGTACAAGATCTCTACGTTGTGTTATAGATTCTCGCATTACGTGTTGTGCTTCACTAAATTCTTCAGTACGTCTCCCAACCTAAACATTAAAATATGTATTAAACACGAGGTTATTTTTATCAGTTATTTCTAGAAACATCATGAATTACCTTGCTTGCAAAAGTAGGTTCCTTAAATGTGCCAAATGGGAATCGTGGTAATTCGTGTGGTAAGGGAGGACCAGGATAATCCAACTTGGCACGCTTTAGTTCTTCCATACTACGTTCCATAGTACTTATTACTGTATCATCGTCAAAGCAAAAATCTTTTTCTAATTTAATTTGCAAATAATTACAAAATTCATCTAAACTTTCCATCGGCATAAGAAAACGTTTATGCATTTTCATGACTGTGTATGCCATAGCAGGTAAAATGCGATCCCCATCTAATAAAAATATATCCCAAATTCGAAGACCGAGGCTCACAGGTGTCTGTTATAAATAAATAATTGTATTTAGATATGGTATGGTATGTATTAGGTTGTCCTAAAAGTCTCCTTCGTTTTATAAGGAAATAATAGATGCACGACATTTTTTGTTTCATTGGAACAAAATTTTGTCCGACAGAACAAAATGAATCATACATAATTCAATAAAATAATATAAAACAAAAAATGTTGTCCATCTATTACTTCCTTATAAAACGAAAGAAACTTTTAGGACAACCTAATAGAATAGATTTTATAACGATTTAGAAAACAAAGTATAAAATATTTTCTTACCCTCTCTTGGAAAACAACAAAAAACCATTTTAGCGCATAAAGAATAGAATCACAACCGCATTTATCGAGTTTCCGTTTTAATTTTGGTAAAAATTTATTCATAATTTTATCATGATGCTCTATGAAACGATTTAATTTTGGAAATCCGTCAACATAAAATCCTATAAATATAAATATTTGTTTAATATTAAGCCAAAACATTTTTAAATATTGAATTTATGATACAAGCTCAGACCATGCATGGTATATTTTTTATCAGCAAGCAACACAGAAAGACCCCAAAATGCATCTTCTTCATCCATATACAGTAAAAGTAATCCAGCTAATACAGACATCCCTTGACAATAACCCACTTCCATATTGTACATACTATAGGCAGCCAATACATAAAACATAGATCGTTGTTTTATGCTATACCTTTCTCTGTGGAAAATAATTAAAAATTTAATATAACTTTCAATAAATGTACACTAAGTTTTTATGCATTTTTAGAAATCTTTTATATAATTTACACACCTATAATTGATATGATCTCTATATTGTCTAGCTACATCAGCATCGATTTGTCTTATTTCTGTAGACCATTTACGTGCAAGTTGTAACATCTCTTCATATTTACCAGCTTGTTCTTTCTTTAAATTTTTAATACCCAATAACAATGCCCACACTTGACCACGAAATCTATTAGGAATTCCTTTATATACTCTGCGTCTTAATTTTTCCTTAGTTGAAGAACTATCCCATTGTTTTGTCATTTTCTCCCATTTCTTTAGTCTTTCCATTTCCACCCGGTGAGTCTTAATCTCATTAGGATCTGGTTTTTGTGGCAAACGTTTGTCACTAAAATATAAATGTTACATGTTAATGACAAGATAACAATAATATTATTACTGTCCTTGCTATAATAATTACTGTATGAATCCATATCTGTCTGTGGTATGATATACTTCAAAAGTAGGATCTTCCCAAGGATCGATTTCTGCTCCATTTTCTCTACCACGGTCGTAGCAGCTAAATATTCTATCTCGCTCTGCAGCAGACCGTTTCAACAATTCTTCCTCATTCATCCCCCGTGAGAATTCGCAACCAGATTCTTACAAACATGCCGTCTTGTTAAGAGGATTCTATTCACTCTAGGCTGTTATCTACAATAAAAATAAATTCCATTAATAAAATATTCTTTTATAAAACAAGATTTTTTTATATTATAAACAATCCTGATAACCTTTAAAATTTTTATATACAGTTTCATACCAACATAAACTCTAACAATACGTACATTTGTGAACTGTTAGTAATATATCACTGATAAATTAAATAAAAATAATCGCAATTTCAATCTTATAAAGAAAGAACTACTAAATATATCCTAAATTATTGTTGAAATAAATAATGCACTGTTTTTTTTATACATATATGAGAAGGTGAACTGCAATTTTATTTTATAAATTTCGACGTTCTAAACTTAACGTACTACATATTGACAAGAAGAAGGTTATATACATAGAAAATAAATGATACTCTTAGTAATCAATCTAGATCTTACCGCTAAAAAACTGATTATATTAATATAAACACTGCATGCTTAAGAATTAATTAGTTTTCTTCGTTTCATATTACATACATATAAGAAATCATTTCTTCGGAAGTCACTCGTTCAGCAAAACTACCGTACATACATGCATACATACATACATACATACAACTTCAAGTCGGATTTAGATGTTTCCATTCTCTTTTACGTATAAGTGTTGCCAACGCATTTACTCTAAACAAAGGCTTTTGCCAAATTATCATCTGAATTATGTTGAAAACACCTTTATCACACAATATTTTTATTTATTATTATTATTATTACTATTATTATTTTAGTATCACTAAGGTGTGTTGTCGAGTATAATCTTTATGTTTGCGTGGCGAAACATATAACTCAACTAATTTATGTTCTATCGACTTATAATTAACGCTATTTGCATATACATAAAACTATTTTACAATGTCCACTTATTTTTTACTAAAATAAAAATACTGCAATTATTCTACCTACAAATGAACAGTCTTATATACTTAAATAAAAATCCTATTTATAGTTTTGAGATGTAGACAAATTTTCTTGTTAATATCCTTATAGACACTTTCTGTTTATCTCTACTCCTTATCAGATTTATACTTCAGAAATCGCAATGTAATATTGTGAATCCCATGTATAATCAATTTATTTTTATTTATTTATAAATGCTATTTATAGATACCTAAGCCATAGATCTACTTGTGACAAATCTTATAATATGTATTAGAAATTTATATAAGAACAATTTTATATATATTTAATTAGATAATTAGAATGTAAGATAAGTCAGGTCGCAAATTAAAACTTTAAATTTCAGATGTAATAAAGAAAAAGAAGTGAAGGGTGACGAAAATGAATGAATTCCTCTCTTTCATTATCGACATAATTGTAGAACTTGTTATAGACTCATAATTTATTTAATTTTAATTAAGTAATTCATCGTATTAGTAATAGGTTCTTACAGCAAAAAACCAATGGCGCATTCTTAGGTTAGTGTATTATCAGCATTTAAGTTATATTGTAATCTCAATTTCCCTTTCTTAAGATTATTGCTAGAACTAAATAATACCAGATAATATCTTTAAATATATTATAAATTGATATACAAGAAATTAATCTTAAAGTTCTTGGAAAACCTACTTTAAAGCAAAGAAACTTCAGTATAAAAATAAATTCTAAGTTCATAATATGAATACAAAGGCATACTAAAGGAATACTAAAGTTAAAGAAGCTTTATCATTAACATTAATTACCAACGATTATAACATAAAAATTATACTAAACAGATGTATTTAAAAATGGAGTATATATATATGAAAAAACATAATTCAAAGAAAAGGAACCAATTTTTCTTCCCACATACATTTATTTTGCAAGAATATTCAAAATTCCTAATGTATCGTTACAGACCTATAAAAAGTAATTTCGATTACTCTAATAGTTCTTAAAAATAAAAAATTCACGTGTTGTATAAATCTATAAAATTCTTATAGAAAATAAATTTGTTATTTTAACTATTCAAATACTTTTAGTATAAAAAATTCACGTATCATAAATCTATGGAATTCCTATACAAAATAAATGTTACTTCATTTAATCAAATACTTTTAGTATCAAAAATTTTCGTTAAAATAGAAATTGTTTTAAAACAGATATGTTCCCCTGTACTAAAGTATTTGTGGCCCTGAAAAGGGCCATTTTGTTATTAATCTGAAGTCTAAGCCTTTTTCTCTGTTTTCTTTGGCAGAAGTACAGCCTGAATATTTGGAAGAACACCTCCTTGTGCAATGGTAACACCAGACAGAAGTTTATTTAATTCCTCATCATTGCGGATTGCAAGTTGTAAATGTCTCGGAATAATTCTAGTTTTCTTGTTATCTCGTGCGGCGTTTCCCGCCAATTCGAGAACTTCAGCAGCCAGGTACTCCATAACTGCAGCCAAATAAACTGGTGCTCCAGCACCGACTCTTTCAGCGTAATTTCCTTTTCTCAAAAGTCTGTGGATACGACCAACTGGAAATTGCAGTCCAGCTCTGTTCGAACGAGACTTCGCCTTAGCTTTAGCTTTTCCTCCTTTCCCACGACCAGACATTATTGGTTAACTCTTGAATATAAACAAACAGATCACTAACGTTACAACTGTTCACTGCAACAAGCAGAGAGCTAATGTTTTCAACTTTCCCCATTGCAGCTATTTATAGGCGCAGCGATACCTACTCCCGGACCAATCACTAACAAGCTCTATTGTGATTGGTGACAAGAAACAGATGTTTCGTACAACCGCTTTATGTCCTCTCTCTCTCTCTCTCTCTTTTCGCGCTCTTTCTCTTTTAGCATATGTAATTATTTTATTCTATAACCTGTAAAAAATATTTGGGTAAATAGTTTATAATAGTATGTGTTATTTTATGAGACAGAAAATTTAAATGGGAATTTTCTATTTTATTCTATAAAATAGAAAATTTATATGGTATACGAGCATATATAAAGTATTATTGTCTCATTAAAAATATGTTATTAATTATTTAGTTCTATGGTCTGCGAAAATTATTTGAGTAATAGTTTATTTTACTATTATTCTGTGAAATAAAAAATCTATACAAGATATACGCATACGTAATTATTTAGTTCTACAGGCTGCACATATTATTTAGATAAATAATTTATAGTGTTATTATTCCCATCTAAAATAGAAAATTTATGTGGTATACGAGTGTACATATTTATATAAAATATTATTATTAGATATATTTATAGCTATAAAAATATTTGATTAATATTATACTTCTATTTATCTTCTATAAAATTTGTTTATTTTTTCAAAATGTCATATAATGTTATTATATCTAATACATTTATTTGTGATATGTTTTAACAATTCATTGGTGAAAATAATTTTAACATAGTTTATACATCACGTGATGTTAATTGTTCGTTGATTATTATATAAATATGTATAACCGTTTTGATTCATTTATGATCTACTTAAATATTTCTACATAAACTATCTTTGTTCGAAATTCCTACTTGAAAATAATTTCCATAAAAATTTCGTAAATATGTACGTACATATATCTCATAACTTTCTTTTCTTTTCTTCCTTTTTACTTTTTCAACAATATTATTCCTTAGGATTTGACATTTTTGAAAATTACAACGCTATTTTAATTATTTTTTTATAGTAGCAAGTATAGTATAGTAGCAAGTAATAGTTAAATAATACTGTATATAACTGTATTTAAATAATATTTTGTCATAGATCCTCGAGAATCATAAACTATTCATTACGAGAAATTGTTAAATAGGTGATATAAGTAAGTTAAATAAATTATAATTCTTTACTTCAAATAACCTATTTCAAATCAATTTTTTGAAAAATACTCTTTCAGTAAACCGGCGATTGCTTCAATGTTAGAACGCTTGTAATACGAACATCTGTGGCTCTCTACGAAACTCACAAAATGTGTAATCGTGTGACATAACAAAGAACAATTCTTTACAATGATATATAAGATATATAAGAGAAAAAGAAACTGAATATTATATTCATATATATAATATTTTTATATATTACATATATAGTAATATATACAACGTATAGCTATAAATAAAAGTATGGCAACAATACTTGTATTGTACATTATTGTAATAAAAGTATATGTATAATTTTGTAAAAAACACGAACTTTAATTTAATTTCGTCGTTTCTTAATAAAGTTACATATGTAATAATTTTGTTTGAAATAATATAGACTTTAGAATCAAAGTATTTTCATTTGTTATTATTACTATTATAAAGTTTAATATCATTACTTATGATATGTTTTGAAAATTCATTGATAAAAGTACTTACAAAGTTCACAATGGTTATATATTTAGAATAGTTCTAAAATCGATTCCTTTATCGACTTTATGATACTGAAAACTTACGTTTTATTAAAGAGTTCATTATCTACTTTTTAACATTTATTTCTATCGTACAACTATTTAATGATAATTCATTATCATTAAATAATCCATATATTTAAACTTTGGACCTGGAGGTAACATTTTACCAAAAACGATTGCATAACAAATCCCAACTTCTACAGATTCACCCAAAATTCTATAAGAAAATCTATTTTATGCCAATATTTAATTCAGCCTCTTCATTTATCATATAAGGCAAGTAAGATCACTATATTTCAATTATTATATCATATTATAATATTCGATTAATTAATCTCATATTATAATATACATAATATTCATTGTAAAATAGTTTAAAATTATAATCATATTCATATTATCATTTAAATATAATGAATTAATTTTGTCATATCAAATGTTTATAGAATGTAAAAAATACACTTTTATAAAAAAATGAGTATAACTCAACGTTTGAAGCACATAAAAACGCACGTAACCATGTGTGGAATACATTCTATGAAATCAATTTCCAGGTAACAACAACAGCAGCGCGCCAATCGCGTGGCGAGGAATTCCATCTAGCGAGCACGAAGTGCTCTGATTGGCGCGCTGCTGTTACGTGATTTGGCTATATAAAGGAAGGGTTGGCGCTGGATAAGCACTCTATAACCGACTCTTGTCACGGTTACATCGCTGTAAGTATTGAATTTTGAAGCGTTCTGTATTCAACATGCCGCCAAAAGTAAGTGGAAAAGCTGTAAAGAAAGCCGGTAAGGCTCAAAAAAACATAAGCAAAGCCGATAAAAAGAAGAAGAGGAGAAGGAAGGAAAGTTACGCTATCTACATCTACAAAGTGCTGAAACAAGTGCATCCTGATACTGGTATTTCTAGCAAGGCGATGAGCATCATGAACAGTTTTGTTAATGATGTTTTTGAACGTATTGCTGCTGAAGCATCAAGATTGGCGCATTATAATAAACGTTCTACAATTACCTCTCGAGAGATCCAAACTGCCGTGAGGCTATTGTTACCTGGTGAATTGGCTAAGCACGCAGTAAGCGAAGGTACTAAAGCAGTCACCAAGTATACCAGCTCTAAATAAGAAGATATATCTAAATTGATACAATAAACTGGTATTGAATTTTAAGATCAATGAGCAAACGAAACGGTCCTTTTCAGGACCACCAAATTATATTAATGTTGGAACAATGTTCACATATAGTTAACATAAGTTATACATATTTGTATATCCGCAAAAAGTTTTTAAAATTCATTATGACTGTTTTGTAGTACAAAATAGGATGATGTCTTGAAAATGGTTTGAGAATGTTTCCATTCATACATATCTTAATTAATACCAAAAACTTAATACATAAATCTTACATAAATATGTTTTTAATAAGCATAAAATATAGAAAACTGTGAAAAGACAAAAGCCTTAGAGACTATTAGATGTAAAATAAGTAAAATTTTTTTATTATCACATAATTAATGTAATAGAAAAAGAGGTGATCCGTATCATAAATATCAATACACGTAACTTTTATTAATGGAAAGAGACGCTATAATATTTATGACAACATTTGAGCACTTGTGGTTTCTTCGTATTTACACTTTATATTGTGTCTTAATAAGATCCTTTTCTTACGGAACAAAGTATTTCAGTCATTTTGTATTTTAATTTTCCACGATTTATACAATTTTATGAAACGTTAGTTTATTGTAAAAACAGTAGAAATTCTTTCTTACATGCGAATTAAAACGTTTTGAATCGATCTAAGTTTCGTTATTAATTCTTCTCCATGAGACTTGCTATACAATGTAGTTAAACACTTTGAAATTACGTCTTGGCACTTCGTTATTATTTTTCGTCTGCAATTCAATTAATTATTTTAACATTAATCGAATAGAAGTAACTCACATTTTGATATAATTATTTTTATGATTATCTATTAATTTATTTTCATGATGCAGTAATATACTTACTTAACGAAAGTATTGGTAATGTTCGAATGAGATATAAAGTAATTAACTAAATTTGCAGTCGACTCGATAAGGTGAAAATCATTTCCCTCGTTGAACCAAGTTCGAGTATCTTTGCCAATCATTCTGAAAACAAACATTATGCATTTCTCTATTAAGTAAAATATAAAGAAATGTATTTATCAATAAACATATTCTACTTACTTGTAAATATCTAAGAGATCCTCCATTGATACTCCTAACTGTAAAAACCCAGATATAATTCCATTATTTGATACATTTAACTTACAGGCTTTTATTTCTAACTGTTTTACTAGGAAGTCTGAAAAAATATAATACATCTTATAGTTTCACTTCATATTATATTTTCATTATATCATAATGGTGATAAAAGAGTTTTGTTATTACCAACTGGAAAACAGTGTGGTGATCCTGAATACTCCTGTCCCAAGGATATAATTTTGCTCATTAAAATAGTCATTTTATCTTCTGCTGTTGACGCATCTTTTAATTCTGTAAATATGTATTATTAAAACGTAAATACGAGATATTTTTTCATTCATATAAATGTATAAGATAGAATGTTAATACCGTTATTTATAATATTAGTCCAAATTTCCTGGATTAACATTGCATCTTGATGACCAGAACAATGAATTATAGATAATTTGCACTCCCACAATTGTAAAGGGTCCGCATATTCTTGGTATAACTACAATAAATGATTAACAGATGTGAATCCTAAAAGTTCCATACAAATATCTTAATTCATAACATACATGGTTGGATCATACCTTTGTTATATCAAGTAACGAAAACTTTAATGCTCTAGATGCTTCATCGCTGAGTCTACCGCTTAGATGTTGGTTACAAATTGTATCTAATATCTACAATATGATGACAACATACAAATCATATTCTAAATAGATTTTGCCATAATATTTACAATCGCTTACCTGTTGTTGTATTCTAGCAACTTCTACTTTGTCTTCTAATTCACGTAAAAAAATGCCAAGGTATGGAGCATATCCAGCTTGGTCACTTCTCATACAAACCACTGCTCGAGCTAAATATTCAACTCTCTGTGATAATGTTACATTTGATCTATATTTAAAGAAAAGAAAAGAAAGTGAAAATAAAAAGTAGTTTTCTGAAATCAGCAAAAAAGATGTCAATTTAATCAAAGTTATGTGCGTTATACGTACTCTTTGGTTGCTAAAGCATCCAATATTTTAGCTGCAGCAGCATGATTTTTATTTTTTTCATAAAATTGCCACAGCAAGTCTGGCGCATTGACTCGGGTGAGATAAGCTTCTAAAGAAGGTGCTGCTAGAGCAACGAGTTCTCCGTGAAGCCTTCTTTCTATCATCCAAGCATACACCGAAGCGTGGAGAATTTCACACTTAGAATGTAATGCATCAGTTATGATGTCATGCAACTAAAAGATATAAAATATTTATGTAAAAGATCCAGTAAATTTATTGGAAATAATATAATTTAAAAGGAAAGCATATTTTACTATTTCTTTTGCTGGTGTAACAGGCATAGTTGAGCCATTTTGTTGTGGAGGACCAGGTTTACTGGGTATAGTAGGTGTCAATGGATTAGAAATGCTTTGATTATAAAGATGATCCAATAACGTAGTGAATTCTTTATAAATCTCTAATCTATATACAAAAAATTATCTGAATAATTAGAATATGTGATATATTAAACGTACAATTATTAAAATGTAATTTTATAATCAGTACCTTTTCATGTAAGCAAACCTTCCTTCTTGATCTTCGATTGGTTCATTATTTTTATAATAATGTAAGGCAGCATTATTAGGGTCTACTCTTTCTGCACAACAGAGACATAACTCGAGTACACCCGAATAAAATTGACAAGCGATAAATTGTTGGCATACTGCACTTAAATTTAGTCTGGGAGCAACTTCTTTGCAAAGCTAAGGATGTGAATGTAAACAGAGAGTATAAAATTACAGAGAGTACAAATAATATTATACATAATATTAGAATGTTTACCTTTAAAGCAGATTGCAAATAGCATTCCTTCTCTTCTGGATTTGTACAACTTTTTGCTTTCAAAATTATTTCATTAGCCTACGATTTATAAAAATATTAGCAATATATAAAAATAAAATCATGATTCTTTTAATTTTACTTCTTGTACCTTAGAACAAACAGCATCCTCGCTTCTATATAAATTTGGACAAACTTCTCGTAATCTTTGACTAACAGCATCAACAGATGCATTATCTCCAAGATAACTGTAGATTTGTAAAAATTAGTACACAAGATTTTTATTATTTATTTAGCTCACTTACCTATCTATAAGATGAATGATTAATAATGAAGAAATTTCATGTCCAATTAAAATTAAATCTCGAAATGTAGCTGTAGAAAATTGATTAATTTGGTCCTATAAATTATTATAAATATTAATATAAAATTTTCAACTTAAAAAAAATTGTAATATGTATTTGACTAACCTTTGATAAACAATTTACAATATTATTTAAATGGTTTTCACATAAAATTTTCCAAAGTTCTAACACTTCACAAGCATGAGTAATGAAAATTTTTAATGCAGCTAGAGAATTCCTTTCTTCGACTATTGGTTCTTGGTAATGACTAGGTATAGTTGTTTCAAATCCATCAGTTATTCTAGTAGTACCGTGTCTAAAAATTGATAAGTAGATCAAATAAAATTTAATCATTTGTAAAGCTGTTGAAATAGCGTATAGATACATACTGCTTAGTAATGTGGGTATTTTTATTGAGAAATGATCTTAATGCCTGCAGAAGACTTAGAATCCAGCTAACTTGTCTTGTTGAAATTGTACTAGAGATCTGAAATTATAATATAAGTGAAGGTTAATATACAGAAACAAAAACAATGAAAAAAATTTATATCAATTTAAGTCACCTGAGTTTTGTTGTTTATAACTTCTTGTTTAATACAACGCATGTTCCATATTGGTCGAAGTATTCTTCCTACATACAGATATAAACCATTGTGTTTTGCAGAAAATTGTTGCAGAGAAATGTCTGTATTAAGTCCAACTGGCGCATGAGGTCGAAATCCTTGAAGCCTTAAATCGTAGTTAGGAACTCTTGGTGTCGATGTGCGCATATCTCCTATGACATTCATAAACTATATAAAGAAAAACTTATAAAGAAAAATGAAACTTTCATATAAAATTAATGTAATACCTGTATTTATATTAGCAAAGTTAGTACCATGTACATCAATTGCAGGTCCAATGCTTGTCGTTCGTTGACTACCATATAAAAAGAATGCTCTTGTTGCCCATTCTGCTAACTATACAAATTATAATTAAATATTACTTTCTAATTTTACAAAACTTAATTTTTATAATTAAATTTTGATCTTAATTTTTAATCTGAATCAGGACCTCAGCATTTTGAGAACTTTCAAGCGTGGCTAAAATAAGACAAGTTGCACATGCTTGTTCCAATGATTGCGACTGAAAATATGCGCGAACGGCTTCTGTATCAGGACCACGTTGTTCTAATAGAAGCTGCTTTAAGATATCCATTGGACGAACTTGAACATAAATAATGGCACCCTGTAAGTAAAGAAATAAACGACTTGTAAATAACTACATCTAATAGGTTTACAGATCTTTAATTAATTATATACCTGAGAAGTCAAAAAGATAAATTTTCGTGGCGCTTCCATGTGCTGCCTTACGAGAAGAGGAGGTTCTTCTTGTGTAATACTTTGTTTTTCAATACATATAGCTGGTTCCACAAGAATTTCTGCCATTGCCCATACGGGACTATCAAGGGATAAAGGGCTTTGAGTTTCAGCTAAATAATTTGTGAATGGATAAGCATCATTACTTAAACATAAAGCAGTTTCTGTATCTCCACCGCAAACAAGAATTAATGTTCCTGTAACAGATATATAGTATATAGTATAGTATACTGCATAGTATATAAATTTTAATATCATGTCCATAACAAAAAAATATTGAAATGTGTACCTTTCCTATAATGTGCCATTTGTACTTTCCTTGGCCTCATTACTGTAGCATTAGCAGCATAACCTGGTGGCAATCTAACATGTATTAACTGTAGACCTTGAGGTCTTGTTGTCGGATTAGCAACTGCAGTGCAACTGAAGTAAAAGCGTGTTCCAGTAGCTGCAACTACAACTAAGTTTAAATGTACTGATTCTGACTCTGTAATAGCTGATATGCTCACCAATGGTCGAAAATTATTACTATCCAGTGTTCTAAAAATGATAAATATAATATGAATTATAATTTCAATTATTTAAAACTAGGATTTATATAAATATACATACTTAACAACATGAACAGCGTTTTGTACTAAGGAAGCTTGTGACAAGGACGCGACTTTGGACGCACCATTGTTATCGATATCCCAAACTGTAATTGTTCCCTTATCACCGAGTGTGTATAAAATATTTCGTGAATCATCAACGGAAATTTGTATTATTGCTTCTTCTTCTGATAAAGCTATAGTGACAAATGATGGAACTAAAAATGATAATGGACCTTCAGAATGATTTATTTTTTTACAACGTTTCCCAAACCAGCTACTTTCTGCCTACACAACGAACACATACTAAAGTGATTAATTATGATTTTTATATTGATTATTTTTATATTCATATTTGTGTAGCAAATTTTACCTGATAATATATTTCATAAAGGGATCCATTTCTACCACCAAGGAAAATTCTCCCACTATTAGTGTTAGCTATTGTTGTAATGCCAATCCCATCCGTAGCAACTGTGAAAATTGGTTCAGGAACTAGTTGCATTTCTGGTGAAGTGCCTAAATTGGAAATTGAAACAATAAATAAGGTTTAGTAAATAAGGTAACAGTAAGGTTTAAAAAAGATGTAATCTTCAAGTAAAACTGAAACTGTATTATACCATCACTGGTTTCTGTTAATGTAACTCCAAGAATAGTTATTTCCACTGTAGTTGTAAGAATCAACAAATATTTTACATAAGATTGGAACACCCCTGCTTTGGGTTTTACTAAACCTACACTTATAATAGTTTCATTTAAACCATCAAAATATGCAACATCAGACCTAAAAACAAATTATCATTATAAATATTAATTACTTAATTATGATACATTGAGAAAGTATTTTATAAACTTTAAATAAATTTTTACTCATTTTCATATGACCAAACATATATATCACTATCAATTGTAAGCCATGCTTTTGAAATTTCTGTAAAAAGACCCATCATACAATGACATTGCATATCTAATCAGATATTAAGAAATTATATTTTTTATACAAGGAAGCAAACAAAACATGCATATTACGAATATTAAAGAATGATCAATTATATAAAAGGATACGATGAAAATGTTCCATTATCTCAGATGGCAAAGAAATTTTACTATATGCTTTCATTTGATTTATATTAGGAAAACATAATGACATCCCATTTAAATTTGGATAATCATGATCGTCAAGACCACTAACAGTTGGTCCACCTAAAAAAAAAAGAAAGAGTTTCTTTATAGAACATCAAATAATAAAAAAGTATGCAAGAGACAAGAGAACAACAACTTTACCTTGTACGTTATACCTCATAAGATTAATTAAGGATGGAAAGTTACTATCAGCTGTAATGTGTATATCAACCACTTTCCCTGCCATTTCTAAGGCATCTAAGTGTATTTTAAGCGGTTCCATTTCAGTGAGGGTCATGTTTATACGGTACAGGGAAAAATTAAATATTAAATACACACAGAACTAAATTCAAACAAAAAGATAGAAATAAGATAATAGCAAGGGTATTAACAAGTTTTAACGTGAATTATTATTATATAATAATTAATTATAATTAAATTATTATTAACTAATATCATTATCCTTATGTACTTATAAATAATTATCTGACTTTTTCGTCTAAACATCCTGTGTTTAAAGGTTAGACTTATTTACTTGTCTAAACATTGAATAATATTGAAAATAATAGGATCTACTGTATTGTTTCTTAAAAACATAATTGCACCCTAAAAATAAAAACGTATTCATTTTACTTAAGAAATACTTACTACAATTTATTAGAGCTATTTGTATATTTTTAATGACATTCACGAGGCTTATGCCGCTCGCGCCACACAGGTAAATTTTAAGTTGTATTACCATACAAACTAGATACGCATACGCGAAACTAATGAATCTTATTGGCTTGAATTTATCTGATACATAGGAGATAAATATGTTTGAATTCAAATTGAATCTCTTTATGCATTAAACAATTTACGCTTAAAATAGGAATATACTAAATATAAAATATGATAACTTATAACTTTTTTTAGGATTCAGTACTTTTAGTACATAATACAATAATAATAATTATATTTTATTTTCTAAATTCTTACTTATAATGAAAATCTTGCCATCTACAATCTTTTTCCTAATATTTCTCATTTCACTGATTTTTCTTGATGCCACTGGTAAAAGATATATTAGATATATTTCATATTAATAATTTAATATATTGTTAATACTTTTACTGCAGATAATGTAATGAATGTAATGCAAAACCTTTATTGCAATCTTGGATTAAAACTTGATGATTCATGTCCCATCGATGGTGGCTGGACATTTTGGAGTCCATGGGGATCTTGTTCTGGGAAATGTGGATTTAAAGGGAAAAGAATGAGACGACGTGCTTGTGATAATCCTGTGCCTTCAAATAATGGAGCCCCTTGTATTGGTCCTAGTTATCAAATTGAAAATTGTCAAATTACTGGTACAACCTAAAGTAATAAAATATGAATATAATTTTACATGTAATTTAATGTAATAAATATTTTTTTAGGATGCATGATGAATGATTACGAAACAATTGTAAATGCTCATCCTATACGTAAAGGAGAACTGAAAATTGTAAAGAAATTTCATAAAAAATTGCCAGCTTTAATAGAATTATGTTTTCTTGTCGATTGTACATTTTCTGTTGTGGAAAAGATTCTTGGAAACAATGTGGTAATAAACAATAGAATTTGTAGTTATTTAAAGAACAATCTAAGAATAATATTTTTATATACATTCTATAAAGATGCTTTACTGGAATGCTATGAATTGTGTTAAATATGATATTGGATGTCCAAGTAAATAAATAATTAAATACATATGAATATTTACATAAATGTATGAAAGCATGTGAGTAATGAAACATTTTCAGACTCTGGTGGTTGGAGTGTTTGGGGAGTTTGGTCGGCATGTACTGCAACTTGTGGCAAAGGACAAAAATATCGTACAAGAATTTGCAATAGTCCAACTCCTTCAAATTTTAAATTAATGTGTAGTGGTTTAGCATTTGAAATGAAAAGCTGTGTGGGAATTAACTGCAGAAAGCTCCCAGGTATAAATCCTCAAGGTCTGAGTGTTAATTTGTATGAAATATAATTTATGAATTATATATTATCTCATTATTTTCAATAGGGAGTACTTGGAGTAATTGGAATGAGTGGAGCACATGTAGTGTAAAATGTGGTAGTGGAGTTCAAATCAGGAAACGCTTATGTTCAGAAACGCAAAATTTACAAGGAACTTCATGTAAAGGTCCATCCAAAGATATAAAAGGCTGTATAATTAATAATTGTTCTAGTAAGAATGTTATTTTATATAAATACAATATTGTACATTTTCTAGAAATAATTTATACAATCTGTAAAAATTATTTTGTAATTATCAATTTTTATTAGTAAATGGAATGTGGTCAACGTGGATGGTTTGGTCACCTTGTACTTCAAGTTGTGGGATTGGTACACAATTGAGAAATCGAATGTGTACCAATCCTTCTCCAAGTGGTAATGGTACATCTTGTATTGGTTCAGCTTCTGAAGTTCGCCAGTGTTTTACTAAACCATGTATAAATAAATTACATGAAGTAGTACACTTTACAGAAAAGAGTAGTCTTCAGTACGATAAAACTGGAAGACCTTCACGGTTGCTTCATATGTATCTAAGGTTTTTACCACTGTCTCCTTTTGGTATGATTATTTATCGTTTTGAAAAGGATTGTAAAGGATTGATGTGCGACTTCGTAAAATTGTTTCTTCAAAATGGGAAGATAGTACTTTTGTCTCAAATTGCTGACTGTACATTAGCTTTAGTTCATGAGACCAAATTGGAAGTAAGAAATGTTTTATTTTATACATTAATTGTTTTGTATTTGATTTATGTTGTTTTTTAGATTGGACAATGGCATGTAATATTAATTGCAATATATGGGACACACGGAGTATTACGTATTGATGATGGTTTTCATAAAGTTACTTATTTTACATGCATTCCAATTTCATATGACTTGGATCATGCAATGGAAGTTGGAGGATTTCAAGGACAAATTCAAGAACTAACAATTAATTTTGCACTTGTTCAACTTCATACATCAAAAGTTATTCATATTTATTCAGTTCTGCAATATTAAGTGAATAAATATATTTTAAATATAAAATATCATTTAGGGTAATCACAGTACAAAATATGCAAATCTTTTATCCAGTAGTAACAATGTTCGATATTTGATGGGAGATGACAATGAAGGTTTTATTAACATTGGTTTAACGGATTCAGTTGCAGTATCATGTCCAGAAAGCATAGAATATTGGCAAGTAAGAAATTAACAATTGCTATTTAATGAATAATATTTTCAAAGCTATTATTTAATAATAATTTTATAATCATAATTTAGATTATAATTGCTATAAAAATAGAGAGCATGAATGGACTTATAGCAACAATACCAGGCGATTTCTTCAATAAATATATCTTATTATTATTAGAAGAGGGAAAAGTAAAGCTGAAATTTTATCAAGGAGAAACTTCTACTGTAATTGAAAGTATGGAACATATTTTAATAGGAGAATGGTTTGAAATAGTAATAGCTCACGATGGTAAAAATATGTATATGCAAATTAATGGAAATGAAAAGAGATATATACCTTTAACTTTGTCAAAGACAATGATTACATCAGCAACTGACATATTCTTAGGAGCTATACGTGATGATATGAGAGTAAATAGCTTTATTTAAAAGAAAAAATCTGTTTCATATATGAAATTCACAATTTTTTATAATAGGGGAAGATATGTTCTAACTGTGTAGACATACCACAAATAAGTTTTACTCTTGGGTATCTCAACATAAATGGAAAAGAAATAGATCTTATATCATTACCAGTTCTAGAAATAAGTAGCAACCAATTTTCTAGCCGTACTGTTAGTATATCTGGTAATAATTCTTAATGTAGTATTATAAAGATATCTAAAATTCAATAATACAATTCCACATAATAATATTTTAGATTATTATGAAGAAATACCATTACTCTTAGGTCAAGAACTTAAATTATCATGTGTCTATGATACGATTCCTCTTGAAAAAGAACACACATTTTCTAAACAGACATATGTTCTATGGTTGATAATGGATAAATTATTAAAATCTTATGGAAACAAGTAAATATGTAATAAAATTCACTATTGTACTTTTTATATTGATTTTGTAATATTTAATTTTCCATCAAGCAATGATTTTTTCAATCTGAAAGATGATGGACGAGTTAGTACCGTTAGTATTGCAAGCTATATAACTCGTGATACAATAGAAAACTTTTATTCGTGTCATATTTATCATCATAGAAATAAATCAAATAAAGATTTAGGTCCAACTCTCTTTACATTTGGTATTACTGTGATGAACAAAAGTGAAGGTAATATAGTTGTTTTTAAATAAAATAACTTATTTATGTTATATTTGTAAAAAACTTTGATCTCTTAGAATTTGAAAGTACAATTTGGAAGCAATGGCGTCTTATCTGTAAAGTTGTGATCATGTGTTTCATATTCTTGATCATTTGGTGTTTATTAGAAATATTTCAGGATGCTCGAAATGGGTAATTAATTAATGAACTATTTTACCAAACTAGAAGTTAGAACTGAAATAAAATAAAGCATATGATATTTTAGGCATGGTTTTTATAGACTTCCACAAATGCTTAACATTAATCCCACATCCACTATAAATTTCGTCTTATCTAAGAATGGTGTAACATTACTCGGTAGTCAGCAAGCTGCAAATGAAGTTGTATCAAGAATTTTAGAAGATAACTGAGCTTTTTAATTAGACAAAGGATAAGAAGTAATATTAATAATATAATTAACAAATTAGTACACTAATAACTTATTTCGTAATATAGAATTTATGAAAAACATAAGTATTAATTAGTGAATTAATAAAATTCCCATATTTTGTTAATGTTATTACAAAATACATTTATATAAATTTCTAATTGTAATAGTAGATGTAACTACTGTCAACAATATTGAAGGTAATATCAATATTCCCTAAGTCAGAGTAGTATGAAATAATACGACTTTTGTAGGAAAATATTTAGATGCTACGAATTAATATAAAAAATATATTTATACAAGTATTGTCTTACAGTGATGGCAGCTTATATTTACAGTTTAAAGACAATACAGTAAAAAATGTTGCAAGTGTCAATTATTTAATATAAAACAAAACAGCCAATATATGAATCTTTACCAAAAAATCATAAATTTATTTCACGCTTTGTATTGTTTGCGTGAATTGACGTTCGTTCAGGTAATTCCGAATAAATGCTATTTTATAATAAAACAAGGCGAGCAAGCACCCCTGTTAACATAACGTTAAAATTTTAAATAATATTAAAAAATATAAGATAATACATAAATACATTACACAGGACATATAGCTACATCTCTTTTTATATTTAAACTAATTATGAGAATATAATTATTCAATTTGTTTCCCAGGATTCACTATTACCATTACTAATCACAGAAGAATGTTGTGTTACTTGAGACAATTCAAAATGCAATTTTGTATCTTCGTTTATACTGAGTCCTTAGTTATTTCATAATTTAATAATGGTGGCCTTGCTTTAATGCCTAATGTTGTAGGTCTTTTACTAGGATTTTCATCTAACATCATGTTCAACAAATTGTACTAAAAATAAAATGTTTGCAATTGATATATTTTGGCCAAAACAGAAATTAAGATTATTTAAGGATACACTATATGATTTTCTTACCTCGGCCGGATAATCATTACTGAAATCTTTTGGAAACACTGACTTCTTTAAGTTTATAAGGGCAACAATTCTTTCCATTTCAGTAACAAATGGAATGAGGAGTTCAAATAAAATAATTCCTAAAGAATAGATATCTACCTTATAATTATAGCCCTGACCATTTATTTGTTCAGGAGACATATAAAGATGAGTACCGACACACGCGGTATGTAAATTATTTCTAAATGTAACGTCTTCGTTCTCTGAAGGAGTATGAGCTTCATTGTAACCTTCTGTTATTGCGGTTACAAGGCCAAAATCTCCAACTTTTATTTTATTATCGAAAGAGAAAAATATATTTGAAGGCTGAAATTCATTTCATTTAAGATAACAATTTTTATTTTCGCGGAATAAAACATAATTTCAGATATTACCTTCAAATCACGGTGAATAAGTCCTTGTAAGTGAACATATTCCACAGCATTAACTATTTGCTGAAATATGTTTAATACACGACGATAATCTCGTATTGACTGCATTTTTAGCCATTCTCTGAGACTTAACCTTTGGCACAATTGCATTTGTATGTAAAGGAACATTTTTGGAGATTTACGTGTATTCGACTTATTATTCAGATCTAAAGAAAACGATCTTTGGCGTTTTTTCTTCACTTCTTTTCCTGACACTCTACTGCCAGTGTCTTTGAATATAATGCTTTCAGAATATGAACGATTAGTAGCTTTTGACATTACTTTTTCAATTCTGTTACTGGAATGAGATGAACCAGAACTCTTAGTAGTAGAGTTACTGATATTAACAAGATTTTTATCCTGACTTTCTGATTGGGATTTTACAAACACAATAAAGGAATCGTCATTCGAATCATTATTCAATTCATAAGCCTCACAAGCACTATCTATTGATGATTGATCAGTCTGACTGACATTAATGCAAACAGAATTACTCATTTTTGTTTCCGTATGAATTTCTTCTGAAGTAAAATCTAAATTTGGAGATGTAATCTTGTTTATCCACTGAGGATCATGTTTTTCTTGCCATCCTAAAGGTGGGCACTCGAGCCATGCATTGAAATACCTTACAATATTTTGATGATCCAATTTAGCCAATGCTTTTACTTCTCGCATTACACGTTCTCTTGAATATGTACTGTTAAACAAAAAAAAGGAAGAGCTTGTAAATTTGGTCGTACATATTTTTCATGTTTGACTGTTCTGTATCAAATCATACTGTAGAATTTTATACCTGTTTGGTAGAGCAATCCTTTTAATAGCATAATTACAATCATCTATTTTATTTTTTGCCTCAAAAACAACACCATAACCACCTTTTCCCAAACAATCCACTGGTTCAAAATCTGTGAGATAACGTGATTTAAAATTATCGATTTCGTTTTCATCAGTGGGTTGATTATTTTTATTTGTCTCTATATGTCTTTCAACTATTAAAGGCTAAAATTCCATATAAATATAAATATTTTTAATTCATGTTCAAGATCAATATTTTTAAACTTTATAATATCAAAAAAATTTATAATATTCTTTACCGGAAACGCTGCATCTTTAGCAACTGTTGTAGCATTTAATAGACGTTGTGTCAACATAAAATTTAGTAAAATCGCAGTAGTAATTGATATTATTAAAACTTCCTTCCTATTGAAAAGATTTTAGGTTAAGAATTAATATTTTATACCTTTTTTATTTCATTTTACATACCACCAATACCATAATGATACAATGATAATTTGAACAGGAGTATCCTCATCCTCTCCTTGAGTATTATTTTCCTTAAACGATTTCCGTTCTTCTTTGATAACCATCAAATTTGAACTAGTATGATTACATTGTTTGTTATTGTCCAATTCTAACTGATCTGTTGAATACAAATAAAATCCATTTCCTAAAAAAAAAAATTTGTATCAAAGAAATTAATGCTAAATATTGAAAGCATGAGTCTTTTTTTTACTATTAACAAAATCTTAATATTTTATATGTATATACCATTTACATATTCCGAATTATATAAAACTGATAATGCAGTGATACTTCGTGCATCAGTTATTTCAAATAATACATCATCTTCCTTATTACTGTTTGTTAAATGATCTAAAAGAGGTTGTTTAATTACATTATCTGAGATATATTATGTTCTACCATAATATTATACTTGTAGACATATTTAATGAAGGATAAAACCAAGCTCTCATACCAATAGCAGGATGAGGTTTCCATGGATATTTCATATGCTGCATATACCTTGGTGATGCATCTAATGATTTATAGAGTTCTGTATTTTCTTGTACATATAACTGCCTGTTGTGCATACCCAAATAAAGTGCTGGACTGGTTGAAAAATCTGTATTCCAAAACTGTTGTGTACTATCAAATAAATTAATTTCCTTCAAATTTTTATACCCATTGCCATTTGTACTTGCATCTTCACGCCATATAGTAACAACTGGAGAATCAAACTAACAATATACCAATATATGTAATCAGTACAGAGCTTAGCAAATATATTTTATTCCTATACTTAATTAAATTACCTTATATTGCCACAATTTCACTGTAGGGTCATTCTTATTAACAGCCCAAACCAAACCATCAGGTACAGTAACTTTAATTTCAATATCTAAACTATGAGGTGTTACTTTATTTTGACAATACATATCAGAATAAGGAACAAGTACTAAGTCATGTTGTCCTACACTGAAGTTCCATCTATTCCAATGTAAATTCATTTAATATAATATTTTTCATTAACAACATTTGATGAATTTTATATTTTATGAAATTTACCTCTCAATACCAGTACGAGGTTCAACTGCTCTTACAGTTTGTTGAAATCTTTGAACAATGATCACTTCTTGTTTGATATATGTTTCTCCATCTGTGATGTTAATACAACCATTGATACCACATTCATATAAAATTTTCCCTGTTATACTTGAAATACCTAGTAAGAATACATATTCCATTTTTCTCTTTTATGTTTTATATATTACTAATTATTTTTTATAGATACATATTAGCAATATTTACCATATGATTTCACTTCTCTACCACCCGAGAATATTAGATCATCAGAGTAACGGAAAGATGAATGCAACAACTGGCTTGCAGATACTGGTACTGCTTCTAAACTTTCTTCATCAAATTGATACAATCCACCACTTAAAGATGGAATTAGGCGAACCCATTTTCCATTATTATTAAGCTATAACACAAAGAAGGTTTAGTATTTCTCCATAATATTAAAAATGTAAAATATATTCAATATTTATTTACTTCTCTATGATGAATATTTGATGATAGCATAGGTTCATTAAATTCTAATGTCCATTGTTTTTCCCCAAGATTGTTAGCATCTAAGGCAGATATCTTCCCATCTAATGTACTTACAAATAACAAACTGCAAAAAAATATAAAAAAATTATATTTTATTACATTCAATACATAATATAATGCTTTATCTGCAAATATAATAAAATAAAATAAAAATGAAATTATATAATAGAATGTAGTACAATATTCAAAATATAAATCTCCTTTATATAACATAAAATTCTCTTTTTTGATTTATTGTGTTTATTTTATATGACTTATTTTGCGAAGTTTCAATAATTAATAAAAATAATAATTTATTCCATAAATAAAGTATTCTTAAAAGTGATATAGGAAAGTATAATATATCTTCTACGTCTTCTTACAAGTGTAAAAAGTAATTCGCAATACAATTTCATGGTACCTAATAAGCATATACATTTTTTAATCATACAGGTATTTGTTCATACAAACACTTCATAATATAATAGATACCTTAATGGGCAGGTATACAACAATTGAACTGTGCTATCATTCATTTCAATTCAAGTAATGTTGGTCAAATTACAAATATGCGTAACAGGTACATTGAATTTAACATTAAATATGTGCACAAAGCAATTTGTATTTAATTACCTGCGAGATGATTTCTGTTCACAAAATATTAACTGTTTGATATCGCCGCTATCAATGAATGGAAATCTGAATGAAATTATACATAACAAATGAAGTGTTAGTCTCCATAAGTGTGTAAAAGACATCTTTTAAGTTCGAAGCGATTGATTAATTAAACACATTTTGCTCTGATATTTACGCGAGAATATAATTAATTTATCGAATATTACGATAAAAATAAGCCAGATATTGCTCATTCAACATACAACAACGAATCATGGTAAACTGATAAATCGCAAAAAACCTAAGTTCTAGCGCCATCTCACCTGTGCTTACGTGCAAAATAACATACAAGAGAAATAGCATATGATTAAATATTTTAAAATATTGTTTACATCTTCAATTACGTTATTTATAAATAATAATAATGATATAAATGAAGGAATTAAAGAGTGATATGAATTCAAAGAAAAAGAGACTGGAAGAGACTTAAAGAGATTAAAAGAGAAGAATATGCATGCTTAGAAATACCTCATATCAATCAGCAAAACATATAATGTACAAATGCATTTGCAAAACTATTAATAAGTCAATAATATAATTTATAACGATATAAAATAATCTTTTTTATTAAACAACATGAATTTAAGGGATTTAAAAAGTACATAATATGAATTGTATTATATATACAATATTGTATATACAAATGTTCTATAAAGATTACAATTTAATAAAATTAAGAGATAAAATCTTTCTCTAAGACGCAATTATATACATGTTACATAAAGAAAATTGTGTAGTATTTTAAGATATAAAAATATAGAGTACAGAATATTTTTTTATTAATCTTTTTCTTTTTTTAAATACCATTTTCAATTTAATAATTTAAGTTTCATTTATTTAAAAATTTTCTAGATTTCATATAATATAAGAATACTTAGTTCTTTCATAAAAAAAATTTAAAAAGGCTATGAAAATAACAAAAATGAATAGTTTTTTTAATATAATATTTTTAATTTAATAATTCAAAACCCATTTATTCAAAAATTTTGTAAACTTCATATAACGTAATATAACAATACTTTTTAATTAATTATTTAATTTACATACGTACATAATTTTCTGTAAGTTTATCAGATATCAAATCCCGTATTTATAATTAAATATTTTGTAATGTCCATTATTGGCAAAATTTAAAAAAGTCATATCTATAAAGGAAACTAGAAATCAATATTCATAATGAATAAAAGAAAATGATCCACTAAAACGAATAATAAAAAGAAATAAATAAATCATTTTCTTGCTCATATTTTTCAGCGACGATTTCGAATACTTCTGTAATATGTCGATAGGTGACAGTGTATGTCGACGTTGAATAGGCTACTTTACTTTTTCTACGTTACTGGTGATTATGGCGAAGTTTGCCAAATGGATGTGAAGTGTCTTGTAAAGAATATCATTGGCGATTTTATCAAATAATTTTTATCGAGGTAAGAACAAGTGACGCGTAGAATTCTAATTCTAATTCGGTGACGTTGACGAATTATTATAAGAATGATAAATGGTAAAAATGTTTGATTGTTTCATATGAATTGCGAGTCAATATTTGTTCTTTCCTCCAGCCATACCTGAAAGTACAATAATAGACTTGGCTGGAACCTGCAGCCTGATTAAATAAATAGTATTGTCTGTCTCTTGAACTGCTCTACCAGCAGTAACCCAACTACCATTCCGTCCGGCGCAAATAGATCAAATCAGATCCACAACCAAATTTTTTTCATCTTTTATTAACAGTTTTGGACACATAACCTTCTTAAGGCAGTGCATTGTATATTTGAAGGTTCAATTTTATCATATTCTAATTTAATTATTTTTCTTTTTCTTTCAGTAAAGATATATGTATATGATTAGAAGATGGTATAGAAAAATATAGTATTCTTGTACCTACTTTATGTAACTTTTTATCCATAGTTATGGATGTTTATTTTATTTTAAGATAGTTTTGTTTGTGTAATTTATGGTTTTATGATTATATCATAAATAGAGAGCGGATTTTTATGCATTTATGTATATTGAAATTTGAAGATGCAAAAATATACAGAATGTATGTATATGTATAAAAATATATAATATATTTATAGTAAAATACTTTTTATAGCTTTAAATAAAGAAAACAAATCTTTATTAATTGTGTTCATAAAAATATAAATTTGCATAGAAATCCACAGCCTAATTATAAATTTCATTTTCTGCTTAATCGTTATGTTTGGAAATTTTGGAATTTTGCAAATTATGTTAAACAAATAATAATTATTAAATTTGTTTAATTCTATATGTATGATAATGTAACCATTGTAAAATATGAAATGTTATTTTAAAAGATTGTGCAATTTTGGTTTACAGTACGTAAAAACATGGAGGGCCAACAATTTTGTTTACGATGGCACAATTTTCAAAATACATTGTTGAGTTCTCTTCCTAAACTGCTTGATGGTGGTTATTTAACAGATGTCACATTAAGTGCTGGTGGTAGACACATACATGCGCATAAAATTATCCTTTCTGCTTGTAGTTACTACTTTAAAGAATTATTTAAGGTATTAGATGTATTTTTTAAATTGCTAAACATTTTCTTTTTTTTACCTTTTTGTTTTTTTGTTAAATTTAATCAACAAAAATTATATGAATCAACTTTTAGGATTTAAGTTCTTTGCAACATCCTGTAATTGTATTACCAGGAATGGAATATGCAAATTTATGTGCACTTGTCACATTTATGTATAATGGTGAAGTAAATATTTATCAAGAGCAATTACCTGCACTTTTGGCTATGGCAGATACTTTACATATTCGTGGATTAGCTGATATAGCTGGGGTAAGGAAATTCATCTACGTTTTTGATTAATATAGTAAAAATACAAAGCAATGGTTGCACAAAACATTTTGGATTGGTAAGTTTGTACTGTAGTTAATATTGCGCTGTAAGAATTTCTTAATGTACACATAAATTTTTTTTTCTGAATGTATATTTTGAACTTCGAAAATTTATATTCTTCTCTATTTTTCTTTTACGACTGTTCTACCAAACCTCTTATATTAATGCTTTATACATCAAGTAGCATGACTGCATTTTGAATGTAATTTTTATGCAATTAACTGTTCTTAAAGTGTAGAAATATGTGGTAATATATGAATAGTAAAATTTGATAATTAATTTTTAGTTGGATAAAAAATTCTTATCTTAAAATTTAAAACTGTGAATAGAATTTAGCTTTTGTCAAATTAATTTATAAATGATAATAGCACTATGTGTAGCTGGTTCTTAAACAAATGTTACTCACTAATTATTATTAAATTTTATTAAATTGATTATTGTTTATTAATTACATAATAGGGACAGGTAATAGTATTATTTGATAAATCATTATTCCTTATCTGGTGAAGCTTGTCTCAGTGTGAATTGTAAAAAACATACATAACAAAGCATGTATCTTCTTCAGTGCCTTAAACATTAGCAATTCCTTGCTGATAATTGTAATTTCCTTGTAACCTGTTTTCCAAAAACATGTAGACTTATTTATATATTGACAAAATTACACTTTCACTTATAATAATTATGTCAATATTAATGACTTGTTGAAATTTGTTCAAATATTCAGTAAGTGCAATTATTTAATAATTGTTAATTTAATATAACAAACGCTCAACAAAATGATTTTTATGTTCATTAGTATTTTTCAAAGATCATATTATTTTATAAAGTAAAAATTTTTGTTCAAAGGATGTCTATCATTATTATTTAATTTAATTAAAGTTGATTGTTTCATCATTTACCATATAACATATGATACATTCACACATATAATAAACATAAACAACTAAACATTGCAAAAATAATACATAGACATTAATAAAATACCTCTTCCTTTATACAGAATTGCAACAGAGTAATTTCTAAAGCTAGTTGCATATTCGCTTTTCCCTTCTTTAATCTTTATATTACCCTCTGATCGTGTTGTTTTGTTCAGGTCACTTAAATACATTCACTGTCGTTCCTCAAGAAGTATCACACGAAGGAATTACCTACTACACATATTATGTTCATGCGTGCATCGAAGGAACGATAATGAATATAAACGATATCCACGAGATCAAGATCGTTGTGTGTGTTGCAACTAAATGCAAGTGGATGCATCCCATGGAACCTTTCCCCATAGAATGAGTTTACAGGTATAAAATAGCTTTATCCAAAAATCTCTCTACATGACTAAAACTTTCAGTAGATATATTAGAACAGTTAAATCTCTTTTTTACATATTGTGTATCTTTTTTTGCATTAAAATAATGCTTCATATTTTAGTCAAGGGTGATTATAACAAAAATTTAGAATTAATAAATTTAGAATTAATGTATAAATACTTAACAGTCCTATTTTCTATACAAGAAAGAAAAAAAAATACAAATGAATAAAGGAAGCAATGCATGAAAATTGTTCTACAGAATAACTTACTGCAAAAATAAAATTGTAAAGATGTGTTTGAAAAATTAAAAAATTAAATTTCAATTCTTTCTTATAATTAAAAGATCTTTAATCTTAGAGGCTAGGTAGAACAGGAATATTTCTGAATACTTGATAAAACGTAAAAGTTTAATTATATGAAAGATAAAGGGAATTCAAATATATTAATTCAATTTTAATATTTAAATTTTTTTACAATTACGATTGATTCTTCTCCTGGCTTTTTTTTACAGAAAAATTCGAGACACGATAATGGTTTATACGTTCAACCTCCACCAACTCAACTGCAGGAAAAAACATTAGCCGAAACGCCGATAAAAAAAGAAAATAAAGACAATATCATAAGCGGTGGAGAATCTTTAGAAACGGTTCTAGATACAGATGTAGCTGAGAATATGGAAGAACCCTTCAATGATCAAGAAAGTATACCTTATTGTGTGAAGACTAAGCCTTACTACTCCATTAATGCAAAGTTAAATCAAAGAGAAAAAGTCAGTATTCCTTCCATTAATGCTTCTACCAACAAATATGCTGAGAAAGCATATTCGGAAGCTGGAATAGATGAGAGCGCACCTGTTTTAGAAGATCAAATTACTCCTGTGGAAGATATAAAGCCTCCTCCTGTTTGGGATGCGAATTTCAAGTTTTTGACAACGTCTGTGGGCAGTAGAACTTCTCAGAATTACAATAAATCTAGTGTCACTTGTCTTATTTGTGGAAAACAATTAAGTAATCAATATAATTTGCGTGTACATATGGAAACACACAGTAACAGTTCGTATAGCTGTACAGCTTGTTCACACGTATCAAGATCACGAGACGCGCTTAGAAAACATGTTTCTTATAGACATCCAGTTGCGTCGTCACAAAAACGTTCACGATATAGTACACCGAAATCATAGAAACTAGATACCTTGGTTTATATTATACCCTTTGTTTTAGACACGTTTTATTTAAATCATAAATTTTGTGCTATTTAATTTGACTTAAATACTTTATTGACTAAAAAACTAAAAAAAAAAGGGGGAGATGAAAATGGTTATAAATCAAAAGTTGAAGATTTTTTTTGTTATTTATTGTTAGATATGTTTATATCTTTTAAGTAATAGATTTATAACTTGAAAGAAGGTTGAATCAATATGAAAGTATTGATTTTTTATTGTAAAATTATTAAAATGCTTCCTTGTCTAAGTAGTACATACTCTGTACAATTATTTATTTAGTTGAAAGGAGTCCATTATAGCGTGTAATGGATTAAAACGAAGATACATAAAGACTACTTTCCAACATATATGATCCCTTTTAACTATTTTTTTTTTTTTTTTTTTTTTTTTTTTTTTTTTTTTTTTTTTTTTTTTTTTTTTTTTTTTTTTTTTTTTTTTTTTTTTTTTTTTAAATACTTAAACGTTGCAATTGAATATAAGAATTGAATATTTTATTATATGAAAATACATTATAGGAAAGGATTTAATATGAGAAACTTACGTACCTCATCTTTTTAAGAAATATTCAGTACTAGACTGATTAAGAATAAGGCAAGTAAGATCTTGATTATGTTGTTTTTAAATGTACAAATAACTTAAAGCGTGACGACGTTCCTCGAAACCCTTAGTGTTCGAATTGTTACTGTTTTCTTGTTATCGTTACACTGTTTTAATAAAGACAAAGTAGACATTAGACAGACATTTTCCGTTTTGATGATTTTTTTTCATAATTAATACTTTTTACAGATCATCCAGTAAAAATCGATGAATCAGAAAAAAGGGCATGTTTCCCTCATTACATTGTAAATATTTAAAATATACCTGTAGTATAAAAAACTGTTATTTATAATTAGCACTGGCGCAAAAATGTAAAGAGATATTTCGTTTGTATATAGTATGTACTTGTTTTGATTATTTCAATATACCGAATGTAAATGATCGTAATATAGACTAATCAATCTTATTCGAAAAATCGTATTAAAAAATAATATACAATATTCATTCAGTGACTACAAAATAAATAAAATGCATTCAAAAAATTAAGCTCTTTTAGAAAGGAAAAACAACATATCTTCAGAAAAACATTAATTAAATCTTTTCTATACGCCATATCTTAGTATTACAGTCCTGCCCAACTGAAATCAATGTTTCCTCATCTAACCAAACTAAACGTGTTATTTGACTTTGAGGATGAGCATCTGAAACAAAATTGTTTTTTACAATTGCATACATTTTCTTCCATTGAGATAAAATATGACAAGTGTAGAAATAAAATAACGTTACAAAAAAAAAACGGAGATTATATATGTATACTTACTTTTAATAATAGTATGTTTTGCTGGATTTGTTACGCTCCAAATGATGATCGTCGTATCAAGACTACCGCTTGCAACCATAGCTGAATTAGGACACCATGCTACCGAATTCACTCTTGCATTATGGAAACCCCATTCCCTATTGTGCGCAAGCTGTAAAGTTATATTTCGTTAATAACTTTTTAATCAAATTACGATCAGATAACATTTATTTCCAAGCGAAAAGCTTTACTCACCCTCTAAAAATCCAACAAGCGTTTAGGAGGAGCAATTGTTACAAAAAAAAATTGATATAAATACATACAATATAGCAATCACAATATTTTGCTAATGGTAAATATTAATTACAATATATGCGTTCAAAGCGTGAGATATATTAATAATCTACTAAATGACGAAGGTTAAATGGGAAAACAGGTAACACCTTTTCTGCAACTTTGTACAAGCGACATGTATGAATTTCAAAGATATTTGAGGTTTGTATAAATTATACAAAAGAAACACTTCTTTTTTTTACCTTGTATTCTGGTACAGTATAAAGAACCACCTTTCGATTTGTGTCACAAGCAACCAAGTATTTGCTATCAGGACTATAAGCAGCGTCTGTAACCGTACCTAAATGTTCTAATTCCATTTTCGGAGTTAGATTCGTACCTGATAAGGTATATATACGAATCTGAAAATTACACGAGAAATCAATGCACTATATGTTCTACTATTTTACTAACTTTTACGAAATTATATATAAATTAAAAAAAATATACCATATTGTCTGATGTCGCTCCTATAGCTACATCACCATTTTCTTGATTAATTGACACACAAGATGGTTCATAATCGATTGATGTATTTGATACCTTTCGCCCATCTTGTGTAACTGTTATCTAGAATATATACCTACTGTTAATTTAACTAGTTTTTAAATTAAAATAAAATGAAATGGTAATTTTACCTGGCGAACGGTTGCAATTACAGCTAGATCTGTGTAAATATCTAAACCCCGCGGCTGCGAGTCCAGTTTAACTATAGCTGTATCTGTATACGTGTTTGTATCGATATCAACCGATCTTAAAGTGTCATCGATACCAGCGGTATAAAGCAAATTTTTTGTAGCTTTCATTCCATTAATTTGATTTCCATGTCCGTGACCTTGGACACGGTCATTCTCTCCCGTTTTTGCATTCCAGTTGGTAATATACCCATCATGAGATCCAGTATAAATTGTATCTCTATCAGGACTCAAAGTTAATACTGTTATTGGTTTATTATGGCCCTAGAAGTATCCAAAAATTAAGAACTCATCCTATAAAAGCATTCTTACTATGGATACTATCATTACCTTTATTATTCTAAGAGGTTTCGTAGGATTAGCAACATCCAGATAATTAATAAAGCCACTTAGAGATACAGATAGTAAATGTTTGTCTTGCCAAAGGCAACTGACCTAAAAGAAAATTGATCTTGTTACCGATTTTATTTTTATTTTTTCAAAATCGCTATTGATTGTTTGTTGTATCGCAGAATTAAAGGATTACATACTTGTTGATCATCGACTGTCGATCCCATATTGAATTCACTAACCAATGAGCGAGTTTCTACGTCCCAAAGTTTACACGTTTTATCACCAGATGCAGTTAATAACTGCGTTCCATCTGGCTTCCAAGCCACCTGTGAGGTTATGAAGACATGTTAAAAATAAGTACATCATTATCTTTAGAAGAATTTTGCATTAAATGATTTCATTTATTTACTCCGTATACTCCGCCCTGGTGAGCTGGAGATCCTATTTCTCCAACTAAATCGGAGCTTGTACCATCATAAATAAATACTTTTCCGTCAAATCCTGCAGATGCAAATAAATTACCACTAGGCGAATAACGTACAGCTTGAACGAATCGAGTATGCTCCTGCTTGGTCATTCTGCATATATCATAAATTTATTATTTAAATAAAAATTTCAAAATTTTCATATCTCAAATGCATAAAGTTTTTATTTAAGACTTGCGGGTGACGAAGCTGATTGCTAATAAAATGTTTCTTTTTACAAAGACGTTGCTTATACCCGGAAATCTTACATACAAACTTACTATTACCAATTTATATTAAACCATTTAACTTTCATATACATACTTAAATTTAAATGGCGGTCCTTCAAAAACAGCAATAGTATTATCCTCACTTCCTGTGATTAATCTAAATGGTCTAGCAGGTCTGAAGTCACATGAATTAATAGGCTTACTCTGGCCCGAGATTTCACCTACAGATGTACCGGTTTCCGCCATAAATACATGACCAAATCTAAATTTATATGTAAAAATAAAGTTGTTACTAAAATTAAAACCATACTAGAGCTGTAAGTTATTTACCTTTCTCTTCCCTCTCCAACAACTACCATACGCTGATTGTCAGGTGACCAAGCTATGTCTTTAATAGGCCCTCCAATAGGATGGAATTCATTTTTTAAAATATGTTCTTTATTGACAGTATCCCAAATACGTACTTTGCCTGATTGATCTATTATAAAAAATCATATAAAATTTTAAGTCTATATTAGGTTTTTATATATATTATCTTTTTATAAATAGTTATCTATGATTGTACATACCACCTGATGCTATATAAAACCCACTTGGCGAATATTTTGCAACGTTGACTGGACATGAATGTTCTGTATAAATATCTGCAATAGCTGGATTCTAAAGATAAAAAGTAAATAGGATAACATTGCATTTTAGTGTTCCATATAGGACTTGAATATATTATTTTATATACTATACTTACATCAATATTTCTAATGATTACACTATTACCATTAGTATACAAAAAATTTTTCCCTTTAGGATCACCTCCTAATACAAGAGGTTGTCCCCTTTGTGTCCTGGGTAGTGTAGCAAATATGTATTCTGCAAATATATGAAATTAAGGCTAATATTTTAATATGAGACTAATATAAAAAAGGTCTTATAGCATGTTATTTGTAATAAGATCTGAAAATTGTATAATAGAATGCATCTTCTCATGAGAACTAAAATATACTTCCTTGATTCATTGGCATAAGTCCAATATGCAATATTTCAAATTATTTTAGGTATGAAAACTGTATTTTGGCCTAAAATTATTGCTTGCTTTCTATATTCCCCAAAAAATCTACTTTTAGTCCAAACTTAATTAATACAACCAAACATAATTAAAAAAGTTACATTAAAAATAGTATAAAAATATAATTCAAATGTTTAAGACTATTCCCAAAATATTAAAATATATTTGTAGTCTTTATTTAAAAATTACAACTTATAGTATTTCCTTTTGGAAATTTAATTACGTGTACAATTTGTAATTAAGTTTCAATGTCAACATTTATTTTCATATTATAACTATTCATTTTTTCGTTCTATTTCATACTATACATCGCAGTAAATTGAACTCGATCTGATAAGCTACAGTTATCGTAAGCATAATTACGCCAATTTTGATAGAAAAGCAAATATATTTAAAGTAAGAAATGCAAAACAATTACTTCATGATACAGTACAGTAAAACTGCACAAAATAAAGAATGAAAAATCTGGTGATTTAATGAATAATCAATTCTGTATATATGGTTGTATTTGAAAAAAATTGGTAATTAATTTAATTGTAGTCAATCGTGACATTACATACATATGTGAATCATTGATGCACTTCAAGTGTTATGATTTGACTCGAGATAAGACCGGAAAATTGGATAGCTCGATATTTACACAAAATACATGGTAATAAGTTGTCGGTGATACACGAAAAATAGGTAAAATCTGTAGGTGTCACTTACTTGTTTCATAGGACATTTTTATTCCGTTTCTTTCTTTTAAATAATACTTGAAAAAACTCAACAATGGGAATCGGTTCAATGCCTCCCTCGTATCTTTCTCTGTCTCCCCCCCCACACACTTTCCATCGAAATGCTTGTTCCGCCCTTGCCTTATTTAGCTGAAGCATTGATAATACTGAAACAAGATCGGCGAATAACTATACAGCTGACGTCGCTAAAGCCCCGTTTCCATATTGATAAAAAATTCTGTCGTCAACAAAATAGTTGTTATCAATAGGTAAAAAATGAACAGAAACAATTTAAATTTCATTTATTTAATTTTATTTAATTATTTATTATAAGAAATAAAAAAGTTTTAAAATGACGATGAAGGAAATGAACTTTTCTCAAATCAAATATCACATTTTATTTTAAATCATCTGTAGCTTAAAAATATTTATAATGACAAACTATCTCTCTCGCTTTAATATTAATCTTACCACATCTTACAAATATTTATGAGCAGTTTTATACAAAATCTAGTCTATCATGTATTTGTATAACATATGGGCTCATCATCCTAAAGTAAATTCTAATATTATGCTCTATGCAAATATAAATCTCAAAATTGCACATTATGTACAAAATTTTCATAAAATATAACATACCAAAACTCAAATTATATATTTACAAATCGTCACTTTCACCGTTTTCGAAATTTATTACACAACTGCAATAAATATAATATTTTAACGAATGCAAATATTATTGTATACACGAAAATATATTTCATTATATTATGACTTTTGTACGTATATTCACTCAGCATGAAAAATAATAAATTTTCAGCGAGGTAAGTTCCCTTATGCCACAAAGATATGTACCTTAAAAGCAAACAAAACAACTGAAAATCTAATTGAGACTTGGAAAAATCTCAAATAACAAAAAGAACTGGTCTATTTTCATGCTTATTTGAATAGTATGTGAAATTATAAATGAAATCAATGTAAAAATAAATGATACTTTTATAGATGATGAAATAAATAATAAATTAATGGAAAACTGTGTGATTAACAACATTCATGGTCGACATTATCTACGTATAAAAGAGTGTGCAGAAATATAAAAAAAGAGAAGTACATATACTAATTTGAAGTACTTATTAATATACTTATTTAAGGTTGAAAACTACAAAAGATTCAACCGTCGACCAATCGTCAATTAACTTCCTAAATATTACATTCTGTAGTAAATGTTTTTAGAAATTAGTATGATCATTAACACGAAACATATGAATACCATTATCAAAAGCAGTCTTTTTAAACTCATCGCTTTACGAGATTATTATCTAATAATGTGCACATAAACAATTAAAATTATCGAAAAATATCACTCTCCATTCATTCTCTTACATCCAATAAATTGTTCAAAACGACTAAATGATTGAAATATTAACTCTTCATCAAGAAATAATCTTCAATTATAATCTATAACAAACAGCTATCTCTTTTATGAAAGACCAGTTTTTCATAACTACAAGAAATAACCACGACAGTTTTGAATATAGAAACTGAATAGAATATAAATTGATCCAAATTCTTGCAAATGTGTCTTCACTGTATCTACCAAAGATATTATTTTCCATATAAGACTTTCAACATCTCAAAGTAAATTTCATTCTGAGACTACAGATTTTTATCCAAATTCATATTTTTGAGAATATAATTAAAAACGAAAACTTCAATGAAAATATCATTTTATCTGCCAAGTATTAGATCGTCCGAAAAGTTTCTTTTGTTTTATAAGGAAATAATGGATGCACAACATTTTCCGTTTTATATTATTTTATCGAATTACGTATGATCCATTTTGTTCTATCAAAATAAAGATCACAACGTTCGACAGATTAGATTTCATGTTTGTATAAAGATGCATCGTTGTAAAAGACGTGTCTGTAAAAGAAAGACACTTTTCGGACAATCTAATATTATAGAGAGCACTATATTTTGAATATTTTATATATTTTGTGTGCATTCTGTGCAATTTCCTATAAATGCATAAAAATCTGCAGTCTATTCATTATCTCTTCCTATACCTCCCAATAGTTTTAACTTTCTGAAGAACAAACATAATTTCCTATTCTGTTATTACTTCTAACAACATTCAACAAATTTTATAGCCGCCTACATGACGAGGTTCCTCGATTCTTTATCGTCAGTCCAAACTCTTCCTGTTCAATGGTGCCGTATCTTACGCTTTGCAGTTACTTCTTGAAGTAATCGTCTCTTAAATGGTGAATGACTACTTCGGAATCGAGTAGATTCCTCTTGAGACCGTCGATGACTATTGGCTTCCGCGAATGAGTTTCCTTTCAATTGTTTCTCATACAATTCACTATCAGTTTTAATTTCCTCGACTGAAGGTACTCTGGAGCGCCTGAATTCTTCCATATCTTCATCTCGAGGTAGAGGACGCGTTGTATCTTCCGGAACCGGTCGACCATCCGGATACACTCGAATCACCATTGGTCCAACTAGATATGGACCAGTGTGCTCAGAGGATGGTTGTATATAATCGTGTGTCGCCATTGTTTCTTCTCCTATGCCGTTTACATCGCTATCACTGACAGCTGAAAAATGAGAACAATAAATATATGATTTCTTTAAAATTAGGAGCCGATTACAAATGGTTCTATGAAAAAAGTAAGAATAATGAATACGTTTAGAATAGCAAAATTATTTTAAATAATTCATTTTCGCTTGATATGAATCAGGATTCTCAAATTGCTTAAAAAGATCAGTTATGTGTCTCCCGCGATTATACTTTAAAATTTCTCTTCGCAATTTCTCTATATGATTCGATATGAAGAAAGAGATTCCCCTAATGGCCTTCAGTAACCTTTCAACCTGTATATTCTAACGATTTTTATAATTGAAAGCTATTTCTTGAAAGATTCGAGAAGAACTTATTGATCTTCTAAATAGCTTTATTAACAAAATTGATTGTCTATTTTGTTTGTCTAAAAACTGCGTCGTTATATTTAACATAATCAATAATCTTAAAGAAGAGAACGAATCTATCAATAATTTAAATAATCGAATTAATATTATTATAATATTAAATAATTGCTTAATCCGAATTAACATTGTGACTTAAGTAATTCATGTTCTTGTTGTTCACGTTAATAAATGAATATGTAATTACGTAATGAAACAGCTATGCAAAAGTCTAAAATTTTAATCGAAAGGGCAGCATGACACTGAGAGTCCATTAATAACGCGACATTTATGCTGATACTAAGTTTTATCATAATAAACAAATACATTTCCTAGAACAGAATTATCATTGATCGTAAATATTTTTAGCATAATTGACTTCTAAACTCATGTTACTAACGGAATAATACGTGACTAAAAAGTCATTCCTTTTTTCGCGTATATGACCTCCGCATTATGATAATTGGACGTCTAATATTTTCATGTCAGTATCCCATGATACTACTTCCTACTTCCGTCAGATCGTTGTCGAATGTTTCTTCTCCGCAAGGACTTTCGGAAGAGACGTGCAAGAATGCAAACAACTAAAAATTCCATCTCTCTCTGACATATTCAACTTAAATAGGCTTTAGGCGAATATTTCGTACATTCTTTTTCATAGAAAAATTATGATTTATATAAAAACTTGTAGTTTCTTACTATATTACTTGTTAAATTTAATTCAATAGATCTATAAAATAAGACATAATTCGCAACATAATTGAAAAGAGAAATTATTTTAATAAAAAGTACTGACACATTCCTTATTTTCCTATGAAATGTTTTCCTTATTAGGTCCCACATGATATAATCATACCATAAAATTTGTATAGACGTGTAAAATTTAATATACTTGGATTTAATTAATTAGTTTGAAAATTATAATAAATACAATGATGTGCTACTACTTCCTGTAGCCATAGTAATATCACCTTTTTTACAATTATACTACCATTTACAAAAAATTTACATCATAAACCTATATACACAATGATCTAGGCAATAGAAATTCAATAAAATCAATTAGAATATAAATCTGAAGAAGAAGAAAATAAAATAAATTTCCATCTAACATCTCTTCTAATTTCTTTTCTTTTATTCTTCTTTAAAATTTACGGGGGAAACTAGAACATCGAATGAGATTTCTCAGATCCTCGCAGTAAATAAACATTTTTCATAGCATCCAAAAAGCCTCCCCGAACTTCGGTTGACTCGTTCAGATGATCGGGTGAAAGTGCAGTTAAAGAAGCTGGTCCAATTGAAAACAACCGTTCTGCTATCAAATGCGATCTCGTTCGGTTAAAGAAAAAAAAACTTTCTATAGTGGAACGTGCGCGATTGAGACTTGGAACTTTCTCACAACAGTATTTATTCTCTTTCATTTCGGATCGTGCAGATAATAATCTCTTTCAATGTTTACATTTCTCTTTAATCATTAACAAATGTCATGCGAACTTGATTTTCACGGTTAACATTTTTCTCAACTATTATGTAGTCGGTTCGAGTACAAGTTTTTTTCGTTCTTTTCTTTTTTCTTGTCAATTAATACTTTCACCTGTATTAATGAACTTCATAAGGTAATTAGAAAATTAACAGGGGTCAAGAAAGTGATTCTAGAACGTAATTGTAGAATGTTTTTCTCATTTTATCACATTTAGGCATCTTGTTTTAACTGTAAATATCTGTATTAATGAACTTTACGAGGCAACTAGAAAATTACAAAGGTCAAGAAAGTGATCCTAGAATGCAATTCTAAACTATTTTTATCTTTCTGTCATCTTTACAAAATTATTATTTCTATTGCAAATACATACCTAATGAATCTGTTCCGATGGAGAAATAGAATTCATCTGGCTTAGGAGCAAGTCTTGGAAAATATGCGTTTTTTATCATGGCTCGCCAAACTATAAACAAGGAATAGTAAGTTAACGTAAATAGAATTAATTTTTAATATTATATTCGGTTTATTCCATGTAGCGAAACTGGAAATCTTACTAAGTCCTTTCGCATCACGTTGATATGGATCCAATTGATCGAGAATATTATTGTCCATGTTAGCTAAGTTCCGCATCCCGGCAACCAATAAATTTTTATTGCAATCCGGCATGGACGAATCCGCACAATACTTGGCTACTTGCATGCTGAATACTCTTAACAAGTAACTCGCCTGAAATTAAACATTTTATAGGTTATCTTTAAAAAGAAATTTAAATAATCTCTTTCAATATTATATATATATATATATATTCGATGCAATATATATCGTTACTGGCCAAATAAATATTATGTGACAAGAAGAAGTAATTATTCAATAATGATTGCAAATATTTCGTTCAATTATTTTTAAATATTATTTCCCGCCGAGTAACATCCTTAAATCCGATTTTTAAAATTCTCCCTTTCATTTCTAAGATATTATTATTAAAATATGGTTCAAATATGAAGCACTATGCATAATATAATATATACAATGAACAAATTCAAATATTATATTATTAAAATATATAAGTCTTTAAGAATATATCTTTGCAACATCGATTTTCAATATTTTATTTTTTAGTACCAATAAAACCTTTTTTCCCTCCTTTTATTTCGCTATATTATCAATCAGAACACAATTCTGCGAGCTAATTTGCTTGGGTACTATCTACAGCATCATTTATGTCAAATCAAATATCAAATGAAACTATGAAGATCAATATACGAGCTGTTTATTTGCCAAAAAACAAATTATATAATATAAACATCAATCAAGTGCTTTAGTACTAAAATTTCAAAAATATGGTGTTAACGATTTTGACCTGTGAATAGCTTATACATATCGTATACAGAAGATGGATACGTTTTTTTCTGCGTAAATCATCATGTCGATCATCGCGAAAGCTATTTTCCATTCCGTCGGAGCAAATGCATTCTACACGCGTCCGGTGAAACTCGGCAATGTGTAACATACAGGATATCGAACACTACAGTTATAACAAACAAATATATATGCGTGTCGCAGCCTGTACCGTACATCACGTATCGGGCTTTGATTGCGATACACACGTTTTTTTATTTTTCGTCACGAGAAATTCTGTCTGCCACGTGAAACATGCCCCCGTTCGTGGTGCGTCTACGTAAAGCACAATGATCGATGTCCACATACTTTTGGCTCTATCTATGGCTCAACGATTACGCGAATATTCAACCTTAGAATTTCTAATGACATTTCTGTAACGTCTTTTGGACAACAACAAAATATTTCGAAATTTAATAATATTGACAATCGATAAGTGTTACCAATCAAACAGTGTTGGCAAGATCACTTGCGTAACGATACAATTTCTTTCGTAGACATTTTTTGTAGTAATATTTTTGATGAATCAATTTTTTATAATTTTTGTCATTCATTATTTATAAAATTATATTAGGCGAATTATTTTATTTTTGGAATGTTATTTCTATATTTCAGAATTCGTATGTCTAGATTTTGAAATATTTAATTCTATGATTTGGAATATTTATCTCTGCTTCTTTTTTTCAATTTTTATTTTTATTTCTTATATTCATATAAAGATAAATTCTTAAAATGAGAAATTTGTCTTAAAATAAAGTATATAATTTTTAACAATAGTTACTTTTTCAATAAAATGTTTAAAAATGAACTAATTTTGTGTTTGAATTTATTTATTCATGCACATAGAAAAATGATATTTATAAAGAAGAAAATATTATTTTTATGTACGATATAGAACGTGATAAGTTTCAATCTCGACAAGTTGTGCTCGTTCGTACATCCATGTATTCCGATGCTGACCTACATAAATTTGCTGCGTGATCGATGGTGGATCATTGTGTTATTTTTTAAAAGATTTCGGAAATAAGATGATAATCTTTCTATATGAACATAAAGATTAGCAAATTTTCAGATTTTAGAAATGTTAGATATATTGAAATATCTTAAGTCGATTCATTAATATGAGTTACAAGTTCAATCTCTCCATAGATAAAGAGCACGTTCTTGAACTTCAACTTACGTGCAATCAGTTTTACCAACATATATTACGAACATATTACAGATATTGCGCATAAGGCGATTTTCACGCCTTTTTCTTTTACCAAGACTATCGCGCGTTTGGATGATTACAGCTTTATTAAATTATTATATTAAATTACTCCAATAGGAATTTTAATATTAGTTAATATTGTAAATATTATTATGATTAAATATTAATACGATATTAATTATATATTAAGAAATTATGTTGCATTCTTGGACAGTTAATTTCAAAATCCTCGATGCAATATAATATCTTACTAAGTAATTAATGTTAATAATTGATATGAAAAATTCTTCTTACAATAAGAAATACTTAATTTGTATATACATATATGTAGATATATAAAACGTATAATAATTTTTATACCGAATTTAATGAACTGTATATATATATATATATATTAGGATGTGCAATGCGAAAATGTTGAAGAATAATGTAACATATCTCTCTTGCTCTCTTGCTACCGTATTTGATTACCGCATTCTTTCTTCACTGATAAACAGTAACCCGTTTAGCGACTGTAAGAAATATAGAAATGTACTCAGAATAATGAATTATCGTATTTATATGCTACTTTAAGATTCAAATAATCTTAAAAAGAATAAGTAAAAATAAAAAAACATATTAACAAATAATCATGATTGACTAATTTTGTTTCCACATGTTTGACATTCATAAACAGTATTGTTATGAGATTAACAATCTCTATCAGTATTATGAATTAAAAATTCCAACTTTTATAATCAACATTGTATTGTAAAAAGATTATTGAAAAAATTGATGAATTAAATTTTTCCAAATATTCAATGGCTATTGTTGACAGACAAAGCTACTATCAACAGATGGTAAAATCATTGATCGCAAACTGTTGCGTTTGAGACCGTTTCTATGAAAAAAAGAAGTATTACGAGAAGAAGGGCACAATGTCATGAGAAAAGTCAACGTCCGATGCGCACTCACGCAATTACACTCGACCGGTCTGCACAAGTGCACGAGCAGAGCATTTTCAGCGAATGCACTCGATCGTGTTCGGTGAAAGTCTGCTATTGTTGATATCATCCACAGATTACTGTGGTGCGAAGTTTATTTTATGTAAAAGAAAAAACTTAATTTTCGTACAAAATACATCAGTCATATATTTTTTAAGATTCAAGTGAAATAGAAATAAATAATAAGTTTATCTATGAAAGATTAAATAATGCAAATCCAAATTCCATATATATAAGTAGTGTTTGTCTCAATAAATGATTATTAAAATAACGAATAAAAATCATATTTTATTCAAATATAATTTTTTGGAGAAAGATTTACTCTATAACATCTTCAATTTAGAAATGAAAAAAATCCTTACTTTCTCACTCCTGGAGAGGAATTCCCACATGGGAATCGCAGAAGCAGTGACACTCAAGGTATAGCATCCCAGAACAAAGGTGAACAGCATAGCAGTTCTCAGAATCTTCATATTTGCTATTTCACTTATCTTTAGTAGCTTTCACGAACACACTTTTTATACGTATTGTTAATCTAGGGAATTCGATCTATCACAGATATACTACCAACGAAAACACTTGTTTTATGATTCAGAATATATATACAAATGATGTGATAACGAGTCTCAAAATTAAGAATTATTTACTAACTAACCAAGTATTAGTAGTAATATTGTATAAAATTCACGTGGACTCGAATGGACGCAAATGAAGAAACGACTTTATCGCGTTCAATGGTCTTTGCAAACTGGCTGAATTTCTTTCAAACCCCGGTTATATGTATGTTCTGTATGCCAGTGACGTCCATGAAACACCAGGTCCCCCACTCCTACTTTCAGGAACAGAGTCCACTGCTTGTTCCATAATGTTTACTTCTTTCCAGGATGTCACCCAATTAATAGAAACTTCTGTGTAGCAAAAAATATATTCGTTACTTTTATGTTCTATGAGTCAACATCTTTAATTCATATTTTTTAAGATTCATTGGATTATATATGTAATGCAATAATATCAAAAATACAATGCCTATAAAAGGTATCGACACACTGTTATATTTTTTACAGCATTTACATAATAATTAATTAGGTTCAAGTATATTAAATTTTGTATTATATAATAGTAATTTCATATAAATACAAAAATTTAATATTTTAAAAATGAGGTGACGAACCTGATAGAAAAAAAGGTTTCATTGTATATAAACTTTTTTGTTTATTTGGTACATTAAATTATGAGAGTTTTACAATAGAATTAAAAATTGTAGATACAGAGAAAATCAATTGAAAACGAGTTTATACGTAAGAGGAAGTCCGTGGTGCTCACTGTCATGAAAAGATTCAGTCTTGTTTATCAGATTCCTCCAGCTACTTTAACAATAAGCCCTTAGAATCACATTCTTCAAGGTCCTAAAAATTACTATTATTGAACTTCCACATATAAAAGAATGAAAGTACAATACGAATATTAAAAGATAAATATTGTTCAAAATCAAATCGTGATTGTGAGTACATGATCTTCTGTATCGCATTCATGGTATGTTTCTCAAAATATTTACTACGATTTATTTCAGTGTGAATACATATACGTATATGATTTATTCTCGTATAAAAGTTTATGGCTACTTAAAGATGTACGTGACGTAGGTCAATGATCGAACTATAAATCAATATTCGTCTAGAAATGTTTCCAGTCATTCACATCACAATCTTTTGGAATTTCCATCACTTAATCAACAATTTGCGAATCTGGAAGTACAAATTGATTTTCTATGTAGGACAGATGATGTATGAAATATTAAAAATGATTCTACTAGTTGTATCTAGTCGAGCACGTTGGGAAGACACGTGGATGAAATATTAAGAGGGGTACCAATTATAACCTTTTAATAATATGAAGAAAGATATACTAGTTTTTGATACTTTTTAGCAATATTTTCTTACAGGAATAGTATATATTAGTATGCTTTTTATAGTAATATTTAGATTGCGAATATACATGAATTTATAAGATCTTTAAAAATATAAAAATGCACAAAATGCACATAATATCTAAAAACATAAGAAATATTTTAAATGAAGTACATAGTTGTTATATGTGTCCCTGAATGGGTAAGACTTATGTTAATAAAGATGTGTATAAAAGTGTATAAAAATCCATAATCTAGTATATTGTTCAAGTTTGTACAATTACGCTATTAATGCTGAAAATGATTTTTATAAGCTTTCATTTAAGATGATGAGCAATTTACATAACTTTATAAAAACTTCAAAAGAAAAATTGGTGATGAGTCTTTTCTATGATAATAGCGAATGTGAGAATTGAAATATGTACCACAAACATACTTTCACGCACATATTCGTGTCGATGTAAGTGTACGTTGACGAATAAGAGGCCCTGTACGTATTTTGTATTATTCGTGCAGCTAAATACAGACAATGCGAATGGTTATCTGTTTAAGTCAATTACTGTAACCAGCGTCATTCCAGGTAATCTCGACTATCTCGTAGGTTTGCTGCACATTTAACAGTCAGCATGCAGTCATCCAACTATTATGTCATTCGGATCCTATAAGAATAGATCTACAACAGTAGTTCTCAAATTATTCTTTATGAATTTGGGAGATGAAAATTATAATACAAATCAGTCCACTATTAATTTTTATAAAACATTCTATATTTATTATTATAAAAATTTATATTTTTACAAGATATGAAAATTTGTCGTAGCAGTAAATAAAATTGTAACATAATTTAATTAAGTACAAAACTAAAGAGATAATACGTTTAAAAGTTAACATATATATAGGATTGTGTGAATTCAAATTCTCAAAATCTTAATTTACCATGATTTTGAGTTTGTCAATTTTATTAAGAATCTATTTCGATCATTTTCCTATATATCGAAAAACATAACCTATAATATAGATGATACTCTAAAGTTCAACAATCAAATTTTGTAATTATACTCCATGACTATGACAAATAAAAGAATATTATATAAACACAAAATATTGAATTTATTATTCTATGAAGCTCATTCTTGTTTTATTTAATAAAATTATACACGTATAAAAGTTCAATGGTTTATTCTTTATGGTTGAAAATCACTGCTCTACAATTTCATGAATGTAATTGTAATATATCTTTGATCGGTAAATCAGCGTAAAAACAATTGATTGTGAAGAACAATTTACTTGAAAATGAATGACCTTAGAAAAATCGTATATGGTGATTCGTTGACCGAATGAGTCATTCTACTTTCCAAATCTATTGATTGTGGCATTCGTGGCATATGATCCAACATGATTGCATGTGCACAATTTGTCTATAATTTTCATCCATGAAAATCTCGTGAACCTAAGAAATGTCCTTACTATGTTATATAGAGTAAGGGAGTAAAAAAAGTCCATGATAAATTTTGATTGATCTTTAATCGATCAACTGTATTCTTATCAATTACGGTCTCCTAAGGTTATGTTTCTCTTAGCTATATGAAAAATGTATTAAAATGCTAAAAACAAAAGTCTAATGAAGGTAAATCTAGAACTTGTACGTTGCATGATCATGAGAAGATAACCGGGAGAATTATAGAATAAGCTATAAAGTTATTTCACTCAACATAACTAATATATATATATTCTTTATTTTTGTTTGCCTTTCAGTTTTGCAGTGATCTCCTACTCCACATAATCAACATGTTTTGCTTATTACTATTTTACGTTAGCAATAAAATTCATTAATTAAGTTATTATAATGTAACATTTGTAATTAAAAGGTGGTGTAGTTAAAAAATTTTGAGCATTACTATGTAAAACGTAGTTAATTTATATTCATTATTTGATTTATTTAAATTTATGAAACTTCATACTTGTTTATATAAATGCATGTTTTAGTATTTTTAATATGTAAATATATGTATAGTATGTTAGATAAAAATGTTGCCTCTCCAACAATTTAACTTTTTCACAAAATTGAGCAGTGAAGCTTGACAACCGTTTTTCTTGGTTCGCGAACTATGAATTATTTGTAGTTGTTACAAGTGCATCTCGCTTTTATTTCCCATTTAGATGTTAAATTGATCGAATAAAAATGTATACTTCGCTTGATTTATTATAGAAAAGAGAAAAACAGTGAATCCGCTTTATACAATGAATATTTTATCTGTTATTCTAAAACAATTTTCTAAATATAAATAAGAAAATAAATAAATAAATAAATAAATAAAATAAATTAATACAAAAAATACTTTATTTTTACTGTTTGTTTTTATTATTTATTGTCCGTTGTGTTAAAATGGAATGTAGGACAATTGTCAATCGTGAAATGAATATCGTAATGCAAGATTATGGAAATCGCTTCCGCTTTTCATCACAACGATCGTCACCAGAGATAGCGAGGTGCAGAATTTGTTCCGGTTGACATAATAGTTACAGGATGTTTCACTCTTTTTAAAAATTTCTCGTGTGAATTTCAAGTATTTGTATTAATGTAAAGTAAAATTATGTTTTTCCAAACCGAGGTAGATGTAACATAAAATACTTAAAAAGTCACGTATTCAACAAATCATTTTTATATTTAAGTTATTCTAATATTATAATAAAGTATTAAATTAAATCCTTTAAATAATCTAAAATTGTATCTATAATAATTGTAGAATTATTAAATATTAAGAGATTATTTCAACCAGGATGCAAGGAAAAATTTCCCATTTTTTTAATCCTATAAAAAATATTCCATAAACAGAAAGAACTAATAAACATTGATATTTCGACTAACGTAGCCTCATGGGTTAATAATGTGGCGCCACGAAAATATTTGCCGCGTCTTATAAATGTATAAAAACAACATTAATTCATAAGAAAAAAAGATGAGTATGCAACGATTTAATGGCGCAGTATATCGAAATGACGCCGAAGAGAGTTAAATGAGTTACGATTTGTTGCCGGTAACGGTGTCAGCGAGTTGAAATGATTATGCGTGAATTTTTTGGCGCTCTGAGTGATGCGAGAATGTGGCGCCTCTAAGGAATGCAGAATTACTACTACTACTACTATATATGGAACAATGTTAGGATTGATTAATGAGTGTAGAAGCCTTATAGCTGAAAAATTCCTGAGGATTGCCACGTCTTTTCGATACGACGATTTGTTAGAGAATGAATTAAATTTATCATACTAAGATCTGTAGGCTCATCATTGGGATACAATTACATTTTTTTATGAGAATTCCTTCTTCGGCTTCTAAAGGTTGTCGCAGATACCTAGTCAATAAATTATCTTGAAATAAAATTACTATTATATACACACAGAAATAATTTATCTATCGTCATTTCGCGTATGGGAAAAATCTAGTTCTCCTTAATTTGAATTGGATAAATATCAATTTTAATCAACTATTATAACGAAATATAGTGTATTGTGTATTGATTTATAGCAATGAAGTTAAAAATTAAATTAGATAAAATAACGCATAAAATTTATATAAATGTATTACGAAAATATTATCTTTCCAAGATAGAAAAAGTGCATTAGAATAATAGATATTTTACAAAATTTCACTACATAAAGATACAGAGGTGTAAAAGAACTTTTATGATTAAGTAAGAAGAAAGATAGGTTATTAAAGGAATTTCCTGAAACCATCGACTAATTTCATAAAATTCTAGGACCCAGATGAAAGAAGAAATTATGACGTAAAAGGTTATAATTAAATTCTTGGAATTTCCTTTCATAATCACACTGTGAAAAAATCAAAATTCAGCAATGTAAATTGGCTGAAAAAAGATTGTAAATGAAACGAGTTAATATAATGTTGATTCTAGAGGAAAATCAACATCGATTAAGAATTTTATATGAAACAAATTTTCTTACTCTATCATCTTTATCTATATGAGATAATTAATTCTCCCATTATATTAACTTTTAAATAATATTGAATTATTCATGACTATAATAATTTAGATCACTACTCTATTGAATATTTAATTTTATTTTCTATTGTACATTTCCCACGATAGAGATTAGCAATTAAAATAAATTAAATTAAAAATTCAAAAATTAAGTAATCTGATTCTAAATTGTCATGATCTCCATTGGCCCAATATCAATAATACCAATGAAGAATTACTGATAGCGCGAAAATAAATGCCGGATCTACCTATCGAACGGTTTTGCATATGAGTGCAATAAATTTCACAAGTTTTGAATTCCAAAGACATATAACAGTAAGTCTGGTCACGTGTACAAACCTACGCAAATCTTATTGACAGTGTTATTCCGAATTCAGGAAATTCCAAGTATTCGTTTTAACCTGAGATTTTACTGACTGATGCCAAATAGCATTTTAGTCGAACGAGAGATACCGAATAAAAGTAATATAATAATTTTATTTGCATTTTCAATTTTGAAAGGTGAAATGTACAAGATTGAGAGAATTTTTTGTTGCGGAATTCGTATTTTGCAAATAATTGCATATGATGACTTATGTTTCAGATAACACACGTCTAAGTTCAGTGGTTTTTATTTTTGTTTTCCTAACATAAACGCAACCTTATTAATCTTGGCTATGTACATACATGCATTATACTACTTACTTGAATGTATCCGTAAAGCTATTTACAAGGACGTGTTGGTGCTGTTGCATTTTTTGTGAATAAATTACTATAAAAAGTTATTGATAAAGTTTAAACAAATATTGTATCGTAACGCATTTCTCTTAATATTTAGTTTAAAAATTGTATTAGTTTAATAATTAAATTTAAAAGCTATGTTAGTTCAAGAATCAAATTAAAAAATTTAAAACATACTAGTCTGTTAATTAAATAATTAGAAATTTAAAAACTATACTAGTTTAAAAATTATATTAAAAGTTTAAATATTTTATATAGAATATTATTTTAAATTTAAAAATCTAAAAATTATATTAGTGTCCAGTTTAATAGTTAAATTCAAAAATTTATAGTTTAAAAATGATAGAAAGTCTACGTAAAAAAATGGAGAAAGACCCGTATTACATAATTTTAGAAAAATACGAAGTAAAATTTTTGACAGAGAATACAGAAGCCTATAATTGATTTGCATATTTTTTGAAGATTGGGGAATACATGGGTGATGTAAACGGTGAAACATCTTCGTGTGGGACATAATTTAAATGCAATTTAAAACTAGTTTAATGGAGTTTCGTATACGAATAAACTTCTTAATTTTCGAGGTATTCGTTCACTGACGTCAATACGAGGAATATTGAAAAGCAGTAAAAAGTTAAACTGGCGCCGTGTAGCCGGGCAACGAATCGTCTTTATAGACATATAATTAGAGATTCAAATATCTGCTTTTAAAAGTATGTGAAAGAAGTTGCTTGTCACCATCTCTTCTTTTTGCCGGTACAGCGGAATACGAAAAGGGTCGCATACCTACACCTATTTTATTGAAATACTATAAATGCGGTTGTTTTTATACTGTGTCATTATTATTAAATTAATATTTATTACTATAAATTATCTTCATATGTCAGTGATGAATATTTCAAGATGAATTAAATAAATCGTAAAGAAATTTATTATAAATAATGAAATAAAGGCATTTTATACAAGAGAAATGAAAGAAGATACTCAATGGAAAATTTTTGGATAATACAAAGTAATTTGCATTATTGTATAAATATAAAACAGTCAGAAATATATTTCTAAATATAAAAATATATTTGACAATTTAATGTTACAATTTCAGCGATATTTGTACGCTTATAAATGATGTACATACTTAACTAACGTTAATAAACAATTCAATATCAACAAATTAAAAATCTGTATAACTTTTATACTAAAGTAAATATATAGAAATTTTCTTATATAATTAGAATCTGCATCTGCATTCCTATATTAACATTTATTATTACATATTAACATTTTAATAACACTAACACTTCTTCAACGACGGCCATAGGCATGATGTGATTGATGTGCTATAAAATACAAATATCACAGAACAGAATAAAAAGACAAAGACGTATAAAAATATAATCCTAGCAAGCTTACGTTTATAAAATTCAGAGAAGTTTACATTAGGTAAGAGAGAATGAACTTTGTTTAAAACTGTAGCTTTTGATGCTAATGTAGCATTTGCATTCCATATCTGGAAAGAAGGGAGGAAAATTTTGTAGCATAGTGTTGTAGCATATGACTTTAGTTCAACTAGTTTTTACTTTGTCTAAGTCATTACTTGAACAAGATCTTCTCTCTCCCTAATAGATACAGTTACTCCACAAACTTCATCACCTTCTGCAACGCAATCAGTAAATTGTTCGCCAATAGCTGCAAGCACTATTTCTTTCCATATTTTTTCCTGAAATTATTATTATTAATATACATTTGTTAGATAACAATAACAATTCGAATACCTACAGTATCAGATTTATGGCACTTTAATCTCCATGTTCCACCATTTTGATTAACTGGTTCCTCCCATAATGGATATCTTTCATCTCTCATTAAATGATAACTATATCTGACCTATTGTAGAAACAATCTATTCATGTTTATATCAATATTAACCAACATATTATAAAATATACTTACTTGTACAGCACTAGCATTTGGTATATTGTTGAAAACAGCCCAAAAACTTTGCACAGTGTTCACAGTATAAATCTTCGTTAAATTTTCTTTATATTCTTCGACAGTTGTGCCAGAAATAGCTCTGTCAATTTTACCAACTCTTTAGAACTTTCTATATACACTATGAGCAAACAATGATTCAATTTTTTCAGGATTATGTTTTATTACATTTCCTTTTGTAATATAACAAAAGGCCAAAGAAAATATTATTTGAAATATACATACAATAAAAGAATATATACAAGGAAATTATTCATTTAAACATATCATATTGTACATTACATGTACTTTATATAATACAAACAATTCCATCTTCCTAACCAAATATCTACAAAACAACAAAAACTGTTTCCTGAATTAATATAATAAAACACTAACATGAGATACAATTATTGTTGAATATATATTAAATCATATTAGTATGCACTTTTATGATAAAAATTCTATATAGAATGACGTATAGTGATATAGGTTATAAATAAAGATGAAACGATACTAATACCACCTAATACTGTTTCACATTGTTACATTGTTTTCTTGAATGTCTAACTAGTTTTTCCATCATCTATAATAATTTTACGATATTAAAAAAAGTAAACATTACTCCGATATATTTTCTTGATGTCTCATAAAAATGAAACCAAAAAGAAATTATATACGCACTGCAATTATATACTCTACATTGGATCAGTAAATTTACAAAATTGTAAATAATTTAGTCTTCTTACTTGTCCAACCAAAATGTCCAAGACGATTGCAAAGGTATTCCCGACGTTTTATGTTTTTCGATCGTTTTCACCGTTTCATCCGACAATACCGATGTTTCCGACAAGTCGGTCGAAGTATCGTCTTTCGTTTCGTACTCTACCGCGGCCATGTTCGAAATAATGATGCATATACATAAGTATAGGTTGCGTTGTAACGTCAAAAATCATGTGACCGAACGAAAATGATAACAAAAACAAATTTTTGTTTATTTTGTTGATTTTGTTGATTTTGTTATTTGAAAAATGTTCAGCGATATAGATAATCCATCTTTAAGAGAAAACGTATGTAACGCGAATTGTATAGTTTAGGGAACTTATCAAGTAGCTTTGCGAATTTATCGACAGTTTCGAGAATTAGCAATAGCATAGATGTGGATACAGATAAATATTAATGATATATTATTATGAGTTAACAGTAGAATTGTTTTCAATTAGTGGTTTATATGTTTTATATTAACGGTATATATTTCTTTCGATCCGCACTGCACAAAGGTTCAACTTTATTTCAGTTCGCTCCCAAGTTTAATGCTCCTTATATACAAGGTGACATATCCTTGACAAGGTTATCCGATAATCAACGGTCTTTGCCGATGTTATAAAAAATGATTTTTCCATTATAACGCAATCAAATTTAATAATTTTCCAATTTTCATTATAAATTTACGCTTGTAACAATTTATATTAATCATTGTTGTTATTATTTTTTATTTTATATAAGCTAAAACAAAATTTACATTTCTGTGGTATTAGATTTTAACTTATAGCGGTAGAATTCCGTTTATTTGAACTTGCCATGGGACAAATACTTATGTCCCTACTACTTACGATTTCTCGTCCACATAATAGTATTTCATGCTCAGATAAATCAATTTAATGGCTAGAAGTTTATTTAATCGAGCACTAATTAAAATTTTGTATAAATAAACAAAGCGCATTCAAAAGGACTAATTACACTCGCGCCATGTTATAAATTGTAGGGGGCGTAATAAAAACCCTGATTAATCGATATTACAGAGCATGCGGCAGGATATTCTGTAAAATGCCAAATCCATTTTTATCGATTTCAAGAATCGAATCACTAAAGTTAAATATAATTTTTACATATATTCGCCATAGCAAATCGCAGATATAATGTGAAATCTACAATCGTGGTGAGATCTATCCTACAGTGAGTACTAATTAATGACTTTAGAGTATAACATACTATGGTATATCAGATTTCTGCTATGTCTTGCCTGCAATCTTAGAGGTAGAGAAATTATGTTACTGAATTATATAGTGCTGCTGTAGACGGATATATTAGGAAATAAATTTAAACTTTTCTTTAATACCGAATTTAAATAATTCATAATCTTTCACATCAAAAACCATCACTTATCATTATTATTTATTTTATTTATAATTTTAATTTATGTACATACCCTTACAGTTTAGTTAATTTTTCAAGAATTGTAAATATTTATTTACAATATACAATAATGGATAATTACGAATTTTTTCTTTAGTTTATATACGTTAGTCTAATTAATGTATATTGCTTTACTGTTAAAAATATAATTTTACGAGTAATTATATTTATTAGCAAGAATTACAAATTTTTGCCAATTTGTTCATCTGTCAGAATGGTTTGAATGGTCTTTCTAGTGTTAATATTTAACATGTACAATTGTATCGTATACGATATAAAAAGGTTATAAATAAAATTAACATATATATATTTTTTTTTTCATAGAAAAGTTATAAGACTACGGTTCGTATAGAATTATGGGTACATTGCGGATTTTTATGCATTTATACGAAATTTGATAGGGCATAAATATAAATGCATATAATATACAAAAATATGTAAAATATCCAAAATAAGGTATTTGCTACAATATTTGGTAGATGAAACAAATTTCTATTTAAATTCCATTTCTTTAATTATGTTCATAAAAATATAAAAATACATAAAAGTTGCGGTCTAATTATAAGACATTCAAATAACATGCGCCAATCGACGATTCGTAAGTCGTGCGGTGCTGTACGCTTGCGTGCAGAAGGGACAGAGAAAGAAATAAATTGAGAGAGCACGTCGTAACATAACGGCAACGACATAGTCAGTCTTCTGCGAACGTTCGGGTGTTTTGGTTGTTTTGTTTGTTCATTGTCACCAAATCTCGTGTTATTCGTTCTCAACATACATTACACATAGTTCATCTCAAAATCAATTCTATATTTCAATCCTACGCTTCGACGATTCCTATTACAATACGGTAAGATTAATTAATAATCAATCTTAACAATATAAATGTGTCAACATTCATTTTTAGTTGTCGTTGCTTGTGACGAAATTGTGACTTAACATTATTTCTTTAATAAAATCTAAAATGTGAAAATAGACTGATGTGCGCATGTGAATCTGTTTTAAAAGCGGATCGAAGTGTTAGGGACCTGTTTTCTCTTAGCTTTTACAATAACATTTTCTCTTCCTCTTTAATATCTTTTCTCTCAGTTTTACTTTATGTATATATGTCATGTTGCTTATCTAGGAATATAGAGATGTAGCGTAATTATACTCAAATTTGATTGGTCTCGTTTTCACGCATGTGTTTATTATTTATTATGAAATTCTTTTATCACAAATTAATATAGATGTCTAATATTCTTTATCTTAGAAAAATATAATTATTTATGAATTTTATCCATTAGTATAATTTATATTAGAAATTAGGAAAAATATTTTATACGAATTTATACGAAATATTTTATTATAAAGAGTGTGACAGATTTAAAGACGTAAATATCTAACTTTAGGAAGTAGGAAAACTATAATTTGATAAGAAATAATTTATATAATAAACAATATATAACACATACACTTTGCAATTGCTGTTGAGATGATAGTTAATCAAATGCTTGACAAAGCAATGAATTTGAATAAAGCTCTTATAATAAATGTTGACTGTCACTCCTTGTGACAAGTATACACATATATACGTACTGTAACAAGTAATATATACAATTATGTATGTATTATTGTAAATTTTTAATAATCCCGAATAAAAATTAAAAACAATTTACTTCAGTTAATCGAATTGAGCGTCTAATATGGCTTCCTATAACGTTATATTATATCTCTATATTTCCTACATTCCTAAGCATATAATATAGTTGATAGATCTAAAATTCTTGATATACATAGAGCTTGAAACATTTCTGTAAAAATTCAATAGTAATCGAAATTAGGTTAGATTGTGTAGTATATGTACACTCATACTTCGAGTTGTATATTCATAGAAATAGGTGGTTTTATTTATAGGCTTGATCGATCAACGCAACGTTGGTAATTTTTGAAGTAAATGAGCTCACACTTACAGTGGTTATTGTCTAGAAGCGTGTTTATGAGACGATATTCAATAAAATATGAATATATATACATGAATGGTGTCGAGTATATACATATATATATATTCCATTAATCTTCGCAATCGAAAATTTTGAATAGTGATTGACATATAGTATGATGCAAAAATAAGTGGACGTAGGAAATAGTAATCGATTAAGTTTCGTTACCGCTTATTTATACAAAATGTAAAGGTTAATTTCAATTATTTACTAAATAATCTATGTAATATAATGGTATGCATAAAACTTAAAGATGTAATGCTAGTATTAGTTAGATTAAATTTCATTGATATCTAAGTATACACATATATACTTACTTCCATTACTTGTTTAGTTATTTTTGTTTCCGACAGTATATATATATATATTGTACGTATATTCTTGTAGAAACCTAGTACAAAGGCTCTTATTTGTATGTGTAAACACTGATAGGTAAACTATATATACTAAAAATACAGTTACGAGTGCACCTTGGCAATTTCTACGACCGCGTTTCACCAATTACGTGATTAACCGTGGCAAAGTCACGGTTTTCAGGTCTAGACCTGTTAGTATCGATTTTATTGAGTCGTTGAGACAAAACTGAACTATTCAAAAACCATACTAACGAACTTTTCTTTGTACATTATATGATTGCATTTAACAACAGTATTATTCTAACGACATTAAAAATATTATTAATGACAAAATATTTTTTCATAAAATAATTATAAATTAGGATCAAGAGAATTAAGTTATGAAATACAATTTTAAATTCAAATTTTGTGACAAATATATCTTACTCGATTTGAATTATGGTTTTTGCATTTAGTTTGCATTGTTGGCATTATTGGTGGTACCAACATATACCAACATATGAAATTTTTAATAATCGATATTTTTCTTCATAAGATATCTTTATTTACTTTACTTACTAATGCAATAAAAATCTTTATCCAAGTTCAATTCTTATTGAATTCAATATTAATCTTAGACGTAGCCTGAGTTAATCATCGTAATAATCATGTATGGAATATATATTTACATTATATATAGTATACATGTAGTAGTATACATAGAGTATACATCATATACTGTATACTTAAAGCCTTCCTTGCATTTGACATGGGTATTTTTCTTGTCGTGTCTCCATTCGCTTTGCTTTTTATTTTTGTTATTGTTCTTTGTTACCATAGTTATTGCTGGTTTTATGAACAATGACAGTGTGTATATATACACATATTATGTATCATTGTCTGATACAATTACGATATAACTATCTGATACAATTTATAATTAACGAAAAATGTTGGAAACAATTAACTTAAAATAATTAAGCTGAGCTTTCAGAAATAGAAATAAATTTGAAATATCACTATAGTTCCCTCTGAAATGGACATGAAATAATTTTAAAGAAAGTAATACGGAAAACGCACATACGTATACAGTGGCTATAAAGTATACATATTCTTATTTTCCAAAGAAGCGTTTTTCTGTTTTGTTCTACATTTAATTTCTAAAATATTAAATGTTTGTAAGTATTACTAAATGATACAAAGATTTATTATAGTTGGATCTAATTAGATAGTACATAAATATAATAATTGCAGTGGTGCAGAAATACTGTTTGTAACTATTTTATATACTATAATAGTATACACTGTGAAAATGATGTTACAAAATGCCGTGAAACTATTCTTACGAAATTTAAGTTACCTAACATATAAATTTTTAAGAATGGGTAATACAATTTTTCTTTTCCCCAAATGTGAAATTCGAAACGTTTCATATTTGTCTCATGCAATTTTAATTTTTATTATTGAAACCATGACCATATTATTTTTGTGCGATTGAAATAAAGAAATCAGAAAAATCGTAAAACTTTCCTTGTACTATGGTGCATGAGACGCGCATGCGCATATCGTATATATGTCTAATCTTCATGAAATTTTTCGTCACTTATGAAATTTTATGTCAAACGGTCAAACGTGTGTCCATCGTGAATTATATACATGAAAACATAAATCTTTATAAAGAGAGCTCATTACCATTTCATGAATTAATCGAAAGTTCCGCAAATTCTACGAATCTAAGGTATCCTAATCATCTTTCCAGTAATAATAAAATGCAATGTAGATTATAAATAGATTCATATTGAGACAAAATATTTTGCAATTTCAGATATAAATTTTTCATATTTTTAGCTTCCAAACATCTTTATTATGAAATTATATTTTAAACTATGTAATGATCGGTTGTTTATTATAATCTTTCTGCTTGTTAATTCTAAGTTACCTACTGAATCTCATAACTCCTATAAAAAATGCTTCATTGTCCTTCCGGTGTTTATTGCTTTTATGTCTAATACATCCTAAACAATATACTTTTTTCTTGATAATTATGTTGTTTGCACTATTAAAAAATGTGAGGCATAAGCAAAACTATTATTCGTAATAACGCGTAATATATATGCTCCACGTCTAGACGGAAAATAACCAAAGATCGGTCTGGTACGTAACGTGTTAATGAGATCGGAGTCTTAGAAGATCAAACTTAGAAGAAACTCGATTGCGTACTGATTTACTAATCAATTAAAGAAGATACGGAATTATGCGAAACAGTGAAGTTCGTAACCGATTTAATTTTCGCTTAATATCGTTTTAAATAATTTTAGTTACAAATCTACGATATCTTAGTGAATATACATATAAATTACGTTCGAGCTGTTGAAAACTATAGGTATTTTATTTAATATCTTTTAATCTTGTAAATTTAGAGATTTATGTGTCTAAATGAATTTTAATTACACTTCTAAAAGTTACTATTTAAACGTGAATAACTTCCTCCTCGAATATACCATTCATTTAAGGACACCATTTAAAATGAACTGATAATGTGTATGTAATTGTATTAATTAATAAAATTGCTTTAAAAATTGCTCAATAACCATTTTAATGTATAGAATAATTTTTGTGATGTAATTCGCAACGTTCGTTATGTGTTAAAGATGTGACTTTAAAAAATTTAAGATAATCTTAAAATTTCGAAATATACGAGTGATAGGAAAAGATCGAATGTTATATTATGCGTATATTATGTATATTCGTTGTGTCGTTAAATCATCAAATTTCCATGAGAAATATGTACCCAGATTATCTTTGTTATTTACCAACAGAATTATTTTTTAATCGCTCATACGTATAACGTAATATTTAATGATAACAGGAAGATATGTTTTGTTATTGACATATTGACTTAAAGTGGGTGTTTAGCAGCTTTTGTAACATATTCTAGTATAGTATTTTCTAACCTTTTTTGAATCAGGACCCCTTCTATAACATTCAAATGATTTGGAATTGTCATAGGTTAGGGATCTGTATTCTATTACATTGCATATAGTAATAGTTTTACTGTATCCTGTTTCACTATTTAATATTATTTATCTTATAGTAATAGTTAATAGCATATAGTAATAGTTTTACTGTATCCTATTTCACTCTTTAATATTAGTTATCTTGACAATATATATTACCACAAACATTTCATAAAATCGTAAGATACTTGTGAAGGTATCATATTACCTAGGTTATGTTTACATGGTGGTGATAGACATGGCACTGTTGCCATATCTACTCTTTTTATAGCGCGTATCGTATGTATTTGAAGTCGATTATGATGAGGTTGGAGTTGTAATACCAGGCCGTGATCCAATGTGTGACGACACTGGAAGGATAGGAAAACGTAGACGAACCTATACCCGAAGGCTGGGCTGTGTGAGATCGATGTATACGGTTATATGTACATGAATTTCAAATATGCTTCTGACAATTTACAAACAATGCATAACGCACGAAAAATACCAGTCGCGAACGAAATAAAAATTCACGTGAAATTTGATGCAATGCGGTACGATGCAAATTAAAATAAAGTTATGCTATTTTTGAAAAAAATAAAGCTAGGAGATTGTTATATGAGCCTCTTTCTTTGTTATTAATCTCTTAGTTTGATTTTATAATTAAGTACAAGATTAATGTTTAATTTTGGAAAAACAAATTACTTCCGTGAGTTTATTTATTACCAAATAAAAAAAATATTAATAGTAAATTCCAAGGTAAATTTAACAAATAGTATGTGCAACACCATCACTTTTTTCTACTTTTCAATTTATAGAGTTAATCTAGTGGCTTCTGTGAGGCTTATATGTATGTTTTCTTAATCCTTTTTTGATTTTCCTATTCTTTTATTTCTGGAATCTAAAGGACGTGAATATTTCGTTCCTAAAATTAGCAAGTATGTAAATAAAACTTGGTTTGCAACGAGTGATACTTATTTTCAATTATTTTAAACAATCATATGGCATTAACAATTGCGAAACTAAAATGAAACGAAGATTAAACTAAACTGAACATTTGAAACGCGAACAACAAAGGAGACGAATAATATTAAAATAATAAAAATTCATAGAACAAAATAGGGAAAAACAAATATGAGTATAATACATACTTTTGTTTGTTAAATCGACATAGAAGTATGTCTATAATTGTAGCACATGTGTTTTTATACGTTGACACAGTTGTTAACGTTACAACTATGTGAAACACATGTGAAACAGACTATCAAAATAGGCGAATCTGTTTGATAATTATAACATAAAAACACTATCAACTCAAGATTATTACTTTGCACTGTGAGATTCGTAGAATATAATAATAGATAAATGGCTCAAGGTTTTTTTTTTTGTGAAAAAGATATTATTAGAATTGTAATTTAAGTTCCAATGTGAAACTATAATATGTATATTTATTTTCTAATATATAAAGTAATAACCAAAAGCTCTCAGGCATCTTAACATAATTTGTGTTAATTTTACAGTGAAATTTTGCAGGAATTTATTTCCATAAAAAGTATCTTTTTAGGTATACGAATATTTTTGTAACATGTATATTGTATTAACATGTATATTGAGTGGATTTATATAGAATACGTGGCATTACAAACTGTTGATTCGCTGTGTTGTATTCACTGTCGTAGATTAAAAATCAAAATAATAAACATTTTTTTAAATAATTTTTAAAATACCAGTCTATAATCTTATATAAAGTATGTTCAATATGTAACATGATCTGAAAGTTTTGCAAGACTATATTATATTACTCGTATTCGATAAAAAGATTCCATGAACTTTCCTATGAATTAAGAAAAATATCGCCATCGCACAATGTTTAAAAATGTTTGCGTAACTTCGTATCGGTCTCGCTTCTATATGTAAATGGAAAACGGGAGAAGAAAAGCGTAATAGCGTGTGTCACATAACATTGCGCAGACTAAGGAATATTAACGAAATCGCGTTCGATTATTCGACGTTGACGAAATCGCATATAGTAGGTGAATTAAAATAGCTTATTCCAACTGAATTACATTAGAATAATTGAACATGGACTATCTATTGCAGGATCGATAACATGTGAAGTAAATATTTTATATGGCCTGTTGCTTTCACGATTTCCAATTCAGTGAAGAAATGCGTAAGTGATGTAAAGCTCTGCAAGGATTATAACTTGTGACTATAATTGGTAAATAAACAAAAGTCAAAAATTCTATTTGTTCAAAGTGCTAGCGTAGTTGTGAGGATTCTTTCGACTGGCGGTTTTACTGTTTGATGTTTGACTCGTTAACTCAGGAGAAAAAATAGAATGTTATAGAAGATATGGGATATCAATATTATTTCTAATTGTATGATTTCACTGTAATACTATTCGGTTAGAATATAAGAAACCTATCAGTTAATTTTGCTAGAAGTGAGTTCGTTGATCATAAGGCATCATTCATCTTCTTCTTGATATACAGTGACCTTAACCTAAATCGTATGCTTGATAAGCAACTTCTTAACTCTAAGATTAAGAACTGATAACTAACATTCATTAGGGCATGTTCAATTATTTTCATATAGATATGATTACAATCCACTTCAAATGGAAAGGAATTGTAATTACATTCGAATATCTTAAAAATTTCACAAAAATATAAAAATTAAACCACATTGGAAAAAGAAAGATATTACGTAAATATTAAAAAGTCCTAGAGAATGATGTTTTCTCTAATTTACTAGCATATATACAGATATCTTGTTTATCTACATATATTAAGAAAAATTGAATACTAATAGGTTGATATCTTCCTCCTTTATAATTACATTCTTAATGTTCTTTTAACCAAATTATAGATACTAATCTGTATACCAAGAAAAAAAAAAGATATTAATAAAAAGAACAATCCTGTTAAATTCTAGTACTTACATAATATAATATATTTTCTCTGTCAATTAATTGATATGACATTACTCGTTACAGTGGTACGCGACGTATCATTCTATTTATCATTACCAATTCACCATACGTCGAATACAACCATGATATTAATTGTACTCGTTAAAGGGAAAACACGGGGCATACAGGGGACAACGAAGAACGTCGTCGACATCTCAAACATGTTACCGAGAACAACCGTGCAGCGTTGTAAAACTTTCTAAAAATATGATGTGAAATAGGATTTGCTTTCTTCTCCGGAAACAGAGTGAAAGCGATTCCTCTTTTTAACTTTATTCATTTCTAGTCAAAGTTCAAACAAATAGAAAATGAGAAGCTTTCTATGAAAAAAGTTTATAAAACAAAATGTAAGCGGATTGTAAGTTGTATTTTTTTTTTTTTATAGTAAAGATTGTAATTTTAGTTCTAGTTTTTTATTATTTACATGTTGTAATGGACAATCATAATAGCTTTTGAAGAACTTTGTTATTTTTATATTTGAAAACTAAATAAAAATTCCACAATAATTTTACTATTTGATTAAAAAATACACTTGGCACCTATAATGGTATTTAAAAATTTCAGATTAGATATATTTTTCACCTTACATCTCAAAAGCTGTATTGTAAAGAATTTTAACTAACGTTATATAAATTTATAACACTGTTTATTTGTCGTACTGTCTTTTTCTACTTGATATTAATTAAAATTCTTTTAAATATCATTTTTAGAATATAAAGTGAAAAATCCATCTTATATTTATGTATAGTACTGTGTATGTATGTAAGTACATTTATTATTGATTTATAAATCCTCTTTTGTAGAAAGTTTCTCAACTTGTCCAATCAATGTTTAATAGTTTGATGAGAGAAATTCAATATTGTAACATTAGAAACTATATAAGAAATTTACGTTTATTACGATAGTACACGCAATAGAATTTTTAAAGTACACATAATTTTTAAAGGACAGTTACTAAGTTGATTGCAAAACCTCGACAAGAATGTTATTTTGCGCAAGTATCTCTTCACGGATGAGATAGATACTTTCCATCCTTTTCACGGAATATCGAAATCCTTGTAATTTTCAATCGTCTCTACTTCTTAAAACAATTGCATCAATCGAATGTGCGCATTAAAGCGGCCGTTCACCGGAATGACCTCGATTTAAGGCTTCAATGATGATTCTACATATAGTTCAGTGATGTAGCGATTTCGAAGTTCCTATTATGCTTAATCTTTACTATCGCATAGCATTAAAGTATTATAACATATAGACCTGGGTTAAATGTTTGTTAATTTTATTCATATATAAAGAAAAGAGTTTTGTGTAAGTAGATCATTGAAAAATGTTGGAAAATGTCAATATTGTTTTTAAATATAAGTTAACTTTTTAGAATTATAAATGTTTCAACAGAGGTATAAAGCATAACAAACGCTCGGTGATTAAATGATTCATAGTCAGCACAATTTAATGATTATAGTCACACGTAGTAACATATATAGCGGACGTTTACTATTGGGCGTCTATAGTCTGGTACAGCGAATATTATACATTCAATGGCAAGACAGTTCAATATCAGTACATAGTTATAGTCACGTATAGTTAGCTATAGCTAATTATAGTCGGTATAGTCAACACTCATCGTCAAGTGTTGAACAACTATAGTTGTTGTCGCGCGTAATTTATAGCGAACGCTCAATATTGAAAAACTGAAGTAGTTATAGTCATCCATAGAGAACAATGGACATTTAGCGATGAAGTGTTTGAGAGCACAGTTGTCGTTCAGTGACTATAACCAAGCATATAGTATTCGTTAAACGCTTAACGCGGGATGTTTATACATTGTCAGGCACAGACAATATTCTATGTTAGATATTTATAGCCATGCATAGTATGCTCATAACGCTAAACACTGGGAGATTATTGTCACGTATAATATTCGTTAAACGCTCAGCATTGAATAACTATAGTTCCGATAGGATTCCTTGAACATTCACCATTGGATAATTATAGTCACACATAGTATACAATAAATATTCAACACCGAGTAGTTATGGTCATGCGGAGTACGCAGTGAATGTCCAACCTTGGCCTTTTATAGACAGAACAATGAAAATATTTGAATTTATTTCCTTTCAAATAATTGTTTAATAAAACAAATAATTTTTTATTATTTCGAATGATAGAATACTATCTTTGTTAGGAGAGGATTGTAATCGTAAAAGAGGGTACGTTGAAAGATGGAAAAGTAATTTGTTTCAGCTGAATTCATTCAGGATACGATACGAGCAAGACAAGTGTGATACGAAGTTATAGATAAATGACCTCGGCTTCGGGTGCTTTTATATGTACATATGAATCAGAGAACTTGTAGTTCAAGATCATTATGCTTCTGTGATAATCTGTTTTCCCTAGGATTCATGACCGTGAAGTCTTCTATCAATTACAGGGTTATCAATAATTGATACATCCTTGACAAATCTCTTTAACAGTATATTCAACACTATTCGTTAATTTATTACTTATTATTTATTATTCATTTCTTTTGTTCATTTTCTTACATTGTTTTTAATACTCCGATATCTTTTTTGCTCCACCTATAGATGTATCTACCAGAATTCTGAAATTTTTAATATCGTATCGCAACTAAGACCTCTTTTTCCGAATACTAAAATTTTCTACTATTTGTTCCTCGTGTGAAAATTGCTATAAAATTCATATTTATTTAATTTTTGCTCTCGTGTACATTTCTTGTGATGCATATTACTAATTCAAATTGTCCTGGATGGTTATATTTGATATAAACTAATTGTACGGCAATCATTATATAAAAATATCATGAATCATAATTTATGAATCATAATTTATGAATCATACGTTGCTGCAAGCAGAATTCAAATCATATAAAGATATGTAACATATCCATTTATATATAAAATATGGAAGACGTATGTAACATAAAAAATATGTACAATTTGCGTCAAATTTTACAGTCTATTAATATTTCAGTGAATTTGTAGAATCGTTCCGTTCTCCTCGATTTCAATGATTTTTGAATATGTTATAGAAATCAAGATTTGAACAATTTTTTTCTATACGTGTAATTGTCGGTCTCGTTTAGTTTTCGAGATATTCGCAAAAAATTGCAGGTGCCACTACATACACACACACACACACACGCACACACACACAGGGGGAGAGAGAGAGAGAGAGAGTGAGTGAGTGAGTGAGTGAGTGAGTGAGTGAGTGAGTGAGTGTATAATCATATATATATATAATCAGTATATACATATATAATATATATGTAATAGTATATATATATTGTATATAATCAGTTTCAATAAATTAAACTTCTATTATATAATATGATATATATATTTTCTATTTATTTATATAATTTTATATACAACAAAGAACTCCTAAAAGTTTATTGGTTTTTATATTAATCATATGATCATTTAATATAACTTCTTCTTTTAACTCTCTTTTGTTGCTAGCTTATATAATGTTAAATGATTTGATCATTGCCACTTTACATTAGATTATTTGAAGTTACAATATCTTAATTTTAAAATATATAATTCTAAATAATTTCTAGAATAATGTTTCAATAATTTTAGAATATTGCAATTTATATATCTTCCTCAATCCCATTGATAATATTCATCGCTTAAAATACGTGTCCAGTTAAACAAACTGAGAGTAATGTAGAATATTCGAGACGTGGTAACGTTTGTTATCTGTAAATTTTTAATTTACTTATCGCACGTTTTTCGTGTTTCGTGTTTCACGACTTCTTCGCTCAGGATTATCTTTCATTCTTCGTTGCTTTTTACTTACTCGCAATAAGAAATGGTTCGTTCATAATGAAATCGAAAAGGCGAAATGTTAAGGCATACATATTAATCTGTTAAAAATAAAGTAATGAAATAATGTGTAAAAATTACGCGAATGCAGCATTATTAAACAAACTTATTATATATGTAAATATATTAATATTATTATTAAACAAACGATAAAGTAAGCTGTAAAATGTATGTACGAAAAGAAGTTTTACAATTTGAGAAAAAAATAGTTTAGCATAATACTATAAAATATTGCAATTTTTTCAAACTTCATAAAATTACTAAATCTAGATGAAAGAAGAAATAGTAAATACGAAACGAAAAGAAAAAAACATGTTCAGTAAATTTTTGGAATTTCTTTTCGTAACCACAATATGAATACGATAAAGTTAAATGATGTGAATCGATTAGAAGAAAAATGATAAATGAAATGCCTTGAATAGGTTAAAAGAGTTGAGCTATGAATAGTTGATGAGGTTCAGTTTGCTGAATAAAAGTAACATTTCGCTGCGTCACTACAACGTCAATTCGTATGGCCAAAACAACATTAACGGAAGTTGTCTAGAAATAATTCATGAATTCTGATGCTATTCGTGTTACTTCCCGAATATTGTTTTATTTTTATATCTCATAAAAAATTCGAAAGAGGAGATTATTATAAACGTGAAATTATTTATTGTTTATTATTTAAATTTTCAAAATTTTATTACAAGTTTTGTATTGTTTATATAAAATTGGAAATTGGGACAAGAACTGATATTTGACTTAACACTGATGTATAATACAAATCGTTAAAAACGAAAGAAAGAAAGAAAGAGGGGAAAAGGTTAAAAGTATCAGCTTTCCAATAATTACAATACAACAAACCTTGAACGCATAATCAGTGACGTTTGCCGTTTATTCTTCTTGTTGCTTCGAGACATTTATCCGCAACTACAAGTAATGAATCATCGTAATCAGTTTCTCCCATTTTCTCTCTACCGCTTTAAATGTATAATTTGAAATAATTGCAATTAATTCACTTATTAAATCCCGTTTTTCAGCTTTCATTTGCATTTCTCTTGTTTTATCCTATATTTTGCAGCAATGTTTTTTCTTTTTAGTGATTCTTACGATGGATGCGCTACTTTATGCAATACGAATGTACGAGATTCGATTCTTAATAACACGATTATATTTTGTACCATCCGTTCGTCTTGTATTTTTAATTTTCCGGACGATTTTTATAGATATAGCGTAATTTATTGTCACAGGGTTAATGAAATCTTAACGATTACTATACAAAGATATATATTATATATATTATTATTATTATTATTAAAAATATATACTATATATATTTGTGTAGTAATTGTATTATAATTTTTATTATAACATATAATATTATAATGTATATTATAATATATCTGTAGACTCCCTAGAGTTCACGTGGCATAGGGACTCTTTTTGTCTCACGGATAGGACGATTTTCTTTGTTTCACGGACAGAGCGACCTTCTTCTGTGTATTTTCGTCCAGTCGCGGGGAGACGCGATCGTTTGATGTAGCGCGTCAACGAGAGTCGTAAATTCCCGTTACGATTGCACGAATCGACACCACGAGCAGGGCGATCCCCTTATTTCTTTTGGGATAATAGGGGTGATTAGTTTTTAATATAACTGGAATCCACAGTTATATAATATATATATATTTATTTACACTAGCCTAAAATAATTATTGCGTCGACAGAAATTGTTTGACTTCGTCGTGTCGGAAAGCACAGTAATTGATTAATCCGAAGATCGATCGATTTGATGGATAGAACGCCGAGAACTTGACTTTGATATGTATCGATGTTCGATGAATTCGCGATTTTATCCGTTAGCGTTTAAGACGTGTGCGGTAGGATTTCTGAAGAAAGACTAACTGCTCTAGGATAAATTCCTTGTCCTCTCGGGGAGACGACCCCCTCCGCGCTCGGATCACGCCACCGCCTAGCACCGATGATCACGTATGCCGACTTCTTTGTGTAATTAAAGAACGGATCGAATCGACGTTTCTGGAACTCGCGGCCGGGCGGCAACCGTGCGCTTGTCGATACATCGTATATCCCGTCGGGGAGGTGAGACGATTTGTATATGACGCTAGAGGACCGCGAGAGGGACGGTTAGAAACACGATCCATATCAAGTTTCGCGACGTAACACAGTCTATCTCTCCGATTCGACTCTTTTTTAAAAGCTAGTGTGCTGCAAATGGTGAACTTGATTCCTCTATGAGATCGTGTTCTGGTAATTTCGTAATCTGGAATTCTATTTCTTTCTGTTCTGGAATACTACATCTGTATGATTTGTTTGATATGTACCTGTTTTCGATTAGCTTAATGGAAGCCTCTTGTGATTTCCTAGTTCCCACATCAAATTTGTGTTTGGCGAATACGTCTTTATATTTCTCTATAAGTTGACATAGCTCTTTTTTTTGTAGGTTGTTTAGGTTTCCAAGATAGTCCATAGGCTTGCCCGTCTCCATGTATTCGGTAACGTTTATCTTTCTTCTCTGCTTATTCCTTCTTTCTTCTTTTCTATTAAATATTATTTCCTCTTTGTCACCTACTTTTTGGACGACTCTCAAGTTCTCGTCTTGTTTCAATTTGAACTTCCTTATGGCGTCCAGCCCTAGGATAAGGTCATATGTGAAGTTATTATTGCGTATTATATAAACATCTATCTCTTTTTCTATTTTATTAATTTTCATTCTGAGTTTCGCCCGGCTACTCGTGAAGTCCTTACCGCTGATAGTTTTGAACATACTCTTGTCTTTTGTTATGTCTGCTTTTATTTGGTCAATGATCTTTTGATTAATGAAGCTTGCATTGGCTCCAGTGTCGTAGATGCCTTCAACCTCTTTCCGATCATTGATTCTAACTCGAAGCTTTATCAGCGATTCGTACTTCTCCGGGCGTTTTAGTTTTTTTCATTCTCATCTGGTGTTATTGCCTTTTTGTTTTCTGATGTAAATAATTCTAGTGAATTATAATCCTCCGAGCATTTCCGTTTCTGTTTCTGCATAATTCTATTGGGTGAAATCGGCCTGGGAAATTCAGTGCTTCACAAATCACGCACGGTTGTTTCTTGGGTAGTGGATCTGATTTTCTGTCAAATCTTACATTTCTTTCTTGTATTTTTTTCCTTTTTATCTGATCTTCATATTGCCCCAAAAATCCGATTAAGTCGATTGTCGATTGTTTCTTTATCGATTTTGTCTTGAATGTAAATGGGTAATCCAATAACAATGAAATTTATCTTTATCTCTTCGAGAGTCTTCCTCCTTACTTCCAATATTAACCGTTCATTTTTTATAGCATACTCAATGAACGAACCTGAAATGTATCTGAAATTATAGGCGTATCGTACTGCAGACCAACCTTTATTGCTAAAAGGTTTTAGAAATGCCGCCTTCCAGTCTTCCCAGTTGTATTCTTCATCCTTCAGCAGATTTGACTGGTACCATTCCGATGCTGTTTTCTCCAAATATTTCTTCAAACTTGATTTTTTTCTCATCACTTTGGATTTCGTATTTTTCACATTCCGTTTCGTACTCTAATATCCAATCTGCAGCTTTCTGTGTTCCATCAAATCGTTTTATAGCGAAGTCCGTACCTTCTCTTTCATGCTTGTCCCGTTTCTGGAGAATCTCTAAAAATCTTTCCACGTGAAGACTGGGCTTCTCGGTTTCGGTCTTTGTTTTCCTTGTAGGGATGATTTCTGATTCTTCTAGGTAAATATCTCGAAATACAAAGTTTAAGTCTGTATCGATGTATGACGCTGCGTCTCGTCATTCATCGTGAGTGTAATGTTTCTGTAATGGCCTACCTTGATTAAGCTGTTTACGGCCTTCCCCACTATCGATAAACTGAATAATTGCTAATGATAATTTCTTGCTTCATATTCCGGGGGAAAAACATAACACACTTCATCTCCTGGTTTTCTTATGGATTCTATACATTCCATTTTCTCCCCTCTTGCGTTCTCGTTCAAGACAATACGGAGCTTCACTTTTAACGGCATGACGTAACGAAAATCGATTTGTAAGATCGTAAATCTCGGGATAATTCAGGCGATCGATTCTGAAGTCTGAAAATCGAGAATCCATGCTCCGTGTTTTCTTCATTGCTATTGTTGCTCTCTTTTTCCTGTCTTGTATGTTTTTCTCATTACTGCCGTTTTTCTGTAGTATGTACCTTAGGTATCTTATCTCTTCCACTTCTTCTAATTTTTCTCCCCGTTCTCCATTTTCATTGTCTCCCCTTGTTTTTTCTTTTTTCGAAAACTACTATTTTGGCCTTTTCCGTGCTCAGTTCCAATTCGGTTTCCTTTAAAAATTTTTCGAATCTCTTTAACATTTCCTTTAGTTCCTCTTCTCTATCAGCCATCAGCACAATATCGTCTGCATATGTCATATATATGTAAGATCGTAAATCTCGGGATAATTCAGGTGATCGATTCTGAAGTCTGAAAATCGAGAATCGATTTTCAACGTCCTGAGCTACCGATCTTTCTCCGTCAATCTTCAATATTTTAAATAATTATTCTGTCATCTTGTCTATCTCTGATGTTGCTCTCTGTCCGTCCGTTTGGGAAATGAGCGTCTCTCAAAATGTTTGTCCGTAAAACAGAATGTTACGTCGCGAAGCTTGATATGGATCGTGTTTCTAACCGTCTCTCTCGCGGTCCTCTAGCGTCATACACGAATCGTCTCATCTCCCCGACGGGATATACGATGTATCAACGAGCGCACGGTTGCCGCCCGGCCGCGAGTTCCAGAAACGTCGATTCGATCCGTTCTTTAATTACACAAAGAAGTCGGCATACGTGATCATCGGTGCTAGGCGGTGGCGTGATCCGAGCGCGGAGGGGGTCGTCTCCCCGAGAGGACAAGGAATTTATCCTAGAGCAGTTAGTCTTTCTTCAGAAATCCTACCGCACACGTCTTAAACGCTAACGGATAAAATCGCGAATTCATCGAACATCGATACATATCAAAGTCAAGTTCTCGGCGTTCTATCCATCAAATCGATCGATCTTCGGATTAATCAATTACTGTGCTTTCCGACACGACGAAGTCAAACAATTTTTGTCGACGCAATAATTATTGTAGGCTAGTGTAAATAAATATATATATATTATATAACTGTGGATTCCAGTTATATTAAAAACTAATCACCCCTATTATCCCAAAAGAAATAAGGGGATGCCCTGCTCGTGGTGTCGATTCGTGCAATCGTAACGGGAATTTACGACTCTCGTTGACGCGCTACATCAAACGATCGCGTCTCCCCGCGACTGGACGAAAATACAGACTGTGTATCGATTTCCGGAAGATAAACAAAATTGTAGTTCCGGTATCACAACCGTTCAAGAATAGAAGATATCATAGTCAAAGCGGGAAATTGCCATCTCCTCTCAACGTTTGACATTAATTCAGCGTTTTGGTCAATTCTAATAAAAAAAGAGGACCGAGAAAAGACAGCCTTCATAACATAAAATGAACACTGGCAATGGAAATGTTTACCGTTTGGACTGAAAATCTCCCCTGCTATTTTTCAACGAGTGCTTGCAAATACTCTTAGAAGGAATAGACTAGCATAATTTTGTATTAACTATATTGACGACATCCTAGTCTTCTCTGAAACGTTCGATCAACGTATCAAACATGTAGAGCAGTTGATGAAGGTTATAAGAAAAGAAGGTTTCCGATTAAAACTGGCCGAATGTAAGTTCGCGGAAAATTCAAAAAATATCTTGGCCACATTATCGAAAAAGACGGCGTGAGGCCAGGAAGAGATAACCTCAAAGCGATACGCGAATTTGAACGTGCAAGAAAAAAAAAAAAAAGAAACGTGAGACAACTACTGGGAAAAATTAATTTTCATTATAAATTCATAGAAGACGCGTGCAAACTCTTGGAACCACTCCACTATTTATTGAGGAAAAATACGGAATTTATTTGGAATGAAGAATGTGAATGATTTAATGTCATTTAAAACAATTAAGGAATACCTCTGTTCAAGCCCGATCCTTCCAATATATGACCATAATAAAGAAGTATTTATTCATACAAATGCTAGTGGAGACGGTTTAGGAGCTGCCTTAAAACAACCTCGAGACAACGGGATGTTACACCCGGTTGCGTATTTTTCAAGAAAATTGAAACCAACAGAGGCAAAGAAGAAAGCAATCTACCTTGAACGTCTTACTATTAAAGAGGCGATTCAGCACTGGTAACATTGGTTAATCGGTAGATATTTCACTGTCCTTTCAGATCATAAACCATTAGAATCAATGAGAATCAAAGCAAGGACCGATGAAACTTTAGGAAACCTAATGCACTACTAATCGCAGTATGACTTCGAGATCATTTATACTCTCCAGGAAAAGACAACATAGAGGCAGACGCACTATCCAGGAACCCCGTCTTAGAAAGTTTTGAGAATGAAGAAGTTATTCTAAAAGTGGCGAATATTATTAAAAAACAAGACATAATTCAAGATCAGAAAGAAAACAAAAAAAAAATATTGAAAATACGAAAAACCTCGCAAAAAAATCGGAAATTTTTTTCAATAATATTAAAGGACGTTAACGTATATTCGTCTCGCGAAATTTTGGTGAACATATCACAAAGACGGTTCATGATTTCTTTGGTCACGTTGGAAGGAACCATATATTGAAGAAAATCCGACCCTTTTACTATTTCAAAAATATGGACCGAATAGTCGACAAATTCTGCGAACAATGCGAAATTTGCATCAAGAATAAAAGCAGAACGAGAAGACCGATCGGATTTATGTCGAAACTAGGACCAGCTAAGAAACCTTTTGAAATAATGTCATTCGATACGGTCGGAGGTTTTTCTAATAACAACTCACCAAAGAAATATATGCACATTCTTATTGACCATTTTTCAAGGGTCGTTTTTATGTCCACGTCGAGAACACAACGCTCAGACGATATCACAAAACTTATAGACTCGACGGGAGAAATCGATTCCATAAAAATTATCTTTGCAGACCGATATCCAGTAATGACATCCAAAGAAGTTCAAGAGTACGCAAAAAAAAAGAACATTAAATTAATTTTCACCTCGACAGACTGTCCATCCTCGAACGGATTGAACGAAAGGGTAAATCAAACATTAGTAAACAGGATCCAATGTAAAATCAATTCAGACAAAAAAAAGAGAAACTGGACAAAAATGGCAGAAGAAAGCGTGGAAGAGTACAATAACACCAGACACAGTGTCACAGGATTTGCTCCAAATCATTTACTGTATGGAAGAATAATTGAAATCGTCCCTAAGGGAATAATTGAGAATAAGATAAACTTAGAAGAATTCAAAAACTCAATAAGAAATTTCGAAACTAACAAACACAAATACGATAAAAAAAGAAGAGAACACGAACTTAAAATTGGCGATATGGTCTTCACTCATAATGGAAACAAATTAAACAGAAACAAGTTGGAGGAAATTCGGGAAGGACCTTTCAAAATTCTGAGAAGGATTTCAAATTCCATATACGAAGTGGATAACGGTAATCGTAGATCTGGAGGGAATTTCTTCCACTTGAGTAAACTAGTTCCTTGTAGGCAAGATATTTAACGATGCAATTGTCAACACGAGGAGGGTAGGTATAAACTCCCTAGAGTTCACGTGGCATAGGGACTATTTTTGTTTTACGGATAGCACGACTTTCTTTGTTTCACGGACAGAGCGACCTTCTTCTGTGTATTTTCGTCCAGTCGCGGGGAGACGCGATCGTTTGATGTAGCGCGTCAACGGGAGACGTAAATTCCCGTTACGATTGCACGAATCGACACCACGAGCAGGGCGATCCCCTTATTTCTTTTGGGATAATAGGGGTGATTAGTTTTTGATATAACTGGAATCCACAGTTATATAATATATATATATATTTATTTACACTAGCCTACAGTAATTATTGCGTCGACAAAAATTGTTTGACTTCGTCGTGTCGGAAAGCACAGTAATTGATTAATCCGAAGATCGATCGATTTGATGGATAGAACGCCGAGAACTTGACTTTGATATGTATCGATGTTCGATGAATTCGCGATTTTATCCGTTAGCGTTTAAGACGTGTGCGGTAGGATTTCTGAAGAAAGACTAACTGCTCTAGGATAAATTCCTTGTCCTCTCGGGGAGACGACCCCCTCCGCGCTCGGATCACGCCACCGCCTAGCACCGATGATCACGTATGCCGACTTCTTTGTGTAATTAAAGAACGGATCGAATCGACGTTTCTGGAACTCGCGGCCGGGCGGCAACCGTGCGCTCGTTGATACATCGTATATCCCGTCGGGGAGATGAGACGATTCGTGTATGACGCTAGAGGACCGCGAGAGAGACGGTTAGAAACACGATCCATATCAAGCTTCGCGACGTAACATTCTGTTTTACGGACAAACATTTTGAGAGACGCTCATTTCCCAAACGGACGGACAGAGAGCAACATCAGAGATAGACAAGATGACAGAATAATTATTTAAAATATTGAAGATTGACGGAGAAAGATCGGTAGCTCAGGACGTTGAAAATCGATTCTCGATTTTCAGACTTCAGAATCGATCACCTGAATTATCCCGAGATTTACGATCTTACATATATATGACATATGCAGACGATATTGTGCTGATGGCTGATAGAGAAGAGGAACTAAAGGAAATGTTAAAGAGATTCGAAAAATTTTTAAAGGAAACCGAATTGGAACTGAGCACGGAAAAGGCCAAAATAGTAGTTTTCGGAAAAAGAAAAAACAAGAGGAGACAATGAAAATGGAAATGGGGAGAACGAGAATTAGAAGAAGTGGAAGATATAAAATGCCTAAGGTACATATTACAGAAAAATGGCAATGATGAGAAACACATACAAGACAGGAAAAAGAGAGCAACAATAGCAATGAAGAAAACAGGAGCATGGGAGAAAGAATTTTCAAACAGGACTACAAGAGGAGGATGAAGATGTTTGGAGCACTGGTAGACAGCATGGCGCTGTTTGGAGCAGAAGTATGGGCTTGGAATATAGAAGAAAGGCTGGATAGAATGGAAAGAAGATATGTAAAATGGATCTTAGGTTTAGATATGACAACATCGAACTATATACTGATAGAGGAACGTGAACTAATAGAAATCAAAGAAAAAGCACTAAGAAGAGCAGCAAAGTATGAAGGGAAAACCATAGAGTCAAAACAGGAACTAGCAAAGGAGTGAATAAAGGAAAGAGAGAGAAACTGGGGAAATGGCCAAGAAGGGAAAAGAGCAGGAAAGAGAAAGAAGGAACTAGAAGAGGTGAGAAATGGAGGGACAGTAGACAGTAGACAGAGAAGGATGACAGTAAACCAAATTATAGAAGAAAGGAGTAAGAGAAAAGCAGAAGAGAGGGGGAGAAGGATAAGGGAGTCAAAATATAATAAACATTATAGGAAAATCGCCAAAGAAGAGTTACCAAAATACTTAGAAGGGAGGATGAAGTGGAAGTAGAAAAATACTAGCAAGATTCAGATGTGGAAACGAGACCAAAGCAAGGGAGTACTGAAAAGAAGAGGGAGAAAAAAGATGCAGACTATGCAAAAGGAAAGAAGAAGACCTGAGGCACGTAATAGAAGAATGCGAAATAACGGGAGGTCAAAGGAAACAGAAAAAATATTAAACGAGACGGGAGAAGGAATAATGGAACTGAAAGCAATAACGGAGAAGAGAAGGGCAATACAAGATGAGGAGGAACGACAATAAGGAAGCACAGCAAGGAGGCAAAAAGCCCAAAAGTTGCAATAGTCTTAGAGATAGATTATACAACGAAGTGCAATATAATAGAGTGGATAAGAGAGGAGATAGATACATAAGAAAAGAGTTTAGATAGATATAGACAAGGGAAAGAGTTTAGAGTTTAGTTAGATAGATACAAGGGAAGAGGCAATAAGGTGATAACGCCATAAGAAAGAGAAAATATAAAAAGCGTGATAGGTAAAAAAGATGTAAAACCGAAAACTCGTCCAAAGCCGAAAGGCACGAACTAAGTAAAAATAAATAAATAAATATATATATATATTAAAATATATGTTTATTATAATATATTATTATAATTATTATAATATAATTGTATTATAATATATTGTAATATAATATATATCTTAAATAATAATAATAATATATATATAATATGTATCTTTGTGTAGTAATTGTTAAGATTTCATTAACCCTGTGACAATAAATTACGGTATATCTATAAAAATCATCCGGAAAATTAAAAATACAAGACGAACGGATGGTATAAAATACATATATATCTATATACTGTTATACTCATTTATAGGTGAATCTATAAATTAACTTAATTTATAGATTTGTATTAAGTATGTTACCTTCGAAGGTTTCTTTTAACGACTGAGTATTCGCACTCATTTCAGCTGCTCGCTCCCACCATAAACACTTCTTTCGTGTGTAGGCTGGAGGAAGTGTGTGTGGAAGATGAAACCGATAATGACGTGTCTGGATCGCGTACAATCTCATGAAAAAGTTTTATGTTGATGACTAGACTATTGATGTTTATGTAACTTCATGTTTTTATAAATAAAATTAATAAAATAGAATTTTAGATAAGATTATTTTATTCTTAGTGAGTATTATACTTTACATATTTTATACGAGAAGCATATGGCTAAAGCATAAATTGTTTTTATCTTTTATAGAAGAACACAATTTCATATCCTCATAAATTAAAGAATAAAATTAAACAAATGGTATTTTAATGGAGATTTGTTTCATACTATAAATATCACACCAAGCACTATATTTCAGGTATTCTATATATATTGTTGCATATTATGTACATTCTATATATTTTTTAAGTTCTCAGTTTCCTATAAAATGAAGTTAAAATATTCATTTCTAAAAATAAAATTTTCGTTGAGCGAATAACCAAGAACATTTTTACGTTACTGTAGTTGGATTTTCCGTTGTATTGTGTCCGAGTTTCAATGTAATCTTAATCTTAAGTACCAACGTATTCGTTGAAGATATCTCAAGCGATTTGCATATGCAGTTGATTTATATACGCTGGTTCTATATTTTCTTCTAATGTCTTTTTTTTTACTTTTCTTAATGTTCAGCTTGCTAATCGTGGGGAAATCACGCAAAGATAAATATTTATTACCTTAACTATGATTGACAAGCAATGATTTTATTGCAATTTGCTAAAAAACTTGTCACATTGGAAATGTTAATAATCAATGTTATAAAGATTATTTCTATTATTACCTTTACCTTTACTATTTTTATATTTTATATTGTAGTTTTTATTACTATTTCTATTGTTTTATTACTTAACGAAAAAAAGATGATATGTATAGTTCGTTGTAGCAACATTACAGCGTGTTACAAATTTATGGTTAGAATTTCAATTTCAAGGATACGTTGTACACCTTACAAACATTTTCTCAACCTTCTTATGATTTCAAGTCGGTTTGCTTATTATACACATAGTATACATATTCATACGCAGTATTGTGCCACCAATACCAGCGACCACTAGTTTTATGAAACTTTCATTACTACATCAGATGAAATCATATTAATTTCTTAAAGCTAAATCGGTGACGTACCTTCTATAGCGTTACATAACCTCAAAGTATAATATTTTCAAGGTAATGTAAGTAAAATAAATTAAGTTGGGATAAAAGATCAAAATATTTATATAGTCGTATATATTAGTAATTAAAACTATCAACCTTTAGTATATACTTTCCCTAAAGAGTTCCAGTAAACAGTAAATCAGGATTAAAAAAACATGACAAAAATAATTATATGCATAGCAATAGGAAGATGCATAACAATAAGCAGTTTGATTATTATCTTTTTTATATTATTATAATAAATTATATTATATAAATATAGCCCATTAGGACATTGAAAGAAAAAGATAATAAGTATGTTAAAGCTTAAATTTCTATACTGGTTCTCTTACGTCTGTTTACATTATTATGTACCTATATATGGAAGATTTAAGTATACAAAATATGTGCAGAATGCACATAATGTAGAAAAATACCTAAACTAAACCATTCATTATTACATTCAATAGACAAAACAAATGTTTACTTAGGTACTATGTAAAGAACGAAAGTGTCACAAAACTCTATTTATCGTATAAACCCTCTGGCATACTACCGGGACTGCGACATATTCGACTAGAATGACACTTTTTAGTTGTTTTTACGTTCACTGAATCCAAAAATGGGGGTCTCTTTTCACATAAATAAGGCACAAAAAATTCTGATCAACCTGTTGATATATAACGTCCTTATGGATTTTATCGACCTTTTTTTTTACAATTTCATATTTTTAACCTGTTTTATAGCGTACTCTGTAATGGATTAAATTTGGATTATTCTTTATTTTCTGGAATTTTTATGGCATTGGCTGTGCCGTAACTTTGCCGCTTACCGCTTACCGCTTACCGCTTACCGCTTACCGTTTACCGCTCGATATGAAGATGATATTATGCGGATTTTTATAATAATACTTAAGACCTCGGTCAACCAAATGTTTATAAGAGCGAATTTTCAAAATTGTTCATTGCCATGAAAAATGTCCTCATTTTCGGTTGTAACATCCTAAAGTACCTCTCAGAGCACATATTCAGCATCAAAAATTTTGTAATCCGGATACTATACTTCATAAAAAATATGGATAATTTACAATGGATAATTACATGGATGGATAAACATCTGCAGTTTAATTATTATTGTTTGTATAGTATAGTGACTATAAAAAATATTTGCACACTGTTGAATTTACTATATCATTTACATACTGATTAATAAGGTCCAAGTATATTAAATTATAATTGTCATATCATTTCATAATATGTACTTTCGTATAACTACAACAATTTGATACTAAAATGAATTGTTTAAAAAATGTTGGAAAATAAGAATATAAATATCTTTTCCAACCCTTGTATATTTAATTGTACTCCGTTGGAAGTCGGTAGTTCTAGTGATCAAAGAAAAAGATAAGGAATATGAATTTATTTGCATGTTCAAGACTGGTTTTTCCTATATCTGTTCACGTTATCATTTAAAAGAACGTCGTAAGTATGATGCGAATGTATTAATCATACCTATGTATGTTTTGCCTTATTGCAGAAGACCACGTGGTTTAATAATGTGCGAACAGTAATCAGTTGGAAATCAAAACCATCGGGACTCAACCAATCGAAAGGGAGGGAAGAAGGACAGAATCGTTGGTGCTGTGCTAGACATGCGATTACAGACGTGAATCGTGGTCAGAACGAACGCAGCGACACTCGTGGAAAGAAACCCCAAACGTAGTTTATCGAACGATGACCACTTCTGCCCATTGTTCTCCATCTCGATCGTCGTTAAGCTGCTGTCAGGTCGAACACAGCCGCGATGATGTACACGGAGTGACGGTTGCCGCGAAAGACAGTTATTTCGTAGAAGATAAATACTCTTTCCCCAGGAAGCCCGAGGTGGACCTCGCTTTTTACGACGTCCGATATAGAGTAAAAGAATGGACCATTCGACAGTTAAGACCCAGTAAGTTCACGTTATTTTTCTATTTTATTATGAAAAACTTAGTAGATTAGATAAAATGTCTAATACGAATAGACGTGTTTTGAACATTTTAAAATTGATGTGAATTCATACATATATAGAAAAATAAATTAGATTTTGAAAGTATGTATGAAGGTATCATTCAGTATTTTAGAGTTGTTTGACGCTATTTGTTTCGTTTTATTATAAGAAATCTAATGCATAAGTTATGTACAGCCATGTATTCCGAGAAGCGAAATACTATTATTATTAAATACAAAAAATCATAAGATAAAGAGATTAATTGCAATAGATAATTTGATAGATTCAATGAGTTAACGTAATTTTTTCTATTTTATTATGAACAATCTAATAGATTAGGTCAGTGGTTCTCAACCTGTACTCCTGAGGATACACTGAAACACTTTTGTGGATACGCTACAGTCGTTAATTATTTACTAAAATTATTATAATTTTACAAGATTTTCTAAATGTCTATGTTTTTTCTCGACATATGTAATTTATACAAAATTTAATGCGTCCACAAATATATATTTTATATATATATTTTATAATATATTTTATTTTATCCCGGTTGAAAATCGCTACTCTAAAGCATCATTTTTCCCGCTACAAATTCTCCCCGAAAGAATACAAACCCACGGACGAAAGTAGATTAGTTCAGGTACATCAAACGCGCATAGATCCCAGCATCATGATAATGCATACTGCATGACTACCGGAACTCCTTGACCAGATGTCGAGCACTTTGACGTCAACAAACCAAGTTTTGTTACATTTCATTAGAATTATATCATACAAAGAGCTTCGTAATTTGAATATCGAAAGGAAATAAAATTCAGAATACAAAATATCAAATATCAATCCTAATACAATGATTTGTGTTATCCTTCATATAAAGTGAGAATAACAAACTTCTATTTTCTTCTACTATGATGATAACTTTATTGCAACGATGTCTTAATGTTTACAATCATTCTTTATGAATATGGTAATATTAATAGATCTCTTTTTTCCCATTTATGCTTTTCTTTACTTCAGAGCGACAATAGCAACATTGATGAACATCATATTACAGTATAGTATTATATTTATAAGATGTTAAACATTAAGAAATGATGTACATAAGCTTCCTCCGTTGTTCTTATATCTAGATTCACATCTTTTGAATATCGCCCAACTTTTTTAATACCTTGTATGGTAATTATAATAACGATATTTTAATCTCTTCATGAATAAATCCGCTTTTCGATAGAATTATTATACATATATTAAAGGCGATCATATTTGTCTTTGAAAATGTAACGTACAAAAACTTTTATTTTACCGGTTATTTTTGGAATAGTTCACGTCATAAGTTAGTGCTCGATAATAGCTTACCCGATTGGATCGCGTTTCTCCGCTTTTTAGCGTAATAAATGTCGTCGTGACTCTGAGAGAAAGCGAAGTCGAAGTGGTCCTGAGAGTAGCAAAGAAAGTTTTGAGCGGAGAAAGTTAATGTTGGGCATTTTGGAAACATTTCGCCATTATTAGATGTTGGCAGAAAGCGTTATAATCGATTGAAAATGAAATTCAAGTATCAAGAGGCCGCCACCATAGACGTCAGCACATGTGTAGGGAATTATGATTGATTACAATAATTTTTAATTAATTACAATAAACGTGTAGTTGACGGTCTATGCTTATAAATAAACATTTTTTGTTGCGTAAGAATCTATGTCGAACGGGTCAAGAGTATGTATTTAGACAAGAATAGTAAATGTGAGAGTGAATATATGACATCACCTAATTATAATTTGTTTTATTAAAAGTCGACCCAGGTTTTTAACCGTAAACATTTATCTATGTTCCAAATTTTAACTAATTTGAATCTTAATCGATTTTGACTATTTTATTATTCTATTTGATTGTTCATCTTTAACATTATTCCAATCTTTTTTTTAACGTTATATTTATATTTTTGTATGTTATATTTTTCTAGTTTTATCATTTATTACGCGTGTTATACAAATCATTTACTAGAATTGTTATTCGTAAAAATTCAAAGAAATAAGGAAGACACGTAGCATGCATAGTTAAATATAACCATAAATTCGTTTTTATTGCACACTACTCGATGGCATGTAGGCATGTATATATGTACATACATAATATATATAGTTTGCGACGCTTGGGATGATTTCTTGGATCGTCCATTGCCTGACAAAGGAAAAGATGCGTCATCACTGCTAGAGCAGAACAATTGACGACTTGAAGTTGCAAATTTTTATCAAGTGATTTCTATGCGCGACTAATACTTGACCTTAACATTCAATCATTGAACCAGTTCTATATAGATTTGCGTATTGAATTATTCCTATGTTTTATTAAATATTATCTAAATGTCGAAGATCGTTATTGTAAAATTCGATATAATGGACCAACAAAAATAAAATAATAGTATTCTGCAAATTCGGCAAACTAAAGAGGGAAATGAAGCTAAAATATAATGAGAACGAATTAGAAGTGTTAAAATACTACATGCATCTAGATGTTACTTTCACGTCCTTAGGGACATTCAATAAGGCCAGTTCCTAGCAAAAGTTAAACTGCTCTGTGGGAGTACTTTGGAAACCACTCATGAAGATAAAAATTTACAACTGGTTAGCAAAAATGAAAATATTCAAACTAGACGACGCAGAGAAAAGTGAAAACGTAAGAAATTGGTATACACAAATGAAAAATATATTTAATAAAATGGGCTATAGTAAATTATACAACCCATCAGAAAAGGGAACTTACCAAACATCCTAAAGAAGATCAAGGAGAAGTATATCCTAGAGAACAAACATAGTATCTTAAATTTCAGTTATAATCCGAAGTACAAAAGTATCAAGGATTTGCAGGCATATAAATGTGAAGACTACATATATTCAATTTCAACTGCTACTAAACACGATAAGAAACATAGCGCAGCTCATATTAGCTGGAAATGAAGAAGCTAAGAAGCTCATTTAAATAACAAAAACGACATATTCCGTAAGATTAGGGACATGGTGCAATGTATCATATGCAGTAATTATGAACTTGAAACCAAAGAACATATACTGTACAAATGTCCAAGGAATCAGCGTGCAAATTGCATGTTACAACGGAATAATCTGAAACACTGTGAATAACAAAAAAAAAAAAGCGGAAACAGTATATTATTTTAAACAACGTTGAAAATAGAAGTCTTTTATTTAAACTATTAATTTTAAGAATGCTTAAAATATAAGAGTAACAAATAAGAAAAATCTCTGTATCTACCGAGATAGAATCGTAATAAACGACTATTATTATTAAATTCGAATGATAATAAATGTTTTAAATATTACAATTCTTTATTATACGCTTGCCCGTACTAAGAATAACGAATTCGACTTCCGTTTGAAAATTGATAAATGCGAAACGACATAATATAGATGACAACAGCGCATGCATTTTATATGACGATGTTCAATATGTTCCGAGAAAAACCTGTTCAATAGAGTATTGTTTTTTCTTTTTTTTTTTTGTCTTTGCATATCTCATCAATATGAATGCCTGCGATGAACACTGTGCATTTATACGTGTTTTTACTAATTTTATGATTTATGTGTGCATATAAATGACAAAATATATAATGAAAAATTATTATATTAAATAATATAATATGCAATATACATATATAATATGTAGTAAAAATATATTTAGTATAGTAAACTATATTAGTTATTAATTATATAGCAATAATTAGTAGTACATATAGCATAACTATATAGACTTTATATTAATGTGAACTTTTTATTTATAAACAATTTATAATCTAAATCTTCAAATATTCGTTCGTTTTAATCAATTAAAATTTCGTTAATAAATGAAACTGCAAGAACGTTTATTTTGAAATTAATGTAAGCCGTTTTCCTGTAATCTGTACTCTGACCAAACAGTCGAGGTACCTAATCAAAAGTAAATGATAGCGAATATAATTCTAATCTCTGTATCCAACATGATATTGCATGTACGAATGTGAACAACTTGTTTAAATACGATTAGGTATACTCGTAAATAATTATTATATTTATTAATTTATTATTAATTTTATTAAATTAAATTGTTATAATTAAATGTATGTATACGCTTTAAGCATTATTAAATTAATAATAGCTTTATATTTATATTGGTTCGTATCGAAGTGCAAATTTAAAATTCACGGAAGTATTAGATATTCTTGTTATCCTGCTTTCTTATCTCAATGGATAACTTCGCGTTAACGTTAGAATCTGATAGTGATACAGGTATATTTACTGCAGTTGTTTACTGCAGAGAAAATACGTTTATCTGTTGATTCCATCAAAAAATGATTGAAATAAGATTTATTGTATTCGAGATACCTGATCAGGTGAATATAGTTCTATTTTTTGTTATACTATATATATTTTGATATTTTAAGGTGGCTCTGAGATTTTTAAATGGCACCGTATATTTTTTCATAACATTGCATACACATTTATAATTTGTCAAATTTAACGCATGATAGATAAAAACAACATAAATGTAAGAATATCGCTTCGCGTCTTTTCGTGTTTTACTTTTTTGTCGAGAATATCTATTTAGATTGATTAATGTTATAAAAAATATATGGTGCCATTTAAAAAACTTAAGGTCAGCTTAATATCTCAAAAATATAAGGTATGTATTAAAAAGTCGAACTATATTCACCTGATCATCCCCCTTGAATGCAATAAATTTTATTTCAAATACCTTTTAATGTAGTTAATAAGTAATGAGTTATCTCAGGTGGTAATTCTTACTGTTTCATCCTGTATATACGACTATAATATACTATAATAATATATATCATAGAAATACATACTATGTACTAGATATATGCTAGATATATACTATATATACTAGAAATACACATATATATATAATACAATAATTTTATACTTATATTTTAATATCATGTCGTTATTACAGAAGCTTACAATTATTTATATTACTAAAGAAGCAAATATGTACATATTTGTCCTGGACAAAAATGCACTCTGTTATAGAAATGTACGACTTAGTGCAAAGTCATCGATTGTTTGTGTCGTTAATTCCATTTACATTATTATCTTCGTTTGTTGTTCGTTTTGACGTGACATTTACATTTGTTTATACGAATAAATATTCCACATAGATAAATACAAGAACAAAATTTTTCTCATCTATTAATGCAACGCAAATTAAATGACATAGAAAATTCAATCTTAAATGTTATGCATTAATAGAATTTACTATAAGATTATTTTATAGATTTAATAGATTAATACAATCCACAAAAGACAAATTAATATTGCATTTCAACCAATTTTGACAAAAAATTGGTACGATGAATCAAACAGGATTAAAATATGACAAATTTGAATATACTGATTAACGAAGAATCGTTTTCTGCATCACTGATCCATGTCGTTGACTACTATGGTTTTTCAGAATGTGCGAACCAATTTTTTTGTGAAATTGGAGTCTCTTAAAAGAGCAAATATTTTTCAAGGAGAAATTCTGTTAAAAATATTGGCACAAAAAGACCGTGTTAAATAATTTAAGTACAATTGCTTCTGTTAATTAGGGCGAGGATTAATGAAAGGAAGTGCTTCGAATAGATATTATAGATAAATAATCTGAAGATAAATCGTAATAACAATTCATCGGTGTTCCCGTGTTTCAGTTCGTTAATTTAACATTTGATGGAAGCCACTGCAGCTCATCCTATTTTGTCGTTCGTTGACTCTTCTTCAGTAAAAATTTAAGAAATTTCTTTAGTAGAGCTAATTTGAACCTTTCTAAAATAAAACAATTTAAGATTTATTATTTGTTACTAAGAATTGAAAATTTCACAATTGTTATAATACAACTATTTAAATTCAAGGATAGTCTAGAAATATCTGTTTTTCATGTATGTTTAAAAAATTAATCATATTTTAAGAAACAAAGATTAGGGAATATAAAGAATAGAAATAGTTTTTCCATTTTCTTATTGAAAAAATCCTATTAATCATCGTTATGATTATTAATTTGTGATCTATCTTTAAAGCAGAATGCAATAAAATTCTACTTTGAAAATAGAGATTATAGAATGTAGGCAATATAATGCAGAGAATAAAGAAAAATGTTCTTTTGCCTTAGTATAGAATGCGAAGAAATCCTACCTTACAAATAGAGATTAGGAAATATAGAAAACATAATTATAGGGAATAAAACTAGTTTTTCCTTTCTCTTATAGCAGGAAGCAAAGAAATTCTACTTTAACGAATACAGACTACATGTACAATGTATACAGTATAGAATAGAGAGTGAAAACAATTTTTCCTTTTCTAATTACAGAATCCAAAGAAATTCTTCATGGTATCAGTGGGGAATTCAAAGCTGGCGAACTAGTCGCCATAATGGGGCCTTCTGGGGCCGGGAAGTCGACTTTGTTGAACGTCTTAGCCGGTTATACGTGAGTATTTATTAGCCTAAGCCAAGGACACTAAGAACATGATTTAGCGGCTTCTAGTTATCGGTACACTTGAACGTGAACGTACTGCGTATATACTGTTCTTTACTACTTTAATATTCGTATCACGAGTTTCAATATTCATGCACACTGCTTTTTATGCTTTAATGATTATTGAATTTTTGCATGCAAAAAAGATTTTTAATGTTTTAAAGAGATATTTAATTTTATTATTATTATTATTTATTTATTTATCTAATTTAATTTCAGTTTCATCAGTCTAGAGATAAATTTCGCTTACAATTCTTTTCATACATTCTGTCCAAACTTGAAATATTTTTTGAAGTTAAAAAATTGCGTCGAAACTGACTGAAAGAACATAGCACGATCAAAAAGATCGTTATCTTTTATACTATAAGGAATCTATTAATGAAACATATTGTTTATTATATTATTATTTATCTATTGATAAAATATATTATATTAAATTATCATAATATGATAATGAAGTACAATTACAATTTAACTCACATATTGCATTCGCTTTTTAGATGATTCATTCATTCGAACACGAATCCACTATATATCATATCATAGAACACGTAGTTACTCATGGAGATATTTAAACATCTGTTATAGAAACTTATGTATTATGTGTTGCATTGAATTCTCTTTTTTCTAAGTTATGATTCAGATATTTAAACTAATGCATCTAAACGACATAAGTATATAAAAGAGGGTAAAGAAGGCACCTTTGTTTTCGCTGATTTTGAAATGTCTTGTAAAGCTCAATATTTTAAATAACTTTCCTATATATATTTAACCTATACATATAATCGGCGGTCGGCATTAGTTTTTCAGTTATACGCAAAAATATCCCTCTAGTAGATTTCAGTTTTCAAGCTGAATTGGGTTAGTATGGTTACTGGCTGCAACAGCAGCACTGTTTTGTTACGTCCACCCTCTCGTCTTGTAGGACAGACCATATTAACTTTAACCCGGTCTCCACGCCATGAGGTAACCGACCAGCATTGTTATATATTCATTGTATGTTATATATTCATATTATATATTTATGTTTATATAAACAAGTCTCGACACTAATATGTCGAAAGCATAGAAGAAATTGTTCGAAAATTAAGTCGTGAAAAATCAACATGGAAGAGTAGACAGGTCTCGTTACGCATGCGCAACATACTATAAATGCTTAAATAGAGAGACACTCTACTCATCTTTGTCTGTCTCACAGAGCGTGAACTTTGTTATCTTCCTTGTTGGTTTTTTCATGACCCAATTTTCAGATGATTTTCCATAGCGAGTATCGAGATCTGTTTATGTAATTAAGTGCTGCGAGATATTTTTGTGTGCAATTCAAAAATCAAGGTTGGCTGCTGGTTATATGTATAGAAAAAAGTTGTTCAAAATGTTGAACTTTACAATATATTTAAAAATCGAAATCGAAGATGACCTTTTTAGTGAATATTTACCCCCAAAAGTACAAAATATACATTAACTAATTGTAAGTAAACTATATGTTTTTAGAAATCCTTCTGTCAGCATATTTCTCTGTAGAAGTACTTACATATTTAAAGATGTCAATAATAATGGGTATTACATTATGATTTCCACGAGTAATTGCTAATACGTTTCTTTAGAATCTGATTCTACTAGAATGAATACTAAGAAGTTGCAATTATATGTTAAATTGTACTGTGTACAACGTCGTGAAATACACGTGACGATCATCAAAATCGACGATGACTATTTTAATTAATTTCTGGAACAGAAAGAAGTATCGTCTTGGAAATTTACTTTCCAGAATGCCGTTCGTATTAATGATTACTATATAATGCATTAAGGATAATTAATGAGTCATGAATAATTACAAATAGATCGAGCTAATATAGAATCAAATAGAAAAGGAAATTGGATAACTGATTTGGATAAGGAATTAGTTATGAAAGTAAAGTAATTAATAGATAAAAAATCAATGAATTAACTAACCATAAAATTAAGTAACATAATTTATGGACTAATCATTGTTTTTATTACTAATTAAGATTAATCTAAAGAGAATAATCTAAATTAAAATTAGTCTAAAACAAATCTTAAAATTAAAACTTATTAATTATTTATTAAGAAAATATTTATTTTAAGAATAATTAATAGTAATAGAAGTAGATTTGCGTTTTCTTTATTCAGTCTATCAATTACTATAAATGTGTAAATTTACCATTCCTTTTTCTTTAGATATTTTAAATAAACATTTATCCTGAGGAAAGTATCGATCGTTTATGCATCTCATAAACAAATGGAAAATTAAATAAAAGGTAGTTTTTAACAGGAGAATGGGATTTTCCAGTATATATTTTGAAATATTAACATTTTTTCATTTATAAAAAAGAAACATGGTCTAAAGAACAGTAAATATTATCTGAATGCAGTTAGATTGCGCAGCACGTGATCCGGAGTGAGATTAAACGTTGGTCGATTCAATAATTTATTATACGATGAAAATCCTGGCAGTGAGCTAAAAACGATCATTGAATATTTTACACATGAATGCAATATTATGAGCTTTTTTTATCAAAATTAATATTTGAATTTATAATTAAATGAATATCAATTTTATTCAGTTTATAAATTTTTATTTATTATATATTTCAAGAATATTGATCATATTAAAATATCCAATACTATTCTAGGATATTCTTTTAAAAATGAAATAATCATATTAAGTATCTAATTAAATAATTATATTATCATAAAAATTAAATAATATTAACAATACGATTGAATTAATTAGGAACAAAACGGTGTTTCAGAGTGAAAGGCGTTCGAGGAAAGATTCTAGTGAATGGAAAAGTTAGGGTACCGTACAGTGAGAGATGGAAGAGAACATCATGCTACATACAACAGGAATCCTTAATGAGAACAAGAATCACCGTAGGAGAAGCCATGACAGTAGCTGCACACTTAAAACTTGGCTACAGTATAAATTCAGCCTATAAACACACTCAAGTTTGTAACCTGCTATACAATTCTAAACTACATATTCAAAATCAATTTCAAATGTTCTCCATTATTTAACAACAAAATAATTTACTTGAAAATTGTGTAATAGAAAAATGTAAAAATCCTACAAAATTATGAACGATTAAAAACACATCATAAAGTCTTACAATTGCTACAAGTATTTCTAGAAATTTTTGAAATTACATTTTTGAATAAAAATTTCTAATTTAACAATGTTAAAGTCTACAAAATACTGATACTGTTTCATATTATTAAAGCTTTAAAAATCTCAAAAAATTTTCAAGTAGTTGAAAAAATTAATGATATAAAAATATCTTAATTTAATATTAAATTCAATTTACGCAATGTGGATTAATATGACAATAATACATGTAATAAAGGGTAATGTATTTTTTGTTATCAGGTTTTGGAACTCTTAGAAATGTTAGGATTGAGCCATTGCTATGACACCCTTTGTGGAAAGTTGTCCGGCGGACAGAAAAAGCGACTTGACGTCGCTCTGGAGCTTTTAAGTAATCCTTCAGTATTATTCCTCGACGAGCCAACAACCGGTAATTACGAAATACTCCTGCACGAACACTAAGCACTAGACGTTGCGTTTAAGATGTTTTTCGAATTTTGCCTTTTACGTAATGCTATCAAGATTATGGTTATAGACATCAAAGAAGGATGGTGCTATTGAGAAATAAATTAGAACTAGATACATATAAATTTATTTTACAATTTCTTAATTCTACATCATCGTGTATTACAAGAATTTTGAAAAACTTTTAATATTATTTGAATAAAAATTTCTAATTTAAAATTACAAAAGTTTACAAAATATGATATTAAGAACAATTGTTTAATCGAAGTTTCTTTATGGTACCAAACATCTTTGTCTATCAATAGCTTTTTAATGGATCTTAGCTATAGATTCGAATTTGTGTTGTTTTAATGGTTTTAATATCAGTCGCAAATAGCAAATTTACGATAGAAAAAAACCGGTAACGACGAATGTATTTGTTTGAGACAACACTGATAGTCAATTGCTACTAGTTGAATCCATTATAGGTCGTATCATAGAATGCTTGGAACGTTTCATCCTACAAGGTCTCTACTGGTGCAATACAGACGCTTTGCAATAACAAATACAATTTACTATACACGATTCTCATCCATCATTCTATTCTAATTCTACATAAATATTGATATATTAGTTGTTAATTTTAAGATAATTCTAATAAAGAAATATAGATTAAAAAGTTGAGTAACTTTAATTATAGAAAGTATAAGTAAACTAATAATTTGTATATGTATATTATGCAATAGTATGATAGATTCTTTATGTCGTGGATACAAAATATAAAAATCTCTTATCAGAGTAGGCGGTGAAGCATTTTGTAATGACTAATTTCAGTTTAGTTGCATCATTGCCGCTGATGCATGTTACAAAGCACAACAGCATTTCCGGGTATCACCAGTTCATGTATCTTAGAAACATGTAAAAATTATTTTTATAATTTAGCGATATATTGACAACATATTAGTGATATACTGACTTTTATTGAACATAATTATTTAGACGTTATGATAATAATCCATAATATACATAATTAGATTTCGGATTTATGCAACTATGCATATAAATATATAAAAATACACAGAATGTGTATACGAAAATATATAAAATATACAAAATAAAATATTCGTTATAGTTTATAATGGGTGAAACAAATCTCTATGTAAGTTCTATTTTTTTTTTTTAGTTATGACTATAAAAATATAAAGCTGCATAAATATCCGCAGTCTATACATAACGAAGCCTCAAATTATCTTCAAGTTCTAGAGTTTTAATACTAAATTATGAAAGAAGACAGATACCTAACATGTTTCAGGAATACTTATTCTCAATATTTATATCTTCAGCATTTCAATTAGTTTTACAATTTTTATTAGTAGACAATGCACATGTTTATGTTATATATAATATAAATGTTATATATTATTTATTAATTTATGGGTGTATCCAAAGTACTGTATCATCTAAGTTGTAGTCACAAAGATATAAAATTGCACAAACGTTTGCAGTCTACTTATAACATAAAAATTATTTAAAGATTTTATACAAATAATCCTTAAATTTTTAAAAATCTTGAAATTCTAAAAAAAATTCAAAAGTTTTTTTTGCAATTTTAGGTTTGGATTCATCTTCGTGCAGCCAGTGCGTCGCACTGCTGAAGCGTCTTGCTAAAATAGAAAGGCGTACGATAATATGCACGATACACCAACCAAGTGCGTTGCTCTTAGAGATGTTTGATGCCATTTACGCGGTTGCCGGTGGATATTGCATATATAGGGGGTCGGTTAAATCTTTGTTGCCTCATATGTCCTCGATTGGTATTGATTGCCCGCCTTACCACAACCCAGCTGACTTTCGTACGTACAGCGGCATTCCTTTCGGGTCATTTTCATGCTTACAGTCGAACTAGACTGTATAAAATGTGCACTCTGTTCAAGGTCATTAAAGAAAAGTCCATCACTACACTATGAAACTACATATTTCAAAAGATGACATTATGGATCTCTTTTTTTATTAATTATTGATGTTATTATCGTGTTTATTTCTCTTTTTACAATTTTGATATTTTATTATTTACTTTATTTTTCACCTTTTTAAATAAATATTTATCTGTTATTTCTGTAATATTTCTAACATTTTACATAATGAATTCTGATAATATATGTACTGACCTTGAATCCTCTTGACCTTGAATAGACGTTAGTCATTCACAATTTTACAATGATAATAAAATTATAATACAACTGTACACACGTTTATTGTTACAGTTTTAGAAGTAGCGATCGGAGATTACGGTGTTACTGTGGACAAATTAGCAGCTGCTGTGGAAACAATGTCTAAAGATGACAATAAGGCCGTTACTTACGCGATGAAATCACAGTTAGAAGGTAGTTGTATAAGGAGATTCCATACTCACCTATATCTTTTTATATTCTCATATTTTCCACTTATTATAACTGTACATATCTATGAAGTTTATTATGCTATAACTGTACATATGTATGAAAGTTAACTCACTCAGAGCAAACACATTGGGTTAATACAATATTTTGTTTAAGTACTTTTCAGTCAATTTACATTACATATCTAATTCTTTTTCTCTTACATTGTGGCTATGAAAGGGAATTCTAAAAATTTGTGTAGTAGTTTTTCGTCGATATATATTTCTTCCAAGAAACCTAGATTCTATAATAGTATGAAATTATTTAAATATTTATAACATTGGAATCACAAGAAATTGAATTATAATATTTATAATATTACGATAAACTACGTATTGCTTGGTCTTTAATTAATGTCCATTCGTGACCCCATAATTCGTTCAATTTTACAGCCCCTCCGATTTATTACGTTATTACGTCGTTTTGTTAACATAGAAAGCGAAACTGAACCACCAACACCTGCAGGATTCATCGCACAATGTTACCTACTTTATAAGAGACAATTACTTTGCCTCAAAAGAGACTACACATTATTGGTAGTACGATTGTTGTGTCACCTGTTAATTGGGGTAATCTTTGGCTATCTGTACATGGGAAGCGGTTACAGAGCGAACGGTGTCCTTGCTAATTACGTTTACCTGTACGGATCGTTGCTACTACTCGTTTACACGGGTAAAATGGCCGTCACACTTGCCTGTAAGTATTCACTGCATTGAATTACTATTTTCAACTTTTATTACTATTAAAATCTTAAATTTGACAGAGAATCTTCAAGTGTTTCATTCTTTTTACTGAAATAAAGCCTAGGTTTCAGGTCCTAAAATCAAATTTCTTCAGTTGTGCTCATAAACATATGAATTTGCATATGAACATTTTACTTATAAAATTTATATTAAGTAAGTATATGATACACTAAGATCTCTACATACATATGCATAATACAATAGTGGGATTAAGAACTAGGAAACTTTCTCCCCTAAACTACCTACCAATCTCTTTCTCAAGAGCCGTTTCTCTATGTTTTTTTTTTTTTTAAATCAATGATCAATAGCTATACTAATTTGTATATATTAAATACTTTATTTCTTTCCTTTTTCTCAAAATACCTGTTATTTCATTTCCATATATATAATAGGTTTTTTTAAAATTTGCCCGTTGCATATTTAACGATTAGGTGATATATTTTATGAACGCTGACATCGTGAAAAATTTAACACTAATGTTTTTTCTCTTGGAAGATTAGTATAATATGTATAACCAAACTTTATAATATTGTAACTTCACCTTTCTCATTAACTGAAATATTTAGAGGAACCAAATTCTGAAGTTACTTAATTTTTTCCTAATATTAACTATGATTTTTTGGAGAATTTAAAAATTATATTTAACTTGGCTATTTATTAAGAATTATCTGTTAACATTTCAGTTATGAAGGAGAGGGTATAATTTAATTATTATTAAATATATTATTAGATTACTAGATACTATAATAATGTTAACTCTTTGCACTGGTATGTCGAATGTGACTCGACATCAGTTTTTATCTCAGAAACTCCTTTGTCGAGTCCCACTCGACATTCTTTCAGTCCCACCTTTTTTTTTGAAAGAAAAGTAGGATTGCATCCTGGAAATTGTTTCAAGATATATCATACACTTAAAAATTACAAAATACAACAATAGTGTAAATAATACTGCTATTTAAGTGAATTTGTTTCTTCCTTTATTTATTTAAATTGTCTTATTTTTTAGTTAAAGTAAATTTCAAATAAAACACTTAAAAGCGTTGGGAGCTGCTGGTAACAAAATTAAAATAAAATTCGGAGCGCAAAGAGTTAAATAATTATTAAAAGGAAGTTACATAGTAACGAAGAAGAAGGATAGCGCAGTCTAGTTTTCATGGTTTGATCCTTTCTTTACATTGCTATAATTTCGCGCCTCAATGGTGGGAAATGTAGGTCAAGGAAGCATGGTGTACGATCATATCTTAGACTAAGTCGCAAGTCGTAATGCACAGAAGAGTTAACAGTATCTCTAGTGGCCATTCACTCCCATCGGCTATATGTATCTTTTTTGCTTGTTGAAGTTACCGGTCATGTCGACATTCCTGTTTTACCAACATATACTTTATCTTCTTACTTATTTGAATTGTAGCCATAAATGGTTACCATTGTCCTAGCCTAATCAATTTATATGCTTCCTTCTTCTTCGTTTATTTTTCCTTTGTCCTTTTTTTTTAGAAAGCGTTTCAAGATAGATTCGATCTAAACTACAATATCTGGAAGTGAAAATAATCTCTATAACGATAAAAAAATATCCAAAAACGATGCAATAAAAGCATCAAAATAAATTGCCCTCTGATTTGAATTTTGAAGTTCAAAGACTATTTTGTTTCAATCTTGATTAGAGACTAATTCAATTTAGAATAATTATAACAAGTATCATACATAAAATATAACATCATAACATATACATAATGTACAAAATTACTCAAACTAGAATACTCGTTATAATATCTAGGATGTGAAACAAATTTCTGCATAGATCCAATCTTTTTAGTTGCGTTTGTAAAAAATATAATCAAAGTAATTATAATTTCAATTTGTATTTAAGACTTGTATATATGTACTTAAAATATGATATGAATTTATAGTGTTTGAATTACTTTTAGTTCCACAAGAAATGCGGATACTCAGCAGGGAACACTTTAATCGGTGGTATGGGCTAGCACCGTACTATATCAGTCTACTGCTCGTCGAAATACCGTTCCAAGCAGCTTGTGCAGCGACCTATTTAACTGTGAGTTACTGGTTAACAGGACAACCCGTAGAAACTCCTCGCATAATTTCTTTCATGGTTGTCAGCATAGCCGCTAGTTTAACAGCTCAAGCATGGGGTTTTTTTATTGGCGCGACCACGCCAGTGAAGGTGTGTATTATTATAATGGTAATATGAAATATTTTATTAATATGACAATAGCCATATAAGATGTTCTAAAATATTTAATTGATTTTGCTAATGCTTTTGCCTTTTGTTTGGAACTACATTACACATAAATAATTCATGAGGAATAAAAGGGCTCTCTTTTTCTTATGCAGTATATGGACGTTATGCGAACATAGATGCGCAGGAATCAAAAACAATCGATTTTTCAAAGCTTGTTAAAATATAGTTCCTAAAATGTACGATGTATTGAATTTAATTAATTCGTTACGCAATATTAATCTTTACAATAATATCCTGAAATATTGAAGAGTGCTATTATTGGATAAATATTATGAGAAAAGGAAATCTTTATTGATAGCTTATACATCGTTTTATTATGTAAATTTCTCAATATTTCTGAAAACCAAAATAAAAGATATAAGAGGCATTCTTTTTAAAAAGGGAATTTTAATATTCAATCTTTTTCTGTTCCCAGATCGCGGTATTCGCAGGACCCATAATTGCAGTGTTATTTTCCGTATTCGGGTTCTGTATTCGTTACATGGATACGCCACAGATGTTCCGATGGATGTTTCATATATCATACTTTCGCGCTAGTTTCCACAGCCTGTTACACACTGTCTACGGTTTCGATCGGATGGACTTGAAATGTGACGACTTCTATTGTCATTATAAAAAACCAACACAATTCCTTAAAGAAATGGAGATAGTCGACATAAGCGTCGCGAACAATCTCATTTTAATCATTGGTATCGGCGTCTTAATGCATTTATTAACTGCCAGTGCTCTCTGGTGCAAGCTTAACAGAAGATAAAAACTACTTATTTTCTATTTTTGGTAATTCAATATCGTTATCAGCCGATTATATGCGATCTTCTTTACCATAAAAGATAACGCTGAAAGAGTTCCTTCAGGACCTTGTAGGAACGGATCGAAAAACGTTGAATTTTTTGTATCAAGAACAAGGCTTTTTTTCATAGAGAAATTTTATGAAAGACATCTGTTGAATGAACGAAAGTTCCGAAATTTATTTCTACAAAGAACTAAGGAAATTATCCATTAAATGTTTATAAAGTAAATCTTTTTGCACTGTACTTATGAACTGTAGAAAAATTGTATTGAAATCTTAACATTTGAAAACTTGTAAAAATTATGAATTAGTTGTCGATGGCAATGTATGAATTTAATCGTACTATTAGCAAGTAGAGTTTCTGGATATAGGTGTATCGCTACACGTTATTCAATAATTATTACGTTACTACATGATTGCCGGGATTATTACCTTATTGTACGTCTTTTTTATCGGATCTCTTATATCAGAGACTTTCGTAAGAGATGAGTCACGAAAGCTTTAAAATGTACTGTAGTCTCGAATATCTTTAAGAGTTACATAAATGTAATGTAGGATGCACATAATAGTTAAGAAAAAATTCTATTTTTTTATCACGTTTTCATATACTACAATGTCATTAATAGTCTAATAGTATTGATAATTAGATTGCAGATTTTTATGCGTTCATACAGAACTTAAAGATGCGAAATATATACATAATATACAAAAATACATAAATATTTAAAATAAAGTACTCACCGTAATCTTCAGTAGATGAAATAAATTATATAGATTCTATTTCTTGTATTTATAAAAATATAAATTTGCATAAAAACTTGAGATCTATTTATGATAGTATATTAAATCATTCAATATACCACTTATATGCTACGATTAAAAATAAAATTGACGGTCTATGTTAGGTGTAATTACTGCACTGTTTACGATACGATTAATTTGAAAAATTAATCGAGAATCAATCAAGTTATCAATTTGAAAAATTGAAAGTGATATTGGAATAAATTAAGCACTTGGTTATACTAAAAGTATATGACATAATAGAAATTATAATATTAAGATTAGGGCATTGTTTATATCATTTTCCAATCAGTAGGCGATGGTTTCAAAAAGTTATCGTATGCTTATTTTGCTTATAGCGGACTAGAAAAATTGTTGGATTAATTCCTCAGAAAACCACGTTTTTTTTCTATTTTTATTATAACAGATCTAATTATTCTCTGTGATATATTTGTTAGACATTTCCATAATTTTACATAAATAGCAGTGTGTAAATGTAATTTTATGTAAATTAAAAATCTAGAATTAATTCGTAAGAATAAACCGTGACAATTTTAGATGTTTATTGAAAAATATACTCCTATTACAAAATATTTGATGTATATCAATATTGAAATCGGAAGTTTCAATTATATTTTTCAACACTATTTCACTATATCAACACTCCTATACTGTATTTATTATTTGTATAAATATCTTTACTTGCGGAAGGATAAGTTATTAATTTATATATAATATTATACAATAAGAAATAAAACTGTTTATGAATATATTCTGTATATTATTCATTAACTTCTACAATAATACTTATCTTACTTATTTACAATCACATTACAACAAAAGAATGTCTGAACTTTTCCTGATAGCAAGTGGAGATAAACAGAATTAAATAAAATGTTACAATTGAAATCTGCATTTTTTTTTTATATTAAAAAGAAAAACTAATAGTGATGTAGAAAGGAAAAGGACTATTTTATATATTTAGTTTTTATTTTACGTTGTGTATCCAATCTGTTTCTATACTCGGATACATTATTAATTTTTTTTCTTTCATTAATATCATATACAGATAAAATACTAATACATTTCCCCTAATCTATCTTAATTGATATTACAAAGTGATCAGGGGAAAAGTGATGATTTTCTTTCGCATAAATTACGTAAGTTTAAGATAAAATTATAGCTCGTCTCATGCGCGCGCATATCTTTGTTTTCGGAGTTAAATGAAATCTCTACAGGAAACGAATTTCAAGAGATCATATGGATACCAACAACTCCATAACAAATTTCTTCTACAAATATACATACAGATATATATTATGATTACTATTGTGTGTAGTGTTCACTATATTAAGAACATGATACAATCAAATAAAACATACAAGAAAAATATGAAAAAAACATACCGTCATAAGAAACCATACTAAAACGATGCAAGAATATTGATACCATGCTTTTAACGTGAATAAAAAATAAGAATAGATTTTCATGGTGATAATACACTCTTCCGTGTCATAAATATTTATTGAACAATCTTATAATGAACACACACAATCAAGTACTGTGATTTATTAATGATACTTTTTTAAAACAAAAAAGATAATTAACATGATTTGCCACGTTAAAGGGATCAATAGTTGTCACAGAACAATTAAAAAAATTTTTAGTTATATTTTTAATTCGCTAAAAATTTCTGCAATCAACAGAAATACATTATTAATTTCTATAATGTGAATGAATCAAGGATTATGTATTCGTAAACATCTCATGTAAAAATTGTACTTTAAGGAAAAATTGTACATCGCACACTGAATTTTTAGGGGTAATTTGTTATATTTTCCCGTATGATAATTCATATCATATCATATCATACACATTTATTATTTATAAAAATTTTACAAAATAAATATGACATAAAAAAATACAAAAGAAACTATATGTCAAACATGTATTCACAAATAACTACTGAACCCTTGTAACAGTGGTTTATTATAATGAACAGCTTTAAATACAGTTCTACATATGCATTTAGTGACGCATTACAATTTAACATGATCTTTACCAAGATATATGCAATGCAAATCTCTGAAATATTCAATTTTCGATTACTTCTATCCATAAAACAAAGTAAAAAATTCTTTTTCAATTACGAGGTTTTATACGAGACTCGTCGCTTAAAAACTTTTCATTTCTATTCATATTCTGCAAATATATACAGAAGTACATAGCATAAAATTTATTATTTCTTCTTTGATCCTTAAGAATTCGCTGAATGACATCATCCTGTCTTTAATAATCTGTCGAATACAATAAATCATTCTAACTGCATATAAATACAAGAGAACAAGAAAAACGCTACACTTTCTTTTCATTTTGCGTGACAAATTCTGAATTTGTATTAGTTCGTTACTAGTTAGTTATACTAGTTACGTGATAAATAGTTAAAAACGAAGCTGCTTTAATTATAGCCATGAATGAATGAAGCGCGTCAGAGGGATGCGTAATTTGTAACACTGCGGTTTCCTTAATACCCTTCTTTTCTCGAAGAGATATTGTAACATCAATATTGAACTTCTTTTTCATTCGACAATATTGGAGCATAATTTATTAATCTTCATTACAACGAATCCAATCAATAAACGATGACATACTTAAAAATAAGGGAGTGTGATAGTACTGACAAAAAGATTTAGTGAATTAAGACATTAAAAAAAAAAACAACGAAACGAAACAGAAAGAAAGAATAAAACGCATAGAAATGATATAACGAGACGAAAATGGAAAAAAAGTGAAAATTTATCAAATTTGGTCTGTTCTTAATAACGTATACGTTTAGAAAAGACCAAATGATTAGGTACAATTGTTTTATATATGGTATGTACAATAAATTGATAATTTGTCTCTATCGATTATTTACAACGAATCGTATATAATTTTCCGTTTTAATCACAATGTTTCGACTGTTTCACCTTTCTTTGCGCCTCCGATTCATCCTCCGTGCCATACAGATGATACCGGTGCTTCATTTCGGTCGCAACAGACTTTAATAAAAATCAATCGAAACAATAAAAAGTCAACATAAGTTCGTGATAAAGGAATAAAATTATAGATAAAACATAACACGACAGAAATAAAAAAAAATAGGCAGGTGAATCGTATAAAAAAAGAATCCTATTTCTAAAGATCCTACCAAAGTATTCACGGCGGAATAAATTAGTTTGTCACTAAACTCACCAAACGTGACCGAACTCTTTTTGGCATATCTTCCTGTAAGCTGTATATGTCGTTTCGCTTCAATGGAAGTTGGGAACCATCCTCAAAAATTACCTAAAATTTCAATGAAAAACGTTAATAATATCATACAATAACAAGAATGAAAAATGCTACTAATAAAAATTAATATTAGAATACTTTTTTTTAGAATTATGAATTACTTACAGTATACATGATCCGGTGATTTGTACCTTCGAAAATACCATTGTATAAGTTACCATCTGTCCACTTCACAACAACTGCAGCTCCTTGTTGCGGTGGATTTCCAGGATCGTAATTCTGTAAAGAAGAACAAAAATGCACTTTAAGATAAAATTCATATAGAAAGTGAAATTAGAATGTACAATAAGAACTTACCATAATATCCGATGGATATAAATCATCGCTGAAACTGTCATCATTGAACGTCACCATGTAAAATAAAGTATCATGTATGGAATCTACTTTGGCCTTATAATATCGCGTATTTCGATGCTTTGCCCAGACAGTTTCTCCCTGTCGAAGCGGTGGTATTTTTTCTTTTCCATCGTCATGTCCATCACACGTTACCTATACATAACACCCATTATAATTTCAACACAGTTTAACATATATTTGATTTTTACACATATATACTAGTAAAACTCTATTTATTGGAACGAAATTTTATGTAATGACCGATTAACTGAACTTTTGGTAGTTGAATTTGCTTATGTGAACATGAGCTCCTATTATGTAAACGAAAAATTATAGATCGTGAGGAAAATTGATGAGCTCGTATTATATGAACTATAATTATATAAATTGTTTGTCCTCTAACAAATTCAAATACATATAGTTCTACTGTATATTGTTTATATATTATATGTATTACACCCTTATCCTCTATGATGTATATACCTGAAGTTCAGGTGAATTGTATACGGGAATCGTAAACGTAGCGCCAGAGACGAGACCACAAGACGGATGAAACAGATTGCTACAGTGACTACATTTAAGACATGCGCCATCCTTTTGTCCACAATAACAACATTGTTGTTTAACATTATCTGGTTTGATGGCCAATACATTAATGGGATCCTTATTTATAGCATCCTTAAAAGTGACTCCAGGTAATAAAAGAGCGCATAGTATATGTACCCAATTACCATCACTGGTTCGCTTAAGAGCTCCTCCCCGCATAGGACACAAACAACACATCTACGTAATGGTAAAAAGTAATTAGAAAGTTTGTTCAGAATAGAAACAAGACTATGGTTATTCCCAGCGATTTTCAGCATTTTTTATCATACATAAATTAATTACAAAAATTTTGCGATATATCAAAAAATATATTATACTTGATTGATTGTTTTAGTCAGATTTTTATTTGACAATCTAAGGGAAATGAGGCCAGTGATTCTAGCTAAATAGTTAGGTATTGTATGTTTTAAAAATTTGTGGCATAACTATGGACACCGCATGGAACACTAATTAAAAATCGTTGGCTGCAACCATAGTCTATCTATACAGAATAGAAATTTACGCACCACTTGTGTTTTACCAGCCTTGCACTTATCGCAAGCCCAATTTCGTAGATCTGTAGGTAACACAGTGATTCCATAACAGGAGGCATGAACCGTGACATGACACTCTCTACAACGTAAAATCTTATCATTTTCTGGTTCAACGATTTGTTCTTTTGAGTTGGCAACGAATATATTCGCAGATACCTAAAAAAAAACGTTTCAATAATATTTCTTCTGGGTATTTGTATCGTCAAATGAAGAGAAACTCTACTACTTACCCATATCGGTGAACTCTCTGGTAAAACGGTGGGCTTACAATATTTCCAGTCTGGTGGCATTAACCTGCCATGTCCATTACAACTTGAGGTAAACGGTGCGCAAATGGCACAGTGAGATATTTGAGCACTCCAATAATCATTGAATGCTTTTAGTAAATCATTATTTGGAACTGTAGGATACAGCATGTCTGATATATGTCCTGGTACCATTGATACACGATGAGACACCAAAGGTGATTGATCCACAGAGCACGTGACTATATTTGACTCCTCCAAATTCGACGTTGCTGCAACCATTTTCATCTCTGTGGATTCTTTTTTCCTAGTGGTTGCTTTCTTTAATTTTTCTTTTAATTTCCGTCTCGAACTCGTTAACTGTTTCAACGGTAGTACATTGGTACTCTCCAAACTCTTTTCTATATTCTGAGGTTGCAGTTGATCATCGGCTACCTTTACATTTGAAAATTGTTCCTGTTGCGAGAGTGAAACAGTAATCGATTTTTGAGAATCTTGTAAGTCCGTGCTGGAATGATTCGTAGTGTACTGTGTACCAGTATCTAATGTCGTGATATTTATATTTTTGCTAATAACTTCCAATGAACTGTCCACCTGCGTCGATACAGTCTTTACATTACTAGCGACCGTACCTGCGCTCTTGAATATCTTGTTACAGATTTCTTCCTTTTGATTAATTGGCTTTTTTATAAATAACTGATCTTGCGATTTTGGTATAATCTTCACGAAGGAACTAGCCGTACTTGGAACGGAAGTAGAGGTCTGTAAATATTTTTTGTTAAAATCTATCATCATCGAAGGCTGAGAATTTAATGCAATGTTTGTGCATTTTGAAGTTGTGGTTAAAAAGAATGTATTGTTGCCCGATAAATTTAACGGGGAAGACGAAACAGAGACTTCAGGTATTTCTGCGTTTGTAACTGTTGAATGAACTTGCTTGTCGTCTCTTATATCCTTCAAGAAGAACACGCTGTTATTACTAGTCGATGGTTGCCAGAATTTTGTTGCTATCATCTTTGATGTATCCGTAGAAGATCTTTTTCCTAATGGCTGTGCCAAAATTGTATTTTTAGTAAAAATACCTTCCAATCGTGGTATCTGAATGGCGCATGGGGTTACAGATTTTGAAACTTTCACGCATTTCGTTCCGTTCCCTACCTCTTGAGATATTTCCTTCTTTAGAATCGGTGGCTTGGAGAAATTAGTGTTTAAAAACATTATGCTTGGTCCCGAGAGTTTAGGTTCTTGTGATTTGGAAATAGGCCAACTCTTTGGTGAAATTACTATGCTTTTGGGTGGTATATGAGTGTCGCTCTCTGCTCCAGTAAATTTCTCAGAGCTAACCTTTGGAGATACTTCGGTAGCTGGTATATTATATGCTGATTTCAGCACACTCAACCTAGGAGCTTTTATGATGTCTTTTTTCGGGTAATTAAGTATCGACCTTTCACTTATAATCGTTCCTACACTTTTGCAGCTGGTGTAAATGCCAGGTTTCGTTTCTTGTAGAGTGATCTGAGTATCCCCACTGATGAATTCAGATTCCACAGCTTTGTCAATTTTGTTAGCAGTTTTCACTTGATCCAAAGAAATATTCTTCAATGGAATTTGCTTAGAAAATGATGGTTTTATTGTAACTATACTATCTTTCTTTGTACTCTTCGGATATAGATTTACTTGCTGTTCCATATTATTTTCCAAAATCTCTGTTTCTTTTGTATCTCTATATGTAGGAATTGCAACCTGACTGCTATTTGTAATATTTGTAACATTCTTCTCTTTGATGGGACTCATGTTAGTATCGTTATCAGCAAAAGTCATCGTTTCTGATATATGATTACCGGTTTCATTATTAACTGTTGGGGATTTGTGTAAATTAAGACTTGGCATAGCCATAAGTTTCCGTTGTACGTCGGCATCAGACACATCCAAAGGCTCGTTGGTATCGAAAATAGACACATTCAAACTTTTACGTTTAGTTTTATTTATGTTCTTCGATTTAATCTTCTTTGGCTCTCCATACTTCGAATGTTTTTTCTTCTTCCTCACTGGTTTATCAGTTTCCGAAAAGTCAGATCCTTCTTCTATTTTTATGTTTCCAACGATATCGTCACTTGTTATAATGACGTTGGAACTACCTGGAACTACGTCGCTTTCTAATTGAGCACTTTGCTCCGCAGAAGGCAAGAAGTTATAGCTTACATCTACTTCCTGTTTTATTTCAGTCTTTACTGTAACTTCGTCAGTAATACTTTTGTTATAATCTTTCTTGGACTTCGATTTATTTTTATCCGCGTTCTTTTTTTTCCTTTTTCGACTCTTTTTGCGATTGTAACCGTCATCGTATACAGAAGCCTCATTTACATCTATCAAAAAAGTTATTTATTAAATTAAGTAAAAGGATGAGATCAGAAGAAAATTAAAATAGATTAAAAGAAAATAATCAATATTTTCTATATATACATAAGAATTTACTAGACAAATATGAACATATATTGAGACCAAAAGACGCCATCATAATAAGTAAGATAGATCTTTTACCCATTTCTCCTGCTTTCAGCCATATATCTTCTAAAACCTCCAACTGTTGTTCATCTGGTTGATCATATGCTTCTTCCAACTCTAAATCTTGTAACACTTTCTTAACATCTGGTGGAATATCAGAACGGTTTACTAATTCTTCCATGTCAACATCCGGATTTGTTGCCATTATATTCTTCTTTTTATGTATAGTGTGCCGTTTATTTTTTGGAGCAGCGTTCAAGTAACTTTGTGGTAATTGTCCATTGCTACTATTACTACATAGAAGATCCATTTGAGAAGGCATAGGTGCGGCTGTTTGTTTAGGATCTTCAGGATGAGGACCTATATCTTCTCCGCGTAACCATAATTCATACCTATCATACGAAATTAATTTTCTTAATTTCTCTTAACGATGGCAAAATCTATAGATTTTAATTGATATACTTTTTTTGTAAAAACTTCTTCCTACCTTTCTGGTTGAAAACGTTTTACGAATGTGTCCATAGATATCTTAACCATATCTTTACTACAGGTACATTGTATAGCCCTTTTACCATATTCTACCCATCGTGGTGCAGCGAAATTCGTGGATTCAGCGCAGTTGAATCCATGATTGAAACCCGCATGGTATCCATAAGGGAAAGTGATCATAATTTCCCCAGCTTCTTGCGTTATCTAAAAGATAAAAAGAAAGATGTTGAGTCTAATTTTTATTTCTATACTAACTATTCTAAATAATTTTTAGGGTACATAAATAATTAAAACTTACTTTATTATATGGAATAGAATGTTGCTTCAATATTTGAGGAGAAATAAGAGACATTTTATGACGCAGAAAAGCCCGACAACTTTGATAACTTGATGGGAAGTAAAAACTAGCTAGCCTCTCTAATCGTCTGCCATGTTCTGGTGGTATAGCATACCACGTTTTTGGAGCTCCAAAATGTAAATAATTTATTGAATACAAATCCATATCCTCTGTATGCCAGGCAAACGTAGTTTTCCACATCCCAAAATACAAGTATGCCGTATTAACACCATCGATAGATATACCATAATCTTTATTCACATAATCAAGTATTGTTCCCAAGTGATTAATATTCCACTCTTTTACATCTGGATCGGTTAATGAGCCAGATACATCTGCCCCATATATAGGTGCAACATATGTTATATTCTTCCAGTACTTTCTTTCTAAGTCTTCGTAATCAAAGTGACGAGGAGTATTGTACCGTTCAGAGTTAGCCAATTTCCTATATTCTTTAACAGTCATTGATTTCTTCTGTATGTTAATTTGTTGATAAAGACCTTGTTTGCCAGTTACCACCTGGCAAATTGGTGCAGGAATTGTGAGATCCATATCATCTAAGTTATAGCCTCTTTTTCTTGGGATCCACTCAACTGGAGGAATTACTTTTGCCAAACCAGCCTTATGAGCTCCTTTGCTTTCCATGTATTCCACATACTTGGTAAAATCTTTGAATTCTTCGTACGTGGGTCTAAAGACCTGGATACGGGGAGTTCCCCGTGAGATATTGCTAACCATTTTTTCCTTAATTTATCCTCCTGAAAAGGAAAAAAATGCGAATCTTTTATATTTTATGACATTTTCCGAATTAGTTGATTCAATTAAAGCTTTTATATTAGTATTAAATATTAAACATACAAATGTATTACGATCATTCATAAATATATATTACTATAGACAAAATATATGATGTAATCTTCCAAATAATTCATTCAGAAATTTGCAAAAGCCTGAATCATAAATGTATTGTATAAATAAAACTGTAAGAATCATGACATATAAACATAAAACCAAAACACAGTTTCGGAACGTACGCTCCGGTTATTTAACAATAAACAAACATTTACGAAACAAACTAACATAGTACTACAAGTACGAAAAAGATATTATGAATCTTTTCTGTTCATTGATGTTTTTGCAAACAACAACATTCAAAAACGGGAAGTAAAAAACGAAGTACTATATTTTTGAGACGATACGTGCCGGAGATGCATAAACAAAATGGATGGTATCTATTGTCAAGAAATTCTTCTTAAAATAACTTCTTTACGACTTTCTGTTAGTTTTCAGGAAATGGATTAATACATTACTAAGCACCAAAAAGTAATTTATGTTAATGATTTGTATCATATGTTTAATTTTTAAAAAGGGATTTTCACCTAAGGATAGCTGTGTTCACGAAATCTCGTGTTGGCAGATATGTATATTGACCGACACAAATCAACGTGTTTCTAGGTTGTACGATCTCTTCACAGCGTCGTTAAACACGATGCACTACTTACATCAAAATAGCACGTTAAAAATCATCTTTTCTGTATAAACACCATGTTCATCCAAATATTGTGGTGGATTTCACTATTTGACACATCAACCGCTCTGCCCCGCGCGTCACAGGCAACTAATAAAGATGGCATTCACTGTCCTATGAGTTTGGGACGCTAGAACAACAGCGCATGCGTACCAAGCGGGAAATTTAAATTTTTGCATTTTGTCACGTACGTAAAACTTTATCGAAATTTTCACACAAATTTTGTATTAAATACATTCAAAACGATATATTTATTCTTTTTGTGGATATTTTTAAATTATAGATATAAATGACAGAATTAGAAATGTTGGAAATTAATAAATGTATTATACTTTGTGATAATGGAAACGAAATATTTCATTAAAACATATTGATTTATTAATGTTTATACTTGTGGAAATGGAAAAAAGGTAATTTTCAACGTGTATGACAATTTATTGAATATGTACAGTTACAAATTTTATATACATTTACAATAAAGTTATAGTTCTGTTTCATACCTTTGACATGTGTACATAGTGCTTAGATGTTTAGATACGTTCATATGTGTTATATTCTATGTAATTTATTTCTGCATAGTTAATTAAGGCTTCTTCTTTTTCTCTGAATTAAGTGTTAACAAAAAAGAGATACGGTTTATTTATAGTTCAAGCAATTATTTAACTCGTTGAGTATGGAATACCATTTTGATTGATTTACACGCAACTAATTGCTCAAGTGATAAAACAAATAACTATATAGATGGAGCAAATCTAATGAAAAATTAGTGACTGAACATTTAATGTAACTTAAAAAGAATATTAATTAAAAGAAAAATTGAATTATTAGAAAAGAAAATATATTAACGATAGAATAATTTATCAACTGGAAATTTTCAATTTTATTTATATCATCTTTATGGAATTTCTATTATCATGAGAGTATATTTTGTTTACAAGAAAACGGAGGACATATCGAATATATATTGTAATTTGTTGTATTTTTTGTGATCACTCACGGCTTTATTTCATATATTTAGCAATAAGACAAATGTATTTTACGACCGTAATTTAACAATATTATACTTTAGATAGAATATCGTCTCCGCGATTACTATCCGAAATTTTTCACAAATCATTTGAAAATTTCTTAGATAAGTCATAATGATGTAACATTAATCGATACACAAAATATACGTTCTGAATAAATTTAAATACGTTCATCTAAATAAATGTTTTGATGTTAGTAAATCGCATTTCTATTAAGAAACTAAAAATTAAAAAAAAGAGGAATAGATAACTATCGAAATTTCAAGCGTTGACCAATTTCGGATCAAGATAAGACATATATATATTAGGTTGTCCTAAAAGATTCTTTCGTTTTATAAGAAAATAATAGACGCATAACATGTTTTGTTTTATATTCTTTTATTGAATTATTTATGATCCATTTTGTTCTATCATTACTAAATTACTTATAATTAAAATTATTGCTTTGTTAAAATAATATAAAACGAAGAATGTTTTTACTCTCTCTAATAATAATATCTCTTTTCCTTTACTGTCGAGGTCCTTAATCTATACAATATATTCTTCAAGTTAAGACGTTCCTTATGGTTATTACTCATCACTGTAAACACGGGAAAAGCAGGTTTTCCGATGCTCAAAGGGTCACTTCCACCTGCGAGCGACCGTTAGTAAGGGATGACTAATATCCCTCATCACTTTCCCTTCTCGACATTATCGTCACCGATCGTCACTTGTTGATGACTCTTCTGTCATAACACACCAACTTATTATTTACTCATCGGTAAGAACACTACAACATCTCTTCGGTCGCAATACTCACAAACGCTTATATCATTCAAAAGTTGTTGGAAATAAATAGTGATGTTTAAACTGTGAACCCAATGTTCAATCATTCAAACTATCTCTATTATGTTAACCAAAATAAGGGATCGGCTGATTCGTGGCGTTGATTATCGTATCGAGACGAGAAATTACGACTCTCGTTGACGCGTTATACTGCGAGCGCGTCTCCCCGCGAATACGGTCGAACAGTTGTGTATCTATTATTTCCTTATAAAACGAAAAAAACTTTTGGGCCAATCTAATATTGTTGTATATTTACTATATTTATTACAACGTTTATTTCTTTATAGAGTGTAGTATTTTTCTACTACGTTACTACATTACAGATAATGATTTACTTATAGATTAGTGATATAAAATCTTGTTTATTACTTCTACAATCAATACGTATCGTTTATTAATAGAGTAAACATGATTTTTAGATGTTATATCTAATCGTCAAATTTGTTACTATGATCATACATGCCGTTGTCCTGAAACATTTTTATCACAGTCATATAAACGGTCTGGACTTGTCTTCTGCATCTTCTGCATCTTCCTACAATTATAATATAATAAGTAAAATAGGAGCATAGTGTTCTAACAAACAGAATACTTTTTAATAATATTACCCATTTTAAAACTAGTTCTTTGATTGGCTTAAAGACAATGGAATGGATTGATAGTCTTGATGACGAATCTAATAATACGCTTTGTATTTCAATATTTCTTTTTTTTTTTTATTTATTTGAATTTTTACAATTTGTCCAGAAGGATATTTGGTAAAATATTATATCTTAGTGAATAAAAAAAATAAAAATAAAAATATAGCATGTGGGTGGCTACCCCTAGCGGCGTACCATCATCGTCTTTGCTAGGTTATATCCTTTGTGAGGTCTGTTGGGTGTTTCCTTTTTAGTCTTCTTTCTATGTTTCTTGTGTTCATCGTTGCGGCTGCCGGCCGGTTTTGGTGCGTTTCTATTTTTTCTCTGTACCTTCTTGCAAGTCTGCTAATCTCCTCCTTGACTGTTGGTATTCCCAGGTCTTTCCGAATGTCCTCGATTCTAACGTACCATAGGGCGTTTACTATCGTTCTAAGAATTTTTAGCTTGTTTGTCTCAATTTTGCTTATATGATTTTTAAGTTTACTATTTAAAACTGTATAGTTCTTACAGTAGCCATCTGTATGATTTATTTATCTTTAATAAAAAATAAGTTTTTACAATCAACATGAAATAAAAAGCTAACTACATACTTGCATCCATTTTTAATACCTATTGTATTATCTTTTAACTGATCTCCTTTTCAAATACATGAACATATTTCCACTCAAATAGCATGTTCCATGTCCAAGTTTTCAACTATATTTTCTAATTCATCAATAAGCCTTTTTATATCTTGTTTGCTTGAAAGCCTATTATCAAATATAATGAAGTATATACATGAAAATATTATTAAGTTAAATGTATATTACGTATATGTATCTTTCGTGTAGTTAAGTGGTTCATATTATATCTACAAACGGTACTCTGTACCATGAACAACAATGCAAGCTTAAGCAATATACTTAACTTTCTTACAACAACAATGGCTTTTCTGAAATATATTGATCTGAAATTAATTCACCAAATAGAACTTTATTTTCTATATGGTAGAAAATATCATTAGCAACTAGCACGTGTTGCAACAGGTGTTCGACTACTAGTGTCAGGAAATTTAAGAGATGATTCTTGAAGCCGAAATAAGACGGAAATCAAGAATAAAAAAATTGTGTTTCCGGCTTTAGTTTTTAGTTATTGACAATTAAAAATCAGCCAAAATACCCCTGCACGCGAGCAAACCTCTTTACACGAACGAAAGGAGGTCGGCACAGGAGCGGTAGTTTACTTTGTACAAGTCGTAGATAAAAATACCATGGTATTCAGAGCTGGAAACAAAACAATTTTGCAAAAGAAATGGTAAATCGAACATTAAATCTGTTTACTCATGGAAATCCATAAGAGCATATGGGAAACTACAATATAAATCGCCCTGTGAGATTAATGTTTCCACTAATCCTTTGCCTTCATAATTCATAAATAAAAAAGCGTATTGTCAATGTTCATAAAAGGTTTATACACGCACCGTGATTGTGAGTGTTCACAAAAAATAGAAAATGGCACTTAGCTTAATGGAAGGGAATAATCCGCTCCTCCCGCTTGAGGGGCTAATGTACATAAGGGTCTGTTTAGTACAGTTACTACGTTATATGAGACAGACATTAACAGGAAGCAATTTAGAACTACATATCTAAATTTTGGCAGTCAAAAGATACTAACATTCCAGGTGTCAGGTAAAGGACAACAATAGGAAGAGATAAAAACAACGACAGAAAAAACAACCTTGAAGTAATAACTCTGAAAATAATTAAACACCTACTGCCTACTCATCTCTGGTAGACCTACGTCTCCATACATAATCTTTCAACATTATACAGAAACAAGGATACGTGTCTAGGCGGGTAGTATTGAAATTTCACTTGTAATGCCATACTTTAAATAAACGATACTTTGATTGGCTCTTCTGAGCATAGTTTCTTTTCTTTTTATTTTTCTTTAGTATCTTTCTTTTATAATAAACATTGCATCTTTGCATTGTAGTATTTTAATATAATGTTTTAATGTGATTCAGGAATTTGTTGGAATAATAACCACTTATAAGGGAAATTTATATACATATATTTATATATATCTTTTATTTATATATATCTTTATATACATATATTTGTACATACAATATATTTGTGCAAGATAATGCACGAATTAAAAAGTTAAATGTATGTGAAAAAAAAGTATATAAGTATATGTATAATATAAATGCAAGAATATTATAGTGATAGTCTTTGAACGACTGCATTCAATCACGCTTTCTGACATTCAGACTGCACACCTGTTATTTATCACAGAATGGATTTTCAAACAGGTAGATATTTTAGAGACTGATAGCAAGTGATAAACAATGATTCTACGAAAACATAAATTCTTCGTCTTGATCAGTGTCTACTTTATATTGTATTATTGTTGTTAATTACTTAAAGATAACTAATTGATTTGTAGCTAGTCAAAGCCTTAGAAATTCTGTGTAAGTGTTTCTATATTACATATACGTTTCATAACGTTTTTTAAGAAAAACAAATGAAATATGAACATTCGACTTAATATGTTTATTCTGTGTGCAGCGAGTATTTTTCAGTTATTATTTTTAAACTTGATATTTTTCCAACTTTATCTTAAGTTTTTCAAGCTTTCCTGTTTTTGATCATTTAAAGATGATATTTAATGACTCAAAATACATAGTGATTCGCTTAAAGTACATATTAAGTGTCCAGAAGAAGATCTATATATGCCTTTCTTGTGTAAATTTAAATTTTTATCTAATTTTTTGTTATTGTTAAAAAGGAGAAATTTAATATCAAAATACAAATCAATTTTATATTCAAGATCGAAATCTTGTGTTAACAAAGGCAATTTTATAGATGCATGAATCATGTTTTACAACGATAATAATTAATGTAAAATGTCAGTGTCCAAATCTCGTCGACAAACATTTATTTTACGATACGTGTTCGGAGAAATTCGATTGGCTATCAGTAATTTATATCTCTAAAATTAACTTTAGGAATAAATCTATGGCGTATTTTAGTAACTAATAATATTAGTAATATAATCGCAGACTAAGAATAAAAGCAAGAGTTTGTTACAAATTACAATTAAGTATAACTATTACACAAACATTGATTGTAATATTAACGCATGTAGTAAAATGAGATAAACCTCATGAAATTCAATAAATTGACCACTTGAAATTGAATAAATACAATACAATATAAATTACAACTTGTAATAATTAAATTGCAGATTTTTATATATTTACAGGAAATTTAAGGGTACAAAAATGTATAGAATGTGCATAAAATGCAAAAATATAAAAAATATCTAAAACAGGCTACTCGTTATAATATTCTATAGATAAGACAAGTTTTTGCTTAAATTATTCAATTTCTTAAGTGTTTATAAGTATCCGTAGTCTAGTAATAAGAAGTTTAGTAATATTGATAACCTATAATTTTTTAAATTTGTAATACAAATTTGTAAATATTTGTAAAGTAACTAACTTGTAATTTGTAGCTCATAAATTATAAAATTTTACCATAATGTTATTATGTACATACATATGAATATATAAACTTTAATTGAATTGACGAAAAGGTGTGCTAGGCGATTCAATCGGTAAATAAGGAAACTGTATGACCAGTAATTGGAAGAAGAGAAGGTGAGACTTTGTCACTTAAAAATTTCATCACGTTCAAACGTGCGCGATTATTAAACGACGAGGAGGAGGGAGTAGTATGAAATTTTATTTCGCCTTCACCGCTGAGTTGTAGCTCGTGGCCAGTCGTGGCAGTACAGCAGCGCGCCTCCTCTAACAAGGAGTTCGTTCAACACGTCCTCTACTTTTGCATTTATGGTGTTGTCCTCGTGTCGTGAACTTTGTATGCGTTTCACATGTCACCTCCGATAGCAGTGCGAGAGCTGTATCGTACAGTATAAAACATCTAGATAAAACATTTCTATCAAAGAAATTTTATTTTTATTTACAATTAAATGTACAGTGTTTGTTCTAGTGAATATTTCGTCGGTATGTGTTTCTTCATAAATTACTAGATTGCGGATATTTAAGGGAAATTTGACGGTGATATGCTGTATAGAATAACAAATTATCAATTATGCTACGTATTTATTATAGTTATTGTATAGTATTGTACTTATTAATACTATACTACATATTATATATTATTATACTAGTTTATTTATAGTATTTAATAAGTAAAATGAATTTCTATTCGACTTCCACTTTTTTAACATTGTAACTATCATAACCAATTTATGAATTTTTATAGAAACCTTATAAGCTGATAACAGATTTTTTAAGATTCAATGACTCATTATGATGTATGTAGATAAAGCTTCTTCTTTTACATTATGTATTTATTCATGTACTTTATTTTGATTTCTTCGATACGAGTTTCACACTTTAGTCATCGAGTCTGTTAATTATATTTATCAAAAATATGAATTTGTACAAACATCCATGATCTATAAATTAAGTAACGATATAAACAAAACAAAATTTTTCGGTTAGTCAAATTAAAACATTATTAAACATAGAATATAGAAAGTTATATAAATTTGTGTGAATTTGTTGTTTGAATACGATTTGGATGAAAGCGATTAGTTTGCATTTTGTTCCCTAATCTTAGAGACACGCAGCAATAGCGCATCATAGGTTGATAATAGAACTAGTCTAGCGATACGAATGTATTAAGAGGACTTTAGATTTCAAATTTTAGCACGTGGAATTTATATGAAACAATAATACTTCAATGTCGTAAATGGTTCAAATATATATATAAAGCACCAAATTTATTATATTATACCATTATTATTTACTATATTTAATATCATTATTAAAGTTAAAATTTTTGACGCATTTTATATTTATATATTTCTCGCTTTCTATAATGGAAATTTTTGACGGTGATTCGACGTAGATTCATGTTACGTGCTTCGATATTTACAATTCAAATCGGTAAGAATACGGACAAAATAAGTGTTGCCAACAGTTTTCTTAATCGTCCGTGACTACTAGATTGCATATCTGTATGCACTTGTAGGAAATAAGAAAGTGCTAGTTTACGAATATATTATAGAATGGATAAAGTATGACAAAATATATATGTACATATAAAATACCAACAGTATAATGATTTATGTAATGTGTGGTATTTAGGTAAACTTTTCTACTGAGATTCCTTTATTCAAATTATTAATAATTACTATGTTACGTGAGGCTAAACCAATATAGATATTAATGAATATTGAAAACATGATCTTTTTTAAATTAAATGAAGAAAATATGGAATAAAGTAAATGTATGAGAGCTTACGGTGCTCTGATTGCTTTGTATAAAATTCCATAAACGTCCACCCACGATATGACGGTTACGAAATGCGACAATCAATTCCTTGAGACTTGCTATACCAACTCGGTCTTTCTTTACTTCTCTTTTAGTTCTCGTTTCGTGTATTGTTTATCGCGGTCTCATGCGTGTGTTTCGTTGTGTTTAGTGTTGATAAGTCACATCGGCCATTAAGAAAAGAAGGAATTAGCAGCACATAGTGAAAAGTCGGATGTGAGGAATCGAGGAAGATTGAACAAAGGAAATGAGCACGAAGGTACTCATCGAGATGCAACAGCAGCTAAGGCATATTGTGACCACCTCTGAAAATGTTCCGACCAGTACTAAGAAGCTAGAGGACTTAATGGATATCCAGAAATCGATTTTTTTAGTCTTCGAGGATATTACCTACTGCGCCAGGCCATGGATACTTTCTGGAAGTAAGTTTTTCATTACAATCCAATTTTTACTAAGTCATTGTTATAAGCAAAATTTTTTGCTATGATAAATTCTGTAAAAAACTTGTTACGTGGAAGCTATATAAATATTTCCTTGTTATGTAAAAACTTTCATAAAAAAATTTTTGCTTCTAATGTACACAAATAATTCTTTAATGTAACAAATTTTTTGTTCGTGCTTTTTTATTCGCATTCACATAAAGTTTCTTTAATATTACAAATTTCATATAAAACCTTTTGTATTGGAAGTGAAATATGAAATGCATTGTTTGAATATGTTTGAATAAAGTGACATATTTCACTTTATTTATAGAAATCTTTACCTGATTTTTCTTATCGTGTAACGTATAACATAATAGATTTGGCGTTCTGTTTATTCAACCCAAAATGTTTGGTGCATGATAAATTATCTTTCTTTCTTTCAAAGAAGTAACACAAGTGTATTGCGACCATCAAAATCAATATGATGTTTATTCATGAGATAAGATCTTTACGAGTTAACGGAACTGAATGTGATAGCGTCGTAACGGAATAACGGTTTTCGAAGTTGGCTAATTTTGTAACAAACGGGGACGAAAATTTTTGCGTTTAATGTGAGTCAAAGTAATAAGATAATCGCTTTTAATCAACATGAATAAACTATATTAACTTTTCTAAGGCACATTCAAGCTGTTAGTAATTATGGAAATTTCACTTTTTTGCATTATTATATGCAAATGTTATATGCATTATTGTTTATTACTAATAATATTTATTACCGTTATTATACTTACAAGCGCATATACAAATGTAGTATTATAACGTGCATTAATTGAATTATAGTAATTATAATAAATTTTTATTTTCTTCTAGATTTCCGAAAAAATATTTTATAAATTATATTTTACATAATTCATATTTTATTGTATGGTTAGTTTTAAAACCAAAGATAATTGTTGATATCAATTCCAATCAATTTCTATTTATTATCACTTTTAGTTATGTTATCTAACCTAACAGATAGGGGTAAGAAATTTAGAAAAGAATCAACTGTGATATAGTCTAATGTAAATAAAGTGAAACGTCAATTTCAATTAGCTAACTTACACGGTAATTATAATACATAAAGGATAATTTATTGTATTTTTTTAGACTTTATGTCAACTAATGATCATATTAGAAAATAATTATTTTCTTATCTATCACTTTTTTTATGATAGACAGTATTAGTAAGTATTCGTGGTAGATAACATTCATGTTAAAACAGTGTAAAATTAAATGTACCTAAAATAAAATATTCTTACTATATTTTAGAGCAAATATATCGTGGTAAATAAATTGTTAAGATGATAATACAATAGGAGCTGTTCTCGCTCTCCGAATTGGAATGCTTGAGAATTCCCTTGAGAGCGTACAAATATAGACTGTATCGTCTGTATCTGACTGTATGCACAATCGGACCCTCCCCTACCTCATCTCTTTGTGTTGTATGCGTGCGCCAATGTGTGCCGCCATATGAGTTTATTAACCCTGAAACGGTTAATAAACAGAAACGACAGAGAAGATGACAGAATAATAAACATCGTTGATACTGTCTTTAAAAAACATAATAGAGTCAAATCGTCTGTTACAAATTCAATAAGACCTTCATTATGCTGCGGTTAACGATATAAGAAGCATCTTTTATCTTCATCTTTTTCTTTCCATGTAACTTTCTATGTATATATGTGATAAAAGTCCCTTTTTATTAAAGATATATATTATTATGTATTTCAAATATATAAATATGTTACATAACCTCAATGACGGTTTAACATATTATATTAATTTAAAGATGAAATAATAATATCACACTGTTGGTTAGAAAATTATTCTTTCTTTATTTTTATTAGAGATATCGAATACTTAAAATGATACGTAATCCAACAGGGACCTAACATAGTATTAATTAAAAAAATAATATCGTAATAAGAAAAGTATGCTTTCCCCCACCACTACTCTCACCTTTGCCATTTTCCGTTCTCTCCTTTAAGTTCTTTTCCGTTGATTTTGCTTTCTAGTTTTACCGAACAGCGAAAACGATCGGTTTTAAGCGAGTCTTGTGAGCTTGTTTGCAAACATCGGGGAATGTAATATGATGCAGATCTCATGATCAGATGAAAACAGGACGAGGTAAACAGGTAAAGCATAAGCAGGAATTATCACGTGTCTTTATTATCGGCAATTAATAATATACTTACGTAATTGGCGGTTTGGTGTTTTAGATTTATCGACACGCAATGTAGCATGCACTGAATTGGTGTTTTTCACTTTTAGTCGATAACGTTGACGGGAAGAATTCAAGACGAACAATTTCGAAATTCTTGCAGAGATGCGAGAGAAACGCGTCGGTATTGCAGAGTGAAAGTATGGACCGTTTAGTGTTTGCAAAAATTTCATAACTTATAGCAGCTGCAAATTGTAATGATATACATATGTATATCTTTTATCGTTTATCTTTCATTAATATTTAGTCTCTCTATTACTTATCCTCTGTCTTTTTCCTTCTCTCCTATTGAAAGTTTTTTTCGTTTTGCCTTCTCCTACTTTTTTTTCTTAAGACATTCTATTTATGGTATACGTTGCACGATGAGACACAAAAGGTTGAAATTTCGCTCTTTGACTGTAATTCTTTTCTTCCGAAGCCTTTCAGGTTCACCACAGATTTCCAAACATAGGGTAATAAGCCTGAAAACTTGTAACTTCAAACAAATTTGGAAATTTATTACTTTTATAAATTATCTAGAAAACGTTTTAAATTCGTTTATTTTCTATTACTATTACTTCATTACTTACTTCATTATATAGACTGCCGATTGTTGTGCAATTCACATTTTTATGTACACGACCAAAGAAATAGAACTTGAATTTGTTTTACCTATGAAAAAATTATAACGAGTACTCTACTTTTATTTAAATGTTTTATATATTTTTGTATATTATACTCATCCTGTACAGTTGTGTACATCTTTAAATTTCGCATAAATACATAAAAATCTAGTTATTATATAGATCTTGAAGTTCATCCATATCTTTAATTAAAGTTAAATATTTAACTAAAATATTCGTGCAAAAAAGAAATAATCGTTTAATAAACGTATGTTTTTAATTAATTTATAGAAGTACGTAAAGTTTTCAAAAAATGTAATGTAAAAAATTTTGAAAAAATCTTACAAAAGTTTGCCATATAGGATACTATTTTTATTAGTGTTATAAATCAACTCGCATGCGCGAGCCTTTATAAACTTTATATAGTTTACGTTGAAAGGACAGCGTGTTATCGCTATAAAAACGAAGCTCAACAATGCATAATATCTATCCAATACTCTAACTTTCGTTGATAATTCAGCGGGCGTTATTTTTTTTTTTTTTTAAGCCAGATATCATTTAATAATACGCATGTGTGCAAAAAATATGTACATAAATGTTTTTTTCAGAAAAGACTGAACTATTAAAAAATTTGAGCGGCGAATTCAGAGCCGGCGAACTTACGGCCATTATGGGATTGTCCGGTGCTGGAAAGTCCACATTGATGGATGTTCTAACTGGCTTTACGTTAGTAGATTTTCTTCTGTCTATAGTCTCTTTTTATCATTTACATGACACAGAGTAAACTAATTTCGACGAAATTTTATATGAATCATCGAGAACAATCTGTCGAATTTGGGGCAGGAAATGTAGATAACCATTAATGCTAAACAAGACATGTTTGTAAAAGGTTCCTGGATAAATTGGGCTTAATAGATTCACGTTGATAATAATTATCACTGATGATATTGTGCTACGATGTTGATTAATGATATATTATATAACTAGAAAATCAACTATTGAAAACTAAACTGTTTAACGTTTGATGAAGTCTTACACTCTTTCATATTAATATATCATATAATGTGTATAATTTTTATTTAATCTCAGAAATATTATAACTATTATTGATATAAAAATTTTAGGTAAATAATAGTTTGACAAATCTTTTCTATGCGCAATAATTTTGAGATTTGATTAAAGTAGAGAAACCCAGTAAAGAAATACAAGATTTCAAATAAATACAAGAAATCAAATAATTTCGTTACACGTATTCCTCTTTTCAATAATTTTATGCCATTGATATTACATATTAGACTGAACACTAGAAATATTTGTGGTTATAAAGTAACGTTGGCACGACTGTTATATTATGAGCAATTATTACATTACAGTAATCATAGTAGCATGTAGTGTGAAATTGTAAGTATCAAGTGCGGTCACATAATTTGTTGCAAACGGTCAATTTCCGGTTGATCTCAAAATATCAGATATCATTGACCTATGAGGACTATGTCGCAATCTTTGTCGTTTTTAACAACCATACGATTGACTTTATCAACCATTGATGACGCTATTAACGCTACACCAAATTGAAATTTTCAGTGATTTAATATATCTTCGCTGACCTAAAATTTACCAAATATATACTATCTAGAAATTTTTAATCAAAATGAAATTCTCGCTCTACTTTAATAGAATAATGCTGGCAAATGAGTCCACATGCCATATAAATTAGATGACAGTTTAACAGTCACAACAAAAGGGGGAGTTGTACGGAATTGATACGAGAAACACGTGTTTTTGAGACGAGTGTCTGGCTTGAAAGATGCTAATATGAAAACTGAACATGTGATACACATGATATGAAGCATAATATAGTTAATATTTTTGTTAATTACTGTTGATATAATTCCATCATTTTATTATTATATTCATTTTATGTATTATTAGCTGTCTCAAAATTTATTTTTAGTAGTAATTTCTATATTGTTTGTTTTAGATAATGAACACATGAATGTTTCAAAACATTACTTCTAAACTATTAATCAGAAAGTATTATTAAATGCTCAATTGTGTGAGATTGTAGTAATGAACACATAGTATCCTTTCATTGCTCGATCAAACAGACACGACCTGTATTTCCATTGAGTACGCATCGAAGTTTAATGCGATGTTCGTTGGATGAAATAGAGTTATCACCGATAAACTTGCGTGACCAAAGAAATCTTGTATTTTATAAAAGAACGATAAAGCACTATTTGCAACGTGACTATTTCCATGCTCTTATGAACGTCTGTTATAAGAAATTCCGTTAACATATTATTTATTCATTAATTAAATTTATATTCCACAGTCATTGTTGATTGTCTGTATATTCTTATACTTCATATTATAATCTTTAACATCATATCACATTTTTCACATATAAGAAATCATTGTGTAAATTACCACTAGAAGGTTTAGAAAATTATATGTTTAAAGGTTCTAAATAAGAAATTAGATTTATATAGGTTCATCTTTTTTTAGCTAAAGATGATAACATTACTGACTAATTTCTTTCTTACAATTTTATTTTTATCTCAATTATTGTTATCCAATATTTTTCCTTTACGGTAGTGAATTAAAAATATCAAATTGTGTCTAATGATTCATTATGAAAATTACAAACATACTAAGATCATTTGATTAGTTTATGCGATGTTTTAAGTAGGCTAACTGAAGGCATTTTAAATCGACCATTGTGTGTTATCACGATGCATTTAACTGCATCGTATAACTGATGAAAATTGGCATATTTACATAATTTGAATATTGATCCATACTATTCGGCACATGGGTTGCATATAACATAGTTTCTCTGTAAATTAATCTTTCTATCTTCCATAAAACAAGAAAATTAACAAAGGAAATCGAAAAAAGGAAAAGAAATCTAAAAAATGATGAAGAAAGTAAGAAAATTGAAAACGCGTTGCAAATCGTAGGATTAAAAATGTATTTCATTACTTTGGGCCGTTTTCAGAACGACTGGCGTAACCGGGAATATAATGGTCAATTCAAAAGCTAGGAATCTCAATGAATTTCGAAGATTGTTAGCGTATATAATGCAAAACGACAATTTGCAGCCACTGTTGACCGTGCAGGAAGCAATGAACGTTGCTGCCGACCTGAAACTTACCACAAGTCCTCAACAAAAGAAACAAAAGGTATATTACATTTTATTCGTCAATCTGTAATATAATCTATAATATAATCGCAGAGTTGTTTGTTCTAAGTCACAACGCTCAAATTAATTGAAAAATTGTTCGTCGAAGACTTTATTGTCTATAGCTTGTTTATAGTCATTTAGGAGCTCAAGGTCAGAGAAGCAGTTTCCCCTCATTAAAAATATCTCATTATTCATTCTTTAGAGTTAATTTTTCTTTGTTTATTAATAATTAATTTTTAATTTTTTCTTTGGTTTGAATAAGGTTGATCTAAGTTAAATTCGATATACTCAAATAAAAAATTGTATAATTTCTCTTTAACTTAAGAAAATTCATCATTAAATGGATCAAATACAACAGAAATTTTATGATGTTTACAGTATTGGACAAAAGCATAGATCAATGATATAATTATGTTATTATACCAATTACAATTAATGCCGTTAATATACCAATTAATACATATATTATTAATATACCATGCGTATAATTGTTATAAAAGTTGAATTAATTAATGCCCCATTAATTGCTTTATAGTTTCATTGTTTTATATTCTAGTTTATTATATAACATAACAAAAGTATTTCTTTTAGCATTTCATATTTCTTAATTTAAAAGGAAACTAATTTTGAATCACGGTTTCAGATTGATCAGATTTTGGTCACAATGAACCTGGACACATGTCGCCACACACGAACGGGAAAACTTAGCGGTGGAGAAAGGAAAAGACTGGCCATTGCATTGGAATTAATCAACAGTCCACCGATTCTATTTCTCGATGAACCCACTAGGTATATACTTGTACTTTAATACCTGTATGCTTTATTAATACCAAATTTCACTATAAATTATACTAATTCACTACAAATTATAATAGTAAAGATTTAATTGGATATTAATTGCAGTGGACTAGACAGTGTGACCTCAAAATATTGTATAACGTTGCTAAAGCAGTTGGCAAAGGCGGGACAAACGGTGATTTGTTCTATTCATCAACCCAGTGCTTCGTTGTTGAATATGATCGATCATCTTTACGTGGTGGCAGACGGAAATTGTGTGTATAGCGGTAGCACACAGAATTTAGTGCCTTATTTGAGCAGCCTCGGTTTGCAATGTCCCACTCACTATAATCCAGCTGATTATCGTAAGTAAATACTCGTAAGTAAATGAAAATCAGACATATTTCATACCATTTCCTTGATCATATTGCTAATTTACATTATATCCTATCTGTAGCAATATCTCTGAATACAGAATCATCAAAAAAGATATTGCACGAGCGTTTTGCATACACATTTAAGGGGGAAAAAAACAGTATATGATTTATGGAAATGTGAACTATTGCTCCTTGCCTATTTTATTATGTAAAATTGTCGTGATATACAAGACATTTGATGTACGAGACACAAAGCGTCTTTAATCATTCGTACTATAAGTATCACACAAAGCAATTCGTGAATTAGCAAGAAAATTTGATTAAAATATCCACTAACATTTCTTATTCACTTTTTCAAATCAGTTTAAAAAGTTAAGAGTAACCCAAGTTTAAATGATGTTTGAGAAAAAGTCTCTCTTTTTATAGTGATGGAAATCTGCAATGGAGATTACGGCAGGTATCTGCCGCAGATGGTGAATGCCATCGAGAATGGAAAAAACAATGCCTGGAGGTCAATTAGTAATGTAACCAATGTCAATCATCAAGAGGAAGTAATCGCTTTGAATGTGACAGCTTCGTTCCAAGCACTTCGACAACGGTCTCCGATGGAGATACAGCACGTTTATGGTAAACATAAAACTGGTACTGGGTGTGCCATTGGCTTCTGGAAACAGCTGTTCGTTTTACTTAAAAGAAACGCTATCAGACTCTCGAGAGATAAGGTAATGAATAATTCGATCTTGGAATAAAAAATTTATCTAGAATGTAAATACAATGTAAATAAAAAAATATTTGCACTTGTTTATATTTTCCAATAAAGTATTTTTCTATCAGGTCCTACATTTCAATTTTTGTAATCTTATGAAAGTACTACTAAATGATACAAAAATTAATATACTTGAGTCTAATTAATTAGTATGTAATGTGCAAATATTTTTTGCAGCCGCTATATATTATTTACAAAATAGGTTCGTTGTAACAGACAAAGCGTAGAAGAAAGTTATAGTATAACTCAGCAGCCAATTGCAAAATTACTCGCTAGTTGTAAGAAGAGCCAACACAATAGTATTAATAGATTCATTTGGATTTGTTAGTCTTCTCTATTTGTTATATTTGCGACACGTGTACAGACTAGTCGCGTAAGAATAAAAATAGATATACGACTGGTCGGATTTTTTTATATATAGATGTCTTCATATTTAGAACACGGAAATGTACAATAATAATAAAGTCAGTCCCATCTGTGAGATCACTGAGTCAACGTCTATTAAATGATAAGAGCTGTGAAAGAGTTCTTTGTAATATTACCTTTCTTAAATTCAATTGTATAAGCTGAGATTAATAGTGTAATTTGATTAGAATGTTTCGACTAAATTTGAAAATTAATACTAAAATGTAAAAAAAAAATTTTTAGTAAATTTCACTGAATAATTCGGGAGATAGAAATGAATATGTAGATACAAAGTTCATAACATTTCTAGAGAAATTTGACGCTTGGAAAATATGTAATGAATAACATTAGTAATATAACCGCAGAAGTAATTGATCTTGGTCGAAGTATGATATTTCAGACACTTCTATCAATTTCAATGGATATATTTATAATAAAATTATATAGAAATTTAGACATCATAGAAATATTAACATTTTCAAATATTTGTCATCTGTAATTTGAACAATTTTTTCCTATTCGTATAATTGGCGGTAAGCGTTAGTTTTAGAGTTATACGAAAAAGTACCCTACCGCTCGGCCTTAATTTTCAAGCTGGTTTGGGTTAATAGTAATATGCATTAATCCGACCGTCGCGTGAGGCGATTGACTAGCATTGTTTACAGTTTACATTAATATCGATAAGGGGATTCGTAAATTGATATTGCTATTAACCCAGTTTGAAAAGTAAGAGCAAACGGCGGGGTACTGTTGCATCTAACTGGGAAACTAAGGACGACCGACGGTTATATGTGTAGGAAAAAGTTCAGAGTGTTGAGTTTTACAACAGATTTCAAAAACATCGAAATCGGAGAGAGCGTCACATTTCGATAGATTGACCATAATTTCTTATATATATTTTTTCTTAACAAAGTAAGAAAACTTTCAAATTGCTTCCTGTCCTTTTTACAGGTATTAACATTTACGCGACTTTCGATGCATTTTGTAATTGCCTTGATCGTTGGCGTGATCTATTTCAAAATAGGCCAAGATGCTGTCTACGTGTTGGATAACTTCAATCTTCTGTTTTTCAATATAATGTTTCTTATGTTCAGTGCCTTCAGCGCAACAGTAACAACATGTAAGCCGAAAACATTTTACCTTGTTTTCTTGAATAAAAATCGTTTGTGTTAATCAATAAAAATTGATATTACATCACAGTTCCCTCGGAGTTACCAATCATCATGCGGGAGCATTTCAATCGTTGGTACAAATTACACTCTTTTTACCTTGCTAACAAGTTAGCTGACATTCCCATTCAATTCACAGCCATTTCTTTGTATATTCTCATTGTATATTATATGAGTGATCAATTATTAGAACTTCAACGATTTTGTCTCTACACGCTGATGTGTTTTGCTGTCAGTATGGTTGCTCAAACGTTTGGCCTTTTAGTTGGAACAGGAATGAAAATACAGGTTTGTATGAATGTATATTTTTAAAAATATTTGCCATATATTGCATTCTTATTTTACTATTTGCTTCAGCACGGTATGATCTTTGGACCACTCACGATTCTTCCATTTTTGATATTCAGTGGATTTTTTGTTCAATTCAGGGACGCTCATCCATACTTACGATGGTTGTTCCATTTATCGTTTCTTAAATATGGTTTCGAGGGTGTAATGATCGCCATTTATGGGTAAAGTCTACAGCATAAAATTTACTTTATAAAGTTTGTTCCTTTCACATCATTGTTAACACAATATTGTTCTGTGATTTTAGGTATGATAGACCAAAGCTTTCTTGTTCAGACGTCTATTGCCATTTTGCTATACCGGAGACGTTGTTAAACGCTGTAGACATGAAGCAAGCTAACTATTGGTTCTGTTTGATTGTATTGGTCGCTCTATATATCGCACTGGATATTGGAACGTACACATTACTGAAATATAAGTTAGAGAAACGTGTATAAAAAGAAGCACAAAATCGAAAATATGTGTGAAATATCGATGAAACATTTTTTCTACGATCGTGTTGTGTTCAGTGTAAATAGAACAATATAAATGAATTATTGTTAAAGACTGATTTTCTTTTAAAACTTCTGTATAAAAAAAAAAAGAAAGAAAAGAATTTATAAGAAATTTTTATTGGAGAAAGAAAAAGAATATATATTTGCATTTAATTGTAGTTTTATTATGGCAGAAAGAAGCGACGAATAATTATTTGTACAATACGATGTTGTTTGTCGAAACAGAAATAGAAATCCTTATCTTGAGATAGTTAATATCACAAACCAATGTCTTTTGATACTGTGTTTCGTATCGATTGATAACAGCAAACTTTTTGTATAAATTATGTTCGTTTGGAACATGTTAAAGTATAATTAAATATATTATTCGTAGATTCTACGCCTATTTCCATAAATCTATGGTATATACGTCTACATTAAATATACTATACAACATTGTTCTAAATTTTAAAAGTTAGCAGCCGTTTTATATTTACAGTTGATTTATATTAAAAAAAACGTAATATTATAAAAAATTAAATATATTCATTTATTTTCAATTTATTTCTAGCTTCGCATTTTCATTTCCACATTTCGCGGAGAATATTTCTTTTGATTGAAAATGTTAAAGATGCTATTCAAAAATTATTAACAATATACATAATATTTTGATTATACTAATTTTACGCAAATATTTAAAAATGTGATATATTCATACTGTTTAGATATTTTTATAATGAATTATTTAAATATCAAACGTTAACAATAATTTTTTTATTCTATATTCTTAAAGGTTCAGATAAATACTGAGTTGTCCCAAAAGTTTCTTTCGTTTTTTTCTAAGTAAATAATGGATGCATAATATTTTATATTTTATATCATGTCATTGAGCTATGTACAATTCATTCTTCACATAATATCATTTTCCCAGAATTTCTGGGATTTGCTAGCAAAATATCGTTCTAGATGCATTTTTAGGTCATTTATTAAACTGAATCTTTTACCGTGAAAACAATTTTTTAACGAAAGGAATGAATAATAATAATCACGCGAAACCACATTCGGAGATTATGGAAGATGAGGTAGAACAATCCAATTAAATGATAACAATTTGTTTCTAACGGCTAAAGCTAAAAAACAACTCCTGACGTTATCGCAATAGCTATAACCAGAATAGTTAATTCTGGTCATTAGAAACAACTTATTAAATTGGATTGCGATGCCTTACCTCCGGATATTCCACCGTGATTATTATTTATTCTTCTTGTTAAAAAATTCTCTTCGTAGTAAAAGAATCAGTTCAATACATGATATTAAAATACCTAAAACAATATTTTTCTAGCAAATCTGGGAAGTTTTGGAAAAATAGTATTATGTCGTTTCTGGAGAAATGGAAGAAAGTAATAGATCATAATGGGTCGTACATAACTCAATAATTTGACATAAAACAAAATATTGCACATCTATTATTTATTAATAAAAAGAGAGAATCTTTTGGGACAACCTAATGTAATATTGATAGTGATAAAATTTATTAATAATTAGCGCAAAAGAACTATTTGTTAGATACAGTAATTAATGAAAACAATAAAAAATATAAAGAAATGTCCATTTATAAAAGCAATCGTGATAGAAATGTTTTAAATGAAGTTACGCGTGTAGCACTTCAGATGCAATGAACTTCAGAATGCAAGGTCAAACGGGACTGGACACGCTTTCCATAGCAAGAAAGTTGTACGGCCCTGTAATAAAGAGTTAATCGGCAGTCGCCGTCACGAATTCGTTGGGATCGCATATCGTTTCTATTGCGTTCGCCATTAGATAAAGAGTGCCTTGGAAACATAATGCTTCTTCTGCTAAATAAAGTGAATTCAACGAATTACGTGAAAAATTCTTTTTTCATCGCGACATTTAACTATATGCAATCATTGCATCATAGTGAATAATGTACATCTTCTTTGTTAGCTTCTTGATGCATTCTTCAGCAACTAGTGCAATCTCCTTGTTGTGTATAGGATTCTCATATTTGATGAATCTAAAATTGTGAAAAATTACAGTCAACTGAACGTGTCCTAAAAATTATTTACTAATTAGTAATAATTGCTAAACATTTTAAATTAATATTTACTCACAATAACATTGTGTCTTAAAAATCTGCTATTACAAAATATTTTGAAATTTCAATTTTTGGAAGTGTAAACATATGTATATATATTGTATATATATATGTATATATATGTATATATTTAGTATTCCTCTCGGTGGAGTTTTGATTATATGAAACTAAATGATCATTTATATTTATTTTGTGGAGGAAAACATCCATTTCGTAAGCAGCAAACATTCGTAAGCTGAAACATTTTGAGTTGTAATCATCGTTTGTGATTGTGCGCTGTATATGTGATAACAGATGATAACATAGTACAACCCGCGTAAATGCCAATTTTCGTGGGTCAAATTCCAGTGGTTTATTTGAACGATTAGTTTAAATACATATTTATCAGTCGTCGGATGTAGGAAATTAAGATGGAAGCGCATCATAATAATGCAATCGTTAATCCATCAGCGAGAATGATCGACGAAGAAGAATGCACCGTTCAACTGACAATAGGAGAGGATCAGAAATTTTTGAATCCAGATTCTCAGTCGGTTACCAAGATGCATATCGAGTTTGACAATCTCTCGTATACCATCTGCTCTGGTAAAGGCAAGTATATTTAATGCAAGAGATATAGTGAGGTTGTAAATTAAAACCTAATCAATGGTGGTCATATGTATGTGTATCCAAAGATGTATGCATTTTATGGAAGCAGTTTAAATCTGTGAAAATTGTAAAATTACTTGTTAATTTCAATATATCAAATTTCTTTAGAATAATTGTGCATTATAAAATTAAGAAATAATAAATTGCTTGGACTGTTTATAATTTGTTGAAATATTAATAATATAAAGAAAAAATTTTATGATTTTATTGTACTATACCTTTTCCGCCAATTATACGTTCATTCTTAGTTAATTCGTGTATATGAAGAAAATAGAACAACTGCATTACTTAAAGGATAACTAGCTACCATTTTATCTATTAGTTAATTGAGGAGAATAATTTTTAAATGGCATTTAACATTTACATAGCTGTCGATTAATCACTTCGTTTAAAAACAGAAATCAATTTTTTTTTGTCTATTTTTCTTCATTATTTCTTTTCATTATATCTTGTGCTGAGCTAAGATAGCCGATAGTTTTTATGCATTCTGTTACTATGTACAGTTACTTACAAAAGCCTGTATGAATCAATGTTTGAAATATAACAAATTACTTTTTATTATAAGCAAAAATAATACAAATTATTACATTTATAAAAAAAGAAGTAAAAAGATACAAAATATAATTTTGCAAAATTATACATACTCCTATTGTTCATAGCTACATTTTGGGTTGGTAACCAAGTGATTGCAGATTTTGTCAATACCATCTAATGATTATGAATGCATTATGAATACGTTAAAAGGAAAGAAGGGCTCTTGTGTGTCCTCTCTGTAGGTACCAATAACTGTTTACGATCTTTTTAGAATTAATAAAATTAAAGATTTTGTTATCTCTGACGTTTAGTCTTTTATGAGATAGATGTTTAGATTTTTTTAATTTATTCCGAAAATAAATGAATATCAGTTAATATGAAAGTATACAGAATTTTATAACGAATTTTAGTTTCTTTTGATAAGTTGGATGCATCAAATTCAATATACGCATGCAAACTTCTTTAATTGACTGTACCATTGATTATTGGTAGGTAAGAATGTTTTATTTATGCGACAAATATGTGCTATGTATGTAACCTATGCATAAGTGTATGTAATCCAATCAGTAATATGCGACTGATAATTTTAGTATTTAAAAATATTTACCAAGCAGTATGTTTTTAAAACCAGTAATAACTATAAATACGAATGATCTGTAGGAACAAAAATGAGAAGACTTTATACCTTATTTGTATCTACTAGCATAATATTTTGTGATGATTTTTATTTATTGTAGCCAATTATTTGAAAAATTAATTATAAGTTGCAACTATGTATTTTGCATTAACCCGTTACTTGTTAATGATGTGTGAATAATAGATTAACTTATGTAATCGCAACCGCAATATTGATCACATTAAAATAGAAAATAGCATTAACGAAAACTGAAGCCAAGGTCAAAGGTCATTTACGTAAGAATTAGAGAAAGAAGACAAAGAGTATATGTGAATTTACCGTTTTAATTAAAAGACAAATTATTTTCATTCTTCTGCTATAAATGTATAAAGTCATTGTAAAATTAAAAACATTTCCTAACTAACAATAACAAAAAATACTTATGCGTTTGCACATGGATGGTATTTCTGATAATACTTATTCAGATTTAACATAATATAAAGATAAGTATGCGCATTCATAATTTTCTAGTCACAAGTAGCAAACAACAAATGTACATTATAAGTAGGTTATGGATTTTTAGGAATTTATACTATATAATTATATTATATTATATATATAATATATATACATATATAAATTTGTATGTGTAAAATTGCACAGAATGTATTTAATATGAAAGAAAGAGGAGTATGAAGAAGAAGAAGTAAGAAGAAGAATATGTAAAATATCCATAGTATAGTACTTTCTATTACATTTGTTAGCTAAAATAATTTTCTACCGAGCTCCTACTTTTTTAATTATATTCTCAAAAATATCAATTTGTATAAAAGTCCGCAGTTTAATTATTGGATTTTACAATGATTTTATACATTTATAGAAGAAGAATGAAAATAATTTGTCCTTTAATTAAAACAGTAAATTTACATATACTCTTTACCTTCTTCTCTAATTCTTACGTAAATGACCTTCGACCTTGACTTCAGTTTTCATTAATGCTATTTTCTATTTCAATGTGATTGCGGATTTTATCTATACCACCTAATGACAAAATCCACTTAGTTGCCAACCCAATATTAGTAAACGTTTGTTCATTAAACATTTCTAACATTCTGTTTGCAAGTATTTTTCAAACATTTAACATTATAAAATTATGGTTCTATTATAGTATCTGGACTGCAAAATATTCAGATAGAATAGCACTTTTTAGGGATTTTTAAGATCACCGAAACCGAAAATGAGGATCAGTTTTCATGGAAATATGCAAACAACAATTTCGGTCAATTGGTTGATGTGCGACTTTCTTATGGATTTTGACGATATCTTTCTTAAAGTTTGGTACTTAACCTATTGTATGGCTTACTCTATACGCATTTGAATCATGAGTATTGGATTAGATTATTTTTTAACCCAAGAGGTATTTCTTATTTTCCCACTTCCGTGAAACGATCGGTTAGGCCATACAGATGAGTATACAGAGAGCAGTGAGCGGTAACCGGTAAAATTGGCATTGACTATACTATCAGTTGGTTTGCTGTTCACCGCTTACCGCTCTGTAATATCACGGTCTTACGTGAATTTCTACAGTTAAGAAGACCTTTCTGGACCAAAGATTCATAAGGCCGAATTTGCAAAATTATATATTTCCATGAAACAGATTTAAAATACTCTTGAAGCAACACATAAAGATAAACAATTTTGCAGTCTGGATAGTATATCTTATCCAAATTTATCATAAAGAAAATCAAATCTTTATCTTCTTACAGAAAAATCGAAAAGAATATTAGAGGATGTAACAGGATGTTTCCGTCCTGAGAGATTAACGGCGATTATCGGTCCTTCCGGCGCTGGGAAAACGACGTTACTTCGTATTATATGTAACCTAAAAAGTACAAATGTTAAAGGATCGATCACAGTTAACGGTAAAGAATGGAATGGCAGAGCATTCCGAAAACAAACATGTTTCTTACCGCAAGAATTTGCTTTACAACCTCTTCTTACTGCCAGAGAAACGCTCTACATTGCAGCACGTTTAAAGGTTCAGGGTATTCGTGAACTGCGCTCTTTCAATTTGATTGTACGTTACGTTCTATATGTACATCATTTGCTGTAGACAGTAATATATATTAATTTGTGGTTATTCGTTTAAGATCCATGTGGCGAAATGTCATAAAAGAACTTTTTTTTAAGAATTTCGAAATTTCAAATCATTCAAATTTGAAAATTTGAAAATTGAAAGTTTAAGAATTTGGAAGTTCGAAAATTTGAGAACTGAAAGTTTAAAGATTTGAAAATTCAAAGGTCTGAAAAATTACAATTCTCGATGTTCAAATATCGGAATTTTTGAAATCTGAAAATTCAAAATTTTAAAAATTTGAAAGTTCAACAATTTGCAAGTTTAAAAGCTCGAAAATGTAAAAACTTGGATGTTCGGAAATTCAAAAGTTTAAAAACTCGTAAGTTTGACAAATCAAAAGTTGAAAGTTTAACAATTCACAAGCATAGAAGTTTGAAAATTTGGAAACTTTGAAATATTAAATTTCGAAAACTTTGATCAAAACACAATTATACATTTACAAGTGAAATATTCCATATACATGTATATCTAACCTTACAGGTAACAGAAATAGCAGAAAATTTGAATTTGACAAGCTGCTTAGACACTTTAGTAGAGAATCTAAGCGGTGGAGAACGGAAAAGATTATCAATTGGTGTAGAAATAATCACAAAACCATCTGTCTTATTACTCGACGAACCAACCAGTGGGCTTGACAGTACATCTTCGAATCAGGTCTATAACACTAATCCTATAATATGTAACTTTGAAAAGTGATCTAGGAAATGATATTATTTCGAATAAAAATATTTCGGATAGGTTATTGGACTGTTGCATAAAATAGCAAAAGGAGGTTGCACAGTCGTTTGTGCGATTCATCAACCCAGTAGTCGTATGATATCGCAATTTGACGATTTATTGGTTATACATAATGGGACATCGTTTTATTGTGGAGCTTGGAACGATGTTTTCTGCACGTTCAGTGAAGCAGAATATGTGTGTCCTCAATTTTATAATATATCCGAATTTGGTAATATACGTATATATATACGTATATATAATAGTAATATTACTATTTGAAGAATGCAAAGGAGAAAGAGGGAATGAAAATTTTAACGAATTCTTTACTTTCTTCGTACACTCCTGTGAATGCCCTTTATCACCAGCTATGTCGTATTAATTTGAATTAAAATTTTCTGCATCTTACAGTAGTTATAACAAATTGAGGTGTATCGACAACATATTTTTCATTTTTTACAATTTAATATAATAATTTACTCTTACTTATATTATTTACTTACTATATATATATGTATACATACGCACACACATATATACTATATATACTTATATATAATACTTACAGTATATTACTTAAAATCATGAGTAAAAGTTGAGAATGATATAGAACAAAATAAAGAATAAAATGTTTTATTTTTATATAATATCTATGAGAAAATATGATGTTGCGATATTATACATGTATATTGTGTGTGTATATTAAAAAATAAATTTTCGTTTCCTTAGATATGTTAGAATTTGACATTCCCCCTTTCTCCCGTGGAACCTTCATTTGATAATAAATGCTACTATTAATAATATGAATCTGGTAATTACTCAACATACTCATTGTTAATTTCGTTGTAGTTGTCGAAGTTGTAACTGGGGAAAGAAGTGGTGATTTAAATAATCTACAGAAACTTAGTCGAGATAAATACTCAAAATGGAAGAAACACTTTCAACATCCTATTACGGGTAATTATATTATTTTGAAATATTTACATAGAAATTCACTATTTATAAAGATAACATTAGAATAATTTTTTACTAGAATAGTTAGAATAGTTAGAGTAAATAATAGTCTAATGTTAAAATAATATTGAATAATCTAGTACAAGTATTTTAGGAACAAATGTTACAGTTGCTGCAAAATTGGATAATAGTACCGACATATCGAAGCTATCGTCTCTATGGCAAGAACACAAGATTTTATTATTAAAAGCACTAATTTGTATTAAACGAGACAATGTTAGTAATTGCATCAGAAGTTAATAATTTGTAGTAATTCGATTCGTTTAAAAATTTCATTTTTGTACAAATTGCTTTTTGTAGACTTTGACAAAACTGAGATTTGCGGCTCACATTATAGTAGCTTTTCTACTAGGCATAGTATTTTACGATTCAGGAACTAATGCTAATAGGATTCACAGCAATATAGCTTGTGTATTTTTTATTCTGCTCTTCTTATACTTCGCGAATTCCATGCCGGCTGTGCAGATGTGTAAGTTAAATATTTGTTACCATTATTTTTACAATATTAGAAATCTAAGCATCAAATTAATTATTACAAAGTTTACGTTAAATTGTTGCTTTACTTACAGTTCCTATAGAAGCTGCAGTTTTTATACGAGAGTACTTAAATAATTGGTATCATTTAAGGTCTTATTTTTCTGTAAAAGTATTGTCAGATCTCCCATTACAAGTAAGTGTAATAGTAGCATTTGTATAATACATATATGTTTGTTACTCTAATATGATAATTAGATTGTGGATGTTTATGCATTTGTGGGAAATTTAGAAGCACAAAAATATTTAGAATGCTTACAATATGAAAGAATATATAAAATATTAAAAGTAAAATGCTCATTATAACATTCAGTAGGATAAATCTTTATTTAGATTCCATTGTTTTATTTAATTATGTGTGTAAAAGTATAAATTTACATAAACATCCTCAATGTAGTGACAGTATATTGATTAAAAATATTGTTTTTAATATAATAGTTATCTTTGTAGATTCTTACACCTTCGGTATTTATTTCAATTGCATACTATATGACTGGTCAACCGATGCAATGCGATAGATTTTTACGTACGTGGTTGATTTGTATTTTAACAACAATTCTTGGACAATCATCAGGAATGCTTGTTGGGGCTGCATTCGATACGCATGTAATGTATGATTTTAGATAATTACAACGTGACTGTATAGGATCAAGTATTCTCCTAATGTTCGCTGAATTGGAAACATACATATTACGTCACTTATAACATTTGTATCATTGTAATTTTATGTAATTTCATAATTCGACACATATTAATTTGATATAAAAACAATCCAATTATGTAAAATTAAAATAATACTAACAAAATTAATTAATATTTTCAGATGGGAATTTTCTTGATTCCTGCACTCAATATGCCAATGATATTATTTGCCGGTTTTTTTCTAAAATTTAGGGAAGTGCCACCATTTCTGCAACCTTTGTGTTCCATTAGTTTCTTTAGGTAATTAACGCATTTCATAATTGATAAAGATTTATTTTTTTTTTTATAAAATTAATTGCAGAAAGAAAATTATTTTTGATTTTCTGTAGGTATGGATTTGAAGGTATTTTACAAGCAATTTACGATGGAGACAGAGAAAATTTACGGTGTGATGAAATCTATTGTCCATTACGTTCACCTAAAAAGATCTTAAAAGAGATAGATATGCCCGCAATTTCCTATTACATGACTGTATTAGGTTTATCTGTTTGGATAGTGTGTTTACAACTCTTGACATACTTGATACTTAAATGGAAGGCACATAAAGCCAAAAGTTGATGTGCTTAAATGTATCTATACATAATTTCATATGATATCGAATTAATTAATATTTGTATCACAAGATATTATTAATACTTATATTGATATTTTTGTAAATTTTATCATTGTGATATTTTTATATAATTAATAATGTTATATAACTGGTTATATAATTATATTATAATTATTATGTAACTATTATATAAATGGTAATTTTTTTTCTTTTTTTTTTCTTTTTTTTTTTATACGTGGGGAAATCCTCATGGACCCCTCCCCCCCCCCCACTTGGAAGCGGCAAGGTAGTGTCGGACTATACCGACTAAATCCCCACGGTGGACCGCCCGACGCTCAGCTGGAATGCCCAGGACCCATTTTCGGATGCTGCCAGGGCACTCTTGCGTCCTCTCCTGTCTGAGGGAGTCTTCCTTGGTTAGTTCGGGAATTGGGAGGGACCACCCCTCTCAACGCTATCCCTTGAGCCGTCGTGTAAGTCTGAGGAGATCCAGATCCTCCTCGGCGTGTCAGCCTCTATGACCACCTAGAACGGCATAGAACCGTCCTTCGGCGCGAAATCCTGCTAGGGTGGGATGTTCTCATCCTCTCCCGATCTGTTCGTTCCTTTACGAGCATTACGGCTTCGCAATATGAGCGTACTGCGAGAAGCTCTTGTCGCCCCCTCAGCGTCGCTTTCACAATTGACGAGGGATCTTTCTCCGATCATTAGCCGTAGAATACGATGTGGGGCCTCCCACGCCGGATAAAATTTTAACGTGTGCTGGGCCGTGTCCTCGCCCTCACCGCAGTGGTGACAGGTGCTCGTCACCTCTCTTCCGATTTTCTTCAAGTATTCCCCGAATACTCCATGTCCTGCGAGCACCTGCGTCATCTGGAAGGACAGTGGAAGCCCTCCGGATTTTCTTATCAAGATAAATATTTTCCATTATCTATGTATGTTCATATTGCAGATATCGAACACTTTTATACTCGATCAAGAGATATTCATTCGTAGAAGTACTATATCTCAGGATTATCCAAAGGCTATCATAAGTTTAATAAACATACTCTTTTAGAAATATCTTTCAAATGTTTTACTGTTCCTTTAATTGTAATCACGAGTCCAAAGTATTTCCGGAAATACTCAGATAATGTAGCTCACTGACGATGGAAACAAGAATGCTTTGAATAGGATTGTTTCAAAGTTGCAATTGATTAACTACGATTTCTTCGTCCCACCAAATATAAATATATTAATAAAATAATTGTATAAAAATACTTTACATGTACAATTGATAATTTCAAGTACAAAAAGGGCAAGAAATTTCTAACATCACACGTTACAGAGTAATGGATTTAACAATATCATTTTATACAGAAGTATGAGCAGTATTCAATTGTATAACTAATTGTGTAGATGTACAATTAGTTGTATCATTAACAATTTCAAGTAGGAGAAGTTAAAAGGTTTTTCACGTTATAAATTATAGAAAAATGAACATATAAAATACACTTATAAAATAAAAGTTTGCGTAACGTACAATTGGAAAGTTAATTTTCTCATTTTATTTCGTAAATTGATATGTAAAAAAATATACTTGCATTGATAATTGACGTTCGTTGAGCAATTTTAAAATATCACCTTCAACTTCCGAAAATATCGTTTCGGAAAAATGTGTCACCTTAAATATATACTTAATTTACAATATAACAGCGCGTTTCTTTTCGTCTATTAATCTTTAGTGATGGAATTATTAAGCTTATTGAAAAAAATTATTCTATCGTAACGTAATTCGACCACGAAAGATTAATTTATAATTTAGACATTAAAATGTCTAAAATTGCTATTATTATTGAATATGAGAAATAGAAATAACGAATAAGTTAAAATTTATTCCAGAATAATTCTAAATTGTATTATGTTATTACGAACGAGTAGATATCGCGGACATTATTCTCGTTTAAAAAAAGAAAATCTGGTATTTACAAATTAGAGATATCACCAGATCATTAATTAAACGAGCTTACTTAAACCGTTAATTAAGCCAGTTTAATAAAAACAATATCTTTGACTTAGTCAGAATTATACACATTTTTCAAGAATACATAACTACCATATAGATGTATTTGTTTTTTAGAAACCGTATCAAAATTACTTAAGAACCAATTATATATCTCTATAAAAATTACCCTGTATTGAGCAGAAAGTATTTGCAAAACTAGAGAAATAGTATAAATACTTTCTTCGAAACCGCTTTTATATAACGTCCAATACAGCTAAATAACGATCGTTTATCGCTTACGATACGAAACAAGTTCGAAGATCATTTTGAACTTAATCGGTTTATCGTACAGACATGATCTTCCACTTAAGAAGAAAATACGCGGCACATCGCGTTAGTATAAGTATCACGATAAGCGCCACAATGTCATTCCAAAACTGATCACCTTCCATCGCAATATCAGAAAGGAATTTTGCTGGATATCTGTAATGGCAGTATAAATTTTTGTTACTTTTGCAGAATAACACTGGTCTATCGAATCCATAAATTGCACCGATATATCTGTAAATTCATAAAGAAAATTAATTTAAACATTATAGAATAAATTAATATTTTTATAGAAAAGTTAATTTTTTCCAATTATTTCATAAAAAAACTTTTATGTTAAAAGATTTTAATAAAATATTAATATACAATAATGCAAAAGTAATGTTTTAAACAATTTGAACAAGGCTGCATTACTTTCCTTATCTTTAAAATTTGTGACATATTTAAAAATATAAAAAAAAGAATATTACCCTTCCAAACCATATCGCAAGAAACTTATATATGTACCCCATTTAAGGTAATTTGGTATATCACGTAATGTAACACCAAATCCAGCGAACATCATCAATGGCACGGTCAAAGTTGGTCCCACGAATGTTCCATTCTAAAATTTTAAGATTTTATATGTTAAATATCTTCTAAATATGAAATGTTGTTGGTACTATGAATGGCAAATTCATATTGTGAATTATATGACTATGAATAAAATAGATAGAAAAAAAATAAAAAAATTGGTTTACTGCAAAGTATAAACTTTGAGTATATTACATATTTTTGTATATTATTTTCTATAAATACATAAAAATCGACAATTTAATTATAATTATTATGATATACTTACAATTACATTGCACACCGCCCCAATCATGAGACCAGCTCCTTGTGATATTAGAACCACTAACAAGCTAATCGCGAAAAACATGAAAAATCGTGACATTTCTAATGGCTGGGACGTGAACAAATACGTTATCACCGTAAAAAGTAGACAGCATATTATCGAAATCGGTAATTCGATGACAGTAATGGCCGTATAAAATGCTTTTAAACTGTACCATCTGTTGAAATGTTCTTTTAATAGAATGCTCATTTGCATAGGAACTGAAAAAATATCAAAATCCTATTAAAAATCACATTTAAAAATTATCAAGAATTATAATAACTAATCGCTAAATTATGAACAGTTTTACGTACAAGTAACTACGGTAAGCATCATTGTGGTCATCAAATGATGTATAAGAATGGAGAACAAAAGATTATAATTATCTAACACTCTGGCACCGTCGGTCCCAGATTCAATGAAGACCATACCAAGCATTAAACCAACGGCTATATTGACTATGATTCGTAAATATGTTAATGTCTATAATAGAAAGATATCAATTTATTCGAAGAATAATATTTATTCATCTATGATATTTCATTCAGTATTAGCTTATGAAAAATCATTCATCATAAAGAGAGAGATTATATGACTACATAATGAAATATTAATTACTTGTAGATTACTAAGGATAATCAGAAATAAACATCACATCCTAACAAATTATATTAATTAATGCATAATTAATAATTGTTTAAATTAAATTGTTTAAATTGATAATTTTGTAAATTTTGCACTTTTATAATACTTACAGTATCTCTTTTAGACTTTATAAAACCTCTTTCAATCAGAATTTTAATCTGATGTATTAAAGAAGTCGCATGAAGACTACTTTTTCCATTTAAATTCACATGCTTCTTAATCGGATGCAACGCTGCAAAACGAAAAAATGAATCATTAAAAAAATATATAATCTTATTAAAATAATGCAAATTTAACTCGTAATAGATATACCTCTCAAATTATTTGCAGTTACAAGAGTATCAGCATTTTGGAACCATTGTGTACTCCTGCCGTTCTCTGAGCCCGATATTAACATCGCTATTTTGTCATCTCCATATTCGCCGCAAGCCAACTCAATTACTAAAGCAAAAAGCACTAAATGAAGTATATTGGGCAAAATATATAATTTTCGAAAAATGAAGCATTTTCATTTAGCGCGAAGAAATTTAAACAATTTTCAAAAAACACCCAAAACGCAATATTTTATATCAGAAAATTAAACATTATATCTGATTAAATAAATAAAAAAATTATTTGCATAAAAAAATACAAAAGTGTGTGTGTATGTGACAGAGACTTACAGTCTAGTCAATTGCGACAGTACGAATATACATGATATTATGTTGTCCAAAGAGTGTCTTTCTTTCACAGATACGTCTTTTACAACGATGCATCTGTATACAAACATGAAACCTAATCTGTCGAACGTTGTGATCTTTATTTTGATAGAACAAAATGGATCATACGTAATTCGATAAAATAATATAAAACGGAAAATGTTGTGCGTCCATTATTTCCTTATAAAACGAAAGAAACTTTTCGGGCGACCTAATATAAATTCTAATAAAACGTAACATGAATTCTATGTGAGACCATACTGGGAACCAGTGTACCGCTTTGTAACTTCCTATCTATATTAGTCTTCCATAAATATCTTAAACGAACGTTTCGACAATCTGAACATTTGTTATTTTTGGCTCGACTGATTTACAATCTCGCTATATCTCTCTGTCTAACTATACGTCGCTCATACCGTAATCAGCTGGATTGTAGTATACAGGACATGGCAGTTTAACGTTTTCCAAATAAGAAACCAACTGGGTGGTTGCACCATGAAATAAACATTCTCCATTTGCCAGTACATAAACCTGCGATCATAAATACGAAAATAAAAATGAAGTCGACAGCCAGGCATACAAAACGTAAAAGTCTACATCTTGAATGAAACATAAGAGATGCGATCAAAATGCAGACATTCAAACTATGATTCAACACAGGCAACAAATAAATTGTACAAAAAAAGACCTACGGCAAAAAGTACCTCGTACCAGATCAAACAACTGAAAGAGCGAGGCGCTAGGTTGATGTATCGTGCAGACGATCGTCCTTCCTTGCCGTGCGAGCAGTTTCAACAAATTTACCACTTGCATACACGATGAACTGTCCAGACCCCTGAAACATTCACCATACTATATGACTACTGTTATCTCTATATATTATTATCATTATATTGCATATGTTTATGCAATTATATAAGTGAAACTTAAACAGAGATTTGATTTAAGTCATCAAGGACCAAATAACAACTTATCATAATGATGTAAATGACATGTTGCTGTAAGCGTTTGTTTTGAATATTTTATATAGTTTTGCATATTACATGCATTCAGTACATTTTCATATTCAAATTTCCTATAAATACATATACTTACGTAGTCGGTTCATCAAGAAACATAACAGTCGGATTATTAACCAACTCCAAAGCGATGGATAGCCTCTTTCTTTGCCCACCACTTAATTTTTCCGTTAGAGTATTCATATGCTCATATAGACCCAATGTATTCAGGATTTCTTTAATCTAAAATATAAATACATAACTTTTATTGCATGACTTTATGAAGATGTATTCATAACATTATAGTAAAAATTCATTAACGCATATTAAATGTATGCTTACAAGAAAACTTCTTAGATATTATAGATATAAAAACAGTTAAAGTTTAAAAAGCCATGACTCGATATAAAAATCACCAATTTTTTCCAAACAAGTATACTACTATAATTTGAATGAATAATCGATCGAATTTATACTAGAAGCTTCTTGTTATATTTTCATAATGAAATTTGCCAATGATACAAATGTTTAAGAAATTCCAGCAATTGATCTCGAGTATAAGCATCTACATACGTACTATTGTTTCCTTCTCGTATGTAGGGGTGCTAGTGGGCAGCTTGAGGTCAGCTGCAACGGTCATGTTCTCAGCGACTGTCAACAGGGCTTCTAAACGGTCATCTTGCGTGATGTATGTGCTACATCTATTGCAATCACGTGGAACATAACAAAACAGCGGTCAAAGATAAGAATACATAATACGAGCATAAAATTTAATTACAAGCCACATCGTTTGAATTCATTACCTACTGTCTATTCCCGATTTCCATGTGTGACAATTAAATGTACAAAATACTTCTGAATAATTATGAATCTTCTATTTGTAAATATAACGGAAATATAATAAAATATAATAAAAATAACGAAAAGCAGTGACAATTTATTGTATGAAATATTAGGGAATAGTAAAAAAATTTTAAATAGTTAAAAAGTAATTTAAAGAGATAGGCTTTATATATCTATATAAAAGGATTTAAAAGTAAGAAGAAAGTGAGAATAATTTCAAAAGAATTATTATAATGAAAAACGTAATCTCTATTTATATATATATACATTTTTTGCATTGTTATAGTTACTATATACCAGACGATTTTTAAACGAATTCATTAATTACCATAATGGTATTTTAGATAATCTAGTCTTCAGTCACGTCAGGCGTTATATTAGCATATTCATGATTTTGGATGACACAATGCTTACTTTCGAAAAGAATTCAAGTGTCGAACATGACCGTTGATGTAGATGTTTCCATCCATGCCAGTCGTCCTGAATCCCGACAGGATATCCAGCAAGGTCGACTTCCCTGCTCCGGATGGGCCCATTAAGGCGATTAAATGTTTCGCTGGAAGTCTTCCATTGATTCCGTGTAATATCTCCTTTTGGCCTGCAATATGCCTCATTGTAAAAATAGAGAGTACACTAGCTGTGCATGAATTGGTGTGATTAGAGTGATCACATATGTATGCATATAGATATATTGTGAATATAAGATACGATCGTTTATTATTAATATTAAGAGATACTGTTGTTTATAAGAGTCAAGAAATATATTTTCTTGAACTATATTTTTATTAAATTTTTTAATATTTATAATATTACAATACTAATTCTATAAAATATGATTATCAACGATTGACATTAAACGATTATTTCCAAAGGTTATTTTTCCAATTTCGAAAAATCGATCTATTTTACATTTTCTGAAAAATTTTTATTCTATTCTTCTAGGGGTCTTCACAGGCTTTGTAAATTTTTAAAAATCTCAACTAACTGTGCACAAACTTTGCAGATTTAGAATTAATATTCCGAACTTTACGGACTTTAAGAACTTCCTTATGAATCAATACAAAATCCCGATTAATTAATGCAATATTATTATATTTGTTATTAACTATAAACAACGAGTTACATATGTGGCGACATGCGCAGTTACATTTGCATACATGTGGTTACATATACCGCCACACATATTTCCATACTACACAAATAAAGATGAATGTGACAAAGTTCACATACGCGTAGTTTTTCTCTAGTTGTTAAATATGCATCTTACTTGGCATGTACGACCATATGTCATTAAACGTTAAATGTCTTGTTGATTATTCAATAAAAACAAGTAATAAGGTCATAGCATTATCATCAAGTAGAGATTGGGAAAGACCTAAAAGGAGGTAAGATAATCAACTGTTGACAGAAATGTGAGATATCGATTTACTGTCACAATTACAGGATGATTATCTTACTAGATGATGGCCAGTATCACTGCATGTACATATGTAAGAACTAGAAATAGGAGTGTGAAGATAATACCGGGAATTCACCAGAAAACTAAATTATGTCTCTACTGAAACAAAGAGGAACTTTCTGTCATTTTACGCTGCTGCATGTTCTAAAATATTTACAACAAGCAATACTTACAGATATATTTTATCCATACTAAAAGAACATAATCTGAGGAGCATTCGGATCTTGTTTTGATTTAAAGGTTATTTGTTGCTAGCAACACGTATACATTGCATACACTTATACATTTATTTTGTTGATACGAAACAGGCAACAAGCGGCGACTTTTTCAAGAAACATGCAACAACAATAAAAACTTTTTTGGTGTTGCTTCAGTGGAAACAGGGCTTAAGTTATGCTATGTTATGGAAACCTTCAATAATTACCAGAATTTCGGGACCCAGGTTCTGCAATTATGGAGAAGCAGAAGCGGTTCTATTCCAGAAAACTGAGATCTTAGACGTGCCGAACGTAGAATAGGACAACACAAGTGAAAGGGGAAAAGGGACTGAGAGTTTGAAGTGTTTGGTAACATAAAAACTTTCTTATCGTTGATTGTTGATCAAGGAAGCTTCTACCAATATGTTTGTTACTTATTTAATAAATGATAACCATATTAATACGTAAATATAATTCATATGTTTGGTCTCGTTTTAATTAGAATGATGTTATAAATATGTTGGTAAAAGTTTGATTTTAAAATAGTCAAAAATAAAACAGTTTCACTTTTGAATTAGCACCTACATACATCGCCTAAGCGATATATGATATTGGATCATATTACACTACTCGACAGGGCCGGCGCAAGGCAGATTCAGCAGGTTCGCCAGAACCGGGCCCCGCGTTTTAAGAGATCCCGCGGTCTACGAAAATTACCCAATTGAAAAACACCGATTTTGATTAACTTTTTACAGAATGATGATACCATTAACAGATGCAAGACATGTTTTTTAGTAGCGATGATTCAGTTTAAAGGAGTGACGAAATTCATCAAAGTTCAGTGTAACTCCATAAAGTCCTCATATCCTGGAAACTATTCTAGATAAAAAAATCTAGGCGCTTTCAGAGAAATATACTTTTTAGAGAAATTAAACTACATCAATAGTTTTTTACAAAAGTTATATATGATTACAGATTTTGTACTTTCATTGAATTTTTTGACCCTTGAAAGCGAATTATGGATGCGAAAAAAAAATTACTTGGATTTGTTTAAAAAACTGCTTAAAAAAATAGAGATAAGACCTCAATTTTTGGAACTCTGTCGACGAGTCGCAGCTCCTACGAATTTACATAGGAATTGGGCATAGCCACGCCTGACATTTTTAGTGGTTGTGTGTCAGTTGCCATCTTGCGGTTCATATGTTTTAAACAAAAACCCATTAGGCTATTGCATTGCTACGGTCTTCAATGCTGAGCGTTAGTAAATCTCTCGACAAGTGGCAAGGACTGTGATCGTTACGTTTTGGTAAATTTAAGACGACGAATATTTTTCAAATTTACATTGTAGTATAAAAACCTTTGACTTCTGGTAAGTATTTTTTTTTTTTTTTAATTATTTCCCCTCTTTTAAGTTAAAATCAACCCTAACTGAAATCGCGTCGCAGAAAAAACGTATGGCAGTCATAATGTATTTTCGTCCAGTCGCGGGGAGACGGTCGCGTTATAGCGCGTCAACGGGAGTCGTAAATTCCCGCTACGATTGCACGAATCGACACCACGAATTAGACGATCCCCTTATTTCTTGTGGGAGAATAAGGAGTGATTGGGTTGGAATATAACTGGACTTCACAGTTATATTATATGTATATATTTATTTATATTGGATTACAGACCGTGTTTGGAAAGCGTGTTGATGAACCCGAAGGTTGCTCGACGTGGTTGTTTGAGAGGCAAGAACTCGACTGACATGTTAGAACTTGAAGTTGACTGTCCGAGGACTAGTAGAACAGTGGACTTGGTTGTCCAAAGGATCTTAAAGCAGAGGACTTGACTGTCTGAAGGCTAGTAGAACAGTGGACTTGGTTGTCCAAAGGATCTTAAAGCAGAGGACTTGACTGTCTGAAGGCTAGTAGAACAGTGATTGACCCGTCTCGTACTATTTAGGAAGAAAGCTCGTCGTGGGGGTATCCTTGATGAACTAAGAACGCGGATTCGTAGTTCACACTTTTCGGTAGAAAAGTGAGGGTAACGATCCGCGATGCCCATTGGGTATTCCCAATGTTAATGTATTAAATACGAGGGGACAGTCCTCGTCAAATATGAATCACGTTTGTTTCTGTCCTTGGCAAAAACCCATTACCTCGCTGGGCAAACCTTCGCTTTCTCCGTAATGAGTACGAGCGTGCAATAAACCTAAGGACCCATTTAAGGGGCCACTCATAGACCGAATGTATGCAAAGAATATAACTTTATTGTTAACAGATGTGGGCTATGGTGGTTCCTTGGGTTTATTGCAGGTCAGTGTGACGAGGTGCAGGCCTCGGCGGCCTGACCATGAGGGACGTCGCAGGTACCGACTCACGCGACGTAACACATAAAAATGAAATCCAATACATATAACTAGTTGAGAATTTGAATTCGTTATTATTAAATTAATTTCGCCCCAAATATTAAAATTTCGATAAAGTGAGCAAAAACGGAGAAATGTTTCAATTATATACAAATGTTTTTTGGCACACGATTTTATTCATTTTTGTAACAGATAACATTTTATACAGAGAAATATGTTTTTTTAAGAACCACTATGGCTAGCAGGGATAGAGATCGTGGACGGCAATATTTAAGTGGGGCGGAAAAACTGAAACGAAAGAAGCAGCGAGACGATTATATTAAACAGCAAACAAACAACATCTTGAAGTATGTAATTGAAGCTACTAGTCATCCAAGACAGCCAAACGAAGGTAAAAAACATACGGCAATGAATTAGATTCCTTTGAAAGAGGAAAATCAAGAATTGAATACACCTGTTAAGGAAAATGAAGAAGACATCAATGAAACTGAATTGGACGAAAATGGAAACAATAGAAACTCATCAAGAAAAAGATATTGAAAATGTGGAAATTGAAGTATAAAAAGAAAACAAAAATTTCGATGCAATAAGAAGAGCAAAATATTATTCCATTTTATTGGATTGTACACCAAATGTGAGCCATCAAGAGTAATTATCGGTTGTTCTTCGTTATATCAACATAACAGACGAGGAGATTGAAATCAAGGAACATTTTATCAAATTTGAAATAGTTCACGATACAAAAGGAAAAGGACTATCTGAAACTATCATGCTCATTCTGGATCAGTTGGGAATAAAAATATCCGACTGTCGCAGACAAGAATATGATAACGGTGCCAATATGAGGGGAATATATCAAGGAAATATATATATACAATACAATATATATATATGTATATATATATATACAAGCAAATATATTATGTAAATCCTAAAGTGTTTTACGTACCATACGTTAGTCACAACTTGAATTTGTTATTGGGAGATATAGCAAAATTATCAACCCAAGCACTACATTTTTTTGGTGTTTTACAAAAGATTTACATAATATTTACAGCGTACCAATCGCGTTGGGATGTTCTAAAAAAACACGTTGAAAAAATTACACCTAAACCATTATCAGAAACTAGGTGGGAATACCGTTTTGATAGTGTAAAGGCTATTCGATTTCATGTTCGCCTGAACAATAAATTGACGATTGAGATTTGGTCTATAGTGCGCAAAATAAATGAATTTGAATTTATTGCCAGTCTTATCATTTGATATGATATATTATCAAAAATTAACATCGTCAGCAAAGTATTGCAAAATCAAAAGATGCAAATCGATTTGCATCTGAAAAGTCTTAACGTATTCTTTACGGAATACAGAAATGAAAGATTTAGCAAAGCTATAATCACAGCAAATGAAGTTGCAAAGGAAATGGACATAACACCAGATTTCAAATCATCATACAGGGCCAAAAAACGGAAATTATTCGATTATGAAGGACAGGATGAATCATCGACGATCAGCGACAAAGAATACTTCCGTGTACATTACTTTTTAAAAATAATAAATACGCGTTAGTATCCTTTAAAAGTAGATTCAAAGTATATGCAGATCACCAAAGTATTTTTGGTTTTCTATACATGAATGAGATCGGGAATTTAAATAATGAATATTTATTAAAGTGTTGTCTAGACCTTCAGTTATATTTGGAAGGAGATTTCGACAGAACTGAAATGTTTGAAGAAATTAAGATGTTCCGGTCAATAACACAAACCAATTATTCAGCTTTAGATTCGATGAATTGTATTGTAAAAAACAATCTCTCGGAAGCATACCCAAATTTATTAATCGCATTACAAATTATGTTAACGATGCCAGTAACCGCGGTTTCAGCAGAACGTAGTTTCTCACGATTGAAACTAATAAAACATTATCTGCGATCATCGATAAGCCAAGAGAAATTTTCATCTCTGGCTATTCTGTCAATAGAAAGTGAAGTAGCAAATTTAATCGATTTTGATGATGTTATCAAAGATTTGGCGTTGATTATTGGATAGTATTATTATTTAATATTCATCTTATAAAAAATATATAATTTGTAACAGCATTTGTAAATAAAGAATTCCTCGTTGTAAAATTTAAGTATAGGATTTGAATGTGTATTCAGGCCCCGCAAAATTTTTTAACCTGCCCCGCAAGAGGTCACGCCGGCCCTGCTACTCGACCGCGGCGAGCCGTCAAGCTTCATGGTGCGTCAAGAGGAACCTCCCCCCGTGCTGGAAACCATGCAATTAGAGAACAAGAAGTTTATGTCTGCGGTTATCGAAGGTTTCTTCTACTACGATTAACAATATTTTTCGAAACATATACATATGTGAAATCGTTTCCACCAAAGCTAAACTAAACTGTACTATTAGCTGTGCTATTAATTTAGCTTTTGATGAGAACGGTTCGTTGTACCGACATATATACATATATTGAAACAAATATTTTTAAACATAACATATCATAGCATAATTAAACTTAGCTTTCCAATGAATCTCCGGCTTTAAAGGAACTAAAACAATCTGTGTATCCTCTTAATACTTCAATTTATGATTTCACTATATTCCACCAATCAAGAATACATAACGTCAAGGAAGTGACATAGATAAATCAAAAAAGGAACAAGGTAATATCGAAACACTGATGCTATTCTAACCTTTCTTACAACCCATTGACACGGTATACTTGATGTTCTCGAACATAATATCAACGGTATCCACCGTGTTGCTTCCCATGAAACATCTTCCATCCTCAATTTGTACATTTTCTACCTTTTTCTCTGTCTGCTTAGGTATAGTGTAAACGTTAGTGTCGACTGCATTCGTCTCTTGGCCATTGCTCATCTCGTGCATCAGTACTTCCATCGTCGAGTATTTTGAGCGAGCTAATTGCTCGCCGATTAGTTGAACATAGGCAAGCAAACACCATAAAACTGCAGTCAGAAAAATGAGATATGATCAATACAGAAAGGAACATAAACAAACAGAAAGATACAATATTTATCATCAATTATTTCTACATCTAGCGTTCCGATTTAAAAATTTGAAATTTACCGCCATCTTAATACTATGATAACCGATGACAACATTTGTACTTAATATACATTACTGCGCAAAATTGTTAGAATATATTGTACTTTTAATAAAGTTTTGATATTTAATTTAATGTGTATCATGAACTTAAAATATTATAGTATATTATAGTTTATATTTTAGAGTACAAATTTTATAAATTTTAATATACTGCTACCTTATTTCTCCTGTCAAATAAAATATTTAATTAAATAGTATTCCCTTGCATGTTTTAATAATTACGTAGTTAACCTTTTTATATCGACTTTGAAAAATAAGCAAGTATCAATGTTCGACGTGTATTTTTCTTTTTTTCTTTTATGTATGTTTGCCAATTACTTCAAAATGGCTAGACCAATCGGAATAATTCTTTGTGCATCTTATAGGGTATGTTATAGAGTATGCAGTATTGGATTCAGCTATCGGAATCAAACATTTTGCATGTTCTAGAGATCGTCCAAAGAATTTGTTGTTCCAATGTACTAATGTTCCAATATTCTAGTCTACCAATTTCATTTACGTGTGCTCAGTGATTGCTCTGCAATTTTTGGACTGACATCAAGATGATTGCAAAAAAGCAGGCTGGGCGAACGTTTTGAAATTGCGTTGATAAATTTTATTGATATATTCCGTTGCAATATATTTAGTATGCTGTTTAATAAGTAAATGGATAATGTAATCGTTGTTGCATATATATCTAAATCAAATACAAATAAAATAGAAATTACTTCATACTTTTAGCGGTTTTTGAAATCGATAATATTTTTTAACAACAAATTTTTTATTTCAGTTTACATTTAAACAAATATTATAACTGTATTAAGACTTTTGACCAGGACTCTATACATACATACATACGTATATGCATACATACATGTATATATTCATTTATCTACTTACGCATTTCTGTAATTATTTATAACCTCTATTTTTTTATTTTTACCACACATATTCAGAGTTCAGAAATTTTTCGACAAATGTAACAAAAATTTTTCGACAAGTGCTCAAAACTAATTGACCGCCATAGTTTTAATTAAGAACGAAAACATGTCTATATATCTAAATGAGATGTATACAATATTCTAATAATATCCTTCAAGTTACGTGATATGACTCAATCCATGGAGTCTTTTATTCATTCCAGGAATTGCTCCTCTGAATTTAAAAATGTAATATTTTAACATAAGAATTCCCTCCTACTTTGAATTAATTAACTGTGTCCCCAATACGTTTTACTTCCTCATCCCCTCTCTGGCCTTGTCCCCACGCTTTTTTCTTTCTCTCTGTTCTTTATTTCTAATCTTTTTTATCTTTTTTCTATGTAAACTACAGAAGCGATATTTTTTTTGTATAAGACAAATTTGAATTGTAAAAGATTGTAATAAAATATCATTGTACAAGACACAAAGTGAAGGTATAAAACATAATGATTGAAACACAAACGAATGATTATCATGAAAACAAATTATCGTATACAATAATCTTATATGACTTATATGACTTATGAAATAATCATACAAGTGCCATCTAAGTATATTATCTCTGCTATTTCTTAAACAATGTGTAAATCAACACGCAACAGGTACAGCTGTAGCTCTCGATCTATGGAAAAAAAAAAATGAATAATACCCTAAGAATATCAAAGACCCTTATAATAATTAAAGCACCAAGCAATTATCTTACAATTAATCGAATCGTCACTTTATCTAAAATGATGAGCGTTATAGGAAAATATCGACTCCGAAACGGACTACAGTACAATTCAAAATTATATTAACTGCTTGATTAAATGAATTCAATGATTTATTATAGATATAGGGTAGTTAATTTGAATCTAACATGGGTCGCCTGATTCTAAGAATTTCCCAAAAAGAGAAACATGCTTTTTTTAATGAAACTAACATTAAAATATAACTAAATAAGTGGATATTTATATGTTTATTATAACAGTTGCACAAAAAAGTTTGTATCTTGATATCATGCAGAAATAATATTTTTTAACTTGCCTTCACTAAAAAATTTTACTACTTAACTCACCCCTCAAAACCTGTTATATGCTTTCAAACACAATAATCAACTGCATTCGATAACAAATTTCTAATTGAATCTCAAGTATAAACATACTTGTTTTTAGCTTCGAAAGAGATATATTATACTGCTGCCGATTAATTTTATTAATTACATTTCTTCGTAGGAATATTCAACAGAAATAGAGAATGAAATAATAAAACAAACGTATTGTAATAATTTAAAAAATTAACATTTTTTAATATATAAAATGTGTAACAATTTCTTATTATTCTGGATATACAGTTCTGTTTTTGAAAATGTGACTTTAAATTGAAGAATGTAACTTCCGGTTTATATAAACATATAATTTATATATACATATGTTATATGTACATACATAGATTATTTAAACGTCAGATAGCAAACCTTCAAATAAAAAAAACATTTATATGCTGTTACATACAATTAGATCTAAAACACAAGGACCAGTAATGGACAACTGCTTCCGGAAGCCACAGGAAGTTACTACGGATATCTACTTGAATTTATTATTCTCACGATAAAAGACATAACCGGTTTTTATCACACAAGTATTTAATATTTATCATAGAAAGACTGACTTTTTTGTATACATTAGCATTCAATTTGCTTATAATTAATTCCATTTTCAAAAATATAATTATAAAATTATTATGAAGATATTAAAAATTGTAATTGTAATGAAGATATTAAAAATATCATAAAAAATTATAAAGATAAAAATTACTTCACCTTTGACACTTAACTATGCTTGATCAACAATTTAAGTATGCATAGATCATGATAATGCTTATCGATCGGTCAGCATTTTAAATAATATTAATAAGGCGGCGAGCATATATGCAAATTCATATTCTTATAAAGATAAGTAAAGAAATGGAATTTATGTAGGAAAGTTTACATACCAAATATTATAATAAGTACTATTAAACAAGTACTTTGGAAATTTTATATATTTCTGAATATTAGACGCATTCTATACATTTTTTCATCTTCAAATATCGCCTAAATGCATAAAAATCCGCAGTCTATTAACTACTCTGCCTAAACACGAATTGATTTTTGTTACGGGTATAGGTTAAATCGCGCGGAACATTTGCTAGTGAAGTTTTACATGATTTAACGAAAACCAAACGAAAAGTCGACGTTAATCCTAGATTAGATTAGATTAATCGTTCTGTGACTAGAAAGTGATTCAGACATAAGTGATAAAACTTAGTGTTCTAATACTGTCTCTAAGAATAAAATAAGTAGTATAAATATGAATTGCAAATATTTCAGCATCCAGTTTTAGCTGATTCATTCAATTCTGTTCGAATGTCCAAGAAACTCAGGCATTTACATCACATTACATAGTCGTGATTAACATAATAGAGATTCTGTCACAATCATATTTTTTAATTTCCGCGAATTATTTAGCTACATTGGCAACAGTGTATCGTGGTTACCGTACAATTATAAGCAACACCTCGTCGATACAATATCATTTTATGTGCAAAGTCTATAGTATCGTAAGTAAAGGAAATGGTTTTAAAGGAATAGACAATTTTCTTGAAAAAAAAAGCGAAGTTAGAAAACCTTTAATTTCGATAAAATAACGATTATTTATGGATTGTTAATAACACACGTTGAATGATCAAATGTCGGTCTAAAGGAAAGAAAAACAAAATATTCTGCTTTATGACGCGTATTCATTTAAAAACATAATAAAAATAGACACAGTTTATTGAGAAGTGTTTATTAAAAATAATTGAAGTTTAAATTCCAATAACGACCATTACAAGTTCGATACTTGAACTTCGATTAGTCATTAAATTTATTGTAGGAAATAAGTACATTGATTAAAACAATTTATTCGTCTCTTTATATCGGTTGTATATCTTTTTAATCTTAGCTTTATCTCTTTATTAATTATTTTCAAATTGATTTATTTTTGATAATAGTATTTGTCACGCAATTTCAAATTGTCCATAAACATTCATTACTTACATACATATAAATATTACACAACATATGTACATGATAAACAAGAAAGCAATTCATATGCACGTATACATATGACGTCGTTAAGAAGGAATCGACGACATTGAAACATTTGATCGTTAAGCAAACTTCCTCAAAGAGAACAAAGTGTTTTATCTCTTCTGGCGATAACTCTAATCTTGTTTATAGTATTAACAACAATCATTATTTCAGAAATTAAAGCTGAACTCTGGTAACGTCTACTTATCTGTTTTACTTGGAGCTCTAATGATTTTAAAGGTTAACCAATCAGAATATAAAATTACCTAACCTATATCGTTAGGTTTAACGAAGGTTATCTTAGGATTATAAATTTTCCTACAATTACAATGTAGATATTTTTTACTATAAGTGTAACATACTATAAATGTAACAATGCAAATAATAAATTAACTCTTGCTGCACAGAAAGTTTATCATTTGTATGCAAACGATGCATTTCCGAGACAATAGCCATAAATTATAATGATTGGTCGAAGTACATCGCAAATCTAATCGTACAAAATGAATCAACAATGAAAGTCCAATGGAGAGATCATTGAAGATCCAAGCTGGCAGTTGTTTACGTGGAATGGCATAAATTCAAGTTCACATTTATTATTCCTGTGACGATAACAATACACAGCGATCTATCTTGCATATTGATTTCTTTGTCAATCAGTTTCCTTGACAACCTGTGTATACGTTTCGAATGTTCTTGTAAATTGCTCTTAGTTAATGTCAGTGATCAACGATGATGTAAATTGCAAACACATTACTACGTACTATTTACATACGTATCGATATACGTCATAAAGAGTCATATATAAAGCTATAAAACTATATCCTCCATATGTAAAACTTTATAGATAGTCGTATATTAACACTATATTTATCAAAAAGTTACAATTATGCAATTTTTAATATATTTTTCTTTTTTCGATTATGACTATTTCTAATTGTAATTACATTACATCGAACAATAACCTATAAAAGATATAATCATATATTTACAAATTTAAAATGTATATAAAACACTTAAAAGTAGCGTAAAAAACAAATTTGTATGAACGTTTTCGTTATACAATTTGAATTGGCATCCCAGTTTCCCTTCTTATGAGAATTTATCGACCGCGCTGTGAAACGATTATTATTTATGATTGCTTTCTACAAAGATTTACACAATGTTATATTTATTACATGTATTGTACTTTCGCTGGGGTTATCAAAACATTAAGGAAGATTCTGAAGCTAATTCAGAAATGCCATCAGTCATTATCTTGTTTCTGTTTTAGTATTAATACCGTAAAGTACGATGGTAATCAATATACCTATCTTTGTGTTGACTTTATTTGTAATTGCAAAACAACATTGCAATATTTATTAGATCATCATATTGATTATTTACATGACTCTTCCTACAAAATTTTATGCAAACTTAATAGAAAAGATAATGATTGTAGAGCAAAGATCAATTCAACCTAAAAAAACAAAAGTTGCCTTCTCGCATTCCTCGAAAGAAAGAAAGATGACTAACATAAAATATCAGCAAACATATGTGTATAATCATACGATGAGTAAGTTTGATAGTATTACTTCAGACTTTGTACGCGGATGTCAAATTTGCCGATAAATCGTATAATTAATCATATAACTTTAGATAATTTAAATTTTAAATTGAAGTAAATATACTAGATATTTTAATTCTATAAATGTTATGTTAAAGAGTTATAATTAAATCTAACAAGAATTTATGAACTTGTTAACACTTCTATATATATAAGTATACATATATAGCATGCGAAATCAGGACTCTTGTGCAATAATTTACTAACTCTTAATATTACAGTTAGAAGTTACAAGTAGTTCTTTTATAAACTTCATAATTTTTTCGCGAAGTAAAATGACTAGGTAATTTATAATTCATAAATTTACTTGTAAAATTTAATTTCATTATTCAATTAATTAATATTATGCAAGGACATTTATTGATAGTTTGGAATAAACATCTTGTAACTTCTAAGCACTTTTACGTTTTCAGAATGATTTCAAATTTCACTAATATAATTACATATAACGTTCGTCTCAGTACAATATTAATAAAATTCAAAATATTTTATATCGTATATATTATAACAATACATATACAGTGTATGTACATGAATATGTATAAAAATGTTCTATATGTGTTCAAAAGCATTTTTGCATCACTGTGCATACTTTTATTTTCCATTTATCTCTGAACCTTTTTTTTAACTTATTATATAAAGTATATTATAAGAAGGCCTATTTATTTACATATGCCCTATATTATAAGAAAAATTATCATAGAAATCTAAAATGAAGGACGAATAACAAACAAACCGCGATCTCGCTCATTTTGGATCATGAATCAAGGTTCATTAAAGAATGTACAATTTAGAAATAGATGAATATTCATGTTGCTATCAATCAGTTTAGGATCAACGATGTTAACTATGATTGTTTCAAAAACACCTTTGAAGTTTCCATTAACTATTCATTGAAAGATTGATTAATTGGCAACCAGTGATATCGTATTATGTAAGCATAAGTAGGTACATGTAATCTTTCTCACCGATCGATAAAAAAAACTGTAATTGATATTGAAAAAATATACATTAGTCATGTACTTATGTAAAGTATAAATTATTTTATAATATACGTTTCTATAAGATAAACATCTCTTTCTCTTTAGTAACATGACTGGACGATATCGAAAGTTAAAGATAACGTGATATAAAGATTGGAATTTCAGCTTTAGAAATACTTCAAACCTAATCCAGACTAAAAAAACATTTTCACATATCTTTTTGTGGATACTCAAATTTAATATATAAAAACAGCAACGAAACCAGCAATAGAGAAAATTTATTTCAAATGATTCATTTAATTCGTATTTCAGTGGAAGTGAAATTTCAAAATATTTTATATAACACATACAATACATAGTAATGTATAATGTTATCATTAATGTATAAGTCAGTGTTTTTGAGTACAAAATACACTTCTTAACCTACTTAAGTTTCTAGCTATACAAAGTATCTATATTAGTAAACTCGGCCTCAATAAATGTTTCTCTTTTCAAGAAGCTTCAGTCATCGTGTTTCCAAAGACATAATTACCAAAATGCTACAATAAAAGACAAAAAATGTGCTTTCACTTTTTTTGTAATTTAAATACATATACAATTTATATAAATTGTTTAATAGAAAATTTCTTTAGAAGATACTCACGCTTATAAATCTTTAATGATATCGTAAATAATTATGCCGAACTACTAGTATTTTATTCCTTCGAATAAATATCTCTCTGTTAACTTTATCAAGCAAGGAAATAAACTTCATACTTCCATTATTTTATCTCTGCAACATATTCTTGTAGAAAACGTTATCGACGCGATAAAGCTTGACAATTACGAAAAACATATGATTTTCCAGAATTCATTTAGATTGTATGTCACTTATAAATGCTTCTTCACTGATAATACCGAGTGATGAATAACATCGCAGCAGCATGCGTGCACTACGCACAAAGTTCAATCGGTCATTTTCCGCAAATTGCTATGGCATGTAAATATCAATACATATTCTTTAATCTTTAACTCTTTAGGAAGAGTGCGGATTTTTATGTATTTGTAATAAATTTAAAAGTTTAAAAATCCGCAAATTGTATATAGGAATAAGTATATAAAAATATATAAAATATTGAAAGCAAAGTACTTTTATAATCGTTAATGGATGAAAGAAATTTCTATCTAGGTTCCATTTCTTTAATTTTATTCACAAAAATATGAAATTGCATAAAAATCCGAGATCTACTTAGAAGAAACCGACTCGAACGAAGTTACATTGTAACTTAAAGATTTGCTATTCTTTGGTACCTCCCACAGTCAAAGAAGAAATATCCAAATTCAGTAATAGATATAACATAAAAGTTAACAACCACAAAAATCTACTAGTTACTCAATTACTTGACACGACGGATCAGATCCACAGGCTAAAATGACATTACCCTTTAGATAACATTAGATTCAACTAGAATCAGCACACGATAAACACTTATTAAACACGACATAGTACCATGCTAGAAAAATTTAGTTATAATTCTCAATGAGAATTGATTGTAAAATTCATCCAAATAAAAAAAAAATTCTTTGGTACCTATTTCATTATTCTCCTAAACATCACGATAATGAAGAAAGGTTAACGTAGAAAAATTTCATTTAAGATTTATTTTTCAAGTTACGAAACAATTCTATTTTTCGTTAAAATTGATGTTTAGAATCATATTTTATTAATATCGCCTATATCTTTTAACATCAAAAAGCGAGGTTAACTTCATTTCAAAAAATTACTAGAACAAAAATGTAAGTTAGTTTACAAAGAAGTTTAGCCAATTATTTTAAAAAGTAAAGAGATTTTGCGTTGTTGTAATCTATATATATTAACAGATTCTTTGATATCACTTAAGCCGGGTAAGATATCAACCTAGGTTTAGCTTAGAAACGATACCTAAATAAATATGTAGAACATAATTCAGGATATTACTATACTCAATCTTTAAAGGGGCGAATTTAAATTCGAACATGAATTATATAACTATACTTGTTAAGTTGCAACAATTTCTTTTTGACACAGTTGTCCTTTAAAAATTCGTAGAAGTATTTTAACGATTTTTTTTTTTTTTCTAATTTCTCCCTCAAAGGGATAAAAGAGAAAAGAGATTTTTCACTCGATAGAGTATGCTTCCCCGGCGGTCCCTTAATAGAGGGCTTTTTAAAAGCCAATCCATATGTTCATAAATATTAAGCTAAGAAATTTTAAAATATTAAATACAATAAGAAAGCAGGTTTTAAAGAAAAAAAAAACTAGGAAGAGAAGAATAATCCTTTCTAAAATATGCAAATTTCAGTTTTGTGCCGTCGTTGCTAAATTTAACGCAAACAAATTAACTTCGTATGAAGTTACGTATTAAATATCGTTGCTTAATAAATATATCAACAAAGAAAATGTTTATTCTCGATGAAAGTACATGTACGTTGTTTCATGCAATTTTCACTAGAGAAGTTTTGACTTCTATTAATGCGTCCAAATATATGGATAAATATGAGTATTCTGTGAATAATTCTTTGTTCTTAGGATTCTTTCATATTTTAATTATTTTTTCATGCTTCAGAACGAGATCTTTCAAGAACTTTTAAAAATAGTCGACAACTTTTAAGAATATTACATTCCATTAGATAGATCGTCATGTAATTGAAAATTTATATAATTTATTTACGTTAAATTTGGCACCAGCTGCAAAAGATTTAAATTCATATACATATTTAAGAAAGAATTATTTTTCATTTTTAAGTGCCTCCAATCCCTTCTCGTTTCCTTTAGAAGTCGGTTTTATTCTTTTTTTTTTCAATTTTAAAGAATACCAGATTTGATTTGAATACTTACATTGATTTGGATTGTAATACGGTATTTGACTTGATTTTCAATTTGGATTTTTTTTTTTTCTATTTCTTCAATAAATATTATATTTCAAATTTTACTTTGTTGTTTTTTGCATGAATACGTTTTGCTTTATTGAAGCTATACATACAGTATGTCCATTTTATTTGGCAACATGTAAATATTTCGAAAACTATGGACGATACAAAAGAATGTTTAAAACAAATGTTCGATTTCAAAAGGAACATATCACGGCAATATTTATTTTACCTTGCAATAGTCTTGAAAAGCGAAGGTCACGATTATGTTTAAAATGGAAATTATATTTTTTTATTCCATATTCTTGTATTCAATGTATGTATACTCTTATATTTTATGGACTACGTAAATTAAGGAATTTTTAAATTTCAAGTAAGTATACTTTTCTATGACGACAAAAATGAATATGCCGATCACTGCATGCGCTGGATGCAGTTCCGTCGTTCGAAATCTGGGATAGAAAAGATTTCGTGCAATTTCTAACTTCCTCGAAAGGTGCGAAGAAGTAGGACAAAACCGACAAGTCAGAACGAGTTTGACTCACTTTGCCTTCTACGAGCCTCAGATGAATATCTCGTTTCGCTTTGAACAGTATTTAACTATATCAATAGTTGCATATTTCTAGCAATTTAATATAGCTATAAAAACAATTTTCTTAACTGATGAAAAGTATTGAATTAATTTCGTCAATGAATAGTTTTCAAATTTACTAACTTGTATAACAGCTTCTTTTCTTACAATAAACAAGAATATGTATGTACTTATGAGGAAGAGAAAGAACTATCAAATTGTGTATCTATTATTATATAAGATATTGCAGTGAAAGCTATTCCGAATCTTAACTCATGATATACGATCGTCTTTGCCTTCAGGTAAACCAAATAAGTATTTCCTTATATCTCTTATCCTATCTAATAAATATTCATAAATATTTTCTTAAACAAAATACAATATTGAAGAATATAAATGATAATAACATACATGTATAGTAAAGATAAAACGTCAAGTAAATCAAATATATCCTTATATATATAATAAATATTTATAAATGTTCCCTTTACTTTCCAGATAATTGTCAATCAATTTCTATTAATCAAACAAGATACAAAAAGAATATACATAACAAAGACAAAACTCCAAATGAGTCAAATATTTCCTAGTGTTTCACTTTCCAAATAAATCTCCATCATACTTTCTGCTCATACTACTCGTAATTAAATGAAGTATAAAACAATTGAAGATCTTAGAAAAAAAATTTCTTTTAGTAAATATGTTCTCAAACAAATTTTTCATAATAAATCGTGAGTCATATAGACAACAGCATATTTCTAAAAAAAAAATGTTCATATTACTTTTCTAATTAACACATTGACTGGCACTATGAATTATATATTGTACTTTGTCCTGAGTGCTGCAATAAAAATTCACTACTATCAACATACTATACATACATTGATAGATAAATAACATTTAATTTTTGCAAAATATTACACTTAACCATCTTATAATACGGTATTCTGAAATATACATGATCCTTCTATACATACATATATACGGCACGTTATACAGCATAGTATGCTATGATACTGCGTTATACGAAAGTTGACTGTATGTTGTATTTGCGCACTTTTCTCTGACAATGTTATCTAAGCCATTCATACCGTTGAACATATTTTAGTCCATGTCACTTATCATTTTATTGTAAAAAGTTTAGTAAAACATTAAACAAGACCATCATGACCGTTAACGTGTTATTAAATTTTACAAGTTTCAGTAATATGTAAATAACACTGACTTTATATAACGCACACTCCTATAAAAGTTTCATAGATAGATTTTTCATTTTATATCTTCAACATATACAACAGTGTTTATGTATTATACTGTTTTCTTTTACTTATCATATTCTTTTACCAATATTATTTTAATGTTACTTATATATTTACTAGTATACTTTTATAATATTATTATTTTTTACTTATATTTATAATTCGCTTTTTATTCTAAACTTGTAATAGGCGAAAGTCTAACATAAGAATGATAATAACAAATAATTTTATTATTTCAAATTCATCTAGATTTCACTTTAAGAATACAAAGTTGAACATTTATCTAGAAATTTTTGTATGCCACAAGATTATTAATTTGTAGATTATGTACGATATTGACTTAAATATGGCACGCGAACTATAAAAATTCTAAAATTATAAAAAGTATTTCATAATAATTCATATTTCATAATGTAAATACAGGTATTGTATAAACGTTGCTTGTTAATATACAGTATTATAAAAAATATAAATCAGATACATAACAACCATGTTAACCGTGATAATCGATTAAATGAGAAAAACAATATAAGACATGCTTTGTCAGGTTCAAATCATATATTGTCATCTTATAAGAAATGCTTTACAAAAATGATAATAAAATAAAGATATGCACTTACAGGAATGAGAATATGAAAGATACACGAATTTCTTGCTTGTCAGCTTTCACTGAGTAACTTTAATGCACCAGTTTCATTTCACGTATAATTTGGCGGTCAGGTTGAAACACGTGCGTTTAAGAAGACGGGTATAACACAAACTTATGACTATAAGAACCGAAACAAATGTGTCAAAGACATAACCATTATAGAACATTCGTTACAACAGCGTAAAGCACATACACGAAAATGCAAGCGCTTACTGCTTGCTTACTGCTTACTACCGCCCAATGCCGCTGATCGACTCTCATGTTCTCCCTTTACTGCCTTCCCCTATCATGTTTTTATTCCCCTCTACATATTCGCCCGCCGATCAGGAGTCTATCACGCCCCCTCTCTTTTTCTATTTCACGCAACGATTCTCAAGTAGGTACTTTACGCTCGTTTATTCGAAACTTGTTTTTTTACCTTTGTTTTATAGAAAACGAAGATGAATATTCGCGTTTTAATTAATTATTGATTATTTATTATAAATTATTTATTCACTTTATTAAAAATTTGTTCGTTGGATAGCCAAATTTTTGTATTATTTATTTATTAATTAAAAGTAAATTTATATATATATATGAAGTAAAATATATATGTATATATTTATTAAAAATAGTCCGTGAAACTAACATAGATTCTCTCCTTCGAAAATTATGAGATAATCGAACTTTTTTATTATTTATTTATTTGTTTAAAGTGAATTTATTATTATTATTATTATATATATATTATATATATATTATAATATATTTACATATATAATATATATATATATGTGTGTATTTATGTGTGTGTGTTCATTCGGAGAGAATGGAAGAGAGAACAGAGAAACAATACACATGATTGGCGCATTGGTACACTGTAATGTATGAATACTGTAGGTCTAATTGTAAATTAAAATTATATACAACAATAAAAGTTTTAGGAGAAGGTAGGAGCACATGCACTCACACGCATGAAGAGATAGGTCGACACGAAGCTTAGTTATAAAAAGCGAAGAGAGTATAGTTTGTATATTGTAAATGTATATAGAATAAGGTAGTTAAGTCAACGTAAAGAAATGACAGTTGATGTAGTTCATAAGGAAAGATATATAATCGGAAGTCTTGTAACCACATTGGGGAATCGATAAATGTAAAGAAAACTATAATAAATAAGACTATAAAGAAGACATGTATAGATGCCTATTAAAATTAAATAATCTGTGGAACTAATACAAATTATCTATACATTGCCCTTAAAATTTGATCGTGAAGTGCTCAACATTTTCTATGAGACAGAGAAAATTTTATTAATTTTTTAGTATTGTTTATTATTTTTTTATTTATATTATACATGACAAAAATATATTTTCTATGAACGTATTTCACAATCAATATAAGTTTATTGTTCATTGTATCTATGATCAAATCATGAGGTAACATCTATTCTTATATATTAATTAATAAGATTAAATGTTTTAATTTATATAATTTTAACATAATGCCACTTTTACGAAATCATGATGTTTTAACTGTTTTCTTCTGCTTCTTTCTCACATAAATTAATATAATGACTATAGTATAAAATCTATAATATAAAACCTAGTATAACAACGGCATTTATATTATAAACTTGCTTTATCATACTACGAATATAAATAACTCAATAATATTGATACTAGAAATCAATAAGTTGTTTATAATAAACTTTCGTTTATTTTTGTATGATTTTCTTTGTCAATAGTGTGTATGTTACCTATAAAACACTCTAACTTTAATGTAAATAGTAATTATACAATGGATTTAATGAATTTAAGATTGTATGGATACAATATATATATTGATAAGTCCATTGAAATTAATATTTAAAAAGTAAAGTTTAATTTTACAAATCTTTTTACTGATTAGTTACTTACACATTTCTTATGTACTATCTATTTATCATCCATAAACACTTTAAAGTTTCGACTAACGTAGTCATTTGTTTCAAACAAATTCAAAATTATGTCAAACAAGAAATTATTGATTATTAAAAACATCAAGGATTTCATAAATATTTATAAATTGATCAACAATTGTATTTAACATATTTAAATTATAATTTTTTGTTGACCATTCCTAAAAGTGAATTTAGTATACGGCATGTCTAGTATTCGCATAATAATAACTTCCTAAAAAATAATCGTATAGTTGTTTTGATCATTTATTCAAAAAGATTTCAGATCACACAACCATTGAGAGATCGTACATGATGTTTCCGTTATATTACCAATTCAGACCGTGCAAATTTTTGTCTTACAACTGAAATTTTACCATTCACCATCAAATATCACATATAAACAAAAGTTTCTATTATTTCTCACATTTTTTACAATTAATTATTTATATAGTTGTAATATTGTTACAATTTCTGTTATTATTTCGAAAATATTAAAAGATTATAATGTATGAAACACCAATAAAAATATTGTTCGATGAAAGATAAAAATATTTTCATTTTTCATGTACATAATAATATCTCTGATCATTTTTTTCGATTACCTAATTTCCCGCTATTTTCAATCTTTTCGATGATTTCCTTGAAAAAGATATTCAATACACAACTTTCTTTAATCTCCATATTACTAATAGGAGTATAGTATTACACTAGTGTGAGATAATAATATTTGGTGTATAAGATTCACGTAATATCTTCACGAAATATCATTTTCATGATTCTTTTGATTTGCTCATTAAAGGTTAAAGAGTCCTACCATATATGAATATTAAATAAATTAATTTTTGGATTTAATAATAACAGAGATATATGTATATGAATTTACTTTTTAAATATAACTCAGATCGGTTATATGTAAACGATCTAAGAACATCAGTATCCGAGTCTTAGCATATAAAGTAAGTTTATCATCAATTTCAAAAAATGTAGGAGATCACATAAAAAATTGGTATGTACGAGGAAACTATTTCGTTTCGTTCGAGTGATTATAGAAAATGGAAAAGACAAACTTTCTCTTAATTGTCAGAAAGTATAATATTTACGAGTATATAATCGTTTATTAATTACTCTGACACTGTAAGAAAAAAGGGTCAAAGTTAATGTACCATCAGTATAAAGTTTTCTCACGTCACAAAGAATACATTTTAAATAATCTCATCAAAGAAAAATACAAAGATACTTTCTTAATTAAAAAGTATCATTGCAATGTGCTTTTTTTTTTAATTACAATGGTATTCGGAGATAGTAATAATTGAAAGATTTATATTTTATCATAAATTTTGATATTTTTATATTTAAGAATTGATAAATTATGCTCTATATATCTATGATTATCATCTTTAGCTTCTATCTAAAATTATTTATTACATAGATCATTACGACAATAATATCCAAAGAGATTTGTCTAACTTCTTTTTATAAATGATTGCATTACTTAATCGCTATATTGTATATTAAATTGTTATATCATTCATTAACAAATTTAATATGTATGTATAAAATCAAATAACCATTAATAGATCTCTATTATCAGGATGCTATACTATGCTATCACATTCAGATTTAATTCAGAATGGCCATTGACTTCCTAACCTTAGAATTTTTACCAAACTTACCTACGTGCCGCTACCTTCCCTCTCATTAATTACTTAAAATTATTGCTTTACATATTTATCTACATACTATTTTCTCATACATATATTTAAGTACATGAAATATACTTTATCTCCTGTAAATACCTTTTGATCTTATCTACAGTCAGTCTGCAAATACATTTCATTATGAAAAATATAACTTTATTATGGCGCATTAACAAAATTTCTATATTCCATAAAAAATAGTATGTTTATTTTATGAACAAAAGGTCATTAATAAAATACATATTAACAAAAACTGCATTCATATTGTGAATAACTTTTATTCATCATCTTGTACAACTGTTGTTTTTTCTGATACATAAAGACCATCCAAGAACTTCCTAATGTCCTTGTTCTTTACTGTTGTTGATTGCTGTATAAGAGCAGCTGAAATGAAAATAATTATTAATTATAATTTACTCATAACAAGGATTTCTTTTCTGTATAAATGCATTAATTCAAATGGCTATTTACCAGATCGAGAAACATCTTCTAGAGAATTTCCTTCTATTATTAATTCATCTTTCTGTTTAGCTGAATTTGCAACAGTCACTCCTGGAGCCATCTTTACACGACGAATGTATTTTTCACCCAGGAAGTTACGGATTTCAATAACTGTATTATTCTCTGTAATAACACAGTTAATGGGGAAATGAGCATATACAGCTCTCATTTTGTATTGGTATCCTTTAGTCACTCCCTTTAGCATGTTTTCAATGTGAGAACACACTGTACGGACAGCAGCTAGTTCCTTCTTTGTTCCAAACCATTTTTCAACTTTCAGTAACTTTGGACTTACCATCTGCAAAAGAAATAATATACTGAATAACAGTACTAAATTATATTATAACTTATTTAATATACTGTGTTAATCAGATACAGATATATCATTTATTTAAAAAAATGAAGGGGAATCCAAAAATATCATCAGATATAATCTAAGTTTAAATATTTTTGTATTATCAATTATTTAAACTAGTTAGGTCTCTTTACTTACACGAATGTCAAGTGCAAGATGCTTAAAAGAACGTTTAAGAACACCCCTTGGTCCTTTCACAGTAACCAAGCGGGATTTGACTGTAACAGTCAGTCCCTCAGGTATTTTCACTGTTTGATTGGTCACAATTTGCTTCATCCTGAAACACATAAATATATAACTACAATACATGAAACGTTCTAACATGTTTAAGAATTTTTATACAAAATATTTTTATCTAACTTAATTTTTAACCACATAATAACATTTACTGCAATTTGAGTAGGCAAGTATCATTTCCATGTAATATAGAAAGTATGTATAATGTTCACTTCAATTTAATATGTTCCATATTTTGCATGATAAGATAATATAAAAGCAAAAACAGAATCAAATACATATAATACATATGCTTTATTATTGATATTTATACCTCCCAGTATTTGTTTTATAATATACAAAAAATTTGTAGATTATGTATTGAAACATCAAGTCAAATTGTCAAAAGATTTAAATATTATATAAATAAAAAAATAATACATGACTATCTCCATTTTTTAAATTGCAATACTAAATAATTTAAATAGATAAGTATATCATAATACATTTACAGGAAAGTTTTGCTAATAAAGCAGATATATTTAGGAAAACTGAAAAGTAGGGTTATACGCAATTGTGATCGAAATGATCATTTTTCAAAAATATTACTTAGCCTTGCACAAACATGTCAAACGAATTCGAATAACACATATAATATGTCACAACATTGATTGCATTGCTAGATTGTTTCGGATTTCATGAAAAATGTTTTCCAGTCAAGATTTCATTACCTCGCACACGCTACAGTATAACCGGAAAAGACTGAAACATTGAGAAAGCATGTCTGTTATGTTCTTGAATAAGTAAAACATGTAGATAAACATATATATAGTGTTTTATGCTAACCATTTATCCCAATTCACCCTGCAGATGGCGTATTTCAAATTTTTCGAAATATCTTTTATCATGTAAAATTGTAATTTTACATGCAAACTATCAAATTGAGAAATATGAAATGTTTTTTAATTTGATATAAAAATAACTATTGTGCTATGATAAAAAAATAATTTAGTACTGTCAAATATCTTTTTCACATGAAATATATCTTTTTATAAAATAACTATTTTTGGATATGATATCATTGATTACTTCTTCATTTATAAATAGTAATTATTATAAATTTTTAACGAAATTCTTGAATAACATTTTAAGAGGAAACAATCTATGATCTACCTTTTTCGTGGCCAAAACTTAAAGCTAAATTTTTGACTGTAAAATAACCTACTATGTTACTAAAGAAGCTAGTCGCAGTACTAGTGTCTTTTATGCGTGATTTTAGTTTCGCGTCTTCTTTTGCATTATACGTAAACATGAAATATGTATCACATTCAAAAATTGAAAGTGAAAAAATTAGCCCAACATTGTAAAAAATATATGATACTTCTATTTCAGAAATAAAATATAGTTCTTTGGTTATTTCTCGGAATCAATAAATATTTTGAGTAAATCTTAACATACGTAAACATTTTAAATTCTTGTAAGTAAATTCATTATGTATGATATATATTTGTTGTATACATATATATGTATTACGCTATATTTCTCACTATTAGTTTTTATCATACAGATTATTTTATTACAAATCTAATAATCATTTAGTAAATTACAATGAAACAATTTTTCCTCTTCATATAAAAAATTAGTGATATTATTATTTTGTCTTTCTTTCTTAATCAAATAATATGTGATGTCATGTTTGGATGCAAAGAATACATTATGAAGTATTTTTATTTGAAAGGAATAAGCTTGAAACAATTAATGCAAAGGGGGACTACAATATATGAAAATAAATATGAAGGTCTTCCCATGTTCAATACACTGAATACTGAAGTAAAAGATATATTGGTAGCATTATTCATAAATTATTTTTGTTCAAACACATAAGTAATTTTAGTTGTACAACAGTAGGCTCTAATGTTTAGATTATTGAATAACATTTTTAATTGAAAATTTTATTGGTATAATTTCTTCCACTAGAAAACATTTTCAAGTTTTTAAAAAGATACAGAAATATATGTATTAAATATGAATGATGAGCTTCAAATAAATTTTGTTATAAAAAAATGTAAAACAGATATCTGTACAATCAAATGAAACATTAGATAAGGAAGATTTGTTGATAGCAAGATTACAAGAACAAATTGCTAAACAGAAAGAATGTATATCGTATTATGAAAGTATAGTACAGCTTATAAACTCATGAAATTGAAGAAAGTTTGGAAAACTCATTAATAGTTGAAAGAACTTGATTTGTAACTTTGGTAAACAGAATATGTAACAGTAGTTATTCCTTGAATTATTAAATATAAATAAATAAAATTTATATTAAAAATATGCATATTTTTTATATTTATACTAACAAACATATGTATATATAATAAATCCAATGTTTCAATAATAAATATTATAATATTAAGATGTAAATGTATATAACAATCAATATATGTATCATGTAGAATTTCATGTTTATTAAAATTTTTTTAAATTCCTCTTAATACATAAAAATTTAAAGCGAGCTAAATTTTTCTTAAAGGTAAAACTTATTCAATTTGTATGTATAACTAAGAGGTAATACTATTATTACACAGTGAATATACAGAAATTAAATTATATAAAATATAAACACACATCAGATAATCTTGAAGTCATTATGAATAGAAATTGTTTATTGTTACTACAATGTAACTATTATTAAATGTACTGTGTTGTATCATAGTTATCAAAAACTATTTTTCTTTTAAGAATTTTGTGCACTTTAGAATTGTAGATGTCTCATCAAAGATACTACTTCTTATGTGCTCTTTTATTTTGTTTTATGTTTAAATATTCTGTATATCTCATTTGTTAAAATCACATTGATTGAATAAAGTTGTACATATAATTTGCTCATTAGTATTATTGTGATTTGTATAGATTATAAAATGTTGACATAAGTAAGTTTCTTTATTTATCAAACATTGTTAAATTCAACATGTCAAAACATAATGGATGATTAAAAAAAAAGAGATTTGTAAAATGTTTTCAATAGATAAATTATGTTGAATATTTAAAAAAAAATATTGATTTCTATTGACCTTAGTTTGTACTATAGTACTATTTTCGACAGTATATTATTTTCATTAAATCTTTTAGTTAAAAAACTAAATAAATTTATATCTCTGTGATATTATTTATTCTGAAAAAAATGTAACGGTAAATAATTTAAAGAAGTCTGATATTGTATACAGAACTTCATTTCTAAGAAACATATATAGATATCAAAAATCGTTAGAAAGTACACAAAATACAAAAATTTAATTTATTCATTATTTTAAGTAGCAATATACGTCGTCACGCGATATCGTGCGTAAAAGAAAGTACTAAAAATAATATTACAAAATTTAAAATAAACTGTATTTTGCAATACTCGTCTACTAAAATAAAATAAATAAATTTATTAGTAAGAGTAACAGAAGACAACTCTTTAAAAATTCAAAATCAGTTTTTTACTGTATCATTTGTCTAAAAAGTATATGTTATTTAATTAATTCATATCTGTCAAGTTCAACTACAAACTAATGTTGCGAATGAATATAATGTATTATTGTTCTAATTCATTGAATGTTAATAAGGTACAAGCATCGTTAATAATTTAGAGAAAAGCTATTGCCATATGTGGGAGGATTAAATATTACGCGACAAATTAATGTTCCTTTAACGCACAAGGAAAGTATATCAAATAGCACAGAAATTTAGATATACATATTATTAACATTGTATATTGCTACTTGAAAAACGTTTACAAAATGCAGCGCTGAAAATTACGTCTTCACACTTACTTTACAGCAGTTTTATAAATAGTATAATCGTTGAGTCTCGTATTCTTTTCCGACTTTCTTACCTTAAAAAAGGTGATAGAACATAATAATATACACGTTACAAAATCAAAATGAAAATGCTTATAAAAAAGTCTTTGCTTATTCGATTCTTAGAATTCTATCACACAATCGCGAGTTCTTCACAGACTCTACATTTCTGCGCGATAGTACGAAATTCTATACTCTTATAGAGCAAAAAATAGAAGTCTCACGAATTCTGGTCCGCAAACAATCATTTCAGCGGCGAAAATTCAAATTCTGCTTGTTATTCATATATATACAAGCAAAGAGGTATTTTGTCATTTTACATCCACATGGCATTTCTACTAGTAATCAGCTTGCATAGATAATCGTTGATTGTTACTTGGCTTCAACGGCGTTGTACAACGACGTGCGTCTGGAAATCTTTCATAATATCTCTCCAATCTCAGGTACTTCACAGTTACTAAATGACCTAGAAGAGATAATATTTATATATGTGTATAATATTCATATAAAATAACATAATATATATACACACAGATATATATATATATATATATATATATATATATATATATATAGAGAGAGAGAGAGAGAGAGAGAGAGAGTGTGTGTGTGTCATAAAAATCTTAATGTCAGATGGAGAGAAAGGATCATCAGCTGATTCATTGATACCAATATATTTATTGTTTTTGTACATTTTTGTACAGGAACATTTTACATCATTTTGATATCTAGAATCGATCCTATAAATATTCCTCTCATATTTTGCAATACCCTATATAGATATATTAAGAAACATTATATTAAAAAATTGTGTAAATACTTACCATCAAACCAACATCCATGTAAAGCCCTATAAGCTTTCCCTGCATCTTCTTGTGACATACACTTCATGTATACGCAACCTTCTCGACTACCACGATCTATACGGATATGAAGAATTTTCACGCCTTCTCCGCATTTCTCTAAAATAGCATCTTGTACCTTTGTTTCCCAATCATCTTCAAATTCTCTAAAAAAATATATATGTTTTCATACATACAAGAAATATGAAGAAATATTATTAAAATACTTACACATCAGCATCAAACATATGCCTTATTTTCAAGCAGGGTGTCGGCGAACAAGTCAAACTATTGACAGAACCTTCCATTGTTTCAAACGCTTGACCTTGCCATACTTTAGACTTTTTACTTAGAACAAAATTCTGGCTGTTTGATTTGTTAAGACTGTTGTTAGGTAACCAACGCCACACATGAAATTCTTCCCCCGAAACCTGTTGTACTTCTCTTCGAATTCTGAAATCATACGGCTTTATTTAAAACATAGAAATGCATGTTAACTAATATAAATAATAAAAATAATAAGGAGACTGCAGATTTTTATGCATTTATAGGAAATTTAATCTGTTCATAGAAATATAAATTTGTATGAATATCCGTAATATACTAATCAAATTTTTAATGTTTCATTAGATTTGTACCTGGATTCATTTTCGTCCAAAAATTTAACTGCTTTTTCCCAAAGTCCAGCCATCTTTTTTCGATCTTTCGGGGGTATAAGATTATCACGTACATGATTTATGGCAAGAAAACTTTCTTGCGTAGTGCCACCAGATGATGCAACTGCCGCATTTTGATGGTGCATCTCGACCATGTTAATAATGTCACTAACAAGTTTAAACACTTCTCTCTCGGTACTTTTCTTATACCTTATATACCAAACGAATAATTTCTGCATCCCTATAGCTGCTAGAAGGCCTGAGAATATATTGCAATATTATTCATATATAGCACTGAATTATTATAATATATAATAATTGAATTACTATAATATATATAAAGTACAATATATTTTCAGTCTATCATTATCACACACATGCATATTAAGCTTCGCGATATAGCATGCACAATAGAATTGCAAAACCAACATTATTAGTAATAACAAAGAGAAAATTTACTAATGCGACGTAGTTACAGCATTAAGGTACTAAACTTGTAACAAAATATAATACTTTAGAACATAACATTATCACGTTATTATAGAACCTTATAGAGTTATATTTTCAACAAGTTTCTTCCCATAATAAGTCGGTCAAAAATTTACCAAGTGACACAATTAGAAGGGAGGAGAATATGGTGAAAAGCTTATTCTTGATAAGACATTGCATCGGCAACTCAGGATTTATAATCACCATTCCGACTTTCCCACTTAGACGAGTAGAAAATAATTTATCCTGTAACAAAAGGGTGCCTTTTTCTTTAATTTATATACATTAGAAAACGTGTAAGTAAAAAGATAAAGAATGATCGATAAACTTTTTTACAATACCAAAGAATCCAAAATGTCACCAGAGTTTCCACTATCGTCACTTATATCTATGAGAGAAATGCCCCATTTGGGATTCTTTATGACGAGTAATTGTGCGTTTTGCAAATCTTCTTTTACTTCTAAACTCCTCTGTATAGAAAATTGTTTTATGTATATACGCTATAACAATGTAATACTTGATGTTCCATTTGAATCAATTCAACATACCACTTTATTATTTGTAAACATTTGCATGATCTCTGAATCGGTCAAATAAGGAGTTTCACTGGAATTGTCGCATATCATGGACACAGCCTTTTTCGTTAAAATCGGTTGAAGACGCTTCAACAATTGTAATACGGAATCTACATTTTCTTTCATTACACAGCTAGCTCCAGGCGCTTCACGGTCATCTCCAACAAAACATAATGGTATGTTGCTATCTACAAATTGAAATATAAGACTAAAAACAAAATTATCAAGAATTATAATATATATATTCAACAATATTCTTTTTATTCTTGTAAAAGAGATATCGTATGTATCTTGTATCTATTTCATGCATATAAAAAAAGAGGAGAATTTTTTGAACAATTTAATCAAATGATAATAATATAAAAGAAATAGGATAAAATCATTATAATGGGAAAGGAAATAAAATATCAAAATTAATACATTGGTAATACTTATTATTTTATTATACATGTTAAAAAAAACAATACATATCTTAAACAGACTATTACGAAACTGATTATACATTATTCAATGTTAAAGATGAAATTTGTATAAAACGATTAAAATCCACAAATTATTAGAATTAATTGTAATACTCATGAAATTATGAATAATTTGTATAACAAATTAATAAAATGTATTTGAATAGAATTGTACGTTTAGATCTTGTCTTTAGAACTCGCAATTGTTATACAATACAAATTTATATATAGTACTCTTTAAAATGTTAATAATTATTTTATTCACATACATTGAAAAATTTTTATTTATAATAAAAACATCGCGTATATTGCAACATTCTTGTTGTTAATAATAAAATTTATTTAAAAAACTTTCCCACAAGCTGTTAGTTGAAATATATAATTTGCATTGTATATTTCTTTTCAAGTATTTGTCCATATGTATTACTTAATTGTTACGATTCTGAATACCTACCCGTTGAAAGTGATGGAAAGGTCTCTGCTTTTCCACCAAGTCCCATGTATATAACAGCAAGAATCCCGAAAAATAAAGCAAGTACCACTACCAAAATTACAGATACCATATTGTGGTTATTTCGTATATCTTCCCTATTTGTAGATGATGGTTTAAACATTCTATTTACTGTATCTCGAGATCTGTCGGCAAACGATGTCGTATGCCTGGAACTGAAGAAGATTCACTTATATAGCTCTATAATATAAATATACCTTAATACAAATTGTATTTACAATACAATTACAGTTGATGAAACCAATATAACGAGGTCGTAAATTAAAGCGTTAAGTAGCAACAGCCATTAATATAATTATAATTCAGACTTTTTGATATCTCATAGAAGCATTTTAAACAACAAATCATTTAAAAATTGATACATAATATTTTTGCCTACAGTTTTCTATTCTGATCTCAATATATCAATTCCATCGAATATCTACATACCTTGAACTGGACGTTGGATATAACGATCTTAGGGAAGAGAAATGACCATTTGAATCTTTTTCTTTTAGATCTGGTAAATTTGATGTAAAACGCGATGATGGACCTAAACAATAATATATAAAATAATGAATTAGAAACTCATTAATATATACATATTGTATACTGATTATTTCAATTTAAAAGGACTTACTTTTTAAGCTAGATAAAGAAGAAGATGGTAAATTAGTAGACCTTGAACTAAGTCTCCTCGTAAATTCTGACAGGAATGGTGTTTCATAATTTGCCAAAATATCTCTTTGATTTGTGTCTGATTTCGTACACACATCTTCATTGATCGAGTGTATTGGAGAAATATTTGAATCAAAAAGTGGTTCACTATACTTATTATCTTTTATCGTATGAATAGATCTTGATTTTGAATCGTAAGGTTTTAAACCCTGATCTTGATCAGAAACATTATGTTCATATGTTCTAGGCTCATTAAATTTTCCACTACTTGACAAATATTTAGGTGGAGAATATGATTTAGGTGGGGAATATGATTTAGGTGGGGAGTATGATTTAGGTGGGGAATATGATTTAGGTGCAGAATATGGTTTAGTTACTTCTTCAACAACATCTGAGTCTGAACCAGTCTCCAAACCATCTGTTACACTTGATGTCTTACTAGTTTTCATATATTTTTTCATAGTTTTTGTTATCGTACGAGTTGTGAATTGCGAAGAACTATCATAATCTGGCACTATAGGATCCTTAAATTCAGGATGTGTTATTTTATCTTTAACTGGATTTTTTGATATGTTTACACCTGAGGATGTCACTGCTGGTGGTGGCATAGGATTTGCTAAAGTTTGCCTTCTACTACTCACTGTAGTCTTCTTCTTTTTGCTAGTCGTTGTACTTGTGTCATCATCTGTATCCTCACTGCTGTACCTAAAATTTTATTACAAAACTCATAAGCTTAACCATTATCTCAAATAATGCATAACCATATAAGAATGCATGAACCTTTCATTGGAAGAATAATTGAGTGAAGGTAAACAAAGGAATTACAAGTTGAAAATATTCCATGTTTACTGACATTATTGCATTACGACATTTAAATCAAAGACAATAAAAAAATTTAATGAAACAAATGATTTAAAGAAACATTAAGATATTGCAAAGATACTAAATAATAATAGTAAATGGTAAATAATTGCAAGAATACAATAAACTAAAAGTACCTGGCAGCCAATGAATGTCGTGACCCTGTGCCGCCTCGAGTTTCCATGAGATTTTTTAGCTTCTTTAAGAGAATCTTTCTAGTGGTTTGTGTTACCGGGCCCACTGGATACCCGTACTCCATCAGTTTGCTACGCAATTCCGCATCACTCAGGGCATCCACCGACATTTTGTTTACAGTCAAAAAGCGGCTTTTCTCAAATGAATCCGGTAGAAAATGTTGCCTCGTGCGCGAAGTTTTTGCTAGCTACTTCTATGAAGCGTAGTGACGAGTTTTGTCCAAAGGCAGTCGTGCAATTGGAAAATTCACACTATCACGAAACCACACGTGTCCCACTTCTCAGGATATCATGAATGTTTCACCATGATACCAAAAAATGTTAGAAAATGATTTTAGTTACAACTAAAAAATGGCGCAATTTTCTAACGGTCGTGATCACGCGCATACTCGTTCAACACCATTTCACGCTACTCAACCCTGTCATCCATAGTCATAGAATAAAGTTTATCAAGATAACCTCACTCGAAACTCACGGTTTGGTATAATTTTTTTTATTCAAATTTCTCTCGTTGAAAATCAATTTAACGTTAAAGCTGTTTCTTTCTGCAATTTATTGTATAATTATTTTAAATAATAATGTAATGATTGAGTTTTCTATTCATATGATCAATGGACAAAATATTGGAAATTTATTAATTCAGCAAAATTTTTCAATGATTTACATACATCATTAATTTGTGATTTTTGGAACAGCATATTTCGAAATGTCAATGCTCATACACTAATTATAGAACGCACATGTAATCGCGAATTACGCATAGTCTTTATTATGACAAAAGAAAAATAATACTATAAATAAATATTAATTGATGTTTATGGAATGTCGTACTTTTAGAAATGTAACCAGAGAAGTGAAACTTAAATAGGGATTTTTATTTCACCTACTAAATTTGTGGTCAGTGGGTGAAAGAGTAAAATCGGAATCATTAGTTTTGCAAAAGTACACTTAAAATATCTAAAGTGCGATGTAAGATCAACTGTTGGATTTTGGATATATTATTAGAACCATATTATCAACTGTATTATTAGGACCGCAAGCAAAAGAAAACAATGTAGAATATATAAGTGTATTCTACATTGACAAAAATTTGACTTATACTTTTTTGTGAGAAATATAACAAGTATTTTCTGTGGGTATTTCGTATATTTTTGTATCTTTAATATATTATTTTATTTAATTCGTCATCTAAGTTAGAATTCAAGTTTGGATCTTCAATGATTCATGTGCACATGCATTAATTTTATTATATTTCTTAAATAGTTACAAAATTACAAAAATTATTATTGAAAATATACATCATAATTGTATTTCGTGATTTTAGTTTTATTTCTAGCGAAAATGGAAAGTCTAGCTTGAGTCACCAGAAAAACACATGGTACGAAATACTTGTAAATTATAAATATTTTTTCAAAGGATAATTAGTATATTACTTTATCACTTAATATCGTAGTAAATACAAACCATTTTTTACATGAGTATAATCGGGAAAACCTTCAATACGGCCAAGAGCTATAACAACTGGGCTCTGATCATAGATGTATTTATGAGAAACTTCCCTTATTTTATCTGCCGTTACTTTCTGTAATATAAAGATATTATTCTGCAATAAAAATATAAATTGCTTGGTACAATGTGTTCTACCTCGTATTCCACAACCCTATGTTCAACAGGTTCATAACATCCATGTCTATACACATTTTCAACAATGTCAAAGAAACGATTTACTGGATCATTTAGTATTAGTAAATCTTTTGTAATGCATTGATGAACAGCTCGAGATACTTCTTTCTGGGTTATCGTTGTGCATAATTTCATCCATTCTTTTTGTAATGCACGAACCATATACTATATAAATGTTACAAATATATAAATTGTTAAAGATAAAGCTTTTTTTTCTCAATATTTAGGATATACCAAAAGAGTTGAATAGTCACAAACGAAATAACAGCCCCAAATACTAGTACTCTGTGCCCAATGATGAAAAAAGGATTTATACATATAACATAAGTCTGTATTGTATGCATAGTGAGCAATAAATGGTGCATTATGATTTGCTCCACCTAAAAATATTATTATGAATATTACATATTAAACTGTACAATAGTTAAATATAGATTATTAACTTACCATCTGACTTGTCCCAAGAACCTACAATTTCTTTAGCTACAGTAAGGGCAGTGCAATCTTCACGTTCTCTATAACTTGATCCTTCAAATCCTATTGCTGCATATCCCATTTCATTATCATCATCTCTTAATCGCATTTCAGCAGCTAAATTGCACATGAAATATTTATACAAAAACATAATGAAGTAATCAGAGAGAGTAGTAAAGTTTTTTTTTACCTGTGAACCGATATTCAATTGGATCTTTACAAAATCGTTGTTTGTTAGAAACTCCAAATGATGATTTATAATCCTCAATATTACATCCAAAATGTTTACAAACAATTCTTTGTAATTCTTTTAGATAAATAGATCCAGTGCAGACCATCGTCATATTACATGTTTGAAATAAACGATTACGAAAATTAATTAAATTTTTTGTAGAAAATTTTCTACAAATGTAACATTATGATTAATGATTAAAAATATATGTAACATTTATTACGTAACTTTTATAATTAAATATTGTTTTTGAATTTTCATACTTACCTTACTATGTTAGTTGCAGGGTATACACTAATACCAAGAGCAGTATCCTGATATGCAATAGTTGGTAAATAATCCATTATAATTTTTTCTCTATCTGATTCCATCTCAGAAAGTTTTTCTAAAATTACAATTTTTTCTTGTGTAACATCTTTATCACCTAAAATATCAAGATATAACATATTATTATATATTTTATAAAGTTCTTCCTTTTATACGTTACTAACTTACATATTACTCCATCCAAAATTACATTCGCAAATAACTGAATGAGTTTGTCTATTTTACATGAAAGCACTGTTCCATAAAAAAGAAATATATCTCTCATAGCAAGAGCTGTAACTTTTCCACCAATTTCTTCTATCATGCATTCTATTTCTTCTTTGTTACTGCATTTTGTCCTCTGTGTTGAGTATAGGAATTTAATATTAATTTTAATAAATTTTATAATATTTTTTTACTTACTCTGAAAAATAAATGTTCTAGAAATATAGCACTACCACGTTCTTCCAGTGTTTCATACATTGCACCAGCTGGAATGAAACATCCTATGGTGGTAGTGAAAGATTTTTTATATTCACATATAAGACGCATGCCATTATTCAAATAACAAGATTCTGTTGAGTTTTCTATATCAAAATGTGTATTTAAAGCTTTAGACATTTTTCTAGAAATGCCTTTAAAGTCCTGTGTCTTATAACGTTTACTTGAAATAGAAACAAACTCCTTAAAAATGAATTTGACATAGCATTATCTTTGTCAATATTTATAAATGACTTAAAAAAGTTAATGTAACACATACTCTTTTTATATATTTATACATAGTACTGTCTTGAATCTGGAATAAATATTTTTAAAATGCTATTATTTTTATTTCAAATTGTCCATGCAAAACAATTCAAGCCATTATATTAAACAGAAACTGCAGTTTTACACACATAACAATTGAAGATATATATAAATATCTTGTTTTTTTTACTGTTCTTTATAATTTATAAGAAAACAGATAATTTATAAATTTGATGAAATAGAAATTTTATTACATGCAATGACATCGTTAACAATATGAAAAAGAAATGGAATGATGTTCTACAATATAAAAATCAATAACACAACAGTTTTTTGTATATGGCTCTAATGCTTACATAATTTCAAATATAAAATAATATAACATACATATATAAAATAATAACAAGAAATGTATGTTTTATAAATGATGATCAATATTCAAAATTTTGATTATGTTCATAAATAATTGTTAATGAATCAATTTGTACACATGTACATACGAGAATTACTTAATCAACAATTTTTTCAAATATTACCATCACATACCTGTAGTTTATAACTTTTATTTATTTTTTTGTAATAAATAATCTTTATAATAAAAAATCGTTTTCTCAATAGTTTTTAAATATCCTAAATATATGATCTTTTTAAATTGAACAAACTCGATGTATGAATTTAAAAAGATGTAGTAAAGTAAAAACTTATTTGGTTTCTACCATTTGTTCTTTTGCATTATCAGTACGGCACATAACTCTCTCTCGCTTTCTCTCTCTCTTTCTCTCTCTCTCTCTCTCTCTCTCTCTCGTTGAATAATGTATTTAAAATACTTCATACATATATAGTGCCTTCATTTGATAATGAAATTTCATTACCATCAACGCAAAGCAATGTATCCGATTTGTTACATTAAAGATAGAAAATGCAATAATATTAGATTGCACACAAATATTTATATACAATATAATGGAATCGTAACACATGCGCGAATAAATATATTGAACACACATGGAGGTTGTAAAATTAAAATGTAAACTTGAAACACTATTCTATGTTCCGCATCATAGAATTTACGTTTATTATTGAAATTAATGAAAAATAAAAAATTGTTTATACTCCTAATTCTTACGATTATATTCATTTTTGCGGAAAATAGATTTATACAACAATAAAAGTATCATGTTATCAAAGCCTCCAGAATGACCCTGTACTTCTCAAATGCTTGTGTGTGTTTCATCAAAAGAGGTAACTATTTTAACGTTCGGTCTTTGTGTCTTAAAAGTTTCAACACCTTGTCTTGTAACAGATGTGCCACTTACATCCAGGTGTTCGAGACTCGATGCATTTAAAGCTAAATGTACGAGACTTGAGTTTGTAACATGTGGATAATTTCTGGAATACATAAAAAATTATCATTTATTACTGTTAAAATTTGAATCAGAAGTTTTCTAATCTAATAGTACCTAACAACCAATGTTTTTAAATGAGGATTATTAAATATTCGTTTGTCTCCTTCTACAACTATAACTTCTTCTATCAAATTATTGATTATACGATCACAAGTATCACTTCCAAGAGCACAAATTGCTCTGTCTGTTATTAGACATCGTCCAAACATATAATTTTCCCAACGAAATCCATCTTCGACCAGGAACTAAAAGCGGAAAAAAGTGCAAATTATAACAATTGTATATATGTAATTTAATTCTATTACTTTTTGCACATTGTCATTATACCTACTTGTGCAAGATTTCTATCTTCATATACAGGAGGTTGATTCAAAGGTTCTCTCTGTAAAGGTCGAGATTCTGAATCGGGCGATTCCGTGTTTCTTAAACTAGAAGGACATTCTAGATAAAGATGTGTCAAAGTTTTAGTACAACTAAAACATCCAACTTCACTATCACCAAGTGCTGTATCTCGCAAATCAAGAATCTGAAATATATAATCAATTAATCATTTAATTTATTGATTTATTAAACATTAATAATAACAATACATAAGATTATTTACTTCTAATGTTTTGAATCCAAATCTTGTAGCTAAGCTAGTGTAAGCAACGCATTCCCCTAAGCGATGACACGAGTTTAACCTTAATTCCTTCAACTTTGGCATCTTACTAATGACCAACAATGAATGTGGAGTAAACCATTCGCAATTACTTAAAATTAAACACTGAAAAATATGTAAATATTATAAAACGAATAATAATCAATTGTGTACAAATTAGTAAGAGTTCAAACAATGTAAAGCAGGAAAAAATAACAAAAATAATACACAAAATTATATGTAATCCATACTTGTGTTTGTATTGTTAGAATATTGATACCTAGGATAGAAGATTAGACTGATAGTTAGAATAGAAGATTATGAAGAGTTATTTAAAAATTAATTCATCAAAACAATTAGTAAGTAAAAGAATTTCTCAATTTTCAATTAATATAAGCAGTTATTTTGTAACTTATAGTTATTCATTTGTAATAAAAATCTATACAACAAAAGTAATTAAGTACATAAATGCTAAACAGTTTTCGAAAATACGTGCAATTGAAAAGTGAGATTCTTACTGTTAAATTAGGCATATGGAAATTCATTTTGAAAAAATATGATTTATTATTACGCAAATGTTCCATTTTGCAGCCTTCTAATGAAAGTTTTTCTATGGTACTTGGAAAATCTGTAATTTGAATCTGTAAATAGAGAAAATATGTAATTTACAAAAGAATTTTTTAATTTCATCTGCCAAGATAAATAATAAAAATAGTTAAACTTACCTTGTCTGCATTAATACAATATTCCTCTATAATTAATTCTTTAAGTTGAGTACATGTAGCATTAACTGAGTTGAGAAAGTAAGGACTAAGTTCTGCATCATTTTCACAATATAAATCACCACGCATAGCAAGACTTGTTGTTATAGGCTGTAGAAATTTTATATATTCTTTTAAATCATTTAATAATATAGGTGTTGCTCGAAAATCTACCCTTCTCCATAAAGTTTTATCTTGTGCTACTTGAGCTAGTCGTTGACAAGATCTAGGAACAGTAATAACATGTAATAAAAAAAGAAATATATATACATATATATATATATATATTTCTTTATTTAGTTTAATAAAACTTACAAACTTATTGCCATGAGATCTTTAGGATTCAAATATTTAAATATATTCAATAGAACATCATCAGAAAAATCTAATATATGTGGATGTATTATTATATCATTTGTCTTTTCATTTTCTTCAAATTTGATGCGTTTCATATCTTCTTCACTACTTGAAGCTTTAGGAGATAAAGATCTACTGCGTTTCATTTTCATTTTCTTTTTACACCTGTATAACATAGTAAGTAGAATATTAAAATAAAATTGGAACATACTTTAACTTGAAGTAATAAAAATTAAAAATTTTTAAATATTATTCTATACAACTACTATTAATTTATAATAAATCTAATCTAAAATAAATAAAGAAAATTTGTATTTTTCACGTAGTCATCATATAATCCAAATTGGTCAAGCTGCATATACATTTTATTCAAAATAATTTATAAATATAAACAAATATATTTATACATATAACAAATTGAACGATTATGTATCGGAAACACTTGATCTTCTAATGGTTCTAATTCTTCTTGCATCTTTTTAACAATTTTAAAAAATTGAAATTGTTTTCTGTTTTCAAATTGAAATTGACGTAAAAACACAAAGAAAGTTTTGTTCACAAAACAGTCTAATTCTGACTGCTGAATAAGCTCTGTTTCTTTGGCTGAAACCCAGAAATAGTGATAAAATTTCTGCCAACCATACGCCACTATGATCAGTGATCCTACGTGACTTTTTTACATATTTTATAAATAAAAGTTAATATATTCAAAAACTTAAAACAATTTTTTATTACAAAAAAAATTATGAATAATTACAGAAATATGTTATTTTATAACAATATATAGAGTTTTATTTGTTAAAACAAAATGTTGCCAAATTGCATATTGGATATACATTATCAAAAATATTCATTTTGGATCAAAAACATTTAGTAAACATCAAATCAGAGTAAATGATGCTTAATCAAATTGAGAAATTCGTTCACTATAATGTTATGACAAAACTTTACATATGCTACGAAATTTTACTTTCAGGACTTTAATTCGTATCAATGGAATACTTTCTTCTTTTAAACAAATCACACAAATTGTTGTACTATTGTCAAAAATCAACAAGTAACAACATAACCTTACGTCTGAAATACTGTCACTATATTATTGATACTTACCAGATTATTACATGCAATCTTAAATAAAGATGATTATACTCGAAAAGATATCGACATAAAAACTAATTGTCTTAACATAATGCACTTAATTTGTTTAATTTGTTGAAAAGTATATGTATATACAAAATGATGACTGCACACACACACTTTTCTGATCAAACTAAACAACTTCTTATAAACTTGACCTTAGTTTACTATAAAGATGTTTTTTTATGTAAGAAGTTGCATTGATTGAGAACAAATTTGCAAAAAAATGTATGATGAAATATTAAAACGTATAATTGAAATTTTATATGCAATTCATACGAATCGGAAAAATTTTAGAAAGCATTTAGTATGACTTAAAATGCTTTTTCCAAATCCTACGTTACGAATGAAAACAAAGCGACTTTCTTAAATATCGAATTAATATTTTTTTTAACTTATTCCATATTTTTTAGTGTTATTTAACAATTTCTAGTGCTCTTTTGTTTAAACTAGTACTAGAACAGATAATATACAACATTTTTATTATTTCCTTAAATAAATATTAAAAATAATTATTTAATAAATAGCGCTTTTTCTTTATTGTTTCTGCGTTTTCTATACATAACTTAGACTATACTTTGTAGATCTATGTATTAATTTACATAACTTAAAATAACGCGCAGGATTAAAATTACATTATGCATATTCAACGTTTTAATTCATTAACTTAAAAATCATAATTTCTCTGTAAATAGAAATAAAAATCACGATGTTTAATTTAAATTTATATGGGAAGATTGGAGTGAATAATATAGTAGTATCTTTTTAATATATTATAATATATTTAAATATAATATTAGTTTGAAAATATATACAATGTAAAATATAAAAATTAACAGTATAAATTTCAAAAATAATCATATCTGAACAAGTAATGTCATTTTGTTGCAAGTTGCACATAGAGCAGGGGGCTACTTAAAATCAAAGATTATCAATTTTATTTGTTTTTATAAATAGATCTCCAAAACAAATGATTCTCATGACTTTAATAATTAGGCACAAATTATGCAATTAATAAAAGCACTGTATCTCTTTTTCTTTGGATTTAATATCTACTTTACAATACTTCAGTATGAATAAAGAGGCATTTTCTGCTTTGCGGAAAATACCATTTTCCTTAGGAACAGTGCACTAACAGTTTTTCGTCTTACTCACTGGACCATGTTATATACAATGTTATAACTATATTCTATGTACTTCGAATGTACATCTAGCACTATCTGATATAGAAACACAGTCTTAAATTCATTACTTCTGCTTCGATATACATATATATATATACAAGACTTTATAATAAAATAAAGTCTGACCAGTAATTAAAATAAATTTTTTGTACTGTAGAAAGTTCATTTGTATCTTAAGACGTTTATTATGCAACAACAAAATTCCGTTATTGTTATGTTCAATCACGAATTCTGTGCTCACATTTAAATGAAGATTTTTATGTTTATTTTCAGTAAATAATACGCATCGATATACTCTGTAAAAAATATGGTAGAAAATTGTGCGATCTAATCTTCTTCACTAATACTTCTTACATCAAACAGAGTGAAGAAAATGGTGCAGATAAATTAAATATCACTATAAACAACGATTTGGAGCAAATTATAAATTTTTGGTAACCCACTATTATTGTGCAAAAGTACAAAATTTAATAAGTATATGGATGAAATATTAATAATATATACTTGGAACTTTCATTTGAAGATATAGTTGCCCCCTGTTTGATCTTATTATGTAAGAAACAAATTATAAGAAAAAAGAAAGAAATGGAAAAGTAACAAATTAAGTAATAGTGTATGCTAATTATATAGACAGACACAATGGAAGTAATGTGGCTTAAGAAATATAAATTCTCTTCATTCTTCTTGATTTTGGTCAATATATGCTGGAAATTTAGCAAGAATTTTAGACAATTATAATTTCCAATATACTTATTTCCAAAGTTTACTGTATGGCACGCTCTCATTTGTTAGAAAACAACGACTTTAAGGTCGCTGTACAATATATGTATATATTGTATGCATACTTAACCAAAATCTTAACTGTAACAGAGCTAATCAGGTAGATCATACCCAACTTTACCTTACATTTATCTTCCTATTATTTATCCAATTTATATGTATATAATATAAATTTCTTTGGTCTTAGATTTTGTTTTGCATTCTAAGTTTACATACAAATCATATAATCCTAAAATACTTTGCAAAATGGTCATAGATTGTTGCAATCACTGGTTAAAAAAACAAAAACAAAATTATTTCATTGATTCTAATAATTATATATCTAACATATATATAACTAGAAAAGATATTGCACAAAGCAAAATATAAACAATAATATTTTTATAAAATTGATTTGATTGTTTATAACGAAAAAATCTAAATATTGATTATATCATTAACTATCAATGAGAATTTATACAACAAAAACGATATACATATTTCTATACTAATTCTATTAGTATAAGCAACTAAAATTCTGATTAAATATTGATTTAATATCTTCATTTCAAGCTAATGGAATTGGAAATATATCTCTAATCAGGTATTGGAACAACCTCATGACTATCTACGCACACATAAATTTTTTAACACACGACTTTTTCGAACATTAAATAACAGTGTGCATTCATACAAAACATAGCATGCATTTCATACATGTAATACTTTACTGGCAAAATATATGTACAATGTACTTTAAGTTAAGCTCATAAGCCACTGAAGATTCTACTTTCTGACCGACTGATTATTAGTACAATATAAATGATAAGTTATTTAACTTTTAATATGTTTAAAATAATAGTATTTAAATCCATCTTCTTGCCTTATTAAAGTACAAAAAATTTTCTTCTCGAGTAACAGCAGGTATAGTTTAAGAAAATATTTTAGCGCGTCATAGAAGTTCTTTTGCTCACATAACAACAATTTTGTGATTGTTATCATTTGGCAAGAGAACATAATAGACACGCTTCCCCTTATCTCATTGAAACTCTTGTACATTATTATGATACTGGTTATTGAATGAACCATTTGGTTGCTCATTTCTTTCAATGACACTCTGCATTTCAACTGTTGATCCATTATTAGACTGTCCATTGCTATTATTTAGACTCCCAGAATTAGTAACATTACTTGTTACCATATTTATATTACTGGTAGCATTGGACTGTTGGGTTTGTTGCTGTTGTTGCTGTTGATGACTATTTGCAGTATTCTGAGAAGAATTATTATTATACTTTGATCTATGCCTAAGTTTGTGAGTTGTAAGATATTGTTTTACAGAGAATGCTTTGTGACAAATATCACATTTGTATGGTAAAGGATCCTGACAATTTACACCATCTCCAATAGTTGAAGCATGAGTTGTTAAATGTATTAAATAATAATGCTTTACCACAAATGACTTCCCACAGGTTTCACAAGTATGCGGACCCGATACACCATGCGTTTTACGATGTTTGTGAAGATTGTCTTTTCTAGAAAAGCTTTTACAACATATTTCACATTCGTGCATTTTTTCACCTGTGTGAGATACAGAGTGTCTAACTAAATGTTCTTTGCGACTAAATGCCTTTGAACACGTAGTGCACACATAAGGACGTTCACCGGTATGTAGTTTTTTGTGTTGATAAAGATGTTCTTTTCGTTTGAATGGCTTTCCACAAACATCACAATTAAATGAACTACTATTACTTTGTAAAGGATCTTCTTTGTTACTACTATTATCAGAAGTTTCATTCAAAAGGCTCTGAACAGAGCAACTATGAGTGTTCAATTGATTTATGGTAGTGAACATTTTGCCACACTCTTTGCAAATGGCATTCCTATGAGTTTGTGAAATAACTTGAGGATTTACGGTAATTAAAGATGTTGGTTCAGGCCCTGATTTGATTCTTAAGAATTCAGAAATTTGTCCGATCGAGTTGTGAGATATTGTATCTTCTGACTTTGTATAATCTTTAAATTCCTTTGGCTCATCCCGTACAGTTTGTGCAACCAAAGGTGTTTCTTTAAATCCCAAATTTAAAAATACTTCTGGTGTAGCTTGTACAGTATAACCCTGTACATTCTGTGTTCCACTTTCATCTTTTTGAGTTTCAGACTGTACTTTCTGAATGATTTGTTGATTTTGCTTAGATTCAGGTTCTGCCTTCAAAATGATATTATTATTTTGATGCACTACCTGTCCTTGAGATTCCTGCTTAATAGGAAACTCTTGTTGTGTAGCAATCTGTACTTGTTTTTCAATTTGTTGAAGCTGTCTATGTTGTTTTTCAAACTCTCTTTGTTGTCTTTGTAACTGCTGAATCTGTTGTGTTATTTGTGTCTGATTTTGTTGTTGTTGTTGTTGTTGTTGTTGCTGCTGCTGCTGACCAACTTGTGGTTGATTTTGTGACTGAGAAATTTGTCTTTGAGATTGTATTTGTTGATTTATTTGACCATGATTTTGAATTTGATTTTGCACTTGTTGAATTTGTGAAGTCGTAGTTTGCTGATCGTTAATTTGATTGTGTGCTTCATTTGATTGTTGAGGAGATACTTGCTGCGAAGTTTGTTGCTGATAGCTATAATGGGTTTCTGCTGTTGCTTCTACAACAGCAGCTGCCATACCTCCTGCTTGCATCTAAGATAAATATTAATATAAATTAGTAATAGTATCACATAAAAATAATTCTTAATATTTTCTCTGTCCACAAACCTGCATGGCACATTTGTATTGTTGAACTCTTGCTTGGACTCCGCTGATAATTTGAATATTTGAGGCATTTATATTACTAACAACAACAGGTTGTTGATGCTGCATTTGCTGATCATTATTAATTATTTGATTTCCAGTCGTTGTTGTTACTTTCTCTATTCCCTTTAATACTTCATTCTCAGGGGTTGTAGGTCTGTCCTTTTCTGTGCTTTTCACATAAACCTTACCTTCCTTTAGAAAATCTTCTGAGAATCGCAGTGAAGTGAAATAAGATTCTAACATACCCTCTGCACTCACAACTGTTTCTCTGAATTCAATAAAATTTTCTAATTTCTTTACACATTCGTGGCAAACAATTTTTGGTAAAGAATCTTCCTCCAAAACCTTAAAGTTCAAATCAAGTACTAATTATATATACTAGCTATATCCTTTCATACCTAATCAAATTATATTATTAAATAATGAAAGAATTACAATGACCATATAGATATATAAATAAAGAATTATCTGTTTTATCAGTTGAAATTTTTCAAAAACTTGTCTGGATCAAAATGAAAGTGTACAAAAATCTCACTTGTATAGGCAAGTACGTCTGAATCTTTGTTTGAAGTTGCAATCTACGTCCTTCTTCCCGGAAGATATTCATTTTGGTTCCTTCGCTGCTAGTACACAATCTGCACAGTTCGTAATAATTCACTCTTCGATATCCAGACATTGTTTTCCCGCGGAAAACTAAATAACGCGACCTTAAAAAAATCGCGAACAGCTTTATTTCCGAAGGAATACACACGTAATAACGATCACTGTTCCCCTATCATCATTGACGATTCTATTTTGCATATAAAATAAGATTCTGTTTGATATCGCATTTCTGAGACTACGTGAATTGTACCCGTGGCCATTTGCAGTTTGTGTGATTATAGCGACAACGAAGTATAATGAAACGCGCTAAAAATTTAAATTCCTAACTAAAACGTGTATAAACATACACAAATTTAAAAATATATGACAATTTTTAATTATAATGTATATCATTACAAATTGTCTTGCGTGTGATTTTAAGATGGCTGTAATACGCAAATACAATAAATGTTCATTCTAAAGTGCTCGTATTTATATTTGTATTCTTAAATTGTTTGTAATTTGAGTGATAATATAATATATGAAATGATAAAAAAAATTAAGAATATAAATACAACACAAATATGATATAGATATGTATTATTTATATAAGAAATATAACATAAATACGATATGTAAGAAATAAAATGAAACAATAAGTAAAGAGTATTTTTTTTGTATTTTAGAAATAGAATATTATGACTATATATCGATATATATCTTTACTTACAATTTAACACATGATTTGACACAATAATTCATCTGAAATACAAAATAAGTAGAAAATAAAGGATATAAAGAATGTTTAGCATCTCGTATGAAATAAAATATTATAACTATATATCTACATATTTGTACTTTGTTTACTTGATACAATAAGTCATCTAAAATACAAAATAATAAATATTGAAAAACGCATGTTTGTATTATATTTTAAAATCTTTTTATCGTTATATATAGTTAAAAAGATAATAATTTCCCTTAATACTCGCACAAAATATAATCTTCTGTAAAAAAATATAATCTTTATTATAAAAAGTATGATCTTTATAATCCTTTTGATTGCCATATGTGATTAAAAAATGTTATGATTTCGCCAAATAATCGTACCAAATACACGTATAACGATGGGTGTAACAATAGTTGGTGATTTGCGAGGTCCAATCTGATTTAAGAGCGAGAATATATCGAATGAGGAAACGTGGAACATTGAACCGGATAGATAAAAATGTCATCACCAACTGGTGGAGTTTCCTGTGTAGGATAGTATCAGGAATAGCTTTTGGAAGGTGATGATTGATCAATTATAATTCCAGGGATTTCGCGTCATTGTGTACATTCAATTTGTAAAAAGAATGTTTGAAAGTGAGATACACTGAAGGTAAATTATGAAAGAGAAACTATCGATCGAGAAAGAACGTGATAAGAAATTAGTACGATAGTACGAGGATCCTAACCTTGTTGAAAATGAAGTCTGGTACTGTGAACAAACATAGAGGTTCTACGCTTTTAAAAACGGAAGAAAACGAACAAGTCTATCAATTGATAGGAAATCGGTGTCAGGTAAAAATTACTTTAACGAAAATTTGCACCTACGAACATCATAACTGTCATTATAGTACAATGATTATGACCTAAATTTTATCTGTCGATCGACAGATATAGATAAACGCGTTCTGTCATCTTCATTTTTATAGTATTTGTAAATAATCTCGTCATCGCTGATATTCTAATTAAACATTAATTCCGTTTGTGACATATTTAACAGTACAGAAAAGAATGTTCAATGTTAAAGATATTTTATTAATTGTTTTTGTGTGAAAGCAGCAGTGGTTTTATACATTTTTTGCTTAAACTTGCTGTGAGAATAAACTCATATGCTTAAAATTATGTATTAGTCATGAATGAGTCAAATGATGCATCGAAAGAATAGTAATTATGCAAAAATTTTCCACAATATAATTATATGCTTATTTTCCAGTTGTTGTTGCAATCTTTGTGTTTTCTCATATTGTTTATGAATATTTTGTTATTTATAGTTAATTAATATAATGTTAACATAAGAATTAATTATTCAATGAGTAATATAATACTAGAAGAAATAAATAATTTTTTATACCTTGCAGTGTTTAGCAGCTGGAGTTATTCAATTATATTTGACTGAACCACCTTTACACAAAGAATGGATAAAGAAAACTACAGGTATTATAACATTGATAAGGGATAATCCTAGACGTAGCTTTTTCCTTCGTTTATATTGCTTACAAAGGAAAGCAATGTTATGGGAGCATGAAGTATATAATGCAATGGACTATAAAGCACCCTTGAGTTACTTCCATACATTTGAAGCAGAGGATTGTATGGCTGCTTTTAATTTTGCAAGTGAAACAGATGCTGTTACATTAAGGTGAGTTGTATTAGGATATGAAATAAAAATGTCAATTAAAGTATTATATATTCTTTTCTAAATTTAATTTTGAAAAATTACTTGGTTTTAGAAACATTCTTCTTGATAAGCTGAATGCAAAACGTCAAAAAAGGCAACAAAGACGTTCTAAGGTAGAAGGAGAAACTCAGCATGGTGCAACATTGCCATGGAGAAATCAAAGCAACGCATCACCTGTTGCATTTAGTACAGGATCAACTTCTAATTTATTAAATGGAACCCCAACTACAATTGGTGTCAATAGGAGTGCTTCTAGTAGTTCTATGTACAAAAGTAAAAAGAAAAAACGAGAGAAAACCAAGAAAAGGTTAACGAAAGATGACATTGGTCCTCCATCCAATTTTAGGTTGGGAGTTTACTAATTTGTCCCATTTATACTTGTGCCTATTGTGCCCATTTATAATTTTGGTTACATTTTACAAATATATGTTTATATTTATTTTAATATTTTTAGACACGTTACACACTGGGCATGGAATACTAGTAGCAAAGAATTGGAATTAGACAAAGTCGATCCACATTTAAAAATGTTTCTTGATATAGTTGGTGTATCGGAACATCAATTCAGAAATCAAGATACGCGTGATTTTATTTACGATTTTATTGAAAAAAATGGTGGGATGAATGCCATTAGAGAAGATATATCTTCATCTATCCCAAAAACTAATGCACAACAACAATTACAACAATTGCAACAACAACAACATCAGCAACAATCTCCAGCAGCGCCTCAAAGACAGGAATATCCCCCTCCAGTCCCAGCAAGAACAATAACAGTTTGTTTATTTTTCTTTATAATATTACATGTCTATATATAATAGGATATAATAAGATAAGCAGTTTTTATGAAGTACTTTTTCGAACATTTTTGCAGCATCAAACACGAAGTGCTCCACCACTACCTCCAAATCGAATTAACGCACCTTTGACACCGCCAAGTGTACCACCTAGTGCACCACCTAGTGCACCACCTGTTCATAGAACATTACCATCTCGACCGCCACCACCTTCTTTAACTTTCGCACCATCATTACCACCACCTCCGCCTCCGCCTCCTCCTCCTCCACCTCCTCCACCAGCTCCAGCTCCAGCTCCAGCTCCAGCTCCAGCTCCAGCTCCAGCTCCAGCTCCAGCTCCAGCTCCAGTTCCACGTTCTAGAAGTAATTTAACTACACCTGTTCCACCTCCTCCACCATTACCAAGTACTGATGATGGGACAGTCAATGCAAGTGCTATCAATAATAATAATACTACTAGTAATGACAATAATAACGGGGATATCGCTGATCTAAGGTCAACGCTTATGGAATCCATAAGGAGTGGTACTACACTTCGAGTTAGTATTAAAATGAAAAATTTATAATCACGAAGTCGAAATTGTATAACTGATTTTGGTGATTATACATTATCTTTCTGTTACAGAAAATTGATAAATCTGAAGTAAAACAAAGTCCCCCTCCTCCAGATTCAAGGAATGCTTTGTTAGAAGAAATTCGTCGTCAAGAATTTGTGTTAAGGCCCGTTTCGAATGAAGTAAAAAATGAACGAAGTAAACCAGCGTTTCAAGGAGGATTAGCTAGTGCTTTATCAAGAGCTCTTGCCGAGCGATCAAGTGCAATCCATAGTGAAAGTGATGATTCGACTAGTGAAACCAGTGATGATGATGATGACTGGGATGATTAACTCAGGTCAGATAGAATTAACACATAGGATTATGAGATATAATCTGAATGATATCTTGTTAATAAAGATATGAAATATTGTTTCAGACGAAGCATTTGACTCGAGGAATAAAATAATGTATCACTGTGATAAATCTGCTATCAATAAACATGTAAACAGATTAGCTACTTTAAATGTATAATAGAACGATTTTGAATTTGATATCCAAAGAAGAATGAAAATCACATGTAAATGTTCCGAAAAAGGAAATCACATAATGTGTTATCAGGAAGTAAGGCATAATTACATGGATAGGGCAGGTAAGGGCAGAATAAAGGTCCTGGTATAATTTCAAAAGAAATGTGACATGCAATTATCTGGTCTGAAGGAGAAAAGAAGATATTATATAAAGCAAATACGATGTTATATAACACAACAAGCATAAAAATATCAATTTTTCGTTTACTAGTATTTATTCGTTTAACTGAGGATCAGCATTTGCCAAATAAAATGAATACCATGGAAACGATTATACCTATTCAAGCTGTTTCAATAAATATTATAAGAAATATAATAATAAATACAGTTAAATAAAAACTAGCGTAATTATGTAGTGCAGATAACAATATTACAAATTTTATGTAAATTTGTACTATCACTTCAAAAGTTAGAACACTTCTTGCATGATGATTACAAAATTTGCCTTAGTTTGTCCTGCCCAATTCGTGTAACTCAAAATACATATAATTTTAAGTTAGCGACCGATAGTCCAAGATGCACATTTACGGTGGAACAAAACTGTAAACGTAAAATAGATTTTCAAATTAATTGGAGTTGATCTATCAATCCGAATAGAACAAGGAAATAAAAGTATTAAAAACATTACAATTTTTCTAACCTAATACTCGAAGAGATTGCAATAATTTCGATACTAAACTGTATACAAAAGATACATCGAAACTATGTTAATTCATAGGAACTTCACCTAAAATCTCAAAAAAAAAAAAAAAAAAAAAAAAAGAAAAAAACGTATAGTTAATGTATCTATATGTATTATTGTACAGATCGACTTTTAAGAATTTAAGCTTTTATCTATTATAAAATTAATCGTATTACGCATGTTAGGGTCGACTTATATACCTGACGTTTCAAAACTGGGAATCGAGCCTTGTAAATGTATACATAAGTTACATTTAAATTTATCAGTATACTAAGTTTTTGTTAAAGAAACGATCTTCTCTCTTTTTACTGTTTTGTTTACAGACTTGGAAACTCGTTTGAGGTATTTAAATAACGGCCTTGTATCTAGTCGCCTACGATGCTAAAACAGGTGCCCTGAACTGATGTAAATTATAATATCTTAAATGAGTTTCTAGAGTCTTTAAATATCCCGATAGATTAAGGGATGATAATTTTTAATATTTTATTACACTATTTTTTTTTAAGTTTTTTTTATCCATTAACTTATTATGTCAGTTCTAATATCTGTCGGCCTCTGTATTAAAAGAGGAAGTCATGAATGGTGTTTTACAATATACAAACGAATTAAATGAACTTCCTTACTTCATGATAAAGTATGATCAGTCCTGCATTGTTGGACAATATAATTCATTCATTCAATTAAACAAAGAAAGCAGCGCATCAAACGACTCTTCTTAGATTTATCCTACTAAAGTACGTAGACGTAAGGTTACGATTAACGATGTAGTAAGAATTGTATATTTTCACGTGTGTGATATAGGTGTCGAGACCACAGGATTGAAGCGGAAACAGAGAAATTGTCTATGGAAGTGTATGAAGCACAAGATAAAAAGTTTTATGCCACTATGGAGAAATCCTAGTCACACAGAAATGAGAAAAAAGGAATATGTTAATTATTAGTTATTATATTTTATTATATTCTATGCAATATTATTGTAACGTAAACGCTGTTCGACGTCCGAACTTCTCTTTCGATTGACTAGAAAAATCATAGTTGCAGGATTTTTTGCTTCGATTACTGTCGAATATATGAAAATACCGAGACGAGAGCGTAATTAAGAGAAAGAGGGGATTTACGCTATATTTGTTAACTAGGATAAAGGGAAAGTAGCGAGAGATGTTAAAACAAAAGACTTGTTATATATGATAAGCTAGTAAGATTGTATGAAGAATGGGAGGATTACAAAATTTTACTTTGAACGCATTATATAGAAGTATTGTTGCATTTAAGAAGAAAAAGAAAAGAGAAAAAGAGCTATTAATGGGCATGTATCTTTGTCCAGTTTTAAGAAGTAAATTGTTCTTCTATTGAATGTACATATAACATAGTACATGTTACAAATCGTATTCGGTTTGTGTTGTGACTACCAAATATCAAAAACTATAAAAAAACGAACATATAACAAATATTAATTTACTTTAACACGCAACTTCCTCTTCTACTGTATTATTTTTTGTATTAACTAAAAAAGAAATAGACTCATATATAATTTATAGCGCAAATTTTATGAACTAATGCAGAACGAATGTTTCTTCTTTGTTATTGTGGAAGAACAAGAAAGGAAAAAGATTCATCTACAGAGATGATAGCGTTCGTGATAGCAGAAACCTAAATCTGTTATGTGTACATAGTTTTAAAAGGAACGTTGAATATACGTTAAAATAATGTTTATACTATTTATTTAACAGTCAGCTTTTATATATACTGGAAATTAGGTTTAAGTAGATCAGATATGTATATCGGTCTAACTAAATATTTTTGCTATGAATATGATGAGATAAATAAAATATGCGTGTGGAATTTGCGACTAAAAAAGAACCGGAAGTAAATATTCAAATTTTTTCGTTAAACTTGTAACGGTAATTACCCATTATCAATTGCTTCGTTTGTGAGATTCGAATGTTATAACTGTATTCAAATATACAAGAAAACATATCAAAATTTTGAAAAATATTAAATGATGATTTTGTATAAAAGCAAATATTTTGTAAAAAAAAAAAAAAAAAAAAAGAAAGAAAGAAAGAAATACCGATGATATGGGACTAAAATTATATCCGAATTGATTGCATTAAACTAATAAAAGACCAAATTTCCAAATCTTAGAAGAAAGTAGCTTCTTCGTAAAATTGTAATTCCTAAAAAAAATCATGCCATTTATGTAACTGAAATTGTTGACTTTATCGATGAATGTTTAAAATACAAATATATCAATAGACACGAAAGAGAAAGGAATAGACGAAGAATGTTGTAACTTATTCGTTAATAACTTAGTCGTTTACGAAAGATGTTGAAGCAAAAGACTGTTAGATAAAGTAATTTCCTGAAAATTTGCACGTTGCATCACTTGTTAACTAGATACTTTTAACGTAAACGTTAACGCAATCCATAGCTCTTACCTACTAAAATAGACAATCATGCATCACGAAGTAAAAGACAACATCTGATTCTTTTTTTTTAGAAAAATATCAAATTATTTATTTATCAGTTACTTATTTATAACATGATTACATAATATATTTAAATAGAAACAGAAAGTATATTTTAATAAAGGATAGAACATTCGAATATAGAAGAAATTTATCTCTAACATTCTAATAATGTTATAAATTAATACATTTGATACATCAATTTCAGATATCTTATTATCAGTTATTCATATACAAAGATAAAAGAATAAGAGAGAGCTATTTGTTTTCGCAAAGATCAATATAAAATACTTCTTTACATGTATCACTGTTAATTATCATTTTTTAACAGCGGTAATGCGGTAGGAACAGGAACAAATATACTAAACGCGGCAATAAATACGTTGATAATAGTTATTAGAAAAACTCCAATTACCACGTAATTATTAATTTTTCGTGCCTGTTGCGATTTCGATTGTCCTTTTATGTCAAATCGACCTTTGAAAATCAAACTGACGCCTACGGCCACCTAAAATTTGATAGCATCTTTCTCATCAAACATACTCTTCTGTAAAGCAGAAAAAATAATTCTAGTAGTATTCTATACGAGTATTCTATACTCGTTCGTATCTGTATCACATTAGTTTGTTGCAATTCGTTATCCATTAAAATTTAGATAAGGTAGTAAAAAGAAACATTGCGTTAATCTGATGGAGCATTATACCTGAAGAAAGAGACTGATAACGATTAAACTCAGAATCAGAAAAAATGTGGAGCTCTCTCGTTGATATTCAATCAGGTATCTTAATTGATTTGCATTGGCGGTGATTAGGGCAACATCCATCATACCTTGTGCTACAGTCTTTTTCGCGGCATATGTATTTGATTGTTTGTATGCTTGAGATTTTTTGTCTGTCGTGTCGACGGAGATAACATCTTTCACTACCACTTCTTCCACCACCTCCAATTTATTTCCTTTCTCTTTATCCATACCTTCTCTTTTACATTAATTCCACCTTTCTCTTCTTTCTTCGCTCAAACACGCAATGCCTTTGTTATTTTCAATTTTTGGTCCGAGATAACACGTCGATACACGAATAACGTTTATTTCTTAAATCCAACAGATATCTGAGGATCAATTACACACTTATCACTATATCTTGTCTTTTATTCTTAATATTATCTGTTATTGAACCAAATTAGTGTTATTTCGTTACTGGGTCAAAATTGGACACTTTATCAAGGAGAATATAAACGTGACAAAGTCTTCTATTATAGTACTGGAACTAAAATTCTGTTGTTCTATGATTCAAATAGTCGTCAACAAATGATTGTCATCCGGAGCGAACAACGTTGCATGCACATTGTGATCGCTTAATCATCAATGCCGAGAATGAAGAATGCTTTGTTCGAACAGGCTCTTGTGAGAAATATCGTACAATGTAAGTTTCTGCTTATACGAATTTCTTTTTCATATTTTAATGAAACTTTGACAGAATTATAGGATTACCGATCGATCAACATCGGTAATAGAGAAAACTTGGAGATTTGTGTACTTACCCGGAAAGGTGATCAAAATGTTGCTGATAGCTTTGAAAAGGTTCTGATTTATCGAAGGTATCGTTGGGAGTGAAGCCAGTGCAAGAATAACGATAACTATTATCGTGTTGTATATTAAACTCGGCGTGAAGCTCGACGCGGTTATAATGAAACCACATGTGACGCTTGTCAGAAGACAAATGTTTAAGGACAATGGTTGTATATACTCGATGGGTTTATCAATCGAGGCATCGTAATTATGTTAGCTGTTCTATCACGAGCTTATCATCGAAGACTTATTCGAACGACAAAAAAGATAGGTAGCAATAATCACGAAGGATTTCTGTTATTATTTCCATGTTGATTGTTGTGTGACTGATTAATCTATATTCAGGAGATTTTATAATTACGAAAACTTTTCATTAAATGCTATAAATAGAGGAGTTGTAGTAAGTTCATTTAACTAGGTATTTAGGTGTAGTTAGCAAGAAATTTCTTTTCGACTTTCAATTGCATTGTTTGGTCGATTGCAATGCCCCTTTAATTGATTGCATTTTAACTCTAATAGAGAATGAGTCATCAATTACGATTAAGTTTTTTTTTTTTATGTGAAGCGAAAAGAAAATATAGAAGTTAAAGATAATACTGATTAACTTTAATAATAAATACAAGTACTGAACTACAAGGCGAAATATCGTTGCCATTACTAATGACAGAAACATATCATGTCTTTTCTATTGTTCTATTCAATATTTATTTCATGCAATCTATTTCTATGCATATATATATATATATTATTTAAGAACGATTATGTGAGTGATCTTCCTCGTAAGTATAATTGAGAAACTTTCAGACATTTCGCAACGAAGATTTCGGAGTCTATGTTTCACATTTTTTTCGAGACAACAATTTGTACAAGGGGAACGTGTTGTAATTGTTTGGATAAGCCACTATGCGGGTGACTCCCGCGTTATTTGTAACGTGTACACAATTGATTAGTACGAAGATTAAATAAATCTTGATTTTATCGATAATACAGTGGCTGCAGTATTTCATTTGTATTTAATATACAAAAAGTGAAGATCGACGATTGACAGTGACGTCCATTAGCTGTATTTATATGGACAAGGTTGTGGGAAATTATGGGAAAAACGTTTCGTAGACTATATCGATCCAGGGTTTCATGATTTAGGTGTAAAGATTTAATCGATCAGTATTGATAAATGAATGTATGCAAAGAATATAGAAGTCTGTAACTAAAAAAAGAAGAATGTTTATTATATGTTAAATATTTAATTGAAAAATGTTAATTTTTTAATAAAATATTTGTTATACCAAGGATGTAAACATTTAACAGGCGAGAATATATCTATTATTATGTATAAAATATTTTTTATCAAGATATTCACTACACCAAGGATGTAAAAATTTAACAAGAGAGGAGATATGTACAGTGATACATAGCTGTATCACTTGTTCAATGTATTTTTGACAAATATATATTTACCTTGATTTCTAGTAGCATATTTATCGTGTATAAATATTTTTTAATATTCTATAAATTATTCTAGACGCAGTCTATTTAACTGTATGTAAAACCACTACAATCAGTCGATCTCTTTTTGGATAAAGAATCGCAAGCTATAGCAAATAGCCTTGAATAAGTATTGAAAAAAAAATATTATAAAAAAAAAACAAAGAACAATAAATCGATTTCGTGAGAAAAAGTAATAATCAAACTTATATAATATAAGAACACTTGGTGCAGGTGAAAGCTGGATGGGAAAAGAGTCAATTCACCATGTACATCGGAGATGAGGACATCCACACTGCGAACGAGCGTCGACTTTTGGTACATACACAGTTGGTTTTTTTCAAACATTTTTATCAAACGGAAGTGGTTATATACAACTATGCACCTATCTATATAATAATCGTGGAATTAGTTCTGACATACTTATCTGTTCTACTTATTAAAAATTCGTCAAAGATACTTATAACAACAGAATTTTTCCTTGTTACTCTTTATAACGACAATTTTAGTGAAATTTTAATTTCATCACAACGACAGTTTTAAAATAAAATTATAAATTTATCATAAATCGATAGAAGCTAATTAGAAATGTTGCGAAGAAATTACACACTGGAAAGGGTCGAAACGATCAGACGATAACGGACACGAAATTATAGCTTCGGAGGTCCAGAGACATACTTATAAAGATAGTGACGAAACTCGTTCAGGTATGAAAGTTCAAATTACGTCGTCGGAAGGGAAACTAATTCGAGCTTATGACGTTTACAGTTTCTCGTTGATCGAATCGAGAATGTCATGGAGATTATTATTCCCGCACGCACTTGTAACGTACCCAGCCAGTAAAATGGAGTCAATGGTAAATGTAGTGGTTGCAAAAAGTACACACCATTGTACTTATTATAGCATTTATATTAATTAAGACCAAATATATTAAATTTCCTAGTACTAATACTTAGTGGTAATTTTACATGACTTGAAAATGTGATACTATGAAAGTGAAATACGTATAGAACTTAATAAAAAAAACGCTTTATGGGAAAACAAGAGTATTATATAGCCACTATATGTATATGCTTAATTTGAAAACTGATATTAAATTTGCAATTAGAAATAAATTGAAATTAATTTAAAATAAACATAAATATAAGAATGAAATAAAAATGTATTTTTGTTAATAGAAGTTGATGGAAGCATGGTACGCGAAAGCGGGACATGGAGAGGTTGCAAGAAATACGAAGTCAAGTAAACGTGCCTTAGGGCAATGATGTAATAGCGGCGTATCCCTTCCAAATTGATCGACGTTCTTTGATCAGCGAACTGGATTTTTCTGAAATAACAGAGAATGGCATGTACGCTATAAGCGACAGAGACCCTGTCGGTGAGCTGTAAACATACTTTCAATACTATTATTCTAATACTTGTCGAAGCGAATAACAACATGCAAATGTAAAAAACAAATTTAGTTGAAATATCAGAAAAATGTCAGAAGAGAAAAGAATTTTTCTCTCGATTTACATATTCGACACTTGTATGTTGTAATTCTTCATTTCAAGCTAAGTTTCTCTTTTGGTCTTCATTAACAGCGATTCAATTGAGTCGCCTTTGCGATGGTTTGACCATTTATAGCAACGAGGAATTCGATTTCGTGAATATGTTTGGTGTCTCGGAAACACAATCATGATTGTATGAAGTTAATTCGCGGAAAAAATCGGTGTTCTACTTGGAAATATTTGTAATTCTACTAATTTTGCTGGTTAAGTTATTCGGTTATACAGTGACGTTCAAAAGTTTTAGATCAGATAGATTTCCTACGGTATCTTAAAGAATGTTAAAGAATATTATGCAACTATATAATAGTTTTGTATGTGTATTATACTACATATTTTCTTTTACTTATCATACTATTATAATACTGCTTAAAATTTTTTTATTTTTCGTTTCTCGAATATAATTAAAAAATTTTCCTGGCTGAAAGTTTTGGCACACTACCATGTATCCATAATATTCCGTATTTAATGAGTTTCATGACTACTTTTTGGAAGGAATTCCGTTCACCTATAACAAGGATCTCCAGAAAGATAAAAAAACCTTGTTTTCCTCGGACAATGTTTTAAATACTAACCTTGTTGAGTGCTAAACATGCTTGAGATAAATAACAGGAAATATGTAAACGCTTTAACATTTGGTATGTTGGCAGCGGATATGGTTTACTATCTCGTACGGAAAAGACTTGATAGTCAAAATATAAAAAACAAATTAATAGATAATATTCTCGATTTCCCATTCATCTAATCAATTTTTACTAGATTTCATCTAGAGAAACATCACTTAACCGTAAAAGTCAGAATCATTGTGAGTGTCTCTTGCGAATTGACATTTAGGCAATTACAAATCGTAAGATAGAAAATTTCATTCACTGAAGTATTCCATTTCTCATTCTATATATATTTTTCAGTGAAAAGTTTGAAGAAGAAAGAAAGACTATATACCATTTATTAGATAAAAAATAATTCAAAAATAGAACACGAGAAATATTGAAAAGCTGTCTGCTTTTTTCGAATTCTGCTAATTTCCGTTCGACTGTTTCAGGACCTCACAATATGTCACCGCTACGCCAGCATTGAGTATTGCGCAAAGAACTCCTTTTCCAATCCATTAGTGACGAATTACTCGAGACGATAGATGAAGTCAGCTAACTTATCGGTTGTCCTGTAACACCGATCAGAAACTAGACCGGAACACGTGTTACGATAGCAAATAATGTTGGTCGAGAAGATAGGTTATGCGGCGATTATATATTGGGGCTACAGACTTTCCCGTGATGTAATATACCGAATATACAAGAACTTTTTCTCAGTATCTGTAGTTGATTTATGTTCAATGGGTAAGTGGGCAGTAGTCACAGGATGTTCTCATGGAATTGGAAGAGCGTACGCGGAGGCATTAGCGAGGATGGGATTGAACGTGATCCTGGTCAGTCCTGATACGGAGAATTTAAAGTCTATCGCGAGTAATATCGAGGCAATGTACAATGTGAAGACAAAAGTAATTAAGCTGGATCTGTCGGAAGGTCTGGAGACGTACAACGTGATTGAAAAAGAAATGTTTGGCTTGGAGATCGGCGTGTTGATAAATAATCTCGGCATGTCATATCCGCATCCGGAATATTTCCTGGATCTTCCTCACAAAGAGAAGATCTACATGAGTATCGTTCATTGTAACATAGTCGTTGTAACGAATATGTGTCGAATCCTATTACCACAAATGGTTGTTAGAGGGAAAGGAGTCATAGTGAACGTAGCCTCTATGGTGGCTGTGTTGCCGAGTCCTTTATTGACAGTGTTCGCTGCAACAAAGGCATACATTGTCAAATTTAGCAGAGACTTACAGATAGAATATGGGAAACAAGGTGTAATCGTGCAGTGCTTGTTACCAGGTACGGTGACAAATCATACGACAGAATCACCGCGATCAGGATGGCTAATTCCTACACCTGAAAAATACGTTCAGAGTGCGATCAGGACTATAGGCAAAGAAAATGTGACGACCGGATTCCTGCAACATTCTATTTTGATTGGAATAATAAAATTTATTTACCGAATATCTCCGAGTTCCATCATCGTTTGGATGATTAATATCATGGAAGGAAATCGGAATAACGCGCTTCGACGATATGTCGGATGACTTTGTAAAAATATACAGAGTTTTATTTAAGGGAAATGTTTCCTTATCTTCCTTTCTTTTATATTATAGAATAATGGTAAATTCTAGATATAATTAAATCACAGTTAGTGTGGGAGAAGATATTGTTCTTTTCAAAACTTTTTAAGATAACTTGAATTTAAATTTAAATAAAAAACCGGAAATGGAAAGTGCGCTTCGGTACATGATCGAAACTAAAATTGAATTCTTAGCATGGTTTTGTGTGTGTGTGTGTGTGTCTGCGCGCGTGTGTGTGTAGCATATAAAATGTTAGAAACTAATAGTTATTCATCTGAAAAATAACGAAAAATTGTAAAAAGTGTGTTTAAATTTAAAAATATGAGTGTGGTTATGACTCACTTGTTGATATACTTTGATTTCATTTTCATGTGCATAATAAATTAAAAAATAGTTGATGACTTGAAGCGAAAATGGATAAAACGTATATTGTAATTATTTTTAAAATTTCTTTGAACCATATTATACATTATGCATATTATGGAACTATTCACCCTGAATACTTTTAATCTATGCTCAGTCGGTAACATTGACACGAAAATAAAAAGTTTTATTTTCATGTTTCGATATCTCGAATACTATGTTACGATTATAGTTATAAACATAGATGTGTCCTAAACTTTTTTCTTCCTTTGCATATTACAAATAATATTTCACTGGAAAATCTAATTCTTTAAAACAATTTGAGAGGCAGGTTTGTTGATAAGTGATATATGTATATTTTTAAAATGATGCGTCAAATACTAACGTTTTCAGTATGTTTCTAAAAAATCTTTCTCCATTATGATTATATAGAATGTAGTATTTGTAGAAGATATTTATTTGAATTTTTTTATGTAATAAACATATTAATCTGTGTTTGAGAAGTATTACTCTCATTTAACAAAAAATATATTTCTTAACCTTGTTGCCAGGTACACCGGTAATTTTTTTAATATGATATTTAATAAACAATATTTATTTTATACATGTAAAAAATCTTCTTTCGCGCGAACTAACTTAAAAAATTAAAATTATTAATTGGTAAAATATTGAATTACAAAATCTTTCCTAGGCAGGTTTCACATATAAAATAAGCAGAGAAAAATCGTTTGGCATAACATATATTAATATAATTAATCGATTTAAGCACTTAATTTGTGCCAAAATGGACAAGCGTTATTATGATAATCCATTTTATGATTATCCTGAAACTTTCACGGCTGTTTTGAACTTAACTACTAATGAGGTAATTATTGTTCAATATATATACATTATTCAATCATTAGATAGTAAATTATTATAAGCATATAAATTATTTACAAGCATATGTATATATATGTAACTTAAAGAGATTGATGCTTCTTAGATCAATGAAGACTATAAAAAAACAATAAAAATGTCTACAAAACGATTAATAGAGCGATTGAAAGGTTGTAAATACTATTGGACTTGTAATGATGATTATTCCATATATACTGGATCAGCAGGGATTGCGTACTTGTTTTACAAATATGGAAAATGCTTTGATGAACCAGGTTACATTGATGTACGAATCCTTCAATATTCTTATTCCTTTAAAAAATTAATTATTTCTTAAATGCATATTTTTTCTGAGCAGGATGCAATGCAATTATTAAGGATATGTATAGACAAATTCAGGGGTAAAAAAGAAATTACATTTTTGACTGGCATTGTAGGTCCACTAGCCTTAGGTGCAGTTGTTTTTCATTCCAAAGGCTATTCTGATGTAGCACAAGATATGATTTCAAAGTATATAGTTTAATAATATTTCACATTTATAGATGTACAGAATTTGAAATAATTTTTTTAAGTTTTATAATTTGGATTATCTTTCAGAGTAAAATCACTGCAATCAGTTGTTTTAAATGAAAATAGTGATTTGCCTGATGAGTTACTTTATGGAAGAGCTGGTTATCTGTTTTCCCTCCTCTTCTTAAATTCAAATATATCTCCTGCTCCCATAGAAAATGATCTTATTAAACAGGTACTATCAGAGCAATGAAAGTTAAATTTAAAGTAAAGGTAATCAATGCTTTAATACACAATAATTAAAAAAATATCATATCAGGTCATAGCACTCATAATTAAATCTGGAAATCTGTATTCTGCTTCGAGAAAGTACAAAACACCTTTAATGTATGTTTGGCATGGATCAGAGTATATTGGTGGTGCACATGGATTGGGTGGAATACTTTATATACTATTACAGGTATGGTATAAATGAAAGACGCATTAATTATGTTTTTGGTCGACTAGCCGACTAACTGATTAATCGGCTTCCAAGAAGCCGACTAGCCATCTCTGCCGATCATTTTCATATATTGCTACAAAATGCGTTGAATTTATGATTGTTTAATATTACGAATCCAAAGAGAAAATTTGTTGACATTGTTTGTTATTTATATATTTATTTTATTATGTTTTGTTTCTTTGTTTTAACGAGCTTTTGATTATGATAAAATTAAGAAATAATGACAAAATTCCTAGTCAATTGGTACTTATTTAGTTTATTTCAATAAGTACTAACTATTATATTTAAATTTTTATGTAATAATTATGTTGCACATAAATACATTCCTACAAGTAATAATATATACATATTAAAAAATATTAAAATTATACTAATGACAGTAAAGAAAGAACATTGAATTTTTATTTCTATATCAAGTTATCAATAGTACTAAAAATTTAAAACCGGTCAATTGGCTTTTTTGCCGACCAGTTGCCGATTTGTCACCAATTACAAAAGTGGGCGGATAATCGGCTGAACCAACTAGGCTATTAATCGATACATCTCCAGTATAAATACAAATTTTTGTTATGCTATTTTAATAGCAATACTTGTATGAAAAATTTTTTGTAATCTTCAAATATTTAAATCTATTTATAGGCACGGCAGTATTTAACACTAATTCAATTACAAAAGGATATAAAGCCTGCATTAGACTTCCTTCAGAATATACGATATCCTTCTGGAAACTTTCCATCCTCTATTGGAAGTCACACTGATAAATTGATCCATTGGTGCCATGGAGCACCTGGAATGACTATGTTATTTTGTTTAGCTTATGAGGTTGTTATTGTTTAAATCATATAACTTTTAGTAATTTTAAATTTCTAATACATAATGAAATGTATGTGTATATAGATATACAAAGATAAAGATTATTTAGCAACTGCTGTAGAATGTGGAGAAGTGATTTGGTCAAGAGGATTGCTTAAAAAAGGATATGGAATATGCCATGGTGTAGCTGGAAATGCATACACATTTTTAAGTCTTTTCCAGCAAACAAAGGTTGTATTGAATTTACAATAAAGATATAACATAATTTGGATAGATATTATTAGAATAAAGTATTGACTTTTTTTGCAGAATGTAAAATATCTTTACAGAGCTTGCAGGTTTGCAGAGTGGTGCATGGATTATGGAACATATCAAAGCAGGTTACCTGACAAACCATACTCATTATTTGAAGGTATTTTCTTATAAATAATAATCATTTTTTCTTATCTTTTATGGAACTAATAATATCTATATATATTATTTTAGGTCTTGCTGGTACAATTTATTTCTTGACTGATCTTCAACATCCACTTTCAGCAAAATTCCCAGCATACTCCATTTAAATGCAATATACTTCAATTCTAATTATTTATTCCTCATAAAATTTCGTTTAAAAATGACTCTTTAAAATCAATTATCGCAATTTAATTCACACTATCCGTACTATTTGGGTTTGAATTATACATACTTATATTTCGAATATGTAAATCTATGTGTACTTTACTGATACATAATAAATCTTATGCACTACAAAATAAAATAATTCTACAAGTGTTAATACTAATTGGTGATTTATCCTACTTTCATATGAAAATTTTTTCTAAATTCATTTCGAAATTTTTACTTAAAGCTGAATACATTAAAAAGAATCATAGATTATGCGAGAAATCTATTGACCATTTTGTATTGAAATATCGTGCCATAATCGATATATTTTTGTATTATTTTATAAAAAAATTCGGAATGAAAATATCTAAATTTTATATAAAGTTTTATGATAACAAGGACAGTATTGCTTCTTCGATAGTTCGAGAGAAACAATGGTAAAAGTGAAACGTGGATCAGGTGCAGCGGTAGACTCAGCGGCTCGCTACATATTGGTTAACAGGCCACTAATATTCATGGCGGGTCGTGTAATGGTATTTGTAAAAGCGTAAAGAGAAAAGCTTTAAAAGAGTTGCTTCGTTGAATTCAAATGTATGTGCTACTACATATATACTGCATATATCTAACTATAATATTTACTAACAATCTAAATCAATTAATGCAACATTATACGTATCTTACGTTTACAATAAATTAATAGTACTCATAATTTCTTAATCTTAGCAGCACTCATATTCATTTCCTATATTATGCACGTCTATTTAACTATTTACCAAAACCATTTACCGAGATTCTAAATTACCTATTCATACATGCAACATTTGTCCTATATTTACAGCAAATTAATAATACTCATAATACTTTCCTAATTTTACTCGTTAATCAATAAGCAAACATTGTATGAAGTAACAAGTGAGCTGTGACATCACAATGACACCGATGTCAGTAGGGACCCGCTCGAATCTTCCACCTGGGAAGTCACATCAGAAGAGAGAACGATGATCGCATCCGTTTCTTCCTGTAAGTATTAACTAATTGGGAGATGGATCTTCTCCTGGATACAAGAGTGGTGTGGTACCGCCGCGCCGCCCGTAAGCATCTCGAGTGTATAAAAGCCGCTTCCGCCGATCGCGCGCTTAGTTTCGCTCGACGGTGACCGATTGTGAAACGACGCACTCTCAACGTGAGTACCATTCACGAAATCGTTGTTACGATTGCTGCCAAGCCTCAACTTCCTTTTACCGCTAACCCTGCGGCGCTTACGACTTGCACGGACATCAGAGAGTTATACTTTTTACTTGACTATCGTTGATCAGTTTCAAACGTTTTTACCGGACTCTCGTTAGTAATATCAGTGTGTTTGTTTCTTGTGGTTTAACGTTCAGTCAATGTAAGTCGAAGTTTTTCGTTCGAAAATTTAGTTATTAGACTTTTTCTCTCATTTAGGATGAAACAAGTGAGAAAGTTGATCCACCTGGCAGAAAGTTCTATCTCGCGCTGATTTATCGCTAACGAGAGTGAAAGTGTGAACCCATCTCTAGGGAACTAATTGGAAATCTGATAAAACATAAAGTTGTTTGATTTATGGATTAATGTACATAAAAGTGTAGAATAGATTTACATAATTTGCAATTAGGAAACTATTAGAGTATTTTGTTTAATAATTATGGAACGTGAAATGTAATAAAAAATCATTATTAACGAAAACGTTTTGTACAAGTTATATTTATTCTATTCTTTATTAAGTTTCATAAAAGAAAGTACATGTATAAATTATCCTTGCTTATGTCATAATTATTAAATAATGTTGCAGGATCATCCTAAAAAAGTGATGATTTTTACCTAATCTTTCCATAATGTTTTCATTCATTAATATTTTTTTCAAGATTAGTATCATTACTTTCGTAAATATAAATATCAATTTCACCAGAATATATTGCAATTCCATATGCACCAATTCATGCGCTAAAATGCTATAAATCTCTCGTTCTTTCATTTATTTTGTAACAGTATAGTGATTTAAAATTTTGTAATATAGTTTATTATAACATAGTTTCATGAATATATATCATTAATTACGTTTTTATATTATTATTTATTCATTTTTACGATTTAGGTTTACAGCGTGTGCAATACAATGTTTTTAGTAATTGAACAAATTGGTGCTACGAATTTTTATATTACGAATATTTATTGTTAATAATTAATCGTCTTGCTTTTGATGTTCATTCTCTTACGCGCATTCTTCGTTGCGTCAGAAGAGCGATTGCAAAAATCGGCTCAACCATTCTTCTCACAGCATGGCAAAATATAAGATAAATATCGTTTCAAATCCCAATCTTCTTCATTAAAGGGAAAAGCAGGACATTCTTTATTTCAATGCATCTTTTTTAGTAAAACAGAGTTATAATATTTAATCCAATAATTTCTTTAATCTAATAAATCTCCAATAATAATACTATTATATAATTTATAATAGAATGAAAAATTGTTATTTAAAAATACATAAAATTAAAAATATAGAATATAAAATATAGAATAATTACTAAAATTTTGTATTTTTTTATTTTAGATGAAAGTCCATTTTATGTTATTAGCAACAATATTGATTGTGGGAGTAGCTATGGCATTTCCACAAAAGGATGGTCAAATTTTCAGTAACGAGGCTATAAAACAGGCACAGAATACCTATCTTATTCCGAAAGATGCGACAATACAAAAGGTTCAAGAAGGTATTGAATTGGCAGCGTACGAATCGATTCCTGGCGATCAGAAGATTAATCTTTTCGAAATTCTGGGAGCTCACGTTCCATCGGAAGTGGTGAACAATCTCCAAGCTCAAATCGATCAGATAGGACGGAATTAGACTCGCTTGCTTTTCTTCTCCATCATCATCGTCATCGTTCTCTTGTAAAAAATATTTTGAATCTAAGTTTTATAACAATTATTTATAAAATGTAATAAGTCTTTTTTTATAATGATGTACTTAGGCTTTTTCATTTTTTCGTAAATAAATGTCTGAAAACGAGGCAATTCGCTTGTACGATTTTTTTTTCATTTAGAAATTGTAATATAAATTCATCTCAACAATAAGAGAACATATATCTAAATGTTTAATTAAAAAGGTAATCATTTGAAAAAGGATGATGATTTATTTTACTTGACTTTATAAAATTTGGTACATACTTAAAATACTTTAAACTGGCCGTCCGCCAACATCATTCGTAGAAAGAGTATTACAACACACATTCCAAGTAACATCATTCATTGTTAAAAAAAAAGAAAAAAGGAGTCATTCGCAACTTGTAAAATGTCGAACTAAGTCACCTGCCAGAATTATATATATATACGTAGTGATGTTATGGAGAAAGCTGCAGAACCACTAACCAGAGGTATACTTTCACTTCACCTACATTTATGTTACTATTGAAACGGTTCTTCTTTGGCATCTATTATATGGCATTGCCAAGGAATTCAAAACATAATAACAAGTCAGTAAACGTTCCTCCATGTCTATTGTCAAACACAATATTGAAAGAAAAAAAGAAGTCAAGGATACAATAAAATTTAGTGGAGCTGTTTACTTTCATTCTACTTTCACCTTTGTATAAATCTATGAATTCAGTATCCCGTTCTTTCTCGCAAAGTTAAGAAAGTAATTATGTAAGATCTGAAGGACGAATGAATTTTCGTTTGATTTTTATGCTACTGTAAAATGAAACAAAAATTTTAACAAACAAAAGCAAGAAATGTTAAGTAATTGTGCCGTCTTTAAAAATGTACCATGACCGTGATATATTACAGTAGCAACGATTTTATTTCTGTGGGCACTCTGTCAATAAGTGACAATATTTCGTATATTAATGATAAATAACTTAAAAAGTATTTATTTTGTTTACCAAGGTACAAATTTCTGATCCATTCCAGCTTTCTTCGCTTAGTAAATTAATATCTATTTTCTGGGTGTCTTACGTACGACAGTTAACACTAGTGCATTGTCTTGCATTGAGAGTGTGTTACAATTATATACCTGTAAGTTTTCCTATTGTTTATTATAATTAAGAATTAATTTTCGTATTCATTTAATAAAAAAACAATATTCATAACAGACAAGACGTTGTTTTCTTTTCATATATACTATCTGTACAATGGATGCCGTTTCAATGCTTCAATACATTTTTAATTCACAAACTTAATAAGTTATTACAAATACATTTCAATACTACCAGCAAACGAACAATGGAATGAAATGATACGTGTTAGTAGCTATATTATATAATTAAGATCGACATTTTTTTTTTACTTAAAAAAGAGTTTTATGTACAAGTGATAAAAAATGTGTTCATTCGTAAATTTATGTTAAATTACCCGTACAAGTTCATACACATTACATCGCTATCACCAAACAGATACTGATAAGTATCCAAGCCTTAGCAGCACACTATCGAACTTTTAAATAATATCAATAACAAATCGTTTGCTAAGAGTTTAAATGAATCAATGCAAGAAAATGTACTATCCTTCTAACTTAATCGACGTACCATAAGCAAGTTTAATATAGAACCAACATTCGGTGTTTGTGTTTTCATATGTGCTTCCTCCAATGCGTAGATATCTCCCTTATTTCCTATAATATATATAAGTAATTTATAAAAAAAAATATTACAAATCGTTACAAATTAATATTATAGAATATTTATACGTACTTAGATTTCTTCGATCCCCTATCATTTCTTTCTGCACTATCCTCACGAGTTCGTTTCTTACTGCTAGACGAAGAGTGATTTGACGACTTGTGTTTATCATGTTTATCGTGTTTATCGCTCTTCTTGGGACTAAACAAAAAAACAGAACATGAAATGTAATATCGCCAAGCACACACGTATTTGTGCTAATCACCTGTGTTTGGATGATTTGGAAGGAGACACTTTCTTGTGTGATCCTCCACTCCGCGATCGATCCGATCTTTAATTATTAAAACATATACTTAACACAATTTTATCACAAAATCATGTCGTTCTATGTCTAAAATGGTTGAAATCCTACGTCCTAGGAAAACATGTAATTTCTTACCTATGTTTATCCGACGACGATGATTTCTTATCTTTACTACTGGACGAACTTTTACTTTTTGAACTTGAAGAACTCTTGTGCTTTGAATTATGCCTGAATTATGAATTATGAATTATATACTTGAGTTAGTGACAAATTTAGAAATATGTAAGATTAAGTAATATAGCTTAGAAATATGTAAAATCAAGTAATATACCTGTCTTTTGATGGTGATGGTGAATGTTTTCGACTTCCTTTTTTCTTTTTACTTGAATTATAATCATCATGGAATCTATCTTCTCCTCTTTCTTTGTCTTCTTCAGCTGCTTCCCGTTCCAAGTCAGACCAGTCTTTACCAGATTCTTCAGAGCTACCCAACTCCTCTTCTAAAATGTAAATTTAAGGAAAAAAAATACTAAATAATAAACAAGATACATTTTTTTAGTATTCAAATAAAATAAAGTTTCCAAATATTACCTTCGCTATCTGAATCTTCTGAAGCTTCAGAGTATTCAGAATCATCATCAGATTCCTCTTCAGTGTCAAAGTCAGATGGCTACAAATAAAGAATAAAAATTGTTAATGTCTATATAATTATTAATATTAAATCTTATAATATGCAGATTTATCTTATTGTTCATAATTATTTCACTAAATTCCATACCTCATAAGCATCGTCTTCTTCTTCCTCCTCGTCTTCTACTTCATCATTTTCTGCATCACTCTCTGGATCCAAGAAACTCCAACCACCACTGTCAAAGAATCCTACAGGATCATCTGTAATAGTTTTCATAATCTTTGTCCAATTCAAAGATTGTACACCTTCTGTATATCTGATGTCACACGAGCTAAAAAGAAAAGTAGCGTGTTTATACTTTATTCTCAAGAAATTAAATCCATAGAAAATAGAGAAACGCAAAGAACTTACTTTAACCACTCCTTTACATGATCTAACATGTTCATAGGAATGGCATTTAACATAGCAACTTTTCTATGATAGTCTTTGAAAACAAAAATCATATCAAAATTCTTAAGGTGAAATTGTACTCTTTCAAAGTGAACAAGTTCAACATCTTCTAAAGTTATAACAAATGGAGGCTAAAATATGAAAGAAATATGATTAACGAATTGGTACTTCTAGTTCATATGAAAGTAATTATATATACAGCAAAATTTACCCATTCTGTGAGATTTACTAAACAACCACTAGTGGGTTGCAAAAGAACAGTACTCCTGAATGGTGCTCCAGGGAATCCTAGATCTCGGAACGGTGTATCAAATTCAATTTCTTGTTTCGTCATGCTTTCGACCTGAATAATATTTATTATTTCTTAGAATTTATTTATTAATCTTGTAAAATAAAATCAATCATTAAACATTACTTTTTCACAAAAACTCTTAAAGGCAGTTTTCAATTTATGCCTAAGTTCTCGTTCTGATTGTTCAGCAGCAAGATCGTCACGATCGTGCATGTGTTGATGTTTCCCTAAATCTGTCGTGATTTCACCAACTTCTGTATAAAACTGTACGTCCACGTGCTTCTTTTTACCAAACATTATTGCGTGCTGAAAATAGTCTGTATTTAGTAAATGATCGCTAGTAAGAGTAAATAAAACCAAAATAAAGATATATACTTTTAAATGAAAATGAAGCAATATGATCATTTCGCCATCACACGGTTGGAAAAAGGCATTTTTAATATTATTGTAAAGAATATCAACTTTATCTCCTCTAACCGAAGTGTAACGGAATCCATTCACATGTGCTTCTAAACCTCCTGTCATTCTTTTCGAAACGATATTTGGTCGAATGTATAAGTCTTTTAGTTTTGGATTACCCTTATTTTGAGAGAGTATTAGAGTGTCCTGTTTTACAAGATCCTCCTTCTCCCTTTCTTCTGCTTCTCTATTCTTGAATTTCTTTTGAACTTCCTTGATTAATCTAAAGGCTGTGTTTAAATTAGAAGATGGTGCTGAAATTTCACCAGGCTCTTTGGTGTTTGTACTTCGATATGTTCTAGATGATAAAAATAAAAATTTTATTAACATATATTTACATAATTCATCTTAACATTGATACAACTTGTAATTATCATAAGAGATAAGAAATGAAATAAAATTGTACACTAACACTTCTTTGACGAATGTAGCATCAGGTTGTGGATATGATCCACCTTCGTTCCGACCCATTGTGGCACCAGGATGAAAAAAATTTATTCGGAGGTACGTGTAATCTCCTTCTACCGACTGAGAAATATTTTTAATTGTGGATATATGGAAGGGTACAGGAATTCCAAAAATGGGCAAAATTACAGTTTCATATTTTTTGTCTGAAATATAAATATATAACGTATAATAAATAAAATATCAAATTTATTTTATAAACAAAATACAAATACACTTACCAACGTATAACTTCAATTCTTTTACTTCTGGTTCTCGTGGCATATGACTCAGACTTTTGTACGATATTGTTGACTTCCGTATCTTTTCTTGTTCCTTCCCACCAGATTGTTGAGCTAATCGAGCTTTTGCAACTTCATTTAACTGTTGTGCCAGTTCTTTTTGATGTTGTTTCCTCTTTTCCTCAGAACTATGTTCTGTTCTCAATTTAGATTCTATTACAGCTGTTCTCTTTCCACGACCAAGGATCTCAGGTTTAGGTTCATTTTCCTTTCCACTTCCTTCTTCTTCTTCTTCCTCTTCATCCTTAACAAATATTCCAATATTTTTTACCTTTTTTTTCGATGGTGTTAAATTCGTAGCAGGTTGTGCCTGAAATAAATAATTTTATTCTAATTTCTATTTTTCGATATATTAAGAAAATTACATGTCTTTAAAGCAAAGATTAGTACCTCATTAATCATAACTGTGTCACCAATGAAAAGTGCATAGACTTTTCCTTCTTTATCAGTAGCTTCTGAGTTTGTAAGATTCGCCAACCCAACGTTTACGTTGAATACCATGCCTTTCTTTAGTACTGCATGAGTTTTTGGACCAATAAGTAAAGAACTTTCTCTAAATTCGATACCCATTGCAAATCCAAAGTGTTTGGTTAAATGATCAATCATCTCCGGTTTTTCATCCTTTACATACTTTACCCCTGTTTCATATACTTCACTTATTTTCACTCCAGCTACTAATTTCTTCAGAATCTCCTCTTCTAATTGTAAAAGGAAGTTATAATTATCCTGCAATAAACGTATATAATTATTAAACATATTTAATTTGTTATTAAAGCTTGTTATTACTTAATATTTTGTTTAAAACTTACTTCAATGGTTTTAGTAGGATTTACTAACAATGTTCGAACTATATTGGAACAATAAGATTTGTAACGCGCTCCAAGAGAGCAAACAATGACACCGAAATGCAAAGTGTTTTTATCACTAACAACGCTAAACTTCAAGGAGTAATTTCCACCACTTTGTATTATCGCAGGATAACACATATCTACTTGAGTAACATCAACACTAGTTACATACTTCTTATTTGTTATAGCAGCATCTACACCTTCTGCAAGCTTTGAATGCTTAACTTTCTAAAATAAGGATGTATAGATATTAGAACTAGAGTGCCTAGATATTAAATATTTTTAAATGAATAAAAACCAAATACCTTATCAGAATCTATAATTTCCATAATTTGATCCTTAAGATACTTTGTGAAGACATCCACAGATACTAAACACGCCTTTTTTATGGTATGAATTTCAGAATCTTCTTTTGGACACATTACATATGCAGCTGCAGCACTTACATCAATCTAACACATTAATGTATATCATGAAATAACCAAAATGTTTGGTATTATATATTGTATGATAAAAAAAAATCGCATACCGTATCAAAAGATTCTGGCTTTAATGCAGCTCTCCATGCATCCATAAAGGCACCTGGATAATTTTCTTTAGAAAAAACACCCAATGTTTTACCCTTTTTACTTTGTTTTATGATTTCAATAAGTTTAGCAAAATTGGCTTTATCTTCATCATTCTTAAAAAAGAGAGAATTTAATACCAACATTAGAAATAAAATTCAATGATTATTATTAAAACAAAATATAAATTATAGAAAATACATACTCTATCCCTCACAAATAATTTTACAGATGGTACACCAGTGTCTTCTGTTCTCTGATTTTCAAGTTTCCTGACAAATTCAATTTTTTTCTTACTAGCTAAGAAACAAATACACTCTTCTGCTAAGATCATTATAGTATCTGTAAGTTCATAACTGAGAAACCATGTCTGAAACAATATGTTTATAATAATTTTATCTTTTACATTTAACAAAATGATAAAAGAAACTACAACACTTTAGTTACATAATTGAAATTTATTCTGATAATATTAATTCTACAAATTGTTTTTTTTTCACCGTGACAAGCTAAGAATATGTATAATATACGTGAAAAACTTGTAATATTCTATGAAAACGATATTTTTCAAAATTACAGAGATAAGGTTATGCTATTGTTTACAAGTACACACGCAAAATATAAGATGCAAAAACGTATTGGAGTAATACAAAAAGTATAACTTACCTGCAACGCTGTCGATTTGCTGTACACGATATCCTCGTCCGTGCCCACGGCAGAAACGAGACAATCCATTTTACTAAAACTATCGTCTGTACCAACTTCTCCATCCTATTTAATAAAAATGATCATACGTTGTTTGTCAAACGATTACATTTATTTTTAACAGCGGAACGAAACATTTCAAATATCTTACCTTCCATGCGGTATAAAGCCGCTTCATACGCCGAAAAAACGTTTCTTTGTCAACGGATACGTTTGCCATAACTTCTAGCTTTTCACCTCGTGGTTCTGTGAAATCAACTCGGCATAATTATAATACACCAAAAATCGTCGCTCGTGTTGCGGAGATGGCGGGATTTATAACCAAACCGCAACCGTAATCCACAAACTATAACCCACGCGGCGGGAATGGTTTCGTGCAACGTAGTTGTTTGAGAAATTAACGACACCCCAAGCGGCCGCTTGTTCAACTAACATTCACACTACAATGTGTATTGACGATTAATTTTTTTTCATATGCAAAATATTGAAAGAGAATTAGTCGGTAAATGCTGATAAACAAATGTTGCGATATTTATAAAGTCGCGTACTTGTCTTGATATGTAATGAATACGGTTGCGAATCTGTGCTAATATATCTGACGCGACTTTGAATCTTATCAAATCCTAGTATCTTACTGTGAAAATCTTAAACAGTGATTTGTCAAATAATTTCATATTTTTTACTTCTTAGAATATTATCCAATTATTACTCTTGTTAAGGGTTTTAAATTTTTGTGTTCAATTTCGCTTTTATTTTAATGAATAGAAAAATTTTTTATTTAAAATTGATCTTTGTCTTAAAAAAATGTTAGCATAAAAAATTTTTAATAACAGACAGATATTGTTGAATCGAAAATGAATAAAAAAAAAATGGGATATGATTAAGATTAAAGTATGTATTAAATACGGACTAAGAAAGAGGAAAAAGGTATAGACCAATAAAACAATATAAAAATACTTTAATATTGATTATTCCTATATCCTGTAAAAGCATTAAAACATCTTTTCGTTAATTTTATCATACGCCATTTATGATCTATATTATGTATATAATAAATATATAGGGTGTCGCAGTACTAATGATATCACGTTGATAACTAAGCAAATTTATATATACCAAGCAAATTTTTTAATTCAATTTTCTCGAAAACAAATTCTCAAATGTACAAAGTTTATTCTATATTTTCGTTTCAAATATATTTTTGACCTATTTTTTCTTTATGCACAATCACTTCCACCTCATTTATACCATCAATATTGGGATACCTTATATATACCGATCATACTTGGAAAAACAACATTGAATAACGAATCGTAAGACTACTCACTCTATGGTTAATGTTAATGCATGCACACATGTGTGCACTAAATACATATACATACACTGTTAAGTTTTGTATCAGGGCGTCAAACAATTTTACTGTAAATAAAACTTTCAATCTTTATGGTATATCATTATAAAAAATAATTATCTTGAAACAATGATATAATTGTTTATGATCATATATATATTATATTCTGATAATTTCTAAAAGAATTATGAGCATAATTCATTGACATCATTACTCGCTCATGCCGATTTATTAGTGTTATCTTATATGTTGTTGAGTGAGTGAAAGACACACAGTTTTTATACTATTTAACATGTTTTTTACCACATACTGTGGCAAAACGATCCCGTGAATAATGTCAACTGGTTTGTACATCGTTCGCCTTGATTAGAATTACATTCGCGCGTTAATATGTCGCTATAAAGAATAATGAAAAGAGTTGCAAGAAAGAAAAAGTTGTTTAAAAAATTTCGTCTCGACTGGGGCGAATATATCTTTTCTTAATGGTTCGTCGAATCTAATGTGCAAAAATATTAACGATCGTTGACCATTTTTCGTTTTGTTAAAAAAAAAAACACCTGTGAAAGCCTTTATCAGAGGTAGTGCAACGGATCATGAATGTAAGTGGAGATTTTACATTGTTCGTTTAGTGTAATTGTGAGACAATTACTTCGATGCATATAAATATCTATTTTATTCACCATATTCATGATACATATGTATTTATTAATGTATCAAACTTGCTGAGTAAATTTCTGTATCTTTTTAGAGAACAATTTTTACTTCAAATACTTTGAATTTTTATATTTTATTTATAATATATATTATTTATAATATTTATTTTGTATTTTAATATAATATATTAACACAATGTATTATAAATTAATCTCTTAATATTTTATTTATAATATATAGAAAATAGTATTTTTATGAACTAACTTTTGCAAACATAAATCTATGCTTTACTGTCACAATGCAAATTGTTTAGAAATATATTTGAATATTTTTTCTAGTTTTAGTTAATAGTGATGAATTGAATGTATTTTTATATGTTTTACTTGATTTAAAGAAAAAGAAATAATACTTTAGTGACTACTTAATGAGAGGTTAATGCTAGAAGGCACTTAGATGTATTTGTATTTAAAGAGTTTTACTTTGCTTCTTTTATGTAAACTATTTTCAGAATGCCTTGTTCTACATTATTTTGGCACCTAGTACATATGAACTTGCTTATGTAACTGACGTTAGATTACTGACTCTATGAATTTATTTTCAATGACATCTTCTGAATGTAATTATTTTCAATAGTGATATATGATTGATCAGTCTGTGACAATGCATAGAACTGGTTCATTCAATATGCTTATTTATTACAATTGACAACATAGTTGTTGCCATAACCTTATAGTTGCAGTAATCAAAGCAGTGTTTTTTAAGCTCTTTTTATGATATGTACTAACGCTTAAAAACATGAATAAACTTTTGCATAAACAAAAACATACTTATTGCTTTTTATAATTGACAATTGGTTCATTGAATTATTAGACAGTTAAAATTAAATTTATGTTTGTTTAATTTACCTATAACATAACAATTTTCTTTAGCTTTTATAATTAATATATTTTGAATAATTTTCTAACTTTTCATTTAGGTGGTCAGCATAGCAGAGAGGTGGTGTCGGGAAGGTGGTTGACACGCCTTCGTATCTTTGAAATGATTGAAAGTGTATCACGTAGAGCGTTGAGTGGCTCCAGTGGGAGCTACCACGTTCGTGGTGCTGAATTAGCAAGGAATCGTAGATTGAAATCTCTTTCTGCTACTGTTGTCTTTCTTGATGACACGCAACACACATTTCAACTAGATGTGAGTTTATATAGTGATTCTAAATAGCGTTCCTTGTGTTGCATTTATCATATGAATATTCCAAAATGTTTTAGAAAAGAGCAAAAGGTCAAACATTATTAGATTTAGTATTCCAACATTTAGAACTTGTTGAAAAAGATTATTTTGGTTTGCAATATGCTGAAAATGGAGCCACGACATGTACATATTCACCAGATGTAATGGTAAACTTTTCTATTCAATTTATTAAAATCTATTTGCAAAATTTATATTAATTGAATAGCGTTATAATTGAATTTGTGTTTTAGAGATGGTTAGATCCTAGTAAACCAGTGAAGAAGCAGATAAGAAGTAAGGGTAAAGATCGTATTCAGATGCTTGTTCATACTACTAAATACAAAAAGATAAAAGATAATTTAACATAATGTATTGTTCCAGGTGGACAATTCTATTTCAGAGTGAAATTTTATGTATCTGATCCTAGTAAACTACAAGAAGAATATACTAGATATCAGTTTTATTTACAAATTAGGAGAGATATTCTTCAAGGAAAACTTCAATTATCGCCAAGTACAGCATGCCTTATTGCTAGTTATACTGTTCAATGTATGTGTTAGATACATTGTAACATCTGTTTCATTGTAAAATTTATTCATAATACATCATTATATTTTTATATAACTATAGCTGAGTTGGGTGACTATCATCCTGAAGAACATGGACCAGGATATCTTTCTAGATTGCAATTGATACCAGGTCAAACTGAAGAAATGGAAAAGAAAATAGCTGAGCTGCATAAACTTCATAAGTATGTTAAAGTTATATATATAATATTAATAACCCAAAGTTTATAAAACTTTATAGAATATTTATACTATTTTACAGGGGTCAATTACCAGCAGATGCAGAATTCAATTTTCTAGACCATGCAAAAAGGCTAGATATGTATGGAGTAGAATTACATAAAGCTAGGGTATGTACTTATCTTATAACCTCCGTTGCAGATTTTAAAAACATGAATTTTTTTTAATTTAAATATTTTTTTTAGGATTCAACAAATAAAGAGATACAATTAGGTGTAACATCTATAGGTTTAGTAGTGTTTCAAAATGGAATAAAAATTAACGTGTTCTCATGGTCAAAAATAGTTAAAATATCATTTAAGCGGAAACAATTTTTCATTCAACTGAGAAGGGAACAGGTTCGTTAAACATCCAGTTCACAATTTAAAAGCCAATTTACATATTGTTATATTATACAAACTAATTTTATTACAGTCAGAGAACTATGATACTCTCCTTGGCTTCAACATGCAAACATATCGGAGTTCGAAAAATTTATGGAAAGCGTGTGTAGAGCACCATACATTTTTCCGACTTCACAGTCCTAAAACGAGGCCAAGGCGGTTTCCACTTACTTTAAGCAGTAGGTTTACATATTCAGGACGTACAGAATTTCAAACAGTTGAGGATGGGAAGCATAGGGCAAGAGTAGAAAGAACGTTTATACGGTAACGTTAATTTATTCAATATTAATAACATAATATCAGTTCAATGTTAACTTAATGATTTAAATTATTTAGATCTCCAAGTAAAAGATTAGTACATGGAGTAACATCAGCTCCAATTATCGAAGAGAAAGGAAAATTATCTATGCCCCCTGGAAGACCGTCTAGACCATATGATAATAAAGTTCAGTCTCTTGGTGCTCGTGAACCTCGTCGAGCATGGGGTGAAGGAAATCCTAGCGATGAGTTCGTTGAAACTTATATTTAATATTTATAATTTTTTTTATATTTATATTAATTTTTGTTCCTTTTATGTACTATAGTGAAGGTGGTTTTTTGTCCCTCCGTGAAGAAATAACGAGCTCGCATACACAAGGCAATGCATTTTCGCCTGTATTAGGTTCTAGAGTTTTAAGTTATGCTGATGATGATACAACTGCTGAAAGGAACATTTATGATCTTCCTGATTATAGTGAACCTACAAGTTCTCCTGCTCCTCAGGTATTTATTAATATTTTAATAAACAGTTTTTATGTGCACAAAATAAATATGAGTATTTGTAGATAGTGGAAGATGGATTAGTTACAATATCTCTGACACCAGATGAACAAGGTCGGTTTGGATTTAATGTGAAAGGTGGTTTAGATCTTGATATGCCTATTTTAGTATCGAGGGTAGCTCCAAATACTCCTGCTGATCGCTGTTATCCGAAATTAAACGAAGGGGATCAGGTTAGTTGTTATATCTTAATGAAATTAGATTGAACTTATTTTCAAGTTATCTAGATTAACTTTTGCAAACTATTTATTACGAATATATTGGATAAATAGGTAGTGTATATAAATGGAATCGATGTCAGTGGATTGTTACATGAACATGTAGTAAATCTAATTCGTCAATCTCGTGATTCGGGCTCTGGTGAATTAACCTTAACTGTTCGACCGAATGCTTTATATAATGCACTAGCTGGTACTGATGAAACATCTGAAGAAGAACCTCCATATAGGTATTACAAATAATAAAACTAAATTTGTTATACTAAAGCAATGATTAATGTTTATTTTTATGTTGAAATAATCAGGTACGTTCCGGATGCACCTCATGCAGCTATTGGATCAGACGCATTAGCACAGTCGATGTTGCTTCTTGCAGATGGTCTTGCGAGCGGTGCTTTAATCGCGCAGTATGAACAGCTATATAGAAAGAATCCTGAACTTACATCTCTTGAATCAAAAAAACCTGAAAATCAGAGTAAAAATCGTTATCGAGATATTTCACCTTGTAAGCATAAAGAAAAATACAAGAATTTACATCGGTACCTTAGTACTACATTAATAAGATTCGAAACATGTGCTTCACAAAATAAATTATAATTTGTGTAGATGATGTTACTCGAGTGATACTTATGGGCTCTGCAAGTGGAGATTATATCAATGCTAACTATGTAAATATGGAAATACCAGGATCTGGTATTATCAATAGATATATAGCTACTCAAGGACCTTTGTCTTCGACTGTCGCTGATTTTTGGCAGATGGTTCTCGAAGCGGGCAGTACCCTTGTTGTAATGCTCACAACTTTGGTCGAACGTGGCCGAGCAAAATGCCATCAATACTGGCCTGCGCTCAATGAAACTCTTACGTTACGAAATCTCACTCTCACGTCTACAGCTGAAAATGTTGAAGATACTTTTATATTTAGAGAATTCATACTCCGTGATATTAATGTAAGAAAATAAAGTAACATTTATAATTTATATTATTATAAATATATTAGAAAAATTCTAAATAATTTCTGTGCATTTTAGACTGGAGAAGAAAGAGATATAACACACATGCAATATTGTAGTTGGCCAGATCATGGAGTTCCTAGCGATTGGAGACAATTCACAACGTTTACTGAAAGGGTACGGGCAGCTCGAACGGGAATAGTGGAACCCGCAGTTGTTCATTGTTCTGCAGGAATTGGTAGAACAGGTGTCTTAGTCTTAATGGAAACAGCACTGTGTCTTATCGAAGCGAATCAACCGGTGTATCCATTAGACATCGTACGATCTATGAGAGATCAAAGAGCAATGATGATACAAAATGCTGTAAGTTAAAGTTTACAAGTTAAGTTATTAAATTGAAATTTATATATTAAAAATATTATCTTTTATATGCAATGAAAAAAAATATATTTTTCTAGAGTCAATATAGATTCGTATGCGAGGCGGTCCATAAAGCTTACAGTGAAGGAATAGCTAAACCACTTCCTGAATTCAGTAGGTGAAAACAACACAAATTTGGAATGCATTGTAATTATCATTCTTCTTACATTTTATCGAAATATCACATCACTAGAAGATAATTTTATACTCTGACAATAATATACACATATATTATTCATTAATAGGAGAGATATACACTGTTTCAAATAAGTATTTTCTATTCGTTATGAATATATTTTTTATCTAGAAATTTAATTACTCGAAAGATATAACTTTTCACGCCTTAGAGCTCACCCCCCTTTTTAATTTATGTACCAATATTTTGTAAATAACGAAATTTCGATAAAATTAAGTTCACTAAATTATATTTAAGCTAAAGTATAAATCTCGAAGCATTATTTGGAATAATTGTCCATTATGGCTTACCTCTGTCACTATTATCACTACTACCAATCTTTATTTCTATATGTTAACACTAAACCTACCGATACTTCGTGTATACCTATTCCTACCATGTGCAGTCAAAATGGCCGGTGATTAAAGAAGTAATAGTTTTCATGATTAAACTTAGATGACGGTTAATTTATAATTAAATGTATATAAAATGATGAACTTTTATAAAATTTCGTCCAAATTTACTTTTATTTAATTTCAATTATAGACTTAAATAGAATAACACTTTTATTTATATAGAGATATATCTTATTCAATTTCGCTGCATTTTTTACCAATTATCTTATTATCAAATGTACATTCGCCACATAAATATTTTTCGCATCTTAAACGAATTTTCGTAATTTTGTAACCTTTACAATTTTTTACTTGACAAGTTTTTTAGTAATGAATAGTAATGAATCTGAACTTGTTGATAGTTTTATTGCATAGTTTTTTCCCGCGATTCTTTATATAAAAGTAATGTGTATGCACCAGGTTTATAACAATTTTGTGAATTCTCTGTAAATTGGCCCCATACTGTAGATACCATTGCAAATTTATTGGTTCGTAAACGTTGGCTTCTTTCGCTTTTCTTATCAAATCGTATAAACTTCATAGTCATTCAAACAGCAAAGTCATTCCTGCTCATTGTTTTTGTAAAAAATGCAGGTCTCCAAATTTTATTCCATAAATATGAGACATTTAAATTTTTTGTCTGATATGCACCGCGAGCATATAGCAGAGCAATAAATGCATCTAGTTTTGTTGCATCTAGCTCCCTCTTAGTCCCCAATGCTCTAAATGCTTCTTCCGTACATTTTATTATATGATCCCTTATACGGTGATCAATGATAAGGTAAAATGCCGTCTTTACTTGTCTTTTCATTATATGTCGTTTAGCATATCCCTAAAAATATTATGAACTGATGTCCTGCCAGGTTTGGGACTTGCATCTATTTCTTTCCAAACTGTTCCATCGGGCCCAGTCTCACTCTCTGCTGTCAACGATAATTTCTTTTTGCCATTACGTAAACGTTTATTTATAATATTCAACTCTGATTCGGTTGTAAATAGCTTTTCATGTGTTTCCATGCCGTTTTCTTCTATGTCCGTTATTTTTTTATAATTTTTTTTGAAGTCTTGACATTTCTAGGGTAAATATTTATCACAGAATAATATCATGTACGGAATACAAAATTATTGTCAAATTTGATATGCTTTACTTTTCCTTTTATAATAACTTTACACAAAACGATCTGAGATGCTTTCTGTCTTAGTTTTAGAGATAACAAGTTTAGATGTCGTCTAATTGGCTAACAAACTGAGATGTATCCTAGTCGAAAGGACAATAGCAAGTAAAAATATGGTTTGTGACGGCGATATTTATACAAAAATATTGATGAGTATTGACCGTTCTTCACTAACGGTTACTCGAAGGTGGAGTTGGGGAAGCTTTTCCCGCGTTTTATCGCAATGAGCAATAACCCTAAGAAACTTCTCGACTTTTAAAATGTTTGTAACAATGGACTGTAAAAAATGCTAAATTTTGTGGCGGTTTCTTAGAATTATTATGGGCTTGAGTAGATATGTCTTGACAGCAGGATTATGTTTTATGACAAGATTATGGATATAATAACTGTTATTATTTGTTATTACTGATTTTGTTTATCATTTGACCTTGAGATAGCCTTTTCTTTGTACTGATTGCATTTATTTTAAGAATAACTAAAATACTTTGTTGGGCAGTCAAAATGATCGCTCACAGTAGGCGAGACAAAGTACAAATATTTCTCAGAAAATAAAAGAGCAAACTGAAAGTAAATACCGAAAAATATATTGTATGCATGTTTTAGAAAAAATCAGAAATTATGAAGCGATATGATAAAGTTTAAATATGGTTAAATTTGTGTAGAAGTTCGAGAGTGGTCAATTTGACCGCCACTGGTAGGTTTAGTGTTAAATAAAGGCCAAGGTATGGAAAGTTAAATTTCAATTAATACTGCTAATATACTACGAAAACTACGAAAATGAAGTTCTTTCGTTACGCACGATTAATATCTTGTTTAATTCTATAGACTTAAATTTTTTTAATTATTGCTCATATAGTAAATTAATAGCAGAGATATCTTTATAAAATAAAATTAACATAACGAATTAAAGTCTATAAATGTTATCGGTATATTAGCAGAAAATTTAGAAATACATGGGGTGCCAATATAAAAAAATTGCCTTGAAAAAAAACCATAAACCATTAAAAATATTGAGAAATATCGAATGTGTAATCAATCCAAGTGAGCTACAGAATGTGATTGCATAAAGTAAAGCTGCAAAGTAATTTACAAATCATTGAATATTTTGAACAATTTTCTGATAAGAAAACGTACAGATACTACTATTTATTTATTTTACTATACTGAAAATAATAGCGTATTTAAATTGACAAAAAAATGTTGTCTTCTGGCAATTTATTATTATTTTAATCATTAATTAGAAATATTTATTTTATAACGACTAACGTCTAATGCCATTTATATCATGTATAGTCTAGTTTGTATTTAAAAGAATAGCGCATGCTACTTGAAGTATAAAAATCCATTTGCTCGTCTTACGAGTATGAGAAATATGTAAATTCAAATTTGTACGATAAAAAAGTACAATAATATCCTAATGTTAAGTAAGCTTATTTTAAAATACAATTGAGAACTGCAGAGAGTTTAATGTTCTCGCTTTAGCAGCTAATTTAATATAATTCGATATGAAACAAAAGATAAATCAAAGTAATATATAATATACTGAAAAATATTTCGTCCCAAATATAATCTCATCCAGAACTTTCAATACTCTTTGAATTTTCTAATAATACTAACAAAAATGTACTATTTTTTATAACCGTATCATGTGTTCTACTTTCCGCCCATTTTTATAATGTTAAAATACTTTTATGTTTTATATATATATATATATAACGTACATTAATGAAATTATTTTTTATGCACAAAAGCATGACCTTTAACTGACCTAAGTAAAACCATATAATAAACTATAAGTTAATAATTAATTGTATGTACAATCATAAAGCAGTATATGCACAAAAAGAACAAGGTCATAAAAATTAAGTAAAAGGTCCTATTTACATTATATATTATATAATGTTGTATATTCGGTATAAAATATTTGTATAGATACAAAATAGATTGAACTTAATGCAACAAAGCATTCATTGTTTATGTGTACAGCAAAACATTATACATATTAAGAACGGATTACCATAATATGTATATTATATTATTTGCTGTATTTGTTTTTTTTTTTTGTTCATTTTGTTGATGTAACTTTCTCCAAAATTACCTGTGATCAGGATTGAGTACTAGCTGTAGTTGAAATGTATGTTCTCATTTTTTTAAGTTATACAATAGGCTAATTAAATGAGGCTATTAATTAGCATAAAACATAACATTGCTTTATAAGCAAAGCTGGCTTGCAAAGGATCATACTTTGATTAAGAATTGGGTGAATCTGTTACGAATATGATAATAGTAAACACAGCATTGAAACCATAATATCATTTTAATATTTTTTGAATTAATAATAATGATTATCTGTATTATTGACAATAGTGCCTTGTATATGTGCATCCAAACCATACTTATAAAGCAAGAATGGATATTATTAATGATTATTATATTACAACAGCTTCACTCGATAAATTTTCATGTTAATTCCATTTTAAATTAGTAATATTACTGTTTCTTTGTAACGTGTATATTTCTTTGTATAATTGTCCATAATTTTTTTTATAATTTATCTGTCGTTAATTATGTAAATATATTTCCGTTTTAATCAACTTCTGTTTCATAAATCATGACTTCATATAAATTGCTAATTATTTATTTTGTAGTATTATGTTAATAAAATAATACTACAATTAATGATAATTATAAGCTGTTCATACAGGTGTTAAAGTGCTATATGATTTTGACTGCAATTTAAGTCAGTATAAAAAATAAAATATAAACATTAAACGTAAATTAATTGAACAGCATTTTTGTTATTAAGTTACAGTATCCTTGTACTATCAAATATTACTGTATTTGGAAAAATAGAGAAACATGTAAGATAATATAGAAAAATTAGAGTAAACTGTAAGCTGTATTGAAAAAGTTCAGAAATAATATTTTAGAATTAATTTTTACTAGATAGATAAAAAATACGAATAGAAAAAATCCTGATGCGTTTCTTTGTGTTACTTGATATGTAGATGAAACATCAACATACTTCGTATAAAAATAATTATTGTATGTATAAATGCATTTTTAGTGAATACTTTACATAAATGCTGTTTAGTATTCACTTGACTTATTAATTAAAAAGTAATACTTCCTAGTATTTATATAAGAACAGTACAAAGAATATTAAGTAGCTAATTAAAGTGTTTGGGAGCTATATGCGTCGAAATTTATCTACGTACGTGCCAAATCATAACACATCAAACAAATATTAATTATGGATAAAGTGCCACAAATTTTCATAATTCAGTCAGTAGTTGTCTAGTCTGATTACTAATTTGTATTTTTAAAATATAAAATAAAAACATTTTGTAATTCATCATCTAATGATTGACTCACTATCCTCGACGCAATTTCTTCTTTATCTTACATTTTGTTGACAGCATTTTGTTTTGTTAACATTAATTTTAGCATTAATGATCTTTGTACAATATGCAATAGTCATAAGAATATTCATCAACGATTTTATAACAGCAAATATAAATATTTTATATTCCTCTTTCATATATTACAATCAGAGCATATAAATCAACGCCTATGTACTATGTTTAATAATTGTACAATATATTATTAAAATCCTCCTTTATATAGAGCTTATATAGACGATAATTTCGTTACTGAATATGTTGAAGTTGTAATTTGCAAAACGATTTACAAATTAAAAAGAAATGTCCTTCTTGTCCAGGGATATATGTCGATGGAATAATGTGATATGTACCTGCTGGTACATCCTCTAATTCCAGGTAAACAAATCCTGATCTACATTAAATTAAATTATTAATAAATACTCTATACAATTATATAAAATGTATTGCTTTATATAATACCTGAATGGGCCAGAGTTTTTCACTTTGAATGCGGTAGGTGCATCAGAATCATTTAATACAACTGTTAAAATATCAAATCCTATTTGATATTGTTTAGGTCCCTTCAGTATAATCAGCAAATAGTTATTATTACTTGAACTTTCCAAGATTAACTGGTATCGCGGATTATTCTGGTATGTTGGATGATTGCTACATCCACCAGCTGTAATATCTTTCCATTGACCAGTAAGCTGTAAACAAATTATTTTTATTATAGTATTAACTTTTAAGTGTATTTATACAAAAAATAAGAAAGATATACCTCTTTTTCATATTTATAAAAATTTGGTATTTTCCTTAATGAGAATTCGCAAGATCCGTAGGCGCGTAAAGTGTAATATATTGTATTTGTTTTTTCATACTGCGATATGACTAGAGTATATCGAGTATCACTTTGAGGATCTAGTTTTATTTTACAAAGATAGTGTGGGCTATTTATTCTTACCCCATCGATATATGGTGGTGGCTCATCTATACAATTTTAACAAAAATTTATGATTAATATATAATAACAACATTTATAATTAAATTTGATACAAACGGAATAAAACCATAAGTTATTTTGCTCACGAGGATAATATACTCTTTTTCCATCATTTCGATAAACTAATACTGTGATGTATTCTTGATTTTGCCTAAAATCTGCTATGTCTGTAATATGTCTGGTAAGGAGAATCCATATAGCCCCATTAACGCGGTTTTTCACTTCTAGTAAAAATTGAGGATTATCACCGATATTATATGCATCTTTCACTGGTCCTATTCCTGAGTTCCACATTCTACAACATATTTTCATAAAAAAGTTCTGCAACCATTTTTAATTATTTAAACAATATTATTTATAAAACCACTAATAACTTACTGATGAATGCAATAAGTGTAATTAAATAAACCTGGATTCCAGTTTAAATAAAAGACATCGAAAAATCGGCATATGCTAGAATAATCAATCCAGAAAACTCCGTTATCAAATTGGGACGCAGAATCTGGGTCATAATTTAGTGCTTTCTTTAATTCATTTGTCCAGTGTACTCTATCAAGTTCAGAATAATTTCCTTTCCATCGTAAATGTGACCAAGGATTTTTAAGTTGTAATAATTTTTCATCCTATACAAATATATCTATGGTTATAAACTATACTAACCATAAACTTATTTTTAAAATATGCTTTAATAATAAAAAATAATAAAAAGAGTAATCAATTATACATTTATTCTTCTAACATCGAGGACAGCATAAGCGTGGGTGGGTACAAGACCCGTTCTATCAGCTTCCAAATCAGATAATTCTCCAGTAGCAACTGTTACCAATACATCTCCTTTGTGCAAACGTGTTAATAATACATTAAATAGATTGTCTTCATTAAAATCTGGTTCACCAGGCCTTATAGCCCATCTCTCTGGTATCCAGCCAGTTAAAGCATGTAAATCTATATTCTGAACAATAATATTTCATTGTTAAAAAGATAATTTATATTCTATGATTGTTATCTTTGTAGCAGAATTACATGTATATTGAAATAAACTTACACTATTTGATCCAGGAAAATCATAACCACCCATTACTTTCATATATGCCTTCTCGAGCAACGAGATCCACAGCTCACCATGATTGCTAGAGTAGGAACAAAGTAATTGGTTGTATCGGCTTACAGGCAATAAGTCATCTATTATAACTTTGCGTGACACACCATTAATGTGTAGTTTCACCATGTATTTTCCTAATATAAAATACTCCCAATTTAATTTTCATTGAAATAATATTCTAAGAGAATTACAGATCACTGACCTTTGAGTTAAAAAAAAATTTCATGATTTGTGCAGTAATACATAAGTTCTTACCAAATGGATTATATATTGGTTCTTTGTTTCTATTTTTTGGATAAATAATGGAGGTGATAAGTCTGCGTCCAAATCTTTTTTCATACTGAGCACTAACTGCAAGAGAAGCAACAAAGGAACAATCAGAAACAACCTACAATTGAAATTTAATTATACTTTAGTATGAAAAAATCATTAATTTAGAAATTAGCTTTATTTTTTACTAACTGTCTGTTTTATACTGTAGTAATCAACATGAGATGTTTTAAGCATTTTTGGATCAGAGAATAATTCTTCTGGCCGACACCATTTTGCAAAATCAGACTTCTGTTTTGGTGCTAATGCTAATAAACCATCTTCATCAGTAAATGGAATAGCATACTGAAACTTCTCTGTAAGATCAGTAATCATGAAAGGTACAAACTTATGATCATTGATATGAGAACTATGAAGCAAAACACTTTTCTCTTCTTCTGTGTAATTAGTACTACCACCACTCACTTTCAAATGTGCACAACCTTCTCGAAGTGGCGGTCGAGATGGTTTCCCTAAACATTAATAAAAAGTGAAATTGAGCAGAAAGCATTTCTCATTACAATAACGTGACAAGAGAAAAGTACCAGTGTTATTAGAACTTGTAGCGGTTGTTGTTGTAGTTGTACATGTTTTGTCTATATCCTCATCCAGACTTGTTTCAGGTACAGGAGGTAATTTAGAAAGGGTTTTAAGAATATCATTACTATTTACTATTTTTAAACCTTTTAAAGATTCTGCCCTATCAAGTGCAAGCTTTATAAGAGCTGTTAATTTAGCCTTTGCCTCTATATTGGTAATTTTCTGTAATTATAATAATATTATTAATATTATTCATAAGTTTAGGAATCAACAGAATTATTAAAATATTTTTAATAGAAGTGGAAAGTTTGACAATTAGAATTTTATGTACCATGCTAAGTCCTAATTCAGCAGCATCTGTATATAATTTCACAGCGATATCTTTCAAACCATCTTCATCCGCATCTTGTGCTTGGTTCATAAGAAACTTACATTTTTGTAACTTAGATTGATCAGTAGTTTGTGCCTTATGATGTTTCCGTTCTTCTTCACTAACTGTAATATATTATTTTTTATTTTTGAAAACATATATCATGAATTAGTTTGAAATACTCACTAAGATTATGTATGACTGATACCCTCTCCTGATATTCAAAAACTTTTTGATCATATACAGGATCTTGCAATTCTATAAGAAACTTTATAGCTACATTATAATAATATAAAGCTTGTTTGTATTGACACTGACTATCAAATTGTACTGCCTTCCTCGCTGCATTTTGTGCATCTTCCAATGTCATTTTCTATAATTTTTTTATGGTTATTATGTCAATTACTATATAATTCCTTTATATAATAAATTTGTAATAAATTTGTTTGTATGAAATATTCATTTCTTCATACAGTTTTTAATTATTATCAAATATCATTTTAATTGTATTATATTTACTTAATACGTTAAATATATTTCTTCCCTGTGCATATTAATAATTGTGTAAATAGATTTCTTTAAATTAAGTAGAACTAGGACACAATTTGAAATTTGTCAAAATGATTTCATTATCTTCATTCTTAAGACCAACATTATAGGTTAGATGTTATTACATTGAAGTAAGTTGTTTAATTAGTCATTCATTAGCATTAGTGCACGGTCATGTACACAGGTATGAAAACCCCAGTGGAAGGAGGCGAGGCCGTGGATGACGTTATGGTAATAAGATTCTTACGGATCAAAAAATATTTCTCAAATAAAGCATTTCAATCAATTTGTTAGGCTTCGTCATGCAGCGCGCCCTGTGTCTGCAATGTGCAACACGACAGTATCTGCAACTGAACTTTACTTCATTATATAAATTTATATTTATTTAAACAATATTCTTCTGTACTACATGAAATCTTTCTGTACTATATGTTTATCTTAAATAAATTGAAAAAGGTTATGAAAAGCAGTTTAAGTTATATTGTTTACCTTCAGTGGTAAGGATGACAAAGATGGCGTTAAATGTAAAAGTCTAACATATCAATCGCAGCGCTATAACTGACGGCAAATTTATAAAGAACACCTTTGGAAATTAACCATTTGCATCCAAGCGCGGATTAATCCGCGCGCTGCAACTGTCTTCTATCACCAAGCGCGGATTATTACGCGCGCTGCGACTGCTTTTTTTATTAACATTTTAATCTAAATAATTTTTTTTTAAATAAATAATTTTTACTTTTTTCCTCCGTTATAAAGCATGTAAGATGCGATGTTTGTGAAGTAACATTGTCTACCAATCGTTTTAAACAGTAAATTTTCGATAAACTCCATGAAGAATTCGAATGTAATTTACTGCACCTATGACCGACTGCGCGCGGTGATAGGAACCAGTCCTCTCAATTAGAGCCATGATGCAAATGTGTTAAAAACCTTATCCCCTCCATTCGAATTTTTAGCACTACAACCGTAGTTTAGTGTCAAGTACATCGACTACAAGTTAGTATAGATAACGATTTAACATCTTTATTCGCATGTTTATGACATATAGATAGGAGTTATATTATTAATATCATAAATAATCATAAACATTTTGTCTTAACTTTCTTTTACTTGATATGTGAATTTATATTTTATTTATTTATATATAATATTCTAAATTTTCTTAATTTATTATTAATATATTTATGTCATCGATCCCAGATATAATTGGTTTAATATTATTAATTGCTACAATAGTTTGTATTGAATACTAAGCTTCATATCTCACATAGCTTGATATGCATGTACGAATACAGCAGGTGCATTAAGTATCTGCATTAACTTAGGCGGCATAGTGGAAAAACACGAATCTAGAATATGGCAAGTTCGTCAAGGTAAATTTTGAGAAAATTTTGTCTTTACGATTGATATCGATAGCAATTATTACAGAATTTTGTTTTATTGATTATTATTATTTACGATCAAACTTAGTCACTTTAAAAATACCATAATGTTAGAGACTATGGTTATGTGATCTGACAGAAACATCATTTGTTTATTCTTGGCGTGTTTTTGATAATAGATCATTCTATCAACCTTATATTTTCATTTCAGTTTCTTTTTTAAATAAGTATCTTAACCTTTAATTGTTTATTAGCAATTGTACATAAGTATATATCAAATGAAAGTGAAATACATTTATTTAAAAAAAATTTTTTTTAACATAAGCAACTGTAAATGAACATTAAATTGCTGACGTATTAATAACATGATAACTAATCTTTGTTAGCATAATACTAATTGATATATTTGCATGTAAATGTATGTATACATTAATATGTGGTACACATTTTCTTAGTTCTTTTTTGCAGACATGAAACAAACAAAGTTTGTTGTTATGCACATCCAGATGCTCCTCTTATCGAAGACTACAGAGCTGGAGATCAAATTTGCTCAGAATGTGGACTAGTTGTAGGAGATAGGTAAATATATCTATGCAATTTGAGAATGATATATTTATAAAATGAAATTGAGCTTATTTTCCTTTTCTCTTACTCTTTTTTTTTTTTCAAATAGGGTAATAGATGTTGGTTCAGAATGGAGAACGTTCAGCAATGAAAAAGCTGGAGTCGATCCATCACGTGTTGGTGGCCCAGAAAATCCACTTCTTAATGGTTCAGATCTAACCACTATAATTGGCGCTGGAACTGGTGGTACAACGTTTGAAGGTTTTGGTAATGTAAAATATCAAAACAGACGTGCAGTAAGTATCATTATATTATTCTATTATGATTTTCCTTGTTAATTAATAAATTATGTCATTTCAGGTAAACGGTTGTGACAGAGCATTGGTTAATGCATTTCGTGAAATCAGTGGAATGGCTGATCGTATTAATTTGCCTAAGACTATTATCGACAGAGCAAATAATTTATTTAAACAAGTACATGATGGTAAAAACTTGAAAGGTCGTGCAAATGATGCTATTGCTTCAGCTTGTTTATACATTGCCTGCAGACAGGAAGGTGTACCACGTACTTTCAAAGAAATTTGTGCAGTTAGCAAGATCAGCAAAAAGGAAATAGGAAGATGTTTCAAATTGATATTGAAAGCACTTGAAACTAGTGTTGATCTCATCACGACAGGAGATTTTATGTCTAGGTTTTGTTCTAATCTTGGACTTCCTAATATGGTACAAAGGGCTGCCACACATATCGCGAGAAAAGCAGTGGAGATTGATATTGTACCTGGAAGATCACCGATTTCGGTGGCAGCAGCTGCAATCTATATGGCTTCACAAGTATGTATTTATTGGGATCAAAAGAAATATTCTTTTACGTTTTATTCTTATAACTTCTACACATTCTTTGATTATTCAGGCATCAGAAGATAAACGATCACAAAAAGAAATTGGTGACATTGCTGGTGTAGCTGATGTCACGATCAGACAGTCTTATAAGCTAATGTATCCTCATGCAGGAAAACTATTTCCAGAAGATTTCAGATTCGCAACTCCTATTGATCAATTACCACAAATGTAAATTTAACGCGAAGCTTTATATTTCTATATATATTTTATCATGTTGAAACAATAGTTATGTATTTTAAATAACCATTTCTAAATAATTTAATCTTTATTTACAATATACATTCCTTGATAATCAATAAATTTTGGTATTACATTGGTATTATCTAATTTGTTACATTTCTTATCTTCTCTGTTGTACTTGGTTCCTACTGTGTTGTGTAAATTTGCAACAATAGTATTTTAATAATTTGTCTGGTGTGAAAAAAATAAAACGTTTATGCTTTAATTGGTGCGTTTCAACATGTTAAAATTGAAAAGGTCGATAAACTTTGTTGTAAATTTTATGTTTGATACCAAAAAATATATTGAGTTTTGAAGCTTTGTACAAGCAGACTTACAAATTAAGTTTACATTAAACATCTTTACATTGATATTTTGTTTAAAACGCTGCAGCACAATAATCTTTTTTTTTATTTTTATGTTTGCAATAAGGAAATAACGGAAACCAATTATAAAATACAATAAATCACATATATACCATGCTATATAATTATACGATAAATTCTGTGATACTTTTACTAAATAATGTAAGTCAAAAATTTGCAATTGGCAAAGCCAACTAAAGTCGAAAGGCAATAGCCTTTTCTCACTGCAAACGTGTATGTACATATTTTATTTTTGACTCAAGATTTATATAAAATATATAAGAACATTAACACAGAAAATTTCACTGTTCAAATTAAAACATCACAATTTTATAATATTTGTTTCCTAACATTTCACTAATATTTTGTAATCTACGTATTACATATTCATTGAAGCAGTAATCCATATAATTCAATATTGATACTACATATATTATATATACTTTTTAGAAAACGATATCAAAATATTTTTAATGTTGACTATATTTGTTCATCTTTATCGTTGATAATCAAAAATCAATTATGTTCTATTTTGTAAGATATTTAGAGAGACGCAATATCACAAAAATTTTTATTGTATTATATAGTAAATGTAGAATGTGCATTAGATATCTTAATTTGTATGATAAGTTATGTAATAAAGAGAATTGTCATCATTCGGCTGCTGATTTTTATGTAATTTTCATCTTTACATTCATTAGACAGAAATTTGTTTCATCTACTAAAAATTATAAATACTCTGCTTTCAATATTTTATATATTTTTGTGCACTATATGCAATCTATGTATTTTTACACTCTTAAATTTATTATAAATGCTTAAAAATCCGCAGTCTAACTATCATTATTAAAAGGAATTGTTTTATTAATACCTATATATATAATCCAAATATGACTTAAAAATGTGTGAGTATATATCTGTGTATTGTCAGAAATGTGTTTGTCAGCCATCATGTGACCTACTGTCACTCTCAAAACTTCAATTTTTACTGTATAGTAAAATGCGTAATAATTAATTTTTTAATTTTATTATACATAACCTTGATAAACATCTTAGCAAAAATGATATTTAAAGTATTGTAAATTTACACATCGCAGTATAAAATAACGTAACCTATATAGTGTCTAAATTTGTTATAAATTTCAGTTCTATGATAAAAGAAGATTTAATTAGAAAATCTGACATTACATTTTTCATCTTAAAAAATAACAAAAATAACAAAATATGAATTCATTGCCTCCCACTAAACCTCCGAGAGGTATTAAACCAACCAAAGAAACGGTAAATTTATCAGCTTTCTTTAATTTTTTACTTAATAGTTGTTTAATTGTTAATCGTACATCTTTTGCAGAGTGGTTTATTGATCTCTGTAATTCGAGCTTTGTCAGCAAGTGAAACTAATGAACAACGAGAGATAGAAAAAGCCAAGCTTGAAAAAGAATACAAGAAGAGTGATCAGAGGCTTGACGAATTGGTATCATTACATGATCAGGATCTTACAGAAGTTATGCAAGTAAATATAAATTAATATATAATTTAATAATAATGATTATACATATATGTTGTTAATAACATTTTTATTATTTCTTACTGTAGATATTCAGTGCTTTATCAGAGAAGGTAACAGCATCTCGAGAAAAGATTCATGCAGTTAAAGAAAATTTGAATGCTTGCAAACAATTATTAAGGTGTAAACGAGAGGAACTGTTAAACCTATGGCTTGAGGGAATTGAACACAAACATGTGCTGCATCTCTTAAAGGATGTGTAAGTTATTCAGATCTCTATAAAGAATAGAGGAGAGAATATAGTTTCTGAACATAATTCATCTTTTTTTCAAATTTTTAGGACTCCTGATTCCTGCACCAGAATGTTACCTTTACCAGAATTAGATACGTTATCGGCATCTACATCGTGTAATACAGCATCAGACTGATAGTCACTAGATTTATTTGTAATTAGTTATAATTTAATCACTTCCTATTTATAAGAATGAACAAAATATATGATTTAGTAAATGAATACATGGATTTGCACTATTGAAAATTGTAGTATTCATTCATTTGTTATAACATTTTTATTCTTCATAATAATGTAAATAATAAAGAACGAGTACATTGTAAAGTATAATTTCATATTTTCCCGCCAAAACGTTTGTTCTATACACAATTATCCAAGTTTTGGCTGATAAATAATACTATTCTGTTTATTCGATAAGTGACAAATAAAGATTTTAATCATAAATAACTGTTTTTTTTTATAAATAACTTGATTTAAATATACATCAGTAGTATTTTAAATAATTCATCATCTTATCAGTTAATGATTCATGGCGATTCATGGTTACATGGTATACGTAATATTTCCATTACTGTGTTCTACGATCATTTATGTTTATCTAATCGTGCTGTGTCCATATTCTATATCATAATTTTATGCAAGCGATTGTGTTTGTTGATATTTTTTGCTTTTATACTGCAAAATTAACAAGCTGTCAAAACGTACATCGTAAGTATTTGAACATAATACATCGTATTGTATTGAACATTCTTTTTTCATTCGCATAATTTCACAAACCTTTAATATAATTCTCAAATCTTCATCTAGAAGAAACTTCTTTTAAAAACTTAAATAATTGTTTTATTCTTCAACATTTTTATATACTTAACACTTATAAAAACTGTAAAAAATTTTTTTATTTAAATACGATGCGCAAACATTTCTTACCCATATTCCCCAGACAGTAATATTTTGTAATATTATTTACGAGTATACATGCTCGGTTGAACTAAGCTTAAAAAGAAAGCATTTATTGTTGCAGGTAGAGATGGGAACATTGGAATTAAAACAAACCTTGACTGGTCATAGGGGAAGGGTGTGGAATGTTTGTTGGCATCCAAATGGTACTTGCCTTGCATCTTGTGGTGAAGACAAAACAATTATAATATGGGGACAACAAGATTCAAAATGGGTTGTGAAAACCATCCTTATGGAAGGTCACACTAGAACTATTAGGGAGATAGCATGGTCCCCTTGTGGAAATTACATAGCTTCTGCTAGTTTTGATTCGACCACTGCTGTGTGGGATAATAAGTCGGGTCAGTTTGAATGTAATGCAACATTAGAAGGACATGAGAACGAAGTGAAGAGTGTTAGTTGGTCTTGTAATGGTAATTTGTTGGCTACTTGTAGTCGTGATAAATCTGTTTGGATATGGGAGGTAAATGATGATGAATATGAATGTGCTGCTGTTATTAATGCTCATACTCAAGATGTGAAGAAGGTAAGTAATTATTTTATGTTATTAATTATATTACTATTTTATGTTAAATATAAATGTATATTATTATTATTATATTATCAAAATGAATTATGTAAGTACCATAAATATATGTTTAAATCATTGTAGATAAGGTGGCATCCTAATGAAGAAGTTGTCGCATCTGCTAGTTATGACAACACAGTAAGGATATTCAAAGAAGATGCAGAGGATAATGACTGGTCGTGCATAGATGTATTATCATCCCATACATCAACAGTTTGGAGTCTCGCATGGAACAAGCAGGGCAATCGAATTGCAACCTGTAGTGATGATCAAACAGTGAAAATATGGCAAGAGTACAAACCTGATAATGAAACAGGAATTGTTACACCCAAAAATAAATCAGTTTGGAAATGTGTGTGTACTATATCTGGTTATCATACAAGGACAATTTATGACATTGATTGGTGCAAAACAACTGGCTTGTTAGTGACTGCGTGTGGTGATGACATTATTAGAATATTTAAAGAGGATAGTGACTCTGATCCTCATCAGCCAAGTTTTACTATGGTTTGTTCTATGGACACTGCTCATATTCAAGATGTAAATTGTGTGCAATGGCATCCTACTGTTTCTGGACAACTTGCATCAGCAAGTGATGATGGTTTAGTGAAAATTTGGTTTTATAACGAATAATTGTTGCTTTATGTAATGTTATCTTTTCATAATAAATTATAATGAATTATTTATTTATTTTATTCATTATTTATTCTTCCCTTTATTGTTAACTAAATATTCTTACTATATTTTGTGATAATCTGAATATGATTTGATTCTGTTTCTGTTTTAGGTTATTACAAATGTTCAGGCATTTTAGTGGACTGAGGCAAATCTATAAAGTTCTAATTTCTGATATAACGCTCAAACATAATACATTCTGTACAATGAGTGGCATAAAAGTGAATGTTACTGGCATGCTTTTAAATCAAGTTGTAGATACGTTGAAGCAGTTTGCAGATCTATCACTTGCAGATTCCTGGGATAACGTAGGCTTACTTGTTGAACCTACGGAAACCAAACTGGTTTCACATATTCTTCTAACAAATGACCTGACTGAAACTGTGATGCAAGAAGCTTTAGACTTGAAAACAGACATGATTATTACTTATCATCCTTTAATATTTGCGCCCATAAAGTCTATAACAACTTGTTCATGGAAGGTAATGAAAACTTATTACTGATTTTTTACACTAAATTGAGATTTTATATAAATTGTCATTTAAATAAGAATTTTTAGGAGAAGATTGTTGCAAAATGTTTAGAAAATAGAATAGCTGTGTACTCTCCACATACTAGTTTTGATTCAATAAGAGGAGGAGTAAATGATTGGTTGGCGTCAGCATTTGAAAATGGTATAAATTTAAAGTATAATATTTTTTAAATATTCTATAATTACCTTGTACTTGAACGTATTTTATATGTTTAAGTGCTTGAAAGTAGCACACCAATTCAACCAAATGTCACAAATGGTGATAATGGCTATGGAAGAATGTGCACTTTAAAAAATGAAATTTCTATTGAAGAAGCTGTGCAATTAGTGAAAAAACGTACCGGTTTGAAACACATTAGATTAGCTCGCACACATTTAACAGGTATCATTTTTTTGTTCATTTCCTAATTAATTTGTAAATTTGATATACTGCAATTCCATTTTATCTTTCAGATGGTTCGATTAAAACTGTCGCACTTTGTGCTGGGGCTGGAGTATCCATTTTAAAAGGCGTATCTGCAGATCTGTATCTTACAGGGGAAATGTTGCACCATGACGTTCTTGACGCAACACACAAAGGAATTAATGTGATTCTAACAAATCATTCTGATTCCGAACGTGGTTTTCTGAAAACATTTGCGTCTATTTTAAATGAACTGTTGAACAAGTCTGTGTTAGTACAAGTATCAAAAAATGATGCTGATCCTCTAAAAACAGTGTAATTTGAGAAAAACGAAGAGACTGTTAATATAACATGAACATTGGGATGGAAATATACATTACATATGATAAAATTTTATTATTAATATTATAAATTACCTGCCCTATTTTGGGATTGACAATTTTATATTTCAATCTGGTAAAGTTAGTCAGAGAGATATCAGAGAAGATAAGTACATAAACGAATTATAGTATATTGCGGGTTCAACAGAAACCATTTACAGCTATAACAGAAACTGCGTTTCAATTTTCGCATGTAACGCGCTTAAACTACTTTTTGCAATTAATCTTTGAACATGTGTAACTGTTATAGAATCGATTTTCCCTTAATTTTTCCCTTAATATTTCCCGAAATATTTCTTTTGCACATAATATATCATTCGTTCGTTTATCATTTTCATAATCTCATTCACGCTCATTCAAATACACGCACATGATGGTTATGAGAAAAAACTTTATTTTAACAATGTACGTACGTAACCGACGTTTATTGAAAACTTATAACTAAATAAAATATTAACAGTCGTTATTCTGGTCCAATTAGAACGATTTTAATTTTGGGTCCGCGCATTCAACTTTTTCTCCTTTTTTCATCGATATTGTGCCATTTCTGGCTTCATAGGTCGATAGATGAAAAGTATTTAGTTACTTCATAACGGAGAGTTCCTTAAGTACAACTTGACCCTTGTGACTCAACGAACTTACGATCCTAATAACTGATTTCTTACTTTTGTTCACTATTACGATGCTGTTTTTTCTTTTTGTATGTATATGTGTGTATACACCAACGACGAGATGCGTTAATACACAATGAACACATTATAAATTGCAATTTTTCTACGTCACCGAAAACGGTGTGGAAGTATACCCTGAGCTCGGATGCCCAAAAAATATGGATCGTGTGTAACATTTATCGAGAGTATTTGCAGAACAGACAACGTGAAACTGAAAACTGAATAGGTGTATGATTTTTTTATTAGATTAATAGTATCCGTTGTTCCTAGTCGTTCCTTATCTTTCTTCAGTTTTACGTTTTGAGTTTAACGTTTTCTATACTGCGATAACGGATTATGGTTTGCCGCTAATATCACGATTCAACCACCTAAATCAGAACTATATTCTTATTAGAAATCCCGTTCGGTTCCCATAGGAGACTTTCTACAATCGATACAATTGTTTATTAGTTTATTCCAAAAAATATTAATTTACGTTCAAGCGATCTCTACTATTATATTTTAGCATATTAATTTTCAAACCGATCAATATTTTCGATTGAATTTCGGTTTTTGATATACATAGCGACAATTTCCTAAGTATACTCTTGTTAGCCACGACTAACCTTTTACAGTGATTCTAATATGAACATAGTCTCTGATGTTTGTTTTGAATCTTCATCGAAAAACCGCTTATTTATTTTTTTATTCAGACATTCGTGTAATTATCAACAAAATAATAAAATACAATAAACAAAACGAAAAAAATGATTGCGCTGTTTTTTTGTTTCGTAACAAACATTACTGTTGTTTGTTATCACTGTCTTTTCTAGCGTGAAACGCTTATTTTCTTCTCTGATCGAATCGAATCGAATCGAATCGAATTCGAAGATAATCCAGATTTATTTCATGTCTCTAATCCGAATTCTCAATTTACACGGTCGAAAACGATTTTCACGATTTTTCCTCTCCCGTTTTGTCATCTTACAAAACAAACAAATTTTCTCCAGTATTTCCTCGTGCTTTAGAAATTGTAACATAGTCTATATACCATATATAGAGTGAGACAAATAAAGCGTTACAAGTTATTTTCTCAGAAATCATTGTACATATTGACATTTTTTAAAAATTAAATAACACATATGGACAATCATTATAAATAAATTTTTGTAGGACGACATCTATGAATACAGAGTGATATTTTCTCATTTATTTTAAATGGAGTTACATATTAGATTCTTTATTTATAATAACTCTTACCAAACTGTATAATATGTATTTGAAGTATTCTTTTTAATTCCTTAATCATTTAAAACAAATTATTGTAAATGATTAGGCTATTTGATCTATTTAATTAAAAACATAAAGTCAATATGTTTAGTGATTTATGAAAGAACAACTTACAACTTTATACTTAACTCACTCTGTATAACAAATCGTTTATGACGAAACGGTTAAAAATCTTAATTGCATTTCAACAGTAATTCGTACATTTCCTTTGGCAAGTACAATGTATTGTCTCATAACTGTAACACAGCAAATAAAATCGTAGTTTGTTCAGCAGTAAACGGTTCGTCTTCAACGAACTATTATTACCATCGACAGTTTACTTTTTATTCATTTTTTATCTTATTTTTTTAAATATAGGATGTCTCAAAATTGAAAAATTATATTGAAGGAATAGAAATTTATTTTATTACTAATAGTTATTAATGGTCCAAATACATATATTATAGTATCTTTTGAAATGAAAGCGAAATTGAGATAGAAAAGAGAAGAGACTGTACATAAATTATAGTATCCATATTTTAAATCAATATTCTTTCACGTCAAATTTCAGATATGGATATAGTGATCTAAATCAATTGAAACTTGATCTAACTTTCATTACCTAAAATGGTGGTCGTTCTAAAAAAAACTTTCCTCTCATATTTTATAAGTTTATTTTATAACTTATTTTATAAACTTCTTTCGTAACGTTCATTTATAAAATAAAAAAAACATCATTTTATTACTCAATTCTGAAACACCCTATAATAGATTAAGTCTTATATTATTTCGTTATAACAGACTACTTTTCTTATAATACATTCAGCATCCGTTGTGCCGCAATATGGTCCGATTCCACCTTCACCTTTTTCTATTCTTCCTTCACAGATCTTTCTCCTCGTGTTCTTGATCCAATAATATCACTTTACGGTTTCCATTTCTCATCGATATCTTTTTAACGTGGTTCGTATACTTTCAAGATGGTTGTCACTTCCTCTTCGTAGCAGCCATTTTTCTGCGTGGTCAGAAGTTCTCCAATTTTCAGAAAGCGACTACTAGTGACATATTAATTTAATCTAAAAATGATGAAAAATTACATTAATAAAATATGATATTTGTCTTTTTCTATTAAAATCAGTTATCCAAGGCTTATTATATAATAATAATAATAATATCTTTTAAGCTAGATTACTTTACTGTTTATGTGAACAGTTCATAGATGGATCTCACAAGAATAGGTGACAAGGTATGAATATCGCCTTTTAATGAACTTTCGTTCGCTCGTAATGGCGCTTTAAATATGAATAATCTATGTAGCCAACAGGTTAATGGTTTAGAGGGTATTTAATGTTACAAAGTTTTCAAGAGATTTCGTTAGACCAACACTGTCCGGGTTAAGTTCCGCCGTTTAGGGACTTCCTTCTTCACTGTCTACGTTATTATAAATGAGGGTGGGACGTTATCCGAAGTACGTGCTCGTAAATTATTTCTTCGAAAATTCATCAACGTAAATGTCTAAATAAATCTTCATTGTTCTTAAATCTCTCATTACAAATCAGATTAATTAATTAAAAATTATTTTGATATTTTCTTTATTACTGTTTTTAAAGGTACTCAAGTTAATTATGTTTTTATTATTTACATTAAAAACAAAAAATTAAGAATTAGAAAAAATTTAAAAGATCAAACAAATAAAGCTACCAAAAAGGGCTACCACTTGCTCAATTTTGTACAGTTTTGTATCAATTATAAAATTTACATATTAATCAATTAGATTCAATTATATTAAACTTCATATCATTTAATAGTACTATAGTATGATTATAAGAATTTGATACTATGAAAATGAGGCTAATTAGAATTTAATAAAGGAATGTTTCATTAAAAAATACAGGTATGTGCAAATTTTGGTATGTTACATTTTGTAGCTACTGCATGATAAAAGAAGTACTACAATTTTACAATGAATATATCATAGCAGAACACAGAAATAAATATTTACAGATAATATTAACAGAAATAAATATATTCCACTTTGATGAAAATTTCCTTTAGATATTACGTTCTTGCAATCAGGAATTCCCTGTTCGCTCGTACTTCCCGATTAAATTACGAACAACTCGACTCGAAGATTTGATTCAAAAGCGCAGCTGCTCAGCACGTATTCATGCAAAAATCAAATTTCCAGCGTAACACCGTGACAGTTCCTCCTTTAAATGTTTCCACGACGAGCCGTTAGAGGGAAGAGAGAGATTTACCGATGAATATCTGAAATGAGTATTTCGTGATCCCATGACGGTAGCTGGGTTCAATAACGATGATTCAGGAAAGCCAGCAGAGTCGTTGAGATCATTACGAATGGCAGATTTGCCAGCCTCAGTTGGCCACCGTGTTGCATCGCTGCTGGATGTTCCCCTGCCGAACAATGATTAAAATTCAAATTGAATTCCGTCCTACCATCCGTCGTCTTATTGGAATTGTTTCTTCTCTACGCCACGCAATGCGTGTGTGTGTGTGTGCGTGCGCGCGCACGCACACACACACACAGAGGATGCTCTGGTAAATATTTGCAATGTTAATTCCATCAAACAAATGTTACAAAGAGTACTAGAAATTCGTTCACTGTGATAACGTTATATTCTTTTAAATTCAAAAATTAAATTTTTGTATTCTCTGTGAATTTCTCTTCAAATTGGATTTTTATAATTTTTGAAGATGAAATAATTTGGCGTTTGTTCAGTTTCAGTTTTAGGTTTATAACCTTTTAGTAAATATGTTATATTATATTTAATCTTAGGAGAAATGGTATATATTGTATTTGTTTGAAGATATTTGAAATTATGACTACTTGAGAATTAGGTTAGATAAGATACTAATTTGCGTTACAATCCTGATAATTTTAAATAATACGATAATTCTCCTCTAAAGTTTACAGAAAATTTTCTGAATTCAGATATTTGTACATTTAGATTTTTCCTTCTACTTTGTATTTTTCTACCGGCACAATGGCCATCTGGAATATAAGATTCTGTAAGATGAAAGCGCCTGTAGTAAACAGGAGACTCGAATTCAAAATTCGGTTCGGTCGGTCGATTCTGCTTCCTTCTTACGTTTCTCTCTTTGTTGGTACCCACTAGACGAAAATAGGGAAATTTGCGTTAAAAATGGATTTTGCTACAGCGATTACGTGTTAACCGTGAAAGCACGAAAGATTGTAATTTGCTCCTGAATATTCACGAGACTATCAAAAAGGAAAGTACCCTTTGAAAGAAAACTTGAGTTTTTTCCCTTTCTAACACCCTGCATATGGATAATTCCCGCCACCAGTATGTACGTTGTTGCCGGAATTTTTAACGCTCTTCAACAGTCTCCTTCCACACCCATGGATCCTTGTGCTTGTCTGAAGAATCTTCCAACCACACCTTTAAGAAAAAAGCATATCATCCCTTTGCAAGGGGAGTGATCTTCATACTTTAAAAGCTCTTTCTGTGTAGATAGACATTTTTACCACCATACGATAACCTCTTCTGTATCCTGTGACTCTAACATCGAGTGTTTCTCTGATTTCTCCGAGTATAGACGCATTAACGCGGCACAATAGCTATTATAGTCTGCGACGAGGTGTCGCTTGCTTAAGGAAGCCAGTCTGCATTCTATCACGGGGTATTTCCCCACTGTTGTTCTTGTGCGTCGTTAAGGTCTGAGGAATGATGAAATAAAGGAATAAAATGATAATGAAATATAAGAAAAATTATTAAATAAAAAAATTGGAAAATTAGAAGATAAAAGAGGTTATGTAAATAATATAAGGTGTCCCAGTATTAATGTTACAAATGAGGAGGTGAAAATAAGCTGAAATTATAAATTCTTTTGCTGATTGTACCCAGCTCGTACTCAGTTAGTAATTAACCAAATTCACATTTATTAAGCAAATTTCCAAATTTGATTTTCCCGAAAACGAAACCTCACCATGAAACAAATTTATTCTATATTTTCGATTTGTTCTTTTCACGTAGAATTACCTCTACCTCGTTTGTATCATCAATATTGGAACACCCTGTATTTCAAATAGAATGTCTGTAAATGAAAAAGAAGTACAAAATGAAACATGATAAATAACTATAAATGATAGAAAAATTTATAGGATGTCATATACAAATGGATTCTCTCCCGAAGGAGAACTTCGAAGCTCTCGGAGATTAGGTTAGAAAACGATCTATATGGAGAGCCATGTATGATGTATGCGACATTTACGTGACAAAAAGCCACGTGACAAGATTGTAAAAGTAAGACAGGAAGTGAGGAGGAAGGGAGGGGAGAGCATTACTAATACGATTCTTAGAGAGATGCTCTTGCCAGTCTTGCCTTGAACGAGCAAAATCTTTGCTAGAGACTATAGACAACGGTCTGTATATCGATTTTATGATAAACCGGCGTGGGCTGGTCGTCGATAGACGTTTATCTTTCTCTGTCAGACATATCCTGCCCGACTCCCTAATCCGGAATTCCAGTTCCTGAAGGCTATCTCTACGGCAGTATGGTTTTGCTAGGAAAAGGGGTGGTGGTGACTACAACAATAGCTGAGCTCAGCTCGACGCGCCCCGTGCACTCTGAGAAATCTCTTTAATTACTCTTCTCACTCAACCGAATGCTTTTTGCTAAGACCGTTATCTTCTGGCGAGAACGATCGGATTCATTCGTTTTGTAAACGTGGTCAAAGCCCAGTGAGAAACGACGAACCTTCTCCTATATAGTATACCGTGTTATGAAATACTGCACCGTTTCTTTTTCTCTTTTTCCTTCCACCATCTCTCCCGCTCTTCCGCCGCCACACGCTATCCTTTTCCTCTTTTTCTGTTTTAAAGGGAGAGAAAGAGGAGGGGGAGAGTTCAGAGTTTTGCAGCAGAAACACGATTACGACAACGGAGTAGTTTTTAACGAGAATTCATTAACGGACCAGTTAATGGAAAGTCGTGTTAATGGAAATATCTCTTTCACTGTTCCTTCGTTTTTAGCTAAAAATTTTTCCCTTTGCTTTCGTCGTGTCGCTACTGTCGGCTGGCGTGTTTGGTAATTCGATCTTTACTGCTTTGAAATATGCTGCAAATATTGGTAAAGATCGGCTCTACCATTGAAAGCCATATTTCCGAAGATACGTATAATTATGAATGAAGATCACGAGGAAAAATACGTATAGATAAGCACATTTTCAATAATTTTCTTTTGGAGATATAAGATTGAAGACAATTTTGGTGATATAAGATTAATTAATGACGTACTAAATTTTAAAACTGCTTCTCCTTAAAAGACAAGGAATTTGATTTATCGTGTATCGTGTTTTGTAGTCTTCATATAGTAAATTGATGGGTCGTGGTTAGTAGCTAGGATGAGAAATCGAGAAAGTGAACATACAGAAAAATCGAATATCCAGGCGAGTTATCAATTACGATGTAAAACTGTGTCGAGTGTATTCAAGCAATCACATGGGGGAACAGAGCTGCAATCTATCGGGCAGCTCAGATAAAATCTTCCAACAGATAGGGTGATTCAGGATGGCGATTTATATTTCTTATCCCTTTTATGGTAAGACAGAGATGAACGCAATATAACAGGTAACATTCAACTCGGTCAAAAAAGATTGCATGTGACTAAAATTAGATTTAGGAGAGTCTCTAATTAACGTTTAAAACAGTTCTAACTTCATTAATTTTAAACTAATTTATGCAAATGTAGAAGAGTTGGTGGAAAATGTAAAAATGGATATAATATGATGAATAATAAATTTTGAAAACTGCCAAAATTCTTCTGTATGTATATTATTCTGCATTTTAATTTGTCAAATAACTACAATACGTAAACTTATAGATAATTGTAACAATTAATAAAATATCACATTATTATACGGGATATGGTAGAAGGTTGTTTTACATTCAACAATATGTTAAAAAATGTAGTGATAAAATTTGTTCGTTTAAGGCTTCATTTTCATGAGAATCGGATTTGACTAATTAATGTACCCCAGGAAATTTCAAATCCGATTTTTTACAAAATGCTGGCTTTAAATAAAACAATTTTATTCTACATGTTCGCACGTAAAATACCCACTTTACCATTTTCCACTTTCATTTAATAAGAAATCAGTCAAGTTGACGCGTACTTATAAAATTTTCAAATTCTATTTTCTTCAAAACCTACCCACCTATTTTTGCATATAGAATAACCTATCTGATTATGTGTTTCTCAAGAATCAGACAAATCAGCGTGTATTTGACAATTTTTCATATATTTTTAGTTTATTTTCGCATGTAGTATTATCCTCCGTTCAATTGTACTGCGTATTTTATCACTTTGCAAAACAAATCTTACATTTTTAGAAGATTTTCAAATCATCGTACATTGTGGGCTAATGAAAAGAGGAGGAGGTAAGGAGGGACGACGTTTTAGATGGTAAACTTAGTCGCGTCTCCTCGACATTACATTATATTATATAAAGTGGAAGCATCTAAATAACTCCATTGTTTTTATGGTCATAGGAGGAAAGTCTTTGGGGCGAAATTGCATTGTCCAAAAGTATAGCTCATTTTTATACTTGTTTCTCCTCATCATGAAAAATGAAGGGAAAGAGAAAGAATGAGCAAAAAGAACCATTGTTTTTTAACAGCAGATTTAAGAACTTGATACTCTGTCTCTTCACCTTCAATTGTCCTTTCTATTCTTGGTCATACGACTCAAAATGATCAAGCAGTCTAGAATGGCAAGTAAATCAATTTCATCTCATCTTGTGAAATTCATACTTAAAGCTTGCTATTCAATTTCAGTGGAACAGCAGCGTCGAGCTAACTCGATTTTCCGACTCTTTTGACTTGACCCTCTCTCGTCCTAGACGGCTCAATTAAGGAGCCAGCCATACTTGGAGAAATTTTCTTCGTTTCTTGAGATATGAAATATCCCCCAAGTTTCACTGTATTAGGTAAGTTGAGGGTTAATTCGTAATACTCGAATTTCATTTTCTATCCTCGTGCTCAACTTCAAATGGCTTGCAGAATTATTTGTTCAGCAAAATTCACCTTTTCTTCAAGCGTCAAATACATATGTACTCTGATCGCAATATATGTATTGTTTGAAAAGTTTCGATCATATCATAGTAGTTTTTACGATATGACACGATCGTAAAATCGACAAGTGGTAAAGTTTACACGACGAAGTGTTTCCACGAACAAATTGACTGAATCCTAAAACGATAAGAAACCAAAACTTGTACAGCAATCACGTGTGCGTAGCAAACATAACCTCGGTTATGATTCAGTCCCCAATATGTATGTATTGCTTTTATTACTGATGTATATACCTTTAACTGTTAATATTTTTTTTGAATGTTCTTTTCATGGCGTCTTTATTGTATCATTTTTATTTCTCGTTTCATCATATTTTTTATTGTTGAAATTCTGTTCTGCGATTCAGCTCTACCTATTAGGTTGGCAAGTAAGTGATTGCGGATTTTGTCAATACCATCTAATGATAAAATTTGCAATCACTTAGTTGCCAACCCAAATGCATACTACTGCTACTATTTTTTTTATTTATTACTCTTCTCCAATTCTTTCTATTCTTGCAATTTCTTTATTCACATTTCTGCGCTTCTTCATCTTCTTCTTCTTTTTTTTTTTTTTTTTTTTTTTGTAAAAATTCCTGCTTCGTTGGAAGATTGGATCCTCCCGTAAAGAACGCTGTAAGAAATGCTGCACCAAATGTGAAAACTTTTTCAAAGTTCCAATTTCATCATGGAGGATTGTGCCGTGTGAAAGTATTGCCGAAGGGAAGCCAGCCGAGTAATAGATTATTTTGCACAAAGTGATTCGAGTTGGACGCTGTTCACGGAATTAGTCGGACGAGCAGAAGGGAAGTCTTCAGGAGCATTCACGGTGGTTAGGTAGATGGCGGGAATGGTTTTGAGAAAATGACCGCTGGTGACCGTTGATTGACCACAAGATGGACGTCGTCCATTACAGCTAGGTTCTTGACCAAGGATTAGATTTCGGTGTAAAGGTAGCTTTGGATAAAGCTCTCGTAGAAATTGAAGAAGTAGGAATTAATTAAAAATTCTGTGAAAAATGCATTGTATTTCGCTTCTTCCCCGTAACCTTTTAACCGATCGATGCTTAACCTGGAATAGCACCTTGCTTCCAGCAAATGGTTGCCATTAGTGTAGCACATAAGTACGTGCAATCCTTATTGATTTCAAATCCTTAACTGTATACGCATGTACTAATCGTCGTGAATGTTGCATCACGCAATCTCTCTGATAACATGAAGATAATTAATAAATGAAACCCATTAATAAATGAGTTATTATACTTAGTCAAGCATATAAGATAATCTTCTTACACGATAATTAATGAACTAATAATACACAATTAATTTGCAAATGATAACTTCTAAGATTATAAGCTTCTGTTGCAAAGTTTTTCAGCTGGCTTATACTTTATAAAATTGTTTCGTGGAACTCTGTCTGTTTTATTACCAAGCTTGTTACTGTTCTGCAAAACAATTAATTATCATTCGTAATTTGTAACTTGGGACTTGGAACTTGGAGAATTAACTAATAATGTTACGTTCAATTATATACAGGAGGATTCTGATAATAAATCAATCAGATACGAAGAGCTTATATATTAATAAGCTGTTCATAAAAGCAAACGTAAGAAATGTGTGAAATCACAATCATGAAATTATTTCCAATCTCGCATTTACTTTAATTAAGTTTCAATTAGAGAAGCATTCATTTAAACAGCTTTGTGATCTCACCGGATATATGAAATGTTTTAAACGTTTCTGCATATTATACAAATTAAATGTTAATTTATAATGAATTTCAGATACTTGAAATCTAGAACATTTGCAATTTCAATTTCAACTTGTGGAGAGCCATTTTATACTGGAAACTTCATGGTCCTAAAAGTTTCGACACATTATACAATTAAAACGTTAATTGTGTTGGTTTCAGGTACTTCGGCCATTTTACAGTTTCCACAAAACGTAATTCACCGATTGTTTCGAATAAATATACAAGGTATTTCGTTCATCGTGTACCTACAAAGAACAGAAACCTATGTACAATGTACATTCATGCGTAACAAATGAGCAACAACTGAAACTTCAAAAGCCACTTTCCGAAGAATACAGACAATTACTATAATTAAGCTAGTTAATTACCGTCAAACGTCAAGCCATTCATTTCTTCTCTCTTCTTTATACTAATTATCCCTCTAATTTTAGGTTAACTAAATCACAACAGTATCAATCTCGTGTAAAACCATAGCCTCTAAACTCTTGATTAACACATTAACTACCATATAGGATGAGCCATTCGAAACTAAACTCTGAAATTTTATAACTATTTTAATGATATAAAAATGTATACAGGAAAAGGAGTTGTGAGGAAAAGAAGTATCAAAGAGACAAATATTATGATTAATGGCCGTGTACAGAACACTGTAGTTTTGTAAGTTATTTAATAACTAAGAGATAAATATATTTGCATCTGGTAAAATTGGCCTTATAATTTTAGTACATACGTTATGTCGTCATCACAAAATCATCCAAAAAGATGTTTTTAATAAAGGATCATTTTTCTTACGAGTTAAGAAAGAAACTCCTGGAAGAGTCAAATGGAACGATGAATTTTTATTGCTGTAACATATTGTATGAAAAGAAACATCGTTATCCGTATACAGTGTTGTTAGGAAGATGATACATTTACGCTGTACATGTGAATGTGTGTGTAAGCGTCAGAGGGCGTCCAGGCCTTAGTTGGGACAAAAGACGTTTGACAGTCGTCTAGAAGTATCTGGAAGAGTCGGTTGACAACAAGCGTGCGTGCGAGTAGGTTTACGAGGTCTTCAGTGAATAAGATATATGTATAACTGTTGTGTGCTCAATAAAGTGAATTATTTGTATTTCCGAATCCCTCCTATATCTTTACAAGTGTAAATAACATAATTTATAAAAACGAATGTTTACCAGTTACTTTATTTATAGCCTTTGTCTGTTTTACGTCCCAACATGAACCCAATGAATATTCATTCTTCTTATAATCGACGCTGCCACAATAACTGATAGAAACATAAGCAAACAACTAGAATTTATGAATACCGGTACGTTATTTATTGTCGTTAAAATATTAATAAAGCTTCGACACGTACCAGTATGTCATCCGTTGCAAATAGGTTAAACAAACCACTGAACTGCAAATGTGCCGTCGATATCTCTTTTCAACGTAGAATCAGAATTCAAGCTATTTCAATGTCAAAGGAAAACAAAATTTGAACGGTACAGATTCCAAACTTTTTCCAGGCCATTAAACATGCGCGTTAAAATAATTATTACCTTTGAATTATGCGTTTATTACGCATGGAAAGCAATTAAGCCGGATGGTTGATTAATTTCTTCTCTTCTAAACGGAAAAGTAAGAGAGGAAAAAGAGGAATGTTCATTTTTGGTGTTCCATTTCATAATACATTTTGCTGATGAGAAGCAGGGCTGCAGAAATATCAAATCACAATAACTATAATGTTCAAAATGTTTCCATAAGATGGCGTTAAAGATTCAGTGAACTGGTTAAAAACAAGAAATGCTAATTCTGTAGTGGGGTATAAATTTCATTTGACGAACAATACAGTTGAAGTCTTTGAATATCGCTCCCTTTCTAGTGGCCTAAGATATTAAAACTTAATTTTCTCAACAAAGCTATTTTGCGACGTTCCTCAGTTTCCTCCCTTCCTACTCTTCAATTATAAATCAAATTACATTTTCTTCTAGACACAGTCGCAAAGCCAAGAATTCCACGTGAAATATCATTTCTTTAAAGCATCACCAAACCGAAAAGTAGAGAGAAACGAGCAACTTTAACGAAGAACCCGAAAAACCGCGGAACTTTCAAGTTCTTCTGTAAATGTATGTACATACCATTAAGTACGTGCACGAGGATTGTCTTTGTATTAGCGTTACTGGGATGGCACGTATACTGGCCGCTATCTGCACGCTGGGCACGCTGCACCAAAAGATACGACGTTGTAACTTCTCCCTTCTCGGTGATCACCGATACGCCTCCCCTAGGACTATCGTAGTTGATCACCTATATTGGGCACAGATAAAGAAAAAACCGAATGAGAGATGAAAAAGAGGAACAAAGGAAAGAGAAGAGAAAGAAGTTGGACGAAAAGTTATATCGTAATTTTTGTCGGACAAAATTTTACCGATGGATCTCGTTAGGCGAAAAAAAAAAAAAAAAACAGGCGCAGAGAGAGGCCACACTTTCTATCTTTTTTTAGTACCTTCCTTTATTTCGTTCCTTTGCCATCGTCTTTCCCTTTTCTTTTTTTACAGCCTTCTTCAACGAACGAATTTATTTCGACCAGAAACCGAATTGTCCGGAATTTGCTTATCCGTGGTTAATGGAATCTCCGGTTTTTCTCAAGCTAAAAAAGCCGGGAAAAGAATTAGGAGAGAAATGGGAGGACACACGGACGAAGAACATGAAATTCGTCGAGGGAGCCACAGTAAATAGTCGTAGAAAAGAGAAAATGAAGAAGGAAAGTGAAGAGAAGCTGTGTGTATGCACATGGTGGTCCGTAATTCATGGTACAAAAGCGGTCAGAAAGATTCCATTGCTTAAAATAAAATGAAAATTAAGAAAAACAAAATTGTATTTGAGACAATCGAGTTTGAAAATTTGCTTATATTCAAATTCTATTTCCCCAAAACCAGGCTATAAACAGCAAAATTTTATTCTTCATTTCCAATCTTCATCACCAACTTTCACATGTACAGTAACGTCCTGGTAATTGTCCATTGCTGTTCAAATGAGAATTGGTTAAATTCACGTGTATCTCGCAAATTTTATTATTTTTGATTTTCATCTTATTTTGAGCCATACAGTTTCTCTAATCCGGTTTGTACCATGAATTGCGCAACACCCTGTATACTTTATGTATATATGGGCGTCCGTATTAAGATCCAGTGAAATTGCATTTTAGACGACGAAAACGAACGATTACGTTTCGTAGTGGTTCTTCTCGCTAGTTTTCCCCGCCTGTCCCTTTGGGAGTAGATATTTATTTTTTCTATCTCTATCTTTCTCTTTTTTGGCACGTCACAATGGCGCGAAAATAAAATTAAAGGTCCGCGTCGAATTCGAGGCGGTTTAATGAAATCGTTGCCCACATGCACACGTATGCATACACACACACACGCACACCAGGCCGTCTCTGGAATTTAAATGGAATTGTTAACAAGCCGGCGGTCTCATTAGCATAAACTTTCCGCAACTATCATACAAACGTTTCGGTCGCGATTTATAATCGTACAATATCGAAACGTTTATTGGCACGTTTATTGTTGCCTTTTGTTGCTACGTTCACTCATACGCACGTTCTATGGTCAATTATGTAAGTATTCATGTTGCTTCATAGCATACGTCTTTATTACGTCAATATTTTTTAAACACAAATTCAAATATTCTTTATTTAAAAATTCATATGGTTTATTTAAATTTAAATAATTAGAATTTGTATTCTACTGATGGAAGTATAAAAAAAAGGAGGTCAAAATATATTTAAAAATTCAAATTCAAGGAAACAACTTCAAGTTTTATTTATTAACTTATAGTAATGGTAGGAACTAGAGCGGAGTGAGGTTATAAATTAAAACATTAGGCGGCGACATTGAATAATGTAGCCACACCCACAGCTGGACATGTCTAAAAGCATCTTGAATCTCATTGTCTGGCTACAAAAGTGACATATGTGAATTGTTATTGATGCAATTTCCTTGTAATGTGGCTACGTTGTGTTATTGAAAAATAACAAATTATTCGTAAAACCCATTTTCTATGTTATGTGTTGTAGAAAACTTGTTTTAATTATGCTACAAAGGAAGAAAGAATTTTGAACTAAGCTCAACTAATTGTATAACATTTCTACATTTCTACAACCAACTACATATACATATGTATAATTATTTAATGTATTTAATGTATTTTGAAGAGATACTACATATCTTCAATTTTATGTTTTTTCTATTAATTTGAAAAATCAACATTAAAAATCGAAGCCATATAAAATATTCTCATTATACTATGTATGCAGTACGTTTTTATTTTGCTATGTTGTATTAACGTTTAAAATCACATTTATTTTATTCGATGTAATTAAAAAAATTAAACTTTGAGAACAAATATTTTGACTATTTTAACAAACAAGTGACTTAGTTAACTTAATTAACAAGTATAATATAAGCATGACAAATACGAGCATACTTTTCTGCATGTAAAATGTATCCCCCTATAGGAATGTAAATTTTCACCCTCAGTTCTCCCGTTTCGCGCAATTTATCCGATTATGGAACAATGAAAACTGGACTTATTATCAATTTATTAAACAAATTAGCGTTACAAAAGGGGCGTATTCAGTAGTTTCATTAGTTTCAAGTGGACTTCTCGAGAGCGTTTTGCTCTGAATATTTTTCGCATGAATTTACGCGTCTCGATACCGAACGATGTAGCCACGTCCTTTCGAAAACAACAAAACCGACATAAAACGCGATTCTCGCACGATTCGTAACGTTTCCAGTTCAAATATGGCGCGGGGTTGACCTCCATTTTCATGTATGTATCGCTTATAAATCGTCACGGAAACGAACCGTGTCTTTCATGAAAATTCACGAAATGTTCTCGGTTGAATTTTTGTTAGAACGTTCCCCGTTTCGTTCATAAATTGACGAGTGCACGCGTGTGTTTTGTCTCGAAATTCATCGAATTCGTGTTTAAATCTCGTGGTTGAAATCAGATAAATGAATAGATAGACGTGATTGAGTTGTCATGAAGAAGTGATCTAGTCTCTAATGACAAGATTTACTTTGGAATTTCATTTAAATGAGAAAAAGTGGTAAAAAGAAAGTTAGAAGGTTTTGAATGTAAATAGGATAGGTTAAGCTAGCTTTGAAGTTGGATTACAAACTTTCATGAAGGTTTAAAGTTGAAGGTGATGACTTAAAGTTTAATGTATGCTTCGAAGTTATTATTTTCGCTTTTTGATTGTATACACAATTTGTTCTGTAAATTTGAATTATGTACTTCGTTTCATTTTAAAACATTGGTTAGGTTCTAACCTATTTTCTAATTAATCCTAATTGTAAGATTCAGAGTAATATTTCATGAGAGAAATTTTTTCTATGAATTTTAGTTATTTTGCTTTGTAGCATAATAATAAAATAATTATTAATAAGAATTATATTTCTTAAATTTTGTTAAGTTCTTAAGAAGGATAACCTTAACAAATTCTTTAGATGAATGTTTTAATTTTATGTTAAGAGTAATATTTTGTAGGAGATATGACTGAATGTACTACTAACAACAGTCATCGATGACTTACGGCGATGGTACGTTGACTCGTGCCATTTTTCTCGTTTCTAACTATCCGGCTGCGGAAGTTTGTCCATTAAAACCGGAAGTGGTCGTTATAAACAAGCGATTTTAAATGGTGCCGCGAGTTCGGTGAGCAGGTCAAGCAACACAGACCATTCATGACCTCTATCCATTTACGTGGAAACTCGTCGTTTAGGGATGATTTAGCTGCACCGTTAAAACAAGCTACATAAGTGGCTGAACTAAAGATGGTGAAGTTTAAGGCTAAGATAATGAACTTTAATTGTAGTTGGTCAAAACAATGTGGATAAAAATTATATTGTTCAAAATTTTGAATAGCATAAGTTATATTTAAACCAGAATAATTTAAAATTAATATGAACAAACATTTGTAATAAGGAAAAACAATCTTTACATCAAATATTTCATGTTTATGTTCATATTCATGTTTCATGTTTGTGTTCTAACTATATTGTTATTTATAACTAGACTACAGATTTTTATGCATTTATAGAACATTTTAAAGTACAAAGATGTACAAAGCACACGTAATATGCAAAGATGTAAAAAATATTCAAAGTAAAATAATTGTTATAATCTTCAATGGATAAAATAAATCCGTATGCAGGTTCCACTTCCTTAGTTATGTTAACAAAAATATGAAATTGTGTAAAGGTCCGCAGTCTATCCATATATAAATCTCAATTTTTAATTCCAAATTCCAATTAAATAATCTTTACCAATTTTTAAGGCAAAATATCTCTACAAAAGAAAAAAGGAAGAAATACAAATATATATTTACACACGAATAAAAAAGTAACCTAAAAAACATACTATTCAAAACCATAAACTTCTATTCCTCTCAATATATTCATCCTTTTCCTCTTTCTTCATTCTCATCAATGGAAAATCTCCTTATTTTCCATTCTAATCATGCTCTCAAGCTCAAGCTTCCACCAATAAAATCTGCTCATCTTGTCACGCAACAACGGCAGCATTATCATAACAGTTACCGCCACATTCAGTAGGGGCAACTCATATACCGGACGGCAAGTCAGAAACTCAAAAGGTATGTATGTACATAGTTGTCGTCAAGTGTTCGAAGGATGATCCAGATTTTGCGTATAAAGCAGCCAACACAGAAATGGAGGGGTATCGGGTATCCATTATCATTGCTATTGCTACACAGCTTAGTGAAGTTGGTTCGGGTTTCATGGTTTCGTATGATTACTGCTGCAGAATGCAGGCTCTCCTTCCACTCTCTTCACCTGTTCTCTCTCAATTTCCTAAACTGGTATGTACTATTCGGCTGCCTCAGCACACACACCACGCAAACATTACGCAAATGTTATTATTCAACTATGTTCCACGGGTTCCAGTTTGCCGATTAACGCCGCCCTAGTGACGTCGATGGTACTTCCTCATCCCCACTACCGATCCACTAGCTAATTCGCGAGGAAATCGTAAGAGGCCCTAGTAGGCCACTTCCTTACGTATGCCAGTAATTTTCGAGGCAAATTCCTTGCTGGAAAATATTAAAATTCGAGGAGCAGATCGAGTAACCTGCAGACTAGTTTTCATGGAAAGAATGGGACGGTGAGGCGTATGGTCGATGTTATTCAGCAATTAGCTGCGTTTCATGCAAATGAGCTCGGCAAGAAGATCTCTCGGAACGTTTTCCTTGTATCTTTTGCGAATTATTTTTTTATCGAAGGATTTTTGGATTGCAAAACATTCGATAATGTTTTCACTGAAACTCTACGTTTCTCTTTTTTTGAAGGGTTAGAACGGATCGTTTGGTAGCTGCTGATTTTGTTTCTTCTGCTCGAAGGATGATTCTCGCGCATTTGGTCTGTTCGTGATACGCGAGGAATTTGCAGAGGAAATTTATGAGAGAGTTATTGCCGCTTTTTGCAATGTGCCGCTATTCCTTGTTGGAAATCGCCTTTTGTTTTATGCTTCGGTCTGCTTTGTTTCTGCGTCGAGTTTCTTTGTGCGATTACAGGGAATGGAGGATGGGTACAGTATTGGAAAAAAATTTGGCCGATTGTAGCAGTTTTAAATCCTCTGATTTCATTATTGACCCGGAAGTCATTTTTTCCGCGGATAAATTCATTTAATATGAAAAGAAATTAATTTTAATTTTTCGTATTTGCAATAACTTAATTTAATCATATTTTATGTGGAATTTATTCTGCTTTATGATCATCGTGATGAAAAGTTCAATTCGTATTAAATTGCTTTCCGCATTTCAATTTATTCCATCCTCTTCTACCTTTACTTTTTAAGTACACACATATAAAAGCCATATGAAACGCTCGAAACGTTGCAAAATCATCATCATTAATAAAACTAATTCATATATAATATATAAATCACTAACAATCACTAAAAAACATCAAATATGCTACTATGAAATAAACCTATAATTTTAAAGGAACACTAATTCCTTTAAAAAGCTTCTATCTTTAAAACTAGGTTTACGCGACGCTTCATTTTGATGCATTTCGAATTTCATGAGGAAATTACACAAACCGTTTACATTTTTCTTCTACGATTTGTACTGATTTTTATCCATTTAACGAGACAAATATATATAGAAAATTTATTTTTTTCAAAGCTTTTAGTTATAATAATATTTATAGTTTTGAAGTTTCTCCATGTTATACCTATTTCTACGGATACGCGTCAATTTGACGCAATCGAAATATCTGTAAACCTAGTATTAAAACAAAACAAACCTAACCTTAAACTCTTGGCAGATAGTGTATCTCGTTCCCCGTCAAATAAACGTGACCGGGACGATTGATGATTCAATATGCCTGCAAGTAGCTTCGAATAAAAGGATCAGGGATAGTTCCAATGTATGGGAAGAATTATTTACGCAAGAGATTCTTGGATAGCATTTTCATCGAATTTGAAAGAAATCACCGACACATACGCATATATGTTGTTTCAAAAAAGAAAGATTTCATTCGCCATAAATTATGCATAGAGATGCCTAGGACATCTCTGATTCACGTGGTGAAGGTGGAAAGAGAAGAGGACGGGAGAAGCAAAGCATGAAAATCAGAGAAATGATACTTCCAACGGATAAGAAGTTATGATATATATATGTATATGTAACCGAACAGCATTTAAACCAGGTGAACCCGATTCCGCGAGAAATTCTGTATTTGAAACCCATAAGTAAATGTTATCAAGGCGACTATAAATTTTATCCAGAATCGATACAATCCCATACCTTCATCTCACCCGCTCTTCCTTCCTCTCTGTATCATCTTTCCGGCCATGTCCTATATTCCATCTATGCGCATCTACAGTGGCTCACTATAGGCTTTCCCCCATTTTAACTACTTGACTTCAATCCTTTTTAACACTAATGTTTACGGGACACACCATTTTGACACATTTCGAATTTTTCGAGGAAAATTATCAAATTATTACTGCAGTAATAAATATAAACGTGATAAAAGAGTTAATTTTTCAAAAAAGTGAACGATACTTCCCGATTTCTCAAGTGGGTGAGACTACGTCGTGTTTTAAAAAGTGGTTTGATAATTTCAATTACTAAGTTACTTGTTTTTATTGCAATTTTGTATGCTCGAAGAGCATATGAAGTAAAAGCTTGTTATTTATGACCCAAGAAATGGGGACCCGCTTTCTTCTAGGCCACAATGCCTAGAGATCAATTTATGCAAATTCTTCGATTCATACGATTTAATAAAAGAACAGAACAATCCGAACTTTTACGTACAGACAAAATTGAGTAAACGTGTAAAAATGCATGGAATATATGTAATGTTACATAACGTTGAATGTTATAAATTTTATATAAATATATATCTCATAGCTTCATTTATAAGTTAATAGTGTACAACTGTTGTTTTTAAGTTGTTCTTTTAAAGGAAATGTATAATATTGTTCATGTGTCAAATTGACACGTGCCTTAGAGATATGTATAAGACATGTCTGTAAGTCGAGTGTTAAAAGCTTTACTTTATCACTCAAATAATAAATTAAATGGGGGAACATGAGAAATTAATAAATTTCTTCTATTTTTTTAAGAAAGCGTCAAATTTTCCTTATTGCGTAAAAGTATAAAAATTCATTCCATTTGATTGATTTAATACTCATAATTTATCTGAAAAGATTAAAGATTCAGATCAGGTTCTAATAAATTTATTTGAATATATTTGAATTGATGAAAGTATTTCCATTGGTTAGAAGGTTGTTTGCCCAAACCTAACCTTATCTTTCAGGCAAATTTTAGATTGATCTGGGTGGATTAGGTTAAAAGGATAAAGTTAAATGGTCAAAATTTGGAAAAATTATTGAACTGTATAATTACCCACACAACAATATAATCATAATAGTGTTTTATTACAGAGCTAATGAACTTTTAAGAAGTTACGTATAATGTGCATATATCTATAAAAATTTTCTACGGTACGTATTGAAATATTCTGGTGAGGCACTGTATATTCCCAGAGATTGCCTGTTCAGCGTTTCGAAGCGATTAGCCCGTGTAATTTTTGCAAACCAGAAAGCTTACAGAGATGATAGCCCGGGGTAACATTTTACCGACTGGTACCATGAATGCGCATAAATTTTCTGGGAAGAATAACATTACTACGCTGTGAGGGGACGTCGTAGAAGGAAATTTCTTGAGAGGTAAGCAAGAAGCTGGAGACGATACGTTCCAGAGCGTCACCGAGAGTTGGAACCGACGCAAGTAGGTTATGTTTTCTGTTTATGCCTGTGTTCAGGTATAGTGGCTGGTGATGGGTGTTTGCGTTTTAAGATGAATTGCTTAGGTGATCTGAATTCTAAAATTACGTTTGATATATTTATATACTATTAATCATAAGTTACTAGATGTAAGATCATTACTACACTACGAGTATTTATTCGAATTCATCCTTTTACGAACATAATTAAAATTATCTCCTAGATAGAAAATTGTTTCATCTACTAATATATTTGAATGAACTCTGTAATTGTGGTTGATCGTATTTTATGAGAATTTGTAGAGATCGAATTGTAGAAACAGATTTGTAGTAGTACAGTATACTTTATTAGATTCATTATGTTATTAATACTGAATAGTAATTAATAATGCAGAATTATTAAGTATGTATAAATCTTATAAATAATTTATTTTTGGCACTCACGTTATTTGTTGATTAATCGATACGTATTACTTTACAATAATTTATAGTCGGCTATTGTAACTTACTGTGTTTCGAGTTATTTTATGATAACTGTTCATCGCGTGACATACATAATTTACATTGTTCAATAATATATTCTAAATAATATCACAATAGTATGTTGTTAATAATGAATAGTAGTGAATAAAAGAGAGGAGGTAAATAACAATATATACGATGAATAATTAAGGTCGACATGATTACAATACTAGATATCGTTAAACATATTCACTTTGCAACCAAACGTATTAACTGTAATCTGCTAGAATTCACTAGCTCATCATGTCGCGTAATATCCTATGACAGCTGACATCTACAATTCACCAATGACTCGATTAATTTTACACAAATTCACACTTAAATCCGTGTAATAAATTCCACTTGGAAATTCTGCAAACCTAACCTAATAACTCAGTATCGGAGTTCAAATTCAGCTGACTCGTTCGAAATCGAACGACCTACCCATCGATAACCTCAAATTGCCTAGAAGTTGCTGAAAATTTTTTTCACTGAGTAAAAACCACACGTTGAATCATAAAAGAAAGAGCAGATTTAAGAAGAAAAAGGAGATAATGCCATAATGAAAAGCACGTAACGCAGTTTCTTTTCGTCATGAAGCTAACCTATCCGAAAAGCTGGTGTTAATTCACAAGAAGTGACGAACCCTTTACGCTTAACGTGCCGCCATTACATCAAGACACCTCTAATGAACCGGATTGAAGATCTACAACGAGCCATAAACTCCTCCGTGAGATTTGTCGCCGACGTAAAAAGAGTCTTGAGCTTTCCTCTGACACTGTAATTACGATCTGTACGAACATCATTCTGTCCCTTTTCGTTTCTTTGTCCCTCTACGATTCTACAATAGGATTCTCGAGTTTCTGGCGTGTCATTACCGTCGACAATTCGTTTTCGATATCTACCGGATGTTTTAAAGATATTGATTAAAATAGATTTGGTTTTGTATTTTTATAATAAAGTAGTTTTTGTTTAGATACTCATTATTAGAAAATAACGTAGCATTTAATTCTACATTTTATTTAACCTCTTAAATAGTCATCTATTGACAATATCTATGATATTGAAATTAAAAGTTACTAAAAAATAAAACAAATTAACTTTTGACTTTTTTCAAATATAAATGTTGTAGAACATTATCTTCAGTAGAAATGAATCGATACATTAGAATATAGAGAACAAAATTATTACATCAAAATAATTAGGGATTCGAATGAGACAAATTAACAGGTTAGGTTAAAATCCTTAAAACGTCAAAATTAGAGCAGTCATGGTCACTGTTTAAAACACCATTTTATCGTAAAAATGAAAGATCAATCTTTCTTTCGCTTTATAAAAATGTAGTATATAATTATAGTATAATGAAATAATATTTCGTTACAAAAATTCGTACATCAACTTAACCTATGCAATTAGTTATTAAATCCAGCGCAACGTTTCCAAACACACTGTACTACATAACTCGGCCACATATCTTCATTCACTGACTGGGAACATTTTCCGACAGTTTTCCACGTGGTATTGTTGTTCACGCTTTTAAACAAATGTTTTCTATTCACCGACCTTTTCACCACGGCCATAATTGTTTCCAGTCCGGTTGTCCGGTCTGGTTTTTCACATGCCACGCCAATTGAACGTTTAAACGTGAAACACCACCCCCACCATTTGTCATTAACATCTGCCATTCGTGGTAATTTATGCATAGCCATGTTGGCAGTATGGCACAGCTTGATTTATTTTTCGAAAATATGACGGACAGTTGAATATCACCGAGGAGACCATGTCGATTCCCTTATCATTCATGATTTGTCCTCGTTCAAACACAGCATGTCATATATTAGCGTTCTTCTTAAGTCTCTTATCAGATTTATGCAAAAGATTGTTAAAACAAATTTTGGTTTTAAATAACGACAAATATATTATATAAGTTAAATGATAGTCGCCTTATATTGAAATAATTACTACATTTATAAATTCTTTGGCTTTTGACAGTTTTTATTAAAACTAATTTTTAGGTTAATTACAGAAAGAAGAAATAGCTAAAATTAATGATATTCTGTGAATGAAATAATTGTTACATTTATACATTTTTCTCATGACATTAGACAGTTTTCATTAAAACTGAGTTTTAGGTTAATTACAGAGAAAAAAAATTGTTAAAATTACTGATACCTGAACTGAAATAATTTTTACATTTACAAATTTATCTTATGACTTTTGACACGTTTCATTGAAACTGATTCTTATATTCTTAAGATTAATTATAGAGATAAGCAGAAAGTTCCTATATTTTCTCGGAAAAATGTAATTATTGGATCATTGTTATTTCATTATTAATTAGTTGTATCTGTATTTACTAATGCAAATTGAATAATGAAATAACGCATTCAATTTATACTTCATATTATTTAACACGAATAATAATCAGTAAGAAAGTAGCAAGATTGTAGTGATGATATCCGATATAAATGTATATTAAGTAGAAAGTAATCTCGCATAACTCATTCATAGTATCCACAGTATAGTATAACATGCACTATTATTCTACATTGACATACATATATTAAATTGTAATTTCATAGTTATATTCTTTTCAAAACCAAAATATCAAAAAAATAGCTTGAACGAAAAATTCAAAATGAATCAAATTAATCTACGTGGCACGAAACGTGTTAATGGTTGTTAAGGGCAAATTTACCTGATGCTATTTTGCTTTCACACGATTTATGGCAGATCCATAGCCTGTGAATGGGCAAATCAATATATATCAGAATTAGCAATCCAAATGCTCAAGGATGATTAGCGGAATATATGTTTCCAATAAATATATTGTAACTTATTTCTAGATTGGTTCCAAATATGACTAATATAGTCATGACAATCTCTCTCATTATAGAGCTAATAAAATCTAAAAACATTTTATACAATACAAATAATATATACATAAAAATTTTCTATACTAACTTTTTAAATACTTTCCTGAGCTACTGTATATGATAAAGCAAACAATTAAAGTATATGATTTAACAATAAATAAATGAAGTAATTCAACAATACATTGATCTAAAGAAATGAAGATTTAGAAGGTTAAGAGTGCACCCTGGTAAGGAGACTATGAAGTACGTGACACTTATTCCAGAAATTAAATACATCTTGAGTAATTTTAGTCATTTTTTACTATAAAAGACCTTTACCTAGATCTGTATATACTTTATAATGTATATCTTAGATGAAAAATCATTGAAGAGGCGAAGGAAATGTTTTCGATGCACGTTGAATTTTCTATTCAATCCACTAAAATTTTCAGCGCGTCTAAAACGAATCTGGCGCGCACCATCAACTGACATACGTGACTTGAACGAAACGCTGCGCGAAAATAATGTGATATGGGACGAGTTAAGCAGTACAGTTAAACCTGCCTTTCTCGATTTCTTTCCTTTTCGTATGATTGTTTTCATTTTGTTCCTATAGAAGCATCCTTGTCTCATTTGTACCATCAATATTGAGACATTCTATATGTATCAATGGAGTTTTCGTTAAAGTTCTATCGCGTGGAAATTCGTGTTTTTCTTGTTGCTGAAATCCTTTTTTTCTCGATGTCTTGGTTAAGCATTATTTCGTAAGCCGGAAACGCACGCGCTGACAATCGAAGGATGGCTCAAAAGTTAAAGAAGAAGTAAGTTTCAGGAGCAAAGCAAACAGCGCGGTTCGTCAAACCCGAAGTTTGAGGTCTGAAAACAGCGCGATAGCTGGTACAGAAAGTCTCGTTTTACGATGGCGAAAAATGTTTAATAACCACACAGGATTGAGGAGCGTTCGCTTGGTATTGTCGGCAAAGCGACAAAAAAACATGCCCGCGGTTTTCATGAAACAAAAATGACCGCCACTTGCCACAGTAAAAAAGAAATATCGAGGGGAGGAATTTTTGGGCACCCTGTTCTTTTGTATGCTTCGATGAGACCAATCGTCTATGTGATTGTTGTACATTTCATGTCGATAATTTTGAGTGTTTTTCGAAACCCTTTTCCCTAAAGCAAACCTAACCTATAAAGTATTATGTACTACTTAACTACAACCGCACACTTTCTTCCTGTATCTTTCTCTATTTTGTATTATTTTGTACTATTTTTAGCAATGCGTATTCGTACGCACGTTCAAAAAAATACAGAAAAAGAAAACGGAAGAATCTTCTTGGAATCGTTTGACTGAAATGAATCTAAACCTATGAAAATATTATACCATCTAAATATTACCGTGTACTTTCTACCTATATTTTTCTCTATTTTGTATTATTTTGTTTTATTACTGGTAACGTAAATAAAGATTTTAAAGAATCTTCTTTAAACCTTTACTTTACAGCAATTTTAACCTACGAGAATACTATATTATTTAAGTGCACTCGTATGTTTACTACCTTTATTTTGTACTGTTTTTTATCGTCTATAGTTAGATCAATAAAAATTGTGTAACATGAAAAATTTTATCGTTTACTTAAAATATTACGAGAAGCTATTCATAACCTTACTACTAAAGTTTATCTACAAGCTATATATAAGAGCAATAAAACATTTTAATACTGAATTGACTGTTCGTGCGAGCTTTACTTTAGTGGCCATTTGTATACAGGAATAGCCCAACCCACAATAATGGTCTTTCGTAACAAAAAATTTAATCAGATAAAAGTGGTTATTTCTGATTCTTTCTGTCAAATTGTGAATCACCGTATATATTGACGTTGACATTTTCAATCGAGAAGCTTGTCGACGATTGGTTTGTCTCATATATGTACTTTCCATATAAATAGACTGATAGCACGCGAGCAGGTAAATTACAAAATACAGTGTAGTAACACTCTTACCTTTATTGCTAGATGGATATACATCTTCCAGAGTTTTTTCAAATTCTTGATTATTTCATTCATCATACAAATGAGTCCTCTGACATAACCTCTACCTACTGGGAACTTTTCTTATTGACGAGACTTAGAAATACATACTATTTTTCTCCTGTCCTCTTTCTCCTTCTCTCTCTCTCTCTCTCTCTCTCTCTACCATTCAGTTCACTACAGCGCCACACTAGAACTTTGTAACCAATGTCTATCGAACCAGACCTTTCTAAGGAAAAATGTGTATCCTTTTTTATAACATAATATTCTTACAATGTTTTTAATTTTTCTTTAAATAATTACTATACGAAATTCTCTAGTTATATTTATTATAATTTTCTGCAAGATGCAATAAAGATAGCAATTATGTTTGAATTTCATAAATACTATTTATAGTTCTATTCTATGCTATTTCATAAATAGTAGCCAAAACATACTTTGGTTATTTTCATTATACACCATCAGAACTTATTGTTTTACGATTTGATGATATTTAAATACTACTGAAATCCTATATTTTGATCTTATACCAGCGATTATAAATTCGTGAAATTTAATTAAGTTAGGCATCTCCGATAAAGAATAGTTTTATTGAAATCACATCAGTAGATTCTAATCCTCTAATCTATAAATTGATTCCAGATACCTCGGTCCACATCAATCCTGTGAACTCGCAGCCAGGACGCTGTACTAGTTTAATATATAGGTCAATCAAGCTCGGAATAGCAGAAAATATGAAAAGAGAAAAAAAAATCCTTTTTTTGTCCAACGAACGTATATCCAATTTCCCTTTATTTTTTAGTTTTTAAAGTTGCAGATATTTGGTTTCGCAACGAGCAACCCACCCACCCTCCAATTCTCGTAGGATTTCAGCGAAGCATTGAATACTAAACTGTATATCACGGTTGTTTTTAAAACAATTTTTTATAGCGACCCGTTACTTTTACTCGTTCGAAAGATGAGAAATGGTGCTTTTAAAATGTTTCTGATAATTGCGAAAAATCCTGTATAATTATTAACTGAATTTAACGATAAAAACCACAAAACCTAATTCAATATTACGACAGTAAATATCTCGGAATTTAATGTAAGAATGAAATAACATTTATTGTAAACAATACAGTGGATATCAAATATTTATAAAAATATATATAAGAATATATTCTACAAAACTAATATGTACTCAGAAATATTTGAAAATAAAATACATGAATGCAATAGCATTGTTGAAGAAGATTTTCTAATTAAATACCATAAAATATTATTTATCACAGTCAAAGTAAGAAATAATAAATCTTGTAAAATCATTGACAATCTGTTAATACAGAACTCTTTGCGAGTTGTAAGCGTATATACTTGGAAGAAACTTGGGGAACATGAAGTGGTACCTGAAAAGTTTCTCCTATTTACTGAAACGACCCTCGAAGCGTCATATACATTGGAGAACGAAGAAGCAGCTGAAGAACCGTGGTAAAAGAAAAAAGAAGAAAGAATAACTAAAAATGGAGCTTTCAGAGGTGTCAAATAAGACACTCGTTTTACAAAGGTTAAGAAAAAAAAGAAAAAGAAAAACTTAAGGGAAACAGAGTAGAAAGAAAAAAAAGCAAGAAGTTTCAGTGGAATCAATATGCATACATACATATGTATGTATACAGAATGCTTTAAAACATGTCGGGCATGATAGTGAACAAGAAGAATATAAACAATGGATATAGTTTATACAAACATGGAGTTTGTTTGATTTTCCTCGACCGTTCTCAAGTTTTAGTCATTTTTTCATTCTAGTAATTATTATAATGTTAAACTGAGACAGTGCGCACACAATCATAGTAAACAAGGTATAATGAAGACGTAGATTAACAGCTTTTTTTCAGTCATTTTACGACCCAATCGATTTTTCTAAACTTAAAAATACCTCTAGAGGTTGATTAAAATACGAAAGAACTCTTATTGGTGTCCTTATTTCTTATTTCAATTTTATGCTAAAGATTTTCTTGCAATATCGAAAACACATTATGACACAACATTACCATACATACAATAGCCTTTTCTGTTTGCTAAGATGAAAGCAAGATTAAAATATAAAAATTCGAGTAACCCAGCGATATCAGTCGATGTTTAAAATTCTGTAACATTTTAAATGTCACTAATTACATTTCTGATAAAAGATAGATCAAAAAAAAAAAAAAAAAGGATAGATAAAAAATGAGATATATAATTAAAGATGTTTGATTCAAAAGTAAAGAAACTGTAAATGTATGATTAATATTTTAATAATTTGAACGAAAAGTTGGACGAGGTGATTGTAATGCGAATGTAAATTTTTGTTTCCATATATTGTGTGAAGTTTCCATTTGTATGGAATATTTCTTCTCATATTTCAGCTCCATATCTATTTATATTTCTACTAATTTAACTGTGTCAACATACAAATACGTTCGCCTTCGCGCGCCAGTGATTTTACGACTTCGTTACACTGTTGCAGCTGCTATTGTTCCACTGGATTATTTGTATACAAAATTACATATACAATATATTTGGAATATTTGCAAAACAGAAAAGCTTTTGATATACATACTGCTCAGTATTATCATATATATATTTTGATGCGAGCATCAATTAGGATATAACAATGTAGCATGTAAAACATCAGAATAGATTTAAAAAAAAATGAAAGTTAATTTGAGAAAAATATTTATATATATATTATTATACTTTACAAAAGCTCCATATAGTCAGACAACCCAATACAAAGCTAAGCTAAAACTATAACACAAATTTGACAACGAACTTCAATTTAATGCGAATAAGCTTATATCAAATAAACAGTTATATTTATATTATTTTACTAAAACAAATAGGTATACGCGTAGAACAAGGTCAAACAAGACACACGCCTTTCATTGTTTTTGTGTCCTTTGTTCAGAGATGAAATGGGTCCGACATGTTATGAAACACCCTATATAGTTCGAGTTGGTCGACGTCAACAGAATCTCTGATATGTGAAAGGACTAACGTTCGAGCATGTCGAGAGCTCTCAGATTTCGCGAGTGGCTGAGAGTTCCGCGTATTGACAGTTACATTTCCTCCAGGCCGTTCCTTTAACGTGTTCCATGCTATATAACAATTGTTTCCCCTGGCTCGACTATCAACGTCCATTGAAATCAGCATTTAAGTCCTGCTTTGTGTGCGTATCTTGGATGGAAGATGGTTTTGGCAGATTGATCATAGTGAGAAAATGACATCTAGGTTAGACTTACGTCTAGATATCGGTTCTTAATCTTCTATCACATCTAAAGTTGAAACTTTCCACTCGGAATTATTAGGAATTATGAATTTTAATCTTATTACTTTTTGTCTTCTTATCTTCCTACTTTAAGCCGTCAATCTTGAATAAAAGATGTTAATTCAAGATAATATTAGTATGGAAATAGAATCTAAATTGGATTTAGGAGATTATGATACCGTTTAGATTATGATTCTTATCTATTTGTTATAAGCAGAATTAAAAATTTCGATTCAAAATCTTTTAGAAAGATTCTATTTTAGATAAAAGGTGATAGGCGGTTTGGATGGAAATATGATACCTAGATTAGATTTCCAATTACATAGATCTCAATTTTTACTTATGTACGTATTATATTTGCGCAATGTATAAGGCATTCCGATTCAGAATTTTTAACTTTTTTTTCTTTAATATTACTTCTATAATAATACTTCTATACGTAATTTAAATATAAATTTATGCAATTTTATTTATTCAACTTCCATACAAGACAATAGAAGAGAAACAGAGGAAACAAATTAATAAATTGCGTCAATAATGGCAAAAATTAATTAACGATCAAATAAACAATATTGTAATTAAATTAACAAACAAATAAACTGTTGCGAATAATTTAATTTATGATCAGCATTGCACAAACGTTGAAAAGTGAGTTTAAAAAGGCGCCAGAAAAAGAATGGCGTAGCATAGGAAAGTACTCGATAATGGAAGTATCAACAGAGTTGGGTTCCATCTTGTTACACATTCCGGTGACTGCTCAAGGAGTACGGTAGAACTGGCTTTTCACACCAGGGAACTCGCATCTTCTGCAATCTTTATTGAAACTTCCATAAAAGACGAACTAAGCAGGGTCTGAACTATAGCGATATAAATAACAGGCTGTCCAAGTTCTAGATGCGCCTTTCTTAACCGTCCAACTCGCTATCAGCAAGTCTGCTACAAGGAAACAACGAACAAAACGCTTAAATCTTTGTTTCATGAACGATTAAAAGGAAAGGAAGCGCGCGTAATTCAAATCCTTTTGCATGAACGTGGAAAGAATATGTAAATAGAATTTTATATTATCGAAATTCAAACAATTCTACTGTAAAATATTAAAATGATTTTACTGTACAATATTAAAATCTAAAAATGTCATATTGTCAGAAGTTAAAATATTGATAGCAATCTATTGGAAAAATTTATATACTTTTTGTACGATAAAATATGAAAGTTTAAAAGATTTCTGATCAATAAATAACTGTATCGAATATCTGTATAGCTTGATGAAATATAGGAAAGTATTCAGGAAGAAATTTAGCAAATTGCAATAAATTTATTTTAGAAGCATTTCCCTTTCATCATAAAATATATTAACGACTCTATTCACAGCACGATAAAACTGTTGTAAACAATAAAAAATGTCCAATATTAATGATTTACATTAATCACATTACTGTAAATTACAAACAAAAAAACATTTAAAATGTATCTTCTTTATCGGGAAATTTATAATGCGAATTATTCAAAAACTAAAAAGTTCCAAAAAATTAAGGCACACATCAAGGTAAACTCCATTCTCAAGCATAAGAATAAGAAGAACACAGAAGAGAATATCTAACAAATTACATTCAATTTACCTCTAAAATGTTTTGTCTTCGTCGTGAAATTTATACGGCGGAATTATTCATAACAAAGTAAAAAATTCTCAATAATAAAAATTCCCATTAAAATCAGACCTTCTAGAATTGCAAATAAAAAGAAAAGACACTAGTAAGAACATCAAACAAATCATACGAAATTTATTATGCAAATAATTCATGATAATAAATATTCACATTGAAACTTGATCTAATAAATGGTCCTGGATTCACTCTGTAACAAGTTCACGTCACACCGTTAAGCCTTCAAATTTCTCGACAAGGGACCAAGCCCATAGATCGTAAATCTGTGTTCTCTCCCAACCTCTTTAGAAAAGTCCGTAAAACTGCCATTTAACAAAACGTTACATAAAACTCAGCCCCAACCGACATCCTTCTCGATATCAGAAACGTTTAGACCGCACCGCCCTCTCGCTGTCTTCCAGAATCAACTTGTAATCCCCCAACTCGATCCCCGTAGGACAGAGAGTAGCTACGGTAGCTTTGTTAACCCGCATCAATCTTGATAAACTTATCGATACCAACGCCTCGTATTGATGGCGGAAGGCGCGAAAAGGCGCATACCAACGGCTGAAACGGGCCACGACAAAAGCCCTTTCCTACTTTCCGACATCCCCACTCCTTTGGTCGTGTCTCTATGTGACGCGCGACGCGCCGGTTGTTCATGACTATTCAGATTTCCGCGTGCATTGTGCCTCGTTCGCTCGAGAGTCTCTGGATTTTCCTCTTTTCTTGTTTGTAAGTTAATTGACCGACGGTTGCTCGTCGTCATTTTCTATACGATGAACCAGTGGAGTAATTAGAAAAGCATGAAAAGGATCGGTGAGGGAAAACGAAAGGAGGAGTGGAGGGGGCGAGTAGAGAAATAGGACCGCATAAAGAAACGGAAACGTACAAAGCTGCCAAGATAGAAAGAGGAGATAGTCGGAGGGAAAAACAGATGAAAATTTCATTTTCCTCGAGCTAGTAACGCCATTCGCTCCGTTTATATAGGGGATACCAATCGTTCCAAGTGTTACCAGGGAATTTGGACGTTAGGAAAGTAGAATAGGGACGCCTTTGAAAATTTGTACTATAGCTGGAGAGAGAGAGAGAGAGAGAGAGACGCGCGGGAAGATCGTGGGTTGTGGGAGTGGGGATATCGTGAATCGTGAGTCGAGTGCGAAACAGGATACCTCGACTAATGCCCTTCCACTGGTTCTAGGGAATTCCCCATGCCGGGATGCGCGAATTTATGGAATATTTATTTTGAATATAAGATAAAGCGAAGAGAAAAGGGGCTCAGAGTGGAAACGGAGTGGAATTGTTTGAATTGCTGGCACTCGTACCTTTGTAAATTTTATTGTTGCATACGGAAATACGAAGCTATAATCTCGAGCTAGTTCTTTTATAACGTTAATTAAATTTTATATTTCAGTAATAGTGAATGTTGCGATTTTAATAGGGCAAAGTGGCTTTAACAGGATCTACTAGAAGATTAATAAGAATTATTACTACATGTGGAAATTAGTATGTATATATCGATAGAAAAATGATTAGTAGTGTTACGTCGCGAAGCTTGATATGGATCGTGTTTCTAACCGTCTCTCGCGGTCCTCTAGCGTCATACACAAATCGTCTCATCTCCCCGACGGGATATACGATGTATCGACGAGCGCACGGTTGCCGCCTGGCCGCGAGTTCCAGAAACGTCGATTCGATCCGTTCTTTAATTACACAAAGAAGTCGGCATACGTGATCAGCGGCGCGAGCGGTGGCGTGATCCGAGCGCGGAGGGGGTCGTCTCCCCGAGAGGACAAGGAATTTATCCTAGAGCAGTTAGTCTTTCTTCAGAAATCCTACCGCACACGTCTTAAACGCTAACGGATAAAATCGCGAATTCATCGAACATCGATACATATCAAAGTCAAGTTCTCGGCATTCTATCCATCAAATCGATCAATCTTCGGATTAATCAATTACTGTGCTTTCCGACACGACGAAGTCAAACAATTTTTGTCGACGCAATAATTATTGTAGACTAGTGTAAATAAATATATATATATTATATAACTGTGGATTCCAGTTATATTAAAAACTAATCACCCCTATTATCCCAAAAGAAATAAGGGGATCGCCCTGCTCGTGGTGTCGATTCGTGCAATCGTAACGGGAATTTACGACTCCCGTTGACGCGCTACATCAAACGATCGCGTCTCCCCGCGACTGGACGAAAAAACAAGTAGAATGAAATTTCTACAATTAATTCAAAATAATTCTACAACACCAGTGATCTAACAATCTAAAAACACAATATATAAAAAAGAATTCTCAATTAAAAACAAACAGTCTGTCTGTAAATGGATTAACGAAAGAAGTGGAATAAAATTACAAAGTATCACAACCGAGATTTTAAGAAGTCATTCTTAACTTAATCATTTTCCAAAAAAAATATAACAGATTCTCGGTTAAATGGAAAAATGAAAAAAAAAAAGAGAAAAAAAGAGGAAAGAGGAAAATAAATCAACGTTGAATGACGTGCCTGGGAGTTACTCATAAAAGAGCCCCGTAATTACGCTTTGAGCCTGCACGGTGTGTGAGAACATAGCGCCACAGACAGCATTAAAACCGCCTAAACCCCTCTGATTTAACCTCACACCCACACTCAATATCCAAAGTCCGTTAGAAACCAAAAAAAAAAAAAAAAAAGAATTTTAGAGAAGCAACAAAAAGCATAAAAAGGAATTAAAAAAGATAAAAAGCGTGTGGTGTTAGTAAATCGCTTTGAACGTATCAAATTCTTCTTTTGAACCGTAGAGATTCGCTATTTAACTTCCACCCGCGTATAAGCGATTGAGATCTTTCCAAATTTACCTTGGTCAATTAATTATTTGCTACGCTCTCTCGATCGCTCAATTAACGAATTCCGGACCTATATTGGAAAAACTTAAAGCTCTTGGAAATTTCATTTTAAATATAGTGGTGAACAAAAGTATTGGTACAGATTACCTTCGTACTTTAATACTGTAATTTATATAAAAATACGATTATTCATTTAATTGTTGCATAAAGTGTAGCTTTTAAGGATTGAAAAATTGTTATGATGTCGATTTCAGTTCTTAAAAATAGAGGTTATGATGTAAAGCAAATATATGAACAAGTATACATTAGCTTTCTCAGTACAATATACAGATTTGTAAAACATTTATAAAAAATACGATTATTCATTTAATTGTTGCATAAAGTGTAGCTTTTAAGGATTGAAAAATTGTTATGATGTCGATTTCAGTTCTTAAAAATAGAGGTTATGATGTAAAGCAAATATATGAACAAGTATACATTAGCTTTCTCAGTACAATATACAGATTTGTAAAACATTTATAAAAAATACGATTATTCATTTAATTGTTGCATAAAGTGTAGCTTTTAAGGATTGAAAAATTGTTATGATGTCGATTTCAGTTCTTAAAAATAGAGGTTATGATGTAAAGCAAATATATGAACAAGTATACATTAGCTTTCTCAGTACAATATACAGATTTGTAAAACATTTATAAAAAATACGATTATTCATTTAATTGTTGCATAAAGTGTAGCTTTTAAGGATTGAAAAATTGTTATGATGTCGATTTCAGTTCTTAAAAATAGAGGTTATGATGTAAAGCAAATATATGAACAAGTATACATTAGCTTTCTCAGTAGAATATACAGATTTGTAAAACATTTATAAAAAATACGATTATTCATTTAATTGTTGCATAAAGTGTAGCTTTTAAGGATTGAAAAATTGTTATGATGTCGATTTCAGTTCTTAAAAATAGAGGTTATGATGTAAAGCAAATATATGAACAACAAGTATACATTAACTTTCTCTGTAAAGTATACAGATTAGTAAAACATTTATAAACAATATGATTCTTTATTTTTAAGGGTTGATAGTAGCTATGGTTCAATTTTAGTTCTTAAGAATGGAGGTTATATAAAGCACGTATAATATTGTGTATGTTTGGAAAAAATATATTTTATTTAATTCCTATGTAAAATATTACTTTCAAAGGAGAACAGTTATTTTATTGATTTTAGTTCTATTGTAAATAACTTCTTTCTGATTATTTTTTGTACATCGATTGTTATATTGTTCTTAATTTATTTTCTGAACTTATATCGGTTCTAAAACAGTACTAAAATCAATTTTCATTAAAAGGATAGAAACAGAAATAAAACTGCGGAAATAAGGATACCTGAAATAGGAAATGGATAAATGGAAAATGAAGTGTACGAAAGTATGTTGTAGTCGGTGGACAATTAAATATTGATTACGCTTTTTGATCTCTAATTTTCCAATCGTATAAGAATTTTTCTTCCCTTGCTTTTTCCTATAATATTTTTTCTGTATGAAAAGTTTGTTGAAATTTTTATCAGTGCGGTTTTTGTGGCAGAGAAAGAAAACAAAGAGGGAAAAAGAAAATTAGTTTGCAATCAGAAAGAATATTTTCCCTTTGATAAAAGAGCTTCCAAAAGTTCGTTATTTCTGTTATTAAAGGAATATCAAAATTTGAATTCCAATCTCTGAAGATTTCTCTTTTTTTTTCATTAAAATTTTAAGAAATATTTTCAGGATTTATATATATATACATAAAAGTGAAAACAATCTGTTTTTAATAGTTTTTAAGGAGAGTAAGCAGTCACGTTTCAAATTAACAAAAGAATTTTTTTCCTTTTCATAAACACTCAAGAAAAGCAAATAGTAACAGTTTCCTTGTTTTCCTTAACGTTCAACTTCAAACATTTGAGAGTTTCTCTTTTTTCTGAAATTTCAAAAATATTTTTTTCTAAAATAACAAATATCTCATATTCGCAAACAAAAGGAAAATAACTATACACAGTTCAAATTGTTAACAGAATTTTTCCTTTAAAATTCCAAAAATTTAAGAAATTATTCTTGTAAAAGGGGACAAAATCAGACGTACTTTGAACAGCTAACAGTTTCTTAAAGAGTTTCCAAAAAGAGCTTTTATATAATGTAGAAACTTCACATTTTCAACTGAAATCTCTAAAGAGCTCACATAAGAGAGATTTGAATAAATTTTACTTCTCGAAACAGAGGAAACAAGAAAAGTAACTAGAACACATTTCAAACAGTCAATAGAATCTCTTTCCTCAAGATTCCAAAAAACGCTTATAGAAAATCCTTGCTTTCAACTAAAATCCCAAAAAGTCTCTCATTAGAAAAATTCAAAGAAATTCTAATTCCCAAAACAGAGAAAAGTAAAGTAACTAGACCACACTTTAGATAGTTAACAAAATATTTTTTCAAAAAAAATCGCAAAATAGGGCTATCGAAAAAATCTACGCTCTTAGTTGACAATAATTTCTATGGTTTTCCTAACGTAGCATTGAAAAGCTTTTTGAAAAGTTAGGTTAGGATACACGATGCTTAAGATGGAAAAGAAGAAATAAATGCGCGAGGTGTTGAGCTAGGTAAAGAGAAAGAGAGAAGCACGGAGAGAAAGAGGGGAAAAAACGGAACAGAGGGACGCAGCAGTGTCTTCGGCTTAAATATTCACGGGAAACGGGAATGGTGAAACGCGACGGTGAGTAGATAAATCAAAAAGAGAGCACACGGAAAGTCGTAGTAAATAACGGGGCGACGAAGCGCGGGATGCCGCCGAGGAAAAGAAAAATGCGCGCCGTGTGGAATGAGGCCGTGGCCGTTGAAAGAAACAGACACACACGCTATGAAAATACCGGGAGAAAGCTGCTGGCTGCACACGGCATATAATTACGTTTCGAGGGAACCCTTATCCTTTACCGACCGAGGGTTCTGGCCTGGCTTCGTCCTCGGTCAATTCGAACCTATACTTCCGTTCAAAAGTCTGAGGACACTTGGCTGCTTTTAATGAAATTTCACTATTCGTCGTGCACTATGATCTTTGAACCATGTATTTGTTTTTTCTTCAATAGTATGAATATAGGAGTAAAGAATTTGTAATTGAAAATTTACTATTAATAATACATTTTATCAATTATCATTTTAATATTAATCTTAGAATACATAACACAAAGATAGGAAGATAATCTTTAAACCACACATTTGTTTTTCCAATAGAATTGCGTATTTAGAATTTTGTATGACTGTAAGACAAAGGGAATCTGTAATTGAAACTTTACTATTAATAATAAATTTTATTTAAATCATTGCTTTAATATTAATTTGAAAATGTATAATATAAGGAAAACAAGATGAGTTTTGAATCATACATTTGCTATTTTGGTAGAGGTGAGCATTCAGAATTTACAATTTTGTATGACTGTAAAGTATAAAAATATAATATACATTTGTATTGAAAAAGTTTGTATAATTATATGATTTATATGTATAGTTAGACTTGTGTAAAGAACAGGAACTTGAAAAGGTATTTTTTTCTTTGTATTATTTATCTTTTCCCTTTAATATGTTTTTTAATTGCAAAAATTCTAATTGGTGAAACGCGTGGTTTGTTTTGATTACATGAATCATCCTGTATAGTATATACGTATATATATACTTGTGCAATTCACGCTAAATTCCACAACGATTTCTTTTCTATTTTCCAATTAACGTCCTATGATACAAAGTGACTTAAAAGTTACTGACATACCCATCTATTTAACTATTTTTTTATTTACTCCATGGCTGCTGTACCACTTCATCATTGTACCATTGCATTTACGTCAAACAGTCCATTTATAGTAGTATATTTAGTTTCTAGACCTTCCATCATAATGACAAACTATAATCAATCAAAATAATTTTTTCTCCCATCAGTAAAAATCGTAAAATATAAATAATATATAATGTCAAACGTTTTTTGTTTATTATTATGTTGCTGAGTTTTCAGTTGCCATTTTAAACTAAAACGTTACTCTAAAACGTTAACTTACACACACACACACACAAAATATATAATCAAAAATTTCAAAATCGCGTGAGCGTAATTTTTGATTAATTACTCGCGTAGGTAGGACATTACAAAATGTAAAACTTTCAATATAATATTCTCGGGGAAATTTCAAGTAACATAACCTATGTACACCGGAAATCATTGCCCACGACTGCGCGCTAATTACACGCAAAATTCCACTTCCACTCTCGTTAAAGCCAAATTGTTTATACACTCGCGTTTATTTCAATTTGCAGTAAATTATGCAATTATACGTCCTAGAAGTAATATAACTGCAACGGCAAATATACTATAATAAACTTTACCAAACAGAACATAGATAAAACAAAAATAAAAGTTTGTCTCTAGAAAACTTAAAACTTTTACGTAGTACAGTAAAAAAAAATTTAATTTTAATTAACGATTAAATTGATGTTACATTATCAAACTAATATAATTAATTTTACGCGATCGAAATGAATATTATTTCTCTATAAGAAAAATTAGGAAAATTAAGTTTTATATTAAACCAATTTTTATTAATAATTATATTAACTTTTTATAGTACTAGATCATTATCATACATTTTACACGATTAAAATATACATTATTTCCTCATATAGTTTTTCTTAACTCCTTTGTTCGTACTGGGATATAACGTCTGAAATAAAAATGGCGCTCCGTTTAATTGACCTAACCTCACGTAATAACAGCTTGAAATAATAGCTTGAGTATATGCGGTATAATTAATTGATATATCGTTTATACGGAGATTTTTAGTCTACTGTATCTAGAACTTAATTTCTCCTTGTGTGTTTATTTTTACTTTTCTAGTAGTTAATACATAACGTATATATAAATAAATAAATATATATATGCACATACAATGTAGTGGATAGCACGATATAAGAAGATCGTAAAATCGGTCAGGCCAGGCAAGCGAATGGTCAGTAACCTGAAGATAAGAATCAGCAACCTCAGTTGCAATCATATGAAGCAATCGTTCTCAATGCTGCTATTCCTTTAGTGTTTTTGTGTTGTTTCTTTTTCTTATTGTTAGAATTTACCTTTTAATGTTCTTACACAGATTTTTTCCTGTTATTGGAAATGCTATTTAATATCTTTGCAATATTTGGTTTTTTAATTACTACAACTCTACTTTCCCTTGAGATTATCATAACAAAAATGTTTACTCTTGTTATTACAATTAATAACTAAGTTATTATAATGGTTTCAGGTATACCTATCAGCGTTAAAAGAATAATGGCAGAATAATTTTATTATGTCTTTTGAAATACCTTTTTTAAATAAGCACCATTTTCTGAAAACTATATATTTAACACAATTATCAATACATCTAATTTTGACTGCCAAATAACGAGAAAGTGATATTATTACAGCTAAATCTTTAGATATAGATTAACGTAGCACTAACTTTATTATTACTGCCACTATATTTATCCTTCTAAAAAAACGATTTCCCTACACAATTTTATTATATTTTGCAATTTTTATAGCATTACTCATACTATCCAATATCCTTTCGTATGAACAACAGATTTTAAAAACCATATGTATATCTAATGTAACAATATTACTTACACCCATTTTTTCCAATATTTCCTAGAACAATATCAGTTTATTTAGGATTTAATGAAATTTAAGTTAATCAAATTCCTTAATATATTTCGTTTCAATTTACTTAGCTAAAATCATACAATTATAACCTGGATGCTAAATTCGAAGGCGTGGATAATTGCGGACTCGTCGACACGCAACTTCGTTTCTCGTTGCCTTTACAAACAGCGCTCTTTGACGGCCGTTAATAAGCTGTTTATATTTAAAGACGCGCGACTGACTGTTTACCTTCGTTGAAAGGGACGACGTATCTCATTCGAATTCGCCCGAGGAAATTGCTCATGACATGTATGTATCTATATCGGGTGCAGTTTCCTATTTTTTCACCCGGGGGAAAAATAGCTAGCCTGGACGTTAATATGCCAGTGGCATAGATTTTTTTAATTATTAGCAGTGTGAAGGGAACTGATTCCGTGGTAGGATAAATTTGCGCTCATCGCCACCGTTGCCTTTTCGACTCGGTCGGTAAACAAAAGCGCAAATTAAAAAGTGACTAGCACCGTGGAACGCGAGAGCATAAAGAAATTTTTATTCGCCCGCAGAGATTTTTCCTCAAATATTAATCGAATTCTCGATTGCTGTTTGCATTTACCTCGAGTGAAAAGTATGGGAATTGAAAATGAGAGGGAAGAAATATACGTGCTGGCACGTTTAAGAGAGAAAAAGGAAGAGGAATTAATATTTTCAATGAGAATACCAATGGTTTCTGGTGAGATCCTGCATGAGAGCTGCCATGATAATACTAAAGTGTTATTTCGACGTCGTTTCACAACGTACGATTGTAATGAACATTTATGAAGCTGTATGACGCATTTGATTAACCTTGTCTGATTTCTAGGAGTTGGAATTTATACAGTTACTCGCAAAAATATTTGAAATTTAGATACCATTGAAAAGTTGGATGTATATATTATATGTATTACATAACCGTTTTTTGATTTCATGATTTTTTTCTTTTTTTATGTCATAATTATATTGGTAAAACTTGAAATCAGGCTGAAAATGTATATATGTATTTGAAAGTTAAAAACATTTAACTAATAAAAAATTGTTATATGATATGAACAGTAGTCTTAAACATATATTATATAGTTCTAAAGATGGATGTATTACATAAACGTTTTTTGATTTCATGATTGATTTTTTTTTTATGTCATAATTATATTGGTAAAACTTGAAATCAGGCTGAAAATGTATATATGTATTTGAAAGTTAAAAACATTTAACTAATAAAAAATTGTTATATAATATGAACAGTAGTCTTAAACATGTATTATATAGTTCTAAAGATGGATGTATTACATAAACGTTTTTTGATTTCATGATTGATTTTTTTTTATGTCATAATTATATTGGTAAAACTTGAAATCAGGCTGAAAATGTATATATGTATTTGAAAGTTAAAAACATTTAACTAATAAAAAATTGTTATATAATATGAACAGTAGTCTTAAACATATATTATATAGTTCTAAAGATGGATGTATTACATAAACGTTTTTTGATTTCATGATTTTTTTTTTTTTTTATGTCATAATTATGTTGGTAAAACTTGAAATCAGGCTGAAAATGTATATATGTATTTGAAAGTTAAAAACATTTAACTAATAAAAAATTGTTATATAATATGAACAGTAGTCTTAAACATATATTATATAGTTCTAAAGATGGATGTATTACATAAACGTTTTTTGATTTCATGATTGATTTTTTTTTTTTATGTCATAATTATATTGGTAAAACTTGAAATCAGGCTGAAAATGTATATATGTATTTGAAAGTTAAAAACATTTAACTAATAAAAAATTGTTATATAATATGAACAGTAGTCTTAAACATATATTATATAGTTCTAAAGATGGATCTCCTAAATATTATGGCTAATTAATACAATAAATAATTGGCTCTTCAAATACTTCGTAAAATGTATGTTTGCAATAAATATCTTGTGATTTCTATATTTTCAGATTAGTAAGATATTCATAAAAAGTTTCTATGGGCGCTGAAACACTCTCATAAGTTACTCTATAAGATAAAATAAATAAAGATAAAAGAATAGTATAGTAACGTTGACTATGCAAGAGCCACCATATTGGATACATTATTCAAGCATAAATTATGTCTGTATAAGTTATCAAGTCTAAATTATACACAGAGTTAATTTCACGTTTTAGTTCTATAAATTATGTAATTATCCATTTTCTACTTATCTGACGGAACTTTTTGAAAAAAGTTGTTCTCTATTATTCTAGCTAATTTTTATTGCTACACGATAACGAATTATGAAATGACATAAATCCAACAACGTTGAAAATGTCAACAGCAACTGTCGGTGCATCGTTCTGGTAAATATAAAGTAGCATGACTCGGTGATGGGTCAGACCAATGGTCGGTATGAAGCCATTGTTAAACAGCGACGATCTATATCGTACTATGTCAATACGCATTTGCGATATATGTGATACTGTAGTCTACTAGTATCAAGACTCACGATGGGACATGTCTCTCTGTGGCAATTCACTATTGCGACCCATTAGAGGAAATCTGCAGTATTTTGTCACACGAATGATATGGTGATTCACGCAAATCTTGTTCGATAATAATATACATGCTATCATTTATGGATGATTAGTATAATTTTGGAAAAATTGTCATTTCATGAAAAATTGATATTAGGTAGTAAAAAGTTCATTTTTCTAAATTTTTGTATAATATCATTCTTCGATTTCTGTTACTACGTATAGATTATATTATTATCATGCTACTATGTCTAGATTATTTATTTTATTGTATATTATAACTGTATTATATCTTTATATCTTTTATTCAATATTCATATAATTCTTTAAATTTAATTTATTTTTTATCCCTTTTGATATTTTAGGATCACTTTCAAACACAGATTAAAATCAAGATTGTGTTCTCAAGATAATAGACACGTACGGAAATTTGATACCATACACGATAGCTAACACAGAGACTCACATACCAATCTACTTTTCCAACTTAATACTATGTAAACTAAATAATATATCATTTAGAAAATTGATAATAATCTGCAGAAAACCTATCGTCGGCTATAAAATATCCAACAGCAAATTTTTTTTTGAAAATTCAGCAGAACAATCTACAATAGTTTCATACAGAATAATCCATCTCCTGCAGCCTTAAAAATTCCATCACGATAATCCTGGTTACTACTCTCTGCCTCACATCACATGACCTGTTTTAAACTATCATTAGAATCCAACGATATCTACACAACTTTAAACTACTCACCAATTCCAACCATCCTTTGCACGTTCATCATGCTCGAACATTCCACACCCCACCCATCATCCTACTTCGCACTGAAACTCAATCACCCAAACCGCGCTCTCTTACCGTATCTCCCTACAAAAAATTACCATTCATCAACGGTCCACGTTTTTCCAGCCGTCCTGGCACGCGCGACGTAATACATCGATGAACCGAACCGTTTTGTGGCTCTCGCCACTTCATCTTACCGTCACTTGTATCGCGATTTAAGCCTTCGACGATATACTGAAAGCACCTAACCTCAAACTCTGATAATTCCGTAACACTTAAGGCGACATTATATGCGCACGCATGCATGCACGCGCACCTTTTATTTAATCTCTTTTATTGTTAAAATAACCTAAAATGAAAAATATATTTCAATAGATAAAATAGAAATATTGTTGTTCAGTTTTAATACTCGATATATTTGAATTTTACTTTCTCTAAAATAGCAGAAACTTTTAGATTAATATATTTTCATTAAAAAAAAAAGTAAACATTTTTATAAGTAAAGTATAAATAGTTCTTAAATATTTGGTTTTAGTATATTTTCTTCTTTAACTTTTAGTATTAGAGGAGCATATATTGTATTATAATACAAAATAATTACATATGAATTCATTTGATCTATTTTTATATATTCTGGTGAAATGAGATTCTGAAAATTTAAGACTACTCCTTGGATTTATATTTGATTTTCAAAAAGTTATTCAACGTACCTTATAGTAATGAAAGCAAAGCCGAAAAATTTCTCACCTCTTTTAAGAGATAAAACCTTTCAAGAATCTTTCACAACTGAATAGTAAAAACACGGCCGAAAAGACTATTCTTATAATAATACATATATAATATGCAATCAAAACGAAGTGAATGTATTAAAAGAAAATTCTTCCGAAATTCTCAGCACTTCAGAAAATGTCTCGAACGTCAAGTATGTGAATCAACATCGACCTACTGCTCTCTACGTTCTACGTAGTATCTTATCTGGCTTGTACCACTTTATAGGTGCTCGCGATCGTGAGCATCCCTGGCGTCTCGTCGGTGACCTCGGCTCTGGATCGAACGTGTTAATCTCTCTTCAGAAAGAGGTTTTCGGCAGAAGGGGGACTTGGGGGGGGGGATGGTCGGAGGATGGGTAGAATAGAGACGGTGGAGATGAAGAGTGAAATTTTGAACGCGGGGCGTGCACACGTATGCGCGCGGGCCACTTTTGATCGTAATCGTGGCACATTGATCAGATTCCCCGCAGGCCTACGCGCGTTCGTACCGCGCGATCCACGAATTCTCTGGATGTTTATAAACGCCAATAACACCGGAGAATTTAATGGAACCGCTTGAACAATTTCAACCGTGGACTCGATTCGTTTGCATCGGTTTGAGTCAAGTAAAAGGGTGTGGTTAAGAGAATATATCAAACGTAGAGAAATTGCATGCGCTGCGAGGAGAAAGTTTCGGGGCTCTGTCGGTAATATAATTGGTAATACAGGATACTATTGAGTGCTATGAAATAGGTCTATACAAAGGACCATCAAACTTCATAGGAATGATGAATGGAATGATTAGGATGATTTTCGATACGAGTACATTATTGTATAATGTATTATAATGTTACGAATATATTAGAGTTATGTATTGTACGTAAAAGTTTTTGGAACTTTGAGAACAATATAATATTGCAACTTTGCTAACTCTGTAAGGAGAAGAGACTGTAACTGTGTATACTGTTTACATAATGAGCTTTGTTGATAATATAACGGGGCGTTATTGAATGCTACGAAATGAATCCATTTGAAAACACGGTAATGGGTAGAGTAATTATAACAATGCTAGGGATATAGGAATATATCGTTTATGTTGCGCAAAATTTTTTGAAACTTCAATAACATTGTAGCAAGACACGACTATAATGATCATATTGTTAATGGTTTCTGTTGACAATACAATAGGATTCTACTAAATCTTATGAAGTAGATCCATCTTAAAAAATATGTAATCGCGATGAAATAATTGGATCAATTATAAAAATGTTTTAGAAATACACATATTTGCATGTTGTATAAAAGTTAGTGAAACTTCATTAAGACTGTAATAGACATATTATTAATACACTCAGTACTGTTAATATAACAATAATATGTTACTGAATATATAGAATGAACATTAAGCTGTGTTGAATTGCTTATTGCGATAACGAAAACATCGTACGAATAAAATTATACATTATGCTAACTATCTGAGACTTCATTAGCACGGTAATGAAACACAACTGTAATGGTTATTGTTAAAGCTTGAAACAAGTTGGAAAATGTATACAAAAGTTGCAAGACATTTGTATTAACTTTTGTATTAACTTTGAAAACGTCACAAAAGTACTATGAAGTCCGCTATCTGTTATATTAACAAGCCTCGATAAATTTAATGAGACAACTTTTCGTAATAATTATATATTTAAAACAGTCATTCATCTGTATTAAATACTTTTATAGTCCCGACGAAATTTATGCATATTTACAGTAAACGTATAACCTCCATACATTTATTACATTTTTGAATTCATCTTATACGTTACCGACATAACCTCAAATATTACAACGCAAATGAAGCTTCAAGACGTTTCATATAACACGTAATGTATCTATTGTTGTCCCAAATGTTTCTTTCGTTGTATAAGAGAATAATAGATACACAACATTTTTTGTTTTGCATTATTTCATTGAATTATGTATGATTCATTTCATTCAATTCGAATTGTCCATATGATCCAATAAAATAATATAAAACAAAGAATGTTGTGCATCTATTACTTCCTTATAAAAGGAAAGAAACTTTTGGGACAACCGAACATAAATGTTTTCTAATGTTTTACAGACTTTCACAAGTCACTATATTATCTAGCCATATTACATTGATAAATATTATTAAATTTTATTTTATCGTTAGTATTATTCTTATCAATAATATTGACCTTTCATAACGCCGTGTAACTTTGGGATTACATAACCTACACATCTACGTATTGCATATTTGATTTTATGGTTCATCATTATGTTATTGTATTGAATTAGTACTACTATGTATACTGAAGCCAAATAATTGCTTTATTATAACTATTATTTTATTATTGGTTATTAACTTTCGGATTAAAGTAAAAGTTTTCTCTCTCAGAGATAAACATAATTTTACTTATAAAGAGCTAAGAAAAGAAATTCACGTATAAAATAAAAAACTTTATCTTTTGAGTGACGAATATATTAAAAACAGAGAAAAATAATTCTTTTGTATCTTTTGCCCTTTCTTATTTATTAAAAATATCTACTTATGAATATTAAACAACAGGAAAATAATATTACGCATTTACTAGGAAATATATGGAAATATCTAAGAAAAGTTACCACATAATATGATTCTCTGAAGTCATGCTTCAATTGAAAGAGAAAGAATAATCTAAAGAGAAAAAAAAACATGTAATATCAGTGAAGTATAATCAAGAATAATGAAAATATTAAAAAATAGTCATATTCGTGTGGTATTTGCACTGAAACATAAACTTGATAAAGAAGGAGTAAAAGTTTGTGGAAAGAGAAATTTAGCATTTGGCAAAAAGTGGTGTAAACGTCAGTCGAATATTTGGGGTGAGATTCAAGATTGGTGATTTTTCATTAGGAAATGAAACGAGGGGAAAGGTTGGGAAATACCAGCAACGATAACATTTTAAGAGATATTACGGAAAATAATCTACGACAAACAACAAGAGAAATAGGATTTTGAGCGAGAGAAAGTCATTCTACCATTATTCGTCGCTTGGCACGAATAGGAAAAGTAAAGAAAATGGATGAAAATGAGTTCCGCGTGAGTTAACCGATATATCTAAGCTTAGACCAATAGATATAACCATCTGGTTATTTCACAGAAATAAATAGAATTTATTCTTCGAAACGTTTCTCACATTTTCGACGAGAAGTTGATTTTACATGAAAAGTGGAAAATTTTATAGATATGTTGATCTAATGAAAAATGGGGATGCATATCGTAGGAAAATTACTCTTACGTTTGAAGAAACAAATGAAGAAATCACATGTGCCGCTGATTATATAGAAATCAGCCCTGTTACATAACCTAATAACATGTGACACAAGCAAAAATTTATCGGTCATACAACGATTTAAGGAATAAAATATAATGTTTTAATAAATAAACTGTAAGCTTGGAACTTTTGTAAAGGAGGATGTCAAAAAATGGCCACTTTTCGACCTTCTTGCGAATGATAAATTTGAGAATCTCTGAAGAAACGAAAACTGGGAAAGTTGGAAAAGATGAGTGCAAAGATGAAAAAATGGCAGCCAAACTTTCCCATGCGTTATACTTAATCTTCATCTTCTTCGAATTCTGATCCACCTACGAAATAATTCTTTAGAAATTCTGCTGGTAAGTGAATTGAAGTTTGGAATCCAGCACATACGAAGTATCATAGAATCGTTGGCTATTGTTCTCGCGTAACAACAATCTGGTACTTCAGATTTGTCCGATTTCAAACTTCAATTGATTTGTCAGCAGAATTTCTGAAGAATTATTATATCGATATGGACGAATAATCATACTGTAGCTGAAGCAGAATTTGAAAAAAATGAAGATTAAGCGTGTATGTAACGTACGGTAAGTTTGACCCCCTACCACTTTTTCATCTTTACGTTCATTTTTTTCAACTCGCCCATCACGTTCCGGATAACAGTTTTCGTTCTTCGAGAAAGATGCTATCAAATGAAACGTGGTACAAAAATAGCCATTTTTTAACATTCTCCTTTGATTTTTAGATTAAAATATGAAACATTGAACATTTATCGATAGATAAATTGTGAATTTGAAAATGTTTGAAATATGAAATTTTTAATAATTTCTTAATGAATAAAAAATTACTTGGAAATTTGCAAAGCCGTCGAGCAGAAAAAATAAATTAATATGTTGTACCATCTAAGAATACAATATTTATATAAAATTGGTTTTATATCTCTTGTAAGACCATTAGTTGGAAGAATTACATTTTCAAGTAACGGAGAAGCAACTTGATACTTGCTGTTGAAACAGAATCCGACAAATAATTCATTATTTACTTCATTAAACTAGGGCAAAAAATAACAGACGAACAATTTTATACCTTCCATAATTAACAGGACAGTCGCGTGTTGTAAACTTGAATTAGCGAATATCTACTGTAGAAACGAAGTTTCAGGAGTGTCAGTGCAATGTAATACCGATTCACGAAAATGCAGCGGTTACTTCATTTACAGCTGTCAAGTATGAAGATTCCTGTTTCATTAAACGTACTACGTTTCATTATGATCTTTTGTTTGTTTGGAAAACAAACATACTGCAAGAAATATCTGCATTTACACGTTTCAGTAATTCCCTAATCCACTTTAAATATAATATTTTTCCAATTAATATTTGCCAATATAATTAACTTAACACTAACCTTACCAGACCTAGTCAAATGACCAGTTTCAAAATTTCATTTCAAGTTGTACATTCATTGTTATTTCTTTCGTTCATCTAACTTTATGTAATTTCTTGTATTAACAAAAATTGAGAAATTGATTGTTCAGATAATATAAGGATTTACATAAAGTCAGATGAACAAAAGGAATAATAATGAATGTACGATTTTAAATTAAAGTTTCAAACTGGGCTTGGTAAGGTTAGTGTTAAAGAAGAAAGAAGTAAAATAAACGATGAAATAAAACGCAAATAAAATATAAAAGCGTAGGAAGTGAAATTTAGTGTGAGTATTTATCGCGGAAAGCAATGAATAAATACGATGTAAATATATAGGTATATACGTATAACACGGCGTGAAATACAAAAATTACTGGAAATTCATACGTATATAGATATGGGTATCAATTTTAAATTTCCTTTTGTCTGCTACTGCATATCTATTTTTATATGTCCAATACTATCAAACTGTAGTTTTGTATCGGATGGCAGAGTTTGGAATTATTTAACACAACGATTTTCAAACCAACGCTGTACGTCGCACGTGCACAATGTACATTATGAAATATTTATCCTCGATGTCAGATTAAATGATTTTGTTGAATAGTTTTATTAAAACCGAAATAAAAACATATTTCATTTGTTTTTAGTATCGTAATTAACCAATCAAGGACCAAGCAGTTAAAGTAGCGCATAGAATTTGAGTAAACATGACATCATTGCACGATGACGAATTTTAGAAGTATAGGAATTTGAAATTTTGAAAATGTTGAAGAATTAAAATTTTAGTATTTCGTACAATCAAAAATGCGAATAGTGGCACTGAAATTGTTCAATCTCGATATCGATATCTATCTATTTTTACATTTTACTCTACTTAACCTCACTTTTCGCATCGTTCCATAAATATTACTTTCAGAAATTATTAAAAAAGTAACGAAGCCTAAAGTGTATCAAACCAATCCTAACCTCAAATCTCTCTCTCTCAAAAAACAAACAAACAGTGACCCAACAAAAGAAGAAGAACACAACTCCAACAATGAAGGAAACGACAACCTAACCCTTACAACTCACAGCAAAGTTATGTTTAACTAACGAAAGATGTTCTTACTTCGACAGGCGAATGTAGTGAAGCTGTGTGCGGGAACGAGAGAAAGATCGTGTTAGATGGAGTAGTTGGCGTGGAAGTTTAACGAAGTGTTCAAAAAAGGTAATCGTAATAGGCAGCGAAAGGAGAAAAAGAACCTGTCTTTACCGGAAACGGAACTGGTAACTGATGTAATCTAGTGATTAAATAATTAATTTATAATCCTCATAGATTTCAATGACGAAAAAAAAAAAAAAAAAGAAGAGATCAAACAAAAAAATAGAAAAAGAGAAAGAGGTAGAAAGAGAAGAAAAAGAGCAACCATGTCTGTATCGGGAACGAAACTGATGGCTGATGTAATCGAATGATTAAGATATTGATTCATAAGCTTCATAGATTTCAACGACGGAAAAAGCGAGAGAAATCAAGCAAAAAATAGAGAAAGAAAAAGAAATAAAATGCAGTAGTACCTGTATTGGAAACTAAACTGATGGCTGATGTAATCGAGTGATTAAAATATTGATACATAGGCCTTATGGATTATAACGACAAAGAAAAAGAAGAAGTCAAAGAAAAAATAGAGAAAGAAAAAGAAAAAAGGAAAAGAAGAAAAAGAAAAAGAAAAAGCAGCTATGTCTATATCGGAAACGGAACTGATGGTTGATGTAATCGAGTGATTAAAAAATTGATTCATAAGCCTCATGGATTTCAACGACAAAAAGAAAGAAAAGGAAGAAGAAGAAGAAAAAAGGGGAAGAAGAAGAAGGAAAAGGAGAAGAAAAAAAAATTAATCCGATCGTTCTGCACGGTCACCTCGTCCACGGTTGGCGTCGAGTGAATCGTGAAAGAGAAACTCCCTAGTGGAAACCCGCCTAAAAGGTGGTCGGAGGAAAAATAACAAAAGGAAGAGTTTGAGCAAGAAGTAAAAATGGACGCTGCTGAAGTTGGAACAGACGAAAAAAGAATAGGTGGAGCACTTTGATCGAAGGAGGAAAGGAGGGGAAGGAGAGGGAAGAGTAGTGGTGGGGGAAGTTGGAGATCGAAAAAGTTTTTTTATCGACTAATTGGTTCATTGCCTTATTGAATATAGTAGAAATGGTATTGGACAGGAAAATAATAACGGAAAAGAAATCGGTCTCGTTGGAATTAGGAGAATCGGAAGGGCAGCAATAGAATGAATGTGAAACATGAAATATACAATACATATATCTAATTCATAAATCGATGGATACTCACATAAGTTGCATGTGTTAATTTAGATGATCTTTAAATGTGCATACAAATTATTAATAGGATTAACTAATTATAGAAGCAAAGCGGTAGTCTAATTGCAATAACAAGATAGGTTAGGTTCAATCATATAAACTTGATGAAAGGAAAGTATGCTGTGAAGATGGCGAATGTTTCTCAAGATTAACAGTAATTGTGACGTAAGAAAAATATAGTATCATTCAGAAATCAAATATATCACTACCATGCGTCAATTTGTATATTTTTAAAACACGGTAACATAAGTTGTTATTATTATAGAAGCAAAGCGGTAGTCTAATTGCAATAACAAGATAGGTTAGGTTCAATCGTATAAACTTGATGAAAGGAAAGTATGCTGTGAAGATGGCGACTGTTTCTCAAGATTAACAGTAATTGTGACGTAAGAAAAATATAGTATCATTCAGAAATCAAATATATCACTACCATGCGTCAATTTGTATATTTTTAAAACACGGTAACATAAGTTGTTATTATTATAGAAGCAAAGCGGTAGTCTAATTGCAATAACAAGATAGGTTAGGTTCAATCGTATAAACTTGATGAAAGGAAAGTATGCTGTGAAGATGGCGAATGTTTCTCAAGATTAACAGTAATTGTGACGTAAGAAAAATATAGTATCATTCAGAAATCAAATATATCACCACCATGCGTCAATTTGTATATTTTTAAAACACGGTAACATAAGTTGTTATTATTAGTAGGATTAGCTAACTATGAGAGTAACGGGATTAACTCGTCCTGTAGACCCTACATATAGAAAGCACGATATACAGTAACACAGTGGATATTTATAACAGTTTATCAAATTATTCAACAATTATTATTTGTCTTTTAGAAATGGATTCATTTTTTAGCAATAGATACTATAATAATACGGACTATAATGCACTTAGATCTAGGAAAAGAACAGAGGATTATATAACTTTTTTTAATGAGATATATAGTCCATTAATCTTTTTCTTGGGTCCGCCGATTAATACTTTAATTTACGACCTCACTATATCTCTTCCACCAACTATACATTCAGGCTAGGGATAAATGACCGTTATAATTACAAGATGAAGCTGACACTTATTAACCGGGTGTAATAGAAGGAAAACTAAATTATATTATATCTCAAAAATCTTATCATAGACCTATTTTAAGAAAAATTATATAACTTGTAATGAAAAATTATACACTTGTTCAAGAAAAAATTCATATATATCAAAAATAGATAATTATTTTTTATCTTTCCTAGATATACAATATACACTTTAAGGTTAAGTTTATTTATTCATTCGAAAATTGTGTACATTGAATAATATTTATTTACAATAAAATTCACTATATCTTTTGAAATCATGCTTGAATTAATGAAAAAAGGTCAAGAATGGAAAATTATATATCCTTTATATTTTATTTCGCTTCTACCATGAAAATTAAATAAGAGTTCCTTTATTGCTAACCACTCCTCTATTCAAACAAAGACCATTATCATATTATGTCATGTATTGTATCTTCTTACAATGCTAATAAAATTTTAAAATGTTTCATACAGTAAATACAATATGAACATAAAAGTTTTAATGATAAACAAGCAAATACTTTTATAAGCCAGTCCATGTCAATAGGTATGACTTAAAAGATTAAATCTGGCAAATGTTTGGCGACTTATGAAAGGCGTTGTACTTCTGTGACCTTCGATAAAGGATATAATTAGAGAAATCGTTTTGAAGGGATTTTCCTCCCAAGGGATATACTTATACTTCCGGTGAAGAGTTTGGAAGGAATGTAATAACTCTAGGAACATTAAATCTTCCGCTAACTTTCTCATCGATCGGAAATTAATTACGCCGGAAGTCTGGTTAACGCCCGCGGGACTGATTCTTCGTGACTTCCCGTTTTCGCCGCACAGCACCACGTTTTTTTTTTTTCTATTTTCTTACTACTTTTAAATGCTTCAGAGAGAAAACATCTCTCACAAATTCGTATACACATATTTTACAATTCAATCAAAATATCTTTGCAACTGTGAAGATAGTAAATAAAAAATAACTGTTTTAATGAAAATTTAGTGACTCTTGTAGCACATAAATCTGTACAGCGAAATTATTAAAAAATTTGACTGTTCAAATAAAGAAATATCTCACGTGTTACGTTTATTTTAAAAAAAATATGCGATATCTCATTGTAAATATAGATATAGTATAAAAAATATCAAAACTCAAGATACTGAAACATTAACCAAAAATAATATCATAATATTTGAAAGTCTTTAATTTTCATGTCCTTTGTATATTTAACTGCTATAGTAATAATATTTTAACATGTATAGATACGATATACAAAAGTTAATTATAATTGTTAAAGAATAGAATTTAATTTGCGTGTATTTGACTGCTACATTGAACGCTATTTTTTAATAATTATAACTGATTTTTTTACATTTCTACCAAACGATACAATACAATGACGTGAATAGTATCTGTTTCACTGTTGCTAACGATAAGTTTATGTCCATTAGAATCTTACTATAGAATAACTTTTATGAATAAGAGAAAGATACCTAATCGCCAAGTCCCTATATAAATCAACAAATCTTAATATCTCTATAGCAATGTGCCATTTTGCAAAAGATTTTAAATCCAGATATCCATCCACGCTTTGCCGTGGTGCATGTATGACTAGTACGGCCCACGCGACAGAAACCGCGTCGACACAATCATGCAGTTAATCCCATTGCAAACTTCTCCAAACCGAACTTGCAAAACTCACAATCCCTCCTCAAACAATGCTACCTCCCTTGAAACACCTACAACGACCACGAATATTCATCACCAGTGTACTCGATTGACAACTCAAGAAGTAACAACGTAAAATACTAGAGCAAATATACAATCAAAAGAGTGGCAAAATAGATGAAAAAAACCTTTATTTATTTGAAGGAAATTTTAATAATTAACCTATTAATCAAAGAAGATAATTTAATTCGTCAAACGGATTCTTAACCTATCATACATAATAACTGTCTTACTCACAATATAGTATATATGTATAGTATAATACGTTTAGATTCCAGCTGAAAATTTGGAAAAATAGATTTACAAAGGTAAAACTCGATCTATTTGATTCATTCTTAATGTTTTGATTATAGCCATTTCTCATTAAACTCAGCTAATAGGTTAAGCTAACTGCTGGCGGTTCAACTCATGCGCACTAACGTGAACGTCTTGTTATACGAACTTCAATTCTATTGGTTAATAACATAAATCCGTCTTGTTTCTATATTTACAACAATACATGTAATAACAACAGGGCTAATTTACTACACAATATAATTTAAGTTCACATATGTTACAACACATCACATATATACAAATTATTTACCCACCAACAGAGTCACGTGAATAGAAATCTACTCTAAGCAAATAAATAAAACACCAAATTACAAGGGAAGGATAAACCTAATCCAAATCGAAGAGTTAAAAGAAGAAGGAAATTGAAAAAAAGCGAAGAAGAAAGCAAGGGGAAGAAAAAAGAGAAGAAAGGCAACATCAAGACCATAGTGTGTGTAGCGCAGATGTTGACACACTGTCTGGCGTTGAACGAGAGGGATATGCGTGGAAGAGGGAAGAGAACTGATACACCAGAAGCAGCCTGTTTGAAGGGGGAATAGGCGAGATAAATAACGGTAAAGAGGAGTGGTGGCGTGTAGAGGAGGGACGAGTTGGTAGAATGACAAAGAAGGGACGGTATATGAGGGAAAAAGGGAGGCATTGAGCACTGTAAAGTCGATAGGGTAGGTAGAGAACGCTAGAGTAGTAATGGTGGGGATAAAGAGTGAGAACACGAATGAAGAGTGTGGACGCGAATGAAGAGAGAAGAGGGGGAGGAGAACGATGGGATAGAAAAGATGAAAACGAGAGGACAGGAGGTAAGTGGGGTAGGGGGTAGGGGACAGCAGTTGGAGGGACGATGGAAAATTGCGTATACCGGGCCGAAGGATAGAGCGGGAAAGTGGGCGTGCTCTGTTGCATGGAAGGTGACAGAGATAATGGGCATGAGGAAGAGGAATGAGAGTAAAAATGAGTGAAAGACAGTGGAAAAGCCTGCGAATTGTAAAGACAGACGCGGTGGTACACAAAGAGCCAGCTGCCAGAGAGAACTGACACTCTTAAGAAGGATGGACGGAAAAGACAATGCTTCGTTGGGTGGGAAAAGGATGGACGAGGCAGATGTGTATAGGAGGGGAAACAGGAGGAAGTTCAAGAGATAGAGGAAGAGAGGAAGAGAAGAAGAAAAGAGAGGAACGAGTCAGGTGGAATTGTAAAAAGGAATGTAGAAAAGGTTGGAAACAAAGACGGATGTATGTGCAAAAGGATTTGAGGAAAAAGAAAAGAAAAAAATGAAAATGAAGAGAAAGAGAGGAACGAATGAAAGGTATTGAGACGGAGGAATTAGGTAGACGAATTGGTGAGATAGTTTTATTCATTGCCTTCAAGCGAAAAATCTACTCTAAGATACCGGAGTTGTTAGAGATAAGGGTGTAGAAGTTGATTAAGAGGGTAGACCTGGTAATGAAATGAATAATAAAATGGGCTACCACTAATTGAATATCAATGATACATACAAGATACCGGGGGACCGCAAAAGAGAAAGAATCGTTCCGTAATTGAATACTACCTGATTCGGAATACAGTTCCAAAACAGGGTAAGGAAACTTTCCCGTAAAAATGAACGAGGACGACGATAGTAGCGAGGAAAAGGAGTTTTCGGGAATTCCAGCGCGATCAAAATTCAGTGAGAGCGTAAATTTGTAAAGACACGGACGAAAGCCGCGGTTCTCGTTCCGTATGCCGTGGAGCGTGGCGACCGCTTCTTCGGGAAATAATTGAATAATTCATTTCGTAAACTACAATTTGAATAATTTCGAGTCTATTCGCGGGAATTCGCTCGCCTCGTTGGTAATACGTGTATAAAAGGATACTCGTTAGCAGGGAGGAAATTAAAAAAACGAGAACAGAGAGAGAAACGAGTATGAAAGAAAGTGGGGGAGGGGAGGGAGAGGAAAAAGAAAGGAAAAGAAAAAAATGGAAACGTGGCGGTTGGGAAAATTAACCTTGCTTCTGGAGGCAGGTGGTTCCCTCAAATATTCCTTTAACCTAGTTAGAAAAAATTACATAATTAAGTGGCCGATATGACCACTTCTGACTCTGATCTTGCGTCATGAGAACAATGTTTCGTAATTCACTGTACCTAGCATAGAAAATTCTGTTTTCACCCTTCTCTCCCGTCATCGCACCCTATATTTTATCCCGTTATCGTTTTGTAGTTTCCATATGACTTGGGAATTTTTTTGTTAACATGAAATTGAATTTATTAAAATTACACGTTGAACATCGTTCCCATTAATTGATCTGATTTTAACAGGATTCCCCTGTTATTGTTATAATCGGATACTACTATACCGGTATAGGTAACAGAAAATATGAAAAAAGACGCGATTCCGTGTTCTTGTGATCGGGATTAAAGTTATATACGTTTATCCGTGTCTCGCGTTAATGGTGATCAATAACGTTCTGCTCGCCCTACTTTCGGTTCTTTCTTTTTCTGCGATAATTTATACGAAAGGGCATAAAATGATTTGCACAACACACACACACACACACACACAATGTATACACACGTACATACAGTCATATATCAAAAATGCAATACCTCGTGGTCATGGGTCCAATAAATGGCGGTCGGTGGTTCGGGGCTGTGACGTACCACGCAAGTGAGATTCATGGTGCTGTCCTTGTTTATGAACATCTCTGGTTCTCCAACGATCGACGTGACAGGTTCTGGACAATAGAAAATAAAGGAAAATATGATTCGCCATGCGTAATAATTTCTCTTCGAATCGAACAAAAATAAACAAGAAAAGAACGATGTGAAACTAAACCGGCCAATGAGGAAGGGAATATATAAAACGTACGCTATGTTCCTCTTTTATAAGGTGAAATTCACGCAGCGATATTGTGCACACAAATTGGCTGCACGTACAATTGACGAGAAAAAAAGAACAACTGTTTAATTAAAATTCACAGTAAAGTCAAAATTGTGAAAGAATTCCCTATAGCTACGCTTGATTGCACGCGGCAAATTGTACAATTGCTTATGGACACGTTGGTCGTCGATTCGATAGCCGTTCGACTGAAATGAAATTAACGAGTATCCGGTGACGAAACAAGAGAGACAGGCTGATTCGACGGGAAGATTGCGAAACACAAACACACGAATGAAGAGTAAAGAACAGTATAGATGTGAACTTACCGACGACGGAGAGATGCATCGAATGGCCGATTGGTGGTGTTGTTGACACTTGACACTCGTAGATCCCGGAATCACGACGCTGAGGATATTTCACTTGGAGCGTCCAGTCTTCGGTTCTGGGAAAGTGTGATGCCACGAATCTTTGGTCGGATGTATACGTTTCAACGCCAACAGTTAAAAGATGGATATCCCTGTGCCTTACCCAGGAAACCTACATACAGAGGACAGGCATACGCCATATATATATATATATACACGTATATACGTGTTATAGCATACAAGGGATCAGAACACGTAGTAAGCACAAATCTCATAAGGTGAACATAAAGCAGATTTGAAAGCGGATCAATGGTGACCAGCGGTGCTATCACGTGTAAGTAGATGCCGTTGAATAATAAATCGACCATCGACGTGTAATTTTGCGTGCGAAACTATTTAAAGTTGAAATCAAACACTTGCGTTTAACTATCAATTCGCATGAATAACTGCTGGAAATTGATTCCATCTCTGATATCCGATAAGCGGCGGTTTAAATAATATTCTCTATCGGCTACCGAGAGATAGTCGTATATACCGATTATTTGTTGACTTTTCCATCGAATAAACGAGGAATGCTTTTTTAAGCCGTGGCTAATACGCGTATCGATGTTAATTCGAACAATAGAGTTTTCCTCCCACCAGGGGTGAGGAAAGAGAAAAAAAAAAAGGAAACGCGGACAATCATAGAGATTTACTGTACCGTATTTTCCAGAGAATGTTCCAAAAACTGTGTATAACGTATCCCTCTGATTCTCATATTATCTGACACGTAAAAACCACTCGATGGGAATTCCGCGCCGATGACACGTATCACAGGTGTGTGTATACGTGCGCACCGTAAGAAATGTGATGTTGCCAGGACAACAACGACAGCGTAGATAACTGTAATTAATGCTCCTGTAACGCGTCCTGATATATTCACAAACATCAATTTGCATCAGTTGGACACACCGATTGTTGTCGACTAAATAATTATTAACGTTATCCGCTACATGACAAACTTTTTGCCTGTGTGGGTCTCACGTATACGACGCACATACCGGAACAAAATGCGATCCGATATGCACGTGTGTATATATGTGCATGAAAACCGTTGAATATGCATCATTCGATATACAGACTCTCTGTCTCTCTGTCCGTCTTTCTCTCTCTCTCTCTCTCTCTCTCTCTCTCTCTCTCTCTCTCACTCACTCACTCACTCACTCACTCACTCACTCACTCACTCACTCACTCATAGAGTCAGAGTAAAACGTTCGAACTTCACGCCTTCAGCGATCGTCATTGATTGCACGCTGATGGTTTAATGCCATTTGTTGTTCTGGCTCGTTAAACCACGTTTCCCTGGCATGCGCGCGCGCTCGTGTGTGCTTCTAAATAAACTACAAATTAGTATTTAGGACATACCGATAATCGGTACGTCCTAAATCGGTACGAATGAAACGCCACCTTGTTAGGCTTTTATAAAACGCGCTTACTCAAAACCTTACCCATCGTATCCTGACCAATTGTAATTAACCAGTAACTATTTAAAATTCAAGTAGAGCTTAAAACGTTACTTGCAATTAAAGCTGACTGAAGATGGGTTTCCCAGGCTTGCATGAGAATTATAGCGTTCGGTAGAAACGGTAGACTGAGCAGTAGACTTTCGAAAAGGAGACGCGCGTGTACCGCGATGAATTATGCACCGGATCCTATAAGTAGCTTGATGGAACCCTGATATGTGCATTTACCGCACGACACGTGATCTCTTCGCGTGCTGTAGCCATGCCTGTTACGTCGACAGTGCTTTTTTTCGATACATCATAATATCCTTTCTTCTCTAATGAGAGACTTGTGACTTGTGTGACCCCAGCAACAGCATAAAAAGAAGTAAAGGTAGAACGGAAAAAAAGAGACGAAGAGAGAGAGAAAAAAAGAAACTTTTTTTGAAAACAAAGTGCACTCTGAACAGCGTTATCGGTGCTTCGTGAAAGAAAGGTTGAAGAGGAAGCACGGACAGGGATTAAAGGAGACGGGATAGGTGGAAGGAGTGGAGGGTGCGCGAAATAAAAACTGCTCGGCCGTGCGTATTATAAAAAAGCAAAGCTTTCTGTTTTACTTAAATTTCTCCGGTAAATAGGGGAACTATAGGTAACGGAAAAACGAACGATAGAAAAGAAATAGAAAACTTCGCTCTTGTACCTATCTGTATCGCGATAGCTAACTTCAACTCCGTTATACCGTAACTGTCTAATGGCCGAACTTAAATTGTACATTTCGCTACATTATGCAGTATATACCAGACCGATTCTTTCGCTTTTTTTCTCTCTTTCAGAAACACAACCGCATTATACTCTCTTTCAAAATCGTCATTAACTCCATCGAGCACATATACCTGAGCTTGAAAGGCGCTGCTGTTGCCATCCCATTAAAGTTTCCAAGCGAAAGTAATTACGAAGAGAAAAATCTCCGCGAATTATCGAATTTCTATCCATTGCTGACAGCCGATAATCTCGTTCGCGGACAGAGACCACGTGACTCGCATCTTTAATAGAGGAGATATTACCTACCGTACGATCGCCCAGATTCCGTACTCGACAGGTGAGGGTGGCCGTTTTGCCAACCAGCGCGGTGACATTCCGTGACGCTGAGATGTCAAAGTAAGGTCCACGGTCGAGTGGTTCCAGTGCCCGATTCTCGTGCATCTCGGAATCGGATGTGCTCCGGGCGAGTCTTTGCACTTTAAGAAGAAACATACACGGAACAAAACCCAAAACAACCTCGCGCGCGTACATGTAAAGATTATATATTTGTATATATACACAGACACACACACAAACACATACATAGAAACAAACACATATAAATGCAGAGAAAAGCAGCTTTCAATGGGCTCGCTTCAATCTCCAGATTGCGGTGGATTGTTCTTTGACCCGAAAGATTATTTCCCGTGCTTCGCTGCACCGCGAGCCGCTATAAGGCCGGAAATCGCGAGTAGAATAGAGAAAAGAGGAAATGTTCGCCACGTTTCGTCATTCGTTATCGGAATTTTGTTAACTCCTCGTGTTTACCGCGGAACTCCCGTACGCGCCAGAGGAGGCGTGCACGATATACGGGCCAGAAGTGGCAAGAAATCATTTTAACGTGTTCCGAAGTGGTACGCGGTAAAAGGCCATGTATATAATACATACGTACATATGTATATCTGCTGCACGTACACATATACGCGCATCTCCTATTTTCAGGTTCGGACATAGACCTTGCCTACGTTTCGTCATAAAGTATTAAAGTAACTCGGTAAAGTTTCAACGCAGCAGTTTCAGAAACTACTTTATCTCATAATACGTGGCAGTGAACTATCGCTGGCAACCCGTTCCGTCACTTTTCTCTCTTTTGTGCGTATCCCGGTGGAAAAATATATCGCACCCCAAGTAGCAGCAGCAGCCGTCGCGTTATTATAACGAATGTTCCCGATATTTTCATCGCAGTACCCGTCGTTGCTCGTGTAACCGCGATTATATTCGTATTCGTTGTACCTGAAACGGCGTGCTTTATTCGCCCCGTTTCATACCGCTTGCAATCAGCAAGGTATACACACGAGAAATTACCTCTTTTTCTCATTACCTATTATTTTCAATCTAAACAATTTTTCAAAGAGAAATTCTTTTCAAACCACGGGGGCGAGGTAGAATGGCGGGGTGAAAATTCAGTTAAATCGTTTTAAAAAGCATCATTGTTCGGGCAAACTACGATTACGCAAACCGATTCAAAAAACAATCCGCCTTGAAAGGTTAAACACGTGGCTGATGAATTTCCACTTACCCGAAAACAATAGACCCAGAGTAAAAAATAAACTCTTCATTTTTTGTTTCTCTCTCTCATATTCGGTCCACGATGTCGCTTGATAGAACCGTCGCGTTTTTCAAAAAAATCCACCACAATCTTTGTTTCAACCGGCGAGATGTATGGGAAAAAGGAAAAAGAATGGAATAGTAATACGAGGTTTATATGAGACGAGATAGTGGGAGATAAAGGAGTTTTCGCGTTCTCCGCGATCACTCTTCCTCGAGACCAGACTTTCACTTATCAATTGTTTCCATCGAACTGATCTATCCGCGACGCTTTAACCTTCTCCCTGGTATGGTGCAATAATCCAAAATCGAGCGTTCGATATAGCATTTCGCGATACAAAGACTAGTGTAGAGATCAAACTCGTGAAAAGAGATAGGAATCGATAAGCATCCGATTTTCCTTTAGTTTTTCACTGAATGTCGCCATTATGTCTCCGCTATTCGAGATCTACGCGTTGGCATGCATAGAAATCGCCCCCGATACTTCTTCCCCATAATAGTTCGTCTCGCTCCCACTTACGCGACACTAGTGCTTCTCTCTTCCCGCTGGAACGTGTCTTTATCCGTGAACTACTTAATTGACCAATGGTACATAGATGAACAAAACCTCTCTATTTTACTTCTTCGTATTCTTTGAAATTGAGGAACGAAAACAACTAAAAGAGAGGGATATTCATTCGACGACTTGTACACCGTGTTCTTATAATATATATTCTACTATGCAAATCGAACGATCTCAACTGATTTTCATTCTTCTGTACGTAGCAACGGGCGGTGGAAAAAACAGAGAAGTCTAGGTGTAATCTCACGTTCTGCTCGTGTTACTAAACGAAGCGAACGATTAACGTAAAGTAGATGATCTAATTCTTCTGATTCATGGACCGTGTTGTCGAACGAATTGGAAAAAGAGGAGTATGCGTCTGAAGCGTGTGCGCGGATGGATCTTCTCTCCTTAGTGAGTTTGGTACGTTGAACGAGGAGCGCGGCGAGCGTAGACAGAGCACGATAAAACTCGTGTACGAGTATCCGAGCGAAACTGACAGTGCATGCGACACGGCCCGGGAGAGACGCCCTGCCATCTGTCCTTGCACACGCCCCGCTTTCCCTCACCCGAAGTCAACGGGAAGATGGGGTAGACACCGTCCGGCGCAAGCGTATCCCTTTGGTTCTATTACAGGCACGCACACAACGATGCATAACGGGGTGAGCGTGCAGCATCCCTAGTCAAGAATCGAATTCCATACCGGACCGATCGTCGTCCTCGTCGTCGTCATTGTCGTACACGTGTCACACGCACCAACACACGTTATGCACCGTAACAAATTTCATGCAGCGCAACGCAAAGTAAGAGTAAAAGAGAGAAAGGTAAAAGAGAGAGAGAGAGAGAAAGAGAAGAGTCAGTCTTTTGCATCGTTTTCCACGTAAACGGGCTGGATCGAGCTTATCGCTTCGATCGTGGTCCGTATGAAAGACAGTAAACAAAACGAGGTTGTTTCCTCGAATGTTTTTGACCGTTGAAATTGTTCGGACCTGGCTATCGAATGTCGTATTATTCTCATCGTAATGCGCGCTTTAAAAATACCAAAATATTTGTCGTTTATGCGGTGTTTGCAACTATCAATGTATTACCATGACCTCTTTGAACGTACGTTTGATAAATAAATTTTCAAAAGAAATTGAAATCACTTCTCGTCATTTTCGGATTTTTGAATTTTGTCATTTATTAAATTTAATAAGCAATTAATGGAAACCTATTAATTATATTTCTTTTGTATTTATTCAAATTTAATGATTGATACTTCAATCCTTTAAATATGTATATATCATATAGCGTGCTACAGATACAAGTATGTTAGATACAATTATGTTAGATACATGATATACATATGTATATACGTATAGATACAAACGATACGCGTAAATCTCGAGAAAATTTGCCGTTCAAAGGAGACATTATGTGAATCTGCTTGGGACGAGAAAAGACTGAGATAGGGTGCTCACTTTAGGAAATCTTCCATGGAACAAGATTCTGGCTAATCTCGGATATTTCGTGTTAGCGGGACAGATGTTGGGTATATCTACGTTTACTTAAGGAACGTCGTTGCACATTTTTCACTGAACGTCAAGATGGTTTTACAAGAAGAGGTTGAATAATGGGCGTTTGTAGTATCAGTCGTTGGAAAGAAGAAACAAGGAGAAGCTTTAGGAAGTACCAAAGCACACCACCCCCTTTTGTTCTGTCGAGTATAATGGACATGCATCGCGTCCCTTTTCTGCTGCTTTTTAATGTATAATTTACACGATGGAATTGAAAGAGAAATCGATGCCCTAAATCGTTAGAAGTGAAACGCACAAAAGACGTACAGCTTTGGTATCAAGGGATTCGACTTGAGTTTTCTCTCTTCGTGAGAGATTTCTTTGCCTCTTTTCTTTCTTCTTTTTGCCTCGGTAATCACGTAACAGTACGCGATGATCGAAAGCAGTGGAAAAAGTGCAGATTCAGTCGATGGTAAAACATGCAGTGCACGTTTTTCCGATAAGTTTATCTTCTAATTTATTTACGGTTTAGGCGCTTAAGAGCAAAGAATAAAAACGGAGAAATACAGCTATAATTCCTCGAACTACATTGAAATTATTCTTCGATCTGATACAAACATTTCTTTAAAAATGATGATATAAACAATTATTTAGCGCTATAATAGAATTTGTATCTTACATTTGTAACATTATAAACTCGTTACTACATCGTAATGTTGCATTGTAATCAGTTAATTGATTAATTATATATGACAATTAATTTATGGAAATATTATATATTATGCTTAATAAGCATTTAGTTTGTGTAGTTATGAACATTTTGGATATCGATGATTTCGATAGTAGGAGCTTCATTATTCGATGTTGCAATATCGATTGTGATTCGAGTTTCAAATTTCAAGATGGTAGTAACGTGAACTTTTAAGTTTTATAGGTTATGTCACGGAATGATGATATTACGAATCCTTTGCTACGATATTCAAATATAAAAATGTTATCGTATTTTGGCTGTTTAGCTATACGGAGTGATTCAATTGATTAGAATTTAAAAATTATGTCATACGTCGGAATGTGAACTTTGCTACCCTTTAACCGATCGATCGGTCTGCGAAAGTAAACTGTGGTTCCTATAAGTTTAAGTATTTGTTTTCCGTACCTCGCAAAAATGGATGATCAAGCTTGCCCGAGATGCAAAACTACCAAATATCGAAATCCATCATTGAAAATGATGGTGAACGTTTGCGGTCACACGTTGTGTGAAAGTTGCGTGGATTTGTTATTTCTGAAAGGTTAGTATTTTTGAGCTTCGTAATCGTTAAGAGAATCTTATCATGTAATCTTTGTAGGTTCTGGATCATGTCCCGAATGTAAAATTCCTCTGAGAAGAGCGAATTTCCGTGTACAATTATTCGAGGACCCTATGGTAGAGAAGGAAGTAAACATCAGGAAAAGAATTCTTAGAGACTTCAACAAGAAGGAGGAGGACTTTGCAACGTTAAGAGAATACAACGATTACTTAGAAGAAATTGAGACATTAATATATAACTTGGCTAATAATATTGATGTAGTAGAAACAAATAAGAAAATAGAACAGTACAAAAGAGACAACAAAGATCAAATAACAAAAAGTAAATCTAAGATTGGTAGAAGCGAATATGAATTGGAAGAGATGATCGAGTTAGAGAAGCAGAAAGAGGAGGAAAGAAGATTGGAAATAGCTAAAGAAGAAATTGAAGCTAAAAAGAAAAAGATCCGTGAGAAGGAAGCATTAATAGACGAGCTTACATTTTCAGAAGGAAATGCAAAGAGCATTGTAGAGACATTTGCCTCTGTCATACAAGCATCTAAGAAGGAGCAGAAAGCAACACCTGCTAAAGTCACTCAATTTAGTACAGGAATTAAATTTACTAATCAGGGAGGTCAGAATTACATGCCCATACCAAAGATCGAAGAAGGTCCTCTGTATTGTTACACTCCTATTAGACAAGGGACAGATGGCCCAACACCTCCTAGTTGGAGAGAATTGCAAGCTCGTGGGTACGTTTCTCATGTACGCGTTGAATCCTCAGCAGAAAGGGCAGGTGGATTTAAAGCACATGTTGCATGCTTAAGAGCCTTGCAAGAATCCATGGCTGGTTTATATCACAATCCCTCACAGAGCCAAACAGAATTTACAACTGTATAATTGTACAAACTGTTTTAATACCAAGAAAACCATATCTCTAGTTTTATATATAGGATACCATTAATGATCGTCTAATTGTCACATACAATCCAAAATCTCTGATAAATTGTTACTCAATAAGTAGTACATGCCAAGTTAATTACGTATATGTGACATAATCAGAAGTTACAGGTATATGTGCCTTGTATATTTATATAATTTTAGTATTATATATTGTATATTATGATCATAACATGAACACTACATGACTGTAGTACCTGTGCGTAGATTAAGAAACAATCACTTTTTCGTTTCTATGTAAAATAAAATTCATTTTGTTAAAAATAATAATAAATGTTAATAATTTTCTCTGTTTCCTTACCATGGGCGAAGGATAAATTTTTGTTTGTGTTGCAATATTAATAGCGGTTTTGGTTAAGATTAAATATGTACATATTATAACTATTGCTAACTGTGTAATGTGTAATCATCAATCACAAACACGTGACATTCGATGCTCTTTTGAATTTCACATCTTGATAATCGCCTAATTTATGTCGCATGCAACGTTATTGGTTTAGTACAGTACTGATTCGAATTAGAATTAAAGTCTTGTATGAAATTATAAATAAAGTATAAAACAGGATATGCTATAATCGCAACAAAAGTTATTATTAATTATAATTTAATATCTAATTTGTTAAAGGGTACAGAATATAGCCTTCAGGAAATTGTTAAGGATATTTAACCACATTATATTTGTTTTTCAAATAATTTTATGAATAATTGTTTTCGAAACCAGAGAATGCTATAAGTCATGACAATAAATTGAGATTCATTAAGACAAAAATAAAATCCTATGGATCTCGGCAGAAATATTTTGAAAATTTTTAGTTATTGAAGTGTGCACGAATGTGGTAGAACTTCAGGGAGTTAATTCGTATGTGGACTCAAATAATCGTATTTGAACATTGAACTCGACTTACCAAATGTAATACGCATGAATGGATGACAAAATCTCATTGCATTCGATTTGATTGCATTTGCTTCCTCAAACCTAGGAATATGGTTTGATTCCTTGGTTTTGTGCGGGCATGGAAAGTTACATTCCATTCATAGACACTTAATAGTTACACTTTGTATTGGCACTGATTTTTTATGAATTAGTTAAATAAAAAATTAAGTATTGTATTTAAAATTAAAAAATGAATTTAAAAATAAAGGATCATTTCACAGATTTCAAAAGTTTGGTTCATATTAAATAAAATAAAATAAATCATTAATTCAATTGTTACGAATTGATGATATTGTATTAAATTAATAGTAGGATTCCTAACAATGAATAGACAATTGTTGTAAATTAATATTACATTGTCATAAAGTAATTAAATAATTGTTATAAATTAATAGTTAAAATGTTATAAATTAATGACTTTAATGTTCTAAATTAATAGCTTAATTTTTATAAATTATCAGTATAATGTCATATATTAACAGTTTAATTGTTATAAATTAATAATTTTAATGTTATGAATTAATAGCTTAAGTATGACGAAATAATAGTGTAAATATTAGAAATTAATAATTAAACCACTAATAAGTAAGCAAAAGCTCTTTTTCGAACTTCACAATGCGAAAGTTCAAAGAGAAATGAGTTCGCGCGCAAATCGAACGTTCCTTATATTCTCTATAACATACGACGTAACATACGACAAAATGTTAACATACCGTTAATAATGTTCCGAAAGGTTGGTAGCCTCATCACGATGCGCGATGTTTACTAATGTCATGAAAAGAGGTTTTTTCATCATAACACAATCAAATTAAATAACTTGTTAATTTTTATTGTAACTTACCGCCTTTAACAATTTGTTACAATAATCACGTTTATTACTTTTATATTTTTTTACAAGCTAGAACTAAATTTACACTTCTTTGGTACTTAGGGTTGTGTTAATCTATTGTTGAACTATTAAATGCTATTTTGTGACAAAGATAATTGTACTGCAATATATAAACATGAAATTGACCATTGGTAAATATTCACCCATCCCGAAGAGAACAGAATTTACTTATACATATATATATATAATGTTTGAATTTATAATGATTACAGATTTCTCGAAATTTTTTTACTAGATGTGTGATTTTTACCACCCGTGGTAATATGTTAATTTAATTTTAAATATACACCATTGCTCAACAATTAATTATTAAAATATGTTTTCGCATGCACAACTCTGTTTTACTTTCTAATATAAGAATAATATAAAAATCTAATATAATAGATTTCACGGTCAGATAAATTAGTTTAATGATCATAAGTTTATTTAATCCAGCACTGAACTGAAGTTTTGTGTGAATAAACGAAGCGTGTTCAATCATATATTTCAAACGGACTTATAATTACAAGTATCGCGGCGTAAAGTTACTCTGATTTTTTTTAAGGTCTGCATTTCAGAATGTGAGTTATGGAGTCCCATTTAACGTCAGGTCTATCTTGTTCTTAGTTAATGAATGGAACTTCGTATCTCACGTTCTTAAATGCCAACCTCACAAGAAATAAGAGTGTTTCTTACACCCTCTAAGATTTATTATGGCGAACTTCTCAACAATATCAGGCATTAGTACTGATGATAACAGAACTATTGATCGACTGTAGGTATTTTCCAACATCGATGATAAATAGAATAGAAATCGAGATAATCGGAGCGTATGTAATTTAATTCCATATTGTAGCATTCTTTATAAACTATATTTTGTATTAAAACATACCACAGTAACATCATTAAAAATAAAAATTTTAATGAAAAATTGACAGTGATCGACCGAGCAACCAAAAGGTACATGAGCAATTATCTGGACAGTGGAGACCTATCTAGAAGGAAACACTGTCCTCTCCAATGTTTTTTTTGCATCTTAATTAATCATAAAAGACCCATTAAAAAGAAAACATTATAAAAGTATAATTTAAATTTTATACAACTTTACATTTAACATCTTAAAAAGTACTGATATTAATCAATACGTTTTACGTATAATATGCTGCTATCGCGACAATTATAGTTATTTTATATATGCAGTTATAAAATGTCGTTTAACAGAAATATATGAAAAAGGTTAACTAAAATGCATAATTCTCAAAAATTCTTTTTCCTGAAAAAATTATAATAAGTTACCATTATGTTGAAATCCGGAACTTCCATTTAATTAGTTCACTTCATATCACTCAACTATAATTAGATAATTGTGTAATAATAGTGTACAATTGTTCATTTTACTTTACAAATAACAGTAATAAAAGGTACATCAAATTAATAGCAAATTTATTTCGTGATAATGTATTCCGGTACTTTACTTGACTTATTCCAAATAGAACTCTCAGATTTCCAATCTAAATACGAGCCTCGAACAAAAACAAGTTTCGATAGTAGTTATTTAGATTCTAAATAGAAACAAATAAGACGTTTATTTCATCGATCAATATTTACGTATCGAATTGGCAGTCGATTCAAATAAATCAATAGTTGAAAAGTAGATAAAAGGATACATATAGCCCAAACAATAAAGTGACAAGTGACACTATTTTACATTAGTTGACTTTTCGTGAATTTAGAGGTTAATAGAATGTTTTCGTTGAAACATCTGTTTGATGACTGAAATATTTATTTTCGCATGAAGTTTACGTTTATTATAAACAAGTGAATGATACAGAATGTAAAATAAAGTTCTAAGAACATAAACCAAACAGTATATTAATAACATGTATTAACTTCGACACGTAATTTTTTAAACCTGCAATATTATAGGTCACGCTATAGATATACATATTTTCATTACACATAACTGTATAAGATGATAGCATATATATACATATATACATATATACATTCTAAGAATTCCACGGATCGTAAATGTCTAACAACTCTAACATAACAAACATAACACGGCACGACACGAAACGATGTAAAATACACGCAACATATGTAGGTAAACATGTGTAGTATTTGCTTGAAAATTCTCGATTTCAGTTATTTGTTTTATACATATGTAAATCTTATGTTAGAAGAAGTGATTTCTTTTGAAAACTATTTAATTATTCAGCAATTAATAATATTAATGAATCTACAAATATCAAGTTGTAGGTTATAGCTTCTTCTTCGGAATTTTACATTGGTCAGGATAATCAGATGAATTGTAATTTGTATTTTACTACATTCTATCTACTTTTGAAATTACATTTAATTGCTATACAAAAGGGTTTATAAATATTAATGGCTATATTGCGGATTTATCGTATACATATTTACAACGGAGCAGTCATTCGGAGCTGCAAAAATGTATATTTTATTTAAAGATTAAAACAAATTTTTACATATTTAGGTTATAATTTTTTAATTCTGATCATCAAAATATGAATTTGTATAAATATTCCAACAATTTATAATTTATGATTCATAAGATTTCACAATACATTAACTAACTTACGTGTGTAAGTTAACTTTTCTTATTACTATATATGCATACAAAATACAGTTCGATTATCGCAACGAAATCAAATCGATTTTCATCGATCAATTCGTACCACAGTTTGCGCTCTGAGATCTAGAAGAATCGTGATAATATAAAATTACTCACGCCGCTGTCCCGACGTTTCATTTTTCTATTATGAAAATATTTTAGTGGCTGTGTTTCCGGAGTTTCTGAGTAAAGTCACTGAAACAGACGGGGTTGGCGAACGAATCGCGAGCGAGCGAGCTTACGCGCGAACCTCGGAGTCGGGACGGAGTGCCGAAATGCTTAATTAACGCGAGTGGAGCCTCGGTGGGGGGACCTCCGCGATACAGCCAATCGCGCGGCAGCAAGTGACCGGAGGTTCCGCCCATCGAAAGAGCCCCGTTGCCCTTTTCCTCGTGACTAGCAGCCACAGTACGTACGCGAACGTTCATGGAGTGTCATCGCGTTCGTCTTCGGTTCGCATTTGCAAGAGGAGCCTCTTATATTCTTCGCACAGCACGATTCGCGAATTTTTAACTTTTACTTCAGTTACATTGACATTTATATACGACATAATACAAATTCTCACATTATTCGTGTTCTCTTACCATTTGTAAAACATTTCGCGCGCTTCGAAACTCGACTTAATTCAAAATTCGCGGTTCGTCTTGCGGTATTGTGTGGTCAAAGAGTGCGTGTCGGGACATAAAAAGTAGCATATTTTTTCATCATTTATCGTATTTGTCACGAGATCAGTGATGTATACGAGCCGGGAAACATGTAAGAAACACAGTTAGAAGGAAGAGAAAAGAAAGAAAAAAAGAGAAAGCCGTCGCGTTCTCGAACTACGTCTGGAACAACGATCGAATCGGATCACGGACGACGTTCGATCTCGATCTGTCAGCCTCGGGATCGACTGCCGATGCGAATCCTCGATCGATATCGACGCTCGTAAGAATGCGTGGCTGAAACGACGGACGACCTTGTCTTTTCTTTTTTTTACCATTGAACCAACGAACGAACCAGCCAGTGTCCACCACGCTTTTAACTTCGAATCGAAATTGAAGATGCGGCCCGTCGTCACGACCTTCTTACTCGTACCATTGCTGTTCATCGCGTGGCAAAACGGCGCGCAGGCCAACTGGTGGTGAGTTTGTACAACACGATTGTTTATGTTCAATGTGCAGATAACATCTAGTCCGTGTCATTAAGAGGCTGGATCTTCCCTCCAATATACACTCGTCTTATTCCCTTCGAGGGGCACGCCTTGTGTCGCGAATAATTTAAATACATCTCCATACGACTCACTGCTGACTGTATAAAGATTACATCTTTTTGTTTTTCTTTTTTTTTTTTCGTTCTTTAACATGTCGACTGCCACACGAATTACATATATTTTGTCTTGGAAACCACAATAAATTGAAATACCATATACTGTAAGATTTAATTTCTGCAAAACATTGTATTATATTTGCGCACTTTTTATCTCCCAGTTATGTAAGTCATAAAAAATTTTTACTCACTGTATGTCTATCGTGGAAGTCAGCATGACAAAGACGAACGTTGACGTTACGCCGAACACCTTTTCAATTGATAAAAATACTTCGTGGAAAACGCGAACGTGTTTTGTCATACAATATCTCAACTTAACCTATAACACTGGTTTTTGACTTGATAAGCAACTTGTGCGATCTGATCTGTTTAAAATGCAACGAGTATACTGAGTCACAGAATTATTCATAGCTATATGTATGTGTATACGAAGATAACGTAATTGTGAAGAGAAGAAACAGATTAGATCTTGCTAAAAAATAAGTATGTATTGAAACTTATTGAATTTTGGCATAATGGTATCCATTGTAATCAAAAGAAATTTAATATGCGGTACTGGGATCGAATGATTATTAAAAAATATGGAAAAAACCAAGTAGATATAATCATATTACTAGATTAAATATTTATACTGTATAGTCGTTACTAAGGTAACAGCAAAGCGTTTACAGACATACGTCAACCATTTAAACATGGCGCTAGTCCCATAAAAATAATACAATTTTCCATACTATTACTCAATTCTTTATTTATTATTTATTTATTTTACATAACATTCTTGTATTTTCTTTCTAAATTACTATAACTGGAAAAATACTCAACGCTAGCAGCAAAAAGATATAGATACTTTTATACTATTTGGTATTAAGGAACAACCCGAGAAAGCCGCATTTTAATGCGAACGACATGACAGGTGTAAATTAAGAAATATTGTCAGATATTAGATCAAATCTTATACATGTCGCAGTGTTCGATTTTTACTCATTTGCAATGTAGAAATACCAATATTAAGAAAAAAAGAGTAGAAACAAGTTTATCAGCGCTATGTTCCATACAATCCAACGTCAAACATAATAAACGATCAATCTGCTGCGCGAAAAGTGTGCGACAGTAATTCCTGATAGTCGGCGTAAAGGAGACGGCCGGCGGCCGGTCGCGCGCCGCCCGGTTATCTACGATCTACATTTATCGCGTAGAACTCTCTACTTTCCGATCGTGGCAGTTTTCTTCGGGAGACGCATGGCCAGTCAACCGCCATGTTCCCTGAAACCTACTATTTATGAACTGAGTGAAGTTGGCACCTCCAAATGCCAAGTTCTACACAAACCAAATAGCATTCGTTTGTCTACGATTTGTCCACATTCTTCCAACTATATTTTTCGTTTTTCCATCCATGAAAAAAAAAGGTTACTATTAAATGAAAATTTAAAAACAATTACATCCCATTTAAAAATCAACGAAAATGTTCGAGGGGCGCCGATGTAAAATATTTTAAAATCTTTATTCGATGATAACCTTCTTATGAAGGGTGGACAAACGAAAATTTTGGACAATGTGAAAACATTGTGGATAAACGAATACTGTTCTTTTTTTTGTTAAAAGCATTAAATTTAGCAATATACAGTTGATAAATATTATTGATTTGTTTTCATTCGATTACTTTTGATAGAACTCGTTAAGTTTAGGTTAGATTTGCATATGAAGAGTTAAGTTTGTCAAATCTTATTTATGTATATGGGTTAACGAATGTAATTCCTCTGTGAATTAGTGCACTTTTTGAACTAGTAATGATTTTCATTATACTAGTTTTATAGAGGTTATAAATTTCTAAGACTCGATAATACCTTGCTTGACTTATGCGCAGTGAGACAATGCGCAATGCAAAATGTTTCACAGAAAATGTTTTATATAGCGTATGAATGTTTTTATACAGTTCCCTTAAACACACTGTAAACGAAAAACAAATTTAATGTGACAATAGAAAATAAAAACTCTGAAATAGATTACGTGAACTACTTAACAGATATAATACTCGAATTATGTTCTTTCTACCTTTCTTCTATACAATTTCTCCCATACGAAGAGATATAGTAAAAAGCACAAATCTAGATTGGCTACCATTTCCTACGTGCATATCCTAACCTAATCCTTTCTCACCGATATCTCTACATAATCTAAGAAAAATATTCCGATGATTACATCACAGACTTTGATTTACTCGATTAAAGTTCCTCACATATAGGTACTCTACGGTTTTACTTCTAATTTCATTTGATGCAATTGCCAATTAATTATCGCCGCTGTAGCATGACTATCGCGACTGTTCTTATGAAACTTATTACCGTAATGAAAAATTTTTTTCATCTCCAATAGAGGTCATGTTTCGTATGATTAACGATCCGGTATATGTATGCACTTCTATACAAGTTAGTTAGCATGATTAGAAATTTATCTCGTGAGACTGTTTTCGCAAGATCCTTCGAGAGAGTACAGTTGAAAGAATGAGCTACTACGAAAGTCGTGCGTGTAACCGATCGAGTTTAGCGTGAGACGCATGTTCGATAGGAGGCCGGACTCTCGCGAGATTATGGCATTTTTATAGGAGCAACGATATGTTTCCGCGGCGTAAGCGTTTATTTTAGTGTTTGAGATACACCAACGGCAAAGCGCACCCAGATATGTGTATTCGCGAGCGTAAAGGTGCGCGTTTCACGTTTCCGTACATAGAAAGGCACGTACATATGAAGGAGACGATGACGAAACGTCTGCTTCGAAGGACAATTTTCTACAGATCGTTTCACCTATTGTTTGTAGATATCGCCCGATTGTTGTTTACCTATATGTATTTGTCTCGCTATAATCTCAAACGTGTCTCACCAATCGTCAGTATCCGCGTTTTCCTTCGTTTTAGTAACATGATGTAAAATCACTTTTTAGTAATATTTACATATCAATTCCTTTATCTTTATTGGTTGTGTTGGAAAAATTGCAAAATAATCTATTTTTCACAGTTTTACCACTAACAACAGAGATAACTGAGGACAAATAGCGTGAACACTACGTATATAGAAGATACAAATTATATACAAATATACAAATATACAAATAATATACATTATTACTTTCATAAAAACATAAGCAAAAATGAAAAGTTCAGTTGATATTTTAAAATGGAAATCAAATATTCTTTTTTGCAAATTGCCAAAATAAGATATAAGAAAAATAAAAAGAACACAGTTTGACGTGCCTATTTATCAGTTACGAAAGTAAGCAAGTCACGAGAGTAGCGAATAGTTGAACGTAAAATTGGCCGGTCTAAAGTGCCTTATAGACGACGAATCCCTTTCGATCGGACACGCGAATGGCATGCACGATCGGGGGAAGCCCCGATGATAGCGATGATACGCCGGCATAGAGGACGCACCGGGCGAAGCGCGTCGATGGTGTCGACGCGCCCCTGCAGGGCACACTTTTAAAACAAGAAGGCCGGCACGTTGACGTCTTATGGGTCAAGCAACGATTCCACCGGGCAGATTTTATTTCCGACAAACTGGTTCCTCGAGGCGATTAATCGGCTTCGCTGGCGGCACCAAGCCTTCCGGTATATACTTACATATACATAATACATATACCGATTCGCGTCTCTTCGCCTGTCGCTTTATCTTGCTCAGTCAGTCTGGGCGAACACGCGACGCGTGAACTGCAAACGCTTAATAATTCACGTTAAGTCGCGCCTGTTAGCCTTGCTTTAACGGACAAATAGTCGTTGGCTTTTCTTGCTTCAGCGCCTCCTCCCCCTCCCCTCGGACACTTTGTCGTTCGCACGGTCGTACCATCTTTAGGAGATTTCTCGAAGCGAATCCTCCTTAACACTCGCGCGATAGTGAATTTTTAGATCCAGAAACCAATTTTGTTTCACTCATCTTTTTAATGAATTTTTTATAGACAAATATTTCTTGTCTTACCTATCTATATATTTTATGATTGGTCATTAGATTACGTACTTATGTACGTATTGTATTTGCTATACATTTATACATACAGTAGTATTAAATCTAAGTACTTAACCTAAATAGAGATTTATTTTACTTCTTAGATATTATAATGAGTATTTAATTTAGATATTTTATTTACTTTTGCATTTTGTGTATAAGGAATACATAGTCTATTAAACATATAGAGAAAATTGAGATAATTCTGTTTTCTAAATTTTCATTCAAAATCATTATATGATATACATATGTCCTATACATAGTTGCATGATCGTTATATGTAGTTATAAGATCTGTGTCTAAAGAAACGAAATGGCGGCTCTCTATGTATGTACTATTTCGGCTTTAGTATTAATGTATATTATTGACTGCTCGATTATTTCAATAAACTTCGTCTAACTGTTGGTTACCATCGTCGCGAATGTTGCGTTGGAGTAGTGTACTTGTTATTGAAAGATGCTCCTCATAGTGGAATATCATTAGTATTGTTCGAAAGTTCATCGCCGTCAGTTATCCTAACCTCTCCCTTTGTGAAGCGTATTGTGTTTGGTGATTCTGAATATGAAATATAGGAGGAGGACAAACGTCGAGTGATTATCATTAGCTGAAGCTCTCTAGAATAGGGTAAGTGAATTTAATTTTATTGATCGAACTCCAAGTCGTTTTCGACTGAAGAGTATCAACCTTTTTGTATCTGTATAGTTTCAAGCAATATATGATACGTCACAGTCATTGAAACACGAAGATTACACAAATAACAGCACGAAAACCAAAAATTATCACAAGCAAAGAATATGTAGGTAACTATATCTAATAAGATTCTCGTGAACATGTGATCCGTCGATAACTGTCACGTTAGCACGACACGTACAAGAGAACTAGCCAGTAAGACAAGATTTTCATTGAAACGCTTGTCAAGTTGAAATAATATTTCCGCGGTGAAACGAGTGACACCTCGCCTGGCCGTCGTTTTACAATACTATGTACTGTTACGATCGCGTCGGTGCCGCATAACGGTATGGTAAAAAAGAAGTAAGTACAGGGTCATTAAACAAACCAGTTTGATATTAAAGAACGTCCGTTCGCGTCTAAATCCGCCGGCGGGTGAGTGCGCGTCATACGACGGAAACGATTTCACCGGGCGCAGGATACATTGGCGCTGTCCTTTCAGTCGTCACGGATAGTCACGATCACCATAAAGGGACAGAGGACGAACAGTATGTCGTAAAGTAAACCATCGAGGTTTTTAGTGCGGCGTAGGAACAAAAGCGGGGGAGGCAGATAAGACGGGACGGAGTATCGACCATGAACAGAGAACAAGATTTAATAAAAGCATCTTTATTGCCCGAACGCGCGAATGTCCCCCCCCCCTTCCACCCTTGGAAACATTCGAACGCGTTATAGTTGCACGCGCGATCTCTTTACGACGAGCGATTAAAATTCGTATTAACGACCGAGCGAGAGTGGCGACCTTCCTTTCCACGACCATGTTTCGCCGTTAAATTGCTCGGTCATCTCTGGAACGTCGATTTGCCCTTCTCTTTCTCTTTCAATCTTCTTCCCTCTCAGAGGTCGTTGCTTTATTTCGCGAGCTTTAATCCGGCCATATTCCGGCCGCCTTGACCGTCGTATAAGTCCTTCGCCTATGGAAAAGAAGAGCTTCCATCAGTTTAACGCACGCTCGTAACTCGAGCAAATGGGCTACCTTTCTATAGATCCGATTGATGTTTGCAGCGTGTGCGAGGCAGAGAGGGAGTAGGTTTACGAACAGGGCGCGCTCTTACGTCGACGAATTGCCTCGCAACGCGTCGGTAGGAGCCTGTCGAACCCCAAATTGCGCCTCCTTGCGAGATTCAATGGTAGGATAAAGTCAAGACGACCCCTATACTAGTCGTTGTTTTTCGTGGCGGTAGCGTCGCTTTATTGAAAGCCCAAGCACTCATTCTGTAAGTAACAGGAAGTTATGGTTACAGTGGATATGTGTTCTGACGAATACGTCAGAGCAATTAAATATACAGGGTGTTTTGCAGTATGAGGGAACCACTTCAGGAATTGATTGTATAGCTAAAAATAGTGAAAAAGTTCATATAAATATATATTATATTTGGTCTTATTTATGAAATATAACGAGTTTCTGTCTTGCCATTGATCTGGTTATTTTCTTAGTACGTAGGCACACGTTTCTATGAACATTTTTTTATTGTTTTCTGGTGTACCACCAATTTCTGAAGTGGATCCCGTATTTTGTGGGCCAACCTATATAAATTCTTACGAGTATATGCATTTGTTCGGATGTTACATTCGCCAGAACACGTATCCAGTGTAACCATAACCTAATAGTTCCAATATGAGATATGGTTAAAACAGTGTCTTCGTGTGTCATACTACTTCCTCTCATTTATCGTAATACTTTTTATAAGGTTAGTATAAAAAGTTAAAGAAACATATATACATACCAGTTTCGTGTCTCATAAAAGCGGACAGCATTGCCGATAACAGGTTCCCGCGAGGGCACCGTTCTCCTCGGCCCTTGCCGGAAAAGTAATGGAATTAGACGCAACGGTCGTCTGCCGAATATAGCTGACCATTTGCTTCCACACGATCCGATAAGGAGTGTTTGGATTCGTTGCTTTTGATTAACAAGTTCTAAAGGAACCGAAAATAAGCTTCCATAGACAAAATTACAGTCGTTGATTCGTTTATTTGACGTCAAATAGGTTTTCAGCCACTGTTGGTTAGCCGCCATATTGGATTACTTAAATTGTCGGCTTTTATGACGCCATTTTGGTTATCTGTTTCCATTAAACACTTATCTTTAGATTTTTTCAATACAGAAGAATCTGTCTCAGTATTCTGAACTTTCTTGTCAACTTAAATTATGTATAAATTGTTTTAAATTATTCATACATAAATTATTTTACATAAGAATAAAAAATTTGAAGATAAAATGCACGAAATTGTCTTTAGTCAGATTGTCTTGCATAATATAAAATTGTAAAATTGAAAGCAGGACAACACACAAGTTTAAAACCTACAATTTTCAACTTTTCAATCCATTAACATCATTAATTAGTAGTTTATTGCGCAAGAGAAGCTAATAATAACGCCATTAGCAACAAAGCGGAATCACAGTACAAACAAGCAATAAATCACGATCTCATGAAGTCACTTATTTTGAATTACAGCTGACACTTTGACCGATCTAAGATTCACTCCCTACTATGTCCTTCTAGTCCTAATTAAACCTGGCGTTAGGCGAGTCAGTTGATAGAAAACAAATACTATCGACAGCCACAAGGAAAAAGTTGTACTGCTCCCACCATAGCTTTCTCCTCGCGACCGTAAATCACCGCAAAAATTACGTATACCAGTTAAGGTAATGCTCAAAGGGAATAATATATGTGAGACCTTTAACATCACTTCGCAAAAAGTGGCGGGGAGCCTCAAAAGGCTCTGGGTGTCTTCATTTTCTACGGATCGCGTGATCGAGATAGCGGTCTCCTCTCTTTTTGTCTGGCCACCTATAGTCGTTCGATCGAATATACCAGTGGTAGAATTCTCGTTCGAAACAGTTCGTCCGGCGAGGGCAATTAAGATCGCGTCGTCGATTCGTGTTGTCTTATCATCTAGATAAGTCGTTTGAAGTTCGCAGCGTATTCCAGTATCCTTATATCGCCGTCGATATCGAATCGAACCAATCGAGACGAATTAAAGAAACAGGGCGGATTTTCAAGTTGCATCCTGGTACGTAGATAGGCCACTTTATATTATTCGTTTAAAAATGAATAATGAGATGATTCATCTTAAAAGTTTGAACGATTCATTAATAATTCCTTTTATTATTTTCCACTAGTTATTTCTATTTAATTTTCCGCTCTCTTTTTTTTTAACAGCCTGTATAATTAAAACAATGAAAACATATAATAAAATTAAAATCAGAAACAATGAAACATGGATCTTTGTATAGAAATAATATAGAAATTTCTACGAATTCAGAATTGATATGCAGTGATGAAAAATTGAATGAAATTTTATAATCTATCGAAACGTATAAACATAATTTTATCTGAACAGAGCCGTTCCGTTACTGTTTCGTGTCTCACCGGATAATATAAATTATAAAGCAACCAGAACGGAGCAAAAACCTAATAGCGTCCTGTTTTGTTTAGCGTGTCTATACTTCTCGTTTTACGTGGCGCAGCACGGTGATGTTGATGGGTGTGGGGGTAGGCTGTGATCTCTTCTACGCGCGGCTTCCTCCTCTCGCTCGAAGAATCTCCGACAAAGGATGCCGCCGCAAGCTTTCGGAACATACCTTCAGGACTTCTCGGCCAATGTTTCCTTCGGGGCCCAGATATATTGTCATAACGAAGAGGCTATCTCTGGGGGATGGCTACGACATACTCTGTCTCTCGCTTTCTTTCCTTCTCCCATCTTCTATCTTTTTTTTTTTCTTTTTATTTTCCTCTCTTTCTTTCTTTTAGTGGAATATCGCCGCCACGATTCGTTTCTTCATAGTCTTCTTCTTCTTCTTTTTCTTCTTCTTCAAGTTTTCGTTCGATGACCTGTCCTTTCCTTAGTTTACTTCACTTCTTTATGTTTACTTTTCCTTGTCATCAACGCCACTCTTCTGAAGTGTTGAAACTTGGTACTATTCTCATTATATATAAACCATTGTTCTTAAAGTTTCGTTTGTCCTCTTTGGGACACAGGTTTTGGTGGACATTTGTATAGGTTAAGTAATCACATGTTATCTAATGATTCTATAAAAAATTAAAGTTTCCTATATAGAAAACCTGGATTCTTTGATTATGAAAGGTTCAATATTTCGCGATTAAAGTTGAAATTAAGTTAAAATTTTTCATTTAGAAAATGTACGATTTTGTATACTTATGTTAGATTCAATATGACCATCGGATGATCACCTAGAATTCGTCCTATTTACATATTTGCGACAGAATTTTTCTGCTTGATATAAAATATAATAAAATAATATTTTAGAATGTGTAGTTTATATTTAAAATTCAAATTAGAATTTAAATATTTAAGTCTGAAAGGATAGCGATTTCTCCAACTGATTACACTTTGCTTTAATAGTGCTGCAAGGAACATTTACACATATTAAATATTTAAGACCAAAGATTAAACGTTGAAAATCAACCATAACCAAGAAATGAAAAATTCTGAAGAAATTGAAAGGGATTAAAGGAAAGAAATTATTAGGAAAAATCGACGTTCTACGACCATAACGATTATGACGAGAACGTTAACTGTCGGATTTCAATGAAGCCTCTAGGAAACACGTTCCGCATCAAAGCCGTTTGCGTTTGCACACCGTCGAACGGCTGAGAAAAGGGAGTCCATTAGGCGTGCGTATATACGCGACGGCACGTCGCCGTCACACGCGACGCCATACGTCGTTTCAGCGATTCGTAATTTTCTTTGGCATGCCGCGGTTACCGCCATGGGATCCATTCTCTTAACGACACCGCAGGACTCGTTCGCCAGCGCAAAAAATCCGCGAAAATTACGGTACTACCCGATCACCTTTGCGGTTTCTTGCGGATTTTTTATAAGTTTTGTACAGTGTGGACAAAAAATATTTATGTAAAAGACCTCTACATAATTTTACTAATTTACTCTAAGTATATTAAATTTCATATCATTTAGTAGTTTCATATATGACTATCAAAATTGGATACTGTGAGAATGAAGTGTAGATTTTAATAAAAAAAGAACACACACACACACACATCATTGGAAAATAAGAGTTTGTACGAATAGTTTTTGTAGACACTGTACATATATACGTACAGCCTCTTACGAAGTTGGCCTCTTATGATATAAGCAGATTTCTTTTCGTTTCATTGATTACAGTGTTAAATTACAATAGAATAGCTAACAATTTTTAATTGCGATACATTAGCTGAAAATTAATGATTGATGTGAATGAACTATTTATGTTATAATCATGGAAATGTTATATTAGGTTAGGTTTTACTTTTACAGACAGGTCTTTTACAACGATGCATCTTTAGACAAACATGAAACCTAACCTATCGTTAACGTTGTAATCTTTATCTTGATAAAACAAAATGGATCATACGTAATGCGATAAAATAATATAAAACGGAAAATGTTGTGAATCCATTGTTTCCTTATAAATGAAAGAAACTTTTCGGACGACCTAATAATTGATGTTTTAAGAAGCGAAAAGTGTACCATATCTGAATGCGCATGTCTAAACAAGTAGGAGGAAAATAAATGGATGTGTCGTCTTCCGTAACTTTGTGGTGACAAGGTGACATACAATATTTTAGGTTAAGATGCTTTCCTTTGATACTCTTTGATGACCTAATTGGTTGAGATTGCAGAGGTCTCATTTTACCGGTGTAGTAACAATTGAAAATTTTTTACCACTGCTTTATTTTACACTTTTTTAATTCTAACTTCTATCAGGAATTTTACTTTTGCTCAGTAATAAGTCAATAGTTATCTTGGCATTATGATACATACAAAGCAATATTTAAGAAATGTAAAAGGGTAGATAAGTAACTTTTAAGTCACATGATACTTAAGAGGATGAAATAATCATTTTGCTGTAATGGCATCTTAGCTTCTTAGTTTTCAAATCAAGTTGAGAAAACGCAATTAATTGCAATTTCTATTCACATAGGTAAACAAAAGAATAGCAACAAAATATTAAATTATTCAAAAACAGCTTCTACCTATTTCTCCATAATAAATGATGCTTCTCATATTTCATTGAAAATCTACATTGTAGCTAATAACTCAATATTTGCTAGTAAGCAATGTTATAATATTTTAAAAATGTAAATGAATGGGTATCTAATTTTTAGGTTACATATTATTTCTTAGATAATCATTTTGCCATGACAGCACCTTAGATGTTATCAGTTCAAAGTTCTAAAATTTCAAAATTTTAGTTCCGAATTTCAAATTTCAAAATCCCAATGTTTCGAAATTACTCATGATACTTTATACTTATACTTTGTACTTTATAACACTTTTCAAGTTGGTCTGAGAAAATATAATAAATTATAATGTGTACTTACTTCTTCGTACAAAGAAATCGAAGCTTAACAACAAAATACACGTGTCTCTCGTTATATCTACCATCCGCTTCCATTAAAATTTTTCAAATTTTTCCCGCATGTTTATTTATAATAAACAAAGGTTTTTATATTTCATTCGAAATCTCACGTTTCAGTCATGAAGTAAGCAATTTCGACGGAAGCGTATAAAGCGAACGCATTAATTTCTAACGGCTTCAATTTTGCCGGTTGGGTTCGGTAGAGTCATCGCAGCGGGAAATATTGGGTCCGCGGAGAGCTGAGGCCAGCACGCGTCCAAACAACGTAATTAAAAGTTTCGTGTGCCACTAGCCTCGATAAACCACGGCCGTTCCAAAGTAAATAGACGCAGCCCCTGACTGGTTAATTACGCGCCGAAATGCGTCCTTATAGAAATAATTAGCCGTAGCGTGTGCGCGTGCAAACAATCAAGGGAATGGGGAAAACATCGCGCTGAACCCGCGGCCATTGTTGCGTTATAATAACTCGCAGGAAAAATTCGAGCGAATAATAGGTCGACGACCACAGCCGGCTCGTTTCTTCAATAATTTTCATCCCCTCGTTACAAACTCAATCGATACATCGATGTATTTTTTATATGTGCTATTAGATTCTACTTAAAGTTAGACTCATTTTATTTGTGTTATTCTAATTGTAGGTTAGGATACTGTTCCGCGCTGTTATACTTGAAAATATATAATTGAAAAATCGATGATTTTAGCGGTAATTAAATAATATCCTTTAGGGAATTTATTCGGTAAAAAATTCAACTTTAGGAATTTCTAATTTTCAAGATTCCAGACTTCTGGAATTAAAATTTCGATATTTCACACACGTGATATACAAATTTTGATGTAAAAATTTCATAGTTCTAGATTTCAAAATTTTAGAGTTCCGCAATTCCAAATTTCGAAATTTTGAAGTTTCTAGATACCAAGTTTCAAAATTCAAATTTCTAAATTTCAAAGCTTCGAAACTGCAAAATTCAAATTTAATAATTTCCGAAAACGGCCATTTGCACTTCACGTATTTCATTTATTTGCATTGTATATCTTTATTTCATATATTTATCATTAAATATTATCTACTATATTTCATAAAAAACAAGAGAATTGACGAAAGATACAAATAAATTAATATTTATTTTTAATTAAACATTTTTCCTGTAGTACAGTTTCCGAAGGAAAGAAAGAAAAAAAATTGGTGCAGTCAGCGCTAGTAGCGGAAGCAACAGCAAAAGACTATCGACGAGACATACTTGTTGAACGTGTGGTTTATCTTGGGCCATAGATCACTCAGAGTCTAACGTATATACGCTTTCCTTTTCTCAGCTATTTCCCGTTCTGCTGCGACTAACCTGTCCTATAGCTTGCGAAGGCACGCCTTCGGAAGACACACGTGCCAATATCCGTTGTTTACGATGAGGAACACAACTCGAGAATATTCTTCAAATGGAATTTATCCTGTTATCCTTTTATCCACTTCCGCTTGTTCGTACTACAGCTAGCTATGCAATTATTCATGTCTCTTTGGTCAATTTCTTGCAGCTTCGGTTTACGTGTTTTTATTATTTGGTTGAATATCAGTGAAATGAAAAATATAGTAATTCAGTGGAGGAAACTATCATAATTGTCATTCGTGATAACACAAATAGCTGGAATGGAAAGATAAGTAATAAATAAGAATAAAACAAGTAAGAAGCAAAGATTCAGCATTAAGAAAATGTTTTAATTAATGAATGGACTTGAAAAAGATGCATTCAGTTTTAATACTGAGAAATAATCTATAAACGCCACAAAGGCATTGCAATTATGAAAGAATACAATTTTTTCTTATATATTGCACTCAAATATTGCAATTACAGGAGTTTCTACTTCAAGATGCAATTATATTTAATGATAAAAAATTGAGCGTAACAAAGGTATTACAATAACGTGAATAACTCTTCAAAGAGATAGAATTACATTTCCAATACTAAAAAAACTAACAATTCAATACAACAAAAGTATTTCAATCGCAGACCAATTGAAGCAGTAAAATTACATCTGCTTCTAGAAAATAATAACACAGTGCAATAAAGTCATTACAATTATGAGAATTGGTTTTCAAAGAGATATAATTATTTTTAAAACTAAAAAATAGTAGCTGCACAATTATTACGATCACAAAAATCACTCTTTAGAAGCAGAAAATTATCTTTAATAATGAAAAAATAACAATTGTGCATGACAAAAACATTGCCATCACAAGATACGCTCTTCAAAGGGATACAATTATTTTTCACGCTAGAAACTAGCAATTTAGCACAATAAAAGTACATTCTAATCATAGATTGCAGAAAATAATAATACATATACTGCAATAAGACTATTACAATTGTAGTAATCTTCGAAGAGATATGATTACCTTTAATATTAAAAAATAACAATCACAAGAATTGTTCTCCAGAAGGTGTAATTATTTTTAGTACTTACAAAAAGTAACACCAACTGACCGCTACAAAAACATTGTATTTCCAAAAATTCCCTATTTCAGGAAACATTTATGTTATTTATATTATGTCGTATATTATTTCCTAACCTAAACAAGTAACAATTGAAAAACTTACAACAATAGGAAGTACGGCGAGCTCCGATATTTAAATTTTATTTATTGGAAGAGGAAGAAAGGACTAGATTTCATATTCAAAAATGTAAAGGATTATTCCTGCGAATATTAATTTAGAACAATTTTGAAACAACGACTTGATTTTATTTGACTTTACTTAAATCAGATCCCTGGAAAGTGGAGCTGTTTCTTTCTGGCAGCTTCGATTGGCAATACAAGAAAAAGTAAAACACATCGCAATCGCAATAGTCACGATCGACTTCGGTCTACTTCCGTAGCCCCACTTCTTCCCCTTACCATCGCTACGGTACACCGCTTTCCTTCTTCTTCCCTTAGCGGAGCATCTCATTTTTATTCCGTCTTCTCCTATGCTTTCTCACCCTCTTGGACGTTATCCACGCTGGCCATAAATTACACGCTCTCTCCTTTTATCCGCGGCGAACTTAAGTAACTAGATCCGTAGCGGGGCTTGCGAGGGTTTAAACGGCCGATCCGTGTTCCTCCTTCCTTATACGGGTCTCTGTGTGCCCGTGTGGCCAGCCACCAACTCCCCTCCACTTCAACCACCACGTTCTCTTTCGCTCGCTCAGTCGCTATATCTCTGTCTGTACGGCTACTCTCATTCCGAGCAGATGCAATTGCGTTGTCCCGCGGGGGCGAGAGCGTGTCGCGCAGCCGGACCAAGGGGTCCAATAATGGCAGCCTGAATAATACAGGGGACGCACAGGGCGGGGAAGGGTGCAGAGTCAAGTCGTTGTCGCCGCCATGCTCCTTCTCTATTCATGTTAAATTTCATACCCGATCCGGACGGTCCGTGGAAAGGCCAGACGGACCAAGCAAGGAAGAAACGCGGTTCCGTTTGGACCACAGAAACAGGTTGCTGGCGGGATTACGAAAACCGGATTTTGCGATGGTTAAATTACTATTAGCCTAACTATTAATGGCGAGTTTTTCCTTTATTTAATTTTCACAGCTGTTCAAATGTAATTAATGAAAATATATAGGGTGAGATTAGTATCTGGGTCAGGTTATATTTGTTGCAGAGGGTTAACCTATTAAATGACAAGTTCTTCTCTTATTATTATTATTATTTTTAATTTTCGCATGTTATTATTATATTGGTTATTATATTTGATTTTATTGATTTTTATTAATCTTCGAGTAGGTTTACTGGCAATTTATCTTGATTTTATTAAATACACATTTCATATGAGTAACTGAGTTAGGTTATGTCCTGCCTTCTATTGAGAAAACTGCATTAATATTATTGTTTGGTAATTGACGAACGACGTACTGAATTTTCAAATTGCTGTCCTGTGAAAAGCAAGGTATGTGATTTATTGTATCCTCATCTTTCTTTCAATTATTAATCTTAAAATATTAGTTCTTTCAAATAACTTCGTATAATTTAACATATTTTTGCATAATTTAAATGATGACCAGAAAAGCATATTTCTATAGAAATAATATCAACTCGTCTATGACATAACCTAATCTAGTAAAAGTCACAGGTTTAAAAGTAAATCTGTTATAAAACTATTTTATTCCCTATTTAATTTCGAAGATTTGGCTGCGTTTGAGGTTAGAACAGCTCGGTCAGCTTACCGGTCGGCTTAGATACTTCACGGTGGTGAGTTTATACACTCTCATTCGTTCCCGGTGGATAGTGTGATGGGAGGCAGAGGGGAGAGAAGATCGTCGAGAGTCGACAATCCCGTGGCCTGACATAAATTAGTCGTGGCTTAAATCCTGGCCTAATCCATCATAAATAACTCCGTGCAGATGCGTGTATATACGGGGAGATTCCGTCCCCTAAATTATTTCGAAAAGATCGCGGCCCACGTGCTGCATCATCCGTTTCAGTCTATCTGTGTGTAAGCGTATAAGTGTGTATTCTCGCGTGTATATGCGTTTGTATGGGTATGTCCGGGTCTGTATTCGCTAGTGTATATGGTCGCCGGTAATACGCGGCCGTATATGCCTCGTCGAGTGCTTAACCACCTGCCAAATGCAGGAAGATTCTTTAATCCCCCATTGACAATTTGTCTGTCTCTTTGTCGCTTAAACGGCCACGCTTACATACGTTGAAAAATTTTTATCTTCGTTGGTGGTACTTACGTTTCATATCGTTCTCGTTATCTTTTTTATTCACATGGAATTCTTGAGTTTTAAGGAGAGGCAGCCATTTTTTTTTTATGTTGTTAGGTTATGTTTTTGGAGAATGGGTTAGGTTTCGAAAGCGAGGTTGTTTAGAGGATGTAATCAATTTTTATTGAGTTTCATAATGGAATAAAGATTCACATAAGGGGTAGTCCTTGGCTTTTGAAAAAGGGTTCATAGATCGTTTGAAGGAAATGACGTATTTTTATTATGTTTAATATTTGAACAAATTCTTGAACGAAGAGTTATTTGCCTTTGATCATTAACTGTATTCATTATCTATGTTATTAGTTATGTAATTAACATCTTTGTTATAAAGGAAGACACAGATAATCATTAATACGTATATGAAAAAAGACTTCAACAACAATCAACAAAATGGATAAAATGCATCGAAAAGCAAAATATACAAGCTTCACTCCCATCACAAAAATTCATCTAACAGATTACCACGCGCATATGTATACATATACTTAAATATTTACTAGGCATATACAATTATTCTTTTAATAATTCAGTCGTCGATAAACTATCCTCACTACAGCCCCATTATTGTCACCATATTTCCTTCACAAGCAGACTTATATATACGGTAATCCTTAACTATTAACGTGGTGAAAACCTAACCGTATTCTCGGAGGGATACGATTCATAAAACGCGTGCGTGCGTCGCGTCAAAATCAACCCCCGTTGACTAGTAACTTTCGGAAAACGCCGCTCCTTTATTTACGATTTAAACGGGGACACGACCGCGTTTACGTTGCATGGTTATTATACGTGTAGGCGAACGTGTGCTTAACACGCGTTTCGCGATGCTAAATCTATCCTCGTGCATTCTGTCCGCGTTCTGTAACCCCTCGCGTGGCTGCACCTCGCTTCTTTAATATTAATGGACGAGTTAGTGGACATTCTCCTTCGTCGGGTGTAATGATGCCGCTCGTGATTCCGCGTACGCATTTATTTGGCCACGCGGAACCCTCTTCTGGTGGTTCTTTTTTTCTTTTGATTTCTTCCTTTTTCTTTTTTCTTCTTTTTTTTTTTTTCTTATTCAAAGGAGTATTATATAGTAGGCAGAGTAGACTTATTCTTAACGGGGTTTTATTTTATACTTTGGATTTTTGTAAGAGGCTGCATTATGTGAATTCTATTTCTTCTTAACAGATAACATTAAAGATAATCTTTAATTTTATATTTTTCTCTCCCAGGATGAGTAGATTTCTTCTACCTATCGATTTTGATGCATTCTGTATTTTTGTGAAGGGAAGGATTTGAGGTGTTATGATGATTGTAGTAGTGTGGTGATAGTGCTACTCTGCTAGCTAGTGTAGAAGGTCGAGATAGATTCCTGCTGTTAGGGTACTTACTGCTGCTTTTCTTATCATTTCTGTATCATGGAAGAAAAATCGGAACTCCGGTCGCCGGGATATGAACCCGGGTACCGAACGTTCGTAACCTAAGACGTTAACCATTGCGCTACCGTCGTCCGACACTAGTTGGTGTCGAGTGCCTCTATTTTGTTTTATTTTGTTTTGTCGTGAGTGCTGAATTTGATGAATTTTCTACTTTTAATAAACATTCGATGAACCCTTGCCTGCATATTTATGTATTTATCATTAATCGGTGAATAGATTTATCCCAATATGTTCCGTTTTATTTTGTATTTTTGCGAAGAAGTGAATTTATTTCATTCTTGTTTTTATAAAGGATGACTGCTATAAATTCTATTTTTAGCAGATATTTGCCGAACAATACTTGTAATTTGTGCGTTTTTTTCTTCTGCCTGTTTTCATGGGGTGGATAGATTTCTTCTCGAGACTACTCTTACTTTTTGTATTTTTATAAGAGAACGATGATGATTAATTTGATTCTTTAAAATATTGCTTTAAGAATATTAAGATTTGTTTTTCGTAATTTTATTTTTTAACGAAGCGTAGGTGTATTTCTTATCGTAAGCTTGTTTTATTTTCGTCGAGGAATGATAGATTTTTCTCTCATGAGCAAGCAAAATTCTGATTATCGATGGTTAAAGCCTAAAGCAACATCGTCAAAAGCGGAGTGTGCGTCGAACGCAATTTGTAGCCCAGAAACATCAATTTGTATTCATCCATAGCGAGCAGTAGTTGGCTAATACACACTTATAAGTATAATTGCGTTATACATCAACGGGGAAAGGAATCACGTGAAAGGCTCGTACGTCCAACGCGGAATGGCGCGCATTAATTATTACCAATGCGATACACCTTTCGTCGAAATAAAACAAAGGGACGAAAAAGAAGAAAGTAAAACAAGATAAGAGAAAGAAAGAAACAATAAAAATAAGAATATACTTTAGCATTATGAAATACTTTTTTCAATAGTGATGATAATCTTTTTTATGTCCCTCGTTCCTATAATGAGCAGCTTTTATTTTAGTCCAATTTTTTATTGCGAAAAAAACAATATGTATTTTATAAATGTTACTTTACCTATGACACTTTCCAATATTGTTACGTTTCTATACAATTTTTACATATCTCACCACTGAATCCTTGATGGATTAAAACCATCCTCTACTTTCATCCTCCTGTTCCGATCTAAATCCTCTATCTCTTATTACATTCACGTCTCAACCTGTCTGCCTTATTCAAAACCATTTTTCCACTTCGATCTCCACAAGTTTAAGGATGATTCCCTTAGACAAGCTTAACGATTCCACTTCATTGTTCAAGAGTTTGATGAATCAGATTCTTATAGACGAACGACTCAAAGGTATTTTGTTGGAAGCTTCTTCAACTACTCGAGGGTTTTTCCACCCTCCGTTTGACCTAACTGGTGGATTGCGATAGCGGAAAACCAGGACCAAACTGGTTGTTCGGTCTTTCTGTTGAAGCATTGTGAGAAGGCTGCCAGCCAGGTAGAAGTTAGGCTCTCTTTTTCCCTAACCTCCCACCCTTTTCGGGTATTGCTTGCTCACGACATAAGTAAATATGGATTTTAGTCTTGGACGATAGGCGGTTATGGGTTTTTTAGCTTTTTTTTTTCAAAAGTGTTCATGAGATTGGCTCATGATTTTTGCTTAGTAGCTGGATTTCTTGAAGTGTTTCAGAGTTTGGTTATTCGAAACTGAAAAGAAAATTGAAAGTTTTCTCATTTAGATTAGGAAATGAGATATTGGTTGGAAAATCTAGCTGAATTTCTATTTTGTTATCGTTGGAAGATTCTTTAACTTAATAGATAAATAGATTCCAAAAGTGTGCTCGAGTTAATTTGAATCAAGCGTAAACCAAATCCTAATTTATCTATTTTATTCAAATCTTTAAGTTTAATAACAGAGACCATTTACCTCGAAATACTGAAAAATGTTAATTTTGACGTAAGTTTGTAAAAGATTGTTCAGTTACATTGTTCGGTAATAATTCTTCCAGAAAATCTATTCCAATTATCCAGACTAATTTCATGCGATCTTATATACAGGATTCGCTCGAATAACATGTAAAAGCGAGAAAACGATGCGATTGCTTGTGTAAAAAGAAGAAAAAGGTATGGAATAAAATTTCTCCGCTTTCGGCTGAATCTTCGAGAAAATCGAATTTGGAAATTTATCAGTATACTTGTGAACATGGTTAAATAATCGATAAGAGGTTATTCTACGTGTGAAAATAAGTCGAAAATGTAGAATGAAATTTGTTTACAAGACGCTTTGTTTCCGAGAAAAAAAAATTGAAAATTTATCGTACGCGTGTATTAGATCAATTAACGTAACTTAAACATGTTGAAAGTCTATTTTCTGGAAAATGAAAGCTTGAACAGAAAGACGTTATTCCATTTTTTCGATTTATTTTCACACGTAGAATGGCCTTCTGCCGATTATTTCGTTCCGTCCAGTTTGGAATTAGCCATGTTCAAATATACTTGATAAATTTTCAAATTCGATCTTCTTGAAAACCAAGTCGAGAATGCAAAATTTTCTTGTATACTTCTTTCTTATTTTTGCATAAACAATCACGTCGTTCTCTCTTTCATGTGTCATCCGATCGGACCCTACAGATCACCAGTCTAATGTAATATAAACCTAGCTATCCACCTTAATTTAATCTAAATCTACCCATGTAATGCAAGTTAACTATGTAGCCTACACTCAAATCTGACTTTTCCCCCCAAAATTCTGAAACATAACCAGAACTCATTCGGTAAAATTGATCACCTAAATCTAGTTACCCATCCTAGTTTAATCTAAATCCACCAATCCAGTTTAATCTAATTTAAATCTAAGCAAACTAAACCGCCACTTTTCTGCCAAAAGATTCCTAAACCTAGCCGGAAACTCATTCCCTAAAATTCACCATAAATTCTCCCACCGCAAAGATCCTCAAACTATACCAATTACGTCAAACCCTATCTAACCCCTCTCATAAAACCCCCTAAACCTACAGTAAAAGTCATTCACCCGCATGCACCACCAACTCCTGCACGATCCTGCAATAAAAAAAAAAAAAAATCCCTAGACAACTCAAACAATTTTTCCATCCACCCATCTGCTGTTCACGGTGATCGACTGACATATTACTCGAAGAGCATGCACAAAGGCCTCGGCGGAAGAATAGCGTGGCAGAAGAAGCGGGGCACATTCGTCAGACAAATTGACCATTTCCATGTCAGACTGACCCTATATAACATATGTATGTATATAGATAGATATGCGGCTGGCCGAGTATGTATGTAGGTATATAGGTAGTTTGAGGCCCGAGGCGCTGTCGGAGGAGGTCATTACTCGGTTGCGTATACGCGGCCCTCCGTGGGGTAGCCTTCTTTTTTTCTTCTTCTCTTTTTCATGGCAAGGTGATTTCCGTTCGGTTGGTGACTCACGGTCGAACAACAGCGAACGAGCTTGGAAAAGAAGAAAAATACGACGAAGGAAGGAACGTTCAATCAGTGGTTGCTCCGCGTTCCTCTTTGTTTGGTCCATCTATGCCACTTGGCTGGAGTACGAGAAAACCGCGAAAGGAGCGGTGGAGAGAGAAAGAAAAAGAAAGAACCTAGAATCTAGAGTCCTAGCGTGTTCCTCCAGTTCCCCATTTTTTCCCACTTCTTCTTCCCTCTTTTTCTTCCTCGCTCTCCCTCCATGAACTTTCTAACCCTCTCGCGTTCCATTTCTGGCTGCTTTTTCGCTGGGTCGTCGCGTCGTTCCTTTCTCCGGAATATTATTCGAATGGTTGGAGAACTCGAGCCTGGAAGCAGAAGAAGAGTATAAGGATGGGGGAAATCGCGGTAACTGGGGCGTAATGCGTAGGGATGAAATCGAGTGGGCAGCATATATACATAGGGGTGAAAGGTAGCTTGGCGGAGATGCCAGGGTGAAGTACCAAAAAAAAATCATACGTAAGAAGGAGATGGAAGATGAGGAGAAGCAAGAAGAGGAGAGAAAAAAAAAATAGCTGATGGGGAGGGTACTCTTGATTTGCCCGGTAGCTCGATTTTTCGTGGTCGACCTTTTGTCGAGGCAGAGGCCGATCTTCTCTGTTCTCCTCTGGTTTATAGCAAGAGAGAGAAAAAAGGGGGCCATGACATGGAGGCGGTGTACAAGAGGTGTACGTGCCCACGGAGAAGTAGGGGCGAAGGAGGGTGCCTGTATGCTCGAGGGAGGAGTGAAGGGGTGGTGGGAGGGGTTGGGAAAAATGGCGAATCTCACTAACAAGCTTTCGAGCTCGAAGCTTGTGGGAAACAAGCTTGAGGCTTGTACGTTCGTCGTTGGGTCTCGTCTCCTCTCCTAGTCGAGAGTAGAGGAGGAGAAGGGGAGAAAAGAGCAGAGGAAAGGAAGAGAAAAGAAGAGGAGAAAGAAGTACACTCGAGCGGAGAAAAGCCGAGCGTGCGGTGCTAGTCGTGTGCTTACATCGCTTCATCCCTTAGCTTCCTCCACTCTCTTCCGTTCTATTTTTCTATTCTTCCCTCTCTTTCTCTCGTTTGCTCTTCTTACCCCTTCTTTGTAGCCCCTCCCCGCACCCTCGATGGTTTGGTCCCAGGAACGCGTACATCGCGTAGCACATACGCTGTTACACCGCTTCTCGAGCAGTCTCGAGCGTCCTCGAGCGCTCCACCCTTTACGCCGCGCTGCCCTCTCGAAAATCCAACCCTTTTTGGGTTGCTCGACCAATCGTCGCCAGCTAACTAAGGCTAGTTATGTATCGGTCTCTTCTACCACTCGATTCAGTCCACCTTTTTTCTGTGTCGCCTCGTGCGTGGCCTCTTCTTTATTTCTTCCTCCTCTTCCCTTGCTTCTTCCCTCTTTTTAATTTTTCATCATCCCCGTCTCTTATTAGGTGGTAAGTGCGTAACTCTACTCATTGTCGGTACAGTACACCGTATATGTGTACACGATTGCCATTTTCACCCCGAAATTCTATTTCGTTTACAAGTGTGTGCAGTGTACCGGAATGCCTTCTTCGTTTTCTTCCTGCCTCGCTATATGGCCGTTCTATTGCTCGTACACGCTAGTTGGTGTGTTCCACTCGGTCGAGAGGCTTTCCACGTTCGTATGCTTGTCCGTTCTCTCTCGCTTTTGGTGCACACGATTGCTCTTCTCTCAACCCGCTACACTTCCGCCTCCTCTTTGCACCCTCCACTTCGACAGCTTCCTCGTGGAGGATCCAGTCAAGTGCTGCCAACCCCCCACCCCACACCCACGAGCTTTTGTCTCTCCGTTTCACTTAGGATCTGTACCGATCGTGGTTCACGTGTCTCTTCGTCGGACACTCTTCGCTCCCCCTGGCTTTTGCCCCTTCGAGAGCATTCTACTTGGTTTCTTACTCGGTTTTTCGAGTTCCTCCGAGTTTAATAGCCTCTTTAGCCTCTTTTCTACTCTAGGACCCGACTCTCCGTGGCCCTATCTGTTGCGTTTCCTTGAGGGTTTGCTTGATTTCTTAGTCGGTACTTTGACGTAAGAGTCTCGTGTCTCTTGTTGTCTCCCGTTCTTGATGAAATATGTAAGACTGTAATCTTTTAAAGTTTACAATTTTATAGAAATTTTTTTATGAATTTATTTTTCTTAACCGTTGGCTGCTCGTAGCTCTGTTCCTTGTATTCTCTTAATATCTTGTTTGATTTCTTCATTGAACCCTAAATAATATATTTTGTGTCTTTTATTTTATTTTAATTTTTTACCGATTTTTCCTTTAAGGGTTGCTATCGCTTGCTTCAGTTCTTATTCAAACTATAGATATAAGACCATGTCCACTACAACTGTGTCCTACTTTATCTGTTTCTAATATACTATGCATTTTATAATTCCATGGTCCCATAGTCACCTTTCTTCTTAAGAGAAATCTGCAACGTTTCTTTATAACCTAACTTATTTACCATCCTTTCTGTGGAATTCGCATTCATATAAACACCGCGATACGTCGAATCGCCGATACGTGAAATCATTTCTAACATGTGTTAATGACCCGAACAAAGGATGCGCGCAATAATATTTTATAGTATTCGTGAAACGCATTCCAACGAATAAAAGCAACAATGTCCGAGGAATTCGAGAAAGGGCAAAACAACCAGGCAACCAGGTCGACCGTTTCGCACGGGTTTGTCGAGTCAGTGACGGAAAAACTGTACCACTGTTGAACAAAAAGAGAAGAAACTGATCAAGAGTCGACCTGTTCCACGCTTTTCCACCAGTCGAACGAATCGGGGAACCAGTAACGCGACAAAAAAAGAACAGCATGGTCGGTGTGTTTCCAGCATTCTACTTGTGGATGTCAATGGCGAGACCAAAGGGGAAGAGGCTGCAGGCGGATGAAAGTAAAGAAACAAATCGCAGGAAAGAATTCGTTAGGGGAGAAGGTTGGAGTTCCTCCCGCGGGAACGTGGCATCTCCACGCCTGGTCGCGTGCTTTCTCGTCCGCGAATCCATCTTCTGCGTTTTCTCTTTTTCGTCTGGATTATTATGTGACGTTGCATCTGCCGAAGATGATTTTATTAATGGCGCTTTAAAATTCGCTGGTTTGCGAACTGTAATGTTATTGTGATACTGTATAGCAGAAAATGGTATTAAATATTTAGATTCTGAATTAATTTTTAAAATATTTTGAGGTTGTTAATTTATAAAACAGATTAATTGGTGTAGGAAATATAACATTGTTATTATTATACTTTACGGAAGGAAATATCGTTCAATATTTAGATTCTAAATCAACTTCTAAAACTTTCCTTTTAGGTTAGAAATTTTATAAAGCATTAGACCAGCATTAGAGATGCCTGTTATAATAAAGTTAGCAAAGAGACCGGTGATATCTAATATGACCTTTTCCACTTTCTACCTTATCCTACAAAACAATACAACACATAATAAGCGTAGAATAAATCTATACCTAACCTCTAACTCTCAACTCTGCCTCCAACCTATCAAATCTTCCATTCTAACCAATCAACTACTTTTTCCTTCGCACGGTCGGAATCTCTATATATGAAGATCCTTAAACCGAAACGTGATCCAGTCACATTCGTCGAGTGGCCAAACGCTATGTGTTCATTGGCCACGCTGGACAGCAATGTGCGTGCATATAGATGAGAGCGGAAATAGGCGCGCAAACAAACAGACAAACAAGTCGCATTCAGCGACCCGCGGATTGTTCCGTGAATTTTGCAGAAGTCATATTCATTTCTGAGATTGGCTTCTTCCAACTTCTCTCGTTGCTTCCTCTCTTTTGCCGCTGTTTTTCCGCCTCTTGGACCCGGTCCTCTTGTTCAACATCAACGGCTAGAGTGAACGAAACGAAACGATTCCATCTATCGGAGATGCTGGAGATAGCGGAACTGGGAATAAAGCGGCGCAAGATAAAAGGAGGAGCACAGATCCTCTCTGTTAAGAGAAACAGGGAATTCAGATTGAGGAGGGAGAGGACGAAGGAGGATGGGGAGAAGGAAAGAAAGAAAGTGAGCGACCGGACGGAGCCGATCGATCGATCCTTCTTGCCAGAAAAGTTGCGGGCTCGCTTCGACTACGTCCTCCTCTTAGGCTTTGCCTACCTACTCCTCAATTTTTCGTGCACCCGTTTACCGATAAAGCAGCGCGCCGCGACGCGTGTCCGCGGAATCTTATCTAGCGGGTGTACACTGTGAAATTGACTTCTCCGTGGTTGGAAATGAGGTTAGTTTCTTTACATCGAAAGTTACGTTATCCTTCTGCAGAGTGGCAATGATACTTTCGCGATACCGGAAAGTTTCTTATAAATGAAATCTTGTTGACACTTGATTCTCATAACCTTTTAATTTATATGGGGTTTTCTTTCTAATTTTTGAAATTTGTTTCATAGTTATGTGATACAGAAGAGGAATTCTGTTATATTTTTGTGAAATAATAATGAAATAACGATGAAGCCAAAATTAGATCGAACGTGTCATACTATTTCACTCACATAATATGCTGCATGTATACTACATAGTACTTTAAGGTTAGGGTCAGGATCATAAACAATCTTATAATCGCCCTTGACTTGTATAACCTACAAAATAAATTGCGCAGGTATTTCTTAATAAGTTTGAGGGCTCAATTAATGTCACACAGATTGTAGTGTTTAAGGTTACGCAATCACGCTACAAGCCTAATCTAAACTTATCATGAACTTTCCAGTTCAACAACCATCCAATTTCAACTCCAAACATCGGCTACTATACACAAATCAATCCCTAACCTCATCAACTCAAGATCATACCCAAAAGCAAGATCAATTTGGTATACACGTAGTCATAATCCGGGTAACACGGTTTCCATCGAAAAGCCGATCACCGGAGGTAATATTCGGCGTAATAAGATAAAAGAAAAAGACGGTCTGGTTCTCTCCCAGGAGAGGAGTTCCGGCGTAGATTGCACCGAAGTGGTCTTCCTTGGAATCCTAGCCGTTCGCGTGGCCGTGCATCCTTGACTCCTCCCCACCCTCTTATCCCCACTCTACTTTCGTCGCGGAACGCAACAATCGAGGCCAGATCGCAAGAGGAGACGCGGAATCGTCCACTTCCTCCGTATATGCACCAAATATTTCCACGAGAAAGAAATTCTATCAATGGGAACTCGTGAGATTTTCTTCCTATCAAATTCGATATTCTTACAAGACACGGAATGCAAATCTGAATAATATTTATGAGACGAGAATCGAGACCTAGAGTCAACGGTGGATAGCTCTTGGACAGAGAATCGTGTGGACAGTATTGCAGGAGTAAAGGCAGGCTCGTCAACTATACGCAGATAAACGATTTTACGAGCAGTCTTGGAATTTCAACTCGCTAAAAGTGACACAGCCTTTCCGGGCGCTTTTACACGGCCTTTGAATTTCATTTCTCTAACCTTTCTTTCGTCATTTATCTTTGCGATAGGGTGGTCTGAGATTTCGATGGTATTGATAGTAGGATCTTTTGTAAAACATTCTGTAATTCAATTTCACATTAAATGTTTAAATAATTCACGTTTTCAAATTCGACTATAATACAAAGTAATGACAATACAATATTCTTCCTATTTTAGTTCCCATTGAAGCAACAGTCTTTCGCCGCCTCCTGTCACGTTTTGTTACTGTATGTTGCAAAACATTTGCAACAATGAGCAACAAGAAGTTCTGTAATGTTGTTTTATTCAAAATCACCGAATCTATCTTTGTTCTTTTCGCTTTCACGCATCGTCTACTATAATGGAAACCATATTTTTACCAAGCCCAAAACCCCATCATCATATTATCTCCGTAAAACCATACTAATCCCTATTTGTGGTTAGTCCCACAATTTCCCGTAAATTTGTCAAGCAAAAACTACTACTACCTATTCAACGAACATCAAATCGCCATCGACGAAGCTTCTACCCGAAACCGATACGTCATTTGGATCACCGCTTACTACCTGGCCAAGCAACACCTCCCTGTAAAACACTTAAGAGCCGCTCTCGCGAGTCGAAATTAGAAGTCGATAAAATCCTCATTGGCGTGTGTATCGGTTGCACGGAGGTCGATGTTTGCGATATACTGGCAAATGGTCGTCGAGATACCGGGCCAGTAGAGAAGTGGATTTAAATATCCTTCTTCCGAGCTGTCCAGCATCTCGATAATTCTCGTGATCCGACGGCCTGCTGGACAACCTAACGAACGTAGCTCGATCGAGAATCGTTAATGGCGGATGGAGTTAGGTTAGGGTGGGGATCAAGCAGTCGCCAAATTCACAACGCTAATGCCTGCCGGCCGGTTCTCTGAGCCTATTTCCGATATCGGACAGGGCCGGTTTATAAAGTTCACCCGGCAAAACGACGCACTTGAGTGACGTGCGGTCGGATCGTACTCGTTAATAAGTACCGCGGGAATGCTCCTGAAGCAGAAAGCCGCTTCCATGATCCCTCTCTCTCTCTCTCTCTTTCTAACCTATGGATAATATTCTTAAAAGCCTTTTCTCCAGTAAAAATCTCTCTTTACGTAGGGATTTATGGTTTTAATATATCTTTAATATATGGTGCTTGTTTTGTTCTTTATTTGATGGTATAAAATTGTGGGTTTGTGTTGGTGGTTTTTTAGCTCTCTTTCTCTGTCCAATCTGTGGATAATATTTCGGAAGGTATTTCGCATGAATTTATGATTTCAATGCTTCTTTTGTTTTTTTCTTAGTTTTTTATCTTGATGATTTAAAAAGTGTGGTTTTATATTTGTGGTCTTTTTGGTAGATTTTTTTGTTGAGATGTACTTATATAGATATTTTTAGAAAGGATGTTGCAGCCTTATTTCAATTTAATCAACATTAAAGGTTTCTTTGACCTGATAACTGGGCCATCTCTGAATCATAAACTGTTTTGATGCATGGGATTAAAGATTAGGCATATATACTCACAATATAATATATGTACATACATGTATATTATAAAAGGTGATATTATCGCTGTTTAGTTAACTCAAAGGCAATGCCGCCAGCGATAACGCCCTGTCGGTATATTCTTTGGTGTGATTGGCGGCAATGTTTTGTGTTAACTACATACACATATATATTGACAGGAAACACCGTGTATATTTTTAATTATTTTATTAGCATAAATTTAACGATATAACATAACCCAAAAATGATGCATAAATAAATCTCTAAGTACAAAATGTGAATAAATAGTTTGATTTACGCTTATATCTACAACATGTATTTTATTTTGAATGTTTTAACACGTTTTTTTATATTATATCCTTTCTGCAAATTCTTGCACCTTAACATTTTCCATATATGTACATACCTGTACATAAACATCCACGATCTATTTATTAAAACTTAGAAATTTATTTATGCCTAGACTTTCATATCTTGTTATGCCATTAAGTTTATCTAAAGAGGATTCTTAATAAAAAAATTCCTCATTTTTTCTCAATTATGTTTGCATCACGTCGAGACCACTCTGTAAATCCTTGAGGCTATTTCTCGCGTTCCTGAATGCATCGAGAGTCGCGGTTAAATCGCGTCTATTCTCGGAAGGTGGAAGTCCGCCACGGGCGACGAAACGGAGGCGGCGGATCGTGCCAAGGTATCCGCGACATTTCATAAACACGAAATCAATTTTAATCCTCGCCGAGTGAGGCTGTCCTCCTCGCCTGGTCTGAACGGTGCTTATTTATAAGCACAACCGGGCCACTTCCTGCACGGGATCATGCCGCGAATCTCGCATCCTTGTGATCGCTTTGTAACCGGGGAACATCGCACGTTAATAGACTCTGTGTTGTATATTTGTCTTTCTGTACATTCATCGCGAGATTGTCACGGGAAATGGCAAACTTTGTCACGATACTGGAGTGCAATTCAAGGTCAGTTGGTGAGGTGTGAGGATAAATCTTTATAGGTTATGATATTCAGGTTAGATAATTTTTATATTATCTCTGTTTTATAATTATTATATAGTGAAATGCCAATGTAAATATTATAAATATAAATATTTTTCACCTCTTAACCAGATCATCTATTAACCAGAAATTTCTATAATCATGAAATTGGAGGTTAGTATAGATACAGCAATTTCAAATAGGTTAAATATAATTCTTGAAAATGTAAGTATTGTATAATTTATTTTTGACAGGAATAAAAGAAATTTTTCAAATAACTTTAAAAAAAAAAAATTCATAAATAAAAAAATTATTAGTAAGAAATTGTAACAGTAAATCCGTTTTTTGTCTTAATCGTTAAAAGTGTAAAATACAAGATTTGAGAAAGACAATTTCAGGAACTATTAGTATTAAAAAGTTTCTTAGCTTCCATATTTGAAAGAGGTAAGGGTAAAGGGGGATAAATTGTATTGATTAATATGAAATCATGGCATTCTTTGTTTTTCTTGTTTGATACTTTTGTCATTAGTGTTACCGTTCTCTTGTTTTTTAATATAGCTTGTGTTACACAGAGGGAGATGTAATCTTATAGGTTATGTTTGATAATTAAAAGAGGAATTGATGAGTAGGTATTGGGTAGTGGAACCTAATGTTGTAATTATTAAGCATTGAGAAGTTAGAATTACTAAGTTCTTGAAGAATCGGGTTACCTTCCTACAGATGTGTGTGAGTATACTGAATAACGAATCTTTTATTCTTTCTATTGATATTTCCATATTTTCTCTAATAAAGCTTAAACTTCTATTAGCTAATAATAAAAAATGATGTATTTAAAAACTAGTTTTGCATAAACATGAAAATGATAAATTAATACAAAGCGAACAGTGGATGTTGTAAGATCGTTGAACTTGAACTTGCTGGCGGGTAAAAGCAGATGGGAGATAAAAGGTGTGATTTTGATTAGAAAAATTAAGTTCAGCAAGGTATCAATCTTTATGAGAAGCAAAAATGACTTCGAAATTAGGTTTAATGCTAGTGTATCTCTCTATATTATTAACGTTAATTCTCTGTTCATAAAACGTGTAATACACCTTTATGAAGCCCATGGCTTTATTGCTCCCTTACATTCACTTTAATCTCACTAATCCATCATTAATCTTTCTACTGCAAAAATGCATAGTTATTTTTTATATACATTCAAACGTTTCTTAATATTTACAAAAATGTTTATAAATCATGGATATCTCAAAAATACAAAATTGTCGTTATAAAAGGAAGAATTTATTTTACTAATAAACATGAATCTTTTTTGAAAATTTGCTATCACGTTCCGAACGACAATAGAACACCTCAATTTCGCCCAACAATTTATTTCCACCAATCCACTGAATGGCTCTCGCATACGTCTTCGTTTCGGTACTTCCGTCGCCACATCCGTCGAAGACCAGTGCCACTGTCACTCACCTGCCGAGCACGGTGTAGCTAGAAAATTTAATTAAAGCCGCACGTGGCCGTAAATTATCCTGCTATCGACAGGGATACCGGATCGTGGTAGCGGCTGTAACTCCCACAACAAGAAAAAGAAAAGAACGAAGAATAAGTGTGGAAAAGAAACGAACGCCTGTATGTTTGTCTGTGTTTGTGTATGGGCACATTGTGCCTGTCGTGTACATTGCGTGGTTGTACATACTTGCATATGTATAAATGCTTGTGTATATTTGTGTATGCTGTGTATGGCTTCCTGTATATGTGTATTTGTCCTATATATATGCAAATGTCATAAATGCTTATATATAGTAACCATACTACATACATGGTACTATCGTTATTGTATATTTTTATATACAGGTGTATATGTTATAGATATTTGTTTGTAATTATATGTGTTCATGTATATTTATATATATAAATATATATACATATATATATATTTATATATCATAAATGCTTGTGTTACATGTATTTGTATATTCTTCTTTGTAATATAAAAACTTATCCATGATGTCGTGTGTTTGTGCATATTTGTATACACAAATATTTGTATTTTGTTATCAATGTTTACGTACACATGTTCATATGTTTCATATTTGTATATTTATATTTGTCTCACATATTTTTCTCCTACTTATATTTGTACATACTAGTTTAGTTTAGATTTGTTCTTACATACACATTATATCGGTATATAGTTCGATGTGTTGAATATTTGTCTATATTTTCGTACGTATTTTATACGTATTATGTCGAATATGGATGCGTATGGGTGTGCGCGTGAAACGAATGGACTGAAGAAAAGTAGTGGGCTCAAGAGGTATAGTAATATTAGTAATACATTCGGCGTGTTGCGGCCGCTGTTAGCACCGTTAAACTAGCTTTTACTGTTCCGGTCGGTCCTTTGAACCTCACCGCCTATGCGGCAGCCACGGGCAATAAAATGCGTTCACCATAAAATGCCGAGTCTCTCTAGCCTCACCACGGCCTCGACCATGCTCTCGTCAATGCTCACGCAACCTACCTAGCCCATTGCACATCCGGTTGCGCCCGTTTTCCCCGACCCGTAGATTTTTCACGGGAACCTTTAATTATTCCACGAACGGGATACTCTTTAATGTCGTACGTTTTTTGGGATTCTAATCTAATTCATACTAATCGTATAAGAAAATTAGACCGTAGTTGAAAATATTCAGAAAAAGAATCTAAATCATAAATCGTTATCGTTAATACAGATTTGCCGAGTAAGAGTACGGATCTTATAAATACTTAGTCAATGGTAAAAGTAAAATACCTGGAAGGAAAGAAAACAACATTTTGGCAAATAAAGAAATTTGTAGATACCGTCAATTATTTATTTTTAATTCTATTAATCGATCAATCTTAAATTAAAACATACATTTAAAGTGTTTTAAGGTAGTATGAGATAGACTAGATTGATTAGCAGATACTGTTTGAAATTGTAGATTAGTGGTGATCGACGCATGCGCCCTCTGTTTCCTATTTGTTTGGACATGCGTGTTAGAGGCTTCGCGATTTGTTTTCAGTGCAATTAAGTAGTCTTGTCAAGTGCTATCTTTCTTAAGTCTTAGTTCTTTTTTTAAGAACTTTTAAAGTGCGTTTTGGTTATTTTGGTTGATAAAAGAGAAATGGTTTTTGGTTTGATGAATGAAGATCTGTCAATGGATACTTTCGTTGAAACATTAAAACATGAGTATCCACAGTCGGTTATGTGTATCAAGGAGCTTCTGTTATCCTGATTCTACCTTTATGGAATCTTTCACACTGAACATGTTACTGTAGAGAAGCATTCGTATGTGAAGTAAGAAAATACTAATACTTTAGTTTGTATTAAAGCAATTTATCTGCGTAAATTATCTTGTTCTTGTATCAGCTCTTTCATTTTGACTTATGTCTAGTACATACAAGTGATGACGGATTCTACTGGTTAACAGGTTAACACATTTACTGTCACGACAATCACCGATAGCTGGCGCAGAACTTGACATTTATACCTCGTCAGTCACCAATGACCGTTATGTGGTGGATGTGTCAACATTGTATCATACATAATTACCTTACATTTTTAAGGTTATGGTAAGATTTAATCATAACTTAAAATGCATAAAATTCATTATACATTACATTTTGTATAGCATAATATCATGCATTTTATAATGTATTTTAGTACTTATTTTTTACTATGACGTTTTTACTGTATATCACAATACAGTACGATTAATATGGAAAAAGCTGTAATTTTTCAATTGCAGAAATAGTATGACAATTCTTATTGCATATATTTTAAGTCTCATTAACTACATTAAATTGAAACTTTTCTAAAAAGTCAATTAGCCAAGGGACGTTTTTAAGTAATTGAAAAATATCCCCCTTAACCTTTCAGCCCAAAATCCTTATACTTTCTCCGATGACAATTTACTCAGATAAATCACTTTAAGCGGCCTAAATCAACAGATACCAAATCACCAGAAAAATCCCAACACGGAGAGAGATAACCAAAAGGTACCAGACAGACGGAGGGCGAGTTTAGCGGGTAAACATCGGGGGTAATTGGTAGGAAGTATAAGGAATTTTCTGGTAAATTGAGCCGGCCACGGAACGAGATGGAATTTTCTCCCTTCTTGTTGTGGCGCAATGAAAGTTTTCCAATAAGAAACGAAAGAGCTAATCAGAGTTTCCAAGGACTCAATGGCCCGTGAACCAACGTGTCTACGCTTCCCTGCTCGGCCACTTCTCTGTGTCGGTTACCTTTCCCCCGCCTTCTTCTTTTTTCAAAAAGTCGGCAAGCATGTCGAGAACAGTCTGATCTTGTCAGTTTTCTGTATATTCGACTCTGTTCGTGGAGAAAAGGGCCTGCGTAAAGAAGAAGAAACGACTATAGAACCGTGTCGCCTAGAGATTTTAAGTTTTTCCCTAGTCGAAGGCGGAGAGTCGAGGCTTGTTTGTTGTGGTAAATTGGGCAAAGTTTGATCCAACTTAAATTTGGAAATATAGAAATCATGAAGTCTTCGATTATGTACATTTTAAAAAATTGGATTTTATTCTAAAAATTTAGTTTATGTATCTGTTGTGAATATTAGATTAAAGTAGTTTATAAATATAAAATATAGAAAGTTAAATCTCTAAGAAAATGTAGAGATTTTACAGTTCGGAATTCTATGAACTTCAGAAAATTAACTTCAAAAGCATTTGTTAAGATTAATTTAAGTTAAACAAAAAGTATGCTATATTTAATTCTTTGATACTGTATTCCGTCTAGTATAGTATTAGGTTGTCCGAAAAGTACCTTTCTTTTACAGACACGTTTTTTACAACCATGCATCTTTAGACAAACATGAAATCTAATCTGCCGAAAGTTGTGATCTTTATTTTGGTAGAACAAAATGAATCATGCGTAATCCGATAAAATAATATAAAACAGAAAATGTTGTGCATCCATTATTTCCTTATAAAACGAAAGAAACTTTTCGTACGACCTAATATTTTAAATTTCTACATTTGATAATAGGAATGCAAAATAATAACGAAGACACAATTATTTTCCAAATAGTCCATCCTGAATTGCTCATTTTATTATGTTGTAAAAGGATTAAGTGTCAATAACAAACGTACGTAACATCACGATACACTGCTGTGAAAGAGCACCGGTAATACGATAAGAAGATATAGAGAGAAATATCTCAATGTATAAACGAAAAACGATACCCGTATCACCGTATCAAAACAACTACATACAGTATCATTTGATCATGACATTAAAATTCATCTCAATTTTCATTCCATCTATAAAAAGAAATCATTAAAAAAAAAAAAAAAAAAACAAAAGAGTCACTAATCACACCATTAGCGAAAAGTACATCATGCGATCCATAAAACATTTTCTATCAGATCACAGACGTGGTCGGTGCTTAATGGACAGAATTATTACTCCCAATGGTTTCTCCCAAAGGGGGTAGCGGAGGGAGGGAAACAGCATACTGTGAGGATAATTTGCGGAAATATCGTCCGTGTAAAATGATCCGCGGCAAGTAAAGCTCTCCGCATCGAGATACATCTGTTTGTATATTACGCCGAGGTAAACATCGTTGTTGATGCAGCGCGCTATTATGCATCGCGGTGCATGATGCACCATCGTGTGCCACGCACACAAACACGAATTAACTCAACGCGATTGGTGAGGCTTCGATAGCCACCCCATCTCGTATCGCTCCACGATAGATATCCAATTAGCTATTCAATATTGAAAAATGTTATTCGATTCGCAATTATTTATAATTATTTCGCAGACCAGTTTTTGTTTCGTCCTAGTGGAACTTAATACTTTTGTTAGGATTGGTACCAGGATATGTTTTACAGTGGCGAATATTCAAATAGGGAAAATCTTTATACTAAATTTTAATTAATTTCATTTGTATTTAATACTCATAATAATATTTTAGGCAGTGTAATGTAAGAAATTAAGATATAGATTTATAAGCAAATTATAAAAAATCTAAGTCTTATATTACAGAAAAGAAAATACACATTTTTATATGTTCTATATTATGAAAAAAATGAAACTAAAATATTTCACAATATAACTAGCTAAATTTATATAAGTTCGTATAAATGGTTGTCTGTTTGTACAGTCATTTCCATTGTATATTTGTCTTCTTTTAATATTGTTGATTTAAAATTAATAGAAAATTCTCTTTAGGAAGAGGAAAGTTGTGTACCTGGACGTTGTACACTTGACCACTTAGTACTTTGAGCACTTAACATGTTGAGTGCTTCAATCTAAGTAGTTTGGAGTATTGGTACAGTATTGATACATATTTGCAGTCTATGATTCTTGTATACTTAATTAGTTAAATAATATGAGTACTCGAGTAGGTTAAATAGAGTAATTCAGTAATTAGGACAAGGTTCGGATTCTGAAATGTGTTGAAGAATTAGATATGTAATTCTAGCAAACATCGTCTTGTTTTAGAAACTACCGTTATTTAAAAACACACATAACAGAACGTTTTGCGAACTCGTACAGAAATAGTGAAGTTAATGTGAGTACAGGCGCATGTACACAAGCAGAAAACCGTACTTTCAATTTTCGTTCGCACCACACAAAAATCACAAGCCTGTCAGACTTGAATCTCAAGGATAACAAGTCCGTCTGATAAATTAGGGACAGATAACATTCTTCTTCCTAGTTTTTGTACACCAGTCCGTTAATTCGCTTTTTAAAAATTTTAAACTCGACTATTTAATCAAGATTATATGATTGTCGATCTCGAATTAAAAGAAGATGGTGGTACTGTAAAGTGTTTCAGAATAAGAATTTATTGTAATTAATGATAATTAATTAAAAAAACGTACAGAAAGAATTTACGCATAGAAGAAGAAATAAAATAAATAAATTTCAAAAAGTCCTTTAAAGCAAGGTTTCGTGGAAAAAGCTATATTTCATCTTTCCGATCTACTAAAAAAAAAAAAAAAAAAAAAAATCGATACGTACAGACGATCTGTTTTTTAAAACTCAGGTTTTATTAGGGTAAGTCTTCTTTAAGTTAAAAAAGAATTGCTCGTTCGAATATCATAAATATTCGGCGGTGTGTGTTCTTTCCGATTTATATGTCACGAAGGATCAAAGAGAGATGTGGCACGTTATGCTGAGAATAATCATGAAAAGAAGTTCTACAGCCGCGCTCGATAAATTTTCGACGGGTTCTACGGTCTGTGCTGGGGATCGAAGAGAAAAATAGACACGTGCCGCCTCGAACAAACTTTCCAACCTCAACAATCATCTTTATATAATGTTCTGTTTATTACTTACATTGCAATTTTTTTTATATCTGTATGGTAGGTTATATAATTTTCTCTAAATCTCTGTGTTATTTCATGTCATTTTTAAATACTTAAAGTAGTATGTTTTACTTATAATGACTGAAAAGTTTCTCTTTATTATTAGTAGTAATTTTAACCGTGGAGAGGAGCTACGAACATTCTTTCAGTCCACTATAACCTATAATTCCTATATCGAGAATCGATTATCGCGATCGAGAGAAACGTTCCAGCAGACCGTATCCAGGAAACGAAAAGTCGGTAACGGACCGGGCCATGGTATTTATTCTCCGTCCCGTGAGAACGCTATACGTAAGCCAGCCTCTCGGTGTGTATTTACTCGCGGAATACGTGCGCTCTCGTGCGGCCAAGAAGACAATTACCTCCGCGGGGCAAACGGGCCCGGTCGTGTCGGCACGCTTTGTGCCGCGGCCACTTCTTTCCAGCCGTTCCTCGAATTTACGAAACGTTTCTGCAAGCGGCGCGTGCATCGCCGCTCTCACCGCCCGCTTGGAAAACCACAGGTATACTTTGTTTCCTTGTTGAGAATCGCTTTGGTATATTATGCGTTTTCATAGAAGCTGCGATATAAAGTGGAAAGTGAAGTTTTTGTAGAAAAGAATTGAATTCGACAGTGTAGATTGTGTAACTGTTACATATACTATTGAATTTTGTGTACTTTTTCTACAAGTCGTGTTTCTATGAAATTAGATATGTCGGAATTTGTGAGTATCTGGGATAAAATACGGTTTTAGGAATTGGATTATTTTCTGTAAATTTTGATAACGTGTATGATATTTGATCAAGTTCGGTTTTAGATAATCGAATCTGGTTTCTCTGAAACGTTTCTATCGAAAGTTTACAATTTGCTTTCGAATAAAGTCTGTGCAGGTGTGACTCTAACACGATGTTTGTAATCTGTCTTATCTATTGTAATTTACTCTTCAAACAGCGTTTTCGATAATGGAATCTGTTATCTTTTCCAGCACTTAATTCCTAAACACACATGTACATTTAAAATTCAATTCTTTCTTTATCTTAAATTTCTTCATGAAAAGAATCTTAATATATCAACTAATCACATCAACAACTACATCGACCTCGAATTGCTTTCAAATAAATTCATTTTTCTATACGTACTCTACACTTACAACAGCATGACGAATTAGGATTTATTTACCATAACTCTTTTTCTAATCTCAAGTTATATCGAACTTGCTGCAGCAACGTAAAATCTAATATTCCTCCCATTTATTATGCCAAAGCCTGCTCTCCATTCAAGCCTTCATTCTAATCACCTGTATAAAAATTCATCTTTATACTGGAACCAGCTATCAAAGCGATTCAGCGTATTCATTCGGTGCCCCCTCCTTGGAACGAATCTACGTGTCGAAGAGGATCTGCGACAAGAAGTCAAGACAACCCGATTATCCCATGCACGCTTCTCGGTGTGTAGTCTCGGTGTCTTGTGGCCGGTGCTCGCGCATGTGCCAACAGAGTGTACATGCCGGTGGAGAGCGGCAAAGCCATCCACTCGACCAAGTCAAAGTCTCTTCTCTTCCTCTAATTTTTCTTCTTCCTCTTCCTCTTTGCAGTACGTCGATCTTCTTTTCCGCCCTTCATCCTCTTCTTCTTCCTCTTCTTCCTGTTGGTTCTCTGCAATGTCCCATGCCTTGGCGGCGAGTGGGCGTCGGACGGCAATTAGCATACTCGCGTGATCAAAGCAGTGGGACACGTGCGACAAGAATTAACGACCACCAGCAGAACGACTCTTTCTTCACGGAGTGCGCGCGCGATAAATCGCGCTTCCGATGCCTTCGTCGACACCCGCCATGCCGCCCACACGCGTGGCCCCTCCCGTCGTGGTTTGTCCACGAGCACGCGGCGCCCTCTGCCCACTGTTTTCTCATCCATTTCGCCAACGGACCCAACGATCCGCCTTTGGCTTTCGGTGATCGTTTCGCACAGGTTATATATAGGCGGGCGCATTCTTTATCAGGCCATTGCCGGATGAATTTATACGGGATAATCCAGTGCTCGTTTCCGCTTCAACCACTTATGAATTATGTCTTCTCAGAAAGTAATACGTATTTGGCTCTTTTTGGAGGTGTATAGATAGATTAGAAGTGAAGGATGTGTTTGGTGAGTAGAACTTGCGAACGACTGGTTTCGATTGTTCAATATAGTCTTGTAGATTGTTGAATATGTATTATAGACACTTGTTTTAAGATAAATCCAAATATTATTAATTACGTATCGTATAATTTGGAAATTGGATACGTTTTTTTATTAGTACTAATACTAATTAATGATTTGATTCGTAGAAGGTAAGATTAGAATCGGATCTAGAATCTATTATTATATCTGGACTGTAGCAATAAATTAATATAATTTATTAAATTATATTAATAATAATATTAATAATAATAATATTAAGTAAACCTCATTATTATTACTTAATATTGCTTGCAAGCAAGAATTTCTGCTATCTAATAATTCCAAGATGTAAAATGTAATCGGACTTAAACATTATAACCTCAAAATTAGAAGAGACAAAACTACATATATTTCAGATAGCAGTAGATATAAGACAAGCATGCCACTTCACACGAAGGTTCTAAGTGCCATACAAAGAGAAAGAAACCATCGTAGAAAGTAATTCCCCTCGAGGAAATTCGACTATTGACCCCGAAACACTCGAGTGGCCTTTAGCCGGCAGGAAGTCTAACGGAATCGCGATCCCTAAAGCGAATCGAACGGAAGGTACACAGGCGCAAGATGGATTCGCAGCACGATTTTAATATTGCCACTTATCTCGAATTCCTTGTTACACGAGAGTAGCATTTTCTGGTATCTCGAATACATACCTGTTTCGTTGGTTCGAGATTCACGGTAATTCTTATGGTTTCTTCTGTAACCACCTACCCACGGAAAAGGATGCCATTGACAGATGTATAGAGAGTGTAGAAGCGTGATTTGCTGTGCAGACACGCGTGGTTGCTCGTAATCAGCTGAAACATTGTATGATGATCAGCCAACGGGTGTTTATATTGCGATAGTTTCCGGGTCCTCCCTTCATGAGTTCTATTCTTTCACGATTGAATGTGCGACAGTTTTACTGTTCTTTTTTATTGACAAAGTTTTCTTGCTTGCTGATATAGACTAATAATTAATAAATTACGATTTGATTATTGAATTGTAAGAAGTGAAGTGAGAGTGAAGAAAGTGAAATTCATAGAATTTTAAGGCTTAATCAAACATTAATAATAAATTTTCAATTTCATTGTAAATTATTAATTAAAAAATTAAAAGTCGATTAGTAAATATGTCTAGGGTCTAATGTGAGGAAAAAATAAGTGAAGTAGAATTTCAAAGTCTAATAAGAAATCAGTGATGAGTGTTTTGTGGAACATAACCTCTAATTTGTGATATTTGCATATATTATCTCATTTGTGTTATTACCAATCTTGCTGCTATTATGCATTGTTAGTACCTTATTAGTACTCTTATCCTGTAAAGTTTCATTAATAATATCAGTTCTGCAAGATGGCTCAGTTGAGTGACAACGAATAAAAAGAAAATAAAATAAAATCTTAACATCATATCGATAATCTCAATTTTCTTCAATTTCCCAAACACTGACTTCTCCTGATATCTCCATCAATAACTTTTCAAATGGTTCTTCCCATAATATTTAGCCTTCCCCCGGCCATGAATTAATCATAAACCGATTCAGGTGAATTGAATCGAGTTATGGATAGACGATGATAGATGAAATCGATCGATCGTTCGGTATCGTTTGCGTCGCATCTTCTTCCATCAACTCGGTGTTATACCAACATCCTTTATTTCACGCAATTCATCTATTCTTATTTGCTTTAGGCGAAATACACGAAATTCAAAGCAGGGGAGAAAGGGAGGGGGCAGAGTGAAACGAATAGATACAGAGGCTGAACAAAACAACGTGAATGGTTAGGGGTCGATAATACAGGGAAATGTAAATCGCAATATGCTAATGCAAGCAACGAGAACGTTTGTCAAACCGAGCGTTAAGATCCCAGGCCAGGACTCCTTGTTTCACGCGTGAACGAGCCTTAACCCACCGCAAAACCAACGCCTGAACCAACACTGACTGTTTTCGCGCACCACCGTGCTGTCTATACCGATGAGTTGGTCCTAGCGGGGAGAGGGTGGACATGATGGTACATGAGGAAATATGGAATCTCCAATTTATACGAGTTATTAGTATTATTATTACTGTTTTGGTTACCAGTGATGTTAGTGAGAATTTTGAATTGGATTAAAAAATACAAGTAGAGATTAATAATATTATTTACATTTAATATATATTTATAATTACTGATGGGAAACTAACCTATAAAATGGTAGTCCTTGAATTTATGAATTGTTATCGTTATTTTTATTTTTCTCAAGTAATATTAGTTACCAGAGATTTTGAAAGAGAACTTAGTGTTTAGAATGCAAAATAGTAGTAGATTAATAGCAGTAAAAGCAGCAGTAGATTTTTTATATTATCTATGTTTACAAAATTTCTAGTCACTAATATAAAATAGTAATCATTTTAGGTTTGTGCAACTGTGAACAAAATTGTTTTTGTAGTCTTACACAGCAAATAATTTTCCAGTAACTAAATATAAAATTTTTGTTTTGCAACTTATACTTCTGTTAATGATAAAATATATTTATTTGATTGATAATGACAGAAGATTGCTAGAAATTGGTTAGAATATAAATTTAAATAAGCTAAGGGAAAAAATTGTACAAAATTTAAGAAGGAAATATGAAATACTTCATATTGTTCCCTTCATCGCTGAATTTGTGATTTAGTGGAGTATGATTTCCCATTGCTGTTTATCACGATTCATTGGTGTCATTTAACTGGTAGAATTGTTTGACTGAGTTGAGAGAGGTGGGTGGAAGGTTGAGAAAATGGTATTGATATGTAGTTATATTGGCAGGTTTTCGTGCTGTTGTCCCAGATAGTTTTAATTTAGATTGTACGATAAGGGATAGAGATAGGCAGGCTTTTAAGAAATGAAAAATCCGGCCAGGGGCGGGACAGTAGGAAGGTACGGTGAAGAAAATGAAGCGTGTAGTGAATGCTTTTGTTCTTTGGCCGCCTTTGAAATGAAATCACTGATTTAAAATGTTGCTGACTACGAATCTTTTTGTTTCATCGAGCATTTAGACATTCTTGCCTTCTTGCACGGAACTATTTATTTTGTTATTTAAAGAAAGACATTAAGTATAACAAATTAAATAATCTACTAACGTTCTTACATATTAAAAATAAATCTATTAAGGAATTTTAAAGAATCGTATCTTCTAATAAATTAATGGAAAGTCTAGTGATTTTATTTGTTATCTCGAAATTTACTAAAATTATTTTCGCTATAATATATATTAGGTAAAACTTTGTCAAAAGATATTCCATCATTAAACGTACCATACTTAACTTTACTATCAATAATCTCCTCGAACTCAATTAAATCCATCACAAAACAAACTCCTACAATAACAAGCATCAGAATTACTTCAACTTCGATGGAACAATATTCACAATATTTATATAGTTCCACAAACAAGCCCATATGAATATCAAAAAAAGAGCGAAGTTCATTGTTTCAACTGGTCATCATCGTTCCACCGTGTTGAATATCACGTTACACAACGTGTTTGCCAATCACGCACGCGGATATATTTAATCTGGCCGGGTTTCATGTTTGCGTAGCCACTCCATGATCGCTAGGAACATGTAATTAAATTATCCATCGTTGTTTATTTCCACTGTTTTCTGAGAAAACAAGCACGCGCTGATTTCGCCGGTGTTGACGATAAACGAATCGTCAGTGATGTTACAACAGGTCTGTGCATTCATTTGATGCGCGTATTGGGGCTTGCCCCCACTCAATCTCCGTTGTTATAACGTGTTAGCTATATACATCATGTCTTGATGCATCAAAATACTACATAACCTATAAAGAATACGTGTCTTCTATATTGGTATTGATATCTTAGCTCGTTTTCAATTTTAAGTCAATCTGTTCGGTCGGTAAGGTTTGGTCAGTGCTGCTAGAATTGATGGAGTATAGCAATCAGATGAAAACACAGTGAGTTGTTGGTTCAGGTTATCGGGCTGTTAAGCAGCGCTCACGCGTGAAACGCGTAGTCGTCAAATTAATACCATATCACTTGGAAATTATAGGCGTTATTTATCATGCTAGATTGCAATTTATTTTAATTGCTAGTCAATATATAACGAATAATAAGTCTGTATCACTTGGAAATTGTAGTATTTATTTTTATTTATCAAAAAACGTATGAGTTATCAAGCTAGGTTGTAATCTATGTTATTTACAAGTCGATATACAATGAATAATGAGTATCTTTTCACTGCGACACTCAATTTAATATTAGAAGTGCCGGTGACAAGTTAGGTATCATTTCTTTCATTGACATTTCCTCTGGATTGATTCATAATCAATAAGTTACTTTCAAAAGCTTTTGGGATTCAAATTCATGTAAAACTTTAGACTACATTGTCATATTTCTATTAAATTAAGATATAACCTTAAAGTATATTAATCCAAAAAATGAAATACAATGAAGTGTTAGACACATTTCTAAGCCTGCAATGAATTAAGGCTAACTAAATGTGAGTATGTCAAACTTTACCATAATAGTAAACATGATAACTTGTATTATCACGTGAAAACATATTAATGTCACTCGCCCACGCGCATGCGCGTTGCGCGCATACGGGATCCACCGTCGATCCAAGGAATTTTGTTCCATGGTAAACGCCGGAGGAGACCGGTAGTACTCTACTTGATATCCCAGGGGCACGGGGGCGTGCACCTTTAGACGCACCACATCCGCGTAGACGGTGTTCTCTCTCTGGCGTGCACCGCACCGCAGAACGGTGCAAAAAGGGAGGGAACAATGGGGATCCCATGAGAATGTATCCGCCGGTGCATCCCCTAATTAAGATTGGCCTTGTTTTAAGCAGCCCGGTAAATGATTCGCCGATCCCCTCGAGAAGAGCCGATACATCGGTTCGCGTACCAACTACATACGATCGACGAGTATACAGAAGAGTTCGTGACGTAATCCACCATTCTTTTTCTTCTTGCACTTCTCCCCACTCTTTCACCATCAACCCCTACTCCCTCCCCCTAACCTATCCGTTTTGTTGCGTAATCTTTCTGGAACGTTAAATTCTTGAAAGCACCGGTTGAAAGCCGGATTATTCCCTTCTCCGCTTCACCATCGTCTCTCTTATATTCTGGTTCTTTCTCCATAGTTTTCTTCTTCCTCCTCTTTCTTTTTTCACTCTATCGACCTCTGGTCTCGTTACGCGGGAAACGTTTTTAACCGTTCGACCGCGACAATGGGAACGACGGAGGATCACGTGTCGTTATGGTTTATGGCAGTGGTTCTTAACCTGTCACCCGCGAAGCATCTCATTGGTGCTGCGTGTTCCTCACACGCGAAAGTAGCCATTTTTCGAATAAGGAATAATTATCTGCGTTTTTATTTATTTATAATTAGACTGTGGATTTTTATGCATTTATGAGATACTTGACGGTACAAAACTGCGCACAGCGCATATAATATGCAAAAGTATATAAAATATTTAAGGTAGAATATTTATTATGATATTTAAACATGAAACATTTGTATTTATGTTCCATTCCTTTAGTTATGCTCATAAGGATATAAAAATGCATGAAATTTGCGGTCTATTTATAATAAATCACTTCTCTCCAAATTTGAAGCTTGTTGACGAGCAATTGATGAATGTTTTATATATATACACGTTTCAGGCGCATAACGGTTCCAAGTGTTGATTTCAGTCTTGGGGATCCGCGACAACGAAAAATTATCGTGGTACACAAAAGATTAAGAACCGCTGGTTTATGCCGTAGAAAAGACGTGTAGGAAGTTGAAAAACGAGAGACAGGGGAAATGCTCGTGGAGCGAGGGAATGTAACGAGTAACGCTGCTGAGAGGTTATCGATTATCGAGCGCAACTTACGATTCGTTAGGCTCGCGTGTGCTGTCTTGAGAAGGAGTGGGGAGGATTTAGCGAAGACGCACCGTGCCTGCGAAGTGGGAGGAGATGTGTTGCGTTCCGTGTGGATCTAATAAACGCGAGCAAATTGGTAGCCGATGGGGCATAGGAAAGAGGGGGATGGCCAAGTGTTTCATTTCTGAAGCAATAGAATTCTTTGCGCTGCGATTTCTTTTTGGTGTTTTCGACGCGTTGATTCCTCAAATATGTATTGTGCAGCACGTTGTACTGTTCACAGCAGGCAACGTATTAAAGTCTATTTGTAGAAATCAGGACACGGTATAATGTATCGATTATGTACGAACGTATTAACGTATTCATTGTGCAATTTTGTATATATACATTTACATAGAAAAATTTTCACATAACCTACATAAAGGCAATATTAGTCTGTTCCAAGATGAATGAACTTCGATGATCTTGACTTCTAGCATGACTCTGAGGAAACATTTTTTTCATCATCAATAAATGTTTTGGACTATATAAACTTCTCCTAGTCATTCTTTTTTATTTATCTTATTATATATATATATATCTTATCTTATTATATATATTCTTATCTATTTTTAATTTAGATATTCGATTTGAGCGAGACGTGCTTTACATTTAATGCAAGATTTTATCAAACGTAAAAAGGTGGTCGTTGTAAAAAGACAAATATTATGGCAAAGATAGGAGAGGGTACCGAATGCAATATCTATAACTCTCTCGGCCTACTCTTTCGCGGTTAATCTTGCGCGGAGCTACTGCGCGCGTTCCGTTTGAAAGCTTTAATCTTGTTACAGCTAATTTCTCCGCCTATATCTTGTTAGATTCTGCGTGCTCAAGCTATCAAGCTGACTTGTTTTCCTTCTGAAAGAAAATTAGCTGACCGGAAATCGAACGACGAGCCCGCGATATCCGGAATATTTTACCCGCTGAAACACGTTGATGTCACTCGCTGAATTCCTCGTAACTCAGCTTCTCTTCCTTATACATACACGTGTACATACGTAGAACGATTTTTCAATGTTACCTTTTGTTCAATTATCTTGCAATTGCAAATTTCTTTTTTTAATTTCCAGCAAGAAAATTGAAATTAAAAAGACAGAAAAGTAGAAATTAAAATTAAGAATTCAATAGATTCTGTGTTCGATTGAAAAATTATAATTGATTTTCCTTTCCAACGAAATAATCTAAATCATTCTACAATTTCAAGTTAATATAGTTTTTTACTAAAGGTTATCGCGACGAAAGGTGAAAAATGATGAAATGGAATTTTCATGGAAAAGGTACGAGGGAAGGGGGACAAGAGTTAAACGATAAGCTGCTCGTATCCATGGTTAGGTGAGATAAGTTTTATGACGTCCCCATTATTTCGAGAACCCTTTCCGTCGAAACATTGTAAGCAGACCCTCGGGACACCAATTCGGTGATAATTTTTATTGTCTCGAATGATTTATGTGCAACCCATTAGAGTACACGCTCTAGAAGCTTAACCTATCGATAGCTCTAGATTTGGTTAAAGAGAATAGAAGAATTCTTGTTCTATTCTCCCTCTCCCCCCCACCTATTCTTTTTTTTTCCTTTTCCTTTTTCTATTAGGTTGTCCAAAAAGTGTCTTTCTTTTACAGACACGTCTTTTACAACGACGTATCTTTAGACAAACATGAAACCTAACCTATCGAACGTTGTGATCTTTATTTTGATAGAACAAAATGGATCATACGTAATTCGACAAAATAATATAAAACGGAAAATATTGTGCATCCATTATTTAAAACGAAAGAAACATTTTGCACGACCTAATATTTTGACTATCAGGAATGTATCATCTTTCTTGTAATTTCTTGTATCATTCTTCTCTTTGTAGAGTGAAATTAATATTAGAGAAATATTCATGCAATTTTATACTTCTCTGGATGCAATTAAAGAAATGAAACCTAAATAGGAATTTCTTTCATATATTATAATAAATACTCAATTTTACATATATTCTGTACTTTTACATATTGAATATATCCTGTACATTTGTACATATTTAATTTGCATATTTAAATACATAAACCTGAGTTATTTAATACTTAAATATATAAGTCCTCGGTTTAACAATGAATATGTCTTTCAATCTTTAAGAATTCAAACAATAATTCTATTATTAATAATAAATAATATTATAAAATAATATTTATTTAAATAATTTTTTTATTTAATATTAGTATTTTTATTAATTTAATAAATATTTTATTCAAAATAATTTATAATATTATTTATTATTATATATTATAACAACGGTTTAACAATGAATATGTCTTTCAATCTTTAAGAATTCAAACAATAATTCTATTATTAATAATAAATATTATAAAATAATATTTATTTAAATAATTTTTTTATTAAATATTATTATTTTTATTAATTTAATAAATATTTTATTCAAAATAATTTATAATATTATTTATTATTATATATTATAACAACGGTTTAACAATGAATATGTCTTTCAATCTTTAAGAATTCAAACAATAATTCTATTATTAATAATAAATAATATTATAAAATAATATTTATTTAAATAATTTTTTTATTTAATATTATTATTTTTATTAATTTAATAAATATTTTATTCAAAATAATTTATAATATTATTTATTATTATATATTATAACAACGGTTTAACAATGAATATGTCTTTCAATCTTTAAGAATTCAAACAATAATTCTATTATTAATAATAAATAATATTATAAAATAATATTTATTTAAATAATTTTTTTATTAAATATTATTATTTTTATTAATTTAATAAATATTTTATTCAAAATAATTTATAATATTATTTATTATTATATATTATACTATGTATATACTATAAAATAATATTAATAATAAAACTAATATTGATGAGCTCTTAAGGGATGAAAATTATTATCACAAATTATTATTATACATCATATTATGTATTTTCTTCCAGTCGCGGGGAGACGCGATCGCGATGAAGCGCGTCAACGGGAGTCGTAAATTCCCGTTACCGTTATAACAATCGACACCATGGACAGGTCGATCCTCTTATTTCTTATGAGATAATAGGGCTGTTTGTTAAACTGTAACAGTTCTATAATATTTATATTTTCAACAACTTGTTACACTTAATATTGCGCCGTGACGGAAGATATATTTGATATAAACAGTTGATAGTTGTGGACTGGATAGTTGAGTCGTATAAGTAGATTAAATTGATGTCGCGTAGACCGTAGTGAGGACTGTCCTAAGATTATAGGAAAAGTTAAGTAGTCTGCACAAAGTTTGTAAGAACATTAGAGTTGACCGATCTAAGTTTCTAGCAACAGTAGATGACTGCGCCGAGAGTGAAAGATGACAAGAGTTGAGTTGACTACACGAAGATTGGATGAACAGTGAAGACCCGTCTCGTGCTATTACGGAGAAGAGCTCGGTGTGGGTGTGCCTTTTTGAACTAAGAACGCGGATTCGTTGTTCCCATTTTTCGGTAGGAAAGCGAGGGTAACGATCCGCGGTACCCATTGGTTATAGCCAACGTTAATAAGTAAAAATATGAGAAGAGAGTCTCCTGCCGACATGGCTCATGGGTGTCCTTGTTCATGGGAAAACCTGCTTTTTCGTTAGACAAACTTCCGCTTTCTCCGGAATTTGCAAGAGCGTACAATAAACCTAAGGACTGTTTTAAGGACCATTCATAAACCGAAATTAAGCTAAAAAGATTCGGTTTATGGTGGTTCCTTTATTGCGGGTGTAACGATGTGTGGGCCTTGGCGGCCACCATGAGGGACCATCTCACGCGACGTAACCTATTACATATATTATATAACAATTCCTAAAGTAATATTCTTTAAGGACCATTATCTCACGTACTAATGAATAACATATTAATAAAAAATCAAAAGAATCTTTTCAGTGGATAATAATTAGCCACTGTGTATAATTATGCGTGTATACGTGTTCTAACAAATACTATAGCCGCTGTTCCTCTCACAGCCGAAACTTTACCTCGTCCTAATTAGTATCGATTACCGAACATCCCCCTTTTCTCTGCCGGCATTATACTTATGCAACGTTCCTCGTTCGTATCTCATTCTATCCAAAGTGGCCCCCCCTCGTGACTTTCACGGCGAAAAAAGGGGATGACCCCCGGGCCAAAACTCTGCCCGAAGGGTGACCATTAGATTGCGGCGGGAACATCGAGGTGAAGTTTCCTCTCGTTGAATGTGCACGAGCATGGTGCTCTATGTTCATAGAGGAATCACGATCCGTGTCTTTCCTTCCGGCTAATTAATCCTGATCGACGATGACACGTATAGTAGGAGATGGGATGAAACGATTGGGGGATGAAGCATTCAGAAAGTCGCAAAAGTTCCTGGATCTATTACGTCTAGACGTTTTATAGGAGAATTAAATATGAAAGTAGAAGTTGTGCAGGAATTGTTCAGTTTGTCTTAATGGAAGATCCATTTAAAAATATCTATTGATTAAGAAATTCTATGTTGCTTTCAATTCTGTCCAAAAGTTTCATTTCAAATAAAAATACCAGATTTCTTTCAAGTTCCCCGGAAGTCTTCTTCAAAAATTATATTTATAATACAGTTCCTTTGACAATCTTGAAAATACAGCTCAAGATATTGATAAGAGAAGATTCTATATTTTAATTCTATTCAAAGCTTTCTGTGAACGCTTAATAAAAATGTCTCATTTGTTACGCTCGGTAATGCTCATCTGTCTGGATTGTTTTAAGCATTCACGACAAAAAATTTCACCCGTCTAGTTTACCTGGTTTAAGAAACTAACAAGGAGGAAATAACAGAAAGGAAAGAAAAACTATATTTCTCCTAATTGTTGCACAAATCTCTTTCAAAAATTCTTTAAATATTTAAGCTTAAAACATTGATTAAAAATCTCCTATAGGCAAATTCTGAAATTTTATTTGAATATTTTTAAAACATACGATCCAAGACATTGAAAAACAAGGGATTCTGTATTCTAATTTCACCGAAAAATTTTCTTTGGGAATTCCTGAAACACTACATCACGTACTAAAACTAACTTATATCTTATATTCTAGGGTTTAATTTTATAACTTGAAGAAACAAACAATACAATCACTCTTTCTTACAAAAATTACAAGGTACTTAAAACTATATGAAAATACACTTATTATATTGTATTTACTGTATGTATAAAAACATACTATTATATCTTGCAAAAAACAATTGCATCCTAATAATATATCAGAATATTATTCTAGGGTTTAATTTCATAACTTGAAGAAACAAACAATACAATCACTCTTTCTTACAAAAATTACAAGTTACTTAAAACTATATGAAAATACACTTATTATATTGCATTTACTGTATGTATAAAAACATACTATTATATCTTGCAAAAAACAATTGCATCCTAATAATATATCAGAATATTATTCTAGGGTTTAATTTCATAACTTGAAGAAACAAACAATACAATCACTCTTTCTTACAAAAATTACAAGGTACTTAAAACTATATGAAAATACACTTATTATATTGCATTTACTTTATGTATAAAAACATACTATTATATCTTGCAAAAAACAATTGCATCCTAATAATATATCAGAATATTATTCTAGGGTTTAATTTCATAACTTGAAGAAACAAACAATACAATCACTCTTTCTTACAAAAATTACAAGGTACTTAAAACTATATGAAAATACACTTATTATATTGCATTTACTGTATGTATAAAAACATACTATTATATCTTGCAAAAAACAATTGCATTCTAATAATATATCAGAATATTATTCTAGGGTTTAATTTCATAACTTGAAGAAACAAACAATACAATCACTCTTTCTTACAAAAATTACAAGGTACTTAAAACTATATGAAAATACACTTATTATATTGCATTTACTGTATGTATAAAAACATACTATTATATCTTGCAAAAAACAATTGCATCCTAATAATATATCAGAATATTATTCTAGGGTTTAATTTCATAACTTGAAGAAACAAACAATACAATCACTCTTTCTTACAAACATTACAAGGTACTTAAAACTATATGAAAATACACTTATTATATTACATTTACTGTATGTATAAAAACATACTATTATATCTTGCAAAAAACAATTGTATTCTAATAATATATCAGAATATTATTCTAGGGTTTAATTTCATAACTTGAAGAAACAAACAATACAATCACTCTTTCTTACAAAAATTACAAGGTACTTAAAACTATATGAAAATACACTTATTATATTGCATTTACTGTATGTATAAAAACATACTATTATATCTTGCAAGAAACAATTGCATCCTAATAATATATCAGAATATTATTCTAGGGTTTAATTTCATAACTTGAAGAAACAAACAATACAATCACTCTTTCTTACAAAAATTACAAGGTACTTAAAACTATATGAAAATACACTTATTATATTGCATTTACTGTATGTATAAAAACATACTATTATATCTTGCAAAAAACAATTGCATCCTAATAATATATCAGAATATTATTCTAGGGTTTAATTTCATAACTTGAAGAAACAAACAATACAATCACTCTTTCTTACAAAAATTACAAGGTACTTAAAACTGTATGAAAATACACTTATTATATTGCATTTACTGTATGTATAGAAACATACTATTATATCTTGCAAGAAACAATTGCATCCTAATAATATATCAGAATATTATTCTAGGGTTTAATTTCATAACTTGAAGAAACAAACAATACAATCACTCTTTCTTACAAAAATTACAAGGTAAAATTCTTTGGGAATTCCTGAAACACTACATCACGTACTAAAACTAACTTATATCCGAATTTCTATAAATACAAAATTGCATAATCCTGTGTAGTACTTGTTGTACACCATCAATAAAACGGCTAAAAGACACGCGGAAGCGTTGCCAAGCGCATTCCACGCGCGATTCACCAGATGCCACGAGAAATCTCAGAGGGCGATAAGGATAGTTTCGGTTTGAGGAAATGCAGATCGGAATTGTCGTTAGCCAAATAGAGCGGGCAAACGTAGAACCGTGGTACGGTCGTAAAACTGTAAGAGCCGCCCATGAGTATTTATCTACGTTCCTTTCTGTGGGTTTGTAAACGGAACCACGGCAGCGAATCTTAGCCAGACAACCTGACGAACGGTCGACTTTTCGTCTGGTATCGTCGGTTTACGACCGCGTCGACGATAGATGTTGTCTGATCATCGTCGGTAGCGGTTCCAGTTCTCTTTGCGACGTCTTTTTGAAACTCTTCTTCGTGTTTCCTGCTCCTTCTTCTCGAAACGGATCCGATTACAGTTTTTCCGTCTAGCAGTAACAGCCTATCGAAGAGAGTGAGGTTGTTGTCTCTTTGAAGATGAAGTAGACGAGGTTGTTCGTCAGTGACGAGTGAAGGAGAGGGTTGTATAGGTATGGCAAGAGGAAGCTGGGTTAGGTTATCGAACTGGTTCGAGTGGTGTAGAGTGTTTCTTCATGTAGGAATGGTTTCTAGAAGGCTGATTTTCTCGGAATTTTTAGAATAGGATTTTTAAAACCTCCATACACTCACGCTTGGAAGTTTGGTGCGTCTTTCGCGTTTTAGACGGAACTGAGATTTTTGTAGATTTTGCTGGAAAATAAGAATATTATAATTGTAGCTTCCATTTTTGATGAGACGCGAATTTAGAATAGATTTATTAGTTTCATTATTTTTTAAGCAGTATCTGGACTTTCTAGAAATTTTCTAGCAGGAGTTTTGAACAAAGCCAGTTGAAAGTTAGAATTTCTCGCGAAGTGCACTGAAGTCTTAAGAATCTTCAACGGAATTAAATATTTCTCTGATAAAAAAGAATTGATCAATACTTTAAGAATTTGAAAGAAAGAATTCCCAACTAGGATGTCTAAAAAATTTAGTAAAAATGTTGTGTAAACAGAAAACAAAAATTGTTAATGAAAATATTAAAAGCGTAAAATAAAAATTAAAATATCAAGTAGAACAGCTAATCTAAAACTTTTCTTTCATCACGCCATGCTAAAAATATTACATTCCCTATACTATACAATTTACGTTATATACATACACATCCAAACGTACGTACAGAAATATATAAAACCATCCGCATAGAACCGATAATATCCGGTAGCTTACCGGTTAATGCTACGACGGAACGATGTATGTATTGTGGTCTTTTCGGCTGGATTTATCCTCCATTATAACGTTGGCGTGGAGTGTGTGTTCTCGACATAAATGGGCCCTATCGCTGTCACGTGGACAAAGCACGGGTCGACGTGCCTGTGACGGCAACGCGATACCTCCACCTAACAATAATCATAATAATCATAATCATAATCATAATCATAATAATCGGAATCATAATCGTGGCGCGGCTAAGGGTTTGCCGCCGCCGCCGCCGCCGCCGATGATAAAGGCAAAACGCGGCATATACTCTCTGTACGAACAGAGAAAGATAGAAAAAGAGAAGAAAGATGTGAAAAGGGTGAGGTGAGTATATAGTAGTGGTGGGACCTAGTGCACGTTCACGCGGCTTCCTCCTTCCTTTCCTCTTCCATAGGCTTGCTTCCCTTTACCTCCTCCCCTTTGAATGGGGAGCAGCCCTCCCGCGGCCCCGGATACATCATCGGATCTGAATATGGATTTCTTTCTTTCCGACCGCCGCTTTGTCGAATTATTATTCTCCCTCCTCCTATATGTACTTACCTTAACCCCACCTCCACCCTTTCTTTGTACTCTGGGTGAATCACCTAATCTTGTGCACCTGAACAATTGATAATTTAGATTAGATTGAGATTGGTTACTTTATTTACAATTAGACTGCGAATTTTTATACAGTTTTATGTTTTTATGAACAGGACTAAAGAAATGAAACTCACATAGAAATTTGGTTCATCCAATAAAAATTATAAAGAATACTTTGGACACAGCATTGGATATTTTATTATTTTTCTAGATCATATACAGTCTGTAGATTTTTGTACCTCTAAATTTAGTATAAAAGTCCGTAGTTTATCTGTAATCTATCTATTGGGGAATGGTATTGTAATTAATTGTGTTATAAGATTTGTTGTGTAGCTTTTTGAAGAGGTTAGGATGTAAAATATTATTGATGGACGGTAAATGTTATTGTATTTACAGGAAAATTAAATGTGCAAAGATGTACAAATGATATTCAATGTAAAGTATTTAGTGTAATATTCAGAGAGTGAAACAAATCTCTAATTAACGTTCACTTCTTTTATTGGGATCAGAAAAATTTAAGTTTGCCTGAACGTTCATAATTTATTCATAGATAACCTCCATACAACAAATTTCTGTTATGATATAGTATGTAATATGTGTACTGTACATCTATATATCATCAAAATTGCCATGTCAATTCTCTTCCTAAAAGATATTCAATGTAAAGTATTTAGTGTAATATTCAGAGAGTGAAACAAATCTCTAATTAGCATTCACTTCTTTTATTGGGATCAGAAAAATTTAAGTTTGCCTGAACGTTCATAATTTATTCATAGATAACCTCCATACAACAAATTTATGTTATGATATAGTATATAATATGTGTACTGTACATCTATATATCATCAAAATTGCCATGTCAATCCTCTTCCTAAAAAATATTCAATGTAAAGTATTTAGTGTAATATTCAGAGAGTGAAACAAATCTCTAATTAGCATTCACTTCTTTTATTGGGATCAGAAAAATTTAAGTTTGCCTGAACGTTCATAATTTATTCATAGATAACCTCCATACAACAAATTTCTGTTATGATATAGTATGTAATATGTGTACTGTACATCTACATATCATCAAAATTGCCATGTCAATCCTCTTCCTAAAAAATATTCAATGTAAAGTATTTAGTGTAATATTCAGAGAGTGAAACAAATCTCTAATTAGCATTCACTTCTTTTATTGGGATCAGAAAAATTTAAGTTTGCCTGAACGTTCATAATTTATTCATAGATAACCTCCATACAACAAATTTCTGTTATGATATAGTATGTAATATGTGTACTGTACATCTACATATCATCAAAATTGCCATGTTAATCCTCTTCCTAAAATGTAGACTGTAGACAATATAGACGAAACTAATACTGAATGAAAAATGAATGTCAGTATGTATGTGGTTCCAATTCAAACAAATTGCAAGTGCAGATTGCAGTCCATATGTATGTTACATTATAAGTTATAACATAATATAACCAAACTTGTTTATTTTGTCTCATGTACCTCCTTTTCACATTTTAGTTTCATCTTTTCCAACATATCCTTACATGATTTCAATTCAATTGATTCACTCCGTTGATGGCAAAATCAGATTGCATCCAGATTGCAGCTCATACATGTTACATCTAACCTATCTGTTATTCATACATGTTAATCTGTTTGCCTTGCCCTGTTCATTTTTCAATTATAGTTTCATTCTTTTCCATTACTTGTTTCCTTTGGTCGGTTCTTTATTCTCTAACCATCTCGAATATCCGTAGCTTGCCGTGAGACCTTACCCCGAACAGAGTGTGCACTCGACTGTTGCATCCTTTTCTCCATTCGTTCACTTTGCCTCCTTCCCCACCGCTCGACGCTGGTTATCTAGCGCGACGGTGACATCCTGCGCGGTATCGTTTGCCCATGATTCCATTTCGAACGATTTGTCTGGGTAAACGGAGTCCTCTCGCGGGATCAAGTTTTTGCGGTTTTTCGATCGTCTTCAGCGGCCAACTGCGGTTGGTTGTGCGGGAAGGGATCCTTTTTAAACTTGTGGCTTTGTTTCTGTGGAATTCGATTAAACGGAATACGTGTTCGATTTTGTCATTGGTTTTTGATATTATTGTTTATGACAACAATTGAGCTTTCTGTGAAATTTTAAATTGAGAATACTGAATAAAATTGTATCAAATTGTTATGCTAAATAATATATAATGAAAATTATTTAATGTTTTATAAAGTAATGACAATTTTTCCTGAATCTGAGAATTCAAAAAAAAAATTCCCTAGGCCCTAAACTGATAACTTTTCAAATCTTTTATTTAATATATTGTAAATTCCATGTATGTACTTATACATTATAATCATAGTTGCACTAGAATTTCTTCTTTAAAATATTCCTTAAATTTTTAATCTTTGTTTCAGTATATTTTAAATTCTATGTATCGCGCTATGTAAATTACATCGTAATGTACACACTGCATCGTAAATTCGTCCCACGAATTCATTCTAAGAATTCTTTAGATCGAGGATTCTTGCAAAATCTCTATCTACATTCCTACAACCATTTATGTATATATATGTGTATTTATCTTCCTCCGTCTCTGGTCTATCTAACCTTGACCGCGTTAGTCGATGAACCGTCGATACCTTTTCCCCATAAGAACCGGCCACCCGAACCATATCGCCAACCGCCTATTGATTGCAATATTGCGCGACTAACACGTATTTAAGGCTAGCCGACCAACAAAATCTCCTATTTAACCATCGGCTTAGCCTTTTCATAAACATCGATACTCCAAATGACTGGGATGATCTTCTCGTCGATGATGTCAATACACTATACGTACATATAGGACACTTCCTTCGTCCCTATAATTTCGGGTTTTATGATCTTTCGTAACATTATATAACATACAATAGTACTTGAACTTTGGTTCACTCTATTTCAGATCTTGTTAAATAAAAATATTTATATCGATGACAATTACCGATAATTATGGCTACAGATATTTTTCCATTTCCAAAAACTTCAAATTTTAAATAGCGTGATTTCGTTGTGGGGGTGGAAGGGTGGTGGGAAGAGATCAGTGAAAGAGAGCCATAAACCGTGGTCAAACAAATCCGAAATAGGTATGGCAGCTAGTCGAGGAGTTTGGCGCGCAAACAAATAATAAACGCTCCTACGCCGTTGCAGCGGTCAGCCTCGTTAGATGACTCATGTGATTTCCGCGCTAGAGATTGAAATTGCTGGCGGAGGATACGGTGGTGATTAGAAAGAGGTTTCATGGCGATGGTACGTGGCACTGGTTTTTTTGAGAGCATAAATTCTTATAGGGAATTAATATCAGAGATTCGAGAAATGCTGTGATTGGTTCATTCGAAATGGTGGTAGGAGGAAATTCAAGGAAGTCAAAGAAAGAAATTGTGATTGGTCGACTTAGTATAATTTTTGGTGACTTAAAATAGAAGCTGAACATTGCTAGCGGATTAAAAGATATGTATTTAAGAAGTGTGATTGCTTAATTTGTAACGAGTTTTTACACATTCTACGAAGTTAAAATTCGCAAGGAAAGCAGGGAAGTAGAATTGGTAAAAGTAAAATTCAAATATTGACTGAATTTCTCAATAAATAAAATTATATTTCTTTTTATCTACAGTAAAAAATATTTTATATATTTGTAGCGGCACATGAGTCAGAGGACGATGCGAATCGAGAGCGACTCATGTTGTTTTGCCGCGGGACATTGACACCGTCTTGATATACAAAACGTAACGATAAACAAACTCCGGACAAAACAATATCGCCGCTACGTGCAACCGTCAACCGTAGTCGAATTTAAACTTTCCGGTACTCCCCAGACCGGTATAAATAAACGAACACGATCTTTAGGACAATTAGTATCGAGCGAACGTAAGCACTACCTAGCGGTCGAGTATCGAACATTCTTATACCGAGTGACTTTGAGCGAACGGCAATTGACTCTGTATTCTGTACTATATATTTAAAAATACTTTTAAATACATTTGACGGCACAAGTATCAACTGGTCTCGTTATTGTATAAACCAACTCGTAAAGTCCACCACATATTCTACTTAGCTCAAAGAACAAAAGAGAAAAAGATACGCAGCATTGCAAAAATATCAAAGATATGAATGTAAATATCAGTATGAAAGGTATGAAAGAAAGAGGTTAACTTAAATAAGAGATAAATTATCCCAAAGGATTAATAGCAACACTGACTTATCTTCCCTTTAGACCGCATCTGTAATTCCGAGTAGCCAGGCGCTTCGGGAGTAATCGAGTTCGTGGGCAGATTAAAATCTTCTCAAACTCGCATTAAGGAAGCTCGAAGGCGCGTCCGCACGAGAATTGGTCACTCCCTCGGCGTGTGTCGTACGTGTAGAAGTTGACGCGACGACCTGTTCCCTTAAACGTTGCCCACGGGGTTGCAATCATCGTTCCCGGGCCCGGCCAAGGCCACACCCTCGATTCTCATTAAGATTTACCGCCTAAACGACCGCTACCTATGCTCCGGAGAGGGGCAACCTCTGAAAAATAATAGAAAATGACAGGACCACTTCTATTATTTCTTTTTTTTCCTATATTTCCTGTTTTTTCTTCTTACGACAACGACGCCGCGATTAACGAGAGGCGGAGAAACGTTTCCCAACTTCTAGACTCTTTTTTTTACTTTTATTTACTTTTTTTTATAACTAATTCTTCCTCTGCTGTTATATAGGATTATATTAGATTGGTATATATAAAGTCCAAAACTTATCTGTATTTTTATATTTATTTAAATTTGATACTGAAGTAAATACAAAAAAAAAAAAAAATACTTTCTTGTACAATATTTTATTAACTGATACTATTAAATTATAATAATTTATCAACTAATAATATTACATTATAGGTATATTGACGAGTTACAAGTAATAGGTTAGGAATCTCTTCTCTACAGTCTCTTACAATTTTCAAATAATTTATAATTTTTACAATTCCCTTGAACAATTTCACTTGTTTATTATCAAACTTGTTACTATTATGCAAAGATATTGCATTGTTCGTGAATATGTTTGCTGATATGTACGCTCCTTAAAACTGGCAAACTGATCTTCCTCAGTAAAGTTAATTGCAAGCAAAAAATCAACCAATCGTTCTCCTTACATGTGGTATATATTGAGTATAGGGGTAGGGAAGACACGATATTTTCGCGCGTCTGCACCAGAATATAGGTTTTTGCACGCAGGTACTCATTACGAGTGGCCGGCATTAAATAAATTCGATAATTGAGCCGGATGATCGGACATGTTGGATCTCTTTGCGGCCACCCGTAAATTAATGGAGCTTTACGAGGAATTAAATTCGACACGCTTTCTCTGAGATATACCGTGTACACGCCTCTTTGATTCCTTGTACGCTTTCACCCAGGTGCCGTGAACTTTTCGGAAGATGAACACCGCAGAAAAAAAACGCCGCCGGTTCATGTAGCATTTTATCCCTAACCAAAACCTTTGTAGCAAGTAAATATACCGCCGCTCATAAGTATAATAGTTAAATACTTAATAGGACATTTATGGAGAAATATAAACTTGGAAAATCATAGTGGGAAATTATTAAAATACTTCTTTCGATATAAATTCGGATCAAAAGGTCAAAAGCTTTAGATCATTATAGTGAATTTGTATACATGATTACTGATATAAATTTGTATTGAAGTATTCTTTCAATAATGAACTGAAGTAATATATTTTCTAACGAAATGTAATGTTTAAAGTCACTACTATAAATTTGAGGTTATGAAACATATTATATCGAAATGTTTTCCTCGCAATATACCGAAATACATGCATTCAATATATTTTGACAAAAAAATATTTAATACTAATATAGAAATATAATGTTTAATCAAATTTTATATTTTATGTCACTACTTCAAGTTTGTAATTACCAATATAAATTCAATATTAATATTAAAAATTTCATTTACATTGAAAACAATTAATAACTTTTACTAGCAAGATTCTTGAAGATTCATGTGATTCATGTGATAGGAAAGTTAAGTCTTCTCGTCTCATCTTACGGCGTAGACAATCCCTGTTGTCGGTTCTTGCGGATCCTCTTATATTGTCGGGCATCGGTTACCCTTAGCTGTTGCCCTTCGTCCTTTTCCCCTCTATAATTTTCACTCGAATACCTGCTCTAATTATAGGTGGTTCGTCACGGCGAGAGTTCCTTTGTGGGTAGCCTCGGTACGAGCGAGGCTACCGAGTAGCTGTCCTCTATGCTTCGTGAAAATACAGGGTGGGCAAGTAATATATGATATGAGAGTGGGGAGAAGGAAATTCCGTGATTCGAGAATGATAGGGGAGCGATATTAATCTATATAGATATACTGGATTTTTTAAATGATAATTTTCAAAATAATATTTTCCTTTTACTTGAAGCTTACATTGACTGTCTGAATTAATTTTTTTGTAAATGCAAAAAAGTACATAAAACCCGTTATATTAACATACGTTGATAATTCTAACATTGACTTCATTAAATCTATAACTCATCCTCGCATCTCATCTTCCATTACAACTAATATAAATATTTTCGTGAAGCTACAAGCAATACAATAATTTTCATTAAAATTTTACGACAATTATCTATTATCTATTGTCTATTTGACAATTATCTATTTGATAGTCCTAATATTAAGCTTACTAAATCTGTACCTAATCCTATAACCTAACCCTAATCTAACCTCACATTCCATCTTCTGCTTCAACTTGCATAAATAACTTCATAAACCTATATGTATAATAAATTAGTTAGTATTTTATTCGATTTTTATATCAAGCAATTTGGTAGTTTTAATATTACGTTCATGAAACTTGAACCTAATCTCACTTCTGATCAATTCCAACTTACATAAGTATTTCCGTAAATCTATCACTATAAAGTTGGTTGAGATTTCATAAGAAGGTTCACGTAAGAAATCGAAGGATAATAACAATAATGGTTGCTGCTTCCGGGATTGTTTCAGGTATCTGGGTGTTGAGCCACGACTGAATAGCGGATCAAGTTCTGGAAGCGGTGGCGATGGTCAAGCACAGATCGTTGGCGCGGGTGTGATCGGGCCGGCAAGCGCCGAAAAGAACTGCAAGAGTGTGCACCTGACCGCGAAGCAGCAGGCGATATGCTCCCGCTCGCCGCCAGTCCTGCAGGTATTTACCTCACGGCAGGGGCAACCTCTCTCCTTCACCGTTCGGATTAATGGCCGGGGAAGCACGCGGCTAATTCGATTCGCCGGCCCTCCGCGCGGCCTGTTGGCCGAACGTTTACGACATTGTCCGCTCGATCTTTACACTTTGTCGATTTTTCAAAGGAGGACCGATGAGAAATCAATATTCCATTTTTTCCCCATACTTATTTCATTTTTATTTTTTTTTAAGTGCTTTTTTTTTAGGTTAGTTTCTTAATTGATCAAACATTTTTGATATTCTTCGTACAACCTTTACACATTTCTTTACCAATTTTCCAGCGGAGAATCAACGAGAAATCAGGCTTTTGATCGTTTTTCGTTCTTTTTTTTAATTTCATTCTTTTTTGCGTAGATCAGATTTTTATTGGCCAAGCATTTGTGATATTGGCCGTATGATCTATACGCTCTGCGGACTTTTCAACAGAGAACTAGTGAGAAATCAATTTTAGATTCTTTTTTGTCACTTTTATGTTTTTTAATTCTCTTTTTTTTAATTTAATACGCTGTTGGTTAATCGTTTGTGATATTGTCTATACAATTTTTACACTCTGCTCTTTTTTTTAACAGGATACTAGTAGAAAATCAATTTTAGATTCTTTTCTTCTTTTTTCCTTAAAAGTGCAACTATTGCCAGCTATAGTGTAAAACTTATACCAAAGAAACTAAAATGCAAGGGACTTGCATGAAAAAGTTAAAGTTTAGATAATGTGGCAGAGGCATTTTGCTGCGCATATTTTTCGTTCCAGCAACTTTTTCTTTACATTATCTAACGTCAATTAAATGATATAATAGTGTATAAGAATAAATTTTTCAAAGATTTCTTTACTTTTCAAAATTGATTACCCGAGAGATATAAAAACCATAAAAATTCAGTAATAATAACAGTTTCTCTACATTCCCGCCATCGAATTTCGTCGTTAATGTGAACCGAAAGTATAATTTTTGTGAGAAACCTAAGTACACGTGTGATGCGATTAATTTTCGAAGATCGAAAAATCAAAAACGAAAAACTGTACAGCATCGTTAAGGGGCGAATAGCGTAATTTCGCATTGAACCGTGCCATTAAATATGCACACGTAAAAGGGAGGTCATGGACAATTAAATGTTACAGGGGCGTTCAACTTTTTCCTCGGACGCTTTCTTTTTCAATTTCTATGATGATAGTTATTCCATACATTTATTCCCTCGAATTCTTTTGACATTCTGTTATTATATTATTTTTTTTCTACTAATTCTTCGTCTTCTAACATATTCAAATTAAACTTTTTTTAGTTGAAGAAGTAATAAATAAATATGATAATAAATAATAATAATACAATAATTTATTGTATATCAGACTTTACGTTTATTAGAAAGAGTTTCCTTAGCACATCGGATTAGTTTCCTGAATATACATTTCCTTATTTTAAGAAACTTTTTTCTAGCATTTCTTCACAACTATTTCTTATAGCATACATTAGATACAAATGTAGTATACATAATAATAATACAACATAATATAATAACGTTTAATTGCGCGCTCGTAAACAAATATAATATATATAACATAACGTAACATATAACACAATATATAACACAATACTCACTTAAAACAAAATATAGAAAGATATAAACACACGCATCAAAAGAAATGAAAACATTTTATTTTTCATATTATTTTTTTTCTATTAATTCTTCGTCTTCTAACATATTCAAATTAAACTTTTTTTTAGTTGAAGAAGTAATCAATAAATATGATAATAAATAATAATAATACAATAATTTATTGTATATCAGATTTTACGTTTATTAGAAAGAGTTTCCTTAGCACATCGGATTAGTTTCCTGAATATACATTTCCTTATTTTAAGAAACTTTTTTCTAGCATTTCTTCACAACTATTTCTTATAGCATACATTAGACACAAATGTAGTATACATAATAATAATACAACATAATATAATAACGTTTAATTGCGCGCTTGTAAACAAATATAATATATATAACATAACATAACATATAACACAATATATAACACAATACTCACTTAAAACAAAATATAGAAAGATATAAACACACGCATCAAAAGAAATGAAAACATTTTATTTTTCATATTATTTTTTTTCTATTAATTCTTCGTCTTCTAACATATTCAAATTAAACTTTTTTTAGTTGAAGAAGTAATAAATAAATATGATAATAAATAATAATAATACAATAATTTATTGTATATCAGATTTTACGTTTATTAGAAAGAGTTTCCTTAGCACACCGGATTAGTTTCCTGAATATACATTTCCTTATTTTAAGAAACTTTTTTCTAGCATTTCTTCACAACTATTTCTTATAGCATACATTAGACACAAATGTAGTATACATAATAATAATACAACATAATATAATAACGTTTAATTGCGCGCTTGTAAACAAATATAATATATATAACATAACACAACATATAACACAATATATAACACAATACTCACTTAAAACAAAATATAAAAAGATATAAACACACGCATCAAAAGAAATGAAAACAAAGTGTAAAGAGATATAGATTAGAAGAATATAGATAGAAGAAATAAATTGAAATAAAATTTAGAAAGGTATAAACACGCATGTGGATACATATGTTTCAAGTTCTACGGTGATGTAGAGGGATAAAAAAATGATCCGGTATCGCGAAGGGGAAAATTGAGCGTCGGTGGAAAATGGCGCGAGCGCACCGGTGAATTCGCACGATTCTAAAGAACTCCCGGAATGCAGCGGTCGAGTTGTAGCTTTCGTTTGCCGCGCCTGTAATATTTAATACTCGAGCTCTGGAACAGTCAGGGTCTTCAGTGAACCCCACACGACCTCCTTTCGAGACGCCTCGCAGTCGGTAAATGAAGTCGCGAATTCTCTGATCTTGCCTTGGATCTCCGTGAAACTCTGTTTCTGCCGTTGTAAATTAGTTTGAAACAGCCGAATATTTCAAATGTTTGCGAAAGTTACGTCTACGAGATGGTATTTCAGTTATTTCAAACAAATTTAGTGGAAGATTTGTTTGAGATACCGAGTAGAAACATTATTCAGAGCGTTTAGGCCAAGAATAATTCGTACATTATGTTTTAGTTCAAGAATTATTGCTTGGAAATGTAGCATGATTTTGAGAGAAGTGTAATGTGATGCATGGTAATGCTTTTAAAAATGAAGATGCTTTGGAAGATTTAGTTTTTCAAATAAATATACTTCTTATGAGAAAATGTAAAACACTGGAAAATTTTGAGTAAATATTTAGCTGAAATTTTGAAACGAGCAAGTTTCAATTTCTACCATGTGAAGATATTCTACAATTTTAACGAATACTCAGATTTTTAATAATCACGAAATACGTCCATTTTAATAAATAACCAAATTATTTAAATTATTTCGTTATTCCTCCAAAAAAAAAATTCCCTTTTACAGGAATCAGAAATTTGCGTGTCCTAAAATGTTGAAATTTTACAATTGCAAACAACCCCTTAATTTCTACTAAAAGTACTTAATTATACATATGTTACTTCAAAGTGCTATAAAGTGAAACACACTCATTTAAAAATTCCAACCGACAACGTCAAACTTTATCCGACCATTTGCTCCGACTTTCTCCTTGTACCATTTAATTCTACGTTCATTAAAAATCAACACCGAGCACAAGAATTCACTAAAAACAAGAAAAGTAACATTTTATTAGGGATACTTTAACATAACCACGTTAAGATGAAAAAAATGTCAATACACGAGTATTAAAGTGCTGAGCATTCAACGGTACAGAATTTACGCTATAATCTCACAAAGTAATAAAATTCTAAATAATACCTGCATACTAAAATTAACTCCCTATACCAAGGGTCTTTAACCTTTATTCCAAGAAGAGCACCTGCACCGGTACATTTATGACAAAAAGCATCTTGCGTTCGGTTTACAGAACTGAGAGATGTGAGTCTAGTTTTTATGCTATGTACCTAATTTAATTTTTAAGTGACGTATTTTTGAGTAGTTTCGATTTTATAAGTTAAAAGCATTTACGAGCTTAACTTTACACCGTGTAATTAATTTAATGTGCAAGTAATCTACTTTTGTATAGCTTAGATTTTAAGAGAAAAGATTAACTCTTTAATCATCAACTCTTTTAGCATTTTCTACGTTACTATACTGTAGTGAAAGAAAATAAATTTTGAACACGTGGATTAAAACTGTATGTACGTGCTTTAAAACTGGTCTAATTTATAGATTAATGTATCAACATCAATCTGATATAACCTAACAAATTAAACCTAACCTAACAAATATATACAAACCTAACAAATATAACAAAACATAACCTAACAAATATAACCTAACAAATACAAAAAATCAAATCCATGCTACTATGGTACTATAAATAAATTCCAATTACATAAAGAAAGTCTATGGCAATCCGTCGCAGCCTGCGACGGTTGGATGGCATGGCCGGTAAAAAAGCGGTCAAATGTTGCCCAAAATCGCGTTTACCTCTGCCTAATGCACAAATCTTGTCGTGGTGGGGCAGGGCAGAAGCAGTGTTCGTCTAGAAACCGGTGTCTAGGTAAACTCGTGGCTCGATATATCTCTTTGAACGACGCCGACTATCTTGCTTTTCCAAATCTTGCTTACCGACAAAAGACCACTCTATGAATATTCATAACGACACCGCGACGGACGTTTAATCCTCGGACGATTAACCAGATACACGTCGAACGATCCTCGATTTGTTTTGTGTCGAAATTTCGGCCATCGAGCTGTACGTGTTTTCTTTTTATCTTTCTCCATCTCTAAGGTCTTTATTCTGACCATGAGTTGACTTGGTTTCAGGTTACGAGTTTGTCTGGAAGTATATATGAGGATACTGCTTGTTGATTCAATCATTGTCCAAAAGAATTGTTTAAAATTTTTGTGTAATAAATGGAATTGAAGATAAAGTTGATATTGATTTATATTCGTCATAACTGTTTGAAATATGATTAGTGTTGTGAGTGGAATTTGGTACTTTGAGGTTAGGAATTGATAAAGCTTATTAAGCTCCGTTTTCAAGTTTTATTATAAAACAACTATTTGTAATTGTTTTAATTATAAGCCTCTTTTATGTGTACCAGAAATTTTTTTCAACATTTTTCAAATTTTACACTTACCACCTACAAAGCGTTCTCTAATTCTCCCAAACACGCAATCTAAATTAACGTCGTCCAACGACAACAACAATTTCTGCAAACAACTTCTAATTAGCATTAATCCCAGTGATCGAAGCCGTATTAATTTCAACCACTTGCTATTACAGACAGTGATTACTAATTGCACGTCAACAGATTCTCAATAGATCCTAATATAGAACATGTCCACCCACTGACACCAGTTCAATTACATTCTAATATTAGAATCAACATTAAACGAATCTAATTACAAGCTTACTATACTAGTTACTTAACATATTTGTACATCCTTAACCAATTCATGAGAAACGATATATTGTACTTTCAGAAATTAAACTGATCTCTATTTTTTAAGAGTTATCAATTTCACATAAATAGGCACATAATTAGAGTTTAACTCATTTTCATAAATCTATTTATTACAGAAAGATATAAAATATCACAAGCTCCAAGATAAATTTTCGAAAATTTATTTATCTTTGTAATTTGTAATTATCATTTTTCTCTGCATTTTAATTTATCAAGTGGATCAGCATGGTTTTTGTATGTATGCATATTCATGTGAAATTGTTTTCTTTTCCACTCGTGGTTTTCACAATTTTTACTTTCAGGCAGTCAGCGCGGGTGCGAGATTGGCCATCGAGGAATGTCAGCACCAGTTTCGGTCGGCCAGATGGAATTGCTCCATCAGCCCGGAAAATCCGGACAACATTTTCGGCGGTGTGATGCTAGTCAGTAAGTAAAATCTTCGTCTTGAAGGGAATAAAGCTTAAGACGCATGCGCAGTGAGAGGAGATCCCCGCAGAGTGGTAGCTTAAGACGAAAAGAAGTATTAGTTTGACGTGAAAATGGATGTATTCAGAGGTTATGATTGGCGTATTTGAGACAGGATGGAAATTTGATTTGACAGTAGGTTTTTGGTAACTGAGGTTAAAAGTAGTAACTATAATAACGCTATACATTTAATTTATATTTATATAAGCATATACTGTAATACACATAAATTCGTATGTAGATACAGACACAGACGTAAACATAGATATAGCCATGATTATAAAGATAATTAAAGTATTTCTCCGAGAAAATGAGATTCTTAGGAATTTTTTTCAAACTTTAACTACGTGTTAAGAAGCATATAATAGAGAAAACGTAGCCCCGAAGCTTTCATATTTAACACATCCAAAGCAATTAAAAGAAATTTTTTCCCCGTGAGCGAGAAATAATTTTTTTTAATTAAACCTCCCACGGTGCAGGTGTAGCGGTATAATTTTGTTTTTTATTAGAGTAAAATGCGCTAGCAGCTTGCAGAAAATGGAAAAACTTGTGCTACAACGTAGAAATTCCGGTGCATCTTTGCAGACAGTCGCGAGGCAGCGTTCGTGTACGCAATATCGGCGGCGGGAGTTGCTTACAGTGTCACCAGAGCCTGTTCCAGGGGCGAACTCACCGATTGCTCGTGCGACAACCGAGTCAGAACACGCCACCCGAATAATTGGCAATGGGGCGGCTGCAGCGAGGTAATTTCCCCTCTATTTGTATTCCCTTCTCCTTTGAAAAATAACGCGCGGGCAAATGATACCATAAATTGGACTCGTCTTATCCTTAGGCTTGTTCCTTATATAGAAATCTTTAATAATATTACTTGCTGTTAAACTAACCTTACCAGGTCTGATCAAACGACTGGTTTTAAAATTTAATTTAAAATTATACATTCATTGTTATTTCCTTTGCCCTTCTAACTTTATGTAAATTCTTATATTATCTGATTAATCAATTTGTCGATTTTTGTTAATATAAGAGTTTACATAAAGTTAGATGAACAAAAGAAGTAACAATGAATGTACAATTTTAAATTAAATTTTGAAACTAGTCATTTAACCGGGCCTGGTAAGATTAGTGTAAAAGCAACACTAATATATCCATGATGATACATGAGATGGAAATATTATACATATAAGCTTTGATGAGTTGGTAGTTAAATTTTTAATTTAAAAATTGGAGATGATACAATGTTCTTTTTATTCTTATAGGTTATTGGTTGATTTATTGAGAGTTCATTTATATGACACAGGATAGAGAATGGTTTAGTTTGAATAAGTCATGATATTTAAAAAAATAAGAGGCAAATAGTACAGAGGAGAATTCAGTGATTATATGATAGAAATTCTTTTCTACTTGAGAATATAGTATATAAACGATATCATATCTTTTTAGAGAATTGAAGTCTTTAATATTATGGGTATTACAAACAACACAATCACCCTTTCTTACAAAAATTACAAAGTACTTAAAACTATATGAAAATACACTTATTATATTACATTTACTGTATGTATAAAAACATACTATTATATCTTGCAAAAAACAATTGCATCCTAATAATATATCAGAATATTATTCTAGGGTTTAATTTCATAACTTGAAGAAACAAACAATACAATCACTCTTTCTTACAAAAATTACAAGGTACTTAAAACTATATGAAAATACACTTATTATATTGCATTTACTGTATGTATAAAAACATACTATTATATCTTGCAAAAAACAATTGCATCCTAATAATATATCAGAATATTATTCTAGGGTTTAATTTCATAACTTGAAGAAACAAACAATACAATCACTCTTTCTTACAAAAATTACAAGGTACTTAAAACTATATGAAAATACACTTATTATATTGTATTTACTTTATGTATAAAAACATACTATTATATCTTGCAAAAAACAATTGCATCCTAATAATATATCATAATATTATTCTAGGGTTTAATTTCATAACTTGAAGAAAGAAACAATACAATCACTCTTTCTTACAAAAATTACAAGGTACTTAAAACTATATGAAAATACACTTATTATATTGCATTTACTGTATGTATAAAAACATACTATTATATCTTGCAAAAAACAATTGCATCCTAATAATATATCAGAATATTATTCTAGAGTTTAATTTCATAACTTGAAGAAACAAACAATACAATCACTCTTTCTTACAAACATTACAAGGTACTTAAAACTATATGAAAATACACTTATTATATTGCATTTACTGTATGTATAAAAACATACTATTATATCTTGCAAAAAACAATTGCATCCTAATAATATATCAGAATATTATTCTAGGGTTTAATTTCATAACTTGAAGAAACAAACAATACAATCACTCTTTCTTACAAAAATTACAAGGTACTTAAAACTATATGAAAATACACTTATTATATTGCATTTACTGTATGTATAAAAACATACTATTATATCTTGCAAAAAACAATTGCATCCTAATAATATATCAGAATATTATTCTAGGGTTTAATTTCATAACTTGAAGAAACAAACAATACAATCACTCTTTCTTACAAAAATGACAAGGTACTTAAAACTATATGAAAATACACTTATTATATTACATTTACTGTATGTATAAAAACATACTATTATATCTTGCAAAAAACAATTGCATCCTAATAATATATCAGAATATTATTCTAGGGTTTAATTTCATAACTTGAAGAAACATTTATTCGGGAGTATTTCCACCCTTCTAAAAACCTTGGCAACTTAATTAATTTCGATTCACTTTAACGAATTCCTCTCTTGGTTCTTACGCAACAACGTCCGTTAATTAAGCGAGGCAACGCGCGCAGACGGTCGAATTACATCGCGGACGGCGAGCTTAAGGCGGCGTTTTCAATTTCGTGGAAACACGAAACCGGAGTCGCTCGCGAGTTCTTGATCAATTTTCTTCTTTTTACTTTATCCTGCATCGATCGTAAATCAATCTAAACGGCTGCCGTGGAACTTAATGAAATTCCGTTCCGCCGACAAACGACGATTATTTTCTACCCTTTTCAGGACTGAGGAGAACAGACCGGAGTATACGTAACAGTATCCTTTTCTTCGTGTTTCCGCGTGCAGGGTTCAAGGGACAAACCCCTCACCGATACACAGAACAACGGCGGTTAGCTTTTTCTCGGGAACTGCTGGTACACTAGAGTCGACAACGATTTGCTTATGCTTTTTTCTCAAGACAAATAGATCTCAAATATATAGCTTAATTACTTAATGGAAATTTTAGTAATGTTGAAAAATATTTGAACTTTGAAAAATATTTTACAATTTCTTTGTACGTTGAAATTAGTTTGACGTCATGAATATTTTTCCTCTTTAAGAAGAATTTTGGAAACTTATTAAAATTGAAATATTAGAATTCTTTGATCGACTAGAATCTTATTTGAATGCATAGACTATTTTTTAATAGAGATGTTAAATGGAATAATTTAGTAAATTAGAAATTGATGTAGAAAGTTAAATATATTTCTATTATATGCTCAAAAAAATATTTTACAATCTCTGAAGCATAATATGATTTATTTGATAAAGTGGTCGGCCGAAATCACTGGGAATTAGTTAATTTGGTGAAGGAGGCTTGACTAGGGTAGGAAAACGCTGTTTCATTCTGAAGTATATTAACTTCGAATCAATGTTGTTAGTAGTTTATGGGCGGGAAACGTGGGAATGATGTACAGGGTGAACCTCCGTTATCTTGAGTGTTTTCGTCGTTAATGGACCGATCAAAATGCGTTTTATCCAGAATAAATTGGACCACGGGTTGTATTATATATTCATGATTTCATTACGTTTTTTATTTTCTTTCCTAGGGACCTTAAGACTGCTATCATTTTTTACGCTAGATATTCTTTCATGTGAAGCAAACTAAAAAATTATTATTTCATAAAAAAACATGTAGAGGGTAGTACAAAGATGTGGGTCTGAAACTGAAAGGAATTTTTGTAAGCTATCAGAAGTGAAATAGAAAAAAAGTTGCCCAACTTAGTAAAAAAATACATAAATTTCTAAACTTTTATAGCCACACATAATATATATTTTAATATTTAGAAGTATATAGATTTTTCTATAATAAACCTTGATAACATAATCTTTCTTAAGATTCACCTTTACCCACAGTTTTATCAAATTATAATAAAATAACCTTCGGTAAAATGATTTTTAGCGATTTCTTCTGAAGTAACTTTTAACACAGTTAAACATTCTCTGAACTAACGTCTGTATAATAATTTTCATTTATCAAAATGAAAGCTAGCTTTCTAACTAAAATAATCTTTTCCAAAATTTACCTTTATCAACAGTATCCTCAGATTAAACACTTGTGTCATTTGTATTATTTCATCTTTAAATGCTTTATACAATGGTTATAAATAGACACTCTGAAAAGAAAAAATAGAAATGTCAAATAAAAAAGGAATAATCCAAGAATTTAGTTATTTTGTTGACCCTGTAGAACGGTGAGGCCACCCCTGAAGCGCACGGGCGAAGCACTGCCCCGCACAGGCATCCCCAATTTGTCGTCTCGATCTCAGCACGGTCGGTCGACGTAAACCTTAACCCTGGAACGAAGACAAAGCTCGTCCTGTAAACGGATGCATTTCATGCGTACGGCTGACCCCTTGTAGACATTGCTAGCTTACAAGGGGATTAAGGGGGCTAAGCTTGTTAAGTTGCAACAACCCGCCACCTCCTGCCCCCGCACACAGCCCGGACATATCGGCCACGTAACTCGGAACGTGAGTGATGCACATGAGAACGTAAATACGTGCAGAGAGAAAAAGAGGAAGAGACAAGGCAAGATAGAGGGTAAATAGAGAGATGGGTGGAGAAAGGGGTGGAAGAAGTGGAGGGCAATTGGAGACACGATGCTCGAGGACAAATCGTGGATGAAAAAAATTAATGGGAGCGGGGTGGAGGAGCTAGAAAAAGGAAATAAATGACGATAGAGAAAGAGGTAAGAAAGTAAGTGAAGATAGAATTGTACCAAAGGGTGTAATGTATGAAAATGAGAAAAAGTAAAGGTTGTAATTTGGCAAGATTACAAAGATTATAGAGAAACAAGAGTGGGGAAGAGGAAATAGATGGGAAGAGGAAAAACGGATAAGAGAAGAAAAAATTGTATTAGAGGTGCAAGGTATGATAGCGGAAATTGAGAAGAAACGAAAAGGAAAAAGAATTGAAAATTAGAATGATTATAGAAATTATAAAGAATAGGTGAATAAACGTGAAAAGGGGATAAGAGAAACACAATTGTTTAGATATTTAAAAGAATACAGAATGATATCAGAAAACGTAGATTATTTGGTAGTAACTTAAAAAAGGAATTTATGAAAGATAGGAATGAAGCAGAAAGAAGAAAACAACAAAGAAAGTAGACACAGAAAGTAGCCAGAACTTTGCAAAAAGAAATCTTCTTCAGAAATTCCTATCCAAGAGAGCAGAAAATCTCCAATTCTAAAAGAAAGGAACAAAGAGAGGAAAGCGTGAGAAAAGACAACAGAGAAAAGACGAGCGTGTAGCGAGAAAAAAAGGCGGGCTAGACAGATGACCGGGGGGGAAAAAAGAAGAGAAGAAACAGCATGAGACGGAAGGAGGGAGACACGTGCTCTCGAGGAACTCACGTGGCAGGAAGAAGAGCGGGAAGTGTCGGGAAAGTGGCGCTGCTTTTACCTTCGGGATTACCCACTCGCCCACTTCTGCGGCCTCTGGCCTTTCCCAAGTTCCGGGCACGGATTCCTTAACAAGCCCCGTTGTCCTATCCCATGGGATGCCGCGTTTCGTCTACGGCTTCAGCCCGTTGACAGATTTCCGAGATAATGATGTTTGCCGACACCGTCGTGCCTCGAGCTTGGCTAACGAATATCGCTGCCACCGTTATACCTCTCGTCGATAAGTCGTCCGTCTGTTAGTTGGCGCTTTCAGTTGGAATTTCTTACCCTCCAAACGAACAATGCCTGTTTAAGGAAAAGCGGTTTAATGCTAAACCTTAACCAGGGAAGGATTAAATACATAAAAGCGGTTCGTTAGCAAGTTTGCAAAAGACATGTCAGTGTATAAAAGTTTCTGGTGAAATAGATTTTTCGTCTTGTATTCTAAAAGCGATATCTTTTCATCTTATATTCTAAAAGCCATGTCTATTCTAAACAATTTTAAATAATATTGGGTATGAAGAGATGGCAAGAGAAGGGAAAGTTATATGCAGACTGTGCATGTTTATGTAAATTTATATTTTTACCAAAATATTTAAACGATATAGGTTAGGATGAAATTTGCTACATGTATACTGTGAACATTTTATGTAATTTTCCATGTCCCATTGTGCAAAATGTTGAATTTTCCATATATGCATAAAAATCCGTAGTCTATCTATATAATTATATACTATTAGTTTTAAAATTGTTTGAAATACCGCTATTGAAATATAAAGTGAAAAATCTCTACCCGAAGCTCTATTATGCTATCCTTTGCACTCTATCACATTTGCAAGTTTGTTTTAAAGAAAAATGTTATTTATGATTTCTCTAAATCTAGGGAATTTTAATGGGTTCCTTTCTTCTTTAAATTCTCAATAGAAGCTCTCGTTGCTAATTGTGGCCCTTCTTGTTGATCAAGAAAATTAAAAGCTTTTGAGATCATAAATGGAAAAAATTGAAATTTTGAAGTGGATGAGAAGATTACATGGAATCTTGCATTTGATAGTATACTGGTTGAGATTATTGTTTCCTTTTTCCTGTGGATTTATCGTTGGCATCGAGAGGCAGATACATTACTAGGTCAATAGTGGTTCGAGTGGTGCTCGAATCGTCGAGTATTGCGAGTTAGTTAGATAAAAGTAGCGCTTAACGAACGAATATATATATATATATATGCATATATGTATAGGGAATCGGTGATCCAAGTACTGCTCGATACTGTAACGAGTGTATTGTTTCAGTTAGATGCATGAAGGGCTAGCAATCAATTAAAAAATTGTATTTAAAGAACAGATACATTTTCGATCACAGATAAATCGACTTTTTATCTTTTCTCTTTAAATAATTATTCTTTTTTAAAGAAATATTTCTATTTTCCTTGTTAAGATATTTATGAAACATTTATCTCCTTAACATACTTACTAAATATGTAAATATAAAATTTCCCAAGCATCCCAATATTTTTGCATTCTATTGATTTTTTAATACTCATCGCGAGAAATTTCTAAAACAAAGTACAAACTACCATTGCTTTACCCAAAATTTAATTACAAAACTTTTACAAAAACAATTCCTCTCCTCTAATGTCATATTAGACCTAACCTCATATCGAAAACAATTTTGTTCCTCATTCAGGACATCCACTTCGGAGAGAAATTCTCGCGAGAGTGGTCTGATAGTAGCGAGGAACCCGTGAAGGAGGGTGTGCTGCACGGACCAAAAGGGCTGGCTGGCCAGCTGATGAGGAAGCATGATAGCGAATCTGGCAGACGCGCGGTCCGCTCGAGAATGCAACGCGTGTGCAAATGCCATGGTGAGCTATTAACGTGTTATACAGATAAGGTCCTCTATCTACGCTCTTATTTTTCATTCCTCACGCTTTAACGACTTAGGATTTCACCAATCCCTTGCTTTCTCCCACTCCACGCCTCGTCGTTGGTTCGCTGCGTTCATGCGTGTACAGATTCATGGGTAGAAGAATCTCTCCTGAAGACCTGTTTCAGCCTCAAAGCATGCCGTGAAAAGAAGGAATGTGACGTTCGTTTTATCAGTCTCGTGAAACTAGCGACTATCCTTCCTTGTCCGTTTTTTAGATGTTTTCTTATTGCTTGATAATTAGGTTTGAAAAATGAAGAAATATCAGGACCAATAAAAATACATATATAGTATGATAGAGAATACTAGAGGTAGACATCAAATGTTTGCTTTAGATACTAAAACAATTAATGCGTTTTTGTATAGGAAACAATGAATAGCAGGAAGTATTTGAATCACAAATTTGTGATTTATTTGTATTTCAATGTACTTTTTAAGAATAAAGGAGGTTTTCAATTGTAAGGTTAGAGAATCTTATTAGACTTGTATTAAAATATTGCTTATTAAATTTTATATGTCATAAAATACTCTGTAAAAGAATTCTACAAATTCAAAACATTATTGTAGTTCTTTATGCCTTTCTGTACTCTTCAGAATCTTAATACAGAAGATGTTCCAAGTCCCTAGTAAGTTTTACCACTTTAAGGTTAAATACTTCAAGTTCTCCATATTACAGTATACATACTTGTAATATTTTCTTTTTATTTTTCTAAATGTCTATTGAAACAATTGTTTTATTGTCTTAGGAATGTCTGGGTCATGCAGCGTACGCGTCTGTTGGAGAAGACTGCCGGCATTCAGGGTGGCTGGAGCAGCGTTAGCCGCGTTGCACGAAGGAGCAGCGTTGGTACGACTGGCACAACGTGGAGGTAGAAGACCAGCGAGATTGAGGCCTGCTCGTCCAGACCTCAAACGACCTAATAAAACGGACCTAGTGTACCTTGAAGATAGTCCTGACTATTGTGAAAAAAATATCACGTGAGAAGTTTTTATATTATTATATATTTTATATTATTATAGAATTTTTTATATTACATTTAAAACTAAAGTACTTATTAAGTTAAAATCTTACTATAACATTTATTTTAGTTATTATTCCACTTTAATTTACAGTAGTCACTCAGTTCTTACTACTGTAGTTCTCGTTTGAAATGCAGAGGGCAGTAATATACACGAAGGTTCAAAGCCACAATGTTAAAAGAAGTGGCCTTCAATGTTACCTGATTTCATACAATCCATAACTCAATTTTTGGGTCCTCAATCAACAAGAAAAATTCATCTACTCTCAATAAAATTAATTTTAAAATACAATTTTCCATAATTGAAACCTCTTTTATTTAGAACACCTTTTCTAAATATCTCTATTTTTAGGCTCGGTATTCCCGGGACAAGAGGAAGGATATGCAATCGAACATCCCTTGGTTTGGACGGATGTCGATTACTATGCTGCGGTCGAGGATACCAGACGAGAGTCCGGGACGTGACCGAGAAATGCAATTGTCGATTCGTCTGGTGTTGTCACGTGAAGTGCGAGCTGTGTCGGCACAAACGGGAGGAGCACGTGTGCAATTAGGCGGTAAACAAAAGAAAAGATAAGAAAAGGAAAAAAGAAGAAGAAGAAGCAAAAAAAATTGCATTCCGGTCGGCCTACCTACCGAAAGGTGCTTAACGACCCTCTGCGTCGAGGCAGTTTCTCCACGATCCCTCGATACACGATGGCCCGTTCTCATGGTCGCAATGGAATCAGGGTAGAGATCGCGCATCTACCATCCCCGTGTTTTTTCTTTTTCTGATATTTGTTTCTTTTAGTTTGTATTTTTTTTTTTCTTTTCTTGTTTGTTTAAGTTAATTCAATCGCGACCGATTTGGCTCCAGATATGGAAGTCAGTCGCGTGCCGAGTAGAGAAAAGCGCCGCGAGAGGCTACGAAGAGTAACACGTTACATTTATAGAGCATTCTGTACCTGACAGTCAGAGTGTCGTAAGTCCACCGCACTTCGGCAACTATCGACCTTGAGCGTATATAATGTACTTTCCGGACGGTTAGAATGTTAAGATGTTAGGATGTATCTAAACGTGTTTACGATGTACAAAATGATACACGTGATATCTTAATATCTCTGTTGTTTTTGGTAATAGAAACGGACTAATTAGACCCATCAAAAATTAGACACATTGCTATCAATTGAAAGAATTGTTACTGAGTTACTTGTGGAAGTGTTAACATATAAAAAATCTGAACCTGAATTACTAAATAATCGAAAACAATTGTGAACAATCGTCAAAATATCTCTTAAGATAAAAAAAAGATTTAGTTATTTTAGAATGCGTCATTTTTCTTATTATCAAACATCACAGAGATATTTAAAATAATCCAAGCAAAATAGAATATTCTGTAGAATGAACTTTAAAGTAAAAAAGATGCCTGTCATAAAACTGGAGTCGTCTCAGTATTAACGTTGCGACAGTGAGTACAAGGTGTCTATGCAGTTGCACAGTTACGTGGCTTATTATACTAGTCTGGCTCTCAGGTGCACCATTATTTATGTAAATGTTAACATGTTGAGGATCGACGATGAAAAATTATACCAATTTTCACGGATATCTAAAAATGTGACGGGAATTGGGCTCGACTATAAGAGCATATATTATACGCGCAATAGTGCTCGTTTTATACTACAATTTACGTAATCGTAGGAAGAGTGAAATTGAACCTTTCGAAAAGGATCTTGTTTTAATCGATGATACTACTGTGTAGCGATAAATATTTTATTTGACATTGAGAGCAGCTAAACATATTCGCAGCGTACTGATCCTTGGCTGAAACTCAATATGTTAATAATTTACGGTTTTTGCTGACGCGAGAGGGAGAGAGAGTGAGAACATGACGATAATAGAGAAGCGTGCGAGTGTTTCCGCGTGAACGAGATCGAGTGTCCGGATAAGCGAGAATCTGAACACGAGGATGAAATAGAGTAATATAGGCGAGATATTATGCCACTCGACGACCATTCTTCCCCCTATTCCTTTCTTTCCATTTTTCAACTGTTTCCTTTCTTTCCATATTTTTGTTTTTCTCTTCTTTTCTAACTTTCTGTTCGTGCTCGCACATTTGCGTATGGCGCGAGAGTCTTATTTATATTCGAAGTAAAAACCTCCACGATGTGTAGGTATCTCATTGTATACCAATGCTCTCTAGCGCCTAGAACCACCTTGTCTTCACCTAAATACGAAGCGAATTACAGTGAGCTGCAAAAATACGCTTATGCGCTTTGCAGCCGGAAATGAAACGCTATATAGGTTATACCGAAGCTTTTAAAATATTGTTCCGACTATAACGCATCCAATAACTTTTGAACATAATTTTCATATTTAACGTAACATTTCATAATTATCAATAATAAAATATGTCAAAGCCCGAATTATAAAAAAATTTTAAAGATATAACGATATAGTGACCAAACATTGAATGATGAGGATGGTGAAGCGACGATCTTAAGCGGTTGCCTCGAATTTGTCCAAGCTATATAGCCTCTTGGAATCATATTTTAAAAGTTTCAGCGTAACTTATGCAAGCCATACGCGTTATGCTTTACGTCTGCAGGCGTCTAAATATGTACTTTCACGACTCACTGTACACTACTCGCAGTATGTCGGCCGCGTATCGGCGAACAATGCGAGTTACGAGGAGCGAGGCGGACTACGAAAGCGAGAGTCTACATCAGAGAAAAGAGTACAGAGAGCGGGAGAGGAGTGTAGCGAACAAATAAAGGAAAAGGAGGCCGCGATAGCAACACATATCCGCTCTCGACAGTTCGCCTCGAGTCACTCGATTCGGGAACAATTCTGCCAATGACTGTACATACTGTCTCCTTACCGTTTTGTAGATTTTACGTCCACGACTGCCGCGCTGTATATAGATAAGCATATATACATACAGAACATGTATTGTTGGTGGAAGCAACATAGTGAGGTTATATAAATTGACACATTAAACGGCGACATTGATATTGTCGCACCTAGAATCATACATGTCTCATAGCGGCATCTTGAACTCCAAGTTGTAAACGTGAATACTTAAATGTGTGAATGTATATTCACAATTTTAGTATAATGTGCATTGTGTGAAAAGATAGTAAATTATGAAATTCTAAAATTTGCTTCTCAAATTGTATAATATACAAAATTTGTTTAAATGTGCTACAAACGAAGAAGCAATTCTGAGTTGACATAATATATATCTATATTTTAGATTGTCGTTAGGACTATGAAATAGACTTGTAATCACGCTATATCGCTTCTGCCAGCTATGCATGAAAACACGATCGATGTTAATTAGATTCATTGAATGCTGCATTGAGAGAGAAACTGGAGCATTTTGAAAAGAGTGATCGCTCCTGCGTTTTCCGCAGCCTCCCTCCTCTCATCTTTTATTTTTCCTTTCTTTGTTCTTTCATTTCGTTTCTTTGTTTTTTATTCATCCTCATGAAACAACTTTCATCAGTATATTTTATTGTATTTCTTCATAGGGAGTAACGTTCTATAATATCTCATTGCGCGAAGTGGAAGCTACCGTTTCGTCGCATTTCAGCCACGCTGATCTAGATGGATCACAGTCTAGTCAATTACGAAGTCCGAATTGATCATGTGTCGCGATCTCTTAATTACGATTGCTCGATGATTTTTCGCTTTTACAAGACAATTTTTTAATCTTCTTTTTTATACTAAAACAATTTTTTATACTGAATATATGTACAGCTTTTTACTCTGTATTTTTTTCTTCTTTTTACAATGACCAATATTTTATACGAAGATCGTTATTTTTTACCCCCGTCTTACGTGACGATGATCTTTTTTTCTTAAATCTATATGAGGTAACGAATTGTTTGATGACATGTGTCGATAGCGATGATATGCGAATATACAGGGTGTTATATTTAGATTATATCTTTGAACGATTCCGAAAATTATTCGTTACAAGTGAAAAATGTATTACTATTATTCTACATCACTATTATTCTACAAAGATTATGAAAAAAACCTATTTTCATATCTTTCATTTGTTTACAAGATTTCACATATACAAATTAATCTAATGTACATCTTCCATAAATTACAAAAACAGAATACAAAGGGAACGTGAAAATAAACAATGATAACATTGAAACCTCATTTAAATCTCGACATTGAAATAATTTGAATAATATGAAATATCAAAGATTAGAATGGAACATTCTGTATATTCGTTGCGTGAATAAATCAATCTCTGTTTGAACGGCATAATCAAAGGCAGCTGATCTAATTAGAGGAACATGGCCTTAAAAGAGAGAGAGAGAGAGAGAGAGAGCGAACGAGTTAGAGAGAAAGAGAATCGAATGAACTATAAGTACTGATTCGTCCGTACGTTTGTAAGGATTTAGGCGATAACGCACACGAGCGAGCACTCGTGCAACGAGACGACATACAGAGCGCAGTATTGACAAATTGTAATTTATTTTTCTCTCCTCGTCGTTGATAATACGCTACATCATACTTTCTAGCTTTTTCCAAGCAAGCAATCAATCATCAATCAATCTTATCGATCAAGTATTCTCGTAATAGTTACATCTCTTCATTAGCAATGAGATAAACCCTAGCTCGTAACATTTGTATTTGTATGTACCTGTACTCTACGTGCATTTATATAAATACATATGCGAAACGTGTCCGTAATTATCCATCCTATCAAATCCATGTTTTTTTTCTCCTCTTTTAGATCAACCACATTTTTATCGCGTATATCTTCCCTTTGATCTTTGTGTTCTTTTAGATATGACTAAATATCTTGCTAACATACAACCTATTGTCGAAAATATTCCAACTATAATACCTACGAAGAGACCAAGGAAGAATTGGAGTTCTTCATTCAAGGTCTTCGCTGGACTGACTGGAGTTAGGAAGTCTAAGTTCCAATCCTTTGTCCTTGCCATGTAACGCAACCAATAGATTAACCTATCCACAGCAGGATTTATTCTATCACGAATGGTTAAAGATACTTTTCTAGCATTCTCGCGGTAGTCCATAGTTTCATGAATCTGAGTCACAGTATTAGCTAGTTCTTCACCAGATGAAATATGAATATTTTCAGCAGAACGTGCGAAGCCTAATTGAACCGCTCGTGCAGCGTTTTTAAATTCGTTGGGATTTCTGGGGAAACATATGACTGGAGTTCCATGGAAGGCAGCTTCAAGGAGCTCTGTGTCTGCACAATGACTTAACACCACTCTTGTACGTCCATAACCTGCAATAATATGATAATAATATTATCAAAATTATTTTGAAATATATTTCCCAATTAATTTATAGATGACAAAAAAATTAGAAAAGAAAAGATAATATCTCTCATAGGCAGGCAAAAGAGTATAAGTCATTTTGGTCACTAACAACAAATTTTGCTTTGTTTATGGTTCTAATAATACAAGTTAATTTCATTTCTTTCCCGCTGTTTTATCTATGATTCTAAATGGTATATCCAAAATTTAACACCTGATCTTAAGGACTTTAAATATTGTAAGTGCTTTTCTGTCCAACTAATAACCCTAGTTGTTACGATATTGTTCTTTAAAATGAAAGAATTAAAGTAATTAGTTTTAATCAGGAACCTACTAGGATTCTATGAGGGAGACAATTTAATGTAATCTTTTACCTATTAAGTCTTGCCGATCAATTCTCGAGTGAACGAAAAGATTCTCTGGCAGAGCATTATTTGAATTTTGCCATTTCATGTTCTTCCATACTACTGCTTGGCCCTCCCTGCCTTGAGGTAATTTCTGTGCAAGCTCCCTAATTAACGTCTCATAATTTTCATCCAGAAGAGCCACAATAGTACCCACTCGATACTCGATCAGAGCTTTGTGTAGGTCGCTTTGTAATGGATGTGCCCCTCTGCAGTGATGACAGCCGATCTACAATAAAGATTGTTAACGGAACGTTCTTCTTTGGTAATTTTTAATTATACACCGAAGACAGAGATGGATATTGCGTGGTATTATTAGGGAACTACGGCGTATGTTATGTGGTAAGAAAAAAAAGAGGAAAGGTATCAAGTTACTGAACTGGGATTCGAACCTAAACCGTTCATTTTCCAAACGAGTGCACTAATCAGTTAAGCCTCGCATAAGTTCAATATCATAGTGTAGGTTAAGAGAGAAGGTTATTTTAGAATTTGCGATTGCTGAATTATTAATGGCTTTTATATGTGAAATTTTTTACTTTTTAAATTCTCAAATTTTGTCAAATTTTCAAATATACAAATTCTCAAATGTTGGGACTTTTCAACTTTCTAATTTTCTAATTTTCTAATTTTCTAATTTGCAAATTTGTTCATTCTCAAATATCTAAAACTATTCCAAGTCCAGTTTTAGCAATTAACAATGAAACGCGCGATTAAATATACTGGACATTGAAAAATATCTTATTAGGAGAACAGGAAACAGAATCGGAGTAAACATTTTTGATATCTCACTTCCACTATCAGTTGAGTGAGTAATGCATAATCCGAGCGTAGGATAACGTCAGCGTCCCAAAGTATAAGGCGAACATCAGCGTATAGATTATCTAAATTGAGACTGATGTCTGGCAAGTATTTTCCCACTATCCGGAGAGCATACACCGCGTACTCATCCCGAGCCGTGGAGAATATTGACCTCCTTGTAGTACTCGTCCACAACCTGGTCCAAACTCCTGTATTCTGAACCGATAAAGCGGCACCAGTATATTCGAAAACATATAGTTCTTCTTCCCGATTGCGCGTCCATATCACTGGAATAGATTCAATAGCTCTTGCCCATGGAAGCAAACATCCATCGTGCCTACAAATTTATTATCTACGATATTATAATTTTCTATATTATTATTTATATAATTTTTAATTATTAAAACTAGAAATTAATTCACTGGAGAAATCTATAATTTAATTATCAGTTTTATTTTTAATCATTAATACTTCTTTTACTTTTAATCGAAATTCCTAATGGCAAAAATGAAAATTAAAGACAACTACCGGAAGTAAATTATGTCTAGAATGATTAGAAAATGATATCAAAATGCAAGTAATTGGAATATACTAAAATTACAAAAATTCGATATGTTTAGTATTTTTAAGCTACTAGGAAATCGAAGCTACTAAATATTTAAAATAATTTTAATGCAATTTTAAAAATTCTTTCGGAAACTACGCGGTAATGATACAAAGTATCATCATTAATGAAATTCACTTCGATTGTAAATACATATAACAATATTAAACTATACCAAAGTGCAGGAAATATAGCGAAGGTAGGTTGAATTTCCTGTATCTTCTTCGCGATTTGTTCATCTTTTAACAAAGCTTCACAGGCTTGAATCGTTTTCTTTGTAGAATATGCAGATTCATCAACTTCCATTTTCACTGTGAGCACTTCAACATCGATCAAAGTTTCGTAAACTTCGTCTTCGTTGGACTCCGGTATAATTAACGTTGTATCGATCCCTTGATCCGACAAAGTGTTGGCTAATAAAGATATGTCATAGATATCTTCGAAAGCGACAACCACTGCCGATTGCGGGGGTGCAGTTAATATGGAACCGTGAATTATGTTCGCCAAATACATAACTACGTATAACGTAATAATTACCGACATTTTGATCGAACAATAGTAACGATCGATAAAGATTAAATCTGTAAACGTTTACTTGAAAAGATAATATTTTGAGTACATTAAGAAGAAAAATTGCGAAGATAGCCGTATTACATATGTAAAACCGCGTTCATTTTAATTTCGAGCAATCTTCAGTCAGTTATCGCTATATTAATCACGATTTCGAAATTACGTCAATCATTCGCTAAAAAAAAAGAAAACGAAAGAGTCCGTCCCGGAAGTTCTTAATAAGACAGCACTATTTCCTACCATCCATTAATTCATATATGAAAACAGTTAATCATTAGTAAGTCGTTAAATTCTCCAGTTTCCAAATCACTAATTCCCCACCAATTTCATCTTTCGAAAACACTTATATAAATACGATATATTCAGTTATTCCTCGAGTTTACAAATCACCAATTGGAGGTTTTTTCTTTAGAAAACACTTCTGTTCTATATACGTGTATGCTCTATATAGGCACCTTATATGTGTACAATTGATGTAATAGTTAATACAAGACACAATATAAGTTTCGATGGATGTGTTTCATTTATTCTACAACATACACGAATCTGTACAATTTAGGTTTTGGACACCTATTTAAAATATGTGATATACACAAGGTACAATTTTCGCGCCTTAGGTATGTACTCTCACAAAATTACATAAATAAACAACACTGCTTTTTTTTACGGAGTATGTAAACTTTGCGTAGAGAACGCTGGACAATTTAGTCCGAGGAAAGATGAATATTAGATCTACCAGTGACTGATTCTATAACACACAGAATCGCCATGAAGCGTAAACTATCGCGTGGGTCGTAAGTCACAAGTCGTAACACGCGGCTTTCGTAAGCAAGCTTTGCCTCTGAACAAGAATAATGTTTCACACACGAAGCGGCTAAAAGTTCCTGGAAATGTACGCTCTAGCTCTAGATATGAATGCGTGCACTCTATTTAGGCATGGTGTGTGATATTATCGTATGATGCTAATGTAATAATTTAATTAAATCCTTTAAACATAGAATAAATATATAGTAATTATGTATTAACGTAAGAAAAATTGAGATGTTGATGTAGCGAGTTGAGGTTAAGTTCACTAGTAATACCGATTAAATTCTTGATGAATATAGAAGTGCTTGTGCAGTAGTTTTCACACACACTCTGTTTTATTTATTCACATTTTTGTACACTATAATAAATGTATCAATATCTTTTATGGTCAAAAAAGATTTTCTAATCTACAAATTGTATTTACTGATAATACTGTATATAGAATATTAATAATTTTTTATGGTTAATGTAATGTAATAATTTTTAAATTAATTTTTGAATGTTTTTTATTACTAACGTCCATTGGGAAGAATATTCACAATGAATGTCTCATCACTACAATGCCATCTATTAACCTAGATAGAGTGCACTGTATCTGAATAATTTCGCTTGAATTTGCTTTATATTGGTTAGAAACTGCGAAGTATAATTTTAAAGAAACTTTAGTTCTGTGGCAAAGAATCTAAAATAGATAATTGTAAAGTATAAACCGTAGTATATAAGTGTCTTATAATAATTTATTATTTTTAGTTTAAGCATTGACTCAAATGCTTGTATTAAAGTCAATGACGTTTAAAGCGTATAAGGTTAGTTGTAAAACTATTTATAGTTTTTAAATAAAATACATAATGAATAATGCTTAACTTTCTTACAAATTTCAGCATTTTTATACATTAATTAGTAAAGTTTTAAATATGTATTATTTTATAGGTATAATAATATAAAAAATAAAAATGAGTTTCACATACAGTACTCCAAAGTCTCAACCCAGTACTACTCCTGCAAGCACTGTACCAACTACAAGTATATTTAATATTTTGTAGTAATCAAAAAATATAATTATACCTTACTGTTCTACAATATTTTAATTCTTTTTGTAGCTTTTACATTTGGAGTTGGTGGTGCCGGAGATGCAGCAAAACCAACAGGATTCTCGCTTACATCTACGCCAGTACAAACTAAACCTGGTGGAGTATTTGGTTCTGGATTAAGTATTACTCCTGTTCAGAATCCTGGCTTTACTTTTGGAACACCAACTGCTGCTCCTACAACCACTGTACCTTCACAAACACCTGGTTTAACATTTAGTACTGGTACAACTGCAAGTACTGGCATAACTCCTGCAGCAACTACTGCAACAGCTCCTACAGGATTCTCTACACCAGCACCAGCTGGAAATACTTTAAGCTTTAATTTAGGAGGTACTACTACAGTGACAACAACAACAGCAGCGACCTCAGCTTTTGCATCCAAGTTACTTACTACTGGATTTGCCTTGGGTGGCGGTGAAACTATTGTATCCACTGCTAGAACTGGCTTAACGTTTGGTACACCAAATACAATGACAACAGGAACTGGGTTTACTCTTTCTGCAACACCTGTTGTAACTACTGCTATAGCTACAACCACGACAGCAACAGGTATTAGTTATTAACTTTCATAGTACATATGTATTATAATAATCCAAGTCTGTTTTATGAAAATAACCATTGTTCATTGTCCTTACAGGTTTCTCTTTAGGTGCAAGTGGTACAACATCTGCAGCCACAGGATTTACCTTCGGTACAGGGACAACTTCAACTAGCACAGCAGGATTTTCTTTAAATCAAACTGCAGCCACAGCAAGTCTCACATCTACTCAAGCATCATTGGGTACAACTACAACGTATGTCTAGTTTTTACTGTTATTTTGTAACATGAGGTTAATATAGTATTTTGTTATTTACTAAATGAAACATTATAGCGTCAGTTCATCTGCGGGTACACTTCAACCTGCTTCTATAAATTCGTTTGAAGAATCCATCAATAAATGGACCTTAGAACTAGAAGAGCAAGAAAAGGTCTTTGTAAACCAAGCTGAACAAGTTAACGCTTGGGATAAATTGCTTATAAGCAACGGAGAGAAAATAGTAGCACTGAATCAAGAAGTTGAAAGAGTCAAAATTGAGCAGCAGCAGTTGGAGCATGAATTGGATTATGTTGTAAGTTAATTATTATGATATATTAAATAACTTATAAAATATAAACCCTACAATTTTACAAATATATATAATTACAAATACAGGTTGGTCAGCAGAAAGAGTTACAAGACTGTTTAGTACCACTAGAAAAGGAATTAGCATCTCTTTCAGTATCTGATCCTGAAAGAGAATATACATATCGTTTAGCGGAAGATCTTGATACTCAATTAAAACGAATGTCAGAAGATTTGAAGGAAATAATCGAACATTTAAATCAGGCCAATCGCACGCAAGATTCCAGCGACCCTATCGTCCAAATTGGCAAAATATTGAATGCTCATATGAACAGTTTACAATGGTTAGATCAGCAAACAACTTTGTTGAATCAAAAGATTCAGCAGATCGATCAGATGCATCAAAATTTCAGACAAGAGAATGAACGAAACATCAATTTAGCATATAATTAACATTAATCGCTGAATTTTTTAAATTTTACCATGTGAAGTTCTTTAAGCAGAAAGTTCATTTTGTATCAATTGCCTTTATGCATAAAAAAAACACAAGGGTGTGTAAAAAATAAAGAATTTATATTGTATGAAAACAGTTTGTTAAAATTAATGCGATTCAAATAGATACCGAGGGTAAGAAATACTGTATTTTAACATGTTCTGCTACATGCAGAAATAAGTTAACCATCTTGTCTTGAAGTATGTTACATTTCACGCCATCGGGATGTGCTATGTCCCAAGCTAGGAACATGAAAAACTTCTTAATATCTATAGTAGCCGATATTTTGTCTTCTTGACTTTGTTGACTACAACTCCAAACTTGCAACTTTTGGAAATGTGTAGACACTGTGGCGCTGTCCGTGTCGATTTTCAATACAAACACGCCGGTTTTGTCGGCGCTTAACGTTAATTGTGGACTCATGTTTTTCATCCTTTCTACAATATGTTTTACGTGTTTAAGTTGAGGCATATCGACCGAAATCTGGAAAAAATTAAAAATAGAAAAATAAACGTACAATGGTTACAAGAAGTACATGTTTGCACATTATTCTATTTATTATAGCAATTAAATATTAATTAACTGCATATATCCACTTTCGTACCACTTAGTAATACTTGAACTGCTACAGAGATATGATACTATGAAAATGAAATATCAAATCTGATAAAAAACCATTTTATTGGAAAAGAAGATACTAAGTTATAAATAAGTGCAAGTACTTCCTGTACTATGAAAAACTAATAACGATTAAAAAAGAACTAGACTGCGAATTTTTATGAAAATTCATATTTTTGAGAAAATAAAAGGTTGACCTAGGCAGAGCTTTATTCCACCTATCAAATAATATAACGGGTACTGTATTCTGAATATTTTGTGATATTCTATGAATTTGTGCACATTCAAATTTTTCGTAAATACACAAAAATCCGTAGTATAGAAGTAAGTATCATAAATAAAATAAGCAGGAAAAATTGTTTATACATGAAATTCAGGAATATTTGGTGCTTGATGCTCGGTCCATTCGCGTCGTGGTATAACTCTGACAGGTACATCGTGCAAGCATTGTCTTGATTCCATGCTTAACGAAGGTAACTCAATTTCTATAGTGAGACACGGTTGTCGTTTATTCGTTAATTTGATTTTAACGCTTTTTGCGGTCATTCGTAAAGATCCTAGGGATCTGGCGAGCAATGTGGGATCAAATTCTAAATAAATCTCATTCTGTTCTTCAGAGACGCCATTCATAATGTATTCAGTAAAAAAATAAGTCTGACTTAGTTCAGCCCAAACCATCGATGCTCGGTCATCAGTGACACTGAAGCATAATTCATCCAACGTTAACCGCAAGGTACACTGTTTTGTTATTCGAGAGATAACATTAACGATATCTGAAATAAAATTGTATATTTTAATATTGTTGTATTTCTATGAAACTAATTGATAATAAGAGGGGTTAAAATTGCAATTCAATATCAATTTTTATTACGTTGCATTTGGTATAAAAATTTGTATTGGTATTGCTATTTAATCGTAGACGTTGAAATACTTCCGGTATATAAAAAATTGCATAAGAATAAGGATAACGTAAATATACTAATATTTATTGATATTTAATTATACACAACAATTGACAGGGAAGGTTAGAAATATTTTCCATGATTTAAACTCACTGGTGAAATCTCTCATTGCAATTACGTCCATCATTCTACACCTGAATTTCATCTTTGATAGTATAATGTATAATTTTTATAAGACTTAAGTATTGGATCTCTTGTCGTGTAAATAAATTTTACGCGGGAACTTGTGATACAATAATTACATACCGATGACCATTTGACAGGCGATATTTCGACATTTTTAGTGATTATAATGCACCTATAATAATTCATTATTTATACTACATTTTGACCACAAGAAAACAATGCACTAAATTCTACATCATTAAATTTATAATTTATATTTTGTGAACAAAAATTTATATGAAAAGATCTGTATTTAATATAAAACAAAAAATTATACATATTTACGTAAGTAAATACACTTAAAAAAATATGATAACAGAGTACAAATAGAATATAAAAAATCTAATTTCGTATATGTCTTATTATTTTATTTATTTCTTATATTACAGAAACAAATAAAATTATTTACTTACTATGATTACAAAAAATATAACGTTGTATTTGACTTCAAGAGCTCCAAGATTTATGTATTAACATTTGTACGTAATTATTAACTCCTATTTCTTCTATTACAGATACAAATAAAATAATCTAATTATATTACATATTGTAATCTCAAGAAAGATAACATCGCATTCTACTTTATCAACAAACTCCAAAATATATGTTGCTAAAATTTGTAACGTAATTTGCAAGTCTCTCAACAGATGTCACTAACGTGCGTATTTTCCGTTAATTTTCGCGCGAGAAATTATCCTAGACGGTTCGAATGCCGAATGACGATCCATAATCTAGCAACGTGATTCTAAGTTTCTCCTGTCAAGTTTTGTGTGTAAACAAAGCAACATATCAAACCTTACGTCCGATAGGTCGCGTCCTTTCGTTTGACGGTTCAGTTCACGAAAATTGTTCACATTTTGACACACAGTAGTCCTCGTTACGTTCTCTCCCTTGGAAGTTGCGAATCTTAGTTGTTTGGTTGAGGGTGAGTTCGGCCATGTTGACAAGTTCGACGACTGACAGAAATTTATCGTAATAAATCGTGTCTCGTTAACTGTGTTTCTGGACTGGGTAGCAATCAGCGAATCATGCAACACTGATCGATATGCGGTTTGCCAGAAAGAGGTAAGTCTCTATCTCTTTCTCGTAAAACGTGTGAACATATTTCTTATCTTTTTCTATTTCTTTCCCTCCAAAATTCTACATAAACATACATTTTCTATATAGAAAAATGGGTATTTAACTCGTATAATAAGTTAAATTAAATTAAATTACACTCGTATCTAGGTCCTGTCATATTTGCTGACATTAAGCTCCTGAGTGATTATCAATCGATTAGAAATACGTGCCTATTTAACCATGTGTTATTAACTTTGTTTTGTTCCGAGGTAGTTAACCCCGGGCGCGAAGAAACAAATTCTTGACCGCTAGAGTTACGAATTCTTGCAAAAAAGTCATTTTCGTAACAACATAGGTTCAGTGACATTTTTGTTTTGTTACAATATTCTTTGTATTCAAATAATATTCGATTGCAAGAGGAGTATGAAATATTATATTTGAAATAAATATTAAGGAATTATATAATTTAGTCAATTTATCACTTATTAGTAGATCACGGATTTTTATACAATTATATGAAGTTTAAAAATATAGAAATTTGTAGAATTTATATGATATGTAGAAACATAGAAAATGTTAAATACATAGCATTCTTTATAATATTTAATAGATAAAACGAATTTCTGTTTAAGTCATACTCTTTTAATTGTATCCATGAAAATATGAATTTGTATAAAAATCAGTCGCTTGTTCATTACTAATAGAAGACGTCGTAAATTGTTCGAACAAGTACTTTACGATATTCGATACGTGTGTAGTTCATATTACAGCGAGACTTTATTGTTCTCAGGAAACATGCTCCCAGTAGCCGAGTATTTAAATGATCCGCGTGTATATTTTTTTCATTATCGAACGTCTAGTCGGGGCAGGTGGTAAAACACGTGGCATGCGTAGAGAACATGCACCGGTCCCATGTTTTTCTTTCCTTGTCTTCTTTCATCTTTTAGTTACTTTTGCCATTTCTCTCTTTCTAACTTCTACTTTTCATCTCTTTTCGTCTCTCTCGTTCACACTAGCGCGTTGTATACATTCTGTCTTCGTATTGCACGACACATCAGTACGAAGAAAACGCGTAGTATCCAAGGTTCTCACCCTAGGTCATAAGATATGTACATATGTCGAAACACAAAGAGTAAGCACATTCTTTCGTCGGTTTTATCATGTATGTACCTATATAAAAATCATTATTATTATTATACTATTATCAAATAATATTTAACATTTGGTTATCCTAAATTCAATTTACGTATAGTATCTGTTCTTGTCAGCTTAATGTATAATTAAGTCTAAAGCTTTACATATTACATAGTTAGATATCATATATTATATTGAATTTTTCGAGAAATTCGTAGTCTTTTCAAAATTGGAAAATTTTAATAAGAATCATCAATACTGTATTATTTAAGAATATGTCAAAAATATCGAAATGATCTTATTGTCAGCTCAAATATTCACCTTCAAAAGTCTCATTTATCAAATCATCTGTCCTGATTTTGACAAACCACTTAGACTAATGACAATAAACAGGATACTTTAAAACCTTGCAAAAACCATTTGAAAGGAATACAAGTCGCTATATAACAGAGTACAGATTAATTAATAAATTTCTAATTTGTTCTATGAGCTTTACAAACAACCTAGTACATTGTTATAAATTATTTTTTGTTTTCAAACCATTGATTTTGTTTTAATTCTTAAATCTTCTCGCAACATCGATCGATTATCAAAAAGTTGTTCGATTCTGTGAACGACAATTTCGAGGTTAGCCACTATCTTGCGTTGCCGAAGTTTTTGCATCGATATCGTCTTTCTCATTCACGGATCCGGTAACCCAGAAAGGTATAAGGTAACGGCGGGAGTTGAGAACTCTTTTCGAAAGGGTCAGCTTTCTCTTTTCGAAAGAAAATATTCGAGAGAAACAATCGAGTGTAGATACTTGTGTACCCACATTGGTGCCACAATATTCTATGAAAAACGCGTAAAAGAATACACATTGCGTTAAGACACACTTGAGTATACGTAGAGTACATTTTGAGGTGAGCTATAGAGCTATAGCTTATTCAAATAGCGGCCATATTGTTTTTTTATTATGAAATGTAGATACATTGTGTATACAAAATTCCTTACACCGTGTTTTCAAAGCTAACGACATATGTAATAACAATATTATTATTACTAATATATGTGATAAATAATAATGTTCAATGTTATTGATACTATAGATTAATTATTTATTAATCGTATATATTATTATCATGATGGAGATGGAGTCATTTAAATTCGAATTTGTGTGGTATCTACTTCGTTTACTACAGAAAATAAAACCGTATCATTTATTTAATGTTTAACAAGCGTTGCGTATCTGACCTGGAAAGCTCTGATTAACCACAGACACGTTTCGCGCAAACTGGATCCTCCCTTCCGACATATCATCAGCTCTGGTCCCATTTCTCTATATGTATTTGCTTTGCAGTAAAGGCAAAGCAACCACGAAGAGAACCGTAAAACCTACCGATAAATTCCTTCTTTAACAAGTCATTCCTGGAAAAGTTGACTTCGAATGGGACTTCACGCTTGTTCAAACGTTCACGTTTAACCCTTTAGCGCTCGATACCTTCGCCATCCACACCTTAGGTACAATTCTTAGATTATAACACGATATAATCTTTTCGTTTCCCATGTTTTCTAGACTGAATAAAAAATACCTTTATAGGTATATAAAATCATTAAATTTTTCTTTTTATATTTATTTATATATATATATGCATATAGTTATATATTTATTTTTATACTTACATTTTCTTTTCTTTTTAATAAGGTCAAGGATATATGTGGGTACCGTTTATATTTTTCATTGCTTTCTTTCTGAATTTTTAAAAAATTAATTACAATAAATCAAGTAAATACCATTTGATCATGATTTTTGAGTTGCGATGAATTCAAATGAACATTTAAGATGTATAAAATATAGTCTGGTAAAACGCAGATTATTACATGTTTATTCAAGATAGTCGAATATATAATAATATTAATATAATAATATAATATTCCTTGACCTATTCGACACTTGTGCTTCATGGACGATGGCGCTGGGTTTTGTTTCTATCTCGCTACGTAATCTAGCCACAGCTAAGAAAATGCTTACTCGCTTTGTTGGCTTGTGGATAATCAATCGTATACAAACAGTAGAGGCCAGTGAAGCATAATAACGAAGTGACTTCCGTTCATTAATATTTCTTTCGTATCGTGGTCTGGGACTACGTCCCCTGAAATTAAAGGTCCAGATGGTACGAATCCACCCCTGATCTATTTTGAGCTTTCGAGCGATCTACACGACCCTCGCTAATCCCCCTTGGCAAACTCATTTCACCCATATTGCATTTCATCAATTTGCAGCACTACTCTTATTAATGGCGTAGTTATAACCACGCCACCGACGTGTCTCTGTAGTTTGATTTCCGATTAGACTGCGGATGTTTGTGCATTTATAAGAAATTTTAAAATTCAAAATACATAGAAAGCATAAAAGATGTAATATTCAAAATGCAGTACTTCTGATATTTAATGAGTGAAACAAATCTCTGTGTAAGTTTTACTTTTGGTTTAATAGGATTTCATAAAAATATTGAAGATCACGGGAGAAGAACCCAATGAGCTACATTTTCCATTTTTTACAGGAGAACAATTTTGTCAATTAATCTTACGTTACCAGAATTGGTTTCTTACTTGATTTTGCAACTAAACATACATATTTTTTCCACCCTCTTTACAGTTTAAGAAACATTATTTTGTATGATATTAAAATGTTATCTGTTTTTAACAATTATGTAAAGCTTCAGCTAGATTTAACAAATTTTTTTTTTTAGCTATTTTATATTGAAATATTCCCTTTTATTCACACAATGACATTATAATCAATAAATCAACAAAAATGTACTTATCATGTTTTTCTCTTATAATCATCAACATAAATTTACATAAACATCCGACTGATAATTTTAAAATAATATATTTCTAGATTAGTGTTATCACGTGCTACATACCCGTTCAATATCTTAAACATTATTTGGCTAACGAAAAAGATCACATTATGGTATTGGTTCGCGAAACGCGTGTCGATTATTCGACTTGGTTTGAGCTGATGTCCCTTCATCCCGACATCCAGGGCATGTAACGCTTCTACTTATCAATATTAACTCGTCTGTTGGGAGATAGAGTGACGTCAACTCACGAACCCGGTGTCCCGCATGGCAACTGCCAAGGCGTGTTGAGCCAGGACGCAAGGACAGACGCCGCGCATAGTGCACGCGGTGCGTTCACACACATTAATGCGCATACGTATGTTTCCCCAAGCTCGTGTGCACAGCCCTCGTGCTGCGTTTCTTGCTCCGTACTCTCGTGCTCCTTCCACACCTCCCTCCTACTCCCTGTCTTCGACGCCCCCTTTCCTCTCCTGTTCTTTTCTTTACACCTTTTGTAAACTCTTCCTCCTTTTTTCGAACGCGTTTTCTTTCAATTTCATTTCCGCCCGTCCAGTATTTTCTCTTTCCTTTCTTTCGTACAGTTTGCATCTTCTTTGTACACGACTTATGTAATTTTCCTATAAAAGCTATAACTACAAGTTATATTAGTTAATTATAGGTATATCTATTTTAATTTGGTATATACTACAATTTTTTAAAAGAATTTTATATTATTTGTTATTTTCCAATTGAAAAATGATTGGAAAAATAGGAAATCTTTATCTTTATTGGTTTAATTAAGAAAATAAAATACAATGCGTTACACGAAACATTTTGAAATTGTGTCACTATAATGAGACATGATTATCATAGTTGTATTGGTAAAATTTGAAATAAATCTGAAAATGCATATTAAAGTTACAAGATATTTACTACAAATACATGTACAATTTATAGAGATTACTATGGCCTTTGAACAGCATACTAATCTTTCAATTAGTATACTAATTTTTTACTAAGTGCAAGTCTTGGTTCCAAATTTTCTATATTTAGAAATTTTAGTTCTTCACGATTTTGTCCCCATATCTTTTTTCTTTACCTAAATCGTGACATTCCTTTCCTATATTTACTTGTATCAAAATGTAGTATCATTTTTCCTCGTTCAATTCCTCTCTCCTTTTCTCGTGTATGTACAAACACGCGCACGTGTATACCCTTTCTCTGTTTCCGTCGATGTCGCGTAAGGCCCTGTATTTTAGAATACGTCACTGAACGGCACGCATTATTGGGTAAAAGAAACGAAGAAGGTTCATTTTGTCTCTTTTATTTGTCTTCTCTCATACTGACGCGAATCATGATTACGATTGGACCACCACTATGGAATGCGTGCAAGCATGTGACAGGAAGCTTTTTAATCTCGTTGGTTGACTGATAAAAATGTCTGCCAGCGACCGATTTATGGATGTCATTGCTAGGTTATGTCACTATAGTGTATTTGATGCTTGGCTTATGACTTTACTTGGTTGACTTCAGTGGGTGAATTTGATAGCTTGATTTCTTGTACTGTTGCTGATAAAAATATTTGAAGTATGATTTCGGAAATAAGAATGAAATATCGTTAATTTTACGTTAATTGTGAACACTTCGGTTCAGGCTCACATTTGGTCCTATTCTCTATGAGGCTATATTCTAAAACTTAACTGTACAATATAATTAGGCCTAATAATGATGTTGCGCCTAGAGTCTCTAAAAATATAAATGTGGTCCTAAATAGGTCATATAGATAATAATTAGTTTGTTTCCGATTTAAGGAAATATTAAATATCTTAATATTCAGGGTAAACATTTTGATTTAATCAAACATTATAATGGCTGAACTTATAGTAGGTTATAGGTTTCGCAAGAAATATCAATATTCTAACGTTATCTCCATGTTTTCTTCAATCTTCAACTGTAGTCTCCCTAAAAATATTGAGCAGTATAATACATGACCTCCTTTCAAGCCATATTTTTTGCCATTAACAACTTTCGATAACGTCAATATTTATGGAATTACGCAGTGTTTCCAATTACATGGGGATCATCCTCTGTATATACAGTACATACTTTATTCCTAAACGTTTTCTGGGGTTTGTATAGTTTACTCTGAACCACTAAGCGAGACATCAAACAATTATGCGGACATGAACGTAATATATACACGTGTTTCTTAATTCGATAATTAATACGCATAACTAGAGTTTGGAAAAGAGAAGAGAGGCCTCAAGGGAGGCAGTGCTAGCAGACTTAATTACTCGGTCGTTAGTACGCTTAAAACAACACACGATAAAATGCCGTGGCACGACCGATGTTATCTCGCTGCTCTAACTATCACCGCGGGCCCCTGTAATTTTCAATCGTTTCATTACGCGCGCAGAGGCCGACGAAGTTCGAAGACCAGTCGAAAAATCCGATACAGGAAGAGTCAGCCATAATTTATGCTCGCGTTTTTTGGCCAGTTACCGACCCACGGACACGAATCAGGCAGCAAGTACCGCAATGCGGTCGGTAACTCGCAGTTTCTGAGGTACACCGCGTTAATACAAGCGAAATTACAGGGTGCCCGCGAGTTCCTTGTACCGAATACCAACAGCGCCACGCTCGATGGTTCTCAGTCGCCTTCAGGCGAGTTATCTATGGGAGTATATAGGACGAGTGGACGTGGAACGAATGAGAACCCGGAAGGCGGATTCCCTGTGCACTTCAAAGGGAAAAACCTGTCTGCGTTGTCGAAACGACCTGCATCCATTCTCAGGCATACCGCTCTTGCCTTCCATCCAACGTATATGGCGTCTGTTTCGTAGCTGGTCCCGTTCGAGGAATTTCATGCCGCATAGACGATTAATTTGTCTTATCCAACTATACGTCTAGTGCGTAATATTATTTGACGACAGCTTATCATTTATTTTCCCGACATTCTTCACAGACGTTTTTTCAGAGTGGATAGCTCTTAATCCTATTCGGAGCGGCCCCCTTTTTTTCTTCTTGATTCCGCAAGAATACTGAATGGACAGAGGGTACGTCGGGTATCTGTAGAAACATTATTGAATTTTTAATGAAATACGTTATTATGCAAGTATACTTTTAAAGAATAATGTTTATAATAGTAGGACCCCCTTGCATAAAGTATTATCTGTAAGCAGATTTTTCAAATCACAAACTGTAGTTACCAATGTTAATATATTATCTGGTATAATAGTGATAAATTTTATAATAGTAAAATAATCATACTAAACAAATAATATTCTACAAATGAATGTCATCAATCAGCTAATTGTCGTATTCAACGTAAAATTGCAAAATTATAAAACTTAACCTTAACCTAAACCTAAAACTTAACCTGTCAATTTTCTAATATTACTAGTTACTAAGTAATAATCGTACTAGGAAACTTAATTCTCCAAATTTTCATTAAAGGTTCAAGAGAGCAACGTGGATCGTAATTCTTGCATCTCGTGCATCTTTATTCGTGCATGTCTTACAGCATCGAAGAAGAAAAACGAGATAGTAAGTTACCTTTGGATGGATCACGCGAACAAGAATCTTTCTGTATAGAGAGGTATCATCGTTCAACGCATCACACGCTTTACCTTTGCATTCACTTATTATAATACGAAGTCAAAGGATATTACGCCATCTGGTATGGTTTCGGCAGTCTGAGCAAGGAACTGTGTAATCTGTGCCGGACAATATCGCCGATTCAGACGAAAAGGGGGGAAAAAAAGATTCCGGCATAATTTTTCGCGCTTCCCAAGCTACGCGTATGAATGGTAAATTTTTTTTTCTATCGGGGCAAAAATCTTTATTCTGTGCCTGGGTCTCAGGACCGGCTCAAAAAGAATTTCGTGACCTGTTCCATGAGCATTGCATTCATTTCCATATTCTATGTATTTAGTGTTTACGTCTACTTCGTATCCGGTCGTTGTTCTGAATAGCTGACAAAGCCTGGCAGAGGCTGGCAGAGGCTGGCAAACTGGTAAATGAACTAGACGTTTGATATTGAACTCGCCGTTAACTCTTTTTCATTTGATGCTGCACAATACACCGTTACGGCAGCGAATAATTGAACAAAGAAAAAATAATATCTCGTTGAAGTTACCGACGTGGTAAAACGAGAGGCATATCGAGGTCTATGCTAAAGATATATACGGAGACGCGAACAAAGTGAGCCATTAGAACTCGTTCTTACAAAATGAGCTAAATTCTATCAACTTAACCATATCAACATAACAAATATAACTTTTTATTTAACAAACAGGTTAAACTAAAGAGAAGTAAAAAGCCAGATACTTTTCTAAATCTCTACTGTATTTTAAACACGAGTATAAATCTAATTATCTATAGCTATTATTTAGACATGGTATAACCTCATTGTTGTGTGCTTGTTTTTGTTAAGTTTTGGAATTACGATAATTATTTTACTCACAACTCAACAACGCCCTCTATTAGTATAGATTAAGCAATATTGATTATTAACGAGGTTCAGTTTGATTGCCTAATAAACAGTTTTATTTATCGATAAAGTGGCGAAGGAACCGAAATGATTTGGATCGACTTTATTGCATTTAAATTCGGGGTGTAAAGAAATGGGTATCAACTTTAAGCGATCTGGTTTTTGTTGTTCCCTCGCGTTTCGAGAGTCGATCGGTTCTGAGAAGGCAACGGCGAAACCGCGAGGCCTTGCAGAGACTTATATTCCGGATCCCTTCCTCTCGTTTCTTCGTCTTTCTCGCGTCTTCTCTTCTCTTCCGTGTCCCCGGCCACCTCTTCGATTCCTTCGTACTTCTCCTCATCACTCTCCTCCCGGTTCATTTGTTTCTCTTGCTGCGCCTCCTTCTCTTTCTTCATTTCGCTCTTTGAGAACACAACGAGTCCTGGTTAAGGCCAATTCACACTGAATTAAGTCAAAACAATGCGAGGAATTCGAATAATCATTATGGACTCTGCGTTTCAATGACTCGTTTAGTATGACATTTCTTCGACGAGTGGGTTCTTCAAGAGTCGTGTTTATGGTTTTTTCTTCTTATATTCTTTATTTGGAATTTGCGCTGAACTCGTCTAAAGATGACATCGCCCCCTATCATGGTTATGTTCAAGAAATTATTAGCGTCCTTTTTGTCAATATTAAAAGTAATTTTACACATATTAAATTATTTGTGAGAAATGAAATTGCAAATTTGAAGCGATTCTCATTAAAATTGCACGAAATTATAGGTGAAACCGTGCCACCACTTCAATCAAATCTGACGTAATATAATGCGTTAGCTCTGAGTGACAGTGGTATTAAATTGTTCGCAGCTGCCTATGAATCGTAGCTTGAGGTATCCTTCACGAGAAGGTGGGACAATTTGTAAATATTTTCCTCGAGCTATTACATTTTTAGTGACTCAAGAATTTTTAGGGATGATTACGTTGATACTACTGCGTCCTAACCTTGATGTATCATGTACAGGATATTCTGTTAACATTTTAACAAAACAATATTTTAGAAATGGTTTAAAACATTACTAATTAATTATGCACTTAAGAAATATGATTTTTATATTCATATTATATCACTTCAAATTTTGATTTTATCGCTGCAACACTATCTACCTGGTCCTAAAGAGAAATCGAGTAAGCTCGAATTTGATCGTGGGCGAAGGTATGCTACAGAGGACCGTACACTCTGTTCAACGGCCTGAAAAATTTTCTACAGGCCCATCTCTTGCATAATACGTGGGACACCCATGACGACGGCTCCACGTTATTACGTGTTTATGGTGTACAGCGTCGATGAACGCGATTACTTTCTGGCACCTTTGAAAATTATAAGATTCTGAAATAGATAAAAACATTAGGTATTTACATCAATTTTACCATAATCGTTATCTATTATCTATATATTATGTCTTCGTTATTAACTTCTTCCACGAAGACAGACATTAACTCTACTACGATTTGTTTTCATAGCAACCAACCAGATAGATCTTTATTAATCAAAAAACTTAATAACAAGAGCATAACCTGAAACGAAGTGTAGGTCATAAACTCTTACTCTATATAAAAGTACAGCATATTTACAAAAAGAAAAAGAAAAATGTATATGTATATACACGCATATATATATATATACATGTATGTATTGGTAGACGTTGTTCCAGCCAAACTCCACGGTGGGAAAGTATTCGCGAACAACGATGCAGATGCACCCTGAGGCGTGCACCGAGCGAGAAGTATTCACCAGGATTAAAGTACGTTCTCACAAGCAATGCGTCTCTCTTTTGTTTTGAAAACATTGCCTTGCATTTTCCTCATTTACCGTAACATTCCGTAACGAAATCACAGCGACCTCAAGGTCGTCGTAAATGTTATAAAATTTTGCTTTATTAGAAATCAGCTTTAAGCCATTGACCAACTTTATATTAATTTTCACTTTCTAGATCTTAAACTCGTCTTTCCTATGGTAACATGTCACATCCAATCCTCACACTTTACACCGTGCTCTTACACGTGTGTTCGACTGTCCGACAGTGTTCTTTATGTCTGACCACTTCCTCCAAGTCACAATGGTAGACGCAGTTTTATGACTATTAAAAGATGCACGAGCTGTTTCTTGCGAGTAACACCTGTATTTGTACTGCACCAATGGGCTGAAGAGGAAAAGTACAGTAGTTAAATTGTACATTTCCTTATAGGCCAGTAATTATCGTTCAAAATGTTATCATTTGATACATCTCATTTGATACATGGAAACTTAAACTTTAACATACATAAGTTAGTTGACCATATATCTACGAATGTACGAATTATAGATGACAATGTATTATCAAACATTATGTTAGAAAATTTGTATTTCAAATATAATAGTGCCCATGATTTTTAAACGGATACCCGGTACGCACAAGGGATATTCTTCCGCAAAACGGTTACGTAACTATAATACATCTAGACGCCTGTAGCCCTGGTAATTCTCTCGGGGACTGGAAAACGATCAGTAGTCGACGTAAAACAAGGACATCCTTGTTCCGAACGTGACTTCGAGATTACTCGGTAGTGATTCTCCATGCTTTTCTTCGTTTTGCATGATAACTGTCTTTGCACAACAGGGAGTTTTCTATCCATGGAGAAGGAATTAAGGAAGTCTACTGCATTGAAATTCGAAATATATCATTTAAAATTTAAATTTTTGGGATTTAATTAAATAATCGTTAAATTTATTTGAAGAAGGATATATATATCCTCCGTTCCAAGGTCGATATGGCACCTTTTTTTATCCTTTTTATCATATTCAAGTAATTTTTTTTACTACACATGTATGCGTGAATATGCTATCCTTATAAAAGAAATCGTTCATTAAGTGCTATTCATAAGTGTATGACGCAGTATGTGGTGCGTCAAATAACAAATTCCATCCATCCTCAGTGTGTATGACATCAAACTACAACTAACTCATTTTCATGTACATACTCATGTCATAGACACCATTTGTTCTAACGCGAATTTAAGAACTGTCATCTTTTATCCTCATAAATATCAATACATATCTACTCGATGTAGTATACATGTTCACGCTATTTGTGTTTCTCGCCGTGGGGCGGCGCTCGTATTCATGTTCACAATAAGTTTATAATATTGAATTGTTATGTTTTTAAATAAATCCTACTTTTTTCAATTAATATATGTTAATTTCTATTATTTAAATTTTCGACTATATGGCAATTTTTTCTAGTTACTAAACGAACTATATTTTTGGTGGTACGCACCGTTTGATGGAACATTCAAGCGTGAGCCACCGGTGGTTCACGCCGCCTGATAGGAGACTTGGGCGTGAGCCACCGGTGGTTCACGCCGCCTGATAGGAGACTTGGGCGTGAGCCACCGGTGGTTCACGCCGCCTGATAGGAGACTTGGGCGTGAGCCACCGGTGGTTCACGCCGCCTGATAGGAGACTTGGGCGTGAGCCACCGGTGGTTCACGCCGCCTGATAGGAGACTTGGGCGTGAGCCACCGGTGGTTCACGCCGCCTGATAGGAGACTTGGGCGTGATCCACCGGTGGTTCACGCCGCCTGATAGGAGACTTGGGCGTGATCCACCGGTGGTTCACGCCGCCTGATAGGAGACTTGGGCGTGAGCCACCGGTGGTTCACGCCGCCTGATAGGAGACTTGCGCGTGAGCCACCGGTGGTTCACGCCGCCTGATAGGAGACTTGCGCGTGAGCCACCGGTGGTACGGCCGGCGTGAACGTGTTAATGCCTCGTGTTTGACGAACTCAAATTTAAGCGTATGTATGTATATACACTCAATCTGGTATATGTGTATTTGATGAATTTTCAAACTTTATTTTTTCCGAAATAAAAGTCGAATAAATAAAAGTTATTCTAGGCTTTCGACATATTTTGATACATAGAATATACTTCTGTCGATTATTCAGTCCTGCTCAGGCCGGAATTAGCCAAATTCAAATATACATACATGACAAATTATTAAACTTACTTTTTTGAAGTATATAAACGTATTATTCTACATATTTCACTTATTTTTGTGTGTAAAATAACCTTCTGCCCTATTGTACCACGTATTGCTTCGTACTCTGTATATCCATATTCCAATCTCTTATCTTTCGGCCTCTACATGCATCTATACATTAATGCCAAAATAAGGAAGGGTTTAACGAGAGAGCTTTCATCACAGCATCCACCATTCGATTATTTTTTCCATAGGCCTGAATGAGTGTACGGGCGATGGAGGGCATATGTAGCTAAGAACGCACACAAAGTGATATAAGCGCACACATATTAGAACACATATAGGGACGGTCGTCGTTTGATTGCGCCCTCAGTGTACCATCTCCTCGTCCCGTGGCTCTCCTGTCCTTCCCTACCCTCGTCCAGCAACTGCGACCGTATCTTTCCCCACTACGTTGCCAACAGCCCAGCGCGAGAGCATGTTAGGGAGTAGGGAGTAGGGATCATCCTCATGCGCAGGCCGTCGACAATCCAGCCGGTACCTTTAGTTCAAATCTAAACGGTGACAGGTCGAGACGCCCGCGTGAATGTGCTCGATTTTGGGCGCGCGTCGCGACAAGAAAAAAACCCGTAACGAATCTCGCTAAGTTTTGCATAATGGATAACCAGGCTGAAGGAGACTCGAGGATCGACCGATGAGAAAGAAACACGCGTTTGATCGACAAGGACCGTATGTGCAAGGCTTCTGCAATCGTTTTTGTTTTTCGGCTCCAACGATCGTTTCCGTTCTCTCCGTGTCGTGCTTTTTTCCTCTTCTGGACCTAGCTGCCTTGGCGACAACGCTTTTTTCCCCTCGCTGCATTCGAGTAAACGCTCATTGCATTGTCGCGACGCGTGCGCCCAAACATTCCCTTCTCTATTTAACTAAAAAGACTCTGTGAAGAATAACGTTCTTTTTCACCGTCGTTCGTCGATATTTCTCACGTGTCGATAAATCTGGTTTAACAAGATATCCATTATACAATAAGTACGTCACATCGCTGGTGGATAAATACGGAACTAAAAGAAAGAAGTATATTGTTACTTTATGAAAATTAGACAAAAGGAAAGAAAGAAAGATAGTGTGTGTAATCAAGACGAAACGAGATAGAGAGGCATACGAAGTTCTTATGTTTTCGCAGGTCTCGTGGGAATCGCGTGCTGATCCTTATATATTGTAAATAGCAACGAGTCGTGAACGACTGATAGACAAAGTTCTATCAAACATTGAAAAAGCGATCGAACATGCTTTTCGCGTTAAAAATCGAACTGATTTAGTGGGGGGCCAGGGGTTCAATATTTATAAAAAATACACAAAATATTAACGATATATTGAAGGAGAGTTTTGACGATGGTTCGTGTTGTCGATACTGTGGGTAGTACGTAAAGTACTAAAGGAAAGATAGAAAGGGAGATAGTATTGCCAAGAGGCTGTGGAGTTTGAGTTTTCGGGACTGGATCCTTCGAAAACCATTCAGAACCCTCTGACCGCGAGTTTTCTTGGAAGACTATCCGTGAGAATGGATGTAGTGTCGAGTGGACTGCTCATGCCAGCGAAGGTCGTGGATATTACTACCTACCACTCGTCTTTTTATTCTCCGCCACCCACCGAAGCGTAAGTAACATATCATGTGCACATCAGTCTTTCTTCAGTGATTTACACGAACACATCATCCATCTTGATCGCGTGGCTGATTATCATTATTCTTTAATATAACATTTCCTGGGATAATTTTGTAATTTTTAGTTGGACATTGTATTCAATTTCTTTAGCGATTATCTTTGATGATTATCATCCCTCCTGAATAATTTAATGAAAACGTGAGGCGTTTTGACATACAAACTATATACTTTTTTTGATATATTACAAAAAGCCTTTGATCAAATATAATTAATATTAGGTTAACTAAGAATGAATACTTTATAATGTTTAAATATTTCAAAATGACATTATATTATTTGACAAATTTTAGTATTTTTGTTAATTTGGTATTATTACACGTGGCTGAACATTTTTTGCTAAGAGTTGAGGTAGGTAATCAGAAAATGTGATTCTTCGACAACGTGCTGTCTTGAGTTTAATAGCTATCCAGATATTATTGCAATGTTATCTGTTTATTTAAATTCTCACCCGTCTTTGCCTTTATCTCGTGCAAACTGTCAGTGCAACTAGACTCGATATTCAGGCGTTTTATCAAAACAAACGCATATAGCCAGTCTCCGGCTGGAATACGTAACAAACATTCGAAAAATCTCGTCGCGGAACAACGGAAGTCTCCATGTTAGCGTCGGTATCAAAGGATGCGGCCTTATCTCGGGATAGATTACAATGCCGCTGTACATGTGTCTCGCTCCCTCGACTGTGCTTCAAGTAATGTTCATATTTATGTTTATAAAAACTATTATAAGATCAATAATCAAAGAAAAATTACCAGAAATTAATACTTGAAAACAAAATAAGTGAATACTGGAAATGATAAATTAAAGTTAGAACATAATGATTAAATTGCGAATGTTTATGTATTTGTGAGAAATGAAAGACAAAATCTATGCAAAAATATAAGATATTCAGAGTAATGTTTTTGTTATAATATTTAGGTTATAAATATAAGCCACTATCTAGGGTCCATTTTTTAATTTATTTTTATAAAAATATGTATTTGTATAAACACTCACATTCTAATTCTCTCATAGTCTGAGATGTTCGTTATTTCTCTTTACTGAAAAAGTGAAACTTTGTACAGTTTAAACTTTGGCACGAATCTACCTAACCTCAAACTATTTTCGAAATCAATAAATCAAATCTATTACCTTGAACATGGCAAAGAATATCTGTCAATCGTGACAAAAAGTTTTCATATTTATTCATTGTGCGTAAAAATCGTTTAAAATGAAGTTTTTGGGAAATCTTTTTGAAGAATGATAGAGCGTCTTTAAAACAATTTTTTGTAGATTCACATCGACCGTGGTTCCATCCATGATTACGAATGCGTTAGAGAAGACAGACGGACGGCATTTTCGAAAAGTCACCCAGTAGGTTGAGAATGCCGAATACCTAGGTCGGGGGGGAGGGGAGAGGAGACAAACAGAGAGAGGCAGGCCGAAAGGAAAAGCATCAAGCATGCTGAGAGGAACCTCCGACTATCCCTCGTGTTGTTGCCTAGCAGATATCCCACTTTAGGCTCGTTTATCGCTCGAAGCCAGAGGGAAAAGGACCAGGGTTCTGTATTGAGGCCCAGAGTCTGCTTTCATGAAAACGTGCGCGCACGCATACAAGTCTACAGCCGGAGCGACTTGTTCTCGACTAAAGGAGATTTAAACCCGGTTTCAGATAGAACCCGTTGAGAATTCTCCGGTCGTTTATTTCGTTTGTTGACGGACGGGTTTGCGTCTTCGTCCTTTAACCGAGGGTCCAGCGTTTTAACCATTTTTTGAATTGGCATAATAGTCAACCCTGACCGCCTTTCGACACGCGTTCCTCATTGTTCCCATGTTAAATAAGCTAGTTTTTGCTATTTGCTAATTTTTCCACTAAATACTTTTTTTTAACTAAAAATCTTCTAGCAATAAAATTTTGGCACTAAGGTTACACTTCATGCAAGAATAAAATGGTAAAGAAGAAAGAACAGTTTGCTTGATGCAAAGAATTCAATACCTGGGCTCCGATGCACGGCACGAAATGTGGGCTGAAAAAAGAAAAGTAAAAAAGCCACGAAATTGAAGAAGTATATCTGGTAAATCAAGATTCCAGACCCGTTGAAAACGCGAAATCACGTTTGGCAAAAGGAAGAAGGAAAGAATAGAAAGAAAGAGCTGAGGTGATCGGAGGATGAGAGACAAGGCACAAAGGTTCGTTGGATTTTGAAAAGTTCGCACTTGGGCGCGATCCTGGGAAGGAAAGGATCGCGTCAAAAGCGTGAAACGCGGAAACTGAGTTACAACGAGGAGAACATCATACTAGACGCAAGACGCACGTGATTACTTCGTGAATGATCCGCTGTGCGCGCTGCTTGGTGATAGAGTGGGGACGAAACAGAGAGATAGGTACACAGATATATATCTGTTCAGAGAGAAGGACATACGGCTTGGGTCAACGGGAGATTGCCAAAGTTGAGACGAATCTACGTGTAGGTTGTACGAGATAAACGGAACGTGTTTCAGCGGTAACTTTTATCCGGAAACCGACTCGAGGCGTTTCATGGAAATCCGTCGTCTGATCTTAGACACTGTTTTATTCTCTTTCTGGAGGCAGCAGGATGCTACTTGCACAGGCAGAATAGGACAGGAAACGCGTGATTGGGTTTCTTAGCAATGTCTTGAATTTATGGATTGCTAAGAAACTGCAATGCTAGATGAAAGCTTGCGAAAAATTAGGAAAAAATACCATGTTTCATGATTTATATTGATTAATAAGCAATATAGTCATAATAATGCAACAAACTAATGGTATGTTATTGTATTAATGATATAGATGGAATATTGTTATCGAGAATTATAACGAATTTGAACAGATAAAGATAGATTTGTTTTTAGCGCGTCGCTTTCTTCGCGTGTGGTACCTCCTAAAAAAAACGAATCTACCGACGTGTGAGGTTACCTCGGTGCAACCAGGGTGCATAGTAAACTTAGAATACGATCTTCGCGGATCGATCTAATTTTAGATGAGATTCAAGCGGGCTTTACGACAACGAATTCCTAGAATTCGTGACAACGTCTCGGGTACCTCGTATCTGTGCATAAAATCTCCGCTAGATCGCGCCGGTGGTCATTTAAATTCGTAACGGAGAAGTGTTCTTTTAGATGACAATTAAATAACCGTTTAAGCAGCTGTGCTTCTTTTTAAAGCTTCTGGCGGACAATATTGTAAGGCAACGACATAAGAAATATGTATAACAAGAAAAAGATAGAGGAAGACAATGAAAAAAAGGAAAGAGGGAGATGGAAAGAGATCTGAAAAGATGTCAAGTAACAAATTTCTCGAAGGGATTCCAGTTCTGCTGACGAGATTCGCGACTGGGCCTCTTGAGGAAGTCCCCCCAGAAGAAAGAACAATCTTTCTCTCCGTCTCTCTCTCTCTCTCTCTCTTTCTCTTTTCTGACTGCCTACAGCCCGTTCTCTTCTCCTCATTCGTATCATTATTTTCGATGTTGGGTTTGGTACACTCGTTCAAGGGTCGACGTCGTCGTCGATCGTCAGGAGGGTATACACACAAGAGCGAGCCTGATTTCCAGCATCTGCTCCAGTCAAGAAAGACCGCAGTCTGGAACGACTTTGGCCTAGCAAAGGCTTTTGCATGCGCGCCTTCTCGTCTGCGACGCGACGCCTTCTTATATTCTATTGAGTCTTCCAAAAGCACCGGAGCATATGTTTTCGAATTGTTCTCAACCGAGGGACGGCCAAATGATAGACTGACGCCGCTTTCGTTCACCCGGTGACATGATGAATTCTAATGATCTCCTCTTGCACTCGAATATTCCCTTCAATTATTGTGCCGCCGTTTTATTTTAATTTTTCCTTTATTAATGCTTGTCTGTCTATATTACATCATATGCATTTCTCATTCGATTCGATGATCCACTCGACTACGCGTTAGGTTATGCGTTTAGGCTTTTGTTTGAATTGGAATCGGACCCGGTAGGTTAGATTAGTTTATACAAATACAAAAGCGTAGGAATCATTTCTTAAAATATTACTTTCAAATCATATAACAAATTTGATATTTAAACAAATGTAAAAATCTATAATTTTAAGTTATGTTTGTGTTATGTCACAAACTTCCCACGTCATAAAGGGAAAGAATTTCACTCCAATATTAATAAATCATAAATTACTCGATGTTGTCATTCCGAGCTAGCACTATCGGTCGATAATCAAGTCTAGACTCGAAAGTTTACCGCGTGCCGCGTGGTTAGTTCTACGCGCGTCAGGGTCGATCTTTCGACTCAATACAGTGGCGTAGGAGCGGCTCGGGGTAGATAAAATCGAGATTCGTGCTCCGGCCCTCTAATACTCTAATCAGTCGGCATTGGCAAGGTGCGCATGGATCAACCATGAGGTTGATTCTCCGCGATGTGCAGCCTCGATTCCCACGGTGGAATTAAAGATTCACGAGGAGAAAATACCCATCGCACTTGTCATGGGAACGAGCACCGGGTGGCTCGTCGCTCGATTTACAATTGGTTGTTGTACACGGGGTAAGGCGTGTGGTGGTGCACGACGCGCACCTCCCGAGACGAGGGGGATGAAGCTCGCTACTGAGGGGATTTCCCCCTTTTTTTCTTCTCTCTCTCTTTCATTTTTTTTTCTCTCCTTTTTTTTATTACCAATACATCCGTAGGGGCACGAGAATTTCTCTCGCCTATCTTGCTATAGCGCATGCTTTTGAACTAAAAGTGACATATGCGCGTTTCGGGGTTAGCTTAGTTGGTCATATCCCGAGGAGGATGTTAAGGAAATGATATATTGTTAATTATGGGTGCATTTGTGTCGTTGAATTACTATTTTGTATTATGCATCTTCACAATTTTTAAACTATTTTTAATTCTAGAAACTGAAAATTTTTTAATTTTTGGAACTGAAAATTTAATTTAGAATGTAATCAATCAATGTCGAATCTCTCATCAACAATGGGTCGAAATTTTCTAATTTGATTGTAGAATCTTCAGCTACTAACCTAACCTGGACACATCGGCCTCAAATGCAAAGAAGCATCGACATTATTCGAAGAATAACACAGGAAGCAGAGGGAAGACTAAAAATCCGTGTTCGATTGACGATTTAGTTACAGTGAAGTTCTTTGACGCGTTCGAACACGTGCATCTTCATATACACATGCATTCACATGTATGCGTCATAGGAGCGGGTGCGCATGCTCGGGGAGAGTTCTATTGGGGGGAAGTTTGGCAATGCGAGGGCATCAAGGCAGGTGGTAGCCAGATGTCTCTCATAAGGACTTCTACCCTGATGTCGTTGCCTGCTTCGTTTGCTCTTATATACATACGTACATACATGTACACGAATATTTATATGAGTATATGTTAGGTATATACCTATCCATGCACCCTATGCGCGGGGAACGTGTTCGAACCGGCGAATAAATTCGAATATACATATATATATCTGGCTCTCTTTCATGGAATGAATCGTACAAGTATGTATGTACTAGCTTTCTGACTTGTTTCGAGATTCATTTATGTAAGTGCCGTGTGTGATCTGTCGGTAAAGTTCAAATACAAAGCATAAGAGAAAATTTGACAACATTCTGTCGCGTCTAATTGGAACGGAAGTTTTATCTCTTTACGATGAAATTTTTATTATAAGCTTAGGAACCAAATACATAACAAGCTGTTTCGTTGAAACAGCTATCTTTGTTACTCCTTTTGGCGAACACAAGGTGGCGGATCGAGCGCCGTGTACGGGCCGAGCTGTCATTAATCCATACTTTCGAAACGTGTTGCCAAGTAGTACAAGCTATCATTGGGCTCGCCATCAGTGGAACAATCACAGGTGTATTCGTACGATTTCTCATTCGCTTTCTAATTCGTCAGCTATCACAAAATTTGATATTTCTAAATAGTCTAACCTGACATTAGGAATCAAGTTTCTTGATCGTCGTCCATATGATTTATCTAGATAAAGGATTGGAACTTGGTTAGTTTTCTTTTTCTACCGACTATTCTGTCGGAATTTCTCCGACCGGTTCGCGAAGGAACGAAGATTCCGAAACGCGTTGACCTTGATCTTGACTCGTCTTCCTCATCCTCCTCGCTTATGGTCGTCCTCATTCAATCTTTTTTCGTCTTATCACCTTGTCGTGCTCGAGACAGATTCCCTTAATGCCATTCATGAATCAAGCAACCACAAGTCGTGCCTAGACGCCGATTGAAAGTGTACTGTACATGGTTCATTGAATAACTCGCCACAGCGTCGACGTAACAGCTTCGTGGCATCGAATCCTTGATTATCCACGGATTACACGATATTTTCTACCGTTTGAGAATTCTTCATGAATCATCGTAGTACTACGTTTTATAGATAGTTACTTAGCAACTAGCATTTCTCATGACACATGGTATTAAATTCTTCGCCCCTTAATATCAAAATCGAATTAATTCGACCAAACAAACCAAATAAAGAATTCTGCAATACGAGGTAGGGATAGCCTCGTCTCTCTATCAGAAAAATTATTATTAACAAAAATTATCTAATTTACTATATGTTCCGAAGCAAAAAATAAATATACTATCGCATAAAATTACGTAAAACCAACGATGACCAGTATTAGGATTAGAAAAATATATTTCATAATATAAGCAATATAAGTCACTACATATATATATATATACATTAACATAACTACGTGATCAAGTAAGAATGTGTACAAGGAAGAGAAACAGTGAAAATCGTAAGATGGCGGTAAAAGTAGAGTACGTCCCGACAGGCAATTTGTCATGGTCACCTGTCCCGCTGATGATAGAACAGCGCGCTCATAGGATCCCGTAAGACGGCGCACCGGTCTACTTGGAAATTCCGCATATTTTACCAGGGCGTTCCCTTTCATCGGTGGCTCCGTGGCACGAGAGGCTTTTTAAACGCACAAATTGAGGAACGCGCGAGTACATCATGTGTTGGTCGGCCTGTGTGGCGAGGGGGTGGGTCGTGGGGGTAGCAGCTGACGGGCAGGGACCAATGGATCCCTTGCACCTGGTCTGTAACTTTGGAAAATCGACGACAGAATCAATTGTGCCGGCAACCGCGTCGCACGCGACCAAACGGGGCCCCGGATGATAACGGTTGCATTGACCCTTACTCTTGACCCGTTACCCACGGAGGAGCGGTGCGCTCTCCAGATAACACTTTTCGAATTTGTCCGCTTGAGGGATAGCATCCGGCGCGTCAATACACTAAGGATCAAGCAGTTTAATACATAATACATAAAAGTTTATATTAGCTGCAATTTATAATATAAACATTTTGATTGTAGATCACTTTATGCTATACAGTGTATAATATAATATTATTCAAATATGTAAGAAGTTACACATTACATACTGCTTTTGGCAAGGGATTTAAAGTTTGCATATTATAATGATAAGTACATTATGGAAATCTAAAATAATTTACATAATTTAAAAGACAAGAGATTTGAGATACAAAAGAGATTTATATTATAATGCTATAAATATTTCTTCAAATTTCATTGTAGAATGTATAGGGGTATAGTACCGAAACAGATATTCAATTTTTTAAGTTTCTTTCTATAATCAAATATTAAGAAGTAGAATCTAATAATATAAGATAAAGTGACTGAACATTTTGAATGAAATGTTGCCTTAACACATAGTTGGCCCTTAATTGGTTAACGAGTCACGCAGCGTCTAAGTTGAGTTTATATAATACCGTGCGGAGAGAAGAGATATGTAATCTTGCGTAAAAGAGAAAAATTATCTGAGATTAACCACTTTTACTACAGCACTGTGGGTGCTATATAATGTACTGCTGTCATATGTGAACTGCGGAAAATATTGTAAAAGAAATTCTATGTTAAGTGGCTATAATCAGTATTTTAGTATTTATATAGTAAGCGCTTGTGATTGGTTATAGTCAATCATAATAGTTAAATATAGTCATCTGCATTATCAAAAAGGTTAAAAGGATCATTACGAAAAAAAATCCTATTCGTAAATATCTCCCAGAATGTAAATGAGGTAGAATTGACTATTGGACTATTAGAAGAATTTCGAAAGAAGACGTGTAGTTCGTTGGAGGAACAATAATCCGAACGTTGACCTCTCCAGTTTGGTACACAATCCTCCATTATCGCTGCAGTAGGTCCGCCATCTACAAACGTATATCTGTCATGATATTTTCAGAACGTTACATTATGCATACCTTTTTTTCATATCTCTCCAAGCTCTGATACGTTTCTCGGTCACAGTGGAGAACTGGCGATATGATCTCGCAAGGATACGTACAAAACGAGGCAAAAAGGTGTTACAGGTCTGCTGTCTGATTTTTTCCGACGGACCTGACCATGGGACACACAAACAGTGGACATTTACTCAGGAAGGGACATCGGCTGGTTCGCGCAATAACCTTATTGTTGCGTGACGAGCAACAGGCGGACGGAAGGAAGGAAGGAAGGTGAAAGAAAGAAAAAAGAAGATTGCTAGCCCAAGGGCTGCTCGTTGCAAACGATGGGGTAAAAGAGGGGGGACGAGAATATGGCAGACAACTCGCAAGGAAGTGGTCAAAAAGAGGGGAAAGTTCGGAACTTCGGCAGATGTCCATAGTCGCGGTGTGCGTAGCCACGATGGGTTTCTTTTTTCTCTCCCTTTCTCACGAGACGCTCGATTTTCGTCGTGAAACTCGAAAATTCGAAGAGGGGGAAATGAACGTATAATCCGCGTATCCACGATGCAATATCGTTCGGTGAATAGCTTCGTTAAACCTCTTCTTACCGCGTTCTGTTGGATCGATAGGTATTTATTATTTGAAATTCACCAAGATTTACCTCGTTGCCTTGGTAACACCCTGTTACTTTGATGATGTAATGAGAAATACACTAAGTTGGAACTATGTTTACCGTAAGTCGGTATCTGTCACAAATATGATTTGTGAATAATAATGTTTCGGTATTGTTGGGTGTAAATGATTTAATATTTGTTAAATCCTTAAGTACTGAATAGTATTTTTTACCCTCTATACATAACAAGTAATTTCATAAATCTTATATGGTTAGAATAGTCTTCTGTAGTTGGAAGTAAATATTGAAATTAAAAGTATTCTCTATCTTAAAATTCAATATCCTCTAACAAAAGTATAATTTTCCATAATATTCTTGTTAGATATTATTGATGCTAATAATTAAATGAGTAAAACTTTTAAGTCCACATATCTTAAGATTAGGAAACAACACATGTGAAAGTATAAATCTTAATGAAGATTAATACCAGATAATAGTTATCGAATTTCATTGGAATAATTGTCATTGAGATCGTACAGAGCACTTTAGTCATATAGCGTCCGAAGTCCTAGACAAAGGGGACAGCTGTGGCACAGCACCTGCTTGTGTCGCCACCTTTCAAGTAAACGCTAAGTGTGAGAGCTTGTTCATTCATTTCGCCTCGCAACTAACGGCATGGCGCTTTCTTGTCGCCGAGGTTAAACCAGCCGATTGGAAATTTTGACCGGACGTCCTCGACCTCCGACAGTAGTTTCGCATGCTGATTTGGGGAGAGAAGGGAGCTTAGCAACCGATACGTTCAATTCTCTTGACAGCTAAACTTGAAAGAAACGGGGGAAGGAGAGGTGGGCTTAACTCTTGTATTCTCAATTCGTGCGAATTCCTAAAACAAAACATTTCTACATAAATGTATCATTACAAATGTATTGAGGTAGAATTATTCATTAGAGTTTACCGAAGTTAAAATATGGCCAGTCTTCTATTTAATTTGTTTCATCAAAATAATGAGGTATCTTGAAGAATTGAAATAATATTATTAGTAAAATCCTACAAATTACAAGTTATAAATTACGAGTGCTAATATTATTGTGCATACCAGTAATAAATTTGACAATAAAACAAGTGTTGTTTTACACAGATCAATTCTACAAATTATATGACAGTTGATAGTACTACTCGATATGAAATTTTGGCGCTATATAGTATATGTCTATAACCTACAATTTGGCACTTGCTAATATTACTAATAATATTATTAGTTGGTAAATTATCATGCAATGAAACCCACTTAATTTTCCTTCTTTGTTTTTTCATTTTTCTTTGCACCATAATTTGAGCGTCCTGTAGAAGTTTTAGCGGTTAGGTCAGGAAATTACAATTACCCTTTTGACCAAACAGGAAGTGAGAAGCACCGAGGTAAGAGGATAGGAAGATATAAAATCCGACGTGATCCGCTAGCGTATTACCCTTCTTTTTCCTGTGTCACCATGTGACTTATTCCTATCTTCCTTTTGCGTTCTCATTCGCACCCTGTCCTCTCGTGTCTTCCCTCGAATTTCTCTCTCTCTCTCTCTCTCTCTCTCTCTCTTTCTCTCTGTTCCCTCTCTATCACCCCATTTACTCCACGTATGGAGTTAGTGTCCTAAATTGATTAATGAGTGTCTCGGTCGAGTCGTTTCGCTTGTCCCTTGTTTCCACCGCGAGTGTCACGTGTTAGGTAAAATCGTGATGATTTTATCAGTTATTCTTCGCCTGTCCACGTGCCCTTTCTTCGACTTATCGCTCCCGCATCTTTTCAGCATTCCGTCTGCTTCCGTTTCCTTTTTTATACACTATTTTTGACCATTTTATCTACCAATTTTTTTACCAGAATTCCACATTTCGATTACATAAATAAAATAAAGATAGAAATGGGAAGAAACAGATTCTACAATTAATTAGGATCGACTACAAAAATAAAAATGGTATGATTATCAGTGCCATCAAATTTTAAGTACTCAGTTTCGTCACTATATTACATATGCTTCGTGCTTGATTGCTTTACAAGTTAAATCAATTTGATGGTATCTCGAACGATGACCGATCTCATCCTACATCGTTTTTCGCAATCGTCATCAATAAAAAAACGTTAGATGTCTGTTTCGTATAAATATTCATGACAGCGGTCATTTTTGTAATTTATTCGCGATACTTTCGACGTGGTGAGGCGTGAAGGGAATCACACCACTACCATTCAGGGTTAACAAACATCGTGCGTTCGCACAGTGCTGATTCTTTCTATCTATATAACCTCTCTCGGCTATCGCACCGTGGTGTACATATACATACATATGTATATACGATGTGCGCACATATTTTCGCGGATCGTGAGAATGCCGGAGGAAGTCCTGCGTCTAGCCACGTGTCTCGGGATTTAAACTCAAGGATATCCGCGACCGTTAGAACTTCCACGAAGGCGAAAGCCTTTACATAACGCGAGTGAAAAAAAAGGAGGAGGAACGAATACCGATCGTCTCCGACTGTGTATTTGCGATTCCCAGCGATATTTCTGTCCTTTTTTTTTCGCACGTCACGACTAAATAGGTAGTAAAGAGTTGGTCGCGAAAGCTGGACCAAGATTACATCGGAACGTGACAAAATATAGTGTGTTCTCTTTTTTAACAGTCTTCCTGTCTCCTTCTTTTGTTTATTCTATCTCATTCGCTAATTTATTCTTTCTTCCCCATACTGAAAATTTTTTCACTGATGGCATAAATTTTTTGATAAATTGAATAATGATAATTATTCATATTTTTGTTCTTTTGGCATATTTCGTTTATTAAAGTATTTTAATAATTGTGTGTTGTGGAAAAATAATTCATGTGTTTCGTACATTTATGACGTGTTGGTTCACACGTGACGAGGTGTATCAAGTGCACGTGGTTCGTACCGTCTCCTCCATTCTTACTTTCAAATTTGAATGAAGCACAGTAGAATACCGGACAGACGTTCCACCATTCTGCGCACGTTCTGCCTCCGCTCCAGACTCTCGTTTAGTCATACAAAGTAGAAAGTGAAAAGGAGGCTGCACAAAAATGTGATTCGTGCATTCCGTTCTTGTATTCTGAGGATTTGTTTTCATGGAAATTCTACTGCACCCGAAAAAAGGGTTGTTCAATTGTTCTATGTGATTGTTATTGTAACTGCGCATGCGCACCAGGAATATCATTCTATTATATAAAATTTTACCCATGTACATATTTAAATATATTTTATGTCTAATATTAGTTATGCTTTTTAACATTGTTAATAGCTATTTTTCGTAGAAATGACATTTAAGAGTCTGTTAACTTACGAATTCAAATATAGCTGGTATCAGCTTGACTGTGTATCTAGCAAATTCTCATGGAAGACACGTTGTGAAGAGATATACCGCGATTAGACACCTTGACATGTCATGGAAGTCTATGATATTCTAGGCATTGAAATTCATTGCCTGTAAGTCGTGAATTTTTTTATTTATTGCGTTCTTCTCTATAACAAATACTATTATCTATAGTCAATTTATTACTATGACACTATTATTCAAATTTTGGGAAACCATTTTTGCGTGTGCAACTATATATAAATATTACTAATCTTACACATCACAATTATGAACAAATATATTTGCAATCATATAACTTTGACAGAAATGGTGTCTAACCTCCAAAATCCTGTCTATAAATTTGAATGATGAGGCTTTAAATTTTAAAAGCTCTGTTAAAAGAAGGTATATAAAAGTCAATATGGTTGCTCAATCAACCCTGTCACGTGCAAGTCGAGCGACAAATCACCGGCAAGTATTTGTTTGCATAGTTTCACGAATTTTGCAGTGTTCACTTTTTTTAAGCGACACGTCCTGTATGCAGGAGACATTCCACCTGAACGGCGGCACTCCCCTTTCAGTTCCTAGCATTCCCTTGTGAGTGAACGCTTCATAACGTATTCCCGACTTGTCTACAGCCGGGAACGTAAACATATGTGCACCTGCAGAAAGTCATCGTATTCGGGCAGCGAAGATTGCATTGCTAGGCTCCGCCAATTAGAAGCTCAATTACAGAGTGTATCAGTTGCGTTTTATACGAATTTCTCTCACCGACGTGAAAACAGCTGCGAAGATGAAAACGCGCGTTTCCTGTAGTAGCACGGTTGCCACGTGCTTGCCTGAGTAAATATGCGCATGCGTGTTCCATGGTATCGGTCTTTTAAGGCTAGGAAACAACTGGAAGGGATAAAAAGAGGAATTTCTATTGGTTATATTCAAGATTTTATTGGTTGTTAAACAGACGCTCAATCGAGACGAGAAAGAATTGTGAGATTATTTATCTCAATAAGGATTAATAATTGGATTAATAATTTGCGCTAAGGTAACATTTTATTTTCAGATTTTCAAGTTTTCAGATCTTCAAATTCGGTGCGTATTGTGAATTTACGTGCAATAATATTTCGTTTACATATTTTGTACGCATTATTTCACTGCTCTTAGTAGCTTAATGAAATGTAAACTAGTGACGCCTGATTTGCAGCTGACTTTCATGGGACTTATATACATAAGTACTTTCGTTTTCTTATCTCGATACCTACTTCGGTGATGGATGAAGAATTCCAAGAAGTTTCACTGGGATAGAGATCGCTGCTTTCGTTGTTGGTCATTGATACGACACGAAAAGAAAACATGGTTTAATAACAAAATGATCGCTTTCAAAACACACTTGTGTACATATACTAGTACAAATAACAAATGTAAAGATAAAAGGAGCATGTCGTAAACCTTCCATGAGTGGAACATTTTTGAATCCATGATAAGTGAAGCCTAATAGAATATAAGCAAATTTAGTGATTCTCTTTTCATGCTGTTCGGTACTTTTTCACCCTAGTGCGCTCGCCCCTTTCTTTCTGTCTCACCAACAAGCAGCTGCGCGTACCGAGAGAAGAAGGTGGCTATGTGATGTATGTATGCATGTATGTATGTATCTGGCAATGAAGTACTTACAATGGAAGGTTATGGAACGATAGCGCTTGTAGGATGCCACAAGTATACGCATCATATAAACATATGCGAAACGCAGATGGTTGGTGAACCTTATCGTTGTCATTATTTTCCGCCCTAAGCCTACAGAGATACCCCTCGGCTCTATATTGCTTCTTAGTGGATCGAAATAAAGATTACCAAATAATAATAAAATATATATCAATTATTAAATAGTAATAAATAATAATAAAAAAAATAGTAGCATCCATTTTTAGTAAAGATTATAATCAATTATGATGAGTCCATAAAAATTTGTTAATTAAGGATTCAAGGGTAACTGGTAATTTCCTGCGCTGGAATCCTACTTTTACCATATCGCTGTAATAGGCAGCTATTATTTCTTGCCGTTGTGCTTCCATCAATTAGTGAGTTTGTTATATTATAATTAAATTTCGAAAGACGAGTCTAATTTGCAAATTTAACGCTAGGATTATAGAAAAAAAACTTCAGCTGTCTGCTTATCGGTTGGATTAATGGCTTTTTGATTTGTTTCGGTAGTATAAAGGTTATGATATTTTAGTACTAATAAGGATGATGGCACATCTTTTGATACATGGGAACGCAGAATGAATTTGTCACGTATAATTGATGTGAAAATGAAAATTGAGAATAGTTGTAGTTATTAATATTTATTATATTTATCATTATATAACTCTAGTTACACTTTCTTTATTTTAATAAATCATTGATAAAGATATTTTCTAAACTAATAGGATCCCAATTAAAACTTATTTTAAATTCTTGATTCCCATAAAATATATAGTGATTCCAAACTTTTTATTATTATGTATCCAGCAATGTCAAGTGTAATAGGTCTGTTTAAAATATTGGAGATCATATTACATCATTTTCTGCACGTTGATTCGAAATAATTGTGTCAGAACAATGACCAACGGTTCGGTATAGTGAACTTTTGTGCTCGGTTTCGCTCGGGCGCCGCTGCGGCGTCTTTGCAGCGTACTCTGACGGAACAAAGGGGTTAAACGAGCGCCGTTTGGTGAAGGCTCGCACGATATAGCTACGTGCAGCGGAAATGCCGGTCGTGGCCTGCCTGAAACAGTAAACATAACAAGCATTCGGACCGTTGCGTTTGATTTCTCTATGTGGAGGAGTACATAACGTTATATACATACGTGTGTGTTTCATCTCGAGCTGACCAGTTATCGTCGTCAAATTACGTCATCCGGCAAACATAGACTCCACAGTGGCTGGAATGTAAATACGTTGGTATAATGTGCAGCCGACTGTTGGCTAATTGCACTTGACGATGGATTATTGTGTAATATCAGCTCTGTTGCCTTTCCACGAATGTGAAACTTTCTACACATTTCTACACTTCAAAGAGACTCCTTTTGAAGTCATTTTACTACATTTATGTACACTATTATTTTCGTAGAAAAATGAACAAGGAATTAATCAAATACAACGGAGATTATTAGATTAGTAACTAAATATTAGACAAAATCTTTGAGATAGAATCTTTCTCTCAGTAATCGTTTTTTAAGAGTTTAAAGTAATAAAAATTAATAATCAAAAGTGTTTTCTTAAAGTAGTTTTCTGATTGGCTGGAACGAATACCATTAAATTCAAAATAAGGAACATCCTGTAAAAAATCGAGGTTAAAAGAGTTTTGATTGATGAAATTATTGCAGATGACCTTGACAGATACAGTGGACTCTTTCATCTGTAATAAAGTTATATATCTCTACTGTATATGTAAGTTACTTCCGGGTAGAGTGGGACGCTCTTTCAGCTTTCTATCATGAAAGATATATAAAAGAAAAACATTTATGTAAATAATAAATACAAACTGAATAAGAAGAAAATAGAATGACAAATTAAGTAAAAAAATGGGTGATTCTGCCTTTCTTTTTAAATTTTACCAAGAACCTTTCGTAAAGAGAAGAAATTAAGGAATAGTGCGAGAGGGGGGGCGGGAATGAATAACGATCATTTGCGGAAGAAGTAGACAGGAAATCCTTGAAGATGATGAAGGAACAAACCATTTGTAACCGCAAAAACTGACACTGGCCAGACTGTGGTCAAGATTGCCTCTTGGTTGGCGGTTTTAGGAAAGGGTGAAGAACAAAGGGGTGGTGAGTGCGCGATAGTTCCTTTGACAAAGAAGAGGAAGAAGCACGCGCAGGATGGATGGTCAGCCATCCATGATTTCCCGTCTTCGCCTTTGTACGGACAAAAAAAAATAGCTATATCCGTTACACGTTCGCACGTTCGATCTTTTCGCGAAATTTTACATCCCTCTTGAACCACACTCATCTTCAAATTGGTTTGTATTGGAAAAAAAGAGATTTTGTAAGGTCAGTGTGAGAATTTTTGTTGAAGAAAGATTTCTTATGTATCACTTCCTAGTTTCAATATTTTTATAAAATATTAATCAAACATAGATTTTGCCTTTAACATATTGTTACAATTTCTTCACTTTTATTTCTCTAAGAAATGAAATAAATGAAATGACAATTATTAGAAAGATATTCGTGACTATTCCAGATTAAAATCAATACATTTGTAAATTTTAATTTTAAGTTTAATAAATACATATTTGGAAAAATATTTTTCTTTTTAGTGTAAACATTGTTGTAAATCAAACTTCAATTACGAATTTCATGTTTATGATTTCCAAGTTACTGAAAGACAATCTTCTTTTTGTTTCTCTAGATCGCGCTCTGGTTACGATTCTAGTAGCGGGGGAGAATCTGACAACGAGTACAATGTCATTGCTTGTCGCGGAGCCAGCAATCAGTCCCAGAATCCAAATACGACAAATGCGAGCAGTAATGGTCAAGGAAAACACATAAACAAAGGAAGATGGACCAAAGAGGAGGTAATTAATCAGAAATTCCATATTACATATTCTGAAATATTTAAAGTTGAATTTTTTATTTACTTCTATTTACTATTTATTTCGTTGTAAACACTGTTAAAAAAAAAAATAGCAAAAAGAATTAGTGATTTTGTTTACTTCTAAAATTATAAATATGATTGCTAATTTAAACGTTGCGAGTTTGTTCAATCTAGAGAAGATTAAAAAATAATAAAAATTTGTAATCTCTTTTGAAATGTACTGCAAAATTTCCCCTAAAAGAATTTTCGTGAAATTATTTACAGAAATTGAACTGGACCAAAGTTCATTGGTCACCGTGATATGAACAATGTTCCACACTATTTTCCTTAGCCCTGTTTCTCTGTGACGCACCTTGATAGCTGAGAGAATGCACACGTGATCGCGTCATTATACCGTGACTTTGATCGGATGTAACGCGAAAGGGGAGGGATACAATGAGCATAGGCCTCGAAAAAAGGTCCACCCTTCGTACCTTCTACAACGAGTTACGTTCGCGGGCAGATGCCCTCGACCACCCCATAGTCATATGCGCGGCTATAAAGAACGGGCAGCACCGTATGGTTTCCCGTGGGAAACATCACATAAGCCTATCGATCCCATTTGTTACATGACCTTTTTCATTCTCTCTCTTCTTATTCTCTTCTTTAATCTGATGCAATTGCCAAGTGAAAATTCTCATACATCTTAAAATTTGGGATATTTTATCCCCTATTTCTTCTTCTATTCTCTTCTCGAATCTACAGTATCTCTATGGTATCATGTAATCCTTGGTATTTGAAATTTGAAATATCTGCATCACTTTATAATTTCATACGATGAAGTCATTTCTACATTACTTTTTAATTACAACCACATCCATCTAGTAAAAAGGTAAATGTTATAATAATAAAGTTTTAAACCTTATCGTTTTTTTTTTCTCATTTCTAGTTTAATCTTTTCCATAAAAACGTGCCAAACCTACCTGCAAAAAAGACTGTAACTTTTATACTTCTCCATGTTGGCTTCTAATTATAATTCCATCCATATCATAAAAGGTTAATGTTCCAATTAAGCTTCATCTTCATATGTACATCATTTTTTTTTTTACTTCTAGCATAATATTTTTCACAAAAACGTATCTGATTAATTTGCAAAAAAATTGGAACTTCCAATTTAAAAAAAAATAAAATTATACTGCAGATATTAAATTAAAAGACATCCTTCAAAAATTAACATAACTAAAAACGATGCCTTTCTCGAATGTTTAAATCGGAAGTGTACATTGCACGAGTAAAATTATTATCATCAATTTAGCACAGCAAGTCTTGCAAATCTCATCAATTAATCGTCAATGGTCTTCTTCATACGCACCTGTTTTAAGACAGGGTAATGTTTGTCAATATTTCTTGCATTGCATGTGATATTTTAACTTACCACCTTACAGTGTTACATTGCTCCTACCTATGTGTAATATATGTTCCATTTGAATGGGTTTTAGGACGGTCTGTTGAAGCAGCTAGTAAGCAATGCCGAGCAACTTGGGACCGGACTTCGATGGGATGTCATAGCTGGCCACTTCCCAGACAGAAGTGACGTTCAGTGTCAGCAAAGATGGGCGAAGGTTGTGAATCCGGAATTGGTCAAAGGACCATGGACGAAAGAGGTAAATTAATGAAATTAAATTCTTATTTGGTATTTATAAGTAAAGACAAATTTACACATTTTTTATTTTCTATTCCTTTGTATAAAGTGAGAAATCTTTGATTCTTTTACATATTCTATATATGTAGATCCTAGTTTAGAAGTTAAGATTACTCTAATCTGGTTCAGTATTGCCAATTCTAAATAGAAATTAAGGAAATATTATGTTATTGTTAGTAACTAGTATTTGGGTTGTATATATGTATACCTTTGTTTGATATGGTCACATTGTAATAAAAGGTTAAGTTATATCAACCTGCGTTCCACCGGATGGCCAACCAGTCCAAATTTTGCGAAAGTTCGTGAAGATCCGTTACACCCCTTCACCCATCATGGGCACGTCCGTCCACGTATTTGGCAGAGGAGACGTTTGAATTGAAGATCGTGTAACGGTTCTTTGCAACTTTCCCTCTGGAACAAGGAAACTGTCTTGAGTTTTTCATATATGCTTTAAGAAATGTATCTGTATCAGGTAGCCTATAAATACCGAGTAAATACACATCACGCGTTTCCTCTATTAACCACCAGATGTCACCATGAGCCTGTGCTATGAGACCTATTGACCCATTATTGCCATCAATGATAACAATGTCCTAAACCTATGCAATTTAATTTTATCCAACAAAAACCTAACCTAAATACCAATTTCGACTTAAAACGCTCCAAGGTCATCACTTCCGCACCAGTAACGATCAAGATGGTTCTTCTTGGGTGCATCTAAAACTTGAAGGTTTGAATTCATAACGGCACGGCCCTGCACAACACGTACGCCTACACGTAGCGGAGGCAGCGCTCTCTTTCTCTCCCTCTGTCCGCCGACGGTCGCCACGGTGGGGTATGCAACAAGAAAAAGAGCCACGAGAGGTCCGCGGAGATGCTGCGTCGTCGTCGTGCCAATGCACTTGGCAACAGCCAAGGGCAAGTAAAGCCTCTGAAAGTCGCGTACACTCCGTCATGAAGAGGCCCTATATTGGTGTGCACCTGATTCTTCATGGTGTAGGAGCGTCCTCGTTGCATCCTCTTTCCCCTCTGTCCTTTTCTCACTGTTTTCGTTGCTTCTTTCCCTCGGTGCACTCGAGGATCATCTCCGCGTGTGTCCTCTTCTCCTTTCCTTTCCGCCGCCTTCTCTCGACCTACCGCCTTGTTCTCTTACCTTCTTTCGACTCTTCTCCTCGCCTTCGAGAAATTACTCGCGTGTTGGACCTGCCTTCCGGTGAGAACTCGTCCGATCAGAACTTTCACGGCGCTTTGGTTGCTTTTCAAGGAGCATGATGTCGCATCTGGTGAAAAGTCGACATTCTTTAATCGAGATTTTTCAGTCGACAAGTAAAGTCCTGATTTAATATTAAAATTTTTGGTCTCTGGTTTTTAACTAATTTCTCCTAAAAATTCTCTCCTAATTTATCTTTGTACTAAAAATGATTATTGTTAGTTTACATCAAAACTTCACCGAGCTTACAATCAAGATTCTGAATCCTATATCAGTCGCGACATCTAGTTTTCAAACGGCAACGAACCTTATCACGTGCTACAGTATACTACACTAATATGCGTAACATAAATTTGGCTTTTAAACGATCGATACTTATATATAAATTAAACTTTTAATAATATTGTCTACCCAAGACAAATTGAAGAAAAGAATACCAATTATAAAAACAAATATTAAAGTAGTCATATATTGAAAATGGAAGTCAGTATATAAAATACATGAGAATCAATTTTAATGTCCTATCAGTAGTTTCATCCATCAACTATAAGTACTCGAATCATTCCGTGTACTGATGATCGATGACGTTCGCAGGAGGACGAAAAAGTAGTAGAATTAGTGGAACGATACGGACCGAAGAAGTGGACATTAATTGCCCGACATCTAAAGGGCCGTATCGGTAAGCAGTGTCGGGAAAGATGGCACAACCATTTGAACCCGGGCATCAAGAAAACAGCGTGGACAGAGGCGGAAGACAGGATCATTGTGGAAGCTCACCGCAGGGTGGGAAACCAATGGGCGAAAATAGCAAAACTACTGCCGGGCAGGACGGATAATGCTATAAAAAATCATTGGAATAGCACTATGAGGAGGAAATATGAAACTGAAGATGGTGGTAGACCCACTAGCACAAGAGGTTCTTATCAATCCATTGATTATGTTATTATTAGAAGGCCAATATTTGTGCAAATTTATAGTTTTATGAAATTTTTATTTTATTTTCATATTTTATAACTAAAATAGGACCTACACAGAGATAATTGTTTCGCCTACTGTACTTTAGATATTTGGATATTTTATATGATTTTACATATTATGTGCATTATATGCATTTTTGCATCTTTAAATTTTTCCACGAATGTATAAAAATCCACGTGAATATAATTTGAAAAGTAATTTGTATTAATTCCTATTTTCAATCTTCATCTTCAATTTTTAAATTTTAATTGAAATGTAAGCTAATAGTGATAAAGAAGAATTTTAATTTAGTTAATTGAAATTGATATATTTTTGTAAAAAGTTAGATCATCAAAAAATGAAACATTTGATAAATGTGAATTCCTCTTATAGGAAGAGGTAGGAGAAAAGCTACAGAGTCATCGGTGCTCTCTAAAGACACAGAGGAGGAAATCTCAGGTCACGGTCGTCTGAAGGTAGATTCGACGAACAACGAAAACTCCACAACTGTGTCCACTATGCAGCAGCATACTCTGGGTATCGACCAGCTGGACTGGAGTAGGGCTTGGGATAATCAACAAAATAACCAGACTTTCCAAGGTCTTCTGAATTTGAATGAACGGCCGCACAATAATGAATCTCAAGTAGATACCCCTTCAAAAAGAGGAAGTTCTTCTCGAGTCAAGACTGAACAAATTTCACCTTTTACAAAGTATGTTATTAAACAAGTTTAAAAAATAAGAATTTTCAAGGAATATTTAACGAAGTTACCCATTTACTAACACGTCTATTTATATAGGTATTTTGATATGCAAATACAAGGTGAAGCGACAAGTTCAAAGAATTCAGAGATTAGACTGATGCCCATGCCAGACCTGGAGGAAATGCCCGAAGCCATAGCGGAGAAAGAAAGGAGCAGTCCACCCCCAATTCTCCGTCGACGTAGAAATACTCAGGTCCTTCAACAGAGGACGGAAATGCCTGAGAATATGAACCAGCCTGATTACTTGTTAATAAGTCAACAACAGCAACAGTCTGGCGTTACCACTCCATCCACGCCCATCAAACAATTGCCATTCAGTCCGTCACAGTTCTTGAACAGCCTAAGTCCTGAAACCTCTCCCTGGCCACGGGCAAGTACTCCTAAAGGTAGCAGCCCTGGTCCACTCACCACACCACAACCCACTGGTCTTCGACGAAGTCAAAATGGTAAAATGTTTGATAAAATCCTTCGTTCGTTGCTTTTTAATTTTATCTGGAACTTGATAGATTGTATATTGTTACTATTATTATATTTTTGTCACAGATGGGAACACACCAAGAACGCCAACACCGTTCAAAAACGCGTTAGCAGAATTAGAACGGCGTAGCGGCGCGACTACTCAGTTACCTGCCACCCCAAGTCGTCTGGATGCTCTAACGGAGATCATCAAACAAGAAACCGACCGTGAAAGTCTAGCAGGGACTAGCACCATCCTTCAAGACTCTGGTTACAGCACGATTAGACGGCGGGGTAAAGAAAATAGCGCTCCTGGTGGAAAGAGAGCGCGTAAAGCTCTCTGTCAAGCCTGGGCGAACGCTTCCCAGGATAATTCCGAAATAAGTTTCGTTGTAGAAACACCGGTGAGTTGTATGTCCATATTTAGAGTGTAACATTAGCGAATATTTATGCAAAATTCATATTTTTATAAATATACTTTAAAAAACGGGATTTAAGTGAAGAATTGTTTTATCTGTTACATATTAAAACGAATATCCTATTTCGAATATTTTATGTACTTTTACAGATTATATACATCTTATATATTTTTGCACTTTTAAATTTGCCATTAATGCATAAAAATCCGCAGTCTAAACATTAGTATATAAAATTGTTATTTAGTTCACTAATTTATTTTCTTTACATTACAGAGTAAAAGTTTGGATACATCGGTATTATTTTCACCAGCATCCATGGCATTGGAGGATAGTTTCTTAACAGCAGGAACTAGCCCCGTAAAGGTAGAGAACCATGTCCATACTCAATCACAGATGCAAACTCAACCCGCCCTATCCTGGTATTATTCCCGTACCAATCGCCTCTAGACACGCTAGCCGGCCTTTTCTTAACTCTCTTATCTTAACACTGTCTTTCTCTCTCCTTTGTTTAGTATATTTTACTCAATCATGCCTGCCTGTTGATTAACGTTAAATATGTCTCGCCCCTATGTCTATCTTTCTCTTCGATTCTTTCCTTTTAATTTATGACTAAATGTTATAAAGCCAAGGCGCGCGAGGAATTAACCTTGTATTTGTCCTTCGTAATCGTAACTATGATTATCGATTCCCTTTTGTCGCCCTGGTATCGTCCAATCCAAAGATTATTAGCGATCTTTTTTTTTTTTTTCTTAAGTCATAAGTATTATAATAATAAAGTAACACGACTAACAAATAATAACGACGTAAAATATCGGTTTGATTTATTTATATAATTAATTTATTTTTTTCTTTTTGACAACTTACCTTGTTAAATTATTATTTATGTGTATGCAGTAATGTTATGTGCTTGAAGCGAAACTTATGATCATGAAGTAAGGAAACAATGGGCTCAAAGGAGCCGTATTACGAAGTACTTAATTTATATTTTTGCGTGTATTACAATATTTATATTTTGGCCAATGTTCATCATATTATATTCTACATACATTGAAAATATCCATACTCTTTGGTTTCGATGTACGTCGATATGTATGGTCGATCTTGTTTTGTTTTTGTTTGCTTCAGTTTTCTCTTTCTACGATTTTACGAAGAATTAAATTATACCTTAGACTCGTGTCATTAATTTCTTTCTATTTCACTTTGTTGACGTTTATTCGTGTAAATTATTTGTGTATATTTGGTATTTTGGGAGCGAAGTAAACTGGAAACACTTAACCCAATGAAACCTAATTTATTATTTATTGTTATATAAAAAGATAAGAAATAGTCAATTATATCATAGCTTTTTTAAAATGCTATTAGTAATTCCTAACTTCAAAAGTGGCTACGTTATTATAAAAACAAATCCTGTGCGCAACAGGTTAAACATGTGTGTATGTAAATTTATAATATAGTATTAGTATTTAATATTATATTATATTTAATATTTAATTACAAGAGAATATCGATTATACCGAAGTGTTTGCAGTTTCAATTTCGCCTCCCTAGTCATTAATACACTTCGATATTAAACTGGAGGAATGGATCACCGGTGATCCACGCGGCATGGAGCGCGTTAATCATTTTTGTACACATTCCAAATTGTATATCCTCGCGACTCCTTCGTCCTTCAATCGTTTCCCGGATCATGTCTCGTATAATTATATATAATATATATATAGATACATATATATATATTAAAAATAAAAGATAACGTTTATTTATTATCATATTAATATATATACATATTATATATATATATTTTTTTTTTATTCCTTTGGTAATAACGTTGAGTTGCCGCATGTTTATAACTAACTCAAACGTAAAAACGCCCTTGTACAGGCCTGGCCTAGCGTACCAAAGTATTTCCTCGTCCTGTATCCCTCATTTCTTTGTGTCCTGAAGGTCGACAAAGTCCAAAGAATAATTTTTTTGAGCGGTGACTCCATCGGTCGCGAGATGCCGCTCTCTTCGATACCAATTCGCAACCGTGCGAAGAAAAAGAGAGGAAAAAAGAAAAGGCAAAATACCTAGAAGGCCTAGTCATTTTACAATAAAACGTGGTAGTAATCATAGCATGAGTGTGAAATATGCCCCAATGAAAAAAACATGAACGTATAAAATGATCGAACTGACAATAGTCCTCCAATTCTTCGAAAAAGCTCCCCATAACCTTTCTGTTTCTATCTAAGTTTGTCCTTTCTCCCTCTTTTTCTTTATATTTTTATTCCCTGCCCGTTTCTCTTTCTTCGTAAGACTTTTGACTGTCTTAATGACTTTTGAAGTCTATATTGACGTTGAAAATTTTTAGATCTTGTCAGTTAAATATTTTTTTCCCAAAAAAGAAAAGAATAGGAATAATTTTCGAATAGTTAGACATTTTCTATAAATGCGTTCTTTTAATCGCCGGCTGTAGCTAGTGTGTCTATCCTTTCTAGACTTCCCACGACTTTGTGTCCATACAACGGAAGCCTAACGCCAAGAGAGCAATCACGTTCGACGCGTTCGACAGTCCCTGTTGTATTCTCAGCCCTCTACCGCTTAGGCCAGTCAAACGCGCCAAGGTGAGTGGTTTCTTTTTCTTTCTAAAATCTGTTCAACCATCGATAGGGTTAATCGTGTTAGAGATTTGATATTTTCGTGTCAAATTTCCGCTCGCATCACTGTGGTATTTAATTTTCGGATACTGAAAGACATCTGTCGCGAGAGATCAGATTTCCTTACAGTCTAGGCCCTTGTAGTATTACATAGCTTCTGTGAGTCGATATTAACTACTAAAATTGGTTGATTAATTGATAATCTTAAATATTTAAAATTTAGTAATGTTTATTCTGCAATTTCTTTTAAATGTAAGAAGCATATTTACGTATGTAGTAATTCCGGCATTAAGTTAGATATAAATATCTTAGATGTCGCTAATATATCTACTATCTCATATATGAAGATCTCAAGAGAAAGGCACGAAGTGCATTTTTGTTGATTTTCTGATTTTAATATTACTTTGTGTGTTGAGTATTGCAACTCGAACTATTTATTTAAAAAATAAAATTTATACTTCGATTACCTGATAGCCAGTATGCAGATAGTACGCAAGAGCAATTTAACATATATTTAATGGCATGTACTTTTAGCTTCTTCACATTGTATTTTCCATAACCCAATAGCAAAGATCCTATCATAAGTATCAGATGATCATATGACGACCAATCTAACGGTTCGCTATCAGAATACATACTTTGGAATATTTCACAAAGGTGTCCATAGTATTGCCTCGCTGTGTCCACCCCCATGCATACAGTACTGGGCCTTTATCCCCCCCACCCCACCCATAGAAATATAACACGCTGAGAACATAATGGTAGGGGAACAGTATTAACGATCGCTTTCAATTCAAAACAATACAAGAGCGAAAATAACCGGTTAAATTCTTGACTGAACAGCCGTTCTGCCCTCAAAACATTATGATTAAACGGGAGAATTATGTGAATCTTAAGACCACTCCTCTGTAAAAAATAAGAAATGTGATTTTTCCTGTTCTTTCCCTATGCTCTTAGTATATGATAAATAGGCAGCAGATTTTTGCATGCATTTATGAGAAATTAAAAAAAAAATATTTAGTAGGTGAAACAGAGCTTAGATTCTCTTATTTTAATTATGTCCACAAAAATATGAATTTTATGAAAATCCGCAATTTAATGATAAATTTATGTGATTAATACCGAAAGATTCATAATTTGATTTCTTTGATCACAGCTACAATTGGAGGCACAATGGACAACAGTGGCATGTGGACGCACGCGTGATCAGCTGGAAATGACACGAGCCGCCCGACGATTCCTCAGCAGCCATGGATACCTGCCATTACGTCCTCGTTCTCTAAACTTTTAATAGCCTTTCTGCAGTCGCAGGGGCTCGGTCGCACTTCGTGGTACAAAAAACGCGACATTAAACTAGTCGTAATTAAAACTATACGGCGCTTCCGTTTAAGGAATATGGCCTTTTTCTATCAAAACTGTCGAACGAGATGAGAAAAGTAAAAAAACATGGCGAAGAAAAAATAAATCTATTAGATAATTTTTTTACAGGCAGATTACGAATGCTTTGCGTATTGGAATCACGTTTTGTAATCATCTTTTGTAATGTAACAGCAGATGTAACATTGAAGTATTCCGATGCATAGAGTATGTATACAAGCAGTCGAATTTTGTTTTAACAAAGAAAACCATGTTTCATCTGAAATTGCATCCTGAAAGGAGAGGGAATGTCACACTTTACCAACACTTTTTTTTATAGTTCATTCTCAAACTTAAGAATAAACTGCAAAAACAAAAGCAAAGCAAAAGACACTTCTGCCTTTTTTTGTAGATGATAAAATGTTGCTACTGCAGTGGCTTATAATTAATAAACGTGAAAAGAAATAATATAATAAAAAAATAGCAATAATATAATCTTTGTAACAGTTTCTTACTTACGTAAACATTGTTTGTTCCTGGTGGGATACGTACAAATTACATACATATGTTGATATATATGCAATTTTTTTAAGGGGCATCAGAGATAGCAATGTTCACGTAAAGAAACTCTCGCATGGATCGTGATATTACATACAATTTATTTTGTACTTGAAAACTCGAAGAATTTTTGACACTTAACGTAGCGACTTCTTATCACGTTCGTACAAAAAGATAAAAGAATAAAATAATAGTCCATTTATTTGATACAATAGTATATATTATATAATATAAAACAAAAGCATTATTGCGGCCGTTATGTACAAAGAGCCTTTGTAACTGATATTTAATTTACAACTAAATAATAAAGAAGTGATGATAATCACACCAAAAAATAAACGGTTGGTTCTATTTTCCTGTTTTAACCAGCACGACACATGTTGTCTAAAAGCCTTACAAATTGAGAGAGGTATGTTGTGCTACGTTGTTAATATTGATAGTAACAATAATTCAATTTTCGGCGTACATCGGTGTGCTACTCTTATGAAAACTTGGAATGCCATGGAATGGACAAAAGAAGACGTAAGTGCATAAATAACGATCAGCCCGTACACATCGAGAAACAATCAAAGAAAGTTCGACAAAAGTCTCACAATCATGGTGAGTTATATCGAGTGTACCTAACCAACTCAATTTTTTTTTCATTTGAGCTTCAAACATGGTATGTTAACCTAAAGGTGCCTTTTCAGACTTTGTCGTACAAAGACACGCGCTTTATCTCATATTGGGAGTAGAATTACAGAGTATCTAAACGCAAACGGTACAAGATTATCCAACAGTACATTCAAACTAGAGACGATATGACCATAATGTTCATTAGTGATGCAGTGAGCGTCGAACGTAACTCTAAGGCTCCTTCGATACACGCGTTTTCTCTACACGTTCCAACGCCATACAGAATTTACGGTTCTTTATAGAACCTCAAAGACAAATTAGTAAACTGCAGTACAATATTAAAAATACGAAATTACCTCCTTTCCTTATAGTACGACCTTCATTATCAATTGTACATTCTTTATGATCTGATTTTATGATCTTTTTAGCACTAAAAATGAATAAAGTATGCTTACTTTCTTATTAACCCTTTGCGGACGAGTGTCAGCAAATGGCCGCCCAAATCTATTCATAGTTGTGGATACTTATTTTGAAGTGGCTGGCGTACGTCTACTTTTGTGAGCGATAATCTAATGCGTATTTACATATGGGTATAGTAAACTAAACAGTATTACGTTTTTGATGAAAGAAAATTATAGATCTGGAGTCAAAACGAATTTCAGTCTTTCATTGGCATTACTAGACGAATCAGCAAGCTTTTTATGTTTTATGTATTTTTTATAATACCTTATACACGATGCCTAAAATATCCAGAAAGGGCATAACCGATAGTGATAGTAGTGATGACGAGCATTATTTTGAACCTGACAAGATAGACGACGACGATAGTGCTTCAGGCAGTGGAAACGAACTCCGTTCAACAAGGAATCGGCTCAGACGTTTCAATATTTCTAGTAATAGTGACAATGATGATGAACTAAATATTGATGAAAATAATACAAGCCTCGAAAATGAATAACGCAAACGTTCAACGTGTATATTTTCTCAACTGCGCTCGCCAATACCTCTCGTCCACTGCGATGCTCGCTTGTCGAGCGGCTCCGTCCGCAAAGGGTTAAATATTTAACTAATTATTTAATTTCAAAGGAAAATACTGTCTCCAGTTTATTTATTTTCTCAATAGCAGTTGGAATGAATAAAAATTAATACCGTCGATTACCTTTGTACGTAAATATTGTTCTAGCAAGCAATCTGAATCATCAACTAATTGTACAGAACCAGTTAGACGTGTTAGTCCTGTTTAAAATTTCTAATCAATCTTATGCATGTTTCCTTGGAAGAAAATAAATCAAAAGCGTTAATCTTCTTTATTACGATAAATATATAATATCTACTTCCACTATTGCGTATAAATTATGCTAAATGTCAATTATTGATAAAGTTGACAAATCTGTAATATAGTGTATCGAATTAAATTAAAATTGAAATGTTTCCGTTACCAAAAAAAATGCGCAGTTGCAAACGCGTGCACTAAAAGATGCCTAAGCATACGTACAACATTACGAAGTATATATCCACGAGTTGTTTTTAGTTCACAATAACATGATGGTAATGCCCGATAAAATTCGATAGATGAATGTCGAAGCCTGAAATTACACAGATCGAATCTCACAGTTTCGAAAGGCTTACGATACGAATATTATTTCGTAAAGTTTCAAAGAATTATCGTGTCAGGTATTAGCTTACGTCACCCAACTATCTGAGATTCCCCCGCGCATTCTTTTTTATTTTACATATAGGACGATCGTATCAAGAAGTGACTCAAGTAATCTTTGACTAGATGGCGATCTTTTCGGAAATTGCGCGTACGATAATTCATTAAGGAATAAAATGTGTCTTATTAATAATAATCTCATCGATTTCTATCTCTACATATAGCTGCGTAATATAACATCAGGGAACTATGTGTAATAGATAATATAGAGGAACTCTTAGCTGTCGATTATAACAATAGCTAAAAGAGAGGGGGATTTTTTTCTTTCTTTGACTAGTACTACCGGTATATGTTGATTGATTTTAGCATTTACGAAAAGATTGCATCGAAAGAAAGTCACACATCATGAAATGTTTATAAAGATCTATTTGAAAACAGCGCGAGAAGAATTTTAGGAAATGGGTGACACTGTGCATACCGCGCCACCAATTAGTAACAAAATATAAATTGCCGAGAATGTGTCATACTGTTTCATTTAGGATCGCTATGGTTACGAAAAAATTGTATCTTTGTGAAAAAGGAATTTACTATTCTTTTCAAACGGTTCGAATTTACGATTCAAACTGCGATTATTCCATAATTTTCGGTCTTCCATGATTGTAGATATAAGCATTGATCATTATACATATCATACATTCAGCCTCCTAATAAAATAACGTCTATAAAAAGTCTGAAAACAATCAACAAAGATGTATAAATTCACTAAAAACAAGTAGAGGTATAATGCCAAAGAGGCCATTTCCTAATGTCTTTTTGTTAGAAACGCTTAAAAGCGACACTTTCTCGGGAACGTTTCGCATCTTTTTCTCATTTTAATACTAAAAGTTCTAGCGTTGTAAATTCTCTTCATCGCCAACGTCATTGATATTATTTAGTCCAATGTATCTGGATCTGCTAAAAAGTTTGAAACACATAGAGATTTATTTGCAAAAATAGAAATTATTAGAGAAAGAACAAAAATAAAATTGATTAAATAATATTTACCTGGAGAAGGGGATCCTTTGACTCTGCAAGTGTTATAACTTCCACAATTCAAACATTTCAAACCTACAATATGGAATTTTACTGTTGATTCCTGGAAGATTAAACAATTTGTTCATTGATCCCATCCAATTTATCATTGTTTCTTGATTAAGTAAAGCACAGTATAGTTCAAATGTCTAAGATAAGATTCTATTTTTACCTCGTGACAGTCTTTGCACAGAATATCAACCTTGTAATCCTTGTACTCTTCTGGCATTGGTGTTGATGATACTTCCATATCCAAAAATTTCCATAGATCAGTCATATCTAGAAGAGACACTTGGCAAATTGGACATGCATAATGTCCTGAGTGTAACAACTCCTCAAAACACGTACGATGAAGCAAATGACCACAATTTGGAATGTGACAAGGTATACGACTTGTGTGAATATCCTCCAAGCAGACTGGACAATTTGCATGAGAAACATTTTCTACACACTGAAAATAATAAACAAGCAATTATCTTACAGAATCAACTATATCCAATAATATAATTATGTTATATCAACAAGCTACGCTCAATTAAAATTGCAATTCAATAATGAAAGTTAAATAAAAACATTCTTAAGAATATAATTCTATTAAAGTAAGCTTACTTAAGCACACACTGACAGAGTAAATATAAAAGTTTATATATAAATTGGCTATTAAAATTGTTTCTTCTTCTTTAGCGTTATTTATATCTTCATACTCAAAGCTGAAACTTCTTTCAATTTATTATTTCAATGTATTACATATACTAAATGCATGAGCAATTTTTTTTAGCTTAGGCAAGCAACTATACGCTACATAAGCTACAGAACATTTTCGTTAACATTTAACCAAAATTTAATAGTGCATTACATACCGTGTGTCCGTTCTGTAACTGAACCGGTAAACACATGTTGCACTTGGCACAGTGGAAAAATCGGTCCCGACCGCCGACCCTACATATCCCGCAACCGTCACAGTGATACTGATTCTTGTCTTCGTCATCGAACAAATTGCACTCGAGACACGTATATTTGCCGAAGCGACAGTGACAATTTTTGCAAGTGGCTTGTACAGGCTGACGAGTGTCACATAGAACACATATAAGTTCCGTGACTTCTTTTCTGTTTACCACGTGGGTCTCCTCCTTGTCGTGACAAAATCGACATATGTATACTTTGTTACAACATGGTGTCTAGAAAAAAAAGAAAAGATAGAAAATATAGTAAACTATCAGCTTTAAAAATAACGTATCTTTTTGAGACATAAGAATATATTTTGATCATGTATATTTTTACTCTGTCGTTCTTCCAAATGGATGTTATGTTTCAATACATAGGGTGTCTCAGCAATTGTGATACAATCGTCAATAGGGTAATTCTGCGCAAAAGAAACGAGTCGAAAATGTAGAATAAAATTTTTCTATAAAATGCTGTTTTTGAAAAAAATAAATTTGAAAATTTTTTTTTACATTTTTGACTTACTTTTACACATAGATTACTTTCCTGCTGATTGTTTGCTCATACCTAGTCGGTAATTAGCCAAGTTCAAATGTGCTTGACAAATTTTCAAATTTGATTTTCTCGAAAACGAAGCATTATATGAACAAATTTTATTCAATATTTTCGACTTGTTTTTTCACGTAGAATCATCCTGTTGTCGATTGTACCACAACTGCTGGGGCAATTTGTATATTATTGAAATATAGATAATTACTAAATATTTTGTTTTAGTATTTAATATATTCTTACTGCCTTTTATATATTTCATGTTTTGTATGTATAAAGTATTTAAAAAAAAAAAAAAAAAGATACTAAAGAGGTAGAAACGTGAGGTGAGAAGTATAACAGGATTAAATTCAAATTTTTCGTTAAAACGCTATAAAAATGTGGCTTCGACAATCCTTGAGCACTTCAGAAAACGAAGGCCTTAGATAATAATCCAATTAGCCCCCATATGAATCCGTCCTTGATCCCTAACCCTTTCGATGCAGCCAGGCGCTTATAAGCGTTCGGCAAATCCGTTCGACAGCGTACATACAGCATACGGTGAAACAGATCAGCGTGCGGAGGATATGGTAACATATGTAATATGTACCAGTATAGAACTCATTCTGCACGTGGTGTCTACGTTCAGCGACATCGCAAGAATCAATTATATGAATCAGTTAGAGGAACGTTTAAAATTGTCGACAATCCTTTTATTATCAAAAAGACTGAAATGATTCATTTCTCAAACTTTTCCATGTAACAATGGTTCGTTAAGCCTTGAATTAACCTAACTTTTAGTCTTGGTATATTCTTCGAATTAATTTCTTGTCTTGTTTATTTGTTATTAAAAACTTTCTTCTGTTTAAAGAAAAGGTAAGAAGGAAAATAAATTGTTAAATATATAATTTCTTATTTAAATTTGATGACTGTGTTTTTTCTTAAAATATTAAGTTTTTTTTATCTGTTGAAATAAGAATGAAATTGGGACATGAGGATTTGATGATTATAGTAGGATTAAGTTTATCATTATAACGATCGCCGCAAGTGTGGTATGTAATATATAATCGACTTCGATTGTGATTATTCAGTTTCTATTAGATGGCGCACATGGTAGTCGTTCAAATCCTCCATGTGCTATTGAAACACGTGTTATAGATATTTCAATATACCTCTGCAAAAATTATATATTTCACTACTGAATTCTTATTTTCCATAAAAAAAGAAATTGCAAAAAGTATTCTTTTTTATCGATAAATAGTTTGTTAGTACAATTTTGTCCAATGCTTCTAGTTCGAAAATATCTTACAATAGGATCATGAAATATAAATAATGAAGATCCTATACTCGGTATAATATTTTAATAAACAAACTAATCTTCAAATTTAATTGAATTTTTACTATTACCTTTATTATTAATTACAAAAAAATATTAAAAAAGAAACTACTGACTAAAATACCGTACACTTCTCCAAGTGCAATGTGCACAACATTTTCTCGGTAGAAGGCCTATCTGGATTATTCACGGTGCTACTCTCTTGGGCAATATTTGAGCAACAAAAATTTCAGTGCCTTATCTCTATGCGTTCAGGTAAATAAGGTGAACGTAAACAGAAAATGAAATCGAGAGCTCAGTGCGTATTTCGCAAGAGGATAACAAGATCAAATAAAAATTCAAATTGTAGAAATTTCGAAAAAGAAAATATTTATAATTACAGTTTCTTTTTCTTCGAGACGACGCAAAAGCGCTGGTCGTTCGTAGCAGCAGCACACGACATTTGGTTTATCGCGGCAATTGGTAAGCAGTACTATGAAAGAGGGCGTCTCGTTACACAACACATGGCTGAACTTCATCGATTTGTTTGCTGCGTACACACACGCACATATGGGACGCACGTTCGTGTTTACACACAGCGAATAGAAAAAGCGTGTACGAGCGATTTCGGTATCAGTCGTTAATTGTAAGACCGCTACCCGTGTCGTTTATTTTAGAAACAAGTTTATACTATCGATTACCCGAGCAAGTTCAAGGGTAGTCACAAAGGTATATCGAATCTTTCTGATTTTCAACTTTTTTGTATTTCTTCCTTCTTTTCAGTGTGCATTTTGATGGGAAATTTAAATAGACCGCTTTATGGATGCTTTTCGAATTTTATTTATCGTGTTAGGTGGCGCTTGAAGCGCTTCTAGAATTGTAAGTTCGGTTTATTAGTCAAGTGAAGATTCGTTGAAAAAACCGGTTATAAATCGATAAATTGTCAACTGTTTATTTACCATGAAGGATTCTTAAAACAATCAGACAGTTTAATTTATCGTTCAAGTGATTTCGAGCATGCGATGCGACAATGTATTTACAATCTGATGCGATAATGCATAAACGACCAAGTAACGAATAAATCATTATAGATACAGTGACGGATAAAAAAAAGATTTTGCACTGAACATTTAACACATTGATAACAATCAGCTATTCTGTGATATATTATATTTATCCGTTGCTTTTATTAAGTATGAATCCATTTTGTAAAATTATGGTGTCTTATATTTCTTATTTTTTATAAACTTTCTTTTGACCATCACTGTAAGTAACTTAAGCCTGATTTCCACTGAAGCAACAAGGAGGAGCTTCTTGTCGCCTCTTGTTGCTGCACATTCCAAAACATTTTCAACAAATAGCAACTTATAAAAACATTTCACCCATAGTGACGACTTTTTCAAGAAATATAGAACAATAACAAAAAGCTGCACAATGCAGCTTCAGTGAAGATCCAACTTTCTACTATTCACCACATAAAAAATGCAACAAATTTGTCTTGAGAAAAATCTCAAATCCGCCCCTCTCTTTGAATAACTCAAAATATCTACCGTAGAGGGCGCTGTTATGCGAATTAATATATGTAATTAACTGTCAGCGGGTGATGTACGTTATTTGCGATCACTTGAAGAGATCAATTAATGATATACATAAGAAGAAAACTCTATTAGCGCTTCTTACATTGTTATTAAAGTCGTTGAGAATCAAATTGTAAATTTCAATAAATATGTATGAACTTTTAGATAATATATTCGTGAGGAAGAATAAAATCGGGAGTGAAGTAGATAAAGTCATCGTATACCGTGACGAAGTTCGAAAAATGCTTGACACGAGAAGCCGTAGAGACACGCCGGAAGGATTAAAAATCCGAGAAGAACATGTTACCTCGCAACTGAATCGCGCAAACTGATCACTGAACATCTGCGTGATCGAAACTGAAAACAGAGCGCCTCGCATATGCACTTATACATATGTATAGTAGGTTCTGCTAGAAGAGTAGCACAGTAAACTGTCGCCAATTTTGAAATATCAGGAAAATTAGCTTTGGAAGTGAAGCATTTACTAGAATGGGAGTGTCATAATTACTATTTAACCAACACAATGTCGCAATTCAAAGTACATACATAGATCTTAATCTCTGTCTTAATAATAAGCAATACACTTTAACAATACTTTATTGGAGACTCTTGAAAGATAAGAAATATTACACTAATTGTAAGAAAAAAGAAAATTCTTTCTTTGTTAAATGATTTAGTAACTACAAATGTTTTATAAGTTTCTAGGAAACTTACCTAAACTGTATACAGTAGCTATTAAAAAGTATTTGCGGGTAATAATTGTATTTATTATAGCATTTACATGTCAATTAATTACGTCCAAATATATTAAACTTTCTTATATTTAGCAATACTTTCATATTACTACAAAGATTTAAAATTATGAAAATGAAATGTAGAATTTGATGAAAGAGACGTTGGAAAACATGAATACTTGTAGTCACTCTATATTATAAAATTTAGAGGGTGAATCTACATTTAAATTTCACTTTAATTACATTCAGTAAAATATGAGTTTACATAAGCTAGATTCATCAAGTAATTAATGATCATTTACTCGAAACTTTCTATTTCACACTTGCTAAAAGACAGATTTTTATTAACCATATTACTGTTCTAGCAAACATGAGAAAATATACATGGAATGAAGCTGAAAGGGAAACAATTGACCAAAGACTCACCACAAATTTGGCCTTTCGCTTGTAGTGCTCGCAGCCGTAATCATCACCAGCAGTTGCCTCCAAGGGTTTCTCCTTCGACGTCGACGCATGTTCGGCCACGGCGCGCGCTTCGTCGTTATTCTCCATATCTCACGATGATCCTAAGTTCCTACCTCTTTCTCCTCCGCCGTCTCCTTCTTCTCATCGACTCGCACGTCCTTTCCAGATTTTCTTGCGGCGTGTCCGATTAACACCCGCCTCGGCCACAGTTTGTTTGTTTAATTAACACGCTGGCGGCGATTCAAAAACGACGAAGGAAAAAAAGAGGAAACACCGACGTCGAACGTTCGGATCACGCGGCGAAATAAAGCAAAACGCAGGGGCTGTTTATCCCGTGTTAACAGGAGGAATAGAACCGTCAACCAGAGGCGACGGGAAACGTATCGAGCCTCGTGTGTCCGATCGACAGAAGAAAACTCATCCGTGCCATCGTCGATATATCGAACACAATACTCTGCGTCGTGGAACAAAGTTTCGAAAAAGGAGATTTTTCCACGATCTTGTTCCAAAGATCGTGAGATTTTCGTTCCACGTTTGAATTATATTACGCGAGAACGTTCGTTTACCTTTTACGGAACGACGTATGAAGAAACGGCCATAATTTCTCGGCACCTTCGGAGAAAAACGGCTCGACACTCGCCACTTCTGACACTACTCCACTTCGTTGTACTATCACCACGGTGTAATGATTACAACGGCAGACGACGTTCGGAAAAAAGGATGCAAAACTATGGCCGGAAGTTGTGACGACTCGGCGAAGTACTACGTCGCATTCATACGTACACATCCGGCCCGCGAAGATTTAAATATGCTTCGAGCTTATTCCATTACGTGATCGCTAGGCTGTGTTTGTTTATGCATTTTGAGAAAATTTTAACCGTTGACCGCCACGTCAACTTTATATACAATGGCTAAAAAAATATTTGTCCATATAATTTTTATCATATTATTCATATAATATTATGATATATCATATCATATTATTTTTTAATGAAGTTTTATCAGATCTTAAATTTCATTTTCGTAGTACTACATTTTTATGATCATGTGAAAATGCTATAAAATATACTTGGACTTAAGGAATTAAATATTATATAAATATTATAATACATACAGTGGTATACAAATAATTCTTTATTCTTTCTTATTTTAATCATTCTAGAAGTGCAATTGGTATTGATATTGATATCTAAAATGGATCACCGAGTACTATCGTAGCAGTCAACGCGTTAGGAATGCAAAAATCTATAGAATGCATATAGTACTATAGTACATAAAAATATGTGAACTAAAGTTATTATATTATTTAGTAGATGAAACAAATTTCTATTTAAGTTTCATTTCTCTAGTTGCGTATTCATGTAATTTATATTATTAAAAAAGTGTAATCATTTGTTCTTTATGCGGCTTTATTATCTTTTTTGCAATGCTATTATAAAAAATAATTTTGTTCGATCATTGTTTATTATGCGAATAAATTTCACTCTGAATGAATCAATCGGATATTCTCTTTTTATTGTATAATATCATATAATATGTAACATACAATAAATTGTCATTATTATAAGGAATGTAACATTTTATAGCCATTATTAATCAATTAAACATAATGTAATATATGTTTATTTGCAAATAAACTTAACAACTTTTCCGTGCAATTTAATTAGAATAAGCGGGGGATATAGAAACTTTGAGTCCATTATAGTGGTCGTCTGATCGCGTGGTATCACTGTGAAAATGTATATAATAAAATGGTGAAAGATTATGGGTGTTAAATACTGAAAAAGAAGGGAGCTAGTTAAATTTGATCTGCGATCAATCGTCGATGGAATATTAATTACTGGTGTCTTTCTCGGTAGCAATGACCCATTTACGATAACTGTGAAAATACGTTCGCCAATGTGGAAATGAATCAAAATCGCGTCATGTATGGCGACTCACGGAAACTATACGATAGACACACGCAGTTTGCCCCGCACGGGCTCTGCATTCTGTCGGACTAATGATCAATGGCTTTATTTGAGAAGCGATATACAAATAAAGTGCTACTAGATGATACAGAGAAGTTGACGAGCGTCATTGAAAATGCAAGAACAATCGACGGACACACGGTACGGCGCACGCCTAATGCGTATATTTTGACATTTACTCGATAAAAGGTGAAGTTTATACACATCGGCCTGTTCACTCCAATCTTGTGTCGCTAAATTAACGACGGTCATTATTGTTTGTTACGTAGACGTTCTCGATGGTTCTTTTGCTTTAAACATCAAATATTTCTTTTGATGTATTTATTTCTCTATAAATTAAATTAATGTGGTAAAACAAATATTTTTTATTTATAATGTGTCGAGGAGAATGATATATTTTATGGTGTACGATAATGTATATAGATACTTAGTGTTCATTACATATAAAAAGCATATCTGAAATATTATGATAAATTAGTTTTTTGGCATATATATAAAAAGCAATTTTAGAAATTAAAATACTATTGATCAATCTTGAGTAAATAAAGTTGTCTTCTTATTTGATCTTGGGATTAAATGTAAGTTTTTCACATTCTTATAAATATTTTTGAATTATCAATTATCATAATATTAATTAGACCCATGGTTGTGTACTTATTTTAAGAGACTTATAACCTTAAATGTACAAACTTGTTGTCATCTTCAATTATTGTTTATTGGTTGCATATATACAATGGCTTGCAAAATTAGTTGTACACTTACATTATAGTGTTATGTTTATTTAGGAATATGTGATTAGAACACAAAGAGGTCCACTTCCAGAGAAATCTTGGAGAGTTAGTAGACGCTACAATGACTTCGTACAACTTAATGCAACTTTATCAATATCAGGTATTGACCTGGCACTTCCTCCAAAGAAAATTATTGGTAATATGGAACCAGACTTCATAGCTCAACGTCAACTAGCCCTACAGGTTAGTCTTGTTATAAAAGAATTATTATTATTAAATATCTTTTTATTATTATTATTTTTTATCTGTTTTTAGAATTACCTAAACAATATACTAATGAATCCTATATTGGCATCCTCACTCCCCATGAAAAAATTCTTAGATCCAGATAATTACACAGCACCATTACATGGTATGATTTAATTATAATAATAAATGTAGTTAAAAATAAGTTGTACATATGTACAAATAAAAAGCAGATATAGGGAATATTTTATTTAAGTATTAAAATAAGTCCAATAGTATTATAAATTATGAATTTATTGTGTATAGTATATTTCATAAGTAATTTCCAAATTCAGAAATAGCTCTGCAACAGGTGTCACTAGCTTTACGTAGTGATGCAAATTTCGAAGTTTGTAAGGCCATTCCTGATATGGGATGGCGGTTGAGGAAGCATTATTATACTGTAAAAAATCGTCAAAATCCCAAGCAAGAGTTACTGCTTGCATGGGTAGAATTTGGTCCAGACAAACACCTGCAAGATAAAGATATGCAAGGAGTTTTCAAAAGTTTAGGGACGTTGAAGCATAATTATATAGAACCAATCGTTTATCAACATGTAACGGAAAATGGAGCGTTAATGATAAGAAATTTTTATCCAACGGGTACATTACGTGACATTTTGTGTGTAACTAAACCCAAACAACCGTTTATAAAGAAATACGGAAACCCAAAACAAACCAAATCGTTAACAGTGCCTGAAATTGCTATGTATGGTTACCAGGTTAGAAAATGAATACTTTATATCAAGATCATGGAAGAATAAGTTTTATACCTAAATATATTTTATTTTTTTTGTTCTAGATTTTGGAAGCTTTAGGATTTCTTCACGAAAAGGGCCTACCATATGGACATTTACATACAGGAAATATTCTTTTGACTCAGAGATGTGCGAAATTGCTGGATCTAGAAAATGGTCTGTTAGGCTTACCAGCATTTTATCGGCCTTATGTTGTGCAAAGGCGTAAACTTCACGCTACGGTACATCCTACATTTCGAAAAATGTCATATAAATATATTAATATAATAAATATTTATGTATCTTTTCTTTTAATAGACTCAAGTAGATGTTTATTCGTTTGGACATGTATTATATGAAATGGCATTTGGACGACCACTGTTAGAAGCAACGTGTTCTGAGTTACCTTATTGTGAAGCAACCTTAAAAAGTCTGCTGGAAGTGATACTCGCACCAGAAGCTCTAAAACAAGATTTACCAACGGTATCGCATTTATTAGAGCATCCATTCTTCGAGTCAGCAAGACATGCTGTATTAGCTGTTGGCTCCATGGAACGACCACACTTCAAATTAAGTAGTCATTTAAAGGAGGCTCTGCAGCAAGCAGTGAACAAAGCAGAACAAAGATTAAAAGACGAGCAGAAAGTAGCAAGACATCAAAAGAGACTTGTCAAAGTTCAGGAAATGATGAGCTCGGAAGAAGAGATGAAAAAGCGAAAACAAAAACTAGTAAATATTTTAATATATCTAAATACCACATTAAACTGTTCCTCCAAAGTAAAAAAATTCATATATTTGTTTTTCTAGAAGAAAGAACAGAAATTGGCCCAAGAACAACGTTCTGCAAATCAGTTAAGTGCGAATGGAATGAAACACGTAAACGGCAAGAGCCCAGAGCGCTCGGATAGTCCTACAAGTACTTCTACAGCAACCAGCGTTGGAACTTTAACACCGCCATCGCTGCGTAAGTTGCAGATCATCTTTTTCAATAACATTCATTAACAATTAACATTAATCGATCTTCCTCATTTTTACGTTAGCTGGGCACAAAAGTTGATGGCGCATACTACGCTTATTTCTCTCACGTAGGTCATACGATCATACAAACACTAATTGCTCACATTCATGTATTTTTTCTTTTAATTATCGCTTGAATACATCTTGAATGAAATATATGTACTTCTTTTTTGAATTTATGTATCATAGGTTGTATTTAATTTTGATAACTGGTATTGGGTGTAGTACATGTATTTGAATGCTAATGATATAATTGATAAAAATTAAATGTAGTCTAATGATATGTATCCAAGTGATGTTGTAACCTTTATATAAAGTTACAATTTATTTAACTAAAGGTTCTGTAGATGCGCCGCAAAGTGATGGAGTTCCTGCTAAGAGTACTGTACCACCACCTCCGATGCCACCACCTGTTGATACAAGTAATGTTTCAAAGTTGACCAATGAACGAGCTGCTCTGCTAGGAAGTATTTGTAATTTCAATAAAACTAGTCTTCGTAAAGTTGCCAATGAATATCATTGAGGTGATAGAGTTAGATAATTGAAAGAAGATAGTGCTGAGTGATCATACTGATTCAGAAATAAAGAAGAAATTGTATGACAGTAATCTATACCAAAAGGATGCTATTTTTTTCATCAAATTGCGAAGATATTTATAATTTTATTTCGATCGCGATACTTGTGAGATCTGTATACGTACATATATATATTTCAATTCTGTAGAATCTTAATATATATATTTCATAGAAATAGATAGTTGCAAATCGTATATTTACAAGTAATCATGTATAAAATAATTCTATTCATGTATTTTAGCAGCATGAATTATTGCTAGAATTGTGCAATATTTAAATATTATTTGTTCTTACTTTTTATTCTTTAAACATCGTCCAAAAATGGATTCGAAATTGTAAAAGATTAATTAAAATAAGAAATATCCTTTAAAAAAGAATGTTTTTTTATATGATATATTTGTATCTATGAATGAAAATTAATTTTCCCTTTAATTATATTTAAAACTATTAAAGAAAAACTTATTAATATTATTCATAAAATAATCTATATTTTAACTAGAAATGAAGTATATTTGCTTCGATCTAAGTCTCGCGATCGAATCTTATCTAATATCTTACTTGTTCGACTCTAAGAAAATTAAAACGATAATTGATAAGACGAGAGTGATAGTATCTACATGTACCACATAAACTTTATCTCGTTAGTGTTATATACCGTTCTGTCTATTTCAAGTTTATGATATGTGTAACGTAATTAATGTACAGATACCATTCGTCTTGTAAAAGTGAGTATTGTGTGTTGCTTTACTTGTGTCGCTCGTAGAATCGAAATCACGTTTGTTTCTACGGAGAGAGAGAAAATGTGCCAAGACCCGATCTTTCCATTGAACAAATAGTAATGTCGTAATGGTGAATGTCGGCGTAATATATATTTCTATATGTCGCGGAAAAATAAGAATATATGTACAAGATCTGTCTGTGAATATCATAACGAAGCGATGTAATATAGGTAGTCACAATTTTTCATATGTAATATCAATCTTAAATGTAATTTGTTGAATTATCTTAAATCTATATGTTGAATTATAAATACTATTCTTCATAGAGTAATATAAATATTCGTTTTATCTATAACTATAGAAAACAAATCGAAACAGATACTATATTTATTAAAGAAGATAATGTAAGTTATATAATTTGGAGATCTTCATACGTACTAATAAATATATTAGTAAATCGAATTATCATTTGTTTGCGAGGAATATTTACTTAATAACTATCATGTAATAGTTGTCACGATATTCTATATAATTCTTCTTAAACAATATAGTCTAGTGCGAAAAGTAATTTATTAAAACGAAACAATGACGTAAAAAATTATCACACTACATTTTGAATAATACTTGCATTTAATATAACAGATCGCAGAAAATAGTTTTCCTCTTGAAGATATTTTACTACTTACAGTGAAAATTTAATAAATACAAAATATGCATATCTCCGCAGTATTTTTATCATTCGAAGTGTCTTTAATATAAATACTGTATATTCTTACAATATCAAAAATATACGTGTGTACATATAGCTATCTAAATATACGATAGATTGTAAGGATTACAATTTCATTTTGTTTGTGTTCAAGGGTTAAGCGTTTCAAAGTTCAACAAATTCAACAAAAGTTGAGTTTTGAATCAAATCTATCTTAATCTCTGTTGTTTCGTCAAAATCATTTTTTTTTTTTTTTTTTCTATTTTGTCAATATAATTATATTCAAATTATGTGGAATCATACAAAAGTTTCCTGATATATGCAAAATAAGTTCGGTGAACCATACAAAGATTGTGTCACGCTTATGTTGTCGTATCATAAATTATGAGGCTCAGTGATATTAAAAAAGTTGTCGCATGAAGGGAAAACCGATAACATGTAGTACAGTGACACAGTTTCAATGTTATGTTTCACGAGCTTTCGTAATTTGCGATTATGTTAAAGTTTTTTCTATAAACAGCGGCTGCGAGTTTTTACGTAATATATTACGACAATTGCTTCCTACCGTGTACGTACGAACATATATACATTGTTATGCATGCGATGATGTAACCGCGATACGTATATGGCATTCTTAAGTCAACACGACTCCTATTTAAATTAAAATCTCTCGAAAGGTATAAATGGCATAATGTTCTCTTTTTCCACTTTTTTCTTTGTCACAAAAATAGAAAAAAAGAAAGAAGAATAGAAAATAAATCACTACTGCCCCAATATATGCATTACATTACATGATTGCATATATGTTACTAATATTTCGCCCACAGGTGAACATCCTTAGTTAAAAATCGAGCATGGGTATCGTTTATTGTCACGTTAAAATTAAAGTATTATTGTTTTTGGCAAATTAAAGCTAATCGGGGTGACAATAAGGATGTCCCCCGTTTAAACATCATGACTTTTTATGAAGCTCTTCTGTAATTGTTTTTAATCTGAAAAAGAAAGAAGATTAGTTATTAAAGATATAAAGATTATTATTACTACCATAAATATAAAATATTATTATGATTTAAAATGACACTTTACTTTATTAGTTCTTCCTGAATACGATCCGTAATCGCTTTCCTCGCTTCCACTTCACTTGCTTTCGATGTACGCAATTGTTCTAGTAACTGGGTAAAATCTATTGGCTCACCGTAATTCAAGGTGACCTTTTTACGAATTTTCAATCTGTACGGCGGCTCATTTGGAAGAACTTCGTCCATACCAAGGTGATAGATTGGTATCACCAGTGGCGTAACTGGCGATTCCAATATTAATCTTCCAACACCCCACTTTAATCTACAACACGTCAGTGGAACATTAAATTTTCTAAAATCATATTTTTGTCATTCTGTGATAACTAAGTAAGAAAAAAAAAAAAAAAAAGACGATGAAGAAGAATAAAATAAAATATGGAATAAAGAGTAGAAAAAGATAATCGCAAACCTCATGTTGTCTTTAAACATGTTTACTTTTCCTTCGGGGAAGACGTGAACCCAATCACCGGCTGCCAATTTTTCGATGCAGAAATCTATAGCTTCTTGATACACGCCGCCACCTCTAATCACAGGAATGCATTTGCCCAGCATAAAGAAGTACGAATGCCAGGTCTTTGTGAAACAAATGTCGTGGGCCGCGAGCGACCACCTCATCTTACGTCGATTCATCAGACTCTTGAGGCCCAGGGTCGCTAAATGAGTTCAGAGATTTTTCTGTCTTAAATTTTTTCATTCGATCGCTTATCGATGGTCATTCTGAGGAAGAAAAGATTATATATGTTTCAGGAAGAGGGGAATGCGCGTAATGTGTGAGGTTATGCATGCATATGTGGTATGTATGTGGATCTAAATAATTGGTGTTTAACAAAACAACAGAGGGGGTTGTTGACATAATGGACATAGATAGAATGCAGATGTTTATGCAAATTTATATTTTTTCGAATACCACAAAAAAAAAAAAAATAAAACTTAAGCAAAGACTCATCTCATCCACCTAATATCATAATCAATACTATACTTTGAACATTTTCTATGATTTACTGTAGTATTTGTATTCTGTGTACTTTACACTTAAATTTTCTATAGATACATAAACATCCGCACTCTAGAAACAAATAAAATGTAGATATGAAATTTTTCATAGATATAGCGTATTGTTATTATCGTCATTTAAATTATTCAGTCAAACTGGAAATCTATTTTATCTATTTTATAACAGTATGAATAAATAAAACGATTTAGAACTCACAGGCTGTGCACAATGCTTGAATGTTATTATTCATGTAAAATCGAAATGGTTGTTCAAGGTTATTAGAAAAAAAGTTGCATGTGCGTATTCCGCCATATTGTTTTTCATACGCAGAAAAGAAATACTTTTGTTGTAAAAAAAGTAACTGTCATTTAATTCACATGAAAAATGTAAGAGAGTAAATTATCCATTTCATTTTATTCACTGTTTCATCAGTAAAGTATACTTTGAATAGATAACAAAAGGAAAAATACATGCCATTCAACTACTGTTTGGTTGTCTCGATAACAATTTGCCAATCGATATTTGGAGTAAAATATTTGCTAATAAAGCACAAACATGGAGATAAGAAATAATATCGATAAAATATTGTTGTATGTTCAACACAGATAACGATCGGTACAATGCGAAGGGATGCAATTGTTGAATCATATTCGAGAGACTTACCCCATATGCCAGGGTCATCGAAACAACTGTGATGATTCGACACCGTAATGAGCGGGACATTTTCCGGTCTTTTGTCTAACGCACGATTGATGATGTATTTGTTGTATACCGTCGTTCTGTTCAGCCATTCTTAAACAGCAAAAACGAAAAAGAAAAAACTCTTTGATAAATTCATTCGTATAACAGGAGGAGAGATTATAAGGGTGTATTTAACTGAGAATTTGTATATTTCCCATGTATAACTGATGAGTAAGGGGAAAAGACGAGGACTGTCCATTTTTTCGTGATTTTCCATTTTATGGCACATTTTATTTGAAAACTGAGACTGAGAGACAAGAACTGTCTAATCACAATGATTATACTTAAATGTGCTCATAAGATAATGTTAAGAATTTGGTGTACTGATTAAAAACAAGGAATAGCCACTCTGTATTGGAATTAAACAGGGATAAAAATAATTAATATCTTATTTATCATTATTTTTTACGAGGTCTAAGTAAGATTTAAGTTTCATTTTGTGAGTAATGCAGGTAAATTCGTTGAATGTTATTCCTTTTTTAGTGGACTAAAATATTAAAACTTAATTTTCTCAATAAAGCCATTTTGTGATATTCCTCGTTCCCCCCACCCCCTAATTTTCAACTACATATATATACATAGGAGTTGTGAGACACACTTCATCTGGACTTTGCATAGAATTGGTTTTATTTAAGCGTATGCTCAATGAACCGGTGATCTTTCGCTCGCAAATCACTGCCAATGCTAAAATTTTTAAGTAAAGCCGCTACTCATGCTTCGCTGACACGTAAATAATTATTCTTTTCATCGAAACCTTAGAACCATGTCGCTACTGCGATTCTTATGAAAACTGATTACACAATGAAATTGGATGAGGTGATCCCTGTGAAAGTAATTCATATTACTGCCTTGAAAATTAAAAAATGAATGATAAAAAATTGTTCACAGCAAAAAATGAGAAAGGTTATCTGAACGACACTTTAATATTTCGAAAATATTTTATATCTTTTCTTTTGTATGGTAACTGTCACTTTTCGAAGAAGTTCAATTACCTCCACACAAGGTCATTCAAGGTTATACTCATGTACTAAATCGATCTCTGATTGTATATTTCGATAATAGCGTGAAAGTGAAAGATTTGCATATGTATTATAAAAAATGAAGATGAAAGATATATATAGTCTAATTCACATTCTCGATGTTTTTGTGAGTTAATGAATCTAACATTATAGTAATAGTTCTTGAACACACCGACAGATGGCCTCTGTACAAAACTCCATGTTCAAAAATTAATCATGCATTATTATGTTTAAATTCTATATACTAGTGACATTCCATACACATTTAGCATTTAAAAGCAATCATTTCAACTACCTAACAAGAATCACTTAACATTTAAGAAGCATACAAGTTTTAGCATTACGGACGTCATAATGAATGAAAGAGAAGCTCTGGCTATGTAAAATTGCTGTGTAAAATTATGACTATCAACGTGAATAAATTACTAAAACGAATAGAAACAGAGTGGAAAAGAAAGGGAAGAATTAAACAGAGAGAGAGAGAGAGAGAGAGAGAGAGAAAGTGTGTGTGTATGTGAAAGTGTGAGTGAGTGAGTGAGTAAGAGTAAGAGAGTAAGAGAGAGAGAGAGAGAGAGAGAGAGAGAGAGAGAGAAAGAAAGAGAGGTAGGATCATGATCGTGTATGGTGCGTTACGCGTCCAACCAATTGAGTAATGCGCTTAATTTCCGAAGTTTATTGTAACGTAGCTAAGTCAACATCAAGCCGAGTTCATTGTAAATCAGTGGTACTCACTGAAAGGCCAGCGAGAGCCAATGACTGATTTCCTGTGCCCTTTGTCGGGCGGTAACGCGTATCTGACCCTCCCTGAAATTAGAAACGCCAAATCTTCGCAAAACAAATAAAAGTAGCGCGTTATATACAGGTTCGTCATTTCCGGAATTACATACAACAATCCAAAATCCAAGTAGTTCTTAAAACCCAATTGCAGTTAAATGAATACGATCTTTGATTAAATGCATGCGTAATCACATATATGTGAGTTATTAATTTAGTATTAATGTACTATTTATTTAGAACTAATGTTAGTGGCATATTAAACAACAATAGAAGAAAGAAAGATTTTGTAAGTATGTTTAAGGTTAAACGATGGCTGCCATTTCTGTATAATAGTAATAATAATAGTTAAATGTAAAGTTTTGGCGACTTCATGAAAATTAAACATGCGTGTCCAATTCTATAACAATGAAGTGTGTATAAGATAATTAAAAATACCTGTGCACGCAAGATTTTGTACCTGTATTTTCTTATTCTATTTTTTTTTTTTTTTTTGCATGATCTTCTTGCAAATCTATCCATATATATGTATGGATATTAGTCTTTTTATATTCATATTTGTATTTATAATATGTGTTCTAAATTAAAAAATTAAAGAAGACAGTTTTAAATTAAATGTTAAATTTAATTACAATCGTTGATGCAAAATTTATTTCAACTGTAAGTATACGTAGAAGGTGAACTCTAGGACAAACTTTCTCATCACGGTCGTTTTTATGATAATATTGTGTTACGAAATTTAACAATACGTTATGTTCGAAATGGACCGATAACGATTATTTGATAAAATGACAATTTATGTATCAATCTTTTAAATTAATAAATTGTATTACTGTATTCTATAAAGAAGCTGTAACTGTAGTACATGTCGCGTATTTGTTATTCAACAATTGAAAATTAAAAATAGTTTTTAAAAATTTTACTACGATTACGAAAATAAATTATACACGCAATCTATGTTTGATAAAGTTCTCATACTCATTCTATGATTATCATAGTGATTAAAGAAAATGAATCTAATTATTTATGACTTATTATATAAATCAGTAACGTTTCTTAATATCACGCTGAAACATCTCGGGCATTTTTTTATAAACGCTTTAACCTTTTATCAGTAAATATACTTATCTAAATATTTTTTATTTTTTTGCATGAATTATAGCAATAAACTGTAGATTACCCTACTTATACTACGAGTCGATATAATAAAATGGTCAAATTTGTAATACATCGAGAATTATATCGATATATAAATGTAAAGTAAGACAGTTGTTAACGAATTAATATATCGATATACAAAAATAAATAGTACTAACTTATAGTTAACAAACCGGCTTGCATGGTCACTCACCTATTATGATTTTAGAAAAAATTCCTACTGCTACAAAGGTTATACTACTCGCGATGTTCCAGAGGCTACCCGTATTTCGAAGTTTCGGTATGATCCATTTAATATCGTATACCATTGCACTATTTCTCTGTTGCTAGATTGAAAGAAAAATTAGGAATGTGGCACTTCTCCGGACGACTGGGAAGCGCCTTCCCCGCGAGAAATCGTCTACTCTTTCGTAACTCGCGACAACCATCTTCGTGCCAACTTCACGCCATATTTCTTGATGACCATCACGTGGTTGACCGAACGTGGCCGTACATACCCGAATGTTGCCGATTATTTCAGTATTTAATTTAAAATTAAACGCGCCTCAAACACTTGTTCTCACCTCGGGTAACAACGTGTAAATGTATCCCGTTATTGAGTCCGGTTGTAATTAAATATTCTTTTAGTTGTTCTTACAGGATATTGAGTTATTTCTTTTAGCGACAGAAAATACTCTTACAGTTGCGTGCATAGTTATTTTTATTTCCATTGAGGATACTTCTTTTATTTTAAACTATCTACAGACAATGCGAGGTAGATTCACGAGATTGTTCCGTACTATTTACATATACATAGCAGAAGCTACGAGGCACCTTTGATTTCACCAAAAGGACGACAATTGATGTCGGCTCACTTCGAGATAGCCTTGCGGATCTGCCCCATATTGTCTGTACATAGCTTGAATGCAAACATACAGCCGAGGACAAAAATAAGTGGACAAGTAGTGGAGATAGGTATCAATTAAATTTTATTAAATACGGCTTGTTAACACAAACCTGAATATATTAATTTCCATTGTTTCCTAAATAATCTATGTATTATAAAGCATATTTATAGTAAATATAACTTAAATTTACAACACTATTACTAGTTCAATTAACTTTATTGTCATCTGTATCCACTACCTACACTCTTACTTTTATTTCCTACTTTAGGTAACATTTAAAATACAAATTTTAAAATACGTTATAAATCATTATAATGTATATATTTTAATATGATAAATGTAAACAAATATTGATGCAATATTAAAAATCATAAAAGGTATAAAAATGAAAAAATATATTTACGAAATGGTCAAGGTCAATGATAAATAATTTCACTTAATCTTATAACTGTCGCTAAAGATATTTTTAATTGTGTATATTGTACTTTTAAGAATTGAAATAAATTTTGGAATATATTTGAAGTATTGTAGGTTTGGAGTGTTTGAATTAAATTTATGTTATGTTTGGGAAAACAAGATTGGCAAATAATCAAATTATAATACAAATTCATTTGATACTTACAGGAAATAATAGACCACGAAGAGCTACGTTTCATCTCTTATCTAACCTCAACTAATCGAAAATTTTCATGGAGATGATAACAAAAAGATCAGTTATCGTTTCTCAGTTCTTCGATAGTGGTAAATAAATTTATAGTTGCATTATCTTAAACGGTGGTAACGCGGTCTCGTTAGCGCGACTTGAAAATTGCGAAGGATACATTATAATAATCATGGCACGCTCGTACGCGGCGTAATAGTAAAATGCCTGGTGAGATCTTAGATAACCATTCACTGGACGAACGGATGTACAATAAGACACAGCTGTCTACGAAGTTGTGCCTCTGGCGGTGACGCTGCACTTGCAATGTCAGTTGAACACCTATCAGAAGCTGCAGCGAGGAAAGAAACGTGCTGGACGGTTATGAAGGGGGCAAGGTGGCGGAGGAGGTGGCGTACACACGACGATCGAGTACATACATTAGGAGCTTCGGGTTAAGTTCATGCGCGGAGGAAGAAAGGACGTAGCACACGGGAGCATCGAAAGAGGTGAAAAAGAAGGCAAAGATACAATGATGCGAAGCAAAGTCGCAGACCGCGGGGAGGGATGAGAGGAGAATGTCCGGTGGCATGTGGGGAGTGGGGGTCTAACGCGAGCGGAGAAGCAACCAGTCGAAGGGGGCTCACGAGTGGGGGAAAAGGGCCTCATCTCAACAGCCAGTACGATTCGAGTCTCTCAACTGCGTGTTGCCGTGCCATCGTACATACGAGGTACCTTTGCCAATTTACAACTGTGGAGAGGATATCTTGAAGCACCATACTGAGGCGAGTCGTGTACCATTCGAGAATTGACCGCAAAGTGTCCTCTTCGTGACGTATATATTTTCCTTCTAATTCACTCGGCCTCGAAGAAAACCACATTGTATGTAAGTTTCCCGGGGTGGAATAGTACAAAGCTATGTATACGAATCATTTGGTCAATGTAAGAATGCGATCAACACCAAAGATAAATTAGGACCGAAGTGTTTTTATTTATCTTTATTTATCTCTGTAACCTTGAGATGACAGTTCCGGCGGTGGTGCTAGCGCTGCAATGCGCAGGCTTCTCGATCGTTGAACCGCGAAACGGTTACCAAATACGTCCGCGAAGTGATGATGTCCACCCTCTGTGAAACACGAGAGACTCGATAGTGACGTGATACTAGTAGAGTAGAGAAAGAAGGGGGAGGGACAAAAAATAAAATAAAACGATATCGAAAGAAAAGGCTAAGAGTATCGGCGGAAGGTACAGAGTGAAAGATAGAGGTAGAAAGAGTGGAACAGAGCGAGAGCGAAGAGAGCGAGCCGAGCGTTCGGCTTGACTCGAGTGCAGTGTACGGTGATGCCGCGAGGATGCCACCTTCGTCGGTCCTCTCGACACGATATAGGAAGGCGCGACGGTACCCCGTGATCTGCCGGGGCCCCACGATTCGACTGTGCCACGACATTGCGCTATTACTCGCGCAGTGCGGTGCAAGTGCAAGTGCAGGTGCAACTGTGAAGTGGTGCCAGTTCAACGACGACGAGAACGTACAAGCGGGATACTACGCGGCGCAAGAAGTCCGGCGATGCGGCAAGTCAGGAATCCTCCTTGTATCCGGTGATTCGCGAGTGACGCTCTCGAAGACAGATCGGTTAGCGTTCGCGTGTTCGCGCATGTGTGTCGCTAGGTGTTACGCAGAAAAGATCGTTCTTTGTTCGAAAACGAGCAACAAAACCGGCGTACGAATTACATCTATAGGAGGAACAGTGAATTCGTATTACGACTGCGAATTCCCATCAGGATCGAGTAGTTCGAGCTATCCCGAGCATCGTAGTTTCAGCATATTGGCTGCAGCAGAGAGAAAGCAACAGGTATGTGTATATAGATATGTGTATACGTTCCGTATTCTCGGTGGTTGCACGTTATACGGTCGCGTTGCCTGTTCGTTCGCGCACGAACGTGCGCATGCTCTTGATCGAAGATCTCGCTGTGCACAAACCAATATACAGACTGGGCACTGGTGACTCTGTGTGTATGTGTCTTTCATCGCGGAAGAACTCCAGTTCAACCGAGTGAGGCGAGGTCGTCTTCTTGCATCTGTACTCCCTTGCATACGAGTTTTGCTACTTCTGTATTTCCATACCTATGAATAAGATGACCATGCGAAACAGACGTGCATACGACCGTGCAGATTCGCATAAAACTTCCTTTCAGTTAATTCCATGCGTTTGCCGTGTATAAAGGATTCATACGATGTCGTATACGGTTAAGTTATTTTGTTTGATTTGTCATTTTGTCCAAAATATAACGATAGAAGTTTGGTTCGTTGACAAGACGATGCTGACGATAATTGACCGCCATACTCCTTTGTCGTATGAATTTTACGAAACTGAGTCACTTTGATCGTTCCGCGACTCTTCGAAAACCCCTCGTTAACCAATATTTATGCCCTCGTTCGTCTGTCCCCTTTTTGCGTTTCGGGAACTAACTGAATTCCCCCTTGATATTTCAACATCGAGTTAATGGTAAATAAGCTCGTAAAATCCACCAACAGAGTGGCACATCGATTTCGATTACGATTTTTACCAAAGATTCAATTAAAATTATCGACACTTTTATTAGGCGATGTCAAAAGTTTTCATGCAGAAACTGTAACGCCGTTTAAGATCACGGGGACCACCTATTCCTTTCAGAGAATGTTAATTGGCCGTTTCACGAATTATAAAGCAACAACGAGAGGAAGAGACACGACAACCACTTGCTATCGTATCCATTAACATACCTGAGTTCACCCTATCGTCGCCGTTACACACTAGCGACGCTTAACGTTAACGACGCAAAAAGAAACTAATTACAGCAGCCTGCAACCACTTGTTCTGTATATACTTGGTGCGCTATATCGTAGCCCACTTTCCTTATTTTCCTATGTTTTCATTTTGGCAAGCTCTGGGTACCAATTATAACAACTTAGGCTAATTATTATCGCTTATTCAGTCGATGGAAATTGCGAATGTTCTGTCTGCGAGTGAATATCTCGAGATGATACTACGCGGGATGGCACGTAATATTATATACAACAGGATGATCATAATTGTAGGAACGAAATAAGCGAGCACGACGTAAATTGGATTTGAGAGTGGTTCCGGTTCGTGAGAGCAGCAAGACAACGATGGTAGTCTTTCGTAAGAAAATGTATACACAGACCAGACACGTGGATATCCGTGTATAGGATATGTTTGTTAAAAACCATAACGCCGGTTTAATTTTATCGAAGGGCTCTCCGGGTAAACCTTGAAACGTGCATCGAACGAAATTACACACTGCGTATACGACTTCCCCGTATATAGCTTTATTAAAAATGTACGTAGGTAATCTCGCGGTTACGATGATCGGATACGCATGTGCGTGACTATTTCATCAAAATTTGATTTGCTAACGTTTCTATAGCTATGATATTTCACACTTGAGATGGTAAATCGCGTGAACTACAGTCGCACAAGAAGGAATCTGTGCTATTCTGTGCGCATTCCGGATTACGCGATAAGATTCAGACAGGAAATACAATATGGGCCGAGATATAGTAACGTCATAAACTATCGAAATGCGACATTGATTGACGTCTTGAGTTCCCCGATTAGTTATTATAAAACCATATATTGCATTTTATTTTGAGAAAATTTGTATAACAAATAAGTTAGTATAAAATATATTGACCCTGCGTTAAAAATTTCTGCACACGATCCTGTCTAGGATTTTAGGTCTTTAATTTCTTTTCTGATTAATTTTACGATCTTGCTATATTATGATTTAGAATATACAAAGATAGAGACGTGTCGATGCGCGATGAAATGTCGGTCAACAAAGCGTAATAAGGTTATTGTGCACGCCACCAGAGCGCTAATTACTTCTGGACACCATCAGAACGTTGACGATGCGCCATTTAAATGTCACAGATGTGGTGTCAGATACGCGAGAGACCCATAAGGAAAATGATTCGCGAGATCGTATGTAGCGATTATTAGCGATATAAAGAGAGCTAAGAAGCTATTTGAAATAAAAGGACAGGCATGATGTTCGTGTATCGTGTTACGTTGAACGTACAATTGTATCGGTTAGCGAAGTATCACGTACTGTATGCTTGGTTTAATATGTAGTTTTCCTGTCCTTCATGATTTTACAGACAGTGGCACGTGACAGTCGTAAGTAAGACCATGAGCGACCTTGTAGTTCCTGTCACGGTCCTTCATAAAACTCCGCGTGGTTCAGCTAGCCTTATTGCACGTTGGGGGTCGTGTAATAACGCTGTGGTTAAATTCCTGATACTTTTATTTTTCCCGGACGATACCAATTTTTATATACCTACCGTATGCGGCTATGATCGACCTTCGACGTTACCCTCGTTCAAACATGATCGATCCTATCCTCCCCCTCTGTCGATTTACCTTTCTTTTGCTCTAGAAATTTTGTTTTCGGTTAATTTCATAATTCCGTGGCCTGTTTCCCCTACAATTTTCAATTTCACTTTATCGGCTGTGACCAAACGCCTGAAAAAAAAGGAAAAGAAAAAAAGAAAAGGTAATCGACAATCACGCTAAACGGTGGGATAACTTATCGACTCTGCCTTCACGGTGGTTTTGTTTCGTTTCCACGCACGCACAGCTGCGCCATTATTTTTGATCGCATCTCTGAAGGGGAAATATTTATAATACCGTCGACGAAGAAAAACGGAACAACAAGGAGAAGAGGCGACCAGGCGTTTAAGAATATGAGGGTAAAAAAAGAGGGAGACAGGATGATGAAACAGTCGGTGCTTCTCGCGCGGTACACAAAGATTTTCGTTATATTCTGTATATGTAAAATTTCTAGAAGGTGTAATTATCTGGTGTCGGTTAATCGACGCGCGGATCGAAGCGTACGAGACATCGGTTACTCGTTAATTACCGGTTTCCATTATTAATTCGAGCAGGGCGTAATCACTCGTGTTTCAATCCTATTATATGGCGCCTTTAATTAATTATTTTCGCGGCATACCTTGTTGCGGGATCCGGGAGAAAATGGTGCGTTAGCGAGATGTCAGACTTAAAAAAGTGTATACGTATAACGCGCGCGAAAGAGGGTTACAGGAAACGAGTATGACAAGACAAGATGGAGGAGACTATTCTTAAATTTGACCAAGATTGATGATCGGCAAGGTATGACCCCGTAAAAGTTTCCCCGTGATGGTTTTCAACAGCGTTGTCTACGATGGAATAACGCGGAGGTACGCGCACGCGTATTTATGGGATATATGTTAATTTCATAGTTGGTGGTATTAAAGGAATCATTTGTCTGATTTAATAATGCGCTGGTGGGTTTGGTCACGGTAGAATGTTAATTTACGATAATTATTGTAATTTATGGAAATGGACGTTATTAACTTCTTACGTTGGGCTTGGTACACCTTAGATTGGAGATCGCGACACAGATGCACCAATTTGCATAGAGACGAATAAAACAACAAGAATTACTTTTCATCGAGAATTATATTTTCGATAAAGCGAGAAGATATGCTGTAAAAAATTCACGATCAGCAAGACTGCATTATGATAGTACATAAATTGAATTGATATGTAACACCATATATACACATGGAAACAAATGAAATAAGGTGAATCCTTTCCTTTGTTACAGAATGCTGTCACCCGGTCAAGACGGCCAATCCAACAACAGTTACTCGCACGGTAATGTCGTTCTTCAAGGTGCACCCTGCGGTCAGTGTCGAGATTTATGCCCGGCTGGATATGTGCCCCACTTTTGGCGGTGAGTAATCAGACGTAGTTTGCATGTATTATCGACTAAAAATCACAGTTCCCCGGTGAGAACTGGTGTACGATATTCTGATTAAAATACAGGCAGTTTCGTTTCGGTTGGTGCGTTTTCAACGAAAGTGCAAGTACATACCATAAATGTATATTATCCACTACTTGTTGCGTGTTCTTTTCTCTCGTTTTTCCTTTATTCTTTAAAGTATCGCAAGAAAGTGTTCGATATGCGTGATGCGTTTTCAATGAAAGCGAAATGAATGACATGTTCCACGGGAGGTGCTATCCGGACGTTTTTACCGTCCGAGCAGAGGTTATCATTATGCGGCAATACTAACCGAAACGATTACAAGAGAAATTGCTGATCGCGCGATCAATGACCACGCGTAAATACTTCTGTAATACCGGCTATAGCGAGAAGTAGAGGCACAGCGACGCACGCGATGCCTCTTTGATTTTCTCCGACCGGCGATACTAGTCGGAAAGGAAAAGTAAAATGCTATGAACGAAACCGGTGAAACCTGGTGCGCTTTGTTGCAATAAAAAAATATAGAAAAAGAGATAGACAGCGTCGAAACAGAAAATTATCTCGAGTCTAGAGGGAAGACCGGAGATGCAGGATTCGCGTCGACTTATCCTTGATCGCAGGATCGCAGGATCGATAAAACGAAGAAGTACGTCGTTCCGCCAGGGTGACCAATCTTCGTATAACCAATGCGTGTTACGTGAACTGGTCCCGTGACAGCTTCGTTCCTGGTGTTGATAATGTATAATGTTGCTCGACCCTCGTATACCTCCTTCTTCTCTTATATTTATACTCTGTGAATAAGAAACTTCTTAATGCAAATTGCGCTAGGAATGTAAGTAGTAGGTATTCGTAATGAATGTCGTTCATAGCTCGATCATATGACCGTGATTCATAAAGTAAATCTACTGACATTTTGTAATTCTCTTGCTATGTTTGTTCATATTGCTGATAAGTTAGAAATTAAGTTGTACAGATATTTGCCTCTTTTTTTTTTTTATTCGTTTATCTGAACATATAGGGCGACGTGATAATTATGATCGTATGTGACTAGGGGTATATTTGTGTTAGCTATAAATCTTGACAAATTAACTTCTATAAAGACTTCTAAGTTTCTGCTTGCTTTTGTATTTTTCTTTCTTTATTTCATGCTTTTGTATTTATGAACATGGATAATGTTATAATCTGCTTTCTGTCTCAGTCTTTACAGATGTATGTGTTTGGTTAAGTTTTTAAGATTCTTTAAGTCGTTTCTTTAAAAATACAAGTCTCCATATACAATAATTTTATTTTGTTATAAACAACCACCTCCTTGTCGTTTATGGGATAGGTGCCGAAATAGAAATATATATGTGGTCCATAAATTTACGAAAATTTTCGATATATACTCTTCTAAAAAGATCCTCTCTATATCCAATCAGAAAACCCTTTCAAGCTACAACAATCTCCAATCACTGCGAACTATCTAAAATTTCTCACAATTCCATCCAATTACCTTTCCCCTTTTTCTAGACCCGCGTCAATCGTTTGGTTCGAAGAATCGGCAGCGTAAGACGCGCGAAACGCGTTCAAATTGGTAGAACGTGTTGTGCAAATAACGGAGGGTCGATTTCCCGTGGGCAGCCAGAGTCACGTGGGGTAGCGCCGCGGATAGTGGTGGTAAGTAGAAGGCGGTCGAGGCGCAGAAACGTCGTGGAAGCGTGTCCGTTGGTTCCGTGGAGGCAGAGCAAAGGGAAGATCGAAAGAGGGCAAAAGGAAGGTTTCTTCTCTGCTTCGGGTCGTAGGGTCGACTCGTCGGTCTCACGCGAGGCCTGCGTGCAACGAGACCGGCGCGGCGATGGGCCGTTCCAAGACGAATCGACTGGCAACCGAGCTAACCGATGAGAAAGAACGAGAGAGTATGCACCACCAGTTCGCCAAACGATCGGTATGGTGAATGAGGGGGGCAGAGGAGAGAAACAGGGATGTATGTTGGTCTGTAATTAACATACCGAGCCCCTTTACCCCCTCCTCTCACGTAAAGTTGGTTCGTCGGTTCGCAGGTTCACCAAGCGCCTCGTTGTTCCCTTCCAAAGCTTTGTTCCACACTCCGAATATCGGGCTTTCAATTTTTCGATAGGTTAGAACTAGTTTGGATCACTTGATATTGGTACTTTAGTCGTGGATAATTTTTGCTTTAAATTATTCGATTTCTTTAAATTATAGGTTAAGTAGGAGATTATTGGCAAATGTTGGTAGCATTGTAAGAATAGTTTAGTGTAATGGATTAGAATAGTGTAGTGGATTCAAGAAATGTATTAGAATTCATATATTATTTGTTGATATTTTATATTTTTTAAGATTTGTACTGTACATTAATTTGGAATCTATAGATCCATATTGGTCTTCAATATAATAAGAAATCGTGTACAAAATGTACGAAATGGAATGACATTGACTGAAACATGAAACTAACCTCTAAGACATGAAATAATTAAAATAAAGCTTCTAACTTTATATTTGATATTAAATATATCATTATTTCTTTTATAATTTAAAATAATTTAATTGAAGCCGATTTAATAAGAAATCGTGTACAAAATGTACGAAATGGAATGACATTGACTGAAACATGAAACTAACCTCTAAGACAACTACCAAACATATAAATCGTATATATTCTTCACCTTCTAAGAATCACGCATACGGGATCCCATGATACAACGGACAACCAAGAAAAAGTATCTTCGTCTCCAACTGGTCACAATGAATTCTAGAAGGTTGAAAAATACGAGATCGAGGCCGACCGGCTCCGAATAGTCGGACATCGATCAAAGTCCGACGGAACCGAAGAATTAAAGCTTTCCTCGCGCTCCAGTTCACTAGGCTGGTAGCTGTCAACGTGATTTTCCAATGGCGTTTTTCATCGTGATACGATATCTTTCAACTTTTTCCGTCACTTTCGTTCCTTATACCGTGCTCATTGCACGATATACGATCGACAGGCCAGGGTCGAGGTAGCATTCCCTTTCTGTGCTCTAAGAGGATGTTAAAGTCGCTTTTCTTTCGCTTTGGTTACTCGTCCCGCGAGTTTCGAGGTTAGGGCTCGCGGTTAGTCATTAGCTGTGGATCATTAATCCACTATCGAATTTATCTGTTAACTCGAGGCGCGCAGTGGTAAATCATGGCGTGGCGTTTTACGGCGAACCTGAACTAACGAGCAATCTCATCCTGTCGATGACTGTTTACGGAAAACGCGGTCGACGTTTCCGTGAAGCATAATAAAGAAATCGTTGGATGAATACCGTCTGTGCTTTAGCATCGTTTCATGCCTAGTAATAGTTTCACGGATAATTTGATGGACCATTTCGCCTGCTATAAAATTAGGCAAGAGGCTTTCGATCGACTCTAACCTATAGTTAACGAGCTTGGATTAGGATGTTAAGAAATTATAACTTCATACCTTTACAATTTCTCAGCGAAATTAATTATCTCTCTCTAGAGAGCTATAATAAATAAACTTATCCTCTAACTTGGCTTGAAGATGGATATTTACAATGGAACGTACCCTTGTATTTGCAATAATGGATGATGCTGTTGTACGGAGACGCTATCTCAATTTTTCATATCGGAACTATATCTTGACGTACTACTGATAAACGATGGATAAAGGCAAGAGAGTTTGATCGAACATTTCTATATACATATATATGTAGATAAATTCAAACATGTCTTTTCTCGCTAAAGAAATAGAGAGAGTTTATTGTGCTTCGATTGGCTTATCCGTGCAAAAACAGCAACAGAATAACTTGCATCGCGAACACGTGTTTTCTTGTTGGTACCGACGAAGATCTTGGTATAATCAAAAACCGTGTAACCAATTTAACAGCTGAGCCGAACCTAACCTTTCAGCCGGTGAATGTAGTATGTTCATGATCTACGAAGAGCGTACATGAACGCGCACAATGAAGATCCACAGTCACGATAGCGAGGCTGACTTTCTATTCCCATTTCAGTGTTCAATCAATACATCCCGTGTATCCAGGGTTTCTACTTTATTAAAACATCGCTTTAATTAACGTCCAATTGCTGTGGGTTTGTAAATCATAAAGGGATAGGAGAGGCTCCTTGTGAACTGTTCCCGTAAACCGTTTATGGTTGCATATTCTGGTTGCAATCTTAAAAACAAGTGTGATTACCTTTACTTTGGATCGATAGGTTTATTTAGTTGGATACGTAGACAATATATTTACTAGTGGGGTGAACTAAATTATTTCATTCAAATTTTATAGGTTATAGATTATATCGTACAAAGAAATGGTTGCCAGCATTATTTTACTGAAAACGAAATTTATATTATAAATATCATACTACATGCATATTATACGTGTAGCATAACCTTTTCAATCTACTTAACCTCTAAAAACATTTCTTCTATCACCTAGTATACCAGTTCCCTAAAATACTTTTACATAAGAATTTTCTTCATAAGAATCTTTTTCATAGTAATTTTTATTTCTGAAATACACAGTTTTCTTGTAAAATCACTAGATGTACTTATATACACTTTCTCTCCTTAACTATCAACTAACCTCCATTTAGCAAACTCTACTCCCCAAAACATTTTCTCAAGTCTAACCTTGTGTCTAGAATTCTTCTGTTAATATGTACATGCTTACTAACTTTCTCTATCCCTAATTCAGTTTCCACAATAACATACTGCTCTGATTACCTTAATGCTTACACTTTCCTCAAATATGTATTTACTAATCTCATTAGCTCAGATCTTCATCACGCGTGACTTTCCACACCCTTATAACACCACTATTCTCACAATGTACATACAACGTTTCTCTTTAAATCTCTCATCGTGTTTAGTTATTTCTCGACCGACTTCACACGAATTAGCGGTTCCGCCTCTAAACAGCCATCGAGAACGGTATAGTCTGTGTAACGTTACGGAAATCACGGTTGTCCCATTGTTCGTACCGCGAAGATGCTCTTCACCGTTCGTTGGCTATGTCGTGGCTGTGATTAACATCATTTGCAGGATCCCCCGGGAGGGGAACTCGTTAGGATCATTAAGGTTCTTACGCTCGGTACGAACCATCGCGTCAACGCGTTTGACAGAACGTGTAATCAACAACGAGCACGACGATGAGGTTATGGGTCCCCTCGTCAACGCGTTCCAATAGGTAGTACATATGTATGTTATACGTAGTATAATGTGTCCATTCTTGAGGACAGACGTCATACTAAAATCCAGTGAAATACGATTCATTCGGCTTGGCCGAAAGAAACGAAAAAAAAAAAAAAAAAAAAGGAGAAGAAGAAATAAACGATAACGTCTCTGGTGCACGGCCATTCTCGGTCGTTTCGGAATCGTCAAACTCGATCGCGGTTTTATTTGTCGTTCTCAGTTTTAATTTCGCCTCTTTGCTTATCGGCGCTGGTTCTTGGAAGCTTGAAATTATCTTCGATGGGAAAAGGTGGTGTGTTGCTCGTTACGCGGAGATTTATTCTAAAAAAAAGCAGCGTCTCTTCCCAACGTTCGGCGCCGACTTGTAACAAGAAGGTAAAAGGGAATAAAAGACAGAGAAAGAAAACGTTCCGCCGCGTTCGTCAAAATGAAGGCTTTCTATCTCGTGTTCTTGTTTCGCTATTTTTCGTGTCCCCTTGTGTGCGAGTATCGGCCGATAGGGGGAGACTCGGTGGAAATCGCACCGCTTATCTGTGGACGATCTGGCTGGGCATTTTTATCGGGGTCTTGAACGTTTTACTTTAGGAGATTATAGTCTTCCGATGTTGCTCTCCATGTTATGTTTATTGGACGGAAGATTACGAAGGGAAATAAATATTGAATATCTTCGTGTTTTGTTTTTTCTTTTCTTTCGTTATTTCCTTTTAATTGTAGTGGAGAAAGAAAGATGGCGACTGCTGTGATGTTTGAGAAGATTAAAAGATATAAAAACAGATTGATGTTAAAAACTCATCAAAAATACTTTTTCTTAATTTCCTTAAATACTAAGAAGATATTAAATTACCGTTAAAAGAAACAAAATTCCATCAAAAGAATTCTTTCGGGTATATAAAAGGTTGAAATAAAAGTTACAAGATTGTCCCAACGTTTAGAGATATAATTTCGATTTCGTGTATTACGCTCGTCAAATTCGGCTTACAGAAAGGAATTAAAATAATTGTTCGACGTTGACTGCTCTTAGAAATCGTTGACGAAGACAAACGCTTTTATCCAGCCCCGAAAAAGTATGCCCCTAAAAGTTCAGCCTCTGGACGCCGATTTCTTCACGTTCATCGAACCAAGAACAGAAAGGGTTAGTAGAGAAGAAGAATGTCGCTCTGCGTCGCAGGTTTCGTATGTGTCCCGCAAAAACTTGAAGACCTTTGGTTCCTCCTGTCCTGGCTACGTCTTCGGAACTCGTTCCCTCGCTCGGTAAACTCGTTGTTCTTCTTTCGTCGCATCCCCGAATGCAGGCCGTTTCACTTGTCGTTGCACCGCTCTTCTCGCGGTTTCTTCTTCAAGATATATCCATATGCAACTGTTGTTGTTTCTTTTTCGACCGTGTTTGCTTTTTCTATTGTTAGTTTCTTCTCGTAATTACGTCTGCCGAACTTAACAGGGAAGTTAAGGATTTCTTCATTGGAACATTTTTTTTTTTTTTTTTTTCTTAAAAATTTATGAGGTTCTAAAAAGTAAAATGGTTTCATAGTATTTGTTAGATCAGATATTGTTTGTTTGCGGTTTGGTGTGGTTTCACCCAGTTTGCCCTATTTCTGTTCAATTCAGTTCGACACAATTTTATTCCATTTGCTCCAATATGGCTTAACGGTGCCATTAAGTTTGATTCATTCCCATTTGACTCAACTCAGTTTGATTTGTTTTGATACAGTGTGGTCCGACCCAGATCGATCCCAACTTTTGTTTGTTTCGACTGATTGTCAATTTAGTATTTTTCTGTATGATATCCTTTATTTCAATATTATCTTAATCTCGTTTAACTTACACTATATATTTAAATATATTTTAATTTAGCGAGATTCTGTTAACCGTTTTATTCCTGGCATAGTTCAACGTATTAGAAACAAGCCGAAATAAAATACATGTTTCACAGAATTCGAGGCGAAGTTATGCGATACTCGCCAGAACGACGCCGCTTTTGCGCAGAATCATTTTTATGGCAAAGAATCCGGCCACTTTTTCTGATTCTTTCGGCCCACCTTTCTATACCGCGTTCAGAGGCCGCGTCGTGTCCTGCCTTTTACGGTATACGTTGCCCGCCTCGGAAGCCGCTAATTAGCTTTGCTCGCGTTCATCTTTGAACGTTTAATCGAACCGGCTATATTCAGAATCCCTCGAACACTGCACTGATTCACTTTAAACCAGGTTACTTCGATTCCGGACTACCAACAGAAATTCATAAAAAAGAGAATTACATCGTAACATGAGTATTTCAGACGAGAAGGTAGTCATAACCTCACTTCCACTAATTTTTTCCACTAATCACACTTATTTTTACTTATATTAAATTACACGAGATCAAATCCGATAACAACTCGATGTTAAGGAATATTTTTCTGTATAAAAGTAGAGAGACGTGAAAAACACTTCATAATACAGACGAATCCGAAACGACCGATAAAACTAGGTATTTTTATACATCGAACGCCATACGAACGATAATAAACAGACTCATAAAATTGAGTTATAGCCATGGTTATGAAATAATCTCCGTTTGTATGTACAACACCGAAATATTTCACGATCTTTCGACATCGTCGTGTGGTGAGAACTTTCTCGATCACGACCGACTTACCGCGTTGTCGAAAAAGGAGAAGAGAATCGAGGAATCGGTCGAAGTGTGAACGAGCGATCTATCGACGCTGCAACGAGGGGAATGTGTTGGTATAGCGGAGATTAACTGTGCGTGTTATTCGATGCTTTCCCTTTGCCCCTTTGCCATGCGAGTTCTTGGTAGACAGGCTGACGAAATTAACCCTTCGAACTGCTGTTGTTGACGGTTTGAAATGAAGATAGACTATTTTATAAAAATTTCTTTGTAACACCATTCGTATAATTATTATTTATTATGATGATTATAAAATATTTTCCAAGTATATTTCCAAGTAGTAAGCAAAAATAATAGATTAACCAATTCTAAATACAGAGATAAATCTAAATTCGATTACCATATGCAAAAGATTTTGTCTAAGCGCAATACAAAATATTGAAAAATCGTAAATGACAAATTGATCAATCCCGTTTCTGACACAAGAAATCAAAGCGGCAAACTAACCAATCCTATTCCAAGTAAAAGAATTCTCTAAGTGATATATTATCCAAATATTTAATCCAAATAACAATCCAAAACATTGATCCAAAGTGGCGTAGCACGCTTTTCGAATTACATATCAGTGTAACCATATCAGTGTAGCCGATATAGCCATGCAGCATACTTTACCACGCATTTCCATTCCGTTAATCAACAAACCCATTCCACTTTCTCATCTTCTCCCATTTACCAAATATTCCTATCAAGCGACACTGATAGTCCTACATCGTTACCATACACGATACTCTAGGGATCTTATTAACCGTCAGCGATTAAGACGAGGCTAAATAGAAGGAAGGCGCGTGCGCGTTTCTACGGAAATCGACAGAGGCGATGCAGATGGTAAAGAAGCCAAGTGGATTCACGGAAAGATCATTAGACCAAAGACAAGAAGGACAGATATAATACGGTTAGATAGAGAGAAGCATGGCTTTTTACACGCGTTCGTTAGTGCAACGCGAAGCACGGTAGAAATGCAATGAAAACGCAGTCCCTGAGAAAAATCGCGCTGCCCCCGCGTACTGACCAAGCTCGAGCACGCGTGGAATGCGACAAAACCCGATTTCGTGTCCTTTTTTTCGGTTCGTTACACTACTAATAATCGGGGAGGACGATTTTACTGGAATCGCGAGCTCGTTGGCGGTCAGTCACGTATCCATGACCACAACTCCATAGCCCTTCCTCCATCCCATGTTCCTCCCCCCTTGATTAGACAGTTTATTAAATATTTCAACCGCCATTACTTTGGACGTGGTTAACTCCAAGGGGTAGAAAGTCATTTTCCCGTCCATTTCGTGGCTAGTTTTTTTTAAATGGTGTGTAACGACTTAGAAGGGTGAATTCAGAATTGGAGAAAAATATGTATCACATTATGTGGACATCTGTAACAAGAGAATTCTCTGGACTTTCTTCTCGTATATAGAATTGTGGTTAATGGAATTAACCATATATCCAATACATAATACACCGTTTTCTATAATGTATTTGTCTATACTATAATATTTTCAAATTTTTAAAACAGCAGATTGTGACAAACCAAAGCTACTTTCAAATTCCCTAGAAATCCCCCAGATGCTCAAGTTCTTCCCGCACAATACTTTTGCATACGTTTACCTCTTCTTCAGACGTAATCATTTATCATCAATTATGATTCATCTCCCATCGATCTACTCATCTGTCATTTTAACATTCAAGCTCTACTTCCTCTTTTCCCTCCCTTTACTCAATATTTTACACGGCCGTTGCATCATCAGAACCACGAAGAGAGTTTCCGCAGGTGCGCTTGGCCACGTGGCTATCAGGATGGCGTTCGTGCCTTTCCAAAATCGTTAATCGCGTTTAATAGGCAGATTTACGGGTTTTTGCGTGGCCGTGGTCCGCGTCTGTTTCGCGCTCTACACGTTGTTTACGCGACCGCGTACCTACACTGTCGTTTGTCAACTGTTAAACACTGGTCACCCTCGCTCCTCTCCCATTTTCCACCCCTATAGGCCGCGGGCGATAGCGAGGTTCTCTTGATTAACGAGACACCCCATATATATCCGGCACGCCCTCTCTCCCCGTCACCTCCGCGCCCAGTGCTTGGGGGGAGATCGCATTGTTGCATTCGTGCTTTACTGCATATTGCACTGCTGCCACGATCGCTATGTTGCCCTCTGACGTTTCCCTGATACCAGTTGCTGTGCCTTGGAACAGACGGTTCACCTGTTCTATTTATTAAGGGTGATAGAACGTGGTATTAGAGTGCCTTTTGTTGTTTGGAGGTTATGTTGTTATTGATGTTTGGTATTTACGCTGGTAAAGATTAGACATGAAGTTAGGTTTATATGGAATATTTTGAAGGTGGTTAAGATTTGCTTTGATTCAGTCAAAAAGGTTATAATATGCTTTAAAATGCTTTATCTTATATTCGCTTTGATCTGCTTCAAATAGCTTCAATCCGTATCATCTCCCGTCAACCTTTTTTGATACAATTGCACTATTTCGCCTATATTAATCTTTTATTATACATTAAACATTAGAGTGGGTTGATCGTTGAAATACAACTTTGATCGTAATATATTGCAATATTTCAATGGTCTACACTGCCATTGTGGATTCGACCTTAAACCTTTACCTACCATCAGCGATCCTTTGAGTAATGCGTCTGGTTGGGCTTTAACTTGAATCACCTCGTATATGTCGTACGCGGTCTCGTTGTTTTAATGCAGCGTTAACCATCGATTGCTGATCGAATCAATATACGATAAGCATGTTAAATGTTCGTCCCAGAGAGAGTTTCGAAATTCCAATATTTGTTTTCTCTTTATTAGGGTTCGTTTTACACATATGAACACACAAGATATATATTGACGACTATGTTCTCTACTGTTGTCTGGGATAACCTTGCATTAGATCCACTTCGACGAATATAAACGTCACCTCTTTTGATCATAACTCAATTCGAAGTTTATTGGTTCCACTTAATTCGATTCGGTTCATTTCGTCACAGTTTGGTACAAGTTAACGCACCGTAATTCTGTTTCTTTTAGTCGAACGCAATTCTCTCTACTTCCGTTCAATTAATTGCATTCGTCTCGAATCTGGTCACTTCGTATCGCACCGAACTCCATCCCACGTAATTTCATCGTAAGAACATCCAACATGGCGGACAGTCAGAATTCTACGAGAACCATTCATTACCAGGCATTATAGTTCCATGTAACCATTTCGTAAAAATGATTCCACGATAATTCTCGACCTCCTAATAACCTCCCTTACAAACCTACCAACCATCGTAGCTATGAACTATCTCCCTACAATCATCATCACTCCTGCGCACCATACGTACCCAATACACGATCCGAGCACGATGATTGCAGCAGAAAAAGAAGCCTGTGCACGTTCTAACGAAAAGAAGTCGAATTCACGCGGTGTATACGTGCACGCGGTCAAACTGGCATAAGTGGTGGGGTTAGGATTGATGGTGGGGGAAGAGGTAATAAGAAGGACCAGAGCCACGAGAGTCTACTCTTGGCCGTAGAGCAGTAACGACGTACGGTTAAGAGCAGGACAGTGAGGGTGGGAATTAAATAGGGTGGACTCTTGATTAGTTTTCTCGTCCACCCTGTTCCGAGCACCCCAGATCACTTCCACGCTTAATCCAGCATTATGAATATTTTCTCCTCGTCCCACAGACGGACTTACCGAATGAGGAAAAAGCATAGTGTGGTTCTGACCAGTGAATATACAGGTTCTACCGTATACTCATGTTACATATCGTATCTTGCGACGAATTTTATTATGGCGCTAGTGCACCTTCTGCTTAGAATCGGCGATTATGTTGGTCCATCGCATCTGATTGAAATTGTAACTTGAGGAAGATGGGAAATTAAAATGGGTTGGGATTCTGAAATCTGTTTTGTGTCGAGATAACGAAGCTAGGGGTTTTTGCAAAAGTGTTTATTCGTATGGATTGATTATTTTATGGGCGTTAAGCTTCATGAACTTTACAAATTACGATTCACCGGTGATTTGGGTCAGATTTTAGATTAAATTTCTTAATTTCGGGCTTAATTTCTGTTTTTATATTCTTTCACATGAACCATCTTTGATAATTCACAAGCGATCTCCAGTCACCCGAATAAAAAAATTCTTACTGCCCTAATATCTGTAAATCCTAACCCCTACTCGCGTAACCCGACACTTCAGATTTCGTGTTATTTCGAATTCCGTCGGTTCTAAGAATTACGAAGCAAGATCTCGAAAGTCCCGAGCGAGATTCGCGCGTCGCCGAAAAGGTTTCCACTTCAAAGCGGAGGAAGCCGCGGATGTTAAATAAGTTTGCTCGACTGACGTCTCCGAGGGTGGGGAAGATCCGGTCGTCTTGGTCCTGTGAAGCGTCGGGACGCATTTCGAATGCCGTCGCGTCGCGAGAAAATCGCGCAGAGAAAGACAGGGACTCTTCTCCGGTCGTTTTACGAGACTAACCTCTCCGCTCAGATGCCTAACCTCCCTCTGTGCTCTGGGAATGAATCTCTTGCTGGGTAATTAGGCAGATTACTTTCCGGAGTCGTTCTGCTGCCGGTTTCTTACTCGACTCTAGGCTACGGTATATATTTCGACCACTGGGGCGGAGGGACAATTAAAGGAAGAAATTCTTTGGTCCCCTTCGACAATCGGGGACCAGGAGAGTAGAAGGGTAGCAATACAGTTCGGTGTCGTGTGCCCTGTGCGTTCGTGGCGATTCGAGCGGAGCTTAAATTTACCGCAAAGCTAATCGAGCAAAAGGCGCGTTTCTAGCGGAAGTAATGCCGCACTTAAAGAGCTCCGTGGCGGGTCTCCACTTCGAGAAACGGTGCCATGATTACCGAAAATATCTCGCCCCGGTGGAAAGAGAGCACAGTTTACGCAGAGGTGGAACAGAAGAACGCGACCGTAACCGATGACTATGCGTACACTGTAGACAAGTGGTGAGGGGATATAGTCGAACGGTGGTGGGGATAAGACAGTTGGAAGAAGATAGGACGTTGAGAGGCTCGGAGAATAGAGGGAGACACTACACTACAGAGTTGGTACGGCCAGGCAAGAATGTACCGTTTTTATTTACGAGCCATGGAAGATCCAGGTCTCGACCGCGGCGGTCTCCTCCCGTTAATTAAATAATATTTCTCGAGAGAGAAGCCCACGGGAGCAGCAGCGTAAAGCTACGATAAGAGCCCAGAGGGGGGAAACACCTCGCGTCGACGAAAAAAACATGGCCCTGCTAAGAGCACTTATTGCAGTATTGAGATCGTAATTCAGAGCCAAGGCCTCGTCATAAACGTTCCCTCCGGCCGGACCTTTGGCCACTTCAACCTTTTCTTTCCGCTCCTCCTTCCTTATCCACTGTTATTCTTTTACTTCCTGTTTCCCCTTGCGCCTTGTATCTTTCATCGAACCAACTTGTGGCGAGGCAGAATGGTGGGAGGACAACTCCTCGTTTCTAGGTCGTCATCGTTAACGACTTTGGGTTGTGACCCCCCGGTCATCCTGATGGATCACGCGAAAATTGAGACCGCCTGGTCGCGTTCGAATCGACCAAGGGTGAGTCAGAGGTGGGCTGGTTCGTTTAAACTGAACAGGTTTATTATGCCGGGTCGTTGGGTTTGGTTACTTGCAACTTTGGTTTCATTTGAGGTTAGGTTAGGTCCCTATCTATGGTCCATTGAATGAAGGGTTCCTTTTGTTTCTTTTGGTTAATCTTCAGTTATTCAATTCCAAAAGTGAATTAGAAATAAGATTCCATTATAGCATAGATTTATTAAAAATAAACAAACTGCTGAAGGTGAAATATTGCTTTAATGACACTAACTATACAATTTTATTAGTAAGGGATTACAATGTCAAAACTTACATATTAATTAAAAATACAATAGTGTAACGATAACATAATCTGTATTTAAATAACCTTGAAAGAATTTTGTTCAATTTCTTCAGTCACTAGGATCGTGATATACATATATAAAGTCATGGAATTTCATAAAAATTGCGATCGTCCGTTAGCCATTAACGCTGAGAGAACTCGATCCGTTCGTTAGGTTATCTCGAGTCTTTCTTTAGCAGTGCGTACAAGAACAACATCGAGTGCCGTGAGTAATCGAGAGCACCATAAATGCACCTGATATCACGAACTCTGAAACAACCATTATTACTTGCGATTTTCGATAACTTTTCCTTCAATATCTTTATGTGTTTGAGTTTCATGAAGCTATAAACCATGAACAACGATAAATTTTTCTGAAAGCGATTAAATTTTATCTATATTAATGGAGTTCTTACAGGCGAGATAACTGGTTCCATGAAACGTTATCTTTCGAATTTACCAGCAGCCAAAAAATTACGAACCACCTGTCTTAATGAATCTAAGTTTTATTTGGTTCTTTGAGGCTGGTTTCTAAATTGAAATTTTATCTCCCAATAAAAGATCCATCAAGCATCGTTTAATGCATGCTCGCCATCATTCAGTATTATCACGATACCATACGCCATTTTGTCTGCTAAAGTTTCTGTTTAGGTCGAGATAAATTTTTAATAATCTTTATATCTGTGTAGAAATATTTAACTTAATAGAAATTATATATCATAAGAAAAAAAAAAATACGTCTAATTGCTTGATTATTATTTATCCCGAACTGTTTATGGAAATTGATAATTTCTTTTTTATTACTTTTTTGAAAGTATACCCATATATGGTTTAATAAAACCCATAAGTACAAAATATGTACAGTGAGGTTATAATTTGTTCACAGTAACGCGTTAGATACCAAGTGCTAAATATCTACGTACGTAAATAAAGATAAGCTTGCTATCTGTTCTATAACACACTTAAGGCATTTCAAATAGCCCATTGGATACCACAGCCTCGTCCTAAGAAACACATCATCTGTCCAACCTCACTGTACTCCTAGGAATACTATTACTTTCGCTTTTACTACATGCTTGCATTTATTTTCATTGCACGAATTGCGCTTAAAACGTGTTCCAATCCAGGGAAACAGTTAAAAGATCTAATTAAATGTCATAATGTTGGATCTTTTAGAAAAATTACTTAAATCATTATTATGAATTTCTATTTGGTGTCCTTCATTAAAGCATCCTTTAATCGAAAATTTCTATATACGTAGAGCTAGAAGTTAATGAAGACAATTAATTTCAACTACGTTTGAATTTCAATTCTTTCAAATATAAGTGTAATTTATTTTATGCAGAAATGAAACAACGCATTTGAAATTAGCAGAGTCTCAAATGTTAGCGATCCGGGTATATGCAAAAGATGCAAGATATCCAAGTGACAAATTAGCTTAATGTAGTAATCTTTATTGTAAATTCTCCTGTACGTTGAGCTTGTGTTATCACTTTCCTCCATTCATCCTTGCACACCGCGCCATCTGCACTCTCGAATTTAAATAAAAGTGGCGCATTAATCTCGCTTATGGCTGTCCGTTTCTTTCTTCCCCTTTATCCCTCTTTCACGCTTTTCCGTCTGATTCTTCTCAACTACGCATTACTTACCGCCGCTATTTCCACCCCGCCCGCCTCTTTCACCGACTCGTCCTCGTTTTTTGAGCAGTTTCGTTGAGACACGACTCGTCGTCGCGTTCCTTTTTCTCGCATTTCACTCGGCAAACATCGCGGTCGTTGTCCCGTCGCGAGTCTAGGACACGCGGCGCCCGGCATCCGCCGGCGTCTGGCGTCTCGGCGCCCGCTTCCCTCTCCCCTATCACCCTGTGCTCTGACCGGTCAACAGTCTTTCTATATCTCTCTCTTTCCATGGACCAATCAATGGAATAGACGAATTGGCAGTATTTCTGCGACTCGCGCAACTGCACCACTTCGTGATTGTTCATCTAGGTAATTCCTAGGTATCACTACCTGGCGATTAATATGGCATTGGATGGCGTGATCGTCTGGCCTGCTAGACGAGGGCAGGTATTTTTTTGGTTGCTATGAAGTGATTGATACCTCGAGGATGTAAAAATAGTGGAGAGTTGTTTGTTGATTGGGTAAATTGATAGTAGTTTTCAGGTTCTTGCACAGTTTGCTTGAATCATGGACGAGGAAGAAATTGCTTGATCAGTTTTTATAAGGTTAAATGGTTCGTTGATTTGTTGTGAAGAGTTAAGTAGGTTACATGATGAAGTTAAGTCTTGGTAGTTGAGGGAGTGTTGAGGTATGATTTAACATTTTTATTTTGGACTCATTTCCAAATTTTATTACATTGTTAATTTGACTATTTACTGTTTTCTGTTTATCTACTATTGAACCTATTTTGTTTACATTTTCGATTTTATTTGTTCACTTTCTGTTTGTACATACATTTTGTTTATGTTCCATTCATTTGTATTGTGATCTTGTATGTTCAGAATTTTGATGTATTTTCCTACAGTGTGAATATTTAAAGTTTCGGTTACGTTCTGGATTTATTTGTTTACATTCTTTATTTGCATCCATATGCATTGTATATGTATCAAAATTTCATTGTCAATGGTCCAAACTCTCATGCTATATACATTGCTCCCCTATGACGTATCATCCATTTACCTTAACCTCAACGCCAAAACAGAACTAAGTTTCTAACCACCAAAAATCCAATCTCTATCATCACCCATGTATAATCTCTGCTCATATATAGCTCACGGCTTATACTCTCGACTGTTCAAATTACTGGCGATAACGGCGAAGCAGCGCCGCCGGTGGCTGGCAGCGATGCACGCGATGCAAACTCACCGAGTCCCGTGAGAAAAGCCGCGTTTGCCTGGATCAGAAAAAGGCTCGCGGCTAACCTTCACGCCCACACTCTCTCTCGAATACCTGTCGAAACTGATCGCTATTTAGATATTAACCGTGCAAGCAGCGATTTCTCATACAGAGTAAAAGAGATAGTGATACGATGATCATCGTGCAGCGATATGTTTCGTGCTTCATTCAGCTCATATGTTCACAAATCGATACATCGAAGATGAAGAGTAAAAGAGAGATGGAGAACGCGTTTGGTTGTGGTTACGCCGGCCATCGGAATTTAAGGGTACACCGGCTGGTACCCGTAGGTAAGGGGTCGGTCAGTAAATTAATTACGGCTTAAAACATCGTTAGGATCTGCCACAGCCGGCCTGGTGGGTTCGGTTATTAGCGCAGTACATCATACTCGTCGCTGAGAGCCACCCCTCTTAATCCTCCCTCTTCGATTTTTCGCTCGAGATTCGGCATCTACATTATTGTTGTTTGAAGGAATTACCCAGAGGTTACGGAAGATTTTGGCTCCGAAAAAGTGGTAGGGGAAATTGGAGTAGGAAAGGAGAATGAGAAAATTGGAGGGGGAATAAGTGGTGTTAGAGAATGATTCTGAAGGGAAAGAATAGATGTTTGAGACATATTTGGGAAATTCAAGTAATTCAGGGCTCTTGGTATATTGGCAGTAATGTGTATTGTAGGTTAGAATGGTGGCGGAACATTTCGTTGATCGTTCATCGAAATCTGAAATTGGATATATTTTACTATAATTACGAAGAATTGTTATAATTGATATATATAAAATATATATATATATTTTTTATAAGATTAGAAGAGCTGTACGTTCCTTTTGTGGAATCACGTGAATAATGGTGAAGTAGTCTGATCACTACTTTCCCAGGATATAGCAGGATTTTTTCCTGCGTCAAATGTGCCATTGCCAACTGTGTTTCGTCGTATAACCACGGATTACCTCTCTTTATCTCTTCCTCCCCTTTTCTGTGTCCCTCCCTTCCTTCATCTCATACATCTCTTAGAGTACCCTATGAGTGCTTTGTAGCCATACTGTGTCTTTTCTGTTTGACATTTTTGTACAGTCCATACAAAAGTATTTTCAAAATCCCCATCACTCTTAATTCATTCATTCATTGGTGAAGAACATCGTCCAAACTATATAAAAGAAACAATTTTAATTAGAATAATATTTCTTTAGTCATTACAAATTTTTATTCAAATATAAAGCATTCGATAAGTTCAATTAAGTGTTTATTATCTATACTCCCTGAATTGACGATATATATTAAATCTTCTGGATGCATCGATATACGTATCCGAACCTCTATATTTGTTGTTTATACCATAATAACCAATTATTTATGGCCAACCGTGGAACCATTAAAACGATATAAAGTTTAGAAATATGTTGGTTGGAGTGCGGTGATTAAGGCGAACGCAACTGAGGATTAACGTTACCCAAACGATTTTCGATAGTCGAATCCCCCATACAGTTTTACACTGCCTTCGCCGCTGAAATCCCACGAGTTTAAGCCGCCACGGAATGGAAAAGATGAAATTCGAAACGCTCGGCAAGCTTATCCAATTATATCGACACGCACCATAGGTTAGGGTTCCCTCGAGTCCTTGTCGATGGATCGAATTGACGTTTCTTGCATAGCGTCGATATATCCTGAGATTGAATTTAGATTGATCACACAGTCTCAGGTGTCGCTGTAGCTTAACTGTTATGTTAAATAAGGATTCCTGTCTATATCGATAACATTTATGTAAGTGTCGATGTAAGGTGTCAATAGATCCTTTTATTTTAGGTTTAAAATTTCAAAGCGATTGATATTTAATTTCTCGTTCAATATGTATACCTCCAGTCTTCTTAAAAATATGAAATTTAGATTTACATGAGTATCAGCCTATCAAACGATTTTATAAAAATTTATATCGATCAATTTTATTTTCCAACATTTTCGATTATCGGTACTTTGATGTTGTAATTTAAATTATAGAGTTTAAATACTTTAGGTCTTTATTTTAGAAATTACTATCGTAATTCCAAGATTAATATCTTGCTGTTTATTATAATATTCTGATATGGACACAGCCGCGACGAGCAAATAGAAAGCAAGAGTTGTTCGATCGATTTTACATTAAGATTCTCGGGCCGCGCTTTTTGCTCCTTTCGTGGCTCGCGTTTCGGAATCCTTAATCGGGAAACGATGTCGTGGGTATGTAAAATCGGGACGTACATCGGGGAACAGGTCGTACGAGTAATCGCTGGCAGAATGCATCTGTGTACCCACGGCAAGCAGGCCGGCTTTCACTTTAAGGACGGTTCACATTAAACTGCACGCGCTGCATGAGAGCGCCGAGTCTTTGCCTCGATAGCTTACATTTCATGAGAAAGGCGAGTCTCTGACGATTAATATCTTAAGAATTCCCCCGGAGATTTGTAGATTTGAGATGTCTGATAAATAAATCTTTATCCTTGTATCTCGTTCGTTATCGATTATGTATTGATTTTCGATAATGTTCGAGTGATTTATTCACATGCAATGGTATTTGAAAAATAATTTAGTTAATATAGAACGGAGATACCAGAAGATTTTGGAAAAATACGCAACATAATACTGTGATTATAATGCAAATATGATACACGCGAAAAATTCTACTACCCAAGGACACAAAATGCTGCCACTTGCTATGTCTCGTTATCTCATTCCATCTCTGTAGTTATTAATGGAACATAAAAGGAAATTAGTTCATTAATAATTGCTAGCATCTAGTTCAAATCCATTTGGTAAAATCTCCATTTCTGGCCATTTGTGATATACTAAAAATGGAAAGAAGGAAAAGAAAGGAATTACAATGATAAAAGAATAATACAAATACTATGTAAACAATTTAAAATCGATTGTAAATTCTAACCTTCAAATATTTCGCTCACTAACCGTAGTCAAGACAAGTTATCGAAAGGCAATTGGATTAAGGAGTGCAACTAATGGTCACGATTGATTGGCTCTGGTCTTGGACATGGCTGCTTATCCCTCCACACGTTCTATGGTGCGCGCGAAAGTTATCGAATTTCATGTATATGCTTTCCTAGGAATGCAAGCCGCGTAACTCTATACGTTGGTCACGCACGGAGGATTCGCGGGAGCGACGTATATGCTCGGTATTATGTATATGCGTCAGCCAACTCGATCGAAGGATCTTCGTACTGATCGTCTGTTCCATTCGCTTCTTGTACAATGTACAATATACGCTATCGAATTCGCTAAAAGCCAATTTTAATTCCTGCAGCATGCGTGAGGCAAGTGGGAGATAAATCTCGACGAAATGACGAAACTGTTGAGTGAATTAATGTCTTCCGTGAATAATATAATTATTGTGTTGTGATATATTTAAAAGTGAAGTATATAATAGTTCAAAGAAAATGATTATGATAGAGTGAAGAATAGAATAGGTTAAGTATGACTTCATTAGATTATTCAGCTCGACTGCGATGGTTTGTGATGAAAATTGGATGATGTATTAATTGAAAGCAACTAATTAATATTTATGATGAAATTTAAGTATTGCTGGTACATTCTATAAAGACGTGAGGAATAAAAGAGGTTAAGTATTGAGACCTAATTGATTAAATCAACTATCTTATTGCTAAAGTGATTATTATTGTAAGCTAAACGATGTTAACAATAATTGGAAAGTTAGGAAAATATAATTATACTTAGATAGTTTATTTTTATAATATTACACTAAAATTTCTTAGAATAAATATTCAAATGTAGTCAAATAATTTCCAAAAATTGGTAAGTAAGATATACAACTTAGAAATATTATATGAACTATTACGAAATGTATATCATATTGTATAATTCCGTTTACGTTCCCCCTTGAAGAGATAACAATTCCATGCTTCTTATGTCGTCCTCGTCACGTCTGATTTGTCCTCTCGTCATTCATTCTCCGATTTCTTGCGCCTTCCTCTCTGTTCTCTAATCACCTTGCATATTAACGGAGAAGTGCTCGGTGTGGTCTGTACACGGAATTCCCTTCCGTCGAATGACTACACAGCCTACATTATCCTTCATCATCATTAAGGGGATGACTATAGTTTCGCATAAATGATCGTATCAATAGAAAATCGCCATCTTTGCGAGAAATTCGATCAAGCACAACTTATATATATATATAATAAATAGTTATATTAAGTTATATTAATTGTTATATTAAGTGAATATATATAGTACATATATATATATAATAAATAGTTATATTAAGTGAATATATATGGTACACATATATATGTATATATTCACTAAAACATAAACTATCACATATAGGGCATATTAATTTTTTCCTTACAATTTTCTCTTTTTATAATGAGGTTAGGATATGTATCTATGTATTTATTAGAACATAATTTATATTCATAAATATCGTGCATTTATTAGTTAATTTTTATTATTTATGTCTCTTTCTAGAACAACTACGTGATGAAAAATAATAACCCTGTCTTCAATAACAATAATGAGATGAGAAAAAGGAGTTCTTAAGAGTCTTAATTTATTGCGTAACATGGTAGTCAAAGTACAGTGTAGTGACGCAAGATTATCGGGTGGCGTTATGGTGTTTATGGCGGCGGTCGTAACCCTATACGCTGTTCTAAATAAAATTATCAGGCTGTGTTGGAGAACAGGAATCCGTAGTACCGGCGGAGATACCATTGTACAAAACTACTAGTATTACAAGTTTTATAATTTTATGAAACGACTCTACGTGTGTAGCATCGGCGATCAAGCGCACCCTTAAGTATAATGTAACACAGGAACGCGTAAGGTACATAGATTGTGTATAGCATATAGAATAGATACCATGTAGCTAGAGCTTGAGATTCAGTTCAGAAATAGATTTTTCTGATCATACCTGGAATGTGTTTCAATCTTTACTTTTTGCTTACTTGATACAGTCTTAACTTTTTGAATAGTAAAGAATGTTAAGAAATTTAAAATGTTGTGATATATCGAATTTTTTAATGAATTATTATTGTAAAATTGAAGTGAAAAGAATGGTAGAAATATTGAGTATAGAACAAAATATTACATTAAATATTAGGATTTATTAATCTAAATCAAAAATTTCTTTTCTTAAGGTATATACTATTCTAAATACGTTCTCTCTAAATTCGTTAAATGAAAGCCTTTCCCTTTAAATTCCCATTCGCCACTCACCACTTTCCCTTCAAAATTCTAGCCCTACAACGTATACACACATACATTTGCAATTGCTATTTAGTCTCACCGGCGCATAAACGCATTCCTACGATCCTTACTTCTAAACAACACGGTCACATTTCGCCCTCGAAAAACTCGTTTTCATAGTAGCGTTATATTGCATAGGGTGGGTCTGAATGGATGTCACGAAACTTATATACAAGCCTATTCAACATCCCAGAAATGAGCAAAGTGTTGCAATACATATGGTCCACTAGTCATTTGTTTCTTGGATATATGGGCTTTTTATGAGAACATAATTTTCTAAGAAATTTGTTGGGTTAGTTATTTATTATTGATAATGAATTGCAATATATTTATTATAATAACATTAAAATATGAACAGTACACTAAAATAAACAAATTAGTAATAATAATTTGAAATAATAGTACATTCTACACACATCAACATTCAATTAATTTATAAATTTAATTCTTTTTAACCGTATTAATGTAGGTTATATTCACAATTTTTCATCCTATTATAAGAAAACATTTTGAAATCTTATAGTTAACAATTACTTATAGTATACAGTTTAATAACAATCAGGAAGTCTCTAAGAAAATTATGGTGCCAAATCCAAATCAATTTGATAAGATCTACACTTTCATCCAACCTTTGCAAACTAAAGTAGCAAAAAGGGGGAAAGAAAGGAAAGAAAACTGCTCGATAGTATAAAATAGCCGAATCACAATGGACGTCCGTCACAGTGGTGAATTTTTACGATCACTCGATCCGTTTGAAGTCTCTCAAGGAACGAACCGTGCCCTCCAATCGTCGTAAGGTCCTCGAAGTCGAACGCGTTTCGATAGTCCAAGGAGAACCCTCGCAGCTGCCTCTGTCCCGTTCGAAGCTCGTTTTTTACATGAAGCAATTTTTAGGGTGACGACCGAACTGTGACCATCGAGAAGAATGGCGAGGGGAGGGGAGGTGTAAGAAGTTTTCTTAAAGAAAGATCGGGGTACCATTCGAGTGTCGAGGCTCTTTCGCGCCCCAACTCCACTCCTCGCGGCTACGACCACCTTTCTCTTCTTTTCCAACCCCTCGAGATGTGAAACTCCGGCGGAATACCCTATTAGGAACGGTGCACGATTTTTGGAGATAATGATCCTCGAACTTTTCCAATGGCTTCTCTACAAACGTATAGCCTTTTAACTCGCCGCAGATTACAGAAACTTTCTTCGTCAAATATTTGGAGTGGAGCTGCTATAACGTGTTCATAAGAGAGGTTAGGTTTGATTCTTGAGGGTTTGACCTTCAGATTTGGTCTTTCGACGAGGTGAGAATTTGAAGCCCTATGAAAAGAAAAATTATTATTTAAGTCAAAGACGGATGTTATGGTTGTAATCAGTAAATTATTACTTTTAAAGTAATACTGTAGTGGAATAGTATAAGTAATATAAAGTAATAGTAAGTATATAGAATAGTAGTACGTATAAAAGAGAGTTTACAAAATTGTAGAAATTAATGATTTCTATACTGAAGACTAGAATTTTTTCATTTTAGAACATCGGAACTCTAGAAGTCTGAGAACTTAAGGATCTAGACACCTAAAATCTAAATTAAAGAGATGCTTGAGATGTTTTTGAAATATCCGTTTAACAATTCTTTGCTAATTTTTTAGCCATTTTCTCATATCTGAGATGCCTAAGAATATCTCAGTTCTTTCTTAATAATATTTTATATTGTTTATTTTATGTATATGTCATGTTTTTTATATTCTTGAAACATATTGTAGATATAACAAATAACTATGATTAACGAAACTAAACTAAATAACTGAAATATTAAGAAATAGATGAAAGGTACTGATAAATACAAATGATACGGATTATGTGGCTATGATAGCTATGAAGTAGAATCGGCTGAAACGGAAAGTCGTTTGCTGGGAAGGAACGCGTCGACCGCAATTATGCCGTCGTCGACACATGCATCTTGCTGTATTAATCCTAGTTGCGTGATGGATACGTCGTTTCTTGTGGGCAGAAAGCGATTCACAACCGCAGAAGACATACCTTAATCCGTCCTGAAAGGTTGTTATCATTTCTTCACCCCTCGTGTCTGTTTACTATACCGACTGGTTCCCTATGAATTTTCTTGCATGAAAGAAAAATCACTGGCTGCCATTTCTTCTCACAGCTTCAAATTATAATGTAATGTGACATCTATTCTTGCTGGATAAATCTATTATAGTTCCTTGGATTGAAATTTTACCGTGAAATATTACAACCCTTCTGTTCTAATAATTTTTATATATAGAAAGTATATTTTATATAAAACTTTATATTTTGTTTCTCTTATTATTATATACTCTTTTATTAGAAAAAAATTTTGTTAAAAATTTTAATCATTGAAATCCAGGAACGCAAAATTTTGAGCTGTCAAAATTCTAGAAGATTCCTCAATTTCTTTGAAATTTTTTATAAATTTGCCTAATGTTACAAATAAACAAATTTTGCAATGTTGTTATTTTAAAACATTTTAAATAAATCTCAATCATTTCAATCATATCAATAATATGACAATATGGAGAAATGATTGAAATTTGAAATCTTCCGAAATAATGATGTTGTAAAAGTTTTCTATTCCAAACATTATTAATCGTTAGGTAAAATTATAAAAAATTGTATAGTATTAAAAAACCACAAATTCGTTATTTTTATTTCGGAAATAATACATAAATCGAATAACAGAAATGACAGATACATGTATACCACCTACATTATTCGCAGCCATCATCGATCCTCAGAAATTCACCTTGCTTCCCGTATTCCTCCGACCTCACTCTTGGGACCCGGTTTTTGTTTCGTTTCCCATGCTTTGGTAACTTTCGTGCCAAAGGGGAGACGGAGACACACGTGGCCGAAGGGTTGCACGGACCAACCCGTGGCGGAAAGTGAGTTTTCCGTCAGCCCTCCACTTTTTCTTTGTTTTCCACGCGCTACGCCAGCGCCCACGCTTCTTTTGCTCGTAAGAACGTTATACAGGGTAACACTACAAATTTACTTCTTTTAGCATTTCCATCTTTTATCTTATATTAAAAAAATACAAATAAAAGATATTATAAAAATGAAAAGTAGAACATAACCTCCAAAATTTGCGTAATGTCGTGTGATTATAGAAATGAAGTATACCACATACATGTAGTTTGCCTAAATATTTTTTTGTGTAGTACTATTACTATGTACAATACTGTATTCTGTTTGCAATGATTATGTTTTTTCGTACTTTTACTTGAGAAATTCTCCTAAATGATATAATAACAATATTTATAATAATAATGATCATAACAATAATAATAAGAACGATAACATTAACGACAATAGTAAATCATCTTTATTATATGATATAAATATTGTTTGCAAGTGTGAATTAAATAAATATATCGGAAAGGAGAATTTAAAAAAAGATGTAATGTTTTTTTCTATCGTACAAAGGACACTGTTCAGTTGACTATTTCTTTATGTTAATATGTTTTATTTTATACAAAAGAAAAACTGGAATATAGAAAAGGATATAGATACATATATGTAAACGAGTTACGCAGTTTATAAATATGCAAATGATACGGAAGTCGTTGAATGTCTATCTTATGTGGTCGTAAGGAATTGGAGTGTCGTCTTATCTATCGATAATTATTATTTTATTCAGGATTGGCTTGTTCGTGTAGACGAGGAAAATTCTCCGTTTTTAGATATATCTCGTGTAATTTAATATCGATCTTATTATAGGGAGCAACGTGTCATCAGAAGTTCTTTGACGAGTTTGTCTCTCTACCGTGGTAGACTACACTATATAACTATATACATACATAATAACCTTTACGATATGGCGTGATTATAAAATAGACTAACCCTCAAAGTTTATGTGCAAATCGACATAAATCTCAGGAGATACAAATCTGACACCTGAGTCACAATAGACTGAAGTATCTTTCAGCCTTGGTTTTCTTCCTACTGAAAAATGTAGTGTTACATACTTACAACCTTAAATGGCAGCTTCTATTAAAAGATATTAAATGTTTCCCTGTTTGGAACTTTTAAAAAAGTTCACGGCTGCATTTCTACTATAATATCCAATTGGTTTCAAAGTGAAATATTTAAGAATTTGTTTTAGAAAGATTGGAGTTTAAACAAAATTGTCGAGGGCCTCAATTGTGAAGATCTCACATTGCACACGGATTAAGACTTCGCTATATCATCGTACAGGTTACGATGCAGTCCGATGGGACGATCGTGATAGAGTGCTAATGCGCACCTCGTGCGCGCAGGGTATAGGCCGCTGGATGAGTTATCCCCACCACTTGGCCTTTGTTTCTTGTTGCAAGTGCACTTGCAATTCTCTGGGCATAGTGCGTAAGAGGGCAGCTGTAACTGCTTTAACGAAATAATGGCAAATCTAATTGGCTGATTATTAACCGAAGAACTCTGTGACCTTCTTATTCTTCGATATAGTAATTGTCACGATATAACAAGATCTTCATTGATGCATCATCTAGCTGTCACATTGTAACATTCTATTTCATCTTTCATAACATTCTACGTAGTGTTCAAAAATTAGATTACCACGTAAAGATTTTAAGATATATCGTCAATAATGGTATAATAATACAAAAGTAAGCAACTAGGGACGATCTATTTCATTCTATTATATTATCTTTTTTCTAACTGTCAAACAAGCTATTTTATGAGACAATAATTATTGCCTCACCCTGTATAGGCATTGGTGAAGCAGAGAGAAATTCTCGTATATCTTCAGCTCGCCGTAGGCAGCACTCAGCCTTCGGGATAAGTTCGTTAGAGTGCTCCGCTGTCTTCTGTTCCAAGATACTCCCGAAGGACGAGGAGGGTCGTTTGGTATTACCTTCACCTTGCCCCTCAGAGGCTTCCCTCCACCTCAGTCGTCTTCTAATTTCCAGTGTTTCGACGACCGTTCAATTTTCGCAATTTACGAGGCCGTTTAACCCCAGTAGGTTCTTTTTCCTTTTTTTCTTCTTTTTTTTTTTTTTTTTGGCCGGGAAATGATTTAACGCCGACAATGAATGAACTCACTAATTTTGGAGTATTTATTGGTCTATTAGTGATTTCAACTTTGACGCGGGTATCACGCTATGTTCGAATTTGAGTGACTTCATAATTTTTTTTTTATTGGAAGTGTTCCTGAATGTTCATCATTTTTTTTATACTAAATAATTAATTTCTCCATTTATTTTGGAATAAGTTTAATCTTAAAAGAAAGAAAATATATCATTGCCAATCGCTATGATAAAACAGAACACATTTTGACAGAAATGGATTACAATAGAATTTTTCAGTAAATTAATACTTGATAACATTTGAGTAAATGTTAAAGTCTTTCTTCGTTGATAACTTTATACATTTCGTTGATACATTTTAAGATACGATACAGACTTATGTTTGTGGCATTAATGTTATCTAATATCGAAAACATTGGATTCCTCAAAATGATTCTATTGATTGTGTTATGCATGTATGAAAGTCGATAGCGGGAAGTTCGCCTATATTAGAGTCGATATCAGGATGTTCCTGAGTTTGTAGAGTAAGATACAGATCAGTTTGGACTTGCGAGACTCAACGTTGGTAATTCAGGACTCGAGAAATTCGATACTCACGTCTTCAAAGTCGTGAAACTTGATACTAGTAATACAGGACTCATGAAACTGGATGCCGCGGATACCGGACGTTCAGAACATGATAGAGGAGACATGGGAGCTGCGGAATTAGATATAGGTCACCTTTAGGACAATTGGACTTCATATTATTGACATGTAGACTCCTAGAATATGATATAATTTTATATTTGTGAAATTATTGAATCTATTAGCAAGATTTACCATGAGAGTCTTAAAGTATATATTTTGCCATATATTTTATTATATACTAAGATTATGTACTATTACCTTAGTACGTAAGACAGTGATAAGTTAATGTAATATAAACTGGAAGCCATCTTAAGTCGAAAGGCAAAAATCACAATAAATAAATAATAAATATTAAGAAGTTCCAAATTTTTAGAAATGGCCAAAAGAATATAAATGATTCTAGAAGATGCCAAATATTTCAAAAGCAATTTCAAAAGGTTTTAAAAATTGTAATAACATATAAGACCTCAGGCAATCTTAAAGATTCTAATTGTATTAGAGTTCCAAAAGAATACCTGGAATCTCTTCTAGGACTGTGAAACTAACTAATTAATTTACTAACTTTTCCAATCCCTCTTTGGAGCCTAAAATCCCCCAGAAATCTATTCCATAGTTACATAACCTCTAAACAATCAAAAATTGTAAACAAGCTTGCAAGAAATCTCTCTGACATTATGGCTACTAAAACAAAATGGCGAAAAAACATTGCAATTTTCACCATATCTTCTCCCCATAATATAATCTAATTCTCCAAGTTATCTCTCAATTACCGTACCAATCTAGTTATCATCAAATCCACACTTATTTCACCAATCTATTTAAATCAGCTATCATTAAGGCAATCTTCTATTTGTCCCCTTCCCTACGCAACTTAGAAATTCTCCTTTCTAAAACCAAGAGGAGGAAAAAGAAACCTCGATCAACTCATTCGAAAAATACCGTTCCGCCTAAATTGACTCGACGACAAATTGGTATTGCACGGTTGCCGCCGCAGGAAGGTACGGGCATTATTCGAGCGTGATGATGATGATCGATGCGGCGCGGCGCGCTGGATCCGCGCTTGAATCACTCGCGTTTCTGGCCGCGCGCTGCTGCCCGTCGCTTCGCGTCCTGGCCGGGTGTGCAGGGACGACGGGTAGCTGGGCAAAAAATGCGCTCGCCCGGCGAAGACCGGACCTTGATGCGAAGAAACTCGCTCCTGGCGGAGCGGCCTCGAGAATCCTGCTTCCCGGGAAATCTTTCTCTGGGAAATTGTTTTCCCTGAATTCTTCAACAATTGAGAATTATATGGTCAAGGGGCATTGGTTGCTGCGAAAATTTGCTTGGGAATTTTTTTGTTGATGCTTTTCTTTCTTTTTTCTCCTTTGATTTCAAACGACAAATTATATATTTTTTAGAGAGTTAAATAGATCTTTTGTAATTTTTGAAAGAGTTCCCTATTCCCTTTTCTTGTTAATTATCGACAATACCAGTTTGGTTACTAATTTGAGGCGATAAGATATATATTTTGTGGGGAGTTAAATAGGTTTTTTTTTATTTTTGGAATAGTTTCTTTCCCGTTTTTTTTTTTTTTTTTTTTTTTATCGCTAATTGTTGGAATAGTGATTGTTTTTTTTTTTTTTAATTTAAGGAAATAAAGTAAATACGATTGTGTAAGATATTTATAAGAATATTCAAAATAGACATACAAGAGATTAATCGATTTCTTGAAATGAGAATTATAATCTAGTTTACATAAAAACCAAAGATCTTCCATTTATGTGTTATCATGGTTAATATATTATTCGCGAGGAGCAAAAACTCTTGGAGTTTGCTCAGACCTGATGAATCATTAAGAATGCAAATACGTTTCACGTCGAAAGATGTCGTCCACGGTTTTCTGATATTCATGTTTCACAATCGTAAGTTCTGGTACACAGGTATATTAAGTCGTTCAAGTGAGAATTATCGAATTCTTGGAAGAAACGCAGATTGTGCCTATATAGATAATGCCTGTAAGTCTTTATTACACAGATTACTCTTAAGAATCCATTAACTAGCAAGTTTACGACTCGAATTACTTGGAGCTTCGTTCTATCTCTCAAATATAGCTTTCCTCGAAAGAAACAAAATACTCTTTTCGCAAAAAAATGCAGTTTAATGAACCTGAATAAATTTTGTATATATGTTTTCCTTATAACGTTTATTATTAATTTCTTAAACTGATTTATTATATTTATATTAACGAACTTTAAATACAAAACAAATATGGAATAAAAAACTACAGATATAAAATTTTCCTTGTCTTATAGAATTCTATAGTGCTACGATATTTAAGTAAGACATTTCGAGTATATAATAAAAAACTACAAATATAAAATTTTCTTTATTTTAAAGAATTCTATATTACTACGATATTAAGTAAGACATTTCGAATGTATAATAAAAAAAACACAGATATGAAATTTTCCTTATTTTATAGAATTGTATACTACTGTGATATTAAGTAAGACATTTTCTGAATACATACCATTACTTATAGTAGCAACGCTTGATATTATAAGTGATGTGAAGTTAAAGCGAATTAAATTATGCGTCGCATTTCGCGTCTGCATCAGATCTGCATCATGTGCAGTGGCACATAAGATTTTGTAGTGGTAACACTGCTAACCTTGCCACCTTGATTCATCATCGTACGTGTGAACTGGGCATAATGATAGTGAAATTAATTAACACACTCGAGCGTTTCCCCCTTCATTTTACTGAATATAAACAATTATACTTTCCGTTCCTACGTTCGTGAATTCAAACCATATACAGTCATATCTTTCCATTTATTCTTAACTTTGATTAAACTACATTCATTTTACATTATAATTACTTTCCTTCTGAACCTCTGGAAAGATTTAGATAATTTGAATCTTTAAATAGGTGAATATAACGATACTTTGATATCTTAAATTTAAAATTCATTAGAAGATTTAAAGTTAAAATTAGGAGTTTGAAATTAGAAACTCAAAAAATGTTACAAATTTTTAACTTTGAAATTTGCATGTTTAAATTTCGTTATTCTAATCTTGAGGAATATAAAATTGAAAAATCAGAAATTTGATAAATTTTCAATTTTTCAGTCGAAACTAAAAAATGTGAGAATGTGGAACTCTGAAAATTGAATTGAAGTAAATTTGCAAAGCGAGGAACCAGGGTGAACCCCCCTCTACCGTGCTGAAGCAAGCCGTTTACCCGGCAGCGATAGCGATACGCGTCTCTGCTATATTTATCCTAATCGCCCCCTTCCTTTTAACTTCCTCTGCGCGTTTCCAACGTTCATCCGATGTTTCTCTCTCGAGAAACCTTCTGCAGAAAGCTTTCCCCGTTTTCGGATCGATCGCGCGAGCCAATCGTCGAGGCACGGACGAGTGCGATTTACGAGCAGTCGGCTTAAACCCTGCGATCCTCCTCTTTCGAGTTGCTGCTTACTTACGCAGCCACCCAGACCGCCTCTCTTTTACTTTTCTCTTCTCTCTTTGTCTTTGAATCTCAGCTAGTGACTGTCGTCGACGACGACAGGGCCCCTCTGACGATAAACCCTCTCATCGACGACGGGCTTATCGCCTCGAATTATCCGTGCTGTGAAAGAAGAGAAGGACAGTAACTCTGAGATTCTGAGAGTGAGGTTAGGAACAGGAAGATTGTCGTTTCTTTGGAAATTCGACTATCGATTTGAAGCAGTCTAATGAAAGTTCATTGAGAAAAATCTAATGGAAGTCGATTTGGATGCTTTGGGAATGATTCCTTGCGATTGGTTAGCTTAATTTTCTTAGAGATTAATTGAAGATCAATTGTCATAATTGTTGATCTTTCGAAGATTAATTAGAATTTAGGGTTTAGTTAATTTCTTTCAGATTAACTGAAGATTAATTGTCGTAATTTCGGTCATTTGGAATAGAAATATTAGATTGTCCCAGAAGTTCCTTTCGTTTTATAAGGAAATAATAGATGCACAACATTCTTTGTCTTGTATTATTTTATTGAACTACGTATTTTGCTGCAATAGAACAAAATAGATCATACATAATTCAATAAATTAATAATAAATTGTACATCTATTATTTCCTTATAAAATGAAAGGAACTTCTGGGACAACCTAATATATTTTTGAAGGATCAATGAAGATTTATAGGTTAGTTCATGTCTCAAACAGTAATTGAAGATTAATTGTTACAATTTGTTATGATTTGGAAATAGGGCATTTTCAAAAATGACACTTGTGATGAAGCTAGTTGATTTCTGAATTGAGGAATAGGTTATGTTTCGTAAATCAAGATGGACCTATGTGAGTGTATTTGACTGTGTACGTATATCTATATTTATATAATTTCACAATAAATCGAATCAAATATATCAATGAAGATTGTAAGAGTAATTTTTTGAAAAATAACTTAATCATATTGGTTATACAATTAGCTCCTTTTTAATTCTTCGTTGTTTATTTTCTTGTACTCCACACTCGATTAGAAAAGTGTATAATTTGTATCATCCGATGAAAAAAGATGCCATAAATCGTACCATTAATTTTCCCATGATTATCTTAGAATAATCGTCTGGGGAATTTTTCAGCCAATAATGGTAGTGGGAGAAATGATCGAAGCGGCACATAACTCGTAAATCGACCGGATCGGTGTAATTCGAAGCAACTCGCGTGCGCATGCGCGCAAGCGAACTTTACACCCCGATCAGTGTTGGCCCCCGGTAACTGCAGAGTCAGGATAATTTATCGGCAATAATAACGCAGCCGGCAGTCGGTCGCTCGTCAAAACTTTCTTGCCCGATGGCCGCACATATATCACATTCTCTGCGTTTCTCTTACGGCCAACTTTTCCGTTTAATAAGTCTCGGCGATTTTTCACTCTTCCAACAGCCCGCGTCCGGAGAGACAGAGTGTGGAAAAGGGAAAGATCGTCAATTTTTCGGAGGGTGAAAACGACTTTCGCTTTCAAACTCGCGTTAAAAGCGTCTGTGACGTTTAAAAGGAACTTGGACTTACGATACGCGATGAATTTCTTGGGAAAAGAGGTTATGTGGTGGTGCTGTGAAAGTTAGCGTATAGTTTGAATATTGTTGTAAATGCAATTAGAGTATGTTTTGGTTTATAGATACAGTAGTTAGGCGATGAATTTCGTTTAGAATTCTTTTTAGGTTCAAGATAGGACTTTTTGAAATGTTAAATATTGTGAGAAATATTTGTCATATTATTTTAATTTTATAAAGGAGTATCCACATTGCAATTCATATCTAATCTAGTCCTTAAATTTTTCTAATTTTAATCGTTAATTTTCAATATGTAAATTTATTAATATATAAATTTTGTATTGTCCATATATTGTCTTATATAAAGTTTATTATTTTAAAGAATTTTTGTTTGTTTGGAGATTATTAATTTTTTGTTTTGTTTTTCAAAATGTGTAAGTATATATCAACGAAGGATTATATTTCCGACAATCGTAATCACTATAGAATGAGTTTTTCTTCTTGAGTTTTAACACTGTCAGAAAAATCTAGAAAAATTCAAAATGATAAAATTCCCGTTCAAATTAAAAATGCCTGCAACAAATGAGTCTCCCGAAACCGTCTTCAATCTTTCCTAACCTGTCGAAGGAAGACTGATGGTGGAAAGGAAATTCGCATTTCTCACCCACGTCACATTTAACCCGACTGAAATGAGCATTTCTTCGAAACATTCAAATTGGTAGTTCAGGTAAAGGTAACGGAAGTTAACCTCTAAGCACATAAATGTACTTATCGACTTGCGTGGGCTTATTTTATGCGCAGTTTATCCGGATTTATATCGTAATAATAATATCAAATTCCTTTAGAAGAGAGACTGAGTAGAGACTACGCCCTCCTTAAGTTTGATTAGAATCTTGTTCAGAAATGTATAGGTTTTCTATATTGGATTATAGTGAATCAAAGATTGTTTATCGAGAATCAAACAGCTTGGTGAAAACGTCATATAAGAAAAGATTGAGGTTAAGTGGTACATAAATAATCAAATGGAAGTTCATTATATTCCATGCTAAAATTAGAGAGTGCTTTTGTACGGGAGGCAGTTAAACAATGAGGAAAGTATAGCATACTGTTGTTCTCGTCTTAATTGTGTGGTTATTACAGGAATGAACTATGGACTTGAAATGAACATAACTATGGTTCTCTGTTTAATTGTTCGGTCTACTTGCCCAAATATGGAGTACGTCTCAACACATGGGATATTATATTCAACAGTTTTCAGATTCATGTCAATCTAAACGTAACTGTAGTTTTAATTAAATTTTACAAACTGAAAGATTTTTAGCTAAGATAAAGGGAAAATTGATTTTAGAAAATATTTATAATACACATTTAGTTACTAGGTAACATAAAAAAATTATTATTATCAAAATACTTTCGTCATTTTGAAGCTCTTAACCTAACTAAAATTGCCCAGACACAATGACCAAAAATCACACGAAGGAACAGCGGATAACATGAACTAGTTTACAAAAAAGAAGAAAAAAAAGTGAAAACCACAAACGATGACCGTTACAGGAGGAAACCACATAGAAATTAGACAGTGAGCAGATAGGAAACGCACGAAAGGGAAAGCAGATGAGCAAAAGCATTCCAGGGTGGCAAGATAAAGGATGCAGAGGGGAGATCTGCGGAAAAATACGGGAAGAAAGAGAGTGAGCTAAATTAAAGGGCGTCGTGAACAAAGGCGGATGTGCTTCGAGAGCAAAACAGGCTGCGTGTAGTATAGGTGTACGGTATATAGGTGGCATTGGGGGTGTGTCTACGTTTGCCTCTTCGCGTCGGATCAAAGCGCGTGGCTGCCGCACCGTTGTTGGCTGACGGGAATAGAGATGGAAAGCGAAGATTCGCAGTGAATTTCAATGTGTTCCGCAATTCGTGCCTGGAAAACCATTTTCCGGTACGTAGTTGAACGAAAAAGGAAAGGTATGCAGGTAATAGACAAAAAAAGGGGGGTTAGGTTGGTTGAAGGGTGAAAGTAGAGGAGAGCTGTACAATTTGAAAAAAGAACGAGTCATGGATCAGAAAAATTACGAGGACAAAAGTAGAATTAAGGAAAATCGGGTCCAACATCGATTTTAGAGGTTATGTTTGGTTCAGAAATAGGATAACCGAAATACCTCAAGCTGGGAACCAGGTGTACGTACAAAACATAGTCGCACTCGTGCATGCTGATGAGGAAATGTGACTTATGCAAATACCAAAGGGATATGCGAGCAAAATCTTCATCTCCGTTACCATTTCTTGTGAGGATCTGCACTATCTCCGTATTTCTTCCCTCGATTATCCTTGAATGCAGGAAGTACGTATACGTATATACCTAAAAACATGGTTGCGTTTAATCTGTGGGATGGAAAAAATTGTTAAATACCGAGGGAAATGGCGATAAGTGGTAGCATATAAAGAAAGGGCATGAAAAAGATTAACTACCAATTTCATACTTCATGGATGCACATGGATTCTTGGATTCACAGTAATTTACCTCGTTCAGACTAATAACAAAAATAATAATCGTATAATACTACGTAAAGTTGGATCGGTTTCGTGAGCTTCAATATCCGCTCGTTAGGTAGTGCTGTAGTCTCATTTTTCTTAACACAGCTACTTACATAGACTTGGATCGGATTCCCTTTTGTTTTCCATGAAATTTCTCTGCACGAGATCGCGATCGATCACGCGAACTTGTTCCTTCCAACTCTTGTGTCACGCGAAACCATACAAGGTAACTATTGCGCGTTCCCTATTTTCTTTCTGCGCTTCAAAAAGTTTCTTTTTCCGCTTGTGAGGCGTTTCGCGGATCATCGAAACTATACCAACGCGCGCGTACACGCACAGAAAGCTTAAGGAACGACGTCTGGAACGATTCGCGTACGGAGACACGTAGAAAGTGGTGTAGCTTTACCGGGAGAAGGCGAAGACCGAATCACAGGCAGACACCCCCCTGATTTACCATAAGAATGGTCCCCATTATCCCGTAGATCCGCGCCGGGAGATATTCCAAGTCGAGAATGGCCGAAGCTGGCTAAGGGGCTGGTGACAGATGCTCTGTATGCAAATTCTCGAGCACCCGTGAAAACCCCATAACACGCCATCCTCTCGCTGATTCTCCTCTATACCCCTCCCCTTTCCACCTGCTCCCTCTTTACCACTCCTTCAACATTGCCGTTCTCGAAACCAAGACGTTCTCCGTGATAAAGACTTTCCTCAATCTCCGTCTCTCTCATTTCATCATCTTCGCTAACTTCTCTTTTTTGCTCTTTCCTTCTCCCTCGATTGCACAGTATACGATGATGTTCTTCCTCCCTTTGATTTTCTGTCCTTCTCAGACGATAATGTAGGTAGGTTAGCCTGTCCCGTTTTTACTATTACGAAGTCGTCCTTTGTCGTGGAAGCTCACCCCGAACAAAGGGAACGGGGAGGCGTATCTTAAAGACGGGAAAGGCGTTAATTGAAAGGAGGCAAGGCTCGGCCCAATAAGATTTCGTTGTTCCTGCGCGAGAAGAACGTCCAGCACCAATTTCCCGATCTTTGCGCCAAAGAGGATGGCTTCCTAAGCTCTCGCTTGCGCTGACCCCTCCAGGTACACTCTAGAGAGAAATTCGTTCTGATGAGAAATTCCTTCAGTGGTTTGGATGCACTCCAAATTTTATTTGAGCAGTAATAGAATATGAAAGAAACATAACATTTCTTTAGTATTATTGTCATTATTATCTTTAGTCATTAGTATCTTTTGATACATTTCTTCATGAAGATTTTCTTTTTATATAAGTGATTGACAATTTAATAAGCTATTTTTGATGGTTGTTTATATCATTGTATTATTATCATTTAAGAGAATGTTTTTGTAAAACAATAGGATGAGCTACCAATAACGCCCACTCACAATCTCATACCCTGCAATTATCTTTTTGGTACCCTGAAGGAATTAATTAAATAATCGTATTAATGCTGCTGTTCGAGGTCGAATTCCCCTAGTCATTCTTCGACCGTCTTTTCTCCCCCACCTACCAATCGTTACTGGATTCGTGACTGGCAGTTTGGATGTAGGCGACAGCAGCAGGACGGTGCCTATCTTGAAATTAATTTAATTAGTGGTCGGCGTAGACCCAAGCTTCAGTCAAATGCTCGTTAATCGCACCTGTCGTTCCAATCATCCAGCATTGCCTTTACTATGTGAGTACTTATCGTATAAACCTGTTCCAAATGGTTTCTGTCTCCATGAGGAATGTTAAGGGAAATCCTGATTTAAATATTATCAAATGTTATAGTTCTACCTGTATGTACTTAGAAATGTATATTGTGTAAACAGATTTATAACTTTGGAAAGCAGTTTTCAAGTACATTTTCTTTTCATTATAAATACATTAATCAACTATCAACCCTTACTGATGAATGTCATTTAACAGTTGTGTGCGGCACGTGCAAACAACAGATGGCGTTCTAGAGTTATGCGTTTGGTACTAGAACTAAGACGCACGATGCTGATGTAGAGGAAATAATCTCTAGAGATCGGAATGGGTTAGAGTTGATATGTGAATCTAATAAACTATATTTCCAAGGACATTGTAAGATTTTTTGGCAAATTTTACCATTTGATTATCTTACTTAACCTAACATTGTAAAAGGAAATTCCTTAACCTATAACTAAGTTTTAAAGTAACCTTTATCAATTGTAAAACATTTGATCACTCTAAAATTGTAAAAGAGAATTCTGTAACCTATGAATAACAAGTTACAAGTAAATTTTTCCAATTACATGTATAGAGATCATTTGATTACTTTATTTAACATAAAATTGTAAAGTTATAAAGGAGAGTCTATAACCTATAACTTGTAACTTGTCACTTCAATGACACAATTGGGGCGACTATACATTACATACACTTAACTGCCTTTTAAACGAAATATCGTGACGGTTAATGAAGTGGTCGCAGTTCAAGTTATCGAGATTCAGAACTCTTCCCTTTTCATAACAACTGGCTCGTGCCATTTTGACGCACGTTGAAAACTCTCGCTTTAGTACGTCTAAAATGCCTCGAAAATCAAGCATACAAAAGAGAAAATGAATCGCGGGGAATGAGATTGGTAGTGGGATGTCGAGAGCGAAGAACGAGAAAGAAAGGGTCTCGAGGATCCGAGAAATGTTCTCTTGACTTAATACAAGGAAAGAAAAAGAGTGACGAGATGGCTGTCGGATGAAATTTCATCACGGGAATTCAATTAAAAGTAATATAGAGAAGGGTCGAATTCCGAGAGAAAAAACAGTTGTTTACTGATGGATAGATAAGTAAATACATGAATAGATAGATTTATCATCGGCCGGTGTTGTTTAGTGTTTTCAGTAACATGTTCATACATATTAGCTCATATGGTGTGTCTTAATTATCTCAAACTTTAGCAGTTAGGTTCTCAACAATAACTTCTGACGCATTTATTGAACTTTTTAGGTTATGTATTTTATCAAGAAGATTTAGGGAGACAAATTTTCTGCAGACATAAATAAAGTATAGAGATTGAAACAGACATTATTAGTTTAAAAAAATAAAGATGATTATGATGAAAAAGCCATACAATCTCTGTGAAGGAATAATCATATTTATGGATTAATGTATTCAAAGAGATAAATACATAACATAAAAATTTATTTCAGTGAATTATATGATTCCTCCTTATTTACAACTTTGAACAAGTTCTTTTAAATATCTCATCTGTTTGCAATAATGTGATTAGATTATATCCAAAATTGTATATGAATGAGAAAACATGATGAATATTACATAAGTGGTCAGCTTATTATTTAAAACTCTCAAATCATATGCAGAAAGATAGTTGTAAAACATCAAATTGCAACATGTTCAAGCTCATAAAAGTTGAATGGTAACCAAGGTATTAATTCCAGATGTAAACTCGGGCACACAGAATCATAATCATACCGAATTTAACCTACCGCATGCACCACTACAAATGGAAGTATATGGGCATTAAAAGACATCCAATGGATGATTAACATCATCAACTTGGATCTGTAGAAACTGATGGCGTGTATGTAAACCTTTAATATGTAAATTCAGCAGAATTATCATCTATGTCTACAAAAGCCGTGTAAAGTTAAAACTTTGTAGCTAGTAATACGTATGTATGTTTTTCTATATCTAAGAAAGTACGTATGAAACAAAAGGCTTAACCAAATTTATAAAATCTGGCCAGTGTAAGTATGCTCTGGAATCGAAGACATGGACTGGCCTTTGATGAGCCATAAAGAACTCGTTCCAGATTTTACGAGACGCAACTGCTACAGGCTTTAATTAACCATACTTTCATATTGCATTTTTTGTAGTCATAAATAAAGGGGAGCCGGTAATTAATTTAAACGAACCAATTAAACGCAATGTAGCAGCAGCGTAAAAAATTATTGAAAATCAAATTTAAATGGAGTTGTCGTTTATGAAGCTTGTTAAGCTGTCGCAGCGCCACCTGGACCTACAAATTTTTCACTTAGCAAGTTTCTTCTGACAATGTAATTATTGCTTGCCACTTTCACAGGGTCAGGTTAATCCATTAAGGACCAAAGGCCGAAATAATTCGCAAAGGTTGCACAAACGCAACATTATTAGGAGATGCTAATAAAGTAACCTATTATTTTGTTAATGTAAAAAGTAATATAAAGAAAAAATATTAAACTTAATTTAAGCTGGGTGAAAGAAGAAACAGTGATTAAAAAAGATATTTTATTCAAATCCTTGGGTCTCCTTCCACAATCACTAGCCTGCGGACTTTTATGTATTTATAGGAAATTTGAAAGTGCAAAATTTTGCAGCACGCACATAACATGAAAAGATATATGAAATTTCCAAGGTATAGTGCTTTCTATAATACTTGTAGATAAAACAATTTTCTATCGAAGTTCTATTTGTTTAATTATATTCTGAAAAATGTGAGTTTAAATAAAAATCCGCAGTCTAATAATCACAATGCTAAAATACAGAATTCGATAATATAAATTAACTGGAAAAAATTGCAAATGAAATGTTGGTTCTTAACGGATTAAGGAATAGTGAAGCGGATCTGTGAAAGAGATGGTTTCGAATTAAGAATGAAAATATCTCTCTTTTAATCGAAAGAGAGAGAAGGAAAAAGAAAGAACGTTCACCATCAGCAGAAAATTGGAGATGGACCAGAAAGTTTCTACGACTCCTTATTGTTTCAACGACAATTAGCAGGTTAGGGATGTAGAGGGAGCGTCTGCTTCAGGAAAAAGGCGGCTATTGGAAGACGAGGGAACCATGGTAAACTTTTTCGCCGTGTACTGCCAGAAAATTCGTTCAAAATGGTTTGAATTCTTGTCTCGGAAGACGAACGGTCGACGCGATTTCGGAATACTAATGCGTCACATCGAATATCGAAGGGGATCAGTTGTTTCTCTATTCCTAACCTCTCCCTGTCTCATTCTTATCTTTGTGTTTCACTAGTGGGGAGAAAAAGCGAACGCAGTTCAAACGACATCGTATAACCCACGTAAGAAATATCGCAGAAGATAATAATAGCATGCCAGTTTCGTATGCGTAATACATTTTTATGACCGTTAATGGTATAGAGCGTGGACTGTCCGCTTAAGATATATGACACTTTAGAACATCGCTTATCTATAGGTTAGGTATCGATATATATAAGTAAATAGATCGTTCGTATATGGCGTAGAATAACATGTAATGTATATCCACGAAGAAATAAATCAGTTGACGAACATTTTTTATTGTTTGCTAAATCAAAAGCTGATAGAAATGCAGGAATTTATAAGTAATAGATAAAATAATCTTAATAACAAATTTTGATTCAAGTCTAACATAACGTTTGAGAAAATAGAGAATATTTCTATGTTTACTATGTAGGATAGTAAACACGACGAAATGCACCCGGTGACACTTATTTTTTGACTGTTTGAGAAATGGAAAATTAATCGGAATTTAGAAGTCTGTAATGGTTTCTTATGGAGGTTAGAATGATCTCAATAAAAAATGTTGATTTAAGCCTAATATAAAGTTTGAAAAAGTACATAACTACAGAATATTTCTACGTATACTATGTATAGTATGTTAAATAGTAAATTCTTTTGATGTTCATCAAGATAACTAGTAATAATTGCATCGAGAATTCAATGAGGGTGTTAGTTTTGCACAGTTTATGTACATTCCTGCTGGTCGCAGGCACGCGTGCATTCCTCATTTACATTGTTCATTTGTCATTAACTTTTATTACATACATCGTACAATGTGACTGCTGCTATTCAAGTAATTAAATAAATCTTTTATGATTAAAATACAAATTCTAAAACACAATTATACAATTTTCAAAATACATTGGCATTCCAGCACCAATAAAATACTTATATTACATTGACAATAAATACCAGCTCTAACATTTCTATTACTAACTGCAAATTTCACCTAGAATCTTTTTCTATGTGAAACCATGAATGATAAAATTCCTACGGATAACATACCATAGATGCTTATCTGGATCGATTCGACATTCATGGTGTTATACCAGCGTGAAGTTAGGGGGATCATCCTTTATGCAGATTCTTCTATGACATTCGATTCTCCACGATGGAATTCGTTAAAATTCGTTGGATAGAACATCAGAGTGAACGAAAGAGAAAGTCGGTCGGATCTGTGCCAGAAAAATAAAAAATAACGAGGAAGGTTAAGAGGGTGGCCGATAAACGGCGGGAAATGAAACGTCCTCTTTTTCCCTCCGGTTTAACGTCCGCGGAAATGCGCCCTTGAAAGTTTAACTCTCCTCGTTCACCCGTTTATCACGACGACAAACACTCTCCAGCCGCCAAGATTCTTGCCAGCCATTCGATTTTTAGCGGATAAACGGTCCCTTTGGACGCTACACCCCACAACTCATATCTTTTAAGTAGAAGAAGCTTAAGACATTAATTATTATTTCTTATTCCATTTCTATATCAATAAATAAATGTAAAATTATTTTTTTCGAATATTTTGTTTTTTAGGAATAATAAATTGTTATAGCTATTGCTATTATTATATAGCTATTATATAGCTATTCTATATAGCTATTATTGCTATAGCTATATAGCTATATTATATATATATATATAGCTATTATATAGCTATACTATATAGCTATTATTGCTATAGCTATATAGCTATATTATATATATATATATATATATATATATATATAATTTTATAGTTTATAGTTACATATAGTCTTCGACTGTGAGGTTAAGGAAAATTGGAGCAAATGTACTGTATTGCACCATTGCAATATAAATTAGCAATTAGATGGACACCGAAGCTAAGGCATAGAATGTTATTGGATTATGAGGCTAGAAGTCACGTGTCAACTACAGATCATTTTCCCTACATAGTACTTTCTTCTTGGAGATAATGTAGCAACAAATCATATTGCAGCATCCCAAGCTTCATTCAACGATATTAACCTCGATGCAATGATCATAGAAATTCCAATTTTCTATATGATGTATTTTCATAACTATCTAAAATCGAAATTTTGTTTACAAGTAAGTGAAAAATAAATAATGCTTTGTTTCGAAAATATTACAAATATACAATAAAACAAATTCTACTATTTCTGTATTCAAGTTATAGTTCTGTCCAAAATTTCCAAATTCTCTGTTCCTTTTATTATCTCTATACTTTTAAAATCAGTATTCTCCAATATTTGCTACTTCTTAAATATATTCTATTTCTTTTAATCCCGTCACAATTCCATTAGATTTCATTGCAGACACTCTGAATATTTATAGGATTTAAATTCAAATCCAATGTAACCAATATTCAAAAGGCAAATATAATTCTCCCTGGAATCCAATCAGGATGCTAGGAAAGACTTGGCCAGCACGTTTCCATTGCTCTGTTTACCGTCAACTTGGCAATAGCCGTTATTTTCAAAAGTATCTTCGATGGTAATCGATGCTACGGCGGGGGTAACTTCCTGGGGGTAGGATTTACGGGCAGGGGATCCATTAGAATCCAGCGACTCGCGCGCAACCAAGGAAATACGGAAGGTTGCAGGGTGGAAGCGGCGAATTGCAACCCCTCGCGGCATACGGCGCGCGTTTTCCATCGGGCCAAATAGAATTTGCGGTCACCGTCGTCGTTCCACCCTGCGGAACCTCTACAAATGCTCACCCTATCTCTTTCACACTTTCTATTTCGTAGAAATTTCGTCTCTTATTCCTAGGAAGCCTCTTTCTGCCAATATTCTACCCTCCTTACGGTATTTCTTATTTCTTACAGGTGTCCTGTTTTCTTTGTGCAGGTTTTATGACCCTCTTAAATTGTTTGTTACGTAGGTTTTGGTTTTTCTTCGGGTTAGTAGATTTTGGCATATGTAATGACTTATCTATACTTTCAGATTAAAGAAGGATTTCTTCATACCATTTTAAACAGAATATATCAAGAATGTAATATAAAAGAAGGTAATATAAAAATTTAATATAAAGGATATCGTATAAAGAAATGAAGATTTGTTGTTGTTAATTAGCAATTCTTATTATTAAGAAACATCTTATATAAAGAAACCAAGGAGCATCGATAGACAGTCAATTTTATATACAGATAATGATTGCGGATAAGCAATATGTATTTTCCTTAATATAATTTTGGTAATTGCTTCCTGCAATCAAAAATATTGAATATATATTATAATATATTAAGCTTATAGGTTTATAATTTGTCCCCAGATATTCTAAATTCATATGATTTTTTACCTGAATTTTAAAGAAACAATATGTCTATATAATCTTTAAATTTAAATCTGAACCTGAATACATAAATATAAATAATATTTTGTTTAAAACTCTCTCTCCAAATTTGAAACAAAGTATAATATTTAAAATTTGCTTCATTGTTAAAATGATACAATCTTAAGCAATTTGGGAAAAGGATCAACCACAACAATTTCAATCAGAAATAATATAATATTTATATTCAAGTGTGAGTCTGACTATTTGAATCAAATTTGAATAAAATTTTATTAAAACTCTTCTTATAATCAAGCTATAATATACATTCAAAATACAATACTTTAGTATCAAAATTGATGCAATTTTGAACATGTTAAGAAGAGAATCAACCACTACAATTTCAATCAGACATAATATAATATTTATATTTAAGTGTGAGTCTGACTATTTGAATCAAATTTGAATAAAATTTTATTAAAACTCTTCTTATAATCAAGATATAATATACATTAAAAATACAATACTTTAGTATCAAATTGATGCAATTTTGAACATGTTAAGGAGAGAATCAACCACTACAATTTCAATCAGACATAATATAATATTTATATTTAAGTGTGAGTCTGACTATTTAAATCTAAATTTGAATAAAATTTTATTAGAACTCTTCTTATACCCAAGCTATAATATACATTCAAAATACAATACTTTAGTATCAAAATTGATGCAATTTTGAACATGTTAAGAAGAGAATCAACCACTACAATTTCAATCAGACATAATATAATATTTATATTTAAGTGTGAGTCTGACTATTTGAATCAAATTTGAATAAAATTTTATTAAAACTCTTCTTATACCCAAGCTATAATATACATTCAAAATACAATACTTTAGTATCAAAATTGATGCAATTTTGAACATGTTAAGAAGAGAATCAACCACTACAATTTCAATCAGACATAATATAATATTTATATTTAAGTGTGAGTCTGACTATTTGAATCAAATTTGAATAAAATTTTATTAAAACTCTTCTTATAACCAAGATATAATATACATTCAAAATACAATACTTTAGTATCAAATTGATGCAATTTTGAACATGTTAAGAAGAGAATCAACCACTACAATTTCAATCAGAAATAAACTTGACCAATATCAATCAGCGTATACAAGAAAATTCCAATCTCCTTTGAACAAAGAAAACAAAAAACGCAATGAAACGTGAAAGAGAGGAATGAAATTGAAGATAGCGGCGCAGCCTCCATTTGTTTGTCATGATCGGCGTTCAACGAACGACGTCGAATCAGTGAGTTAGCATAAATTGCGGGCACGCGCAAATCCAGAGTTTATCCGCGGCAGAGTTTCTCCCCGATGAGCGATTCGCATGTAAACGATATCCTGTATACTGCCCTTTGGCGACCGCTCGTAAAACCGAGGGCCACCTGCTGCCTCCTCTTTCTTCCACCCGAATACTGCGACAATCTCTGCACACAACCCGTATACACCGAACTTCTATCTAAGTATATACGAAATTCCAGGATCATTGCCTAGAATTCACCGGTACGTGGACAGGATTTTCCAGAAATAGACGAGATTTGCGCAGGATGTTGCTCTTAGAATTTCTATGAGTGAAATAGAAGTTTCCGGAATTTCGACCAGAAAATGGTGCTGGAATATGGGCTGCAGGCTTGAAGATTGAATTTCATTATGGTAGCAATATGTTGGTTAATTTATGATACGCAGTCATCGTCATATCGTACGGAGAAAAACATAAGAAAAATATTCAAATTTATATTTTCATGTATTCACATTCAAATGTAACTTTTTAATTTCAAATATACAATGAAGTTTCCAGTTTGAAATTCAAATTCGAAAATGTTAATTTACGTTCAAAATCTTCTATTTGAATTTAAGTTCAAGCCTGCACATGCTACATCAAATTCAATTGACCTCAACGAAACTTAGATCCAGATATACACGTTCAACTTAAAGTTTAAGTTTTCAAATTCCAGTCCAAACTGCACTTCATCTTATTATCAAACTTACAAGATATATCAAGAAACAATAAATCAAACATATGGAATAAATTCTTTTTAATAAAAAATATAGAATAAAATGATTAAAATAAATTAAAAAACACAGATATAATGCATGCATATAATATATATATAATAAATAATAATAATATAATATGATATATGTAATAAATGTAATATATAACAAATAATGCAAAATGTATACATATATCTGAATGTATATATTCAATCTGAAGTTCAAGTTTCCAAATTTTAATTTAAATTACATCTCATACTGTCATCCACTCCATAAGCCACGCCCACAGGACCACTTCTCATTGTCAGTCTCCCTAATAAACAAATTTCCACATCTTGGACAGCGCCTTAGTCTTTGCTCTAGACAAACGTCCTTAAATTCCCTTAGGAATCTGCAGAATATTCACTATCCATCATACAGCCACTTTCCACGTAAGAAAAATCATCAATTCTATCATCTCAATCGACAAGCGTCTGGATCTCGTTATGGACATCTACCCACTTTTTTTATGGGGCTTATGGGGCTTTTGAATTTCAAAAGCTTTACATAACCAAGGAATCGCCCCGACGTCGCGACGCCTCTTCAGGAGTCAGGGGTTGATACGTTAGACGCGAGCTCATCAAGAAAACGAGTACCCATCGTGAATACTGATGTGCCACGATCGCGGGGGTAACTTCTATCCGCCCCCATAATTCCCAGTCTGTCCACCGGTAGCTAGGTTGAATGAAGTCGGCTATGATTCTTCTTATTTTCCACCGAAGATGAGTTCGTTTCCCTCGTACGATCACTCGTATTGTATTCCAATATTCAAACCGCCTTTGCGATCGTTATCTGAAAATGGAAGACACGAATAATGTTGGAGAGTGGGGAGACAGGTTTTCTACAGGGAGTTTGTATGATCCGACGGGGATTATCGGAATATAAGGTAGGGAATATGAGATAGGGGTATATTTTTGTATGTGGAATTTCATTGGAATGATTGATTTTGTTCTAGATATTTTGTTGTTGAGTATTTGTAATGCAAAAATTTGAATTTGGGGTTCCTAGTATCATGTAGTAGAATTTTGTGATGTGATTGTAAAATAACAAAATTGGAATTGCGTTGAAGTTGAGTTTCATGTAGCTATATTTTACAAGATTTTTATTTTTTTTTTTTTTTGTTTAGTTACCAGTTAGTTTAGTTCTAGTTTACTAGTTATTTTGTTTTATTACTACATATATTACTGTATTATTTAAATACGAGTAATATTTTAATATTGTATTCTTTTACTGTATCATATGGGTAACAAACATAAGACACATATAATAGAATACTTACAAACAAGAGGAACCTACACGAAATGCTTTAACACGTTCGTCGCCACGTCGCACATATCTATGCGACGGGTATACTACCGTGGGGGCCCCGTCACCAAATGATGGTGACGCTCTTCTTGTTCGAGTTAATTAATTAAATATACGATATTATATATAGGATATACAACATAAAAAAATTAAGAACACATTATACCATACTTTTTATTAATTTATATTCTGAATGATATATTACATTATCCTATATCGTATGGTATTCGTTAAAACATTCCAAACACATTTGGGGTGATTTTGGGCACTTCGAAAAATAGTTAGACTCCGTTATCACTACTCTCCTCACTTTCAAATATATTTTCACGCTGTTTACTGAACATTTTGACGATAAAAAAATCACTGATGCACGTCTCACAAGTATGCTTCTCGGCTAGCTGGATAGCTTATCGCTTTTTCCATTTCAGAAATAAATAATCTTTTCTTTATAATGAATCGAAGGCGATAAACAATCAATCGAAGGGGATAAAACAATGAATCGAAGGGGATAAACAATGAATCGAAGGCGATAAACGATGAATTCCTGCTTGTCGCTCTATTTACGTTCTGCGTACCGGCGGTCGGATTTGGGCTCCGCAGGAAACTTAGCCGAATCACGCTGGGCGACGAACGTGTTAATTTAATGTGTATTCTTTATTCTGCTCTTTAGAGAAGTGAAAATGTTACTAGCCAAAATACTAAAAAATTACTAACTAAAATAACATCTTTAAAGTACTATATACAATTATAACCTTCTACGGCATAAAAGAATTAAATGAAAAAGATTTCACAAATATTAAATTACACAATGTAAAAATATGTAAAGAATGACTACATATTTAAATGAATTGTATGGAAGTGTTTAAATGAGAGCGGCAGACGCATTCATGTAACAGGTATAAAGGCTAAAAACCGACAATATATTATGGTGGAGGAAGGTGGACCGGAAAGAGGCAGCGTGGTCGCGCGGCAGCCGCCACGTGCTTCGAGTCGAGTAGTGGCGAACAACACCGAACATGGCCGAGCGCGAGATTTCATGTTAGAACCCAGTGTCGGAATGCTTTGCTCTCAGTCGTAGGCGCGTGCCACGTACCGCCGTGTCACCAAGTGTGGGTGTTTACTCGTTTTCTTCGTTTTGACATATCTCTTCGTGCCGCTACTCGCGTGTTACTCTATTTAACAAATTGTCGACAAATATCGATATAATTTATTACCATCTGTATATTCATCGATTTATCCAATTAGTTTATATAATTTAAGTTTGGCCCAAATACAAACTTTTTCGTAATCTATGAGCCGACATAAGTTTATGACATTATCATTGGTGAAATAGTGATTAAGTGGTTAAATAATATCGAACTAGCGACTCGAAAATTTATCGAATAACGAATTTCAAAGATTGAGTGACGTGCAATGTCACGTGAAGCGAAATGAAGAATCGTTAAAAAATGTACTGGTGGCAACAACAACGGAACATCAGATAAGAGGTAAGTTGGAAAAAAACTGGTAAAGTAGTGTTTCGCAAACTGGCCATGGTTTAAGACTTGTTTGGCCAGTTATCCGAAGAAGTATATTTTTACGATTTTTTAGGAACTGCTTAAGAATTTTTTTATGAATTTTCTTCCAGTGCATATTGAGGTATTTCTTTATTTTACATACACTAGGGTTTCCTACTACGAAATTTTACAAGTCAGTTTTACCAATTACCAATGACACCCTATTGCATTAGAGTAACAATATCGGTCACAAATCGAAAGCAGCCATACAATTAACATTGTAAAGTTATAAAATTTTATAACGTACAATCCTCAATTTATTATTTGTCAATTATTACTTATTATTGTTACGTACTAAATTACTGTTTTAGAGGAGAACTCAAAAGTTGATTCTTAGAAATATGCTTTAAGAATTGGTGGGGATAACGGAGGTTAGTTAATAAAGTAAAATCCAGTCCACTTAAGGCGACATAGTTGTATAATATTATTTTTTCTGAGGAGTCAGTTTTGTGTATCACTTCGAGATCTCACTCTGTTCGTCGAAAGGAATACTCTGTGATTCTCATTTGATTTATTGCGACGACGGCCGACTTCGCTGTGACAAGAAACGCGGAACGGAAATTGAAACGGAACGATGACAGAGAGAACGACAGTCTTTGAAGATGCGCCAATTAGCGGGCAAGTTTTCGAGTTTGTCCGCACGAAATGCCAAGGACCGTTACTTAGTGGTGCAGCTCTTTTCAACGCATTTCGCGTTGCGATTTTTAATTAGCTCCCGGTTGACACTAGAGATTAAAGTACCGCGGCATGCATATTCACTGTTGCGGTTAAGTCGTTGGTGTTTCGTCCGTTGGAAGATACGGTGTTTTGAGGTTATGAGTGAAAGAAATAATTTTTTTCATGCGGAACAAGTGAAAAGTTCAAAGTTAAAAAACTAAATAACGAAAGATTAAAGGAGAAATTCTGTTAAGTAACAATATTTCATTTCTTTATGGTCATATATATTCAACATGCATGTGTAATTATTAATATAACTGAAATGTATCTGATTTTGGGATGGTGAAAATTTTTTATTAAATTCAATAATTTTGTACAATGATTTGCAACTACATTCTTGAACTGTAACCAACTAGTACACTACTGAAACTGTTTACATTTTTCTAAAAGTTGATTCTTTATTTTACTTGTCTTTCCTCATGAATTTGTAGTAGGTACTACTATGTTACGTTTAATTCTTTTATATGATTTTATTTTCAAACTTATCTTTCAGCTAGAATTAATTGTCATACTACCGAGGCTATTCACATTTTTCTTGAAACCAGTCCATTGTTACTCATTTCTATTTAATCATAAATTCGTAATATATTTCATAGTAATCTATAATAACTATGTTATTCTCATAACTTTCGTAAACTTCACTGTAAAATATATATATGTCAAGATACACGATAGTTCCTGATTTTAGGTTATCTTTGCTTGTCTTAATCCTGGCAAAGCTACCCTGCAAGGTTCGAAAAATGTTCCAACGGTTGAACCACATCGGTTGAACCACGTCGGTTGAAGACAAATTCCAGGCGATCTTTACGAAAAGAGGGATCCTTATCAGGGATCTGATCACGACGAACCTCAGCCAAGTTGCCGTGAGCATGCAATACGAATCTCCTTAGATCTCTTGCGCTTCAGCCTATCTCTCCCGGCGTTTACCCGAAAGGGATTACTTTCCCATTAGGATCTTGTCTTTCGAGGACAAATAGTCGAAACTCGAGCTGGTGCTACTGTCCAAGCCGCCACGGTGATTTTTCCCGGAGGTGGATTCTTTTATCAGGGACCCGGTAGAGGCCCTCTTCTTTTCTTCGATTTTTACCTCTACCAGCAGGATTACCAAATATTTCAAAGCGCGCTTACTTTTCTGCCATTACTACTTTAGAAGCCCATTTTTATCTTCTTCTTTATTCTTGTTTTTTTATTTGTTTTTATAACACAGAATAAATTAAAAGTAAGTTAGAAATTCAATAGAGAATAAATTAAAAATTAAAAATACAATTAGAGATACTTAAGGGATCAAAAAATGTGTACACATTGCAACAAAAGAAATTCCATCATTCAATCTAACCTCTGTTAATCCTTTGCACTCGAGGACTTTTTCGGTTGGGCGTAGCTGCTACTTCGGATGATTTAGCGTATACGTGACGCGTGTCTTACAGCTAGCGTAAAATTAATTTTGTAATATTAGTTTCTGTATCTTTTTATATGATAATTTATAGAGTATTCACTAAGATGCATTCTTGAATATAATTGATCTCATTTTTCAACAGTTCAAAATGAAGTTCATCTTCATTTGAGTTAATTTCACTTCCGAAAACCATTTTTTAGGATTTCTAACCTATAATACTTTTGCCATGACCGTCGAATCCGAACTAACGTTGGAGACGTGTCAGAACCATAGTTTCGTAGGGATATGGGATTAAATATTTCATCTCTATTTTTAAGTCTAATACTTTACACTTTCTAACAAAGAACATAAAAAGCTAAGGAACCAATTTACGAAACAATATTGCACTCTCAACAATTGAAGATGTCAAAATCTACCATAAACAGGGACTGTTGCTTCTTGCTCGCCACTGGAGTTGCAGCACGGAACCCCGTGTTGAGTTGCCTCTGAAATGCAAAGGGTTATAGTGTGTATGTATTTTCTTGGCTCCTTCACAAATTAAAAATTAGGAATTTGATTAGAAGTAAAATAAAAGCTAAGTTCAGTGTTGGAAATAAATAATAAATAAAGTGACAGTTCAGTGATAAATAAATAAAGTTAAATGGGTTATTTTCTCTTCAATTTATTCAAATAATTTTCTTCTTTTTTATCAACTTGTATTTTTCATTCAAAAAGTACCCATGACAGTCGCCATTTTTCCGTTTCGTACTACATCTTCGATGTGAAACTGCATCTCTCCCCTCTTCTCTTTCACACCATGTACTCCCCACTCCCTACGGCTACAACGTTGGAAATAATAGGCGTCTCATCAGTCGGAAATGAATGCTTTAGATTACCGCGATAAGCTAGTAAGCGTGAAGCGTGCCTTTAGCTGCAATGCCAACCTCTGGTGGCAGGGCCCTCTGTGTGGTTGACGACTTCGTAACCTGAAGATTCGTCAATGTCAGACCCCATTAGCAGCAGCCCTTCGTCTACTGTCGACTCGCTAATTCCTTCGTACGGTAAATGCGGTGTAAACGTATATGTACGCGATACGTATATCCTTACAATTATACATAGAACACTCTAAATATTGGTTTAATGGGTTTAACCTAAAATTGTAGTCCAAATTCCATAAACTCATCTATGAATATTTTTTCTCTACATAAATTATAGATGTATTTATTCAGTAATATATAGTCTTGTAAGTTAGAAGCAAACCCAGAATTGAATTTGGATTCTGATGCAAGTAGTTGCATTCTGTCTTTGTTATATTTCACGTATAATCTATGCTATAAATAAAATTTGAAAAATATATTTTTCTTCAGAATATTTCAAAGCAGGCGACGAATGTGTACACATGACAGCACACTGTAAGACAGAATGAAATGAAACAAAACCATAATGAAATATACAATTGTTACAAAAAGTATTTGTACATACCCTTATTTTTGAATGAAGCATTCTTTTGTCAGGTTCCATATCTCATTTCATTTTCATTCAGTTCATTCAGTTATTACATTTCTGTAGTCACGTAAAAGTACATAGTACCACCTGATATGAAACTTATTATATTTGGACTTGATTAATTAGTATATAAATGCTGTAATAAATACAATGGTCTATACATACTTTTTATAGCCACTGCAGATCGTCATATAACAACAGTGCCATCTATCAGCTTTCTACCACATTTTCATGCAATTATACCCTAGCTTAGCATCAAAACATCAGTAATGGACGACAAACCACCGACGAATAAGAATTTATGTAAATACGGTCGATGTTTTTGGTTAATGCGCAGAGTGGGAAATAACAGCGTGGAGGTTGGCGTCCATCGCTTGTCGCTCGCTCGCGAGATAAAGGTTAATTTAACACCGCGTCGTGCTAATGCTGCAATGTACAACGATGTTAACGTTAAACACGCATCGTAAGTCCGTTTCCACGCGAAATCGTAAAGTCAGTGGGGGAATCACCGTCTACGTTGCATTTTCGACCGTTTTTCAACAGTGCTTACAATGTATTACGAAGATAAGAGCCTCCTCGATTAAACCTGAATTCTGAGGTATCACGCTTCGACGATTCCCGCGCTACTCGAAGATTTACGCGGTACGGGGAATATCCGGCTTGCTTATCGCGTTAAGTAAATCGTTTTGTGGTTACCTTTCGATTTACGTTTACGTTTGCGTACTGCGGAACATCGTTGATACGCTTGGCGAATCGAAAAACTGGAATTAACGTGGAATCTTAATCTTAATCATCTTAATGGAATATAATAATTATCGCTTTTTGTGGAGTAAATTAAATGTGAAGTGAAACTTAATATCATTTAAAGGTTATGGTAACTAAATCAATCAATAGAAAAATTATTTGATGCGTATTTGACACGTTTTGGTCTGAATATTAATCGTGCAATCTGATTGGTTGATATTTCTCTTCCCTGTTAATGATTGGTTCAAAAGAATCTAATTATTATGGAGACTTGTAATGATGGAATGTATTTATAATTAACATATGTATGATCCTATTATTGTTGTTACATAAATTACATAAAATTTAAGAAGGTTAAATGGTGTCCACGTCATTAGGAATAACGAGAGGATACTTTCAAGAATTAATGTACATAAAAATCAGTGTATACGCATAAAATTTAGAACAGTTGGTAAGAACATTCGCTGGCGAAGTAGTTTTATACCTGCGTGTTCTCATCGCAATGCAATTTATAGCTTGCTATGACACGCGTTGATTTATCATAAATGTAAACCGTTTCTTGCCCGTTCGCTTTGTCATACGCTTTTAATTGCTGCTTTTAATGATCGTCATGGTTGTACCTTAAAACCGGCGTTCTGGTAATAAACCTTTTTCTGTATCCGGTGCAATGTTCGGTCGAGATCTAGAATCGAGATCTAGAAACTTCTCGAGGTTATAAAGTTATATTAATAAATCTTCTGGTTCTTTTTCTCTTCTTTTAATTATATTTACAACTTCCATTTCCGTATTATTACGAATTGATTCTATATTGGGATTATGATTACAAAAATTCCTTTGAAAATACTGATCCAACTTTTGACGACTTTTGAATTCGATACGTTCACTATTTAAGCGATCTAATCATGTGTTATAAATTTTGTCGAACTATTTTCACTACTAATTTTCAGTATTTGCAACTCCAGACTATGACCGTCTACAACCTTCAGTAACCTTTGTCTCACCTTTCAGAACTTAGCAAATGTTATCTCCCTAAAGATAAACTAGTACGATAAGCATAACACGGTACTAAATATTACAACCTAACCTTACCAACACTAACCTATAAATATCGTAGGAATCTAAACCTTTAAGGTTAGGAACTTCACATCGATCATTACCAAATATTTCAAGTTCTCACATTATCACTAAACACTAATTTATTCCTTCGAAAGTATCACATAAATCTCCCAAATTTACATTTTCCACGAATTTCGATAGACGAGCACCGAACAGCACTTACGCGTAACGAATGGGAAAAGTTTTTTCGATTCCATTGTGAAAGAGAACACGATAAGGCTGAGGAAAGAAGAACGTGAAATTAACAACGAACTCGTTATTTGAAAGAAAAAGGTGCAAGGGACACTCTGAAGCCCCCGAGACCAGATTAGACACGGCTCAGTGGAAATGAAGAAGGAAAAGAAATATATGGCGTCAAATATTTAACTTAGTGTGTTGTACCATCGAAATTGGGACAAAGAGAGGGGAGGTTGAATTGTGGAGGGTGTTAAGATTTGCAGGAAAAGAGATTCGTTGAAGATCGTTTACGATCGACAAATACAAGGGATCCAATTACTAATGACCAAGTGCTTAAACAAAGATGGCTTTCCGAAGCATTGACTATATGTATGTATACAATGATTCATACTATTTCTTGTCTTCAGTATTGCTTGTATAGGATTAGAAACATATGGTTATGTCGATATCTAATTTGTTGAGTAAATCAGCTCTCTAAATATTAGAGAAGAATAGAAACCACTTGATCCATATTTGACAGATATTGGTTCAAATGTCGTTCGAGCGATCTGATTGGTCTATGCTTGTTCATTGGTGACTAATTTAAAGAATTCTAATTCTTATGAAATATATATAAAATCTTCACTATGTTGGAATTTATTTGCAATTAATACATACGATGTTGAGGTTGGTGAAATTGCTCTTCATTGATTTGGGACAACCATTTAAAAAACAATGAAGAACTTCATGGTGCGCCTATGTCACATTTTTTTTTCATCTTCATTTGATGATAACTTTTTTTCACAAGGTGGACAAATGATAATTTTGGTCGGACGAAATTGGACAGATCGTGTCCTCGGACAAACGAATATCGTTTGCTTTTTTTTTTTAAATTTGCATTTGGTAGTGCTTCATCGTCCTACGGTCTTGTCAAACCAAAATTTCTTTTTCCAAAAGACAAAACTCCCTAAGGCCAAGGCAAGTAACATCTATGCGCATGGCACATACGTAGTAAGTTTCGAGTATCGACCTTCGATGCAACGACAACCCTTCCTTACGGTGCATCAATTCGCCTCGATGTTCTCCACCCAAGCACGAACGACGTTTCATGAACCGTGAGTTACGAGGATAAGAGAAAGTTCCGCGCGAGGCGCGACGCTTGAAAATATGGCGGGACCGCGTTTATATGCCGCACAAGGAGATTCCACGCGAGAAAGGAGGGGTCTGCCATGCCGGCGAGTTTGAAACCTTTTAAAAATATCCAACGGCCGAAACGAATGGCACAGCACGGCCAGACGACCGAAATAGAAAGTCGAACTGGGCGATCTCGCCATCTGGCTAGCTCTTTTTTAACTTAGCACTTGAAGTCTGTGTCTGATGTTCTCTCTCTCTCTCTCTCTCTCTTTGTCTCTCTCTCTCTATATATATGTATATATTTTATTTTATTTATTAAAAACAATATGAAATATATATACAAGGTGTCACATAATATTTGAGGGATATTAATACTAATTTATAGAATCGATTTCAGACATCAAGACAATGAGAAAACTTGAGAAATATGAATTACAAGTGAGAGAGAGAGAAATATCCGTCAGTTAATTAATACTCATTTCTGGTGTAAAATACTATTGTTTATGACATGAAAAATAATCCTTAAATAAAATTTCTATTGTTTTAACGTCTGGGGTCGATTTTATATAAAAATATCTACTACATAGTTTGCGAAACTCTGCAAAATACTTAAATTATTTGGAACAGTGTAACTAAATGGGGAAGTTATATAGTCGAATGTAGATAATAAATACAATTATATAATTTGTAACAAATTAACAAATTGTCTTATAAAGACTAGGAGATTGTTAAAATTGTTGAAAGAATATTTTGATTATATATTTTTTTCGCGACTTAAGAAAAGAATGATCCTAGATAAAAGTGACAACTTCGCAATAAATCCATGCTACTTGTACGAAAATGTGCCTTCTTCTCTACGTCAGAGGAATGTGCCATGGGGCATAAAGAAAAACGAGCAGGGCGTGTATTCGAAGGATTTCGATTCCCCGCCAGATTTCGTTGTCACTGGCCAAGCTTCTCTTGATTTCTCGATTTCCCTCCACGACACCTTCGCGCACCAGGGTAAATATTTGATGTGATTTTTCTTCTTTCTAACCCATCCCCTCTCCAATCTTGACGCGTTCATCCACAACCATCAGATTCGTACCCTTGTTACTTAGTTCCTTCCTTTTTCTCCTATCTTTCTCTTATTTTTCCCTTCGAGTTGGCACGTTTTCAATGATAATCCCTTACTACCCCTCTTTGTTAAACTTTTAGGACCATTGTTCTTCGTCCCTGCGTTTCTTTCTTTCTTTTACGATTCAAAGGGAATTCTTTTTGATCGTTAATAATTTATCTTTTTAAATATGATTTTATACTTTTAAATAAGTTCCAGTACATTCAACAAATGTAAGTTTATGTTCTTATCAGCATAAATAAAGAAGTGAATATAAAACCCAGGCTGAGAAGGAAAACAATCCGCTAATTGTTTAGAGCAATATATTCATATATTTTGGTTATTCACAATCGACTAAAGTCTAAAACCTATACCAAAGATATGCAAATGAGAATTATGTGAAAAATGATATGTATAGTCAAGGACAAGTATAAGTTTTTAGAGAAATATTGAAACTTCCAAAAATCTATAAAATATGTATCTGAATTTAAATTTGTATCTGAAATTCCCAAAATCCGTAAAATTTCCATCTGAAATTACCAAAGTAATCCTCGAAATTCTCACAATTTATAAAATTTCTCTTTCAAATTGCCAGAGTTCGTAGAATTTTCATTTGTAATTACCAAAGCCTATAACATTGCCATTTAAAACTCTCAAATTTCTCTTAAAATTCCCCAAATTTTTAATATTTCCAATTTAAAAAACTACAAATTCTTCGTTCCAGCGAAAATTCATTGCCTCCCATTTACTCGTTTCCTCTCTCGTACATTTTCTCGCACATCCATCTATTCCGACACGCATTCCGCCCCTTTTTGCCATTGCCTTTTTTGCGAAGACTTGGATAGTTTCAAATCACGATGGGGCGTGCTTGCGTCGCAGGCGGCGCACTCGATGAAAATACCGCCTTAACCGTTTCAAGGGTTGTAAAAATGTGTGGGGGGTGTCGCGTGCGCACATGGTACACGCATCATCGCGGTAGGAAAGGGTTTCTTCTGTATGTTTATCTACCCTCCTGCCTACTATACAACTGCACGATAAGAACTACGATTCTCGCTTCAACCGCTCAGATAACACGACTAAAAGAAAAAGAGAAGAGAAGAAAAGACAAAGAGCTTTATGATCTCCGTGGAATTCTTGTCGATGGAAGAAAAAGAATAGAGGGTGGTTCTACCTGTTTTTCTTGTAATCCTAGAATCTTTCTTGAATTAGTCAGTCAGCTTTTAGCATAAAATTGTTGATTAGACTTTTGTAGTCTTCAGAGTGATTTGCATGATGCGGAGCAATTTGAATAGATATGTACGTAAGGCAAAGGGGTTTTACCAAAGTGTTTTATGTACTTTGTGTGTTTATAAACGTGTATAGGGTGTAAAAAGTAGTAGGAGTAATAAAATGAAAAAAGGAGAATCTCGTTTAAGAAATTCCAGATACCCTTAATCTTAATTTGAATCTTAATGGAATTTTGATTGATATGACTGTTATAATTGCTATATAATTTTTTGTACCATTTACGCACACAGTCAAATATTATTTCACGAATTTTAGTCGACTTTTCAACCTCCCTTTTTTTACCATTATAAGAATTGATCGTTTAAATTAGTCGTCTACATCTTTTGGGTTACTTCTCGTCCCATCTTCTATCGTTAAAACATTTCTTAAGTTTGATAAAAATATTTTTGAAAGAAGCTTCAATTGTTAATTTGTAATTATTTTAAATAATTCAAGAATTTTGCTTGACACGTGTGATTTCTCATTTTAATTGTATAGCAAAGTTTTTTTTTAAATATTTGGATCTTCAGGATTTTCTTTTTGTTTTTTTCAAGCGATCAGTGGTGAAAATTAGAAAAGGGACAGAGAAAGACGGGAGATTTGGTTGACTAAGCAAACGTTTAGATAAATCAATAAAGCAGCTTTCTTCAGAGGCGTTCAAACCCACAAAAATCGCCCCCGTAACAACCCTTCCCTTGCAACATCGTCCTGCACGCGATCCTATCGGGAAGAACCGACCAACGTTTTATTTGTGGTGATCGGATAACACTTGTGAACAGACGAAGAAAAAAGATCGTATTGCTAAATCAGCGACTTCCTGTTTTCGTTCTTCACTGGAAGCTTTCATACGTTTCGAAGAATACGCGATTCACGCTAATACACAAAATCGATAGTCTTAATGAGAGGTTATGTTTCCGCCATATTGGAATGTAAAATGAAATTAAAGAGCATTTAGGGAAGAAAGTTTTGCTTACTTTTTTTTTTATGAAATTCTTAATACTATTGAATAATGTAATTAATATCGAAGGATTCATTTTGTACATCCTTGCTACGATTTTTAAACTATCGTGTTATTTGAGCCGTTTATTATGAGAATGGGGTAACTACATTTTCTTCAACATTTTGCAGACTTTTATTTTCCAACTGTTGGCGACGGGAGATGCAAAGTCACGTCTTATATACTTCATGTGGTATTCTATGAAAATGTTAATTACTGTTAAATAAAACAGTAAAAAAAAGCAGTGGATGCTATAAACAAAATGTTATGAATGTATTTTTACATTGCATACTTAATATATTAGATATATTTTTAATTTTTTTAAATATATTTTTTTTATATTTAAATAGAATTTAATAGAATAATAAATTTTGCTCAGTACCTTTCCATCGGGGAAATTGTTTCCAACATATTGCACTAAGAAGCTTTACTAGAAGTATCGTTGATTTTTAATAAAGTATTACTATTACTGTTAAAAGCTGTTCGGAAAGTTCGTTTCGATTTTTAAGGAATTTGATTAACATAAAAAATCATATTGAAAAGCCTTATGCCGAAAAACTTGAGGCGTTCTGGAAGTATGGAATATTCACGTTGCGTGAAAGATGGAGAAAGGTTGAGGAACAAAATGGCACCTATTTAATTCAATAAATATATATCGAATCGAAATGTAAATCGGAACGAACTATCCGAGCGACGTTTTGAATCTTTTTGATTACTCAAAAAACACGCGAGAATTCAGGCTATGTGCTTATCAGAGCATACGGTCCTCAAAGTGCTAACAATGAGATATCTAAGGATTCGCATGTCATACAATTAAAAAATACATACAGACAAGAAGTTGTATGAATATGTTTATGCTAGAAGTTTTAATCGTGTTTTGGAGATTTTTAAAACATCTAAGTTTATCATACAGTGATTCTTGTAAGAGTACAGTAAAGAAGAAAATACTTTTGCAAATACCGATCATAAGGAAGTGCCCCACTTCCATAATTAATGGATTATGAAAATCGTAAACAGCAATTTCTTTATTTTTGAGATATCGTTCTTATTATTATTTTGTACCTGTTCGGGACTTTGAGTGACCGTCCGTTTATGGCTGGGACGGGCCCTATCCCTTCTTTGAGAAGTTCCGAAGTACCTGTCCTCCCCGAGCTGTAAACCTAATGACTCAGAGGTCAAGGAAAATCCGGCCGAGAAGGCACGATGGACGGACAAGATCCAACGGCTGGTGGGCAAAATCGACAACATACTAAGAGAGTCATCATCAGAACATCGCACCGTGCGGGTGAAATACTAGAGTCATCAACTGAGCGGGTGAAATACTTCAGTCTCAACAAGACCTTACCACCGTCGTGTTCATAACATCAAACTTTACTTTTATACAACAAGGTCAAATAAAGTGCCACATTACGCTAACACTCGATCTATTAAACCTCCTCTATCTTGAGCGTTATGTCATTCAAGGTACGCGATATCGACCGATCGGTTTGACCTGACCGGTTGCTCTTTAGCCCATTTGCATCATGGCGCTACTTAAGAGGACTGGTCCCTATCAGCACGCGCGGTCGGTCGTAGGTTGCAGTAAATGACATCCGAATTCTTCATGGAGTTTATCGAAAATTTACTGTTCAAAACTGTTAAGGTTATTGAATGTATGTGAATACAAAGGAACGCGTGGATAAATTGTAAGGTATAAAAAATATATATTTTGAATATTAAAGCGTAAGTACAAAGTTCGGAATATAATATGAGCTGATCCAGATCCGCACGCTAACAGCGTTACCCTATGATGGAAAAATCCTGAAGCCAACGTTGCATGTGTCACGTAAAATAATAAAAAAAAAAAAAAAAAAAAAAAAAGGAAGGAAAAATCGAAGACGTAAAATAAAAGATAAAAAACGAAAATAAAGAAATACAAAGACAGAATTTATTTCTTCACACTTGGTTTACATTTGACTTCCGAACTCTAGGAGCGACTTTTTAATACTGAAGCTCTTACAATTCCACCTTTAAAAACTGATTTGTTTCTTTCTTTGTCATCCCTCAATATCCCCACTATTCACGCGTTTGTTAGCCATTCTCGAATATTCGGCGAAAGGACCGTTGGGATATTGAGGGTTCATTGAGCACTTCGCCTCGCCGACATACACTGTCGCCGAGTGCGGCCGCATCTTTATTTCTATCATCAGCCCATCGGTTCTGAAGCGCGGCCCGGTCTCTGATGTAGATCGAGGTGTAGTTGATGTTACACATGTGTACCGTTTATGATTTGCCTTCGACGCAGTCTTTTGTCTATGCGCTGTCGATGGCTTCAATGCTTAAGAAAACCAAAGACCAGATGTAGAGTTTTCTTAGAAATGGCGACCACTTCAACAAAAACGATTGGTAGACAATGTTACTTCGCAAACATCGCATCTTACATTCTTTATAACAGAGGAAAAAAGAAAAAAATTATTTATTTAAAGAAAAATATGAAATAACAAATTAAATCATAATATTTCTCGTAGAATTCTTTAAAATGATCAATTCAATAAACTGATATAGGCGAGGTGCTGACAAACAGGTCAAACGTGATCTCTCACATCTGAAGAATACTTAGCGATTGAAATAAAAAGCAGTCGCAGCGCGCGTAATAATCCGCGCTTGGTGATAGAAGACAGTCGCAGCGCGCGTAATAATCCGCGCTTGCTGATAGAAGAAAGTCGCAGCGCGCGTAATAATCCGCGCTTGGTGATAGAGGACAGTCGCAACGCGCGTAATAATCCGCGCTTGGTGATAGAAGAAAGTCGCAGTGCGCGTAATAATCCGCGCTTGGTGATAGAAGAAAGTCGCAGCGCGCGTAATAATCCGCGCTTTGATGCAAATGAGTTAGTTGATAATTCGCAACATTATAAACTTCAGGTTAATGTCACGTAAAACGTCGCCCTCGTCTATAATTCTGTTTCTTTCGATTCGATTAAAACACCTATTTTCCTTACCTAAATCACTATCCTCTTTGGATTTAAAAATTCTTCACATATTTGTGTTAATGTGTCTTGTTTCTAAAATATAAAATAATACCAATCTTAGAATTTAAATTAAGAAATAAAATTAGAACTAAAATTCGAAATATAAAAGTATTACCTATATTAATAACCTATATCAGTATATGATGTTAACACAATTTAAAACAATAAATCATTCAAAATGGCTAAAATTTACATATCAACCGAGAGAATATAGCAAATGGAGTTGTTCCACTTTCACAGTAAATAACCACATTTTCCATTTACCAACCGAATTTATATTGACCTACTTTATGTAGTATATACTTAAAATTTGCATGTTAATTTGGCAGTAAACTATAATTTCGTGTTTAATAAAAGCCAAAACGAGGTGAAATCAAATTTCTTTTCAGAAATGGAGTTGCCCTACTTTCATAATAAAGGACAATGCAATTTTGCAAAGTTATTTTCTTGTATTTATATCTATTATAGAGCGTATATTTAAACCCTATATTTCGTTTTAATCCTTTCAAATTTCTTCATCCTAATCGTGCATGTAATACAGTTTCTTCTGGTTCCCCTCTAGTTATTTAAATTAAAAATTTTGATCTGTATCATAAATGAAAAGAATCTTAGGAAGCAGTTTGAGTGTTTCTCAACTTGAAATAAGCATTCACATAAAACAACTAACATAATATTTTTTATGTGCAATAATTTACTTGCTATGAATTGTTGCAAAGTCTACAATATTATATACTTTCAATAGTTTTCATAAATAAGAAGACATAAGTTTCCATAATTATTATTTTAATTTAATTATTTCAATTATTTATTAATTCAAAAATACGTACTTTATTTTTTTCAAAACCATCGAGGTCCAATCGCTATTTTCAATTATTTTTCCCATAATTTTTTCATCACAACGAAGATATTAAAAAAAAAAATGTTTATCGAAAATGCATGACCAAAAATGGTTTACCACCGATAAGCAGATTTTCCAATCAGTAACATATAATACGGATACGTTTTGATCAAAATCGTGCACCAGATGCGAAATGCGTCGCATCTCCTCCCGCAACCCTACAACAAGGTGGTAGAGGGTTGGAACGCGGTTCTCTACATCAAATTTTCTCCTCGAGGAGGGCCCCATGTGTCGCGATCTGCGTATGCAAAACGGTAATCGAAATTCGCGTTGCGTACTCACGTGGGTAACGACACTCTGGAGAGAACGATGTCGAACGACAGGCTCGCGGTTCGATTCGAGGCGAGAGATTGTCTCCTGCGTCTGAAACGACAGGGGTGAGCGCTATAGATGAAGGTTATGGACTGAGATTCAACGTCGATGAGGACTGAGCGAGGGCGAATATCGTGGATTGGAGACAAAATTCGAATATAAATTTTTTTGCTGAAAAAACTGGTACATCTTTTCTTTCCTTCCTCTTTCATTTTTTCTTCCCTTTCCATTACCTTTCTTTGCTATTCTATCTTTATACATGTCGGCTTGTCTTTGGAAAACGGCGCGTGCAATGAATCTTTCTGCGAGTTGTTCATCATTGTTGTATACCAGATGATATTGATTGAAGCGAAGGTATTGCAAAGGTTAACAAGTGATATCGGTGAGTGAATAATTGAGATGTCGGTGACGATGAGTTTAGGTTCGATAACGAATACACGGTCAACGGGATGACGAGTGCGATTTTGAACTTGACTAGTCGAGTGTTCCCTGGACTAGTCGAACTTATCGGATTAAGAGTCGGTCCAAGTGGAACTGCCCTTATATACTCCTCTCCGTATCTCTCTGTATCCCTCAGGTCAATCCCTGTTTTTAATGAGAGTTATCTAATTACTTCATACCTCTGTTAGGTACACGTCTCTCCCGTGACCGTGGCTACGTTCAGTGACCCGTTATGTCACTTCGAGCCCAAGTCCACTGTCATAAATCTCGGACAATCATAATTGACTTAACTCATAAACAGCTATTTCTCAGTTTTATTGTTTAAGTACGACTATGATAAAAAGTCTGGACTAAAGTATTGGGAAAGAAAGGCCCCGGTGTTCTTTCATCTCCGACATATACGTGTACGGGTTGCCATGAGTCCTCAGAGCTGGAGGATGCTAAAGAAATACGCTTCTCGTTTAGTTCTAGACCTTTTCTTCTGTTCATCCTTTCGTCGTGTAGAAAATTTTGTACATTTTCTTCTTCATTTCATTCCTTTATATCAGTTCCTTTTGAATCCTTTGAAAGATGATACAGATGGCATGAAAATCTAAGCTAAGAGTAGTAGCGCACTTTATTGTATCCTAGCATGCCATATTAGTTGTCCTAAAATTAGATTTAAAATTAAAAAGGAAATTTTAATACTAACGACAAACAAATTTTAGATAATTACATTCTCACCACATTGGCATAAATACGATAAATAAATTCCTACCAATTTAATCAACATTTATTTTGTGTACTTAAATCCGTCTTCTTCTCGATCAGAAGATAATTCCTTATTAATTTTCATTCGCATCTCCTCTGTTCTTCTTAAGTATGACTATAACTTACGTATTATCTCACCCTCGCAGCAGTACAATTCGTCGATCGACCTCGCGAAGCCAGGAAGATTCGCATCGTTTAACTCGGACCGTTTGGACTCGTGTGACAGCGTCTGTCGGGCTTCTTATTAGTCATAGGCCGTGATGGGTAGTCGGGGGAACCCCTCGTGGACAACGTATCGAATGTACTTCGATGCACGCCGCGCGAGGGGGCCCTATGCGTGAAGGGGCGCGCCCCCATGACCATCATGCACCCTGCTATACCATGTCCTTAGCTAGTGTTTCGCACGACGCTCGCCCGGTCGCCTGATCCTCGCGTTCGTCCTAACGAAATAACGCGAATATCATCCACTATTGTTTACCGTTTTCCTGCTAGTGGTTATGGTTTTCGCGTTCGAGGGTGGTGCAAGTGTTACGGGGGTGAATACAGTGGATGACGATAATGTGGAAGTGCTGTTGGAAGAGTCATCTGGTGGATTTCTGAATGGAGGAGCCACTAGAATCCCAGGAAAATGTTGTAATGGAAGGGGTTACAATGTTGACAAAGCTTGTATGGCGAAGAACGAGTTTCTCTTTTGAATTTTATTCTTTGGGAAGTGTTATGGCTGAATAAAAGAATTTTATTTAGTAGATTGTCCCAAAAGATCGTTTCGTTTTGTAAGGAAATAATAGATGCACAACATTTTCTTTTTTTTTTATAATTTTATTGAATTATGTACGATCCATTTTGTAGTAATAGAACAAATGTATAATTCATTTTGTTGTAGTAGAACAAAATGGATCATATGTAATTCGATAAAATTATAAAACAAAAAATGTTATGCATCTTATGTTATTTCCTTGTAAAGCAAAAGAAACTTGGGACAACAATAATAGATGTAGGGATCAAAATTCCGTGCTTTTATAAGCATAATTCAATTTGTATCTCCATTTTGAACGATTGATTGAATTATATTAATTTGATAACGATGCTAATAACAATAATAATTTCATTAACGATCTTATTTGTGCTTTTGTATCTTTGCATTTTCACAAGGTTGAGATAATTTCCGTAATTTAAATATTCTTCCATAAAACTGAAGGCACAGAATTTTCCTACGTCTGTTTCTTATTTTATTTATCTAGGAAAATTATTCTGAGCGTATAAGATGTTTACCACAAAAATAAATCGAGTTCCTTGTGCTTTATTTCTTTAACAAAATTTTGTCCACAGTTCTGTCTAAGAAACTAAGTTGCTCTATGGAAAAACCAAATAAATATATGAACACTGAAATTCTATTAAATATAAAAAGTATTTTTATATCAAAATATGAATAATTTATAACAATATACAAAACTACCTGATACTCTTACAAGCTATAATGCAAGGATAAACATGTGCAAAGAGAATATTATTTAAATGTGATACGAAACACTGTCGTTGAATTTCGAGCACAGAAGAGTCGAGGATAAACAAAGAGAAATGGCAAGCAGCTTAGCTCGGCTCGATATTGGGATTTATGCGTCGAGGGGAGTACGTGAACGATAATTCGCCGCGTAGCGGCGATCATGGAGGCGTTTACTCGTACAGTGTTTCCTTCTATACCATTGTACGCGGTGGACTTGCAATTTTTTCAACGCTTCGAATATCGTGGATCGTGGAAGGATGAGGCGTTTGTCTCACACGCGGTTTTACACTGGCGAACGCGTCAGGTGGCATATGATCAACGTGCAGCACTATCGAATAGGATTCGCGAACATCAGGTAATTTTTCTTCCACTCTGGATGGGTAGATTTTCATGATGTTAGAGTTTGATATCATCAGCTCCCTCGAGAGTTTGTTTAGAGTGCCTTGGAAGGGAGTTTAATGCATGGTTGATGTGTGCTTGCCCTAAGTACAGTGATGAAAATTATTTTGAGATTTTTTAAATTTTATTTTAAGTGTGACTTAAACAATTTTAAGTATAATTTCAACAATAGTTTATAAGTCAAAAAATAATTGAATAATGAAAAAAGAATAGAATTTGTAATAAAATTTATCTTCTCTTTTAAATATTTCTTTATTATTGTTTGTTAATTATTTTGTTATTATATTATTGTATCTTGTTGTTGTTTTGTCCTATTGGTATTAATGTAAAAGATTTAATTGAATTTTGAATTGAAGATATTTAATGGATTAATGAATTGAATAGTGTACAATATTTTTCAAAAATATTATTGATAATGATTCCCTAAATAGTCCTAATGAACGTGTTCTCCAAAGTCTCGTTAAATATGTTCGCTCTAAATGCTTTGTTCACTCTTAAGAATTCACCCTTCAGTTCGTGTGCAAACGGTCCTATTCAGCCGGCATTTACACTTGTTAGACACAGTCACACCCTTCTGCATCCTACAAAATTATTACATTTACGTTTCCACTATAGTTTCCGTGAAAATCTTCAATTACTACAATTCTAGAAAAAGGTCTTCTAAAGATACTCACTTAGTTAATTTAACATATTCAGCTTGTTAACCTGATTAATTGCGACCTTATTAATTGTGAGCTAAAATACTCTTAATAAGATATGTAATTAGTATAATTAACAAATAATAGAATAATCGTTTATCTCTTTCAATAAATGTATAAATTAAAAATGCATTGGTTTATTGATTTATTAAAAGGGCATTCTTATTGATCAATGAATTGATAATAAGACAGTCAATGTAACTCAAAAATAAAAAATCAGCTGACTTATTAATTTGTCCGAGGAATCTATAATTCGAATTGTAATTTGAGTTTAATTTGCCCATCCTCTTATAGCACTCTTCAAAGATCTCCAAAGTTTCTAATAAGAGAATTTATTTTTGGCACACCGAAGAAGCATAGTAAGTGCAAACGGCGACCAGGACCCGGTGAAAGAGCGTATTAATATAATCCTATAATTCCGCCGGATGTTCCGCTAGTACTCGCTCCTCGGTCAGCCGTTCCGGCGTCAGTATCAATTACTTTACCCTTGTCAACCCGGTTAACCCTCCGCGGGTCTGGTGAATCGGCCTTTCGACCGTCTCGTGTCAACATCTTCGCCGGGTGAGACGCATCCCCGTGAAAACCTGAAAATTCGCTCTAGGTTTCTATGGAAGGGAGAATTAAGAAAGTTGAGGAATTGAATTTGAAACGAGGCGAAGTGAATTAGACAGGTTTGTTATTCATAAATGGCTTTGAGGTTAGGTAGAGTTAGATAGAGTTTAGTCGCAAAGTTTGGTGACAGTTTAGAGATTTGTGATTTCGATGAGGATGAGAATAGTATTCTGAGTTCTTTGAAGAAATTCTAGAACTTTAAACAGCTTAAGAATTTAGTTCCTAGATTGATTGATTACTTTCTACAATTTATTTGTACGTAACATTTCAGTCGAACCTTGTATAGGTTATATTATTCGAAATTTAATCTTTTTTAAAATTTGATCACCCTAGGAACGTTTGTACTAAGTACGTACAAAGTAATCTTCCTAATCTTAAATATAGAAAAATCTACGTCAATTTAATACATTTATCCTTCTTTTATTATATACCATTCGTCTTTATTATTATTGTATCGATATTCATATCTGTTTTACCCACAGAGTTATCAATTTTCACTCTCAAACTTAACCGAACAAAAGACCCTTGGTTACATATGTAACCGTCCTAACCTCTCCCAACAAGAATCTCAATAATACCACGCGATCTTTTCTCATTTTGAATCCAATTTATTTATCCTAGAAAAGCACGCATTATATTATGTTCAACGTATATATATGATACATTTTACGTGATTTTCTTACTAACCAGCTGTCAGTCGATGAAAAGCACAGAAAGTAGATGTCAGAAGCTAATCCCTAAGTTTGACATAAGTTGTGTCTGAACAGAGAACGACTGCGCCTCTGGTATCTTAATTCGCGACGAATAGGTTAGGTGGTGTACACGCCGGAATCCCTAAATCAGGATTAACGGGGAGATACAGCGTTAGCAGTAATCCTTCGCGTGGCGAACTAATGTCTCGTTCGCGCACGTCGGACGTGTTTTGCCCCGGTCTGATATAATACGTTTTACCCGAGTTCTACGAGCGTGTTTAGTCATCCCACTCTCGCAATTACGCTTAATATTAATTTTGTCTTAAACTAACAGCCTGTTCCCGGAGGAAACAGAAACGAAGGGAATACCGTGGTGAGAATTCTCATTGACACAGCGACTTTCAGTATGTGTAACATCTTAGAAATGTTATGATGATCTGTTGCAATGGGTGGATTAGGTTAAGTTATATGTTTACATGACTTGATCGTAAAGGAAAGTGAGATTAATAGAACTTTTTCTTCATAGTCCGATTATATTTCACCGTTTAAGTCTTACTAGGGTAAAATGTGAGAAGAGAAATTACTAGTAAAGAACCAATTATTAATCTACTGAATTTGTATTGATTGAGATATTTGATATCGGTTTTATTCAAAATGACTTGTGTATTGATCATTAATTTACAATTTGTTAATGATCGAAATCCAAAATTGAAAGAAACAATAAAATCTTGTAACATATTCTCCATTTCACTATACAAGAATAATTGTCCAGAAAACTAACCTTCAACTTACATGAAATTCTTCGAACACCAAAAATTTCAAATGCAAAGAAATATGTCTATCATCGGCTTCAAAAGAAAAGAGAGAGAGAAGAGAAGAGAATAGACGAGAGAGAGAGAGAGAGAGAGAGAGAGAGAGAGAGAGAGAGAGAGAGAGAGAGAGAGAGAGAGAGAGAGAGAGAGAGAGTACCAACACAATAGAAGAATCGATTTTCGTTGTTACCGCACGCTTCTATTCTCTTCCCTTTTATTTATCCTTTTCTTTGGACATAATGAGAATGAGAAATACGAAGTGAAAGAAACCGTAGACCAAACAAGACGAACAGTTTTCTCGAGGCTATGTGGAAGATTCGCTCTCGCAGAGGTCGCTCGAGTTTCGATGGTACGTCGTCGGCTGAATACCAAGTACCCGGCCAATGGGACAAGGGGATGATCGTGGACGTTGCTTCCAAGGGACGTCTACTTGAGAAAAATGATCGGAGGAGACGATCCAGGCTCGAGACTCGTCCTGGCAATAAAACGATTCTACAGGGACGACTTGGTCCGTCGTTTTGGCTCTGGTGACTTTTCGTGGTCTTTAGTGGTATCGGGTTTTATGGACGGATGATGGAATTTTGATGGAAAAGTTTGGATCGTTTAGGAGAAAAATGGTATCCGAAAAATCTCAGTCATATCATGATTTATTTATTTTTAAACCACGATATAAGAAATTTTTAAAGAAAAGCTACGGATTTGCGAGTGTATGGGATGATTTAAAAATGGAAGTATTTTATTTTACTAATTTAGAAATACAAAATTTAATTTTATAACAGATCAATTATGACTTCTCAGTCTGTTATTAATTTCCGGAAATATAAGAGTATATAATAAAGATGTATAATAAAGATTTCTAAAAATATACAAATTACATAACATTTAAATAGATTCTAGACAAATTGATCTACAAAGAATAATAATTAAGTCAAATAGTTATAAATATTCGAAACAAAATTCTTCAAATGTACGCAGCTTTTGAATCACTCGGTATATTGTAACGTTTAAATACTGGCTCATCGCATGCATATATATGTACTTGGTCCCATTCCTACTCGGCAAGGCTTAATGTCAGCAACCAATCCTGCCAGCCGACAGCCGTGTACGCCGGGTTGCCTTGCTGCAGGTGCAGATTGCACCGCGGGTGGTTGGCTTTCTAGGCTTCCGAGAACAAAGATCCGCTTTCTATTTGTCTGCGGTATTTGTCTGATGTAGACGACGTCTACCGCGATGAAGCTCGATTCAGGGAAGAAAGCTTGATTTCAAGACGATATAGACGCAATGGAGCTTCGTTGTGGAACAAGGAAAGAGAGAACTTGTATTGTGATCAAGAGATGAGGTGTATTTAACGGGACTTAACAGTAATTCTCGTTGGAGCTTCTAACTTTTGAGAAGTTAGTAGACTATCAAAAGTAACGATATTTGGTGAAATTACTTAAAGAGGATACAGTTTATTTATCTCTCTTTTAATCTTTTCTGAGTATTTTAGAAATTCTGCATGTCAATTTATTGAAGTCAAACATATTGTAGTTTTCCTTAATTCATACTTCAATATAGATCTAATATTTTCTGTTTTAATCATTCTAAACAATCAATTTTATTTTATTTTCTAAATTTATTTACTCACACCTTAATTTAGGCATTCCCAACATCGCTGCAATTCCATTAAACAAGACCATCGCATTTCAAAAAATTCATATCCGATTCTCAGAGAATCTATGTATTAAGTGCATACAGTAATAAATTTAAAAAATGATAAATAACATGTTGTTTAAAATATTCTATGTCTATGCGTGTAACTAATTTAAAGAGCCCTTCAAATAGCACTGTTGCAAATCTTTATGTACGAAAACTAAATAAAAATGATTATGTGAATATTAACAAACATATTAAACATTAAAAAACATTCCTAAAAGAAAAAAATCTCTACCAGAGTGCATAAGGGAGCAGTAATAAAGTAATAAAGCACTCAATACTTTAGAATCCCCTTTACCTCTTTCATCATTAGTGTCTTCTCGCGGCTCCAGTTCGTCGAAACCCCATATGGCTCCCTCTGTCGTCATGGCGGGAGATCAAAGAACGGGTCGAAACCGCGGGAACAAAGTTCCGGGTAAACAATCCTAAAATACAGTCGAATAGAGAGACCACGGTGAAATCGTTAATCCTCGATGTTCGGTCGTAACTTAATTTTACGTCCCGAATAAACCTTCTCTCTCTTACCGTCTCTTTACGGTCGCCTTATCGTTTCTCTTGATGTTCGTAAAGGCGTCCCTCATCGAGGTAACTTCGTCTCCATCGAAACTTTTTTATCCTCATTCCTCTCATCACTTTAGTAGACAGTACGGTGATCGCATAAATTTTAATAAAATCCCAGAAACCTGCATTTAAAAAGGAATAGATATTTGTTGTTCATTTTGACTATATCTATTTACTGTCTTTGTCATTAATAGACTACGCATGTTTATGGGAAATTAAAGCACATTATATAAAGCACATTAAGTGTAAGCTAAGACCTCCTTCTCTATGGGGCCACGTTAATTTTTGAAGTTTAATTAGGCCTCATGATGATTTTGCGTCTAGACTCTCCAAAGGTATAGACGCAGCCCTGAATATATAATCAATATTTATAGTCATAAGAATATTTCAAAGGTATAGTAAATCTCTGCGTAAGAGATCCATTTCTTTAAATGCATTTGCCAAAATATTGATTTACATAAATATCTACCGTCTAGTTAAATTTAGATCACGTTGAACCTGAGACACTGAATAATGCACAAATGATTGAGCTGAAACGAAACAACTCTGCTGAAATTTTCCTATTATGTAGGTACTATTGTATAGCTTATAGACAATTTTCTTACCAATACGTTCAGGTTGTAGAAGCGAGAGAAGGTGAAATTTTGGCGAGGATTCATGTCACGATCAAAGACGTCGGGACGTTCTAATACCGTGGACGAAAGATCTGTTTGGTATTCGAACCGCGAGGTCACTCGGTATAGGAAGGGTCGTGATTGAATCTACGTAGCCGGCCACGATCCAAAGAAACACCCTGCCGGCATTTATATCCCATGGGATCTGCCCCCTTGTCCATCCCTTCTAGTAGGCTCGTCTCTGCTGCGTATGTACCGTGAGCTGCGACAGGAATAGTTTTATTATAGCGAACGTGTTGACCATAACGCGAATACCCCCCGTGAACTCATACCCCTTGGTCTCTTGTGTCTCTGAGACAGGGGAAACGCATGTCTTTGTGGAATGAACACTTTGGGTAATGATCGAGACGTGGAAAAACTCTGTTCTTGGTTTCTTGTTGTTGAGGGCTCCAGACTTTCTTGGTGGGAGAAACATGGGGCGAATTGGGGGATATTGTTTGGGACCTGATTTGTGGAGGCTGGTGGTGCAAAATGGAAAAACATTTTTGTATGAATACTCGGTATATTACTAATTTTTCAACCTTATTTTTGAATCACCGTGTATATATTTGATGATCCTTTGGAATTTTTATTTTGAAAACTCTGGGTACGACAAGAATGTTTCTATTATTGAAATTATTCTCTTAAAAATGATATAATTATTGTTACAACTATGCGTCTTTAATTTGTGCCATTTCTAAGTCATATTACGCGGCGTGGTTCTGATATTTTTGATACTGAAAAATTATTATACTTTTATATATATGTTTAAGAGAAACATTTGTTTTAGAATGTAACGTAGTTTTAAGATTTAGGATATCGTTACCTGAGGAGGTTGAAATTCCAGATATCGTTCGTATTGCTTAGTTAAATGGTCACAGGGATATTGTTAATAGGCGTGCTTTGTCCAGTGACGGAAGGGGAAGCTGTTGATACGTATTTGGGTAATAAAGAGCGATGCGGAGGGTGATTTCGAAGGTGGACTAATTCGATGGGTTTTCTGGGATTTGCGTTTTCCACAGGGAACCTATAATTATAGGGATTGGTCGTTGAATTGCGTTTTTAGTGATTGAGAAGCAAATTTTAACGCTTTAACAGTATTTAGGGTCACTGAATGGATGTAATAATTTCGGAATAATTACATACATTTGCCATTGGATTTTTTAAGTCCACTTACTCTCTCCATAACAATTTTCATTCATCTAATTGGCTTATGGTGGTCCAAACTTGGAAAATAAATTGGATAATGAAGTCTTACTTATATGATTCTATAATCTAATTATTTTATCCGAGTAGTTATCGAGCAAGCATAACTTATACTTATTGTAAATTTAGTAGGAAAATGGTTTTACATATGTGAAGAATTAGGATTTTATAAATATTTTTTTCTGTATTAATTTTTATAAAATAGCGAGATTTCAACTTACATGATTTACTCCAGAAGATTTCAAGTTTTGTTTCGTAACATTCAAGTTTCAGAACATTACAGATACGATAGTATTTAATGTGTTTTCCTTTTCAAATCATTCCTTGCATATCTTCCTCTTTTCATATTTCGCGCCATCTTGTATAATACGACTGTAGACCGTCCCTACCGGACTATCCTTATTTTTGAAATATGCTTCTCACGCGATCCCTCTGGCCTCTGTGTCGACCTCTGCAGCATCATATTCAATATGGGTTCCCATAAGTCGAGCGATAATGCAATATGCCGACGTCAGGTCCTGGGGTTACCGGACTACGAACAATATGGAAGAAAGTTCACACGAGAATTCTCTATTAAATCTGGATTTACCGTCGCCTTTTTTTCTACTCTCTTCTCCACTTTCATCTCGTGGATCTTCCTTTTCGTCCTGCATCGGCAGATTTTAATAACGACCGCGATAGAACACATCGATGAGTCAACTAATAAAAATTCTATGTCTGCGCTTTTTACGTGAAAAACATACGGATTTTCTGGTTGAAATACGTGCTTAGTGAATTGTATAAAATGGAAACTACAGAGGACAAATATCATAAGTCACTAAATATCTTAAGTAATTTTTATAGAGGCACAGTTTTAGATTGCTGTATATTGTCAACCAATCCCGTATTATCAAAATTGTCTATTTATTTAGTTCTTTTCACTCCCTTCAAAATTTTAAAAACATTGTTCATACTATTAAAGATATTAAAATATCTAAGAAGAAAAAAATCATTATCTAATCCACTTTTTCTGACTTGTCTCGTTTAAACGCTTATATCTTAGGGATGCTCACATGTAGGATCACACTGTATCAATTAAAAGAAGATTACAGATTCGTGAACGGGCCGGCTGTATCGAACACCAAATGATTTACGATCCGCTTCGGTTATGCCCCCTTTTCTCATCGTAAATCGGAGCTGGCCGTCGCGTCGTCTTTATGGTTCGCAGATTCCAAGGCTCCATCTGCACGCCACGCCATAAAACTAGCTATACATATACCTATCCCTTTCTCCCTTTCCTTTTTTCCTGCATTGATCGATCGAGTCGTCGAACCACTTCCGTTATATATAGAGTATATAGCTCGTATTTTAGGCAACCACTCGTAAGCAGCTGCTTTTCAATGACCGAAAAGGGAGAAACAACAAGAAAGGAGACAAGCTCTAGCCGCACCTTCGCAGGGGCGAATTTTACGTGTTACCATACAGTTTCCAGGGAAAAGGTCAATTAATCGTGAGTAGGATCGACGACCGATCGTAAACCTTTCCAATCTATTGATTATACGTAGCTTCTTCTGTGAAATGCTTTAATTAATGCAGTGTGCTCTTTGACATGTGTTCTAATGCTCAGAAGCACTTGTAGGTTAGATAATGGGACTTTAAGTTAAAAAATGAAATTATGGTAATGTCAATTTGCTATATGAAATAAAGGTTATGTTTCTAATGATTTTAGATTTAGGAATGTTTTAATTTAAAAAATATAATAATAGCGGTTGGAGAATTCGTTTGAAGTTAGAATTTTAGATTGGAAAATATTTTTTATTTTTGTTCAGTTATTGTGATTCTTATGCGATATCGTCATCACAGAATTATTCATCACTACATTGCTTAAACATAGTCCATAAGCTTTTCCTCCTTAAGTATATGCTGGTGCTAACCGTTTCATTACAAGCTTACCCAGAGTATGATGAAAATTATCTTAGGAATAATTAAAGAGCTACCTTGTTCCTCCTTTTACCGACAATTTCGCGTTACGTTGCCCTCCTCATCAAAAGCGACCCCTCTTCCAAAAAGGTACTTAATTTCAAAGTACTACTCTATTCATTTCACAATTTCGAACTCATTAGCGCAATCTCTTGTTCAAAAAGAAATTCCCTGCGTTACTACATTTTCTATAGCAATTTTAAAAGAAGGGCGAGTTCATAAAATAACCAATATAATTCACATCTCTCATATCCTCTGAATACCATCAAACCAGCACCGCGATATCTTCCAAAATCTCAACTTCTCCCAACTCTGTAAGAATCCTTAAGCTCCTCTCAACAATCCAATCTCTTTCTCTCTTTCGCTCTCTCGCTTTCTCTCTCTCCTTATCCCTCTCCTACCGTTCCCCTACCATCTTCCCCATTTCACCAATGATCCACGCATCGGACAAACGGTTTCCCCACTCCGTTACGCTGTTAATTCGTAGCGTACAAGGTTTATCTCCGGTCCAGTCTCACCTCCAGCCCTCTGATAACGCTTTAGCTTAAATTCAGCCGCCGGAGGCAAACCAGCGACTGATTTAAGAGCCTCCACCATCTCTGTGCGTCTCGCGTGCACGCGTATACCTATCGTAGGCTCGCGTCTGGAGGGGCGAAAAGCACTAAACGGAGGCGTATGCCACCGGTAGATAGTCGACCGTGATAAGCTAAATGCTCAACGTCCCCTCTATTATAGGTTAGGTAGGCTGGAAGCTGCCTCGAGCGTAAACCGAACTATAACACCACCGGTGAGACAGATCGCGGAGAACATCGGGATATACCGGGGTTTTGGCTCCCACTTCCGTCTAACTTCCGCCAGATAAATGCTCTGCATCGACCGCGTCGATATAGAGGAGGTTGGAGGTGTGGCGAGGTTTCTTAACTTCTTCTTATAACTTAGTTTTTGATGAATTCGTCAATTCACGTTATTATAATTTCATTCGTAGTTAGTAGAAACATAATCTAGATTTATCAAATCCATCGATTGCAGAATAATTCTATTTTATGTATCAAATATGTGATTGTGTGTGTCACGTGGTCACAGGATACTGTTTACGTCTTAAAGAAGATATTAATGGTAAAAAAAAATATGGAAAAAATACATCTGTATTACAAGGATTGCAATATTAGGAATTAGGTACTAAATATATCACATATTAAGATTAAATTTCGAGACACTCTGACGTTTTCGATTTCAATAAGGTGCACTTTTCGTTTTGTTTTCGAAAAGATAATAGATCCTAAAAATGGATTATATTTATTTTGTTGACAATCAGGGGTAAAAATAAGTAGATAAGTAATAGAAATGGGTGTCAATAAAGTTAGTTATTATAATTATGTTATTCAATCATATATTTGACGCTTGATCGATTCGGAAGTTTAATTGGCAAACGTGGAGGTTTGACGGAGTTAGTTCGTTTTGAGGTTAGGTTTGGTACTTTTTAGGGAAAAAAATTCGGTGGACTCTGTCGTAGACAGGATACGCGGGGGACAAGTTGCGGTGTTATCTGAAATTTAGGGTGCAGCTTCGACGGAAATTGAGCCAAGGCCGTGACGGAAATTCCCCTCGCCCCGTGGGAGACGACAACGCGCCATAAATTGAAGGTGGTTGCGTTTGAATCGAAGCGTGCCCCTTCGACGCGAAAATTGAGTTAAACACGCCCCTTTGCGCGGGAATTCAGCGCGTGTATACGCTCTCCGTATGGGAAGCTCTAAATTGATGTACTTATGGATACGCTACGCTACAACACGCGCCAATTCTTCGCGGATTTAATGTTTTGTGGTGTAATCAAGAAATTTTTTTGCTTTATCTATGAATAGAGATATTTCTGTTAACCTTCTATAACTAGAACTTTATTTGCTTTCTAAAGAAGGATACCGTGATTAATCATAGTTATTTATTTCAGTATGAAGTTTGATAATCGATAAGTATTAAAATAATATGCAAGAGAATGTAATTTTTTTATATCTACTAAAGGTCATTAATGTAATTTATATAATTCCTAAATTTTCAGATTTAAATCATAAAAATAGTATAAATTGTACAGAATATTCAAAGTATTTTCAAAATTGGTATACGTGTAATATAAAGTTCTGTATGATATTAGGTTTATAACCCCCTCTGTGATTGGATTACTGAAAAGCTGATCGGTTGATAAGTAACTCCTTTAAGGATGCAACCCGTCCGACTGTGGAATTGAACCATGTTGCTTCTTCAGAAGACCGAAATGACCATGTCTTCTCTACTGAAATATTTACGCTGTAAAAGAAAGACTATTTTCTGCTCAATATAATATACATTACATATTCCAACATCTTCATAGTTATTCAATGTATACCAATTATATCTTCAATACTATTTGCATAGTTTTTAACAATTCCAGACCATTCGACTTTTAAATATGAAATACGCTTTTTCAGACTTCACTTTTGTCCTATTTGGCAAGCTCTTCTTCACTGTGTTTCATGTTGTATGCATAAGTAACGATGCGAATAAAGCTTGATGTTCGCTTTTATGAATAAAGTTAGGCGAATTTTGCATAAATTTCAGTAACGACTTGTAATAAGAATTTTCACTTCTATCAGCATATTCATCTCATCTTCATAATAAAGATCTTCTAGTGACTTTGGGTAAGAACTTATCTCATATAGACTTTCCTCATAGACTTTATGATTTATCGAATTCCAAGTGCGCAACATTATCGACCGAGTCTTGATTCTCTTCTTCGCACACTTATCGATCGAAATATCGAATTTTCTCGGAATACTCTTTACTTCAGATAATACTAAGTATTAAATGTAATTGAATTTGGAATTTTTATAGCCATTGCATATCCAATTTCATTGATAATCTATAAAATTGTGATACTTCGACTTTACGCGCTATTTAATTTCTAGTAAAATTCTCAGCTATGTTGAGCACGTAGGGGAGGTTAAACATGACCAGATGGGAAGCGTTAACGCGGCGTGACCTGTCGAAACTCTTAATTAAATTCAGGAAGTCTGGTACTAGGAAGTCGGCGATATTTGTGAGCACGAAAACGCGAACTCAGCAGCGAAGAAGAAGCACATTCTATTCGTGCATGAATTCTCGAGAGCTGCACACAAGTGCATCTCAAGTACTCGGTCAACAGTAGAGCCTTCCTTAAACACTCTGTACGCGTTTTAACGAGTCCCATTCAGTGTATCCCTCTTTCCACGTTTGCATCCTCCGTGTTCTTCTTTCCTCCCCGTTTACCCCGTTCCCTCTGTCAGTTTCTTATCTCTGCCATTTCTTTTACATTTTTCACTTGTCTTACTTTTTTCATTCGTTTCCACATTTTCCTTATTTCACTCTACCATCCATTTCCTTCTTTTTTTCGTTTTATATTTCTGGTGTATTGTATGGTTTTTCTTTCACGTACTATCAAATTGTTCTTTTTTATAGTTTTATCTCTGTTCCATTTCCATGTACGTTAGCTGATGAAATTCGTAATTTCTGCGTACATTTTCACATTGGTTTCAAATTTTATAAATATCAGGTTTTCGGATAAGTGCGAAATCTTTTTCAATACGAACTATAAACTTTATTCCAACGTCTTTCAGTAATACAATTAAACCAAATATGTATCATTTAGTTCAATAATCCTATGTCATTTATTAGGTAGTGTTATTATTCTATCCATGTAGCATTTACGTTGTTTTTAAGTGACCTCAAAAACATAACCTCAAAAAAGTTTCAGATTTATCCGACAATGTAATATAATCATGGTAGTCCAGTCTTATTATGCCATATTAATGAAATTTCAAAATTGTTTATATGATACACAATATATACAAAACTTTTTCATGGTAAATATTGAAATACTTTCGTGCACTGCTAGTTTCTCTTAAATATACCTTTTATCAGCATTTCTTTCGTTTCCCCCACCATCTTGCTCGTCACTCGCAGGGTGGTTCCTCTTCAACGAACACCATTTATATCGGCACGGAATCGAGGGTGCGAACTCGTTGTATAACGCTCCTTTGTATGCAAACAAGGTGCTTGTTTCTAAATTGGGTTGCAAGTCGAGCCATCGTTAATTAATATATCTCGCGGTACTACCGAATTAAGCTCGCTAAGCGAGACGGTTGGGAGGTACAGCCTTTGCTACCGTCCGGATCCTGTACATACGCCAGTGGTGAGGATTTGCCCGTTAGTCCGTTCGTTAAACGACCACCCTGGGAGTCGTACCAATCATAAACGAACCGTCGCTCGAACACCACGTTCTGGGATACATACCAGGTTTTCATGATTCATTCGTGACCGGGTTATCAATGCTTCCTAAATTTGTTGAAAATGAATTTTTATGGTATCTCGCGCATATTTACTGTTGGTAAAGGCTTATAAAATGATACCTATATAAAGTGGTGGACAATATATTTATCATTGTAGTAAAATATAATAATATGTGTAAATAAAAATTGTCAAAATTGTGAAAATGTGTACAAACCAATACTTTTGCCTAGGTATAGGATAATAGTAAAAAATATTTTTATTAGCTGCATGTTCTCTATTCTATCATATTTGTCCTGTTTTTGAATGCAGGCGAATAATACATTATAAATAAACATCCATATAATGCACAAGTAGTATAGATAATGTTTTTAATAATAATGTTTGTATGTGTACTATGCCAATATCCATCAATGTGTACATAGATATTTATACATGATGATCAGTTTCTATGAAAGTTCCTATGAATAGCGATAAGATATTTTATTACAATTCCAAGAATTCAAACGTATATAGCCTTTAATCGGCGATTCAATTAAACCAATGACAGGCACGATGCCGCGTGCAATGGAGTACTTAGCCTATCTGTGTTTATTGCCAGAATAATATATAGCCACTGAAAGTGTGGCTTCCTTCGGTAACTTAATAAATCTTCCGCTCACCTCTATGGAACAGCTATAATTACACCTGTTTAGACCGAATAAGAATTAAGCACACCGTTCATAGCCTCCTTCTACGTTATCTGAAACTGATTCACGAGACTTGATTTGACCTCTTCTCAACTCCTAAGTTTCTTCTTCCTTGGTCATCATCCCTACGGGCTTTCGTGTTCAATTAAATCCGTAGGTCGGCGAATTTTATTTACCTTCGTCACGATTGCGCAGAGAGGGCGCCACCTCCAATTACCCAGCGTAAAAATGTAACTCGATATGAGCGTCTGTTATTCGAGATACGCGTAGGGAATTAAAAAATGCAATTTCTGTCTAACGAAAAATATACGCATGGTCGTGCAAAGGCACGCGTTTCGAATGGTGGAAGATTCTCGTTATATGGGAGATGGAGACGAGTGTTTTGAAATTCCATTACGAAACCAGATGAGGTTTGTGCACGAGGCGATTCATTAAAAGGTATATTTTCTGTCGGTGTTTTAACCTACGTCCATTCGAAAGGGGAAGTTTTCTAGCGTATCATATTTTTCTCTCAAGCTGCATTCTCACTTATTTTGCTGCCTGTTGATGTTTCACGTTACATATAATACCCAACGTGCACGTGCACACTGGATCAAAGTAATCAGTGGAACATTTTGTTTTCGTTGTTCACATGCTAATGCGTTGTGAAACAATCGCCAAACTGTATACACTGAAGGAACATGTACATATTTATGTTTATCGCGACATGTTGCCGTGTGTTTCGTGTTTTTCTTTAGCATTCCCAACAAAAGTAGGCAATAAACAATAACTTATATCAACAGAATGCCAACAGAATCAGAAAAAAAAATGGAAGAACATTGCGCAACAACCAATAAACTTTTCAAAAAATGCAGAACATTAACAAAAAGTCTCTTGTTGTTGTTTCAGTGAGGACTTAATGAGCTTTAACGTTACTTTGAATGGGAAAGGGGCCAAGAAGACACGTGACGCGAGGAATTTTGATTAATCTCCATTATTTTTCAAACGTATCTCAGTAGCCGCCACTAGATGTCACGGTTTAGTTGGAAAAGGGACTGATCAGAGAAGAATGAGCATTATGAAAGCGAGAAGAAAGAAAATGAAACGTGCCCGTTAGGTTAGGCTGTTCTTATTTAATCTCGACATATAATGAAGCTTAGGGTACTTCAAGATTCTGCCCCCGGGGCATCGATGGGCGTAACTATAAAAGCGGATTTGAATTTTAATCGTGGCAGGTTATGAAATATATAATTTTCGTTTCGTTTCAATATAAAGTAAGCTGATCGGATGCAACAGTAGGAATATTGCTTTTCTCTATTTATTTTTGATTTATTTGTTACCATTTAACTAGTTTTTTATTTGATTATGTTAATAATATTGGATCTAATAATTAATTGACGTTCACAGGTATATTGTAATCTACTTTTTCTTATTTATTGATTTAATTTCAATCGTCTATCGAAGATTATTCAAAAATATCACTCTGGTCATTAGAATGCAGGGACATTCATTTTCTTGGAGAACCACTTCTAACAGAGTCATTCATTAATTCATACTGGGGATTATTTAAACGACCTATTTATCCATCCCAGCTTGAAGCTCTTGATTCATTTCTATTACCAAAAACGAAAAACAAACCTATTGTGGCAGACACATGGAACTTGAATATTCTTTTTTCTTCGTATTCCAACAGTACAACCTTTAATGAACGTAGCAGAAGATAAATTGGTTTGATTAATCGATTCTTCATCAGCCTGATTAAATTCCAAACCTCTTTTTCACATAACTTGTATACAAAAACGTTAGTATCCAAGTATTTCATTTACTGTAACCAGTGGCTTTCAACAATAAACAAGAATTAACCAATTCTCTTTCCTTTCAGATTTAGTGCCCTAAACCTAACCTCTTTTCCGTTGAACTTTTATACAGGAACTAAATCTTCCAAAGTAAGGTTAATACTTTAATATTTCGCTATCATAGTGATTGTTTTTTACAATTCAATTCTAATCTCATCCATCCGTAAATGTTCAACAAAAATGAAGAGATTCTACTTCTGTTAGATTTAACCTTCTTACTTCGGTGCTCGGTCTCAGTAACCTCACTTGAATTCCATCCCAAGAAAGGACAAACTCGAGCAGCGAAGCGTAGACGTGCTGAAATATGAATATTTTCGATTTCTTCCCGCGCCCCCGGGGGAGAATCCTTTCAGCCGCAGATGCTACCAGAGTTCACAGCGGCAACCAGTTCCTTCGAGTCATAAATACCTGGCGCGATCTTCGGGGAAGGGTTTCTGCGACCCTAAATCAAGGTCAGCAGCGATGTACGTCGTCGTAGTCGCAGCTACTCTTCACTTTCGCATCCTCTAACTTCCTCGCCCCTCTTTCCCTAGACAGTCAGTGTGTGCAACAGCAGGGAATATGATTTAGTACTTTTGACAGGATTAATAATTTCCAGCGGCAGGGAGGTAGCAGATGTCTCTACATTTTCGCACCCCATTCTCGCGTCTTCTACGAATGCCATCGTCGACTGCTAACGTCTCCTTCTTCCGTCTATTTTACTCTGTCTGCAGAGCAAGGTGAATCTGTCACAGTCTATCTATGACGAATTTTAGTTCCTTACGGGGATCTGTCCCTACGTGCTGTCTCTCTTCGTCATATTTTTCACCTGCGACATCTCTTTGTAGGGCGCTGAACCGACCCAGGTAACTTCGGCGAGAAATGTGCGTGTTGAGCAGGATACACGCATTTTGAGGTTATGATGGAATTGGATTTTTTAGTCGGAGTGGTTTGAAGAAACGGGGGTTGATTTAAGGCACGATGGAACTGATTTGATTGGGGAAATGATTCGTGGTGTTTCTTTTATAAATGCAGAAGCGAAAAGAATGGATCTGATGGAGGAATTCGACGATGTAGGTTAATTTTGAAATCCATCCTGCTCAGTTTTTTCCTTCATTATATCTTATTATAGATTTCTCACAAAACTTTTATTTTCTGTTGAGGAAGCACTTATAATTTATTTCTCATCGTTGCAACGATATGAAAAGCGAGAAAGGTAGTTAAGCAAAAATGAAAAATTGTTAACGTTTACTTGATCAAGTTTTTGTAAGGCAGTTCCTAATGACCTGTAGAAAGCGGCAGGAACTTCTAGGTAACGATTACAGAGATGAAGAATCGAGAAGTAAAAAGTATCTCCTTTGTCGGCTTATGATTCATTCGTTCCTTTTTTGTTTGCTAGTTTGTTTCGTGGAAATAATCATTCGGATAATGCAGCTGGTTAACTTTACCGGTAGCGTTCCAAACTTGGAACCATCCACATTGTTGACAATGACGCCCCGATAGTGATCTCGAAAAGCTGTGTGGGTGACAATACGGATGACAAGCGTGTTACGCCAGTGCGAACAGGATTTAACAACGCCGTCTCATTTAGTTGTATCTTTTTCTTTTTTCCTTTGGAACAGATTTATGCCTGTCCAATTGGATAGATTTACATCTGCGTACACCTGCTCAATATATTATGTTTTAACACGTCGTTGCTTTGCTTAATACCATCGTAATTTATAATAATTTCATATGCCAATGTTACTTGAAATATTTCCTCTTGCAAATTACATTAAGACATTTTTTAAATGGAAAAGTGCATAATTTATGTTGGCGGTTATTGGACTAATTAAATTTCTCTAAAATCAATGTACTTTGTTTTAGTAATGTTTCTTCAGTCATTCACTATTTAGTATATTTTTTAAATATTTGTCATCCTTTAGATTTTAAGTTTCATTTAAATATTACTATTGATTCTTAAAAATTTCATTCATTTCATTTACATTTAAACGAAATTTTTTACAAAAAATGTTTAAAAAATTTCCAATTTGACCACAGTGAGTGACATTGTTTAAGTAGTACTCCGTATATATACTATCAAATTTATTTACATAATCCCATTTGATCTGCAGCATGATCAATGTTTGGAACTATGTAGGAATATTTTTGAGAAAAGTTCCTAGACTGAAAAATCGAAGTTTCTGGGGAAGGTAACTGCGTAAAATGCCGAGGGATATGATTACCAGAGTAACCATAATTTCTTACATGTGATGAAGAATCATTTATTAATTTTCCATCCGGAGAGACAATTTCTGAAATCGATCATCCCGATCAGCCCGCCCTCTGTAATTTCAACTATACGCATGCAATCACTGTCCGTGAATAAGTCTGCTGTTTTTTTCCCGTCTTGGGAAAAAACAAAACGAGAAGAGAGTATACCCTCAAGGACAGGCGTAAACACGTCTCGAGGTTATCGCCTCGATCCATTCGTTCGACTTAGCGCGGTATATTGGTGAAACGTAATCGCAGTAGGCCCTGAAAGTCTCGTCGTAAATCATTATTCTACGAGAAAAAAGTAACTATACATTCGTGATCACATTTTTTATTCATGAAGCGGATACTAAATCAATGCCTATTAAAAAATTTGCAAACTAATACGGTACCATTATTTTCATCATAATTATTTAAATTGGTTATTATTGGTTGTATGCATTCACCAATGACCTTGACAATTCTGTTTGCTACAAAATATCCAGATACAAGTACAACAATATTCTCTGAAATTAGTAACCTTATTCTCAATAATAAATTTCTTGTTTAAAATTTTCCAAATATAAATACAGTATTCATTCTTTTAAATTAGTAATTATTCTCAATGAAATTTTAGATGATCTTATATAGTTTATACGGAACATATAATAGAACCTATATTATAAACAGAGAGCTAACAACAAAAAGTAAAAAAATCGAAAGATCGAATTTACAAATCTTGGCCCTCCGCCTTTGGTTATACGTCCCAAAAAACAATTCCTCGAAGTCACGCCAACTGATTGCCCGTAATTCCAACGTAGTGGCTGTAATCGTGTTCCCGAATAAAGACCTTTCTAAGAAGAAAGTCCCAAGGACAGTCGCAAGCACGATCCGAGGCTACCGCGGCGATGATTCTGTGCAAAAGGTGATTCGAGCACAAGCCTTTAAGTACGTACCCGAAGAAATAACGTGCGTTAGAGGGGTACAGGGAGAAAGACCTCTGTTTGGGAGAGGGCAAGAAACGTAAGTAGTTCCACTGATACAGTACAGGTTGTTCGCGATTTAGCCATACACTTTTGATTTCTCGTATATTCTCGATTTGATGATGCCAGAATATTTGAATTGCAATTATATTTTTATGAATAAGAAATGTTACTAGATAGTTACTAGATAGTAATGTATCAAAATCTTAATACGGGGTTGGTCATTATAACGTAGCTACAATACAAGCAAACTAGAATACATTTTTGACCATTTTTATTTAAAAAAACAAGAATTTAATATTTTTAACACTGTTAAAAATGACTATTAAAGTAAGTTGAATCTTTCGTGTTACACCAAAAATAATTCGAATTCGTGTTAAGCCCATCGCTATCCGAAGCGAGCGCGGTAATAGAGGCCAGGTAGGCGGGTCGCTGCGCACGAAAAGTAGGGCCCCGCGGCTCCGGGGAACGTTTTTCTCTAAATTACAGCTTCGCTCAACTCGTTCGTTCCCCGTCGAGCCTTTCCCGCGAGCGACCAAGCCACACTCGCTTCTTCTCGTCCAACCACTACCTGAATTCCCGATTTCTCTGACGCGCATGCTCACGCTCGCGATTTCTTGAACGCGTCAAAGGACAAGCGACGATCAGGTTGGCGCCGTCATTGTTGTTTTGTTGAGCTTCTTATTGCATGTGACCCGGTCCCCTCAATTCACCAACAGGACTACCAGTGCCAACTGGACGACGTATTTTACGATTCAACGGAATTCCCTAAATGATTTCTTTTAATCGTAATTTGTGATTATCTGTTTAATTAGTATTTAGAAACCTAGTGGAAGATTTCTATGTTATTACTGTTTAACTATTAATTTTGGTCTCTCTGTGCAGTTAACGCTTTTGAAGTAGGAATACCAAAACAAAAATTCACATACATACTTAGGTTAGGTTCCAGTTAATTAGCAGTGGCAAGTGAATAATATATATCTTCAGATTCAATGGGAATCCTTACATAATTTTTTAATCATGATTTGTGATTATCTTAAAAAGAGTTTCAAGTTAGAAACTTCTTAGTCATTATTTAGACACTTTACGAAAGATTTCTATTTTGCTGGTGCTACGCTACTAAGTTTGGTATCTGTGTGTGGTTAACTGTTTTAGAGGAATAGGAATTTAATAGGAGTAATAGAAGAAGAATTTGCATACATATGTAGGTTAGGTTCCAGTTAATCGATTGAAGAAACCATTTATTAAGATATGCATATATATGTCTTGTCATCGGTACTTGTCGGTAAAGTAACAGTCCTCCCAACATAGAGCACTTAATGGTTCGATGACAACGGTTCATTACAATACAGCATAGAAAACATTGATTATTAGAGAAATCTGTTTGTGTACGCGATTTCAACGTGTTTAAACAGAAGTTTTCACGAGATGTCCCGATATTTATTGGACGAGATAGGTAAACCGGATCACGAGCAGACCAGAGTTATCTTAGAAGAATGAAAATAGAGAAATAACCCAACGCTCCGGGACAAGGTTCACTGGGCGCAAATTTCCATCATCCTGCCGCTCTGGAGAACTTTTCCCTTCTTATCCTTTCTCTTCTATCCTCGTCTATCGTCTCTTCTCCTCTTGCCTTTACATCGTTTCGTCAGTTGAACATTACGATACCATTGATCTCCTCCGATCTCTATCTAGATAATTTAATTGATAACATACGAATTTAACACTTTCAGAGAGAGTTATAATCCATAATTTACAGTGATTGAGTAATGTAGAGATATTTATTGCGATAATAAATTCCGTTGTGTAATTGACAGTTATCCAAAAACAATTTAGAAACCATTTATACCGTAGCATTTTTTAGAGAATTATATTCTTATGAAGGTGTACTAAGTATTATAGGAAATTTAATTATACATTTCGTAATATATTACCATAAATTTGATTGATGAGAGTATCGACAAATTTCCGTAAAGCTTTTTCAAGTATTTATTTAGAAAGCATTTTACAATTTTCCCTAGTAGTATAACCAACTGTAAGCCCTACAGGGAATTTTTATAAGGACATTGAACTTCCTCTCTAACGATACAGACCGTGCTACACGCAAACAATTCTACTACAGATTCCAAAACTTGTTTCTCCAATCACACAGCCAACCGTGCCATTCCAATTCCCTAGGGAATTTTATCGAACATTCTTTGCATAGTTACCCATGTAATCACCAAAGAACTCGACCAAATCCTCGCAGCCAGAACTTTACAGGGATATCGTCTTTTCTAACGCAAAAGATAGGTTCAAAGTTCAATCATAAAACCTCGACCGTAAGCCAGGAACAATTTGAACATTCCAGGCTAATAGCTGCGCGTCGTGGCTTGCGCGTCGCGATTTCATTAATTTAACTCTTCCCCCTTTCTCCCTAGGTAACTTTGTACCGTTCACAGCCCCGTAATTCCACGGAAATGATCAAGCTTCTTCCACCAACCTCCTGCTTCCCTCGTACCGTTTCGTATACTGTAGAAGAAAAGGATGGAAAGGCCAAATGTACAGATAGAAGAAAGAGGAACGTCCTGCTAGTGGAGGCAACGAAACCGACAAGCAGAACTGATGTGTAGTTGGTCCTGTGCCGTGGATGAACTCACGTAGGTTCGAGTATGCCCGTCCGAGCCATCAGCAGATGGATTCCAACCTACAATCTGCATAATTCCCCGACTGGATTTCCTTATACACTTGGCCAGCTCGCTCGCGCCCGATGGAACTCCACTTCCATTAACAACTCCTTTTTTCGTTCCTACCGATCGCGTTTGGACCTTGAGGCTCGTGCAGTGCCTCTCTCGCAGGCGGAACGTATTGTTTACACCACGCGCTTCGAGTGTCTACGATTATACGGCGCGATTCGACCTTCGATTTGAGGTTAGAATGCGGTGTGCTTTTATTTGGAACGACCGAGGTTAAGGAATTGTACTACATTGAGTCAATTAATGGCATTTATTTTTTTATGTTCTTTGCAATTTTTGAAGTTTTTGATGGGATTAAATGTGAAATCTATTGAGTTGGAAGAACTGATTTCTAGTGATTTTTTAAACTGGTAGAATGCTAAATGTAAATAATAAATTAGAGACGAATATTGGAAAGAATTTGGGTATATAATATAATTTATAGTATTCAGAGCTTCTGAGCGAAAGTATTCCTTTTTTAAAATAGTTTTAGAAAGGTTCTATCTTAATTAAAAATTCTGATCATAGGCTCATGTAATATGCATAGACACTTTAACACTATCATCTTTGAAGATCTAGAATAATATGAACAGCTTTTAACAATCAATTATATATCACTTTCAATTGAATAAATAAAAACGAAAGATCAATGTATTATATGATACTATATATGCATGACAAGGAAATATTAGAAATATTTGATGAATAAAATTGAAAACGTGTTTCGTTTATGTAAGGTGAGTCGACAACAAGAAGTTAATAAATTCACGAACGCTCACCGTTCATGGGGATTTATTGCATATATCTAATACGGAGTTTCGTGGCAATTACGGATAGGAGTGGTTTGATGTAATTATGGTGATCATGATAAATATCCGCCGTATCCTTTCTCTCATGAAACCTTTGGATAACTGAAACGTTGTGTAAGTTGACTATTGCCGTACATGAAATGTTTGTGTCGTTGACAGTTTTTTAATATTATATTTTTATTTCTAATAACTTTATAATTTCAATCATAATCGCTTATATGACAAAAGATAGCTACTTTTAGTTTAATTTAGAGGATATTATTGTTTAATTTTGTTTAATTAATTTCGTTAAATATTTTGTTTAATTTATAGCACATAATAGCTTTGACTTTTTATATATGTGCTTATTTCTTTCTATATCTTCAATTTTCAACATTGCCAGATATTATTTAAGCTGAAATTTCAAAGAAGGACATTTAAGCCAGATTTATTATTTATATAACCCAATTTGAAAATCTATAACAAATGCAAAAAGAAAGATATAAAAAATTCTTGTTAACCATAAAGAGTTCTCCACTGTCCAACTATAGAAGTACAAAAAGAAAATGTTTAATAAAGACCAGATTAACCTTCTCCATCCTTTCTGAACAAGTTTCCCCGGTTAAGAAGTCGAATCGCCTTGTTTGTATCCTGACGAGCAGAGAACTGTCGAGTGTCGACGTAACAGGGGCAGGGGGGGAATGGCAGGATTTACAAATATTGAAACAGGCCGCATTCGAGCAGCTACTATTGACGGAGCAGTCGAGGGTCGAGTTGTTACCGGTGTTCCTTTCGAGAAACCGACTTGGTTCCGTGTGCACCTCTGCCTCGGGAAGTCGTAATGAGCAGGAGAATGCTCGTGGGAACCGGGGGAGGGCTGATCGCATAAGCGCGGGAAAGAAAGTGCGCGCACACATCACCGTGGATTCACAATCTTCATGAATTAAAACAGAAGAATTATACTATAATTGCACTATTATGGAACTGCCTTAACGATAATATGTAAATGGAAATTGAAATGAGTTAAGAACGTTAAGTAAGATTCAATAAGATTGTAGTTTAAAAAATGTAAGATGGTAAATAAAATTTAAGAGTTGATGAATGATAAACTTAGATTGAAATCTGTTTTAGGTTAGAAAATTGTTTTGGGTACAGCATTGGTGATTGGATATGTAATTTGGGGCAGAATATAGGCGGAATGGAATATTTAGTAGCTTAAGGCGGTTCACAACTCCACCTACTATAGGCGCCAAATACTAGTTCCATTTTTATGACATTAAGGTTAGAATAAGTCCTTTTGTGAGTTTTGAGTCTTCCAAAATTTTTCTAATGAAAGTAATAATTTTTCTAGTTACTCTAATTAAGAACTACTCTGTTTGATATTTCCATTAGGTATAATAAGTATTACTGAATCATTCAAAATATCGTGAAAAGAAAAGCGATTTAACACATGACTTAGAATCTCAAGTTCAAGTGATGAATTTATGAGTTTTGCAGATGCAATTGCGAAACAAAACTTGCAGTAATAATACTGTTACATGTGCAGGTTATGAACGCAAACTCGCATGTTGAAGAACCGTAGCCGTTAACGAGTAGAAAATCATAATTTCGAGAGAGATTAATCCTCGACTGTTCTATACCGTTTTATACCGTCAATTTGCCCGAGCTCAATACTGCACGGTACTAAAAACCAGCTTCGAACAAAACATGATCTCAAAGTAGTATAAAAACCATCATCCATTGACTTCTCCTTTCCGTAAACAGACTCGAACGATTCGTTGATCACGCATTTCCGGTGTACGAGGGCTACAATGATTCTTCGGAAAGATTCTGCCCTCTTCTGTAATAGTAGACTATTATCTCAGGTCTGTCTAGGACAAGAAATAGCTGCATCGAACAATTGTTCGTCACCGTAATAAATCTTCAGCAACTAGACGTTTGAACAAAAGGAATGGACAATTTTTAGAATTTTCTAAGCTCCAAATTTAGATAGGAAAGAAATCATATCGCACTATTAAATATTTTTTCAGTATCTTTGCAGCTGTAAACCTAACCATAAACATACACTTCAACACTTTCATTTCTGTTTAGAGCTCAACTGTACCAAATCACACACACAAATAAACATAGACAGAGAGAGAGAGAAGGAGAGAATAGTTGAATCACATACACACATATGTATAATGGTATGACTAATCAAAAGCAAAAAATACATTTCAAATTGAACACCATTGTGACCTATTCTGAATCTGGCTACTTATGGCTCAGATTCTTAATCAAAGTATAATCAACAAATGAAATCAAAGAATCATTTCAGATCGAATGCACAACGCTTATTAGATCCAAGGAAAGAAACCAGTTCCCCAGGACGAAAAATTCCTCGCGTGTCGTAAACTGGTGGCGACCGTGCTAAATATAAACGCGGGAAAAGGAGGAAAACGTAGGCCGGTCACCTCATAGCGAAGTTCGGTGATACACCACTGGATATTCGGCTTGCACCAGCTGTTTCACTAGACGACAGGTGTAGAGGTGGAGAGGAGCCGTTGAACAGTTGGAATTGGCGAATCAAAGGTCAACGTTGAGTTAGATTTTATTTCCTGGAATAATACTAACGTATTTCTCACTTCGTTCCAGATGTTTAGCTAAAAATAATAACGAATGACTATTGAACAAAATTGTAGAATCAATGGACTGTTTTGTTTTTGCTGTATTTGTTGGAATGAAGCTGAAATTGGAAAGTATATGTGTATATATGTATACACACATAATTGCCACCTCTACCCTGTTATTCTGACAATCCAGGAAGTGCGCTTCAAATATGATACATTATATATTCTGCACGTAGCGTTTAGTGTAGGTTTTTGATTCATTCGTTGAACAATGGTCATCAGAGCATTACAAAATGGTTCTAACATATGTAAATAAACTTGTACAAATCTCACAGAATGAAATTTGTGAATATATAAGGTAGAATTGGGAATAACAATGAGTAGTCGTCGTGAAGATAATGTTTAAGTATTTGTGTGATTTATGTTTAGTGAAGTCTAGACGATTAATGCGCTGTCCATTAATGCCTATCTCAATAGTTCAGCGCTGGAATCCAGTATAAAACCAGTAAAACCGAAAGTAAAAGCCCATGAGAAATGTAGTATGTTTAAATAAAACTGAAAGTAGCTGGAAAAGTCAAGAAATTGTGGGAAAGTCTCGCTGTCACGGTACCCTAGAAATTCAAAAACCATCATTAACTCTATCTTCTTAACATAAAGGTATAAAATATCTAGATCTAAATTAGAATTTAAATTCTAATTATTTGAAACCAAAAAAAAGTTTCTATATACTCCTGAAAAGTTTGTCAATCCACTAATAAAATTTTAAAATCCTCTCAATAAAAATAATTTATAATATTATAAAAAATCAGGAGAATTTTCCTTTGATTCTTCAAATCTCAGAAAATCCGGGATAAGAAAGTAAAGACTCCCTCAATTTTAAACAAACTTCTATATAAAAGAGTAACCCATATTTTATAGTTATGAGAGATCTTTCGTTGATATATAGAATCACGGAAAATCCAAGATAAAAAAACCAGAGGAATTGCAAATTGCTCTCCTCCCAGCTCGTGACACGCACGCATTCGCAGCTCGTTAACGCGGAGAGCAGTCGCGGCTACCGTATAAAGCTAGAACGGCAGCGGTACTCAGATCAACGTTGTCGATGATGGAGGATCTCGGTCGGATAGAGTGAACGCCTTCGGCGCGGAGGTTGAAAAGTTCGAGCACTCGGTGTTATGCGTGGAAGAAGCATAAGAGATTCATCTGCATAACAGTTAATAATTCCGGTACATGGTGTGCCTTGTACCGGTTACTACACGGTGTTCTCGCGCGCGTATGCGCATGCGCATGCGCATAACCAACCAGGTTTCTCTCAGACAATCGTGTGCCACCTGTTTTAGTAGAGTGTCAGAAGCGATCCTGTTACTTTAGGTTAGAAATATGTCCTGCTGTTAAAGTAATCATACAGTCACCATTTTATTTGATGGGATATAGAGATGAACGCTTTTTGAATAGTAGATGATTGAAATGAAATTAATGAACTATGAATGAAAGAACTAGACCACTAAATTTGTGCTGTAAGTTATCTGTTCGAGTCTTCGAGTCAAAAAATTCAATTACAGAGATGCACGTTTCAATTGTCTAACAGAATTTTCAATCTACCTTGAACTGGCGGACCATTGACGTCTGAACCTCTGTACCGATAGAAAAAGGGTAATTCATAACGGCAAAAAATTGATTGAGGAAACCTTCATCCTTTTCAAATGAAGGAAATGCTTGGAATGATTGAAGGAAGACGAAGTACAGCTTTGATTGAAACCCTGGTGGCGAGGTAGCTGTTTTTGCTGAATCCCTTGAAATAGAATAAGCCATGCTACTTTACCAATACAAACAAACGTTATAAATATTAGACCAGTCATTCTATTTCTCAATTACCGAACATGGTGATTAATTAAAACCATGATTTTAAATCGATTTTAAATCTTTGTCTCGTTTAGAGTCATACTATGAACCAGAAATGTTCGTCAATTCCATGAACGATGAAAAGGTTGGAAGGGAACAGGAGCAAAAACTGTGATGTGGCAGTTGCCACTAAGCAGCTCGATGAAGACATTTCTCCATGGCATTCTCGGAAGCGAATGTCCTGGCTGAACCAAAAAGAGATGTTGCAACGTTGTATGCCTGCTCTCTGAATTAAATTAAGCCGTCAATTTCGATCCACTCTTTTAATCGGTTCTTCGACGAACGAGAATCGAGTCAGTATCTCGGCAGCAACTTATCATGTACTGAATCGTTCGCAAACCACCATCGATATTTCTGCTAAAATATCTTTGATCTTTGATACAATAAAGATCATTAGTGGCATGTACCTTTATGGTAAGTTCTGTGGAGGAAAGAATCTCGCTGAATCGTATTCGACCTCCACAGTAAAGTAAAAAGTAAGGAGGAAATGAAATTTGCACGCTATGGTTGCGGTTATGTTGAGCGAGTGAGGTTATGGAGACGTTAAAAGCGCTAACTTCGAATTCTCGAATATAAGGTCGACTGTAATCACTAGTACTAGTGAAATATCTGTAATTATGGACAGACAGATATATAATAATATTTAATGGCTATATGAGCTTTTATGAATCGTACGAGATAATTACGTACTAAATATATTTTTTGTAATTTGTAAAACATTACTTTTAGCGAGGAAAAGATATCAAATAAAGATTGATGAGAATACTTGTTAATGAAGAAAATTGATTTATGGACATTTGCAAATGAAAGGTTTTTGTCTCGGTTCGCTCGTTCTTCTAGGCATTAGAATGCACAAGTTGTTCATGTTAAATGCTAAAAACCACTGCCGAAGATTAGTCGTGTTACTCAGTCGTTATCCAGACATCGTTGCGACTTCTTACGTATGCATGATGTGAAATCAAAGAGAAGTAGCGTGAGCAAATGCTACTGGGTATTAACAGTTCGTTCCAGATGCAGCTTTATGTTTATGCATCTATTTTAACCTCAAGTCAAACGGAACAGACAGCGTGCCATCATAAATAAGGAACTCCAACTATAAATTGCGGATCTGCCTTAATTGATGACCAATAAACAGAATTTCTCCTCCCAGTCCATTTTACCAGAAACAAAAAATCAATTAATAACAAAATAGGAAGATTTCTTTTGAAGAAGAGGTAAATTATTTAAAAACGTATTATATAGTTACCGCTTTATAACTAGTAAGAATAAATGTTAAGTCAGGCATATACCTTGGATATTACCACTTCTATAGGATATTAGCTGTAAAGTAGAGGGGACAAAAACTATATGCTTATTGGCTGAGCGTAGAATCGCACTGCAATCCTCTCATGATAACGCAGAAGGTGGGTATAACCGAGTAGTCGCGAATACTCACGATTACAGCTTTACTTTAATCTTTGGACAATTTTCCTACAGAATAGATGTTACTCTTTCACATCCTCCATAATCTTAAATTTCTTTTCTACATTCCTCCATGTATCAGCAAACAGCATGTTAAACAGATATTTGTCAGAGAAATAAACGGAGAAGTTGAGACTTAATTGAGCCGAGCATGATTCATAGCTAGTGTTATTATCACAAACCTATACTCGTGGAATCGTCCTGAAAAATCATTCATGTGTATCGCGGTAAAATAAGCAGAAAGGAGACTAGAGGTTTCTGCTAATCCATGCTTACGACTGAGTGAAACGAGAAACGGTGGAATGTTGGAGAGTACGGTAACGATGATTAAGCGATTTATGTCTCATTGGCGGCGGATAGTCCGTATCATTAGGGACGATCCGAGAATCAAGTCCGGAAAAGGACTCGTTCCACTTGGATTACGTAAGAATGCTTATTCCATATCTCTTTGCCCAATGTAGCGTTCAGAAATAGATCAGGATTCGTCCCAATGTATTCAATGTCTTCTGATACAGAGAATCGTTTTCTACTAATTGATTAATTAACTTTTAATTAGGAACACCGTTTTCAATAATTAGTTTGGACATATAAGATACGTACTGCATCGTGATTAACGTTTCTTGGTAAATTAAAAATTTGCTGAAACTGATTATGCTTTACCAATTTGGTTAATGAAGTGTTAATTAAAATGACGCTTCTTGGCCACTTTACTTGGGAATTTGGAGCATGTGTTCGGGTAACGAATTACCATTAAGTTTAAAACTTTCTTGTAAAAAGACTCCTGGGACCTAATTGAATATCAATTAATTTGGTAGCAGTCTGATACTCGAATGCGAACGAGTTTGAACTCAAGATTCACGATGATGATATGTAAATCTGAAATCCATCATGTGTTGTTGGATGATTAATTAACCTCTGATAAGAGTCTGTAAATAATTTAGATAATTATGTAAAATATGAATTTAAATATAGATTCGAGAGAAACGTAGGAACAAAAGAACTGCTGTATCCTGTTTTCGGTATTTCTTATCGATTAATGACCAATTTATAATTAACCAGTAATTTTACACCATCTCACGTTAATGAATTCGTGCGTTTGCGTATGTTCGATGCAATAAAAGATCCAATAGAATAGTTTGCTGATATACGAAGCAAAATGTTCCGGTTTTATCGAGGCCATCTGGTTAATGGTCGATTAATAACCAATTAACATCGCATTTCCAAGTGAACCAGTCGGTTAACGATCAGCCAAGAACCATTACCGTGTTTCTTGGGCAAGGCGAGGGCATCAAGTGGATATACTCCAGAAAAACGGCAGCGTCATTACGACGAACATTTGCAACCACTTGCAGTGAGCCTGCGGGACATCGCCAACGACGAGGCTGTGTTTGCTTCTGCAGTCCAGTTTACGTGTCACTGAGAGTGCTGAAATCGTTGTAAATAAATTTAGTCTACTTTCTGTCGTAAAATAGTAAAACAGTACAACATGGTAGGATACCTAACATGCCCAGATTAGAAGGAGGAATTATGGCAATGGGAAGAGTACATTGATGTTTGATATTTCTTTTCATGTAGACAAGATTCTAGAGAAACTTTATGAATCTAATCTAAATTAATCTAAGACGACAGAGCTCAAGATTTTGATCTAATTTATACAACTGAGCCGTGCCAATTTGAACTAAGCAATCGTAATACACTAATCTAATCTAAAGCTGAAATAAAAGAAGGATTTAAAACAGATTCTCATAGATCAAAGAATATCAGAAATTCTATAAAATCCATTTGAAACTCTTCAACTACACCCTCTAACTAATTTCTACAATATCAAATAAAAAAACAATCCTCAACTTCGAACTCAGAGAATACTAATCTAACACAGAGCAACAAAAATCACTCCTGTATTGTCCCCAAGAAACGTTCCTGTATTCTCCAAGGATATCCACAGGAGAGAATCGATTCGGGCGATAGCGTCGTAGCAGATTATAGCCTCGGGGTGCGGTTGTGGTCACGGCACGCATAGTCCCTCGTGGAACGATGCTGGACCGACATGACTGGAGCGCGCGCGCGTACTCGAACGGGGCCCTTCGGCGAGGCGTCGGGCCCCGACACGCCACACATATTAGAAACGAATATAAATATATCGGGAAGCTCAGCAGGGCCCGCGGCGTGGTGGTGGGGACAAGCGAGCGCGTATTGGCGGCGTGGAAGTTACACGCAGCGGCGTAGCAGCTAGAGTTCGAGAACGGGCCCTCGTTCCCCCTTCCCTGAAGCGGCTTTCCAGCCGAGTAGCCGCCTTTACCCCGCGCTTCTCCGGCTGCCAAGCGGTCCCAGAGCACGCTCAGTGTCCGCTCGGCCTCAGCACGCCCGAGTAGGAAGGACGGAAACGCCGCTTCTAGAAGCTTTTTAACGCGTTCACGGACCGGTCACGATATTGCCGCCAATTAACCCCGTGAACCTTCTTCTCACTGTTTATCCCTTAATGTCCCCGAGAGTTTTGTCATTGTTTTACCAAACATCAATTAAATTAAGTGAAGTTAGAGAAGGTTCTAGTGGTGGTGTTTGACAGTTCATCGTTGATATCTATCCGTTTTTGTGATTCCGTGATAAATTGTTACGGTCAATATGAGCTGCTTTGAAGGTTTGTCGGTGGTTCTACTGCATCGGTGATTGACAGTATGAAGGTATTCGTGACTTCGCTCTGTCAGACTGGTCCTGGAATAGACTGACACGTCGCGTGTCAAGGCTTCGACGTGAATCGAATCTAATCCGTTGGAGAGGACGATTGAAGTGAACGGCGATCGGAAACTGACGCTTAAGAGAGTTAGGTTGTGTGAATCCTAGGCGAAGAGAGAAGCAGGCCGATCGATACAGAGATATCGGGTTGGAGAATCCGCGTGAAACGTTATCGTTCGCCTGATTCCCTTTGTACGTTCGACCACGGTGCCGCGTATTAAAACGTTAATCTCTGGCTGTACTACCGGTTATACGTACAGATTGCCTCTCCCTCTCCTTTCTCTTGCTCTCTTCCCATTCTGCACATTGTACGTTCTGTCCCTCTCCCTCTTGGTTTAGCTCTCTCTGTTGCTCCTTCCTAGCTGCATCTTTGTCTCTTCTTTTCCTCTTCACTGCCTACTATCTTTCCTCCTTCCTTCCTTACGTCGCTCGCTTTCTCCGCTGTCCCTGTCCCTTCGACGCGTCCTTGTCGTATCCTGGAGAATCTCTTGGTGTTCCAACAGCGCGTGCCAACCCGAAGAACTGAAAAAAACATGGTACACCGTCAGCCGAATGCCAATACCACTTTCTTGGCTCTTGCAAAATGGTTAAAGTATTGAGTAAATGGCAAATTTGGAGGAGCCACCAAGATTTTTAGCCCTTATGAAGCATTGGGTCGATGATGACATGCATAGAATCGTGGACTTTCGACGTCTGGCTCTTCCAATCTTAGGATTCCAGACACGATTCTGTAAAACTGTAAGGGAAGTCGCGAGGAAGAAACGATATACTGTTGAGTAGGATCAGGCAGAAATTAATTTCAATACGCTAGTATTCATCAACGATAATAAAGTTACTCCTATACTGATAGTATACAACAACAAAACACAACAACGAAGGTTTTGCTACTAAAATGAGGTAATGCTTCATAATGACTGACATCAGCCCCCTCTAAACGAGAACAAAAGATGTTAACTTACATACATCAATTATAGGAGAACAGTTATTCCAATGCTACTTTCAAATTGCCAAGCGAATATTCCTTTGAAACCAGCAACAATTCAGATGGCATATTTACATGGGTCAACTCCTTAAGAAGTCATGTCAAGTCTAGCAAGAAGACGGAAGACCTCAGTGCTAGGCTCAAAAAGATGGTGGCAGGGTGGCTGCTGGGCCACCAGGAGCCACCAGGAAGCTTATCTCCGTAAATTATACGCCAGGAAAAACGATCAAGTTAACAAAATTGACGATGAATCTGCCACTCGACGGGATCTACCCAGTAATTGGACATCTGGCGCCGTCTACGAGTTACCTTCTACCGATGAACATTATTTGGATGCTTTTCTGAGGAATCGTGAAGATGGAAACGAGGAAGATGATGTGGTTGGTGTTATGGTTGGGTGTCCAGCTTTGGCTACAACGAGAACTAGTCCTACGGAGAAGTGCGTGGAATATCTGAACGGTGCTCACGACGTTGCTGTGTTTGAAACCGAACGCAGGATCACAGGGGAGCCAGTGATACCTGATTGTGGCTCCTTGCATTCGGGTTATGATGTCGCCGCCTCTGCAGAGTGAGTTGATCTCGTTTTGCCGATTGGCCTGTTCGAGGGAAAGTTTTTTGGTTGGTAGCCTGCTTGTGATACGGGTGTCGTTTTAGTGATCTTGTTTTTTGGCGAGCTGGTTATATTCTTCAGAAGAGTGCGTGCAGAGTGGCTGAAAGGTGTTCCGTGTTATGTTGATTGGTGTGAAAGGTTTGGTGTTTACATTTTGTTGTTTTACTAGGAAAGGATATACATACGAATTCAAGTTTGATAACAAATTTTTGAACAGTTTTGGTAATAAGCGAGTACTTTTTAATACTTATTGGTGGTCCATTGGTTTAAGATTCTTTTGGTTGAAATTATATCTCTGCTCATAACTATCTGGATGCTGTGTTATAATCTTATTAAAATATATGAATCAATATTAATTAAATTAATTGTGATAGTCTTTCTATTAACCTAAAAGTAAAAAGATTTAATTTTCAAATACTGCAAAGTATGCTATTACAATTGAAATGAAGATTGATATTTGGCTCACAATATTTAAGGTTAGGAGTACGTAAGGTTAGGATTAACTTGAGTCCACTATAGAAAGTTATCAAATTAAAGTACCAACTAATCAACCAATAAGAACGAAACAAATCAAACCATCATTAAACGTTCATAATATTAGACATAGGAAATACTAGTAGAAAAAAGTGAAATTAGCACGTTTCGCGTTTCATTGACCACACCAGCAAAGTGTATACTATTTTCCTTGAACGTAGTCAGATCAATCTCCTACGGAATAATGTTCGCACTTTCTCGTTGAAAATGAAATTCCTCCCTTTCTATCTCACACAGTGTTGGTCATAAGTCGAATGAATCAGTTTTTAAATTACGATAGACTAGTTGATGTCTTACGTATTACAGTCTGGAAGCAGTATGAAGTTGCGATGAGAACAGATGCTTCTCCGCTGGTTACCGTGTAATCAGGCCTACCACTCGCTGCCAATTCATCGTCTTTCATGCAAATAGGGTTTCTTGTCGTGCCACGAGACTTTCTCTCTCTCTCACTTACAGGACATCTTAATGATATACTGCCCTCTAAATTGCAACATGCATACTTTCGTTTTGAAAGTGAATCAATGCTATATTCTCGTTTTTCTCCCCCGTTTCTCCTAATGGGAAAAATTAACTAAATTGTGTGTAGGTCTGTTTTTTTTTTAAGTTGAGAGGTTATTAATTGATATTGAACGGAAATTACTAGATGTCGGTCTTATAGTACTTCTGGTTGTGAAAGTTAAGAGATATTAATTTTATTCTTAATTGCACACATATATTTCTTCTTCTTTTTTTTTTAATGAAAATTAAAGGGTTTCTTTATGTTCGTTGATTTTATTTTTCACTGCATTTAGTTTGCTTTTTTCTTTTTTGAGTTGAAATTAAAGGGTATACTAATTTTCTTTTTGATTATATACTTTTTTTTTTAAATTGATAGGTTTGCGAGGCGATCGAGGTCCTTTCATTTCTTCGAATTCATGGGAAGCGAATTTATCGCTTCCTGTGGGAAAAGAATGTCTTCTTGGAACGCTACTGCGTTTATATGCAACATGTGTAGTGCTACTATGAATTCTTGGTTGCAATGTACTCATGTAGAAACATATTTAACACACTAATTAGTTCTAAATTAAACATATTTCGATTAATTGCATTGATTATATTTAAAGCTACTCGTCTTAAAAAATCATGTATATATCATTTGTTAACATAATTCAATGTTAATACATATCTATTTATAATTTCTTGTGGATTGAAGCGTTCATCACATTATAGCTTCGTGCAGAAATGTTACGGAATTTAGGGTATATTACTAGAAGTATTTCGATACTCTGCTTTTAGAAGACTTAGATACTATTTAACTTCTTCAGCGTAAGAAAATATCAATGATTTTGAATTTACAATCGGCGATAGAGTTTCTGTACCAATCAAATTAGAATGACCGGAATTTTTTCTAGTAATTACATGTAATGAACCCGATTTGCATGGTTTTATTGCGAATTGTAAAATTGAATTAATATGTCGCCTTTATGAGCGAACTTTCCATCCAAAGAACCATATAATTTATACTTTCTGTTTAGGTATGCGGAATCGTAACCTAACTTATATTTAGCGTTATGTTAATTTGCCAATTAGAGCATTACTTCATTAATTGGAATAATCATTCCACTAGAAGTTCTTAAATACTTCGAAATCAGTTAGATTGTTCTATTTTCAATGCTTTATTATTAATCTTTGTAAAAAAACTATCAATAATACACTATTCTGTAATTTATACATAACCTATATTAAATTAACCTATATTGGTCAAATTTATAAACTTCCATAAATATCGAATCAGGAAATTTCCAAAATTCATGAATCTGAAATATGATTTCATAGAATTAAAACAAAATTTATTTAAAATAAATTTATTGTATAAACTACATAAATTTGCTAGGTTAGAAATCCTATACAGAATAAAACTATAAAAGTATATGGCGTAGGACTAGTGGTAGTGTAACCGGGCAGAGAATGATTTTAAATAAAAAAATAAGAAAACAATTTGGTATAACATTTTTTCATCTGAAGCATCGTTTTCGAGATAATCGTCTTCGAAGATTTGACAAGTATACTTAAAATAATCAACAGAGATATAAACTACATTTGATAATAAGTCTAAAATATAGAACAATATTTTTCATATGATGCTTCATTTTTTAGGAAAATAACTGGGCCAGTTCAAAGAAGACTATCAGCAGAAAAATTTATTTTACATTTTTGATTTGTTTCCATATGTATAATAGCATCCTGCTGATTGTTTACTCGTACCTAGTCGGTACTTAGCCAAGTTAAAGTATATTTGACGAATTTTCAAACTTGATTTTCTCAGGAACGAAGCGTCATATGAAAAAATTTTATTCTATATTTCCAACTTATTTTTTCATGTAATGTCAGCCCCTGCCCGGTTGTACTACGATTACCGCCCAACCCTGTGTAGGATTAAAGCTCTAACAAAACGCAGAGAAAACCAATGGCCTCGTTTTCGCTGTCCTCAGCCTCTCTAACCCAGATCACTCGATTCTGATTTCAGAAAGGTGTGCAGAAGCTGCAGGTGTCCCAGGGAGGAGCATCAGCGGACCTCGACAGAGGCGGGCGGTCCCTCGGGACTCGGCCTCGGTCCTGGTCCGCCGATGGCCGTGGCTATGGCTTTTCAGAGCGCGGCCGCTGGCTCTTCTCACCAGGAACCTTTCAAGAGTCCCATGCAACCGGCTCCGCCAGGCCTCGCCCTTCAAGACGCCCTGATGCATCATCAGAGGCACTCGCAGAGCGACGATGACAGCGGTTGCGCGCTCGAAGAGTACACGTGGGTCCCGCCAGGCCTCAGGCCAGATCAAGTAAGAAAATAACTTATTCGACATGCTTAGAATACTGACATAATTATGGTCCCTTGATCTTATCTTTGTATTCTGACCATTAGAGCTTATTTTTAACTCAAGGTATATCTAATAATATTTATCGATTATATATTCTTGTATGTGGTTGTTGAAATGTCCATTTTTTTTTTTTTTTAAGTTAAGTTACAGAAATTAGATTAACGGTAATGTGACCATGATGTTCATGATGTGATCTGTGTTTCCACTACCTATAAAAATAATTATTGTGTAAAATCTTTTACATGCAATGTCTGAGTTACTTGCGGCCAAACATTGTCAGTACGTCCTATATGTCAAGATAAGAACAAAATATCATGCAAATATATGTCATTGAAAGCACTGTCAAATAATTATAACAAAAAAAAAAAAAAAAATGATATACAAAATTCTTCGTTTTCCAACTTCAATTAAGAATAAACAAGAACTTCAAAAAGTAATTTTTTGCCGAAATGATGAATATTTGAAATAGAATTGTAGTTAGAGTTGTAGAAGTATTATGATACCTTCTGACCATTGCTATATGTAAATAGTAATAAAGACATATATTTATATAACACATTTTTCTTACTTTGACCTATAGAATGACATTTCGCCGCAAAACATTGGGACACCCTGTATGTCGCATAATTTACATATTGCAATACTTTACATACACATACATATGTGTTCTAAGCGATTAGATTTTGTTTAGAATTTCTTCATTTGTAATTTTCACTCTCTTTAAGTTTTGTAATTTTTAATCTCTAAAAGCCTGGGTAATTTAAACATTCTTGAAAATAATTAAAATACAAATCTCAATTCCAAATAAGGAACATCATGACAAGAGAATTTTACGCTCACGAAACAAAAGAATTTTAAAAAGGTCACCCAAAGATTTGAACGTTACAAAACTCATACAGAACTTAGCTATATGGGCGCACCTTGATACTCCATGCGCCATACGTGGTGACTTTAGATTTACATAAAGGTTGACTTTCTCTCCGTAGGATTTATCGAGACAGTTACAAAGAGGATACCCGCGACGTCTAGAATTTTGAAAAACTTTAACAGTTTTACATATTACTCAAGAGTATTAAGGTTATCTGAAAGATATAACGTTTCGTTTGAAAAATGTTGAATTCGCGAGGTTAGGATATCAAGAACTTTTACAATGAAATTCTTCTCCAAATGCAAATATGCAAATACTTACTGCTATATTATTCTTCTTCCTTTCTCTTACTTACAATTAGTTATTTACACAATAAAAATGAGAAAAGATTCGGGTCAAACGTCGATCCCGTAAGCGAAATAAAACACTGCAGACCCATTCCAGTGTTTTGTCCAAGGGAGGAGTCCGTCACGTGTCCCGTGTAACTGTAAGCATTTCATTTCTGAATTATTCATGAATGATGAATATCGAGCATCGTGATCGTCGATACATAAAACGTTTAAGGCTTTCGATTCATCTCGTAAAACTTGCTATCCCTTCCATTAAAAATTTACTTGTATAATTCAAACTTTTATTTTTATTCTCCTCACAATCGATATAGGATATTTCGTAATCATGTTCTATTCGTTTATCTTTCTTTTTATTGTGGATAACACTGCGAATTCTTGAAGCAATCGTTCTCATGCATCGAACTTATTTATGCACGTGCATCTTTATCAGATTCGCCGTCACAGAAATTAAAGAGATATTCGATATTCCATATCGAATAAATCGAAGCATATCAAGTTCTGTTTGATCAAAAAGCGTTTCCAGGAGGCGCCGATCGATTGACACTTCTCGATCACGTTATCGATATGAAAGCTGACTCGATTGATCAATCGCACAGGTGTATTAATCAATTGAATTCTAGTTTTTTTTCATAAAGAAAGATCATTATTAATTTAAATTATGTCACGTTAGTTAAACACATAAAATTCATACAACAATTACAAGAAACAAATATTATAGGACATAATGCTTCATTTTTCATAAAAAAGGACATACCTCTTATTAACCTTTCAAAATGATGTTCTTCCATTTCTTTACAACTTACAATATTCTCCTCATTTTCTAATAAATATACGAAAAAGCCGAGCACTTAAACTGACTGCATCAATAAACAACTGAAAGAAACTAAATTAATCACTAAATCTACCAAAAGAAATTCTCCATCCAGCTTTCCAATTCACCTTATTCCTTTTGCACAAGACTCTATATATCCTAACCTCTTCGTTTCTTAACCTCTTCACCAACCGAACCATATATGTACATATTAAGATATTATAACATCAACAAACAATCAAGAAAAGCTAAATTAGTCACTAAATCTACTGAAAGAAGTTTTCCATTCAAAGATTTTTCATTCCCAGTTCATTATGTCTCCTTTGCTCTAGACACTATATTCTAACCTGTTTGCTTCTTTAAACCAATCAAACCATTTATCAAGATACACGCAAAATCCCGATATCTCACAACACGTCTGCCGCAATCGCTCTTAATTACCATCCCCTCGCGCCATGTGTCGCAGGTACACCTGTACTTCAGCGCGCTACCGGAAGACAAGGTCCCGTACGCGGGCAGCGCCGGCGAGCGGGAGCGGGTTAGGCAGCTGCTACAGCAGCTCCCACCGCACGACAACGAAGCGCGGTACTGCAGCGGCCTGAGCGAGGAGGAGAAGCGGGAGCTTAGGACATTCGCCACGCAACGGAAACGCGAGGCGCTTGGACGGGGACACGCGAACCAGCTGGATAGGCCCCACGGCGCCGGATGCCGCGAATGTACCAGGCCGATCGCGGCCGGCGAGATGGCGGTGGCTGCGAGCCGCGCCGGTCCGTCCGCCCTCTGGCATCCGGCCTGCTTCGTCTGCTGCGTGTGCAGGCAGCTGCTCGTCGACCTGATATACTTCTGGAGGGACGGCAGGTTATACTGCGGCCGGCATCACGCGGAAACGCTGAAACCGAGGTGCTGCGCCTGCGACGAGATCATACTTGCCGACGAATGCACCGAGGCGGAGGGGAGGGCGTGGCATATGAGGCACTTCGCGTGCCTCGAGTGCGATCGCCAGGTAAAGGTCGAACGAGTAGGAAGATAGTTTAATATATGGTGGGTGAATGTTGGTTTTAATGGTTGACCCCTTTTTGAATGGTACGGGAAGACGTAGGTAGAAGGAAATTGATTAACATTTTCCTTTCACTGAAAGATTTAAAATAGCTAAGAGAGTTTTAATGATACAAGGTCATGTTTAGGAGTAGGTTTACTGAAATTCCTTTCTTTTTGTAGTTTTATGTTGGGTTTAGATACTTAATGATAGATTTGTTTATATTGCAAGTTAGGTTCGGACGAGTTAAGATCTAATCAGGTCTTCAGTTCTAACCAGCTTAGCACAACTCATAATGTGATATCTATTAATATACGCAGTTAGATATATATAGATTTATGCTGAAGGATGTTCGAGATCATTGTTTTATTTGGAATATAATACAGGTAGGAATTTTTTATAATTGGTGATGAGTATTTATTAGTGGATTATTTATGCGAATAGTTACCCGCATTAAAATAATAGGATAAGAGTATGGAAATAGATTGAGATCTATTGAACGTTTCTTGCTATTTAATGTCAGTTTTATGATTTTGTTTCGATTCAGAAGCTTCAAGTACAGAGTCATTGATGTTACTGACTCTTCATGAATACTAAGCGAAAGTCATGAATTATGTATCATATATATATGTATAAAAACGGACATCTGCATTTCAACGTCACTGTTGAAACACCGGTCACTTCATGTACAAACTACAGGGTGATCAACTTCATTTCTACTTTTCTGTATCGTTTTTCAATTAGCATTTCTTATTTTTATTTGATTTTTTATTAAAACCACGACTTTGGCTCACACCAAAAAGGAATACCTAAAAATAGCTTCTTATTGAAAATAAATCGAAAAGGTTAGCATTGAACGCTAACGTAATCAAAAAAGACAGACTTGGATTCACAATTTATCATCGTTCCTTTGATCTGCATCCGACGCGGATCAACTTCTCTCACTTATCGTGACGATTAATCGAGATTCCCTGTCGACCAATACACACGCGCCTACTTAATTCCTCACCGTCAGATCAAATCGCACTTAATACCCGTACATAATGTAACCTTATCATCGAGAATGTATTAATCGTAAAGAAACTAGTATTTTACTGAATACATCAACAATGCAAATACAATGGCTACAGAAAGTATTCGCACATTGTTGTATTTATTATAGGAGTTACATACTAATTAATTAGGTATCTTTAATAAAATACAATAAAAATTGGGGACTATGAAAATGAAGTATAGAATCTGGGTCTTGTTGTATAATAATTTGGTAAATTGACAAGTTAGAAATTCCATGTTAAATTTTTTTATTAATTAATTAATTTTATTAATTATTTTTTGTTAAATAAGGAGAAAATTAATTTTAAATTTGTAAAAATTGTTTATGGAAGTTTATTGCCAAACTATTGTGTTAAAATATTTATTACCATAATATTATATATTATAATTTATTAGTTTAACTATGCAAGAAGGTACCGATAAAAAACGCTTTATTAAAAATAAGAGAGTATGCAAATACTTTTCATAGTCATTTATTATTAGTGTACATTTATTAAAGGCATTGGAAAAGAAATACAGATGGTATACCCTAGAGTAATTCGACAAAAAAAGTCTAATAGCAGTATTCGTAGTTATATCGGGCGATACAGAGGGCAGCAGGTTTGTTTGTTGGTGCTTTTTGTGGCGTGACAATTATTTACGCCAGACGAGCACGTCCGTCGAGAGTCATTTAGTCCGGAGCGTTGGGACGATTTAGTTGTCAGCCTCAGACCTGTCCCCTTTATATTCCCGCGACGACTGTCCACGGCATGCAACGCGATAATTCATTGAATCTAGGTGTCGATAAATGTCACGAACAGTCGGCTATATGCTGCACAAAGCTTCTTATCGGCCGAACCAGCTCGATAATAAACGATGGAATCTGGATTACGATCGGGAGCCGTATGCGGGCGTTTCTGATCTCTGGGGATCTTCCGATAATCCGAGACAAAGTGCACGTTTGTAACGATGCATTGGCCCATGGAGTGGATTAATGGGACGAACAGAATCTGCGTGATGATAAAAGTGACCTTTGCAGGCGATTGATGAATGGGATGATGCATGACATTGAATGCTCCTGATTCAGAAAATCGATTTATTCTACTATTGATGAGTCCTTAGGTCTGTTTGTTGACATTTTATTGATTTGTACGAATGGTTAAAGTTATGACGGTAATAGATTTGATTTTTTGTTTTATTGAAACTTTAGGTTATATTGGATGAATGTAAGATATGATTGAATAGACATACATAGAAATACAGATATACATAGACATTATAGACTGAACTGAATTCCGTTGATTATTAATCAAGGTGATTGTAAAGAAGATTGCCATTATTCATCTATTTTTTTGCTACTAAAAATCATTCTAAAAATCATATAAATTCTATCATATGATGTGTGTTCAAATTAAGTCACAAATCAAACTTTCCTCACACAATGATTTTTATAAAATTTTGATTTTAGCTTGGTGGTCAGAGGTACGTGATGAGAGAAGGTAGACCTTACTGTCTCCGATGTTTCGATGCTTCGTTCGCCGAGTACTGTGACAGCTGTGGTGAACCGATCAGCGTGGATCAAGGACAAATGTCACATGAGGGTCAGCACTGGCACGCGACTGAAGCTTGCTTCTGTTGCGCAACTTGCCGTACGTCCCTTCTCGGACGGCCGTTTCTTCCGCGAAGAGGTGCTATTTATTGCAGCATAGCTTGTAGCAAGGGGGAACCCCCGACAACACCGAGCGATTCTTCTGCTGGACCACCACCACCACCTTCCTTCCTTAGGTAGTCATTGTTCTGACTCTCATGTAGTTAAGAAAGGAAAGAAGAATTTCTAAGAAGGAAGTGTAATTATAAAAGCTTACATACATTGATTTTAATTTAGTCGCTATACTTATTTGTTGGTTAAAGGTCAATAATTCTGAATATGTATTTATATATGATTTATGTTTTAATAACGTAGAACTCAACTTTAGTATATATGTTATTAAGTTTATATTACTTACGGTATTCTGGTAACATAAAACAATCAAGTAAAACTTGAGGATTCAAGAATTTTTCTTTCTATTAAAATTATCACTTTGAATAATAATTAAAGAACATTATTAAACTTGATAAATAGAGTAATATTTCCTACATTGGCAATTTTTCATTTCATTCGAACATTTTCTCTTTAGGAACAACATTCTAACAAGATAAAATTTAATCGCTTAAATTCACATTGAGGTTGACCTGATTTTCAGAACTGGTCGGAGACCACCGCCACCAAGCGAAGGTTCCTCAAGCCCACCACCACCTCCGCCGCCTCCACCACCGCCTGGATCCAGACACACCCTCTGTTCACCTCGTAACTCACCTCGAATGAATAGGAAACATCATCAAATGTCTGCTTCCCTAGCGACAACACCTACGCAAAGCACTTTGAGTCCTGAATTCCCTACTGAAGGATTCCCTTCAAGCGGTTCCAAACCGAGTGGCCTTGACCGAGTGTTACTCGAGCGAAATCTTGAGAGACTCCTTCAGGAACGTAGTTCACATCCAGAGGAAAATCGCAACGAATTGGGAAGGTAAATTATTTTCTCAATAACCTAATTTCTCTATGAATCAACATGCAATTCTGATATTACTATTAACTTTAAAACACAAATATTTCTATATGCGTATTATTTACCATATTTTAAGCAATTGTACAACTAAATAATGAAATTCCAATTTATTGTGTTCAATTGGTTTCTGATTTATCTAAATGTTTCTAAAAAGTTGCGAAGAAAACAGACACTTAGATATGCATGATGGGTTGCCAATCGGTAGGCGGTGCTCTGCCTTATGTTCCATTAAACCATCTATCATTGCATCCATTCTTTTCCTAACGAATCCAGCTGTCTCGTCAAATTACGCATCCTGCATAAAATTACCCATCATATGCATATTATTGTAAAGTACAAATTTCTCCACGAAAGTAATTATCTAATCATGCAATCTTCAGTTGTAATTGCGTTGTAATTGCAACATGACTGATGAGACAATCTAAGCAACCATGTCAGTCCAATTAGCTATTATAAATCTTCCGTTCGTAGGTTAATGCAGGCAAGAGACCGCGAGCCGTTGAGATGCATTCAAAATTGTGCTCCTTCCCATGCTTCAAGCATGCCGGAGCTGCCTCCACCTCCCCGGCCTCCGTCCGGAGCGTCGGCGTCGGCGTCAACATCGTCCGGAGTCGTCGCAACCGCGATTCCCGGGGTCGTGCTGGAATCGGCGACGTCGCCGACGACCCTCGTCGTCAGCCAAACGGACCCTCCGACGCCGACGTCGCGGCGCGTGCGGTTCCAAGGCGACTTGGACGTGAACGACCATGCTGCAGGGTCGTCGCGCGTCACCCTATCGCCCAACAACGATAGGAATTCATCCTCATCACCCTCTCCTCCCCCAGCGTCGCTGCCGAGAACGAATGTGTCTCGATCGAGAAGCTTGCAGCCAGAGGAAGTCGCTAGCACGTCCGCCTGGGGTGCGTAAACTTTCCCGCTTTGCATAAGATAACACGGTTCTTTCTGAGAATCGCTCATCCTCCTGAGAAAAGGGATCTGCAAAGCTATAAAAGTATGGGTGTGGTGTTGAATCTTTCAGGGTTGGATTTGAGTCTAGTGAGCACTGAAATTTTAAAACAAATTTATATATGATTTTTACTAGATCTCTTAATATTTTGAGGTTGATGTCTATTGTACTGTAGTGAATATACTCATTATTTCTGCTATATTTGCTATTTATAGAGAATAAGAAGTATAAATTCTTTGTTGTGTTTACGCTCTCTGTTATATTTTTTATGTCTAATATATTTGATATGTTTGCTGCATAGAATGTACTGAATACTTCCACTATGTATATTGCCTTTATAGTATCAATTATTATACCAACTATTTTTGCCTTGTAAAGAATATGTGCTATATTTATTGTATTAAAAATGTATTTACAATAACTATTACCCTTTACTTACCTGACTAATATATTTTCTATAACTCCAAAACATTTCAGGTGTCGCTGGGAGTTCAAAATCAAGGATAGAGGGCGACGAAGACGACGTGGAGTCTTGCTGTTCTACCTGCAGCTCCTCAAGCAGTTCCGATGAAGCTGCTGCCTACGCCTTGCCACCGAGAAGAGCATACGGCGGTGTCAGGATATCTTACGTGCCCAACGACGCAGTAGCATGCGCGAGGAAGCGTACACCGACGTCTTCAATGCCGAATCAAGCACAAAGGGATGCAGACAAGTGCATTGTGTCCTGATGACCCCCTGAAGAGTTTCAAATCATCTTTACGTCGATATCAATGTATTGTTCATTGAGGGAAACACTTTTACTTCACTGCCAGATGATGTGAAGAAGAAATTCGTGCGAGTCTCGAACCGATGAACAACGCGAAAAATATGGACTAACGCGATAAAATACAAGAGTTCCTAAAACCGACGTAAGATTCGCCATGTTTCCAGCACTCGAGACTCAGACAAACGATTTAATATACTCGTGTACATAATGAACGTACTTCCGAAATGATCGCTCGTGAAGACCGAACAATCGCGACGATCGCGCTTCTCCTTCTATTTTTAATACCCCGGTGTATTTGATAGTAATAACGATGATGATAACGTTATATTTTATTACCATTGCCATTCCCGCTGCGTAAACGACAGTTCACACGGGCGCTGTGTTCTTGTTCGAGATTCGATCGTCTTGTCTTGACCAACTTTTTTTAGATAATAGTTCAAAAGAAAAAAGTTGGTCAACTCTACAAAGTAAATAGTATTTAACCGTGATGCGACTGCATGGCGTTACGCTGTAAGTACAAATGAAGAGCGTTCGGGCCGAGATGTAGACAATCTGAAAAGTATTTGGAAAATAAATTGAGACGAAGACTAATTAAGCAATTATGTTGTTGTACGATTTGATTTTACCCGATATTTCCTTCATTTTTTTACATTTCTTTATGCTAAGTCTATTTGTCATTTTCTGTCATTTTGGTCCTTCTATTAACATTGAATAATAAATAAATAAGAACAGAGTATAAATAGTAAGGTTATAAATAATAAATAAAATTAAAAATAATGTTCTCAACTTTCTAATTAAAATTTATAAATTCAGTTCAAAATGTATATGTTTAAGCATTAGATCACGGCAAATACTCGTCTTTAAAAATATACACTACTAAACAGAGAAAACAGGGAGAATATATGTTACAACCAAATACATCTTTCTCTACCACTTAAACAATAACCAGCCGAATTAATTCAACCATCTTTAACGCATGAAAACTCGCTTTCTACTGCTCCAATCTAAAGGTAAGATCGATCATAAGCGAAGCAATATTCGGAAAAATCGTAAAAGTCTCGTTCGAGGATCGTTGGCATCGAAGCAAAATGTGGGATAACCTACAATCGAAGCAGCCGATAGAAATCAGTATCATGAACCATTTTACCAACGGCAAAATCTAAAGCTGTATCATTATTCAAGCAACAATGACAAATTTTGTGTTGATATTATATTGATGTCTGTTGAAAAAGTTAATGGTTGTTGTCCAGTATTTCTCCATGTTTCTCACGTTCCTACTCCTAAGAACAGAAATGGCTTTGAAACCAAAATAAAAAATGTGTTCCTCTAATTATGTCGCATCAATGTAAAGAAAATTTTTCTATAAGTTGGTACTTTGATACTTACTTCTTAGATACTGTTTGGAACATGGAACAACAAGTAACAATGTCAATGCATGTTTCTTCATGTTTCTGTCTCTAAAAACAAATGTCGTTTTAAAACTAAAACAGAACCCAAATATTTCCCTAATTAGGATGATTGTCAGCATAGACAAAATGCTTGCACAACTATTAACTTGTGGTATATTGTTGTATATATATGTTACATATATTTGTATATGTTACAAATTTGTATATGTAACAAATAGTTACTCGTTATTGTTTCATTGAGCATGAAGTTTAAGTAGACAAAACTGCACTGTGCTTGTCATCCGATTAGAAGGGGAAAAATGAAAACGCACGGTTGAGCAGTGAAAAGAGCGAAAGTGGTTTCTCTCGGCTGCACCAAACGTCTGTTGTTATGCCACTATCTCGTCTACTTGTTACACTCATAAAACGTTTCTCTCTCTATCTTTCTTTCTTTAGCTTTCTCTTATTTCACGCGAGAGAGATCTCTGGTTTATGAGGAATCGTCGGAAGAATGAGCCACGCCAATTTATCATCTACTAACGTGCACGTTTCCGATCAAGGATCCTCATGTTGCGAAAGATTATTAGCATATGGCGTACATCTATTATCCATGTCCCGCATATCGACGTAATCGAAGGTTTCAAACAGGTGCGTGCCCAAATGGAACTATACGATTATGTCATGGTAATCCCGAGGAACAACAAGTACACGGAATTATGAAACTGCTTGGGAGATTTCGTGACCTGCTGGGGATCTATAGAGAATTGTATGATAAATTGTAAGTGTTTTAGCTCGGTTTTGTAACGCTGACTTAATTTGCTATAGTGTTGAAACAGGTGTAATTTTATGTTATTTGATATTTGGGTATTAGCAAATAGTGGAAAAGATCTTCAATTTAATTTAAAGAGTGATAAAAGAGTTTTAATATTCAGATAGGTTAAGGTGGTATTTTTGGATTATTTTTTTATTTTTGACAGTTTGTTTTTTTTGACAAAGACTGAAATGCAGGTCCATAACAATTTTAAAAAGTATTTTTTCTTCCGTTTTATGTGATTCTACTATCCATGCTTTAAAACACCTGAAGCAGCTTGAAGTGAAATCCTCGTTGTAAATCGCGTGTTTGGAACAGTTTTACTGGACAATTACGCAAATTGACGCACGGACGTTTCTCGAGAAGCATTTTTCTTGCATTCACTATACACTTCGCTGGTTGCTAATATTGGTAAAAAATATAAATATGTATAATTAATTATTTACAATAAAAAACATTTCAAAACAAATGACAAACATTTCAATTAAATTTATAAACAATAAGACTCCTAACAAACTATCAAAAATATTAATCGAATTTTAATTTTCCTTTATAACTTTTAAACAATATAAAACAAAATAGTAAAAAATAATGTTTAGTTATTTCACATAAAAATGATTAAAAAATTGCAATTAATTGAATTCGCATAGAGAGACAAATTAGAATTAATCTACATTCTCATTAAACTACATATTTCCACAAACACAAACTCTATTTTTAAGATTAGAGTTATATAGTGTATAAACTAGGCCGAGATTGCGCAACTATAACACATAAGTGACTCGCAACAACTGTATGTGCTTGAAGGAGAACGCATTCTCGCGTAGATGCTCCTTTTTACGGAATCCTCCTCGGACGCGTAACACGGGCCATAATGCCATGTTATGGAACTTTGCCATTGTATTGTTTCCGTGGATCTATTTGCGATACACGAGTGTTTCTTTCAGCACATTCACCTATGACCCCAGTCATCGAGTTTGGTATAAAAGCTAACCTTAAATCTTTACACCAGTCCTATTTTCAGTAGTATATAAAATTTGTTCGAATTTTCAATAATTTTGAGTTTTCAAGTTGATTTGTTTCATTACAGATAACATTCTTTAGTAGTCATAATAAAAAAATGTCTATGTTTTAAAATAATAGGCATAAAATAATTTTGTCCATTCATGAACAAAAGCTATTAATTATTATTCACATGTTTCTAATGGCCTATTCATTTTTTAAAATAAAAATAACATTGTTCAATAATAAAAAGATAAGAATGTAATAGGCACATACGAACATAATAATTTTTTCTATTCATAGATAGAAATTATGATATTATTGTTATTTTTCAAACATATATTTATTATTAATTAAGATTCTTTACTATCTTTTGATAAATTCCACTAAATCCAAAACTCTCTACTTATGTTTTATTTATACCCTCCACCTAGGTAAACCTAAACGACCACCTGTATATACAAGATATCCATTTTGCTTATCTCCTAACCTAAACCCACCAAAAAAGGCGCATCGCGTACATGCGAGGCGTGCAAGGTGTTCGTGCGCCGTGGAATGTAGTAAAGAATGGCCATGGAAGGAATGGCAGACCCACTGGCCATAATATCGAACTATGCACACGCAACTGCTTGCCATTCCATATACACTTAGCGCCTTCGTCGATGTTTTAATGACGACACTGTCATGGAAACGTATTCTGCAGGCAGAATCATGGAGCTCTTCTGCCCTTTCTTCATGGTAGACCGCGGAGGCATTCCTTACAGCCCCCCCGTAACATGTTATCACGCCAACTTATGTAACGTTAAAAATTTGACTATGTTTGATAGTAAAAAATTCTTAACTTCGAATATGTTGAACTCATTGAAATAAGTTGAAACCAATTTACTATTAACAGATTAATAACTTCTCTATTTTGCAAAAGAAAAAAAAAAGGATGAAAGCTTTAATATTCTTTGCACGGTTTAAATTGTCACTTTGTTACTACTACATTGTTACACTGTGCAGTATTATACTTAATACTGCTTTAACACTGTTTGGTGCGTTTCCTGACCCCTTGAAGGTAACTATGTATGTATATAGAATGTTGGTGAGACGACGGGAATTTTTTCACCCGGCTCTCACCCGGAAACCTCAACAGCGTTAAACGTAGCAGTATTAAATATTGGATTGACAGATAAGTCTTAAACCTTTCAGAGGTCACAGTTTTGCTCAGAAACAACAAAAATTCTGTATGAATGGCATAATAGAACTATTCAATAGGTGGCAGAATATCATTGAATAAGGTGGTGCATATTTCATTTAATTATATCATTACAAAGTATTGAAATAGAGTATAATTCATACTAGAAAAGCTTCAAGACTTATCTGATAATCTAATATAATACTGCACAGTGTAACAATGTTAAGTGTAAAAAGGATAAAGATTATTTTGAGGACTGGATACATTATTTCAGGTAACACTCGGCAAAGTTTCTGTTATCCAGAACGAATCTTGACCGCTCCTTGTGCGTTTTGTCTCATTTAAATCACGGGACTGAATGAAATCTCGTTTTCCCGTTACATGGAATCTGATTCATGCGCGAATCACGCCGATCGGCGTGGAAAGAGAACGCATTCTTCTCTAGCCGCCTCTATCCACCGTATCTTCGGCCATACCATGGATGCTGGACACTTTGTAGATACGTCCAAATAACGTTCCAAATAGAGAGAATCAACGAGCAAACTTTGGTGTCACGAAACGAAAGAACCCTCTTATACGGCTGTGAGGAACGCGAATGCAAAGAATTCAGTATTCAATCACGCCATAACTCGTATTGTGTCTATTATTGAGTACACGAGCTTTTGTAAGAAAATTCTTACGAGATCCCGATGGGTGGTCGTTGGATATGCAAAGTTATATAGCGTCACGCGTATCGCACTTTTTGCGCCGAGGTGGTGACAGTCTAAGCTGGAATTAATAACAAAAAAATTCATCTATCAGTTTACTAGGCTTATAAAATTGGAGGAATTTTATGGCGTTGATCGTTGATGACCTTGAATCAGTAATTTAATTCATAAATGGTGAAACCACATAATAAGAAATTGCTAGACTATGGAACATTAAAACATTTTATATTAATAAGTGATTATTGAACTGAAAAACATAAAAATGTTTTATATATCGATTAGTTTTTAGGCTAGAACAATATGAAATTAGTTTATGCTACATAGGAGATTTAGTAGCTGATGTTGACCATAGATTTAACAGTATGAATAGAAAGAGAAAATATTGAAGAATGCAGTGTAGCTCATAAAGCACCAACAGTAGAAAGAATTAAAAGGGGTAGTTAAAAGAACATAAAGAGTATAGAAAGTTACTAAAATAACAGTAGAATCCTGCAAGATTACAAATAAAAAGAAGCCCAACTATACATGATAAGGTAATGAAAAATATAATACCAATATCTAATAACAAAATGTTATAATTATAACCTTAAAAGAAAGAAACTAACCTATTTCTGTGCCAGGAACAGAAACCAAGACAGACCAAAAGAGCGAATAAGAGAAACGACGGTACTGTTCGTTGCGCGAAGATACATCGAAAATTTCACCTGACCAGCAATGGTCAATTTCACGGATAGCAAGAGCGTACCAGAGGCTGAATCGCGCGAGTTAATCATACGCGACGCAAGTAGGCCGACCTGGGCAAAAACAAACGATATGCGCACGCGGCCGCGCCGCGTGCGATACATATAATTGGCCAGCGTATTGCTAGCGGCTCGTGAAGTATTCCAACAAATCCGACATACATTCCAGCGCGGATCCCGGCTACTTACGTTCCGCCTCGCTGTGGAATGCAGTCACCTTGTGGCAGGTGTACGGTGTACCGAACGTCCTCAAACGTTTCAACCTCCTACTTTCCCCGATTTGAATTCAAATGCGTCTTCGTTGTGGCAAGTGGGAGCAACGGGATCTGGCTGAACCAGTCGTTTCGGGATTGGTTTTCCTTCGTTGTACCATTGAAGTACTGAAACATTGATTATTGTTTGATATCTGATTTTTAGAGATTTTTGGTATCAAAAGAAATAAGATTGATTGGATATTAATCCTTAATTAATGAACTGTGCATAGTTATGCAAGTTTATATTTTTATGAATTCACCCATATAAAAGAATACATCATAAATAGAAAGAGATTGACACGTTATATAGCTTTCAAAGAGAGAACTACTACGACGAATAGTGGGGTTAGTGGCCTTGAACGGTCAAATATTTTTCACTGCCTATTCACACTTAACTCCACACTTCTCTTGTATAACACAATACAATGCCATAAACTAAGCATAAACTAAATTACAATAATGAACTGTAATATAGCAACAATAAAACTACATTATAATACTAATAATAAACCTATAAGAATACATATATCTAATTTCATGGTTCATCTTCTTTTATTTCATCAGTCAGAATCAGCTTGTTTTTTCATAATCTTATATTATAACACCTTTTGCATCCTGGTGATGAATACTTATCTGTATATTATTACTATAAATTATAATCGTCCAATGTAGCACAGAAGTATTACAGTAATCGTCCTAAATGTACCTCAGCTGAATATTTCAACTTGCATAGAAGCAACTTGGATAGGCAACCAATGATCTATTGAAGAAAATAAATGAAAAAAAACCAATGGAATGGAATAATTTTAGGTTAGATATACACGAATACGAATCGAACTAACGGGTCCATGGAGCTCGTTTACGCGACCTCTGGGCGGTCATCTCGCGGTTAAATGCGCGAGAGGCTTTCTCCGTGGATTGGAATGCGGCCTCTCCCTCTGACCGGCTCTCTGACTTGCTTCGAGGATAGCCATGGAGGTGTACGTCGGCTTCCAGGTTCGCTCTTTACTGATTCTAGTTTCCCCACGGCTACATGCCGGAAAATCGGATACCGGTTACTTCTTTCTCGAAATATAGTTGGTAAAGTTCATATTTCTAACCTATCAACAGTTCAATGTAAACAGACCTTACGTCGCACGTGTGTTGGATTTTGTATAATTTTCTGGATAACAAGTGTCTGACTAAAGGACTGAAAGTCTGAGGAAGTGTTTGATGATGAAGTTTTTTTCTATTGATTAAAAATTTCTTAATTCTTGTACTCATTCTATCTATTATTCTTAATTCTACCCCGAAATGATAAGTGTTTGGAAATTTTAAAATTGAAATTCTGAAGAAGCTTCTGATTAAATTTAACGTTCAATGGACTAAAAATTATCTAATTCCAACTTTCATGTTTGTTTAGAGATGATGAAATATTAGAAAATCTAAAAAGAAACGAATTTTATAATTCACTGAGCATTTGTTATGAGCTGTGGTCTATCATAAGCAAAGTAGTTTTTTATAATTGAAATCAGAGGCTGTGTAGAAATATGTGCAACTGATACTCCAATAATCTTAGATTGCAAAATGTTACCTCGCTGGTGACTCAGTAATTAAACATTTCCAGAGCGATAACTAGCGAAAAATTATCCACGCGTAGAGCGTTTCCATTAGAGATCAACTACATACTGCGACATGATACCGTACACACATGCGGACAGATAATTTGGTCGGTAATTTAGTTAGATACTGAACAAAAAGAGTTGTTATCTATCTCTGGATTATTTGACTCCTGGATTCTTGAATCCTGATATCTTTGAAATATTTCACTCTAGAATTATATACTTTGAATTTCTTCGATTTTGGATTTTTTGAGCTTTTGGATCTTTAGACTATTTATTCCTTTTTTCCCTTTAAAACTGGAATTATGGTACCTATACTTTCCAATATTTCGAATTTTAGATTATTTATTTTGGTTCTTAGAATTTTCTCAAATTCCGATTTCCCAAAAAGAATTTATAACTCCTCAAAACGTCGATACCATTTGGTAACAAACTTTTACCAGGCATAGAGCGCAAGACCTGTTTGCCAGTCTGTACGCAGCCTAAGGCGCGAATGAACACCACTCGATCAAGCTGTAGACCGCCGCGTGCCTGAACAGCTCGCTTTCCATTCCGATAGAGAGGTTTTGCTCTTGCTGTTACAAGTTAAAATGTACAGGCTCAGGTATAAACAGCAGATCTAATTTGCGCTTGACGGGCACGTTTACTACGCGAGTAAACCAAGTTGAATGAAATTTAGTTTTCGTTCGAAGGATACCTCTCCCGATGGATCGACGATATCAGAATACTGATTTACCTCGAAGGCTGAATTGCATAAATTTTTCGCGATCAGAAACGCAAACTCGTTGAGCAAGTAGAGTTTCGCGGCTGATCGTTGCCTTCTTTTACTTCATCGACCAAACTCACGTTGCTTTTCCATAATAGTCGTAAGCACCTTCTGCCTTCTGCATCCTGATGGCAAATGACTATAATATCTTTAATAATACAATCTTGTTATCAAAGATAGATGATAGTTTTGAAAAATATTTTAATATCATTTTTGTTAACATCATGTTGTAGAATCAGATAAAAGGATTTTGACAGCCTGTGAGATGAGTTGGTTACCTTGGTGACAACAAGTACGACTTCCAAATTTGAGCATGCGACATATAGGTCAAGGTCATTATAGAAACTATATTCATACAGATGTGAACTAGAAGATTTTTCTAGATATTCCAGTTTGTACGCGAGATTATAAACCATGTTATCATTTAGATAATAATCAATTAATAAAAACGTTGAGTAGCCAAATATTAATCAGTCATAACAGCAGTGAAAAATATTCATAACTGTACAAATATGTTCTATTCTCTTCTTTCTAAGATTATTTACAAACATGTAATGTAAACACAATAATACCACTAAAATATTCCCAATATAATGCTATACTACGATATCTGTCCATTTACTTAGTCCTTCCCCAGATCCATTCTTACATAAAATGAGCGATTAAAAATTCGAACTCATTTTTAGTTATCTCAATCATGTTCACAGAATTCGAGACAAATTGGTGACCTGAATGTCATGGAGTCTCCCTGTCAGAGGGAGCCAGAGAGCGCAGGAAGAAACATCAGGCCGCGGCGCCGCGCGCGCCTAAGGTACAGTGCCGCGATGCATCAGGAGAAGGGGCATAGAAGCAGGTATTCAGGCGAACTCGCAGGCAGCCTTAAGAAAGCAGGCAGTCGGTAATATGGCGGGGGGTAAACGTAAGGGGCCGTGCGAGAGCGTAAAGTGAGTTTTCGCTCGCGGCTGCTTTGCAATGCCAGGCAGTTGAGGTGAGTCGAGTCGAACAGAGCCTAGCCGAGCTTCGTGGAGTCAGTCTGAGACGTGGCCCCGTCGCATCCTTCTCGACCGCTGTGGTATCTTTGTGTGTATAGCTACCACCTGTCGAAATTGTACGATCTTATCGTGCATCGTCGCAATTGACCGCCCAATATCGAAATGGCTACGTCCTAAAGTCACGTCTTCCAACTATCCAGTGAATCATCGTGGTTCACCGATCGCGTGGACAGACGTTTACTTTTCTTGCGTCTCGGCAATAGCTAGAGTGGAATCACTCATACGATCTTGTTGTTTCTTTCCTTGAACGACGATGACGCCGCCTCAGAGATGCGTCGTCTGAGATTTACGGACTTCTTGGTGCAGTGATTTTGTGTGTGCGTGATCGAAGCATCAGCTGGAAATTTCCCGGACAATTCAACAGGTAGGAAGATTGTATTGTCGGATCTTTTTTGATGGCTCAGTGAAGCGATTGCGCGATTCGTGTACGGATCTTTCCAATTTTGTCCCTGAAATATTATTTCGTCAACTATTATATTATACATATAAAGTTATATTGGTAGTTTACCAACCTGAGATTAGTCAGAAATGTGATCGTTAAAAGAAATTGAAAGTATGTGCATGCTTGTGGAGAATTAGGTGAAAATTAAATTGGTTCAAAGAGAATAAGTCAATATAATGTTTAGGATAATTTCGAGGGGATTTGATCCAGTAATAACATTCAGCTTGAAGAGCTATCGATAATCATTCAATTGATCCACCACGAAGGACATTCTGTTTTTTCCTTTTTTTATCGTCGCGCTCTTCCTGCACCCATCCACCACATTGTATTTGTATTCCTCCCTGCGTATTCTACGGTAATATCGTGTGTATGGCGTAACAGCTCATTATACATAGAATGCTAGTGAGAGGAAGTTTAATGGCAGCAACGTCATCGGCGTACCTCGCCTCTTCGTTTTTCTTAATTATGCTTGAAGAAATTGCGCCTCTCTCATCTGCATAATTCTGCATTGTAAGCTCGTTCATTTATCCTCCTACATCCTGATTATGCACATTCGTTTCGTTCTAACCTGTTTTCGAGGCAGCATTGTCCACATAACCCATTATTATTATCTGTCGTGTTTACGTATTTCTTCACGGATTCTTGGTACTCGACGAAAGTCTTTTCCTTGGTCATTGCATTCCTTTCTCGAAATTCGTCATTCCACTTCATCATATCGCCTCTATCATGCGACATAATACCGTCGGATCGCGTAATATCTTCCCAGGTGAAAACGCGACTAGACAGTGAGAACGAAACAAAAACTGAATGAGTGTCCGCTGGAACCGTAGCTTGTTTTCTAAGACACGTCAAGGAGAATGGCGCGATGGTGTACTCCGTAGTTTCGCTTACTCCCGCGATCGCGCCACGAATTTTCTTTTCTTGCTCTCTCTCGGGAGATCTCGCATCAATGAGAACGATCAGTCACTGCGACGTACATACTTAGAAACGCTACCATTTTCTCTGGAGTAATCCGAGAAATACTTCTTCTCCTGCTATAGTTTTGCTATTGTTTCGCTTGACCTGTTTTGACATTCCACGGTTTATCAAAATTTTGTACATATAAGTTTTTCAACCATCCATATTTGATTCTTCTTTCAACTATTTCTTTTTTTTTTTACTTATGTATAGTTTTGTACGATTGTAAACAGAATTGTGAGTGATTTCTTGGAAGATTAATTTGAAGCAATTAAATAGGAATACACTTGCATTCAAGTACAAGTTACTTTTGTAGCTGTCAGAGCATTTATCGCTTGCACGTCACACAATTTTCTCCATTGCTTCCACGATCTTAAGAAGAGACTAACGAAACAATATGCAGCCGTGAGATCATATAAGAACGCAGAATGTAAACACAGGAATTCGAGAAAGTTTAGCTGCGCAAATTGTTGACTGCGCAGTTACCTCGCTAGAAAAATATAGTGTTTACAGTTCTTGTTAGTAAAAACTCTACTCTATATGTTTTAGAATTCTGAAACGTCCCATCTAGCCACGATAAAAATTCTTCTTTCAATTGCCATATTAATTATTATCCATAATTTATAACATCTTTAATTTATGTTTTCGTTTACTTAGGAATTTGAAACAAAATTTGTCTTAATCTCCTTTATACCCGATGTTTTTATCATGATTACATACCAATTAAGGTACATTCGATATTTTCTCATCAATTCGTAAACTTTTCCAAAGAGGGTTGGCATGAAAGCATGAAAGAAGCTAAAAAAAATTTGTCAAGAGCACATGAGATCGATAGACGGCATCTAGATCGCAAACCAGTAAAAGAGAGACTACATCGTAGTTAAGGACAACGTCATCGTTGTTCACTGGAATGTCAACTCGTTTTCCACAAGCCGTCCAAGGATCGTTTTCCCTACGTATCTGCCTCCTTTCCCTTCATGTGTCTTCTGGCTTCATGATTCTGTTCTTACCTCAGCTTCTTGTATTCGATGGCTACACAAGTCAAAACTCCACGCACAAGTGAGATGTTCATCGGAACCGATTGAGATCACCGTACCATCAACTGGAATGTTAATCAATATTATGAAAACGTATTGCGACAAAGAATAAAATTGTACCTTCATTAATTCTAGAACTATATATGGTAGGATAATACTTTATAGAGTTAAGATGTGTGACTAAATACAAATTCTTTTGAAACATCACCATGATCCTTAGCTCGCCAAATAGCATCCATGTTTACGAAAACACGAATGGAATGCCGAGTCATACGAGTCACCATTAGCATGTCCCAAAGATCCCAAGAACCGTTGGTTTCTCAGAATTAATGATCAACAAATTTCGAAAGCAACCTGTGAGCTCTACCTGTGATGAGATAATTTCTATTTTTGCCAATGTCGGAATTCGTAGACTCCGGATCTGAAACAGAAAATAAAGGTGGGTTCCATTGAACAGCAAGACGCGTATACCTTACGCTATTCGCGATTGCATAACGGCCGCGGATCGTTTAAAAACAAGTGAAAAAGCATGTCGCGTTGGAGATCAAGATTCCGCAGAATGTCAGGTTTCCACGAGGCGAGAAAAAAATACCCCATACGTGAGTTCTGCAAGTCGGTTTCCTCCCATTCCTTTTGAACCCTCCTTCCTCTTCCCTTCTCCAATGTCGTATCCTCCCACTAGCAGCGCTCATCTCTGCGAGTGAATTGCACCTTCCAAGTAGGAGCTGCGTACTTCGTCGGTGAGGCCATCCTGAGGCCATTCTGAGGCCACGTTGAGGCTACATTGAGATTCCTCAGAAGGAGATCCGCTCCCAAGTGTCGCAATGTGCGTAGAACGGTTGTCGCAATCTTTAACGAATATATTGATTTTCATTAGCCTACAGGTGCTCGGTAGTTTATCTTTTTATGCTGTTTTTCATAATACACACTTCTTAGTAGTTGTTTCAACTATACCTTTTTATCGTAATTTATGAACTCCAATTTAAGGCGTATAGAATTTGCAATTTTTTATATGAGTTTTTGACAAGTAGAATTAAAAAACACTATCTTTAAAATGCAAAGATTATTAATGTCAAAGTTACACATATAAAGTTTGTCCATATTTTATAATTTATTGGCTTTTTTATCGTATAACTAAAAAATAGGTTATATATTCGAGACATTCTAAATCGAAGTTCAATTAAATACTTAAATACTTTGATTTCTCATCAATCGACAATGCTTTTGTTAATGATGATTCATCGATGTCTAGTTTGTTTCGCTAGAATAATTTACATACTCGCTTTCAAACCTAAAAATGGTAGGAAACGCATTAAACAAAATGTTATTGCTCAACATAATTTGGTTATAGCTGCGATTACCATTTATTGCGTCGTTGCTAAAAATTTTCATCACCTGCATACAAATATTTTTATCTTCATTTTATTGTCTTGTTATTATCTTGTTACAAAATTAGTCTAAGGAAATGATATTTCTTTGCAGTTCAATTTTTCGAGAAGGTTATGTCCTCGGCTCGTTAAGTTTCGTACACCTCGCTCGACGGCTCCTTATAATTATTTCTTCCATTTATCTCGATGTGCAATGTGCACGCGTCCTTCTTCTTTGTCCCTTCGTTTCTCACAACTGGCTATTCGAGTTCACGCTTCCTCCTTTGTTCCTCGAGATTCCTTATATTTCTTATATATTTCTTATTCCAGGAACTATCACTGTTGTAACTTGAATTAAAAAGATTATGTTATAGGATTTCATATTTTATTTTAAATAATTTCAATTATAAAAACCATTATAGGTAATTACACTATTTCCTTGATTATAAATAACCATTATCGACGTCGAAGAATGTTTTTTTTACTATTTTCGACTAATCAATTTTACCATTAATCTTAGATTCTAATTATCAGTAATGTTAATAAAAATTGTTCATGATCGAAAGTAACCAAAAAGAATTTTTCAACATCGATAATAGTGATTGATGCTAATCAAAAACTATACTTTACCAATATTGATTACCATTAACCAAAAATTGCTTCTATCGCTGGTAATATTCAATTAATTTTCGATATCGATAATGATTAACCATACAAAAGTTTTAGTCATATATAATGGTTACGTACTCGTAAACAAACATTTAAAAATTAATACCTTTTGATCATCTAATTTCTTGAAAAATCTCTTTAAAATTTAGTGATCACTGTCTTCAATACAAATAACACTAATTTAAACGATGGTCTAACTCTATTTCTTTGAAATTTTTCGTAAAAATTTAAATCTGTTATTTTTTGTCCCTGGTTTGTTCTGCTTGCAGGAACTTGTGCCGCCATTTTTTATCGTCTGAGCGCGCTCGTATCTTCTGTCCTTGTCTATCTTACACGCTTATGTCCTTTCCCATTAGAGTGAAAGAGAAAGAAAGAGAGAGAGAGATTTAGCGTGCGAATTCACGATTCGGTTCTTCCAATCGGGAACCGTTATTCTTTTCTGTAACAATCATGGGTTATTTGCGGTTTTCCACTTAATCACGATGTTTTCGAAAAAGGGAAGCACAAACAGAGAAAATGACACGTTCCATTTGACACGTTGCAATTCGATCTACCGGTTCCTTGTTGATTCTTGTTATTATATCATTTGAGATAGAGGCAAAGGTTAACACATTCCTGCGTGATGATGAATGCGCGAAAGATAAATATTCTACCACGGTACCGATCATCAGATCGTTGGAATTTATGTTCCTGGTTTATGATCGTGTAATTTACGACAATAAATTAACTCTCTCGTGGGCTTAGCTTTTTTCTGAAAAAGCAGTAGTTTCAATATAAAACATAGTAAACAAATCATATCTATCTTTATTTTAGAAAAATAATATTTTCTATTATTCATATTAGAGAAAAAAGATTAATATAACTGAGTTAAAAAATTAGAATTTACTAATTTTTATTTAGGAAACGAAAGGTTAATAAAATTTAATCTTCTAAAGTTATATTAATTATAAGATTAGCTTAATAAAATTTAACCTTTCGGTTCCTACGGTTACCTGTACGTAATTGCACGCTTTAGAAAGCTCACATGTGTGTTTTTAATAAGTGGAAAAATAATTACCATTTCTTTTAAAAGAAATTACTGATTTTTAATTTAAATTTCCAAAAACCGCTTGTCTCGATATTCCACTTATCTTTCAAACGAAGTAATTACGTAAATCTTGTTATCTACAAGTATCTTCTTAAAAACTATTAACTGAAACCATTAATTAATATCAAGTTACCACTTTTAAAAATACACATTTGGGCAACAAAAATTTTGATATCGGTATGTTCTGTGATAGTAGTTAATTTACATGGAATGCGGTATCGCGTAGTAATGTATTCGATATTGGCCTATCAAGTTGTCGAGGAACAAGTTTGCACGAACTTCAAAAACTGGCCTTGACTTCTCATATACCCATAAGGAGCTCTAACTTTTAACGTAGCCTAGCGTTATAAAGCAAAACAACTGATGAAAAAAATTACGTTGTTGAAACTTCCGTACTCGTACTTGTTGGTAAAAATGAAATGTTTAACAAAATCGACAAACGAACCAAGAAATTCTTCTCTTTTTTCAGATTATTGGCCTCACCGAGGCGGAAGGAGTTAATCAACGAGGGGTGCCCATGCCGAGCGTCAGGAAAAATCAGCTGGAGGGTCTTAGGAGTGCGAGAGGAAAATTCTCAGAGGGACCAGCCGCGTGGAATTCAAGGAAAACGTCGAGGTTGTGAGCGTACCGGCACGTTTAATCTTGAAAATGTCATCGAATACGTGTTCCGTGATTATGTCAGGACTGATTCTACTGGTATTAGCAGTGGTATCATTCAGAGAAGTGCAAGGACACGTCGCCTTGACTTTTCCACAGGCAAGGAAATATGACTTGGATTTTCTGGACAATGCCAGGACACCTGGTCCATGTGGAATGCCTCGTGGTGAGTATTTCCTTTCGTTGCACAATTATCATATAGCGATAGCCTACAAATGAATAACTGAATTTGTAAAGTATGTACATACCTGCAATTTATGGCTATACTAACACGAAGAGAATAACATGAAGGTGTATTTTTGTGGTATGAAATATAATATGACAGATTGGTTTGTCTTCTTGGAGCATTAGTTAAAGTGGCATATCATTAGAATGGTGTAACAGTTGGTAAACTGATAGTAGTTTGTTAAGATTCTGAAATTAATTAACCAATTAGAGTTACTTAAAAGTATTTCCATGAATGAGTTTAAATACAATCGTGTAATCTTTGTTTTAGATAACTATAAATAAAATAAAACAGTATCATATTTTATATCATACATAAGGAAGTGATTTCAGTATTTATAAGAGAATTACCTATTGCGCGAAGAGTACAATTATCAGTTTATGACACAAATTACTGAATGGCTTAATAATACATCATTTTGCAATATAACATTCTAAAAAAGAGTCAATCTTGTCTAGCTAGGAAACATGTAACCCGTCCAAAGATTCTGATCTCCTGACAAAGGCTCGAAACGGCAGACAACTGCAAAAAAGAGAATCACAGGGTATCATTGGAAACACCCAGTGTCCCTTTCTTTGAAACTTTGACCTGTCTACTGTAACAAACAAACTGAGGAGAAACAAATCGCACCCGAACGCATAGAGAAAGCAATTTCGTGAAATCTGAAACGCTGCAGCGCATCGTGTCATGCTGCATAGAAAAATAACGACGACGAATGTAGTAATTCGATAGTATTACTGACGAAGCGAGTTGTCCGGATGCTGTGGCCCGGCTATGCGTCACACGATCCACGGACCAGAAAAAGGCATACGTGAAATTTTCGCGGTCAATCCAAGGACGATGACGTCGTCAGTTAACAATATGGAATATGACGATATAGTTACGAGGGATGGGTAGAAGTGGTAAGAGGGTTCTATGGGAAAACGACATTAACACGATGATACGTCCCGGTGGGGATAGCCCGCTGGTCTGATTCGAAGCGACTTTCACCGACTCGCAACGAAGGGAACTCGAACCTCGGCCATTACCTTCCACGTCTTGCCTCTACGCTGCAGTCGCACGTACACGTACCTTTTTTTTCTTCTTACGAGCTCTCGCGTAGTCACGGGGAATACGTGAACTTTAAATGCACGCGTCGTATCGGATAAGACTGCTGGAAAAGTGGTATACCTAGGCTTGAGAAAATTACCGGTAGTCTTTCTATCGAATTCTAAATGTAGAAAGATCCTTAATATCTGGTTTGATCTATTGATTACGGTATTGTAGATGGCATATATGTATAGTACTCAATCTTCCGGTTCATGTCAAATTACGTGTTGTATCTGAAAAATGAAGCAGGTCTTATTATTCAACTTTCTACCATCGATCATTCTATTCGACATTCAAATTATGTAATTGCTTCGGTTGTAAAAAAGTAGAAAGTGCTGATCATAAGGATTTTGGTTTATTATTCGTACTGAGAACACTATTCTATTAACTATCTACTATCAGCAATACTTTATTAATTGGTTGGAATTTTACTTCGTTAACTGACAGTTACCACTTTCATCAGTTTTTCGAGCTGATTTCCTGGAATGAATCTTTAAAAGGAAAAAATGTGTTAGATATGCATGTATATTTAACAGAGAAAAGAGATATGTACTTAGGATTTCTTAGAAATATACTTCATTGATATGTAATCAGATAGCAAAGCACTATTGTTTGTATGTATGTTATTTCATAATTTTCCCGCCCATCGTAGTCTAAACAAATATCACGGATTCGGTACATGCTAACAATACTTTTACATTACGCAACATATAAATTATTCCTGCATAAATTTAAATATTTCATTCTTCTCTAAACGGTTACCTGTGCTAACCTTCCAAACTCCTACATGAATGCATGTAAACGCATAACAGTGTCGTGAACGCTGTCACGGATATTAATTTTTGTATGCCCCACCGAATCGGACATAGCTGCGTCGATGTCGTTCCACAATTTAATCGCTTGACTGTTAGTTCTCAACAAGAGGAACGTGAGCTTTCTTTTCGGTGGCAGGTAGGGAAAAAAGGTAGTACTCCATAAAAGGAAGGATCGGTCGCGGAACGCGAGCTGCTGCCCGTCCACTTCCGGAAATTAATTGTACATCGTGCCACTCTCGATTATTTCCGGAAACTCAGTCTCGATACGATACGATACTACCGTAGATTACCATCTTAGCTTCAAGCGAATTGAAAATGTGAAATCGCTGGTTCAGTTGAAATTCATTTTCATAACATCCGATACAATTACTGATATAAACGGATATTCGCCTTCATGTTAGTTTCCTTTCCCGCCTTATAATTGATTTTTTGCAATCTTTTGATGATAAAAAATGATTTATGAAAACAAATTGCCTACATGAGTACGTACTGTAATTAAATAAAACGAATCCCTAAAATGTTAACCATACTTTAATTATATGTTAAATTTTTATTATATGTTGATAAGTAGAAACAATATGAAAATATACCTGAATGTATTATAAAGTCCTTCATCTATACTTAGATATTACGCCATAAAATAATAAGAAATAGAGAATACTTATAAGGATGTGATTTTTCTGCTTCTTTTTTTTATTTTCTATCTGGGTGTGGATAAGGATATTCGCACGCAAGATTTCGCTGAACTTGTATCCATGCATGTTTCCGGTGATTGTGATGAATTATCGTGTCTCGTTACTTTAATGAATATTAACTTTTCATTGTTCGTAAGGTCTCTCGTCTAAATCGATGAGCCTGAGAAATTACAAGTTTCCGTATCTCGACGTAATTTAACGCGCGGCGAGCGATCGTGAAAATTTGTATAGAATAGCGCGCGTAATGTTGCATAATGCGCTCATTTTATGTTGCAGGCGATATTAAAACTACTTTACTGTCTGGGAGTAACTTTAACGTCACGTGGCATCTGGCTTATCCTCATCGAGTAAGTAGAAAAAATTTATTATAACTTAACTTTGTTAATTATATATAGCAAAGAGGAAAAGATTATAATAGCAACAATATTTCCTATATAATGAGCTCTTTGTTCGTTGCGTTTTAAAACAACTTTTACCTCGATAATAATTGAATTTTATTAGCCAGCGGTAAAAACTGTTGCCGCGAGACCAGTCGGTAATTTCTGCATGCGTGGTTTTTACGCGCTTAATATCTCGTACTATGCGTGGCCGCACAGCAGAAGCCTAAGAAACACATAAGCACTAACAGCTGTTCAAAGAAAAAAAGAAAGATGTACGAACAGTTACGCGAGAGCTGAATAAAATCATACCATAGTTTATTATAATTCATATTACATGAACTTTCTCCAATATGGAAACTTTCTGTATCCATCTTTCAATTGGCCTGGTTACGGTCTTGATTGTTCACGTGCCGTGATTGGAAGGAATTTGCACGTATTTGATCAATCTGACTGCCTGTTATTTAACTGATTATAGCCCTTCACCACCAATGAGTCATTGACGATATTGCTGCAATTAGAGCACTCAATAAACTTTATAATTACTTAACCAGCATATTTTCAATATGAAGACACGATTATGATTCGCTCCTATGGAAAACACATGAGAAAAATTATATAACATTTCGTATTATGATTCTTTTTATACCGTTGAGTAGGGATATACTGAAAGATTTCAGAATTAATAATGCTTCATAAACTACTTGAGAGGAGTTCCGGGATTCCTGGATGACCAAAAATGATCATCCTTGTGCGATTGACATCGCTTGAGGCGTCACTAATCAAACAATCAGCGACATTTTTATTCTACTGTCGCTCTTCATATGAAACTCTTATTTCCCGTCTACATACAGTCGGATACAAAAATAAGCAGACATGCAGCGACAGCAAATATCAATGAAGTTTTGTTAAATACGATTTGTTTACACAAGAATGTAAATATCAACTTCAGTTATTTGTTAAATAATCTATATACAATAGTCCCATTAAACTGCATTGATACCTACTTCCGCTATCTCTTCACTTATTTTTGTCCCCAACCGTATATTGACATAAATCTTCGATCAACGACAAATCAAAGTTTTCTGAACTGCGAGTAAGAAAAGTCACAGTAACAGGCGAAACTTAAGGCACGTTCATAAACCAGGCACAATGGCCGACTGGCGCAGTTGGAAATTCATATTCTTCACGACGCGTCGCACTACCTAAGTCATCGTAAAAGACATCACGAATTTGTCCGCACGTGGTCTATACGAAAGGGAAAGAAAAGACAGAGGCAGAGGGCAGCCTACGCTTGCACGTCGTCGCTCAAGGTGACGCTCGTTGAATAATTCACAAGCGAAGCTTCGTATATGTTCGACGTGGTTCGTGTATACCTTACGTAGATAGATAGGTCGGAAAGAAGGTGGTAAGGGATATAAATCGCTTTGCATGTGAACATGTATGCGAGAGAGTAGCTTGTGCTCGGTGGAACACATCGGTATGTCGAGTACCGTAACTCGACTGTCGCCAATGACTCGGATCGAAGCCAAAGCTCTCAGATCCGTTGCTGGAAAAGCAGTTGAACCGTGGACCATCGCATTGGCTTTTACATAAATCAAACGTTGCATTATGACTGGGAAATGTATAATAGAGAGCTGAAAAGATGACAAGCAAAGGAATGTGGGTCTGATTGGTTATTTCTTTGTAGACTCAGCACAAAACAGCAACGTAAAGATAAACACGTGTATTGACCGAAAGTGTCACATAAAACAACATGGCAAGACGTAACTAACGGTGAGCGATAAGGAGCAGCACCTCCTTTGCCCCTGTGCCGTCCCGTTAGGCTTCTTTCAAGTTCAAAATAATGAATCATTTATGTATAAAGTCCTTTCATACTGACCTTAATATTTTCGCTCTATTATACTATACTGTATGTACGTATACGTATACTATGTATGTGGATTGGTAGATTTACTTCATTATATGTATTAAGTTTTATATGAAATGATTGAATTTGGCAGACAAATATCAGAAATTAAATATTGTCTTGTCGTCAATTATCAATTATCTTAAAAAGGAAATGATTTGTTATAAATCACGTGTATTTCTATAAATTTAGAATAATGAAACTACGTAACTAATCATCAAAAATACATATACATTAAATCATATGGATATTACTTTCATTACTTTAGTACTACCTGCTATTAAAATTTGATTTGGAAAGATATTTAATATGTACCACCCGAATACATGTTAATTGTTTTCTTGTAGAAACTTCAAGGTTAGGTACACCACATTTTTTAAGTTTACGTCTATATGATATATCTGTTAAAATATCTTTACGAACATCTGAAAGAAATATCTGAATTTCATATTTAAATAATTTTGAAGTAACGTAATTTTAAACTTATCTCGAAAATTATGTATTTTAAAACTGCCTTTCGCATCGTACATCGAATCTCTCGCAATCGTAATCAACTTCATACCAATATAAATACGTACGCATATTTCCTATACAATCGTTGTGATTTCTTTTTCTGAACAACTGGTTTTAGATGGGGCAGCCATAAACTTAAATGCCTCGCAAATTCTATCCGTGAAAATATCCGTGGTACGAGAAAAATTCGACAATAACGCTGCAACCGCTGCAGGTGTGTACCGTGCGAAGCAGTACCACTTCGCAAAGCTGTCTCTTCCCTTTCTACTTCTCCTTTCGAGTGCTGGCATAATCGCGCGCTGTTGGAAAACATTTCAAACTCTTCAGTGTAGATATTCAAAGAAACTTTCATCAAAAGTGACAAGCATCTCTTGAGAACGGATATTCTATCCGTCGGCAAAAACATTCCAAACTTTATAATATTTAAAATTTGAAATGATAACATATTACAATGTGTAAAGAAATTTGTAAAAACAGGGAGAAACATAAATGAGTCATACGAAAGCCACACTAATAAATAGACTGCGGATTTCTATACATTTTTATACTTCTATGAACGTAGTTGAAGAAATGGAATCTAAATATAAATCTATTTTTTATTAAATGTATTTGTCATCTACTAAATGTTATAACAAATATTCTACTTTGGATTTTTTCTATATTTTTATACATGCAAATTTCCTATAAATACATAAAAATCCGCAATTTACTAATCGACTTCACTAATATATTTTCCTAAGTTTTACAAAATTAAATATCTTATTCCAAATACTTTATCATCGTATCATGAAATTATTATATTATTCAAATCCTAAACTTCATCGTTAGAAAACAACATTAATCGATATTTGAATTTAGAATAGAGCAGAAAATAACAAGTTTTACGGGACATTTTGTTAATTTACCAACGACAATCCGAATTACAGAAATTAAGAATACTAAAAAAAATAAAAAAATACTGATCATATATTTACATGGGTAGCAAACTTAAGAAATTTTTAAAGATTAGAGTCGACCAATTTGTCTTTGTATCAAATTTCATGAAAACGCGTTTATGAAGACTACCGACCGATATTGGTGAAAAATTAACGACTGAATTTTCATGCTATGACGATGCAAAGAATGCGGTTAATAATTAGAAAACGTGGCACGTAGAAGAAAACGCAATGTTGTTCTTGGGTAAGAGTTGACTAATAACGGTTCTTTGCCTCCTCGTATCTTTATACAGGTGTCAGATTGACATCGGCAATCATTAAATTAATGCTCGTGTCATTACGTCGTTACCCACTGCGAAACGATGATCTCCTGCGGCGACGTCTCTCTCTCTCTCTCTCTTCCTATTTCCAATTCGGTGGTCGTTTTCATGAAAAGGCCGGTTTTATAACGGTGACGTTGCCAACTACGCTAAGAAAGCGTTAACTAAAGTTGTTAATAATATTTTTTACTTTTTATTTTTTTGACATGACCAATGGAATAAAAGGCCGGTTTCTATGTCACGGATCTGTGATAAGCTCGTTCGATACCGCTATCCGCGCATGCGATCGATGTCTCAACGTCCTCTTGACCGTTTCTCGCTTCCGACACGGTCATAGCGAAAGAAACTGTCCGGAAGTTCACGCATTGGAACTGAAATAACATTGCTTATTATATACCTGCGTTACCAAACGTAAATTAAACGAGATTAACCTAATTATTTGAAATTTTTGTTATTTACCTCTGTATTTAAGTCTGTTATTATAATATTTTGTTATTTATTATTTACTGAAATCTATATTATAAATTTTTATTATTTACTATCTTAAGATCGTTATTTTTATATGTTCCATATGTTGAATACCTACCATCACATATTTTAAATATTATAATTATTGATTTTAGGGTGGATTTCGACTGCAAATATTGGATGCCCTTGACAGACCATTGATTGATCTAACTCCTGTGACAAAAAATAGCGAGTTCGTAGAAGACGATGCCACGTAAGTGAAAATTCTTATCCGATCTTTCCTTTTCCACTTTGATAATACTTTTGGTACTTAAGAAATAAATTATTACTTTTTAGGGCACAGAGTTATACCGTACAATTACCTCAGAATTTCACGTGTACAGACTGCACGATTCGGCTTCTCCGAGAAGCTGAGGAATGGGGAACGAGTTATAGATTTTGGTCTTGCGCCGATATCAATGTAAGAATAATAACCAAAATATAACAAATAATAGAATGTTTAACTATCAATAGATATATAGAAGTATTAAGTAATAACAGAAAGTAGTAGAACGTAATTTGTAAAACAATTTTTCCGGTTACCTACATCGCGGTCTCTGATACCTTATAATTTATACCCGTTAGATCATCGACAGAAAGTCTTACAGAGAGGATTGCAGCGGTCACGGTCGATATCTGGTAGGTCGATGCAGGTGTGATCGACTGTATCACGGTACAAGGTGTGAATTTAAGGAAGAATGCCTGGATGACTCGGATTGCGGTATTCAGGGCACGTGCATTGACAATGGCGGCACGACCGCACCCACCAAGCACTGCTATTGCAATATTGGTTGGTTTGGACCGGGTTGCGCGAAGAGTAAGTTTTATTAAATCACAATTTGGTACCTTCTCCAAAAGTCATTCAGATTGGAGTAACTTTCTTATACTATAGTTTCTAAATTATTATATTTGTATCATTTGTGACTTACCTGTTAAAAAATAAAAATAGAATACAATATACAATATTAATTCTTGAGATATAAAAGATAAATAAATTTCAAATAAGAAGTAAATATAATGATACTTTCTAGAATCTCCGATCAAAACCATCGACGTGGAATTGGACGCATATACAATGAAAAAGTTCTCTGACAATTTTACCTTCTATTGGCGGATATTGAAGGAAAGCAAAGAACTCGAGGGCATTATGGTGGTAAATGGTACTAGCTGGGTTGCTGTTGGATGGCGGCCAAATGATCTGACACCGATGTGTCGCGCCTTTCCTGAAATTCAGGAACGTCCAAAGGATGAACCGCTTCCACAACCAGAACCGAAATCAGAGCCGGAACCAGAGCCAGAACCGAAAGCCGTACCCAAACCGGAGCCTGAACCCGAACCTGAACCCGAACCTGAACCCGAACCTGAACCTGAGTCTGGAACTGAAAGGTCAGGTACCAAGAGACGATCGGCTAAAGCTCATGATGTGACTTCATTGGCTTCAACTCCTCGATCTGACGTTGATGTGACGGTGCAAACTAGTGTCACATATCGCGTCAGCACGAAGCAAGGTGAGATGCGAGTTAATTTATACTTGTATATTTCAGTTTCTTGAATTTATATACAAATAATGTTAAATGATATACTTTATCTTCATATAGGACGCAAAAAGAGATCACCGGAGTCTACAGGAATTTCTGTGAACGGTATGTATCAATACTTAACTCAGATATAGAACAAGAGACCCCTGCTTACCGTATTTACATAGTAACAACATGTAGTATGCTTCCCAATGAGTAGTAGAGCATTTGGCGTCCCCTTTTTATATTTGAGACACTACGCACGAGGTGGTGGTCTGTAAACAATAAGCAGTAGGTAGTTGGCACGACGATCGATGCTTTCTTGCACAGGGGAGCCCGTCGCCGAGCCGAGCACTGTCGACAGCACCAACACCACGCCTGAACCCGTATCAGAACCAAAATCCGAACCAGAACCTATATCCGAGCCCGAACCAAGTTCAGAACCAGAAACCAAATCAAAGCCTGAACCTAGCTCAGAACCAGAACCCAGCTCAGAACCAGAGCCAAAATCTGAACCAGAACCAAGCTCAAGACCAAAACCAAAATCCCAATCAAACTTAACGAACACTGAACCAAGAACAAAAGCAGAGGCTATTTTAACTTCTGAGACGCAATATGAACACAAGTCAATATCTCATCTAGAACCTATTTCTCAAGTTAAATCGAGATCCCGAATGGAATTAAAACCCGAATCAGAATCCAATTCTGAACCTGAACCTGAACCTGAACCCAAGTCTGAACCAGAGCCAAGCTCTGAACCAGAACCCAAGTCTGAGCCAGAGCCAAACTCTGAACCAGAACCGAAATCCGAGCCAGAACCCAGCTCTAAACCCGAACCCAAATCCGAACCAGAGCCGGAGCCGAAATCTGAACCAGAACCAAAGCCCGAACCGGAACCCAGTTCCGAAACAGAGCCAAAGTCTGAACCGGAACCCAAGTCAGAGCCGGAGCCAAAGTCAGAACCAATCTCGGAGCCGGAACCGATCTCAGGTCTTAAGTCGAGTGCAACGAAAGGTAAAATAAGCTGATAAGGCATTACAACCGCTTGTCTCTCCTCGTACATATTGCACGGGCTTTATATTGTAATTAGTTAACGTTGATTCATATCTAGAAATACCTTTTGATTTTGTGTTTTTTATTGTCTGAACTAATCTTCAAAATTTGCCTCTTAATTTAATTTTAGATACTTCTAAATGGGTGTAAAATTTCATCAATTTAATTAACAAAAATTAGAATTGCTGGTTAAACATAATAGTACAGAAAAATATAATATAAAAAATATTTAACAAAATAGTAGATTTTGTAACACATAAAGAGATAATTTAGATTAAGTTAATGTAACGTATTCATATAATCAGTAGCATTGATACTAACATATACATATCTAAATAAAACATATAATATAGATAATATTCATACATTTAATTTGTACTTATTTTTTGGTACAAGCTTTCCTTGTTGCTTTCGCATAATACCCCAATAACTCCTATGTAAGTGCATTTGCACTTGAGAAAATACTGTAAAATGAATTTGTTACTAATAGCTGTACATTTTGTGATAAATATTTCAATGTTGCAACAGGGAACCTTTTCCATCACAATCATAAATTATTAATCATTATTTCAAATTGATCATATAATCAATGAAGTTTATAGATCATTTTAATCTAATCTAATGTTTTATGATCAAAGCTATCCTACCTGCAGTGCACAAATACACGCCGAAACACGACTTCAACCCTATGGACTGCACAGACATTATAATAGGATCAGCACGAGGCAACAGTCACAGGATTGGCGACTATTACACTAGAGACAGGTCTACGCCAAAGAAAGACGAATATTGGGGCGGAAGAGACACTTTGACTGCTGCTATGGGCTTTGAACGTGATGGTGTAACAACCATACTTTTCAGAAGAAAATTGGTAGCTAATGAACTAACCGACCACGAAATTATTGATGGTAATATGCAAGTGATATGGGCTAAAGGACAAGAACCTGGAAAATATGTTCATCACCCCCTCAGTGGCATTGAAAAATCCAAGGTCAGTGTGAAGGACTTTTACAAGGCTGATGAACTTAAGTATCATGGTCATGGAGCACAGAGAGGAACAGTAACTTTTAATTTCTTTGGTAGGTTAAAGAAAATATATCCTTTACATGCATTAGCGACGTTGTATTACAACATTGTTGATGACATTATATAGTTAATTTCGAATTAAATATAGTATTGATTAGTGATTTATAAATATCCTTAGATGAAAAAAAGAAACAAGAAATGGCTAGTGAGGGTGATGCATTAGCGCCAACTTCAAATTGCAGCGGTGAGTGGCATTATCCAAGGCATTGCTCTCCTGCAAATGGTACCTGTGAATACTCTATTCAGTGGACTTACAAAGGACGAAAGGTATTTTCCTATAATAAAGATAAATTCTCTTAGTTATGATTCCATCGTATAGTTTATTAATGATTTTCTTGTAGGATCAATTATCGTTTGTTATTTCCACTACTAACACGAATACTTGGACCGGCGTTGGATTCTCTGATGACGAAAAAATGGTATGCATTGAGACCATAAGTTCCTTGCACTATGCTCTAATCAAAATTATTTGGCCACTTAATATTATCAAACTTTTCATTACTACATTATAATATTCCTTCCATTCTACAACAATGAATTTTATGCTTAAATCCTAAGTTTAAAATCGATACTTCTCTCTTTGTTATTAGTCGCAAACAGATGCGGTGTTGGGCTGGGTCGACGAGAAATCAGGTCGAGCTTTTCTCATGGATACTTGGATCAGCGGATATAATGCTCCGTTGCTTGATCCATCTCAAGATATCTATAACACAGGCGGCAGTAAAGTGGATGGTGTAACGACACTCAAGTTCTCGAGAAAACGGATAACAAAGGACAATAGAGATCTTTCTTTCACGGACGATCATTGCTTGTATATGATGTATCCAGTCAAGGGTGGTATTTTTAATGCTGTCAACAAGAAAATACGTAAACACGACGCCGTGCCCGTTGTATCCGCTGAGAGGATATGCATAAAATCTTGTGGTCTCGAAGGTTCTTGTTGGTTTTTGTTTTTGATTATATACATGCTATAATCACTAATTAGTAGTATTGGTATTATATTCTTTATGACATCTTTGAGAAGTTCTTGCTTGTTGTATACAAATAAATTTTAAATGATTGAATAACTCAAATTTCAGAAAGCTTCCTCAACAGCATTATTTAAATACTTGTCTCACTTTTGTAGAACTCGAGGATCTTACAACGCCAGCTCCACCAAGACTGCATTACACCGTGGAGGTGAAGCTCATAAATTTGGGTGACGGTTTTATGGCACCTACTCCCGGTAGTCCAGATTTCGAACTTATTTCAAACAGAATATCTGACAGCTTTACTCCACTTCTTGACAAACTACCAGGCTATTATCAAATTCGTCTCAATGAATTACAAAAGTCAGTATCCTTACAATATGTGCTATTTTACTTCCGAATTTATTATTTAATATTGAATATATTATTACATATAGGAATGATGAGCAAAACGGTGTTATTGCCCGCATGGATCTGATCTTAGACAAAAACGAAGTAAAAGGCAGATCACTGAAACCTATAGATACCGGTGCAGCTGCGGAAAAGGCATTAAAAGAAGCTCTTGTCACAGGAAAAGTCGGTGCATTAAGTGTGGATCCACAGTACTTGATCATTAGAGCTCCTCGAGGTAATGTGAAATTTGTTGCTATTATTAACCTTCAAAATAAAAACATATAGTTATGATCTCTTCTCTTTAATAAGATTTTCGAGAATCATCGTTAACTGTCGGTCAAAAAAAATTCAATTAAGCCAGTCATTAAACATTTAAATTCTAAAAATACTCGGCTTAAAACAATAATTTACAACCGATTAAGTTTTTCTGCAATATTGTATTTAATTCTGTATCATATCTTTTTCCTCGATCGAGGAAAGCGTTATCATTACAACAAACTTAACAAAGCGTGTTTATTATTCGTAACAAGCTAGCCTGTTCATATTTCTAGCTTTATATAATATAATCATATTGTTAAACGTATTAAGTAATATATAAGGCATCCATTCAACTTGGACATTTTATTCTGTTTTGGTCGCCAGTAAATGACTTAGGTGGAGGAGATGTGGATGAAGAGACGTCATTTACGTCGGATCTGTTCCTCGACGCAACGAAGCTATATATTGTTGTCGGATGCGTTGCTGCCTTACTTGCTCTTGCTCTACTACAAGCAAGCTGTACTCTTTACAGATCATCGAGGAGACGAGCGACGAAGGTACGACATTACCTACCATTTTATATATTCATACGTTTTCTCCATCTGTTTTTTACGTAATTTCCTCGTTTCTCTGTTTTCTGTTCGCGACCTAGTTACCTTTCCTTTTGTATTGTGTGTGCATCTAACTCTTGTTATAAACATCTTAGCGCTGTGGTATGGTCTAGAGCAATGCTGGTTCTCAACTTATGTGTGTCTATTAGAAGTAACCCGCTTCAATCTTGAACCTATTGGTAGAGTCTTACAAAATTTCACTTGCAATAAAGATCATTTGTTCCTTAGAATTCTGTTAAGTACATAGTTGGGAAATAGATATGCTCTTCGAATATGTTATGTACCCATTGAAATTAACCAATGCAAAATGATGCTTTTACTTGAGATAGCAATAAGGTCTCTCTGTAACCTCCTCCTTAAATGTAGACACACTCTGTGAAAGTAATATGGAAGCTTCATGTTTGAGTGACTAGAAACGCATGAATACTTCAATAAGAAAAGAAGTGTCCTTCTTTCTCTCATTGTAATTGAGACATACAGAAATAGACACTAGTGCCACTTCAGACTCAACTTTCACTACTATTGCTCCACTCTTATGAACTCGAATCGATCTTCTGCTTCGCTTGTGTTGCATGATCCGCGCTCTTCGCGACCATCACGGTGTAAAGAGGGTGTACTCGCTGCCTCTGGCTTCTTGTGACGCGCCCAACCCGATTCATCGCACGAACGCGACGCGGTATCATCGACAAAACGGCGATCACCATCATCATCACCACCACCACCATCTTCGGCATCATCACCAACACGCTCCGTACGATATGCATCGTCCTAATCCCAGCTGGTAGAACTTCACCCTCTGTATACAATCAGCGCGCTAATTATTATTCGTCCTACGTTCGTTTGCTCACTAATCCAGGTATTTCTACAGTGGTACTCTTCTCTTGCTTTCTCTCTTTTCTTTCTCTTCTCCTATTTATATAATCTCTTTTATTGTGTATGTATCCAAAGAAAGCTCATAAATAGTAGCAAGTCTAAAAAAAGACTCTAAGAAGTCTAAAAAAAATTCTATTGAATATAAACATATAATATTCAAATGATCTTCGCTAGATAGCTTTATAGACAAAATTACACAAAATTATATGAAGTTAGGATGTCCGATGTTATTTTATATAATCTTCCTATTAGATATAACTTTCACTGCAATAACAATAAGGCTAATGATAACTTATTTCAGGATCGTCTGATCGCCAGTAACGCTTGGAAGGACTACGCCTCAGGTGCAAACACAAATTTTGCTTTCGAGGCCTTCGAGACAGAGGAAAAAGCTCCACCACCACCAGTTTCCAGTCTACCTCGTCACAGAGAGATGACCGCAAACGGACTCGGTACTGATACTGTAGACGGTCCAAATAGGATAGTAGGACCACGAGCAACGTACAGTTTACCGCGTGCACCGGGTTCGAGGCACACAGCCGCCATCCAACCTGGTTACTATACCCAAGATCGCAGGGAACATTATCAGCGATCAAAGAACAATATGCATAATCCGGCAGGCGGTGGCGTGTCCACACAACCGAATCAACCTGACTTTTATTTCATGCCCAGTCAGCGTAAATACAGTGGTGAGGTCGTGCGCGTGTACGTGGATTACGGAAGTCAGGCGCCAAAGTAAGGAAGCATATTGGGAATTGGGATTCCAACGAACGATAAGAAAAATCGGCGTCAGTGACTGTGCTGCCCTCTTCTCAGCTTTCCCTCGATCATGAACCCAAAGCGGACGATTAAATATACTTCGCTTCAGTGAAGCGATACTGTACATAAAACACGTTTAGTGGACCTGGAGGAAACGAGACTTCGAAACGAGCCCTTCCTCCGGTGCTTTTCTCATTATCTTCTTCTTCTGTCTCTTTTTTATTTGACGGTTCTTTCTACTATCTTTTTCTTTCCCGTTTTTGTTCGATCGCTTGCGAGCGTCGATCTGGGGCAACACGCACGGTTTCGTCTAACTGAATTACACAGAAGTAGCGCTTACGACCAAAGAGTTATCGATAAGGCGCGCTCAATGCGCGGTTCTGTACAAAAGCGCGTGGAGAAATACACAGCACAAATATCACTGTAACTCTCGATGCGTGACAAGATACGCGTGGATCGTGTCCGGTGTCCGGAGTCCGGACCCCGTAACCCGTGCGTTATTACAGCAACATTTTATATGTACTTACGAGCAAGCATGGATGTTTGAGCAATAAAATGTTTGTACATTCTTTTTTAATCGAATACACGCTTCTCTTCTCAAGGATAAAGTTTCGTCGAAGTACCTCATTTTGAAAGAACAAACAGGAACAGAATTTTGTTTGTCACGTTCAGCTGTGAAATTCATAATATTTTTTTTTTCATTATCTCTGTTGTTTAGTTATTTTATAAAATAGAGTTGTGATTGAAGTTTGGACTTTCTTCTTAAAGAAAAAATCCCTTCTGTAAAATGCAATCGCATGTGTTCTAAAACAAAAGCGGGACAGATGTGACACAAATGTATATATCATCATCCATAAAACGTCAAAGTGAAAACGTTCTACGAATGACTTTTAATTTATAACTCGCATAATGAAATATTAAAACAATTAGGTAAACGAAAAGAGCGAATTCATGGCTATAGTAATTCTCCTATTAATATCAACAATAGTGCTGATAATAATAATGGCAACATTAGAGACAATGATAGAAGTACATAAAAGACGTAACAAGTAGCACCCGCAAATAGAAATTTCTCACCGAGTACCTAAATTGCACTTTTGCTAGTTCTTAAATGGATCATTATAGAAACAGTAATACTTACAATGACGATACTGTCGATAAGACAATCGTATTGGTACGGATCATAAATTATTACAATAGTGATAAAATTAACGATAATACTTGTAATAATCATAATAACGATAATAGCAGCAGTAGTAACGATGGCAATAAAATTACAGAATTAATATTACATTAACGTCGTTAACAACGGCGTTGCGCGCAAAACTATGACTTCCGACGTGTTCTCCATGAACGATGGAATATTTAAGATCGATATAATTAATAATAATAGTATAATAATATTAATCATAATAATAATAATAATAATAATAATAATAATAATAACAATAATAATAATTATTATAATTATAAGGCGACACCACCAGGTAAGCTGTTTTTTACTGTACCTTTGAAAGTCTGATGTATTCGGAAGATAATTATAGCACGCATTGCCTTCCTCGATCCTATTTATTATATAACTAGTATCGAGCACATATTTTCGGTCCTGCCATAAAATTATTCTTTCTTTTCTTCCATCACATAGTACGAAGTATGAGAAACAAGTGTCTACACGCTCTGAATCACGTACCAGACATACCCGCCAAAAAGCATGAACAGAACAGTGAATTTATACTTTTATCCTTAAAGAGTACGGGAAACAAGTACTCTTTATAGAAAGTACCTTAACGAATAAATGCGCCTTGAATGTGGTAAATATATGTATGTATGTATGTATGTATATATGTATGTATGTATGTATGTATGTATTTATTTATTCGTACAAGCAGGAAATATAATAAAAACGAATTTCTTATTTCATTCTCGTGCACGTTTGTTTTTGGCGAGTATGCACCGTTTCGACTAGTTCGTTCTTTTTTTCTTTTTTTTCCCTTTTTTTTTCTTTTTTGTTTTTTTTTTTTTTTTTTTTACTTCTGTTCGTCGCTATTGCATTCTTTCATTCAAGCGTATGCAAGCACACACAGACACATACATACTTGAAACATTTCTTTCACGCCCTCTCGATCTTTTTCTCTCATTTCTTCTTCTTCCTAACCTTACTCTCTTTTCTCTTCTTTTTCTATATACCATCTTCTCTACGTTCTCGCGCACTCCCATCTTTTTATAGATACATACGACGCGTAAGATCAGCAGCACATTGTTTTTTCTTCAATATATTTTTTTATCGTTTTTCTTTTTTTTTATTTCTTCTCGATCGTCGATCAAAGCAGTGTAGTAAGAGAGTACGGACAGGCGAACATTTGATAAATGGAGTGAACACGATAATAAGGCTTAATTTAAATCTGTTAGTAAATTGTAATTCCGCGCGCGCTAACATTCTCTGTGTACAGGCAAGCCTGTTTCCACGCAGGTATGCACTCGAACGACCGGGGGCCGGGGCTTCACTTCCTGAGCTTAGCCAGTCCATTGAAAACGTTATTACCGTTTCTTTTCTTTATTATTTCGTTTTTTATTCTCTATACTTGTGTATGCTCTTCTAGATGATGTCTTTCTCTTGTTACAGAATTGTTTGCTTGCTTATTTGGTTTCTCTTGTCCTACCCCGCTGTCTCTCATTCTTGTAACAGTCATCTATATTGTCACTTCGGCACATGCCACACGATCATTCCCTAACATCCGTTCCACTATCCTGCATCACTCTCGTTCGTCCGCCGCTTTTTATTTCTTCCTTCATTTTCTTTGCCTAACGTCAGAGTCCTTGTTGGGTGTTGGCTTGCTACGGGACGAGATAAAACCAATTATTAAACAGTTAATACTATTGGAAGGTGAAACTGGTCACGAGAATGAATCATACACAATGAGACGGGACACGGATACGCTAATCGATACGTGGTAACGTATTATTTTGTACAAGATTTTTTAAGAATTGGTAACACTATAAGAAAATTTAGATATTTAACTTATTTGCTTTAAAAAATATGAAAATAGTTATAAGAATATTTCTGAGATAATTCCATGTTGATGTAATCTAAATGTTTGACCACCTACTTATGAAATAATCTATATAAAGAAGTTTCAAGCATAGTTTAAAGGATATTTAACTGTACGCTTCGTACTTTTTAAGTAAAAATTTTTGCGTTCATATATCTTTACTTTCAATTTTCTGAGTAAGCGCCAGTAAAGCTGAAAGCGATGGCACGACTTCAGAGGGAAAGATTTAAAGTAATAGCGGGAGAGATACAACCGCGCCGGTACAGACAAACGGCGTGGTTTTTTGGAGAAGGAATTCAACTGGATCGTCCTGTGACCTGGGATTTTCGGCGTCGGTGGCGTGTCAGGGGAATCGACAGGAAGTTTAGAGGGTGGAAGAGGTCCGCGCAGTGGTATATAGTATTCTAGTCTATCGTCTCCTGTGCTTGTACCCGGATCCCTGTATATATTAATAAATAAATTTCAAATTTCAAACATAAATTTCAAGTTTGAATCTGAGTAACTCTGCAGTATATCAACTTTTTTCAACTTTGACTATTTGACTCCAGCTTTTTTTTTAGAAAGAAGTGTTCTTTAATGTTAAAAGAATGTTATTTGTTTAAAGTTAAATTTAATAGTTTCCTAACGAAATAATAAAAAGTATATTAGATTTTGTTATTAAGATTATTAAGATTGCTTGTTTTAGTGATAAAATAAAGAAGGCTTCTTTTACAAGATGTGCTAGAATGAAATAATCAAAATTGAGAAGACACTATACTGCTATAATTATCTGAGACTGAACAAGAAACAAGTAAAAGTGGAGAATATACATACGTGTCAGGACTCTGATCAGTATCAGATTCCTCAAGTTCAGCCTTGTTTCGTTTCTTCTCATAGACTAGGATAATAGCGCACAGAACAATAACCTCTGCGCAAATGCCTAAGAAGGGCCAGAGTGCGGCGAGCTTGTCTTTGACCCTGAGGAATGTTTGGGCCTCTGCCACGTGAGATTCAGCAGTATCGGACCAGTTATAGGATACCCTACAGGAAACGTTACCACGATCGTCCATCTCGATATTTTCAACCATTAAGACGGCTCCGTAGATATTTCTTTCATGGTCCCATCCGAGCTTAACGCGACCAGCGCTGCGCGTGTAATTCTGGTTTCCAAATGTCCATGATACTTTAATACCAGGACTCTGTTTACCGGCACATGTTAAATGCAACTTCTCTCCTTCCACCACACTTGTTGAATCAGGAAGGTATGCAGTAGGTTTTGCTACAAATAAATAAGATTTTTAATATTGTAAACAAATTAATAGAAAAATTAAATATAGTAAAAAATATAAAATATAATGTAAAAGATTATTTTTCAATGATGATATAATATTTAACAATATTGTTATAAAAAAAACAAAATAAAACGAAAATAATAAATATTCGACTAAAATTAAATTTAAAAACTGAAAAGAAGAAGGCAGGCGAGTTTTGTATTGTAGAAAGAATTGAAACCCTTAAGAATAAGGATTTTAAGGTTTTACTTACGTACGATCCCGTACTTTGTGGTATAGTTGGTTCCTTTACAAGTATAATTTCCATACACAGCTTCTGAGATCTTCAAAACTTCCAAGGTGCCTGTTTCGTTATCCAGTTTAATTAAATCTTCGTTACCAGCTAATGCTTTATGGATGGGAATATCTTGTTTAAACCATTGCAGCTTTTCCCCTGCACTTTTGTTTGCGCATTCTAATGTCATTGGAATATCCGTGGATGTAAGTATTCTGATCTTCTTATCTGTCTCATAAAGAAACCAAATTGTTACTTCATATCAAAAGTTATTTATTTTTCTTCACATAAGATGCTGTTAAATAACAAACTTGCTATGCTATTTGCATAGCACAAACCAACATCATTTCATACGCTTGTTAATTTTACAATTTTTGTTTAGTAAAACAAAAATAACTTCAGTTGTTTCTCCGAGTTTATAAATTCAATTTGAATTCGTAATGCGAATTATATAACGTATTTTTCAAAATTTCTCAAGGTATTCAAGATCCTACGTTTCTTATCTTTAATAGTATTTCTTATCAGAACAGTTCAGGCCGTTGTTATCTTTCAAATTTTTAACAAAAATAACATGAGAATCAATTTACTCCCGGATAAAATAGTCTGTTATATCTTCTTTAATACAGTTCTTTAATATTCTAGCAGTTTCAAAATACATATATTGTCCGATATTATTTACCAAAAAGTACAAAATCTTTGCTTCGCTCAAATACCTTATGAGTCCACTAATTAAACAAATAAAAATAAAGAGATTCTTAATGTATTGTTTATTCCATGCAAGGTACGCATTTTAAAGATTTTCTTTACACAGCAATTTCCTTAACACAATGAGCTAATGTTTTATTAGCAAAACAGTTTTACACAGAGATAAATCTAATTGCATCTTTATTCTTCTAATAATCTTCAAGTTCTAAGAATCTTCAAGCGTCATTAAATTCGGAATTGGCACGAATATTATCGTATTAAGAAATAATTAGAAATACAAGTATGGTTAGATACTAGCAGCTGGAAGAATAAAATAATGTACTCGAGGCTTTTCGAAGCTTCTCCACTCGCGGGACAATAAACGCCTTGCTACAATAAGAATTGCAAACAAACAATAGCAGTGATATAAACGGATAGCAAAACACTGTAACGTTTGAATTACATCATGGAACTGGTATATAGAACAGGTATCTGAAGATTATATATATATCAATTCATGAAAGTACTTGAACATTTACCATAAAAAATTATATTTATCTACATAATGTATGTGTTATATGAAATATTTTGAAATATCATTAACACTATAGTTGGTATGAATGACATGATTATATTGGTTAAATTTGAAACCAATCTGACAATGTATATCGAAGGTCTAAGGCGTTTACTGCAAATATATATTTAGCAAAAAATTAGTATATACAATGCTAAACATATAGTAAGCGTTAAAGATAGTCCCGCTGAATATTGTGGCTTATTAATATAACGAATAATTGATTGTTTAAATATTTTTGTGCTCTCTGAGAAATATATATGTAGCTTGATCAAATATTTTGTAGTTGTAGTATGTAAATTTTTACATTTGTTTCAACATTTACCAATATACCCATAGTAGTTGCATTTCCTTACATTGTTAATGAAATTTCAAAATGTTTTATATAACACATAATACAGTGGTTAGAAAAAGTATTTGTACATCGTGTACATGTATTATGTGCACACCCTTATTTTCCCATGATACTTTTTTTTTTTTTTTATTAGGTTCTACATTTTATTTCAGTAATATCAAATTTTGAATTATATGAAAGCATTACTAAATGATATGAAATTTCTTACAGTTGGAATTAATTAACTGATAGGTATATAAATACAAAAATAAATATAGTGGTGTACAAATACATTTTACATATATATATATATATATTCCACTATATATTCACACAAGGTTTCTAAATGTGTTTTAATACTTTGTAGTTTGAATACTACTGTATTCTCGGAATAGATAAGCTGCACACATACGATCATAAGAAACGCATTCTGTTTAGTCACAACAATGTCCACCAGCAGTTGTACTGTCTGGACCATTGTTCCATCTCATATGATACAGTCAATAAAAGCAGTAACAAGCACTAACAAGTCAAAGATGGTTATTAGTCGCAATTAATTATCATTTATGTTTGTACCACTACATAGTCATAAAACCATGCGTCATCAGAAGCGGAAGAGTACAATAGTATAGAGCTCGACGTTAATTGTACAAGTCATAAAATACGTTTCATCATGTGACAACGTGTGAAAAAGACCGAGTGTCTCAAATAATTGTATAATAATAATTATTATTACTATTACTAATTATCATTCACATAAACAAATATGCTTAGAAGCTCGAGCAACGGGCGAACATCATTAGATTCATAATCCTAATCCCAGAGTGAACTCTGAACTTTCGTATGGGTTAATGAATGAAGGATTGATCGATGATAGCCGGTGGATAGTCATTAGCAATATGTCTCTTCATCGATTCGAGAAATTTACAGGTACCGCAATTTCAACAAATTCGAATCTAGGGCAGTGATGACACCTGAAACTCGGACAAGTACCTATTTAGAAACAACCGCCTGCGGTATATTGCTCTATAAAGCTGTCTTAAAATACTGAGACTTGAAAAAAGAATATGCTTGATACTTAAACAAAAATGAGAAGATCCTTCAAAATAACGCTTTTTCTATAGTTTGTCCAATAATGCTTGATCAATGAAAATAGCTCTATATAATAATTGTATAAGTTATGTCAATACATTCATTAATATGAATCTTTCTGGTTTGTGCAATATTTGTGTTGTATCCCATAATACAGTTGAAGAATGGAGAAAGCTTTTCAAGTTATACACATGTTGCGGGCATATAGTGTTGGAGCGACTTCCAGTTGATTTCAAACAGACTATAATCTTCTGTTACACCTTCAATTACTCTTAAAATTAACATTCCAGAACCTAAAGACATACTGGTATGCAACAAGAATTATATAAACATCTATTACGTTACATTTACATGCAGGAGAGACAAACAAGTATTATTCAAAATGCATACACAGACAACAAGCACAAAATGCAATCAACATACGTGAATATTTAAAAAATAGTTACAGTACTGCCCGAATAAACATTTGCAGATCGTACCTGGACACATAATTATGATAGTGCTTCGCTAAGTTGACCAGTTATCGAAAAGTATTTTTTAAAAATCCCTAATGTCTCTCTTCATCGTGTTTGACACACATATTTATTTTATATAGATAGATTACGGATTTTTATGCATTATTGTATTTTTATAAACATAATGGAAGAAATGAAACGTAAATAGAAATTTATTTCATCTACCAGATGTAATAATAAATACTCTACTCTGGATATTTTATACATTTTTGTATATTATATACATTGAGTGAATTTTTGCACCTTCAGATTTCCCATAAATGCATAAGGAAAGAGATAATTCCAAGAGATAGTTGAATAAATCTACGTGATAATACCGTACTTATCGCGTATATATTCTGAGAACTACAATGCGCGAAAACAAATGTAAATTAAGCGACCTATACACACTGCAATATGTTGCAACGTGTGTAAACTGATGCAGAAATTGTGGAACATGCCTCTCATGAAGATAGAGACGCAAAACGAACAAAACTTTAGACGTTTATGTGGGCAGTATCGCATGTAAATAAATATCACACCATTATAGCAGGATATAAGCATAAATAGCGTAGCATTATAGCAAAATAGACTGCCGATTTTTATACAAATTCATATTTTTAAAAATATAATTAAAAAAATAGAAATTGTTTTGCCTGCCAAATATTATGGAAACACTATACACCTTGGATATTTCATACATTATTCACATTATGCGCATTCTGTGAATTCTACATTTGCAAATTTCCTAAAATCGCATTAAAATCCGCAGTCTAAAATTTATAAGCGAAGGGAGCTCGACATATACGAACCAAAATTTATCCACAGATGAAATAACTCATCGCTGTCCTGCGTGCATTTATAGTCCCCATGGTGGCTATCCGTGGCATGCATCGCTCGCAGAGTGCTGCTCCCTGTTCCCACCGGCGATTGAACCGTCAACTGACCACTAGCCAGCTCTGGTTCCAACGATTGTCCGTTTCTGGTCCATCTGATCATATCGTCCGGCTTCAAGTCGCTACATTCGATCGACCAAGGTTGATTCTCGTGCACGACCGATGCTCCCTTGTAGGTTACTTTATCGGGAAGAACATACGAGCACACATCAAGGGGTGTACGACAACAACCATCCGGAGATAATGACTTGTACGAGCATCTGGATTCTACGAGGAACAGATCACGAGTGTGCTGTTCCTGAAGAGATATAGTCATTCTTTTGCTAAGTCTACGGCAGGCTTTTTCAATATAAGGTCTGATCACACGTGATCAATCGGGATTTAATTTTAAGGTTTCCTAGTTAGCACATCATCGTGCTGCATAATGTATTATACTATATGATAACTTTTCCTTGTAGAGCTTTGAAATCTGTTTATAGTAGTGTTATTCTAATGTTGTATTTTTTTCATAAATATTTCCATCTCCAAGAAAACAATTTATATTACCTACAGTGGCTCGTGAAAGTATTCAGACACTTACCATAGAAAATTTGTTGAATTATTCAAAATATATTTCACATTCGTTTCAAATTTTACCAATAACATGATAGTTTTGTCTCATTACAGTGCTAATAAAATTTAAAAATATTTTCCGTACCACACATAATATATTCATTAAAAGTTCCATTCATAGTAAGTGTTTAAATACTTTTCTATTTATTTTATATTCTTAATCGTAAAGGAATAATTACTAAATCTTCGTTATATATACGTATAATCGCTTTCTAAAATTTCTTCAAAATGTCCCTAGATTCTTCCTGCTTATTTTTGCTTGAATATACGGAGTATTTTTGTATAGTGTACGGAATCCAGAAAGGAAGTAAGCTAAATAATAATAAATAAAAGAGGCTAAAGAAGGAATTTTCCTGCTATGCATCGAACATGGTTTTCTTCACTTCAGATTCGGTAGAAAATAGCACTCTAGTCGATGGACTCGCAACGGTGAGTCGGAACCGGCCGGCGCCAAAAAGTCAATCACGACAGTGCAGCGGCAAGAATGCAGGAACATCGGTAACGAACACGTTGATCCGGTTCCACGGAGCAGAGGACATACACGCTCGGCAATTCCTATTTATTTTTAGCGATTTATTCTTTTACAACACCCCGTCGTCCTCGTAGACACCAACTCGACCAGATGAAATTATAATGCATGCAGGCTCAGGGAAAAGAGACTGATAATCACGAACACATCGGGCTGACCTATAAAGTGGCTGTACTGGCTTCTGCCTTCCTTGTTAACCGATTTAAGAATACACCGCGACCAAGAGACACCTATAAGAATCGATGATTGTTTGCAATTTAAACATTTACGTAACTTAATTACATTAGGAATATAATCTAATGACCTTTATTTCAACAATTATTTCTAGATTGAAGATCATCGCCAGTTGTTTAACGAATTTATAATTTAAGTTTTTAATTACGAAATTTTATAAGAGAGATAGAAAGAACAAAGAGAAAGATGTGAAGCGACAGAAGTTTATAGAGAAAAAAGATAAGATAAAGAACAAGAAAGTCGAGCCACTCTGTTTACAAAGTTGGAGGTGTATTAGAACGCAGATGGCTGGAAAAGGGATCAATAGCACGAAGAACACGTGCCATATAACCTTAAGCATCAGAAGTGACTATATTGCAGAATTATGTGGCTCTACCTAGGCGCGGTTGTAAAAGGGAGTTGGAAGCCTGCCGTTCATTCGTAACTCAAACTGTTACCGCGTGACCAACCATGCGACTTGTAATGGCACCACTGACGCAGAATCGATCTTTGATGGTTTTAATAACGTTAGCAAACTCAACCTTTGGATTTCTACCAAAAATGACCAAATGACTTCGAAATTGAATAACCCTTTAGATTATATTTCTTTAATTTTATTAACATTATAGTTGATTTCATTTATTTTTCCCTAGAAATGATTGTTGGAAAACCTAACCTAAATATTATCACAAAAATATCAAACGTTTATAATTTATAATTTTAAACAAAAGAATTGTAGTGGTAGCTAACGCTTTCACATAACTTGTTTGTTTTAGAAATAAACTTAAATGTACATTTTATTCGAAGTAAAAATATTCCAGCAGAAGAGAACTTATTGTATTCGCACAACGAACTGCCTCCAACTGGACCGAACTGGAACTACGCAGTATCGTTTTTTGTTTGGCCTGGAGATACCGAGTTCCATGTGGAACGCTCACAGGAACTCATGCCAGAGTAGTCGGAAAATCTTCGAACGTCTCTTTATGCAAAAATATAGAGAACACGATGGAGGACGCAGGAATTGGGACGCTCCGTGATCTAGGACGCAATTTGGCAAGTTGGACTTGCACATACTCGCGAGATGGAGCACAAACGTAAGATAGCCAATGCACATAAATACGTTCTACCATCCTGACAATGTCAAAGGTCGAAAATTTCTAACCATTATAAAGTTGAAACCACTGAACTCGTTCAGAGAAAAGATAAGCATATGGTTCGTGCAATTAAAGAGTTAAAGCAGTGATTTTAGTTTCAAGTTTCAAAAATGAGTTATTCATCTTATTTATTATGTTTTATTCAACTTATATATTATTATTTTTCATTTCAGATTCTAAATAAGAATGAAGTTAGCAAGCTGAACAAATGACCAAATTTTTCACACAGTGACCAAGCATATTTATCACCAACTCAATTTGCACATGCAGTTTCTATGTTCATCCAATTTCGCCACATTATTAATCCACTCGCACGCTAACCAACAAGCTTAGAAGATAAATGAATTTCAAATATGGGTCGCTTAAAAGACGGTCGTTGCATCTCCTGATAAACTCACCAGCCCGATGTAAGAGAGTAGAGCTAGAGAGTTTTTCCAATAGGAATACATTACAATTTTTCTGCTCCAATAAGCCCAGCAGATAAATGAAACTATTGAGGAATTGAGCAACTTCGTACATGTTTTATAATTCTTGAAAAAAGTACGTATACACGAATATAAAAAAACACATAATATACAAATTGTTCGGTTTTAGTGATATAATCAGTATTTATATAAATTAATCACTGACGCGCAAAAATGCAAAAGAGAAAAACAATTTTTATAAAATGTCTACAAGAGATTATTCTGAGTGACTAAATCAAACATTATTCAGATTAAAAGGTTTGACCTACAAAATGAACGATATCGATGAGTAATGCATTGTCCCATAAGCATTGGAAATTAATCTATATTGACTTAGAATTAACAGAAAGCTAGTTATTTAACAAGACCAACAAACATCCCTAAACTCAAACTAAAGATTATGTTTTCATGTGAACTTATGCTTTATTTATCACGCAATTCCGTACACGAGTTACTTAAGTGATTTTTCCTCTAGCATAACCTTCTGTCTTGTCCTCGAGTTTCGATATTATCTCGAGCTAAACGAAACATGCAGCGCTTGAAAACCGATATCGGAAAGGCCAGTAGCTAAACAAACATAAACGTTCAGAAGATACCAATATTTGTAAAGGTGAACAAGATTCACGTAGTCTATAGTAGAAGATAAAAATGCCTTTTTTAACAAATTTGTCAACTTAATCTTCTCTAAATGACTTTCACCAGATAGAAAGTGAAAAACGTAATGAAACTTCCCAACCTATACAAGACGCCTCTTTTATCACGTAACTTCAACGAATAAGTGAAACTTTGATAAAAAAAAAAAACTTTTTTAGAGTCTCTGGTTACTCTTTTACAAAGACCGTAATTTTCATACTTAATTCGACTAATTCAATGACGTAACAAAATTCAGGTTGCCTCCTGAAATAGTATCTAACTTGATCGCGTGCAATTCAGATGGGAATACACCTTCTGACCTAATACATACAAAGAAAATGAGCGGGTAATTAAGTTTGAAATGCGCTGAAGTATCCTCAAATTGCCTTTTTGTTTAATTTGTCCCATTTTGTGTTTAAATAGAACACATGCGGGCCAATCTACGTGTGTTTACGTATGTTTACGTCAACCAGTCAATAAGAGATCCAGCTTCTCTTACGTCATCCTCGGGGAGGGATAGTAGATACGTAGCCACAAGATACACGTTTGCCAACGATACGCATGCGATGATTTATGGTACCAATCTGTATCTGAAAAAGACATACGAAGGAAGAACGTTGGAATTGTAAACATGGTCACGTGCCAAATATATTCGATCTTCGAAGATGAAGCAAATTCATTGATTGGATGACAAGTACAGAACAAGAGAAATTCTTCCGCCATCTTTTTTCGTCTTCGAGTTTCCATAGTAACCACATCAGATGAGCCCATTAACAATCTATGTTGGAACAAACTTAATACATTCATAATAACAAAACAATTTAATCCTACAAGTGAAGTAAAAATGATTCAAATTCAAAGAGGATGAGTCATTGAATTATTTGAAAAGGTTAGTTAAACAAAAATAAAATAGGCTACGAAGTGCTTCATCTCGATTCGAGCGATTATTTCGGGTCAGGCGTTTTCATGGATTTCTGTAACAACTTCGTACAACACTGTTTTGCATCGTGATGTTAAATAATATCAAACGATCCAACTACGTGCTCCCTACGTGTACATTAAAATGCATTCTTTTTGGCACCTAATTACAGTTCAAAAATTACACATAACTACACACCATTGGAATTCGTAAGGATGCCTGTTGCGAACAAATTTCGCCTTACACGAATAATATTGTATAGAAAGTCAACATGCATGAGAATTCTATGATGATTCAACGTAACTCAAAAGAAATGTTATTTGAATTATCGGTAAGTAATATCGATAAAAAAATACTCACTCTTTCTACTTTTCAGCCAATACTTTTCATATCAATAACTGACCATAACCTATATTAATTTTATACATAATCCGTTTTAGTTTAATAATTTGATCGTAATATAATGTAACTCCCCAGGACGATTACGGGTATTTTAAATTAATTGAATAAACCTACCTAATTCTCGATAAATATAAGCTGCAAAGCAGCAATGGGTACGCGAGGTCACACGACCTACCATTTCGATGACGAATCAGTAAAATTATAAATATGCTACAACACTGCATACAAGTCCGTATACATCATAGTGGTATTTGCCAGCAGCTGTAACAAAGGTCGGGCATCGGCTAGGCAGTATGATTCACCATAACGACTCGTTACACTTCACACTATCATGAAGAAATAATATATTCTTAAATCTCCGATAATTAGATTATTAGCTTATCGTTCGACGAACGGATGATACATTAATGACAATTCATGACTATTCCTTTTCAGCCGAAACTGATGAAGAATAAAACGTCAATAGGATTGTAATTATTTGAAAAGGCAATCTTTTAAAATCATACAAGTTAAATGGAAAAACAAAAAAACAATTTATTCAACATTCTTAGAATAAAGATTAGTAATAAGCCTGATAAAATCAATAAGTTCAGATAAAACTTTTAATGAATCCTTTTAATCAATCGCCATGGATTATCTATATACAGGTAGTGACTAACATTCGAGATCAGTTCTAACCTAGACCTAACCCAGACCTAGAATACAGAAAGACAAAAGTTTTCAGTCAGTTTGATCGAGTAACAGTTATGTAATAAACTAAAAATACTCTAATGAATTTATTTTGGTGACGCATAAAACGATCCTTGATGTGGGAATATATGGCGGAACAAGTAAACCAAAAACGTCGCCCTAGTTAGTTAAACGAGGGTCGCTAGTCACTCTAGTTGCCTGGTAGCACTGCCTGCTTACTTATCGATAGAATAACACGTAAGAAAGCGATCGATTGAAGCGCACGAAATTGCTCATGCCTTCGCGTTCTACGGACAGGATATAGAATAGTGAACTCGGCAAAAAACGTTTACATTCGGAATCGATCGGCGCACTCATGCCCACTACCGTGAATGATGGACAGATATCGAGATATTTTCTCTAATCCTTTTGATGAAAAATTAGAAACACTTTTTAAGTCATTTATAAACTGTGAATATTTATGTAAATTTAGATTGTTATCAAAATGATTAAAAAAATGAAACCTAAATAGGAATTTCTCTCACTTAGTAAATCTAATAACACTTGGATATTTCATACTTTTTTATATTCTGCAAATTTTGTACTTTTTCTTTTCTTAGTTTTCTATAAATGCACGAACATCCACAAACTCATATATTTTTATAACTTATATAAAATACTATTTAGAGTCGATGTTGTTACTTCTTAAATTTTATTTATCATACGAATAATATATAACATGTTCGATTATATAAAATACAAACAACCAAGTCAATATCTGTATTATGTGTTCTTTTTCATTTAAAGCAGTAGATATTGATCTCGCGATAAAGAAAATTTTCTGAATAAAGAGAATCGATTCTGGTATAAGATAAATTTGAATTTCATATAAATTCTTTTTTCTCTTTTTGCTAGGAATAAAATGATTCACAAACCACAGACAATTATTTGAGAAATATGTTCGATAGAGTTTGAAGTTTGCATGCCGTTGTTACCGTTGCATTATCCTATGGTACATCTTAAAGGCTCAAAAATAGACAGGCGCTCCCAGGGTTAAACGTAAGCATTCTTCTCGTCTGGTTTGCAAGCAATGGCAAAACAGAGCGGATGAAAACATTCACCGTGTTAGAGAATGGAGGTTAAGTTTACATTTCAATAAACAAGGCACGTGGACTAAAAATATAAACGGCCAATCTATGATAATCTGAATATCAATTTTACAAAATTGCAAATATAACCATGTAAGAATTCGAACTTATATCAAAACGAAAACAAAATCTGTTGAATCTTGCGGTGAAATATATTATACATAAGAAACGTTCGGCTTGCCCATCCCATAACACAACGCAGACAAAATGGAAATTATATTCGTAGACTCTGGTCTAAATATAAGTATTCTGACGAACGCTTGAAAACTTCTCACGCGACATATTTTCACAGCTCTATGAACGTTTTCTTCCAGTTTAATAAATGAATACTTCATATAAAAAAACCTGATAACCATCTTTTTATCTTTTAAATTTCATATTATTTGGTAAGAACATTCTAATATGACCTTGAAAGGAACAAGATATTATATAAATTCATCAAGTTTAAAAAAAAAAAAAAAAAAAAAGAAGAAGAAAAATATTCATTTCAAAAATCGACTGAAAGAAGTATAGTCTTAATAAAATGAAGAACCTCACTCATCCTGTTTTTCTCCTGTAGTTTTCAAATAAGATTAAAAATTTTGGTGTTCTTTTCTTATGATATAGATGATAAATGTATGATAAATGAATGAGACTATTGATTTTGAATATAAAGAACGATTATACATGTACTTGTTGTATACATCGTAATTAAAAGTAGTTGTAAAAGTTAGGAAATAATAGCTGAAAACGTGTTCTCACGCACCATAGCGTATTTATCAACCAAACTTAACTGGCCGTACTATCATGATGGAAAATCTGGCGATTTACATAATTACCGGCCAAACATTAACTTCCGTGTAACAATCACTAGAAGTAAGTAAAGTTTTCTGGGTGGATTAGTAAAATAGGGTCAATTGTTACGCAACAAAAGTTGCTTGGCGTGGGTACTTTGCGTACGTCTCTCGGAATGTAGCTGCATCGAATGCGACCGAATCTCGGTGTCTTGCGTCGGTATAACCAGAGGTGCGCAACTCCAATGACCGCAAAGGTCAAAATTTAGTCGATACATTGCTCTACCCGATTACCGGATTATATTTCAAACTTCATGCTTAAATTCTTGCCTACACACTTTTATGTGACATATTGTGCAACATAAAAATACATTCTATTATTGCACTATAAAAAAGAAATATATATACTTTATTACTTAAATTAAAAGATAAATTAATTAAATATATTAAATTAATTTAATTTAATTTAATTATAATTAAATTAATTAAATATATATTTCACTGTTTAAATTAAATATATAGATCGCACTATTTAACTTAAAAAATATGTATATATATTGTATTATTAAAAAATATATGTATATGCATTACATGTATTTTTATATATATGTAATAGCATCAAGAAATTATGTACCATTGCCAATAAACTTCGATACAGTTGGAATTAATTTCTGCACGAACACTACCAAACATCACCACACCGACATGTATCATATTCGAACAAAATTTCAAATATCGATATGGGAAAGATTCCAGAAGTAATCTTACCTATACGTGGAAGTAAGACGGTTGATTAGGACACACGTGAGTGCTACTGAGAAAGAACAGAGAGCTATGAAATATTGTTATCCCATATCTAAATTCTGTTTTAAAGTCACTTCATGTAATCTGGTAATGAAAGTCGTTCAAATATTCATACAATTCAGAAAAAGAGTCGTGGTTGAGGATGAGTTGATGGCATCACGTATTCAATGCTGCGTTGAGATACTCACATTTCTAACGCAATGCGGTATAATCAAAACTAAAAATAGAATTTCATAATCTAACAAGACATGTCGCTTGCATTAACGCGAAATATTCGCGGAAATTATGTTTTAAACAAATATTTTTAATTTAAAATGGTAATTTTTGTATATGAAGTATGTAAAATGTGTAACTGTATTCAATTTAATGAGAACTTTGCTTGCAATTAGCACGTACGATAAGGATGCGTTTTAGACACCATGTGACATGTAACGTCATAGTATCAATGAATTTTTTAAACTCGTCAGATTATCAATAATTATCAATAATAATAATGATTATGTTGAAGCGAGGAGAGAAAAATTTGTTGTTACAGAAAATTTTAAAGAAACGAGAGAAAAACTGAGAAGTGTCTGTTAGAAAGAACATTTTTCCCAGAAACAAGATTCGATTGACATTCTTTATTCTTCGCTAGTAACATTAGCCTCTGTACGTCAATTTTTTATAGTTACACACGTAGACTACGGATACAGTAAATATGTTTTCTAAGGAACTAATTCAACAAATACGTTAGGGTGCCCTCAGACTATCAATATATATAATATCAATATTTCAAGATTCTCAACTAAAAGAATCATTATATATTGCTGATACAATATTGTCAATATTATACAATGATGTTAAGAATCTTGAAATATTGACAATGTTATTGATTGTCTGAAGGCACCTTTAGAATAATCAAATATATACATAGATTCTTACTAACAGTCTTACATTGTGTCTCGGATGTTTTATTCGTCAGAACGACACTTCGTCAGACCACGCACCCACTATAACCGGAAACTATAAAACGCGTAAGATTTTCAACTCGACAAATATCTCATTTCATTCAAATACTTCTGGAAGAAGATACTATCTTCTTAAAACAGAAGGAAGATTCGAAGAATAGTTTCCGAATACGACTTGACAATGTGACGGGAGTGTACAACAAACGCTAAAAGACAACGGTGGAAAGGAATAAAAGATAATAAATGGTAAAATGGACTAAATGAATGGCAGAATGGTAGGCAATCCGAAAGAGAGGATAAATCTCACCTGCCTGGACCATGACGAGGGTGCCCGCTAAATATAGCATCCCCAGCAGCACAAAAGCAGCTCGCCTCTCCATCTCGTGGCGCTAATGTACGCGGTGGCGCGTGACTGTGTGCACTTTGCGATACTTAACGATTCGATACGAGGCGAGTTTCTAGGGATCCCTAGACGAATCACAGAATAATGACACCTATGTAGGGCTGCCGTATCTTCGTTTTCGCGATCGCTGCCGTGGTTGTCGTATCTTAGCCGTCGTCGTCGTTGTCTTGGTCGTCACCGTCACCGTCACTGTCGCCTTCCTACAACACCCTTCCCGTTGTAGACAGCTTCTCCTTTTCGGCTGTCCACTCTCAGCCAACTACGATGAAGCCCCACTACTCTCTGCCGATCATTTACACACGCACTCGTCACTTCGAGCCACGCCGTATCATTGACGTCTCAACTCCTCTTATCGTTATCTCTTCGCACGGTTATTATTTTTTTATCTCGGTGTGTGCACAAAACAACACCGAAATTCTCTCAGTCTTACAGCACCTGTTTTCTCCTTTTATTCCTACCGGATCCCGAGTCTCGAACTCGAAATCGTTAAGGAATTCGACAATTAGCACCACAGAGCCGCAGAAACAGCAGTGTCAGGGAAAAATGGCTGCCCACTGTCTTCTGCTTTAATTTTCTGCGCGGACTTCGCTCTTACTTTCTCGATCGTTATTCCCTCCTTTTCGCTCTCCAACATACACTGCTCCACACGTCCTCTACGGCTGTCCAATAAGACTCGCGTGCGCATGCGTGCTACATCTCCATCTAAAAAATATAGATACCTCCAGATTTTTTAGGCACAGTTTATATTACGATTTTATGTATTAATGACGAAGAATAAAATTCAGTTTTTGAATTATATAGATATTTTTGTTTATATAGTATATAGTGAGATTGTTATTATGATATGTTCAATTTTAAGAAGTGGGATGGTTTACTGGAAGGAATTTAAATTATAGGTGTACAAACCTGTATTGATAAAATGACTAATACGCTATTGATATTGGTATTGTAGGTATAATATTTCCTCCCTAGTATGACGTAATAAAGTAAGATATTAAAAGATTTCTATAGCATGATGATTAAAATCATGGCATTTTAGTAATAGACTAGTCGATTAGTGGGTTGAATTAACATGTTAATGCGTTTAAGCTCGTTCATTATTCAATGATAGTGAGCTTTCCATAAAAACAGCCCAAAAGTATTTAATTTATTATATGTAAATTTGTATAATTAAATTGTTTATATTCACTCGTGTAGAAAGGTATTGAAGTATAGTTAAGGAAATAAATATAATAATAGGAAAGTTTTCACGAACTTACAATTTTTATAAAGCAAAAGATGTACCTATGTATATAGTAAATTTGTAACAACACTTCTTCTTCGATATACTAAATGTTATCTATAAGTTATATCTATAGTCAACTCGTACAAAATGAAAAAGAGCTAAAATTCCTCATCGATTTTTTTTAATTTATCATAATTGCATAAATTACTTTTTTATTATAATTCATAAATTAGTTTTTCATAAAAAATATTACATAATATATAAATTATACATGCGTTTATAAATATGTACACAATATAAATTTTTGATTCAAATAAAATCATTAATTTATTTGAGAAATATGTAATCTGTTTTTAATATCTATTTACAATAAGGAATTTTTTAAAGTATATTTTCAAATCAATTTTGATCAATGCACTAGATTTTTATAGACAAGGTCATATAAATTAGTGTATACATATATAAGAAGCTTTCTAGATTCTAAAAGAATGTAAGATACATTTTTAAATTATTAACTTTTAATACAAAAGTAAAATTGACTTCTGTATTGTATATTGATTATATATTAAAAGAATTGAATATATCTTGTCTATCATAATTTTCAATTATCCTAGTAAGCCTTTTATTGACCTCCTTATATTCTATTCATATTACAAAAGAAGATATTAAAGGAGTATATTTGTTTCTCTCCATATGAAGTAACAATTTAAATAAATTTATAACATCATACAAAAAGGAATAATACAACTGGATCAGAAATACTGGAACTGTAAGTACTCTTGTGATAAGATAAACAGATTTTGTTAAATTGCTTATCATTATGTGTAAAGGAGGTAATGGAAAAATGTTTGATACCACCAGATAAATAACTGTAGAACTACTTATTAAAGGGACTTTAATATCAACTCATATTTATACAAGAAGATTTCAAAAGAATATTCTTTTCAACAATTTCAAAAATTATGGCAAATACCAATAAAGATCACGCGAAATTAAAGGAAGTAAGTGTTTGTTTTACTGAGAAAACATTAAAAGATATTTTATATACCGTGCATAATGGAAAAGAAGTAAATGTATTGAGTTGGGATTTCGGTGGATCAAGTACCACTGGGGACAATTATTTATCAACAATTTATAAGATTAAAGTCACTGGTACGGTAGATGGAAAAGAAGTACAGGTTAGTTTGGTGGTTAAAGCTCTACCAAAGAATAAAGGTAGAAGGAAGACATACAGAAGTGCAGAATTTTTTAGCAATGAGATTCTATTTTATACAAAGGTAAGAAGATGATTAGTTCATTCATTCATAAAATTCATTCATTTAAGATATTTTTTAGATAATTCCAAAATTCGAGATGTTCGTAAAAGAAAAAAATCAACCTCAAGCATTATGCATTCCACGTTATCTTGCTTCTGTTATGGATGGTGAAAATGATTTTATAGCATTGGAGGATGTCACTTTTTTGGGATATAAAGTAATAGATAAACAAAATTCTCTAGATGAAGAGCAATTCAAGATGATTTTAAAAAGTATAGCAAGATTTCATGCAGTTTCTCTCGCATTCAAAGATCAAAATCCACGTGAATTTAGGAAAATTGTAGAGTATTTGCATGAAACATACTATAGTAATGAACATCGGAATTGGTACAAGAGATTCCATGTAAAGTTATTAATCTTATAATTTTTAGTGTTTAACTTTGCAGGATATTATGATGTTAATTAATTATTTTCAGGAGAAGATAGTAGACATTACTAAAAATGCCTTAGCTATAGAATATCCTGGTAGTGAAGCGGAAAAAAGATTGAAGTCTTATAAAGCTCAGGACCTGTTTCAAAAAGCAATTGAATTATGCAATCGTAAATATCATTCAACATCTGTTGTTAGTCAAGGTGATTCATGGATCCCAAATTATATGATCCGGAAAATAACTGAACATGAAGCTTTAATACTTGATTTCCAACTGGCAAGATGTGCCAGCCCAGTCTTAGATCTCTCAACCACTTTTTATTCTTGCACCGATAAAGCACTTTGGGATGAAAAATTTGACGTATTATTACAATTCTATTACAACGAACTATTCAATACCATCACTTTACTTGGATCTGATCCTAGAAACATATATTCATGGGATATGTTTATGAATGAGGTAAATTGTGTTTATATTTCTCAGTAAATGTGACAATTTTCAGTAATAACACATAAATCAATTAATTATAGGTAAAAGAACAATTTGTATTTGGTATGATATTTGCAATGGAAATAATTCCAATGACTTTACTGGATAAGGCATTTGACTTAGATCTTATAAAAGATGACAATGGAATAGATATAGCTGATGTATGGAAATTGTCATACATTAAAACAAAAGATGGCAGGCTTAAACTGGCAAATATTGTTGTACATGCTGTTGAAAAAGGATTTTTCTAAATCATACAAACAAGTATATTTTATACATAATGTTTATTAAATGTGTAGCATTAAATAAAATATAGACAATCTGTATTTGTATAATTTCAATTATAATAACACAGTTTAAGTAAAATATAGTTTGTATAAGAGTAGATATAGATATTCATTATTCATTCTTTTATGAATAATGAGTGTTTTAAAATTCTTTTCTTATTATTTATTTAGGTTAAGAAATTAAGAAAGTTTTATAAGGTCGTTTCATCTTCATTTATAAAAGAACATCTATTGCCAGAAAATATAATTCACAACTATAAGTATATCTATGAATGAATATTTCATGTTAGAATTTCACAAAAGCAAGCAATTTTATATGAAAGAATACTAGAAATTCGTGATGTATATTTTGATTGTTAAATAGCATCACATTTAGGAAAAGTATTTTTACATAAACTGTAAATTTGTGTGACAAAATAATCAGCGTATCTTATGCCGATTATTTTTATAAATTTTGATGCTGAACATTATTTGTTAAAACGTTACTGGCATCAAAAACAGTAGTATCTTCATCATCTTCCTCATCTAATGGCAAAGGTCGCATCTCAACATCTTGTCTATGTGCAAGAACACCATATTTTCTGACCATTTGGGCACGTGTTTTATTTAACCTATGAAATAACATACGAAGAAAATATTTAATAAAAAATCAAGTCATCAACTTAGGCTGAAAACAATAACTACTGATTCCAAAGCATCTAAGATTTAATGATCAAAAGAGAAATTCAATCTCATAATAAATGCTATATACCTAAAGCTACGGAACACGATATAGGCCAAGACAAGAACACTTAGCCCCACAAACACAAAAAAACCACGCTTCAGAGCTCCAGCATTTAAAGAAGTTGCATGTCCTTCACCCACATGCTGTTGAAAATTCACATTATTAATGATTTAGTAGTAGAGCTTTTGTAATTATTTTTTTAAATGTCTAGGTACATGAAATCAAACCCATTTTGGTTAGATATACTGCAAAATTCAAAAGACAGTGATAGAAACTAAAAGAAACATCACTCCAAGGAAATGTTCATATTTTTGTTGTTCGATAAACTTCAAACACTAACCTCTTTCCTTGTTTCTGTAATATGTGCAGTTTTATTACCATCTGACTGTTTTGAGGTTATATTATTCACAGTTTTGTTAACTTCGAGAATCGGTGTGCTACCAGGTAAAACTGCATTTTGTTGATGTTTTTCTTCATTTACAGAAGTCTGTGCGTTATTTTTTTTCGGAGTTACAAAATCTTTATCTAGCGACGTCGATTCAGGTACAGCCCTGTTTATCCTAAAACTTCCATCGCATACTGCGCTCCGTTCTAATAGGAAGATCAACAGAAATATAAAAACTTTTATCATCTGGATCTTTGAGCGTGTCATTGTTCCGTGTCATTTGTAAAAACAAAATTCTAAGAAGGAAAACAGCGCAGCACTATACGTTGACGTTTAATCACGGGTTCCATGTTGACCCGGCTTATAATACTAACGTTTCAACTCTCGTTTTAACTTCAATCGCTGTTTCGCGGTACACTCGTATATGTGCCCGTGATTATGAAAGTGGCCTAAGTCATATATTTTTTTCGATACATTTCGAGATACATATTTAAACTTTTGCGCTTGACGCATAAATTGAATTCTGTTTAACGACACAACAATGGACTCAATTCAACGGTACTTCGCAAAAATGGTTTCAAATTATTGTTACGTAAATAAACGCATCGCAAAATAAGTGATAAACTCATTTTTTTTAGATTCTTGACTTAGGTCACTTTCATAATCATCGGCACATATGCCAAACATACATACATATATTACTATGGACAGTATTCCAGTGAGATGATTTAAATACGGATTACAGAACATCACGACACGTATTTATACGGACATATACAGAGGTTTACGAAAGTATTCGAACACCTATAGAATTTTTTTACGAATATATTATGCGTATTGTACGAAACTTTTTGAAATTTCGTCAGCACTGTAATGAGACACAACTAATATTATTATAATAATAAAATTTGAAACCAATTCGAAAATGTATGTAGAAATTACAGAAAATTTAATGAAAATATACACTTAATAAACAATTCTAGTATAAGCATGAATAGTAATCTTAAATGTATAGTTAATACTAGAAATGGTCTCACTAAATATTGTAGTTTATTGATATAATAAATAATTGACTATCCAAATATTTTAATAATATTTGTGAAATGTATGCTTCAAATAAATATCTTGTAATTTCTATATTACATTTTTAGATCTATTTCAAATTTTTCCAATACAATCACGATATTCGTGTTGCGTTACAGTACTTATGAAATTCCAAAATATTTTGTATAATATATGCATGAAAATTTCTTAGAAGTATCCGAATGCTTTTGTGAATTATTATATGTTTATTTAAGTTTATTTCCCGTTCTATTCGAAAGAAACTTCTTGATATTTTCAATATTCGCTCGAAATCGAATTATTCGAATCGACATAAAAAAAGACCGGAAAAAATAGATTTATTATACCAGGAAGAAAATTTCCTTTCTGATTATACCAGTTTATATAAAATATACTTTTAGTACAAGTAAAGCTATGTTAAAGTCTACTAACTAATATTGTAAGTTCTACTTCTGGTACCAAAATTTTTCTAAAATTATAATTTTTAAATTGCATTATATTCTATACAGTTATATTTATTTATAATATTATTATTTTGTTTATAATTCTACAGTTTACATTTTTAATATGATATAGTATCGTTAATGTAATCGATAAGAACTGTCATCAAATATCAAAACGGTAATATAAGGCAGCGTGCAATTTTAACGTTAGTTATCTTTATCCAACTTACACAAATTACATATTTTTCATTTCATTGATAATTGGTGTAGTTAACCTGAAATTTGTATAATTTTTCTTGAAAAATGTATATGAAAACATAAGTTTTATTCATATAAACTGTACAAAAAAGTCATTACAAAATAATTTGTACTTTGCATTCGAATTCCCAAAAACGTTAATCTATAAAATTTAATTTTAAATTATTTATATAGAACTTCTCTGAAAAATTAAAAATTGTTTATGTGGAACACTCTGGTCTCGTAAAAGATGTTAAATAAAATGTTATCTGTAACATGGAACCAGGCTTTATGTATAATGTCAAATGACTGTGTGTCAAACACAAACATCACACATCACGAAAAAAGTACACAGTTGACATGCGTAGTCGTTGGCCAATCAGAAGAAAGAATTTGACGCGTACCATGCGTACAAGCATACGTACGCGAACGGCAGTTGGAGTGGTTGGAAGTTAACGAGTAGAGCGCAATACACGTCAGGGCTCTTATTTTGATTCGTGGAGGGGGCTCACCTCGAAGAAACGGGTGGCTGAGTCCGAAGGATTTGCCAGGAAAAGAAGTGAAGGATTATAGGTTTGATAATAATAAGATTAAACATGATACATGCTGAAAATGGGGATGTTGTATATTTGGAACAGTTAAAAAATCCAATGGAGAGCGACGCGACAGAGAAGGCAGTGTCAAAAAAGTGCGAGGGGCAGCTGTCTTCGATAAATGCAAACAGCTGTTCGTCCTACAAAGGTGCAAATCGTTCGATAGAAATGGCGCAAGAGGACAATAATCTGTGCTGGAATAACCTTCCCAGCATCATTCTACAGGAAATATTCTCATATTTACCATACAACTGCCGGTTACAAGCCTCCCAGGTAATCTTCAATTTTTTTCCCCTCAAGGCCGTTTAAATTCTGACCAACACAGTGGGTAATTAAACCACTCTCTGTGTTGAGGTTTATTTTCTCTCTCTTTCTTTCTCTCTCTCTCTCCCCCTCTCTCTCATTCTGTTCTGTTTATTATATACTCTGAATATTAATTTTAAGCATTCATTTTATTTGATAGTTATATTGTTTTATACAGTCAAATAAAGAAAAAGGACAAGTGAGAAACTATTTAGAAACTTACAAAAAATTAGTTACCAAACAGTAGTTGAATATTAATTTCGTATGTTTCCATTCTTAGCCTTTGAAATCATCCTTTAATGGTTTTTATGTTTTAATATAAGACTGAATTGTTTTGAGCTGTGATACTTTTAATATATATATGCTACATATTTATCTTTTGTTTATGTCTTTGGATATTACAGGTTTTATAGATTTGTTTAATAGAAATGATTTATTCAAATTAATTTGCATAGGTGTGCAAAAATTGGAGAAGCGCTCTATTTCATCCTTATTTTTGGAAAAAGATCACATTTGTCCTGAAAGATGAAGACAGTGTATCATGGACTAGGTATGTGAAGTTTTCTATACATGTGTAAAATTTTTAAACATTTAAGATTCTACTTCTTTCTTTATTTTTTTTTTAGATGCCTGGCAAACAATTTCGAACTTAGTGTGCAAGAAGTTACAATCATCTGTGATATATCAAATTATTGTGCGAAAGAAACGTTAGCCCTCTTGAAAAAGCTAAGATATAATAGGCAACTTCGTAAATTGTTTTTGGAACCTATCACTAGTACATTCGAATATGAAGATAGTACAAAATGCACTAAAGCATTGGTTTCTTCCCTTATAAGCATTATAAAGAAATCCGATCGTTTAGAAGCTCTAAGTCTGGGATGCATAGAAGATTTAATAGGAAGTGCCAGACAAATTGTGGTACATTTGCGTAACTACCAGGCAAAGCACTTGACAACTCTTGCTTTGGCATCTGTTAAGGATGATCCTGATGATTTTAATATTTTCAATGCTGGTTATGGACATCTGTTCGATTCATTTGCTAGATTATCTATTTTAACATTGGATTATGAGTTCCTAACCAATTCTTTGCTAAAGGCATTGGACAGTGGTACGATGGAAAGGCTTGTAATTCATGTGCATGGTTGGCATTATCAGTTTACGGGAACAGCTGACGGTAGTTGGCAAAGTTTTGTTCAAAAGAAGTAAGTATTAGTATAGTTAATTTATCATTGTTTTAATGCAATGAAAAATTACTTATTACGTTTCTTCAATTTCAGTCCGAAATGTGAGCTGCGACTAAACCTTCTACATTCTTATGTTGGTATTGAAAAATTAGATACAAATATACTTCGTCCTTCCATGCCACTGACACATTTAAAAGTACTATTTTGTGAAAATGTTAATATTAGAGCATTGCATCGATTATCCAGGTGGTATTCGCTTACTTTAAAATCTTTAATATGGATCGATTCAGTACAACCTGTAGCAAAAAGCATACCAGCAACATACGACCCAAATGATCCTCATAGGTAAGATGCATTGTTTTATGTTATAATTTTACTCTTTAACTTTTTTATTAATGTATAAATTTAATACTCTGCTGCAGCCCTGATCCACTAGTATTAGTTGCATGGAAGTGTACCAAACTTGTGGAAATTGTATTCATAGGCCACAAATATCATCAAGAAAATTTGTTGGCTATTGCACGCCTACGCGGAGATTCGCTTAAGTCGTTAGTATTTGCACAAAGATTCATTGCAACTGATGTTGAATCTTGGCATAAGGCTGAAACTATTACACATGTAAGCCTCTATCTTCAATATTGATATTTCTAAATATAGATTTTGATTTAACAAAACTATTACTAAATGATTTTACGAATTATTCTTTTTAATTGGTTTTTAATTATATAGGAAATAAAAGAAATAATGGGGAGCCAGTGGAAACCATTGAGCGATGAAGATTTACCTGCAGTTGTTAAAAATCCTTTCGAAGGTGATAGCAGGGAAGTTATCATGCCTTTGGTCCTTCAAGACCAAAAGTAAATTTTTATTTGCACCAAGGAAATATTACTCCCCGATACCATACATTACTAATCGACATCATCAACAATTTCTGGGCGGGCTACACTCTCAGAAGTAAAGTTATAAAGTTATATCCTTTATTTTTCTATAAGAATTGTTTTTACGAGAACTATGGATGTAACATCAAACGGTGGACATGTGTAAATTCGTAGTTTAAAATCAGTAGTTGATGGATATGTTGCCTATCAGGTAAGGATCACACAGTTCCAGTGTGTAAACAGCGAGGGTAAAAACGCACACAAGTTCTCCTTTATAATGATTTTATTAGTTCTTATGAGGATATGATAAGCTATAGTTAAAATATGTCTTTCTTGAGTCCGTGATGAGGTACCTAAATTAAGTACGTATCACCCCCTATTTTTGTTTATCGAAACGAATATCAAAGTATTTCGTTGGTTTTTCCTACGAAAAATCATTTGTGGTGCAATGACGTTTTATTGCTAACAGTGGTGATCCCAAAACGATCAAAATAAGAGAGATAATAACAATTAGTGATCGTTCCTCTCATCGATGAATATTAGTGAGAAAAAAAGCATATGTAATATACGAGTGTAATAATATCCTTGATAGATATTAAGAATGAAAGCATTACAAGACGATCAAGGTCTCACCTAAACGGACCTTCGATGTGACGTATACCTGTTGATATCACGGGAAAATAATTTCGAATATGTGTGAAGGGGAATACTACCAATTAAAATCAACGTGAAACAAGAAGAATAAGGCTAGATGAGAGAAAGAACCGATCTCACGATGTTCCACTGGAAAGCGTAACGAAATTCCAAATGTATGTAAGTAGAAATATGTTAACAAATATTTTTCCAATTCTATGGGAAATTTAGATCGAAGCGAGCGCCAAGAGCATGCAGTGTAAGAAAAAGTAACTAAACGAAAAAAAAATAATAAAATATGTTGGACTTCGTAAAAAGAGAGTTTGCGATTGAGTTGCGATAAAACAAAAGATGCACTCAGAAGTATAAGAAGTCGAACAGCGATCCGAGGTTATTTTTAATACCAAAACCAATCGGACGCTCTTGTACAAATATTAAATGAATGTGTGCCGAGAAGAGTGCGGTTGATTTGGTGGTACAAACAGTTAGACACACAGCAAACATACAATTTTTGTGTGTCGCTTTAGTAAAAGAAAAAAAAAAAAAAAGAAAGAAAGAGAATATCGATGATATTAATGAAGAACTGTGCGACCTCCAAGTACCGTCTTTTCACCGTGCTCTTAGCGACCGCTGAAAGCGAACACAATTATAGGTTTATCTATAAAAAACAAATCAGAGGAATTAGCTGCTAATTGTGTATGTGTATATGTATGTATATCTGTATTATCTATCGAACTTTAAACGTTAATATTCAGATGCCACATGCATCTATTTCTGTCGTGCGATAAATAATGACGATTTCGAAGATTTAAAAGAAACATGAAAATGAAAGAAAACGATTCACAAACACAAAGAATAATACCAAAATAGCACTCCTATACAGTTTATTATTCTGAAAAGGTTATTTACTTTTTTCGAGTCCTTGTATAATTATTATATCGTCGTGTACTTGTAGTCACGTGTACTATTGCTTTTTATATGTGGTTCTGTACATATACATCCATGCGTTTAAAATATTGGACACGCGCAGAAATCGTGGAGTTGCGCCCGAATTTAATGCAAGGAAAAAAAAGGAAAGAAAGAAAGAAGAGTGAGATAAAGGGAAAAGCAATATATAGCGGATTACCTGAGAGAAAGAGAAAAGGACAAAAATGAATCGATTGAGAGCTAGGCACAAATAATGAGAAAACTATTTCTTTAAACAATTTAAAACTGTTATACAAAATGAACGGGCCTTAACCCTCGAACTCGCGAACGGCGGTAGCTAGATAAATTCTGATCCATGCAATTCAGTTACATTATTATTATTATTGTTGTTGTTGTTGTTGTTATTGTTATTATTACTATTATTATTATTATTATTATTATTATTATTAATATTATTATTATTATTATTTTCTATACAAACAAAACAGCTAGATCTTACCATTTGTGTTTCCAAATTAAAAGAAAACTGAAGAAATGATTGACTATAATAATAAATATAATAATTATGATAGAATTATAGTAAATTATAACTAAAGAAAATAGATTACGGAAGTATCTTATAGCACGCCATTTCACTACGAAGCAAATGGAGTTAACGTTAAGTCAAGTTAACGAGTGTTTATTTACTCTTCTCACGATTTTGTTTTATCATTACAAAGTAAATATTTGATGCTCGAGTCAGGAATGATCCAGCAACCGCCAAACGAGGGTTAACATGTATCGCATGTACCTGAGTCGCGGTAAGGATAAATCTGCCGAAAAAAATTTGACACGCGACAGCCATCACTGAAGAATACTAGTTACCTTAATGGACATTTTTCGGCGATTTGTTGGAACACCTGCTTGTTTCTCGCCAAAAAATGACTGACAAGTTAAGGTATAACTCATGCCCTTTCATTTCGTATTCCGTGCGCGTGTATTTTTTGAAGTCAGCAAATTTTTACAAAACGGTGAATCGACGGTTATTCATTATCTATATATAGAAAAAACATTCTCGCGAACTCATTATTGTTCGCCGACCATTGACGTTGTGCGGACGGGCCAGATGTTATTTACAACGTCTTTTTTCTCTTTTCTTTTTTTATTCCTCGTATATATTTTTGTCGTTTTTATTACTATTACTATTATTAATATTATTATCTTTTTGTTTTTTTAATCAAACGAAGTCCCGCATAAGCAGTATACTCGCGGGCGCGGTGCCCGACGTGTGAGAGAGAGAGAGAGAGAGAGAGAGAGAACAGTGTGAAAGAACATATGACGTTGCGAAAATAATGATAACGTATGAAAGAGAACGAAATTTAAACGAGAAAAGATGAGATATGCGTTCGGATGTAAGAACGAAAGTTATCCAAATGAGTAAAAATAGCAAGCAAACAAACAAACGTCAGGTAATACGTAGTACCATCTCTGCGAATCCTGTGTACAAAGTCATATAGAAGAAGAAGACAATTCGGTATTCGTGCGGTCGCTTAACCAAATGGACACAACCCAACTATACGCATATATATCGATATAAACGCGAATGACAAACCAAACATAAGACTGAACCTACTGGGAAAGGTATAACCACAGTTAGGCGGTCCGCACGTCTAACCAACGTCCGACCTCATATTCATAAAACAAGGACGATCCCGACTAAACGGAAAGCATCGTTCGCGAATCGCGTTGGAACGAATTTGTTCACATCGATTTTACCTATTGTCGATAACGCTTGTCTCGATGATTGTTGCTCGTCTTTCCTTTCTTAGGTCTCTTAGCTTTCCGTCTTAGCTCGTGGCCCTCGTCGATTCGCCCCCTGATTGACCCACGCGGACATCAATTTATGAATATGCGAGTCGTTAAGAAAAATAATTAAAAAGTAAAAAAAAGAAACAAAGGGGTGGTGTATCAGCTAGTGTTTAGATCGGATAAGCGCCTCATTGAAGAGAAAGAGAGAGAGGAAGAAATAACGAAAGCTCACTCGAGGATGGTTCTCGTAGCCGATAAATACTAACCTATAAGACAGCCTGCCAAGAATCAAAATACTGTAAAATATCAAACGAACGCTAGCCAGTACAGAATGCTAAGATCTATTTTTTAAGAAGCGAATGTATATTTTTGTACTAAGGCAGGCCTTAGTGTGAATCGTGTATTCTTGCGCGTAATGGCAAGACGAGAGCTGTGATCATAATATCATTTCGGCTTAGCGAGAGAACATACAAAGACAAAAAAAAAATTGAAGGGGAAAATAAAAGAGGAATACGAGAAGAAAATAACAGAAGTAACGCAGCGATTACGCGTTCACGGAAAAGCATAAAGAAAGAGATAATGAGGCGAATGTTCTCCTGCTAGCGTTATTACCAAGTGGGCTATAGATACAAAAGGGGTGGCGATAAATCGAGAACAAAACATCTGTGATAAAACATAAAATCTTAGAAAGGGTGCTCGAGAGAAAGAGAGAGAGAGAGAGAGAGAGAGAGAAAAGGTGGCGAAAGAGAGGAAGTGAGAAAAAACAAGCGCGCGTTAAATGATATAATAAGAAAACCTAAAGTAGGAAAAAGCGTTAAAACAAAATGCAACACAATAGGGGGGAATAATATAGGTAAAAGACGGAACCCTACGTGTATTAGGGAAATGATACGCAAGACATGCAATTCCTACAAAAGAAAAACAAAATGTGTATAGAAGTGCTTTTAGAAGATCTATTGTGCGAAAATAATAATATTCGTCGTGCGTATGACTAATCGACAGATGGAGACTGTCTTTCGACGAGATAGCCCGGTCTAACTATTGTAGTGGTTACCGTCTTGTCGTATCCTTGTTTAAGGAGCGAACGCATTCGATCGTCATGTGGGTTTCGATGAACGCTCGCGCTATTATCTCAACGAGAAACATTCGACCGATGGGAAGAACTAATGAAGGGTTCTTGATGTTTGCGATTCTTCGAATAATAAGGAAAGCCATACCATACTAAACTATATAGAACATTACTTAAGCGAACCAGACATTCCACGCTACTGTCGGTTATATAGTATCGCAACGCTGTAGTATATATACATATATATATACATATGTATAGTTAATTTAGTACTATGATTAATTTCAAGCAAAGAATAGTCGTTGTTGCGTTGATTCTGTAAAAAGATCTAATGATCTGTCCGCAATCGACGTACACATATATACGTGTATTTCCATCAATTGTATTCGAAGCTACGCAAAGATTGTGGAACTATACCAAGAACTAAAAAAAACCCGCCTTCATCATGCCCACATGATAACTCGGCATAAAGTCAGGACGTCGTACACCACGAGTAGTATTATAAGTTCCTAAAGAAAAGAAAGAAAGAAAAATATTTTACACTGCTTAAGTACGATAGAACGAAGCCGGCATTACGAATAACTCATCTCACACGAACAAGGTGTTCAAAGCATTCGGTTCGATGTATGTAGTTCGTTAGATGATTCGTTCTGTTTTATGGGATTGTAAAACGCTTTTCAAACACAGCACCAGTAACGTTTTTCTTTTCTTGTCTTTTTTTTATATATACATGTATATATATATCTATCTATCTATATATCTATATAATATATGCATATATGAATATCTATAATATATGTATATATATATATATATATATATATACTTACATATATATATATATATAGTTATATAGATATATAGATATATATTATATATAATTTACAAGTATGTGTATAATCCATTCCAATCGAACGAGGCGGGCGTTATAGAACGTAACGGTAAAAATGTAAAAATTGGAAAGGATGGTTCCGCATTGGACGAAGAAACTAAACAGGATAAAACTTTCGCGAAAGGCAAGGAAATATTATAGTATGTGTGTAAATGGTATCGTTCAAACGTCGTGTGTATATATATATATATACACACATATATATATAGATAAACAATGAACGACACATATAGACCGATAAACTCGATAGATAACATGAAAAACGCGGGTTAATAATTTTACGTAACGTTACTATATATATATATTCTCGGTTATTTTATTACCGCCGTCTATTTCACTATAAAAGTTGAATCGTCTTGAGGTTTGTTCGAGAATCCGCACTGTGCAACAACCGACATAGACGACAAAGAGAGAGAAACGATATTCCGTAACTCCTCACTCGATACGTAACAAGTGCTTAAAAGGATATTTACCAAAACACAGCGTTAGATATTTGTATATAAGTTAATAAGGGCTGAGGTAATAAAACGCGAGCAAGCTATTTTTTATCATTGGATCGCGAGATAAGGCGGAACGAACTCCGCCGATAAAGTATCTTCCATGAGAATAAAAGAAGAGAGAAACATTTGCGAAGTAAAAAAATTAAGAAATTAGAAAACAAACAAACATGACTGGGCCCAAAATAAACGTCGCCGTGTTATATTTGTTCGTGAATTAATTGAAGTCCTAGCTCTATAGACGCATGCATATGTACCAAAAAGAAAAGAAAAAATTTGTAAGAAAGAATGAAAGAGGAAAAGAAAAACACATACGATGTGATTAAGGATTTTTAATCACGGTTATTGTGTTTACTAAATTGGGATTTCGAAACTGGATAATGTTAAGCTCTGTCTGCACTGAGGCAAGAAAGAGGAACTCTTTTTCGTCCTTTGTTACTGTATGTTGCAAAATATTTTCAACGAACAGCAACATTACAAAAATATTTTGTTCACACTGAAGCAATATTCGACAACAAGCAGCGACTTTCCCAAGAGACAAAAACAACAATATAAAATTCACCGTTGTCGCTTCAGTGGAGACAGAGCTTTAAATGACGCGTCTCACGTCGAACAACGATCACCCTGATGCCGGATCGTTCAAATTCGATTTAGTTTCTACGTTTTACGATGTGTCGGGTCATTCTCCCCGTCGATAATAGTCGAGAAAGTACGAAACTCAAAACCGTTGTAGCATTTTATCAGTTACAATTAACAATATCCCGTGCACTAAAATACTTAGAAGAATGCACATGAAAGACCGTTAGCCGGTGGGATAACGTTATCTTGACGCGTTTGACACGTTATTAACCGCGTAACGCTCGAAAAATTTTTCAGCGGAGTATAGAATTATCGCTTCGCGTCGTATGAACATATTTCCCTGGCTCTCGATGCCATAGCGCCTCCGGAATTCTCTGCTCGCTAATGTTTTATTCCGAGAAAAAAAAGAAACGCTCGAGATCGTTTCGTATTGATGATCCAAATATACTTTTCAACGTAAAACAGTGCTCAATCGGTTTCGTTCTCATCGAAGCGAACTTGCATCGGTGTCGCGTCAGCGTTCCATATTTAACGAGACAAAATAATGTATAGTTTAGTAGTGCGTTACGAGATAGCGTTTAGTTTAATCTCTCTGTTGAGATATAGATCGATTCTTTCGTGCAATATCGCGTCGATATAAAAATTTGCATTTTCAATTAGATTCAGGGATTTGATCTATTTTTCGTCCGGTTAATACTTAACCTATTAAGGACCAAAATTAGGTTAACGTAATGTTTTATATTTGTAACTTCTATTTAAGCAACTTATATTATTAAATTTCATCCAATGCACATTGCAATTATAAAAAGAAGTTTCACGAATTTGCTCGATATATTTTTCGTTGCCATTTTTTCTTCCATATATATATATATATACGTAAATCCTATAATTTTGTAAGATTTAAGGAAAGTAAAGTGTTTTATATTACTATATGATAAATTATTTTGTTTAAATTATAGAAAATCCCTTGGTGGGGAGAATAATTTACCTTATTTGTGCTTTATAATAATGTTGGTTTATATAATTTCAACACATTATTTTTCTGCTTGGTTCTTAATCGGTTAATTTCACCACGTTCCGCGAGGGGCATGTCCATAGGAATATCGCTTCTATTGCGTACTTCGGGTGTAAGTCTATCTAATTCTTCCTTATAAGGACGCGTTTAACGGCGTATATTGTACGATTCCATTGCAGTTTAATAGTTTAATCGGTTTCGCCGCGGTTTTTTAACAGTGCAATGTACGCGTGCTACACGTCCACCGCGTGCGAGTCAAAGTGTTAAATCGGACATTCTCTTCGCGTGATTTCAGACAAAGGGAGAGATAGACCGAAAAAACACGATGGTTACCATGTTGAATGCCACGGATAATATCGTGGCCTCTGTCACACTTTTTTAGTCGTCGTAGGCACAACGTGTTTCGAACCCATTTAGTGCACTTGGAAGTTTCTCACGTAGAATTCGATACACTATTGTAAAAGAAAAAAAAACTACGTATAACTTTGTAAATGTTCTCTCCAAATATGTTCAACAAAAGAAGAAAGAAAAATGAAGTTGAATATATACATATACCTCGAGCGAGGAATTCGTTCTTCGATCGAGCATTGATTTTTTCGTAATCTCGGTGTTTCAGAGGTTAATGTTTATACATATAATAGTAACGACATATATGTGTGTAGTTGAATAACGTTTCGATCGAGTTAAAACAGTAACTCGTAAAGTGCGTAAAAACAGTGACTCGATGTTGTATCGCGTTAGAAAGATGAATGCAACGGTGTTTGGACTTGCTGTTTTCGAGACTGAACGTGCGATATCTAAACGCGTCAAGCGAGCCCTGTCTAGTGCACCTGTTCCATTATTTTCTTCCTCGTTGTTGATGGCATTCTCCAATCTCAAGTCATTGATTTCTAACTCGTATTTCGACGGTTCTTATGTCTTCAAGATATCTAGGAAGAAAGAGCATGACACGCGTAATACAATACCACACGCTTATTTCTTCTTTGGTATTTCAACTTTATATTCGAATTATTCGTTTCCCTTTTATTTTCCAAGTACAGTAGGACCCCCTATAACACGAAAGATACGTTCTGTATTATATGAGACTCAAAGCGTAAAAAGTTAGAATTAAATAAAAAGTTTTTTGTTTAATATAATAGAAGATAATATGTATTTTAGTTTATTTTGTAACAGTAAAGTTTTCTTCATTATGTGTATAGAACGTAACTTAAAATAAAAGTGTAGGTGAAGTTAAAATTTTATCACTTTCAGAATCACTTAAAATTAATTTCGACATCGCTTTTTGAATATTAGTAGTTTTTTTGTCGGTTAAATTTTTTTTAGTGTCAGGATTTATATTTTCTTTATTGTTAACGTTTTTTCTGGTACTCTTTCCTTAAAAAGTATTTCATTTCGTTTTCATTGTTATTTTCTAAGTTATGTTATACAGGGCAGTAGCAATTTTTTTATCACTTTATATGGTGTCCTACTGTTTTTGGTTCTCCTGACGAATCTTTCTTTCATGATATCGATTCAACATCGAATTTAGGTAACGTTTAAAAAATTCGTAGAGCGTATCAACGTGTGATTCGCGGAAATAAATCAAATGTAACGCGAATAACTTTATTTTTTGCTGACGCGGTAAAAATCCAATGAAGGTTTAAACAGGGGCAAGGGTGGGAGGAAGAAAATCAAAGAAAGTCTCCTTTTACTGTTACTTGCGATTCGTCGCGAAATGTTGTCTAAAAAGGAACCAATCTCCATGTAATATGTATCTCTACGTATTAATATATATATATATATATACTTATAATCGCTATTGTTTTTCTTTTTCCAAGCTATTTTATCTGATGATACGAAGCTAGCAAAGAAAATGTGTATGTGTGCGTGTGTGTGTGAACGATGCTTACGAGACGCTTCTTTCGAGTCCTCAAGGTCGTTGCTTGAATTTAACTCGGCAAATCGATTACAAAACCGATTTTGCGTTTACGCTCGTGTTTTCCGTGTGTAATCGAAACTCGTAGCGCCGCGAACGAGTGGTATCGTAAACATCGGTGTGTCTCTATTATTAAAGTCGTCTATTATTTATTAAACGACGTTTTTAAAATCCGGAGAAGAAGAGAAGGAAACTTGTTGTATATCGGATTAAAAATGAAAATGAAACGGAGTTCCATTACGTTTTTCTTAATACGTTTTTCTATGCATTGAACAACAGACGTTATTTACGCTTCGTACAGTTGAACTCTCGCTGCCGAGCGTCCAGTGTTCAACCTAAGCTCATGTCACGAATTCGACTTCTAAAGTAAACCATGAAGAGGTTATTTAGTTTTCAACATCTTCTCAATAGAATGCGGATTTTCATGGAAGTTTATGAAAAATTACAATAATAGATATTTGACAGAAATTTGTTTCACTCACTAAATATTAAATATGACGATTAACTATACTTTGGATGCCTTATGTATTTTTACATATTACATGAATTCTATGCGTTTTGACATCTCCAAACTTTCTATGAGTGCACAAACATCCGCAATCTACTTGTCAGTATGTAATTATTTTTTGTAATCGAAAAAATATTACAAAATATGTCAAACAATACTCAGGGTGCTGTATCGTAGCGAGAGATTCGATTCTTATGGCGTTATAATATGTAAGGTACAAAACGATTGGACGTGTCTCGATGCAAGAGACATTATTGTATTCGCTGTCCATATCTGCCAAACGTCAATGGGCGTTTACTGCACGCGCCGATCGGCTCGAAATTCTTGCCTCCCACGAACCGTTACGAGAACGCACATTTCGGCACCGAGAGAGTCTATGAACCTAATGGAACGCCGTGAAAAGCGAATCGATACGAATAGTGGAAGATGCAAAAGAGCTATGTAACTCGAAGTTGATCTTAACACGTTAACTGCCACGGTGGTCATCGATGACCCACGTTTTACTAAACTTTTTAGAATGATTAAGATAAGATAAGTTTCATGGATTAGCAAATTTTCAACAATGTGAATGATTTCGATAACATTATCAGAAAAAGGTACACAATTACAATGTATGTAACATTTTTAAAAAATTGAATGTTATGGTTAGACCTGATTTTTATGCAAATTTATATTTTTGAGAATAGAATTAAAAAAGTAAAACCTCGGTAGAAAATTGTTTTACCTACAAAGTATTATAGAAAACGCTATACTTTGGATATTTTATATATTTTTTCATGTTATGTACATTTTGTACAGTTTCGAACTTTCAAATTTCTTATAGGTAAACGCATAAAAATTCACAATTATGTTTTCTATATATAGGTGTAATTATGGTGTGTTGCAGCTCCCAACTTAAAATACAATATAAAATTCGCATGGTAGTCAACGTGTTAATCCAGTCAACAAAGCATTTTTAACGGATAGTGTATTGAACTTGTTCGATGCGCCATTATTCGTGAGACACGAGTCACATAGATAGGGAGAGGATTTTTCGTTGCAACATTTTGATGTTGATATCGTATAAACGTTGCAAAATAAAGTTCGCTGTCCTCGACCTTTCGCGGTCCTACTTCTCTGTTTTTTGCACGTGAAAAACTCGTTTCCGCTGTAGTTCACATGGCAATGTGGGAAACAGAAAAAGGAAAACAAGACGAAAACCCATCGTGCCTCACGGTTACCTTACGAGCGTAATATAGAAGGAAAAGTGTATAGGATAGGCACGCTTGTTTGGAGCAATTAATACCCAGGTACATGTATTCCAACTATCGATGTGTATATATATATATATGTAGCCGCGGAACGTTCGCGAAGCCGACTATACATTCGTCGGTATTCAACGTGGTACCTGATTTTGTAACATTCTCTTCTTCGTGCGATCAACTTAATGGCAAAGTAGGCGGGATTATTATTGGACAACGGAAAAGTCGACACACATCTCGACATGTATACAGTATCTTACCATATTTGAACATTTAGTATAGAAAACTTTTATGTACATGCTATATCTGTTATATAAAACATTTTCAAATTTCATTATCACTGATATCATAATGAGACACGGCTGTCATGATTGTATTGGTAAAATTATTGAAATCAATCTGAAAATGTATATAGAAGTTACAAAATATCCATTAATTTAGATTAATTTAAATAATACATTAAATAATACCAAAATAATACTGAAATTGGTTGTTTAAATACCTTGTGACCTTTACGAAATATGTATATACTTGTAGGTATTGTGTACATTTTCAGATTTATTTTATGCTTTACAAATATAGTCATGATAATCGGACCTCATTACAGTAATGAAATTTCAGAATACTTCCTACATACATAACGTATTCATAAAAGGTTTCTACAAGTGAACTATTATAAGCATATACATATTATATTATATGTAGAGATACCCGCACACGAACTACATATATGTAGATATCACACACACACACACACACACACACGTACGCGCATATGTGTTCACCGTATTATCCGTTTCTCCATTTTCGTATTCCGGTAAAACCACTTCAAAGATGCATACGAATTAAGGAAGCCGGGCAATAAACAAATATCGAAATATCAACTGTATAAATATAAATTTATATGTATATCTTTACTTGAGAAAAATTTTCTTTTTGAAGAAAAATTTTTTTTAGATATTCAACATTTTTTATAATATCGTTAAAATAGTGAAAGATTCCGATTTTTGTCGAATTCTCTGCTTGCCCGTATGACTATTCCACTCCTGTTGAGCGACATAGAATGATGATAAAGTAATTTGCATACGGTACGTTCCTTTTTGAAAATACGTACTTTTATTCCTCGATCCGTTTTGTAATCTGTTGCAGCGAAGTATGTGTATTTGTAAATACTCGTGTATTGCGCCTGTTGTCCTTCCGATCAAGCTACAACGCCAGCTTTTCCTATCATTCGTGACAGAAGAGTTCCCATCTTCGTGTTCCTGAAAGTGTACCTTTCTTGCACTGAAAAGGTATATTTCGAGGAGAAGAACCGGAACTGGTCGTTGGAACATTTGTCACGAACGATTTGAGAATCGATCATTTGTAACGCAGCTGTAATTGTCCACGATCATTAACGACTGCCCATTTCTGTTGTTCCTCATCTTTTTCTTTCGTACGTGGACTACATAACCTCCGAACAAGCATTTGTAACATACAAAACCGTTAATATTGCCGCGTAAAAGAAAAGAAAACAAACAAATATCAGTATTCTTTCAACTTCAACATCCCGTAGAATTGTACGCCGGTCTATGATTTATACACTACTTCTTTGATTATAGAAATCAAATGTTTTCACAAGTATCAATCAATTTTTAAAAATGTATCGATCGATTAATAAATTGTGCATGGCATAAAGCAACTTGTGTTGTGTTTGCCTCTGTACCTGTTGATATCTATCGATAATTGATAAGGGAAGGTAAAGTTAGAATTAAAAATTTGTATTTGAATAACTTTTTACTTATGATTAATACCATTTGTTTATAATAATCTTTTGTGAAATTTATTTTTTTTGAAAAGCTTGTCCCAATGAGAATGTAAGCTTTACGGTGTTATCTTTTAGCTTCTTATGATAGTTAATCCGATTACCATTTATCTGCTATTAGGTGTTCCAATGTCAAATTCCAAGTAAACAGAAACATTTTCGTCAACCCTTTTTTCCTAAGTTCAAAGTATATAATTATGAGAATTTAAGTAAATATATATGGCGAAACTTATTCTTGATAATAGTATCGAAAAATAAATTTGCATTGTGCATTATCATCATGAATCATTAATTAATCATGTTATTGTAAAGGTCAGAATCAAATTGGGAGTTTTCAAAAAATATTATATTTGTAGTAACAATGGTTATAGTCATTTTATGATTAAATTCATTTATAAATTTGTTCCAATTCTTCTTGGTAATAAAAAAATATCTTTATAATAGGCATAAAGTATCTATTGTTAACAAAAAGGAAGGATACATTTTTTATATTTATTTTTACAATTTTTGTTTTCTCAAATCATCTAATTTTTGTTCTGAACATTATCACACGTTTATTTCACACGTCTTATACAATTACACAAAATACAAGATAAGAATTATCTTATTATTTGAAACTGCCTATACTTCATAGCTGCCTAGATTTAACAAGAATACAATCACGTATCTTTCATAGAAAAAACAAGCGTGATGATCATCATATATAGCGAGGCTTATTCACACGGTCGGCGGCGTATTAAGTTGAACTCAGTTCGATTTGAAATGCCCTCCAATACTTGGTAGCTGTGGCTCGATTGGCGGTTACCGGTGTAAGTTCGAAAGAGAAGGGAATGCGCAGAAGCACGTGGATTTGTTTAGACGACTGTCAAGCCCCTTTCGTAGCGCATTTACAAAGTCCGTGGGGTGCTTCCGGTAAGCCCCGTAGCTGGCGGCGCTTTCCCGATAAACGATACCGGGGGCCAACGGGGGCGACAAGATCCACTGTCTACCTCCCTTCTCTCTCCCATTCTTCCCGCCCAACCGTACCACCGTCCCTCCACCCCTGGGTCCCCTCTTTACCCACACACGACGGCATTACACCTCCGATGCAGAGACAGAGACAGCGACAGGGGCAGGGGAGTGACGACGGCGACGATGCCCGGCGAAACGAGCGATGGAGGAGGGGAAGACATCAACGGCGGACAAGGCCGCCATATTGAATCACTCTCGTTAATTTTTGCGCAGAGGCGGTGTGAATTTTTTCTCCTTGCGCGGAAGGTAGCAGCTCAAGGTTGGTGTCTGGGATTCGCGTATCGTCACGAACGTTTTCGCGGTTACTGCTGGCACGCGTCATCCCCTGTCCATTTAATCAGACTCTCTTCCTCTCTTTCTCTGTGTATACGTACATATTTTGTTTTCGTGTTTGTTACAACACGGAGCTGGTTCAGCCACAGTTTAGAGGAAGCCGCGAGGGACATGGTTGAAACAATGCGCGGGTACGCCAGACGAAAAAGATTCACGAAAACATGCGGAAATCGCGCGTGTATGATCGCGAGGCGGTGAAGTGTGCTCGTGATAGGGAGGAACACTCAAGAGAAGTGAAGTGTATGCGTACACTGACTGCGGTATGTCGTGTGCGCCATGTCATTGTACGTAAGCGATAGTATAGAGTAATATATCGTAGTGGAGTGGAGTGAAGTGGAGTGGAAAGCGACCAGACCGCCTTGCCTGCCTAACTGTCTACCTAACAGCGTGCCTCTCTACCTGCTGCTTCTCTTGGTTGTCGTCTTTGCCTGCCGCCTATCTACACTAGCCTCTACCTGTCTGATTGTGCCCCATTTGTACGTCCGTTTTATGTTCAAGAGTCGACTGACTTTGCATGTCAAGTCGATTTACACAAATTCGGATCAACCTTTTCATTGACCTCCTCTCAGGTACGTTGGTGCCTTCCTGAACGCGGGAGGCGTAGGCGTGTGTGTGGGGGTCAAAATACTCCGTGCATTCGTTCCTTCGGAGAAGGTGCGATTATCAATGTAGTAGCAAATATGTTGTGCACGCGGAAATATAAAGAGTCGCGTGTCGCCGTTGTCGTGCGAGCTGGCGTCACACGTCGCCAGTCAGCGTTCGTGTATGCCTCGTTCGACACTCAGCCACCGATATTTTCAACTGCACGCCTGATTAACGCTAGAACTACCGACGATTGAAGTACAAAATTTCTACCAAAGAAAATTAAAGCGAAATTATGCAATCAAAGTAAAGAGTATAACGGAAATTAAAAAATGCTTCCCCATATACTTTATTAAAAATTACAAAAAGTTTCTAAAAATGCACCATTGTAAATTTATAAAATTTACAAACAATTACGAATGTTGACAACTGTGGTACTTCTAGCGATAATTATCATTGAATGATTCAAATTTTTTTCTTTGGAATAATGAATTCCAATATTTTTATTGATAACGTAATGTTAGAATAATATATTCAGAATTGAAACATGGGATATCGAAGTACTGTTACATGATCATGTAGCTTTTTCTATTTTTACGGTTACTTTTTTAATCGTTTGTACATGAGCTTGGTTAAATACAAGCGATAAAGTATAGTTCCTGTTGTAATTTAGTTCGTTTTCAAGTACTTAAAGTTCGAAGACGAAATTAGTGTGCCGATTTATTATAACGGTGGAATACATTTATTAGGTTAAGTCGAAGAAAGTCAAAGATTGTCGTAAGTCGCTTTAAAATTCACACATTACACTTGTTTCATAGTTTTCAATTACAACATATGAAAACAAAATACAATTGAAAAGAATATGGACAATTTTTATAACGATTCATAACTAGAAATTAAAAAAAAAAAAAATGATTATATTACATATGTCGACAAAAATCAAATATCAATGCAATTATACATTACTTATTTTTCATATATTATTTTCCCATTAGTAAAACAGTAATATCATAAAACGTGAATGAAAAATGTTGACATAAATTCTCGAGTTTAGAGATCCTTACACCGTCACGTGATCTGGAAAGTGTGCAAGGCGGGAGATCCGAGAGAAACTCCGTGAACTAGTTAATTCTTTGGCCATTAAGACAATCTAAAATCACATTCGCATAAGATACCATCATTAAAAAAAAACCTTCTTATTTATAGAAACAATCATCAAATATCTCTCCGTTTAGAATCACATCAAAAACTGTGGAATAAAACATATAGATAATAGATCGTATTACCTAGAGGTCGCGCTTGGTTTCTTGATACAATAGTAATTACGAGATGCGTGGACGATATGAAATACGTTGCAAAAACATTGCAACTCCTTCGTCCCTCTGGTCGGCAAGGCCGGCAGTGGGGACTCCGTCGAAAAATCGATTTCCCGTAGGGCATAAGGGTGCGAGGGAGGAGTGAGGGAAAGGGAGAGAAGTACGGAGACGAAATTCGGGAAAATCCGCAGAGAGAGAGAAACAAGTGAGAGAGATATTTGTAGGGAAGGGAGTACGGAGGAAAAGAGAAAGAGAGATTGGTTTCTAGCCCGTTCCCGATGCCGTTCGTGTGGGTGAGTGGCTGACTCGTGTGGTAGGGGGTAGAGAGACCCGGCGACGGGGGGTGAGGGGAGAAATAATTAATGTGCGACCGTACCTCTCCCCTCACAGTACAGGGCACCCTTCTCCCCCTTCCACAGTCTTGTACCGCTACGCTTAGCTGCCATTGTGCCGAGACGCCACTTCCGAAGCATCAAATTCAATTCTTCGATTTTCGTCACCGCCATCAAATTCTTCCTTCCGAGATACAAGTTTTCGGTAAAGAAAGATTAAAAGGAAAGGGCACGCAGAATATAGTACTACCGGCAGCCTCAGCAAAGCGCGCCAATATCCTCGTGCACGATCTCGAACCACCGATATATTCCCTTCTTTGAACGTCTTTGAATACCACGAGAGGTTAGGTTAGGACATTTGCTTCCGTGGATATCGGCCGATCGTCTTGCAAACCGAACACGATCTTTTTATCAACCGTTTTAAGTACCGCGAAGTTAATCGCGTTACCGGTGGTGCTCTACTGTGGTGTTGTGATTGCATCCTTTGCAAGCGAAGACGCAACTTGCCTTTGAAATAAAAAGAGGGAAGAGCAGAGAACCACGATGCTCCGGTGCATATGAAACGGAATGCTCGAACGGAAATTTTTGGTAACCCAGTTATTTTTATTCCGCGCTGTGAATCTTTTTCTATGAGCTTTGAAATCATTTCGGCATCATGAAACGCTCTGTCTCATTTCGTAGTCTCATCTTTGTAATGTTTTTTTTCTTATTCTTTTTTTCTAACCCTTTGTAAGTGTATACGCATTCGTCGTGTGTGTCGTTATTGTTACAGAATCGATCGAATCGAAACGAACCACATAAATCGTGTTATAAATAAGCACTTCTGTGTTTTTGTAGAGTTGCTGAATTTAAAAGAATGGAAGCCATGGATTTGGACGGGGATGCAGTTGTTGACTTGAGTGTTAGGTAAATTGAAAGAAACTTCGACTTTTTCCCTCTCTTTTTTTTAAATTTTGTGTTGGTTGGTTATAATGTTGTATATTGATACAGGGTTGAGAACTATGTCAGTATTAAGTTGCTGTTGTTTACGTCATTCTGATTACAGAATGAGGCTACTGTTTTACATTATAGTTATGAAAACTGGATGTTAATAATGCATTGTAATATTTTATGATAACGTACCTTTTAAAGAAAACAAGTTCTTATCACTAATGTCAAATAGAAGTTCTTACATAAAAGTAGATTATTCTTTTTTCAAATGAAATTCTTTACAGTCCTCACTCTTTATTTAATGTATATAGTTTTATTTTTTTTTTTTTTATTACATTATAAAATTTATCATATCAGTTTTGTCACTAAGTAATGTGTGTTTTCAGCAGCAGTAGCAGGAGAAATTCTCCATCGATAACTGTTAACTCTGGTGACGTAGGAGTTCCATTAGATTTAGGTGTTCACTTTTCTTCAAGTCCTAATGTGGACAACAACATGCCAGAAGCACGTAATATTCAGAATGCAGCAAGAGGCATTTTGGCTCCCAAGTCTGGAGATGATAGGAAAACTCGTCGTAATCTTAGACCCAGAATTGAAATAAGTTATGCAGAAACTCCTGATGAACGTAGAATAAATGGTTATGTGAATGGAAATGCAGACAGCGATGAAGGTTAATTAGAAAAATAGTATAATTATTTGTAATTTCAGTACTATGCCTAAATACATTCTTTTCTTACATAAGTATATCTAATAACATTAAAAACTTCTATCTATTAGGTGATATGCCTCCTTTGCCACCAATAAAAGAATTATCATCGGATGAGTTGGCTGAACGTGAGAGAACACTTAGAAAGTTAAGGGAGGAACTTAGATCTGAGGAAATGAAATTGGTATTACTGAAGAAATTAAGGCAATCTCAGCAACTGAAAGAAAACATTGCTGCTGTCCCTAAAGTACCAAGTAAATTACCCCCACCAGTTACAGTACAACCAGCTCCTCATAGGTAATATTCTACTTGAATTTTATTGCATACATGTATAATAAAACATATGTTTACGTCCGATTATCGAAGTAACGTACCTGTTTCCAGTCATAGGACAGGCAAGGCACCACCACCTTTGCTTAGAGGACAACCTGCACCCAGTAGAAGCAGTAGTTTACATGCACCACCACCTGGAATGTTATTACCTCCCACAGTTGGACGAAGTTCTACTTCTAGTACTGGAATGCCACCTAACATGGTCATACCACAACCACCTCATCCTAGAGGCAGGCCACCTAGTGCAACACCAAATGTATCAAATTATCATGCACCTGCAGACAGAACTGAGAGGTCCACGAAAGATCCAACACCCACTCCAGCACATCAAGTAAGTAAGGTACAAAATATCATTTGTTATTTTATATATATATAGAACTTTTATGAATAAATATTCAAAATGTTACACTTTATATGTATATATTATATTTTACAAATACTTGTTTACATTATTTGTGAACTATGTAAATAACCATAATTGTGTTTTTGTAAACACAAAGCTGCTTGTTGGACCTCAAGAAAATAAAACCACCGCATCCTTAAGCACACCTGTGATTTCAGAGCAGGTATATCCACTAGTCAAAGTATATGTTTAGTCTCTTGTCAATCTAACTTTTTATTAAATGTCGTGTCGACTTTCTTTTGTCTTCCTAACAGCCACATCATTTTGTGTTTCTATATTTAATCCACTTACACTTCCATTTTCCTTCCTGTCTCTTCTTTTCTTTTTGTTTCTGTATTTCTTGTAACATTAATATTTTATTTTATAGAGAATTTACAATCGAATTTATTAAAGGCCTTGTCTTTTTCTATAAATCTAATGTTTATTTTTAAAACCACAGGAAAGACCAAGGGATGATAATCAGACACCTGCACAACGTCAGGCAGCTGCTAAATTGGCTTTAAGAAAACAACTCGAAAAGACCTTGTTACAAATACCGCCTCCGAAACCTCCGCCACCGGAGATGCACTTCGTGCCAAATCCGTCTAATACGGAATTTATATACTTGGTGGGTCTGGAGCATGTAGTTGATTTTATCACTAAAGAACCAGCTATTCCACCACCTCCGGAACCGTTTGAGTGTACTCAATGTAAAACGGATTTCACACCAGTGTGGAAATGGGAAAAGCCTGTTACTGGTGGTAAAAAAGAAGGTCCAAGAGGGCAACATGCAACTTTCCAAAGACCTCCAGCAGGTCGTGATCCTCGAGTTATATGCGAACATTGTGTAACGACCAATGTTAAAAAGGCTCTTAAAGCAGAGCATACTAATCGGTTGGTAAACTTTGAATTTACAAAATAGAAATTTAATGATATATCTTATTAAGATGATTAACACGATGTATGTATTTAAAGGTTAAAAACAGCATTTGTAAAAGCACTGCAGCAGGAACAAGAAATAGAGCAAAGGTTGGCGCAAGCAGCGTGCCCTAGCCCAGACCCACCAGCTCCTAAACCAGTTCCTAAAGCAGCTACTCCTACGAGAAGAGTAGCAACACCACCAGCCCCTCCACCACAAGTTCCACCGGCACCAACACTAGCACCAACTCCACCAGCACCCAAGTTGCAAGAGCATCCTCTTGTTAAATTGGCAGAAAGCGGAAAATTCAGCCCACATCACGCTGCTGCGGCTGCCTTACAACAACAGTTGCTCAGAGGTAATTTCCAAATACTTTCCTGTTGAAAAATTTATATGTCGCGTGTTAAAAATAAAAATGTGGTCGATCCTATTTTCAGAATTGGCAAAAAATCCAGTACCAGGCCTGCCACCTCATCAACCTCTTCCTGCTCACATGATGCCACCATTTACCTCGATATTATATCCCTACCAAATAGCGATGGCGCAAGCTGGCGGAAAAGGTCTCGCAGAATTACAACGACAAGCGGCAGACTTGCAACGCCAATATTTGCTTGATATGATTCCATCACAAGCATCTCAAGCACAGGGCAACCAGGCACCACCTCGAGCCCATCCACATAATTGGAAAACGTAACCGGACGCATTTAAAGATCGACCATTAAACACAAATAAATGAAACTGTGCAGAACTGTGTTAGAGAATATTGAGAAATAAGAATACTCGTATTCTTTTTCCATGATAATGTACTAAATGGAAATTTTTCAATGGAGTGTGATTGTTACACTTTCATGACAGTTCTAGAATAATGTACCAATCTGTGTACGATTGGTATCTTTATTTACAATATGAAGCTCAAACTTGGAACAATGGAACAAGACACTTCCTGTATTATTGTGAAAATGGAACAATTTTAACCATCATTTTGTGGATATGCATTGACGTGTGAGTGTGAGTTTTGATTGTTACCCGGAAGGTTCGATGTTTTGTCGTCTCGAACAAATCTAAACTTTCAGTTAATAATACACAAATGATAATTAGCGTAATTTCCTTGGTGATTTTCAAAGGGAGAGAGAGAATTAAATGTTCACGTTTAACTCAAAGGCCAACAATTAAAAAATTCTCTAATTGGTTTTTTTTAACAGCAATATCTATTCTTTTGTTTTTCGTGTTACATTACGTTGGTACTAACAATATTGCAAAAGAATAATAGGTGAATGTCAATCAATTGGAGTAAGTGCATAATAACTTGGACGCACATAAATGAATATAATTGCTTCAATTATTACATTATATATATTGTATCTACATAAAGAACCAAGTGGACATTTATAAGGCACTAAAGACAGTACTAAGTGTTACATGATCATAAAAAAAATTTGATCCACAATAGTAGACATAATCGGAGAGGAAGAGAGCGAACGAACGAACGAGGGAGGGAAAGAAAGAAAGTGGGATTGAGAAAGTGAACACGTATAAATACGTGAGGTAAAGTAAAATTGAGAAGAAAATGGGATCTTTTTTAGACCCTTGATATATTATAGTTAAGCCAACCTTTGTCGCTGGTTTGAATAATTTTTTTAACCATCAGCGGTACCTGTGCTATGTGTATATCTCTTTATTTTCTTCAAACTGTGAGTATTTTTAAGACGATTATAATAATTGCGAAAGAAAAAAGTGCGAGAGCAAGAGTGAATGAAAGAGAAAGTTGTAGATTACTGATGAGAGAAAACGAAAAAGAAACAAACGATCTTTATAAAAAAAATGTGTGTCACTGATATAGTAAAAAAAAAAAAAAAACGAATGTGGGTGTGATAGCGATGTTTTCCGTTTTTTTCTTTTTTTTATTTTTCTTTTTTTGTCGTTATTACGGAAGAACAGAGAATGAGTATTCAACATGTTTAAAAGAATAGATAGAGTGACACGAGTGTCATTCGCGCACAAATCGTAGGAATTTCGTGATAAGACATTTTCAGGCTCATTTTGATGCAAGATGTATTTAAAAAAGGAAAAGTAAAAAAGTAAAAAAAAGACGTGGAACGAAGAAGAATATATAAAAAATGGAGAAAAGAAAGAAAGAAAATCTATCGATTAAGATGTAAATTACTAATGATAGCGCGATTGATTTCATGTGTCACGTTGATGTAAAAGTATTTAATGAATTTAAACAGATCGTATGTATCCGAAGTTTTTCCTGAAGGAAGAAACAAAAAGCGATATATGTGGCAGATCGCCGAATTTTTATGAAATCCTCTCTTCTGAAAAAAAGAACAAAACGAAAAAAAAAGTTTATCTGCACATTAAAAAGAGAAAAAGAAAAAAGAAAGAAAGAACGAGTTTAACAAAGCAAAATCTCTCCGGCACACATCCCAAGCAATACTTATTACCACTTCCACTTTTAAATAATCTGATTTTTCATTGATTACCGGCTAATTAACCGATCTTGGTCACAATTTCCGAATCACTAAATATATAGTTAACTGTAGTCTTGATATTTCTCGGTATATGATACAAGTTAATAAACTAAAAATAGCATAATCAATCTCTCTTTGTACTACGTGATAGATTTTGAACTCATACTTGATATACATGTACACCGTAATAAGTCTATCGATCGCATAATAGATCAAGATCTGTGTTTTTTGTGTAAGAAGAATCGAAGTAATGTCATTGTTGTCAATTGTCATTTTTGCCAGGACGCTACCGCTGTCATCCTCCTGATCGTAAACAAAAGAAAAAATAGACAAAAAGAAAAAAAAAGAAAAAATGAAAAAGAAATGTAGAAACGAAAGAAAGCGGAGTATTTCATCGTCACGATCACATATATGAAGCGAGGGAGTACATGGTATCTTAACGCACAATAATCATATACAATCGGTATATCTTAATTTAATTAATCATTTGTAACATACATCTATATTTTCACCTTCTTAATTTCATAAATTTTACATGAAGATAAAAATAGTGAGAATATTTCAACCCTAAATTGGTATCGTTAGGCCTTACTTTGGATAACCTATAATGGAAAGATTTTAAGTTAAGTTATTTAACTTCAAAATACTTCATTTTAGTATTTGTAAAGTACTTTATTCTAAAATATGTTTGCTTTAGTTTATGTTCTATATATTGCATGATAAATATAATCAGTTTATTGCACAAGATGCAAAATATAAAAGAAGATTAACTACATTAATATTTAGTAATCTATCTTAAATCCTATGACCAAACGATATTTGTATGTAAAGGGTTATTTCTAAATTTATTGCTATTATCTGTTTTACCAGATGTCTGCGTTTTGTTACCAACCTCCCTTTCTTCAGCAAATGTATAATTGTTCCATTAAAAAAAAAAAAAGAAACAGAATAAAAGAAAAAGTGAAGATGCTGCAATATCGTCAATCTCATGACTGCCGAAATCGCGTAAGACGTTTCGCGTGATCAACGATTTATCAAACTGATTGTCGATCACGATTGCTTCGAATTTTACGCGATAATGGGAGAACGTTCAAAATAATTACATTGCATTTTTTTCATATGACGAAACGAGTTTTCGAAAAGAAAAGAAGGAATAACGCAAACAACAAAAGAAAAGAAATGAAAAAGAAAAAGTAACTAATACGTTTCTTCCTATCTTCCTTTCTAGTCTTGTCTTTCACCTCTGTATGGTGCTGATTTAAGAATTGAAAGTACTCTCTAGTACGAAAATATAATTTTATATCCTAAACAGGAAAAAAGAAAATGGAAAAAATGAGGAAAAAATGGAAACTAATCTTTTTCGCTTCGAGAAGAATACAAAAAAACAAATGAAGGAAAAAAACACTTATACTGCATTTGCAGGGCGGTAGTGTAAAATATATGGAATAAGAAACAACAAAGAAAACGAAACGAATCTAAGTTTCGATCTGATATATAGGTAAAGCAATATAGAACTTCGAACATCGCGGAATAGTATTCTATATAAGGTATTTGGAACAGAAAATAAAATGTGTAAACGAAAACGAGGTCCGATATTTCGTGGGGACACAGAAAACACGCTGAAATGATTCGAAAAAGAATATGTGAAAACGGAAAATACAAATTAAGAATGTACAAACTGGTTTGTTAGGTACATTATTAAATTTATTACGTCTAAAGATAGAAAAAAAGAGAAATGAAACTGAATTCAAATTATTGTATCTTTTAAGTCTGACTACCTGATGAGAATCTCTGCCCCCACAATTTATAGGATTAGTAGTTTTAACAAAAAAAAAAAGAAAAAAAAAGTACAGATTACCGAATACTCTGGAGACTACACGAATAAAGCTTATCAATGATTGTATCTCGAGTGATGATTTATTATTTGTACTCTCGAAAAACGTTGTCAGCTTTTAATGTTACATGTAAAAGAAAAAAATGAATGAAAAAAAAAACAAAGTGAAAACAAATCCGTCGAAGAGAAGAATTTTCTCGAAGCAAGTGTTTGTGTCATTTTCGTGCGTTTCGAATCTCGACGAGACACTTTTGTAAATGTGTAACTTATCGAACCGTCTGTGTTACTTCTTGTCTATCGCTTGGACAGTAACTCGCGTAACTCGAACACGTTTTCGATAATCGTTAAGATACCTATAAAGCGGCGGATTAAATGGCCTGCGATCGTTTAGTCTTTAGGAGGTACCATTAATTTTTTACTATGTTTGTACATTGACCTATGAACGCTCAAGAATTTCGTCATTACAAATTCTAATACTCCTTTTGTTCTTATTATCTTTTTCTTTTTATTGATTCTTTTTTTCTCTGTACACGGACACGTTTTCTCATCGTCGAGCCTTAGTACAAAGATATCGGACGATATAATGGTTCCCTTTCCGTTGTTACACTCTCCTCTGCAACGAATCCGCTATGTTGCTTTTCCTCTTCATACGCCGTCCCGCAAATGAAAACGAAGCATGCGTATTTTAGCCATGTTCTAGCACGAGTTCAGGTACGATTTTATCGCGGCGTCTCGTTTCTCGCGCTGCCCTGGCCGGTACGAAATGTAACGTGGCAAAAAATTGAAACTGGGGACCAGTTTAGCAAGTCGGAAGATAAGCGCTATATTTAGAAACTCGGCGTAAAACTTTCAACTTATGCAAGAATACGATACCGATTTAGTTAGCCTACGCGAACTTGCCTTCTTTCCTGTTACGTTACTATTTTCTACGAATTCCATTTCCTGCTTTGTATCCTAGTGTGATTATAGTAGTATATATTTAGTTACGGTATATAGTACATATCGCTGCAGAGAGATGTATCTTCGTCTGTCATAACCTCTCTCTTTCTCTCTTATTACTGGTTCAAAGTTTAGAAAGTATTACTATTTACGTACAATGGTTGGCAAAAGTATTACAATAGTTGTCATGAAAAATTTTTATGGATATATTAAGTGCGTTATACGAAATTTATCAAAACTGGTAGCACTGTAATGAGATATGATTATTGTGAATCTATTGGTAAAATTTGGAACTAATTTGGAAATGTATATAGAACGAGATATACCAAAATAATTAAACAATTAGTTATTTATTATATTATTAAGCTACAATATTTTGTGAGATTATGTTTAACATTTGAGGAAAAGAAAAATATGATCTCTATTTTTGCTGATTTTCTGACTAATATTATGAATAATAGATTGTTTAATTACTTTGGTATATCTCTAACTTCTATATACATTTTTAAATTCCAAATTTTACCAGTATAATCATAATTGTCGTATCATTTGATTATTAGACTACGGATTTTTATACAGATCCGTATTTTTACAAATCTAATTAAAGAAATGATATTTAAGTAGGAATTTTCATCTTTCAATTATTGTATATTATAATAAGTATATTTTGTTTTATGGCAACTATACTAACTAATTAATAGTTTTATAATAACTATACTTTGAATATGTTGCATGTCATATGCATCTTGTGCGCTTTTGCAATTTTGAATTTTCTATAAATGAATAAAAATTCGCATCCTACTCATTACAGTGCTAGTGAAATTTCAAATTCTTTTGTATTACGCGCATAATGTATTCATGTATTTATGTCTCTATAAGTATTCAATTATTTTCATGAGCCACTGTATAATGATTTATCTTGTTTTCTTATGTTTTGTAGAATCGTTATTTTGTTTCAATTGAAACGCGAGACACTAGGATTCATTATGATATAGAGAAACAAATATTAATTTTGCTTCTCCTCATTGAACTCGACCAGACATTTTTTAAAGTGTTTTGAGCAAAACGGATACAACGTCGGATGGTCGCAGGTTCGACAGGCCGCCGCGAGATGTGAACAGCATCGCAAGCTTTCACGACAACAGGATGCCCATAACTCAGGACCAGCTGCGGCGCAATTGTAGCAGTAACAGTCACCTGGAAAACGCAAAAAGAATTAATTGACCTATAGATGAAATTTGCGAATCGTTTATTTATAATCGGTACTTTTATCGATCCAATAAATTATATGAAAATAAGGTATAAGAAAAATAAGCTATTAAACAAATTAGTAATTGCGTGAAGTCAATTACGTGAATTACCAATAATGGCAATGAACTCCAGATCATGATGCTTTAGATTCAAACTCCATGAATAAATGGTAATTTTGATTATGTTTACTTTTTGACAATCTGATCTAATTGAATCATTGGAAAATTTAATTATTCGACATCCTTTATCTAGATTTCTTAATATGGTGGGAAAATCATAGTAGAGTAAGTCAACATTTTGAGAATTTAAATATAATCACGTATTTCAACTTATCATTACTGCAGTTCATCTACACTTTCATAATTAAGCGAGTTATAACTTTTTTCTCTGCTACGACATATTTTCATGACCTTAAAATTAATAACGAGCTGACTAATACCACTATGATTTATTACATTCATTTATTACACGTTACTTAATCTTACATTTATTGATTTTACATATCACTATCAAAAATGGTACTACATAATGTTTTAATATTTTGAAATAGATCCTTCTTGATAGTTATTGAGTATTTTATCGCAGTGGTTTGTTTTTCTATGGTTTTCTTCTTCCAGAGTGACTTCTTAATTGAACCATGCATATTTCGACTTTTCTATCTGCCTCTTCATCTCGATTGCAATTCCATTACCTACGCAACGCACTTGCATCATGAGACACTTGACTCTTTACGTTAAATAAGCGTAACGCGAAAGGGGGAACAGAGGAACAGAAGCAAAGCGTATCGCGTATCATATATGCCGCACGTGTGTATTTTTCATGTAGTAACTGGTTCAGAATTGAGACAAATCGCTGTTCTTTTAGATAGACTAGTTCGATAACAGAACATTGTTTTTTATTCTGTCATAATAGTATCAGTTTATTTTTTACAATCTGCATGGCCTATTTTCTAAAATAAAATAATTTCTAATCATTATTTATAGTAACAAGTAATTCAAATGAATTAAAAAAATGAATATAGATATATGTGCGGAAAAATTAGAGGTTTGATCCATTTATGTATGAATGCAAATTTTAGTGAGGAGATTCAAAGTATACTCATCAGTATAGTCATCAGTAGTAATTCTATCTTCGATTAATTTTCCATTTTTAGGTTAGTAAAAATTCTATACTAAAGAACTTCTACTTTTATCTGCACTAGGTAATTAAAATTAGAACCAATTTTATTAAAGTAAGTTTTTTTTAATATCTGCATATATACAATTTACCATTCAATGGTAATGAACGCTGATTATGACGGTTTAGGTTGACTTAAATGTAAATACACACAATGGTATACTACAATAACATTGTTTAGCTGTTATGCAGAAAATAAAATCTCTTCAATCTTTCACGTACTTCGTAGGAATCCAGCAGATTTGTGACCAGATTGTTGGAGTGATTTTTCAGTCGTTGTTGATACAATTTACTGTGTCGTAACATAAGCTAACAGTTTAAATTATAATTATATAATATCAGAGAAAAAATTCCCTCTTTGATAATATCAAGATTCTCGATCAGTTCTAGATATATACAGATTTAGGTCTCAATTCTAATCTCGCAGTTTACATCTTCCTCAAAAGCAGCGAAAAGTGTGTTACAGTGTCACCTATGTGTGCATCTTTTCATCATCAAAAAAGAATACATAATAGGAAAGAAAAGAGGTAAGAAGAAAAAACTTTATATTCAAAGAAAACGAGCATGTTGTTAATTTTTCGCAGTTGTGTATATTCTAACTGAGATGATTAGAAGGTTAAATCATTGTTGCTCTGGTTGTAGAACGGTGAAAGGAGGGACGCGAGATGGCACAAATGCTCGGCCGATACAAATTATCGCGGACGTTAGACGAGGTTTCCTCTTGGAAAAGAATCGCAAGGACACGCGTGGTAAAAGTAAACGTTTCTCCTGATTTTCTATTTTTACACTGTCTGCTAGTTCTATGAAATTGGAATTTCCTTGGTCTAGAGATAATTCTAAGTATAACTAACGAACAAATTGAAATTTATTAAAATTGATCTCACATTCGCGCGAGTTTATTTGATTGCAGAATATTATTCATCATCAATGAATTAGACATGTATTTTAATTCAGTGGAATACGATTAAAGACATTGATTCTTTGTTGTACAAACAATTTTGATTTTTATGCATTTATGAGAAATTTTAAAGATGCAAAAATATACAGAATGCATATCATATGCAAAAATATATTAAGTATCTAAGGTATAGATATACTTTATACAATATCTATTAAGTACAATTTTTCTACATAAATCCTATTTTTTAAATTATACTTATAAAATATAAATTTGCATAAATTCTGTAGTCTACAAATATTTCTGTCAGATGAAGTCCTACATTATTCAAAAAAGAATTTACTTTTTGCAAACTATTTTGTTAATATTTCCTAAAGTCAATTTCACGTTAGATTGTAATAATCATAATTTCTACAAAATTGCAAATAATTTGTAGCAGAAAAATTCATAATATATAAGTAAAGTAATTTTATGGTGATGAGAGATTAGTGAAAGTACATCTTCAAACTTTCAAACGACTGTCCTTCTTCGTCATGAGGGTTAATATTATGCCCGCATCTTCAAAGCAAAAGTAGAAACATTTCCAAAGTACCTAAACATTACTCCGCGGAAAGTGATTTATCGCGTCTCGGTGAATCACCATCGGTATAGGAACTGAATTTCATCGAATTTCAATCGCTTTCTATTCGATTCACTGCAATCCAATGGTATCCATCCGATTCACGAAAGAATGTTCCCGGGCAATAATAATATGCAAACAATGTACGTCTAGGAGTGGCGGTAATATATGTTTCGATTACGTTTAATAAAATCTTGCTAAGTAAATTATACAAGTGGTGTTAAAGTTGTTGTTAGTGAAAGTGTGCTGCCAGGCCAGTATCCAAGCCTTCAACCGCGAAGGGTTAATGTTACATTGCTTAAAATAATTAGAGCATCAGTTAGGGGAATGCTTTTATAAAGAAAATTAGAAACAATGATGTACTATATAGAATATGTTTTATAAGCTGGTTAGTTAAAAAAAAACCAAAAGATATTGTTTGATAAAATTTTTTAGGTATTATTTTCTGTTATTATTATTCTGTTATTATTATACACTATTTTTTTTTTACATTGGTGTAGATATGTAACAGTGCAATTGTACTATTTACACAAAACAACTAGCCTATTAAAAACAATGAATAGAGAATAAAAAGAGATTTCATTTATTTAGAATCGCATCAAAATGATGCACCTACATTTTCCAATTACAAGAATGCACATGATTGCATAACAAAAGATTGATTTATGCCTCAAACACATTCTTCGTCATTTCCGTTAGTCATTAAACTTTCCTTAAGACAGAAATTTACTACAAAAATTATTGTACTTTTTTCGTTAACCCGTATGACCCCCAAATCACCATAAACCTACATACGCTCACGTTCTCAAAGTAAAAGCAGAAATGTTTCCCAACCGGTGCGAGCATCATTCCTGGGAAAGTGATTTATTGCGCCACGATGAATACGGTTGAATGCGAAAAAATCGAGAAACGACGTTCGATCCAACGCTGCGCCGGATCTAATTCGTAGATTAACGCTCTCGCGCGTTCGTGTGCATTTAACGTGGGCAAACAATGTCTGGGAGTGGCTATGTCAAGGTCAGAATCTCTATTATACATCGCGCATAGTGGTATATGTTTTTCCATAATAGTGATTACGCCGGCTTTGTTGGAATGCAAAGATGTATGCATGCATTGATTTTACATGTGTGTGTGTGTACAGTGGCCCAAGAAAGTATTCAGACATTTGTAGAAAGCATTTATGAATATATCATATATTGAAATTTCATTACCACTGAAATGAGATTTAACATGTAATTATTTATGCCATTTGAAATATGTAATGTAATGATCTAATTCTATATAATTATTATTCAATTTAAAATAATAGAATAGTGATTCAATTTCTTTTTTTAACTTTTAAATGTTTACAGTTTTGCGTTGAGAAAAGAGTTAGATAAAATATTACCACTGAAATGAGATTCAATTACAGATTACAGATTATGATTACATCGGTAAAATTTGAAACAAATCTGAAAATGTACATACATAGAAGCTACAAGATATTCAGTACCAGTGAACATTTTGCGAAGATCATAAACGTATTTATACACTCAGTTATCCAGTAAATTGCAGATACTTATACAAATTCATATCTTTGTGAACCTAATTAAACAGACGTAAAATAGATAGAGATTGTCTTCGCCGACTAAATATTGTATTGTTTATTCTGGATATTTTATATATTTTTGACTATCATATACATTCTGCAGATTTTCCCACCTTCAAATTTTCTATAAATGCTTAAACATTCACAATCTACTAATAAGTTACAAAATTTTGTGGGACCATCTTTAACACTTACTATTTATTTAAGATAGCTATGCATGCTTTATATATACGTATTAATTTTTTACTGAAAATATACTTGCAATAAATACCTTGTAACTTTTATATACATTTCAGATTGGTAAGTTCAAATACTTTCATGAGCAACTGTATACTATATGTGTGTTTACGAGTGTACGTGCATAAAATTTTGGAATCCTTAGTCGATTACCTTCAGGACAGTCAACGGATCGTCTGGCCTCGGCTCTTCTGCATTCGAGACCCTCCTCGCCTTTCGGGCAAGACGTGTACAGCTCCTCGATCGAATTTTCACCGAATATTGCGTTAATCTGAAAGTTAATCGGATAGCTTTATCACATCCGCAAAACTAGCAATGCGCGTTTTCTTTTTTAATTCTGAATTCTAGGAAATGTCGAGAGAGGTTTAACGTGTAATTATTTATGCTATTTGAAATATGTAATGTAATGATCTAATTCTATATAATTATTATTCGATTTAAAATAATAGAATAGTGATTCAATTTCTTTTTTTTTACTTTTAAATGTTTACAGTTTTGTGTTGAGAAAAGAGTTAGATAAAATATTTGTTAGAATGTCTATTGATTTCTGTATGACATCCTCGTGATTATTGCAATTCGAAAACATGTAATCGTGAGTACATAAATATTTTTCGATTACAATTTTCGTTACGCAACGGAAAGTGCCGAGAAGTGCCGGCACTTTTATCAGCCTCGTCCTTAGCGTGTTTATTCAATGCGCATGCGTATTTTTGTTAATTAGAGTGCAAAAGTCAAGATTCAAAAACATTTCTAAATCTGAATTTTTAATTTTACTTTCTCTAAAAAAAGGGGGGGAGAGAAAAATAATCACTCGACAAACCGCGTTTGTCACTCGAGATTATCCAATTTTTTAAAAATTATCTATAAAAAAAAAAAAGAAAATAATGAAAAACTTAATTGTTACGATATGAAATAATGTAATCTGATATACATCGCTTCTATTATTATTATTACATTGTTTCATGAAGACAGGTAAAATTAAACTATTAAAGTTTTAATGTTTAAATCTTACTCGTTTAAACGCTCCAGGTTTGGAGAACATTTTAACCAATTTTGCTAGCGCGTTCTCCTCCGTGACGGTGCTGACATTTTCCTCGTGACAGTGGCCAGCCAGTATCAAGAACAAGCAACAAAGTAGCAGCAACGCACCGCGAGAATACATCACGTCGTCATGGAAACACGCGCGACGAAAAAAAAAGCTCACACCTCGTCCTGGATAATTTGAAATCACAACTGGTGGTCAGGTGGCAGAGAAACGCACCGACAGTTTGACTTCTCCAACGTATTTGCCTCCTGGAGGGGATATCCTACATTGCGGTACGAATATAGGATAGAGCCGAGTTTGAATCATAGCTAGTGATTAATAGTTAAAGCTCACATTCAAATTTGCTCCTGCAAATTGAAATAAATAGATTAATTATTTCATTAATTTTTTATCGGTATTTATTTCTATAACAAAGGATTGATACAGTTTACTTTTTACAATTTAATCTAATAAGTTGACTGCAGATTTTTTTGCATTTATGAAAAATGTGTAAGTGCAAAAATACAGAAAATGCATTAATATATAGAAATATAAAAAATATTCAAGGTGAAGTAGTCTTTTTTCTATTTATTATTCACATACTGTGACATGCTTAGATGGCGCTTTTAATAATTGGATGTTTTTGTCATTTTTTAAAATTATAATTGGACATTTTATTTATACCTGCTACAGTATTTACTGTATTTACTATACAGTATTTTATTATACAGTAATTTATCGATGTCAAAATTTTTTTGATAGTCTTATGCATCTTGATTTTTTGTTTATGTGGACCTTTTTGCACAATAATTTGATTCTTTATAATTTTATAATTTTTCATCAAGTGGGATAGTTAGATAACTGCTACTTGTAAAATTTCATTAATATTACCTCAATTATAAAGCATCAAAAAATATTTACACACATACATACGTAAAATGCAAATTTCATGCACAAAAGTTGTTCGGGAATTAAGTGCAATTTGTGCGTATATCATACAAATATAGAATTTTTCTCTATGCTACTATAATCAAATATTCAAGCAAAATATATATTTGTAAATGTATTGTATTCTATATTCGTATATAAAAAGAAAATAATGACAATTTATGTAACACGCATGATAAAATATATTCGTATTAAATGAAAGAAAAGAAAACCGCGTTATACGGTGTGTCACATGGTATGATTCATGCGTACCATTCTCATAATGTTTTTATTCCCCAGGATCTAGGGGATATATTTGAATTTTAAAAATTTTGAATTAAAAATGAGAAAGAATAAAAAAGAATATTCGTATTATAATTTTTATCATACATTCTACATATTTATGTATCTTTTATATAATATCATTCATATTTATATTATAGAAATATATTTCTATTTGCTACGTTCACGAGAAAGTCGTGTATACATCAGCGGTCTGGTAACTCCCATGGTAGGGGTAAGGCTTTTAATGCAATAGTAAAGGAGAAATGAGAGAGTTCACACACACAATACAGATATTGCACCACGCGGTCAAGTGCTGAAGGTATTTCACGCTTATCTATACAAGAACCTACAAAGTTAGGCATCTGCCTTGTTTGGTTCCACGTTACAAAAACCTATTTCACTGTACGATTCTGCGGAATACTTTTCTATTCAATATAAACAAGTATGAGAATAACAAAATCGCGCAATAATTATACTTAGTTGTTAATTTTTCAGTATGTGGTGGGGGGAGGGACATGAGTTTGAACAACTTTTTTCTATACATGTGTATAACCGGTGGTTTCTCTTATTTCCCGAGATACGAAAATATGCAATAATTGCAAGGATTGTGGATTCAAAGTTTTGCAATTATACAGATGTAGAAACGACTCTATTTCTGGAAACTGAGATCTTAGACGTGCCGAATGTAGAAAAGGACAATGAAAATGAAAGAGATAGAGGGACTGAAGGTCGAAACGTTCGATAACATGTAAATGCTTAAGACAACCTAAGACCTTTAATTCAAAATACAAACTTTCCTTTCTTTTAATTTGTGATTGTTAGAAAATACAATGGGATGATGGTTTTATGATACAGCGAACATTTGTTTGTTAATAAAATTATTAAAATAGTAGATAGTAAAATTATTAAAATTATTCATTTCAGACATTTTGTAATGCTAGCTCTTGACTTGCTCTTGACCCGCCGTTTACCAGCGATTAACTCCTTTACCCCAGTTCAAGAGTATATCGCGCTACGGACGCGATTTATAATTAGATTTATTAATCAGCACACCATGTGCAAACGCCAACCCCAAATGATCACAACATTCGATCAACCACGGGGAATAAACAGTGATGAATGAAATTCGTACCAATATACTTATTACATTTTTTTAAATAAAATGGAACTAAACACGATATAATTTGGAGCATATTTGCTTATTTAATAAATAATAATTAAATACACATCAGTAAGTAACTGTAATTCAAAATATATCGTATTTGATCCCATTTTATTCAAAAAGCCCTCACAAATATGTTAGTAAAAATTTAATTTAGGAAGAGTTAAAAATAAAAAAGTTTCACTTTTGAATGAGTACCCACATACATTGTCTCAGCGATGTTTGACATTGAATTATGTTATACTACTCAACTGCGGCGGGTCGTCGATCTTCACGAAGCGTCGAAAGGCATCTCCCCCTGTGAAGGGGATGACGACCATGCAATTCGAGAGATTCTTTTTCTGCAAATATATTAAGTCAGAAATATTATATTATCTATTGCAGTAAACTATTGAAATTACTATTAAAATGAAATTTAGATTTTATTATAACAAAAACATTATCGCGAGGAAAGTAAATTTTGTGTTAAATCTAAAAAGTTATCATGTATAAAGAATATATTAAAATTATTGTATCATTTCATTAATCCATTACCGTTTGAAGGAAATGATTCTCTTTTCTTCTCTAAAAAAGATATAATAAGCAATTAATTTCTCTTTCTAAAGCAACTAATTTTAATTATTGTGCGATTTTGTTATTTTCATACTTCTGTTTCGAATAGAAAAGTAGCTTTTTTTGTAGAAGCAATGAAATGAGATCTTGTACATAGGTTCTTGTATATGCTAACGTAGAACACCTTCAAAACTTGGCCGCTGGGAGCAGCAATAGTCCGAAAACAACCGGAATAACAAGTGTGAGAACTCTCATTTCCTCTCTGATAATAGGGTGTGCTTTACAAATCAGCTGTTAGCCACAGAGCGCTGTGTTCTAGTAGGTTAGTGAAAACAAACTATACAAATGTATAGTATCAAATTGATAATGTATAATATAATATAGTATAAACAGGGAAGAAATTTCCTCTTTGAAAGTACATACATATGTAATCATATATGAGCTACTTTGTTAATGATTTAACAGATGGAGCCACTATTTTGTCGACAACCTACAAAACGCTACTATATTTAATGATGTATGTACTGTATGAATTTAGTAAACGCATTTCTAATATTGTTTAATTTACTTTTGATTTTACCTAATAACGAAGAGTGTGTGTGATTATAGAAATCTTATTAAATACGATTAAAAACAATGGATGCATATGAGCTATTTCGAAAACTTTCTATTGGTGCAAAATTTGATAAAAAGCGTTTTCAAGTTGAGGCAGAAAGATTTCAGGTATTCTTTGAAAATAAAACATTACCTTTGAAGATGCAAATATATTTTAAATAAATTTCATAGAGATATAGTAACTGTCTTATTTGATACAGCTTGTCAACAAACAATCTGAAAATGGAGTTAACGATGATAAAATAAACATTAAAGCCTTTGATAACATAAATCATTCAACATTATGTGAGAAAAGAAAATATGATGAGGTCGAGAAAGAAACTGAAAATATTAATGACTTGACGTTGCTTGATGGAATGTCTATTCCTCAAAATAAAAATAAAAAGCGTAAAATAGCTTTAACTGAAGAGAAACAGTTAAAGTTAGAAAAAGAAAAGGTTTACAATATTTTATTAATATGAGTTAATGTAAGAGACAATAATTGTTTTAAAATACTACATTTCTTCATTTAGATTAATCAATTTCGTAATCATCATCACATAAGTGTCACAGGTAATTGTATACCTAAACCTATCTCAGAATTTATTGAACTATCAACAACTTATAATATATCTAAAAAATTAATACATAATATTACAAGTTGTGGTTATAAATGTCCTACTCCAATTCAAATGCAAGCTATACCCGTCATGCTGCAAGTAAGATTACTATATTTATTACTGAGATTTTATTTATACTAATGCTTTTAGCTAAAAATAAAACATTGATGTTTTTATAATTATGATTAAAATAGGGTAGAAATGTACTAGCTTGCGCCCCAACTGGATCTGGAAAAACAGCTGCATTTCTGTTACCTATAATTCATTATTTAGGTGGACCAGAAAAGAAAGGATTTAGAGCTGTTATATTAAGCCCAACAAGAGAATTAGCAAAACAAACATATAGAGAATGTTTGCGTCTTAGCGAAGGATATAATTTTAGAGTTCATATTATAAGTAAAGTAAATCAAGCATTAAACAAATATGGACTTAAAAGTTCACAGAAATTTGGTTGGTATAAATTGTATGGAAAGTTATACATCAAAGTAATATGATATACAATTATATTTTTATTTATTGTAGATATATTAATCACTACACCAAAAAGAATAATATACCTGTTGAATCAGGATCCACCAGCTATTTCTTTTAGCAAGTAATAATATATATATATTTTGTTATATCTTAATCTTATGAAAGTTATGTATAATGCATGAAACATTAAAAATTTTATAGTGTTGAATGGTTAATTGTGGATGAAGTAGATAAACTCTTTGAGGATGGGACAAGGTGCTTCAGAGACCAGTTAGAAACAATTTCAAAGTCATGTACAAATGAAAATTTACGTAAAGCAATGTTTAGTGCAACCAATACTCCTATAGTGACCAAATGGTGTAGACGTAATCTGAAAGGTCTTATAACAGTTACTGTTGGGCACAGGTTTAATTTCCTTTTTTTTATATATATAACAAATTATATACTGTTTCTTTAAACAAGTGATTATTGGTATTACATTCATCATAGGAATGCTGCAACGGACTTAGTAGAACAAGAATTGTTATTTGTTGGCGCAGAGAGAGGAAAACTTGTGGCACTTCGAAATATTATTCAAAAGGTATCACCTTTATTTGTCAATACATTTGTGAAATCTATGTTAATAAATTGTTATGTAAATAATTGCATTTGATAAAGGGAGTATTACCACCTGTACTAGTATTTGTGCAAAGCAAGGAAAGAGCACAAGAATTATTTAACGAACTTATATATGATGGAGTCAATGTTGATGTTATTCACGCTGATAGAACACAAACGCAGGTATATTTTACATAGATGATAACTTATTAATCAAATAATATTAAATATAATACACTTCTTTTTTTTTTCAGCGAGACAATGTCGTTCGTTGTTTTAGAGAAGGAAAAATATGGGTATTAATATGTACAGAATTAATGGCAAGAGGTATTGATTTCAAAGGTGTAAATCTTGTTATTAATTACGATTTCCCACCATCTGCTATTTCTTATGTTCATAGAATTGGTATGTATCTTCAAATTTAATGAAAAAATTAAATATCTCAAAACTCTCAATATGTGTTGTTTTAAATAGGTCGCACTGGTAGAGCTGGACATAAAGGAAAAGCAATTACTTTTTTTACTGTACAAGATACTACAAATTTGAGGAGGTAAATGTTGAAGCATTATATTAAAATATGTAGATATGATAAAATTATTTTATGTAAATATCTACAAATAGTTTTTAACATTTTAGTATAGCTACTATCATGCGAGAATCTGGTTGTAATGTTCCTGATTATATGTTAGCCATGAAAAAACATAGTAAAAAGGAAAGACGAAAACATGAACGCAAGGCTCCTATTAGAGAAAAGATATCAACTATGCCTACATTCAAATCTGTAGAAACATTTAAAAAAAGGTATGATGTATGTAATTATACTTGCTTCTAGTAAATATCTAGTAATTAGAATATTATTTCTCAAAATTACTATTCCTTATTTGCATGTTACAGAAAAGTTGCTATAAATGATTCCAAAAAGAAATATGAATTAAAAAGTAAAGAGAATAAAGATAAAAAAATAAATACAAAACATTTAAAAAAAAGAGAAATAGATAAACAACATACAACTTAAAAAAGAAAGAAGAATGACTTAAAAAATTTCTGAATAAAACGTGAGTAAAAGAAATAGTCTTATATATACTTAATATCGTGTATATTAACTGATACACGATTATTATGTTATTTTAAAGAAACAAGAGAACAGACAAAAGTAAAATGAAAATATAATTAAAAAATGTAGCGAAAAAATAATTTCATAATATAAAGAAATAATGCGCAGTAACAAAAATAATTGCAAGATTTAAAATATATATATATATATATATTATAAAAATAGTATCATAATTACATGATTATAAGGATATTGTAAACTAGTAAAAAATTTATAATCATATTACATGTGAAGTAAATGTATTGTATGAATGATAAAATATTTTAAATACATATGTATAAACGTTTACATATATATAAATATATGTTGTATATATCCATCAATCATCATCAAAAGATAAACTATTAAGTAAGTATGTAAAATATATTTGCATGGCCTGATACGGTTTATTACAATACTATATTATTTTGTTTGTATAATAGGATAATTATTGATTTTATATGTACACTTGCACACTCATACGTATCATATAAAAATATATTATTAACAATATTATATTCTTAATTAGTATATTTTCATTATGAAATAGTAATTCAGGTATTGAATACAATATTTAATACAAAATACCACATCTTTATTAGACATGGCAATATATTAAATTTGTGTATCTGATATGTATTGGATCAATTTATATGAACACACATTGTAAGATAGTGGTATTAGATGAATATTGATTATTATGATATTCATTAAAATAAATTGCTTTTGATAAGAAAAAGTTATCATTACTTTTTAAGAATTATGTTACAATTATGATGTTATAAACTTGAGTATACATGAATTTTATTTTGCACTTTTGAGTATTAATCACAAAAAGATACTTAAAAATTATGGCACTAGCTCATTTCTTTTATTTAAAATTTTGAAATCTGAGTAATTGTATTTCACTACTATGTATTTACCGTTTAAGTAATTATATATTTTTGTACAATATACACGTAAGTTAATATACACATTAGTTAAAACATTTCCTATTTGTGTATATTTTACATATGCATAAGAACATACATGTTTTTTTAATTTTATGGAAATATTAAAATTCATTTTCTTTCAGTAAAACATATGGTACAAATAAAATATAAAAAATATATTATTAGGTCTCACATAGCCAATCACAAGGTAGTTTCGGCATTTTATTTGCTGGCCACGGAAGGTAACCTGCCGTTTTAAAAATCCAATAATCATAAGATACTTTAGCTATCAAGCTTACCAATAGTACGACTTCTGTAGCAATAATATAATAAATATAATCTGTCCAATCACCAGGATGAACACACATTTTTGAAGGTTCTAAGTCAACAACTTTTTCTTTTACATTTTCGCATAATACTTCATCGGAATCTAATATGCGAGTTTGTAACCATACCTGAGTTATAATATATAACATTAAACATTAGAAAAAATGCAGATCAACATTAAATTATAATCAAAATATTACCTTTAGGTACTTGGCCGTGTTACAATCACAATGTAATTCATTTCCTCCAAGCTTTACTAATCGCGAACTGATAAAACTTTTGTCATGAATATTAGGACTTAAAATGTACGTTGGAAGCTGCGCATTTAAAATATCGTGCATAATATTGAAATATTCTTATTTATTACTTACCAAACTTCTTTGAATTCTACTTACAGATTTAATTTTATTGTATCGTAAACTAAGCAAAGCATAATTATCTAAAAATTTGGACCCTTCTAATTTATTTATAGACGATATATGATTATAGTCTGCATAAAACTCTCTTATATCTTCATAACATGGATTGGTACTCAGATCATCTAATGCAGTGATCTATAACAATTAATGATAATAATAATAACATATCACTTAATGATATAATAAAAATGATAAAAATATTATTTTCGCATTATATTTTTATATAATTAATCTTTAATTTTTATCGATTAGATAAGCATCAACAAATAGCAATCAAGTAAATTAACATACTTTATTAATTTAGATAACGTAAAAAAATATAATATTTACGTACATTATTATATGATACATTCAGGGCTATAGTATTGCGAGGTAATTTTTCAGGTAATTCGGTAATTTGAATTCCGCTACAATCTACATTTACCGCTAAAGTCGGTGGTTTACCTTCAACAATATCCAATCTTCTGAAGTTGCATTGACATTGCCATGTATCACCTTTTGGACATTCTGTTTGCAACTATTGATCCATAAAATAAAATTAGATAATAAATATCACTTTAGAACGTTAATTGAATTGCTATTTATATTGCATGATACTGGATTCTAAAAATATAATTTTTGTTTTTAAACTATTACCAAACTAAGATATCGAACTTGTTTCAATGGAACTTGTTCTGTAGTGTTGAACCAATGCCAAGTCTTACTAGCTGAACATACAGTTTCATTTTCATGATTGAAATTAATTTGCTTTTCTCCTGTTTTATTAATATATTGGTAAATGTCATGACACCAAAGTGTATTTGTTCCTAAACATAAAAGCTATATTATATCTTAAACAATCTGTACAATGTTGATATTGAAATTTATCACTAGTTCCTATTTACCTGAAATATCAAGCCAAAATTCTCGGCCATTCATTGTATTTAAGGCTGGTAAATGTGTGAGATTATTATAAGACAAGTCCAAAGTAGTAAGTTGAGCTAATCGGGTAAGTGAATTATTCTCTACTTCGATGAGAGCATTATTTGAAAGATTCAAGCAAACTGTTGGTGTCATCATTCGAAACTGTCCCTTCACTCTATTAATTTTACCATCGGTAATTGCAAGTGACTTTAGCCTTCTCCACCGAATTTCACTTACATTGAATACATCCAATGTTGCATTTCTTATATGTATGTATGATATGTTTGATGGAAATCCTGTAATGATCAAAATGTTATTAGAATAAATAAATCTTAAAACCTTGAAATATATGTCAAGTACTTGTGTATGTAATGTATCAATAAAATAATTGTATTTCACTTGTCATTAATATAATTTTATAATAACCTGCACAGGAAAGTTCCGATTCAAAATTCTGAACATCCAAGTTGCAACAAAGTACAGCATTACCCTCAGGATTATTATGGGCTAGAACAATTTTCTTACAAGAACATCGAGTTGTTTTAACATCAGGACATTCACTGGATTGTCGGTAAAAGCATTGTTCTAAAAGACCATCAGATGTCCCAATAATCGAAGTTGAAGAGGATGTTTGTTGATCTTCTTCTGTCCTTGCACTTGCTACACCAGCATATAAACACATCATTATGGCAAACCACTGCATCTGCAAATCCAATTGATCCTTTTAAAAAAAATATTAATTAATTAATAACATTATACCTTACACAGTTATTTTAATATGCAAATAAAATGCAAATTTTTCATTATAAAACTAGCACAAATACTTCCACTATGACAATATATTAAATTAAACTTAAAACAAAATTTTTTATCATACAAAATCATGAACATTTCATAATACATGTATTGTTAAAATTAGTAATTCAATTGTCATAATACTTTGTTGTCTAATAACATTAATATTAACAACATTTCCCAAGTGATAAACACAGATTGAACGCCCAAATATTACTTAGCCTACAAATAAAAAGAGAAAGTTTTGATAAAAATTTCATATAAAAGTTGTTATTATTTTATTTATAATTGAACTTAATGCTAACAATTATTTATCTAATTATAAAAATAGTTTGTATTATTTTGCTGCTGCTTCTGACTTCTTATTTTAATAAAAATTAATCATAATAGGGATATTAAAACAGTACGAAATTTAACACAATAATTTAATTAATGTAATGTTTTAATTGGATTCTATGTCAAATGTTACATATCTCCGTAAGAAGATAGAAAATTAATTTTCTTTTCGCAAAATATTCGTATACTATATTTATTCACATATGGGCTTATGAATTTGTATAATTATAAAAAAAATTGTAAGTAAGACGAAAAACATATAACTTAAAAAACTATACGTTGTAAAATAAAAATCTATCTTTTGAAAATTTATCTCTAGTTTTCGCAAAAATTAACTAGAAACGATATTGTAATTGTATTTTTAAAAAAGGATTATATTCATAATAATTAATCGATAAAATAGTGTATTCTTATAATTTTACTTTAACTAAAAATATTAGTGCTGTAGTATCATACAAATTTAGAAATAAATGCGAAATAAACTGTAAGCATTTCAAGCATTTCGTAAGTAGAAACTTCATTTTCATGGTTTATAAGCAAAGATGAAGTATACATATATACACATACGATCATACAACATATTAAAAAGAAAACTTTTTGAAAAATATGTATATCATATAATTTATCGTTATTATAATAAATTTTTGATACAATTAAGGCTGCAGCAATAATTTTAACAAAGGATGAAAACTAATATCGAAGCTTACTCTCAACATAGCTCGAACATACATTGCCGTGTTTCACTGAGAAAGAATTGAGAAAGTTACTTATTATGTACATGTACGCGTGTGTGTGCGTGTGTGCGTGCGCGCGCGCGCGCGCGGGCACATGTATAAGGCATAGGATTTATACTTAAATTACTAATATCGAGTAAAAATTTGAAGAAATGTATGAAAAAATTTTATTCAAATTTCAGTTACCTTCATTTTGCACAGTTTTATAATAAAACTGGCAAAAAATCCGTCTACATTGGGAAGTAATTTTTAAGTTCTATTGTTTTCCATTCGATGTAGAACAACGTTATGTATGCAACTGATAGAGATAACTCACGGATAAAAATAATCACAATTGAAAATAAACAAAATTTTGCTTCTATGTAAGAAAGGCACAAATATTGCGTATTCGCACTAAAAGAATGTGCGTAAATTAATTCGTTTAGCAGTCTCCGACACTTTAGGTCATACAGGTCGACCTATTAATGAATCAAAATTGGTTAGCTAGTGGCAGAACGCGTCGCTTATTACACTCGGTGGCCCTGTACAAACGATAAATTACTCCATCACTAGAATCACTGTTATCCTCCTTTCCTAACTTTGCTTTCATCTTTTGTTTTTCTATGTTTCTGATATTTAATTATTTACATATCTACATATCATGTAATGTACCCAGTAGAATAATAAATATTACAAAAATGTTTGTAATCTAACATTCCATTAAATATATATGCATGTATGCTTCATCTGAATTATTTCGATAAAAATTAGTTCTTATAAACGTTAAATATTAATGCTGTGTACATATATATATGTATATATGTATTATGATGTTACTACTGATTAGTAATGTAGTTATATAGATTTGTAATATTTTTAATTTCTGTGACATTCATTATTTACAATTAATCGAATTAATAACATATAAATAAGGTTCGGTCTACACGCGCTTTAACATATCTAAATAATTCGAGAAATTTATTACATTTCGATTAATCAATTTAACACTGTTTTAACATATTTTTATGCTTATACTAGGTAACTTTATGAACTATAAAAGAAATATAATATATAATTAAATGTTAATTTTCAAAATTGAAAATTCCTAACGATAATGGTATTTACATATATACATGACATTACGTATATACAATACCAAGTTATTGTATTGTGATGCTTATACAAAGCATGTCCTAACAGTTCCTAATAATTATGAAATAAGATGATACCGATTCAATATTCAATGCAATACCATTAAATCAATCGCATAAAAATGTTCAATATGTAATCAATGATACAAATCAGTTAATAATATTTATTTCTTACTGCACAAAGTACGGATTATAGATCTGGTCTTTTTTACTGCATTGATGGTACGAAATGATTGGATCTGTTGGATAATTGTAAAAACAAGTTGGTAAAATCAATTCAAAATTATTTACATTATTATTAAATTCTTATTTCTTTAAAATATAATATGATTAATGATATCATTTTTATAATTATTTAATTTTATAATTAGAAATATATGTACATATATAAAACATAATATTTAAATAAAGTTTGGAAATTAAATTTGACACACTTCTATTTTCTTGCAAAATGTTATTTTCTTTTAACATTATTCAGGTTTTTTTAACAGAAGAATATAATGATTTTAAATAATTTAACAAATAGTAATAAAATTAATATATGTACATATAATATATTATATATATATATATATATATAATTGTTGACATATCTTTTTAACGAAATAATTTTTTTGTAGAAAAATATCATTTTAGGAATAGTATAACTCTAAATTTGATTTCCTTTTTAATTTAACATATTAAAGTTTGAAAATTAATAGCTTGGTTTCTACAAATTTGTATGTTTACTGTTCTAAATGATAAGTAACAGAGAAGAATGGCAAGAGTAATTAGTCATGATTAAGCACATATTAAAGACAAAACTTTATCCGAAAGTAAAATTAAAATTAAAGATAAGAATTTCTATTCCATTAGACTACAAATTAATATAATATTTTAGGCGACATATTTTTATGTGTTTAATTGTAGAGAATCTTTTAAGTGAGTTAACCTTCTTCGTATCGAATAATCTTTGCATTTTGCATATACACTTATTGCTGTTTGTCAGTGTTTTAAGATGGCGGACTTAAACGAGAAGTTGTTAGCAGAACTCCTCAAAAAACCTGGAAATAATGTATGTGCAGATTGTGGGGCAAAGAGTGAGTGGGTTTTCTAAGAAGCATTACCGTACCGTAATGTAGAAGACATTAACGGGGATTTATTTTATTCTATTATATTACAAACTATTCACTGGTTGAATACGAAATCTTGTTTTCCTAACTCTATTCAGGATAAATCCCAAAATAATTTAATTATAACTCTAGTATTAGAAAGGATAATGTTGAAACTGTTATTTTTATTTGCCTTTACTTTGTTACAACTAACTGAAAAAATTTGCTTTGTACAACATCGTTGTTCTAAAATGATATTAATTCAGCAATTAGTTTACGTTTATACATATCTTATAGTATAAGGCTTATGATGTTGTGTGATTACGAATTTTTGTATAAATTATATTTAAAATAGGCAATATTGTATTTGTTTTAAAGAATCTTGAAATTGTTTCATTTGGAATGCTTTTTATGTAAGGAATTTAAAGGTGTCGCTATAATATTTGGTACCAGTTCAGTTTATAATTGTATATAGTAATAAAGAGATTTCATGCATCTAGATTGTGTTACTTCTTACGTTTATTTACCTCTCTTGCTATAATCTTTCTGGAATGATATATAGCATTATGTGTTATTCTTTTAAAATGAGTAGCTAGCTTGTTTTGTCATTTTAAAAGTAATGCATATCATATTTCTTTATTGGAATCTTTTTTCCAGTCATATGTGTTTACGTTTATCTATATTTGAATAAATTATAGCTATGTCAGAAAATCAGAGAATAAAATATTTTCATAAGGTTAATTGGAATTAAATTCCAGATCCAGAATGGGCTTCTTATAACATAGGAATATTTGTATGCACAAGGTGTGCAGGTATACATAGATCAATGGGTGCACATATTTCTAAGGTTAAGCATTTAAAACTGGACAGGTGGGAAGATTCTCAAGTAAATAGAATTAGAGAAGTTGGTAATATCGCAGCTAGGCTTCATTATGAAGAACGTGTACCTCCATGTTATCGCAAACCAAATCCAGATGCACCGCAGTATGTTGTAATATATGTATTTGTAACAATAAGTTAGAAACAAATATATTCTAAAAATTATCTTTTTCGATTAACAGAGTATTGGTAGAGCAATGGATAAGAGCAAAATATGAAAGAGAAGAGTTTTGTCATCCAGAGAGGCAAAATCATTATGTGTCAGGATTTATGGAAGGATTTTTAATGAAACGTGGTAAAGAAGATTCGCGATATCATCCTCGAAAATTTGTTCTTTGTGAGGCAGATGATACTCTCAAGTATCATGTTAAAGAAAACAAGGTTTATGAACATTAATTATAAATATTTATTTAATATTTGGTAAGTACTATTCCTATTCTTACCAGTTTTATTATATTTTAAGGAACCCAAAGCTGTCCTTAGAATATCGGAGTTAAACGTGGCTTTTGCTCCTCCTAAAACTTGTAATCAAAACAGTCTACAAATATCATTTATGAAAGATGGAACCACAAGACATATCTATGTATACCATGAAGATCCAGAAGTAATTACAAATTGGTATTTGGCAATACGATGCGCTAAGTTACATCGTCTGCAAGTTGCATATCCAGGAGCAACCGAGGCTGAATTACTTTCACAACTTACTAGAGACTTCCCACGTGAAGGGTTTTTATGGAAAACTGGACCTAGGTATACAGATGCTTACAAGAAAAGATGGTTTACATTAGACGGACGAAAACTAATGTATCATGACGATCCCATGGTCTGCACATATTTATATACTAGATATAAGTATATTATTACTATTGAAAAATAATTGATAAGTTTGTTTTGTATCAATTTGAAGGATGCACATCCAAAAGGTGAAATCTTCTTGGGTCACAGTTCAGATGGTTTTGCAGTAAAAACAGGAGTACCCCCGGGTGCAAGAGATCAAGGGTTTTCATTTACTCTTGAAACACCAGATAGAACCTATCTCCTTTCTGCTCAAAGCGATGATGATAGATCACAATGGATAAGTGTAATTCAAAAAGTGATAGATAAACCACTTACTCCACAAGATGCAACTGGTAAGTCTTATCAAAATAAAGAGAAAAATTCAAAAAAAGAAAAGTTAAAAACGTTGAATAATGTTGTTTTTAATTAAACATTTACAGTGGCAGCACGTCTTATAAGAAAACGCACAGCCAGTGGAACAATGAATATATTTTCATCTACAAGGTAGGGCTGGATCCCTCTTAGGTGCCTTTCCTAATTGTTAAAAGTGAATATTAGATGAACCAATTAAGTCGTTTTATTAAGACTGTTGAGGAAGTAGATCAATCGATCCGATAGCGAATAGATAATGTTTTATAATCGCACAATGCTATCGAATGCCGTACGCATATTTATTCATAAAAATACACGTTATATCTTATACATACATATAACGTTATAAAAAATACCTTTTAAGTAAACACGATGTAATTTTTAATATTCTCGTATGATCATTATCAACAAATTTAGAAAGTTTAATATGGTCAAGTAGTAAATTCAATTGATTTAAATACATATATCGAATAAATGGTTCTTTCTGATAACATAATATAAAAATGAAATAAATATGACAAAGTTGATATACTCTTTAAAGATACTTTTATCTTGAAATGCTTTTTGCTTACTGTCAAATCAAGGTGACAGTATTATATATTACATTATGAACAATTTTTACTTAATAATATTACTATGTAATATTTATTTGCTGATTAATGGAAACGTACAAAATTCTAACAAAATACATAATATCCTTTTTGGAAATTTAAACTAAGTATTGTATAGTAACGTAATGTGTGGAAAAAAGAAGTAATGAAAGTAGAGCATACTGAATGAATGTCTAAGTGTTTAAATTTTGTTCAATACTTGAATTCAATATTATTTGCAGTATTTTTGTTCTGTGATGATTATCAATCACTTAGATTTCCAAAATAAGTGTAAAACCATAAATAATGCGATATTCTATATGGAAGTAGTAAACTTCCGTGGCCTATCCTTTTATGCATTCTTTTATACAATCATAGTAGGTATAATGTAAGCTAAGTCAGTCAGATTTTACATACATAATGGTACATACATACATATTGTGTTGCTACAAATATATGTATTATATAATTAATATATTATAACATTTATATGAACAATATTTATTATAGAAACGTGAAATGCATATAACCTTTCATTGCCTTGAACATGAAATAAGCTTTTTCTTATAAAATACATGTTTGTACAATGATGAAATCTTTTTCATAAAACTGTGTCAAATGAAGAGACTAGTTTATTTTACATACGTATATGTGTCATGAACATACATGCAAATTAAGGATAATAAAAATATTTTATTTGTTTCAAAAATGGAAGGTAATATTTTCATACAAGTGCATTGTATTATTGAAAACACATTTCAATTATAATAATAGTATGACATTTTTCCCTAACGTGATATATCTCTTTTTGTATTCTAAATTTAATTCTATTTAAAAGTTCAAAGTAATATTGGAGTATTATTTGTTTACTAATAGAAATCGTAATGTTATATCGAAATAATGTGATTTCCTCCCTTCCTTGTTTCAGAATATTTTCTTCACAATACTAATCAGAGTATTACTTATCTATTAGATTAAATATCAGTTTGAGGGTGTACATTTTCTGTGCAAAAATGAAAATCTTTTCCTAAATATAGCAAGATTCCACTATGCATGTGTATAACTTATATACCTCATATATTTAATGTTGATATACTGTATATACACTAAATTTAGTATTGGTGACAGGTGACTTATTTATGTCACAGTTTTATCAAGTTTTTGATTGGTTTATATAAATTAAAGTTGGAAATTTATATTTTTAATGGTTTGAAATATAATAATTATATCATAAGGTAATATTTAATTTCTCTTCATAAAAATTTATAATTGAAACAGAATATTCCATTAAATTATTTGTCATAGTGCAATATATTTGATTGTAGCTTTCCATTTTCAAATGTAATATTATATTTACTACAATACATATTAAAAATATAAACGCGCTATACTTTTACATTTCAAATTATTCTGCCACTTTCTAATATTAAGTTAATGAAATTTTTTACGAAATCTACATGAAAGAAATTAAAAATATTTCAATTATTACATAAAAATTTGTGTTGAATCCAATTTTCCTATGCTTAATGCTCTTTGACAAATACTTAAGTTTACGTGTTATATATATTAAACTAAACTAAATTACAATTATTTAAATATGTCATGTTCACTGTTATACTAAGTTTTTAGTGAACTTTAACTGCAGAAGCAAAGATACTAATGCAGGAAATCAATATTTTATTTAATTATTATTACATTCGGATACAGGTATACTTTTCAAATAACAGAGTATGTTTACCCAACAAAAGGCCGCGATACTAACGAAAGAGACTCGTAGTGCTGACGGTACTAATAGAAAATTTAAAAATTGAACTGGTAACCAGTACATGCAGGAAGTCTAAAAATAAAAAAGAAATTCAACTAGATTGAAAACTAGAATCAATTAAATGTTAAAAATAAAATAATTTAAATTACCTTGAACGTTTGCAAAAATTTTGCTTTACATTCATCCAATGGATTCGATTTACCCTCCATCAAACTCATACCTAAAACATTAAGGAATATGATAACGAAATGTGTAATGTTATTTAAAAAGATTAAAAAAATATGAATACTTTATATAAAATTAATATATATATATATATGATACAGAGAAATTGAATACAAACTGATGAAAAACAGCGTAATTAATGGCGGTGTAAGAATAAATTGGTCAACCAAAAGTTTTGTGAGGACAATTTTTATAGTTTGGCCTTTATAAAATATATCCAACCATTTATACCTGATAAAGACACAATATTGAATAATTTAATTAATTTTTAGTCGATTCTTAAATGTTAATTTAAAATTAATAAATATTATGGAAAAATATGATTTCGATCGATTGATAGTAAGATACAGTAATTTTTAATGTTCATTATTTTATCATGATAGTTCATAATAACATTGGCATTAACAAATACAATACAAGCAAGTTTTGTACTAATGCAAATCACAAAATAGAATAAGCTCACCGAAGGTGACAAGTTGACAGAAGACCAGCGTGCCGATGAATGCAATCGTGCAATCGTCATCCAGTGGACAGACAATTTATTTCATGTTGATATTTATAATAACAAGTGTCTACGAAAGATCAATGTTATCAAAATCAAATAAAACCAACCAATTACTTGACAACTTTTTATATGTCGATATAGGATTGATATATATATACATAATTCTATTTCTAACTTTCTAATATCAATATCAAGTGCTTTAATTTTTAATATCGTTGTCGTTATTGTTATTATTTATATTTTAATTTATTTTAAACGTTCAATTTCTATTTAAAGGAAAATATATTTGTATGCTCAAGAAAAATTTAGTCGTTTGATGATATTGTAATTATTAGATTAGACATTTTCAATAACTTTCGTGTTCCATTTGTTACAAACACAACTGCATATATATGTATTGACATCGTGTGCATATGCATGCGCCTAGTACCTAAAGTGCCTTACTATGTAACCAGAAAAGCATAACGTGATAGATGATAAGTGACAAAAACAGATAAATAGCATAAAGCGTTGTATAAAAAGATAAAGTGATACGCGGTACCATCCATGTAGTATAGGTCCTGCAATGAAACAACCATAAATAGCATATCGTTTAAGTTGAGCCCAATTGTAACTTCTCGATTGCGCCGAATTATTCTCATCCAATAAACCCAACTTTTGATTAAAGTTTCTTATCCAAAGAGATAGTGGCTTCTTAATTTCAAATGTGTTCGTCTCTTCAATGTTTGTTGATACCGGTGATAACGAAAACTACAATCGGAACAATTGATCAATTAAAAACATTAACAAATATTATACAATAATATATTTTTGTGGTATAGTAGTATATATTATACCAGTAGTATATATTATACTACTACACCTTTCGTAGCTGCTTTGTCTTTCATTTTTATTGAAGAAATTTGTTTGTTATTCTGTTAACTTTCTTTATATGTGTATTCATTATATGCTTCTTCTGTATATATTGTTTATTTTTTACATAATATTATTTTTAGTTAGAATATTTTCCCCGAAATTTTGATCCTTTCAATCGTATACCTTGATCGTACAAAAAGATATATTACCTTGAATGTTTTACTATAAGTTTGTTGTGCGAATTCAGCACCGGTATAAAAAGAACCGTATATCATTGAATTGAAGAGTAATGGTCTTTTTTGCGCGGAACTTTTCAACTTTTGGAATACTTTAAATAGAGACATGATTGTGAAAAGTTTTCCACGGGTTTCCAATTTCAATTTACCTTCTGCTTTATTATCTGAAAATTGATGCGTTATGTTACATATACAAAAATGATAAGATTTTTTAATATAGATATTCAAAGAGTTTAAAGCAAAGAATATTATTAAAAATTCTAAAAATTCTAAAATTGTACCAAGAACATGGTACAATTAATTGGAACTAGAAATATGTATCTACTATACATTGCAATATTATCAGAATTATTTTCTTTTTTGTAAACTGACCGTACTTATTGTGTAACGAGATTTATTATCATTGATCACTGAAATTTCGGTCTTTTTTCCAAAAAAGTAAACCAGCAAGCGATTAATACGTAGTTAAATTATTATTTAGGCTCTGCACTATCTAAAAATAATTGCAGGAGATACATTGAAAGATGTAAGTAGAATAAGGCGAATAAGGCAAAACGGTGCCGCAATGCGGTATATTCTTACAGGTAATAAAATAGGAAAAGTTTTTCCGAGTTTTCATAAACGCAATATTAATGTAGATATCTGGCGAATAATTCATAGATATCTTGTAAGAAGAATGCAAAAATTAATTGTTTTAAATTTAGAGGTTCCGTAGTTTTTTTTTGATCAAACAGTTTCTTATCTTATATAACGTTTGTTTTTTATACTTATACCCTCTTTCAAATCTGTATACGCGTTGAAATATAATATCTCTGTGTACGTGTTGAATAATAGTAGATAACTGTCGTCCTTCGGTACACATTTTCTAATCCGTTTCTGTTTCAAATTATCGCTTAACCTACCTACATTCTTTTTCGAACATTATACACTTTTTTATTCTACAATGAGTAGGAAGTACATATTCTGAAATAATTACATAAATGTACGTATCACAGAAAAAAACTTATAAAATTATAATTATTATTATAATTATAATTAGAAAATTGAAAGACTATCTATTTAACTTCTATCATTTCATTTCATTGTTATTGCCAATATTTATTTACATATTGAGTAATATTTGCAGATTTTTGTAATAGTTTTCGAATAACAATAATTTTATATATATAAATAACACAAATTAAATATATTATATAATAACATTATTATTTTTCTATATTTGTATAGAGTTATAAGACGAAGATGTATGAAGACAGATGCATGTAAATTTCAATTTCTATTATAATTTAGATAACAAACATTCGTGCTGTAAAAAATCTTTCATCTTAAATAATCAATGAAGTTTTCGAGCCACTCCATAATGACAAATCGACATGACAACAAGATTCATTCAGTTTAAGTCTATTTTTCCGTTATTTTTGGGCAAACTTTTTTTACGTTATCGATAAAATCAAACTTAACGTAAGCGAACGAAAAAAGAATAAAACGTAAATAAAGTTAATTACTTACGTATATTTTGGATTACATCGAATATACTATTAAATATATTTTCAATTAATTGAACACGTAAAAATGCTTTACGTTCAAAACAGCTCTTCGTCGAAGTTGCGTACACCACTCACGTGTAGTCAACTATGATCACTTAGAGACAATCAAAAGCAATCACGCCTTAGTTATGTCAATTGTAACTAACTACACTATGAAGCATTATTTAATATCATAAAATGATATAATATATTAGTTACAAATGTTTGAACGTTTTTCCATGATTTAATAATTCATGATATAAGAAAATTATGAAACAACATTTAATACTACTGATTCTGTTATAAATATATTACAAATCATGGACAGGGTTATTCTCTCTCTCTCTCTCTTTATCATACTCTTCATAAGTAATTATATCCATATTAGTGTCAGAATATAACCAGTCTATCCAATCTTGGTTTACTATTTTTTCAAAAGTATATTCTTGGAAAACTTGGCTTCTTTCTACCTATTTTATAATATAAATCATATATATTTTGACAATAAAGTATTATTCCTATTAAATGAATATTTTAAGAAACAGGTTACCTTGTGAAATCCTAATTTTTCGAACATTTTTATACTCTTTTCATTGTCAAATTTAATTTTTGCAATGTATTTAGTGACATTTAATACGCTGATTCCTAATTTGAGAAAAGTATTTTAATTTTTATTAAAATAAAAAGAGACGCATAAATGATAGAAAAAAGAGATAGCATAAAACATATACCATAAAGAAGCATTAGAATCATAGCTTCCCAACCTCTTTTTTTTCTCCTATAAGTAACATTTGCTATCATAATTTCAACTTCTGCAGTATTTGGCTGATCTGATTCGTTAAAAAATAAATTTGTATCTCCAATCATAGCTTCTAAAAAATTCATTGATATTGATACATAATGAAAAGAATAGCGTTAAACATAGAATAATGTTTTATGTACCTATCTCGTTTCCAGATGTAGTAAAAGCAGTTTTTTCCAAAATGATAAAAGTACATTCTAAAACAAATAAAAATATACCATCAGTAGAACTGCACATGTAATTTAAAAATAAAGTTACTTACTGTCTTGATCCTGATGCCATCGCTTTTGCATTTGAAATTCTTCTTCCAATGTTAACATCTCAGAACCAGTAAAATATCGTAATTCTTCAGACTTCATCCATTCATGATACCTGAAAATAAACTAATATAATACAAAATGTCAGTAATATTAAATAATTATTGAAGAACAAATTATATTAATTTGTCAACTATTTCAATGAAACATAAGGAACGATTTAAAAATGGCGGATATTTTTGCTAACGTAAATTGATGTCGACAATCGATAACAGGTAAACGATACCAGCCTTTCAACGTGTTTCTTCTTATACGGTACTAAAATCACATTCGATCCGATAATTTTAGTACACTCGTTGTCTCTCATGGCACAAGATTAATTAACACCAAAATTATCGAAGAAATGAGTCGATTGAGAAATTTAAAACTACAGAGGTTACATTCGCATTCCTGCCATATTGGATGCAGAGCTTGCAACGATATGATCTAGAATCCCGAAAAAGTAAACTTATTTTCTTCAATCTCTTACTATTTGTAATTTGTCAAAGAATAATTGCAGCACTGTGAAAAGCTTAATAGAAAATGGCTTACAATTTTCCGGGTGTACCAGCGGCCGCTATGCCACCAATGGGTATGCTTGAAAGTCATAACCATATACTTTACATTATAATACACTTACGTTTGTCGGAACACGTATTCTTTACTACTGTATTTAAAGTTACATTTATCTTACTATAATTAGAAAAATGCTCGTATTTAAGGATACCATGTATGTCTTTAGGTATAGGACCAATGGGACCTCTTGCTCCAATCGCAGGTCCACAAAGTTTTATGGAGTTGGCAGGTCAAGGATTTCCTCCTTTACCTCCACCGATACCACTGCCAGGAATGAATGATTCTCCATTAGAATTTAGTACAAATAAAAATCAACCACCAGTAGTTAGAGATGCTTCTGAAGATAATAGTGATAAAAGAAATGAAAAAAGTGACATTCGACGTGAAAGAGAAAATCGAGACAATAGAGATAATCGGGACAATAGAAGGTTGTTTTCTCGCTTACTGTTTCACATAATTAAGTTATAGATTTGTGTTAACATCATAATCATATTATGCATTTTTTTATGCACTTATTATATTATACAATGTTTTTGAAGTAGATCTAGAAGTGATCGAAGCGATCGAAGGGAGCGTGATAGAGAAAGAAGGGAAGAAAGAAGTGAAAGAGATAGAAGAGAAGAACGAAGACCAGATGATCGAAACAGTATAAATTCTACCAGTAATAATAACAGTCATACTAGTAATTCGAATAGTAATGAAATTCCATCATCATCAAATACTGGTAATACTCCAAATTTGGGAACACAAATGGAACAAGCAACAGGAGTTTGGGGAATGGGAGTAGGGTATCCAGTGATGGGAATGGGTCCAATGGGTCCAATGGGACCTATGATGAGTGAAATGACACTTGGGCCACATATGGGACATACTCATAGTTATGGACCTATGAGTATGGGAATGATGTCACACGATGGTAGTATGATAGGTGCACAAATATTAGGACCAGAACAAATAATGAACGATGCTGCCCAAATTATGAGTGGTGCCTTACCTCCTCCACCTACAACGCCACAAGGTACCAAAGAAATTATACATTGTAAAAGTTGTACACTGTTTCCACCAAATCCAAATGCTCCACCTCCAACAACCCGTGAAAGGCCTCCGGGATGCAGAACAATTTTTGTCGGAGGTATTTTCAATTTATTCCGTTTATATATTGTACACAAACTCAAAATTAATATAAAACTAATAACTTCTTGTAAATATTATCACGTAGGTTTGCCGGAAAATATCACGGAAACGATTATTCAAGAAATATTTGAACGATGCGGAGAAATAACCACATTACGACTTTCTAAAAAAAACTTTTGTCATATACGTTTCGTATTGGAGAGTAGTGTTGATGCTGCAATTTATTTATCTGGATACAGAGTTAGAATAGGATCCAGTGGTGACCCTGCAAACACAGGCAGGCTTCATGTGGATTTTGCTCAGGTTTGTACATAGTGCTCAGTATCTTTTAATCTATAAAAAATTAAGTAAATACTTAAATACTAGTTTATTTACTTATACCGTGATAAAAAATATAGGCTAGGGATGACCAATATGAATGGGAATGTAGACAACGTCAACTACAGAGAGAACAACGCCACAGAGAAAGAGTTGAAAAAGAAAGACAGAGGGCACCATCCAGTCCTCCTCCAGTAGTACATTATACAGATCATGAAGCATCAAATATTTGCGAGAAAATTAAGCAGGACGATACATTTATGAAAGCGGTGCAAGTAAGTAATTATCATTGTGAACGTATTTATTATGTAAAATATTTTAAGCGTTGTTAAGCGTTTCTGCAGACTAAAACTTTTGAATTCCAGAAAACGCGTTCTGTCACGTTACAAAACAAGCGCATTAAATCATTCCAGGTTGTCGTAACATGGCTCGAGCGTGGAGACTGCACCAAACGCAACGCTAACACTTTTTATTCGATGATTCAGTCAACGAATTCTCACGTTCGAAGGTTACTCACAGAAAAAGTCGCATACGAAGAGGAACTTCAGAAGGCAAAGGAACTTATGAAAGGAAGGATGCAAGGACTCTTAATACAATGTACGTTTTTATAAACTATATACATGTTTATATATATATTTTTTTCTATAACATGGCTCTGTACCACTGTACATTATTTATGTACACAAGAGCAAATCTACATACATATTGCTTTACCTGGTAAGTTTTTTTACCATAAAGTAAGGGTTCTAAAATTCTTTAAGTATTCGATACGAGAAATGACAAAATACGGTTGCGTCAGAATTTCGCTTATCTTGTAATAACAGAAGTGCGTACTTTCTGTTGTATATCTAGTAAATTCTTAGCTACTACCTATTAGCTAAATTAGACTACACATACATATGTAATAAATGCAGAATCTATTGTTATAATAATTTTAAAAGTACGTCACTTTTGATATTAAAGATTCTGACATTTCCAATGGCAAATACATGAAATGAAATAAAATTTTTAACATTGAAAGTTACATCGTCGATCGTTTTGTATCGAATCTCAGTTGTGAAAAAATTTCATTCTTATTAAGATCAGAACATCAGATGTATTGTAAGAAATTTATTATGTAACGAGTGTATTGTGGTCAATGCACGATCGGGACAACTCGATAGAAGGATCAAAGACAGTAGGAGAAAATAAGGTGGGTGAAGATATATCCTGTCTTCTGATTCTAGGCTCTGATGATTGAACAAAAGAGCACAAATACTACAAAAATTCATTTTATAGAAACATAGTGTACCTAAAAATTGCATGCTTGCAATGCTAAGGATTAAGGGTGATGGGCTAAATATTCGTTGCGGAGATGACATTATGCTATGATTCTCAATCTGGTATATTAATCTATCAGTTAACTTGATGTAGCAATTTTATATGAATACGATTATAATACAAGTAGTCGACAAATAGCTTAGTGTATTATTTAGTGCAAAATAAGACATGTGGAATCGTAGCGTAAGATCATCGTTTTAACGTCGGAAGCCTCTACATGTTGTAAGTTGTTAGGAAAATAGTGCAGATTTTCTTAAAGAAAACAAGCACTAATCGTGATCCATTGAAAAGACTGATTGGCAGCCGAATTGCAACACCTCCGATAAGGATCCCTGATCGACGGTGAAAGCAGTTTTTGAAAATATTATACTCGGATAAGTAATTTCATGATTATTTTCTATTGTTTTATTTGCTATATAGAAGATTTTCCTAAAGACAAAAAAGTGAGAGATAATAAAATTCGAATAACATTAAAATCACAAATGTATTTTGAAAAGAAACGTTCGAATTTGAAAGATATAGAAAAATTGTTGAAGGGGGTACAGATAACACTTGCGATACTGTGACTGAATATTGCAAAGAATATGTTAAAAAATGTGTATAAATTACATGACACACGCGTGATATACACTAGATGATTTTAACGAGAGTTACGTATTAGATCAACACGAATGTAGAGTTTAAAGCAGGGTATACAACAGAAGATTTGTTGTGTTTTTGTATGCAACATGCGACCATGTCATCAACAGTCAGTCAGATTGAACGCGTCTTTACTGCGGCCAGCCACAAGAAGGTGTGGGATCACTTCACAAAGGCTCAACGGAAGAACATCGAAATGTGGAAGAAACAATCCTCGGTATGTATTTGCATTCCCATGTTAGTAGCCCGTGTCCAGTATGTTACTTTTTTTACAATTAGACAACAGTAATCATCGACAAAGTCTTACGAGTCACAAAGCGCTTCTTTATGCGAATGCACGTTCATCCATACGCCAGGCACACGCGTTTTGCAAACACATTTTTTCAAAAAGGAAGGTAAGTAGTGATCAAAGAGTATGAATGACTTTGTTGCGTCTTGTCAGACATACTCTATACAAACAATGTATACTTGATGTTTAAACTTTTTGGGAATTATGGAACGTGAAAGGTAAAGAATAGATTTTTTCATTTGAATTGGCCAGGTACCATTGACTGGAGTTTAAACAGGTAACAATTGAACCAACAACAATTTCTAATCTAAAATATAATTTTCACTTTTATTAAGCGGATTTCTCATCTTACGCTAATACAAATGAAAATGTGAGAACAAGGACATAGATATATAGTTAAGACATAAACCTATTCATTTTTGTATTTTAAAGATAGGTATGCTTGATCGAGACACATACAACCCCCACACACGTATACACAAAGGCATATCATATATGCCTTATTATACTTGTTTCCTTATTAGTTTGTTCTTTAGTTTGTTTACTTCTTTATTTATGTAAACTATTCTATGAAATTTTACTCAGGTAAGCATCTTTTGGGTGATTTCTGAAAACATCAATTTTTATTTAAAAAGTGAACTATCGTCATCTATTATAAGAATTATCTTATGTGCATAATATTTAAACTGACTTTTACATTATAGAAATGCATTTTTTGAAATACATTAGATTATGAGAAATGATTGAAGTTAAAACTACATTCTATCAACTTTTTACCTATAGTAATATTAAAGGAAAAACAGATATATACATACATATGTATGTGTACATATATATATATACACACACACATACATATGTATATATAGGCATGTTTTTGATGTTGTCTTTATCGATAAATTTGAATAGGGATGAACTCAGTGATGATTTTTCATTGCAATAGGAGATTAAAGCAGTACAACTGGAAGAATCTCTAATGGAAGGTGAAGGAGAAATGGAAGTTTCTGATTCAGAAGAGGAACCACAACGCAAAAAAACACGCAATCAATCGGATGCACATGATGATATTGAAAGATTACAAGTATTAAAGGAGGAGAATGATAGTCTTCGGTGTCAATTAGAAGCATATAAAAATGAAGTATGTGATGACTTTGATTTAATGTTTAAATTGTAATGCAAGAAAATCGTTATAAAGAAAGAGAAATAGTAAAACAAACAAGAATACATTTTTATTTTATTTTGTAGGTAGATTTGCTAAAATCCGAAACAAAAAGTGAAATAGATGCAAAGGATAAACAAATGAAGATGTTGCAACAAACTTTAAAAGGCATGCAGGAACAATTGATGCAATCAAGAAAACAGCAAGCACAAGATGACCAGAAAATTAAAGATTTAACTGTGAAACTGAATGCCACGAAAAAAGAAGAACCTCGTGAGAGCGAGATTATAACGTTGGATAAAGATGATGACGTCAGTGAGGAGCCCCGAACTCCGAAACAATTAGTCTTAACGTCTAACTTCGTACAAATTACCCAGAAGGATGCCAAGCTGATAGGTAGTTTCCATGAATCATTCTATGAATTTCCAACTATTTCAAATATTATTTATTTGGTAAATACATTTTTTATGATTATAGGATTAATAGCAACCTTTTTACATATTCATCCATTTGGTGCAAGTGTAGATTATTTATGGTCCTATTTACAAAAAATGGAACCAGGTATCAAACCCAATGAAGTAGAAGCATTAATGCAACGATTTCCTCAAGTCTTTAAACAGGACTTATTCGGAATCGGAGCGAACATGGAAAGGCGTTGGCAATTTTCAGGTTTTAATGTTTACCGTAATCACTGATTCATATGTATCAATGATTATCTTCGAAAAAATTAATAAGATATCTATTAAAGGATTTTGTAATATCATCATGTTATGGTGTCTTGTCATGTTAATTTTCATTGTGATACTTATAATTCTTGTAGCGAGACTTTACTTCGCAATGTCGTCCTTAAGCAAAACACTTGTAAATAAAATTAAGCAATTTCAAACAATCTAAAAGAAAATGACTGTATTTTTGTTTGAAAGCTTAAAAGCAACATATTATTTAATAATATAAAAATTGATTTCGGATTTCTTATAAAAACATTCATAAAAATGAATATATCATTAACGTAAAATAAAATTCGAATTAATCTTACCTCAAGTGAAGTCTTAATTTAAAATAACAATAAAAATATAAAAATTTAGGAAACTAAAGTTTTATGCTGAGTTTTCAAGTATAATTTTTACAATTAACGCAAATAAGACGAAAAATGATTAATTTCCTATTAAATATTAATTTTATTAAATTTATCCTTAAGTGAAATAAGGCTCTACTTATTACTAAACAAATTATTTTTATACTATTTTTTATCTCTTGATTTTCAAGTTATTTAAAAATCAATTATTTATGTACATATTTTCAAATACTTTCGATGTACACATACAAGTAGTAATCATACTTTCAATTTAGTAGGTAAAAGATTAATTGTAAAGCATGGTATTTTATTAGAACAAGTAAACTACATTTATATAACTTATAAAAATCAAGGTATTTATACTTAAAAAATTATAAAGTATAATATTGGTGCCAAGTAAATGTATAAAAATATTATAACTTCAGCGAAATTGCTTATATATATATATAAGCAATTATATTAATATTATATATATATATAAGCAATTTCGCTGAAGTTATAATATTTTTATACATATTATTATTATTATATATTATATATAATTATTATTATTATATACATATAATTATTATTTAAATTTAATTAGACGATATATCTAAGCTTTTATTTCAGTTGGGTCTTATTGATAAAATCTCATTCTCTTTAGCGTGCACTAAACCGTATGTATATAAGTGCATGTATATGTGCATAAGTGCATATGTATGTACAGTATCATCAACATAATTTGGAACCTTCCAAAATGACAACATGGTCACATGTACACTTATTACACAATCAAACACGTTGTTGTTAAAACTATAATTAATTATAGAAGAGAACACAAAGGGAGTTTGGTATCACTGACCACTATAGCGCATGATTTTTACTTGAAAAATGATCATGTATATATGTGTAATATTATTCACATTTTTAAAAACATCATGACATTTTTCCTACTTCCTTCGGTATTCTTTACAATTCAGACATTTTCTTCTACGTTGCAAGTTGTGTTTAAAATTTGTTAGTTATTTTCTACAAATTAACCGCTATCATCCGATTTCAGATTGTTCTGTATCAAGAATGAGAAGCAACTAAGATACAACCTACTACAAGTTTATAAAATAGAAATTATTTTAAATATTGTCATATTCAATATCACTTTGATCGTAGAAATCTCAACAATCCAATTAAAACAATCTTATAGCAATAAAGTAAAAAATATAGAAACTTTATTTTTCTTCTTCCTAGTTGCAAAAAATTATTTTTTCCTTTTTTATTTATCAATCATTGTGTCATTGCCGGGACATATCATAAATAACATCGGAAAATGTTCTCAGCGATCAATTCCATAAAATAGTAGAGATAACTGATATCCATTTGAAGGGACAAATTCGTTTATTTAAAACAATGTTGTGCTTGCTATACTTTATTCAACGAAAATAACTAAGTCAGGAGCGTATTTATGAATTTCGGATACTGTGCCACTTTTTGGACGGAATTTTTGAAATGAGTATAATAGACACAAAAGTGTTTTGTTAATTTCTTATATGTGTATATAAAACAAATAATGCAATAAATAACATATACTTACGACATATTATCTTGATGAGTATTCTTATAAAGATCTCAAAATCACATCATTATTCACATCATCTAAAAAATAACAGAGTTTTTATGTAGGACCACTCGGTATATCGATCGCAAAATTGTATCTGATAAATCAGTGAAAATACTTTGCTCAAAGAATAATCTTTTTTTCAAACGATAGAAGTAAAGGTAAATTTATCTCCATACTTCGTAATGTACTTACTTGACACTGCTATCGTCCATGTCATAAGTCCGAGAAATCAAAAGGAACAATAGTAATGACCCAGGGTAAATCCGCCCCTAAACTCATTATCCTCTAGTCAATACCTAGCGTCTCGTTTATCTGCATGTGATCATTCTGTTTACACATCTCTGCTGACTCTTATCATTGAACAGAATATAGGTATGTACGGGTATGTGAAATTATAACTTGGATGGACTTGGAAAAAGTCGGGTGATCTTACTCGAGTATCTCTACTCTTTGGCAACGCCGTGGACCTTTTGTATTTGGAGTGATAACTTTTATGGTACTAGAAGTCATTTTTAAAGGTTGTTGTAAGCTTTTGTAAGCCAAGAAAAAACAAAGAAAATGCATTACATTGTAATATACTGCTTAAACAAATGGTTTTTTAAAAAATCTGTCCATTGACACCATTCCTCTATCTCCCTAATAGTTCCCGAAATATCCCAGAAAATATTTTAAAATTTAGCTGTGCTTCTTCTAAATGAACTTCTAAATGAATTTCATAATGCGACTTGCTATATCTCACTTGCTTCTTTATTTTTCATTCTCGACAAATTTATAGCAGACCTATCAGTCAGATAATAGCATTCAGAGAGGAAATTTCCTTTCTGTAGCAATCAATTTGTGGAAAGTTAACAAATTTTAAATTACAACGTAGAAGAAAATGTCGAAATGGTTAAGAATGGAAAATACCGAACGAAATAGAAAGAGGTCATAATGTTTGTAAAAATGCAGGTAGTGACATTGTTCATATATTTTTTTCTTATTCAATTCAAAGGTTATGGGTTTATTCTAGCTCATATCTCGATTGTAGACAGATTTTACGAGTAAACATGTGCCATAATGACCGGTGACATCAAACTTTCTCTGCGTTCTTGTCTATAACTAATTCTAGTTCTAGTCGCAACTTATAGATGGAGCGTATCATGTTTTGATTGGAGTAATAAGTGTACGAAGTACGGTCTTATACACATGTTTGGAAACTCCAGTGGAAGGCGTAAGATTACTATCGTCAAGCGTTGTGCTTTACAAATCGGCCACTATAGAACGCTGCTATTGAGAAGTTAGGATTCCGTATGTAATGCCATCTTTCTGTGAAATCATTGAAAGAATTTAAGAAATTTAAACTAAGCCATTAAGATTACTCAATGACTAAACTAAACTAATTTTCATAATCTTTTACCATCTATTTAAAGTAAGTATGTACATCCACATTATTTCATTTCATACAGAAAAATGAAATGTTGTTTAAATGAATATTAATTATGAATTATTTTATTATGAAATTTATATTATTATTTCTAACAAAATCGTTTAACAAAATTACAGCTTCCAAATCAATTATGTGCACATATATTTGACGCGTATATTGGAAAGTAAACTTGTTTTTCTATATTTTTTAATGCATTAAAAAAATTGTGTAACTATTCACACTATCTATAATATATGTAAATAATGTCATCATCAAAATATTATTCATGATTGAAACATTTCAATATAATTAAATTTTTTATTGAAAAAGCAAAATTACTGTATAATTTTAGAGTTTACGTAGATTTTTAATAAGAAGAAAGATTTTATATTATATAATATTCATTAGACAATAGTTAGATACAAAATAATAATAATATAATTATGATAATCATATAGACTGCCGTTTCTTCCTTCCATTTGCGCTGGTACTTGGTCCGCCGTGAGTCCAGTTCACGACAGTATTAAGGAAAGAGGAAAAGAGACAGAAACAATCAGGTCCGGATTATTTTTACATGATGACGTTAAACTACGAATCCTACCTTCTCAATCGAAGCGCCTTGCTGCAGACAAATTGACCAACATCGTCCGGTTACTAAGGGCTTTATCCCCATCCCGGAGTTTTCAGACTTGTATATAACCGTGGTATGAAGTGTACATACATGTGGCCATTTTCTAAGTTCTCGCGAGCGCGGGTTTTGATCTAAGTGAATAACCCTTATATATGTATATAGAATTAATAAAACACAAATATTGGTTGAGATTATCGTCTTAAAGACACATAAAGTCAGACAAATGAAATAAAGATAAATTTATGGATGTCAATTTCAAATATCTTATTAATCAGGTAGTAGACTTTTTTGTAGAACTATTAAAGAGCTACATAACTCTCTTACATAATTTCGATGTATTTCTTATAGTTTTTGCAGTGCATTTGGTTTTCTATGTACTTTCAGTCTTTTTCCCCAACTTGTCGCGCTTTTATGTTGATTCCTCAGCTTCATAAAAATTAATTTTAACCAAACAGTCTAAAATCTGACCAAAAATGATCAGATTCCTACATAGGAAAGAAAACTGCATAAAAATCGGTTCAGCGGATCTCGAGTTATAACATGACAGACAGACAGACACACAGCAGACGTTGCGTTTTATGTAATATAGAGATAAATATGTAAATAGATGATTATACACGTATGATTGAGAATTCATTACTTAATGAACTTAATGTTTTTAGGTTATGTAATCTACTCATTTTGTCCTTTGTACTTGATTGTATCCAGCAATGATGATGTCTTATGTGCATGCATATGTGACGCTATAATCCGAAATGATGGATTTAATGAATTATTATGACATACTTGGTTGTACCAAGGAATCAACATTTGAAGATATAAAATGTGCATATCGTGCATTAGCTTTGAAATTTCATCCAGATAAAAATGCAACAGAATTTGATAGTATAAAATTTCAATATGTGTTAAAAGCCTGGCATGTTCTGCGTGATCCAAAGTTGAAAGAAGAGTATGATGCCATACTAAAGCAAGAAGAATTAGATTTGGAAAATATTTTAATATATGCAAAAATATGGGTGAATGAATTGGAAGAAATGGATAATAATAAAGATATGTTATCTTATAAATGCAGATGTGGGGGATTATATTGTATTGAGAAGCAACATATTCAAAAGAAAAATCAGATGATACACGTTCCTTGTTCGGAGTGTACTTTTTTTACTATCATTGAAACATAATACTTGTATGTAACAGCTAATGACATTAGGACAGACACAAGAAGAAAAACATAATTTAAAATGCAGCAACATTTTCTATTTCTTATAAAAAATGATACAACAGATAACACATCATTACAAATATAAACTATTGAGCAATATACAAATAAAAACACGATCCTTAAAATATCCTAGGTTCAATAATAAAAATTGCATTTACACAAATCGTGTCTTGCATTAATAATTGAATTTACAAGACTTATTGTCAATCAGAATTAACTGTTTGTATAGCTTATGTAATTTCTGTAATGATAGAGTTTGTATAAAAAACTAATTTACTATAAAAATCTATTTGTAATTTGTAATTTATTACAAATTTTTTAATATTTCTTGCTTTGGAAAAATTTGTAATTTAATTATGTTTATTCTTGCATGATAACTGATTTTATGTTATTCAGTTGATTCGTGCATATTGCACAGGATAAATTTGCAACTCTTATTATTGCACCGTGGCAAAACCAGACTTGTTACTAATGTCGAAATCAATATTTTATTTAAATATAGACAATCCAATTAAATTACTATCACGAATATTCGATTAACCCTGGTTGTTTAATCGGTGAACAATAAATAGCGAATGATTTTTGAACATGTTACGCATGGAAAATTAATCAAATACTAAGTATTTGACAATGAGCAGATACAAGTGCGTAAACTTTTTTGTATTATTATATTTATATAATCATTCTTCATAATTTGTAGAATGATTATAGAAATAATAAAACATCTATATTGTGATACAATATAGAAAAACTAAAAAGAAGTTTAATAAAATTTTTCTATACAATAATTTCATCTTGCATGTATGCTTTATACATTATGAACAAATTATATATTATTTTCTTCTTGCAACGTATATGTAATTGTATTTATAAGATTCAAAAGAGAGAGAAAGAAAGAGTGAGAGATGCAACATATTATTCTGCGTGTATCTTTAAGAAATCTCTATTTTATGTTTTACAATTTAAGGACCCTTGTAACGTGTATAACATAACTGATTACTGAAATTTTCTTTTATACCTGAAGTTAAAACATGAATAGTTGTTTCCTCTACGTAACACGTTCCCTGATATTCCGATTAACGAGTAACATAAGAAACTGGTCCAACTTCCAATGTAATATAACATTATTATTAATAATAGGTAGAAATCGCTACGATTCCTTCAAAACATATTTTTGAGTTAAAAAATTAATTGTGATTTATATAATTGTATGATTTTGTACGAACAATTTAGATGATAGAATAAAAACTGGTACAAATAAAACGAAGCGAATAAAAAGCAACAGCGTTCATTTCGATAAAAAGTCATTAAATATTGATTATATCATCCAATAAATTATGCACAATTCCCATGATTAATTTAATTAACATAAATGGAAAATTTAAATAAGCTATATAAAGTACAGCAAAGAAGAACTTATTGTACAAAGGATATTTTTACCATTATTTTCTTTTCTTTTTCTCTCATCTTTTCGTTCCTTTTATTTAGATCTTTTATTTATTTTTTTCTTCCTTTTCTATTTCTCTTTTTTTTCAAAATGTGAGATTCTTTAAGCAATTTTTTTGTCTATAAGCTTGACAAATATGGTACGAAATTTTTCTTTTTCTGTAATTTAAAAATACTTTCCTAAACGCCCATACAAATCGTTATGTGGAGTTAATGTTCATAGTGGGCTATCTCCCATGTAAATTACTAGCGATTTCTTTTAAATTTTATAACAGCAGTAATACAGTAATACACTTATAAGCTCCTCGTTCTCCGTAATTTGTTGAGTCTTTAAAATCTCATATTTGTACACCACGATTAATACACTCCATAATTAATATAATTAATGCCTTCGGTTTAAATGTTCTACCACTTTGGAGATCATTTATAACAACTACCGATTCAGCGTCTGACTTTTTACGATCTCTCTTCAAATTTTCGACATACATTCTTATCACAATCACACCATGTAATACATGTATCATTGTACAGTAGATTGGTTACGCTACCTAGTTAGAGTATGTACAGAGGTCGTAGAAGAGGGCAGTTTTATCCACTGAAAAGTGCACTATTTTACCTCTACATCAAAATCGAGAACAAGAAGTTTGGTCTCCTCTGTTCCGTTACGGCTACCTACTGCACACACCAGTTTTGTATCACTTGCACGTATCCTCCACACAACACCACCACTTCCGCCGCTTTCCAGAGCAACCAAGTTTCTTATAAAATCACCTAAACACATGATAAAAACTTTAGGAATACGTTAAAGGAATAATTCAGAAAAAAAGAAAGAAGAGAAAGGCAGTAATGCAGCAAAGAAAAACGCACCAGTTTTAACATCCCACAGTTTAACTGTACCATCATCAGATGAAGTAATTACAAAATGGCTGTTGAACTGAAGGCAAGTGACAGCAGACTGATGCTTATTTGGACCAGACAAGGTTTGAAGGCAGTGACCACTAACAATATCCCACACTTTAACAGTTGAATCTGCATTTCCAGATACTAAGATATTGTTACGCAATTCCATTCCCGAAGTGAGCGACTGATGTCCCATTAATGTATGTCTACATGCACCAGTTTCAACTTCCCATACTCTTATGCTGGTATCCAAAGAACCACTAACAACATGTACACCATCAAACTAATAAGAAAAAAGAAAGAAAAGAGTGTATTAACATTTAGTGCTGTCCAAGGTATGTCTTGAAGTTTCCCAGATTTTATATGTTGTAATTTAGAACTGTTTGTTCAATGAAATGACAATATCTAAAGAGAGCCAAAATTTCATTACAAATAATTATTTCAATTGTAAACAGCATCAGTTTAAAAAATATTATAAATTACATATTTTTCATAATATTAGATTGCCCGAAAAGTTTCTTTCGTTCCATAAGGAAATAATAGAGGCATAATGTTTTTTGTTTTATATTAGTTTATTCAATTGTTCACGAACATAATAATAGAAATATAACGAAATAGATCATACTTAATTCAATAAAATAATTATCATCTTATGAAACGAAAGAAACTTTTCAGACAACCTAATACATATTATATATTGTATCACATTAGTCCGTGTATTACTTTGGTATAATTCGTATATACAGTTTAATTAACGCTTACTTGGAGAGAATAAACACGATTTGTATGTCCTTGTAAAGTATGAAGGCACTCCTCGCGTTCCGGATTCCAAACCTTAACCATATAGTCATAGGCGCCACTGACTACTAATTTTCCATCATATTGCACACATCTAACAGCTGCCAAATGGCCCACAAGCACGTGTAAACATTCGCCAGTATCCACTTGCCACACCCTTAAAGTCGCATCTCTACTACCACTGACTACTTTATTACCATGTAGATGCATACACCTTACCGTTGATGTATGTCCATATAAAGTATGAATGCACTGACCAGTTTCAGCATTCCATACTTTCAAAGTACGATCTGTACTACCACTAATTACGGTAGTACCAGACATTTGAGAGGACCATACACCACCAGTATGTCCAACTAACGTTCTTAAACACTGCGAAAAAAATATAAATTACAAAACAATGTTATATGATGATTTTCTATCTTATTTCCATAATTATATTCTTTAACTTACCTTGCCTGTAACGGCGGACCATACTTTAAGAGTATTGTCATCAGAACCGCTTACTATACGATTACCAGAGAACTGAAGACAAGTAATGACATGGTCATCGTGTCCTTTTAAAACCTTTGGTGTACGAATAGGTTTCGTTCTCCAATTCATTTTTATATTATGTTGTCTCATATATGCTTGTTTCCATGGGGATGAACAATTACCAGAATTTCTACCATTCTTACGTTTTACTTGAGGCAGATCCTTCAAATCTTCTATACCAGCTGCTCTGCATTTCTCTTTCCATAGTAGATTATCGTCCGCGAGAAATCGCCAATTACGGCATGTTTGAGCGGCACGTAAGAGATCCCTGGGTTCTAGGAAAGCTAATACCGACAAAGCCAACTCTTTTGGCAACAACGATATAAAGTCCCTTTGAAATTGAGGTTCAATAACCTGCATCATATGTCGTACCTGTGTTGGTTCACACCGTTCAATTAATTCATCTATGGCTAGCATTCTTTCTGCATTTGACCATCTCTGAAGTTAGAAGCAATATCTTTAGTATTTAAACAATTAAAAAAAAGAACAAAGAATTTTCTTAATCAAGTGACTTAAGTTTCTTATACCTGAAACTGAAGAAGCCAATTACTCATTTCTGGCGGAGGATTATCTTTTGTTGGAATAACACATCTTATATGTTTACTTTTATCATCCAATTTCTTAACAATCCTGCAAATAAAAAAACTCATGTACCACAAACTATCTCCTTTTAAAAATTCAAATTGTATTTTTCAATGCTCTTTTTTAAATTATACTTACATCGAATGGGATTTGTCCTCTGGGTTAAGTTTTTTACAAGGTAAACTAGATTCAGTATCACTTTTGCGCTTCCTTTGTGGCTGAACAACATCCAAAGGAACGCAGGTATGTAAAATGGGACTATGTACTCGTTGTGGAAACGACTGTGGTTGAGACGATGAAAGCGAACATGTATTACTATCAAGGTCAGGTTCACATTCTGCATCGCAAAATATTCCTGTATCACTGATCTAAAATTAAATTAGCCTGGCTGTATTGAGATGTAAATCTTTTTTAATGTGGCGTAGTTCACATAAAAATAACTCACTTCACTTTCTTCTTCACTACTGTCATCTTCATCTTCTTCTTCACCATCTTCCCCGTAATCTTCTGATTCTTCATCTTGTGCTAATAGAGAATGCATAGGTTCTAAAGAACTAGGTCCTGGAATACCTTCAATGCCTTCTATAGGACTTGGACTTGTACCACCTGGTTTATTATCAGTTATTTTATTAGACGATGAAGAAGGGACAGACATCACTGGCTTATGTCCAATATATATTATCTGGATATAAAAAAAATTGTTTTTATCTTCTTTTTATAACAGAAGTAATTGTATTACTTCTAACGTACATAATAATTTAAAATCAATTATGTATAATATAAAAATTTATGGAAACAAATTATGCATATAGCTTAAGATTTGTGATATTTATATTTTCATATAAAATGATTTTCTTGTATGTAATATCTCAAATTATATTTTTAATACTTTAAATGTATAAGGAGTTATGTTAAATATTTCCATTTAATAGATTATGACCTATGAATTTGAGCAGCCTGAAAATTGATTAATTTGTGTAATAAAAGATTGTCTCAAGTATATGTTACATTATAATTGACATTTTATCAATTGTCTAATATAAATGAATGTAAATTTGAAATACAAAATTACCAAGAAATTATAAATTATAGAACTTGGGAAAAGAGAAATTAAATGGAAACTGGATTGGTATTTTAATGTCTTTTTCATAAGATTTTTTAATTGAAGAAGAAATTTAAACAAAGTATTAATAGTATTTCACTATCAATTATGTTCACGGAGAAAAAAAAATAATATTCGAAAGTATGCAAAACTCCTAACCTTAGACGAATCCTAAAACCAAGTTAGATTTGGAACATAGCCTAGAATAATAAAAGGAAGGACCGGTTAGCCACACCCTTAATTTTCATTAGATTTTCACAAGAAGCAAATAAATAAAATAGAAAGTTAGGGTTGAACAAACAATTCATACTTAGATCAAACGTTTTTCCTCAGTGGCTTCCTTATTGTAAAACTACTATACGACGATGATCCAAGTTTCTTAGTTTCGATTAATGTTTCTATCATATGGTGGCGGTACGCATTTTTCGTATGTCGGTATTTTGTTAGGTTAGAATAGAATAAAGTTAATTTTTGGACTAAAGATTTAGGCCAACACAAATGCTGAAACAAAAATAAGTAATAGGTATAAACACAGAAAAAGATCCATCGGTAGCTCTTGGTAGCTCCGAGGTTTTTATCTCTTGGGACTCGGTACTTCGTAGACAGGTAGCTGTTGCACATGCGTTCTCGTTTATAAGCCGCATATTCATTGCTATCCTGTGATTCAGTTCATACGTATGAATTATACCATATTTTTCGCAAACATAAAAATCCAGAATCTAGACAGTAAAGTTAACAATCAATCCCGGTACCTTCTCTTCTCGTCTTCAGAATCTTCAGTGATCAAGGAAAGCACTTTCAAATTCAAAACAATAGTCAAGTCAAATACTTATTTATTTTGAATTATTGGCCTTTTATCTTTCGTTTATAAAATTTTCATATATCTATACAAAATAATTCGTTAAAATTCGTTTGAAGGTATTTATAACAATTTCCATAATATTATTTGTATATTTTACATATATACATATGTATTTAAGTAAGTACATAAGCATATTGTTTCGTATATTGTATTTTATGTAGTAACGTAACTATACCTTTAATTGATTCAGTAGAACATTCTGTGAACGGGACATTATTTAATGTTCTGTATGATTAAGAGTGCGACGGTTTAAACGGTGTAGAGTGTAGAAGATAGTCTACCTTCAAGAATTTGTTTAAAAATGTGTTAGTGAGATATGTGATATGTCAAGCAGTGACGTTGGACAACCAAATTTTGAAGGTTATCAAACGAAATAGAATATCTTTTTGATGCGGTAGGTCGCCGTCTCGATCGCTGTTTCTTTTTTCTTTATTGAGACGCTGCGTCCCATCGTGACGGTGAACTACCGTGTAGCAAAGGTTAGATACAGCTTAAAGTAATATTAGAATGGCTTCAAGTACAATATTGCAGGTGAGCTATTTAAACATGTTACTTTCATCGTTTTTGTTTTATGACTAAGTTAGCAATTGTAATTACAAATGTATTTGATGTGTTATAGAAAGCTATAGATCTGGTGACTAGAGCTACTGAAGAAGATCGTAATAAAAATTATGAGGAAGCACTTAGGTTGTACGAACATGCTGTTGAATATTTTCTACATTCTATTAAATGTACGATTGTTATCAGGTTTCTTTTAGAATGTGTCTTTTAATGTGTTTTTAATGTGTCTTTTATAATGTGAAGTTGTGCTACTGTTTTTATTTTCCAGATGAAGCACAAGGTGACAGGGCTAAGGAGAGTATAAGAGCGAAATGTACACAATATTTGGAAAGAGCTGAAAAATTAAAGGCATATTTGAAAAAAAGTAAGAAGAAACCTGTAAAAGCTGGTGAAGATAATTCTAAAACTGAGGATAAGAAGAGCGATAGTGGAGACAGTGATACAGATAGTGATCCTGAAAAGAAGAAACTTCAAAGCAAACTGGAAGGTGCGATAATTATTGAAAAACCAGATGTTAAATGGAACGATGTTGCTGGTCTTGATGGAGCCAAGGAAGCTTTAAAGGAAGCTGTTATTTTGCCAATACGTTTTCCCCACCTATTTACTGGAAAACGGATACCATGGAAGGGTATCTTATTATTTGGGGTAACTTTTACATAAGTACAAAATAACTTTTAGGTAAAAATTAACTATAAAACAGGACTTATCAGCAGAAAGGTTTTGTAATTTTGTCTATGTAATTTACAATCATTTTTTTCAAGTAATTTCAAGATATTTTCAGCCACCAGGTACTGGTAAATCCTATCTAGCAAAGGCTGTTGCAACTGAAGCCAATAATTCAACGTTCTTCTCTGTGTCATCCTCGGACTTGGTAAGCAAATGGCTTGGAGAATCTGAAAAACTTGTCAAAAATTTGTTTGAATTAGCTCGTCAACACAAACCCAGTATCATATTTATCGACGAGGTGGATTCACTCTGCTCGTCACGTTCCGACAATGAATCCGAATCTGCCAGAAGAATAAAAACAGAATTTTTAGTTCAGATGCAAGGTAAGCGAAATGTTTGAATAAATTATTGATTTGTACATATGTTGACATATGTACTAATTTCTCCGGATACGCGTTGTTATGTACATAAATAAAATATGACATGGTAAATTGATTTATTAGGTGTCGGATCAGATAATGACGGTATACTAGTATTGGGAGCTACTAATATACCATGGGTGTTAGATTCTGCTATTAGAAGAAGATTTGAGAAGAGGATTTACATTGCCTTACCAGATGAACAAGCTCGTGTTATAATGTTCAAACTTCATTTAGGAAGTACTTCTCATTGTCTAACAGAAGAAAACTTTAAAAAATTAGCAGCTGCCACTGATGGTTATTCTGGAGCTGATATAAGTATTATCGTACGAGATGCTCTAATGCAGCCAGTTAGACTAGTTCAAACTGCAACACATTTCAAGCGTGTAAGAGGACCATCACCAAAAGATCCTTCTATCATTGTGGATGATTTATTGACACCATGTTCACCGGGAGATCCAGCCGCTATTGAAATGAACTGGATGGAAGTTGAGGGTGATAAATTGTATGAACCACCTGTAACTATGGTAAATATAGAATGTTTTTTATTTCCATTGAATTATATCAGTCTTATCTTATAAAATTTTTAATTGTAATCTACTTTGTATAATTTACTTTTCATATTTAGAAAGACATGTTAAAATCATTAGCGACTACCCGTCCCACAGTGAATGAAGAAGATATGGCTAAATTAGAAAAATTTAAAGAAGATTTTGGTCAAGAAGGTTGATACTCAAATTTTTTTAATCAAGTTGCTATATACTTCCAAAAGTATCTTTCTGTTATACATGCACTTGCCTTATGTCTTGTTTGATTATCGACATTGCGATACGTAATATTTATACAAAAAGTTCAAACATAGATTGACTCAGGCTTTTATTTTCAAACTTTCTTTTCCTTCAACAGTCATTACACGATAGCAATGCCAACATTGCGAGCTTGATGCTTATTCACAAATACTGTTTGTTAAAATATAAAAATCGCAGAATGAACGATATATATTTTGTGATGAAAATTAGTTACATTTTAATCTGCAAAAAAAAAAACAATAGACTATTTTTTATTCAAAAGCGCAAGAAAAAGTTAAAATGCTACCGATCCATAACGTAATATGTAACGAATTCTGTGCGTTTTTAACTTATATAATTATTTCTATACTTGTACCTAACAAATTAATTGTACAATACATATGTAGGATTAATAAGTATTTCTGAACAATGTTTATGATTGTAGATTAGCAATTCATTTGTATGTTTTGTAATTTTGATTTTGCTTAAACATCAGCGACACGTTATCAATGACATTTGCATTCATTTTCCCCAGTAAGTATAAATTATACTAATAATCAATTTGAAATAATTCGTTAAATTACGTGAACGCGATTACATGTAGTATGTGATATACATATGTGTACGTATATCAAATAAGCAAAATACCATTTCCATGTGTAAATTGTTTTTATTGTTAATTAAATAAATAACAAGCTGTACACAATAGAATTTCAGTTTTTCCTTCAAGAAGCCTAGAAACAATAAGAATTGTGAAAGATCTTATAAATGTAACAAGAAAGTTTTCTACTGATTTACGGAGGGCAGTGTCTTAAAAATTCAGAGTTCATATAAACCACTGTTATTGTAATATCGTCACGAAATATTCGTACAACTTCTCCTGGTAGTGTCAATAATTGTGACAATTTAACATGATCGATTCCGTATTCCGTACCACCGAGTGCGTTTCTCAATAAATGTGTCGCTGCATTACTATCGAGAGGTTTCTTTTTCAAGCCTTCTTTACGTTGCAACAACATTTTATGTATTTCTGATAATTTCATATTTTTACGGGGCAGCTTCAATGGGCTCAATGTTACTTTTCCACTCATATGCTCACCTACTAAACGTACAGCTTGTAAGGGTGACATTAAATCCCATAGACCGTCGCTAGCTATTATAAGAAATTTATCTCTCGGTGTTAATCTATGATATCTAACTTCTGGTTTCGCCGTCAAGTATGGAGGAGTATAATAATTCGGTGGAATTGCTGTTTCACCGAAATATGGCACCACTACTTTCTCTAAGATTTGTTTGCTCCATTTGTAGCGAAAATCACCTAACGAACGAAGGGGCGCTAATTGTCCAAGTAGTCGTTCCAATTTAATTACAGTTGATTTTTCGTTCGATGGATGCTCTGATAGAATTCTTTCGACTTCTGCACGATTGTCGGTATTATGTTCGACGGTCATTAATTTTGCAGACCAATCATCATTTTCTATAATATAAGATAGTAATACTAATAACAGTGATGATGCAGATATTAAGTAATAATGACAACAATAAGAAAACTGCATATCCATTTTTCATAAAATTACAAAGTCTGATAATTACATCTCATACCAGAAAGTATGCCGAGTACTGCTTGACAATCACCCACTCCAGTGACATGAAGATGTGGACCATCTATGTGTGCAACAGCTGCTACAGCGCCAGACATTGCAACAGCAAGAGTTGTAGCAGCACTGTTTTTACCTAAATTTAAAAGTGCTTCGTTCGACAAATCATTATCTAATCGGAGAAATGCATTCTCTAAAGCTGTTTCCATTTGAAATTCTTTTGTACATCCCACTTCTATTAAGTCCTTGACAAAAGTTAAAAAACTTGCTTGATAAAGATCTCTAATTTCAGAAATAAATTCCACTTTATCATTAAACATTTGAAGAAGTTCTAATTTATTGCTGGAGTTAACTGTGTTGAGATACTGTTTTAGTAATTTTGTGGGCAACAAACATGCTGATATATAGTGAAAAAGTCTCTTTGAGATAATTTGTGCACATGTACGACCTCCATGACCATCAAACACACCTAACAATATTCCTAAAATAAATTTGTGCTTTTGTTGTACATAATATGAAATTCGTCGTGTCACTAATTGTAAAAATACAAAAGTATATCGAATATTTTGTGTATATATAGGTTGTTTCCAATGTTTTATACAACTTCTGTACCTTTTGTAAGTAAACATTGAGCCTCTGATCGAGTATCTTCCATAGGATTATTAGATGCCAACTGATTTGAATCATAATATTTTATAGAGTTTTCACCGTCAAATTCTTTGGTATATTCATTAGCTTGTAAAATTGTTGTAACCTACAACATATTTATAAAAAAGAGAGCTTGGAAAGAGTTTGATAAGACTATATTACCTCTTGTGGTGTAAGCCGTGGCAATGCCATATATAATCTGTGAGCACATTTGTTACTACTCCATTCATTATGTCTAATGCATACATTACTGACAGTTTTAATTAAATTACTGGCAACGTTTTGTAAAACCATTCTATTTCTGCGGTTTTGCAGTATATTTGTACTAGCACATTTTCGTGCTTTTACTTCTACAGCACATTTTGTCTGCCTCGCACTCGCAGGTTATGTTAAGCTCCTATCTTTTGCAATGTCTTTCTAAGAATAATTGTTGTTATAGCAGCCGCATATACTATATATGCGCACGCGTACAAATACGGTCATGAACAAAAGTTTACTACACTCTTTAAAACAGAATAACTTTTTTACAATGGAACCAAACGACTGGGATTTTTTTAAGAAGTTAGAAGGATTGATTTATTTAGATGATATGAAAGAAGTTTTTCTAAAATTGCAGGTCAGAATTGCGAAGAAAATAGTAAAGGTCACTCTTTGCAATTTTGTTATTTGCGGTTGCAATAAAAATTAAAAAAGTACATTTTTTAAATTTATGTTAGTTATATACCTAGATAAAAAGATTGTAAAAAACGACACTTCAGTATTTTCTTCGCGACTCCAACTACAATTTTTTAATTTCATAACTTCATAACATTATAACTTTTAAACCAATAGATTCCCCGTCTTAAAACTTCTATTTTTGGATTCCACACATCGAAAACTACAAAATTGCAAGAAAAGCCAATAATTTTCTTAAAATAAAATTTAGCCGAGATCAGTATTACGCTTATTTTATATGTATGTATTTAGTATATGAATCTGCATACGTTAATAAACAAGGACATAAGAGACCTCTATGCAGCGTTTTCTTTCTGTTTTTACATACATCACTTTCTCAGCTCGTTTACACACATTCTATCTTTATATGTGTCTTTATGGTCAATATTTGCGATATCAAGAACTTAGAGATGATTATGATTAATGCAGGTAGACTGCGCGATCCCAGGTGTAAGAAGCCGTAAAGAGAACACAAGAGTGAAAGTGTTATATTCGGGTTATCCTTTTTTCTCTCTAATGAGTGTTTTAGTGAGGGGAAGAAAAGACAAAAAAGAGAGGAAGAGCTTGTGTAGTGAATGGCGTATAGCGGATCGCCCCACTATTTGTATTCTCCTTACTTTTTGCATAATCTGAGAGAGAACGCAATAGCTCGACACTCGGCATCATAGTCGTATTTCGCATGGCACTATTTCTGTCTTCAATATAATCTTCAGCTTACCTGTAAGAACACACTATCTATCTGTATCAGTCTATGAGTCCATGTATCAATGTTATGTTGAGGTTATCTGATAGAGGAACGTGTGGATGAATTTATAATAGAAATATATATATATTGAAGTAAGTATAAGTATAAGCGTGTGCTGATCTAAATTCTCATTCTAGCAGTGTTACATTACAACAAACGACATTACTAAAAAATTAACCTTGGTGTAACTTCAGCTGAAAGTTACAAGAAACAGCAATAAAAATATTCCACTTTATAGCTGTATACTTATAGCTCTTTTATTTCTAGACCTTGTAACCCAAAAACAACATTCATATTCAAGGGCACAATAATATGGATCTCTCCTTTTTTAATTTTTTGCTTCAGTAAATTTTATTTTCTTCGTAACGGCCGTTTCCAGGTCACGGGTATATAAAAGAGAAAGATGTGGAGTTTTCCTAGAAGTAATTATTTCAATAATATATATATGTCGGAGATGAAAGGACAACGGGGTCACCCGTTGGAATTGCTTGGAAAAGCCTCAATAGCATTCACGAAATAACCCAGACACAGTCATTCAAAACTTGAGACAATGAGCTTAGGCTCGAGGCGACAACCGGTCGCCGAGCGTAGCCGCGGTTACGGGATGAACGTTCCACCTAACAGAAAAGTACCAATATTATGAGACACATGTTGTATTAACAATCAAACTCCGGGCAAGAGCAATGTCGCAGTTACGCGAGTCTGCCTAGCAACGGTAGCAGTTTGTTGGTATCCCAGGTCAACGTAATAATAGTTTTTATGATTTAACTTAGATAATGGTTAATTTATAACTGAATGTATATAAAATGATGAACTTTCAAAAAATTTCGTCCAAATTTACTTTTGTTTAATTTTACAAATTATCGTATTATCAAATGTAGATTTGCCGCATACATATTTCCCGCATTTTAAACAAATTTTCATAATTTTGTAATCTTTACAATTTTTTATTCGATAAATTTTTTGTAGTAATGAATCTGAACTTGTTGATAGTTTTATTGCATGGTATTTTCCCGCGATTCTTTATACAAAAGTAATGTATGCACCAGGGTTATAACAATTTTGCGAATTCTCTATAAATCAGCCCCATACTGTAGATACCATTGCAAATTTATTGGTTCATAAATGTTGGCTTCTTTCGCTCTTCTTATCAAATCATATAAACCTCATAATTTCAGCAAAGTCATTTTTGCTCATTGTTTTTGAAAAAAATGCAGGTCTCCAAATTTTATTCCATAAATATGAGACATTTAAATTCTTTGCCTGATATGCACCGCGGGTATATATCAGAGCAATAAATGCATCTAGTTTTGTTGCATCTAGCTTCCTCTTAGTCCTCAATACTCTAAATGATTCTTCTTTAATATATTTTATTATATGATCCCTTATACGGTGATCAATGATAAGATAAAATGTTCTCCAAACTGTCCCATCGGGCCCAGTTTCGATACGTTGGTTCTCTACATCAGTCTCACTCTTTGCTGTCAACGATAATTTCTTTCCTCTTTTCTCTGGACGTGAACGCTTATTTATAAACAATATTCAACTCTGATTCGGTTGTAAATAGCTTTTCATGTGTTTCCATGCCGTTTTCAGTTGCTGAAATTTCTTGTTCATCGCACACTAAACAGTCTTCTTCTATGTCTGTTATTTTTTTTTATAATTTTATTTTGAGAAGTCTTGACATTTTTAGGGTAAATATTTATCATAGAATAACTCTATGTACGGAATACAAAATTATTGTCAAATTTGATATGCTTTACTTTTCCCTTTATAACAACTTTACATAAAATGCTTTGAGATGCTTTCTGTTTGAGTTTTAGAGATAACAAGTTTAGATGTCAACTGATTGACTAACAAACTGAGATGTATTCTGGTCGAAAGGACGATAGCAAGTAAGAATATGGTCTGTGACGGCGATATTTATACGAAAATATTGATGAATATTGGCCGTTCTCCATCAACGTTTACTCGAGGATGAAGTTGAGAAAAACTCGTTTTTCCCTTGTTTTATCGCAATGAGCAATAACCCTAAGAAACTTCTCGACTTTTAAAATGTTTATAACAATGAACTGTAAAAAATGTTAAATTTTATGGCGATTCCTTAGGATTATTATGGGCCAGAGTTGATGTGTCTTGACAGCTGATCTTGATGGAGGAATGCTATTATGTTTTATGACAATATGATATTATTTGTTATTACTGATTCTGTTTGTCATCTGACTTTGAAATAGCCTTTTCTTTGTACTGATTGCATTTATTTTAAGAATAACTAAAATATTTTGTCGGCCGCTCTCGGTAGGCAAGGCAGAATACAAATTTTTCTTAGAAAATAAAAGAGCAAACTAAAAATAAATACCGAAAAATATATTGTATGCATGTTTTAAGAAAAGTCAGAAATTATGAAGCGATATGATAATGTTTAAATATGGTTAAATTTGTGTAGAAGTTCGATAGCAGTCAATTTAACCGGCGCTGGTAGGTTTAGTGTTAATTTGATTATTTATTATTCGTGTGTCCCTTGTAGGGCAATGGATACGAAAAAGAAAAGAACGAAGTCAAGTTGGAGACCTAATTCAACTTCTGAATCTGACGATAGCAGTAGTAAGATAGTTCCAGTTTCAAAAAGAAGGAGAATAGACATTTTTGATACATCTAGTAGCGAAGATAGTGTTCCATGCAATTTTATCTGTTCTACTATATCTGCAAGTACTTCTATTAATGATATAGGTGAATAAGAGAATTTATTTTCCTTTACTGAAGGCACTGGGCCACAGTCATCGCTAACTAACGAATCTAAACCTATCGATTATTTTAATCTGTTCATCGATTCATTCCTGCTAACATTAATGGTTCGCGAAACGAATAAGTACGCCGAACAACTAATAAAATCATGTGAAATCACCCAAGGATCTCGAATGAGACCATGGAAACCAGTTACTTTGCCCGAAATAAAGGCGTTTATAGCAGTTTTATTGGAAATGGGGATAACAAGGCGACCAACAATATTTTCTTATTGGACCGAAAATTCAAGAAGCATACCCTGGTTTTCAAAAATGTTTTCGCGAAATAGATTCCAGCTTATTTATCAATGTTTTCACTTAGTCGATAATAAAGAATGTTTCCCACCAGGCCATGAAAAGTACGACCCATGCCTAAACTTTATGCCAATAGTTGAACACGCGAATAGAGTATCCAAATTAATTTCGACGCATGCTTCAAATGACAATATTATTGTAATTAAAAAAGGAAATGGAAAGAAAAGAAGTAGAGTAAAACGATGCATGGTTGATGGTTATAATATTTATACGAGGGGAATTGATAAATCGGACAAAATGTTATACGTATATCTTGATGAACGCCGCACGGTAAAATATTGGAAAAAAATTACGTTTCATATCATTGCCCGTGTGGTATTAAATTCTTATCTATTTTATAAGGAAGTTAGCAAAAAGAAGCCAATGACTCGATTGGAATTTACATCAAGTATTATATCTGAAATAGAGCATGAATGGATGCAAGTCAAAAAACAACATATGGTAAGTGATAATGACAGAATATTTGGCTTAATGAAACTATCAGGCAGAAATTTAAGACAGTGCGTAGTTTGTAGTACTAAAATTAACGGTATTAAACGATCGAATTTAATTTGTGTGCAGTGCAAAAAAGGGCTTCATCCATTATGTCTTCATAAACATGTCTGTTTTAAGAATAATGAATGTCATGATCCTGTAAAACCATGACTATAATTTTAATGTCTTTATGTGTTTACACCATTGTGTTTTGATTTAATATATATTGTTTATTTTTTTCATTTATCATCCTAAAAGCATAAAAAGATATAAAGAAACATGGGCAATGGGTGAACTAAATAAAAGACTTACTTCTAAATATGATAATGAACATTAGAAATCTAGTTTTATATCTATTATAAATAAAATATTATATTATGTTTTTTTATATTTTCAAAAATGTTGATAACATATTTGTACTATGCATATTTGTATTATATGCAAATAAAAGTAAATTCAACAAAAACAGCTTATTTATGCAGGTGGTTTACGATTATTTGAAAAAAAAAAAAAAAAAGTAATTACGAGAGGAAACTCTGATATGACTCGCAACGAGCTACATTCAGAACCGAGCGTGTTGCGAATTGACGATCGTGACCAAAGATGGCGACACATTTCACCATAGTACGCGAACGCGATCGCGCTGCATGGCGCTAAAACGGTTAATTTAATAATAGCAGTTAACCTCACAAATTTAACAATAATACAAATGTATTTTCAGCATTGCCAAAGAGAACAAAAATTGAAACTATAGAGTAACTGAACGACTGTAGTTTATAAACAAGATAATACTTTAGGTAGAATAAGAAACGTATATATGTATCTTTCGTGTAGTTAAATAGTGCATATTATATGTACAAATGGTATTCTGTGCATGAACAACAATGAAAGCATAAGCAATATATTTAATTTTTTTACAACAATGGTTTTCCTGAAATATATTCATGTGAAATTAATTGATCAAATACAATTTTATTTTCTGTAGGACGGGAAGTATCATTAGTATCCACCACATATATATATATAGTAAACAACATCTCTTTCTTAGACAATTTACAATTAGTTTAACGAACAAGTTTTAATTATTAGTTTAATAAATTTTACACTTTGTAGTGTTTTTCGTTGCAAGACATATATAATACAAGTGAAATAATAGCATATAGACAGAAAACACTGCATCAAGTAACGTTCTGTTAAGGGCCGTATCGAATTAGCAGCTGTGGGACAAGTCACCTAGAATTTTTGGAAGAATCTAGAGTTTCTCGAGATCTTTTCTCTTTACCAATTCATGTAAACTTTTCTAAGTTTAAGTGTCTTCCATGTCCATGGTCTCAAGAGCGGATGAATCTCAAAGAAAATACTTCGGCGAGCGGCGCGCAATTTCATCCATTAGGATAAGCAAGGAAGGAAATCCAAGAATAGAAAAGAGTGGACGTCGAAATTACGACCGAAGATGAATTTTTTTGAGCAGATCAATTTTATCTATTTTTGAGAGATAATTTTCTTGTATTCTAGACGAGCTAACTTCTGAATAAATCTTAGCTTTAAAATAAAAGTTTTTTCAATCTTCGCGCACTTCGGCGAACAGGGCGGTTCAGAGCTCCACGCTCCAATTCACTCACCATTTTTCCCCAAAACCGCAAACGTAACATAACAATTCAAAGTTGAATTTTTTTTTGGTGTAATATTAATATAGATAGATAGACATTTATGGGAAATTAACACTAATATACTGAACACAGTCACATAAATAGGTCTTAACACTAATATACCGAAAGTATAGAAAAAGCCGTCCGATAATTGAGTCGTGAAAAATCGACATAGTAGATAAGAAGTATCGTTCTGTCCATGCATAATATGTACTGAATGTATCAGACAGAGCCAGAGACCCTTTATTTGTCCTTGTTTGAATAACAACGAAAACTTAGTTGCCTTCCATGTTGCATTTTCATGACTCAATTTTCGAGCACGTTTGATTGGCAGATTTCAGTACGGCTCATAATGTGATATGAAGTGGACAAAAATCAAAATAATTATTATTCGATTTTTATCTCATTATTCGATGATATCATCAGTCTATAAGTAAGTAATATAAGTAATACCGAAAGAAAAATAAAACAAACTCAAAGTTGAATTTCTGTTTGGAAAAATTCCCTAAAATGTCACTATAAATGTATTTACTGTTGTCAAAACTGTCTTCGAAGAGTTCAGGATGCAGAAATATAAATTTGAAAACAGTTTACATTCAACGGCCAGTAATGGATGTTCGTTTGTAAATTAGTAAAGTTTACTATGGTGTTTAATAAAAGAGATTTGGCGAAAGCATTTTCGCCAAATAAAGTTAAAAAGTTGCCAAAGAAACGAATTTCGAACAATTCAACAAAGCCAAGCACAAGTGGAAGCCCAAGTTTATCGATACAAACTGAAAATAGTTCGCAGACGAGTATTAAAGTAATCGTAAGAATACGACCGCAAAATGAGCACGAACAGCAGGGCAATTGTAAAACTGTTTTGAAAATCGTTGACGATAAAATGCTAATTTTCGATCCTAAAGAAGAGGAGAATCCATTTTTTTATCATGGTGTTGCTCAGAAAGGTCGTGATTTGCTTAAGAAACAAAATAAAGAACTGCAATTCATCTTTGACAAAATATTTGATATGACGTCGAATAACAGTGATGTATTTGAAGGAAGTACGAAAGATTTGATTTGCAATCTTTTGGATGGTTATAATTGTTCTGTATTTGCATATGGAGCAACTGGTGCTGGAAAAACTCACACTATGCTTGGTAATAGCGATGATCCTGGTATCACATACAGGACAGTCGCAGAATTATTTTCTCAAATAGAACAGCAGAGTGATCAACGTGAATTTAATTTAGGTGTAACATATTTAGAAATTTATAATGAAAATGTGCAAGATCTTTTACATAAATCTGGTCCTTTGCATTTAAGAGACGATGGTAGATATGGAGTAATTGTTGCTGGTCTTAAAATAATTGCTATTCAAAATGCCGAAGAATTATTGACACTTTTAGCAAAAGGCAATAAAAATCGCACTCAACATCCTACTGATGCAAATGAAGAAAGTAGTAGAAGTCATGCTGTTTTTCAAGTTTATATTAATATCACCAACAAAATGGATGGTCAAGTACGACAAGTTAAACTGTCTATGATTGATTTAGCTGGTTCTGAAAGAGCTTCTGCTACAGGTTGTAAAGGGGCAAGGTTTAAAGAAGGTGCAAATATTAATAAATCTTTATTGGCTCTAGGTAACTGCATTAATAAGTTAGCAGATGGTGCAAAACATATAACATACAGAGATTCTAAATTGACTCGTCTCTTAAAAGACTCATTAGGTGGAAATTGTCAGACAGTTATGATAGCTAACATAGCACCTTCTAGTTTTAGTTATGAGGATACATACAATACATTGAGATATGCAAATAGAGCAAAGAAGATCAAAACTCATATAAAGAAAAATATTATATCCTGTGAAATGCATGTAACTGCATATATAAAAATGGTTGAAGAACAAAAGAAAGAAATAAATTATCTAAAACAAAAGCTATTAGCATTTGAAAATAGTTCGCTGCATGTATTACCACAAGGTCAAGGTAATAACGTTAATGAGGAAATAGATAAAGCTGCACTAATTGATAGCAATAAATTAATTGAATTACTTCAAAAAAAGAAAATTCTGAATGAAAAAGTCCTTTCATTAGAAAGCACAGACAAGATATTATGCTGTAGAATTCAGTATAAGAAAGCAGCAGATGAAAGATTGCATAATCTAACAGCAGCTGTTGATACATTGACGCCTGAAGAACAAAATGCAAGTGGTAAATCAAGAGTTAATAAATCACTGCATTACTTTGAACGACAAAGAGATTCTTTAAAGATACAGATGGAAGCAGCATGGGAGGAACTGTGTTCAGTAGAAACAGAAATACAGAAACTGTATGCGGAAGCAAAGTTAAAGAAACTTGCAAAATTAGAAGATATATTTGCACTACAAACTAGTGAAATAGAAAATTCTAGATTACAACAACAGTGTGAACATGTAAAGAAAGTAAGTAATCTTCAACAATGTGAAATAGAGTCTCATTATTCAATGATTAAAATGATGAGTACAACATTACAAAATTATTATAACATGATGAGAGGATATGGAACCATGACAGATACAATGAAGGAAGAATTTAAACAGCTGGTCAAATTATTAGAAGGAGTAAGAAATATAAAATGGTCAGATATGGAAACAACTAAACATGAGGAGTGCTTTTATAACTTGACGTGCCTTAGTGTACCCCATTTAATGGATCCCCTTAATAGTAAGGTACCTATATATGTATTACAACCTTCAAATGATAAAGATGCATTGAATGCAACTTTCAATACATCTTATTCTGAAAAAGAAGTGATTGATACACAGAATGTAACTATCACATTGCAAGAAGAATCAACCATGGATTGTAATACTGATATGAAAGTAATAAAGGAAAGAACAGAAGGACAAAATGTAAATTGTGTACAAGAAAAAGCTAAAAAGCGTGTCCTTTCAGATAAAAATAATATGAATGTCACTCCTATCAAACAAGCAAAGAAGATATCCCCAAAATGCAAGGATATTACAATCTGTACGATAGGAAGCAAAGATAAAGAAAATAAAAAATATATGCAAAAGCCACATGTAACAATGAGTGCTAAAAGTATAACCATATTAAATAAGTTAAAAGCAGATAAACTCAAGAAAGAAAATCTTGATATAAATACATCAAATAGAGGATTGAAAGCAGTAAGGGAAAAAGAAAGAAAAAGATTAATGTCAACGCATCCCTATCAAAAACTGAAAGAAAGACAAAAGTAAGTGTAGGTTTTAATAAATTGCAGTACAATTATTGACATTGTTTAACAAAAAAGATTCGGTAAGCCATAGTAAGTTAGTATATTAAACTATAATGACAGTGGTCCTAAATTATTAAAACAAAAAATTGTTGACATTGTTAAAAAAGATAAATTTCCACATTTTTACAAGTAATTCAATATTTTTCATTTAGAATAAAAATTATGATATTGTTGCAGATTCTGTCCAGTTCTACCTTCGTCACAAATTCCATGATAGCAATAGTAATAATATGAAAAGTAATTTAACAACAAATAAAATGTATATGTAATTTTTTATGTTGGAGCCGGAAAGACAATAGATGCAGGTCTGACTAAATATTTTATATTTTTAGTGACATAAAAAATTTATAGCATAAAGTAAAATTATAATAAGCATAAAAATGACATTGTAATAAGAAAAATAATAATTATAAAATCTTGAAGATGTTAGTTATAAAAGTCAAATTATATAAAATTATGCAATGTTATAAAGGTGCGAATGTATCTTTCAATTATATTTGTTTAGTAAAAGTATTTGTGGATTTATGTTGCTTTTTAATGATATTTTAATAAATCATCAGTTATAGATTGAATATCGAAAAAGGAATACAAGAAAGTAAAATAACATCAATTTACATTTATCTTATAAGGTAGCATTTACTTAATGTTTCATATTGTGGTGCAATAGTCAGAAACACCTGTAGGAGAGAAACTAATTTGTGGAATGTTGTTGGATAAGAATGTATGGTTACATCGATGAATATTACAAATGAAAATTGTTTGCTTCTTAGTTGTGGTACATTTAATACATGACTATCATAGATCAGAAATGAGATATGCTGTAATTTATGAACTTAATTGCTTTTTAAGTTATCAAAGAAAAAGAAGTATTTTTAATTTAAATAAAATAAATGAAATTGAACTGGAATTAAACATCCTAAATTTATTTTTTTCTTTTTTGTATTACATAATGCAACCTGTATTCCAAATATATGGTATAGCGCTGATATGTCTTTATATACTATAGTCAGTGTCCGGCTGTAAACAATTTTGTCAAGATAAAAAATTATTGTACAACCACTTCCATAATCCTCTAATCTTTTATAAAAACTTACCTTTTCAATTAAATTATATCACATTATCACAGTTTTATGTTTTTTTTTACATGAATGTTCCATAACAGTTAATACAGTTAAACTAGAAATGATAAATATTACAAACTCAATATTTTTATTTATTTATTCTTTACTTTTTTTTTACTTATTTTTAAAATTCTCAGATTTTAGGTTTAACACATTTTTAACAGCTTGTTTGTATTTATTGATTGAAAATTGATCTTCTCCTTTATTTATTAAATCAGAAACTGCAATTTTATATTCTGTTACATGTGGGATGCATTCATAGTTGGGATCAGTTGGCATTTTTGGCCAACTATACATGGACGTTAAAGTTTTTCTGCTTTTACTTTTATCCCAATCATAATATTCCATATCTACTTCAGATTTTTCTGTTTCCCATGGTTCAAAACGCTAAAAACAATTCTTATTTGATTTGCTTTGCCTGTGTGCTACATTTATCAGAAAATTGATATAATTAATAGGAAATGACTTACCCAAGATATATGAAACAATGCAGTTAGTAGGTACTTTACATAATCTAAATTCTGTTTTCTAGTTGGACATCTGTCTGCAGTTATTGTTATTATATCTGTATTAGGATTATACCTATCACCCACTAACCTAAGTATTTTATCTTTAGCATGAGCATCTAAATGCAAAGAGGATAGTCTTACTCTCAAATTAACTATTCTAGCAAGAGGTTCTCTTATTGTAGGAGAAGAATAACAATAATCAGATGTAATTATTTCAACAGGAAAGTATTTTACACATGCTTCATCTGTTTCCAATTCTTCTGGCCATCTCGTACAAAATTTTTTTAATGCTTCGCAATGTCTTTTAACAACAGGTGGAGTAAGATGTAAGAAGTTTGGAATTTTCAGTAACTCTGCATTTCCATATTTGTTAGGATGTATACCTTTCTTATTTTTATATCCTTGTTGTAAAGGAAATGGTACGATATCAGGATGAAATGTTCGTGCAGCAGGCCAAATTGTCTGCCAATCTTGATTAACTGACATTTCATTTGTAGTTTTAATTTTTAAATCCGTAAATATGTTTACTTCTGTCTTTTTGTTTGTAACTTTCTTTTCACTTGGTAGTATTTGCAATACCCGAAATTCTATGAAAGAAAGTATATATAAATTAAAAATACGCACGAGCATTACATAATAAAAATATGTTTATGCTTCTATAAAAAATTATATTTAATAGGAAGTTTGGTTAGAAGAACGTTATAATACCTATATCATCATCGATGCTCGCAGAAGATGATAACGAAAGTTTCATGATTTTTAATGCCGTTGTAATATTTTGAGTTTCGTAACGTCTTATTAGCGATAACATTTTAACAATTATTTCCCGATACTTTGTTAATAACCTTAAATTACGTTTTACGGTTTACACAGCGAAGAGACCTATCTAAGTAAGCAGTTCCTAAACGGCTCAATTCTGTATATAATTCTGTATATACATATATACGCATGTGCATATTTTTTTTAACTGTATAACGAATGTTGTTACAATATAATTAAATAGAACTTTAATTTTATTTCTGTTTTATTTAACTTTAGATACGAAATCCGTTTAAGTAAATGTAAACGACATTTTTGTGTGAATGATAATCTACTCTGTAACAAATAATTTTCCTTTATTTACATATAATCTTTATATATATCTTTTCTTTACATGATCTGAAGTTCTGAAGAATATCCGAGGAAGTATGACATATTTTAAATGAATTAAAACATTTCTAAAGAAAACCGCGATTTAAAATGTATGTATATGCTACAATAGATGGTACTATATGATTTCTATGAATTAAGATGTTAGCATGTTTTTCGAAATAGTTTTAATTTTAAGGATATGTGTAAAATAATTAAAGATTACAAAAGTTGATAATTATAAATCTATGTAATTTAAGCAATGATAAAAAAAGTAAATGTACTTAAAAACTGGTACTTGTAAAGTTCGTTTCAACATAGATGCTCAAAAAAGATCTGAAGTACATATACATGTAATATAATGTATGCATATACAATCGATGTTTGTAAATGTGGTTATAGGTTGGTATTTCGAGAGATGACATCCTTCATCCTTCGGATTATTTTTCATGAACGTTGGTGTTGAACATGTCGTCTCCACGTCCAAAATCTCCACGACCTCCTATTTCGATGAGGAAGGATGAAAAAGAAGAAAGTTTCTGGGATAAGATTGGGACCTTGGGTCGAAAAAAGCGTATCAAAGAAGGTATCACACTGCGTTTACATTATGTTTTGCCAAGTTAACTTTGCTTATGCTTCTTTTACTTGAATTTACGGAATGTATTTCCTTATATGGTACGAGTAGCTTCAAACTTTAAAAAATGATATTGTTGGTAATGTTGATGTTCGATTTATATTTTTTAAATGTTTTTTTCTTAAAGTTACTGTTTATGTTTATTTTGAATTTGTTTAATATAGTGCAAGAGGTACAGGAGGAAGGGAAGTATGCAATTGATTCACCAGGATTTGCAGCCAATCCAGAGATGCCACCAGAAGAATATGCGTTAGATGAAAACGAGGAACGTTCAATGATAGAGCCTAGGTCTTTGGAAGATTCTAAACTTAAAGAATTAATATTTGTCCTGATTGAATGGATCAACGATGAATTAGCCGACCAGCGGATTATTGTTAAAAATATTGCAGAAGATTTGTATGATGGACAGGTACTACAGAAACTATTGGGTATGTTATATAATAGCGAAATTGAATAGAATTCTGCTAATACATGGAGTCTAAGTAGGTATATTTTTTTTATTAATTTTAGAAAAGTTGACGGGAAAGAAGTTAGATGTTCCTGAAGTGACTCAATCAGAAGAAGGTCAGAAACAGAAATTAGCAGTTGTGTTGTCAGCTGCTAATCAAGTATTAGGACGGCATCCTCCTTACAAATGGAACGTAGAATCTGTTCATTCAAAAAATATTGTTGCCATTTTACATTTATTGGTTGGTTTGGCAAGGCAATTCCGAGCGCCTGTTAGATTGCCAGAAAGAGTAGCTGCTCAGGTTGTCGTTGTGCGTAAAAAGGATGGCCAGCTAATACACAGAACGGTTAGAGAAGAAATTACATCAACGTACGATGATTTGGGAATGCGTTGCGAACGAGACGCTTTCGATAGTCTTTTCGATCATCCGGCTGATAAATTAGCTGTAGTTAAAAAGGTATGTTGTTTGTTTGAGTTATAAAAAATTATATGCTCTCTACAATGCAATACATAGTTTTATTTTCTAGTCATTGATTTCTTTCGTCAATAAACACTTGAGTAAAGTTCATTTGGAGGTGACAGATTTAGATACGCAATTTCATGATGGTGTTTTTTTAACTCTTCTACTTGGACTTCTCGAAGGTTTTTTCGTACCTTTAGGTAGTTTTCATCTGACACCTAAAACACATGATCATAAGGTACATAACGTTTCATTTGCATTTGATATTATGCAAGATATTGGTCTACCAAAACCTAAGGCTCGCCCAGAAGGTTGGTATTGTTCTTAACTGCAATACTTATGAAATATCGGAACTAAATGGATGTGACTGGTGACATTATATTTTGTTTGCAGATATTGTAAATTTGGATCTAAAATCAACTCTACGAGTATTGTACAATTTATTCACAAAATACAAAAGCATGAATTAAGTTAATAAATAATTTAAAGGAGAATAAATATAATAAGATTTGAATAAATTAATGAGAGTTAATTAGTGTCGCTAATGTTAATAACGTTACTAACCAAAGAATATGGTTTTTATAATCGGTACGCGAGCAATGTACTTTTGTATATGATTATGGACAACGGACAAAAAAAGTGAGGAATAATAGATGTAGTAGAAGCGAAATAGAAAGGATATTGTCATGTCTTTAAAATCTAATATTTCTTCAAAATTATAATCCTTACGTTATTATTCAAATTTATTCAAATCAAATATAGTTGTACGAATTTTATACATTCTTATAAAGATTCTAAGAAATATAAAAATTTTACTTTTTAAATCTATCTCATATTTGTTATCCCTGATGGTTCTTTATCCCTGATAAATTGTTTTCATCGGCGCTTAGTACGAATTTTAAATTCTGTTCCTTTCCTTTTTATTATTATTAATGCTCGTACAAGGAAATGATTCTTAGAAATTTTATAAGTTTCAACGCACATTTTCAAAATTGCCTTCGTAACGTTTAATTTAGCTATGCTTTACGCGACAGAGGATACGAAAGAACAAGCGCATAAACTGTTCGATAAAATATGTAACATTGCTGATCAATTTCAAGCAATTTACCAACTTAAGAAAATAAATTATTCATTGTTATCAAGCGGTCGATTGATATATAATGGCAAAGCAGAACAGCATAATATGTATCGATCGATCGTTATTCAGATGTAACTTGTCTTGGGAATGATGCTTATGCATTGATTCAGGTAGAATTGCCGTCGCAATTTCAACGATGTCGAAAGAACTAAAAATATATCGAAAGTATGCTAGTTTCGTAAAACGTTTTCTCCTCCTTAGTGGGATGTGTACGATTACGAAGGAGCGGGATGTATTTTATCGGTGCATATCAATTTGGTCGATATTTTCCTCTTTCATTTCACTCTGTGCCGTAGGAAATTTTTGCTCACAGAATGTTCAGAATATTGCTTTGCTTACCGCTTCGTTTTCCCTCTTCTGTGCCATATTGAATACAACTATGAAGGTTTGTAAGTTTATCTACATATATTTTAAAAGAATCCTTTTCATTCATATAACCGAATTGTCACTTTTAACATTTAAATGTGTTATACGTATCCTGCTTTCAAATTCAACGAATCCGAGTCGTAGGCAAACAAAGATATTCAAGATACGTGATTCAATTTATGTAATTGAAACATGAACGAGCGAAACTTTTTATCGACATTTTACAACAAGATACCTTCTGCATTTTTAGGCTTGCTGCTTTTTCATCTATCAAAATAAACTGCATCAAGCAAATGATATACTCAGTTCTATGTTGGAACAAGCACTAAGCGAAACAGATATAAGATCAATAGCTTTTCCTTGGGTTCGAACGTTTTATCGATTGATTTATATACAGTATACGTTAATGACAATCAACAGCATTATACACGCATTTAAACCGTTGATTAGGAGAATACTTTACGACGTGAACAATACAACGAATCTACAATATCCTTTACTCTTTCCTGCAAGTTATCCTTGGACGATTGACTCAATGTTAGTCTGGCAATTGCATTACCTCTTTGATTTGAATATTGTTTGGAATGTAATCTCTGTATCTACCGGTGTAGATGGATTTTTCAGCTTTTGCTTATTTCGTATATCGGTAATGTTACGTTTGTTGGGTTTTGAGTTCGAGATGAGATTTTCAACTGACGAGAAGAATAAGGCGAATAAAGAGTATGAGGAGAATCGTAAACGGATCTTTCAAGAATGCGTCAACAAGCACGCTCTGTTACTGAAATGTCGAGACATCGTTCAAGAAGCTTACGGACCCGTCATACTATTAATGACAATAACAAGCGCAACGAGTCTATGTACTTTAATATTTCAGGTTTTGCAGGTGAGAGTTCCGATAAAGATAATCGAGAACATACTTTACACAACATCTGTTTACTATTTACACATTTAAGTTCAGTTAAATTTGAGATTCTATCGATTTTCATTTGGCCTTGCTTCTATGCATGCGTAAATATCTAGAATATCTAAAACGATTACTTAACGGGTTGGTTGTTTGACAGGTCAGAGGACAAATCGTCGGTAAAATCATAATGTGTACTGTTTTCATTTCTATGAAATTATTACAAACGTTCCTGTACGCCTGGCCTGCAAACGTAATTCTTATTGAGGTTCGTAGATGTACTTGTTTGTTGTCGTCTCGAACGAATGGATAATCAATTATATTATACGTAGACTTGTAATCAGCCTCCCTTAATCTTCGTTTCCTTCGTAGAGCGATCGTTTTCGTCACAAGGTTTATTTTAGCGATTGGTACAAACACAAGGATACTAGTTTCGCAAAAGGCTTTACGCTGATATTAGCACAAAGATCGATCGTTCTGAAAGCGTGTAATTTGATGCAAGTTTCGTTGGATCTTTTTGTCAAGGTAATCTATCTTTCGATTTAATCATTTTCAATACACCTGTCTCGTGTATATTTCCAGGTTTTGAATACCGCAGTATCCTACTATTTCTTGTTAGAAACCATTGATAAGGATAAATAATACAAATAAAATTGGTACTGATATAGTATTACGATAGTAAGAGTACCTAATAATGATAATCACGATGATAATAATAGGGGAAAAAGACATCGAAAAGAAAAAGCATAATAGTTTTGTAAAATGCAGTTTTCGACGATCTTCAAGCTGCAAAATGATTTGTACGAATTGTGTATTTGCCTGATATAGGTAGAGCAACAGCAAGCTACCAAGTCAACGCTGTTTTTTTCTCTTTTTTCTTGGTAGATGGTAAATAAAAGCAAGATAATACGTATTACAAATATATTTCAAGTTTGTAGTCTATTCTTTGAAAGTTTACGATCAAACCTAATCTATTTTTTATATTCTAAATGGATTAAGATAATAAGTAAAAATATTTTCTTCCGTCCATTTCGTTGCTTGCTTTCTTTCTTTCTTGCTATCTTCCTTTCCTTCTTCTCCGCTTTTTCTTTCTCTCTTTTCGTAATGATTAACAAATTTCACCTTTATGATTATCGTTCTAGAAATCTGCAAGGATAGGTTCAAGTTCGTACCAACAAGTACATACCGTTTTGACATTTATTGGTCTGTTTGTGACATGTTGTGCGACGCTCCAGTTATCCATTCGGTTATCTACATACATATAAGTACATACATGAATATAGTATATGTCTAAGTATACATGGATATTTGATAGAGAATGTAAGGAATAAATGGGGTGATGCACGGAAGAGACACGAAACAGGCTGAGAAGAATTGCCGAGGAAGTCGACTTATCGTGATCGGCTCATTGCGAATTGCGATTTTCGTTTATACTCGTGTAAACTGATAGACGCGATATCGAGAAAGATATTACCGAATCACGCGACGTTGCGGCGCGGGACGTTCTTGTATTTTCTTTGTTCTCCTCTTTAAGGCCTGTGGTATTCGACCGCGTGCCTGCCATACCATATCTCTCGTTCTACACCTAACCTGCGTTTTCTGCACTTTTTCGCTTTATATTTTTTCCATCTTTCGGTAAGTTAATTGATGTTATTATTATTATCTTTATTTCTATTCTTCAATCTCTCAATTGCATTATATTACTTTATGTATGTTTTATTCTCTTTTACAATCGTCGTTATTATTCCTTCTCCCTCTCTGCTAACTATTTCTACATCTTTTCTCTTTTCTCATCTTTACTTCTAAGTATTATAGTTTGAGACTGCAAAGACTTAAGAAAGTACGGATATTTCGCATAAAGAAGTAAATTAATTTTCATCGTGTACATTTTCTCGTTAAAAGGAAAAGATCGTTTCTAACGAAGACAAGAGACTCGTACAGTATGAATAATAAAGAGGACGATAAAAATGCGAAATTAGAAGGTTGTTTAAAGCAAAACGTCTGCTCTCGCAAAAGGAGCATGTTCGAGGAATATTCTAAGATCTTTCGTATCTTATTGGCAAGTTGGAGAGAAAATTGCAGTCAACTTCGCAACGATGAATTTAACGAAAACTTAGAAGACCTGACTTTGCCGAGCAACGAAGACTGGCGTTACCGAGTCTATTATCAACTGGTTGAACTGCAAAGAGAATGCGACGTCGATTTTGTAAAAAGAAGGTAATGAACCTATCTTTACGGCCGTAAACGATGAGTTTACGAATGAGTTTTCATTTGGAAAAGTTCGTTAAAAACGCGTGCACATCGATCAGTTACTCCTATTCGAAAAATGCTTCTACTTATAAATAGTTTGCTAATTATTTTATGGCCTTAGATACATAACCTGCGCTTTGCAAATTCAAATAACAATACGAATGTCGCTTATCTTTTCCAACCTGAATTCGTCCAATATCGATCGATCTGTTTCCATATTTTGTCGATTTAATTTTGGACTGTGCGCATCCGACTTGATTTTCCTTTTTAATCATTAATCTTGACACGCTTATGTTCGTTCCGTATGACTGAAACTGTAGAGAAATTCGAATTAATCGGACCATGTCGATAGTACGTTTTGATCTTTGTACAAAAGTACAAACAAACGAAAACTACAAATAATGGAGAAGTAAGTAAGACGCGTTTCGCGAGACCCCGTCGTGAACCTAATTCAATGACGATAAGGGAATGGTGTATACATAAGTAGTAATGAAACCGAAGGGTCGAGGAAGGCAGATTGGAGACGGAAGCGGAAACGAAGTTGGAAGCGGAAAGGAATCGAAAGAAGAGCGATTGGGAATGGGAGCCAAAGAAGCACGGACACAATTTGACGATGGTTAAGATTAGAAAATATGGAAGCGAAGAATCGAAGGGAGGATCGTTGATGAGCGTCGATAGGATCAGCGGTTCGATGATAGAAACATGCGTTCAACCAGGTTGGCGCGTTAACGATATTCTGTTAGCCGCGAAAGTTCTTCGGAAGGTTCAGCCTTCTCCTACGTACTCGGACGAGGCCGAGATGCGTCGTGTGTTTGGACTTGTCTACGACGTTCTCAGATGTAAGTCGAGGAACGAGTCCACGCGTTCTCATCCGATTACGAATTTCACGTTCGAATTTTCTTCTCGTCGCATTCCATAATTTTCTGTTCTTTCGTATAATTTAGACAAAAAGATATTCGTTCGTGCCTTGGAGGATATTGGATTTTGGCAGCACAATAACGCGATCAGGGATCGAGAAAAGATCGTTTGGTTGTTGCTGTACGATTTGCAAGGAAGAAAATTTGCGAAGCCACAGTTCGAGATCGCCAATTTCGAAGAACGCGAGAAGATCTTTGAGGTAGGATTTCTTTCATTTTTTCTCCTTTTGCTTCGTTTCATTTTCCCGCGCTTTTTTCACCTTTTACTCTACTTGTTTCTCTGTTACCGATCTCCATCCCTACGTATGTATTGAAAATGTATTCGACACCTTGAAATTGTACGTATCAGGCTGCTGGTTTAGCGGATATCGAGAACGCTCTTCTGAATGTGAAGACTCGTCTCGCGGCAAGTATTTCCAGGCTACGTATCCGCGGCTCTGCCCTCAACCTCGGTGAATATTTTTCCTCCGACGTGATAGAACTTTGGTAGAGACTGACAATGAGTATCTAGCTAAAGAAAACGGCGTCTACGTATGTATTTATTATTGCTGTTATATTCCAAATCTGAAAGATGAATTGTTGCCGAGCCGATTGCGCGTCATCGAAGGCGTCGCTTGGGGTGTACAAGCTGGGATCGCTTCCGGATGGATAAACAGCATGAAAATCGTCAACAAGATAGAATTCCTGGAGGAAATGTCGAAATTGAAATTGTCGTATTGCGAAAGCAAAGCAGCGAAGGTAGAACTTGAAGAGAATGAGTATGCGTTTGATCCGATTTGTCCGAAGATGGTTCATTTACACGAAAGCATGCGGGAAACGCTGGCTGTTTCCAGTATCGTTCGTGATCACCGTTTCGTATTTCTGGTAGGTAGCCGAGAAATCAGAGAAAACCAAGATGATACTTTAACTTTAACGATGGCTCGTTCGAATGAACAGGAAAGATCATTGTGCATTGGCGCGGCAGCGTTGGTACAGGCGATTCGCGTCGGTCGAGTCTACGGCCCAGTTATTTTAACGCATTCCCTTGCGCCTCGACACACTGGATATTTGGCTGGGCTTTTGGCCGATATCGAGCACGCTGGTAAACTCCTGGCCTTTGGAGCTGGCGATCGTCGTTGCGAGTACGAGACCTACCTGAAAAATCTCGGCATCACCTTGCAACGGTGTCGCGTCTTCTCCGAAAAGTATCTTTTCAATTTCTTTTTATTGAGTATGAGTTTTATTAAAAGTATCTTTTTATTGATTCGTAGACTCGATATTTTCGATTAACTCGTTCAGTGTGGACGTGGCTCAAATACACGCGTTTCGTCGATGTATAAAGCTTCGCATCGGATCTGTTAAATGAAACATTTTAAGACACGAGTGACATATTTCGTTAGGTACGCGTCTCATCTTACGACGAGCGAATCAGAGAGGGCTACCGTAGTGTTAGCGGTGCCATCGTGTACCTACACGGGGGTCAGAGATATCGTCGATCTTGCAGTGGCACGAGGTGGAGACGTGGATCTTCTCGAATCGTTAACGGATGGCTACACTAACAGCCTTCACGACGACATTGACGACAACTACGAACGAGAGGATAACAATTGCGAAAACGAAAAGAATTATAACGATCATGAACAGTGGCGTACTTTCTTGACCGATCAAATGTCCACTTTGAAATATACTTTGACCAGGCCGAATGTACAATTTGTCGTATACGAAGTGCACACGGTTTTACCCTCAGAGACAACGGAGATGGTTCGGCAGGTGGTAGACTGCGTTAATCGGATGGCCATGGAGAAGTACATTCGCGAACATCCGGTAAGATATCCATAAATTCATTGCTTTTAGATCGCTAGTTCGTATCGGTTATAACGTGCTTCGTTATTTATTGCAGAAGAAAGCGCCGAAGGAATCGTCGAAATCGGTCAAGATGGATGAGGAATTGCGAAAAGACGATCATGTCTCGACACTGTCCGCGAACATTACAGTAAGATTTACCTTGATGTGATATAGCAGTACGATAGGTTCTATAAGTGCTTTCTTTCATAAGCTTGTTAAAAGATTTTTCTTAAAATATAAGATCCCAGACAGCGATCTCTTCGAAGTGAGCAGCATCGACGATATTTACGGAGAGAACGTTAGTCATATGTTAAATCCAGGATGCTTTCTCGTGGTAATAAAACGAAAAGAAATGGTGCAATTCGACTCGCTGTTTATGATCAAAGTAGCAGAATCTAAGGGTTTGTTCGGCGATCCGAAAGTGCAACAGCGATCGAAACAGGAGTCCGTCATCGATCAGTCGATTCGACAATCCTTGCAAACAGGCGCACAAAAACGAGCAAAGCGTGTCAAGGTTGGTTTCGCTTTTTTAAATATTTTCAACTCTGTTTTTTCGTCCAGTCGCGGAGAGACGCGATCGCGTTGGAGCGCGTCAACGGGAGTCGTAAATTCCCGTTACGATTATAATAATCGACACCACGAACAGGTCGATCCACTTATTTCTTGTGGGATAATAGGGGTGTTTGTTATGTAATAAAAATGTAGTCTACAGTTCTATAATATATATATTTACAATAACTTATAACACCTGTTGTCGCGTAGATTGTAGTGATGACGATATCCTGCGCAAACATCCGCGTTCTCCGTAATTAGTAAGAGCGTGCAATAAACCTAAGGACTGTTTTAAGGACCATCCATAAACCGAAGATACTTATATGAATAGAGATTAAACTAAAAGGATTTATGGTGGTTCTTTGAGTTTATTGCGGGTCAGTGTAACGGTGTGTAGATCTTGGCGGCCAGACCATGAGGAACGTCGTACGGACCATCTCGCACGACTTAATAAACTCGATTACTATATCTTACTATATCTTCCTTTTCATTTCGAGAATCTCGAGAATCTTGCAACAAATATACATATACAATCAACTGTGTGTATGAATTTATTAACATTTGAATTGGAAGAATACTTCACGCGCTTTTGGTTTCTCTTCTCTACTTGTAGGTGGAGATCGAGCGTATAATGGCACACACGTACTCCTCATTATCAAAAAGCGTACAAGAAAATCAGATTTGTCCACGGCACAAACGATGTGCCAGTTGGGAGGAAGCGACTGGATTGCAGGTAGAGGAAGCATGCTCCATCGACGATGATGGATAGAAATAGAAACGTTTACGTTCATGTTTCAACCATGCACAAGTTTGCAGTATTAATCGCGTATTAGTAGAAGGCGAAATTTCAATTGTTCAACATGCTCAATTTATTTAAATGCACAACTACTCATCTTCCGTTGACTCTTTTTATTTAATACGCAATTTCACATCCTGATTTTATCGTTGACCGATACTTTAACCGATATCGTACGTCCATATATCTACAGGTGTTCGAAAATGCAAAGTTGGACGTTAAAACGTGGCGAAAGCAAAAGAATAGTGTGAATCCTTCGAACACACCTCCGTACGGAACTTCGTTACGGAAAAAGGTAGGTAACTATTACAAGTATTAATATAAATACTTGTAATTTTACATTACGATACATATGATCGCTATTTTGAAACGTCTAGGAATTAGAAGCGATACGCTCGATCTTTTCACCACGGTCCGAATTCAAAGCGTCCGCGCTGCATACAGAGCCGAAGCAAAGGAGATCTTCGTCCACATTGACCAATTTGCTCAACATCGAATCTCTGCCACGGTAATTCTCATCTCGTTAATTCAATTTCTTCTTCTTTAAATCGATTTCTTTTCCTTTCCGTGAATCACCTAAATGCTTTCGTCATTCTCATTAAATTGTTTTATACTTATCGACATCGATTATTATATTATTATACTTATCGATTATACTTATAGCGAGGAATGGAGCCATGCTACTTCGTCGATTTTGAGGTCACCGATTGTTGCTAGAGCGGCGCGTCTGATTCATCTGGAGGATTCCATCGATAGCGAGAATTACGAGGAAGCGAAGAAGCAGACGCGATCAAAGACAGGCCACCGATACTGGGCATCGAGGAAGACGTCTCGTCTATTACATCCTGTCGGATCACCGTCCAATGTGTACAGCTCGCTCTTTGATATCGTTTAAAATAATTACCGGGACGCTTACAGATGTTCGAGACGTTGTTCGCTCGAAGATATATCGTTCCCGACCTGTTTTCGAATTTCTAGCTATTTAAAATCAAGATTGTACGAAAATATCAAACATGAAATGTTCAAAGAAGACCGGTTGCGGTCAAAGATACAAAATAAATCAATTATTCGCAGTATTAAAAGTTTAATAAAGTCACAGTAATGGTTCCATATATTATACATATTACATTTATCGGTGACGATAGTCTCTTTAGATATTCTGAATATGGCAAATCAAGTGGAAAATTTCGCAGTATGGAAATAAAAGAAGTTAGAAGAATAGCGTGTGGCGTGCTGTTATACGAATGACGAAAAAGGAGAGAAAATTGAAAGCAGACATAGTTTCATGTTCGTTCGGAGCCTGTTAGCGTATAATTTATACATACGAGATAATGTATAAACGATACATATGTAATGTTGGTTGCTATGAGATCCATGGTATTTATGAAATCTATGGGGATGGAATTGAAGGATGTAAATGTGGATATATGAACTATACATTTGTACATTTGGATGCGAGTTGAGGAAATTGCCACCAGCGAATCGTCTTCTAACGTCGAATACGGCTGAAAAGGTGTCGTAAATGTGATTTCGAAAGTAACCTGTTTGGAAAATGAAACTGAAACAGAAGAACTACCAATAAAAGAAAAAATTACAATTACGTTTCACGTTTGTTTCTAATCTTCTTCGATCCGTAGAACCATATTTACGATGATACGAAAATTCCAATTTTGATTAATGTTCGAGAAAATTACGAAATCATCGCTTGAAACTTTCATCGATGTTTAACACAGGAAACATCGGACGGCAATCTTAATGTAAATCGATGAACAACAAAAATAATGAATCTCGAATTAAACCTTCGGCATATGAAACAACGAGACGTTATAACTAAATGGTAGCTAAATAGAAGAAAAATGTATCTCTTGAAATTATTAAGAAGTCGTCTGAATCTTCGATATCTCTTTTTTTCTCAACGAAGAAATGTAACTAAAAATGTGGTGTCGGAAACGGTAAAAAATCGCAATTTGTAGTTTCTATACTCTTGAACAACGCCAATAACGAGACAGCAACTAGGATGATTTGATGGAATTACTGAGGCCTCTTCGTTTTCCACTTCTCCTAAGACAATAACATTCGTCTGATTTTATTCGTTAAATAATGTACATGCATACAAACGATTAAAAGAAAACTTAAGATATATATGTCCATATATTACATAATATACTATATATGTGTACTATATATACTATATATACTATATATACTATATATATGTACTATATATACTATATATACTATATATATAGTATACGGGTGCCGTCAGGCTATCAATATATATTGTCAAAATTTCAATGTTCTCAATTAGAAGACGAATCAATATGTATTGTCAATACGATATTGTCAATATTTATTGACAGACAACATTTTCGTGAAGAACCTTGGAATATTGACAATATTACGGATTGCCTGAGGAAATCCAAAGTAATAGATGAAAGTAAAAGTAAAATCGCCTGAAATTCAGGTAAATTTCTGTGCCTTGATTGGGGTTTGGTTAGTTGGCAAACAGCAGCGCTGATTCGATCTGCAAAAATTGTATAAAACTGACGGTAATACTTTCGAGTTGATCCTTTTGTTGTTGCGTCTTTTTCAATAATTATTCGTTTTTTTTTTCTTTTTTTTTTGCCGATAAGAAAGATCTTCATTTAGACACCGGTTCAGACAACAATGGAACGAACACGTGCTTTTCTTGTATTGCTTAGAAATATGAATTGTATCGTTTGGAGAGCGGGCCCTCAGAGAAAATGACAATGAACGAAGAAGAAGCAATTCACGCGTTGAAAACGATGATCTACATCAGACGAATGGAAAACAAGGCGGCGGAATTATATAGATTGCGCTTGATCAACGGTTTCCTTCATTTATATTCTGGTCAGGTAGAATTTACGATTAGTCGGATTAACCGGACGTCGCGTCATCGCGAGAGCGACGATAATAGAAAAAGAAAGGAGAAGAGAACGAAAGAGAGGAAAGAAAGGAACCATCTGTAAAAAAGAGAACTATGTATTTGCGCAGGAAGCAGTAGCTGTTGGTACAAAGATGTCGATAATGGAAAAGGACAGTTTGATCACAGCTTACCGATGTCATGGTTTCGCAGTGGTATTCGGTATATCGGCACGAGAAATATTCGCGGAGCTGATGGGTCGTAAGACTGGAATTTCGAAAGGAAAAGGTGGATCTATGCACATGTACGGGAATCAATTTTTCGGAGGCGATGGGATCGTCGGCGGTCAGGTAAAGAAGTGTAACGCTTGTCCTTCTTGATCGGCAAATTAGCTTCTACTTGATAGGTACCGGTTGGCGCTGGATTGGGATTCGCTCAAAAATACAACGGCACGGGTGGAGTTGCTTGGGCATTTTATGGGGATGGTGCTGCATCTCAGGGTCAAATCTACGAAGCATACAACCTGTCGAAATTATGGAATCTGCCGGTGGTATTTGTATGCGAAAATAATAAGTACGCGATGGGAACGATAGTGCAGAGGCATTCGGCTAACACCAACTTCTACACGCGAGGAGATCTAATTCCAGGAGTGAGGGTAAGGAAGAGTGGAGAACAAAGAAGGGCAATTCGTTCGTTTCTTTCCCGTGTTTTTCTTATTTCAGGTAGATGGCATGAGAGTGATGGATGTTCGCGAAGCTGTGAAATTTGCTAGAGACTACGCTCTTAGGAACGGTCCGATTCTTCTTGAGATGGTCACCTATCGATACTTTGGTCACAGCATGAGCGATCCTGGCACCTCTTATCGTACCAGAGACGAAGTGAAGAAAATACAAGCTGAACGAGATCCTATCGAGTTATTGACCAAACTGCTCGTGGAGAATGGTGTGAAAACCGAAGCGGAAATTCTTGTAAGACCGCACGCGCGTGTCCGTCTCGCCTTCCGTCCGTTACTCTTTCGTTTTCTTTTCACTCTCGCTTGATCCCAACCCACTCCCTGTGTATTAGGAAATTAGAAACAACACGTACAAAGCAGTGGACAAGGAAATGGAACAAGCTAAAGCCGACCCGTACCCGGAGATGTCGGAAATCGCAACGGATGTTTACGTGAAACCATTGGAAAAAACGCGCGGCAAAGTACCTTGGGAAACTCATTAAAAACGGAATCAAATTTTTCCTCTATACCCTTCTTTGTACTGGTTCTAAATTTATCAGTAAAATAAAGTAATATCGAATCGAAGCATTTTACGTCACGAAATTGGTCGAAATTCATAGAGAAAGAAAAGAACACGTCGTAGAGTATGCTATGCGAGTGGCTATGTTTGTTTCTCACTGGTTTTCTTACTCTGCCAATTGGAATGATCAATTAAAACATATCGCGCTGCGTCAAGTCACGATCGAGAAAAGGAAAGCACGAAGCGAGGAGAATAAAACGTGACGAAGACAGAAAGTTATTACAGCAAAAGGGAACGGTTGAAATAGAGTGAGTCAATCGTTCAGAGGAACATTGTATGTATATATGTATGACAGAACGAGAGTAAAAGAAAGAGAGGGAGGAAAGATTCCAGCGAGTAGCGTTAACGAACGACAGCGACAGTCAACGAGACAGTCTTTGCGGGAGCCGCCTTCGGTTGCTCCCACGTGCAGTTCAGCTCGTTGAATCTTAACGAGCTTACATCGAGAGGTAATTGTACGTTTTCTGCATCTAGAAGATACTCTTTAAAAAGATTTCGTTTGGACAATAAAATTATCGATTGATAATAGCGATCGAGTCGAGCAGCAGAAGTGAGAAAACTTAAGAGAATCATGCGCAATGTTTATCGCGAAAAATGAAGCAAAGTCAGATAAATATCAACCGTTCCTCGATACGACGATTTGAAACGATTTAAAATACGACAGTAGACACAGCAAAGAACTTACAGGTGAGATTGTTTGACCATCGATACCGTCATACGATAATCATGACTCAGAATTTGCTTATCATTTGTATTTTATTCGAATGTTAGAACAAACGTAAATGTTTAAGAACGTCATTGAACGATGTTGGTTCGTTTGCTCGATCAATGACATTGGGATTAACGTCACTAGTCCTTTAAAAGGGAGAAGGTACGGCAAATCATATCGAATCAGATCGAATCGATCAGAAGTCCTATGCTACAAAAATGTCAAACTCGAAATCATAATTAATGAAAGCAAATTCCGTTGAACATGACACAAAATTATTATTCATTCTTCCTTTCTTATCGCTTATCTTATTTAACCACATTTCCTGATGAATTGCAGTAGGAGTGATGGTTCGATAACTATTATATATACTGAAAGGATCGATGCGAAATCGTTGCTAAGAAACATATCTTTTTATCCGAGAAAGACAGGAAAGTCGAATAAGCAACGAAATTACGATGGGGCTCAACGCGGAGCTTACTGCTATTCTTCGAGGTAAATGAAATGTTAGCAGACGTCACATATATATATATATATATATATATATATATATATATATATATATATATATATATATATATATATATATATATATATACTGTGTATATATGTACTATACTGTATATGTATACTATATATATATACTATACTGTGTATATATATACTATACTGTATATGTATACTATATATATACTATACTGTATATGTATACTATATATATACTATACTGTGTATATATATACTATACTGTATATGTATACTATATATATATACTATACTGTATATGTATACTATATATATACTATACTGTGTATATATATACTATACTGTATATGTATACTATATATATACTATACTGTATATGTATACTATATATATATACTATACTGTATATGTATACTATATATATACTATATATATACAGTATATATATATATACACAGTATAGTATATATATACAGTAATATATATATATATTACTGTAATCGTTTTAATCAATATCGATCGGATCGACATGAAACTACATACGTATATTTATTCACGATAGATGTAGTGCAATTTTTGGAATGTCTCCACGATGTAAAACTCCCATTGAAATTAGAGAACATTCGAGACAATCTATTGGTACGTTCGAAAGATACGCTGACGATGTTCGTAATAGAGAGAATCGGAAGATCGGCATCTCCAGAACCGTATTTAAATATGAACGCAACTGGATCGAAAGGTTTGATGGCAGCTACATTGAAAACGGAAACCGAGCTTCAAGAATACGTAGGAGCAGAGGAATACCATGAGATGCAAAAGCCACAGCAACAACAAGATTATTACGAGACCTTTCAGGGTGTTGAATCGACGAATAATACTATTGTACTCTCGACTCATGAAACGATCGATAATATTCAAAATAAAGGAGAAGAGGTTGAAAATACGCTGATGGACATTTACGCGAATTTCTCAGCAACGGAAACGAAAAGTAAATGTAAGATGTGTGGCCCTCTTTATAGGAAGGAAGGAAAGAAGTTGTTCGTTTTCGAACAATATCGAGCTTGTTGGGTTGGTAAGTTGAATTTTCTCGATGATCGATATCGATGTGATCAAAACACTGCACGTAACGGAGCAATTTACATGCAAATGCGATAGGTTTGGTTGGATTGCATCTATTAATTTACGGAAACGATCGTGACAATCGGCCGTGCACGATTTTACCAATTCAGGGCTACATGGCACGAGCTGCTCCAAATGCGATTCCTCGAGACCAACGTCGAAGCGAATCTACTTTTGAGATTTTCCGTCCTGGTAATAGAACTTTCCAGGTACTCAAATATTTCTCATAAAATATACTATAGATATAGAAATGGAAATAAATGAAAAGGTTAATAAATTAAATGTAAAGTTCAACGTTATTTCAGTTTTCTGCAAAAACTCGGAAGGATATGGAACAATGGGTAACGAAAATTTGTGAATTAGGAGGCGAGAAGAACGATTATAAAGAGACAACGAAACAAATGGACACGAACATGGTCGCAAATGGTGCTACCAAGCAACCGAATGACCAAGAAGACTCGAGTTGCAGGCAAGATCTTCCCGATAAATCTTCGACCGATCCAATCGTTGATCGATCTAATGAAGATACTAATGAAGGAAAAGGACTGGATGATTCTCACGAATCGGCCAATCTTTCTATTCCTTCGCCTGCCACTGGCCCTTCCGAAGCTATTGTTTCTATTTCTTCTCGCCCGCATTCCTCAACTCCTCCTCCGTTACCAGCTCGAATCTCCCGAAAATTACCAATCCCGTCCCCTCAACATTCGTCTTACGAACTTCCTGACGAAGAGGAAGATGACATTTACCATAAAATCGAAGATTTTAGAGAGACGATACAATACGCAAACATCAAAAACAAAAATGAATCTGATGAAAAAGGGAAAAAAGGAAATGTCGAAATTGTTACGAAAAAATCAATTAGCTCGCGAAACGAATTAACGTATGACGATACCATCGATAACATTACAGCGTTGAAAGATAAAGTTGTAGACGAACAAAGTAAATTTCTATCGTACGATCACGGCGAGGTGATTATAGTATATTTCGCACAAATTTATTTCTTTATTCGTTCTTTTATTCTTACCTGCTCTGTTACTCGTTCCTTTTTTTTTTTCTTACTCTATCATCTACATTTTTATATTATATTTATGTATGCATTTCATAATTACATCATCTTCCATATACAGACTGTAATTCGCAACTCAAAATCGATCAAGGTTCGAACAACGGAGAAAGTGGAGGAATCGGCAAAGTCACCGCAAAAGAAATCGTTTTTGGACAGAGTGAGAAGTAAAAAGGAATCTCCGAGAAAAATTGAGAAAAAGACCAAGTATAAAACTGCGACCTCTCCATCGCGACCGTCGGCGCCGCTCTCGCAACTTTCATCGTCATTGGCAAACAATCACGAATCATCGAGTTACTACGATGACGTATCTGAGTTAATAAATGTTGAGCAAGAAATTAACCGTTTCGAGGAAGGACAATCAGAGTATACTTGTCCACCTCCTCCCAGGCCGATCTATGTGAAACCACCGGTAGTCGAAAATGTAACCGATGCGGATGAATTTTATGATGACGTCGCGTATCGCGATAAATCACATCAAGTAAGAATTCTCTATCTCTTGATCTTTCCGTTTTATTTTTTCTCCTTTGATGTCGCTTGCTCCGATAGCATTGTTTTTAAAGACATGTTCAATGAATTTACAGCAAATTACAAAGAAATCAAATCTCTTTCACAATCTCGTTCGCACGGATGCTGATCGGCCTGCTTTCTGCGAGAACTTAGACGTCTCGCAACAATCATTCGAAGATAACGAGCATTATAAGATGCCACGACCCGAATCGCATTATCCTAGATGTCTTCCTGTTGATCAACAAATTGACGATTTGTATGACGACGTTGCTATACTCGCAGAGTTTACGGCACGACAAAAGGAAGTTCTACATAACAGAGATAACGAAAACGCAACAAGATCGCAAATCAGTCCCGAAAAAAAATCGTGGAATCGATTTGTTAGCGGGAAAAGATCAAAAACGGTTGATTCAACGGTCACCGAAACGAATGGTCGAGTTTTAAACGAGACAGAGGATTCATCGGATGACTTTGGCGAACAACACAATTCTTCGAGAATGAATACCTTTCAAAAATTGATTAGTAGAATGGAAAACTCTCTTGGCAAAGCACCCTCTAGGACAACATCGTCGATATTATTAAATAAAACAAATCTCACAAAATATGTGTAGCAAAAAAAAAAATAATTCGAAAAGAAACGTGTATTTACAGTTCACGTATTCAAATATATGACCAAAGAAATAATACGTTAGTATATTTAAAAGTAAGTAGTATATTTCAATATATGTGTATTAATAAGAATCTTTTATTTTTTAAAATAAATAACATTCTTTAACTTGCATATGTAATCCCAATATGACGTACCGTAAATATTCGGATACACGATCGAATTTGTAAGTTTCAACGATGATAGATTTCATTCGTTATTTTAAGTTGCACTTTAAAAAGTAATTATGCCCAATACATTTGATCATATCGGTTTATCTTATAAAACGCTTATTTATTCGCTGGAATGTCCATCTCTGTTTTAAAATTTTTCTCATATGCATGGTATAAATTATCGCAAATATTAATCATGGCTTGTATAAAAGAGTCAAATGCATCGGTACTATATTTCTGAAATACTTTTAAATGTATACCTGTCTTAGATTCTATGTAATCTATAAACAATTCCGACTGTTTCGAATACAATGGAAGAATCACAATCATCAGTATGAGTGCTGAACCAAACAGAAAAAGCCATGAGATCATGGACATAAAAAATCGATGTGCATTTCCTAGAACATCAATCAAAATATTATAAAATACTATTTGCATTTCTAAATTGTTCGATACAACACATCTTGGTACATTACCTTTAGTTCCATATCTTTTATTAGCTTGGTTTCTATTGTGCGTGATTATCAGAGGTTCTATTTTGTCTTCATCTATTAACGATACCTCGCTCGACTGATTAGATCCATTTTCATCTAAATTTTGCTTATTATTCTTATCCAATATCTTCTTCTTCTTTTTCCTCCCTCCTTTTTTTGTCGAAACAGTACCTGTTTCCATATCTGCTATAAATAAATGTGTTAACAGTGTCTAATATGTAGAAGCTATTTTAAAAGACTGGTATTATTTTAATTTTGGACATTACCTGTAATGGCATTTAATCTCCGTAATTTTTCTTCTTCGATAGTAAGTTTCACACTTGACAAATAAGTGACAATGTTACGAGCACAAGCTTGGCATTCACTCAAATTACTACAAGGACCAGCAACACTAGCCACAGCAGGAGTTAAAGGATTTTCCTTTAAATCTAACCATCTTAAACTTTTTAATTCGCTTAAACTAAGTGGTAATCTGCTTATCTGTAAGATCATTCTGCTATTATTTATATGCTTAACATTGTTGTAACACAGTTTAACACTGTTCTAGTCTTTCAGATAAAAGGCATGTTCTGAAAGAATTTCTTTCCAATGTTTTGATAGCATTGTTAGTTAGTTTCTCCAGGGTCTAAAAACTGAAACTGAGTTTCAGAGAAAGAAATTTCTTTTGTCACTGCTTTTATTCAAAAGCTTCAAACAATGTATATGGAACAGTCTCAAGTGTGACAATTCAGGCTATGAAAGCCTCAAATCTCTTATTATTTACATGATCTAGATTTATTTAAAAAATTTAAAATGTAATATTTTTGATTTACTTGATTCGCATAAAGATCTAAATGTTTCAGTCGCCTTAGTTCTCCAAAATTTTCAGGGATTTCTGTCAACATGTTTCTACTAAGATCTAGTACGACTATTTGCTTAAGGTCAACAAAAGTACTCTGAAATAAATTATTAATAAAATTACTTTAAAAAGTAATATTACACTAAGTGAAAATAACAAAATTAAAAAACTTACAGATAAAGAAGTTAAAAGATTATTTGATAAATCCAAATGTGTTGCTTTTTTAATAGTTGCCTGAGAAATATAAGACACACATATTTTAATACTTTAATTTAATGTATACAGTGATGTACGTTTTATACCGTAAAACGATATAAAGTTATTAAATAAAATATATGAATAAGATTTAACAATTTATCTGACATTTGTCAGATTAGGTAAAATATGTATGTATAAGTTTTTGAACGTACAATTTCTCGAATAGGCACTTCTTTAAGGTCGCATAAGCTAAGATCTAGCTTTTCGTCTTTTAATCTACTTTTAACTTTCTTTAAATTCATTTTGGTACTGGAAAAAAATTAATCACACACAAACGTCTGGTATTTGTGATTTTTTGTGGCGTCACCTTCTGGTAAAGAACATATTGTTAGAAAATTGAGAAAATTTAATATCACATATTAAAACAGTAAAATATTTTTCGATCTGTCAACTGAATGATACAAAATTTCATATTATTAGTAATGAACAAATTTTTAATAAATATGTTCGCACACACGTGGCTAATGAAGACCAATACAAAATGACCACGCATATGTCATTTTCACTTTTCGACTTCTATCTGACAATTCAGTAACTTTTAAAATCACACGACTGTTGGCAGAACTTGTTTGTGATTTTAGTGATTTTAGAGCTATTATAAATGTAGCGTGATGCATAGCGTGACGCAAACGTGACTGACAAGCTTGCAGTAAAGATAGTGAGTTCATTTCGATACATTTATAGTAGTTATGCTTAGACTTGAAGGGAAAAATTGTTAAGTGAGGAGTCAGGACAAGTTCAGATTGTAACGAGAATTTTTGGTAGGTAAGAGGGAATTAACAATCACGATTTACTTGATTCTTAAAATTCACAGAAATTCTAATTTAGTTTGAACAGCTTTTACCTCGATTTGTCTACTTTTAGGTTAACAATTAATTCTATTCAAAATGTCTACACGGCATATAAAAAAAGTATATGGAAGTGATGTGTTATTCGAGAAGAATAGTGAAAATGAGAGTGAGATGGAAAACTCAATAATTGGCGACATTAAATCAAAGGCATTCAACTTCTTTGATGTAGTATGTGTCCAAATACTTTAATAAGTATCTTTCTGTTTAGGATTTCCATTTTATATCATTATCATTTAAATGATATTGTAATCAAATTTTTTCTTAATTTTTTAAATATTTATTATATTATTTAATGTTACTATGAAATTTATTTTCCTTTCTTTTAGTTGAATCAAAATTCTGAAATTAATGAGGAAGAAAATAAAGAAGAACAAGCAGCGGATGAAAATAGTATTGATGAAACCAAGCGCAAGAAAAAAAAGAGAAGACGAAAAAAATTAGAAGGTTGTAAAGCTCAAATTGTTGAATCGAAAGAAGAAAATATAGATGAAATTGAAAGAACAGTGAGGGAAGTGAATAAATTACTTGGGGAACCAATTCCAAGTTGTAGCTTTCAAAGTACAGATAATTTTCAGTGGAACCAACAAAAGTCTAAAGAGAATATTTTGTTAGTGCAACATAAGCACTTAAATTCATATAATGAACTGAAGAGAATGTTTGGTAGCAAAACAGTGCAAGCGGAACACAAGTATGTTTTTAAAGAAACGTGTGTTATGTAAATAGATATAAGATAAATAGTGTAATTATAATATAATATAATAATAAGTAATAATATAATATAATAACAAAATAGGAAACATAGATTACGTGTGAACTATTCAAGGAAAACCTGGTTGGTTTCTGCTAGACATAATTGGCCACCAATTAATAAATTTGGCCTTTCAATGGCTGTGGATCGTACTATAAAAGCAACCAATAATGTTCAATACTTTGTGTTTGAACACGATCCAACATACAGACAAGTACAGCAAAAATTTTTACAAGCTGTTGAAAACTCAAATCATGAAAATATCCTTGTATGTTATGTTTCAATTTAAATGCTATATTTATTATGAATACATAAAAAATACTTGAAATAAATAAAATTTTTATGTCTTGTTTTAGGGTATAATCAATGTGCATTCTTATCACGTAGATGCATTATTACAATTAGCCGATCTGTGTAGACACAATGAAGATTTAGCAATGGCTGCACAATTGACGGAACGAGCTCTGTACTGCTTAGAATGTGCTTTTCACCCACTGTTCAATTATACAACTGCTCATTGTAGACTAGATTACAGGAAACAGCAAAATCGCGCTTTATTTATAACTTTATTTAAACATATTAATTTTCTTGGTGGACGTGCATGTTACAGGTAAAAAGACAGAACTTCTTTAAACCTCTAATAACGCTTTCTTTAATTTTCTTCAAATTTATTTATATTTCAGAACAAGCTTGGAGTTTTGTAAATTACTTCTGTCACTTGATCCAGAAGGTGATCCATTAGCTGTGGTTCTTTGTCTTGATTTCTATGCTTTAAGAGCAAAGGAATACGAATGGTTTATAGAATTTTGCAATCTTTGGGATAGTACAAGAAACCTAACACAGTTGCCAAATATAGCGTACAGTTTAGCTTTAGCCCATTTCCGTTTAGGCAACACAAGTATTGCTAACGAACTTTTACAAAATGCTTTAATAATGTTCCCGGGTATATTGATGCAGTTACTAGAAGAATGTGGGATACAATCTGATGAAATGGTATTTTCATATTATTATAGTAATAAGCAAATATTTCAATAAATTTTTGTATGAAATTAAAGAAAAATCAGAAATTATCATACGAAATTGTTTTGCAGGTACGATCCTATGATTTCTTTAACTCTAAAGCAGCACTTTCGACTTCACCATCTCTAGAGAAGCTACAAACTTTATATGTTGGTCGTAACTTTCTTCTATGGAAAGATGTAGATCTTTTACCATGGCTACGTGAAAATGTACACGCTGTACTAAGTCGTGTTAATTCACAAGATGATTATGTAAAGTATTGTGAGGAAAAACGGAGAAAACGTTACCAAGGGAAATTACCAAAAAGTGTTTTGCGACATATTATATTGTCTGATATAAAAAATATCAGTGTGAACATTCACGAGGTATAAGTACTTTGATATTGTAATTTTTAAATTTTTTTTATCTGTACTACATTCTTATATGAAATACTAGATACAAATGAATGGTTTTATCCTCTCGCATGATCCTCTACCACCTGTGGATAGTATTGATATTTACAGACGACCTGCCACAAGTACAAGATCAAACGGAAACAATGCTGGCTTTTTATCTCTCTTTCTTTCATATATATCCAGGGATATTGGTAGAGATGTTGCTGATGTTCTTGAAAATACAAATTTATCGTAAGTATCTAATAGTATTAGTTTTAGTAATAGTGATAGCAATAGAAGTAATAACAACAAGAACAGTAATAATGTTTAAATTAACATAAGCGGATAATTATTACAATATATAATGTTGTGTACAATTTTTAGCCATGATAATGATGAAGAAACTTAAAATTGATTTCAACTATTGATTACTGATTATATCGTGGAATAACAAGTCAGAGCACAGGAAGTTTGCTTTCAATTAAATAACATAAAAATGAAGTTAATATGTGTATAAATATTTTTCAAACAACAGCTATTTTTATGAAAATAACATACATTTCATGGCAGGTAATATATATAATATTTAGTAATGAACACTGCAAAAATTATAGTCCTTTTCTATTATTATAACTACTTCCATTATTATCATTATCACTATCGTAATTGTATAATATTTTATTATACGTACTTGAAGCTTGATATACTCTGATTGTATTTCTATATTCATATGTAGTATGAGGTTGTATATTATCTATTGTAATATTTTGGAACTTTTGATGCAATTATTACATACCCAATATTTGCGAAGTTTTAAATAATAAAAAGGAATAAATATATATATATATATACATACATAAATCATATTGTTGAAATACTTGTATCAAAGTGTTATTTGTCAATTATCATTATATTTTGTTGATATATGAGCTCATTATATATAGGATAATATAAAGTATATACTCTGTCAATGTAATTCATTAAAAAAGAATTATTATTTTCAAGTTGTCTTATGTTATGTACAGATCTATACAATTATCTTGTATTATCATTTTTATTAACTATTTCTAGTCATTGTTTCTAATGCAGTGTTACCTTCATCTTTTTGAGAGACTTTCTCTGTATCTTTATTACATATAAATATCGTCATATATTATTGTAATAATTAATGAGCATAAAAACATTTTTGTGTGCGTTTACTAGTGCAATACTGGGCGTTCCTCTGTAATTATTTCAGTTAGCAATTATGTAATAAAAACACCCATTCCATCTAATCAAATACATCATCATTTAAGATAAAAAATTAGAAATTCATCAAATTGTTGATAGATCATTTAGCGTTCAGAGGGACCATTGGTCCATAATAATGTAATTCCTTTTAATGCCACTTGTATTCTTATTTATTTTATACCATACTATGGAATACGGGATTATAACGACAAATTCCAGGTCCATATTCTTGATAAGCTTTTTTGGTATGACAAACTGTATAAAATTCTGGATCGCTAGCTAATAACGCACCTCCGTACCATACTGCCCAACGTTGTTTGTGATGCGATATAACATGAACATCTATAGGTTTTGGCTAAAATAAAATTAAACATAAATATTAGGTTACTCTTCTTCTTTTTTCATATTGAAATATATAAAAATACATATTACCGTAATGAGACTTCCACTTAATGTTTCGCTAAGTTTGAGGCGTGCATCGACAATTCGTTTTATATCACGTTGTAATCGTCTACCAAAGTCCTTGAACATCGTAGAACCACCCGATAATACAATATTACTATATAATGGTCTTCTAACGTCTATTGGACAATTTTGAATTACATCATCTACGATTTCGCTTAGTGGTGTCGTGAAATCTGGATTAGAAAACTAAAAATGTGATAATAAAATAAAATGTACATATAACAAACCTTTCATGTTTTGTAACTGAATTTATATGCTTAAATTTAAATAGACATACCTCAGGATGAAAGAATATCTCTGGTCCAAGAAACCTTTCATATCCAACATCTACTACAAATGGTTGCTTTGTGATACTATTGACACCTTCATATTTTTTTATTTTAGTAGGATCACTATCGTATTTAGCAAATTCTTTTGAAATATCAGGACATATATAGCAATACTTTTCTTTTATTGCTTTAGCTGTTTCTAATGATTGTTCAGGTGGAATTCCAATTTCACGTTCTCGTAACAAACTTTGAATGAAATATGTAATATCACGACCAGCAATAGGAATATGCTTTATACAACTTCCTATAACAAAACCTTCTGCCTAAATGACAAAATAAATTTGTTAGTTGCAATAGGTTACAATCTATGTTGTATGTTCATTTTATAATTTTATATTCTCCTTTCACACATACCACTGGTATTACGTGAGTTACGCCATCTCCACTATCAACAACAACACCCGTTAATGTCCTATCCTCTATTGTTTTAGCTGTCCAAGAGGCAGCTAATGCTAATACTGCTTGAACAGCAATATAAAGACCTGGCACATTAAATGATTCAAACATTATCTCTGCTGTATATTCCCGATTCTCTGGAGTATTTAATGGTGGTTCTGTGAGTAAAAAGTAATGATCTTCAGGTTCTGCCCTAAGATATTTAAAAATACATTGCTGTAGGAATTTTTCCATTAAATCCCAGTCTTCCACTAATCCATGTCTAACTGGGTACTAAACAAAATTGAACATAAATTATAAGATAATTTGAAAAATATGTATTCCAATAAAAATATAACCGCATACTGATCTATCTACATACTTTCACAGAATAACCAGTAGCTTCAAAAGCTTCATCTCCAATATAAGCATCCAAATCTTCGACTCCTTTAGTAACCCTTCTGGCATTATTATCTCCAACCTTTGCAGTTTCTTTAATAGCAATTGCAGAAGGAATTATAAGCTGAGGTTCCTTATTGCCTGCAAAGCCTAGCTTTGTATACCTGTAAAGTTACAAATAATAATGAGAAAATGCTTTTTTCTTTTTGGTAGAATAAATAAACAAAATATATAATTACTCTACTACTAGTACATGTTTGTTTCATTAATTACTATATATGTACATACATATTGAATTCAAATTTTGTTAGAAATAGTAGCTTTACTAATGTAAATTTATAGCTTGTTATTATTGAATGTAAATAACGAATATTAGTAGCTGTGTTTCTAACAACTAACTATCAATTAATAAGACAGAAAAAGAAATAGTTAATTATGTTACATTTTTTTTAGTATAATTTATTTAATACGTGGAATGACATGTGTCATCAAGTCACGCTTGAGCTCATTTATTTTAGTTGAGATTAATTTTTTAAATTACCTACCCCGTACCCACATCGATTACACATGCAGGTAGACGACCAAGCATTGTGCCCTTTTCGTTTCGATCGGTTTTTCTTTTATTTGAAAGAAAAATATCTTCACTAGAATACAAACTGAACACTCATCCGTTCCAATTAACCACACCTCACTTTACAGATAAAGCAGAAGCGCACTTTAAGCGGCGTGTTCATTGAGCGAAATTTTCTTTGATAGACTGTCAAAAATGGGAATTTATAGGGAAGATTATCACAATATCTACAAATAACTGATTTTATCGTAAAGTCTATTACATATATCTTGGTTTAAATTTGTTTTTTTAAGACAAACGAATATTATAATTAACAAACAATCTTGTATATTTAACGAAATAATGTATTATATATTGATCCGAGGCGAACTAGTATCGAAGTACGCAGTCTAGCCGGTTACTACCAAAAGGTTCCGGATTCGATTCTTGGCTGGCGCACCGGTGTTTTTAAAGAATTTATTACGTATTGTAATATATGATTGGTTTTATTCGTCAATGGGCTTAGCCACGCAGGAACTACCGGGTGATACCCATAAGAACTAGCAGCGAAGTCAAAGCAAGCCTGCGAGTTGAGCACATAGTTAACTGACTCGTAGTGGGTGACCATATGGTGTTGGTACGAGTAAGAGAGAATGAGAATGGAAAAAGAGAAAATTTGAAAATGAGAAAAAAGAAGATTTTGAAAAAAGAAGAAAATGAGAGAAAAGAAGACGAAATTCCAAAAAGACTTTTCCGTTGGATAAAATAAGGGACAATTAACCCCTGCATACTCCATCTCTTGACCCCAAGAGAAATTTTAAACGATATATTGATGCGTGTATATATAATGTGCTCACGCATTCTGTCTACCTGAAATATCTTCGTTATTGCAAACAGTTCGTAAAAATATAAAGATATAGGATTTAAAGGAATACATAATATTGTGGTAGTTAGCGGTTTCTTGATAAGTGGATGCATACAGGTCAAAAGTCATTTTTGTTTTTTAAAATGGAATCATATGGTTTTTAATACGTTAATTGACCAATCTCGGCGTTTTCTACAAAAAATGACTAACCTATTTACATATGTTGAAAAACTATTAGTTTTCATGTGTTTCCTTGTCTCTTATATGTTAAATATGACAAATTAAAATATCTACTAAACTAATACTTTTTGATGGATTGCATTTTGAGATGGATTGACTAATATATTAAAAAATATATGATTCCATACAAAAAAACAAAAATAACCTACGCGTCTCCTCTATGCATCCATTTGTCAAGAAACCACGATTATCATATTATATATTCCTTGAAATTCTATAATTTTTATTAGGAACATTTCTGCTTATTGTTTGAAACAACAAAAATATTCCAAATGGATAGAGTTCATGCGACTTGCATATTTACATGTATGCTATAATGTGTGTACATATATTTATCATGGACTTCAAATCCACAATAATTATTTAGACAGATGTTAAATACACGTATATTTTCAATATTAGTGATTATATTGAATGGCTAATTGTTACATAATGATAATTTTATTCAATTAATGATAAATTGCAATGTAATACAATTAAAAGAATCGCCCATTCTTATTTAATATTGCAAATAAAGAAGAATATTTATTGCTGGAAAAAGAGGTATTGGATGTAAAAAAAGAAAATATGTGTATGAATACATACACTGAAATATACATATACACTATGTATTATAACATATATGTAGTATCAATATATAAATACAAGCAAATTACATAAAAAAGAAATACAAAATATTATTTGAATCTCACATTATATGTATCACTTTCTGGACAAAGAATATTCTTGTAGTATAAATGCAATGTAGTAAAAATGCTTTTGCTAAAGCACGAAGAGGCTACTTAAATATTTCTTATATCTATTTGTTTATGACAATGTTTATGGTATTCATAGATCTTCGCGTTTCGATTTATTTATATTTTGGTCATTAAATATAGTCGTAGAATTTTCTGTATCGCTGATGTATCCTTGTTCGCCAGTGTAATGCGTCGGATAAATTAATAAAGGATTTGCGGAAAGTAATATTAAATTTCGTTTTGTATAATGTACTTTCCAATCATCCCTATATATAGAAAGAATAATAATAGTAAAATACGATTAAAGTATTACAAAAGACCTATTTAAGAAAGGAGCATGAGAAAATATTTTATTAAGTTTCCCTTCTTTTACCTAGGATGAACATCAGATAATATAGGAAGATATTCATCAACGGGTAATAATTGTTTTAACGGCATTGCTTCTATTAGTTTTTTTGCACCACTTGTAGATAAAATATATCCTAATGTCCAGTAACTGTAACCAGCATGTACCAAATATTTTGATCCATCGATCCAAGATTCGGCATTTTCTGCTAATCTTTTCCTTCCCAGATAACTAATATATAATAAAATAGTATAAATAAATAGTATAAATAAATAGTAATATAATAAAATTTCATATTTAATCAAATCAAATTTTATAGTTAAGTTTGATATTAAAGAAATTTTCTATATATTAAATACTTACACCAAATCCCACTCAAATTGAAGATCTTTCAATTCTCTTAAAATGTAATTTACTTTTTGACGGAAGAACGGTTCAAAACGAACATCGTCTTCTAAGACAATAATACTTTTAAAGCCATTTTCTATTACCTAATATAATTTTCCAATTGTTTAATATAATTTTAGCGTACTAATTTAATAACTTGATTACACAAATTTGATGTGCAATTACCTTATTCCAGATATTGTAATGGCTTAAAAAACAACCAATTTCACCCATAGTCATTGGTCTATAATTATTTTCCTTATCATTAATTGTTTATATTAGTTTCAAGGTATTTTTAATACCTTATTTTTCATTGTAACTTACCGATTATGATAAGGATCAGTGTATCCTATCATTATCTCTATTCCCAATTTCTCAAGAACAGACTGGTTTAATGCCCTGAATAGACAAACGCGTAAATTATAATATAAAGTTATTTATATTATATGGTATTGAATGGTATTGAAAACCGACGACTTTCAATCATTATTAATATGTAGATTTACTAACGTGTTCACGACTTACCTACCGTCAACAGCATCATGTGTTTCTACTCGAATTCCAAGTTCTTTAAAAAGTTTGTGCATTCGTTCGCGTCTTTCTGGTCTTCTTAAAAGGTTTATCATATAAATATTGTCCACTTGCAACGTATCCTCGGTAGGATATTGTACAAATCGCTCGAGGTGCATTGACAATGGAAGATAATTATTGTCGGCTGAGAAAAAATAAAAATTTCACGATGTAAGGTATAATTCAGTTTCCTTTTTCACGATTGGTTTAACTTACATAATATTTCTGTCTTAATATTGGTCAATCTTTGTAGATCTTCAGTGACCGTTTCTTCTTCTTCCAACGGAACCATGATGAAGCCATAAATATTATCGTTACAAATAAATAATGGTATATCTAGTATAAATAGGAGGAAGGAAAGATTACTTGTGGTAAGCGTCCCAAAAATGAGAAAATTTTATAAAAACTTAAGCATTAGTTTACCAGAATTATTAGCACCGACGGCAAAAGTTATAATGTCGTCGATAGGACCGCTGTACTGATTTAAATTTTTTGGATCATATGTTAAAAGATCCGAAATATGTTTTCTTAAATCTATAAGGACGGCGCTATGAATCATAGGCACGTTGAAACATCCTTTTATTTCCCGAAATAAGATAGGTTCATACTTTTCTGTTCGTAAATAGTAGAAATCACTAGTCATTCCAGCCCAAAAATTGCTATATAAGCCATCAGACTTCAATAACGGGGCAACTACAGTTTCGTTTTTTAAGATTAATTCGTTAAGAGTATTCGGGTTTGTTAGAAAAACATCTGCATCGAGCATCTAAAATTGAATATAAAGAGAGGAGGAGAGAGAGAGAGATTTATACTAGACAATCAAAAAGGTAATTTTTTTTAAAAGCGTTGCTCAATAATTGAAAATTGTAAAACCATATCAAAATTTAATAAAAATGAAAAAATGAGTTTTTACCCAAATGAAATCTGCCCAAATATTTCTTCCAGCATGAAGTGCCTCTTCGCGTAAATTTATCACATGTAAAAATCTTTGTGGTGACCAATGGGCAATTTCATTTTCGTCCTCGAATCCGTTCGATTTTTCATCAAAATTTATTTCAACTCCATGATACTTGCTCCTTTCATTTTTTAGCCATGCTGATAATATTTCGATTGAGTTATCAATATTATTATCACTACATATCCTTCAACAAAGTATGTAATCTTAGTTGTTACAGCTTAAAAATAATTCAAAAGTGTTGAGGAATATATATATATATTAAATAAGTAAAGCATCTATAATATTTAAAAAGAATTTAAATATGATATATCGGTATGTTTCAACTTCAATTATTGCTTCTGTATTAACATATTTTACATAAAGTGATCAAAAGATATTAAAAATATTTATGACATTCAAACACATTATTGCTATTAAGCAATATTTCCCCATTAATTTAAAATTTGATCCAACTGAAATGCTTTATACAATATTATATTTCACAATTCAATAATATAATTCTACTCCCCTTATGTATGTAATTATATATTATGATTTTTACAATTGTCGTTTAACAATTTTGCTGGAATAACAAGGTTAGAATATATGTATACTTACCAGAGATGTATTCGTTCTTTAGGGTAAGTCAGTTGTTCCAAAAAGGTTAAGAAATATGGTAATGTATGTGCTTTGTTACGTACTAAAATTGTTATTAAAACTGTCGGATTTTTTAAATTTTTCCCAGAAATTTCAATAAACAGGATAAAACATACTAAGGTAACACAAAAAAAATTCACTAATTTCATCTCCGTTTCGAAATTTATTAATATTTTCTACCTTTGATTGTTTAGTTATTCACAATAACATATACAATAAAAGATACAGTTCCTAAAAGCGTTGTCTTCACCATGCTATTCATTAGATTAGTTCATCTCTTCTGATATAATTTTACTACCCACATGTGCCCACGTGAAAAACATGTAGTCGGCAAAGCAGTGAGTTGCTGTATTTTTATACACATCCGATTATCCGTAAAAGACAGATATCACAGCAAATACATACAATTGCTTAGACGTGTTCACGATACTTTAAATTTACAAGTAGGAATATAGAAAGTATGTAGAAATTAATTTGTGGGAGAACTTGTAGAAAACCTACTTCGATCCGATGATTTTTAAATATGTTGTAAAGCTCAACATCTTGAACAACTTTTTTCTATACATATAACCGGTGGTCGGCTTTAGTTTCCAAGGTATTGATAAAATACTGCCGATATTACTATAGTGTATTTCTGCCTATAGTTGTGCGTCTGTGGCAGTGTATGCGTCAGTTAGATTGCCGGTTGCCGGCCGCTTATTTTTTGTTTATAAACGAGGGTCCGGCAAGATTAAAGGCCCCGCGACAATGTTCATATGTGAGATTGCAAGAAATGTCTATTATAACTTATAACTCAATTAAAAATAAATATCATCAATGTATTTGGTCTAGTTTTGGGTTAATTTTTTCATCGTGGCGATCGACAACACTTACGTGAAACAGTAACAATTATTCTTTTCGCAAAATAATATCAATTATTCAATCGCCTTCTATTCTTTTAATTAACTTATTATTTAATGCAAGCGTTACCATCAGGCGGCCGTATTGAAAAAATTAACATAAACCCAAACTTAATACATTGATGATATTCATATTTAATTGAATTGTAACAGACATTTCTTGCAGCCTCCTATATGCAATCGCGCACGGGACCTTTAAGTTCGCCCGACTTACATATAATATAAGCAGTCAGCGGCCGGCAACCTAACTGGCGCATACACTGCCACAGACGCACAACTATAGGTAGAAATACACTATAGTGATATCAGCAGTATTTTGCAAATATTTCAGAAATTAAAGCCGAAAAAGAAAATAGGAAAAAGTTGTTAAAAATGTTGATTTCTTCTTCTCGTAACCCAAGAAACTTATTTGCAGTAGAGTTTATTTCTGACCATATTAAAACCCACAATTTTCTCTTTAATAATTTTGCTATATAATTAAAAATAATAAAAACATTTTCAAAGGATATACTAAATCAAACGCCAATGTTTGATAAACATATACACAAAAACATCTTCCAAAATAATCTTTATTTATTGTTCTCTTTGTTGACAGATATTCTATTTTTCATTACTTTTTCTCATTACTTTTTTCATTACTTGTTTCATTACTTTTTTCCTTACCTTTTAATTTTGATGTATAACTAAGCTTTGATTTATCAAAATCTAATATCATAACACCTAAATCACCGCTATATCTATTTTTAGCTATCTACAAATATATGTACATCTTTAGATAATTAATTTTCTTTGTTATACATATTTTGCCTTTATATACATACTTGCAAATATTTTTTGCCTCGAAGACTGGTGAGTCTATTATCTTGAATAATAAGCACGTTATCTGCCTCTTGACTCACTTTTGCACTTCCAAAAATCGATGAAGTTGTTAATTCTTCGTCGGAACGTTCTTTTCGCGGATGTATTATCATGGTTACATGACAATTGTACATGGTAGCGAAATTTCTAAATTTCGCTACTATTTCATCTTGTTTCCAAAACCTAGAGTACAACCTTATTATTTTAAATGAATGAAGAACATGTCTTAAATGAATTATTCCATAATACCTATCCATGTATTTCGAATCAGTACTTGTTTCCATCATAAACTGAACGTTATCAATTATGACATGGGCTATGTCGTGTATGTATGTTGCATGTTCAACTGCCTATAATAAAAGAAATATCGTAATTTCCAATTTACATAAAGAAAATCAATTTGTACAATTATATTTATACTCACATCCATTACTACTTTGATGTTTTGTTGACCATGAAATGTCATAAAATAAATTGGTAACTTTTCAAACGCATTTGCATATAAATCAAAATTGTTGAGGTTTTCATCTAAAGGTACTTCTGCCATTTGTTGTAGCATTGTTCTTGCTAATCGTGCATTTCTTATTTCGAAACTGCCCCATAAAGTATTAACACCTTGCATTGCCAAATCTAAGGAATATTCGCTCATAAAGGTTGTCTTACCACATCCTGATAGGAACAAAACATTCACTTATACAAAAATATTACAGTAAAGATTGGATTTATAAATATTACATTATACATGTATTACCAGTTGGACCAGTCAATACAGTGAATTCACCTCTTCTATGACCTTTCAATATACGATTTAAAGTTGGATATCGCTTCCATTTTACTCCTTGTACTTTATCATTGTTTTGCAAATCGCTTAAAATTTCTTCTTTAAGCTCTTGAAAGGTAATTATACTTTTGTGCCATAGAGGTTGAGCATTTTGAAGAATATTGTTGAGATTATAATTCATTTCGGCAGCTAATTTTGGTCGAGGTTGTGAGTCTGTTGGCCTAATGAAATAACATCGCTTTTCATTAAATTTTTTTGCAAACTGTTTAGCAGTGTACCAACTTGTTTCATCATTTCCAAACCATAAAATTAATTTTTTAAAAGATTCCATGTATGGTAATAATTGTTGAGGTAGATTCCTTAAATTATATGGAAGACATATAATTAAACTTGCAGATTTCTTTGATATTAAAGCTAGCAAATCATCTAACGTTCCTACGACTACAGCACTATTATCATTTTTACTATGGTATTGTTTGTATTCTATACATCCACTAACACCAGAGGCAGGAAATGTTTCTTCTTTTTGTGGATTGGTTGAAAGTGATTTATATCCAACGATAGAATTGTTTAGACCTACTAATGGAAAATATAATACATTGCTGGTCTTGTTGTAGAAACATTTTAGCTGAGACAGGGCTTCTTGTGAAACGTTCTACAAAAAAGTTATTTACAATATCGTTATAACTAGGAATATTTGATAATTTATTTTATTTTATTACAGGAAATGAAAAATAGTCGAGAACAGTTTCATATTCTTCAGCAGATAAATCCTTAATGGTTTGGCAATCATTTGTTATATTTTTCCAAGTCTGTTGAAAATTTTCTTTTACACAACATCTATCTTTTAACATATTAAATTCATTGAGCTTTTCATCTGACTTTTGTATTGATAAAAGTCTCTCCAATATATCCCAAGAACCCATAGATTTACACTTTTCACATATAAAAAGACCTATGAGAAAAATTTGTTAACTACTTACTTGGAATTTTACCACAAAATTAGTTTTATAACTTTAAAATTCACATACCTGTTGTTTTATTTACATAAAGCTTTGACTTTCTTTTTATATCGTTACATATAGGACAGTCTGTTATAATGCATGTGTATCCTTCTATAATATTTGAACATTGTTGCTTGAGAAAGTGCTTTAAATGTGATACAGACATATTCAATAAAGAATCTCCGCTGTTTATATGTAAATCTTGCTTATTGTAATATTTAATACATTGTATTTTTCTAACACAAGTACACAATAATTTAAACATTTTAACTAACTACTTACTAAGTATTTTCCTCGATAAAAAGTAAGACTTATATTAACTAGTTGCTTTTTGTATTACGTCCATCTGTGCATAAAATTTATAATTTATATTTGTCAAGAACAAGATTAATCATTCAAATTATTTTACGTAATTGTCAATATTAATAAAAATTTATAATTTGAAATTTTGATTGTAAAAAATGTGTGAAATTTCTTTATCATTTGAATAATATAAACGTAAACTTTGATAATAAGAGACAGAGAGAGAAAGAGAAAGAGAGAGAAAGAGAAAGAGAGAGAAAGAGAGAGAGAAAATATGTAATATTTTCTAAATATTACATAGCACACAAATATTATTTCAAGACAATGTACAATACACGTGCTTACTGAAGCATGCAGAGACATCTAATGGGCAAATAACGAAATGTGTAAATTTTGTTTATCATTGTATGATGATCATCAACAGATAAATGTATTTAAATATAACTCGTATTAGGATATGCATTACGTGTTAATATCTGAAATACTTAATTTGATATTTGAAATACTTTAGTTTCTTTTATGTGTGCGTGTGCGTGCGTGTGTGGGGAGGTATGTTTCTACGCGTGCGTACATTTGTGCCTTCATTTCATTCTTAAATAATACTAAATCATATTTAGCTAATTACAACGAGTGTATTTCTTATAAATACTTGATTCTGTGGTAGAATATTGTTTTACTGAATATGCTATTAGGAATGTAAAAGCTTATTGTATTTCTTTAATATTAAATTGTTTATTACAATGAAATACGCGTAATGGTGTATAGAATTCTATGATATAAGAGGAGAAAGTTTGTTTTACATTTATGAATTAAGGTATTAGTTTCTTTTCAAATATCTTATACTAAATCAAACAAAGAAAAATATGTTACATGTGAAATCAATTACAATTAAAATGTAATCTTTTTAAAAGTATTTATTTCTTATACTTCATTACATATATTAAAGTAAAACTTTATTAATAATTAAATTTTCCTGCAACAATTACATTCTTTGATATAAATTTCATTCAAATGTTGATGTAATATCAGATTAAACTTTTAAAATACATGAACAATAGATAACAATAGATAACTTATATCAATGATAGATAATATTCTTCTATGATGATCCATTGTCCTCTATAGGAGAGTTATAAAATGAGAGTTTAACTTCTTGCCTATGAATAAAACAAAATAATATGAATGCATGTTTGTAGGTTAAATAAAAAGAAGAATTAATGTATGATATATAGTATTAAATTTAAAATTAATATAACAGGGTAATCTTGTTTTGTATCATTTTTCAAGGTTTAAGGTGTTAATTCAGACCTTTTAAGATTAAGAACTACTGGTATACATTTTGATATTACCTTTCAGTAGTGTCGTTAGTTGCATTATCTGCATCTGTTAATATACCAATTTCATATACCATTGCTTTTATGACATATCTGTGGTATAAGAATAAAAAAAGAGAATAAGTAAAAACTAAATAAATAAGTATAAATACATGCAAAGAATTTTTAATATTATACATAAAATATTCTTACAAGTCATCACCAACTGAATTATTTGATGTATTATTCGTTAACATAGTAGTTGTTGCATTATAACTTGTATCGGACACACATGACGTTAACTGTATAGATATACAAAATAAAAACAATGATAAGTACAATATTTGAGAAGTTTTGGAGCTTCGATCAGTTTCACTGTTACACAACATTTTCAACAACACCTTCGTATTTTGAGCAAGAACTTTTATAGTGAATGTTAGAGCCTTGTTAGCACCACCCCCCCTACTAAAGTTATGACTACAAGATACGTCATGATATATATTTTCATCTTGTTCATAAGTAAGAATGGAAAATTTGTAAGACAAAATTCCTTATAAATCATGTACTTGAACCATATATATGTATGCACATGGAATATAACAGATATTTAGTATTTGTGCATCTGAAAATAAATGGAAAACAATAGTCAATTTAAATAAAATCATAAAAATATTACTTTACAGGATAGACTATAAGAAAAATTTATATACAAATTATCAATTATAATAATCTAATTAAATATTTAAAAATGTGGTTTCTGTACAAGTTATGGATTTCTTGTGTGAATGATGAAAAATATATTTTTAGCAATTATATTATCATTTAGTTATTAATTTTTAATATTAATTCAATATATTATTTTTTAACATATATTATAAAAAAATTATTTTTACATTCATAATTATATTAAACTAATATTTATTATATGTGAATAGAACAAAGCATATGGAATATTCTTATAGCAAGTTGCAATGTAATGTAAGTTTCCATACTTATTAAATTAACACTTGGATGTAAATAAAGTGCTTTATGCAATGCATATTATAGATACATATTTGAATTGTCAAAGAAATAAATGTGTTTAAAAATGATAAAGTTTAAAATTAAAGTAGAATTTCTAATTTCATTGTAGACTCAATTTTTAATATTCAGATTTATTCATATTCAGATATAAATGATGATAAATGTGTACTCATTATGTGGTAACATTATTTAGCATTTAAAAAATATATTTAGCTGTTCTTTGCTTTTAGAAATATATCAAAGTATTTAATTAGAAAAAGAAATGAATTTCTACTTAGAGTAGAAGAGATAAAAAGAAAAAGAAAATTTTATAAAAAGAGAGAAGGCTGGGGTGTTGAAGGAAGAAGTGGAATATGGAATGCGTGAATTAGTATAATATAAACCAAGTCCATTTCACAGCCGGCGAGGCCGAAATAAATAAATAAAAAATAATCAAAGACATTTGATTTAAAAATATTACATTTAGGAAAAGGTTTATATAAAATACAAAGTAATATTCCAGATGTCTTTGTAATTCTTTTTGTCATAGAAGAAAAAATCGATAGACAGATTTCAAATTACATTTATGTATCTTGATTATGTTCGAATTTTCTAACAAATGACATATTTTTAAAATAGAAGCAATGAAAATAAATATATTACAAAAAGAACCATGACTTTTAATTAAATAACTAAATGTTCATGTACATAATTATTTTTATTAAGTGTTTATTTTTCAGTTTTGACGTTATTAAACTAATCAGTTAACTTGCCATAGATAAAGAAAATATAAAAACTGACTATTATTAGGTAAACAAGTTAAATAATGAATTTTAGATATTTAGAATTAGGTATATACATAGATATTAACGGAAATTTTCTTTATTATAGGAAATTTCCTTTCTGATATTAGTAAGCAGTTATTATAATTTAAATGCACTTCCATACATATTTTCTTTAAACATCAGATTGTTATGTTCGTTTAGTGAATTTGGGAGAGTATCATTTAAAATTACCCGCTACTTATGATATACTAAAATGGTCAAAGCACGTTGTGCTTAATTTGCCGGAAAAATATTACCCATGCAGTTAAACAAAACCGTATGTAAGGAATGGTGTATAATGTTTGAAAGTAGTCTATTGTTATCTTATTGTATTAAATAACATCAACTATTGTTGGACAGGCGATCAGTCATTAATGTTAACATAATATATAAAAGCTTTTCCCTAGTTACTCATTTACTTCATTGGATATGATTTTTAGACTCTTCAGTTAGGTTATACGGAAAGTATACAAATAATTTATTAATTTTATTAATGATACGTAGTTCGGCATAAGTTATAGCAATGTCTCGACGAAACGAGAAGGAAGATTTAAAAATATTGCAAGAATTGGTAAGTACTTAAGTTTAAAAACTACGTAGCTATTAATCATTATACCTAATCATTATTCTATATTTCTAGTTGCTATTTAAAAATAATATTTATGATAATATTACATTGTATTAGAAGAAATTTAATAATTTTTATATAAGTCAGGATAAATATTTACTTATAAATTGTAGATTCCTAACGCTACACCAGAATCATTGCGAATTTTTCGAGACTGTATGAGAACAGAGGCTTTATATAACGCTGCACTTCCTTATGGAATTATATCTGCAGCAGCAGCACATATGCTGATTCCTAAGACACAAGGAATGCTAAAACCTGTTATAACAGCTGTTGTAGGTGTAACAATGTCCTTAGTTGGAAAACTATTTTATACACCAAAATGTTATCAAAAAGCATTTGGTACCACGGAACCATTAACAAGGTGTTGCCTTTTTTTGTTTTGTGTAGAATTATATAATATATTGGCTTCTTATAATAGGTCAGTAAAACTAGTTATATAAACTGTATTTAGGAGGCAATTACACCAAGCTGATAATATTAATCGACAAGAACAGCAGAGTAAATATCTTGTATCTTCCACTGATAATTTACAGGAAGAAGAATCAGTTTGGGATAATATTGATACCCAATTTGAGAGCTATCGTAAGTTTGTTAAGGGAATAATTGATAATCTTTTGATGGTTAAATTAAATTTATAAATTATGATTCAAGCAAATGAATTCGGTGATATAAGTGGTAATTTACAAGAAGAGTCAACAAATGAGCAACAAGGAAAGAAGCGTGTAACATATGATGACTTATGGATGCAGCATAGAGAACAACAAATGAAGAGCCAGTATAGCGATATTCAAAAGTATAAATTAATTTTTTGGCAATTCTATAGAAAAATCAAACTTGCTTTGTTTAGTAGCTATTAAATTTAGGTTCTATATGCATAAACTTCTCTTCAATTTTATAAAAAAATAACTGTTTCATTTTATGGAATATAATTTCGTTTACAGTTATCTCTCCACAAATAACGCAAGGAGAGAGCCAGTTCGAAGGCAACAGACGAAGTTTCCACAAAAATCAGCAGTTCCTGAAACAGAATTCGATGAGAAAGAAACGTGGAATTGAAGCCAAGAATTGAACCGTATTTTCGAATACATATGGTTATGGCCAATTGTCGCATAATAAGAAATTTTGATAGTAATAAAGATAGCAATAAAATTATAGATGTTGAAATTCTTAAAATGCTGGTATTTTTTAAATATATCATGCACGCTTTCCTTTTTTGGGTATTGAAAAGTGATGTATAAGATTGAAATAAATACTTACAATTTATTAAAACAATGTGGAGCGATTATATGGAGAATCGAATAAGACATTGCAAGTTTAAAATGTGATAGTATCTGCTATAGAGATATACTTGAAATATGATATTATGTGAACAGTACTATGTATAAATATAAGTATGTACTTAATTTAATGAAAGTAAAAAAGTGTTTCATGCGCATTTCTGGAGGCCGCAACAATACAATTTCGTGATAATTTTCTTATCTCTTTGGTAAATTATTGTTGATATCTTTCTTTACATTTAATGTTACTAGATTTGATAGTACAATATTTACTAGTCTTTTGTCCGCGATGTTACTACTTTTTTTATCGACAATGACTGACACCAAACCTATCACATTTACACTTTCCTGCATGCATAAGTTCCTTTTCCTTTCCATTATAGTGTATTAATACCTCTGTCAGCGCATTGTTGCATACATATATATAAAAATATATATATACATATATGAATATTTTAATTTTAACATGTTCGTATTTCCAGCTAGAATTATTCATTTGTTATGAATTTTAGCTTAAAAGATCGCAATATTTACGGTTCGGAAGAAAACGATATTCTGACACTTGAATGTACACATACATATATTATGTACATATTATACATGTACTACCTGTCATTCAGTTATAGCTTTCTGTTCTATTATCAAACTTCATCTTTCCCGACAGCATAAAGAAATTAAAGAGAATAAGTAACGGATGATGAATTTTATTTGGATTATCCCGATAAATGTAGGTAAAACATGTTTGTTGTTTTTTTATGCCAGAAGACGATTATTGAACACATACAATATATATATATATTATATTCAGTATAATATAGTATATAGTATATTCAGTATATATATATAATATAACATTACCTGGCATAAAGTGTGGATATCACGCTTTCCACGCCTGTAGGTGGAAATTTTGTAGGTTGCTTTTGCATATCGAGACAATGGATATAAATAGGACGAAAGATAAGTACAAGAACTAATTTAACTATCTAGTATGAAATCATTTGACGGTTACGTCATAATAAATGGCAATTCCAATATGATCAGCATAGTTGCAGAAACGAACAATAGTAAAGTGATTATCGAATCTACGATATTTATCCATTCTTATTGTGAAACGCATAGAATATAGCTGATTATTACATATAATAATAGTATATATACTCTATCAGACCGATCGAATAAACGAATTGAAATCTCGTCTTTATCCTTACTGTTAGTACTAATTCTTTCTCATATGTACGGTTTATAAGTGGCAATACATTTGCGTTATGAAGTTGAAGAAAAAAATGATACATTTTTAAATATATTCGATCTGTAATATTGGAGGATTTTTCCACTTAAAAATTTATCGCTAAAATTAGGATTTTTTCGTTTGTTCGCAAGAGGTTAAGCACCTGATAGGAAATCTTTAATACATGGTAAGGACTAAATGGCAGAATATAGATAATTGTATCAGATTTTTTTGTCATACGTTATTTACGTTAATTAATTACATTTACCATAAGAAACAGCGTAGATTTATAGCTTACAATACTCGATACAAGCAATAAGGAATACAGCGATTATATTACAATAACTAACTGTTATTTTTCTAGCAGTAAGGGTACGGTTAATTACCAGAAGCTAAATACATGATCGCGCGGCAATGGATAACGTTGTCATCGAGCGTCTCAGCAAATACGATAATCGGAAAGGAAAGAAAGATGTTTTTCCGAAGAAACGTGGAAAATATTTATCCAAGGAAGTAAGAAAAATCGTCTTTCGAGATTTCGATATAAATCGTAAGACGTTATAGGTGAGGGTCAATGAATCGAAACGTTTATCGGTAGTCGCTTGATACGCGTTAATCTGACCGAGAAGTTTCAGAAATCCACGGGGAATCGCGCAAAGAGGGCCGCGCGTATAGCCAGCCATTGGCTATCGAAGGCGACCAATGGGCGAGTACTCCCATTCATAAGTAGCGTCGCTTCCGTCCTGATAGTAGGGGGTCTTGTCTGTGATGCAATACGAATTCTAGCTGTATGTATATGTACATACTTACATGTATAAATATACGTAGTACGTAGCCGCTTCCATGATCCTGCGGACTGACCCTTGACTCCAGACTCTCGACTCGCTCGTTCCTTCATCCTACCACATTTTCTTTTCTCCTGCTGCCACATTTCTTACTCCGTAAGCAAGTATACACGTACTTACATACTCACTTACTCAAGTACTTTGTCGTTTTCAACAGCTATTTCGACAGGATCTCGCTAGTTTGTCTTCGACAAAACTATACCAGACTCATGTAACGATGGCTGTGAATCGTTATGATTTGTTGGAAGATCGGAGCAATTGAATAGAATAGAAAGATCGTGGAAAGGTCATCGAAACATATTTCTACGCAAAAATTATACTTTTGTTATCTTACATATCTGCGATCCATTTACTTGCTCGTTTCGTGTAGAGTTCACGTGTTTCACCAACTAGTGTATAAATACTTATGTGATTCGCCGAGGATCAAAGAAAGAACGAAGAACGGGATGAAACACGAACAACGGGACGGAAGTTAATTTGCGATTAACAAGATTACATATACACAGATCTCTGACATATACGTATTATATACAAGAAAAATAACGCAGACATTATCGAAAAAAAAGCAAGGAGAAATTTAATTCGGTAAGATTCTGTCGCACGTTGGTTGAGCCGAACCGAATGTTTGATTTCGTACATTACCTAGTTGTTGTGACTTAAAAACGAAGGAATTACGATACAGAAGAGACGCGGTTCCCGGTTGTGATTCACGTGTCTGGTCGGTTTAAATGATCGCGCGTAGAAAGGGGAGTCATGCAGGTGCAGGTCATGTGAAATATTTGCACTTTGTCGTAATTTGCGTAACCCGTTGCATATATAATAAATCCGCAAAGCTAAAGCGCCACGATAGAAAATCGTTTCACAATCTAAAGAGAAAGGGAATCTCTGGTTCCGTGGGAGGGGAGAGATTCGAGATGCCTGTTGTTGCATATAAGTATCACCTACAGACATATCTCGCCTTGTCCTCTTCATCAAAATCGATGGATTTGCAAGTTTACCGGTCGAACATACGACATTTTTCTTCATTACCCCCAACCGATCGATAATTTTTATTGTCGAAAATGTCGGTACATAGATATTCTTTTCTCCAAGAAACGAATGGATCAGGTCGGTCGATAGGAAAAGAACGTTTCTCATCTTTATTCGTTGTGAAATTCATCAGACTCGGAATCATATGTATTTTTTGCAGAGTGGTGTTTGGCGGAGATTATCTATTATCCGTGTATTTACGGGCGACGGATAATACACGAAAGACGACGTAGAGACGAGACACGACGCGTCGCGTCGAGACACGTTAGTAGTCGTAATACGATGACGTCAGACGAGCGTTGGCGGAATGGCTATGGCCGTTCCCGTTCTCTAACGAGGAAGATCGAGAGAAGGAGATGGAGACGACGAAGGATCGCGCGACTACCAGCACAACGGGACTCGAACAAATAAAAGAACAATTTCTTTGTCATGTATCCGCGTCGACTTAAAGACCTAGCATTGTCCCAACTTTGAAATCGAAGTCGGGTTCGAACAAGACACGGAGATCCTTGACGAAGAATCAGGCTGAAGAATCAGAATTTATATAGGTATCGGCGATTAAACGCAAGCGTCACGATATCAAATCCGTACGAAAATATCAACTACGATCAGCAGAATACTATATATATATATATATATATATATATCATAATCAAACGTCTCGACGCGTCATCGCCGAGATAAGGACTATCAAAATCGTTGAAAGTAGAAGTTTTCCGCTACTTCTTAGTAATAAATCGTGCCGTTTGATCAAGGTGACACGGAGAACGAGAGCGCGCGCGATTTTTTGCGCAAACCGAAGAATGAGAGAAAACGCGAAACAGCAAAGAGGGCGGTTACGTGTAAGGATGTAGAGTGTAGAGAGTCAGTGAGCTAAGCTAGACAGCTGGGATCAGTCGCGCTTTGGGCGTGAGCCAGTCATAAGCAAAAGGCAGAGAGGTTGATACGAGGGTAAAGAAACAGGGAAAACGAGCGAGCGAGCGAGTTGACGAGGAAAACAGAGATCGAGCGACGTTGGTGCAGGAGCGGGGTGGGGTAGAGATAGAGAGCGTGAGCGAGAGGAGGAGAGAGCCAGGAGCATGGTCTGTGGACTGTGGAGGGCTGCGTTCACCGGGCAGTTACTCCGGAACCGTTGCCTTGACGACACGCATCCGCGCATGCGCGTATGCAACGCTACGGGTGCACCACGATCGCGTCACGAGCACCAGTTGCGTTCGCCACCCTCATCTTCCTCGCTATTACAAACTTTTCTCCACCTCTGTTGTTATCTCCCGGCCCGCTGGAACCACCGCTACCATTATATCCGTTACACCGCTAGTGTCTCGCAACCATTGCTCGTTGTTTTGCCCGCTGCCATTGTTCTTCCTTCCGTTGTCATCGTTGTTACTGTTGCTACCACTACCCACCATCGCGTCACCACCACCTCCACCACCACTGGCACCACTCTACCGCGTTACAGGTTGCCACTTTTGATGCTGTTATCGTCGTTACCCGGTCTCTCGTTATCTTTCTCGTTATCATTCGCATCTTCCGTGATCGTTTCATTCAGCGATATTCTACGACTTTCCTATTCTCATTGTCGGCCTCTTTCAACGTTAGCTTTCTTTTTTCTTGTAATTGCACGAGCAAAGAGAGATATTACTCGAAGGGAGAGCACCCTGTATGCGTACCGTTCCGAACAGAGAACGTTGTTTACACATGTCTATGCGTGTCTTATTACGCCGCATCGTCGACGCGATCGTCGTTGCGTTTCCTTTGAAAAGTTCGACACGGATAGTTTAGAGCTACTAGGTACCTACTGTTCCATTTCGAGATTACCCTCTACCTTCCGGTGATTGCATAGCTCGACCTTCGATTCCTCCATTTCACCGTTTTCTCCTTCCCCGGCTGCGCCACCGCCACAACTACCACCACCTTTGTCGTTACCACCACTTCCGTCACCTCCATCATTTCCACCACCATCACCACCTCCGCTACTACCACCTCCAGCTTCATCTCCACCTCCATTTCCTCCTCCTGCCGATTTTCCCTCTCCTATTCTATCGCATTCTCCACCTCTTCCTGTTCCTTCTGCGCGGTTCGCGCATACCCTTACTACGAGCGGCTGGCTGTCATGCGTCGACGGTGCTTCTGATAAGGCGCGACCGTATCGGACCATTCTTGTCGATAATCCGTAATCGACTCGTCAACGTTCTGTTTGTTCATGGTTTGCGTCGACTCTTTTGTATCAAACCGCTTGATTTCAGTGATTTTACGGTGAGACCGTGAAATTTTTCACGAGGCAAATTCTCCGATAGTTTCGGCTAGTCGATTGGTTCGCGGGACAAGCAGCGTAGAAATTTACTCTACGAGCGTTGCCCGATCGATTCGCAACGTCGATGCTCTATTTATCGTTTCGTGCAACGCTGTCGTCCGATCGTTCATCGTACGTTCCTCAAATTTTGACCAACGATCGAGTGTGTCGCTGCCACAGCGATAGGAAGAATCGGAAAACTAAGACGGAGAAAAGGTGGTTTGAGAAGGAAGCAAGGGAAAATCGAAAAGTGAGAAGACACCCCTGGGTGATCGATTCGGCTGTTGATGTATGGTGATCGTGACCGAGAGCGGGACCGGGACCGGGACCGTGACTGTAACCGTAATTGTGATCGTGACGTCAAATTTTGGTGTATTTCGATCGAGAAGGAAAAGACAACAGGCTGGTGTTGATCGATGTTTCAGCGTGAATACGTTACAGCGAACGATCGCAAGAATATTAGCGAGAGTTAGTGGAGGAACCACGAGTGCGCTGCCGTTCGATGTTTTGCTGTCGTCGCGAAACCTGCCGCTGTACTTTAACGTTGAAAAAAGCAGCGGCAGGTCGTCGTTTTCGTTTGAGTTTCTTTCGGAGAGCATGATGCAATATTACATAGTAAACTGTGGAAACTCGAGTCGAATCGATTCGTCAACATAGTCCACACGATAGCAGAACGAAAGGTCAGGCCGTACCTACGACCGGAGAAACCAGAAGGAAGAGAAAGAAAGCAAGTGGGATTAGTTGCTTTTAGTTAATTCGAAGGAAACAATCGGCGAAAACATGGAATTTCTTTGGACAACTCGATACGATTACTCGTTGCTCCTGGAACGCGCCGCTTTTGCTCTCTACTTTCAAATCAAATAAGATTAATACCTTCGCTGTCTTTAATTAAAAAAGGTTACAAGGACGAAGGAGATGATTCTTTGGGAACGTTGAAGTCGACGTTGATCGAGAAACACGATAGACTGGACACGATCTCGCCAAGGGTACCGCGAAAAATGACGTTGCGTGTGATTACTCGAAACGATCGTCTAACTGTTGGATTCGCGACAGAAGTGAGAAACGGATGATCGTTTTCGATGTAGAACCGATGCGACTCGAATAGCGGTGCGAGTTGCGTTTGCATTTCGTAGGAATAGACGCGATTCACGCGTGTATAGCGATCAAGGGTGAACCGAAAGGCGATCCGAGATCACGGAGCATGATCGTCCAGGAGGAAGACGCAAGGTTAACGACGCTAACGCATTTCAAAAGTTTCCAAGCATCGTCGACGACGTCTGACGAGGAACTCTTTCGAGAAATCGGAACGTTGCGGGATAAACGAGAAGAGCGAGTCGCAACGTTTCGTTGATCGGCTGTTCGTTATCGGACGCGAGGAATCAGCACAGAGGAAAGAAACAAGGCGTTTGACCGGCGCGGCGCATACACGACGGTTTGTCCCCGTGGCTGTTCCTCTCTATGTTGGATCGAATCAGGGCGCAAAGCCGCGCGATCGCCAGGGCGAGAGGTTCGTCGATTCGGTATAGTGTCGAGGGCACCGAATAATCAACGTCGTTGTCTTCAAGAGAAAGAAAGGAAAATCGGCTGATAGCGAGGGAAGCGTGGCGTGACAATAGTTGGTGTTTGTCGGAAGCGAAAGAACGAATAAGAAGTGGAAAAAGGACGTTGATCGCGAGGTGGATGGTTAATCCTCGGTAGGTCGCCACTTCGGGAGCAGACACAGTCTGGAACCAGAACCGGGACCAGAGTCAGAGCCAAAGCCACAGGAAGAAACAAAGCTTGAGTCAGAGTCTCGAAGTTAGAGTCAGAGTCAGAGTCAGAGTCAGAGTCAGAGTCAGAGTCAGAATTAGAGTCAGAGCAGGAGCAGCAACGTTTCTACGATTCTCCGCCACCACGAATGGACGTGAGCGTGTGCTGCTTGCCCGCCAGTGCCGGCTCGGGGGCCCAGCACCCTCATCCAGCGAGTTTGCCTTCCGGCGGACAGCCGACGATTCAACCACCCTATCAATATGCCGATCAGATAGTACCGGATCGGGGTCAACCCGACGGATTGCCGGTACTCGGTTGTACCGGTCAGGATAACTGGCAGCAGATCTCCTCCGCTTCGAACGTCGTTGGTGCTGTCACCGCTGCCGCCGCCACCACCACCACCACCACCTATATCGATTACTCCTGGTTGCAGATGCAGGTGAGACGATCATTTTTTCCCCTCTTCTTTCCCTTCCTTTTCGTTTCTTCCCTTTGCTTCGCTTTGCTATGCTTTGCTTTCATCACCACGCGGTTCACAATTTTATCATTTTCTAGCTTCTTACTCGATCACCCGCGTCGTTTACAATTCGCTTCGTAGCTCTTTTTCCCTGGATCTACTTCGTCGATCGTTTGAAAGAAACGCAGGACTTAACGATCCTTATCTCATCGAGACGATGAGTCATGGTATCGATGACCGACTCACGACGATCGTAACCGTTCGTTGTTAAAAACTGCCAACAAACGAGGATGAATCTCGAGGAATTGATCTCGCCTGTGATTAACGAAGAAAACAACATCGCGATGTAACTGTGGCGATGAGGATACGGCGATCGGATATTTTCATGGAATACGGTTTTTTTGCTGTGTTTCACCGAACGTCAGGCTGCGTTGCCTCGTAAAAGAATACGTGGACGCGTGTTTGCAGATCGATCGTGTCGGAGAAGGAGTACGAGATAGCGTATCGATTCCGAGCCAGCATTAGATCGTAAAATAATAGAGCGAAGTAATAACGGCCATTACTATTATCTTGGCCCGAGTAATCGTTTTTCCCTTTTAGACGCAGAGCGGTGTTTCCACATAAAGCCGCGCGCGTTGTTGACAGGGCAAATATCCTTTGATACGCCGTCCGTCTGGGACACGCGTCGCACGCCTTTCCACCTTACCGACGAACTCGATGACTGTACGAGTGCTCCCTACCCGGCTCTTTGCTTCGACCTTCGTCTCACTGCTCTATTTACATAAACCTACGGTTCGACTTGTTTCGCGAATTAGTCTATCTCATTAATTTCTACGTTGGGATTGGCTCAGCTTGCCTAGATTCGATTCCATTCGATTCGACGCGGTTCGATCGCAAACCGTTCTCGCCTGTTCGTACCGCGTACAGATTCTCGGCAAACGAACAGATTTTTCAGCGACGTTCCAGCTGCGCGTTACTTACGTTTCCAACGTAACGTCCACCTTCCAAAGCAAAGGAATTCGAGCGATCGAAGAATAAAATGACAAACGACGGTCGAGTCTGGGTCGGGTTGCACCATTTAGCGATTTCGTTTCGAAACGTTCGGTGCTCGAATAAGACTAGAATAATTATACGAAGTTATACGAAGCTAATTAAAATTCGGGAGCTTTTTCTTTTCGGTCGTAGACGAAGAGGGACGAAGACCGATCGGAAGCAAGTCAGTTTTTTCGACTGACTTTCGAGCGCCAAACGTTCCTCGCTTTTTCTACGCGACGACGAGAATAGACACGCGTTCTGGCTACAGTAGGAAACCGGTTCTTCGTACCGTTATCGATACCAAGTTTTGGTAAGCGAAATTTGCACCAACCAATCGTTCGTCGATCGTGCACAGATCGGTCTGCCGCATATCCGCTGATCGGCAACCTCTGCGTATCAGTAACGTACATATTCTTCGGATTGTACGATTGGTTCGATCTCGAAACAGAGACAGAGAAAACAAGGAGAAAAGAAACTGTAAAAACGAGCGGAGCGTGGTAAAGAGCAAAAAGTCGCGGGTGCAGAGAATGGGTGACTGTACGTTTCTAATTAGCCATCACCGGAACGCAATCTAAACGTATTGTGACGCGCGTAAGATAATAAGCGGACGGAAATCCACGATTATCGTGGTCAGGCAGAAAGGGCATCCCGACGACGAGCACCGGACGAACCATTTCCACGGTTCACCGCCCTTCGTTTCAGTTCTGCGTATGATTATCGTTCCAGCGATTATTTTGCTCGATGTTCGAGTAGAAAACAAACGCAATTAACATTAGGCTCGAAGATCGCTCGACTCCAGCTAAAATGTAGTACGTGGACGATCGTGTTTGCTCGAAGGGAAACTCTCTCACGCGTTTAACGTTACCGAACCGATTGTTCGTTCGCTTGTACTTTTTCACTCGTGTACACGTGGGCGGTTACGGAAGTTCCAATCCTTCACCGATCGTACGCTTCAACGTGTCTGCGTTATTATTTTTCGTAGGCTACGTAGTTCGCTCGCACGTCGCCCAATCATGGCACATCTCTACGCGGAGAATGATTTATAGAAACACGCGGTTGAACGTTTGAACGGTCGAACGTTGGTACATGTTTGAAAATAAACGGAGGAAGAGGGAAACGCGTTCGATATCGGACGTATCGCGAACCGCGAGTAGGTATCGGACGAGCGTCGAGTCGCTCTGTTCTCTTCCACTGGTAGTTCGCAGTTCGCAGCTCGCAGTGAGTCACAGCGAATCGCGGACGAATGTGCGAGTGGGTGGCGGTGCGGTTACTCGCGTCTTATGCGTTAGATGTATCTACACAGGATTACGGTCGGATGAGAAACGTTTTTCTTTTTTCCCTAACAAACGCCTCTCTTGCCCCGTTTCTTTTTATTTCCGCGTATAATTAGTGAGAAACAGCCAGGCAGAAGGAAAAAGGCATTATCCTATGGTTATGGGGGCAGTCGCGTTTCGATCGCAGAGATTTACGCATTGTCAGGAACATTGGCTTCCTCCGTTTGGCAACCTCGATTCGTCGTCGTTATATTTAGTTACGTTTGAACTGCACCAAACCAATGTTACGGACAATTTACTCGCGAAATTAGTTACAAAACGCTCGACCTATCTACCCATCAGTCACTTCCTCTTCCTTCACGTTAAATAGATGGACGGCCATTAAACGCCGAGAGTGGAGGAAGAGTTATTGTTCGCGAGTTACCATAATACATTCGAACGCATACACCACGAATCGTAGGCTGTACGTCCGTTCGCGTTTCCCCCTCCCTTTTTTTCTTCCAATTCTTTCGCATCAACTATAAAGAAACTATAAAGAAAACCAGCCGCACAGGACGAGAAAAGAAGGTCTTAACGAATCGATTCGCGTTCAACGAAAAAACCTCTTCCTTCTCGCTATCGTTCGTAATATCGTTTCACCGTTTCGGTAGCTCCAAGTCACGGGCTACGATCCCCAGGAAACAGATATGACGCGCGTCGCGAAGCGTGAAAAGCTCGAACGCACCCAACGATTACGTTCAAATGCACGTGGATATACGTATCCCTGCGTAAATGGATACATATAACCCGAATGGTGGGAACAATCGGCCGACGATTTACGTGCCGTTCGATCACTCGTACGATAACGTCGCAACTTTTCTAGGAATTTATCGACAACGATGGTTAACCTCGATCGAACGTGGCGACACCGAGCGCATTTTTACGCGAAACCTCTAGATTCGTCGCGGAGATCCAGGCGAGGAAATGTCTCGTGGACCTTGTCTTGAAATTACGACGATGATCACGTCGGCGACCGACGTGTCGCGACAAAAATGACCGACGACCGAGAAAAATCATTTCTAGGAGAGATAGGAATTAGCGATTGGTATAACTGCGAGAGAGGGATGTATATTTGTTGATGCACTCGGCAGTGATCGGCGCGGTGTACGGTGCGGTAGGCCGAAGGCGACGGCGCGGCGGCGTGGCGCGGCGTGGCGTTTCCGCGTAGAGACGCGTTCCAGTCGAGAGGATCGAGAGGGCAACAGGTCGATCGAGAAGGCGCTGCTTGGCTGGCCGGTGCTGGTATTCCGGTACGGTTCGTCACGAGCCGTATCGCGCCAGTCGCCGCGAATCGTATCGCGAATCGTTCGATTTTCTACCGATACGCGCTACGAGATTTCCGAGGTGCTTCGCACTTACCGGCTGTTTCATCGACCACGTGGAAAAGGAATATAAACTTGCTACACCGTTATTCGTTCGACATACGCTCTGGTAATTTACTCCCTAGAAGCAGCACGAAACCAACAAATTTCCCGTTACTACCTGTCGAAACGCTTCGATGATAATTCACAAATAGAATCATTTTCTTTCACTACCGCGATTGACACGCTATCGTTTAGTCCGCTCGCGGTTGCAGGCGAATTACGTTTTACGAGATCGTTGGATGGAGGAAGGGAGATGGCGCGGAGAGGATCGACGAGGATCCTCGCTCGTATCTACGTTCGAGTATCGTAGTTCGTAATCCGCGAATGTCTCCGCACGACACGTCATTCGTGAGGACGGTCGGAACGATAAGTTCGAACAGCGTGTTCGTTTCAACGCTTTAAAAATATCGTTGATCGAACGACGAGAGAATGGAAGAACTTCGACCGCCATACCGACGATCGGTTATCCACGAAAACGGATAATCGAAGACGCGAGAATGATCGATTAGAATGGAACGCGACAAGAGGAGGGGAGTAGGATAGAGCGTATAGAGTGTGGCGGATCGACCGATGGCAGTACAATAAGGGTGTTGTAAGTAAGAAGCAACGAAGACCTCATAGAAGGTAACCTCGTGGCATTGCATACCTGATGTTCGCGAACAAGCTCTTTGTAGCTGGTACGGAAGTCTCGACTATATAACACATTAGCATTACGAACTAACACGGGAGACGGATTGTAAAGCAACGGTGTATCTGCTGTAATAACTGTGAAATGACTTTGCGCTCCTCATACCAATGAGATGGATTTTAATGGCTCGACACACGACCGTGTCTTCCTACTTCAAGCGCGTGCAAAAATTTGACTTTTCTAGCCGAGAATGGAGTAGCTGTTGTCACTTTCGCGTTCCTTCGTACCTTCTTGCCCGCATATTTTATGCAATCTCATTTGACAATGTCGTGACGACAACGTTATCGATCGATTCGATCGTGGTGTATCTTAAAAAAATCGTCTCGTTACGCCAATGTTTTGTAACGTTATCGACGGTTAGTTAATTTTAACGGGGAAAACAATCGACAGAGGGTGAAACAGATGGGACAAGACAGACGAAAGAGACGCGAATCGTTTTCGGTTGGGCGGATGCTAGTTGATTATCCGTTTCTGTTGCGCTCTCTCACCAAGTACCGTTATACTTGCGGCGCCCGGGGCCTCCAAGATCCCTTCTTTCCTCCTTTCCTCCTTTCTTTCTCCTGTCTACTCTGCTCTTCTCTGCCTTGCTTTACCTCACTATACTTTACCTTATCCTTATCTTCTCCTTCTCTTCTCTTCTCAGGATCTCACTCTAGCCTAGCTTGGCCTGTCTTGCCCTGCCCTGCCATGCCCTATCCAACTACCCGATTAATCGCGGTACGCGGAAACAGATTTCTACCCGGTACAACCAAATTTCGAATAATAGAACGATATGTAAACACACACACACATACATATATATATATGCGGTTGATTCATCGTTGACACATCGGTGTAATTTTAACTATGTCGTGTTGGTTATTTTTTCAAAACACGTTGAACAAATCGTCGTTAGATGTGATCGGGAATGGAAAAAAAAAAGAAATAGAAGAAAAAGGGGCGGGCAATAGGAAAGTTTGGCTTATTTGCATAATATCGTCACGAGTCAAAATTGAAAGATCGGATCGGTGGAAAGAAAGAAGCGCATTGGCGGTGTTGTTGAACGGCTGATTTATAGCCGGCAGACTTTGGGCTACTTTCTCGAGTCGGTCATTACGTAAAGGTTACCGGCCGTCCGAACGTTTCGCGTTGCTTCGTTTTCGCGAACGTGTCGCTTCGATAAAACCGCGAAACGTCCCACCTCGTCTGGCTGTGGTGTCGCGTCGTTCGCAGCGTAGCCGAATTTGCGACCAATCGACCGAATTGAAATCGAGATCGCGCGAACAAAAAGGATACCATCGTGACTCAAGGTTCGCGCGTCTTCGTTCAAGGACAGGATTCGATCGCGGTTTGCTATCCAATTGGAATAGAAAGTTGAATCGCGTTGACGCGAGCGTGCGCTCTCATTGGTACCGATCGCGTGCATAGTATAGTCGCATGTTGGCAAGAGAAACAGAGAGAAAGAAAGAGACAGACATATACATATGGAGAAAGAGAGAATGAGAGAAAGAGGCAGGACAAGGAAAGAGGAGCGCTGGATGATGAGTCTGACTGGAATCCTTTCTGAACGTTGACCTACGCGGTACTGAAGATCAGGGAAACGTAGGTATATCTCTACGTCGTCGTTTGCACGCATCGTGCATCGCAACCAACACCAACACCAACGAACAACGCTTAGGTCGGGTCGGTAGTGAGTCCGTTATGAAATATGAAGTATCAACGATGTTTATCGATATAAACCTATAATCGTGTGTCACTTGCAGCATTGAATACGAAACGATAGATAGCTCTCGTGTATGCCACGACGCGTGAAGCTTTTAATCGTTTCTCTTTTAACCGTCTGTCACAGTATTCAGAGAGATTTCGGTATTGGCACGGAATATCAACGATATCGTTGATATTGGCGATCGCGTAAACCGAGCACTGGATATATCCGAAGGAATGGCGAGGAAGCGGCAGGATAAAACACAGGAATTGACATTCTAGGCAGGGTTTTAGCGAGAAAAGCTAGCTGCTCGCAAGGTCTGTCGATTCGTGATATACGTGATATACGTTATTAAGAAGTTCCGAAAGGGGGAGCGCAGCGTGTCGCGAGTCGGCCGATTCGAAAATAGTAGCGGCCGTTCGAACGAACCGACGAAAATCGTTTAGTGGACGATATATATGGTAGATGGATACGTAATAGAAGAGTCGCGTGCTCCAGGGGCGTTTCTCGCTAGTAGAAAAGTTCCGAAGGAGGTCTTTAGCCTTCGGCGCGTACTGTGCGGCCTGCAGGAAGACCGGTGAGCAGCAGTGACTTTTAAGATGCGTACCGACACGCATTCTACGTGTCTCTCGGCTGCGTGGCAATCGTGTCAGCAATGCCGGGAACCGTGAAACGCATGTAAATCCTCTCTTTGCACAGCCAGGGGACAAAAGTCGATGTAACGCACGTTCGCTAGAGTACTTTCGAACCAGTAGGTACCACGCTACTACTTTCAGTCAACATTCGGCCGAATTTTCGAACACGATCGCCCGCTTCTTCTTGCTAACGATATTCGCTCTGTTATAACCACGCAATGGAGAAGACGATACAAGGAACGTGGAACGTGGCGACGAGTAAAAGCTTCGCCGCCTCTCGTTCAAAGCCGTTGCATTTTCGAAGACACCTTTCCAACGTATTGCGCAACGCCGCAAAGGCGGATATAGGTCAAGAAACAAGATTAGTATCTGCGGAGCACGACGTGCAAGCATAAACCGCGGTCTCCGTTCGGTTTGTAACGCCGCCGTTCGGAGAGAGCACCGAGACTTTCGCGATAGTGTTCCATTCTATTCCATTCCATTCCGTTCCCAGTCTCTTATAAAGCGATAGTATTAGAACGACGTATTGGATGCGACGCGATGCTCGGCCGGTAATTCGGCAAGGATTCTTATCGAAAGAGCTGGCTTTTTTAAAAGAATATGGAATATCAAGCTTAGCTCGGCCAGATCTATGCACGTTGTAACCGTGATACCATCCGAAGAACGTTCGATAGTTAGGAAAGATAGTTGCAACAGTCGATCGAAGACCGTTCTTATTACGCAAGGTATAACAAATCGATAAAATTATTGGCCGAGCGTTGGCAAAGGTCACGACCCGTCTTCCGCGATTTACGTTTTTCGCAAAGGCGCTGTCCGTCGTCTTATACGATAGTAAACACGCGTTAGCTATTAGGTGGAAATTTAATGGCTGGTTACGTAATATTCAGAGAAATCGTCGATGTGGGGCAATTTATTTTCGATAAGAAGTTTTTGACGGATTCTTAAACGAACACACAAACCGTATCTTTAGATAGAGGAACGGAACGTGGATATCTATTTGCGGTGAAATGATCGCGTGCATCGATTAGAACGACGCAGACGCAAATGTGAGAACGACACCTGAAAAGCAAACGGACGCGATATTTGCTCGGCCTTTTTCATTTTTTCTCTTCTTTTTTTTTCGGCTTGATCCGTGTTTGACTTCCGATGACGTTTGCGAACCGCTTCGACACCGATACGGCGTTTAACGTAGCCGTTATCTTCCTCCGCGAATACCGGTTTGTATCCCTTTTCTCACGGTTTTCGCACAAGCTGCGATATTTCGCGATTCTGCGCGCAGGCAAAAGCCGACGAACGCACACCGCGACGATTCGTAACCAATGTAACGTACGTAGAGCCGTATAAGTTTGTGTGAGACAAAATGACGCATCGCTCGTACAGCGTCAAAGTTAAATACGAAATATAACGAAACGATAGGTTAGATAGTAATAAGGTAGAAACAGAGTAGAATAGGTCACGTAAATAAGCAATTAGTTGACTGGTAGAGCGGTAACAAGCCAACTATGACAAATATGGAAGAACGAACGAAAAGAATCGTAAATGAAATCTGTTTCTAAGCTGGTGAGACCGCGATTACATAAATAATAATAATAATAATAATAATAATAATAAGAGGAGAAAACGACAATCGATCAAAGGATGATACAGCAATGGGAAAACAGAGTGAAATCGAAGAACGACATATGGCATTTGGGTGTCGCGAATCGTTGTCAGGCAATGAGAGTAGGTCGGAAGGAAGAATGATCGGTGTTCGTTTACAGAGAGTGGAGCGTCCACGAATATAAAAGCGTGAATTATGAAATACGCGGATAGCTGGGCTGCGTTGGTTTTCTCAGTTTCCCTCGTCGCTCGTCGAACGTCTTATCACCGGTAAACACATTCTTATAAAAGGTACACATCGTTGCAGGTTAGATCGGCACTGCGGCCAATGTCACATTGAGATTAGATTGTTTGCAATTACTTGCTTTTCGTATTTACACGGATTATCCTTTCCTGTCGTTATCACCAGTCGTCTCGAAAATCGAATGGCATCGGCTTTCGAACGAACCGCGCATCTTCTTACGCAACGTGCGTAACGTCTTCTGGAATTTGATGGCGCGAAACTTCGAAACGGATCGACGCTGCCCTTCGAATAATAATCGAAACATACGATTTCAAGGTGAACATTCCAGAACAACCCTAAGTGTTCACCATTACGATTAATCGGTTGGCAAAATTCTCGAAGAACACGCGATCCGCGTCGAAGAAGGGACATATATCGGGTGTCGAACAAATTGCACGAACAGCTGGTCGAGCAGGCGCGGCCGCTCGTGATTTCTTCGGCGCAACGGTTTATACAGATTTGCCAGACGATGCGTTAGAGCGGATTATCGTCGTGTTCAGAGGCTATAGTTCTATTCCCGGAGAGGATGCAGACTTCTCGTAGTCGAGGAAACACGAGCGAGAGGGAGGAAAATCAGGATAAACGGAACAGGGAGGCGTCTGAGCGGCGCAGGACGACGCGACGAACGTGGCGTGGCATTGAAATCGAGAATGTCGTCTGACTGCGAGCGGCTGTTTTCACTGTCGCTATTCGCGCGTGGCGCGTGGCGCATGGCGCGTGGCGCACGCCGCGCCACCTCCGGCAGAACCAACCGCCGCGCCACGCCGGTTTCACAGCCAGCGAGAAGAACGTGGATGTTGCTTGCCGCTTGGCTACGTTTAGGCGACCACTGCCGCCGACGTCCGATCTATCGTACCTTCTCTGGGCCGAATATTTTTGGAACGCGCGCTCTGCACGCTTGCCGCGGCTGGTCAAGGTTGATCACTGTTGCGTCCACAGCGCTTATAACTGTAACGATAGTTGCTACGATTTACCGCCGGTTTCCTTTTACGGTTTTGCGGTTTGCCTTAGACGAGTCGAATCGCCAGCTTATTTCTTAAATCCGTTTCTTCGATTCGGAGCGATGCTTTTGCCTCGTTCTCCGTAGAATCGTTCTCGAAGGGAAGAAAACGGCGACTACGAAATTCCGCGTACAACCTTGGCCCTCGCGTGTCTCCTAACGTTCCCGCGTGCTTCCTGGAGAACACGCGCTCGATTCCACGGACCACCGATGCTGTTCGTCACAGCATCGAGAGCGAAATTGTTATCCTGACGTTTAGACGCGAAGGAAACCGCGCGAAGAAGCAAAGAGGCACGTAGCGATTGATGCAGTCGCACGAACCAAGTGCAGCGCAAATTGTATTCGGTTGTTACGTAAGTTCGCTTAAACTCGATATTTTTTTTATCTTCCCGAACTTATCTACGTTAAGCCCGATACATTTATGGGCATGCGAGTTTATATAGATGCTCGGTTTCAAGGTCGTGATTTACGGGAACACGTATACGCGTCGCTTATGGTATTAGATTGTGCCAAAAGTTTCTTTCGTTTCATACGGAGATAACAGACGCACAAAATTTCTTGCTTTACGTTATTTTACTGAATCGCGTATGACCCATTTTGTTCTATTGGAATCCGGAATATCCGTCGAAGAGAAAGCCACGATTTCTGTTCCGCGCAGATGGCATTCAACGGATGATAGAAACTTGGATCGTTCGATGAAAACGTCGAGTACATTGTCAAAATTACGTGGTTGCCAAATTTACGATTTCGGCGCGGACCCTGTCGAATTTGTCATACTCATCGTACGAGATATTAGAATTACAGAGTATCTTATTATTAGTATTAGTATTAGAAATATTATACTCTACCTACCACATCTACGTTCTTCCCTATGACATACCGCGCTCATAAATCACCGTCAATTATTCCTTTTCGATTACAAGTTGAACCGCGTTGCATCGTCCTACGAAACTCGTCGAATCGATTTGAACGTACCGCTCGTACAGTCGCGTGCGTACAGACCCCCGCGCGCTGTCACTCTCATTACCATCCAAAGATGTCTTCATGCGATAACATGCGATCAGGCCAGCGCATTGCTGTTCGCTGCTCCTCATAAGACGAAATACTCCGTAAACACGTTTCTGTTATTCCTTCGTTCTGTGACTCAAAATGCGTTCACATTCTCCGATAATACTGTAGTGAGATACGCACAGGTATACGTACGTACATTCAAGCATATATACGGACCTCCAAGTATACGTGCAAACGTCCAAGCATATATACTGACGTTCAGGTATACGTATGTACGTCCAAGCATATATACTGACGTCCAAGTATACGCACGTACGTTCAAGCATATATACGGACCTCCAAGTATACGTACGTACGTTGAAGCATAAATACGGATGTCCAAGTATACGTACGTACGTTGAAGCATAAATACGGATGTCCAAGTATACGTACGTATGTTAAAGCATATATACGGACGTCCAGGTATACGTGCAAACGTCCAAGCATATATACTGACGTCCAAGTATACTCACATGCGTTCAAGCATATATACGGACGTCCAAGTATACGTGCAAACGTCCAAGCATATATACGGACGTCCAAGTATACGTGCAAACGTCCAAGCATATATACTGACGTCCAGGTATACGTACGTACGTCCAAGCATATATACTGACATCCAACCATATATACTGACGTCCAAGTATACGCACGTACGTCCAAGCATATATACTGACGTCCAGGTATACGCACGTACGTCCAAGCATATATACTGACGTCCAGGTATACGTACGTACGTCCAAGCATATATACTGACGTCCAACCATATATACTGACATCCAAGTATACGCACGTACGTTCAAGCATATATACGGACCTCCAAGTATACGTACGTACGTTCAAGCATAAATACGGATGTCCAAGTATACGCACGTACGTTCAAGCATATATACGGACGTGCAAGTATACGTGCAGACGTCCAAGCATATATACTGACATCCACGCATACGCACATACGTTCAAGCATATATACGGACGTCTAAATATATGTATGTACGTCCAAGTATACGTACGTACGTTCAAGTATATATATGGACGTCCAAATATATGCACGTGCGTCCAAGTATACGTACGTACGTCCAAGCATATATATTGAAGTCCAAGCATATATACTGACGTCTAAGTATACGCACGTACGTCCAATTATATATACGGACGTCTAAGTATATGCACGGACATCCAAGTATACGTACGTACGTTCAAGTGTTCATACGTTCACGCGCGTACGAACGAGAACTGATGATTTTCCGCGCGATACATTTTTAGAAGGCGAAGGCGCGTTCGAGAGGAAAGCTTCAACATGATCGTTTTAAGAGGAAGGAAGCTCCTTTTAACGTACAGCTAGACGCGACTTTGCACGCTTCTTCGAGCAATTGAGAAAGAACCGTAGGAAAATAAGTAAGGTAATGGAATCTTCGTACATTTTGCTGTGATTCTCTACAGCAACAGCCACTCTACTCGAATATGTGTCTCCGCCATTTCTCCCGCCTTTTTTGCTCGTTCTTTCTCTTTCTCTGTTTCGCGTTAGCTCCTTGTCCGCAAGAGGTTTGCCGATCGTGAAGTTGACTTTAAACGATACTACGTTATCGCATAGCGTCGCGTCCTGTGGTCGCGTCGACCCGAAAGGTGGTATGCGAGGAAAAAACGAAAGAAAACGTGATCGTTGGCATGGGACGTTTGAAAGGACGTTGGCGAAACTGCGCGAGGTAAATCGTCCCGTTACGGGAAAGAAAAAAAAAAAAATGTACGAGTCGTTTAATGCAAAAGTGGTGTAAGTCAACTTTCTGCCTATTTGCTCGAACCGCGCATCTCGAAAGCACAAATTTCGTTCTTCCGTTTTCCGCGGCAACCGTGTAAGTATATCTTCATTAGTTGGTCACTGATAATAGCGTGATAAGCGAGAATCGGCCACTCGACCTCTTACGGAATTTTTAGTTTACCCTTCGTTAACGAGTAATCGACTTTTTCGACTTACACCACTTTTGCATTAAACGGCTCGTACATGGTGGAAGGAATGAAACAGCGTCTTATGAGAATGCAAGAAAGGGGGAAGGCAAAAGAAGATGTACCCTGGTGCGACGGATCGGCGAGGAAAATCGGAAAAGGAATTGGCAACAGCGCCAAGCAAGAAGGAACTTTGAACGCGTGTTTCCCCGAGCGTGCGCGTGTTCTTCGTCGTTTGTCCAGTGGCCGTGCTGCTGGTGAATTTGCAGCGGTGCAGCGCACAGGCACACGGGCGAACGTGTTCACGCAGGTGAGTCCCCGTGTCATAGGTAGCCGTGTTCGTATAGAGGTCCGCGACGTATGTATACATCTAGACGCGAAACACTGCGATGAGGCGAATGTACGTGTCAGGTACACGCGTACGTGTTCGTTATACAACTTTTCCAGCAGTCACGGAGGCGTAGAGGTGAGCCGGTGGCTTGTGGACGATGGAAAGTGGGGGAACAGAATGCGGAATAGCCTAGAATGTGATGTGAGCGCTCTCCATACCACTCCTCTCACTCTTCCTTATTTTCCTTCTCTTTCTTTGCCTCTCTACCATTTCTTTCTCATCCCTCTCTCTTAAACGCACACAGAAACACACACACAAACACACACACAAACACAAAATCCCTATCTTTCTTAGGACACCATTCGTCCGAACCACGCGTTGTTTGCGTTGTCTCTCCGTCTAACGTTTGAACAAATTCTATACAATTCTATACAATCGTCTAGCCGTCGTCATGTTCCACGAAGAACACTGTACACGATAGTGGCACCTTGGAAACATCGGTGGAAAAGTCGGTTGAACAGCCGTTTATTGCACGTTGTGTACTTTCTGGTCGATGTGACCAACGTTTCCATACGACCTCTTAAACCACTGCGTTAACTTACGTAACCGAAGCAAGGGACAAGTGTCAAAGATTGACCGATCGTCGTTAAAGAACTACCAGTTTACCGATAGGAAGACGATAATCGGCTGATCCCTTTGGGCCAACCTCGACCCCAGGCTCCACTCGAAGGAAATCGTATTCTCTTCCTAGAAGCATGAGCATCGCAGGTCTGGTAGAAATGCATGAATTGGTCGACAGGTGGGCCATCTGCCAAAATTCCAGAACAAAGGGAAGCTTCGGATGATCGAGATATTATCGGATAACGCGATTACCGATCGCGACGTAGCACGTATATATCTATATATATATTAGAAACCACATATACTGCTAATACTTTACCTTTAAGGAAGATTTATTTCGACCTAAACAGTCTTTTACTCTTTTATTTATTTATTTATGGAATGTAGTTATCGGACGCAGAAAGGTAGGAAGAAGAGAAAAGAAAAGGAAATTTTGAATGAAAATTTTGCGCAACGCAGATGAAAAGATATGGTTGAACAGTAAAGCTAGGATCAAGATAACGCCTCATAAATCGCACGCTTGAACGACGCATCACTCACGGAGAAGAAATGTACGCGGCTGGAAAAACTGTTAGCTAGATAGCAAATATGATTCAGGGTATCAAGATAGGAATATTTAGGCTTACAAGCATGACAGTGAAATGGTAACGGTTTTCTTAAAGATTTAACAAAGAGATGATAAGAACTGCGAAATCTCGAATGAATTAGTTGTGTGTACGTTCGATGCTTTAGGTCGATGGTAAAGCAACCCCAAATGGATTTGAGCGCATGGTCCTTTATTTTCGAGAAACTAATAAGTATTTTTTATACTTTACTTTATAAATTCTTTTAATCAAATAATTAATATTGCGTTCCTTTTAACATTACATTTTGACAGTTTATTTTCATAAATTCTTGATTATTTTTATTTATTACAATATCGCTACATGTTTTTGCAAATTTGTGGATCGAGATAGCAATCAAAACATTCGAAACGCAAGAGGTTGCTTCACCAAGAACGTAATTTCTCCATTAATTTCTCGAGAACAAAGGACCATGCACTCAAATCCTTCTGGGGCTGTTTTACCATCAACTTCGAATGGAAAGAATACCAAAGCCTCGAATGCACAAATCATTCGAGATTCCGCAGTTCCTGTCATCTCCCAGCAAGTGGTACGTTAAGATCTATCGATGCCAAATACGCGAACCGTTTGTATGGCCACTGTTTATTTTACCTAGCAAACACGTATCAGCGACGAATCTACGTTTATCCAGAGACTTTAGATCAAGCAATAACGTTATCGATGAATAATCATGGCACGTTCCGCTGATGGGTCCGTGCGATCCGCTGCTTGCGAAGCGTGTTGAATTCTTTCGGAAGTTGTAAAATAATTGCGATCCTAAACACGCAACGTTTTACCAATCGATGATAAAACGATATTTGTCAAGATGCCGATTACCGGTGGCGCATCGGTATACCAAATTTCGCTTTCGTTTCGCGTTCGCCAGCTTCGCTTCGCATTATTTCAATCATTCGCAAGTTCTTAAACGATAGAATTAGCGCGTGAGCGTCGGCGAGGAAATAATTATTCGCGATAGAATACGCAAAGCGTGCGGGCGAGGGCACCTTCGCTCTTTCCTTTCTCGTCTCGCAATAGCGATGATACGACAATGACGATAATACGGTAATAGTGGTGACGCTACGATAATTATTTAATGACATACGTTGAACGTACGCCGCTAAAAATCGACGCTGAAACCTTTCGCTAAAAGTGACTCGCTTGACTGAAGCATTTTTACCGTCCAACGGTTACCAACCTTTCGCCGTACAAATTGACCGTTCGTTCGCGTCTCGTAAACGCCGTTTACGTTAAAAATACGTTGCACGTATAGAATAGATCCGGTGGACAGAATGGTTGCAGTGGAGATAGAAGACGATGGAAGTGGGCAGATCGGACGAAGGGAGGCGGATCGGGCGGACAGAATTTCGGTAAACGCTGGTGGAGCTGAAGAGCTGGTTATTCCGAGGAAGAAACGTGTTAAGCGCGAAGAATAGGCAGCATCTATGGATAGGTTGGTGGGCAAACGCGATATATCACAGGATACGGGTCGCTGGTTTTCCGAATGACCGTCTAATGGCGTTGAGGCGGGGTGGGCCGAGGTTGTGCCGGTGTCCGAACAGAAAATTAGTGGTCACAAATCAACCACCGTACGACCGCCATTGTGCAGTATGGTGCGCGCTAGGTAGAGCGTAGGAATCTGATCCTTCCGAAATTCTGACCTTTCCTATTTCGATGCGCTCTTTTCTCGATTGGTGCGTAAACTCGGCAGATCGGAACGCTACGACGAGCAACGAAATCCGGCGTTGCTAAAATCCTCGACGAAGAATTCTGGCGATCTGGCGGCGCGATAGTTGCGCAATGTGGTTGGCATGCGACTTGACGCACATGCATCCGTACGAGATTCAGTGACGTACGTAGGTATACGATGACAGCGTTCGTGAAACCGGCTCGCGTATTCTTGAAAGAAAAGGTTATGGCTATGAAATTCTGACATTTCACGATTGTTTCACGCCTAAAGAACGGCCTACCCGCGGCTAAATCCGCGACGGTGGTTTGACACGCATCGCGTCGTAGATGGTTTGGCGACGCAACATTTTGACGTTCGACGTGAGTCGATTTTGCTGCGGTGGACTTCTCGCCAGCGTTTCGCCAGTCGAAAAGCCAAAGTTGAACGTTAACCGGAATGTTGAGGTTCCGAGGCGCGCGTTTAGATTGCGCTGGAATTCGGACAAGTTTTTGCATCTCTGCTGGATGCGGCGTGGCACGAAGTGAATTGGAAAATAGTGGCGCTATAAAATATCGCGTTGCCGTTTCCAGAATCAACGACGCGGTGAAATGTGTATCGGCTTTGCAAAAACGCCCGGTTGAACGACATCTCAATGACACAAAGACGAGGTATCGGCGCGCGTACTTTCCATGCGGCAAAGATTCGTCCTTGCGAGAATTTCGCGAAAGGGATATTCCGAGTAGCGCGCACGGAACACGCAGTCTGACGATAATTTTATCGAGCCGTGTACATTGATAAATTAACCGAGAGCATGTTTTTTGTAACACAGCGTCCCTCGATCTTTACCGTTGTCGCCATTGCCGATAGGATACTTGTCGCTTCGTCGTAGCGTCTGATCCGATAAGATCGATCACGCGTGGTTCTTCGATCGGGTGAACATTGGTTTGAGAGAGAATTAAAGGAGAAATCAAGCGAAACGTATGGATTCGTGTAGGCCAAAGGAATCGCGTGGTTCTTTGCGACGGTGACACGCAATGACAAGAGTATTTCCTTTTAAAGAACTCGCTCCTTTTACCTGCTCTGTCGATCTTATCAACGACTAATCTATACCGTGAGATTCGGCAGAAGCGCGCGAGGAATCGGCCGTTTTATCGAGAGAACACGAGTCTTGGATATTAATGTCCTGCTGAGATTCCATTCTTCCTGCTCGTTTCGTCTTGCCTCGTCTCGCCACGCATCGCGTCAAATTTCTGTGACTGCCGATGGGACGCATCGACAAAATTCGTTGCCCATTGGCGTCGAATGCATTCAATTTTTCTGTAGATGCCCCTTCGCTTCGCCTTTTACTTCGTTTCACGCGAACCGAACAACGTACGAATCGTATGCACTGCGATACTATGATACGATTTACGTATATTAGAAATAAATAATAGAAATAAAATTTGGTATATTTGCTATGCAGAGTGTAAAACGCTCGGCAACGAATCCGGAGTAAAGTCTTTCGCAGGTGAAAATATCGTGAAATCTTGGGAAGATAGCGAAGGAGAGCGAGAGATTCGATTTGATGTGTTTTGACGCACTGCTCGGCCTTTCTCCTTCTACACCGTTGGATGAGAAAATGAAATGGAAGGATGACAAAAAGGTGTCCATGATAAATACCTTGGATATTCGTTTGCGAGTAAACGCTGATTGGAACCTGCCGACCTACCGGTAGGCTGTCGTCTAATCCGTTTCCTATCTTTTTCTTTATCTTCCGCCAGTAATTGTCTCATTGTATTCGGTTAAGCCAGGAAGAGATCGATCTGCCGACGAATTCCTATTAGGCGAAACGAGTCAATTTCTGCTTTTCCCAAGAAAACAACCACCAGACGCGATATAATTTCTTGGCAAAGTGAGAAGCTTGGCGATAATTATTCGAAAAGCAGGCGTCCAAGTGTATGCTTGCCATAACGAAGTAAGACAAACACCGTAAATACAACTAACTACAAAGCCTCTCGAAAATTTTGCATTTGCCGCTTTTTCCTCTGGTACTTAACTATTCTTTTTTAGCGGAGATAACCAGCTATTTGCCAGTGATTGCAGATTTTGTCACTAGATGGTATTAACAAGCTGGTATATTTTGTTAATACCACCTAGTGACAAAATCTGCAATCACGTAGTTGCCAACCCAAGTTAACAAGGTGGTATATTTTGTCAATACCACCTAGTGACAAAATTTGCAATCACTTAGTTGCCAACCCAATATAGCATACGTAGCTATGCTTTGCATTATCACGTGCTCTGTCATATCGCGTCTAAACCGATAGATCCGCCGTATGAAACCGTTTGAGTCTCTGTTTTCCCTTTTCGCCGGTGCGAACATAGAAGAAACAGAGGGGGAAAGGTGAGAGGAACGACAGAGCGACGGATCTACGAAGCCAGGAAATGAGAAAAGGGCGAGAGGATACGAGACGCGACCAGATCACAGGGGACAAAGCAAAGAAAATTGAAAGAAAACGGGGGAGGGTGACGGGATGAAACGAAAAGAAAAGGGAAGAGGAAGAAGGCAAAGACGAGAAAGAGAAAGGCTGACTGAGTCAGATGGAAAGGTTGGTAAAGAAGCGCACGTGTGCGTGTCATACGAGTCCACCCAGTATGTTAATTCGCGCTGATGACCCCATCAGGAAACATGCTCACCGCTGAGTGGAGTAGTGGAGGAGCCGAGTTTTCGTCTCGTCCATCGCTCGTGTATGCGCTTACCGGCGCACACACGCGCATCCCTACACACGCACGTGGATATACCTTGCTGCCTCCGAACAATCGTCATCCCCGACCACGTTTCACGCCCACGCACTTGCTCAAACATTCCAGCCGCACAAAGCGCGTCAGGCTAATCGTAATGGAATTGCTATCCGCTCGTTAGGAACCATTAATAGCAACGAATTCATGCGCAGCAAACGTCGTTACGACGAATACAAGTCGATCATCGTACGATCTGCGAAATCGGCGAAAGCGGCCATTGCGTGAACTAAAAATTCTACCGAGCAATTGGCCGAAAGGTAGAATTTCGCTGCTGGTATCTTACCAGCATTCCATCGATCATCTTTATCGACGTTTTTCAATAGACAAGTTTCCGTGAAATACACCGCTTTCGTTTACGACCTGGATATTGGAAACTTGTAGTTTGATCGACGGCAGGATCGTTAGGGGGATGAAACGAACGAGCAGTTTATATCGATGAATACGCTGCTTGACGCAAGGATCACGTTCCACGTATTGTGATGCGACACCGTCTTCGCCTTACCGAGATATCATCGGATTCTTCGTAGTATTAAAACTTTCCGATCGCTACCGCTTCGAACGAGATGTTGATCCTGCAGATGGCTGGCTCCCTGGGTCGTCAGCTAAACGAGTAGCGATTCAGGGGTGGCGATTTCCCGTGGCCAATGAAAATCACCATGTTCCAGCTTTCACCGGCTTTCTTCGTTCCACGTATTTCGCTCGCGTTGCGAATTTCCGCGAAAAGTGTGTCATCCGTTACGGCTACGGGGCAACTTGAGAGACGCGCGTGCGCACGGCTTTGCAAACGTTCCGCCGAGATACGAGATACGGTGTCGTTTTCCACGAAACTACGAATCCAGGAACTGCCGTATTCGAACTCGATCGCGCCATTCGACGAACACGCAGCTGCCTGCAAAGTGGCGAATGATCGAAAACAGCACGCGATTCGATCGGTCGAAATCGACGTCGTTTCGCCGATGCGAAGCCACGTAGTTTCCTCGTATCGAGAACCGAACGAGTGAAGTTTCATGGGCCCGTGTCGTTAGTCGTGTCGTGGCGAACAAAACGAAGGCCGCGAGTGCGGAGGTCACAGGCTAATAAATTCTTAGGCGAATCAATAAAGGCGACTGCGATAATTAGATCCGTCTGAAAGCGGTGCAAGGGCAGACAGACAGAGAGAAAAAGGGACGACGAGCTGGAGAAAGGGGGGCGGGCAAAAAGGTAGAGGAAAAAAGCAGGCTCGTTCGAACCGTGTCAGCTCGTGGCTCGTTTATTTTCGGTGGACACGAACAAAGCCGCAGCACGGCACGGGTCGACGAGCGGGATCGGGCACGAGCACAAGCGCGTGCACGGCCGAAGGAACACGAACCGAACGAAGAAGCGGCCGCTGGATCAGCATTATTCGGATAGGCCGATGTCGCGACCGTGAGCAGTAGGTTTTAGATTAGCCACGGTTAAAGGAGAAAACGGGGCAAACGAGGCTCGCGAGCACATTGGAGAGAACCGGCGAAAGGGAGAGCTGTGATGGTGAAACGATGCACGGGATGCGGAGGTCCACGGGATCGGTGGTCCCAGGTAGCGGTAGGACGAGCTAACCCGAGTCCACGTATTCCGCGCCTTCTTGCACCTCCTTGCACCCCCTTACGTCGCGCCGAGCCGCGTCGCGTCGCGTCCGTTCCAACGAGCAACCTGATTTATGGCGGCCATTCATTCTAATCGTCTTGCATCTCGCAGCCCCAAGCAACCCTATCTACCGTGTATAGTCGCGCTTTTCGAGACATCGCCCTCGGCGACCCGTAACTAATTGAATGCAAAGATTCGAATATTTAGTCAAGCTTATAAACCATTTAATTAACGAGACTGTAACGGTCACCCCCCCCCCTCTCTCTCTCTCTCTCTTTCTATCTGAGCCGTTCTCTAACCTCGTAAATATCATCGTGTCTTTCGATTTCGATACCTACTTTGTCGATTGTTCGTCGCACCATCGTTTCCTTCGTTCCAAGAAGAAGACGCAATTTCTTTGTGAACGGTCGCGGCTAACAGCCGCGAGACTTTCCGGTTGAAGCGTGGTGTGGGTGGAGTAGGCTTGTAAATAGCGAGGAAAATCGTTGGGAAAAGGAAGGATGATTGGCGAATCGTGTTGCGAGTAGAGACCGGCCTACGAAACGGATGAAATCGCATCGTTTAATTCAGCTTGAAGTACATGTAATTAACTTTAATAACCGGTTTATAGCCTTAAACTGGCAATGATCGTAATAGCGGCGATCGCGGTGCTCGTAAACTAGGCACAAGGTGGATAACGATCGATATTTGAACGTAAGATCGCGTTAACAGATTCCTGGCTTTTGTATAGGTTAACACTGGAACTAACGACAGTAACACTTTGACTGCCATGCCGAAATCACATGTTTCGCTGAGGGCGCCACAGGAGTATTTTTATTATACATAGCATATAATGGCAATATAATAATAAATTGATGATGTAAGACAACATTCTTTCCCAATGCACCGTTTATCTTATTGGTGGCGCCTTGCTCACAGTTGATAGCGACATATTATAACAAGGCTTCGTTTATTTCAACAAACCATTCGCATTCGTTGTTTCGTCGTAAGCAAAACGTCCGGAGTATATTGTTGAAACGTGTTGGGGATATTAGTAAACAGTATTATGATTATTTTTATGATTTCGACGAAACTTTCGGCTGAAATGTTAGACGTCCGCAAAGAAAATTATGTTTGTGATAAAACAATGGTAGTGGTAGATTACAACAGAGGAAAATGTGCTGTAGATTTATCAGATCGAACGATAGCATAATCTACACCACATAGAAGAACCCTCGAGTGGTATATAAAATCAGCTTTAGAGTTATTGTTAAATGCATCAATTTCAAACGCGATGATACTCTATAAACAAGCAACAAAAACAAAAATCGAGGTATCAGATTTTAGAATGGCACTCGCAACGCACCTTACGCAGTGCCGTTCACCAGGGTCGTCAAATATACTTATTCGACAAAGATTGCGACACGAAACGCAGAAGAAAGAAGGGTAAGCGTACCTGGCACGAAAATTTTGCAGAGAGTGCTATAAAAAAATGTTAAACAGTTAGGATGAAAAATTGCTAAGAATCGGACCAAAAAGTTAACCACCTATCGTTCAGATTGTATCGATGAGCCACATTTATGTTTAAAGTGTTTTAACACAATTAGATGCGACATTTGTTCTCATTTTTTTTTTATTGATGTTCTAATAAAAACGTTTAATCGTTCAATGGGGCACTTTTTATCTCAAAGTATCTTCTATTTATCGGTTATATTCAAAATACCCTAACTGTCAATTTTCATATAATTTTTACAATTGTAAGAAGTTCAAGCGCTCCGGTCACCAATGACCAACGTAGCAGTCGAAGTGTTAACACGAGGCTGTTTCTATCAAAACCAGTGAAAATGACTGATCTTTACAAAATACGTAATAATAGAATATTTGTATATTTATTGATTTATTACTTTTTTACAGAAGGAATTTCATGTTATGTAGTACATTTTTAACGAGGGTTGACACATTTATAAAATTACAAATACAACCAATCGTTTTGTCTGCTGTGATATTTCTAGTGTTAGCATCTAGCGATCTAGCGATCGATCCGGAATTTTCCTGGTAACTGATATCGTCATATTGAATGGCTCGCAATAAAAATGAAAAAGAATGGGAATTTGTACAAAACGAAGAAACTGGTTAATTGGAGATTGCAGGATCCTTTTAGGCTTCGACAAGTATCAGTCATTTTAACTGGTATTGATATAAGTAGCCTCGATGCAAAATTATTTTCAGTTTGAATACATAAAAACCAAAATAAAATTCATTATATTATTCTTTTAGTTGTCGTTGCGAAAGTCATTACATCATTGCGGGAAAAGGGTATAACGTGAAGTAGGAATGTAAAAATAAAATCGTAAAGCCAGTCAATTCGACTGGTGTGATAGTTGTAGTGTTAAAAAATATCGGTACGCCTGTACCCTTCCGTTCTTTTCCTTTTTCTTTCTTTCTTTCTTTTTCCCAGTCAATTCGAAGAAACGAGGATTGAAATTGATATTGATACGCGCGTTCGAATCGAACACGAGCGGACACGATAGCTAGGAAAGAAAAGGATCGACGTGATTGGGAAGAGGATCGCGCGGCTCGTTTGTCGGCTAAAAGCTTTTAAGCTAGGGTTATATCGGGCAGTAACGGAAGCGCGAGGACAGTTTGAAAGAGAGTGAAAAAGGACGGATCAATGGGGCAAGAGGGTGGGAAAGGGAGTTCTCTCCGGAGGGATGAGTTTGCACCTAGAGCGGACAGTCGACACGCGAGGTCAGCACGAGACTACGAAGGAATAGGGGCCGCCCCATTGGCTCGTTTAATTAATTAAAAGTGCATTAGCGGCGGGGGTTAGCAGCCGAGTTTACGTGAGTTTCTACACACAGAGCGAGCGAGCGACAGAGAGAAAAGTAAAAAGAGGGAGACCGTAACGATGTTCTGAGCGGAAAGCCGCGATATAGCCTTCGTCAACGCAACAACGCCTTCGTAATAGTCGATCCTTGTAACGTATACGACCGAACCGCGAGCCGACAAGATGATTAAACGGTTTCTTCCATTTTTTGATTTATAGCATCACCCGTACCGGGCTGGTCGGCCAACGCGTTTCCTTCTGTTTAACCGAACGATGAGGAATCGCGGTAAAAGAACGCGAACGAAGGAAGCTACAGCGGTCGTGTAAAGCAAATGGAACAGCGACTATGGAAAAAGTTGCGTCCCTGTGTATTAACAGCTTCGAAGCGGGGGTGGTATTATCGGGATTACGGCGCACAGAGTAGATAGAATCAAAGCACCAGGTGCAAATTACAAGGGGGATGGCCAGGTAGCACGGAAGTTGAACGCGCTACCAGCTGACTCGTCCGCGAGCGAAGCGTGTAATCACGCTAATGCGGCACGTCGTTGCCAAGAGTGATCCCGGTTTTGCCACAGGGATCACCCTGCAACGACTTTTCAGTGACTCATGCGCGTCATTGCGTAACTGCTCCGGCTCGATAACGATAATCTTCCTCCTCCGAGCGACCATGATCGTCGATCATCGTGCGCGTGGAGTAGCGGCGATCGTGATCACAAGGGACGAGCGAGACGGCGAATCATCCGACCGCTGCACCTGGAAATTTAATAAGGTACGATAATGAAACGGTCAGCGTAAAAAGCACACTCGCTTAAAACGCACGATGCCGGCCGTTTAATCGCCACGGAATTATCGGCGTAATGCCGCCTGATTCTGCGCAACCCCTTCAACTTTAAACGATCCTTTGGTTGCTTCTATGACGCGCGTAAGTCGCCGAAAGAAAAACCGTACGATAAGAATCGTGGCAATCGAAGATTCGAAAGAAACAAGACGAGTTTTTCTTAGCAGCGGCGAGGTTTCGTGGCCGAGCGAGGAAAGCCAGTCGCTTCGATTTAATGGTTCGATTTAATGGCAATTTGTCCTTGCGCGTAGATTTATGCGTTGCCGAGTATGCGGCATGTTCGTGTAATATACGACGCGTGGTTCCTAACGAGGGGAGTGGATTCACGGGATGCGCGAATCGCGTGAGACGACCGTCTAACAATGAGATCGATGATGAAGCGGCAGGCGAGCCAACCGGCCTACCAGCCGTGCCGTAAGCCCTAACGATATATCCAACCGGAGATCAGCCACGCGACTTGCGCAAATTATCGATAGAAACGTTTCACATCGATCGGGCTACGTTCTTAAAAAGAAGCAGCGTGTAGACGTTCCAGGTTGAAACAGCCGTGAAGCCGGGCCAATTTAATTTGGGTGTTTCCTACGACCAGAAGGCGTCAACGAGAATCGGGGCGGGATAGTTGACCGATCGAGCCGAAAGGGGAGAAAATTCGACGAGAATTTGATTACGTTCGAATGGTAGGCAGAGGCAGGTATCGACGGTCGTGGTCCCCCTTTTCCCCTAGGTAAACAGCGTGAAATGGTATCTTGTGTTACGCGGTTAGGCTTGCGCGCGACCCTTCACCGCTCCGTGCAAAGGTTAAGGGAAGAGAGGGGTGCGTTGGTTTGTCGCGCGTTGACTAACGCAACGCAAACTGTCGGCTGTCAAGCAGCGCGATGGGAGGGCACGAAACAACGAAGATGTGCCCACGCGCGCACGTGCGCACGTGCCTTTTAATATCCCATAATGCGTTGCATGTCCATATTCATTAAGTAATTTTCTGGTCTGAAAGTCACTGTCCGGTCGACCATCGTCGTCGTTTCGTATCCGACGTCAAGGATATCGCGATCCGCTTCGCTTTTCCTCCCTCCAGTTTTCCTCCCTTCGTCTCTGTAATAACGCGAGTATTCGTGTGGTATGCGGAGCGTACAGGCTGAGAAGTAGCCGGAGACATCGGTCGGTGCGACGTATTATTTCGCCCGGCGCATTGTCGCCCGAATGTCCTTTCGTTTCCTCTGTTTCATATTTATGATACGCTTAACGGCAGGAGAGCGCAGTGGGTCTGCGCGCATAAATTTTCCTGCCCTGTGGTTACGGTGAAATCGTGAGCGAGCGCGTCGAGACGCGGCGCGTCGTGTCGCGTGATTTTCTTCAACGCGATTGTCTCGCGCCGTTCAAAGCAAGAACACCGACGAATAATTTCGACCACGGCAATTTGTCGGCGGCCTAACGGTAACGCCACGTATACGCCAGGTCAGCGTTACGGGGCGTGGTAACCGGGCTAGTTCAATCTGCAAAACGCGCGTATTTCCAATTTCCTTTGCATTCTTCCAATAAGAGGATTTTTCCAGAAATCAAGTTCTTTTGCAAAATTGCAACCGATGGGATTAACAGATCTACCATCGTCGTGGCCAACTCGAACCTAATTTATCAACCCTCCTATACATATAAATACGGCCACGCAGACACCATTGGTAGAATTTGCAACACGGATTTGCGCAATCATTTTGATCTTTCCTGCGATACTGTCGGTGAAGTTAAATATCCCACGTATTGCTTTCCGCACTAATTTCACTCCGCCTCGATGTTTTTTAACCGACGTATTAATTCGCCGTCACCGCGGACCTGCCGATACGCTAACGTTTAACTTGCGTAACCTATGCGTAACGTGCATGATGCAAGTGCGCTCCCTTGCGAACTAGCCACTTGTGCTTCTCATCGAGCGAAGCATTTTATTTCTGTATCGTGCCTTGTGATTTGTACCGAAAGAGCTTCGTCCGTTTATTGCAACGAGCAAACGGCAACTTTGCTCGCCTGGTGGAGTCGCGTCCGCGAGGATCGTACACGCGAGATAGTCGGAGCCTTCGATAGCGTGACGACGATTTGTCGAGACGCGGTATCTTGAGGCGGCGCAGGTTCTAGGAAAGAAAGAATAACTCGATTCGAAGGTGATTTGTCGATCGGCAGGTATCGGAAATCGCGCAGTTCCAGGCCTTAATGCTCTTACACTTGGAACACAGAGCGTGTAGACAGGCGCGTACACCACCTAACACGTAAGACGTAGTATCAAGTAGGTGAACGAGGCAACCGAGAAGCCGAGTTCTGAGATCAAGTCACGCGTAGCCTAAAGAAAGTTGTTTAAAGGTCAGTGTAGCTCGACTTGCATCAGAAATGCCAATCTAGTTACGAAATATGTATGGGGAACAATGATACCCTCGTGGAAAGCAATTCGTTCGCTCGCGCGCCGTCTCCTTCCAGTTGTCGTCCGCGCGTCTCTTCGTCGTTTCCAGCGATCGCGTCGAACTCGAGCGAAACTCTTGCAGAAAAAATAACTTTCTTCCTTTCTTTCTTTCTCTTCTTGCTGAACTTTTGAAAATTTAGCGAATTATACCGCCTATCGGTGGGTCGTATCTCTCGCGTTATTCATATCCGCGGAATAATGCTGAATAATTTCACCATAAATACGTGGCGCGTCCACGTGGGCGTAAAGTAACGATAATGCAAGTAAATAATGGACGCGAGAGTTTTATTACCTAGGCGGTTGAATGGCAAGATAGAATCTACGTGTCCGCGGCAGTACAGCCCCCTCGAACACCGAACGCCAAGAGGAAAGAGAAGAAGAGGAGAGAGCCAGGATGAGACCAGGATGAGGCGAGAGACGCTTCCCTTTTGCACGAACATCGAATCCGAAAATTCCTACATAGGCGAATGAATGGTATTTTCCTTCTCTCTTTGCCAAACGTAGTAGCCTTTTCTAGCCGTTGTTCCACGTTTCGCGATACCGTTCCTCGTCGACCGCTATCGTTTCTCCTCTTTCGTCGTTTAGATAAATCCTCACCTTGCCTCGCCTAGCTCCGCCATCGTTCGAACGACGTAGCTGTCTTCCTTTACGACTTTGTACGTACAGACTCCGCTCCTTTGTCTGTAGCACGAAGCAAATTCACGTTTCCCGTGTTCCAACTATTCAAACTTGCGAAATAAGTTGGCTATTCGATATGTAGGTCATCGGTCTGGCTGGCAGCTTCCGGCTCTCGCCATCTTCTACGGTCGCGACCTTTGGTTATCCTCCGAACGGACGTCGCCTTGTCTCGATATCGCACGCGACGATATCTCAGGTGGATTATTATACGCGTTGGTTTATTAAAGAGACGAGTGATACAATTGTAATAGTCGTAAGTTCAAATGTAACTCCAGTTTTCTTTTTTTTTTTTTTATTTGGATGAATTTTATTTGGAGTAATTCTCATTGAGAATTATAAGTAAATTTTTCTGGCGTGGCGGCACTCGACAGCAAAAATACCACCACTCGACACTAACTAGTGTCGGACGACGGCAGCGCATCGAACCGCCCTGTTTTTGCGACCAGGTTTTCAGAACAGAGATAGGAAGGAGAAACAATATCATATATAAGCACCGCTCTACGGCGATTTAGATCCAAATTATAAATTATAATGTCAAAAAAAATGTAATTCCGACACACATAATGTTGTATGGCTATGTCGTACCGTCACGTATCGGTACTTTTGCCTAATCCACCCCACAACCGAAATTCATTGTTTATGTCAATTCCATACATATGTAATAATCATCTTCTGGGTCAATAAACGTGTGAAAAAGAAAAAGAAAAAAAAAAACGACGGCAGCGCAGTGGTGTTAGCGCCTTAGGTTACGAACGTTCGGAACCCGGGTTCAAATCCCAGCGACCGGAGTTCCGATTTTTCTTCCACGATCCAAAAATGAGAAGAAAAATCCAGCAGTAATCCCAGCAGCCAGAACTTGAGTTCTACACCCGCAGTAGAACCTGTCTCATCCTAACACATCAGCAAACTACAACTATCACGGCCTATTCACCCCAAAAGTGTTTTATCCTTGTTTATCCTAAGTGTTTGATTCTAGGTGAATCTAGTGCTTAAATCTGAAGGGTAATGTGTTTTTAGCCTGCGGATCTGATCCGACGTGTCAAGTAATTGAGTAACTAGTGGGTTTTGTTGGTTGTTTAACTCTTATATTGTCTATTACTGAATTTGGATATTTCTTCTTTGACTGTGGGTATCTTGGTAACATACCAAGGTGCATCTATTAAGGACCTTAATTAAGGAGTTTTCGATTGGAAATTGAAGAATTTCTATGTTGGAATTACTATTCCCCATAGTTGACGATTAGAAATAACGGCGGTAATGTTTTGTCCGGAGTTTACCTTTAAACCTAGCAAATCGAAACGTTGGCACTCCAAGGCACACAACAATATGTGAGTCTCTACCGATTCGAATGTTCCATTGACTCGTGTGCCGTTACATATGAAATTCGTGCGCGTGATGGACGAAGGAAGGACGCGGGCAGCCTGTCGAAACTGCAAAGTTGGCGAACCGGAGCCGAAGGATTGATCGATTTTCGAGGGAGGAGCCGTGGCAAGTGGCATTCTCGAGAAACGTAAATTTGCATCTGAACTTAATCCTTGATTGTGCCACGCCCCCTCAGTTTCTTCCTTTTCGCCTTGGTCCCAAAACTTTCTTTCTCCTCTTCTTCTTCTTCTTCTTACTCGAATGGTAGGTTGTTCGGGCCACAGGCGTCGCCCATCTCGCGCCATCATTTAACTAAATTACCGGCTTGCCGTACGAGAAAGGACACTGTTGTACGGTCACCATTATTTTCGTACAACTTGCATACGCATTCCTCTTTCTCGAGTCCTGGTGACGCGATCTTAACGGCAAGTTCGCTGCGTTGCGAAGTCACAGACGAGCTGTTCCAGTCGAACGTGTAGCAGCCACGTGCACGGACTTTCCCTGCAAAGTCAGATATTTACGCGTCTCTTAATTTCCATCGTGTTGGCTCCTAAATGAATGAAAATTAAGCTTCCTCGAGTTCGATTCGTAGCGCCATTAAGCGACTGGTCGACTATCGCGTCGCTCGTTCGCTGTTTCGAATCCTAAGAAAGTGACGCGAGGACGAGACAGCGGAGCAAGCGAGCGAGTAATCCGCGTGGCGATAGTCGAGGACGCGAGAACGGTCGCGCGAGGTCGATGCAACGATTTTGGCAGGTCGTTCGTCGAAAGCTTTGGAGAAAAATGGCCGACAATGCGCACGGCTGACATTTGCCCGCGCATTTATCGCGATAATACGGCTTTAGGTCAGAGGGTGTGGCCTCGCCAGATTGATTCGGCGAGCTCGCTTCTGCGCGCTACGCTTCGTTACCGCCAACACTATGGCCGCTTTCCTGCTCACGGCTTTTCATTCATCTTTCGCCTTCCATTTGCCTCGGCACTCGATAAATACACCGAACGATAAACCTGTCGATACACCGTTGCCGATCTCGTTCCATCATTCGTTTCCCATAATTAGAATATACGACGCGAGAAACCGGAAAACCGCGCGTTTCCCTCGTTCGCTTTAGCAACGTTCGCGCCTTCGTCGTATCTCGTGGCTTGGCAACTAAGTGATTGCGGACTTTGTTATTTCATCATTAGACAAAATCCGCAATCACTTAGTTGCCAACCCAATACATCTTTGCGTCTTCGGTCTGTGGAACCGCGCAAAATCGCATATGCGGAACGTTTTTCCTTGTGAACGAGTTGTAAAATGCCACAAGATCGACGCTAATGTGGTTCGATTCAAGGGCAGATGTTTGAATTTAGTTAGTCGTTACTCTGTGGAGACTCGAGACAGAAAGTGCGCGAATTGGATAATTAATCGTGGAATCGCGGTAAATGGGGGCAGAAGGCGCGCGTGCGCTTGCGCGTTCCTTTGTGAGTCGCGAGGCCGCGAAGCTGCGATTGGTCGGAATAAAAAATACTAGGCGGCACGAGCGAACGAACACGGATGCAAAGGTTTTTCATCTTACACGCCAGCTACGATGACGATGCGCTATCTATCGACTGCGTGGGTGTTCGTTCTCGCTCTGACAGATTCGAAAACGCATTATTAACACCGACGGCCCTGACTCTATGATTACGCGCATTAATAGCCGGATGGACGAACTTTGCTCACGCTCCGCACTATCATTATCGCAACGCGAAAAAGAGACCGACGCGACGCGACGGCGTGAATCAAGAGACACGCTCGGACCGACCTGAACGACCAGAGAAAAAGACGAGAAAACCGAGAGTGTAGAAGGGCGGCACTCGAAAAACAATATCAACGACTATCGAATTCCTCCTAATAATCCATCGAATCGTGTCTCCATCTCAGCTTCGCCGCCCTGCGTCGCACTCAGCGCACCGTCGATCGAAGATTCTGCAAAATTTGTATCCAATGTTTTTCTGAACTGCGTGTGCCTCTTTAGGTACAGGCAAAGACGAAGAAGAACGCGAGACGAAGGGAATTTGACGAGGATCCATGGACTTCCGTTTGACCAATTTCCCTTCTCTCTTTTTGTTCTCTTTCGCCTTTTTCTACTATTTTCGTCGTTGTTTCCTTTTACAATACGACGATGAAAGCAGCAGTTTGCGATCGTTGCTGGTTATTTTATCGATGAACGCGCACGAGAGCCCGCATCCATCCTGGTCGAGACGATATGGCATTTAAATATAATGTTTCGCGCGCAAGCGCGCATATCGTACCTCGCTACAAACTCCTTTTCAAATTGCATATCAGGTACGATCGAGTGTTGCGAGTATACCAATCTTCCGACGATGAATAATTCATTGTGTAAATAATTCATAAATCACTATATAAGCTTGCCGGACGGTGAGCCAGAATCGTTCAAAAATTTCCAATGAGATTTTTTTTTCATCCATTCTTCCATCATCGCGATCTTTTATCTTCTACCTTCGATATTGTCCTAAAAGGTCTTCGGCTGTTTATCGTGTCAACTTCACCATAGATCTTGTTTCGTTGCTGCGCGTTAAAATATGCAAAATTTCCTCATTTGCCAAACAACAGTTTCCCACTTATTCGCGATATTTGCCAATTCGTATCTCGTTGATACTTTTGTTCCGTGTCTAGCGCGCGATACTCTGTCATTTGCGACGAATCTTTCCAGTTCTACGTCGCTCTTCGTAATTACTTAATCGCGGTAAAGTGGTAGAATCGGGGGCAAGTTCAACCTGTTTTATCTGCGATCTCGCATCGGTGTATCGCGAACGCTATGCAATGGGAATTCTTTACGCCTCGATAAGAAATCCGACCCACGAGGATGACGCTTAAAAATTCACCTTACGTATTCCATACCGTTTCTTTCGATCCGCGTCGTAACGGAGCCTGACGAGGTGCTTCGAAATTCTTCGGGCTGAACTTTCAAAGTGTACGCCAGCCTGCTCTCGTTTCTATGCTTATAGAAACATATGGGTAAGTACCTTGTGCCTCGTCCACTTTCCGAGGCATCGTATTTTATCGAACCGGCGTGAAAATGATAAAGCCACTGCTGATGCACGCATCCAGGTGAAAGGAAGAGGAGAAAGAGAGATAGAGGGGGCGCGAAAGGGGCGTTACATATAGCGATTGTATAGCGACGCATTAAAATATTCGGAATGTTATGCGGTCTGAGCGAGCAGAGTACGAGCAGTCGTCGAAAGCGTGGAGAGCACGGCAAGGCAAGGCAAAGGCAAGTCGAGGCACAGCATGGCCCGCACAGAACGGCGCACGAGGGCGGCGCGCGTTGCGCGTGTACAAATCATGCAAAGAATGACGCGGCATTGGCCCGCTCCCTCCCATCTTCGAGACGAAACTGTGCTGTCTCTACTCCCCTTTCTTTCTTTTCGTCTCCTCTTCTCTCCCTTCGGCTGTGCTATACAGTCGTTATATGCATCATAGAACTGGCATACGAAGGCGTGCAGTGTGGGAGACCTCATGCTGCACAGCCCTCGATGCGGTCGTTGCATATTAACCGAGAACAACGTGCCGCATGCGCTTTCGTGAATCAGCATATCGCAAGTCACTCGCTTGTTTACCTGTTTGCTGCTTGCTTAAGCTACACCGGCTCCGACTAGCCCCAAATATCGTCCTTTCCGACCCATCGCGCTATTTGCTTGTTCGGCTTTCGATTCGCGCAAGCGACGATTCGACATTGCCAGGCGAAGACGGAGCATCGTGATGGTGCAAAATCGCGCGCAAACGCAACTGAAACTCTCCACTCGTATTCTCGACTTTGTCCGTCTTCTATTTCCAGCAGACATCGGACCTGGACACTTTGCTATGTAGACAGGATCTCGACCGACTGCAGAAGCTCGACGAAGATGACCCGGAGAAGGAGTCGAGGGAGTCCTCGGTGCAAATGGAGGACTTCTTCGAGGTTGGTGGGCCGGTGTGTCGACCGCAGGCGAGCTTCGTCTCGTCGAGGAGTCAACCGGCGGGAAACGACGACGATGTGTTCCTCAGGCCGCCGCTCTGGGAGGATATTACCTCGAGTATACAAAAACTGGACCCGGAGAACGCCGACATGCTGGGCTCGCAGTCGCACGTCAAAATGGAGACCGACGACGTCTCGTCGCCGGTATTGTCGCCTGTCGAGATCAAAACCGAGCCGCTACCTCCGCCACCGACCTTGCACCTTCTCGAAGGACCCGCTTCGAACTCGGTGTCGGGCTACGCGAACGGTCATCCGAACCCTCCGACCGGCCCGCAAGTTGTTCATCACCGGACCGCGCCTGCCGCTTTCAAGACTTTTCCCCCTAACAACAACAACAACAGTAATAACAACAATAACAACAACACGAGCGCCAATAACAACAGTACCGGTACCGCCAACAACGCCAATGGCAACGGTAACAACAATAGCAACAACAACGCCAATGCGAACGGTAACAGCAACAGCAGCAACAATAACGGTACCGGGAACAGCAACAACAATAACAACAACAACGACTCGACGACGACTCACCACGGAGGCGGGAATCAGATCGGTGGCAGCGCGACGTCACCGCTCTACGGCTCGATGACTAGGTTAATGTACATTTCCCCGCTCACGCCGCCGATTTCCGATCCTGGATCTCCGATAGGGGCTCCACCGAGGCGGACGCCGCCTCCACCCTATCCACAGCCGTCCATTATGAATGCTCCTCATAGGATTCAGGCCCCGAGCATCACCACGAAATTCAACAGGCGAAACAATCCCGAGCTAGAAAAGAGACGCGTTCATCACTGTGATTTCATAGGTAAGTGTTGCGTTGCTTTGGTAATCGTCAACGTACTTGTATACGCTTCGTCGAGTCTTTTTATCCGCAGCAGATGTATTGGTAACCGACTCCTAAAGGCGCTTAATGGCACACATACGGTACATAGCGTACGTGTATAATATCATAATTGTGAGAAGTCTAAACGCGTCGAGCGTGCGAGCTACGGGTACGATCGGATGACGCGATGCTTTCATTGTCAGAGAAACGGTAGCAACGCTCACGGTATTGGTAACTATTTCGTTTTGCAGGTTGTACAAAGGTCTACACGAAGAGTTCGCATTTAAAGGCGCATCAGCGGATACACACAGGTAAGTCGACTGCTTTCGCTGAACGTGCGAGCTTGCCGGATAACGGTTCGAGCTGCGTTTTAGGGGAAAACGGCATGTAGATGGAAAAAAGGAACGAGCGTGGAAATTAGATATGTAGCTCATCCACGCGGAGCGAAACGAAACGTTTGAAAGCGCGCGAGGTCGAGCGCTCGGCGTGGGCAGGGCGCGGTTCTCGCAGCCTCTCCTTCTTTCCAGCCTCTTTCTTCCTTTAACCTTCGTCTTCGTTCGACTCTCTTGTCCCCTCTGTTTTACCTTATCTATCTTATTCTCGTACACAGTGTATATTCGCTTTCGCAGAGTCTCCGATCTTTCTGTGCGTGCGCGCGGTGTCGCGCAAAGGAATCTCTATCATATGTAAACGTATAAGGAACGCACGGAGCGTGGTATGCGACACTCCGTTTCGTAGACTCGAGCTAGCGACCCACATCCTGTCCGTGTCCAAACACACTGCTCGCTAACGCGCTCGTACCTACACCTACGTGTATTTGTACACGGTCGAGCATGAAAGGGGTTTCTGGCTGTCTGCTAAAGCCACGCCACGCGCAATCTTCTCCAAAGCTGTTGTTGCGTGTTCTTCCGTCGTCGTCGCTTGACCGGGCATCGATGTTTCTGCATCACCGTCGCGTCACGTCGCGTCTGTTTGTTCAACTGTTTTATCGCGTATCGACGAAAAAGCATAAAACACGCTCCATGAGTCTCGTCCGTTTTGTAAACGAAATTTGCACGCGTTTCAGTTTCCCGAAAGCTTCTTTCTTCGTAACGTTTGCCTTTAACCGTTTGAGTCGCAGGACTGTTTGAAAAAACAGGGTCGAAATATCAACAGCAGCGCGATAGCGAAGAGAAACAAACGGCGCAATAGCGCTCGTTAGATTTGTTAGTTTTATGAAATACGTCTTTAGTATTATATATGCGTACTATCAGTTTATAAATATTTCGAGTTTTGTTCGATAAAAATTACTGAGCAGATAACAATGAAATACAAAATACTGTGAGTCGTCCGTTCAAATATACTCGAACTTTTCCATACAAAATCTAAACAGCACTGCTTGCGACTCAAACGGTTAAAATCGACGATTACTACGTCTAATCGAATTTTCTTCATCCTTCTTCGTCTATCCCGATGTCTACATCGTTTCTCTGCTAACGCGCCTTTTCACGAACGAAACGCAGCAAGTCGCGCGAAACCTTCGATCAGAATATCGAGGGACAAGATGTCGTTTCTTCGAAATTAGCGAATTCCGAGAAATCGACGTTGCAACATAACGATTTGTCGAGAAATACCGAATAAATGGTAAAAAGTCCGCTTTCGAGTACGTTGCTCGACCAGTGGATAGTCAAAATCTCGGCGATAGAGACGCATAAGCGCGTAACATCGGTTCGAAGCGGGAAAATTGGCGCGCGAATTCGAGGTACGCTCGTCTTCTGTGTAAACACGAACGCGAAAGCGGACGTATGTACGCGCGTACAGAGACGCGTATAGGCTCGCGCGAAGAAGAAAGGACGAGAGAGAGACGACGAATGCACGCGTGCCTGCTCGACAAGCTATCGCGGAATGCCTGCCAAAGGCGTTCGAACCACGATGTACCACTTTCCAATTGATACGTCGAGGTTTTGCGGTAACTCGTCATCGAGTACGCGAATCTTTCAATTGCGTTTCGAACCACGCAACTCGACCAACGCAGCGAAATTTCGACGATCTCGGCCCGATCAAGTCGATCCGAGTACGCGGTTACTTCTACCTTCCCCCTCCCTCTCTGCCTCGTTCGCCTGTCGAATTTTCTGTAGCGCGTCAATTTTCCCGACAGACTCCAGAGAGTAGGTACGATTTATCCTGGTTTACTTTCGTCGAAATGCCGCGCGTATATCTTGACGTCCGTTCGTTGATTTTCCAATTGGGAGAACAGAGATTTCATAGAAATCGCGATGATCGCGTAGCGGAGAAAACGGTAGCTCGAAATTCGAAGCAAGTAAAAATTGATCGCGAGACGAGGCAGAAGAAAGGAAAGGCGAGAACGCGATCGGTCGCTGAAATCCGAAAGGTGAATCGTAAGGGGTAAAGCAGTGGCGTAGTTGTCGGATTTGGAGCCTCGGGCACGTGGCTCTCGTCTTGAATGAACGAACGCAACGTCGAACCGCTCGCGCATAGGTCTCGGCGAGCCTGGCTTTCACGGGCGCTTGTCCTCTGGTCCGATGCACCTCGACACACACGCGCATGTAAATACGCGTACACGTGCGTATGCGTTTCTCTCGTCCCGTCCCGTCCCGTCCCGTCCCGTTCCGTTCCGTTACCGTCTCATCTCGTCCCATGGCGTCTGGTCCCGTGCTATCCCGTGCGTCCAGAAAGGAATATCGGCCGATCGCTCGTAAATTATATACCGTCCACGATGGAACGTCTATATTCGAGGATTGTTCGACCGGTCGTGAACGAACAGCGCGTCGCGTCGCGTCGCCCGATTCTTCGATCAACGCGAAGGTATTACGATATTAGTATTCTACTAATGTATTCGAATGCGTTATACCGCGTGTAAGCTGTACACGTTGCGTGCTTGTTAATAGGAAAATTTCGTGCTCGTTCACCGATTTCAGGGTTTCGCGCGAGACAACCTTGAGCAGTTGTTCGTTCTCGTTCGTTTGCAATATGTGTTATCAAAATTACAGAGCTCTGTACCGCTATAGAACGAGCGAACGAGACGTTCTCAAAGGTGTTCTCAAAGTCACTCTGAAACGATTCGATCGCGCTCGTTGAAAATACCATCTGTCGCAACGAAAATTCTAGTCTCACTGGACGAGGTATGCATAAACTGTGGAAGGTTCGAGAAACTCTCGTAAGACGAGCCACACGTAAGTAAGTACGTGGGATGAAACGCGCGCGTACCGTTCCCCGCGATATTCGCAGCCGATCATTCTACTCGTATAACGTTCTCATCGGTTATATCCGTTAGATAAAGGTTAATTTCCTAGTTTGCCGACAAAAGCGGTCATCTTCTTAGCTAGGAAACTGGAGGAGAGTGTGGCGATATTCGAAATGATATGGACGCGCGCTGCACTTATACGCGTGGATACGTTCGCTGGAGGTCAGAGTGTTGGTTGCACGTCGAATCGTGGAAGGAACACGCAAGCCAACGCAAGGCAACGCGACGCGACTTTACGCGCGTGTATACATACTTACCGACCAAGTACCAATACGTGGACGGTAGAAGCACTCGCGCGTATGTAGAGACAACCGATTGGCACGTATGCGAGGCTAAGTCTCACGGTGTAGGGTGCGCGAACACGAGGCGAGCAACATTCCTACCTCATCCATGCTTTCAACTTTGGCAACCTTCTAGCCTGCGTGTTTGTCCGCTGTTGTTTCGCCGCCTCTAAAACCCGACGATCGGCCTCTTGCAGCGAAATGTTCGCGATCGCTGCTTCTAACGGTGTTTCTCGATCGTGAACGAGCGACCGACGAAAATCGAACTTACGAGGAAACGATAAAGAGAAAGAGAAGCAGAACCGCTGCGCGGATATATACGGGTTATACCGTACGAGTTTCGAGAACGAGACCGTTGGGGATCGTGAGACGCTGCGAATGCCAGACACCGTACCGCGGTGAAAGTGATCCGAAATTAACGGGGACGCCTCGAGGTTCGTAGGCGTCGTCGAGCCAACGGGCACACTCGATTCAACGATACCTTCCATCTGGAACGTTATCAACATCGTAAAAATTCGTACCGACCGGGTAGACACACGGATACGATGAACCGATCGAGTCTCGAGACGAGCGCTGTTTCGTTTCCTATTTCCATTTTGTTGCGTAGAAAGTCGCGGTAACGATGCTGCAAAAAGACACATAAAGTAACGCGACGAGTATCTGCTCTCGAGATGGAGCTCATGCCGTGAAGCGGGAACACGTCTCGTTGAACATCGCTGGGAAAAACACGGTCGTCGGGCAAAAACGGAATTGGCGTTAAACTCGTGTTATTCGCTGAAAGCGTGAAAAACTGGACTCAGTCTCAACCACGATCCGAGAGTAATTGATCGAATGACTTAATACGAGTAACTTGTCGATTAGATGACGACACGCGTGCAACGTGTATCGTCCTTGTCAACGTCGTTGTCATCGTCCTTCGATCGCTCTATTTCGTTTCGTACGATTAATTCTCCGTTCGAAGGATAAATCGATTGCCGCGAATCTCGCAACGAGACTTGTGTCGCCGAAGATACTACGATACGAAGACACGGCACGCGACAGACACGGCTAGACGACGAGAGAAAAAAAGCTATTACCGGAAAGCTGGTTCGGGCCTTTTCTCTTCGGCGCAGCCGACGCGGACACGATGTCTCGAAGAAATCGCCGCGGAATTCTCATGAACGAGCAATACCGTGAATGGATGCCGTTCGTGGTGGTAATACCGATTATTGTATGGGAGTCGTGCGTGTGGCTAAGACCGGTTGGGGTCGTCTCCATAGCGAGACCGAGCTGTGTTCCATACGGCAGAACGAGTCACCGGCATGCGTGGGCGTATTTCTCAGCTATCGAGTCTTCTCGCTCGTTATTTTCCGATGCTTACTTCTATTGCCGCCCCAAACGATTTTCTCGATTCCGTGCCGAGATTCCACGTGTCTCCGACCACTTTCAATACGGCCTTACCAAAATGCCTTTTATCGCCTTTCGTCCAATCCTGTTTGGTTTTTTTCTTTGGTCCACTTATCAACGTCGAATTCCGAATTCGTGAACGTTCGGCATAGCTCGCGAGAACTATCACCGGAATGCGCGAAAGCTGTAAAATACTCGAGTGACCAAGAGCGATCGTGGGATCCTTGTCTGCGAGTTCCGAGCACATACCTGTTTGTTGACAACAGACGCGGCTCGGAGAAACTCGTCTAAATAGCGTTTCCCGCGTCAGCCGTGAAAGGACACGTTCCGCCAAGTTAATTAGTACGAGTAATTGGAATGCGAATAAATAGAATGATTATCGGTCGTGCAATCGGCATTTACACGTTTACAATTTACTCGACGGATTCGTTTGCTTTCTTTCCGTTTCGACGATTATCGGGGAAAAAATGGTCGATCGATGATTAAATGTAGAATCGTATGTAGAAAAGGCAAGTAAGGGTAGGGCGTATGTGAAAGAGGACACGAAGGAGGAAGCGTGGCGCGTTGAATGGTATCGATTGAAAGGAAAGAGAAGAAAAGGGGGCGAAAGGGAGACGACGCGATGGGTTGCAAGCGCACGGCGAACAGAATTCCAGAGATTCGGAGAGAGGAAACGCGAGGTAAGGGGGCGAGATCGGTCGAGACAGCAGCGGTGGTGCACGATTCATCGGTAGTTGGGCCAAGGAAAGGGACCTATTAAAGAACAAAGCGGTGCTCTTTGCGACGGCGATAGATGTACGAAGTACCTTAGGCTACGAGAGATGCCGCGTTGACCTTTAACTGTACCCGCATGCCGCAATACGCTCACCTGTATTCTAGCGCAATCCGTTCGCGTTCTCGCTGCGCCGCGCCGATCCTGCTTCTGCTCCTGCTCCTGCTTTTGCTCTTCGCCTCGTCTCGTCCCACCTCGCCTCGCCTCGCCTCACCTCGCCTCGCCTCACCACACCGCGCCTCGCCTCACCTCACCACACCGCGCCTCACCTCGCCTCGCCTCATCGCGCCGCGCCTCTCCTCACCTCACCTCACCTCACCGCCGCGCCGCGCCCCGCCCTGTCCCAACTGTCTTCACCTCTCTTCATCTGGCCTCGCCTAGCTACAGTTCGTTCTATCTCACCTCACCTAGCTTCGCTTGGTTGCAACCGAGGCAACGGTCCCAAGATGCATACGCTTCGAGTCCAGTTAACTTTTCTCCAGCGCGAAAACCGCGCTTTCCTTCGAACGAAATCCCGCTTCGCCCCGTTAACCCGGAAAGTTACGCTAACCTAACCAATTACATACGCGATATTCGCATAGTAAAGGGTCCAGTGTTTGAATCTCATCGCGTTAATCTAGCGAATTTTAATCGGTCATTCGCCCAACGGTATAGAAGGTCGTTTTGTGCCGCGTTACAAACGCAAACGCAAAAAATTCCTTAGACTACGCCTCTAGCAAAAATTACAAAGCATCGATACGCATTGTATCCGTTTTTGTTGCAGGTGAAAAACCGTACCAGTGTCAGTGGCCAGAGTGCGAATGGCGATTCGCCAGAAGCGACGAATTAACTCGTCACTATCGAAAGCACACCGGTGCGAAGCCCTTCAAGTGTGCCGTGTGCGAGCGTTCCTTCGCCAGAAGCGATCACCTAGCACTCCACATGAAACGGCATCTTCCGAAGCAGCACGCCAAGTGACCATACCGCTCTTCCGAGATTCCATCTCCGTCTCCGTCTCCGTCTTCGTCTTCGTCTTCGTCTTCGTCGAACGACTCTTCGAGTGTACGCGTTCCTAACTATGCCGATCTCTTCGAGCCTCTCCCAGATTACCAGGAAGAAATTTGCAAACTTAACTCTTTCTTTTAATCCAGCTCGAATTCGAGTATTGGGTCGAAAATCCTTGGAGAGTCTCTATGCGCGTTTCTCTTATTCCTAATTATATTTTCGTTCAAACCGATTTCGCGATATTTCGAATTGTCATTCTTATTTTCGGTTACATTTTCGTGGACAGTGATTGGAGAGTAATCGTATAAACAAACGAGTGTCATGGCGAACGAAGAATCTTTGATTGAATCTTTCGTTGACTTCAACGATGCGTGAGACGACGAGAAGGCTTTCGATAGTTTCGATCGCTGCTTTTTACGAATGTTAATCGCTTCTCTCGATACACGATAATCGTCGAGATAATAGCTTATTTACCGCTCGTGATTACGAATACGTTACCGTGTTTGTTCGCCCGATACGATGAAAGGCATACACGCAGTTACGATCGTAGTGGCTGGACCACTACCACTCTACTACGTGTTTTCTGCTGTTTCAAGATAGTCGTTTTTAAATAAATGTTAACGATAAATATAAATTGCATTTAGCGCTGAGACTTTAGATTTCGAAAGTTTTGTCGCATTGCGAAGTTTCGTTCGTTGCCCGAACTACGCCATAGACGTAATAAAAACAAACGAAATGTCAGGTACGTAATTTGCAGATTCGTATATCTATCGACGTTAGAGCGAACATTTCTGTCTCAAATTCTCTTGAAATGCGAGGTAAATCTTTAATTGGTAACGTTCATCGGTGTGGACGACTCGTGAGTAAAATCGTCTAATTTTAATTCGGCCTGCGTTCTATGGTTGAAAGTTTTCGGCAATTCCACCTGTCGCTAACGAGCATGTTCCGATTTACTACGATATATTTATGTAGATCGTTCTACTTTCGGCCGTATAATTTACAATTTACGTTGACTCGTTGACGTGTAAAATATCTTCTTCTTGAAATCCGATGTTCGTGCAAAGGTCAACTGAACGCGCGTTGTTCAATCGACGAGACGACATTGCAGCAGAAATGTAATTTTTCGAGAGTGTGAGTAATTTTGAGCAACTGTATCGTTAAAATGTTCGTCGGTGATAGATATTAAAATTCCGTCTATTTCGTTCGTGCGAGGCGAACGAGTAAATCGAGCAAACGTTCGAACACGGAGCAATCAGACGTGAGAAAGGCTAAATTTTTTGCGAGAACGGCTGCTGCTAGCAGTATAATGGCATCTATTTTGTACTAAGCTAACCACAGTAGCGAGGGAGCCGATTGCAAGAGGACGCGAACGTCGATAAGAATGCGCATAGAAAATTCTCCGCTCCGAAGAAAGCGTTAATTTATTTGCCTGTGTACATAATGAGTATATGTCTATAACGAGTTAAGTTGAGAAGTGGTTTGTTCACTGGTGATCTTTTTATCGCGATTTTTCGTCGCTCGCATTCGTTTGCATCGAATCCCCTCCGTTCCGCAACGAGGAAAGTCAATCTAGGTTTTGTCGAACCATCGCTAGATCCATAACCATGCTCTCGATACGACTTACGCGAGAAGAGTCGATTTATTATAGTGATGCCTTATGTACAAATTCGTTTAGGTACGTTTCGTCTACGTATATGTGTATATTATATGTATGTATATGTATATTGTATACGTGTTTAAGTATGTACGTATACACATGTGTATGCATATAAATATAAATATACGTATAATCGTCACGCCGCATTCTTTGCGGCTAAAAGGTCTATGCACTTTTATGTGTGTATACGTGTAAAAAAGCGATGCATATCCAATACGTATGTAGTTAGTGTAATATTATCTGTATAATATGCGATTTAAATATTTGAACCGGTAACTTTCGCGTCGATTCTGCGATTTTATCTTATTTACATTCGCGAAAAATGGTACGCGTAATATATACATACTTAGATACGATAGATAACAAAACTACGATTTTCCTTAATCGTGAGTTAAAAACGAAAAAAAGAGATTTTCGCGAAGCAATGTAATATCTTCCCTTTTGTTCCTCGTCGTGTTTTTTTTTTTCTTTCTGATCTCTGTATTCTTTTCGTTTTTCCTTCCTTCCTTTCTTTCTTCTTATTCGGCTATCCTAAATGAAATGTGAAAGGCTAACGCACAACTAGTTGCAAAAACGTACGTATTATAACAATTATTCTATGATTTACCGTTTTCTACTACGGAAACAACTGTAAATGTTTGCGTTTAACTTAAAAATGTCACGTTTCGGTTTCCAATTACTTCCGATAGCCAATTTTGCCTTCCTCTTATATTCGAAAGTACTATTTGAAAAACAACAAATTCACAAACGTATATAAATATTCACGAATCTATGCTATTAATTATGCTAACACTCTTCGAGATAAAGGGTTAAATCTGCTTCGCGACTTTTTAACCCGCATTACCTCATTTTTTCGGCACTCTTCTTCCATGTCTGATCTTCGATCAATCCGTTCGCTAGGCCAACATTAATCTTAACACAGATATACCTCATTTACCGAAATAGAAAATTCAAGGCTGTTGTGACGAAATTTCACGCATTTTCCTACACGATTTCCTAGAATTTTGTTCATAATGTTTGTAAATCGCTGTAATTTGTGTGTTGTGTAATTTAAATATATCACGATATATACGTATTATATTATCGCAAATAAACGCGTTTAATTATCCGCATTTATATTCATTATCATATTCAAAGTCTGTTACGATTAAGAATTTCATCGCAGCTATTTCACAAAGTATGTAATAGACAATGATGTAAAAAATTATTTTGCGTCGGAGGTATGTATATGCCACTACACTTGATAAGCATTTATTTCTCGCAGCATATACATAAATTCATTTTTTCATTTGCATGCATAGAATAACGGTTTGTTTTTTTTCCACAAACAACGTTTAAATAATGCGCAAGTCAGAACGAATCTTCCACAAAAAATATATTATGTGAAATTTACATCAATCTGCGTAATATAACTATGTAAATTGTATCATCGATAAACAAACTTTTTGGTTGAAACTTTTGATGTGTTATTCGATTCGATTCTAACCTATATTTGATACGAAACTCGATGTTCGGAGCAAGATAAAGGTAATAAGGTACGATACCACTCAATGTGACCATATCTGTATAAATAAAATATGAAAGCCCTAGCAAGAGACATATATTTCTCATTTGGGAACATTTGAAAGTGTATTGCAAAATTCCCCTAGATTTCTAGTTAGTTGCTGGACAAAAAACTCGTAGAATCTAATCGATGAGAGACCTAATGCAGCAGGTGGCGCCATCTAAAAAACGGTAGAAAGATCAGAAAGTATTGTATTATAGAAAGAAGTAAAACATGGATGTGGATACAGCGAGCGATAATACGTCCATCGATGACAAGATAGACGATTTTTGTGAGAATCCAACGAGAGATGCTCTAACAGAAGGTCTTATGAGTCTTTTGAAACCTACAGTGGATCAATTAGATGAAAGAATTCGTGCCACAAGGTATGTAACGTTTTTTTCTTAAATATGTAATGCGGTATAGATGTAAACATTCGACATGTTATTGATATAATGTTTCAAAGTTTTTCGAAATACTTGAGTACACAATCTTTTGACTTTTTACTTATTTTGAAATTCATTGATTTCCACAGGATATGTCAAATAGAATTAAAACAACGGATTGAATCGTTGACGGAAGAATTGCAGAGGATCAACGAAATATTGCAGTGTCCACTGGAAACAGATTCTTATGTTAAAAAGTTGATTAACGCTAAACATAAAATCACAATTGTTAGTAACATTTTACAAAGTACGCAAGAGCGATTGAATAAAATTCACCAAGCAGTGGAGAAAAATACAGTAAAAAGGAAAGCTTTACTGGATCGTAGCTCTCCATATGGTACTGCCTCTAATATTTTAAATACAGAAGAACAAGTGGAAATAGAAAAAGGGGCTAACGTTTCTAAAGAATATGAATGAAGCACGATAGTATGTGTAAAATAATTGTGATACGTCCCTCTTTAGCTTTGTCTTTAATTTAGAAATATCTAAGAAAGGAACAAATTGTACAAAAATTCTTCTATATATTTTCCATGTATCATGAATACACCGATAGTTAGATTATCGGATAAAGATTTGGAATCAGTTTACGAACCTTCAGAGGATTCCTTCCTCTTGATAGATGCCTTAGAAGCTGATTTAGAGGTCCTAAAAGTTACAAAACCTGTGATGTGCTTAGAGATAGGTAGTGGATCTGGTATTGTAATTACGGCTCTGGCAATGGCATTGAAGAAACACTGCCAGTCTTACCATCTTGCGATCGACATCAATATCGATGCGTGTAAAATTTCAAAGAAAACTGCTGCCGAAAATTTGGTAGAGATAGATATCGTACAGATGGATTTATTAAACTGCATACGTAGCGATAGCGTTTTTGATATCGTGATATTCAATCCACCGTATGTGGTGACCAGCGACGATGAAATTTCTAACGGGCAGATTTTGTTCAAAGCATGGGCAGGTGGTACAAATGGTAGAAAAGTTATGGAACGAGTGTTCCCCAAAATTCCTGATATTCTATCAAACACTGGAGTATTTTATCTGTTAGTTATTAAAGAGAACGATCCCGAAAACATTTTACGTACATTTATGGATTTGAACATGGTAGGCAAGATAGTAGCAGAAAGAAAAATCAGGGGAGAGCATTTGTATATATTACGTTTTACGAAAATAAAATAGCAGTATATGTGTATATATGTATATCTTGTTTGTGTACATGTTTGTACCTGATTGATTAAGGGAATTCCTTTAACGAAAGAAGCAGTTAAAGAGCGTTTCAATTTTCGTTGTTCCATTTTTTATTTCATACAGTCGATGATTATATGACACATAATACGCGTGGTTGATGAAATTTTGTACAAATTTATAAAGTATGAATATAAATCGTCGGTTAAGAGCTAAAATCTAAACAGACGATAAAGATGTGAACATAAAGCGAGAGAATTATTTGTTAATACTTATGATTTGTATACATATATTTTACTTGCCATATTGTAAAGTTATTCTTAATCGTAAAGTTTGTTGTACTTGTTAACGATCGGTCGTATCTCTAACGATGCGAAGGAAAACGACAGTTCAGCGAAACATGAAATCAAACAACAAATACTATAAGCGTACGACGATTTTCTCGCTATTGTTATATATATATATATACTTATGTATTTGCGTACCATTGTCGAACGGCGTTTATCGTCAAAACACCGTTGTAAATAACAGGTATATTTGACACTTTACAAGTACTATGTTTGAAATTTGCCGTCGCTTCGTGTTTAAAATAAAAAAACTTAATTTTAGTTTTATTGAAGTACGACAGTTAGACATCTGAAACTTCGGCACAAGAGAAATATGGCGTGAAATTGACATTACCAGTATTAAAACGAAACTACGTGATATAACCGATATAAATAAAGCGAAAATACGTGGTTGTTATGCCCCGAGAAATGTCGCAAGGATGCTATACCGCGATCATAAAGTGTTTTTCGCGTCATCGATTCTCTCTTGTGTGCAGCTTGTCATTCTAGATTACGAACGATGAAGATGAAACCTAATACGAAAGACAGGCACGTTAGGAAGCCGATAGCTTGTAACGAAAGATACGAACGCTAACGGATAGTCGTGATCGTAGCGTCAGTCGATCAGCCGTGATCATTTGTCGAAACCGAGTGAAATTTCTACGAATAGATGACTTTCGATCCGTATACTCGTTGTAACTTAACGTAAAGCGTAACTGCACTGATAGTAGTGACGAGAATGGTAGTCAAGAAAAACGAGATTGCGGTATAAAAGCCACTGTATGTCATGCAAACGTTCATTGAGCTTCTTGCAACTTCCTCAACGGCAGTTTCCTCGAGCTGTTCCAAAACTTGGTTGCTAGCTTTGCTCAAGTCATCCACCATGATTACTTTGAAGCCACGAGCGATGCGTATCGGATCCGAGAGTGGCATGGCCGAACTGTTCGATGTCGCGTTTGTCGATGTCGACATTATCGACCGGCGCCGTCTACCCGGTTCGATTTGCTGAAAAGACCAAGCAGTATAATGTTTTGATTTAAACTGATAACGAAATAGGTAAGTTACTGGAATATACATAACTGATTATTACGTTCGATTATTACAATTCCGTTGTAATGGGATTACCTGATTGGTATTTGAACATGGTTCGCAATCGGTCTTGCACAATTCCACGTTGCATTCGATGAACAGGTCCATCACATCGGGGAATTTAAAAGCTTGAAAGTACGCGTACGCGATAATCGATGCTCCCGTATTTCCGGTATCGTTTGTCTTTTGGAATGCACCGAATAATTTAGGTTTCAATATACATCCCATTTCGTCCGTCAGTTGTAACGTGTTGGTGGAAGATTCGTCGTGAGCAATACAGTCACGTACCTTAAAGTATACACATCCATCAGTACGGTTAAGAACGATAAAAACAGAAAGCGTTTTCGTTCGCATTACGAAAGCTGGTCGGTACCTGGAGATCGAAGGCGGGATCTCCTTCTACGGAAACGACCAAAGTCATGGTCTCTCCGATCTTAACGAGGCCATCGGCAGTAGGCGCGAACGGTCCCCTTCCCACTTGTATGTCCAACTTAGCGCTCGCTGTGTCACCGCTGAACGTTACTATTTCTTGATTCAACATGTCCACGGAGAAATTAACCGTCAAGGCTTTATTGATGTTTCCTTCCCAGAGGCAACGAACTCTGCGCACCGTGTCCCAAACTTCTTGTATACCTGGTTCGTTCTGAACGGAACGAAACGAAGAAAGAAACATCGAAGGAAAAATAAGTGACACGAACGTCATCGAAACGATGATAAGGAAGCATCGCGTCGTTTTGTAGTCGTACGAAACGGATCTACCTGTAAGACGAGTACGTTCTCCAAGTATGCTTGGCCAGCTTGCCCCGCGAAATCGTTGATGAATTGGGTGCCGCAGGAATTTAGATTCAACGTGAACGAATATCGAGTTTGTCCGGAATTCTGTGCCACGTACCTACAATCTGGATTCGTAAAAAATCCCTGCAAACGTACATAACGATGAATATCAGGTATCCCGTTGTTTACAATTTACAGTTAGCCATACGTTGCTCACCTTCGAATAAATGACTCCATCGAAGACGCGGTTGAACTCTATATTGATAGTCATCATAGTCTTGCTACACTGGACATCGAGAGCGTGAATATGCGGCGGGTGTTTCGAATCATCGTCTTCCGCGTTTCCCTCGCCCGTTCCAGAAGCGCTCGATTCTACGACAGAGAATGAAATTCGATTACGCTCACGTTATTCCGTGACTTTCGGCGTTCCGCTCTCGCCTCTGTAGTTTCATCGAGAGGAGAAAGCAACAGCCAAAGCTAACCCGAAGAAGAATGGCGCACCTTCTCCGCCAGGGCCGGTAGCAACTCCGGTCGGGGAGGTTCCAGGGGGGTTCACGACATTGGTTCCGCTGGTTGCACTGCCGGTGTTTTGAGGAGGAAACACTCCGCCAGGAGTAGAGGAAGGGTAGCTACTCGACGAGGAAGGATATCCAGCCCCGCCACTTTGATCGTAGGAATTGGCCCCGGTGCCAGCGGTCGGATAACCGTTGGTTATGGTATATCCATCGTTAAAAGCTGATCCTTGCGCGGATGGCACGTACGTAGGACTTGGCCTTTGAGTCGAATAACCATAAGTACTGGAGAAACCGGATGGCGTGGAGAATCTACCGGGTGCACTGGTGGTGAAGCCTGGTGTCGAGTAACCGTAACTGGTTGAGATTCCACCGGAGGCGGAGGGTTGTTGAGGAGTGGAGCTATACGGCGGAAAAGCGGTAGAGCCAGTGTTCGAATAGGTCGGTGTCGTGGTAGGACGAGGATTGTAAGAGGATGGTACGTAGGGTGATTGGTTGTTGGGTGGAAGATACGTCGATCTTTGGGTGGAGAACGGCGATGATTGTACGGTCGTGTAGGTTGGTTGCTGGCTGATCGAGGGCGCTTGGAAAGGTCGAGGTTTCTCCGGTGGTCTTTGCGTGCTATACGGTGGTAGATATCCTGGAGGATCCGACTGCTGACGAGCTGCAAAACGAACGATCTCGGCTGTGAGAATTCTTAATACGTCAGTGTATCAGCGCAGAGCATTCGAAAAGCCTCGCGATTCGACGTTCAACGACAACCTTTAAGTTCAAATGGTACGAGCCGCTGTACGAAAGTTCGGATCGCGTACCTCGATATCTGCGTTAGGCTCTCGTACTCGTAACACGCGCCTATTCTCTGATTTTAGGTGCATCGTTACACGTACTTACGAGCGCAACGCTCCTCGTTATTATATTGGAAATCCGATTAAAATGCCTCTATTAGATGTGAGTTTTGCCGTGTGATTTTATCGGTAATATGCTGTGAAACGGCTAATAAGCGTGCATTAGTGCGGATCCACGTTAAAATGTGGTTAATTGCATTTTCAAAATGACGGTTATTCTTCCGAACGATCTTACTACGATCGTCGAAAGTTTCGCAAATATCTTTTCAGAGCTTCCGGGTCACTGACTCGTCCAAATATCAGCACCGTTTTTGTTCGCCCTTAAACGCAGCTTTAACCTCTTCAGCGCCTCTCTACCTTTACACATGCATACGTATGTCGGAGATTTCCGCAGCAAAATGACCTAATTATCGTCGACGATTAACAAAATCGTAAAAAGCATGATTGGCGTATCAGAAGATTGAAGAGGTCGAAAGAGGATCGGTGAAAAGGTAAAGATTACTGGAGAACGCATTGCTTTGTGTTCTAATTTGCATTCTTTGTGTTCTAAGGTTTGCCTCTCAAGAGGGTAAGCTCCTTGTGGAGAACGTACGTTTACGTGCGCCCTGCCGGTAGATCCCTTGAATCCACTCTAGGATATTTTGCGCCATCACGTCTGCGGCCGATACCGGGGCAGCTCGCTGGATTCTCGAGTGTGCTAATGGATTTTAAACGATTACTTTGATCAAAACATTCGCAAACTTGTCATCCTACGATATCGCTTTCTTTCCTCCCGATAATGATCGTAGTCGAGGCAGACTCGACGATTCGATCTGTATCTTTCTTACCGACTGCGGATGACGACGTTCTCACGAACAACGCATGTCCCCCTGGCACGTATTCCTGGCACACGGCTACGGCCACGAGACCAGCAACGGTCAGCAACGCTGCGATCTTCTTCATCCTCTTTACCTGTAACCTATAACCATTTCTTTGACGACTCGTTTCTTCTCGTTCGTGGAAATATTTCAATGAATAAGTATAGTCGACAGATATAGTCGCCGTTCGGAGAAATATCGAACGAGGTCGTTAACGAAGATACGAAATCTTGTGTCTTTCGCGTGTACGTCTCAAGGACGCGAACTCGTTTCCTGCCATACGAGTAAAGACAATGGAGGGTGCAACCGGTTGTTATCCGGTTCGCTTGTCTTTGTGACGCGAAAGGCTAACGAGCGCCGTCCTAATTTACAATACGTAGCATTTTATCGCGAATATCGCGCGAAGCTTAGGACTTTCGTAGATACTACGTCACGCGAACGATAATTTTGTCTGATGCCGAATCGACGGTATCTCGGCTCGTTTCCACATAATTCATCGTTTCGACAGAAAGCTTAACGAGAGCATCTCGCAGAGTACAATCGTTAAACAGTTTTCTGGTCCCGAGAAAGGACGTTTCCACTATTGTTTCGCTCTTCTCACGTACGTGTGCCGGTCTTGCGACGTTTCGTCAGATCAGATTACGAGGAACCGGCAATCTCCTAGTCTCCTATCCGTGCTATAATTCGAGAAATTCGGTCGGAACACGAGTACGACTCGACCCGTGGCTAATCCGCTGTCGTTTACACGCAAAGGAGAAGCCTTTATACGAAGAGAAGAAGCTTCTTTACTCCATCCGCCTCCGGGTATATCTCAATACTCTGACGCAGTGTTTTGCCGAGTCAAGCGATTCTACGTAACTTCGCCTATTTCGGCGTTTGAAAAAGGTCGGTTTTCTCTTTTTTCTTATTTTGGACGGTGTTCAACGACGCAGAGAAAGTAAACACAATCGGTTCGGATAGGAATCGTTTTCGTGAGAAAATCGTATTACGCGCACGTGTTACGATCGCCAAGGTGACGAAGAGAGGACATTCCCAGCTTCCGTATGCCGGAAATCTCGAAAGAAACGAAACCATTAAGATTAACGGAACGTTTCGTTTTCTCCTCGTGACTCGAATCGACTCGATCGCGCTAATACAAGTGCGTGCTCGGTAGGAAAATTCGAAACACTGTCGCTTTTCACGAGTTACGAGAGGAATACCTGGCTGGATCTCCGGATGCTTTCCATCGATATCTCTCGGATGCAGATTCGATTCGTCGCGGCACGACGGTGAAACCGAATCGTGACGGTACTGTGCATACTCGGCCGATCGATCGTGCGCTCGTCACGCTGATAGCGGACGTGTTCCGATCACGACGCGCTGTTCTTCCCTCAGAAACACCCGCGCGTTGTCCACCGTTCGTTGCTTGCCGTTCCTTGTTCGTCGTTTCCCGTTTCTCGTTCGGGCAAAGGTTCGAGAAGTGAACCGGCGCGCCGCGAGTCGTCGTGCTTCACCGAGGTGAAAGGTGAAAGTCGCGCTAGCCTCGAGGATGGAACACGCTGCTGATGCCTTTGCACAGTCCGCGTGGTCGTCGTACGGCGTCGCGTTAATGCGATACGCGCGCCGTTTCTTCCTTCCATTTTCGTCGATGAAATCAGATTTTCTATTTCAATTTTCATCAACCGTCGAAGAATCCACTCGGCTGCCTCATTGGTGGAACGCGGTGTGTACGTACGCGTGGAGACGTAGCGCGTACAAACAGTGCCTTCTCCGCGTCCTATTCATTAAAATACAATTCGCGTGAGAACAGCGTAGAGGGGACTCAACGACGTGTTAGGAATTGCGCTCAAAGTTCGCTAAACGATGCGTCGAGACAACAGGCTGTCCCGACGATTAGTCGCATAACGCGAAATTAATAATCGCGCTATCCGATGAGCCAACCGTGTTTGCGAATCGATCGTTAAAACACGTGGTTGATCGACTTTGAACCTGCCGTATTGTACGAAGCTTCTCAGTAATTTTCTTACGAAACGATGTCTTGGTGATTGTTAATAGTATAATTAATATATTGGAAAATAATACAGAGGAAACGACAGGTGGATAAATTATTTGATTCCGTGGAACGCTGGTCTGATTCGTTTCTTCATCGTTCTTTTTTTTTTTTTTAATTGAACATTATGCTTTTTGTTCGATATCCTTTTAGATCATAAAAAGGCAAATTCATTGGCCTCGTTAAACGTACCGATCATTTAATCCGAAATTATTCCAGTTGACATATTTCGAACAAAAATTATTTCCCTGTAATTCGTTTGTTGTGTGGGAACAATGTCTCCGGTATTTGAATAAATTCACTCGAAGAGTAATACGACGCGGTACGTTCGATCTAAATAACTGCGAAACGATCGGTTCGTCAGGTTAACGAGATCGGTGAATTTGTTTTTTAAGCTCTAAAAGGGTATCGAACTAAAAGTATAAGGTTCGATCAAAAGAAAAAAAAAAAAAATGACGAAAGTAACGAAATCTCGTAATAAGCGTCCTGCAGAACCAATCAATTTGTCTCTCTATCATTTTTTCGTGTTATTAATAATTACAGAGATATCGCTTTGTAACAGATTCATTGAGACACCCTGTATATCGAACACATAATTGTACAGCATCACGCGCTAAAGGTATCGCGGCCGAGTGGAAAGAAATGGAAAATATATGGTAATGATATGCGTGGGAACGTCCCAATTTGTAAATATTTATATAGAAATTAAAATAAGAGCGCGTTGCACAAATGAGATTGCGATTATATTAGAATAGAGCGGCGCATGATTCCGTGACTAGCTGGTCGATAACGAGCGCGATAGCGATACAGATACACAGATGCGATTGCCCGGTATTCCTATATCTCCGATATAAATACATCTGACAACGTTGTCCAGCGAAATTTCTATCATTTTCCCGATCCTCGGGTGGTTTTTGTCCCGTTCCGCTGACATTGAAAATAAAAGGAACAAGAAGACGATCGGAGAAAGTTTTTCTGATATTCTCCTTTTTTATTCATCCACGATGATGGAGAATTCGGCTAATGGATCTCGTTATCGGATTCGGACAATCTGGGTATCATGTTTCCCAGGCAAAATATTTCAGGAAATTACGACCGCCATCACCCGTCACGAAACTCGTACACACTCGCCTGATGATTCTTTTATGTCATACCTATTAGCAAGGTAATAGGATATTTGATCGGCCTTTCTCTTTTAACGTGCGAACTTAATATCGTATTATCGCGAACGATTAAAATCGATGACGATGCGTCGACTGTTTACATGCACATCCTCCGCATGTTTGTAAATAATTTCGCAATATCGTTCAGACGCCATATACGGTACGAGCGATACGCGAACAACGCAGCTGACGTTCGGAAGCTGATTCGTCCAATTCTAAACTCGTCTCGCTCGAGAAGCTCGGAGAAGCCTGCAGGGTGTGCAGCGTGCAGTAATTGCGAGCAACGGGTTCACGTCGGTAACGCAGTAGCGCGATTATCATAGGGAAATTTGTCAGGTTTGTAAACAGCGGTTTGTAGAGTTTGCAAAGTTGGTAGGGGCTAAAGTGGTCATTTGCGGCAGCGCGATTGAGCAAGTGTAACGTGCACTTGAGATGCTGTGGTTTCGTTTCTGCGCCTCCATTTTTCGACTGGATGCGCCAGCTTAATAAGATGACGGAACGTTGCTCGTTCATTATCCGCATTTCGTAACAAGTCTCGCGCTAGACACAAGCTGCGCCGTCCGAGATCGACCAAACGACCGTTTCTTACGCGTTAACGATACAGCTGATCGACGCACAGTGCACGGAGACCGCCGAATCATCCTCGAAAGCGAATCCTCCAACTTCCCGTTGCGTTAAACCGAGCAGTCTTCTTTTCAAAATACCCGAACGTTTTAGTTTACACGCCTAAGCGGAAACCATTAACGCCTCGAAAACAAGCGGTGAAAGCGAGCTACGACGTTTCGAAGATTATCTAAAGAAGCTATAGACAAAAAAATTATTGTAGCGCTATCGGACGTTAATCATGCTAACGAGAAGGGACAAGAGCGGAGAGCAGAAGAGCGTTTGGAGGTGGCTGCGAGTTGCGAGAGATCTGCTAGTGAAAACTGGCAGTTACGTCCGATAGGTCTGGGTTACGAGGACATCGATTGCCTTACGAGTCGTGAAACGCGATGCGCGCGGGTCTTTGTGTGCACGCGCGCGCGCGCGCGCGCAAATTGTTCCTCGTGGTTTCTACTTCGCAATGTCAGCCGGAGGCGGATCGACGACGAGGTCGCGTCGAACAGCCGGTTCGAACCTTTTTCTAAAACTGGTACGCGAAGGCGTATTTGTCTCTAAATGCGGTGTGGCGATCGTGTAATTCGATAGAATTCGGAAACGCTGCGGCAAGTTGGAGCGTGAATCGAATGTCGCAAAAAAGATTTTCGAGATGTCTGACCGAGTCTCTTTAGAAATGACAAATGTTTAGAACGTAACATAGGTTAGGTGTCGAGCGGAACTAGGGTAACTGTTTTCGCGTTCTACGGAAGCATAGGCTCCGTGGTTTCTCGATCGATAATAATTTTCTCGCCGAGTTGCGACAACGTTCGAATCGTGTTTCGCAATTCGAAGATTGTCTGTGATTTTCAGAGGGAACTCTACCGTCTCACGTTCGCCGTGTTACAACGGTCAAATCGTTGAATCGTTGAAACAGGGTATTGCCGGCTAATTAGGATAATTACCTTCCGTTGGTTCTTACCGGCAAAAGATGACGTACCGTGAAACTAGCGAAAGATGATATAATGGAATCTAGTAAAACAGAAAATACGTTCGAATTATACGCGAAGAATTTAATTGTTCTCCGCGAGTAACAAACATATCGAGGAACATTGATTTTTACGTGGAAAAAGTACCGAGAAATCGGCCTTCTCGCGACCTTCGCCACGGAGAAAGCCGAGAGGATTCGACTCGTCAAAAGCATCGGCCACGTTAGAAGGCGGCGATCATCCACGCGATTGCGATCCGACAAAATCACACAGTCGATTACTCAAATATTTCGAAAGATCTCATGCTCCTTCGTATCGTTTTCGGAAAACTTTCCCTTTCCGCTTCTTCTCGATGATATATGACTTTCTCTATAGGTGCGGACACTTAGGACTTGGTCTCGCTCCTGGCGACGAGAAACGTTAAACGAAGATTGCAGCATCTACGTCTCGAGTTCTTTCTACAGCAAATGAAGTTACGTCATTTTATTGGTCAAAGAACGCGCGAAGGAATTTTTTCACGCGTGCTTTGCTACCTTCGACCTGGATTCGAACGAGAGATGCCAAGGGTCGGTAAAGGAGGAAAAACCTGAGTACCACTGATCTAACGATTATCGTGGAGTCGCGGATACATAGCGGATGTATCGCGATGTACGTAAGCATGCACACAGCGCGCTTTCATCGGGATGCGGCTACCAAAATCAACCGTCTTCGTTTTGTCTCTCGCTCACGCTTTCGCTCTCGCTCTTACTCTCACTCTCGTTCTCGCTCCACGTTCTCGCGTTCGCTCGTCTGCCAGATCCTCGCGTTTGCTTATCGTTATCGACACTGCTTTCTTTCGTTCGGTGAATATCGGTCTTGGTGGAACCTGAATTTTGCACATTCTCAAAAGTATATTTATATCGCGTGCACGTGTCAAGAATTTCCTTTTGCAAAATAAAGCAACTAAACCGCAACTAAAGCAACCGTTCCATGCGTGGCGAACGTGAAGGCCGCGCAGTATCGAACCGAATTCGATTGCAGCCTCTGCGAGTTCCTCGTGCTGCGATTTGTAACTTTCCCACCGTTTCTCGTTATATCGACGTCGAATTTGTACGAACGATATAGCCGTTAAAAGGAAGAAAAAGCGAATCGATATACTCGCGTTTCGTTTAAAGTTGCGTGCAAGTTTTAACGTAAATAGTCTCGTTCGGTGTAGATTACAGTCACGGGTAACATCGGTCATTCCGCACACGAAACGTGGCTTTCTTCTTCGCGGTGCAATGAATTTGTATCTCTCCTTCCAAGTTCCACGCGTTTTCTACCGTGTGAAAATGCGACGCGTGCTCGCAAACGTCGCTACATTCGCTGGTTTTCGTTCTAGCGGAAACATCGATCGATTCGAGCGATTCCTATCGAGAGGAGTTTGCGAATATCGCGGACGATGCTCCGTGCGTTTGTCACCACGACGCTTTCTCCCCAGAGTTTGCTCGTGGTGGCGCGAACCGCGGACGATCGGGTTGAAATTTTCGATGAGAAAAGAAAAAAAAAAAAAAAAGAAAAGAAAAAATAAAGAAAGATAAAAATAGAAAATTGTAAAGAAATGGACGGAAACGAAATGCGAGCAAAGTTCAGACACTCACCTCGCAGCGAAATCCTTTTGACGGGAGACGAACACGAAGCCGATCTTCCCTCGTGATTCGTGCGGAAGATTTGCGTCGTGCACACGCTTGTGAGAAAGGTGAGAGTGAATAGCTGGGAGCATCTTCATTCAAGCTTTATATAGGTATTGTACCCCCTTTCCTAGCCGGTTTGTAGAAAGAGCGTGCCATCGCTGTAGCCTAGCGTAATTGTATCGTCAACAGGAGCAGCGACGAATCAGAAAAATGCATCGACGAAATTGCGTTATGCGAAAATTCCTCCAATTTTCAGGATTCGTTTTAACAGCTGAACGAGGTGCGAAGCTGGTACATGCGGTCTTTCCAATCGAATTTCATCGTTCGCAGTTCTGTTGGGTTGGCAACTAAGTGATTGCGGATTTTATCATTAGATGGTATTGACAAAACCCGCAGTCACTTAGTTGCCAACCTAATACATTCGTCGAAACAGTTTTTCTTTTATCTCTGGAACGATTACGCGGTCTTTATTGCAGTGCGTGCGACGATTCAAGTTTCTCCTTCTAAAATCGTAAAATCGGTTATCGAATAATCGATTATCGTCGTGGTCGGTCTCACGTGTTTCCCTTTTATTACGCAACGAACAATTACATTGGCCACTTCTCGCGACGCTAACCTCACATAGAGCGGCAAAAATGTTGGTCGCCTCGTTTCCACTGGTACTCCGGTTAAATCGAATCGAAGGAATTACGGTTGCCTGGCAAACGTTCGCCGGCAATTCGCTAGAGTCACGTTTTCTGGGTTCGCGGCACGCGAATACGCATTTACGCGTGTTTATCTCGTCAACTGTCGTCGATGTCGGGCAAATCCATAAACAATGGCCCGCGTGAACAGACGGTAACTTTGTTGCAGCCGATGCACGCATACCGTATCCGCCGATATTACCAACGAAAGGAAATATTTTTGTCAATTACGATCGAGGGCTAACCGAAAATGAAGAGAATTTGTCAAAAATTTAAGCGTTCGGTTTCGAAAAATACGAAAATACGCTGCGTAATGGCGAAAGTTTAACAAAGAGAGATATTGTATTTGACGAGTTTTTCGTGTTTAAAAGGTCGCTGTAATCGTGTTATTTTTATTACCAGCTTTCTACCGGTGCTCGTAAGGATTTTAACGTCTCAAAACTTTCATGATTTATTAGATGAGTTGCGTCACAACCGTAAAGCAAAGCGATAATCGAAGCGCGCCAAACCTATCGATAACGATTATAGCATCGAAAACGGGATGGACAGTGGCGAACTTTTAAAAAGTCTATCAATGTCGTACTCCTTCCAATATGAGTATTTTCGTTTAAAGACACGTTTAAAGACGAAACAAAGAGAAGGAAGCGGAAGAAAGTCAAGTTTCCGAATATCAGCGATGATTAATTAATCGGTATCGATATAACTGTTTGATGCAAGAAAACGTAGCCAGGATGCTGAAAGTCGTCCTTTTGTACGAGGCGCGTATGAGAAACTGTAACGATTTTTCGATATAGTTCGCGGTATATTCAATTGCATGATCAGTGACAGACATTTGGATCGAGAGTACTGCGCGGTGAATATTTTAAGCGCAACGATAATTTGATGGCAGCTGCAAGCCGTATTAGCTGGATTAGCCGTATTAGCCGTGTTAGTCGTATTAGCCGAATCGATGAGAAAATTTCAGGCTATTAAATCTGTTACGTCGTGCGGTTCATGAAAACAACGGACAAGAGCGATGCGATTTACTGCTTTTCAACTTAAATTTCAGCTTTATATCTACGGTTACGGTCTGTCGTTATTTTTACGACTTACGCCATAGTTAATTTCCCTTTTTCTTCTCCCTTTTACTACTACTATTATTATTATTATTATTATTATTATTATTGTTCTTGTTGTTGCGGTTACCGATATAATTAATTACGATCCGAATTAATTTTGGGATTAAATGGAAGTATATATAGTTCGACGTTTCTTAGTTATATAGCTATTTGGTTTAGACGCACCGAAGAACTACGATTACATGTATTCCCCGCCTTGGAACGTTTGAATCATCTAGGCAAACGTAAGAATGAATGGACGAGCGAAAGGTTCTCTTAATGTTCGAACCCAGACTGACCCGTTTGATACTTCTTTAGTTTGTCCGTTACGCAACGAAGAATGCAAATTTGTTGTTGACTAAAGCAACGGATGGTATGCGTCATAAAAGAGTGACCAAGTTCCAGAACGAACTATTTTTTATGCAAATACAAAAGGATAACGGAGGAGAAAGTTTTGTGACGTAGCAGCACCCTGAATAGTAAAGTGTAACGCGTTTTGGGCGCACATTACGAGGTAAAAAGTGCTAGGAACGATCGATAAGAAAGGAATGAAAATTTAACAGGCAAGGACACAAAAGTACATAATTAGCAGTTGGAACGATTTGAACGTAGCAGGCTGTGATGGAAGGCGGCACGGCTGTTTACACAATAGTTGGTAAAGATGGTATCCTACCTTATTGACGTTCGTGGTCTTACCGTCGGTTTCTTCGATCTTCGGAACACCGGAGCCACCTTCGCAGAAGATATCATAAACCAACTATTTCCATTACGCCGCAACCGATTGATTCGACGTTCTCTTCTTTCGATTCGCTCGTTTGAAAATCTATGCGCGCGCACACACACACATATATGTCGCATTTGTGTGTATGAATACACTCGGTCTTTTGGGAAATTTGTTGCGAGTAACGTAGTGTTGTAAACAGAAATCGAACAGTTCAACGAGATTGCGCAAAGCGGTAGCGAGTAAAACACAGATGACAGGTATTCAGCGGCGAAACTACTCGGTTAAAAGTGGAGTTGTAGCGATCTGGTGCAAAGTTAGTAACACGCAGCTAGAATCACGCGTAATTAGATTCGCTTACAGATAACTTTTACCGTAACCGTATCTACAGATTTCAATAACCTTCTCTTTCTTCCGGAAATCTCACTTGTCATAATTTTTCAGTACTTTTCGCTTAACGACTGTTTTATGTATTCGGTGTCCGGCGAACAAGCAGCTTTCTACGTTTCTTCGTGTATCTCGCGCATCTTGAAGTTCGAGCGCGAAAACTCGATCGTTTTGTATGAATCCTGAAACACGAGTATTGTTTTTCTTTCTCTCGCGTGATATTCGTCGCATCGAACGAGACTAACGGTACAGGTGGAATCTCCTACATTGACTATCGATATAATTGAATCATATCGAATACGAGGCGAATGTGGGGAGAAGAAAAGACAGAAAAAGAGTATGTAGATCGACGAGATAGCGTAGCCATGTCCCATACGAGACTCCAAGTTATCTCTCGTTCACGAGTTGCGGATATATCGGTCAAAGCGGAAATCACATCTACGCGTTTCATGCTTCAACACCTTCTGTGACTTTTTATTTCGACTCCACGTTCTAACAAACGGCGCTACTTCGTTTATCGCGTTTACCATCTATCAAAACGTATATTATATAACGTAAATTAATAAAATAAAAATTGACAAATGTTTTATTATTATTATAAAAGAAGAAACGAGCAAAATGTAGCGTAGAAAGAAACAAATAAGGTTAGTTTGCTAAGTTGTAATTAAAGAGAAGCACGAAGAATACGTTCGAAGGAAATGTACATAGACAATTTGTTCGTTTGTATTAATATTAATATCGTTGTTGGTGTGTCTGTTTGATCGCGTTTTTACCTTGACAAATATAAATGAAAATATCTTTGAACGTATTTCCTACGTCGATCTCATGATTTATACGACTCGGTTAGTCAAAATAACAAAGATCCTCTGGCTACGTAGGTGGCGATTCGACTCGATTCGCGAGACGAGTTTCGCTTTGTTCTTTGTTTCGGGGGTGTAAACAGCCCCGCTCGTAACATGTATTCGCAACATAACGTTGTTCAAGCGAAACAGCCAGTGTGCAGGCGTGTTTGCGTTTCGTTATGAAAAGCATCGTGAGAAAGCGACGGCGCTGTTCGTGCAGCAGCAAAGGTTGTAAAATGCGTTTGCGTTGTTCCAACTGTAACCAGCACATTCGTTGATTAATTACGTATTTTCTCTTCGCGGTACTTGACTGGAGTTTGCATAATCTTGCGGCTGGCAACTGGCAATCTCGAGAGCGAATCGGTCCTCGCTTCTATCGAGTTTAGGGACTTTACTCGAAACCATAGAAGAGAGAATTTTCCTCAGACCCAAAGGCCATAGTTATCGACTGCGGCCACGGATACGGATACCAGATCTCGTTTCCTGTCATAAGTAAATATTTGAAAGAAAGGCCTGCTACCTACTATCACTGACCACTCGCCGCGAGCGTTTCTCTCCGCGCGTAAAAGTGAAATGCTCCCGTGCGCGAACAAGCGCCGTCTCGAAGAGAAGTCGTTTGGTTCGTTGACTTGGAAATTCTTACAATTAGTGGCGATAGCGAACGTGCGCTTGCAATTTGTTTCCTTCTCGAGTAGGCAAGCGATCCGACAAGGCGCTTAATTTCCCATCGACGAAAATTTGTCGAGGTCTTAATCCATGAGCTAAAATATTTGCTTAGTTTCGAGTAAACAAAGCGAATCTTGTTCTCCATCTCGACACGGATGGTTCGCGTAAATTGCGCAAACTCGGCTGGCGCGGGTTGCCGCTCGTAAATATTGCGCAAGTATAGCCGACGGCTAATCGCGAAACAAGCGCGACAAAATTTAAACGATAGAAAGTTAAATGGTTTACACGTGCATTACGAATGTATATACCGAATAAGAATGTATCTGTATCTGTAAATACGTCCGCGGTTTGTATACGTAGCAGAAGAAGCGTTCCGCGCCAAGCGCAACCAGTGCCACGCGCGATATTTTATTTCTTTCCCCTTCAGACTGACCATGCTGCACGATATTTCTGACGTGATAAAAATCTATTAGAAGCTGTATCATGATAATAAAATAAAATAATACAAGTAAGTTGAGACAATAGGAGGCTGCGGCGTCTGCAATCCCAACGAATATCATCGCATCGCGTGGGAAACGTAGCGCGTTCAATCACCGTCAGTCCGTTATGAAAAATTTATTCGAAGCCTAACGTCGCGTGAGTACGTCCGTTCCATCGATGGAAGAGTTTCGCGTGATTCTGGCTACGATCGATGTTACATTAAAAGGGCGCGGTTGCGTGGAATTTGAAATTAATTAAAACGAATTACGACGAAATAAAAGCGAAGGAAGGTGGAATGGAGAAAAGGACAGCGCAGAGTAGGAGCCGAGAGTGCGATGTTTCTCGCGGCGAGCAAGCGGAGAAAACAACGTGCAAAACTACTAAGGATTGTACGCACCGCGAAAAGAACGACGAATCGCGGCGATCTGTTTTGTCGAAACAAAAGCGATCGCACTTCTGCCAAGATAGTCTGCGTTTCTCTAAACGCTTTCTTACGATCGTACGCGTTCTTGCGATCCTACGTTCTTACGTCTTTAAGCGTTCGTTCTCGATTGCTCGAGCAACAGCGATCCAATCGGCGAGCCCCCCGCGCCCCGGCCAACGATACATCGCGATCGATCGACGCCGCACCGTATCGGTTTCTCATACAGTTGCTAGCCGAGAATGCCGCGCAATTTGTCGGAAGCCGACAGAAAGAAGAATCAATTCGACAAGGAAGAACGAGTTCATCTATTGGCTATAATGAAGCAGTACGCGCCTCTGTTGGACAAAAGCGCTTCTACCTTGGCCCGTAAAAAAATTTGGACGACCATCGAGGACGAGTTTAAGAAGGCCGGCTTTACTCGCAAAACGTCCGCACAATTGAAGAAATATTGGCAAAACTACAAGTATCACTGCAAGAAGGCTATGGCTTTTGGCAAGGTATTTTCTTCAGATTTTCCCTTTATCCATCGAACTCGTGTTAAAACGTGCCAAATCCCATCGTTCGACATTTCAACGAGATCGAAGGTTCGCGCCAATCCTCGCACTTACGCTTTCGCCTTCTTCCGTAGCTTCGCGTACCTTCTTCTCCTCCTGAAACAGTTCTCTGACATATAATGGACACATTGTAGGAAAATAAGAAGTGCATAGAATCAGAGACGAGCGAGTGCCTCGAGTGGAATAGATACCAAGTTTTCGTAGAGAATCGGTCGCCGGCTAAGTTTTCGCAAATTCCTGACGTTGTTCGATCGTTGGCCGATCATTTGCAGAGGTCGCCGACGAAATCAGGTGGCCGGTTTCGTGACAAATACGAAGACAACGCAGCCACCGCTCACCATTCCAACAACCTGGATGCTTTCATTGGTATTCTTCTCATATTTTTACCTCTTGCCTCGGTAGTTGTCCGTCTGCCCGTTTATCGTTCGCTCGCGTAAACCGTTTAATGTCGGGGCCTGTGCAAAGTCCTTGCACTTGCATAGTCTTTCGTTCGAGTTGTGCGATACATTTCTCGATAAGGCGATTGAAGTTTGTCGAGGAAACGATGGAGAAATAAACGGTTGGCCATTTTAAGATCTGTCGCGAGTCAAAGTGGAGCAGAACGACGACCAAGCGTCCGACGATTCCAAGGCGGAAGGCACGAACGCATTGGAGAATGTAAGTCTTAAGGAGGACATCAATTTGGAGGAGAGAAAGGAGATCCTTGCGAACGAGGATCGTCTGGTGGTATCGACATCGTCGTCGTTGTCGTCATCGTCGTCGTCGTCGTCGTCGTCGTCGTTGTTATCGAGTAACGCGACAGAGTGCAAAACTAAGAATCGGATCGTGGTGTCTAACGCGCGTATTTCCAACAACAGCGTCACCGTGTCGGTGATTTATCCCGAGAACGATAACTCGTACTTTCCCACAAACGCGATCGACGGCACGGTGCAGGCATCTTTGCCTTCCAGGCGGACAGGTAAAAAGCAAAAAGATCGTTGTTACTTGGAAACAACGGTCAACATGTCCAACGTTTTTTGCATTTTAGCGGACGCTGTGTGGAACGAACAGCAGGCGCAGCAAGGCGACTGGTTAAATTTGAGAAAAACACGCGCCACGAACGATGGTGCACGCGCGATGCCATTCGGTTACCACCACAATTCAGCGGAATGTAAAAACGATCGAACGCGTTCGAAAGAAACGAATGCAAGTAAGGGAAAGGGAATCGGTGCATAGATCGTCGATAGTTGTGGATCCGATGAAAACGAGATATTTTTGCAGACAGCGAGGTATACGGTTCGTTGGAATGCAACGCGAACGAGGATTCATCGCGCGATAAGAAAATGGAAAAATCGTCGAAGGAAGATGGCGACCTGATCGCGACGGAGAGCGACGAGAACGAGGTCGGTGGTGTCCGCGCGAGAAACTCGACAGCTCGAAGGGACCAGAGCTTCGGAAAGGGCTACGTGTTTCTCACGGATTATCGTAGTCGATTGAAGCACCGGTTGCTTCTGCAACAGCTCGAAGTACGTTGATGGAAATTGTAACGGAGAAAATTGGGCGCAGGAACAGCGTAGCGGGACAAGACGTTTGTCGGTTCGGTTGATTACAGGCGGAGGAGAAACGTCTGAAGATCAAAATTGCAGAAATGGCCATTCAAGAGGTGCAGCTGAGGATAAAAGCATTGAGCGAGGATATGCGACGCACGGAGGAGTTGCATCGGTTGCGTCTAGCGCGCACTGCAGCTGGAAATCGGCAGACGTTCGAGTAGCCAAACCTGCGCAGCATTGCTGAAAAGACAAGAAAAGGTGGAGGGCAAGGTGGTGCGTTCACGTGTGCTTCAAATTATTTTTATTAATCACCATCATTATCGTGTGTTACGATGTCGTGGTTATTTAGAAAAAACGCCTGGGACCATACAAAATAACAATGCGCTTAGATTTTCGTGGTAACCGAGCAACCTAGCTATGTATATCGAGGTCACGATGTTCGTCTCGGTTGCTTCCGTCGTCCATTCGTCGTACGACCGTTCGTATCGTCGACGAACCAGCCGTGGATCCTCGATCAACCACGGAACACGGATAACGTGTTATCGCGTAACAACAACATTTTTTCCGATCCGATCGTAACTGTCTGCCCCCTTTTCTGTGTTTCTCTACTCACCGCAGTCGCGATTATCGCAAACCCGCCGTCGCGTTTATTTACAATTTACAAGCATGTCCGTTCGTTTCCTGCCACACCTCGTAACTAACGATTTTCCTTGTATTTAGTGATTGTTAATAATTATCACAGAAAGTTCGTAAAACAATGACCTTGACGTATGTCGACGTGTACGCGTGTCTGCTGTGTGTTTCGTGTTCTCGTGTGAATGTCATGCGTGTCCGTGTAGTATGTACCCATCGAGAATCGTTTCTTTTTCGCTTTCTTCCTTTCCGCCGCGTAATTTCTTCTCTTTCTCCGTTTTCTTTCTTCTTTCTATCTTCCTTTCTTTCTTTCTTTCTTTCATTCGCGTTTGCTCGCCGAACGAGAGAGTACCGTACGCGTTCTAGACGGAGAAGTTTGTCACGTTGCTGAGTAAGTAGAGTAGAGTAACAGTAGATTAGCGTTTAGTATATAACTAGCGATAATAGCGATACGAGTATAGTGGCACGCATTAGAATAGCCCTTTTAACTTTGCAGCATTTCAAAATATCGAGTAACGCTATAGTAGAATAATTCTTTTTAATCGTACGCGTGAAGAAATTGATTTTCTTTTCATTCGAGTCATCGAACGAGCGAGAACGAGCGAGCGAGCGAGAGAAAAAGAGAGAAAAAGAGAGAGAGTGAGAGGAGGGGAGCGGAACCGATCGATAGTTCAACTCTCTCGTATTTTATCCTATTTTTGCGAATCATCGAACGTTGGAAAAGTGATTTTCCTTTGGTTCGATACAACTCGTCGGAAAAACTTGTCGTTTCCCAAACCAAGGGCAGAACGTTGTAAACCTTATAAAGCCGTTTTGATTGTCGCGATAAAGTTGCCCGTCGAATGGAATTCGAACTCGATATCCTAACAGCTGGTCCGCGTCCTACGACACGAACGAACACGACCGTGTTTCCATCGCGTTCATAGCAATTTTCAATATCCACGTGAAATGTTCTGTTCAAGAAGCCGAAAAACTCTCCTTCTTCTCTTCTCTCTCTCTCTCTTTCTCTTTTTCTCTGCGGATTTATTAATTCGTAAAATATTTATAAAAACGAGCTTTCGCGACGATAAACGCGCGAAAAGTAGTAGTAGTAGTAGTAGATATATCTTGCGGAGGAATGCAAAACTTCGAAGAAGATATTTCAACGCGCGTTACCACGTATTTTTACTTCCTCTTTTCCACTCGTTTCCTTGTGCTTCTTCCTCTCCTCTCTCTCTCTCTCTCTCTCTTCCTCTTTTTTCTCAAGTTTCGTCGTATCACTCGTTTCGTACCACTGGCAAGTTAAAAGGAGGAGACTGTAGCTCGACGAAGCTTCACTACACGAACTTTACACGGAAAGCATCTACAAGTCTCTAAGCAAAAATCCTTTTCCTATAACGTCTCTTGGAAATGTAAAAATTACTCAATCAAGCCAATTACCAGTCCATGATTCGCCGGTACACGAACAAGTCGCCGTCTTGTCGAGCCACTTCTCCGATGCACGCGCTGTCACAGCCGCGGCTTCGACAATCCATTTCGAGTAACCGGCAAACATCCAAAACGAATTTGCCGATTCTTTTTCTTCGCACGGTTGCTTGTACGTCGGCTATCAACGTCACCGGATTTTCACGTTCTACGACTGTGTAGCATGTCGGTGGAACGCTTGATCGGAAAAGCTTCGCAAAAACGAAACGAAAGAAACTCGAGAATATCTCGGAGAATAAGAAATTGTCGCTAAACGAAGTACACAAGTAATGCGAAGAACGAAGCGTCGGTTAAATCGCGACAGGATTTTCGAGTATTTCTGTCCGATCCGATCGAACAGGTTAACAATCTCCGATAAGAAAGATGGTTAACGTTCGGTCGACGCGAGCAACGAGGATATCCGGATCAATCATACGGATGAAAGAACGCAAACATTTCGCAATCATCGAATTGATATAGTTGAGCCGACGACACAGCACGAGTTAACTTGCCAACGATCGATCGGCGTATACGTACGATATGATAGCACAGAGCCGGTAGTTCTCCTGTTCGGTGCACCTCGGTGTACCTCGATTCGATAAATCTGCTTGCGAAGATTTGTCGCTCCTTATAAGCTTCCGCTTGTTTTAAAGTCGATGGAATAACGCGAGGATCGCCGAAGTAGCGTTGAAACTAGAAAACATCGACGTTGACTCGCGGCCGATCTGCTGGTACAGCGAGCGCTGTTGCGAATTCGCTGGCTTTTTACATTTATTCGTCGGTTAAAAAATGTCTTGTCGACAGCGCTAACGTATTTCTTCGATTATTGCTGCTGTTTGACAAGGTTCGACGAGTTCGTTCAACAACCTCCGTTCGTTTTCTCGCGTTCGCCCACGTGTTTCCTCCGATCGTTCGTCCAACGATCGAACCTTTGGAACCTTCGATCGGAGAAACTCGGCGACCAGCTGAGATTCGCGCTGTCATCGATCGTACAGTTTCGATTAAAAAGAAAAGGTGGTCGACGAGTTGCCGAACGTAGCACGCATACGGGTATCGTCTTGTCGTCGCATGCGCGAATCCACGTTCTACAATCTACCGGTTTTCATTATAAATGTAAACCGTTGTTCTTGTGCATTGCACGTGGAACCGGTACGATGCATTGCGTGTAATTTCCAAGGAACAAGAGTAAACGCTAATTCTATCTAAAATCGTTTAAACTTTCTTTCTCGCTACGGATCGTAAAGTAGATGAGAAGGCTACCTTCTAACAAGAACAACTTTGGTAATACGAACGACAAACGGGACGGTTCTTCCCGCTTTGATTTAGCTGTTTTCAACGTTCTCGTAGCTTGGAAGTTGCTCCACGACAACTAGAAAAGAACCTGTCAAATGTCACGGCTATTGAACTTTTTGGCAAATACCAGCTACGTACGTTGTATACGTTGCATCACGCGCATCTTTGAAACGCGACGGACGTTCGCAAAATATTTCCCATCTTGCACGCTCGCCGCTCTTCCCATCGAAAGACGCAGCTCGTAGGTTTGCAAGGGAAGGAGGCGATCTACGGATGAATTTCGAATTTTTGGCGCAAGCGAGAAGAAGCAGGAAGAGGAGAAAACACGATCCTTCGCAAATGCGCGTTTCCCCGCTGTCGCCGCTATCCTCCTGCTATTCGTTCGCCTCCAGTTTTTATATCGTTCGTCTCCAACTGCGCAAATTGAAAAGGTTTTTAAGCCGAGTAGCGAACGTAACGACGGGAGAAAAGAGCATCGAATCGGTGAATGTGTGGACGCACAATTTGGCAGAGACTTCTCATTGACCCTCGAACGAAGGCGGCAATGAGAGTTTCATTGCGAAATATTTGTTACACTCGAACGACCAGTGCTTCCCATAGAAATATAACACGATCGACGAAGGTAAAAAAGAACGAACCGTGCGTCATGGATATCGCGCGCCAACGTCTTTTAAAACGTATGCGACGCGCGTTAACACTTTACTGACTGCTATCGGTTCAACAGCATACGCACGTCCAACCAGCAGCTTAGGCGCTGGATTTGTTTCGGTTTAGACTCTCCAATACCATTCTTCTCGTTCATCGCGAACGGTAATTTTCAAATTGGTGTAAAACTGTGGGAGCTTACAAAGCAACGCAACTGACGCAAGATACCTTAGTACTAAATAACAAATTACTGCTCAAATAATGAGAAAGATTGTCGGCGACGAAAAGCCGATTAATAGACTATCGGTCGGTAAGCGTCGGAGACAAAAGTCGATTAATAGGCTATCGGTCGGTAAGCGTCGGAGACAAAAGCCGATTAATCGGCTATCGGTCGGTAAAGTGTTAATCTGTTAACGTCGTAGCGTCGAAATCTATCGCACGCCCAAACTACGGTGTACAGCGGAATATCAAATCATCAAACACAATATAATAATGTAATTACAATGATAATGTAACAATAATGTAACATAATAGCCAATAGGAAAAAGAAGAAATTAGGGCAAGTTAATCCGACCAAAGTAGATCAATGGAATCGTCGAACGAGAAAAACACGCGTAACTTAAGTAGACGAGCGAATTAAGCGTGAGAGGAACTCGCTTGGATTTATTTTCGGAGTTGTTTGTCTCCAAACTTCCTCGACGACCTTAATCCTGGGGGCGCGTACAGAGGCGTGGTCGTTTAGTCGGTCGTATAATTTTTGCTGCTGCTATATGTGTACGTATATGTAGATATGTGTGTGGGTATAAGCGCCGGGATGGCGACGATAGCGTCGATATAATTTATGTAACAGCACGAAACGAAGGATGTAAGATCGTGGCGTCGCGACGCCACTCGTCCGATGTTAGGCATATTGGAACGAGTATTTTCATTCTCGGGAAAGTTTTGCGTGTTTTGCCTGTTTTGCGTTCACGTTTATCACCGACGCATCGATCTGTAACCCATGAACGATCGATCGTACAACGTTCAAGAAAACGTAGGGAGATCTGGCGATTTGTAGGCGCGTTTATGCCGAAACGATAGTCGTAAGACGTTTGGAAGAAAGTGAAACGAAATACGTAACTTCGGGCGAAGCTTATTAAAATTCGTCGCTGCAGAGTTTCAAGAAACGAGAAAGGTCAGGGCTACCGGTTTATGTAAATTTATGGTAAAAATAAATATGATTCATCGAGTGAATTCGCATACGGCGTTGTTGCGTAAGGTCGCTTGTTAACCCTTTGCACTCCGAATTTTATTTCAATTTCGTTACCAGCAGCTCCCAACGTTTTTAACTGTTTCATTTGAAATTTACTTTAATCAAAAAATAAGACAATTTAAATAAATAAAGGAAGGAAGAAATTCGCTTAAATACCACTTTTATTCGCACTATTCTTGTATTTTGTAATTTTTAAGTGTAGATATATCTTGAAACAATTTTCAGGATGCAATCCTGCTTTTCACAAAAAAAGGTGAGACTCGACAAAGGAGCTCCTGAGATGAAAACTCATGTCGAGTCGCACTCGACATAGGTGTGCAAAGGGTTAATAGAAAAATAAGATAAGCAGCGGGTCGCGAACCAGCTATCCGCGATCAACGTCGTCAATTTCAGTCAAACATAGCGAAGAAAATTGATTTCGATGATCGTGTCCAGTTCGCTCGTCCAAGTCGGAACACGAAGGCGGACGTTTAACGTGGAAACGACGTTGAAATGGGTCAGGTGTTTAGCGAGGCTTCAGGGTAAAGAGTAACGAACCTCGACGACGAGAATCGACGCGTGCTAACGAGCCGCGTGCTTCAGACTTCGTTTCACGCTTCGTCGTGTCGCGTGTGTTGCATGCCACTGCTTCGACTTTTTCAGAAACATATCGACCCGACATCCACGAATTCTTCGTTTCAATTAGATCGCAGCTGGTTTCTCGAAACGACGCGAGAACCTATCTCGGCCTACATTCTGCTCTCCTTCTTAATTAATGCTTTTTATTTATCTTACTTTTTCGTTTGTCTGTCTGGGTGGAATTCCTGTAAGCGAAATTTTCTGCCAAGCAATTTCAACGATCCGAAATTGTCGGACGAGCGAAAGGCATCGAAGGTTCGTTAGAATCGGAGAACCCGGGCGAACTGTTCCGCGGCGTCGTTCTACCGACCGCGTTTGAAGATTGAAACGAGAAATCGCTTTGACGAGGAAATGCGGCCAGTCGATAAAACGCTCGTCCTTTCCGCTTTCCTCTTATTTTAATCATTTCCTGCCCGCTCTCTTTCACCTTTCCTTCCTTTTTCTCCGGTTGCTTTCCACTCGGCGCTTGCTTGGCGCGGTATCGAACCGACGATTCCAAAGTATCGCAAAATTTCCCACACCCCGCGTTTGCGAATCCATCGAATTCTCGTTTCGTTCGTGTCACGTAAATTGTGCGTTCGCGAATATCGAAACCTTCGACAAATATCGTCGCCTTCGTTCTACGCGTATTCTTTGCTCCATTGATCATTCGCTCGTTCTCCATACGCTTGGCAGCGTGTGACCACAATGTTTCTACTGCCGTGGTAGGTTCTACGGCGAGAACGCGGACAGCGTCTACGGGAAAATTAGTTTCTTTTTTGCGTTCCGTCGAGCATACACCGATCGAAGGATCTCGGTAATGTCGGATCTCCGCATTTTAACACGTTGACTGCCGCGTCACCCATATTCGGGTGACACCAAAGTTTCCAATAGAGCAGCGCCATTCGTATTCGGATGGTACCCAACCCCAATAGGTGTGTCGCCCATATTCGGGTGACACCAAAGTTTCCAATAGAGCAGCGCCATTCGTATTCGGATGACACCAAACCCCCAACAGAAGTGTCACCCATATTCGGGTGACACCAAAGTTTCCAGCGGAGCTGTGACACCCGTGTCCGGACAACGCCAAAGTTTCTAATAGAGCCGCGTCACTCGTATTCGGGTGACGCTCATTTGACTACTTGCGAAGGATCGTCGTAGATATTTGAAAAGATATTCCACAGGAAGTAATAAAACTATTGAATTGTTATAAAAGTAATACGGAAATGGTTTATTAAGAAAATTATTTAGAATGTAAAACTTTAAAACATTCTATACAAAGCTGAGGTTTGTCGGGACAATTTGGACAATAAGTTATTGTTTTCTTTAAATTCTCTCGTGTCTTTGATCGATCCGTTCGACATCTTTTATCTGCATAACATAATTTACATGCGCGTCTAATGATTCTTCCGAACGGTGATGTTATGCTTATTATGTAATAGTTTTGCGATATTATGCTTATTATGTAATAATTTTGCAGTTAATAATTTTCCAAATCTTCTAATATGTACGTTCTTCCTTATTGTAATTTTGTAAACCGTGAAAGCGTTTTCAACAGAAATTGCCAAAGGGAGTTGAACTCGAAATTTTCGGTACCATTTGATTCCTTTTCGAGTTGTGATGGCATAAAAAAACCATTTGATCAAAGTAATCTATACCACACTCGTGGCCTGAAGGAGATTCATTGAAAACACGCGCGGCAGTCAACGTGTTAAAGTCAATTTCACGAGAACTTGATTTTTCCTGATTCTATCGTTCGTCCCTGTTGTCGTTCGCACAAACAAAGTGCAGAGAGGAAGGGAGAGAGAGGATCGCGTCATGTCGATTCGCATTATGTGCTACCTACGTATGCGTGTACGCCGGACTGCGTGCTTATGGTTATCGAGCCGCCCGTTTTTCTTATCTGCTCGAGCGATCGATTTCTCTCTCTATCCGTTTCGACGACCGGACCGAAGATACGAGACGATCGTCCGGCTTGAAACGATCGACGACGCACGGTGCGGTCTCGACGGGGCTCGAGGTTACTCGCCGCCTAACGACAACGCTTGCACGATTCTGGGATCGGCTTTGCTACCCTCCCGGAACTCTTCCAGGGTTAATTTGTCGTCGTGGTTTTTGTCCATTTGATCGAAGATCTTGTCCACCCTCTTTTGTGGCGTGTTCTCGTCTTCCGCCTGCGGCTGTTGTCCCTGAAACACCAGGCGACCGATCTGTTAGAAACAAGCTCCATATTTCTACCGCGCTTCGCCTCCTCCGAATCTGCGAGCTTTCACCGCGAAACTTTCCGCGGAATCGTTAGAACGTTCAGGTCGCGCGAGCTCTGAAAGCAATGCGTGTATACGCAGCGTAGGATTACGAAGAAAGGAACCGGCGTACAGTTAACGCGCGTCGTATGACGTTACCAAGTCGTAAAAGTATTGTTCCAAGTTCACGTTGTGCACGCGCGTTTATCTCGGAAATGGAGAAAAGATAAAGTCACGGAAGGCCGCTTAATTCGAATTTCTCGTGCCGACAAGTTTTCAGATAAAGTGCTTGGAAAGAGCGATGAATTTAACGCAGATCGAGTCGGTCGATTTTTTCCCTCTTCCGCTGCTTCCACCGAGTTTCTATAGCGTCGCATCCCTTTTTCATTTTAATATTTCCTACGATATGTACGAACTCGATGTACTTTTCCTTACATTTTTCCACAGTCGCTCGCAAGTTCGTCTTTTCATATCGCACGTGCGTGATCTGCAACCGTTTGAGTCGCAGGGGTGTTCGGAAAATTCCCAACAGAGCGAAGAGAAACAAACGGAGCAGCAGCGCTCGTCGTATTTCTTATTTTTATGAAATACATCTATATTATTATATATGCGTACTATCAGTTTATAAATAATTTCGAGTTTTGTTCGATAAAAATTATTGAAAAGATAATGAAATATTGAGTTGGCAACTAAGTGATTGCGGATTTTGTCATTACCACCTAATGACCAACCAACCAATACAAAATACCGTGAGTCGTCCGTAGCGTTCAAATGTACTGGCAATTTTCCACGCGAAATGTAAACAGCACGATAGCGCTGCTTGCGACTCAAACGGATAACGAAGGAAGAAAGGGGCAAAGCGTACGATTAACGCACGACGTTAGCGAACCGTAAGAGGAAAAAGCACAAACGACGAGAAGCTTGTAAAGCGATAGTTGTCGATGACGGAATTTTTTGAACCGCGTCGCCTGTAGCATCGACGATTGTGGAAATTTTTCTGCTAAATTTTTCATGCGCCGATCGCGATAGCGGTAAACGCTTGCACAACAATGCACGCATTACGTATTCTGCGAGCAAACCTATCTCGGATCTCGCGTTACGTTGCCTCGACGAAGAAAAATACGTGTATTGCAACGAACCGTGTACCATTTACGTTAACCGTAGCAGTTTAACGTAGCAGCCATTTAACGTACTTTACGAGAAAACGCAACGTATCGCGCTGAACGTTTATTTCTGGAGTATAGTACACGGTGTTGCGCGTCGGCTAAGAGAAATCATCGGATTAAAATGTTTCTTTGTTGTCGGTGTCCCAGTTTCTTCGCGGAGCTCGAGCTCACGGGCGTCCGCCTTGCGGAGGATTCGAAGCTAGCCGTTTCGTTTAACGTGAATGAAAATTACGCCGGTCGCAGTGCATATTCTTTCGTCGACGTGCGTAACTCGCTTATCGAACGCTCAACTTCGTTTGTTTCCGTCGTTTCCTAGATATAATCGCGTTTTAATAAATCGCTCCACGCATTCCGCGTCACGTAAACCAGAGACTTTTCGTCTTTCGTAAAATCAACTCGCAACGAATCGAGTTAGTTGGGCGGAAAAGTTGGCGAAATAGTTGGTGCGCTAAACACAAGCGCAAGCTAAGATTCGACGCTATATAAATTCCAGAAGTTACGTTGATCACCGATAGGGGATGCTTTCACGCGTGGCACAGCTGTCGTTCCGGTTGCATATGCTCCAGGCGACTAGTTATTGATCTTTATTAATATTAGTTATTAATAGTAATTAATGCGTGAAATATTTCTGCTGGAGAAATTTCGGTGGTTTAACGATAAAATTCGGCCATGAAACATAGGGTCATTAACGTAGACTGGCGACAAAAATGCTCGAGATAGGGTCGAAAGCACGGAGTTGGGTGCCTGGCAAATGCCAGACGCGATTTCGTCCGAAATGACCAGGTTGGCGTACGCAGGCGTTTTTACTCGCTACGCGCCCTTAGCATACGGATACCGCGCGCATAATTTAAAGCTAGGGTTGAAATAAAAGGTGAATAATGGCCAGCTGTATGCTCGATAACTCTGATAAGAAAAATAACAGTGGTCAGTGGGCATAGTACGCTTTCCGTTCCTTTTTATTTTATTGTCGGGTAACAATTGCTTGTATCGACCTCGCCTTTTGTATCTCGCCCGTGCGAAAATTTAGCTTAAATGGTCGTTGAAAATTCTCGATCGGTTCTCGAACAAGAATCGGCTGATCGAAATATTAATCGATTCGTAAGCGGCGAGTGTTCATCGACGATTGTCTCGCAGGCTAATTGCAGTATTCTTGTAGATAATACTTGAAATGGAAAAATTAAAAAATGTACTTTTTTATCGTATGGTGTCCTACTTAGCAATGGTATTGAATTATAATTAAATAATATATAGTAAAATATGATAGAATAAAAGTTACAATGGAATAGAACAGTATAAAATTTGAGAATAATTTTCGTTCGTAAAAAATTACTACTGGCGTTAAATGATGATAGTACTGATACGTCCAACGTTTACATATATAATTATATAATATCCAAGCGAATCTATGGATATTAAATATCATCGATTATAAAACAATTCTTACTCTGAGCATTGTAAAATACACCTTTGTAATAAAAGTGAAAGGAACATCTTGGAAAAATATATTTTTTGTTTTTATACGATTTACTTAGGGACAAACAGAGTTGGTACTCGCAGTGCTTTCAAGTTTAACCGAATGGCGCATTTAGCTTTCTTTACAATTAAGAGATGACACATAAAAGATTTTCTAAAAATATAAATCATTTTTCGATGAATACTGACTATATTTGTGCAGAAAATAGAAAATATTATGACGCATTTAAATCATTGTACAGTTAGCCTCCTATAATAACGAAAAGGAAATTTCAAAAATAATTTTGAGGCGGAGAAGCTTTTTATTGTTCATAGGCTTGTAGCGGCATTCGACAGTAAACTTTCTAACGGTTTCTGTCACGTGGCTCGCTACACAAAGACCCTATACTTCGGACAAAATGTTGCCAGGTATCGATAATCCTCACAGAATATTTTTAATTAGCCTAAACTTCCGCTATAAATCTTAGGATTTGTTCAGCTAAAATTCTCCAAGGGAACAAATAGTCTTTATCTTAACAGTCTCTAAATCTATTACCTACTGCGGGAAGATACGGGAAACCTGTTTTTCTCACGTACAATGCTTCCCGCTAACTAATTTCTCTCAAGGGCGGTTAGCATTCGTCTCCAACCACCAACACAGAAATTAACCAAATAGTAACAACGTCCATTTCCCTCATTTTCCGAACCAAGGCTTTCCTCAATGAATCCGATGATCTCGCATCCTTAGCCTCACCCCATCATAGTTTTCCGTTGTACCATCATCGTGACGGAAAGTCAATCGCCTGTCCGAATCGATAGTTGGTAGTTAGCAGTAATAATTGATCCGAGTTTCTCGACATCTTAAGCAATCATCATCCGCACTTGTATCGTACATCATAACGCATCGACCAGAAGTCGAACTTGTAATCGCGAGTCCTACGCATAGTGTACACACGGAGTATATGTTAATAAATATATATTGTTAAATATATTCAAGCGTTTCTTCGCACCTATCACGACCTATCCACCTCAGGCTTTTCGCTGTCGGATGAACGAGTACCTAATGAAGCATGAAACGAAGTACAAAAGAGCGATGACTAACTTTAAGACACGATTCGTGCAATTTCTCTCATCTGACTGAAAGTAGATGTTTCAAAGGAGGAGCATTTTTGACTTTATTTGAACGAAAAACTCTAATCGTTCGTCTATGCAAATACAAAAATACAAAAAGTCTAATAAATTAAATTTTTTAAGGGTTACTTCGATCTATCAGAGACGCAATCAAATTATTGTCAGAAGAAATATCTGCGACCCATGGAAAAGGTCGGTGATTTTGCGCTAACGTCGCTCGGAATTGAGCAGAGTCTATCGATACGATCGAAATTTTATAATTTCAAAAGTTCAACAATTTCTAGACAATTAACGAATTGATCGAGGATCTTAAAAAAAATGTCAGATTCGCACACTGTTCAGGAATGCGCATATTCACATTATTGTCGTAGTTATAGCAAGTTTTGAGTATCGGTTTATCGATTTTGAGGACGATGTGTGTGAGAAATCCCTGTTGCACGCTCTCAAGCAATTTCATGATATTCGACTGCGCTGAATTTTATTTTTCAAATGCGTATTCCAGGTGTGACACGATTAGAAACGAGTATATTTTAGAAATTTCGTTGTAAACACGTCATCCTAAACGTTTCATTGTGTGGTTTTTAACGAGATCCAGAGATTTTGAGGAGTCGTTTTCTACAAATTTGTTAAAGGTAACGAGGAGGAAAAAATACCGTTAAAATCAGTTTTTGTTTCTTGTTTATCCGGCGGTGTACCATTTATGAAGTTATCATTAGTCGAGTATTGTCTTATTTTCCGCGAGAAACGCATAGCATGACATTTCGAGATAGAAACAAATCATTTCGATTGTTCAAGTCATCGATTAAGGATTTCTATTGGGATATGTGTAATTTTGTGTGCTACACTAGATTAGCCGCGTAGTAGTGACATACATATATGAGTATGAGTGTACGAGAGTATGTGCGTGCACAGCGTCTCGTAAGACAGATGAATGCAACTGTTTCGTTGGTAGTGCGTGGTATAGAAAATGGCGAGACAAAGAGAGTGCTGAGACGCGTGCAAATATGCATCGACGAATATCTTGTAAATCACATATTAAATAAATCTGAAACTATTTTGTTGTCAATTCTAAGTGTAATCTAAGTGTTCCTATACATTTATTTTGGCGATCAAGATCCACAATTCTCGACAATTTCGACCTGTTTTAATCATAAAAACAAACGATAAAGAGGTTATCGTGACGCAAAAACTTTCGATATTTTATCTTTGTTACTAGTTTCACGGGGAAGAAAAATGCCTTTAGCGAAAAAGAAAAGATACAGTGTACAGTGGAGTGAAGGAAAGATAGTAAAACGCAAGATAATTATTAGAACATAGATGTGTGTGTATCTGTATTGTACGAGTGAGGAATGAAAAAGAGGAAGACAAAGGAAAACGCCATGAGACGAGTGCATCGCGTAAGTGTCGAATGAATGAATATGCAATAAAACAAATTCATTTCTGTTTGAGATTGTTACATATAAAACAGTTATTCTGTTATATATAAATTTTATATTTAATAAAACCTTATATATCATTACTTTAACAATAATAAAAATGAAAAAAAGATAACAAATAATAATTAGGAAGAAGAAGCTAAAGAGTATAAAATTAAGGATTAAGATAAGAAAATTATAAAATCCGTCCTGAAAACAGAGTCAGTGAAATTCATCGTTTTGTTAAAACAGCTACAACAGTCGTAAACGGTTGCAGTTGTAAATGTTGCTTTAACAGTAAGTAATTTTGCATTCTTCTGAAGATTACATTTGCGTTATTATATTTACCTTATTATATTTTTCGTTCCAAAATATTTACAGTCGCCTTAATTAAATTCTGTGTTTAATTACGCAAGGATAAACTCAATCCAATGATTCAACTTCTACCGTACTTTGCAAACATAGTTTCAGGTCATTACAATGTAAACAGACCCAATGTCAATAAGAGGTACATTTTTACTACATTCTTAACTTAGGACAATTTCATCGTCACCGACACAAGCGTACGGTCGAGGGATAAGTTGTAGAATCTCTAAGAATTTCATATACGAACATAGTGTCGCATATGATTCACCTAACAAATAGAGTTTGAACATTCAACTTCATAATAATATCATCGCGATTGTGGCAATTAAACGATGTAAAACTGCCGCAATGGTTTGTAGCCAATTTTATCAATTTATGTTGTTCTAAATATGAAACATGTTTAAATGTTATTTAAAAATTATGTTTATCTCTGATGTGAGATTTATAACAAGGAGATAATCCTAGATAACACTACCATATTATTGACAAAGAGAATGAAGAGAAGAGGGTCAAAGTGGGATTCTCGTGAATCATCAACTTAACCTTAAATGATTTAAAGGAATGATAATAGAATTTAACAACCAGGTGACGACCTGAGAAATAACTAGCTATCCAGGCGATGCTTCCGGCGAAGCCCATGGCTCTCAGTTTACGAATTAGAATACCATGGTTTATTCAGTCGCAAGCCTTTCGGTATACACCGAATCAACCTGCTAACCATTGTTAAGCTCCTTTGATAAATAGCGACGATACATCAGGAGATTTGTCACGGCGGATCTTCCTGAAACGAAACCACTTTGCTCTGTTTGGTATAATGTAATTTTCGATGGAGAAACGGGGAAATTTGATCTACGTATTAAACTCTTGGGTACGATGCGCCACTATAGTGGCTTTCGCGGATGCCATCTTGGATTACGACGCGCCACTATAGTGACTCACTGTACTGACTCATTATTCGCTCCCTTTTGAACTAAATGATCTTTCTCATTTGTCTCGCTTCATATTTCTTTTGCCCTCACAACGTTTTATAACTGTAGCGGCACATGCGTCATAGAACGTTTCGATTCGAAGATGCCTCATGTATTTGTTTTGCCACAGAGGATTAACGCAGTACGATGCACAAAATGTAATAAACAAACTCTGGATAAAACAATATCGCTGGTACGTGCAATCGTCAACCGGAGTCAAGTTCAAACATTTTGATACCCCCCCCCCCCCCCCCCCAACCAGTATAAATAGACGACCATGCTCTCCAACATGCGTCGTCGAGATTATCAGTCGAGCGAATAAGTATAGCGAATCAGTCTAACGAATCAGCATAGCGAGTAGTATCGAGTATTCTTGTAACGAATTGCATCGAGCGAGCAACGCTTATGGCTAGCTCTGTATTCTACATTTAAATATACTTGTAAATACATTTGACGAAATCAACACGTTTCACTGTCCACCACATAAACAGTGTTAACAATATTGTTATTCCACGAGGCTTAGTATAGGTTACGTCGTATTTCTAACCGTCGCTCGCGGTCCTACAGCGTCGCAGACAGATCGTCTTATCTGCCCAACGGAAAATATACAATATAGCGGCAAGCGCATATTTGTCATCAAGCGTTGAGCTCTAGAAACGTCGATTTCGGTCCGTTATTTTATTCTCACAAAGGAGGTGGCATACGTGAACATAGGCGCGAATGGTGGCGTGATCCGAGCGTAGTGGGGGGTCGTCTCCCCGAGAAGACAAAGAAGTGATCGAAGAGCGATCAGTCTCATTTGAAGATTCAAACGGCATACATCGAAAGGTCTGACGATTAAAATTAAAGTCGCTTAGTCTAATGAATTCATTGAGAGATATCGTAAAGTCGAGTCGAATTTCTGTAACGCATTAACTGTATTCACCGGTAAATAATTTGTGACGTTTTTATTATTACATTCATTATTATTAAATATACAAGCTATATTAACCTGTTAATACAGTGTTAAATTCATTGAACTACCTCTATTATCTTAACCGAAACAGGAAGACTAATTCGCGGCGTCGATTATCGATTACGAATCGTAGCGAGAATTTATCGTTGACGCGTTTCCTCGCGATCGGTCGTAACAAATATAGACTTTTCGTTAATATAAATATACTATCATTAAATGGTCTTTTTAACATGCTGATCCGTATCCTTACAGTTTTTTAGAATTTTCAGCCTCAAAATGTCGCTTGAAAATAGGAAACGAAGAACAATTTGAAAAACACTGTCGCGCCATGAGTGTGTAAATTGTGACGTGGGTCTGTATCGTAGCGTGCTTTAAAATATATCACACTCAATTTTATTGTTAATTATTAAAGTAAATTATTCAATTTCAAGTATATGCATTATATCTTTAAGAAAAATTACAATTTAGATATCAAACACTTCGTTTCAATGTGATTGGTGCAATTCAACCGAAGCTGAGAGGTTAACCTTCCTGAAATTTTGCCCACGACGATGAACACACACATTGTTCCGCAATTAGAGATGGCGTTTCTATCGGCGGATTTGAATATAAGCGTAACTATACCTGTTTTCTGAAGGTGTGAAAAAATAAAATAAAATAAAATCTGCCTTCATGGAATAATATTATAAAATATATGTCTGAGATAAAAGGACACTGGGCCTTTCCTTTGGAATTCTTTAGAAAATCCCCAATACTTTAGTCTCTATAAATTAACCCGATTATAATTGTATTAATAGATCAAGATTTGCGATAATGAGCTTGGGCTCGAGGCGACAACTAGTAGCCGCGGTCACGAGATGAACGTTTTACCTAATGGAGGTATAGAATAATTGTATAGCTCTCCTTAAAAAGAAATAATTGTAGCGACACTCGACAGTAAACATTCCAGTGGTCTCTGCCCCGTGGCTCGCCATACACAAACCCTATTTTTCGAGCACGATGATCACCAGATATCAATGCATCTCCACAGGATATGTTTAGCTAGCCTGAGGACCCTCTGTAAATCTTAGGATTTAGTAAACTAAGATCCTTCAAACGGACAAACAGTCTTTATCCTAACAGTCCTTAAATCCACCACCCACTACGAGAAGGTACGGGAAATCTGCTTTTCTCACGAACGACGCTTTCCGCTAATAACTTTCTCTCAAGGACGACTAGCATCTTTCTCTAACCACCAACATAGAAATTAACTAATTAACAGCAACGTCCATTTCCCTCACTTTCTGAACGAGGGTTGTCCTCGACGAATCCGATGATCTCGTGCCCTGAAACACACCCCATCATAGTTTTCCTCTGCAGCATCACCGCGACGGAAAACACTTTCTCTCGTGCGATCTCATCAGCGAGTAAGAAAGCGTCTTTACGACCAGTGGATGCTTCGCGTTTCTAACAAAGGGTCAGACTTAGACTTTGGAGGAAAGTACATTGTATGCTATCCCATTGACCGTGGGTTCGTTATCGAACCTAAGACCATTATCATTAGTGTCTAATCGCCGTGGTTACTTGTCGATTCTCTAATACTCACACTTGTGCTAATCAACATTACCTCGATTGTACGTATAACAACGATGGCTAATTCAAGTGAAGATTACACGCCCCTAACCCTAATCATAATGAGAACCCGACATATGTAATAAGAATATAATAATTCTGGATATTATGAATTTGCAGAATTCAAAGAAAACGAGAGACGATCTCTGCCTCTCAGTTTGATGATCGATAAAGCGTGCTGAAATGACCTTCTCGATCGGCGTAATCCGCGTCGCAGCTGCAATTTTCCCGCTTTACTGCCGCCAATGCGAAGCCGACGTTATCGATAACGTCGAGCGGTTGGCGTCGTGGCGCCGGCGTCGGCGTTCCGCGAGGAAATTCGGCTATCGATCGGCCAATATTTTCCACCAATTTCGATCAGCTAACCGTACGATTAATCGTGTTGTCGGATCAGACCAGAAAAATATGTTCCTTCAATCTGTCCAATGGGTGGAACTCAGCGGACGTTTCACACGTTTGCACGTTGAAAACGCGTTGCGTCAGCGATTCCAACGTCGTAATTATTCGACCGCGCGTATACGATCGACGACTACGCGCGTACAACGCAACGCGTTAGCGCGACGAATAATTCTCGGCTATGTTTATTTGATCAAACAAGGGATGGCGCGGCAATTACGAAATTTAATTTATATCTGATGTAACGCGTATTCTACTTGCAGTAGAATCAACCGAAACAATCGCTCCGCGTAATAAACGACGCTGCGTTCCAATAGTGCGATTCTCGACCGGAACCACATCAAACGTCCACGTTCGCAACGCATGCGGCGAAGAAATAAATTTATATAGCCGACGATTGTTATGGGAAATGTTCGCAGCTCGATCCAGATACGTTTTTCCAGCTGGCAAAGATAGAACAACGCGCAAGTACTTGCTTCGAGAAGGTATAAAGCGACAGTGGTGTACCTACCACCATCTCGTACATCGCATCGACGATATTGTACATCTCCTCCCTCGTGATGAAACCGTCGTTGTCCACGTCGTACAGTCGAAACGCCCCTAAAAATAAGAAACAGAACTTATATGGTAACTGCCGCGAGATTACTTGGCGCAGCGATTCCAACGTTTCGAGTGCCTACGTCTGGAATTTTGAAATTTTCAAAGATTTTCCGAGAGACATTTCAGCCATAGATCATTGCCATGGTCGTGCATGTTATTCAAAACGTCGATCTCGAAGCTTTTAATTCGAAGCTGCCTATCGTTATATTCGTCAAGTTTTTTCAGATGCCAATTAGCTGTGTTTACTTACAGTGAAGTTTCTCGTCCAGATTGCCGCGTGACGTTACCGACAGCGCCCTTATAAATTCTTCGAACTCTATCGTGCCGTCCTGAAAAACAATCGTTCGTGCATTTGCGTTACATTTGCGATCGGAAGCGGGACACGTTGGTTTGGCTTTCGATCGTTGAACAAATTTCGTAGCCACGTGTACGCTGTACGTGGCGAATTTATCACGGAATTACCCAAATTGCTTGCGTGTGAAATCTGGCCGATCGCATCCGTCGTTTCGGAACGACGTTCGCCTCGGAGAAAGCGAAATCATAGCGTCGGGAAGTAGTACAAGCGCGAAATTAAGGAAACAACGCTCGCGTGATGTCGTTTAGTATGGAAATGATAAACATGGAAATTCGGCTAACGGTAAATCTAAAACAACGAGAATATCTAAGAAGTGAAATCTAAAAAGAAAACGAATTACCATCAATCGATAAACCAATGATTAATGGATATTCTTCGTTCGAAATTTCTTGCTTGCTTCTCTTTTAAGGCCGAGTTTAGTTATTCTGATTTAACAGTGAGAAACGGGAACCGTGCATAGGTCAAAACCATTTATAGAAAATCGATATTTCACAAATGCTTGAGAAAAATGAACTCGGCTCGTCTAGCGATATATTCGAATGGAGATGATAAGGTTTTGCTTCTCTGTCGCTTGTGATTTTCGTGGTCAGAGTAGGGTTCGTGGAAGAGTAGAGTTACCGATAGCACTCGAACAAACACGTTAAAGCGCGCGGATTAAAAAGGCGTTACGGAACTTACGTTGTTCTCGTCGAACACTCTGAAAACCAGCGTGGCAAATTTCGATGGATCGCCTTGTGGAAAGAACTGCTTGTAGATCTTTATGAAACCCTGAAATCACGCAACAGGCACTCTTATCTTCAAACTTTCTCTTATCTTGGCGTACATATTGATTTTCGTTTAATTAACGTGCCAGCTGAAACCAGGTCATACCTGTTCCGTCAGCAGGCCATCGGGACAGTCTTTCAGGAATCCTTTGTGCCTAAACAAACAATCGTCAAAGTTATCGAATGTACGTTTACTCGCTCCCCTTCCAATCTCACTTTTCTGTTCCACGAACGAACCAGTAAATTGATAAAACATTACCGCGAAAGCCGGATAGACAAAGCCACGTATCCGACCAACGTAACGTTACTCTGACTTTCTCATCATCTAACTTCGCGTTCTATTGAGTTGGCAACTAAGTGATTGAGGATTTTATCTAACGATGAAATGATAAAATTTACTTTAGTTTAGTTGCCAACTCAATACCTATATCGGTCTCGCAAACGCTTGTTTTAAAGGAAATTTGCAAGGAATTTTCGAAAGCTTTCGTCTCATCGATGGCTTCGTAAACCATCGAACGCAACGTGTACGTGTAATCTTTTCTTCTCATTGTCCGTTGGACGTGCTTGTCGCGCCTCGAAAGCTTCGCGGTTTTATGCATATTGACTCGTCGTGACATGGATTTCCATAGAGCGTCTCAACGGGACGAACTGGTTCGATCCGAGATTCTGGTCAAAACGCTTGATCGTCGATGACTCACCATTGTCGAATCTCCTTCTCGGTAACTGAAACAGAAACGAGCGAAAACGCTTTTAATCGAGTGCGGGCTACAGGCAGTAACGAGGAGCAAAGGTTGGTGGCAAAGTGTTCGGCAAACAGAATGGGCAAAGCTCGAGTGGAAATTGGAAACTAAGGAAGTCGAAGCGAGAGGAATTTCGCAGCAACGTTCGCTACTCTCGTTACAGATGCGCACTCGGTTAACTTGCTCTTAGAAAAATCCTCGGGATCGTTGATGGCGGGAAATTTGAATACACAGTTAGCTAATTATTATTTATGTGTTTGTTAGGTTCAATGAAATATCTATTATTTATGTTTCACTGGCGTTGTAAGCCGCGATGTCTTGTAGCTTATTTAACTTGAGCACATCCCGACCCTCTGTTAAACGTTGCCCTTTTTTAAAATGGGAACCGCGCTGCACTTTGCATGGCTAACGTAACTGGGTATAAACCGGCTGATCGTAAACGTGAATCTTTACTGCGAAGAAACTAACTTTTTCCGTACTTCGTACACCTTCGGGCGCAGTTTGGTTTCTGCTCTTTCGAGATAAGCTTTTACTTCTTTTGTAACCATCCGTATGGATACTATAGGGCGTGAACGTATGAATAAATAAATAAATAGAGAACGAGAACTTTCAGAACAAACCGTTTCACGACAGTAGCTTCATATCTGTTCAAATCATAAAAATTAACATATCAATCAGCAAGCAATAAATTACGGGGATCGTCGTTGGAAAAGCTTGAATGAAAAGCTATGAATCAGTTTAAATTTGCTCGTCACAAACAATTAACTACTCGACAACAATCGAAAAAGATTTTTGCATTAATCGAAATCCAGATCTTAATAACTTTATATTTCATATTTTAAATTTTACCGAATTTATACCGAATATCTAAATATAAAATAATATGGTATGGAAATAACATGAAATTACGGTAAATAATATCGTAAAATACAAACTGTACATTATTCGAAAAAAGTTTTTCAGATAGAACTTGTCTTATTTCGAGAGGGACATTTGGCGATGGTCGCAGATCTTACCTAGGTGGACGCACCTCCGAGACTTGAGAGTGGTTTTTGTTTTTCTAAATGGTACGATACATTTTTTAGACATTATTCGATACAGTTTTTAATTCGCTACAGAAGAGTATACAAGTACCTGATTCGAAAAATGATTAGTTTAAAAGATATTTTAAATTTAATATTGTCCAACTATGAAGAACAGCGAGCAACTCCAACATAGAAAAACTCTAAGACCCTTAATAGATATACCTTGGTATGTTACCAACGAAACAATACATCGCGATCTTAAGATACCCATGGTCAAAGAAGAAATAAACCAAGTTCGGAAACAGATATAATATAAGAGTTAACAACCACCAAAACCCACTAGTTACCCAACTACTTGACACGACGGATCAGATTCGCAGACTAAAAAGGAAATACCCCTTAGATTGAAGCGTTATATTTAACTAGAATCAAACATACTATAAACTCTTTATTCAACTTTTTCTTATTTATTGAACTTTATTGAGCTTTATTGATCTTTTATTGAACCTAAGATTATTGTCATTCAAACATACTACAAACTCTTATAATCCAAGTTACAGTACCACGCCAAAGAAATTTACTTAAAATTTTGTATGAGAATTGATTGTAAGTAATTTACTAAATAATAAAAAAAAATTTAATATTGTAAAACTTGAATGAAGAGCAAGAAAAAATAAGTCAACGTTTACAAGTTTCTAAGCTTCTATTAGTTTTTATCCAATAATAATACTAATATATTTACAAAAATACAAAAATTTACAAATATATACATATAACAAACAAAAAAAGAGTGTTGCAAGTGTAGCGATTATTCAGGATCGAGGAATCCCATCCGCAACCAATATTCTCCCACGTCTCTGGGCGATTCTCCCACGTCTCTGGGCGATTCTTCGACGTCTCTGGGCGATTCTTCGACGTCTCTGGGCGATTCTCCGACGTCTCTGGGCGATTCTCCGACGTCTCTGGGCGATTCTCCGACGTCTCTGGGCGATTCTCCGACGTCTCTGGGCGATTCTCCCTGCTTCCAATCCAACAGCAACCTTGCGGACATAGATTCTCCTGGAGAAGGGTCCACGTAGTACATATATCCTTTCCGTTGGCTCAACGTAATAAGTTTGGCCATACGATGTTTCAGCGTTTGGTTCGCTTGGTCCTGCACGCCTGGTAGGCGAATCCTCCTGGGCCCATGGTGCCATCATCGCAAATGTGTGTGGCAACAAACGAATCGAACCGACTGTTTGCTGGGTTTCTATCCCCCAGTCGATTAAAAAAACGATGTAACCCGTCATCGTTTGTCGTAAAATAATAGTTCTGTCCCAGAAAGTAGCTCCTCTAAAATTTACTAGCACGGCGAGGAGCATGCCTGGTCTCAAACTACTGCTCGGCAAGTACACCATTCGCTGCGTCAAAATCTCTCTATTGAGCACTTCCGTCATTCTGGACCATCCTTGTATTCGGACCCAATTGGTAGTAAGCGTCTCGATTCCTACAATATTAACCCGAATCCCTTCTTGAAACATATCGTGTGTGCGTTGTAGGATCTCTATCTTCTGAAAGTCTCGCCAAAAATCCTCGCCAAAAATCCTCGCCAAAAATCCTCGTCAAAAAATCAGTTTTTGGCTAATGTGATTGACTCCTCTCTCCTCGAGCAGAGACGAGACATTGGATATGGATTGGGACTCGGGCTGCTCTTATATAGGGGGTGCATGCCAAAAGTGCAAGTGAGAATATAGGGGCGCACTCTACACTCATTTGCTTACCGTTTGAACTAAACGACCCTTTTCCTTTGTCTTGCTTCACACTTTTGTCCTTGCAACTTTTCATAGCAGTTTTAATAAACGGAATATATAGTTTTTGTTTCTGATACGCCAGTATCAGACATGAATTGTTGCTTTTTGTGAAAATAAATATACCATTATTAGATGCTAACTTTAACACGTTCGTCGCCCAGCGTGAGTCGACCAAGTTTCCTGCTGGGCCCAAATTCGATCACCGGTACGCAGAACGTAAATATAGCGACAAGCAGGAATTCATCGTTTATCGTCTTCGATTCATTGTTTATCCCTTTCGATTCATTGTTTATCGCCTTCGATTCATTATAAAGAAAAGATTATTTATTTCTGAAATGGAGAAAGCGTTAAGCTAACCAGCTAGAGTATTCCAAGGGATCTCATGGCAGATATCTCAGATCTTTCATTTAGTCGAGAAGCATACGTGTGAGACGTATTTATATATCAGTGATATGATCATCATATATTTATGATCAGTGATTTTTTCCTCCTCAAAATGTTCAGTAAACAGCGTGAAAATATATTTGAAAGTGAGGAGGGTAGTGATGACGGAATCTATTTTTCGATACGATATAGGATAATGTAATATATTATGCAGAATATAAATTAATAAAAAGTATGGTATAATGTGTTTTTAATATTTTTATGTTGTATATCTTATATATAATATCGTATATTTAATTAACTCGAACAAGAAAAGCGTCACCATCATTTGGTGACGGGGCCCCCACGGAAATATAGCCGTCGCATAGATGTGTGCGTCGTGGCGACGAACGTGTTTACATGCCGATCCGTATTCTTCTAATTTTTTGGAATCTTCAAGCTGATGAAAATGTCGCTTGAAGATAGAAAACGAAGAGCAATTTGAAAAACACTGTCGCGCTATGAGTGTGAAAATTGTGACGTGGGCCTATGTGTCGTAGCGTGCTTTAAAATATATCATACTCAATTGTATTATTACTTATTAAAGTGAATTATTCAAGTTCAAGTATCTGCGTTATATCTTTAAGAAAAATTATATTTTTTATTATCTTATATATATCTATTACAAATTTGATTATCAAAAGCTTCGAACCAATTTGTTACAGCGTGTAAGATGGGCGTGCGCCGTCCCTGAATGTCTGGCCGCCACGTACGTACGGTCTACGTACCGTTATTGAGACCCTCGATAATCCTAAGGCCCAACCGTAAAGTGGATGTTATTAACTTAATCTCTAATCCTGTAAAAATTTCTGGTTTATGGATAATAGCTTAGAACAGTTCTTAGGTTTATTGCATAGTTGGTTAATTACAAATTACGGAGAAAATGGATATTTGTCTAATGGAAAAGCAGGTTTTTCCCATAAACAATAACACTTTATTTATTGTTTATCCTCCGTAATAACACTAGAACGGACTTCTACGAATTAGGACAGTCAACATATATACTCGGACTCGATCTCGCGCATAAATCAGTAAGCATCTCGACTTCATCCGTCAATCATTCGTCTATTACACTTACACCTTATGCAAGGGCGTAAATACCTACTGTACAAAGTTGTTGGAAATATATATATATATATTATATCCTATTAACCGCAGCGTTATACTCACGGTTCATTGTCAAATTCTGTAATAGTCAGATAATCACCTTGTGAATTTATTATTATATTCATTGAGTGACTAAGTAATCATTGTTATTATAATGTAAGTCTTTTGTGAGAACTTATTATTGTGTAGTAAAATGATTTATTGCTAGTGAACTTTATTCTGTAATAATCATATTTGTACCATTAACTATCATCTATATGGTATGGTATACTTGTGAGACATACATCAGTGATTTTTTCCTGCTCAAAATGTTCAGTTAACAGCGTGGAAATATATTTGAAAGTGAGGAGGGTAGTGATGACGGAATCTAACTATTTTTCGAAGTGCCTAAAACCAAATCCTAATCGAAATAGGGGATCGATCCATTCGTGGCGTCGATTATTCGAATCTGTAATGGGAATCTACGACTCCCGTTGTCGCGCTTCTTCGAGATCGCGTCTCTCCGTGAACGGTCGAGAAACAGAATGTATTTGCGTAGAGAACTGCATCGCAATGCTGTATCGTTTACGCATAATTTGCGTCAAGCTTTACCGTACAGAGAAACAGCCCCGATCAAAATTTAACCGCATCTAAGAGATTAAAGACCGAACTATTTGCAAATGACGCGCCCGCGCCAGTGCAACACGAGAAGAAGGGAACGTCGACGTTCCGAGCTCGACGAATTGGAAGAATTCGAAAATGGCGGAGAGTTCGATCGTTCGATCGATAATCCAATAAATGAAAATTCTTATGGATGAGACGAATCGAAGGATGTCGGTCGAAGGAGAAGCAGAAATAAAAGACAAGTAAATCCGATTCGTTGTTTCAAGGGAAATGAACGTGCCTCAAAGGAGAAGGTTAAGTTGAATGCGTGGCCCGCTTCTTTCGTTTGTAGGCCGCCGAAAAACTAACCTAGATTTGTGGATGAACATTATCGGATGCACGTACGTTACAGCAATGGCTCAGAGAAATTTCTGTCGCGTTAAAAGACGATCGATGACCCGAAAAAGGATGACGTTTTCCCAATTTTCGGTCAGATTTAATCAAACAGTTTAGCGTGACACGACGCTCTTGACTATTTCTCGTAGTTCGTGCGTGTTGCAATCGTGAAAGGAAAAAAAGGACGTTGTCGATTCGTTTGCAAAAAAATATACATAATTTTGAAGGCCTAAGCTAGCTCAACGTACCATACGAAAATCGTCGATTTCTTCGATAACTATTTAAGTTTCCTTTTGATAAATCGCGCATACATAATGTTTCTAGTAGGCCGGTTTGGTCGTAACTGACTTTTATAACCTTCGATAAATTTGCGCATGGTTTTCGAGGTAACACGCAGTGACCGAGACAAGGCCAACCCACGTTTTCGTACACGGCTCGCGTTCCACCTTTTCTTCGCTACTCTCCGTACCGTATAACGGATCGCCTCGCAATTATGCTTGGAACGTCATCTACGCAATTTTATTTCATTCTAGTCCTTTGAGTTTCACTCGATTCCTGCAATTTATTACTCAAATTTCATTCCTATCGTCCCTCTCACTGCCGAGATCTTTCCACAAGACTGGAAAGGAGTGTTGCCTGCAACGTGGCTCGAGAAATACTTTCATTTCGGTGCTTTCGTGCTGCAATGCCCTTTCGTTGCACCGTATCGTACGTACCAAGCGCTAGTACTGAGTTGTTGCATATACCGGGTGATCTGGCTGAAAACGACGAGAATGTGGCGCAAAACAGACGTAATTGACAAATTACGCGGTAGGAAAAGCGCGTTGACGTTTCGATATCCGATTACAAAATGTTCTCCTGTCGTCGTTATCGTCCGACAACATACGCGTTTCGTTCCATTTTCCAGAATCGACCTGCTCTGTAAAGTTCGACGAACTGCAAATACAGTCGACCCTCGCATAACACGGTTAATTGGTTGCAAATTGGCGTTGCAACGAAACCGTGTTGTATAAGAATATCGCGTTAGTCTTCAGTGTACTGTGTCGTAAGAGGGTTGAGCGTATATGAATATCATCGGTGCAAGCTACGCGAATCAAATAAATTCGAGATACGGTTGCTTCTGGTCGCGAAATAAATTATCGTTCTATTTCATGGTTTCGTGATTCGCCGATGCGTTCGACGTTCATCGACGAGAAAACGGAGTAACGAGAGGGGAAAATGCACGTAATATATTTTTCATTTCGTTGTTTCGCTATCGCTGTGACGATCTTGATCGCTGGCGGCGATTAGATGCGCGATCGCGTTTGCCTGTTGCTGTATCCTCGAATACGATAGAAATGTACGGAGAAGGCACGCGTTGAAAATTTGCATCTTCACGGTGAATAGGAAACGACCGAAACCTGTTGAGTTTCAACATCGTAAAATCTGGTTACGCGTGGAAAGTAATGACACGGCAAGGGAAAAGGCGATTCAAACTCTGAGAATCGAATGCACGAGTATGATACGTTCCACGAGTCGAAGAACAAGGTCTTTTCCCTCTCGCAAACTTCTCTCTTTTGCTAATTCGCTAACCTGAAAATTTTCCAAATGGACATGAAGTTTGTCCGTGTACGGAACACGCGACAAGCAAAGCAAGGGGCACAGACTGAAAAATGAACGAGTTTACAAAACGGGGCGCTGCTGTTCTTTAGTGCCAGCACGTTCAAACGGTATTTAAGGTTGGCAACTAAGTGTCATTAGATGGCATTGACAAAATCCTCAATCACTTAGTTACCAACCTAATAGCTGCAGCGGAGAAAATTCGACCCTCTGGCCCCATTATGTTCTTGTCGGATCTACGATCGCTTGAGAAAAGAAGAGTCGAGTCTGACTTGTTTTTCCTTTACAAACTTTGCGGTAACGTTGTTCTTCGTCCCCCAACTCCTTCTACTTATAAATTTCGATGCCACCAACAGATCGTTTAGATGGTTTAGGTTCTCCAAGTCTTTTCTACCGCCGAGACTCCTTACTTGTAAATTCACACGCAGATCTACTCAGGATCCACTAGGGCTCTTACTGCACGTGTGTCGATGTTTTTGGCGTTGGCATCGGTAGCTTTAGAAATTCGCTTCGTGTAATTTTGTGAGGTTACATGCTGTCACATGTCTCTTGTACTTTATTTATATCTTTCGCACGTTAATGCAGATTTAACGTTTATTCGTCCTGTTCCCATTTATCCTCAAATAAATAAATAAATACACGAATAAACAAAGGTTGCAAAAAGTGTAATCAGCCGGCACAGGAGACTCGTTACTGGAAACGCTACAAAATCTATCGATTTTCTGGACGACCGGTTGACGCGTAGCGGAAATTAGCCGACTACGATTTGACGTAAAATTCAAGACAAATGGAAATTTTATTTCTCCGCTGACGTCTTACGACGAAACACAAGTGGAAAAATTGTTTTAGAAGAAGATTTAATATTACGGAACTTCTTGTCGCAAGGTGACGCGGCGCGTATTTCTTGCCTGTTGACTATTAATTATGACGCGTGCACAGCTTGACAGCTAATTACGAAGAAAACGTCCGCTGAAGCTTGAAACGCTTTTTAAGACGTGTAAAACCACCAAAACCTTTAGCAAAAGGACGTTGAACGTTTTAACAGCGCTGTTCCAACCTCACCAGCGTGTAATGAGGCGAAGAGAAAGTGAATTACGCGCGTCATGAATCGTCTCACAGTGTATAACGTTGATGTAATAAGGTGTATAATCGCGGCTGCTTCGAGGTAAAATTTCATCGACAAAGAGAAGCCCATTTGTTGCGGAATACGATTTCGCGGCTGATTGAAGAAAAACTAGAGCAAAAAGAGGCCGGTTCGTCGAGTTCTCTCGTCGACAGAGGAAATGATAGGCCGTAATTCAGTGGAAAAGTGGGAATTACGTCGACGACGCGACGTATTGAATAAAAAAAGGGATTATCCGTGTGCAAAAGACGAAACGACGAGCTAACGTCACCTAGAAAAGCGTCAGCGGCTGAAGAATAAAGCATGGGAAAGATATTACGAGCTAACGATAATTTCAGCCACGTGGCTGCCACTTTATTGCTCGACGATGTACACCGCGTCGTCACACTGAACGAATAATTTATACCACCACGTATACGCGACAGCTGACAGTGTCGGTCAACTTCCAACTAGCTTTCCACCGAATGTTGTTCGCGTGTTTATCCGCTCGACTTTTTTTTTAACAATTTTAGTGTATACGCTGTTCAACTGAACACGGTTGGGTAAAAGTAATCGCAATACAGTCGGGCTGACGGTGATTCTGCATGAAAAAGTATGTCGAAAACGTGGAATAACATTTTTGTATATGACGCTTGGTTGCTGAGAAAATCGGATCTGAAAATTCGTCAAGTATATTTCAACTTGGCTAATTATGACCAGATATGAATAATCTGAGAAAATCGGATCTGAAAATTCGTCAAGTATATTTCAACTTGGCTAATTATGACCAGATATGAATAAAAAATCGACAGCACGTTGTTATACACGCAAAAACGAGTGAAAAATGTACAATAGAATTTTTCCAGCGAAGGCCACGTTTTCAAGGATACAAAGTTTGAACGCGTTTCATTGAAAACGAACTGGTCTGCCGTGCACGTTTAAATTAAAAAATAAATTTTATATTATTTATAAAATTCAAAATTATAAATAATTATATAAACAATTATAAATTTTTTTAATTATAAATTAAAAATTATAAATTTAGTTTTCTCGGAAACGAAGCGTCTTATGAGAAAATTTCGTTCTACATTTTTCACTTGTTTTCCTGCGTAGTTTAAACATCTGTTGATTATTCGCTCTCGTTCGGTCTGGAATTAGCCGAATTTACATCCACTTGTCAAACTTGCAAGATCGATTTTCTCGGAAAGGAAGCATCTTACGAAAAAATGTCGTTCTACATTTTTCACTTGTTTTCCTGCGTAGTTTAAACATCTGTTGATTATTCGCTGTCGTTCGGTCTGGAATTAGCCGAATTTACATCCACTTGTCAAACTTGCAAGTCGATTTTCTGGGAAACGAAGCCTCGGAGGAAAACATGTTTTCTTCAAATTCTGTTCTTATTTTCTCACGTAGAATCGTCCGCTGCTCGGCTCTACTACGATTTCCCTCTTATTTATTCGGATCTCTTTGTGCAAAATATTCTCGAAATTCCAGTGCAGTTGTCATCGCGGATGGCTCGCGTTATCGACGCGACGATTTCTAATCTCTGCTATTCGATGTTTCGGTCGATGGATTCTTTGGGCGATTTTATCGGGTTGGAAACGAAGGAAAAATCTGTAGAATCTACGAAAAATTGGTGAATTACGTAGAATAAATAAATACAGGTCGGAAATTGGAAGACCGTTGGCAAGGAAGAGAAAGGATGACAAACGTGACTGTTGCCGAGTTTCTGTTAGCCGAGTTTACACGACTACGCGCGTTGTTTATCGAATCCGCAACGTTAAATATTTATCCGAGAGAGGAGTAGCATAATGGTTTCGTAGATAACGCATTGACGAAAACAGCCTGGAATCAAATGCTTAATTAGCTTATTAGTTCGATCGTTTTAGCGAACAATTTTCACAGTGCTCGGAGGAAGTTTTACGCTAACCGTTAGGACTTGACGGTTTTCGTTGCGATCCAGCCGATACGTCGTGTATCTCACGGCGTATCTGCCAGGCTTCGTAATTGGTTCGAGGCCAAGAAGCTTTAATTAGAAACTTCGCGTACATTTGTTTCCCTTTCCCACGTCCCCTTCTTCCTTTTCCTTCCATCATCTCCAACGATCTTTATTTCCGTATATTACATTAAATTCAATTAAATGTTCCTTTTCCCTCTGTTCGTCGTTTCCCCTATTTTTCGCCTTTGCTTTTCAACCAACCGCGCTCGCGAATATTTCCCAGGGTCTTCGCATTTCTCTCTCTTTTTCTTTAATATCGCGCTCGCTCCTCTGCTCGAATTCTTCGATTCTCCAACCGTCTGCCGATCTTCTCCGACGTTCGCTCATTTCATATCCGGAATTTTATCCTATCCATTTAGTTACATTATTTCGAGCGGGTTTCCTTGAAGCTTTTGGCAACGGTTCGGCTGGCTTTTCGCGTCTCTTCTTTCTTCGCGTAACGCGAGAGACAATACGATGTGTGTAAAATGTAACGTAAGAAAATCGGAGATTCAGATTAAGAATTATTTTTGGAAGAGATTCATTGAGTGAAAATTAACATTCATTTTGTAGCGGCATATGGCCGTAGGAAAAGTTTCAAGTTGAAACGAAAAATTCAAATCTGGGGGAGACTCATATTATTGTGACTTTGAATATTAACGTTGTTTTCGGTTATAAGGTCTAGAAGCAAAAGAACTTTGAATAGATTGTTATTGCTGTTTCTTGGAATCTTCTTTTAATTCGCTACAGAAGAGTATACAAGTACCTGATTCGAAAAATGATTAGTTTAAAAGATATTTTAAATTTAATATTGTCCAACTATGAAGAACAGCGAGCAACTCCAACATAGAAAAACTCTAAGATCCTTAATAGATATACCTTGGTATGTTACCAACGAAACAATACATCGCGATCTTAAGATACCCATAGTCAAAGAAGAAATAAACCAAGTTCGGAAACAGATATAATATAAGAGTTAACAGCCACCAAAACCCACTAGTTACCCAACTACTTGACACGACGGATCAGATTCGCAGACTAAAAAGGAAATACCCCTTGAAGCATTATATTTAACTAGAATCAAACATACTGTAAACTCTTTATTCAACTTTTTCTTATTTATTGAACTTTATTGAGCTTTATTGATCTTTTATTGAACCTAAGATTATTATCATTCAAACATACTACAAACTCTTATAATCCAAGTTACAGTACCATGCCAAAGAAATTTACTTAAAATTTTGTATGAGAATTGATTGTAAGTAATTTATTAAATAATAAAAAAAAAAATTGAATATTGTAAAACTTGAATGAATAGCAAGAAAAAATAAGTCAACGTTTACAAGTTTCTAAGCTTCTATTAGTTTTTATTCAATAATAATACTGAGTGAAAATTAACATTCATTTTGTAGCGGCATATGGCCGTAGGAAAAGTTTCAAGTTGAAACGGAAAATTCAAATCTGGAGGAGACTCATATTATTGTGACTTTGAATACTAACGTTGTTTTCGGTTATAAGGTCTAGAAGCAAAAGAACTTTGAATAGATTGTTATTGCTGTTTCTTGGAATCTTTAGCCAGAGTTACATAAGAAGGTTAACTTTTTATGGTAACGTCCGTCGATATAAACGCATAAAGGTGCTGCCTATAACATTAGTATTATTATTTTTCTTTCTTCGGTTTGTAGCATTGTGCGAGCAATGATTACTACCGACATATGCTATCTCTGTACTTGTGTTTGCACTTATTTTAATACATCTGACTATTACAAATTTATTCACTCGTTACTTTATTAAATACGCATACACGTTGTAATCATCTCAATTTAAATGGAAGGCGGTTATCGACGAATTTGAAGGAAATTTGTCAGAAAATAAAATGATTAAAAGGTATCAATTTTTGTATTGTTTCGACTACGAATAACCATAATAAGAGTGATTACTATTTTTTTCTTTTTCGCTACCGGTAATTATTATCGCTAGCGAAAATTTTATTTTCGCTACCAGTAACAAATAAAATAATTTAGTTAGTGAGCATTATTATCGACGGCCAGAATTTTACTTTCGTTACCGATAATCATTATCGATGATCGAATCCTTCTTTTTGCTTATGTCTTACTAATATCAGCTACAAGAATTTTCTCTGGTTGCATTTTATTATTGTCAATTGTTGCTAACGTTACTCGTGATTAGTATTCATTGGAAACATGGAAGAATTTCATTACTTATAATACTTGTACGTTCTATCAGTCTCTGCTAAAAAATGATATAAAAATACGTTATATCAAAGGAACAAACGATATTGTAACAGTTTTATTAATTTATCGTGCTACAATATCTTTTATTTGATTCTTTCTTTCATATATTTTCATTGCGTTTCTTTTTTGCTTAATAAAATATACCTTTCACAATCCATTTTCTTTATGCTGTCAATGAACATATACTAATTGCCGATAATGTTGATAACAACTATCAATAATCGAACGTAACCAGGAGAAATATTTGCCAACGAATAATCGTCGATAGCTAAAATAAAATTCGGACTATTGACAATATTTATTGGTAACCAAAAGAAATTCTGGACGTTTATATTGCTCACTATTAACCAAAATTAAACCTGTCTCGTCGAAACTAATTATTCGCAAGCGAAATAAAATTCCTCTCGTCGACAATGGTCATATCGATGATCAAACAAATTTTAATCATTTATATGATCGCCTGAAACCAAAAGTTTTTAATTAAAGATATTAACTCGTATATTAAAAATTGTAAAATTTGTCCGATATAATGTTGTGGTGTCTGAATAAAATATAATAAAAGCGCTTGCCAAAAGTATAATACACACAGAGTGTGTCTCGACTGATCAAGTACATGAAAATGTTTGGTTTACCTGGCAAATCGTCAGATTTACCGACCAATGTCGCTACAAGTCGGAGATATTATGCAATCAATATTTTACGGAAATTGATTGGCAAGTCTTAACGTTTGCTATTAAGCTGCCGTAAATGTCACAAGTTGCATAGGGACGCATACCCGTACCGTATCACAAGTCTTTCTATTTCGACTTGCACGTTATCGCTGCTCTTTTCTGCTATTATCGAAATAAAACGAGCGTAAAGGGAAGATTCTATGAATTACCGTTCGAGTCAGTGCAAACTGAAAAAAGCAAGGTTCACGCTGTTGGATACGAGCGAGTGAAAGAAATCGGCCGTGTCGTTCGCTCAAAGAAACAGTTGAAACCAATAGAAATTTAAGGGAGGGGGGCGATTTTCGGTGAAAACATTGTTTTTTTAAATTTACTCGTGTGTGGAATTGGTATCGATTTGGACTAGATTTTTTCGTGCGAGCAACGCGTATGTACGTGTGTAGCGTCAATGTTGCACACGTACGGACAAAAATAGTACAAGCGCGCTGCATATAGTACAATATATAGTTTAGAATGCTTCCTTTACACTCATTTTGTGTCGATAATAGCGGAAAAGAGCGACGACAACGTGCAAGTTGAAACGAAAGCACTTTGTCCGTGTCTCTTTTACTTTTGTACGCGAAACTTCTGACATTTAGCGTAGCTCAGTAGCAAACGTTAAGATTTGCCAATTAATTTCGTTAAAGCAGGAAATAAATATTGATTTTATAATATTCCGGATTTATATGAACGACAGATAAATCTTAAAATTTGCCGTAAAAATTTAACATTCTTTGATATTTTCCAAGAACATATGAGCGTGTCGCAGAGCCATAAATTAGCGATAGAAAAACCAAGGGGGCGTAACGAACATCCCGCAGGTCATCGACACAACGTAGTGTCCCAGTGTGAGAAAACAAGAAACAAACAAGTCTAACAATTATTTAAGTAGTTAATTATATTTTGCGCTAATGATTTTATTTAACGATTTCACATGTTGTTTATACAAAACATCAAATTAAAGGTATACAAAAATATAGGTAAAATTAAAAACATCAAAGGTAACTAAAGATAAATAACACGAGTCGAACGTGAAATTAAAAATTCATAATGCGTTTTAATATTTTTTTACAGTATGCTATCGTTCAATTATAACTTCATTTAGTCATAACCTGTTGAAGTGGTCGCCACTTCTAAGAAAACTCTATATCTGGTATTTAGTTTCCTCAAGCACTGAAGCCATCGACAGCGCATAGACAAAAGACTGCGTCTAAGACAAACCATAAGCGGTACACATCCAACGTTTATTCCTGAATCCAAATTGATGGTTCGGTATTAGTTTTTCTTTTTCTATTGTTGGTTTTAAGCGGTTATATATTATTTTCTCTAATAATTTGGAAAATGCAGGTAGTAACGATATCGGCCTGTAGGATGCAGTTAAATGTGGGTTTTTGTTTGGTTTGGGTAACATTACTATCTGTGCTATTTTCCATAGTGTAGGAAAGTACTATATTCTTAGAATTGCGTTAAATATTATCGTTGTTAGTTTTACCGAACCATCAATTTGGATTCAGAAATAAACACTCCACAATAGAACAAATGCATAGACTCGTCAATGAAATCTTACAGTTGCTTGAAACAAAACAATACTGCACAGCACTCTTTATGGATATCGAAAAAGCATTCGACAAAGTTAACCATGAAAAACTTCTTCAAACAATCAAAAAGCAATTTCCAGAACAAATCTACAAACTACTCAAATCTTACTTAAACAACAGAACCTTTGTAGTAAAAATAAATGATGCATACTCTGAAATTAAGGACATCAAGGCAGGAGTACCGCAAGGAAGTGTCTTAGGACCAATATTATACACACTATACACGGCAGATATACCAACAACTGTCAACAGTAAAACACTGACGTTTGCGGACGATACGGCCATACTAGTGAGGCATGCAAATCTAGAAACGGCCGCCGCACTACTACAAGAACATATTACAAAAATAGAAAAATGGCTGCAAAACAAACAAATAAAAGTGAACACCAGCAAGTGCAACCACATAACATTTACACTTAGAAAAGGAAAAACACCAGATATTCAACTGAACGGCGCCCACATAGCACAAACAAAGCAAGTCAAATATCTAGGAATAAATTTAGACACACGCCTTACATGGAAGCACCATATAAAATCAATAATAAACAGAATAAGTGCAAAAAGGAAGCAGATGTACTGGTTAATCAATAGAAAATCTAAATTAAGCACAATGAATAAACTAAATATATACAAAACAATAATCAAACCAATCTGGACATACGGAGTCCCATTATGGGGGACGGCAGCAATGAGTCACATAAGCAAAATAGAAATAGAGCAAGCAAAAATTTTAAGGACAATAGTTAACGCTCCATGGTACGTCAGAAATGAAGACCTACGAAAAGATCTAAAAATTCCAACAGTCAAAGAGGAAATCGCTAGATACGCAAAAAAGTACAAAGAAAGACTTGCAGCACACCCAAACCAGCTGGTTGCTGAAACAAATAAAACCAAAATAGAAAGAAGGCTGAAGAGGAAGCATCCCGCAGACCTCGAAATAGAGATGCAATAGGAAACCTAGAAGATGGAACCCCGCTGGGGGTAACCATCCACATGCTATATTTTATTTATTTATTTATTTTTTTATTATTTTTTTTTATTTTTTTATTCTTTTATTCTCTAAGCTATAATATTTTACCAAATGTCCTTCTGGACAAATTGTAAAAATTTAACAAACAATCAATAAAAAAAAAAAAAAACATGCAACGTTGGCATAGGGTAACACTGCTAGCGTGCGGATCTGGACCAGTTCACATTGTATTCCACACTTTGTCCTTTCACTTTAATATTCAATATATATATTTTTTCTACCTTACAATTTATCCACGCGTTCCTTTGTATCCATATACATCCAATAACCTTAACATAACCAATAGTGTAACTTCTTCATTAATTTTAACGCCACTAAATTGGTGTATTTTATTCTATTAGGCAACTAAGCCACTACCACCTAACGACAAAATCCGCAAGCAGAAAATACTGTACTTTATAAAAGCAGAAAAAGTGGCGCGATTAATTGGCAACAATTCCAGGTAAACAATAACCTATAATAACAACAACAAAAAAAAAACCAAAAGTGAAAAAGGGAGATCTCCCTGTTCGGTCACGCAACGATGTTCTTCACAGAGGGCAGATTCTCCTATTCGGTTGGTTAATTGTTAACCGTCACTCTGTTGAATTCCCATAATAAACTCTACCAGTATATCTGAAGTCTGAATTTTTTTACTAAACTTACGCGAAATCATTCGAACGACGCGAGGAAACAAATGATTTCTTAATTTTACCACTCGCCGTGTCTTCGACGTGACAAGTGTGTATGTGTCATGTTTATATTAAAAGAGTCGAGTTATCTCATTAAAAGACTTCTCTTTATTTTGCGAAACGCGACGTTTCACGACGTATGTTCCATTCGTCTCGTTATTTACATTTGGTAATGTCTTGTTGGTGTTGCTTTGTAGGGCCGTTGAACACGGTACATATCCCGTCGTCGTTCCGGTAATAAAGCTGGAAATCTCTGGGTTTGAGGAGAAAACGCCGTGCCGCTAGAAGCACCGACTTCTCTAATCCTCGCCTCGGCTTGTTCAAGAGGCAAAGAAGACGAAGAAGGGGCGTTGCTGGTAAGGGTTTTGCTCAGAAAGCCGCCTAAGATGAAGAGGATCGCTTGGAATATTCACCGATATTGCCGTCGCTGGTATAACACCGCCTTCCTCCGTTTTCCAGCGTCGTAGAATAATTTTCAAAATACAATGAGCATCTTGGATGAAGAATAAACCGACCATCAAACGAATGCGATTTTACCTTTTTATTTCATTCTTTTGTGTTTGATCGAGAGGATCGCCGGCATTCGAAAGAACGAAACTTTCGATAAATTGCATTCGATGTCGATGCGACGCACGATGTTACGTTTGCAACGTTCTTTGACCATTTCGGGCTTTCGAGACATTTCGAAGAAGAAACGCGGTAGCTGATAGTTCGTCGATTATGGTAATTTGGGAAATTTCATTGGTCGCAGCTAAAGGTGACTCGAAATTGTCTCTAAATTCGTTTCGTGTTTCCACGGCTCGGCACACGCGGTATAACCTTGAAAAAAGGAGGAAAACGACTAGTTCGTCGTTAGTAGTTAGCAAGCGATGCAATCGCAATCCTAAGATGTGAAACGGACGAAGCAGGAAAAATCGTCGAGTGGAAGGTCTATCGATCTGCAAAGTACCACGAAAGAGTACCGGGTCGCTCGAAAATCCGGCCGGACGTCATCGAAAACAGCCGATGTGACTGCAGCCTTCGGAAAAATTCCCAACCGGAAATGCGAAATGAAGCGCACGAGCATAAAACTGGAAACGAAGGAAGAAATAATACGCGGATCTTCAGGCTGTATGCAGCAGCCGAGGGAGAAATGAGGTAAATTCCTCGAGGGTAATACGCAATCGCGAGAACCGTGTGAACTCCACGAGTATAGTGGTCGTCGTCGTCGTGCAACCTGCAACGTTTAAACGTGTCGTTAACGCGCTCGTGCACGAACGCAGTTCGCCTCTTTTCGAAGGTCATTGTTTGCCGACGCCGCAACGGAACGAAAGTTTCAAAAGCTGAAGCCATCGAAACGTCGAACGCGATATTTATCGCGAACCAGAAGACGTAACGTAGCAACGTTATGCGAGCGAATTTCGCAGCGCAAGATTTAAAGGCTCACAGTGTCGTGTTTCGCGGAGTATAGCGTAACGACCACGGCCAATTTAGCTGCGTTGTTTCGAAGCCAGCAGCGAGAAATCCGAGACAGGCGCACGTTCGTGAAAATATGGTTATAGCTGGGAAAAGTTGAGCGCATATGGTCGAACAATACGCACGCTAAAGTTGGAAAACGCAACTGGAACGACGCGCGACGCCCAGCACAATGACGTTCGTAAAGACGATCGCATCGTCCTGTTTTTCTTTATTGCATCATATATATGTTGGAGATGAAAGAACATCGGGGCCTTTCTTTTGGAATTTCTCGGAAATTCCCCAATACTATACTCTAGACTATTTATTATTGCTGTACTTAAATAATAAAACTTAGAAGTAGTTGTTTATGATTTAACCCGATTATGTGTGCCTAAAATTTATGACAGTAGGCTTGGGCTCGAAGTGAGACATCTAGTCGCTGAACATAATCACGATCACGGGATGGACATTTTTGCCAAAACGAGGTATATAAATAATATTCCAATAACAAACAAAGATTCAGATAGATATCTGGGCATGATTCTAGACAGAAGCATGACATGGAAACAGCACATCGTAGGTAAATCCAAGGAAATGAAAACAAAGCTAAAAATATTCTACTGACTTATTGGCAGAAGCTCCAACTTAAACATGCAGAGTAAAATAATGCTAACAAAACCATAGGAAAACCTGTTTGGACCTATGGGACCCAACTATGGAGAACAGCGTGCAACTCCAACACAGAAATTCTCCAACGATTCCAATCAAAAACTCTAAGATCCTTATTAGATGCACCTTGGTATGTTACCAAGGAAACCATACATCGCGACATTAAGATACCCACAGTCAAAGAAGAAATAATCAAGTACAGAAACAGATATAATATAAGAGTTAACAACCACCAAAACCATATTAATTACCCAATTATTTGACACGACGGATCAGATCCGCAGAAAAGACAATACCCTTTAGATTGAAGCATTAGATTCAAACATACTATAAACTCTTATAATCCAAGTTGCAGTACCACGCGAAAATAATTTACTTAAAATTTTGTAAGAGAATTGATTGTAAATAATCTACTAAATAAAAAAAAAAAAGAGGTATGACATAGTTGTATAGCTCTCCTTAAAAAGATAGTTAACCCGGATGGTACAGAGAGGTACATAGAAAAGTACATATGTTCAGTTTTGACTTGTACTTTGGACAAGTAAGTGCATTTTCTATATCTAAATACCGAATATCTAAATATAAAATAATATGGTATGGAAATAACATGGAATTACGGTAAATAATATCGTAAAATACAAACTGTACATTATTCGAAAAAAGTTTTTCAGATAGAACTTGTCTTATTTCGAGAGGGACATTTGGCGATGGTCGCAGATCTTACCTAGGTGGACGCACCTCCGAGACTTGAGAGTGGTTTTTGTTTTTCTAAATGGTACGATACATTTTTTAGACATCATTCGATACAGTTTTTAATTCGCTACAGAAGAGTATACAAGTACCTGATTCGAAAAATGATTAGTTTAAAAGATATTTTAAATTTAATATTGTCCAACTATGAAGAACAGCGAGCAACTCCAACATAGAAAAACTCTAAGATCCTTAATAGATATACCTTGGTATGTTACCAACGAAACAATACATCGCGATCTTAAGATACCCATGGTCAAAGAAGAAATAAACCAAGTTCGGAAACAGATATAATATAAGAGTTAACAACCACCAAAACCCACTAGTTACCCAACTACTTGACACGACGGATCAGATTCGCAGACTAAAAAGGAAATACCCCTTAGATTGAAGCATTATATTTAACTAGAATCAAACATACTATAAACTCTTTATTCAACTTTTTCTTATTTATTGAACTTTATTGAGCTTTATTGATCTTTTATTGAACCTAAGATTATTATCATTCAAACATACTACAAACTCTTATAATCCAAGTTACAGTACCATGCCAAAGAAATTTACTTAAAACTTTGTATGAGAATTGCTTGTAAGTAATTTATTAAATAATAAAAAAAAAAATTTAATATTGTAAAACTTGAATGAAGAGCAAGAAAAAATAAGTCAACGTTTACAAGTTTCTAAGCTTCTATTAGTTTTTATCCAATAATAATACTAATATATTTACAATAATACAAAAATTTACAAATATATACATATAACAAACAAAAAAAGAGTGTTGCAAGTGTAGCGATTATTCAGGATCGAGGAATCCCATCCGCAACCAATATTCTCCCACGTCTCTGGGCGATTCTCCCACGTCTCTGGGCGATTCTCCGACGTCTCTGGGCGATTCTCCGACGTCTCTGGGTGATTCTCCGACGTCTCTGGGCGATTCTCCCTGCTTCCAATCCAACAGCCACCTTGCGGATATAGATTCTCCTGGAGAAGGGTCCACGTAGTACATATATCCTTTCCGTTGGCTCAACGTAATTAGTTTGGCCACACGATGTTTCAGCGTTTGGTTCGCTTGGTCCTGCACGCCTGGTAGGCGAATCCTCCTGGGCCCATGATGCCATCATCGCAAATGTGTGTGGCAACAAACGAATCGAACCGACTGTTAGCTGGGTTTCTATCCCCCAGTCGATTAAAAAAACGGTGTAACCCGTCATCGTTTGTCGTAAAATAATACCTCTGTCCCAGAAAATAGCTCCTCTAAAATTTACTAGCACGGCGACGAGCATGCCTGGTCTCAAACTACTGCTCGGCAAGTACACCATTCGCTGCGCCAACATCTCTCTATTGAGCACTTCCGTCATTCTGAACCATCCTTGTATTCGGACCCAATTGGTAGGAAGCGTCTCGATTCGTACAATATTAACACGAATCCCTTCTTGAAACATATCGTGTGTGCGTTGTAGGATCTCCATCTTCTGAAAGTCTCGCCAAAAATCCTCGTCAGAAAATCAGTTTTTGGCTAATGTGATTGACTCCTCTCTCCTCGAGCAGAGACGAGACATTGGACATGGATTGGGACTGGGGCCGCTCTTATATAGGGAGTGCATGCCAAAAGTGCAAGTGAGAATATAGGGGCGCACTCTACACTCATTTGCTTACCGTTTGAACTAAACGACCCTTTTCCTTTGTCTTGCTTCACACTTTTGTCCTTGCAACTTTTCATAGCAGTGTTAATAAACGGAATATATTGTTTTTGTTTCTGATACGCCAGTATCAGATATCAATTGTTGCTTTTTGTTAAAATAAATATACCATTATTAGATGCTAACTTTAACACGTTCGTCGCCCAGCGTGAGTCGATCAAGTTTCCTGCGGGGCCCAAATTCGATCACCGGTACGCAGAACGTAAATAGAGCGACAAGCAGGAATTCATCGTTTATCGTCTTCGATTCATTGTTTATCCCTTTCGATTCATTGTTTATCGCCTTCGATTCATTATAAAGAAAAGATTATTTATTTCTGAAATGGAGAAAGCGATAAGCTAACCAGCTAGAGTATTCCAAGGGATCTCATGGCAGATATCTCAGATCTTTCATTTAGTCGAGAAGCATACTTGTGAGACGTATTTATATATCAGTGATATGATCATCATATATTTATGATCAGTGATTTTTTCCTCCTCAAAATGTTCAGTAAACAGCGTGAAAATATATTTGAAAGTGAGGAGGGTAGTGATGACGGAATCTATTTTTCGATACGATATAGGATAATGTAATATATTATGCAGAATATAAATTAATAAAAAGTATGGTATAATGTGTTTTTAATATTTTTATGTTGTTTATCTTATATATAATATCGTATATTTAATTAACTCGAACAAGAAAAGCGTCACCATCATTTGGTGACGGGGCCCCCACGGAAATATAGCCGTCGCATAGATGTGTGCGTCGTGGCGACGAACGTGTTTACATGCCGATCCGTATTCTTCTAATTTTTTGGAATCTTCAAGCTGATGAAAATGTCGCTTGAAGATAGAAAACGAAGAGCAATTTGAAAAACACTGTCGCGCTATGAGTGTGAAAATTGTGACGTGGGCCTATGTGTCGTAGCGTGCTTTAAAATATATCATACTCAATTGTATTATTATTTATTAATGTAAATTATTCAAGTTCAAGTATCTGCATTATATCTTTAAGAAAAATTAAATTTTTTATTATCTTATATATATCTACTACAAATTTGATTATCAAAAACTTCGAACCAATTTGTTACAGCGTGTAAGATGGGCGTGCGCCATCCCTGAATGTCTGGCCGTCACGTACGTGCGGTCTACGTACCGTTATTGAGACCCTCGATAATCCTAAGGCCCAACCGTAAAGTGGATGTTATTTACTTAATCTCTAATCCTGTAAAAATTTCTGGTTTATGGATAATAGCTTAGAACAGTTCTTAGGTTTATTGCATAGTTGGTTAATTACAAATTACGGAGAAAATGGATATTTGTCTAATGGAAAAGCAGGTTTTTCCCATAAACAATAACACTTTATTTATTGTTTATCCTCCGTAATAACACTAGAACGGACTTCTACGAATTAGGACAGTCAACATATATACTCGGACTCGATCTCGCGCATAAATCAGTAAGCATCTAGACTTCATCCGTCAATCATTCGTCTATTACACTTACACCTTATGCAAGGGCGTAAATACCTACTGTACAAAGTTGTTGGAAATATATATATATATATATATATATATATATATATATATATATATATTATATCCTATTAACCGCAGCGTTATACTCACGGTTCATTGTCAAATTCTGTAGTAGTCAGATAATCACCTTGTGAATTTATTATTATATTCATTGAGTGACTAAGTAATCATTGTTATTATGATGTAAGTCTTTTGTGAGAACTTATTATTGTGTAGTAAAATGATTTATTGCTAGTGAACTTTATTCTGTAATAATCATATTTGTACCATTAACTATCATCTATATGGTATAATGCAAAATAGCCAATCCAAATGAAGGTTCGTTAAACGTCCCTAAGCCCAATGAGAACTCCATATATATATATATATATGTAGATTCTATAGAATTCAAACTACCCGCCAACCGACATTTTTACTTTTCTTTTGTTTTACCGGCAGCCATTTTACTGGATAGATTAGATCACGAGAGAAGAACGGTAATTTAGGACTTGGAAAATCGAATCTCGATTTTCCAGGTAAAATTTTGTAGTAGATTCGTTATTAACACGTTGAATGCCATGGGGGTGACCGTTGACCGGCACTCGACTTGGCCGTGGCATCGTGGGGGTCGCCGACGATCCGCGCACCAAAATTAGTAGAAATACATAATTTAAACAAATGTCAATAGTTATAAATTTGGTATTATTACCATCGTTACTACAATGGTGTGATGAAATTAATGCAGTATAAAACATACAAATAAATAGTTTTATTTATACATGAAATATAGATCTATTATATGCCCCCCCCCCACCAGTGGCTGTGGAACATGGGAAAAACCCGCTTTTCCAGTGTTTTACCTTAACGAACAATAACCCTAAGGAAAGTTTCGACTTGAAAGATGTTTGATGGCAATTAATGGCTTTGACAGTAATGTAAAAAATGCTATGTTTCGTGACGGTTCTTTAGGATTATTGCGGTTCCGAATAAGTATGATCGATGGATGGATTATGGTTAATGGAAGGTCCCGAGACGTAACAATATAGAACAATTATTTAGTAACGCGAACAAACAATATGCGATAATTAATAATCGCAAAAAATAAGTGAATCGAGCGAAATTGCAGTAGAGCGCGATGGGGGTCACCTGTGACCTCAGTGCGATAAATTCGTTAATGATAATATTTCAACATTATATGTATCGCATAATAAAAAATTCATCGTGGCGCCACGGCCAAATTTTGTGAAACTGGCGTGGCACTCAACGTGTTGACTCTTATCCTATATAATTTAATTTATTCCCAAAATAAACTCGATTTTCTAGAATCGATCGCCTTATTTACCCCAAGGATTTACGTTATTATATATATATATATGTATGTATATATATGTATATATCGGAGATGAAAGGACATCGGGGCCTTTCTTTTGGAATTTTTGGGAAGATCCCTAATACTATAGTTTAGACTATTTATTATAGCTGTAATTAAATAATAAAACTTAGAAGTAGTTGTTTATGATTTAACCCGATTATGTTTGCTCGAGATTTGTGACAGTGGGCTTGGGCTCCAGGTGACTCAACTGGTCGCTGAACGTAGCTACGGTCACGGGATGGACCTTTTCACCTAACAGAGAAGTGCCAATATTATGAGATACACGTTGTATTAAGAATCAAATCCCGGGCAGGAGCAATGTCGCCGCTACGCGGGTCTGCCTAGCAACGGCGGCTGGAATTTTGTTGGTATCCCCGGCCAATATTCAACAAAACGAACGCGATCGTGAGGAGAGGAAAGTTTTCATCAGTCTTCTATTCTTGCGATCACCTTGGAGAGTTTTCACATCGTTTTTACGTACAGTATATACCGAGCGTCACAGCGAACGTTATTTTGTGCTTCAAAATATATTCTACGTTTAACAAAGAGTTACCCCGTTGACCGTGGATTCGTTATTGAACCTAAGAACATTGTCATTAACATCTCGAATGTCCAATCGCCACGGTTATTTGTCAAACTTTGTAAAAATCATATTTATACCAGTAAATATAATCTCTATTGTACAACAACGATGGCTAGTCCGAATGAAGATTCGTTCCCTAAATCTAACTATAACCCGACATATATATGTATTCGATTGGCAACTAAGTGATTGCGGATTTTGTTATTAGGTGGTATTGACAAAATCCGCAAACACTTAGTTACCAACCCAATATATCAGGTTGTCCGGAAAGTATCTTTCTTTCGCAAACGTGTTTTTTTACAATAATGTACCTTCGTACAAACGTGAAACCAAGTCTGTGAAATGTCGCGGTGTTTGTCTGAACAGAACAAAATGGATCGTACGTAATTCGGTGAAATAATATGAAACAAAAAACATTATGCGTCTATTATTTCCTCATAAAACGGAAGGAACTTTTCGAACAACTTAATACATGTTGCAGGTTCTACGTTGTGTGAAATTAACACGCCACGTTGAGTAGGTAAAGTTCTACAGAGTGCGACCGAGTAAAATGTGAAAGCGGCGACGACGTAAATTCTTGTGAAAAATGAAGGAAAAGATATACAGTAAAATTAGTTCGTTCTCGGCTTATTTATCGAGAAAATCGAATTTGAAAACGTACCAGGTATACTTGAACATGGCTAGTTCCGGAGTAAGCGGAACTAAATAACCGACAGGAAGTTGTTGTACGTGTGAAAATAAGCGGAAAATGTAGAATAGAATTTTTCCGCTTAGAGCTTCATTTTCAAGAAAATGGAGTTTAAACGCGTTTAGTTGAAGACTGGTTGTATAGAAAACGCCAAAATTGGGAAGCTTTGAGCTTTCGTTGGGAAACCTTCTACGTACCGACGAGAATGCTGTAGCATAGAATTTATGCGCAACTTCTCCTTTCAGATAGTTTCTAATAACGCCAGACGATGACTTCGCAACGTCATCTCTATAGAAAAAAAATATAACTTCCAACAAACATCATTAATTATCCTTTGGTTCTTGTCTACACCATCCATCTAAATAAATGGAACAGTTTTCGTTTCGACTAAGACGCGACCCGTACAGGCTCTCCTATAGGTACACTTTTTTCTCATCCATTTGGACTACATTAACGCGTATCTTCCCTTTTCCTCCTGAGAAACTTGTGTGCTGATATTTACAGCGTTTCCTACGAGCGCTCTTCCGTTAAGAATGGACTAACTACACAAGATAAACCAAATTTACTTTCCTCGGGGACAAAGCGACTTGTGAAAAGACGTTATTCTACATCGTCGACTTATTTCCACACGTAGAACCACCTCCTGACGATCATTTAATCCTGTCCAGCCCGGAATCAACCATTTTCAAATCTACCTGACATACTATTGGCTTGGCAATTAAGTGATTGCCAATTGGTGATCAATAGGTTGTATTGACAAAATCCGCAATCACTTAGTTGCCAACCCAATACAAATTTCGAAACTCAATCTCCTCGAATACCGAGAACCGAAGAACGAACGAATTTTATTCCACACAAGGAATCGTATCGTGATTTTACACGTTGTTCAGACGGACTCATTATACTAATTAATCGATAGTAACATGGTCCCAAATGAAGGGATGACAAACGTGGACGCGTAAAACTGATTGGCCGCGTTCCGGATTTTCGAACGTGGTCTGTGTGGTAATTCCAGTGGAACAATGTGATTCCTACGGACGATTTGCACTGAAATTTTGCCAACGATTACGAACGCTCGAGAAAACTTGTCGAGCGGCGCTTCGAAATTTTCCACCGCCTCGAGAGAAAGAGCAGCAAAGTGGAGAGTTGCAGAGAAGTTTGAGTCGCGCGGGCTACTTCAACACTGACACGATATTTCCGCGCTCAACAATACCTTTCAGCGAAAAAAGTCTGGCCCGTTTAAAAGGACAAATGATTCAAACTGACTGAATGCAGCGATGTTAATTATCCGTTGGAACAACCGAGTATTTTCGATCAGATGTTTTCGCGGAACCGTCGTTTATCGCAAGGTTGGTCAATGACAGTAGTCATTGTACCAGTCATTACGGCAATGTAACGAGTCGTATCGATGTATCGATAAATAGGGGCGTACAGTTTCGTCGATAACGTCGATATATGGCTGATAATCAAATTATTTCCATTTTCCGCGGTTCGCTACACATGAGAAGATGGATTGGAAAATGAAGTACCAGCAGATTCGATACAACGTGAAATTGCTTTCCCCTCGAAAGCGCCTTGTTTCTCCATGTATTTATGTATTTACGTATATCGGCATCGTGTGCACCGGAACCAACCGGCTGCATCGAACGATGACGAGTGAGTAAGCAGTCGTTTAATCTTCGAGTGCCGACATGCCTCGGATGTATCGTCGATTTATAACGCCATATCCGGTGAAGACGATGCGCGTGTTACTCTGCCCGTTCCTATTTCCTCTTCTTCTCACCGTAGCTTCTTGGTAGTGTAATTACAATGTACAATTACGCTTATAATTTGCAATTAGAAGGGCGCGCCTGCACGCTACCGGAAGACTACGTGGGAAACGCGGTGGTCACGAAACGCTCGGCGACTCAACGCTTTCGATCAAACGCGATTTAGCGAAAATCGATCCACTTTACGCGACCAAAGAATTCTACCGCTTTTTTCCATCTTGTCGGTAAAATCGAGCGAACGCGATTGAATTTTACGCGAAAGAACGAAAATTGGAAAAGCGAAGGGATACGGCCGTATCGACGATGCAACAGTAGCGACGACGCTGTGGCAAGCCGAATGTCAGCGCATCGATCGACGTCGCTACTTGACGATTTAATTTCCCATCGATGTATATCGCGAGACTTGCTAATAAGAATGTGTGGGTTACGTTCGGTCGCGTTGCTGCGTTTCTTGCGCATCGCAGCCGATTAAGCGAAACACGCGCACGAGTATTGTAACTTTTTCAACGGCGATGAGAATTTTCGCCAAGTTTTCTTGCCTTTGGAAGCTTCTGACTTTTATTTGCTCCTAACCAGCGTCGCCCTCCTTCTTCTGTTTACTGTTGCATACGTCGAAAATGCCACTCTTATTTTACTATATTTTTGTCTGTAACACAGAGAAGTCTTGGCTATCAGACTGCCGCTTAACCCAAGTTCCGTATTATCCGAGGTACTTTAGACTTTAGAAAGTTTAATATAAAAGAGCAGGAAAAATAGTAAAATGTAAATAGTTAGGTAACAGTTGCTCCAACTTTCGATTAATTTTTCGAATTACACTGAAGTGCGCGTACGATATTATCAAAATGTTTTTTATTACACGATTTATTAACAGCCAACTATCGGATTATTCGAAATAGCTTCGGCTGTGAAATCGCGTTGTGAAATCGAAACTCTACTGTACCTTTTCCGCGTGAATGAACCGCGTACTTAACACAGCCAATCGCGCGCGTCACAGCGAACTATACACTTTCCACAATAAACAAACAAGTTGTTTTTTCGTCCAGTCGCGGGGAGACGCGATCGCGTTGAAGCGCGTCAACGGGAGTCGCAAATTCCCGTTACGATTATAATAATCGACACCACGAACAAGTCGATCCCCCTATTTCTTGTGGGATAATAGGGGTGTTTGTTATGTAATAAAACTGTAGTCTACAGTTCTATAATATATATGTTTACAACAAATTACAACACTTGTTTTCGCGTAGATTGTAGTGCTGACCTGTTATTGGATCAGAAGTTGATTGACTTCGTCGTGATGGAAAGTACAGTAGTTGACTATTCGAATGTTAAAAGAACTTTGACTCGATTTGATATGTTGAAGAACAATATTTGACTGACTCGAAGTTTAGAAGAGCAGTAGTTGACTTGACTACCTGACGATTTGAAGAACAGTAATTGACTTGACTATTCTAAGATGAGAAGAACAGTAATAGACCCGTCTCGTACTATTAAGCAGGAAAGCTCGGTGTGGATGTGCCTTTTTGAACTAAGAACGCGGATTCGTTGTTCACACTTTTATAGCCAATGTTAATAAATAAAATATGAGGAGAAGATCTCCTGCAGATATGGCTCATGGGTGTCCTTGTTCATGGGAAAAACCTGCTATTTCGCTAGGCAAACATCCGCTTTCTCCGTAATTAATAAGAGTTTTAAGGACCACCCATAAACCGAAGATACTTATATGAATAGAGATTAAGCTGAAAAGATTCGGTTTATGGTGGTTCCTTGGGTTTGTTGCGGGTCAGTGTAACGATGTGTAGACCCTGGCGGCCAGACCACGAGGGACGTCGCACGGATCATCTCGCGCGACGTAACACAAGTCTAAAAATTACTTAAGAATAATTATATTTTGCGGTAATGATTTTATTTAACGATTTCACATATTGTTTATACAAAAGATCAAATTAAAAGTATACAAAAATATAGGTAAAATTAAAAACATCGAAGATGACTAAAGATAAATAAGACGACTTGAACGTGAAATTAAAAATTCATAATGCGTTTTAATATTTTCTTACAGAGTGCTATCGTTCGATTATAGCTTTATTTAGTCATAACTGATAGTGTAACTTTTTTCATTAATTTTAACACCACTAAATTGGTGTATTTTATTCTATTGAATTGCCAACCCAATATACTGTACTTTAAAAAAGCAGAAAAAGTGGCGCCAGGTAAACGATAACTGACAGTATCAACAAAAAAAAAAAAGAAAAAAAGGAAACGCGTTGCTAAAGTCAAAAAGGGAGATCTCCCCTTTCGGTCACGCAACGATGTTCTTCACAGAGGGGAGATCTTCCTATTCGATTGGCTAAGCGTTAAGAGGATATCGTCGAGTAATAGAATTTCGCGTTCGCGGCCAAACGCCACAACAATGCGGCGATTATCGAAACGAATTTTCAGTGATTCGCTGGAATCGAAGGGACGCGGACAAAGACGAACGCGGAGCGATTGGCTTGAAATGGCACGGAAAGGAGCAAAAGCAAGCGCGTGGAACGGAAATTCGGTTGGCAGAGTAAACTTTTGGTTAGCGGGAATTAGCATTCGCTCGCGTTAGTTTCCATGAGCGTAATTGCGTTGCGGTGTAGATGGAAGGAGAAGGTTGATCTCAGGTTTCGGTGGTTGCGCTTCAGCGGAAAACCGGATGCCCTCGCTCACACGTCACACCGATCTTTGTACCACTGCACTGAATTAATGGACCGACTGTAACGTCGCTGTAACGCGATTACCTGTTAGTTATGCTAGTCGCGTTCTTCGCGAACAATAAATCCTGCCACCCCATCGTTGATGATTATCCCCATCGCGATTATTTATTTGACGATAAATGGGATAAATTCCCATTGGTAATGTAATGTAATGTAATGCTGGAACCGAAGAAGCTACGCAGAACACGTGGCAAACCTACAGTTACAACGGGCCATTACATGTAACGACCATTACAAAATACCGTAAAGCAAATCTCTGAAACCATCGATGCCAACGAGGAAATCGGAGCAGGTGCGGTATATCGCATACGCAATTTATTACGTTCGAGTTCACCAGGAAGGATCCGTAACGGTGTAGGAGAAAAGACCTTGTGAATGTAGACGACATGACCGAGGCATAAAAATTTATAAGTTGAAGGACTGATGGGCAAAAAGCAACGCTATTGATAAGCTTATAAAGGAAAAGCAAGTCAGCGTCGATTCTCCTTGACTCGAATGATCGTAGATTGAACAAGGACACAACAGGGCTGTGAATTATTTTTCACGTTGCATGACTTGAGCCTTCAGCGATTCCCACAGTCCTTAAAACGCGCACATTTTGCGGCGCAATACGAGCGAGCGAAAGAGTCGTCGGTGTTCCGGTGACCACGTCCATCCGTTTTTCAACCGCGTGAAAAGTTTCAAAGCGAAAAACAATGCCGAGAGGTGGCGCAAATATCTTCATAAATCTCGTAAACGATGGGAAAGTTTGCCGAAGAGTGGCAGAAAATTTAGCATTCTGGGCAAATTTATTCGTTCGATATTTCAGCGTCTCAATGCCGAGGTTGACGGGAGGGCAGGGGGTGGGAAGGGAAATTAAAGCGAGCGTAACATACTCGGTCGAATCGAAAGATCGTAATCGCGTGCAGAAGAGAAGTAGGAAACGGTGAGGAAACGGGGCAGAGAGTGAGGAGGATTTGATCATGGAAAATGTCGAAAATCCGATTGCTCGAGTCAATTAAAGCCCATTAACCGGATCGAGCGTCGATTAATCGACCCGACAGTTTTGCAGTTTCGACGATGCGCGCATCCCAGCCGTGTTTCGTTAATTTGTTCCGTTCTCCTATTTACAACTCGCCCGCATCTCCTCGTTACCTCGTTGCCACGGATATTTCATTTTCTCCGGGATAATTGCCATCTTACTTCCAATCGATATTCGTATAGCGAGGCGAGGAGATTGAGAACATCGTTGAATTTTCGGGTCAGCCCTCTCCATGATCGAACGATACGTGGCATCGACGACTAGAACCTTTTTCGGTCGTCGTTGCTACGTCGATCGTCGATCGATAATTCGCGCGCGTTACCGACGATGATCGCAGCGCTACCAGTTCTTGGACGCGTCGCAAGCAAAGATATTGCTCGATTTTCCGACGGTTATTGCCGTTACTGTCGTTATTTCTATATCGTGACTGTGAGAAATTTGGGCCAGGAAATTGATTGTGAACGTTACTCGAACGCGTTGCGTGTCACGGTACCCTCGAAACGGAGATTTCTGAATTAGAAATCGGCTGGTTCCGCGTGTCACGGAAACTTTCGTTCGATCGGTAAATGCGATGTCGAGACGAAGGGCGCACCGCGAAGATAAAATCTTTGCTTGGTGAATTTTAACGATTTCCTTGCGCTATATGTACAGCAGGTAGCTGTATCGACGCGTGGTGTCGCGACGGAAACGGCGGATATCGAACGCTTGTGTGTGTGTGTGTGTGTGTGTGGAGTGGCGCGTTTAATAGGACAGCCACCAACGAAACGAGGAAATGCGATTCCACGGTTCCGTATGCCCGCTAATCCCTTTGAATTTCGAGATTTCGCTTGCTCCAGCCACGGGAAATAGGACGGAGATGTTTTTCAAGCGCAGACCGCATCGAAATTCCCGCAAATTCCGATCTCGTTGATTCGTGACGGATAAACCGAACGCTAATAACTCTGTCGATAACTTCCGCCGATTCTAACCTCCACGGAATTCCATCGATAAGCTGGCAGTGTTGTCGCGTTACGACGATCGCTCTGTTATTTTTTCGAATTTACTTTTACACTGTCTGTCTCGTCTCGGCGATGAACGATCGACGATGCTCGACGCCAACTGTCGTGCTCCGTGTCTCGTGGATAATCTCGCCTAGCTTATACGAGAATAAATTGATCGACGATAGTAACCTTCTTACGTACGCGTTAGTAAACTGCAGGTCACTGGCCTAGAAATCGCGTTAAACGTTGCACCAATGGACTTGTGCGGCTGAAACCGACGTACACCGTCGGTGAGAAAATCTCGCCGGATATCATCGAACGATAATTCTCGCGAGTTTGTTCGTCTAATGAAAAGTTATGCCTCGTGCAAACGGTAGATCACACGAGACTATGGCCCGAGTAACGTAGATTGTATCGCGAGAGCGCTGACAGATAGAATCGGAATTAGAGGAATGGCGGAAGGGTTGCCAACCGGGAGAAAATACGCGCAAAGCGTGACGGAGCGTGTCGGTAAGTGTGCGTGCAGCGGTCAAAGAAAAAAAAAAAAAAAAAGGCGAAGCGCGGGAAGCGGAAAAGCATTGAAATCGATCGGACCTACAACATTGAGCGCGCGACGCGACACCGCATCCAATGTCGATGATCAAACGAATGATTCTCCTTACGGTGCATTTACGCCAGGCGAACGAATCCTCGTTTACTCTGCGTTCTGGTATATTAAGGTTTTATCTCAGAATAGAGAGAGCAAATTCTTTATTCTTTATTCGAAATTCTTTATTCAGAAATGTTAGAAATTAGGATTTCCAGTGGTTTCTATCCTATGTGATAATGTATTGATTTATTACAGTGGATTAAACAGAAAAACATTGATTATTTAACTTGAATTTAATGCAGTAGTATAATATCACAACTCTCGATTAACGACTCTCCACTCTTTACTCTGCGGTGGCTAACTGAAGCCGAAACATATTAATGGCCGTTAGGCCTATTCAAGTTTTCCACCCTTTCGACTCGTCGGCGTTTGCGCTTGATCGTCGACATTGTCTGTATGTCGGTACTATTAGGTTGCCAACTAAGTGATTGCGGATTTTGTCATTAGGTGGTATTGACAAAGTCCGCAATCACTTAGTTGCCAATCCAATATAACAAAGACGAAAGAAACCGCTGTAACGAGAATCGTTGTGCCAAAAACTAAACACTAGAGGAGATGAAGAGTTTTCCTAGAAGTGAGACTCACTTCAATATGGTAAAATTAAAAAATTAATGTGCACACGTGTATTAGTTCGTGGCTTCAGGGCGTAGGCGCGCGGACGTTCGCAGAGATTACACCGAGCGTTCTTGGATGCTGCACGAATACTTCGAAAACGCTTCGACAATTCTCGTCGCGGAAAGAACGAGCCAATGATCTGGTAGCGTATTCCTGCGAATGTTTCGCTGACTTTAATACGTTGACTGCCACGCGTGTTTTCAATGAAATCTCCTTCAGGACACGCGTGCCGCAGTACCAAGCGTTCTCTGATTGATACTCCCATCGATATTTTAGTAATGCGAGTCGCTCAAAATTTTCGACAAACTGGAAAGGAAGTACGAAAAAATATTCACGCCTCGAGAACACGTTGTTATTGATGAAACGTTGCTTCCATGGCATGCACGACTCATCTTCAAACAATATATAGCAAATAAAGCGCACAAATACGCGATCAAATTATTCAAATTATGCTCAAGCAGGGGATATACATGGGCAATGAAAATTTATTCTGGTAGATCAGCCGACGGTGTTAGAGAAACAGCATTGGCACACGATGTATGTCTACAGCTTGCGAAGAAACTTTTCTACCAAGAACGAACATTATACATTGATCATTTTTACACGAGTTACGAATTAGCGATATTATGACTAAACCGCAAGACTCATGTAGTGGGAACACTTAGGAATAACAAAAAATTCCTGCCAAAAGATATTCTTCATTGCAAACTAAGTAAAGGGGAGATGGTATCGAAAGAAGATGATAACGGGATTGTCGTACTCGAATGGAGAGATACACGGGATGTGAGAATTTTATCGACAAGACATGCTCCCGTCGTGGTACCAAGTAGAAAAAAGATCGTAGCACTCGTGCTGTTTCTCCAAACCAACATACATCTGCAACATTAAAACCGCTAGCTGTTGTTGAATATAACGAAGGAAAGTGTGGAATAGATTATTCCGACCAAGTTGGTTTCTTATGCCACCACAATTAGGAAAGGAATCAAATGGTACAGAAAACTTGGCATTCAACTCCTTCCGGCAATTTCTGTTGTAAACGCTTTGACGGTTTACAAAATTGCAACAAGGAAGGATATAAATATTAGAATATTTAGAGAATCGTTAGCTGCAAAATTATTAGGGTTGTCTGAGAATACAAAAAATCCTTGTCTTCTACGGAGTCAGCGTAATATCGCCGTTGGGAAAAATGATTTCGGAAGAAGCATTAGACGCGCGTGCAAACTATGTTATGCAAATAAAAGACGTCGAATGGACCGAACAAAGAGACGAGAGAATTTAAAGAAACCAACAACTTATTGTCCAAATTGTCCCGACCAACATCAGCTATGTATAGAATGCTTTAAAGTTTGACATTCGAAATAATTTTCTTAATAAACCATTTTCGTATTACTATTATGACAATTCAATAGTTTTATTACTTCCTGTGGGATATCTTTTCAAATACCTACGACGATCCTTTGCAAGTAATCAAATAAGCGTCACCCGAATACGGGTGTCGTGTACAGTCAACGTGTTAAACGATGTTTATCGACTATTTTGTACAATAAGGATCATCTATGCGCGTATCAGCGAGCCATAAATTAGCGGTAGAAAAACCAAGGGGGTCCAACGAACATCCCGCAGGCCATCGAAACAACAACGTAGAGAGTGTTCCAGTGTCAGAAAACAGTAACAGCACGGTTACCTCTGACTTGGGCCCCGGCGACACCTCCGGCGACACTCCCTCCATAGGAGGTAAACCCATTTTATATAAACCCTCTTAAAATTCTCGAGATTCTCTACCTAAGATTCTTAACTGTCACTCCGTTGGATTCACATAATAAATTCTGCCAGTATATCTAAAGTCTGACTTTTTTCTTTACCTCGCTTGTGAAACGTTTAAACTTACGCGAAATCATTCGAACGACGCGAGGAAACGACCAATGATTTTCTTAATTTCATCATTCCCCGTGTCTCCGATGTGATACGTGCTTAGGGATAATGCGATTAACTTTATTTCCACTGGTTATGAACACGTTCGTGCGGCTTAAAAATCACGTTAAACGTCGTTGATATCGACGATATCAGCGAAGAGCAATTTTCCTGCGGTGTAAACGCACCGTTAAACCCTTGTAACGGTAAAATGCCAGTCGACAAAATCCAGGAACCAACCGCGGATTTGTATTTTTGCGAATTGATATACCGTGTGGAAAAAGACATACTCGACTTTAAATGAAAGACGAAACACTGGCGATCAAATTACAATTAACTATCTCTATATCGTTTTGATTTTCACTGTTCTGTTTCGTTTTAATTTCCACTGTTCCGTTTCGTTAGAGCAGAGAATCGGCCACGAAATGGATAAATATTGGCTTTAGTAATGTGCACACGAGCCACGGTGAATATAGCGCGGAGAAGTTGATACAACGTGGTTCGATTACCTCGTGTTGTACTTACGCGTTTCCACGTTTGAATAATCGCAATTCACACCGAGTACGTTGAATGTTCGGGCAACTGGCAGCAACGCAGCCTTGAAAAATGCACGTTTCCATGGGTCCGGCGAAAGAGAGCAGCGATCAAAGCGCTATTTCCTTGCGAGCCTCGATAACGATAATTCCAAACTTGTTTCGCCCAAAGGCACTCACATTTTACAGACATTTCGAAAGGCAAGCAAACCCCAGTAAATACAACCATATTAGATTTACACTACGAGAACGGAAACCACCAAATATCCAATTGAATGTCACGCACATAACACAAACAACGCAAGTTAAATACCTATAACCCCACTTAGACACATAATTTACACGGAAACAATATACTAAATCAATTATAGACAAAACACGAATAAAAAGAAGACAGATATACTGGCTAACTAGTCGGAACTCTAAACTCAGCATAGAAAATAAACTAAAAATTTAGAAAACGATAATAAAACCAATTTGGACGTACCGAACGCCACTATGGGGGACAGCAGCAATGAGCCACATAAATAAACTAGAGGCGCTACAATCGAAGATACTGAGAGGAATAGTCAACGTCTCATCGTGTGTCAGAAACGAGGATATACGCAAAGACTTAAAAATACCAACGGTTAAAGAAGAAATTGGCAGGTACGCAGAAAAATACAAGGAAAGGACGGCAACACATCCAAACCAGCTGGCTGCTGAAGCGAGCAAAACTCATAGAAAGAGGACTAAAAAGAAAACACTTCATTGACTTCACTAAAGAAATAAAATAGTCAAATTCGAAGATGGTATCCTGTTGGGGGTACCCATTCACTTATTATTTAGCAATTAAGTTAGAAAAATTTACCAAATATCCAGCTGGACAAATTGTAAAGCACAACTTAAATAATAATAAAAAAAAAAATTTCATAAGGATCGCAGCGGCTCATGGCCGTAGAAAAAGTTGAGATGAAAATTCAAATCTGCGAGAGACTCATATTATTGTGCCTTTGAATACTAAACTAAATAAAGATCTAAAGGCAAATGAACTCTGGACAGATTGTTATTTCCGTTTCTTCAACATAAGAAGGTTAACTTTTTATAGTAACGTCCGTCGATATAAATTTATGGACGTACTGCCTATGAGCGATTAGTATTATTATTCTTTCTTCGATTAATATAGTACCATTGAGCGAGCGACGATTATAATTGGCATACACTATCTCTGTATTTATACTGATTTTAATACATCGGACTATTACGAATTTATTCACTCCTTTCTTCATGAAACAAACCTACGCGTTATAACCAGTTCAGGATCGAACAATACTAAACTAAAGGAAGGTTTGAGGCAATTCGTGGCGATAAGGAAATCGTAAAAACGGCGCTGATAGATAACGTTCTCGTTAATGGCGAACCATAATTACGTCGCGGCAACGTTCGTAAATCAGTTCACGTTTCGTAGACGCAAGAAAAGAAAGCAGCTAACTTGATTTCGTGCGGAGATGCGTATCGAAGCTTCGATATGCAAAAATTGATAAACCATGCGATACACTGCGACATTAATTACGCGCCGCGATCTACCGACCAAGATAATTGTACGAGCAACTTTCTATCAGATGGACGTTTATCGTGAAATCGCGCGATAAATTCCTATCACGTAACCGATTCTACAAATCTTCTTGTTCTCGACGTATGGGGCATCATCCATCAATCAGAACGGTTCTGTTTTTCTTCCAGTTCGCTCGTTCGATTTTATACTTTTTCGCTTATTTCCACGTTTTAGAGTTTTCCAACGAATCGACGAAAATACTTTGCGACCTGTTCAGCGGACCGATCGGTTTATCGCAGCGCCGTTTTCTATTCGAAACGTCGATATTTCTAACGACACTCGAACGGAAGTAGACGACTTTTAGTGGCGACAACATTCTGGGCCAACGGTATCGATTTTTGCAACGGTGCCGTTAACAGGACCTTTTCTTTTCGAAAGTTTCCCGGACTCGCGTTACGCGATGGTACACGCTTCGGATTGATGAAATCTTACGAGAACGCTATTTATCGAGCCACCATGTTCTATCTCGATACTCGCACTCGTAGTTTACGAGTTGCTTAACCGTTTGAGTCGCAGGGCTGTTTGAAAAAATAGGATTGAAAAATCGCGAACAACGCGATAGCGCTCGTCATATTTGTTATTTCTATGAAATATATCTATGTTATTATATATGCGTACTATCAGTTTATAAATATTTCGAGTTTTGTTCGATAAAAATGATTGAGAAGATAACAATGAAATACAAAATGAGTCGTCCGTAGCGTTAAAATGTACTCGCACTTTTCCACATAAAATCTAAACAGCGCGATCGCACTGCTTGCGACTTAAACGGTTCAAACACTTTGATTGCCACGTCGAAATCAGATGTTTCGCTCAGCACGCCACGTGAGTATTTTTATTATTCAAAGCATATAATGGTAAAATAATAATAAATTGATGATGTAAGACAATATTCTTCCCCAATGGACCGTTTATCTTCTTGGTGGTCACGGGTGACCACCGTGGCGCCTTGGTAACAGTTGATAGCGACATATTATAACACGGCTTCGTTTATTTCAATAAACCATTCGCATTCGTTATTTCGTCATAAGCAAAATGTACAGAATATATTGTTGAAACGTGTGGAAGATATTAGTGAACAGTATTATGATTATTTTTATGATTTCGACAAAACATTCGGCTGAAATGGTAGAAGTCCGGAAAGAAAATTATGTTTGTGATAAAGCAATGGTAGTGGTAGATTACAACAGAAAAAAATGTGCTGTAGATATATCAGATCGAACGATAGCATATTCTACACCACATAGAAGAACCCTCGAGTGGTATATAAAATTAGCTTTAGAGTTATTGTTAAATACATCAATTTCAAACGCGATGATACTCTATAAACAAGCAACAAAAACAAAAATCGATGTATCAGATTTTAGAATGGCACTCGCAACGCACCTTACACGGTGCCATTCACCAGAGCCATCAAATATACTTATTCGACAAAGATTGCGACACGAAACGCAGAAGAAAGAAGGGCAAGCGTACCTGGCACGAAAATTTTGCAGAGAGTGCTATAAAAAAATGTTAAACAGTTAGGATGAAAAATTGCTAAGAATCGGACCAAAAAGTTGACCGCCTATCGTCCAGATTGTATCGATGAGCCACATTTATGTTTAAAGCGTTTTAACACAATTAGATGCGACATTTGTTCTCATTTTATTTTATTGACGTTCTAATAAAAACGTTTAATCGTTCAATGGGGCACTTTTTATTTCAAAGTATCTGCTATTTATTGGTTATATTCAAAATACCCTAACTGTCAATTTCCATTCAATTTTGACAATTGTAAGAAGTTGAAGTCAATGACCACCGTGGCGTCACAGGAGAAACCGTGACCGGTCAAATATGACCAACGTGACAGTCAAAGTGTTGATAATATAAAAAAAAGCTCGATATACGCGGGTAAACCGGAGAAGGAGAAGATCGTGTCGTATCTGTTACGAACGAACCTAACTAGGGATGTTGTCTCGGTGACAATAAGAAAGCTGACGTTGAATTTTCACGTCCACGGTATATACGTGAAATTCGTCGTCGCTGGATTACGTCTCTGTCATAGTCCTGATACGTAGCGGTATTTCCGCTATCGTCCTATCCGCAAAATTATTCCATCCTCCTAAAGATTATTATTATATCAAGGATAGCTTACACTGTAATCCTACAATACTGATAATAATATAATAATAATAATACTAAGCTGTTAAATCGTAATCGCGATTGTTTTTCACATGGGTGCGCGCACGAGTGTTTTATTTGGATATTCCATCGCCAAGAAGATTTCTTCGCCTCGTAAAAATACAATTTAACGACCGGACCAGACCCGTTAAAACTTTAATCGCTGATCAAACGTCGAAACGTTCGATCTCATCGATAATTTATCCCGTGTATTTTTTTTCTTTTTTTGAGGGGGAGGGAATAAAAGCCAAGCGAAAGCTTCGCAAACGAACTCTAGGCATTTAATCGCGTGCATCTTATCGTTGTCCCTTTCGAAATACGATTTCTTCTATCGAAATTATCTCCGATCTCGGATCATTAAATGGAACGCGACACCAACAGTCTGATCGTTCTCATTGTCCGCTGATAATTCCAACGGAGCAGCGAAACTTTCATCAAGGATTTCCTTTATTCAGAGGTCGTCCTTGCATCGGCAGGCCAATTTGCATATCTATTCTAACGTTGCTGGTCGTCGTTGATTGAAAGCTCGTTGCGATCAACGAACCTCCATTCTTTGATCGCTCGTTTTATTAAGATTCCTTAACGATCAAGCAGATAATGCTTCTTAACGATTTACGCGAACCCGTGCTTTGACGAAAAAACGTTTCGCCGATGAAACGACTGTTTCCCGAAGATATAAGGATTTGTCGATTCTGTGACTTTTCATTTTTCCGATAATCGCTACTCGCTTAAACGGAATCAAACGAAAGTATGCAGAAAGATCTCGGCTTTCAGCAACGTAGAATTATTAAATCATCAAATTATTAAAAGTATGTAAACCTAAGCTAGCGAGTTGTTCGTAACTCCGAGGACAGCGCGAGTGACTCGATGCGCATGACGTTCGAATCCGATAAATCGTCGTTTCCTCCGGCGATGAAACATCGCGTTTCTCGTTAAACAGGTGGATACGTGGCGTCGCGACGCTAGAAAGGGCTGCGGCTGTCAACTCGGCGGCGTGCTCGGAGCGTGTAAATATGCAAAGGACGCGACGTCGAAAGAGAAACGACGTGGCGGAAACGAAACGTTAAAGGGGAAACTGTGACGGGTAATTTTGTAAAAAGCATGGTATACGCGGCTACAGTCTGTCTTTGCAACGAAAAAGTAACAACGATACTCACAATACGTGTCATTGGTGAGTCGATCGATGGTATCCTGTTTCAGCTTGCTGTTCTTCTTCCCCATGTTTCTCCGCAGACTTCTTTTCTTTCGCGACGATCAACCTTGCTCGCACTGTAGCTTTCTAATTTTCCTCTGTATCTTCCAACACCAAAACCGTCTCACCGCCCGTTTTGCATCTTTCGCGTTCTTCGAAGGTCAACCGGCCGAATTTATTCCAAAATGATTTAAACGTGTCTATAGAAAGGAAAGAAAGCGCGAAAATGTCTGTCCCTTCGTCCCTGTTTCCCTTTTGCGGATCAGGCAACCAACGATCTCGTGGGAAATCCTCCACGTTGTCTCAAGGTCGCTTCGAGTTTGCCGGCTCCCGCTCGTCCGTAAGATTTTTCTCTTTAAAAATGTAGCAGCTGATAGTCGTTTAGATTCACCACGGACGAGACTCTGTTTCGCGTTGAAAGGCTCCTGGTACCGGATTCACCTGGTTTATATCTGGTTCGCCGAAAGAACTCGCGCGTCACACCAGCTCCGGTAGATGTCTGGAAAAGTCGATTTCCGTTGGTAGCGTTGCAGACAACGGTTCGATGCGATATCGTTCTACATATTCGTTTTTCTTCCGCCGCGCCGCGCCGCGCCGTCGCATCTCTTCGAAGTGAGCCGCGAATCGCCAGGGACTCATACGTTCGTCCTTGAAAAATTTACTTTGCGGACAAAACAGATCAGACCAGCAGAGAGCGAAATAGATTTCTGCTTCTTTCGCGTCGCGTCGGGACAATCGGCGAGTGGATTTTCTTTTCGGTTACAACAAGCTTTCGAGAATTTATATATCGATCGAAATGTTGGGAAATCCGCAAACTTGTTAACCTACTCGTTAGAGGAAATATCAGGTCGCGTTTCGAGGCTTTTTTTCTCTCGTAGATCGTCGAAAATACGTACGTGACCTAGAAATGGCGAAGAGAAGAGAGCGATGAAAATAGGAAAATGGTTTTTAAACTGCTTGGACGAACTATAGCGAGAAGATCTTCGTTTAACGCTCCGATGAAATCACTGTGCTCGGTGCAAGTAGAAAGTACATGTTGAAAGTGGAATGATCTGAGCGGCTGTTTATAGCCGTAAGTCGTATGAAACGATAGGAAAAATAGCGAGAAACGATTGCGGTTGTTAAACGACGTTCACGGTTCATCGAACGAAACGATTAAATCGCACGACGATCGCTTAATGCGTTCGGTAGATCGTTGACCCGATCGTCGCATCGTTCCAAGATTCTACACAGGAATTTTCCATTTTTCTATTCGTTCGAGTAGTATCGAGTAAATGAATTTCGATTGAAGTTCATCGAATCGGCAAATGCGTTTCGTCGAGCGACGTAATTCCCAACTTGATGCGACAACAGCTCGCACACCGACCGTTGTTCCGCTACTCGCTTTCCGTTATTGCGTTATCCTATCTGAGAATAATTGCTTCGTTGTTCGTTGCATTATTCACCAACGTTTCCTTAGGTAAAGGATAACAGACTCACGACATTACGTAAATTACAATCCCCGCGTAATTTGCATGATTCGACTAACGATCGATCCATTTCCAGTCATCGATACCGCAATCTCAACGAAGAAGAAAAAGTGTTGCTCGACACAGGGGCAACGGTTGTTCGTGATCGCGGAACACGATGTTTCGTGACAATTAGGCGCCACCGTGTCGATGTAACCGCTAGGAAACGTTTTCAGAAGCGAGCATGCTTGTTGCCACGCTTATCGAGTTCCACGAGAAGGTTTAAAGTATAGCCGTGCTGCCTTCAATTATTCACCTCAACCTGCAGGGTCAACCGAGACCCGGCGACTACCCTTGGCCTTAGCTCACACCGTCAGGTGGTCGCGAAAAACACTCGGAATGCGTGTTTTTTTCTCATTTCCTACACTTCACTCGCTTATCGCGAAGCATCGGGAAATCGAAAGCATCGAGATGCCGATCTTCGTGTCGCATCGTTCTATGCGAAGTCGTAACTTTCGATTTTGTTAAAAAGTAAATGAGAAATCACAAAGATCGAAGTGTATTATTCGAGCAAACATTGGAGAGCAAAGGTTGACGTTGGATGAACGCGCCAGTCCAACGAAATAAACGAAGGCTTCGCGTATCACGAGCAAAGCCCATTCATATCGGAAAATGAATTTTCCTTTCGATGAAAACGTAACGATACTCTTGCGAGGAAGAAATCCGATTATCGGACAACAGCGTGGCGTCTACAGTTCGTAGTTTATCGTTAAACCTGCGAATTTCTATCGAGCGCGCGACTAATTTCCTTAAGCGCGGACGAGATATCTCGCGGGCTGCTTCTCCAACGCGATATATTTTTGCAAAGAATCGATGGTAATACGATCGTCGACCAACTATTCGCCTGGAATTTAAACGGCAGAATTTTCTGGCCGCTGTGGATCGTAAAAGTTATATTTGCATACGAGTGGCATCCGGCGTGCAAAGGGTCGCACGGTTACGATGCAAAAAACCAGTCGCAGACGCGTTAGGAAAATGAAATTGGCCGAGGGGACGACTGATCGAAGGGAAGGAACGTGCGCGAAGAAAATGGAAAAAAAGATAAATTGATAAATTGAAACGATCCGGCACCGGGACTGCAGCGTTATCGAATCACCGTGTATTGCCAGAAGTAGCCGACGCGACGTCAGCTGCGCGCTCTCCACGCATTGTTTCGGCCACGTCGGACGACGTTGTGCTGCGAGTTTCGCCAATATCGCCAACTAATTTTAATCAATGCGTAGCGAGTACCGCGTTTTCGCTAATACGATGACGAGCAAAGAAGAGAAGAACGCGGTTCGTCGCATTCGCAGTTGGTTGCTGTCGGTACGCGGTCGAAAGCACAGCACGAAGAATCTGACACCAAGAATCTTTCGTTTGCTAAGAACTCGATTATCATTGTTGCACGATGATCGTTTACTAAACGAAAGATAAGCCAACGCGCGTATAATCTAACGAAAAGAGTATTCTTGCGCCGTCGGTAGACGGCTTAATCTTGCGCGGATCACAGCGATCCATCGAAAACGAGCTCCGTCGCGCACCATCGTCGCTGGAAACTGCGGTGCAAGACGCGAAATTACTATACGCATACTAGCGCATTTGCGATACCGACCGCGTTTCGCCATGGACGAGCGCGAGAAACTAAACGATTTCCCGTTTGAAGAAGTTTCGAAGAACAGTCTGTGTCAGTCGGACAAGCTGTCGCACAGAAGACAAAGACAAAAACGAAGGAGAGGCAATCGGAAGTTTCCTCAACGTTTTCCCGCAGAAAGAGAGAGAGAGAGAGAGAGAGGGAAAGAGAGCGTAAAGAGGACGACGCGTATATGATCGAAGTGGAAACTCGCGTGGAAGGACGAACAAGTGGCAGGTTAACGAAAAGGCTGGCAGCCGCACAGGTGCTGGCCGGTGAAGGAGGCGTTGCGGAGATTTAACTGGTCGCAGCACTGGGTCCGTTCCATTTCGCGTATCTGGTCTCTCGTGCAACGAATCGAGAAATCGATCGACGCGGTTGATCGTTGGTGGCACGAGCGGACCACGATTTCCCTGGCGATTCCACGTACGGCAGGCTCGTGGATGCACGCGAGGTTCGACGGAAGCTTCCAAGTTAGCGGTTTTCATTCATGAATTGCTCACCGCTGTGGTGAAACGATCGGTGGAAAAACGCGGACCAGTGACGTCATAGCGTCGCGGTGCCTGGCGTCAGACTGGCTCGCCGATGGCATTACGTACCAGTGCGTTGCTACTGATTCGCGCAAGCGCGAGCCACCGCTCAGACCGGAGAATTCTCCATGTTCCCCTCTTTCTTTCCTTCCGAGCTGCTCCGTTCGTTCCATCTCGTTTCATTTTCCATCTCGTTCCCCTCGCAACCCTTCGCGCTGCTCCCACTTCCTTCCACATCTCCTTCTCCAACTCCTCTCTTCCTCTCTTCCTCTCCTTCTCATCCCAGATATACCACCTTCACTCTTTGCTTTCATTTCTCTAGCCACATAGAATATCGCGAGATCTGTTCACCTCTCTGTATTCCTTCTCTTCCCTCCTATCGCCGTATTTTCGTTTTCCTTTTCTCTCGGTCGAAATACCGTCGCCGTTTATCGCGCCATCGCAAAACACTTCGCTTCCTTATTTTCCGTCTAATCTACGATTTTCCACTGTCAGGTCCAGTCAAACGTTGCGTCTATCCGAATCCGCAGATATTTCATCTCGTCTTTCACCCTGTTTCTATCTGTCTGATTTTTCTTTCATTTATTCGGTTGGCAATTAAGTGATTGCGGGTTCTGTCATTAGGTGGTATTGACAAAATCCGCAATCACTTAGTTGCCAACGCAATAATTCTAGCAAATGTATATTTATCGAAATCTTTATCGATACTCGTGTTGCTGGCTCGAGTATTTTTCCTTATCGGCGGAACGACGTTTCTATCGCGCTGCGAATGCACCGTCTATCTTGTTTCCTGTTTCGTAAACGGATAATCGAAGGTAGCGCGCGCGTTTCGCTGGTTTATTTGAAACGAACCTTTGCCTGTAACCTTGTCGCGGGATAGTTAACGTGGTTTTCACGTCTTGTGTGTACAGGAGGGAGAAAATTTGACGGAACATTTGGAATTCCTTGGTTGGTACACGAGAAACGGCATTGATAAAAATACCGCGTATTTCTGTCGGTGGCGACACCGAACGAATGATTTATTCGCACGGTGTGCTCACACCGAACTCGCGTTACCAGCCGAATTGATTTTTCCCATTTTACGTTCAATGGATTTTCGCTGTTCGCGTTCGGTTATTCTAACGACAGCAAATCTGTTTGCGTTAAAGCGGCAAGAATCGCTTTATCGCGGTGAAGGAAACGACGTCAACAGTTGCTAGAAAATCCGGCCCTGCTTTAACCATATGCAAATTATATTGAACGGTCGCGCAGCAAGATGAAAGATTTTCAAGTCGATGAACGATCAAGTAGCGCGATCGATATCGCGTCAGACTCGGATTACCACGTGTCCCACTTTCGATACGCTTTTTATATTTTCTACGCTCTTCGCGCATTCGCGTTGCAGTGTCGCTCGACGCGAATGTACGCGTGACGATAAATAAATAAATGAATTAATTAACACGTTGGTCGCGCAGCGTAATTCGGCTAAGTTACCTGCGGAGGCCAAATCCGATCGTATTCCGAGGGATCTCATGGCAGATATCTCAGATTTTTCATTTAGTCGAGAAGCGTACTTCTCGTGAGACGCACATCGATGATTTTTCATCCTCCAAATATTCAATAGACAGCGTGAAAATATATTTGAAAGTGAGAAGAGTAGTGTAGAATAATGGAAAAACTGGTATCGACACAAATGACCAGATGGTCTCATATGCCACTACGATACGGGAAAGCATCAAGTGGTATCCGAAAATAGCACTACATTTCCTCTTAGGAACAACTACAGTAAATACTCATATTGTGTAGCAAACAGCCACAAACAAAAAAATACAGATAAGAAAATTTCGGGAAATTCTCGTTTCCGAATGGTCCGATGTGTCGTCGGAAAACACTGTGCCCGACAACCATCGGAAGAAAACAAAGAAGGTGTCCCATCATTTGGAGATTCGTACGAATCAGCAGAACAAGCCTGTAAGAAGGACGTGCACCCTATGTCACGAGAAGAAGAGTCAAACTGTCGCACGCGAAGAAGCGAGAAAAAACGTAAAAGAGACAGAAACATATTGTTCGAAGTGCCCAAAACCAATCCAAATGTGTTTGGAATGTTTTAACGAATACCATACGATATAGGATAATGTAATATATTATACAGAATATAAATTAATAAAAAGTATGGTATAATGTGTTTTTAATATTTTTATGTTGTATATCTTATATAAAATATCGTATATTTAATTAACTCAAACAAGAAAAGCGTCACCATCATTTGGTGACGGGGCCCCCACGGAAGTATAGCCGTCGCATAGATGTGTGCGACGTGGCGACGAACGTGTTTACATGCCGATCCGTATTCTAATTTTTTAGAATCTTCAAGCTGATGAAAATGTCGCTTGAAAATAGAAAACGAAGAGCAATTTGAAAAACACTGTCGCGCTATGAGTGTGAAAATTGTGACGTGGGCCTATGTGTCGTAGCGTGCTTTAAAATATATCATACTCAATTGTATTATTACTTTTTAAAGTAAATTATTCATGTTCAAGTATAAGCGTTATATCTATAAGAAAAATTATATTTTTCATTATCTTATATATATCTACTACAAATTTACAAAAATCAAATTATCAAAAACTTCGAACCAATTTGTTGCAGCGTGTAAAATGGACGTGCGCCGTTCCTGATTGTCTGGTCGCCAAGGGTCTACGTACCGTTATTGAGACCCTCGATAATCCTAATATAATAATATAACAATAACACTTTATTTATTGTTTATCCTCCGTAATAACACTAGAACGGACTTCTACGAATTAGGACAGTCAACATATATACTCGGACTCGATCTCGCGCATAAATCAGTAAGCATCTCGACTTCATCCGTCAATTATTCGTCTATTACACTTACACCTTATGCAAGGGCGTAAATACCTACTGTACAAAGTTGTTGGAAATATATATATATATATATATATTATATCCTATTAACCGCAGCGTTATACTCACGGTTCATTGTCAAATTCTGTAATAGTCAGATAATCACCTTGTGAATTTATTATTATATTCATTGAGTGACTAAGTAATCATTGTTATTATAATGTAAGTCTTTTGTGAGAACTTATTATTGTGTAGTAAAATGATTTATTGCTAGTGAACTTTATTCTGTAATAATCATATTTGTACCATTAACTATCATCTATATGGTATAATGCAAAATAGCCAATCGAAATGAAGGTTCGTTAAACGTCCCTAAGCCCAGTGAGAACTCCATATATATATATATATATATATATGTAGATTCTATAGAATTCAAACTACCCGCCAACCGACATTTTTACTTTCCTTTTGTTTTACCGGCAGCCATTTTACTGGATAGATTAGATCACGAGAGAAGAACGGTAATTTAGGACTTGGAAAATCGAATCTCGATTTTCCAGGTAAAATTTTGTAGTAGATCCGTTATTAACACGTTGAATGCCATGGGGGTGACCGTTGACCGGCACTCGACTTGGCCGTGGCGTCGTGGGGGTCGCCGACGATCCGCGCACCAAAATTAGTAGAAATACATAATTTAAACAAATGTCAATAGTTATAAATTTGGTATTATTACCACCGTTACTACAATGGTGTGATGAAATTAATGCAGTATAAAACATATAAATAAATAGTTTTATTTATACATGAAATATAGAACTATTATATGCGCCCCCCCCCCCCCCGAGTGGCTGTGGAACATGGGAAAAACCCGCTTTTCCAGTGTTTTACCTTAACGAACAATAACCCTAAGTAAAATTTTGACTTGAAAGATGTTTGATGGCAATTAATGGCTTTGACAGTAATGTAGAAAATGCTATGTCTTGTGACGGTTTATTGCGGGAGGATTATTGCGGGTCCGAATAAGTATGATCGATATTTTAAATTTAATATTGTCCAACTATGAAGAACAGCGAGCGACTCCAACATAGAAAAACTCTAAGATCCTTAATAGATATACCTTGGTATGTTACCAACGAAACAATACATCGCGATCTTAAGATACCCATGGTCAAAGAAGAAATAAACCAAGTTCGGAAACAGATATAATATAAGAGTTAACAACCACCAAAACCCACTAGTTACCCAACTACTTGACACGACGGATCAGATTCGCAGACTAAAAAGGAAATACCCCTTAGATTGAAGCATTATATTTAACTAGAATCAAACATACTATAAACTCTTTATTCAACTTTTTCTTATTTATTGAACTTTATTGAGCTTTATTGATCTTTTATTGAACCTAAGATTATTATCATTCAAACATACTACAAACTCTTATAATCCAAGTTACAGTACCATGCCAAAGAAATTTACTTAAAACTTTGTATGAGAATTGCTTGTAAGTAATTTATTAAATAATAAAAAAAAAAAATTAATATTGTAAAACTTGAATGAAGAGCAAGAAAAAATAAGTCAACGTTTACAAGTTTCTAAGCTTCTATTAGTTTTTATCCAATAATAATACTAATATATTTACAATAATACAAAAATTTACAAATATATACATATAACAAACAAAAAAAGAGTGTTGCAAGTGTAGCGATTATTCAGGATCGAGGAATCCCATCCGCAACCAATATTCTCCCACGTCTCTGGGCGATTCTCCCACGTCTCTGGGCGATTCTCCGACGTCTCTGGGCGATTCTCCGACGTCTCTGGGCGATTCTCCGACGTCTCTGGGCGATTCTCCCTGCTTCCAATCCAACAGCAACCTTGCGGATATAGATTCTCCTGGAGAAGGGTCCACGTAGTACATATATCCTTTCCGTTGGCTCAACGTAATTAGTTTGGCCACACGATGTTTCAGCGTTTGGTTCGCTTGGTCCTGCACGCCTGGTAGGCGAATCCTCCTGGGCCCATGATGCCATCATCGCAAATGTGTGTGGCAACAAACGAATCGAACCGACTGTTAGCTGGGTTTCTATCCCCCAGTCGATTAAAAAAACGGTGTAACCCGTCATCGTTTGTCGTAAAATAATACCTCTGTCCCAGAAAATAGCTCCTCTAAAATTTACTAGCACGGCGACGAGCATGCCTGGTCTCAAACTACTGCTCGGCAAGTACACCATTCGCTGCGCCAACATCTCTCTATTGAGCACTTCCGTCATTCTGAACCATCCTTGTATTCGGACCCAATTGGTAGGAAGCGTCTCGATTCGTACAATATTAACACGAATCCCTTCTTGAAACATATCGTGTGTGCGTTGTAGGATCTCCATCTTCTGAAAGTCTCGCCAAAAATCCTCGTCAGAAAATCAGTTTTTGGCTAATGTGATTGACTCCTCTCTCCTCGAGCAGAGACGAGACATTGGATATGGATTGGGACTGGGGCCGCTCTTATATAGGGGGTGCATGCCAAAAGTGCAAGTGAGAATATAGGGGCGCACTCTACACTCATTTGCTTACCGTTTGAACTAAACGACCCTTTTCCTTTGTCTTGCTTCACACTTTTGTCCTTGCAACTTTTCATAGCAATGTTAATAAACGGAATATATTGTTTTTGTTTCTGATACGCCAGTATCAGATATCAATTGTTGTTTTTTGTTAAAATAAATATACCATTATTAGATGCTAACTTTAACACGTTCGTCGCCCAGCGTGAGTCGACCAAGTTTCCTGCGGGGCCCAAATTCGATCACCGGTACGCAGAACGTAAATAGAGCGACAAGCAGGAATTCATCGTTTATCGTCTTCGATTCATTGTTTATCCCTTTCGATTCATTGTTTATCGTCTTCGATTCATTATAAAGAAAAGATTATTTATTTCTGAAATGGAGAAAGCGATAAGCTAACCAGCTAGAGTATTCCAAGGGATCTCATGGCAGATATCTCAGATCTTTCATTTAGTCGAGAAGCATACTTGTGAGACGTATTTATATATCAGTGATATGATCATCATATATTTATGATCAGTGATCTTTTCCTCCTCAAAATGTTCAGTAAACAGCGTGAAAATATATTTGAAAGTGAGGAGGGTAGTGATGACGGAATCTATTTTTCGATACGATATAGGATAATGTAATATATTATGCAGAATATAAATTAATAAAAAGTATGGTATAATGTGTTTTTAATATTTTTATGTTGTATATCTTATATATAATATCGTATATTTAATTAACTCGAACAAGAAAAGCGTCACCATCATTTGGTGACGGGGCCCCCACGGAAATATAGCCGTCGCATAGATGTGTGCGTCGTGGCGACGAACGTGTTTACATGCCGATCCGTATTCTTCTAATTTTTTGGAATCTTCAAGCTGATGAAAATGTCGCTTGAAGATAGAAAACGAAGAGCAATTTGAAAAACACTGTCGCGCTATGAGTGTGAAAATTGTGACGTGGGCCTATGTGTCGTAGCGTGCTTTAAAATATATCATACTCAATTGTATTATTACTTATTAAAGTGAATTATTCAAGTTCAAGTATCTGCGTTATATCTTTAAGAAAAATTATATTTTTTATTATCTTATATATATCTATTACAAATTTGATTATCAAAAGCTTCGAACCAATTTGTTACAGCGTGTAAGATGGGCGTGCGCCGTCCCTGAATGTCTGGCCGCCACGTACGTACGGTCTACGTACCGTTATTGAGACCCTCGATAATCCTAAGGCCCAACCGTAAAGTGGATGTTATTAACTTAATCTCTAATCCTGTAAAAATTTCTGGTTTATGGATAATAGCTTAGAACAGTTTTTAGGTTTATTGCATAGTTGGTTAATTACAAAGTACGGAGAAAATGGATATTTGTCTAACGGAAAAGCAGGTTATATATGGAAAAGCAGCATCGTATATAATTTAATTTATTCCCAAAATAAACTCGATTTTCCAGAATGGATCGCCTTATTTACCCCAAGAATTTACGTTATTACATACATATATATATGTCGGAGATGAAAGAACATCGGGGCCTTTCTTTTGGAATTTCTCGGAAATTCCCCAATACTATACTCTAGACTATTTATTATTGCTGTACTTAAATAATAAAACTTAGAAGTAGTTGTTTATGATTTAACCCGATTATGTGTGCCTAAAATTTATGACAGTAGGCTTGGGCTCGAAGTGACACATCTGGTCGCTGAACATAGTCACGATCACGGGATGGACGTTTTTGCCAAAACGAGGTATATAAATAATATTCCAATAACAAACAAAGATTCAGACAGGTATCTGGGCATGATTCTAGACAGAGGCATGACATGGAAACAGCACATCGTAGATAAATCCAAGGAACTGAAAACAAAGCTAAAAATATTCTACTGACTTATTGGCAGAAGCTCCAACTTAAACATGCAGAGTAAAATAATGCTAACAAAGCCATAGAAAAACCTGTTTGGACCTATGGGACCCAACTATGGAGAACAGCGTGCAACTCCAACACAGAAATTCTCCAACGATTCCAATCAAAAACTCTAAGATCCTTATTAGATGCACCTTGGTATGTTACCAAGGAAACCATACATCGCGACATTAAGATACCCATAGTCAAAGAAGAAATAACCAAGTACAGAAACAGATATAATATAAGAGTTAACAACCACCAAAACCATATTAATTACCCAATTATTTGACACGACGGATCAGATCCGCAGAAAAGACAATACCCTTTAGATTGAAGCATTAGATTCAAACATACTATAAATTCTTATAATCCAAGTTGCAGTAACACGCGAAAATAATTTACTTAAAATTTTATATGAGAATTGATTGTAAATAATCTACTAAATAAAAAAAAAAGAGGTATGACATAGTTGTATAGCTCTCCTTAAAAAGATAGTTAACCCGGATGGTACAGAGAGATACATAGAAAAGTATATATGTTCAGTTTTGACTAGGACTTTGGACAAGTAAGCGCATTTTCTATCCTTTTGACCGTTTATTCGTTATTGAACCTATGATTTTTGTCATTCAAACATACTATAAACTTTTATAATCCAAGTTGCAGTACCACGCGAAAATAATTTACTTAAAATTCTCCATGAGAATTGACTGTAAATAGTCTACCAAATAAAAACAAAAAAAAAATATTTGGGGCCCACGGACGCATACCCGTCACACAGATATGGGTGACGTGGCGATCAACGTGTAAAGAACACAATCTATTCGTCGGTGTGCATATCGCGAGTACCAGGTACGCAGATTCGCGTCGAAATATTCCTTTTGCATTGCTTCGTCTCCTTCCATAGCGCGTATTCCTCGTTTCTCGAAAGGATATCGAAAAGATATTGCGAATAAAAACATCGTGACGAGCGAGGTTTCTTTCGGTAAATAAGAACGACTATACAGTAGAACATACGGACATATAACAGGAGCACACGCGTTCCTCATGCACTTTCCCATGTTCAATGAATTAGTAACAAGGAATAATCGTCTGGTCCCTTGGCATTGCACGTATTCCATCGTACAAATTACGATATCTGTCCAGTTGTCCGTAGTTTACCACGAAATCGCTACCTACGGTGTATTGCTACGCATCGCTGCCGATGAGTCACATCGGCAACTTTTTCAACGGTTGATTGTGATTATGGAGTGCGTTCGACCCTCGCCAAATGGAAAAGGGAAACGTGCTTCATTCTTTATCGCCGTTGTAAATGCTTAAACTGGCACGCAAGCGCGATCGATTGCGACGAAAAATTCGATTTAGTTATTTATCAGTACTCGAACCCTTTGGTATAGAAAGATATAACGTGAGAGGAAAGAACGCGAGTTCTAGTCTAGCGAGGATAAACTACGAATAAGTAATAGCACGTACGTGGTAAGAAGTGTTTCAAGGATACCACAGATCGACCAAATGGAACAGAGTTAACGTGCTCGGAAATTCGATTAAAATATTCGGCGTGTCACGCGTTGCTATTCCAATTTCTATGTCGGAGCTTGCAGAAAAATATCCATCTTGTAAATTCGATTGCGGATAAATCAGATGGTCTGGTCGATGTTGCGAGTACGTAATTAGCCGCAAAAGGAAAAGCAAGTGTACAGGGTAAGATAGAAGAGGCTAAAAGGAGAACACGGTCCGTGAAGTTGGATAGCGACAATTGTGGTGCGCAGGATTTGCAAAAATACACGTGGCGATTGTATTTTCTTGCGGTAGCTCTGGCGTAACGTGGAAAGCTATTCGCACGCAATAAAATTCGCTGGAGAAGCAAAATTTTTTCACGCGATGTCTCCGTCGTTATCGACGTTATCGAGGAAATTACGAGCGAAGGAACACACAAGCTTCTCAGTTCTTCCCAGCAGACAGTGAGACGCGGTGTCCGCGGAAAATTACATCTTTCGTCGTTGCACTTAAACTTGCGTTGCTCGCTGCGCTCGTAACCACCGCGTGCTTGTCTCAAGCACAGGCCGAGAGTCGTTGAAACGTTGTGCAAACGACGTCGACTCGCCAGCGACCATGTTCCATGGATTTTCTAACGAGCTTTCAACAATATCACCGATGGAAAGACGTCGCGCATTCTCCGCTCAAATTCGAACGAGACTGTCGCCTAAAAAAAAACGTACTTTTCCCTGTGTTCCGATGGTTCTAATCGGACTCGGCTCGAGCTTTCTGCTGCAGCGTTTTTCCCCCAAAAGCTGAAGCGATTCCTACCTCTGGACTTTCGACGAACGTCTAAACGACTGAAAATCGAGCGGACAAGACTGCGATCCAGGGTCGTAACGGACGACCAATTTGGCCTCCATCCTCGCAAGTACGGAACACTGCTAACTCCGAGTACGTGCTTACACTCGAACGTTTCGCAGTTTAATCTTCCTCAACGAGTTGGGGATAGTAACGATCGTTATCCGTCGACGCGATCGAATCACGCGGGTCTTAAACGTTACAAGTATCGTAAACGTTTGTTAACGGGAAACAGGTTTCAGTACGTTAGATACGAAGAACACAGGACGAACAGAGCAGACGGAGAACGAAGACAATAAAATGAGATAAAGAAACTAATATTTGACGAAGCTAATTGTCTTACTACAATTAACAACCGCTAGCGATGGCTCGCTTCGAGCTGTTACACGACGAATGAAAAATATCATGTTGACCGATATACACATTCCGTTAATAGGATTAAATTTTCCCTAAGATGTAGCGTATTGTTGCACAGAAACCACGAATGGGATCTACAGACTCTGCAAGGAGCATAGATTCTAAACGTTTCGACAATTCCCGCACAATTTATGGCATCGCTTAAGATACTATGAACAAAACAATGGCACGCCACATGCGACGTCTTGTTCGTTCGTAGTATCTTAAGCGATGCTATATTTAAACTAAACTGTCGCGGAGAATGTAACGTAGGGACCCGATACTTCTTTATCCTTAACGTATGTACTTATTTACATATTTCTGTCGGAAAGGATTATCGGAGCCGGCGAGGGTCCGATGAACAAAGCGGACGACAAACGATGTTAACGAGCGCCGCGCGTTATTTCGTCGCTAATCTATTGGGATGAACGCGAATAAAACGAGACAATGGTATCGGAGTAATTAACGTTTACCGATAATCGACCGCACGCTTGTCGCATAGTCCCAAAAGCGTCAGTAGTGCGAGTAGTTAGCACGATAAATTAAAGAGGAGGAGCAACGAAGGGCGCAGTCAGTTCCATTCGTCATGTCCCGTTGCGTCGAACACAGCATCGCTCGAGAATATCGGTAAAGCAACGCCAGAAGGTGCTTTCCACTTTTCGCTTTCCGCTGTTCGTTTTCCGCTCGCCGCTACGAGCTCAAATAAACGCTGGGAACTGACTTCGCGACTCAACGTTCGCAAAGTGAAATTACATCCGACCGGATCGCTTTAAGATCATCGATTTCTTAATGGAACACTGATTCGTTTCAGACGACCGTGTCTTTCACGTTATTCGAAATGAGAGCGCGTGGCTCGTCATTGATCGGCTCAGCATGTTCCGCGACGCGAAAATCGAAACATTCGAAACTTTTAAATCTGCAACGATTTCGTTCATCTGGTGCTCGCGCGCCGCGAAAACGATGACGATTCTCTCATCCGTCTCGCTGATTGCCGATACCATGCGCAATTTTTACGCAGCGAAACTGGCGGAATTGTGGGAAAGGCGAATGAGAAACGGCAAACGAGTATTCGTTGCTGGTCCCGTCGCCGGCTCGTTGCGCTTTCCTTGCGAGCGGCGACGACGAAGCCACCCTGTATCGACCCAGCAACGCCCACCCAAACAGTAACCCCCACCATAGATGACCCTGTCTACTATCGCTCGCTGCCATCTCGCGTCCTCCAAAAATTTCTCGACGCGGTGCACGATGTCCCGTCTTGCTCTCCACTCTCTTCTCTTTCTCTCGGCTTCTTGGACCACCCAAATTTGATCGACTGCGGACAAAAGAAGCTTCGGACAGGATGCCTCCGTCTGTCCCACGTCGCAAACAACTCGAAAGGGACGGTTTGTTCGATGTGGACGTGGGACGTGACGCGTCGAGTATCGACTCCGCCGAGAAGTCGTCGAAACTCTGAATGACGAGTGCTTAGGAGACGAGCGAGTTAGGAGATTTAAAAACGCGACCGCGCGATTTCGTTTAAAACGAGATCCGCTTTCCGATCGGAATTTAGCGTCTGCGTATATTCGTCGTACAGTTTCAACGAAATCCATTCTAAGATCCATGATCATCCTAATAAGACGGATGGGAACGTGTCCTCTGTTTGGACGCTTTTTCTGTTGGTCGATTCAAAGGCGAAACAGCAAATAGAAGGTGGCAAATAGAAGAGTGGAATGGCTTGAATCAGCACGAAACGAATACCTGGCAAACAACAAGATGTATTATTTAGCTGCAAGTAATCGTTTCGTCGCGACGAGGACGAGTCCACCGAACGAGTTTGGCGCTCTTCCGCGTCGCGTAGGTTGACGCGATGATATGGCACATTCTTAAGAACGCGTGATTTATTTTCTTAGTATATTCTCTGAGCCAATCCCAGTGAAATTATACAGATATTTTTATTTACGGTCGTAGAATCCATTCGTGAATTAATCTTTCGCGATGCTTTTTGTAGCTTCGACTTCGGCAATACACAGGTTCCATGGTAACCAGCGTGTCCTCGACAGCCGCGTTTGCAGCTTTGTACGCGTTTTTTCGTGTTTTTCTGTGTTTAAAAAATTGCTGTTTTTAACTCTCTGCTCCTCTTCCGTCTCTTTCTTCTCTTCCACTAGCTTTTCAAGCGCTTTTGTCTTCTACGATAACCACAACGACATTTGTTCGCTGCTCGTTGAACGAGATGAGAAACGGACTAATGCCGCTTCTCTTTTTATTTTTTCTGTTTTTCTCCCGTAAACGTCGACTGACTTTTATCGTTAATTATCTGCTGACTCGCTAAGCAGAGACGCGATATCTCGATCCTTGGTCACGCAACTTACCGACATTCGAAATTATCAAGAGAATTCATCAACGCGAAGCCTTCGTACGCTCGACTTTACCCACGCGGAGCAGACAAATGCGAGTAATGTTCTCGATACAACAAAAGGCATGAAGATTGTTAACACGTTAGTGTTAGGAAACGCGAGAACAGGGAAGACGAGTTTTAATTTGTCTTCGAGGGAACTAAAGGTGGAACCAATTTAATTCGCGTTTAATTCGAGCTGTCGCTGAAATAGGGAGGATCGATCCCGCTCTTATTTTAAAATAAATTGGTGTTTTCGATATTTTCGGAACGTTCGCAAATATCTTTTATTAAATCCGTTCTCTTACATTTCGAATACATTTCCGTTCCATTCTTGACGCATCGCTTTGTGTTCAGAACTGTTCTATCGCGGAAGTATCGAGCTTGCTTGTCGTACTTCGCACGTACTCTTTTTACCATCGTGTCGCGTATAGAAAACAAGATATAGAAGCGCAGAATCGTTTGCGCCTTCGTCGTAGAACGATCGGAACGAAATCTGATTTGAATCTCGACAAAATACAAAATGCTTTCGCAACAGAGCGTAGGAAAGCCTCCTCGGAAATGCGGGAAAATCTCAGTGACAAAAAATGGCCGCCAAAATTTTAATCTATGAATCGGTAGCACGTGCATATATTAGGTTGGCAACTAAGTGATTGCGGATTTTGTCAATACCACCTAATGGAAAAATCCGCAATCACTTATTTGCCAACCCAATATAGTTCGGGAAGACAACGGTTGTAACCAACGCGATATCTCCGCTCCGTTTCGTTCCGTTTCGTTCCGTCTCGTTCTGTTTCGTTCCGTTTCCTTTCGTTCCGCGTCGATATTAGCACGAGCCGATCTCGCTAACGATTGACAAGATCGTGGAAATATCGGTCAGAACTGTAAATTTGTGGTTCGGTCGCCGAACCGATAACGGTGGAATGCATCACAGTGAAAAATCGGTGAATCTTCTCGTTGGAGAGCTTCGACGGGAGAAACGATAGCTCGATATCGCGTTGGTTCGAGTTCGTTCCATAAGTGAAACGCGAGTCGCGATATACTAATATCTGCCGATGTATCCGATATCGCGTTACGATATTTAACAGCCGCGGGATGCTTGTTAAAGCACTACCGGAGGAAGTAGACTGATATACCGCGTCGGAGTTTTGCGGTTGGGAAAATTCGGTTTCGCGCGGTTTCTCTCCTTTCGGACGACTTTGGTGCGGATAGGATAGAAAGAGAGAGACTAAACGCCAGTAAACGCTGGCACGCGTTAAATGACCAGGAGTCGCAACAGCGGTTGTCGGTAGTGTGGTGGTGGTGGTGGTAGTAGTGGTAGTGGTGGTGGTGGTCGGTCTCGGTATGGAGGAACGTTTCATCGGAAGTCCTCGTCCCTCGTGGCTGGTTTTCCTCCAGGGCCACTGCAGAGTGCGAATCAAGGTGTTTCGGAAATCCTCCGAGAACATGCAATAGATGTAGAAGGTAATCGAGTAATTGATTACCTCTAGCAAATTTGCCAGAGCGCGAAACACCTGGAAGACAGAATTGCCATAAAAATGGGGATCGGTTTCCGAGCGAGGTGAATGGAACCGTGAACGGCTAGCGAGCGTAGCCTGGAACAATTACCTGATAAGGATAGTGACTGAGATTGCTCTCCCTCAATGTGACATTCAGAATTACCATAGGACTAACGCAGACCAGAAACAATATGCTGGTACTGCCTAAAAGAAGTACGAGTCTTCTCTCTTCCGCGAACGTTCTCGGATCTTCGTCGTTGCTTGCTGTCCTGGATAGTGTCATTCGTCGACGACGTTCGCAGGATCGCCGATAGACTATCATTATTCGAAGATTGAAGCCAGCCAAAAATATCGTCGGCGCTACTTTGAAAACGATCTCCAAAATTACCTTGTACACCTGCGCAGAAACGTCGACGGACAAAGTTAGAAAAGGTTACGATAGGGATGGCCAAATTGCGCGAGTGTTAAATACCTGATAAAACATCGAGTCGAGATACGATTGATACTCCCTCTTTTGATAAATAATCGGACCATCCGGTGCTAGAAGACAAGTGGTAATTTCTTCACGGAACACACTCGGAAGATAAACCAGAAACGTTGCAAGGGGAATGAGAACCACCGTTAAATGCGGAGGCCCACAGAGCGGACGAGTGTGCTGACCAGGCCGACAAACGCTAACGTAACGTTCTACCGTCAGTGCTAGCAGCATCATCACTCCAACCCCTAGAAGAATGATTGATTCGTAACCGAGCATTTAGCGATAAGACTTTTTTCATTTACCATCGAATGATATGTTGTCGGTAACTCGATCGATTTTTTTAAACACCAACGTGTTTCGCTTATAGATATTACGTATATATCGTATTCGTTTAAGGATTTACTACGTGTACATCGAAAAGATTGGACCGCTGCAACGAAACATTTAAAACGTTGCAAGTTCTTACCTAAACAGCCATTCCCTAAGAAAAGTTCGAGATGAGTATGATAGAAAGCTTGTATCCAATTTCTCCATCGACCTGTTTCTTTGTGAATAAGGACCCTGAGTGCGAAAGGGATGCAGAACAAAATTGCAAGAAGCGCGGCTGCTGAATAACCTGCAACAAAAGGGTAACAACGTCTTTACAAAGCAAACAAGTACGATAGCCGGATGTAAAGATAGACTACCATCTATGTGCGTTATTACTTCATACTCTGCGCATTCTACGCACGCACTGTGTCAGATAATCTATGAATATCGTCACAGGGAAGATACGCGATAAACTTATTACCCTACGGAACTTAGCGTCCGACGTTCTGAAATACCGATCGTTCAAAAACACCAAAGCTTTTCTTATGCCCTCTATGATTTAAAGCGGTGAACGAGGAAAATACAGGACATACATAGATATGTAGGTACATGTACCTACAACGTACATTTCCATAATACATTATTTGATTTAAGATATACACGCAGTTGCAAATTACTTAAAAAGCACTGTAATAAAAAAGTATTATACGTACACTATATATCGATCACTGTACCAGGTACAGAAATAACAATTATTCGCTAACAATAATTAACAGAATTGTTCTAGTGACAATTATTATTTCTATCTAATTCGTTCAAAGGAAGTCAACGCACTTCAATCATTGTATGTATCGCGTTTTAGAATCACCGTATATAACATACGGCATGTTTGCTATGAAAATATTTGCTAGAACACTTGACTTCTCTGGAAAATCGCTTGTTTGCGTACGTCCTCGAGTCTTTCGCCGAGCAACAGGAAAAATATTGAAACTTCCTATCTATCTAGCAATTTTCATATTTCATTTACCGAGAAAATTTCCACGACATACAGTATACAAATCTGAATGGAGCTGTAATCGTGTCGTTTCAGCCAATCGGTTTCGTCTGCACTTGTTAGACAAACCAGGGTGGTCGATTACGTTGAATCGCACGTAACGAACTTCGCCTTCGAAAATGAAAGAGAATTGCATCATAAAAATCATGGTCATTCGGACATTTCGATTCGACAGATCTCGTCTGCGCTATCGTCCACGGGTTTGTCCAAGATCTCGTTTCTTTAATCGGCCGCGATTGATTCAATCGACTCGATTGAACGTCGAAAAATAGGATAACGGCGAGAAAGAGGAAAGTCAGATAAAAAGCGAAAGACAGGGAAGATTCCGAATTTCCATTGTCCGGTTTCCGGACCATGTTTCCCGTGATAAAAAGCGAACTATAGGGGGTGGATAGAAAAAAGGGAAAATACATAGATCGCAAGAATGTTTCCTGGGATATATTGAGTTGCCAACCCAATATATCAAAGATACAAAAATATACGAAATACCCAAAGAAAATACTTGTTATAATATTTCTCACAAAAAAAAATATAAGTCAAATTTTTGTCAAAACAGAATACACTTATATATTCTATATTGTTTTCTTTTGCTTGCGGTTCTAATAATACAGTTAATAATATGATTCTAATAATATATTCAAAATAGTTGATCTTACATCGCACTTTAGATATTTTAAGTGCACTTTTGCAAAACTAATAATTCTGACTTATATTCTTTCACCCGTTGACCACAAATTTAGTAGATGAAATAAAGATCCCTACTTAAGTTTCACTTCTCTGGTTACATTTCTAAAAGTACGAAATTCCATAAACATCGATTAATATTTATTTATAGTATTATTTTTCTTTTGTCATAATAAAGACTATGCGTAATTCGCGAATACATGTGCGTTCTATAATTAGAATATGAACAAATATGCTGTTCCAAAAATCACAAATCAATGATGTGTATATAAATCATTGAAAAATTTTGCGGAATTAATAAATTTTCAATATTTTGTCCATTAATCATACGAATAGAAAACTCAATTATTACATTATTATTTAAAATAATTATACAATAAATTGCAAAAAGAAACAGCTTTAACGTTAAATTGATTTTCAGCAAGAGAAATTCGAATAAAAGAAGCTATACCAAACCGTGAGTTTCGAGTGAGGTTATCTTGATAAACTTTATTCTATGACTATGGATGACAGCGTTGAGTTGCGTGAAGTGGTGTTGTACGATTATGCGCGTGATCACGACCGTTAGAAAATTGCACCATTTTTTAGTTGTAACCATTTTCTAACATTTTTTGGTATCATGATGAAACATTCATGATATCCTGAAAGGTGGGACACGTGCGGTTTAGTGATAGTGTGAATTTTCTAATTGCGCGACTGCCCTTGGACAAAACTCGTCACTACGCTTCATAGAAGTAGATAGCAAGAACTTCGCACACGAGGTAACATTTTCTACCGGGTTTTTTTGAGAAAAGCCGCTTTTTGACTGTAAACAAAATGTCGGTGGTTGCCCTGAGCGATGCGGAATTGCGTAGCAAACTGATGGAGTACGGATATCCAGTGGATCCGGTAACACAAACCACTAGAAAGATTCTCTTAAAGAAGCTAAAAAATCACATGAAAACTCGAGGTGGCACAGAGTTACGACATTCGTTGGCTGCCAGGTACTTTTAGTTTATTGTATTCTTACAAGTATTTACTATTTACTATTATTTAGTATCTTTGCAATATCTTAATGTTTCTTTAAATCATTTGTTTCATTAAATTTTTCTATTATCTTTAATTTAAATGTCGTAAAGTAATAATATCAATAAACATAGAGTATTTTCAATTTGTAATTACCTTTGTTCACCTTCACTATATTATTCTTCCAATGAAAGTATACTTTCCATACCACTATACCACTATATTATTCTTCATGCATCTTTATGTGGTTATGCATTACTTGAGATAATGTTTAAGCTTCTGAATTTTGTAATAAAATTGTAGGTACAGCAGTGAGGATACAGGATGATGACACAAGTACAACGACTAGTAAAAAGAAGACTACAGCGAGTAGTAGAAGGCAAACTCTAGCAAATCCTATAGATAATAGGACCGGGACGACTAGATTCGACGCTCGTACATATCGAGCGTTAGGAAGGATACTTGTCAAGGGACAGACAGAGAATGAGAAAGAGAGAGAGAGAGAGAGAGTAAGAGAGAGAATTTGCCAGCAGCGTTTAAGATTCTGGCGGTAGTCGAGGCAGCAACGAACCGGAACGTCGCGAGTCTTTCTTTACGACTCGTTTCGCCCATTTGTCGTACTTACTCGAATTCACTGTGAGAATGTTATTCGCCGAGTTATTGACAACGGTGTTCGAGGTTCGGGAGCAAACGCGCGCTTTAGACGACGAACTTCGTGACGAACAGGTAAACCGGTAGCTCCGACTTCCGTGACTGTTCACCTTTCACACGATCCATATATCCGTAGGAAATCGAACCGTTTCGAGGAAAACGCAGCAGGACAATAGCTGTGCTCGGTGAAGATTCGACAGCGAAAATCCAAAGGTGTCGTATGCACAGGTAGAAGAATCGGAAATTCACGAGAGACGAAATAATTCGGACAAAAGAGGTGACCGAGGATAATAAGAAAAGGAAGAAAAAGAAGATGAATCGCGGAGACGTTCTTCTCGTTATCCTCCGATACCAAGGACGAAACTTAAGATCGGGGCCACTGAATCTGCTTAGCTACCAAGGGAAACGCAACGACGACGACGGCCCCGCCTTCGCTCCTTTCGTTCCTCTCGCCTGCCGCTTTGCGTCTCTCCCTCTTCCTTCCCGGTGTCATGCAAATTCCGCTTCATGCTCCTGATGAACATCCATTGCATCCGGCGAAAACGCTGCAAACCACGGTTTTGCCTGTCCGTTCATTCGCGATTTTCTTTCGCCGCCAATCAATTGTACGTATAGACAGGTCTATTTAAATATTTCGTGCATCGCGCCACGTTATCGAGATGTATCGATAGAATATATCGCATATGTTTGTCATTGTGAGAAGGACATTCCGAGACTAGAAGGGGTTGATGATCGATTTCGGGTGTCGTTGTTCGCGTTTGCATCAACAACGACACCTTCGACAACCCGATGACAACTTGGTTCGCGAATACGGAAAATTATTCGTTTCGAAAACATCAGCGAAACCGGTGACAAAATGTCACCGTGGGACAAGCTCGGGACAGTCGACCTACTTTTTCAAACTATCGTAATGGCCACCTGATTCCTATTACTATAAAATCATACGACCAATTTCTCGTGCAATTCGGATACGGCCAACTATCGAACGACGCTTCCCAGACTGCCGACTAGGGACCACATCCTTTTATCGTACTATCCAAGCTCTTTGCGTTTTATCGTTGCGCACGTTCCCCAAGTAGCCGACCTTAATTCCACGTATAGTACGAGAAAACCGGATAGAAATATTCGAATGGAAATTCGTGGTCACGAGCGGCGCGACGTTATGCTTAAAAAGCGATTTTTTCTAGTCGATTGGAAGAAAGGGAGGAATCGCGTCGCAAAACGTAGAGACACGATGCGATGCGAAGTAACGGGGCAGCAACGTCACCGAACAAGGCAGAGGAGATTCTAAGCGCCTTCGTTCTCACTTTCTGGCGACAAAGTTGCGCCGGAAGCGGCTCCTTTATTATCAAGAATGCTTTGGTAATGCGAACTGTTTTCGATATCTAGCACTTCGCGTACCTTTCGAACCATCTTCTCGCCACAGCTATGTGCCACCCAGATCATTTGATCCTTCCGCTCGTTTTGCTTTCTGCGATAGGCAGACGAGTACATCTGTCAAGATACTCGAATATCGCCTCTATTTATAATACGTAAATACGGGTAAGAAATCTAACGCGGTAAAAATACGTCGCTGAAACGGACGCTACGGAGTAAACAACTTTTCGAGCAGCTTTGATAAACAACGTGTTACGTAGGGTCGTTTCTTGCCTGGCATCTATCGCCTCGAGAGACGACAACCGCCTTTGCAAATTCGAGTTTCATTCTATAGAGAAAACAACCAACACCAACTGTGGCGATGGATACGAAGCTCGGTCGGTTTCTTAGAACGACGACAAAATAACGCAGGGGTCTCGAACAACCTTCATGAATATTTATCCGTAATGTTCTAATAAACCGACAGACGCTATACCAAATTCGATTAAATAGCAACGACAAGAATAATTGACTGGTAATTGGAACGAATGTTTGTCAATCACATATTTCCGTCTTCTTCCGCAAATTTCGTATGTTGGTCGAAGAACCAGTTTGTTCTGCTATCATGCCATAAAAAAAAAAAAAAAAAAGATAATATGTAAAGACAGCCGCCGTAGAATTTTCGAGACTCAAATTCAGGAGTAAGGGTCGATATTATCCGCGACGTGTTACTCAATCTTGGCTTGGACGGTTGTACGTAAGCACGAGCTACGTAGGAGAGCGAGTAGATCGTTAAATCTATCTGGCATCAAGTTGCTCATGTTCGAGACGCAGACGTTTCAAGACGATGGCAAATTCGATTAAACGCGCACTCGCTGCTTCCAATTTTTCCGAATGTTCGAATCGTTGATGCTCTTCGCGCAAGATTTTCATCGACCGCGAGTAATTACACAGATATCCAATTGCACACGTAGTGCCCTCGCAATTTCTTTGGTTCAACGCTCGGTCCTAATCCACGTGATAATGTGCCACCTGCTAAAGTTATAGCTTATCGTCCGAACATGATTCGCAGTTCCATCTAACAGTAAGTTGGGTCAAGCTAAAAGAAGCTGTCTGACAATCGTATTCACTGGTTCGCAAGCCCAATTGAACCGTCATGTGCAAGCGACCACCTTGGGTTAAGGAACCGACTGTCCCGAATCCTTGCCAGATGCTGCCAGAAGACGATGTCCATTTTAACTGCGACTCGAATGCGCTCGAACTTTGACCAAGTTTCGACTATGCCTTTAACATTGGAACTACCGATAATTAACACGAAGCTATTTCTATCAGAAACAATCAAAATGACTGGTCTTTAAAAAATACGTAATAATAGAATATTTGTATACTTATTAATTTATTACTTTCTTACAGGAGCAATTCCATGTTATGTAGTACATTTTTGGTATTTTTAATCCAGCTGGGACCATCATCCATAAACGAGGGTTGACACGTTTATAAAATTGTAGAACCAATCGTTTTGACTACTTTGGTATTTATAGTGTTAGCATCTCGCGATCTACCGATCGATCCGGGATTTTCCTGATAACTGATATCGTCATATTGAATGATACGCAGTAAAAATTGTAAAAATGTGTGCGAAGTTGTATAAAACGAGGAAACTGGTTAATTGAGGTTCGATAAACAGATTACAGGATCTTTTACACTTCGACAAATACCAGTTATTTTGGTATAAGTAGCCTTGGTACAAAATTATTTTCAGTTTGCATAGATAAAAAACAAAATAAAATTCATTATATTATTCTTTTTCTTATCGTTGCGAAATTCATTACATCATTGCTTAAAAAAATATAAAATAAAGTAGGAATTTTTAAATGAAATTGAATTAGAATGAAATGGAATTAAAATGAATTTTAAAATAAAATCGGTCAATTCGACTGCTGTGGTAATTTTAGTGTTAGCATCCTAATGACCGATATCTTCATATCGAATGGTACGCAGTAACAATTGTAAAAACGTGTGGGAAGTTGTACGAAACGAGCAAACTGGTTAATTGGGGTTCGATAAACAGATTGCAGGACCCTTTTACACTTTGGCAAGTACCAATCATTTTGACTGATATTGGTATAAGTAGCTTTGATAAGAAATTATTTTCAGTTTGAATACATAAAAAACAGAATAAAATTCGTTATATTATTCTTTTACTTATCGTTGCGAAATTCATTACATCATTGCTAAAAAAAATATAAAATAAAGTAGGAATTTTAAAATGAAATTGAATTAGAATGAAATGGAACTAAAATGAATTTTAAAATAAAACCGGTCAATTCGACTGCTGTGGTAATTTTAGTGTTAGCATCCTAATGACTAATATCTTCATATCGAATGGTACGCAATAACAATTGTAAACACGTGTGTGAAGTTGTATAAAACGAGGAAACTGGTTAATTGAGGTTCGATAAACAGATTGCAGGACCCTTTTACACTTCGACAAGTACCAGTCATTGTGACTGATATTGGTATAAGTAACTTTGATACAAAATTATTTTCAGTTTGAATACATAAGAAACAAAATAAAATTCATTATATTACATAATATGAAGTAGGAATTTTAAAATAAAATTGTAAAACCAGACAATTTGACTAATGTGGTAGTTCTAGTGTTAACTATTATCCTACTTTCACTGTAGATGGCGAAATGATTGAACAGTTGTGTCCACCGAACGATGCCATAATACCCAGTCGACCTTTTAAATTAAGAGCAAGTTGTCGATAGTTTCGTAATGGTGGCTAATGGTGTCGACGACAGGTGTGATGACGAAGCAGTGACATGTTTGAGGAGGCTAGCGTTCGAAGGAAAGTGACGATGGAATAATCTTCGTCTGATTTATCGCGTCGGTAGGACGTGCAGCGATAAAAACATTGACTGGGAATTCGATCCTCCGGTGGTTCGCTGTTCTCAATACGACCGCTTTCTATATAACGCGCGACGAGTCGCAATCGAAATCGAAATCGAAGATCACGCCGTTCCGTATAACCGAGATTATCTACGAGTTAGTCTAATTTACATAAAACCGAAGCCCGTTTCCCATTTCGATTCTCTTTCGATGAAATCGCGCAGGCTGCATACAGTCAACTTTTTCTCTGTCGCAGACGCTAACTCGATCTATCGTTCTGATATACAGGTGTTCGGGTAGAATGGCCAAGGAAGCAATTTAGCTGTCCTTTTGAAAGCCGGATCGTGGAAAACGAACTTCCAACACGATTAACGATAATTTGTGATCGACGGTGCAGTTGCCGAGATTTTGCGACGACGTAACGGCACATGATGTAGGTACGTGGATTTTTATCGTTGAAAGGCTCACGTCCGACGAATTCGTCGAAACGTGTGACGGTTTGTTTAATGATAAGAATAAAACAACTTATTATTGTTATTGTTATAACAAATCTTTTGTTACAGCACAGATCACATAATCATAAGATACGTAAGTGACGAATTATGCGAAGATCTCGATTGTTTCGACGTACCGCCTGTAGGCGCTGTCTTATCTGCACTTTGCATCGAAACACACGTCGCCGATGATCGTAAGCAGTTTATACGCTAAAGGGTTTTTAACTCGTCGATTTAATTAAATTGAAAAAGAATTTAATCCTTTGCACTCGAGAGGCAATTCTCAGTCGCCACGGCGTAACCGTGTGGCAACTCGAGAGGAGAATGAGAGGCGACAATCCCTGTTTATGAGAGCGCAGTATTGGTTAGTAAATAGATTCCTTAGCTCTTTATATTGTTTCTTATGAAGTGTGAAGCGTTACAGTTTAAGATGGAGATGAAAATATTTATGCTCAAATTCTTCCGAAACTATGGTTCTGGCAACGTTAGTTCAGATTCGACGACCGTGGTACAAGTATTATAGTTTGGTAAATTTAGAAGCTCCAAAAAAATGGATTTGGAAATTTGTTTAATTAATTCATATATTCCGTAAAAAAGTAAAAGAACGAAAGGCCACTTAACCACCTGCGATTTGTAAAAACTTGTTTTTCAAAAGTGGACTAGTTGAGAGGAGATATTCGACAAACGCGAGATCGGGCTTCAATGTCGACTGCTAATTGGGATGAAATTCGGTTAAATAGAAAGCTGCATGTAATTTTAGCAGAAAGAAAAAAGGATTGTAAGGTGTGTTCTTACTCAAACAAAGCCAAAATTGCATCTTGCCAGATGTTTTATAAATTATCATTAAAAAAAATACAGAAAAAAATATTTAAAAGTTATATGTTTAAAGATGTAAATATTGTAGTATCGCGGACAAATGGCCTAAGAAATATCGGGTGAATCATAAACAATATTGCGGGAAGGCCTAAGGACCGTTAGACCAAAAAGGCCTGGGAGTTTTATCGGGGAGTCGAATGGTAAGGAGTTGAATAGTCATGAGTTGAGACTCGAGGCGTGAGGAGTTGAGTAGTCGTGAGTTGAGTAGTCGTGAGTTGAGATTCGTGGTGTGAGGAGTTGAGTAGTCGTGAGTTGAGTAGTCGTGAGTTGAGATTCGAGGTGTGAGGAGTTGAGTAGTCGTGAGTTGAGATTCGAGGTGTGAGGAGTTGAGTAGTCGTGAGTTGAGATTCGAGGTGTGAGGAGTTGAGTAGTCGTGAGTTGAGTAGTCGTGAGTTGAGATTCGAGGTGTGAGGAGTTGAGTAGTCGTGAGTTGAGATTCGAGGTGTGAGGAGTTGAGTAGTCGTGAGTTGAGATTCGAGGTGTGAGGAGTTGAGTAGTCGTGAGTTGAGATTCGAGGTGTGAGGAGTTGAGTAGTCGTGAGTTGAGGGTCGAGTTGTAAATTGACAGTCGAATGATGAGAAGTCGAGTTGTGAGGAGTCGAGAATTGAGGTACCGAGTTGTTATGAGTTATAAATTATTACTTGTGAGTTGTGAGTTAACTATTTAGTTATAGCACATTACTGTATTTAGTTCACGTTAAGTAACCATCGTTTCCTGTCTAATCCACTGTAAATAGATCTATCGATCAATAAACTTATTATATAGGATAAATAGAAAGAATCCTATAATATATATAACTTTTTTTAAGTTAATTTTTGTATAAAATCATTTTACATTACCTACAAGACACTCATACGCGCAAAATCACCTTGAGTTGCTGCTAGTCGAATGCAAAAGGTTAACATAAATGAAATTAAATGTAAAAAGAAGTAACATAAAATATGGTTACAGGTAGCGAAACAGGAACAGAGAATTGGCGCGAGATGGTCGCGAGGCGAACGTTGCAGATAGAAATTCAGTCGAGCGATGGATAAAGATTGGTGGAAGGTAGGACGCGAATATGCCATCTATATATGTATTCAAGTCTGTTTTACATATGTATACACGGCGTTGGGCCGTAGCTTTCGTCGGTTCCGTGCACGTCTCAAATTGCATTTCCTTACGCACAAATTCTTGCGCCCCAATACCCTAGGATTCGCAATATTTCCACGCTCAAAGGCACGTCCTTTTAGTCCGACCTCATCCTAATCCTCGATCTCACCCACCGCGTGTTCCACATCGTGCATATCGATAGACTTGCGAGAGTTGGTGCGACGCGCGCCATCCGCACCTTCCTTTTCCTCTTTCCTTCTCACTTGCCACCCATTCCACAATCTCTTGCTCGCTCCATCCTCTGCCTTTCTGCCCTTTAACCGATTCCTATCGTTTAATCGCACGTCTGGTCGCGCGTCGCGCTGCATCGCAATATGCAGTCGATATACTTTCCAACTTTTCTCTGCTCTTTCAAACGAATCGAAAGAGAAGCTTTTTTCAATATCCTCCGACTTAACGAGAATAAGAGGAGAAGAAAAAAACGTTCGCGAGCAGTTTCGCGTTGATTACTCGCACCCGACGAAGGTAGACGTGAAACGTGAGATCGTTCTTTTCGCGGACAAATCAGTCGACGATTTAGTCGCCTTAGCGGAAAGACAGATCCAAGCAAACTTGTCGATGGATGCCGATGGATCGATCAAGCCGCCACGGAGCTTCGAAAAGACAAGGTGGACCGGACGAGGAAAGGAAAGATACTGAATATGATAAAGATAAAGAATATGAAAAATGAATGCGCACAGGGAAAATATGATAAATGGGAAACTGGGAAGCTGAGAAGGCGATTACGAACAGTAAGGGCGTAATCGTTTAGCAACGAGAAAAAGGGGAAAAAGCCGAAGGTAACCGCTCGTTAACCGCATCTGGTTATCGAAACTTGAAAACTGCGGAAGCGGAAATCAAGTAAGAAAATAGACATTGGTGGTGAAAAATAGAACGAGAATGGAAGGAAAATAGGACGAGAGAGCAGCTTTTTTCAAAATGGAACGGTAGCGAAAGCTATAAATCGGGGACGCTGGACGCGCGGCTCTTCTTTTTTACTTTGCTACTTTTCGCAGTTGGGTTAAAGCGATACGCGCGGTTTCAGCGTCTCGAGGAAACCGAGTAAACCTCGAAGGAATCTCGATAGAATTTTTCGCATCCGGAAGCAGCGCAGCAGACGTTCCTCCCAGCGGGTGTCGATGTCGCGCGTCTGATTGGTGGTCTCTTCTTGCTGATTTACTCGATTTCCGGCTGATTTGCACGTGTTCTCGAGGAACAAGCAAGATAATTTCTCGCGGCGCCTAAAGTTCTAGTGACAGTTAAACACGCTTCTCGTCGCGCTATTAGATTCAAGTTCGATCTGGTAATTAAACTTGCAAAAAGCTACGTTCACCGTACGAATTTTCCGAGTAGCGTAAATTGAAGGAATTGCAGGTGGACGCGCGTTCGTACAGCCACGGTAATTGATCCGTCGTGAACGCTCGTTTGCTCGACTTTCCGTAAACATGACGCAAATTAATGATCCGTCAACGTCGAAAAGCAAGGCGTAAACTTGCTTCGGCTACCCTTCTGATACTACGCGTATATCTCTGTACTATGTATTCGAAGATATTCCGTTCGATCGCGTACCAAATCGTTGGTAATGTCGCAACGACACATGAGTCAACAGAAAGTTTGAATCCGCAGAGACTAATATTATTGTACTTTGGAATATCAATATTGTTTCGATTTGCTAGGTCTAAAGGTAAACGAACTGCGGACAAAATATTCTTGCCGTTATTTGTAATTTTCAACCGGAGTTGCATTCGAACTTTTTATAATAACACCTGTCGATACTGTTGAAGTTTTAGGTTAGCAACTAAGTGATTGCGGATTTAGTCAATTCCACGTAATGACAAAATTCCCAATCACTTAGTTGCCAACCTAATAATTACTTCAAGAGAAACTCTACGCCTTTTATTTTGTATATCCGTGACCTGGAGACCACTATTACGAAGAGAACAGAATTTAGTGAAACAAAAAGTTGGAAATAAGGAGAGGACCATATTATCGTGGCGTTGAATATAAATTTTGTTTTGGATTACAAGGTCTAGAAACATAAGAGCTGTAAGTAGATTTCTATCGCTGTTTCTTACAGCCTTCAGCTAGAGCTACAAGATTAACTTTTTGGCAATGTCCTTTGCTATAAATATATGAACCTGGTGCCAATCAACCCTCTTCTTCTATTGTACTGTAACACTGTAAGAGTAAGGATCTGGATCAGAATACACTATACTTATACTTATTTCAATATATCTTTCTATTAGAAATTCATCCACTCGTTCCTCTATCAGTCAACCTCAACAGATATAAATAGACGAACGTGCTGTTTAGAACAGTGGAATAGTCGAGTAGTTGAAAAGTAGAAGAGTTGAATTGTTATAGGAGTTTCGATCGGCATACACTGCCTCTGTACTTGTACTTACAGTGATTTTAATATAATTGACTATCACAATTTTATCACTCGTCTCTTTGTTAAATAAACCAACGCGTTTAACCCTTAACGCTCCAAGCGTGCCTCTCGAGCACCACCGATGTGCAAATGTATTTGTGGGTCGTTATCAATAATTGTTTACAAATAAAAAATAATACTCCTCTGTGAGTTACAAGCGATCCGTAAAGACAGTCAGATCTGAACCTGTTTTATCGTAAACCCATCTATTTGAATTATGTCGAGAAGAAAAATGAATTATCTTTGTGAGGAAAATATGGATAGTGACGATGACAATTTAGATTTCCGCATCTATAATGATGTATCTGTTGACTTGGAAAACAGTTATAGTGAGAGCAGTGATAGTGATGTTCTTGTTGCTGGAAGAAGAAGAAAAATAAGAAAACCTTCATCGAGTGAGGAAAGTGCAGATGATGGAGAACCACAGGAAGAAAATCTAAGCAAGAGTATTTGAAACGTAAGATCGTCTGATTGGCAGGAAATTTTTAACGAAGATATCATTCCACAATGATATGAATTTTCGACTGATAGAGAAACTCCTGGTCTGCGCGTACACAACTTATGTTAACCTATTCAGTACTTTCAATTATTTTTTTACTAATGTCGAAAGGGAAAAAGAAAAAGTGTCTTGTTTGTTCATCAAAAGCAAGTAACGCGGTAAAAAAACAAACAGTTTTCTACTGTGAGACCTGTGAACGCAAATCCGGTTTGCATCCCAATGAATGTTTACAAAAATTCCACACATTACTCAATTATAATTAATATAAATATTCTAATGAAAATTATATTACTTCTCAGATGAATAAAGATCGTTTTCAATAACTTCAATATTATTATTTACATCATTGCAGCATTTCAAATCTGACACTTAAAAACTTGCAAGTCCAAGTATGATGAGAATAAGTTGAAGTTGCCGATCGATATTCACAATTAAAAATCGGGGCGTTAACCCTTTGCACTTCGAATTTTGTTTCAATTTCGTTACCAGCAGCTCCCAACGCTTTTAAGTGTTTTATTTGAAATTTACTTTAACTAAAAAATAAGACAATCTAAATAAATAGAGGAAGAAAGAAATTCACTTAAATACCAGTTTTATTCCCGCTATTGTTGTATTTTGTAATTTTTAAATGTATGATATATCTTGAAACAATTTCCAGGATGTTACAATCCTGCTTTTCTTTCGCACGTTTCGCAAAAAAAGGTGCACATGAAAGAATGTCGAGTGGGAATCGACAAAGGAGCTCCTGAGATAAAAACTGATGTCGAGTCACACTGTACATGGAAGTGCAAAGGGTTAAGTGTAAATAAACCACCTCAACGTATTTCGCAAATATACGCGCAACTATATATCTAGAGATTAAGAAAGAGGCTTGCCAGCAATGGATGGTAAAGTGTCCCGCGGAGCTTGGTGAATTCGAGCGTGGCCGAAAGGATAGAATGCCGGAGGAACGAGGAAAATATCGAAATTGAATTGTCCTGTAATTTCCTCCTAATGTATCGACCTCGGCTGATCGGAAACGAGCGTCTACTCGAAGGATACACGTCGCAAACCATCGAAACCTTCGATACGAAATTCTTTCTCTAGACGAACTTACACGACGACCAACGACTTGTTCCACTTCTATCGTCGATTCGAGATACGATCGTGAATAAATTTTAGCAAGAAACTTAACGACCGAGGCTGGATCCAGTCGATAAGCTACTAATGCAAACATGTTTTCAGCTTTACGAAGCGAACGATGGCCCTAAGACGGCCGGCGAATATAACGAGAAACGATAAACAGATCTTGCGAAGCGTCGTCGAACGAAATAGGACACTTCTTGAAAAACGACGACCTGTGTGGCCGATGAGTCACAGTGGCATCAGGTCGCACAGTCATAGGTCATAGCACAAAGTCTCCGATAAAACAAACGATTATGATTCCCCTTTGCGGGATTCCTCCGAGAGAACGTCGCGACAGTCGGTCTCTTATCTACAGCTGTAGCCTGTAACGAGAAAAATTAATGAAATTACTGTAGGAAAATCGTGCGCGAGTCTGTCTCTGCTCTATTTCTCCCTTGTTTTCTATCGCGCGCCAATTGCTAAACGAATGTCCGACGGAGAATTTAGTTTACAAGTTGTTCGGGAAGTATCACAGTCGCTGTTATTTTGGCCTAGTATCAAGATGATAAAGCCGGGCGTTCCACTTGGCAAAGGTCTGGCGTCCTTTATCAAGCTAGTTAAACGTTCGCGAGTTATTTCGTTATTTAATTAGGTAATCGTATTTATTTCGACAAATGTTCGAGCCACGTGTTTCTTTACGATAGGACGGAAGATATTGGATAGAACGTAAATCGTAGATCTCGTTTAAACAGTGACGCTCGTGTACGAATGGTTGCCGTCGACTAGACGTTCGAAGATCGACGTGGCTGTACCTTTCGCCCCAATATTACGTAAACATGGAATAACTTTATTTCAAGATATCGCGTCTCGGTTCGCTAATGATCTTACTCCTCTGCGCTTTTTCTTTATCCTGTTGAAACTTGGTCACGATCCACGATAATTACACTCCTCTTACACATTATTCCTCGAAACGTTCGTGCAAAAGTATAAATCACCTTCTGTTCCTTTCTTTTTTTTTTCTTCTTCTTCTTCTTCTCTTGCACGCCAGCACGTGCCGTAAAAACGTAAATACAAAGCGTTAGAGCGTCCACGGACAATGACTTACCTCTCATGTAGATGTAAGCGGTTCCTCGCATATTGCGTCTGGTAAGTACTACCAAGTTTAAAATATTGCCGACGATTCCAAAGCAACAGATGGTAGGCAGGATAATGCCATAGCTGATTCGTCTCAAAGATGGAGTTCGAGGATCCTCCGAAACTTCGAGATCTTCCGCTAGGCATATTCGTGTCCCCGCGCCTGTTACGTTCACTGTATCCATCATTTTGCTTCTGCCCCTCTCTGCCACGCACTCTTTTCCTCGTTGTTTCTCGCATTTACAGCTGCCCCAACTTCGAACCAAATCGTTCATTTCATCTTACATCTGGTGAATCGATACGTAGAACATCGAGCGTTGCACGTGTTAGTCGGCTTGGTCGCGGCTTTCGTTTGTCTCATCGGGTGTTCTCCTGCGGGTTCGCGAATCTCAAACCAACTGTCGCGCAACTGGATTACGTAGAAAATAGTTGGCGATGCAACAGGTACAACGGTGACTCGCGATTCATTACGAATAAGCACTTGGACATTGGAGGAATCCGAACGCGTGATTAGTCACTGCTCGCACCTACGATAATTCTCTCTCTTCTTTATTTCACCGAGGAATCCGAACGTGCTCTTCCGGACAACTTGTACGCAGCCATTTTCTATCCGCCGCCGAATTCTCTCATCTTCTCACCTAAAAACAAAGAATCGTTGTAGAGTGGGATATTTCCTGCTTTATTCGGTGGAACGTCTATTTTCTCACCAACTTAATCGGAAACGAGGGGAAGAGCGGACCAACGGTGGTGGAATGAGATGCCGGAAAAGGTCTGACGGTGGTTCCCTGCCGCGGCAAAAAGATCGTCACGAGTGGCGCTCGTGAAAACGGGTAACGACGTAATAGAAAAGGGAGAAGAAATGGCCACGCCACATGCAAACGGATATAATTCACGTTTCGCGCCGTAATAACAAAGCTGTGCGTAAGAAAAGATTCGGTGGCTTCGTATCTCGACTGGGAATTGTACGTTTGCAGCGGTTTAGGTTTACAAGCAGCTACGTCCGTCATCCTGCGATTCGCGCGCTATCAATACCAAGTTTGAACTGTTTGCACTAGAGAGGCGACTCTCCCTGTTTATGTTAGATTTCGACATATCCAATTGATGAGAGTGCAACGTTGGTTTGTAAATTGATTCTTTAGCTCTTTGTGTTCTTTGTTAGGGAGTGTAAAGTGTTAGACTTTAACATTTAGCCAATTTATACGTTTCCACGCAATCTCCCAAGTATCGAAGACTAATATTCGCTACTTGAAAGACAGAGAATACTAAAAATTATTTAAGTGGTTAATTATATTTGCGGTAATGATTTGATTTAATAATCAAATTAAAAGTATAAAGAAATATAGGTCAAATTAAAAATATTAACCCTTTGCAGTCCGAATTTTATCTCAATTTTGTTACCAGCAGCTTTTTCCCAACGCTTTTAAGTGTTTTATTGAAAATTTACTTTAACTAAAAAATAAGACAATTTAAATAAATAAAGGAAGAAAGAAATTCATTTAATTACCAGTTTTATTCACACTATTGTTGTATTTTGTAATTTTTAAGTGTATGATATATCTTGAAACAATTTCCAGGATGTTCCAATCCTGCTTTTCTTTCGCACGTTTCACTAAAAAAGGTGGACATGAAAGAATGTCGAGTGGGACTCGACAAAGGAGCTCCTGAGATAAAAACTGATGTCGAGTCACACTGGACATGGAAGTGCAAAGGGTTAAAGATGACTAAAGATACATAACACGACTTGAACGTGAAGTTCAAAATTCATAATGCATTTTAATATTTTTTTACAGTGTGGTATCATTCGATTATAACTTTATTTATAGTATAACTTTTCCATTAATTTTGACACAACAAATTGGTGTATTTTATTATATACTGTACTTTTTAAATGCAGAAAAAGTAGCGCAATTATTTGGCAACAATTCCAGACAAACAATAACTGATAATAACAACAAAAAAGAAAACGTTAGTTCGGATTCGACGATCATGGCAAAAAGTTTAGAAGTTTGTAGTTTATAAACCCTAAGATAATGGTTTTCGCAAGTGAAATTAGCTGAAACGAAGATGAACTTAATTTTAAACTGTTGAAAAATGAGATCAATTATATTCAAGAATGCATCTTGGTGAATGCTTTATAAATTATTGTAAAACAAAAATACAGAAATTAATATTACAAAATCCTATTTTCAAAGATGTAAATATAGATAAATTATTAGAATTTAATATTTTGGTAAGTTAATTTGCATATAAAAGCATTTCACAGTAGCTGTAAGACATGCGTCGCGTATACGCTAAATCACCCGGAGTAGCCGCTACGTCCGACCTAAAAAGTACTCGAGTGCAAAGGGTTAAACGAACTCTGGGAAAAGAGTTAAATGTACGAGGACGTGTGCCGCTATTGCTGTTCTTGAAGATATTTCTACATGGCGGGAATTTTGATATCTGTTCGCGTGTACGATCGTTCGATTCGGATGCAGAGAGCAACGCGTTATAAAAATATTTCACGAGTATGTTTACGCAAGTAAGTCGACAAACTTTCCTCGCAACACGGAGATTTTCCGCTAGAAACGATTCTAAGGAGTCGAGCGAAGCGCGAGATGTATCGTGACGGTAGAAAGAGTTCGAAAGATAAAATATGAAAAGCAACGAGGCAACCGTAGCTTTACGTCTTTCGTAGATTTCATAAAGATTCTCGTTTGTACAAGATCTCCGCTTCTCTCTTTACACCACCGTAAACGCTCGCATCTCCTCCACTTGCTCCATTTCCTAGGTTCGTAAAATTACCCTAATAATTTATTTACCAATGCCCTGAAATCTAATCGCTTCTATCGAACTGAATATACGAGCACCGCATTAATAATCTCCGTGCCATCGATACGTTTTTCCCTGGTGAATGCGCAATTTTCAGAGGGATTCCGATGAAAGTTCGTTCGATCGCTGTGTTGGGTAATGTTTCCTTTGAGCCGATCTCGCACGATCGTTAACCGACGGAAGAGCAGAAGAGAAAAAGTGTGGTAAGTGGACGATAATAGCGATATTATACGACGTGGAAAAATAAAGCTGTCTGGAAGAGGAACATAACGTAATGTAACGTAACGTACGACGTATACGTAACGTAATAGACGAATTTTCGAGAAAGTAAAATACATGGCTTTTCTTACGAACCGACTGTCGTCGATCATGCGTACTCCGTAGATTGTTATTCACGGTTAACACTTTGACTGCCACGCCAAAATCACATGTTTCGCTTAGGACGCCACGGAAATATTTTTATTATTCAAAGCATATAATAGCAAAATAATAACAAATTGATCATGCAAGACAACATTCTTCCCAATGGACCATTTATCTTACTCACGGGTGACCACCGTGGCGCCTTGGTAACTGTTGATAGCGACATATTATAACAAGGCTTCGTTTATTTCAACAAACCATTTGTTACGCCCCGAGGCTCACTATAGGCCGTGTTCCTAACCGTCCCCCATGGTACTACAGTGTCGCAGACAGATCGTCTTACATGACCGTCGATATATACACAAAGCAGCGATAAATATATAGTTGTCGTCAAGCAGCGAGTTCCAGAAACATCGATTCGCCTTCGATCCGTTATTTTATCTATATAGAGAAGGTGGCATACGTGATCATAAGCGCGAACGGTTGCGAGAGCCGGGCGTGGTGGGGGGTCGTCTCCCAGAGAAGACAAAGGAAAAAATCAAAGGGCAGTCAGTATCATTTGAGGATTCAAACCGAATGCATCGAGAGGTTCGGAGGAATAAAATCAAAGTCGCTTAGTCAAACTAATAAATCAAGGAATATCATAAAATCGAGTCGGATTATAATAAAAAAACTAATTGTATCATCGTTAAATCATTTGTAATGTGTTAATTCTAATTTTGAGTACTGTTAAAAATATAAGGTTATATTAACCCTGTTAATTCAGTGTTACAATCATTTGAACTACCTCTGCTATCCTAATTGAAATAGGGGAAGGACTGATTCGCGGCATCGATTATCAGAATCATAGCGAGAATTTACGCCTCTCGCTGACGCGTTTCCTTGCGATCGCGTCTCTTCGCGAACGGTCGTAACACCATTCGCATTCGTTGCTTCGTCGTAAGCCAAACGTCCAGAATGTATTGTTGAAACGTGTAGAAGATATTAGTAAACAGTATTATGATTATTTTTATGATTTCGACGAAACATTCGACTGAAATGGTTAGAGGTCCGGAAAAAAAATTATGTTTGTGATAAAGCAATTGTAGTGGTAGATTACAACAGAGGAAAATGTGCTGTAGATTTATCAAATCGAATAACATATTCTACACCACATAGAAGGAACCTCGAGTGGTACATAAAATTAACTTTGAAGCTAATGTTAAATACATCAATTTTAAACGCGATGATACTCTATAAACAAGCAACAAAAACAAAAATCGAGGTATCAGATTTTATCTCAACGTATTATTCTCAACGTACCTTACACAGTGCCTGTTACGTCGCGCGTATCGCGTAATTTTAAATGATAACCAATTAATTCAGTAAAATGACTGCCTTTATTGGTAATACAGTTAAGTTTTTACTACGAAAAGATTACAAGAACTGTCGCAGACCCGTCTCGTACCATCAAGGAGGAAAGCTCGGTGTGAGTGTGCCCTTTTGAACTAAGAGCGCGGATTCGTCGCTGTGACGACGTGTGTGCACACCTACACATTGTTACACTGACCCGCAATAAACCTAAGGAAATACCATAAACCGAATCTGTTTAGTTTCATTCCTATTCATATCAGTCTTTTCGGTTTACGGATGGTCCTTATGTTTTTTGCACGCTCTTACCAATTACGGAGAAAGCAAGTGTCTAACGAAATAGCAGGCTTTTCCCATGAACAAGGATGCCCATGTGTCACATCTGCTTTTCTTTGTCTTCATAGTTTTATTTATTAACCAATGGGCATCGCGGATCGTTACCCTCACTTTTCTACCGAAAAGTGTGAACAACGAATCCGCGTTCTTAGTTCAAAAAGGCACACCCACACCGAGCTTTCCTCCTTAATAGTACGAGACGGGTTTGTTACTGTTCTATCAATCCTGGGGCAATCAAGTCAAACTGTTCTATCAATCTTCGCGCAGTCAAATCAACTAAACATTTGAGTAATCAACTACTATACTTTCCGTCACGAGGAAGTCAATCAGTTACTGTCTACGCAACAAGTGTTGTAAGTTATTGTAAATATATATATATATATATATATATATATATATATATATATATATATATATGTCGGGTTGACGTCGGGGCTTGGGTTATAGGTGTGTAAAGAATTTTCGCCTGGGTTGTTCATTGTTGTTGCACAATCGAGATAGCGTTTATTATCACGGATACAGATGAAATAAGATCGACCAGTGACCGCGGTAACTAGACGCTAATAGCAATGACCTTAGATTCGATATAGCGAATCCACGGTCCACGGGCTCACTCTTTGTTAAACTCAGAATAGAATTTTATGCACAAAAGTAACGTTTGCTGTAACGTTCGTTATATTGCTCTCTAGACGATGTGTCACTCACCAAGGAGATCACAAGAATAATTGACTGATGGAAACTTTTCTCTCCTTACGATTGCGTTAGCTTTGTTGAACGTTGGCCCGGGATACCAACAAAACTGCAGCCACCGTTGCTAGGCAAACCCGCGTAGCTGCGACATTGCTCTTGCCCGGGGTTTGATTGTTACACAACGTGTGTCTTATAATATTGGTACTTTTCCGTTAGGTGGAACGTTCATCCCGTGACCGTGGCTACGCTCGGCGACCGGTTGTCGCCTCGAGCCTAAGCTCATTGTCTCAAGTTTCGAATGACTGTATCTGGGTTATTTCGTGAATGCTATTGAGGTTTTTCCAAGTAATTCCAACGGGTGACCCCGTTGCCCTTTCATCTCCGACATATATATATTATAGAACTGTAGACTAAAGTTTTATTACAAAACAAACACCCCTCTTATCTCACAAAAAATAAGGGGATCGACCTGTTCGTGGTGTCGATTATTATAATCGTAACGGGAATTTACGACTCCCGTTGACGCGCTTCAACGCGATCGCGTCTCCCCGCGACTGGACGAAAAAACAGTGCTATAAAAAAAAAAAAATGTTAAACAGTTAGGATGAGAAATTGCTAAGAATCGGACCAAAAAGGTGACCACCTATCGTCCAGATTGTATCGATGAGACACATTTGTGTTTAAAGTGTTTTAACACAGTGCACAGTTAGATGCGACATTTGTTCTCATTTTTTTTTTTTTTATTGATGTTCTAATAAAAACGTTTAATCGTTCCATGGGACACTTTTTATTTCAAAGTATCTTCTATTTATCGGTTATATTCAAAATGCCCCAACTGTCAATTTTCATTCAATTTTTACAATTGTAACAAGTTGAAGCGCTCTGGTCACCAATGACCACCGTGGCGTCACAGGAAAACAACCCGTGGCCGTTCACATATGACCATCATGACACTCAAAGCGTTAAGTTATTACCGTAGTATCGTGAACGTTTGTCTATCTTGAAATAGTGTGAGAAACAGTTTGTACAGATGAGGAAATATCGTAAGACGCGCGTACCTCTTTTCCATTGCTTATGGCTCTGCTTTGATTTTGACGGAGACGCCACGACCGAATGAATTACATTTTGATTAGTTTCGCGACGCGACCACTTGGTCGTAATATTTCTCTCGATTTAAAGGCGAAATATCCACGTTACTTAATTACGTTGCAACGAGTCGGCAACTTTGATCGATTATAGAGGCCAGCCGCTAAAAATTGATACACTGTGGAAAGTAAGGAAAGAAAGTTTGCAGCCACGTGCAACATGCCTACCGAAACTCTAACGAATTCTTACGAGTTTTCTCCACAAATCTCGCTTCTTCTGCGTCTAGCCAACAGCTGTGTGACTTAATGCCGACCCTGCATTATACATTCCTATCCCTTTCGAGGATTTATCGAAACGCAAAACCTATGTAATAATCGACATCTCGTACGTTTATTCAATTCAACTGCAACGTTTATTCAATTTGACTGGACGAAAAGGGAAGGTTTAGTAACGTGCACGTATTTTCCCAAATAAATCTCGTTCTGTAGACTAACACCACACGCGTTCGTTTGTAGTAGCAAAACGTGCGCGGGTCGCAATACGAAATGCGCGTTACTTGATTTTAATCCGATCAAATTGAAGAAATTTCTCGTAAATTCCTTCGACCACGATAAACCAACGTTCGTAGTATTCGTCTTGAAAGCTTCGATATATCGCTAGCTACTTCCTCCTTTCTCTCTCAACATCATTGTGCGTCATATATTATCGAAACAGCAGTTTACTGTACTGTGTACTGTGCGCCATGATCATCGCGATCTAGAGATTGTCTCTACGTTTTTTAGTGCTCTTCGTACGGCGTTGGTCGTTGGAATCGCGAGTAGATATCGAAAGGATTTCTGGAACGTTGAAACTGGAGGAAACGTATGTGGCAGCTTTAAAAGTGGAAATGCTTCCCTTGGACGATGCCACGCCATTGGTCACCGTACATTTGTCTTTCATTCGTGTCCCAGATGCATTTAGCAAATATTTACGACTTCGTCTTAGGCTCTTTACGTTATCGAGGACGCAACGTCGAAACAAACGCGATGTTTCAGTGATAAAATGATTACAAAAGTGCGTCCTATCGACGATGGTATTCGCATCGCGTTTGCACAGCGGAAATACCACGAACTTAACCTAAATCGTCGAAGATTGTTTTTAAGTTGTTTGAACGGTTAAAAATTTCTTCCTGGTCTAAAGATAAAACGAGTTTATTTTCAAAAATAAATGAGACGCGCACAGTTCTCGCCAGTTCGTACAAGCGTTAATCCAAAGAAACGGCGAAGGAACGAACAAAGGAAAGACGGAGTCCGTGATAAATTCGAGATAAAAATGGAGCAGATTCGTTAAGGATCAATTTCCAAGAAACTAGGATAAATAAGTGGGTACAAGTTAGTTTGCGAGAAAGGAAGAGCAGCAAAGTACTTCGAGTCATCGTAGCATAACCATTATATTGGGTTGGCAACTAAATGATTGCGGATTTTGTCATTGGGTGGTATTGAAAAATCCGTAATCACTTAGTTGCCAACTCAATAGACCTACTTGTGTCTTCAAACACATGCTACATCGGATCAAAAAACATTTGAAAGTTTGTAACAGATTCGAGATTTTATCTGTAAAGATCCTATCGTTTTCTTTTTACACTCGAACGGTTTCAAAAGCGAAAAGAAAAAAAAAAAAAAGAAAAAAAGAAAAAGAACGTCGTTCGGTCGAGAAAAGCAGCCCTGGAAATTACTTTCAAGATCGTAGCTAATGAAACGCGACTACTGCAAGGAAGCTTCCATATCCAGCGACTGTTTCCAGTACGGCTTTTCCAATCCTTAGCGCGTCACGATCTCAAAGGCCGATTAATTGTTGGAGATTTGCTCTGCGATGCGTGTGGCGGTTAGCTGTGGCACGAGTTTCACCTTTCGTCAATGGCTCTGCCTTTCATTTAGATTTATGCGTTGAAAAATGCGACGTTGAGATTTAACGAGGTAGAGAAATTAATTAAAGGAGGAACGAGATTGAAACAAAGCGATAAAGAACGAGACGTGAAAAATGTGCAGCCTGTAAAAAGGAGGCAAGATATCGTTGGCGGATGATATTAAAGCGATGAAATCAAACATGGCGGGATCTTCCTGATTTCTTTGGAATTTAGAAGGCTGCGTCTCCTTCGTATCGCTTTGAAACGGATACGCAAATCGTACGAGGTCTCATCTTGCAAGGTAATTTGCCGCTTGTACAGCATTGAGAAATGAATTCGACTCTGGTTACGGCGGTGGCACTGTTTCTTTTCGCTAAGAAAACGGAAACCACCAAATATCCAATTGAATGGCACACGCATAACACAAACAAGGCAAGTTAAATACCTAGGACTCCACTTAGACACGCAACTTACATGGAAACAATATACTAAATCAATTATAGGCAAAATACGGATAAAAAGAAGACAGATGTACTATGGCTAATTAGTCGAAACTCTAAACTCAGCATAGAAAATAAACTAAAAGTCTAGAAAACGATAATAAAACCAATTTGGACGTACCGAACGCCACTATGGGGGACAGCAGCAATGAGCCACATAAATAAACTAGAGGCGCTACAATCGAAGATACTGAGAACAATAGTCAACGCCCCATCGTGTGTCAGAAACGAGAATATACTCAAAGACTTAAAAATACCAACGGTTAAAGAAGAAATCGGCAGGTACGAAGAAAAATACAAGAAAAGAACGGCAACACATCCAAACCAGCTGGCTGCTGAAGCGAGCAAAACTCTCATAGAAAGAGGACTAAAAACAAAACACCTCACTGATTTCACTAAAGAAATAAAATAACCAAACTCGAAGATGGTATTACGCTGGGGGTAGCCATCCACATGTTATTTAGCAATTAAGTTAGAAAAATTTACCAAATGTCCTGCTGGACAAATTGTAGAGTACAAATTAAATAACAAAAAAAAAAAAAAACTGTTTCTTTGCCCGGACGAAACGTGTCACAGTATGTTCGACGTTGCTGGAATAATCGTCGCGAGAATCTCGGCCGACGAGTTGATTATCTACAGAACTAGCGAGAGAACGCGGCAATTCGAATGAAATAGCCGATGAAAGGATTCGCCAGGACCATCCGGCATCTGAATTTGACCTTTGAATGCGGCCGTTTCGAATTAGCACGTTCACGTTCCACCAACCGTATCAGCCATATTGCGAGCGAATTTCCTTCCGGGCACCGACTGCAAGAAGATTAACACAGCTCTGCCGGCTGTTCTTATTTTTCATCTAGATTTTTCTGAGAAAGCAAACAGTCAAATCGAACAGTATCGGGCTAAAGCCTAACGCGGTTACCGATCTGGTTGATCGTCTGAAATTCTGCTATTTCCAACTTTCGAAGTAGCATACGAACTCTTCGCTTTTGAAAGAAACAGTACAATTTTGAATTTCCATACTTGACAATCTTTTCAGGTTATAGACACGATAATACTCACTACGATTGGAAAAACGTTCGTTCCACTAAATCATCGTTGAACTAACGTTGATAGATGCTATCAACAACAGACAGATATTGCTTATATTATAGCTATGTATTGTATATGTACGATGAGGAAGCTTTACGGAGAAAGTTTTACGAAACTACACTGCAAATTCTCTTCCAGTAGAATGTAGCCTTTTTTACTCGATTTCTTTGGCCAATGCGTTTGCAAGTTGGCCGAGCGTGCATCGAGTTTTGTCAAGTTTCGCCGGTCTTTGTGCTCGTGTAGCCATAAATATTAACTGTAATCTAGTCAGCGATGTTCGAAATATCGTAAGTTCGCTACTCACTGGTTATTTCCATTGCAGACGGTCTGATTCGTTTGGATTAGAATTATTCGCTGCACGTCGCGCGCCTGCAACATTTTTAATTTAAGTTCGACGAGTGCCTGTACTGTTTTTCCTCAGGCACGTTGCCCGTGAATGGATTTCAAATGGGATCGAGACGCATCGGTAATAACGGTGCCGCAACAAGATCACGTCGTTTCATCGAATGAAAGAACGTCGTCGATAACGTATGAATATTAAAATCGAAATTTCACTCGCGTCACTACAGTTGCCGGTACCGTGACCTGGTCTCCGCAAAGGCTAAACGTTCTACTCCTCGGAAGATCGGAAACACGGGATTCAGAGACAGGGTTTACAGACAATTGCAGGAGGATCAGGGAAGAATCGTGCCCGGAAACAGCAAACGCGGGTCCTGTTCTTCCCATTCTGTATAATAGAAAATACGACAGCGTCAATTTTTGTTCCCTCGTGACACGCATACACAGTCGCTAATCCCAATTACAATGAAGTTATAACGTCATCTTCTACCTTCTACCGTCAACGTTTTTCAATCCGCTTGCTCTCGTCAACGTCTTAACTTTCACAAATCTATGTCGATTATATCGATTCATAGTTACCGATTCGTATTTATATATATTGGATTGGCAACTAAGTGATTGTGGATTTCGTCATTACCACCTAATGATAAAATCCGCAATCACTTAGTTGCCAACCCAATATATACATATTGTATATATATTTATTTGTTATATGTTAAATATATATTTGTTCGACTACTCGGCGAAATAAATCCAAACTTCCTAATCCTACACACTAAGGCAAATATGATTTACAAACGTTCGCAAATATGCTTGAAAAATGTAATTTCTAGCGGATTCATAACCGAGCAAATGCTTCTCGCCGAAAGTAGCTGAGGCATTTGTATGGCATTTGACATCCACTTGCAAGAGAGAGCTAGAACAGATAGACGCAGGATAACGAAGCACGTTAGCGATATACGTTAGCGCGGATCAACGGTAGCCGGTATTTGTTCGTCGTAGAACTGCAGCCTCTGCATTCTTAATATTCCCGTTTAATATTCTCTTCGCCTTTGATATTAATATGAAGGCGAGTGGAACGTGCGATGTAAAAGGACCTGATATCGTAGGGGTAAATAAATAAGATTGTACGTAACAAACAATTATAGCGAACGATCGCGCGTTATGTTTGTAATATAATCGTACGTACCTTCGGAGACACATTTAATAGCACGCTTTAACAACACGTGATCGGAAACAATCGTTAACGGCACAGTTACAGATAAAAATGTACGCCTATCGAAAATTGTGCAAGTTGTCGATCTTGTTCCGATTTCCAGTCGAACGAACGAAAAGACGTTTGCAGCGCGTCGCGACGCTGACTGAAGAGTTCCGCGACGAGTTTCGTAGGCACGTCGCTTGGATGCCGGGACGCCGCGCCGCGCTGCGCTGAGTCGGGGCGACGCATGCTCCAGGATATCTTTCGCGACAAAACGGATGTACTTTAGAAAAATACGAGAAATTTAATAAACATCAAGTTCGTTAGCACGATCGATTTCAAGGGAAGCGTGAAGTTCTATCGAACTATGTGACGCGGCCAAAATCCTCGAATCGTTCTTAAAGGTTAAGATAAGTTAAAGGAGAAATGTTTTTCTGCAACGTTGAGTAAATATTTTCAGGCGAATCAGACAGTTATTGTCGGATATGTTGTCTCGTGTACTTGAGAAATATCTTCGTAAAGAAGATCGGGAAAACGATACCAATGGGAATAAACGCAGGAATATTCAATGATACGGATGCACTTTACTACTCGGAGAAACTAGAGATCGTTGAGAGTCCCATCGCATCTTCCAGAGATCCTCCCATCGTGCCACACTGGGCTAGGACAATGGCTATGTCGAGCAATTTATTATTCTCACTCTTACTTGGATTAGTTTGTGATTCAATGGCATTTTAGTAATTTAAGATTAATAACATGTCGATTAACAAACCGATTAGTTAACGTGTACGTCCAGTGGCCGAATTATCCGACAAGTTGCTATAATAAACACAACTTTGTTTTAGAAATCCACATTTTTATTTGTTATTATCACCTATCTATTTGATATGTTTTCGTCGATGTACGTCGTAGACTAACATATTTCTCTTTAAACATTTTAACACTATCGTCTAAAATGATTAAAATTATTTGAAGGTTACGGTAAAAATATATCGAGATTATTCAGAAAAATTACACGCGATTACAATTATCGTTGGTTTTCCTTTGCTTTTGATCCTAACCCTAACTACTATTACCGCAAAGTTGAATACTTACTCGTCACAGTTTCTTATCGTTCGTTTAGGTAATAGCAATTTTAACGCACTAAACGATACTTTGTTTCATGTGTTTATTATCATGAACTTTTAATAAAGTATTTATCGTTATCTGTTTTTGTAAATGCGTAACTTTGAATCGTCTGAGTTCAAGACTGATACAGCGCGATTTTATGATTATACAGCGTTGTTTAATGTTTTTTAACGACAATATAGTAGACGCATTATTGGCGGAGGATCGTTTGTTCGTTCGTTCAAGATAATCAAAATTTATAAATGTAAAAAAACGTTATATTAAGATGTAATGTCATCGGGAAAATGGTTCACAGTAATTCATCGATGTTACTGGCTCGATGCCATTAATTAATTTATTATTGAATTTAAGGTCGATATCGTAGGAGTAAATGCATCTCTTGTCATAATTCGTCAGCCCACGGTGTTCTACTCTGTAAATCGAGCACATGTAATTGTTCGATATTGCATGACGCGTGATAATCCGCGTCGCTGCTATCCACAGGTTAAAATTACGCCATTAAGATATTACATTCATCGTGAACATTCACTATATTCGCATTGTTAGAAAATTAGAAATGAACTATCAGCTTTGTTAATTACTGCTGCTTAAATTAGTTTCTAATTCCGTGTTCTTATTTCTTTGAATTAAACTCACGGTAGTACAATTTCCTGCTTAAAATACGAACATATATTAACCGATTTTTTGAGAATTCTATGCTCGTCTCTGAAGTATGCTAATATTTGCTTATATCGCTGACGAAGATTACGCTAGGACTTTTAGAACAGTACGTACTTATTAATTCTTATAAGTGCTACTCGAAACATAACGCAAAGGGTAGTATAAGACATTAAAAATCATAAAATCACAAATTTGTGTGGTATAGAAAAGAATAAACCATTTTATGGAATAATTATTTTATACCTTTCTGGGTCGAAAAATACCATTCAAATTAAATTATTGCACAATAATAAGGAAAAATGTAATAGTATCAAGAGAAACGAGACATTTCATAAAAATATCCATTTTATTTCTCAAACCTCGTTTCTTGCGTGTCCCTTTTGTTACATACAATAAAGTACTAATAGTAACAGACATAACGATAATTACTTTAATATACAATACAGAGAATAGTAATAATAACCACAGTATTTCGTAATGGGACACAATAGATGTTTTAAAACATATGACATTTGTTTTTGACACAATAATTATTTCTATATAAAAGGTTATCAAGTGCTTTACAAAAATGGATCATGATACACCGAGTTTGATGCATCAATTATCACAAGATTGCTAAAGCGCCGAAGCGCGGCTCCTTCTTTCGAAGAAAACTAAGTTTATTGTAGGAAACATAAATGGAAATGTTTCCCGTTTTGCTAAATGCCTAAGAAAAATCAGCTACAACAAGATGCATATCAAAACACGAATTTACTCTCATTGAGCTTGCATTCAAGTACGAGTCTAAACGTATAATCATATTATATCGCGTATAGAAAACATTAAACTTTTAAAACCACCTAGATTAGCTCTGTCCAATATCTATAATACTTCTCTACCAGTATTTATAAATTACGTTAAATTTTAAACTCCGATTCGAAGTTACGTATTGGAAAACAGGTAATGTATATACTTGCGTATACGCGCAACAAATTCTATTGCGTGTTAAATAAACAAAAAAGATGAATAACTGTTGAACCCAAAGGTTCTCGTGTAATATTAAATCCAAATTAAAATGAATTAAAAATATGTTCTGCAAGTTTAGGACAAAGAGGAATAGATTGTGTAATCATTTGATAAATAAAATATCGGTTTTTCTGCTATAAAAAAAAAAAAAAAAAAAAAAAAAAAAATATATGGAACAAACCCAAACAATAGGATCGATGCTACCTTTAACTACATATTTTTGTTTTCGTTCGATAGCTTTCAAATGTTGTTCATGATAAGTGTTATTGTTGACTGCTGGCACTCTTTTGAAGTATCACACGACAGAAAACTAGTCTTTTACGTTCGTTCATACTGAATTATCGTTGCATTACGACCAACTCCTACATCGTAGATAGTTCAGTCATAGTCGTGAGAAGGTTCTGTCTTATTAAACAAACAGTCTCTTTCTTCCTGAGTGGATGGAACATCCGAAGTAATGGGCCTCAAAACTTTCGGCACCTTGCTCACTTTACTGAGACCTTTGGTGATACCGCTACCTCCGGAAACACTGGAAAAAAGACTGAGATCGTCACATTAGAACTGGCCAAAGTATAAAATAGTTAATAGAGTAAAAACTGCTAAAAATATTTGAAAATAACGAATGAAAATATCTTCTTTGATATGACGGTAAGATTTTTCATAAGTAGGAGAAAAATATCCAATACGTGAATACTTACACGACATCCATCTCGTCGTCCTCGTCAGCCTGAGCTGTTTCATCGTTAGTTAATGTAAAATACGGATTCGCAGATGCTGCTCGGAACTTATACCCGGTAAGAACAAAAAAGACGTATGTAGACATTTCTCGGAACATTTCATCTAACCATTCGTATTGGAAAGGTACTGTAATCTATAAAATAGAACAACAGAAATAAAATCCCTTTTGTACAATGTGGTCAAAATAGTGTAATGTAATGAAAGCTATACCTTAAGTAAGTACACTACGATTCTGGTAAAGTAAATGTAAGAAAATATCATAATATAGAAATGCTTAAAAAGTTTGAGCTTGCGTAAGTTGATAGCTGCCTTGCCATCTATGTGTGCAGCTTCCTCTACGTGCTTAATACTCCAAACTACTGGAAATATAATAGCACCGCAACAAAGCAAGTCCACGAGAATAAAAACATCTCGCCATGTTTTATACTCTATATCTCCTTCTTCGCTTTCTTCGATTATTATTTCTGCCACGTTTGCCAATACCTGACAGATGACAATATGTCATAATGTATTTACCTATATCGATTCTCTTTTTCTCCCTGTGTCTCGTATAAAAATACTAACCTGTAACGGTATTGCTATCATAAAGAGCTTCTTATCTTTATCAGCTAAAATGTGTTTAATAAATGTCCACCCAGTGCCAATTAATAAAATAGTGATAAAAAGTACAGCTCCTTTCAATAAATGTGTGATATAATATAGAATTGCCCAAGCAGCAACATGCTCCCCTTTTGTTTGAATAAAATGATAATTAATCCCATGGAAGAGTAACGACATGGATTTCAGGTACACCAAAACCGCCATTAAGTAATGAATCTTAAAAACAGGGTGCCTAAAAAAACATCCATGAGTTTCAAAGGAGCGAAAGACATTGTCATATTGGTGAACCTCTGCTGTACAAATGTAAACGAAATTCTTACTTGCTCTTCTTAAGAATAAATACCCAGAAACAACCTGACAGAAAGAATAAAAGTGCCATCATGAAATATAGAGCTGGTAAAGGCATTTCACCTGCGCTGAGGAAATTTCCATTGTTAATTTCCGATATTTGTATCTGTAAATTATACATCGTATTTATCACAATGTCAGATTCAGCAAATTAAGATTGCTACAAAAAAAGAAAGAAACAAATTCTTACCGTGAAATCCAATGCTACCTGACTATCATATTTATAATTTGGACAATTATGGAAATAAAGATTATAGAGACCTTCTTCTTCCGCACTGGCAATATACATAGAAAAACTTGTATTGTAATACTTTTCTCCTTTCACGGTCTGTACGGTCATCGCGAACGGGGTCGTTTGACCAGAACAAACGTTACCGTCTGACCCCATCTCAGATTCATCTTCGATATTAGTTCTTTCGTTACCTGTGGAAAAATTACGCTATAAGTGATACATAATAGTTTCAGAGACTACCAGAAGGAAGAATATATGAAAGAAATTGTTATTTTATTTGGAAATCCACTAAAACGGTTTAATTAAATATTAGTCGTAAATTTGGTATAATCCAGTTGAAATATTATTGGCATGAAATGTAATACTCTAGAAGACAGTTACCTAACCAAACCCTCAAAAATACTTGAGTTTCGAGGTATTTATAACATTGAGGACGAGTCACGTTAATTATAGCGACTCTCATCTTAGTGGTGTTCGATCACCGATGTCGCTTCAGGTCCACATTCCATAACATATCGATCACATTCGTTTTTAGTTCTATGACCATGCGAAACTAAGTTACTACAAAAAAGTTTTGTACGAAGGAAACATCTTTATTGTTATTTTCGTTATCGATAGCAATGCAAGTTCAAATTTCGTATCGAAATTTTTATTTATCAATTCTTATAATAAGTACGAATCAGAAGTCTCTTGTTAAGATCGAAATCAATTTAACATTGAAACGTTACAAAGTGCTGTTATATTTCGCTATCGTCATCAAACGATCAATTCGTAAAATCAATTCGAACAACCAATTAAACATGTTAAGTGTCAGACAAGATAGATACGCAAGTCCAATGTTAAACATGTATCAGTACAACTGAATGAAAATATCTGATGATTCGTAGTGCTATCTTCACGTTAGTTAGATATATATGTACACATACAATACATACGTATATAGTATGCGGTATGAGTAAATGCGTATACACAGGAGCGAATGATCTAGCGGGCTAAAATGTAGAGGTGAACTTATGCTGGTATCAAGAGAATGTATGCGTACATTATATGCAAACAGTATAACAAAAATTCAACTAACAAGAATAAAAGACATAGCAATTAATGGCAGATGGCATTCGACTTACGTCAATCATAAATTACCGCAATAATGTAGGTTCTTATGATCATTACAACTACAATCTACAGTATAAATAAAATTATACGATGCACACGAAATATTTATACATCGTATACATCGATAAAAATTTCTTTGTACAAGAAATATTACATACATATATACATACATATTTTAAGGTCGCGATCAATGCAATTCATGCCAACTTGTTACTTTCCACCTGTTAGTCTGCGTTACGATTGAATCAAGTTCCTAATATTAGTAGCAAACTGTGTCAAAAATAACTTGTGACAAAAATAATATACTATTTAAGCTCGTAGGTTGACGTTGTTTAAGATTATTCAGAAATTTAAATCCTTTCTTTCACTAATATGTAACGATTTTTTAATTGAATATCTTTAAATGAATAATAAAAGGAATCGTCATACTTATTGTAAAATTAAAATCTTTAGATAATTGTGTGAGATTTATAATTAAAATTAAACACAAATATTTTATCGATCGGATAAGAAAACAAAACACAAACTAGTAGCACAAATTTGCGAAAATTGTTGCATACTACGAAGTAATACTTCATCCATTCAATGGAATCTTTCCCGCGAATACTATAAACATACATACTTACGTTTGGATGCTTGCCAAAAATAACAGTGTATTACAGGATCGACATATTAAATCCATTTATCCACTTTTGAACACTGTTCATTTTTTACAATAATGCACCTCTCTTTTCCGAAGAGAAGTAAAAAAATAAAAATTTCTTCAAGAAATCAACGAAATTTTGTTAATTTTTCGAAACCGAAGAAAGAAAGATTTGTTTGATAGGAGAAACAGTTCCAAGAACTTGAACTTTTAACTACAATGTTATTTTAAATATTCTTATAACATAGTTAAATATAACTTGACATTCTGTTTTCAATTCAAATATAATATCTTTATTCTATTATAAATTAATCGATAAAATTATAATAATTGGAAATTTGAACTCACCCGGAAGAATGTTATCGCTGAACCTGGGTGAGAAAGAATCTCTTTTCTCCCGAATTAGAAACACGTTGCTGAAATCTTTATAAATATGTGCGATGTGTACGTTTCGACTACAGTTTATCTTCAACCTAAAACACGTTTTCTCATACTCATTTATGTTATCGAATTTCCGAAACAAATGTGAAGTATCGATACTTACAAGTTGTTCTTGAGGTCCATTATGAAATATATCGTGGCGCTGTCATTTCTTTGATCGAAATCGGGCTTGACGCTCGAAATGTCTTGGAGTTCACATCCTTCCCGGTGATTGTCTAAATATGGATTCAGCGGATCGCTTATGGTACGATCCAAAGTGAATCCAAACTAAACCATAAAAGTATAGAGTACATAAATATAAGAAGAAAAACAGGTTTTGGAGTTTTTCGAAAAAACATTTTGTAATTAGAAATGGTAATGTTTATAAAACAGACTGAAAACACGTCAATAAGCGCTGCTATATTGTGCCCTTGAACATAAACGTAATCAGGATTGTAGGCCCGAGAGCGTGTTAAAGAACTTGAGTTTACCGGGTTTAATCAAATATCTATGAAAAAATGTACATATTACGAATGTTCACATTTTGCTGTTTGATTATGGCTATATGTTTAAATGTTGTGCGACGGCAACCTAACATCCGATGAATTAGCCGATATGACCCTATACCATATATCGGGACGCACCAACTGATTGATTAGATGAAGTGCGTATTACACATGTGCGCATTTTTATTGACAGTTACATGCGAAGCATTCTCCGTTGCGAATAAAGTACTGACGGCAGTTTAGCAATGAGAATGACGGAAATGGAAACAGGTGTTTGTGAATGAATGAAGCGTGAATATATTCACATTGCGATTACTTACCAGGGCATTCTCGTCAAATGGGTCAGCTTTGAAGTTTGTTAAATTTACATCGAGAGTACCTCCTTTGTAAAAACCAAAGGTACTTAACGCAATGAATCGCCGTACGTCTTTCTGTAACATACAATATCACAAGTACATATGTATAAGCATAACAAAATTCCGTAACCTATGACTAATCGACAAAAGGAAAGTGTTCTCTAAAGACAATAATTTATATAATTAACACAACTGGCTATATCTATATGCTGCAACTTTTTAATAAAGTCTTTGCGGGAATCTTTTATATTGTTTACTATGCTTGCAACCATTTAGATAATTGTAACTTTGAACGTAAATGTCGGTACGATATTATCGTATATAATATATCGTTCGTTTACATAATTAATTTATTTTATCTCAGTTTAATGTGATTATATGTGTAAATCGAATAACAAAGTTAATTTTAGTGGCCGGTTGAAATGCGATTGACGTAGCAAAGGAATTCTAATAAAATAATAGGTAGCTATACAGATATACTCTACACGCGTTATAGCTGAAGATTCCTTGAACTAACCCGTATTTCGAGTTTGTGAATTCTACCCGCTGCTAATACGAATATTGACATAGCCCAGAAACATCGTATCACTAGTTGCGTCGATTGCATCTTTGCTGCTTTTCACCAGAAAAATGTCACATCACGAAAATACAAAATAATCATATCTGCAACACACAAACTGCGGCCATCGATACGCGAGCAGAAACTGAGTTGGAACAGCAGGAATATCAACGTGATAGACGGAACGGATGAATTGAACTACGCGCGATTTTTTAAAGCTTCTTTATGTATCTTTGAAGAAGAAGTAAGATTATTGTCTTACTATTACAACAAACATAATATACATATGAATATATGTATATGTATATATATATACATATATATATATATATCTCGTTTATATCATTTAAACTCAAATAAATTATTTTCTTTCTTAGTAATGTAATCTATAACAAATATAAGTTTATCTACATTTATAATTCCCATGTAATTTGTTTTTAAAATAATGATTAACAACGATTTAAGATTATCGACGAAATAGACAATCTCAAAATCGTAGTGTAACACATAAATTGTATTAATTTGTTTACGTTCCTTTAACGGACATGTTTTGAATTTCAGGTTATGTTTCATTTGTCGATGATATTGCATAGCGTGAGTTGAGTTATAAGTATTGATATGGAAAAACGTTTTGCATCATTAAAATTATTACAATCGGACCCTAATTGGAAAACAATGGATGTTTCTTATTCGCTAACACCATCTTCTCAACGAGTCTCCATAAAACAGATATGTGTATCTGAAACACAGCCAAAGTTGGTTAGACAATTCAGTTATGACCCCTTTTCTAATGAAGATGTAACTGCAAGGTAGATATTGTTGTGTAAATTTGATGACAAAGTAACACGAATAATTATTTTTTTTTGATTTCAGTCTAGTGGAAACGTCGGAAATTGAGCAAACCGACAATAAAACTTTTAACGAGTATCACATGACAACAAATCCTCATTTCGACTCGTTTACATTTCTTAATAGACAATTCTCCAAAAATAGCAATATATTACAACCACCAAAATTTATACCAAACAAACCATTAAATGAGACACTATCCAATAAAGTTGAAAATGTAAATCCTACAAATGAATCCAGATCTTCATTGCATCGTCTGAAAGGAAATGCAAATACAATAAATCAAGATCATTTTCCTTCTGTACAGCTGAAAAATTGTGAGAAAACAACTGCTGAAATTAAACCAAACAATGATACAAAAATTGTAAATGAAAAGACATATCAAGACATAAAAAATAAATTTAGACCACTGGTATTAAAAAACAAAAATTCTCCAAAAAAGAAGACGAATATGTTGTGCTATGGTTGTTTCTTTTTTATGTTACTAACAATTCTATTAATGATTGTAATGTCTTTAGATGTGAGCATACCTAAATTTTGTAATCGTGAAATGCTTTTCTCAAATGCTACTCGAGAATTACAGCAAAAGATATATGGACAAAGAAATGCAGTGTCACAAATTACAACTTTCTTAAATCAGGATACTTTCTATTTAAAAGTTTTATGTCTTGTAGGTGGAACAGGTGTTGGGAAATCTTACACGGCTCAAATCATAGCAGAACATTTTCCTCGGTATGAGAAAATTTTTATATATGATATGTCGTTTAACCATCATATTGACGCATACTTGTCAAATTCACTTGATTTGTATGAATTAATTATACTGGAAAATTTAAAAATGCAAAATTTAGATATTTTTTCTAATATAATAGACGTATTAAATCAAACAAAATCTAAATGTGCCACTGTAATAGCCATTTTCAACATAGAAGAAGTGAACAATAATCTAGAACGAAAAATAGATTTTAAAAAAGTCATGGGAGATCTTTATTACGAACTGTTCTATAGAAAAGTTGATAATTTAATTGTTCCTTATGAGCCTTTAAACGAAGAAGTATTACAAATGTGCATAGTTGATTCAGCAACAATCAGTGGTTTTACACTTACATTGGATCAAATAAATGAAATCAAACAATATTTATTACTTTTTGGCAGTGGCTGCAAAGGGGCATATGCTAAGGTACAAGTTGTTGGTAGACACTAAATTTAAGGTAATAATTTATTTATCTTTACATATATGTTCCTTTTTCTTTAAAATATAGAAAATTTTCAAGACTAAAATAATAAAATTAATTTTAAACATTTTAGACTTTTAATAAACTGTCATTTTTATTATTATATTTTATTATAACATTTTTTAATACTTCATACATTCGGTTCATAGTAAATACCCTCGATTTCCTCAATTCTCTCGCGGAGGAATTACTTAAAGTTTATGTCGACAATAGTTTTTCATTATATAAAAATAAACGTACACCTTGTACATAAACAAGTAATCCATCATAATCTGTGTCTTCTTTGTATTCTAAAACTAACATTATTGTCTCACTATAAATTCCTATAATGTTAAGTATGGTAAATTAAGATAGTAACATTTTTATTATATTCTTCATTGGGATAATGTTTTTCAGAAATTACATTTTTTGACAAACTACAGAACAAGCATTCGATATAGCATAATCCTAATCACTCTTTATTACACATATACATGCTTTAGTTTTCAAAATACGTTCAACAAAAACATCAAGTTTACACAGTTTAAACTCCTAGCTAAAGCTGTTATTTATTTTATTTAAATATCACACTCATCTTGATTTTGTTCATTGCATTTCTTTCTTACACTTTTCCCTCCCTTGTTCCATTAAAAAAATTGTTTATCCCTCTGCCACAATCATTGCCAAAAAGAAACTAACATTAAAAATAAGAAGTCGAAAATCTGCTTTATTCATTGCCTTTTTCATTCATTAATCAATTAAGAACGCTAACGATACGTATGGATGTCTTATTTTATGGAAATTTGTAATACATCACATATATTAAATATAGTATGGTATAAAATATTGTTTATTTTTTTCATAACAATATAGTTAATATTGTAGTCCTTTGTATTTAATCTGCTTTATTCATTGTTTTTTTCATTCATTAATCAATTAAGAACGCTAACGATACGTATGGATGTCTTATTTTATGGAAATTTGTAATACATCACATATATTAAATATAGTATGGTATAAAATATTGTTTATTTTTTTCATAACTGGACGCTACAGATAATACCGTTCAATTATTGCTTAAATCTTAATATACGATAGATAACGCGAATTCATGTCTTTTTGAGATAATGTAATATTGATTTAAGTATATCACGAAAGTGTAAAAGTAAAATGTTTGATAATAATTCATACAGAGGTAATGAAAATTCGATGTGCGTAACCCAATCTAGTTATTACTTTTTACAATGTACGTATTTTATTCTGCACAACGTGGCACGTTGAGTATTCTTTACGCGTTTCTTATGAAATTACATAATATGTTTATGTCTGTTATATCGTTTGTGATATAATGCTTCAACTTATCCTAAATCGCGAAGAGCACAACAAAACCTTGGATTTTTTCTCCATGATCGGTACTTTACACTTTACGTGACTCGATATCCCATAAGACGTTATGCCTGCGCTACATTTTCTACATCAGAATGCTTCTTCATGTATGATCACATTTCACTTCCTGATAGTAAGTGCTCGAACCATTGCATGTCATAGCTTGGTAAATAAACAACATCGAAACAACTATTACGTACATTTATGTCAGTACGATCGCTAGCGTTATACAAAACCGTAACAATCCATGTAACTCGCTATACATTTCCAATATATTTTCATCTCTGCTAATTGCTATAGGAAGGAATATCTACATATTTAAGAATTGTTTAGAATTGTAAATTAGCTTTCTTAGGTTTGAGTATAATTATTATTGATAATATCGATAAGAAAATAAAATGACAAAATAAAATTGACAATTGTAGCGTTTGTTAATTGTAAGTACGTAATACTAACGTAGCATAGCTTCCAATATAATTCGTAATCTGATATCCTCGTATTTTGAAAATATATATATATATATACATAATAAATCTCGATGCGTAACTGTAAGACTTATTTAAGATTAAGAGTAGCAAAAAAAGAAATTTCTTAATTATTTGTTACGTAGATCGGTGATGTAAGATAGAAACAGTTACCTGGAATACACTGATTGATTAGAAAATAAGATATGATTACATATTTTTAATAAATGTGAAGAATATTACCGATTAATAATACAATTTTCGTTCGAAATATTATACGATGTTAAATTATTTTATTATTATCCAGTTAGATTTAAGAGCAACGAAAGATAAGAATTATTTCCAATTAATTAATTTCCTTTAACTTATTATATTAACTTATTAACTTATTTATATTGACCGTAGACTTGTAGTATAATTATCACTTGATGAATTACCAAAATTAAGATACGAACTGTAAGGGAGAATATATAGAACTTTCATTTTTATATGGAGCCACAATTTTCGGGACGTTTTGTAAGAATCGTAGAAAAGTAAGATAGCAGAGAGAGAGAAAAAAAAAAGAAAAAGTCGTTACGAAATGTACTACTACAGTGCATCGTTTAAGTTTAACTGAACGATGATACCAACCGACGTACCTATAAAAGACGAGCAATTAGGTGAACCATAGTATTCGATGGTTTGCTGCAAAGTGACGGAACAGTTTTTTACGTATCTTTCGTTAGGCAATTTATTCGATCGATTTAACTAAGAAAAGTATTTAAAAAAGGCGAGATTCGTCCCTGAAAGGGACTTTGTTCTTTTGCTTTGAGTCTGCTGGCATAAGCCATAAGGCCCATAAGCTATCGCGTGAGTACCGAAGGCGGAGGTAGAAGAAAGGTACAAGTGGAAATTATAAAAGAGCGGTTCGTAAGCCAAGAGGAAACAGTCTCCTCCAAGTGTTCACCTGCGCAACTACAACTCGGGTATGTTACATGGCTTTCGATTAATTTCATAAATTATTAATAAAATTTTGTTTGGAGACGCAAGAATTTATTTTTTAAGAATCAAAATTTGAAATAATGTTGAAAAATTGAGTAACGTATGCTATTGGCTAACGTCAGAATCATATCATTGAGAAGTTAACACGTCCGTTCTTGAAAATAAAAATCTTTAAACAAATTGTATCAATCATATTATCACGTATTGCTTAAATTTCATATTATATTAATTTCTTAAGGAACATTTTAATACGACTGACTTGGTTTTTAAATTCTAAAAAATTAGAAACTCTATTAGTTTATCACAATTTTACTATCTCCCCAAATATATCAATATTTCTCGTCACATTAGCTTATCTCGTGGCAACAGTGTACCAATAACTCATTCCGGATACCTTCAAATGGATCTCCTTGTTTGTACGATAATTCACCAAACTTATTATAAATTTTAGTCGCGTCTGTAGGAACTTACATTGTTTTTTTCGTTGTACTTCACCGGACCGATGTCAGGTGAATACTAAGTACCAGTAATTGTATCCTAACCTTGTTTTCAGAGGTCAGGAATTTTGGAGGCCAAGGCCTCGCATACGATAGATTTAATATGATTTTGAATATGTAGAAGCGTACATATCTAAACGTGATATATTTTTCTTTTTTTTTTTTTACTGCAATTCAATGTCGTCTGACTTTGATAAACAGAAACCAATAGCCAAAATGTTGCGTGTAATCGAATTAATATGCGAAACAGTGTTTAGTTGACGCGCGATAAAGTAGAATAAAATGTATACGTTACTGATTTGATAATTCTTCTGTCTATATTCGATTATACAGACTGTTTATCCTTGACAATTTATTGGATTGACAACTAAGTGATTAGGTGGTTACCACCTAATGGTAATGGCAAAATCCGCGATCTTCTTCCTTTTTTCCCTTTATCGTTCTCCTCTTATAGCATTACCACCTAATGACAAAATCCGCAATCACTTAGTTGCCAACCCAATATATCGTAGGTACTGTTTAATACGAAGTCTAGTTTTCGGTACTCGAAGTCACGAGAAGCATAAAAACGTAGCTATAAGAGGAGAACGATAAAGAGAAAAAAGGAAGAAGAGGACGCAGACAAATCTGTCGGCATAACTGACGTAATATTTTGTAACAAAAATACTTAGATTTCTAGATATAGGGTGAACGGCAGTCGATATTCGAGAAAGAACTTGAGTAATAATAAGACGATAAGTGGCACTTTCTACACGGAAGATAGTTACGTGTTTTATTCCGCCGATTGCTCGATAACCCCATTCGTATTATGCTCGTTCGTGTTAACGTAGATGCAAAAGAAATCTTCTGTATCCATAAATCTGCTTTAACTGTTGAAATTTTCTAACCAATAAGAACAACATGTTGTAGCTAATACAACGAAGAGACGTTGAATACGCATTGTCGGCAAAAATGTGGCGATTTAAATGATTCAAATAACATCTTTGTTTCGTCCCTTTCTATCCGAGTTTCACGTTTCAAACCTGCTGATTCACTAAAAGCGATAAAATAAAAGCATAGCATTCCAGACTTGTTCTGTTTTCCAACGATCGTTTCCTAACGAACGTTATAAAGTCCACGTCGATCAAATAACAGCAGAATCCTTTTACACGTAAGGCTGTAAGAAGACGATGAACGATAAATGTTTGATAGAAATTAAAATATGGAATCGAGTGGACTGCTAGAAAGCTGATAGACAAAATTGATTATTTACGATGATGATAGTGAGATATTACGCGAACGATGTTAGTCGGTCGTACAAAATCCGAGAACAAAGATGGGCGCACAAGCTGGTTGATTACGTAATCGGAGAAAGTGGTTGCGAAACAAGTCACTCGCTCACAACACGGCACATGTTGCTATCACGGAACACGTAATACTTGGAGGTATTCGTACTTGGTCAAACATTATATCATAAAACGACGAAATTGTTATGTCACAAAATCACTGTTAGCTTATAATTGGTTAAGTTCTTATGAAATTACGCAAGACGTGGCGTTACGCGATCGAAAGAAAGTGTTTCAGGCGTGTTCCTTCTTACCACGATGCTTTCATTCACGCCGTGACTTTGAATGATATTAGGGAACTGTGTCAACAGTTCGCTAAAGAAATGAATCGCTCGACGATCGAAGATGTAAATGCAAGAAAATGCCGTTTCACTGAATATAAAGATCGCGATCAAACTTATTTCGAATATCGCCCGTCAAATCTGTAACTATCGCGGTATATTTACCGATTGGGGAACGTAAGATAGAAAATGGGACGATAGATGGATCGTTGGTAAAGAGGAACAAATGATTTTTTAGAATTTCCACCGATCCGTTATACTTTGGATATCGACAATTTAAAGCTGCCTGTTGTTGGAGACAAATCAAGGTAACGAGATGGGAGCGATCGAATGGGTAACCGAGGGCGATGACTACGAATGCAGCCTGTCGACGGAAACACAGAAACTGGCGAAGGAGGAACTCAGAGAAGATAAAAATACGAGAGACCAAGCTCTTGAGCAAATACGTAATTGGATAAAACTGAATCCGCGTATACAAAACTGTCGCCTCGGTGAGAAAATTTATTTTCGAGTATAGTGTTTACACAGTTAGTACATACATAGGTACATGTAGGTATAGTCACGCGCGAGACTATCGCGCGTCGATGCTACTGACACACGATCTCGTTCGACAGATGCGCAGTTTTTATTAAGATTCCTAAGATGTAAAAAATTCAACGTTCCGATGGCGGAAGAGGCGATCGAAAGGTATTTGCTGCTGCGCCAAGTTTACCACCCTGCGTTCAATAACTTGGACATTACCGAACCAACCATGGAAGAACTATTATCTTTGGGGTGAGATTAAACAAAGTACAGACTACGCGTGATACGACTGATATAACGATCGCATAACCTGTGTTTTTTCAGATATATATTTGCTGCACCTGGACGTGACGCCAAAGGCCGCCGTGTTATAATTGCCAGACCAGGTAAATTAATGTCAGTTTACCCTTAACGCTCTGATTTTGAATTGTGAATATCGATCGGTAACTTATTCTCATCATACTTCGACTTGCAAATTTTTAAGTGTCAGATTTGAAATGCTACAATGACGTGTAAATAATAATATTAAAGTCATTGAAAACAATCTTTATTCATCTGAGAAGTAATATAATTTTGATTACAATATTTATATTAATTATAATTGAGTAATGTGTGGAATTGTTTAAAACATTCATTGGGATGCAAACCGGGTTTGCGTTCACAGGTTTCACAGTACTCATTGAGGAGTATTATTTTTTATTTGTAAACAATTACCGATAACGAAAAATACTTTTAGAGTAGAGCGCCGCACATCGGTGGTGCTTGAAAGGCACACTTGGAGCGTTAAGGATTAACACGTTGATTGGCCCAATCGAGTTTCATTATCTACTGTACTATATGCTGGACAATAATTTTCATACGCGTCTTATGCAAAATATTGTGAAATTCCTTTTTCACAGTTTCGCAATTTTTCGTTTGCAGCACTCATTCGAACCGATATTATGCACGTACTCTGAACATAGTTGCTGACGCGGGGTACCGCGTGTGTCCCGTAGCGTCGTTCAGGCGACACGGCGAACGTGTCAATTTCAGCATTGCCGATTGTCATTGCGAAACTTGATTATATATTTGAACGTGGATAATTTGTGAAAACACGCGCATAATAACAGTTATCTTTGCCTGTTTCAAATGTTTCCACGCGAACTTCTTAACAAATCCAAACAATTACAACGGATGTGTTGATTACCTGTCATTCCGTGCTATTTTATTCCGCTATTAAATCGTTGCCTCTACTTTCAGAGCAATTTCAGATAGCATGCACGTCGTTTCGTTGCAACTGTTATTATACGGTTTTGAAAAGTAATTGCGGAAACGTGTAACCGTAATCTTACGAATGTTTGTTTAAATGTTGACGAATGTATATTTACTTTCTATAATCGCGTGGAACGTGCACTTTCAGGCGTCTTTGATCCCCATAAGTATACCAATGCCGACATGTGTAGAATTCACGCGATAACATACGAGTGTCTGATGGAAGACGAGGAAAGTCAAGTACGAGGTTTCGTTCATTTCGCCGATGGAGCCGGTGTCAGTTTTCCCCATTTGACACTTTTTACACCGAAGGAGGCAGTGCGTATCGTGAAGAACGGCGAGGTACGAGTCTTATAAACCCTATGTTTTTCCATAACTTCAAATTGTTCGACGAAGGACATAGAAAATCTCACGACTGTTTGTCTCATATTCGTTGTATATCCTTACGCGATGTTTTTCATTCACAAATAATAACAAGTTGCGACAGCTTCAAGCGAGACAGAAGGCTGCAACTATCTTTATTTTTTCCAAATTATTAATAAAGTTTAGTTATATACGTGTTCTCCAACCAGTTGGATAACATTTTACTCGTAACGATACGCAACTTCTTATGAAACAGTCGGAGAATTTCTGATATTGCGTAATTCCGAGAATGTTCTCAAAATGATATAATATATCCGAAATTTAATATCTCGCATAGTAAACCAGCGAAATGATGGTTTCAGCGAACTATACCTATGCGGCATAAGGAAGTTCACGCGATTAACACACATCCTTCTTTGAAATTCGCGCTTGACTTTGGTATGTCATTGATCTCGGAAAAGATAAAAAAACGCGTTAAGATCTACACTAGTCTAGAAGACGCTATCAACCATAAAATGGATACGAGTATGTTACCTAAAGAGTATGGCGGTACGATGCCAATGAAAGAAATGATTGGTAAGTACAATTTGATAAATTGCGAAATTAAATGTGTTCCAAATTAAATAACAATGTTCCTTTTAACGTACAAATCGAATATCTCCAATTAAATGAAACTAACGCGTGCTTATACCGCGAAACGAAGAAAATAAACTTTTATTTGCGCAGAATTATGGAAGAAAGAGTTGCTAGAAATGAGACCGACGTTATTGAGTCACGATAAGATGAGAGTGTGTTTGGATTTATACTCGGAGAAGGCTCGGGAAGGTGCGGTATCGGCCTTGAAACAAGGCTTTGGTTGTTCCGATATCGGTTCCAGTGATTCCACCATGTACGGTATTACGGGTTCTTTCAGAAAGCTCGAAGTCGATTGATTAAGCCGTGTTATTGATAATAATAAACTTCATAAACGATATTTACCATATCGATAGGATAAAGTTATCGATACTTTTGTTGTAGCGAATTATCAGAGCTACAACAAGATACGTTATCCTAGCGATTATTGTAGCTGTAAGAGCTTACTAAGATATTATTCAGAAATGTAAAGGAAACAGCAATGAAATTTCGATCTCGATCGACGCGACTAACCTTTGTGTTAGATGAATCTCAAAGTTCGATATATAAATGAAATAATTGTAGTTCCCAAACCTTAGGCTTACGTTCGATAAAGTATAATTTATATATCGTTTCATCTTCGTAATTTGTAAATAAAATCATATTATTGGAAATAAATATTTTCTTACACATATTTTATTTATTAACAAGATAACAAACGATTAAGAAGAAATCCAAGTCCCAATAATTTTACGTACTCTTGCTCTAGCTTGAATAAGATCTTCAACATCCGTATCCAAATCGCTGTACAGATCACGACAGTGCGATGATCCTGGGAACAATGTGGATTTGTTAGATCGGTCGACGTTTGTCAATCTCCGATTATTTTAACAATACCTTTGATGAGTATGGCGGGAGAGAATGCATTTAAGTCCTGAAGAACAGAGAGAACATGCCACGGATCGATGTCCCCGTTAGTAAAAATGACGTTTTGCAAATCTGGTCGTAAACCTCCGTACATTGTGTTCGTTCTTCCAATTCTGGTATACAAGAATCTGTTACCGTAGCTGTAAGACAAACGATAGAGTTTGTGTACTATTTCTCGAGAAAATATCAAACAATATGTTTTATAACACGTACTAGTATCCGTATAAGTGACTACAAAGGCCCATAAAATAAGGCAACGGGAACAAGGTTCCAAAAACCGACTTCCTTGAATTTGTTGTTTGATAATAACCGTATTCCGTGCATGTCTGGTAGAACCATAGTCTCACTGAAAACACCGACATGTGAAGATTAATAATAAATAATTTACAAGCGCGAAACCTTTTTTTACTTGCCGCAAGTAGAAAACGTACTGATATCAGGTTGCGAGTCCCATGTTTCATTTCTGTAAAGTGTGACAAACTTGTCGTAATTATTTTCCAAACATTTATTTTTGTCCGACACGAGATGCGCCAATCTCTGTAGAGGACTACCCAGATACGAAGCAGTCATGTTTTCGCAGCAGGCGGCGATTTTTGTTCGATTGTTCTCCACTTTATCGTATTGAACGATGCCAGCAAATTCCTGATTAAAAAGATATTGATAACTATGATTAGAAGCAGTCATTTATCTTTTATCCGAGATGCAACAGCGTATTTTTTGAAAAACTATACCTCTGCTAGAAGGTTGCCGAGATGAGCCAGATCGTTGAAGGAACGTACATCGGGCACATCGCACAAACTACGACAGTTTCAAGTGTAACTTAAACAAATATTATACACGGCAAATTATGTTAATTTTCAACGAACGATAATTACTTGAAATACTCTTTTAATTTCTCTGCGCCTCCTTTAATGGCTAATAACTCTTGAACCTCGTCAAAAGCAGCTTTAACTTCGTGCACGCATTTCTGACTGTGTCTACGGAGCGATTCCGTTACGACTTCGTAATACTCTAAAAAAGAAGCTTCCTTTTCTATTTATCTATTTTTTTTTTTAATTGATAGGAATTACATGGAATTGCAAAAGAGTTTATTCTTCACCATAAAAATCAACTTTGGCGAGAACTGGCGCGCTACTAGCTAGTGCACCCTGAACGAGATGGGGATATTTCAATCTGACCCATGTTGCCACATTTCCAGCATAAGATCCACCGAAAACAATCACTTTACTATTCTGAAGTTTCTCGTCCTTTTTCCTCGTTTCGATGAAATATGCCAAGTCTGCCAGTGCTTGATCTACGCTTAGATATTGCAAGTTTCTTGTACTAGTGTCTCTAAAAGATTCGAAAGGTAATAGAAAATTTGGCAAAACTGTGGCAAACAAAAGTAAAAATATACTAACGCTTGAGAAGAAATTAACTTACTCGGTCGGTTTACTTTTGCCGTAATAGCGATGTTCGGTGTAGTACATGATCGCGTTGTGAGTGGATGCGAGTTCGTACATTAAACCAGTCGTTAAGAAGCCTTTAGATATTTCCCATTCTCCTCCGATCATAATCAAAATCGGTCCATTTTTCTTGAAATATCTTGAATTTTCATAATAACGCTGTCGAAATATACGATACATAATACGACGAAATATATCGAAATATAAATACGAAAATTTTGTGTTTTTAAACGGTGCAATTCCATTTGCAACATACCATCAACCAAGTGCGATTGTCACGAACATTGAAATGATCGACGGGTTGTCGGATCCATAATTCGGTTATATTTTCACTAGCCGATTTGTTCAAGGAACGTGGCTCTTCCAAACCGTAAAAATGAAATCCACGGAGACCAACGCCATGGCCGAGGCGACAGGTAAAACATAATAACACGAAAAAACTTAAGAACATCATATTCGGTTTTCGGAACTATAGACAAGTTCTATTAATTTTCATTCGTTCAACGAATTCGACTAGATTGATTCGTAGGACAATGGTACATAACGTGCTCTTTGCGACTCTTTCAACACTTTATAGCGAGATATAGAACGGATTTTCCTTAATACTATATCTAATTAAATAAATTTATCTGATAAGTTGATACATATTGTCTCTAATCACCACGGAGGCTACACATTCTATACATTAAAAAATATCAAATTGTAAATACGGATATTAGTGCTAGAAAGATAATATCTACCGCTTGACCGATTCCAATAATATTTATCTTATTTATTGAATATTCCTAAAACGAAGTCAAAATCAGCTCTGTATTACGTAACACTCGAAATCGAGAGTAAAGAACTTTAGAATTATTTTCAACAACGATTAAAGAGTGAAAAGAAAGAATAGAAAGGACCTATTGCGATAAGTATGCAACGTTTTATTATAAAATATATTTTGGTATGAAAAAGTACTTATTGTTCAAATTATATTTGGTTTCCTTATGTAGTTTTCAACAAAGTCATGATGAGAACATATTTACATAAATTCAACGTCTGTTAAGTCAATTCTCTTTGATCTTTATTTCGTTTTCAGAATCAGTCGTAGCCCACTCGTCGTCGGATATTTTTTTAGCAAGTTTCCACGATGTTCCCGCTTTCTCGACATCTTTCTCTTCGACAACGCCGGAGACCTCAGAATCGGAAAAACCCGTACTTTCGGAATCAATTTGTTCCGAATTTTCTTTGTCCCATTTAGATTTTACGCAAGGCAGATTTATCGCGTCGACGTTTTCTTCGACATTCCACTTTCCGGACGTGCCCTTCGATTTTCTTTCCCAAGAAACTTGACACGATTCACTATGACTTTTCAATCTGTGTCTACCTTTCTCGACATCTTCTTTTTCTCTTTTAGAATGTTTATTCGAAAACTTATGACTTCTCGAACGATAATATCGATCGCTGCTTTTCAAATGTCTCCTATGAGAACGCCTCGGCGATGTATCATCATCCTCTTCTGTCTTTTTTTTGTATTTCTTCGAGCGTCTTCTAGAATAGTCGCGATCGTCTGAAACATCATCATCTCTGATCTTCTCATCTATGTGTTTTCTGGATCTCGTTCGATGACGTTTGGCCGGCGGTGAATCCTCATAATCGGTAGATCTATCTCTGTCGAGTTGTTCGCGTCGTTTGTCGCGAGTCGATTTCTGTCGAAAGTCGGAATGATGACGGCGAGTTTCAGTATTCCTCGAACGATGACCTATATCGGGCTCGGGGGATTCGGACCACTTCCAATTTTTATTATCTTCCACGTCGCTATCATCTTCCCATTTTGATTTATTTCTAAACAAAAGACATCAAAACAATATATATATATATCAATAATATATTGTAACGATATAATCTATCATTTATAAACAATACCTATGTTCGGTTCTTTTATTGCTCGTAACTTCCTGAGTAAATGAAGACGATTGTTTCGCCCATCTCGGCGGGCTTTTGATATCATATTCGTCGCGTGGATTTTTAAAAGTATGCAAAAAATTACACGCCCTTCCTTTGGGACATCTCGACATCCCACAGACAGCACTCCTCCATGATCTCAGGTTGACAAATTCACAATTAAGTTGTCGGCCGGCATACCATCGACCTTTCAGTCTCCTCAAAGCCCTAGCAGCTTCTCTTTCGGTGTAATATTCGACATATAAGTTGCCCCGCAAGTGAATTTCGCTGTTGCAACAATATTTCAAGGTTTTTATTCTTCCAAACGATTCCAGTTCCGGGACTACATCTTTGTAAAATTCGCGAAAATGTCGTCGTGTTTCCGAGCTTTCGAATTCAAGGGCAATATCAGTGTCGTATTCCGCAGAATTCTTCTCCAGAGAAAAATGAGTATAAAAACCAGGTACTAATATGACTTTACTTAAACATACCCTGCGATGATTTCTCGAACAAGTGTCACCATATCTGCAAACATATACGTATATGACTTGTTGGATATCATACTTTTATTTAACTGCTTACCTAATAAAGATTGAAAGGTTAAGTTTTATTTGCTCACCTGCAAGCACCTGTCTTTGTGAAAAACGGACAAAGCTCTTTACCAGGTTGACTATTGATAATCTCACGCAAAGCTTCCGGAGTCTTGATTCCATTATCGATGTAGTCGTCAATCTCTTTAAGTAGCTGTTCCCGCCTTTTAATTTCCTCATCTCTCCTACGTTTCTCCTCTTCCTGCTTTTTGCGAATAGCCGCCTGTTTCGTTTCAAATTCTTGGCGGATTTTCGCCTCTTGCTCCAATTGTAACTGTCGAGCTTTTTGCTTTTTCTCCTGCAAAAGTTGCCATTCTTCTTGGGCTTTCACCTAGGAAGATGAAACATAAAGTTACGTATTATCTATATATTTTACCGTTAAAGCTTGACTGTTTAATTTATAGGAACCATGTAGTAACTAGCAGGCTTTGGTATCCACATTTCAACATTATTTTCAGGGTTATAACTCATGTGGAAAATTCTTGCGAGTAACTTTGTAATTGATCGAACGTATGCTATCGATTCCGAAAACAAAGTAATTTCGACCATAACAAGATAAACGTTCGTTAATCAATTGCTTGCTAATAGATTCCATAAATTAAAACGACCAAATAAGAGAAATAGAATGTACACTTTTAAAAAGAAAATTCACTAAGATTACATAAATAGTATTTTTCGCTTTTATTGTATATTTACCTCTTTCTCTAACCATAATCTTTCCTGTTGATCGTGTTCTTCTTTTTCCCGAGCTTCTTTTTCTTTCTCCTCAACTTCACACTGTTCTAGCCATTTTAAATATTCCGCGCTTTTTTCAAGTGCTGCCCTCAGCTGTTCCTCGGTCGCTTCTCGCTGAGCGGCTGCTTTGCGACGCAGACGTCTCCGACGTTCCCTTTTTGCTATATTACGCCACTCTTTGTGTTTATATTTCGTCGAACGACTCCCTTCCATTACTATGCATTTTCCACAAGAGATTGTACTCGCGTTACTTCCGGTGATATTACAGTATCACAAATTTTTGGGAGTTGTGAAATATTTGTTATACGTTTGACAAGCGGTTTCAATGAAGAAATGCGGACAACACGTTCACGCCGCCATGTTAAATTTAAAACGAGAAGCTTTGATCTGAATTATCCGTATTTTTTCAAAGTGTACGAAATTATATAATAAAATACTATTTTTGTTAATACTTTTACATCATTGAGTGATAAATTGGCGACGTGAAAATTTTTAATATGTATAAATGAAACTGAAAAAATAATTTAATTTTGTTAAAAGCGAACTAAACATTTCGAAGGAATCGTTAAAAAATAGTTCACCGTTTATATATCGGCTATTATATTACCATTATAATAAACATATAATGTATAAAAAATTGCAGTTTGATGTGTGGTGAACTAGATCATATAATTCTCGACAGTCGCTAGGGGAAACCGTTCGAAAATTGAGTCGTGAGAAATCAATATGGACGACGACAAAGTTCTCGTTCGTGCAAGACAGATGTGAGTAGAATATGTCTGTTTCTATCTGAGACATGCATAGTATGTCACACACGCGCAGAACGAAAATCTTGTTTTCCATGTTTAATTTTCACGACTCAATTTTCGAACAATTTTTCCTATACTTCGGTATATGAGTGTCAAGACCTGTTTATACGATTGTGACTATAAGATAAACATTAGGTATATATTTGGTAACATAAATATACTACTGACATAGGGAATCACTACTCTTAGGGATTTTCATTTCAATGTTATGGTCACGTTTGTTTATTCAAAGGTGGAATTTATTTGTGAACTTGAATGTTCGTGAATTACACATTTCCATTTCTTCACATGTTTTATTTAAGTTATACCCGTATATAAAAGGAATTTTACGAATGTACGTAATGAGTATTTTACATGTAAATAATCAGAAAAGATTGAATTATATAGGCGTATGCTTACTATATTGAACATCTATAAAAAATATCTTCGTTTAATTTATATAATCTCATTTAACAAGCAGAATTAATATCAAAAGTAATATCTTGAATTGATTGTTTCACTTTTAAGTAAAAGAAGTTGTTTCAATTCGTCGATAGATAAAAGGTTCGATAACATAATAAAAAGAATTCTCTCTCTCCAGCTTACTGTATCAAAAGTTGTCCGTACAATTATATGTTACATTCTATTTTGCGATCCTTGTTAATATTTATCGTACACATTTGGTATCATGAAATTTTCATATGAATTAAAATACATATTGTACGTATATTCCTAAAACATACGAGAAATACAAAAAAGATATACTAACAAAGGAGATACATTAAGCTTTCGTTTAATCAAATCGAACCTTTTACATAAGTGCAATAAATAAGAATCTTATCTAATTTAATAAATACATTTTATTTATATGTTACATATTTGTTTTTCTATTATTTACTTTATACAAATCGACAAAGCTGCATCATTCTGAAGATAAATCATTAATTACAAATTGGTACGTATCTGAATTCGTAATCACTCTATTTCTAATCGATTTCAATCGATCATCTGCTACGATTGTTAATTCGCATTGTATCCATTTAAGGTTTGGGTTTGCTTTCATTGCTACGGTCCTGTTAAAGTACCGTTATATCTGACAGAGCGTTGAACTACAAATGGTACGCATCAGTGTAGTAAAACCACCTGCGGTATTTTTCGAAACGATATCGACAGATACGCTTCAGCCAATTGTTTTATTTTTACAAAAGAAACACTTAAGTTGAACTAGTTATCGGTGGACATAATAAACGAGTAAAAATTATCTTAACTATACTCGCTATTCTTATTGCGAGAATAATGAGGAAGAAGTTAGTCGATGATATCAGAATACGTTGCAAATAATACACACGTAGCTGTTAGTGCAATCGTGAAACTCAAAGCCGGTAGTGTAGTGTTACCCCGGCTCGTCAATGTGCATCTAACTCTCAGGTATTTTATTTAATACCGGTGTGTATTAATCGTTAAACCGTGTATAATGTGTAACTCGATGCATAATTAGATTATAATGCAAGGAATAAAAATGGATCTGAAGAATGGTGGAAACTTAGAGGAAAAAAATAAAAAGTTAAAGAAAAAAGAGAAGTCGGTATTTTGGACGTACGTGCTGTGGATGTTTGGAGGTTTAGTTGGTGCACATCACATATACCTAGAACGAGACGCACAGGCTTTCATATATTTTAGCACTTTGGGAGGATATGTTGGTCTTGGATGGCTTCGAGATATCTATAGGATTCCCTCGTATGTCCAGGATGCAAATAATCATCCTAACTTTCTGAATGATTTTAAGCAGAAAGTTCGAAACAATCGCAAGGTAAGTACATTAAAAACGATCGACGATCGATTTTAGGGATTCTTCGAATAAGCATTCAGAAGTACGGTTAATCGTAGGGACAGAAAAGAATACATACTTTTGTTAACAGTCGAGGCATAAGAAATTTTCGATTGTATAAGCATAATATTAACGTAACGTGTCATTTGATTTCAGCCGCCATTCTCGACAGTGCGATTCGCTACCGAAAATGCGGTTGCATATTTTTGGGCGGAAATATTTCGCAATGCGATTCCAGACGACGAAGTATTTGGAATAAATTTTAGGCATTTAATAATTCTGACACCATTGGTCATTGCTTTAGGTAAACTGTTGAAATATTTTAGAATATCAACCATGAAAATACTGCGGTGTATTTAAATTTCGTTCGGCTTATCTTTCACCGCATGTTTTTCGCCTTGGTTTCTTTGCATAATTAGTCGATAAGGTTTTTACGAATGCGAGTATCGCGTTGGAAAAATGTTTAAACCGATGCTCTATTATCTAACGAAATAATTTTACGAACAGAGTATTTTATATTATATTGGTAGTTAATGATTTTCTAATCAAACCAATTTTTCTCTGTCAGTTTATTCGTATTTAAAATTGTATTTAAATTGTATTTAATCAGGTGTCTGGATAGTAGGGAATATAGGCAGGGAACAGGGTTCCATATGGATTGCTCTTTGTTCTGCATATTTATTATATCCAACGCTATCTTATATCGGAGACGACAGCATGTGGATATTTTTGATGGTCGTTGCTGCTAGTTTAGGCTTCGATACGTTCAGCAAACAATGGAGATTAAAACCAAGAAAGAAAAGACACTTTATTAAAAGGATTTTTTACCTCGGTATAGCTGTCGCAATTTACGTGTCTTTACTAGGATCGTTCTTATACTTTAATGCCGTTGTCACCGACAGCGAGGGTGAAGAGATTAAACTATCGGAAGCTATCCAACACTTCTTAACGTCTCCTATATGGGTCGATCTTAAGGTTACTTAAAATCACGTAGAACGTACTTAATCGAAGCAACCCATTAGATGTTTTGCAAAATTTGAAATTTTCCAGGCCAGTCTTGAAGCAACCTGGAATCAGGCGGTACATCAAGGCTTTTGGGCAACATGGGCACAACTGATAGATCTCACAGATCCTAGGGGAGAAATAAACGCCTACAAGGTACGCCTCGAAGCTCGTTATATGGAACTACTACATCTGAATGCAAATTCTGTAGATTTTAGGCCTTTCCCAAACGGCTACGCAAACAGAGGTAACGTCTCGTTGGAGAGCTCTCTCGAGGGACAATCATCCCGACAAGATAAAGGGCACTGAGGAGGAAAGGAGACAAGCCCAAGAGAAATTTATGGAAATACAGCAAGCGTATGAAATTCTTTCAAAGGCTAAGAATCGTAGGCAACGTCGAAATAGAAAATCCGAATGACCCGTTCATTAACGTTACTTAACGTTACGTTAATAGAAGATTCGTTGTAAATCAACTGAAATTATTGTAACAATCATTTTGATATTTCGTAGATTAGCGATAAACGAAGGTTTGTCGTATTAAGAAAATGTTGCGCGCGTCGTAAATGTTTATTCTAAAAGATACATTTTTTACAATATTCCACCAACAATAAGACGAGGTACGACGAGACAAACCGTATTTATTGATCATACAAACCTGCGTTGTAAAGCGTTCCTTCTACCTTGTTATCTCTTATTATAGCTGCGTGCTCTTTTGTCCAAGGCATTGCTGATTCGGAAAATTTGGCACTACACGTTCCAATACGAAACACATAACGTGTACATGTATAGGTAAAATTTCGCACGATATGTTCTATCTTTGTAATACGAATACTGTATACATACATATATGTACTTACGTAAGTACCTATTGTACTGTACTGATTTGCCTTAATAAGAAAGATTGTTTTCGCTCTTAATAGTGAAAAAATATCGTACAAATAATACGAATCTTTTTATTCAATATATTTATTTATAAATTTTTTCGGCGACCATCGCGTAATTAAAAAATGTCACTTTGTGCTTTACGATACTTTTATATCTTATAAATTCAAAAACTGTAGAATGAATCTTTCTATCTCTCTCTCTCTCTCTCTCTCCCTCTTTCTCTCTATAGAAGATTATTTAAAATTATTTAAAAATTATCTCATCGATTCGACGAATAAGCGTACATAATTCTTGTTGATCTTTTGATGTTTGTGACAGTCAGTTAAAAAAAGTTTCCCATGTTCCCAAATTCTGGTTCCCAAATTCTGATCTTTACCCAGATCGTAAGCCAAAAATAAGTTCAAAGTAACGACCGATAACGTAAGAAGTAAGATATATATGTATACGTATAATCTACAAAAGGTAGCAATCCCTTTTCCGGAATACGGTTTCTATAAACAAGTTTACAAGGTGAAAAAGTTGCACTTTGTATTTTTTTAGTCTAATAGAAACGAGAATGTCATGTAAGATTTTAACAGTATAGATAGTATTAGAATTAGAATGAGCGTTGATCGATAGGAACTGTAGCCAGTGGATGAGTCGGAAAAGATCGAAAATCCTATTGACGTACGACGATCTAAAATACAATAGAATGTATTTTTTTCGAGGAGGGAAGACGCCTGCGATCTTTATCCGCACGTTTATCCACAAAACGATTGGCAAACCGATCTATTTGTTTTTGTTCTTCGATCGCGAAGGCTTTCCTACTATATTCTCGATCTTTTCTGTAAAATTGGGCCCATACTTGTCCTTTGATTGTTCAAGAATATCTTGCGGCGAAACTAGAGTCACCCTGAAACAGTCGGAATACGAGAAATAAATGCGTCTGTCACTTGCAATGTATGCAACGTGGAATTCGCAAAGAATCGGAGCCATCACCTTAACTGTGGAACGCTTAAAGGTCGAAGAAGACTTTTAACCACAGGTGGAACTTGGCTGGATTTTGGTAGAGCTGGACTACTTGCACAAAGGGCGGCGCTAGTTAATTGCGAGACCAATGAAAAACTTCGGTCTGGGCCGGATGTCGTGCGGAAAACTTTTCTTATCTTCGACTTGAATCCCGAAGATGGTGGCGACAGGGGTGCGGTCGGAATGGGCATCACCTGCACATTAACCAACATTTCTCGCTATCCTTCATGGTGTTCCTATTTGATCGTAAGAAACGTCTCAGTTAGAAGTATCTTTACCTTCCCTTGGAGTACTTTCGCTGCCAGTTCGGGTTCACTACCCCACCGACAAGAAGTTGACCTCTCCAGGAGCCGATGTCTCGCGAACCTCTCGATTACTTCGGCGCAGACGTACCTTCCGCAAAATCTGGCCCACTGTTCCGCTCTCAATCCTCTCCCTTGGTCTCTCAACGTCGGATTCGCACCTGAAAGCCAAGCGTCCATGCGTTCGCTGTTTCCTTAACCCGTCACCTTTTGAAAAAAAAAAAAAAAGAAGAAAGATGACTCTGTTTACCAGCGAATAAGAGAATTTTGGCGCATTTGGTTCTTCCTTGAAGTGCTGCTTTCATCAACGGAGTAAAGCCCGATGCGTTTCTCGCGTCCACTTCGATGTCCGGACACCTCTGCAGCAGTATGTTCAAACATTCCGTTTGCCCTAGATCAAACGAAAGGAGACGGGCATTAAGTCGAAAACGAAACAAGCTCGCGTCCTTCGCGACGTTGCAAGAGTTGGCGTATTTCGAGTAACGTATCGTTCGACCATGTTTTGGCTTGAAACGTCCGTCGGCGTACGTCACTGTAAACCACGCGCGTTTCAAGTACTCCAACACTGGGTTATTTCTGGTATCGATGACGCGGTGGAACCCTTACGGCTTACGGCATCACGAGCATAAAATTTGACGTCCGTTTATGTATGTATATACTTGTATTATATATATATATATATATATATATATATGTATGTATATAGTAGCGGAGATTTTTTAACGATGGGAGAAGTGTTGTATTTACAAGATTTATGCTCACCACGTGGCCGTATTTTTCCGATTACGTACAATACGAGCACAGACAGGATGCTGTCCTTGAAAGATTTCAGCGTAACAGATTTTATTTTTTATCTTCTTCGAATATCCTCGTTCGTGGAAGAAATCGCTTTTTTCAATTTGAATTTTCCCGTCCGAGTCAATGTCATCGTGTGGATCTCGATAAAAAACCGCGACCACGTTCCTTCGTTTTTAAAAGTACAACGAAATTACTTACCGGCCTGCGCGGCAAAATGTAGAGGCGTGTTGCCCTCGTTGTCCGGAGTATTCGGGTCCACCCTTTCGTACGACAGAGCTAGCTCCAACATCGTCACGGCACCGTTTCCCGCCATGTAGCTGATGGCAGTCTGGCATCGTAAAGAAATAATCGAAACTGATCGACTTGTTCGAAAAATAAGTTGAACTTGTCGAAGCTGCCGTTTACATAAAATTCTTTCTCGCGCGAACAATCACAAACGCGCGTATTTTACTTTTCAACCGCAGACGTGCAACATCCTCGCCACGCCGGACGTCTCGTTCTATCACTTTCCATTCTTTCTCTTTTTTTGCTGATCGCGCGCGTTCACCGATATTGACTTCCGTTTACCGCAACGTGCTTATCGACGTTATTCACGTTAGAAAAAGAATTGCGAAACTGTTCTTCTTTCCGGAAGAAAATGAGATTTGCCCGGCGACTGTCCTGCTCGCGGTATTCTTTGCCTCGGAGAGACGCACAAAGGACTGTGCGGTAACAGTCAATTTATTAAATGGTTACTGACGTTGACGCGTTACATATTACTTCACGTGCGTCACCATGGCAAACACTGTGCGGAGCAGAACTCGCACATGTTTTCGTATAAAGAACGTACGATGCTCCTCGAGTTGGCGAAAACAGTGCGATCTGTTTACCGCACGCGCGTTCAGAAAATATTTCCTTATAAAACAGTAGCGATTTAGTGGCATATGAAGCTTCGTTTTGCTAGCGATAGCGCGTCAACGTTGAACATTTGGTAACTAGAAACTTGATACGCGTCGATATGAAAATCTAAGTTTAAAAATATAGCGATGTTAAACACTGGCCGATTTGATTATTTGCTAAGGGAATACAAAAAGCACGCTATCCGCGATTCACGCCATTGGAAACCACAACTCGATACAACGATCGTTTTTAATTTAATTTTAATTTAAATATATTTGGCGGGTTGCAACAGCAAGTTCTCGTTATTCTAACGACCAATCCTCTACAAGTTCTCTACAGTTCTTAGTTCCCTGCGAGTAAGCTGTTGCTTTTCGAAACTATCTTCACGACAAAAATCTATTGTTCCGTAAGCTTAGTATCGTTTTACATCGTTAGATATCTTTTCTTATTTGCTATCAATTCGCCACGAAGGAAAAATTCAATTTTCGTTATGATCTAATACACTGCATAACTTGAGTATATTAAATTGTACTTAAACGTCTTGAGATCGTAAAAAATCGCTCGATTTACATTTATGTACGTATGCTTAAGAGCAACGAGCGTCACTTCTTTCTAACGCGTCACGTCTTACATATCTAATGAGGAAGCTCTTTTTTCCGCGACCTTCAATCAATGATCCCGTCTTTGCCATTTGGAAAAGAACATATACGAGATAACAAAGTGCCAAAAATTTTATCGTGCCTCTGCAAATACATTATTACCGATAACCAAAAATCAACGAAATATGTTGATAAAAGCGTAAGCATGTAACCAGGTAAAAAAATGTTTACTTAATTACGCGAATATCATCTGTTTCGTAATACTTCTAGCATAAAATAGCATCATCGAAAACGATCGATAATAGACGTAGAAATCCTGAAGCTTTTCAAATACTTGAAATCTTTTTCATTAACTTTTTCTTGTAAATTGTTAACGAGCCAAATACGACGAATTTTTTTTCTTTTTTTATTACAGACGAGTAATTGTTAATAGCTTACCCTGCCGCTGCTATCAGTCATATTGACGTCCATGTCTCCGAATCCAAATTTTCGCACATGGACGGCGATTTCATCGAGGGCTGCGTCGTCGGCATCTCTGGCTGCCCTGAGAAGGGCCGATGCGCCCTCGGACGTTACTTGCCACGAGGACGGCACTTTTCTGACGATATTCACCTCGGCCACGCTACGATCTGCGAAACGAGTCGAATGTTTTACATCTGGTAAGAAAAATTTGTACAAACGGCTCGTTTCGCAAGATGTGAAAATAGAAAAGATAATAAATAGGCTGTCGGGTAAGCGTTGCCTCGATAGTTTACAGCCATGACAGACGTATTTGTAATAAACTATAGTGGAAAATATCGGTAACATTTTCATGAAATCAGTGCTAAACAGAGAGTAGTTGTTAACATAATCATTTACATTGTAGGTAGAGTTCCGATAATAAATCGATGATTCTGCGTATATCCGGTGTATTTTTCAACGCATTGTATTGTCTGCATTTCTGTTTCCTCCTTTCGTTTATTCAGTGTATCGTGCGTGTATGCGCGTTCTTTTTGACAAATTCCCAAAGAAAACAGCGATAGTTACGACGAACGAGCTTCGAACTTTGAACGTATCTGCTAAAGATTGGAAAATCGGAAAGTCGTACCGGTCGGATGCAAACAAATTCGAGGGAAATAAAACGAATAAGACAAAGAGAAGGAAGAGAAAGACGCGTACCTTGCAGAACACCCTTGTGATAGACCTTAGCCTCGTGTATGGCGGCTCTTCTGTAAGGTTCGCGTTTCTCTTCGAAACTCGTATCCGAACTGAAGGACACCGATTTCTTGACGCGCGCGCCGCCTTTCTTCCTCCGCTCCACCGGCAACGTTTGAACTCCTGACGAATGTTCGAAAGGATCGAGATCGTTGGCGACGCTACTTAAAATCGAAAAGTATCCCCTTAGAGTTGGATGCTTGGCCGAACAGCTTTTCTCGGTGCAATGATTATTTGAACAAAGTGTGCGCTCTTCGGGATAGTTTCCGCTTAGTTTTCTCTCTCTAAATTTATTCGCAGAATGGGCGAGATTCGACAGGAAAGTGGAAGATCTTTTGAAAATACTCTCCTCGGCTCCTCTCCGATCAATTTGCCGCGTTGCTGGAAAACCTGCAAAGACGACAATTTCGTAAAAGTTTCCTCCACTTTGTACGCGTTCGATGACGATCGACAATTATCGATTCGATCAAGCGGAACGTTCGAATAAACGAAACTATACGCGCATCATCGATCGTTTGAAACACACGTTTCTAAACACTTTTTTAAATACTCGGATTAAGATATCTGAATATCCGATTGATAATAGAAAATAGAAAATCCGATGGATTAGATATGCAAGTACCTTCTCTGAGATAGTCCGGGACGGAAAAGGATTTGCGAATAGGCCGCTGAGACTTGCCAAAGTCCGTGGATCCTGCGAAATCCTTGGACAACTGTTTGCCCGAGGACTGTTCTTTGAGCAAGTCGTCCCGAAGTTTGGGGCGAGTTTCGCTACCCGCATTCACGGCCGTCTTGTTCCTTTTGACAACGATACACTGCGCCGACGATGTCTCTCTCACCGCATAGTTATTTCGAGCGAGCTCTCCCCTAGATGCGACGATGCTGTAGTTGTTCACAGGACAGGTATTGCCCTTTAGCAAATAATCGAACTTTAACCGCGCGGTCTGCACGTCGTTTGCCTGCCAGTGATCTTCCGATATACGGCCAACGTCCTATTTCGATCATTCGCGCATTAAACGAGTCTTTGTACCCCGCGCGAACGTTGCTCGCAGCACGCAACATTCAGATATATCGAGGAAAGAAATTGAAACTCATCTTAACTGCACGTTCTGACAGGTAAATGAAAACGACAAGAAAAATGACGAAAAAGACGAGGCGAATGCCTAGCGCATAAACATGTCCAACGTCAATGTGATACGTACGTATACGTTCGTGTACATCGACGCGATTGTGGCGATATTTGTTTGGGTATAATATTACCAACTTAGCGTTCGTAGTTCATCGGATACTACGAATATCGTTCGCCAAGCGAATATACGTACGAACGTACGTCAACGTTGTAACGATACTGGCGGAAAAAAAATTCGTTAACGCGACAGTGAAAATTAAAATTGTGGTTTGTCGAAAGAGAAATCTGGCGAGCGAGAATGGTTCGAATGAAAACGAGAGAATAACAAAGGTTGAAAGACTTACGAGAAAATGGAGAACTTTTGTTTCTGTTTAAGCCGACATTGGAAGAAAGGAGGGCGAGAATGAGTTGGCGTGTTGAAAATCGATCGTTCCCGCGGAAACTCTCGGAAATCACTGACGGTGTCGCGGATCACGGCACAGCGAGTGTCAGTACTCGGAGTAGGAGAAGTTCCTTGAAAAACGAATCGTGCCTTCCGGATCGCCTCGTAAGACGTGCACGCGAGTTCTACCGCGTCCGTTTCAACTAAACGCTATTTATATGTCGGTTAAGTCGTTACGTCGGTCGGTCTGTGGCTCGTCGACGCGTGTACGCGCACTATCGAAGGAGCTGTGCGAGAGCAATACGCGTGTAGTACTTTTGTTCGTTCGCGCACATGTCGTCAACCTGTCGCCTCTGGCCATCATTACGCCTTTTCTTTTTTCTCCCTCTTCGATTAACCGGCTACGATCTCTCGGACGAACGTGTTTGCATTTCATATTTTCGCATTTAGTCGCGTTCGTGCTCACTTCCAACGTGTAAAAGTATAAACGAAACGATGACTCTCGGAACGAAAGACGCGTAAATCGTCTGGCGAGATTCGAGCGTAAAAAAAGAGGAATCGTTTATAAACGACTCGTAAATCAGTCGATTGGTTGATTTCCGAAGACGTGCGAATAGACCGACACGCCAGAAACCTATGCTAGGTGGCACTCTAGGAGTTTCGTTGCGTGGAACAAGGCGAAACATAAAAAAGGAAGCAAGGACAAAGAGAAACCGCTCACCTGATTGACGTTCCGTCCTATATTGGATATACGATGAAACATAGTGTCTCCGACCATGCAATTCATTCCACTGGATAGGCAGACTCTTGCGGAGTAAGTCGCGTTGTTCGTTGGCGATCTGTTTCCTTCGTTCTTTGTCATTGTCGTTATAGGCTGCATCGTAAAAGCAGGTTATCGATGAAGGTACGTCAAGTCGATCGATGGTCTTTGATTCCACGTAACATCTCGCTACGATGCTCCGTATTCAAAGCTGCTATATTTACGTGTATATTATTTACGAAGTCAACGTTTCAAAAGCTACGGGCAAACACTTTTCGAGAAGAATTGGTATGGAAACTTTAACTATTCGCCGACACTTTAGTTTCGTTTTTTACGTTTCCGAAGGTGGCATTCGTAAGTTTAAACCTGTCGATTGAAGATGCTGTTTTGTATCGGCGACACTCTCGTTGAGCGAACTTTTCGCAGTCGTGTACACTGGTTCTTTTGCTAGGAGACCGCGTGCTTATTTTGGCGGCGTTACATTTACCCGACAGGCTTATCGTCGTCGCCTCTGGCGTTAAGCCAATATTTTGAATTCTCTTATGCACGAGAATCTATCGATTATCCGACGGTCGAAAAATCGCTCGGCTCCGAACTGTTTATCGATTTTACAAAATTATTGCCCTATCTGCCGTTTGAAAGAGCGCATATGGCGGCCAAGTTATTTTAGCACAAGTACCAGATTACAAGGCTTTTTTACGTACAAAGTATCGGAAAAATGGAATGGTATCGAGAGAATATTTACGGCTGGTATCTGGCCTGTGTGTTAATAATTCAGCCGATTCGTTTATACCACGATCCAGGTGAATGCCTAACAGCGATAAGAAAATGCATACTAATTAGAACAAAATATACCGGAGAGTAACGATCGTTGCTTGCCAGTTTCGGTAATTTAATCTCGCCGACGAAAATATAGCACATAAATGTTAGAACGACACGAACCCATCTCACCGAAAGATTTCAGAAGATTCGTGAAACGAAACACTCCGTCCGACTACGATCTACCTATCAGATATTTTAGAAATAGCTAAGTGGTTTTCATAAACAGCTGCGTTGAAGATTGAACTTTCTAAATATGTGCAACGCTCGATTAATGAAAATTCATAGGAGAACTCGACAAACCGACGAAGGTTGTCAACGTTGACAGCATGCACGCGACTTAATCAAAAATTATGATCATGTTTCGTTGATAATTCACGTGCGACATTGTGTCATTGACACATTTCGAAGACGATAATGACCTCGCTGGCGAACCTTTGTGACTCTCCTGTGCAAGTTTTAACGTATCGTTTACATGCATCGGTTTTCCTTTCTACGCAACATTCTTTTCCATACTCTACTGACCGGCTTCGGTTTAATTTTAAACCAGGTCGACATCAAACTGCCGACATTCGACAAATTTCTCGCTTAATATCGCAACTATGATTTGTTAAACGATCTTTGGTCCACGACGATGTACAGCAAATAGACGGGCTATTTCGCGGCAAATAATTTCAGTATCTGTTTACAAAAATCAGGAGAATTGTAACGTACGATCGGTAAATCCTGTATACTTCGATTTCCTGAATTCTCGGATACAATAATTTTTTATCGTATCTATCGATGGTAAGAGAAGAACACATTCAGCTGCGCTATATCTTGTGTTATCTAACGTCGCTCTTATAACAGCGAATTTACTGGTTCTCTGTGCCATTTTAAGAACCGTTTCAAATAATATTCACTTACCTGTGTTCATCCGTGCTTATCGATTTACGATATAAGCAACGGAGATCTTCTCGCTGTTTGAAATTCAAGCCTCTCGCCGTATACCTTGTCTTCACTATTAAACTCCGTGAAAAATATTTGCACATCTTCTTGGAAAAAGTTCGGCGAACGTAGAGTAGTATCGCGTTTGTAGTGGTCGATCGCGTATGAAAAGTACAAGAAGGACGATAATCCGCGACGCCGTTAATCCCATCGAGCAACTTTTCAAACTAATCTGTTCGCGTAAGGGTTAATTGGATACTGGGCCAAAGTTTAATTCACACCCTCACCCTGAAAGTATCACGGCGGTCGTATCACACGTTGCCTGATCCGCGCAGCCGCGGATTTAGGCCAGGTGTTACTCTTCGATGAATAATCAACGAAATATAATGGACCAATTGTGAAATAATTTTTGCCGAATATTTTCCTGTCTCTCATTAATTAGTCGCCACCTGCGAGCGTTACTGGCTGCAAAATTTCCAAGATGAAAGGAAAAAAGGTCCGTTGAAAGTTTCCTAGCTCCTCGTTCGATCTATTTTCGTACGTACGGTAACGCGCGGCCATCCGATGGGACGCACACACGTGTTCGCAACTTCAGATGATTCAAGTTCAATTAGAAAACCAAGACTGCCAAAAATAGTATTTACGATATCCTATATTAGAAGTTTGGCGACTCGCGGTAAATCTTACGTATTACACGCATATAATTCCAAAATGGTCTGTCGCGAACCAATGTTTTCCGGTTAAGGCGCGCGCGCGCGCGCTCACTTTCAAATATCTTCCTACGAATGTAAAATAATCGCTTATTTAGAAATACGTACGTGGAATACGTGCTTATCCTAAAATGTCGAGATAAAAACATTTTTTCTTAATATTTTTTAGATTATAGATAGGTATTGTGTTGCGGATTTTGTCATTAGGTGGTAATGATTTAGGTAAAAATCTAATACACCGAAACGCGCTGAAAAACAGGTATCGACAGAGATCGATGCGCGAAAACGCAAAAGTTTTGCATATAGATATTCATAAGAGCGTTATGCTATTGACCGGCGATACTGATGGCCAACGAACAAATAGCATTTTAAAAGAAACTTATATAGTACGATGCGCAAAAAGGAGAGCCGTTTGTGACTGCATATTCGTGACGCCGCGTCTTATCGATGAAAAGCAAGGAATTATCCGCATGCAATTTATTCAGTCTAGTTTACGTTCTAATTCGTCATTCCGTAGATTTTTTTCGTTTTCGTTGTTCCATACCGGACAGATGCCATAACTCTTTACTTTAAAGACAAAGCCATCTTTCACAAAGGTACTCTGATTTTTGTCTGTCGCATAAAACAGGCAAGCTAATATATATATATATATATATATTGCGTCATCGTTACATCATCGACCGAAAGATGCGCGCAAAATGGTCTTGGAAATGGTGAAAAATCGGGAAAAGACAATACTACGTACTTGAAAGTGTAATGCTGTATTTTGATAACATATAGAGTTTACATCGAGGATGAACTATTTGATGCAACGCCAGTAGAGTATAGCGTGCATAAATCTTGCTCATGCTCTGGCAGCCCTTTAATTATGAAAAAAATAGCAATATCGTGGCAATGCTGATCAGGTGGAAAATACAATAAAACTTTAAGGTGATTCTCATCGTGTTCTAGATATACGATACTTATTTGGCAATAATCAACAACAACTGGGATCAAAGGTCACGAGTGGTGGCAACAATTGCTTAACATTTCAAAGTTTCGATTTACCAAATTTCGAAAGAATTTTCCGACTCGTCACAATGAGGTTTACCATTTATAATCGTTGATCCCAAAATTACACGATAACTTTAACACTGTTTCACCCATTTCTCTCTTCAATAGCCCTCTTTTAAATTTCCCCGTAGCAATGCTTCCTCCTTCGCCGCGAGATGCTTTCGATTCGTGGCAGTAAAAATTCTAGGATCGCGCATCGTGCCCGATGATACGTTAGAAAACAAGGTGGAAAAATGATTAATTCGAACGCTTAAAAACGAGATCGCTGCAAAAATATGAACGACTTTCTCCTTTCCAGTCACCTGCTACGTACCGGTCGACGTGTTTCTACATATATCTATACGTACGTATAATTCGAAGAACAAGTAATATTCCCGGATCGAAAAAGGAGAGAGAAAACAATGTAATAAACAAGACGAGCCGAGTTTCACAACTATCGACGCGTATCAAACACGTATATAAATACCTAAGGGCAAAAAGGCATCGATATTAGTCTCATGGAGAATACGCGTCAATTTGAAATGCTATAGAAGAGGAGGAAGAAGGGGACGCGCTTCGCTAAAAAAGTACAGCTTGGAAAATTTGGAGAAAAACATCCGCCGAACGTCGTGGTATCGAACGTGCAACGTTCCCAAGGATTTCTTCTGTTTCTCCGTGAACAATCGATTGAAGCGAGATTTATTGAACCCAGGAAGCAGGTACCCAAAGCGGTTCCGACTCGACTCGATGAACAGCGTTCACCAGTTGCTCGAACGCCATTGAGAGGTCGGCATTTACGATCACTTCGTCGAACAGATGATTATAAAGGAATTCGATTCTCGCAGCGTTATACAATATTTCGTGAAATTCCTCATCCTGCAAACGATAGAACGATCATTCTGTGTTGATTCGGTGAAAACGTAGGACGTACACGATTGCCAATAAGATTTTTTGGTTTACCGTAAAGCCCCGAGAGTTGCTTTCGTCGAAAGTCGATCTTGCTCTAACATCGTTCCTCGTTTCTTTCAATATCTCGAACTTTGGCGGCTTTATATATATTACATATGGTTTTGTCTGCGGAGTTCGAAGCATCTTCAGGGCTTGATAGTGAGAATTCAATAGACACACGTATCCGGCGTTTATCAACGAGCTAACGCTCTCGGAACTGGTACCGTACAAGTTGCCTTTATACTCGCCGTATTCTATAAGCTTGCCATACTCGATATACTCTTCCATCTTTTTCCGAGTAACAAAATGATACTCTACACCGTTGATTTCACCTGGTTTCCGTGGTCTCGAGGTATCTGAAGCCAGTCACAAGAATTTCATCAAAGAACGAACGATTAAAGTAAGTAACGCTACTTAAAACGAGGAAAGCAAGAAACGCGTGGATATAATGGAAAAGTTGAATGGAAACTTACAAGGAACAGGTGTCTTGTACTTATCGGGATCGGTGGCTATAAGCCGTCTCTTCAGCTCGTTCCTGCCTACACCCGGTGGCCCGATCAGAACCACCGGCCGGTAGTGGCCCGGTCTCGGATAGAGCTTTGCGACCTCTTCGTAGGTCAGTATTTCTTCCCGGTCGAAATCGTCGTTCTCTGCAGCGTCATACATGATTTTTTTAGTTTTTACTCCCTGCAAGTTGCACTTTGTAGACGAGGCGTGTAAAGAGGTACTGGGACGGGGGCACAATGCGGGCAAAGGCACTGGAACAGAACACAAGCCTAACCGACGGTTAGGTCGTCAGGCCAACATTCGTTAAGAAGACCAGCCGAGATCAATTCATCATGGATTGTTTCCGTGTTAGAGGTCACGATTCTTATTTAACGCTCTACTACGATAGATTGCAATTTATCCTCGTCTCGAATTGTTTCTCCATCTTACATCGTACGTGGTTACCAAACACGTGTTGCTAACAGATGGCGTGTCTCTTAATTACGATGTAATAAAATAAGATTTAATTTTTAGACGCGACGATGAGATCAAAGATTACAAATAAGATGACAGAGATTATGAAATGAAATTACGAAGGCGATCGTAGCTCAGCGTACGTCAGAATTTTCGAAACGCTTTCACCAATCGCAATGCGTTTACATGGATCACAATCGGCAATCGATGACGTGACCCGATCGCGTTTTGGAAACAAGGACAGTATCGTATTTTAAAGCGTTGTATTTTATCTATACTCTGTTGAAAACGCTATCACTTACTTATATTGTCGTCGTCGGTCTTCTCTTTTTGTTGTCTCTCAAGTATAATTCGTGTTTCTTGTAAGGCTCTGCTGGGGATCAAGCCAGCTCTCATATTTCGGTCACCCTCTCGTCTAGCTTGCCACCTAATGTTCAATAAAAAATAATTTAAATGTACCGTAGTATCGATTGCACGGTCAAACGAGAAATCCAGTCCTACCAATAAGCATCATCCTGACTGACGATGTGGAGAACGTCGTTCTTCGAAAAATCTAGTCCAGCCTCCTTGCAAGGTATGTACGGATCTTCGGCAGCTTTATACGAAAAGTGCGCTCTAACTCGTACCTATTAAAATTATTATAACGATATTAAACGCACGTAAAATTGTCAGCAACTCTATATTAAACGATATTAGAAGAGGAAATCGCCGGTCAGAAATTCTTTCCTCTTTGACCAGAATCGATTATCGATCGAATAACCTAGCATTTTATGACGTACCTTGCTCTCACGAATTCCCCCTTTACTATCGGCAGGCACTATCTTAAAAGTAATCGTACCCTCGGAATTTTGCTGAAAGAGAACATGACGTTTTACATATATGTATCTTTCGTGCGATATAAACGGTAAGTGCGATAAATCTCGATCAGGAATCTGCAGCGTACATATCGATCGGTAAAGTAGTACACGTCGCAAGAATGAAATAGAAGCTGCGACCTACCAATATTTTAAGAACACAATTCGGAGTCTTTCCCTCGACGCTGATGCCGTTGACCTCGCAAACTTCGTCGCCAACGTGAATGAGGCCGGATCTATCGGCCGCACCGCCATGCATTATTCTCGCTATCACGATCTTGCCGGTGACCTCGCATGTTTTTATGGTCGCCCCCTATTGTCAACGTGTAAACTAATATTTTGATTGCAGTTGCGAGGTGAGCGTGTTAGGTAGTGCCTTCGTTTTTCTTAAAAAAAAATAAATAAAAACAAAGAGAATTCATCGCGAAGGCATAAACACACATTCGATCGAAGCAGTCGACGCTTATAACGTTGTACGTTCCTTGTACATGACTGCGTTTCAAGCGTTATTCAACGGCTACGCTCTGCGTCTTTTAAATATCTCGAGATAAATCGACAGCTGAAGATCGTTCACGATCATGGAAATGCAAGAATACAGATTAATCTTTCAACGATATGCTACGCACCGTATCGTTGAATTTTATCTCGAGAGATTTTCTACATTCAACACAAGGACATGCGGGACAATAACACAAGGTACAGTTGTTATGATAGAGAAATTGTTTTATTCACAAGCAAAAACAACAAACAAAAAAACATAAATCAACGAGGATTAAAACGGACGCACGGTGTATAAAGTAAGGTATAAGCAAAATTAATAAATTATGTATAAGGAAATGAACAGCGTTCTATTTACAGCTTAGCTTTACACGAGCTCTGTTCACTTCGGTGTAGAGGGGAAATCGCGCAGAGTCAGAAAATAAAAATTTTTCTAGCGACTAGAGATGTCTGATAAGTTGAAACGAAAGAAACAGGATTAAACGAAACACTACGAAATCGTTTTGCGTATCGCTAGATACGCATGGAACGCATTACAGGCCTGTACATGTTTCGGCTTGAAGTCGACTTACCACGATCGGTTCAACGCCGGCGCCACACTTCGAAGCAAGTTTGACGATGAAAGAAACACGTGATTACTTAAGAAACTGTATTGAATATCGCGCGAGCGATACGTATTCGATACTACGATACTTGTTACAGGAACACGAGGTATCTAAGTCGATACAAAGGATTAATCAAGATCAAGTCCCATGCAAATTGTTGTAATTACTTCAAAACAGTTATGTCCTTACTCATTCTTTGTTTTCTGCATACACAGGCAGTGACCCATTATAGTACTTTCGCGTAAATACATGGTAACTTTCGAGAAAACAGAACTATCCTTCTTGGAAGACAAACGTATTACGAGGATGGAACTCGTCTTGAGATAGATTGCACATCTACCCGAAATAACGAATAGCGCGAAAGATATTCGTGGGAAAATATTACCATGTGTCACCCTATACCGGTATGTGGAAACTGAGAATGAGGAATATAGTTATATGTATAATATATACAAAATATTATACATATATATTGTATAATTATACGTATGTCTATATATAGAGACACACAACCTCTTTCCATTAGATATGAGTATCAATTTGAACTACGTTATCAAGCTTTCCTCTTTTCTTATCGTGTTAATTGAGCAAAAAACTTTAATATAAACATTAAAGACGGAACACGTGCGACCTATCTGACGTACCAGAGGTTCGTTCGATTTCACCAACTGTACGATCTTGACCGTCTCTTCGTCTTCGTCGACTTCCAGAGGAATCTCCGGTAATCGGGGATAATAGTCTTTCTGGGCGACCGCGTCATGAGCGCACAACAAGCCCTATGACAAAATATCTCGATTTCTTTTTGGTTGACTATTCTACTTTTTTAATCGTCGCGAGTACGCTACCTGTATGTGTGGTTTTTGAAGCAAATGGAAAAGTTCCTTGCAGTCCTTGGAAATGTGCGTTTTTGTTGATAATAGATCGAGAACTTCGATGTCGATATCCATGGAATTGGAGAGTACAGGAAAAAATTTGTCGTCCTTGACATTGTTCAAGATTTTATTATGAACATTCACTAAAGCGTTCAATTCCTTCGATTGCAACAATTCGCTCAAGAATCCGAATTCCTCGTCGGTACAACTTGGTATTTCACTTTTGCTCTCCTGTAGAGAATTCAGCAGCTTGGATAACGCTGAAAAAGAAAAAAGAAACAACGATCGTTCAACGAATACCGGCAAGGTTTCTATCGATGTCACATAGAGAGATTGCAGAATTCAAATATGAGGGCCTGCGCAAAAAATGTCACGTTTAGATGTTTCTTTCGTGAAATCGTGCCACGATCTTTCAACCAGTACCTATATTTATGTATTTCGATATTTTTCTGGAAGTATCGAATTTACAAGACGTGTATTCTCCGATCGATCAATGAATTTTCTGCAAACGCCTTCATGCGATAATCTACCGTTTTAATAACACAGCAGTAAGTCAACTCGGACATTTTGTCGAAGAAGTTGCTGCCAGGTAAAAATAGACGTAGTGCAAACGGTAGAAAAACGGTACGATTCTACTTTTCCCAAATATCGCGTTTATCAAGCCGGTGAAGTTGTACACCCCGAAATCGTAAATGTTATCGTGATTACCGTAATTCATGACATTCTAGAAGGCAATGCTTAAAGACTAAAAAGAGAGACCGATATAAACTATAAACGAAAGGACAGACAGATCGTGGCAAAGCACACGTAAAGTAGTCTACTCACCAGAATCCCAATTTGTGTTTTCCATGACGAGCGCCGCTGTCATAATTTATCAAAACGCGATCCAATATTATTTTCCAGCGTGCTGGATTACAAGGTAGCAGGGTGTATATACTCGAACAGTCGCGTGGTACGATATCAGAACGACAGAGAATAAGTAATCAGGTCAGCCGCGATGCGTATTTCTAGCGGATTGGTGCGCAGCGCCGCGAATAACCCGGTAAAACAGTTTCTTGTTTCGCATTCGCGGCTGGAGTATCGTTATCATAGCGAGAATAATCGTTACGTAAGCCACTGTCACTCGACACGGGGTAGGATGACTACCACCGCTAGACTGACCCGTTCGTCTCGCATCTTGTCTTTTGGTTTTTCAATTGACCAAACACTCTGCAACACCAAACATCTTTCTCGACAGTCACCAAACGATCGTACCAAACGTCTTTCCGATCACCGTACGATTCGATTTAGTCAGTATTCGTAATTCGATAAGGGTTTTCGATCATTTTTCGACATAGACGCGACACGGCGCGTTGCGTCGGGTGGCCATCTTTAAAGGCAGCACTGTTTCTTCCACCGTCCAACCTAGAGGTTCTCCCTCTCCCTCGCCCTTCCAGTTTATACATTGTACTTCGTATCTACTTCACCATCCCTGTTTTTCCAAGTACATACTTTGCTTTTCGAGATATCGCTTCTACGTTTTTCTCACATTCATCGGTCTTTCTCGATTATTTACATTTTACATTCTTCCCTTATTAGTCCTTTCCTTTTCGGTTTTCTCGCTTCTTCGTCACAATGTTCAGCTAGAAAAGAGACAAAAGATAAAGCGTAAAGAGTGAGATAGGGCGAGGGAGGCGGAGGGGGAAGGGGCTACGTAGAAAATATTCTAACCGTTCTATCTTAGCCAGCGAGTTATTTTCTACTTTTAACGTTTTATCACAAGAGAGTTACATGAAACGGGTGTCGTCTTGATGTTGTAAATAAATGAAAAAGGCGAATATAACAAGTTTTTATAAAACAAGTTATTATAAAAGCTGTCGTACGCAATTGAGAGGAACAATAATTACAACACGATCGTTTATAATTTATAGTATCGAGTTTCGATAGAAATATTCGTAAGACGATTCGAAATAGCGCGGTCGTAAGTTTGTTTCTGGTGGTTGGCGTCGTATCGAAAGCGGCAGCACCGTCAACTGTGTATACATGCAGTTGTCCACACGAAACATCTCGCCGCTAGCTTCGGAATATTTTGTGAATTTTGTGTCGTTTTTCCCTTGTGAAATCTTCATCGAAGATTACTATAAACAGTCTGTAATCCTCTCTTTGAAAAGTTTTGGTAAGATCGTTGATTTCTTTTTACTTTACGCAAGTAACACTAGTTAAAAATTTGACATGGCGTTGACACACGGATTTCGGTCGAAATTTCTATAAAAATTCACAACCATTTAAGATCGTTCGATTCAGTATTTGTTTTCAAGTGTCGTTGCACGATGATGTTCGTTAACGTCGAAAGTTTATCGGTTTGCAGCGGGTGCAACGAAACCGCGTTCGCTGACGTTTACACATGTATCTCTCGTGGCTACGATCCACAAGTGGTTGCGTACCGCGAATTGTGCATAAACTCGATCTTTCCAAATTTGACGATGACCAATTTATTGTCGATTCCCTAGCGATAGATGATTATTTCTGAATTCTGGTCCATACGTTTGTACATTTTGATCCTAATCTGTAGTAGATTTACGAGCGTATTATAAACGAAGACAAATTCAAGAATTTGTGAATATTATTGGGTAGAATAAAACCAAGTTTTAACAAATTTCGGTAACGTTCATTGAAATCGCTAACTGTAACCAGTTTCGAGTCAATTTGAAATATACTCTTTGCAGAAATAAATTGTATATCACGTCAATTAAGCGTGTTTTTATCGGTAATGTTATTTCCCAATACGATGTGTAAATAATTACACGAAATATGTTGGTAATAAAGAAAGTTGTATACAACAATTTAATATGTTGTATTTATTAAAACACATCCACGTTGCCATTTACATTTTATTTGAATCACTTTTTTTCATTTGTTACAGTTACTTCTGTATCCCTTGTTTATTTTCATTCATCGTTCCGGTAAGTTCCTTGATTTTTCGTTTTTATTTTTACCCATTCTTTCCCTATTATTTTTCATTCGCTATTATATATGTATGTATATTTTAAAACGCAATTAATTTGTACAAAGATAGACGATGGTCGGTAGGGAACACTAGCCGGTTACCTGTATTATCGGCTGTGGTTGAAATTGCAATTATTATTTGAGACGACAGATGGCGATAGTAGTTTCTCTCTAACGCATTCCACTATACGTGATTTTTACGCAAATTTCGAGAAAAAACGTCGAACGGTACAAAACGTAAAACTGTCTATCGAATCTAATCGGTTCGAAAAAGAAATCGAAACTTTCTCAGGGATATCTCCAGCTTGTAAATACAACAGATATCCGTGATTTACTCTAGGATTAGTATAGAAATCGTAGTAGAACGACAAAATTCAAATACGATTGAAGATCGAAAACCTGGTTAGCCTCGTCTTTGACAAGTAACAGGATATCGACTAACGATACAAGTAACGACGCGTTGTTAATCTAACCTTGTCTGGAAAGAATACTTAACATTCGTAAAAAGAAACGTCGCAAAGTTACAAAGAATCGTCGACAATAAGGAAGAGAGTAAAGAATTGGCGGATCGGCGAATCGAGCGTGCAGAAGAAAGACGAGGTAGGCTGTTGTCGAAAGTGGACGAATCGACGAGAAAAGTTACCGTGGAGCATATCGTTGGCGAGTCATATGTAATACGTTGGAAAGTTGAATGTCGAATGTCAAGCCGTAGTTGGAGAGAGGGTTGGCGAGGGAGGTAGAGTATCCGTGGGGTAGATAGGGAGGGGGTAGGGCAAGGGGTGCAAGAGATGTCAGGAAAGTGTTTTACTAGCCTTAATTTCGTGTGCTTTCGCAGCCAATATGTCGAGCAGTAAATTCCAAAGTTTGCAGCGGGTTTCGCGTTTCCATGTTGCGCGTTTTAGCACTCGCGGTTTTAACGACCTCGTCCATCCTTCGTCCCGCATCCTCCGGCTCAAGGAACGCTCGTCGGATATTAATCCTGTAAACAAGTACGCTTCTTGCCACGCTCGCGGAATCGCTTGCTTTTTCGAAAGCATTTTCGTTCACGCGCCACGCTCGCTCACGACAACTCTTCCCTCCCTCTCCGCCATTGAGCGCTCGAACTGCACTAAACCGACTAGAGTTATCCGCCGAGCAGACCATTCCGCCATCCGTGCGATATTCTTAGGTGGAACGTTTAACGCGAATTACGGTGCAACGAGAGCAAACAGAAGACGACGATTAAATATTCGAGGGGCGGTGTATAAAAATTTACGATATCCAGAGAAGTCGGCACGTGCGAGAAAGTAGAGGGAGATTATCGAATAAGGCGGAGGTTATCGAAAAAGGAAGGAGAACGAGATGGAGAGAGCGAGAAGACGACAGAGACGGTAAGAGAGGGACGACGAATCGACCGAACCAACGTAAACGCCGAAGAACTAATAATAAAAAAAAAAAAAAAAAAAGAAAAAATAGTAATTTAGTTAGTAAAACATAAAGCCACGTTGGTGGCCGGAGAGAAGGAAGGCAAACACATTAAACATTTAGAGGGCATAATAACCCGTGGCATACGTAATGCGGCTGGCGCCCTTTTCACCGATGGCTATGAATAATGTACATACGCCAAGGTATGACGTAGGCTCGCCGAGCTGTGTGTATTTCACGGTGGGGTAGATCGACCAGACTATTTCCAATAACCGCCGCGTAACGTTATCGCGAGACCTGGAGAACCCTTTTGTGTCGTTCTCCGTTTCTGTCCTCCTCCCTCGTTGCCCTCGTTTCGATTCTACTTTCTTCGCGGGAGCACCGCGATCACCCAAACCTCTGCCTCTCCTCTTTCTCTCTCTCTTTCTCGTTTTATCGTTTCTGAACGTTCGACTGGAACGAGCCACATGTAGCTACGGAGGAGTCTTACGTCCTGCTCTTGTTCGTCTCAACGATGGAATCGCCAGTTTAAACAAGTTGCAGCGGATTTGAAGCTACTACGGTTACGCGAACGAGGCGATTAGGTTGAAAGGAAGCGGAGAATTCAGCGAACGACGTCGGATAGGATGGAAATGACGCGATCGCCGATCGATCTCTCGCGACAAATGTGACATTTACGCTCGCAGAGGGCGGAATTTCTGCGAAACGAAGAAAGACGTTTATTCTCCGCGCGACGCAACGAGTCGTGCTCGGAATACAAGCGGCGCGCGGCCAGCGCGAGCGTTGTTTTCGCCGGCGGACAATACCAGCGGAATTCCTGCCACTTTAAACAAATATCGCGATCGCGATTACCGATTATTGAAAGACAGGACGACGATGTTGATGAAACAGCGCAGAGGCGTTCGCGATTGGCGAGAATCGGTGCAGCAACCGCGAACAAAGTCCGACGTCGCCGGCGACGGTCTCGTTGGACGAGTCGTAACCAGCGTTCGTATCCAACGACCTCTGCCATCGACCCCGTTCAACTTGCCAAAAATTAGACGTTACGACACGATGGAAACGCGTCAATCCGCGACAATTGGCGCGTGTCCTTCGGCCGGTCGCGATCACACGTTTGACACGAGCGTTCGAAACGCTTGAAAACCTGTCGGAAGAAGGACGTTGCGCGTTGGCGGGAACCGCGCGCCGCCTCCGGCTGTGACCGCGCGACGAAAAGGTAGACGGGCAGGCGTCACGGTCTCGATGACGGGCTATGACCGGACCGAACGAAAAATCGCCAGGACACGCGTTCGCTGTCCGATAAATCTACTAGAGACGTTTAGGGAGGCGGGAGGGAGAAGGAGGAGGCGGGATGGGGAACGGATTCGAGCGCTGGCGCATTCGTTGGCGCAACGAATATCGCCATAAAGGCCAGCTCAAAAGTCAATCAAGCGGGCCGAATTACGTGGAAAAGCGCGGAGCGCGTGCGGGGCGAGCGCGCCCGCCACCGATATACAACAAAATGAAAGCTATCAGAGGTGACAATCCGCGGACGACAAATCAGCGTGTATATTTAATGCCCGTGGTGCCACCCTCGCCCCCGGATAACCTGCCGACGCTCGAGATGCAACGCGTTCGCACCCTCTCTTTCTCGCCTGTCTACCCATCCTCTCTCTGTACTATCCTTTCACCGTTTCTCTCGCACTCTCTCGCCTGTCTTGCTTGCTGTCGTGCCGACAGTCCCGTGTCCGTTCCGCTTCTTCCTCCTCCTCCGCTTGCCGTTTCGTTTTTCTCTGTCACGCGTTAGAATCGTCGCGCACGGATATGTCGCTATGTAACAACGTAGAACGAGCTCTGGTCGCGCCTGTTCGCCCTTCGTTCGCTGCATCGTCCCTCGTCGCTTCTCGTCTCCCTCTTACCGATGCGTTGTTTCTAGTTTTTCTCGTTCTTAACATCCACTGTGATCTGCTACGATCAACAACGATATTATATTGGGTTGAGAAGTTTCTTTTGTTTTATGAGGAAATAATAGACGCAGAATGTTTCTTGTTTTGTATTGGTTTATTGAATTATGCAGGAACATAATGATAGAAATAGAACGAATGGACTAAAATAATGTAAAAGAGAAATTGTTGTTCATCTATCACCACCCTATGAGAAGAACGACACTTTTCGGACGACATAATATTAACCCTTAAGTTTTAATCGTGAATATCCACCGGCAACTTCAACTTATTCTCGTCATACTTGGACTTGCAAGTTTTTAAGCGTCAGATTTGAAATGCTGCAATGATGTAAATAATAATATTGAAGTTATTGAAAACGATCTTTATTCATCTGAGAAGTAATATAATTTTCATTAGAATATTTGTATTAATTATAATTGAGTATTGTGTGGAATTTTTGAAAACATTCATTGGGATGCAAACCGGATTTGCGTTCACAGGTCTCACAGTAGAAAACTGTTTGTTTTTTTACCGCGTTACTTGCTTTTGATGAACAAACAAGACACTTTTTCTTTCTCCCTTTCGGCATTAGTAAAAGATAATTGAAAGTACTGAATAGGTTAACATAAGTTGTGTACGCGCAGACCAGGAGTATCTCTATCAGTCGAAAATTCATATCATTGTGGAATGATATCTTCGTTAAAAATTTCCTACCAATCAGACGATCTTACGTTACAAATACTCTTGCTTAGATTTTCTTCCTGTGGTTCTCCATCATCTGCACTTTCCTCACTCGATGAAGGTTTTCTTATTTTTCTTCTTCTTCCAGCAACAAGAACATCACTATCACTGCTCTCACTATAACTGCTTTCCAAGTCAACAGATACATCATTATAGATGCGGAAATCAAAATTGTCATCGTCACTATCCATATTTTCCTCACAAAGATAATTCATTTTTCTTCTCGACATAATTCAAATAGATGGGTTTACGATAAAACAGGTTCAGATCTGACTGTCTTTACGGATCGCTTGTAACTCACTGAGGAGTATTATTTTTTATTTGTAAACAATTATTGATAACGACCTACAAATACATTTGCACATCGGTGGTGCTCGAGAGGCACGCTTGGAGCGTTAAGGGTTAAACGTGTTGGTTTATTTAACAAAGAGACGAGTGATAAAATTGTGATAGTCAATTATATTAAAATCACTGTAAGTATAAGTACAGAGGCAGTGTATGCCGATCGAAACTCCTATAACAATTCAACTCTTCTACTTTTCAACTACTCGACTATTCCACTGTTCTAAACAGCACGTTCGTCTATTTATATCTGTTGAGGTTGACTGATAGAGGAACGAGTGGATGAATTTCTAATAGAAAGATATATTGAAATAAGTATAAGTATAGTGTATTCTGATCCAGATCCTTACTCTTACAGTGTTACAATACAATAGAAGAAGAGGGTTGATTGGCACCAGGTTCATATATTTATAGCAAAGGACATTGCCAAAAAGTTAATCTTGTAGCTCTAGCTGAAGGCTGTAAGAAACAGCGATAGAAATCTACTTACAGCTCTTATGTTTCTAGACCTTGTAATCCAAAACAAAATTTATATTCAACGCCACGATAATATGGTCCTCTCCTTATTTCCAACTTTTTGTTTCACTAAATTCTGTTCTCTTCGTAACAGTGGTCTCCAGGTCACGGATATACAAAATAAAAGGTGTAGAGTTTCTCTTGAAGTAATTATTAGGTTTTACTTATAATTCTCAATAAGAATTCATTGTAAAATCCATCCAAATAAAAAAAAAATTATTAGGTTGGCAACTAAGTGATTGCGGTTTTTGTCATTTAACTTCAACAATATTTGAGGAGTATTATTTTTTATTTCGAAACAATTATCAACAACGACCCAAAAATACATTTGGAATACGTTAAGGGTAACTATCCCCTCGTTTGACGTAGAGACGTAGCCGTTTGGCTGTCAGTGATATTGTTGGAAAAGTAGGCGAGTTTTATTTGCCACCTAGCGACCTTCTTCGAGTCGACTATCGTCAGTTTTCCGTTAGCTTGGCTTTCCTGCGCGGATTCTCTTTACGCTATGCGATCTCTTAGCGCGAAGAGAGAGAGCGATCGCACGAATATTTTGTATAACATATTCGTTGGCCTTGCTCATAGACGACCTATTTACGTAGTATGTAAATATGTGCGCGGTGGATTCGATTGTATGTAAATAGTAATAGGTATTCGGATGCTATGCGCAACAACGAACATTCCGTCGCTTTTCTTTTATTTGCTTGATCACGCGGTTTTCACGATGTCGCGTGTCGCAACGGCAACCAGTTTGGTTTTCGGTCGATTACTCGCGTAATCGAGACACATTTGGCTTTGTCGCGTCGCCAATCCGATTTACACTCGTTTCGTGCGACGCGAAACCTTTCGTTCGGCTTTCAGTCGACGATTGACTAGAGAACCGGCCCAGCGATCCATCTCTTAACCGAATAATCGCGTTTTCCTCTTATCCACCGGGGTTCCAACCACCCGTCGATTTGCTCCCCGGGGAGGTTCATTCTCTCGAGTAGCGAGTGAAGCAGCGACTCGCGTAGCGATAGTCGTAGATACCAACTGCGATCGCGAGCAGTCGTCTCATCTCGAAACAACGTACCTTTCAAAAGTGAAAACTAGTTGCTTCGTTTGCATTCGCGAACGTACGCTTGCCGCGTGCGTTTCGTCGGATTCGTCGACGAGTTGGTGCGGTGTCCCGTGGCGCAAAAATTGCTGCTTAATGCGAATCGTAGGTTAGATTTCTGCGGGCGGTGACGAGGCTGTTTCATCGATCGAAATTTCATTTCCGATCTGCGAAATTGCCCACCCGGGGTTCCTACCCCATTCGCCGCGCTTTCTCTTCCTTTCAAACCAACTTACAAAGATAACCGCGTACATTTCATTGTACGCGTAATAAACGCAAATATCGGGGGGTTGTCCCCTTCGACCGGGAGAGAAACGCCCAGCCGGACCGCCGATCCTGCCACTGTAATCGTCACGCTTCTCCGCCTTTCAACGACGCGCCACGTCTCGTCGAACGTCGAACGCGATAGATCCGTCGATCGAATCCCGCGAAACGACGAACAGCAAGCGCCAGCTAGAAGATTGGGCGACAGGGAAAGGAAGACGTAAAACCGGTCCGCTTCGACGGTGGATGATTTTCGTGATTTCGTGGTATTCACAATACCACTGAGAGCATCGTCGGTAACGAGTCGGTCGTGACTCGCCACTTTCGCGCTACGCGGCACCTTATTCGCGGCTTGTTGCTGCAGCAACTGCAACTGCAATGGCAATAGCAAGCGGAGCGAGCGGCAGCGATGCGGTGAGTTGCATTGGATGGTTGTGCGAGCGCAGCAACTGCCACTTATCCAGTGGTTGGCCGGTAAATCGGTCGAACGATAGAACCGAAACGGTTTTAATGCTATCTAGACGCAACGAAGCCGCGGGAGAACTGTGCGAACAAGCAGATTACCCTTCTCTCCGGTTTCCTTTCTTCCGTTTCTTCCCTAACTCGCTCTCTCTCTCTTCTCTCTCTCTCTCTGTTTCTCTGTTTCTGTCGGTTCGTCCCTCGAGCGCGAACGCAATGTTCCCCTCTGTCCTCTTTTCTGCCTGTTTACACACTGCAAAGCAAACCTGAGAGGCCGCCTCGTCGGCCAACGATGCCTACGATGCCTACGATCGATCGGTTCTCGTGCAACGCGGAGGATGGAAAAAGAACGCAGCAGTGTCCGCTGAAAGAACGCGCCGTCGCGTCCATCGAGGTGTTGCTGGAGTTTCGAAAGAATTCGTTGGCCGATTGTGCTTTCCGCTGTTTTTGCGATGGCAAGGGACGCGCGCGGCAACTGAGGAAACAACGATTGTTTCTTCTAGATCGACAGGGCTGATGATACGTTGTTGTTCGGCAGGGCATCGGTAGGGAGAGCACAGGAAATCGGATCGCATGTCTGCCTCGAATCTTTCCGCCATCTTGCGAGAATTCTTTCCACGGTAGCGAGCGACGAGCGGCGAAAACCGAGCTCTGCGATTACATTCCCTTATAAATATGCAAATATGGCGGCACGGTGCACGTAGGGAGAAGAAACGGAGGAGGAGATGGAGGGTGGAGGAGGAGGAGGAGGAGGAGAAGGAGGGGTGTAAGGGGAGAGAGGGAGAGAAGGGGGTGGAGGCGGAGGAGGAGGAGGAGGAGGAGGTGAGAGAGCGGCGGTGGGTTCGCGGTCTCCGGCAAACGAACGTTTCGCCGGCAGAACTGGCGAAGGGGGCCAGGACGCAAAAATAGAGAGTATCGCGGTAATAATTATTGATTAGGTATTCGTGACCGACTCGCCATCGCGAGAACCATACGGTGCACAGGACGGACCAAGTACTTACACGTACCACGATCTTTCCCTTTCCCCCCTTTCTTGTCCATTTTCTTCTGCCACGGTAGAGCGATCAACGAGCTCGACGCGCCGACGAAGTTCTGCCAGTGAACCGGTCTCCGCTCTTCGTATCGTCGACTCCACCGAACGATTCTTCCACTCCAGAGTCGCGTACGATTTTCGTGTAGCTATTGGCTTGGCAACTAAGTGATTGCGGATTTTGTCATTACACAGTAAGCCAATAGTTTGCCAGCGTCATCCATTCGCATCGAGAACGCGACAGTTTTTGTATTTCGAAGCGGACGAGACACCGCTGGCCGGTTCTTTTCTTTTTTTTCTTTTTTATACGCGGTGGCCCTTAAACTCTGTCTGTAAGGGGTGATCGAGTAAAGAGAAAAAAGAAGCAAATACGCCCCTTGCCTCCCTGCCACCGGTGCATCGTGTCCATAATTTTCGTAATTCTGGGGTTTCGAGAAGCGGCCGGCTGTATTCTGGCTACCAGTCTTTGCTCGCCGCTTCTTGTTGCTCGCGTTATCGGATTTCGGATATCTGAATATCAAGGACGCGCGCTCGATCTCCGGCTAAAGTTGCAGCGAATCGTCGCAGGATCTCGTACGAAACGTAAGCGCGAGCGTACGAAGACAACGAAGGGAACGAAGGACAACGAGCACGCTGTTGCGAACAGCCTCTAGAGTCTAGAGAAACGCGATGCGCAGGAAGCTACAATGTGCACGCGGCATTATCATTCACCCTGGCCATTATCCATCCAACGGTACCACCACCGCCGCCACCACCATCGGCGACCCAACCCCTATCCACCGCTGGTCCCTGCTACTACTATCCCCTTTCGCATTCGACGAGATGGAAATTTAGCGGAATCATTCGCGATTTACGACGGGGCAAACGCGCCAGCAGCCCACCCCTCGGTACTTACCTCGGTTTATACGCGAGAAAGATGAACGCCGTTATCTCTCGCTCCCGCTTCTCGACAATGTTACCCGACATCCTAGTTTATTCGTCGAGCATAGTCTCCTTCTATATCTTGGAGCTTCCCCGACGATGATTATCGCGATAATCCTGGACTAACCGAACGAACGAAACGAGTCTACTCTGTGGCTTGTTACCCCACTCTCTTCCGTTTCCGGTCTTTGTCTGCCGCCTTTCGTCTCTTCTCGTTCCCCGGTCGCGTTCTCGGTTCGTGCGGCAATAATCGCGCCACGATACGTAATAATTACGCAACGATTTATAAGGTATCGACGTTTCGCGGCATGCGCGACGCGATTCGGAAAATTGCCCGAAATCGTTCCGCTGCAAATTCGTAAATAACCCGGCCGATGAATCCTGTTCAGCCGCGCGAATCGATTCGTCACCGTGCCGCTATTCAGATGATTCGTCGTCGAGGATCGTTCGATTCTTGTGACGAGAACGCGAGCGAAGCAACGAAGACGAAGAAAAGCACCGGTTGTCGTAAAATAATTTGGTTGTTCGCGTTGCGTCGTCAGTGAAATTCCGACGCGGCTAAATAAGCGGCTCGCGCGGATTTCGACTCTCCTTTTCCTGGCGTGCTTGCGGCGTTAACGAGACGAACGATCGTTGTTTCGTTTGTTCGCGTGCTCGAGCTCGTGCCCGCGTACCCTTGTCGCCAGCGACTCTTTGACGCGCGAACGAGACACAAAGACCAAAAGTGTAAATTAACGCAACACGACGTAGCGTAACGCGTACCGCGGTGAAAAGCTCGTCCGGTCCGACCTCTCTCGACCGAGCTTTCGTATTTTATCGCACGGTTTACGCCGCTGCGTGAAGCGCAAACACATCCACGAAACGCGTCTATTGCCAGCGCGGTTGTTAAATTTAATTTACCCGCTTATTTGTCTACAACTTTATATTTCCCATTAGCTTATCCCGCTGGATAAACTGACCTAATTCCGCACCCGCATCGCCTGAATAAAGGCGTACGCGTGGCTCGCTTTCCACGCACAACCAAAGACCATGGAAAGAGACCGCCTGCTGGCTCCACTCTCACCCCGATCAATTACGCGTCTCCTACGCGTCTCGCGGTACCCAGCTCCAGGGTACAGGTACACACCTCCTCCAAGGGTCGCCGTGTTACGCCACGCGACCACGGTTGCAATACGACGTTGGCCAAAGCTTTGTGGGAAAGACGATCGTCCGTTTTCCAGACGCTCAGTTCCACGTTCTCGAACGAGCAGGTCTATTTGATGTTAACAGCCACGTTAAAGCGTTGTAACAATGTACGGGGACGCGATTATTTACCTAACTGGATGGTTTAACACCAGTAAAATTGACTGGTTTTACAATTTTATTTTAAATTTCCTACTTCATATTGTGTAATATAATGAAATGTATAATATAACGAATTTTATTCTGTTTTTTATGTATTCAAACTGAAAATAATTTCGTATCAAAGCTGCTTATACCAATACCAGACAAAATGGCTGGTGCTTGTCGAAGTGTAAAAGGGTCCTGCAATCTGTTTATCGAACCCCAATTAACCAGTTTGCTCGTTTCGTACAACTTCCCACACGTTTTTACAATTGTTACTGCGTACCATTCGATATGAAGATATCGGTCATTAGGATACTAACACTAAAACTACAACAGCAGTCGAATTGACCGGTTTTATTTCAAAATTCATTTTAATTCCATTTCATTCTAATTCAATTTCATTTTAAAATTCCTACTTTATTTTATATTTTTTTTAGCAATGATGTAATGAATTTCGCAACGATAAGAAAAAGAATAATATAATGAATTTTATTTTGTTTTTTATCTATGCAAACTGAAAATAATTGTGTACCAAGGCTACTTATACCAAAATAACTGGTATTTGTCAAAGTGTAAAAGATCCTGTAATCTGTTTATCGAACCCCAATTAACCAGTTTCCCAGTTTCGTACAACTTTCCACATGATTTTACAATTCTTACCGCGTATCATTCGATATGACGATATCAGATATCAGGAAAATTCCCGATCGATCGGTAGATCGCGAGATGCTAACACTATAAATACCAAAGTAGTCAAAACGATTGGTTCTACAATTTTATAAACGTGTCAACCCTCGTTTATGGATGATGGTCCCAGCTGGATTAAAAATACCAAAAATGTACTACATAACATGGAATTGCTCCTGTAAGAAAGTAATAAATCAATAAGTATACAAATATTCTATTATTACGTATTTTTTAAAGACCAGCCATTTTGACTGGTTTTGGTAGAAATAGCTTCGGTGGTTCTAATGTTAAGACGTCGATAGCGACGGCGGCTGAACAGGGCTGATTTTCAACAGCCGGACGAATGAACGAACGTTTGAACAAATCCTTTTAGCTGACGACGAATCAGCAAAAAGGGTTTCCAAAGTCATTCACGAACCCACCGGCGAAGAGAGCACCACGTTTTTCTTTGAGTTTCGATCAGCTCGCCTATATTGCCTATATCGTAGTTATCAAAATAAACAAGAATTTTCAAGTTACGTTTTTAGAAACGACATGGTTGTGCTGAAATCGAATAAATTTTCCTAATAAATAGGATAGTAGCGATACTGTTACGAGGTTTTACAAGGTTTAGCCACGATGAATTTTTTATTATGCGATACGTATAATGTTGAAATATTACCTACAAGAGATATGTTACGGTGTATAATCATCATTAATGAATTTATCTCACTGGGGTCACCGGTGACCCCTATCGCGCTCTACTGCAATTTCGCTCGATTCATTTATTTTTTGCGATTATCAACTATCTCATATTGTTTGTTCGCGTTGCTAAATAATTGTTCTATGTTGTTACGTCCCGTATATGGACCTACCATAAACCACAATCCATCCCTCGGTCGTACTTATTCGACCCCCACAATAATCCTAAAGAACCGTCACAAGATTTAGCATTTTTTACTTTTCTGTCAAGGCCATTAATTGCCATCAAATATCTTTCAAGTCGAAACATTGCTTAGCGTTATTGTTCGTTAAGATAAAACACGGGAAAAGCGGGTTTTTCCCATGTTCGACAGCCACTGATGGGGGACGCACATAATAGATCTATATTTCATGTATAAATAAAGCTATTTTTATATCTTTTATACTGCGTTAATTTCTTCACACCATTGTAGTAACGATGGTAATAATAACAAATTTACAACTATTAACATTTGTTCAAATTATGTATTTCTACTAATCTTGGTGCGCGGGTCATCGGTGACCCCCACGACGCCAAGTCGAGTGCCGGTCACCGATCACCCCCATGGCATTCAACGTGTTAAGGTTTTATCTCGTAATAGAAAGAGAGGAAATGCGTGCATGAATGTATAATAGAAACACATTTAAATAAGTTTAAGTATTAGATCGTCCGAAAAGTTTCTTTCGTTTTATAAGGAAATAATGGATGCACAACATTTCCTCTTTTATATTATTTTATCGAATTTCGTACGATCCATTTTGTTCTACCAAAATAAAGATCACAACGTTCGACAGATTAGGTTTCGTGTTTGTATAAAGATGTATCGTTGTAAAAGACGTGTCTGCAAAGGAAAGACACTTTCCGCACAACCTAATGCAGCGTGTATATTAGTACAGGCTGGTAGCGTTACTTTACGAAACAATTTCGAATTGACGAGAAACTAGCCTGTCTGTACCCCGCAAGGCACGTTTCTAGAGAACTACGAGACTGAGAAGCCCTTCAAACAGATTTAGCGCTAAACGATACTCAATGATTTGGAGAAAGAAAACTAAAGAAACTAAGACTAAAAACTAAAGAAGAGAAAGCAAACTAAAAAACTAAGAAAACTAAACATTAAAAAAGATGTGAAGTTCTCGTTGCAACAGATACAACAGAAGAAAGTAAATCGCGGAATCGTTGGAAGACAAAACTGATGCTGATTAGAATTCCCGTCGTTGGTTCTGATTGCTTGCGTGAAATCAACTGGCTGGTTGGAGCGATGCCACGATGAACGTAGTGCGTATGATAGACGCGTGCACGGGAGAAGCACGACGGCCACCATAGCCCCAAGGACAGTTGTGTCCAGATACTGTTTTGGCTACAAGTGCGAGGCCGGCAACCCGATCTGCCTTTCATCTTTTCCGCGCAACCCATTGCCTGTATCGACATTGATCCGCCTTTTATCCGAAACCGTTGGCGGCATCAACAGGATCCTCGTGCTGACCGAAACAGCTACGAGTATCAGTATCGCGTACAATGGCGAACGAGACGAACCTCGTATTTCATGCGTCGCCGATCCCCGTTGAATCGCGTAGTAACGAGAAACGGCCGATAATAATTACACGATTGACGAATGGAAGTAGCGTAGGCGCGTAAAAGTAGGTAGTTTGGTCTGTCCGGCTTGGGAAAAGATCCGTAACGCTTCGTCGTGTGTGCGTGTATAGGCGTACGCGTGTGCGGTGTAGGTGCGCGCGTGGCTGACATAGGCGTGCGAGGTAATTAGTTTACATCGTGCGAATCGTGTAAACTTCGCTACGCATCGATTAAATGCCGCTGCTGGTGGCGTTGTCGAAGCCACGGCCTATCGTTCGTATAGATTTGCCTCGATCGACCTCACCGCGTCGCGTTTCACCTTTGCATGCCGATAGAAATTGGCAGGCCGAACGACGCCCGAAACCACCTCTCGAAAAGCCATCGATGTAGCGTTCTCCACCGACGACCTGGTAACGCGTCAGGTTCTATCGAACCGCCAAAACGATCCCAGATATTCTTCTTCGCCGGCAAATCGTCGTCCAGACTGTCGCCGATTTTCCCCTGCCGATCGTTTCGTTCCGGTTGCTGGAAAGGCAATTTCGAAAATTCACCAAGCGAAACAAAGTTGGACTAGGAAAGCGCAAAAACCATGATTTTCCATTACAGCCTTTGCGAAAGATAGAGGCTGACGTTTGTATAGAGAAATATAGACGCGTAGACGCGTGCACGTGTAAAAGGGGTGCGAACGAGCGTGAACAGGAATAGGCGGGGCTGCAGATGCGTACTCGTGTGCATGCCTGGCTTTCTAATCAGGCATAGTAGTTCTCGGAATCCCTCTGCCTATAATCGATCAGTCGGGTTATAAATTTTTCCTGAACCTTCTCTCCTCTGGCTGTGGCTCTGCCGACCGATCGATCCTTCTCTCTTCTCGTTCGTCAAACGACGCGTCTCGATCGAACCAGCTTACACACGTCGTACACACCGAGCCTCCGCTCTGTCCACTTCGTTTCGTCCGATCCACGTTTCCTTATCACCTCGCGGTAAGGTTACAACGAGCACAGCGGTAAGCGCGAACATTCGACGCCTAGAAACGCGTAACCGTAAAACACGGCTGCTGGTCGGGATATACGCGAGGAAAAGTTGGACGCGGAAAAGACAGTCGGGCGGCGTGAGACTGGCGGTGCGCGCGCTGTAGCTTTAATTAAATTCCGAGCGAGCGAACGACTGAAAAGGCGGCTACAATGCCGCGTATAATTCACCGCAAAGGTAAGGGTAAAGGTAGGTAAAGGTTCCTTTTGGTTCGCTGTAACAGGAGAGTGGCAAAGCGCGACTGTACGTTCGCGAGATACGAGTGGAGCAGTGGTGAGGCGAGGCGAGGTGCGAACCGCACGGTCCGCGGTGTTTACAGCCGCGCGATTAGCGGCTCTCGTCGCGCACTACGCTCAGCTCGGCTCCGCTTCGCTCCGGTCGGCTCGTTTTCCACTCTTAGTTATAACCCCGTGACGTTCCCATGGCATAAACAAAGCGTAACCGCCAATTCCGACGATGAAATATTATAAGTAATAACATATATAGGTATAGGGAGAGCAGACTACGTGTTCTTGACCACGGCTTCTCGCGGGACTCGAAGAGAACGAGATAATAACACGGCACTAAACTATACGCTCGATACGCCGTACCTACATGTAATTGTATAATTATTATTAATGATATCGGGTCCCTTACCGGCTTAAACGCGCCAACATAGCCGAGGTACCGATCGAGCCATACTTGTACTTGCTCGCGTCTTACTTTGCTGTTCGTTCCGCCTCCCTTACGCTTTCTTTTCTCCCCTATGCGTCGCTTCGTTTCTTCCTATCACCGCGCTCTTTGTCTCTGTCTCTCTTCTGTTGTCTGTGTCTTTTTCCTCGCGAGTTACTGGTCGCGCCTACCCTCGCCGACCGGACCGCTGCGATTCTCGCGCAGCGGCAACGAGCGACGATTATCGCCTGGAATCGATCCGAGAGACATTCGATGCTCTTCGTGCCGCGATATCTTTCGCGAACGAATCAAAGCGACTTTTACCTGTTCTCGAGACGGTATTACAATTACAGATCGGTTTACCGAGGAAACGGCGCGGCGCCGTGCATCCTCGATATATCACACGTCTCGCTAACAGGCAATCACGTAATTCCTCGCTGTTATTTATTGGCATCGGCTGACGCATCGCGTTTTTTTCACTATCGCAACGTTTTTTCGACACGGGCCAGGGCCAACGGGAAAGTAGGCGGCGCAACCGAACCTTCTTCGAAAGGCAATTTGCGAGCCATCGAGAGCGTGTGCGTGATGCAACTGGGCGAACGAACGAGCTACGGAGAATGCGAGAGAAGACGTTTTCGGCCGACGAACGAACGAACGAGGCAACGTGCACGCGCTACGACGCGAAACTCGTGTGAGGACGCGTGACTCGTGTCAGCGCCGCGATTACCGACACCATGCGAATAAAGAGATCGTCGACCGTAAGTCGGTCGTAACATCGCCGTCCGAACACTTTGCTTTCCATCAAAGATTCGCAGTGGCCAACATTACCAAACACCGTAACCTGTGGCGGTGTAGTCTATTTGCGAAAAGCGAGTCGATCGGAGCGTAGTGAAAAAAGAAAGCGGTGAACCAGTGGACAGGTAGAAAGGGAGCGATGGAAGGGAGAGAAAGAGTAGCGCGGCGAGCAAAGGGAAAAAGCAAAAGGCGAAGACGAAGAGGACAAGGACGGAGGAGGAGAAAAGCGTGCGCGTGGAATATTAAGAACGGATTAACATAAGGGGACAGAAGCGTGCGTGTCTTCGCGATCGTGACGACGTTATCGATTGTCGTGGAGTTCTAGGTTCAAGCACAGGTATCGCATACACGCACTCGCGAACCGACAATGAAGACGACGAGGTTAAAGACACGCGCTCGCGACGAGTCGGCGTTTCGGGAAGGGGGTACCTGGCAGGCTGAACAAAAAGAGAATCACGCGTGCAAAAGAATCGGAGAAAGGAACGAAAGAAGAGGAGACGCTCGGGGGACCACGCAGAGAACTCGCGGTATTGTCAACCACGAGGCCATATGCCGACGACGCGACGTACCGCGTTACTGGTAACCATAACTGTACCTGCATTCCGATCTTCTGAATAACGCAGTGGAATAATACAGCTGGAAAAAGGATGCCCCGGCACGAGTTTCTACGATAACTTTTTCCTCCACCTTCTCCATTCTTCCTTTCGTCTCGTCGTTTCGTCCCACGAAACGTCTAATTTCCAAGTAACGATCACGTTTACACCGTATACGTCAGGACTCGTTTCATTGGGAAAGGAAAATAGAGAAGGGAAAAGCAGCAAGAATCGTGGCGATAGAAACGAAAGTGCGAATATTGGCGTAGGTTCGCATCGATTTGTAGGCGTTCACCGCGTTCGCAGAACGCGTAGTAGAACGGAAGAGATGGAAACGACATTGGTAATACGAAACGGAATGAAACGAAACGCGGGTCGGACCACCGGGCAGGGTGCTCGAGGCATCATTAAGACGGATTTTCCGGCACGCAGTCGCCTGATTGCCTCACGTACAACGGTTACGCGCGATCATTTGCTTCGATGATAATCCCTTGGGTAGTCTGGCGTGGCACGTCTGTCGGAGCGTAGAGAGCGCGGCACGAAGCGGGACGCACGAAGGAAACGGACAGAACAGACGGTTGCGGACCAAGGGAACGATCTCTACTACGATCATACGCAATTACATGCTGAATCTTTAATGGAACGTTTCGAGGCTGGAATTACTCGAGCACCGGTGGAACGCCATCGCCACGTAATGCAAGCATTGCCGCGACCAGAGCACGCGGGTCCCGCGCTTTCTTCCGTCCAACTGGTCGTGTTCGACTGGCGACCGACCGCTTCGCATCTTCGTGTCCCCGTGTTCGTCCCGCCACGGTGTGTCTCCTCGATGCGTGCTCGATTCTTCTCTAGAACCGATACTTCGTGCATGAATATACGTACGTAATATATTTATCGCTACGTATTTACGAATCGCATCCTACCATAATTTCGTCTACCTGTGCCACGTGTAATCGTCCGAATGGCAGCACGCGAGCCTTCGTCACAAGCCACCGCGGTGCTATTTAGTTTCGAAAGAATCGAACGAATCCTCTGATTTTGCGCGAGATCATTGAAAGCTGTTCCGCGATGCGTGTTATCGTGACGAACGTTAGGGAAACGACGGGTCGTTGAAGAACTGACTGTGAGAAAGAGAGAGAAGGTGGTGGAGAGCCCGAAGCGAACGTAAAATGACTTTCCAAAATTCGAAATTCTGGACGAGAACCGAGCGATAAAGCGGCCCGTTTCCGGCGGGCACTTAGATACCACAATTTGCTAGATGGTCGCCCAGGGCGAACCATCCACTCGAGCAACCTTTGCTTTGTGTCTCCGCCGGACGGGACAGCGAGAGAATTCGATTTAACTACCACGTGGCCAGAGAAATGCTTGGTGTGCGTGAGCACCGGTCTTCCCACGACACGCTCCGCGTCTATAGGGTGCGCGTGAATTCGAACGTCTTCCTTTCCGTTGTTCCATGCTCGTCCCAAACCTTCTTCATGACGATCTCTAACATCGTACCAATCGGCTAATCGTCGATTCACCTGAACAGTACGGTGAAATCGCAGAGACGCGCAAATGGAAATTCGGTCGGCGAGAGATCGGCGGTAAGACGGCGAGTCGAAGGGCAAGTTTGACCGAAGAAGAAGGCAAAGCGTAGATTTGCGAGTACACGTTCGCAAAGGGACACCCGTTACGCGGTTTTGGCGCAGCGCGTCGGACAAAGGAACGGTATGCATATGCACCGCGTCCCTCGTCTATTCGCCATGGAAATACGATGTAATTTAATGCGGGACTTTTGACGTCGGCACTCGATGTCTTTGCGACGCGCGCGTACACTCGCACACGACTCCGTTCTTGCCCTGTTCTCAACGCACAAGTTCTCAAAGGGTCTCGGTTGATCGAAATTGCGTTAACTCGTAGCGAAAAGGGTAACGGCGAACGCTGCGGCCAGCAGAAATCGCTGGAAGGACGGCGCGGCCGAGGAACGAGCGAGTTCCAGCTCCGAAGACGTCTAACGTGTCCGGGCAAGACATATAGAAGGGGGAAAGGTTTGGTCGGGAGGCGCGACCAAAGCCGTGCTCGAATTTATAAAATATCATTAATCTTGGAGCGTTCGGACTGGCAACGTATACCCGAGGCCCGATCGAAACGTGTGTTTATGCCATCTCGCGGCACCGTTTAGACGTGATTTATCGTAAGAAATTATCGGAATGCTAGAAATACCGTATCATTATCGTGCATCTCGCATCGTGCCGCATCGTCTCGCGCGTACACCGAGAATTTACAGCTAGAAGACGAACGATTCACGGATCGAGAATCGACCGTGACGGAACAACACGCGGTTTTCTCCTAACTTCCAAATTCCTCTTCGGAATAGAAATACGATCGTACGATTCTTTCTTTCTTTTTTCTTTTTTTTTTTCTTTTTTCTCCACCACCATCGACCGACCGACCAACTAACCAACCGACCTACGGAATAGTGGGCCGCGCTCCTTCCATTCGAACCATTTACCGTGAAAAGAACGTCCGGTGGACCGATTAATTCCGGGAGCGTTTAAACACGCGTTGAATCGGCGTTTTCCTTCGTTGAAAAAACCGTACAGTCGTGTAAAATTCACGGCCCCCGCGATATTTCTAAAGGTACAAGCCGGGAAATTTCCACGGAACACGGTTTGGTGAAAGGCGCGGTCTCGCGATTCGCAAAACACACTTGCGTACCGTTGGTTTGTTACTGGCACAGCGACGGGTGAGAAAGGGCGGAAAGTTAATTTGCAATTTTAATGGTTGACTTTTTGTGTGGACAAAATGGTGAAGAGGTAGTTGGCCGGGGATTTAATGAAACGATGTTACGTTAGGAAGAGAGAAGCGGGGCCCGATACAAGGCCCTGCGACAGCGTATAATACTCTACCGTTGTTGTCGCAATTGTCTTGTTACAAGTAACAATACGCCTCGACTGACCTAGAATTCCTACCGGTGTCTATTGAAATCTGCATTCGCGAATCGAGCCGCAATCGCGGCAACATGCAAATGTTCCTCGTCGTCGACCAGCTTGCGAAATTCCTCCGATCGCAATTAAGGTTGTCCACGCTGTTGCTCGTTCGCCGTAACCACCGTTCGATCGAGAAAACGTTTCGACTCTCGCGAAAACCCTCCTTTCTCCAATATCAAAGCATCGTTGTCGTAATCGACCCGATTCCATCCAACCGTTCGTTCCAACTCTATGCGCGTTCGTTGATCCTATTTCTATTCCGTTTAACCCTTTGCACTGTGAATTTTATTTCAATTTCGTTACCAGCAGCTCCCAACGCTTTTAACTATTTTATTTGAAATTTTTATTTGAACCAAAATATAAGACAATTTAAATAAATAAAGGTAGAAAGAAATTCACTTAAACACCAGTTTTATTCATACTATTGTCGTATTTTGTAATTTTTAAGTGTACGATATATCTTGAAACAATTTCCAGGATTTTACAAAAAAAAGCTGGAACTCGACAAAGGAGCTGCCGAGATAAAAACTCATGTCGAGTGTGACTCGACATAGCGCAAAGGGTTAAGCGTTCCCGTGTTCTCGTTCGCTCGTTTCCAACACATCGTTTACGATTCGCAAACAACATTTTTTAGACGCCAACGAGTTGGAACGCGATTCGACTTCGTCGAATTAGCAAAACCGAAATCGAAGGCAATTTTCGTGGGAAGAACCGTGCTGGTTCTTGGTCCGAGGGGCGTTCTTTTCGAATCAAATCGCCGGCAACCGTACGCGATCCCGAGGACGAAGCATCACTTTCCCCCTCCGTCGACCCCTCGTCAAAGGGCACCGTTCGTGCCTCGTCTTTTCCGCGACCACGTCGAACTCGCGTATCGATTCGTTGCCGCAGGTGAGAGACCGATGATTATATCGATCGAGTCTTAGGTCTTTAGAGGAGAAAGGAGAAGCGAAAGAAATAGACAGAGAATCGAAGTGTACGAGAGAGATGGCAATACGAAGGGTGAATGGTAAGAGGGCGGGCTAGGAGGGGAAGTAAAAGAAAGACGAGGAGAAAGAGCAGAATGGAAGGGAAGAAAGAGAAAGTAGCGCGTGGAGCAAAGAGGAGAAGGTTAGGGGGGTAATTTCGATATTCGGTGATTCGGTACCCGGTAGCATGATCGGCATAACGCTTATACACAAGGTCTGGATGGTGGTTGCCTCGAGGCACTGATATTACCTAGCCCCGTGATCAGCGCCTACATCGAAAATCGCAACGCGCTACAGCGAAAGAGCGCGTTTTATTCCAACAGTCGACGTCGACATTTTTTGCGTCTAGCCGGTAGTAAATGCAGGGTGTGTGCCTTTGCACACGCCAGTAGAGCGGAGTAGAGCGGAGTAGCGTAAGGGGACGGAGGATAGTATCGAGAAGCTACGTATCGTTGGATCGAGAAATTCGGAACCTTGAAAAAAGGGGCGAAAACGTTGGAAATTGCACGTTTCGAATGCAAATCTCAGCAGCGGCCCCGTCTTCCTTCTCAGCCGTCGCATCGCGTCGCGTCGATCGGTCCGCCGGTTTAGGCCGCGCGTTCTCGCGCCCCGTGCTTGCGCTTCTCATCCGTTCGAGATGGTCGCGCCGCGTTCTTCTTTGCTCGCAGCGACGATGCGATATCGTTCTGACGCAGACACACGGACGGATAGAGGTTTGAATCTGACGCATCTATCCCGTTGCGATTGGTAGCTCGCTACGTCGATGTAACACAGTCATTAACTTTTTGTTGAGCCATCGTCTAACCTGCGATCAAGAATTCTACTTTTTTCGTTCTCGCTGTTTCTCTTGCTCTTGGAAATTTGAGATCGAGCGTGCCGTGCCGTTGTTTTACGACGCGCACGCTTCGTCCGGTTGGCCGCGTTTCGCACGATTCGCACGTTTCACACGCGACCTTGAAAACATTCGGATATAAACGCGCCTCTGGATATATAAATTCCGTGACGCGGAGTTGTACAGTCGCTTGTACGATTAAATAGGTTGGTGTGGGTGCGCGACCGCGCGCGCGCCTGTGTATGTAAATATGTATAGGTATAAATATATATTCGTTGAGCGGAGGTATGGAGGGTAGGTAATGCAACAAGTGGCGGTTTTCACGGGTTTTCCAGGGGATGAAACGGAACGGGCCGGTGGTGGATGGAGTCCCACGCCACTTCCACTTCCACTTCCACTTCCACTTCCACGGCAAAACCGCCGACACTTGCACCCCCTCTGTACCTATGCCACCCCTTAACGACCACAGAGCTCCTGTCGGGAATTTAAGGGTGGAAACCCTTACGGCACTTGGTCCCTTCGTTGTTCGCGTCACGAGTTGAGATAGGTCGAGCGACGATCGAGTCTCTGCACTCGACCTACCTACCTCGCGATCAGGGGATCACCGAGCGTCGATAGAAAGAACTATCCACCTTAAAGGAAAATTCCAGACCAAGAGAAAATCGTAAATGCAAAAAGGTTATGTTTATCGAGAAGAAGAATTGATCGTGTCGCGCGAACGATACGCGAACCGATTTCGCGGAAGCGAACGAAATCGTGATGGATGGTTCTTGCGAGCAAACGATCTGCTCCAGACTCGCAATTTTCTCCGAGTAATTCAAATTCTCGCAGAAAGATTGGCAGCGTTTTTACGCTCGGCCAATCTGCTCGGTTCTTTTAATTTTCTATTTAACGTCAATTCCACGAATACGAACGAGTAGCGAATCGCTGGTCGAAAGCAGTTATAGTTTCTTCGAGCGGCTCCGTGCCAGTATGCATTTCCGAGTTTAGTGCGGTGCCGGTGGAAACCATTATTTGAAATCGGCTGACGCGATTGGCCGGCACGAAGGCACGGAGAGCGGTTCGCATGATTAAGATCATCCAATGATTCCTTCTCTATAATGATAGGCTCTGGCGCTGCTGCTGCTGCTTTCTGGGTAGTGGGGCAGCTCGCGGAAGGGGGAGGCATTACGCGAGATTACTAAAAAGAATCTTATGCTAATGAAAATGCCTCGCATCTCTCCCCCGGCTGCTCTTACTCAGGAATCTCGGTCCTCGTCGTTGCTGCTTCGTTTCATTCTCCTAACAAATGACAACCTTTGCGATTACCTTCCCCTTTGTCTGGTTCTTTGGTCGAACTGAAAAAATCATAGCTAAGGCCTTCGATTCTCTCCGGCTATCAATCCGCGGGATTGGCTTACCGAAAGTCTTTCTTCGTCGCGTTTGCAAGATAACGTTACCTCGGCTCGATTCTATTTTCTTCCTCTTTTTTCCTCTTCCACGAAGAAATAATAATCACGTTGCGATACACGAACTCTGCGATACCTATGTGCATTTCGGACGAATCGTTTCAGTTAGAGAAGCAAGGCAAAGAAAGGGAGAAAAATATCGGATAGATAGCGTAGGCAGAAGACCGGGACGGTTCTTATTATTTTCATTACGTGGTTATAATGAAACATTAACGGTGAGGTAGCTAGAAACGGACCGAGCCACACGGGTAGAACAGCGGATGGCGAAGAAAGTAGGGAGGAGAAAGGTTGGTCGTGGAAAAAATCATTTAGCAACTGGCTATTATCATAGTACGTGATTCGTTTATCTCGTCTTCGTACAGTCTTGTTCGGTCGAATCGGAGCGCCGTTTTGTCCAATCTACCCGACGCGTCTCAACGTTTCGATCATCATCCACGCAATCTTTCCACTGTCTTCTCAAACGTTTCTACCATTCTACGCTGCTTTCCTCCCTTTTCGTTGTCATCTGCTGGTCCGTCATCGCTCGGCGAAGCGAAGAGAGTGGAAACAAAGAGAAAGGTCATACGTTTGTCCCGCACAGGTTAAGATCGCGGACACGAAGATTGGAAAGTGGCTGTCGGTGTGGAAACGAAGATACAAAGTTGGCGTAGTATATCGTTGGCTGTCGCCGTGCGGATCGAAGCTGCTTCCGTGGGTAAGTTGATTTCGTGCTGGAAAGCATGATCACGGAAGTATCGTGCTGCTGCCGCGGACTGTACGATAATGCGGCAGGATGGATACCTCCGCATTACAATATGGACTTGGATCGCTTCGGTCACGTTCGCTGCATGTGTGTGTGTGTGGTCCACCTCTGGTCCCGTCCTTTCCTTCCACCTTTTTTCTGCCTCTTCTTCTCATCTCCCTTTGCCTTTCCCCTCGGGTTCTTTCCTCGACTATCGGTGGTACCTTCCCTCTGTTAACCTTTCTTACTCTTCGTCCGACTCGATTCCTGTTGCTCGCGTTGCACCGCAAAACGACGGAAACTCATTATCCATACGAGATTTTACGACCGATGAATTCGCCTAGCGTTCTCCAACCATACGGAGAAAGCTTCTGCAACGAGAACTCTGGTAGAAACTGACAGCGAGAATCGTCTGACCCGTAACATGGATTTCGCCACACGAATCTTTCGGGATCGGACGAACGACCAAGATGGAGAACTTGGGTTTTTTAAGGTTTCTCTAACGATGAAATTGTGTTCGGTTACGGTGCTGGTTGATATTTAATTCGACGGCGAACGCGTCGATATAAATGTTGAAATACGTCAGGAGGTCGCAACCCGATGGGAAAGGTGAATCAACTACTTAAAAGCACGCTCATTATATGTATGAACATCTAATATCGATAAACTGCCGAGTAACTTCCGATTTCGAATAAATTGAAATTGCTCGCTATTTGTTATTGCTAGGTTGTCTGGTCGTAACTGCTGATACGTCGTTTTCGTGCTAATAGCGTTACGTCCACCGATGATCGTCGTCGCGACCATCTTTTTTGTCAACTGCCACGATAAACAACTGCGAGAACTCGAGAGTTTTTTGTCCCCGTGTGCAGCACAGCGTTCTACTCGGAATATCGAAACCTAATCGAGATTTACGACGGCCAACCGAAGACAGATGGAGCAAGAGGAAAAAATGTAATCGCGTAATGACGGTTCGCCCCGACTGACACCTCGTGATTGGCGACCCTCCGCTAGTTTCCTCCGCGTCGTTGCCTCCATTTTCACCCGGTGGTAGTCAGTTTCACCGTGACACCCACTCGTCGGTCGACGGCCAACGACTCCCTCCGCCGTGTTCTTTCGTCGTCTTAGCTTCGACTGAAACATTTGCTGGCATCTTTGACCGCAGTTAGTCCCGCAACTAGAAACATCTTGTTTCTCGTAGTTGATCAGCATGAACAGAGTGATGGACTTTGATTCGCTGATCGATACGAATCAGGTTCTCTGTGGAGATAGAGAGTCGAAGGAGCAGAGCTGAACAAATGGTTGCGAGCTCGTAAATACGGAAGCGTGTAAAAGTATGGTAGGGCACGGCATGGATTAAAACGCGCGTGCTGGGTTACGGTGGTTGCGCTGGGGTGGTCCGCCGACCCCCGTTGCGAGTAATGTCGATGAATTATACCCATAAGTCTGTGCCAATGTGCGTGACGTGTCCTGCGGGGAGAATAGCGAAGCGACCGGTGATGTCGATTCGTCCAATCAGGCTACGCCCTGTAAATGGAAATCCAAAAGTTCCTCTTCCTATCGCAAATCCACCGATCTCGAATCTCATACGCATTTTGTATTCGAGCCGGCCACACGAAATTTACATCCGAAATGATATTTCGAAGATGGACAATCCCGATGTACCGCTATCGCGCCACCGTCCCGATATCCGCGAAACTGCCTTCCAGGATTTCGTTCCAACCGTGTTCTATCGCCGTGTCGTTTCGGAGCTCGTCGAAGCTGCGGCGCGACAAACAACGAACGAAATTCAGGTAATCGCGATTTCTGCAAAGTTTTTCGCGAAGCGAACAGGCAGCCGCGATGTTCCAACGTTCTATTCTGCCGGTTAAATTTGTAGCCCGAGAAGTGTCGCGCCGAGAAGAGTAACAGAGAGAGAGAAAGAGAGAGAGAGAGAGAGAGAGAGGAGGAAAGAAGGAGCGAATTGGAGGTATACGCACCCGGTAACCCAGTGCCGTGACCCACCGTTGAAAACGCCGAAACCCTCCCCTGTTTGGAATTGATTCGACCGACTACCCCTCGGTTTTTCATCCCTCGGTCCTTGGGGTGCGGCCTTTCGAAAGGGGAGTGCAAACTCTCGAATATTATTGCGGTAGCCAGCGGAGGAACGGTTCGATCAAGTCATAAAACGCTTCGCCAAGAATTTCGACCAGTGTCCCGCTGTTCCATCCGCGGACCCATCGGATTCGTCAATGTTGTAACCTATTCGTAACAAACCGTTGAGAATAGAAGACGATGAAAGTAGTAGAAGGTCGTACGACGAGAGCAGGTTTAGCTGCGTGACGGGTGACGTCGCGATTGTACACGCGTACCAATAAAAGTGATTAGCGTTTCGTTTTATCGAGCACAATGAAGACACTCGGACACTCATTGCCCTTTATGATTTCCCACATGCAGAAACAATCGATGCAATGACGTGTGCGCGTACTGGCTTCGGTTATCAGATTAGAGACCGAGCGGGAATAATTCGTCGGATCTTTGTCCCTAATCACAATTGATACACCAACAACGTGGCAGAATGGAGGCGTACACCCGGTATACATACATTTTACCATTCGCCGCGTAACACGTCGGGCCCGGTTGTTTATCGCTCAAATAGCCGCCTATAGGCGTGATCCCACACGGTGGCTAGTATATTTAGGCTTTCGTTAGGTGTGTGCATATAATATAAACATTCGATATGCGTTATACGCGCACACCCACCACTTGCCGGTGTACACGCACACAACACCGCTACGTAAATACCTGTACGAACTACGTGTCCAGCTGCGTACGCGTATCATGCGCTTGCCTGTTATATAGCCGCGCGCCTACACCGATATCGATGGACGCCGGCTCGAAATCGATGGCCGCTTTATTACGACGAACGATGTATAAGCGGTATTCCAGCGCTGAATCCTATTATTATACCGGACAATTATAATAATTATTTGCCTTTCTCGTCGTAACAATTAATACCGCGCGGACTGGACGCGATATCGCGTGCGTATGTGCCCAGACGGTATAGACGCGTTATACGACTATACCTCGCGACCACTACGCATCCAACTTCTATCTATGAGAGCTCGCGAGCTCGCTCTTCTGCTGCTGCTCCTGTCCTATTCCCGCTTGCCGATCCATCGTCGTTGCACTAATCGCGCGCACGCTTCTCTACTTTTTACCTAGCAGAACCGTGGACGTGCGGATACGCATCGAGTTTGGAGCGGCGCGTTCTCTTGACGCGCGTAAACACGTACGCGGTAGGCTACAACGGCTTGTGCATGCTATGACCCGCGCTATGATACGTTGTGAACCGCGCGCGACCAACGCTCATCAACCAGCGCAGCATCTACGTATTACTTGGTCGTTTGTCTAGACGAAGTTGCAATATTATCGACGGTATTAATTAATATTACCGAGGCATCGGTAATTAGCATAAATCGACGGAACATCGTAACAAATTTCCGGTGTGCAGGGAAAAAAAGACTCGTCGCTGCAATTAGGATTTCAATTAGATTTCAACGATGCGCGCGTATCGTGCCGATTTACGTTGACAAATTTGGCCGCGGTCGTCTGCAAGGGCGAAATTTTAGAGGCACGTGCAGCCGCGCGCGCACTAAACGGCCCGTTTATTTACCGTTATTTACGAAGTAAATTTGACCGGTGTCGGTATTAAATTATACCTTGTAATTTCGACGATCAACTCGTTAACTAAATACCTACGCGAAAATTAATCGGGATACCCGGACTGCCTTTTTTCGTTTCGCTTCAGCGCGAAAATAAATCGAATTTCCCCGAAGTAAAGAACCGTCTGTGTCCTCGTCTATTGGAGTTCGCCTGGCAGATCGTGTAGCAAGCGGCAATACGCTCGTACGGTTGGTCATTCTACATTTTTTTCGGCTACGAAGAAAATATAAGGTGGATATTAGGAGCGATAAGCTAAGAAGAAACGTTCGCGGCTGGTATACGAGGTAAGTGGCGGTGAGTTTAATGGTAAAACGGATAGGGGAGAGCGCAGGCAAGAGGCAAAGCGGAGTGACGGGAACGGGTAGCAGCGCTGAAGCAGGCGTGTAAATAATTTCTGATATAATACGGTTAAAAATTACCAAGTTTAAAATTAAATAATTCATTTTAATACTGGCTGGCGGCTGGCCGGGGGTGGAGACTGCCGCCGCCGCGCCGTGGAGACGGTGAAACCTAGAGGCTGAGGCGGCGGGAAGGGGCACGGGGCAGGAGCGTATCTACTCGCAGGGGGTCGACGGGGCCCGCGCCCAGGAGGCATCTATAAATTTCTAAACTTAATAAATACCTAATGGCCAGACCTGCTTTGTAGCATAGCGCACTGTAGATTTTACTTTACTGTAAAGGTAGCGGTCTCTTCCACCTCTGCTCACCCCTGGCTCACCCACCCCTCCGCTCCTCGTACCCATCCCCATTCCCCTCCCCCCATCCTCCTTCTCTGTGCCTCCCTCGTTTCTCGTCTCTTTTCGCTTCACCTTTCGTCGTTCCTTCGCCGTTTCCTCTTCTTTTTTTTTCTCCTTTTCTCGCCCAACGTTGGATTTCTCGATGTCGTAAAACTTTTACGAGCGAAATTTCGGCCGTGCGTGTCTCTCGCTGCTTGTCCGTTGACCTTTTCGCGTGTCTTTCGTCACCCGTTAATCGAAGCAGCAGCGTACGATGACGACGTTCCGTGAATCCGATTTCTATGGAATACCTTTTGGCAGTTCGAATCAGTTTGGCTAGGCGAATCGACCGAGGACGATTCGAGTCGCGCCGCGACGGTCAACCGCGCGGTTTGAAAACTCTGTTGCAACAGCTCGGCCAACGATGTCGTACTTCCTCGAACGATCTCGCCTGAAAAAGTGGAAATATGCAAGACACGCCAAGGTTTCCGTTTCCAAACGAATTCCATGTCTCGTGTAACGACGGAACGAGGAGGGGTCAATAAAAATCAGGCGAGCGCGAATGGAAGAAGAAAAGAAACATTAGTTGGCATTATCGCAACAACCGAGGCACGGTCGAATTCCTGGAAAAAGAATGCAAGCACCGTAGCATGTATTACGATACTACACGGTACACGCCGCTGGACTTCCATTGTTGCACCGAGTAATATAAACAATTGGCCCTGTCCATCTCCTGGTTTCCGGCCGTCACTCGGAAGCCCCGACATTTTTATGGATCGCGGCACCGTGCCCACCCGCTTGCCTACCTACCTGCTCCCTCTTTCCTTGCCTGCCTGCTTACCTACCTGCCTGCCTGCCTGCCTGCCTGCCTGCCTGCTTGCCTGCCTGCCTGCCTGCCTGCCTGCTTGCCTACTTGCCTGCCCGCCTGCCTTCCACGAGTTTCTTCTTCCTTAAGACCTCCGCGAGCCTGAATATTAATGCGACTCTCAGTTTACATATTCCCCTCCACCCACACGATGTATTCGTATCCGAACCGCACGACAAAATCCTTCGAGATTTCAAACTTCTCGATTCGCTTCCTCCGCGTTAGTCGAATTTCGCTATTTATTATTCAGCGATTCTTAAAAAGTTTTGCGAAATTAATCGTCAGAATCAATATTGATTCGTTTCGAATCGATTTCGTTTCCTCCCTCCCACTTCTCTCCCTTTTTTTTCTCGCCGCAAACTATCAAACTTCTCCGTGACAAATTATCCCGTAAACCGTAAACCATCGCTACTAGAGTCGGTTCATTGATTTTTCGATGCTAGGCGTATCACCGATAGAAAATCTATGTGTACGTAGGTCTAGCCGTTGGACACAGTAGACCGGCGGCTAAAGCACGTCTTTCAGTTTTAATTCGTAGTTTCTTCTCGTTAACGAGGAATTTGCCTGTAACGTTGATACCGATGGTATAAATTGTCGGTGAAGCAAACAGGAGTGCAAAGAATTATTCCCAGTCTTAAATTTCACATTTTTCTTCCCATGTAGCCAGCATCCATTCTCTCGATAGTATCTACATTGTAAGCAAGACTATACGAGCCTCGTGGATAGTAATCATTATAATTAATTTAGCACTACGCGTTAAACCAACGTCAACCTTGTAAACGTGCAGCCGTTATCCGGTAACACTTGGCTGATTTTAATCTATGAATATCAATTCATCGGTATACCTTATAACTATGAGTTTCTAGAAAAAAAAAAAATCTGTAATCTGTGTTCTAGTATACAAATGTATGTAAAGTCCGTATAAATATTCTATGAGTATCGTGTGCGCTATAATCTAACGAAGAAAAACGTCGCCCTCGATCGATTGACATTTTTTCTGCGTTATACGAGCTGGATAGCGCAACGATAAAACACGTCCGAAGAAGATTCGCCAGCAGCTATCGCCCTTTGCTATTTTTCTCCTTTCTTCGTCGTTTGTCCAAGTACGCCGCGATCGCTCTAGCGAAAAGTGCTCGACGAATTTTCCCTGAACCAGAGAAAAAATATCGAAGAGGTGTTTCGGCCTGTTCGGTCGATCTTGACATGGCACCTTAATTCTCTCCGCCACGCAGCAGCTATTAATTTCTGCGTAGGTTATATGTACGCCGCTCGATATGTAAACGCATGTTTCTCGATAATTAATTCCCGTTTCTCGGCTGCAAGCCATTTGAGGACACGTAACGCGCTGCAACGCGATACGAAAGATCTTCCCGTCCATCGCGAATCGAAGCTGCGGTATCGATCTACGAACGCATTGCCGGAACCTCGAAGGTTTCGTCTCTGACAGCCTAAAATACAGAACGCGCGTACGCTTGCACAGACACGATGTGTAATCCACGATCTCCGAATTTGAACGTACCGGGTGTGCCATTAGCTACCGATTACCATTCTCGTTTCGTGATTAAATCGATCGGACAAACGGCCCTCTTGTCTCGTCATCACGCTTTTCTAAACGTATTAAATTTAATATCTTACCCCAACCAATCTCCACTCGATTTTCTCCAACTTTGCCAATTGAATTATCCAATTGAATGTCAGCAGTCGATCGGCCCTCGAAATGTTCCAAATTTGACGGAAAATCTTAGAATAAAATCGTTTGGCGAGAAGCTGACTATTCTTTGCAAGCAGCGTTTTATACGCATAGTCGATGGATTAATTTGTCGTGGATCGAGCAGAGGCTCAGGAAGAAATAAGTTGTGTCGGTCGATCTCGGCCTCGGTGTTTTCTTTCAGTGTCGGTCGTTCCCGCGGCTACGAGTCAATCACGGAGTATACAGGAACCTCGCGCATTGCCGTGGAACAGGCTGCGGCATACATTAATCACTGATGCTAATGGTATCATAGCCAGCATAGGTGTTTCGTACTTGCGCGCACTCTCGGACACACGCAAATTCCGTGCACCCGGCTTCCAGAGGAAACGGGAGAAAGAGAGATAGCACGACCCATATAAAACGCGTGCATGCGCCCAGTCGGGCTTTCCTATCTTGACTCTCGGCTCAACTTTCCTTCGCGCGGGTACACACATACACACACACATACACAAACACACGGATTTCCACATGCGCCACCGAGCTTGAACAGTTGCTAGATGCAACGCGAAATGGCAGCCAGTCGAATGTTGCGTCTTCATTATTTCGTGTTCTGGCTGCGATTCCTTTCAATGGTAACATCCAAGAGGATAAGTGGCGTCGCTTTTTTTTCGCATTTATCACCTTCTCGGTTACAACATATATATATATATATATATATATGCAATATATATATATATGTACCATGCCTTCTTTTCTTTAGACGATCGCGCTCCGCGGTAATTGTTGCTCACTCGTTGGCTGGTTGCGAGAGGCGATAGAAGATACATAAATAAAGCGACACGCTCCGGTTAGCTTTAGCTCTGCTTCACGGCGGTTTCGCCATCGTAATCGGCTCCGTTCGAAACAAACGAAACGTCGATCGTGAGTTACGACAGCGACGACGCGGAAGGAAGGCAAGTTTATCGCAGTCACCTCGTTGACGACCAGGAAAACGAATCCGGCGCGTTCGAGCGACGAGGACGCGAAAAATGTTGGTCCCATGGACGTCTTCTACTGGTAAAGCGCGAACCGAATTTCAAGAAGAGACAAAAGTGATTCGTTGGTCCTGCGCGAGAAGAAGGCGAGCGCGAAAAACCGCGAGAAAGGAACGCATCGCGAAAGAGAGGAAAGGAGGTTAGAAAGGGCATGGCGGCGGGCAGGAGGGGGAGGGGGAAGAATGGACAAGAGAAAGTCAGAGGGGCGCAATGGCCGCACTCTCGAGGGGTGGAACGTTCCAGGTTTCGAGGAGGCACTGGCAGAGATGGATGCGGAGGCGGTGGCGGTGGCGGTGGCGGTGGCGGTAGAGGCAGAGGCACAGGCAGAGGCAGAGGCAGAGGCAGAGGCAGAGGCAGAGGCAGAGGCAGAAGCAGAGGTATAGGTAGAGGTAGAGGAAGAGGAAGAGGAAGAGGAAGAGGTAGGGATTCGCTAGAGGGTCCGAGGGGTATAGGTGGCGGGGGTGGGGGTGGGAGGTTGTAGGAGGTTGTACGAGAAGGTAGAGATGGAGGTGGAGGTGGAGGTGGAGGCGAACGAAGAGAAGGGACGGGGTTCGTCCTATCAATCACGGTATTATTATCGAGTCCGTGATTAGCAAGGCATGCTAACGATATCTCTGGCCGGAGGCAGAGGGCAACGCTAGGCCGCTGTGCTCTCGCGTATGCGCGTGTATGTACGCATCGTTCGGCGAGTTGCTCCGGCTGGATGGATATGCGTGCGCCGTACGTATTTCTCCGGTACATGTGTCGACGAGCCGGACCCTGTGTTGTGTGCGGATCGGTGTTGGCCGCAATGCAACTGGAGTGGCCGCGATGCGATTCCAGAGTAGTACCAGAGTGTACCGTGTATACGGTGCTGCTGCTGATGGTACCGACGATGGTGGTGGTGATTTCAACGACGATGGTGGAGAAGGTCGATGAAGAGGGACGAAGGAAGGGAGGAAACGAGGGCCAGAGAGGAACCGAGAAAGATAGCTAGACAGCTGGCTAGATAGATCGGGGGACATAGGGGAAGGCAAATGGAGAACGACGAGGAGCTAGCCACTGTTACTAGTGCTTGACTGCTGTCTAGCTACTACTAGCTACTAACTACAGGCTGCTGCTGTTGCTGTTACTACTACCACCCTTGCTGCTGCTACCGCTTGCCTGCCTGCCTGCCTGTCCAACGGCCTACCTAGTTGCCCGTAGCTCCTGTCCGTTGTCTGGCTCCTGCTTGGACTGCTGGCCTTCTCCTACCGTCGATGACGTTGCTACTCCAGCGTTTCCCTCTTCGATACGGTTGCTAACCGTGGCCAGCTAGTGGCCAATATTTCGCACAGAGAACGAAGCCTAGTCGTGGTAGACTGGTGAGGTCTCTAGGATGAGTCTCGTTGCTCGTTCCATGGACCTACCTTCGATGCACGTCGATCGAAGGTGACCCTCCCCGTATACTGGCGTATCGACCATGCCAGAATTTCAGAATCGAGAAAACCAAGCAAACATGAAAAGTACTAATCGAGAAGCGGCAGAAAACGCCGGAAAGCGATATTTTTCAGCAGTCGTTGAGGTTAAAACGCAGTTTGACGGTTGCGCACGAAAGAATATTTGTCGAACGTTCGATAGGATGGAACTCGGAGAGCAAGATCGATGATGAAAATGGAGTGCGAAGTCTCTCATCGATGGGTGTAATGATCGTTCCTGGACGAATCCCTCGGTCGGTCGGTCGGTTGGTCGGACGGTCCTGTCCTATCTCTGGCGTGCGGCCGATATTCGGGTTATACGGATCGCTCGCAATGCGATTCGCGGCTAAACGCGTTACGGGGAACGTAATTTAGTCCCGGTTGCATAGCCCGTCGTACACCGTGTTCGCACACGTCCGTGTGCAAGCTCGCCAATGTGTTTTTCGCTATACGTACACGCGCGACACGAATCTACCGGTCGGTTATTCGTCTCTTTCCTTCTCTAGGCTTCCTCGTGTTTCCATCCATCTCTCCGGGTCGGTTCTCGTTGCTGTTCGCGGCTCTCTGTCTCTCTCTCTCTCTCTCTCTCTCTCACTTTTCGTTCGTCGCTGCTTCTGTCTGTGCGGGTAATATTCGCGATGCGGGGAGTCACCGGCGGCGAATTCACCAGGGATGGAGACACGTGGGGTGTGGGGTGGGCTCGAGTGGCGGAGGGTGTCGCACAGGCGGCAGGTAATGATATTTCGCGCCCATTATGAAATATTCGAAATGATTCGCCGGGATTGTGCATTTTGATTTGACGTACATCCGCGTAACACACAGCTCTGAAACGTGTGTATGCCACATCGTGTTAGAATGCCGATCGTTCACTCGCTCGATCGTCGACCACGCTGCGCTACCCCTACGTTTATCGCTTTCTCATTCGACCCGCCCCCTCTTCTCTTTCACCTTCTTCCGTCTAATCCGCAAAACTGAGGAAGGAGAAAGAGCAGAGAAAGTAGAGAAACGTCTTGGTTCTGTTCTCTTCGAAAGTTCCCCTGCATTGGTCGCGATCGCCTGCCAGGACGTTCGCGTTCGATGAAATCCGGTGAAATGTGAGTCTCCGGGGGGTCGTTAATACCGTATTTGATGCAATAACAAAGCAATAAATATTTAATAAAGTATTAAAACGTATAATAATAATGTAATTACGTGACAATGCCCAAGTCATAATAATACTAATTTAAATTGTAATTTCACGCAGAGACGATGTTATTCTCGTTATCTTTCGCAGCTTAAATGTTTATTCCGTACCCGATCGATGCTCTTGTCGTGAAAATCGCCTTCCTTTTTCCTTTACCAACCACTTCTTCTTGTCACATAAATGTTGTTGAACATGAAACTATTTCTTGTTCAAGCCGCGAACGTGTTCTTTTTACGTTGACGATACCACCGAGGTTTAGCATGCAACGAATTCCTCTACGATGGTCAAGAGTGGCAAAGACGTTTGGTGATCGCGCGAACGGAATAGCGGCGAGCGAAGATAAGAGCAGGGAAGATGGCGATTGGATGGAAGGAGAGCGGCGAGAAAATGGGAATTAGAGGGAGAGAAAAGCAGACGGCAGAGGATAGATCGGAGATAGTTGGTTTAAATTCTCTTCTGCTACCGCAAACATGCATAATGCAGCCAGGCGGCGCGTGTAAACGCGTGAACGCCGGACGGTGCCAACCGCTAAATACAAAAATCCCCAACCACCTGTGAAGCACGCCGCACCGTCCGGTGCCGGCGGTATGTGTGCGTTTGCCCGGGCGTTGGTGTGTTTTTGTTGTCGGTGTGAGCGAGCAGCCGCGCGCTCGTGCTCGCTCTCCAACGGGTTACACGTTTCCGCGGCTCTGTCCACGACGTAGCTGAGGGGATTGTGCGTGCGCCCGTACGCGCGCCTGTATGTGTACGTTTCCAAGTTAATTACAGCATAATTGCGGTCGACATTTTGTTGTTGGTCGTTCGTCGCAGTTGTCGGCCGGCTGACCCGCGGATCGCTTTCGGATTTTCTCGCTCGAAAATTCTTGCGATATCACGCGCGCTTATTAGCATTGGTCGTCGTACGCTCGAATTTTGGCTCGTTACGCCGAATTTACGCTCGTTTGCGAATTATTCGCGCCATCCGAAGCCTTCGGCCGCGCGTTCTTCTTTTAATTCTACTCTCCCCTCTATACTGCCGCAGTAGGGTAGCGGTACGGTACAAATCAGCCTTCCCCCAAAGAAATTTAACCGCGATCCCATCCATCCATCCATCCATCCTGTTGTAGGATTTCCTTTGTCGCGTAACAACGGAACGCAAGGTTTCCGCTCGGCTCGAAGAGATCCTCGACTCGATCGAACGATCGAGGGATTGGCGTCGCGTCGCGGTCGAGGTCGAAGCACTCTTTGAGATGGTTCGCGGCGAACGACCAGATGCGAAACGATACGAGGCACACGCTGAAGAAGAGAAGAGGGCGGTATAACGCGAGAGAGAAGAAGACGAGAACGGAAGGGAAGAGAGGAGAGAGAAACGCGGAAGAGAAAGCATACGCAAGAAGATAATGGGAGAAAGGGCCGGGAAGGGGGTGACGAGATGAGACGAGGCGAGGCGAGGCGAGGCGAGGCGAAACGAAGCGAGAGTGGCGGAGGCTCGTTGAGAGAAAGACGAGCAGAGATGGAAACGAGGAGGTGTAGATGGGCACAAAAGCACGAGATATTCAACCCTATCGGATCGTATATATCTGCTGCACCCTCCCACCCCATAAATTGATGCCAATGTACCTACGTGGCCCCGGTACGTTATACGTTATACGTCTGAATATTACGCACACTCGGCCCTATGGACATCAGGGGTGGTAGCGAGGGGGCAACGGGTGGGACTAGGGTAGCAGGGAACAGGAGGAAGAGGAAGAGGTGGAGGAGGAGGAGCAGCAGCAGCAGCACCACCACCAGGAGTACGAGGCGGGGGGTGGTGACGAGAGGGCGGCGAGGGTAGAGGAGGGTGGGCGTCCGGGGGACGAGGTGGGACAAGGCGGGGCGGGGGAGAGCAATGCTCCGAAGGGTGGCCAAAGCGGCGAGGCACGGTAAGAGGGGTGTAGGCAGCCGCGTACCTACACGAGTCGCACACCATACCTCGGTTATACCGAATAGAACACAATTAAGTAAATGAGCACGGGTTGCGCGCGCTATAGATACCCTCTATTATGTGTATTGATCTCTAGCACGGACTCCAGTTACACGTAATACGTGTTTTGTCATTTGCGCGTTCGTACGTACCTACCTGCCGATCCTCTCTCTCTCTCTCTTTCTTTCTCTCTCTTTCTCTTTCTCTGCACGAGAGACCGTGCGTGCAAGAACACGGAATAGACAGGTACCGGGTAGGAGAAAGAGAGAACCGTGGAGAATCGGTTGGAAAGGACTGAAATCGGTAGTCGAACGGCGAGTACTCCGAACGCACGCCTTACGCAACGTAATGCAACGCGATGCGACGCAACGGCTTTCCGATGTGTAACGTCTTGGAAGTAGCTTGGCAGCCAGTCGGACCGCGAACTCGATTACTTTGTTTTCGGGAACGAGGACGCGAACCGTGTCGCTGTTCTCAGTTTTTACGACTTCCGAGCTCGTCCGCGCACCAATAATTTGCGTTAATTCTCGCCTAGAATGCTGAAACGCAGGATATACGCTCTCCGTAGCATCGTCCGATTCTTCGACACTTTTGCTGCCACGCGTGAAACTTCTTCTTCGGAATCGCGTAACCGAGTAGCGGTAGACGATCCGACGCCAATCTTTTCAACGCACGTTTACAATCCTCGCGAGAACGTTGCAACTTAACAGAGAAACGTTGACCAGGAAACTGTAAACAAGGAAAAATGGAACGAACGTACAAGTTGTTACCTGTCGATGGAACGAAGTCGGAAATCGTCCTGAGATAATCCGATAGAACGGATAATTATTTTTAAACAGGTCGATTTTCGAAAATCGCGAACGATCGATCGTCTTAGGGAAAAGTCTAGGGATCGTTTGCTCGATTCTTTGTTTCTCGTAGCAGTGGATGTACGTGGATATACGCATAGTTACCGCGACCCGTCAACAGGAAACGGAAAGATAGTTATCTAGCGAATAGGTAAAAAGAGTGAGAGGGGCGAAGAGAGGTGACCATGTAGACGCCGTAGTTATTTATTTTCACGAGGCTGATTATAATATTACGCAAGTCGGCGGTATACACGGTCTCGTAATGCGGATGCAAATGCGACGAAGAACGACTCGGCGACTCGGCAAATCTTCGGCTAGGAACTGTATTTTATTCATACGTTCGTCCACCTGCGGAAAAATAGTTGCACGTATTTGCACGCGATAGTTGAGCCTACGCTTAACAGTCGATTCCTTTCGCGCGCCAACCTCCGTCCAACCACCAACGGGATAACGATACATTTACAATTTAAACGTTGGCTGTCGAATCGAAAGAGAATCACGTCGAAGTTGAGGAGACAAACCGTAACGGACAGAAAGACGGAATAAGGGAGAAAGGAGACAGAAGCGGGAACGTAACTGCCGCGACGTATCGGCAAAAAGAGAATCCAAGCGATCACGTTTTCAGACACGTGAGAATTAAAAGGCATTATGCGTGCTAACATTCGCCGCGTACCATTGCAAATATGCAGAATTTCCGTTGCGGGATCGATGTTGGACGATACGGATCGTTGGCGAAACGAAATCGCGCAACAAGATCGCCAATTGAAATAGAAAATAAGGCGGAACTTGGAAACGCGTTTGTCCAGCGACGATCAAGAATCGGCGACGCGTATCGTTTACTTAGAGCGTAAACGAATAAGCAGAAAGGAGCGCGATACGCGGAAGTGAAAGAATTACGAGCGATGCGTCGTGCGTTGGAAACATCCACCCACGCGCTACGGACACTCACACGCACGCACACACCATGCGGTACCTTTACAATTTCATACGGCGTCTTGAACATTTTCCAAGGAACATTTAGGAATGTAAATTTTGATTGATACTGGAAGCGATGCGTAAGATGGCAGAACGCGCCGTAGCGGCGAGTTAATGACGGAAACGTAGCCTCGTAAAAAGGAGAGTTAATTTATGCGCTCGAAGGAATGGTAGTTACGTCGATAGAACCTATTCTTATGTCTGTATTATATTGTATGTATATTGTGAGAATGTCGCGCACCGATTTTCCTAATAACGGATATGCAATGTCCTCGCGCGAATTTTATTTCATTTAAGCGCCATTCCACGGATAAAGATATTACTCTTTCGCAACGATTCGTTCGTCGATTTACTTAACAGCGGAAGGCAAGCGTCACGAGACCATCTTATTTAATTCGTACGTCGCATGGAATACTAGTCATAACGATAAAGACATTATAATACTTACTACTCGTACAGGCTGCATCATGAGACCGCTATCGTGTGCCGATTTCCTTCCAAGCTGTGTACGTTCTACTCGTATTCACCTACGTATATATCGGTTATCGTGTAGAATGTACGGGATGCACTTACGTAACTCGCTGCAAAGACACGTGCATCGGACACGGACGAGCCACATCTCTCCTCCTCTCCTCTCTTCTTCCCGCTACTCGCTTATGCGCTCTTTCGCATAACGATATATTATTTATATAAGCGGAGCTGTCCCGGCAAATCGTTCTACTCTTGCAAATTACCGCCAACGTAAACCGCTAACGCGAATAATGGCCATCGTTGCAGCTCGCATCGAAATTTCCCAAAACCAACCATCTCTTCTTCTTTGCCCGATCCGACCTCTCTTCTACCCGACGCCTACGTTCGACCAAACATCTACTTTTCTATATCACGCGGTTATTTTCCGCCACGGAACAGACAAATTATCGAAATAAAGACGAGATCGCGAAAGCAGGGCACACGTTCGACGATAGATTTTGGGGAAAAGTTTGCTGAGACATAGAAAGGTGTTGAAGCGGAAGATGAAAGAGAGAAGAGAGAGAAAAGGTAGGACGAAGGTTCGCATAATACACAGTAGGCACGAGCGACATCGTGGAACGCGTATGTAAGTACTTGGTGGAGCGGTTCGCGAGCACATTCCCCCCGTGCACGAGCTGTCCCTGGCGGAAGTGCGCGGCCTCGCGCGCCGTAACGTTATTTTCTGATTTCCCATTCATGGTCTACCGTTTAGTTTCGATTTGCCGCTTCGTTACAACGGCCGGAGATTTACACCGTCAGATAGGATTGTTACGGGCTCGCATCTCCCTTCCGCTCACGATCGCCTCTTCCTCTTTCGCTAGCCGCTAATACGCTCTTCCTTTATGCCAATTCGTTGCTTCTGCTGTTGGTCGAATACCGGTACCGCCGCCTACCGCGGTACGCTACGGTGCGCCATGGTGCGCCACGGCCACGACACGCTACGATACGCCACGGTACGTCGTATACGTACGCGTACACGTTTCTCTATCTTTTATATAACCGTCTGTCGTCACCGACTGCGATCTCCCTAGATATCTCGCTTCGTAATCACGTTTTTTCCTCCGCCGGTTGGCCGATCTTTCCTGTCAGATAATCCGCTTAGCGTGTACTTTGCATTTCAAATATTCCGGTCGACTCGATCGCCACCGTTCGCTCTTTCGGCTGTTCATCCGTTCGGCCAACCAACCACACAACCATCGAACACGCGTGACTATTTTGGATCGATGGTCGGGTCGCGTGGTCGCAATTACGCGCCGCTTTTCCTCGCGTTTCCCTTACGCCTGGCAAATACCGAGAAACATTGGGCAGGATAATGCCGTATGAAATTTCGCGGTACGTGTAGATATCCGCCACGTTCAATGGAAATTTTCATCTAGACTGCGGTAGGAGGAAAGACGGTCGAAGGGTAGAACGAACCGGTCGGCAAGGTGAAGAGAGCGAAAGGGGAAAAATAGAGAGGGAAAGAGAGGATATGCGTACGCAAGGGGCCGACGAAGCGGGAGGACCCGAGCGGAGAAAAAAGGAGAGAAAAAAGGGGAGAAAAAGGAGAAAAACGTAGAGAGCGTGGTGCACCGTGCCCAGCAAGTAATAAGTTAGTAATAATATTTTCACAATATCTCTCCTGGATTGGATGTTATTTCATTATATTTTATTGCCTCTTACTATTACTCTTGCCGGTGTGCAACCCCCGCACCCTCGCCATCCCTCGTCCACCAATACTATCGCAACTACCGTTACTACCACCGTCGCTCGGTTGCGTCCCAGTCGCTCTGTTTTATTATCTCGAGCCTCTCCGTGCCGAGGGAATTCACTCGCGGAACTCATTATTGAGGAGTTTATTCTGCTGTAACCATTGCTACCCGTACCTCCTTCTTTCTTTCCGCTAACTCCTGCCTCCCGTCTTTCCTTCTCCTTTCTTCCCTTCGATTTCTCTTTGCAGCCTAAAATCTTGCCAACTCGAACCTCAACGTCCTCTCCTTCTGCCCCCTTTCTCTCGATTTTTTCACCAGATCGCGATCGCTGGATTATCCAAGAAATATTTCTATTTCACTGGAAATCGATCGATCAGAGAGCAACCGACGTTTCTTCGACTACTTAGCGTCCGTACGATCGGACATCTGCGAAATAGCGGACAATGGGAAAGGGTTGGTTGCAGCTTCTACTTCTTTAAGAGCGTCGTTAACGCGGCGATAACGCGCGTTCCAGTTCGCCGTTTCTATTCTCACGTTCTGCGTCGATCGGTCGACCCTTTTCCGGGTTAATATATGCGAGAAAATTCCAGGATGGAAATTGCATCCGCCGGCTATATGAGCCAGCTTCTTCTTTCTCTTCGACCGTCGTAAAAGCCGTTATTGAATTCGTGTTTCGCGCTTCTCGATCGCTACCCTATATTTAACCCTATCGTTAACTCGTGTCACTCGCTTTTTCAAACAACTAGGCGAACTATCGTAGACGAAAACTAACGATTGGTCGTTTCACGTTCGAACAGGTGATCGAGAAAAGGCGTCGTGCTGCGAATGGACCTACAGCAGAGCGATGTACCTGTCATGGAGAAAACGCGACGTCTGCTACCAACGGTATCGACGACGCTCGAAATCGCGTAACGCGCCTACAGGTAAGTCGCAGAATCGATCGCGCGTTGCAATTTCGGCGAAAGAATCTGCATATTCTCGGCATCGATGAGAAATCGATCGTAAAATCGGCGAACGAAGACGTTACTCGATATCCATAGCTCGCGATGTAACGACCGTTGCATATACAAAGCCGACGACCGAAATAGCAAATGTTGTCACCGATAAATTGCAGCCAACGATCATAAAAATATTACGTCAGACGGCTGTAACGCGCGCACACCCACACGCACGCACGCGAGTTCGCACACGCGTCGTAGCTATGCGTTCTCTCGTGACGTGTCGCAATTCCGATTCTGACGCGATCTCGATTTGTCGCAGTGACGCGATTAAACGCACCGATTATTCGCGTCCTTCTGCTCGATCATCCGCCGCTTTCCACCGTTTTACGATCGCGATCACGTTTTCATCGCGTTATTCTTCCAGGCTTTCGCCTCGAGCAAACGTCCGCGCAACGCAAAGCAACGCAGCAGAGTTTAAGCGGCTACGGTCAGACGATAATAAGCGGACGGTAGCCCGTGGATGACTCGGCAACGAAGTAAATTTGCCATCGGCCGGCACAAACGTCCAGGAATATTGATATAAACTTGCCGTGACTAATACAACAATTTATCCAGCCGTGAGCATTTAAATGGTTACGACCGGCTCAACTATCCGTCCGACCGAGTCGACCCGAACGACGATTCCGTCGTGCGTTAACTCGCACGCGTTTAATTCGTCTCGCCGCTTTCGCGAATTGACTCACTCGCCCACATTTCTCCTCGCTTTTCTCTCATTATCGACGTTACACTCTCCATTCTTCTTCACCTTCGACGATCGCTCCTCTTCTCTGCCTCCTTCGTGTCCCTCCCTCCTTCCTTCAATTCGACTCGCTTTAATCTAATTTAATCTAGTTTATTAACTCCCGGCAATTTAATTTCATTTCATCTAATCCGACTCGGCCTATTTTTTTCCTCCTCGGCATCTTCGAAAGCGAAACTCGGTGTTTAGGCTTCTCCGACGATTTCCTCTTTTACGAATAGTCCGACGTGGAAATCCTACGTGGTTCTGGCTTTGCGGAATGACAGAATTACATAGCGTGTGTAGCAGGTTGTGTGAAGAGTTTCTTTCGTTCCATAAGTGAAATAATAGATGCGCAAGATTTTTCATTTTATATCATTTTCTCGATTTTGTAGTATCAGAATTAAATGGATCGAACGTAATTCAATAAAATAAAAGAAAAACTATTGTGCATCTACTCTACTTCCTCGTAAAACGAAAGCAACTTTTCGGACAACCTGTGGTGGTCGCTGAGACGTGTTAGTTAAATTAATAACGAGACGAGTTAATCTAATGAAATATATTTACAGATATTTTAAAACGTAGAATACAAAGTTAATTGCAAGTGTTGCTAGCTTGATGATATACTGTGGTACTGATACTAATTGTAATGCTGATTCGTTAGACTTACTCGCTCGACTGACTGACTCGATGACTCGATACTGATATTGATTCGCGCGACTGACTGACTGACTTCTACAGAACCTGATCTTCTATTTATACTGGTCGTGGGGAGTACCGAAAGGTTTGAACTTGTCGCCGGTTGTAGATTGTACATAGCAGCGAAATTGCTTTGTCCAGAGTTTGTTTATTACATTACGTCGTACAGTGTTAATTCTCTGTGGCAAAACAACTATGTGAGACATCTTCGTATCGAAACGTCCTAAGACGCATGTGCCGCTCCAAACCTGATAAAGCGATACGGAACAGTTATGAACGTTCGAATTTTCAATAAAATTGCTCGCGTCAAGCGTAACACGACTCTATAAAACGACGATCGCGCGGAAAACAAATACTTTTGAACGCGTTTTCCCGACCAATTCTCTTTCGTCCGATGTTTAGAATGCCATTCTCGTGTGGATCGGCACAGCGCTGTTACGTGCCATCTTCTCTCACGATCATCTGCTCTTTGTCCTATCACTGTCGTCTCTGTCGTGCCGCGACCCTCATATTTAATTATTGTTATATTTATAAAGGGGACCAGGCTTGGTGTGCACGGTGATACGTGGAAGGGACACCGGTCCGACGACAGTTTTTCGGACAAGAGAGAACGCGCAACCCCTCGGTTCTACAGATCGATATCAACCCGAAACGAATATTATTCGATTTTGCCGCGCACTCGATACCAGACAAGGACGAAGGTAGCCGCGAGTTCGCCTTTGATCCAAGCGAATCTCGCGACGACGAGCTCCGATTGCTTCGAATCTTCGCAACAGCCTAAGAAAGCCAACTATCGTTTCGCTTTAATTTTACAACACCGTTATATTTTTTTCCATTTATTCGCCGAAACGAACGATCGACGGACGAGCGAAAAGCCGAGCCGAAACGGCACCGCCACAACCATTCAGAGATCATAGAGAAACAAGGACGAGCGAGAGGAAGATAGGTTTGCAGAGTAGGATGGATCGAATATTGGACAACTAATCACCTAATCACTCATTATCTACCGCAAGCTCGGAGACCGGTAGATCGGCGCTACATACGCGACTAGAGGTTGCTAGGTCGTAGAATAGGTTGCCCAGAGGGCCATTGTGATACGCGAAGCAGAATCATGCAGGATCGTATATTATCGATTGGAGGAGGGGTTCAGGCCAGTAGGCCCTCAACCCTTAACACCCCGTGTCTCCGTTAGCGACGCCGATACCAGCAGACAGATTCAACGACGCTGAAGAACGCGTGTGCAATACCGCGGCAAAACACCGAACGATCTTGCCGATCGTCTAATCCCAGCCTGGCTATTATATCGCGAATTTCTTCATTTTCTAACTTTTTATTTTCCATCGGATTCGACTTTCGTCGCTCTGGCCGTTAGATATCGGTTACGTAACGCAATACATCGAGCTTCTTTCTAATAGAAATCGAACGGTTACTAGCTTTCGGAATACAATGTTCGCTATTACGATAACGACATAACGGCCGGTGATTTATCAATATAGTATAGAATTGTGTCTAGCGGATCGGTTTGCCGTGGATCTATTTTCACGACGGTGGAAATCGAGTATGCAAACGGCGGTTCTGAAACACGGCCCTGTTTCAGAAATAGATAAACGTTCCGTTCGAATCGCGTGCTTGCTATTTTAATCTCCTAGCCGACGATCATTTTGCCCCGCACTTTTGATTTTTCGGTTATCGGTGAATCCGTTTGACGAGTGTCGCGTGCTGCTGGCTGCGATTATACGATAAATACGTAGTCGTTTTCCAGCCTTTCCAATGAGATTCAGTGATCTGACTGTAATGAAATTCAGAGTACAGCACGATACAGAATCTACTATTTCCGACAATATTCGGATGATGTTTGGATCTCGAGGTTTGGGTCGCGTGTCATGGGATCACCACGTCCGACCGAGATCGTGGCTGCTCCTGTCCGATACAGCGCCGTGACCACCCTTAATCCTCTTACGTGCAGCGTGCTACGACTAAATATCAATGGCCATTTCGACGTGTGTGCTTCTTGCGAGTCGATCAAAAGTCGCTGGAAATCTCAAAATTCCTTCGATATCGAACTTGGTTGCGCGCGATGCAACTTTTTTAACGGCGCGACGCGTTAGCTGCTTTCGACCCTCGATCCGCCGTTCTATCGATCGCTTGCAGTCTAATGTCTACGACTTATCCCTGGTAATTGTACCTGTAAGCGTAGGGCTGGCCGAGGAACTGGCGACCAGACGAAAAGTAAACAGCGTGTAGCTGGAAAAGGGTACGATTTAAGGTCCCGACCGAGACAAAGGCCCTGTTCAAGCAGTTACCTCTCCACCGTCGCTGACAACTAATCTCTCTAGGTATTTTTCGTCGTATTAACCTCACACGGTTTGCTTGTTTCCTAGCGACGCGCGAATCATCGTCCGTTGCCTCCGTTGTATCGCGAAAGCGGAAATCCGTTCTCCGCGCGGTGAAGAAATATTGGCTTGGCAACTAAGTGATTGCGGGTTTTGTCATTAGGTGGTAATGCAATTACCACCGCAATCACTTAGTTGCCAAGCCAATATAAGAAAGAGAAAAAATGAAGCGGCGAAGAAGCAACGCGAATAGAAGAGGCGGCCGAGCGATCGGAAATAAGCGATACGATCAGGCTTTCAAGCTTTCTTGTAGCGCGTTTCACCCCGACACGGGGATGACAGCCGCTGAATAATAGAAGCAGCCACGTCGAGGTTAGATATTCTTACGATCACCGAGAACCCTTCTCTTCCGGCGATACACAGCTAAATCGTTAATAATTCAGTCTTTGGCTCGAGCATTATCCCTGTTTCCGATTGCATACAACTATATACGATATTTGTGTAGCGAGCTGTGCGTCCGCGACGAAACTCCGCCGCTCGTTGCAATGCTTTTCTACCGAAACATCGATCGTCATCTTTCACTCGGCGATCTGCACTCGGCGATCGTACGTCGTCGCGTGTCACTCTGTCCATTGCGTGTTCTTACGCGTTACGGCTTTGCGAGAAATATGACACGCGAGAAAAGTGGAAACCAGGTAAGAAACTGGAAACGTCGCGACAAGTTCGTTTCGATTCGCGTAAGATTCGTTCGAGTTGCGCTGGCCAGCCGAGCGGGTTAACGAGATCGACAGACATTTTAAAAGGACGGAACGCCGCTGTCGAGTGGCGACCGCCTTCAATTATTCAGGCGCAATTAACACGTCAATAGGTCCGTCGCACCTGGCTGCCGGTGCCGTGTTGCACCAAATGCGTAAGCGTGTACGTGCGTTGGTGAAACGGTAGCCCGCTCTTATCTCGTTTTCTCTTTTCCACCTTCCCTTCGTTCTTTCGGTTTCTCGAGCAGGACGAGTCGCGCGCCAACATCCGTCAGTCAGATGATCGTACGCGTTCGTCGAATGCACGGTGCAAAGTAAACCGGAAGGAAAGCTAGAGAAATTGGCATTTCAGCGAATTCACGCGCAACGATTTGGTATTAACGCGGTTTGTATCTGGAACGAGCAGGCAAAGCGCGAGAGGAAAGGTCGGCTGGTTGGACAGCGCGAAAGTGTACTTGTATCGATAGCTGTGTGTAGCCGTTTGGCTATGTACGCGTACCTAACGAACGTAGACGCGTAGGTATAGTGGATCGGTACAGGTATAGAGAATGGCGCAAGGGAAGGGAACGAGGAGAGAAGTGAGACGGGGGATGAAATGCGGGGTCGCAAGTCGGTATTGTCGTCGGTTACAAATCAAATACCCGATATCATTGTTTGGTACAAGCCAGCCACCCGACCACCCACCCACTCCCCTTTTATACCACCCCTTTCTGCAACGTTAACCTCGCCCACAACCTGTATGCCCTGCCGCGACTACGACTAATAACTGCTGGCAGAACGCGTTGTCTCTCGCCCAATTATCACCCAGGTATCGTTCTCTTGCTTCTTACGTACGTCGTTCGCGCTCCTTTTTTCTCTCCCATCGTCGTTCAAAGTCTTTTTCTCTCGCGTCCAACTTGCTGCTTTGTGTTAACGAAACGTGCTTCACTTTTAACATTTTCACTGCCACGCCGAAATCGCGTGTTTCGATGAGGAGACTACGGGAGTATTTTTATTATTCAAAGCATATAATGGCAGAATAATAATAAATTGATGACGTAAGACAATATTCTTCACCAATGAACCGTTTATCTTATTGGTGGTCACGAGTGACCACCGTGGCGCCTTGGTAACTGTCGATGGCGACATATTGTAACAAGGCTTCGTTTATTTCAACGAACCATTCGCATTCGTTGTTTCGTTGTAAGCAAAACGTGCGGAGTATATTGTTGAAACGTGTGGAAGATATTAGTGAACAGTATTATGATTGCTTTTATTATTTCGACGAAACATTCGGCTGAAATGGTAGAGGTCCCGAAAGAAAATTATGTTTGTGATAAAGCAATGGTAGTGGTAGATTACAACAGAGGAAAACGTGCTGTAGATTTATCAGATCGAACGATAGCATATTCTACGCAACATAGAAGAACCCTCGAGTGGTATATAAAATTAGCTCTAGAGTTATTGTTAAATGCATCAATTTCAAACGCGATGATACTCTATAAACAAGCAACAAAAACAAAAATCGAGGTATCAGATTTTAGAATGGCACTCGCAACGCACCTTACGCAGTGCCGTTCGCCAGAGCCGTCAAACGTACTTATTCGACAAAGATTGCAATACGAAACGCAGAAGAAAGAAGGGCAAGCGTACCTGGCACGAAAATTTTGCAGAGAGTGCTATAAAAAAAATGTTAAACAGTTAGGGTGAAAAATTGCTAAGAATCGGACCAAAAAGGCGACCACCTATCGTCCAGATTGTATCGATGAGCCACATTTATGTTTAAAGTGTTTCAACACAGTGCACCGTTAGATGCGACATTTGTTCTCATTTTTTCTATCGATGTTCTAATAAAAATGTTTAATCGTTCAATGGGGCACTTTTTATTTCAAAGTATCTTCTATTTATCTGTCAATTTCCATTCAATTTTTACAATTCTAAGAAGTTGAAGCGCTCCGGTTACCAATGACCGACGTGGCAGTCAAGATGTTAATACGATGATTACAAGAAACGTACGCAGAGCGAGTAGAAGCAGAAACGTAGCAACTTGCGAGAAGAACCGCGCCGCGTCGAATCGAAAAATTGGTTCACCGTGTCTCCCATCTTTGCGAACGACGTTGAAACTGCGCAAAGTATCGGTATCGTTTCATTACGTCGCATGGCGAGAGACCAGGCGCGAAAGGAAGCACGAAACGGTTGAGAAGATGCACAACGGAGACAGTTTCCCAAAGAAAACGGAGCTTCTAGGAAATTTTGAACCGCCTATCACGCAACCTTAACCGGCTGAGATTTTCTAGTGGAAGAGGAAAGGTTTCGGTGGAAAAAGAAGCCAGCGAGGGTCAAATGTAGCGAAATCAGCGACATCGCGATCTTAATCGTAGAAACTCGAAAGGGTAGTTAATCGGCTGATTAATTACAGCTTAGTCGTCGAGTGTACAACTAGGCTTGCGAAGAGCCGAAATATCCCGGCGTTAGGATGGTTTTCTAGTCTCGCGAAGAGGAAGAGAGAGATAGAGAGAGAGAAAGAGGCGTGAAGAGAGAAGAGATGGTGTGTAAGTGGTACGGGGGAATAAAGAGGGTGGTGAAAGTAAAAGGCAAGAGCGAGAACGAGAGGAAAATGAAAAGGGTAGGAGGAAAAGGAGGCGAGACTCGGCTAGGCACCGCAACGGTAGGCGATTAATGATTCAGGGGCAGAATTTCGCAATGCTAAAATATTAAGCACATAACTCTTTCTCTCTCTGTTTCTCTTCTTCCGTTAACTGGTCTTCTTCTCCTTCTGTCATTTCCCCCTTGCCGGTTCTTCCTGTGCACCCGTCCCCTTCGTCAACCACCCCTCCTCCATCTTTCTCTTCGTTATTACCCTCGTACTCGCTTCTCTGTCTATCCGTCGCGTCGTTGCGTACCTTCTCGCGTTCCGTCTGCCTCTTTCTTCCTCGTTTGTCTACGGCTGAATGTGTACGCACGGTCCTTTCACGTTGCACGTGCGTACACGCGCGCACACGCACGACCACTCGTTCGCTCGCACGCTTAGCCACACGGTAGTAGCATCATCAATATTTCTCTTTGCTCACAGTTCTTGTACAATACGTACAAGGCTGCTGCTGCCGTCCCTGTAATTCCGCGAGAAACGACCAGAGACCTACCAAGCAACTATTATCTTCCCTGCAAATGGCTAACTTCGAGTCACCCTGTATGCAGCGCTACTCGTCCCGATCTTTTCCACGGAAAAATTCGCTGCTTTTTTGCCACCGATCTTCCCATCCGCGTCGCGTGTTCTTTCGTCAAACGCCACTGCAGATCGAACGCGATCGCGAAATCGCGTTCTTGTTCGCCGACGGTGGAGAAGATCGCGGCAGCCGAGCGAAAAGGTGGAAAGGCGGTGGAAAAGGATCGCGAGAATGATTTTTCGCGGCGCGGCGTGAGACCCTGGCAAGGTAACGGGGAATGAAACCGCGGAAATCCCAACACCGATACTTTACGGGTTTATTTCGTAGTACGCTGTGGCCTGGCTCGCCCGTTTCCGCCCATTTTTTTCATCTCGTATTTTTTCATAACTGGCCTGCGAGAGTGCGTGTTGCCGTCGCGAAAGTACTGTCGACTGTTGCGAATCGCGCGATCCTGTCTCGCCCAAGGCCGCCGTCCGGTTTTCCCGAAGATTCGCAAGTTGGCGAACGACGTACGGTGGCCAATCTGCGGCCGATGTTTCCCATCGCCAGCAAACCGTGTCGAGCGATTCGAGTTTTCTTCTCTGGCGTCTCGCACTCTTCCAGTCGAAATTTTTCCATTCCGCCGGAACGTAGGCCGTTAGTATACCGTTTGCAGTTAAACAATATTACGTAGTAAAATTTATGGCCGTGCCCCCTTGCCGTAGCCAGCTTCGCACACCCTTACAATCCTTCTCTCTCTCTCTCTTTCTCTCTTTCTCTCTCGGTGTGCACGGCTGAAAGTATCAACGATATGAGAAATACGAGCGTTATAGCCGCCGCTACCCCTGCGTTACCAGCCTACGATGATCCACGGCTTAACGGATACTACCCTAAACCAGCTCGTTCCCTTTTGTTTTTTCAAAAATCTCCGTTCGTTCGAATGGCTTGGCCGTTTCCTACCGAATATCTCGTTCTCATCCGCTGAATTTCGCCGCCGTCCATCTCGTCTTTCTCGAGTTCACGTTGAGAATTGATCGACCGGTCGTCGACGATTAGCCGCGTGTTCGTGGCTGGCGCAAAAGGAAGCTACGACGAACTAACGCGTATTTACGCTTTTATCGCGACGCAATCCCGCGGCATAACCGTAAAAACCGAACGATATTCTTCTCTGGGAATGCCGCGAGTATCGTTGTTCGCCAGGCGCGTTTACGCTTTTAATATCGCGGTCGTACTCGAGCGACCGACTCGACGATGCTGGGCGAAAGTAGCGGCGGAAAATTGTGTTTCTAGAATCGGTATCGAAGTTATTAGCGCCGAGTCGAAGGTTCGTACGAATAGGAGAAGGAAAATTGGTCGTTAAATCCGGGTTGAACGAATACGGAAGAAGAAATTGCGTAGCGATCGAGCGATTTTCAGGAGGAAAGTAAGGGCAGAGACGAGATAGTCCCAAAATTCGCGTTAATAGCCATTTAGGAGTGTCTGGTGGAGTCGGAGGGACAGACGCGAACCGTCTCTTTGTACCCTTCTAATTTCATTAGAGCGGCCATCTCTCCTTTCTACCGACGAACCGTAACTCCGTTATCGGGAAGCAGGACTCGCTAAATACGACCGTTAATATTTTTGCTTGTCTCGAGGAAATGTCAGGTTTCGTCGCGTCCTTGTCGTTAAATAATCATCTGCTCTGTCGCGATCCAATTAGCCCGTTAGCAAGCGTGCACCGATCGAAACGCCGGCGTATTCTCTTTCCTTCGTATTCTTACACGCGTCGTTGTCGGTTTTTCGTCACCGAAATCCACGCGAAACATTTCAATCTACTCCGTTCGCTCGACACGCAAACTCGCAACGAAACGTTTACAGAGACGGCGAAATCTTCTGCGAGGAAGCGACGCGGTAGAATTTTGCAACGTCTTGACCGCGCGATCCACTCGTTTAAGTCTCAGAGGATGTCGGCGCGAAACGCGCGATCGCCGCAGCTCTGGCTCGCGACCCTTTGTCGTGCGCGTTGTCGCGACTAAAGACGGAGCACAGAGAGTCTGACGTGTGGGAAAAGCGAGGATCGGTAGCGGCACACGCCATCGACGCGAACGTCCACGTTGAGATCGACATGGAGCGCGCGACACGTCGAAAGGAAGAAAAGAGAAGAGGATTGTTAGCTATCGGGGGGAAGAAGGAGAATGCGGGAAAAGAGAAGGACACGGTAGGACCGCGAGAACGGGCGCGAACGCGAACCGGAACGGGAACGCGAGCCACGGCGTCGACGGCGGCGGCGGCGGTGGCGGTGGCGGCGGCGACGGCGGCGGCGGCGGCGGTGGTAGCGGCAGAGGCAGCGATAGCGATAGCGACTACCACCACCAGCGGCATCGGTGCGGCGTGACCTCCTCTCGTCGTCATCGGTGGATCGGAGTTTCGGGAGGCCGATCGGCGGCGGCGGCGGTGGGCCTCCTCTCCGATCTGCCGCGGCAGAATTTCTCTTCTTCTCGGCGAGAGAAGCGAGAGGCCGCTCGCGCGAGGAAGAAAGAAGGAGAGGCGGTATGAGGCGGTCTCCGGGGGCGGCGCCTGTCGGCGCGTCCGATCGGAAGGTGAGCCTCCCGATTGGCCGATGCGACGGCGGAGCGAGGGGAACGCGAGGACGCGCGAGCTACGTTGCTTCCTCCACCCGCACCCGTTCTCTTCGCGGTCTCGACGCGGTCTCCGTCGCACCGCGTCATCGTTTCGCTCGCGCCGACGCCGCCTTCCTTCTTCGTCGCTCGCCAGCCGCTCCGCTCGATGGTTCTTTGTTTCGCCGGTGGTCGTCCCTGTCGCTCCGACCAGCCGCCTTGGCCGTTCTCTTTTCGCCCTCGTCTCTCTCTCTCTCTCTCTCTGTCGCACCCACGCGCCACTCTCCCCGTGGCTGCCGCGCGTCTCGCGTCTCTCGTCCATCGTCTCTCGCCCCTCGAGCCTCGAGTCGGCGCTGGCACCGCTGCAAACACACGGTATCGGCGCTCGGCCGCCTCACGGACCTCTCTACTGCCGTTCGAACGAACCGTCGCTGCCGCGAGTCTCTCAGTTGCGACGCGCTCGTCACGGGGTGCAGATCGTGGGCGCTTCGTCGTGTCGCTCCATCGGTCCTCGCAACGCGCGCGGCCACGCATTATCGCGCGTACACGTTTTTCCCTCCCCGTTTCAACAGAGAGAGAGAGAGAGAGAGAGAGAGAGAGAGTCATCGTGATCGAGCTTGAGGCTGCCGAGTGCTACTTCGTCGATTGTTTTCAGTGCTTTCTGGTGTGTACTCGGTGAGACTGGGTAAAAAATATAAAGTACGCGAGAACCGGTGCTTGGAATTGCAACGTTGCTGCGTACTCTTCTTGTCATCGCGATCATCCGGCCGAGACACCGACGACCTGTCAGCCGAAATACAAAGGACAGCCGCGTGCTACCGTACATCGTCGATAAAGGGGAGGGAAGTGGACACTCGGAACGAAGTAAACGCGAGAAACGCTAAGCAGAGTTTGTTGAGTGGCGCGCGCGCGCGGGAACTCGTTACGGTCACCCTGTTTTCGAAAGTCGCGCGCGTGCACGCGCGCGCTGGCGCACGCCAGCCGTTTCTTCGATTCGAGTCGACGCGACGCGACGCGTAAATCTTTGGTCCGTAGAGTTCCGCAACGATGCGTTCGATGGATCGCGTTCGAACGTAGCGACGCGCGATCCTTTCCGATTGTTTCGATTGTTGATCGCGATCGAAAGAGGCGGTGGAAAGAATAGAAGAAAGAGAAAGAAAGAGTGAGAGAGTGAGAAAAAAACGGAGAAGACTGTGAAACGAGTCGAAAGGAAAACGGCGATGTTCGATCGCGAGATCCTCGGCAGAAAGATCGCGGCGGCCGCGCACGTTTGACGTACAGACGCGTGCGTTCCCACGAGAAAAACAGACGCGTGGTTGGCGCGTAATTTCGCGCGCGTGCTTGTGTACGTGTGTGTTCCAGATGCGGTCTAGCTGTTGATTCGTTCGCGACCACCGATCGGTAAAAGCATCGACGAACAGAGTTTCGTTGATCGAAAAACGGAGGAAAGAGACGCGAAGGGCGTAGAGGAGCGCGCCAAAAGTTGGCAAAAGGAGGCGGAGGAGGAGGAGGAGGAGGAAGAAGAAGAAGAAGAAGAAGAGGAGGAGACGGAGAAGGAAGCGACAGTGGCGAAGAAAGAAGAGGTGGAGAAGAACGAGCACGAGAGCGAGAACGAAGAGGAGGAGGAGGAGGAGGTGGAGGAGGTGGCGGTGGTGGAGGACGCGGTGCAGGCGGAGGAGAAGAAGGTGGAGAAAGGGGAGGACGAGAGGAACGGAAACGGAAGAGGAAACGATCGAGACGCTACGACCAGATCCTTCGTGGAAAACATGACACAGCAAAGCGGCGCTGGGTCGCCCCAGCAATTTTGCCTCAGGTGGAACAACTACCAGACGAATCTGACCAACGTGTTCGATCAGCTGCTACAGAGCGAGAGCTTCGTCGACGTGACGTTGGCCTGCGACGGACACAGCGTGAAAGCTCACAAGATGGTGCTATCCGCGTGCAGCCCGTACTTCCAGGCGCTTTTCTTCGACAATCCTTGCCAACATCCTATCGTCATCATGAAGGACATCAAATGGCCGGAATTGAAGGCCGCCGTAGAGTTCATGTACAAAGGAGAGATAAACGTGTCGCAAGAGCAAATCGGGCCGCTGTTGAAGGTCGCGGAGAGCCTCAAGATCCGCGGCTTGGCCGACGTAAACAACGAGCAAGAGCTAACGTCGAGATCGAGCTTGGAGGAAGCGGCGAACGCGGCAGCGATGCACAGAAAGAAACGACGTCGAACGTCGGACGAGAGATCGCCGCCGCCGGCCTGCAGTCCAGACCGGGTCGCCTCCGGAAGCATCCCCGATGATCAAGATCCGAGCCAAGGCGGCGGAGGCGTGATCGTACCACCTGACATTCACGGCATGCTGCCCAGCAGCTCGACTCCGCGATCCCTCGGATCTCCGGGAACTCCCAACGTCTCTGTCACGCCGCAGATCAACCTCCAGGAACTTCCGGTATCGCTGCCCCTGCCGCCACCGCCACCGCCGCCCCCTCAGCCCGGCCAACAGAGCTCGCACTCGATATCCGCTCACCACGTGCCTGGCCACGTGACTTCCGGTCCCCACGCCTCCGTCAACCACCTGACCGTACACGGCCAACAGCTCTCCGTTCAGCAGCAACAACAACAACAGCAACAACAACAGCAGCAGCAACAGCAGCAACACCATCAGCAAGGCGCTGCGGGTCAACCGACTCCCGGGGACGATCTCGAGATAAAGCCTGGCATCGCCGAGATGATTCGCGAGGAGGAAAGGGTGAGTGAGCACGATTTTTCCGCTATTTTTCCTTCCCTACTATTTCCTCGTCTTTCGCGACGCAACGCATCCACGGTCGTCGACACCACGACGTTCCACTATCACCGTGTTGTTCACAACGATCGTTTACGTTCGCGTACAGTCGAATCGCATCGAACGCGAGCGCGCGAACGTCCACAACGGGCATTTTGTCGAACGCGATCGAACCGTTTTATCGACGCACGATCGGAACGTTGCGGGGAACGCGCGACGTTGCGCGCGAATCTTCGAAACGAGGGATGACAGAGGAACCAGGGAAAAAATCGATGGGACGTGAAAGCGTTTTTGAAAGTTGTTAATTAGGTTTTGCTACGTTAACGAGATTCGCGGCGGTCGCCGCTGTAGCGGCGAAGTTTCCTCACTGTCGGCACGCGTGGCAGCCTGCATTCCAGCGAATTCGCGAGAAACGACTTTGGAAAAACGACAGTCGACGAGTTTGCCGACTGGACAAAGTCCCGAGGAAAAGGCGTCGTGTTTATAATTGGAGGATGTTGGTCCGCAGAGTTTCGACGGACCAACAGCTACACAGCGAAGAATCGCGCAGGTTAGGGTCGACGAAGCTGCCAATTACGAACGGCCGAATGTTTTTACCGGAAACGTCGTCTAACGGGAAGACCGAGCCTTTGCCGGAGAGGTCCAATTACCCGGCGATCGGCTTCGACAGTGTGCACTAATTGAGAGTATCAATGAACGTCAATGAGCATAGTCAATATTTGGACGCGGAGCATTCGACCGTTTTGTAACGTTCTTTTTGTTAAAACGAATGACAAATATTGACTACGCGCTCGTTCGCGCATACGTGACACACACCGGGTATCGACTGTTCTCGTTAATTACATCGGGACGACGGTGTCTCCTGCATTATTTATCGTTCGCCACCGGCGCAAGTTATTAAACGAACAGCTAGTGGCCGCGCTTCGTTTCGCCACTCGTCCGTGTCGTCTACCCTGCCACGCGCTTCCAACGTTCTGGTCCGCGTTCCACCACCTTTCGCAAACTTCCACGATCATGAAATCGTTTGTCTCCATCGATCTTTGCCATCCATTCGACCTCAACCTCCTATCGATGTAACGTGTTGACACATTGACTGCCACGATACTCGTATTCGGATGACAGCAAAGTTTCCGGTAGGGCCGCGTCAGCCGTATTCGGGTGGTGCTTGTTTGACTACTTGCGAAGGATCGTCGTAGGTATTTGAAAAGATATTCTAGAGGAAATAATAAAACTATTGAATTGTTATAAAAGTAATACGAAAATGGTTTATTGAAAAAATTATTTACAATGTAAAACTTTAAAGCATTCTATACATAGCTGAGGTTGGTCGGGACAATTTGGGCAATAAGTTGTCGTTTCCTTTAAATTCTCTCGAGTCTTCGTTCGGTCCATTCGACGTCTTTTATCTGCATAACATAGTTTGCACGCGCGTCTAGTGCTTTTCCAAAATGATTTTTCCCAACGGCGATATTACGCTGACTCCGTAGAAGACAAGGATTTTTTGTATTCTCAGACAACCCTAATAATTTTGCAGCTAACGATTCTCTAAATATTCTAGTATTTATATCCTTCCTTGTTGCAATTTTGTAAACCGTCAAAGCGTTTACAACAGAAATTGCCGGAAGGAGTTGAATGCCAAGTTTTCTGTACCATTTGATTCCTTTTCTAATTGTGGTGGCATAAGAAACCAACTTGGTCGGAATAATCTATTCCACACTTTCCTTCGTTATATTCCACAACAGCTAGTGGTTTTAATGTTGCAGATGTCTGTTGGCTTGGAGAAACAGCACGAGTGCTACGATCTTTTTTCTACTTGGTATCACGATGGGAGCGTGTCTTGTCGATAAAATTCTCACATCCCGTGTATCTCTCCATTCGAGTACGACAATCCCGTTATCATCTTTCGATACCATCTCCCCTTTACTTAGTTTGCAACGAAGAATATCTTTTAGGAGGAATTTTTTGTTATTCCTAAGTGTTCTCACTACATGTGTGTCGCGGTTTAGTCATAATATTGCTAATTCGTAACTCGTGTAAAAATGAACAATGTATAATGTTCGTCCTTGGTAGAAAAGTTTCTCCGCAAGCTGTAGACATACATCGTGTGCCAATGCTGTTTCTCTAACACCGTCGGCTGATCTACCAGAATAAATTTTCATTGCCCATGTATATCCCCTGCTTGAGCATAATTTGAATAATTTGATCGCGTATTTGTGCGCTTTATTTGCTATATATTGTTTGAAGATGAGTCGTGCGCGCCATGGAAGCAACGTTTCATCAATAACAACGTGTTCTCGAGGCGTGAATATTTTTCAATACTTCCTTTTCAATTTGTCGAAAATTTTGAGCGACTCGCATTACTAAAATATCGATGGGAGTACCAATCAGAGAACGCTTGGTACTGCGGCACGCGTGGCCCGAAGGAGATTTCATTGAAAACACGCGTAGCAGTCAACGTGTTAAACAGACTTCTACCTCCTTCGAGGACGAGCAAATAAATCGGAATATCGTAAAAGCAAGTAGTTACAATAGACAGTGTAGGAAAGCCGTAAGAAGCAACGATTTGTCGATCGATTGGCGAGAAAATACGGTCGGATCGATGATAGAGTGAAAGAAGAAAAAAATGGTCGGTAAATTTCGACGGAGATTCGTGGTTTGTCGAGCACAGCGGAAAATTGAGGCCGAGTATTATTTTTCTATCGTGGCTATACGTATATCGGTGTGGTGACGCAATCGGCTATGTATAATGGCTATAACATTCCGCGGAATTCCATTATGTTAACGCAACCACGTTCCAATTCTCCGGGCATGCCTGCTCGTATCGTAATACGCTAGTGTATCGCGACTGTTCCGCGATACCGGCGCGAAGCCTCTCCGATTAAAATGCCTAATTGATGCGGGCTCACCTAATAGGAGATGCGTGCGTTTGCAACAAGAGCGCGCGGCCTGCGTGAAAATCCGTCCAAGGGTCGTTCACGACCGACCATGGAAAATTACACGCGATAAAACCAACACCTGCTTACCTTTTCCTCCAGTGCTCGTACGTACGAACGATCTCTCTGGTTGTGTATAGGCGAGCGCGCGCGTGTCTGCACTTGCCTTGCCAACGAACGATGTATATAACATGGTGAAAAATACTCCCTGGCGAGAAGCGCGCCACTCAAGGATGGATTATTAAAGATTTAGTCGCCGCAAAGGATCGTTCTCAGCGTTGCAGCTGGATTTCCTTCGGATTAAGAGCTTTAATGAAACGAAATTTAAATATAAATTGTCTTTTAACTCTGGCCGATCGGTTGGAAATTCGCCGGCGGCAACGTGCGCGTACCGCACCGCGATACGAGGCAATCCGATCTTTCGTTGGAATTTCGCTAGGCGATCGTCCGAGCCGAGTTATCGCTTACCGCGGCAAGAAGCACGGAACGCGTGACAACGGACGGCAGAAACGCGTACACGACGTCGAACGCGAAAAGCAGCGAACTACGATCACGCGGTCGGTGAAGGCTGAAAAGTCGGGCTGGAAAAAATTTAATCTTTGCTCGCGTTATCCTTTTTGGCAATAACCGCTTCGCCCCTCCTCTTTCTCTTCGCGTCGTCCGTTGTACGCAGTTCGTAAGAGCGAGTTAGACCGATCGCTGTCGCGTCGAGAGACGGAGAGACGCACGGACGGATAGGCGAAGAGAACGGTGGAAAGAGAGGACGAGGGAGAAGATGGGTGGGGAAAAAAAGTGGCAGAACGGTAAATCGTGAATCGTGAATCGTGTAGTAACCGGGCGAGCGCCATTCATCCTGATACGCAACGGATGCGACTACATATTTCCTTCGTTCCGTTTAAATTAGTGTTTTTGCCGTACGGTCTTGATTGTGTTTTCGCGGGCGTGCGGCGCGCGCTGCGACAACGTCCGCGTCTACCTTCGCAGCGGACACCGTCTACGCGCGTACACGTGTACGCACGCGTATCGATTCCGCGTTGATGAACGCGTAACGGCCTAGCTAAGCGATATATCAGGAGCGTCATTTCGACGGGCAGAGAGTGGCGCGCGATACGAGCCGCGGCAAAATTGAAAAGTTTGATGTATTAAAATGCGACCCCTTCTTCGAAACGTGGAGAAAAAAAGCCGCACCATACCCGACGCGCGTTCACCGTCTGCGCTCTCGCCTACTCGATTACGCCGCCCGTCAAAAAGTGATCGAGAGTTTTCGTCTATCGCCGCTTTCATCTTAAGTCGCCCCTTTCGCTGTCCGTCCAATTCCAAACCCGACGCGCGTTCTGTCGCACAACCGTCCGTAAAATCGAACACGCGTCGTACGAAACGGCCGTTCAGGTACTTTGGTTCGCTTTTTCTCGATACCTGCGCTCGCCCGTCTCACGTCAACTTTTTCGCGATACGATAATTCGACGACGATGGTCCTGTCCTCGCTAGCTTCTGGCGATGGCGGTTGGCAGGCGGCTGCGCGCCTTCGCCACAGCAAAGCGCCAACGATGAACCTGAAGAAATTGGTAGGTACCTGTGCGTGACCAACGGTTATAATTTCGTCGTGCGATCTCGACGGAAGGAAGAAAGGGGCGAGGCCGATGAAGGGAAACCGGGACGCAGTCGAACAGACTGCAAACTCGAACGAGTTGAAATAGACAGAGTCGAAGCGTAGTAGCCGACTCGACTCGTTGTCGGTTCTGTGTTACGTAGCATCCATCCGCACACACTGTTTTATAATAAGGGACGGTATAATGCTATGTGTTTGAAATATTTCAAAAATTGCCTTCCTAGGAAACTCTCCGTATAATGGCAATACTTGGAACGTAATCTCAGGCTAACCGAACCGCATACACTTAACTTTGCCTCTTCGTCCTTTCCCGTTACCATTTCTCCCCCTCGTTGCTTAGCTTGCCTTCTCGCTTAGCTTCGTTGCTCGGTCAATTGGTTCCCTTACGTTTCGCCAAATTCGGCGACGTCGTCCGAAACTGTTCAGTTTTTGCCGAATTTCCAAGATATTTGTCGGCAACGCGTGTCTTCAACAAGAGGAAAAAATTGGCGATGTTTCTGACAAATATTGGTTTGGCAACTAAGTGATGGCGGATTTTGTCATTAGTTGGTATTGACAAAGTCCGCAATCACTTAGTTACCAGCTCAGTAGATCGCGAGACTACAATCCGGGGACTTGTTTAATTCACCCAACTAACTTAATTTGCTTGCTGAAAGATGGTCCCTTTGATAGGACAATTAAAGCGAGACTGAGCGAGAGGCAAAGTACGAACGTAAAGTAACGTCGAAACGCGTAATCGCCAGCGACTACGTGCGGAAAACTGTGGTGAAAATCCAACCGAAATTCTCGTAAGGAGTTTCGCGTAATAACGTAACAAGGCGGAACGTTAAACACGGCGCAAGAACGAACGGTTTATCTGGACAAAAAAATCGTCGGAAGAACCACGCGATTAATTTTTTACCGCGCCGCGTACGGACGTTTCGCCGTCGTCCTATGAACGCCGCAGCTGGAGACGTGGCGCGACGCGCGACCACCGAATCGCGACGTCTGACGATTCGAACGATCGCCGATTGCGAGGCGAGAGCAATTCGTCGGAAAACGGAAAGGGGAGCAGCTTTGCGGTTGTTAGCCAGCGGCGATAAGCGTCGGAGGAAAGGATGAGCAAGTAGACCGGACCCGAATGGGCGGAGGGGTTGAGAGGGAGGGTAGAAACGAACGTTTCCATTTTGAAAATGCAACGCAGGATGGATCTGGTGGCGCTATGTACGGCAGGCGACAGCTCCGACGAAGCCGCGGTAAATCAGAAATTATCTTGCGTCGCGTCCGAGTTGCGCGCTGCCTTTTCCCATCGAAACGCGCATAAATATACGGAGCGGCGGGCGACGAGGAAACGCTGGAAACAGAGGAGAACCAGTGCGAGAAAGAGAGAGAGGGAAAGGGATGGTGGCGTCCCGCGCATCGTGCATCGTGCATCGTGGTTCACCGTGCATCGCGCGTCGGGCATCAGCGACGTACGCTGCGATGTATACCGCGCACCGTGCGCCGCCCTATGCCCCGTACGATATTCGTATCGTTCACTATACATCGTACGCGATACACGATACACGATGCACGATGCACGGTGCACGATACACGATACACGACACACGATACAGCCGCAACGCGGTCCGACCGAAGCAACGTCGACTGCAACGGAGGCGCGCGTCCCTAGCCGACGCGTGTGCGTGTGTGTCGAGCGGCATGCGCGCGCGAATCTCCGCTCCGGCCCGCAGATATATTAATACGTAGACTGTACGTCGCGGTACGCGTGACTTGATGGACGGATGACCGGACCATTCCGCAGATTGCTTCGCTCCCGATTCCGACCGGAAGCAGATTTATAACCTCTCGTCGTTATCTGCCGCGCAACGCCACTCGGGCCCGGACATTCTGGCTCCTCCGCTTCCGCTCGATCATCGATCGATCGTGTCTCGTCTTTGCGAGACTCTTTTTTTCTTGCATATTTTACTCGCTGGCCCGTAGCAAACGTTTTTCGATGCTTTTAACTTGTAGCGGCACTCGACAGCAATCATAGTTGGAAGACGGTAGCGGAGTGGTTCTCGCCTTAGGTTACGAACGTTCGGGACCCCCCGGGGGTTGTTCAAATCCCAGCGATCATAGTCAGATTTTTCTTTCACGATACAAAAATTAGAAAAAAAAGCAGCAATAGCTCAGCAGCGACGTCTACTCTAAACAAGCAACAGAAATCTATCTCGGCCTCTATACAAGCCAGCAGTGTAGCACTATATATCAGCCTAATACCACAACTAAAACTAGTATAACACTACACCGCACCTCGAACTTTTACTCGCCGGCAAATGGAAAGGAGGGAAACGGCGGGCAAGACACGCGCGCGGATACGCAGAGGGGAAACTGGTGGCGCGAGGCGTCTCGCGAAAGAACGGAAACGGTGGTGGACGAAGGGCGAGAGAGAGAGAGTGTGGGTCTTTCGATTTGAATCGAATCGTGGAAATCCAGCCTCCCTCGTTTCGGCCGGTACACATCCCTGAAACGCGACGCGGGCGTCGCGATAAATTAGATTTAATGACTGTCGCAAAAAAGCGCGATATGAAAGTCGAACGCGCGGGACGAACCGATAGAATTAAATTCTAGGATATTCGATTACATTCCCTCTCCCTCCCTCTGTCTCTCTCTCTCTCTCTCTTCGCCTGTTTCTGTTCGTCCTGCTCTCTTCGCGTCCCGTTCGTCCTATCCTCCTCTCTAGCCAATAAAACGATCGCTGTTCGTTGCTGCACATCCGAGTTTTCACCGGCGTCGACGTGCAACCGAAAAAAACCCTCGATCGCATATAATAGGCACGCGCGACCTATAGAAATAAGACACGCGGCGATGACGCCCGTTTAATTCTGACACGAAAGCCGAGCGACGTTTCGTCGAGTTTTCCTCCCTCTTCTGCCGGCGTCGCGCATCCTACCGCTTGTTTTACGCTTCAATGCCTCGAACGTTGAATCGCCGAGCAGCGTTTAAATCCGCTCCCTCGAAACTCGCTACGCTTACGCGTCGATTCCACCACCGGTGTACTCGGATTGCCGCAGCCTACGCTTTCTCTTCTTTTCTTTCCTTTCCCTTTGTCGTTACGTCTTTTTGTTTCTTCTATTTTCGCCTGCTGTTGTCTTTATTTTCTTCGTTCGTCCTTACGAATGGTCCAACAGAACCAACGACAGGCTGGAAAATTCGGCTAAACATCGAGATATCCAGCTTACCAACGTACGTTTATACGAAGCAACAGCAACATTCGATCGTGCTTTTGCTCTTGCGAATCGATCAAAGGAGTTTGGAGAAACGCGCGTGAATCTCTTACGCGCGTATATTTGTACATATTACATAGGAGCTGGCTGAGTCACGCGCTCAAATTTGTTTGTCGGAACGGCGTGGCGAGTCGGTTAATGCCGAGCGTTACACTAATAGGAGGTAGAATATAATCTCATTTACGTCGATGACTCACGTCGCGATACTTGCAGCGAATATGATTCATTCGATCCGATTTGTACGATCGCCGCTCCCTCGTTGCTCCAACGCAACTCCGGGACCATGCGAAAGATATTTGGCTGCACCGGTCGTTCACCGATTTTCTCAAATAACCGTCAATTTCCTTGAAAGGATGATCCGAAAGAGATTAACGCTAGAATTACCGATAGTTGACACGAAGCTATTTCTATCAAAAGCAGTGAACATGGTCTTTAAAACATATGTAAGAGTAGAATATTTGTAGTACATTTTTGGTATTTTTAATCCAGCTGGGACCATCATCCCTAAACGAGGGTTCACACGTTTATAAAATTGTAGAACCAGTCGCTTTGACTGCTGTGGTAGTTCTAGCGTCAGCATCTAGCGATCTAGCGATCGATCGGGAATTTTCCTGATATCTGATATCGTCGTATCGAATAATACGCAGTAAAAATTGTAAAAACGCGTGGGAAGTTGTAGAAAACGAGGAAACTGGTTAATTGGGCTTCGATAAACAGATCGCAGGATCTTTTACACTTCGACAAATACCAGTCACTTTGGTACAAAATTATTTTCTGTTTGAATAGATAAAAACAAAATAAAATTCATTATATTATTCTTTTATTTATCGTTGCAAAAGTAAAAAGAAATATAACATGAAGTAGGAATTTTAAAATGAAATTGTAAAATCAATCATTTTGTCTGGTATTAGTATAAGTAGCCTTGATACGAAATTATTTTCAGTTTGAATTCCTTACAAGCAAAATAAAATTCACTGTGTTATTTTTTCTTATCGTTGCGAAATTCATTACATCGTTGCTGAAGAAAATATAACATAAAGTAGGAATTTTAAAATGAAATTGAATTAGAATGAAATGGAATTAAAATGAACTTTAAAATAACACCAGTCAATTTGACTGGTGTTACATCCTGATGACTGATATCTTTACATCGAATGGTACGCAGAAAAAATTGTAAAAACGTGTGGGAAGTTGCACAAAACTTAATTGGTTAATTGGGGTTCCATAAACAAATTGCAGGATCTTTTACACTTCAACAAATACCAGTCATTTTGATATAAATAGCCTTGGTACAAAATTATTTTCAGTTTGAATACATAAAAACAAAATAAAGTTCATCGTATTATTCTTTTAGTCATCGTTGCGGAAAGAAGACATAACATAAAGTTGGAATTTTAAAATAAAATTAATTTTAAAATAAAGAAGAAATCAAGTCAATTTGGCTGGTATGGTAGTTTTAGTGTTAAACGGATACTCGTCGGCGCGGGCGATCGATTTTCGAAAGTCGAGCGAATATAACGAAGGACATCGGGATGGTTAGAAGGAAGCGTTTAACAGCGGAGGAAGTTTCTTCGCGGAAGCTAGATTAGTCGAGTTGGAAGAAAATAGCGGGTCGAGATAAAAGCGAATCGGTCCCGAGAAACCCATTGTCTCGCACCTCGTTTCGTATTCCTATCCGGCCGTTAAAAATTCCATGTTGCATTGTACCGTTGAGATTGCGTCTCGAAGGAGAAAACCGCGCGTCGATCGTCGACATCCGTCGAGTAGTCGGCCGACCCTTTCGAGTTTTCGCACCTGTCGCTCTGCTTCTCGACGATCGAAATTTCGCGCCGTCTTGCACGACGAAAGCGCGGAGCCGGTGCAGCGTAAACGAAACCACGTAATGCTCCGTGTCTGTCGCGTATATCGGCTAGAACTGTAGAGATGGCGGCCCATTGTCTGGACTACAAATTAATCCGGCGATCGATACGTAGCAACGTCTTGGCCGGGTACACGCGGTGTGGTGACTCGCGGAAACAAAGTCGATAGAATGGCCGTGCACTGCTGTGCTATGGTATACGGCGTGACGCGATGCGACGCGCTATATTGCGCGATACAACGAGCTACGAAATCGGTTGGCAGCGAGCAAACCTACGCTCGATCGAAGACCAAAGTCGATAGCCCTCGGGCCGCTTCACCCAACGTGTCCCGTCAATCACCTTCGTCGTCGTTTCTTGCGCGCTCCTCATCGTTCCGTGCACCTTCCACGTCGATGGAAACGCGGTACGGCAAGGTCGAACTGGAAATTCTCTGGAGACGCGATCGGACCGACGCGCGTCGACCTCGTCCTATCCTTCCCCCACCGACTGACTTTCCACGAGAGCCGGTAACGCGTTAGAATATTCAGTTAGAAAATAAAAAAGAAAATGTTCCCGGACGATGGAGGGTATTGCATTAACCAAGATTGCTGACGATAAAATGAAAATAATGCGGAATGACGTGCGCGCTGGCGAGGGAGGATGAGAGCGGGCCGAGCCGAGGCTGAACGAGGGGGTGAAAAACGGATAAAGATAAAGTACGAGGCAAAGTAGGTTCGTGAGAGTGTGCCGGCTAGAGAGCCAGGATCATCTGGGTAAGAAAGAGAAGGAAAGCAGGGTAAGAAGGGGTGAAGGAAGTAGGCGCGCGAAGAGTCGGCGGTGAAGGAGGGACGACCCGACTACCACGCTGTTAGCTTGCAGCGTAGTGGTAGAAGTGTAGTAGCTGGGGCGCGAGGAAGAGACGATGTTGGAGGATGAGACGTTGGGTGAGAAGCGAGAGCGCGAGGATAACAGCGGGGCTAGACGAGGCGACTGCAAGGAAGCCACGAGTGCGAGAGCGAGAGGCGATGAAAGGGCCGGAGTAGCAGAAAGGCGTCAGGAGATGCTGATAATTGCGTGAAAACTTGTTCCGTGCGAACAAACGTTTCTGAAAACGCGTTTTCGATCGCTGCGAGTAAAGTCGTCGTCGCTTTATCCATCACGATTTTCAAAGCGCGTTTCGATTTGGCGACAGAGGTCGTTTATCCTCGACGAATACTGGAAGCAAAGAGCCGCAGCGATCATCCGTCTGTTACGTTTACGCGAGACCTCGAACGAAAAGGAAAGGAACACGTAGGTGGTTGATAGAGACGCTGGCGAAGGTGAGAGCAGATAACGTGGTCGACGCTGATCGTAGACAGGAGCTGGGAAAAGTAGACGAAGAGAGAGGGAGAGAGAGAGAGAGACGAAAGAGACACGGGGGTGGCGGATGAGGCTGCAGCGATGACGATGCAGCAGGAGGTTAATGTATTCGGTCGTGGAGCATAAAGCGGTGCTGTGCGGCGTTTACCACGTAGCGCGTAAAACGTGCAAGTACACGTGTAAAACCCACGTACGTACACGGTTGACACGGTCGCGTGGCACGCGAGCTTCTTACTCACGGCAGGTAAAGTACTCGCGAGTCTCTGCCGAGAGAAGTTTCATCTCGCGGATCAATCTCTTTGCCGCGTTCCCACTGCCGGACAAGACTGTGCTCGCGGCACAGGAAATTTTTAATATCGCGAATGCGCGACTCACGACCAGACAATTAACGAGATTTCGCGTTGGAACGCGCGGCATGAGCAGTGGCAATGGTAATTTAGAAGTTTAATATCGGTGGCATGATTTCTCACCGGCTGATCGATAATCATCGGCTGCGCATCTTTTGTTTGGCGCGGACGGTGACAGCAGCCTGGAGGAACGCGGTCCAGTCCCTCGTTGGTTGGCAAATCGTCCGCGCGCTAGGGAACCGAACGGAATGGTTTCGAGCGGCGAACGAACGCCCACGCGAATTCGGTCCACGAACGGCGCACCGCCGGCTGCACGACGGGTGGCCAATCGGTGAAAAAAACCGGGACTAAAAACAGAGGGCCTCGTACACAGGGGTGGTTCCATAATCCTGCGCCCTGCGACGCGGAGGTGGGGTAAATGCGCGGGTGCGACAGCGCGAATTCCTGCCGCCCCACTCTCGATGCACCTGCACGTGCATCGCATCGACTGCACACACGACTCATTCATCGTCTCCTCCTCCTCCTGTTCCTCCTGCTCCTCCTTCTCCTCCGCCACTCCACCCCATTTTATTCCATCCCATTCCTCCGCCAATCCCTCCCCCTCTCGCTCCTTCCGCCCCCCGTCCCTGCCCTCTTCTGCCCTGCCCTGCCCTGCGCTACCCGTCCCTCCTCCCCCCTCCGAATGCTTTCCACGGCTCGCCTTACGCCGTTTCGCCTTCTTCTAATCTTTCTTCTTCTTCTTCTTCTTTTTCTTCTTCTTCTTTACCTTCTTGTCCTCTTTCTTATTCTCGCGCTCCTCTCGCCGATATTCTCTCGCAACGTTATTTCACCGATCCGATTATACGTAGACGACCGATGACCGCTTTCAGAGTATCACGTTTTGCTATTCGATCCCGTTACATGGCATTCGCCAAATGTTTAACGTTCGCCGATCTGTTTCTTTGGCTTCGATCGATCGGCCGATTTTTCAGTCCAACGTTTCCTTTCAAACGGTCGGCATTTGCTTACGCTGAAAATTACGGTCCCTTCGCGAAAGCAGCGGTAGAAAGGCCGCGTGTAATCGAATTGGAAATCTTTGCTGGTCGTTTTGGAAACAGCGTGGGAAGCAGCGGCGATACAGGTGGAGCTTTAACCAAGAAAAAGGAGAATCGAGTTAGGAAAGTTGGATTCCGTTAATTTGTAACAGTAGTGGCCATGGATCGTCGATTGCTCGACGACGCACGAGTTGCAGGGAAATCCGAAATTCCTAGCACGAACGGCCGATCCTCGCTGCATTAACGTTTCATCGCGCTCGGTACATACGCCAGGGTGGCACATCGATCGTTACAAAGTTCGGACTCGAGCGTCGAAGAGACGCGCTCTTACGTCAGAAAGAGAAAGCGTAGAAGAAGAAGAAGAAGAAGAAGAAGAAGAAGAAGGAAACGGAGAACGTGGAAAAGAGATATGACGCGTCCGTGATAGAGAGACACCGACACCGTGTTAGACAGAGACGGTCCGGCGAATCGTCGCGTCGAGACGTACAGTGAAAGAACGAGAGAGAATGGGAGCGGTGAGTGGCACGGACCGGCTGGAGTGTAGAACGGGGGAGGACCGACGGCGACGCTGACGGAGACGGTGAAGACGAAACGAAGACGAAGATGGCGAAGCAGAGAGCGAGAAAGTTGGAAGAAGGTGTGCGAGGGATGGGCAAAGGGAGAGAACGGCAACGAGCAAAAAGAGAAGGCAATGAAAGACACAGAGAGAAAGAAAGACGCGTAGAGTGGGACGAGAGGAGAGTAAGTTGACTTTGCATTATTTAAACGGCGTCCTAGCACGGTAACACGTGTTCTTTTGAAGTCTCGCCCCCTTCAAATATTCAGACTGACGTCACCGCCGTCATATTCTTCGCTCGTGGAAACCCAGCAAAGCATATACGCTTGGAATACACGCGTTCCTTCTATCGCCTTTTCGCCTTCTCTAGTTTGTCTCGCGTCTCTTCCTTCTCCTTTTCACCACCTCCTTCTCTCTCTCTTTCTCTCTCTTTCTCTTTATTTCTCCCTCTTTTTTTCACTCGATCGCGCGCCATCCAGCCAGACGCCTTCCGATCGTCCAGCTCGCCGTCGTCGCTTTCGCCCTTCCGTCAAAGTCCTGGAAAGCTCGTGTTTCTCGCGATCCCATAGCGAAATATGGGTTTCCTCTATGTACGATTTTTCGTTTCTGCTTGGCTTTCGAAAGCTTGGAAAGCGATGCTCGTCGGCAGAATCGCGAACAAACGCCACTCGATTGTTTGCTCGTCGCTGGACCACCGGTTGCCGTTTCTCGGACTTGCCGACGCATTCCGGAAAAACTGAACGCGCCTTGGAAATAAATATTATTACCAGGCACGAACGATAAAAACGATATTGTTTCGCAGACCGAATTATCGCGCACCGGCGAAAGCGTTTTACGCGCGCTTTTATGCTCCGTTATTTTTTTCCTTCGGCCGAACGATCGTTCCGAGAATCGTTGACCGCTATGAAAATCGCTGCCTTCGTTCCGACAGTTTTTATTCGCGAAGCGTCCGAATCTTCGTCGTCCGTCGTCTTTTCTCGCTCCGAATTTTCCACCATAAAGCGCAATGAAATTCCTATCGAAATGTACGCGAACGAAAGTCGAGTGGTGCGGTCGTTGACATCGGCGCAACTTGACGCAAGGTCCTGCCCTTGAAACTACGGTCGATTTCGAATGTTACGTCCGTTAGGACGCGCGGTGCTAGATTCACGCGACAGGGTTATCGCGCTCCGTTAACGAGCCCGTAATCGCCGTTCTTCCATCGTTTCGTCGATCATCGCTTCCGTCTTCTCCTCTTCCCCTCCATATCGAACAGCCGAACGTTTGCTTTTATCAACGAAAGAAAGTGACATGGTCAAGGGGATTATAGCGCGCGACTTAAGGAAACTTGGATTCTTTATTATTTCCGATCTTACGAACTAGCAGCAAGTTAACCTAACGAACGGCCGCTGTAGCTAAATTGAAAAATGAAAGCGTTCGTCTGCCGCGCTGTTCCACGGAACAATAATAATCGAATGATTTCATGGCGCATTTCAGCACATGTTTGGCTAAGTATAGACTACGAGTAAAAAAGCTTTTTTTAAAACAGCTTCTCACTGATCGTTTCGTTTAAACGATAGTTTAGTCGGTTGTGAAACCGATAGCAGATAGGTTGGCACTTTCGTTTTATCGTATTTGATTAGAGCGTGCGAACGTTGTTTCGCCTGGTGCGTAAACGGACCGGAAGAAAGGAACTGCCGAACCTCGCAGCTTCAACTTACGTCATGTTCGTACGAAACACGCTGTTTATTATATAACACTGGAGAGCGTTCAACGAACCGCTGAATAGACCATTCAACGCGTTTCTAAGGGACCGTTAAGTTATTCCGCGGATATAATTGACGCCGAAGTCCGCGTGGGACTCTGGCTGCGCACGCTCTCGTAACAAACTGCTTGCAAAACATTTCAGTTCAGCGTTTACACGCGTCCTCTGTCCTTGTCGCCTCGGCTTTCTTCCTGCTTTCTTTTCTGTCGCGCGACCAGCCCTCTTTCTTATTCTCTTCCGAGTTTGCCGGCGCGGGGCAACGGCTGAAGAAAAGGTAGAGGGCAAAGCGGAAGGGAAAGGAGCACAGGAGAAAGGAAGACGAAAGAGCGCGCGCGCGCTTGCAGATGCGACGGTGGAAACTCGGCAAAGAGTGGAGAGTTGAACTAAAAAGAGGCAACTGGGCGATGCTAGAGCGTAATTGAAACTTTGTTTCGCTCGCGACAATGCCGGAAATTGTTCCTACCAGCGATTCGACGAGAGCTCTCCCGTCTTGTTCTCGGATCGCTTACCGTCCGGCCGACCGTTTAAATCGGAGAAGAGCAAGTAACTCACGCCCCCACGATTCCTACCTTTTTCTTTCTTTCTCTCCCTCCCTCTTTGTTTTCCTTTTTCCACTTTTTACGCTTACCACCTGCGATTTCAAACGATTCTCGCCTTGCCGCGAGCTCTCGTCGTCTCTGGATACTCCATCACCAAGGCTTTTTCTCTCCTTTCCTACGTTCCTTCTTGCTCTTTTTTTTTCATCTCTTCCTCGTTCTTCTACATCTTCCGTTTTTCATAATAACGCACGGTTCGGATATCCTGCAGCGGCGCGAACCCAACCGAATAAATTCGACTTTTCCCCCGGGAGGTTTCCTTTCGATGGTTCGAGACTGGGCGCGATTCCCTTGCGCCACGTGGCTTACGCACGATCGGCAAACAAGGGCTTGTTCCGTTTAGTCGTGGCAGATATGATATATGGGAAAGGCGAAGGCAACGTGGTGGGCCGCGTCGAGACGGGGTTGCAACCACACAGCCACGTTACAAAGGGTCGGGTGTTATCGGCGACGCGCGGCCACTCTCACCACTACGCGCGCCAACTTGTACAAACGCAACGACGTGTCATCTCGAGAGAGGGAAAGAGGCGAGCGAGCGAACGAGGCGGAGAAAGAAAGAAGAACGGCAAAGTGGCGCTCTCGAGAAGCGCCTGTCTGCCGTAAAGAATGCAGGCAGCTCCTCGTTTGCTTAGCTCGCTAGAAACGGCCGGGACTGCGCTTTCAGGAGGAACGGCAAGCAGTGCGAGGCCGCTACCGCGTCAACGAATCGGCGCAGCCGGCCGAAAAACGCTCGGTTCCGGCAAAAACGCGGACCATCTACCGTCTTCTTAGTCTCGTTTCATCTTGCCTTAACACGTTGGTCGCCGCGTCACCCGTATCTGTCTGACGGGTATGCTTCCGTGGGGCCCCAAATATTTTTTTTCTTTTTATTTGGTAGACTATTTACAGTCAATTCTCATACAGAATTTTAAGTGAATTATTTTCGCGTGGTACTGTGATTTGGATTATAAGAGTTTATAGTATGTTTGAATCTAATGCTTCAGTCTAAATCCGTCGTGTTAAGTAATTGGGTAATTAATACGGTTTTGGTGGTCGTTGGCTCTTATATTATATCTGTTTCTGAACTTAGATATTTCTTCTTTGACTGTGGATATCTTAAGATCGCGATGTATTGTTTCCTTGGTAACATACCAAGGTGCGTCTATTAAGGATCTTAGAGTTTTTGATTGGGCCCCAAATATGGGTGACGTTCTTCTTGTTCGAGTTAATTAAATGTAGGATATACATAAAAATATTAAAAACACATTTTACCATACTTTTTATTAATAAAATATTACATTATACTATGTCGCATGGTATTCGTCAAAACGTTCCAAACACATTTACGGTGGTTTTGGACACTTCGAACAATATGTTTGTCTTTTTTACGTTTTCCTCGCTTCTTCGCGTGCGACAGTTTGACTCTTCTCGTAACATAGGGTGCACGTCCTTCTTACAGGTTTGCCCTGCTGATTCTTATGAATCTCCAAATGGTGAGACACCATCTTCGTTTTCTTCCCATGGTTGTCGGGCACAGTATTTTCCGACGACACATCGGACCATTCGGAAACGAGAATTTCCCGAAATTTTCTTATCTGTATTTTTTTGCTTGTGGCTGTTTGGTACACAATATGAGCATTTACTATAGTTGTTCCTAAGTGGAAATATAGTGCTAATTTCGCATACCACTTGATGCTTTTCCGTATCGTAGTGGCATATGAGACCATCTGGTCACTTGTGTCGATACCATTTTTTCCATTATTCTATACTCTCCTCACTTTCAAATATATTTTCACGCTGTCTACTGAACATTTGGAGGATGAAAAATCATCGATGCTCGTCTCACGAGAAGTACGCTTCTCGACTAAATGAAAGATCTGGGATATCTGCCATGAGATCCCTCGGAATACGATCGGATTTGGCCCCCGCAAGAAACTTAGCCGAATTACGCTGCGCGACCAGCGTGTTAAATACCTCGCCTGACAACACTTCCGTGCCATCTTCTCGCGTTATTTCCATCCTAACGATGCCACTTAATTGCAGTTTTGCCGCGCCGCGAAAACAAAGGGTTTCGCGTGGAGGGGCAGGCGAAACTCTACCGGAGGTCGATATCGTTCGACTTTTCGCTTCGCGTTACGGACTCTCGAGAACGCGAATCCAGGGAGTTCGCCGACATCGATCGAACGAGGGTTGCCGTTATACGTGTGTGCGTATGTAAGCACCGAACACGGTGCTGTCCACAATCAAGACGTTTCCAACGACTAGACGACTCGCTCTTCTTCCACTATTCTCATTATTATTATTATTATTTGGATAAATCTTTTGATAGGAAAACGAGAGCAAAGAAATAAAAAAGATACACAGCAATATACGTAAAAGTTAAAGTATACGTCCCATGGAGCGTCTCTGAGAAGAATTGGCCAGATGAATAGACGTCACGGCGAATGGGCAATTCGATTTAACGCGGTTAAAACACTTTAACTGCCACGCCGAAATCACACGTTTCGCTCAGGACGCCACGATGTTTTAGACGCAAAATTTGTTCTTCCATGAAAATGTTTAATCCTTCAAAGTGTCGGTTATATTGAAAATTTGCTCTAATTGTCAATTTTCATTCAATTTTTACTCACCAATGACCAACGTGGCAGTCGAAGCGTTAAAATAGCGACAGGTGGTGCGCGTGTGGAAAAGAGCAGTTTCTCAGCGATGTAGGAATAACGTAAGGAAAGAACAATCGAACGATCGGCTGTTTTTTCTACGAACTTGATGACCGCGATTCTGCCGTCACTCAATGCCAGAAGATTGAGATTATTTAACGCTACACGTCATAGGACCACCGCTGTGTTCGTCTGTGAATTTGGTTGACGTAGGAATTATGATACGCAGAGCAGATCAGTACTTTCGTATTATGAAACATCCTAATCGCTGGATAATGGAGCGCTGCAATCGTAAGAGCGTGGTCGTTATCAGCGGAGAATTTAGGAATAAAAAAAGACTGAATCGTCAAGAGATTACGAGAGATGACGTTACACTGTGTCGTAAATGACAAGTTTGTACTGCAAGTTGACACTTTTCGCTGCTTAACGTGGACAACGGTGTTCCATTTATACGTAGCACGATCGAAAAATGAATTATCTTTCTTTAAATCTGTCAAGACGATGCTGAATTTATTGGATACACCGTTGCGGATGCCATCGGAGATTTTCGGATCATCTGCATACGATAAAAGTCTAGTATGGTTATTTTCGAATGGGGCGAGAACAGAGGAGGGAAAAGCAAGAAGGATGGACAGGGAAAGTAACCTTTAACACGGGATACGTGTCGGGTCGGCTGTCCGCGGATAAATATGTATAAACGCGAGACGAACGACAGCGTAAATACGCGTATGCGCCACGACTTTCATTATTCATTACGCTCACGTACCGTTCTATTTTAACATACTCGGTGATGCGTAACTCTCGACGATTTTACGATCCGCCGGTGTCTTCTTTGCAGTCTCGTTTATGAGCGATCCGTTCGATCGAATGGAACGTGATCAGCGCGATGAGAATTTAAGTTTCGCGACTCGCCGCCTCCGCTAACAACGTGCGCGATATTCTCGGTCAAAGTTACTCGTTGCATCGGCATCGGACACTCGGTACGTGAACTTTTGATCGAGCGTCCAGACATTTATTTGCTTCTGAAAAATATATATGATTAGAAGAAATTGAATTTGAACGTCGGGAATTTCGTATTGCCCGGGTTCGATGAAACCTGGCGTATCAAAATATCAATTATCCGTCCTTTTCGTTTTCAAAAGATACTCGTTATCGCTAATGAAATATCGCCGCACACGTCGCTAACTCGGTCGATGATCGCGTATTTCTTCTCGGATTTTGTTCGTCCGATCAACCGCTCTGTCCCTTTACACGTCTATGACGTAAATTACCGCGATCTAATAACGATGAAAAACTGGTGACAGATGACGGGGGCTGGGCGGGCCGAGATGCCACGGGGCGGAACAGGGCGGGACGTTGGACTTTTGCTTTACGCCGTATCGATTTCACGCAGCTTTTAAATATTCCATTTTGTCGTTAACCCTGGTCGCGGCCTTGCGTCTTCGCCGCCTCGTTCTCGGCGTACGTTGCGATTGTTTCGCGCGTTTCATCGATCTGCCTCGTATCGACGAATATTCATCGGACGTTGGCGCGCGCGTCTTCCATTCCCATACACGTGCTTTGTTAAAAAGGTAAAAAGCGCGTTTAGTTAGGCGAGCTTCACCACTCGAACGTATAATAACTGCGCGTGAATTACTTGATCGAAGGATTCCGGTGACTGGTCGGTCGAACGAACGGATCGCGAGTCTGCCGACCTCGAGACAGAGCTCCGCCGACGCTCTCCATCCGCCTCTCGCCTCTTGGTAAGCGCAACTTTTCAAACGATGCTAACGACAGTCTCGTTATTTATATCGGACCTCGTTAGACTATGGTCGGAAAAGCTGACAGGATGCAAGTTGCCTGGCGTCGTCTGCATCCTTTTCATCACCGTCTTCGTGATGGTCGTCGGGCGAAACACCCGTACGCACAGTTTTCTCCTGTTAACCGCCTCTCCGTTCCATTTGTACAAGAGCGCGGATTTTATGTCTTCGTCCGAGAGGCAGCGTATTGTAGTACGCTCTCGAACGAATCTGCACTCGAATTACAAGGTGGGGAATAAATTATGACGCTGCGCTGCGCGTTTAATGGACTAAATGGAACGAGTTACGAGTAATGCGAGAAATCGTCCACTCGTTGCTCCTCGACTCGCCGAGTGCAGAAGGACGCGAGAAACGAATCGATCCGCACACGAATCTAACCCGAGTCCCCCTTTCTTTCCGTCGCGTTTCAGCGTGTAGCGGCACGTGCCCGACCGGGCCAAGCATTTTCCTCCGCCGTTTCCACCACGCCATTCATCCGCCTTTTCTTCGTCTCGTGGTCGCGGTCGCAGTCGCAAGACGCGCGATACAGGCAAATCGCTGCTGGTGTCAGCGTGCGCGACTGTGGCGGGCCGCGTATCCGACCGACGTAACGGCAGCGTGATTACGACTTGTTAAATGGGTTAAAGTTGCAAATGCGATAACGATAGTAATTAGAATCGTACGCAGTAGTCGGCGGAGCATCTGTGGTCCTCGCTGTCCACCCTGATTCTCGCTGACCCCGTTGCCATCCTCGGCTATCACCGTTATTAGAAAGGAAAAGAGCGCCAGGCAGTTGCACGAATGCCGCAAGAGCGAGAGCAAAGAGCGCGCGTTCTTTTCTCAACGTGTGTGTGTGCGCGCGCGCGAGCTAGAGAGAGAGAGAGGGGGGTGGCGGGAGGAGGAGAAGCGATAATGAAATTCATTACCGTAGCGAGGCGAGGGTCGGCGTCGTCTGTGCCGTCGTCGCAGGCGATGTCGTCGCTGTCGTTATTATTATCGTAATACGCATATAATGCCGCATAATGCGAGTCGTCGTGACACAACGTGGGTCGTCTAACATTGCTGTTGCACGAACTCGCAGCTCCGCGCACGATTATAAATCCTATTAGGATCGTACGGTCTGTACAGATCATAGCCTACATGCGTCTAGCGCGCCACGTGTTTCGCAGCCGGCTTCTTCGTCCCTCGTCGTTCGTTCGAACGGAAGAAACGTAATGGAGAACCGTCGATTGAGAAATAAAACGGCGCCGACGATCAACCGCAAGAAATACAAAATTTTAGATCGTTCGAAAAATGTCATTTTACACGGACACGATAGACGCACGATATCTTTTCTTTTATATTAGTTTATTGAATTATTCAGCAACATAATAGTAGAAATAGACCGAAATGGATTACAACTGATTCGATGAAATAATATAGAAGAGAAATTCTTGTTCGTCTGTTATCACCTTACGATACGAAAGAAACTTTACGGACATCCTAATACAAAAGTCTGACGAGTACGCACCGAGTGAATCATTTGGGCCGACGAGAAAGCGACGAGAAGAAGCAGAAGGAGACGGGGCGAAACGCGAACACGAGGGTAGAAAGAGAGTAGCGGAGCAGCAGGGTGGCGAAACAGCGATTAAGGTGGATGGAAACGCGAAAGCTCGCATTATGTAATTTAAATGTGTTCAATTTCGCGTAATTAATAAAAATTGAGTTTTACGCGCACGAGTACACCTATCGATTTTTCTGCTTTACGTAATCGTCGATTGTACTTGATCGAGAGCGATACTCGAGGATAATAAAAACGACGCGTATCGGTTCAGGGCCGTACGAAGTTAATATCTGCAGGATGGCCCCATCACGGCAACTTATGATTCTCTAATTGAACCGGTCCATTCAGCCGCCGCATGCAGAATAGAACTCACATCCTAGACTATGCCGTCGCTATTCTAATGGCAAATTGCATCAATATTATATGCAGATTTCACCGTGCTGCTTTATACGTAGATAAGTACGTACAGCTAGCTGTTTCGCTCGTTCCCTACTTCGTCCAGCATCTGCTAGATCGATCCTTCGTCACCATCTCCGGTTGCTCTTTTCCTCTTACCAATCGTTGTAGTCATCGATATAGTGCAATCGATCGGACGGTATATCGGCGATTCGACAAATTTCCTACGCCGGTTCGTCCTTTGGGACGTCGACGAACGTGGCGAGTTCGTAGCCTGGAAGGAATTTCAAAGGATTTTTCGAAGGTGGAGTTGTTGGACGATGTGTAGAACGATGGGAGCTGAGCTTACAGCGAGAAGTAGGTTCGATAGGAATACGCAAGTAGAAGGAAACTGTTGGTTTGGCGAAGAAAGGAAGGAAGGAAGGAAGGAAGGTGGTGAAGGTTGGACGATGGTGTGACGCTTATACGTCGAGATACTTCCTACCATCGCGAATAATATAACCTAGATTCGCGGCAATAAGTCACATCCTACCGCGCACGCACGGTTGGAACACGCGCGGCTCGTCAGCTACGCACACACAGAGGCAAGCTGGCATATAAAGTAGAAATAATAAGGCGAAGAGTAAATTCGACCCACTTAACGTTACTTAGCGCTTACGCTGAATACGTTATGTTTTGCACAATATCGCATCCTCGAGCGACTGTGCGGCTCGTCTTCGTAACCGTTGCGTAATTTCCCAGTTTTCTCGTTTTCTCGATACTCGACACGACCGAGTAGAGTTGGTGGCCGTGGTCGTAGTAGCCCCCCTAGTCATAGGCATCGCCGCGTTGGTCATCGACGCGGCGCGGTTCACTCGATCAAGCGGATTGTTGAATCGACGATAGAAGAAGGAAAGAAAAGGAGAATTAGCGAGCGTTGAGTGGATTCGACCAAGTACGCGCGATGTATAAAAAAAATGTTATCGACCATCGGCGTTTATTTATTCAGTAGCCGCACACTGCCTATAGCCGGGCATCAAGGTAGAATTGAATGGAGAAGGAACAGAGGTGGAAGCGTATCGCGAGCGAAACTCGTGAAACGACACGAGCGCGTCCGAGAGGTATCCCTTCTCGTTCCCTCTAAAATTAGAGGTACAATGCCGCGTGTAATTTATCCGGTGCTGAAAGAAGCGCGTCATTCTGGTTATAAAAGAGACAATAAAGAGTATTAAAAGCGGAGAGGCAACAATGCGGATTGCGAAGGCTGCAATAATACGGTAACCTTCGTAACTGTAGTGTACGCGCGGTCCGCCCGTAAAACTTTCGACATAATGCGCGTGTTATTCGTAACAGTATCAATTTTATTGCGCCAGATGTAGGATTCGCTGTGGTGGCCGTAGAGAAATGCAGGTAAAACAAGGAATTATTTATTGTCTGGAACGCGGACGAGATAAGAGAACGCGTTCGAATTCGTCGAATAAAAATATTCTTAAGAAAGAAACGACGCGTCGATGCGACGAAAGATTATTCTCGATGCGACAGGGCTATTGCTCGCCGATGGTTTAGAAAACATTTGCAATTCGATAAATAGAAATACCACAAGACAAAGTGCGTTTTTTTCTTTCCATCGATCGTTTCGCACCTTTCGTTTCCTCCTCCGTCCCCCGTCTCTACACCTTTGCTCTCACGAACGCTCCGTAAATTCCACGAAGCAACGGCGTGTCCCGTCCCATTTCGTTCCGTTCTCTGGTCTCCGCTTTGCGCGCACTCTGCGCTTCGCTTCTCTGCTTCCCTCTCCTCTGCACTTGGCCGGCGGCCGCGACGGCCGCGGCCGCGGCCGCGTCCCGCGTTATATAATAAATTATTTCATAAATTAAGAGCTATTAACGCGTAATTATCCTTCGCGTGTGCGTGTTTTTCCATGACTGCGGTTATAGACCGCGTTACGCGGAATATGCACGCCACGTAAAACGAATAATATGCCGGCGCGGCGTGGCGCGGCGTGGCGCGCTCACTTAGGGGTGCATGCAAGCCCCGACAAGCCCCGGAACATCCGTCAACGTTATTCATCCTGAACAGATAAATTCGGCTTTATCGCGACCTAGCGCAACGATATTTTTTCCCAACCGTCCTCGTTTCCATCGCACCTCGCAAACTCGCTGCTGGCTGCTCTCTCTCTCTCTCTCTCTCTCTCTCTCTTTCTCTCTCTCTCTCTTTTTCTCTGTATCAGTATCTTGGAGCAAACCGCGCGACCAATTTCAAGAGTGTATCGCCGATTTCTCAGCCGTATCTGGCCTGCGCGTAAAAACAATAGAAGAGGCTGTACGATAGACGATTAAAACGAACAGGAAAAAAAAAATGCTAACCGTACGATAACGTAGAGTGTAAGTGCGCGATAACGATGGAAATGTGTTTACACAATGGCACAGTTCGCTGACGACGTTGCTTGTCCCGTGCCAGCATTTTGTATATTTTGTACGAATAGAAGCCGATAATATTCATCGGTGTTGTAGCGTTTTTTGTTCTTTCTTTTTGCTCGCCCTTTTTGTACTGTAGCACGCGTAGCCAGGAAAAATAACAGCAGTGGAACCAGTCAGCCTACTCGTTATTACGATTATTATTGTTGTTTAAATAACCGGAGCGATTGCGCAATTAGTGCGAGTCAGAGCGATTTACGTTGCCGAGAAATTGCATTGTCTGTTTGTCGAAGTCAGTGGTCGCGCGCCGCTCTATCCTTCTTTTGCTTGTTAATTTATTTGAAATACCGGGACGAAGCAGTCCGATACGTGGCGCGCCGCTCATCGTCGCGCCGCCTTCCACTCGCCCAGCGGAAATCACTGATTCCACTAGAGCCGTTTACCGGTCGTGTGCCGGTCGCGCGTACAGCAAGACGACGACTCGTAATCGGCTGCAGGCATCGACAGCAGCCTGTCCGGCTAGCGAAAGCCGCGCCAGCCTGTGATATGTATTTAGATGTCGTCTGCCGACCGAACTTGCCTCGCGCGATTTCCCCGGCCGACTTTGTTATTTTAATTTTCCCTCTGTTTACCGTTTTCCCTTCGTGTATTTACCCGCGATGCGAGCGCCGCGATGACTGCGGTCGCATCATTTTGTAAATATTGTTTCGCGCGCTAAAACGCGCATGTCGCTCTGCCATTCTCCGCGTGTCACACTCCCACCAACCTCTCGCCTCTGACGCCTTCCTCGCTGCTCGCACTTTTTCCCAATGAAAATTGCTCGAGAGCCGAATGATCGGGCGAGGATGATGGTGGTCGCCGCTGCCACCCATCCACCATCAGCGACCAGTACACTCGCCTGCGCTCGTTCCATCATTATTAAATCGCGCAACGAGCCGTGCCGCGGATACATACGCCGAATAAATTAACAATGCCGGACAAGATGCATTTTTTTGTCAAAAATAACACCACGTCTCTGGATTCCACCAGCGAGATCTATCCGTCTGTCTTATTCTTATCGCACGGATGTTAGCTGTTTGCTTCGCTTTCGCGCGTCTATTTGTAAATTCGCGACGAAAATGTGGAACCACGTGGATGATCCAAACGATTCATAGTCGTTCGAGTGGAAACGACACTAAGATAGTAAGAATACTATTTTGCGGTAGATAGTTGAAATAGACAAACGTCGGTCTCGCATCTGTTAATCTATCAGGTTGTCCGACACGTTTCTTTCTTTTTATAAGGAAATAACAGACGCGCGATGTTTTTTGCTTTGTGTTAGTTTATTGAATTACGCAGGAATATAATAATAGAAATAGAACAAAATGGATCATACCTAATTCGATAAAATAATATAAAACAGAAATTGTAGTTCTATTATCACATTATGAAGCGAAAGAAACTTTTCGGAAAACCCAATATAATTGGCTTGGCAACTAAGTGATTGCGGGGTTTGTCATTAGGTAGTATTGACAAAACCCACAATCACTTAGTTGCCAAGTCAATATATTAGCTTGTCCGAAAAGTGTCTTTCGTGTTTCTTGCAACAGTGCACCTTTGTACAAACGTGAAATCAAGTGTGTGAAATGTCGCGGTGTTTATCTCAACAGAACGATAGAAAGTTTTCGGACAACCCAATATAATTAGCTCGGCAACTAAGTGATTGCGGGGTTTGTCATTAGATAGTATTGGCAAAATCCGCAATCACTTAGTTGCCAATCCCACGTATTGTATTAGCTTGTCCGAAAAGTGTCTCTTTCGCAAATGTGTTTTTTTACAGCAGTGCACCTTTGTATAAACGTGAAATCAAGTCTGTGAAATGTCACGGTGTTTATCTCAACACAACGAAAGATACTTTCCGGACAATCCAATATAATTGGCTGGGCAACTAAGTGCTTGCGGGGTTTGTCATTAGGTAGTATTGGCAAAATCCGCAATCACTTAGTTAGCAAACCCACGTAATGTATTAGCTTGTCCAAAAGGTGTCTTTCTTTCGCAAATGTGTTTCTTACAGCAGTGCACCTTTGTAGAAACGTGAAATCAAGTCTGTGAAATCTCAACAGAACAAAATGGATCGATCGTAATTCGAGAAAATAATATAAAACAAAATACCTTGCACGTCTATTATTTCCTCATAAAATGAAAGAAACTTTTCGGACAATCTAATATTATACGCGATCGGTTGAGCGTCCGACAGGCTTCACAGACGATGTTTATTAAGATTATGATAATTATTCTGCGGCCAGTTTGCGATCGCTGTATTAACCTCATCGATAACAACGATAAACAAATAATCTGTGTATTCTAACTGCAGATCTGGAGCGTGCCATCTCAGCGAGAGTCATTATCACCTAATGACAAAATCCGCAATTACTTAGTTGCCAACCAATAGATCGTATACGAGAGCAAGTCAACGATACATTCGCGCCGATCCGCGACTGTCCTTTCGTTTTCCCACGACGTAACGCGTTGCGAATTGTCGCTGCCGTGCGTTACCGCGCAACACCAGATTTCGATATAGCGAGATTGCTCGGAATAAATTCGGCCGAGCCACGGTAATTACGCGTTCCAGTCATTCGGAAACCTGAGAATCCAAAGGCCGGCTAATGCGAGCAATGTAATGGGAGGTGTACAGCGATGCCACTCGATGCTTCCATTTAAGATATGGCAGAACGTGAATCATTGCTCGATATCACAGCTACGGTACAAAGGTGTTACGATCGCGACAGGCAACTTTTTCGAGCACCGCGTTGATATTCTATTGGGTTGGCGACTAAGTAATTGCGGGTTTTGCCAATACCACCTAATGACAAACCCCGCAATCACTTAGTTGCCAAGCCAATTATATTGCGCTGTCCGAAAAGTTTCTTTCGTTCTGTTGAGATAAACAGCGCGATATTTCACACACTAATTAATTCCACGATTACCCGTAACGTTTCACGTACAGAGAAACCGTGCGAATAAAATTTTCGTCGGAGATAGGCGTCGTCGATTAAAATCAGCGAGAAAATCAAGCGTTGGCGACGAGGCGGCAAAAGACCAGAGCGATCAGTTCGACTAATCCGGTTCAACGAACGAAAAATGTTCCGGGTTCCCTGGCGACGATACGATAAAAGCGCGGTCGATTCTTTATCGCTGGAATCGAGAACGCTAGCGAGATACGGTTGTTCAAAGTCAGGTAACTCGCGATACGTTGTTTGGGCGTGCACAGCGGAAAGCGCACGTACGCGCGCGCTATGCCACGTGTAATTCATTGTAATTAGCTTGCTGGCATAACGGTCATTTAATGGAGAGAAATTCAGCTTCGCTTGGTATCCGTCTTTCCCCCAGACGTCATCGCCGACCTCTTTAACGTAGATTTTTCCCATTCTAAGCTGGCGTGTTGTATGCGCCGTATGGGTCGCCATGGGTGTTTACCTCGAGCTCGCTTCACCAGTATAATTAGCCCTTTCCCTCTGGACAATACGGTCATTGTGTCACGATTTTTTTGATAAAGCGCACACGGATGGTGGAGTAGTCGAAGCGCGTCGGTAGCCCGCGCCGTTTCGCCTGCCACGCACTCGATGCTCATTACGGGACGAGCAGCTCGTGCGCAGCTCGCGAGATCAAAGCGAGATCGTTCGCAAAGATTACCGCACGTACAGCAAGTGTATTTCTAGAAAAAAGGATCAGGTTCGCTGCTGAAATCCCAATGACCTTGGACGATGACGACGTGCTTTGTCCGAACCGAAGGAGGAAACGTACTGGCCAGAAGCGAAATCGCAGGGAACCGAATTCGAACCGAAAGACGAAGGAAAGATTTGTCGTGGCAAACGGCGCAGTTTGGAGATCGAACGATCGATTCGTCGTAAATCGCTCCGTGGCGGACCGCGTTGGCCAGAAAAGAGAGCGCACTCGCGTTCGAGTCCATCCGGCTCTCTCGCTTTTCTTCTCGTACGCTGCTCTCTCCCACGCCCCGTTTCTCTCCCTTTCTCGATGACTTTGCTCTCCCCGTGTCACGTAGGCGCACGCGAATAAGCCAACTCGGAACGTGGAAACTCTTCTCCGTAGCCGAAGCGACGCTGCTCAACTTCGCTCGTGTAACGTTTCGCCCGTAAACCGTAGACCGATGCTGCCGAGCTACTCGATAACGTTGCGTCGATGTGGAATTCCGATCGCCTGCGTGGCGTCGGACGGTACGGCGAAGTCGTAAAATGAAAACCGGCGATTTTCTTCTGTTCGAGCGCGAGGGTCAGCGGTCGGTCCAAATTTATCCGGCGTCGACGTCTGCCACGCGGTCGGCGTCCGAGCCGCCAACGAAATACGAGTCGATCGTTCGAGTAATTTAGCCTGCGCTAAGAAATTCGTTCTTTAAATCGATCGGCGGAAATGCTGGAAATCGGAAGCGAAATGCTCGTTGCTGACGGTCGACGTGGTTCGTTCGGGTTCTGGAGTAATTGGAAGACGCGCGTGGCGCGGCGCGCCGGTCGAAACGTAGCCGCGTCGAAGCGTGGAAACGCGCGCGGCACACAAGAGAAGTCGGCGGTGCCATAGAAAGGGAAAGAAGTCTGTACAAAGAAGACGCGGCGAGATAGAAGCGGTCGGCGGGTGGAGCGGTGTGGCGCGGTGAGACGAAGCGCGGCAAGGCGCGGCCGTGACGAGCGCGGTCGAGCGGTGGAGCGGAGGAGCGGGCGAACGACGGGCATACACAGGGAGAACGAGGCGCGTTCATTATGATTCGTGTATTTATATAAGGTCTAAAAATATACGCGCGCTGTGCCGCCGGGCCCCACCCGGTATTTCATCTGAGAATAATATTTTAATGTACATACGTCCCCTCTTTCTCCGTCTTTCGCCCCGTCCTTTACCCCGCTCCCCTTCTCCCCTACCCTTTGCCTGCGTCTCTGTCTCTCGCGCTTACTCTGTGCCCGTTGCGCCCCCCTCGGCACCAACTTACACATCATCCCGCCACCGCTGCCACACGCGTTCTTCCTTTCGTTCTCTCTTATTCCTATTTCTTTCGCCACTGCTGCTTCTTCTCTCTAGGACCGTCTCTGTTGCACGATAATCCTACTGCCCTTACCGGCTGTCTACACGCCTCGCTCTTCATCCTTCTCCCTCGTCGTTCCTCTTCCTCTTTCTATTCCAACTTCCTAGCTCTCGCGTCCCTTCGTCTCCTCGCTGCCCTTTTCCATCTCGCTTCCTCTGCTTCTCTCGTCACGGATGCTCCTCGTCCCTGTACGCGTCGCTTTGTGCTCCGCGCGTTTTTTTGATGTTTCTCCGCGAGCGCGCGTTCGTCGTCGGAATTGTGCACCTACGAGTTTCCGGGCGGCCAGGCAGGCGCGCGCGTCTGCATTCACGCGAGTGTGCGTGCCGCACGAATTCCCTCGTTGCGCGCACACAGCCAGCTTTCCGACTTATCCTGCCTGCTGCTGGCTTACCGACAAGGACCTCGTTTTGTCGCGATTCGGCCGAATCACCGACTTCCTCGCGCTACCGTCGCATATCGACGCTCTTTAAATCGCCGTTCGTCCATTCGTTCACATCCGAAACGATAAATAAGAGATATTGTATGAAAGAAAAATCATTGGACGCATAGCAATCCGACGCATTTGTCAAGCCGATTCTCCCAAAGGGCCGTGGTCGTTTAAACTCGTAAAACGAGGAAATCTGGAAACGCTGGCTAATATTTTTCATTCCGCTCGATCGATCTATTTTTCAGCATCGTTGCCGTGCGTACGTGTCGGCCAGCGGCCCGCAAATTGCGTTTCGCAATTTTTCCCGCCGCGAGTTTCCGCGAAGTTCGAGAAGAGCAACGGTTATGCAGAAATTTCGATGTAATCGAAATGGCGCGCACAGAAAATAATATATACACGAAGAAAGAGGCGGGGGCCGGAGCAGCGACGCGCTGCCGTGCTTCGTGGAAACAAGATCCATCGTATTTCAATTGTAAAGATCCGCTGCCAGCCGTAAGTTTTTCTCGGGCCAATATCCGCGAAAGCATCGAGGTTCTGGCACCTACGTCTCGGCCGTGCCGTTCGCTTCTCTCCGCTATATTTATTCTTTCACGTCGGCCTTCCACGGCCGGATCTAGCGAACGATCGCGCGTATCTTCTGCAAGGATCGTGGCCCTCGCAAATTTACATTCTATCGGAATCGGCAAGTAGCTGGGTAACGCGGAAAGCGGCGAAACGATAGCTCGTGAACGAATCGATCGATTTCTCAAAGACAACGGCCGCCTCTGGTCGTTTCAATCGGCGTTTACAACGTTCACAGTTTTTCGCCTTCCCGCGCCACTTTCACGAACCGATCTCGCTGCCAGCGGAACCTCGATCGACGAAAGCAAAACGCGCCAGCAATCAATTGGCTAAAAAAGAGATCGATCGTTTCGTCCGTTTTCGCGCCAACCTCTCGATAATCGGAGATTCTCGGTGAAAGAAATTAGCGCGAAGAAATAGCGGCGATTGATTGGTGGAGGATACGAAATACTCGGGACACGAAGGCAGCGGATTCGTTACGGCGTGTGTGCGTTACTTGCGGCCACGGTACGTGGGTGCACGCGTGTGCGTCGAAGCTCGGGTTACGAATGTACCGGTGCACGGTACACGCGGCGTAATATATTGCCTGGTACGAACGGTAATCTATAGGGTTTTAATAAATCTTATTCTTCGTATGAAATACGATAATAATAATTTATAACGTAAACTATAAGCTCACTGTAAACCGCATGGCTACGATCTCTCTCTCCTGGCCCCTTGTCGACCTCTCGCAGCCTCCTCGCCAACCCCTTCCCACCATCTCTTTCACTCGTTCGACGCGCGTCGAGCTTTCGCGTTTCTTTCGGCGTTTCTGTTTCTCTTTTGTGTGTGTGTGTGTGTGTGTGTGGCTGGCGTGTACCGCACCGCACCGCGTCGCTAACCTATGAAACGCGTAGCCCTGCGACTACCTACGCTACACGACTCGGTTCGGTCTCTTTCACCCTCCTTCTCGTCGCTCCTTGCCCCGTCTCAGTCCCTTTTCTCTCTGGCGATCGCGAGCGCACTGTTACGTACGCTACATCGTGTATACGAGCGTACGTCTTTAAATAAACTTTTATTTATACGACCAGTCGCCGAGATGAATTTGCGCGATTCCTATCGTACACGGCCGGATATGCACGATGGATTCGAATCGCTTTCGTTCCCACCAAATGTATTCTCCGAAGTCATTGACCGTCGAATGAACGCTCCTCGGAATACGCTGTGTGGCTCTCTGATCGGGGAATTGGCGAAAAATAAACAAGCGGGGAAAAACGAGCCCGGAACGCGCTCTCGCGCACCGCGTTCTTCGCCACGCTTTCCATACGCGACGTCTCGCGACCAACGATCGCGTGAAAATCTCGCCACGGAGAAGAGAAAACGAGGGGAAAAATAGTCGAGTTTTTAGTCGCGTCGCCTTCCTCCGACCATCCGTCGTCCGTGCATACGTACGTTCTACGTGATATACGCGAATGTGCGATTAAGAAAAAGGAAAAAGAAGAGAGAAGGAACAGGCAGAAGGAAAAGCGAAAGATAGATAGAGACAAAGATAGAGAGAGCGGCGGTGTCCGATCGGACACGCGGATCCGCGAACGGTGCGCGTTCGCTTTCTGGATTTAGCACAGAGAGCCGCATACGGCATGCAGATTATACATAATATATTATTCGCGCGTATAATATGTAGAAGTGGAGAAGCAAAGAAATGTGTGGTACGTGTGGAGCGCATATGTGCTCGCACGCAGCAACTGGCACGGCCTCCTAGCAGTGTACGCGCTCGTACACGCGTACGCACGCAGGCACACGCACACACGTAGCCACACAAAGGCGAGTAGTCATAAATTTCAATAAAACACTCGGTGTGCGTAGAGAGCGCGGCAGAGGAGAGACGGTGGGTGGGGCGGTCGGAGAGGCAGAGTTGGAGAGAGAACGGCCGGGGAAGGAGAGAGAGTACGTTCGACACGACTCATATACGTTCATTACGAATGCATACGAGCACGTTAGATTGTACGTTAGTGCCTTGTAATAAAATATTGTAATGGTGGCCTACTTCTGCACCATACTGTAGTCGCCGTATAATATCTCCCGCGGCATTCTTACTACGGCGTTATTTATTCTATGCTGTGCACAATGGCGGTACCGTCGGCAGCGGCGGCGGTGGCGGCGGCGGCCGCAGTCTTCGTCCTCGTCTACGAGGTGCTCTCACCGTGCGTTGCACTCGTCGCATCGTTTCCCTTCGATTCTTTTACATCTTTCGCTTTTCCATTTATCCTGTCGCCAGTTGAAAGAGCAAAGAAAGAAAAATATACGAAATGTTTCTTCCGTCATGTACCCCAAAGACAAACGCTGTCACAGATTGATAACGACTCTCGGATTGGTCAGAATTTATAGGTCGTTGCCGCCAAGCGACCAGGTTTTAGGGCTGGCAGATTTTTCACGGATGATAACGATCGCCGATACGCATCGCCATTTCAACGTTTATCCGACCGCGTTGAAATTCCCAGTGCGTAGTTTCCAAGATTTTCAAACTCGCGATGCAACGGCTGAACCGATCGGAACAAGAAAAAAGGGTAGAATAGTCGCGGAATCGACGTTCGCGGGGTTGTTTCTCGAGTCGCGGCTAAACGATCAGGAACGAACGACGCGTTGAAAACGAACGGAACGCGTTTCGATTTCCATTCCCGTTTCCTCGGCTTTGCTTTCCTTTCCATTTCGCTATCCGCCGCTGCTCCTCCTTTCCCGACGTATAGTCGATGCAAGCGAAACGACGTTATCGCCAACTCAGTCAGACATGAAAAAACCTGCGTTTCATACGTTAAAATGGTAATTTGCCACGATTTTGTTTGATCGACATTGCGTGCTCGCCGATGTCGATCGGCCCAAGCATCGGCATTAACGCGATCATTTTCCACTATTATTCTCGTCTCGAATTACTTTGACACACGGAAAGCGCGGCTTTCGTGCTTTCATCTCCGCGACAACCTTATTTCCTTCACATCGACTATACGCCTCGATCATCGCCGATTTTCAGCGTTGTCACGAGCGTACAAGTGCTTCTACCGATCGAAACGAATTCTTCTTCCCTTCTGATTCGTTTGCATTCCTCTCTTCTCCTCAATTCCGAGTCAGCCCAGTTCGACGAGCTCCAGGAGGTTGCGCGTCGTATTTCGTGGAAACCGATTCGTTCGCCGAACGACCGACGTCGATGAAATTTTTTAAACGAAATAATGGATCCTCCCTCGAGGAGAAAGGGAGTGTGTGTTAGGAGAAAGTGCGCGAGTCTTAACACTGCAACTACCGATAGTTAACGCGAAGCTATTTCTACGAAAACCACTCTAAATGACTGGTCTTTGAAAAATACGTAATAATAGAATATTTGTATATTTATTGATTTATTACTTTCTTACGGGAGCAATTCCATGTTATGTAGCACATTTTTGGTATTTTTAATCCAGCTGAGACCATCATTCCTAAACGAGGGTTGACACGTTTATAAAATTGTAGAACCAATCGTTTTGACTGCTTTGGTATTTATAGTGTTAGCATCTCGCGATCTGCCGATCGATCGGGAATTTTCCTGATATCTGATATCGTCGTATGGAACGATAAGCAGTAAAAATTTGAGAAACGTGAGGCAAGTTGTAGAAAACGAGGAACCTGGTTAATTGGGGTTCGATAAACAGTTCGCAAGATCCTTTTATACCTTGGTAAGTACCGGTCACTTTGATATAAGTAGCCTTGATACAAAATTATTTTCAGTTTGAATACATAAAAAATAAAATAAAATCCATTACATTATTCTTTTACTTATCATCGCGAAAGTAAAAGGAAATATAACATGAAGTAGGAATTTTAAAATAAAATTGTAAAAGCGGTCAATTTGACTGGTGTGGTAGTTCTAGTATGAAATGAATATAAAAAGACAGGTTTTCCGTGAAAAATAATCGCGCAAAATATGATTTTTGAAAGATGATGATTAGAAACGATGGAGAAGAAGCGAAGGCCAGGGCACCTACTTTCGCGACACCGCGTACAGCGTACACTGTGTATAGAGGATCGACTGTAGGTGTTCGAAGCTCGCGCGGCATTGCGAATATTTTATTTGTATATCATTATGTGTACATACATCGGCCTCGTCCTCGTCTTCTCTTTGCAATCGCGTCTTTTCCTCCTCGCCCTTTCGTTCCTTTCTCGTTACAGGTTCGCCGTGCACCCTCCTACCTTTCGCGTATTTATTTCTCTTGCGTCTCGACGGATCGCGCGATCCTATCGCGAATTCCGGATCCGAAAGAACGTGTGGCACACGGAGATTCCGCCCGTGCGGTTTTTCAGAGCGGAACGGTGAAATCGAGTGCGCTTGCCTTAGCCGTGGCAGTGGAGCGCACAGAGCCAACGATTGTCGAACGCGTGGTTGCAACGTACGGAATCGCGCGTTACGCTAGTCAGTCGTTGCGAACGATGAACGCGCGGCATCGATAGCGGCATCGATAGCGGCATCGATAGCGGCATCCTGGCGTTACGCGATAATATCTAGAAAAATATTTCGTTCGCCCGAGGGACCGATATTCAACGAACGTATTACGAAAACGTTGATTTACCGCGACACAAACGAAAAAGTTTCCCAACGTAACGGGCAACGCGCGGCGTTCGCTCCACCGCCCATTGAGAGACAGCGGCGGGGGGATTAATCGGAATTCCTTTCCTCTTACTCGGTGATTCCGGAGCGAAGGTAGCAGCGCGCGTGCTGGACCTCGACCACGACGCTCTCCGTCGTGGAAACGGACCGTGGTTTACGCAAGTAGTAAACAGAGGAGAGTGGAGAGACGGATTCGCCGCGTCGCATCTGATCCGGCGTGTTAAGCCGGTGGAAAAGGGTCGAGCGGCGAAATTCGTCGGACGCGTGGTTGTTATTGTAAAGCGAGGCGCGATGCTTGTTGCGCTTGCAGAGGTGTCGGTTTGATCGCGTGGCTTCGTTTACCGACTTTTTATTAACGCGCATTACGTACGGGCCATTTTCAAATTCTGCGTAAACAGAAATTCTCATTGGCATTAAAATGCAAATTTTCCACGAATTACTCGATCAATTATAAAGTGCGGAAAAAGAAGGGGGCGCGCGCGCGCGCGCGTTTCCGCGCATTCATGAAATAAAAGATCCGTTATGAAATGTATAAAAATTTTAATGAAAATCAATATCGCTTTCAACGTGGCGGCACTGGCCAGAAACGCATAAAAACACGCGATCCGTGCGTAATGCGTTAACGGACGGTGAAACCTGGCTTAATCCACTGGGACGGAATTTATTTTACTTTAATATGTAAAATACATAAAACGCGACAATTTTCGTTTCCGGTTGTTTTGCGTCGTACACGCGCTCTACCGTCCCTCTACGCGGCCGCATGATTTTTATACTTCAAGTATTTACGACCGACTTGCCTCTCTCTTTCTCGCCAGGCAAATTATTTACGACCTCGTCCCTGAGTGGACGCTCGTAATTGGCCCTAAAATCCTTTGGCAGCTGCCTTCTTTCAAACGGTAGACGGTTTCCACGCTCGTAACTCATCTTTCCGTTACACGCGTCTTCTCCATCGTGTAAGATATTTTCGGTACGCCCGGCCCTTTGTTTATTATAAAGTCGCGCACCATTCCGATTTCCTACGATTGCTTACCCGTTTACGGGCAAGCTGTTCCCCGTTTCATCCAAAATTTCCATCGGCCTGCCTCACCTTCCAGCCATATTTATCGTATCTCGAAACGAGGACAGGATTCGGAGGTGTTTCCGGGCCGAGTCCGACACACCAAAACATCGCCGCTCTTTCCACGCAGATCGGAACGCGCCGACAGAAACGGAATAAACGCGAACGCGGCGGCCGAGGGTTTGCAAGGAGAGGAAATCGGCGAACGCAGGAAACGGCGGTATGCGAGCGCCAGGGTACGAACGAACGAACGAACGGACGGACGGACGTGGAAGGAAGGAAGGAAGGAAGGAAGGAAAGAAGAGAGGAGGAAAAGAAAGAAAGGACAGATGGAAGAGGCGAGCCGCGAAATATCGTGAAAGAAATTCGCGGCGAAAAGCGTACGCGCTGCCACGCTTTAGCAGTAATTTCGTATTAAGGCCGGCGTGACGTGTGCCTCGTCGGAAAGGCCGGGGGAGTATTTGCGAGGGCAATGCACTCTGGAATGCACGAGTCGACCAGCCGGCGGTACGACGTAATATTATATATTTTATCGCTTTATTTGTTCTAACTTCTCCTCGTAGCCCCACCTCGGCCTCTCTCACACCGTGTCCTTCTCGCGTTGCGACGAACCGCTTCGATCGTACCGAGTTTCTTTCATCTGCCCCCGCTCTGCTACTTTGCCCTCGTCTTCTCCATTCTTTCCTCTCCTTTGTACTCCTCCATTCTCTTGTCTTTGCCGTTCCTCTCCTCGCCTCTTCCGTGTCCGCTTCGGCTCATCGCGTAGCTCGACGTACGTAGCTCGACGTAGCATCACCAACATACATTGCACCGCGTTCGTTCGTCAGTCCGGTTAGAGACGACGATCTGTTTTCTATCGGATTCGTGAAAGAATTGCGTGTTGGCGACGATTTCGACATCAGGCAAGGTATCGTCAGCTTGTTATTGACCGGACGGTACGCGATAACGCGCGATATTTTTATAGACCCACGGGGTTACGTGCAATAATAAATATCGTGACGCGAGATTAAATAATAAATCTCGGCGCGAGATAACGCGCGCGTTAGCGTCCGACGACTACGTACTGTACGGGTCTGTCGATTTCTCGATACGCGTTCGAGGCTCTGTCCGTCTCTTTCGCTGCCGTGCATCTAAGTTTCGCTAGGAAATTTCACGCTTCGAGAAACACGCCTAGGTCACTGTCGATCGTTTCTCGTTTCGCCGAAACCCAATCGCTTAGCGTTATCGCGTTCGCACACTATGTTCGCGCCCAACTCGGAACTCGCACGTCCAACGACCGTTCGTTGTTGCGTGTCTCGTCGAGCGGCCACGGACCCTGTGTCCGAGTGTCGAAAGAAAAGAAGGATGGTTTTCGCTGGAACGAGGATTTTGATGGATCGCGATCGGAAAAGTTGCGGAGGCAGGGGCGCGGCAGCCAACGAGACTGTCATTATGCTTTTTAATGTCTGTTTCGCGAACGATCGAACCGACTAGCAATTTTTTCGGCAACGTCCGGCTCAACGGCGACTGGAAAATGACACGTTCGGGGGAAATTGGAAACAACGGTTTGGCAAGCCGAAAAATCGTGCCGGATGGTGAAGGCACGTACGTGGTTGCACACACGCGTTCCTAGCCTCACCTGGGGTGAGGGCGAATGCTAAAAAGCCGGACCTGAATAAATAAACAGTTTTTAATTGCGGCCCGCTGCTGCCGGGTAAAAACAATAATTATTGGCTTGCCGTAGCAACGTATCCGCGTGTTACGTCCCCGGATGCGATGCGACTCGACGTTCGTTCTGTCGATCCCTTCTACAAGCGTCCGAGGAGAGCTCGCGAGAGTCGCAAGCCGGACATTCCGCGAGTTCCCTGCGTCGCCGGCTAATTATCCGCTAACCCGAAAACGCTTGCCAAGGAACTCGAAACTCGGCATCGTTTACCGAAACCCGCACCTACTCTCCCGCTATTCGTCCCGATTCTTTCGTGTCTCGGCAAACTTCCACTCTCGATGTCGATAAACGGGCCGCTGGCTACAACCTCGCGTTTACCAAAAAGAAATTTCTTGTTTGGAAAGGCGAGCCGTCGCCCGTTGATGTCGATCCGACCGGGCCATTCCGCGAAAGAAAAACCATTTCGCGAATAATAACAGCGACGTTACATTGCGGATAATTAGGATCCGTCGGATACTGGAGAAGGTAACGGACTAAGGAACCGACTGGTTGGAGAACTTTAGTCGAGGATTAAGCAATTTCCATGAAACGACGAGTTATTTCCAGACCTACCACCTTCTTTCTCCACCTTCCCTCGTCTGCCGTACCTTTTTTTCCTTTTTTTGGTTCTCGGTTGCACCGGTCCTCTCCTTTATTTTTCTTTCTCGCGGCTACGAATCTGGCGAAGAAAGCGGACGAAATCCATACGACACACCTGCATAGCCAAGCTGCATAGTCGGTGATGCCAGTTCGTAACGCGCGCACGTTTATATTTCCCTCTCGCGTCTCGTTTATATTTCTGTTGGTGCTGGTTCTCGCGAGAGACAACTCGTTCCAAGAACAAGAAAGTAAACGATTTATCTATCTCCGGTAGCTTTTTTCCCTGCTTCCTGCAGGGCTTTTCTTCTTTCTTCTCTTCGGGTCGGACGCGGCCAACAACTCGCTGGTTCCCGCGGTATTTCGTACAACGGCCTCCTCTCCTAGCGGGCTCCGTAATAACCGGCGCCGAGTACAGACGAGCGCAGCTATAAATATCGTATAGTAAACACGAGAACAGATAAGGGAGAGCGTGAAAACTTCGGGTATAATAAAATACAGATAAGTCCGCGAACAAATAGTCCTGACCGTAGAATTTTACGGGGCAAAGCGAGGGGCGGGAGAGTGAGAGCGGGAGAAGGAGGGAATGAAAAAGAGGAATGCGGGACCGTGGCAGTAGGGTAGGAGAAGGCCGACGGGGCGGTTCGAGCGAAGGCCGAGCACAGCCGGAAAGGGGAATAATCGTGAAAATTACTTACGGACCAACTTCTTTTATGCATGCGGAAGAAGAAGAAAGCTTCGGCGGAGGGGGAGGGGAGAAGATCGCGCGATATTCTTTCCTCTGCCGACTTTTAATTATTTCTCAACTCGGTCGTCGAGACTGCCTTTGCTCCCGATTCTCTCTTTCTCTTTTTTTTCTGTTTTTTTTTTTCTTTTTTTTTTCGAGCGTGGAGACATTTTCGGATAGGAAAACGATGGGGAAACGCGACAAAGACATGGACGATGTTCGAACTCGCTGTTTCGTGCGACGAGGAAACGCACGATTGTTCGGCGAATCGGTTTCTCCGCTCGATAGTTCTGTGAAAGAAATTGCGGAACGACTCGGAGATGGGACAAGGGAAGAGAAGGAAAAGTGGGAGAAAACAGAGGGGAAGGAAAGCGTGCGTTGGCGATGGGGTGGAATGTAACGGCGACGAAGTGAAAGGGAAAGAGAAGAAGGGGAAGAAAGAGCGAGAAACGGATGGACGAGAGTAGAACGGAGAGCTGCGATTAACGCCGACGTTTTCTTGCGCTCGCTCGGCCAGAGCGATGTTTGTTCTGGGAAATGCAATCACGCTGTCATATAAAATATAACTTGCTTCCTTTTCCTCTCTGTCTCCGCCTCCGCCTGCGCCTCCGTCTCCACCTCCGTCCCGACCTCTCCGCGGTACCTCGCGCCACGCCGCACCGCACCGCGCCGCGCCGTCGTTTCTTACTCTGCTCCGTCGACGCACCTCCTCTCGATTTCCACGCTAACCGGAGAACACTGACATTAAAAGTGGCCGTGCTTCGCAGATTATGCGAAACGTACAAACCTCTGCTGTTTTTTCCGATCGCCCTTTTCTTCCAACAAATCCATCAATTTTCTTCCCCTCGATTGTTGTCATGGCTTCCTCCTCCCGCTCTTTCTCTCTTTCTGTCTTTGCGTACGGCCTGTTAACTCCGTCGACTCGACCCGTTACTACTCCCCCTTTCTCGAAGCCGCTGGAAAACGCGGTCGCGGCTACACCTGTTCCGCATCCTTTTACCCTCTCCTCGAGGGGGGATTGGCCGGACGTGGATTAGAATTCGCGTTTCTAGTTCGCAAGGGGAACAGGAACAACAGGGTGGAAGGATCCGAGGACGCGTTCGATGAGCTGGGTGGAGGAGGTAGGAGAAGGTGAGGTGCGCGATAATGTCGGCGAATTGGCAGGCGGAAAACCGGCCACGCCAACGATAAACACGCTGCGAACGATAAAAATCGCAATCGTAGCTCGCGTGAGAACAAGCCGTTGATTTTTCCGCGCGTTCGTCAAAGTTTAGTTCGTTTAAAATTTTTAACGGCTCTCGTACTGGTTCTGGTTGCCGGCGGGCAATGATTTCGCGCCGGGCCGCCTGAAACGATGATACCGGCGCGATTACCGTGGCGCACGGTTGCTCTTACTCGTCGGATAAACGCCACGTGGTTACTGGGAACGCGTGCCTCCGCAGAGAAGAAGATCGATTCAGATGCGATTTCGATCGAATCGAAGGAGGCGCGCGCGCACGCTGTTAACGCAGCGTGCACTCGCGTCCGTTTGGCGTGGAGAGAGCCGGCTGCGCGCGTGGTAGGAAGAAAGGGAGAAACGAAACCAGGCAGGCGGTGGGGCTCTGACCGAAGAGAAACATATTTCTTTATTATTACTCCCACCAAGCTTATTTTTCTTACCCACCGACTTGGATTCCAGATGGTTGCTCGCCTCCTCTCCTCTCCTCTCTCCGCTCCTTCCACCTTTCTCTTCCTGCCTACTCTCCCTCTTTATCTGTTCGCCTTCTTAGACAAGAAAAACTTAACCCCGAACTCGTCGTTCCCTTTTTGTACGCGCGCTGCCGGCAGGCGAGATCCCTCCGCTGCTAGTCAAGGAAGAGACAAGACTCGACGACAAGGACGAACGAAGGAGGAATACATTGGGGGGACGGAGAACGGAAGCGAGTGTATGCTGTGCGTGAGTGTGTGTGCGTGTTTGCGAGAGAGAGGCGGCTAACGTACGGTATTCTCCTATGCAACGGATACGGGACAAGGATCGCGTGGTTGGAAAAAAATCCGCATTACCTCGCTCCCTTCCACAAAATTCGGACGCCGAATGTTTGTTTTGTTTGCTGGTTGGACCTAAAGTGGCCCGAAGGATCGGATGACCACGACCACGACCACGACGAATATAAAGACGCGCGAGCGGTATGCGTTACATCGTCACGCGACATCGGCTCGAATTCCGGTCAACCCTCGGACTCGTGCTCTTACGACTCTATTAAAGAGCTCGTGGCGGATCGCGGCGGCAGCCTTCCACCAATCGAATATATAGAATTGGCGGGCTTCGGTCACGAAACGCGGTTCGAAGACGGGGCCGCTTTCTCTGCGCGGTGATCCGAGTTGCACGGCACAGCCAGAACGAAAACTTTCTCGAGCAACTGTACTGGCGTCAGACTGCCGGTCTGGCTGTTATTATTTGTATATTATAATTTAGATACAATTATATCGGTCTCCTCGTCGCACTCGCTGCGCAACCGATCTATCCTCGTCCCTTCTTCTTTCTCGGTCGCGTTCCGTCGGTCCGTGTCTCTACCGTCCGATTGCTCGTCTCTCTCGTTCCCTCGCTCCCAGCTGCGACGGTCATCCTGCTCGACGTTCGTCTCTCTCCTCGTTCCACTCGTGCAACACGACACGGAACATCGAACGAAGACGCGGCGGTAAGAGAGAGAAAGAGAGCTCGGCGAGATTCGATACGCGTTTATACGTGCGTGCGAAAGAAACGGAAGATCCGAAGGAAACAGAGAACGTGATACCGATGGTGGGAACGCGGTGGCCGCGCAACGACGAGGATAGAGTAGAAAATGGACGAGGAGGAGGAGGTGGCGGGGAGGGGAGGGGGATCGGAGAACGGCGGTGTCAGGGCGGGAAGAGAGAAAAGAAAAGGGACAGAAAGGTATAATAAAGCCGAAGGAACGGCGAGGGGAGCGCGGAATCGCGTTGCGTAGTGGTGGAGAGTTTCGAGCGAAGGTGTTCGTAGATGCCGCGCGAGCGAGCGAGCGTGCAGTGGAGGAAACGGAGGGGCCAGGGTGAAACGCTTGCGAGGAACGGCGAGGGGGAGGAGGAGTGTCGGCGGTCGGGAGACAGGTGAAGGAGGAGAAGCCAGTGGTCGCAAAAGCGCGGAGGCGAAGGTGGAGATGGAGGTGGTGTTGTGCAAGCGAGGGTGGAGGTGCGGTCGTTGGCAGCGTCGACGATGGTGCGAGCAAGACCGAGATAGCAATAAAATATATTAGCGGAGAAAAATGATGGCACTGCGAGACAAAGAGGGCCGATGGCATTAGCCGCGGCAGCCTCGAGGAATTCCAACGGCGTTATTCCGTTGCGTTACCTGCAACATGACTTACCTGCGCCTGCATTCGGCTGAAAACGTATCTTCGAGAGATATTTCTGTGCCGCGGGCACCTGCTCTGCGCGGCCACTTCGTTCTCCACTCGGGCTGCTGCACCAACCCCTCGGCCAGCCGTCGTTCCCTATTTAACTCCACCACGTACCGTCACGCTCCGTCATTTTCTTCTCAACGCGTCTTATCCTAACCTTCGCCCTTGAAACGATTTTCCGGTGTTCGCGGCGAACAGGAAATCCATCGCTTCGTTCGTTCTAATCGAATCGCCGCGCTTAAGTCTCGCCACGGTTTGTCGAGTCGAGTCGAGTCGAGCCGAGCCGAGTTGAGCTGAGTCAAGTACGTAGAGCGGCGTAAAAAGGACCGACGTTTCCTGGAAAGAGGTACGTAGGAACGAAACGCTCGCAGGCGTTAGGGAGAAAAGGAAACGACCAATGTTGGTCTACGGGGTGACGAGAGGGGAAACGGAGGTTTCGAAAGAGCAGCAAGGAAAGAGAGAGAGAGAGAGAGAGAGAGGGCGAGGATCGAGTGGAGGCGGAGAAGAAGGAGGCGGGAGGGGCGAGGGCGTTTTGTAATTTCTATAATTTAAACTCCGCGGCAGCTGGCGTGGCTCGTAATTGCTCTAACCCGGAGGAACGCGTGAGCCTGCGTGTTTACTTTTAATTCCTTCTGCTAGCGGCGCAGTCGCTACCGCTGCAGCCTTTTCTCGGTTCGACGTGCTACGTATCAAACGAAACTTCGATCCGTTAAACGTCTGGTTAACCGCCAACTTTCTGTCCCTTCTCGCGGTTACCGTTCGTTCCCCGATACTCGTTGAACAAGGGTCGGAAAATTCCAAGTAACCGAAGCCTTTCTTTTTCTTTTTTTTTTTTTTTTGCATCTCGTACACGAGAAGAAGGTTCGTTCGATTCGATGATGTATCTCGGTGCGTTTCTTGCGACGAATCACGCGCGTGCAATGACGTGTCCTACCTCTGCGTTCTCGCTTCCTTCTGTCGGATCTTTTCCGTGTTCCGGCCACGCCGAGAGAGTGCCACGACTTTTTTTACCCCCGTTTCACGATATGTTCCATCCTCTGCTTCGTTCTAACTCCGTCTCTGTCTTTCTGTGCCGTCGCCTTGGCTAGCCTCCTCTCGCCTCCTCGTCCTCGTCTCGTCTCGGCTCGTCTCGGCTCGCCTCGCCTCGCTTCGTTTCTCCGACTCGTTGAAAAATCGTCCGTCGTAAACGGGAACAGCGGTTTTATTGTTCCACTGCAGACAATGCCCGGGAATATTATAAAAACTTTCCGACGGAATATATTAATGTTAACTCATCGCTTTACCGTTAGGCAAACTTTTCGGTCGAGCAAGCTTCTGCGTCTTTGTGTCTGTCTCCGCTGCTGTCTTTCTTCGACTCTCGTTCGCGGCCCCTCGCTCTTCCTCTTTCGCTCTGGCTTCCTTTCGACTTCCTAGTCGTTCACGGCCACCCATCTTTCTGCTCTTCCTCCTCCCCCTCCTCCTCCTCCTACTCCTTTTACGTTCGTTCCATTTCGCGACTTTAAATCATCGCAACGCCGCTACGCGCTTTTCTCGCGACATCGCTGTCGATCGCGCTATAATTCACCAACGAATTTTCTAACCAAAGTTTCTCGACGACGACGAGAATCGTGGCAACGTTCGAAACTTCCATTCATTGGTTTGCTTGGTCGTAGCCGGACGCGGCTCTTTTAACCAGCCAAACATCCACGTTGATTTCTTCCTGTGGATTTTAGTAGGCGATCGATACGATCTAAAGACGCGGCAACGTGGAGGAAAAAGCACGGCCGCGAAATGGAGACACGTCCTTGTAATTATTCGAGCGAAGCTGCGGGAGCCAAGCGAACCGCTCGGATCCACCGGTTGGAATTCAGCTCGTTTTGGGGTACTTTGCGCTCGAGAAGCGGAACGACTCGACACTGGCCGGCCGGCGATAAACTTTAATGTATTCGAAATTATTAAAATATATTCCCGGCTGCGTGCCGTAGATATTTTAACGAGCCTCGTTGCGCTAGCGTCTCTAGCGTCGCGGTGCCAACCGTACAAATTATACTTATAACGACTTATTTAAATTTATATCGCGCGTAAATCTATCCCATGTACTGCCTCCAACCGCCTCCAACCAACTCTAACAATCTTCTTTCTCCTGATAATTCCATTCGTAAAATCTTCTTGCCTACGGAATAACCGTCTCGTTCGACCAATAAGACACCGAATTTTCTCGAGGAACGCTCTCTCGTTGTGTTATCAAAGAGACGAAAGCGCGCGGAGCTGCGCCGCGTTGTTGATCGAAAAGCGCGCGCAGTTTCTCCTCGTTGTAGATATTCCGCGATCGAGCGATGATTTAGGTAGGTAATTATATTCGGTACCGCGAAGTGGGATTGCTCGCGCGGCAAACAATTAATTGCGAACGAATAGGAAGGGGCTCGGCCCCGCGGAATATTACCGTGCTTATTTTTCATCCGGCCTCTACGGGCGCGCATTTCGCGCCTGTTTTTAATATTACACCGTGGTAGCGAATGTTTCAGCTCGCCCAACCCCCGTACTTTCGGGAAGCGGTATCGCGTCCGTAACGAATTTACGATATTAATTTGGCGTGCCGCCTTGGCGATTTATTATCTACGCGGTGGCGGTGGCATCGTAGGGAATGCAAAAAAAAAAAAGAAAAAAAGAAAAAAAAGAAAAGAATGTATAATACCGAGAGAACGGCGCCGATTTGTTCGAGAATGGACGCTGTAGATTCGCGGCAGTTGGATGTTGACGAGCAACGACTCGCAAGTCAAAGGAGGAGGAGGAGGTGTAGAGCATTGGAGGAAGCGGCGAAAACTGGCGCGCCACACTCGAAAATGTATACACGCGGTACCGGTATATCTATACACCAGCCACGGCGATAAAACGATAATTCTATAATTTATTCGCATAGTATGCGTGTACGTGCGAACGAGGTTGGATGGTGCGCGCGCGCGTGCACGCGCGTATATGGGCCGCACAGTTGGCGTTAATATATCATCGGACGCATCTGCCCCCAACGACGCGTTTCAATATGTTCTACGAGTGTATAACCGTTTCTATAGAAATATTCTGGCCGCCTCGTATGCGCATGGATACGCGCGCATCTGGATATAAATACGCACGGCAGACCGTCCCTCGCAACTCTGTTCGCGGCTCTCCGCGCTCTCCAGGCTCACTCTGCTTCTTCGCTCGCCGACGAAATATCATCGACTAGGACAAGGCGCTCGTTGCGACGGTCGACGTTCGCCGCGTCTCCACCTCGTCCGACTCGGTGAAAACCGAGCAGAAATATTTGATCGTCCGAAACGCGATAAGACGAGCAACTGGAATTTTTTTCAAGAAGCGTCCGGTCGAGCAGCGCACTCGTCGGACGCAACGAACCTCTTTGACGATGCCGAACGACCTACTCGCCTTTCCCCGACCAGCTCCTTTTTCTCGTTGTTTCGTGCTTAGTAGTCGGAATTTTGTATCGACCATTAGCTCGAAGAACTGGGTGTGCGGCTTGATGGAAATTTATGACAGCCACTTGATTGGGTTCAACGTCCCCCGTATTTCATTCTCTCTCGAAGCGCTTCTTTCTTTCGGCCGAGCTTCGTGGATTTAAGATTTAAGACGCTTAACGACTGAGACGGCGATTAAAACGCGTACCTACGCGTATCAGATACGCGCGCGGTTTAACGATTTCGTCCGAGTGTGCTGTCCGTGCGACCCAGCGATTTAAGCCCCTTCTCGGTTTTCTCCGCCTGTTCGCGCCTTCGCCACTGAGATTCCATCCCTCGAGGGATTCAGTTTTCCCATCGTTTCGAAAACATTGGCCGAGTATGCTACGCGACGACCCTACGTGGCTTCGTAGCGAAGCGCAGGACACGGAAACGCGCGTTGTATGTTGCGTGCGTTGATTTGAATTTGAATTGATTTGAAAGGGCGCGTTGTTACAGTTATTATTTTTCCAGGAATATTTCGCGTTCGCGGTCGTAAATTTGGTCGTAGCGGGAAATCGGTCGTGTTGTCTGACAGGAACGGGGCAGGATTTCGCGAATGGACTCGGTTTGTCGGGCCGTTTCTTCGGCCGTTAATGGAAACGTCGTTACGGTATTGGGTGGAATTAGCCGATCGAACGATTAATTCTTCGGCGATTTCATTTAATTAAACTCTCTTTGCCGGCCGTCGGAATTAAACGATGTTAAATTATCAGCGGCGTTTTCTTAGCGACGTCTCGAGATTACGTCGTCGCGCGGATTAACGACGTTTGCTCGTGCCGAGAGAAAAGAGGAAAACTCACGACGACTCTCCACCGACCAATCTTGTTTCTTCGATGACTCGGCATGGAAGCCGCTTGGACGCCACGCAAAACCGATATATCATTGTCTGCTTAACGCAGGCTGACGATACGTAACAGTAGGTGGTTGTTCGCGTATATTCGCAGGCGTTGGCGACGTATGGAGGATCGAGGATCGTTGGGGTCGATATCGGTGGTTGGGGGCAGCGCGGCTGATCGAAGGCGCGAGGTAGGCAAGGTGCGAGGGGTGGCCATAGCCAGAGAGCCTATACGGAATGTTCCTGGAATCGAAATGAAAACGCGGCCGGGCAAGCATCCATAAAAACCCTTTCGCCCCCGGCAATTAGCAATAAAGTTTTCATCGTTTAATAAAGGTCGGTACAAATAAATGGGACGATAAAAAATCGACATACAATACGCGAGGCTGCGAGAGGTCGGCTGAGCCATAGAGCGCGACAGACATATAATTCTCGGATGTACGTGCAGAGACTGTATCCTGTGAATGTGCAACCGTACCGCCAGATTTCCCGTGTCCGTTTTATTGTAGCCGCCCGGCTTTACGAGATCGACGTTTTATTTCGTTTATCGTATATAAAAAAAAATATATGCCCGTGCCTATGGCCCTCGTTTTCCGGCGTATCGATGGAATCGCTCTTCCGCCGAGAGCAAAATCGATGCGACGTAATCTTCTCGCTGTAGATTACGGGATCTGGTGACGCGCGTCGACCCCAGCCACGTCGATTTATACCGCGCGCCGCTCTCTCGTCCTCTTTTCCTGCGCCACGAATTCATTTTCCGACCGCTCGATTCCTTCCGACTCTTTCGCCTATCGTTCGCGAATCTTTCCTTTTCCCTTTCGATCGTCAGACGCTACGATGATGTCGTCCGGCGATCGAGGGGATCGCGCGCGTCACCACGAATGCTGGAAAAACGAAGGGGAAAAGCCGTGGACGTTGAACGGTTTAACGAGATAGGGAACGAGAGGGAAATGTCGAACGGTTTGGCAAGAGAAAGAAATGTAGAGGAGAGCGGAGTAGTAAGCGGAGGAAAAAAGGTAGAAAAGAGGCAGTGGATGGTAGGAGCGCGGGGTAGGAGACGATATTGCACCCGAGGCAACGCGAATGCGCGTGCGTCCGTGCGTGCATCCGTGCGGCCACGGCCGAGAAACAGAGGGACGAAGCGAGGAAGCGTGAATGGAAGAGCCGCGGGGCACGCCGGGAGTGAAAGCCGGAAAAATATGTCATCGTTTCATCGACAGTCATCACAAAGAACCGAACGAACGAACGAACCAACGTACGTACGTACGTACGAACGTATGAACGGACGGATGGACGGACGAACGGATCGACGAACGAGCGTAGAAGCGATCCGTGACAACGAAGCGCATATATCGCGTGCGTCCACGTATGCGTAGACGCGGTCGTATAAGCCTCCCCTTCCTCCGATTTCTTGCAACGCGTACCAGCACCCTCTCCTGCCCTCTTTTTCCCTTCTGCTGCTTATCCACCTTCGTCTCCGGTCCGCACCACGCTCCACCTCTGCATCTCCGTCGATGCAGTCATTGTGCGCTGCTCATCCCGGTGTATTGTCATTCGAAACAATGATTTCATAAAAATACACGTGAATATGCCTGGCTGGATGGCTGGCTGGCTGGTTGGATAGCTGGTTTCGTGCCTTCTTGCGTGCATGCGTGCGTGCGTGCGCGCTCTACACTGCCGCCGGCAGAGAAGCAACCCACGGGATGTGCGACTCGCGCACAGAGGAAGCCAAGAATACCGATCGAGGAGCGGTCGATTTACGAGAAAAATATTCGCCCCACTCTGGAGACACGATGCTACGAGAAACGGAAAAAGAGAGAGAGAGAGAGAGAGGGAGAGGTAGGTGGAGTGGGATCGCGCGCGGCACAGAAGATCGCGGGAGAAAAGGATGAAAAAAGAAGAAGGAAGCGAGGAGTCGTACGGTTGCAACTTGGACGCATACCGAGACGAATGTCGCTAACAGATTTTACTGAATTGCTATTGCTATCCTAAATGTCCTGTGATTTTTCTTTCTTTCTTTTTTTTTTTTTTTTTTTTTTTTTGTTCGTGTGGGATAGAGCCGAAAGGAAACGGGACACTTGGGAAAGAAATAGCTTGGCGCGGATGTCGCGTCGATTATTCGATCGTTTCGCCGAAAACACGAAGGCCGTTTTCAACGATACACCGGACCTCGGTTTTTTTCAGCTTTTTTCGCTGTGCTCTTTTTATCTGGGAAATGCATCGGCCAACAAAAAGTAGAAAATGCGAAACCCGGTACGGTGGAACGTGGCCGATAGCTCGATATCGTGAATATCGGGATATCGAGTATCCGACATCGAGAAATTCTTCGGTTTAACACGGTGCCGCGAAAAGTTCGGCTTGACACAGGGGCGGAAGGTTAAGGGGGTGAGTTGAAGGGACGAGGCTAGGGGCGTTTTTCGGGCTTCGTGACGCCGTGTGCAACAGGTTATAGTTTTTGGCACACACCGTCGCTTCGCCCTTTCCTTCCGTTTCTCTCGCTCCCTCTCCTCCCATCCTTTCCTCGCTCTCTTTTTCCGCGTTATTCCGCTCACGGAATTTCCCTTCCTCGTGTCGCGTTTACCCACACGCTTGTCTTCGTATTTCTCGCGTGATACTATCGTCGCCTCGTTGCCAACCAGTTTCACGTTTACGGGGTTAAACGAGGCACGATCGAGTCGCAGACCGCCGACTACCGCACGCTGATCGAAACGTTTTCGTACGTCAAGTTGGATCCGTTTGCAAGACGAACCGGACCAGCGACGATCGAGAACACGCAAGGTCGTGTTATTTGGCGAAGCGTCTCCGTTGGGCCAAAAGGATGCGAAACGAAGGTTCATAGGGGAAGGTATGGAAAGCGGCGCTTTTGGCAGGTCCTTGGCGCGCGACCGGGCGAGAACGGCGAAAAAGGGAAGGGGGACGGAACCGCGCGGAACGCGCAACACCGAGAGCTGAGTGGATCGTCGAACCTCGAATAGAACTGGAATTTTCGTTTGTCCCCTTTTCCGCCCTTGCTTTTGCTTCTTTTTTTTTCCTTTTTTTTTCGCCGAGCGAGCCCTCGCGGCACTGCGCCGCGTCGAAAAAAAAGCCCGATTTTTTCCTCGCTACACTTCTGTGTTATTTGCTTTATGGAACGCCTGTTACAGATAAATATAATAGGCATTCATCGCCGCGTATTGTCCCCGACGAAGCGCCCTGCGCGCCGGGGCTTTTACATTTTTTCCACCCTCCACCTCCTCCTCTTCCCCCCGCCCACCCTTCTATCCATTTTTTTTGTCTCACCGCCGCCACCACTACCGCTGGCAGCATCGCATCAGCGTCGCACTAGCATCGCGCCGTCACCGCCACCGCCACTGCCGCCGCCGCCGCCGCCGCCGCCGCTGCCACCACGATCGCGGGACTCACACACGCGGTGCACGCGAGCTCTCATTTTTATTATTCGCGTTTTTTGGAATTTTTCCAGTGGCGCCCAGCATTGTTTCACGGTTTGTCATTGTTATACGCCTACATCCTGCCAAGCGAGAGAGAGGCGAGGGCTCTAGAACCGGGATCCACCGAACCCTACAACGCCAAACCCCCATCCTCCCTTATCCTCCCCCATTGCCTCCTGCTTTGCCTCCGCCTCCGCCACCTACTCTGCAACCTTCGCCTATCTCTCACCCCGATCCCCATCCTCCGCCTCCTTCTCCTCTGTACCCTTGCTGCACCCTATTCCACTCCCTTCCTCTCCACCTTCCTCTTTTCCGTCACCGTCCCCGTCCCTCCTCCCTGCACTTTCCGTTCCCTCTGCCTAGTTCTTCCTCCCAGTTATCCTACCGCTCAGCTTACCCATACGGTGTACCCAGTGCCGTGCAATCCCTGTCACGGATACGGCTGTTCTGGCGTTGCTGTTGCTCTCAGGGATCGCGTGGTCGCAATGACGATGATGACGACCGTTGCGAATACAGAGAGAGAGAGAGAGAGAGAGAGAGAGAGAGAGAGAGAGCGGCGCGATGACGCGAAACGCGACCACCGAGCACGAGCACGATGACGAGGTTGTGGATGAGCTGGCGGAGGACGATGACGGGTGTGCGAGGGTGCCAGTCCCTGGCGAGCTAACGGCAGCCTCTGATGACTGTCGAATGACTTGGGGCGTTATCGATTGCGGCACCGTACCACGGAAAACGATCCTTCCTGTTCGCTACCGATCTCTCTATGGTCGCGTCGTTCTCTGTGCCGACTCGTCTACGCACCCACCACGGACTTCCTTTCGCCCCGTCTCCGATCGCTCGTCGATGTTTCTTTTGTCCGGAACCGTCGACGCGAACCCCGTCCCCATCGCGAACGATCGCAAATCGTCGTTTAACGATCGCTGTTCCACCGACCGACGATGAAATCAACAAAAAAGCCGAACGTGCTTTTTTTTCGTAGCGTGGCAACGATGCGACAAAGATCGGAGCGCGGTATCGATAAGCCGAGGAACGAGGACGAAATCGAAAATAAACGATCGAGGCGCGTGAACGAGATCGGTCGTTAAAACGGTCGATGAGCAACGGCCAATTAAAGTGACGATTCCGCGCGAGTAACGCGAGGTACGCGACCCATACCGCGCGGTATCTACGCTCGATGCCCGATGGCCGTATCCAATGTCGAACTCGGTATGGATCGAACGCGTATGATAAATACGATTCGAGCATCGAAGCGACGGTCGAGGGCCGAAACGATAGCGTCCGACGACCCTCTCACGTCCCTATCGTCCGTAGCCACGAAATACACGCGAGCCGCGCGATAAACGCACGCGCTCGTTCCTCTCGCTCTCGTTCCGCCTCGCGCCATTAAGTATTCCCGTTGCGTTTATCATTTCGGCTTTACGTTTACGTCACCCTTTACGTTTACGGTTACGATTACGATTTCACCGGTCACTCGCATATCCCGTTTTTCCGATCTCTGCCTCCCCTCCCCTTCGCCCGCTTTTAAAACCTCCTACCCACTTTACCGACAGAGTTATCGTCCCTCATCGACGACTCGGTCGGCGATTCGCGATCGCTGCGAGCTCGCAGCCATTCCATTCGAGAAATAGGTTTTTGGCCAAAGGAACTCGGCCGTCGCGTGAAACGCTGTTTATTCGCCACGTGCAAGAATATCTTGACTTTTCGCCGATTCTGGCCAAATATTAGATTGTCCGGAAAGTTTCTTTCGTTTTATGAGGAAACAATAGACGCTCGATTTATTTTGTTCTGTTGCGATAAACGTGTCGTGCAAAAAATACGTCGTGCAAGTGGTTTGGACGATATCGTAATTCGGACGATGCGACGACACGCGTGAAGAAACAGAACGCGTCTGCGTGGAGGAAGAGAGATCTACCGTTGCGAGCTTCGTCGTTGATAACGCGCGGTGCAGCTCGATATCGATCGACGCTTGGTGCAAGCTTTCTTCCCGCGGCACTTAATTAGAAATCAAGCGAACGAATGTGGTCGCGCGATCGCTAGGGTAACGAGGCGTTGGACGAGAGCAGCATCTGGATCCTCTCGGAAATGGCAGAGAATCGACGAGGGTCAGCACGGAGAGAAAAACTTTTGTCGCGTAGCCGTCCGAACCGATCGTTCGTGTTTGGACGAGATCCGATCGGCCAACGAGCTGGATTTTTTTTCCCTGCGGAACTTGCCCGATCGGCTCTTTGTTTTTCTTTGGTTCGGTCCGGATCCATAATTTCGTTGGGAAACGCTTTTTCTCGAATCGAAACTGGACGAGAAACCATCGTTTCTCTTTTCTTTGCTGAGAGAAGCGGTCGGTCTGCAGCGGATAGTCGATCGAGTCCTCTCGATAAAACTGCACGGCAGAGAAAGAGGCGGAGGATATGCGGTGGCGGTTACGTCCGAACGATCAACGTCCCCGTTAACCAGCTTTTACTTCCTTATGAGAGTCAGGGCGCGCGAGCCAACACGGCGTGCTTTTCGCTCCAATTTCCAGCCGTTCGTCTATCACTCGTCGATTGGAAGTAACGCCGTGCCGTAGGGAACGAGTCGAGAGGTTTGAACAACCAAGATGCGGTGGGAGAGAAAGAACGCGGGGGAAGAGAATCGACCTCGCATTATCGGTCGGCCGATATTTGCACTCCACTCGTACTCTCGCGCGCGCACCCACGCATCGCCGCAGGTTGATTCTCGCCGTCCAGCTGGATCCGCCGCCGAGCGTACGCATTTTTCAACCTTCCTCTATCTCGCCAAACTATCGCTCCGCGTATTCCTCCGATCCGCCGCCGTCATCGTCGTCATCGCACTTGTACGCGAAGATGCGGACGCGATAGCGCGTTGCTACGTCGCAGCTGGCGGCCACAGCCGTGCACGCTGCCACGGCCACGGCCACTGCCGCCGTTCCGCTACTACCAGTACTTGCTTTCTCTGCTCTCTCTCTCTCTCTCTCTCTCTCTCTCTCTCTCTCTCTCTCTCTCTCGGTCTTTCTATCCTCTGCTATCGGGCAACCGTATCTTTGGCTCGTAGCTCGTAGTACGCGCGACCTTCTTCGCCGGTGAGTTACACGCGGTGAAACAAACGAACACATCGAGAGCGAACGGGACAAAGGTTGGCGTGGGTCGCGAGAAATCGGCGATCACCGGCCAACAGACGCTGCACGATGGGAAAGAGAAAAGCGGCTAAAGGGAAGGACTCGCGTCCGTGTTGGTTCGCTGCGTGTTCGTCTGCGCGGGGCCGTTCCAGCTTACGGGTTATTCAAATGAACGGTAAAAATCATCCATAACCGAGGGTAGAAGGCGCACCCTGGTATTGGTTATATTTAAATGGGTTTAATGCCCCGACCGTACCCTCGACCAGCCGGCAACCATCCTGGCTCTGTCCTCTGTTCTCCCTCGCGGCTCTCGCGATCCGTTCTCATCCTCCCTATCGTCGCCACCTCTGTTCCATCGTTTCCTCTCGTGCCCTTTCTCCGCTCGCGGTCCGACCTCCACTGGCACCCCACCCACCGCGCGGCTCGAGGGTTAAAGTACGCCGTCGATAAAAAGCAAGTGTGCCGGCAAGGCGGCGGGGCGCGGGGATGGAAGCGGGGGTTGGGCGATGAAGACGGACCACGGTGGTCGGGACGGAACGGGGTGGTGCAGCGGCGACGGCGCCGCTGGAGAGACGAGACGAGGTGGCTGCGTGCGACCGAGAGACGATGAAAAGGGTAAGAGGCAGAACCGGAGGAAGGGACCCCGTGGCCACAGGGAAAGGGGGAGGAGGGCGTAGAGGAAGGGCTGGAGAGAAGTCGGTGTCATTTTCATTCTTCCGCCTTTCTCTTCCTCTTCTCCGGCACCTTTTTTTTCCTTCTACGCCGGCTGTACTCTCAACAATTAGGTATATCTCGGGCCACCCTCGACATTGTTTTCGCGGCATCTCGAGTGAGCTTTTCGCTCGAGATTCTTTCCGCGCGTCGACGAGCTTGCATCCCTATCCTTCGCCTCTCCTCTTTCTTTCCCTTTCTATCCGAGTGCCGCGGGTATCGCGCGCGCACCACGCTCTTCGACTTCACCAACGCGGAATCGAGAACCGCGCGACCACGAAACTCCCACCCCCTGGTTGGTCCTCTTCGCGTTTCGCTGTTTCAACGAGCTGGATACTTTCCAATTACTTATTCGTTTACGTTTTTCACGGACGTAGCCTGCTTCGTGTGAGTAAGTGGGACGAAGTAGGTGGAAAATAGCGAGCACTGATTTGAAATTACGATTTATTGCAATTTCATTTGGTTTAATCATTTAATCACCGAGATCAACCGGCTAAACCTGTTTGGAGTATGGCGGAAAGAATGCGATCAAAGAGAAGATTCTTTTTGTAGGATAGAAAAAGTGGAGATACGTAGGAAATTAGTGTAAAAGGCGAGAAAATTGTGAGAAACCTGCAGAAATTATTCATATCGATAGATATGCGATTTAAACAGGTAAACTGGGCATAAAAAGCCTTGTGCTCTCGCTGGCGTAAAAACTAATTGAGTCTTTCTTGAGAATTCTGAATCTTAAATGTTTAGCAACAATTAGATTACACTTAGAATTGATATCAAAATAGTTTCAGATTTATTTGATTTACAAGATATTCGTCGATACACATCAGCACTCTCTTTGTCTTACCATCTTCTTTGCCGCACTGCCAACGGAACGGTTACGTTCTTCTGTTTTACGAGACACATACTCCCACACACTCATTCTCATATACGTGTGTCACTACTACGCGGCCAATCTAGTGTTGCACACAAAATTACACATACTTCGATAGTCTCAAAGCTGGCCAAGATTGCCATGAGCCCGGAGAAGGACAGAATTTTGGAACAAGTGGTTTTCCACTGTCTCAGTGTTGAACTGTGTGTTCACTGTGGTGAAACATTCAATTCAAACAAAAAGTGAACAATAGGCGAATAATATGCTCAAAAAGGCACAAGTTTAGTACGAGACAGCATCGTTGTATAGTCGCGGTCATAGATCGACATGGCACAGCCTATATCATAGATAACTATGCGCAGGGATTTATGTTGAACGCTGTTTATCTCAGTGCGTACGTTACGGTGATACGGTGCCCAAACAATCGAACAGTTTTTTTTTTTTTTTATTATTATTTAATTTGTACTTGACAATTTGTCGAGCTGGACATTTGGTAAATTTTTCTAACTTAATTGCTAAATAACATGCGGATAGCTACCCCCAGCGGGATACCATCTTCGAGTTTGACTATTTTATTTCCTCAGTGAGATCACTGGGGTGTTTTGTTTTTTTAGTCTTCTTTCTATGAGAGTTTTGCTCGCTTCAGCAGCCAGATGATTTGAATGTGTTGCCGTTCTTTCCTTGTATTCTCCTGCGTACCTGTCGACTTCTTCTTTGGTAAAGCTGAACAGTGTGTCTGAAATGTGAGGGGAAATAAAGAACAAGAAGATATTCTTAACGCGCTTACGTTCTCAAAAAATGTAGATGCTCTGTTTTAATAAAAGCCAAAGTTCTGCAAGTAACACGGAAGACACTCGTAGTATGTTTGAAAAACGATAAATTGGATTAGAACGTAGCACCTAAGTGACGAATATCTTCTGACGAGCATAACCTAGTATTATCGAGAGTATTATGTAATTGTACAATAGGTTACACTTGAAGAGCAAAAAACGTATAACAGTTAATTATTGGCTTGGCAACTAAGTGATTGCGGAGTTTGCCAATACCACCTAATGACAAAACCCGCAATCACTTAGTTGCCAACCCAATAAATAAAAGAAAAATCAGAGAGAGACGAGTCATCGGAGCACAATCATTATATTGGCTTGGCAACTAAGTGATTGCGGGTTTTGTCAGTAGATGATATTGACAAAATGCGCAATCACTTAGTTGCCAACCCAATATAAATATCCATAATAAGCAAATACGTTATTTCGCTGTCAAATATTCGTACGAGTTTCTATCGATGATTCGAAGGAGGTGACGGATCCTGAAAAGAAAGTCGACGATTATGTTCGCAATTGAGCAACGTCTATCGATATAATTACCCACACTATAATTAATAACATTATAATTACCCAAGTTAATTCGATATGTAGCAATACGAATAAGTTGCCACGTTCGAATGATTATGGGGTCGTATAGCGATGGGGTTATATATTCTATAAAATACAAGAATTTCTGAACAGTCAACAAACTAATGGAGGATTTGAAAAAATAAGGTCAGATCTGCTACGATTCCACGCTGTCCGAGATTGGTCATATTCGAAGCGTTGAGAATCTTTTCATGGCTGTGGCAAGTTTTGGCTATCGGTTTATTAGTCTCAAAGACGACGTATCTTAGGAATTTCTGTTGCACAAGCAATTTGACGTGATTCGATTGTGCCGGATTCCATGTTTCAGATGCCTCTAAATTACCCGCGTAACGCGCTTCTCCGTCCTAACGGTGTCTCTCTCTGTCCTCTTCGTCGAGCACTTTCAACGTCGTGGACGACTGAACGCGGCTGTTTCGAACATCGTCCATTTTTTAAAGCGCGCATTCGCGCGTTCTTACGAGAACCGCCGTGTGTATAACTCGCCTCGTGGACGAGGCACGTTCCGCTCAAACGTTCTCGAAGGAAAGTTTCGTCGACGCAGGATATTGGCGCTACGTGGAAATCGAGGTGGAAGAACGGTGGAAAAAAGGAAACGAGAAATCAAATATTTTTTCATCGAAGCCGTAGTCGGTGCCCGGCAAATCGGTAGCGCGATCTGCCGCTAATCCGGGCTCCGCAAAACGGTATCGGATTTTTGCGCCGTTTTGTGGCTCTGGTAAAAAAGGCGGAAAAATCGGCGCTCGCAAAAAATCGAGAGATAGGCGAAGAGACGCGATCGACAGGGACGGTTGGGAGTAGTTCGGGTAGAGCGGGGTGCAGATGAACGAAAAGCCGCGATCGGACGTGCAACAAAAATTGCGTGTTGTTGCCGGGCGACAATAATTGAAACGGTGCGTAACACCGTCCGAATCCTCGAAACCCATTTTATATTTTAATCGCACTTCGATAGGCTCGTCGCGACCCGCTTCACCTCTTACACCCTGCTACGTCGTCTAGCTATTCTGACTCGTTGTCCTCGTTCCATTCAACGCTATTTTTCTTTTTTTTTCTTTTTTCCTTCCAAACTCTCCCTTCGCTTTTTCCAAATTCCCCCACACACCTGAAAATTCTCCATTTTCCATTTATCCTTCGATGACTAAGGAGAGTTGCCATTCGAAAGATCCGCGGAACCTGTTGTCCCGCAACCGTGACAATGTGCCGTGCAACGTACGTTGCATGGAAGCATCGTGTCATTACGATTTCAGCATTCGGGTGTCACTCGTAGTTGCACGGATCACGGAATTTCGTTCGATCCAGTACACGGTACTCGGAGGTCGGCTATAAATAACCGCTGGCGCCAAGGATCGCTCGGTAATTTATGGTTTGTTCGACGTCAGTTTTTCGTCGATTAATCGCAGCCACGCGATGGCCTTGGAGCGCCGCGCGCCTTTTATCATGTTCCCTGGAATTTTAGGACGATCTTCCTTTCCCGTCGGCGAAAGCTCTCGGTCGAGCGTATCGAGCGAACATCGACGACGAGACACGACGTGAACGAGAATTCATACAGGCTGCGGGTAATTTGCTGTAATGTTACTGGTCGCCTGTCGATTTCCTAATCGTTGCGCTTAAACATCGAGGAAACTCGTAATAAAGTTGCGCGGAGGAAAAGACGCGAGGAAAAACTCTGCCGGGATTACGGAATACGTTTCGAGGGCCGTTGAAAACGATTTCAATGTGCCGATGATTGCACGCTGGTTGCTGCTAGTTGAGAAATGCAGTGCGTGTAACACATAATTGAGATAATACATATTTACGGCTGTTCGCGACTCACCGTAATTTATTATTTCTGCGCAATATTATACTTATGTATATTAGCCTCGAGGTCGATCGCCACTGTCGAGTTCCGATCGTGTAGGCGAAACTATACAACTCGATGAATCGTTTGTCCGCGTTTTGCATCGCGTCGTCAACGGTCGCGTCTCGTAGCCTGTAGCACGTTCGCCGCTAGTATGTCACTGGCACGCCCGTAGTATAAGACGCGGCCGTCAATCGATAATCGTTTAATCGATCGATCATTTATGTTTTTTGTTGCAGGTGAGTACGCTACGATGGAATGTGTTGGTTGCGAGTGATACGCGGCGACCGATCGTCCACGTAAGTAGGAAACCAGCTAAGGGAGTTTTGCAAAGGGCGGCGGAATCGGAAGTTGCCGCGATCCTACAGATTTCAGCGCACCTTTTTATTGGCGATTTTTAGGTCGCGAAGAATCACAGCCTGTGCCGCCTATTCACCCGGCCGTCCCTTTCTTTCGCCTATGAATAAACATTGAATTTCTCGTTACTCTTTTTAATAACTTTTTATACTTGATATTTTATTAATGCGAGACATTCCGATCGGGTCCCGCTACGGCAGCGAGTTGCGCAACGTGATTTGCGTTTCAATAACGCGCGTACGTAGTACTCGTTGTTCAGACTTTTCTTCTCCCTCGTCTTCGTCTCTCTCGCGCTCCCTACCCCCCTCCCTGCCTGCCTTCGCCGCGATCCTCCTACTCTTCTCCGCTCCACTTCCCCCCTCCCCCGGATTCTCTTCTTCCACCACCGCCTCCACAACCGCTGCTTCGATCTTTGTGTTCGGATACTCGCGGATCTTCTCTCGCTCGTCTACCGAATCGCGTGCCATCCGCAAACGGGCTTTTCACGCTTTTCTTAAATCGCTACGTCGTCGATCCACAGAACCGGCGGGCGATCGCTTTTCTATGCGGGGTGACTTTCTCGCGAGAAACAAAGGACCAGAGAAAGGAAGAAACAAAAGGGGGAGAACGCGTAGATGCGTCTTTTATTGAAAGTTGGAAGGGGGGAGGAGAGAATAGCGCGAGGAGAAGCAGAAAAGGTGGTGCGGAACAGGGCACAAGCGGCGTAACTGTATTGGCCCTGTACGGTGGCTGGATTTTAATCGAAGCGCAACGTATAAAGTTGCTGAAAATCAGATTATCCCTGCTCGTCCTGTTCCTCGTCCTCCTCCACTTGCCGCGGCGCCCACCCTTCCCCTCCTCGATCTCTGCTTTCCGGTTGGCCACGACTGCGAACCATTTTTTATTCGCGAGTTTTTTATCTCGCGGATTTTTATTGATTCCTGCAAATCAAACGTTCTATACGCGACGGACGAGCCGCTTCCGCGGCCTCTCCAACCAACTTTGACCATCCGGACTAACGAGAAATCTCTATCGTACGCTATGCGCTTCGCGGTTGCTTCGCTGCCACGTCCCGTCGTTCCACGTTCATCGGGTCGCGTCCGAATCGACGACGCAGGCTTAGCTTTTCTGTTTCTGTAGAAAAAAAAGACGACTACTGTCGCGAAGCAAAACGAGTACGGGGCATCTCGTTTGCTTTCTCAACGTTGACGCGTGCCGTTTTTTCAGCGCGGCTTCCGATTCAAACGGTTGATGGAATGTCGCTCGTTGTCGTCGACCTTCGCAACGATTCCCGTTCCAATGCGAGGGGAGCGATCGTCTCGAGATCTGCGTTGCACGCTCGATTTGCCGAGTCAATACAATCGCCAGCCGCGTTAGACGAAAGAAACACGAGTCGTTTCGTTCGATCTGTCTTTTCCTCTGTTCGGCCATCGTACGCGGACTCGAGCACAGGTTTCCGCGGGACGAGAAATGCGGCGAAGAAGAATGTGTCGTGAAGGCGTTTCCGGTTGTTGGTCCAGGGTAAAGCATTCTCGCGGGTAATTACTCTGGCGTCGAAAATCCAGCAGGCAATAATTTCACGCGAGAACGCGAGAGCACGCGAGAGAGGTCGGGGGAAGCTCGCGCATGAACGTTACAGTATTATTTTTAATAACGGCCGCTGAGAAGTGGGGACCCGTTTGCCATTACGTTACGCGGTAAATAATAAACGTTTATAAGGCCTTGGAAGTTATTATACAATATATACGTTCGTATACGCGCTCGATGCCATTACGGGTATCGTATATTATTAATGCAGCGGCGCTCAACCGCCACCTACCGCCACCACTAAAGCTACAATACGTTGGCGCGCTCGTCGCTCTTTCCGATTCCATGCGATCGGCGCGACATCACGTTCGATTCTTCTTCCACCGAGATTGTCTCAAATTCGAGCCTCTTCGTTCCGTGTAACGCGTTCACCGTGTTTCCGTTGTGTTTCTTCGTCGCGACTGCACGCAACTCTGTGCTCTGTTTTCGCCGACCGTTACCACTTTTGGCAGCCACTGCGCTGCGAAGTTTCTAGCGATCCGCGTTCCAACGTGTGACCATCGAATGGCGCGAAATCGCGTTCCACGTAGCCGATAGCTATGATCGGTTATACCGCGACGACTCAGCAACGGAAAATATCCGTCAAGGTGACTCGGCCGTGAAACGGCGCTCGCTCTCCGCCGCCTATGTTCCCTTCCGATGTAATTACCATGCAGTGGCATAATTTCGCTGGCGGATAATGAAACGTTTGAAAATAATACCGGCCGTTTGTGGCTGCGATCGGATGCTTGTGTCGTCGATGCAGCGCGGCGGTTCCGTCGGTTCGCGAAATTCAACCGAGCGACGTAAAAACTGGACGGAAAGACGAGGCGCCACGGTGTAGAAGAAGCTGGCGGACGTTGAGTTTCGGTAGAACCGCGGCACACGCTAATTGCGCAGTTATTTCGTCGAGATAAGACTCGCGATTCATGGCCGTTCTCGCTAGACGGAGATTAGGCGAATTATATTATTTTACGTGTAGTATCGCGCGGAGACGATAGCGCAACCAAAGTTTCGTATCAATATTTATTATAAACGATAAGATTAAAAGGAATTTGTTAATGCGCGGCTCGTATTTATATTGTTACGTCATGTGCCAGTTCGAGCCGACCGTATGGCGAGACACACGCTCTTCTCTCTATCGAATGAAACAAAGCGGTTCTCATTTTATTCTCGAGCTTGCCGATCGTTCTGTGTTTCGATTTCCAGCAACCGTGTACCGCGTATAGATCGAGCAACGCCAAGACGCTCGTCGTTCTATCGGGACGATCGAGGAACACGCGCGTCCCCGTTCGTTTCTCGACGGAAAGGTAAAAATATCGTGCGAGAAAATGGCCGTATACTTCGACGCTCGTAAAACGTCGAACCGTGCGGCATTATTTAACAAACGTATAGTGTTTCGTTGCGGTAACTATGGTCGATCCGTGGTGTCGATTGTACATAAGCGCGCCACGCTGAGAGTGCGAAACAGTGAGTAAGAGAGAGGAGAGAGAGAGGGAGTATGGTGGCGTGCGAAAGGACAGGAGGGGTGGATCGGTGACTGGTGTAAGATGATAGAGGGAGTTACGAGTGTGTATCGGCAGGAAGAAGGAAGGAGGTGGGAGGAAGGAAGGAGGATTACATACCGTTGGCAGGAACTGGTCGGTGGTGAGACCGCGTCGCGTCGTCCGTCGTCGTCCGTCGTCGTTGTCGTCGTCGTCGTCGTCGTCGTCGGTCAATCGAATTCGAGTCTAATTAAAGGTCGGCTGTGAACGCGATCGGAGCAACGTCTTAACGAGGATAATTTTCCGGCGAGTAAATAAAAAAGAAAGAAAGATGGACTGGTAGTTCTGACGCTTTTTCACCACCGAAGAACTTCATCCGGTGGCTTAAAGAGACTGTCGGGCCGGCAATAACGAGGCGTTTATCGATCGATAATAATTTAATGATAGATATTCTCTGTCAGGCTGTTAGTTGTGTGGTGTCGTGGCCCGGCTAAAATATTTTCGTATCGTTCTGGTCGCCAACTGGAAAGTCGGTTCGTCACGACCTCCGCTTAGAAAATATGCTACTTCATTCTCGTCGGAGAAACACAGGGACGAGAGAGCCGCTCCACGGGAGTCCGTGTACGTACAGGCGGCCAGAACGATGCACACACCCCTACACTCGCACACGCGGCACTACAATCTACAACGACCGCGAAACAGAGGCAAATACGCGAACGAACACCGACGCGGCCAGATCGCTGAGAAAAAAGAAGGACGGAGACAACGAGGGACACCTACGTCTTCGGTTACGCCGCTACGTACGCGGCCGCGCCGCACCGCGCCGCGCCACGCCGCGTTCTTGCTTCACCGATTCTCCGTGTATGAGTGCGTATGCGCGCGCGCGCGCGCCGCCGCGTGTACTTATATATAGAATTAAATATACGATACATTATTCATTTTAAGTTCTTTCTCCTTGCTTGTCCGGAGAACGTATGTATTACCCGCACACTAGCCGCTCCCGCACACTCACGCTCCCCTTCCCTTTTTCTCTCCCTCTTCCTCCCTCTTTCTCTCCCTTTTACTCCCTTCCGGCCCCCTTTCTCCCCCGTGCCCTCTGCTCTCTTTTTCCTTCTCCGGCTCCTTCGACTCCGTCTCCTCTCTTCTCTCTCGATCGCGTTCATGGACGTGCGCGCACGCCTACCGCTAACTCTTCCACCAATACATACATATATATATATATATATATATACACGCTTAAACGCGCACCGTCGAAACTTACGACCGCGGCCGCGCGCGAGCTCACAGTCATAACTTTTTCTTTTTTTTTCTTTTTTTATTTTAAAGATGGCAGCCTCTCATTTGCAATTCTATGCAGCACGTCGATACGCCTGATTTATCGTTACTATACTTGTAACGAGTCCGCGCGATTCTGCCACAATTTATATCGACGTACGTCTCTGCGCGATCCACCTTATGCTTCTTTGCCGGATCGCCACGAGAGAAACACTTCCGGCTGGTCGACTCTTTTATCGGACGATGCTATCGGCGACTAACGACTCGCCGATACGACGAAACCAGTTGATCGGTTGCCTCGATATTTCGGTAGCGGACCGATATCGCAGCGAGTGGGTGGGGTGGCGATAGCCTAGCGAGCGTCGTAGCTCAACGATATTGGCGACTAAGGTTTCGTAGCGCGGTAGACGTGCAGCAGCAACACGTTTCGGGTGAACGTACGAAATCGAAAGCGACGAACGTTGGCCGTTACGACACAGCAATTATGTGGTAACACGATGATAAGGATGATTAGCCGCGCGTTAACGTTCCAATGATTCCGCGTGTGAAACGAGTTCTGCGCGCGTGCCGGCACCTTGAAACGAGAAAATCCGGTCGAAGAGTAGCTCGTACTCGGCGTGTCGTTAGAAGGCGGACAGTTTGCTCGAAAGATGAAACAGCGGATCTCGACCAACAGCAAGGAAAGGACGAAGGATACGTGAAGTTTTCAAATGCCGAGGTCTTCTTCGGTGAAAGATGGTTACACAGCGGCGAAAGGTGCGTATTTAGCGGGCAAATAAATTCGACCTTGATCGATGTTGGCGAACCGGGCATGCGCCAACTCATAAGAGAAGTAGATCGTAAAAAAAGTCAGCAATAAAAATGGTAATGCAGCAAGTAATACGCGCATGATACCAGCCATTATCCACGCGCGTCTTCCTTTATTATCTTCTTTATACTCGATACAGCGCGGATCGTAAAGATCGCGGTAGTAAAAAGTATTATTTTGTACCGTACGGCTCGGTGGGGACACGAGCTAACGGATCGCGGCTATTCCAGACGACGACGACGGCGACGACGACGTAGAAATCGAGGCGAGTCGCGTGGCTCGTTGCATCGTCGCCTGCACGACCAAACGCGTATCTCCTTAAAAAGGAACGTGTTTTAATCGCGCGTCATCCTCGTCGGCAACTTTCCTTCTCGGCTTGTCGATGGCTAAGCGACAGTTTAATCCAGGCGAAAGGAAGAAAGTGTAGCGAAGAAGATAGAAAAGAGAGGAGGGAAAAAAGGAAATAAACGAACGAACGAACGTGTGGAAAACCGGGAATACGGAGAAAACTAAATCGGAAATTGCGGTGGGAAGAGAAAGCGAGGAATTTGAACGGGAGCAGAGAACGAGCGTCGAAAAGTCGCTAACCCGCGTCCCGTTTGGCGCGAGCGCACACCCATTGTTCGACTTATCGGCCTCCACCACGTGCTTTACATAATGGTAGTGTCGAAAATGCGGTTTAACGATATCTAAACACGAGTACTCGGCCGTTTTAACTCGAAACGCGCCGCGGCATGGGGTAGCCCTGTTGCGCGAGAGAGAACACGCTAAGCGTTCGTTGTGTTTTCCACCGGCAGAATCCCCTTTGCTACGGAATATTCTCAACTGGAACATACATACATTCTCTCTCTCTCTCTCTCTCTCTCTCCCTTTCTCTCTCAATCACCCTCGTATTCTTTGTCGTGCACACGCTGCATGCCATGGAAAAGGGAGGAGAGTCACGCACACACACCCAGAGACGAGTACGCGCGGGAATGGGAGAATGCATTTGCAGTGATGCGCTGCGAAAAGCAGATATCGGTTTACATCCGAACAATTACAGCCTTTTGCCTGGTCCAAAACGTTATGCTAATTGATTCGATATTCGCCGGATGGTGGACCGCGGCCGGAGAAGCCTTAGTCTCCTTCTCGCTCCTCCACCGATGCTTCTATTTGGTTCCTTTATCGTCTGACGAGTCCTCGCGTCTTTTTCCTCGATTTCCTCCTTCGAGAAAGAAACCGAGGAAACGGCGAAACGCTGCAGCCAAGTACGCGAGTACAATGTGTACCATTGGTGTACACTATAGTTGTATTGATATTGCGAAAGGAGTAGAAGCGTAGCAGCGTTCTTTCCATAAATACGCGATCGCGCGATAAGACGATAAGAAGATAAATATTTTTGTAATGGTGAATTACGGTGAAGTAAAGGCGGCGAAGGAGCGGCTGAAATTGGTCGGACAGTTTCATTTGCGTATCATTAAAATAGCGGGTAACAATAATATCGGTACACGTGCGTAAACATTCGTATAATAATTATTGTGTTTAACATGGTGTTGTTTTGCGCGTCGAGTCGTATTTTTACGACGAACCGAACGACGCGATTATAAAGGCAGCGATGGCTCGTCGTCGCGGCGACAACGGCTCCGGATAGTTGCATTTACGATTCATTAAATTACGACATTGCACCAAAATATATAAATATTCATGTAATCGCGAACTGGTGACGCGTAACTGGTTAGCTATATACATTCTTCGCTATACACACATACGTTACAATATATAGGAAACTACTAGCCAGCGCACTTCGGCACCGATTTTTCTCTACGTCCGGCCTCACGCGGTCTGACTAATATAAAACGTTGATACGTGGCTCGATAAACAGCGACAATTAGCCGCATACAAATATTTGTTAAACGATTATCGTGTTAACGTTGCGACCAGCATTATACGCAATTACGTACGAGGGTGCAAGCACTTATCGTACGAAGCAACTTACGTGTAATTACGTTGGTCTCGGGGCCCGTGCGTAGCGTAACGCGTGCGTAACTAGACGCGTTTCAACGTTGTAGAGGACCGGGTCACGCGAGTAGAACTATCGTTCTCTCGAGATCTTTTTGCCGTGACCAGATTCAACGCACGATACGCATCTCGAAATAGTTTCCTAACACGTCCCGTTTTACCGGATTTACCGTATTCCCGTGGAGAGCCACCGCCCGCCCAATCATCGTCCGACGCTAAAGAAACTTACGGCCGTGCGCTAGTCAAGCAAGATCGATGCACGAGTCGCGTCGTTCAACTTTTCCTCGAAATAATGCGACGATTCTGCATACGAAGAAATCGTTGCTTACAGACCATAATAACTACGATTATCATATCCGATGAAATATAGTGAACGACTGGGTGTACGCGTGGCCGTACGAATTGCAACGACAAAACTAGTTTCTCGCGCGCGTACATCGAGCGCACTCGCAATTCTGAACGAGCAATTTACGAATCGGAAATTGCCGAAAATAGGCAACCGTCCGCGATCGTCGCTCTTTTCCGCTCTCGAATTCCCACTTTCATTTTATCTTTCGCCTTCCTCTTTCTACTCGCCTATCTTTCCCATCCGCAATTCGTCAGATTTATTAGTTTCTAATTAATTATCGGAACGTTGTATGAGCGTATTAAACACCGGATACTGAGACGCGCGGTGTGACGGACGCATGGAAAAGAAAAGAACGAACCGATATAGCGATCGTAAATCTCGTTAAGTCTCGAGTGGGATCTCGAGAAACATTTCGTAATCGATTAGCGGGTCGCCGTACGAGGCGGTAGGGCCGCTTAAATTACGCTCATCTGCCGGCCCGGTCGACCAATTATCTGTAATTTTACGTCGACCCAAATATTACGTTGTATCGGGGCTTTTTCGTTCGTTCGCTTGGATCCGTAGATTCGTCGTTATTACCAAATGCTGTGTGACTGACCCGCGCGTCATTCCTCCTCTTTCTTTCCTTATCTCTCTGTCTTTTTCCCTCTCTCTTTCTCTCTTTCTTTACATACAATACAGCTGACACGCGATCGCGCGATTACAAGGATCAACGCCGATTCGACCGCAAGACGGAACGCGATCAACAAGAAGAAAGCATATACGTAATATGTAGGATGAGGGAAAACTCGATTATCAATTGTTGTAATACGCGTTCTCTCGTTATCTGCTCTTCTTTAGCACGTTGACTGCCATTCGGTTGACAGCAAAGTTTCCGGTAAGACCGCGTCACCCGTATTCGGGTGACGTTTATTTGACTACTTGCGAAGGATCGTCGTAGGTATTTGAAAAGATATTCCAGAGGAAATGATAAAACTATTGAATTGTTATAAAAGTAATACGAAAATGGTTTATTGAAAAAATTATTCACAATGTAAAACTTTAAAGCATTCTATACATAGGTAAGGTTGGTCGGGACAATTTGGACAATAAGTTGTCGTTTCCTTTAAATTCTCTCGTGTCTTTGTTCGGTCCATTCGGCGTCTTTTATTTGCATAACATAGTTTGCACGCGCGTCTAATGCTTCTTCCGGAATCATTTTCCCCAACGGCGATATTACGCTGACTCCGTGGAAGACAAGGATTTTTTGTATACTCAGACAACCCTAATAATTTTGCAGCTAACGATTCTCTAAATATTCTAATATTTATATCCTTCCTTGTTGCAATTTTGTAAATCGTCAAAGCGTTTACAACAGAAATTGGCGGAAGGAGTTGAATGCCAAGTTTTCTGTACCATTTGATTAATTTTCTAATTGTGGTGGCATAAGAAACCAACTTGGTCGGAATAATCTATTCCACACTTTCCTTCGTTATATTCCACAACAGCTAGTGGTTTTAATGTTGCAGATGTCTGTTGGCTTGGAGAAACAGCACGAATGATACGATCTTTTTTCTACTTGGTACCACGATGAGAGCGTGTCTTGTCGATAAAATTCTCACATCCCGTGTATCTCTCCATTCGAGTACGACAATCCCGTCATCATTTTCTTTCGACACCATCTCCCCTTTACTTAGTTTGCAATGAAGAATATCTTTTGGCAGGAATTTTTTGTTATTCCTAAGTGTTTCCATTACATGTGTCTCGCGGTTTAGTCATAATATCGCTAATTCGTAACTCGTGTAAAAATGATCAATGTATAATGTTCGTCCTTGGTAGAAAAGTTTCTCCGCAAGCTGTAGACATACATCGTGTGCCAATGCTGTTTCTCTAACACCGTCGGCTGATCTACCAGAATAAATTTTCATTGCCCATGTATATCCCCTGCTTGAGCATAATTTGAATAATTTGATCGCGTATTTGTGCGCTTTATTTGCTATATATTGTTTGAAAATGAGTCGTGCGCGCCATGGAAGCAACGTTTCATCAATAACAACGTGTTCTCGAGGCGTGAATATTTTTTCGTACTTCCTTTCCAGTTTGTCGAAAATTTTGAGCGACTCGCATTACTAAAATATCGATGGGAGTATCAATCAGAGAACGCTTGGTACTGCGGCACGCGTGTCCTGAAGGAGATTTCATTGAAAACACGCGTGGCAGTCAACGAGTTAGAAACTTTAACCTCTCGATTTCATTGGTTCTGCATTTTTTGTTGCAAACGCAGCTGCGAGTCGATGCTCTCTCGCGACTTACGTTTACTTTACGAATAATCGATGAACACTTTATCGCGAGATAACGCGCAGCTTGACGTAACTTGCGAGGGTAGGTAGAACAATGAACGGGTTTAGGTAGAGGTAGCGATAAATCTCAATTAGAGAAAGAGAAGAGGAACGCGGCGCGGCGAGGCGAGGCGATCGACGTGGCCGCGCGTTTAATTATTCTTTTTGACGCGGTATCGCATCGTGCCCCTCGCGTTTCCGGCATCTCGGAACGGTCTCGACGTTTCTCTTCGAACGGCCAGGCTCGGTGGATTTTTTCCATCGATATTTCCAATTTCGTCGAACTGGTTGGAACAAACGTGGGAAACGCGAAAACGCCGAAACAAGACGAGTACCGTTCGAATCGAACTCTTAAAAAATAACCGGCCACCGGGGCCTGTACTCTCAAACCGGCGCGTATTTTCCGCGCAAGCCGGAAACGTTGGGCAACGCGTTTAGCCGACGGCCAGCGAAATCCTTGCGCGAGATCGACGGGTGGAAGCTCTTCGGTGATCGGCGAAACAAAAAATTTCCCCGCCGCGTACCAGTCTTCCCACTGACAGATCCTCTTCGAAGACTCGCGTGCCTGTCGATTCGCCAGATTTAAATCGTGAATTCGTTTAAAACGATCCGCTGGTTGTCTCGATTTCGAGGCTGCTGACGTAGAACCGCGGCTGGCAAAGTCAATTTGTAAAGCAATGGCCACCGCCGCTCCGATTAAGTTCGCAACGAGCAAAAGTAATTCCGAACGGCGAGGCAAGAAAGTCGTTGCGCTCGTTCCCTCGTTGGGAATATCACGCGAATTTCTAAACGTTCGATCGTACGTTTCGTTCCTCGCGTGCTGCGAATAATAATAATAATAACAATAGCAATAATGATAAAAATAATAATAATAATAATGGCTACAATAATAATAATAATAATAATATAAATAATAGTAATAGCCGGAGCAATAATAACGGCAATAATAACGCTCGTAATAATAGCAATAACAATAACAATAACAGTAATAACGACAGAGCGTTATTACGCGTAATAATTTTCAACGGCGTAATCGTTAAGAAAGGACGACGTCCCAGGGTAACTGCGCCTATAATCGTTATCGTTACGGTTTACGTCGCTGTGTTTCCTCCTGCTTCTCCCTATCTTCTCATCTTCCTCCGTCTCTTCCCTCTTTTCCACAGCCTCGTTTTCTTTTTACTCCTCTGCCTCTCCATCTTGCCGCCACGGATTCGCGTTGTGCCTCCTACGGTTCCATCCAACCAATTCCAACAACCTTCCAAATTATCCAAACTTTCTTCCCTCTGTTCGTCTAATTTTTCCATTCATCCGATCGATCGAGACTTATCGATCCGTGATTTCTCACTCTCTGTTTGCCGAAAGCTGTGTCGGCGGTGTGACGACAGTGTCACGTCGGAGACACAATAAATCACGAAACCGTTCGATCGCCGGTGATCTCCTCGCGTCACAGTTCGAACGTTTCACGAATAAGGTGAAGAAATTGAACTTTGTATATGATAATAAAATTTATTATGCAAATTCAACAGAGTTACGGTTCTAAGTGTTACAAGAGACTGAGTCAAAATACTTTAACAGACTGATTCGAGCGCTTATTTTGGACGGTTTTCATACTGTGGTTTTAGTCCCTCTGAAGGGGTTGTCGTCTGCTGTATCTCAGAAGCGCCTGTTTCGTTACTATTTGGTTATTGTTTCGACGGCTGTGGTATGCAGGATGTCTAGCCTATCCTATTACTGTTTCTGAGCGGGTGGTCTTCTTGAGCGTGTGACAACAGCAACGATACCAGTAGATGAAAGTTCGGAAGATTCGTGGCGGTTTCACGAAATTATCCAAACTTTCTTCACTTTGTTCGTCTTTTCCAATTTTTCCATTCACCCGATCGATCGAAACTTATCGATCTCTCTGTTTGCCGAAAGCTGTGACGATAGCAACGATACCAGTAGGTTAAACAGCGAGAAAGCTCGGAAGATTCGTGGCGGTTTCGTGAAATTATCCAAACTTTCTTCACTTTGTTCGTCTTTTCCAATTTTTCCATTCACCCGATCGATCGAAACTTATCGATCTCTCTGTTTGCCGAAAGCTGTGACAACAGCAACGATACCAGTAGATGAAACAGTGAGAAAGCTCGGAAGATTCGTGGCGGTTTCGTGAAATTATCCAAACTTTCTTCACTTTGTTCGTCTTTTCCAATTTTTCCATTCACCCGATCGATCGAAACTTATCGATCTCTCTGTTTGCCGAAAGCTGTGACAACAGCAACGATACCAGTAGATGAAACAGTGAGAAAGCTCGGAAGATTCGTTGTGGTTTGGCGAGTCAGTCCACCTCGAAGCAGGTTGCAAGCTCGCGTCTATCCTCTCGAGGAAGACGTTGCGAGAGAGCGAGGCGATTCGTAGTGGTGGCACACGTACTCGAAGGAGAGCATTAGTTTCAACGATTATTAGAGTTAGTTCTGGCCGAATGAGTTTCATAAATGCCCGGGGAAAACTCCAAGCGTATACTTGTATTTATACGAGTAGGTAGACGGAGACGGGAGGGTGCAGCAGAGCGGAGGAGGGCGGAGAAAGAGGGCACACAGAGGGTGAGGAGGTAGTATGGGGGAGGGGGAGAAGGAGAGAAAGAGAAGGACGGTATTCGCGGAGCCAAAGTATCCGTCGTTCCGCTTCGTCCCCAGGGGTTGGGCGCGTGCTCCCTCTTTCTCTCTCTCTCTCTTTCTCTCTCTTACTGCTTCTCTTTCTCTTTCCTTCCGTACTCTCCGCTCGGCCTCCTATTATTATTATTTTTTATCACAATATTTGCTTTTCCCACATTCTGTTTTATGTTAATGGTCGCTGCCTGCCTCCCTCCACTCGCCTCGTCCTCGCTCCTTTTTCTCGCTGGTTCCCGCTTCGTATGCATGGCCTCGGGGAACTTTTAGCATTTTGTCTCGAATTTAAAAAGTTTTTCCGCCGCTCTCGTCCTCCTGCCCCTCATCTTCTTCGTGCAACCCCCGCGCCGCAGTTCTCCCTACATTCTCCTCACCTGTGCACCACCTCTGCCCTCTTTCGCGCGCATCTCCGTCTTCCTTCCGTTTGCTTCCTAACGTATTTCCACGTATCTGGCGACGATTCGTCTTGGTAATCGGAGTAGGTGCGCGCGACCGGATCCGTCGCCTTGCAAATAGTTGTCATCCGTCGTGGATCCGAGAACAACGGTCGTACACTGGACGCTCGAAGTAAATGGCTAGTGGAGCGCGAAGAAGGAAACGAATGGTCAGCGTTGGACGGAACAAGAGGTTACGAAGTTTCGTGAAACTGATTTTCCGTGGAATCGATCGGTTACGATAGAAAAAGACGCGGAGGCGAAGCTACGAAGAAGAAGAGGAAGCAAGATGATACGCGTTCGCGCATCCTGCGGTTTTGTATCGCGAAACGGGCAAACAGGCGTAGTAGTTTCTCTGGAGGCCGAAATCCATAAGTTAAGAATTTTTCGCAGAGTGGAAAACTTTCGAATAATATAGCGTTCGGTCTCCACATCCGAGTTTCGCCGCCAAGTTTCGTAATATATTACGCGCTTCTCTGCCTCGTCGTGGCTTTAACGGCGCGCACACTTCCACAACAAATTGGAATTTTTACGTTTGAAACTCGGTCGCCACGTTGTACGCTCGATCGTCGCGTTGCGCTTGCTTCTCCATCGACTTCGTAAACGACCTGTCTCCACCGATCCAATGCTGTCGCATATCCTTTAACACTACAACTACCGATAGTTAACACGAAGCTATTTCTACCAAAACCAGCGAATATGACTGGTCTTTAAAAAATACGCGATAATAGAATATTTTTATATTTATTGATTTATCATCCGTAAACGAAGGTTGACACGTTTATGAAATTGTAGAACCAGTTATTTTGACTGCTGTGGTATTTCTAGCGTTGGCATCCAGCGATTTAGCGATCGATCGGGAATTTTCCTGATAACTGATATCGTTATATCGAATGATACACAGTAAAACTTTAAAAAACGTATGGGATGTTGTACGAAACGAGGAAACTAGTTAATTGGGATTCGATAAACAGTTCGCAAGATCCTTTTACACTTTGAGAAGTACCGGTCACTTTGATATAAGTAGCCTTGATACAAAATTATTTTCAGTTTGAATACATAAAAAAGAAAATAAAACTCATTAGATTATTCCTTTACTTATCGTTGCGAAAGTAAAAAAAAAAAAAAAAAATATAACGTGAAGTAGGAATTTTAAAATAAAATTGTAAAACCGGTCAATTTCACAGGTGTGGTAGATCTAGTGTTAACGTTTCGCCGTTATACGAAGACTAGCGATGGAGGCAACGCGAATACCGAGACGCGCGTCGCTCGACGCGATTAGGACCAGATTGTTGACGCGGTCGCTCTTTTGCCTCGCGTCTTTCTTCGTAAGACGGCGAACAGGAAGCTTCGAAACGATCGGTGCAGTTGGCAGGAAATAAAGTTGCGGCGATTTCTTCGGACAAAAGTGACGGAAGGAGAAGTTTCCTTCCTTTTCGGTTCTCTTCTAGCGGAATTATTTCGTTGCTGTTGATTCTGTTGGAACGAGCAGGGGAGAATCGGTTTCGCGGTGGGTAGAAATAGCCGCTTTATCGACTCGAAATCGATCGATTCGCGCATCGCAGGCTCGCGCGAAATATTAAAAAAAAAAGAGACTCAGAGAGAGAAAGAAAGAGAGAGAGAGAGAGAGAGAGAGAAAGGGAAAAACCGGAAAAAAGAGAAAAAGGAGAAAGGGGTAGAGAGGGAGTAGAATAGAATTCCTCGTATCCCCGCTCCATAACTTTTGACGAGTTTCAGCGAGTCGAAACCGTGGCGAGATGTGGATATAATTTTATCCAGTTTTTTATTGCGGACATGTTGAACTGGTAAGGGCTTCGATAGCGGCAGCTGAATCGGAAATATTGCCCATAAATATCGGAGATACCCACCCAGCCACGTGTAACTTCACGCACGTGCAGTCTCGCGCGTACGTACGCGCGATCCTCGCCTGTGTGCCTCCGCGCGAATTCCTACACGCGTGCATCGCGGCACACACGTGAGCTCTGCCTCCTCCTCCGCCCCCTATCCGCCGCGTACCTGCAGATAGCCGATTCGTATCGTCAATCCTGGCTACCCTATACCCTGCACGGTATAGGGCCTACGCCGCCGCGTCCCGTATCTATTCCGCGACGGCTCTATCGCGAAATGGATTTTTTTTCAAAATCGTGAAAGCGCTGCCGCTCCACCCCCGCCGCCACCTCTGCTCTCCTGCCTTCCCTCTTTCTCTTCCGCCACCGTGCACTCCTCCACTCCGCTTCGCTTCGCATCGCATCGCCTCGCATACTACTCTGCGAACCGCGGTTACGCTGCGAAAAATGTTTCGAATTCCTCGAATCGCCGCGATTAGTTTCCGTCTCGATTGTTCGATCAGCCGGTCATTCGCGGCCGATCCTCGATGTACGGTGTATGGTGGCCAAATATAGCGCCCTACACAGCGTTCGATTCGTTGTCGTTCTCAACCGTAGCGGATTCTTCGCGTGAAGAGGAATCTATTGATTTGGTAACTAAGTGATCGCGGACTTTGTCATTAGGAGGTTTGACAAAGTCCGCAATCACTTAGTTGCCAAACGAGCCCGCCAGCTCTTCGAGAGCAAAACACATGCGACGTACGTTTCTATCGCGACGCGTGTAACGACGCAAGGTGCGTGCCGACCAGAGTAGCACGGCTTGCCGCGTGGTTCGAAGCGCGTGCGAAAGGACTCTCGGCGCGGTGGAAGCGCGACAAAAGGCGAAGTGGGTCTTTCATTGGCCGCGGTAGAAAGCGTGAAATAAAAAAGAAGCGAGGAGAACGAAGTGGCTGGATCGAGACCGCATGGGCGCGGGAATCGTGGGGGATGCGCTCTGTACAGTGTGGAGGGAGATAGCAGTGAAGGAGGATTCGCATTATTTTAAACGTGCACCTCCGACTCCCTACCTCCGTACCGTTCGCTCTACCTCCCTTTCTCTGTGGCCGCGTCTCCCTTTCCTCTTCCCGTTGCCGCTTTGCCAGTGGTTTTCGACCGGGTTAGGCTCTGCCGGATAAACGCGGCAGAACAAATCGCTGAGAACAGCACGCAAAAAGTGTCGGAGAAAATTCGTCGCATCGCCGAGACGGATACGCCCGAAACAGAGGAAACGTTTGCCGCTTTCGAGGCTGTCGGCTTTCAGCTACACCAACCCCCTTCAACCCCAAACCTCTCGAATACCGCGATCAACTATTCTTTTCTTTCTCTCGCACCGTGTCCAATTTTTACTCGATTTTGTTACGAGGAGGTCGCTTCCCGTTTAACTTGCGAGTCGAATGACTCGAAACTGGATCGATTTTCTTCCTTTCGCGTAGTCGTCGTAGCGCGAATAAACTGTCAATGCTAGTTACGATATTTCGGCGAGTTTACTAGATTGGAGCCATAGCCCAAGCTGTTAAATTCTGTTACGAATTATCTAAAAATTATCGGTGTTACCTCGGAAGTACTCCGAAGGGTTGAACATATTTTTATTTATTTGATTATGATATAATGAGCATTTTTTTAATTTGTAAGAAGAAAATAGTTTTATTGAAATATATAATTATTTTATTTTATTCTCAGAAGTTTTATAAAATAATAATATTGAATATTATTAAATTTTATATTTTATGTATATTGTAGTATTAGTATGTTAATATATTAATAATATAGTTTCGTTTAGTTTCTTATGTTTATTGGTGGCACACGATACGTTATATTATAAACTTTTATTTTTAGAAAAAGATTTCTTCTTCTCGTTGATGTGCATATACCTAATTTCTTAGATATTCTTATCACACAATTTAAATATCATTCAAATGCTTGTATTTAGTGATTCAACTGTCTTAATATGAAATTAATAATGAATTTGCATTAAATTTTAAATTATTAGCTCGATATTAATAATAAACTCACAGTCTTACGTTCGTCGTTAAATTATGTAATTTAAATAACAATTTAAACTATACGTTATTCAACTAGATACAGTGATTTTCAGAAGCTTTCACCCAAAGTATAATTTTACTATATCGTTGAAATGGAAAAAGTATATGCAAAAATAAAAATTTGACATATTAAAAGTTTCTTTCGTTTCATAAGGCGATAATAAATGATCAACAATTTCTCTTTTATATTATTTTATTGAATTAGGTATCATTCATTTCGTTCTACTTCTATTATCATATTCGCATTATGTCAATAAACTAATATAAAAGAAAAAAAATTGCGTGTCTATTACTACTATATCGTTGAAATGGAAAAAGTATATGCAAAAATAAAAATTTGACATATTAAAAGTTTCTTTCGTTTCATAAGGCGATAATAAATGATCAACAATTTCTCTTTTATATTATTTTATTGAATTAGGTATCATCCATTTCGTTCTATTTCTATTATTATATTCGCATAATTCAATAAACTAATATAAAACAAACAACACTGTGCGTCTATTATTTCTTTACAAAACGAAAGAAACTTTCCGGACAACCTAATAAAGGTATGTTTTTTCATTACAAAACCGTTAATTATTATTAACTTAATTATTATTAACCTATTGAATCGACTAACCTGCTCCTCTTATCCGAAAGAAATTACATGTACCGGGTCAGACTGTCGGACATTCGAATTTATTTTATCAGCTTTCATACACAGGAAAATACGATCATCGTATACTACACTATCAACCATTGACAGGGCTTGTAACACAATCAACAGATTTCAAAACATTGAAATCCATCTCTCCCTCCCCTTCGTATCTTCCGATGCTGCAGTTTCACATTCCTAAACTCGAACACCAGTAGGTTAATAATTTAGAGAATCTCAACATTTGCCAGTGCCGTCGATACGTTTTCATCGCAGCAGCAACTCTGCCTTCTTTCCATATAAATTATTCGATGTTACCACCTCAGCGTGTGTTCGTGATCTCTGTGTATTTATTGATAACTCATTATCATTCGATACGAATGTTACGCGTGCCTCTAACACAGTCACTGAGCCATTTGGATTGCTCAGGGCCTGCTTGTTTCATATTTAAAAATGCTAATACGTTACACCTCGCCTGTACAGTTTCGTCTGGAAATAAGTCGTCCCATTATGAATGAAGCATCACGCTCGGCACTGGTCAGTTGCCTATTACGAGTCGACTGTGCTATTCGGCTTCACTTTGTTTTCGAACGGGACAAGAAGAAACACGAAGGCTGGAGATAGCGGCAAATCATAAAAATGATCAGCCGAGGAACATATAACACATTAGGATCGTTGATATTAAACTGAGAAAGCATTATACATATTTTATTCGTCTCTTACTAAACGACGTCACTGTTCATGTGAACAGAAAAATTTACGGTTTCTTACAACTTTTACGCCTTCTCGGAACTCTCACTGTGTCGGCGACTTCGAATAAAGAACAGAGTATAACGCGTTGCTTGTTTCGTTTAACAAGTTGTTTATTTTCGAGAGAAAATTATTTCTCGTTGGTTCTTCCACGTCTTTACTTTCAAAAATTCCATGCAACTTCTTGCGTTTCCTGTCATTTCAGATTGATACACTCGTGGAATGGAATAATCACGACTACAATAGCATAATGTCTAGATTCAATCTACGCACCCTATATATCAGTCTATACAATAGACGTACTGTTGAGATCATCTTTCTTTACAAAATCGTTAATAATAGGATCGACTGACCTGCTCTTCTTATCCGAGGGAAATTACATGTACTGGGTCAGACTGTCGGACATTCGAATTTATTTTATCAGCTCTCATACACATGAAAATACGGTCATCGTACAGTACACTGTCATCTACACATCATCCACAGGGTTTGTAACACAGTCAACAGATTTCACAGTCGCTTTCATCTTCTCTCCGATCCCACCGATAAAGTTAAACGTTCCATGTGTTTTTTATTAGCTTGTCCGTGTGTCTTTCTTTTACGGACACGTCTTTTACAACGACGCATCTTTATACAAACATGAAACCTAATCTGTCGAACGTTGTGATCACGCTGAGGCGGTAACATAGAATAATTTAAATGGAAAGAAGGCAGAGTTGTTGCTGCGATGAAAACGTATCGACGGCACTGGCAAATGTTGAGATTCGTTAAATTATTAACCTACCGTGATCTTTATTTTGAGAGAACAAAATGAATCGTACGTAATTCGATAAAATAATATAAAACGAAAAATGTTCATTCATTATTTCCTTATAAAAGGAAAGAAACTTTTCGGACGACTTAATACTTCGCCCTGCTATTCCCTCGACTTCTATTTAACTCGCGTGGTGCACTTAACGCTTTACCGGCCGCTAGCGGTTCAACAGGATACGCACGTCCGATCGGCAGCTCAAGCGCTGATTCTCCCTGGCACCGGCTCTGTTTCGGTATAGACTGTTTAAGTTCGTTAACTCTGTTTAAGTTTTTCGAATTGGTATAAAACTGTGGGAGCTTACAAAGCAACGCAATTGACGCAACTGAGCAAGGTACCTTAGTACTAAATAACAAATTACTGCTCAAATAATGAGAAAGATTGTCGGCGACGAAAAACCGATTAATCGTCTATCGATCGGTAAAGTGTTAATCTTCTCAGTGGTCGGCTTAAGTCGCGTCCAGTGAATTCGTAGTGCCCCATGTAGGCTCACACGCACACATTAACGCAGCCAATTCGTAATATATTCTCCCTTGTGGACACTATCTGTTAGTTGGACGAGCACAGGATGCTACCTTTAACATCGTCGGAAAAGTACCCTGTCCGTTTATTATATCGAATAAATGAATAAAAGAGTAATTTTGAAATTGGTACGCGTGGAAATAAAGCGGCTGAAATTGGTGCAAAGCGTCGGACAAGTATGTCGGTTGTACCGTGAAAGGCGCAATTGATATCGAACAGCTAGAATACCTGCGAGAGAAATAAAAGGAATCGCGCGGAGCTATAGAGGAAATCGATGGAAACGATTCCGAGCGTTTCCACGATATATACAGGTTCTCGTCGATAAGGTTGCACGCAGCAACGAGCCATGATTCCACGCATTCGACGTATTCCACTCCACTCCACGCCTTTCCACGGTGTTCCACGACCGACGTTTAAACGGTTTCCCCAGATTTCGCGGTTTCTCGCGCCGATATCGGTTTCTTTTTCGAGTAGATGATCACGCGGCAGTGTTCGCAACGGTGACAAGAGTATGAAAGGACGAAGAGGTTAGACCGAAAGCGCGACTCGTTCGAACGATCGATGGACGATGTTGGCGTGAAAAGGAAACGATACGTGGGCCGAGAAGCACCTGTAGCGACACTCAACAACAAAACTATCCAACGATTTCTGTCCCGTGGCTTGCTACACAAAGACCCTATCCTTCGCTAGACGACGACAGCACTGTGATTAGCGTAACTAGTTACAAACGTGTTCAAGACCCAAGTTCGAATCCCGACACTCATAGTTCTGTTTTTCTACGATTTTTAAATGAAAAGAAAGAGAGCGGTTCGGATGGTTGGAAGAAAAAATCCCCCAACCCGAATGAAGAGAAAAATCTTTTACACACCAGCAGTACCTATCACGACGACCTATACCACCTCACACCCGACATACCAACTGGGTTCTGATTCCTCGGAGATGCTCGATAGTTTACGCGACGCCATTCTCGGAATCTTTCGGGCCAATGCCTCGTACGCGTTTAGCATCTACTCTCGATGCTTCCTCCTCTCGGATGCTAAGTACGCCCTCGGATATGAACGTGATTAATTACCAGCAAATAGGAGCCGACGTAGATTGATATATCGAACGTTCTTGCAGCTTTCCCGTCGATTTACGGTCGCATCTATGGGTTATGACAATGGGGACAGGCAGGCCGGTCGTGGGAAGGGATGCTGTATGCGGCGGTTGTCGTCGATGCTCGTCGTCCACTCGTCGATAGGCCGAATGAAGAAACGAGACAAATAGATAGCTGGATAGATAGGCGCGCACGGTTCGTTAAAAGAGGAGCGAGAAGAATCAAGAGACGATGCAACGGGGGGGGGGGGGGAGTAGTCAGTGGAGGACGTCGTGGAAAAAATTCTTTGTGAGGAGGCAAAAAGGGAAAAAAGGGAGAATAAACGCGCGGAAACGATATCGCGTTTCTTTCGCCAATTTTATTCTACTTGCCACGCGTTCTGCAAAAATAGCACTACGAGAAACGAAGAACCATCATCAGCATAGAAAAATACCACGTCTACTTAATAGTCGGATATTCTTCGAATTTTCCTCGATGATTGAGAGCAAAAACAAGAAAGCTTCGACCGCGTCGACGTTGCAAGAGTTGCAATGATACAGGGATAAGGAGAATTTCTCATTTCGCGTGTATGGGTGATCAGGTTGGGCCGAGTCTGGAGCAGCGAGTCTTGAAATTGCCGCACGGCGTAGTAGGAATAATAATTAGTGAATTAATTAACGTACACATAATTATCAAGGAAAACGTGGTAACGAAAGGCGTAGAGCGAGGTTGGAAGTGCCAGCTGTCGCCTCATCGCTAACGTTACCACTATCCACGCTTCGTTCGGTTTCGCCTTCGATTAAGAATTATTCAGAAAATTAATTGTGCGTGAAGTCTGCCAACACGACCCTCTTCTCTCTTTCTCTCCGTCTCTGTTTCCTGTTTCCCGTTGCTCGGCGGCCTCTCCTTCTCTTCCTTTTCCCTCTTGCTTTCCCCGTGGTTGTGGCTCTGACTCTCTGCCACAGCTTCTGCCTCTCCTCGATTTCTCAGTCCGTTCTACTCTCTTTTCCTGGTCCTCGTTCCCCCGATACACCAGAGTAGCTCTCTCCGACCGTTTCTCTCTCTCTCTCTCTGTCTCGGTTTCTCGATTCGAGTCGAGTCGAGGCGAGTCACCCTACCGCGTACCACTTCCGCGGTCTTCCATTCTCCGCAACCACCCACACGCGCTGCCCCTCTCCTCTGTCGGGGTCGGAGCGCACCCGTCAGAAGTGGCACTCTTTTTTGCAATATCGTGCATCTCGAGCCTGTGCGTCTCGAGTCTGGGAAAATATGACGCATCGAATATAAAAAAATATACAACGCTCGCTCCATTATTATACCCCTGAAGCAGTCTCCCTGCGGTTTACCTAATTCTTTCCCTTTCCCCTTTGTCCCGTCTCTCTCGCTCCTCTCCTTTACTCTCCACCTTCGTCTCTACCCTTTTTACCTTCTTTTTTATTTCGCCGTGATTTTTATGACGACGCGGCTGCATCGCCGTTTCTATTCGATCGATCGATCGAAGAGAGCAAAACACGGTAAACTAACCGGTAAACGAAGAACAGTCGTATCGCCTTTCGTTCGCCGGTTTCGGCCGCGTTACTTGTGTCCGAGTACGACGTTGTGGACGATCGGCAAAATACGCCGAGTGCTAGGTGGAGATCGCGTGGTTTTTCGACAGTGTACCGTTGCGGACAATGAGAGGTGGTGGCGAGAGGGAATGGCGGGGGCAGGGGGCGACTGGAACGAGATCGACGAGTCTGTGCAGCAGGAATTGCACCTGTATGCGGGCGAATCGGGGCCGCGCTCTACTAATAATTGCACTCATCTATTTATATTAATTATCGACGATTAGCAATACCAATTAATCGCATTATCGTACGCTGGCGCGCGGGCGCCTGGCTACAGCGAGGACACGCGTTTGCCAGCTCGGACGAGTGGACGATGCATCGTCGGATAGAGACGGCGTATTACATAGTCGTTGCTGGTCTATTGCCTCGTTGTCGGGATTGCCGGTGTTGCCGTTGCCGGTGGCGTTGCCGCCGTCGTCGTTACTGTTCTCGTTCCTGTTGCCGTTACTGGAAAGAGGGTGGCAGCCGCGGAGGGCAACCCTCCTCTGTATTAGGGGTGGGATCGTGGTACCGCGGCACCAGCGACGAGTCGCTCCGCCTCGTGAGTAATTTACTGTTATTGGTCGAATTATGCCACGGTCGAATGCATATTTATGCGGTTAATTATAATTTATGATAAAGCACCGTCGCGAACGACGATCGGCAGCAGTTTAACATGGAACGACGTGCTCTCCCTGACGAAGCGATCCTTTGCTACAAATCCACCGAAATATCAAATCAACCACCGGCTCTTTACATACGCGCGTTTAACCATTTTCTCTTTCTTCCGCTTGCCATCTTCTTTCTTTTTCATTTCTCGTTACGTTTGCGAGACTCAGCGCGATCAAAGAAACCGCAACTTCGCTTAGAATTGTTTTCCCGTAGATTGGCAACGACGATCGTCTCGATCTGAGGACAGAGTTCTTGGCACGCGCTGTCTCCGACTGCCACGCGAGACAGCAGAGTCGTTGAAATTATGGCGACGCGCGTTTCCGCGGAGGGTGCACCGGCGGACGAGGGGAAGCGTGCCGCGACCTAGGTAAACGTAGTAACGCGAAAATATACGATAAATCCATACGCGTATCCGCGGTGTCGCGTGCTCGAGGCGGAGAAGAGTGGGAATGCACGACGAGGTAGAGCAGCCCCTAACGGTAGGAGGGTCCGGGGCCTACAAAAAGCAACAACTCGGGTTGCCGCATAATGGGGTTTTCATATTTTCGCCGGTGAATGGCATCGCACATCGCTGAGTCGCGTAAATAGGAAGGCGCGTTGCAAGGTTTCGCGCAGAATGCAGTTGCAACTGCAGCAGCAATCGCGAATACAACGGCGGCATCGACAACGAGCACGTCGACAGCGACGCGGTGTACGATACGCAGCGGATGGAGCGGCGTTGGGGCTGCAACGACGAGGACAGCGAAGGGATGACGACGTCGTCGTAGGTCGTAGGCGGTGCGCGCGATTTCTACCTCGAATCCACTACGCAAGCCGGAATTAATAACTCGCGCGAGTAACCGTGCGCCGGTTTCGCATCGCGTTAACCCACGGATCCTCTTCAACCGGCTTTCACGGTTTACTCTATTTTAATCGACTACGTTTCCGCGAGATTCGCCACGGGAGGAGACGCTTTTGTCGCGTCTCGCGAAATCCTCGCCTTTCACGCTCGTTCTTATATTATCGACCGCAATTATACCGCCGAGCAAATCATCGCGCCCGAGCAAATTAACGCTCGTACAACCAAATAAAGAATTATCGCGATCGTCGTGTCGACTACAAAGGCTCGCTCCTTCTTCAGGTAGCGTTACGATCAGCGTCTGTCGTCGACTAGCCAAGCGTTCGAGTGCGATTCGCGCAGCGAGAAGTTTGCAGGGACGCGCAACGCTGCGAGTAAAATTCGAGTTCAGTTTGCCGCGCTACTAAAAGAGGGATTTTTCCTAAGGTCGCGTAAAAGTCTGAGCAAACGAAGAAAAAGCAGCGCGGTAGGCGGTATCTTGGTGGAATTGTGAGCCGCTGTCGTTTATTTATCGCGACGGTGTCCCGTGTTTCGGACGCGGGCGCGAGTGGATCCTTAATCCGGTTTGCCGCGCAGGTTTCAAGGTACGCGAATTTGTCGGTGAAACAAGAGGGTTGCTCCGGGAAGTTGGTAAGGCGGGTTCGTAAGCTATGTATCTTATGACCGCTCCTTAATATTGGTGGAAGGAGGAGGTGGCGGCGGCGGCGGCGGCGGCGGCGAATGCAAGCGGTAAATCGCGCGTCCTACGACGCTATTTACGCGAGAGAAGCTTTCTCGCCCTCGGCCTCGGCCTCGGCCTCCTCTCCTCGTTCTCGCAACACCGTCGGCTCTCCTACCGCCGCCGCTCTTAGTCCTATCCGCCCCTGCCTGCCGAGCTTAACTCTCCGTATCGGTAAGCGCGATCTAATGCGATTTGCATTTATATTAAAATATTAATATAACGTCGTGCGACGATGGCGATAGCTATGGCGACGGCGACAGCGACCACGATGATGACAGAGGAGGAGTTGGCGACCCGTCCAACCGCCCAACGGATCGCGTTTAAAGGGAAAGTATAGGTGCGATCGCGAGCTCGAAAATGTCTCGATCGTAACAAGTTCGCCCATCGACGAGATCCAAGCGAAACATGTCGGCCAAAAAAGGAATGAACGTGGCCGCCTAGCGTTTCCAGCGTTCCGACGTAGGACGGAAGCCGTGTGAAAAAGAGCGTACGCGCGGTCGTATATCGTGCCACGCGGACATTAATTCCGAAAGGAAGGTAAGCCACGCGGCGTACGTACGTAGCCCCGGCACGAGTACCTTCCAGCTAATGTCACTTTGATTCTAGGTTAGGACAACGTGCGCGCGGCGCTGCAAGGGCTTCGGCATGCTCGACCGTTCGTAGTAGTAGCCCGTAGTCAGCTTCTCGAGCTTGCTCGAGGCTCCCATACATATTCATAAATAAGATACTCGGTTTTTGCCCTCTTCGTCCTCCTCCTTCCCCTGCTCTACCCCTCGCCATCCATTCCACCTTTCTTCTACTTAGTTTCGCGCTCTTTTCTCGTTCGCGCCGTCTTTTCCTCCTCGCGGGCTCTTTCTTCTTCCTCTTACTGGCAGGCTGGCTCGGCTCAGCCTGGCCCAGCCCGGGCCGCGACTCCCTGCGCTTCCTCTCCGCACTCGCCACTCATCCACCCTCGATAGTCGCCGTTTTTTCTCCTTTTTCCCGTCCATCCTCGGACGATGGCTTGGCCACGAGTAGAGGAAAAAGAGCAACTCCGGTTGCCTGGAGGAAGGACGAAGGGGAACGAGAGGAATCGTATTTGCATGGAATCTCTGTTCTGGTCCCCTTCGCCGCGTGCCAAAGGTTTACGGAATTAAGACGCCGTTGACGAACGCGCGCTCGCCTTCCGCCGGCCGTCCATTCCACTCGCTTACCGGTCGGCCGCAGGCGCGTCTTTTTCTCTTGCTTTTTTTCAACAGCCACGGAAGCCGCGTTTCTCTTTATAACCGATGATTTATCAACGCGAGACGAGCCTTCCAACCGGGGAAACTTACACCAAGTGGTATTCGCTGGACGATTTTTGAAGTCGATAGCGCCACCGTTTCCTCTCCAGTGTCGTGCTACAACGTTCATCGAAAGTCTCTTACCGTCTCGCGTAGTTGCACGGTCCAATGATCGAACGTTCGAACGATCTGCATTGCGATTACTTGGAAACGCTTTTCTACTTCCCACGCGCGGTCGACCTTCACGGTTTCTTCCACTTGTTCTCTCGCATCGGATAACAGCGACCTATTAATCTTGCTATTTATTAAACAAATTAACATTTCTAATTATCATTTTCGCTTCCACTCTCTTATGCTCGACGTTTACTGTCCGCGGTCGTTGCAGCCTCGTTGATCTCTCCTTTCCCCTACTACTTCGAAATGTAACACAGTTTTTATCGTTTTATGTATTGAGATTATCCTTCGAATTAAAACCTAACCCTTCGAACTGTCGGCTTGGCAACTAAGTGATCGCGGATTTTATCAACAGTGGTATTGGCAAAACCCGCAATCACTTAGTTGCCAAGCCAATAATACCGGCAACGTACTCAACCAGAGAAACGCGAGAGAATCGAACGATAAACGCGTGACCAGCGCCGGTTTTCCATTTCCTCGAATCTTTTGAATACTAAAGGAGATTCTTTCGATTAAAGCGGGAAAAAAAAGGGGGGCGCGACGTGTGCAAAGCGGGGAAGATGGTGTCGCGTCGCGCCAAAGTAACCCGAAGGGGAATGATAACGAAACGGGTGTCGCGGTATGGCGCATTAATGCGTCGCGTTGGTCCCCTAGGCCTATGGGGTAGGTCGTGCAGGAGATAAATTTCCAAAGACTCTTCTCATCCATTTGAATGGGACGATCGCAGCAACGATCATATAGAGTTTGCTCGCTTTGTGATGCTAACGACCGGTGTTACTCGGAAATATGCAATGACTCCGCATATTTTCCACTTAATTGCATTCTCGTATTCGCCATTGTGCGAAGAAGGAGCTCAGTGATTCTGCAAGGCGACGTCACCGTTCGGCGAACGCGTCGTTAGAGCGCCGCGAGGCTGTTTACTCGTATCAGCTGCAACGGGATCACGTCCAGACATCCGCGCGTGTTATTTATTCCAGGACGACTCGGTGCGACCTCGTGGCGCGTAACCGCGCAATTGGAAATGCAACGGTGGCACGCCTCGTTTCGTCCAGCCTAACGACGTCGAGCACGCTTTTCATTTTTCCTTGCCGCGAATTCCTCGTTTGCCTCTACTCGCAAATATTCCGCTTGCTCGTTAAACACCGAGTTAATTATTCTATCGGTTTCCACTGTTGTGTGTCAGAGGCGAAGCTCGAGCCACGTTTCGAACGAAAGACTCGTTTAAGTCGCGAAAGCTGCGAACAACCTACTTGTTCCTCGCGTAAGCATCAAACGTGGGTAATATGGTTTGGCGAAGAGACAGGGACCGACCAGCCGGCAAATAAAGCGCAAAGCTACCGAGAAGTAAAAGTGTTTGGAAGGCGGGTCGCGTCAAGTATGAATCTTGAAAGGATACGAGTTTCATTTCCCGATTGCTCGGCGAAAGGTGGCATTATTTCCGGGCGACGCGGAAACCGAATTTTAATTCCCAGCTACTGAGCATAGTGGAGACGAGGACGAGAAGGAGAAGAAGGAGAACGATGGTAACGCATTCGTTCCGTTCGCGTTCTCCAATGATTTCGCGCGCTTCCGCCGGCTCTCACTCGCTCTTCTCGCCTCTCGTCGCCACTCTTGTCGCAACGACGCCATCGCTCTTCTTCGCACCCTCCTACCGCGCCACTAATTGACGCAGGGTTGGAAAATCAAGATGGCCGACCTATTACGCTTTCAATCTCGTGTTCCCCTGTGTACCTTCCAGGCAACATCCTCCCTAAAAATAAATATCTTTGGCCCGCTCGAACGCTTCGTTTCGACTCTTCCGCCCCCGTCGAGTCTCGCCGAACGTCCCCTTAGCTAATGCGATCGAACGCCGTTCCTGCGCAACCTAAGGAAAAACTCGTTCGTTGTATACATTTCCTTCGCTGTATTTGGCGGCTGTGAATATCTTGGTCCGGTGATCTGTCGCTTTTCCATTCGCTCGGATTGCGTCGTTAAGTTGGCGCGCGTTGCGTCGCGATTGCGAAACCAACGCCTAGCAAAGTGGAAAAACAGAGCGTCGTTATTTCAGCGCGAACCAATCGACCAAACACGCGCCAGCGTCTCGACCAAAAGGGCTATTACAAAGTCATGGAGCGGCATTGAAAATTCCATTTTACAAAATTTGTTAGGGAGTGACGTAAAAAATAAAATCACCGATGGTCGGTCCGAGGTTAAAAGAGCTCTTGCGTTCTTCCTCCTCTTTTTTCTTTTCTTCCTCTTCTTTCGCTTTATTTTATCGCTGCCCGTATACGTACGCGTAGTCACGTTTTTTTCCTACGTACACACGGACGTATGTTTTTGTGTTTATCTTCGGAACGGACCGCGGAAGGAAAACGGAAAATAGAGAGAAACGAGCGTAGTGGCGCGCTGTTTTATTTTCCGAACCGCGACCAAGAAAGCTCGTTACCTTTAGGAAGCACGCTTGCTCGCCAATTGATAAACTCTACGAGAGTACGCGATGCGATCGGGGGATTGGGTTTATTAGACGAGCCAGGGAAGGGAAACGAACGTGTCGGGACGAAGCGGCAGGGATTTGACAATTTCTCGCCAATGACGAGCGGAGACGAGAAATTGCCGCGGAATCCGTTCTCGCTCCCTCCGGCAGTCACTTATTTCCTATTTACCACCCTTCGTCTCTGCTTCCATGTTGGCCCCACGACGGCGAACCACCCCTTCCTCTTACGCATAGATCACCCCTCGATATCTTAACTTTTGTCGTGTTTTAACCAAAATGGCGGGCTGTAAGATGGCTGCCGCGATTTCTTCGCGATCCTTCAGCACCACGATGTTCGATTCCACGATGGGCCTGTAAACAGCGATCGACGTATCGTTGTTTGTCGTAACGAGATGGTAACCCGGGCAAATGGATAATTTACAGGAAACGGAGAAGCAAACGTGAATGACGTTACCCGCTGACCTTTTCATCCTCATTTCGAAGAACTCTGGTCGAATTATTACCGACAGTTTCTATTTTCTTTCGCACCTCTGATTTCTCTTTCCTCTCGCCCATCCGGTTCTTCGTTGCGGCGAAGCGGCCCTCATTGTGGCCGCTAACCTTTTTATCGTTTAACCGGTCGGCGTCCAGCCTCACCCCTCAAGCCGTTCACCTCGTTCGCGCTTTTACCTTTTTCCTCGTTTTCACGCTCACCCTCCGAAGCTTCGCTAATATTATATTATCTCGTTTCTTCGTCGACCTTTATAATTTTTCAGTCGTTCGACTTATTCCATCTCCTGCCGCCCCGTCCACCCCCGGCTGCATCTTACTCGTTCTTGGCTCGCGCTAGGTTTCCCTTGTCCTTTCTTTTTTCTTCGAGTGTCGTCCCTGTCGTGACTCCTCCATCTCCTCGGCGACGTCGGTACGTCGAAGCCAGCCGGCAGTTTTCTCAATCAGGCCGTTACCGCGAAGTAATTCGCGGCGCTAACCTCGTTAAACGCTGGTGGTCGGGCGCGCAACTTGCCAACCTCCGTACAACGGCGATTCCTCACTTAAACCACTTACACTTTAGACGGCCAATGTTTTCCTTCCAAGGAATCTTTGCTTTCCGACCGATTACGCGGCTAACGCTTTCGCCGCGTTGTTCCGACCCGCAGCCGACGGAACTTGAAACAGTTTTAAGCTGCTTGCCTCGTCGTCGTTGAAATTAATCACCTAGTAGATCTCGCTGAAAACAGCAGAGAGAAAGAGAGAGAGAGAGAGAGAGAGCAAAGGACAATGTGTTTAGCCATTTTTCGTACGTCAGTCGAACACGTTTAGCGAGTCGTGCGAAATCGATACGCGCCACAGCATCTTATTTCTTCCACGGTGTTTTCCGTGATCTCGTGCAGGAAAGGCAGTGACGAAGTAATTCAAGAACAACGACAATTTCGATTTTATAGCGGCGATTAGGTAGGTTGTTGGAGGGGGAAAAAATAGTCGGTGCAATGAAAGCGACTGGTGTCGGAGAAATTGCAGCGCGTTTCAGTTAATGTTATACATATATTAGTGGGATCGGTCGACGAAACCGAATAATTGCGGCTTGATCGGTGAGTGGATAGGGGGTGGGTGGAGATAGGAAAGGGAAATTGTCGGAACGAACGAGGACGCGGTCGACGCGGCAATTCTCAACGAAGCAACTGCTTGTCGACCAAGCTACGGAGATAATGGAAGTTAGGCGAGCGTTGCGTATCGCGAGTCGAACGACGCATTACGAAATTACGATGGAAAGGACGTTGGACGAACGAGCGATGGAAATATGCGCGACAAGGGATAGGCAGAGGGTGTAGGGTGGTAAAACGAAACGGTGACAGGGGCAGAGCAGAGAGGAGAAGAAACAAGCGAGGCGGAGGGAGTACGCGAGCTTCCGATTTGTCCCCGGCTTTCCAATATTCTTCTCGGTCGGCGATTGGAGATCGAATTGTCCGTTAATTGAAATGATTAATTGTCTCACCTCTGGCGGCCCTGGTCGAACGGTTCGCGTTCCGTGATTGCTTATTTACAAATAGGAAATTCGAAAATGTGCAGAATCGCGCGCGGTCCTGCAGCCTGAGCGGAAAGAGGAGACCTCGAGCGAGAAAGAGAGGCACGCGATGGGCGACTGGTTTCTCGCGTGGCGTGTGCCGAATCAGAGAGAGTAGGCGAAACGGCAAGGGTTAGAGGCGTGAACTGGCTGCGAAACAGAGAAAGGTTGATTGCACTCGTACGCGAGACACGGTCGACCTACGTGATGGTAGTATCCGTGGAAAGGGGGTGGTGTAACTCGGATACTCGCTCGCTCACCGAGTTTCCAGCGGCAGAGGGGGCTGGTAGGGGGCACGAGATGGAGGCCATACGAGGGCCGCAATATCGTAGGATATTACGAATTTGCTATTTTCCGCGGCGGCCGAATTGAAACTGGGATTGTTAATTACTCGGTGATTATCGCAGGCAGAATCGAAGTCGCGCCGAAATTGCAGAAATCGAAATTACTTTCACGATCCTTCTTCGACTCTCTCTCTCTCTCTCTCTCATTACATTCATACACGTACACAGCTCATCGCCCCTTCTCGAACCGTGTCTGTCCCGTTGACCGGTCGCGTTTCTTCCTCGGCTACTCGTTTCGCTCGGGGGTTGCAGAAGCCGAGGTCGTTTGCTCCGGTGCAACGTTGTGTAATACGCGGCACGCGTGTCGTCCTTGCTGAGTAGTTGCACTGGTGCGTTCCGGGGAATGGCCGAAGAGAGGAAAGAGTGTCGGACTGACGATACGGAGGAGCAAGTGGAGCGGGTCGTCTCGGTCAACGGCAGCGGGCAAATTGAAATTCGTAGATGCGGTGCAGCACGGCCGGCCAATTGGAATGCAGAATCATACCGGAAATGCCGAGTAATGCACCAATCAGAATCTGGGAATAGTTAGAGGCCCGGATGATTAGGAATGCGCGCAATAACCTCTGATTAATGTGATCAGTGTATGATATATGCCGTGTAGCGTGGCACGACGGCGTCGGTGGCGTCGGCGGCGTCGGCGGCTCGTTGCTCTATCCTTTGGCTCCGGTACCGCTTACATGAATACCCCTCATCCTCATTCTCTCCACTCTCTCTCTCTCTCTCTCTCTCTCTCTCTCTCTCTCTCTCTCTCTCTCTCTCTCTCTCTCTCTCTCTCTCTTTCTCTCTCTCTCTGTCTCTTTGGTTCGACCCGCGCGCGTCTCTTCTCATCTTTCTCTACCGGTCGAATTCGTCGTTGTCCGCTCTCTCCTTCGTTCGATCCTGCTGCGTCTGTCCTCGTCAGACGTACGCGCGTACGATTATACGCGCCTTACGCGCGTCTACGTGTACGTTTACGCAAATTCCGCACACACGTGCACTGCGTGTATATACCGACAGAGAGCAGAGACGAGAGAGAGCAGCGTACACGTGTACTCGTACGTATTGCTATGTGCACGCGTATAATATATCTGCGTCCACGGGCGGTATAGTTTGTGCAAGAGCTTGCCATCGGCCGGTTGCAAACGAGAGAACGTGGGCCTGGTCGTCGGTTCGTAGTGGAACGTGCGGCGAGAGGCGAGTTGGGGCCAAGGGAAACGTTGCGCGTGTATGTGTTGCACTGGCGTGGGATGGGCGAGTATGCATTTACATAAATACATAACGCGGGTGCATACAATGTTAGTGCTATGCTGTCAATTCTACCCTTGCAGCGAGGCAATTCTGAGTTATGCCAGAACGCCATGCCCTATGACGGGCCTCCCTCCTAGTATGCGGCTGTACCCTTCGCGCTCGCTTACCCGTATGTTTGTGCCTACCGTGTACCGCACCCCGCTTCTTCTCTCGCCCCCTCGTCTCGCTTTCCACCCTGTTTCCACCCTCCGCCTATATCACTGTTCCCCGGTTCCTCGTGCGCTGCCACCCCCTCAGCCAGCCGAGTTCCTTCCGTCTCTGCGTGATTGCAACATTCATCTTTAAAGTTTTCTCGTCGCGCTACCACGTCGTCTTTCCAGTTTTTCCCATTTACTTTTCCCAACGAGAAAGCAAACCGCTGCTAATCGCGCGTATCCCCGCCGTGTCTCGCGGTTCCTTCGAAATTCGAACGGAGGAATTTTTGAAAAAATTCCGCGGCAAAGGAACGCCGCTGCTGTGGCGAGCATTCGATCGAAACGCCAGCCGAAAACAACATCGCAGCCGTCGAGATCACCGAGTCTTTGCGGCCAACTGCGAGCCCATTAAAAGCCACAGCCACTTACGCTTCCGCTTACATAATAATAACGGTGAATAACGAGAAAGCGTGTTTGTCCCGATGCTTGTTTTTCCATAGTTGGTCGGTGGGATAGAGAAGGGCGGCGGGGCCGCGGGTGGGGGGTGGCACCAGCGCGAAATTAAAACTACTAAATCTCTTTTGGCCAGCGTTATAAAGCGATGTCGCCTCCCACCACCAGCTCTATATTTCTCGTTGGTGACGATAGCGAAGGTGGTCCGCGAAACTCCAAGCACATACGAACGACCGTTTTCATAGCGTGCGTCGTCCTCTGGTCGACTCGTTCGTTCAACGTTTTTCTCTTTTCTGTTTCAGGTGAGTACCTTTGGTTTGACAACGAGGAAAGTTGAACGCGCGTCGCCTGTCTCGAAGAACGTCGGCTTGCGTATTCGAGCGATTAGGTAGGTGATATCGTATGGCGTCAGCGGGACTCTGGATTCGTCGGCGGACCAGTTTAAACCGTAACGATGAATAGCAAAGAGGCAGAGATTTGTCGGTCGGTCGATACCGAAACAACCGAGAAATTTCAAGCGATTCAATTTTTAATCCACGTTCTTTTCTGTATCTTACGGTTTTAAAGTATTCACGAGAAACGTTCGAATTCGCGGTAGAAAATCCTAAAATATGCTATACTTGCCACGCTATCGGTCAAAGGTCGCGAGCAACTTTCTACGATATTAACCCGCTTTTCTTCGTCGCGTCCTCGTTTCCACCGGTTTCGCGCCTACCCCGAACCTTCCCAACCACGCGATGCAACCTACATCTTCTCTCTACCCTTTTCCTTCGACGGGAAAACTCGCGAAACGAAGTATTGCGTTGGCCAATACCACCTATTGACAAAATCCGCAATCACTTAGTTGCCAAGCCAATACAAGCTCCTCGTGCTTTTAATTTCGAACAACGTGCGTTTTTCGAGCGACGAGCAACGACCTGACGCTATTTCCGTGAGTGAACACGAACGCATCTCGTACACGTAAGTAGTAGGTAGCAGCGCATGAAGGCGGACACTGGTACCAACCTGCCAACGAAACAAATATAAAACACAAAATATATATTAATGCTTGGCAGTTTCTTCGCGAACGTTGTGCCCGCCGAGATAGCGAGACCGAGGCAGAGTTTGCGGGAGAAAAATATCGTATGAATCATTTATCAGTCTGGCTGCGTCTGGCCGTACGTGTGCTACGCCTGTGGTCGGTGTGCGTGGCGTGGATGCCGGTGTATTGGTCGTACACACTCGCGCGTTCTTCAGACGCGCGATCTACAGCCAAGAAATTGCTTTTTTACTTCGCTCTAACTGCATATTTATCTTCGCGCTTTCGCACTCGCGCGAAATTCGACCGGATCTTCTTCGCATCGATCGTATGTACTGTTTACCGAGCAATTCACCAACCGAGCGCTAACTTTTTTCCTCCAGCCCTCGAAACTCGAAACAAAGATCGACACGACACGTGTACCAACGATTTTCCACGCGTTTCCCACGTCGAAACGCGGGTCGCGTTTTAATCAAAATTGGAAAACGACAGGTCGCAAGAAATCGACGAAGATTTCCGTGTTGTAGTTTTTACGCGTTCCACTTGTTCCATTGGAGCGAGGCAACGAGCCCGAGGTTTAAGAGTCGAGGTTTTCGTCGGTAATTTAAGAAACCACGTCCGTTTATCGCGTGCCTCGACGAAATTCGCCATTGAACGCGAGCCATGCCAGCCGTTAAGCAAATTGTCGCTTATTGTAATCGCGAGTCTGCAGAAATTATTCCAACGTGCGATAATTCCGCTTCTCTTCCATCGTTTCTTTTTACCTTGTCACTGTGACGACGATGCGCCGCTTTTCTCGGCTTTAACGAAATCGACCCTTTTCACTTTGTTACGCCAGCGAAAGTCGATGCGTGTCGTCTGCAAGAAGAATCTCTTGAATTGGCAACCAAGTCATTGCCACCTAATGACAGAACCCGCAATCACTTAGTTGTCAACGTACGTTTCGTAGATCGTGACATCCGTTTGAAAAGAGAAAAGAAAAAGACTGTCGTATGGTGAAACTGGTGCACAGAGAGGGGAGAGAAGATTCGAATCGTCGATCGTAGGACTCGCGAGAGGGAAAAAAACGGAGGCTGGAGTTGCGATAGTAGTATAAAATCGTCGGTATATTTGCTCGTGTCAGAAGGAGAGCAGCACGGTGAATCCCGGATACGGAATCGAAGCATCCCGGCACCGGTAGCGACGCTTTATTGCGATTTTTATATTTCATTCCGTTGGGGTCCAGCCCGATCAAAAGCACTCTGCAGTATGCATGGGGATTCCGATCCACCTTTGGTACTTGGTCGTAGCGCGCACGGTTGTGCCGCGAGAGACCAGAGGCAAAAGCGAGCAAGAGGAGGATATTTGCCGAGAGAGAAACGCCGACAAAACTACTGACAAAGATCGACTGTCTACGCGGCCCGCTGTTGAGAGCAGGTGGCGGCGGGGGGAGGAGGCGGTGGCAAAAGGGGGGTGAGATGGCCGAGTGGGAGAAAGAGGACGAGAGGAAACACCAATTTTTCACCCTCGAATAAAATTATTATCGACGAATGAGTAAGTGGGTTGCAGGTTATCGGGTAGGAGGAGGTGGGTTGCGAGCGTGACGGCGGAAGGGCCAGAGGGGCGGCTCGCGATGTATGGCGTTTGAAAAAGCTCGCAGCGGCGAAGGCGAAAGAAAGAGGGGACACGCGGTGGTTGGCGGCGAGAGAGAAAGACCGCGCGGCCGGCTATTTTTAATATTTAAAATTTAATTTACAAAATGCCACTGGCTGCCCTCTTGCGCGTCCGAGGCTGCTCCCTCGCGCGCGCGTACCCGAACGCAATCGTTACGGTTTCGCTCGCTCCACGACCCGCGCTGTTTTCTACTCTGCCGTTCTCTCCCCGTACCCTCGTCGTTGTTCGCTCGTCACCCTCCGACTCCACCGCCCTACGAGTCTCTTCCCTTTAAACCTCTTTCGCTCTTTCGACACGCTGACATCCTTTTGTTCGTCCGTCCGTCCGTCCGTCCGTCCATCCGTCCGTTCGTTCGCTTCTTGCGTCGATCGTCCGACAGACAGAGAGAAAAGATGTCGTGCGAAACGATGGAAAATCCGATTGCCCGCGGTCGACCATTTGATCGCTCGTCGATGGAGAACACGGGACAAGGACGAGGAGTCAGAGCAAACGGTTTTACGAGGAGCGCGTATAGTCGGTCGGTTGGTCGCTGGCCTCCCCTTCGACGCGTATGCGTCGTCGAAGAAGGGCCGCAGGGCGATTATTTGCGCGCAACATCGGTGTCATTGTTATCGTTGTTGCCGTTGTCCCGGTCGTTATTGCCATCTCACGCTATGACAATTCCACTTTTAGCGCGCGTCTCTATCTTCTTCCTTCGCCTGATCCAGGCTGCGCGTCGCGTCGCGTCGCGTCGTTCTGTTTACGGTGCTCGTCGCGAGGGAGATAGCAGGCGCCTCGACGAAACTTAAGCGGTCGTGTACCTTAGGTATATGCGGCGGCTTCGCGTGTACCTACATAATACGATGTAAGTTACGACGCGCCATGTAACTTTGGCACTTTGGACAATAGCTGCGTCTCTCCTTCTCTTTGTATCTGCCTGTGCCTCTACCGCCTGTGCAGTTCCACTCGTCTTTCCAGCCAGCCTGCTCCTTCCTATATACATTCTTTGCCGAGAGAGATACAAACGACTACTAAATACCCGGCGGTGTATCGTGCGACTGGAAAACCCGACCGAGCACAACGTGCCGATATCTCGGAAGACAGGTAACCAGCGGTATGGTTGCGTTAACGACGACGAAACTCGTCGTTCTTCCGCGATTTTTTTCTTTTTAAATTCCAAGCCTTTCGATCGTTCAACGAACGAGAGTTTCGATCAACGTAGCGACGGTATGCTACGACTAAATCGCTGCGATTTTTCTCCGCGTCTTTATCGATCGATCTTCAGCGGAACAGAGGCAACGTGGTACGTACGATGGGTGGACAGAAACCGAGGAGTCAGGTTCTCCGAAAGCCGATCGCCCAATCGATTGCCGATCGTTGACGGTGAGAATGGGAGCCGCAGCAGCGAGCGGCGAATAGCGAGTAGCGAGTGGCACGCAGGTAATTCGGACGTGACGACGCGGCGGTGACGGTGGTCAGAGGTCAGTCGTGAATCGCGGTGGCGGTGAGTTAGTCGCGTCAGGAGCATTGACGATGGGGTAGGGGGGATTTGGATGTGGATGTGGATGGAAAGGGAAGCTGGAAAAGGGGTGGACTGACCTGGCCTCAAACGACCGACGTATCTCTAATCCAACGCCATAGAACTGACCGGTGCTATTTAGTCTGAATTGTATCGGATAAAGCGAGTACCGTGTAGCACCACCATAGTAACACCATGCCCTCTGTCGATCTCACCGTTGGTCCTCTCTGTAACTCTGCTGTTCGGTCCTTCTCTTGGTCCACTCTCCACTCTCCGGCTCTCCCTCTCTCTCTCTCTCTCTCTCTCTCTCTCTCTCTCTTCCGCCCTCTTTCCCCTCGTTGATTCCCTATTTCGGTCCGTTGACTGGATTCTCTCGCTCGCTCTCACCGTCTCGAATACCCTTGTGCCGCGTCCCTCGGCCTCGCTCGGTCGTTCTCTCCGTTCTCTCCGTTCTCTTCGGCCGCCCTCACCCCCGTGGAATCAATTGCGGTCGCCATGACTACCGTAATGGAGATCCAGGACCAGGAGGGTGCCTTTTCCACGGGAGGTTGACCAAAGCGTATCCCGTAATGCCTACACGTTAGGACGAAATCAAAGACCGGGATCCGACGCATCGTCGACCCGTACGCGATTCGTACGCGAAACCTTCCCTTCCTCCTCTCCTCTCCTTCTTCTCTTCATCCCTCGTTTCTCCTCTTATCGAGCTCGATCGCGCGGAAAGATCGTCGGCCGCTTTTGACGCGCGACCGGAACGCCGCTGAGGATAAACGAACGAATCTGTGTCGTTGATGAAACGATCGCCGACGATGCAAAACGCGATTCGTTCGCTCGAGTCACGGCCCAAGAGAACGGAACAGGTGTTTCTCCGTTGAACTGGCCGAGTGTAGGTCGAAGAGCCTGTGGGCCAACGGATCGCGAACAGACAAGCGTCCAGGGATACGTTGAGAAGGCAGGGGGAGGGAAACAGCGAAAGAGTATTTAGCGGAGCGCTTAGGTCGGTGAATCGTAGGGTGGTGAGGCGCGCGGTAGTCGGCCATCGTATCGCCGCGTGTCTTACCGGCTCACGATACGTAACGCGTATCCGACAAAAGGCAGCTTGGGATCACGCGATCGGAACAGGCGGTAGCTAGCGGTATATCAACCCTTTTCTCTGAAATCAAATTCAACTCGACCCTCTTCCACCCTCTTGCCGTGCTGTTTGCTACGTTCTCTATCGGTTCCGCGATTCTTCCGTTCCATCTCTCTCTCTCTTTTTCTCTCTCTCTCTCTCTCTCTCTCTCTCTCTTCGCTCGTCGTTTCTTCGTTCGTACGTCCGTTCGTTCGTCAGCTCGTCCATTCGACCCACCGTTCTAGATGTAATTACATAATGGTTTTACGTGCACCCTTCTCTACTCTTCGTTCTCTCCCACCCCGAGAATTTGCTTTTCTGTCTGTTGCTTCGTCCTCCCCCTTATACCGTAGCCATCTATATCATCGCGTACGCGCGCATATACGCAGACAGGCAAACAGCCAGCTAAGCGGACTGACGGTCAGGCAGGCAGAAAGGCCGCACGCACATACGTACGTACGTACGCACGCACGCATCCACCCTCCTTCTCCCTCCTTGGTGCAACGGTAGAAATACGTAGCTCGCGGTTTATCAATATTGCACGGTTGCTTACACGAGGGAGGAAACAACAGAGGAAAAGGGAAAAAACAGCCTTCTCGTTAAAAAAAACCTGTCATTATTCTTCTAGAGGCGATGGTGCTCGTTGATCGGAAAAGTCGTTCATCCCCTCGGCGAGTCTTTAATGCCGGATGAAGGAGAATCGAGGAAACGTTTAACGGCCGACGTCTTTCCGTTTTATCTGAAAAGTCGGCTCTTTCGCGCGGTCGTCGTCAAATTTTCTTCGCGTCGCCACGCAACGTCCATCGCAACGACCACGACGTTGCTCCAACAGCATCGTTGACACGGACGTCAACGCGCGCGTAAAACTTGCAGACTATGCTGGCTGCAACTATACCGTGTACACGCTCGAAGCAAGGAGACGCGTCGCGCTGCTCCATACCAGCGCGGACGAACGGGACGAGGCGGCAGGAGAAATCCTTCCTCCCGGCCTGGCGAAAGGGTTAAAACATAGGGGCCGATGAAAAATTCAAGGGGATTTCAGTGGCTGAAAAACATTGTTTAGCCCCATGGTAGCTCCGGTCCGAGTAACCGGTTCATCTATTATTTCCGCGACACCGAGTAGACGCGTCATGCGAAACGTCCGGCCTCTTCTCTCTCCTTCCCTTCTTCCTCCTTGCAAGTTTGATCGCGCGCCGCGTCCACAGTCTTCTCTGCGCTCGAATCGCCGCGTACATCTCGCTTTTCCGTTCGTTGGAATTTCTTCGAAAATATATTCCTCCCTCGACCGCGTCCATCGATCCATTCGTATCGCTTTCCTCCAAACTGCATCAGCCGAAAAGAAGAACCGAGTGCTACGAAAATCCTCGGAGAATCTAAAGAACGACGAATTCGAATGTTCAACGTCGATGTTCAACGCGAGGAGAAAATTGACGATAATCGGATGCATAAAGATTCTGTGGCTGATGGAAATTCGATCGGCCGATTCGTTGATCTGCGAAAGAAACGCGCAATTGGACGTGAGAAGGGAAGGGTGCGTGGTAAGGCGAAAAGAGGACGGAACGCTCGGTCCGTGGGACGACTCTTAAATCTTTCGCTGCAAGTAGAAACTCTATTTATTCTTCGAGCGAGGCTTCTAAAATTAGGCGAAAGCAGGAGCTAGAATCGATAGCAGCACCTAGTGGTAGTAAGGGTGGTGATGGTGGTGGCGGTGATGGTGGTGGTGGTGGTGGTGGAAACAGAGGAGGAGGCAGTCGCTAGTGGTAGTGTTGTTGTCGACGATGGTGGTCGTGGGGGTGTATCGTGGCGCGATATAGAGAAGGTCGGAGAGTAAGCAACAACGGCAACCAACCACCCTGCCGCCCAACTAAATTAATCTAAGTAATTCATGTCGAAGTTTGTTCCGCCGCCTAGTGTATGCGTATGCGTGGCTGCTGCATGTGTGCACGCGCTTTATCGTGTATACACTCTGCTACACTGTCTCACCTGCCGACAATACACGTACACAGGCTACGTAAATACCTAGGACTCGCGCGACTCCTTCCCACGACTCAACTCACTCTCGCACCCCTCAACTCTTCTCGCCAATTTTACGCCGTTTTTCGCTTTTTCGTCGGCTGCGTCCTTCTTTTTCCTTTCGCCCTGTGTCCATGCGTTATTTCGCTCTCTAATAAATCAAAAGCCGGCGAATCACGGAATCTTTCACCTTTCCTACGATATACTCTCAGCAAATCGCTTCAGCGGAATTCCTCACAGCCCGCGAAATCGCCCAACGTCCCGAGAACCTGATGCCACGTCCGATGAAAAGTTTTCGGTTCGTCTCGGGTTGAGACGTTACGCGTCATATCTGCAGTTAGAATCCTCGGAATTTTTCTTATTGTAGTCATCGATGATGTTAATAGAGCGATCGCAAACTGGCAGCAGAATAATTATCATAATCTTAATAAACATCGTCTGTGAAGTCAGCCGGACGCTCAACCAATCGCGTATAATATTAGCTTGTCCGAAAAGTTTCTTTCGTTTTATGAGGAAATAATAGACGCACAAGGTTTTTTGTTTTATATTATTTTGTCGAATTGCGATCAATTTTCTTCTGTTGAGATAAACACCGCGACATTTCACAGACTTCGTTTAAGATTTGTACGAAACTGCACTGTTGTAAGAAACGCGAAAGACACTTTTCGGACAAGCTAATATATTGGCTTGGCAACTAAGTGATTGCGGAGTTTGCTAATACCACCTAATGACAAAATCCGTAATCACTTAGTTGCCAACCAATAGATCGTATACGAGAGCAAGTCAGCGATACATTCGCGCCGATCCGACTGTCCTTTCGTTTTCCTACGACGCAAAGCGTTGCGAATTGTCGCTGCCGTGCGTTACCGCGCAACACCAGATTTCGATATAGCGAGATAGCTCGGAATAAAATCGGCCGAGCCTCGGTAATTACGCGCTCCAGTCATTCGGAAACCTGAGAATCCAAAGGCCGGCTAATGCGAGCAGTGTAATGGGAGGTGTACAGCGATGTTACTCGATGCTACTCGATGCTTCCATTTAAGATATGGCAGAGCGTGAATCATTGCTCGATATCGCAGCTACGGTACAAAGGTGTTGATATTCTATTGAGTTGGTAACTAAGTGATCGCGGGTTTTGCCAATACCATCTAATGACAAACCCCGCAATCACTTAGTTGCCAAGCCAATTAATTGGGTTGTCCGAAAAATTTCTTTCGTTCTGTTGAGATAAACGCGGCGACATTTCACACAGTTGGTTTAACGTTTGTATGTTTGTAAAAAACACGTTTGCGAAAGAAAGACACTTTCCGGACAACCTGATACAAAATGTTGGGTTGGCAACTAATTGATCGCGGATTGTTGTCATTAGGTGGTAATGACTCTGGCTGAGATGGTACGCGCCAGATCTGCAGTTAGTGTTTTTTCGTCCAGTCGCGGGGAGACGCGATCGCGTTGAAGCGCGACAACGGGAGTCGCAAATTCCCGTTACGATTATAACAATCGACACCATGAACAGGTCGATTCCCTTATTTCTTGTGGGATAATAGGAGTGTTTGTTGTGTGATAAAACTGTAATCAACAGCTTTATAAGATTTATATTTTCAACAATTTACTACACTTATTATTGCGCCGTGTCGGAAGATATATTTAATAATTGTATACTTGCTAGCTGCTTCGTATAAGCAAAAAGTAGATTAAGTTAATGTCGCGTAGACCATAGCGAGGCCTAAGTTTGCAGCAACAGTAGATGACTACGTCGAGATAGAAAGAATATTAGATTTGACTGATCTAAATGTATAGCAATAGTAGATGACTGCGTTGAGATGGAATAAAACAGTAGATGACTGCTCTAAGGATGAGACCGTTGACTACACGAAGATTGGAAGAACAGTAGAAGACTCGTCTCGTACTATTAAGGAGGTAAGCTCGGTGTGAGTGTGCCTTTTTGAACTAAGAACGCGGGTTCGTTGTTCACACTTTTCGATAGAAAAGCGATCCGCGATGCCCATTGATTATAGCCAACGTTAATAAATAAAAATATGAGGAGAAGGTGTCCTGCAGATGTGGCTCATGGGTGTTCTTGTTCATGGGAAAAACCTGCTATTTCGTTAGACGAACATCCGCTTTCTCCGTAATTTGTAAGAGCGTGCAATAAACTTAAGGACTGTTTTAAGGACCATCCATAAACCGAAAATGCTTATATGAATAGAGATTAAGCTAAAAAGATTCGGTTTATGGTGGTTCCTTGGGTTTATTGCGAGTCAGTGTAACGATGTGTAGGTCTTGGCGGCCAGACCATGATGGACGTCGCACGGACCATCTCACGCGACGTAACAGTTAGAATACTCAAATTATTTGTTCATCGTTGTTATCGATGAGGCTAATGGAGCGATCGCAAACTCACCGCAGAATAATTATCATAATCTTAATAAACGTCGCCTGTGAAGTCTGTCGGACGCTCAACCGATCGAGTATAATATTAGCTTGTCCGAAAAGACGCACAAGGTTTTCTGTTTTATATTATTTTGTCGAATTACGATCGATTTTGTTCTGTCGACATAAACATCGCGATATTTCACAGACTTGGTTTAACGTTTGTACGAGGGTGCACTGTTGTAAGAAACACGAAAGACACTTTTTGGACAAGCTAATATATTGGCTTGGCAACTAAGTGATTGCGGGTTTTGTCAATACCACCTAATGACAAAACCCGTAATCACTTAGTTGCCAAGCCAATTTACATTGGGTCGTGCGAAAAGTTTCTTTCGTTCTGTTGAGATAAACACGGCGACATTTCACAGACTTTGTTTAACGTTTGTACGAAGGTGCACTGCTGTAAGAAACGCGCTTACGAGAGAAAGACACTTTTCGGACAACACAATACAATATGTTGGGTTGTCAACTAAGTGATTGCGGATTTTGTCAATACCACCTAATGACAAAAACCGTAATCACTTAGTTGCCAAGGCAATAAATAAAAGAAAAATCGGAGAGAGATAGAAGCAAAGTACTTCGAGTCATCGGAGCATATTCATTATATCGGCTTGGCAACTAAGTGATTGCGGAGTTTGTCAATACCAGCTAATGACAAACCCCGCAATCACTTAGTTGCCAAGGCAATAATATTACGTTTGTTAATTTCATGTTGAGGGACGAATTGCCGTTAGTGTGTAAATAGTGGATGAAAATATGCCGCGGCGCAGTGAACTTATCCAACCAAATGAGACCGCGAAAGTTTTCTCGTTGTTGGAGCTTCGTGGGAACACGGTTTCTTTCCTAATTTGCGTACGATCGTTGAACCGGTGGAGGAAATTTCCAACGCGCGCTAGAATCTTGCCAACTCGACCCATGAATGGACGTCGCGCGGCGTTCGAGGTAAGTGGCGTTCAGCGGTTCTCGCGATTTCGTAGGAGGCGAGGAATCGAGTTACCGAGTTGAATGGTCGCGTTCACGAGATTTCGCGTGACGCGTCCTCCGTTAGTTGGAGAACCGTTAATTATAATCGGAGATTCGCTGGGGGGCAGGGTATGGTGTGTAGGGCGGCCTTCATGATTTACGAGGACAAAACGACGGAACTGATTTAGAAAATGGTCGATTGGTATCTTGGAGTCGGGCGGTGGTCGTTGCCTCGCCTATAAATAACGTCGTTCTTCTGCCGCGGTAACCTCGAGTTTGTGTGATCAAGCGATTCTCACGAAGGCGCGAGAACCGAACCCGATAATCACGTGACATTTTTGCCATGCTGTTTCTTTCGTCCGCATGGCCGTTCCTTCGCCAGCCAACTTTTCCTACCTCGACGAGTACGCGTTCGAAATATTAGCTTGGCAACTAAGTGATTGCGGATTTTGTGATTATGTGGTATTGACAAAATCCGCGATCACTTAGTTGCCAAGCCAACAGCTGCTTTTAAGCGATCGACGTGTCCTCCGGTCACAGACGAATTCTCGTAAATGAAAATCTCGTTTGCGAATTAAGCGACTGAGAATTTTCTCGCGCGGAACGTTGATCGATCGAGAGGTCGCTCGAATTTGGAACAGAAAGCATCGTTTAGGTGCGGCGTAACGTATCGATTCGAGAAACAACGTTTCCTATCGTAAACGTTGCGCATTTCACGCGACTGTCAAGCGTCCAGCACTCGCTTCTTACGGCCAATACGAGATACGTAGACAGTTTCGTAGAAGCCTGTTCGAGGAAATAATTGGCAATCGGTGAAATAAACAAGCCGAATTCCGCTGTGGTTAGCCCCGCGTCTCCAAATACCGTTACGCGAAGACCGTTGCTCGTTCTTCTTAAGCAAACGCGAACATGTCTGCACGAAAGAGCAGAGCCGCGATAAGTACGTATTACGTGTTACGCGCGTGTCAGCCGCACCCATCGAGCGAAGCCTCGCGTTTTACGAACGAAAGAAAAATGGCGCTGGAGGAAATAGATATTAGCTAACGGGTCTAACTGCCCTCCCACGGTTATGGATATATAGCTGTAAAACGATTCTCGAGAGCCTGCACCCCGTTTAGGGTGCGGCGACTACAGGCCGAGCTCTTTTCTTTTACCATCTCACCCCCTTTTCCTACCCTCTGCGTTCATTTTTTTTGTCCTCTTCTCCGGAGTCGTCGTCGTTATTTTTCTACCCGCGATCTTCTTCGTGGGCCGATTCCCGCGGAATCTCTCGTCGATTCATCGTCGATTTCTCAGCTTTGGAAACGAGCGGCTCGCGTGACCGAGCGAGAAAACGTTGGCGACGACACGAGGTGGTTTACCGTGTCCCGACAACCCTCTGAAAAAGCAGCTACGGTGTCGCTCAACGTCGACAATAAATTGACCGCGAACGAGGCTCCCCTTTTTCCACTCGCGTCCGTCCTCCGCGCTCGTCGTAAAATTATCCGCGCGACACAACTCTCGCGATCGTAGTTTCGACGTTTGCACGACGCGGCCGTCGAAAATTTGTTCCGCGAAACAAGGGAGTCGTGCGTCGCGTTTAACGAGCAGACGCGTGAAACCGCGGAATCGCGAAACCAGGATCTAGTCCCCTCCAGGCACCTTTAAAGTTGCAGGCGCGCCAACACCAACTAATGGTAGGGAAAAAAGGACGAACGAGACGACGACTACTTTGCAGACGAAAGCGACACGCGCAGCTAGATGAATGAATGGGCAGATGAGGAGAATCCGTGAAAATTCTTGTAGCGGCGAATCGCGCCACTATCGGCCGACGCCAGGCATGTTTTTCCGAGACACGGTTTGTCCTTTCGGGAATGCTCGTAAGCAGACCTGTGACCAGGCAACCAGCTCTCGGCGTTGTCACCGACGCGTGCACGAATTATTTTTTCCGTCGACTCGTCTGCAGGAGCATAGGTAGCGCAGGATGCCGGAAAAGTAGGAAATGCTGTCGAAAAGATTAGAACACGGCCGCGCCCGTGTCCAAGTAATACCAGTCGGGTAATATCTCACCATTAGGCATAATCATCCCCTTACACATCCGACGAGCACATCCACCGGAGTCAGCCCGGCCCCCTAATGCCTTATAATTTATAACTCACCCCCATCTCCGCCACCTCGTCTACGCCCATGCTGCCGCATCCACTGCTTCGTCTCCTCCTTCTCTTTCCTTTACCTGTTCGTTCTTCCTCTCTGCTCGCACCCTCTCCTCCCTCCCTCCATGCAATCACATTCTAACAAATAGACGTTTGCACATCGAAGACGTTGGAAATATAAACCGATCGTAAATCGCGCTCTTTCTATTGGTCAGTTGCTACGAAGGATGAAGAGAGTTGGTCTTGCGAAAGAGACGACATCGGCGGATGTCTGGTGGAGCGAGCAATTATTCGCCAGGGCATAGAGGCGCGACCACGTTGCTATATTACGCTGAAATTTCGAAGGCGGAGGAACAGTGAGGGAGAAGAGGGGTGGCAGGGTTGGTTGGGCGATCAGCATTTTAAAATAGAGCTATTTTTAATTATGCCGGCTTCGTCGGTGATCCGCGATACAAGCGGCAGGAAGCGAGCGCGGGGGAAGCGGAGCGCAGGTAGATGAGGACGCAAGGGAAAAATGGGGGTGGGGGTGGAGAAAAGACCGGAGCGACTCTGTCGCGAAGCTGGCCGTGGTCGCGTTCTCGTATTCGTGCGTTTATCCACCTACGGCACGACATATTAAAAATCCGCGCGCGCCGCCGTTCCGCACGCGAACGTACTCTGCCGGATACGGGTTGCCGATCTTTTCCGCAAACACGGAATTATATGTAAGCCCTAAGACATAGACAAAGGGAGGAGAGAGCGATGGATAGAGAGAGAGAGAGAGAGAGAGAGAGCTACCTTCGTTCCGAGCATGCTACCACCCTCTCTCTCTCTCTCTCTCTCTCTCTCTCTCTTTTACTTCTCCCCTGTCTCTTCTCGGATATGCCTACGTTCGCTAGGTTCGATAGAAGCGCGTGTACAGAGGCGAGACCGTGTCATCTGTATGTCCTGAACCCCTTTGCCCCTCGAAACGTTAAGCTTGGCAGCGGTACACAGGCCTTAAGCCGCATCGTCGCCGATCCCCTGGCCCCTTTTAACCAGCCGTCCCTTAGCCCGGCTCTGCGCCCCGTTTCTCTGCCACCCTGTCGCAGCCCCTGCTCGCCTCCCCTTGTTACCTCGACTCGCGTGTTGCGCGATACATCGCGTCACGAGCTATCCGCCGGGCACTGCTCTTACCGCCTTAATGCATTCGGCAAACATTCGCCAGCGTTGCGAACGGGTCTTTATTTACACTACGGATTCTTTCCGTCGTGTAGAGAGCCGTGGCACTCGTGTGCGTTATACTCGTCGTACGTCTCCATCCACCGCTGCTCCCAGATACGTTTCCTTTTTGCTGCGGTTGTCTCGATTCTTCACGGTGCTACTACCATCTTACCAATCATTCACATTCGCCACCTTCCAACGTCGAAACGTTTTTCTTTATGCTTGAAAACGATCGTAGACGCGAACGAATATCCGCAAGTGAGACTTCCACTGGGGTAAATACTCGGACGAAATTTCCCCTCGAGTTATTATTAGCCGTCGCGACGGAAATACCGTGGCCTGTGTTAGAAAATAACTTCTGTAATCGGTTAGTTTCGCTTAACGGAGCTTCGATTCGTCTCGCCTTTCTCGTCTTTCTTTCGGTAGATCGCCTTTCTCTCGCACGCACCGCGCGTTGCTTGTTCGTAGAAAACCAACTAAAGTAACTGTGAAAAAATAGAAAATAAGATTAAAAATGGAAGATCGCGATGTACGATCGACGTTGAATCGAGATTCCAGGCGCGTTTAATCGTCTTTGGTGGCAGAATTCGTACGATTTAATCCTTAGCCGGAAACGGCTAACGACTAGAACTCTAATTATTTTCCCGAGAATTATAAGCGGCTTTCCCCGGAAAGAAGCTAACCGCCGCGCAAATGAAACGTTCCACTTCCTTCTCGAAGAAGCGGCCGCGTTTATTTCTTCGGTTACGTGGTAACCCGCTTATCGGCCGAGCACGGTCGTCCGCGCGCGTCTTTTAAATATAATTAAATAAATGCCTGGCCGGACGAATTTATTCGCCGCTATTTTTTTGTTTCTCTCTAAGATTTCCTATTGCGCTTTCGAGCGACGCGTTGCTTTCACCGTTACAAACGGCGAAAGAGGGAACGAGCGAGGGAGAAACGAGAGAACAGAGAGGGAGAATACGTTTGAAGCAGCGAATCCGACGCGGTGCGGCAAATTTGACGTATTGCATGCGCGTCAAATTGACGTACGTCAACGTGCCGCTCTGGTCCTCCCACCGAATGCGTTTTGTTCTAATACAGACCGCGTTATAACGGCATCATACGTCGAGCCGGAAAATATTATCGCTTTATCGTTCGTTGAAATTATGCGAAGAATAGTTGTGCTGTATCTTGTAGCACAAAGAATCGGAGATTTAAAGTTGCGTGGGTTGCGCGCGGCAGGTGACGACGCAGGCCGATCACGAAAGGAGAAGAACCCGGCGTCTTTGCCGACGTCGGATTGATTCAGATCGAAATAAAGCGGCGCGATTACAATAATGTCGAATTTGTAATTATGATCGGAGAATGGTCGAAGCTTTTGCGTTCGTATTATAAACGATCCCCTAAAAAATTCACCGTTGAAATAATTAAAATCCTCGGTTTTTCTCGTCGATTACATTTTTCTGCTGTTCTACGCGTGCCGACGATATCATATCGCGGTAAATTAATTCGTTTCGATTTAAAAAAAAGGAATGATAAAAGTTTCACGGCAATGCCGTTGGAATTAAATATGGAAAATTACATTTAAAGTAATTGTTTTCGTGGCAATCGTGATCGCATTTCGCGTCCACGATTTTTCTCGCTATTCGTAGCAGTTTCGCAGCTTCAAAGTGACGGTAGCGCGTAAATCATCGAACCCAGTAAAACGCGCGTTCGTGCAATTCTCCAGACGAAATTGACGTTGCGATGCTCGCAAGCAAACGTAAAATTTCTTCGAAAGAAACGAAGATTCGCCTGGCTGCTGATGGCAAAGGATTCGGGAAAAGCTTCTATCGCGTGAACAGAGCGGCAAAACGAGAGACAGTGGTTGCGGGAGAGAGAGAGAGAGAGAGAGAGAGAGAGAGAGAGCGGCAGAGAACATTCCGCTCGGCTGGTCGACTGGTTGGCTGGTCGACCGGCGAGGGATAACGCGATGCAATGGAAATCAAGCGCAACCCCTTACCGCGGATTGGTATATACGAACCATCGGCCGATGGAAGCCATTATCTTGATATGCTGGCCGAGCATCGAACCGCTCTCCTCGTTCCGTAGCCGTATAATTAAAGTTGCTGGGCCGACGAGAGCAAACGCGCGGCCGCGCGTATACTCGCGCGTTCGCCTACGAGAGGCGCGGAATCGCCGACGAGCCGCGCACTCTGATTCAAATATTTTTTTCCAAAGCGGTCGGCTCTTCACGTTGCGTATCGATGTTTTTCTTTTTTTTTCTTTTTTTTTTTTCTTCTTCTTTCTCACTGAACGTCGACGCGGCGTCCAGAAGACGCGACGATCGGAACGCTTTCAACGGGGGAAGAGCCGAGCCGATTTCGAACGTTTCAGTGTCCGTACGTAGACGACGCGTAAAGTAGGACGAGGAAGAAAGGAAGGGTGTCGCCTAATAGCGGCAAATTACGCCTTCTTACTCTTTCCGTGAACGGAGAAGAGGGTAAGAGTGGTAGGTAGGTAGGGCGGTTGCCGACGAGTAACTCTCTGGTTTTTATTTCCACCGTTTCGACCGTCCTTCCTCCTTCACCCCTCTTTCTCCCCCCTTTCTTCTCTTTCCTTTTTTTTTCTTTTTTTTTTTAAGTATTCCGCTCAAGAAAAACAGCCATTAGCGAGAGTTTTCGCTTTTCGCGCAAAACTTTTACTCCGTCCCGTAAATTCTGCCTTTCTTTCTCGGCGAGGCTGGTGCCGCGAGAGCGCGAGGCAAGAAGGATGACGAAAGTGTGCGGCGAGGGAGGACGAAACGAAACGGCCGGGAGGGGTGCGCCAGAGAAAGGAGAAGGAGGACTAGGAAGCGAGGGAAGAGAGAGATTGGCGTGGAGGAGGGCGGAGACCGAGACGGTGGATGGGAAACTCGAGCGAAACTCCAACTTTCGTCCGCATTTTTCATCGTCTATAAATTCTTATTTATATGCGACGCCATGTTTCCTTTCGATTAGAGCTCGCTGCAGCCTGCCAGCCGAGTTTCCACAGATATCGAGGCAAATTTGTCAAAGCGTTTTGCGGCGCGGATCGCGAATCCGCCGTCCGACGCCGTTCGAACGCACACGAAATTGCCAAAGTTGCGAATATTCGTCGCTGTAAAATTAATGCATCGCGCCCCGTCTACGTAAGTGCGCCGTGACTGTTCCGTTTCTCGCGATCTCCCTCGGTCGGTCAATTCTCTCGCTCTTGCTGCTTCTATGCTCTGCCTGCCTCGATTCAACCCTTCTCGGCCTCTCCACCCGTCTCCGAAGCGCACGAGAACCAGTAGATAGGCGCATTTACGCCGACGAGCCAGGCTTACGTTCCCGTACGAGTGTATTTACGTAGAATTCGATAGTACGCTCGATGCGAGGCATCCTCGCACGAAGGGTAGAGCAGGGCTATCGAATAGGTCATTAATCAAACCACACCCTCGCGAATAGGCACAGTGTGTATACCGGGCGTCTTTCATGGAAAGTATTCCCTGTCGACTTGGACGTTCGACATGGAATCGTCGCCCTTATCGCAGAATATAAAGTAGCTGTACACGCGTACCTTGCGCAAAGTGAATTTGTCTATCGTCTGGAAGCTGGCGAGACAAAAGCGCACAACCATTCTTATTGCCAAGTAAATTAGACGAGTCGCGAATCAAATGGCTCTTCCCCGGACTTGTTCGCTAGTGCACTTCACGCTGGTAAATTTAGCACGCGTTCCTCGTCGCAGTGGTTCTAGTAGGGTTGCGATCCCCCTTGGCCAGCTCGCTCGAGCGCCGTAGTAGACAGCGTAGAGAGAAGAGGGTGTAAAATACCGTGATCCTCTAGCCTCGCGAAAACTCGCCGTTTAAAGCGACGACGCCGCGTCGAACAAGTTCGCAAGACGAATTTATTTCTCAGCCGAAACCTTTCGAGCGTTCGCTCGGTTTCGAACGAGCAGCAACGGTGTTTTTGCGGCGCGTACTGGCACGCGAAAGTCTTGGAGATCCGTAGCGACGCGCGTAACCGTACCACGAATGGGGCGATGCGGTCGTTGAGGTAGGGAAGGGGTTAAACGAAAAAGAAGAAGCACGATTCCGATTGCGGTGCAGGGAACGCACGAGGGGTGGCTTTCGAATTAGCGTATTTGAAACTTGGTATACACCGCTCGATGGCGCGGCACAGTTGCCAAGTGACGTATTATAATATTTCATCCCCGTGGTGCGCGGTTACGCACACCATGCCGACCGGTAAAGTGTGTACGATTGTGTGCGCGCGGCCTCGCGCGCGGGTAGGCTGCTCCACCCCTTTGCGCGCGTTATACGGCACACCGTATACCAGCCGCGTTTTATGTCTCTCTCCGATCTACGTAGACAGTAAGCACGCGTACGTACGAGTAATATCGTTAATTTGTATGTGTTTGAGTTCCAAGGGGGAGCAGAACCACCCTAATATATTCACGTGCGCGAATAGGATGTACAGTCGGTGCAAAATGCATCCGCCGCCGTCGCCGTTCCCGTCATCGTCGTTGCCGTCGTCGTCGCCCTCGCCATCCTCCTCGTCCTCCGTCTCGCCTCCTCCCTCTTCCACCCTTTGCCCTTCGTCCTCACCTCCGGCTTTTCCCTCTCTCCACCATCAAGAAATTTTACCGCCATCTCAAACAATGTTTCCTTGTTTGAGCTTTCTTTCATCTACGGCCAACACCTGTAACTTGACAAGTTCGGCGGAAGATATTAGGTTGCCAACTAAGTGATTGCGGATTTTGTCAATACCAAGTAACGGCAAAATCCGCAATCACTTAGTTGCCAACCCAATAGTAGGAGTTTTCGCGTTCGAATTATCCTCGCGTCTCCGCGAGTCGTGCAACACATCGAGATCGCGTGTTGCCACTTTCTTTCGTTCCCTCTTTCCTTTCGCGTGTCTGCGTGGAGCGATACGAAGCCGATGCGAACGCGAGTTTCTGCTTGAAAATCTGAAGACGACGCCCGGCCCGCGTATCTCTTGGCAGCGTGGGACGACGACGAAACGATGCGCCTTCCTTCGATCGATAGCGAGGTGGCAAGTTTCGCGGCGAAACGAACACGCGCCAATTTTCGCCAACTTTTTCCTGCTCGCGTTTTTCCCATCGTTAACCGAGTTGTTTCGCGGGTTGCGCCGCAAGTTGCCGGCTGCTTCGCCGGAGTCACGGTTTTTCCCCGTTCGTCGTACTTTTGTTTCGCCGCGGGCTAACGCGATTAGCGTGTGATCGTTATCGCTGCCGCGATTCCTACGCTAACATTCGACTTTCAACTTTGAGAAAGAAACACACGCACAGCGAGAGAGAGAGAGAGAGAGAGAGAGAGCGTAGCGCGACGATCGATGAGCGAAAAGACGAGAGCACGGGAAGACAAAGGAACGATCGAAGAGAAGGAAGACGACGCGTGTTTCACCGAGCGCGTTAAGCGGTGGATAAGAGGCGGTTATAGAGGGTGGCAGAGGATGGACATGGACACACAGGGTAGGCAGAGAGTAGTGGATAGGTAGGTGTAGGTAGGTGGGTAGTGGGTTAGGAGGCAACGAGTTAAGGCTGGTAGGGGTTGCGAAAGAGGCGATCCTGGCGATCGTGGACGGCGGTGGAGCGAGCGGTGGAAGGTGGCGGTGGAGAATAGTCGAGGAGACGCGGTCGGGGGGAGCTGGGTCGTGGTAGAGGACGGGGGGGAAGGGGGAGGTGGGGGCTGGCAGGACTAGGGGATGAGAGAACTCGGAGGGTCGGGGTGGTACCAAACACTGCTCGCTAGCTCGCGTACTATTGTGTATACTATTGTTCTGGTTGGCTAATATCCAAGATGGCCGACCAGTTATACTCGCTTCCGCGGTGTGCGTGTCCTCACGTCGTGCACGCGCGCGCTCCTACGCGTTCGTACGCGTTCGTACGCGTGTAGGTGCGCGCGAGGATGTGGCGTGCAGGAGCGAGTGGCGACGGGGCCGCGGGGTCGGAGGTATGCGCGTCGGTGCGCTCAAGTAACGCATAGGCATACGTGTACGTACGTATTTGTGGATGGGGAATTCAGTGTACCGAGCAATGCACGGAGCGATGCATATATACGCGTGAGATAATAGCCATTGGCGGAGCCTTAGTCTCCTCGAGGTATATCGATCTGGCGTCGTTGCCGAACACCGAAGATTTCCTGTTGCGGCGGGCGGCGGCCACCGCGAACCCGGTACCTCGTCGCCGGTCCTCGTCGGTCGCTACGTTTCGCCCCCGCGATATCGCCCCCCACGAACCACCTTGTTGTTGCGTCAACGTTACCGTTACTGTTACCGACATCGACGCAACGCTCGCACGTTTACTCGCTTCCGCTTTGCGATATCGTTATCGTCGTAGCTGAAGATTCTGCGGACTCTCGCGGTTCCGCTCGAAGGATCGAGGAGAGATGAAAGAAAGGTGGAAGCGAGAGTGCGTCTGGGCGGCGATGAAAATTTCGAGAAGCGCGTGCCTTCTCCTCGGACACGGTGGAGAGCAGCAACGTTTGTCTGTCGCTGAAGACAAAGAAACGATTACGGCGCAGACGCTCGGCCGCTCGTCGATGTAAATTATTATCCAAGTTTTTCATCGCCGGTACTTTCTTCGTCGCTTGGATAAAACCCGTGCTCTCGCTCTAGTCCTTTTTCTCCACCGAGGCTGGCTCGTTCCGCGCCCCAGCCTCCCCTCTTCCCCCGCTTTCCTCTGTCTCCTCGTCTTTTTTCTTCGTGCCTCGCACGCACACACTCCATTCGCAGAGCCGCGTAGACGCTGGCATAAAATGTAGATTAATATAAATATTCATAAACACCATAAAGTTTATGTCTCGGTAGTAGGAGCGCGGCCGAGCGCCAGGGCGCTAGGGTGAGGAACGAGCGGCGCGTTTCGCTCGTCGTAAAACCACCCCAGCTACCTTTGCACGCCTCCACCCGGCTCAGTCCCCTCCGCCGTGAAAAGATCCACGGGGAAAGAGAGGGTTGCCAGAAACGCGCATACAGCCAAGAAAACTGCGTCGCAGTTCCGACTTCGTTCGTTTCACGCTTAACCTTCGAACCAGCCGTTTCTTCCACGCAACCAAACGCTCCTCTTTCGTTTCATTTTATGCTGCAAGTTAGCGAACGATCCTGTTGTACGATCGCCACCAGCGCGATCCTTTCGTGCGGAAATAAACGAACATACTCGTCCTGTCGAAGCTAAAATGAAAACTCGTTCTATCTGAAATCGCCACGGCGCGTCATTTGGATTAGAAGGTCGAAGACGTCGGATCGGTCGGACGATGTCTTTCTAGAAAGTTGTCGACGATACGAAACGCGTTGGGCAGAACGCGCGCTGGGCGTCGAATAATGGAAAATACGGGGAAAAAGGGAAAGGCGAGAAAAGGGGAGTGCCGTTTGCGATTCAGCTTTGAGCGGCGTTGCATGGTCGCGACACACGCGTGCCCTTATAATTAATGAATTAATGGTCGACTAACGCGATCCTCGACGGAAGCGTGGCATTTTTAATTTTACGACCACGCGACCTAGGCTGCCGGTGCTTTGCCTCGGCTGGCGTGTTGTGATTTTTATCGGGCAATTAACGCGACCGTACACGTGTTGCGCCAACGTTTACGCCTCGTTGACCGGTCGTCGACAATTAAAACGAACCCGAAGAACGACGGATCTCGTTCACACGCGCGCGTGCCACCGCCGGCCAACGACTAAACCGACCGCTTTCGTTTTCCTGCAAACATCGTTACCTCCATCTATCTACCTGCCGATCGCCGTTTCCCTGTTCTTTCCACGCGGATCTCGCTTCCCTCGGACCAATCAACCGGAACGCGAATTTCCATTCGCCTCGATCAATTCCCTGCAACGGCACGACGATCGTTGTAATTCGAAAAATATCGAAAACCGTGTCAAGGTGTCTCGCATTGCTCCGTACAATTTGATTCTTTCGTATCTTCGTGGCTCTGTTCGACTCGCAGATCGCACAGTGACGTTGGAAGAAAGTGAAATCTTCGGCAATCGGCTCGATTTTGGAAGCTGAGAATTGGCGAGAAGCGAAAGAATCGCGTTAGATCGTCTCTAATTCTTCCAAAACTTTTGAATCTGTTGAATTTGTATCGGTATGTTCGAGTCTCCTGCAAACTGTTCCAAGCTTTCGCTACACGTCGATGATCTAACGACCGTTCGTTCTATTTGCACGTTCTCATCTTTTAATTGCGAATGAGTTTTTTAGACTACAAAGAACATAGGCATTCGGTAAAGAAATAATTGCACAGCTTAGGTAGATGCAAAGTTATAAGATTTAGTCGTAAAGAAAATTACGTTTAATCGTTCTCTCGACAGTACCGTTGCACGGTCTCTTAACTCGATGCAGAATCTTGGAATTCTTTTCTCCGTTAACCTAAATTTTGCCCAGCGCTGTAAAAATATAATCTTTCGTGCCTTTAGATCCTTGCAAATTATTCAAACATGTGCATTATTGAAGGATACAGCCGGCCCCGGCTTACTGTATTGTTTATTCGTTAGGCCAATTCTGCAATATGATTCCATGATTTGCTCTTCTTACTGTAAAATACATATTCATTCTCGGGAAAGAGTTCACAGCGTGTAGCAACAAATAAATAAATAAGTAGGTAAATAAATAAGTAGAAATCGGGATGACGAATCGTTTGCCGGGAAACTTTTTACACGCGGCTGCTGTAAAACAAATGTTAATTATTCCTCAACACTTTGCGAGTACAAGCCACTCTAGACGCGTTTTTGCCCGCTCGCTTTATGACGTTAAGTCGCGAATAACAGAATGCGAGAAGAAATATTTAAAAAAGCAGTGCGGCCGCGCCACCACCTGCAAACATAGCAACGCTGCCTTGCGGGGCCCATTTCCCTCGATCTCTGATTTTCACGCGCACACGCGTGAATCTTCCGCCAGATTTGTCGCCATTCCGATGGTCAGTTATAGAGATGCAACGAGAAGCAGACAACAAAATGAGAAAGAGAGGGAACGCGAGCGAGTTAAACGTATCGCAAGCCGCATCGAAACTAAACCGAAACGGTCGCGATAATCCTGCGAGTCGCGCGCGGTATACGCGTATCATCGTTGCACAGCAACGTGTCAATGGAATTATCTAATTCGCAGCGTAAATTCGCCAGCGTTCTCGATTCGTTATCGGCAACACGCCAGTCCTTTCTTTTCCTTTCATCGTGCAAGGTCGCAAGTCGATAAGTCCTGGCAATCGCTTGGACGTTTTCTTTTCGCCGGGTCGCTGAACTTTGGTCGATCGTTTCCGAATTACCGCGACCATTTTGGTCGAAAAAGCTTGCAATTGCAAGCGCGCAATTTCCCAACGACGATCTCGAAAGAATGACACGGGGAACGGGGAATATTTCTATTGGCTTGGCAAGTAAGTGGTTGCGGATTTTGTCGATAGCAGCCAATGGCAAAATCCGCAATCACTTAGTTGCCAAGCCAATGTAATCGAATAGACAGCGAGGGGAGAAAAAAGTGGAATCGACTAGAGGATGCAATATTAAAGAATTTGATTGCATCGACGTCTGACGGATGTAGGTCAGTGCAGTAGATAAATGGCACGCTGGCAAAATCTTATTTATTAACTGGTTCGGTTAAATACGTTATTTTACTTTCAAGGACGAGGCCGATTTACTCGCCAACACCTCTTGCAACATTTATCTCGGATCTTTCCTCGGAAAAATGTAACGGGCGCGCTTTAAAGCTCCATTCATTTTTAAAGCCTCGCCTACGAAATTGGAATACATCGACGGCATTAAAGGAATAGCTGAATTTTCGGCCAGTCTTCGTCCCATGGCTCGATCCTTTTCGAAGGAATAAAAATATAGCGAAAACGATCTTCTTCTGTACGAGCGATGCGTATGATGTTCGCAGAAAATCGGAGATTCGTCGAATGCGAGGAAAAGGAAGAACGGTGGCGGCGAGGACGCGGAATGCGTGGGGAAACTCCGCAGGAAAATCGCAGCTCCGCGGAATGTCGGTTTCGACGGTCGAGGGCCAACGAATGGAGCGTCGAAAGGGTGGAATCTGGCACGCGCCAAACTTGCCTCGCGATTACAGAGAAATTAAAACGCTAGCGCCAACCCCTTTGTTTCCGCGGATTCTTTCGCAACACCACGTCACGCGTTTCTCGTTTGCCTTGCACCTCGGTCCGTGCGTTGCCTGCGTCGTTGCATCTCCGTTTTCTTTTTCCCAATTTTTCCCATCCGTTACTATCTGCAGCCACGCACCTTCTCCCTCGCCTTTTTGTTTCGTCGTCCGTTGTAATCTCGCGATTTTTCAAGAAAAACGGTGGAACCTGGAAAGAGGAGGAGAATGAGGAACGCGCCAGAACGACAGAGTCGGAGTCGACGATTTTCGAGGATTTTGCGTGAACAGCGAACGCTCGCAGCTACAAATCCTTTTTGGAGACAGGAGTGTGCGAGAACGAGAGAAAATGATGGGCAGAGGTGACGAACGGCAGCAAGAGCGAGAGAATATGGAGAAAGAGAAGCGCGGAGAGAGAGGAGCCGCGCGAGGGCAACGAGGCCGCATAATCCGGCCGCAAAATCCGGAAGCGTTTAACATAATTAGGTATCGGGTGTCGAGTATCGGGTGTCGGGGGCGTCGAGAGAGAAAGAGAGGTCCGCTGGAGGGTGAAAGAGAGGCCGGCAGAGAGAATCGAAGAGAGGAAGAGGAGGATGAGGTGGCGTTGGTGGAGGAGGTGGAGGAGACCGATGGCGCACAGGAGTGGCGAGATACAGAGGATTGGGCGAGGGCGACACGCTTCGGCTGGTGCGAAAGAGACGATAGACCGAAGAGAGACGAAAATCGAGCGTGCAAACCAGAGGAGAGAAAACGAACGATCGCGCGCTAGTCTGGCAGAGAGAGGTGGCGCGAACCATAGACAGAGACGCGAAGCGCGTTTATGCCGGACAGTGGCAGAGATCACATGCGAATAGAGAGGGAGAGAAAAAGCGAGGGAAAACGAGAAGGTGGAAGAGAGAGAGAGAGAGAGAGAAGGGAGCGTGTACGCGCGTATACAACGTAGTATCGCGCGCGGTATGACGATACGTGTGCCGGGTGGGTTAATCGTTAGCACGTTGTCGCGGTAAAACAGTTTGGCGTTTTAGCCCGTTTGCGAGTTCTGCCGTCACGAGTCGGAGCCGAAGCTTCCGGTCTATATACTGGTGCGTATGTACACAGCTGCCACGATAACGCGCCGCCGTTAATTCGCCGTTAACCCTGTGCCGCGTCGCGTCGTCGTGCGCTCGTCCTTTCATCCGCGTATCCCGCTCGAGTCTCGATTAACCGGATTTCCACGGATTTTCACACCTACGGTACTCGTTACGCGTTCCGCACCGACGTTTCTTACGATTATCTTTGCCTCTGTTCGATTTGACGCGCATCGAAACGAAGTTTTTACGAGAAACGGCCGAAGAGAAGAAGCTGCGTTTGTAAACACGTGCGATTTAACGGACGGACGAGAAGCGAGTGGTCTCGTGGCTCGCACGTTTCCCTCCGTTTCTTGCACGCGTATCGCCATATTCGTTCTTTCGCTTCGTTCCTTTTTTGCGGCCAATTCGCCGCAAATGACGACCAATTACCCTGCTCTCGATAGCCATCGAAATCGCTGGTTCGCCGCGGCCAATGAAATAAATAAAATGCGACCGGGCGAGAAAAAACGGTCGCAGCAATAGCGCGACGCTCGGTTTTTCGTGCGAGAGCCGCGAACAAAATAAAAAAGTTTATCGGCCGCTTATAATCCGGCCGTTTTATCCAACTACGATCCTCCTCGCGACAAATCGCCGTGCCCCGACTTTTGTTAATCCGCCAATCATCCGCCAATAGATGGAAAATAGAAAGGTAGAAACACATAGCGTTTAGCGTCTCGTATGGAGAAGCCTTGCGAACGATACGACGATGGTCAGGCTGGCGATTTCGCGTCGCCGTCGTTTTCTCCGCGATGCAACGGTGGAAAAGATAGCGGCTGCAAGGAGCAGAGGGGAGTGACCGAACAGGAAAATTGAAAAGACGATCGAAGATAGAGGCAACAATGGTCGTATCGATGGAGCTTTGGTCGTTGGGGATTTCGCGTAATGCAGACACACTCGGCTAGACGAATCGGCGGGGTATCGCGCGCAACTAGGTGGTGTGAGTAGCGGCACGCTCCTTCTCGGGCTGCGGTCTGCTTGGAAACGGGCGAGAAGTCACGGGACAAAACCTAGCTTGCACGCATTGTTTCGTTGTTTTCAATGGCGCGTGTACAATGCGGGCCGATGCGCGGATGGCGAAGTTGCATCCATCGGACGTGCGCGCATTCGTTCGCCGGTCTCTGCTCGCACACTCGTATCGCAACGTGCGCTCGGTCGTTCGGCTGCTTTTCGTATCGTCTGTTCTCGAAGGTTTACCTTCGCTTTCCACGTCTCGCACACACCACACCCGCTCGCTCTCTTCCTTTCACCCCTTCCACTTTCCTGTTTTCTCTGCTCGCTGCTCTCCCTATCCTTTGCCGTTTCGTTTTGTGAAACACGCGTGAGAACGAAGGGCGGTGCAGCGTGTGTACCGTTTCTCCTGCAACGCACAGAAACCTACCAATAGATACGGCCGTTCCATTACAAGTTGTTAATGAGACAGCTCTGTTACGCGCGGCCTCCCTTTCCGCTATCGTCCGACATTGTCGGATCGATGTGTATCGGCTATTGTCTAGCGCGGATAATAACATCTGGATAACGACCGAGCAACCGTACCACCTCCGCTTTTCAGTTTCTTCGTTGTTTAAGACGCGCGTGTTGCGCTCTTTCCTTCGACTGTTTCGCACACTCGGCCAGCTACTCGCACGATCGCCATGTACAAATCGCTCGAGTGTCTATAAGATAGCGCAGATTGTTCTTCGTGTTCGAACGCTCGCGGAGAGACGATAGATCGCGCCAAATTCCCTTTACGATTTGATAACGCTTGGGCCACGTGGGTCATATTTGACCGCCCACGATTTCTCCTGTGACGCTACGGTGGTCATCGGTGACCGGAGCGCTGCAACTTCTTACAATTGTAAAAATTGAATGGAAATTGGCTGTTGGGACATTTTGAATATAACCGATAAATAGAAGATACTTTGAAATAAAAAGTGCTCCATTGAACGATTAAACGTTTTTATTAGAACGTCAATTAAAAAAAAAATGAAAACAGATGTTGCACCTAACGGTGCACTGTGTTGAAACACTTTAAACATAAATGTGACTCATCGATACAATCTGGACGATAGGTGGTCAACTTTTTGGTCCGATTCTTAGTAATTTCTCATCCTAACTGTTTAACATTTTTTTATAGCACTCTCTGCAAAATTTTCGTGCCAGGTACGCTTGCCCTTCTTTCTTCTGCGTTTCGTGTCGCAATCTTTGTCGAATAAGTATATTTGACGGCTCTGGTAAATGGCACTGCGTAAGGTGCGTTGCGAGTGCCATTCTAAAATCTGATACCTCGATTTTTGTTTTTGTTGCTTGTTTATAGAGTATCATTGCGTTTGAAATTGATGCATTTAACAATAACTCTAAAGCTGATTTTATATACCACTCGAGGGTTCTTCTATGTGGTGTAGATTATGCTATCGTTCGATCTGATAAATCTACAGCACGTTTTCCTCTGTTGTAATCTACCACTACCATTGCTTTATCAGAAACATAATTTTTTCCCGGACCTCTACCATTTCAGCCGAATGTTTCGTCGAAATCATAAAAATAATCATAATACTGTTTACTAATATCTTCTACACGTTTCAACAATATATTCTGCACGTTGTGCTTACGACGAAACAACGAATGCGAATATTTTGTTAAAATAAACGAAGTCTTGTTACAATATGTCGCTATCAACTGTTACCAAGGCGCCACGGTGGTCACCCGTGACCACCAAGATAAACGGTGCATTGGGGAAGAACGTTGTCTTACATCGTCAATTTATTATTATTTTGCCATATGCTTTGAATAATAAAAATACTCCTGTGGTCTCCTCAGTGAAACGTATGATTTCGGCGTGGCAGTCAAAGTGATAATCCACGCCGATTTCGATTAGGATGATAGAGGTGATTGAACTGAGCTAACGCTTGGTTAAGCGTTTATTGCAACAACTATGTAGATATAAATAATTACGCGTATTCTCAGCGACGTGTAAATATTAGGTTGTCGGAAAAGTTTCTTTCGTTTTGTAAGGAAACAATAGACGCACAATGTTTTTTGTTTTACATTAGTTTACTGAATTATGCAGGAACATCCTAAGGATCATACCTAATTCAATAAAATAATATAAAAGAGAAATTGTTGCTCATCTATTATCACCTTACAAAACGAAAGAAACTTTTAATATGTCAAATTTTTATTTTTGCATATGCTTCTTCTATTTCGACGATATAGTAGTAATAGACGCGCAATGTTTTTTGTTTTATATTAGTTTATTGAATTATGCAGGAACATAATAATTCAAATAGAACGAAATGGATGATACCTAATTCAATAAAATAATATAAAAAAGAAATTGTTGCTCATCTATTATTACCTTACAAAACGAAAGAAACTTTTAATATGTCAAATTTTTATTTTTGCATATGCTTCTTCTATTTCGACGATATAGTAGTAATAGACACGCAATTTTTTTTCTTTTATATTAGTTTATTGAATTATGCAGGAACATAATAATTCAAATAGAACGAAATGGATGATTTAATTCAATAAAATAATATAAAAAAGAAATTGTTGTCCATCTATTACAAAACGAAAGAAACTTTTCGAACAACCCAATAGCAAGTTGATCACTTGCGCTAGAAACACGTGCCAGATGCTTTTGTTCCAAAATCGCCAGTGACGTGTATACCACGTCGATAGAAATTTGTCGCAGGAATAAAAATCACGCGCGTTGCACGTCGGCTAACAGTCAGATCGTTCGTTTGTCGAACTACAGTTCCAAAATGTTTTCAAATCTACCATAAAGTATTATTAATAAATATTTTATTTTATTAGTATTTATTAACAAATGAAATGCTATTGTTGCCCTGAGTATTTATTCATATCCGTGTAAAATTCTTTATGTAAAACTCTACCAACGCGCTGAGGCGCTGCATAAAAGTTTGCACTCGCAGACGCGTGTTATATCGTAGCGCACGGCACGTGCAACCTGAGTTTATTGGTAGCGCAAGTGGTTAAACTGATCTAACTATGAAAAACAAGCGAAGATGATCACTTGTTAAGGGACGAGAAACCAGTGAAGTTCGATGACGATGCTATCGCGGAAGAAAACCATTGCTGCGTCGTCCCAGCACAATCACATTGAACATGGGAAAACCCAACCTTCCCATTTTTTATCTAATTGAACGATAATCATAAGCAACGTCTTAAGATGTTAAAACTTGAAGATCTTTTTAAGGGGCGGTAAAATAAAAATGCTTACTTTTGTCACTGTTCCTTGGGATTATCACGGTCCGATTAATTATATTTGCACAGCTAGTGGCCGTGTTGATGGATTCTCGTTTATGCAAAGAGTTACCGAACGTAACACTTGGGTTTGTTAGACGTTGGAGATAGAAAGTATGCGCCGTGTAGACTAAGAACAACTTGCAATAGATGTACCTGCGAACTTATTGCCAGGTTGAGATTTCACGTGGAAGCAAAGGGTGGTGAGCTGCGTACGCGAAGGCAAACTAAGTTAGGAGAAAACGACGAGAAAATATGGGAATCGGATTGGAACTGGGTCTGGGTTAATTCGATGAAAAGCAGACCGAATCGGCCACCGTTTGTAAACTCGGATCGCCTGGTTTCCGCAAGTATTTCGCGCACGGCATTCGATAAATATTCTACGAAGGATACCTGGATGTCCGTTACTGGGCGCGCAGTCGATTACGATCGGGATCGCGCATATCGATCGAATCGTTTCGAAAACGGTTAAATACCTATACCGCGTCGGCTTCTCTGGAATCGAATTACCTGGAAATACTATCGCCGTCGACGCGATACGCCTGTACTTTTCCGATTATTAACGATCCGGATCGTGCGCTCTCACTGTACTTGTCGATCGGGCTTTTAAGTCCGTCGCGTCGCTCTATCGATTTTATCGAAATCGAATCGCGTCTCGCGCGATTTCAACTTTCCGCCGCGAAACGAAAAAGAATCTCGTTGGGAAAACGTAGCGCGTGTACTACACATACGATAATTTTATCTTTGGTCATTTAACTTTCTGCCCAGCGAAAATAAAACTGACCGTGCGTTTATAGCGACTCTACTTGCTCGCCACTTCTCCAAACGGTACGATCGAGTTTCGCATGGAAATCGTAACCGACTGGGAAAATCAAGCGTTTCGTAAGCTCGAACGTAGTCACGCGCGCACACCCAATCACGAGTAAACTTTCCACCGATTTTCTACCTTTTATATTTAAAACGCGTGCAACCAGCGGGAAATATCCGTGACTCGGCGTAACTGGCGAACTCGCGAACGCCGACTTCCAGCTAACTTTGTACGGTTAATTTGAAATACGAAGAAGCTAGCGTGACGACCATTGTCTCGATTCAAATTATACCTTGGACGATAACGTGCTTTCTCGGCTTCTGTGGATCGAAATTTCGACTCGACGTGACCCTCCTAAACGAAATGTACGACATCTCGGCAGAGTCACGTGGACGACGTGTAGCGGCACATGAGCTACAGGAATCATGTTGTTGTTTTGTCTTGGAGTATCAACATCGTTAGAAAATACATAATGTAATAATAAATAAACTCCGGGTAAAATAATATCGCCGCTACGTGCAACCGTCTGACAAAGTGAATTTTTTTTTTTTTTTTTGTCTTTTTATTTTACAATCAATTCTCGTTAGAGAATTTTAAGTAAATTTATCTGGCGTGGTACTATGACATGGTTCATAAGTGTTTATAGTATGTTTGATTCTATTTGAATCTAGTGCTTAGGTCCAAGGTGTAATGTCTTTTTAGCCTGCGGATCTGTTCCGACGTGTCGAGTAATTGAGTAATTAGAGGGTTTTTGTGGTTGTTAACTCTTGTGCTATGTTTATTGTTGAATTTGGATAATTTTTCTTTGACTGTGGGTATCTCAAGGTCGTGATGTATCGTTCCGTTGGTGACGTACCAAGATGCATCTATTAGGGATCTTAAGGTTTTCGATTGGAATCGTTGAAGAATTTCTATGTTGGAATTACTTGTTGTTCCTCATAGTTGAATTCCATAGGTCCAAACTAACATAATAATAATATAATATTATAATAATAATAATAGGTCCAAAAATATTAGCGATTAATACACAGTGTTTAGCGAATCAGTTGGTATCGAGCGTCTTAGCGAACATTCTCCGTATTTATTAACATTAGAACTATCACACCAGTGAAATTGACTGGTTTTACAATTTTATTTTAAAATTCTTACTTCATGTTATATTTTGTTGAAGTTATTAGATGTATGTGAACAAAGGAACGCGTGGATATATAGAAAATATATTTTAATACAGAAGTGTAAACACAAGTCGGAATATAATTTGAGCTGGTGCAGATCCGCACGCTAGCAGTGTCACCCTATGACTGAAAGCCATCGTCGCCTGTCTACAGTTTATGGTCTGTCTTCGTCCCAGTCTTTTGTCTATGCGCTGTCGATGGCTTCAGTGCTTGAGAAAACTAAAAAGATCAGATGTAGAGTTTTCTTAGAGGTTGTGACCACTTCAACATATTTTTTCCCGCAACGGTAACTAAAACAACTCAAAGCAAAATTAAAAAAATTTTTTAAATTCTACTGGCTCATCGGCCGACGTTCCAACTTAAACACGCAAAGTAAAATTACACTATACAAAGCCATATTAAAACCTGTTTGGACCTATGGAATCCAGCTATGGGGAACAGTAAATAATTCCAACATAGAAATTCTTCAACGATTCCAATCGAAAACCTTAAGATCCCTAATAGATGCACCTTGGTACGTCACCAACGAAACGATACATCACGACCTCGAGATACCCACAGTCAAAGAAGAATTATCCAAATTCAGCAATAGACATAGCACAAGAGTTAACGACCACAAAAACCCTCTAATTACTCAACTACTCGACACGTCGGAACAGATCCGCAGGCTAAAAAGACATTACACCTTAGACCTAAGCACTAGATTCAAATAGAATCAAACATACTATAAACACTTATTAACCATGTCATAGTACCACGCCAGATAAATTTACTTGAAATTCTCTAACAAGAATTGATTGTAAAATAAACGCAAATAAAAAAAAAAGATAACTAAAAGAATAATTGTCTTTTATGTATTCAAACTGAAAATAATTTTCTATCGTGGCTACTTATATCAAAATGACTGGTACTTGTCAAGATGTAAAAGGATTCTGCAACCTGTTTATCGAACCCCAATTAACCAGTTTCCTCGTTTTGTACAACTTGCCACACATTTTTACAATTTTTACTGCATATCATTCGATACGACGATATCAGTCATCAGAAAAATTCCGGATCGATCGCTAGATCGCTAGATGCTAACGCTAGAAATACCACACCCGTCGATATAACTGGTTCTACAATTTTATAAATGTGTCAACCCTCGTTTCGGGATTAAAAATACCAAAAGTGTGCCACATAACATGGAATTACGTCCGTAAAAAATTAATAAATCGATAAATATAAAAATATTCTTACGTATTTTTTAAAGACCAGTCATTTCGACTGCTTTTGGTAGAAAGAGCTTCGTCTTAACTATCGGTTGTTCTAGTGTTAATTATTTAAAAATATATTTGACGGTTTGAATATCGAGTGATCTCGTCATTTAAATCACACGACCAACCATCCTCTACAGACGTATCCGGCAAAAGCCGGAGGCGTACGGTGAGTAGCGCGCGAGGTGATCCGTAAAGTTGCGTGGCGATACAGCGTTGGTGCGTGGCCGGCGGAATTACTTTGCATACGATTTCGCGCAATCGTGAGATCTTAATATCGGCTGTAATTTACAGCCGCTCACCATCCCTCGACGCCTCCGTTTCCATTATTTCGCTTGCCTATGTATACCAGATGCCGCTTCGATTTCACCGATTCGTTTCGCAGAACCGCGAATCTCGTTCTCCTTCCGCTTCCTCTTCTTCTTCCAACTCATCGGTGCGTTAACCTCGTAGCTTACAAGTGCCGTGCGTTTTTTCTTTTCTTATCCAGATACGATCAGTTTTCGTTTAGGACGGCAGCGTGTGACGAGAAACGACGATATCCTCTTTAGCCTTAAACGCGTAACCGTCGAGTGTTGGATTCTCTTAACCCGCTTGCAGTTGGCGCAGCGAGAAAGGAAAACGCGAAGGGGCGATGCGCGCGAAGACGGTGACAGTGGGGCGGCGAAAGGTGAAACGCTGCTGGAGGACGGAAGGGCGGTAGAAAGAGGAGACGAGCCGGTTGTGCGTTGCAGCAAGGTAGTCAGCAAGGTCGTAAAGAGAGTCAGTTGGCGTATTCGAAGCAACGAAGCGGCCGTCTGTATTTTTATATAAAATACCGGTGCCAGTCCCTTTCCTACTACCCTTGCTTCTCTTCTCGCACCACCGCCGCCAGCAACGGCAACAGCACTGCCAGCATCGTATCCGCAACCGCCCCGCAACACCCGTTCCTCTCGGTACGCCCGGTGCATTCAGGCATTTACATCAAGAGACTGCGCGACGATGATAATTAGTATATAAGAGGGTAGTTGAAACGCGAAACCCCTAGACCACGCTGTACTGACTTCTGTAGACCACTAGAGGCAGGTTTACCCTGTCCTGTCCCTCTGCCGCTATCCGTCGCGCAGCCACGAGAATAAAAAGACGCGTAGGCACGTACGTATACTTAAACGTACGCGCGCGTCTCTGTATCCTTCGTTTGCCGTGTTTCGCGTTTCGTGTTTCGCGTTTCGTGTTCCGCGCTCACCTCTCTTCCTCCACCTTTGCTTCTCCTTTTCCCTCTCGTCGTCCCATCCTCTCCACCGTTCCCCTCTCGTCTTTTCCACCCTTTCTTTCGTCCGTCAAACCTTCTTCCGTTGCCAGCCTACTCTTCACAGGCTCGCCGCAAATTTACCTACGCTCGGATATATGAATTGCGCGCAATTCAGCCCGAGTATCGTAATTACGATTAATTAAGGCGAGAGAAGCTGAAATCCGTGTGTGAAAATTCGTAGTGCTGCGCGCCGATCGTCGATGATCTGGACGATTTTCTTTCGCATTGGTCCTTAGCTGTGAGCTGGTTGTTGGTGAAGAAATACTCTTGATGTTCGACAAAAAGGTTTATTAAACTATTAACAGTCGACAATTTACGCTCAACAATTAACGATTAACTATCAACGATCAACGATTCACCCATTTGCATCTAAGCGGGTTATTACGCAATCGGGCGACTGTCTTTTATTACGCGCGCTGCAACTGCTCTTTGTTATTTCCATTTTAATCTAAATAATTTTTACTTTTTTTCTCTGTTATAAAGAATGTAAGATGCGATGTTTGCGTATAATAAACTCCATGAAGAATTCAGATGTCATTTACTGCACCTACGGTGATAGCGACCAGTCCTCTTGAGTAGAGCCATGATGCAAATGGGTTAACAATCAAGAGTTTTATTTTCAGTTTGAATACATAAAAAGCAAAATAAAATTCATTATATTATTCTTTTAGTTATCGTTGCAAAAGTCATTACACCATTGCGGAAAAAAATATAATATGAAGCAGGAATTTTAAAATAAAATTGTAAAACCAGTCAATTTCACTGCTGTGGTAGTTCTAGTGTTAGCAACTATTGATCCAGCGATCGATCGGGAATTTTCCTGATAACTAATATCGTCATATCGAATAATACGCAGTAAAACTTTAAAAAACGTATGGGAAGTTGTACGAAACGAGGAAACTAGTTAATTAGGGTTCGATAAACAGTTCGCAAGATCCTTTTACACCTTAACAAGTACCAGTCACTTTGATATAAGTAACCTTGATACAAAATCATCTTCAGTTTGAATACATAAAAAACAAAATAAAATTCATTATATTATTCTTTTACTTACCTTGCAAAAGTCATTATCATTGCGGGAAAAAAGTAAAACATAAAGTAGGAATTTTTAAGTGAAATTGAATTAGAATGAAATGGAATTAAAATGAATTTTAAAATAAAACCCGTCAATTCGACTGGTGTGGTAGTTCTAGAGTTAGCATCCTAATAACTGATATCGTCATATCGAATGATACGCAGTAAAACTTTAAAAAACGTATGGGAAGTTGTACGAAACGAGGAAACTGGTTAATTGGGGTTCGATAAACAGATTGCTGGACCCTTTTACACTTCGACAAGCACCACTCATTTTGACTGGTATTGGTATAAGTAGCTTTGATACGAAATTATTTTCAGTTTGAATACATAAAAAACAAAATAAAATTCATTATATTATTCTTTTAGTTATCGTTGCGAAAGTCATTATACCATTGCGGGAAAAAAAAATATAATATGAAGTAGGAATTTTAAAATAAAATTGTAAAACCAGTCAATTTCACTTATGTGGTAGTTCTAGTGTTAGCATCTATTGATCCAGCGATCGATCGGTAATTTTCCTGATAACTAATATCGTCATGTCGAATGATACGCAGTAAAACTTTAAAAAACGTATGGGAAGTTGTACGAAACGAGGAAACTGGTTAATTGGGGTTCGATAAACAGATTGCTGGACCCTTTTACACTTCGACAAGCACCACTCATTTTGACTGGTATTGGTATAAGTAGCTTTGATACGAAATTATTTTCAGTTTGAATACATAAAAAACAAAATAAAATTCATTATATTATTCTTTTAGTTATCGTTGCAAAAATCATTACACCATTGCGGAAAAAAATATATGAAGTAGGAATTTTAAAATAAAATTGTAAAACCAGTTAATTTCACTGGTGTGGTAGTCTAACGCTAATAATCACGTATTTCGAATTGTGTTTACTTCGCTATGACGCTGAACTTTTGGCACTTCGCAGCTCGGGGCAGAACGAATCTTTTGTTCGAAACCAAACGAATTCTTTTCTTTGTTGCCCCTCGATATTCCCACTAAGCAAGCGTTAATTAGATGTCCGCGACAGTTGCCACATATGCATTATTCCGAATATTCGGCGAAAGAGTAATGTAGCGATACTCGACAGTAAACCCTACGGTTTCTGTCCCGTGGCTCGCTACACAAAGACCCTATTTTTCGGACAAGATGATTGCCAGATGTCGATACATCCTAACGTAATATTTTCAGCTAGCCTAAGGACCCGCTATGAATCTTAGGATTTATTTAGCTAAGGTTCTCCAAAGGGACAAACAGTCTTTGTCTTAGCAGTCACTAAACCTATCGCCTCCTACGGGAAGATACAGGAAATCTGCTTTTCTCACGAACGATGCTTCCCGCTGGCAACTTTCTCTCAAGGCCAGTTAGCATCCTCAGAAATTAACCAATTAACAGCAACGTCCATTTCCCTCACTTTCCGAACCAAGACTTTTCTCAACGAATCCAATGACCTCGCATCCTAAAACACACCCCAACACAGTTTTCCTTCGCGACATCATCGTGACGGAAAGTCAGTCGTTACATATTGGTCCGAAGCAATAGTTAGCAGTTTATAATAATCGATCAGAGTTTCTCGGAATCTTAGGCAATCGTCACCCGAGTTTATATAGCGCATCAGAATAGATCAAAAAATGGAACTTGTAATCGCGAATCGCGAACCGCCAATATAACACAGCGTGTACACAGAAAATATATTTTAATAAATTTCTATTATTAAATATATCCGAGTGATTCTTCAGTACCTATCGCGACCTACACACCTCAGTAGGGATATCCATGGTACATTAGGAGTGTGGGCCTTACGCTTTTAAGGTATTGTTTGAAGGTTTTGGAGGAACATGGAAATACGTGGAGCGTTGCGTGAATCGATGACAGAAGCCTCGCTGCGATTTGGAAAAACGAGAAGATCGATAGCCGGTGGTGGTTTTGTGTACGGGCCGTTTCGTCTTTCGCAGCGGCCACCAGCGGCTCCTCCGACCGTTGCTCTTGCTGCAGGCAGGCTAACGGGAAAATAATACCCCGTTGATTGGCAATTTAGCCTGAGATTGCACCGACGGGAAACTCCTCGAGAAGAGCGAAAGAAGGAATGAAGGGACGGAAAGCGAGAGAAAGGAAGGGCAAACGGCGATGGCGACAGGCTAACAGCGAGGAAACGAAGATCGGCGCCGTTTCCTTGCCATCGCCGCTCCTTCCGTTTTTAAACGCTATCCCGTTTCTTTGAATTCGCTTTACTCGATTACGGCGTATTTTAATGCACCGTCTTTATCGTTGCTCTCGCCACGCTGGAAACCGTGCGAGAGACCCACTTTCAAGTAGAATAACCGGCGAAACGGTAAGCCAGTTTCCGTATCGAACATCGCCGTCAACTTTCGACAATCAAAACGATGAAAATCAAAACACAGTGGACTTCTAATCGAGTGTTTTTTTAATCCCAGTGTTTCGAGATTTTCCAGTCGTACGAGATCGTCGCCCCGCCGTCGTTTCTTCTCGTCAAACATCCTCGAGTCGTCAAACACTTTTGTCCACGTAAATTGCTAAACGGAAGAATCGCGCAACGAGAAGGCAAGAGACGCGCGGGACGACGGCGGTACAAGGCAGGAAAGGTCGCGCCGGGTCGTCTATCTGAGATCGAGAGGGGTCGAGATCCTCCGAATTGGCTCGTTTATTAGAGCTCCGCTTCCATTTGTTCCTTGTCGGGCGACAGCGCTCGAAAATTTCGGGGCTAATTCACGCGCTTTAATCGCTCGGCTCATTTGACGCGGCGCATGAAAAACGGCTGCCGATAAATTTTGACAGTATTCTGTCCATTGCATTGCAATAATACCGGACCATATATTAGGGTGGTCGCGGGACGATGTCCATCGCGGGCGAGGGTGGCCGGGGGTGTCCGGGGGGTGTACGAGGGGAGGGCTGACTGGAGGGGAGGCAGCCGAGAGCAAGGGGGTGGGCCGTGGGCTTTCGTATAGTTTGCCGGTAACATATTACGAATTAATACCAACTGCTCCGGTGAAATATTACTGCAAAATACTGACCGTTATTTGCGCTCGCGAGCGCGCGTGGTAGGCGCGCGCGCGCGTTCCCCAGCGCCAACCAATTGCCTCGCACTTTCGCATTTTTGTCAGGCCGTCTATATTCTTCCGGAATTTATTTCGTGAGAGCGCGAGACGCCGCCTCTCGGCCTACTTGGCGCTCTGCACCGGGCAATACGACTTTGAAACCTGAATTTCCAACATATCGCAACGCACGCGCTCGCCTCTTCGTTGCTGCCGTTAACCGTAAACGCACCACCACCAGTTCTTATTTTCGCATGTACGCCTTTAAAGAGACGCGAACGTGAATTGCAAAGGTAAACGCCAGCACGTCGCAAGATGTAAATTCACGCACGGTAAAGCAGCCTCGTAAACGTCGATATAATGGAAAAACTGGACTCGTTGCGTAGCATAGAAGCGACGTGAAATTGCTTGGTCGATCGTACACTGTGTCGTATAAAAGAACGTACGGTTGACGGTGAGCTTTCTGTTGTCAGGAATCGGCACAGTTACGACCGATTACCATCTACCGATGTTTCTGGTAATCTGAAAAACCAGCAGGTCCGTAGCCTCCGTTAACAAAGCGTATAGTCGCGTGTGCATGTGTAGATGGGAACACGACGTGGAATATATCGTTGGAAGGCGAGCATAAATTCACGAAAAATCCATCGAAGGCTACTCCAATTAAGAACGTATCCCTCGTGTCGGGTCTTTGCTTCGGTCCCTATAGCCAGCCTTCTCGAGATCAAATTCTCTCGGGCACCTACTGCGGGTACGCTAATGACTTTCGATGCGCGTTTAATTGGCGCGGGAAACGAAAAAAGGAGGAAAGGAAAATAAGAAACGAGGGTGGAAGAACGGGCCGGACGAGAATCGCTTAGGCTTAATCAATCCGCTCGTTACGGGCCGCGCGCCCGCCCGATTGAATAACTAACGATTTTCACGCGAGTCTCGTTAAAAATGCTTTTACCCTGATCACCGTTAGCTTTTTTTCGGCCCAACCCCCATCGCCGTCAACGTCGCCGCAAGCCCTTGCTTTCCTTCCAGGTTCCCCTATTTTCTCGTATGAATCTCGCGTGTTCCTCGTGGCCATCGAAAGTCTTACAGCTGAGAGCTTCGTTAATTCGATGTCGGCTCTTTTCTTTTGCAAGATCGTCGAAGGGACAGTGGACTGCGACGCGATCGCACGAGACGGATCGGTGAGGCTGGAAACAAGCGGCGGATTATTGCAGTTGTTTAAGAGGCGGTTGTATTTTCAATTTTCTGGAATAAAAGTTAATTTATTTAGGAAATTTATATTGCAAATCCTTGGTTGGCGTACAAAACGCGCCGGTATTTGAGTAATTAAAGGGGCGGAATAAAAATTCTGCCAACTTAAATCGCGCAAATGAATCAGCGATGCATAAATATAAATTACATGTTTGGCGAAATACCGTTCGGCCGGTGGTGCGCGATATAATTTTAAATTTAATTAAAAATAATGAACCCCATTGTATTCGTAAAACCCGCGTTAAATGATATACCGCCGTAAGTGTATTATACCCGTAAACCCATAAATTTTCAAAGACAATTTTCCAAGCTTCTTCGGGGCGTTATCGATCGTTCGAATATCGCACTGAAAAGGAAAAAAAAGAAAGAAACGGAGAGGAAGAGGGGGAGGAACAGAAGCCTAGCGGCAGAAACGGTAAGAGAAAGGGAAAGAAAAGTAACGTCGAAGAGAGGCAAAGCGGTCGATGAATTTCGCGAACACGTCGAAGACGAATGAAACGAGATTTTCAGAAAGGAGACGATTTAATCGAGCGTGTTGAAAAGGTGCGATCTCTAGATTGCAGGATCGTTGCGTGTCGCGGCATGCGCCGGTAATTATTACTAAACAAACTCATTAAACCGGGACGATCTGGTCTGGGTGAACGGCGACCACGCGTGAAACTTTGATCATGCCGCGAATCGAGCGTAGGATCAGCGATCGCAGGATCGGGTAAACGCCAGGCTGACGTTAAATTACCGCATCGGTAAGCGTGTCATACGCCAATTAAACGACCGCTATTTTCTGCACCGAAATTGATAATCGCGATTAAAAGCCGAAGGGCCGGTGACACGTGTGAAAGAGCGAGCCGCGCAAGATCGCAATTACACTTTTTCGACGTGACAGCTCCGGGCTGTGTAAAAATACCTTTTTTTTTTCCTCTCTATGAAGCGGCGTCGTTGTTTCGATGCAATGACAAGTTTTATACGATCGCGCTTCACCGCCTATCTTCGTAAATACATTTAAACGTCTGTCCGCAAGGGGAGAAATCTGGGCAACAGGGAAAAGGACAGGAAACAACCTGGCAGAAACAGGGAACGAGCGAAAGAGAACGGCATGGTTAGAGAAGGAAAGAAATGGGACGAGATAAAGATCGGAGTATTCTCTTTTCCTTCGATGTTCGAGCACATAGAGAGCAAAAAGGGAGAGAGAGAGAGAGAGGGGGGAGAAAGGGAGAGGGAGAGAAAAATCGCGAGACGAAGCCAGTCGGCGATTCGCAGATGATTTATTCCGGTTACACCTGATTCCGTTCAGGCGCCATGAATATCATCCGGCGGGCTGCCTACCGTCGGTCGCTTCGATTAAGCGAAATTATTAACGCGGCGCTCGATAAACTAATTTTCATTTCTGATATTTTAGCCAATTATGAAATGTAATTATTTTCGCACCGGCCGTCGTTTTAATATCGCGCCACGGTATTGGTGTCACCGACAACCACTGAATCCGCGTGGTTGTGTCGCTAAATGTGGAATGACAATTTGCGCGTCGGCCCGATCCGCTTCCTATCTTCGCACCTTCCTCCCATTCCATCCTTTCCTTGCTTTGATTCTGCGAAAGGAAAAACGGTGTATCGTCACGCTGGTTTCCCAACAAGAAACAAAGTGACCGAGAAGGAGGTGCAGCTGCAGGTTCGCTTGAAGTAACCGAGGGTGGGGAAAGTGGGAAAAAAAGGAGCGTAGAATCGTCGATGCGGCTAACTGGAGATTCATGAATATAATAGGGTCCGGTTCGATTGACCTCTCTCTTTTTCCCTTTCAGTATCCCAGCGAGAGAGAATGTTTTTTTTATTTTGGAAATCATATCGAAACCCCATACGTTTCGGGACTTTCACAGGCACCGGACGTTTGCAATGGTAATTCGTGGCACCGTGGAAAAAAAAACTACGAATGGCGATGGAGGTTGAAACGAGGGGGAGGGGGAGGGGGGCAGCCATCGATCACGAGTCTGTTTACCGATTTTTCCACAGGCGCCATGTGGATATTTGTAATTACAGAACCGAAGCTGCCACGGTCAGTTTTTATTCGCGATTCGAACGACGATTTTTAATTTCGGGTAATGAAGCGCCACTGGCCCCGCCGCTGTTGATATTCGTTATTAATTTTTAATCGCCGTTCCGTTCGGTCCAGATGTCGAATATTGTCTCGCGGTGAAAATTCGCCGAAAAAAAGAGTCGCTCTATTTTTTCCACGGCCGGCGTACTCTCCTCCTCCTCCGGCACCCCTCGTTTTTGTCTTCTCTTCCGTTCGCGCGCTCGCTACGCTCTCCGCCCCTCTCCCTTCACTTCGGTTCTCTCGCGATTGCTGTGTAAATTTCAGCATAGCGGTAGCACGGTTCACCTTCGCGTCCATGCTCCCTTCTTCTTTTTCGAAACGAAACGGGACCGTTAGGTTTTCGCGCGTTTTTCCACACACTAGATTACACCGAGTAGACAGAGGAACGGACTCGAGCAATTTGTCGGCGTATCAAAACGAAATCAAGCCGGCAAGATAAACGTTTCGCTGTCGACTCCATGCATATTAATTTTAAGCCACGAAAAAGCCAGCTTTTGCGTCCTCGCTCTTTCCCTCTCGATCCGCTGCCTCGCACCACTGCCACCGCCGCCCCTCCCCCGCCGTTTTCCAATGCGCGTCCGCGTACTCTTTTCCTCTGCAGCTTTTGCCGGACTGTAGCTGCATCTAAAACGCAAAACAAGGCAATCCGCGCGATCGGCAAACTCGAAACAATTATTTTTCGATCGGTGGACTTGGCGCGTAAAAACGGCGCGCAATTACGAATTAATGCACCTGGTCGGTGGAAAAAAAAATAGAGACAGCCGGTGATCATCGGCGTACAGCTCGCTCGTTTCCGATTGGAATTTAAAAACAACATTATTCTTTGGAATTAGCGGCGGACCATGGCGGCCGGCCGGTGTAGTCCGCGCTCTCTGGTATCGCGAAAACGGATTCGAGCGCCGACACAAGCGTCAGGCTGCCGCTTTTAAAAGCGCGTTCGGCGAAATTAAAAGTTTATTAATCGAAACGGGACGCGGACGGAAAGAACGTAAGCGAGCGAACGAACGAGCGAGCGAGCGAGCCGCCGCTTGAAAAGAATCGAGCTGCAACCACCGAGCGTAATAATAAAAATTGCCCGAGCGAAGTTCCAGCATCGTATAAGCCGGAATAATACCGGTCGTTACGGCGGTTCGCGTAACGCGATATAATATAATAAACAAACCGCGGTCTCTTTATTATTACGTTGGAAAACGGCTCTCGAGCGCTGCTAACCGTCCACCCACCGCCCACTCGTCGCGTCGTCGTCGAACCGAGTCACGCGGCCATCGACTTATCCAACCTCGTCGACCGTTTACACAGAAACTCGTCGTATCTCTGAACGGAAACGCGGATCATTGGCCGTGGACGAGCGATTTTCCCGCTAAGAAGAAAAGCGTGTGGACACACGTGCTACGTCTATTAGCCGGCAAAGTAGTCGACGCACAAACCCTTCGAGGTAAAAAGGTTGCGCGCCACAGTCGCTTTAAGGCGGCTACCTTATTGCCTTCTCGGCTGAATGACTGGCGGTGGCGTGGTGACTTTTTCCGGTGCATGCAAAAAATAAGAGAGCGTTTTTGCTCGACAATAGAACGGAGGTCATCGGTGAGAAACGCAGAGAGGATGATACCTTGGTGCGGGAGGGTGGCGCTCGCTCTCGGTCGACTACGAGGAAGAACCAGCGGTAAAGAGAAGGCGGCTGCTGCTGCTGCTGGCACGGGGTCACAGGCTGGAGGGAGCGGCCGAGTCGGTGGAACGGGCACGGAAGAGAGGGGGCGGGAATCTCGGCTTCAAGTATTTCGCTCTTTGATGTGCGACCTGCCCCAAACTCGGCAGTCCGTGCCACCCTTTCCAAGTGGCTCAGCCGGCTTCAAAGAAAGTGCCTTGGGACCACCCGCCACCACCCCGTTCTCCTGCACCTTCCTACAAAACCCTACCGGTATTCCGTATTATACCGCCACAGCCAGCTAACTTTCTTTCCAGAGAGACTCTCCTTTCGGCTTTCCGACGTTTGCTCGGAAAGAAGGAACGCGCCAAGGGAGAAAAACCCGAGGTTAACTTCTCTCGACCAGGAGAATCCAAAAACTTTCGCGAATTACTTTTCGATCGGCCTTTGATTCGCCGGACAAATATTTTCGTGGCGTTTCGCGTGTCGTACGGCTACCGATACGCCGTGCGAAACGACAAGCGGAAATCATCTCGGAATTCGTCGAGTCGCTTAAACGCGGTCTCGTTATGCGATTTGCCGTTCTCTCCCTGGGGAACGAGGCGATTTACGCGTAAAGTCGCGGGACCTTGTCGAAGCCCGAGCAGCAAAGTTTTCGAGGGAAAGCGTATCTCGGCTCGGAACGAGCCGGTAACGTCGTTTATTCGGCGTTTCTTCCGGAAAAACAGCGCCGGGTCATCAAGGATCCGCTTTACGAACTAAACTTCGTTGCTTGGCTGTTCGCGCCTGCTTTTTCTCGAGTAATAAGCACTCGAGATGAGTTCATCCACGCGATGTCGATGGAGACGGTGAAGAGATGCAAACACGAAAGCAACGAAGGAAGACGCGCACCAACCGCTGCTCGTAATTTTCAAACGGTTAGAAGGTCGGTCAATACTATTCGCGTTTCGATCTCCTCGTGCACGGACAACTAATTTCGGTGCAATATCATTATTATATCTATTAGCAGGCACTCGATACTATTAATAATTAATCACCGGCTAATATTCCGCATTTGCCTACGCGCATTTCCACCGACGTCCCTCTGTCCTCTGTGCGTCAAACCTTCGCTCTCCGCAGCCCCTCTGGCTCTCGTAGCTGCCACGATCTTCCATCCTCCGTTCTCCACGCTGTTTCCACCTCCTGCCTGCCAGTTCCCAATGATCTAGGATCACTGGATGCGTGGAATACCTGGAAAATATCTGTCCTTCTGATAAAGCGTATCAATGCGACCACATATCCTGCAGTTAGCCGTCTACCACCGCCTCTCTGCGCCGCTATCGTTCGTCCAGATATTATCGTTGTTGGAAATTTCCCATCAAAGGTATTCGATGACGCGCTGCAGGATCGCGTTTTATCTTACACCGAATGGCGATGTACGCGAACCCGAAAAGGTGAACAGTCGACGTTTGGCATCGTGCGGATCGAACGATCGTTACTTTCGCTGGCGCCTAGCCAATTCCACCACATTTCTTGCATAACTCATCGCCGCACTCTTCTACAAAACGGAATCTTGCCCGTGATAATATTAATCGTCCTCGGAATAATCAACGTCGTTCAACGGTCGTCCGTGTTCGTCTCGCTGAAAGTTGCCCAGGCGAGTAAGCTACTTTGCGTGTCTAGACGGTGAGACGAAAGCTCTGTCTTGCGAGGCTGTCTTTACGAGGATTCAGAGCTTTCGATCGACACGACGAAGGAAAGAAAAAAAAAAAAAAGAAAAAAAAAAAGAAGAAAAGAAAAGAAAGTTTGTCCGGTATGGAAGTTGTTCACGGACCACGGCTAGAATCGGAAATCCTGTACGCCGAAGGTGAAGCGGGGAAGAGCGGAGGAACGAGCGAGCCACGAGAGAGGGACGCTAGCTCCATATATATTCACGGGGAAAACACCTGTGGCTCCGCTCGTTAGATTCGCGCGACTTTTCCAAAGATAGTAAGAGCTATCCTCCTCGCTCTCGGTTTCTCTCTTCGTCCCACCACCCCCAACACTCGCCATCCTCCGCCCTCGGTTTCCAACAAGCTACCTGTTCGACCCGTCGCGCCGTCGTCTCCTTTCCCGACAGTCTCGTAAATTCTTTCGCCCTCGAAAATAGTTGGCTCGGATCCTATAACGGAATCTCGATCCGCAAGAATAGAGATCCTTGCTTCGACTCGCGATCGCGCGCCTTCTTCGCCCGCGATATCTATTTCCAGACGAACTCTTGCTGTTCGTGCGAGTTTCAAGACCACCTAATGCCTGGGAATAAGTAAGCGCCAGCATATTTTACGCCCTTATCGGCATCTATCTTTGCCGAGTTATTCGCTCGAATTTCCATGTTACACCGCTACGAATAACACGGCTGCGAGACGGAATAAAGACACCGAATATAGCGGATGGAACGTACGTAATTAAACGATATGGAGGCGCCATCGATGAACACGACGGTTCTTAACGACGTCGATTGCCTGCTACGAGACTGTGGAATTGCGAGTCGTAGCTGACCAAAGGATGAAGAAAGAAACGTAGATCGATGTGTGGACGATCGGAAGGCGAGTAAATGGCGACAAGCGAAGGAAGAATCGATGAAGAGTGTAAAGTGGGAGAAAAGCGGAGGAAGCGAGATTAGACCGGGGTGAAGGGAGGTGGTCGGTTAGTTTAGACGGTGTTTAACGCGGGTTTACGTGGCGATCGGTCGATGGGAGAAACAGTGCCGGTGGCTAGTCCAGGATAGTATTTAGGCGCGGTCCTAGGCCGGTTCGCGGAGATACCGGCCGCTAATGCGCCGGAATAGATTAATACCGACCAATAGGAACGTCGATCGAACGGCCTGGAGCACATTACTCAATTATTTACGCTTCATTAAGTATATATCCAATAGCGGCGAGTGTGGAGCGCGCACGAGCTTCACCGACACGCCGGGGACGAAGCAGGAAGAGGAGAGTAGAGGAGTCGCAGAGGGTGGACGTACGAAGCCCGATACAGCAGCGTTCGTGCTGTCGTGCCGGTGTGCGCAAACATCCCGTCGCAGCGTACGCGCTTACCTACGCTTACGCGCGCGTAAGTACGCGTTCCCCAAAGCGTCAGCGAGGCCCAGGAACACGAACACGAACACGAGAATCGCGTTCAACTCCGTTTCCACGCGTCGATGGATACAGACGTACAGCAGCACGCTTTATCTCTCTCGGTCTCTTCATCTTCCTTTCTCTTTCCTTGCCACGCTCTACCATTCCGCTATACTCGTACACTGGCGTACGAGAGAAGCCGCGCGCGCGCGCGTCATGTACCACCACTTGTACATAATGTATGGGAGTATGTGTCGGTAGGTAAGCGACCACCTCTAGCTCACCGAGGTCTAACTTAATTATTCGAGAAATTCAGCGATCCATTCCTGCACCCTCCGTTCTGCCACTCTCTGCTGTTCGGCCCTGCGCCCCTCGGCCGCGTCCACTTGCTCGCACCCTCCTGCGATCCCTTCGAGAGCCTGCTGTGTTGCCGACCATTCGACAACCAGACGAGTCCATGAAAATCGATCTCGTCCGTATTCGATCCTTGTTGCGTCGCGACACCGCGTCGCTGCCGAGCGATCGTCCGTCTCTCGATACGCGATCGGAGGTCGCACGCGCATTGTTCTCCGCCGCCTCGCACGCACCACCGCCGATATTTAAATGAGTTGCAGCTCGCGCGGAACACCCGTGGAGGAGGAGTAAAAGCAGAGGAGGAGGGAGGGCTACGCGTATCGGTATACCGGAACAGATAGATCGTCGGTCCCGATAGCGTCCCGGGAGACTTTAATTATCATCGCGTATGGAGTATTTATATGGCAGGAAGCGCTTAAATAATATTTCTTCGAGTAGCGAGGGACCGCGAGACCGCGCAAGGAGCGTGTTGTAGCAGACGGGAAGGAGCGCCGCGTCGTTTCCAGATGGGAACGGGATATTGCGAACGCTCCGGCTCGCTTCTGATCCAAGCGGCCGATAGGGACGCACGGTGCACGGGCTGCCCAGTGGGCGGAATCGACTTTTATCGGCCGGAAGTCAAAAACAATAAGCGCGAAAAACGGTTCCAAGTGTCCCGGGATACGAGAGATATAGAGGAAGACAGAGATGGAGGGAGCGAGCGAGAGAAGCAGACGAGGAAGAAACGAGACACGCGATTCTTCCGTTCAGCCAGCAACTTTTGCACGCGTCCTCCTCCCCCTTCTCCTTTCTTTCCCTTTTCTTTTATTCCGCCGAATAAACAGCAATAAAATTTCCGTTGTTCGCGCGATCGTCCGCCGGGACCACATCCCCGGCCGTTCGTGTCCGAGCGTCGGATCATCCTGGCTTCGATCCCGCAACGGATCGATCGTCGAGTAATTAGCGCGCACGGCCAAAGGTGCCCGCGGACATTATCGTGGCTCAGAAACGAGCCTCGACACCTATTAAAGGCGGAGCACGTCACGGTAATAGCCACAACACCATTAGCATGAGAGTAGACCGACCGAGAAGAGAGCGAAGCGGAGCAGAGAGGAGAGACAAGTGAGACTGGCGGATGGTGGAGAGCGAAGATGAAGCGAGAGAGAGAGAGAGAGAGAGAGAGAGAGAGAGAGAGAGAGTCACAGACGAACTCTGACTGTAGAGCCGAGTCTAGAGGAGAAGGCAAAGCGGGTGGTGCGCGGCTTGTAGAAGAATGCCACGCGTATAATCTCGTGCGGAAAACGATTCGGTAGTCGAATTAAGCCGATAAATTGATTCGACCCCTCGGGTCGTGTTCTCGCATCGTAATTACGCGGATTAAGCTGAACCGTGCGTTGGCGCGCGCGCGCGCGCGCATCCCCTCCGCACGGCATTTCTATGGGAAAAATTACAACGTTAGGTTTTCGTAAATAATTAGGCCATTCGGTTGTTGGAATATTTGTTGAGATGGAGAGAGACACGGCAGAGGAGGATAGCACGATGAACATAAGAAATATGAATCGCGTTAAACGATGGAAGATTTGCTGGTTGTTTCGCAAGCGTAGTCGTAAAATCGAGGAAGTGACTCATTAAGGAACGATCAACATCCGCGAATAAAATAATTGCTCGAGATAAAGTTATCGGTTAGCGATCGCGGCAACGCGCGTTACGCTAATCGCTTGGCGATACAGCGCGCCGGTTAAAAACGCTGTCGTCGTATTTTGCCTGGCGAGTTTTTACGACGTGTACCACGACACGCTCGTCGAGTGCTTATCGGTAGGCGAGGAAAAAAATAGAAACGCGACACGCTAAGCGTTAAGGCATGCTCACGCTCTCGATTCGCGATCAAATCGTTTTTCATTTGGCGATGGTGCGCGATCGTGGCACGCGCCTCCAACGAGGTGACAAAAGCCACGTTGATTTTTTTAGATTCGTATCGGACTTGTTCGACTCCAACCAAACATCGATCTTTCTTGCTTCCCCACGCCGCCGAGTAAAACAACGTCGCTTTAAGGTCAAAGCTCCGGCGGTTTCATAGACGCTTTCGTTGTTTATCGCACGCACCGTTTAAGACAGCTTGCACGATTTTCAAAGCGGAATTACAAAGCGGCAGACACTTCTGTAGAATCGCGCAACTACGTCCGTGAACAAAGTTTGCCGTGAGCTTGCACACGCGAAAGAAATGCCTTTGAAGGTTGAAAGAAGAAGTCACACGGCTTAACAACATTGTCGAAAGGAAGCGAAAGAACGCGAGAATGAAGAGATTAGGACTGTAGAGTCTCGCTCGAAGGCTTCCGCTAATGATCGAATTCGTGCACCGGCAGAGAACACGCGGCAATGCGTTAAATTTATACCCAGCGAGTTCACGAGAGGAACGCGAGTCGCGCGCTCCGACGTTACTCCATTCGCGCTATTCCCCGACTAATCGCCTCGCTGATTCGCCCGACCGTGCACAAACAGAGGAGACCGTGAAACAAAGGGTACCGAGATACCTTCGGTTAACTCGCACCCGAACACTCGAATTGACGTAAGGCTAACCGATAGACGGACGGTGGTGTTGTTTGGCGTACGAGGGCCAAGTAAAGAGGTTTGCACGATCCTACAAAACCAAAGCATATGTATATATGCGCATACGCGCACGGACCCGTCAGCTAGGTAGCGGGTATACTGCGTCGCTTATGATTCAGCCACGCTATACATAGAAGTCCGCCCTACCCCTTGGCTGTTCGCTATATTCGATCATAAAGTGCATTGCCTTTCCTTCTGTCTGCCAGTCTGCCTGCCTGCCTGCCTGGTTGCCTGGTTGCCTGCCTGGTTGTCTGCCAACCAGCCTACTCTGCTCGCCTGCTTTGCCTGCTAACTGCTAACTGCTAACCTATCTACCTTGCTACCAAGCCAGCCTTTTCACTGGACAATCTCGCCACGGTTCGCTTTGTAGATCGCCGCCCTGACTCGACTACCTCGATGCTAGCTCTCCACGTCCATTGTTTCTGCGACCTGCTCCTTTCTTTCTTTCTTTGCTCGCTCCTTCGTCGACTTCAAACAGGTAGAAGATTCCGCGGCTACCGGACTTTGCGTCAATGTGCTATGCATCGATATGCACGCTGTAGCAATTAACAAGAATTAGCAAGCTCGTTGTTTGCAGCCCCGTTACTTAGGCGATGGAGGCCTTAAGAGTTAAAGGCGTTCCCTTTTAAGCGGGTCAATGCCAAGGCGAGATGTATATATATTTAAGTAGCGGCGACCGTGAGGGCGCGGCGAGAACCTAAAGATTTCGTGTAATCGATAACTGGTGCTTTAAAAAGGCAAAGCTGATTCGAATACGACGAGTAAAAATGTAGGGAACTCGATGAATTTCGACATGCGAGAAGTTTGAAAGGTGCGATGGTTTTGGCCGGTGGAGAGTTGTAGCCGGATCCGTCGTCCCATTAAATTTCCGTGCGAGTCGCCGTGATACAGCGGTAATTACGTTACTTCCATTACTTACGTTCAAACGCCATATAACCTCGGCCGTAGCGCGCAACGTTTTAACGTTTCAAGACTTTCGCGACGCTCGAGATACATCAAGTACGAAGACGGTTGGACGACTCAGGATTTTTCAAAGTTTCAAGCACTGCTAATTTCGCGCAACGAAAGTTTCGAAAGGCTGTGTGCGTGGAGATGGTCGCATCGGCTGGACACGAATCGCCTCTTCCTTTGCGGCTATCGTCGGTGAGACGCGAACTTGGCGTGGCGCGACAACCGTGTTCAGTTCGTATCTTTCTTCCTTTTTCTCTCTCTTTGCTCCCCCTTTCCTTCTTTTCTCGCGGCTGCACTTCAACGTCGTCGCACAGACGAATACGAACATAAGTAAATAGCGTTTCTCTCGGAAAGACGGAAATTACAAGCATACGCAGCCTCCGCGTACGTACAGAAAGAATACGTTTGTATTTTCCTTCTAGCTGTAGCAGAGAGATCGCGGACGATATTTCATTCGATATTGCAGTCCCGGCATTATTTCTCTATTTCAGTAGCCGGCGCGTTCCCCGTCCCCTGGTCCCCCATTCCCCCGTTCCCTGTTCCCCGTGCCTCTGCTCTAACACGGCTGCTCGCCGCGGCCCACCCCTCTCTGCTGCCGCCGGAAAATAAATTGTTTAATTTATATTAAAAATAAATAGAACCACGGAGAACGAGAGCCCGATTCGAGCGGCGCAGCGCCGCGGACGGCCCGAGAAATATTACTTTTAATATTAGCATTCGCCCTCGCGCTACCCCTGCTACACCCCGTCCCCTCCTTCTGCCTCCGCCGTGCCACCCGTCGCCCCTTCGCCGTTCCTCTAGGTCGCTCTCGCACAGCCTCCTCCCACCTCCAGCTCTTCCTGCCCACCCCCGTGCTCACCGGGTCCCGCTGTCGACAGTCTCCGTCAACCCCCTCTCGACAGCCCTTACCATCGCGTTCTTTTCGCTCCTTCTGTTCCGTTTCCCCTTGGCTATCCAGTCTCTCTCTCTCTCTCTCTCTCTCTCTTTCTCTCTTTCTTTCTTTTTTCTTTCTTTCGAATTGGCCGGCTGCACACCGCGTTCTCTGCTCGGACGCGAGCTTCTGCCAGACCACGCGTGAGTTACGCGCACGGGAACAACGCGACGAAAGAACCGGATGAAAAATTTATCGCGACGTTTCCAAGATCGATTCGTCGTTCGCGCCTGCAACCGGTTCGTCGCCACCGTATATTCCAGGTGATTTTTCAAACGCTTCGAGACAAAGGCGGAAACTTCTCGATGGATAATCGATTCGAGGAAACCGTTCGACGCGTGGCAGAAACTTTTAACGAAGCGAAATATCCGGTCGGCGAAGGAAACGCATGCGCTCGTAGATGCAAAGATCAACCGATGATTTTCGCGCTGTTTCAAAGGGACGCAGTTTGCTGGAGTGCGCGATCCAGCGAGCGCATCACCGTGTCCGATGCAGCAGGACGCGTTCATCGTTCTATCGGATCTACTTGGTTTCGTTTAGCCTGTTGGGATCCTACGAACGCGCGCTTTTTTAACGCGCGTCATCGATTAACGACTTAACGAAAGACGTTGGAAACGCGACGGTAAAACGTAGAGCAGTTAGTCGAACGAGATGCGTTGATCGCGGTCCGGTGGGTTGGCGAAACTCTGGGAGCCGCGAGGCGAAAGAGTCGGTGCCGATGGCAGCGGCGGCCGAGGAGGACGATGCTCCCCTCGGTCGGCCTCTGCTCGCTTTCCTCGCTCTCCCCTCGGGCCTTGCCTCACCCTTCGCTACGAAGCCTCCTGCTGCAGCTGCCTCCGCGCTCCTACCCAGCCACCCCCGTACCCGCGCCCGCGCCCTCTATATAATGTACGGAGCGCGAGCGAGATGAATGGCAAGACGGCGACGAATATTTCATGAGACGCATTAATATTGCAACGTCTCATCTCACGGATGTATCGAGGTAACATAATGCTCCGCTATAGATAGCTCCTTATTAAACCACGACGCCGCCGCGTTGAGCAACCTTGCGACTATACGGTTCGCTGGAAAATCCCGCCTTTCCGCCAGCCTCTCGTCCGTGTCGCGCGATATGTCTGCTGGTTTGCCTGGCGTTGCCGACCGCCAGGCGATTTCCAACGAATCCATTCCGAAACAGCGGTCTGTTTCGTTGAAAAACACAGCCAGACGACGCGACGGTGAAACCGTAGTAGGACGGGCGATCGCGATTCGACGACGCGTCCAACTACTCGTCCGGTCATCCTGACGGATTATCGGCGTAGCTAGAAGCAGCGCGCGCGGCCAAATTCGCCTGCAAACTATTGTTTTGCGTCCGTATCGGCGAACGGGGCGACCGAACTTTGCCATTAGCGCGCACCCCGTGTCCCGAGGTAAAATCCAGCCGCGTAATGTATTACCCGCGGAAATAGATTATTGGGAACGTTATCAAAGTTATAAACATTCCTTGCCGTTAATATCACCATCTACCGACATACTGCAACCACCGACGGGCCTCTCGCTATTAATAGCCGTTTTTCTTTCTCTCATCGTTGCTCCCTTTTCCCTCTTCTCTCTGAATCCTCTGAAGCCCGCAGATGCTCGCCGCGAACCACCGCTAGGTATAGACTCGCACGTGATAGATGCCGAGTCTGTCTTACCTTTCTTGCGGCCTGCAAAATATATGGAGGATCATCCATCAGCCGTCTCGGTGAAACTGCGAAAAAAAACAAGGAAAAGAAAAGAAGAACGATTTTGCCGTTGCCGCCGACGCCGACGCCGCCACCTCCAGCGCGTCTACCAGCGCGATACCATCACCGACACGATCACCGACACGATCACCGACACCGTTGCTCGGCCTGCGTCTAATGCCATCGAATTAATTACCGACTCTCGCGCTGCCAAAGGCCAAAACGAAATCGAACCGTTCCACCACGCTCCTTGCACGCTCTTTGCTCCCCATTCGTTTCGACGATCTTCGATGCTGGGCGTGTCATTGTCGGACGTGGACGACCGACGTATCGCGTGGCGGATGGAAATCGCGAACAGGAAACGGGATCGAAAGAAATCGACGAAAACGGAGGAGGTCGGCAAGAGCAACGGGAACGAAACGACAGGAAGAGAGGGAAAAGTAGTGGGAGGGCAGGGTAAGAGAGGAACGCGATATAAAGTGCAATCAAACATCGATCGCGCGATGCGGAGACCTCTTTCCTCTTGGTAGCTACCTACGTGCGTATCGAATGCATACCATGGGGTTGCATCGCGCATGCATGCGAGGTCCTGTGTTTGTGTTTCGAGGGGAAACGTTACTACCCCCGGCAAGCGACCAAGGAATCGATAGCCCGCGTAACCGAGGCACAGGCACGTACGAATAATGCTCGAGCCTATCCTCTAACCGCTAAGTCGATCGAAACCGTTTCGCTGTCCGAATCTGGCTCGCTTCTTCCGCCAACTCGCCCACCCAACTCGTTCAACTAGGAAAAGCGGTTCCACTTTCCTTCGCTACACCTTTCTTACGCCTCTGCACGCCCAGTGAAAACCAATTTCCACGCGTTTTCTACGCTTTATCCTGCACGCGCCACTATCCTCCAAGGGATAAGCCACAAACTCGTGACCGATAGTCGTTGTTTGCTGATCAGTGTGGTTGGAACGATATCGAGCTATCGGACGATTGGTATAGCGCGTCTCGATTACGTGTCCATAGCCAGGTGAAAAGTATGAAAAGCGCCAGGCAAAGATGGAAAATCGGCATCTTTATCGGAGGAGAAAAGGCAGAGCGGTGTGGTGGATGGTCGTGCAAAGAAATTTGATTTGCGTGACTGAAAACGAGCTCGCGATGCGGTCAAAGCGGGCCGCGATCAAATCGAATCCAGTGGAATCGAATCGAATCGGATCGAATAGGTTGGAGTCGAACTGTTGGCAGGAGAAGAGCGCCGCGCGCTCCTTTTCTCCAAGGGATGGTATCATCGAGTGCTCTTCGAGGACGATTGGAACGTCGATGGAGCGGGATAAGCGAATCGGGTTTGAATACCGTGCCAGTGATGCGGCACCGATTGGTATCACCGGGAAACGACAACGCGCGGTCGGGAAAAATCCTACTCTCCCCCGTTTTGTTCCCCAAGGGCTCGAGAGTTAATCGCGTTATTTCCGATGACTTGGCGCGATCTAGAGGAAAAAAGCACGCGACCAGAGACATCGTCGCCGCGTCACTGATGCGCACCGCTCTCTGCCCTTTCTTTTCTTCGTTTCATGCTTTTTCTTTCGCAATTTTTCTCGGCACGCGTCACGCCATTTCCGATACGTTTTTCCCTTCTATCGTTCCTTTCCTTTTTCTCTTCTTGTCACGGACAGTCGCGCTTCGCTTCGCTTCACGTCGGTACAGGCGAGTGTGCGTTTCCCTTTGCGCCACAGTTCTCCCTTTAACGAACGAAAATCGGTGGAAACGCTGAGAGCACGATGCGTATCGGTTGTACCGAAGAGAATTCGAAAATAGGCGCGTAATTATGCGGGCTTATAGAATTCGAGATCGATCGTGCGCCCAGCCGTGGAATATGACGGTTGGGCTCGAGGCACGCGGTAAGAGAAGCATAGAAGATTCATAAGGATGGAATTACGTTGCCTCCACGGTGACTTTTGTTCTCGACTCTTTAATCGCGGTACTCGCTCCACTAAAAAATATATAAAGCTACTCGCCAGAGGGCAACGTCCTCGTCCACTGATGAATTTAGAAATCCACCCCTCGCGCCCGCTACCCTTTTTCGCCACCCTCCACCCATCGCCCTTTCCGATCCCACTCGTTCGTACAACAGATGCGTCCGTCTCGCCGAAATGAATAATGAATCGACGGTTTTGCGAATCTACGCACAAAACCACGCTCCCAATTACCGAGAAACGCTCGTCCTTTCTTCTTTTCTACGTCTTCGTTTACTTCGCCTCTTTCGCATATCTTCAACAACGAACAAACCTATCGTTTTCGAATGACAATTTGTCGTCTCGACGAACGAGACGAATCCGCGACGTCTCTAAACTTCCTACAATCGACTGCGAATGTAAAGCTTCGTCGCGATGAAATTCAATCGCCGTTGACGCCGGCGACGACGGTTACTTGGCCCGAGAACGAGGTTAGAATAATTTCTACGAACGAATTAGTTTTTGTCGAATTAATCGGCCGGATTAATGCAATCGAGTGGCACCGGAATCGATTTGGATTGAATCGAGTCGGTACCCCGCATTAAATTAAATCGTTCGAACGATATTACCGGGGCGTCGCGGTTTTAATCGGCTCGAATTAGAATCGGGCACGTTAATTGGCTGGGAATTCGCGGGCCGCGACCGAAACTTGCGAACAAGGACGTCGCGATCTTACGCGTTTTCCACGCGTTTGTCGTTTTTCTCGTCTTCGATATTCGCCTCCTTCTCGTTAACAACGTTTCAACCTGCTAACTGCACTGCCTGTTAAATTACGTTTTTTTTACGCCACCTTTTTTCCGAAATGTAAAAAATATTTCCTCGCTTTCGACAGCGATTTCACGTTGCACATATTGCCATTGCCGCCGCATGGCGGTGGTCAGTGAACCTAAACAAGAGAAAAAAAACTTGGGAAAGAAAGGATGGCAAAAAGCTGTGTGTCGATCAGCACACCGCACAGCCATTTCGATCGATTTCCAAACGAACGGAATAATCTACATCGTCGCGACACGGTTATACAACTTGCGAGCAGAATGGAGTTTCAAATTTTCATAAACAATACTGCTAGTCGCTCAGCCGTCTATTTCGATGCGTCATCAATTGTGGTAGTACGGTACGTAATATACAGGATAAAGGGTTACAATGCAATTACAACATAGCACGATACGATCTGATTCGCGGCACTCGAGAAACTGAGGGAGACGTGCCCGCGTACACAGGCACATAGAAGTAGGATAATTTATAAAACAGTCGTCTCAGCGATATGTTTGTGTAAATAAAAAAACAGATCTCGTCTGTGACCCGTTCGCTGACCAACCAAGTATCGACTAATCGCGACGAATGGAAAAAAAGTTGCAGCAGACGTGTATATTCAACCGAGTCGTTTACTCGCTTCGATATGTCCTTTCTTTTCTTTCTATCGCGCAACTTTCGCCGAAGAAACGAAACCCAAGGAGATTACCAACCACGCGATAAGTAAATTTGTGCTGCTTTAAGATGTTTAAAGTAACAGGCGGCGGATTCGTTCTCGATATCCGTGGGAAAAAGTCCGACTATAGACACGGAACAAAGCGAACGGTCGACCGAGCGAAGCTATAAAAAAAAGGGCCAGCCATCGAGACGACATATAACGTGGATTTTCGAAAGGATCGTCAAAGTTTTTTGTGCTCGAGTCTGTAACGCGTCGATCCGATTAAAATCGGTTAGGATATTTGAAATGTTGAAACGGTTATGACACGATTGGCGAGGATCGAGCCGGCTATGCCCGAAATAGACGCGAACGTTATTGTTGAGTTTAGTGAAACCGGAGTTTAAATATCTACCGGATGTTTGGCGTGTATATCACTTCGTAAATTTAAAGTTTACGGTCGTTCGCGCCGCTACGCCGTTCTCGCTTCTTCTCCCCTCCTTCTCCCCTCCCTTTCCCCCGTTCCGCTTCTCGATCCTTCTCAACCTTCCTATCGTCTCTATGGGTCTTCTCGTTCTCTCTGCTCGTGCTTTTTTTTCCCTTCTCCCTCTTTGCTTTCTCTTTCTTAACGTAGCGCGGCTTGCCCGATACGCGGAACCGAGCGTATTATTTCTTCTTTCCCGCCTTTGTTTTTCTTGCGTTACGAGCGTAACCCTCCATTGTGTCCTCGATTTTCTCTCTCTCTCTCTCTCTTTTATTTATCTTAATTATCGTTGGAACCGTCTACGATTCCCGGATTCTTCGGCCTTGCCTCGTTCCATCAGTGTCCCGAGTCGATCAGATGCTGCCGCCGTTGCTCGTTCGTGCTCTCTCGGCCGGTTTTCACGTTCCCCTCGGTTTCCGCTCGAAGAAGAACGTTCTGCTTTTTGAGCGTCTTTCGGAGCATGATCGTCGCCGAGTGACGCGACGCCGCCTCGGTAGGTTCTCGCGTTAGCGGAGCACCGCTCTTTACATCCACCCGTTTCCTTTCTTTCTATTTCTTTCGCCTTTGTTCCCTTTGTTTCCGCTCCTTACCGCCGTATTTTCATACTACACACTTAGTTTACGAGTACTTTCTCCTCGTTCTTCGCCATTTATCCGTTTCCGTATCGCTGTTTGCGCAGATTCGTCCGACCGGCTGTCCGAGCCGACGAAATAAATTCGTTCGCTCGTTCGTTCGCTGTCCCTGCGCTGTGTACTTTTCGTCGCAGACAGAGAGAAACAGAGGGAGGGTGCACACTTCCAACCGGAAGCAAGAAAATTTGCGAAATTTACGAGCATCGCCAGGCATCGGTTAATCCCCGATAGGTGTAGAGAGGAGCCAGCCGGCGTAGCGACAGAGCAGCTTTCGCGGCTCGTAAAGTATCGTTTAGATGTCGCGAGGTACACGTGCGGATTTCGAGAGCACCCGTTGTGCAGGATTTCAGACCGGCTCCGCCAATGGCAAATCTTGTACTATACAAACCCTGGTATATCTATGTGGAAGGTACACGACTCTAATACATAGTTCAGTACTCTATCTACATACGTGCGAGCTAACATCGCGCTAACTCCGTTCTCTGGCCAGCTCGACCTACCTTTCCTCCCCCTGCCGCCCCCTTCTCCATCTATCTCTATCTCTCTTTCTCTACGTTTCTCCTTTTCTGCTGCCTCCGGTCTAGCTGCCTACCGCCGCTCTCGCTCCTTTCTCTTCGCCATTCTACTCTACTCCGATCTACTCCGCTTTGCACTGTTTCACATCCCCCTTGCCATCGTCGCCGGTACACGTTTCTATCCCTATTCCTAACGGCACAGCATCGAACGCACCCCGATCCGGCTGAAGAGAGGTAGCTTCATCGCAACACGCGTGATTGCGTGCCTATACGCCTACACGCGTGTACACCGCTACGCATACACGGAGCCGTGAGTCGACGGCGATTGCAGCACGTGCGCGTGCTCGTTCGCCGACCACCGACGTTGCTTGCAGCTCAGCACGGCTCGCCACATTATTCAACGCATAATCCATTCCTTATATATTAACACTTTACCGACCGATAGCCAATTAATAGGTTTTTTTGTCGCCGATGCTTACCGACCGATAGCCTATTAATCGGCTTTTTGTTGCCGACAATCTTTCTCATTATTTGAGCAGTAATTTGTTATTTAGTACTAAGGTACCTTGTACAGTTGCGTTGCTTTGTAAGCTCCCGTAGTTTTATTCCAATTTAAAAAACTTACTGTTCGCGATGAACGAAAAGAATGGTATTGGAGAGTCTAAATCGTAAGTCTAATCTAAAAGTATACTGTTGAACCGCTAGCGGTCGGTAAAGTGTTAAAGGCCGAGAACGATCTATCGCGAGATTGCCGAACGAGCTGCGCCGCGGACGAAATTAGCCGAAATGCTGGCGGCCGATCTTTCCCACTTTCGGCGTTTCTTTCGCGTGTGCTGCATCAGCGAACGCCGACAATCAGTGGAAACGGTAACGCGGCGTTTCTCGCGAACCGCGCGATCCGCCAGGCCACTCAACCTCCTTACGATAATATACACAGGAAACGTATTTAAACGGCTAGATTCAGACGTTATGTTTGGCTGGCGAGAAGTCAAGAACACCGTTCAGTCGGAAATAAAGGTAGCCGGTTACGTTGTGCACGTTCGAACGCCAACGCGTCACCGGTGATTCCCTCGACGGCTAACCGACACTGCGAGGCATTTAACGTACGACAGGATTCCACAGCGTTCTGTAATCTTGTTCCCGCTGATGAAAAGCATCGGGGTAGATCGATCGACGTCGAATCGGAATAATAAGTCGAGTCGATGAGAGGAACTGGATACGCGGCGGATCGGGGGACAAACGATTTGGAGAAAGTTGGCGTTAAATTCGTAGTACGGTGGCGGGAGAAGAATGGAAGCGAGTGGTGTTTCGCTGGATGGCAACATATTTTGCCGCGTCCACGCGACTATTCGAGAGGATTTATCGGAACGGTCAGTTCCATCGACCGTCGCCCGTACGTGACTACCTGTAGAGTCTGGCTGGAAATAAAACGGAACGACGAAAAAGCAGTGACCGGCAAAGAGCGCAAGAGACTCGTGAAAACGAGTAAAACGGCTGGCAGGGTTGGCACAGAGAAGAGAAGTGGGAGAGAGAGGGACGGAGGAACGTTTGCTCGTTGAACGACGACTGTCCACGGGTCGAACACAAATAAAGCCACTCGCTAAAAAGCGTCGTTCCGATCGAACTGGACGATTCGTTGAGCGATAATGACGAGTCAATGCGTCAACAGGACTCCATCCATCCTCCTGGCCTTCTCTTCGCCGACCTAGTCGCTTCGATTGCCTCTGTAAATTGTAAACAATTCCAACTACGCGCTCAACCTCTCTGCCGCCCGTCCCTCGTTGGAAAGCGAACCTGATCTCCTCCCTCGTCTGTCCCTGCCATCCCCGCGTCGTTCCCACTTTTGACGATCCGAAGAAAGCGAAACTTACCGATCTTTCACGAAGCGCAACTCTGAAACAGAAAGACGGACAGTCGACGCGCGTTTCTCGCGTTTCCGTGTAATTCGACGCCACGCGCAACGATTCCGATGTTTTTCGCGTATCCGACCTGCCAGATGAATAAAATACGCGTTGTTTGCGTTCGGTTACGCACGACCGGCGACAGAGAGGGAAACTTAAGCGCGACAACCGGCTGACTATCGGTGGAATAGTTTGCGCGCGATATCGCTGAATAAAATATCAGCGCGTGCGTGCGAAAGAGGTGGAGAGGCTCGTGTGTCCTAGATTACACGCGCGTGGTGCCTACGTGCGCGCAGATTCACAGGTGCCGCGTGTTTTCGCGCGAGCCGCAACGCGTTTCCACGACAATCAACGCGCGTGCTCCACTCCCTCTCCTTCTTTTCCTCTTTATCTCGTCGTCCCGTGCCGCTGTTCCAGCGCTCGCTCGCACCGTACCGGCACGTGCGTTTTGCCGGATATCTCGCCACGAACGCAGCGCATAGCCAACAACAATTACAGGTGAAATTGTATTTTTCTTTAGGATCCGTGCGAAATTGATGTCACGGGTAACGCAAGCGCGATAATCGAATAGCGACGAAAGAGAGAAAAAGGGAGAGAGGATCGAAGGATGGTTCTTGAACGTGCAGTCTGTACGCCGATTCCCCTTCGTTCCCTCGCTACCCTTTTCTCCCGATCTCGGCGTGTTCCTCCTCAGGCGGCGTTCCCTCTTCCGACGTTAATTTAGACGAATTTCATTAGAACAAACGAACTTTGCTAATCCGCGCTAATCTGATTAGAAATTTGCCGTGGCGCGGTGCATTCTGCCGCGTGAAACTCCAGCCGGTCGACGGCAGCCTCGACGACGTCAACGGCGTCGGTGGGGCGCCTGTAGAGCGTCTGTGGCACCGGTGAAGGAGAGAACGAGCCTGCTCACCGAGTAGTCTTCGTCCTCGTCCTCGTCCTCGTCCCTTCGCATTCACTCAAATCCCCGTGCATACATTCACTCTTTCTCTCTCTCTCTCTTTCATACTCTCTCATCAGGTCTCCCCTCGCGTCCTTCCGACGCCTATTCATTTCGCGCACGCCTATATCCTTGCCCGGCAAATATTTGCAGGAATTAGCAACGATAGACGACTAGCTGGCAAATCCCTCGCGTTGCAGGGTTCACAGGATTTTCCGCGAGGATGTCCGGAAAACCGTAAATTCGAAGCCTTTCTTAATTAGGCCGCCGTCGCTCGTCCGCGTCTATTCTCACTTTTGTTTATCATTGTCCCCTTGGATTTAGGGCATCCATCTTCCGTCAAGCCAAGTCGGCGCTCGTAAGCGCTGCTAAACGCGTGGAAACCGAGGTGACGCCTCGCGATCCTGAGCATCACGTCGCGAGCATTCGACCAGACCATTTCACCGAAAGTCCATTGCATTTCTAAAAATGAAATCTTTTTTCAAGTTCTTCAAGAACAGCGACGCGATTCGTAACGGATCGGCCGTACACGCGTCGGAAGCTTCGACGCTTGTGTAACATCAACCACATCTCAGTCCGCATTGGGGACCAGGCCGCGCTTTGGAACCCATGGACTGATGACGGAAATAAAGATGTGGCGGCACTCGGTGACAATGTATGTCACCGAAGGGAAGTGCCCAATGAACCCTCAATATCCCAACGGTCCTTTCGCCGAATCGAAAACGCCTAACAAACGCGTGGATAGTGGGGATATTGAGGGATGATAAAGAAAAAGAATCAGATTCCGCCGAAAGTAGTTGTAAGAGCTTCAGTCTTGAAAAGCCGCGTCTGGAGTTCAGAAGTGAATTGTAGTTAGTGTAAACCAAGTGCTAAGAAATAAATTCTCTCTTTTTTTTTATTTTCACCTTCGATGTCTTTTTTTTATTTTACGTGACGTTAGTCAAAAGACATCGAAGGTGAAAATAAAAAAAAGAGAGAATTTATTTGCTAACACCTTGATTACACTACTAACAGTTTACAAAGCCATATTAAAACCTGTTTGGACCTATGGGATCCAACTATGGGGAACAGCGAGCAACTCCAACATAGAAAAACTCTAAGATCCTTAGTACATCGCCACCTTAAGATACCCACAGTCAAAGAAGAAATAACCAAGTTCAAAAACAGATATAATATAAGAGTTAACAGCCACCAAAACCCATTAGTCACCTAATTACTCAGATCCGCAGACTAAAAGGGAAATACCCCTTAGATTGAAGCATTAGATTCAACTAGAATCAAACATACTATAAACTTTTATAATCCAAGTTACAGTACCACGCCAAATAAATTTACTTAAAATTCTGTATGAGAAAACACTGCCGCGTGCTCTCCCTTGCCGTCTAGTTTTGAAGTGTCCCGGTCGTGACATTAGCGACGCGTAGCCGGTTGCAACGTTCAAGAGCTTAAACCTTCTAGAAGAAAGCTATCCCTTGGAAGCTTCGTTTCAGACGTCGCGCAGGATTTTCTTTCCGAACCTGTAGATTGTTGCAACGCACGTTGCGAACAAGCTTCATCCTGGCGTTCGAACGGACGTAACAAGACGAGTCTCGAGCAGAGATTCTTTCCGCTGAAGAAGGTCGGCTCGGTGTTACGAGTGAAACGAGACGAGCAGAAGAGAGGAAGAGAAAAGGTCGGAAGAATGCGAGGAGCAATTTTCTCGTTAATGCAGCGGTCGAGCGTGCGGTACGACGTGTCGCGTGCACCGCGACGTGCATTCTTGAAGGCGCAGCCCGCGACAGCCGCACGAGACGATGAAAAATGCACGCATGACAGGATGCGGCGTGTGTGCATTAGTGTGCAATGGACTTGTTCCCGTGGTAAACCCGATTTCCCTGTCGCACCGATACACGTTTTGTGGTTTCGTCGAGACGCGTGCAGGCCCGGCTGTCCTCTTCTTTATTACCAAACCGCTGGATATCGTTTCGCCAGCAAATCTTCAAATTATTTATCCGCCACTATCCCGTATCGAGACACGATAGATTTACGTGTTAGAGTATCGTCTAGTCGGGTTTCGTTGTAACGCTCCTATCGCTTTGAATAAATTAGACACCGTCATCTTGCAGCAACGTTGAACGAATCGTAGGCCTTATCTTCTCGTTCAAGGTTACGAGTCGCTACCCAGCCGCACCTACCGCTATTATAAGCATTATTATTATTATTATTGTGCCGACTGTTTCGTCTCGACACAATGTCTCTCCGGAGATCGGATTTGAACTCTTAATAGAACCTACTTTATCTTCCCTTTTGTCGTCTCGTTACGTTATTATACCGTTGTTATTTCCGCTTTCATTGTGTCAGTTCGCAGCGGAACGCGCAAACGTACCAACGAAAATTCGTTTTCTCCAAGGTAAACACGCGGCGAATAGTTCGAAGGAATCCTCGTTGTCTCGGAAAAGAGCAGGTTTATCGCCGGCTAAAGTTTAGAGTCTCACTCTCGTCGGTAGCATTCTCGCGGCGTTACAGCGATAGCCACATTGGACGCAGAAAGAGAGAGAGAAAGGACAGTGGAGTTGCGAGTTTGATAGAGGCGCGTATCAAACGAGGAGCGAAGCCCTTCGACCCTTAAAAATTCATTTGGAAAGTCAGCCGAGTGGTATGGCTCCTGCAAGTGATTCGGTATATGAGAAGTCCGGCGTCGGTAGGCCGCGCCGTCCGATCTCTCGGTATTGCGGAAATCGCGGACCGAAACTTTTCAAATGAGCCAACTTTGCGTGTGTCTTGCGCTTTTGCCGCGTCTCGCAACCCCTTTATAGAGACCCGGAAAAACTCGCATATTAGTAAAGTTGTCGACAGAGACGCGGGCTTCGTTTCTACGGAACCCGTTCGCTCCCTCTGTCTCCGCCCAGCATCTTCCGACCTCGTCTGACTTTTTCCACCGGCCGCCTCCACGCGTTAACCCTTTTGCATTCCTTCGCAAACCTTGCGATCTGTAATTATTTCGTTCGGTGACTCTTTACGTTCGAGGCGGCCACCAGCTATACACATTGAATTAAACGGATCGCAATATTCCCGAGCAACTGTCATAAAAGGGGGATTTTTGATGTACCGTTAAGTGACATGAAACAGCTTCGAGTTTGGAGGTTCCTTATGGTTATTGCTGCATCAGATAAAAATTGGGAAGACGTTTTTCCATGTTTCCCGGACCAGTGGGGCGACCACCACCGAACAAGAGTTTTTCTTTGCAACAGCATCGTCACCGGACTCCACCGGTTCATCGACTTTAGAACAATCAACATCTCTTGACCGGGTTTTCAATCATTCAATCATTACGCACCAGCGTAACTATCTTCTTTACAAAGTTGTTGGAAATTTACTAGGATATTTATTTAGGATTATTTACGAGGATATTTACTAGTACAATTATGGTTATGACAGAATTTGACAAGTAACCGTGGTAATTAGATACTCGAGATGTGAATGGCAATGATCTTAGACTGTGGAAGAAATCGCATTCGTCATCCCGTTGACCGTGGATTCGTTGTTGAGTCTAAGTCGAACTCAACTTACTGATCCACGATTCGGCTGTGACTCAACGTACCTGTCCACAGTACAAGTAGAACTTATCTGACTGAATTTCAGTCCAAGTGCAACTGCCCTTATATACTCCTCTCCGTACCTCTCTGTTCCCCTCGGGTCAATCTTTGTTTTCAAGGAGAGCTATTTAATTACTCCATGTCTTTGTTAGGTACACGTCCTTCCCGTGACCGTGCCTACATTCAGCGACCCGTTATGTCACTTCAATACCAAGCCCACTGTCATAAATCTCGGGCAAACATATTAACATATACTCTATGTGTATACTATGCGTAGGACTCGCGATTACTTTAGCAGTTCGCGATTTGCAATTACAAGTTCGACTTTTGGTCAATGCGTTTCGATGCACGATACAAGTTCGGATGATGATTGCCTAAGATGTCGAGAAACTCGGATCAATTATTACTGCTCAAATTCTACTGGCTCATTGGCAGACGCTCCAACTTAAACATGCAGAGTAAAATAATGCTATACAAAGCCATATTAAAACCTGTTTGGACCTATGGGGAACAGCGAGCAACTCCAACATAGAAAAACTCTAAGATCCTTAGTACATCGCCACCTTAAGATACCCACCGTCAAAGAAGAAATAACCAAATTCAGAAACAGATATAATATAAGAGTTAACAATCACCAAAACCCATTAGTCACCCAATTACTCAGATCCGCAGACTAAAAAGACAATACCCTTTAGATTGAAGCATTAGATTCAAACATACTATAAACTCTTATAATCCAAGTTACAGTACCACGCCAAAAATTTACTTAAAATTCTGTAAGAGAATTGATGGTAAATAATCTACTAAATAAAAAAAAAAAATTATTACTGCTAATTACCAACTATTGACTCGGACAGGCGTCTAACGACTGACTTTCCGTCACGATGACGCTGCAGAGGAAAACTATGACGCGTTGTGTCTAAGGATACGAGATCATCGGATTCGTCGAGGAAAGTCTTCATTCGGAAAGTGAGGGAAATGGACGTTGCTGTTGATTGGTTAATTTCTGAGGATGCTAACTGCCCTTGAGAGAAAGTTGCTAGCGGAAAGCATCGTTCGTGAGAAAAGCAGATTTCCTGTATCTTCCCGTAGTAGGTGATTTAGGGACTGTTAAGACAAAGACTATTTGTTCTTTTGAAGAACCTTAGCTAAATAAATCCTAAGATTTATAGCGGGTGCTTAGCCTAGCTGAAAATATTCCGCGAGGATGTATCGACATCTGGCAATCATCTTGTCCGAAGAATAGGGTCTTTGTGTAGCGAGCCACGGGACAGAAACCGTTGAAAAGTTTACTGTCGAGTGCCTCTACATATCTTTGAATTGTTAATCAAGTGTTGTACTAATTAAACCACTTCTATTATCCCAACCGAAATAGGGGGTCGATCATTTCGTGGCGTCGATTGTCTAATCGTAACGGGAATTTACCATTTACGCGCTTCCTCGCGATCGCGTCTCTCCGCGAATGGTCGAAAAACGGTAATCGTAGTCGCTGGTTTGCGAAACGCGATCGAAATATCGAGATCGAAAGATGGCTTAAAAATTCTAACGCGATATGTTTCTTCTGTTTCAGGCCAAGTTGTTGGAGTCGTCCCACGCTTGGCTCGGAGCCTCCACGTCCAGTATAGCAGGTAAGTTGTTCGCCACATTCCACGTCTACCTAATCCGCTCGCTGTCTCGACAGCACATTTCAGGAAACTAGAACGTAACTGCACGTCGAACCGATCGTTCCTCGAGATTCTCTACGAAAACGTACATAGAAAGAAATGGTGCGCGCGGTGACGTTTTGCCGCGAGTTTCCATATTCTCGCGATCGCGGTCCCTCCCCTTTGCCGACTTGATCATCTTTGTCCTCGGTCGATGGTCGACGAACGAAACGGTGAGGATGCCGATAACAACGGAAATGGACTTGGACGAAGTGGCGAGAAGACGAGGGAGGAAAGAAACGGAAGTGGAAAAAGCGGAGAATTACGGTGGGAGACGGCGCGGCTCGAAGAAATCGGGAATACGTCGGTGAAGGAGAACGCCCAACGAAAGTATAGACGAAGGAATGGGCGCGAAGTATAGCAGTGAATGAGAATACGAGGAGGAGGGTAGAGGACGAAGGAGAAGGGTGATAGCGGTGGAAGAAAAAGGCTGTGTCGTTATCTTGGCAATAATAAAGCGCAAGAATCCGCGTTACTTTAATATATTATAGAAAGCAATTTAGATAGAGGAGCAAGGGGACAGCCGTTAATGGCACCAATAACGTACTCGCGATTTGCAGCCAGTTCTCCCACTTGTGTGCTACGTATCCCTTCACCGAACTGTGTCTGGTAAAATCTTCTTCTCTCGCGAATCAACGCGTCCATAGCTCGGTTCATCGACGGTTACCGACGCGCATTCGGATCCTCCGTTTTTATTTCTACCTAATCTCTTCGTTTATGTGCTTCTCGTCTTTTTAGTAGTATCGTTGGTAAGTTTCGCGCGATATCAACGATGTTGCAACGGAACGTTTTATGCGCTCGCCATTAGTATCTTCCAATGATTTCACAGCCGACACAGCAGACGATTCCCGTTGCTTTTACAAGCATATTTCATGCCGGTTCTTTTTCTCGGTACTCGTTCCGATTTTTCTCTGCTTTCGTAGAAGGTGTGGTGGAACGGTGGCATTCGCGAAACGTCCGCCGCGATTAAACGTTTTATCGGCGATTCGTGCCGCGTCTCATCGTTTCGCCGCTTTGTCTCCGTTTCTTTTCCACCCGTCGCGCGCCACTGTTGTTCGCGGGTCGCGCGCGCGATAAATCTTCACATCTTCCGCCGAAATGTTCTCGCAATTCACGGAAATTCTCAGAAAAAGGATCACGTGGCCGACGAATAATGCGCAAACGGAGCAAAGAGAGACGACAAAGGAATGCAAGACACGGCGATGCTTGTGTAGGGGTGGGAATAGGGGATCGAGAAAGGGGCAAGTTTGGATGGTTTTTGCGGGAAAGTGTAGCAGCGAAAAAAAAAAAAACGAAAAATATAACGATGTATCGAGTCCGACGGCCAGCTACCTCCAAGATCGTTCGATCTGGGATAGGTGCAGCCACAGGGTATCACGAAAAAAGTCGAAATCCCTGACTATTTTCTAGCTGACTATTCCACCCTGCTGAAGCTGAAGGCGCCCACGTGGACGCGGCACGATCTCCAGGAAGCGATCGAGGCTGTGGTTACTCAGAAGATGCGCTTCACCCAGGCGTCTACGAAATACGGAATACCGAAAGGCACATTGTACGACAACATCCTGGGAAAGACGAAGAGAATGATGGTCCTGGAGGAAGCGGGTCTGAACTCGAGCGAGGAAACGGCCGTGCTCGAATTCTGCTGCGACATCAGCGTCAGTCCGTACAATCGTCGGACGAAAAAGTCGCTGAACGCGATCCTCAACTTCGTGGAAAAGCTGAGGCGAAAACGCGACCCTAACTTTGTGTTTAACGGTCTCTCTGGTTTCCGTTGGTGGTGGGCTTTCTGTAAAAAGCATTCGATAGTATCGCTTTACTTCAACGACGAGAACGAAAACGATCAGTAAACGATAATCCGTCTTCCTCGAAACAGCGTGCTGCTTTCTGCGTCTATGTCTCGCCATTGCGAGCAACGCGAACCGTGCAAGCCTTGTAAAACTGTGCCTTTTTTCCCCGAAAGTCGACTTTTCGCACGTTACGCTCGAACGTAATCGCTGGGAACGCAGACGACAGACGATGTTAGAATACTCCGCAATGTTTGTTTCGAATAACGAAACAGCGACTCCTATCGCGTTCCGCGATTCCCCTTCGATCGATATTTTTCACATTCCATACGCATTCCATTTCTGGTTCGCGAACCAAATTCTTTCCAAGCCTGGCGTTCTCGAACTGACGCGTATCCTTTACAATGGGACCATAATAAGTGATAGGAATTAATGATAACGGTAACGTTTAGAACGTAGCAAGAGCAATAATAATATATTGCGTTATCGCGGCTAACGATTGTTCCAGCGATAATCCAGTGCCTTCTGCACCACGTCTTCCAATCCGTGTAGTTTAACGAATTCGATTCTTATTTTTAGTCGCTGCGACTCGAGCCTCGTCGTCACGAATATCGGATAGATCGATAAAAACGTCGAGTCGTTAATCCTAGAAATCGCAAGATGTTTCTACGAATATCTTGCTCGACCGTAATATCAACGAATTTATTATCGTTGAAAGTACGTAAAAGTTACGTAAAAGTTATTTTATTAAACTTGCTTGTAAATGATAGACTCTTGGTGGGAACGTTTAATCAAATTTCTTGCGATCATTCCATTCGTAAAGACAGGAAAGTTGGTCGTTACGATTTGTTAAGAACGTTTGTTACGACGAAATTGCGTCAGGCTATCGTAGAGGTTTCGTTCGGTGCAAAACCATGACCATGACGTCGGCATCGCTTCTGTTCTACGTTCCATCGATCGGAATTTCATTCCGGTCGTTTTAATTTCCAGATGGTTTCTTTGGTGTTTCGAAAAAAACGACTATGACGTCGAATCGTTTGCTTTTTTCTTTCCTTTTTTTTTTCTTTTTTTTTAACAATTAGTAACTATAGCATGGTGTTTGCAGTGGAACACCTGCTAATAATACAAAGCAAACATTTGGGATGCCGATGTGAGTGGCATAGCGGCTATGGTCCGACGGAACTTTTATAACAGCTTGATATTTGCTTAGTACGAATTTGCTTAGCGTTGGAAGCGAGCAACTTTGCTCGAGCACAGACTCGCACCTGTCTCGTCGTCGATTGTTTTATACATTGAAAATCGTTCGAATTTGTTAACCGCGCTGCTAAGGTATTCTGACGCGATTAGCGAACGTTGCGCAATAAATGCGGTTCGATGACATTTAGCCTGCGTTATATATTTTTGTATGCAAAAAAATTGCTAGAATACGAAAAATACTGCAATTCGAGAACGTTGCAACCTTATGCCCGACGGGCAACTTGTGTTTTCACGTTCTAAATATGCTTTCGAAACTATCGCGCGTGCGTTAAGAAAGTTAAAGATATTTTCGAAAAAGATGTTGGAAATTCTCAAACCGCTGTGTACTCGACCGGCATTCGCCGTAATTAGCGAATAAGCGACACTTTCCAGCGCAACGTAACACGAGACACATCCTTTTAACGTTTATCGCGGAACGCCCGGTCAGCCCGTGGCTCCGTTGGTAAATATACTCGTCGCGCTAATTTTCCACCTGGTGTTCGTGCATCGTTTCGCTTTAATTACGACGGAAATAGCGTTAAATCGATCTCGGCCGATTACTTTTGTAACCGTAGCACGGACCCATCGTCCGATCCTCGTAGAATACTCGTCGCGAATAGAAGCGCGTTTCTCTCGACGACCGACGAGATTTCAAGGAAAAACCGTGGCTCGTATTATCCGCGTTGAAGAATTAGCGCTACGACGATGTTCGTTTCATTTTCCCTTTCTACGTTTTGCGTCTGTTACCTAACGTTAATTAATTTTTTGTTAACGTTAACGCGATTCACGACCGGCGTCGTCTCTTCGTTACGAACGATCGGAACTCGGCGATTCGGAAAATCGATGAAAATCGATTTGCATAGGAAAATCGCATAATCGCGGTTAACATTAGGTTACTCGTTGTTCACCGATCTCGCCGCATCTTTTGAAAACGAAGCCGGACGACTCGCGGTCTGGATCGGACACGCGTGCGCGTGTACCGAGGCGCGCACGCGCGCCTTCCTTTCCAATTAATTGTATTAATCGTCAAATTGGAGGATGCTCAATTAAACCCAATAAGTTAACTATTAAATAATCGTTGCGAATTGAGGCCAACCGTTCGTGGCGTAGCCGGTATTCGAGTCGTATGGTACTCGCGCGCTCCAAGGCAAACGGTTGCGAGCCTGCGATTAACGTTTAACGTTAAGGAAAAAATATTTTCTATCGACGATCGAGCTTGTTTCGTTAAGAACTTTTTCTTTCTTTCTTTCTCTCTCTCTTTCTTTCTTTCTTTCTTTCTTTCTTTCTTTTTTATTCTATAACGATTGTACGCCAACGATAATACAATCGATACGATTAACGTACACGACACGCAGCGTTTATTCCCCGTTCCCACTTTTCCCCGCCCGCAACTTGCCTTTCAATACTTTGTTCGCAGGTACGCTTCGCCCAAGCAGCTACAAAGGAACCTAACTACACGATACTCGCACCTTCGCTCGACTTACCTACGTCTGGTTATTTACCCTATTTATATGTCGTACGCTTGCATCGTTTCGTCGAATTCGAATCGTCGCATTCGAAACGATTCGATTCAATTCGATTCTTTCGATGCATTTGCATTGGTTCACGCGAATCGACGAGCGTCCGTTTACACGCTCGCGTGACAGCGAATCAGCTTTTCGATCGATCGATCGATCGATCGCATTAACGAAACCGATGCGTCGCAACGACGCAACGAAAATGTATAAAAGTAAAAATAGAAGAGAGAGAGAGAGAGAGAGAGATGGATCGAAAGGTTGATCTCGCGATGTTAAAATTCACCCATCTTCTTCCTTTACACGCGTCTTCCTTCGACCAATGAAAATCCCGACACTTACTAATGCCATGCTTTTTCTGTTTTCTCTTTTTCCACGGGGGGCGTAAACTAAACAGACAGCTACCAGTATCAGCTGCAATCGATGTGGCAGAAATGCTGGAATACCAATCAGAGCCTGGTGCACAATCTGCGCTTTCGAGAACGCGGCCCGCTCAAATCCTGGCGACCAGAAACCATGGCGGAGGCGATCTTCAGCGTGCTGAAAGAAGGATTGTCCTTGAGTCAAGCAGCAAGGTAACTATATGCATATCAAGTTTTCATTGGTTGCGAGTTCGCGAAATTTCGTTCACGGTCGTTCGTTTTCTCCTTCCGTCTGGCCATCACCGAAACCAAATTTCTCGCGTTAACCAAATAAAGAAAGGCGTCGCGTCGCTGCTCAACCAGATGGGTGGTCCGAATTACATCTGCATCAGACGTTCGCCCCGTTCGCGGAAAGTGGCGAGAAGAATTTCATTATCAGGCGGATATTCGTGGCGCGACGGGACAAATTAAACTAAGAAAGTTCATCGGACCGTTCTAACGAAACGCCGAATTTTTAATGAGATTTTCGATAAACTCGATTACACGGGCTGCGATTATCGCGGTTGGTTTCGCGAGGGCCATCGATGATATCGCTTGCTTTTAATCGTTCGAGACAAAAAGTATCGGTTTACCGATTTTTCCAGATGATGTTTTGCCAATGGTTAAGCGAAATTAATTTACAAAGGTTACAATTTGTTTCGTCGCAACTGAACAATCCGCGGCGAAAGTTTCGAGCGATTCGGTGGAAATGATTTAGTTGCGAGAATCGCGGTACACCGAACGATAACCTGCGTCGGATGTAAATGGGTTAAAGCAGAGAGAAAACAATTGGCTGTTGGGTTCGGCGAGCGATCAACTTAAGAACTTTTACAGCTTAGTCGTAAAACGCGCGTATCGCACGCGCGTAATAACGCGTAGTCGTTAAAGGCTGTTTCCCTTTGTGCGAACATGTGCTGCCCGATCGAGCAACGTTTCGCGGAACGAGCCCGATAATCTTTACGAGAATCGATCGATTTCGTCGTGCTGCCGCTTTCAGCTACAAACATTCTCTCGATCCAACAGCTCTTCTCATTCTCACACGCTTTCTGATACTTTGTTGCAGGAAATACGACATCCCATACCCGACCTTCGTATTGTACGCGAACCGAGTGCACAATATGCTGGGTCCGAGCGCTGATGGAGGAGCCGGTGAGTATTAATCGGATACTCTAAGATTCTTTACGCGCCAAGGCGAAACTACTCGTCTAAATTTTTGAAAATCAGCGTAACTAGAGTTCGCAATGAAGCAGACGTTGCAAGGAAATACCGAAACATTGGCATACCATTTGTTTGTTTTTTGCCTGGTCAGATCTTCGTCCGAAAGGCAGAGGCAGACCGCAAAGGATTCTGTTGGGTGTTTGGCCCGACGAGCACATTCGCGGTGTGATTCGAGCCGTGGTGTTCCGCGATGGACACTCGCCGCACATGGTGAAGGAAGAGCCGACTTCGATGTATCCGAGTTTGGCAAATTACGCGGCTTGCAACGGTCCCGAAGGCGCGGTCAGCCCCGGAGCGGCAGCCGCGGCCGCGGTTGCTGCGGTCGCTCAAGGTAACGATAGACTACCATATATATGTATTAGGTTGTTCGAAAAGTTTCTTTCGTTTCACGAGGTTTTTCGTTTTATATTATTCTGTCGAATTACGTACAATCGATTTTGTTCTGCTGAGATAAACAACGCGACATTTCACAGACTTAGTTTCACGTTTGTACGAAGGTGGATTGTTGTAAAAGACACGTTTGCGAAAGAAAGACGCTTTCCGGACGAGCTAATATTTATCCCTCTAATTGTCTTGTTGACGCAGCTTTCTATTGAAAGAAAGAAAATGAAAGAGAATTAATATTCGGGGTTGTTGGTTGACGTAGGACTGCGACATCAAATGTGCAGCATGGTAGCGGCGGCGCACTCGCAGCAACACGATATGATGGCAACAAACCTGTCGACGAATCTGTCGACGAGCCTCTCGTCGAATCTGCAGGCAGCGATGCAAGCCAGCCAGCATCACCACAACAGCAACAACAGCGGTACACCGGTTATTGGGAGTAACAACGGTAGCGGCGGAGGCGGCGGGAACAACGGAAACTCGCCGTTAAATTTGGGCTTGGCCAGTCCAGGCTCCGGTGGTCCACCAGAGAGCCCGATGGAGAGTCCTCTGGCGAGTCCGCTCGGCCCTCTGATGGATCCTGGACACATACCTAGCAGCGTGGAAGTCGGGATCGGCGTGAGCGGTATGACGTACAAGCCGGCGCGAAGCTTCGTCAGCCCACGACCGGAGAATCTCTTCCAGGAGGACATCGCGGATCTCGTAAAGAGTCCTCATGGACTCAAGGACAAAGACAAAATTCCCGTTAAGCTGGAGCCGCTAACCGACTCGCGTTGCGAATAGTAAGCGCGACAAGCTCGAAATCGAACGAGCTGATCGTTGCCCGTTGGATCGGCAGAACAGCGTCTCACTTCCATCGGGATCCTAACAAAAGGCTTCTCGTCGACGCTTCTCGCAGAAGCGAATCTGCGAGGAGGCGACGCTCGCTGTACGGATTATTCGAAAGTATAACCGCGGTGATCGATTCGTCGGAGCGCGATCGCGTAATCGACACGGCGACGGCGAATCGAGCACCGTGCTTCCAGCCTCGAACGGTCCGTATTCCGACCATTCGTCCTCGCGACGATACCGCAGTATACCAGAGCGATCTCGCGCGAAGATCGTTCGAGTTTTACAATCAAAACGGGGTGGGGAGGGGAGGGGAGGGGAAAGGGAAACGATCGAGAGAGAAGGAGCCATGGGAAAAGCGAAACCGAGTGGAGCAGCCACGATCGATGCTCGATCCCCTGATCCTCGATTCTCGATCCTCGATCCTCGATCCTCGATCCTCGATCCTCGAATCTCAAGCCAAATCCTCCCTACCGACCTCGAGCATCGATCGTGATTGCTCGACCGATTCCGACGCAGTCTCGAAGGCCGCCTATTTTAAGAAAACGTTCCGTAGCTAACTTTGCTCGATCGGAGCTCGTTACGAAGCACCCGACTGCGCGCAAAAGCGTGGACGCGAGTGTGCTGCACGGACACGCGCTTACACTCGAGATTTATATATCTATGCATATACGATAACCGTACGTTTAATATGCCAAATGTATAGTAATTGGGAAGCGATCTCGTGGCACGAGCCAGTATTCGCGTGGATCGACATATACAGCTCGTCGGGACTCGCCGAACGTTGGAAGCAACGTCCGTACAGACGGATTGAGAAAATACCGTGGATTTCTCGTAACGCGGTTCCACATGTAGATCGCATCGAAACGCTGCAAAGCAAGACGAGACTGGTGGAATTACAGCCGTTCGTAAAACGGACGATCGATTCGAGAAACGTTGCGCTTCCGAAGTGAAAAAAAAAAGAAAAAAAAAAGGAAAGGGAAAAAGAGAAGAATAATGATGAATAATCTTACGAAAGCGAAAGAGATGTACAAAATTCGCTTTGCGACTGTTCGTCGATCGAGACAACGTCGACGTTCGAAATCTCTACGGAACGAAAGAGAAACAAAAGTTGTTCGACTAGTGCGTACGCGTTAGCACGCAAAAGGGAGAACAAAACCGATTGCTGTACTTTATTAAGTGTAATGATTGCCTTCCTGCCATATTTGGGGTATGCCAAGTATAAAAATTATAAGGTTTAGAGATTAGGGAACGAAAAATTAATGACGACACTACCGTGAAATTCATTGAATTTGGAACAAGAGAAAATGTGGATAGACGCGCGAGCGCCGTGTGCCTGTGTTAACATTGAAAGCGGACGAACGCGAGCATCTGACTGAGCGAATCGAACGTGTGAGCGTGATACGTGCGAGTGAATGTTTTTTTCGGAAAGATCGTGCTATTTTTCAAAATTTTACATGTTACGCGTACGACTTTTCGCGAGAACACCCTCGATCCTCGACAATCGAAGAACGACACGAGTCGAGTAGTCGTCGAAACGAACCGATTCCTTTGCGGAATCGTTCGAATTCTAGCCGGTCGATCGCACGCTGTCAAGCCAATTCAGCTCGGAATTTCTTTCACAAATGATTCGCGTCTACTCCTCGATCGTTCTAGCCACGAACCGCCGTTCAGAGATTTCGTGCGACGTCTAAGTACGAGCGAGTTCGTATCGAACCTAGTCATCCTAGGAACAGAAAGAGGGGGAAGACAGAGAGAAAGTGAGAAATGGACAGGATGGGGAAGAATGAGAGAGCGAATGGAACGGAAGAGACAGAGAGAAAGAAAGGAGCGCGTGTGACAGAGAGAACGAAACTTTCTAAACAAGAAAAAAAGCAAATTTTTTAAAGTTGGCACACTGGTTCTGGAGTGACTCTTTGTAAGTATTAAAAAGTAAACAAAACAAAAAAAAAAAAAATTCGAAGTGGCCTTCTGTAAAAGGAAAAGACCATCGCTTTTCGCTTTTGCTCGAAAAAAAAGAAAATGGGGCGTATAGGCTGTCCATCGTGTTATACGTTGTTTAGGCAACTTTCTGGAAAACGTTGTTCTCGCGCCACTCCCCTACGAAAGCTTTAAACGGTTCGTACGAAAGTTTCGGGAGGAATCGATTAGCAAGTTAATTATCGGCGATTAGAAAATTAATTCGGGAAAACTCTAAAACGCGTTATTCTTGATACGAAAGATTTTTGGGTGAAAATATTCGAGCGCTCGGTCGACGAGAAAAAGTGCGATCGAACGCGTTTTATTTTTCGTGAAAATCGGAACGACGCGCGAGAGAGCGATCGATTCAGGGGAAAAAAATGAAACGGAAAAAGAAAAGGAAAAGAGGATCGCGAATTTAAAAGATTTTATTACGATTTAGGCTTAATGTGTTCAACGAGAAGGTAAATTTGAACGAAACCAGCGGCAGGGCGGAGCAAAAGAAATTCGTGAGTCAAAGCGAGGAGATGGGATTGGAAGGAGAAAGGAAGAAATATAATTCAAAGAGCCGCGAACGAAATTGCGAGAAAGAATTAGCCGAAAGACAGAGGGGTTAGGGAGAGAGTGTGCGAGAGAAAAGGATGGGGCATGTGAACAGGCGAGAATGTGGAAAAGATTAAAATTAATATTGTATAAAAAAAAAAGTAGCAAGTGCCTTCCAAACAAAAAAAATTTAACGTGTCCCGTAGACCGTGACCACTTGTACGTGATGAAAAGTCATTCGAAATTTCGCATCACCAAATGAATCATTTGCGACAGAAGTGGAAAAGAAATGCAAAAGAGACAAAAAAAAAAAAAAGACGGAACAAAGAAAACCGGAAAACAAAGTACAGATGATAAAGATACAAGGAATTATTTGTGGGGACGTTGCGTAAAATAAACATTTCTTCTTAGTACGTACATATTCTCTTCGTCTCGTCTCGAAGTCTTGGCGACGCTGCGCGATTTCTGCGAAGATTAAACAGCACGGTTATAGTCGAGGATAGAATCAAAGGAGGAACTCGAATATTTTGCGAAAATTTTTCTTTTTACTTTTCAACTGTACGATCGATCCGATCTCGACCGATTCGTATCGATGCCGACCGATGAAATTGATTCGGGTCGAATCGGATCGGATCGGATCGGATCGGATCGGAACGGATCGGAAATTTTTCCTGTCGATTACGCAATGTGTCTACGAATCTTTTGTGTGCGTGTAGAGCGAATGTACAGAATCTACAAGCAAACCCGACAAAATTTCTGTTTTGGATCAACCCACCACCGGTAATACCCTGAATGGCATATTCTCGTAAACGTTTCTTTTCGATTCGCTTGTACGAAAGAACGGAAATGGATGGTTAAACGGAGAGTGGGGAGCGGGGGGAGGGGGAGGGGAGAGCGTGTAACTGAATTATCAGAGGGAACGGATATTTCGAGAATCTTTCGTTTACGCATTTTGATATATCTGTGAACAGATGAAGAAAAACAAAGATACTTATATTACATACATAAGGTATAAGTGAAGAAAAAAAATGCATCTAATACGCTATTATTGATATAGGACACAAAGTAAAGTAAATATATATGAGACAAAAAAAATATATATATACATAAATTGATATATTGACGCTATAAGATTGCTGCTGGATACGTTTTACGTTGAAGGAAGATATGATGATGCAGTTTTCCGTTCAAACGTCGTCGAGGACGAAACAAAAGTTCACGGGGAGAATTAAGTTAGACAAAAGTAAGGATCTTAGAGTCGAAGACAAAGTAGCTCTTAGAATTTTTATCGAGGCAACATAAGGACGGACGGGCGTGACGCTAGTATACTACTTTCGATAAAAACCTCCACCCATTTGTCCTCGTGGCTTGTGTACGTTTCACTCGCTTATCGATCGATCTCCCGAGTTTTCCGTCTTCTCGATCCGTCTTGCGCGTACATGTTTCCCGATTTCCTAAGCGAACGTACGCTTTGCGAATCCGTGTGGAAGAATGTAACCGCCAGTAAGATCGATCGAAACGGTGGAAAGTCGCGGCAGATCCGCATCTGTAGAAATTACTTATATAGCGAGGATCCACGCGAGTCTCGAGAACGGAGGAGAGCGTGGAAAAGTTGGCGAGCGAGACGCGTTTGGCCGCGAGGCAACTAATACTCGGCTGCAGTTGTAAAACAAATTTTCAACGTTCGTTCTATGAGAATTAAAGAATATGCGAAACAGGATCTGAAATGTATTACGCACGCGCCGAATCTTTCCTTTATTTTCGCCTTAGCTTCGAGATGTAATGTCTTATTATAATAACGATCGACCCGACATACGCGCCACACTTGTACACGAAAGGAAAAAGGAAACACCGAAGAGAATTCAAGCAAACCGTAAGAGTAAAACGATAATGAAGCGTAGTAATCCCCGTATCCGCGATTTACGACTAGTTTACAGGATGTAACACGTAACTGCGTTTATCGGAGGGACGTTACGACAGCGGAAGGAACGCGATCGAGAAACACCAAGGAACGGCCCGGTTCGATTCACGTTTCTCTGCTGCGGTAACGACTAAACATTCAAGACTAAACTAGGTGGCATCCTAATTTACAGAAACTATTAGTCGAACAATAGAAACCGCACATTTTTCGGAATCCGATTATTTAATCGTATACATCCCCGGCCGTGAGCCAATATCCGACACAACGCGTCCACGAACACAACTGCACCCCACCACTTCATCCACTTACATACATACACGCGCACGCACACAGACAGACAGGCACACACACACGGCCACGTACACACATGACACAAAACACGTACATGTGCTCATACACGTCTACGTACACGTCTACGTACACGTCTAAGAAAACGTCTAAGGAAACGTAGACAGGGGGAAAATGGAAAGAGTTAAGTTATTGAATGATAGGATAAAGAAAAAGTAAGAAAGGAAGGTATAAGAAAGACGAAGAAAGTATGAGAAAAGAGTATGAGAAAGATGTAAACGTACGAACGAAAGAGAAATAGCGACGGACAAAACAAAATTGAAAGCAAAGGAATATATTCTTGGAACAAGTACACTAAAGGAGAACACACAGTATATTACGCGACAAACATGCACAACCGCGCGTTCACTGTAAATAGAAAGGATGCAACATTATTATACGACAAAGTTCATCTTTATTATCGTAACCTGTAATATATTTATTTGTCCGGTCGTAAAGGTATTTTATGTAATTTAAGATCCGAGCCTCTGTTTCATTTGAATTTACCGCCATAGTGCGCTAACGAGGCATTGGTCGATGCAGTAACAGATAGAAAGGCGTTCTTTTGGTACGATAAATATTTTTGAAAGCAATTGCAAATAAAGTTGTGGAGCGCGTATGGCTTCACGTGACCAGTGTCTCGCGATAATTAGGAGCGAAATCGAAAAGGATCAGGTAATGCAGTCTCGCGATCGAAGTTGATCGTAGCAATTTCCGACCAGCTCTTACCTCAAAATTTAGAATGTCTCCGAATCGTTATAACGGCTGTTACATACACGTTTCTATCGCCTTTCAGCTTCGATCGCCTGATTCTGCAAACCGAATTGTCTAACTGTCTTCGTTTCAGTTTCTAATCTCAATCGATTCGTTCGAAATCGTCGCGCAGCTTACAGTAGAAGACGCTCGCTGTCCAAGAACGACGACAAGCGCAAGTTTCTTTGCAGATGGCGATAGTTTGTAGTTACTATTGTTTCTATTTACATTAAAACAAAGTATTTCTTTTTCAGTAGATAGTCGAATTGATTAAACCGACACACTATACGAATAGTTGCGCGCGTGTCTTTAAGAAAACGCTCGAAATATGTGTGTGTACCCGTGACAAATCGCGAAGCGACGTTTGTTTCCGTTTTCTTCCAAACACCTCGGATACGAGGCTTTGGAAATAGTTTTCTTTAGTCACGGATGCAAGCAAAACCCGTCACCAATTACGAATTCCTCTTTTATTTATTACCGATTAGCATGTAAGATGACGTTCTACCAACATATGCTATAATTATAAATACACCTTATATATAGTGGAGTAAGCGTTACATTACCTACCTACCTACCTACCCACCTACCTACCTATCCGTGCTTGACGGGTGAAACAAACAGATGAATCACGCAATCATATATTTAAGTTGCTATTTGGCACATATATCTAAGTAATATACTAACATAAACAGTATGCAATAATAAATATGAGAAATTAAATATGATCTTTTTCACTGAATCGCACAGCAACCCCTCCTATATTCTTTATCTTTCGATGCACGCGATGTTCCAACGATTACATATTCTTGATAAAAACGAAGGTTCTGCACCAAAAAGACAATGAATTATTACTTCGTAAAGTACTAAGGCAGCAAATAAATTTTTTTTTTAATACGTCTATTTTTCTTGGAAATAATTTTATTTGCATTTCACGATAAGTTATCCGGCTTCTGTGATGAGCGTGTTGTGTGTACGATCATACAGATGTTACAATCAATGAATAAAATAACAGCGAAAGATATAAAAAATACTCTAAAATGACAAAGTTCAATTCTTTGAAAAATTGAGAGCGTACTCTTGTCAAATTAAATCTTATAGTCTTGTCGACTTGAAGACGTAATTATACTTTCTCGTGAACTGGAATTTTGTTTCTATTAACTTCTTGTTGGGCGGGCGCTTGTGCGGGTTGTGAATCTGCTTGATTTGAACTATGTTTTTGTGGCACGGCGTTCGTCTGAATATTTTGTGGTACTTGATTTACTATGTTTTGCTGTTGTTGAAAATTTGGAACTTGAGGTTGTTGTTGAAAATTTGGAGCTTGATGTTGTTGTTGAAAATTTGGAGCTTGATATTGTTGTTGAAAATTTGGAGCTTGATGTTGCTGTTGAACTAAAGGCTGATTTTGCTGCCCTTGTTGAACCGGTACCGCTCCAGGGTGTACTTGCTGAACAGGGATTTGATTTTGAAGTACCTGATATTGCTGATTCGATGGTAGCTGTCCTTGAAACTGTTGTTGCTGTTGTTGAGGAATTTGACCATGTTGCTGAGGAACTACAATCTGTGGCTGCTGTTGATACTGTTGATGACTTTGGTCTTGGAATTGTTGATGAAGCATATTTTGATTTGGATCTACTTGGGGAGGAACTAATCCAGGAGCAACTGGTCCTTGCCCATATTGTGGTGGAAACTAAAAGATATCAGTAAAATTACTTTTACAATATATTCACATTATCTAATTTCAATTTTTAATAATTCGACATGTTAAAATAATATTTTTTTAAGTTTCTTTTTATTATATTAGATCATTAAGCGTCAAAGAAAAGCTTTGAAACCATACTTTATATTTACATTAAATAAAACATATATACATGTACTATATATCTTCTTTTTTTGATAAACTAAGAATACTTACCGGCTCGGACTGTGCCGGTATACTACCTGGGTGTGGTGGTCGCTAATAACAGCAATAAAAAGTGCACAAGCTAATTATTATCCATTACAAAAACACTACAAACAATGCTTTTTAAAAAACAGACAGATTAAATGAGTGAATAAAACCTAATCACTGGTAACGTAATACACTACGGTATATGTATATATGTACTCCTTCCTATCCGTAAATTTAGTTAAAATAATAAGCGGAAATACTATTATACACATTATACAAATGTTTTTCTACAAATAAAAGCGGATTAATTGCTTACATAATGCTTTCTTTACAATAAACAATTTGTCACATCAACGTATCAACGTATAAACTGCTGCGGCTTCCAAGTTCATTACTCTGATCAAACAAAAATATATATAATTAACCTTTCTTCTTTGCTTACGTTAGATACATTTTTGCAAATACTATGTTATGTAGAAGAGTATTAAAAAATTATATATAGGGTGTTTAGTGAAATGGTATGCACGATTTTTGAAGCATTTCCGATAATGTAATAAAAAAATGTTTCGAACACAAGTTGATCTCTTTTTAATCAACTACAAATTGCAATACTTAAAATCGCCAAAAAATGCTTCTTTCTATAAAAAACAAATCGAGGTTTGTTGAGAGCACAAACGTGATTGTATACATCTGATCTAGCGCCTTATTAAACCAAATTTCACACGTTAATGTTCTTATGAATTAATGAATTTAAAATTTCTGACTCAAGGTCATCTAAAGGTCATAATATTATAGATCGTTGTACTTGTCTTGATACTATGCCATTTACAAAAATCAAGCTGGTCTTAATGTTTTTATAGAAAGAAGCATTTTTTAACGACTTTAAGTATTGCAATTTGTAACCAATTCGAAACACATCAATGTTTGTTACAACATTCTTTTTGTTAACGGTAATGCTTCAAAAATCGTGCACACCATTTCGCCGAACACCCTATATATGTATAAAAATGTAGAAGCGATAACGAAATAACTTTGATGCCACTTCAAAGTTCCCAAGTGACAAATTCAAATAGCACGATTGCGACTGCTCCCACAACCTCCAATTGACTTTTGACTTTTGTCAACGACATTATTTCAATGGACCGTGCTTTAATCATGCTTCAATGACACCTCCAAACCTTCAATAGCACAACTTTGACATCCGCATTTGACTAAATAACATTATATACCAAAGACAATAACCTTGGCATTTCCATAATTTTTAAACCTTTCGACACCATCAATATTATTCTAAGTTCCGAAATTAAGTAAGAATCGATCCAGTTCACTACCCAGTGATTTTTCTTTTGCCGCAACTTACATACATGTACATAATGTATACGTATACAATAAATGCTTTTGCATCACATTAGGTGAAGTACATATATATATAACATAATTCTTATTTTAAAGAAAAATATATAAAAATTTTAACAACGTTCGTTTAAAGCAGAAATATTCAATGAAATTATTTTTAATTTTCTAGGGTCATTAATTCATTCATAGTACTAATGGAAGATATACGTTAGAAAGAAACAAGTTAATCAAACAAGGATAAATAAGCATTAACAACATAATATGCATAATCATTGCAAAAAACGTGATAGCTAACCATAACAATGATTTTTACTATATTATACTTACCATTCCTTGGGCAATCATTTTTTGTATTTCCTCTTGCTTGTATCTTTCAAAAGCTTCAAATTCTTCCTGAGTGTAAATTTGTTGTTCATCTAATCCCTGCCACCCCTCATCTTGTTGAAAATTTGGTTTCTTTGTTTGTTCCAAAAATTCTTCATAACTACGACAATAACATGAAGTAACTAATGTTATTCAAAATATATAAAATATATATATACAAACCTAATAAGACCGTCTTTGTTAAGGTCGGCCTCATTGAATACATGTTCCCTCATTCTTTCCATCTCCTCAGCTCGTTTTAATAAATCCTCTTGAGGTGCTCCTTGAGCATAAAGTTTATCCAATTCTTTCAAAAATAAAGCTTTAACTTCATCTTGATCCCATACTCCATTACCATCAATATCTAGGGTATTAATTTTTATAAATTACACAAAATGTATAAGACTATAAAAATAAATATAAAATAAAGATATAATACCATGAAAGAAAAAAAATGTTCTAGGGTTAAAGTCTTCGCTTTCCATATGATCTTGTTTTTCCCATACTTCCTCTAGTTGTTGTTTACTTCCTGGATGATGTACCTGTAAAGTGCAAAATGGAAGAGACAATAGAAATACGTGTATATCAGTAGAATATTAAATCATTTATATTTACAACTTACAGGTTCGTGTTTTTTCTGCTTTTCCTTCATTGCTTGTAGATCTTGCTCATACTTCTTTTTTTCTGCGTCGTTCATATCTGTAATAAAACAGAATACATAAGAATATATTATTATCATAAATAATCAATACACATTTAATTTATAATAATTACGTTTTAACTTTTCTTGTTCTTCGTATTTCTTCTCCATTTCGTGTCGTTTAAATTCCTCACGCCTCCTCCTATCAGCTTTTGCTAAATCTTCAGTAGTCTGTATAAAAGAACAATTAACATATTTATATCTGTTAAACTTGTACAATACTAACAATGCATTACCTTAGCAATTAATTTCTTTAGATCCTGGACCTCAAATGTACGTGTATTAGTATGATCTAAATGTTCAGGTATTTTTAAATGTTCAATATCTAAACCATTCTTTAATTCATTTTCTTTTGTCGCAAGATGTCTTAATCTTTCTAGTTCGTCTCTCTTTATTTCATCTAATCTTGTCCTAATATTATGGTTCACAAATTGTAGTTGATCGGCTATCTTTCCTGTCTAATGAAAAAATAAGTTACAAATACATATAGCAACATGAATTGTATTCTTTAAATTCAATTGTAATATAATATTATTTCTTGCAAATTACACGTATATCTGCTTCATCTGCTTCCTCCAACTTCTTTTGAAAATCAGGATCACTCTCTAACACCTGAACTACTTCCATTAGGTATCTACGATATTCCATGTCTACCTATGTAAAAGACTTTTGCTATGAATATTGTTTATAAAATAAAAAATTATCTTCATTGTAAGAAACTTACCATTGGTTCTATGTTTTCAACTTCATTTTTATTATCATAATCTTTGCTTTTTTGATTAACGGGTGGTGCAACTGACCATTGAACTGTCACAGTTATTAGAAGAAATAACAGGAAGTACTTCATCTTTCTACCAAAAAGAATTGTAGACCATAAGTAAAGATAAAAATTATTGATCGATTGATTATTTACTGAACAAAATAAGAATGAAAATAATACACGAATTAGTTGAAAATAATGTTATATTATAGTCAATTAAACAATATCTTATCGATTTACCACGTTTCGTTGAAAAAGTATGAACCACTAATGTAGCATACGTGCAACAGATGTTTCAATGAGAAAGTTGTCGTAATAGGTATTTACGCGGAAAATATACTGATTAGATCGTGTCACATACTTGCATCACTAACAATTGGAATTGCTGATTCAACGAATTAAAAACCAATATGTTTACTCGAAATAACACTATATTCTCTTTATTTCTAATATTATAATTGCATACGCGAAAATTGTAACGTCGAAATACTCTTCACAAAAAGAAAACTATAAAAATGAAAATTTCTCAAATATAAAAGTGAGAATATTCGGAAACTTGAAATCACACTAATTAAATGAGACCACATACAAAAAAAGTGCATATACAGAGAATTTTTCTCAATATTGCTGTTTACCGTTACTTTGATCGCCTTGGTGAAAGTATAAATGTATAAATTTTCATCTGACACACAACAGAAGATTTTCTATTCTCACTTAAAACTTAACCAATAAATAACCGTGGATCCCCGTGTACAAGTAATCACAATTATGTATGATTAACGATCAGCTGTGAGATAAAAGTGAGAACATATTGAACATTATATACGTTACACATATATAAAAGTGAAATATATACCGATTATTTGAAAATCCAATAATAATCTCGGCAAATAACAAAAATTACCGTGGTACGTAGTTGCAACGACGGATAGCAAGATTGTCACTGATATAAAATGCACTAAAATTCGCTTCTTGTATCAATTCAACACGATATTGATAGTTATAACAACAAGCAACAACAATTATAAGAAAGATTTAAACATACATTACATACAGTACATAGATGAGGAAAGACAGACGTATGTAATCAATGATAGTACCGGTCAGTACCGAAAGGTACTGATTTATTCAAGATTATCTTTTTTCCGTCGATGTCTCATGCGTTTACAATTCTATTACATTGTAGAAGTTTGCAGTTCGTGCGATAGATGGCAATACGAATCCATTTCGTTACAAGGGTTCCTTTCTTGCTTTTACCGATAGAAGTTATATTTTAAAAAATTTACTTTATTACATTATCACGTGTTCTCACAAATATATACACATACGTTTATCAAAATTACCAATAAATAGTTTTTTTTCTCTAACTTATTGTTGATTTTTAACCGATGTTAATTCTTAGCAAATTCATCATATATACAAACGCCAACCTAATTTCATCACACATATATTGTATATCGACAATTTTTCTTTAGATAACAAAAGTAATTGTATGGACAATAAAAATCAAAGTACAGAGATTAGAAACAAATGAAAATACATAGATACATAGAACAAAAATAGAAAAAGTTACTTTAAATATGCAACGCAATGACCGTATACTAAATTGACTTCAATTTTTACAAGCCAGATCTATATTAGCTTTTTTACGTCAGATAGCAAATAAATTTAATATGTTCAAACATTATATTCACTATCAGTGATAAATTTATCATCAAGTAGATGTTACAGCAGTTTTACCTTGGCAAGTGGGAACAGTCTAAACAGGCGGTGAAAGGATCAAATGCATACATGGCAATAGAATATGTACATATGTACATATATGCACAGCGAGGTACAGAATGTATGCTCACGTTTTGGGGGTCACTTGACCCTCTTACCATTCTCATGACACATGCGACGTTATCGATTCAGTATAGTACTGCCTTGAATTAAAACCACCCTGTGTTAAGTCAATGGCATATGCTTGTACAGATTATGACCACGCCCCGGTATCGATCGAAGTCCGCATTGTTTAACAAAATTCTATAACAAAAAATATAAAGAATAGAAAATTGCAGGTAATATTTTCTTGCTACAACGAGAACAGTAATGATATGAACCGAAAGAGCAGGTGCTTACTCACTTATAAGGTAAATCTCTGTCCATGAGATATGTAAATATTATTTTAGAATAAAGATAAAACTGAGGTATAAGAAAGAAGAGTGCATGAAATTGGATATATGCGTGTATATGAACGAAATGAAAAATGTTAGGAATAGCATTTGGGTATCTGTTACTCAGGTAAAATAGGTTGTTCAAAGGTAAAAGTGGCTTTAGAACAAGTTCGTGGTACCAAGATTCAGAAATTATAATTTATTCGACAACGTTGAGCAAGATATACTTGAGACCGAGAGAAGGCAGAAGATAAAGTTAAAGATATATCGAAGAGAGCTAGCGCCACAGAAATACCGTAACACATAATCGTGATCTCGCGCTGGGCTTTCAAGAGGAAAATGGCAGCAGGAGAGCTCGTGAACGATTGTGACCACCCCGTCGAACACTCGAGGAACCGTGAACTTTTGAATTCCACGAACGGTCATTAGGACAAAAGTATACCTGTGTCTACGATCGTCCAGAGACCTGTTACTTTGGAACAATGCCTAGCCGGACAAGTGTTTTCGTATCTGATTGACCCATCTTTCGACGGAACTTGGACAAACGGCTAATTTTTCTTCCAGTTAACGACCTTGGTATACCTGGCGTATCCGCCTTTTCCTTATTCGTCTCTCTTTCTCCTTCGCCCTCTATATCTATTCAATTCTGTCTCTTCTCCGCCCCCCCCCCCACAAACGATCCGCAAGATCGTGCAGTTACGCGAACACTCCGTGAACTAATCCTCGATTTCTTACTAAGCTCCTTTTTACGGTTCTTCTTTGCCTTGACTTGACAGCGTTCATTCATTAGGTGCAACCAATTATTTCCTGCCAATACGGAATTTCAACGTTGGCTTTTGTTCCTTCGAACGTGTCTGCTCTACGTGGGCGTTGATGTCTCTCCCTTGCTAAAGTACACAACTTCAGAGTCACAACAAATATTTTACTTTTTCTCCGGCAGACGTCTCTTTATCGTTTCGGATTTCGATACTCCTCGGAAAGTGCGTACAGTTCGTTTTAGCGAGCTGGCCGAACGCGACGAAGCACAATTTCACGAGCGTGCTCCTTTGCTAGAGAAGCAGGTTGCAAGGAGCCGTTGTCTTCGGAGTGCGAAAAAATTCTCGCTATATGTTGAGATATGACGGAAGCAGCTAAATGCTTAAACGGTCGAAACGCAGGCTTAAATGCCGTTGATTGCAGTAGGAGGGAAATGAGAGGTTGCACGACGGACTCATATCTCTCGCGACAACCAGCGTTCCCAAAGACGACCGCGGCTAACGACGCGAGTCCTTCCACGAATCGGCCAACGAACGATCATTCTCCTTTCGATCGAAACGCAAACCAATTGCCAACTCGAAACCTCGCTTCGGCTCGTTCATTCGCGCTCCCTCTAATTCACCGTAGCCTCGTGAACCGAGCTACTTTAGCTCTCGCGGCGTATCATTTTTCACCGAAAAAATTCTCAAGCTGTTTTTGTCGGAAACTCAATAGCATCAGTAGCGAACTAAGAATCGATGGATAGCGTAAACGGAGAAAACATAAACGAACGTTTCGAGTCTTTAGCGTCGGCTACGTGGCCAAACATCGGTCCGAAAATTTTTAGTCACGTCGAGACACGATAAACTAGCAAGTACCGAACAGCTTGTGTTGTAAACGAGCATTTAGCGTATCTCTGATGGATCTGAAATAAAGGATAAGCGATCGAGAGGCTTCCGCTTCCTATGAGAAACCGCTTCCGTTAAGGTGATTCAAAGGAACGAGAGCTACGAGTAGCTTTTCCTTCGTGTTCTCCGCTCTCAAATGCTTTTTCCTCCAGATTCCTGCGATATCGTGGTACCTGGGTCCAGCGATAACTATCGACTAGTGACAAATAACGAATGTGCTCTCCACCTTTCTACTCGAGTATGACATTCGCGGCAAGGGATGATCGCATAGTGAAGAGGGAGAGAAGGGGAAGGGGAGAAGAGCGTAGGGGGGAAGGAGTGAAGAGAAAAAAGTAACATGTAGAAGATCAGGAGGAAGAAGGGTAAGAAGAAAGGTAGGAAGGGAGTAGAGAGGGGAGGAGGATAAGAGAGCGATGGACAAGAAGAAGCGAAAGAGGAAGAAAAGAGACAGAGGGAAAGGTAGAGACGCAGTGGAACAGGTAAAACAAAAAGTCGGGAAAAAATTGAAACCAGTCTCGGTCGGTTGGTAGTTTGGAGTCTAGCAGACTGCGAGAGCGGACTCGCTGCTCTCTTCTCCTTTTCCACCACCATCGCTATCAGTAACCACCACCACCAATGTGTTCGGCAACGACTTACGGTAACAACGGCAGCGGCTGCAGCACCACCACCACTACCAACTCGCTTGGCTACCATCGCCAACACCTCCTTTTCCTCCTCCTCCTCCTACACCTCTTTCCCTTTCCGCTTCTCTGTTTCTCTCGGTCCACGTCCTTCCTTAATTCAGTCCAATGAGAGTCGCTCTTCGATTCGTCGCACCCGTCATAGATCCGCTCGTCTTCATTTTCAGGATACTTTTTCTTCTCCACCTTCCTTCGGTTCGGTCGAATCGTCTGGTTCGCCAGTAGTGTGTACCGCGCTGCCTCGAGCTCTTGCGACGCATCGATTCCGAGATCGGAATATTAGAAACCGGTCGGTCCGCGCGAATACGCGACCAACCACGGACAAACATCGTGCTCAGAGAAAGTGTCAGCTAGTGCGAGCAAGAGTGGGCCGTCCGAACGAATAAGATCGATAGATCGTGTTGTTCTCTGGAAACACCGAGGATCCGACGCGAAAAGTCAAAACATCGCAAGTTGTTCAAGAAAATACGCTGATCTTACGTTAAGAAGGATACGTTTGACGGAGAGAACATGTTTCGTACCAGTCGCAACGCGAACCGGTTGCGCGTGCTTAAAATAGTTACCCGTGCATAGGTTACCGCTCTACCCACCGCTTGCTCGTTGGAATACGTTTCAGCATTGTCAGGTAAAAGCATACTGGCGAATCTCTGTTTCTGTGGATCTTGCAACGATGAAAAATCGGAAAGAAAAAAAGTAGCAACGCTCGTGCTGTTTGTCGTAGCCGTGAGGCTTGGCGCCATGGATCTACTCGCGCAGTTACTATGATTCAAATAGCTTCGATCATCTGACGTGTTGCGATCATATCGAGTCGATCTTGTTGCGGTTTCGCTATTCTATAAAATTAGCGAGACGCTTGCTCCACCGAGTATGCTCGATTCTATATACATATTTCGTTGCCACGCGATATCGGATTCTTGCGAAACGTTTATCTTGGCCGCGTGCACGCATTTATAGTCGGCCATTTCACGATCGATCGAGTCCCCCTTTTCTATTGCTTCTTAGAACGAGGAAGAAACGACAGGTTAAAAGCATCGATACGAACAGAGCAGCCTTTGGTCCGATGAGATCTTTCATACGTTGCGCGTTCTTCGAGATTCTTAAAAAAAAAAAAAAAAAAATCAGCCGAGAAATTCCTGCTAAAAGGCGAAACACGTGAAAACCGTTTAAACGCGAAGCAACTGTACCGATAAAAACGAAGATGTTTGTAAATTTTTCAACGAAACTACTATTAATGTACGGTATGTAGAAAATACAGAAAAGTACGCTTCTCTCTAGAAATACTCGCGCATTTTGAATCGATTGTTGATGCATCCGTATGCTATTCGTCACCTCTTATTGGATATGCGTTTTCGCGGCAGCGACAACGCCAGACAAGTCAAAGAACTGCAAAAGAAAGAGAGGAACGGTGCAAGGAGAGCGAAAAGAAAGAAGCGAGAAGGAAGCAGAAAAGAAAGAGAAAGAAGAATCTCATGCTACGCCATTCGCGATCATTTCGATACAACTTCCACCGAAATAAAAAACGATACGAAGAAATAGAAATTTGAATGGCGATGCGAACGCTACGATACCTTCCACGAAGGCGATTGCTGTTTGTTATTGAAGTTATTCCATTGCCTCGGGCCAGAACAAGGCGAGGCTGTAAGCACGTCTGTCCCTGAATGACGAACGTTTACATTTCAATACAGTTGGAATTTTTCTAAAATTGTTCAGTCTCTAGTCGCGATGCGCGCGGTGCCTCCATCGTGATTCCTTCGTTGCATAGGACATCCACGGCATTTCAATTAGCCACTTCGACGAATAAAATTTGCAGCCGTTTCTCCACGGTTTATCGGTGTATTTACAATCGAGCAGAAACAACGTTTGGACGAGGATTTTTTTCTTCCGATATAATGTACGCGGAATATTTCCGAAGACTATTGTAACGTATTTCGCGTTGCTCTGTTGACGAGTACTGCGGACACTCGATCTTTCGTTAAAACAATTTAATCAAACTTCTTAATCGTATTCTTTACCGTGGTAATAAAATGCTTCGTAAGTCGAAATTAGTCGCGCTTTTCCGTTAGTTCAATATTCCATTACGATGTACTTTCCCGAATTCCAAGAACGACACGTATTTGCGCATTAAGTATCGTATATGTGTACAGTTGTGCAAAGCAATCAACATCCAAAGTGAATATTTACGCAAAGGCAACTCGTAATGGACACGCTGAGGAAAGGAATTTCTCGAAAGATCTATCTATATATATTTGTTATGAGTCTGTAGAATCAGCGAGACATTCCATTCGGTGTTTCGTCTTAGAAGAAAGTTTAGGTTTTAATGAAGTGACACTTGTCAAAAGTAGTGCGACGTTACAGAATCGTCAAGCAACGATCAAATAACCGAAAGGAATCGTCATAAAACCGCTCCTTTCGATATTCATTTACAACTGCTACCTTTCGAACATTAAAGTGGGGGGTCCTATATGAAAAAGAATGCTTTAATATCCATCCTGTTACTCGGTTAAAGTTCGTTTCACCAAGACGATCACCGTCGAAGGATCGCGTCCGGATATACAGTGAAATTGAGGAATTTGTCGGGAAATCTATCGCGTAATATCGAACGTGTGTTTCTAATACGTTTGTCAACAAGGCAAGGAAATTCCTAACTTGCGAAGAATTTTTTACACGTAAATAAAGATATTAGTGAAGTGTCGAAACTGGAAATTCGTAAACAGCGACAGTAGCCAGGTAATTCTCGAATTAAATGCAATTTTTCTCGGATCCACGCATGTAATAGGTCGTTGGAATGAAATTCCCTTCCGATAATAATTCACTTGAAACATCGTAGGACGTAATTATGCAGAATATAAATAGCTACTTAATTGGGGCCTTTGAAAGCTATAATTATTACGTATGCAATCATTTTGCATCGAATTATCGGGCATTGCGTCTTTGCAATCATTCCTTCGCTCCTTCTATCTCGCAGAATTACGTACTCGATACGCTAGCTTTTTGGTCTTGCTACGTATTTTGTATACTTCACTTTTCGTTAACGTGTAATTAATTACCATACGCACTCGATTAATATCATTCTTTGCATATTTAAGAATGAACGTTATCGATTGATAAATTTTTATGAATGAAAGAAAATCAGTTTTAAATATACAAATAAACTTGAATATAGAATAGCATCGATCAATGGTTTCCCCTGGATGATTTTAGTCGTTTACTGGAAGGAAGGATAGGTGTTTCAAAAATACAGAAGATTAAAAGTTCGTTGTTTCGGCACACGACCCCCTCTTAATGACATCCTGACTCACGTTCATGAATATTCTTAATAACCTTAATCGAGCTTCATGGTCGTAATCAACATACGCGATTCACGGTCCACCGTAGACTTGATAGTAGATGCGTGTGTTCTTGCTCCTTCGCGATGTTACATCATTAGAAGGAAGTGGCGCCAATTTATCGCTTTTTTAATTGATCTCGATAACCTTCTTACAGTATATGTAAACTTGATACCGCTGTTCCTATCGCTATGTACATCAGAAGTTTGACCTCGGGACGTGTTTTATTTCGTTCGATTGACGCAAAGATCCGCCAAGCGTAAAGGAAAAGTTTCGTCTACCGTTGAAACCAGTTGAGCCAGTGTGATATTAATGTCCGCCGATGTACTGTCTTTTTAGAACACGATGATGAGTTGGAGCAGAACGCTAGTCGTCGCTATCATTGAAATCTCATTTCTGTCGGCAATCATCAAACACTGCGAAGGATGCAACGAAGCGATTTGCGCCAGTGTCGTCAGTAAGTGTATGCTTACGCAGAGCTGCAAATGCGATCTCGTTACATGTACCTGCTGCAAGGAGTGTTTCTCTTGTCTTAGTTACCTTTACGATGAGTGCTGTTCATGCGTAGGTAAGCCGTCGCTTCTATTTCCTACGGTTCTCTATGTTCGCAAACGAACGTTACGAATCACAAGTATATCTCTGCGTTTCTTAATCGTATATCTCGTTGTCTGTAGATCTATGTCCAAAACCAAATATAACGGACAATCCATTAAGCAAGAAGTCTCACGTGGAGGACTTTAGCGAACCGATGCCAGGCTTGTTCCAAGCGTTAACCGCAGAACCGGATCCGCACGAACGTTGGCTCACATTCACATTTCCGGTGGATTTCGACATGTCTTTATTTACACCAAAACACGACAAAGAAATGAAATACCATATGCGTATGTATTTATACTTCCCTTCTTTGTTGCTGTTGTAAAGATACGTTTACATGAAATCCGTTCAAACGAAGAAATTTGTGGTCCTTTCAGATACCGCTGACGAACAGATACATCCATTGAAACCAAACGTAATGACAGTGAATTGCACCGTTGCATTTATGGCTCAATGTAACTCCTGGAACAAATGTCGGGCATCTTGCCAAAGCATGGGTGCTACAAGTTACAGATGGTTTCACGATGGTTGTTGCGAATGTATAGGAGACACCTGTATTAACTATGGAATAAACGAATCCAGATGCATACATTGTCCTTTGGACAAAGAAGAGGACGACTTAAAAGATCAGTACGACGATTACGGCCAAGATGAAGATGATTTGGTGGAAGATGAGATCGATTAATATTATCGGTTCTTTCTTCAGCCTGTTTCTTTCAGTGGACTGTATGTATTAAAATGTATAAAAATTAAAAATATCAAGGGTGAGTGCAATCTCAGTGACGATGATACTTTCAAGAATTGAATTACAAACAGTGACGTCGTTTGTACTTGTTTGTGATACTCGTTTCGACATTATGTGAAAACTAACTTTTGCGACTGACGACTGTCTCGTCCTTTTAGAACGATTTTCTACAAAATATGAGATAAGTGATGGACATCGTTCCCTTTAAAAGGGATTCGTTCGTTAGTAATTATATAATTTAAATCATTATGTTCTGTAAGGCTGAAAGCTATCGATTGTCGATACATCTAATGGTATCGCGTTTGGATTTAATTAAGCAAACGCAGAAAGACAACAAACAAATTTAACGATGTTTCGAACTGATTGGCTTATGGTGTGACTTCAACGGCATAGCATGTAGTCTCATTCCTCATTCTTAAGTGTTAAATATGCATGTAAGTAACTCTGTGGTGTCAAATGTTTTATTTTTTCTGTGCCATATGAATCAAGTTGTACATGTATCGACTCATTCATAATTAATTGACGCGTATCCGATGTGTCAATTATTCAAACAAAACCTATTGTCTGTGTTCCTCTAATGTTTACTTCTCTATATTTTAAAATGTTTTGACCAATATTATGACGATAAAAAGTTTTATGATATTAACACGATATTAAGAAGATAACACGTTAGAGGAGCAGAGACGATCTGTACGATTGATGATATTATGCACACGCGAATAATTAAATTGTAGAAAATGTAATTTATACTATATGGTTTAATACTGCATTTGGTTATACCAATGTATGATATTAAGATAGTATAAGGGATCGAGTAGGAAAAAATGTTCAAGTTTTCAATTTCCAATTCATGTGGTTATATGTAATATAAATAACAACATATTAGCATAATATTGATATTAAAAATTGGAGATTTCATTAAAGTTTTATCATATTGAACTAAGAGCGGAACTTGGAAATGAAATTACATTGGAAAGATACCGATGAGCAATTTTTCCTTGAAAACTATTGATAGACTAGACAGGGAAAACGGAGCCAATATCAAATGATCGTCCATAAATAAACTAGCGCAGACAATCAAAAATCTTACAGTCAACTTTTATAAACAATTCTATTTTGAATATATTTCATTCTTTGAACGATTATGTACCGATTTATCGCGCAATATATTGTATAAACACACCCATTCAACTCTACTTTATATTGAACATCAAATGCCGCGTTTTACGCGTATTTTCAACGATCACATACATTAATTCATATACGCATTATTAACGCGCGTTACTGCATTGCGGCTATAAATACAACAAAAGTTGCAGCATTTGAAAGATAAACACAAAACATGTTTACATACCACGTATTTATACAGGCGGATGTTCGTCTTGCGTTTCATTGCTTTCTGGCAATTTAATGAAAGGCAAATCACTGCCACTCCACATAGAATATAATTGAGATCTCGCGCATTCCTGAAATTATTAATGTTACTGATTTTACTAAATACTCGATAATCGTTTATGGATCGAAGCTAATATACAAGAACCACAAGTAATAATAATAGCAACGATTGTTTTAAACTGTAATCATGCATTACCCCACCACCAGCGCTCTCGGAACCTGACCGACTATAGGCTGATATGCAAGAATCCGTCGAAGAACTGCTCTTACGTAATGGTAGTGTATCTACGGTACCTAATGGGAAAGTCAAACGTTATACGTGATTGACTTTATTCATTGCACTTAACGCGTATACTTACCAAATTCGATTTCTCTATGATCACTGTGCGAATGAATGCTATCTTTGCTATCTCCGTGACTACCACTAGTTCCACTTTGTTCTGCACAGCGTACAATAAATAATTTATTGCAATTAATAATGACGAATAAATTTTAATATACATCAAATCTCTACCCGAATCTCTGTGTTCTCCACTATGTGCACTTTGATCACTTTCGCGATGTCCTGATTGATCAGAATGGTCACTTGAATGGGAACCGCGTGGCCAATACCTTGGAAAACCTATTTTGCGAGATGCTGGCCACATAATAGAATCGTAGTTTGACTCAAAATTGCACGTTGTTAATGTAACACCTGGGATATGCTGATTTGTATAAGCAATTAATTGATTTAGTGGCCTAATTCCTATACAAATATTAAAACAATTCGAGATTGTAATAAATCATTATAACCGACAACGTTTTCTTTCTTTTGTACACACCTGGTTTACAAGATAACAATTGAATTGCCTCCTGCAAGCCATCTTGACTAGCCATAGTAGATGCCTTCCATATTGTATCTGGTGTGGTAGATCTACTTCTGTTTTGATGAGGTATTCTTAATCGCGATCTAACATCTTGTCGCGGCCAGTCTGTGATGTTTCTACAATCCCATGGCATAGACCATCTTCTCATAGTATTTTCTAATACTTCACCTGACATTTCCGCGGCTGCGGTTTCGGACCATCTCCTCTGAACCTATTATATAAATGTTACGATACAAACACTATATAATATTAGGGGAAAAAGAAAGTCACAAAAGAGCTGCGAAGTTTGTACCTGCAGAGGAAATAAAGGATATGGTAAGGGTGATCTATGAAAATTTTGTACAGATTGTTGCATTGACGACGAAGATACTAGTGATTGTGAACTGTACAGTCTTTCAAAACATTGTTGAAGAGAGGCAATATCACATTCAGTTGTACCACTCTGCGAACAGGAGCATTCTGCCATTCCCCCTAAAAAAATAATTTCATAAATCACACTGAAGTAAATAAAAAATTAAATAAGATTTAATTTAATTCTCACCTAGGCATTCGCAACAAGCAACGCAGAATTGATACTGTAGATTTATGAATGACAATAAATTATCTCTAAGTATGTCCTGAAAATCATGTCACTTAATATAAAAATCTGTCGCATACAAATTTTCTATGAGATAAGGTAACTAAAAATAAATATGTACATGCTTATCCCCTTCATTTTCTCGAGTTTCATGATCTCTTAATGCAGAAATAATGTGATTTTTCACAGTATTGCTGGCTATGCATGTTGCTCTCGTAAGCTCCTCCCAACCGGCAAGACACTGTCCTGTTAATCTGCATTGTGTTAACGTATCATGAGCTGACAAAAGTGTTTGTAATGATTGAGCCAATTTTGTACCCGCTGTACACAGGCCATTAAGCGTCTGTATCAAAGAAAGTGATTTGTATTTGTGTACTTTAACATGAAACTCATAAAAAATATACAAACCTGTAAGTACACTAGCCAATTACCAAGACACTCGTTTACCTCCAATTGAAATTTAGATACCTGATTGTCACTGTGCTTTGGTTCTATTCCACCTTCTGCCATACTTACATCCTATTAAGTTTTATACTTGTATTAGCAAGTTTAACCACCTATTAATATAATAAAATGTAAATCTATGATTTTATCTTTGTTGCTAGAGATTATCTTTAAAATCTTACTAAAAACTAATGTTTACATAATGTAAGATATTCAAAATATAGTAATTATTTAACAAGAAACAGAGATAGAATAATAATAAATACAGTAATGGTAATGTTTTGAAATGATAATTTTATTGTAATAGAAAGGACTTCAAGAATTGAAACGATAACAATTTTACAACAAAAAGTTTCGCAAATCGATCACTTACATGCTTTTTTCTTTAGACGGTGTATTCTCAATACTAGATTAGTAGAAGGAATACAAATCACAAATTTGACGCAGGTATTGAAGCACAGTTACCGGCACCATTGTGAGCTGCCTCGTGCATACCTCATCATTTGGATTCAGTGTTACAAAAACCGAAATACGGTTACACTCATCTGCAGTTGCATTTTTCAACAAAACATTTAATACGAAATAACTTGACCAGATGCCGCCATTTGTACTCGTTCTGTACGAAGGATCGAACAACCTCCTAAACCTAGGGAACGTAGTGAATTTAGTGACGCGCAACCTACAAAATTTTCTAATGAACAGTTTAAACCATTTTTGTAATGTTATTTCATTCTTATTATCATCTATTCCCATTTGCATACCTACAATATATTTTTTATAAGAAATGTTTTATTTATGTACTATTGAAATAATGAAACATACTACGAGTAACAATGTCGAATTTTTATATTATATGCTATAGTAAAACATTTCTATAAAAATAATGACAATGATTATAAAAAGAATATAAAAGTTTTCACTAATATTGACATGATAGTGATATGAAATAATTCTGGTACAGTTAGTTAAGATAACTGGAAAAGTTTTTGGATACCACTATGGTTCAAGGCAATTTGGACAGGGAGTATCATGTTTTTAGCACACACTTTCTATCCTTATTAATTTTTTATTCTGTTTTTATTAATATACTAATTTTCATTATATGTAACAGAAAACTCTTATTTTGTTTTTACATTACGAAAATAATTTGAATAAATCATTAAACAAATGTAAAAAAATAGAACAAGTTAATTACTTGATATGCCAATACCTAACAATACGCGAATTGAAATTACATATATATATATTAAATGGTTGTCAAGGCAGCATATAATTTTTATAAAGGAAAAGTCAAAGGGTTCTCAAGTATTATTTTTCAACGTTCAATCACATCAGGTAAGTCTATGTAAACTTTTCTAAATCCTGTTGCTTATTTTCTTACTGATCATCCGAATTATGCATTATGTCTTTCATTTATTTGAGAAATCGAGAGAAGACACGACGCTTGGCGAGGTGAAAGGGGCCTGAGCGTGTGGTGACGTAGACGTTGATAAAAAAAGAAAAGGATAGAGCAATGGCTCAGAAGGAAGGCGAAAGAAGGAAAGGAAGAGGTGAGAAAGGTTGCAAGGAGAGAAGCCGATCGGAGTGGAAACGCGATCGCGCGCGAGGGACATCGTGACTTAGGTGGGGAGGGTGATGTGGTAAGAAGGATAGAAGGGAGGGGTTTAACGGTAAAGTTGGTGTAACAGTGTAACATTATAGCCGTGTTTTTCGATCCTTTTTTCCTTACTACAACCCTGATGTTCGAATGAATACCCTTTTGCGGTCTCCCGATCTTTACACTGGGGTGTTTCTTAATGTATGGGAACTACCGTCGATGATAAATAATAGAACTTGGAATCTAGGAAACAATGAAATCCATTTAAACGCGTGTCCGAAAACACCTGCTTTTGGACTCGTAAATTTATCGTTTGCTTACTTTTAAAAGAAGTATTCATTATATGTAAATGACTACTCTAAAATTGGATATAACCGATTAATATTATTTTACTTTTGGTTTCTTACTTTATGGCACCGTTTACATTTGCAACAGCATTGCTGTGTGGAGGGAGGAAGGATAAAAAGAGAAAAGTCGAGGGAAGAAGGAATGAATGGTACATTATATGTATATAATGCTTGTATGTGTCAATGTAAACATAATTCAGACAATAGAATTAACAGGGAGGTAAGCATATTTTATATTCTTGTGAAGTTTTTAATTATGTAGTTCTAATTAATGAAAAGGAATAATACGTCGAGCATCGTTCGACAATTTGAGGATGAAAAGTAATTATTTACAGTAATTTCAGATTCATTTCATCGCTAGTAATTTCTATTGACGGTTTCTTGAAAGGAGCGAGTCGTGAGATCGTGGGCAGCTAAGACAGGGTTTGATCATTTCTGGTCACACTTGCCAATTTTGGTAAAGTACGATTTTACCCGAGCAATATTAAAAAATGTCGTTTTACAATCTGATTCGCATATTGGCGCAGTTAACTATCACAATATGTTGATTCTACACGCGTCAGCTACGCACACGGAAGTAATTACTTCTGAATCAAATCGTTACTCTTACGGAACTATTCCACTAATACATAACTTTTATAATCATGCGCAGGTAAAAGTCGTTGTAGCTGCTCGATCATACGTTGACTGCTTCACCTTGGAAACGTTATAGATATGAATAAATGTACAAGTACATAGTCCAATAAAAATACATACTTGACAATCGCAGACAAGCCGGTATTCCTCTCGATCTTGAAAAATAAGTATCATAGGTGCACAGTGCACATACAAGAACTATCCATGTAAAATGAACAATTCAAACTTTGTATGACACTTTATACCATGTGCAAGGTGTGGATTGTAAAGCGAAAAGTTGAGAGGAACGTAGTGGAGCATAGGTTCCTTTACAGTAGTCAGTTGGATGCACGGTGCATGCAGCACAGTACACTGTACTTTCATAATGTCGAAGGAGTACAAGAGACTCGAAGCCTCTGGCACTCGACGGACAGCTAGTGAAGGGAACGGATCGTCATACTCGGTCGTCATTCGACCAAACGGTCAGCGAAAATGCCGTCGAAAAGTTGCGTTTAATGGTCTTCGGTTAAACGTGAACTAAATTTGCCGTGAATGAACCGAAGTCGTAGTGTGATCTTCGAATTGTATTCTCCAAACGTAATTGTATTTTCCGCCGTTTTCCGCCCGGTATTGGCAACCGAAGAAATGACACTAATAACGAGAATATGAAGAATCGAAAATAAAGTTATGGCCAAATATGGAATACGGCGAATAATTCCGTGCAGTGCGAATAACAGTTAAACAAACTTAACGAAACCATGGAAGAACAATTATTTGATCTGCGGATCACATACGGTGACTAAAAACCTGCTTATTGAACGGTAAAACAGGAAGAATCTTCTGAGTCACCTTTGAACTATACTTTGGCGCGAGTTCGATAGTAGCGTTCCAGTTTAATTTTTGTGAATTAAAGAACAAGCATATTTTGTTATCGAAACTAGTTTTCATCGGTGCCACGCATCGAACAAAGAAACTTCTTGTGAAAGTTTCCGTGGTGCACGATAAAGTGTTCTCTTGTAGCGTATACTCGTACTTGTGGATGATCGCGACCAAAGTTAGTGCACTTTCGATGTGATCCCGGCTTTTATCCACAGCAGAAAACGATATATCGAGGATGGGACAAGAGATTCTCCTATCCCTTTTGGGAATCCTCGTTGTGGGCGCAGAAGGCAAGTATTTTTAACATAAGTTAATCGGTATTATAGCATAACTTTTCAGTAACAATTTATGTATAATGGCCAGTCTAAAGACTGTTTAATCAGCATGAAATAACCTTCGATGTTAGTTATTTAAGTTATTTTTAATTTAAATCATTTGGAACCAAACGTTCGTTTCCTTTTGACCGAAAAACACATTTTGCAGTAGGACGTGCGATTCGATGTATCTTGAAGTTCATTGAACCACGAAGAACCGATAAGAAAGGAGCGCTGATCAGCCGTTCCAAAATTTGAAATTCAACGACTATATGATATTTTCCATCTGTTCTCGAGTTTTGTCCCTGGCACTAAAGAAAGGAATACAAGCGTACAAAACAGGTACCGCCCACTCGATTCTCGTCCACGCGGATTTTCTGGTGTCTCGAGGTCACCCGGTGTATCCGCCTCGTATAAAACGTACAGGTTCCTACCGCGTTGTGTTTTGTTTTCTTGAAATCTTGCGAATTTTTCATACAGGTTTTTAATTACGGCCATCACTTTGCCCACAGATAGTTAACGATAAAAATAGTGTACGGTGCCACCTTGAAACGCTTCGTTCCAACAGCAGATGCGATTCGTAAAATCAGCGGACCATTTAAAAATATTCATCGAACAAGCCGGTCGGAAACAGGATGAATTTGCATTCGTTTTCCTGTCTGGCCAACCCTATGCCAATTCCAAGCAATTTCGTATTAAAATTACGTGTTCTCCGCGATTCATTTTTTTATTCTATTCGATTAAATTTAACGTGAACAAGACTGGTCGCGCAACGTAAGAAACAGGACTCGTTGTGGAGGCAGTCAATCGAAGCGAGTTTTGCCTTTTGTAACTCATTCTCCTGGTTGACCTACATGAAACATCTATGTAGTTAGACATTACACCTCTGGTGTGCGCATATTAACGGCTCTATAATATCACTATACGTGACAATTTTTCGAAAACTACTTGTAACTAGCTTTACAAGAAACACGTGTACAAACAGCGAGTACTTTTATAACGTACTGTCTTCATCCTGCCATTTCATTTTACGAGGCATCCAAGACACTTTCGATTCGAATTTGTACTTGAATTAGACGCGGCAAAGGTCTCGTAAATGTTGAGCCGCTTGGTCCGTTTTACGTCATCGGCAAGTACCTAAAACGCACGTAAACTTTCATTTGCGCAAACAAAAACGCATAAGAAGGACGTAATCTTTGTCAATCTTGTAGACTTCTTCCACTTTCTCGTTTCTTCACTCTACGTGTTTCCTCGACAAAAACGTTTCCCGATTAAGAATTTTCTTTAGTCGTTCCAAATCTGTGATTAAAACGAGACAAGCAATAAAAACTGTATTAAATTACGCGAAGCTGCCTTTCCCATGATTACCTCATAAATAGAATGGTCTACAAATTGATCGGTATAAGTTAATATAAAACGTTGTATAAAGCGAATATACTTAAGAGAGACCAGTTCGCACGATTCTGACCAATCCAATTCGAGAGGCTCGTGGAGATCGTTAGCGATAAAAGTATAGGATAATAGGTCGATCTGCAGGGGAGCGAACCGGTGCACCGCGGTGTGGCTAATGTAGCGCGTTGAAGCTCGTGCTAAGGTGGGGAAGTAAAAGCGTCCTCGAGATTCTAGGCGATCGCTTTTCTTTCGTTTACGAGAAAGAGGAAGCGTGTCGAACGTCGTGGATTTGCACGATTCTAAGCTGAGACCGACGTAACATTTAGCTGTCGACGATTTAGCTGAACCAAGGCATGCGAAACTCCTGATAACTTGTGCTACCATAAACGCACCTCTCTGGGTGGGGCACCATGCTTCGACGACCAATACAGGTGAAATTTCACGCGACAACGAATTGTTTTCTCTGTCTGGTGTTCAACATGCGCGACGCGGACTCTGCATACTTTGATGGTGGCAACGTCTACGAAACACGATTTTATATTAATTAGTAGAACTTTTTTTTTTCAAGCGTATAAAAGTTTTGAATTATTTTAGATTCGTAAGCGTGCGAACGCTGAAACGAGGATAGGAAAGTGTACGGTCTGCAGCGAGGTTTCCATTTCCTGACTTTGCGAGGTGTCGCAAGTCACCGTCGATCGCGATGACACATACGCCACGTGCTCTGCCACCATGCACAATAGATTAGGAAACTCACGAAAAAGAACTTTCTATCGTTCTGTATCGATAGAAGCTGATAGAACGAACAATCCGTGTTTTTTACCATGTTACTGGTCGACTCGAAATTAGAGGTTTTTAGCGTTATGAATTCCAAGGTGGTCAGCTCACCATCTGTTCCTCCCAGTGGATCTTTCTTCGTAGAACCGAATAACGACGTTAACCGGTTTCCCGATGCCCTACTGATACCCTCCAGGCAGTTGTAAAATTCGCTCTCAGTATGTGCCGTTTACGTAAACGCGATAACTGGAAACATTTGTTATTACGACCAAGTACTTTTGTCTTTCTTCCTGAGCCGCAAAATATCGATTGAAACATGCGTTAACGATCTTTCTGTATTTCAGATTTAGATTTTAAACGAACAGATTACATTCACGGAGATGCGCTTGTTATCTAGCAGCAGCTTGTGATCTTATGGAAAATGAAATTTCGAAGAATGATCCGAACCAAATTTATCTTTCAATAGCCGGCGATCGATCTCTTGTTTTTTTACGAGATACTACTACGTAAACAGCCACGCCTACTTTCCCATTTCCTGACAATCGCTTACGTGCAATATTGTACGAGAACATTTGAAGTATGCAGTTAGAAGCTGCATACTTGTTCTTCTACAGCGTATGGACATTGAAACAAGTGTAGCAAAAGGCTTGTACAACGCCATCCATTTTTCAATAATTTAACGTATGATCTTCATGTTTTGAGACCTGCGAGAGAAGTGGATATAGAATGTTGGAATAGAATAGATTCGTTAAGAATCATCATTACTTGCAAGGGAAGGAAAGGTGATCTCGGATGGGGAATGCGTCAAGCTATATTTCTGCGGGATAGTTAGACCATTTGTAGAAAAGTCAAGAAAAATGGGTAAACCAAGAACTGTATCGTGACACGCTTCACCGATAGTAGTCTCGATTCGATTCGAAGTAGCTCCACGTCGTACCGTTATTTCGGCTTCAAAGTTTTGTTACCGCGTGACCCAGACCCACGAAGCGATCAACGAATGCCAAAGACCAAGCTAAAGCTAGCAACGTGTTTACACGTATGCACGCAGACAATTAACCGGGAATTCTCGACCTCTTCGTTTCTTCGAGGTCTGAACCGAGCGTCGCTCTTTCGCAGAATTCCTGCGACCCGCAGTTACATTTAGAAAAGGAGATCTGGAAGCTTTCGAAGGTGTAACATATTTTTAACGATTTTCTCAAATATTTGGATTCAACAGTTTTGTAAAAACACCTGAATTTTAACGAGTCATACGCGTACACGCGTCGATCAATTTGGAAATACCAAAAGTCGATGTATTCGCAATACCAAAAGTTAATTAATTAAAAAGGAACAACGGCCATTCAGAGTAAACATTCGATGACTTTTAATATACAGTATTCCTCCGTGACTAATTAAGAAGTTTAGGTTCAAATCTTGGTGAAATGACTATAATTAGATAGAAAGTGAGGAAAAAAAACATCCAACATAGTACGAACTCAGCACACCGTGTTTCAAATCGAAATAATCGTGGACTGTAGCACGCGCGAACGCGTTTGTACTCGCTTTAATTAACTCGTTCGCACGAAACGGTAACTCGGTGTTTCTCGAGAGACACCGAGTTCCCGGCAGTTCGAACCGAATAAAGGAGACAACGCTGGCTTTCACCCGGCCATCGAGTACACACGAAGATTCAAATTTAAATTAACGGATTCCCACAGGCGCTCGATTGAAAAGAATCAACGGCACAAAGGCGAGGAGATCGTGAATTAGAATCGTTAAGATTCTCCATTCGAAAATTTAAGGCCATCTCCCGCGATCAGCCTTGAAATATCACCGGAAACTTATTCCATGAGTCGCACGACTGCGCTTCTCTAATCACTTTTACGATTGTATCGCTCGTATACACGAGCAGCGTTCACGCGGTTTATGTTATTCTCCTTCTTTATTTCCATCCTGACATTTTGCATTTTTATGTCGATGTTGCAACGATCAAACGTCTTATCGGCTACGAATATGCGTCTGTTCATACACAATATGTATATCGTATATGCGATTCGATGACCGGAATCTTGTCTTGTCGTTGAACCGCCTAGTTCTAAGTTAGTTCTAACTTCCTCTACCGATACTAGACACGAAAACATATAAATTAAATCGCAGGCTACGGTGAACGTTTGTTACAATACTCTGTTAATGGTTTAAGCTTTTCCAAGAAAACGTGGAACAAGGAGATACGTACGTAGATAGCTTTTGTTAACGTATCGAAGTTCTATTCTCAGAGGAATGTTCGTACATGTATGCGCGTTAATTTCTATCGTTAGCTTTCAACCATTGAGTTTTACATCGCAAGAATCCTCAAGCCACATACGGTCTTGCCGATTCTCATACCGCTCGTACCGCGCGTTTCCAACCGTCCATAACTTTATGGCACTGTGTCTATTTTATGTTCGTCCTACTAATTTTATAACCTTTTGCAGAAGATAGAAAATCTTTTTCCCGGCTCATAGAATTCGAATAATGGGATACGCGTGGGATTTTCATCGTAGTTTCACTTTGCATCACCCTGTCATAGCTATTGTTTGTCATATTTTAAGAGCGAGATACGGCGGTCTTATAAACTTGAGCGTTATGCGTCCTTGACATGTTCTTTCGAATTGACAACAGGTATATACTTACATAACGAAAATCATGGCACATTAAATGGAAAGTAAGCCGTGTCAATTATTCCGTAATCAGAAATTCCTCTGTTCTATTACCGTATGGCATTTAGGCCAAAGATATTCAAACAACTTATATTCGAAATTTCCTGTTTCTGAAATTTAATAGCTACTGTCCTGATAATAATCGATGTCTCTTTTAATTCTGTCGTGCGTGAAGTTCATGGCAAAAGAATGAAAGTTCCTCATCGATAATGATCTTCGACAGAATATTCTTCTCTTTAATAGCCGAAAGTGGTAAGGATTGCAATTTCACCGAAAGTAATCGTCTTATTTTCCTGAGAAATTAGCTACCTTGCGTCTATCGCAAATAATAGCGTTGGGGCTATCAACTTTCTATTTAATATTTGATGTAGTATGAACACGTTGATCCTTCGAGTGACCAACGAATTTATTGAAACTCTACTTTGAAAACGTCATCGCTGAACTATCTAATAATTTTCTTAAATATAGGATTGAAGTGCGGACATCCGGCTGTACCGATGAATGCCAAGGTGTCACTGTCCGATGAATCCTTAACAACAGGCACTTTGGCAACGTACACTTGCGACGCCGGATACGAATTGTTCGGGTAAGTGAGGCTTCGCGAGTATTCACATCTCGTGAAATGTTAAGGGGGTGTCCTGAATTAGAATGTTCTAACACAGCCTCTTTCAGTGATTTTTTTTTAAGGGAAAGAAAAAAACGAAGTTATTGAATTTTGAGGTATGTTTTTATGTATATTTAACGAGTACAAATAAATTTTTTTTTAGAATTACGAAGGTGGATCTTTCCCGCCGATTGCAGCCCATGAAATAAGCTTAGAAATCTGTTGTAATTCCTTTTTTACTTAAAAAAAAATTTATTTGTATTCGTTAAATATATATAAAACCATACCTCAAAATTCAATAACTTCATTTCTTTCTTTCCCTTGTAAAAGAAAAACACAAAAAGACGCTGTGTTAGAACATTCTATTCCAGGACACCCCTTTTGAGCAGCGAGCATCGTACTCGAGTAATTTAGAAGAATTTGTTAGAGAAAAAGTAAAGCAAACAGTGCATGGCGAAGGAATCACAGCAAAACGAAATTGGGAAGAAACGAATGCCAGAATGGACGTTACTTTATTCGCATAATATGTACGAATGTGTTCGAGTTACGACCGAGTGAAACGATCGTTTGTATAGTAAGTACGATATCCGCCGATAGCAAAGTTTATTACGGACTTTCTCCGTTTTCTTATAATTTGTATGGTTGACGATATTTGCTCGTGTGCTGGCCTTCTCTTTTCTTGCCGTGCATTGTTTACAAGGAAACGGAGAATTCTGATTTACTTCATTCGACTATTACTCGCTCAGCAGTGGCAGCCTAACATGCAACGCTGGTGGAAAATGGCAAGGGGATCTACCATTCTGCGGTAAGCGTTAGTTTGCTAATCTTATATACTATACTTCGTTCCGGATCTTTCTTACCCTAAATTTTTCACCAAGTATACCACGTTCGATTACGCGTTTCTCTTGACAACAAGATGGTACGCAGCTTTCTCCTCGATATGTATATCAGTTTCGCAAAAGAGACGATTGCACTTAGCGATCGACGAAATTCAACTCTTTCCTCTTAAAATGCAGCACGGAGGTATTACTCTGACGAGCGTACGTTAGAAAGCGATTTTTCGTATGCTACGAGGCAGCTTCGTTAAAATGCGTCGACCCTTGGTCCCGATATTGGTCTCGCTTTTTTCATTCGCTGCGACGTTTCACTTTTACTGGCAAAATCCGTTTGAAACGCCGATGGAAAGAAAGTTTGCGCAGCACGGTAAAACGTGTATCGGCGGAACGTTACGCAACCAACGATTTATTCGGTGACAGTTGCCTTAAACTGCGACACCCGGTCAACAGCGTCGCGTGGAAATTATTTTGATCGAGAATGCGGAAAATTCCTAAACCTCAAATATTTACGACGCAGAATAATCGTTTCTCTTTATTACTAAACGCATCCTGCCGGTAATAGACGTTTTGTTACGCGATTGTAGTTGGTGACATCGTCTCTCGGCTTTGTTCGGTTCCAAGCAGTTTACTCTGCAACGGTTTGCTTCGACCCGCTCGTTTACTCTTTCCCTTCCCTTTTTCTTTAATTCGCTGCTCTCTGTTCGAGTTAGTCACCGTGTCGTGTTTGGTGAAATACGCGTTGTTGCAGGCACGAACGTCGCCTTTCGCAAACCAACCAACCAATCGACCACCGTACGAGGCGGAGATGCCAGCCACGGAAACGACGGCGATTCAAGTACGGAACACGATGGAAAGAGATGCACGGAGACTCAAAGCGAGCCTAGCCCTTGGTGGAAGGTCGACCTTCTCAAGTCGTATTCGGTAAAAGTGGTCAGAGTAACGACCAGAGGTTGCTGCGGTAAATGTTTCTTCTTATTTCTCACATGTTTACCTTCATTATATATAGAAAGTGGAATAAAGTGGATATCATTTTGTGAAATTTAAAAACTCGCATTGAAACCTAATACTTTCCTTCTGGAGCAAATAATGTTGTACGTGTGTGCAGAACTTTCTTCGGAGAAACGATCCTCCGTTCGTTTAATGCTTTTATTCCACCGTTGGACGTCTAATCGAAAATCGGAATAATTCCTCCTTGTCAACAGGTCATCAACCGCTTCAGGATATCGAAATACGCGTTGGTAATAGCAGCGTAGAGCTGCAACGCAATCCCCTGTGCGCTTGGTTCCCTGGCACGATTGGTAAACAGTTGTTTTCTTATTAAAATATACGATAGTAATTCTATTTCTGGTTGATCGCTTAATTCCTACAGAGGAGGGAATCACGAAGACTTTCGTGTGCGCCAGAGCCCTGATCGGCCAATATGTGTTCCTGCAGCTGGTCGGCGTCGAGGGAAGCTTGAGTTTGTGCGAGGTGGAGGTGTTTGCTGTTGATGGTAAGCCGAAAGCTGAAAAGTAGGAATTTCTGTCGACAGTCTATCGAGGCAAATTTTTGTAGAAAAGTTCTACCTGCTTTTCCGTAGAATTCTCAACTGACAGATGCGCTTACACTGGGACGCCAGCTGACGCTGACCTGGCTGCTTTCAATTCCACCTGTTACGAGTTCATCGTGAAAAAGGGTGGCTCCTTTCAAGAGGCCAGAAATTATTGTCGGACAAGAGGCGGTGATCTCGTTCATGGTTTCCAGGTCTCTATAGCAAGCCTCTATAACAAGGGCTCTGATATCTTGTTGAACGCGTTCCAATCCTGATCTCTACTGTAATCTTCGTATATCTTGTGATACAGGGTGCAGCCTCGGTGTATATACTAAACAATCTGGAAAGGCGAAAGGACAAACTGAAGACGCAACTAGTTTGGATAGGAGCTCAGAAGGAACCGCTGATAACGGCGAGAACATGGCGATGGGTTGACGGTGAATATTTTGCTCTTTAGTCTGTTCGATCTGTATCCGAGTCTCGTTTATTCATCGACTGCAGCCAAAACAGATTTTTCCATTCTCACGATTTATCGGCAACGATCATGAGAACCAGGTCGGAGAGGTTGAGCAACCCTGGTTAGATTCGTCGGCACGAACCAATCAATTTGCTTCGCAATTACACGATAATTATAGTTCCGTCGACGAGTTGAATTCGTTAATCCGAAATTCGTCTCTCGACGAGTTATCTACGGAAATCAAAGATCATCTCGACAGGGATTATCGGCGTAATAACACGTGCTAATAAATAGAACGTGAAAGTTACGGCTATGAGGAAATCAACGGAAGTTACACCCGCGAGCGTCTGTTCCAACGTATAATCTCTGTTAATTGTTTGTTGCGTCTGGATCGAACAGACGAAAGGCTTGCTTTAGATGCCGATCTTCCTACGATAAGGTTAAAGACCTTCTTATTTATCTGTTTGGCGAAGCAAGTTTCCTTCAGGCCTGTAAAATATATCGCGTTAATTTCCGTTATTTCTAGGCGAGATTGTGCAAAAACCGTCCTGGGGAAAAGATCAACCAAATAATTATAACGGCGAGCAAAATTGCGTAGTGCTGGACGGTGGTCGCAGCTGGCTGTGGAATGACGTTGGCTGTAACCTTGACTATTTGCATTGGATATGCCAAAGCAGTGAGTAGCAATTGATACGTAGATATACATAAGCATGTATACATAAGCATGGAGAACTATACGATAAATTCAGTCGAACATTTAAAGGAGAGTGCGATGGAAATATGAAATTTATGTACAAGTCTTTCGGTTATCAATTGCAATGCATATATATGTCGAGTTCTCATTAGGGTTAGGGGCGTGTAACAAATCTTCATTTGGATTAGCCATTGTTGTTATACAATAAAGAAGATATTTACTGGTACAAATGATTATTACAGAATTTGACAAGTAACCGTGGTGATTAGATACTCGAGATGCTAATGACAATGATCTTAGGCTCAATAACGAATCCACGGTCAATGGGATAGCAAATGCGCTTTCTTCCAAAGTCTAAGTCTAAGTACAAGTAGAATTCAACTAACTCTTTGTTAAAACGTAGAGTATTCACTGATCGTAGAGACGGTGTGTAACTCGCTGATGAGATCGCACGTGGATGAGACCGATGAAACTCTACTCTCCTTACGATCGCGTTCGTTTATATTATATTGGTCGAGGGGGTACCGATAAAATTCCAATCGCCTTTGTTAGACGGTTCCACGTAGCGGCGACATTGTTTCTACCCGGAGTTTGATTATTAACACAATATGTGTGTGTCCTACGATATTGATGGCAAAACCACACGTGGCTTGATTTATCCTCGAACACGCGTGCCGCTACAACTGTATTTTTAAGGAGAGCTGTGCGACTACTCCATATCTTCGTTAGGTAATCCATCCCGTGACCGTGGCTACGTTTAGCGACCAGTTGTGTCACTTCGGGCCCAAGCCTATTGTCATAAATCTCGAGCACACATAATAGGATTAAATATAAACTACTTCTAAGTTTTATTATTTATTGATATTAGTATTGGGGATCTTCCCAAAAATTCCGAAAGGAAGGCTCCGGTGTCCTTTCATCTCCGACATATATATTTTTATTTATTTGTCCAGGGCCACCTACTTGCGGTAGTCCAGAAAAGTTCGAAAACACAACAATTATAGGCACCAAACGAACCATAGGATCTACGATAGATTACGCTTGTCCCGATGGATATATGCTAACAGGATCGAAGAGTAGAACATGTCAACCAAATGGATTTTGGAGTGGCGAGCCGGCCATGTGCAAATGTAAGATTAATCGCACGCGTGTCGCTACGCGCGTTGCATAATTGCTCGGATAATAATGATGCAGCTGGTGATCGGTAACCATCTTGCGTATACTCAACGTCATCTTTTAAATGCTTCATAGTTGTTGACTGCGGCCCCCTGCCTGAACTGGAAAACGGCGCGATCACGTTGGTCAATAAAAGAACGACTCACGGAGCGCTTGCTGATTACGCATGTAAAGAAAACTACACGTTGCTCGGTGATGCGAGGCGTAGATGCGGAGACGGCGGTATATGGAGTGGACATCAACCTCAGTGTTTATGTGCGAGATCAATTTTACAGTGATATTATCGTAAATCGTAGAGACACATCTACATAATTTAGAGTATCGTTTATTATTTTGTAGTTGACTGGTGTCCGGAACCACCTCAAATTAACGGTGGAGTTGTGACAACTACCGGAAAGAGAGCAGGCTCGACAGCCACTTATTCTTGCCAAAATGGCTTCATTCTATTCGGAGATAACGTAAGCAACTTTAAATACAATTTAGACTTTTAACTTTGCTCATAATTTGTCCTACTTGCTTTTCTCTCATTTATTATGCTCGCCGCGTACAGCCATTTCGAACGTATATTCTATTATGTATATCTTTCACCGCGATTACAATGCTATTATTTAGAAATGTTGCGAAAGATTTGCGCAAGTTGTTTATTTAAGCAATTACACCGCGAAGAGAACAGAATATTAAACATCGATAATCAATTTCGAAAGGTTCTCACGTGCGACGTCGGCGGAGAATGGTCAGGTAAAGCGCCTCAATGCAGATTCGTCGATTGTGGAGCACCGGCGCAAATTGAGTTCGGTTCCGTGACCCTAATTAATGGCACCACCACAGTTAAGAGTTTGGCCGCGTATACTTGTCTGGAAGATTACTGGTTGGTTGGTGAAGCGAAGCAAGAATGCACCAAGGAAGGGAAATGGAGTCACGACACGCCGTCGTGCGAATGTAAACAAATTAAATCTTTTCTCAAACGCATACGACATTAAACGATATAAAACGACAGATAACTTGAATGTCTCGATTATTTCGATTGATACAGTAATCACCTGTGAAGAACCTGAAGTACCGGCTGGAAGCTACGTCGTCGGATACGACTTAAATGTTCACAGTGGTATTGAATACCACTGTGAAGCAGGATACTTACTTCAAGGAGAAACAAGACATACTTGTGGCAGAGACGGTGAATGGTCGGGAGAAGTACCGACCTGCGAGTGTAAGTTTCACCGTTGTTAAATTTGTTAAGAATTCCCTTCAAAGGAATCTCGATTTCTTTGGATTAATTCCGCGGCGATAAAAGTCTCTGATGACAATCTCCTCGACTTTCTGTTTCATAGATGTGGACTGCGGGAAAGTTTTGCCTGTCTTGAATGGTGCTGCAGAATACGTAAATGGAACGACTCATCTCGGAAGCGAAATCACCTACAGTTGCACCAGAAACTATAGACTAAATGGAGTGTCAAGAAGATACTGCTTAGACAACGGTCAATGGAGCGACGCGACTCCAAAGTGTGAAGGTGCTTGCATGTTTTATTTAAACACAGTTTACAGTTTATTTCACATTTGAATAAGGATAATGTCTCTTTCCTCTTTCTCGCAGAAATTCGCTGTCCGGAGCCGATTTATGCGGAGCACGGAATTCTTTCTGTGACTGGCAACGATCGAATGTATGGTAGAACTCTAATTCGGACAGGAACTCCGGAGAATTCTAATACCGGTGCGACTTCCTACAAGATCGGTGCACTTGCAAAATATCGTTGTGAGAGAGGGTACAAGGTGGTCGGGGAACCTCTATCCACTTGCGAAGACAACGGAAAATGGAGCGGCGAGGTTCCGCGATGTGTTTGTAAGGAACTTAAAAAATTGTATTATTTAAACCGTTGCGAAATATTTGGTTTCAATAAATACATCTTTCAGATGTCGATTGTGGGAAACCGGAACACATTCAACATGGAAGGTATACTTTAACGTCGAACGCCACCTATTATGGAGCTGCTGCTCTTTACGAGTGTGACGGTAATTTTGAATTGGATGGATTTGCTAGGAGACTGTGTCTTGAGAATGGCACCTGGAGCAGCGACACCCCAGTTTGTAAGGGTAATCGTCTAGATTAGAATTTAATTTCAGATTATAAATGCTGTTTTAAAAAAGTCTTATAAGAGGTAATTTCTGTATAGTAGAAAATCTGATGCGTGCGATTACGTTATAAGCGTTGATAGTGTTCTTATTGTAAGCTGTATCGAAGAATGTGATACATATCTTTTGAAACGTAAAGTAAATTTTTTTACATTACATTCATTTGCACTTTGTACTCACAGAAATTAGGTGCAAGGACCCCGAAAAAGAGGGAGTATTGTCCACGCAAGTTTCGACTCACAGCGTAGGTGGAGTGGCTCATTACAGCTGTCCGCGTGGATTCTACATGGAAGGGAACGAAACTAGAATATGTTTGCAGAATGGATCCTGGAGTGGAAGCACGCCAGCCTGTTTTTGTAATTATTCATATCATTTTAATCTTCTTTAGGTAGCTTTAAATTAGTTAACTAGAATACATTAGTACATTAAAATACAAATCTGTATTTATAGCGGTCGATTGCAAACATCCGGAACCTATAGAAAATGGTAGAGTGATAGTGGTAAACGGAAGTACTACTTATGGTGGAACCGCAGAATATCACTGTTTACCACAGTACGAAAGAGTGGGGCCGTTTTTGAGAAAATGTTTAGATACTGGTTCATGGAGTGGAGAGGAGCCCAAATGCGAATGTAAGAAATATATTCAAAGATATATTGAAAAGAGGAAAAGAGAAATGCATTTTTACCCATAAATATTCGTTATTCGATAGTTATGCCAAATGAAGTAGCTGAAGCACAAGGCGTGGGTACTAGCGTTGGTATTGGAGCTGGAGTTATAATATTTATATTAATTATTCTTGGACTCGTCTATCTAAGACTGTACGTAGAATTTACGAGAACGTTGACGATTAATCTTTAAGTAAAAAGTTTGTTAAAATGACATATCTTTCTAGGAGGAAAGCTACGCCGGTAAAGAACACGGAAAATGTTCAAGCGGCTGAAAGAAAAGAGGACCAAAATGCTGCTGTTATGTCTTATGCCACTCTTAACGATGGCACAACTAACACCATGTACGAAAATGTTCCAGAGGACGGTCTCTACGACAGTCCTTACAGTCTAAGTGGCAGTACATACGGGTGAGTCGAAACAAGTATTTCTTTTAGGAATTTGTCTCGTAGAGAAAAGAAAAAATGGTAAATTGTCTTCATTTAATTGAAGGTACGGTAGCAATATGAGAAGACATTACGGTAGATCGGGACATTACGAAGCAGAACCAGTTTCAAACAGGAACGGCATTACAATTAATGGAGTATCCGTGCGATAGTTTGAAATACGACAATTAGAACCGAGTGTGTTTCTTAAAGTCAGGTATTATTTATGTACAATGTACAGATAGGAGGATACAAATACGTGAAGCTTTGTTATCTTTATTTATATTATTGTATTCGGCGCATCGCCGATGTATGTAAATAAGTAAAGAGAAGTAACGTGATGATGAAGAAGTGTCTATGAGAAAAATACTTCGATCTTTTCCATACCAATGATGAAAGTGTGTAATATTAACGAACTTTATTACATTACTTCCACGATTCAATTCATGTATGTATTATTATGTATATAGCGTGTTCTCCTAATTTAGAATTACTTGTAAGTTTCAAGCGATGAATTTGTAACATAAATTCGTGTGTTCATTGGTTATGAAAATAAAGAAACCAATGCTCTCTTGTTTTATTTTATATTTTGTTATATCTTTACGGGAAGTACATACCAAAAATATAGTTATAACGCTTTTGTAAATAGTTTCAATTCAGATCAATGCGTTTCAGTATCATTATTTATCACATATACTGTAAATATGATTACGAAATGAATGTCAACTACATGTGTATATATCGGATTCTTTCATTGCCTTATAAGGTAATGATTTCACCGTCAACGATTTACTCCAACTAAGGTACCTGTAATGACGTATCCTTTCGAGGATAAACCAACGTTTTTAGTACACTCTATTAATTTATTACGTCGATTATTATAAGATATTTAAATAAATTCGACCGTTTTCAAAGCAATATCAAATAACATCCATTGTAATTTGCAAAGATAAAAATTAAGAATGATTATTATTCTTGTAATAGGAATTTTTATATGTGTAATTTAAAATAATTATATTCATTGCACTAACGGATTTTAAATATCGAAGAAAAAATCGGTCATCGCAATTCTCTTTTTTTTTTTCGTTGCATGTGGCCTAATTTTTGGATGTCTAGAAAAGGCTCGTGTAATGGATAAATGATCCTTCACTAGATGGCGTTACTTACCCGGGTGTGGTGAATAACCATAGAGTGACGCGTAACGTGAGTCACAGTGGTGCACGAGTATCTGTGCTGTACGCTTTTTGGAATTCTTCTCGTTTCGAAGCTGCTATTAATCAGGTTGGTAGAAATTCGTTTGTGTACTTTAACGTTTCAATACGAAAACTTCCAATGACTGATTTGCAGATATGAAAACAATCTGAAAAATACAAAATATTTGACAGCTACCCAACTTTGCTTATGAGAACGGCCATTGTTATTGTGTCTCTTCGAATGATATGCATACGTTTTTTGTCAATTTCTGTAACTTAACGAAGCTATTTTTTATACCTTTTGTCCTTTAAAAACAATGTTATTCTTTGTATAGCAATTTTATAAGAATTCCAATTATAACCAATAAATGTTTATCAAAAGTCAAATATAGCCTGTTCGAATATAGCTGAGCGAAAATTCTGAAACAAAGAGTAATAAAATAGAAATTGTAGCATGATATTTCATTGAAGAAAACTTAACCATGTAAGCGTATTGAGAAGAGCTGAAAACGTAAGGTGTAATATTATTTTACAAATAATACCTATTCAAACGAGTGTGCAGTAGATTTTAGTGTCCCAATTTTGTTATTTAAATTATAGTTTAAAATTCAAATTGAACTGTATGACGGATATGTATTTTTATATAGATTTCTATAGATGTAGAGTGTAATGTCCTCTTTGTTGAACCGTCACGTAGACGATCTTATTTTTATCCTGATTTTGGTTACGTCGTGATATCCTAAATTAATTGTCTAAAAATAAATAGTAGCTCAATAAAGACTATCCTTTAGATACGTCTAGTGCCTATTATCTTTTTTTTAACACTGTTCTAATTTAACATGAGGAACTAATTAGTAGTCAAATTTACATAACCTCTACTCCCTTTCCAATATTATCTCTATGAATTAAGCAATTTATAAAAATACAGCAAATAATAACTAATACATACTTACAAAAAATATGAATTAAATGATGTAATTGTCTTTTTTATTCATAATTTTAGGAATACAAACATGTCTTCACGTAAAACAGCCGGACGCCGTGCAACAACCAAAAAGCGTGCACAACGCGCAACATCAAACGTCTTCGCGATGTTTGATCAAGCTCAAATCGCTGAATTTAAGGAAGCTTTCAATATGATCGACCAAAATCATGATGGTTTCATCGATAAAGAAGATCTTCACGACATGCTTGCCTCGTTAGGTAAGACGCTAAGCAACTATTTATCGTATCGTGAAGATTTTTTAAATTTTACAAGGTAATTGATTTTTGTTTCAGGTAAAAATCCTACTGACGAATACTTGGAGGGAATGATGAATGAGGCTCCAGGACCTATCAATTTTACAATGTTTTTAACTTTATTCGGCGAAAGACTTCAAGGCACAGATCCGGAAGATGTAATTAAGAACGCCTTTGGTTGTTTCGACGAAGAAAATACTGGACACATAAACGAAGAACGTCTTCGAGAACTACTTACTACAATGGGAGACAGGTAATTTTTATTTTTGCATGTAGTATTCCTTATTATTCTACTGAAATGAGTAAGAAATTCATCGTTCATTTTTTGTACATCTAGATTTACGGATGACGACGTAGACGAAATGTATCGAGAAGCACCTATCAAAGGATCGATGTTTGACTACATAGAATTTACCCGAATTTTAAAACACGGTGCTAAAGACAAGGACGAACAGTGAAAAATTTGAAATATCCCGTTCTTTATATCTGTTTGATTGAGCGTGTAACATTTTTTAATATGGTTGGAATTGTAAAGTTTCAAATATCACTTGTATTTTATATATCCTCTATTAATGAGAACAACTGAAAATCTAGGATTTATATTATTTTTCGAACAACTGCCTTATCTCTAGGTCCTAAATGTACAAGTCCCAAAACACGTGAACATTTGTCATATTCATTTCAAATCAAAATGTTCATATATACAACCTACGCGAACGGAGATAAAGAACAGAAAAATTAATTTACATCTTAATACAAACTACAATCACTGTAAAATCGATAGAAAATATTCAATATGTAATATATATTATATACTACATTAACATATAGTTGTTAAAGAGTTGGTATTTATATTTTAATATAATAATGAATTATATATTAAAAACATGACGTTTATCTTTACATCCATTCTATTTGACTTTCATATCCAGCGAAAATAAACAATAACATTTAATATTTAAGATACTACAACTGAACACAATTCGATACAAGACAGAAGAGGACTATTCTATTTAAATAGAAACAGACAACTACACAAGAAACATAAAAAAATTATCTACTCCTATTAATAGACAAGATAGGAAAAAATAAACATTGACAAAGTATTTGACCTTTTGTTCGAATTGACGCGGGACAAAGATATTTTAAAAGTTCAATCAACTTTATCTTTATGCGACAAATGAATAATAGAAAGCTTTCGAAGACAGAAATGTGAGGAATAAAAAATCATGCATCGATGTATTTGTGACGACTGTAAAGGAAAAGTAAAATTGACGAGAAGGATTTCGGTAGATGACAGGCGCGATTATTCCGCGTCTGCGCATTGGTGTTTATGTACAGTATATACGGAATGAAGTCTCAGGAAGCCGCAGTATCATTTCCACTGGTGCGAGTGCGGGTTTCGCTTCGTCTCTTGGTTTTGTCTTCCTTACCGCTCGCGTTGGCCTTCCCTGTCGCGTCTTTGCTCAGTGGTTGTTCCATTGAAGTAAATACCTAGACGAAATTTACTGGATGCGCGGTGGTTGACAGTGTAGTCGCGGAGGCATCGGCTTTTGCCGATCTCCTCGCGAAAAGGACTGAATTAATCGTCCGATCATTCACTAACTGTATAACGAAGAGTGTTTACTGTTTGGTGAATGTAGAGTGATTCGCGGTGTGTCTCGTGTATCATAGTTCGCCCCTGTGAGTGAATGTCCTGAAATCGAAGCAGCAACAAGAGAGATGAGACGAGAGACAGAAGCAGAAGCTGAAGCTGCCAGTCGCGAATTGGGTTACGTCCCGTTCGCCTGGCAACGATATATGACGCAACGGCCACCCTTCGTTAGTATCCGCGATCCTCGTGATCTTTAAGGTGCCGCTTTAACTGCAACAGGACTTTGAGTTTCGCTGGCAAGACACGCGAAAAGGAAACGCCAACTGCCTTCCATGCGATCAGTTATCCCCGCCCCGTTCACTCGATTGCGCAGCTACTTTTGGAGGTTAGCCGATCACGATTAAGAAACTTGAACGAAAGCGACACCCACAGAGCCAGCCGGATCAGCTGTTTGCCCAGGACAACCTCTCCGACTACCCTCGGTGAGTCTGCTTCTTTCTCAAATAGTTATCCTTTCGTTATCGCCTAAATCATCCGAATAATTGTTTCCTCACTCGTTTTGAATACGTATCGCGAATTCGAATTTTTCTGCGACACCACCGCTCATCGATCATCAATTAAATCGAGCGTGAATCACTTCGATATTTCTTATCTTCAACTAGATATTCAACAGATATGCATACAACAACGTAGGAACGTAATTCTTCTTCGTACTTCTTTTTTTCTTTGTCGTTAAGAAATTTTAATTTTAAATGACACGAAATATTACCTTTAAAATGAAATATGTATGGTATCTCAAATTGAACGCGATTAACTTCTAAGTGCGAATTTGCTCGTATTTTAACGCGAATAAAAAAAGACACAATGTAGGTATAGACGGTGTCGCAATAAACATACGAAGCACGTGACCGTGGATGAGAGCGCTGTCAAAAGGAAAAACTCGGTGCCTTCGCGCGTCTCATTATAAGGGGCTTCTTTATTTCAAAACGTTAATTTTCAAAAGACGATACTCAATGGTATTCGTTCGTGGCTCGGAACGTCGGTAACTTGATTTTTCATCGGTATAACACTGCAGCTTGAGAGCGATTGAGAGTGGCAAACGGTGCGATGAGTTTTCTCAAACCACGTATAAAAACACAATAATACAGAACCGTGCGCGTTGCATATACTCGGTGTAATACGATCCAATGCTCGAACTGGTCATATCACTTTGATATTGCATAACGTGCTTCTACGACTGCATAAGAATATTAACACAAAAATGTAACGAGTCTTGAAATTGAACGAATTTAATTTGCCTCGTTCGACGACGACGAACTTTCACGAGCTAGTTTTATCGGTTCGGTTATTTTATATAATAAGGAAATAAAACTCGTATGCTCGCAACTTTGAAAAGTTCACTTTGAAACAGTCGCTTTTGAAACGATCGACTATGAAATATTCGTCAACGATATTTTAACACAAAAAATTGAAATACCATATCGAAATACTATATTGTTTCACGAGCCAAGTGCGAAGCGAAAGTTTTAGCGCGCGTAATAAAAATATTACCGACGTGTGCGAGGTGCTGGAAAATCGAGTCATAAAAATGATTGTTCTTGCTGAAATCAAGTTTCCGTTAAAACGAATAAACATGGAAGCGGTATGATCAGGCTAATTACATACAAGTCAGGGACGTCTCTAATCCGCGGCCATGTTTTCGAACAGGTTGTTCCAGATACACTACTAAGTAATACGTTAAATCTGTTACGCGATTTCACGTTCTGTGTCGCGAATCCCCGTTTCCTTTCGTGTCACCTTGTTCTTCTACGGTAGACACCTAAAGCCAACATCTGTTCGATACTGCTAATAGCTTTACAAAATTGATCACTTTGTTGCGTAACATTCTTCCAGGTTCGTTCGACCAGAACATAACCTAATTCATCGTGCTTAATACCCTATAAAACGTATTTGCAAATATACCTGTATATAATCATATAGAATTATTCTATCGAATCTCAAACGTATAATTATACGTATAATCAGGTATTTCGCAAAATCTAGTCAGCGACGTTGAATCGCAAAATTGCGAAAAACTTTCAGAATTGATAGTGTTTGCCTGATCATACTAAGAAACCTTATACGATACAATGTCACGTTTTTCTTATAGCCACGATTGTTATAAAACTACTCGATCGCCTGAGGTGTGTTCACTTGGTTCGTACGTCAGGCTTCGACGTTGATTAAACTTTTCGACTGATATTCGCAAATATCACGGTGTAGAGTCTCGGTAGGAAACGCAGGGTCGACCCAAGTAAGCATTTACTTGCTAGCTATGTAGGGGAAATTGCAAGCGAAAAGATGAAAAGAATCGCTGGTTGATAGTGTGGGTAAAGTTGTCGAATAGAAGCAATAGTGTGTTGTAACTGTGTCAGTCTACACGCGAACAAACAACGAGGACCACTCGACGAACATTCTCCTTGAGTGGAAGCCGGTCCAACGTGTTCCAAGATGAGCGGAAAATAAATCTGGGATCGATGATGCTATTCGGTATGCTCTATCGGAACCGTCGATCGCCACCACACGACGTATAATTACGTTATCTATAAAAGTATGATCCTCGAGTGACGTATTTACTCATTTGCCGGATACGATCTTTCGGTTCGTATGAAACCATCGCGGAAAAGATGCTGAGCTTAAATAATAATCATTGCTTAAATAATCATCTATCGCTTTTAAGTTGCTTCGTGCGTTTAAAGCGCTCACGATTTACGTTAGAATTTAAGCCACACCGCTTTGATATCGTTGTTGGTTGCGGTGAAGCTGTAGGCGATTAGACCATCTTATGCCATTACTTTCCTTTGTATTTGTACTTGTTCGTTACCTGTTCGAACTTCGTTATATTGGGTTCTAATATAACGAAGTATAATATAGTTCTAATTGCGTAGCTGTGTGGATCGCCGGATCACGCGATCGTACACCGTGAAATGGAATTGACCCTTTTGCAAGGATAATCGACGTTCCCATCGACGCTGTGTATCTTCGCGTTTCTTTAGCTGCGAAGAAACAAACGGACGTGGCGATTATTGCGAAAACGATGGTCGCACGGTTACACGCGTAAACCTTCGAGATAGCCTGGCAGATGGTCGGCGTTAGTGCAGTTCGGTGTACATAAACGAACGTACATCTATAGATCTAAGCTAACATCTCTTAAACATCTTGAACGGACGTCTAACAGTGATTTAATCTCGAGCCAAAATATCCGGGTCAGTCGCTGTACACAGCGAGTGGGTTAAAGTTTGCTGTGTCACGAGGACGTCTAGACAACATTAGGCGAACGCAAAAGATCGCAGCGGTCCGCCCAGCAGAAGCTCACCTATCCCCCATCCCATATACGTACAGTGTATCTCCTGGTGGATATCCCAGTGGATATCCTGGCATCGATGATTCCTCCCCATGAAGCGGCAGCCGTCGCTCGATGGCAATAAAACGTGGTGAGTTACTGGCCAAGAGGGTTCTCTCCGTTTCGATAACGAAAGCGGTTGGAAGGCAAGTTCGGTGGTAAGGGAGGATGGGAAAAACGTAGTAGCTTCGAGTAGGACGAACGACGCCGATTCGAGCGGGGTTAGGTCCCGCGACGCGCAGGCGTCGTATCGATTTCTTCCTTTGCCTTTGCTTTTGCCTTTGCCTTTGCATCCTCCCTTACCTCTTTGTCGCGCAAAACGCCCGACCTACCGCCCTACGAGCATTTCCTCTTCTATCAACAGACGATCACTATCACGAGGGATGTTAATCTCCGCGGAATATACATCGAACATACCATCGACTGTAACGCAGCTACGCGAATTCTGCGATTCCCTGCCTCTGGCTATTTTATTTTTGCTCCACTCGCACAGATAACGACTACCATAAATGGCTGGCCAGACGAAGCGAGACGGTTTCTGGTCTAATCCCTGGTTGCACCACTTTATGGTCCATCTCCTTTCCGTTCCTATCGTATTATATATATATATATATATCGTACGTTTAAGCGTATAATACGATATATATACTTGGATAATTAAATTATCTCGATGGCTAATTGGAAACTGTAGGCGAAGTTAAATTTCTCTGAAGGCATTCGCGACGATATATCCTTCTGGTTCGTTAACCGGACGAATCGGGCTAGATTGGCTGTAAATCGTGCCGCACCTGTCCGTAGGCTGATCGGATACCGCTTTTCGAGGGTGCAGTGACAATGAAATTCGATAGTCTCGGATAACTCGTACCTATTGGATCGGTGCGTTCACGGGTCAGCGATGTTACGACAATACCGAAAACCGGACAGGGATAGTCGATGAAGAGAGAGAAGTGGAAGGAAGGGTCGTGCCGAGGGAAAGTGTAGCGATCTTTGTGTTAAGTGCTTGAAATTCGATGCATCCTGCCCATCCTGTTTCTCGTCTCGTCTCGGAGACTAAACCTGGATATGTCGTTATCCTTGTCGCTGATGCAGTTACCGTTGCCGTTTTGCCGCTCTCGAGTACGCAACCGCTACGTATCTACGTGCAACGCGATCGGCCGATTTATTCCGCTCGCTCTTCATTAACTTTCATTAACTGGTAATCCTCGGCTCGCTATGGAATCATTGGCTATTTTAGTTTAAGCAACTTTCTCCAGCCACTCGGCTCACCACGCGTGCCAGCCTTTCGGATCTCTCGATAAGCTTGCTTCGCCTCTCGAATTCATTTTCTCGTCCGAGTCTCGATATCATAAGGCGTATCAACAGCTTTTGGAATTGTTAGGAAGTTGAGCGACTTCGTGGTCACATCGAAGATTATCGGAAAGAAGATTCGAAGGAAAAGGACGAACAGTTGGTCGTAATTCTCGCGCGTGGAATAAGCTCGCGGAACGAAGAACGTAGGCTGTGGTCAAAATTAGATTGAAAAGCGAGTAGTGCGACGTGCACGCGGATGACGCGCGTTACATAAGCTACGTAGACGGAAGCGAGCGCAGACGAGTAATCGTACGAAACGATTTCGATGGCTCGATAATAAAAGAGAACAAAGGAAGGAGGGAGAATGCCACTCGAGGCGCACGGTACCATCGTTAAAATGAGAGTCGAGTGCGGTGCAAGGTATCTCGTTAATAACTCGAAAAAAAATAAGGGAAGGGCAGAGGGAAAATAAAATATCACTACGGCCAGGCGGTGGGTTTTGAAAGCAGCGCGACCAACCGGTCGTACGGTCGACCAGCGCTAAATAGCCTACGATGTATATCTAACATTATACATATATGTATATCGAATTTGAAACACCGACGTCCATCATTTGCCAGTACGTTCTAATTCTGGCGAATGACTTAACTCCACGGCGATGTATGTTACATTCGTGTAGGTACGTGGGTGCACGTTATGTACCCATTTTGCGTCGTACCTCCACGTTCACCGTTTTCCTCGTACCGTTTGTATCGATCAAAATGTTTGCCCTTGACGCCAGAGATCCGCCGCGTGCACGTTAGATGCGAACTCCGTTGCACGGTTCCTGGTCAACGTTTAAACAACGCGCCACGTGCCATGCAACTGGCATCGTTTAACGGACGAATCGCGACCTACCCTAAATTACAAACCTTTTCTCTTCGTCCAGCGTTGCGTCATTTCGTTTCGTATCGAATCGAAGAACAACTTTTCTACGATCGTCTGATTTCTCATTTTTACTCCAATACGAAAATGTATTTGCGGCTAGGAATTTCAAAGCAAAGACAGTCGCGTCGCGTGAAACAATTCCAAAGAGATTTCGCGGCCCTTTTCTCGCAACGGAGCTGTATCCATGGTATATAGATAGAACTGTAGCCATGGGAAGCACGCGGTACCGTACACTTCCGCAACCGTAAATTAAGCACCGCGAGAGTTGAATTAAATCGCTGAACCACGCGAAGCATATTTTCGCTGGAACTCGGTTATTCGATGCGTCGTGCCGCATGGGAACGACGCTATTGAAAGAAGAGCGAACATTGCTGTTGACACGATCGTTCGAGAAGTGGAAAAAGAAAAACCTTGCCTCTCGTCTTTCTCGCGCGTTTTTACCAGCGCGTGAGAGGAAGCCGACAATCGTCGATGCTTCGCGCTCGTCACCCCCTTTTTCAGTTCTTTTTACTTCCAACACGGCGAAAGAATTCCTCTGGTAGTCGGCTCCGGACGACTTCGCCATTCGAACCGGACGTTCTTAAAACTTTGAATAAATTTTATTTTCCACGGTTATGCTTCGTATTGCTACATCGAAAGAAGTTAAAGACGCGGTTAAAGCGAGAGCGCGTTAACGAGGATAGCGCGTATGTAGGATGAACCGTTCAGGAAATTGTCTCGGTGCGCTGACCTACGTTTGCAGTCGGATAGAAATAACTTTGCCTCGTGTAGCTTCCTGGAAACATCGAAATTCCTCTTTGTCTTTGTCATCGCTTCTTAACTAATTTCCTTCGTTGTTTTACAATTCCTCTGTCTCTTTTAGCCTTTTTCGTACATTTCTGTCTGCGAGAGTCTCGCCTTCGATAGACCACCGCCGCGTGTTCCTTTAAATTCGCTACCATCCTACGACGAATCGTACTCCATTTTTTATTTATCATTCGCGATACTTTTGTTCGTAGTTGGTCGTTTTTTCAAGCATCGAAAATTCACCGTTGCGATCTTCCAACATTCGTAATATCGTTTCGTTTCCTCCCTTCGAGCGCAACCTGCAATTTATACGAACGTATTGTCGATGCACCGTAACGTAATTACGCTCGCTCGTAAGTTTTTGCAAACGTTTTCCAAACTTTCCTTTCGATCTGCGACTCGTGTGAATGGGTCGGCCTTCTCGTGCGTCCTTTTTTACGATTATTCCGTTACGCGTTGCTATCCCGACTACGCGATGACTCAGTTCACGTATCTTCCATACGAAACGTATCCAACCACGTGTACATATACACACACGTACATTCTTACAAGCCACGCTTCTAAACACAATTCACGTACGACAGTTGTGGAACACAGGACGCGATACGTCGAATGCGCCTTGGCTTGAATGATCGAGTGCTACGCGCCACGTTTGAAACATCATCGTAGCCTGATGTTTCTATTCCACCCACGTTCTACGATTAATTAATCGTTTCAATGACTGCAGTCGTTTCGGGGCATTGTAAACACCGAGCTGTACACGAGCCGAGCAGTTCAACTTCCAAACGTTTCAGTTGAAGATATTTAACACTAGAACTACCATGCCAGTGAAAATGACTGATTTGGTAACTTTATTTTAAAATTCATATTTCATGTTATATTTTTTCTCCGCAATGATGCAATGACTTTTGCGGGAATAATATAATAAACTTTAATCTTGTTTTATTCGTTGGATTTCCGTATTCAGGAAAAAGGGCCTACCTGAAACGGTCTAATTTTATAAGAAAAGAAAATGTGGGGTAGATGTGGCAAACCAAATGGCAAAAAGATATAGCGTGAAGTCGGAATGAAGAAGATGGCCACTTTAAGTATTTTTTAATATTTTAGATTTAGCTGACATAAATGCCTGGATTTTATATAAGGATACCACAAATGAGCGGATATCCAGAAAAGATTTTATGTTTCAATTAGCAAATGAACTTGCCGCTGACAATGAAAAATCACGGATAGAACATTGAGCATCTGCGATCCAAAGTACGTCAAAGACTTCATCTTATTCGCGCAAATGGTGTCAGACAGGCTACTGTAATAATAATAATAATACCACAACCATTTGCGATCTTTGTAAAAAATATGTGTCGGAGATGAAAGGACACTGAAGCCTTTCTTTCGGAATGTTTGGGAAAGTCCCCAACACTTTAGTCCAGATTTTTATTATAGCCGTACTTAAACAATAAAACTGAGAAATAGCTGTTTATGATTCAATTCAATCATGTTTGCCCGAGGTTTATGACAGTGGGCTTGGGCTCGAAGTGACATAACGAGTCACTGAACGTAGCCACGGTCACGGGAGGGACGTGTACCTAACAGCGGTATGAATTAATTAAATAATTATTCTCCTGAAAAACAAAGATTGACCCGAGGGATACAGAGAGGTACGGAAAGGAGTATATAAGGGCAGTTCCACTTGGACTGACTCTCAATCCAAGAAGTTCGACTAGTATAGGGAACACGTACATCGAGTTCCTAATCGCAATCGTCATCCCGTTGACCGTGTATTCCTTATCGAACCTAAATTCATCGTCACCGACATCTCAATTATTCACTCACCGATATCACTTATTAACCTTTGCAATACATTCTCTTCAATCAATATCATCTGGTATACAACAATGATGGACAACTCGTAGAAAGATTCATTACACGCCCCGTTTTCCAAAGACGACCCGACATATGTATATGGAAAATGCACGCAGAAGAAAATTTACGTTTGTAAGAAATGTGACGAATGATAAATTTTGTATCTAGTAATTTAAGTTATATTTGTATTTTATTTATTCTATTACGCTTATTATTATATTATATTACTTCTTATATTCGTCAATGGAAATTTATTTTAACATTCTTGTTACCAAAGATTTTGTGAATATTCTTCATTACTGTACTTATTATTATTATTATTAAAATTGTTGTTATATAATTTTCATGATTTCAGAACATGAAGTACCTTTTGTAAGATAATAATATGTCGGGTCGTCCTTGGAAAGCGGGGCGTGTAATGAGCCTTGCTACGAGTTGGCCATCGTTGTCATTACCAGATGATGTTTATTTATGTGAATGTATTACAGAGATTAACAAGTGATATCGATGATTGAGTGATTGAGATGTCGATGACGATGAATTTAGGTTCGATAATGAATACACGGTCAACGGGATGACGATTGCGATTAGGAACTCGATGTACGTATTCACTGGACTAGTCGAACTTATCGGATTGAACCTCAGTCCAAGTGGAACTGCCCTTATATACTCCTCTCCGTATTCCTCAGGTCAATCCCTGTTTTTAAGGAGAGTTATTTAATTACCTTATACCTCTGTTAGGTACACGTCCTTCCGTGACCGTGGCTACGTTCAGTGACCCATTATGTCACTTCGAGCCCAAGCCCACTATCATAAATCTCGGATAATCATAATTGACTTGCTATTTCTCAGTTTTATTGTTTAAGTACGGCTATAATAAAAATCTGGACTAAAGTATTGGGGACTTTACCAAACATTCCGAAAGAAAGGCTCCGGTGCCCTTTCATCTCCGACAAATAGATCAATAAATATAACAATATTCTACTATTACGTATTTTTTAAAGACCAGTCATTTCGATTGGCTTTGGTAGAGATAGCTACGTCTGAAATGCCGGTAGTGACAATTAAGATAATCGTTAAAAGTCGAAGCTTGAATGTGTTGTTGATCGATCGAAATGTTCGTAGATGAAAGAAAAGAAGGAAATTACGAACGCGCATGACAATTCGCGCACGAACGTCCGCTAAGGGGAAGCAGAGGTCTAATCGAATAAGAAAAGGGTTTTCGCGAGCAGCTCGACGCAAGGTTCGCGGCAGCTGACAATGAGTTTATTGGATTACTTCACCGCTTGGCACATCGTCGTAACTTGACCCGTTCAATTCCAACGGTTGACTCTTTACGCGCCTACGCTCTTCCACAGTCGACGATGTTCCACGAACCTTACCTATGTAATGCACTTTGTCCGCATTCCAAATTATCCAGCTGTTCGAAACGCTGCGCTCACAACGTGCGAGACACGCGACGGCAGATTGAAGCGCGAAATTTCGATCGCCTTCTCGCTGCCACGTTTAGCTTTATCACAGATACACACGAGAGGAGAAGAATAAAAGGAAAGGTAGGTTCGAGACGATACCACGGATGACCACGGACAGGCGGCTATTCTGCAAACAAAATGTTGACGATGAACTTGGAATACGACAAGACGTGAAACGCGTTCGATTTCGAACTTGAAAAGTCGTTGCCAATGCACAGCAATTTCTTTCGTGTTTTATTCTGTAACTTCGTTTTATGGTCTTGCGAGCTCGCTGCGAGTTGAACGAAGGGTGTAGCGAGGGTCGTTTTGCGACCTGCGACTCGGCACAGGTAAATAACGAGATTGAAAAGCTGTGCCTTTGTGGCGAATAAATCTGCGAAGCGATCCCTCGTTCTCGCGTGAACGCATACGTAAAACGGCGCGTTTCAACCGGCGACAAAACCAAATGCCACGAAGACAGCTTGCCACGGGAAAAAAAGGAGTGCAGAGGGCTTGATTACGCGAACGAGGGTCAGCTGGAATATCGCGTGCACGCGTCATTATACACAGATACGTATACGTGTGTATGTACACGTACGATCGCGACGAATGTAATCGCGATTCGCATGCCAGCTTCGCACTTGGTCCCTCTGTTTCTTCCTTCGTTCCTCGTCATGCCTGTGGAAAAACGTCATTCGCGAATGCGAGGCACGCGTCGAACGTTTAACCGCTGCTCCTCTGGCCAGCCGCGAGAACCACCCTTGCAACTTGCTGTGCTACGAGGAAATCGGGAAAAGAGGAAAAGAGAAGATGATCGATGCACGTACTTGGTCGCTCGCATACGTTCCACGAAGATACAATACGTCATCGTCGATCCGAGTCTGGTCCGAGGAATGAAAATAAGCCGGAAGGTGACAGAGGTTGAGGTAATGAGGCTCGAGCGATTTTCACAATAAGATAGGAGAGAGAGAGAGAGACTACGTCTTCGATCGGGCGCGCGCATCTTCCTGGTTATAATACCAGCGGACAACGTCGGAAAGCATAGACGTTGGCTGGCGCTGGCACCCAACCAGCTGCTAGAACCCGTACGGGTTCATCCGTACAGGTCGACCTCGCAACACGGTACAGTGTGCCGAGTAGACGATCTGCGCGGATATTTCACAATTGCCGGGCAACTTTGCTCGCCTCCACGAGATTAACGTCGAACTCGATGTTGTAACTCGTGCGGCGAACGAGTCGCCGTAAGGCATTGACCAGGATGTTGACAATATGAAACCGCTGTGTGTCGGACGCAGATACGACGAATATCGTCAAGTCTTGGAATTATTTAATAACGCGATAACAACCGATCAACTGTATTCGGGTTAAGATAAGCGGAGCGCGGTTCCAGGCTGACCCACGAGGCAGCCGAGATTTTGCAACGGTGTATCTTAATTTTTCTCATTTGTATTGGACTCGTCGTTGGAGAATTTCACGCGGCAGTCGGAAATATAGAGTTACCGATACTTTTCAGGTTATTCTATCTTGAACTTTGTAACTCGGAACGGTATCCACGGCGTCCAGTAGCTGTAAACTTGGTCGATCTTTCCTCGCCACGAACGATTTAGTCGAGACCTTTTGTTCGTCGTTGCGCGAGAAAGCGTTTCTGCTTCGCGTATCTGTGCTTCCGGAAACGTTGAAACCTCGGCCACGAAACAACAGTCCGTTGTTCGTGCCGTAACGTAAGGTAAACGACGAGAACTGCACTCTCTTTGGCAGAGCGCGGAATTAAATGAAAATCGCGTCGCGTCATGGAATCCGTTGTATCCCTTGATGAATCGCTCTCTGTGTAAGTACATGTACGTACATTAGCGATCATTTTCTCTCTTATTCGCTACAAGGGAGAATGAAGAGCGAACGACTCTCCCTCGCTGGCGCGAGACTCTCGCTTCTGTATGCATTTCGCGATAAAAGGGCGCTTGAAAGCTACTACGTTTATGAAATCTGCCGGGATTAAGTCGGCTAATTCTGCCAGCTGGAGAAAGTAGCAGGGCATATTGGCGATCCGAATAACAATTTCGAAGATTAAAAGTTATCGTGACTTGGATTTCTCTTCCTACGTAGAGTTTCGTTGGATCTGGAAGCTTTCGTTGGTGTACGTTTGTAAAACGTCCATTAGGAGAGATATTGGATTGGCAACTAAGTGATTGCGGATTTTGCATTACTACCTAATCAAAAATCTACTACCTAAATGACAAAATCCGCAATCACTTAGTTGCCAACCTAAGAGTAAAACGTAGAGGCAGAAATGTACATTTATATAGATGGAAATAGTGGACAAAGGGAAAAAGTGGACAAAGGATATGCGAGTATCGTAGCGACGAACTTGTATATTGAAATAATTAATAAGGTGTTCGGTGGGTACAGCGATCGATATTTATGTACATACGGTAAAAGACATTATGATAAAAATTTGCATATTAACAGGCTAAAAACGGAATATCCTCTATGACTCAACAATCACGTGGAAACTATTTTGAAGGAATACTAAATAAGATAATTGTTAGAATGACGAAGCAAATCGACTGCTATTGTCGATATCATTGTTACATTGTTTCTACGTTACTGCGTTGTCTTTGGCAAATGAAATCAGTTTGCCATCTAAATCGCGGTAGCTAAGTATCCTCGTAGCGTGTGTACTATATATTCATCAGGTAGAGCAAAGAAAGCAGAAACGCACAGACAAACGCAGACACGACCGATCTCTGGAGCGCTCAAGGCGAGAAGAAAAGATCGCGCGAGTCAACCACGGAGAACGATATCGGATATCTAATTATCCGACGACTCGTTTCACCGACCTGTGTTGAGAACGGAGTGTCGTGTCGTGCGGACAGCGGCGCGTGTGTGCATACGGAGAATGTAGGTAGAGATAGGCATGCACCGAGCACCAGCGGAGCATCCAGAACACAGACGTGCGTCGCATTCGCAAAGAAATATGTACACGGCATCTGTAATCCTGATGACTTAACTCGTAGCCGAAGATTCTTACGCATACGAGAAGAAGCGCGCGCTCGTATTACGGTTCGCTCGGTACTACAGTTACGTTAATACCCGTGACAGAGACGCGTCGAGCAAGAAAAAAAGGAACGAGGGAAGAGAGACACTCGGCTCGGCTTGGTTCGTTCGGTCAAGCGATGAACCAAGAAAGAGGATGAGAAAAACGAAGCAGAGGAGAGTAACGGACGGATATTTTAACCGATTATTACGTGCTTCCTTATCGGAGAGCAAACTTCCCGCGCTCTTCTCAGCCTGGTTCAGCTTATTGGCCAATCGTCTTCTTCTATTCCTGGTCCGTGATCACCGCGTACACCATTAAAAGCAACACGCGTGGACGGATGTTACCGGCCGAGTTCCGTTACCTTTTCCTCTTTTCTTCATCACGATTCGGATCGTCGCGTCGTGACGAACCTAGGCTCGAGCCTGCTTCTTTTTCCCTTTGAGCATCCTCGTCGAGATATGCACACTTTGATACTCTCTCTTGAGACACGACTTGGCCCGAGAAAAGGTGTTTGGTCGTTCGAGGAGCACGATCTCGAAACGCATCGATGGGTAACGATAGCGACAGCGATTGAATCGTATTAAAAGTAATCGCGTCGGTAATAAGGATAAGTGGAGTGGAACGACGATACCGATAAAATTAAAGGAAAGGAGCAAGAGAGAAACGTCGAAGGACAAAAATTGGACAGGGAACGGCGGAGGAGCGAAATTACTAACACTTTGAGGGCAGTATGCTCTGACGAGCGTATAACCTCAATTCTCGTGTATTTTTTGGAGTGATTGAAAAGATCGGAAATGTCGGATAGTTCTTTCCGATTTACATCTCGATTCGATATACGTTTGTCGAATTATATAGGTGCCGTTCTGGCAATTCCACAACCTTTCTCCGTCTTTCACGTAACTTCAACATTCCATCCTTCCAGAATCTCTCCTTAAAAATTCTCCTTAAAAAAGTTAAGAATTCCTTAAAAATCGGAACGGACATACCGAGCAGCGTTTAACAAGTGTAATATTTTATTAGAAATCAGTGAGCATATTAAAGATACTTCTGGTAACGTTCTTTAGCGCGATATGCTTGGAAACAATTTTAGCGATGGAGAGATACTAAATAAACTGTATTATTTTATTAAATTCCTTAAAAACCGGAACGAACTTCCCGAGAGATAGGTTGGGTTTTCGTATTATATATTACTGTTATATAATTGGGGTTTCGTATTATTTCAGCATGCAATGTAAAAACACATTCGTAACATTTTATCTATAGCGATCGTTGCTTCTTTTTCTGTTTTACTTAACGGTAGTTAACATTTTTATAGAATATCACGTGAAATATATAAGACGCGAATTCGCGTCTCCTCCGCGCAAAGTGCTAATTTGGTGTAATTTGTTGTTTCGCCGAGAAACAAAAGAAAACGAGAAGAAGCTGTGAAATCTATCGTCGACTTAAAGAGCGGAAGATCTTCAGAGGCGAGCTTTTGAATTTACACGATGGTGTAAGATATAAAAATATTATGTATATAATTAATTTACTTAATTAATTATTTTATCAATTAATTAAATCGGACAAAGATATCAAGATGTAAATTGCAAGCAAATATTAAATCTCATAGAAAAAGGCTCGGAAATGTACCCACGTACTTCTCCACGTTTCGATACGCTGCTCTTCCCAAGAAAGGCTTCTGGATCCTCCGCTGAATTTACGAGCGAATCGCGTCGGACGTACAAAGTTCCCACAAGTCGTGAGAATCATTTATTTCGCGTCCGTGTTGTCGACAAGCCCGCGTTTAACGTACAGAGACTATATCCCCGATGTACGTACTATTTATTCTACCTAAATGTGCCGAAACACGAAACTTAGCGACAATGATACACACGTAGAATTTAAACAGCAAACATAAACCGAGATCGACGCAGTGGCCGATACTTTTTCAAATGATTTACGTATAGAACAAATTATTCAGCTTGATCTTCACAGCAACGAACAATCAAGAATTACTGTGGCAAGATTTTCCTATCGCAAACTTTGCTATGTAGTATACGTATAAGCGTGAAAGCTATATTTAATAGCATCGGCTTTTTATTTTCCCACTCGCTGCCTCTCGACCGTCTTCAACGTTGAGGAGGTGCTGGAACTGTTAGCAACAGGAAGTCACGGTACCGGAAATCTCGTACGATATAACGTTAGAAGTTCGTGGCCGGAAATAAACATTTTTCAATCGCTTTTATCATCGAAGCATAATCGTTTGGCGTAAAGGGAGTAAGAGGGAGGCGTCAAAGAGTAGCAAACGATGCGCGAGCTTCTACGCTCGACGATTACGATGCGTGTATTTTAACATAGTTAAAATAAACATCAAACGTGTCGTTACGCCTGTTCGTTTCATGTATAGACTTTTCTACGAAACTGGTATCGTGTTTTCCCTACGATATGTGTGTGTATATATATATATTCGAATTTGCCTGGATATTTACGATATACGTTTTATCGATCGTTCCGCGTTGACAAGGATGACCGCTTTCAGGACTGCGCAAATTTCTCGCATCACCGATCATTCTAATTACAATTCAACATTGCGAGTAAAACCTCAGAATTGATTAGTATCCACGGTTGGTCAAACCATTTTATATTCATACATTGCGACCAGCTTGTAAATAACGCGGTCATATGAGATGAAACGTAGGCGCGCTAACGTTAACGGTGACAAGTATGGAGCCCCCTGTTTACGACAATTCCATTGGAGTCTCGCAATTATGTAAGCATCGCGTGTTCGTCTTACCGAACGTAAAACAGAAACGTTATGTTAATGCGATTCATAATCGATAGCTGTCGCTGGTTGACAAAATTTCATGCGCGAATGTTAGAAAACTTTGGTCGAACCGAAAGTGTTGGAAAGGCACGCAACTCGATTACTACGACGACACGAGTCGGTATCGTATTACAGCGAAGAAATGACACGCGAGTTGCTTTTTACAAAAAAGACGATAAAGCAGACAGCGATAATGCAACGTTCGCGGCCAACAAAAGCAGACTCTCTTTTACCTTGACAACGGTGGATGACTAGTTGCAACAATTAAATCGTTCAGTCTTAGTGATGAAAGCGGACGCTCGCTGTGACGAAAGGAATCGCGTACGATCATCGTAACTGGAAAGGAGAGCGTGATTGCAATCATTGCTGCGTCGTAAAACGACGTTGTCCGTGAATAGCGGGTCATGCAAATTTATCAATTTAGTGGCTCGATGCACCGAACTATAGCGAGTTGTCATGCATCGTGATCACGACGCACGACGCGCGACCCAATCGTACGATAAAAACGCAATCACGTATCCGTAACTTCGTTTACGCTTTGCTCGCTTTAAACTAGTTTAAACGGTTGATAAGTTTGTCGACTTCCAGTTTCTTTTCTAATGCCCTTTGGATCAGTTTACATACCACGAACGAAACTCGCATCTTCCAGATATGCGATGTGTTTCAACGCAAATTTTATTTCTTGATTTGTTTCCTGTAAATCCATATTTCACGAATCACCGACTCTTAGAAACTTCTCGCATCCACGCGTGGCACAATTCGTTTAAATTTCCACCTCCATTCCTGCAAGTATCAGTTACCGAAGACCGATAATCCCACGTAAATAAACTCGCAGTCGCAGAGATCGTTCGTTCTGCGAAATACCACGTACGATAGAATTCGATCCGCTCTTATCGTTCTCCGCGTTCATACGTTGCATACAAAAAGATGTCGCGCGAGGCAGTGGCGCATATCTTTGATAAAACGATGTCTCTGGCCGGCGTGGGAAATGACGGTGAAAAGGAAAAAGCGAAAGACGCGCACGACTTGGAAAACCCGCATCGTCGAATACATGGTAGGTTTCTCCGGAGGGTTTGTCTGTCGAGTAGACAAGTCCGTGGCAGTTGGCAGTGGAAATCTCGAGCGAGAGGGCTCAGGCAGACGGTCGAAGGTGGTACTTTTTTTCAAGACATTCGTCTGTCGGCGCACCCGCGCTGTTCTAGCAGTCATTGCCCTCGGTCTATCCCGAGGTTCTCACGCGTTTGCATACAGTCCGCGTTGTACGCGTTTGTGTCACCTGTCTGCGAAAACAGGTGCCTATTCAGCCAACGAGATCGCTTGCTCCCGCTTCGTCCCGTGCCACGCCTACTGACAATGTTGACGCATTGCCCATTGAAAAAGAGCGATCCTCGACGGCCAGGGTTGAAACTAACCTAACCTACCGAGAGATTTCCAGGTTCCGCGACTAATGGCATTTTTAGAATTGCCAAAGCAAATGCAGAGTGCCGCTTCTTGCTGATATTTTCTCGGTGATATTTCTTTCTTCTTGTAGTTTTAAATTCCAGCGGAGCACGCTGCTGATACGCTGGAATGCATGCCATTCGCGTTAAAATACCGCGAGCTTCGACACTCGAAATAGGCCTCTCGTCCAAATTCTAGGCGATGCTCTGACACGAAATATCGCGTTTGTGTTGCAGGTAGCCCAAATGCCAGTCCAGCACGTCAGCCTTTTAAAAGTCACCGACTCGAAGGCTCCTTGGTCACAACGTAAGTATCCTAAGAATGAAATGCTACCCGATGTCTTTTTATTACTTTCCAATGCACTTCCTCTCTGCCACGAATTCCCTGACAGAACCGTTCGAGAATACGTACGATGTTCCGCGGTTAATCGCCGCCGAATTTACCACACTCCCTATACGGCTTTTACTCGGTCAATTGAATCCGCTCCAACAATGCCGCCGATATTGATTTTATTTTAGTTGTCTGCTTGTTTTTTTTTTTTCCTTTCTTTTTCTTTGTCATTATTGCGACTACGACGTTCGGTGAAATCGACGAAAGACAAAGAAAAAGCAACGATCGAATATACGGCGTACGTGTCGACTGAAATGCATCGGCAAGCCCCGGAGCGCATCGCAAAGCGGCGGGCAAAGATGAAACGAAACGCGATTTGCAAGCTGCGCCTGGCTCGCGCTGGCGGAACAGCCAGTCGATATAGGAAAAAAGCGGCGGCGCCCGGTCCGATATAGACGAGGGAGAGCCTGCTATTGCAGGATGACGTAATCGAAGGAAAGGGGGCGGGAATGGAGTTTGAACGAAGCGCGAGCAAAGAGGTTTGTCCGACATCCTCGTTCCTTCCATAACCTTTCGGTCGTCGTAGGTTTCTGACGTTCTGTCGGCCAGTTCGCGTTATCCGTTTTATCCGACGAGCGCGCCTTTTTCTTCCTTCCATTTTTCGCCCATAGAATTTAGTGTTTCGTATATTTCTCTCGTCTAGAAACGGAAGAGCGTTACGAAAACGATCGGACGTAAGTGTATAATAATATGTATTGGGTTGGCAACTAAGTGATTGCGGATTTTGTCAATGTCACCTAATGGCAAAATCCGCAATCACTTAGTTGTCAACCCATCGGTCGTAGACTCGCGTGCGCTACCATAGTTTACTTTTTGTCAGTAATAGTTGTTCGTTTCAAGCGATCCATACACGAACTCGCCAAAGATGATCGTCAAGATACACGATACGGAAATCTAAAGTGACAAGAGACAATCGGTGAGTCACGATATCCTTGCTCACCGCATCCTTTGAGAGTGAACGGGATCCAATGTGGTGAAGCGTGATCTAACGTCTTGGATTGCCGTCACGGTTCCCGAGATCCTCTCGTTTCTTTCTCCGTTCCAGCCGTACCTTTCTCTCCCCTTTAAAATCCTCACGTTAAAGAACCGCTTGAACTTGTTTCAAACCTCTTCTTACTGGAAACCTGAAAAACGCCTTAATCCGCCAATAGATTTCGAAGAACCGTTCGTTTCAACTTTTTCCACGGTGATAGTTCGAAAATTTTCATTTATGATTCGACAACAATGACAGAAGCGTTCCTATCGGATCGCATCGTTTCTACAGTTATAATACCACCAATGTCGATCCGTTAGAGAAAAGAAAGCGTTTCATAGAGATCGTTGAAGCGTTAACGGATACTAACTCACGGCTGATGGTGTAATTAGTTCCAATTGGTAATTCAAGCGCAACCTCTTTCCTTCGTGGCTCGATTAGCACCGGACACGAGCATGAGGATACGCCAATGATTTCCAGCGCAGGGAAATCGACTTGTGCGCTTGTGTTGCCAGGTTGCCCCAGCCATCTGTCCTAACAATTACCATCGTTTCCCTTTTCCGCAAAGTAGAATCGCTTGGTTTTTTTTTTCCCGCACAGGTGAACGGAGAAAGGACAATGTTGTCGTACATGTTGCCGACCGAAGACAAACCACCACCGGGAGACTCGAATCAGGCCAATTACCGTGCTAGTAAGTTGCAGAAGAGTCTGAGAGAACGGCCCCCTATCGCTACGAAGCCGACAGGCAAAGTAATCACCGTTTCCCCGAAAAAGTACGTTGACACAGGAAAAACAATGATCGTTTCGACGAAGATCGAGGAGCACGCTGGTGACCAGCAGCAGCATCACCGGCAGGATGAGCAGCAGCAACACGGAGTGTCGGCCGAAAGCCCGAAACACAATGGCACCGTGGTGAAAAAATCGACTTTGCACACGTCCAAGGTCACCAAGGATGACAGCCTGTACAGCATAAACAGCGAGGCCAGTACGGTCGGAAGCGATCGGAAGAACAAAATTTTCAACGGAGCCAAGCACACTAGTCTAAAAAGGTAGGGGCAAACGCGACGAATATCCAGGCTAGAGATAGAGATAAAGTTGATGCAGAGAGAGAAAGAGAGAGAGAGAGAGAGAGAGTTCAAAGGTCGTATCGAGATCACCTTTCTAAATTGGTTCATTCGGTCTTTAACCTCTTTCCTCTGCTGTATCAAAACTAGTACGAGCGATCGACTCTCCCGAATTCTTTGCTATTTCTGGTAATTCACGGTCATTGTCTATCTTTTTACCCTTGAACACGCACTATTATTATATCGAAATTATCGTTCGATATAGTGATAGAAAGCATCTATCGTGCGTCATTGATATTTTTGTTCGATCGCGATATACGTAGTTTTCTCGTATTGTTCTCTTTGCTACAATAAAAAACTCGAAATACATACGTATCGGTCAGAATTGCAGGAAAAATTCAGCAGGCAGAAGATGCGGCGGTTGTAACGTTCACGCGAGTGCTATTTCAATGGCGCTCGCCATCAAACGGAAAAGGAGATCGCAGCGAGTCGTTTCACTGTCAAGGTGGAACGTTTGGAAGTGTTGACCGAGTTAAAATTGTATCTATCGCTTTGAAAAACACAAAGATACCTACGATCGTAGCTGTTTATTTCTTTCGCGATTGAATTCGCGATAGGATTTCCTTGCGAGTGTGTACGTATACATATATACGGTATTAAGAAATTTACGTTATCAATTGAATGCCACTTAGTGGAATAAACGTGACTCAAGCTTTGCGGAACAAGTCGCTGGAACTCCCGTGACATTTATACGTTAAGGTAGCTCATGGTCGTTCCACGTCTCATGGACCGCGTTTGAACAAACCTTAGTATAATACAGGCCTTGTATCGGACGTTACAGATACAATAGCATTAAAAAATTTTCTGCCTATGTATTTCCTCTTCCGCTTTTATTTATTTAGTCCGCGATATAACGTCTTAAATTCAATGATTTTCAGCATATAAAAACGTATTATCGAAATGTTTAATTCTGAAATTTCTTAATTTAGTAACGATAGATGGACGGATAAGTCACATATGGTAAATTCAACTGTCACGCGATAACGCAACGTTAAAAGGGGAAACCTCCCACTCAACAGTATTTTTAATTAGGTGTTTGCTGAAACTATCCAGTACTTTTAACACATACCAACCTCTTTCCGTTAGTACAGCCATAAAATCATTTTTAACCGAAGGTTGTTTACAGAATAAGTTTCTATTCAATTAGACTTACAGCTTCTACATTGTTTGCATTAATGTCGTGAAAAAAGAATACGAAGAAAATAATCAGAAAGAGCTGTTAAAAAACGATATAAAAGTGGCTACACAAAATTGAAATACGAATAGTGTAACGTATCGTATATTTCCTTTCTTCTGCGAATTTTAGGAAGAATTAATGCAATTATAATGCGCTGCAGTATAAAAAAATTGAGGTGAACGCATTTAGGTTTCTGAGTAAGAAAGTAAGAAAGCAACGCGTGGGCGAGCAATTACGAGTCAGTTACATCATCGAGAAAAATTCGGGTTAGTGACACAGACAAGGCAGTAAGTAGAAAGGCACTACGTACGTTAGAGAACAGAACAACGATAGTATTTAGAACGTTACTGTACAACTATGCAACCATGTGACTTTAAGCATCTTTCTATACGATGTATCTCTGTATTACCCTCTCGACTATAGTTCTGTTGAGCAAAACTGTCGTCATGTGGCAGCACCGTACTGACAACCGCTCCAGCTTAGATCACAACCATGTTTCAAAAAAAGATAAAATCGGAGTATATACATAATAGACAAATTAAATAGACAGGATAAGATACTGGTTATTTTAATTTCTAGTTAGTTTAGTTTAGAATGTTAAATTTCATTGTCAAAAATTCTATACTTGTGTTTCGACAATAATCGATAGAACTGTGATATACGTATATGTGTGCACAAATTATAGCAATTGTCCTCTGATGATATTTTTAAAGTTTGGTACCACCGTGTTTTGTACATTGTATAAGATAGACACTCGTAGTTTTAATCCTGACTGCTCTCGATCCCTGTAATTCGATCCCATGATCGTGGGATTTCGATTTTGATATCGGACCGCCTGCTCCTGCGGTTGCCGAGTGTCCGATTCACTTGCTTCGAGTACTGTCACGCGATAGGAAATTGAGGTTTACGGCAACTATTTTTTTTCGGTTTTCCGCGCGGATAATAATGTTTTTTATGTTAATAGTTCTTCCTCTGCTGTTTTATCTCGTTTATATTCATTATCTTGTCGCTAATACACGCAGTCACATGTATAAGAATAACATAATTTTAAATATTAGAGACTAAAAAAGTATCTTGGGTTTTCTAGAGTTTCCTTTGGTTCGAGTAAAGGATCAATGGTAGAAACTTTGGTATACGAGACTCCTGTTCAAGAAGAGCCGGAGATCAATCGGTTTATGGACCACAACGGCCGCATACCCTCTATGATCGCATCTGTACCTGATACCGAGTAAGTAATTGAAATATTCTTTCTCCTTCCGTGCTGCTGCACTTGTACTTACTTAGGGATACATATATATACATATACGACATATATATATATATACGACATATATGTATATATATATACATGTCGTGTGCCGTTATGTGTCACGTCATCCGATACGTTAAACATTAAATATCGATATGGAGAGTTCTTAGGAACATTATCTTTTTACATAAGATCTTCCGATAAGCGTATAATTTTTAGTGATTAGAATTCTTTTATCGTCACAATACATACTGAGTATGTATTAATGTAAAGTCGACGATACAGATTTATGTAATCCGTATCTTTTTCGTTCCGCATAGTCATTACAAGCAGTTAACAGTTCGTATTTCTTTCTTTGAGACTGCATTTCATCGATGAGGTTGGAGTCAAGCGTTACTAGTTGTAGTTTGGTAATGTGGACACCTCCGCCCACGCGCGATCTCCCTAATAGACTTCTACTTATTGCCTGGTGTGATCATTATCGTGTTTGATCCGGTTAAACGACAAAGCACACGCACGGAATACTTAATGTCGGTTTTCAACAACATTACGTTCGGGATTAAATTTCGTTTTAAGCTGAATAAACAGGTTTCCGCAGAATCTTTCACATCTAATTTTCTATGCCATCTGAAGTTACCTCTCATAAGAATGCATACACAGATGTCGATTGACAAATTGCGTATTACGGTAAAAAGTTCTCTTTAACATATTTGTATGGTGAATAATTCCTCAAATAACCTGTAGTAGGTTAACATAAAAGGTAATGATATTGACATCATTCTCGAGGTTTTAAAATATTCTCCAACTGCCTTGGGGTAAGGCATGATGTCATCCTTAGAATTTGCACATGAACAAATACGAATTTATGCGCGTCTATATGTGATATATCTTGTTATGCCACATAAATCTATCCAAATAACTATACAATTGAAATAGTATTGGATCTAATGTTATGTTGCATAATATGTATATGCAATACTAATAATCTGAGGAATGCCAATGAAGCATACGCATCTAACGAAGCAAAGGAATTAATGATACCTCCGATATCTTAATGTCGATGCACGAGACGACAAACGTTCAAAAAGATCAAGTTATTTTTATCATGTGAGAAACAGAACTAAATTGTAAAAAAAACTGGTCCGAACGTAATCGAACAATCGGCAGCGCGCGTCGAATAATGGGATGTTTCGCGAAAGCGCCGACAGAGCATAGCACCGTCGCAGTTGTTCGACGCGATGTCGGGTTGTGCCTTGTGCCGTGGGTCGTTCTCAGTGTAAAGCCAGACAAGGTGGAGCAAGGGAAGCTTATAAACGCAGGCGTGGTGCCGAAGATTTACGATCGATTTCGCGACGCGTAGCTTCGTTTCCCGGAGGCCGAAGTTTAGTTCGTGTCGTACCTGGGCATCGGTCGACAGCCCTGTGTGCCTTTTTCGCGAGTGTTTAGCATTATCGAGTGATACCGGTTGAGCTTGATCGAAGTTCAGGGGAAAGAACTTGCATGCCAGGAGTATTTACAGGAGCTTCTCGTCATTGTTCCCGAGCCACGGCCACGGGAAGCTGACGGATTCTCATCTGTCAGGTATGATTCTTTTTTTTTTAGGCTATTCATTGGTAAACAGAACGATCGTTCGTTTCCTTGGTAGAGCATGGCGAATTGAAGCAGTGACTTCGATAAAATTAATCGCTGTTCAAATTACCATTCATTCGAACGCAGTCGTATCGAAAGAAGATATCTCGATAGTTTTCTTACAATCGCTCATTCTATTTTAAGCACAATGATAGAGATTAGTTATGCGTACACTTCCAGTTCTACACGTTGACGATGATTACGCGTATTACCGTGCAATCGATTCTCTCTGAAAAGTCTATAAACCGAACCAACCAATCTAGTAAAAGGGGAAGGTGGAGATGGGAGAAACATGGTAGTTACTGAGGGTGAAAATGCAAAAGAGAACGAGTACTCTCTGGCTAGTTACCATGGCGACGAGCCATCTTGACACACTACGAACTCTTTCTTTCGAATCTTTGGATCTTCCTTTTGTTAAACCGGCACCGCCACTCGGGGAGGTAACGTTTTCGCGTTAACCTAGTAATTTGCACTTAATGTTCATCTTATACATACTACACTACCTCCTTTTTCCGACTACTACTATATTCTAAAGCTAAAGCTAGAGGCGAGGCGTAGTTCGTATACGGTTCAAGTGCGTTGCACGTACAACCTCTAACAATAATGCACATTTTTATTTTACTATCGTCGATAGATTAATTATCGAACGTCTAAAGATCAGCTTTCTGAAATACACTGCCAGATTCACTTACAAAATGTCTTGTTCGTTTAAGTTTCTGTTTAAGAAATAGGGCATCGCAAAGTAAAATATGCTCAAGTCGTTATCGCCAATTGAAATACAAATTGAAATACATACAGTCGAATCTTTAGCCCACTCTGATAATAACGTTATCTCTCTTTGCTTGGCTATCATTTATTTTTTCTAACGTTTATTTTTTTCTATATCTTTACGTACGATACGTATACACGTGCTTTGTTCACTCGTTCCAACGATTAACTTGCAGTTTTTTATTTTCCGGATTTCACTAACGAGCGAACTCGATAAAGAAAGCGTGGCAACCGACGTAAACGTTAGATTTCGTAATTTATTGCGGTAGTATGAAAATTATTCATTTCTATAACAAAAAATGAAACGTTTGTTTGTTGGTTTTTATTTCGTATGTACAATTTAGATTTAAGCGTTATATCGAAGCTCAACGCTAGTCGGTCATGCGTGATCAGCCTGTGTAATGTATATCACCGAGCTCACGACGAAGAATCGCGTTTCAAGCGTGTCTCCTTTTACGGATTAAACGGTTAAAACGGTTAAACGTTTAAGACGTGATATCCGTCTTTCGTTCGTTCATCCGTGCCGCTCGGAAAATTTGAGCGGGAAGCACGCGCAAATCGAGATGAATAAAGCCGGTTTCCAACGAGAAATTCCTCTCAGTTATGAATATAAATTGACGCGGCGTATGTGGGAGTTTGTGCCGCGTCATACAAACTCTTTCGACGATACTGTACAACTTTTCACACACTCGTCCATCGCGCACAACCGATCGCATGTGCTATATGTCGTTACATAGATTCTGGCGAGCGTAAGGAGTTAAAAATATGCCGCCGAGTAAAAACGAAATGGGCGTACCCCAAAATGGAAAACACGGGGTAATCTCGATCGAAGCAGTAGCCGATAATTCACGTCCCGTGACGAATTTAAAATATTTACTCATCTAATCATTATTAAATCTTGGCGTGTTCAACCGTTTACCATCGACATGTTTTCTTTAGATTCTTTTTTTATAGAGAAGCGACTGAAATTCTTACCGTAAAATTTGTCACGATTTCTTGGTAAAATAACGCGTCTGTCCCTGATTTCATTCTCTGGAAATATCAATTTTCTTCGCTATCACAGGACGGTCTCGTTTGGGTACGAGTATAGAGAAGTCGACCTCGTAGGGTTATAGACGCAGTGGCGCCCACGTATCATTCATCGACCATCCGCCCCTTATTCGTACAATAGTCGATGCCATTACTCTCCAGTGTGTTTTTCGACCAAGAAGAAGACGCCTGTCTACGAAACTGGGTTAAAATTTAATAAGTACCTACTTGATTATAATTTACACGTATATAATTTACACGTATTTGGGTATAGCTTCGATTTGAAGTAGCATATGGATCGTACGAATTAGATGACATTAACACTGTCGATATCACTTAGGAAAATCGAACGTCGAGCTTCCAATTAACGCGTGTTAAATAGTGGCGTGACGATCGACCGGTTGGATATATCGACTGAAATAAAAGGCACGGTCGGGGAGGGTATTTGCTCGCGGGTAAAGTCTGGTGACAGTTACGAAAAACATTTCGACATACCGAGATCATCATCGGCGCGGGATGATATCACAAACTCAAGGTCTAAAGTTTAAATCGTATAGCGTAGGTGTTTAAATGCACCATGACGTCAGACCGCATGCTACCGTAGGAAACGTGGCGAACGTGACAAACGTGGGTGTCGGGGAATGGGAGGCCAAAGTATAGCAGACCGAGACGCTCTCGTTGAAATAATCGTAAACACGCGTACTCCTCTGTATTTCTATTTTTCCCTAATCGTATTTGCCGCATGTACGCGCGTGCTGTTCGATAGCCTGCATCTACGTATATATACGCAGGTCGATTTCTCTCGTTGAACGCGCGTAACATTCGTGCATTATCGTCGTAAGATCGATTTCTTCGTAACCGGCTGCATCGGGATGAAAAGTCGCGTGACCGTGGAATGGTAAAACCGGTTCCAAGCCAGACCTCAGCTTTGCTTCTCCATCCTTTCGATTTCTTTCGTTTCCCTTGCGTAAAACTGCCTCTTGTTCTTTTCCTTTTCTTTTCCGCTTTCGTTCTTTTTTACCCTCTTCTTCTACCTTTCCCTTCCTTTCCCTTTTTTCTTTTTTTCTTTTTTCCCGTTGCTTCCCCACTTGGACGCGAAAGTCGACATGGAAGAACGTGCCGATTGCGTAAGAGGATGACTCGCTACGCTCGGTAACAGGTCGGTTTTTTTTCGAGCCATCGCGTCTTGTTGCCATAACAGTAGAGGGTGTATAGTTGGTCGGTAACCGCAATAATATTGAGCCATTTTGATATACGTCGCGTTATCGTGGTTTCGATAATAAAATCGTGCTTTTGTAATTCATAGTATTCGAGCACGTTCCATTTACCGTAGCTTCATTTTTGCAATTTGAAAACGAGCGGATTCGTTGATCGTTGTTTATATCAATGGAACGTATACTGGCGCAAATTGTCGTGCGATTAACCGCGTATTTCCGGCAAACGTGGTAATCCGTAATAAAAGGTCATAGCTGGCGCAGCAACCATTCGATGCATTTTAAAACATTTGTAGTAAAGCTTCGCTCGATAAAATGTTTACCGCCAGATCATTATGTGAGTAATAATTTATCTAATTTCAATCGTTTTCATTTATCGCGAGTACAAACGCTCGGTCGATATTTAATTCCGTTCGTCATCTATAAATGGAAACTAGAGTTTCCATAGTAAAGGGACCAGTCGCTGCGTTTCTATATAAAGCGTGATAGTTGATTGATAATGAAATAAGAAGAGGAAGCGAAAGCGGTTAGTTGCGGTTGCGAGACATAATCGGAAGCGATCCGTGCGTAGAATTTTCCAGCGTGCGAAGTTTCGCCGTCGAAAAATATCGATTAAACACTCTCCGCAATCCGTGGGGCGCCCCTTGAAAAGTGAGAGGGTCACCGTTTACGCCACAGGGTGGTGACAAACAGCCATTGAACGAATGGGGCGACGATCCGTCCCGAGGCAAATTCCTCATTTTACCGTCTTCCAACCAAGGTCGCACCACGTTATTTTACACTCGTTCTTTTTTTTTTTTTCCCCCCTGGCAAATGAAATAACCTGTGGGTAATTTTATTTATGGCAAGATAAGAACGGAATTACTTTCAAAAGACGCGTTACACTGTTTTTAAAAGCAACTTCGGTGAATTCGATCGTTCAGCTAAACTCTTATCGATTCTATTTGATCGCGATTCGCCACGTTAACGAGAAACAACAATTTTCGATCAGATTTAACGACATTTTGATGTTTCCGGTTTTAGTATATCTACATACTGGATTGTCAAGCGATCTCACAAATTGGCAAGTGTCGGCATATCCTTTGGCACGATGCCATTCGTGCAACACGTGAGCCCAACGAAATATTTAACAACCGAAAAACTATCGCCAAGGAAGAAAGCAATTCGTGATAAATCATCGTTAACTAATTCGGTTCTCATGTCGTAGGTGATACATAATGAATCGCTCGATGGATATCAGCTATTACGCAGTCGGTTCGTTGAAACGTTCTCTTCATTCAGCGTAATCTTATTTTTTGTCTTCTGTCATTTCCGAAGGAATGAACCTCGCGCCCCTATCGAATCGAAATGGCGAATGCTGGATGTTCTAATCTTGCGAAGGATCGCCATCTTAACCGTTTGAGTCGGAGGAGGGAGTTCTTGAAAAATCGTCGAGTCGAAAAATCGCTCGTCTTAATCGATTGTGAAGAGAACAGGCGACGCAACAGCACTCGTCATATTTGTTATTGGGTTGGCAACTAAGTAATTGCGGATTTTGTCATTAGATGGTATTGACAAAGTCCGCAATCGCTTAGTTGCCAACCCAATATTTTTATGAAATACATCTATATTATTATATATGCGTACTATTAGTTTATAAATGTTTCGAGATTTGTTCAATAAAAATTATTGAGAAGATAACAATGAAATACAAAATACAAAATGTACTGGCACTTTTCGACATAAAACGGTTAAAGAATTCGTCGCAAGTTTATGTTGCGAACTTTTGCATAAAAATCGTATGTTGTTTTCGCGTTACTTGTATCGTTGTACGACTACGTTTTGCTTTCTTAAATTTCGCGTTCTGCTGGATGCACCGCGATCTGTGCGAGTAGCTCGCCTTAGAATGTAAGATGATCGAACCTGAATATCCGCTTGAACACGATTTTAACGATCTTTCGTTCTGTTTGTTTTTACAGCGAAGGTAGGGAAATGGTACGCGTGTCGTTGTTAGGTCCACAACCTTCACCGACAACGCCCGGCGTATTTCAGGTGCAGCCTATCGCGATATCGAGGACTCAACCGATCGACATGGACACCGTTCCGGCCGAACTGCTGACTACGCACACCGAACACACAGCTCCCGCCTATCACACGCAAATCAGGTAAGCCTCTCGTTCTTCTTTCTCTTCCCTTTGCTTTCGTTTCGTTTCGCTTGGTTTCCTTCGGTTTCGTACCTAGCACCTTCTCGATTACGTCTTCAAGTTATCGATCGCCTCGTTATATTACATTCGTTCAGTTACCTTGATCATCATCCGAGAATGCGATCGTTTTCTCTGATTTAGAGGGACGCGTGTACGAACGCTATTGCGAAAGCGAATGGAAAACATGGCGTAGTCTGCACGTATTAGGTTGGCAACTAAGTGACTGTGGATTTTGTCATTAGGTGCCAACCCAATAAATATATCTGAAAGTTTGGTAGCAGCGAGACGTAAACAAAGAGGGCGTGCCATAGATCGCAGTACGTTGGTTTGCTTTGTTGCCTGCGCGTTGGGAACTCGCGTATCTGTTTGTAACCCGATGCCCCTGCTGTTAAAGCATCTGGAAGAATTATCGAAAAATCTGGATGCACACGATCAAATGAGAACCACTACCTTTCTTATAATTATAATTAGCTCCCTGCTAGCAACACACCAGTGACCCCCCGGTGTTGCTCTTAATGGACCGGAAGTGACGTGCCGTCCCCTCGGTCTCTCCGCTTTTCTCCGTCTTTCTGCCGTTATCTTTTTCTATCGAACGGTATCGCGCTACCAATTTACGTTTCTTTGCGACTGTTACGCAGACGCAGAACGAAGCTCTCTCGTTATAAACAGACTCGTTGATCGAGTAACCGTTACGCATTCGATATTCACGCGTGTCTTTATTGCGACGCGATCGTTTTATGAATCATTTGCTGTCCGATCATTCGCTTCCCTATCTCTTTCCTTTCTCTCTCGCGCGCCACTTCGTTTCATTTTAAATCGTAATCTGTCTTCAACGTATCGTTTTACGTTTCGGTATACATTTTCACGCCGGAGACTGCTCGTCGCGTATCTGTTTGCACGATAAAAATGATTGCTCGCGTGATACACAGCTGATCGCCGTGCCGAGAAGAAAAATGTAAATAGGGGTTAAAAAAAAAAAAAAAAGGAAGAAAGAGGGTGGATCTGGAGATCGATAATTCAGGGTGCAACGTACCCGCGTGTTACGGAACTGTATCTTACGTGTACCCCTTTTGCACGACACAACATCCCGTTTTTAAATAACACGATCGTCTTACGCAAGCGACGAACACGCGTAATAAGCGTATCGAAAGTTACCAAGTCATTACGAAGTTACGATCGCTGCCTTGACTTCGATCTACGTATTTGATGATCGCAATTGCTCGTTCGTTCCGCTGATACGTGTTCGATCGCGGTTAAACGAACTGGGCAACAAGTGTTTGAAAAACGAGTTTGCTAGAATACTTTAGAAACGACCGTTGCTGCTACGATTTATTCGCTCGTAATTCGAACAGCATTGTAAATTTAGTCGTAGATGGCAGAAAAATTTTGTCCGACGACTCGAAAGGTTGGAGAAGGTGGTTAGAGTTGCGCGAAATGACACAATCGTTTCTTAGTTTTCGTCACGAGATTCCTTTTTGTTGCACGAATGTTGCGCAACTAACTGTTCTGCGTATTACCTGCAAAACGTGCGTTGCGTACGGAGAGTCGAAGCGCGCGGCCAACGAGGAAACATTTTGGAACCACGCTCCATCCGCCGTTTCCTTTTCTATTGTTCGTGTTGTCCCACCAGCTATCTACTACGCCGCGACCAATTACGTAACTCTCGAGTCCTGCTCCTCTCCTACTGGTTTAACGAAATCTCGTCTTCCTTCCTTCTCCTAGTAATCGAGTAAACGTGTTTTCCTCAGAGCGCGCGATTAAATTGCCATAAAATCACAATAACAGGAAGCTGAATTTCACGAGACGCACACACGGAAATCGCTCCGCCCTTATCGAATCGCCGGTTCGAGTTTCACGCGGCATTAACGAAATTCTTTTGCCGAATGGAACGACAGTTTAACACTTTACCGACCGATAGCTGATTAATCTGTTTTTGTCGCCGATGCTTACCGACTGAATGCTTATTAATCAGCTTTTTGTCTTCGACAATCTTTCTCATTATTTGAGCAGTAATTTGTTATTTAGTACTAAGGTACGTTGCTTAGTTGCGTCAGTTGCGTTGCTTTGTAAGCTCCCGCAGTTTTATATCAATTTAAAAAACTTACCGTTCGCGATGAACGAAAAGAATGGTATTGGAGAGTCTAAACCGAAACAGATCCGGAGCCAAGGAGAATCTGCGCTTGAGCCGGTCGGACGTGCGTATACTGTTGAACCGATAGCGGTCGGTAAAGTGTTAATTTGAAAGTCAAAATTTCCACCTTTGCACAAGCGTAGGCAATTCGATCGCGTGCAATGTCTGAAATGATCGCTATCTATTACGGCAACTAAGTGATTGCAGATTTTGTCAATACCACCTAATGATAAAATCCGCAATCACTTAGTTGCCAACGCAATACTAGGCTTTTACGTCGATCGCACCTGTTGTCATCCGAGAAAACGTTGACTAGGACGCGTTATACCGTCTACCAAATCGTCTGCAACGCTAAGAGGGCGGTCGGACGTAACGGAAGCTGCAAGTTGGAAAAGACGAAAGGGCGTATGTGCGTCTGGCCACGACGATGCCAAGCCAGCGTATTAGAAGCGTGGCTGGCGCTTGATAGTAGCCGAATAGCCAATGTACAAATAGCATCTGCGATGCTACTATTAACAGTACCGCCACCACGAGGAATACTAGGTACTAGTATAGTGGCAGAAGAGAGGAAGAGAAGGAAGTGGGTAGAGGAGAGCCAGGGAGAGGAGGAACGATCGATATAGCGTGGGTGGATGTGCAGAGGTGCGGTAGGACAGCCGCCAGTTGTGCTGTCGGCTGCACCAACGAAGAGCCGTGCTCTCAATCGGTTGGTTCACAGTGCACCGCGTTTTCCTTTGTCCGTGGTCGGCAGTGTGCGGTGTACGGCGTGCGCCCGAATGCATCGGACCTCCTTCCATGGGGATCCCTGGTGATTACTGTCAGGCTGATACGCGCGAGCTTCTTCCTCCACCACTTCAACGTTCGTTGGATTTTTGCACGATGACGATGCGATAGCCGTTAAAATCGCCGCGCCGGAACGTGTCACCGTTCGATCTCGATTACGTTCTTTGCTCGTCGTTGCGGAAGCGACGAAATCGCTTTAGCTGCTGTTTGCACGTTCGAAAAGGTCTGTCGGTCAAAACTCAGCCGTCACGGGTTTCCTTTGAAAATAACTGGCGCACGGAATTCCACGGCCATGGAAAATAACGCGAACCTTGGAAACGCGCTTCTTAGCGGCTGTTTCAGAATTATCGCGCAATACGATCGACGATCGCCTTCGCGAGACTTCGTAAGCCTCGCGTGCGTTGTAATATATCGGCTCACTTTCGTGATTCATCGATATAGCATTTTGAAAAGCTTGTTTTCAAAAGAGTCCTATTATCGTCGCGGAGTACCACTCGCAGTCGTCTTTTCATCCTCGAGAAGCAGGATAGTCGAGAATGATGGAAATCGACCCTTGCTATTCCCGTAGCGCGAAACTAGAATTCCGGCAGACTCGTAGCAAAGGTCGGCCGCATAGTTTCGGTAGTCGTAAGCTCCAGAAAAGCTCTAGCGAATACGGAGCTGCGGCTCCTTGAAAATAGAAACGGACCAACACGCCGCGACCAGCGTACCGTTGCGCCGTCTTCGTGGCTACCAAAGATAGAAAATAAAGAGAAGAAAGAGTTTCCCGAGAACCATGACCTATATCGATCTATTTTGTTCGAACTTAGTATAAATAGTTAACGACGGCACACTGGCAAATTCGTTAGATTCTCTCGTTGCTCAAGGTTGCTCAAGGGAGAAGCCGAAAGGACTGTCACGGGAAGGTCCATTCTTCCAGCCAGTTCGCTTACATCGCATGCAGCTAAAATTGCAACGTTCGTAAGCTTTGCAACGATGTTCTTAAGAGCAGAAAAGTCGCGTACTCGATGCAGTTGTAGATATAAACTGGAACCGCGTAGTTGAGCATGTAGCGCTAGTACGCAATTTTATGAAATGGTGCAAATTGGTTGGAATAACGAGCCGGTGGTCTGTGATCGAGTCAGTGGGTTGCCGCGGAGGAAATCAATTGGTGCGTAGCGTCGCGTCGCTGCCGCGACCAACACACTGGCCTACATGTCTGTTTATTGGCGACTCGTTCATGCTCGCGTTTAACGTCCGCGTTTCTCGCCTTTCCTCCGGCTGAATTTTCCTGGCCCGACGAGAGTATACGACGCAGTCGCGGAAAAACCAACCGCATCCTTACGCGATGGCGCAGTTGTACGCATCCCATGTACTCGAACACTCGTCGTCGCAATCACGCGCTCTCATCCTGATCATCTTCTTTTCTTTTTTTTTTTTTTTAAATTCTAAAGTAACCAAGAATTCCGACGTCTCGACTTCCCAAGATTTTAAAGGTCGTGGGCGTGCTTTTTATTTTGGGAATTTCTCGGGAATTATCTCTCACACCGAGCTCCATCCAGCGACTCTGACTGCGAGTCCCCTTTCGTTGCATCTATCGAAATCGACGATCTCTGAAGATGAAACGAGAGAATGGGTCGAGTCGGAGCTCGTTAGAGCGACGTAACGAGGAACGTGAGTGAAAGCGACTCGATTTCCTTAAAACAATGTCACGCGTTAAAAGACGTAAAAAAGACTCGATCGCAAGTAATGGCACAGCTTATCGTAATATGTTTCGCCTTGGCCAATTTCGCTAATGTATATTCCATTAGCATAAATAATCGCGTAAACAAATATAGCAAAATAGACTGTTTTCTAATCCTGGCGCTCGTTAGCCGTATTTTTCGTTACGGTATCTACTCGTAGCTGATCGAAAATCGCCAGCCTTGTAATTTATTCCTGTCATTTTCTCACTCGTAATACACCCCAACACCAATAAATTGCAAGACCAAAGGAACGCGCATCCGTTGCGAAATACTAGACGCGTGGACAAAGACGGTAGTGGGCCAGTGGTGGATGGCGAGCGGAAAACAGTGCGCGCAAGAACTCCGCCACTAGCCATGACCCATATACTCACCCTCGTCGCGTCACCCTTAGCCAACCCCATCGGTGAAATCATCAGCGACCAGACAAATACGAGGAGAGAGGATGGTGCGTGTATAGAAGCCACTACACGTAGTCGCTCGTCCCTGATGGTAGCACACACGTAGCGCGAGGTCGTGCCGCTCGTTAATCGAGATCTTGAAAATGTCATCGCTTGAAATATGTAACGAATTCGGCCAAGCAAATTGCTTCTAGCGAGACATTCAGCCCCTTAAGGGCCGAGTTGCCAGCGTAATCTCGTCGTTTGCCGAGGGTGAGCTGCATGTCTCACCTATTAGTCGCTAAAGTAAATCAATTGGACGCTCGTTCTGCACGTGGAAATTGCTGGGTAATTCGAAAGAAGTAGGTGTGGAGTTTCGCGTGTCAGCACGTTTTCTTGTCATCGTGCGAGCAATATCTTCCCTCTCGTAGGCAAAACATCGTTGTATATTTAATTCCGTGCATCGAACTCGCGGCTATTTATAACGCCAAGGGGGCAAAGGTATCATCCGAGCGATTATTTCGCCCGATGGAAACCGATCAAGGGATAACGAGATGTTTTCACGAGCTTTGATCGAACGAAACTATGGAATCGCCAGAGCGCCGATAACTTTGTTATCGCGGCCGTCTGTAAAAATCGCGCATCGCTGAGAATTCACTTCTCTGGAAGCCATACGTGTAGGATACACCGGTTATAAACAGAATCGGATCGATGCTGGCCGCGTCTACCTTCGTACGCCGGTTGCGCAAATAATTGCGAGTAAATAATACAAGAAAACCTATGGCCGTCGTTTGATCTGCCAGGTAGTCGCCGTTCACGCGACGTGGTTCCCCGCTGTGAAAGCTGCTGCCTCGTTCCCATCCGGGAATCCGCCAGATAATTTTTCCAACGAAAAGGATCAACCGACAAAGGCAAAGCAGTCTCTTTTGCGGCACCCGCAACGGGATAATCCGTTGACGGGGGCGGTGGAGGTGGACGGCGACAGACAGCACGGGAATCGGAGTAAATAGGTCGAGGACTTTGAGGAAATAGGTCAGCTTCGAGCGAGGCGGATCGATGAACAGCTTATGCGTTTCGTTACGATCGACGTGGAAACAAACTGCCGGCTTTCCATCGGCTTATTTGCCATCCGAGTGCAAACTAACGCCGAGTTCTCACGAACCATCTTTTCGTCCGTGCAAATACGAAAAAGCGTACGGTGACACGCTCTGGTTTCGAGTTCCGTTCTCGAGAGGACGAGTCATCCCCGAGTTTATTCCGAGATCGAATTCCAGCGGTTCTCGATATCGAAAACGAGCGTTCTCCTCGCGGTCTAAAAAAGCTCGAGGATGCGGTTCAGCTTGGAAAGCCACGTTGGAAAAGATCGAAGGATACTTTGTTGAACGCGGACGTGGCTTGAAATAACGGGTTGCGTCGACGTTCCGTGATAAACAGAGAAAGGGGAAGTTGAAGAGAGGGGTGGAAGCTCGATGGGTGGGAGGGGCGGGCGTGCGAGAGAGACAGTGAGCGGTAGTTGCAAACATCTCCCGCCACGAATCCGCTTAAAAATAAAGTCTTACGCCGGTGTTCGAGTTGGTCCGTGCGAAATCACAGAAGAGTTCTCTCGGTGACAGGGTCGAGGAAGCGCTTAAACCGCTAGGCAAAACGTCGACGAGTGACGAGGAGATCGAGTTCGGTTAAAAGAAGAGACACAGGGCAGAGAGAGAGAGAGAGAGAGAAAGATAGAGAAAGGGAAGAAAGAGGAAGAGCGATCGAGAGAAGAACGACAATGGACAATTCCGTGAGTCGATATCGCGATCGTTACCACGTCCAGGTGTAATAAAGTGCCTGGTTCGGGGAAGTAGCGCGGAAAACCGGAGTAAACTCGTCGCGTATCTCCGATGTTGATATCGAACGACGTGGATTCGCGAGCGCGAGCAAAATGACGACCACCCACGGAGGCCACGTGTATTACGTGATCAAGGTGCCCAAGGAGACGGATGGCAATGAAAGGTAATCGTCTTAAAAGCAAACGAGCTGCGGACCAATACGTTCCACCCACGCTCGTTCCACCTCAAATTTACGCAATTGGAACGAACCGACCGGAGGAGCTCTCGCTCGTCCAACGGAACTACGCGACTAACGCGCGTAAACCGATCGAACGAAAGACGCGAGTTTTCAGGATCGTTGGAGTTCACCGGGCGTGTGGACCATCGAGAGTCGAAGAGTCACGCGCAAAGCAAACTGTTTCGTTTCTGCGTACATTGCGTTATGATTATGGACGTTGGCACACATACGTACGCACATACAGTCGTTGCTGATACCGCAACGACAGATCGAAAATAAATTCGTAATTCATTGGCCTGTCGCAGCTCTCCATTTGAAATTCTCCATTCGCCGTTCCTTCCCCAAATTCGCTTATTTCTTATTTGCCGCGCGATTTACACTCGCTCGATACAGAGCAAATACGTGCGGCGCGCTTTAACCCTTTGCAATCCTATGTCGAGTGTAACTCGACGTTCTTTCACGTCCACGTTTTCTTGTGAAACGTGCGAAAGAAAAGCAGGATTGCATCCTGGAAATTCTTTCAAGATATATCGTACACTTAAAAATTAGAAAATACAACAATAGTGTGAATAAATCTGGTATTTAAGTGAATTTGTTTTTACTTTATTTATTTAAATCGTCTTATTTTTTAGTTAAAATAAATTTCAAATAAAACACCTAAAGGCGTTGGCAGCTGCTGCTAACGAAATTGAAATAAAATTGGCAGTGCAAAGGATTAAATAAGAAACACTATATGCAAATACTATATGTAAATTTTTCTGAAATGAAAATTTGGACACCAAAGTCCTTGAAAGAGAAAGATTTTCTCGTGCAACAAAAGGTTCTTCTCTCCAAGAGGATTTACAGTAGTCGATCATTGGTTTACCTGTCGTTGATCAACTTCTTGATAACAATAGAAATAACACGATCGCTTCCTTGTTCCCTGTTGATGTGAAAGGCGGTCGGTTTGTCGCCGCGCGGATCCCCACGACTCCTCCCATTGTTGTCGGTGCACGATGGCGGAACTGCGGACAAACGCGATGGAATGCAATCTGCAAAGATTAATCGCAGCAGGGAAAGTGAGGGAGAGTCGGCACTCGTTGTTAGTTTCGCAATATCGAACATTATTAGTCCCGTTGGCTGTGGTCCAACGGTTCCGCCGAGCCTACCAACGCTAACCATTTAACGTTACTTTTCCTGTCGAACGAATACTCTTCTTTTATTCTCCTTTTTTCCTTCCCACCGTACCATCCTTTACCATCCATTCTCTCTTTTTGTCGATTATATTTCGATGGAGCAAACTCGTGCAAACAAGAATCCACAATTCGCAGATTTATTTTCCTTGTTTAGCGAGATACACCGATATTTGTATCTGATTTTCTTTGGAACGTTGAACGAGAAAATAAAAAATGTGGAAAGTACAGCGAATTGATAACATGAAAATCGTGAACGTTAGACGAACTGCTGGCGAGAATGATCGCGTGTGCACTCGTTACACGTGCAACACCAAAGAGGGGGAGGAAGATAGGCTGCAATTAGATGGAATCCGATATCGTGGTCAATGTCACGGCTAACCAGGAGTGGCAATTATAATTAAGCCTAATTTATGGTTACGTTTCAAGCACGAAATAAGAAGGCTAACGAACAAAAATACGTGCACACCTACTTGGTCGTTATCGGCGAGCTTGAAACGAGTATCAAACCATTGAAACTTCAAGGTAGATGTTTCCAGTGTAAAAGCGATTAGCTGCTCGAGGTCGTTCAGTATAATTTAGCGTCTAATGGAATCGTACGTTCGTCTACGAACGATGGCAAAACTTTCATGGGAAAAAATGAATTTTCAGTACGGACAGTGGTTGGGATAATCCGTTCAGACCAGACGGCGATCTTTCGAGGGAAGCAGACGAGATAGTTGAATTGATAAAAGGTGGAAAACCCATTACACCGACCCCTGGACAAACCGCTCCTCCGTTGCCAGGGTGCGACGCTGTTACCAGCAATGCGCAGACCACCGTCGACCACGACTCCAGTTCCAGTCCCCTGTTGAAATCCTCAGCGAACTCGACGAATCGACACGCCAACTCGTCGCCGAAGCCTGGCCAGGAAAATGGAAACGCCCATGGTACACCGATGAAAGCTGCAACCGCCAACAACCAGCAATCTGTCAACGATAAGGTAACGATATATTAGCATTTTTAATCGAGCATTTCGTGTCGTCGAATAGTCACGCAATCCGCGGACTGTTCAACCGTTAAACGAATGGTTTCCGTAAAAGTTGCCAGTCACCTGAAATGTTAACGGTGAATCATATTTTCGTGGCAGAGTTCTCATTGGAATCCCATCGGTAAACGTACTTTTTCATCGAGAAAAATCATGCACGACGACGTTCAAGTATGGAGTAACGAGATGTGATTAAACGTTGCAGGTTGTCGCATCGAGAGCAGCTACCGTCGAAGTGGCCAGAATGACGGCACAGGGACCAGGCGACGCTTCGCAGGTCGAACACGTCACCTTAAAGAAGAAGCCTAAATGTAAATGTTGTCTTCTGCAGTAATGGAAAGGAAACAAGCTACCGCATGGATGTCCCAGCAGTCGGATGATTCAACGTCGTTGAAGGTGCATCGGGACTTGGTCGCCGATAACTTTGCGGTTCACGTTTTTCGAAATGGTCGCTGTACGAGTGCCGTGGAAAACATTGTAATTTCTTCTGTTGCATCCTACTCTAGAAACGAGTTTCACGGGGATACGGAAGAACTGAGATACGCAGGGCAAATGTGCGATCGCGTGAACGCGTCGTATTCCTATTTCCGAAACGAGATCGACGATTTTTCTACGACGAGGATACGAGTTGGTCGTGTCAATCGTCGAAACCAATCTACTCGTAGGATCGAAGATTCGTACAGAAAATGCGAGCGATGGTTATCGATACGAATGAGAAGAGAATCCCGATACCGGTTGAAACAACGATGATACCGAGCGAATTGACATGACGCGACACTGAGGAAGATACCTGAACGAGCGTAGAAAAGCACCGAGCCTCTTGATAGCCTTTCAGAAAGACAGTGGAGTGTCTATAAAGTAACAGACTATATAAAAGAAGAGAATAAATAAAAAAAATATATATATATATATACATACACATAAAACTATATTGTAGATACAGAAATGGTAGTTGTATAGCTTATATGCTTTTATTATTGTGGTTAATTACTGTCAAAATTATCGTGATTTCGGGAATATTTTCGCGCGTTGCCGCGTGAAAATGGCGAGACGCGAGCGTGAAAGAAAAAGTCGCAGTTGCACAGAATGTTTCAAAGTTACTGAGTTTAAAGAACGCCATTACTTCGTTGGACATCGATATAATATCATAGATTATTCATAGACTCTCGTTTTTACTAAAACTCAGAACCTCTATAGACAAAACTTTTACGAAATTTTTTAACATCGCGTAGAATGTGCGCTATCGAAAACTGTACGTAATGATGATCGTTGAAGGAGACGCAACTCGATGAAAAGAGAAACGTCAAGCCGGCCGTATTTCTTTTCTCGCGATTAAGCATGAGAACGCGTAGTATTTTCTCTTATTGCGAAGAAGATATCGTCTATCGAACCGCTTTACTTTCACACACCAATCTTTTCTTCTCTATTCTGTTGCCATTCTTTTCTACACCTCGCATCAAAGAAACGCAAACCTATCGAAAGAGAAAGCTGTAATTAAGCGAGCTGGCGCTCGCCAGTCCAAACGCGTGAGTAACTATTCAGGATCGTCAAACATGAAATGTGTAAATATCGCGATATTTTTTGAAACAAAGTGTGATTGTCGGCGATCCGAAGAGTGCGAGAACGCGTTACGTTCCATTCGAGTTGGTGCGGACGAACGGATTCGACGACGACGTTGCTTGCTCTCCGCGCTCCAACTCTAGTTTCTCGATTGCTGCAGCGGCACAAATTAATTAAGCGCCGAGAACGCTACGGTAACTCGTAGACGATAGGGCGCACGAATGAACGTTTAACGATTTCTTTCTCGGGACTTGTTCGATTCGATGATCGTGTTACAAATTATTTATTTCGTTTTATACGTTTTACTTTTACTTCGATGTGTCCTTTCACCGCTACGTTCCATTCATTTTATTTAACCATGTATACGTGTATGACGTGTATCTTACAAAGCGAATCTTTCCGAAAGTATAGAGATTTAAAAAGACACTCGTTTAAAATGAGTAAAAGGCACGTTTATGAAACGTATATGCTAAAAACGTTTCGATGTTCGTTGGAAGGAAAACCGTTGATCGGTTTTATGCGTATTAATAATAATGTAACAGAGAAAAAACGTCAGATCGTGGAAAACTGCTCGATTCTCCAACCATTGCGTATACAGATACAGAAAGAACGCAAGGATCCGCCCTGTATCGAGCGGTGCTTGGTTCGCGTTAATGGTTGTACGTGTGTGCGTGGCTGTGTGTCTGCACGAGTGCCTGTATTTTTTAATACACATATCCGCATATTTTTTCTAGATCGTCCGGGCAAAAGATATTTATGAAAAATATGCGATCCTATGGTGAAGGATGATGAAATAGAGAGCGAAAGAAAGAACGAGACCGACACCAGCGGAATAAGATTTCCTTTACTTTCGTTCGTTGTACGCCGTTGCAATGTATGTATGGCAAAGCGTGTAATATAAAGTTGTAAGTAATAGAAGATCCTGAATAATTTACTCGCGTCCTCGCAGATTGTAATCGAAAGTGACGTACCAGCAAGGAAATCTAAACGGAAAGAGTACTAAATACTATGTGTATATCTCTAAAACAAACATACATGTATATTTACGCGTTTGCACACTTGCGTGTACACACGCTCACGCACACGCACACGAAACGTGGAGAAACATTGAACAATTCCGAAGACCTTTCCGCGAATTTCGCTCCGATTCGTGTTTCTCAAGCTAATAATATCAAATCTACGTGGATATTCAAACTTTACACTGGAAATCTTTTGAATGTTAATGGTCTTGACGCGTCCAGAGCGTAGGGATTTCGCGCGATTGGACACGCAACCAACCGATTATCCGCAAAATGCAAATATTTTCCTATCGATTCGTTCGATTCTATGCTACGAGACATGCTCGCCGATAAAACGAATATCCGCCGCGAAAGAACGAACACGGCGTGTTAACACCACCGGAAAGATGATGAAACTCTCGAAGCTTGGTTTTCTTCGTGCCGGTAGTTTCTCCGAGATATCTGGCACGATTAAACGCATCGATTTACGCTCGTGTCGCGTCAAAACTATTAATACTCGTTTTATATAATATATATCTACAGGAACTCTATACGAACATTAGGCTAATTTGACAAACATTTCGGTGTTAAAACTGGCGGAAATTGGAGCGATCCGAGCGAAGCAACGGGCATATCCGTTACGAGACAAAAGGACGCGATCGATTGGAATCGCGTACGGCAATGTTTTGGTCTCTGAAAGCCTTAGCGCGTTTCATCGAGTACCTAAGTATATTTTGTATCGAGAGAAATCGAGTGTTCAATCATACGAGTTATACGTAATGCTGAAGAAAGTGAGGTACGAAGGGTGCTGAGTAACGAAGATTAAAGGTATTATTTTACTAAACAAAAATGTAGGTGCGTGTGCGCTCACAGAAATACATATGTACGTGACACAAACGAGCAAACGGTAATTCGTACACATTCGTGTTCAAGAATAAAAAAAGATGTAAGGCGCCGTACAAGTTTGTTCGATTAGCGTCTCAACGTACGGCATCTTTTTAATTTGTAAAAAGTACTATAAGGGTAGATTCAGAGCCTAAAGCGAACACGCGTTCCAAGTCATGTTGACAGAGGACCGATTCTTTCATTTCAACGATCGCTTGTTTACGTTAGAGAGCGAGATCACCTTTAATTTCAACTCAAATCTAAATTTAACACTGCCTGTGATATCGAAAGCAATCTTATTCTCGCGGCCATGAATCATTCCAAACATCTCAAGGAGTACTACTATGTAATAGAGGGTCAAGTTAATAGCTGTCTGTGTTGTCCATGGGTAATATCGAGCACGAGAGTTTTATCGTCCTGGTACGACGTGATTTCGAGGATGCGTTCATCGAAAATTCTGTCAGCCTCTTTTAAACTCTGAACCTATGCCGATAGCACTTTATAAATGTTAAAAAGAATAGCCTGGTTACAGACGAGCGGTATACTTCGAGGTGATCTCTTTGGCGAAATATTTTGAATCGATCGAGGTGAGTTGAGCGAGTCGTCGAGTTGCACGAGAAGACGCGACGTTACCAACGAGTGGAATCCACCGAAATTCTTAACGTCTGTTCCCACGCAAAATGTTGATTTTGCTGAGCTTACAGATACTGAGCGAATATTAAATGTCTTGTTAAGAAAAAAAAAAAAAGAACAAAAAGAAAACAGAGTAGAAACATCTTTAAAGATATCAAAACCCAGCAAACCTATCACTCGTTCCCTACTTCTATGTTTTTTCTTTTACTCGGAGAAAATAGAATTAAAATACGGGTGAAGGATATCGTCTCTACGAGCCCCTTCCTGTATATGGTTTCTAGCCTTTGTCCGTTTACGTAAGACAGCGTTCCAGCCAAGTTCAGCGATCTAACGCAACATGAAAGATCGTTCAGTAGGTAAAAACGCGAGTTTTTATTTACGTTGTTGTACGAAATAGTCAAAAGAATTGGAATCCCGTTGGCGATCGAACGGTTGCTCGAAATTGACTTTGGCCTCATGATCGTCCTTTCGTTAGCTACGTTTCTCATTTTAATTGGACACGCGCGAGATAACAGAGGAGAGGTTAGCTACGAAGAATCTCGAAGATGAAAAAACACTCGGAAAAGTCAGATGTAAATCACGGGAGATAAATCCGTCGTATCGTAGAAAGTACACGCGCGTGGGTATCTGTTCTCAGACGATAACGTACGCGGAATTATGCGATAGCGCGTGGATGCGCGCGTGTATATCTTATTTACAAACGACAAAGTCCTTTCTCTCTTGTACATTCAAAGAAAAAGCAGCTGTTGGATTATGAAATCGTTACGTGGTACGAACGATTGGTGCAGCGTCGCGCATTAGAACGGAAGGTCCCATCGGAACGCTCTTCGAGGTACATAAGATGAGCCAAGTTGAGTCTAGAAAAACTCCGGGTACTTTCAAACAGGGTTCTCGATCGAAACCTGGCCGTTCGCCAGCGATCGACTACGAAAGGGCAATGACCCTCCCTCGATATCGTTCGATTTGTCGTTCATCCGAGTTCGAAGAACGAAACCGAGATGGCGATCCGCGTGTCTAGTAACGTAGATTATGAGCAGGATAGGAGAGAGAAGATTCAGGGCAAACCTGACGATCTTTGAACCTAGTACCGCTTCGATCGAGGATCGGAATCGAGATCGGTCGCGAATCGAACGGAATGATGATCATGTCGTGTCGACTGTCGACTACTGGGCACACGGAATGCGATGGGTTCGGTACGAAAGGACCGATGAATAAAAGGATAAAATGTCAGCGCGACTCTGTTGCTACCTACAAAAGAGCAAACGCATCCTATTAGCGGTTCAGAGATCGTATTGTTTGCCCGTGTGCCCTTAAAAGAGCGAAATCTCATCCATCGTAACGACGTTGGCCTTTGAATCGCGTGGCAAACGGATGACGATAAATCCAGCCGTCTCCGCGTCCCCACACGATCGAGAGAAAATAAGCGCAAACCAATACGCGAGTCTCACGCGCGAACGCATATGTCTTATGCGAGCAATTCATCGAGAACGTGCAACAATCCGTGTATCCTACGAGATGTATAATGCAAAGCGTCCCTTCCGTGGGATTCCTCTATCATCTCGAAACTATGCATTATCGTCATTCGATAACAAATCTTTCGTAGAAAAACTGTAAAACTTCATCCACCCTGTCAAATAGACGCTTACGTTTCGAAATACCGTTAGAAGCTCGATTAATTTCCCAAGTAACTTGTATCGTTTTGTAAACACCGTTTCTTCTCATCTTTTGATACCGCTTCATCCTTGTATTTACTTGTCTATTTATTATATTAAACTAATCGTCTTAGCTAAGCGATGAAAATGTTGACGCTTGGTTGTTTGCAAACCATATCGCAATCATAAAAGAAATTGGACAAAATCTTGAAATCACGCTCCACGTTTCCAAGACAGCGTACTTTTGGATAAAGTGAATTTAAAGAATTAAAAGATCTTAAAAAAGGATCTAATCTACAGAAGAACAGTTCGTAATTAAGAGGCGAGGAGTTTGATGAGGAATGATTGAAAAGGAAGGAGATTTAGATTTTTGTGAGATGCAATAGAAGTTATAGAGAAGAGAAAAATATGAGAACCAAACTGAGTCTGGTTGAAAGGACGAACGAGCGAACGAGATTCGTGATCCCTGTGGTTCCCTACGACAATCGACAGTCTCAGAGGGGGAAAAAAGCATCGTCCTTGCATAGAGCTAGTGGCGGCTATATAAAAGCGGACAGAGCGAAGATGCACAGACGTTAGTGACTTCTGAAATCCAGCAATATCATCGCGAGTGCCTCGGGGGATGCCATTTAAAGTGCCATCAGTGTGATTAATCTATGGTGATGATGACCACCCGGAAAATTGTGCCTCAATCGCTGGTATGTTTTCAATTCCACTCAATTCAATATAACCATGGTAAAAGTAATTTGAAATTTGAAATCCTAACCCCTTGCGTATCTGAGATTCCCGCGCAACGAATATCTACGTGCGTCGCGGATAATACACCGGCTATTTATGATTTTCATTTTTCCTTTCGAAGCGAATAAACGGAATTTGATAAAAGAGATTACATTTAAATCGATTAAGAGGGAAAGTATTAAATAGAAAGTGTCTTTTTATACGGTTGCACATATAATACGTAATACGTATTAAGAGAGATAACAGATCGTAAAATCGAGAGTCGTACTTTTACTATACGTTCCCATCGGTCAAGAGGTCATCACGAATCGTTCGACACGAAAGTCGAATTCACCTCGGGTAAGCGTCCATTTGTTATATATATCGAAAAGAAACATGGCTAATTCCCGTAAACCGTACACAATACAATCACATTTGAAAAGAACTGAGAATGTCACTGTGATTTGTGTAACGTGTACAGTTAGTGTAAAGAGTTTCGCTGATCTCATAATTTCAAATTCCATCCATCATTTCCAATCATTTCCAAAACCGTCCTCGTTAATCGAATATTACATCATTCCTCTCTGATCCCAGATTCTCTGGCTAATGATTCTCGGTACGTGGCGTTGCACCGGTGAAAAGTTATCACCTGATCAGAAGGCGCCTTTGTTTGCTCGTGGTGCTGGCGGACTGGCTTTAAATACGCCGTTCGAGGATAATAAAGCTAGGAATCGTCCGAATTCGAACGTAAATGCGCCAGTGGACGACGTGCAAAAAGAAGAAACGGAAATGCTGAAATTGGTGGACGGTGAGCTAGTGCGAACTGTAAAAGGGAGCTTCTCTTACCAAAGCCCGGAAGGTCTTCCCATCTCTGTCAAGTGAGGGACAACTTCTCAATTTTTCTTTGGTAGCGGGTTTTTGTTGTTTCGTTTCGATATTTATCCTTACTTTCGTACGCGTTTGAAGGTACGAGGCTGACGAAAACGGAAATAGAGCCAGCTTTAAGTTTGGTACCGGCGACGCAAGTAGTGGCAGTTTGTCCCCGGCTGGTCGTACTTCTGGATCAGGAGGCCAAAATGGACGTGGCGGTGGTCAGGAACCGAACGGATTTAAAGGTTACCCACCATCGAATGGCGTCGGTAGAAGTTACCTACCGCCACAATAGAGAAACATCACAACTTTTTTCGATCAAACATTACCAACAAATCTTCGATGTTCCAATATTATCTCAGTAAAAAATTTTCTCATTACCCTGTAATATAATTTATAGAAATCTATATTATTAATATTATATTATATATTAATATTAATATATATTATATATTATATTATAATTATATTATAATTATATATAATATACATTAATATTATAATTAATATAAAAGATATATTTTGCCCAATTTCTTCAACATCGTAATTTCTTGTATAAAAGTTTTATCCGGTTATCGTAATTGCATGCTTCCTCCAACTTTATTTGTCTAACTTGTCGATGAATGTATCCTTACTAAGGCAGTTTAGTAGTCCCGGTTTCGATTTTTCGATAATCGCAAAATAGTTGACAAACTAGTTGATTCGTTTTCGAACATATCAAACTTTTATAAACTAAGAAATAAAATATATTTTTTCACAAATGTTGATATTACAATTTAACAATTCTACCAATGATTATACATCTTCCACTTTTTCATAATATTCTCCCCACGTATAGCAAACACGTGTACACACATATACAACTAATAACTTCTTTCATAAAATGCAACTAACAGAAATATAAATAAAAGAATATTAATTTTATTCATTCTAATTCGCATTACGCCGTTGAATGCAAGATTACAAATGTTAGGTGTATACGGAAATAATAGCTGTAAATTAATAACGCATATACACTATGAACGTAAAGCTCGCGGGAATTATTATCGTATACACCTAATAGTTCCTTCTACATGATCAACCACGTATTAGTAAAAATACGTTTGTTGTGTATTAATCCTAATCTGCACGTTAAAAAGTAAAACGTATTTATTTTTGTGAAATTTAATTTTTTTACAAAGAAATAAAATACTTGAAAAACACGTGCTGACTTAATTAATGTTTATCTTTCGGAACCACGGTAGGTGGTGTAACCAAATGGACTCAGAAGCACTGGTATGTGATAGTGACCAGCAGGATTTTTTACGTCGAAAACAATCTCGATAAACGGATACATTGTTTCTATCCTTCTTAGCGTAAAATATTTATCAACATCGAAGTGAATCTTATAACGTCCAGCTGTGAAATTAACTTTCATGTTATCCACCAAATCTACGCACCGACCATTCGGGCTCGTATTACTGGAACAAAGGAAGGTAGATTTTGCGTACTTTATTGTAGAATTAATAGATTCTGATATGACAAACGCAAAAAATATTCGATTTCAGTATTATACCTTTCATTTAAAAAAGTCCACCTCCCATCCATTAACTTATAAAGGCTAACTTGCAAACCTCCAATTGGTAAACCTTTACTAGTGTCTACAACGTGAGTTGAAATACGAGGTTTTTTAATTGTTGAACTATTAACGGTTTTTAAAAGTACATGCTGGAAGAACCATAATGTTTAAATATTGATAAGGCAAGAAATACCATTAATTTGCAAATACCAAAAATCGACATACTTTTTTCGGACTTTGATAACTAGTACTTGCTACATCTAACTGATCCTTGTTTATCTGAGCGCCTTTCGCGGTGTCCTCTGCTTGATTAGCTACAATTGTAGTTTTTTTATCAGCCATTACCAACGTAGGAAATTTACCCTTTAATTTACTCAGCACATACTGAGCACCAGGTTGGAATGTACCACCTGTCAAAGTCAGAGTTTTTCCACCCGTCGTCAAAGTAATCGTTTTACTTTGCGCAGGTGCAATGGGGATTGTATTCACTGGTTGAAGAACACCAATGGTGTTAGTACTAGGTGCGACCGAGGAACTAATTTGATAAGCTGTACCTAAAATAGGTAATGGACATGCCACCATTATTCCTGAATCTCCTTGCTGTTTGCATTCATCTTGCTAAAACATCATTTATAACTATATTTTATTTGAACCTTTTGTTAAAATATCATTTATAATATTTCTTTTATATTGTTATATACATTTACCAATAATTTTGCAGATTTTCTATCTAATTTACTGTCGCCTCGTCGAATCGCTCTTCCATTTTCGCGTAATTCCTTCGACGATTCTTTACTAGAATCTTCAGTATCAGGAAGAATCGATACAACTTGCATATCTGAATTACTCTGATCTTCTGATTCTACAACTATTTCCATTTGTACAGTTTCATGATTATCACTTTCTTCCAAATATTCACTCTGCATATGATCCATAGCTTCTGTCAAGGAATCCTCGCAGTTCTCCTAAATTAATGTAATTAGATCACAATAATGTGAAATATTCATGAATTTAATTTATGAAACGTATATTCCATACAAATAAAAAAATCACACACCACCCTCTCTATCTTAATCTTTTTTATCGAATGCTTAACATCTTCTTCATCAGAAGGCATCTGCATCTGCATATCTTCTACATCATCTTCTTCCTCTTCTTCTTCATCCTCAGCTTCAGCACCAACATCTTCAATTGGATCTTTAATCTGAGCTTCATCCAGCTCATCATCCGTTTCTAATCTCTCAACAACATATTCCACCTCATCTTCATTTTCTTCTACTTCAGTTTGAGTATGTTCAATAGCCTAATTAAAAAATGCTTTAATCAATTTCTGTTTAATATTACTTACCGTAATGTATCCGTTTATAACATAAATATAATTTAATTTTATCTAATTTATTCAAGTAGTATAAAGCTAATTACAAATGGAAAGAATATAAACCTCAATTTCCTCGACTTCTTCTATTTCAACCTCCTCTACCGCATTTGCCTTTCGAGCTGCAGCCTTCTTCTTTTCTTCCGCTTCGTGTGACAAAGCTGATCGTTGATGCTTCATCGTACATGTATGTTTTAACAAAGAAAGTCGGTGCGCATGGAGATTTTTCTTGCAATACAAACAATAAGCTCGTGTTGATTGAAACGGCACGGACGCCAACCATCCTATGGTAAAATATCATGTTAAATATTTCTTTGTTTGTTATTTTAAGCGCACTGTTCTCTCTTTCGAAAGGCTACGAAATATTCTGCCGAATATACCGTGTTACTAAACACATTTTAACTGTATGGTAACATCGAATCGAAGGTTGCCTTGGTAATACTTTTACTGGTAACTTATTAACGCTATGATTTACTCAACGAATCGAGTCAATCAAGGTAAATATAACTACATGAACACATTCTAGGGAAAACAGGGTCGTCGCATTTATAATCTCGAGATATTATAAAATGAAAAATCACTTTCTTGTACATTTATGTAGCTACTACTCTTAAATCTTCTGTATCATGTAGAAAACTATCGTGGTCAATTCGCATACATTTAAATATCATCTTTTAGTACATTATAAAATGTAATCTTCTTAAAATTGGGTAATATAATCATTCAATCCTTATTTCAGAAACTTCTGTGGTAGGTAACTCCTGGTAGATACAGTTATTTTTACTATCTCTGTAAGAACTCTTTCAACACTGTTACTCTTTAGTTCTTTCTTATGGATATTTCATATAATGTTCTTTCTTATAGATATTTCATATAATGTTCTTTATATTTGAACTCATATAATTTCACTTGCTTTTTCCAATTAGCGATATCTGAAAGAATTAGAAAGTAGCAAAAAGGATTGTATATCTTGCAGAATACACAATCAAAACACTGTTTATTTTGTATTGTGTTTTATATAGATTGATGTATCCAATATATCTCAGTACAAAAATTATAGAGATCTGAATTTTCTTAAAAGAAAATAAAGTTTCGCCAAAAAATATTCCAGAAACTAAAGAAAAGATATGAAATTTAAATATGTGCAGAGGATGTGACAGTTTTTCTTGTACTATATCTTATACTATATCGGAAGCATAGATAAAAGCATCTATCCGCTGAAAAATCAACATGGTCGACAGAGCTAGGCGCGTTCCGTGTATGCGGGAGGAATTACGGTTTATTTTGAATAATTAAAATTGACTAGGTAGGTATTCTTTTATTCACATTTCTTTTATTATTGAAACAATCATAATAAACCCAGACAATAAAAGCTGTAAAATTAAATGTTACATATTTCTTAAATTAAGAAAGATAAAAAATTATAAGTTTAGTACTAACCTCTAATACAATAGTAGTAAGGAAATACGTATAAGCAAAAAACTTTATGTTGAAAGAGATTATTATCACAAAAATATTAAAAATATTCTCTTAAATAATAAATGCTATTATAAATGAAATATTTATTGAGAAGAGTATATAACTTTTATACCCAAAAGTGAAATTTTATAATTATACTCGATTTGTTTATATGATCGGGCGCAAAATGACACCCTTACTTCTGTCAGCTATGTGAATTTTTTAGGCTTCACTCAATGGGCAATTTCCCCTAGCGAGTGTCCAGGTCTGTTTATATGACCGTGGAAAAGACTTACAAGATTAATGTTTAGAAAAGCAATTTTCTATTTTATAATAAATTGAAATTTTATAACCGACCCTGTTTCCCCTAGAGTTTGATCACGTGGTTTTATTTATCTCGATTGATTCGACTCGTTGAATGGACTACAGTCATGTGTCGCGTACGTAATACATTGAATTTTCCCATTTCTACAAAAAAATCTTGCGTCAAGTGAGACTTATTTAAGTATGGACGAATTTGACCAGCTATGCTATATATATATAAACGATTATATTTAAATTTTACAAAGATTGATAATGCGTAATTCGAAATAGTGATACACGATAGTTATATACAATTCTAGGTATACTATAATAAGAAAATAAGATACAAGAAGAATACTGTGGCAAATTGAAGATGTTACAAATCGTAATAAGTATCTATCGCTGATGAAATCAAAACAAAATAAAGTCGATTGTACTATTGCACGTGACAATGATTTCCTCTAAAAATAATTAACCGCTATTATTCAAACACATCATTGTTTAATACTGTGACGACCCGATTAAATACATACGAAGATATTCAATACGTTAGAATATGTGTTGAAGTGTTGAAGAAACGTTTTCGTTTTAGCCGATAACGTGCTATTTCAAAATAAGCAATAAACGATAACGAAAAGTACCTTTAAAATCGGGCATTTGTTCCCATTCTTTGCGATACCGTTGCGTATAGACACGCGTCTTGGCATGGCTGATTTTGCCTGTCGGAGTAAGACGCTGGCCCGTCGTTGTTAGTAGATTGGCATGTAAGCCCGTTTCACTGGTTGTAATCATTGTCTGTTGTCTCTTCTCCATTCCTTCCGAACGAAGACCGATTCGAAATCGCCCGGATCTCAAAATACCCAAAATCGTAACACGAAATCACTAAATAGTTTTTTCCACGATGCAAGGGAGAGGGGGCACGCGGTAAGCACCGAGATCTTCGCCTAGCCTAGTATTCAAGTTAACTCCCTAGCAATGGCGGACAACTGCAACGCTGCAACGATGCAAGCTCCTAACCCCCTCTGCTCTTCACCATTTTGCTGCCAACGGCGCAACTTACACTGCCGTATAAACCTCACCTGCGCCCTATCCTCTCTTTCCTTTTAACCATAAAAATTTCATTTTACGTCTTTCAAATACTTCGATGATCGTTTCTAATGAATATTTAAACTATATTTAGTTTAATTCATATAACATGCACTCTTGTAGGACTAAAATAACTATTTGTTATATATGTATTTGTTGTTACAAAACTGACGTCCATTTTTATTCAAATATTAATTATACTTCAAACGACCAAAAAGTAATGAAACAAGAAGTTGTCTCACTTACTTAGAGACAGTTATTTTAATAATTTAATGTATATTAATTATTATAACATATATTTAATTTTGTAATAATTAAATATGACGTTTCCCAATGTAATTTTCCTCGATTACATTTACAACTTTATTACTAATTTTATCATACATTATTTTACTTCTTCGTGTAGCATATTATTGGGTGCTCATTTTCTATCTACGATACTGGTTTCAGTAAAATGTACGGAACCATTGGTCAAATCAATATGCGCGCGCATGTCGATATGTACTCCATATTAGGTGGGAAGATATTAATTCGTTAAATCTGGTTAAATATAGAAAATGTACAAACACTACCTTAAGAAAGAGTCATAAAATATTTGTTATATATTTATTGTATAAATCATATCGTTTAAAATGAAATAATATGAAATTAAATAAAAAGTAATTTTGCATGGAGACTTTAGAACGCCATCTAGATGGCCCTGAATTAACGAATCAATAATAGCGCCCCCTTTATAATAGACTTGCAAATTGAAAATATCTAAATTAGGGGAAACCTTTGAAATAGGTTCAAAAACTATAGAAATTACAAAATTCTCAAGAACTTAGTAATTAATCTGTACAATATTTTATATAAGTTCTATTTAATTTGTTTTACTCTTTCCAATAGCCTCAAAGAAGATAAATTACTGCTAATTAAAATTACTGGACAGTTTTAATATAAAACTTCGAAACGTTTTGATATTTTTTGCTAGTTTTATTTTTGTATTAAGGTGCGCCTATATTAGTACATATATGTCGTTGAAAAATTAGTACACTAGTGAAATCTGATATCCTTTTAACACAAAACAAAATCTGATTGAGAAATAAATATATTTTTGCAGTAGAATAATTCAAATATAAAAATTCATTGATATTTAATTCTATGAATAGATGATCTAATTATTATGTTTATATATAACTATAAACACAATTTAATGTAAATAAATACATTCGGTACATGAAATATTCTAGGAACAAAAATTTGTTTAACGAAATATATCTATTGCAGTACAATGATATAATAGAAGTTTTCATTACATGAAGATACATGATCTACAAATAATATTAAATAATATTGAGTGTAGTAAGATAAATATTGATACATTACATTATGTTACAATTATTGAACTAATTTACTTTTCTAATGAAAGATATGTGCAAAGATAAATCAAATGGGAAATTCCTTAAGCAAATGAATATCTACAGATATGGAATATATATACTTTCTTTATCTTTTATTTTTTTCATGAAAAGAATAAAAAAGAATAAGAACAAACAATATAAGGAATTATTTGATAAGGAAAGCAATTGTACATCAATTATTTAATAGATAAGCAAATAATGAAACCATTATAACTTACATGATTTATTATTTCCTCTTACTAATTTATTATTTTGCATACATATAGTTATCTTTAAAATGCAGATGTACTTAGAAGACAACTAATATATTATATATAATACAACATAATATAAGAGTAAATTATGGCCAAGATGGAGGTTCTCCGGGTTTTAATTCTCTTCCATATAAAGCTGATTTATCACGATAGTCTATCATTATTAACCCAGAGCCATAGTTGTAAAGTTGGCGCCCAGTGTAATATAAACATGCAAAAATAACAGTTGCTATAGCTTGTCGTGCTACTGGTGATAATCCTGGCATTCTAAATGTTTGATTTTAGTTGCTCCTTTTCAGCTAATTGTTTCTTCCACAAATATGTATGTCTCAAATCTGCACAAATTGCAAATATAGTACAGGTCGGGATAAACGTTACAAACCAGTATTTCTTAAGAACTTGAAAGACTCTGGCTATCTCCATTAAACTAAAAGATAAACATTGAAAATAATATTTTGTCAATTAGGTATAGAATATAATTATATTCATAATATCTCTTATGACATGATAAAAATAAATAAGAAAGAGTACTTAACAAAAAGCAAGTTTTAAGAATAATAAGTATGAAAAGAATTTCAAAGATGAAACCAAAATCGCTACGCACATTCTTAAAACCGAGTGTGGAATAATGTAAAAGAATAAAATATGTAAATATGTAAAATTGTACACTGAGCAAATGTTCACAAAATTAATAATAAATTTTTACCTTTTGAGAGATTGATGTGTATGATGTAATCATGTAAAATACAGCTTACTATATTGACTTCAATCTTGCTTCTAAGCTACAACTAACGATAAAAAATGATAATGTTAGCATATTTTTTTTTAATGTATATAATTGTAATAGTATATCAGTCGAATAAGTGTTTTAAATATATACTTATGATTAATAGATTACGAATGAATTTTAAGATGTCAACAGCATGAACACAGCAACTTCATTTGCGATGTAATATTACAGATGAAATAAGCAAAAGATGAATGACTTTATAGAATTTCAAGGAATAATTATGTTTTTAGGAAACGTTAACGTAACGTAAACTATCCTTGTATAAAGATTCTTGTAAATTTATAATAAAATTCCAGATTACATAACGTAATGTATTGACACTATTTAAAAAGAGGTCTCTAGTGTCTCGAGATTGTGTGATACAAAAATGTTAAAATGCATGGAATTATTAAATCTATTAATCTATCTTATATTTCATACTTTGTGTTAGCATTATCATGATTATTATCTTATGAGAAATTTTGCGGGAATTTATTCAATTTTTAAATTTATGTAAATAAAACTGTTCTATTCAGATAAAATATTTCTCTCAAAGAAAGTGATTGGTGTTTGAGTTATTAAATGTACGATGAAAATTCTTTGTTGAAAGATAAATATTAATAAACTACCGTCTTACTTATCATAATGAAATTAAGAGTGCAAATGTTATTTGTATTTTGAATATTTTATATAGTAAATTTAGTATATAGATTTTATGAACTTTACATACCAAGTTTTGTACATAAATATCTGCCTTATTTATTGTTCAATTAAGAAACTTCTCAGAACAAAGTTACAGTATTGCAAGGGTCACATGTAACGATGGAAATGGCTTTCTTTCATGATCATTTTCTACTAATTTCTACGAAATTTCAAGGTTGTCATCAATTTTTTAAAATAGAATCTTATATTTATTTTTCGATATCCTTGTAGAGCGTGAATAAACAAACTCAGCGACCTTAATGACCATACTGTTACAGTTATTTAATCTTGAGATATTTGCGTCGAAATTATATTTTTTCAATTATAATTAGTCTGAATTATAATTATTGCGTTTGAATATTATATACATTATATATATAATATTAATATATATATATATATTATATATATATAATATTTAATTATGTTTAATCGGTATGTGGCAAAATTAGAAAATTCAAATTCTAGAGCTCTGTTTAAGAAATCACTGATGACTTGAAATCTTGTAAAAAAAAAATGATCATGAGAAGAAGTTAGTTCCATCGTTACATCCTTGAAATAGTGTAACTTTGTCTTGAGAAGCTTTTCACATCACAATAAATAAAGCAGATATTTAGGTGATCCTATTTAGTTGTATATTCTATATAAGAAACTAAAAAATAAAAATCCTAGTCATTTCTTGTTAAATTCTTTTTATTAATATGAACAATATTATTTGTAATTCATTAAGTTAGAAGCTGTAACATTTTCTTGTTGTATTTAAATACTATTTTTAAATATGACAAAATGCTTTTAGCATTATCATTGGATTATGATAACACGTGATTTAATTAAATAACTAAAATACTGTTTGTACGTTTTTTTAGTATGTGGTAAAATATAAAGAAATTTTATGATTTTATTTTCTTGTTTAGAAATATCTCGATCATGTTTGCAGTACATTTGAGTTATAGCATTTTCCATAAAAATATTTTATAATTTATAAATCAATGAATTAAGATGTTATATCAATGTTTTTAATTATGATATATATATGACATTATGCAGTACGTTTATAGTTCTAATAATGTTACATAATAATACGAAACAAAAGTATTAAGAATAATAATATCTTTTTTTACTTCTGAACACTGCTTATATTTATTACTTATGTACAATATTTCATGTACGGTACTATAAACACATTATTATACCCAAAAATTTTCAAAGCAAACAAAATTTCTTAGACAATTAGGAAACAGATCACAAAATTTTGTTTCAAAAAATTATATACATATTATTGAAAATACAAATTACTTAAAATTTCGATCCTTGCAATTTAATACTATATTTTTTTGGAAGATCATTTTGAGAAAACATTATAGTTACTAAGTTTTACTAAAGTTTCTTCTCTGGAATGCAAATGAAAGTACATTCATCATTGAAATACTTCACTACATTACATGTGTATACATTGGATGAGCACTACCATCAACGTAATAAAAATACATAATTTTCTTTCTTGTTTATATCGCATCGTTGCACGAGCAAACATTTAATCAAACAATAGGCACTGCACGTAAGTACCTTTGCCTTATCGAACGAAGAAGCAAAAGCACCAGTTCTTTTTATTAAATATTATTATTTACGGTGATTCTTTTTAAGCAGCCTCGTATCAGTATCACTTAAAACATTACAATATATGTATGTATGTGTATATGTATGTATGTACATTCACATATACACACACACATCAGTATGTAATACTTTTGTGAGAACAGGTATCGGGCGACCAAGTTAGATTTTCTTGGCATTTGTCGATTTTGTACAAATTGTACTTTATCTACTTCATCATGCTAATATATTATACCAAATTTGCAACACGAAGGATGCGTGACAATTTAATCAAATTTTTGTATTAATTACGTACAAATAACAACCTAAAGAAATTTTTAATAACAATGTCCATTAAGAAAATCTGGAAAATTGTATTTCACGAAGTTGTATTTATAATTGAAACTTTGGCGATCCGAGAACATAGACATATACATCAAGTAATAAACTATTTATAGTTGAGCGTCGGTTAGTCTTTTACTTTTCAATCCATACTTATACCCTGCTATGAGTTGTTACCCAGGCGCCAACGCAATGAAGCACAATTAATGTGATCTAATGAAAATATAGGGACGTAATATATATTCTGATCATTCGTACAAATTTATACTTGATATGACTTTTTGTTGATCTATTGCAATACCATACTCAACAAATAATTTTTCATTTGGTATCTGTTGATGATAATACAGCTTCCGATGATACATTTTTTAAGTTACATGGGATTTTATAATCGCTTGAAGACTTTTCATTTTGTACCGTAGTAGTTGCAACTTCCGTATTCTTTATGTTCCCTTCACACTTGATTTCTCTAAAGTTTGCAAATATATGTTATATATTTTACATTATATTTTTAAATATGCAATACTTTTAAATATATAAATACTTTTTATTTACCTGCTATCTACAATTTCACTTGGATTTGCATTTTTATCGGCAGTACAACCAGAATACAAATTACTCTCTGTACTTTGATGATTTATATTTGTTTCTATATATGAAGCGGTACTATCAACTGAATCTCCAATTTTCATGTCACCTGCTCCAATAGCTTCTAGAGTTGCTTTGCTTCCCAATGCAGTATCCATTTTATTCTCAACTGTTATATTCGACGTTTCCTTTTTACCATCATCACACAATTTATTATCTATTATCACAGCATTCTCCATGTTAAGAGTGTTTTCAAAGTTATCAAAATTTGCCCAACCAGTAGATTCAACTGGTTCTGATGGTACAACGTCCCATGGATTCACTTCAGGAAGTGTAGTATTGGTAGGTAATGGTTCCGTTGAACCCCAAGCTGAGATAACAAATGTTAATGCTGCAGTGTTGTAAATTTAAAAATTAAGTGTTGAGAATTTTTGTATTTGAAATTGATGGCGAATTGAACATTTATTTCGTAAAAGAAAATAAAAACTGAAAGTAATTATGAAAATTAATCCATACACTCTGTAGAATCAATTTCCATATGCATGTCTCGTGTATCTTCATCGTCTTCATCAGATGAATTAGAATCATTATGTTGCTGCTTTGTTGGCCAGTCACGTTTATCTACAACCGTCTGAAAAGTGAGTTCTCCTTCATCGCCCCATTCGACTACTGTGTTACAATCCTCTAGATCGGCCTTTTGCTTTTGCTGACATATCTATATAAAATCGTTAAAAGTTAAAGCTTGAAATATTCATGAACAAATTTTATTAACGTAACTTGTACCTTATTGAACATATCTTCCCTTTTGTCTAGATCTTCTTCGCTGATAGTAAAGCTCATCGTTGTTAACTGATCAACTGAATTACTATAATAACATTTATAAAAAAGAAGAGATATTGCGAAGATATGTATAGCTTCATATTATGTTCTTTTATTATAGTACTATTTTTCTAATTTTTCTTTAATTGTTTTGCAACATACAACTTTATAATCATGGACATATATACAAATACAATTATAATAATTATCAACAATAAAGTGTTAGTAGTAAAGTATATATTTTTACTTACTGAAGAGCGTCATCGCCATCATTAAATTGGTCATCGTGGAATCCAAAATTTTCAGGAAATTGTGATGTCATATGTTGTCCCAGATAATTGGTGTAAAACTATTTATGTTATATAATATTATGAAAAATAATAAAATATTATAACTCACAAATAAACTTTCTTAATCTATAATAATCTATTTATTTTATGTACATTTTCTGCAACCTTTTTTTTATTGTCTATATTTACTTTGTATAAAAATATGTTATACTAACCTGTTCAACTCGTTGAACCTGAAGAAATTCTTCTTGAGGATAAGAACTATATTCATCTGGATTTTCACTGGAGCTTGTCATGGACGCTTGAGGTTTTCCACCCTAGAAATTCGAATTATAACTTAAGCAATGATGGACAATTCTAATATTAATAGGAAGATAAATGATATTTATCTAATAACTTGTATACGTACCAAAAGAATTTGATGAGTTTTATTAATTTTTGTCAATTCAACATTTACAAAATTATCCCACTTATTAAGACACTCGGGTAACAAATTATCCTTCAAGAATTTATCTAAATTTTCATTTTTTTCACGTTGATTAACAATGTTATTTGCAATGTTTATTAAATGACCCATGTATCCTTGCTTATTTTCAATTTCTTTATTTCTAAAACATAAAAACGTCCGTTTTTTATTAAAATTGCTGTATTACTATAAAATATAAATTTATGCAATATTCTTTTACAATTGCTATTTAACATACTGTTTACTGTCATTTTTGTCCCATGCTTCCAAAATTCGATCTATCAATCTGCACTTGTTAAATATCTAAAAATTAATATAATTACATTAATCAAAAATATTTGTACTTATAATATATTATAAAAATAAATATTTTTAATCTTATTGATTGCAACACTTACATTAACATAAATAATGTCATTTGTATCTTTAAAATCACAATTAATAGCTAAAGCCAAGCAAAATTGTACTTGAGTATGTAGAAAATTGTTCCACATATATTTAAAAAATAAATCCTTAAAAAGAGTAAAATTAATCTCTTATTCATTTTTAGTATTATAAAACATTGAATTTTGAATGATTATTAAATTCACTTACAAGTAACGTTTGGAATGTTCCTAATTCTACTAAGGCTTCATAAACCTTCACATTTTCAGTTGCCATTAATGTTGTAAACAACTTTGCAACATGTAAACGCGTAATACCAACTGGACATTCTAATACACCTGTAGTTGTCTTAACAGGAGGTTTCTGTAGTGTAAAGACATGATTTTAAAAAATTATATTAAATAATTTTTTGCATGCATTGCAAAGATATTTAGTTTTTATAAAAATATTAAACAATATTATAAGCCATATACATTTGTTTAGAGAAAGCATATAATATTAATATAATATTTACATAAGGTGGATCGAGTAGAAGTTTATGAAGCTGTTCTAAGTAAGGCAAAGTTGCATTTGATATTTTTATACGTTCTTCACTGTCCGTGATCTCATCTTCAATACCATTTCCTTGAACACTATCCTCATTTCTTCCACTGAAATTTCAAACATAGCTGTTAATAAGATATGTAAACTTTCTTGCAAGAGGTTAAAAATTTTTTTAAATAATTTACATCCTTACTTGTTAGCTTTTGGTAAAAGTGTAAGAAGTACCTGAATTCCACCAAGAATACTACTTTCTAGTTTTTCTCCAGTTAAAATAGTCTCTAGTAACAGGCTTACTGTATCTGCTCTGTAATAAAAAATATAATTTCAATATCTTAAATTATCTTCATATCTCCATTATTTATACTTACGACTCAAGAGTATTTAAAATAGGATCCGGACCAGTACGTGCTGTAGATGTACGTTGATATTCTCTTGCAGCAGTGATCATATCACAAAGTAATTGTGCAGCATTTGCATGTTTACTTGGTTCAGAGTTTGGGGACAATAATTTTACCACTCTTTGCACTAATTGTTGACTATCCAACCACTGTTAAACCAATAAAAAATAAGTAGATAAAATTTGAAACACAACAGTATAGTCAAATACAATAAAACAAAACAAAATACTTAAATTTTGCATACAATTAACTACAATATTAAAGATAAAAATTTCAAACTTCTTACATTTAATATATTCTGCCGCATATTTCCTTCAACCTGACTAACAAGCTTCAGTACTAAGTCCATAATTGCAGATGTCTCTAAATGTTGCAAAAGCAGATCGACACATGTTTGACGACTTTTCAAAAACTCTAAAAGCTGCAAACAAGTGAACTGATACGAATACCAGTTCTGGTGGAGAAGATGGAAATATGGGATTTGAAAGTTCAGGTTATGATCAAGGAATAAAATAAAGGTAATTTGATATTTAATATTTATAATGTAATTATACTTTAATTACAAAAAGTGTTATTATGTAAAACTACTTTCTATATTGTTTTATATATTCAATTTTAATAAATTTGGTACATTAATTTATAATCACCTGAACAGTTTTGTGACCAATAAGTACTCCAATAGTCTTGCTAAAAAATGATGCCAAAAGAGGATTTAATGGTTGGTCTGTATCAATAAAAGAATAAAGTTTTGCCAACAATGCTTCATTGCCTAAAATACAATGAATTTTTATTAAAATTCTTTTTGATATTTAAGATTATATATTTCTTACACTATACAGAAAAATTAAATTGTTATAAGTTTATTCAAACCTGCTAATTTTTCGTTTAAGACTGGGACATCACACGTTAGTAGCTCACAAGCTACATTTGGATATTTATAGCGCCATCGTTCTTCTATATCTGTTGATGGTTCTCTAGTTGTAATTGTTATTAGCTCTTCCATTACATCAGATCTTATAAGACTATAAATAATATTATATTACGATATGTATATCATTTAATATTTATAGAAATGTGTTTTAATCTTACTTACTAATCTATAAGTTTCTTATTTTGGCTTTTACATTCTTGTAGTATGTCCTCTTCATCCATTAATTCATGCAACGTAACATCCTAAAATTATAGACAAAATTAAATTTAATTTGTTTAATATTAGCACAAAAATAAATATTTAATAAACTGAAATGTGGAATTATTATAAAACATCATTATTCCTTTTATAGGCTATAAAAGTATCAAAACCATAACTAAGTATTATATGAAACAATTTACTAAATTATTGTAGAAGGAACAAGGTTAAAAGAAAATATATAAATACTATGAACATAATAGTAAATATTTAAATCTTATGACAGTTATTAAGCATAGTATTGCTTTTCAAGAAAGCACTTCATTTTCTTTATCAGATATTACATACTGTCATAAAAAATTTAATGTTTTGCAACATTTCCGAAAAATTATTAATATATTTTACAAATTTTTATTAAGGAAAAGTATTAAAACTATATGAAAGAAATAATAGCATACAAGAAAATAAATAATAGACATAATGTTGAGCTAAGTAAAACAATGAAATAAGATAGAAATATAAGAGTAAAATGTATATTGCATTCGTGGCTTGGATTCTTGACAAATTTTTTTTAATGTACAAAATTTAAATCATGATGAAAAACAGTTTTATCTGAAAAAAGACTTCTTTACCTCTTTGTTAAGAAGAGCCTCGATATTAGGGGATGACACGTAATTATTTGCCCAAAACATGATGCGACCACGTACCTCGCCTTACTCGACCACGATACAATTAATCAGATGTGAAAATAATCACAACATTGAAGTGGCCACTAAAAAAATAATGTAATGCTTCGCGGGATAGAGAGCCAACTAACATTGCATGAACGTATTAGAACGGTAACAATGCTGTGAATAATTGCAACAACAATCTCACAGCGTCACTGTGAGGAATACAGTAATAGAATTTTTTTTTAAATAATATGATCTTCAAAATATCACTTTTTCTTCGATAAGTAAAAATTCTTATTAAGGATTGTTTCAACTTTGACGTTTGCTGCAGAAGCACATACTTGTGATCGACTTTTAACCGAAGAAACGTAACTCATTTCAGAACATTTAGTTTCATGATCAAAATTTAAGCGCGGTTTCCATTGTGAATAGATACTATAATATTTTTTTAAATTTAAATATTAAAAATGAAGATTTAATGAATATAAATAAATTATATTTCAAACAAGACAAGTTTATATATTTATATACAAATATGCATGTATCTATATACAGTAGAAATACAGTGGTGGTAAAAAGTCGAACAATTATATTTTAAAAAATCATAAAATAATGTTAATAAAAAATAATGTATGATTTTGTGACATTCTAGATAAATTTATATACTTATATATGTAAGATAGAAGTGAAAATAAAAATTAAATTTTACTTTAAGGGTTTAATAATTATTATTATTTTATTTGCAATCTTATAGTTTTCGATGTGTAGAATCTGAAAATCTGAAAAAAAATTCCACATATTCAAGTCGGATTCTACACGCCGAAAACTATAAGATTGCAAATAAAAATTCAATAATTTTTGGAGCCCTAAAATAAAATTCGCCTATAAAGAGAGTAAAATTTAACTTATATATATTGGCTATAATTTTTTAATACACATTTATAAAAAAATCTGATCAATTTTTCTGGCTAATAAAAAAACTACTATCTTCTTGGTGCAAAATTTAAATAAGTTTTAAATACTGTACTACACAAATGCATATGCATTTGAACACAAAGCATGTAGAGGTTGAGGCGTTCACACAAATGTATTGACGTCGTATAGTTCACTACAAGTGCTTTCTACTTTTCAAAAAACTTATCATATAAGATGGGTAAAAAAGATAAAAACAAAAAAAAGATAAGTGGTGGTGCAAAAACTGCACTTAAAACTGAAAAAAAGCTGAATGCTAAACAAAAAAAAGAATTGGCTACACTTGGTGAGGTTAGGGAAATGTATACATAAATATAAAAAATTATAGCATATTTATAAAGCTTCTAAACATTTTTAAAAAAGTCAGATTTTGCGCCGAAATATATTTAATCTAGTACAAGAGAAAAATATATTTATTTTATGTCATTCCTGTTTAACATGTAATTATAGTCTTAATATGTTTTATTATCCAAATATTATAAATGTGATTCATAATGCATAATTCATAGTGCAGAAATAATATTGATTTATTGTCATATATTCCAGGAAGATATAGAGAATGTGATTGCTCAAATTGAAAAAGAAGAAACTAAAAGACAACGTGTCATTGAAAAAACAGTAGATCCACCATCCAGACGTGTAAATTTTACTTTAACAGCACATCCTTCCAAAGATGAACTTGTTATGCTTGGTGGAGAATTTCATGATGGACGAACAGTAAATAATAAGTTTTATATGTTAATATAAGATTTTATAAATAATAATGTCTACTTCTCTTGTATATTTCATATTTATCTGCAGACGTTTGTTTATGGAGATATGTTTATATATAATTTAAACAAAAATGAATGGATGATCATTAAAGCACCTGGTGCACCTCCTCCACGTTGTGGTCATCAAGCTGTAACTACAAGTGCAAATAAAGGAGAACTATGGGTATTTGGTGGTGAATTTTCAAGTCCTTCGGAATCACAATTTTATCATTATAGAGATTTATGGGTTTATCGATTTGGAGAGAAAAAGTGGGAAAAAGTTTTGTATGTTGATCATATTTTTTAAATATTTTGCAAGTCAAAATTTTCAGTTGCTTATCTTCTTTAATTTCCTTTTAAGATCTCCAGGTGGGCCATCAGCCAGAAGTGGCCACAGAATGGCACATATAAAAAAACAATTGGTAGTATTTGGTGGATTTCATGATAACTTAAGAGATTATAAATATTACAATGATGTACATATTTTTAATCTTGAAACATATGTGTGGCACAAAATTGATTTAAGAGGTAAAATCTTAGTAAATAAAAGGTGTAGTTTAAAAGCAGATTATTATATTAACATATCTCGTATGAATCAGGTACTCCACCATTTCCAAGATCTGGATGTATACTGCTACCAACACCTGACAATAAACTTGTTGTATATGGTGGTTATAGTAAGGAAAGAATAAAAAAAGATTTTGATAAAGGCTGCATTCATAGTGACATGTTCTTATTGACTCCAGAGAGTAAGTAATTTTTTATATAAAATGTTTCATATATTAAAATTTTAAATAATATTAAATATTATGTCACAGAAAATGATCAGTCAGGTTTAAAATGGAAGTGGGTGGCTGTAAAACAATCAGGAGTTAAAATATCACCTCGATGTAGCGCACCTGCCACTTTGGTTCAACCAAATTTGGCTTACTTATTTGGTGGAGTTTTTGATGAAGAAGATAATGAAGAGGAACTTCGTGGAACATTTTACAATGACTTAGTAGCTTTAGATTTAGAAAAATTTCAATGGCACATAGGTAAATATATTAATTAGTATAAAACTTCTGTTGATAGAATAATAGAATAAATGTATTACTGTTTATCATTAGTAACACTGAATGGAAAAAGAGATATAACTACACGACGTCGAAGAAGAAAATTGAAGGAAGATGATGGGGAAGAAAATGATATCGAAATGGAACATGATAATGATATGGATATGCAAGAACCACTCCCTAATTCTGTTGAATCTAAAGTTATTGATGATGATGGAATCTTCACAGTTACAATAGGACCAACACAAATATCTACTATTGATAAAAAAGAAAACATATATAAAAATGTGTTTGTTCCATCCCCAAGAATGAATTCTGGATTAGTTGTAAAGCAAAATAGCTTATATTTATATGGAGGCTTATTTGAGGATGAAAACAGACAATATACACTCAACGACTTTTATAGTTTAGGTAATAATTTATACATACGTAATTAATTTTATAAATGTTGTATATATCGTGCGTTGCTGAAAAGATGACCAGCACAACAGTACAGGGATCGTTCACCGTCACGCATTGCTATGTTGTTTTGTTTATATATGTAATATTTATATATTTAACGCATTTGGCCAATACGCGTACTTATCTTTATGATTGTGCTGAGTCTATATGAGATAGCCAATCAGATCCACATTCCTCACTCTAATCATCTTTTTAGTACGCACAAAAATTTGTTTGTAATTCGTTTCTTTTTATAGATTATCGTAAATTAGACGAGTGGAATACAATATTAAGAGATGATTTGTCTTCACAAATTTGGTACGATTCCAGTGATTCTAGTTCAGACAGTGAACACACAGATGACAGTGATGAAAATGAGAGTGATCCTATAGACAAGCAGATGGGTGTTGATGAAAATTAATGATTCCTTTGTATTATACAATAGAATGCCTTAAATAGATTATGTTTAAAATTATTTTTAATATTTAATCTGACTTTTACCTCATGCATTATCTGATTTCAATCACCAAATTTCAACCTAAAATATTTTTTAACGTAATTTATTTAAATTACATTTTTTTTAAATTATTTAGTTTTAATTCTTCTGTCTAATTGTTTCTTTCAAGATGTTCTCCTTAAATTGTTGCAAAATAGAAGAGTTCTATAAATAAAAAAAGTAATAAATATTAATCATTGTAAATGTAAAGTATATATATATAAAATTGTTTAAATTACCTCAGTGATAATAAATAATGTACAATCAGAACTACAATTATAAAAAACACTATTTTTATCTTCTGCATAATCGTTTTTTACGAATATAAAAATATTAAAAATTTTACTTCCACCTTTAATTAAATTTATGACATCATTATAAAATTTAAGATTTTCAAATTTGCTAGTTACAATGTGAACTGTAAATAAAAATCTTTTAATTTCTTCATGAATCACCATGAAAGTATATAATCTATAAATAATTACCTTCTGGGTTTAATTTTTTGCTAACATTACCGATAATGCTTCTAATTTTTAATATAATATTTAAGACATCATTTATTTTTTCATCTAGAGAAACGTCTCTCCATTCATTAAACTGCAATGTATATAAATTTATTGTTTTGAAACATATTAAAATGTCAATATGTTATCTCACCTGTTGTGGTACTGGATATTGTGCTTGCATTAATGACGACACTGATAAAAATTCTGGGAACTCATTTGATAATCTTTTATACAAATCATCAGATATATATGGAATTATAGGTGCAGATATACGTAAAAATACTTCTAAACATTTTCTTAAGCTATATGTATGACTTATATGTGCATCTATGTCTTTGCTCTTATATCCCCATTTAGTTGCTTCCTATATAAAATAAGATCTCTAATTGTATTTTAAATTATATTTCTCCATTAGTAATTTCAATTTAATAATCATGGTATTACCAAATAAAAATCACAAAATTCATAATATAGGAATTGTTTCATTGATGCAATAGCTTTATGGAAATCTCGTTGCATAAATGAATCACTGACTATATTTATCATTAGAGATAATCTGCTTAAAATCCACTGATCAATAATTGTCATATTTGTAGGTTCTTGATACACTTGTTTGCTTGTCATCAGTAAGACATATTTGCTTGCTTGCCAAATCTTATTTAAAAAAAATTTGTTTGTTTGGCACTCCATAATATCAAACTTGATATGTTGATCTATTTAAACAAAGATATTTGTATGTATTATAATAAAAACGGTATAATAATAAGAGCAAATATTAATTGATATGTACTAACTTTTAATATTATGACTACATAATGTCATACGTAACGCGTCTGCACCAATTTCTGGTATACCATTAGGAAACTGTTTATTATTTGCACTTAACATTCGTTTTAAAACAGATTCACTAATTAAACCTGTATTATAACTTTCTTTCATTTGTGCAATCAGGTCCTATTTACATTACAATATTTAAAATAAAGAAAATTTTTCAAATAAAACACCCATATTAATCCTTACATTTAAGGTAATACCATTGATAATATTTTCTGGAGAAACAATATTTCCAGTTGTTTTAGACATTTTCTTTCCATAAGCATCACATACAAGACCATGCAGTAAAACTTCCTGAATAAACAATTGTTATTAAAATGTTAAATGAATCTTATAAGATTATATATTAATGTTAAAAGAAATATGTGCCACAGAATAGAAGATCTTACATTAAAAGGTATACAATTAGTCAATTCCAATCCTAGCATTACCATCCTTGCAACCCAAAAGAAAAGAATATCACTTCCCGTTTCCATTAGTGTTAAAGGATAATATCTTTCAAAATCTTGTGTCTAAAAATATGTCTTCTAACATAATCATATTTTACATATTATTCAATTATTATAGCTTTATACCTTCTTTGGCCATCCCATTACTGCAAACGGAAGTATTGCAGAAGAAAACCAAGTATCCAATACATCTTGATCTTTATATAATTTTACATCTGGTCCATATTTATTTTGTACAATAGTTTTTGCATCATTTTCAGTTCTACTAATTATCCATTCAGTTTTATCTTCAACTGTAACATAATATGCAGGAATAGAATGTCCCCACCATATTTGCCTTGAAATACACCAATCTCTAAAAGAAATATATAATTAAGAAATAAATGATATTATCAATCTTTTCTATATATTGTTTATATCTTTTTTGTACCTGTTATTATTGAGATAATCGTACCACGATTTTTCATAAGTATTAGGTATTATTTTTAAATGACCCTGTTCCACAGCTTGTAGTGCTTTCTGAGCCATACCTTCACATTTAATAAACCATTGTTCTTTGAGTAAGTATTCTATGACATCATGAGATCGTGAACATAATGGCACATACATCTCGTGGTCTCTGATACTTTTTAGAATACCTTTATTTGACAATTCGTTTAAAACTTTCTCTCGAGCAATAAATCTTGGCAAACCCTAAAATTTACAATAAAAAAGAGTTACAATAAAGCAATTTACTATATTGAAACGAAGTTTGTAAAAAATGCAATTATTTAAATAAAAGATAAATATACTTTAAATTGTTTGCCTATTTCTGTTATATTTCCATATTCATCAATAACTTCAATAATTTCTAATTGATGATTCATTGCAATCTGGTAATCTAAAGGATCATGCGCTGGTGTTACTTTTACTGCACCTAAAAGAATTATTTTTATAATAATGTGCTATTCAGACTAATAAAAGTTTAAAATAATTAAAATGTAATTACCTGTGCCATATTGTCTATCAACTAAAGGATCAGAAATAACAGGAATATATGTTTCTCTTAAAGTATGCCAAACTTGATGCCCAATATATTTTGTGTACCTTTCATCATCTGGATGAACAGCAATTGCTACATCTCCAAAAAGAGTTTCTGGTCTAGTAGTTGCTACTATTATTTCATGTTCTAAGAAAACAAAAATTGAAACAAGTTTATTTACAAATGGATTATATACAATATGGTAGTATTATATTTGAATGATTATACTTGAATCTTTCACTGGATAAGCTATATATGCTATTTCACCAAATGTAATCATTTTTTTGTATCCTGGAACTTGGAGCTGTGTTTTTTTAGTAATGTATAAACGTTCTACTTCAATATCCGATATTGTACTACGTAGAGTAGGAGACCAATTTATCAAATCTTTCTTCCTATATAATAAATTTCGATTGTTCAATATGACAAGTGCTTCTATCACAGCAACATTATGATTCTGAAATTTCAAATATAAAAGAATACTTTGCTTGTTTAACACTTCAGATACCTTTTATGGAAAAATTCCTATTATACCTTACTCATTGTAAAGTATTCTTTAGACCAATCTAAACTAGCACCCAAAGCTTCTAATTGAGATTTTATATTATTTTGTTTTTCATTTTTCCACTGCCAAGCAAATGACAGAAACTGTTCTTTTCCTACATCTGACTTATTAATACCTTTTACTTTAAAAAGATATTTTTCTATCATCATTTGTGTTGCAATTCCAGCATGATCAAAACCTGGTATCCATATTACAGGATGTCCTTTCATTCTATACCTAAATGCAAATTACCTTCTGAATTGTTATTTGCTTTAACATTTAAAAAATAAATAATTTTTGTAAAGATACCATCTTGCTAATATATCTTGAATTGTAACAGTTAATGCATGTCCTAAATGCAATGTTCCAGTTATATTAGGAGGAGGTAAAAGCATTTTCAATGCTGCTTTTTCATTATTTTTAATAGTAAAATGATTATTGTCTTTCCAAATCTGATACCATTCATGTTCAATTTTTTTACTATTAAAAGTTTTTGGAAAATCTAGAAAGAGGCATCATAATAATAAATTTTATATAGACATCACTTTTATTTTAACATTTTGACGAACAAAAAATACCTGATAACTGTTGAGTAGAGAGCTTATTGCAGCAATATTTATAATAGGACTTAAAGTGTAATGAAGTATTACATTGTATGACTTTCATTATAAATTAAATATATGTCATATATTTCTCCTTTTATTTTGTGCGTTTAAAAAAACATAACCAATAATGCAAGTAACATCAAATTATTAATTCACTGTAATCATAAATGTTAATGGTTGTCATTAGTTAGATATAATTGGATTTATGTTTATTACAGAATAAGATTTATTGTAAATTTTTATTTAAAATTCGGATATTTTTATGTTGTTTTGAATTAATAGCTGTATATTACGTTAGCTCCTCTTAATAGTTTTCAGTAATATGATACCGTTCATTAATTTCTTTTTATCAAATGTGCTATTATATTGTATTATTAAATAAATAATCCTTTTTAAAAATATTAAATTAAATAATTTTTAATTGTTGTAGCATTATATATTATGTATAAATAATTTTCTTTGTTATTATGTTTCTTCTACAAATTTTTATAAAAGATTTAAATTAAATTTAAATGTTTACATAAGTGTTTCCTTAAAATAAAATTTTACTAATCGTATAAATGGTAAATATATGTATATTTATACAATCGTGACTTGTACTATATTAACTTTTGGCATGAATGATAAAAAATATTTTGTTAAATATTCACTTATATCTTTTATTTCCCATTTAGTTATTATAGTCATTCTTAATAATGAATTGTATGTAAATACATAGATAAGATAATAAATCATAAAATACAGAGAAAAGCATTTTTTATTTAACGTTAATTTAACAGAGTATTAATTCACATTTGTTTGATACATAATTAAAAGTTGATTTGTAGTTCAAAATAACATAATATTACATCAGAGATTACATTGAATGCATAAAATTTCTTAATTTTTGATTAAATGGCTTTAAATACAAATTTTGTAGTTATAATGAATATTTTATATAACAATGAAATATTTTTAAATAATAACTGGTTTCTATTGTTTATTCTGTTTTTATAGGATCTATATATTGTTATCTGATTTGCTTATAAAAAAGTTGCAGAATGGGATACTGATATGATTATTCGAAAGTTCATGCCGATAACAAAACCAAATTTGGTTGGCTCCCTCTATCTTATAGTTTTAATGTTATCTCCAATCCATGTATCCTGTTTGCTTCCACGTCTATTTCATAACTGCCAGTCCAAGATCCAAGTGAGGTGTATTATTTTATTTAGCTGGTACCACCTGATACTCGCAGATATTAGTTGAGACTTAACTAATATTTACAATTGAAGTGTTGCGTGTATCGTTCTACGATATATTTGTTTATACTTCTAACATTTTCAACATTATTTTAACAATAATGAACGTAAGTATTAATGGTATTATTGCTATATATATTAATATTAATTATTATTACGAATATAAATTCGTGTAGCATAAGAAATCATGCGGAATCCTTTCATTTCTTATGGTATTAACGCTTGTATTACGTACGATGTTGAATTGTTTTGCATACTTATTATTTTGCACTAATATTAATGTCATTGTTTATGATTGATAAAAACTGGACTTTGTTTAATTTCTAAAAGCTTGTTATGTTTTTTCATAAAATTTATTCTTTCCGAGATAATAGGCATTATCTTGAAAAGATAAAAAAATTAGATAATTAAAAAATATGGTACAATAAACATTCCGTGTATTTCCTAAAATGCAATAAAGATAATTAGTTTAAAAATGATTAGTTTTTGTTTGAATGAATATCTTATATTCATTAATTAATGTATTATACATATAATATTATGTGGTAGAGGAAAATATTTATATGTAAGAAATAAGAAACTTTTATATATTTATAGTTAAATGCATATATTTTAGGGATTAGTTGCTCTAGTAACTGGTGGTGCATCTGGATTGGGACTTGGTGTTGTACGAAAATTTATAAAAGAAGGTGCGAAAGTAGCTATTGCTGATTTACCAACATCTAAAGGAAATGAAATTGCTGATGAACTTGGAAAGTCTGCTGTCTTTACACCAATGAATGTATGTATGAAATAAATATCATAAATATTATTATTGCTATTAATAGTAATAGTATTAAAAATTATGTAAACAATCTATAGTAATAAAATTTTCCAGTTTGTATATTAATAGCGAAATACATTAAAAAGACATCAAATAAGGAAATTTAGAATTATACATATTAACATAATATATTTTTTCTTAGATTGTAACATATTTATATTCGTACTAACAATTTCTTAGGAATGTAGAACTTTATAGTATTAATTGCATACTGCAATTAATAGCATTAGTAACCATTATGAATTGACATTGAATGTTATTAAATTAATTATTAATTAAATATTTGTTGTATATAATTTGATATTATAAATATATAACTTTTGTAAAAGAAATCTCTATATTAATAGATACTTTGCAACTTTGTTTTACAGGTAACATCATCAGATGACGTAAATGCTGCTTTAGATACAATACAGAAGAAGTTCCAAAAATTGGATGTCATAGTAAATGCAGCAGGAATAGCCTGCGCCCATAAAATATATAATCGTAATACAGATACTCCACACACTATAGAGACTTTTGAAAATGTGCTTAAAGTAAACGTTACTGGAACGTTTAATGTTACTAGATTATCTGTACCATTGATGTTTAAAAATACACCAGATAATGATGGACAACGGGGAGTGATAATTAACACAGCAAGCGTTGCAGCATTTGAAGGACAAGTGGGTCAGGCAGCATATTCTGCGAGCAAAGGTGCGATTGTTAGTATGACTTTGCCACTAGCTCGTGACCTAGCTAACATTGGTATTCGTGTTGTTACAATCGCACCTGGAATATTTGATACACCATTGCTGGGAACGTTACCAGAGAAAGTACGTGCGTATTTAACGAAAACAGTACCATTTCCAAACAGATTGGGTGATCCTGATGAATTTGCTAAGCTTGCACAACATATTGTTGAAAATCATCTCTTAAATGGAGAAGTGATAAGATTAGATGGTGCTCTCAGAATGCAACCTTGAATATAATTTTTTGTATACTTTTGTTGTTTATACTAACATGGAACATGGATAAAGGATTTTCAGAACATGGATGTCACAAATAAAAGTTACGTAAAATCAGTCAAAAATGTATGAAAAATGAATAAAACCGTTAATTTTTTTACATGCAACACCATTATAATTCTCTTAGAATGTACACAAACAACTAAAAGTTTTCATCTATTATAGGTATCGACAATTTTCTTTATTACCTTATGACTGTACATTAATGTCTTGTAAATAGGTTGCAAAAGTCGCAACACCTTTCTTTAAATAGTTCACTAGAGTATCATCTAGCAAAAAAGTTGTGTACATAATATCAACATAAAAATCGTTTAGTTGTCCCGTTATTCATTAGTCTTTCTTTGCAATAACCTCTGGAGATTTCCAAAATTTCAGTAAATACTGGAATTTATTTTGATGATTTTTCGGAAGAGCCAGTTTATTTGATAAGGCAGGATAATCAGGATCTCCGAGGTCTAGTCATTCCTAGGCATTCGATTCTTTCAGATTTTGTAGCTTTTCTAGTTGGTCAGGTTGTAATTCGTCTGGAATACTTGCCCTTCCTCCTATTACCATTTTTTCTGGCACGATCTCAATATCTTCTGTTTCTTGTACTTCGATTACGGTACCACGAGATGGGATAGATTGAGAATTATCTGCTGTACTTGGCCCGGATGTTGAGTCCCCTTCACTACCAGAGCTGCTACTAATTGGAAATGGTGCTGAATCAGTTGGTAAGTCATCAACTGTTGATTTCTCTTCAATATCTTCGGTCGTTTCTGTAGTTTCTTGTTCTTCTCTTTCATCCATTATTACAGTAGCTTCTTTGCAGTCACTTTCATTTACTTCGGTAGTGGTGCTTGAAGGTAAATCACCATCAGAACTTTCCGTCGATTTCACTGTATCATCAGCGGTTTCTTCTAATTCCGGGAATGGATGTTCAATTTCTTCCATTGGTGTTGCCGCAGTAATTACAATTTGTGCAACCCCAAGTCCGAAATCGTCTTTAGACTGGTCAATGTTCAGCTGCTTTGTTTTCTCATCATCTACCTAAAAATAGAAAATACATAGTTAGATTTTACCTGACAATCAATCATTAAATAAATGTTTTTGTACTATAATTTAATAAACTGCTTACCTTTGTTCCCGATTCATCCGATACTTCTACAACTAAGCAGCAGTTTTGTGCATATTGATATTTAAATTAAATAGAAACGCGATAAATAACAGTAATGATTTGAAACTTACCTACTATACCAGGCCCTTCGGATTTATCGCCTTCAAACTGCGAGCCATATTGACTTTTTTGGTCCTTTGAAAGATTTATTATGAAACCCTCTTGTCGATTCTGTTGTTCAACGTTTGCATTACTAGATATTCCATCTTGTGATTCTATGCAATATAGCACAATATAACATCATATCAATATAATAATAGCATCATCTTTTTTACGATAATTTTTTTAAAGCTTTTTTTTAAAGCTTGTTACCTTTCATTATACTTTGTGTTATTTCACTTTCTAATAAAAATTCTGGAACTTCGGGTGGTGTAAACACTGGTGGTGCAGAGCTCGGCGGTGTTATATTTTCCTAATGATAAAAGACGTAGAAGAGATTGTTAAAAATAAATATATTAATAATTGAAAGGACCTTTGATCAATTAAAATTTAACCTGTGGAGTCAAAGGTGAACCATCTGCAGCACAAGGTTCTACGATCAAAGATGGGAATAATCCTCGTTGTCCACGTAATTCTCCTTCCCACCATCCATCGTCGACATCGTGTGGTTCTTTTCTTAAAACCTTTAAAATATCGCCTTCAAGGAAGCTAAGTTCTTCATCGCATGTGGCATCGTAGTCATAAAGGGCAATACAATATTGTTCTACTTCTGAAAAATAGATCAATACCGGCATTTGATGCTGATAACGTTAATTATAAAATATATGTAGTGTATTAATTTATTACATAAATTATTATGTGCCATAAGCTATGCAATTAATATAATGTTTCGTATTTGAAAAAAATAAAAATTACTTAACACTAGAGATGCAAAGTAGACTTACCTCCTATATGATTTTGTACAATGGTTTCTGATGCTGGTAGATTAGCTTGTAGATTAGCATCTGGATCTACTGCATCGTGATCATCGATTGTGTAATCTACCGAGGAGAAGGATATTTGTTGTACTAGACCTGGTCCTTGGGAAGTTAGACCGGATGTTGTATCCCTTTCAACATCGAGATAATTCTGGGGAACAAATCCTTCTTCGCCACGATAATTTCGTGCTCGGAGCCAACCATCACCATCACCCTCACCAACGACTTCCAGTTGTTCACTTTCGACAATCGATAATTCGTCAGGATTTTGCGCCTATAGAAAATGAATTTTAAGTAAAAGATACTTAAAACAGTAAGGTATATATAAATATTTTCCTGGAAAAAATGGTTTCTCTAATATACAAATTTCTTACTAAAACGTTAATTCTATTACAATAAGTAATTGTTTGTCAAGTATATAGTGTTCACACCGTATACGAATAAAGCGCGGTACACTTGTATATTTGCTGCGTAGGAGGCATCTCAGATGTTTCACGAATTTCAGTTTGTTCTTCCTTTTCCTCGTTATCCCAATCTACAGTTGTCGGATCGTCCCAACCAACAGTAAGTTGTTCTATTCGTTGCTTCTCTTGCTCAAGTAAAGCTATCAATTAAGAATACAAATAATTTGATTTTGAATGGAATGTTCTCTTTTATATCATGATTTATGTCATATATTATTAATCCTTATATACCATCAACTTCTTCACTATCATGTCTTTGCCTTTCCTTAGTTGCTTCTTCTTCTTGTTGAGAAGCATTTCGTGCACTGCCCGGTCGTTCGACAGTCGTCAAGTCGCTTCCACCATCGCCATCGCTATCATAAAACGAATCTGAGGACGGATGTTCCTGTATAACATATACATGATTTTTTTATGACACTTTATAAAATTTTTCACATAAGAAAAGATTGACAAGTTTTAAATTAAATATCAGTACCGCCGTTCCCGATGCATCAGTTCTAACAGAAAGAGAGCTAGCTGAACGTGGCATATCTTGGACACTTAAAGTTTCTGCCTCCTGTAGCCATTCATCAACATTCACTAAAAAAAAAAATAACACATATAAAGCGATACAATTATTAATTGTTAAGTTACGATTTGTAATAACAATTGCATTCGAGTAAACAGAAAAATAAATATGTAACAAACCTCCACCGGTTCGAAGGCATTCTATTCTTGCTTCTGCCTTTAGCTTTGCTGTCTAATGAACAAGTAAATAGGTAAAGAAGGGAATTGACGTGAATCACGTTTGACCACATATCTTACCTCTGCACGTCGTATCATATGTTTCAGTTCATCGATTTTCGTATCTAAATCTGGACCTTGTGGATCGTTTGGATCAGTCTATAATCATTGTTAAATATAATTATTAATAAATCAATTCCGGATATACAACATAAAAGAGATAATTTAATAGACTTCTGTAGCGACTAGTTGTGTTCTTTCGTTAACCTTTTGTCCAGACTCTTTTAGTTGTAGAAGAACTTGTAATTTTCTACTATTTTCTCGAGCGCTGCCTATTTCACGAGCTATTCTTGTCGACCAGCGTCGAGCTTCTTTTCCAAGTGTAGCTGCAGCAGAATGATCAGCCGTTATCCTGCAAAAAATCTGTTTTCTAGAGTATCATAAAAATTAACGTTTTAAAGTATATCCATCTGATAAATCATTTATAAACCTCTCTATCGGATCGTTGTCACAAGCTTCAAATTCATATTGTATATGTTGCTTTAAAACAGGATAATACAAACAGCAGCATTGTATATTGTACTCTCTGGTGAGCTGTAAAAGATAAGAAATGAACGAAACAGTTTACATTAATTTATCTATATTATCTATGTTATGTATATTAATTTCTAAGGTAATTTCTCTAAAATTTTTGTGCTCACTTGTTGCGCTTGATCACGAATTTTGCCATAACTATTTTGCGTAGCTAAGCAGGTTAAAAGTTCTGTACGACCCATTAGCGTTAAATATTCCGCAACTTTATCATAAACATCTTGCTCTAAATACTGTTAACAGAGGAAAAGGACTTTTTTATTTATTTTAAATGAAAGAAAGAGTTTACATATACATATATATATGTATATCGTAATAAAAGTGACTTACTTGCATAGTGCTTTGTAAATCGACCACAAAATATCTATTTTGATGTGCATTGGCAGCGGCGAGGCTAAGTAAATAATCATTTCGAGCTCCTGTTGATTTCTCTTCTAAAGCATCGCGTTTCGAGCTTACCTGGAAATAGTAATTTTTTGCGTAAAACATCTGAATTATTATAAATTATTTAATATCTCTCATAACATTTCTTTACCTTTGCACTATTTTTCTGCAATGACGTTATCGATTGAAAGAAGGATCCCTTCTTTTTCTTTAGTCTGTAATCAATCAGTACCAGGTTTTAAGTCTTCAATTCATTGCAAAACTTGGACTGTCTACTAATCAAATCTGTGTAAACACATACTTCTCTTCGATATCTTTTGCTTTATCGCGTACATCATGGGCACTATGCTCTTCATCGAAGTACAATTTCTTTGTTTTGTCTACATCTTGTACACACAACTGTAACTCTTTTTGTACTATCATTAATTGGTCGATTGCCTTCTTAGAGATTTGTAGTTTATGCATCTTTAAACTCTTTGCATCGTCAGCAATTTGTTGTTGAAAAACTTCTACAGCAGCTAATCGTGCTTTAGCCAATTTTTCGTTTTCTTCTAAGACTGTTCGCCAAACGTTCCACATATTCCTGAAATTAACAATTATTTAAATTCAACCGAATTGTTTCAAGATGTAGAAAAACATTACAACACATTTTAACTTTCTTCGATTGGGGGGAGGGACGGGGATAATTTCGGCTAAGATAATTTTAATATATTCTGTATAATATTAAAGTGTACCATTTTTCTTCGCCACCTTCCACTTTCAAATCCGGAATGTTTGGTATCTTTTTATTCAAATATGCTGAAGATATTTTAAGAAGTGCCTGAAATGATCATTGGTCAGTAACAACGCAAACTTGATAACGTGGATTTCGCAAATACAGTTTTCGCTACGGAAAATGATATTTCTCTCACCTCCGAGTATGATTTTTCAATTGCAGACTTTTTAATTGTAAAGTTGCTGAAAAATATATTTGCACTGTGAATGAATGCTTTCAAATAGAAAATTTATTTGCAAATACAAAATTATAAAATGAGATACATGTTAGACACACTATACTACAGAAAAGTTGTAGGGCAAAAATACATATGTAGCAAATATCAAGGGGCGTTAACTCATTTGTAATACGAGTGGAATAAGATAAAATTTATTGAAGGTAAAAGTGTAACGTCAAAGAAATCGAGATCGGTGATATAAAATGACCTGAGCTTAGGTTGTTTAAACAGCTTTTATTTAATCCTCCTTTACATAAGTTTTAGACTTACCGTATATCTTCCAGAAGGTCGCATTCATGCTGGTTTTTCGCTTGTAATTTTGCCGCTTGCTCTGCGTGTACATTCTTAAGAAATTTCGTGTAATTTCCCTGTAAATGCTCACATTGTCAATCTGTATTTTTTTTTCTATCATTAGATCTAATTAATATCATATGTGTAATGACATATGCGTAATAAAATGTAACGTTATAACGCGATCTGATTTAACAATTAATAAACGCAATCACGTCGATGTTTCTGTAGTAATATCCCAATTTTGTTACGAACAGATCTTTGTAATAAATGGAGGCGTATCCTTTGGTTCTTTGCCAGAATGTCGCGCCGAAAAATTGACTTGGCAACGATAACATTAACGAATACTATACATAGAAGGATAGTGAACATACGCTTTAAGAAAAATATACAGCTCGATTGTTCGTACATTTTTGTATGTTGCTACAAGTATTGATAGAGTTATCCATGTACAAAATTTTACAGTCTTCGACTATTGGATCTATTTAATACTCGTAAAGTTAAGTATTCAATAAAAATAAGATAGTTCGTATACCTCAAATTTTCCTTCACAGTTTCAATCGAGTATGTTTCAAACAAAGCACATAGCTTCGGATACAAAACAAAAACAAAGATAAAATAAAATAAAAATTTCTGTCCTTTTCACACACTGGCGAGGTACTAATTGGCTGATAGGCAAACGTGTAGGATTAATGATTTGATTAGTGTTAAGATTGCTATAAATCAAATTCAATTTTGTAGTATAAGTGGGTGTATCGATATCTTCTTTAAGCGCCGTGACTCATATTGACTTCGTGAACTCTGATGAACAATCATTCAATATCCAATGAACTTCCATTTAGTCATTGCAATTTTATTGATTTTCTTATCGATCCTACCAATATTTAAAAAATATATCAAGCAGATACGCTTATAGTCTATGGACAAATATATAGTTTGTTTGTTTGTTTGTTTGTTTGTTTGTTTGTTTGTGTGTGTGTGTGTGTTAGTAATATCACGCATTGTTACGCAGATCGTTAAATGATAAAACCTACTTCATCATTTTCGAGTACAATGCAAATTTTCAAGTCTTTTTTCGCTCCAACGATTCGACAAACACACTAATGGAAATATCAAGTAACGACAGAGCAGAGCTTTCCGCTTTGTTTCAATCCGTTTGCACCAAAGTGTGAAGAATGTATAAAGGAGAATTTTCAATAAGTCCGTCAATTTGTCAGTTTTTACATGTAAGTAAATCACTATGTCTTTTCTAAGAACGGAACTTTATCTAATATTACTTGGGAACTATAGTTCCTTCTAATTCAGCTTACTTCCTGTGAGACAGAAAGGTTAGATTTTAACCCGTCTAAGATGTACTTGACGGGATACGATAATAATGAGACGGGAATGAATTTTAAACCGCATCCGTAGGTCGTCAGAAAATCGTAATCGCGACTCCTAATAGGGCGATTTATTGTTAGAAAAGATATCTTCTCGATCGAATGACTCGGTGAAAATTCTTGAAACGGAGGAAAGGAGACGAAAAGAATTCCTTGAAGTCGTGTAAAATTATGCTGCTTCGATCTCATAAATAATTAGTGTAGTTAAAATTTTAAAATAGGAAGCTTGCTCTCTGAGCATTAGCTCTATTCTCGTCAAAGGAAAATTGTCGAGTGCAAAGAAGTGGGTAAACATAAAATTGTCCGGAAGATGCGAAGAGAAATTTCCGGTGCGAAAAGCAAATAGAGATGAGCATTCGTAGCGAGCTGCACCAAATTTCACCGAAAGGAAGTATACTTTTCAAATAGTCTTAGGCGTAAAACACGCATTCCCTTCTTGCAAATCACTCTGGATTCTTATCATTTGACTGGCTTTCGGTAAGTGGAAGTGGGTCAGGAATCTCCCGATCTTTAACTACGAAACTTCGTTGTCACGAAGCGAAGCGAAAGCCCGATTCGCTACCTTGATAAATAGATCGAAGAATCCTATTATCCTTAAAGAAATAGAGTTAACTAAATAACGGGAAGACTTTCGACTATTTTCTCATCGATGTCCAATTAATTAATAGAAAAATCATAAAACTACGTAATGTCTGCCCTGGACACTTTATTATCCTGCGAACAACACATTAGTCGTGTTTGAAGGCGTGGAAAGATTGCAAGTGCATATTAAATCACTAGTTGTACCCACAATAAAAGAGTACTTTGGCATTCATTATCTATCGATTCCTCGAGTCATTATTGCACTAAATATTTTATAGTAAAAGGCAATTACGAACGAAAAGTCAAACATTTTTCTTTTTTTGAAGACCACATTGTCTCTTGCTTAATCTTAATTCGTGATAAAACTTCAAATTACAAGGCAAAATAAATTTTGCGAAAAGTTTCTCGAGAAGAAATATGGCCTCCTGAAAATCGTCCTACATTCAAAATTCGGGATCGATTTCGGCGAGAACATAGTGTACTGTTATATAATAAAGGAGACAGACGGAAATTTCAGGGACAAGGAGATTTAGATCTGCGCAAAGAAGATGATATTTCCGAATGGTAGCAGTGTGAAAGTAAGGAATCTGAAGGAGGGTAGAAGTCATTATCGGTAGGACGCACGTTCGTTTCGATCTGAGAAGATATTAACCTGGGTCTTTGGCCCGTTCTATACATTTTGAGGTCAGCTTTTGATATAGATTCGTGGCGAAGACCGAAGTGCGCATCGATTTTCCTATCATGGTAACGTTCGAACGCCGTTTACGTCAATTTTTTCGTAAAATATCGCTAAAGATCGATACGCGGTCAAATTCATTCATTTCGATCGTATCGAGAACTGTTACCTTCTCGTATACTTCCTTCGATACATATGACACTTTAGAAATGAACCCTACTTTCACGATATCGCGCTGGATCATTAAAACAGGAAATAGATTTATTAATCCTCGGAGAAATGCCATTGCGATACAGTTGCACGAAATAAAATCTGATGTAAGGAGGGTGCAAGAGAAAAAAGATCGTATGGAGTTGATAGAAGAAAATTGGACAGCGAAGATGTCAAGCTTATCGGCTTACTTTTCTCGGTGGTGGTTGCATGCTGGACGAGCGGCCTGCTCTGCAGCCTCACCGCTGGCAGCCCGTTTTACACCGTCCGCCGGGGAGGGGTGCTTGTTGTTTTTGTACGCCTCACCCGACACAATATTACCACGCGCTACCACCCTCACTGCTTGCGTGTTCGTACGCTACTGATCTCCTGTCCTCGACTGAGTTAGCCTATTTATTGATCGCATACGCGCCTGCGTTCTCTCGATCTACATCTTCGGCATTTCTCATTCTCCTTTTTCCGACTTTTCCCGATGTGTCCGATCTCACACGATACTTTGAGGCGTCATCTTCTTCTATGTGAATTTCCGTGTGTTTTATCGACTGACATCAACCGAAATTCCCCTCTTTTCGACATATTAGTTTTACTACATATTTCAATATCTTGCTTGAATTTTTTAATTATTTAATCCGTGAAAATGCGAAGGCGCTACGCACGAAATGCTCAATAAACAGTGATAAAAAATAAACTTCTTTCATTTACGCTATAATGTCTTTAGTCTTGTTATTACGTTGTTCGAAGCGCCTGAGATAACTTTATTTTGCATAATTTCACACTATGGAAAAGATTTGTAAAAATACATATCGAAATAACATGCAAAAACAAAGAACCACAGTCTCGGAAACAGTATTCAACTTTATTAATTGTATAAAACGGGAATACTCTTCGCAAATACATACCTAATGAATCATTATGTATTTCGTATTTGACATGTAATTATGAGAAACGTTTAACATTACATACAAAATTGAAAAAGTCACAGCGGACATTTTTAAACTAGTTGAACATCCACAAGATGCGATAACTTCACTATACATCATTTTGACTGGGTCAAAATCAGACTTGCTCAATCTACAAGAAATACATATTTCTTGCATGTTTCTTAATACATATTTTATTTGAAGCGTAATCATATTCAAGCAGTTTTACTCGTCTGGTATTGGTTATCTTATAAAAATATGGAAAACACGACGAAATTCATTCTTCGGAAACTAATAATTTAAAGCTTAACCTTTTAAATAAGCGAATATTGTGAGGTAAGCAAGTCTGATCAGGTTTAAAAATTGACGCAAGAAGAAAGCAGTCCATAAATACTTGGTAATCGAAATTCGTGTCTGTTTGTTCTAACTTTTACAATCGACATTCATGGTAACTCGTCAGGCGGTATAGATCCAAGATCTTGATCAGCTGGTAAACCTATGGCACCCTCAACGTCGCCATCCGAACCGACTGGTAGTACGACTTCTGGTTGAGGCGCTGGTTCAGCTTGCAGAAGAGCGATTGCTATTGGATTTCCACCAGCATCCAGTACCGGATCGGCGGTAGCTTCCGCAAGATTTGTCACAGACTTTGATTTCACGCACTGAAAATCGACGTGTCGGCTTTTCGCTTCTTCTTTCTCCCAGGACATGTGAATAAATGGTCTTTGCACGTAATTATAAATCACTTCAGCACGTCCACCTGCTCTCTTCTTAATTTTTTCTTTATAAGTAGGATATCCTTCGATACCTAAACGAATCTTTTTTAAACCGCGTTCCTTCATTACCTGCTTAGCTACATCTCTGTTTTCGATATATTTGAAGAACCGATACATCGCAGTACTGTTAACAGCTGTTGGAAAATAAAAGACACTCTATTAACATTATGCTTTCTTTAATGTGAAATAAATCACAAACTTCTTATTGAAGGCAATGAATTTTAATATAGCCAATAAAATATTCAAGACTACGACCGATATGATTATCGATTTTCTATTTTATACATCCAATATACCGTAGCAAGGTCATATATTTTGAACCTTGATATCGTAAAAAAAGACGGAAGTAAAAAGCAATATCCTTTGCTTACTTACTTTGTGAATATTCTTCTCCCATTTGCGGGGGATATTCTTCATCCCAATCAACGATATCATCTTCCAATAGAACAACGATGTGACATTCGCGATCGCCTCTACGTGCGCTGTTTACCATTAGCGGCAGTATTAAATCTTCTAGAAACACTTCAAACTGGCATCGTGCACCTTCGTTAGACAATTCATGTAATAGTCCTCCTATGAAATAAATCACCTAATTTTTAGAATTTCTATTATTTATTATCGATAAGCATTGTGCTTTTTAATAGTTATGAGTTGTCATGACTTATTATTTGTGAATCGAGTCAATAATTTTATATAGTAACAAATGATCCCGATTAAAAAATTTGGAAAAATTTCAGAACGTTTTGTTACGCAATATTAACATAATAAATATATTTGATAATTTTATTATATTATACATTATAGTATAATTCAATTATATTTACTTACTTAAATTTTGACACTTTACTGTATTAGCGTCAAATGGTACAAGAAGATAATCGCAAGCTTCTCGTAATTCTTGAACAGCAACTGCCGGTGGACATCGAATTACGCCACCTTTATAATAATCAAGAATAGCTCTAAACACCATGGCAGATATACCATCTGCAACTTCATATTCACCACGTTCATTTGGTTGAGCATATTCAACACCAGAACTAAACATTCTACCTAACATCGTGTTTGGATGTGCAGTAAAGAGTGCAGGATCAACAATAAATCTAAAATCAAAATTTATCTTTAAAATAAATTTATCTTAAAAAAAATTTACTTAATATAATCATATTAATAGTAAAAAATGTATTGTATAATACCTACCTGGTATTATCAACAATAAGAGTAATGCGTTCATCACTAGCTTGTGGATTGTTTATACTATTAATAGATCCTGATGATGGTAAATTGTCTCTATTTTGACTTTGTTGATTTTTTCCAACACTAACTCCAGAGCAAAGTCTGAAAAAAGATATGTTCTAAGTGACTACTGAAGATCATTTAATATTAATACTTACATAAAACAAAAGAATTATGGGTAATAAACATATAAAGCAATGCAGAGTATTGAATAAATATGTAAGTAACACTATTTTTTTCCTTTTTTATGTGGTGGAAACCTTCATAGGCACCCCGCGTCCTCTGGGGAGAGGACGCCGAGTAGTGCCGGATTCTATCGGCTAAAACCTCCATGGTGGCCGTCCCTACCGCCTAGAGAAGGAGCTTTGAAACCGCGAAAGCATGCATCTCAGGCTCCCTGGCGCTATCTCCGTCCGTAAATAGGGGAAGGTGGATATGGCGCGGTGTGCGGCCATAGCACGCCGCGCCCTGTCCCTGGGGCCGCCGTGCAAGACAACTTGGTTCCCCAACCAGGCAACTGACAGCCTCGCGGCGTCGGACTGGTCAGCGCCTAGGACCTACCGGAGGTTGGGACCAGCGCGAGCTGCGCCTGCAGCTGGCTCTCTCACTCGGCCGCCTCCTTACGGAGCATTACTTGCTCGCAGAAGGAGGCGACCGCCCTCCAGCCCCTCTCGCTCGTCAACATGGCCCTCAGCACCGCTGACGGCGAGAGGTGCACCTTTAATACAAAGGGCCTTCCACGGACTTCCAATGGGATCTTAGGAATTCTTAGGGTAACAAAATTCATTCCTATACTAGGGGTTTCTAGACTAAATCTAGGAGAAAATAATTCTTTGTCAGGGTAGCTAGCTTTTCTTAACTAAATAATTTCTTCGCAACTATGTCGTTATTAGAGAAGTACGCTCATCCGATGCCGAAGTGTTCGTATGCCTTGCATCCTGTAAAGTCATCAGATCCCTCTCAACCATTAGGCAATCATATTGAAGTTGTTATTTATAGTATCGACCCATCCAGGAAGCGCAAGACCCTGGGCTCTCACTTAGCAAACCCCCCGAGCAGTTCTTGTTCTCTCACGTTCTAAGGCAAAAATTGCCACTGAATAAAATTGGGCGCTACCAAGTGCGACGGATGACTGTACCGAACCAATAACTGTTGAAAGGCGTTGCCGGTTTTGCTGCATGACACCACCGTCTATTGTGTCAACCTTCATCCAGCCGTATTAGCGGTATTTGTTCCTCGTGTTGACTTTCACATGATCATCTTGTATTTTGTCTCCATACCACGAAGTGTTCCGGAGATGTGAGCAGCGAGTTTGCCACTTCGCCGTAATCACGACTGCATGTCACTACCATCAAGGAATGTGACATTTTCCAAATCTGTAGTCTTTCGTTAGTTAATCGTTCTACGTGGTGGCGATAGCCAAGTAAGTTCATAGTAGGCACACTATGGGGTGGAGACATTCCGTCCGGAAGTGGGTGCCATGGATGAAACTGCCTATCTTCATTTTGTTATATCGTCGCCTCTATTAATCTTGATGTCACAAGAGGGGAGATGTAGCATTCATAAGCGTTATGATTATCCACTTCAAATCCACCAGCTGGCTGTTCAGATACGTTCTCAGTTGCCTCAATCCTTGGATTGGGAATTGCGCACTCTGGAATGTTATGCATGGGGGTCTTTCGCATTAATTGTTCTAACGTGATCGATGATTACAACGTTGAAGATACTACTCATTACGTGCTGAAAAGCAGTAAGTGTCATCTCACGCTGGAGCCGGAAATTTTCTGCTTCCAGATCGGCATACACTGTTTGACACAGTAGTGCAAAGGTGAAGAAATCGGGATTCTGACTATAAGTTCTTTGTACGGGATGGGTTTTGGAAAAGGGTTTATCTTGCCAAATGGGTTCATTGACAATTACTTCTTTAGAAGCTTTTACCAAACCAGCTGTCATTTCAGCTAGATTAACTATCCTCTTAAATGTTTCTTGTACCCGCGGTTTTCCGCTACCGGATTTCCAGGCTTTAGTACGTTAGCATTGATGCCCACTCAATTGTGGCGGCCCAGTGGGGAGCTCTGGGTCCAAATCATCAACCCAATTCTCTGGTAAAAAAGTCTCCCTGATTTGATTTCTTGACATCTATGGAGTTCCAGCAAGGATCGGTACTTTAGTCATCTGACTATAAGAGTTCATTTTCAAATGAAGGAATAAACGCAACACAATGTATGAAACAAAATCGACGTATAAGTAACACCTACCTGTTGTATAACGATGCCTGGACTTTTGTATCAATAATATAAGAAATAAAAATACAACTCATAAAACATACGATAATTAAGTACTTTAATAAATACTATCAGATATTAACTTAAAATCATTAAATATTTCGGATACAAAATACAACATTATTGTGTTTACTGTCTCCTATTCATTTGTGAATATTACCTGCTTTGTTGATTAACATTAGTGTTTTGTCTGCCAGAATTGAAGGTATGACAGTGCCTTTCATTGCTTCCATCTCTTTGTACCAAACAAGATTTTGGTTTGGAAGAGCCACCACAACTACATGCAAAACAACAACATTACCCTTCTAATGTTTGCATTCGACAACAAGCATAGTGTATTATCTACAGAGTCTAATGTAATAAATAATTTAAATGATGAACAAGTGTATATAAATACAAATTTTATTGTCAAAGTAATATAATATGGAGGCTTCTAGTTGTTTATTTAACTTTTTTATTGTTTCAACATACAAACACGCGTGCGCGCTCTCTCTCATACACACACACACATATTATTCTTTTTAATATAAAATAAATAAATAAACGAATGAAACCAAATACGATTGCAGGAAGCCTATGTGGTATGATTCTAAAACGAAATATAATAATATAATATAAATTAAATTTTATGGTATATATCAGTGTGAAATATGGATTGAATTATGTTATTTTTTAATACACTGCTTATTGATTGATCTAGTGTAAAATTATAGAGAAGTATGAACTTGTAAATTTTGATAAGAAGATTAACTGACATGCATGACGTCCTGCATAACATCCCTTGATACATGCCACATGTAACTGTTAAGTTTCAAGGATACAATAGATTACAAATGAAATTCTCATACTATTGCTCATCTAAAGTATTTGTTTTAACAAACTAAGAAATTAAGCTAATAATATAAAATATCTAACATATCTATAAATATCTAAAATATTAAAAATATCTATAAATATCAAAATATCTAAAATACCTATGGCTCTCATTTTATTTTATGACAAACATGATACTCATTTGTATCTTTTACGTAGTACCTCATTCTATTCTTATAAATACGATGCCTGCCCCTGCCACCTGTTTCTTTATCTGTTTCAGTATCACTGCTACTATCTTGAACATAGTTTAAACGCTCAGCAGGATTTGACATCTTGGACCAGCTGCAAAAATATAATAGGAAATAATCTTAAATTATTTTATGCTTATCTTTAAACAATTACTTTAATTTTCAGAAAGTATTATACTTCATGTACTTAATAAAATATACCTTATTATTAAATAACTTATTGAATTAATTATAAACATTATTAACAAGATCTTTGTATGTATTTTCTCAATTTCATTTCTAACTATTTATATCTTCATAATTATATATATTATGAACTACTGTAAATATACAAAAACTTAAATAATATAAGGATTATGCAATAAAATTTAAATTAAACATATAGAAAATTCGAATACTTGAAAAATTATTGTTAAGGCTTCTATTTATTATTTTTGTAGATATAAATAATATTCATAAAATATCCAAGATTATAATTGAATAGTATATTTTGTGAGTATTTGTTGATACTAGATATAATGATGCTGCAGGAACTTTTAAATATATTTATTACATTAATAATTAAAGGGACATGTTACTGTTATAAAATTACAAAATATCTTACTCCATATTTTCGCATTCTTTGCAGAATACTTGTGCATAAGACATATATCTCATATACTTACAAATTAGATATAGACAAATACCATCCAAGTTTCTTCAAAATCCAGCTGGTTGAGGTACAAATCTCTAAACCACAAGAATGAAAGTTAACCTGACCTCTCCTTTCAACGGAAAGTTGCATTCCAAACTGATGAAACAGATAATACGAAACACCACGGTCATTGATGACAATTCGTCTCGACAGGCGTTGCCCGAACTTTATGCTACATCAAGTTAGAAAAACTTATGATATAGTAACTAAAATGGAACGAATAAAAATTAATTGAAAATCGTAACATTATACTTTATAAAATAATTATGAAATTATTCTGTTTACTGTATTCCATACTTATATATTATAACACGTCTAATGTAAATGATAAGTATTTTGAAATAATATGAATTCGCGCCAGGAAACAATCTAGATGTCTCTTTGATAGTTTAAACAAAGATTCGTATCTAGTTTTTATAAATTTAATGATAATTATAAATTCTTTACAACTCTGTATATTTGTAAACAAGTGCAAATTTTGATCAAGATATTATTGTCAGATTATATTCGTGTGCAATTGTTAAGTTTATAATGATTAGAATGTAAAATAATTATACATTATCTTAAGTAATTATTAGTTATTTATAAAAATGTTTGTAAAATGTATTAGTGTTGTTGTTTGTACTATTTGTTTTTTATACACCTTTTATATTTTATGTAATTTGACATATTTTTTATCGAATGTGTCGAATAAAGATAAAGAAACGATTACTTCGTCAGAAAAAGGTAAATAATAACAACAACAAGAATTAGTAATATTTTAATTTTGTTAATTGAACAAACAATAGGGTACATAACAATTTATGTTTGCAATTCATATTTTGTTTTACAAAATTATGTTACAGATGAAGATACAGAGTCTGTATTATGGTTGCTAATAATAAACATGTCTCTATTAAGTATTTTTATGTTCCAACATTCACTTATGGCAAGTGATGTTGTGAAACATTTATTTTGCAAATTACATATGGATTATATGGAAAGAAGTATTTATAATGTTACTAGTGCTATGACTCTTCATTTATTATTTAATAAATGGCAAACTATTTCATCTATTGCATTATGGAATGTTAATATCTCTTTTAATAATATTTTGTGGTTTACAATTACTGCTTTACATGTATTGGCTTGGTCAATAATTTATAGTGGATGTTTGATGATGGATATATCTGAATTAGTTGGAATAAAACAAGTATATTATAAGTTTTCATTTAGACCAAGTCCTATGCTAATGAAGTCAAAAGAATTGTTACGTTATTACTCACACATGAGACATCCAAGTTTTACAGGATTTCTTATTATTTTATGGGTATATCCTCATATGACGTAAGGCATATTCAAGATATCAATATTATAGTACTCAAACTGTTCGTAATAAATAAATAACTGGTTTTTAATATTCTATAGATTAGACCGATTATTATTGGCTTTGATACTCTCAATTTATATGACCTTAATGTGGACTATTGACAAGGAAGATTACAATTATCATGCTAATCTTGTGAAGAGAAAACAAAGAGAATTATTCTGATTTTCACTTATACATACTAGTTTGCTTTATCAACTTTTGTGTTCATTACAATTAAGTTATATATTCAGTCGTTCTAACATTAGTTTAAAAGCTTTATATTGTAAAGTATGTATATAACATAAATATAAATATATAGAATTACTTAAATTTATGTTTTTAATTATTACATCTCAATCATTAATTAGTATATCTGTTATGGCATAGGAAATTTAATTTACAATTTCAATCAAAAGAGCCGTTCCTTTTAAAATCCAGTATGATTGTTCTTTTTCAGAAGCAAGTAGAACTGCAACAACAAAATTAGTACTATGTCCAGTTGTGGATAATACACCTGCTCGAACTGCTGTTTTATACAAAGGGCAAACATATCTTGAATCATCTTTTGGTAATTCTAATACTGGATTTATATGTAAAACTGGAAGAGATGGATTCATTTCACCTAAAATAGATCATTTATTTGCCTTTCGTGTATGATATATTATTTAAAGAGTAATATTTTCTGAAATATTTTCAAACTTTTTACCTATATTTGCATCCACTAAATGCATGGATCCAAAATCCCATCTACCAGCATCAATAAATAACCCATGTATTAAAACTCCATCTTCTGGTACTTGTAAGTTTTTATATACCTGTATTACCTAAGATATGATAACAATTATCTGAATGAATCATTCTTTTGTTGTATAATATTTAATTGTGGTAAAATATTTATAATGATCAGACCTCCTTTTCAGCCTTTTTATGCTCTATTTCAATATCTTCTTGATCAAGAACAACTTTGGTAGCAATAAAATCCAACTTTAGGTGGTCTATAGGAATGTTATACTTTCTAGCACATGTTTGTAACATGCCAGTTAAAAATCCTTGTGGAAAGGATAAACCCGAAATCCAAAAAGAAATTGGCTTTATATCAATCAACCAAATCTGTAATGTATAATACTTACTAAACTAGTTATTTTTTATATTTTACAATTTTTTTACTTGAATGAAGTCAATCCTTAGTTCTAAGTTCCTTATCCAGCTTCCTAAGGTTTTTAATGATGGATAGACATTTACATTATGCCACATTTGTGGTACCTAATATGTGTAATATATAATAAATATTAATAATATAATATTAAGAAAAATTTATAAGAATAATTTAAAGATATTAATATCAATTACATCACTGAAAATATTCTTTGACAAAAATTTAATAGGTCGAAAATTATTATAAAACCTGATTATTGACAAGAGCCACAAAGACGTTTTCTAATTCCTCAGACATAACAACAAAACCTTTGATGGCACGTTGTAAATTTTCTATTGATATATGTATCTTCTTTAGAAGTATATTATACCTATCAACCTCGTGAACAAGAACAGTACTTAAGGATGGAAGTCTTCCCATTGAATCTCTCTGTAATAATTTTATAATGACATCTGCTTTATAATTAATAGTAGTATAAAGTGAACATTGTCGATTACTTTCAAGTGTTCTGGGTTACATTTTGTAATATCTATTTGCAATTGAATTTTATCCTTTATCATGTCAGCAATTTCATATGCTACATCTGAACTAGATTTATCTTGATCCGTGATAGATTCTTGTGGTTGTACTTCCAAAATGGTATTTAGTACAAATTGTGCTTCTTTTAACTAATATAATTATACAAATATTTTAATTTATCACAAGGATGTAAAGTCTTTCCTGTTCCTAACTTGACTGTCTTTGATTACCTGATAAGCAATATTTGCATTTTCATGCATTCCAAAAATTTCTGGATCGTCAATTATAGGAAAAGTTTCTACAAAGTCTTGATACTCTTGTAGGGTATTGTAAACAGGACAATAATACTTTCCAGATGGCGAATAGACATAATCTGTGATTATTTATAATAATAATATATATTAATAGTTATAGATATTATAAGTTATTTTTAATAACAATTTGTTTTTAAGTTACTCACTGATATCCAAAGATTTAGGAGAAAAGAAAATAGCTAAGATCGTTTTCATACACCTTAAATCCCAACTGTCTGTAACCCTACCCCCATAAGTAATTTCACCTAAATTGAATATATAGTGAATGTTTAATGTATTTGATCCTTCCTAACAAAAGAAATAAATTTGAAATATGTTTTACACACCTGTAGTGTATATTAATGCATTCCAATGTATACGACCTTGGACACAAAATAATTTCAAATTTAGCAAACAACATTCTCTGTCGCTGTCGTTAAATTCATACAGAATATTCCATCCTAGGGGTCCAAATTTTTTTCGTTCCTGAATAATTGCGTGGAAAAAGCAAATTCCGAATATAATTCGGCGCCAGCTTTCGCCTAAATCTGTACACGACAAGAAGAAATCCTAAATTCATTAGAATTAAATATATATTTTGCCTTTCGGATATTAATATAAGAAATTCCTTCTTACGATGATGTTCAAAATATTCTTCATCCAATTCATGTAATGCTCTCTTGATATTGGCCTTCAGTCCTTTTGGCGGCTCATTTGTAACTTTTACGGAATTTTGAAGAACGGAAACTGGAAAAGCAGCACTCGGCATCGAACTCAGAAATAATCGAAAGTCATTATGAATTATTCCCTCTGGTTCTTCAGCAATCTCCAATATAAGTTGCTCCATGTTGATCATCCACGATACAGCTAAATGACAATTCTGTAAAAACACCCATCTACCTTCGATGGTACCTGCTCGTAGATGTCCTTCTGCAATAGGACCTTGGCCTTGACCTAAAGAAATGGAATCACATCTGTCGGAAAAACCCATATCATGTGCGAATTTTTGAAAAGCACTGAAGGGATCTGATCCAGTTGTAAGTATGAAGATCAATGGTATTTTATTTGACGTATCTGCAAATCTGAAAATTTTCGATAAAAAATTCAGTCTATATAATTACGAAGTAATGCGATGTGGAACATACAACTTCTTTATACGTACAGAAGTTGCAATGTTGCCATAGGTGATTCTACAAATTTTGACCCTAAATTGTTCGATACGTAAGCTGTGATTGCAAAAATTAATACTTCCTCCTTCAATGATTTTATCAACATTAATTTTTCAATGTCGGTTAATATCTCATTCCAATTTTTCATAGCGATTGTTTGATTGGTAGGGATTATATTAATTTCCTACAAAAAGAAGGAGTAAAGCTATATTCATAATGGAAATAAAAATCAGAATGTAAAAATGATGTATTACCTCCTTAAAATATCCAAGAGTTAACGGAATCTTCTTAAATGCATCATTTAAAACATCTTTAAATTTTTTAAACGTATTAGCTAAATAATTAATCGAAGTCCACATTTTAGGCGTTAAAGATGGATAATTTGGAATTTCTTCCTATTTGAAACATTTACAAATCGATCGAAAAATATCATTTACGAGTTACGTAAATAAATCATGGAAGACATAACTTACCACTACAATTCGTGTTGGCCCTCGCAACATAAAATTCCATTGCGCCTGAGACACGATCTGCTCATTTATATGTACTGCAATATTGAGCATGAAACTAAATACCAACTTGTGTTTCTCAAATAGACCTCGTGAAACATTTGTGTAGATAGCTAATGTTATTTCATTCAATAAGGTCTGCAAACGCCGCTGCAAATTAGCCTCTTTTTCGGTAGTTTCAATTACCGTGTTAAATAACTAATAAAATGTCGAAGAATGTTACAATATCGAATTATATATTTGCAGACTTGAAAATATATCGTGCAATTAATTACTTGACTGAAGTACTTTAACGAAAATTGGTACATGGGATCTATGTTTGCAAGGTTTGCAACTACGAAATACAAGACTGATCCACGATTCGCAACAGATCGATATTTTTCACGCGCAACTGAGATCTTTTTCTCAGTCGCTTCACTTTCAATTAATCTCGTTGCAATAATTGCAGAAGTTTCTTTACTGTCATTTAAGGTTTCTATTAAGTCTTCATTGTCCAAAATATCATCGCCTGCACCGTATAACAATGTCAATATTCTGTCTTCGATACTTTGCAATTGACCTTTGTCCGCGTTGATTTTTATTATTAAATCATTCCTCATTGTTTCCAAATCTGGTCTTTCGAGACGTACCACATCTCTGCGTAAAGTTTAACGAGATAGGGGATTTTGAGGTTGAATATACGTGTTACGTAATTAAATATGTGTTACTAGATTAATACTACTAAAAACAATGTACATACGCGAGTATCTGTTCTTCGAGGCCTGCCATAGTTACGGTAAAGTTAACTATTGTTACTTTAATACAGATCTCTGGTAAATAATGAGGATTCGCAATTTTCGTCGTAATGTATAATTTGAAATTACTGTCATACTCGACGTCTATATCGCCAAATCGTATCAATGTCCTACCACCCTATATAATCGTATCAAATGATATTAATATAATTGTTATCTCGTATAACTTAAACCATTTAAAAATAGCTGAATTATTTTAAAGTAGATAATGTATCGTATTTACTAAAATAAATATTTGTTTAAGTAGAATAGGTTCCAAACTTGGGTCCAATACTTCTCCTACTTCTTGAATTAATACAGGAGTTCCAAGCCTTATGGACGCTTCTAGTATCCTCATTAAATTTATATCCGTTAGCTTGCATATTTTTAAATTGTTTTCTTGTTCCATATTCCGTATCCACCTATTTGCCTTAATGCAAATAGAATATTGCTAGGAAACGATATTAGATTCGAATAACTTAAAACATATTAGAAAAGTTGCTGCAATTACTTGCTCTTGGGGATCAATCATTAAAGGCCAACGACTAGCTTGCGTTACAAAAATCGCATTTTCTGTGCTAACTTTGTCTCGTGGTAAACCATACGTATTCCAGAGACGAATTTCATAAGCATCAACTAATATTGCAATGAGACTATAGTTCTCTGTAGTTTTAATATCGTACTCTTTGCAACTGGATAACCAAGTTTGTATTAATTCCTCTCTGTACTCATTTGTAAAAGCACCCAGGTAAGCAAGCGCTCCAGCAGCTACCAATGTATCGCCAGTCAAGTTGACAATTTGCTTGTCAAAACCCTGAATATTTACAACATGAAAAGAAAATTGATAATAATTCATCATGTCATGTTTTCTGAATTCAACTTTTTATCGTACGCGCGTTAATTCTTCCCATCGAACTCGTTCATCCACTAACGCAGATGTCAATCGTCCAGATCTATTCAATCTTGTTTCCGCTAATTCCATTTCAGCTTCTAATTTGTTTAAATTTTCTATCGCCGAATCGTATTGTTTCTGCAACTCCTTGATCTTATTCTCCACCGTAACGAGTTCTTGCTGTTTCAAAGCAAGAACTTCTTCTATCTCTCGCAATTCTTCTTCAGCTTTGTGCAATCTGTGTAATTAATCATTATTACAGTTCCTCGTGTCCTATGCGTTATGAGAATTATCTATTTTGTTTTCTTAAGAACTATGAAGAAATAATCTACCTTTGTCGCTTTGGTTCGACCACCCTATAGATTTTAGCATATCCATCCATTGCTCTCACCCAGATGCACATCGATCTACACGCTTTACTTTGTCTAGCCACTAAATCTGGTCGAAATTCTGGATGTTGAACATATTCTTGTAACTTTTCTAAAAGTTTATCGCTTATGTCGTCCTTAGGATAAGCCATTAAGCGATCAAGAAAATGTATATCACCCAAGACTAATTTTGCGGTTGGCCAATCTGTCCTGAGATAAAAATGTAACGTAACTAGTAGTATTACTTTCATACATCCTATGAAACTCACTTTTCACCCAACAGTAAATTTACTGCTTCCATGACAAAACGCACTAGGTGAGGTGGTTTATGAAATACGCGAATTTCATTAATATCACTTTTATTTAAAGCTTCTAATGCTTTCTGAGCTTCCAGTAAAGCCGGCATTGCTGCTTCCAAGTCTTGCCTAGCATCAGCTTCTAAAGCCGCCGTTTCTTCGGCTTTCGCCTGAGAAAAATAAAATTATATACTCGATAAATAAGATCATCTATTCGTTAAATTTTCTTTTCTTCATTTGTTACTCGTACTTTTGCTACTTCTTCTTCAGCCATTACGACATACTTCACTTTGTCACATTCGACTTGCTGCTTCGCAAGGATTCTCACGAGGCTCGATACTTCGTCGGTACTTGCTTTGAGCTTTGGGGCAAGAATTATTAATTGTTCCTTCATTACGCCAACCATCTCATTGGTTTCTCGCAATTTCTATCCAAGTAATTGTATTAATCAATTTAATATCCACTTAATTGTATTATAAATGTTAGTGAAGTTACATTCTTTCAAAGAAAGCATTTTAACATTCGAAGGAATGTGGGATTATATAGTATTTACGTTGAGTCCATTGGCAATTTTACTTTTCAGCAACTCTATTTCTTTCTTCTTCCTTTCTAAAGTTGTTTGAAATAGCTTTAAAAGTTCTAAATAACTGCTCGGTGTGGTATAGTATCTTCGACGCATTTCTATGAAGAATCGAGCTGTTACTTCTTCTACGCTCTATAATTTTACATGATTTTCTTTCAAACCTCATACTTTCCAATGCTATTTTATGGTGAATCTACTATAATGCAAACGATACCTCATGGATCAAGACGCACATGATACTAAGGTTAGTAAGCTTTCCCGAATCCTTTGGAACGATTGTGACTAATGAACTTTCTGCTACCGATAAAAGGGCATCATCCGGCCACTTCGTAAACCAATCAATGGTGCAACAATTTACCAATGAAGGAAACATACGACAGCGATGTCTATGAAGATAATAAAATATAATCTATATGATAAAAGATAATAAAATATAATCAATGGCTTCAGTAATAAGTAAAGGAGAGAGAGGTCAGTTATCATATACATACAAAGAATAATTGATATTTTAAAGAACAGACCTAAAAGAGTCGCCTATAGGACTCATACAGATCATTAAGTGAAGTTGATTTCTAACTCTCCCAATGAAATATTGATAAATTGCGTCTCTGTTTCCTTCGTGAATCCCTGCTTGTTTCGCCGCAGGCCTGGTAGCTATGATAACTTTCTCAAGTTCATCTGCTTCGTACAAGTTTGGTACTTCGCCTGAAAAGAATGTCTGTCGATGGTTATTACAGATTAAAGTTATTCAAACAGTCGAATAACTTTTTTGACGGTAATATTATTTGGAAAACGCATCAGAACTGTATTAAAGCTACCTGTATTAAGTGTATTATTGATGTCTTCTAAAAATTCTTCTAGCACAATCTGAGTATCGGTGAATAAAAATGTTGTATGTTTAGCCTCGGTACCTGGCTCGAAATAAAATCGGCGAAGATCTTCGTGCCATGAATTTTTATCATACGTACGCGTAACTTCTATTTGATAACATCTTAAAACATTCGACAGTTGTGGTAGTTTCTTTGATCATATTATTTCGATAAAAATAATTTGTGTTATTGAATAGTTAATGTTGGTACAAACTTATAACCATTCAAATGAGATGCCAATCTTGTCAGACTTTGCTTTCCCATTCCACCGACTCCGATCAAAAGGCCATTGCCTCTTTCAGAACGAAGAATTCTTGCAAGCCTGCAGATGTGTTCTATAGCATCCATGAAGAAAATAATTCTCATGTCTTTTCCCACAGAGAAACGATAATCTTCCAAATAATCCTGTGATATATATTTAAAAACATGATCTAGGGAAATAAAATTAGTATTAACATAAGCGGAGTATAATAATTACCTCCAAAGTTCTTCTAACTTTTGAAATTTCCGTAAGCTCTTCGTAAATTCGTTGTTCCCTTGCTGCTCCGAAGGACATGAAGTCACCAAATAATAGTATCGGTGGTTTTTCGATAATTTCTTCATCCGGAAGCCGCATCACTTCCATACCGAATGCGTTGACACATATGTTGTTTAGAAGTTTAAAGAAATAGCTCTTATCCTGAACGTTGATCAGTCGGTCATGGAAAACACGAAGACATTCGTGACAAAAAAGCCTAAAGAATACAAATATTTTTATCCTCTTCTTTTCATTACAAAATACTAACAGACGTCATGGCTGTTACAGTGTGACGATTATACCTGTACATTTCGATGGGTTGTTTAATGACCGCCGCGTCAACTTGCATGATACCTTGTATACATTTCGACAAATCCCGTAAATTAAAGATGTAGTGGCTTTTTTCTGGCGTCGGCAGAAGATCCGTTGCGATTCTTTGATAAACATCGACTGCTGCATTTACTATTCTATCGCCGATTTGTTTAACAGACTCTACAAAATCTTCCAGAAATCCGTTCATAATTGCCCTAAAAGGAATTCGTTTTATGTCGTGCGTGAAACAATTTTATATGATATAAAGAATTTACTGTTGGAAAGGGTTTACTTGAAAATCCCTTTCAGAGAAAGTTCTATAGGGGCTGGGATAAATAGCATGGCAAAATGTCTCACAAATCTCGGTGTTAATGGATTTCTACCTCCTCCAGGAGGAGCGCACGCAACAGTGAAAACAACGTCTTCTATATGCTTCCAGAACAACTTCTCTTTATCGTACATACCATGGAAATCTAGTAATTGTCTATGCAATTCGACAATTATGAATAATTTTATGTTGAAAAAAATATAATAATAAATATAATAATATAATAACATATAATAAGATAATTAAAGTACCGTAACAGCTCGATCGGTGGTTGAGACCCATATGTATCTAATTTTGGCATATTGACATCGTCGACAAATACACACACCCTTTTCCCAATGGGTGCCCCCAGCACGGTTCTTTTCCTTCTTTCCAATTTTAGTTCTAAAATCTCTTGTGTTCTGCCACTGCTTGTTTGAGCAGAGAAGATCAAATTGATCGGTACCCAAAGCTGACTATCTTCCAAATTATTTAAAACAACTTTCGTTATTACCGATTTACCAACTCCTATAAATTATTCCTTCTATTAGAATTATAAATCGTTATAAATTGTAAATCGAGAGAAAGTATAAAGGTCGTTAAATACTGCTAACCAGTATCTCCGGTAAAGAATACCGGTTTATTTATTCCGACTAATTTCTTCATTAAGTAACCAAATCGTACAGTATCGACAGTTGGTACTAGAATATCGAAAAATGGCACTTCATTGTCATATATAAATTGTGGCATAATATCCATCCAAGAATCCAATCGATGTTGTTGTACGTTTACATAAATCTCCCATAAATCTATCGACGGCAAACTGTATATCGAAACAAAACAGGAGAATAGTATGCTACTATATGTACAGAAAAAAAGAATACAAAACGCTATTTAATTTTGAGATTGTACAATGTATCTTCATCATCTTCAAATTGTTTTCTCACAAAAGCCTCGAACACGCTTCGAGAGGCGTCGTTAACGTTACCGCCAACGGCCCAAAGGTAGGCAAAGACAAATGACTGAGCTAAAAATGTTCTAATTCGCGCCTTTTCCGTAGTTCTTTCTATCGCATCTGGTTCGTTTAAAATATATTCCAATATCGAACAAGTCATACTTGCTTTACTAATATCAACCTATTGGAACGACGATGTTCGAAAAATTATGTTTCGATTGTTGTGTAAGACAAGACAAATTGTATACCTGTAGAATTGGGCAGACACAATTTTTCCTGCAGAATATTAATCCTTCTTCGAAATATTTTTCGAAGAGTTCGATGATCTGTAATCGATGTTCGTTTTTTACGATAGCATCAGGAAGTGTGTCTAACCATGACTTCACGTAAGGCATCCACTTTAACTCTGTAGGATCGACATACACCATTCCTTAAAATATAAAAATTAAAAGTTAAAACACGTAAAGATAAAATCGGTTATTAAATAAATGATAGGATGCTGGTGTTCGAACCACAACGACTGACGGTAGCAGGCGATGCCTGGGCAAGATCCATAACTTCGAATAACATACGCATATAAGGAGTGAATTTAATTCTTTCAGAGTTAGCCAGACACAACATTTTATTATCATCTAACACGGTGTTCATATTTTCTATCCATACGGCATCAACGGGTCCATCGCACACAATCCATTGATGATCTTCCGTGGTAAACTGAACAATGAAAATGAGATTTACTAAATTTTCATAAAAGCATTCCTTTGCTTTTACTCGGGCTAGGATTCCTACTAACGGAACATGCGTGACGAACTGTAAAGCCGATTAAACCATCTTGCCATTCGTTGGTCATTATATCTACTTTTCCATATAATTCACCGATCGTAACTGCTTTCGGATTGATTAGATACACGTGAACTGGCTGATAACACGGTCCAGGTATAGCCATTTCATACAGTCGACTGTAAGTATTTGCAAGAGTCTGAAATAAAAAGCTGTTATTTAATAGTTCTTGTGTTTGTTAAAAAAGTAATATATAATATAACAAATAAAAATATCTTGAAAAAAATTATACCATTTACAATATAAAGAAGTGAACTGTTATTCGACCTACTCTCAGAACTGTCGTTTTTCCAGAGCCAGTTGGACCAACTAACATCACTCCATGTCTCACTTGCAAACATTCATGCAGTTGAGTAATTTTCTTCAAAATGCAAACTTCTGGCTGTAAACCGGCTTCTTTCATTATCTATAAAAATTATGTTATGTAGTTGGGGCTTGTTGTATGAATGTAATTAAAAATATCATTAATTATAAATTACTTCGATAGCTGTGTCCCGTAGGATACCGTATTCTTCCTCCGGAATTTCAATGCCTGGAAAGAGATCTCCTACGATACCTTCGAACAGTTCAGCGTCATCGCGTAAAAACTTCGGTATATTGCTCTCGCGCAAGGCTCTAATTAAAACAACGTCCTCTGGTTTATCAGGATTATTTCGTTTAAGACTACCTGCCATTACCAATACGCTTTTTACAGCCCTTTAGAAATGGAGAAATAATTCGATGTTCATTGACAGTAAACAACATATAGCTATTGAAATTGCAACAACATTAATAGATACCTCATTCCGAAATCATAATGATCCTGCTGGGAAAGTTGTTCGCTGCTAAGTGTATACATCAGAGTCATTTTTTGCGATAACGATTTTGACGATTCGAATCCTTCTGAATATAGCGTAACTTCAGCAATAAGTTCTACGAAAAGACACTAATTTAGTATCGTTTAAAAATATCTAGATTAACAGGAGTTTACTATATTACTAGTATAATCGTACTATAATCTGGAACCATCATAGCGAATGGTCGGAACAGTGCTTTTAAATTATCTGGTAATTCCGTACGACCAGCATACCCTGGATTCATAGTGATGAAAGTTGCGCAAGACATCACCAATTTGATCATTCTTCCTTCGAACATGAATCTAAAAGGTAAAAGGGCATTTAGATTTATTCAAGTATTATAGCTGAAACAACTTACTCGGTGGCTCTAGCAATTTTAGCATTTCTGATAGTAATTAGTTGCTGAGCTATTACGGAAAGCACTTCTATATCTATTCTATTAAATTCGTCAAAACAGCACCAGGCTCCAGAAGTTGCCAGACCAGAAAAGAATCTACCCATCATCTGTGGGACGCAATTTTCCCGTTGTAATTATCTTTAGTTGTTTCAATTTTCAAGCGACTGCCACGAAAATGAATAAGCGATAATATTTGACGTACTCTATAATCGAGTCCTTCCGAACAATTGAACACAACGCACTGAACAGCGACTGCTTTGGCTAAATCCTTCGTCGTCTCCGTTTTCCCAGTACCTGCAGGTCCTGCAGGAGCACCACCTATTGAATAATATTTGTAAATACGTATCCTCAGTTTTTTGAAAAGATAACGTACAATTCTGCTTTAATATTCATTAATACCTAAATCTAACTGAAGAGCGCCCATAAGGCACAAATAACATTTATCCGTTAGAGGAGTTATGACAAGTCTCTTTTGAGCACCGAGATATTCATACCCGTAAAGATATTTAGAGTTACTCATACGTGTTAAACAATTGTCGAGTTCTTCATCCCAATAATAACGTAATGCTTTCAGCCAATCAAAGCTTGTACTATGATATAAGTAATCGGTTGTTGGAAAATGGTTCTAACATATGGTTCTTTGAATTAAAAAATTGTTACGTTTAATTTTCACCTTGACATTACTCTATTTTCAACCAAGGTCGTAACGATGTCTCTGGCGTGCACATCTATCGTTACCAAATTAATTATAACATCGCGTATCAATCGTGGCAATTCTTTCCTTACCATTGTCGCCAATTCATTTAAATCCTATAATATAGCAAAAGGAAAGGTTGTCTCATAGAAATTTTTAATCTAAGTTTCACAGAGACACATAGGTATACTGAACTGCGAAACATTTCTGTTCGAACGCTTTCATCTTCTCAATCACATTCTCAGTAGAATCTAAGATAATGTGGATATCTCGGGTCCAGAATATTTGGCATACAGCGAGGATTATCTGGGGAAGGTAAGAAGAAAACAAGTACATAATTTTATTAATCATATTTTATTTCACGCCTTATTTTACTTTTATTTTTAGTAAGAAGTTCGCGTCGTAAAAAATATTTCGAAGCAAGACTTATTGTAAATTACTGTAGAAATAAAACATGTAACCTGAGAAGGATGCATATACAGGAATTTCTCTCGCCCTTTCTCAGCCAAATCTTTTATTCCTTCTTTCATTCTTCTCCTTAATATCGAAAACATAGCTTCCTCGACTCGACCTAGCCAATCTTCGACATTACCTCTTGCTCTCAAACCTTTTCCAAGCGGAACTTTTTCACCTTCCGGTGAGATCATAGCAACTATATCTGTCGTTAGTACTAGTTCACCGAATTCATTTTCTTTCATTGCAAATTCCAGTCTGTATATCGCATCAAAGCATTTCTGCAAATGTCTTTGTACCGCATGTGGATTCTTTGTCTACCGTACAATAGTTGGTACTTTAGTAAGCGTTTCAATGTGAAACATAATGTTGATTAATACTTTTAACTTTTCCTTTGTTTCATCGATACCTGAGCTAAAATTTCTAAAAGTTCGTCGTTAGATAAGAAGAAGAATCTTGGGAACGCTACCCGTTTCGTCTCAAGATATGCTTCCAAACATTTCATTACTTCGTCTAACATTCGGTTATTCTCCTCAAATTGTTCTAATAATCCTGGTTGTGTGCAAGCTGGCATAGCCAAAGGCGCCTAAAAATGTTCGATGTCGCAATCAAACGTTATCAATCGAATTGATGAAATTAGCGGCAAACCTTATGAGTCCGTCTCATAAGATCCTTCCAAAACCTGTCAACCTCAATAAAAAGTTTTGCTTCCATAGGTAACTGTCGCTGAATGTCCGGAGCTGAAAATATTGCTTCCAGATACAACCATTGCTGTTGCAAGTATTGCCACGCATCCTACAGCAAACATATCTCATAAATTAGCTAGATATCTGAAAATTCTATCATATTTAAAAAGATATTCGTACCAAGGTAACCGTAAATAAATCCAATTTCTCTACCCATTCTTCGACCACAGGTCGAATGGGACCGACGTGACGAGATGCGTTGATAGTTTGTAAATTAATATTACTTTCGTCCATTGCGGTCTGAATTTCTTCGAGACTACCTATGATGAAAACATCTTTTCCCTCTCTGTAGGGTACAATAATAAATTTAAGATCTTCCCATGTATCTATGACTTTCTTTAACATATTTTCTAAGTTAGCTTCGGAGCTTGCCGCGGCAGCAACTTCCATTAATTCCTGAGGTTTCAAGAAAGCACCGAGCTCTTTCATTCGAGTCCAAGTTTTCTTCTCATCGGGTTTGAAAGTATAGTTCAATATTGCCTCAATCTTCTCCCAATGTCTATCTTTTAAGTCTGGATTTCTCAAGTAACCAAGAATTGGTAACTTATTTCTTATTAATTCAACATTCTCCTTCAAGTTCGGTACAATTTTATTCGGTGGTAAGCCTCTCTCTAACTGAATTATGTGTTTCATGGTACGCATTGTAACCGCAGTGATCTCTTCGACGTCTAAGGTATCGAACTCGGCGGTATACCATTCATGAATAGCATATTCCCAAGAAGTTAAGCTTTCCCATAATAAAGTACGTAACTTCAATTCGTTCATTACTTGATCTAAACTGTCGAACCTCGTTTGTTCGAGCTTTTTGAGATGAAAAAAAAAAATAAAATATTATCAATTGTATAATGTATTCCACTACAGGAAGCTAATAAAATTTTGTAACTTGTCGCGATACCTTGAATGTTCTTTGATGAGCACGGTATTCTTCCGCTTTAGTTGCACAAGCTGCTAGTCGTTTATCAAGTTCTTTCAAAGTATTCAAACAGGCGTCAACGTCGCTTTCATAATCCAACAGCCAAGGTTGCTGTAAAAGCGATAAAATAGATAATAGTAAAACAGAGATTGTGAAAGATATGTTTGGTCAGATCGTACCATTATTTCATCGTGAATTTCTGATATTTCTTCGTTCAATGCTGTGATATCCTTCTGAAGTTGAGCATCGAATTTGTTTATTAGCTTTGGCCTCTCTTCTAATCTATTTTCTACGACTAATCGCAAGCTAGTAAAATGACTTCCAATACCCTGTTTTCGCAAATACAAAGTTTTTGTTAATGTTACATATCTGTAAGAGGATTGTAAAATCATTTGGTCGTTACCAAATAATTTGCCATATCCATCGACGGTATAGGAAAAGCAAATTCTTCCATTGTATCGTACAGCTCTTTCACGTAATCCAACTGAGATTCCATGTCATCTACATTTTGTTGAGCTTGGTCTACAAATTTTATGTATGCAACATATTCTTCAGTCGTCACAGGAACTGTTTCCAGGTAATTGGTGGCGTCAATCGCTTGCGTTAATAAAGCGTCAACTCGACTTTTTCCTAGTCTAATAGCGTGTGTTAGAACCAATACTATACACTGTACAATGACGTAAAAATATTTTCTTTACATTTACCCAGGCATAACAGCTTCAATAACACTTAATTTCCCTCTGGGAGCAGTTTCAGCAGCGCCTTTAAATCGTTCAAGTTGAATGAAAAAGAGACCGAATGGCTGAAAATCGACTACTGTATTGATCAGATCTACTTCTTTCTTATAACGAATGCTCCATTCTCGAAATAATTTAACATCTCGATTGTCTCGGATAATATCTTCGTCAAACGTCATGTCTTCGTAATAAAACTGTTTGATCTGATTGAATCGTTGGCAATAACGTTTTATCGCGGCTAAATTCTTCTCAAAAATTTCCTTCAATTCCGTCTTAAAAGCTAGTGTAATCGGATCTTGTTCCAAGACTTTCTGAACTTCTGGAGGGTAACCGCAAATACGTTCTTCTATCTTATGATTGATCATGGGCCTCGAATAAATGTACGAAATATAAAACCTTACGATTTGAAAAAACTATTTCATAAATTAGTTCTATAAAAGCTAGCGTTTGTACCTCGTGAAAGAATGGAAGAAGGGATCGGACAGCAAAGGTTTAATAGCATATAAGTTCTCCTCCCACATAGCTTGTATAGTTCTTATTACGAAAAGGAAAATACTTTCGGATGGATCCATTATAATTTCTGAAGTTGGTAAAATAAGCAAATCCACGACCCAATATGGCAACTAAAAAACAGTAAGTACTTACATACTACTTTTAATAACAATCATGTTTTATACCTGAATACGATGCGATGGTGGGCGATTTTCTTTCAACGGAAGATCAATTATATCGTTATCTATTGATTCATCATTCGGTAAAAACTCCGTATAAATCTTTAAGAGTTGTATAAATTCTCGATAAGTATTTAATAAAAGATCGTACATCATATTTGTTTGCATATAATCAACCAAATGAATGAAGCTGAATAATAAAATAGTTTTTCATCGCCAAAATTTATTTTCCATATGTACGAAGGATAAAATATTCATGAAAACTTTAATATCATTTTTAAACAATGGCTTACCAAGACAACCTGTAACACTTTTCTCTCTTTCGTGCTTGTTCGATGTAACTCATTTTAAGAATACCATCTTTCGGCATTTTGAATTTCGCAACGCCGAATTCACCTGTTACGGCGGCAAATTATATGAGATTAGAAAATACATTCTAAGTTGGGAGAAAATATAAAACATCTACATGCCCCTTCCAAAATACTACCAAGTTTTCCATATGCAGTTTGCTCTATTGTTATATTGGAATCATCGGGAGTATATCCAGCCTTTAATAAAGCACCGAGGCAAGCATTATTTACAATATCTATTGCTAATCTTCTAAACTCATCTAACTTATTTCTAAGCAGTTCTAGTTTTGTAAACTGTAAATAAATATTTGGAAGATTATATGATATTTATTACAGATACACGCATACGTATACATATATCAGGATGGCTTTTGTTTTCGATATTAACGTTTTCCATCTATATAAAATCTTATCTGTTCAAAATAATCAGTCATCTATACCTAATACCATCCTAGTGTATATGATATTTTTTTTAAAGAAATCTTTTTTTAAAACAGCCGATACATACCTGTTTTTCTACAAAATAAAAAAGTAACATCTTCTCAAGAATAGAGTTGTCAAAGAAACTCGAATCAAGGAAAATCGAGCACATTGATTTAATTTCTAACAGTGCCTTACTAAGAATCGAATCCGATACAAACAAATTTTCTTTTAAATAATTCTTTGCCATAACGAATTTCTTATAACTAACTGACTTTTTCCAAACGTACAAAGCTTTCCACATTCGAAACATAATGAATGTCCTTATCTAGAAATATAAATCGTAAAAATATCGAAAAATGAGAAAAACGTTCGGTTATAGAATAAATAAAAAAGATTCAGAAAACAAATGCATACTTTCAATAATTTTAAGTAAAAAATGTATTCTCTTTCCCAATGTTCGATAGGAGTAAAACTCATTTCGTCTGGACTATACTGAGTTACACCACTGGCACTGATGGTCATATAAGTTTTACCTACATCCTTATACTGAACAACCCTAAAATATATTATTGGGAATTATCCATGCGTTTTTGAAAGTTTTCCGTGACCAGAAACACAAAAGAACTATTCACTTTAAAGCGTAAGGCGTAAAATATTTCGAAGATCGATCCACAGCGTAAATCATATAAAAAAATCCTACTTTGGGATCCTCTCGTAATTGTCGAATTAACTCTAACTGATCAATAAACCTAGGAGCATCAAAATCTGTTTCCTTTTTATATTTTTGAAAAGCCCACGAAATTGTTTCCCTTGATTCAACACCTATTTCGCAAAAAATGACCAATTAATAGAAATATTCGTTGAAAATAAAGTTAGGAGACAAGCTATAAAATTTGTAATGCAACTTATGCCTGTATCCGATATAACGTCCTTTGTTAGTATCTTCTTCTCTTCTACTTTTGTTAATGAAATACGTGGTTTATGGATCTGTTTCCTAATTTTTTCTTGTTGGGCGCTAAAACCAGTCTACAGAAATATTGTTCATAAATATCTACGAATAACGATTAATTAAATATAAAAACTTATATAAATCCTTACCAACGGTTCTCGAATTTCCGGTTTGTACTCGATCTTTTCGAGCAACTTCTTATGTGGTATAAAAAACGGAATTTCATCTTTCCTTCTGTATCAAAATTTCCACAAAATATATCTTATTATATAGAGTAACAAATTTTCATACAATTTCAGTTGAATTTCAATATAATACTCATTACGTTTTGTAACTACGTGGAGGTTGCCGACACAATTTAAAAGGTAACTTATTCGCAGAAGACTGAAACACGGTAAATAATCCAGAATTCTTCTCCGATTCTTTAAATGAGGAAATATCTGGCATATTTTCTTCACTTGATTTATGTTTATCGTTTCTATCCATTTTTTTACTCGCTAGCAAATATCATAGTTAAAACGTTTGACTTCTCATCGTTCATGTATCGATTAAACAAAGAAAACTAAATAAGAGAAAATTTCCAACTCCCTCTATTTTCACGTTTATGTTGCAATCGTATATATTTTCGCAATAATGGTATCATAACTTATCAATACTAGGAAACATTAGCTTTATTGACTGTTACATTTATCGTATATAGTAGAGCTTAAGTATAAATTAACTATCAATTATTTATTAAATATACAAATCTAACAAAGCTTTAATTATGTTTCTTCTTAATATAGATGTCATTGAAGTTACTTTTATTACTTCTTAAAAGACAATATTAATTACTTCCGTTAAGATGTAATAAAAAAGTATATTAAGTTTTAATTAATGGATGATTCATACTATGTAACATGTTCTCGTTAATTTAACGTCATGGAAAAGAATCGTTTTACGTCTACTGATCTTATTGACTTGGGCGAATATGTTATATTACGTTAAGTACGTCGGCGGTTACGTTAAGTACAGCACGAACTTATCGCTATAAATACTAGAGGATACAACAAAATTTCTATATTTTTTCAAGGTCAGTATTCCAACTCACGTGACATAAAATCCTATATGTGTAAGATACACGGTCTATATCTACGCCTGTCATTAACGGTGACGAAGGTTTATCTATATAAACATTACGAACTCGTTATTATTGACATTACATTACATTTATAGTTCTTATATGAATGTAAAATGAATATTTGACAAATTTTTTATATCGGAGCAATGTATATATTAAATACTTTGAAAATGTATCGTTATTTTCACAAGTAGTGACAAAATCGTACATTTCATCGAAACAAATTTAAAGAGTACATGAAAAAAAAGTCGAAAATACGAAATAAAATTTCTTCATATGACAATCCTTCGTTTCTGAGAAAATCTACTTTAAAAATTTGTCAAATACATTTGAACTTGGTTTGAACCGACTAGATACGAGGAAACAATCATCAGGAGAATATTCTACGTGCGAAAATCGATCAAAAATGTGAAATAATATTTTCCTGCTTAAGGCCTCGTTTTCAAGAAAATAAGATTTGAACATATTTAATTACGAATTGGCTTAATATAGGAAAACGAAGCATCTTATGAAAAAATGTTACTTTACCTTTTTGATTTTCATATGTAGTTTAAACTTCTGATCATCTACTCTTGTTCAGTCCGGACTTAGCCAAATTTAAGTATGCTTATCAAATTTTCAATCTCAATTTTCGCGTAAACGAAGCCACGGATGAAGAAACGTAACATTAAATTATTTTCATGTTTATTTATGCAGAATCACTTCTTACCCGGTCGTACTACGATTTCTATCCCACCCTGTATATAGTATACCCTGCAATAAATTTTTCACTTTAAAAACTTCAAGTGTAGATCTGCCATCTTTTTATTACGTCACTGCAAATTTATGTTAACTTTCTATGAATTTTAAATAACATATCATTAATTATCAGAATAAAACATGAAAGAAATTACCTTCACTATTATGAAAAAAAAACCACGGAAAACTAATATTGAAATATATGTGTATATGCTAACGACTCTTCTGTGATTGGTAAGCACGGCCATCTTCAATTTACATAGTTACAGGTTATCATGGCATGGCGAACACCTTCAGTTGAATCAGAGATGCGTGAGGAATTGTATGTGCGTTAGTGCTGTCGTCGTTACAATATGTTATATTTTATTGCTAGTATAATCCTATTTACGTAAATTTTAACCTTGTTTTCCGATATAGTGCAAATTCACGTAATGTCGAAGTGTAAAATTTCTTCCGCGGAACGTAAATCCTCACAAAATCGTAAGTCAATTATGTATCTATTACGTTAGCAACGAATGTACACATTTACGATCGTTGTAGCACCTGTATATATGTATGTGTTACTGAATTTTATTTTTTTTTTTTTTTTTTTTAATTACTGTTTCTTAGGTTGATATATTGTTAAACATTCTGGATTTTTCATTTTTTATGCGAATAAAAATGTATTTTTCTTGGCAATTATAATTTACAGGAATACATATTTTACTATCTTATTTATTTGGATAAAATTTTATATATAGATTAATACCTTCGTATTATGATTATTTATCTAAAAAGCTATACATATAATTTGGTTTTTATATATACATCCATTACACTTTATATTTGATGAATTCATTAATGAATCAAATCCATTAATACCACACTTCTAGTAATTTAATCAAACATTTAAAACATTTTTTATATTATTGCTTTTGTTTATTTCTTTGGGTGTTCGATTTGCAGTTAACCTTTTTTTTTTGTATGCAAAATATATTTGCTCGTTAATACGTTGTTAGCAGTAACATAGCATCCATAAATCATATTGTCGACTTTTAAATTATTATTAACAACAAATATTAATTGAGGAACAATTATCACTCACAAATCATTATAAATAATAAGTGGGATTACGATAACATTCTATAATTTATATTATTGTTAAACAATACAATGCTTAAATGTAAATTTTGAAGATTTAAATAAAACTTGTTCGTAAATTCCAACTATATAGCATGTCAATCTCTATGCAATTATAGCTCACTGCTATTAGTATGCACAACTACCATATACTCTATATCTGGAATATTCTCTAAAGAAACACTCGGTATTTTTAATCCAATGTTACTAAAAGGTTTGCGTGTTACCTTTCAATGTTACCAACAGTTTCTTTCGTTCGTAAGCACGATTTTTTTCCCTTTGACAATAAAATGATTCCTTACTTCGTAACAAGTTACGAGTTAATTACAGATTCTGCAATTTTATCGCAAATTAAACGAAACTAGAAATTTGATACGAGTCTTATAAAGAGTCTTCGTACAATGTATTAAAATCCTGTCTTTAAGCCTATGTCTAATCTTTATTTGCGATTGCATGAGATTACATTTGAAGATTAGCCCTTGACGAAAATTTGAGATACTGAAATGTAAGATGTTTGCTTCGATTTTTAACGGCTTTAGGCATTTTATTTTTTGGCTTTAATCATAACATTTTTCGTTATCGTTGTAGTATTTAAAATGCAAGTGATATTTTATTGTATGTAAAGTGATATTTTAAATAACAAACGATTGATAACGATATTTTTGTCTAATTGAAAAACTTCATTCGAGTAAAATGGCAAAACAGTTAACCTACAAATTGCAGATCAAATTTGAGATTTGATATATATAATGATATATATTATATACAATATATCGCAATATGTGCTGTATGCTTGAGTATTTTTGTACAGTTGTGGCAAATTCTTGTAGAAAATGCGGTTTTACTTGGAGTACATGTTTTCAAGACGTGGACGACGACAGCAGTTCTAATAGCTGGTCTTCCTAAACAAGTACATAATTACTATTACATACAAAAATAGCATGATATAAATATATAATCTGTTCGATTTTATACAAAAGTTCCAAGCATGGCTTGTCATCGTTGCAATATTTTACCTTTTAAACTGCTGCACGTTAATTAACTCAGTGTTCCGTAAGGTTACTTGTAATATTTCAAACTTCGCGTGCACTCTGTGACGTGTTATTGTCGTTAACCTTCACTATCTCAATGATGATTTTATTCGGCACTTGTTCGTATTAATTAAGACCTTAGATACAATAAGAAATTGAGATTAATAATAAATGCAATATCTTAAGAGTAGTAAATAGTTTTTAAAAAATTTTTCATTGTTCGAGTGTTATTAAATTACGATGTTATGTCTTCGAAAATACAGTAGATACGATAAGAATCAAAGTTTATGCTTCGCGCGCTCAAGGCAATTAATTAAGTATTGTTCTTACAATTTATCATACGTTCCATCTATAATTGGTATTACATTTATGAATAGAATTCCTTGTAATATATACATAATTTCAATTATTTCGAAGTATAACAAAATAAAATTGTTTTAATAATTGAGAAATATTACATATCTTTTGAAAAACTGTTCATATCTTCTCAATTGATTGATGATATTTGATTTGACCATTGTATGTTTCTAAACGTAGCGAAGTGTGAATACATATCAATATAGTTTAATAGGATAGAATCCATTCAGTTTATAGCATGCATACTAGAGTGGGACAATAGATTTTATGTATGTTTCAGTTGATACGTTCAATTATTTTTTTTATATATTTAACTACAAGATATTTCTACCTTACATACTTTCAATAGGTATTCACGTGATCTTTTTTCTCGTTAAAAATTAAAGAGTTGTTAATTTATTTGTTCGTCGTTTAACAAGGTCATTGGACAGTAGTAAAAAAAATAATATTGAAATATTAATTATTAGTATTATATATTATTATTATCAAATTGGGTTATTTAATAAAAATAATAATAAATATTTAATCGGGCTATTGGATCATTTAATCTGTTTCAGAAAACACTTTCACCAAGTTATCTAATCATTAGAATAAAAAAATCGAGCAAAGCTTTGTATCCGGGAAGTGACCTCGAGGACCTGAGCATATATCCGAATACATTAGACTCTGCTCACCAAATACGGGACTACAACGAATACGTTTTTACGCGCATTCTTTGATATCCTAACATTAACGAGGAAATGGATCGAATCTACGTTGATGAAGAAACTGGTGAGAGTATTAGTCTTCCAGATTCCGACTGTGAGATTCGACGACTCGTTAGTTCGATAAATAATGCCGAGACGGGAGAACCGGAGATCAACATAGTTGGAATAGAAACTACTAAAAGTCGAAGAATACGCTTCCAGGTAATGATTATAAATGATTACCATAAAATACATGCTGAAATGGTAGAATTATGAAATGGTAATGAGTCTATGGATGTAAATTACATAATTTGATACATTATGTAAATAATCGAAGGAAATTGTGAAAACCTGAATTAAGATTAATTAATAAAAATTCTCTAGATTCCGAAAGAAGTGAAGGAAACGTTGTCAATTAAGGATCCCACCTTAAAAAAAAGTGAGAATCTAATGGATTTAGAGCCAGTTCCTGCTGGAGCAACGTTCGGTCAAGTAAACCCAGTTTGTTTATTCTTCCTTGCTGTTCTATGTTTCTGCTGGTTCTTGCCTGTATTAATGTTCCTTGAGATGTCGTTGCACATTTGGGCTCATCATAAAAATAAAACGTTAAAGGATGCCAACGTTTATTTCCGTTCTCCATTTCACGGAATATCATCTGAATTTTGCGCACTATGCCAAAATGAAACGTGCATGAACCGTGTTGGAAAAATGCAGCAAATACGAATGCACAAGTTCTTGCGACAATGCAATTATATGAAAAGAGCGGTAACGTGAAATTTTTAGCCTAGAATATTGAAGAATATAGAACTTCAAATGGAAAAAAAAAAAGCGAAAAACAAAACATTCCAGCCCACCTTGATAAGAACATATCGTATTATATTTTTATGTTAAAGAGGTGACAAATTTATTTGCGATTTTTTTTCACTTAGATTTTATTGTCGTAAATTAATTGAATTTACTAACAAAAATACAAAAAATTAAATATAACAACGGTGCAGGAAAAAAGTTTTATATTGAAGATATGTATCATATATACTGAAACTAATAATGTACCCGTACAAATTTATAATTATTATTGTTACACGTTAAAATTACAATGATGGAAGGAAATAATTATCGCATTACCTTTTTTTAAAAAAGTATTTAAAGTTTATTCTATAAATATAAAAAAAAAATAAGTTACTCTTTTTAAGGCACGTTCGAGTAAATATTTTGTATACTATGATCTACATGAATTTTGTCATTTGTTATGGAAACAATAAAGCGTTATATAATCTTTAATCTTTTATGTTTTTTAAAATACAATTCTCAATGTCAGGCAGGAGAACTTATAAATACATAACTCAGACCTCATACATTCAGGGACTATATAATATAAGAGTTTTGTAACTTTTAACGTTATAAGAATAGCAGTTATAGCACGGTAACGTTCAAAAAGTCATTAAAAATTTCTTTGAATCATTGGAAACAATCATCCTAACGTAAAGCTAAAATTTCTCTTGTCGCAATTTGATATAAAGCATTGAAATCAAATGAAATATGCGCCCTCCAGAAACGGCATTTATTCCATATATAAGCAGGGTAATTTGGACTTTGTATTCCATGAAAGATGCGTGCGACTGCACGTCCAGTGAAATTGTTGTCACGGTAACTTACAATCAAATTTCGTACATCGCAGGCTACTTGCGCTTCATTTTCCATTATATTCTGAAAAAATACAAATTATGCATGTATTAAATTATCATAAGATCTGTTATAAGATATGTAACTTAATTTAAAAATATAGGTGTTAAACATCATGAAAAGATTTATACTTGTTGTGATAAATCGATATCTAATAGAACTTTTCCCTCGAAATAATTGCGAATAACGTCTTTTAATTGATCAGACTTGTTAATCATTTCATCGTTCAATATAAGGCACTCTTCTACAGATGGTACACTAAACTTGTGTAGCATAACACTAATTGTCTCAAGTTGTTGTAAAGATGAAGTTTCTTGAGATTGAGCGCGGCTAACTAAAGCATCTAGTGCTTCATCTAGTTCCACCTCTGTCAAGTCTCCTGGGGCCTTTACCCTTAAACCAAGTTTATCATATCTTACTGAAATAGCTGATCGCTTTGGAACTCCATTTACTAAGGAAAAGATAAAAATATTAATCAAGGAAGTACAGAGAGTATTACAATATTACAGTGCATTAACGTTTAATGTTATTTTTATACATGGGTTACAATTTATTGATTAAAACAAACCTGCTTTCCATTCTAAATTTTTAAGGTGACCTTTTACTACACCACTATCCCAACCAATAGCAGATGCAACATCCACAACCGGAAACTCAATAACATTATCCTTTTCATGAGAAATACCGTTTTGTAAATCTAATGCTATTGCCATTGCAAGTGGTGGTGACTGAAAAATTCATGAAAATCCTATATTAGATAAGTATAGTAGATTTCTGTGGAAATGTGTGTTACATATACTTACCGTTTGAGCAGCTTGCTTTAGCGCTTGAGGACCGTTATAACTTGAAACTCTAGCCCTGACATATACAGATGAAAGAACAGTAATAAATCTTTTAGGATGCAATTCGAGATAACACAAAAGCGTTGAAATCTTTTCCTCTGAAATATCTAAAGCCGCAACTGTATCGTCAATCGGAATAGCAACTTCATGACCAGGACACCTACGATCTCCTTTGTTTTCACGTAATTTTGCACATGAACACGGAACAAAAACTTTTTGAAGTAATCGTCTGATTGTATGCCTGTCTATTCCATTTGCATAAATATGCCGTCGCAATTCTACTTTATCCTTATCTTCCTATAACGGAGAAAAATGTTTGCATGATTACAAATCAGTCGCATAGTAAATTTGATTATAGAATAAACTTTAGTACCATTGGATTTAAAAATAAATGACAATGGGCTGGAAGTCCATCTCGACCAGCCCTCCCGACTTCTTGGATATATCCTTCGAAGGTGCCAGGCATGTTGTAATGTATAACAGCGCGAATATCTGCCTTATTAAGACCCATACCAAAAGCTACAGTAGCAACAACGATCTTGACTTGTCCACCCATAAATGCTTTCTGAACAATTTTTCGACGATGAGCCGATAAACCAGCATGGTATGCTTCTGCGATAAAAGATAGTTTGGTGTTTCGTTTTTCGAAATTATTTCCATCCTATTAAAAAACAGAGTGTATCATAATACATTACTAACGATACTGCTAACGGTACTAAATCATTAAAATAACAATCAAAATACCTGTGAGAAAGCAATTCTTAGAAGACTCGCAATTCTTACACATTCATCTCGACGAGTACAATAAATAATAATTGAGCTACAGTTTTTAAATCTTTCACTTAATAATAATTTGATTAAAGCCTGATCTCTATTTTCATCTTTAGAAATTGTAAACAGCAGATTTCTAGGTATTGGAATATCAGAGATAACACCCGCCATTCCTTCTTCTATATCTAAATGGCTTACTATGCTTTCTGCAGTAGCTTTTGTTGCAGTAGCAGTAAGAGCTAACACTGTTTTGACACCTAATTTTTCTTTAAGAACTCGGCAAACCATAAGATAAGATGGACGAAAATTATGAGACCATTGTGAAATACAATGAGCTTCATCTATACATGCAAAAGCAATTGGTGGAAGCTGCCTTAACAAAGCACCAAATCCAGTTGATTTTTCTCCAGCTACTACAGCTTCTGGAGAAATTAATAAAATATTCACTTTTCCTTGTTTTACCATTTCCATAACATTATCTTTTACTTTTTGCGTTTGATTAGTATGCAGACAAGCTGCAGATAAAAACAAAGGTACACCTGTTACTTGGTCATCCATTAAGGACACCAATGGTGATATGACCAAAGTGATACAATTGGAGTATTTAGAATAAAGATATGCAGGTAACTGGTAACATAAAGACTTTCCAGAACCAGTAGATAAAGTTACCAATGTCGATTGACCAGAAAGTATTCTCATTACAGCTTTTTCTTGTCCAGGTCTAAATGTTTCATGACCAAATTTTTGCAAGGTGTTGAAAACTTCAGATGGTGTTTCTGTAATTATTAATATGTAATAAGTATAAAAATTAATTAATGAATTGAATTAGATCTTAAATTAATTACCTATGCACGACCGATCTTCTTTAAGTTTATATAGTGGCTGTACTGTACCAATTTCTGGTGGTAATAACTTCTGTACTAAATCTTCGGGAATTTTGTAGCCACATAAAATATTCTACAAATTTTATACAACATAAAATAATTATCACGAAGTTATATAAAGATTAAGTATATAGAAACATACTTCATCTTCAATAGGTTCCCATAAATCATCATCGTCAGTCTTATTCTTCGTTTCATTTCCTGTCAATTCCGACTCCGTTTCAAGAGAGTACGATGGTTTCTCCGGTAAACGGTCAATTCTATTAGCATGTGCTGTAATTGCATTTTGACTGGCCATTTTCTGAGCTTCTTCTAAAGTTGGAAATTCCGAACTTTCATCTATCTCGTTTAACGGAATCAAATCATCGCTTTTTGTATTTGGACAATACCTTGAAGAATGACCGATATTTCCGCATTTAAAACAACTGGATGCACCTTTCTTTTCTACAAAATCAGCTACTGCTAAATTACCCTCGCTAGATGCAAGTTCCTTCTTTTTCTCTTTCCATTGATTTTTTCTATATTTTGAAAAATTAAAATTCTTTTTACCACGCACAAATATTTTTTTCTTTAAATTTATCCTAACAAAGTTTTCATTTAATTTTCCATCTGCTACTTTCTTTTCCAATTTTTCTCTACTTGTTAATTGTCCCTTTAGTTTCATCGCTGTCCCCTTAGGTTCAAGATAAGAACTTAAATCATCAGCTTTTGAAGAAATAGATTTAGCAAATTGTTCAATAAGATCTCCTTGGTTACTTTTGCACATTGCAAAACGCGGAACAGCTTCTAAGGTTTCTATTCCATATATTTCAGGCTTCTTATCTTCTGTACTTTCAAGATCTACATTAGAGATTTCTAAGACATCTTCTTCATCTTGTATATTCTTCTTCTTTCTATAAGACTTTTTTGTTGTAGGTGCATGTTTTATCTTATTTGTTGATGTTGATCCTTTGGTAACTTTACTCTTTTTTGTTGTACTTGTTCTCTTTGTTTTTGATACTTTCTTCTTGCTTCTTTTCTCCTTTTCATCACTTTCATTGAAATCAGGATCTGAGTCATCGGATGAAACACATTTAACTTGTTTTCGAATTTTAGAATTTGCTGCTTTTTCTTTAGATGATTTTTCTACATTCTCTTCATTATGTGTGTTTGTATCTACAGTCTGTAGTACATCTGTTATTTTGTCCTTACATTTATCAATATTATTAGACAAATTTGTCTGAATATTTACATTATCTTTTATGCTATTGTTTCTAACTAAATCTATATTAGTTATATTTAAGTTGTTACATTTTTCTTCACAGAAAGTTGTCTTACTTGGTATTAGGCCATTTGTATAATTTTCATGGCACATCTTTTTGATAGGATGATTTTCTTGATCGCTGAATCTTTTTTTGAAATTTCTAATACGTTTGTTTCTATGTTCTTCTGAATCACTGTTACAGACAAAATCTTCTTCGTCCGATATCTGAAAAGTTTCTTGCGATTCAGACACAAGTGTTTCTTTAGATAAATAAATACTTGTGTCCAGTGATTCAGTTCCAGAATCACTTGTTCCAGAAAGTCTTTGTAAATCAACTGCTGGGTAAACCAAGTTACTTTGTTTGGCACACCTGTCTAACCATCCAGGATTTAAATTTCTACTAACAGTATGTCCTTCGATTAATTGTTGTATTGTACCAATTGATTGAGTAGCAGGCTTAGACTCCATGTAAGTTACTTTCATAGACTTACCAAATATAGACTTTGTTTCTTCATTAATATCAAAACTATCTTTACTATTTAGTTCTATGTTTGTGTTTTTTTCCAATGTATTTGTACTAAGGTCATTATATTTTTCAGATTTATTTTTTACTTTTGTAGCAGACAAGGATTTTCTAGGATTTCTTTTTATAAAGTTTGAACTTGTAAATTTATTTTGTGACAGTTGAAAAGAAGATGCTCTGGCTATAGGTAATGTTTGTTTCTTTTTGGGTATTTGCTCATTACTTTTACTTAAATGATCACCCCATACACCTTTTACATTTTTATAATTATTTTCTTCTGCTGCCAAACTATTAACTGTATGCTGACTTTGACATTCTTCTGGATTTATTATTACTGGATTTACTATATCTCCATCATCTATTTTGCCTGTATTTTCTATATTTTTTAAATCTGTATTTCTTCCATTATTTTCATCTATGTTTTCTGCATCTTTTTTATCTTGTTCAGTTATAATTTCTAAAACTTGTTTCTCATTATTCCTTAGAGATTTATTATCATCTTCAATTTTTTCAGATGATGTACACGTTATAGTCTTAGAAACATTATCTTCTGCCTCATCAGAAAATGAAATATCTATAAGAGTTTCTTCTAAAGCACGTGTTTTTAACTTCCAATACATTTTATAAGATTCCTTGATTTTCATGTCAGCCTCTTTAATATCATCCTATAATAATAAAAATATATTTATAACATAGTATCATATAAAATTTTATTCTATTATAATTCACAATACTTATGACATTTGTTACAATAGTAACTAAATATCTACATGATGTATGTCCATAAATGTACAGAGAAACATCAAACAGAAATGATAAAGACAAACGCTCAAATCTAATTGTGAAAAAAATCATATAACTCATATAAAACCACATAAAATTGTAAAATCGTATAAAAAAATAGATATTATATATGAAAGTAGGATCTTTATTCCTGAAAAACTTTGACTAAAAGCGACTATTTCAATGACAAAATAAAATAGAGGAATTATCATTGAAGCTTGGTAATCGGAAAATAATTGTAACTGAATTAATTTTATGTCACAATTTATAAAAATGAAGTGTAATACCTTATTCGGCTTACGTCCATGTTTCGCGGTAAAATGACTTTCCCATAATTTGACACGATTTTTATATTTTTGATATTGTGTTTTAAACACTGGGTCTGATAGTATTTCCATTTTTTCATAAACATTGAAAAAATTATAATTATTTATAAAACTATAGGTTAGCTTAAACGATTTCTGTAATATGAAATTATATCGCGAAAACAAGATAATTGTTCACAAAATGAGCACATGGTAAATGTAATTGATGTAACTTGTTTACATTTTAATTCATCTTTATTAAAATGTCCATTTCACAAAGGTAAATATGTCGCGATACTTAATCGAACAACTGGTCGAGAATAACGGTAATTCGTGATTCGTGACTGACAAAAAGACTATGGTACTGGTAGGTATTTAAATCAGACGAACTACTCGAAGATAGAACGTGGATCTGATTGGTCATTTCTGGTAAAACCAATACACGCATAAAAATAAGCACGCATATTGGTCGAAAGTTCCGCATCTACAAATAAGATAATATATATATATATATATATATATATGTATGTATATATAATATTGCTTGGCGGGGAGTGAAAGACGGGAGTATTTCCCTTGCCGCCCCACTGTCAATCTACTTATCTCTGACTTATTCTGTCAACTTCTACTTGACGATGAAAGAAAAAATAATTAATATTCTTTCGGAAAATTAATAAATATCTCTATTTTCAAGACACAAACAGAGTGAAATACTTTACGATCTAATCAGATTGACATGCAGGAAAGCAAAATATCACGAATAAAATGTTCGTAATATTACAATCCGATTATAAAAGTTTATTGCAAAAAATTAACAAAAATATGCGACAAACGATACTCGATGTGTTTTTGTGATAAGTGATGGATGAGCGCGTTATCATGGACCGCAGGTAATCGCCAATTGCGGATCGACTGTTTTCCCGATAGGTGTCTAATCGAACGGTGTCGCCAGCTGACGGGAGTTTATAGTATCAGTGTAAGGCAAGATGGCCGAGCGGTGGTCGTGGAATGTACGGCTGGAGAATTGGTGATCTCGGCGCGGATGGCTTAGTGATGGCCGAGTTCAACATCGACATCGGCAAGCTCCCAGAGGACGTACGGGAGAAACTTGCTGAGCTGGATCTCGAGTTATCCGAAGGTGAGTAGACGTAGCTTTTCTCGATGCGCCGCCGCTACGCAAACCCTTTCTCTGACTCACCCTGTGCATACGAGAGAAAGAATCCCCTAGTCCCCGTTGATAAAATCGATAATAGCCTTGCTGTTGCCATTTTCCTCCCCCGTAACTACATACATTACCTTTCGAAATATCATCTTGCGCTCGAACTACGCTTTTTCTCGAATCCTGTCAAACATTAATAATCGAAAGACGATTGGAATTCCTCGAAGTGAGTCTTCTACTTCAATCGTGATGGACACTCGAATCTCTATCGACCGCGCCTCATTCTATGTAACGTCCTTTACTTTTCGTTTTCGTTTTGGACAATCGATGACCGACATTACCCCTCTTTTTTATTTATTTTCACTTCTTGGCTCACAATCCAAACTTCTATTTTCCTAAACTCCGAAACGAATCTCCTGAAATCTGTTTGTACACCGTTCGAAGCGTGCCTAGTTTAGTGTGGATTTCATCGGAACAGGATTCCACATCGCGAATATTCTTTTTCGCAAAAAGAAGGTATTAGAATGTAAATGAATAATCTTGGAGGAATTCATCGGCGTTCTAAAAGGTTATCCTCGTTTTCGAAGAAATTCGGGGAACACGTCATTGACATTTTGCATGGCGCACGTATCAAAATCCGGATTCCTAGATATTTTAAAAATGTCTCGAGGTCCATCCACTTGTTCGATTAAACGTTTCCAACCTTGATAAAAGCGGATGCCTCGTACGACGTTGAACGGTGATATTACAAGGAAAGCTGCGAGGATGCAACGTCCGGTCTTTTTTCTGCTATTTCATCTGGCAAGCAAACGCAATCCCGTGAGCTTATTTGTATCTGAAGTTCCGTCTTTCATAACAAGCTATCGACCGGTTTCTCGTGTCATCTCCGAATACTTAAAATTTTATCTGTCATTGTATTCGCCGCTTAATGAGCCATCTCCTGCTTCTCTTTTTACGATTCGGTTATTCGTATAAAATCAAACATTTGTTTCGCAAAATTCTTAGCCGAATTTTGACGTTTTCCATGACATTTTTATTCGTTCGAAACCGTGGAATAAAGCGTACCGTTTCAGACAAAGATAGTGTGTTATCCATCACGCGGATGTATAGAAATTAGCGGGTCTACGAAGTCTACATTTATCTGAATCCAACGGGTGACAAATCGTACTCGATCGATTCCTCTCGCTATCCGTGATTTTCTATTCGTACGACAGAGGTTAACGTTCGATTTAATCAGGCATTGACTGAAATTTCGTAGGAATAAATAATATGACACGGTAGTTAGAGATCGAGGCCAGGCTAGCGGAATGTTTCGAAACAAACTGACGACTCCTTAATATATCTTTTATAAGTTGTTACGAGTGTATATATATGTGTGTATATACCTACTTACATGGCTATTCGTCGGGAAGCAGTTGATCACGGTTCGCACGGGTGTCTCGTGGCAGTGTCAGCGCGATTCGACGTTACAGGTGTGAAGATTCGACCGTTTTACGCTTCCCTTTGATCAACTACGGCCATCGGTTTGTTTGCGTTCGCAGTTAGAAAGATTTCGCGGTGTTCGTTGTGACTGGTCTTCTTTGCGTTCCCTTTGCCAAACGAGCTGGTCACCTATTTACGATTTAAAGGGATCTTAGCCTCATGGTCGTTCACTTTCTCGCGCCGTGAACTTAGCCATTTCACGTTGGAAAAATACAGGATGCAAATACGTGCATGATTTCGCGTCAGTTTTTTAGCGTAATTCGCTGCAACGTACCGTGTTGAGGTGTAACAAAACGCGGCCCGATGTCGTGTCGAGTCGCCGCGGCCGTTACGAACAAAGCCGCCGTGTTAAGGAATTGATCAACTACGAGAACCAGTGTATGGTAGAACGTAGGATAAATTCGGCGGAGGAATTGGCTGGTAGCTACGACAATCGAGCACTTTTCCTTACGACATCGAGATACGGGCATGGATTATGATTTATATTCGACAAAGGCAAATTAAATATAGAGAATCATCGGTCGATACTTTTTCGATGGAAAACGGTCTCAGTCGCGGAATCCCGTCTATCTTATTCCGACGATATTCGGAACGTACGACTAGGGACGTATAATATCATTTATAACACGGTGTCCTCGTGTAGCAACGTGACGTCAACTGGACGGGTCACCGTCCATCTTCGCGAAGCTTTATTTGCATGTGAGGTAATTGCGCAGATTACCCGTTCGTGCGTATTTCAATTGAACACGACTATACGACCGTCTTGAGAGAAATCCTCGACACTATTAGTCCTGACCGTATCATTTGTATGCTCGGTATGCGATTCAAAACGCGGACACGTGAGCGTTGGTCATTTCGGAAGTTTAATCTGCCTTAGTCATCGATAATCCATAGTCTATTTAAGACTGATATGATATAAAAGTTGAATCAATCGTCGGCCACGAGTCGATCGAATTTATTTGGGTATCGTTTCGGAAAAATCCTTCCGCGATATATAGCAACGTAACGTAAACTAGAAATTGGCGAGCAATGTAATCGTAAGAGAGGTTTCGGTGAAATTGGTGGTAGTCGCGTGCAACGAATTACGGCTCGTAGCTTATTCACACGGTTCCGTTTATCGTCTGAGCTTGCAGGCGTGTTCTCATTTCGCGTATTCGGTAGATTAGTATCGTTTAAATAGAAGGTATTCCGTTTCCAGAATCATGCGCTGCGCGTCGTTGGATTTCAACGTTTACGGTAGCGATTCAGCCTCGGTCGGTAGACTCGAGTTAAGCGTGACTTCTTGCTGCTATGATTAACGGCCACGTATACACCGGCGCAAGAAAGCGTCTAACATGAAAAAAAAAAAAAAAAAAATTGTCGCTACGTACTAGAGGTAATATCGCGATGTTCGATCGTTTCCACGCGTCGAATTCCATGCAAATTAACGGTGGGGCCACTTGAAGCACAGTAAAACACGTTCCACTCATAGTCTTCTTTTTTTTTTGTTACAGCGTGTAGATACTCGTAGCATACGTAGCATAGCAGAGACGTTATTAGAGAAGGTTGTTTCGCTTTGACCAAGAGCGCCGTTACTTCACCCGATAATTGCTCGATTGACGTAATCGCAATGGAAACTTCTTTGACAATAAAATCGCGAGCGCCTGATTTTCTGATTTTCCTAAAGCTTTAACGTTCCTCCGTCTTGCTTCTTTCTTTTCCTACGCGTCTGTTCGTTTAGCGAGATCTATCTCGATCGGCCCGTTTGTTGATCACGGCTCGATTCATTCAGGGGAAATTAATCGAGCCTGTAATCGACAGCGTTAATATAATGGATATGATGTAACGAGGCGTTGTTGGCTCATTTATTCCACGATAGGATTTCTGCATGAGTCATTAAAGCCGGCTCTAGTCGGCACGTACCCGGCACCTGTTATCTAGCGGTCGAACGATGCACGAATCGCGCTTACGCTCTTTCTAATTCCCGCTAATTGTTTTCTTCGTTCACCGCTTCGTTCGTCAGCGGAATATTTCAATCAGCTTCGCGATCAACACCAAATACAACTGGTATTTCTCTACCAGACGTAGATGATGCAAAATTGCCGAATGATTTTCTCCAGCTGTGCCAACTAGCGGAACTTTGTATCCTCTTTGCATAGATGTAATGAACGACGTATAACATTTCACTTAATATAGCGGAAACTTTGGAAAATTACTCGATTCGCGAATACCTGATTCGATTAAACTAACCCCTTAAACAAGACTTTAATTGCAGTAATTGTTTCCCAGCGGTTATTCGTAGGAGAATTTCGATGATTCGAGAGAAGTCAGCGCGTGTATTCTTCTGCCATCGCAAATCTTTAATGATATTAAAGCGTCACGGGATCGTACAGGGTGTCCCCTTTAAGTTCACCTGGCTGAGTGCCTGCCTTATCGATAGAGCACCGTCTCTTAAAAAGAATCTTTTGAACGATGACCGTTTCGAGGGATATAATGTTTCACTAAAGCATCGTTCCTTTCTATTTATTCGGTTATGTCGTCAGTAACGACAAGGATATCGCATTGTGGTTAAACGAAACACTCTGTCTGGTTCTACCGATGATCGTTCCATAAATAGTAGATAGAAATTTTATCACTAGGAAATAGGGATTTATTTACCGAAGGTCCGTGGGCAAATAACCAGAGATGCGTTGTCCAAACGTCGAATTCTAGAGCAAACGGACCCGTTATTCTCGTTTGCCGATCCATCGATTATTTACAGGCTTCGATAATCCACTGCGGAATAGGCTTGCTTGAAAGTTTCTCGTAAACGAAGTGAAGTTACGCGCCCATTTACTGCGAAACGCGTGATTTCGTGACACGCCAATTGCACGAATAACCTCGTAGCGTAAAACGGTTGATTCTTCGATTATCGACGATACGTATACTTGGTCGATACATTCGGAAACCTTTCGAACGACAGATAGCCTGTAGAATACGAACAGGACCCAGTCGCGTCAGTTACGGACCTGTAAAAAGATCGTAGTGTTCGAAATGACCCGTTAGCTAATTCGATGCAGGTAAAAAGAATAGAAAGCGATCTTAACCTACAATTTCATAATAACCATGTTATTATCGTGGTTAAAGGTAAGGTGGACCTTTATCTGTGTGATTTCAATGGTCTCATGGATCGTTGCACCTGTGGTTGCCCAATGCCCCGCCAGTTAATGCTTCCTTCTGTGGATAGAACCGTGATTGCCGATGAATCCGGAAACTGACCAAAACGGGCGAACGCAAATGAAGTTTTCTTTTATCTGGGAAGGTTATCCGGTAGTTTTTTCGAGTAACGAGCAATTAAGTCTTCGTTACGTTCGCGCGCCTTATGAATAATTCGTTGGCTCGTGCCAGGTTAATTGCGTTTAACTGTTTTTACCGATTGCTCGAAATGCGAATCCCCGACGACTGATTAACGTTCCGTGTAATCGGCAGCGAAGGACTGCCGTAGGAAAGAAGGAATCTATTTGGTTAAGCTGGCCGATCGATTTTTTATCGTTCGAACGCTCACTTTCGTAGTTATTTCATCGACGAACCTGATCGACCTGCTTCGCGTCTATATTTTTAATCTCGCTTCGAACTTGAACTGTATTTTTAGAAGACTATGGCGGAAAGTTGCTCCTCGTACGGAACCACCAGCTTCTAGATTTATGACTCGATTATGAAACTACTTAGGAGTTCTTTACGACGCGAGTTCAGTAACCTAATAATCCTATTCCAAGTTGTTTCGGCTGAAAGTTAAATCGCCGCTTCTCCTCACATTCTCTCCGTGTCGCTTGCTAATAATTTTTACATAAAACGTAAACGCACGGGCCAATGCTTTCGAAATCTCTCAATTTACGATAATATTTAGATTTTTCGCGATATTCGTCTGATCTTAACCCAAAACACGGTATACACGGAACAATAAAAATTTTCTCCGCGCTTCCATCGATTTACCGAGCGTAAAATTATTTTTAGATATCGTTTGATTTGTCCGACGTTTGACCTTGAATGACCTTGAACCAGGGAGCATCGAACTGGCGGCGCGATGGGCCACCGCGGCCGTAGATTCTTGGGAAACCGTAATTCCACTTAAGAAAGCGAACGTGAGCCTAAAATCTTGAACCAGTTTCTAGCTAGAGAAAAGCCGTTTTAAAGGCATCACCGCCCTCTCGAGGCCGAGCAACCTGCTCGAAAAGGAATTTCCTATCTCGCGGAAGCCGGTCGGCCCATCTTATACGGTTCGAATTAACTTTGATTATCGTCTCGATCGGCCAGATAACGTCGATATCGGTGAATTAATTGCTAGACGATGGTGTTTTTCCGATGTCGATCGACCGCGTAGTCGTAGCGTAACCGAACACCGTATAGGATCGATACCTGGCGCAGACACGGAGAAACGAAGTATCGGTCGAAGTCGAGGCCAATTTCGCGTCAGATTCGCTGCGAGCGTGCGGACTGGTTCTCGATTACAACTAGTCGACACACTATCGGCAGGAATTCATGCGAATGACAAGGGTACGCGCAAATCAAGCCACCCCTCTGATTTTTCTATTGACGTCAGTTCTCGATTACGACGTCGTTACGAGGATTTACGTTCCCGTTCAACCTGACTTCGCACTCTGCCGCGATTTCCTCGACCTCTATTCGTAGTTCCGAGGTCAGCGCACTTCCGGTCAACGTTCACCGGCAACGTTCGCTACGGCCAATTCATCGATGCCCTTTCCCGTCTTCGTGTATTTCGTGGCCCAACGAACGTTTCACGATAACGAGGATCTCGAACGCGCGTCTTCCATCGTTGGAGCAGCGTTTCGCGAGCGAATATTCGATAAATCAATCGAGGGTCAAACGAGATACGACCGGTATACAGGATTACTGCGGATATTGTTTTCAAGCCACCAAGGTTATCGAGATTACGTTACGCTTGTAGGAAGAACAGGAACTGTATCTTTCTTTACTGCTCGTGAAGCTCACAGATACACGCTATCTTTGTTTATGTACAGCTTGGAATTCACTTATTACATAATCAAAACAAATCTTACGACATTGCCGCTTTTAATCGGCTAATTAATTTTGCGTGGGACCTTGTTATCGGTCAGCTGTGTAATAGCGGCGCTGATAAAACACATGTGAATAATGCGCTAACTATTTCCAGTCTGCGAATTCGAGATATGTTCGTATCTAAAACGGTAGCACGAGAAAATTGTAAAGCAATATGAGAAACGCGATTACAACAGAATACTGATAAAAGTACGACAGATAATTGGACAGCAAGAACGTTGTTGCCTCCGTAAGGAAAGTGTAATTTGTAGAGGAAAAATACAGGTGGAAAGACGCGAGGAAGAATCGTATCGACTACGATTGTCGATAACTTAATCCCGAGGCTAATCAAGCCATAAAACGAGATTGCCGGGTATTGAGCGCGGACCAGAAAAAAGACGGAGAGGTCAGCGAAATTGGTAAACAAGAGGAACTCTCGGGAAGAAGAAGGAATTGTCTGCTAGAAGATAAGAGTGAAGAACGGCAGCTCTGGTTAGGTGGCGCAGGTGCGGCTGCACTCTAGTGGAATGCATCCATCGGTGTCGGTGCAGCTGCTGTCGCAGCTCGTTCGTGGACCGTTTGTAAGATCAAGGTCGCTGGTTTCGTGGGTAAACGTCCTGAAGTCGCCTTGAGTTGCACGTTGCACCGAGCTGCGTTGCATATACTCCACGACCAAAGATCACACGCTTATCGGCTATTATATCCCTCCTCTGCACCTTCCGACGATACCGATGCATCGTAGAAAGCTACGTGTCCAACGTGTCGTCTTTATCGATCGGCTAAGCCGAGCCTTCGAATTATCTTTATCGGTTATCGATCCGAATCTCGTTTCGAATTTGCTCGATTATTTTTCTACTCTTCTTCTTCACTCACCTTTATTGTTTCTCGCGCGTCTTGCACGCCGCTCTAGTCGTTTTTTTTAAGTCGCTCCTCTACTAGGGATTTCGAGATAGGGAAAATTTGATCTTCATTTATTGAAAATCTCTTTGTTTTCTACGTATCGAAATTGACGTAGTGATACAAAGCGTGAATTAATTTCGATCGGATAACTCGTAAGCGTGAAAAACGACAGAGTAATATTGCGAAAAATTGGTTTCCAACAGCAATATTAAAGGGTCCCGTTATCTCGGCGATAAGCGTATGATAGCTGGCTCGATGAAAATCATCGCATAATTCTGTATCGTCGATTCGGCGCTTAGTCGGCCTATGTCATCGGCGATGTAAAGATTTATCTTTATTGACTTTGTTCGAAAACGCGATTCTCTCGTAATTCGCTTAATATTTCCTCGTCCGTCGTCGTATACGACGCATTTTAGCTCTTTCGAAGCTGTTGTTTGCGTTTCACGAAATTCACGACTCGCCGCCTCGTTTCCCAGCCTTTCGTAAATTCCATAAATTCAATTGCTTTCTTCTCGGCGCGCCTTTCGCGAGAGCGATTAAACGTTTCGGCTAGCCGAAACGCGACGAAGTTTTATTTAAAGACTTGCATGCTTTCTATACGAAGCGTTGATTTCGTCGGGATCGTGCTACTTGCACAGGACGATCGAGCGTGGGTGTTTCGAGTTGTATTCGTGGAAAGTACGAACGCACGGCGATGCTCTTGGTTCTTTGGTAGTTAAGGGCCGCTGCTAGCGCTAGAGAGTGGGAGGTCGGAGAGTACCGAGCAATCAACCCGTCAATTTAAACCTTTTTTCGTCGTAAAACGAACATCGATATTGCCCGTTCTCTGCCATGGTCGTTGCTTGCGTTCTCTGCAGGGACCACGTTTCCATTCCAATCGAGAAACAAGAGTTCCTCCGGCACTTGCAACAGAAATAAATATTACTTTCTTAACGCTAGAACAAACAGACGATAGTTAAGACGAAGCTGTTTCTACCAAAACCATGACATGACAAAAAAAGAAAAAATGACTGGTCTTTAAAAAATACGTAATAAGAAAATATTTTTCCATTTATTAATTTATTACTTTCACCACTCTAACCCATCTGCGACCATGATCCCTGAACGAGGGCTGGCACATTTATAAAATTGTAAACTAGTAAACTAGAAGGTGAATTTTCAATTCGGAGGAACGACAGACATAATTTTATATTTTGTTTGTCATCGATTATTTTCTGCGAAGATTAAAGTAGTCTCTTAAAGAACAGAGTTACGACGTTAGACGATATATGCATGTGTATGTATAGAAACTTGAAATACGCTGGTTACTTGCCCCTCTACGATCTTCGTAGTAAGAACGCGTAATGATCGCGTCTAGCGTTAAACCTCGACTCCGCGGTACCTTCTCACCTGCTACGCGCTAGAATTGAGGCTTACAATAGGCTGTGTATCCAATGTTGTACATGTACGTCGGATTACTATACGTCTATCGACGCCATGCTCGAAAGCGCCGCGGCATCCTTGATCTCTGATTTTCTTCAGCTGACAACGTATCTTTTAAACAGCGCGGGTATCAGAAAAAAGAAAGAAATAAATGAAAGTTGTGCTCGATAACGTATTCGTGGATTGCATAGTTGTAAGCTATAATACGAGCAGCGATCGACGTGGAAGATTCGATGGAAATGAAGGCGGCGAAGATCGGATAACCCGAGGAAAGGGTGGTATGGAGCGTAGGTAGCTGACGTTGACGGCAAAAGCGTTCGTGGAATCGCCCTTCGATGCTATTAATAATAGCGAAGCGTTTCGCAAGAGCGGACAATCGCGGCAAGTTTCAGGGAGGCCAAATACGAAACGTATCGGTGACGAATCGAACGCGTTCGATCGCGACGTGTTCGCATTCGAGCCACGGGTCTCCTCTCTACGGCGTGGAAAGGTGTACACGGGCTGTGGTAAAAATCTACGTTACCGCTTGCGAGTCTGCATCGTTCGCATCGCTCGAGGATTCTCTATCCGATTCACGATCTTTGCGAGTCCGCCTTAAGAAAACGCGCATGGGTGGAGGTAGAAAATCTCGCGGGCACGAGCGAGACCGCAGGATCGGCGTGTAACACGAAAATGAGAAAGAAAGGCAGCAGCGTGGTCTTAGGCTCGGAACACGCGAGCCGAGCGTACACGAAAGAAGGGAAAGAAGGGACAGAAAGGGGCAGCGGAGAGAGAAAAGGAGAAAGATTGTCTGGCCGCGGGGGAGGAGCGAGGAGGAGAGCAGCGGGAGACTCGGAACGAAGGGAGAAAGAAGAAGACAGAAAACGCTAGAGGAGGTAGAAAAGGGGTAAGGAGAGTGGGATGCTGCGAGAGAAGCAAGAGAACAGAGTTCTGTGCAGACGAGAGTGGACGGACGGCATACCACCACTACCGCTCCTTACCCCCCTCGATGTTCTCCGTTTCTCCGTCTCTGTCACGGGGCCCGCTTCCCAGAGGTCGCTGTCTTTGTCTGGCCACCGCGCGGTCTCTCTCTCTCTCTCTCTCTCTCACACACACACATACACACGCTCACTCTTTCTCTTTCTCTTTCTCTTTCTCCGGGTCCGTGGCGGTTCTCTCGTGAGTCAGGGAGAGGTGCAGCGTCGAGAGCTCGCGAAATGCCAGTGATTCGACGCGACTTCAACTACGCGCACTACGAGAGTTTTTCTCCTCGCGAGACGAGGGGGACCGTTCTCGATGCTCGTTCCTCTGCCCTTCGCGATAAGGGTGGACCCGCGTCGCGACGCTCTGCGCCTCGAGTACGCTCCGACGCACTATTTTACGAACACGACCGGCCGCTACCCTTGCTTCCCTACTCGCGCCACGCTGTTACTCTTGCTTGTACTACTAGTGCCGCTACTATCGCTGTTCCACTTTTTTTCCATTTCTTCTCTCTCGTAGTCCCCTATTTCTTTGTCGTTATTGGTATTATCGCAGGCCGGAGTTTCTACATTACGTACCATCACTATTACCGACTGTCGTTTCTATTTCTCTTTATTTTCGCTCCGTTTGGCGATAAATGAGACATTTCGCCGCGCAAAACTAGGAAATTTTCGGCGCGTGCGTTTCGAGGACGTTACGATGGTACGAGTTCGTGAACGGTGGTACGCGTCGCGATTAACGCGCCTTCTATGTCGATTCGTTTCCTTCGCAGATCATTTTTCTCCGTTTCCTTGGGTAATCGAAGGACAGAGGCGAGCTATCAGCTTAGAATGAATTCCGTAACCCGTCGCGGTTCTTTTGCCGGCGGCGTAGTGTCGTAAAAAGAATCTGGTCGAGGGAAGGAAAGCTTGTGAAATAGGTTCTCGTGGGCGAGCAGCTGGCCGGTAACAGAGACGACTAAGTTTCCCCCTGATCTCGTAGGGCTGAGCTTACTGTTTTAACCAACGAGCACAATCGAGAAAAATTCACTCGTCAACCGTCAAACCAGCAGACACTGCCATTGTGTAGGATCGGCGTCTGCCTTTTATTTAAAACTTCGCTCGAACGAACTAAATCTTTCTAGATACGTATCACGATCCAGAGCTGACGCGTTGGCGGATCAAGGTTCTTCGAATAACAACAATAACGATTCTCCGAGTTGTCTCTCTCCTTTCACGCTATCGTTCGTTGCGTCGTTGCTTTCGAAACTGGCGGGTAATTTATTTTTACCGGTGTTCGATTACCTGGCCGTTGCGCTCAACTAACCGAAGAACGCGAGTCGCTGTTCGATAGGAAGGCAAACGGGAAGGAAAGGAGCGTTGTGCGCGTCGTTGCAGCGAAAATTGAGAGGAAGAGTGAAAAATCACCGTGTTCGCGTTTTCCTTATTTGCAAAAGCGATAGCGGTCGGTCGAGCGTGTTTTCGAGGCCGGTGCGTGACCGTGATTTACCGTTCCAGCGAAATACGCGTATCACGAAATTCGTGATACATTTGCCGGTACGATCTACCAACTAAACAAGACCGAAGGATCGCCTTTCTCGAAACCTATTCGCAACTATAGCGTGCGTGTGAGTGTGTGTGTGCGTAGTGACGCGCGTTATCGGTGCGACGAATCATTACGTCGTTTGGTTCTTCTCCCGCGAACACGTTTCTCGAACTTTTTCGGACGTTCGACGAACAAGTAACGACTTTGGAGAAACATCGAACAGAGCGCGATTGGCCGAGCGAGTGAATCGGTGTCTGGCAGCGCGCCTACGTCGCTCGTCGACACGAAATAATAAATACTGCGGGATCATGGAGCGAAGGAAAGGGTGAAATCAGTGTCGTAATCGTCGGAGGGCGGAGAAAGTATCGTCCAATGTGTTTTCAACGATTCTAGATGCTTTCGGACGAGGCGCATATATGGAGAACAGTATCGGCTGTTGGGCCGCTGTGAACGGAACGCGTGTTCGACAACAAGCATTCACCAAGCTCGAAAAATCTACTGTTTCGAAACGTGGAATAACTTGGCGTAAACGTTGCGCGGACGTTGATTCGCGATATTAATCGCGGTTACCGCTATCGAAGCGTAGTTTCCTCCAGGCAGAACGTAACAGGAAGATGGTTTCGCTGGCTAGGTAACGCTGCAACGCGAATTAACTTGAATTAATCTGCTGCCGTTTAACGTTATTTCGCCGACGGCGTCGCGCGGTCCGCTAGTGCCGAATCGATTTTTGCCGCAGGATCCTCACCGAACGGAGGGGCAACCGTACGAAAAGGGTGAAAGAGAAGGTAGACGTGAAAGAGGAAGAAGGGACGGCAGGTCGAAAAAGGAAAGCCACGCTGATTCGCGACTGGAAGACCTCGGAGTTGTACCTTAAGATCGCAGAAACGCGCAAGCGTGCACGTTCGCCGAGACGACCGACACAGACCAAACGGAGAAGAACCACGACGATACAGATGAAAGAGAGAGACAACGGGAGAACCAGTGCAGCCTCGCAACCTCTGTCTTTTTCCCTTTCTCTCTCTCTCCCCTCTCCTCTCTTTCTCCCTGGCTAGCTGTAAGGATGTAAGGACTCGAGGAGGACGCGCGTGGTTCACTCCAGCGACCAAAACGAGCCTTCCGTTCGCGAGGTATCCTTCGGCCACTCGTTCCAAAGGATATTTGACTCGCAGCACGAGATCGTAACTCGCCAAGAAGCAACAGCGGAAACGACCAGCTACGTCGAGAGGGTAGGGCCGTAAACGGAGAATGATCGTCTCGTTTTTGTTAGATTTTCTTTTCAAGGGCAGACGACGCGATTCGAGAAAGTATGAAGCAACGCGGTGGATAACGAGGCATGTTAAATAGCTAACGAACGAGAATTTTCAAACAATTGTACACATGAGATCGCGGTATTCGAAGAAGAAGTCTCGCAGACGCGTCGAGGAAACGGCGAAAGGATAATAGAAAGTGGAGGATGAAACGTAAGACGACTGTTTGAGCGGAGAGTGGACAAAGGGCCGAACTCATGAGGCCGTTGTCCTTCGAGAACCTGAGGAGGCTCGTCGGCCGCAAGAAGGACCGTAACGAGCCGTCCTTTAAGCGCAGCGAGTCCTTCAAAAGGATATCGATAAGAAAAAGTTATTTGGATCGGGGCAAGCGACGTAACAAGCTTCAGAAAAACTTGGAGCCGACTGTCGCGCCGACTGCCATCGAGTCCAACTTGAAACCGATCGAGAAGCAGACCATAATAAAGGAGCAGAAACTAAGAAAGCTACAGGACGACACGTTGACTCGTGAATCGATCAGCTACGACGAATGGCTACAGGGTGTTAGCTCGTCTTCGCGCGAGAAATTGGACGAGGCGCACCGCGAACAGCAACAGAACAAGCAAAACAAGCAACAACATGCTCCGGCAAGAAACAACGTTTCCAAGATTCAAAAGCAAAACGAAGCCGACCACGTGGCCGAGGACCTGAAGGTTCTCGAGTTGGACGCGTCACCCGTGTTGCCCTCGAAGCCGTTCAGAGTGTGCAACGAGACGATCCAAGAGAAGAATAATCATCAGGATATCCTGCAGGTTCAGGAACCGTCGATCGAAGGACCACCTAGCGTCAGCATCAATCTCGGACGCATATGGAGGGACGCGGTGCCGATGCCCTTTCCTTCGTCCTCGGGTTCGTCGATACACCACTCGTTGGATAGCGCGCTGAAGGAGAGGAAGCCTCAACCCACCGTAGCGAGAACGGTGTCCGCTCCGGAGAAAAGCGTGGCTGGCAAAGACGTCTCGTCGGCGTTCGCATTTTCTCTGAGGATCACTAAGCTGGCCGATTTTCGTGCAGGGTTACTATCACTCGTATTTGTTAATTGGCCTTCGTCGACGATGAAATTGCGAAACGTGAAAGTACAGAGTTTCCATGAAAGTCGAATCGTAGAAAGTTCAACTATAAAATGACGACCCGGTTGCGGATGTCCGAGTAAACCGAGAGTTATATTTACAAATTTTTGTTGATCGTTCGGCAAAGCTTCACGACTAGACATAGCTTTCGACTAGCGCGTAATCCGCTTCGAGTATTTCGAGCTTCGCCGTATCGCGTTTGTGCTCGGAAATTACGACGAACGCACGCGAGATACCTTTCACATTTCTGGCAAAGCGATTTTCGGCAATTTCATCGGTCGAAGGTTGCGGGGTAGACGGCAACTCGATAATCGCCTGACTTCAGGGCTACGAGGAATGGTTTCTTTAACCGAAGGACGAGCAAACCGTCGCCAAGCGTGAGCGCCGAGGGTTACTTCAAACGAACGAACAGCTCGAGGCGGTCTAGTTCTCGACGACGCGGAAGGCGGACGTCTCAGAGGACGAAGAAGTCTCAGCTTCAGGTTCAGCCGGTGCGATCGAACAGTCCCGTGTGGTTCGTACCACCGGAGAGGCGGCGCTCGAGACGTCAAAGACGAGTGTGGCGCGAGATCAGATACTTCCCTGAGACCGAAATTCCCGTGATCGAAAGAATCGACGACTGTTCGTCGAATCTGTCGGACGATCAGTTCGACGATCTGAAGCTGTTGCTTTCAGGGGACTTCAACGATAGACGAGAGGGAGGCTTGAACTCGTTGGTCTCGTCCTCGTTGGGTTCCTTCTCAGCAACATCCTCTTCATCGTCGGCTTGTCGGGCACCAAAGATCAGCGATTTCAACGAAGACAAACTGTTCTCCGAGGAGCTGCGAACCAGCGGCGTCCTCGCACGAAGAACCACATGGCGACCCATAACTTCCAACTACTTCGCCAGCAACCAGTTTCTCAGCTTCCTGTCGAAAGGTTCGAGCAACCTCATCGGCAAAGAGAGAACGAGGGCCGACTACAGGTGTCTCTCGTCTACCGACAGCGAAACCGAGGACGAGTCCGATCGTGTTGGTCTTGAGCGCAGGAAAAGCTCTCACGCGATGCATAGGCAGCAATACCTGAAGAGACAAAGGTCGGGACTCAGAAGAAGGCCACTCAGGCGAAAGTCTCAGCTTCGAAAAGCTTCCGGTCAGCCAGTCTTTCTCGTGCGAAAGTGCTCGTCCTTAAGGAAAAGACCCAGTAAGGCTCCACTAGCGACCATCTTCTACGTCATCGATATTCCTAAGACATTCGCTTTAAAGTTTACACTGCATAATGTCGACGCGGGTATTCGATGTGACATAGGCTTGGAAAATGACACGAAATTACGGTTCGATACAAGCTCTTCCTTCCTCGACTTTAACTTTAGGGCGATAGCTGCTAGCGATTAGCGTTTATCTTATTTTCGTCTGGCATTCCGCGTGATCGACGTTAATCACGTAACAGAATCGCCGTTCAAGTTTGGTTTCACCGCTGTTTTTACTCCGGTTAAACTCGATCCGAATCCGTGCACGTACGTTCCACTAATCGCGCCTCTTTCCCATTTCTTTCTTGAAATCTTTCGACCGCGATAGCTGGCCGGCTCTTGATTGCTCCTTGCCCATATACGTACTTATTTATTCTGACTGCAACGAGAAGGATTACTATTGTCAACACTACTGAAATTTCTTATTTACCATTCCTCTCGTTTACCCTCTCATCGATCGAGAAAGCGTCGTTTTCTAATTGTGATACACGAACGAGCCAAATACTTCGTACAAGCGATTTTGCTTCAAGCCAAGGTGATATTTAAGCAATTAGTAGGCAGAGGGTGCGTTGAAAGTTAATTAGATACATATAAAAAAAAAGAAGAAGAAAAACTAACACGAGTAGATGTATGTATGTGTCGTGACTGAAGGGTTAATCATCGATGTGAACGTTCTAGCCGTGGGGTAAGCAGGTCGTGCGTGTTTAATAGGCGCAGGATTTGCCGGATGCATCCCCAGCAGAGAAATTCTTGAACCGCGTGCTAACCATAACTTGACCGTGCAATAATTCCCTTCGACCTGTTCGCGTCTATAGGTGCGTGCACAATATGCACTTTACCCTAAGGACCAGTCGATCCGCGTCCTGATAATTTTAACTAGCGGTTGGACAGCCGGAAAAGATATACATTACAATACAATAAGACATTCCATTATCATTCCGTACGAACATCGCTCTTCCATTAAGCCACCAACTTTCTCCTTCTCCTTCCATTGTAGCTCGATATCATTCTCTGGACACCAATTACAGATTTGAAACTAAATATTTCAATATGTCTGAAAGACGCGTTCGATCGAATTACTTGCAGACAATCGTGCGATTTCCTTATGCTTGCCTTATCGTTCGAAGATTTTTCGTGAACTTTCGTGAGTCCCTTCGTACAGGCGAGATTCGTTCGTAAAAGAGCGTGTACAATTAATATTGGAAGAAACGTTCGCGATAGAAACGGATCGAGTCTCTCCCGGATCGATAACGATCGTTCGCTGCGCCCGCGTTTTCGAGCTGCTGGCGAGTCCATAAACACGCAGGTAATTAGGTAGAAAATGGAACGGCGCGGGTTTGTCGAAAGACTCGGGGTCGTTGAAATAAATTCAGTGATAATATTGCATGACCTAGTTTGGTTTCGTGTCGGTGCTCGTAGCTGGAAAAATCGTGTCTCGGCCGTTAGCCGATCGATTCTATGCATTTTCTCGAGTTACGATGCGTGACGCTAGCATGCCAACTCGTTTCGCATCGTGCGGGACACGTGGGCAAGCTGTGTTGCGACGCAGAAATTTACAACGCGTATCCTTTCTAGAATTTCGCGGACGAAAAAACTCGTCAGACCGCTTCTTCCTTGTAAAATTAATCGTCGTCGCTGAAAACAATGCGCCGTTAGCGCCGCTCAAGCGGCTCACTGCTCACCTATCGACAGTTTTAACGCAGTAAACTACATTGCCTACGATCTTTCATTAAATTCAAAATTAAATGATTTACGTTCGCCAGTTCCCAACCATTAACTTACAATAGGTTACGTAATTACGTTAAGCTACGGTTGGCCGATAGAACGGCACAACGTGAATCGGTGAACGTGGTTCTAGAACAGGTCTGAGAAATTTGCGTGTCCGAAGCGTTTTAGGAATTCCATTTTTCGATAGATTTCGTTGGTCGCGTTTGACGAGGTCGCTTTCAACCAGGTGTCTCCATGTTTCCATCTCGTCCCCGCGAATTGTCCAGCCAATTTCTACCGTTTCTTGAACGAACGCATTCACCGATCGTCCTCGAAATTCCACGGGTTGCGTGCCACGAAGAAATTACCTGAAACGAGATCGCGCCATGAGCTATCGAAATAGTACGTCCTTTTTCGGTCTCTCGATGCAACGAGCATTGAGAAATTGATCTCTCTTATTTAGCCATTCGTTCGAGGGTAGGCTGATTCGACGCGCAATCTGCCATCCTCTTATTTACCTATTTTCGTGTACGTGCGATTGGTAATCAAACGGACAAACGTTGCATCGTCGTACCAACTTCGTTCCATTCCACTAACCGTACTATTGGGTTGACAACTAAGTGATTGCGGATTTTATCAATAGGTAGTATCAACAAAACCCGCAATCACTTAGATGCGAACCCAATATATTAATACTTTACCGACCGATAGCCGATTAATCGGTTTTTTGTCACCGACGCTTACCGATTGATAGCCTAGTAATCGGCTTTTTGTCGCCGAAAATCTTTCTCATTATTTGAGCAGTAATTTGTTATTTAGTACTAAGGTACCTTGCTCAGTTGCGTCAGTTGCGTTGCTGTGTAAGCTCACACAGTTTTATATCAATTTGAAAAACGTACCGTTCGCGATGAACAAAAAGAATGGTATTGGAGAGTCTAAACCGAAACAGAGCCGGCGCCAGGGAGAATCTGCGCTTGAGATGCCGATCGGACGAGCGTATGCTGTTGAATCGCTAGCGGTCGGTAAAGTGTTAACACTTTGACTGCTACGTTGGTCATATATGACCAGCCACGGTTTCTCCTGTGACGCCACGGTGGCCATTGGTGACCGGAGTGCTTGAATTTCTTACAATTACAAAAATTATATGAAAATTGACAGTCAGGGCATTTTGAGTATAACCGATAAATAGAAGATACTTTGAAATAAAAAGTGCCCCATTGAACAATTAAACATTTTTATTAGATTAATAAAAAAAAAATAAGAACAAGTTTTGCATCTAACGGTGCACTGTGTTTGCCTCCATATCATTGAGGGGTAATCTACGAATATTATTATAAACACACCTTAGAAAATAATTGTAAATGCTGCTTTATAATCATATAATTGAAGTTGGAAGTGTGCATATACCTTACTATTATATATAGAATGACCAAATACTATTTACTAATATCTTCTACATGTTTCAACAATATATTTTGGACGTTTTGCTTACGATGAAATAACGAATGCGAATGGTTTATTGAAATAAACGAAGCCTTGTTATAATATGTCGCTATCAACTGTTACCAAGGCGCCACGGTGGTCATCCGTGACCACCAATAAGATAAACGGTCTATCGGGGAAGAATGTTGTCTTACATCATCAATTTATTATCATTTTGCCATTATATGCTTTGAATAATAAAAATACTGCCGTGGCGAACACATGTGATTTCGGCGTGGCGGTCAAAGTGTTAATCGCTATTTGAAGCTCTGCTTGCGTAAGGCGGCGATATCAGCGGACATCGTTCGTAAACAAACTCGTACTGATCGTTGCGATTTTTGTTTCAGGGGACATTACACAAAAGGGATACGAAAAGAAACGGACGCGTCTACTGCAGCAGTATGCGTCGAAGCAGTTGGGTGAGTCGGACGTTTCATCTGGTCGGAAAAAATCATAGCGAACAAGTCATGGTCATCGTGGTTTCATCCTTAGCGAACATCACGCGTGGACGAGAAGCTCGCGACGGAATCGCAACCGCGTGGCTCTTTTCTACGTCACTTCCGTGTACGGATTTACGCGCTGTTCCCTAGCCCGAGTTCTCCGACATTTTATTTTTACCGTGGACAACGACCAGTGATTTATCGTCTGCTGGTGCGTTTATCGACTCGTTTAAAAGACGCGAATGCGAGTCAGCGACAGCCGCTTCACTCTATCTCGCTTTCTCGCTGCGTCATGTCAGCGCTACTTCCAACACGTTTTACGTTGCTCGAATAGACGCTAAGCGACACGCGAGGAGTCTCTGTTTCAATGTTTCGAAAGGATCGTTAACGATCCGATAAGAAAGAACGTCAGAAAAGAAAGCAGCTGCGACCAATTGCTTGTTTTCTCTCGAGTTACACGTTCAGACTCGTCGAAATATAATACGCACTAACTGGAAACTTCTTACGTACCAGTTGTTACATTTCGATTCGTTGGATCGCGGCGGCATCATTCGAAAGCTTCTCGTCCTCGTGGTCCGCGTCAGCTCGCGCGATAATCTCGCGCGCGCCTATTGCGTCACATCCATACGCAACCAGTCTCTCATTCTCTCTCTAGTCGTTCGTAATATTAATCACGTTCCGATTCTCAAGAGACACGAGCATTGCTTTGCGCACAATGCCGGTACACGCAATCGCAATGGGAATAAAAGAAGGAACGAAGCGGACAGGGCCGCGTGTTCTTCGCCCCGGCCACCGTTTTCCATCCGTCGTCTTCTACCGGTTTTCCTCTCTTACGCAATCCCCGTATCGCGCGCTCAGGGACTCCGGTGCTGGTTCTACTCCCATGTCAAAGATATTTCCACCGATTTAATCAGCGTATCGTTTTCCCGGCAATGCCATCTGTGTTTCGCAATGGAAGAACGCTTTTGCCACGGCATTCTTTCCACTTTGTCTGGTTTTCTCGAATAGGAGAATCGCCCTGACCCAACCAGCTTCGTTCGTTTCCATACGAACGAACAGCTAAGTGGAATTGTCTCTTACAAAATCGAACGCGTGACCTTGTAACGCGCCAGCATACTCGTTTACAATTAACGTGGAATTAAGTTGGTTGGAATGGCACGTTGAAGGGATACGTGAGTTTGGTATTCGGACGAGTTCGATTTCAAGCTTATCGATAACGCCTTTTCCATCTTTTTAATTGCGAAATAAAGAGCGACCAGTTGGAGTGTAGCAGCGAGATCGCAACGTGTGGACCGGTTAAAGCTTGGCCACGATCACGAGCTCGGCCGCGCCTTCGGCAATGGCTCGTGGCTGCAGCTGCGATCGGTCGGTCCGTTGCGATCGGCCGCAATGTACATACTGTTTAACTGTACTTGCATACGGAAGAGCCACTTCCGCGTTATCCGCTCGTTATACGCGACGTAGGTACTTGTGCTATTGTCGCGCACGAGGCTTCCAAGCAAAGACAATTTTCTCGCTGCTTCGAGTCACGTTTGATTCGTGATTTTCCAACCGTTTTCCTGCACGCGGAAACTCGTTAGGTGTCTGCCAGCGGCGCCGTTTCTTTCTCTCTCTCTCTCTCGCTTTTTCTTCGTTTTTTAACTCGATTATGATCTTCACGATGCACACCGCTGCCTATAATCCATTCCATTTATCGCGAACCTCTTTCATTGTACCAATGGCGAACGCGACGAAGCGAGTTTCTTGCGCGGTTCGTTGTCTGGTCGCGTTTAGATCCAACAAATTGTTCGCAACGAGAGAAAGCAGTTCGCTTAGCGAGTTAACGTCTCGATGTGCAAGCAATCGCTGATAATCGACAAGATCTTCACGGGAATTTCGATACCGGTAGGGAAACACGAAATCGCAAGTAACAGGCGATCAGCTAAAATAACTTATGGTTTTATGCGGAAGAATCGGCACGAGGAATTCCGCGTTGTCTCTAAGTACATAAAATATGTGTCTATCGCAGATGTTTCGCACGAGCCTTCTTCTTAACTCGCTTCGTCACGCGTCTTTCTTTCCTTGTGTTATTCCAAATGGGAAAATAGAGAGGAGATTGGAAGGTTCGCGCGTACCAATCCTTCGAATATCACGGATTCATATAAAGCTCGATATTTGATATTTGAATATTATTATTGAGAAGTTGAGAAATTTTGGAAATAGAGGTGGTTGGTCGTTGGAAACTTAGATACGTGTAAAACTCGTGGAATTTAGGTGTCTGCAAACAGGTATTGGGTTGTCCGAAATGTTTCTTTCGTTTCATAAGGTGATAATAGATGAACAACAATTTCTGTTTTATATTATTTTATTGAATATTTATTTTTATATTATTTTATTTATTGAGGTATGATCCGTTTTGTTCTATTTCTATTATTATGTTCGTGCATAATTCAATAAACTAATATAAAAGAAGAAAACATTGTGCGTCTATTATTTCCTTACAAAGAAACATTTCGGACAACCTAATATTTCCAAGTTGCGATTCGTCCTCCCATTCAACGATCTATCGTCGCTTTTGATTCACGACTATCCCAGCAACTGCGAACAAAAGGTAGCTTCTGCCTGAGGACGTACAATACCTACATATTACGTATAACCAATGATTATCCTGTCACACCATTGTATTCGCTGCTTCATCGGTTACAGCGACATCTCGTTCTACCTTTTTCGAATAACTTGCGACGATGTAGCGCGGCGGGTCGCAGGTTCGTAGATGTCGCCGCATCTCGTTTTCGATAGTCAACGCGTTTGCAGAACGATGCTCGAGCGTACTCTTTTGGAAGCTGCAGGACCATGGTACCGTAATACGCGACAGTTGGAAAAAAGGAATGATGAAGATTCCTTGGTTTATAGCGATGGTTATCGATAGGCGTGATTCCATTAGAGAGAAAAATATGGTACACGGCAGCGAACGATCCGAGCTGGATTTACACCGCTGGTTACGATATTGTCACGGTTCGCTCGAATCTTATTAAATTCCATGGAGCGTGACCGTACGCGCAAGCGTTCCCTCCACTGTCATATCCTCGAATATCGTAATCGAAGAAACCGTGACCGTAACCGTAAAACTCGGAACGCGTTCAAACGGCGACGGGATTCTAGAAAAGTGGACATTTCTGTCGACTGGCCCATTATTTTTCAATCGTTGAAATCCGCTCGAACGTGTTATACACAGCGTAGGCGTTCGCGTCTAACCGATGGTAACGGTGGCGAAGATGGTAAAGATGGGAAAAGGGGTAGTGGAGAAGAGAGGCAGTGAAAAACTAGCCTGCGAGTTTCCCCTGCTTTGAGAATCGGAACGAGAAAACAAGAGAAGAGTCTGGAGGGTGGCTTTTGCATATGCACGTGTGTGTGTGGCACACAGGGGCTGGAAAGGATGGAGGAGGTGTCGGCGTCCTCGGTATCGCAGGGGTCGAGAGAACGGGTTATGGAAGCGGCGGTGGTGGTGGTGGTGGTGGTGGTATTGGTGTCGGTGGGTGCGTCGGCGTCGGCGTCGGCGTCGGCGTCGGTGGCCGACCACAGCCACGTGCACGCCGCACGCAACGCCGTGTCACGCACAACGAGAAGCGCTATCATTCAGGTAGCGCCAACTATTGCACGATTTAACGTATATACATATACATACCATATACGATAGATTTACCTATATACATGCATACATACATACATATATATATATATCTTTTCTTTATCTCGTATCACGCCTAGAGAATTAGAGTTTAGCTCAGCGGCTCGTGCGGAATCTACTTACCTACTAGGCGGAGCAGCATTTAGTCATTAGAGATACCACATTGTTAGTGATGTGTGGATTGTCGTTTCGGTAGGAAACATTATTTTCATTAGTTATCCGATGTTGTTACGTTCACCGAATCAGTGTGCATTTTCGACTGTTCATGTAGTTTTCTCTCCTCACCGATTTATCGTTTCCTCGTCTGTCTTTACTTAGCGATACCGACCTAATTAATTAAATAGTTTTCTTAATTCCTCCTTAGCTACTTGTGTTTCGTTTCGTCCGATTATCTGGTCCTTCGTCTGATTTAACCGCTGTGCGGTTCGTTATACGAAGGAGCAAGATAAAAGCTAAGAAGGTTGAAATCTGACTTCCAATTAAAACGTTATCGATCTGTTTTTAAGAAGTTAATCTAACGTGTGAAAGTGCACGTCAACCACTGTGTGTGTCTTTATTTATTTATTTATTTTTTTTTTCTTTATATAACGCCGCGTTGTTCGCTAGATAACGTAAAGCAAAGTCTTTGATAAAAATTTCCAGAGGGCTTGGTAAAGCGGCATTGTCGAGCCGTAAAGAAGAGAGGAGAATAGGGTTCGTGAAGGTACAAGAATCGCGATATCCTCCAAAGAGTTGTCTTTATACGCGGAAAAAAATTTATGAGGAACGCAAGCATCAGAAAGGGATCGCTGAATAGCTGACAGGCTGTCGAGCACTCGTTGGATAATTGCGATGCCGTTGGTGCTCGTCTTAATTAAGCGACGAGCCCCTCGGGGTTCGCACTTCACGGCACTGGCTGCGCTTCCACCACTCGTTGGCTTTTCCCGTGAATCCGATCTCTCTGCACCGTGCCATTGCTACCGTAGAAAAAACCACGTTGTCGCGAACGCGATCGAATTAATCGTTAGACCCTTCGTTCTCGGTCGATTTGTAACGCGAACGCGTGCAAACAAGCCGATTAATGAAACGTCGTTACAAAGTACGTACTTGTCGATTTAACTGGAAGTCAGATCGTAAGATATCGTAAAGTCGATCGTATTGTACATATGAAATTTCCCAGTGTTAACAAATTAGCGAGTTTAGTATCGTGCAACGACGCGTGTAGATAACATAGATTGTTTTCAGCGAATCCGTGTTGTTCCGCAACACGATCGCTGATGGTCTGTCGTAAGTGTGCACGATTTAGATCTTTATCCACGCACGTAGATATGATGTACAGTAACAGTCTAATTGTGCTTTATCGATCGAACGGAGAATACGTTTAGCCCATTCCGTGTTACTTTGATCTCATCTAATCGATTACGTTTGCTTTTCTCTTTTTTTTTTTCTTTTTTTGCTGATGATTTCGATCTCATTCCTACGCGGCATCTCCTCAGACGAGTCGCAGAGGATCGCCAGATCGAATCATCGCTCGAGCCATCATCATTTCACGTGTCACGATTCATCCGTAATTAATCTTAGTAATCCGTAAATCATCATTCTCATCAGTAGTAATCACAGGCATATGCGTGATTCAACCTCTTCATGTTCTTCTTTGAAAGTATATAATTTAAATAACATTAAATATTGCCACAACGATCGACCAAAGTATGTTAATTCAATTGTTAGAAATTTATAGTACGCAAGTTTCCTTTTTTACCATCTGCTATCCGATCCATTGCTATTTTCCAGATCCTAACGGACAGGTAAAGTCAGTGGATCGTAGGATTTAACAAAGAAGAAGAAAAAGGGGAGAACAGTGGAACGATTTAAAGGTGCATAGAACTTGAAGAGGTTATCACGTTCTTTCTTTGATGTAGCTCGCTTGCTTGTAATCCCTCGTACGTACCGATTCGCGCAGAGATGCTTTTACACCTTAGATACCTTTGTAATTCGACTTAGCCGAGACCGGTTGTTCCACCTTCGGGTGACTCGAGATCGCAGCCAGCCATCCGTTGGCATTCTTGCGACTTGCTTCGACACACTCGCGAATTTGCCCGCAACATCTCGATTTTTCCGTATCGGCTATTAGTCTACTCGCTCGAGCATTGACAATTTGTGTGTAAACAATCGCGAAACAGCGCGTTTCCGCATACTTGTTTATTCAAACGGATGATAATCCCGGAAATTCGTGATAACGTTGCAAAGATGGCTTACGAGACGCTCTTATACTCCTTTTTTCTTCTATTTTTCCCTCCCTTCTATCTTTTCTTTTTTTTTTTTTTTTCGATTGCTTTTCTTTTTCAAACTAATAGCCAGTCTTTAAAATGCACTGTTACACTCGTTCAGCAGTTTCTACATGCCGGTATCGATAATGAAGAAAAGTTGCTAAGACCATTAAGTCGTATGCGACTGCGAGTTGCTGCGACCAACTCGATCGAATCGTTACCGACACGCTGTTGCTACGAAACAGGCGAAACCAAATTTTTAGAGACTGTTACTTAACCGAGCGACGTTGTAAAATGATCGATCGTTTTAGAGTTGTTTAATTTCCCTGAGCAGAGCAATGTCCTTAGAAAGTGTACAATTTGTAATAACAGCAACTTGTGTTCCGCGGCAGATAAAAATAAAGAAGAAACAACGAAGAGAGAAAACACAGCAGTCGTACAATATCCTTGTTTAATGCCTTTGGTCAAAGGAAAGGGACAATTTAAAGAAAATGGTGAATTTGATGTGAAGCTCTACTTTATCGATTTATGGTAGAGTCGGTTGAAAATTTAGCGCTATCGTAGCTGTTAATATGTAAAATTGCACGCAGACCTTTCCGATCGTTTCGTAAACGTTGAAATATTTCTATCTACGAGTCAGACGAGACGAGATAGGTATGATTTATTCGCATATTCGCCGATAGTAAAATCGTGAAACACGTTGGTCTGGTGCTTAGTCGTCGCGTTGCATTCCAAGCGTCTTTAAAAGCTGCCAACTGGAATTCAAGTTACGTGGAAGTGGTCCCGCCGGCGAGATCGAATCGCGTCACAGCCCACCTCCTCTTCCGACTTCCCTGCGCCACTGCACAGCTGCGAACAATCGATAAAAGTGAAATCGTCGTCGTGGCAGTTTGCGAAGGTGGAACGACCGATCATCGGCGGCGCCGTTTAGAACCTGCCCGAACAAACGACTCTCTTCAACCCCTTTCCAATTTCTTCGTTCAGATCACATCCAATTTAGAAGAGAAACCCACCATGGAATAATAACGTCGAGACGAATGGATCGAATTTGTTCGTACGCCGCCCTTTCCTCGTTTCCAGTTTCGTCGCGTTTCACCGTCGGTCAAGTCGAACAGTAAGCGACGATATTCGGTTGGCAACTAAGTGATTGCGGATTTTGTCGATACCACCTAATGATAAAATCCGCAATCACTTAGTTGTCAACCTAATAAATTCCAATGGATTTAAATGTCACACTCGAGGCGATCGTAGCGCCTGCAACGGTCCATTCGTTTCGTCCTGTCCAAGTACAGCCCTGTCGAGACACCTGCCCTACAAAACGAAAGAACGTTGGTGAAATGTGGTTCGTCTGGGTACGGTGGTAGAAGATATACGATAGAAATTTAGCGATCCCTGCCACTCCTGGTAGATCTCCTTTCTTTGTCTATGTGGCGTTGTTGTTGTTGTGTTGCATGCAGGAGGCCGGCTAGTACCTGGCGGGATCGCCAGTCCCCCGGGATCTGGCGGCTCCACCGGAAACACCGGGAATTCGAACTCAGCGGCCGCGAGACGCGGCAATCGCAGACTCACGCGCAATGAGAGCCGCTATCATTCCGGTGAGTACATCACAGATTAACACTAGAACTACCACACCAGTCAAATGGACTGGTTTTACAATTTTATTTTAAAATTCCTACTTCATATTATATTTTTTTCCGCAATGGTGTAATGACTTTCGCAACGATAACTAAAAGAATAATATAATGAATTTTATTTTGTTTTTTATGTATTCAAACTGAAAATGATTTCGTATCAAAGCTACTTATACCAACACCAGTCATTTTGACCGGTACTTGTCAAGGTGTAAAAAGGTTCCGCAATCTGTTTATCGAACCCCAATTAACCAGTTTCCTCGTTTTGTACAACTTGCCACGCGTTTTTCAAATTTTTACTGTATCATTCAATATGACGATATCAGTTATCAGGAAAATTCCGGATCGATCGCTAGATGTTAACACTAGAAATACCACACCAGTCAAAACGTCTGGTTCTACAATTTTACGAATGTGTCAACCCTCGTTTAGAGATAATGGTCCCAGATGGATTAACAATACCAAAAATATACTCTACATAACATGCAATTGTAAGAAAGTAATAAATCAATAAATATAAAAATATTCTATTACGTATTTTTTAAAGACGAGTCATTTTGACTTTGGTAGAAATAACTTCGTGTTAACTATCGGTAGTTCTAGTGTTAAACGATCGAAAGCGACGAAAAGAAACGTTAACGAGAGTCCTTAACCCTCGCACGACGGCGATACGAAATACATACGCCACCGTTTATTTATTCAAAGCGTAGCGGCGAACGATTCTCTCCGTCCCTCGATACTCGTTCCCTTGTAAACCGGCTTCATCCTACCTTGCTTTCCCGTCTAGTTTATCTTCCTTTTTCCCCGCTATCGTTTCCTCCTTTGCGTTTCCCACCAATCGTAAACGTCTCCTCCGCCGTGTCTCTCCTTCCTCTTCCTTCGTCCACGCTTTTTACGTCTCGGTGAAGTAATTAAAATCGGCGTTACCTTTCTTCTCCGGAGATAACACCTGCTTCGTGTCGTTTCGCTGGAACACGACAGATCTTGAAATTTGTACTTGGTGCAGTGCAGCTCCGCCGGGCAGCCACTCGAACATATTCAAACGTAATTGACGAATTAGTAAGGAGGCCGTCGTCGCAAGGGTTAACCCAGCAATCGTAGAAACTGGACGCGACGAATTCTCGATCAATAGAATCCTACGCTGACGTTTAGCCGTGTTACGCCGCGGCAATTGCAGACGATCCTCGTCTGCTCTGTCTTATCGGTGAAAATCGTATTGATCGAGGGTGCGTCGTGGATCGATCACACGGTATTATTAATCGAAGAATTAAGATCCGCTACACTGGACACGCTTGAAAATCGTGACCTGCGTGTAAATGAATCGTAGCGCATTAAGCTCGATTAGCTCGATACACGGAAACATGGTTGGCGAGTGCAAGGAATGCGCTTTCGGTGCCAGTGGTCTCGACTCTGACAAAGCATTCGCTGCGTCTGAACGCGTATGCGGGCAATTACTTTTAAGCAAACTGTAAAACCCGTAGCTACTACGTAACGCTATACAATGCAACTAGCCTGGTATCGTTCGGAAATGTGTTGAAAGAATGTGTCCTTTGTCGAATTCGTTGCAAAGTAAAAACCGTTTAACGTTGAAAGTAAGCGTCGATCGGACGAGGAAATCGAACGAGCTTTCTGCATGTTAGCCAATCGAAGCCTGTTACGTACACACACGTACGTGTATCTATATCGGTAGTAGTCGTCGGAACGGAACGAAAATCGAACGGTTCTCTGTGCGTTAAACTCCGTGTAGAAACTTGGTTTATACAGACGAAGAGAGATGCTTGACCGGCACATCCCGCAGGCCGCAGCTGGTGCACCGTTAGCGCTCGAAGAGGACCAACTTGGAGCGCGCAAGATAAGTCCGTGTCGATCCGAGTAACATTTGCGCGCCTCATTTACGCGGAAACTCCGATCGAAAGATCACAATAGTCGCTCTATGCATCCTTTTCCCGTTTCGCAACTATTTTCGGTATCCAAAGTGCCTTTGATTCCTGTCGCGTTTATTCTTCGACGCGCCAACGCTGCTCCAGGTATTTTTATTTGTATCGATGCCGGAAAAAGAAGGAAGAAGGATATTTTTCAAATCTGTCGAAAGGCATAACGAAGCGTAATAAAAACGAGTGGATTGGATGAACGAGTCGTTGCATTTCCGGCTATACTTCTATCGTTATTACGTTCTAACGTCGGGACACAACTCGTTACGCGGAGCAATTGCACGTGAGAGTGCAGGCGCGTGTACCGCTAGAAATAAGATAATTCGACACGCTTGGTTCTTGACAAATTCTCGATAGATTAGCCCAGCAGTAAGCCACGAAAGCCTACAACCTTCGAATTTACTGGATTCTTTCGCCGTGGAACGAATTTGAAAATTGTCGAAATTTCCATGCAAATGCCAATGTATCTATATACCGAGGAAACACTCGTTGGGAATTGAAAGGACACGCGTGAACGTAGAAAAAAAATAATGAAAAGGCATACTGTTATGCAAGTTGCGTAAAAGCTTTGCCGCATACCGACTTAGGCTATGGTGTTGAGCGTTGCAAGATTTTTTCGCGTGTCTTCTTTATTATAGCAGCTAATGCCGATGCGTTATGAAAAGTTCGCGAGCTCGTTCGGTTGATTAATCGACTCTGAATGCCCAGAGGTGCGCCAGGAGGCGGTGCAACAAGCTTTGGCAGCGATGCAGGGTCGTCCGAAGCCGTCGTTGCCGATGCCATCGAAAAGAACCTCCGTGATGGCTAGGAGTCCTGACCGAGAGCGTCGCGACAGCGGGGAGTCCAGTAGCGACGAGGACAGCGTCGTCACCGAAGAGAGTCCTGGTGCCGGTGGTCCAACGGGTATATATCCTCAGATATCGTTATTGTCTTCCTTCGCTTGTCTCCTTCTTTCGCTACGATAAATTGCCTGCATCTTCCTGACTATATAGCTAGCTCGATCGTTTACCTATTTGCACACGGCAAACGATGGAACAGGTTATGCGACTTTTTAATTGAACGCAGCGCTTGCATTCCGTACGGTTAATGCAAATCCGTTGTGATACTCGAGATACTCGAGACAAGCGACTCGTGGCACAGCAGTTTAGTACCATCGAGAAATAACGACGAAGAGGCGAATCTCATGGCTGTCGGAGTGATTGCATGGGGGAATTTTAGGCACAGGATTGTCGGATACCAGCAGCACCGGTTCGGCGCGAGACACGCCTCCGCCTCCGAGACCACCGGCTAGGAGACCTCCTTGCGCGGACATCACAGATATCGCGGAATACACGCCTCACGCGTACTGCAACATCCAGCCGCCGGACGTGACGCACACCAGCAACACTCCGGCTGCACAGCAGTCGACTAGGCGACCTGGCGCTGATCGAGTGAATCGTTACCACGTCGTCGAGGATCAAAACAATACCGGCACTACCGGCCGCTGGAAAGTATCCGCTAAGATTCAACAGTTACTGAATACTTTGAAACGACCGAAACGACGACCGTTGCCTGAATTCTACGAGGACGATGATATCGAGCTGGAAATCGCGGCCAATCCCAAAGATCCGAACGCTCCGAAACCGGAAGGCGGCTCTATGACCTCCGCCGTTGGCGAACCACTGTCGGTCGCCGCGGGATTGCCCAGGTCGCTCGAGGCTGCCATACAAAGGTAAGCAGGTCAGACGAGGGTTGTCATTTTTTTGTATTTTTTTCTTTTGCTTTCTCTTAGATCATCGATAGTTCGACGATGGAGCATTTTGAACAGAATGTACATTTTTGTAAATTTCACAGGTATGGCTCGGCATCGTATAAGGCGCCAGTGGCAACAGTTCTCGATCCAAACGGCAAGCTTTGCGTAACGCTCACCTATGGGAAGCTTCTGAGTCGTTCTCATAAAATAGCCTACACGCTGTTGAACAAGGCTCTGAGTCGCGGCGGGGATTGTTGTTTGAAACCTGGCGATCGGATCGCCCTGGTTTACCCAAACAACGACCCGATTAGCTTCATGTGCGCATTTTACGGTTGTCTTCAAGCCGGCATTGTGCCTGTGCCGATCGAAGTCCCTTTGACGCGCCGAGACGCAGGCTCGCAGCAAATCGGTTTTCTTTTGGGCAGCTGTGGAATTCAGGTGAATCAACGAGCAAAGTAACAATCTTGCTCTGCTATTTCCATCGAATTTCCTCTCCAAGTATATCGAAAATGGTTTCTAGGTGGCATTAACCAGCGAAGCTTGTCTGAAAGGTCTGCCAAAAACGGCGGCTGGCGAGGTAGTGGCATTCAAAGGTTGGCCAAAGCTTCACTGGTTCGTTACGGAACATCTGGGCAAAACGCCGAAAGATTGGCTGCCACCGCCGCGATTAACCGACGACACTCCGGCATACATAGAGTACACCACGGACAAGGACGGGTCGGTGATGGGAGTGACGGTGACGAGATCGGCGATGCTGGCACATTGTCGAGCTCTGACGCAAGCCTGCGGCTACACGGAGGGAGAGAACGCCGTTTGCGTTTTAGACTTCAAACGAGAGGTTGGCCTGTGGCACAGCACCCTCACCAGCGTTTTAAACGGGATGCACGTGATCTTTATTCCGTACGCTCTGATGAAAGTAAATCCCGCGAGCTGGATGCAAATGATCACCAAGCATCGTGCCAGCGTGGCTGTGGTGAAATCGCGAGACCTTCACTGGGGTCTTCTTGCCACGAAAGATCACAAGGACATTTCCTTGTCGTCACTGAGATTGTTGTTGGTCGCGGACGGTGCCAATCCCTGGTCACTTTCTTCCTGCGATCAATTCCTTTCGGTATTCCAATCTAAAGGTCTGCGGCCTGATGCCGTGTGTCCGTGCGCGTCCTCCAGCGAAGCTCTCACCGTATCGGTGAGAAGACCAGGCCGTGCTGGAGTAAACGCCACTGGACGAGGCGTGCTCTCTATGTCTGGTCTGAGTTACGGTGTTGTCAGAGTCGATCAAGAGAATTCTCTCACTTCCTTGACTCTTCAAGATTGCGGCCAAGTGATGCCCGGAAGTATGTTTCTATGCCAACATTCCCAATCCGTTCTACTTTAAGCGATTCGTAGCGAACGAAATTGGAAACGTTCCTTTTCTTCAGGTATCGTTGTTGTAATCAAGATGGAAGGACAACCGCTCATCTGCAAAACCGACGAAGTAGGCGAGATCTGCGTGCATAGTTCGGCAACTGGAAACCAGTATTGGGGACTACAGGGACTGACGAATAATACGTTTAAAGTCTCCCCGCTTCAAGCCGATGGAAGTCCGCTGGGTGACGTAGAATACACCCGTTCTGGTCTATTGGGTTTTCTGGGACCTGGTGGTCTTGTGTTCGTTTGCGGTTCGCGCGATGGTCTTATGACGGTCACGGGAAGGAAACATAACGCCGACGATATCATTGCTACTGTGTTAGCCGTTGAACCCATGAAGTTCATTTATCGTGGAAGAATAGCCGTTTTCAGCGTACGCGTCCTCAGGGACGAGCGAATATGCGTCGTTGCAGAACAAAGACCCGACTGCAGCGAAGAGGAAGTACGTTTTTAACGATACTCTCGAATCGTTATTCGCACGACGCGAATTCTACATGTACGATACACATCTGTTCGACGTTTATTTCCTCAGAGTTTCCAATGGATGTCCCGAGTGCTTCAAGCGGTAGATTCCATTCACGCTGTTGGAATATATTGTCTGGCGTTGGTTCCGCCAAATTACCTTCCGAAAACACCGCTGGGCGGTATTCATTTGTCGGAAACGAAACGACGTTTCCTAGAGGGTACTCTACACCCGGCTAATGTTCTTCTTTGTCCGCACACTTGTGTTACCAATCTACCCAAACCACGCGAAGTCCATTCAGGTAAGAGATTGCACATTCACCTGTGAGTACTATCCCCGAACCAGGTGTCGATTAGAGTTACGGACCTTCGATGAATTACATGAATGTCAGCAAGTACAAAGACGTATATACCTTCTTTTTTGTTGTAACATTACTTCGTTTTTTCTTTGCCTATTATAATTTAAGCGAGGACCCAAGAAATTGGTACAAAGTTCGATAGGCTGTACATTTAACGGTGCACTACGATGCTGCATTGATAGAAGATTTACCAATTTGTCGGATCGTTTCGCTTAAATGTACACGAGAATGATTAATTGGGAGAATGAATGAGCAGTTCTTTTATAATTAATTCGCGGTCACAATATCGCTCTGTTCAAAAATTCTCATTAACGTGAAGGAACGTAACACTTACGCTTTCTTACAAAGTTATCAGTAGGCTTCAATAACTTAGCACAAATGTACAAAGTATATAACTGTCTCTTGCTACATATCATGTATTGTTAATCCACCCAACACTAAAAATATTTAATGCTTAGCATGTTATTCTATTATTTTTGCCCTTCTTTCTTTTGGCTGAGTTCCGAACACCCTAGTAGTAGTCCAAGCCTATAGACAAATTGTTTCTAGCGATGTGAGATTCCTCTTAATATTCTCTGTATATACAAGTACTCTGAACTTTCACGCGTGCAGAAAAAGAAAAAGCTGCCTTTTTACCTTCGATCGGTTGCATCCATGTTTTTTTTTCTTTTTTACACGATGCTTTCCTTTAATTTCACATCGCTACCTCACCAGACGTTCACGTTTTCGAGAAACACCGAATTGATTTTTGTTTGATAAGTATGTACAGTCCATGGAATGCTCAGAGCACGTCGATATAAAGGACGCGCGTAAATCACCTTTCGACAATAACGAACCAGTTCACGTACCTAGCTTTGATTTTCCGGCCTCAGTCAGGGGAGAGTGTGTGAGCTACTCATTATTGGGTTGAGTGTTTGTGTTGGTTTACTAACGGAATGGTGCGGGGGCGTGTAGCGGGGGATTCTGTTGCAGACGTTGGTCCGGCCAGTGTCATGGTGGGCAACATTGTTCAGGGTAATAGACTAGCTTCGGCTCAAGGACGAGACATGGGTGTCCTAGACGAGGATAGTGATAATGCTAAAAAGGTTCGTCTTTGTCAGAAATTGTTTCTTCTTTTTAAGGATAATTGTTACTAAAACTTTTCTCCGTTTATTTAACTTAATATTATTGATTTGCAGTATCAGTTTATTTCGGAAATACTTCGATGGCGTGCTGTCAGTACCTCCGACCATGTTATTTTCACGTCGCTGAATGCAAAAGGAGCGGTAGCAACTTCCTTGTCGTGCTCTCAGTTGCACAAGAAAGCCGAGCGGATCGGCAATTTGTTGTTAGATCGTGGAAGAATCAATACCGGAGATCACGTGGCATTAATATTTCCTCCTGGTACTGACTTGATATGCGCGTTTTATGGTTGCCTGTATGTTGGCGCCGTGCCAGTTACGATTAGGCCACCTCACCCGCAAAACCTCCAAACCACTTTACCAACCGTTCGCATGATCGTGGACGTCAGTAAGTCTGTGCTCGTGCTCACGAATCAAAATATCCTGAAACTGTTGAAAACAAAGGTACATCGATACGTTATGATTCTAATGTACTCTACGTAACACGATCAGTATCTTGTGTTTAACCCTTTAACTGCTCAGCTTGAACGGATCTTGACGATTAACTTTTACGTTCTACCCCCCGTTGCCCGACAAATATCTTCCTGAGTTATCCTTAGATTTCTACTAAAGCGGTTAAAGTGTTAAAATTTATCTCACGAATGATTAATTTGGCTATTTTCCTTGCTATCGTACAGGAAGCGAATAATGTTGTCGACATTAAGAGTTGGCCGACGATTCTCGATATGGACGACATGCCAAAGAAGAAGCTACCTGTTATGTACCGAGCGCCCACAGCGGAGATGCTGGCTTATTTGGACTTCAGCGTCTCGACGACGGGGATGCTTGCAGGAATTAAAATGTCCCACGCAGCGGTGACGTCTCTTTGTCGTGCCATGAAACTTGCCTGCGAATTGTATCCATCTAGACACATCGCTCTATGCTTGGATCCCTACTCTGGATTAGGATTCGCTCTTTGGTGTTTGAGCAGTATATACAGCGGTCATCATTCCATACTTATACCACCGTCGGAGGTTCGTTTCCATATCGTAAACGTGAGAACGAAAAAGAAACTTTTAATATTCTTGTTTGTAGGTGGAAGCAAATCCGGCATTGTGGCTATCGGCAGTTAGTCAATCCAGAGTAAGAGATACGTTCTGTTCTTACGGCGTGATGGAATTGTGCACGAAAGGTCTCGGTTCTTCTGTTCATGCTCTAAAAGCGAGAGGCGTTAGTTTGGCCTGTGTTAGAACGTGCGTCGTTGTCGCTGAAGAAAGACCGAGAATCGCACTTACTACGAGCTTCAGTAAACTCTTCTCCGCTTTGGGTCTGAGTCCCCGTGCCGTCTCGACCTCGTTCGGATGTAGAGTAAACACCGCTATTTGCTTACAGGTTCGATCGCTTCCAAATTTCCAAAGATTATTTAACAAGTTTCTAAGGTTTTTGTTACTCGATGTTAAATAATACGATTGACATGCAGGGTGCATCGAGCCCAGAACCTTCTACGGTATACGTTGATCTCCGCGCATTGCGCAACGACCGAGTATCTCTGGTTGAAAGAGGTAGTCCGCACTCTTTGTGCCTGATGGAATCAGGCAAATTATTACCAGGAGTGAAAGTAATCATTGCCAATCCAGAAACGAAAGGACAATGCGGAGATTCTCATTTAGGCGAAATTTGGGTGCAGTCTGCTCACAATGCCAGCGGCTATTTCACGATATATGGCGACGAAAGCGACTACGCGGATCATTTTAACGCTCGTCTCGTAACAGGAAACACGAATGAAGTTTACGCCAGAACTGGTTATCTCGGTTTCCTAAGACGTACCGAAAGCGTTCAACAATCGGTTATCAGTGACATTCCCGGTGACACATCTACCGAGGCGGATCTGGTTCCTGGTGATTCTGAGTTACACGATGCTGTGTTCGTGGTTGGCGCCCTCGACGAAGCCATTTTACTTAGAGGAATGCGATATCACCCGATCGATATCGAAAACAGCGTAATGAGGTGTCACAAGAAAATAGCAGAATGGTAAGCAGAATAACAATGTGAAAACAGACATCACATTTTCAAACATAGTTCTCTTTTCGGTTGTGATAAAAATTATTTGTACGATTCACAGTGCCGTATTCACATGGACCAACCTCCTAGTAGTAGTGGTGGAACTCGACGGAAGTGAAAGCGAAGCTTTAGATCTCGTGGCATTAGTTACCAGCGCTGTACTAGAAGAACACCATCTGGTAGTCGGTGTGGTAGTCGTAGTAGATCCCGGAGTAGTTCCAATAAATTCGCGTGGCGAAAAGCAACGAATGCACTTGCGTGATGGTTTCCTAGCGGACCAGCTCGATCCGATTTACGTAGCGTATAACATGTGAGCGATATCAGAGAACGCAGAAAATGCATTACATAACGAACAACAAGAGACTGGTATCGTACTTTCCAGTCATGTCTCTACTACCATGCTCACGCATAGGTATTCTCGACTCGAAGTCGCGAACTGCATTTCAAATTTTTGTCCTTTGTTAAAGGAGGTGATCTCTCTACGGAGAATTTGGAATATATTGCGAAGACTAAACGTATTTTTAAAGCGAACGTCGTCCCTAAACAATTTATATCCTTTCTTTGAAAGAATAACGCGTGTATTCAAATTTTTTATCTCGTCGATGTATTAAAAGGAGTAAGAAAGTTCGTCACACTTTGAAATTTCCAACCGCTTGGTTATCGATACTTATCACATATGAAAGGAAGCGTTACTTTCTGCGTTGTAAGTAGCAAGTGTGAACGCTCGTTAGAAGAGAAGGAGAAACAGGAAGAATATAAAAGAACCGCTGTAGACGGGAAATGTCGACAAATGATTACTTTATAAAAAGTAATCTACCGAGAATTCTACTTAAAGCGACGAAGAATGTCGAAGGATATGCTGAAAGCATTATCGATGCTTGCAGAGTTAAGGAGATTTACGTAACTATTCGTATAGCATTAACGATTCTCAACTCGCAGCGAAGAAGAAAAAATGCAAAATTAATCTTGAACATCTTCGAACTTGAGACTGCCACGGACAAGTATATACAGCTCGGACATGACTCAGCTGTTTTTGCTAAAATTATGCTTTTATACATTGTATTACCTGAATATTAAAGTGACGAATAGTACCAGTCATTATTTATCAACGACATCAGAACGGTAGTGAGCTTTTTTATAAGAGGAAAATGGAAGAAGTTATTTTAACGAAGATGTAACTTTAACGAGTGAATTTCATTGAGAAATCGCACTTTATTAAAAAAAAAATGGACGATTGTTCCGCGAACTACGTACAGGTATATACAACTATCTGATGTCTATTAGAAAAAGTAAAAGAATTTGATACACTTTATCGTAGACTCGTGTAGCTTGACAATTTTTTACTACATAAAGTAACGGTTAGCTAACGTAATCACACTATTGTAACGTAAAAAGTTTTAACTGTCTACATTTTTTCTAATATATCGTTGCTGGAAAGGCATATATACATAGTTCGCTATCGCTCTGACTATCTAATTTTCGTTCAGGAAAGTTTCTACGTTGTTGGTGTCTTACAACGATTTTTAGGTGAATCGATTTGGAGACATGACCGAGTGGTCATGATTTCAATTCGATAGAGGTTTCATTACATTTAGCTGCGTTGCGCACAACATCGCTCTTTTTATACGTTAAAGTATTTATATTATATTTCACAGCACGCAGTAAACCCTGAATACGGTTGTATATGTTCTGAAAGTGTACTTTTTTTATACACACGTCCACTGAAAATTTACTCTCTTCCAATTTCGACAAAAACAATGAACACAAAGTAGTGTATATGTATTCTTAAGTTCGTAAAGTTTGAATGATAATGATTTATTGCGTGCTGAGAGGGTACACTTTGAAAATCAGCCGAATCACTTAGCCAATTTTTCCATAAAAAAGAAAGACTAAGACGAAGTTAACGCAAATTTGCATCTCAGGGTTTTAGGTCATTTATGACAAACGATATGATATAAAAAAAGAAGAAGCTATTTAGAACAACTCTTTTTGGATGACATTTAAAAAGAAAGACAAGGAATATGATAGCACAAAGAATTCAAGCAAGAAAGTAGTCGAAATAGATAGCGCTGATGCATCTGACCCTGCAATTTTTATCTCTCTAGCCGATATGGAAAAGTTACCCTCGAACTATAAATATCGGTCAACGTATACGCCAAAAATTTTAATATACGCAAACTTTCCTCCCCTTTTCTTCTTACCTTTTAATGCACAAATGCGTTCTTTTCGTGAAATTGGTCTCGTTGATCAAAGCTCAATCTACGTATGTCAACAACGCTACGACAATAATCGACTTTCGGGTTAAAATCACTTATTCACGTGTTATTTTCTTTCTTATTCTTACATTCGATTAAATTTACGTTTAGTTTTATTTGTTAATAACGACGGGAGTTTCAATCGAGCGTCGTAAGTGAAAGTTCGATTACTTGGAAAATTGTATCGATTTCCATAAGAGAACGAACAGGTTCAAATGACAACGAGCGAAATATTGGCAACGTATAGATCATTGTTGGCCTATCGATAATTATTTGCAAGCGCAAAGATCTACTCATACATGTATGTACGTACATTGTTTATGCCATTTTGCTCAAAAATCGCGGAGCAGTAAAGAAAAGAGCAAAGAAGTAGATGGGAAGAATAATGATTAAAACCCGAAGGTCGATCGCGTCATTTCTCCTCTTATTGGAGTTTTATTATTTTTGAGACGTTTTCTATCGATGTGTACATTTGTTGATAGTTTTATAATTTTATATTCTTATTTTAATATAATGGCATACGACTATGAGGCGTGCACCGACCCTCGAGGTACCGTGCATCGGCTCTTGCCAGAAACGTGTTGCAATTTAAACGAAGCGGACTTGTCAATTTCATCTTTTTTCTTTGCGTCGTTAGAAGGCTCGTATTAAACTTCGTACCAAAATGGACACGCGTATTATCGTCGCTTTACGTATTGTAATTTTCTCTTGTATCGCGCCCTATAAGAACGTAGGTAGTGCGATGCAACCTGTTCCACAACTTGGTTATGTTTACAACAGAAATATAGCCTGCGCTAACAATATTGTCGATTTCTACAGAAAAATGAGATTTCACGCGAAAGAAAAGAATATCAAGGCCTATTTTTGAACGGAACAATATTTTGCGTAATGTTTCTCCCGATAACAATAACACTCGTATATCTTGATCTAATTCAGAATATTGAATCGTTGAATTGTAAGAACGTAAACTATTTACGTTATACGTGAAACGAATACGAGCAGACAAAGTAATCGCACAAGGCGTGTCTATAATAAATACGAAGTAGTAGAGTTAAATACGAGCCTCGTAATTGAAGAAGCTCAGTCTATCGAGAAACGACTCCGATCATCGACGATAGCCTCGTTGACGCGATATGCATAATTCGCAAGTTATAATAATAATTAGTTATCCCATATTACGAGCGCCCATTTACAGGCGCCAAAATGTAAATACGTATAGAAACAGGCGAATTAGGATCCTTTTCTTCGACACGTCTTACATTTCTCACGGTTGCTGTAATCGTATTAGACGCAATGTTTATGTTCGTTTGCGATATAACGTACGCGAGAATATCGAATTACGAGTTCTTGTTCGTTTCGTCTGTTGTGTGTTGGTAGTGACAAAACAGTGACTATCATCAGACACGTCCAACAGTAGGAAAATGTAAAACGTTTCAAGCGTAAAGGGTGTTAAATACGGTTCTATAGATCCGTTCCCTCTCTTTATTACTTTTTCTTTTTTTTTCTCTCTCTCTCTTTTAATGATTAAGGTATCGTGCCATGTCACCTTACGTCCTTTCGCGCTTTTACGCACGAAGAAACACAGATGATAAGAATAAATAATCGCGCGTCGCCGTTTTACAGGATCGTATATCAATTCACCGGTATTTTATTTAAATAGTAGCTGTACGTCGAAATTCTCGGAACGTTAGGCTACGTAGAAGCGTGCGTGGTGTTTGCGAAGACGAGGATACGCGCGGCGAAACTGCTTCTTCGTGCGTAAAAGATCCGGAAACACAGCGGTGCACCCCGATCACGGTAGGAATGTGCAGCGTCAGGAAATTTTTATCGAGTTTGACACACACACACACAAAAAAAAAAAAAAGAAGAAAAAAAGAACCCCGTCTTTTTATTTATTACATAGCAGTAAAGCTATACTTTTGCTTTTCGTTCCTGTTATCCTATCTGTTTAGAAAATGTGTTTGTCTAATTTCCAAGTACAAACCGAAATCGTATTCTCACTTTTGACTGGTTCGTTCGTTTACTGTGTAATGTCCATTCAACGATCTGTACAGATCTGTACATCTTCAGAGTGTTTCTACCGAACTATAACTGAGTGAGAGGAAAAGAGCGATTGAGAGTTTTTTCACGAAAGTTTCATTATCGAGAAAGTATTTTCATTGACGAGTATGTACCGCGCTAGATTCGCGCGCCGATTTGTTTGATATGCGTATACACACGAATCCACGGACCATGCAAATGGGGTCATCGAAGGATCGAACGAAAAGAGTAGAAACGTTACGCAATCCTACGAGTGGGGCTGAGAGTGCGTGCGTGCGAGCAACCCGATTGTATTATGTATAAATGTTGATAACTAGTTGATAGAAACGTGAAGATACTTGTCACGCCGTTAACGATCGCGTATTATCACGTTCGATTCAGAACAAAAAAAAAAAAAAAAAAAAAATATAGGTCGATCGATTGTGAAATCTTAGGATCTCTCTGAGAAACGGTATCGCGTAATCCTGGACCCTGGTTTAATGGTCCTAGGCTGTGTAAATACTACCCTTGTACCCATTGCGTTTAGAAGTTACTAAGGTACAATATAGTTTGTACGTTGAAGTATATATATATTATATATATATATATATATAAATATTACCACACAGAGTAATAATATAAACGGTCGCTGTCCTTACCAAGCCGTAGCATTTTGCCTGTATCAGTCGGATGAGAATATTAATATTTCGTGTATCCACCCCTCGTACCAAGTACCAGCCCGTTTTCATTCCTTCCCGTCTCTTCGATCGAGACGCGGGAGGATTGATAGAAAAAAGAAGAAAAAAGAACGGGATAAACGCGAGAAATCGAAGCACTGGAATTATAGGAACATCATAGCAATTTCTCTATGGTCCGTAGCGGACTTTTTCCTTGTTTAAAGTGAGAAAAAAAGTAAGGAAAAGAAGGAGGGAACAAAAGGAAGCAATGAAGCAACACAATCGGTCGTGTATCGTACCACGTGTTGCATCGTAAATTACTCGAACCTTTAAAACCAAGCGCCTCTTTGTAATCCATTCGATATTCACGAGGAGCTTCGCGAGCTACCATCAATAAACGTAATGTACATTTTTTTGCAACGAGCCGCACTGTTTTACGCTGCCCCTATTACTTTCCTCGTTATATAGAATAAACATTAAAAAAGTGTCGCGTATTATTCTCTAGCGAAACTCCTATTCTATTACGTTTGAAAGTTATATTTTTGTTGCGTTTTTTCTCTATTTACATTTTATTTAAATTTAATTGTCTCGATAAAAAGTATTTACGTAAAAATTGAAATCTTACTACTTAAGTAAGTTTTTATCGATGACGAATATATTTACATTTTCGTTATCAATCGTACCAGCGTGAAACTTTTTCGCACGCTTTTTACTTCAGTGTCTTTTGCACTCTAACGTATGCATAATCACCTGTCGCCTTACATAATAGCGCATCTGTATAAATTTTTCGAGAACAACCTTATCGCGTTATTTATACATTAATTTCACCCATTGAAAGAAAATCCTCGCAAATATCTCACCTCGTAAATTAAATTGAAACACCGTGTACCATTGTCTAATGATAATCGACTTCTCGAGTTGAATGTTAACGAGCGAAAGGTAAGTGCATACCAGCCTGTTCAGTTGCATATAGACATAAACGCATATTTCAGTGAGCATGAAACTAACATAAAATCATAGATTAACAGTGAATCAAACAACATTATGACTATCTAATTTAAATGCATTTACATACTTTGTACATAATTTTAACGTCACTTAGGTTTCATTTCGTATACAATTTACGATATTTCCCAGTTGAACATCAATTATATCGCTTGGCTACGATATTGAATGACTCGAAGTTTTAAATTGTTTCTTCCGAATGGCTTCGGTATTTACGATTGAACTATAACATTTACTACTACATATTCATTCGAGCATTCATGCAAGGACAAATAATACACATCGTAAAATGAGATCTGACGAATGTAAATCAGAAAGAAAATTACGGATAACGATCTCCTAATAATTATGTCGTGTTCCATCGATTAAGATATACATTTGGACTATGTAGTCTGAATCGTATGAATTACCACGTGTAACAAAGTCTGGAGCAATGGCAGTGTTTAAAACTACACAACTTGTAAGGTTTTCGCGCGATAAACAACGGAGCGCTGCGATTGGTTGGCGTACAAATTTGATTCCGTTTCGTTCTTTCCCTTTCTTTCTCTCTATCCCTCTTCTGGTTTCGCCGCGTCCACCGGTCGTCGCGTTGAAGAAAGACCGAGTAACGTTTCCCCAGGGAAGTCGTAAACGACTTCAGTCCAGAGAGCCTCGAACCGAGCAGTTCCGAACAGTCAGTCAGTGACGGTGGTTTCGCGAACACGATCATCGTACCAGTCGCTTGGTAAACGTGTGCGCGCCGGTTGAAAAAAGTTGTTACACGCAGCCTCTACTGGCTCTCCTAGCAACGCGGTGTCGCCTAAAGACAATGACTCCACGTTCCAGTGGTTAGAAGTATCGAGCAAATTACCGGCAACCGTTCGAACCGTCTTTTTTTCTCGATCGAGGCCAGACGGCCACACTACCTCTAGGAACGGCTCGACGTGCATCGATCTCGGGCAAGGGTATGTAAACATTTCGATTTTTCTTTTCCCGATCAATCATTATATATGTTTCTCGGATATAAAGTTCCTTCAAATTCCGAAAATTCCATTGATATTTCGTTGGCAGCCGTCCGTTCACGTGCAACATTGTCGCTAATTTTTAAATCTCATTAAAATATGTTGTTTTATCTCATTTGATAATACGTATCGGTGACTGACTAATCCTGTGGCCATTTTAGTTTTTATCATTAACGACGCTTCGTCTGTTAACAAACCTCGTTGCATTTGTACGATGACATTAATTACTGTGGAACATTTCCTATTTAGTTTTAGAAACTGTCGATTGGGATCTCGTATTATAGAGCGTATCGTGTAATTGCTTAAAATTACTAATCGAAAATACGATTAAGAACGAACATACATAACACGCGTATGCCGGTGCACGATTAACAGTTTCCGAGGTTTCATTGATTGTAGCATTTCTGATTCCGTTGGTTATAGCACTGTTATACAGATGTTGTACGCGTTGTTTGTTTCCAAAAAAGAGAGAGCGATTGTAGCCAGATTTTTGTGGCGTTCGCTTTATGAAACACATTCTTTACGAAAGGCTACGTCGGAAAACGTCGAGAGACGACGCTCTTTTGCTTATTTTTCAAACTTTGAAGCGTGACATGCGCTGATGTCTACCCGACGCCGGAATATAAGTAGACGTGCACATGTGCATAACTACAGCTGTATCCTATCTCTATGCTACACTTTTTTTCATTTTCCACACGAACTTATGTACTTTCATATAAAAATATACGCACATAATTAAACGATACACCAAATTACATATTTACTACGGCAATATGTATACGAAAAAGTATAAGCAGAATGGCCGATTTAACGTATTGTTGACAGAGCCGGTAAGTGTACTGAAATTTACATAATAATATGTACGTATTTTAAAGCTAACCGTTGAAACGGCAGGCGTTTCCCGTTCTCCGACGTTTACAATTCTGTATATCGAATGTGGCTATGTGTGGTTTGGTTCGTTATATTTTTATACGTCTACACTAAACAGTTGCGAATAAAATGACCTGCGCTGTGAAAAACTAACCTGTACAGCGACGATTACATCGAACAAACATATGTACACGTTTAGATATATATATATATATTCCATACAACTTACAAACCTAAATTCTATCCCGAATTCGTCGTTAACGTTTGTTACAAATTTGTTGAACATTAATCTGCGCGTAGATTACAAAATGCATTCTTACGATACTACAAAATTCCATCTACATGTTTTATCCTACATGAGGATTTGAAATTGATCATTAAATCAACTTTGTATGGACAAAATACTGCATGAAAGACTTTTATTTGCTGAATCGTCCAGTTATATATGATACACTACATCAACTGCACGAAAACATCGAAATGTATACTGGTCTCGTAACGAATCGTATAATCTAGTATTTCTTGCTTTCTATTTTTACATTTTAATCTTACAATTCAAGCTACTTACGGTATTTAGACAAATATACTGACTAATTTTTTATCGAATTTACATAATAGAAGTAGTATAACAAACAAATATTAAACGAAATAATACAAGCATTATTGTAATCTAACGATCCAACCTAGGAGACTGCGTGCCATTGTAAACTACACTAAAACGCACATATGTTCGTTTTTTTTCTAGCAATACGGTAATTCTAAAAATATATCGTCCAACTGCTAGAAGCAATTGTAAATATTTGAAATTTCCTTCTTTATCATAGTTGCCAAGTAACCATCGATAAAATGTCAATGGTCCAGTCTCTTGTGAATTTTCCCAGCCTGATATTTGGGAAATTTTCAAGCACAAAAGTTCCTCGACATTTAAAATTCATAACTCCAGATGTAAAATACAAAATTCACACACAAGGCAAATTCGAGTTTCATAGATCGGTAGACTTCAAAAACATTTGAGATATTTGGGACCTCAATCGCTAGACAAGTTTAGCTACGACAGGTGTACAAGTCCATTAAAATACAGTTTTCCAGTTTTACGATTGTCGAGACCTTTCTATCCCGACAGTTGATGCACGTGGAAAGGCAGTGAATAATCGGTAGACTAAATATATCTCTCGCACTGCCATAAAGTACCCTTTTCATTTCGCATGCTGCGCAATGGAAAATAATAAATGACACGCTTATTGGCGAATATTCGATACGCGCAACGAAACGATTGCGACAAATCATTCGGTATTCCCGGAACGCGCGTTAAGGTAGATTTAGATCGATGCTTCGCCAGTGAAATTGGCCATGTGGCCAGTGGCCTTGGGAAAAAATTCGTTGGCGTAAATGTTACTCGCAGTTAAAAAAGCAACGTTAAAGGATCGCATTTTCGCAATGGGAAAAAAACGTTGTTCAAATCGTTGCTCGATTACATGGCGCTTAATTACAGATGCTTTGTCTCTTGTTTATATAAAAATCAAGAAGTCACCGGTGGACGATTACTTCCGTCGCGCGAGCAGAAACAAAATAGTACACGTGGCCTAACGCCATCGTACAATTAAGTATGTTTTTGTGGGCAAATTGGCTGGTGGCAGCTTTACCGCCGCCGTCCTTTATTGCGTTCTCTACCTGCTCTCAACAATAAATCCCAAATTCCCTATGCTAAACGAAGGGTTAGCCAGATAATTAACGAAGAATGTGCTTACAAAAGTCTATGCACAGGATGTGCTATTGAAATTTCCAAACAGTAAGGAATGTTGGATTGCTGCAAGCTTTCAGAAGCTTTCGTTAGACGTAAAACAGAACTATGTTTAACATCTATTAATGACAATATAGAAGTAAAAGTATAAGGGCAGCCCTCGTTTCTCTCGAAACATTAAACCAACTTTAATCGTCGTTGTTCGGCAAAGAATAATCATAGCGTTCGATATGCCGTGTAAGTTATTCGGAACGCGGTGCACTGTTGCGCATATGTCTATTATGATTTTATTCGGTCGAGTCCTCGACTCTTTGACACACATCCGTCGTAATTCGTTTGAGTTACAGCGAAGCACCGAATTCGTGGCCATAATACAAACGTGCACGCGAACCTGAAACCGTCGTGTAATTTACGGCAGCCAGCGTTCGTAAATACAAATTTCTCTTTCGAGCAAATCTCGTCGAACGAAACGAAGTATTCGCGATCGATGTTCTTCGAACGACTTCGATTATCTTCGGATTGCCGGAAATTTCGTTATTTTCTCCTAGTTACTACGGCTAATAGAACGTTCCGATCGCTTTTCGGTTAGCTACATACACATGCCACTCTCTTTTCGCCAGCAAATTCATATTTTCGTGCGCATTCTCGAAATCATCAATGGAAAAATGACTATACGTTTAGAGCGTCGACGACAATCTTTTCTCTGCAAATTAGATTTCCATCGTTTACAGAAACCGAAAAATTCAATTGGATCTGAGTGGAAAGATGGAGAAGCTTCTACGGCTAATGCGATTTCGCTTACCCGGAACGCAGCGATAAATCACGCGAGTTCGAGAACCGATTTCGATTGTGTAGTTGTACATACTTGTATGTACACATATACCGTAAGCTGTCCCGCAATGTTTGCTGTCGCTTAAGTAGCCGGTGGAGTCGGTTGAAAGAGGCGTGACGATTCTCGACAATTTGTCGACCGAGGCACGAGCGGAGCAAACGTTCGCGTCAAGGGAATGATTATCGACAATAATTTGTTTGATTCGAGTTTTATAGGTTCGCGTAGTCGGCCGCAGTCACGAGTTACGAACTCGCTTTCAATGAGCTTAATCGAGCAGGTCAACACGCGACATCTCGTTCGAATGAATCATCGCAGCGAATCTTTGGAATTCGTTTTGGTCGAGAAGCATTGCGTCCATTCGGTTGAATTGTAAATTAAACGACTTACCTCCCCGTGTGTATCTTTTTATATACGTGAGATGTGATTGGAAATGTCAACATGGTAATCAAACGACACGGTAACCGTAACGTAATGATAGAGCTGAACTTGAAACGTATCGTAAAAATCAATGCGTTATCGAGTTCTTTCGAACTCGTGAAACATTGATTGATTTCTTGCACGATCAATGTTTTACCACGTGTGAACTTGATTTATCCTGTTATTATAGGAGTTTCCATGCGTTTAATAAGAGCGCTTATCTGTCCGATAGCGGGGCGGATTTATTGCACCGCCGATATTACGTACGCGTATCTATCATTATCATAATACACGGCCGATCGTACAAATTTCGTAATAATCGTAAGGGGAAAAAATTGTCGCGCTTGGCTTCTCGCGATAATTTCAGTCTCGGTGGACTGACCGATCGGCATTTGTTCTTGTTATTTCTATTTTTGTAATTATCATCTCGTCGTCGGATCTATTCGCCGAATTTGCTACTCGAAAAGACGAAGAGTGATACAAGCGCGTACAACGAAATCTTATCTTATCCAACCGATTTCAAATTCTTCTTTACGTTCTGATTTACATGGACGCGTGTACCCAGAGTATAATCAGGTGCCAATGCTTGTCACGTAAGATGTATTAATAAAACTTGACAGCGTGTATTCTTGCGCGCATAAATTTCCTCTAGAAATCGAAACGCGCGTGTGGTTCTCGAATCGACCGAACGAACTTCATCGAGTGACGTACCCTCGTTCTTCCATCGAAGATTATGAAATATTTGTACGACACGATCACGTCGTTTCGAACGATTATGCTTTTTTCCGTTTCCGTTGATTCACAGCTTAATTATGGCATTTACTTCGCCTCCTTGTAAGATCGTTATCATACGTGAAATAACAAAAGACTACGAATGGAATAAGAGTTCATTCTCGGAATGTCTGCATTGTCAATCCACCAGATTTTTTATTACCAATGCTGTTGCTTCTTTCTTCGGCTGTTTGTTTAGCATCGGATTTCGTAAAATGTCGGATAGATCGGAGATGCGCACCAGGCAACTGTTAACACTAGACTACCACACCAGTCAAATTGACTAGTTTTACAATTTTATTTTAAAATTTCTACTTCGTGTTATATTTTTTCCCCAATGATGTAATGACTTTTACAACGATAACTAAAAGAATAATATAATGAATTTTATTTTGTTTTTTATGTCTTCAAACTGAAAATAATTTTTTATCAAGGCTACTTATACCAATACCAGTGAAAATGTCTGGTACTTGTCAAGGTGTAAAAGGGTCCTGCAATCTGTTTATCGAACTCCAGTTAACCAGTTTCCTCGTTTTGTACAACGTCCCACACGTTTTTACAATTTTTACTGCGATATCAGTTGTCAGGAAGATTCCGGATCGATCGCTAGATCGCAACACTAGCAATACCATACCAGTTAAAATGACTGGTTGTACAATTTTATAAATGTGTCATGACCCTCGTTTAGGGGTCATGGTGCCAGATGGATTAATAATACCAAAAATGTACTACATAACATGGAATTCCTTCTGTAAGAGAGTAAATCAATAAATAAACAAATATTCTATTATTAGGTATTTTTTTAAAGACTGGTCAGTTTGACTGGTTTTGGTAAAAATAGTTTCGTGTTAACTATCGGTAGTTGTAGTGTCAAATAGGAGATCGTGAAGTAAATCACCGCCGAGGCAACGCGCTAAATTTGCGAGGTTGTTAAAAGTCCGGATCGCCAAGATTTAGTGGACTCGTGTTTGTTGACTTTTACAGTGGCCCCGAAGCCGGCGTATATTTCCATTGTACCTAGGACTGGCCGATTCTTCAACGAAAATGATCAAAGCATGACAGGTAGTGTTTCAAGGGCAGTTTGCTTGTCGAAAAGTAAAAGGCGAGTGGGCCGTTTCGCATTTAGAAACAGCACCGTGAAAATTATGTGCGAAATGGGAACACGGCTATATTGTTGCTTACGACTCTTGCCAAGGCTTAAGAAAGGTAAACTGAGATTACGGGCAGATCCATGGCGCCTTTGACATCGTTTTTCTCTGCAACCTTCGTCAACTGTCTAACGTTAGCCTGACCGAAAAAGGAAAAGATATTGCATTCTTGTACAGTTTTCATTTAGGCGAACTGTTTTCCACGTACAGCGAAATAGTTGGCCGGTAGAAAGCAGCACATCGATTAATCAAATACACGTCGGTGTAAGTATACACAGGCGACAGCCCGTTCAAATTGCACGTGCCTTTCAACCACCTTTCATCGGCCGTTTGCTAAACGATCCTGCTCTATCATCATCGCGAGGGACAAGCCCGTGCAAAAACGCCAACTTCCTTTCATACGTATACAAGACGGTTGCACGTTCTTATCATCGAATTGCAAAATAATGAACATCGCTGATCGTCACGACATTGATTGATTCTGTCCCTCGTCGCAACTGAAACTCGATTAAAATTAATCCTGCGGCATAAACGCTATTACGTACCCTGTTCCGTAAGCTTCTTTTCCCTTCGACCATCGATCTGCCGACCAGAGACTAGAACCTAGTCATTAGCGGAATTACTAGACCTTCGAACTTTAGATAAGAACCACTGGCGAGTGCTGAGAGTCACTGTGTGGCCGGTGCATAAACACAAAGGTGTAGCGATGTTCGATCGTTGTACGAGCGACTAATAATCGGCAGACTGGTCACAGGTAGTCGATTAAGCCGTGAAGTAGAATGAGCCCGAGTGTCTGCCGAAGTACATATTTACTATCCGAGGAAGGGGAGAACAGTACTTTCTACTCGCGAGTCAACCGCGCGTTTCGTCGCTATCGCCGTAAGCATCGTCGTTGACGCGCGCTGTCATTCCTTGTGTTAGTCGGGTCGTGTAGTCGGCTACGTGTGATCCACGAAGAGGTCGTGTATCAGGTCCGATAGATTGGTCGCTCTACGCGCTGGCGTTCTTCCTGCGCAGGTCTACACATCGAACCGTGGACAGGAAAAAAGCAGTGAAACGCACCCGGAGAGCCGCGTCTCCCCAGGTACGTAGCCAAGGGTCGGTCACGAGCTACGCTGTAAAAACAATCGTTTCGCTCTTTGCTTCCGTACTTTTGATTTTCCTGCGTCTCGCACGAATATGCTTCGAAGATGGTACTTCGACAGGCAAAGGTCGATCCAGATTCTGTGAGATCAGTTTGGGTCATCGATCAGAAATCTCGAACTCGACGAAGCTTGAAATCGTAACTCGTAACTTGGAAGCTTTTAGTTTAGGGAGAGTTGTTGTATAGAGGGTGCGACAGAATAACACGCACAAGCAGGTACGAGGTAATTCCTTATAAAGAAATAAGAGGGAAACGTGAGATGAAGTTTTTTCGTTTAAGGTTTAGTCTTCGAGAAAATCGAGTTTGAAAATTTGTCAGGTATACTAAATACTCGACAGGAGTTTGTTCTACGTGTAAAGATAGGTCGAAAGTGTAGAGTAGAATTTTTTCGTTCGCGGCTTCGTTTCCAAGAAAATAAAGTTGGAACACTTTTGGATCAATTTTCAAATTTATTTTTCTCCGAAACGAAGCGCCTTGAGAACAATTTTTATTTTGAATTTTCGACTTATTTTCACACCTAGAACGACCTCCTGTCGATTATTATATTTAATCCTGTCCAATTCGAGTATACACGATAAATTTTCGAACTCGATTTTCTCGTAAACTGAGCATTAAATGAAACAATTCTACTTCATATTTTGTTCTTATTTTTCCATAACGTATTACCTGGCACCTGCTTGTACATGTTATTCGGCCGCAGCCTGTATATATATGACAATAATTTTATTTTAACCATCACGTATACTACGTATCGTATCGAAGTATTACTAGACGCTTCGCTTTTCTTCTAATTTATTATTTATTTTCTAATTTATTTAAGAATACATATTACGTATGTATTTATTTGTGTATTATTTTTTGGGTCGAAAAGAGCGAGTGCGTGCACGCGTCGACATTGGTAACGATTATAGGTTTCCAGAGGCGGCAACTGAAAAGAAAAAAAAATAGCCGGTAGAATGAGAATCGAACATCGTTAAACGTTAAAAGAGGCGTGTGATGTAACAGAAGAGATAGCTAAAATTAGATCGTTACGATGCCGAATTGTCAGCGCTTCTTCGTCTATTACGTATTTCACAAATTTTCGAACCTATCACGAGCCGATTAATCTATCAGATGTATTTGTATCAAAAAATGAGAACATCCCTATGAGATAAATGGTTTGCTTGCAAAGAAAATAAATGTTTGGCTTTCGATTAAAGCGGACCAGAGCGCGAGTAACGAAAGAAAGAGAATTATTATCCACTGCTATTTATATCCGAATTCGAAATGGAACGTAATGGAGCTTTAAACCGAACGATGTTTCATCGTACGGCAAACTTTTTACCATTCGAACGCATAATGGAAAGAATGAGAAAAGAGTAGAGTGGAATTGTAAAAGCGACGCGAGCGTTACGCGTGACAGTTATTCGAGCGTTAGCGATGCAACGTATTTGCAATTCGAATCTCCGATCGGTCGATAACAGCTATTATTTCGAGTATGGTGGTTCGTATTGCTTTTCGCAATATTCGATTCGTACGAGCTGGCGTTAAACGGACGTTGTATGTATTTTATTTGTCGCGCGGCTATCGACGACAATGCACAAACGATTTTATAATCCGCAATTACCGGTATGTTCTCCATTGAGTTTCCCATTGAAATTATATAGAACGCAGACTCGCTCGGTAAACAGCACGTGTTCGTTGAGGGACGATGAATTCGTTTACGTACCAGGTATTTCCTGATTGACGATCAAACAACTTTTACGGTTCTCGAATAACTTTCGGAATAGGAAAAAATGTTTGAAACAGGTGTTAAGTGATTTTCATGGACGAAATATTCGGCTCGTTTAATCGCAAGATATTCGAGCGGAGATAAGGAAGGGAGGGCAGTTTTTTGGGTTGGCAACTAAGTGACTGCGGATTTTGTTATTACCACCTAATGACAAAATCCGCAATCACTTAGTTTCCAAGCCAATAGAACGAATAGACCAGATAGTCGCGCAAACAAGTACGCGTATACGTTTTTAGGAAACACGGGGCGAAAGCCTTATGCAAATTTGTTCGTGTCACGACTCACGTTCACGACGGGGCCATTACACCGATCGATATCACGGTCCCGTGCACCGTCTCGTTTCAATGTATGAAAACGCCGGCGCTTCTCGTCGCGTGCAAAAGTTTGGTTACATTTATCGTCACGGCAACTTCTTCGAGCGGATCTCCAGTGATTTATTAAATGGTGCGAGATTTCTTTTAGCCAGCGCTGCCAGCACGCACGAAAAATGCAAATATACGCCGCTCCTGCCATTGCTTGGTTGTGCAATCGTGACGATCTGATTGCCATAAGCGATTTCCGATAAAGCGTTAATGGAGATTTATCGGTCTGCCGGTGACTGCCATTGCTCGATCGTTCCATCCAACGAACAATTTCGGTGGATGAAATGGAATAACTGCGGGGATTGTCGTGCGTGTCGTTGTCAGATCGATCGAAGAAAATGCCAGTGAAAAGAGAAGGTAATTGAATAGTTTTTTACGATATTTGCTCGAGCACAACTGTCCAAACGAAAGTTGAAAAAAAAGCTGCTAGTCGTTCGGCTTTGGTTACTTAAATCGGTTACGTGAAGCGGGTCGACGATAGAGAGCGCGCTTGCTACAAGTTCAAAATTATCCGGATAGCACGATGAATGTTGTTTCGTTGAAAAGCTTGGCGCATGCGTTACGTTCTTAACATAGAAATATTTACGGATTACGGTAGAGGAATCGAACCGTGCTCGTTTTCCTATCTTCCTATTTCATCCACCTATTCGCTGACGCTATTGTTAAAGATCGAGAACAGCAACCTTGAATAGAGATGGTCGATATTTTTAGACGTCTAACCGTGACTCCTCGGGGCAAAACGTCCTGACATTTCGTAAAAGTTACAGTTTAGTAGTTTCATTGCGTATCGGGATCACGCGCTTTTTCCAAGATGGCGTACGACCGATCAGCTGATCGTCTAAAATTCTATGTAGTCGATGATCGGTGATCCGCGAGAGGAGGGCAAGGTTATTTTCAAAGAGACGTTAACAGCGAGGCGTGGTTCCCTATCGGTAGGTGCACCTGTTCTTCGATGGAATCTACACTACCTTGAAACGTTCCTTCCATTCAAAATGGAAATCTTTTACCTGGAAAACGTCTCCTGAGAATAGAAGAAAGCTCATGGAGACAATGTTGGAAGGGAATGGTTGAACGGTCGAGTAGCGACAGGTGAAAGTAAAGGTGTATGCACAACGTTGGATCGATGGTAGCCTTAGCATTGTCAGCGCCCTTAGCATTGTTTGGTTCGCAGAGCATCACCGTGCACGATTATCCGATTAGCCCTGACCTAGGTGCCTCGATGTTATTTGTGTCGCCGTTGCGATTCCTGCGTCATCTCACCTTCTTCTTTCTCATCTTATACTTTTTGCGTAAATCCTTGTTTCCCACATTTTTACCACGCACAATTCCTCCGTCTACATCAAATTGTTTACGCGCTTTAAGCCGCAAGTGACTCGCTGCTAGGGTAGTAACGTACCACAAATGGAAGGATAGGTGGAAAACAATGGACGCAAGTTTTTCACACTTTCTACCGGATAACTAGGCTCTCGGGCAACGTCGTGAGAACTGGAATACATGGCGCTCAACGAGAAAGTATATATACACAGCTGATAGAACGCGAGGATGCTATATCGGGAAACGATTGGAAAAAGGAGAGTAGACAGAAGGTTGGACGCGAACGATGCAGAGAACGATACGAATGTCAAGTTCTAGGAATGAAATTTTTATCGTGAAATTTCTGCTCTACTGCCTGGCTGGTTATAGGTCGGGCTCGTGACCTGAAAACATAGAAAATTATTGAGAGTAGGAGCGCGATATTACGCGCGTCGTTACGCGTCGCGTCGCGTCCCTGGATCCCTTGGAAGCGGCGCGCTGGCACACCTGCATACACGCGACGCGTCAAGGACGTTATCGAAGACACAAAAGCGCTATCATTTGCATTGCACGCGCCACGTCTCCGGAGATCCAATTTTCACGGAGATACTACGTTGTTTATCACGTTACGATTGCGAGCAAAGATGTTTATTCTTCGCAGTAAACGTTTACTTCTCGGTGACACACCTGATTTACCGCTTATGCAAATGAAACTTCCCCAAATCTTTTAGGCAACCGTTAAGCACGAGTTCATAAATTTCCTGCAAGGTTATTTACTTTACCGTTGCACGAACGTTTATTATCGAGATATAACATAATTGTTAAATCAAAAAAAAAAAATCGAAATATCAATGAACGAGAAAATGGAAAAGGGGTAAAAACTCGGCGTGAAAACCGTATCGTACGCCGCAGGTAAAATATTCGACTTTTTCCTTCTTGTACGCGTAAAGAAACGGCCATACTCTACCTTTTAGTTTCTATTAGATTGGCAACTAAATGATTGCGAATTTTGTCAATACCACCTAATGGCAAAATCCGCAATTACTTAGTTGCCAACCCAATATAATCTTCGAGTGGTAAAACGTGCCGTCGTGTACCGACCGAACATTTTTAGACGAATAGGCGTGCAATAAACGATCGTTGCGTTCTGTTTACGACGCGACGTGTCACGTCGTCTGGCGTCTTAAACGTTCCCACTGTTTGCCCGTTTAACGCGTTTGCATCAGCGCACCGCGTTTGCCCTCGATCGTAGGACAACGCGGTCTCATGTGACACGATTAAGCGTCATCGACGACGAAGATGAAGCAGCACGTGCGCTCGCGACAATTGAGGGTGAAAACCGCGAAAGACTTGTGGCCACGTGACTGGAATTTCTCGCCGCGGCTAATACACGCATTCATTCGGTTTAATAACGACGTTGATCACGCCCATGCTGTACAGTTAATTGAACCAATTAAGTCTCGTGTTCTGACGTTGCTTCGGACGAAGCGATTCTTCACTGCGACGAAAATTTCAGCCTCATTAGATCTTCCGTTCGCTTTGCACTCGTGGGAAGTTTACCACGCGGATTTTCCTTTATTTTCCTATCGACCAGACGCTAACTCGCTCTTTGTCAAGTATTTTTAATCCTACGGATAGGTCGCTGACGTGATCGTACACGTTCCTATTACTTGTCAACACGATTGAAGAAGAGGAACCTAACTAGAGATTTATTTGGCCGTTTAAATGCGGCGACAAGTATTAAGTTGTCTAAAGTTAAGTTTCTTTCGTTTTGTAAGGAAATAATTTTTTTCTATTACTATAACATGGATCAGACATAATGTAATATACTATAGTATAGTAATGAGATAATGAAATAATATAAAAGAGAAAATGTTGTGCATCTACTATCTGCTTGTAAAACGAAAGAAACTCTTGTGGCAAACTAATATTCTTCTTTATATCTGTATATTTCCTATATTTTTACTATATTTTCAATACTTAGCCAACCGCGCGCGTCATAGTGAGTTATACGTTTCCACTGCGCCCGGACAAGCCAACTTGTACGTTGTCCACCGCACAATTTTCAAAGTATCGAGTACTAATATTCATTACTTAAAAAACAAAGAAGTCTAAAGATTATTCAAGTGGTCAATTATATTTTGCGGTAATGATTTTGTTTAACGATTTCACATATTGTTTTGTATAAAACATTAAATTAAATGTATATATTAAAAGCATAAAAAATATAAGTAAAATCAAGAACATTAAAGATGACTAAAGATAAATAACACGACTCGAACGTGAAATTAAAAATTCATAATGCATTTTAATATCTTTTTACAGTGTGCTATCGTTCGATTATAACTTTATTTAGTCATAACCGATAGTGTAACTTTTTCATTAATTTTAACACCACTAAATTGCTATATTTTATTATATACTGTACTTTATAAAAGCAGAAAAAGTTGGACAATTTCAGGTAAACAATAACTGATAATAACAACAACAATAAAAAAAAAAAGAAAACGCGTTGCTAAAGTCAACAAAAGGGATCTCCCTATTCCATTGGCTAAATGTTAATACATCTCCCATAAATGGTGGAGCAGCAGCGATCTATTTACACGAACGGTATGTTCAGAATTCGTTCTCTGCTTCGTCAAAAGGACAGTGTCTCGATGTTCGATGCTTGGTAAATTTCATGACTACAAACTACGACGAAACGCCGGTTCTTCCAGCGTTCGTTGGTCGAACGTAATTGTGTAGATGGTGGTCCGAGTTAGGATTCTCGTAAAGCACAAGCAGCTGCCTCGCTTATCTTCTAGAAAAAGATTAGGTCGATTTTGTAGAATGTCTGGAGAGCCGTGACGCGCCAGGATATCGATAAGTCGTCGAAAGAAAACTATTCGAGTCGACCAGAGAGAAAGGAGCACGTTGGTTTCTCCTCTAGCGTGTCTTTTATGGCACAAGGTTATGCAAGAAGCAGGCAGATTCGAGGTTTTCGACCTGATTTTATAAATCTTCGATATCTCGCATCATGCAAACGTGTCTGTATGTCCTTTCTTCTCCGTACACGTGCTGCACTGCTCCGGGCAACTTTTTTATTCTCTCTTTCTCTCTCTCTCTTTCTTGCTTCTCCTTCTTTCTGACTCCTGTTCCCTGTCCTTCTTTTACGCTACAGAGGGAGAGAAACAGGTTTCTCCGTTGTTGGCCGACGATTTATCGTGAGTCACTCGAAAATTTTCCATAGCCGCTACCACCATAAGCTCTAAATTCACGGACGCATCCTTTGTCCCGAAACGCTTAGCGGTCATCTTGAAATCTCACGCTTCTCCGAGACACGGAATATTTGCGCTCTTTCTTCCGCTGAAACGTGTGAAAGGTGACTACCATTACTTGCTTAATCCTCGTAACAGTACAGCATCGTGGTATTTATCTTGCCTTGTTTGGTGAGCAAACTGCCGGTTCGATAGCGCACCAGAGATTCGTGGGCGCGTTCAAGTTGAATCTCGTAGCGCCAGCTCGTAACCACGCGTATGACGAATGACTCAGAATGAATGAGAAACGTTCACCGAAATTATTTGCTCCTCCGATGACAAGACTGCGCGTCGCGTCTTCCGCAACGAGAATAGCTCCGTTTCATATTCACAGCGGCTCGATCTTCAGATTAGAAGGCAGTATCGCGTGCAAAAAGAACGAGCGATGATAAACAGTTTGCGATAAAACGAAAGTCCATTGCTCGACACAGAGAGGAGACGTGAAGCGATTCTAGCGGACAAAATTTCAAGTACATTCGCCGTAAGAGAGAAACGACTTTTGCTTCGATTTTGATATTCGTGTCTATACAATTCGTTCCGCGATATTTGAATATTTCAGACAAGTCGAACCATGAAAGTTGACAGTGCGCACGAAACATACCTCCGACTGTCATGTCGCTACGTAATACGAATTTACTTATTCATTGTCCTTTACTGGGGCATATTTATCCACGTGCTGAATTATTTACGAATATTGTATTGTCCTACGCTCGCTGTAATTTCCTCCTAATATCTAATGGTAATCGCAGTTCCTTCGTTTATATGGAAATCTAATTTCTCCCGATCCACTGTATAACATTTAACTTGCTTCGTAACGCGTCGTCCTTTCGAATGTTCTTCGTTTTCTTTTCCCCTGCAACTCCACGCTACGTATTCTTACTATTAGGAAATTAAACGAGATATCGCGTTAGATATTATGTTGCACGTCGATCCGCATTACGCTATATCCGCGCGTTAACCGTTTAATCGTTGTCACGAGAATTGCAACACACACGAAACAAGGTTCAAGGAATGGATATCGTTACGTAAGAGAGAGGAGAGGTTGGAAAAAGTCTGGTTATCGTGTCTTTTACCTTGCCAAAAAATGAACAAAGAATAAACAAGAATATCCGATCGTGTGAAGTGTAAGAGTCTGTGAATTCTGACAACCTACCTTCATTTAACGTTTCCCACATCATCCTCGTAATTTATTATCGATTCGAGACTCGTTTGCGTACGAGGCTTTCCAAGTAAATTACACCTCTCTTAGAACGGAAGAGAGGTTATGTTTTATAGCTGTCGTATGTATACAATGAATAGCCTGGAAACAGGTTTGGTGGCGTGAAATAAGGATTCGACAATTCGCAACGAGCCACGCTATGTAAACAAGGTTAAATTATGTCAGCAGCGGGTTGGTGTCTCTAGTCAGCACGCGAGATACTTTCACTGCTACGTTCGTAAACTTAAGCATCGGAGAAGCAGCGAAGCGCGTGATACGCGAATATCTCTGTTAGCCGGTAAAGCGTGTTGTATTAGGTTGTTCGAAAAGTTTCTTTCGTTTCATAAGGTGATAATAGATGAACAACAATATCTATTTTATATTATTTTATTGAATTTATGATCCATTTCGTTCTATTTCTATTATTATGTTCGTGCATAATTCAATAAACTGCGTCTATTATTTCCTTATAAAAGGAAAGAAACTTTTCGGGCAACCTAATACGTAAAATATTTCCAGATGCGTGTTTCCATGAAAAGATAGAGATAGCGAGGTTTTACTGGCGCGTAAAGAGGCAACAATGGCGGTTGAAGGAAAAAGCGCGTGACACAGTAGCCGCCAGGAGTCTGATCGAGTGATTTCAAACTGTTTCGAATTGAAGAACGATAAGAATGCGTGGCGACGTGGCGAGAGATGCTGCGACGAGTTGGCAGAAGCGAGAATCGCGCGTTATCAAGCCGTAACGTAAGAACACGGCATTTGAAAAGACCAATTGTCGCGTTGTTACCGACGACAGATGGTTCGATGACAAAGGAGAGCCGTACAGTGAAACAGGCGCGAACGAAGCCTTGGAGGAGACTTGCCTGAGATCTTTTTATCCCGACAGCTTCAAGATACTTGCCTATCGGATGACGTGACGTTCGTCCGTGAACAAGTATTCGTCGAATAGATCGATAAACGACTAGCCGGCTAGTCTCTTTTTCCTAGTAGCTTAATCGCGAGATACGAATTTTCATTGTGAAACCTCCTACCTTGTGCGATCCAGCCGCACCATCAGCGCTATATATTTCCACAGTCGCGCAGTTTCTCGCCAACGATTATTCGACAAAAGAACAATTAGACGCGTATGTCGGTGATTGTGGAAGATCGGAAAAGTACCGCGTTAAAATAGTGCAACAGGAGTTGTGGATGGGACAGCAGGTATCGAAAGTTTCCGTGGCAATTAATCTCCGAGTGACTGGTTCGCTGTTCTCCTTGGCAACTGGTAGTTTTAGCTTTCGTTCGTTTAAACATCGGTGACTTACGAAGCGAAAGAAACGTGCGCGTAACATGCCGATCATTCGATATCGGATTTCTCTGTTATCTGCCTTCGAACTGTATTTATATTACTCAATTTGCTGGTTTCTAATTTCTAGAAATTCCCTCGTAATCCTGGCGTACAGGAATTCTATACTTGCTCGTGTCATAAGAGAACATTCCCCGACGTTTCGTCGCAGCTAGTCGCTTCGCTTAGTCGGATAAACACGGCGAATGAAACCGTTCAACTCGTTTTTCAAGCTTTGCTTGCGTGCGAGCGCGTCGCTCGGCTGACGTTACCGCTAAGGGCCGAAAATTACGTTCTTCGATCTGGCAACGTTTCGCAGCGATCAACCATTTCTCTCGTCCGGCGACGTGTACGCGCGACGCAATGGCTCGACCGCCACGAAAAATTGCACGGGCAACGAGAAAAAATGCTTCGTTTTATTCGAGAAACGATGGAAGCTGGTTCCCTGCAGCAGACACTTTATTGCCCGGTGAAGATTTATCTGATAGACAGCGTGGATTAAAATAGCGTAAAGATAAAGAGTAGGATCGACGGTTCATTAAAGAGCGTCGTAAATCACTGGATCGCGTGGTAAATCGATTCGCGTAGCTGAGAAAGTGCGGTCCGAATGAAACCTTTCTTTTCCTCCATATACCGCGTAGTATCGTTAACCGGAAGAAATGAAAATTCGTTGAAATTCGATGCAGCACGTTGTAGAAAACTCTGAGGAGGATCGGTAAATCGGTAAAGATCCGATAGAAACGCAAGAAGTCGATTTTGCCTAGTCGTCTTTTTTTTCTTTACTCGTCGGATAGTCGACATAGAGAAGAAATTCGGTCACGACGAATCGGCTGGTAAAATCGCCGCTAATGCCAATTTTCTATTATCCGTGGCAGGCGTGGAAGATAATCCTCGGCGGAAGAATACACCGGGAATGTAGTTGGAACGAGCGACTAAATTTCCTAGGCACCAGGTATCACGCGCGGCCAATCGAACAGACGACAGGCATTTCGTTGCGTCATTCTATCGGATGCAAGCCGGTAATTAGAGACGAGCGACGCTGGCCCCTCGTATTTCAATTCCATCTGCGCTCTTTAAATTGTCGTCGAGAGGAAGAATGTCGATTCAACGCGGTTAATCGCACGCTTATACGTTTCTTTCTTCTTTTATCCGACTGTGTCTCGACTCGGTGAGTACGGAACAAATTAGCTAACAGAGAAAAACGTAAAAGTTCGATACACGTTGCGGAAGATGTTCCAACGACGAACGAGGGTTGATATGGAAGCAGCTAAACGATCGAGAAGAAGTCGTATTTCGGTTTATTTGGTTGCTTATGCCGACAAGGTTACTCCATGCCGGCACCTTATTTGTCAAGTATATTAGAATCGTTGCCTGTGGATGGTCGTCGCGTTGCTGGTGGCAGTGGCAATCTGAAACGAAGTCAGTCGGACGGTCACTGTCGTCGAGTCACGTCTCCTTCTCGATACTGGTTCAGTCCGCTCCACTGATCTCCACTATCCTTAGTTTGCGAACAAGTGTTCTCGAGTTCGCTCGCGATTCTCATCATCGTCGCGATCTCCGTCCTCTTGACGCCACACCGTATCGTCTCGCTCGGTGTGTACACGATCCTCCTGCTTTCTTCGTCCCTTTCCTTCTCCTTTCATCTTTTCGCCCGTGTAATCTCTGCCATCGTATTAACTTTTCATTTTCTTGCTTCTTCGCTAAATTCTCCTCGGCGCACGTTTTAACGCGATTCAAAAAAGCGGTTAATCCCATCCCTCGTGAAATCCAATTGAAACATTTCCATTCGCCGTTTCATCTTCGATTCTTTTCTTTTTTTTTTTTTTCTCGATAGGAGGATCTTAGCAGGAAGCATGGAATTTCAGCAAAATCCTCGCTCCTGTTCCTCGTTGTATTCTTAATCGTATCTTGCCGCTTTATATCTTTGACATTGCTGTGTAGTACTTTCGCCGGTCGCTATATTTCCGTATTTTTATCACCGTGACGAAGGGAGATCGTATAAATAAATCCGTTTTGATCGCTCTTGGACATGGTGGTCGAAAGGGAAGACACCTTCTGATCGATAAACTGGCGATATTAAATGACGTAGGAATTATAAAAAAGGCGTGACCGAATGAGTTAGAGAAGCGTAGCACGTAATGATCGATCGACGACGTTTATTTAGAATACAGCATAAAGATATCCGACAATCCGACATGGAATTTGCAAAATTCTGGCTAAAGGTATATTCGTGTTTGCACAGCTAGCAGAACGGAGCTGCCATCTCAGCGACTCCTCCACATGTGGACATCGCCGTCCCGACTCAGGATCGGCCGAGCACCCAGGAAAAAGACAACACCTTAAGCTGATAGCTGCCGCAGCAGCTACCGCGACCGGTGAAACATGGACAACACCAAGAGAAAGCTGTCTTTCCTTGGCTTTGGTAAAAGGGTATCGGTAAGTCTTGCATTCTGCTTCACGCGATACGCCTGTTCTTGCTGTGCGATCGGATCGTGTTACGTCCTTTACAAATTCATGGTCGATTAGACGTCGTCAGGCTGCTATTATATACTCGAACGGAATGGAAAATCTATACTATCGGAGAAAAGCAACGCCGTTGACTCGCTTGTCAAATTCTCTGCACGTTCGATGATTACACGACGGAAATAACAAACGTTCAACAACCACGACCACGATAAAACAGATAGATAGATAGATAGACGTGGAACAATACGAACTTACCGATAGCGCGTTTTTTAATTCCATACAACATATTGCTTTTGATTTAAGTTTCGCGTCTAAGCGTTTATCAGTGAGAAAAATCGGCGATTAGGATTTTTATGTGCCGTTCTACGTAGCAGCATCGAGCTCGCTACGTTCTAAACATAACAGATGATAGATAGCGGATGAAAGTAACAGCATTTTTCTGCTATTGCGGGGAACGCGTCGAGTCTGCAGATTTTATTAAACGACGAGTAAAAAAATATCATATCGTTTGTGAAAGATTGCTGCTGGCATCCGTTGATATTGCAATACATCTTTTCTTTTTCCTTTTCCTTTTTTTTTCTTTTTTTTTTTTTTTACCTATATCGTCCTTGACAATATACGTATTGTGCACGTTCCACGAAACGCACTTACCGTATTTATCCAATTATTATTTGTTGCGCTCTTAAGCAACTCTTCTATTGATTAAAGTCGTGCCGCTTCTCGCTCTTCCGACACGCTGTAATTTCTCGTTAATTTATTACCGGTTTCCATCTTTTATCCAATTTTCCCTCGTTGGACAAAATGATGTGAAAACAGGCGCGTCTCTCTCGTTTGTGCCAACGACGTGTTGAAGCACGCGCTACACCACGTTTATTGCGATTTAAATTAATGGCGATTGGTCGCGTTGATCGCTGACACCGATCAATTGAAATGCGCTCCCCTAATGAGACATGATCTGATTACGATGGAACGTTGCAACCGTAAAAATTTCGCTGCATTCGGTTGTTCCTGTCGTTTCGACGAACGCGAATTCAGTGACGTGAAAGCGCGATGTTGCTACGCCTTCGCCTTTGCGTGACGCCCGTATTGTTCGTTGCTGGCGTCACAGCTCAATTTTCCATTTACGAACAACCAAACGTCGGATCCATCGGACGCACGAATTTTGCGTTCGCAATTGCGCGTCTCTCGTTGTCGCTACGACGCGCGAGATGAACGCGGCTTTTGATGAAATTGGCGAGGACCAGCGAGAAGAAAATGGAACGTGTTTCTGCAAAATATAGGAAATTGGCGGGGCACGTGCGACGAGATTGCTTCGTCGCGCTTAACGTCAACCGTCGCTTCGTCGAAACGATGAAAGTTGTTCGACCGTTCTTTTCATTTCCACGCGGGGCAATTGCGAAGTTAAGCTCTGATTTCACTCTCCTTCGAGTGTTGTTGCTCGATGGATTAAAAAGTTTGACGCGCGTCGTTCCACTCGTTGCAGCGTGCGCGGCACAGCGGTGGCAGTTCGTTTGGGTCTGTCGTCGGTGAAATTGCCTCGCAAGAATCACAAACTTTCAATTGACTTTTCAAGGTTCCGAATTAAGCGTTTAGCGACGGAAGCGCGCAAGTTGGCGAAGGATCGCGCGGTGCAATTGCCTCGCGGTCTGCCGTTACCGACGACAGCTATGAAGCTGGCGACTCAACGTACCACGTGCGCAAGGGAATTAATTAACACGTCGCGCGTGATTGCTCACGCGTTCGTGCACCGTATCCTACCGTGCAAGTTCACGGTGTCGTTAAACTGGTCGTTATCGAGCCGCAGAGATCGCGCGTTTAACCGGCTCTCACTCGATACACGTCCACACCTGATGGATTTTCATTTTCCTCGTAGCATCTAAAATTAGTGCGATCGCGTACGACCGATGCCGATAGGCACGTGGCGCGTTACAGAGGCCGCGCATTACGACGTTATGACGATTCCCGCCAAATATTGTCCAAATTCTCAAACAGGCGACTTTTAAACGTTTTATCGCGTGCGTTAATGTCGCTCGAGATAAAACAACGCGAAGAAATTCGGAATAGAAAATTACTACTTTCCTGGTGACAAAGTGGGTCGAAATTAATCGTTTCGTCTTAGAAGATGCTTTGTGTAGCGTTAAGGCGGTTAAACTTAGATTCAGACAAAATTACCCTTCGGCTATCTTCGAACGAGAAACAGTTCCGAGAACAAGACGATAGAACAACGCTGCGATTTCATTCGTCAAATGCAGCTAGTATTATCCCGGTATTTTCGGATCAAAGGAACGACTATAAACCGGAAACTCTTGAGAAAAACAATGTAAAAGAACCAAGTTCCGTGGATTGAAGCTTCAAGGCTTATAAGATTAAGCCTATGAATTATACAGGCTACAAGAGAGCTTTTCTCGGCATGAATACTATTTTATGGATGATGCTAATTCGAGAGAAAGACCATGATCTTAGAGTCTCGCTCCTCGCGGATATTAACACTCTGACTGCCACGTTGACCATATTATGACCGGCTACGGTTTCTCCTGCGACGCCATGGTAGTCATTGGTGACCGAAGCGCTTCAACTCCTTACAATTGTAAAAATTGAATGAAAATTGACAGTTAGGACATTCTGAATATAACCGATAAATGGAAGATACTATGAAATAAAAAGTGCCCCGTTGAACAATTAAACATTTTTATTAGAACATCGATAAAAAAAAAAAATGAGAACAAATGTTGCATCTAACGGTGCACTGTGTTCAAACACTTTAAACATAAATGTGGCTCATCGATACAATCTGGATGATATGGTCACCTCTTTGGTCCGATTCTTAGCAATTTTTCATCCTAACTATTTTTTATAGCACTCTCTGCAAAATTTTCGTGCCAGGTACGCTTGCACTTTTTTCTTCTGCGTTTCGTGTCGCAATCTTTGTCGAATAAATATATTTGACGGCTCTGGTGAATAGCACTGTGTAAGGTGCGTTGCGAGTGCCATTCTAAAATCTGATACCTCGATTTTTGTTTTTGTTGCTTGTTTATAGAGTATCATCGCGTTTGAAATTGATGCATTTAACAATAACTCTAAAGCTAATTTTGTATACCACTCGAGGGTTCTTCTATGTGGTGTAGGATATGCTATCATTCGATCTGATAAATCTGCAGCACATTTCCTCTGTTGTAATCTACAACTACCATTGGTTTATCAGAAACATAATCTTTTTTGTGGACCTCTACCATTTCAGCCGAATGTTTCGTCGAAATCATAAAAATAATCATAATGCTGTCTACTAATATCTTTTACACGTTTCAACAATATATTCTGCACATTTTGCTTACGACGAAATAACAAATGCGAATGGTTTGTTGAAATAAACGAAGACTTGTTAGAATATGTCGCTATCAACTGTTACCAAGGCGCCACGCTGGTCACCCGTGACCGCCAATAAGATTAGCGGTCCATTGGGGAAGAACGTTGTCTTACATCGTCAATTTATTATTATTTTGCCATTATGTGTTTTGAATAATAAAAATACTACTCCCGTGGTATCCTGAGCGAAACATGTGATTTCGGCGTGGCAGACAAAGTGTTAAGTTTATTCTCTGCGACTAATATTTCCCACGATAGTATAACGCGCCTTGTTTCTCTATCGTTTAGGCGATCAACGGTAACGAAAACTTGAAATCATCGTCGAGGAATGCTTCTTTCGTCGTTCCACGCGCTCGTTTACGCGGTCGTCCGCGTTCTTCGAGTCTCATCTGCCCGTAGCGAGCAGGTCGTCGCGAAGAGCGAGCAAGTCAAATAGGAAAAACAAAGCGGCACTTGTGACTCGCGTCAGAAATAAATGCGCGAAGAGCAATAAGTGTCGTCCTTGAAACGTTGCGCGGCTCTTTGAGGAACATAGCCGCCGATGTGATGGTGTTTCGAGCACGGGTCGCAAAGTGGACGAGCGTCGCACGAACAAGCATTTTGCATTTATTAAGAAAAGGAGTAAAGCAACGTAACGAATACGGCGCATTGGAACACGCGCTTCAAGAAATTTGGTTTTTCCATGCGATTCGAGGCGAGTGTCGTGCGATTCAACGGACTGCTCGACGTCTCATGTTAAATGGTTATTGACCTGCGACCGTCAGCAATCAGGCCAATCAGCCGGCACGAGCTTGTCCCGCTTTTCCAATCGATGCCGAAGTTCAACGTAAAACCGCGGTGAAACGATAATCCGCGTGCTTCTATCTCTTCGATTCCGAGTCTAATCGGTTTAAATTCGTATCTTGTATGTTTGTAGCGGTCCAATGGTATTTCGAAAGGAAATGCCTTCGTTCCGTGCAGATAAACACTAGGAATTATGAAAATCGTGTGCGAGTCGAATTCTTGAACTTTATTCTTTGCTACGAATGGTAAGTGTTGGAGCTTACGAAGCGAGAATTCGCAATCGAATGTCTCGACGTCCGTTATCAGCGATTTGGTCGTTTCCGAAAAATATAACGCCTATCTCGGTTCTCTGCTCGCTGTCGCAACCACGCCCGATGCGAAATCTCTAATTTCTCTGGAACGTGTTGCTCGAAGCGAACGACATGTTCGTTGGATGCGTTGCGTAAGCTGGCGAGTTTAAATGCAGACGCGCGTTCATCATCTCCGCTGATGATTTCCATGTTTCACGGACGTAAATTCTGAATCATGGGATCGCCCGTAGTTGCTACCGAGAAACGTTTTGCAGCGCATTAAGATAAACATTTCTGTACGTTTATTTTGCATCTGCGACGTGTCACGTCGCGCAAATCCACTCGTCGACGATGGAAAAGAAAAAAAGGATGAAATGCGACACGTCGACTTTGGAATTTCTACTAGAATTCCATCGGCGCAAATCGATATTCGCGTTAACGTACAGTAGCAAGAAGCGATTTCACGCGATCCGTCTCCAATTACATACCAACTAAGCTGTCGAATTTATCAGCAGACGATCAACAAACCCAAACGAACATCTCTCTCGTCATCTTAACCGAACAAACGCGATACTCGCCTGCTAGGCTGGTGATATTCCTATGGAAATTTGAAATTGACTAATGCTTCTCTGTTACGTCGAAACACATTGAAAATAAAAAATGTACATTTTATTTCGTTTGAAACCGTGTGGAAGGTGTCATTCAACCATCGTTTGCCTGTATTTTCACGCAATGATCGAAACACAGATCGATCGCACACACTGGTCCGTGCAACCGACCAATCACTGCTCTTTTTTTTTTATAATCTCCCAAATTACAGTAATAACTACGACAGCGACGTGCGATGAAAGTTCAAATTGAATCGCGGCGAAGGTTTGCTCGCCTCTGAGCGAGCTTTTATCGCGCCTGTTTTCGTACTACAAATTTTGCTGTTTCGATTGCCGATTTTCGTCGGTAGTTTCAGCGAAAAATGAAAATCGATGAGAAGAAGAGAATTTAAAGTTGCCTAAACTCGACATTCAAATACGGGTAAAGTTTCAGAAACGGGCAACCGATAAGCCGATGAAACTGAAGAAATTCCATAAGCGGCGGTGTGGCGATCGAACCTTAAAATCGTTTTAACGCGGTAAACGATAAACAGAGCGAGTTACATGTCGTCCCCTTTCCTCCCTCTTAAGTCTCAGGCCGCGCATTGTTCGATGGATAGATCGGTGCCGAGAAGCACTTACGCAAGGCCAGAAGCCGTAAATTCGATTACAAGACCGGTGTGAATCGTAGGCGCAGTGTCATAAAGGTCGATCACGCGGCAACGTCCCTCGGAAAGGTGGTCAGCTTTTATGGCAGTATGCTGCTGCGTATCTGTCCGTCGAAAGAAGATCCATTCGATGGTAACAGCTCCCGCAACCATCAAGGTGACTACTCTTTTATTCTTCGTTTTCCCTGCCATTCGAAACGGTTTACAAACCGTTTCACGCTTTGCCTAACACTAGAACTACCACACCAGTCAAATGGACTGGTTTTACAATTTTATTTTACAATTCCTACTTCATGTTATATTTTCTCCCCCAATGATGTAATGACTTTCGCAACGATAACTTAAAGAATAATATAATGAATTATAGAATAATATAATAATATATTTATATTATATTCTATTTATTAATATATTATATTATTCATATTTATTATATTAATAACTAAGGATAATATAATAATATATTTATTTTGTTTTTTATGTATTCAAACTGAAAATAATTTTGTATCAAGGATACTTATACCATTACCGGTCAAAATGACTGGTACTTGTCATAGCGTAAAAGGGTCTTGCAATCTGTTTATCGAACCTCAATTATCCAATTCCATCGTTTTGTACAACTTGCCACACGTTTTTCAAATTTTCACTGCGTATCATTCGATATGATGATATCAATTGTCAGAAAGATTCCGGATCGATCGTTAGATCGCTAGATGCTAACACTAGAAATACCAAACCAGTCAGAATGACTACTTCTACAATTTTATAAATATGTCAACCCTCGTTTAGGGATGATGGTCCCAAATGGATTAATAATACCAAAAATGTACTACATAACATGGAATTGCTTCTGTAAGAAAGTAATAAATCAATAAATATAAAAATATTCTATTATTACGTACTTTTTAAGGTCCAGTCATTTTGGCTAATTTTGGTAGAAATAGTTTCGTGTTAACTATCGGTAGTTTTATAATGCTAATCTCTATCGAACTGTTCAGTTTTCTTCGTCTCTTCTGTTATTGTTTTCGCGCCTGCTGTTCTTCCTGCGTCCTCCAAAGACTTTAGTCGTCAATTTCGCTGACATTTGATACTTTTGATGTTCTTATCTTTGTTTATTTATTTATTTATCGTGCTTAATTTCTCGAGTATGTTTCTTTGCGATTGCGAATGGTTTCCTGGTGTCATCGCGGGTCTTCTATTATCGTCACAGGCCTTGGTAAAGTCCAAGGTCTAGTGGCTACGTACATAGATTTAGGTGTGTGGACCAAATTCCGTTTGCAAAGGCGTATCTTAAAAGGCCACAATTGCCTGCAGCCAACCAATCACCAGGGTTTAAAGGGTTAGCTCGATATGTTCGTAGCTGGCTCGTCGCTTTAAGCCGCGAACGTTCCCGGTTACCAGATATCTTCCTTGTTGTCATGTTGACCAAAGGAATACGATACTTGCCTGCTATCGAATATTCCTATGGAAATGTGAAATCGACGAATGTTTCTCTGTTACGTCGAAACACAAGGAAGATAAAAAAAATATACATTTTATTTTTATTTTATTTATTTGAAGTTTGGAAGAAATTTATCGCAAAGAGGTTTCATACGTTTTGCTACGACTACGTCAAGGAAATCAGTGAGAAACTGATTGCAATAATCGAGTAACGGACTGTATGTAATAAAGGTGCAACACAAAAGATTGTTAAGAAGGTCAGGTCGATAAATGAGAACACGGATGGTCGGAGAAACGTTATTTTTAACCAGCCAGCTCTTTCGTACTCTTTGTGTCCGATAGGAAACGGCAAGTCCACGACCACGAGAAGAGTCGGGAAGGCGCCGCAAAGGAAACAAGAGTAAGCTGAGCCGCGAGATTAGCTGCAGCTGAGAATTATTAACGCGTTACGTTGATCGCTGAATCGGTCGAACAAACGTATGGAATTACGCTGACTGTGCGAGCTTTCGTCCATGTATCGGAATACAAGGAATGCCACGGTTGCCGAGGGAACGTTCAATCGCGAAGCAGGCGTGACATAGGTCAACGAGCTCTCGAATCGAGTCGCTAGTTATTTTTAAATATCGACGTCCACCGAACGTACCAGAGGGCCGACCTTCGCGTTCATCCCACGAGGAAGGAAACGCCTCCGTCCGGCTACTGTCACCTCCACCAAGTTAACGCTAACGCGGCTTAAATAGTTGACGATCGGTAACTCGCAATATCCACGGTTAACCTCGTGGACGATCGGTAACTCGGAACATCCACGGTTAACCTGATGGACGATCAAGTGCGTCGAGGACGTCAGCACGCAAACCTGACCTATTGGAACGCGATAACAGCAGCCTATCGATCGCAGCTCGATGTCCGACGAGAAATTGAATTCGCTTTAGCCGAACTTCGATTATCCGAACGAGTTAAACTTGTCGTTCGAACTTTCAATCGATCGGATTCTCGCGTCGAATGCGATTCTGGCTTTCTCAGTCGTCTCGAAAGACTCTTTCGAAATGGCAAAAATTCTTTCTACTCGCAGAGCGACGGTATCTTTCGGAGGGGAAGAAACACGCATTCCCCGAAGCCACAAATAACAAACGCCGCATCGATTTTCACGCAGCTTTTCTCTGTGCTTGGAGAGAGGTCAGAGAAGAGGGAGACAGAGTGATGCGAGTTTGTAGGTTCAGGTTCAAGGTCGCGGCAGCAGGAACCAAGATACGTGTACGTGCGAACGTGAGTACAGGCCGTAGCGAGCGGTGGACGAGGAGGAAGCCCGGTCGATGCTGGAAAACCTCTTTCCTTCCACTTTTCCCGACGACGATGGCGCAGCGCCACCTCGGCCACATGCCAGCCACCCCTTTCTCGCTTTCCGGCGCCTCGTCTCCGCGCTACGACCGATCCGCCGCTGTAATTCCAACGTTTCCAATCCTTCGTAGACGAACACTGGACAAACCATTATTTCTACTCTTTACTGCGTCTTCGTGGTAAAGGCGTGCAATTTTTCGCACAACGAGAATTCGTATTGTACGCGTAACGCTTTGCCATTCTCTGTGGTTAAATATAAATTGTTCGATGAAATCGATGTTGATTTATTGCTCGGTAGTTTCCTCGTCGCTGACACTCGATGCACGGATTCTGCAAAAGCGTGGGCTCGTTCCGGAAATAACGGAAACCTTTCGGGGCGGAGCATCGAGGCAGATTCTTTGATCGGTCGTAATTCACGTCGCGATGTCTGTCGATTTGATAATTTATCAGGCCGTGGCTGTGTAGCCGATGAGATCGATCAATAATGCAGCCGTTGCTTTTCGTTAGCTTCGGTGGTCAACATGGACGCGCGTGACGAACGTCGAGTCTCCCTGCGACTTGCAACTTGTTCGATACTTTGGATGATTCGCGACTGACGAACGACGTTTTCGAATTGAAGCGCCATTCGAGGCGACTCGAAACGACACGCAGAAGCAAGTTGTCGGGGAAACTCGTGGCAGACGAGATCGAGCTGACATGCCCTCGTTGGTCGATAAGCTGCCGCTACGACCTAGGCCTCGGCGAAGTTGCGCTGGTCCGGTTCGTGTCTCTGCCAGCTGCATCGCCAGCTGACAGCTTCTCTCTCTCTCTCTCTCTCTCTCTTGCTTTCTCTGGCCGGTTGGCTGAAGCTCTCCTCGGCCACCCCTCCTTCTTGCTCCCTCTCGCCATTTCCTGCTTCTTGCTATCTACTTTCATCGGTTCGCGGAGGAGCCCCTTCAGGGCTACATTTCACGGCCGACTGACACTTGTTGCATCCACAGCGTCCACCAATGGCCGGCCGTTTTTCCGTACGCTCCTCTCCGATGCTGGCCGAAAAATCCGCTGCCTCTCGGAGGACATGACGAACCTATTGGGTTGGCAACTAAGTGATTGCGCATTTTGTCAATACCGCCTCATGACAAAATCCGCAATCACTTAGTTGCCAATCCAATAGCTCCTACATTGCCAAGGTCAGCAACGAAACGTCCATCGTCCGACCAGCGCTGTAACTTTACGATGTGCGGTAGCTTCCCTAAGCAACGAACGAGCGGAGATAATTTTACCGCGGAAACCGCGACCTTCTTAACGCAACGTTCTCGAGCGGCGATCGAAACGACACCGTTTCCGACCTACAGCCACTGGCTTGCAGCGTGGCGTGTGGGAATTCCACGTAGAATCGCGAGATCCGCGAGATCGTTGTAGCCGCTGTGGTCCCGTCCCGGGAGCAGCGCGCGATCCGAGTCGCAGGGAGAAGGGTAACCTTTCGAAGGATCCGTCGTCTGGCCGCGACGTATGGGGTAGATATCGACCGGCGGAGATACTCCCCGCTGCCCACCCCTAACAGCGCGGGCATCCCCTCCACGTAGGATGTGCGGCTCTCTGTCTGACGCTCGGTGGTTGCGCTACCCTCTCCGTCAGTTTGGATTTTCGAGCTGTAAGCACGAGCCGAGCGAGCGAGTGTCACTTCGGCCCGGAATGCCATGCCCGAGGCCGCCGCTAATTCCTCCGGGAAGTCGTTCCTTCAACGGGCATCGGGCAAAGTTCTCCGTTGGTTACGCCGCTCCCTGCGGACCAGCCATCAGGTGATATCTGTGGCACGGTCGTGCCAGTGTCTGCGTGTGGACGCGAGCCAACCGGTGCACCTGATCCCCAACATTTGGCGTACACCAGATCTCGTCGGTGAAATCGTTTGCCTTTTCGATCGCGGCGTTCCCTCCTTTCAGACGTGTTCGTTAGAACGCGAGATTGACGCGTCGTAAGTGCACTCGTTCGCCCGATACCTTTTTTCCTCGTCCAGCCACCCGATGCCAATGCTTGGCCGAACATCGTTGCAGCATGTAGCAATCGTCGGATCGAGCTGTTCCGTGACGTGTTTCGACCAGTTGGGCTGCTTGCAAATTGTCCTCTAACGAACATAGTTCCGAGTGTTGCAACGACTCGATCAACCGCCACCGACCATGTTTTAGTGATCTCGAGTGGCGAGTTCCTTTTCTTATGTTGCGTTGCTGGATTATCGGATAATCGGAGGTAATCCGACATAATTCGAGCGTAGCAAGACCCGGGCAGAAGCTGGGACAGAAACGGTGCAGCATTCTCGGCAGAAACAACCGTTTCGCTTTCGTGATTTACGCAGTGCACGAAACGCGTGCATTGAATCGAACGTCGTTGCCAGCTGCGGCTTTTCGCCATACGTTAGCCGATGTTGGCGGTCGTTAACGACAGCTGAGCGCTGCCTCGCTGGCGGAATTAATTTCACGTTTCTCCGTTAATAGCCATTCCGCCGTTTCCCCGCTTTAATTCCTCGCACTCTAATTCCCATTATCGTAAAAGGGTTCGAGCATAAAGCAAACGAAAGGAAGACGAGGAAGAGTGGAAACCAAGTGCACCAGTGAAAGGGAATTCCGCTCTGCCATTCAAATATCTCGGTTCCGTCCTGAAAGTAAATCGCTTGGTACGCGAGTCGCCAGCCAGCCAGTTTCCTTCGTATCTCACTGGTAATCGGGAATAAACTTATCGTAATCGCGAGTAACATTTTCCAACAATGTGACGCTGTGTTGCCTTTGGAAGAATCGCGCGAGAAACAACCGAGTCTTTTCTTTCTTTTCTTTTTTTTTTCTTTTTTTTTCATTTTAAGGAATTTGCATCGAAAGTAAAAGGGTGATTCCTGTTTCGAGGCACGAGATCGATGACATTAGGTTGGACCGATCCGATCGTCAACGTGGTTCTTTTCTTAGACGCGCGTAGGTTCGATGGCTTTGATGGGAAACGATCAAAATTTTCCTCGCGCCACAGGGTCTTTGACACAAAACGATTTCGTAACGGCGGTGACGAGGGATGAACTCGAGTGCATCGTTTATCGAAGCGTTCGCTCGAAAAATTTCAAACAAAGTTTTCACGGTTCCGCCTGAAACCGGTTTTTCAACTTGATCGATCGTTTTATCACCTCGTTCCTACACATCACAGTCTCTTTCTCTCTTGTTTCCCTTTTGCAAACTCGGAATCGTTTTGCCGGCTGGATCCGTCCAACGTGCCGATCTCCGTCCCTTTCGATCGACCCTTTCTTTCCTCGTACGTACACGTTGTAACGACGTTTAACGGAGGAAAACGTTGCAAAGCTGTCACGGTATTAGCTCGTTGAGAGTAAACGTCGTTACTGCAAGGTGTTGAGCTCTCACCTTCCGAATAGATCGATATTATGCAACTACCTGTAACGAAACCAACGATGGGCTGGTCGTTCGTTGAACGTAGCGAACTCGTTAAAAAGAAAGTTCATCGGCAGCAAGTTGATAAGAATTTGACGAAATGCGATCGCCTACCTGTTCAAATGGAAATCACGTTCGACGTTGAATCGGATAGAAACGAACTCGTCAACTCGGTCGTGTTTTCTCGGTTACGGTGAAACGGCAAAGAGACGATTTATTAGAAACAGCTGGATTTGAAATAATATTGTTGTTGTTTTTGTACCAGGTCGACGGCCATGGCGCGGAAACGGGACCGGAGCTCGACGAGGAAATGGAGAAGGTCTTCGCGATGGACACCGGAGAGAAGTTCGACGTAGCCCTGCTCGGTTCACCCTCCGAATCGGCTGGATCCGATCGAGATCGAGAACGAGGACCATCGTCGCGATATGGAGATCGCGACTTCAACCGTACGTGATCTCATATCCTCTGAAACCTTCGTTCGTATCGAAATTCCATTTATTGGCTTGGCAACTAAGTGATTGCGGATTTTGTCAATACCACCTAATGACAAAATCCGCAATCACTTAGTCGCCAAGCCAATACTTTACGCTGCCACGATTTCACCAGCGAAACGTACGCAGCTTTTGTAGCTTTTGCACGTAACTCGCGATGGCAATAATTCATCGTTTCCGATTCCGGCACACAGAAAACAGTTACGTAAATCAATTTTTCTCGCGGTCCAAGGTTAAAACAATACTGCTATACCGCAACATTATTTATACTTTTATATAATATTGCCACGAGATTCTTGCATCTTTTTATTCCTATTTTATTTCCCGATTAATTCGTACGTGTGTCGTAAATCATAGATGTTGTACGTATATTTTACGGGGATTACGCGACAGTGGGATGTTAGGGCAATCGCTTAACCAAACTGCCAACACCTTTGCTCGCGTAAAAGCGTATTCGTTCGATGGTTTTATTGCAGAGCATCGGAAAAGAAGCTATCCCCATCCGCACATGCCCTTGAAAAGCCTTCATTCCAGGTCTATGCGACGACACCTTTCACCGTAAGTCATCCTCCGATAAGAGAAATCGAAATGCCTCGTTGACAACGACGGCGTCTTACGTTTACGTACGAATCGTATTGCGAGCTTCGCGATTTCACTTAAGTTAAACTTTCAGTTCACTTTGAGTTAAAATAGCAATTAAATGGCCAAGTAAAATAGTGAAGGAAATGGCGCGTGTTTCGTGTCTACAGCGAAGGATCCACGACGGAAGTTGGCCCAGAAGAAGAGAACGGCCAGGTGTTGACAGGAAATGGCGGTGGACAAGAAACGGACGCGATGGACAACGGATTGTACTCGTCGAGCGTGCACAACGTGGATGAAGAGACGACCGAAGAAACGGAGAACGTAGCGAGCAGCGAGAGCGAGGCGCCGATCTCGGAGAGGGCTGCTTCCGGTATCAGCGACAGTCCCACCATAGGCAGTCCGCGAGTACAATTCGAAAAAATCAAGGAAGAGGAGGTGCCTACCTTCAAAAGGGACGAGATACCGAGCGTCGGTGTAGCTGTGAACCACGACGAAGATCGCAAGTGTCGGAGGCATCAAAAACACGAGCACAAGTAAGTCGTAAGCATGGAATATGGATGAATTTGTAACGTCGCAATTGTAACACAGGTTGTAAAGAGGTTGATGGAAAATAAAAAGGCTGGATTTTGTGGAAAGACGAACAGAGAAAAATCGACAGAGATCATCCGTTAAAACGTCGGAGGAATTGACGATAATTTGCTCGTAACAACCGATCCGGACGTTCTTGGCTAATTTTCATACGGCACGAAAGCCGGTTCAACGTCGTCGTGTACATCGTATTTCAGCAATTACGTACACGAAAGCATCAACCGCGATTGTCCCGCGTTACCGCCAAAGAAATTAGTCGGAACGCAAACGCGACGATTTTCATATCGCATTTGTAAGCTCGGATTACTCGGTTAATAACGACCATATGTGTCATGTAGTCGATGTCAACGACCAAACAAACGCCGTCCATACCGTCCTATTTCTGTATTCTTCGGCACAGTTGCGTAGTTATCTAGGCGCGTGCAAATTGCTGCATATATTCGCCAACTATGTACCGCACGTGTCTTTCAAATCGAGAGAAAAACCCGGACGTTGAATGCTATTGGTAGGAGCGGATATTCGATTCTTTGATTAATGTACCGAGAAAGAGAGAACGCGAAGCGAGCGAGGGTGGGGACATTTCGGCGCGCTTTCAGCGTTAGACGGTTGTATGACATAATATTTAGCGGAAGGAATCGCGAACCAATTTGCAATTATTGTCTAATGCCATGGCCTTCGGCCAGAGTTTCACGCAGACTTTGCGAGCGCCCAACAACAGTCTGTTGCTTGAGGCCACTGTCTTCGTGCTGTTCTAATTAATCCGATCGCGTCTTCGTCTCACGGTGACCGCAGTGCTACGTATGTAACGATCTCTTCTTTCTTCCGCCATGTCCTTGGGTTTCGATTATCGTCCGGACCGCTACACCCTGCACATCGGTCGTGTGGAACAAATGAAAAAGTACTTGTTTGAGTTTCCGTTAACATACGATAGACGTGCGTGCGAACGCTTCGGCACATCTCATCGATTTTCTAGTCAGATCTCATCAATATATATGTGTGTATATATATAGTGCAGCGCTATTAAAGATTCGCAGCGTTTCGAATACTCTGCAGAAACGCAGTTTACACGTGTCACAATCACGCACCCACTCTTTAAATATCAGGTGATGAATACTTGTCCCGCAACTAACGCTTGCTCTTGATTTGTGCCGATGACGAGATAGACCAACTGCCAGCACAAAGCACGAAAACAGTTCTGGCACACGTACTCCGAGTTAACGAAATAGACGTTATTCGTAGCTGTGCTCGTCTCTTGACGAAACATAAATCACATTTGCTCTAACCCTGACCGACGATCGCGATATAACAGCAGCGCACATGCGACGCAGTCGTCATCGATGGTGGCAGAACGTAACAAATTGGTTGAATTGTACGTTGCAGAAGACATCATCACAAGTCGCGCAAGTACTCGCTCCAAGAGGACCCGCAATGGAGAAAGCGATCGGGAGCCGGCCTCCCGGATGGCTCGGGCGTGTTCACCAGGAGAGTGAGCGTGCAACCGGAAGAGGCGAGTACCCTGCAGGAATTGGACATCGACGACCTGGAGTCGCACAGAAGCGACGATCCACGGGGAATGAGGCGGCACAAGGCTGCCCATTCGACGGTGCAGATAGGCCGCAAAAAGGAAGGCGGCATACCTCACGATACTTTCAAGAAGATGTACGACCATTCGCCTCACGAGGTGTTCGTTCAGCTGGACGAACTATACGGAATGGGCGAGGAAAGAGAATGGAGAGAAACAGCTCGGTGGATCAAATACGAGGAAGACGTCGAGGAAGGCGCGGACAGATGGGGCAGGCCCCACGTAGCCTCCTTGAGCTTCCACTCTCTGCTGAATCTTCGTAGATGCCTGGAGACCGGCGTGGTCCTTCTGGATCTCGAAGAGAAGGATCTCCCCGGTCTGGCGTATAGGGTAGTCGAGCAAATGGTAATCGAGGAGCTGATTCTAGCAGAGGATAGGCCGGTAGTGATGAGAGCTCTGCTTCTCAGGCACAGACACGTGCACGATCACGATCGTGGCTTCCGATTTGGCGGCAAGCGCAACTATTCCAGCTACACCAGTCTACAGGTAATTGTTCCTGTCACCAGAACCTCCTTTTTACGTTATACTCGTGCGAGCTGCTCGAGCACGGTCGCTCTTAAACGATACGTAACAAAAGCCGTGCGACGTGTCTCTAGTATCGAATATCGTGTACGGTTCTCGATATGTTCGTTTCGTTCCGTGATCGAGACCCGAACGATCGTAGCTATTAGGAAAAAGAGAAGAAACTAGTCGCAACGTTATCGCACGAACGCGTGTTCTAACGTTTCAAAGTCAATAGATTGCTTCTAGCTGCAATATTAACATGCTCGCTCGATGAACTTTAAACTGTGATATTACTAAAGTTTCCGCTATATAAATAATTGAACGTTGCTAAAGAAACTTTATATCGTGAGAAATAATCAATAGAAATTCGTAGAAGCGGCAGGCCTGACTGACCGTGTGCCCTAATGTTGTTTCCACAGTCCGTCTGTCTGGAGGAAGAGGACGCTGAACGGGAAGCCTCTGAGAACCATGTAACCCAACATGTAAATCTCTCGTTTCCCGACTTACAAACGCAGAATTTTCAACCTTTATCGCTAGTTTACGGCTTGCCCACCATCGATCATATATATATAATATATATATATACATACATATACTATACTTTATATTCTACGTACCGATATTTACGCATTAACATCTTTCGGCATGAACTTACAGGGGAAATGAGTGTGTCTTCCCAATTTTTTCTCGTCGCTTCCCTATCTTCTCCCGTCTGATCATGTGCATCGAGAAAACGTCTCACACGCGGATGCACATGTACATTACGCGGGAGAAATCGTGTCAATGTCCATTTTCATAGATGGCAGAGTATCGATCGCGGCTCGTAAATAGCGTTTCGTATTGTTTACGCGTATAAGCAGTAACGCCAATTAGTTTTAGGGAGGATGTCGTAGGAGAATGGCATCTCGCCGTTTAACTCGTAGAACTCTACCTTATTCCGTACGATTTGTATTTAGCGCAACACCTGTAAGTCCATGGGTATATATGTCGTCCCTCCATTGGCTTGCAATTCTTTCTTTTTTTTTTTTTTTTTTTTACACTTACGTTCGTCGTTCACAACGAGCTTTCTCAATATCCTTTTTTTGGTATTTCGAATACCAAACGTGGATACACTGTTGACACACACAGAGCCAGGACGGTGTAACCATCGTACGCTTGGTCGTTACGTACCGATTGCACTTTCATTCATTGGCATTTCACTTTTCAGATCGATGCTGTTTCTCTTTATTCTGTTTTCTTCCTCTTTAGTAATCTTTTCTTTATTTTTTTTCTTTTTTTTTTAATTCTTGCCTTCTTCGTTCGGTATGTGTTTCCTTTGTGTCGTTATTGCATTACGTAGAACTGTTTAATGGTCCCTTTTACGATTTTGTTCGTTTCTGTACGGATTCTCGCTTAGTATAATACATACCTCTTGAACTTTAAGTAGCATTTTATCCTACGGTATGTATCTCGGATTGTCTGTCAGGGTGTCTGCGATTTTTCCTCGAGCTTAAAACAGAGGCGGAGGGAATGGAACTCGGTACGCGATCCGACAAATCGTTTTGTTAATTGGAAAAGGAAAGGACGATCGCGTAGAACACGTCATCCGCCTCTGCGCGAGGAAAATTCTCTCTCGCTTGTCCGATTAGGGACGGAAATCCTTTTTTGAAAACCTCTGCCTGGTCCAAACGCATCGTATGCATACACTGCAAGTGGCCGGCACGTTGTTCGAACGATTGTAACTTGTATTCCTGTTCCATGTAGAATCTGAACGACACGAAACCAAAGATCGTATCGTCGAACTTGGCCTTGGACAGCAACCACACGGTGGTCGATATGAAGGAGGAGCTGACGTACACGAGCAGCAACGAGGACTTGAAAAAGAGTCACAATGACTACATCTTGAAGAGGATCCCGGCTGGCGCCGAGGCGACGGTCGTGCTCGTCGGCGCGGTCGACTTTCTGGACCAACCGACGATCGCGTTCGTCAGGCTCGCCGAGGGTGTGTTCATTCCATCGATCACGGAAGTCACGATACCAGTAAGATTCATGTTCACGTTGCTGGGGCCAAGGAACGCTGACCTAGATTATCACGAAATCGGTAGATCGATCGCCACGCTGATGGCCAATACGTCGTTCCATAAAGTCGCGTACAAAGCAAACGAGAGACGCGAGCTTCTGTCCGCGATCAATGAATTCCTAGACGATTCGATCGTTTTGCCTCCTGGTGATTGGGAGAGACAGGCGTTGTTACCTTTTAACGAGCTGAAGGCGAAGAGCGAAGCCATCAGGAAGCGGAAGGCCAAGGCGCTCGAGGACAAGACCAAACAGATTCAGAACGAGATGGCTGTGAAGAAAGGTAAGACGACTTTAACGTCCGACCAACGAGATCCAGCGAAAAAGAATAAGCACGCGTGATTTATCTGCGTCTTATTTGCACAGCTCTTCTTGCCGGCGAAGAAGAGAAGAAACCTCCTGACGACGACGATCCGCTTCGAAGAACCAGACGTCCGTTCGGTTGCCTCATCAACGACATCAAGAGACGCTATCCTTACTATCTGTCTGATTTCACCGATGGCTTGAGTTCGTCTTGTCTCGCAGCGGCTATCTTCATGTACTTCGCAGCCCTCTGCACGGCCATCACGTTCGGTGGCTTGATGAGCGACAAGACACACAACGTTATTGGCATCTCCGAGACATTGATCTCTGGTTCGTGGACCGGGGTGGTGATGGCTTTGTTCTCCACCCAGCCACTGGTCATCATCGGCACGACCGGCCCCTTGTTGCTCTTCGACGAAAGCTTGTACAATTTCTGTCTAGCAAACGGGCTAGAATTCTTAACCGTGAGAGTCTACGTCGGTGTATGGATGGGCATCATAGCCTTGGCGATTGCCTGCGTGGAGGGATCCGTGCTGGTCAGACTCTTCACCCGCTTCACCGAAGAGATCTTCACGGGCTTAATCTCTATTCTTTATATCGTTGAAACGTTTATCAAATTGTACAATTACTTCGTGAAGAATCCGCTGCTAGACGAGTACAGCTTCATCCCCGAGACGAACGAAACGTTTTACGAAGAGCTGAACGTAACAGAAATCAGGGTCGTTTCTCCAAAGACCGGTGAAATAATTAGCATTTTATCGGACAAACCTCAAACTCTGATACCATCGCATAACGCCGCTGGCTTGTTAATGAACCAACCAAACACAGCATTGATGTGCACTATTTTGTGTCTCGGTACTTTCCTCGGTGCTTATTACCTGCGTATCTTCCGCAACAGTCATTATCTCGGACGAAGTGCTAGAAGAGCTTTCGGTGATTTTGGCGTGCCCATCAGTATTGTCGTATTCGCGTTGATCGATTATCTGGCCAAAGTGAAGACGGAGAAGTTACTGGTTCCGGAGGGTTTAACACCAACTATGCCCAATAGGGATTGGATCGTGTCACCAGCTGGCATACATAAACCTATTCCTCTATGGATGGCCATGGCTTGCATCGTGCCGGCATTGCTGGTCTATATTCTTGTTTTCATGGAGACTCAAATCTCCGAGTAAGTAGCATCTTCCCTCCTCTTCGTCTTCTATCAACAAATCCGTAATAAACCCCTTGCCTTATTAAATATTCCCTCTTGTTTCTTTTTTTATAGACTCATCATCGATAAGAAAGAACGTAAATTACGGAAAGGTAACGGGTACCACATGGATATAGTGGTAGTGTGCTTAATGAACGTCGGCTGTGGTTTAATGGGCGCCCCGTGGTGTTGCGCTGCCTCGGTTCGATCGCTGACACACGTCTCAGCGGTGACGGTTATGTCTCGCACTCACGCTCCCGGAGATAAACCGCACATCGTCGAAGTGAAGGAGCAACGAGTGAGCGCCCTATTAGTCGCCGTGTTGATCGGCATAAGCGTGTTGATGGCGCCGCTTCTACGACGCGTACCAATGTCCGTCCTTTTGGGGGTGTTTCTCTACATGGGTATCTCCTCGACGAACGGTGTTCAACTGTTCGATCGTGTGAAATTGTTTTTCATGCCGGTGAAACACCATGGCACGGCTAATTACGTTCGGCGCGTACAAACGTACAAGATGCACATCTTCACCCTCGTACAAATTCTGTGCCTGGCTATACTGTGGATCGTGAAAAGTACCAGGGCGGCCTTGGCGCTTCCGTTCTTCCTGATTCTCATGATACCTCTACGAGCTCAGATGAGGCATTTTTTTACCGCCGCAGAGCTAAGGGCACTCGACAGCAAAGGATCGGAACACGAGAGTACCGAGGACGAGCCAGATTTCTACGAGGAAGCTCCGTTACCTGGTTAGATAGTGCCTTATTCGACTTGTCCAACAAATATTTCCCCTCTTTCCTCCTTTATCCCCACGTCCGCATCGTTTTCTTCTTCTCCCGTCTGTCCAAAGGATTCGTGCTTTCTGTTACTTCCAATTCCTGTCACGTATCAGAGCGACTCTGAATACTACTGCGAATTCTTGAAAAAAAAAAAAAAAAAAAAAAAAGAGTCTATTTTCGTGAAAGAGCAAATATGTATGTATACCAATGAATTAAGAGAGGAACGTAGATAAGAGATAAATAAGAGGGTTCTGATTCCCAACGGTGGTGTTAACTCGTTAAATTCGTAAAGATTATTTTGTACTACAAAATTTGTAAATAATCGAGAATGATGTGAACAAGATGAAACGAAAAGATGTGTTATCACGCCTGCGTCGGATATGTGTAGGTACTTGAACAACTGAATTTTATCAAATCACAACCATCGAGAATCATTGCTTAAGTTGGATACAAACTAATTAGAATCGGTATAGTTTGTTGTCGAAGAAAGTTCATTTATTATGGAGTAGGAAATAAAATGCAAGCGATATTCGATACCTACATACTATCTAACATAATCATAGTGGAAACTTCAATATTCGTTTCATCTTCTTTTCGACTTGGTGGGAAAAAAGGTGCCTCTGAATGCCTCTACAGGAAGGTGATGAACGACACGTTGCTCAGGAAAATTTAGGCGTAAAGGCACGAGATGCGAGAGTGCCAAATCAAAAGGTCATAAATTACAAAATGGTGCTGGTCCGTCTATGCAGAGTTAACGTAGACGAATGAAAACTAAATCTTTTATAAGGAAATGTTCGAATAGTTGTCATTAGTTGCTCTCATCGTCCGATATTAAAAGTCTTATATTACAATTTGTTTAGGACCGTATCTCGTTAGTACGACGTGCGAAGAATTACAATCATTTAGCAATATCCGTTAAATATGTGCTCCAATATTAATCACTATTCCTAGATGAAAATAATATTTTATAAATAACTTAAAAACGAACTTGAATGTTACAAACGTAAATAATGACAGATTTCATTATATTTCGACTATATGTACTTAAACGTCAAATTTATTGTTCTGCCAATTACAAATCGATTCTTTTCCCGTGGAAAATTTTCTTTCGTGAAAATCTTTCCATAAATATGTAGTTTCTTAGACAGTAGAAGTTATATTCGTATGCCATTGGCAACACTTTAAGTCAATCCCTCGTATTATAAATAAGATTAAAAATGCGGCAGTAGATTTTTACGCAATAAAAAATATTTATACATTTGTCTGTATTGCATGATTAGTTCTATTATAATTCTTTTTTACTATATTTTTGAATGATAATGTCGTACGACATTGAAAACTTTTAATATCTTTTTCATATTCCTTGTTCGCTGAATATATTTGATTCTAAAAATAGCATAAATTTATTTAAGTAAACAAAGAACAACTCCAAACACACATCTAGAGAAGCATCGTGTAACATTGTTAGATTCAGGAAAAGAATATTTTGATTAGTAGGGTAGGGTTAAAAGAGCTCTACATATTTCTGAAAAAGCTTAAATCGATTTTAAGTCATATTTACATATTTCAAGCAGAGTTTATTTAAATTTGTCGTCGTATATTTATTTAAAAATAATATATAAGCAAAATTAACATTGACGAGACCTAACTACGCCAATGGTAAAATCTTTAAACATTCGTCTTTACGTATATATTTTATTTCATAAATGATCAGTATTGGCAATTACTTTGTGGTGATTGTTAATTTTACAATAATAGTTGATGTTGCAAATGTATAATTTCTAAACTTTAAACAAGACCAAGCTATAATAATAATAATGATAATAATAATAATGTCATCGTATGTTGAATACATGCAATAAAAAGAAATCACTAAAATTAATATTTTAGATGCTGTTATAAAAAAAAGAAAGACATTCTATTTTAATCGGTTAAAATATTTTGCTAATCCGCTAAAGTACTTTATTAAATAACACTCAGACCTAATCTTAATATTTCCATAAAGAAAAAAAAAATATATAATCGCATTACTTATTATTTGTTTATACAAAAGTACGAAAGCTGCGAATCAACAATAACATTGCGCTGCATAATTGTGATAGAGGGCCAGAATTGTAAAAACACACGGTAGTAGTACTTACGAGCATGTACTATTAGCATGAAATAACACAGAATTTCATTAGATATGTCTAGACATTAACATGTTATTATATACATACTACTGATATTACCTATATTGAAAGATTATCATGATAAGTATGAATTGTTATGAATTCATAAAAGAATTGTAAATAATCTAGTTGTCATACAGTATTAAAAAGTAATAATTAGTAATAGGCTCCTATTAGATGGTTTATGCCTTATATTAGAAAACAGACAAATAAAACATCTTATTTCCCCTCTATTTTGTAGCCTTTTAAAATTACGTCCTTACATTTCAAATTCAAGTTTGTAATCATTATGATACTATGTTATTTTTATACTTCCATGCTTATTCATTGTCACTTGATTGTTGTTTATTCTCTTAATGTTTACTTAAAGTTCATGACACATTGGAAACAAAAAATATATATTTTTGTTACTGTGTTCTCAAGTATCAAGAAACTAGGCGAGTATATGTTATTCTAATGTACAAAATGGCTTCACCTCAAAAATTAGCAACGAAATTTTGTAACATATCACCCCAGATATTAAAAAACGTGGATGGAAGGTAGTACAATACTAAAGTTAACATAGTACTCAAATTCACTTGTTTAAAGAGAACATTTCATGTTGCATTGTCATAGAACTTTGCTAAGTCCAAAGACTCCTATAAAAGAGACATATAGAAAAGGTATTGAGAAGAGAAATCAACTGTCTCCTTTTAATATCGATACTCCCAATAGGCAAAAAATATTGAAAAATGGTCTACCCTCTAGAACTGGTACATGTCTAGGAAGTGGAGGATTTGGTACTGTGTATAAAGCATTGTATAAAGGTAAAATATGTCTTTAGTATTTTTCTCTAATTAATTATTATCAGTCTTAATTATTATCACTTGAATACTAAATACTTGATAGGTGATCAAGTTGCAGCTAAAGTGATGCAAACAGAAAAATCTTTCAATACATTGAAAGGTGAAGAACATGCTTCTTTATTAAGACATTCTAATATCGTAAAAGTGCTAATGATAGAACAAGGTGCTTCTCTATCTTTAATAACAATGGAGTTATGTGGTACTACTTTACAAGAATATATAGAGGAAACGGTCTTAACTAAAACCAAAAGAATTTGTATATTAAAGGACATAACTTGTGCTTTGCAATTTTGTCACAATGCTGGTGTCATTCATGCAGATGTCAAGCCTAAAAATATATTACTGTCTGCAGACGGTCAACCAAAGCTTACAGATTTTGGTAGTTCCGTATTAATAGAAGAGTCAAATGGAATTAATAAATTTCACGTATGTTTCTACTGTATAATCATTTATATCGTTTATTAAGAAAAAGATTTTTTTTCTTAGGGTACACCAGGATATGCTGCTCCAGAAGTAATAAAAGAAAATAAACTGACTCCTGCAGCAGATATTTACTCTTTAGGAGTTGTAGCTTGGCAAATGTTATTTAGAAAACTGCCATTTGCTGGATTACACAGTCATACGATTATTTATCTTTCTGTGAAGGGACATCGCCCAGCAGATAATAATATTGATGATGAATTTCAAGGTGTCTATAAAACATTGTATAGACAAATGTGGTCACAAAATGCTACTGATAGAATTACAACCAACGAAGTAATAAGCAAGATCGATATGCTACTTTGTTCTTAATATTTATTCGAATTATTATTCTTAATCGACAGATATTTTTAATATTCTGTAGTAGTACGTGTAAATTACAGATCAAATTTTTATTGTACAAAATATACCAGAGAAAGTTACTTTTTTACGTGTCAGGCATTTCTCCACCAGGTACAAGCTGCAAAAAAAACGGTTTGTTATATAAAACTAGCAAACTGATAAATAGTTTTAATAATAATTGTATTCAAGAAGGTATTTTAAATTGTTAAAAGTATAAAAATATATTAACCATTGTGATATTGCTTCCGTTAAGCAGTATTTGATCAAGCTTGGTGACTCTTCGTCCCTCGGGTGTTGCTTCGCTTTCTGTCACGTCTTCGAGCAGCATATTTACAAAATCATCAAAACCTAACAAGGTACCGACAATTTCTTTATCGTTTTTCATAATAATATGTATCCGAGAACCGATACATTTGTCAACTAATTCTGAAAATTAATGAAAATTAATTATTCATACTATGATAACCAAAACAAAAAAGTGAGGTTAAAAATAAATTTGTAAACAAGGCGCATCTTACCTAAAGGCAATAATGTTGATGGATTTGTACTGACAGAACTCGTCATAATGTGAAAGCGTTAGTGAGATATAAGATAATTAAAAATAAAAATAACAGCACAAGTTATTTTTTATTTCATCGGGAAATAGCGGGAATAAGATAATACCTGAAAACACCACCGAGGTGCCATCTATGCTATAAGCAACAATACAATCAATGTTCCAAAATCTAGAACATGTGTAGGCGTAGGCAAATAATATCTGTTAATCGTAGTAAGAAAATGATAGTCTTATATGTATACTATCTTTGATTTAGTTAGAGTTTTTGCGATTATTTACCACCAAAATATTACATCACATATTCTGAATGAATTTTTCACTTTTCGAATTTTCCTAAATTTCGAATTTAGTGTCAACTTGTCAACTTGTAAATAGATAAGTAAAACCGTATTGTACTCTACGTAATATTTTTTGTTTTAACGGTATTGATCTCGTAAAAGCACAAACAGATAGCAAGGTTTACTCCACCTTTAGATTATTTCGTTATTTGTACGATATTTTGTATTTGATGTAGTTTTTACGAGTTTCTACGTTCATAGATCGCCCTACCGTGAAACCACTGTTTACGGTGGGGATTCTTCTGTCCGTGCAAGTGCCGGAGATTTCCTCTCTGTAAGTACCAATTGCTAACGCTTGTTCTAGGAAATACATATATAGGGAAATTACATGCATAACTTTGCCAACCATGGAAGTCGGTAAAGCAACATCAAAATTTTGGACGTTAACCGAAGTATTGTAACCTGTATAACTTTTAATAAGTTTGATAATCGCAATCATGATGAACATTCATAGTATTATATTGTTACAGTATTGTTTGTACAAATGATTGAACGATTCAACAATCTAATGCTTTATTTTCATCGCAGTGTAACATATTATGTTTCACGAGACAATGCAAAGCATACGTAATATTTAAACAGAGACTAACCTCCCTTTCGATAAGGCCACATTATATACAAAATTGCGGGGAAACGAAGAAATAGAACGTGTAAAACGATCGAGAACACTAGACGTCATGTCGTAGTCATTTCAATGGCTTTAATGAAATTGCGCGACATTTTTGAAAAGAATGATCTTCCTGAATTATTATCTGGGAGAAAATCAAAGGGAGAAGGTTGAAGGACTGTACCTGTGACTCGTCATGTGACCAGTTTTCATCGGAGGGACGTTTATTGGTCAATGTCAGCGTCAGCGTATCCCCGACGAACGCGCAAGAGCGCAGGTATATCCTTTCTCGTATGCCCCTTCTTTACGAAAGGACAAAGCGGCTTCGTCGGTTCCCGTTACGGCAGACTTTGGTCGCGGCTCGTGAAAGAAAGGCGGAACGACGGAAAAATCTACGAACGAGCACACAGTGTGCGGAAGGATCGTGTGAAATAAACTTGTATTGTGCAAAGTGGACGCTCCCAGGTACTTGTGTGTATCGTGTTTACCGCGCATGGTCCGTCCAGAAGAACCACCCTTCTTTTTCTAATTACTTTAATTACAAAGAGCAGAATAATCGCCGTGTGCTCCGTGTCTGGTGCTTTTTAAAAGATACGGTACAATAATATTCATAGAATCGGGTAAAAATGGCGGCTTGAATCTGATCGATGATTAGATTCGTGGATTGTTTCGTGACCGACAGATCTTTGCGCGATCGTTGAAACGTGGATTCGTCCATGACGAGGATACGTCCTGTTGATCCTGTTAATGGTATCTCGACGTGATACCTGATAAATCGTAGGAACACGTTCGAATGGAAATCGATCGGAGGAGGAGAAGAAACCGAAAAAGTGGCGCGATCGGTGATACGTTCGGTAATACGCGTACCAACGTGCGAATATACGTAACGGATAGTTGACGCAAAAGTCCGTTACCCTCAGTGGTATTTGATGCTTGGCCGACGTGCGCGTGTTCATACTGGAGATCGAGAAAGTGTGTAGCGGCGATTTAACGTTAGACGAGCGTTATCGTTTGCTTCGACGGTTATGCTATCCTCTTGTGAAAAGATTTTAAAAAGAAACGTCGAAGAGAAATCACTTGGTGTGAAAGATCGAGCGATGAACTAGAACGCAAAGAAGGCGATAGGAATTCTGGTTGGCCGCGAACGAAGAAGGAATCGGAGGACGTGCGCTCTCGTGGAAGTGGAAGAGGAGCGCGCCAAGTGGAAGGAGCAACTGAGCAACGGTGGCGAAACAGGAGCGAAAGAGAGAAAATATCTCGGAGATGAAAATCGGTGGATCGCGGTTCTCTAGGGAGTCGACTAAAAGGTAGTAAGAGGAGGCCAGTCCGGATTTGAGTAGCGAAGACTAGATCGTGGTCGGTTCCTTCGGGCTGTTTAGGTCGTCGTGGCAACGAGAACGAAGGAAAAGAGGACGACCGCGTCTAACCGGGTCGCGGTCGTGGAAAAATCGAGCGTGCTACGGTGATTCGGTGGAAGGATGACGACAACCACTGGAAGATACGGTGCTATGGAAATGAGACATTCCAGGAGCGAGGATTTACTCGGTGTGATCTCCGGCTCGCGATCTCCGAGTCCAAACGTGCCTCTGCCTAGTACCGCCTCCGAGGACGACCTTATCGCGGCCAGCGCCCTCCACGAGGCCACTGACTCCACCATAAAACCACCGTGTCCCTTGTTGTCCTCGAGGGTTGCCGGACCGGCGGGTTTTCCAGCGGATCGTATCGATCCAGAGGATTCCATCCGAGACATCGTCACTGAAAACGATCTCTACAGGTTCGTATACGTTTCTCCTTTTCTTCCTTTGATCCTTTATTCTGTGCAATTAGATCGGGTAAGGTTGTTGGTCGCTATCGTGCGTGACAATTTATATTAATGCAGAGCTAGCTTCCTGCTAGAACATTCTTTGTTTCGTTTACGTAACTTGAAATAAAAAGAAACGTTTCAGAATGATTCGATCGATAGTCGACGAGGCAACTTTTTTCCGAGGTTCCTTCCCAAGCAAATTTTTCTTTGAACACTTTCTGTATCTTGATATCGCTTTTTTCGCCGGTGCGGTGTTTGCACATTTTTTTCTTTTTCTTTCTTTTATTTTCCATCAGTCGATACTTTTATGCCGCACGTATTGATACGTTTCGTGAACATCGATCTCTCGACTTTACCTATTGACGTAGCACGTTGTATATTTAAGTCAATGATATCACCGATTTTTATCTTTAAGCTATTGGTTTTTGTCGAAAGTCATAAATAAACGGTCCGGTATCGGACGCATGTTTTTAGCTTACTATCTTTTCCTGAAACGAGTCGCTTCGATTCCTACTTTCCTCGATCGAAAGATAGAGGTCGTGTACGACCGAGTACTCGAACCGTATAATAAGCGTGCCGATAAAAGCGATCTAAATGGAAGAAACCAAGAATTCCAATGAAATACTCATGTACCGGCTTCTTGATAATTTACGACCCGAAGAGCTTGTTTCGAAGCTGATATTACTAGATTTGCAAGTGCCGCAGGCGCGAGATCCGGGACTACGGAATATGTATGTTAACTATAAACGTAGACGAGTTTTACGAGATTTCCTATGCTTCGCAACGATGCCTAAAACGTTAAATGCGTAACGTCCGTATTCATGTTAACGCCGATGTTCGACCCCAGCAGGCTATAAAATTATTGCTCTGTTTATCGGTAGACGGGAGAGAGTTTAAAACTTGAAAAAAGATATGTAGCCGCGCGATTCAATTTCTTTTTCGATAATTAATCGCACAGATTTCTACATCGTTAGTAATTTTCCACTACCCGTAATTAATACGCTTTTGTCGAATTCTCGAAACACGGGATTACCGATTTAATTTGGTTGAATATTTTTGATTTCAATCTACTCGATTTGGAAGAATTAGTTAAGGTAAGATTAAGACGAGTTAAAAGCGGTTAGCCGTTTTCACGACAGAAACAATTAAAGCCACATCTCTTTGCGAATAATCAAAATACTGATAAACGTTCTCGAGAATTTTGCCGACGTGCTTTTACGAAAGGCGATGACGACGAATTTGTTCGATTTATCACGAACAGCATATATCTTAAATCGTTGATTGGAACGCGTACACGTAAAGGCGCGCGGAAGAGGGAAAATCGTTTCCGGTTCGCATCGTCGCGTCGCGTCGCGTCGCGTCATGTCGCATGTAGTTCAATTTAGTCGATGACGTCGAATCATTGACAAACTATTCGAGCTAGCTGATTCGTAGACGCGCATACGCAGCAGACACGCAACGTGTTTAAAAACGGAAAGCGAGGAGCGTTTCATTTTTAATGAAGAAGGAGCGGCTTCCGTAGAATAGCGCGAGACGGTCTCAATGAAAACGGCTTCGAAGGAAATTACGAACGACTCCGGAGTGGAGCCAGCGGGCGTCCACTTAAAACACGATTTAATCAATGCAATTAATCAGCTCGCCTCGGTTTCAACAACTTCAGTAATTTTGTCTGTAATTAGAGAGATAGCCGCGCTTCTTTTACCCTCGTTACTTACAAGACAAACTGCGATGATTAATCATAAGCGCGAGCACGAATTCTTTTTTTTTCTTTTCCGTTAGATATTTCTTTTTTTATCGCTCGGAAAGAAATTTATTCTCTCGAAAGATGCTTGGAAACAGATACCGAATATTTCACGCGCAATGCACGTTCAATGGTAAAAATACGAATCGTGAATAGGTTAAAAATAACTTTCATTTTTGGCAACACGACGCCCCATGCTAACCTCCTATCACAGTCGTCATTTGCATATGCTATAGAATATATATTCACGCATTAAACGATTCGCATATGTACTAAAACAGTACTGTCAGCCATTATGATTTTAAACTTTGGCATGTCTGATCGATATCTGATCGATAATCTAACCTCTCAAATAACGATACAATTTTAATAGTGATATTAACGTGTAATATCGCATAAAATTCACATGTATTTTTATTAAAAAGCTGTCAGCCATTATGATTTTAAACTTTGTCATGTTTCATTGATATCTGGTCGATGACCTAACCTCTCAAATAACGATACAATTTTAATAGTGATATTAACGTGTAATATCGCATAAAATTCACACGTATTTTTATTAGAGAGGCTTCCTCGTCGAGTTGACAACATTGAAGGAAAAAGCACGAGTTCCAGTTCTACCGGTATCGTTTCGATCAGCTAAATATATGTAGGTATCGGAATCGACGATCAACGAGTTCTCCGATGCGTAACCGTTGACTCGTGCCCCTCCGATGTCGAGCGCCATCGGTTGGCTCTTCAGTCATTGTGCAGAAAAGAACAAAGCTAAAGATAGCGATATATTTGAGAGCTGTTTCTCCGTCTTCGTTATCCTTCCATTGTGTATCATCCACGTCAACCGAAATACATACGTACATACGTATTACAATAAAAATAGGATCGAGTCCCGGAGAAGCGAATAAAGTAAAAGCATTTGCTTTCTAATTTCATTTTCCTCGAGCTTTTGCAAACTCATTTTTCTCCGCCTCTTCAATTTCTCATCGATAAAACGGTTGCGTCATTATATTGTAAATGTACCAATTAAGATATATAAGTCACAGCGACCAACTTAAGAAATTAGTCTGTGGTCTGCAAAGGGGTAACCTTGTCACTTGCGAAATAAAGAAACGCGGTGTGAGGTTGTCTTTATTTAGATTTTCGAGATATCCAACGGCGATCGTTATATACAGGCGAATTGCTTGGAAACTTTGCTCGTTAACTTCGAGATTAACGAAAAGAAGCATTGGAATCCGGTTTCTTCTTTTTTCTTTCTCTTCTTTTTTTTTTGGCAAGATTTATTGATATCACGGTATTTGCTTGTTTATTCGTGAAAACGTAGCTAGCTAACTACTATGTACGTGGTTATTTAATTCGTTACAGAATACGTACATACCGTGAAAATGTACTGTACCATTTAGAGTTTAGTGTATTTTAAAGGAACGAGGCTAGCTTCTAGGTCTTAACGGGTAATGGTCGGAAAATAATTCCGTCTAGCTGTTGTGTTTCTCTCGCTGAGTTGGCTAGCGTTAATACCAATTCCATATAGATTTTTACGGTTAAATAATTAACCGTGCGTAGTTAAGCTGTTAAACCGCGGAGTTTAATTTCAAAAATCCCTTACGCGTTGCGTAGTTAAAATCAAACAAGGACGAGTACATACGTCGAACGCAGGGCAAATGTTCCTATCATCAATTTTTGCAAAGAAAGGATCCATTGTTGAAAAAGGCATCGCCATTAAGAACTTAAAAATTGCCAAAAAATAATAAAGTAAAATACACGAATGGGGATACATTGGAGAAAATAATCAATTCAATTTAGAAAAAGCGTACAGAGCATAACCGATATATCAAAGAGAATAATCAAATGATTTTTCTTCTATAAAATACAGAGCAAGTTTGCCGAAGGTATAAAGGAAACATACCACTAAATGTCCTTTGCATTACTTTTCACCGAAATTTTCAGTTCTTACAGTAAATGGTAATTTTTTATTTCACACGACGAGTATACACGTCAACCGCACCGAAATAAAATTCTGAATTGACGCGTATACACGTCGAACGCAGTTAACCGGTTAAGTTAGTCGTTCCACATAGACGATTGAAATAGTTGCAATTAACAAATCGCTGGAAATTAAACGGTACGAATGTAGTTCGTTACGGAGCTGCGTTAACGTTTAACGTCGTGTTCCATGGTTTATCATTTATTTATTAATTCCATTCTTATATTTTATTTTTATTGACAAAAGGGAAGTACGAATTACTTGAGAACAAATCTTTTTACCAATGTCGTGACGATAGTACGATGTTTCGTTCTGCTTGCTTCATAAACAAATTTCACCAGTGTTTCCGAAAAGACGCGTTTCTTCGCTTTCTTTCGCTAACGCGCATCGCGAAGTAGAGTAGATATTCGATCTCCTAGCAAAAAACACACATCGCTCGAGGCAAAAAAAGAAAAGAAACAAGCATAACACACCCTTTTGTGGTTACTGCACCATTTTTGGCCGCGACGATACACATCGTCGTTAACCCTTTCACTGGAATACTTGGCTTAGAAAGTCGCTGGAAAATCGTTATTATGCAAACTATTCGAAGCGCTGCTCGTGATAAACGGTAGCCTAATTCGTACGCCAATTTCTCCATCGACGAATGACCCGATTTACGAGCGACTCAATCCGAAAATTTTTTATTGTCCCAGCTTTACCGCGTCGCTTCTCTTACTCGCGTGTTATGCAACACGCGTGTACTCGCCAACAATACGTGCAATTTCCTTGGTACTTGTCGGCGAAACGCGCCGAATGTCGCCACGCGAATACGCGTCCAGATTTCTCGCTTCTTTTTGTGAGCTGCGTATCGACGAAAGTTTCCATTTGAATAGACGTGTGGCACATTGGGCTGTGAGCCAAATTTGCAACTGTATGGCAGCCTCGAGTTGCAAGATGTATCGAGATCCTAAATTAAAACGTCGTGTAATATCCATCGATGGACGAGACAGAGACTCGTACAGCAAGCAGTGTTCTTTGTAATGGCCACTGATCTTTTCGATAAGAACTGAACAAAGATTTGCTATGTCACTGCGACGAGAGAAGGAAAAGAGAGAAGAATAGAAAAGGAAGGGAAAGTTCGTTTCGTCCGGAACAGCTAAGCGAATGCTTTCCAGAATTATGTTTTTCCACGTGTATGTCTCTGCTGATACTCGTAGAAAAATCACCATGTATTTCATGGGTTCCTCGTTCCTAATATTCCCTTAATATTAACACATTGTTGACCGGTCACGAGCTAACTCGTGTTTTCATGGCCAAACGTTACCGACCGGCCACGAGTAAACTCGTGATGCACTTTTTTTCGCATCAGCGTCAGACCACGTCTTAGAAAAAATAATCACTGGCAGAAAAACAAATCCGACTATAGCGTGTAGAGTATGCTCTTCAAAATAAAAACGCAGCGAAACTAGATATATTTGCAAAAGTTGTTGTGTACCATTACACGTAGGTGATTGTTACACTGTTTATCATACGAAAAAGAAATATTAAAAATTGAATAATAAATAAAATTTATTAAAGTTTATTTATATTGTTTAACTTCCACATCCAATTACGAAATAACAGCCAGTGACATGAGATAAATTCTCAGTAAAATTACCGGTCAACAATGTGTTAAGGCAATCAAATAGATGGTTACGGCATTTGCAGTAATTAATGCGTAGAGCGTGCGGATCAAAACCTGAAATCTATAAAAATTCTGCTAACCGAGTATGCGAAAGGTGCACGGGAAAATATTTTTGCAACCTGGTGGCATTTCGCGTTAACACGTCGAATAGCATGGGGGTCACCGATGACCTCAATGAGATAAATTCATTAATGATGATTATACACCGTAACATACCTCTTGTAGGTAATATTTCAACATATTTCATATGTATCGCTTAATAAAAAATTCATCGTGGCGCTACAGTCAAACCTTGTAAAACTGGCGTGGCATTCAACGTATTAAACATCCGTCGTCGTAAGGTTCACAGAAAAACGTATTACGATCGGTATATTACAGGAGAATTTTATTTAATTTTTACGCCTATGGCCGGTACAAGCGCTAAGGTGTCTTGAACTGTGTGCCAACTGTTCCTTGGCCTTTAACTAGTTACCTGTTGTAACCTCTTTGAAAAGTGTGTACCTAAAATGTGTCAGGAAAAGTAAGCAATGACGAATATACTCGTCAGATACAGTGTGGTTGTTACAACTTAATTCCATATTATAACAGCCATTGTCGACAGGGCTCGTCATCAACACGAAATATTGCCATTTCTTCGTGACGAGTATACTCGTCAAAGACGGCTAACTGGTTGATACCACGGTCCACGCGAATTAAGCTCGAAGAGGCTTAAATCCGGGAACAAATTGACGATACAAATGTTTTTGCATAATGCGATTCGGAACGATATTTGAAAGAAAATAAGCAACTTTGAAACAATTTTCTTTCGATGTTCCATAAACAAAATATCGATTAAACGGAAAAACACAACTTTGTCTTACATTTCGTTTTACGTCCCAGAAACTACCTGCAAGACTGTAGAAGTTTCAGTAGAAAGTTATGGCTAATAAAGTTTATTATCTGTAAAATGAGATCTGTTACGTTATGATAAGCATAATCGTTAGCTTGTAAATTAGTAACAAACGCGAAGAAATCCGTTTTTCTTCAATCGTTTACATCTTTAATCAAAATTGTCAATACAGTGGTATGATCGTACAGTCTCACACTTTAAATAATATTCAACAATGAAACAGATGTTACCAATCGTTTCCTTTTTTTTAGTAATCCAAATTAAAAAAAAAAGAATGTCTTTCTAAATGCTACAATTGCCGAGATAATGTGACTTTTTCCATAAGTTACAATTTTCAGCTTCGCAAACGTTCTTCTGCCCTTTATGGGCATCCGATCGAAAATGACCCACATGTATCGCAAACAATAAACTGTAAACAGACTTATTTCATTTCTTGATGTTTAATAGTTTAGCGTTGCTGATTTTTATGGAAAAAGACCTGTCTTGGAAATGATTGGTGCCAGAGAAACACCTTTTTTTTTAAATTACGTAAAATGACTGCAGAAATCGGTAGAACAAGTTCCACTACGATATAGTGAAAAATGCAAAAGTTGTATTTTAGCGTTTGAATGACTACATTTTTGTTTACTTACATATCAAAATATAGATCTTCCTATATAGCGTATAAGCTCGGACAATAAGAGAAATAAGCTTTTTATTGCAAAGAAAAAATTTTCTGTTTGTCTTAGTATGAGTAATATTTGTTTGTCATGACCCGCCATAAACACTTTTCAACTTAATCTCTATTCATATAAGTATTTTCGGTTTGTGGATGGTCCTTAAAACAGTCTTTAGGTTTATTCCACGCTCTTCCAAATTACGGAGAAAGCGAATGTTTGTCTAATAGAAAAGGCAATTTTTCGCATAAACAAGGACACCCATAAACCGCAGGGGACTTCCACGTCATACCTTCAGTCATTAACGTAGATTATGACCAATGAGCATTACGGATTGTTAACCTCACTTTCTGACGAAAGTGAGAACTATGAATTTGAATCCTTCGTTCAAAGTACACACCTACACTGAGCTTTCTTCCGTAATAACACAAGACGGGTCTTCACTGTTCCACCGTTCCTATGTCAACTCAACCTTAGATAACACCGGTGCGAATTACAAGAGAATTCGAGGAACAGAAGTCAAGTCATCAAACACGAAAAGAGCCTCTGGTCGTACTCATTCGTAGTTTGTCATTCCATAAATAACATTGTATTCACGCTGAAGTTGTTGGATCTTTTACATATATTATATAATCTGTTAAGATCAGAGTTATATTAATTCAACCACTCTTATTATCCCGAAAGAAATAAGGGATCGATCGATTCGTGACGTCGATTAATCGAATCGATTAATCGAATCGTAACAACAGGTATTTACGACTCCCATTGACGCGCTTCTTCGAGATCGCGTCTCCCCACGAACGGTCGAAAGTTCACACAAAGTCTCGATAATTTGTGCGACTGTACGATTGCACCATTGTATCGCAATTCTAACCAAAGCTGTAGACGACTGAGAAAAAGTGGATTTCTTTTTACTAATTTGCAACCTAACGATTGAGCTTATAATGACGTAGCAGGTCGCATTTTACAGATAATCAATTTTATTAGCCGTAACTTTCCACCGAAACTTTTTCACCTGCGACATACTGTTTTCAAGACATAAAACGAAATGTAAGAAAGATTGGTGTATTTTTCGTTTATGAAAAATGTCGCTTATTTTGTACTGCGTATCGTTCTGAATCATATGATACAAAAACATTTCTACCACTAATTTGTCTCTGAAAAAATATGTATTCGACTAGACTACTATTTACTACTACTACTATATTTCTGCTACCATCGTGGACTATTTTGTGGTCGGACAAAGGTCCACCAGTAGTCACTTTCTCTAAAATCATTTCTACCGCGAACATTTTTCAGAATTCTCTTACAGTAGCTTAACTGTTACTTGTTGTTACTTAGCCACAATCGCGAATTTCGTTGGTTCTGGCTTAACAAAGAGAAACGAACTACCGTTCCACGATTCTACCAACGAAACCAAGAATCATCGAAAACAACGTTCCCTCAGTGTGTGTCATCTTTGACATTTGATATTCGGACTTTCGACCGATGGACGACTATCGCAACGATCGAATCGTCTTACCGAATATCCTGGAAACTGACGTATAGTTCAGCTGCTGAACTGAATCTGACTCGGTTCAGCAGCTGAATCTGAACTTTTGTCCTCCGCTCGGTATCCTTTGAAGCTGTGTGAGTTTGAAATGCAGAAGCGAAGATAATCGGTGGCTCGTATTGCGATCGGTACCTTCGACACCTGGCTAGAATTACATTGCGATATTTCAGTTTCACATGACGCTGGAGATTCGGTCCGGAAAGGCGTGACGGGCGGATTCTTGAAGAGCAGAGTAGAGGCTGACTGCTGGCTGGTTGGCAGGCAACCCGGAAGACAAGCAAAGATCGTTGTTGGATCTCGAAGCGGGAACACCGCGCGTCTCGAGCAATCGTGAAAGCGAAAGTCTCGGAGAGAATGGACGAGCCGTTACACGGCAGTGCGAGTGTCAGTGAGTGAACCAGTCGAAGATAAAAAGAACCGGAGAGAGGAAGTTTCGGTGGAGGGCAACAGATTCGCAGCGATCAATAAGAAGAGAGAACGAGAGAGAGAGAGAGAGAGAGAGAGAGAGAGAGAAATCGATCGGCGAACCAACTGCAGGCAACTTGCAGTCGACGAGCGCATCGGGTCGCATCAGACCCGACCGGGCCACACCATGACCGAAAGGTCGGCTTCCTGCTCGCTAGCTTCTCGATGTCGTCGCGAGTATCGCTCGTTACACGTGCAACCTTCGCGTGGGACCCGAGCACGCTTCCGGTTTCCAAACGGCAGATCTCTAACGAGAGATCTCGTCGACGACGAACTCAATCCGCTGCGATTGATAGGCCAATAAGATTGTTGCGCATTCGGTGATACTGAAACGAGGCTGTCTGTCTCAGAATCGTTGTTCTGCCTGTGAATTATGTCGGCTCTTAATCGCTATTCGAATCTTCGTCCACGACGACGATAGAATCAGGCTTGCTGGGTGAAACATCTGAAACGTAGAGTTTCGTTTGATACGAATAAATGGGAATAAAATCGCGGGCAGGTGTCACGCGATTATATCATACGGCTAGCATTTTTCCACGAGATTTTTCTGTCTTCTTCCATTTGTTGTAAACTTACTTTCACTCGCGTCATTGTTCTCGAAAGATGATGAAAAATGACGTACTCGAGATAGTAGATATTTAATATGCTATTTGCTTTCAGGTTCGTGCTGTTCAAGCGTCACTACGATAAATACGTTGCTTTGGCGGCGAAATACGAGGAAGCCAAAGGTATCGCCTACTACTTGGAAGAACGTTATCACGAGGTGAAGGTACGTCGGATAAGCATTTTTAATTAATCGAATCTTGTCAAATGCAGATTCAGCCGATGATAAACGATAGGAATCATCGTGTTATTGTAATTCGAAAAAATAGACAAGTTTGCTGTTCCACATGATACGATCGTAGATGGATGTAACAGAAAACGATATATATCTAGGTCGGTTTATCGGAGTAGTCGGCGAATCTAACTAGCGCGTAGCACATTAAATATCGGATACGCGAAACTGGTAACCGATGAAACGTAACGAAGCCAAAGAAACGCCGTCGATCGTTTTCCCTATCGCGTAAAGAACGTACGTAGCATAATATGCGTCAGAGTTTCATAGATTCGATTCGAGTTCGCGCTACTTATCTTAATCTCGACAATTACGGAACTCTAAAAAAATCTACCGTAATCTTCGCTTTTTCCTAATTCTGTAGCAATCTATATCTCGATGAAAATAAAAATAGTTTCGCATGATAACGGGCTGCTATCGCTACGTGAGCTTTGAGAGCCTCTGGCATAAGCAACGCGTACGTATAATTAATTCTCGAGACGGTTGCAACAAAGATCAGAATCCTTCCGCGATCTTGTTAGTCTGTGCTCGATGGTATCTATGGCCCCAGGCAGCTTGTACCGCGAGTGAAATCAACTTGCTCTCGCCTGTTGCAATATTATCCGTAAAAATGCGCGAGAGAAAACGGTCTCCTTGCACTACGCAGCTTATTTAGTATTTGCAAAAATGTATCGATAGATGTCACTGCCGCCACTTGCCGGATGAGAAACGACTCGTTTCCTGTTCCTCTCGCGAATTCCTACGTTCATAAAAATTCTACTTCCCGACAAATATCTTGGTCCGCGATGACTGTTCGAATTCCTTTTCTTTCTCTTTTCTTTTCTTTTTCCTATTTTTGGAACGGTCGAATATTCCTGACAAAAAAGTTCTTGCGTATGATTGTCGTGATCTGAAAAAACCGTACGCGGTACAGCTCGACGCGTTCCATTCTTTACACGTTCTCAATCCTGTTTGAATAGCCGGTGCCAGTCAGTCAGTCACTGTAACCGTAGACCTTGACAGGCAGAATTTCCCATGTCGAGTGTCCGTTTGGCGTTCGTTTATAGCTCTCGCACGCTCTTTGCCCTTTTCGAAGAAATTTGACGGCAGCTCTGCGACGAAACTTTCTCGCGGGAACAATCGGGAAACGGAAGGGGGGAAATGAGACGTTCCATCTTCGTGCGTACAGCGTTTTGTCTAATCACGTGCTCCGGATTCGCGTTCCTCGAAATATCGACATGCAATTAACCGTCGCCTACAACTTTAACTGGCACGCCAAGGTTTAATTCGACTATCGAGATTTGACCTCGATCGAAGGAAAAATAAGCGGAATGTAGGCTTCGTCCGACTAAATATGTACCTGCGATTAAATCGTTTCTAGAAGAAGTTGCGAAGAAACGATAAACTGAACCAGCGTAGCGTGATTTTTCCGTGACCGGCTGTAGAATGCAACCAGTCTGTAATATCGGGCAGGAAACAAAGATAGGAAAGAAAGTAAAAGGAAGAGACAAATCCGCGAAGCCTTTGGAGAAAAGAGGTCTAGAAAAGAGCGGAGGCGTCGTGTCGCGTCCATAGACGCAGAGCAGGATAGCCGGAGGAAGGCCGTGTAAGTAGTACTTAGGTCGATTTCACTCGTGGGCACTGGTTTCCCCTTGGCCTTCCAGTGGATGCGCGTCAACTTGTATGTCTGCTTATGCACTAGCCGCCAGAGAAAATTGACCGTGGTGAACCGTACAGTGGCAAAACCGCAGAGACAAAGCCGAGCAACGACGAGCGAATGGCAAAAAGTTCGCCGTGGAGAAGAAATGGTTACATTTCGTTACTCCGCTTTTCCCTCTGCGGTTTCGTATCTTGTCTTTCAACTCGTTCCTGCAGCGCCCCTCGTCTTCCTTCCTCTTGACTTTCTTCGCTTTCTTTCCAGCCAGTTTCTTTCGTAGCCTCTCTTTTCGTACCTTTCCTCGTTTAGTTTCGTTGCAGTGGAAGCCGCGGAACGGCTTACCCCGAGCTGAGTTGGCTCGTACTACCGTTCATCAACCTCGTACCATCGACAGTCTAGTTTGGCCGCCTAAGCTGACCTACAATGTGGCATCTAGCGCGATGCTAGATGCGACTCAGTCGAAGGAGGGAGGTGCGGCCGAGGCGGCATTATCGGCCGGATCACGTCATACCACCGGCTCAGTTACCGATCTTCCACTCGGCTCGACCAACAACGTCGAAACGTTCAATGACGAACTGGTCGTTCGTATGCGAAGCAACACAGACGATCGATGATTTACGATTCAGTCGCACTTACGCAATCGGCCAAACGGCGAGAATAGATTTGCCACGTGTAGCAACGCAACGTAACGCATAGTCTAAGTACCGTGTTCGATTTATAAATAGCGTTTCTCTCGATGGTACCCTTGATACACGAACGTCATTTCAGTCGTATTTTAGCGATAAACACGTCTTATCGAACTAATGTACGCTTTCGATATCTATACATCCTACCCCGAGCACGGTAGATTCGAATCTGGAGCTGCAAAATTGGTTCCATAATAAATACCGATGGTGTTTGCATGTAGCCGTTTGCAGGCGCAACGGAGGCACCCAAAAGCGGCGACCGTGAAATCAGATGCAGTGCTGGAAGCATTCGGTTGCATTCTCTTTTTTAATTAGAATTATTATCTCCGTTAACGCTTGCCTGCGGACTCGTTCGCCTTATCGGTTGACAACCACTGCTACACGAATGTACCTCGTTGGTATTGTTCTCCGATCTATCTACGTTAGTTGTACAGACTCGAAAACAATCGTGACTCAGTCGATAAAAAGATGTAACTCGAAAGATAAGAGTTACCGAGATGACTTATCAAGTAAATATCAACAAATGATTTCTTGAATGAACCGACCTTAATCAAAAGAAGTTGAATTCGAGTTGCTGTTGAAACGAATTGGAAAGATCGGATTACGATAGAAACTCGTTTAATACAAAATTGCCCGGTTGTTTCAGGCTGAAAGGGACAAGTTAGAGGAGACTCGACGGTCGTTGGAGAAGCGACTGGAGGGTTGCGAAGCAGAACTCCGAGGCAAGGAGGACGAGCTGTTCCTGCAACTGGAACGAAGCCTTCGTCTGGAAGAAGAGGTGGACAGAGCTAAAACCGAACGCGACAGTTGCATAGCTACTAAGGATCGGCTGGAGAAGCAACGGGAAGTAGCTTTGCGCCGTCTGCAAATGCAACTGGCGCAAAACGAGATTACTAGGCAAACTCTTGAACGAGCTCGCCAGGACGTTGTCAAACAGGCTACTGTTATTCGTGCCGAACGTGATGCTCTTGAGAGAGAGGTGATGATAATTTGAGCAACAATATCTGTTTCGATGAAGACGATCAATGCTATAATGTCATATTGTGTATATTCTGTGTCTCTAGAATGAAGTTTTAAAAGAGAAGCTGCGTATAGAACAGGGAGAATTGGGAGAGGAAAGGCGTAGACGAGAGGAAGGTGTCGCAGCACTGACTCGAGAAACGATTACGCTGAGACACGCCGCGAGACATCTTCGTGCAGCGACTCTACACGCTACGTCTTGCCGCCGTCGACGACGGTGTTCCGTTTGTTTATACGCGAGGCGCACTTTTGCCGAGATCGATGATTATCGCGACGAGTAAGTAGATCGAACCTAGAAGAAACACGAGTATCTATAAACAGACCAGCCCCGATAGTCGATAACGAAGAAAGGGTTTTTACCTTTACATTTATCAAATTTCCAAATGTTTCAGTGGAAATCTTTTCAAGTGCCTTCAAGCGCCGCTGCAGGATCTACGTACCTGGTTGCGACCTAGCACAACGTCCGCGACGTCGATGTCGCGTGGACAGAGGACCAGTTCACCGTTGGCCGATCGAGAAATAAGTTTCATCGACGATTCCAGCGTCGACAGTAGCCCCGGTGGAAGCAATGCTAGCAGCAGCAGTACCACCAGTAGTAACAGCGCGTCCGACGATGAAGCATATCCGAGTACTCCTGTTGCTGAAATATCGCTTTCATCGGCTAACTCGAGCGCTCCAGCTACGGCTAGAGCCTTTTCATCCGATTCAGGGTTTGTCTTGATATTTCACCAAGTTCGTGTACCTTCTAGTTACATAAGAAGTAGCGAAACATAATTCGCAATAAATTTTCACATTGTTTAGGTTTTCTTCGGAAATCGGAGATCGAAGATCACGATGTTATGAAAATGGGGGTAGTAGCACCAGCAGTAGCAGTGGCAAAAGCAGGAAAATTAGCGAGTCCCTTAGTTGCAGCGAACCGGACGAACAGAGCACGACAGGATTTAGTCGATCGAGGTGGACCTCCTCGTTTCGCAAGTTACTTGGACGAAAACCAAAGACCAAGCCCACGCCTGACTGCTCCTCGTGAAAAGGCCAAGACTGAGAAGCACGTTATCGTGCTTCGAACACGTAGTGCGAAATCACCGTGAAATTTAGTGCTCCCTCCCTTTTTCAGCTCCGTCATTGATCTATCGAGATTGTTCGCTTGATCGGTAAAACATTCCAAACGAATTTGTTTACTATTAAAGAAACAATTCGATACTGCCAGCATATTGATAGCAATACAATCCTGAATTTCTTCCTAGTAATAACATCGAATTAAAGACCACAGATTTCGAGTTATATCGATATAGAAACTTATCCTCGCAAGTGATCGTTACGGTCATTTTACTAGTAGTTCACTTTCTTATATCTAATATACCTTGGCTGAAGTTTCGGCTGTTAATACTCGTCACACTATGTAGGACTTGAAATTTCAACGGTTATTATTGCGAACGATCGATCAAATTCGACTAAAGCGTACGATATTAGACAAAAGAACTCTGTTTACGATTATTGGAGTTGGATCTGAAATTTCTAGGCATTTTGTTTTTTATTGGATTGTGAGTAAAATAATGTTATTCATGACGCGTTTTATCATCCTTACATTGTTATTGTTAGGGCGATTGTTGTTCTGCTAGTCAAAGAATATATATATATATATATATACATATATAACATATAACATGTATATCTAAATCGATCGGTCGCAATTTTATTTGTTAGTTCGTAGAATTACAGATGTTCAAATCTGCAACTCACTTTAGTATCCAATGAAATTTTCAAGGTGTTTGTAGCAAAACATCACTTGTGAAATTAAATATGTTTTTGTATACAACAATACATCAAAACCAAAAAGCCAATGTTCGCTTGGATAACGAGTTTCTGTTACAGGCTATTGTGTAACGTATACATGATAGGAACATTTGAATGAATTAGATTGGAATCGATAATACGTAAATGCATCCGATAATATATCATTAATAATCGATTATCAAACACGTAACAACTTCGTATTCAGGGTAACAACAAATTCTCTTAGAAATTTCATTTTAGTTATTAAACGAATAATTTTGATTGTATGCAGTTATCACATATTCTGTATATATTTTCTATATGCTATTTATGAATTTCAATTAATAGTTTTTTTATGAATTCACGGAATAAGTAAGATTAGTTATCTGATTCATTGTTACGTTAATGCAAAAATCGTTGAAGTTTATGACAAATTAAAAAATGCTAATTCAGTGGAAAAACAATAGATGAATCAGTGCTTTCCAGGAAGATATTTATAGCCAGTTTAAAATTTTACAGTTTATCACACAAATTCTTAAAATTTTTGCATCAACTAACAAATCAATGATTTTAATTGATTTGATTATGTTTAAATTTTTACCAACGATAGATAAAGTTGTTTGTTAACCAAAAACGATTATATGTTAAATAAATAAGAAACCAAAATAGACAAATTTTAAGGATTATCTGTTTAATGAATTAACTGCAAAAATATATTTTCTTGTGTATTTTTTCACTACCCGATTTTTTCTACAATTTTTTTCATTTTTTACGAAATAAAAATATAAATTAGTAAACCCGGAAAGTAGTATATCTTTTTTTTGCCATGTATTTTTAAGGTGAATTGAAGTATCTTACTTATCATTCTGATAAAGCTGTAGATAAGTTACGTATCTCTTGACGTTTTTCGTAGAATCTCCCACCTTTACTGTTCTGATAGGTAATATGTATGTGAATTTAATGGCTATGAATGCCAACTTGAACCTCAGTAGTTGGATGTCAACGTTATATATCGATCATCGATTAGTGATAAATTGGGCGTATATCAATAGTTGCAAGAGGTAAGTACGTGTGTACGTAATTAGAAATGAATTAGCATAACTACACGCTCTTAGTTTAGCGAGAAATAAAACATTCGTCACGAAAAAATCAATATCTTAAGAGTATGAATATTTACAAAACGTTGGAATAATCGTTTCATCGTGATGTATGATTTAGTGTAATTTTATTACACTACATATATAATATCGATCGATCGGTAGTTTAATTTTTTGGTGATTTAATTAACCAATACATTGGTTCAATTTTATTACATTTGTTTATAACATATAGTGAGGATGATTATATAGAAACTCGTTTTCGTAATTAATTATTTTATCAGTGCCTTATGGCATGTAATTTGTATAGCAGTTCTACAAATAAATTGCTAGAAATCGTATTTAATATGTTTTCCCAGTTGATTTAATCGATTTCGATATTTAAAAATTTCTCCAAGTTTGATAATCCTTTTTTTGTAGTATGACACGTATACAATGAAACAAAATAACTTGAATACTCGCATTCTAGTCACTGCAACTCATTCGGTAATAACTTGCGCAACATTAGATTATGGTTACGAAACCTTTTGTATTTAATGTAGAACTATTACAATATAAATTGTTGTGTCATTAAACAATTCTTAGAAGTATTCTTTAAGTAATTCCAACGAGAAAATAAAAAACCACTATATAGTAAATATTTTTCTGTTTATCAGGCACTTTATATTATATTAAGTATATATTTATTTTTATATTATATATCTAAATTTAAATTATTATATTATATTATATTAATTCCTGCAACATCAATACGGTCAGATATATAAGAAACATAATATTAAAATATCAAATGTTCTCATACGACATATCTGATTTCATATAAAAATCCTCAATCTGATTGGATACGAGGATAACTGATAGTGTTTTTTATAATTAATAAAGTTAACTCTAACATATACTATTAAAGAATTAGTTCAAGTCAATTCACATCAATTTCCTGAATAACAACTAAAAGAAAATGAATTTTTATGATTGATGCAATGTTTTTCAGATAAGAATTAAAATATTGTCATGGAAAAAGGTGTAACAATGTCGCCGCCGCCACCACCACCACCACCTGGTTTTATCCCACCACCACCACCATCTCATTCTGTCCCACCACCGTCATATGAGCAACCACAAATAAGTACGTAAAAATATATAAGTACTGAAATGATAAGATTATGCAATAATTTTCATTATTAGATAGCATCAGTAGGTAGCCTGGAAGCCAAGAAAATAAAAATATGCATAAAGTGATTTAATGACTAAAATTTAGAAATGTTTGATTATTTATGTATATGTTGATACCGCTGCAACTACCACCCTGATATGGGAATTGCGGTTTACTAGTAACGAAATGTACCAAAATTTGTTAGGACAATTTGCTAGTTGCTTCACAACTTGGAGACTGCTAAGCAAGCTGCTTCCCAAATAGGTAGCTGCAATTTGTAATAATTCCAGAACAATATTTTTCCATGTTATGTGCATTGCAAATTGCGATGCACATCTGCCCTGAAAATGGAATCTAGAGAGAATATCTTCATAAACAAAGTCAATCTAAAGTAAAAGCTCGGTATGCAGTACAGTTAAACCCCAACCATATACAATAGATTTCTAATACATATCATGATCAAAGTACTACAGACCATGCTGTTTGCTTCTTGAAGCATTTATTAAATATTAAGATATATAAAAAGTTGTTCTAATATTTATCAATATTTTCCACCTATACACGTTTTATGTTATTATAAAATAAATCTTGATTGTTATATGAATATTAGTGATTATTATTGAATATTGTTCAAAAAGAATATTGTTTTTCAAGAATATAATTTTACAGATCCCGTTATCATAAGCACTTTAAATTTTGGTCCTGAACAACAGCATATAATATGTCCTTCTTGTCATGCAAATGTGATCACAATAATTGAAAGGGAAGCAAACATGAAAACTCACCTCTTCGCATTAGGACTATGTCTTTTAGGGTAATTATAAATTATGATTTACCATTGGTTTTTGAAAAGAACAAGATTTAATTATATTTATAATTATTTTTAGATGCTGGTGTTGTGCTCCTTGCCCTTACTGCATGGATAGTTGTTTGGTAACGAAACATTATTGTCCTTCTTGTAGATCATATTTAGGACAAAGTGATAATTAATTCTACAGTAACATTAATAAAACCATTTCCTTATATATATATATATATATATATATACATATACATACATATTATTCTGACTTTTTATAAGGCATAAACAATATTTTGCGCATTTATTCTATACAATTACTTTTTTTTTTAAAGTGTTCATAATCTTGAAAATAATCTTGACCAAAAAACATAGATTTTTTACATAAGATTGTAGATGCTTATTCCAACTTAAGTTAATTGGTTAATTAACTTAATTTAATTTTAATGATTAAAAATTTGAAGTTGTCAATATAATTTATAGAAAGATAACCTTTAAATCAATTTTGTAATTGTATTAATATCTCGTTTTATACTTCTTAGCACTCAATTGTAAATTTATACACTATTTTAAATATGACTGCTAAACAAGTATAGATGTTCATTTTAATATTATAAATATAATATATATATTACATATATAAACTAGTATTCTAAAATTTATATTATAAATGTGAAAATTTTTTTTAATGTAAGATCTAGAATTGTAAATTAAAAATGACTGTACTACTACCATCAATAATAAGTTTTGTATTAATGTACTGAAATCTTTTTATTATTTAATTAGATACATTTATGTATAAGTCTGATTTATTGTTTCTCAATCAATCTTATGTATAAAAAATCTTTGATGTATGTCAGATTGAAGCACATGAAAGAATAGGTATTGCAATAAATATTTTTATTGAAGATTTCACATGTTTTATTCATATACCAAGTTTTCTGACCAAGATGCCCAATCAATAACTTCCTTTTCTTCTCCAAACCAGAGCTTGATCTCTCTATTGGCTGATTCAACAGAGTCGGAGCCATGAATAACATTGCGTCCAACGTGGATACAATAATCACCACGAATTGTTCCAGGTGAAGAATCAGCTGGATTCGTTTGTCCTAACATAACACGGCCAGTTTTCACTATGTTTAAACCTTCCCACACCTGAAAAGCAATTGTTAAATTTAATTAACATACAAATAATATCTTTTAATTGTATTATACAAAAAACAACTACATACCATTGGCACAACTGGTCCTGAGCTCATGTATTTAATTAAACCTGGGAAAAATGGTTTGGACACCAAATCTGCATAATGTTTCTTTAATAAATCCTCATTTGGCTAAAAAAAAAAAAAAAAAAGAAACTTTAATAATAACATAATTTTAATACGAATAACGAAATCTATTGCACATCAATGGTATATAAAACAAATATAATACAAGACTCGTAAACTGGTATTTCTGCTAATTATCTTGACACAAGATAATATAATGTCAGAGATTAGTAATGAAGGTCACGACAATTATCATTTATTGTACAATCGATAAAATACGATAAGTACTTACGAAATGAAAATTTTTAATCACATGGTTGTTAGGAACTAAAAAATGCATATTTTTTCTGGAGTGAATCGGATACGTAAGCATATGTAGAGGAACTTACCTGTATCATTTTCATCGCTACAAGTTTAAAACCTCTGTTTTCAAAACGTTGAATTATTTTACCAATGAGTCCACGTTGAACACCATCGGGTTTTATCATAAGGAAGGTACGTTCCTTATTTCCTGCCATTATTAATCTACAAAATAAACGAAGTAAAACCAATACAGAGCACAAAACCATATAACGCCGGCACCAGCACCGGAAGAATGAGAACGAAGGAGAGAATCACGTCTTCGGTTATTCGAATTCTTTCAATGTGGTGGGGAAGCCATTCTCGAACTCTTACCGTACGGCGCTCGTGTATCATCGTTCAGGAGTGGTAACAGTAATTTCTGCTCAATGTTTTAGTTGCCCTTAATCTTTTATAATATTTCTGTGAAATAAACATATTATTTCTAGCTTAAAATATTTTTATTTTAAACTATACTATAATTAATGAAATAGGATGTAATTTATAACGATAATATGATTAAATATTGTAATAGTTACACAAAGATAGAAAAATAAAAAAAATCGGTGCAATCAAGAAATATATTCGATATTTTGTTTCATTGATTATATTTTCGAACAAGAATTTTTAATTTGAACTGTTATTATGCTAAGAAATTTCACGCGATTATTAATTAATCCTAATTTGAGCTATAAATCAAATTTTCTTACGTTGTATGACATTTAAGGCATATATTACAATAGTTTCATCAATCAAAAACGATTTTTACATTAAGAATTTGCAGGGTTCGTGAAATACAATAGCCGCGTGTGCATAAGTTGATTATCGGTTATATTAATATGACGTATTTCCCGCGCGTAGAACGGGACGAGTCTCTAGCTCGGAATACGTTCATCGATTGGTTTTTCGTATCAGACTGTATTACGTTCGTGGTTCGAGTTATTATAGCATTGACAAGCCGTCGTTTGTGAAGAACTCGGCTATTGTGATAAAAACTTGTAGAAAAATATTTTTGAATAACAAAATAATTGACCATTATATAATTTGTCTTTTATGTGATTTGCATATTGTCTAGTAATTCTCAGTTTAAGTAAAGTGCTTGAAAATCCATAATGGCGCACGCTACAAGATCGCGCTAGTGTATACCAATGTAAGTGCCGCACGTACCTGTTTTTGTTTCCGTTTTTCGGAAAGTAAAAAGTCATTTTCAGATTTGATTTACATACAACTTTCGATTTTGATACTGGATTTTGGCAAGAACAGTGGCCCTTGATTACCAAATTCTTACGCCGTTCTTGTTCATGTATCATTTTTTATGGTGGTCGTCATCATGCAAGCACAGCAGCAGCCACAGCAGCAACAGCAGCAGAATCATCAACAAATCGCAGGCACCAGTGTCATTCTCAAGATGAACGAGATACAACAGCTTTCGACAGTTGGTACGTAGTCAAACGATTTTAACTACGTACCATTCCATTTTCACAATCACGAAAATTGTATTCACGAAGTGTCCGATCAGATGGATAATGAGTTTGCAGATATTGATTTTGAAATGTTCTGATTCGTGTTATTAAAAGTATATCATACAAATTTCTGCTAAATATTAATATCGGCAAGTAAAGATTATACAGATTTATTTAGTGATATGTATTTTATTTACCCATTTATTTAATGTATTGATATGATTTGTTAGCTTTTCCACGATATGTCTGTGATTTGGTTAATCTTAATAATCTGACCGGAATTAAATTTTAATTTAAAAAAAAATACCGAATAAAATTGTACATTAGTAGAGAAACATAATTATCATCAATATTTCGTTTCATTTATGTGCATGATATATGTATTTTATACATCATTTAATTTATCGCAATGTGCTGTAATAACATAAAACAGAGGTATATACATAACTATGTGCAGATGATATTTATAGGTGTATAATAAAAAATAGAAAACGTCATATAAGCGGGAACCTAATAAATCTATGGCAGGTATATATTCTCCTTTTCTACAAATCTATCAGAAATTTATTATGATATATGTATGTATATATTATTGCTGCCTTTAACATTATTCGGTAATTTTAGAATTCATTTTACTTTCTTTACGAATCGAAGCATTATTATTCTGTCGCTGTTTGTGTATGGTTTTCTCCTGTTTAGAAGCCTATTCTTTCTTAAGCTAACTACTCTTCCCCTCTTACTCTTCAGTCGCTGTTTCCGCTTCATCAAAGTGACGGTGGAATATTCCACTCGGTATCGGTACCTATACCATCTGCTTTCCGTTCGAAAGAGTGGGGATGACCGTCCCTTCGTATAGCGCCAGTGGTTCTTTTTTGCTAGTTAGTATAATAATTTTGCAATTAAACGTTTGGTTGCTGTATCAATTCATATATCAAAATTTCATGATTTCTCTATTTTCTTTTCCTCTCTAGAATCAATATTATTATAAATCTTAAATTAGTCGATGTGTTTCGACTTCAACAAACATAAGTTATACTTTTTGTTGAATTTTCTGTACGAAATTTCAAGAATCGATATTGCAATACTACAAAAGTTACTTTGACCTTTGAGATGTAAATTTTGATATTAAAAATAGGCAATCGATTTCAAAAGTCAGTCTTATTTATACAGATTGAGAACCACTATTGTAATTTCTTTGTGTGCTCCCAGCCACGTACTATGTACACGCGCCTTAGGAGTTACCGAATTTTTTACGTTTTTACATTCGGATATATCCATGTCATTATAAAAATAATTTTCACTTTGAAATTAATTTTTAGCAAAAGTTGATTACACGCGAAGAAGATGTTTGGTTTCGTTCATAAATTGAAAATACAAATTTTCTGCTCTTTATTAGATTTTGCGTTGATTTTCTGATTATTAGTAGTTATTATTAATAAGTAAAATGTTTTAAGTTGAAACGTATTACATGTTTTTTTATTAGGTTTTGTACATTATATGTAACCATATTTTCATATATATTCGATACTTTTTTTCATTAATAGAAAGATTGTAACAAGGGTAAAAGGGTTATTAGTTATATCAGCAATGATAAAAAAGCAAAATTACCAAACGCAAGAGACAAAATGTACAAGGTGAAAATCATGGGGCACCAAGCATAATATATACGGTGTTGAACCGGGTGTCTTCCTTACCCCCATCTCCTGATTTTACCCAGCGATGCAGGAGTCCGCCATAGTCATCGAGTTGACCAATCAGGTTGCTTCTTGGTCTATCGGGGACCGGGGATAACCTGGCCAAAGCGTAACTTGTATAGAAACACAGAGTCCACAGTGTGTACAGAAACGAGGAAATAATAGGTACCATTGCACTGTTTGAAATAATGGAGGAATAGTATGCATAAAGAAAGTGAATGTGAAGCATAAAATTAATTTAGAATCAACTAGCAGAAACTACCGAAGAAAAAAATTGAGTTACCAATATTGAAACGTGGAAAAGTCTCGAAATTGAATCAGAGGTGATTGTGTGAAAACAGCGTGCGTATCGGCATTGGGAAGAAGAGAATAACGCGTTTGGAACAATTTCGTGGACAAAATGAGTATAAGACTGGCAGAGAAGAAAGAAAACGTAATAAAAAATTCGACCGGTATAATTGGAAACGTGGTCAATAGTTCGGATGACGTTTGTAATGGAACCGTCGAGTGGCAAAATGGACAGAATCTTCTAGTTGTTACACAAGATACACAAGGAAAAGAGCTAATTGCAATCACTGATAATCAAACCATTAACGTTGCAGTTGACTCTTATTGTTCGTATTTTTTACTTTCTACTTTCTTTTCTCATGCTATTTTAAGTTCCCAAAAAATCGGCTATACAAATTGATATATTTTATTTTGCGCGCGTGTATAGGTATATTTTATTTACGTAAACTTTTGTGAAGTTTACAATATGAAGTAAGCACTTTGAAGTTAAGATAGTGTCATAAAAACACTTAAATTAATAGGTATTAGTTTATTTTTTTTATATGCAGTAGATTGTATTAACTACCCAGACGTTTTTCAGACAGGAATATTCCGTGTAAATCATCTACAATATGCATATTTCTTATTGGTGTAGTGATACACTAGCAGCACTTGTAGTTCGATATATACATACATATATATATATTTAAATATGTGCAAAATAAACTAGATTTGCATGAAAAATTGATAAATATTATATTCTGTAAAAATTATTATTTTACACATTATTGCATTTTATATTTACGTGAATATTGACAAATTTTATTTTTATATAATTTTTAAGATTACTTAGATATCCATAAGTTAATTTTTTTCAGGGCTACTGGAACTTGCTCATAGAGAATATCAGGCAGGAGATTATGAGAACGCGGAAAGACATTGTATGCAACTCTGGAGGCAGGAAACAAATAACACAGGAGTTCTTCTATTATTGTCTTCTATCCATTTTCAATGTAGAAGGCTAGAAAAGTAAGCAATCTGTTCTACTTATTATGTAACTTTTAAATAAAATACAGCACTAATAAATTTCTGTTCTTGCATTTCAGATCTGCACATTACAGTAGCTTAGCAATAAAGCAGAATCCATTATTGGCAGAGGCTTACAGCAATCTTGGAAATGTTTACAAGGAACGTGGCCAACTACAGGAAGCTTTGGAAAACTATCGACATGCTGTTAGATTGAAACCAGATTTCATTGATGGTTACATCAATCTAGCAGCCGCGTTAGTAGCTGCAGGAGATATGGAACAAGCAGTTCAAGCATATGTAACTGCTCTACAATATAACCCTGTGAGAAATCCACTCTGTTATTAATACATATTTCTTTCTAGTCCATTACATATAGTGTAAATGCTACTACATTATGTCAAATGTAGTTTTGACTTATTTTCTAAAAACTGTTTGTTTACTGCTTGTTTAGGGTTATTCAATATACATTTTACGTTTTTATATGTTACAGGATCTTTACTGTGTGAGAAGCGATCTCGGTAATCTTTTGAAAGCATTAGCAAGACTTGATGAAGCCAAGGTAGGTTTTCTTTATCTGTTACACATTGTTGTAAATTAACTTAATTTAACGTGACATGCACATATTCGGATGCATCAATACCACAATCAAATACTAGGATGTTGACTTCTGCAGTCTCAGTTTGACAATTTTTTTTGACAAGGTACAGATGCATTTCGTAAAATGTGCGCAAGTACTAGTTAGCAGCTCTATAGAATAACTAGGAACAACTGGTATCCATATACTAGAGGCGAAAAGCTCTTTCTCTTTGCGGTAAAAAAAGATATGTGCGCGACGCATGGTGGCCTACTATCAGAATTAGCTTTTAAAAAGGCATGAACAGAAAATTTGAGTTTTGGTAGTAGATTGCCCATTGTGCGTGTTTTTCCATTTAATTAACTAATCACTGCGTTTGGTGTCTTTGTTTTTATTTATCTTTTTATCAAGAATCAACAAAGATGCTCGATACAAAATAATGTTCTTTTCAAGACATCAAACGCAGCATGAGGGTTTAAGTTAAAATTAGCTGAAAACTATATAGAATCCCTCTTCGCATTGCGCGTTTTGGAATAACACTGATAAGAGTAGCAACAAAATTTCTTTACTTGGTGTTATTGCAAAGTTTAACTTGCCGGTCCTATTACAGCAATATCTTTTTTTATTATTGATTAAATAAAAGATATTAGTTTTTTTTCTTACAAGCTACAATAGGATCAGCAGCGCGCGAATGTAGCATTTAAGCTCATCTCATTTGATTCAGCTCATTCTGAATGTGTATTTACTTTAGGTATACTGATCCGTTACATATACGTGGACAAATGCGACCTTTCTTTTCCACTATCTCTACTCTTTCCAATTTTAAAAGTAAACAAGTTGTGTGTACAATGATAATTGCGCGAGATCACTTGACCAGTTCTACACCTATCCTAATGTCTAATATAAAAAATTGATAATTTTTTATGAATTTATGTAAGCCATTTGTGCATCAAAATATTTTTTAATTTGGAAACTCACGGGACTTTTTCGACTCCCACAAGTTTCATTCGTTCCAATGATACATAGAAAAATAAATAAGTCAAGTGGTCTACTTCATAATAGCAGCGCGGCGCGGCGATAGTCGACGAGTAGAAATAATTGCAGACAGTATAAATTGCTGACAATTTTGCTTTATCTACATTGATTACCCATTGGTGTCTTTATTTAATATTTTGTACTTTCTGCAATCAAACTCATCGACAGAACTTACTGCAGCAAAGAGAAAAGCCTTCCGTTGAATTTCCTGTCGTTCTTAAGCGCTCTCTAGTTCACTTGTTCGTTTTTCGCTTAGTACGTTTTGCCACCAATAATGTTACATTTACAGAATGATATCGGTTCGAACTACTGGTCTATGGGACTATAAAATGAAAGTTGATTTTAACAGGAAAATGGTTTTTCAAATTTATCTTTCTTGTTCATACCTATAAAAAGCGACGTACACATTCATTCGTGGTCTTTATAATTTTTTAAAACATCGTTAATGTATTGGGATCGAGATTAAGACGTTTATTGTACTTTATATAAGGTGATTTAATTTGTTCTTTCTTTCTTGTTAATTGGGGAATCTATTTTCAATGTAATTGTTAACGATCGATATCGAGGAACTGGGATAAGATTTGCACGATTATAATATGGTGGCTGACGAGCTCAGCGAAGCGTGTCTTTCAGCGGCACGCATAACTAGGTACCTCTGTATACGTATTTAAAAAAGAAAAGAAAATATAAAAAAAAGATAAAAAAATTAAAAAGACAAAGTTGAGGCGAAGAGTATCAGTGAAGAGACATTAACGCAGCTGTATTGTTGTTGTGGATGGGATGATCAACTCTAGGAGGGGAAGTCGGAGCAATGTGATTGGTCGGTTACCATGGGTTCCTTCGTCAAAGGGTGAATCTGAATCTGGTTATTCAGTAACACACTGTCTCTCGGTCTAAGTTTATTATGAGAACTTGCGAGCCGTACCTACCGTCAACCTACCAAAGGGTACACTGCAGGTAAAGTAATTCCCAAGGCCGATCTCTGAACATTCCATCAGACCAATTGGCTCCGCTGTATCGAAAGAGATTGAAAGTTGGATCATTTTAACTCGGGATAGAAAGGTTTAGCAGCATCTGTGTTTACGACGTTCGTATGCGATTGCAGATACGGAAGCACGGAAATACGGATGAAGATCTTATGAACGACTCATTTCTGTTTCTCCATTGAAACGAGAATCTCTCTGTTAAAGCTCATCCAACTTCAACGTTTCTATCCATATCCAGTTATCCCGATGCTACGAATCCTATTCGTTTCTATCATCCAGCCTCTCTTTACCGCTTCCCATAGAGATCGGCCGACTGTAAATGCCCTTTTTACTTATTGTTTAGGTACGGATTACTATGTTTTTTATAACAATGCAGCCCGCCTCTCGGCACGCGCGATGCACATCCCTGCTTGACCCTTAGGAGCGTCGTCATATAAAGAAGATTTTCGCCAAATATTTTCCTAGGGATAAACGATAATATAAATTTAATTGATGGTAAATGTTGATCAAGGGAATATATGGGTAATGAAGAACAATGTTTGTTTAAGCTCGTCGACTGAGAATGGACAATGTTGGAGGTGAATTGGCCAAGTGAATTGAGCAGAACTGAAGTAACAATGGCGAGGGGCGTACTACGTGCTGTCGAGTCCACCGGACGCATTCCGGAGAATCGATAGACACGAGACATGACACCCGTATCGCTTATTTTCTACGATGACGTTTCTAGCGCGCACCTAAATCCTTTTCTCCTGTTTTCACACTAGATTCCAATCCACTACACATTGTATGATTTGCAAAATGGGTCTCGTTCTCTCTGTTTCTGATTCTTTCTCGTTTTTCTTCGAAAGAAGTCATATCCCAAGCTAAAGCAAATCTTACAAATCGAAAGGTTCTTTTTAATTAACTTTCGATCGATCAATCGTTCTCGCGTTAGCGTCAGCTTATGCATTTTACATGTCATTAAATGCACCAAGATACAAAATCGCGTAAAATTATCAAATGTCCAAGCATTTATCAAATTTTTCTTTATCACGAACGAAGTTTCTATTCTTTCATCGAATATCGATCGCTAATAATGAAAATTGAGAATGTAATAGAGAAATAATCGCGCAATCGATAAACGTGATAAAATTTATCACGTAAAATTGAATACAATTGATTCTTAAAGGTATTTATATCAACTCTGTTACAAACAAAATACTTGGCGCGGATGATTTGCATTAAGAATTATTCGAAGTAAAGGGATGTAGAACAAGGAAAAAGGAGGCAATGAAGCAAGACAGAGAGGACGAAGGTATGAAGAGATAATTTTATTCCCTGAAATTTCTCGAAGGTGGTGAAATGTGTGAAAGCTGCGGCGCGGCGAGGAGAGGCCGGGCAAAGCGCGCGGCGCGTCTCTGACAGTATGGGAACATCTTCTCTGATCCTCTGTTTATGTCTATAGGCTTGCTATCTAAAGGCGATTGAAACGCGTCCAGACTTTGCAGTCGCATGGAGTAATCTTGGCTGTGTATTCAACGCTCAAGGCGAGATTTGGTTGGCGATCCATCACTTTGAGAAGGCCGTAGCTTTGGACCCAAATTTCCTGGACGCCTACATCAATCTTGGCAATGTACTCAAAGAGGCTAGAATCTTTGATAGGTGAGATTAAATCATTCATTTTTAACGGCTCTATATTCGTACATTTCGTTAGAACGTTTGAATTGGCATTTTATTTGAAATAAGGTAGATACTTGCATGTTCAAATAGGATATTAACATATATGACATTTTTCATAACAATTTGTTGATTAGATCGAATTTAGAACTAACGCGTGATACTAGACAGAACTGATTTAAACGGCAAAATAATGCAACAATTGTTGACAATACATAGAGTTAGAATATTTATTCATAATTCTGCGTTAGTAACAATAATTTTATAATTTGTGATATTGCTTTGAAATACTAGTATCTTTAAAACTTGCAATTGAAACGTTTAATTTCTCGGTCGATAGTACTTGAAACGACCAATATTCAGCAAGAAAATAAAAATCATTCGATATGCGAGTAGATTTATATAAAAATTATATAAAAATTTTCTTTTTTTATTGTTATAATATGACAATACAAAATTTCACAGTAAGATGTATAATAATGAAAAGAAACATGAGAATACACCTTAGCAATAGGGTTAGAGTACCGGCCTACCAGCCGGAGGCCCTAGGTTCGATTCTCATGAAACCTTCTTCTCATTTTTCATCGGCTCCTACAATAATTTAAAATGCACAGTTTGATCGATCGTCGTCTTCTCAATTTCTCATAGACGTCGTTTTATAAAGTCTGTGCTAAAAAAATCTGACTTATAGTTATTCCTTTAATGTTCAATACGTTACATTAATTGGAGAGTCACAAGTCAAACAATATATTTTTGTGCCAATATAATGGGACTGTCTTTACGAAAGTTCTTTGCTGTATTTTCGGTACAGAAATGTTTCATGTTCGAACGAAATGTGCTCTATTTTTACTTTTGACGCACTAAAAGAGACGAACGAGGTCGGAAAATTTCACACGTTTTCTGTCTCTGAAACACGTTTACCAAGAATTCACGAGCAAAGCGCATGAGCCGACGTGTAAACACCGAATCGATATTCATACAGCGTCCTTTGAAGTTCATCGTCCTTTGTTTCTCCAGAGCGATGTCCGCTGGCAACCTTCACTCGTGCATTACGTGAATTCCTAATTTCTTAGGTGTATTTACGGCTTTCATTATTTTCTATTATTTTGGTAATGTTATGCAGCATGTGTAAATTTGAAAACGATTCATTTATTCTGGATTTTCGGTATTTATTGCGATATTTGAGATATCATCGATTCTTACCGAAAGATATTTACATTTAAAAATTTAATGAAAAAGAAATAACGATAATACGTAAAATCGATGTATAAACAAGCATAAAGATAATTTACACATGTCGCGAATTCATATCCTGTTCGTCTTCCAAGAATCTCGACCTTCTTGTCATACGTACATATCCACACAGCCTTTTAACGGAGAGAGAATGGGGTTTGCTTGGCAACAGATGCGAAATTATCACCGGAATACGAGCTGGATTTTCTTATTTACGAGTGTTCGGAATCCTTGGAATCTCAATTCCAGTTACGCACAATAGCGGGAGAAACTGGAGGGCAACTATCGATTTCAAGGATCGCTCCGCCCCCACGAGGGAGAGAGTACCCCTTTTATTCTCCGTGGGAGGGTGTATAAGTTCTTAACGGATATGCCAAAAACCCGTAGCTCGTGGCGAGTTTCACGGCGGAAAGCTACTCGTGGTATCGTGTCTACGATCTATCGAGGAAGTTGTTGATTTTGTTTAATGATATTTAAAAAATACATACACGCACACACATACACACACACGCAGACAAATTAATTTATTGAGATATGGAAATGGAGAAGGAATGGACTACCAGTGTGTTGTCGTGTATACAGTGATCTCGCCCTCGACCACGATCGCACCCTCGTTACGCGTGCAATTAGAACGAGCTCTCTCACGATCCTCAACCCGTGGATGTATCTCGTGGATTAAATATAACGTGAAAAGGTTAATTTATGACTATTTTTTGCATAGCGTTACCGGCGTGACACGTCACCGTATAGCGGTGTGCGCGGCACGTGTGCAATTTATCCAAAGACCGTGTGTCGTCGGGTGTGGTATCACCAACCATTGTTACCAAACCGAAACCAACAAAGAACTTTCTGTACAATTCCACGTATACTTTGATGCGACTCTATTGATTCAATTGGAATCGATTAAATTGTGATTCATCGTCCGTTCGTTCAGAAAACGACCTAAATGTTCTCTTTCGTTGTGTGATGAATTTTAACGACATACGAATTTTCTGTTTGTAACAGAGCTGTAGCTGCTTATCTGCGTGCTTTGAATCTTAGTCCTAACAATGCAGTCGTACATGGAAATCTGGCGTGTGTCTACTATGAACAAGGGTAAGCATCAAAGGGAATTTACTTTGTTTATTTTTTATCGTGCGTTAACTTATTTTGTTTTACAGGCTTATCGATTTGGCGATTGATACATACCGTCGTGCTATTGAACTACAACCGAATTTCCCAGATGCTTACTGCAATTTGGCGAACGCGCTCAAGGAAAAGGGACAAGTGGTCGAGGCTGAGGATTGCTATAATACGGCTCTTCGCCTCTGCCCCTCACATGCCGATTCCCTTAATAATCTGGTACTTATATTTATATTCAAATTCCGTGGGAAGGTTTAATGAACAAGACAATAACGTATAACGCGTTTCTGTCTTCAGTTTTTATTATTATTACGTTTCTTCTCTTTATTATTCGATGTATTCTGCATTCTAGGCCAACATAAAACGTGAACAAGGATACATCGAAGAAGCAACTCGATTATATCTGAAAGCGCTTGAAGTATTCCCTGAGTTTGCCGCAGCTCATAGCAATCTGGCCTCCGTATTACAGCAACAAGGAAAATTAAATGAAGCACTAATGCATTACAAGGAGGCTATTCGTATTCAGCCAACTTTCGCGGATGCGTACTCGAACATGGGCAATACTCTGAAAGAAATGCAAGATATACAAGGAGCTCTTCAATGCTATACAAGAGCTATTCAAATTAATCCCGCTTTCGCTGACGCCCATTCCAATTTAGCTTCGATTCATAAGGATTCTGGAAACATTCCTGAGGCTATTCAATCATACCGAACTGCGTTAAAGCTGAAGCCTGACTTCCCCGATGCATATTGTAACTTAGCGCATTGCCTTCAGATCGTTTGCGACTGGACTGATTATGAAGCTCGAATGAAGAAATTAGTCTCGATTGTTGCCGAACAACTGGATAAGAATAGGTTGCCTAGCGTACATCCACACCATTCCATGCTCTATCCGTTGTCTCATGAATTTAGAAAGGCTATTGCTGCTAGGCATGCAAATCTTTGCATCGAGAAGGTAAATGATATTTTTTAAGTACACGGTTTATCTGAAGCAATAAAAATGCAAATACGTTTGTTTCACGACGGTTTTATATCTATTACAGATTCATGTTCTACATAAACAACCATACAAGTATCCACGTGAGATTGGTGCTCGCTTAAAGATTGGATATGTCTCGTCAGATTTTGGAAATCATCCTACTAGTCATCTTATGCAATCAATCCCAGGACTGCACGAAAGACAGAATGTTGAAATCTTTTGCTATGCCCTCAGTGCAGATGACGGAACCACGTTTCGAGCAAAGATTGCCAGAGAAGCCGAACACTTCGTAGATCTATCACAGATTCCGTGCAATGGAAAAGCAGCTGATCGTATTAACGCGGATGGAATTCATATTTTAGTAAATATGAATGGATACACGAAAGGAGCGAGAAATGAAATATTCGCTCTGAGACCAGCACCTGTTCAAGTGATGTGGCTTGGATATCCAGGAACATCAGGAGCTAGTTTCATGGATTATTTAATTACAGATGAAGTTACATCACCATTGGAACTTGCTAATCAATACAGCGAAAAACTTGCTTACATGCCACACACGTATTTTATTGGAGATCATAAGTAAGTCTACAAGATATACGATTATATATAGTATTTTCTCTATAATTGATCGCCACTATGTTTCTCACAATTCAATGAGTTAGTCATTATCCCTACTGCTGAGTGAATTCTCCCCAAGAAACTATAGTGTTCCCTTAGACACACCGCGAAGTTCGACAGCTTAGTAATGTAACTTAATCGAATTCAATTCCAGTTCTATAAAACAATACTAACTATTCAGTGCTGAAACATTCTTATCTCTAATTTGTTTTTAATTAAAATTTTACTAACGTATTTCTGAGAGTTTTTTGATTAAAATGAGATCAAACACGATATAGTTTAAATCATATTTACATGTATATATAATAGAAAGAAAATAAGTTAATGTCATTAAATAAGTAAATATATTTCAAATCATTTTGTGGTTAGTTTTGTTTTAATCAGGAAAGCCTAACAATTACATTGGTTAAAGCTTTATTCAATAAGGACTGAAAATAAAAAAGTTCCGTTGTTATTGCTACGTTACGATTGTCTAACCAATATGTTTCTTTGTATCAAGCCCACTCGCGGATTTTCTTTCATTCGCACTTTCTTTTAATAAGTTGGATAAAATGGTAGGTCGTATCTGTTACATACAATTGACACCTGTACATGAAAATTCATCTGAGGACAGACGAGTAGTCCCGGCTTTCGATCAATTATGGAGAAAATATGTACTATATATGAAATTTAATTAACATTTTTTTCTATCTTATATATTTTCTTCTCCAGGCAAATGTTCCCACATTTAAAGGAACGTCTCATCTTAACGGACAAATTGAATATGAAGGGCAAGGTAGCAGATAACGTAGCTGTAATAAATGCCACCGATCTTTCTCCAATGATTGAAAATACATGTGTCAAAGAAATTCGCGAAGTAGTTGTTCCGGACGCTGAAAACAAACCAGTAGAAATTTCGCTGAAAGTTGCAGAACTGCCAACCACTACTCCTATTGAAACAATGATTGCTTCTGGACAATGCCAAATGTCCGTAAATGGTGTCGTAGTTCAAAATGGTATGGCCACTACGCAAGTGAACAATAAAACAGCTACGGGTGAAGAAGTGCCTCAAAATATTATGATCACAACGAGGCAACAGTATGGTCTACCAGAAGATGCAGTCGTTTATTGCAATTTCAATCAGTTGTATAAAATTGATCCGCTCACGCTTCATATGTGGGCACATGTAAGTTCATTCGTTTTTTCGTAACGAACTTATTCTATTAAAATTATTACGTATTTTATATTTCTATATCGGTACTAAATTTCAGATTCTAAAACATGTGCCAAACTCTGTATTATGGCTGCTACGCTTTCCGGCCGTTGGTGAACCAAACTTACAAGCAACAGCTCAACAGTTAGGCTTAGCTCCTGGTAGGATCTTGTTTAGCAATGTTGCTGCGAAGGAAGAGCACGTTAGACGAGGGCAGTTAGCCGACGTATGCTTGGACACACCGCTTTGCAATGGTCACACTACTAGCATGGATGTTTTATGGACCGGAACTCCGGTGGTTACACTACCAGGTGAAACGTTAGCGTCTCGCGTTGCTGCTAGTCAATTGAATACTTTGGGATGTCCTGAATTGATTGCACGAACACGACAAGAATATCAGGATATTGCTATTCGTTTGGGTACTGACAGGGAATAGTAAGTAAATCGTTTCCCTCTATCCCTTCTTTTTAGTTCTTATTATTATCAGTTTCGATATGAATTAACCAACTGTTTCTTTTTAAGCTTGAAAGCAACGCGAGCCAAAGTATGGAAAGCAAGATCTGAAAGTCCTTTATTCAATTGCAAGCTATATGCAGTAGGCATGGAAATGCTGTACAAAAAAATGTGGGAACGTTTCGCGAGAGGCGAAAAACCTGATCATGTGTCAGCAGTAGACAAAACCGAGATGCAAAAATTACTAGCAGCTGCATCTTAAAAATGGTTCTCGAATGTTTTTATCTATACAACTTCAATTCCATATCTGTTTTTCTCTCCCCCTTTTTTCGAAAACGTAGCATTTGAAATAGATGGTCAATAATCTATTTCACAAAAATATAATTTTCATATAAATTTCGTTTATTCTGGTATTTACTGTTTTGTATGATAAATCATCGAGCTTAGATTACATAGGATAACGTTATGCGCGCACGTTCAGTTAAACATTTGATGTCCCAAAAAAAGAAAAAAATTGTGGATTGTATCATACGAGTCATAAAAAATAATTACGTTACGCCATCGTATCTTTCACCTTATTTATATATATAATACAATTCTCATAGTCAGGTATTTATACCTTTTGTTCATCTTTCTGGTAATATCATATGTGGCCTGAATTGGAGTGGGATTATGTACAAGACTAATTTCTTTTTTTTCATTGTATAAAGTACACAATTGTATGTATACTGATGAACGTTTGTATTATTAACGTGAAATATGCAGTCGGTATTAGTATTTTTATTCGGTTTCCTCTATTTCGAAGGTTTCTGACGCGTGGTTTGTTGACAATGTTAAGAGGATATGAAGATGTTCCCTTGATTATTTTTTATGCTATTGTAGTAATATTCGTCGTTTACTTCGAATACGATTGGCTCGTAAAAGAAGATTAAAATACAAAAAAAAAAAAGTTCAGGAGCGGATTACTCACATCAAGCTGTTATTGCTAGAAATCGCTGATAGCAAAAAGTGCAAGTTGTATTATATACAATTGGTTAATGAGATAGACATGTAAATATTAAAAAGATAATTGTTAGTTATTGCTTTAGTTTGATAGCGCGTAAATTAAGATTAAAGAAATGTGTGAGGTAGCGAAAGACGTTGACTGTAGCAAACTTTGAGATGTACGCCTATAGAATAAAAAAAAAAAAAAAAAAATGATTAAAAATATAATTTGAAAGAAAGTGGCTGTTACGTTGTGAGTGTGTTCTGATGAATATGCGATTAGTAAGATTGATTTTTTCTTTGTGAAATTCTTTACTCAGTCTTTTGATATATCAGTTTCACATAGAAAATACAGGTAATGCTTGAACGAAGAACTTGCTTGAATTTCTTATCTTTATTCAAAACATGATTATTCTATGCAATTTATAATAAAATGAGAAAGAAAGTGCATTTTTAAGTTGAAATAAATTTTGTTTAAAACTCGAGAAATTAAGATAAGTAGGAAGAACAGCTTGTAACGTCTCGTTGAATTTATTGTATGTATGACCTCATCCGCCCACTACGTGTATTATCAACATTGCACATTCTCGATAATGAATAATTGTCCCCATTACGCACAATTTACATCGAACATACAGATGTAAAAGTAACTATTAAAAATCTCTGTTTCTTAATTACTATTCCGGATGTAGCTCGAACAAGTACGTCGCACAAGAAATAGCAACTGTAAGGTGAAACGTAAAATTCAAATATGAAACTTTCATTTCTATAGACGGTAATAGCATATTTGTGTAGATTTACATTAATTCAACATTTGAAGAACATTGAAATAAATTTACCAAAGTCAATAAATTATTAAATTATCTTATTATTATTGAATTCATAGTTGAAATAATTTAACTATCACTTTGAAATTGTACGATTACACTTACACCTACATACCATTGATTATATAATTACGTATTTAATTTAGAACGATTGCAAACTTATAAGAAAATTAATTTCTTTATTATTTTTTGTAACAAACTGTCTTCGGATTCGTCTTTATGTCGTAACTCGTGACGCACATTTTGACGGTTTTATCATAATTCTTAAAAATATGGTTATTTTGCATTCAAATGAATGCAAATGGTGGTACATTATAAACAGTTCGTGACGAATACGTCAAAGATACGTTGTGAATGTACGTATATAATGTACCAAATAATCATCTTCATATAACAAAATTTTTACATGATTCTCCAATCATACGTTTATTAACATGTTAAAATTATAAATTACTCGATTTTCAAGAAACTATACGGTAAATGGCGAAGATGCCTGTTATAGGTAACAAGTATATTACTGATTGCAACGAATAATTAACTTTAATAAACTCTGTATATCACCTTGACAAGGAAAAGAGAGAGAGCGCAAGAGAAAGTGGCAGTATTTTAGAGTTAAATTATTTTTTTAAACTAACAGTCGAATATTACACTCTAAAAATTAGGTTATATCGGCAACCGTGGAGTTAGAAAAAGAACTTGTCGAAAAAGGAACAGAGAGAAGTTAAAAGAGAAAGATGACATCATTTTACTCGCGTTTAATTGTCGTTTCTGCGCAAGGTAGAGTAATATCTTTCATAATGATAAAGCACGACGTCGTGGCTCTTGACGCAGTATCGATTACTCATGATGGTTCCACCACCATGGAAGGGTGAAACTGGGTCGAAAGCATCCTTCCCAACGGGAATACTTCCCTCTGCGTATTCTATTCCGTCCTGCTCGCTCTAAAAAGAGCACCGAAGCTCCATCTCTAGTCGTTACTTGCCATTAATAATAGCCATCATTTAAATGCCAACTATTCTTCGCTTTAACGCATTTAAGACGATTCATTAAAAAATTTACTGGTGGCTTATGATCCTCTAATCTGATAATCTTATTATCTCATTTCTTACAAGAACCCTTATTCCTTTATGTTATCTTTTTTACTTTTTATAACGTTAAAGTTCTTTTAAATTATGGCTGAATAAACATAACCTATCTCTTGGGTTACGACGTACAAACTCGTATACTTTTATTTATCTGAACGATTAAAACACTGAAAATTGATTTACCAAAAGTTTAGGGAACTTAGGGATTTCGTAAAAGAAACAAATTGCTTGATAACTGATAGGCATCGATCTTAGAGACTATACAAAATACATATGTCCGTTTTAGTCACATCTTTCTTAGAGCTCTTTCACTGTAAGAAAAAAACGAAAGAAAGGAAAAGTTCTGTGAAACCACTTAAATCGAGTCATTAACTTTTATTGGTTTCCCGTGGCCGTTGAATCGCTCGAAGAAACCCCGTTCTGCTTCACGAGCTAGATTTCGCGAGACGTTTTTCTATCTACATGTATACATATGTAGTTACATACATAGATCACAAAGTTAGCAATGCTAAATAATTGTATAAATAGTATAAGAATTCGCATTTAATTTAGTCGTAGTATCACTAAGCTACCGATCCATCTAAACGAATGATTCTACGTTTTCGATAACATCGTACTCGATTCAGTTTGGAGTTTGAGTGCGAGACTTTATCGTTCGTCTGATTCATCGGTAGGAAATTTTCGAAGACGAAATTGAGAATAGGATTGATTCGACAAAGCGAATTCGGATTTCTAGGACGAAAATTGAGTAGCGTTCGCAACGTGTAAACTCGATGTGAAAAAATTATTGAAAATCTTGCGAGAGGGAGACTCGAAAGACCATCGCCATTCCGGTTAGGGTGATTCGCGTTTCAGTTTGCGCTCCGAGCTTCGAAGCAGGGAGGGATCCTTGACATAAATAATCAGTAGTAGAGCACCGCGGTACTGCCCTGTAACCATGGTAACAGCATCGATCGAGGCCTACTACAAAGTCGAAACCAGCTACCCTTCTCGTGCCATGCGTTTCTTTCTGTTTCCCTTCGTTTCCTTTCCTTTTCTTTACACCCGCGTTTTTCCTCTCCCCCTTCCTTCGGCTTCCGCCTCCCTCGCGCTCGCTTTCATTCCACTTTGTCGTCGTCCCAGCCCTTCTTCCCGCGATTTTTTTTCTCTCATTTTCTCCCTCTCACTGCATTTCCTCCAATTTCCCTGTGCTCTACTTTCCCGGACTTCTTCGACCTAACCTCTTTACGCTCATGCTCATCTTACTCGACGAGTGTTCTGTATTTTTTTCTGCTTTTTAACTACAATCTTTTTCTTCGAAAAGACTGTTCGACGATTGACCATCTATCTTGTTTATACCAAATCGCTTTCTGTTATCTTTCCAGGTGTAATATCGGGACGAACCGTATTTGCAGATATACGTATATTTTTATAACGTACTTGTACATACATACAAAAATATAGGGCGCGTCCTTAGCAAAGCCTGGTTTCAACATTGGTTCCCGCGATTGTGGATTAAGAAACAAGTCGTGCACGTTCGACAAAGCAAACTGCTATCGAAGCACTGAAAAAAAGTCGCTTAGTTCTTGCTTTTGCTTGCGCGCGGCACGATTTCGCAACTTTATGCGAAAAGTGTCGTATATGCATACCGTTGATTGCACACTGTTTTCTTTCACACTCGCGCTCTGTTATCTTTCCACCAACGCAACGCGACCCTGTCTTTTCTTTTCACCTCATCGTTACGAAAGATAGTCGAGCTCGTTCGATAGACGTATACGTGAGAAAGAGAGATGGCTATTGAGGCTTTTGCAATCGACCTACGAATTCTCCTTTTCGTTTAAAAATGATAGTTCAGCTTTCTTATTTCGACGAATTAAATATGCGACACGAAATGATTAAATACATACCTATAGATTGTATATGGGAAATACCCTTAACTTAACATTGTACTAAGGTAGAGATAGCAAAGAACAATGCGGAAACCACGTAACCAATGCGATAATTCGGTTGGTTAATGCGTTTCCATCAAAGCATTGTCATCTAGAACGTGTTTAGGTCAGTACGGTTGCCGTTCAACGTTGCGCTCGTTGAACGAAACCTTCGTTTCCTCGGAGTTACACGAAACTGCTTTTAGACATAACGAGGCGCATCGGTGCACTCGTGACCCTGATTGACGAAAGCGTTCCCAGAACGCCAACGGGCCACCGATGCCGTCGCTTTTATCTATTTTTATCTATCGCGGTACTTCTCGGAACTTCGCATCCGATGCTCTACGAAGAAAACCTAGTCGCGACCGCGAATATCTTACAAGTCAGGTTGGAAGATTGCGAAACGCACGCGACAATCGGAAAACTCGAAAGAGATCGCCTATGGAGGATTCCCAAGCGATACGTTCCTTATCGCATTGATGATATACGCATTCAGCCGACTCATGGTTTCCTCGATAAATTTACCGGCCGGCTATTCATTCCCGATACCATGGACCAGATAAAACTATGTGGAACGATAAATTACGTTATTTCAGGTACGTTAATGGTTACAGTTACCGTTGTCAGAAAGTTGCTTTCGGTTTGATCTAAGACTTGATCGAGGATAGCGGAACGTCACGTTTAATTTTTAACTTGCTCTCTAATTCGTACGCGTTTCGCATCCAAATGAAAACCGAGCAATACCGTTTATCCAATAGCTATCGTTCGTGCAGCTATCGCAGACGATAGAATTCACGGTATATACGAATTAAAAATCGATTCACGTTGTCGCGAAAGTGTCGAACGGCGCGCGAGGGAAAAGATAAAACGTGTATAAAATAGAAGGTAACGCTGCTCGATCAAGGGAACACGAAAATCCTGATAGGACGGGCAATAGTAACGGTACCAGGTGGCACGAACAACGGCGAGCTGCCGAGACGTGGGAAAAAAATCGGAAAAAACGATTCGACACGATCCGCGAGTCGGCGTTCGTGCACGGAACTCGCGACGAAGCCGCTCGCGGCGCGTTTCAAGGCTGAACCATCTCTTCTCTGCACTCTACCTACACTCTACGTTCTACACTCTTTTCGTCCTCGCTAAAGACGAAGCATCTTCTCCTTTCCCCTAACCACGCGCGCTCGCCATCTCTCTCTCCTTCTTCCTCTCTCTGGATCTATCGGTACGTCCGCACGTCCGTTCGTCTTGCTCGGTTCGTTTCCTCTGTGCCGTTCGTTTCTCCTCGTTCCTCTTCGTGCACGTTCGTGCATGTTCGACCATGCTCGTCCGTGTTCGTGAGTCGCGCCACGACAGTACTATCCTATCGCATGACTCTGCAGCGTTACGCAACTAACAGAAGCCTAGATAGGCGACGCAAGCCGCGGGGGTTGGTTGCCGTAGAGCTGGAGGAGCGCGCATGATCGCTCTACAACAGTGGTACTCACCGAGCTATGCTCACTCTTTCGCTGCCATGCCGATCAAATTCTCGAAAGTTTGCTCGTGCCACGGTCAAAGGGATTCTTCGAATATCGTTTCTCCTCCGTGTGTAGAATCGCACGAACGAACGATCATGGAATGTGCACGCAATATGCGTTAACCACAGTTGGTAACAGTTGGTTTTTCCACTTAGAAATCGGTGTCGTTCGAGACAACGTACACGCGCGCCTTTCTCGCTGGATCTTGGATATTTCCACTTGCTCGACCAATTGCTTTCCGCAACGACGCCTTCTCCCTCAGTCGGTTCTTCCTACGAAACCAATGCCTTTCCGATGTGCATACTTGAATTTTAAATTACGTATATACTTCGAAGGACGGTCGTTAGTCGAACGAATATTCGAAATGTTATACTTAATTATTTATTCGGTACGTTTACTGTCTAATTTCGAATACGAAGACAATGGAAATCGCATACCGTGAAAGTCTTTGCGTTCCGCTTCCATGAACATCAAATCGTATTTTAGTATCAACGAGTGTCTTATTTCGTAGAAAACGCTGACTCTTATTGTTACCAACGCGACGGATTAAGACGTAGAGTAGTAACGGATAATTTTCGCGGTGAGTACCACTGTGTTACGCTACCTTCAGAGGCGGGTGTATAACGCGAATTCAATATACATACATACATATATTCCCATGGAATATGGCGTGCGTAGTCGTGTCGTATCTATTTGGAATCGTATTAATTTATGATCACAAAATCAGCAAACGTAATTGTAAGCGTGGTCTTGTCGTTCTAATGTATGTACTTACGCACGAACTCGTATCTACTTAATGCGTATGTAGGTATTGGCTTGTAGTAAGTATATAGTAAGTATATACTTGCGTCATGGCAGCAGCGCTATGTCAGGACGTCTTTGTGCGAACAATTCGACTATTTTTCTGTCCAAGGTCACCCGTCTTTTTCAATAGCGAACAATTTCTTCTGTCGATGATTTGTTCCTTGGTTTTGAGATATATTTATTACCCATACGTACACCGAGATAAGTAACAAATATAGAAAATTAGAATTTTTCTTCCCAAACGGCAAGAAGATCGAATGGAAAATTTTGTATAGCAGAAATCGGTGATGATCTTGATCTTATGTTCTTCGCGCATCCTGTTACAACGCGATAAGAATCTTATTTGCTTATCGTGCTCGAAGGTAGTGGCTTAAGCAAGTTCTAATTGGACGAACGATTCAAAAACAAACCAGCAACTCAGCACAGCGAAATTTATCTGATAAAATTATACACTTGGATTTATTTAGCGACAATATACCTATACAACTAAGTAATATTTCAGCGTTATTTTCGATTCATCGCATGGGAAGTTCGTTTGAACACACGTATACTTACCTATATGCCACACGCAACATTTTGAGAATCGCTTGTCTGATCACGACGTAAAAACAGCTCGAGCGTTCAGCGGCGTTAAAAGAACGAAATATCGCTAAGTCTATCTTGCGATTACGTAAGAATCGCCAGAGAGTACTGCCTGTGTATATTTACGCGAGTGTATATGTGTGTACGCATTCACGTCCAGACAGAGAATTAGTCCGAAAAGGTCCGACGTGGCTGGAGCAAAATCGTACAAAAATCTCACCGCGTCTCGGGCGCTGAAATATCTTCGTAACGAAAACATGCTCACCGTAGATATGCTCATCGTCACACCGCCGCAATTCCTACCTTTAAAAATCAAATGAACGACGTGCGTCGTATTTTTAAAACATTTAGAATTTCAAATATTGAAATTGAAAATTAAAAAACTTAAGAGCCACGTCATTTCGCTAACGCGTAATACAGGTTCCTAACGTACGTGTATTATATTTGTTTGCTGTAAGAAAACAAAATATCCTTATCGATAAGTATAGATCCTCAAGAGTAATCATTGTTTAACGAGTTTTCACCAAGGACGAGTACTCGAGGCGAAGATTCCTCTCAGACACGCCGAATAGTATGCAAAACTAAAGATCAGACCTCCTCGCGTGAAGCGACGAAATGCCGACGTATACACGGTATTTAAGAGACGACTAGAATTAAGCGTGTTTCAAGAAATAAGCGTTTTTAGCGGAATGTCGCGATAATGGGGAGGCAGAGTTAACGAAGTCGATGCGCGTTTAATATCGGCTAGGAAGTTGGTCGAAGGACGGAGGAAGAAAAACCGAAAGGTGGAATAATTATGAGGAATAGGCAGCGAGAGAAATTCGTACCCATCGATGCTCGTTAAAAGAGAGACCGAGCTGCGTTGCTCGAAGGCCGCTGCTGCCCTCTAAAATTAACGATGATCCAACCGGTGCGCGGATTCACTAGGGCGAAAGTCCGCTTCCTCTGAAAGGGTCCGCGCTTCCGTGTAGCGGCAGATTCGCAGCTTAGAACGTTCGTTACGAACGCTTGCGGGTCGGCCTATCCCTGCACCTGCCATCCTCCCGGAGAATACGCGAATGTTTTCACAGTCGATGACGTAATGCGTCGTTTTTACCTTCAAAACCCGTGCCTTTACGAAAACTGTCAGGTATATAGGTTAGGAAACTCGGATGTAACGATACGTCTTTCAACGCGATCCGATGTGTTTCATCTTGGAGAAGATAGAAATCGTTGTTAGGATTTTGGCTATGAGATTCTATCGAGACCGAAGACACTGGTCTTAGCAACAGAATGCGGAGAACAATCGAGAATGAGGAAAATAAATGTTTCCAGCAATTTCTGCGAGGAAGATCTCGGAAGTACGAGTGAGCCGTAATTACACCGGATCGCAATAACGATAGATTTCCTACGCTACGATTTCAAGTCCCGTGTCAAGGGGGTCTGAAAGTGTTTTCGACGCAACAACGTAATCGCCCAATTTCTCGCAGGTGTTTTGTCGTGATTCAGATGTTAATGGTCGAAACGAATCTCAAATCTAACCCCAACTTAACCCTAATCTCCACAGACGGTATCGTTTCAGGCGTTCTGAGACGAAATTTCCTTTAAAGTATGTACAGATACGCACACGCAGGAGAAACGAAAGAAGAAGCAGAAGAAGAAGAAGAAAGAGTTTCGATGACAGGCACCAACTGCCGTGACATCGTTGAACGAAAGAATATTCCAGCTAGATCGGTGTACCATTTATGATTGGCGAGACACGGTGATAAGGGTGCGATAAAATAGCGGGCGGTCGATCGGTGAAAAGAAAGGAGCGAGCAGTAGGCCAGCAGACTCGCGACGATTAGGCTTGCGCGGTATGACGGCCGAGTCGTTCGACCTAGTTCGTAAAATAACGCGACGGAGGCGTACTTACCGAAATGTAGGACAACGGTATTCACGCGCAGGAAGCGGCGCAATTATGGATTCGCGAGAGAACGCGAGCGGTCGCGCACGCGTGATTCTAACCTCCACAATTGCGCCTCCTGACGCGACGCGACGGCACTCTCGTTATGGAAAAATACGGCTGCAACGCTACACGACGGACACCCAACAGGTCCATCCGCATACCCTGAAATTTTCATGGCTCGATCGGCCAGATGAATGTGTTTGTTCGTCTTCGAAACGATCTTCGGGACGATCTCTTCCTCTTTTATTACTCGCGTTTCCGTGCATCGAGATGCTCGTTCGATTCGTATTTTGTAGGTACGTTACGTGCATTATGTGAGGGTAGAAGGTAAAGAAATACGCGTGGAAGGAAGAATTTGGCCTCGAAAATACAGAGCATGGCAGATGGGAACATTGAGAGGAGGAGGAGGAAGAAAAAGGTAGCGGAGAAAACGCAGCGGCTAGCGAGGAGCGAGGAACGCGACCCTAATATTTAGCTCTGCGGAGATGAACGTTAAAGTTGATCCAGTAAATTTACGCGTCCGTTTCATAGATGCACTGGCCCAGTTTGCAGCGGCTATGAAAGCAAGGGATATTGCGAAGGGGGTTGGAGAGAGGGCGTGATATCTGTGTCACGGCACAAGCGCCGTACTCCGGCCGAGTACGATTCATAGCTATGTTGTTGGCCCGCTTAGGAACCGCGAGACTATCGGCGGAATGTTGCATCATCGACGATACGCGTCGTTCGTCTCGATATTACTGTTCCTGCCTCGATTCTTCCGGATCGAGCGTTTCCTTCGCAAGATTAATTGAGTCGAAGAACGAAAGGAGGAAGTTCTCGGCCTTGACAGTACACGATGAATCGCCCTAGGATTGCCTCATCGTCCACGCCGCTGATCAATAAATAACTAGACATCGTTACATTTCATCGTTGGTAGACCTGCTAATCAACCGGATTGCTTACCGACGCGTAGTCGATGAACAAATTCGAGCTTTTCCTTCGAAACAGATCTGTCGAGTCGACTCGAATTTTCAAAGTTAAATCGACCGCCTGGGATATCGCAGATGGTACAGCGAAACGATTCGCTTCGATCTTTCGGAAGAGCGTCTAACCTCGGTGAGAAAGAATTCGGTCGATGGATCTCTGGAAATCTGTTTCTCTGTGTCGATTCATCTGTTCGACCCTGCCACGATAACTCGCTCTCTAGTGTAGCGCTTACGTAAGAAAGCCGTACCTACCTTCCAACCCACCTCCTGGCTATTCAAGGGATCAAGGCAAACCGGTAGGCCGGCAGCCTAGCAGGCAAGCAGCCAGGCAGGCCAGGAGAATCGAGCAACCAGAGAGCAGCTAGAGAGGAGGCTGGCTGGTAAGCAGGCAAACTAAGATGCAGGTAGGTAAGTAAGTAAGTAGGTAGGTGGGCACATGCGAGCGCGCGTGCGCGTCCACATACCCTTTGATAAACCTGCCAAATGGATAGACTCTGCAACAACGGAAATACCTCTGTCCCTCCTCCGACACTAGTGCGCCCTCTCCTTTACTATCTTTTACATTTCCTGCTCCACCTCCTTTTGCTCGATTCAAGACTATATTATACTCGTGCGTCGTCGATCACAAAATGGTCGGTTATTTCTTTAGTTACATCGATTAGCGAATGACTCTTTTTTTCTTTTCTTTTCAGAAAATCTTAGAAAACAGCGTTCAAGTATCCTTGAAATTTCTGCTTACCGACGACGAAGCAGCGCCGCTCGTTAGTCCAGCGCTATTTTTCTTTTCTTCCTCTTCAAGCTCCTCGGTTCTTAAAAATTCTATCTCACACGCACGATAATCGCGCCATTATAGCATGCATTACGTAACCCGCCTCGGTTTCCGAGGATAACGAGCAATCCCGGCGAGGGAAGCTGGAGATGTAATTGAAAGACAGGTGAAGACGCACAGCTCGTAGGGGTGCTAATGAGGGGATATCTCGGCGGCATCGCTTGAGGGAAGTTGTTTGCGAAATAAATGACGTACTTGGAAAATATCGCGCGTGAATATTCGCCTCATACTATGGGAGCAATATCGAAAACAACTCGGACGATATAGAAAAAGGAGAAGAGAAACGAATGTACATCTACGTCGAATGTACAGGTGCAGCTTGCACGTGTGGAAACGCACTTGCTATTAAACACGGTTGTAACCTGTTACTTACGCGAGGCAGAAACAGTAATTTCTTTCCGTTTTCCGTTCATTAAAAAAAAGGACACCGGTTGGTTGCGGTTGAATGAATGAATCCATACATATTATTTATCGTTCGATTTGTAGTGCGTATACCGGATAGCACTGTAAGCCAGTTAACATATCGTGATGGTAGATGGAGGGACTGTTTATCGGGAAACATTTTAGTGGCTATAGCGAGTAAATTGTGCCGTTGTTCCGCGAAATCAAGTTGCTCGACATTTATTGTCTCATTTTCGCGGAACGAGCAACCTGGTAGAGGAAATGTCTAAATTTAGACGTATCTGCGAGAAATTTCCTCGTATGATGTTTATAGAGATAGTCGCCGTGAAATTTTACAAGGCTACGCTCCACTAGATCGCGTGAGCATTATTTGTCCGACCATTGATTACACGAGCGTTTCATCTTTCCGTTTGGCGCCACCATCTTCGTACTCGGCTTGGCGATACACTTTGCCAATTACTTATCTTTCGAGTATTAGCGAGCGTAAATCCTGTTCTCTTTTGTCAGAGTAGAGAACTTACAGACACACTCACGTTTGCCGCTGTAGTGGAGTTTGCGGAGCGTATCAGAATGTACAGAGGCGGCAAGTTTACACGTGCGAGAACGAGAACTCCGGCGGTAGAACGTCGGCCAGTAATTAGGCCAGTGAAACAGGTCGATCGATTTTGTCCCGAAAAAGCTCACGCTCCAAAAACCTATTTGGTTTTAGACAAGAGGAGTGGGGGGAGGAGGGCTTGCGATACGTCTCGGTGACTCAGCCCGCTTCTCTGCGCACACGTATTTCTTTCGATAGCCTGTCGTGTTCCTTTGAATTCCATAATTGTTCGTTACGCGTAACACACGTGTCCGTTTGGGCGTCGAGTTCCTTCAGTGGCTGCCATGTCCCATATTTGTAAGAGAATCTCGCGAAAAAAAAGGCAAGAGATCGATAACGCTGATAAACGTCTTCTTCCATATCTAATAAATATAACGAACGGCGGACATTACAGGGTACATATTTCAAACGAAAGTAACATCGAAGAAAGATAAGAAATCGTGAACGCTTCGAATTGAAAACTTGGAAACGAAGTCTAGACGGAAAGGAGAATTTCGTAGATCTAACGAAGATGGATAGAAGGTGGTACTTTCCATCGTTTCGTGAAAATAACGTACCACATAACGGAAAACGAGGAAGGCCGATTAAGAAAGACTACACTAAGAAGCTAACGAGCGGCGTGATTGCGCAATTTCCGGAAAGAAACAATCGCAGCGAGGGAGCTACGATTTTTCTTCAAGGAGCAGAATGGCATTCGTCCTTGAAGCGCCCTTGATACTGGCTGTGGAAGCTAAATCGGCCGATGGAAAGCCGTCGGGTTTGGCGAGCGTAGGGCGTGGTCTAGCGAGGCACCCGGTGACCTCCTAGCCAGCTAGGCGGCCATCTTTGAGCATCGAGTCGTCCGGGCGTGCTGCGAGGGTGAAAGTTGGGGTGGGTTTTCGGTGAGGATAGAAGCACGAACAGGCTGCTTCGTAAAATCCTCTCTCCACTGCGTGGCCTCGCTCCGTCAAAGGAGACGCCCTCTCCCACGCCTCGCAACACTTCCTTCTCTTTGCTCTCTTCTCCCTCGTTCTTTCTCTCCCCACCGGAAGTCCTCGCTTTCGTTTTCCTTTTCCTCCGTTGCTTCGTTTCGCGCTGCTTCGATCACTCATCTCGTCTCCTCAAATGCTTTTGCTTCTGCGTAGATACCATTTTTATTGTACAACTATCGTTTCGAGGAACGTTTCGTCTGTTTAAACAATTAGAAGGTGGTGCCGATTTTTCCGAGGAAACATCTTTACCGATACACCATACGGTTTACCGTACTTTTCACTTTATCGAAATTGAGATCTCTGTTTCAGCTGTTTTCAACATATTTTCTCGAGTTTACGAAGATACGAAGTTGGGGATAAATCGAATCGAGATTTATATGTTTCTATACGATTGGATCCCGTTCACGCGAGAAGAATTTCGTATTCGCAGAGGCGGGATCGAAAAATAATTTACCCGTAGAATTGTCGCTTCTATAGGTGTCGTATCGTACACAGTCGCAGCTTGACGATAAAGCCAGGATCTAGTCCCAGGAAAACGCAACGGAACAGCAGGAAAGGACTTTATTTCTGCTGAGTTCGAGAGACAAGCTATATATCGCGATATATCGACGATATTTAAAATTTAGCTGACCCATGAAAAATGTATGAACTTCGGTACGGACAATCGTAAAGTTACACGGTCGATACACGGTCACGAGGATAAATGTAATCGTCCGGATAAAACGTTACAGAGCTTAGCAACCTTTGACGTAGCGATACGTATTTCGTTTGACGTTCGTAAATATCGCGACGCTAAAAAGTAAGACATTTTTCCTTCGTTTCTCCCTTTCTCTTCCTCATTTCTGTTCACGGCATAGGTAGAAAAAGTTTCGCGCCTACGATGACGCCCAATGGACAGAAAACGCAGACATTTTTCGAGTGTCTTAAAACAGGATACGAATCCCGATAGCATGTTAACGTTTTGATATAATTGTGGTTATACAACGCGTTATCGAATTTCCGACGATAAGCGTACCCTCACTATTTTTCTGTTTCTCTTTCTTCTCGGGCCATCCTTTCTTCTTCTATTTTTTTTTTTTTTTTTTTTTCTTGCCATTGCCATTCTATGCATTGTCGGTATTCTACTGACGCACTTCCGGAAAAGTTCCTGCAACGTAAATTCCGATGAACCGTACTGCGAAAGCTCGATGCACGGCGAACCTCAGCGCACGTAGAAGCATGGAAATGTATACTGACATTCCTCGATGAGTAAAATACGAGGAAACCGATTTCTCCGATAGAAACGTTATCGAGATGCAAAATCCAACGATAGGCGGACGATAGCAGAAAGAACTCTAGAAAAATCGCATGTAACGCGTCACGTTTACCTTATAATTCTTTATGCGCTCGATCATTGTTCCAGTGTCGTAGAAATTTAGCCTGCTTTCTTCGATGATTGCTTATTTGTAGAAGAAGCATCTTCCAGTTTTGAGCGACTATATCTCGTTACGACACTTTTAGAAAGCACACTTTTGTGAACGAGACTGGTTAGGTCGGTCTTTCTTGCGTAACGTCAATTTTACGGATGCGTGCACGATCATTAAAATTCAAGTTCGCTCCGGGTAACGCTCGTTTCAGGTAATCAAAATAGAAATTTCGCGTGGGTTTAATCGCCTCGGATAATCCCACAGCGACTGCTTATACAAACTTCGAAGTAGCGATGGTTCGAATTTAACTTTCGACTTAGCTGCTTTAAAATTATGCGCGTGATTCGAGTCAAAAGGAACTTGGACGTGTAACTTTCTATTTCTGGGCATGTCTTTCGTTTTCGTAACGAAACAACGTTCAAATCGTTAAAAATCGCAGTGACGAGGCGTGGAAACGGATTGGAAACGACGATTTGGTAACGGAAGATGCGGTAGCCGATTTTCGTGCAACTTTATGAAGCGGTAGTTTGTGTAGCGTATTGTAAAGGATCCGAAGCTTTCTGTTCTTTTTCGCTTGTTCAAGGCCTGGTTGCCTGGTCTACCCCACCGCTGAATTCTCATACTTATATCACATCACGGTTTCGTTCTCCTCTCCCCCCTCTGTAAGTTTTCTACGTAGAAAGACCTCGGTCGTTCTCTCTTCGCTGTTCTTCCATTCTCCGTTCCTCCCACTTGCTCTTTAGACGCCCAGGACTTCTGTGTGTCTAGCGTTGGTCGTTCGATTCTGTCTCTTAATTTCTCCAACAACTTGTATCTGATATCATTCGTAAGATCAATCGAGAACTGTACAAATGTTTCGCTTTCTGCTTATATACGAACAAATAAACGTAATTTACCGTACGAATTACAATGAACGAGACGCGTTATATAATTTCTTTCCACGTGGTTATAGCTCGATAGATTTATCACTTTCTACCAAGGTTGCGCATTACGTTTATTCAAATTTACTACACGTCGCTGTTTAAACTAATCGAGAACTTGTACCGTTCCGCGTGGCGGAAAAAATTCGAAGCGTCTCGAGGCCATCGCTAGCCATGTCTTCCTTTTCATTCTCGACCCCCCTCCTGTCCGCCACGCAACACACTCTTCGTCTTTACCCGCTCTTCGTGATGATCCACGATCTTTACGGATGCCCCTTTCCCCGCCGTTCAACCGTTTCGCAATGATGTCATCCACAACATTGGCGCAGGCAACGAGAATTTTCAAACGACGGAAAGTAGAAATTGAAGTCTGACGCCTCGACGATGTCGCTATGAAACGAGTGCTTTTTATGTATATTCCACATATGTATATAGATAAACAGATGTGCGACTATCGTAAACGTTTCGCCTAAAAATTGTGGCAGTTAAAGCCAGTTGGCGTACATAACGAGTAGCGTGGAACTTTCATCGCTGGTGTTATAGAACGTGCAAGTGATGCAGCGAGGACGGAACTCGTATTTAGCGGATTAAGTCGAAACCCGAAGAAGACGAGCCAAGTCACTAGCCGGCATTGTTTCGGATTATGTATTTGATGCGCGTAAAGAGGTTTAATCCTTTACCGAAGCGGTTAACGAGATTACCAAGGCGAGGGTATAAACGTTCTAGAAATCTTTATAATAATCTTTTACCATGTTGATACGTGAGTTACCTAAAAAAATGTTAGCCGCAGATTGAATTAGAGTGGTGTGGTCTTTTAAAAGAAGCAAATAAAGGTTTCTGATTATATATATATGTTTATTCTTAATATTCTCGCAGAAGATTCAAGTTTATAAAACTAACGCTTTATTACAAAAAACAACTCTTTTCTATCTTACATAGAACCATCTTACTTTACATGTTCATATATATGTACATATATTTATCGTAAATTGTATTGCTTATAATAACAATCTGTATACGTCTACGGATATAAATATAAACAAGCAATTACATACGCGTATATACAGTCGTATTACTTCCGGTAGAATTGCTACATTTAATAACAAGCGAATGATATTAAACAAATTCGGTTCTTTGCCAACATAGAGATGCACTACGGGTTTGTGAATAAAAATGTTCGTTATTAAATTTAAAATCGAAAAAATCAATAGAAATATCAATAAATCGGGAAGTTCAACTATTCGAACGACTTTGATTGCAACGTGTTTCCTCGGACTCAGGTAGAACAGCACGCTATAGGCCATGGCGAAGCGGATTCGAGGCCAACGAGTAAAATTAGATAGCGCGTGAATGGAATTCGAGCCAATCGAGCAATCCCAAATGGAAATGGAAACGTTTCGGTTACTATACAAAAGATGGCCGCAATGCGGTGGCGTCTATAAAATGGCGGTTGTTGACCACCCGCCACTTGCGTTTTGCATGGGTTTTAACCAATACCTACGGCTTAGGATTCTTGCCACCCAAGGCCATTTCCCAGTTCCTTTTACGACCCTCCGAAATCGACCAATGAAATTATGTACCTCCTTCCGCTACCATGTCCGAAACGAACCAATCATGCTCGAGTTATGCTAAAGTGATAATAACCAAGTGATCGAACGAAAGCAAAAGTTTTTTTGAAAGTTTTGTAAAAGAAGGAAAGAAGGTTCAAGTGCAAACGTTTAAAGATTTATAATGCGCATTGTTTGGTAGTAGCAATGATTCAATGTTGATGGTACTGAAAGAAGGAACAAATCTGGTAAATATTACGAGATCGGTACAAAATACATATCGATACTACAATCTCGATAGCGGTACGTGCGTACAAAGTAGCACAAGGCAAGCCAGTCCCACTTCCCTTTCCTCCTTGCATGTACGTGCGCGCACGGTATATCTCGTTCGTTCCATCATCGTCTCCTACCTGTTCGTTCTTCCTAAGGAGTGGTAACTTTCCAAACTTTTCGCTTGTATATACATACGCTTTTTATGTGAAAATCGTGACAATATATGCGATAGTCCCCTTCTAACAACACTCATCCGATAAAAACATCGTAAAAACTTTTTTCTTTCATAACGTTCAAGAAAGGAATCATTCTAAAATGATAACGAAACAAAATGTTTGTTTATCTACGCAAGACAATTAAACGTTCAAACTATTTTCTATGATTTTTCATACGAAAACTACACCTTTGAAATCTTTTTAAACAATTATTGCATCGTACCATTAAAAATATGCATTCAACGAATTTCTCAAAAATAAAAGAAATAATCGGTACAAGGAAGCAATAAACTTGATCAACCTGCGAAAAAGCATCCATAAAGTGTTAAAAAGGGTACGCTCTTATCCACTTATTATGTATATGAAAAATGACAACGCAGAGCTTTACGAAGAAAGAAAAAATGTAAGCCCATAATCACCAGCAGCAATACGGTACGAGGTACGAGGCCAACGGTGTTTGCTAAGTTACGAAAGTAAGCGGTTTTAGAAAGTACAGAAGGCTCGAGGTGAACGGCGCTCTAACGGCAGGGATATTGCACAGCAATTACAAAGTGGCTTTGCAGCGACGATCGAGACCGCGTTACTCAGCTGCTACGTAAGACAATTCGACGAAGCAGGTGTACCCATTCGATTTACCACATATTCGTCTAAATCCTACCGTTAAGAGAACGTGCGTGATTTTAAGCGCTACAATATTTGAAAAAATTGTCAATCAAACGAAAAGAACTAAAGAAACGGCTCGAACGAATGGAAATTGAAAATGAAATGTCGAAAAATATTATCATAGACTCCTCCCCGCTTCTTCGTACGGGTGAACGCGATTTTACGAATGAAATTTTCCGACCGACGGATGTGCACTGTACTTTACGCTTCAAACGAGCGGAAGACTAATTTGCGTACGCTCGTGGCTGCGTTCGACTATACACGCAACTGAAAAAATACAGAACGATGGATAGGAACGACGATACGCTTGAAGAATGGTCAGTACTCGCACAGTGTTTTCCATGATCCCAGAGCCTTTTTAACAGAGTACATTACAGCTGGGGGAACACGGTTTTCACTGCTGAGCCCACGAAACCAATGAATAATCCCACGCACGTATGCAGAATCTTCGTCCTTTTCCTGCAGCATACTATATCGTTTCCGAAATCTTAAAAAGTATATAAAGGTACGAAAGGAGAAAGTAACGTGATATCTTCTTGTAAAAGTGGAGCGTGTTCGATTGACGTTGATAGAGATGTGTCGCGAGGTCGATAGGAGAGAGAAAAAGACTGACTATCGTAGCACAGAGAGCCAAGCCAGTTTCTCACCCCCACTGACCTAGCGACCGAGAAAAAGATCAAGGTGTTGTTGCGTCGGCAACGGGCGAACCATCGAGAGCAACGTCGAAAAAAAGTACTCCTTCTTGTCTACCCTGCACTCTCCAGACGTTATCTTCCACCAACTGCCGTAACAAACGTTAGATCACACACTGGCCCAGCGAGAGCAGAGCCACGGTTTGATCACGTGACGTTAGGTTGCGTCACAGTTGCCCCTCTCACCACTCAACCAACGAACCAACCGAACGACGAGACCGCCATCTTTACCCACTGATAGACCAGAGGAATACGGACACGAGCACCGTCGACGTATGAACGTTTCCTTTTTTTCTTTTTTGTCATATGCACGAAAGATAAGTTTCTGATCGTCAGATCAATATTCACCAAATCAGTAATATCTTCTCGCATCGTTCCATATTTTCATTTCTCCTCGGAGGCTCTCACGATTAAATCTGCGAGAGATCCGTTGGACCCTCCATGTGCCGCGCTGGCATTTATTGGAGCTCACTGCACACGTCGTACATAAGTGTGTATGTATAAATGTGAACGATTGGACACGAACGGATCTAATCGGACAATCGCGCGTACAAACGTTTTATACGGTAAATTACGTACGACGTATTTGATTTTTTTTTAATACAAATACGAAAGTGAAAAACTGCAAATCATTCTAATCGCGAGCAAAGAAATATAGAAATGCGGATTAAATAATGAATTAAACTATTAGTTGATGAATTTTTAAACGAAATATCCGGAAAACATTTGTCGAATGCAAATGCGCATTACCACGATAACTGACCTTTAGAGATCGCGCGATCACTTATACAGACAAATAGTAAAAAAGATATAAAGTGGTGCACAGTGACGGTCCAAGGCAGTTATTTGGTTCCACAGTCGATCATTTGGAATTCGGTGCTCGTTTCCAATTAGGTTCGGTCTCGGTGAAACGCCACGCACGCAATCTGCGGACCACGCCACGGCACAGCAAAAATCAAACGGATATGCGACACGAGTTCTATTATCACGACGATGCATAACGCTTTATATTTCAAAGAACCAAGGCCGACAAAGTAGCACAGACCGCGGTTTGATCCGAACTGACGAAGAGAAGCAAAGACGAAGGTACAATGCCGTGGTCGTTATCGACGGCAAACGTGGTAACACCACGATAGCGTCGAGTCTTTGGCAAATGACGAGAGGTCTCTATCTTCGAGTTCGGAAAACTGCCGGAGAGAAGATTCGAGCGTTAAACACGACCGACTCCGATGGCGAGCAGCGACGAACGAGGATGCGCTCGAGCGCGTAGCCTGTGCCGCACTCTCAGTTTATCCCCACTACCAACTATGATCGGCATCCGGTGGTAACTGAGGCGCGCATTCGCAAGCATTTCTGTTCGCTGATTGGTGCATAGCCGTTGCTACTTGGCCTGCCATTGGTCGATTGCACACCACGAATTCCCGCGGCGTTCACTATCCATGGGACACACAACACACACGTAGGAAGCACACGAGGCCACTCTCGATCTTACACGAACGATATTCAGCGAGGACACCGCGCAACGACTATCCACGTACACATACACAAACACACACAGCTGTACATGTTTGTATATGTACACACGTACATGTATATTACTACTTGCGAGCTTTTGTCGCACACGTATAGAAGGCACCGACGTATTTTTGCGTGCGCATGTATTGGAAGATTCCGCACGCCCGCGCTTCGCTACGGTCGTATGATGGTCGAACAGGAACTGGCTACAAGCCGCGCGGAAACGCGCTACTTATGCTGCCGATAGGAAGAAAACCGACGAATCAAGGCAGTCTTTATACCCGCCGCCTTTGGACTCCATGCTACAGGTCCAAAAGGCCATCGTAGTAGTATACGCTTCTCATACGTGAATACGGGGATGGATGTCAGCCAATCCCTTTTCTTGCTATGCGCAAAATCATGAAAAATATTTTGCCTAATAGCGTCTATGCGAATTTATCTTACCAGTGTTCGTTCGAGGATGTTCCAACAAAAGTAACCAGGTTACCGCGTTTTGCTATTACTACTTACGCTGAAAACACCGTCGAACCTTTGACCCATTTTTCTATCGATCTTCCACGTTTCGCATATAGGGCACACCGTAATGGCCTCCGATCATCAAAGATTCGTTTTTCCAGGTATTTCAACTCCTACACATTGATCACGTATATTATCCATCGCCTTTTTTATTCGAAAAGTAAAACCATTAATCCCGTAATTCTAATTTCATAGATCTACGTAACCATTAGACGCACACACGATCGTTGATGTTACGTAACGCGCGATATTCCTTAAAACAACTGGAATTATGTAAATAATGTAATGTTTTTCCTTTTCGTTTGAAACACAACAGATCGAAAATTAAAAACATAAAAGCGTAATATCGTTATACAAATGGAAAAGTCGATAATCACATATTATCCGAGAACACGAGAAATCGGAGAAAATAAAAATTTACCAATTGACGTTAGCAAGTGCAAAGAAGAGAAGATTAGCGTGTTAAAAATTGAGTCGATCTTTACTATCCAAACATTAAATGCGAGAGAACGGTGCTACGCGAATAGCGGTTAGTCGATTAACGAAACTCGCGCGCACAGGGAAGAGGAAGGGGTGGTGGCTCGGTAGAACATTGGAACTCGACTTGGTCGTCCTATTTCTACGCTCGGGAAGGTTCGTGCCGCGAACCGATCGCGCACGAAGCAACGGGGATATAAGTAGGTCGTTTCAAGCGCACGTGTCGTCCTTGACTCACATAGCATGGCGCGCAGGCGCTCACCGTTGCCGCATTGCTGGTCGCTAGGGCTTTTTCTTTGTTCGCCGAGCGCGCGTGTGTTCGCGCGGAACACCAAGACGCGCTCTCTTATGAATACACCGTGTGCGTGACTATTGCTCACACGCACTATTCTATGCACTCTGCAAAATGAGCTAGCGGCCTCACGTCATCTATCTATCACGTCCAATGTTCTCTACCATACTTTTACCACGTGAATTTATTTGTTTCGATTAATTATTTCCGGAAGCTCCTACCTTCTTATACGTTAACTCGTTTGAAAAAGGGACGTTTACCATATAGAGCAGCGACTGAGATAGGTACGGTAAAATGTTCGATTCTTTCTTTGCAGTATCGTTTCTTTAGCAAGACTGTCGTATACAAAATTTATTTCCTCTTACGTAACACGGCGATAAAAGGTTCAAGAAAGTGTCACGATAGAGGTAAGGAAATTATATACCTGCGTGGATTCTCGAGAGAAGGGTTAAGGCTCCAATAATCTTGCTTTTTGATCAAGCACGCAAAGGATTCTGTGGATGGACGAGCGATACAGTGCGAGGTCGAGACAATGGTAAGGCGGCGCGTTGTGCAACTTTCAAGGAGAATGAGCAGCACGCGTGTCGTGCGTTCCTGCGTGTTCGTGGACGCATATGCGCACGCTCGATGATAATCGACAGAAAGAGAAAGGTCATCGGGGGAATGGAGTTTCGCTTCCTCTTCCTCGTTGCGATTACGAGTAGGTAAGCGGGTATCCGAAATTGCGGAGAGTGACGCAACGCGCAGCTGTATGTATAAATTCACGTACATACGAGCATTCACGAACATGTAGTGCTTGCAAGTGTGTACATTTACGTGCGTGTATATATGTAGATAAAGTACTGGATATGCCGGCGGAAGCACGGTACTGCACGACAACGAACTACGTTTTTCATGCAATTAAGAATTCGCGCAGCAGCTGCTTTCGTTTAAATTAAAATATTCGATAGCTTTTATCGCATTATAGGTTCAAAAAATAGATCGCCTCTGGGATATAAAGGCGTTACATATATATAAGAATTCGCTATAGGTCTTTCGATTCTTCGTATATGAAATTTCAATGAATCTCGATCCGAATGGAATATGTAACTTACATTATTAATGCTGCGTTAATCGATACAATCATTTTTTTTCTTCGAAATTGCATAACCGCGCGGCGATTACAAGGAATTCTAGCACATTCTGTGGCAAGTTGGTATGTATCGCGTGGTTGATGGGAGAGCAGACTTCGTGATTCGCTGTATAGCCAAGGACAGTGACGCTTCACGATGAGACCTGTGTGAGAAGTCGGTAGTCCGCGTTAGCTTTGGCATCGTGGGTATTGATCGCAACGGGAACTCAAAGGGGAGGACACCACGTTAAGCTATTCGAACCCCAATTGGATCGACCTATCTCGTGGTAGGGAACGAAGGGGAGGGTGGTTGCATCGTGGTCTATGTCAACCAAACACTTATATTTTAATTCCGTTCTTATACGTGGAAATTATCGAGTGTTGGTTTATTCGTGTTCGACCGAATCGCGACGCATTCTTGTCAGATGTATTTTTGGCGTGCGCGTTTCGCAGAAATATATCGAGGATTTCAGTGCGATGATTGCCGTTACTTACAAAGACCTTGGGCGTTAATTTTTCTCAACGGGGAAATAAACGATTGCAGTGACCCAAATTTTTTCAACAAACGACCGGGTTTGTGTAATTTCTGCTGACACTTTTCGCCGTGTTATGGAAATAATTAGCGCGAGAGACGCGGAGAATTCGCGACCTCCGCTTGATAAACGCTGGACACGCCATCGTGCGTGGCTATTGCGCAACACGATTCTTTAATAACAATACATCGTCTCCACAATGAAGCAATTATGATGAAGTAAATGCGAGGAAAAACAAATTAGGAATTATATACATCTGATAAATATGTACGTTGTGTATGCATGCTGTGATCTACCTACGCGGAGGATGTACGAATGTTATGGACAAATATCTATCGTGTGTCTAACCTCTGTGAATAACCTATGTTAGAGAGAGAGGAAATTGTCTCGGTCGATGAATTAGGCAACTATAACTCGAGAGAATATCCAATACGGATCCGAGATATTTTGCAAATTAATTTTTTTCGAAGAGTTTACATTTTCGACTAACTATTGACGATGAAACGCAAATAAAAATACACTTATGAGCGGGAGGAATGCGCGAAATGGTTCGCCATTTACAACAGCCAATAAAGTTCGGAGAAGTCGCGTCGCGGTGTACCGATCCGATTTAACGCACATACTTTTCTGTTGTTAGAGGTAGCTCGCATGCCAGCGTTCTTCAGATAAGCACATTCTTATCTGCGTACGTACTTACGTAAGCAACGCCTCGTGTAAACCTTTGCTTGGCTTCGCGCCCCTTTTTCTTCTTCCGTCCTCTCCCTACATTTGCAACTTTTTCTCGTGTTTTGTTTCTTCCTGCTTTCCCTCTTTTGCGTTCCCTTTCACCCTCGACGTTTCAATCTTCTTCTTCGGTACACTTCACTTCAGAATAATATTTCACTGTGAAACGTAACTCTGTCTCCCACGATTTCTTTCCACTGCTTCCTTTCTTTCGAATATTTCCCTCGATTCTTCTCTCTCGTGACAGTCGATCGTTCGTGAAAGTACGCGTTACGACTTTGACAAGTTCATTAAGGTTAAGAATCGGACGGTTGCAAGCTCAGAAGATTTAGATAGCGAAGGTTTGGTTAGTGCATCCTGATGCGGAATAGTCACGTGGACTGACGCGTGCTGGAAACAGCCAGAAGATGCGAAAGGCGTGTTCTTATCGAAACGGTAAACTGCATCTTTCCATGGGCAATTACGTCATGATTCATACTGTTGTTAAAAACGTAAAATGTTTCACGATCGCAATCGTAGTTTCCTTCGTTCGTATTACTCGTGGTTAGGTAGGTTACACGTAGTATTGAAAATATCGTTAATTTCGAATCCAATCGAAAATTTCAAAAAATACGAATATTATAGAAGCGAAAGGATGCAGTTTCGTCGAATGAAACGTGTTATCGCGCATGATATCGATTGACCCTTTCTAACTGCAATATTCTGACGCGTAAAATGGTCGTTGCGAAAGACAGAAGGGTAACCGAGCAGATGGTCGGAATGGTTCGTCGCACGATCTCGTCGTTATCGGTGGATTGGAAATGAACCACGCGCAAGTAAATACAAGTTGGAAAGTGACGATCGTTGCTGATTTATCAGCGGAACGCCGCGCATTCGAGGAAGCCGAAGTAAATCGACGAATGAACCTTGGGGCTCTTGTTACTTGCTTCGTTCCTTTGTTACACAACCGGCTCTCTCGCCAACTCGGCCAACTATCGACCCCACCAACTTTGTTCTCGCTTTGCTCCCCTTTTCTTCCGTCTTCTAGTGCTCTCTCTTTGTCTCTTTCTCTCTCTTCCTCTTTCTTGGGTGAGCACTCGTTCTTTTCTCTCTCGTGCTCCCCTCAGTCTCTTTTATTCCAACCCCATCTTTCTATTCCTTCCTTCCTTTTTTGACAACCTCCATCCTCCGTTCTTTCTGTTGCCTGTCCTTTCTCTCTGAACCTATTCCCCTGTGTCACGTACTCACTGTCAAAGTTAGGCGTTATTGAAAGAAGCTGGCGTACGAACAATTATGAAAATAAAGCTTGCACGTTGCGCTTAATACAATATTTCGTGTCTTTCGATCGATCATTTCTAGGATTAAACGATGCATAGGAAAAATGAGAATTTTCTATTGAAATTTCATTCGTTCAAGTGGAATGCCGTTTTGAGGTCAGTGTGACAAAGGAGATATGAAGATTGTGTTCTCTTTTCAAGATCGTCTGTATATTTTTAAATACATAAATGTTATCTTTAAATACATAAATGTTTAATTTTCTGGCACTCGGATTGAAGAAAAGCCAAGACTAAAAAAAGTGTGTTCCGCAGTGCGGCTGTCGTATCAGACGAAATTTGTCAACCTTTGTACGTACGTACATAGCTTAGACGCTAGAGTAGGAGCGTGAAGAGTTCGATTATTAAATTATTTGAATACTCGTTATCTTGGTTAGCGTGTATTCGTTATGTGGTTGGACAGTGACATGAAATACGACATTTTTGTGTCTCGTTGCGACATTACCATGATAAGTGGAAGTTTTCAAATCTGAGAACGCAGATACATTCATCTTCGTTATTCTGGCAACCAAAGCGTCATTTGTAATTATCGCGTAATAGCGGCAACGCGTTTAACGTTACATTTCCACTTCTCTATCGAAATTCCAATTTTCATTGATCATCCGATTTACTCGAACATTTGCTTGAGATGCAACATATAACAAATCCAACGAGCTTATATAGAATTCTGCGTTCTTCGTCCGCCCTGAAAAATTCCATTCTTTTTCGCGATTCGCTCCAGCCTCTCCTCGCCAACCCTCTGCATCTTCCGCGTCTCTACCCTCGCTATCTAATTCCGCCCCTCTCCATCGAGTTTCTTTTTTACGATTTCGTCAAGTTGCCACCCATTCTTCCCGAATTTTCTTCGTTGGCCTCGAACGTGTCTCTCCCCCTAGGTCGGCTTTTCTGTCCCTCACGGTAATCTACGTCCGTCTTTTTTTCGTGAGCGTCTGACGGACCCAAGGGACGCGTGGTGGGGGGCCACGTGCTCCCGGTACCTAGTCACGCGAGGATAGGACACGTGGTACGTACGTATGTCCGTTCGGATGCATAGGCGTGGAAACGTGTTCTTTGTCCGCGCGGCCGCCTCCTCTCACGTAAGTATACGCGTATATATGTACACGTATCTAGATCACATGGGATTTTACGTGAAAGTTAATGCAGTCGGAACGCGACAGCCGAAAAACACGTCGAAGCTTAAATGTCGCATTGCGAAAAAAAGGAACAAGAGATGGTGCTAGCACAGTACTGCCTGAACTATGTACTTAGATTATACGATCTCGCGTGCCGAATGCTTAAGGTTGAATTTTCAGAGAAGGAGAATACGTTTTATGAGGATTATGAGATATTGCCGGTAGCTTTTGAAGCTACCAGGAAGAAGCGAGTTTCTAAACATTTGCAATCCGATACCAATTTTTTCACAGATACGTACATTTCGTACCAGATAGATCGTCACATGCTCTTGAATGTGTCACCTTTTATCTTATCACGCGGAACACGTGTATGAGTATAAAAGCAAATGTTGTAGTTTTATTCATGCGTGCGATTGGTTTACACGTGCATCAGCTACGAATAGAACGTTCTACGGTTATCACTTTCATCGTTTCCTACTTTACCATTATACATTCGAAACATCGATACTTGTTTCCTATAATATCTATGCAGCTTTAAAATCCGATGAAAATCTTTCTATGTTATTTCGAACATCTCGGTAAGATTTGATCAAGAGCTTCGAAAAAGAGCAAACTATATGAAAAACAGAAAAAAAAGGATACGAAAGAGAATAGTAAAAAGGAGCGACGATAGAATTCTAGTACTCGATTGTTAATCGAGTGGTTGGTTGTCGGCCATGCACAGCGGCTGGCTGGCCAGCTGCACTTGACTCTCCTATGCAAGATAAATAGGTGCGGCTGGTTCCTATTAATAGCGGGTGGTTTACGCGGCGATTGCAGTGTACGGGCTTACAATTAGCGTAACTCGTCAGCGGTTCGCATTAGATTAAAAATCATTCGTGCTGTAAATTACATCCACTTATGTAATGACATCCGTGCAAGTATAAAAGAGTTAGCGAACATCTTGCTACGTAGTCCGTTCACTCGGTCGACTGGTTACGGTATGGAAGAAAAATCGTGAAACGTTCGCGTTCGAACGCAGTGGCAGCGCTTTCGAAACGATAATTTACGACGATGGGTGGTAACTCGAGGACCTATAAAATCTCGCTAAAATTCTAAAACTGGTCCCCAAACACCTGTTTTCTATCTCTGAGACTCGATCTCTGTTTCGTAAATGTCGATGTTCGTTCAGTTGACGATCGAACAATGTGTCAGGAAGTAAGTTCTCGATGTTGTTTCTATGTATAAAACGCATTCGTATTGCGAAATTCAGCGCGTTGAACGGAGGCACTAAAAGCGGATAAAAGGCGAGCGAGAAAAAAGAGAGAAGCATGGGATTAAAGGCGAAGCATCGAGTACGTGATAATATACGTTTGCTCGATAAATCTTTAATCGGTATATGTGTTTCGTATGTGCATTGTACTAGTCGAGCTCGAACTAGGCAAAGAGCAGAACGTAGGCGAGAGACGAGGAAGTGGTGAAGAGGTGGGGATCAAACAAAATCCGGTATAGGCGGGCAACGACCTTTAGGCACGTGCCCCGTGCCACGTGCTGCATTCGACAAACTGTCGAACAGCCTTTTGCCTTTTTTATCTCTGTTCGTTTCTGTTTTCACCTCGTTCCGCTTAAAATTTTCGTCTGGGTCCGTGTTATCTCAACCGCGTCGCGATTTCCTTTTATCGGCTGCACCGTAATACGAAACAGGACCGGTCCAGATACTGGCATTCGCTATTTATGGCTGAGTCAGTATCGAAGAAAGAGGTTGAACTCGCGTCCGGAGTCTGTAAATAGTCAACTCTGACAATCTCCTTGCCTCTTTTTTTCCCCCTCTGTTCCTCTTTTTCGTAGGCAATACTATCACGTACTATTTCTGCACTGCTCTATGTTGTAATAGAAGAGAAAATGAAGAAGAAACGATAACCGAGATGTAGAAGCGGAAAAATTTGCGATAGGTCGAACATAATTAGCGTAATCGAGTCGTACGATCGTAAGATCGTTGCCAATCGAAAAATTGCAGTATTCTTACTCTTACAATACTATGCTCTTCGTTCGTATTATACGCGTACAGGAAACTAAATGGCTTACGAAGATGCTAGGAGAAGTGCAGTTATTAATAATCGCAAGTTATTAGCAATAAGCGCAATTAATCATGGTTTTCAAGGTTTTGCACGGTTTCTTTGCTTTTGCTTTCGGTCAGCCTTTTATGACCCGTTTATTCCGTGAAACGCAGATCAAAGGATTGACGATATCTCAGCTACTCTGAAATCGCTTTCAATTTAAAATATGGAGAATGTTATCGTTTAACGAGCGCTAGACGTGCATGGTAAATTGCAGACGATGAAACTAGTTCTGAAGTTTTTCATATCGTTATCTTTATGTACTGGCGGATTATATGGGCGTGAGTTGCGTGAAAGATAATATTTTCCAATCTCGTGATGCGATAAAAGATACAAGCAATTAACATTACATAATTACACGTGGAGAGGTGTTTAATTCATAGATGTAATATTTTTACGCTCGGTTTTCCACCTAACAAAGACGTTTCCAACCTACGTAAATAACAATAGAAATAAACGAAGCTAAGAAAAATCCTCCTAGTAAGCTAAGTTTGTTTTCGAAATTTAAAAAAGCGTAAAAAAGAAGAAACAAATGTTACGTAGAACGATATTGCGATTTAGCCGGAGACGCGCAATTATTTGATATCGTTGATAAAATAAACGTAAGATTAATCCTTTCCTATAGCTATATGTATTTTTATCTTGTGTTGTATAACGCGTTGTTTGAATATTATTCGAGTGACAGACGGACTTTTTAACGGCCTGAATGGCGTTGAAGAGGAAAGGGACGAGATTTATGTTTGAACAATGATAATCGTTGGAGATTAGGAACCATCGTATCGCGTAATTCATAGTACGTTTTCGATAATTATATTTTTCTGCATGTCCATCCAAGGATTACGAAAGCATTTTCATTTCTTTTTTCGTTTCAATTGTGGCGTATGGTGTACGAAGATTTGGTATATTGATAATAGAAATAATCAGAATGCTTACTGATGCAACCGTCCAATGTATTTCAAATCAATTACTTAATTAACTGATAACGTCGATAGACGTTTGTACAGGAGATTTTAACCAGATGAAATAAATCGCTCGCGGATACTCGATAATGACTCGTAAATGTTCTCACTTCTCGATAATCACCTACAAAATGATTACTCGAAATTATTCGTAATTAATGCCTCGCTCGCGATCGTGTCCGCTTATTTATACTGATCGGGGGGGAGTCGAAAGATTGGAATTTGACTTGGAACGACGGTTGCCCTCAGCGGCGACATTGTTTTTTTCCTGAGGATAACCAGGCGCTAATTTTGTATGTCACGACAGTATCCTTAATCCGCGGAACAACAACAACATGAGTCGCTCTCGTTTCGCTTCATCCTATGACTTATGTGTCGCCACACAATTTACTTTCATGCGGAAGAGCGCTCGTCGATCGTGCAATTAAAATACATAAATATCGTCAACAACAAGAATTTCTTTTACGGACAAACGCGATCCTTTTTTCGATTACGCATAGCGATTGCAGTTAAATGTGACCGATTTTAGAACACTCTATATCTATAAATACAAAGTGAGCGAATTAGCGGCGCTGCCTATCGATCGATCATCCAGCTATTTAACACGGACACATAAAACTCGTTGGTTGGTGGAACGAGTCGCTCGGTTAACACTGGACTTACCACACCAGTCAAATTGACTGGCTTTACAATTTTATTTTGAAATTCCTACTTCATCTTATGTTTCTTCCGCAATGATGTAATGACTTTCGTAACGATAACTAAAAGAATAACATAATGAATTTTATTTTGCTTTTTATGTATTCAAACTCAAAATAATTTTGTATCGAGGCTATTTATACCTATTAATATTAGTCAAAATGACTGGTAGTTGTCAAAGTGTAAAAGAATCTTGCAATAATAAAAATTATAAAATTATATGTTTATAATTAATATTATAAAAATTTTATTTTCATAAAAGTTTTTATTATAAAATTATTTAAATCTAAAACAAATAATTTTAATAAATAATTAAAAAAATAATTATAATAATAATTAATATTTAAAAAAAGAATATAAAATTTTATAACTAGTAATAAATTAGATAAATTTTATGATATAATAAAAAATTTAATTTCCTATAAAAATTGTTTAATATTATTTTTATAAAATTATATAATAGTCAATAAAATTAATTATTTATTTTTATATTTAGATATAAATAATTATAATGATATCATTAAAACAATTAATTGCCATAATTTTTTAATATTCTATTTTTTATAGAATAAAAATTGATTTGTAAATTAACAGAGTTTAGTTAATGATATTAATTATTCATTTATATTTATATTTAGATTTAAATTTAATATAATTAAAATTAAATAATCATAATAATATCAATACCGCGTAAAAATTAATTTATATAACTTTCTTAATATGTTAATATGAAATTAATATTATTAATAATCTATTGTAAATTAAATTTATATTTAAATATAACATAGCTTGATACATTTATAAGAAGAATATTATAAAAAATTTATATTTTTATAATTTTTAAAGATTTATTTGATTAAAAATTAATTAATTTATAGTTTATAATTAATAGATAATAAAACAAAATTATTATATATATTTAAATATTAATATAATATAATGAAATTTAAATTAACAATCTGTTTATCGAACTCCACTGAACCTATTCCCTCGTTTTGTACAACTTGCCACACGTTTTTCAAATTTTTACTGCGTATCATTCGATACGACGATATCAGTTATCAGGAAAATTCCCGATTGATCGCTGAATCGCTGGATGCTAACACTAGAAATACCACACCAGCCAAAATGACTGGTTCTACAATTTTATAAATTTGTCAACCCTCGTTTAGAAATGATGGTCCCAGATGGATTAATAATACCAAAAATGTACTACATAACATGGAATTCTTCTGTAAGAAAGTAATAAATCAATAAATATAAAAATATTCTATTATTACATATTTTTTAAAGACAAGTTATTTTCACTGGTTTCGATAGAAATAGCTTCGTGCTAACTATCGGTGGTTCTAATGTTAAACGTTATCTATTCGACAAAGTGTAGCGATGCGAATTTGAAAAGTGGAAATCGTCAGCGAGCGATAAAATATGCACGAGCAAACGACGATACGTTTTTTCGCTGGTAATTTGAAAGGAAAGAGGCCCAGTGACTATGGCAGATGCTCTCTGATGCGTGCTAACTTTCATTGAATTACTTTTACGAGACAGCAGGCTCGATAGGATGGCATCGGTCGCGAAACAATAGGAAAGGAACGGCTGACATAAGATGAGCAGCTCGACAAAATATGTATGTAGTTGGTCTGTGTCGGTGACCTCGCTCTAGAATCACTGTAGATCGCCATCTAGGGCGACGAGGACGCGGGCAGAAGAAGGGCAAGGAGGGCTGAGGTCAGCAGTACAACGATGTAGCTGCTGTACCAGCTCGATACGAGCTCTGACCCATTTGGCAAAGTTCCCGAGTTCGGACCACGGGATTTCCCTCTATGAGATCACCAATTTAATTTTTCCATTTTTTATTCCACCCCACTCTGGCCAACCCCACCCTACACCATTTCTACTTTCCCATAATTCACGCACGATGAAGCATCGTGGGAAAACGATCGCACGTATTGTTATCGTGGAGCTGCTACTTCTGCCTGTGTGTGGCTATACGTTGAAGACGCTTTGAAACAGCAGATACGCAAGGAGGCTTTTACAGGCTATGTAGATTGCTATGACCGATGCGTCTGTAAATATCAGAATTGCTAGCTTCCAAACTGCAGTCTGTTCACTATCATCGTCTTTGTAGACAGCGTGTTCTTGTGAACATCGCGGGGGAGGACGTTTTTGGCACGCTTCGCTTTCCAATTAGTCCGACACGAGGCAAGAATTATGCGAATATACCAGATATTTCATAATTGGATAGCGGCTTAATAGACAGCGGATATTTAGAAACCCGCATTGCCACGGCAAACGTTTACTCAATGCGCCACGAGGTATCTTGTCCACGTAAATTCTCCAATTCGTAGTATTTCGGGTAAATGGAAAAAATTGGTGAACTTTGGAAATATCTTTGGCAAAGGACAAAAGGCAGCAGCTGTACGTCGGTAGAAGTTTAATTAATATTCTAACGTTGTTTAAATACCCACCCTATCCGTGTCCTCTTTAACGGAGGACGCTACGAATGAAATTGAAGCATCGAAGCCACGTTGCACTGTTGCCAGAAATCAATCGCGATTTCAGCTTTAATTAATGGAAATATGGGTCAGCGTTCGTAGAAAATTCAACGGTAGAAAAAAGCATACAGCTATTTTCTTCGCTGCTTCTTTCGTGACCTCAGACCGAAACTAGACCACGCCAAGTTTTTGGTAAATGTGTCAACCACCCAGGCTGGGATCAATACTTGCGCCCTGGTTTCTCCTGGTTTCCCCACTCCTTCCACACCCTTACCCACAATCCTCCGTTCGTACGTCCTTCTTCCCTTGCTCTCTTACACCTTCCACCTCGATCCAGTTCCTCTCGCAACTCCTGTTGCAAAGCTCTTAGCTACAACATTTCGTCTCACTTTTCACCGGGATATAGCTTCCGTGACGCGCCTTTAATCGCTGATACTGTCGTCAAGCTGATATTATCAACGGGTAGTCGGCTAAATTACCATTGATTCTCCCTCGCAACTCTTCGTCGTCGAGCCAATTTTAATGAAAGAGATTCTCGTTTCGTTCGACCTGTTTCAACATATCGCGCGTTATTTGCAAATTTGTTGATAAAATGCAGATTGTCGTCATCTTAACGTAAACTTGAGAATATTTGGAACTCTCGAACCGCCTTGTATTACGTCGACTAATTTTCTAGCGAGCCGGTAGAGTCGTTCGACCGGCCAGTGTTTTCCTGCATTGGCAAAATAAAATCATTCTGTTTGCAAAAATAACAATTTACTGTTATCCGTCCCCTGTTGCCTGTGTTCCTGCTGTTTTCAGCGTATCCCTCGGTACGCTGTATCCTCTCCCTCGATGCCACCTGCCTCCTGCAAGGGGATAAACAGCGCAGGGTGGAAGCTCAATAGAGAGATGAGGAGGCAAAGGGAGCAACATTTCAATGGGGCAAAGGGAATCGAGCCCTGGATTCATCGCAACCGAGCGCGCATGCTTCCGACCGAAATTCTCTTCGCACCCCGCAGCTACCTACTCTTCTAACGTGCATCTCTCTTCTATTCTCCTTATAGAGCGTTTCAAAACCTGGCGTCCACGTTCCTTGCCCGTTTATATAGACCAGCGCGATAAATGATCTCGCACTGTCGCGACCTGTACTTCATTTATCTCTTCTTGTATCTTTTACTCTTCTCCGTTGAAGATTCAATGTATCGTGTTTGATGCTCGTCCGTGCAGTTTTCGCGACTTGATGCGTCCCTCGCGTATCAGATCGACGCGATGGCGCAGCATCAGCGAAATGAGAAGATAAATAATTCATGTTGCTTCAATGATCGCGCGTCAATGTCAGAAAGTTCGGTAAAAATTGTTCTGCAAACGGCGGAATAATTAGGATATTTTATTCGTTTGCGTTTAAAAAGTGTGTGAAATTGACACAAGGGATTGGCGTAAAATTCGCGTGGAAATTTTAGTTTTGGAAATCGAGCAATAAAATATGTGTACGCGTGTACGTAACGCACTGTAACATATTCAACTTGGTATTTCCAATTTATGTTTAAATGCAACATAGAAAAGTGTCTGACGTGAGGTAGCCAAATGAAAGATGCAAAGTCTCTTCGTTAGTCACCCGCTGCATTTTGTCTGCAATTTTATATATAATAATGTGACCCAGATGAGCAAGTATCCGTGCAACTTGTCTATTTTTATCGTTCTTATCGTCTCTTGCGAGGATAGACTTCTTCTCGATGGCGACTATACAAATGGATTTACATATGTTAGCAAGAATAATTTCTCCGTTCGATAAAGCCTCGATCTTGACATTTCGCCGTATCCTTTTACAATCGATACTTTTATTTGCCCGTGCTAGCTTTCAGACCATCGTAACCTGATGTTATCGCGGTGCCTCAAGTGCCGATTTTATGTAAAATGCAACGAATCGCGTAGTCAACAAGTTTCGCTGCAACCGATAATGAGGCTCGTTATTTGCCGGCTTATATATTTCAAGACGTTGAAATTCGAACCACGATACGATAAAGAGGATCGCGAAACAACTTGATATTTCATTTGATATTCCAGCGCGATACACGCGAATGCGATGCAAATCGTACGAATGAAATCGTATCAAATCATTGGCGGCATATTGTTAACTTTTCATTAAAAATATCTAAAAGTGGCAATCGACCTCTTCGTAACGCCTACTCTTCATCTTTTCTTTCTTTCTTTTTTTTTTTTTTTTTTTTCAAGCACAAACTCATCGGTTTCTCATTTCAAACAAACGCGATACACAATGCCATTTCCTCTCGATAAACGAGCATCGCTGCCTTAAGAGCATTGTACAATACACCGTCGAACGATAACGTAGCGAATCTTACCGATAGTTGCTAATTAGAAGTGGAACGCGACAAATACGAAAACGTTGGCTCGCTGACCGGAAAGGTGGTGGAAATGTAATTGCGATTGGACATCCAGCACATCCAGATCGATCGAGGTTGCAGTTCGTAAACTAACCGGCGCACCAGGTTTCAGGTCACTGGGTCATCCTTTCTATCGATCCAACCCCACCATTGAAAATTCAGTTGCTTCGGATACGCTCGTCCTCAACGCTGAAAGCTGGACTCTTCATCCTATATTCGCGTCATACCTCCGCGTCATCACACCCACTACCACGCCTTCGCTCCTCCTCTGTCTCTTCTTTTTACTTTTTACACTTTGCCGGCCAATATTAATTATTTACGTGTCGCTCACCGCGGACAACTCACCCTCCGACGCCGTCGATATTTTCGTACCAGCTGCCAGTACAAATTTGGTAGACTATTTTCCGCGTCTCTGCTTCCAACATTTATCGAAGGTTGCTTCGTCTACTGCCAAATAGCGAGCGACACACTTGTTTTAAAAAATCGCCGCGTGCCGCGACACTTTCCAATTTCAAAGCGCAGACAAATTTTCTGCTCTTTCGGTAGTAAATTATTTCACGCTGTTTGACGTATCCTACAGATCTTGTAATTAGATTTATAGATTTTGCGATTGTTGATAATCTGCGATAGGCTAATGGAATATTAATACTTTGACTGCCACGTCGAAATCACATGTTTCGCTGAGGACGCCACGGGAGTATTTTTATTATACAAAGCATATAATGGCAAAATAATAATAAATTGATGATGTAAAACAACATTCTTTCCCAATGGACCGTTTATCTTATTGATGGTCATGGGTGACCACCGTGGCGCCTTGGTAACAGTCGATAGCGACATATTATATCAAGGTTTCGTCTATTTCAACAAACCATTCGCACTCGTTATTTCGTCGTAAGCAAAACGTGCAGAATATATTGTTGAAACGTGTAGAAGATATTAGTAAACAGTATTATGATTATTTTTATGATTTCGACGAAACATGTGCTGCAGATTTATCAGATCGAATGATAGTATATTCTACACCACATAGAAAAACCCTCGAGTGGTATATAAATATAAATTAGCTTTAGAATTATTGTTAAATACATTAATTTCAAACGCGATGACACTCTAAAAACAAGCAACAAAAACAAAAATCGAGGTATAAGATTTTAGAATGGCACTCGCAACGCACCTTACACAGTGCTATTCACCAGATCCGACAAATATACTTATTCGACAAAGATTGTGACACGAAATGCAGAAGAAAGAAGGGCAAGCATACCTAGCACGAAAATTTTGCAGAGAGTGCTATAAAAAAAAAGTTAAACAGTTAGGATGAAAAATTGCTAAGAATCGGACCAAAAAGGTGACTACCTATCGTCCAGATTGTGTCGATGAGCCATATTTATATTTAAAGTGTTTTAACACAGTGCACCGTTAGATGCAACATTTGTTCTCATTTTTTTTTTTTTTATTGGTGTTCTAATAAAAATGTTTAATTGTTCAATGGGGTACTTTTTATTTCAAAATATCTTCTATTTATCAGTTATATTCAAAATGCCTCAACTCTCAATTTTCATACAATTTTTACAATTATAAGAAGTGACGACCGTGGCGTCACAGGAGAAACCATGGTCGGTCACATATGACACACGTGGCAGTCAAAGTGTTAACGTCGTTTTTAACAATTGCGCCTATGATATATTCCTTCGTCTTCACGCTCGGTAGGTAAATATTTATAACATCGGGCGATCGAAATGAAACTTATATTTACAACGTTTGATAATTCCGACAGACACTATAAACTATTATTTATTTATTTATTTCTTCACACGGGTAGAAGCCTGAGATTGAAGTGTGATCAGCGTGAACGAACATGTACCAAAATATGACAAAATAACGACATTGATCGTACACGATGCGCAAGTGAAAAGGAATGTAAACAGCGTTTGATAAGTTTCTCCAACGTGGGCAAATTTGATTTACAGAAAAAGACTAGCTACCGTGTGAGCGAATCTGCGCGCTTACGTATACGATTAGTGCTAGTACTACCACACCATTGAAATTGACTGGTTTTACAATCTTATTTTAAAATTCCTACTTCATGTTATATTTTTTTTCACAATGACTTATTTGTAATAACTTTCGCAACGATAACTAAAAGAATAATATAATGAATTTTCTATTGTTTTTTATGTGTTCAAACTCAAAATAATTTTGTATCCAGGCTACTTATACCAAAACCAGTCAAAATGAATGGTACTTGTCAAACTGTAAAAGGATCTTGCAATTTGTTTATTAAACCCCAATTAATCAGATTCCTCGTTTTGTAGAACTTGCTATACGTTTTTAAACTTTTTACTGCGTATCATTCAATAGGATGATATCAGTTATCAGAAAAATTCCAGATCGATCACTAGATCGCTGGATGATAACACTAGAAATACAACACTAGTCAAAATGACTGGTTCTACAATTTTATGAATGTGTCAACTCTCGTTTAGGGGTAATGGCCCAGATGGATTAATAATACCAAAAATGTACTATGTAACATGGAATTTCTTCTGTAAGAAAATATTAAATCAATAAATATAGTGTTATAGTGTTAATACTAGAGCTACCGATAGTTAACACGAAACCATTTCTCCCAAAACTAGTGAAAATGACTGATCTTTAAAAAATACGTAATAATAGAATATTTTCATATTTATTGATTTATTACTTTCTTACAGAAGCAATACCATGTTATGTAGTACAATTTTGGTGTTATTAATACATCTGCGACCATGATCCCCAAATGAGGGCTGACACATTTATAAAATTGTAGAACCAGTCATTTTAACTGCTGTGGTATTTCTAGTATTAGCATCTAGCGATCTAGCGATCGATCCAGAATTTTCCTGATAACTGTAAACATTTGAAAAACACGTGGCACATTGTAGAAAATGAGGAAACTGGTTAATTGGGGTTTGACAAGTATCAGTCATTTTGACTGGTATTGTTATAAGTAGCCTTGATACAAAGTTATTTTCAGTTTGAATACATAAAAACAAAATAAAATTCATTATATTATTCTTTTAATTATCGTTGCGAAAGTCATTACAAATAAGTATTTGTGAAAAAAATATAACATGAAGTAGGAGTTTTAAAATAAGATTGTAAAACCAGTTAATTTGACTAGTGTGGTAGTTCTAGTGTTAATACAACTATCAGAGGTGTCGTTGGTGTTCAACAGGGACGTATAAAACAAAGGAGAAATATTCTGAAATATTGCGTTCTCGGAGGAGCACTGCATCGAGTTTTAGTAGCTGCAGAATGTTCCAGCCACCTATACAGTCGTTTACAGTTTTAAAAACCGAAGGTTTTTAAAAAAGCAGTTTCCACGTAAACAGTGCGAGATATGTGAAAAAGCAGATCGCAGTTGTGGCAAAGATTTTGCCATGGATTTGCCAATTTCACAGTAACAAAAGATCTACGTTGTATTGTTTCCAATGGAATGTAAATGTGACATTTAGAAATATTTAAATTGGTCGGAAATTATTTTTACCCGATTTATACGTGCACGGACACTGGCAGATTAGCAGGCCATATCAGTCGCGTTGCGAATACGCCTTCTTCTCCGTATCGATCCTTTGTTTCATTTCTTTCGTTTCATGCACGAGCTTCCACTATCATTTCCATACGACGCGTACGACGTTTCGCCTTTCGTTTCGTAGCATCGGAGAAAGCGATGCAACCTGATTGAACAAAGTCTAATCTCTTGAGACGAGCTGCTCTTCCTTTCTCACGATAAACTAACGCATCTGGTATTATTCGAATGGAAGAAATATCGCAGAAACACGGAAATACGAGCCGCGTACAAGTACAAATAAATAGAAACGAAGAGCTTGAACGAAGGTGAGGTGATTAAGAAACGCATGGCAGGTAAGAAATCACGGCGGAAAAGAGACACGTCGAGTAAGATTGAAAGTAGCGTGGTAAATCGAGCATTGACCCTTTTTGGGATTCTTCCGCTCACCGAGAAAAGTGGATGGACGAGCGCAAAGTGTACGGACTTGCTTGTGCTCAGCGCGGAAGACCAACGTGTACGCGTGTACACACGTACGCGCGGTACGTGTGCGTGCACATGATTCCAAGGTACGGCACCGCGTTACGTTCGGCGTTTCCCAACTCTGTTGACCCGAGTCTGGTTTGTGGCACACGAACAGGATACGTCTTCATGAATCTGCCAGTGTTCCGCTCTTTTTTTAAACCATACATCGGTCTGACGACTTTATATAAAACTACCACATGGTGTACAGGTAATTTTTAGCTTACTAAATTTAGTATAAAGGTAAGGATATTTTAACCCTTGATACATAGGCGTAGAAAAAAAAAAGCCATCTAGAAACCGTGAACCGCGCGATAAATTCGTAGAGATCGTTCGAAAACGTTCTACGTCGCCAAAATTTCCGTCTATGTACGTTAACGATAACACGACTCAAGCAACTTCGATCGAAAAAGCTAATTCGTTACGAACCGAGAGGCCGAGCGAGATGATTTTTCGAATAGAAAGCAGCGATTCGTGGAACGAACAGTGGACATAGCCGATCTGCTGTGTGCTGTTTTGGTCGATGCGTTTGTTACGTAAGGAGTTTTAGTAGACGCGAAGTGTAGCAGGTGCGTACGCACGATGCTTCCCCGAGCTCTGTCTACCCGCTTATGAGCGATTCTAGCAAACGAGGAACATTTAGTGTAAGACAAACTTACGCGAGTCAGCGATCTCTTTGGTTCGTCCTTCGATTTTCCACGTGGGTTGCTCTATCGAGGAACGTAGAGCGAGCGCCCTTCTCTGAAAACAAACGCGTCGTTAAGCTTCGTAGTTTCGCATAAGTCGTAGTGGCAACACCGTAAATACGTAAGAGCAATGGTAAGCTAAATACGTAATATTCTCGCACAGAGAGAAAATTGTATATCAGCTTGCACGTGGCCTAATTGGAACTCGCTGGACAATAGCAGCGAACAGAATGAGGTAACGAGAATACGACTGAAAACTAATTTCGCAAAATGAAAACAGATACTGTTTCCGTTGACTAAACATCACTGCCCTATGTCGCTCAATAACCTTATTTCTCCCTCAATGCTCTAGATTGGTAAATTCTTATATGCAAAGTGCAACGTTTCTTTTCAATAACACTGAATTCTATTTTTTTATCATTTTAGCTTTTCGAAAAATCTACAGACATTCCTATTACATTGTACGGTTCGTTCGTTCGAATATCTTCCCCGAAAAAGAAAAAAGAAAAAAAAGAAAAGAAAAATTGGAAGGTAAGGCTGTAGTAAAACTCAAGGATGGAATTTCGCTTACATCATCGAGTTAGTTTACCTGCAGAGGTTCGAGCATATTAATTTTCCTATATCGACGTTTACGATCAAGGGTGAATCGATGTACGAAGAACGACGAGCAACGCCAATTAGAGGAAGCTAGGCTGAATTTGAACAGAGAAAGAAAGCGGGAACGAGGACAAGGTAGAAAGAGAGAAGAAGTGGAAGAGGAAGTGGAAGAGGAAGAGGAAAAGGTACGGTTGCAGGAGGTGAACAGAGAGAGAGAGAGAGAGAGAGAGAGAGAGAGAGAGAGAGAGAGAGAGAGAGAGAGAGAGAGAGAGAGAGAGAGAGAGAGAGAGAGAGAGAGAGAGAGAGAGAGAGAGAGAGAAAGCCGGATAGGTGGGAATTCTGGCTGGTGGTTGGGTTGGCAAGGGAGGGCCTGTGATGCTAGAGCATTTGGTATCCGTGGTTCTGAACGGTAGCGGCTAGGCAAAAAGGGGCTAGAGGAGAGCAGGGTCGATGACCCTTGCACGTGGAGTGTTCGGAAGTAGGCCACGCCGTGACATCACGCAAAAGCAAGATGGCAGTCGGGAAACGAGCACATTCTCACAAGTATGCTCGGCATACGACTCGACGGAGACGTGCCGACGCCTGTGCAATCGAATCTTTTCCTTGGGCGAGGGTGCGTTCCGATATTCAACGCCATCTCTCATCACGACCTCTTCCTTCTTCTCTCTCCATCTTCCTCCTATCGGTCTTCTACTCTTGTCGCGTTTCAAGCATCGCGGTTCGATGCGTACCAATGTTTGCGGTGACTATCGGAAATCGGAACGCGTAATTTTCATGCAGCTGCCGGTCGAGTTGCATCAGCGTCTCCCAACTCGCGTGCATCAAACGTGTCACGATAGCTGGAAATTTTCCGATTGCTTCCAGCTAAATCCGCTACATCTTCTAATAAACGTTCGCTCGAGCAGCAATACGTCACGTTTCACGAGTTTGCTTCGCTAAATTTTGCATCGTGCTTTGTTAAGGTCTCGTGATAACGTCTCGTGATTATCGATGAGAATGTTGCGTCTCGTTCAACGACCAAACGCCACAAAAAAGAAATAAAATAAAAAGAAGAAAAGAATCGTTCGAGTTGTCAGGAGAAAAAAGACGAGCGCAATTACTCGGTTGGTATCGTCGCGTTCGAGTGAAATAATCAGTGCCGACGGGAATTGTCGAACGATTACGCGTTATACAATCGCGAGGCAAACAAAAACTTTATTATCAGCGAATAATCCCGAGCGTGATCGTTGCAAGCGATTAGACAAATCGTACGATGTTAGAACGAAACGGACAGCGAATCGTGAAAATCGCGGATTGCACGGAATCACGACATCGAAGGCATTGCGCGCGCGCCATCCGTGTCCGTATGCATATCGTGGAGTCGCGTTGCGTATTCGTCGTGCGTGTGCACGGATGCAGCCGCGGATAGCGTTCTTTATTCGGAACGTGCGAGCGCGAGAACGTGAGCAGGTATATGGCACCGTTGAATATTGGACGAAAGTCAAATTCATCTTACATTATTTTAGCGTCCGCGGCGAGCCGATGTATTACAGAAATACGAGCTCGTCTGTAGTGTGCGTGCGAGCGTCTATGATTTCTGTTTGTATTTTAATTGCGATGATGTAAGCTCATGCGGATGCACACACCAAGTTTTCCTTGCTCCACCTACCTCTTCGTCTCTTTCGATTTCGGAATTTTCGATATGTATATACTTAAAGTCAAGTTTCGGCCAGGCGTATAAATGTACAAAGAATCTTATTTATGTAAGTACAAGTACGTAACACGTATATCGTCGTTATCAGGTATACGTGGTATGATAGGGAATTTTATAGGGAATTTATAAAATACAACGCGAAGATGAAAAGTGTTTCTTTCCTGCAAAATCTATTGCGTTTGTAACAACGAAAATTCTTTAGACGGTAGAGCCTGGCAATTGTTCCACGGAAAGTACAAAGTCTAGTACGAGTTGGTATACCACAGACATAGAAGTGTACCTACTTGCGATGCAATTACGGTGATGTAACGCGCATATCTTATCGGAAAATTTTATTTCTATTTCCATTTCTATCTGTTCATAAAATAAACGATTATTTCAGAGTTTGTGCTTTGTTTCACACTTCCACTGTAGACGTTAAATAACTATATGCGAATGTAATTAAGTTATTTATAAACGTATTGAACAACATTTAAAAAGAAGTTACGTAAATAAACCGTTTTCTATGAAACGTATTTCATTTTTCCTTCTTTTTGAAACGTATTATAATGGCTAAATATTATTATTCAAAATAAAAATTTTAAGAACTCAGGTTCTAAAATGCTGCAAGTGTGTTATTCAACGAGTAATTTAAGTTAATCGTAACGTGCACTAATCCTAAACAAACGGATATGACGTCATGTCAGCCATACGATCGAACTTATTTCGTACCCTCAGCATGTTGTACAACATGCATTATGATGAATCAAATTTCAAAATTGTACTCACATTTGCTAAGCCTCTTAGGTGTTGTTCTATGATTCTAACATCGAACACTTTGTTATTGAAAGAAATAAGGTATTTTAACTAAAATTTGCGAAACAACTAATAATTAACCCGCGGAAATGTAAATGTCACAATAATAATGCACTGTTCTACCGTTTGATGTCGTACCAAACCCTGTTTGAGGTATAGGCGGCGCCACCTTGTGGCTGATTTTAAAATGTAAACTATTTATCATAGCAGAATATCTAGTGTTTCACGTACAAACAGAGACACCTGGAGGAATTTCTGGTAAATATTGACTAAATAATGAAAATACCGTCATTTAAAATTTTAAATATCAATATCAATGATGGCGAATATCATATACAAAATATACTTAAGTGTATTTTATGACGTTGATAATGTGAAAAATGGCTTTTATATAATTAATTGTGTTTAATTTATATAAGCATGACATGAATCTAACATCGTATAGAACCAGAGATGTTTGATATAACTTTGTGCCATATTAACTGTATTATTGTCTTTGTCATAGCTTATGCAGAATATGTGCGATCAAGTAATGTACAATCAGAATATGTGTAAACAAAATTTGATTGCTGCGACTGCAACTATCGGCTGTCGACTAGTGACATTTGAGTTTCACTAGTTAGCAAATGACATGCAGCTTATAATTCTCGAACTTACAAATTTAAGTTTTGGAAGCAACACTTATTTTATTTATATGTTGTACAATTGAGGTTTATCCAGTAAGAAAGTTAACTGCGTTGATGGAAATCGAAATTTTATTGTTTTTTCTTGTATAGTTCTGAATATCTTATTAATGTAGTTCTGACTATCGATTGTAACAATGATAGTGAATGAAAAGAATTTGTGATACCATATGGGTGGAATCACTTCAGGCAATATCGTAACAATAAAAACCCTGTTTCAAGATCGATACTATACTATTAGTATTCCGACATAACCTAGAACTTTTTGTCTGCGAAAGAATTTTATGTGTATGTTTATTTTCCACATGAACATAGAAATATTTCTCTGTTCATGATTTTACATAATACAATTTATCATATATATCGATGAAAAAGCAATTTTACGTTCTTTTCAGATCGCTCTAGTTTGAACATGCGCACACGAGGAATTTACATGAAAACTTACTAACTCGATAAAGGCTTTTCGTAGTCAATGTTCAAGCTACAATTTAGTAGTAACTATACTTGGACGATAGGAGTATTGTCGCCATTTTGGGGTGTTGTTTGTGACATGAAGATGCTGTTTGTTTCGATATTTTACTAAAATTAGTATCATATTTTTCGTGTACCTGAGAAAATGACGCAATTTCTGCCTCCAAATTTGTTAGCACTTTTTGCTCCGCGTGATCCAATACCTTATTTACCACCGGTTAGCAAGCTCCCGCATGAGAAGAAAAATGGAGGCTATATCGGCGTTGGAGGTTTTCTTAAATATTTCGAGGTAACAAAAATTGAAATAAACTTTCATATTGTACGCATACGCGTATTGTGGAAATGTCTTTTCTGTTCAAAGACAGCCTATCAATAGCATTTAATGATTTACGAAATGTAATGACGAAGGCATAACGTACATTTTTTATAGGAACCCAAAGATACACCACCACCAGTACGCGTGGAAACGAGGGAAGAACGCCTCGAACGCAGAAGAAGAGAACGTGCCGAGCAAGTGGCATATAAATTAGAGCAAGAAATCGCAGTATGGGATCCTGCTGGTATTCCAAATGTAACAGCAGATCCTTTTAAAACCCTTTTCGTAGCTCGGATAGTGAGTATTTCTTATGATTGAAGACTAATTTTCATACAACCATGTCAATAAAACGTTTTACTTCCTATTTACATTCTTATCACATTCTTTTTAGAACTATGATACTTCAGAATCCAAACTTAGAAGAGAATTTGAAGTATATGGTCCAGTAAAAAAGGTATGTAAATAAAAGTTAGTTCGCTTTGAATTGTACAGATTACTAAGATTTTTATTCAATATTTTAGATAGTGGTAATTCATAATACAATAAATGGCAAACCTAGGGGATATGCGTTCATTGAATATGAGCACGAAAGAGATATGCACTGTAAGTAAAACGCAAGAAACATCAATCCCTTGTTGAGAACCTCAGTGAGTCCATAGTCTGGAATTTCACTTTACTTAGCGTCACTTCCAGCTAGTTATAGTGGGGCAGGGCTATAGTTAGGCTACCCATTTTCATTGGTACTAAACCAGACGGTATGGGGGGTCCCGCCATACATCCATGCAGGATTACCATTCTGTAAATGCATATATGGTAAACGATCAACTGAAAAAAGAAATATTGGCTGTCTTGATTAATGCAGTTTTTATCTTGTTCTTGGTACAGCGTGGTGGCCGCTGCCGGCAACTAGTGCCGTTCACTATTCCATGCAAAATCCCTGAACCTGCCTGATATGATAGGTTTGTATGTGTGGTAAGATCCAACATACAACAACGTTTGTTAGCGTCTATGCTTACCCTATTTATCTGATTTTGTTATATTTGCGGTTTTTGAGTACCACCCCTCTGGGGGTTGCTGATAGTTATACTTTTAAAATATTGGGAGTCAGGACTCTTTTCGATTTGGGCTGAAACTCTTTTATTTTTAACTACACGGTTTGCAAAAGTTAGCATTCTACATTGAAATTGATTGGTGGGCTTTTAGGGAAAAGGTTCAGGGACACGCTCTGCAAGCAGTTAGACTTTGCGTCTGTACATAAAGATAGATTGCAAATGTGATAACCAAACTATCTATATATATTATATAAAAATTATATATATAATATATGTATATAGGTACGAATAGACAATGTTTAAATTTCTTCGACTAAAATTTAACCACATTCTCTCTCAATAATACATTAACAATCATGCATCATTGGGTAATACAATACACTTCATCGTGTCTTGGTTGTAGCACCTACTTTTTTTTTTCTTGTAATGGGCATATTATTATAAGTACTTGTAGGTCAAACTGTTCTCTCTTAAAATTTAAGTAGAAACGTGTACCAAGCGAATGTCGGGCATCATAAATGGACTCTATGACAAAAGATATTTTCTCGTTAGGTCTAGTACCAAATTGCATGTTCCAAACTAAATGATTGTTCTTTCTCGAGCATCTTATTTCGTCGCTGTTTTCGTTTTACTAAAGTTTTAAATTAGTTAGTTATCATCTTATTTGGAAGGTCATCTAATCATTCTTTCTCAATCAATTGTTTACATTTAAGTCCTTGAACATATCAATTTCGATATAGAATACTAATTTATTCGAAAAATCTGGCTTCGGATTTTCATCTCGAATTAGTTAATTCCTTGGAAAGCGTGCATAGAAAATAATACGTGTATGTTCAAAAGGTAAACAAACGTTTTTCGTGAAGGTAAAGTTCCCCTTGTTAAACAAGAGAAAAACACAAGCCGTTTAACGTTACGTTAAATTTAATATATGATTAGAACACAGTATAATATATAAAGTATAAAGCATACGATACTTGCGCACGGTTTGGTCGTAAGTAGAAAAAAAAGCGCACCAGGTAAATGCAAAGTAAACTTCTTCGGAGATTGAACGAACATATGAAGACTGGGCACCTTCCCAATGAATAGCATACGCGCTGGCCTACTCTATGCTCGCGAGTCTCTTACAAGTTCATTTCACAATTAAACGTACTTCTAAGATTTGTGTTAACTTCCGTACGTAAGTAGCCGCGGTAGGTATTTTTGTATCTGCTATACTTTTGAACTTTACAAACGTAGATTTAAGGTACCGAAAAATCCGTACATTTTATTACTGATTGATGCCCCGCGAATATAACGTAGACTTGTGATTTTATACGGTAAAATGGTCATTGCGGTACGGTATCGGACCTTCTTCTAGAAACGTAGCGAACATGATCTCGGAATATTCGACTCTTTGTACGCTTTATACATAAAGAATCGCAATCTCATCATTCCTATATATGTATATATATAATATATATATATGTATCTCGTGAATACAGAAATTAACCAGTCTCAAATTCGAGGATTCTCGTTTCGTGATGGTACGTACATTTTACTTTATAAAAGAACGCACGTTATAATTGGTACGTGTATAATCAGGAATAATATGTGCCGATACCTTACGACCTCAATCATTTCTGAAAAAATAGTAACAACTATTAGTTTGGATAATATCGTTGAGGCAATAACAAGAAATCTGACGGAAATAGAAATAATATCGGAAAAAAAAAAGAATCATGTATAGGTAATATAGTGAATGCATCGTTCGATACTCGATTTATTATCTCTTTTGTATTTTCAGTATCGCATTCTCAGACTGTTCTTGTATTCGTGTCTGTATATTTTTCATTTGTACTTAAACGAGAATTGTTGAAATTTCATGGTCCGTGGAAAAAAGCCTTTTGAAGAAGATATTTTCTTAGTTGCGATATTCGCACTGTCAAGTCTAAAGATTGAAGTCTTTTTAGAATAACAATCTTTTCTGCCACCTCAGATTTATTTCCTTGGGACATAGAAGTCCCATAGTTTACTAAATAGTGAACGTGGGATCGCGAGCAAATGGTAATTTTCAATCGGTACTTCTAGCTGCTTATAAGCATGCGGATGGTAAGAAAATAGATGGTCGCAGAGTGTTGGTGGATGTCGAACGTGCCAGAACCGTGAAAGGGTGGCTTCCGCGAAGACTGGGTGGTGGACTTGGAGGAACGCGAAGAGGTGGACCAGACGTAAATATTAAACACTCTGGTCGGGAAGACAATGAAAGAGAACGAGAACGGTATCGTTTGGAACGAGAGAGGGAGAATTCTGGACGCCTTGATAGAGACAGGTAAACGTTCATACTGTACATATTATATTTGTAACATTTTGAATAGAAATATACTAAATTTTGTTATATGTTTATATTTTGTGCAGAGATCGCGATCGCTTGGATAGAGAACGTAGAAGGTCTCGCGACCGTAAAAGAAGGTCAAGAAGTAGATCGCGCGATCGAAAACGTAGACGTAGCCGTGATCGCTTACCTGATCCGGATATTGAAGAGATTCAAAGAGACGAACGACCACGTGATAGGAGAGATCGAGATCGTGATCGTGAGCGTGATCGAGATCGTAAGAGAAGACGTTCCAGGAGTAACGAACGCGATCGCGATAGGGACCGTAAGAGGGACAAGCGTGATCGTGATCGCGAACGTAGAGATAGAAAAGATCGGGGTGATCGTCAGGATGAAGATACGAAGGAAATTCGAATCAAAGAGGAACCTCTGGATGGTATATTTTTTTAAATCTATTGTCAAGTCTCATTTAAATCAGTTAATTCGTTGGAATATTAATTTTCATACGAAAATTTTTCAGATTACCCTGACTATAGTAACACTTTCTCAACGTCTGGATCATACTTTACCGCTGTAAAATACGAAGATGATAATGACCAAGAAGTAGAAGAGAAATACAGAATTCCTGAAGGTCGTCCAGATCCCCCTCCCTACAATAACTATGATTCCGTACAAGACTATTGATCTCAATAATATCTCTTATATTGTTCTTTTTCGTTACCACGCACGACATAATGAATTAACGCAATTGCCAATAATATATTGTATTTCCTACTGATATTAGTGTAACATCGAATCGACTACATTGAGTATTTAGTTTCTGTAGAATCTACAGCGACCATGTACTCAGTAAGGATATTGCAAGGTAAGCAGATTTGGATTATTGATTTATATGTAATTATTTTTACTTTGTTGATTCGGACTTTTGTATATTTATGATTGGTACCAAGGTAATTTCGGTAAATGAATTTAGGTACATATTAAATATTGTCAGAATTAAATTCATGAATTTCAATTATTATAGCAGTTTGTGTGAGACCTCGCAATATGGAACTGGTAGGTTTATAGATATCCGAATTTTTTTGTGTCTACGATAATTCCAATATTCTCTAAATGTGTACATACCTTCACGACTGCTACATGTATATTTATATATATATATGTATGTATATGTATATATATATATACACAAATAAAACAAATTACACACTTACGTTTATTCGTTATCCTGGCATTTATTTCTGCTTTTTATAATTTGTGAAACTGAAAAGTAAATATTCGTCTAAAGACAATTTATATATACGATTTTAACATTTATCTCTGGTACGTTTCGATAAACTTAGCTGATAGTTGAGCAAGTTTCACTAGACTATACTTGTTATTTAGAACATTTACAAAGATTTCTGAAAGGTGAAATATGACGTTTGTGTTAATGTATCTATGTTGTTATATGCATGTACCGGACGTTGAGGTATCGAACCAGAGTTATCTTTGGTTACATCTATCGTTAAGTGACCGGATCATCGCGTATTAACTGGACCAAATCATTCCGGTCTCTTACCTGTGTATACGATGTCGATACCAGGGTTAAAAATAGTAAAAACTTCCAAGAAAATCAATTACAACGATAAAATTACTGTACGTTGAATAAATTTGTTTAGGGTAATTGTATTGTAGGTATTCTATTACAAGAAATTGTATAGCTTTTTTTTTTAAACAATGTTATTCTTAAACCTCACATCAATCGGAAAAATCAAATCAGTAAAGAAATATCATATGCGTGAATGAAACTGACTTCGCCTTTATCTATTACTTACTTGTCTCTGCCTCTATTTTCTTATTATTTTTGTGTTATTGTAACCGTTATTCTTGTATTTTATTGAAGAAAGCGTTATACAAACTATTAAATGTCAAATGTTATAACTTATGGAACTATCTACCATTCAGAATTGGCGCCAGTGGTTGATTGTCGAACTTCGGTGCATAGCGCTACTGTAGATGTATGGCGCTTTTGACATTTTTGAAGGAAGCTTTTTATCTTCAAGTACAGGTAAATATATTAACGGTCATCGTTATGAGAACGTCTTTCGTACAAATTATTTCGATCTATCTTGTATTTCCTTAGCTTCGAAACTCTGGCTTTAATACTTATATCGTATGAAACCAGTGAAATTACATCACGTGGTTCAAAAAATTAATGGCTTGTCAAATGTCTTTGTTAAATGTAAATCAAATTTAAGTCTACTTTATAGAAAATTAATTAATGCATATTCGAAAACAGCGATTTATTTGATGATGTAAAAATAGAGGACAAAGCAAAAAGAGACGTGTGTTTCGTTGAAATAAATATTAATCAAAAACAGATATGGTAGTTGTTCAGAAACATCGGACTAGAGAGTGTAGAAATTCCTTATCCTATTTGCGTGATGTCACAGTCTGATGCCAACTAACCCCGCCACATTAAGCGCGCGTCACCCGGAAATTACAATTCCCCTGCAATAACTCCGAATTACTCCTGATTCCACATCGTCGCTTATCGTTCACCAGTCTAAAAATCAGCCTGGCAAATTGTGTCGACTTTATGATGTTATTCTATTCGAACAGTTGCACGAGATTTTTCGATTTTTCTTCAAGCCTGTCGATAATCGAATACCCACAGGAGCTCGAAGAAGAGTAACGCCTGATCTTCGGTTCGATCCTATCGAATATCGTTCGTCACTTGGACCAAAAAAATCTTGCAGACAGCTATATAATATCTGGTATTTTTTCTTCTCTTTTTTTTTTAATTATGTAAAAATGTACAAACGTTACGTACGAAATTTCAACGATCGAAATGTACATGAAATTGAGCTTATTTTTTTTTGTAATTAAAATTTACTTGAGATAAAACAATTTTAGGAATACGTTTCAATGTTGTTTTGTTCGAGAACGAAAGAAGATGACGGCGACAGCCGTGCACGCAATGAAATAGTTTAACAAGAAACAGTTGGTTGAATTAACCGCATATTTTCTCCGGCCCAATAAATTGGAAAACCGCAGGCGTAAGTAACTTAAAAAGCGGTTCGCCTCGTTTCTCAACTCAGTGCCTCTTACCCTCCGCCGTAGAGTGCTTAATTATTAGCGGTTCCGAGTTTGGATCGGTTTCTTGTCGTTGGTGATAACGCCATTAACGAATGCCACTTTTCTACCGGAGCTGCTATTCTATTAATAAACTTCACGGTAACGTTTCAACGTGGGAAAAGTTTATTTAGTCGAAACAATAGATTTCTAAAATTGTATTGCCTTTAAGTCGTATAAAGGAAACTGAAATTATTTATAATCAAGGTCAATGTACATTTCGTTGGTTTTAATTATTGAATCTGAAAATGTCAGATAAAAAGATTCAATTCAAGAACTTAATATTGATCTTGAATACTCTTTCCAACAATATCTTTGTACATGAAATCATTTCGCTTTGAAATTGCTTAAGAGAAAAATAATTTCCTGTTTTCGGTACGTCGAGACAGTTTGGTACATAGTTTGATATTAAAGCAGTATGATATTAACAGTATGTTTGTTGTACTATCATTGTGAATTATTTGCTTGTGCCAAAATACCTACACAAAATGTTCGACGCCATCAAGCGGAATAAAACGGTCGCGATTATGTGGCGATAGCCGTTGGTTCTACGGTATCGTTAAATTTCATTAATTTTTTCGGTCCTTTTGAGAACTGGGGCAAAGCACACGTTTGGTGCATCGCTCGCATCCGTGATCCACGATCCGGCATCGTAAACCGAATACGACTTGAAGCTCCACCGTAATTCTATTTCATATAACTTTAAAGTCAATTCGATTGCACTGCTCTGCGAGCTTATTCCCCTTATCGAGCTTTTCGGATAAAAATTGCTTGCCCATTAATCTTTCTAAACGGTATTACTTGGAGAAGATAAAGCACTTCTCGCGAAAAGTACATACTACCTTTGAGCGCGCTCTCTATACTGTTTCAATTCAACACTGCATAAAGTTATAACGTTCGTTTTGCTATTTGATCAAACACAAAAAATTTTCTTTTAGGAACCGCTGTCTTCGAAGGTCCAACGCTTCTGCACCGGAACAAAGCAAGGAAGAAGCTTCTTGGTTTACTTCGTTTATAAAACAGCGAGCAGATAGAACGTCGATTCGCTCAAATAAAATTCCATGGTTGGGCAAATTATCACATACGAATTATTGGGTACGAGATTTAAACAGATGCTGCGATAGAACAGCATCGCGAATCTTTTATCAGCGTTTGTACGAAGATTAATTATTCGTATTTACGATCAATTTGACTATTCTGTAACGACTACGAATATATATAGGATATACCGGAGTACCAGGAGGGAGCGCAAGGAGAGACAAAACGTGAAATAGAAAAATGGTAAAAGCAGAGCTAACGGAGGAGATATGGTAACGGTGTTAACAGAGCTACGATATGTGAGGAGTAACGAATATCTTTGAACGTGTCAGACATAATTAAAAGCAATTCCTTAATTGCGCGAATTCGTATTATCCGAGACGGTTACGTGGGAGAATGTGCAGAGAGCTTCCTACTGAGAATAATTTTATTGTTTTAAAAGAAGCACGGAAAACGTAACATGTTCGTTAAGATAACGATGGAAAGAAGGAAGAAGAGTAAAAAAAAAGAGCGATAGGAAGATGAAATCAAGAGCCAGCGAACACTTGTGGATAAAATACGCCGTGGGCATCGGAGAGGTGAAACGAGTAAGTGAAAACGAAGAGAGAGTCAAAAGGTGAGGAAGAAATCGGTGCACCTAGCGGGGTGAAGAACAGAAAAGGAAAACTATAGAAAAGAAGCATAGCACCACGAGAGACAGTGAAAGATGATCCGAGGGTGAGAAAGAGAGAGAAAAAGAGAAAACGTGTATGGTGTTCAGGAGGTTTTCGGTGGCAGAGGGGAGAGAGCACTACACGGTACGGCACGGCGCAGGTGTGCGCCGGTAGCCCGGTCGCTGGCATGGTATTCCGCACGCCTTAGGTGCGCGTGTGCGCCGAAAGAACGACAGTATGAAGATCAAAGCGTGTGTGGGTGCGCCTGTGCGGCACACAGGCACGAAACCCTCCAGTTTGATCGCGAAAGAGCGACGAGAGAACGCCAGTACGGGTACACTAAAAGGAGATAGGGTTGGTACTACGAATCACAGGCATGGGGAGAAAAAGAGAGAGTTAGCGACATAGGACAAAGTGTAGTTTGGGCCGTGTGGGCCGTAGGTGTTGAGATAGCAAAGAGTAGGGATGAAACTGAGAGAAGATAGGTAGGCGAGTAGATAGATCGGCAGACAGGCAGACAGGCAGGCAGGCAGGCAGGCAGGCAGGCAGCAGGCAGGCAGGCAGGCAGGCAGGCAGGCAGGCAGGCAGGCAGGTAGCGATGCAGGCAGAGAGCCAGATGGCGAGGGTAGGAAGCAAGGTGGGCGGTCGAAGGGGTAGTAACGGATAGTAAGGGGAGTCGGGGGTGTTCGGTAGGGGATGCCGGAGGTGGCGGCGTACAGGGGGCGGCAGGCTGGTGGTGCGTCAGAGCCTGCAGTGAGCCCGGCAGTGAGGCGAAACGTTGGGCTCCGCGCGGGAGTCTCGTGGCCGCCCGCCTTTTCTTTTAAGTCGGGGTGCCTTTTTCCTTACACCCACCCCCGGCCCTCTTTTCGTCGCCCTCGCAGATCTACGGACCCATCGTCGCTCTATTTTCAAAGCACGCGAGTACCTCGCTCCGACTCATCGTCGTGATCGTTTCGCGTACGATCTCGTCACGGTTCGTTCTTCTGGTTCCGTTTCTTTTCTTCCGATCTCTTTTTTTTTTTTTTTTCGCCTTGGTCTCATCGGTTCGCCATGAGATTAGCCGTGGAGAGATGGTCCGGGATGCGATTTGCAGGCTGATTGCATCGCATTTGCAAGAGCACGCACAGAAGGGAAACTAGAGGGAAAAAGAGGAGAGAGAAACGGAGAAGGGGATAGAGACGGGATACTCGAGACGGGACGGTGATACTCGCGGAGACACCGTGAACGGCAGTTCGCTGCGGTACCGAAGGATCGTAGCAAGAAGACCGGTGGTGCGTGACCTCCGGCTCTAGCCACATGATACCGTGTTCGGTGCGTGCACGATCTCGTTACGGTTCTTTCAACAAGAAGAGGATATCGTGCGTTTCCCTGGTGATTATTGCGATGTATTGGTGGTATCGGTGGGTCGGTGCCGGTGTCGTTTGTCGTGGCAATATAATTCGGCGCTCGGTGGCAAAAAAGCAAGAATCGCGTTTCGTTTAGTGGCTGTTCGATGTCCCGAGTGAACGAAGAAAGGGAGAGGTGCAACGTGATCTGGTAGCGCGCCGCGACGTTGCCAATGTCAATGTTAACAGTGCTTGGAAGACGGTCACGGTGATATCGCTGTTGTACATACATGTATTTACGTCTATGTGTTTCCCTTGGCTCGACAACAGAACGGTTGCACGAGTGGATATAAAGAGTGTGAGAGGTAAAAAACGAAGAAAACAAGGTGCCACGAGCGTAGCACGGAAGGGCGGAGAACAGTGGAACTTTTGTTAGGGTATTCGGAGGAATGGTTGCGATCGAAGAGTTCGGGTGGATCGAGGAGGATCGAGAGGTCGAAACGATTCGATTTCTTGAAAGCAGAGGAACAGAGGTGCCGCGTGTGCTTCTCTTGCCCGCGACCTCTCTCACGCACCGCCAATGCGGCTGAGATCGCGCGATCTCATTGGCTGCAATCGTGCCGTGGTGTCGGCGATGGGTACGTCCAAGTTCGATGCTCGTGTTTGACCGAGGGGTACGCGTGTATTTTCTCTGTCACGCTTCTTCCTTTCGCTCTCTTCGAGTTCTTCTCCTCGACGAACGTTCCTTTGTCTTCTGCAGGTTTTCCCAATCTTCGTCGACCGTTTCTTCTTCTTTTTCTCCTTCGATGTTCTCCCGCAAATTTAACGCGTTCCTCGTAATCGTCTCTCGGTATACGTTTTGCAAGAACCGGCCTCCCAGTTTTCGTCGGAACGCGATCACGAAGCGTAATGCGCCGTGTTTATATTTCTCCGTCGTTGATGTTGTGCCTGTGTGTCGTATCGTGCGATTGCGTGAACGGTAGAATGATTTCTCTGTGTAAATCATTCGGACGATAGCGATCGAGTATACGGAGAGACCATCGCAATTCCACTCTATGAGCGTTTCAAGATGTATCGGGTATCGCTATTCGCGGAAGGAATATACGCTCGAGTCGCGTTGAACCTAGACGTCGCGACCTAAGGAACGATCATGGTTGACTATCGCCGCTCACGCGACCGTCCAACAGTTTGAACTTTTCAACATCGATACACGATGTCGACGCTTGCTTAATGGTAAAACTTAGCCTTGTTTCCGAGCATCTATCGAGCAATTCCAACGCGGTGTTTCATCGTCACGAATCAAAAGTGCGCTATTTCTGTTTGTTGTTTTGGTCGCGAAGCTTTCGTTTAAAACGTGAACCCGTTAGATATATGTGATCGCAATCGAGTGTGGTTATCTCGGCCGGGAAAAGGACGTGGCAAGGGAAACAAAGGGGAAGGGAAGGGAAGGCATAATCAAGGTCGTTGATTCCTGCTTTGCTTCACGCGACCACTTACTTCGGTGCACCGGCAGTTTTTCATGCCACGCGAGCCGATAATTCTCGTTTGACGATTTCCACACGTGTATATCTTGCTTTCACAATCAATACACCGTTATGACTATTTGCTAAGTGTCGTTAAAGCGCGTCGTGTGTGATTCTCCTACAACGCTTACGTCTCTCCTCTACTTTCTCCCGTCTATATACTTCCGCTTTTTGATTCTCTACATTGCCTTTATCTCTGCTTTATCTCGTCACGAACCAGATGGACTGTTACGCGGTCACGAGACCAGTTTAAACGCGAAGAATGAAATTCTCGTATAATCTTTACAACCCCGGCCAATAACCTTGGCTGAGACTGTACCTACACACAAACACACGAACACACACGCACACGCACACGCACACACACACATATATATTTTTTATTCCTCTTTACGGCTCTATTCGGCTCGCTACGCTTATTTACTTACCCTTCGACCACTTTCTGCACTCTGTTCACCTTCTTCTTTTTATATTTAAGGAGCTCTGTTACGATGCTCGCCATCACTTCCTCTATGTCATTTTTGTATTTATTTACCGTTTTAAATTTCGAGTTGGAAAGTTCCGAGTTCGTCTCGGTACGGTGCATAGCGATATAGCCGAAAGAGTGATATCTCGTAGAAATTTCTCGACCATACGTACACGTACGTTCGAGGAGGATACGTTCTTGGACGAGGGAACGACTTAGGCTGTTCGTTTATAGCGAAATGCTATTCGCATTTAAGTATCTCGAACGGAGTTTCGAAATATATTCAGCTAGAAGACGAAGGTCATACATTTGCGTTCGTCCTTTTTCAAGCTACCGAGCAGTCGTTATCTTCGATAGTGCCTATTTTCTAAGTTTCAAAGCGCAAGCCGTAGTAACGCGATCTCTGTAACAACTCTGACCGTATCGCACGGTTAATCGACCTTAATTCATTAATTTGCCAATTGCACACGAACGACGTAATTCCGTCACGGTTAGGGAAAAGATATTACTTGATTTGGATTTATCACTTCGTTTATTAATTCAGTAGGGGTGGCTCTATCGCGAGCACCCAACTCTTAACAGAAATCACGATCCATCATCCTCCTGGCACGTAATACTCGCTGGTTTTTTTATTCCACAGGCTGTCATCTTCCCCTTCGCGCTTTTTCGTCTCTTTGCAGTTGTCTCCGTGTGTCTCGGCCCATGGACAACGTTAGGAAACGACCTGTGGCGTTTCTAACGATGCCAGCCACGCTGTTCCTTCGTGAAAGCGATAATTACTGAGGCGGCGTCGGAAACGTCATTTCGAACGCCACTTCGCAAAGAAGCTTCCTATTCTTTGGAACGCGTGATAATTCTTCCGTTTCCTTCTTCCGAGTTATACGTTGCAAAAATTTTCGTACGAGTAGACTGTTGTTTCACCTTCCCACAAACGATAGAGTCTCTGGTATTGTTGATTCACCGTTTTCTCTCTCCTTCTATCCCTCGAACACACGAGATTCGTTTACGCGTTTACAAACGTCTTTTCTGCAACGATTTAGCGATATCGTGTTAGAGGAAAATTAACGAAGACGTAGGATACGTGCGAACCGAGTACTTTAACTTGCTTCACGATCCCGCAGATGGCATTGGTTCGGTCGAGGCGAGCAACGGGCATCGTCGCAACTAATCGGCAGTAAACTCGCGCGGAAATGTCGATCCGAGTCGAGAGGCGGAGGAAGATCGAAATCGAGCTTGTGCGTGGCTACGTTTCTTCGTCGTGGAGAACAACGACCGTGCGGCTGACTTCGGGCCAATACAAATCTAGCTAAAGGGTGAACGTGAAAACCAGGTGAAAGTGGAAGGTGGAAGAACAGAAGGCAGAGAAAGGGAAGATAGACAGGAAGTAAGGAAAGAAGACCGAAGCTGCTGACGAAGACGTTTTGTAGTGAAATATTCGTTCTTTTGATTATATTCTCGTGTGCGGTGCAAGATGCGCTCGCGACGCCGTGACGGCGGCTGAAGGACGAAGAAACCGAGTGGCTCGTACAGCAGCCCTCGATTCCACCTGCCGACTCTCTTTTTCTTTTCGTTTTCCACGTCAACGAGACGCTGCACCGCTCAGTACTCTTCCTCGCTTCGTCGCTTATCTCCTCGACTTCACCGACTCGCCGCCTGACAAAGGTGAGGAGAATCTCACGTGAGAAACAAATCAAATCGCGAAATACAGTACCTTGCATTGTTCGTAGATTTTCGTTCCGTGTCGTTTCTTTCAAGTTATTGCCGCTGTTTTAGTATTAGAACGTTCACGAGAAACAGACGTTCACGAGCATCTCGTGATCGTTCTTTCAGCAATCGATGCTCTTTGAATAGCGTGCAGTTGTTTCAACAACACGATTCAGTTTCTTCGAGCATCCGAACGCGGGTCGCGTGTTTCGCGTTAATCTAGAAAAATGTATCGTCCTTTTGGTTGCTGGGAAGAGGAAGGCTCTGCGTCTAGTAGATACACGGAAGTTCTGCGGCAAATTTCGCAGATCGCGATGTGAAATAATTGCGCTGTCCCGAGTCGGAACTTGCTGGAACACCGATCCGTGTATGTCTAATCGCCAAAACGTTCCGTTGCCACCGAGAAATCTCATCGATCGCAACAACTTTTCCGCCGGAATTAGACCATAGTTTGCCCGGGATTGTCTTACACTTCGCTTTGTCTTCTGCTCGTTCGATCGATAGCAGCGTCGATGGAATTCGAATTCGTCGCGGCTCGGCAAATCGAAAGTTCAGTCGGTTCGTTCGCCTGGTCAACCGTGCTACCGTAGTTTCTATCCGCCCACAAATTGATAGTTCCCCCTTCGACCGGATCGTCGTTCCTTTGTCGCGCGACAAGAAATCTCTGCATATAACGAGATTTTTCCCGTTCGTGAAAATAGGAGCGGTCGGTGGCTCGTAAATTCGGTCTGGCTATTTCCTCCGCCACGTTGTCCCAGCTGAATTACGACTGCGAGAAATGGCATTAATTCCACGGAGAAACGAATTAATTTCGCCGGAATCTGGTTAGCGTTTATATCGCGGTACAATTGCTTGTTTTCGCCTTCGTCGATCTTGCTATATTTCATCTACGCGGCTAATTCAACGTGAGCTGATGTAATCGATGTAATCGAGCGAGTCGCATTCCAAGACACGCTGGCTGCCTGGTAATTGAAAATCTTCAATATTTTCTGGTTAATGAGACGCGACAAGCGCGTCGCATCCACGCAAAATGTCCGTTACGATATATTCCGAGTAGAATTTCTGTTACAGTGCAAAAAATAACCGAAGCAACACAAGCTGTAATTTTAATTATTATCGCGCGAATTTCTGGATATTTTGCCGAGTATGAAACACACGCGCCTGATTCGTACGCTTCGGAAGCTTCTTCTTCCGCGTGTTTTAAACTCCGCTTCGTGTCGTATAATTTTTCGTATTCGAACGTGTGCACAAGAATTAGTCGCATTTCTGATCCATGCGATACGCGCGAATATTTTTGTTTAATTGGCACATCTTGTGGCAAGATTGTTAGAAATTTTCGAGAATTATTGTATCCCTGATTTCTATCGTGCGAAGGTAATTAGCGTCGATTATGGTACACGAGATGGTATACGAGGCAATCCCGTTTACAAAGAGGCTCAAAATTTTATGGACGCTCCTTGTAAGAGTGTCATTCAATAGCTTCTTTGTCTTCGAGGCTTCTATTTTATAACGAACGACCTTAGGTAAATAGATATAGCCAACCTTTGTCTGTAGCCTGGAACTCGAGTTCGCCACTTCCATTGTTTACGGCTTATAATCTCCAGCCTCGATTTTTCTACCTTTGCGGAAGATCCGAAATATTACGCACGCTCTTGTCAAGAGACACGCGTCGCGAAGTAGCTTCTCGACTGATGAAAATTCATGGAATCGGGTCTTGTTTCGCTCTTCGTTCTCCTCCCCTCTAGGGTTTGTCTCGTGTTCTTTGCAGAAACCGTAAGATCCAAGAGCAGTTTGTCGACTTTCGATTGCGATACAATGGCAGCGGTATGTAAAATTTAATTGCCGGCCGTTACGAAGTTTGACGAGCCTTGGTGAACGATTTGGCGAGACGGTTAAACAAAGTTCGGAAGTGCTGTATTTCGGCGACGCGAGGCTCGGCTGGTAGTTAAACGAGCGGCGCGACTAAGGCAGAAGTCGGACTCGATATGGTTAAAACTTTGTTCCATTCGCTGCAACGTACTTTGCCTAGATTCGAGAAAAGCAGAACGCAGGGATAAACTAAAAAGCGTGTTTGTGTTCGCAGCGAAGGCCAGAGAAAAGACGTGAAAAAAATCTGAGGCGACACGGAGCCACGAAGAAACGTAGGATTGGAAAAGGAAGGGAGGCGGAAGGGAAGAGGGAACGAGGCGAAGCCGAGAGCTAGCAAGTGGAAAAAGAGAAGAAAAGGGGTAAAACGCAGAGGAAGGTATCGTCGGAAGAAAGGTGCACCAATAGCAGAAGCAATCGAAGAGAGAAACGACTAGGTGGTTTGGCAACGAGCATTTTCGTTCGTGGAATGCGGATCGGGCAAAGGTAGTGCGGGGCCGAAAAAGCCTTGTGAAGAAACTAAGGATTAGATGGTGGAGGTGCTGGAGAGGCGGGCTAGGGAGCCTACGGGGCCGATCAAGGCACCTCGCACCTACCCAGGGCCTGGTAGCCCTGCGAACCGCATCCTCGCTAGAGTGCACTCGCAACCGCGTCGGCGGCTGCGTCTCTCCTACGTTCTTTTCCACCATGATTTCTTAATTTCGAGGCTGCTCGCTCTTCTTACCGATTGTTATTCGCCGCGGCAGCAGGCCAAAGCAGGCGAAGCGGCGCAGCTTCCTTCCAATTTACTACCCGTCGAGGACATTGGTCGCGCGGACCTCTTCGGCTTGCAGAGGAGGCTGGATATTGAGGTCGAGGTGCGTGGCACCGCGAGTGCAGTTGTCGGCGGCGGATACGAGCACGCGGAACGCTCGAATTTTGAACGCGACGGTGGCGTATCGGATCGGCTACGGATCGAAAAAGGGTGCTGCGAGCAAAACAAGGTGACAAGGGGGGAGGATAAGTGGTGGTGGGAAAAAGTGGTGCCTCAGAAGAGAGCAGTGGTTTCGGCAGGACTAGAGGATCGTGCGGAGCCCAGGAAGGGCTCCTTAGGAAGGAGCGAGACTGGCGAGCGCAATGTGGCAAAGCGGCGGCATGGGCGCCCATGCGGCCAACAATCCATGGATGAAATTAATGGGCATTGTCCACAAGGAGAGGAGGCATCACGATTCGGGCTCTGCCGCTGCCGCCGCTTCCGGTGTTCAGGGCTCTGCGACTACTGGCAGCAACGACCGGACGCTCAATCAGTGAGTCATACCACTGCTACACTTTTCTTTCTTCTTCAATCTTTATCTTACCTCTTTTAGTTTCCTTTTCATAGAGCAAGTTTTTAGCGCGCGCGATCAACTTTGCGCCGTAGATCCGTCTCTAGTTTACGACCGAATGGAGCGGGCTCTCGCCCGAGGTAGTTCGTATTCAACGAGAGTTCAGCATACTTTTTCAGCGGAGAATACTCGAATGCACTGCGTTTGTTGGTTTACTTCGTTCTACTAGTTCGAATTCAACAGCCGTTTTACTTCCGCACAAGCGCGACCATGTGGCGCTAATAATTTTTATAAGGAAGAAGGAAAGTCGCGTTTTCTAAATTAGTCATCGTAGTTTCTAGGCCTTTTTCCCCTCAAAGGTTTCAAGCGAGAATCGCGATCGTCGGTGATCTCGCGAAATTACGTGGAAAATCACGGTGATAGCTTTCACGGCTAGAAGAATACCTCGACGTTTCTTACTATCAGGCGATGATTAATCGAAAGCAAATGCGGATAATTTAACATTATTTTTCCACCCGCTTAACCGGTCCCTTTTTATCTCCTCTCGCGGGGCTTGCGCAGCCTGTCGCGGCAATTTAATAAATTACAACTCAATCGCGATATCAGCATCTGCTACGGGATCGAGCTTCTCTCACCCTCTGCTTCTTTCTTCGATACAGCCGCGCAATGTTCGATTTAAAGAAACCAGCATCCTGCTACGTGTTTCGTTCTTGTACAAGAGAATCGTTTTTAGACGACGATCTCGAGTAAATCTCCCTTCCGTTTGCTCACACGCGTTCGTAATATAGATTGCACCTTTGATCGGTGGCTACCGAGTTTGGTCCAGCCGCGTAATGAAACCGTCAAGTGAAAAAGAGCACTCGAGAGGGTAAAGCGCTGCCTTTCGCGTTGACGAAGAGTTCTATGCACGTAGCTTATCGGCAGTAGCTTGCCGCGTTGATCGCACGGAAATATTTCTCGTGGTCTGGTATCGGACAGCAGATTAAAGGTGAATCGCACAGGGAAGGGGTGGCGAAAGATATCTCCGATATCGGAAGCGTCTCGAACAAAGCTGATAACCGTGTACAATGGCTTTAGTTTTATTTGTCCGAGCGACAAAACTCCTGCAGGATCTTTTGATGGTTCCGCATCCTCTGCCTCAATACGCCTACCCGAGCATTGTCGATTTTGAAAAATCCGCGGACAAGCATCGGCCTCTTTGTTTCTCTTTCGCCTGGTTTTCAACGGTGCCGAGTGTTTTCCTCGGCACCGCTCTAACAATACCACGTCGCTTGCTACTCCACCACTTTCGCAACCGCTGCCGCATACAAACGCAACTCGTAAACGTCGTATCGTGGCGCAGCTAGTCCGCGTGCCGGAGCGAGTGTTGCTACGATTAAAAACCACCCCTACGCTTTTTCGCTTTTCTTTTCTTCTTTCTATTCGTTTGTTTTTCGTTCTCCAAGGGTTTAGGTTGCGACCAAAGCAAACAACAACCAAGGGGTACGTGGGAGGAAGAGGGACGCAGGCATCGCTCCTGCGCCATTCACAATGCTTCCTCCCCTTTTTCCATTCAGCTCCATCCGCCAGACCTACTTGTTTTCTGATAAATACTTTCTCTTTGAATTTCGAGCCTGTTATCCTGACTTTGTCGCTCTGTGACCGATCTTTTCATTCGATCGTCCACGCCGATCGTATTCGCAGAGGCCGTCTACCGAGTCGTAGCCAAAAATTTCCCTCACGTTCCGCATTGGCTCGTCTTCCAACCTACACGTCCTTTGGAAAGACTAACCCATTGTTAGCATGCGACTTTCTTCTCCGCGGGTTTCGATGCTCCTTAACACTAGAACTCTACCGATAGTTAATACGAGGCTATTTCTACCAAAACCAGCAAAAATGACTGGTCTTTAAAAAAATACGTAATAGTAGAATATTTTTATATTTATTGATTTATTACTTTCTTACAGAAGCAATTCCATGCTATGTAGTACATTTTTGGTATTATTAACCCATCTGCGACCATGATCCCCAAACGAGGGCTGACACATTTATAAAATTGTAGAACCAGTCATTTTAACTGCTGTGGTATTTCTAGTATTAGCATCTAGCGATCTAGCGATCGATCCAGAATTTTCCTGATAACTGATATCATCATATTGAATTGTTGAGAATTTCGGATCTTAATAGCCGAGATAATGATGTATGAACACTAAATTTACACTTGGAATTTATATTAGAATAGTTACATATTTGTTTTATAAATGATTCCAATGATATTCATCGATACACACTTGCACGCGTCTCAGCACTTTCTTCCATACCCGATTGTTAACCGACTGAACAGTTTACGTTCATTCGTTTTCGAGACGCCGCGCACACACATGCTTCTACACACTGATATTCACATACAAGTAGACTACTACTACGCACTTAACCTAATCTAGCACATAAAATTATACATATCTCAATATGAATGATACGCAGTAAAAATTTGAAAAACGTGTGGCAAGTTGTACGAAACGAGGAATATGATTAATTGGGGTTTAATAAACAAATTGCAAGATCCTTTTACAGTTTGACAAGTACCATTCATTTTGACTGGTTTTGGTATAAGTAGCCTGGATACAAAATTATTTTGAGTTTGAACACATAAAAAACAATAGAAAGTTCATTATATTATTCTTTTAGTTATCGTTGCGAAAGTCATTACAAATAAGTCATTGTGAAAAAAATATAACATGAAGTAGGAATTTTAAAATAAAATTGTAAAACCAGTCAATTTCATTGGTGTGGTAGTTCTAGTGTTAAACGCGGAGAAATACCAACGAGGTATAACAGGTTCGCTTGGTCTAGAATTTCGAAGAAATGGCAATTTTCTGCACGATAGATTAGAATTCTAATATTCTTTTCTAATAATAATTCTTCAAGAAGGTTATCGTTAACCGGTTCGAGTAACTTCTCGCGTTTTACGATATACAAATCTTGGCTGTTTTCGTTTAGCACCTGTTTCGTAAGGATGCTAAGGTACGCTCGGTAAACTCATTCCGGACGGGGCATTAAAGGATAGCTAATTTCCTTTTTCGAATTTGCTGCAAGTGGCAGCTGCGTTTCCTATGCAAATTCCACCCTGCACATTCGCTACACTCTGGCTAATTTTTCTAGTACTTCGTTCTGGAAATATTTATCAAATTTCATTTAAAAGAATACTTCGTTTATTTTACGATACTACGTGAACTGTATTTCGATAAAATAGGAAATATGTTCTCCGGTTGCCTACTTTAATTAGGAATTCCCGATTAGTATGATCTTCCGGAAGAAGCAATATCGCTTTAAAGAAGAAGTAACCGTAGCTTCGCTATCCTCTTTTCCGTTCCGTACGACCTTCCTCTCTCGCCTTACTGTCCGTATCGTTAGCCAAGTCGAGTACTGCGGTCAATTCTTTTCGCGAATTCGTTTTATCACGTATTTATTATTAAAAGGAGCTTGAAAATTGCAGTTTCTTCGATCCACCGATTCATACGCGTTCCTACAGAAACTTGATTTCTCACTTTCAATGCAGTTGAGAATATCTTCTCCCTGCGGATAATTCCAATACGCGTCGAGTATTGAATTATACATTCGCCGATTCGATGCGAACTAACACGTGGTGATTTTTATGCTATCGTATTGTAACGCGTCAGTACGCCCTATCTATCGTTATCGTAATTCTCTGAGTACAATTAACTGCTTACTCGTGCATTTACTTTGCATTGATACGTAGCGGCCAATTGCCTTAGGAAAAGTTTCAAGTTGAAATAGAAAATTCAAAACTGGGAGACTCCCATATTATTGTGCTTTTTAATACTAACGTCGTTTTCAGTTACAAGATTGTTATTGCTGTTTCTTGTAATCGTCATGTTAAGGTTTTATCTCGTAATAGAGAGAGAGAGAGAGAGAGAGAGAGAGAGAGAGAGAGAGAGAGAGAGAGAGAGAGAGAGAGAGAGAGAGAGAGAGAGAGAGAGAATGTGTGGATGAATGTATAATAGAAAGATATATTTGAGCAAGTTTAAGTATAAGTACAACGTGTATGCTAGTCTAGATCGCAGGCTAGCAGCGTTACTTTACGAAAGAGCTTCGAAGCCATAGGTCTATGGGTTTTCATACAACTACGAAAACTGGACTGTCTGCACCCCATTGCATCATCTGTTCCTAAAACTATGAGGCTGAGAGGCCCTGCAAATTGATTTATCGCTAAACAATTCTCAATGGCTTCGAGGACTAAGAAAACTAAACATTAGAAAAGATTTTTTTATTATTTAATTTGTACTTTACAATTTGTTCAGCTGGACATTTGGTAAATTTGCATTAAGAAAGATGTAGAGTTTTCCATTTCAACACTTCAGCTAGAGTTATAAAAGAAGGTTAACTTTTTGTGGTAACGTCAGTTGATAGAAATGCATGAACGTGCTCCCTATGATATTCTTTTGGTATTGTGGCATTGAGTGAGCTACGATCTAAATCGGCATACATTATCTCTCTACATATACTTGTTTCAATATATCTTGTTATTACAAATTCATCCACTCGTTCCTTCATCAAATATGGCTACGCGTTAATCACCTCAGATAATATTAATCTACGCGAAACTCTTTATTGAGAATTGTGGATCTTAATTGCCGAAATAAAAGTAAAAGAACACTAAGGTTACACTTAGAATTCATATTAAAATAGTTAGAGATTTATTTAATAAACGATTCCTGGGATCTTCGTCGATATACATTTGTACGCGTCTCAGCACTTTCTTTGTCTCGCCATCTTCCATACCACACTACCAATGGAACAGTTATATTCATCTGTTTTTCGAGACGTCGCGCACACACACACTTCCTCAGACTCATATTCACATACGTGTGTCACTACTACGCGGCAAATCTAGTCTAGCACACAAAATTATACACATCTCAATACTCTCCTCCTCTCTCACTGTCTTTTGATTTAAGAAACCATCGTTCTATTACGAGTGCACTGTTGTACACGTCGTATGGAACAATATATTACTTTTTAACGTTTGAACAATGAACGTAATTAAAGAAAAAATAGAAAAAAGAAATACGAAATAGGAAACCGTACGTATTTCGAGGAATGTTCGAATATGATTTATCCTGGTCAGATGACTCGATCGATGAATTAGGCTAAGGGGGAAGAGCGGTCCTGGCGTCCTTCTTGCATCTTCAACTGTTATTTTGATCCGTCTGTTAATTACAAGCGCAACTCGATATTCCTTATTGGAATTCGATATCGACTGACAAATTTTGTTTACTAAAATATTTGATACACACGCCAACACCGACATAAGCAATTTCGTTTTATAACGATGGAATGTTCATATGAGAGGCGACGCGTAAATACACGTTTGATGCAGCCGGGTTTATACAGTTCTATTCGACCAATTACACGTTCCCGATATCGTGTGCCGACGCCGAGTAAAATCGTCTGGAAATAATTGTCGCGACCCGATATCACGATGAATGGAGCCATTGGAATCCGCGAGCTCCTCGAAACTGTAAACGAAAATGTTATCGCGATGGAGATCCGGATTCGGAGAAACGCATTAACCTGCTCTAAATCCTACGATATCGTCCGAGTGCTGGATAAATTGTAGCGAAAGTGAATTCTTTCGGTACAGGCGTGGTGGTGCGTCTAGTCATCGGAATCGAGAAAATCGGCATCGCGTCGCAGAAGCGATCAATCCGAGCGTTGAAAAGAGAAGTTCGTGCAATTGTACAATTCGCGAGGATCTTGTGGCACGCGAGAAAGAGGGAGGGAGAGCTGCGTAATATTTGTCTGGCAAACGCAGTTTCGATTTACGCGAAGCCAGAGTTCGTGACATACAAACGCGGCGAAACACCTTTCGTTGCTGTTAATTATGCACTGCCGCGGTTACTAATTACGCGATATTGATGCGCTGCAATTCAGGACGCGAACCGCTTCTTTTAATGACATCACACTTGCCCTGCTGAAAATATTCAAGTGACAAGATCGTTCGGCAGAGGCGTTACGAATATATACAGACGAGCGCTAGGGTTTTAAGCGAGGAAGGAAGATTTTCTATTTGCTTGTTAAATCGATCGCTAGCTAAAACGCGAGAGAAGATCGCGCGTAAAATTTCTCTTATTGTGGCGACGTGAAGGCGATCCGAAGTCGAATCCGAATTTTCATTCCCCTCATTTCGCAATGCAAACTCCTCTCCAGCGATATTCGTTTTTCCGGTGAATGTTTTCCGATGCAGATTGCACAATCAACCGCGAGAGTTTTAATTCCGAATTAGATATCTCAAAAACTTGAGACGTTTATTTCAGTTAATCCTTATGGCCCGCAGCTCGGTTATGCTGGAAAATTGCAAATTTTCGTTATCTCGTACGTAAGAGAATATGTAAGAGGAAACTCAACTTTAATCAGATCTTCCCTTTTTTCTTTTCTTTCTTTTTTTCTTTTTTTGATTTTGTACTCATTTTTTATAACAAGATGAAATAAAAGAAAAGGTGATAATAGTTGTAGAAACAAAACGCAGACATCTCGTTGGGCTATACGATAAGACAAACGTTTAATATTTAAACAAATGACAGTTATATTGGTAAGTGTATGGAGATATAAATCTTTCAGTAGTGTAACAGCACGATTTCTAACTCTAAATATATTTACATGGATACTGTAGACGCAAATAAAAGCCAGTTGTATTACGGCTAACTCGTAATAGCTTTGTGTATTGTTTGTGGATTGAAGTCAACGATAGGGTAGCCGGTGGTCGAGGCGCATTGTCATTGAAGGTTATCAACGATATGACTCGTCTTTGTAACTTTCACTCGCTTTAAGGCTATATTTATCCTACTAATCCTAGTCCCGTGGCGCAAGTTACGTTGTCGTTTAAATATTTCACCGAGAATCGCGAAACTGGAGGATTACCTCGAGAATCCATCGTGCCAGCAGGAAGTAATAGCCCACCGGGATACACTCGTCGATTCTATGGTATACTGTCACGCTATAATTGTATTTCTAATTACGACACTGTTTGCTCGTCACATTGCTCGTTTTCTCGATCGATTTAGTCAAACGATACGTATTTTTTCTCTTTATTCTAACGTAATTAAGGAGCATCGTTTCTTAACGCGTTAACCATTACCCAGTTATTAGCTGCTTCTGACGAATATACTCGTCATGAAAAGACGGCAATATTTAGCGTTATGACGAGTATACTCGCCAGGAAGACATGGCAATATTTTGCGTTAAGACGAGTATACTCGTCATGAAGAAACTGAAATATCTTGCGTTATGACGAGTATACTCGTCACGAAGAAATGGCAATACTTTGCGTTATGACGAGTATACTTGTCAGGAAGAAACGGCAATATTTTGCATTATGACGAGTATACTCGTCATGCGTAAAAAATAGTTGAAACTTGCTGTTTAAATTGCGATTTTGCAATTGCGGTAAAACGCAGTGATAAAATTGAAAAGTAAAACGGTCATTTCGATACAACTTAATTCAACGTTACGAAGCACAGCCACACATACTGTGCTTGACGTGCATACTTGTTATCGTTTACTTTTTCCGACACATTTGAAGAGGTCGCAACTGATCATTATTTTTATATACAGTTTTACGCGATATGGCAAGATATAGCTGCTGATGATCGCGCTGGTTTCTCGTTAATATAATTTTTTACATATTGCTGTAGTCGCGGCTTAATATATATAAAAAAAAAAAAAAAAAAAAAAAAAAACGGCCGAATGGAGCCAGGGTGAATCGCGCGGACATGACAACATGTTGACCGTAAAGGGATTAATGGGCCATGAATACGCGATACAGCAATCTGCGTATGCCAGCAGCACAGAAAGTAAAACCGCACAAGCGGAACTGGAACGTGCTGCTTCTTTCTATTACGGCGTTCCGTAGCATCGACGTTTTCGTCCGGTAGATGCTTTTTCGTTCTACGAAAGCGGCAACCTGTTCCCAAGCGACAGCATTAACTTTATTAACAAATTAATCGCCTGACGTTCGCAAAGTCTTACGCTTTTTGTCGGACTTAGCGGCGATTGTATTCGATATGGGAGGTTTTTAACGGTGACGCGGTGGCCCTGGTAAGTCTGACGAACGGCCAAACTTCGCTGGCCTGACCCTGTTTTTGCTTCCTGCTCGGCCCACGGTCACATTCTACGTGGCGTTACGCGTGCCAACTAAATCTATTCCCAGGCAACTCGATTGGGATTTGCTGTGTCACGCTGTGCCAAAAATTTCTTTTATTATCTCTGTTACGTACCGCTTTGTTACGTTTCGTTGGTTATACCTTAAATTCCTTCCTTCTCTACCCGTATCTCGTTCTTGCGACTAATAATTCTGCTTTTGTCAGCGCGTTTATGTCGTTCTCGGCCAAGAGTTTGTGGCCAAGTTTGTCGGATTTGGGATACTTCATCGACGAGAAGGTCAGAATTATTTGCCCTAGTTGAATTCATTTTTCGACTTTCGAAACGGGTTATTTATTCCAGGCGATTCCGTGCCAACGTGTACTCTTTTCTTATCTACAAGTTTGTCATTCGAAAAATGATCAAATCCCTTGGTATGAAAATTAGCAGAAAAAGGGAAATCGATGAATCTACGATAGTTAATAAAGGAATAGGTCTCTTATGGCTTGTGGCATTACTAACCATGCCACTTTATAGAGAATTGCACAGCTAGTTATTATACCAACCACTTGGTCGTGCACACTTCTCTAACGCGCGTTATTCGACCTAATTGCAGGTTTCACGAGGAAGGTGAACATACCAACAACGAAGTTCGTAATTAATAACTACGATCCGTTTTGACACATCGAAATTTAGCTATTTTGTTCGATGTAAGATCCGTATCGTACGCCATTAGTGACAGCGGATTTAATATTTAAAATAGCCAGGAAGATTTTGTTCATCGTTTGTTAAATGCATTATGAATTTAACACGAACATTTAACATAAAAATCGATCGTAATATCGATCGACGAGTTGCCCCTCTACGAAAGTGTATCGAATATCGGAGCCATTCGTTAGCGATTCGGTCATTCGTTAGCAACAGATGTCGATCTTCTGTTTCCTGCGCGCAGCCAGGTTTCCATAAATCTTCCTTAAATTAACCGAATTAACTACTGCCTTGTGATCGCACCGAATAGCTCGTTCATTTCTGGTATCGTGAATTGCTGCTCCTTTGCACGAATGCCTGTACATAATTCGATGTTCTATACGACTAATACGTACAACTAATGTTTCGTTTACGGACCAATTGTGTCCAGACTAATATCACGAGAAACAGTCTGCATTTGCAGAATTTATCAAACGTCCAAGAAACGGTCGATTTAATAGTTACTTTCGTTTATAGAAACAAACCATATATTTTTTTAACAACTTGAACGTTCAACTAGATTCACCAGATATTAGAGTTAACTGAGAATCGTCTAAGAATATTTCACAATTTTAGTTTTTGGCGGGAAGTTACTTTCTTTATCGACGATCGATCCTTCCAGGAACGTTAGAATATTAATTTCCGGAGATGAATTAAAGAGCTCGTACGAGATTCGAACCTAAAAGCTCTTGAACTAAAGATCAGGTACTCTAATCGCTTCTTTGAGAAACCTCTTATACTTTATCTTCGTGGTGCAGGTATTTTAGCAGCACAGATACATCTCCTGTGTTTTAATTCCCCGTTGCTATCGAGCTGGCTCGTGAAAAATTAACGATATTGATATTTCCAGCGATCTTGTTCCAGACGATAGCTGTGTCAGTTATCGTGAAATATAGTACGTGTATCCAATTGGTTTCTATTACTCCGTTGAAATATAAATCTAACTCTTTTAATGGTCGAGTTTTTAACTATTTTGAATAATACTCGAACAGCTTTATCGTGGAATCGGGGCTTGGTAAACATAAGATGGTAGTTTGCGGTTTATTCGCACGGTTGGTTACTTTGCGAAAATAAACTTGAAATTTCCGCGAGAAAAGGTTTTCGAGCGAGGAAAGGCCAGCGAGCTTTATTTCCTCGTAGGAATTTATACCTCGACGAAAGAATCGGCGAGGACTGTTTTCCCTGTCTCGAGAATTCTCGTGCGCTTGTTTGTAGCGATTTAAATAATAGAACAAACTCTTCGCGGATATTCCTTCCGATTCCTCTCTTTATCCTCCATCTTCTTCCCTCTCTAAGCTTCCAGAACGATACATCTACATACATCGCGGCAAGTACATGTTTGCCGGACGTAAATCGGAAAGTTTCGGCCGCTTGTACAAAATACATTTTCCTAGTTTCCATAGCTGCGAAGAGATTTTTGTTCAGACGTCCCATTTCAATACTCCGATCGAATCCTGGCAACGAGGCGCCGAATATCTACGAATGTAGCCGAATAGGAAATCGGTGGTAGCGCGATCGTTGAAGATCGCCTCGTTGGTTAAATCGGCGTGCGTTGCGTTCGAAGAGAAAGAGAGAGAGAAGGTTATTTGCTAAAAACGACCACAGGCAGAGAATGTAAAATCGCCGATTACGATCCGCCTTTTGTTCGCCTGAGGAGCATCTTTGCTGCCGAAGATGATCTCAAGGATCGAACGATTCTCGGCTTTGTTTCACCCTTATCGGTGATACGAGGTTTCAAAAATGGTAGCCAGTTTAAACGGATGCAATATCTTTCTAGCTGGTGTTTCCTTCGCCACGACATTTGCATACTTGGTATCTGCTGCGATTCTTATCTGTCGCTCGTAGCTTACTTAGTTTTATATTATACGGCGGCATTCCGTTTTCGCACCTCCGACGAAACTCCGTCGTTCTTCGTCGTAGGAACTTTGATCGACGAGCTTTCTCGATATTATCTGCCAACGCGATACCTGTATAGGTGAAGAGTCGGTGGAGGGAGTAAGAATCAATGGCTTGCGGTCAATTTGATCGAGCACGTCCGATACATTGGTGTTAAGGGAAATAAATGATAATGGAAGAAGCCCAGGCAGCATTGGTTTCATTGTTCTTTCTGCTCGCGTGTCGAACGCTCACCAATACCCGGACTATCTTCCAGGTTCGCGTTCCAGACGAATCAAATACATTTATTTAAGCCGCCAGCTTCGTTATAGAAATCATGTGTTACACCATATTCCGCTTAATCGAATCGAATATTTTATTTCAAGGTCGGTGTTACGTCCGGTGACTCTTTACGTTCGAGGCGGTCGTCAGCTGTGCACGTAGAATTAAGCGGACTGCAAGAATCTTAAGAAACTATCATAAAACGAGGCTTTTTGATTTACCGTTAAGGCCGTCAATTGGCATAAAATGTCTTCGAGTCAAGAGGTTCCTTACGGTTACTGCTCCATCAGATAAAAATTGAGGAAACGTGAGTTCTCCAGAGATTCTACGAGCAAGCGACCAGTGGTGAGGCGATCACCACCGAACAATAGTTTTCCTTTGCGATAGCATCGTCACTTCACTAGTTTATCAACTTTAAAACAGTCAACATCTTTACCAGGTTTCCATCCTTAGATCAGTCACCTACCTCGTTATCTACGCACCAGCGTAACTATCTTCTCTACAAAGTTGTTGGAAATATATAATATGTTTGAACTGTTAATCAAGCATTCTACTCATTAAACTACCTCTAATTATCCTAATCGAAATAGGGGATCGATCAGTTCGTGGTGACGATTGTCTAATCGTAACGGGAATTTACGACTCTCGTTGACGCGATTCTTCTCCGCGACTGGTCGAAGAAACAGTCGGTTGTATGTGAGGTGGTTGGTGAAGGTGCCCACAAGAAATACTCTTGATGTTCAACAAAAAAGGTTTATTAAACTATTAACAATCAACAATTTACGATCAACAATTAACGATTAACGATTAACTATTAACTATCAACAATAATTAACGATCAACGATTAACAATCAAGAGTTAACACTAGAACTACCGATAGTTAAAACACGTTCGTCGCCCAGCATGATTCGGCTAAGTTTTCTGCGAGGCCCAAATGCGACCGCCGGTATGCCCAACGTAAATAGAGCGACAAGCAGGAATTCATCGTTCATCGCCTTCGATTCATTGTACAGAAAAGATCATTTATTTCTGAAATGGAGAAAGCGATAAGCTTTCCAGCTAGAGTATTCTGAGGGATCTCATGGCAGATATCTCAGATCATTCATTTAGTCGAAAAGCATACTTGTGAGACGTACATCAGTGATTTTTTCATCCTCAAAATGTTCAGTAAACAGCGTGAAAATATATTTGAATGTGAGGAGAGTAGTGATGACGGAGTTTATAACTATTGTTCGAAGTACCCAAAATCACCCCAAATGTGTTTGGAATGTTTTAACGAATACCATGCGATATAGAATAATATAATATATTATCCAGAATATAAATTAATAAAAAGTATGGTATAATGTGCTTTTAATATTTTTATGTTGTATATCCTATATATAATATCGTATATTTAATTAACTCAAACAAGAAGAGCGTCACCATACTTTGGTGACGGGGCCCCCACGGAACTATACCCGTCACATAGATGTGTGCGACGTGGCGACGAACGTGTTAACACGAAGCTATTTCTACCAAAACCAGCAAAAATGACTGGTCTTTAAAAAATACGTAATAATGGAATATTTTTATATTTATCGATTTATTACTTTCTTACAGAAGCAATTCCATGTTATGTAGTACATGTTTGGTATTATTAATCCATCTGCGACCATGATCTCTGAACGAGGGCTGATATATTTGTAAAATTGTAGAATCAGTCATTTTGACTCATGTGGTATTTTTAGTATTAGCATCTAGCGATCGATTCGGAATTTTCCTGATAACTGATATCACCATATTGAATTGTTGAGAATTTCAGATCTTAATAGCCGAGATAATGGTGTATGAACACTAAATTTACATTGGAATTTATATTAGAATAGTTGAATATTTATTTTATAAATGATTCCATTGATATTCATCGATACACACTTGCACGCGTCTCACTTTCTTCCATACCCGATTGTTAACCGACTGAACAGTTTACGTTCATTCGTTTTCGAGACGCCGCAACATACATGCTTTTACACACTGATATTCACATACAAGTAGTACTATTACGCATTTAATCTAATCTAGCACATAAAATTATACATATCTCAATATGAATGATACGCAGTAAAAATTTGAAAAACGTGTTGCAAGTTGTACGAAACGAGGAAACTGGTTACTTGGGGTTCGATAAGTAGACTGTAGGACCATTGTACACTTTGACAAGTACCGGTCATTTCGACTGGTATCGGTATAAGTAATCTTGATACAAAATTATTTTGAGTTTGAACACATAAAAAACAATAGAAAATTCATTATATTATTCTTTTAGTTATCGTTACGAAAGTCATTACATCATTGCGGAAAAAATATAACACGAAGTAGGAATTTTAAAATAAAATTGTAAAGCCAGTCAATTTCACTGGTGATGTAGTTCTAGTGTTTAATAATCACGTATCTTGAATTGTACTTGCTTCGCTATGACGCTAAGCCTTTCGTATTTCGCAGCTCGGGGCAGAATGAATCTTTTGTGCGAAACCAAACGGATTCTTTTCTTTGTTGCCCCTCAATATCCCCACTACGCATGCGTTTATTAAATGTCCGTAACAGTTGCCGCGTATGCATTCTTCCGAATATTCGGCGAAAGAACAGTAGGGACCTCGATGGTACATTAGACGTGTCAGCCTTACGCTTTAAAGATATAGCGATTTGTGTCGCGAAGCCGTTGCGAAGTTCCGTGGTCGAGTGCCGCCACATATCTTTAATGACCGGTGTATTCATTCATAAGCAACGAATACGTAATGGAAAAATATCGTAAAAAGTATCCAATTCAGGTCTGAAAGCTGAAAGGTAGCTAAGCGACACCGGTCGCGTTCCAAGAAATTGCCTGTAGCATGGCTAACCAATGAATTTGTTTCCCTTCGAGCATATCGAATCGTGTACGATGCTGTTGCGAGGAAAAGGCCGTTAGATGGGCGGACGTAAAACACGGCCAGCGTGGAAATGGGAAAGTTTTTTCTACGCGACGCGACGTTTCGTGCCTATATGCAACGTATTTATAGATCACGCGAGCTACGGAGCCAACAAAGGCACACACGCTCGGATCAACTATAAATAGTCGTCTGGTGCCGAAAGTCGGTGTGATTTATGGGGCCTGCCACGCTGTATTTTTCCGCGAACATGCCGCAAAGAAATGGAAAGGAATGTGCTGGCCGGTCGATATTAGAAAATAGCGAAAATTTGCACAGTTGTATTTTAATCGCGTGACTCTGCCGGCTAAACGACGCGGGGGCAGCTTTGGTAGCACGTGTTTGGTACTCGCTGCGTCGTCGTCGAGAACGCTCAGGAAGGTGTGAAATTTAACGTCGAGAAGGGAAAATAACGCGAGAGGTGAAAATTGTTGCCATACGCAACTTACGTCTGCGCGTATCTTCCGGATAAATGCAGGAGCCGGAAAGAGGGAAATTCGCTGGGAAAATTAGGGACGGGACGAGTTAGAAGGAAAATATGTCTCAACTGCGAGAAGAAAATGCTGGCGAAGGGTTTTTCATTTTCACAATGTACATGAACGCGCCTACGAGCTCAAATTCCCCGAGTGTTCTTCCTCCCATAGTTTACCCTCAATTAACTTCTGCGAAGCAACCACTTTTACTTGTGTGGAAAAATGCGAAAGCGTGTGCATATTCGTTCACGCTTTCACGAAGACTAAACTTAGATTAAACTTATCTCGTGATTAAATTTCTCGCGGTGAAAAGTTTGAAAATATTGAAATATCCACTCAATTTTGGAAGCTGCTGCCTTTCAATTACGAGCACGTCCCTTTTATTAAATTTTGAAAACTCTCATTAGCCTCCACGTGTTCGTCTTTATTAATTTCAAGTAAAAAAAAGATATACATTTTTGGATACTTCGTTCGCTTTACGGGTTTTCTTTTGCAAACTGCAGCGCCAAGATTTTGCGTAATTCCTTTCCGTTCCGTTGATTTTTATTCTAATAACGTTGACGGCTGGGCCGCGGCGAATTAATCTCGATGGGAGAAACGGAAATACCGATGGAAAGTGTGCTCGTGCTTCTGCATCGTGCGCGGTTTCGTAAATCATCCTGGCGAGCTAATTACATTTCAGCTTCGCTGGGAAAATTGATATCGAACGCGCACGGTTCATAATCGGTTGATAGTTTCGAGGCAGAGTTACACGCGCTTCGATAGCATGCGCTTAAAAAATATTTGCAATATTTTCTGCATGATCGTTTCGTCATTGAATAAATATTTGTCGTTAGATAGCGCGTGGTAATGCTCTAAAACGATTGAAGGTAATTATAACTTCGTTGTCGTTAATAATCACAGCGATCAATTAGGCTAGTTGGCAGTAACGCTGATAACGAAGATGATTTAATTATTGGAAATATACTACCGCGTGATTATCATTACGAATATTGCACGATAGGGCGGAGTATTAGATAGAGAAATTTTACTCTCGCGTAAGGTATACATTTTCAGAATACACAGCTACTAAGTTCTCTCTCTAAACAGTTAGACATACGTGTGACAATTTTTCTCTCTTAACACGTTCTGCTCCTTAATACTCTTTCAAACCTCTCTTCTTCGGCTCTCGCTTTAAACACCCTCTCATCATGTAGCTACCGTTCATCCTTCACAACACTCACCCCATCGTATACACTCTCGTTGTCACCCAGCCTCTTTCATCTACTTCTAGGGTCGTTTTTCGCCACACGCTGTACCATACTTGGTTTTACAACATTCTCTTCTTTTTATGTTCGACTCTACACGCTAGTCGTTCTATTCGCCCGAACGATCTCTCATGGTAGGATTAAAAAGTTCCATTGATCGTTGATCGGCATATTTAGTATATTCGTAAGCCGCGACAAGTTAGTACGCCTGCGACGATTACGCTAAATTAATTGTTTGTACGACGACGCGCTTACGAGTACAGTTTAGTTTGGCGAGCAAGTTGTCAACGCTTTTCTACGGAGACGAAGGAACGATTTCACTCCTGTTCCGTATTAATATGCTACATCTGCAGCAACTGTCGTCATTCTTGCATCGTATATATATATATACATATAGCGCGTCTAGTTAGTCAGATTTATTAGCGGAGACATAATGCGGAGTTCGTCTGTTTAGGCAGTAGTTTGTCCCAGTTTCGGTCAGACGTCTTGGGACGTTTAAGGGAGTGTCCTGAATTAGAATGTTCTAAAACAGCGTCTTTTTGTGATTTTTTTTAGAAGGGAAAGAAGGAAATGAAGTTATTGAATTTTGAGGTATGGTTTTATATATATTTAACGAATACAAAAAAATTTTTTTAAAGTAAAAAGAAATTATAACAGATTTCTAACAGTTTTTAATCTGCGTGAAAGATCCACCTCGTAATTCTTAACTGAAACGAAAAACCAAAAAAGGATTAAATTATTACAAATTTTTCTTCTCGATAAACTAAAAGAAACGCAGAAAATAGTGTGAAATAAAAAATGTTGCCGGGTTTAAAGAAAAAGTGTGTTTTTGAAAAAGAAAAAATAAACTTTAAGGTGCTATAACAATTATTTAAATAAACTTTTTGACGAACTTTTTTAGTTTTTTCTTTTTTATTTAAAAAAATTTTTTTATATTCGTTAAATATATATAAAACCATACCTTAAAATTCAATAACTTCATTTCTTCCTCTCTCTTCTAAAAAAAATCACAAAAAGACGCTGTTTTAGAACATTCTAACTCAGGACACCCCCTTACGTAACAACCGTTTGGCCTCCGTGCGTTTCATTTTTGTGTCCCATTCAAATTTTCTTGCAGTCCACAAGCAGGATCGTTAGAATAATTGTTCCATCGTACACCTGTCCTGTATAATCCGCTTTCAGAGACGAATTCCGAGAACAGACTGGATTTTGAATCTCGAATTGTTCGACATCTGGATCGTTACTGATTCAGAAACGACGTCATCGTTACAGTTCAAATGTTGCTGGCTGGTTGGTCGATATCGCGCGCTATTTTTTCCTTCGAATATGAATGGAGGATATCTTGGAAACGTAGAAGACTTCTAATTCTATCGTGATAATTATACGATCGGTAGAGAGGCGAGAAATTCACGGAGAGGCTGCTGAAACGAATTGAAGATTGCGATTGCATTGCGAAGAGATGGCAAAGGCGAGCAAATTATTTCGCTCTTGACTCGCTACTTGCTCGGTCATCCCAGTTTCCTTCGATTTTTCAGCAACGAGTTCAAGCTGTTCGCCGATGCATTTATCAACGTGCTGACACGCGCCATTCGTCCGTCGTGGAAACACGAGTTGGCCGGTTGCGGATTTGCACGATAAAACGATTGGTCAGGATCTGTCCGATGGAAAGCTCGTAACGCGAGCTCGATAAGTTCCACGTTTCGTTTTTTCATTCCTGGTTTTGCTTGATCGATGATTTACGAGATGATTTACGAGACGCAAGGAAAATATCCGAATCTGGCCAGTGATTAAAAACGCCGCAGCCACATTCAAACGCGACTAATTCGTTTCGTCTGACGTTCTAGGAATTCGTGGCAAAAAAATTCTCGCGAACCTGTGCAGAGTTCTGCGCTCCTAATTACCGTTGCAGGCAAATATCAGCTTCGGTAATGGAATTAGGCACGTTAGATTTGCCACAGCGGCGCAGTTTTATATTAGGTTGTCCGAGAAGTTTCTTTCGTTTCATAAGATTTCTGTTTTTTATTTGAGGTGATGGATCGTGATAGTGAGAGGGAGAAACACTTGAGTATATTTAACAAAAGAAATTTATTATAATACATTTAAGGTGTACACTTAGCGTACAGCTAAGCGGTCCTTAGGCTAGCTGAAAATATTCCGTGAGAATGTATCGACATCTGGCAATCATCTTGTCTGAAGAATGGGGTCTTTGTGTAGCGAGCCACGAGACAGACATCGTTGAAAAGTTTACTGTCAAGTGCCGCTACATATTATTTTATTGAATTAGGTATGATCCATTTCGTTATATTTCTATTATTACGTTCGTGCATAATTCAGTAAACTGATATAAAAGAAAAAACACTGTGCGTCTATTGTTTTCTTATAAAACGAAAGAAACTTTTCGGACAACCTATAATCGCGTGTGGAAAGTGCACAGAGCGAGAAGAAAAAGAGAGCTGCCGGGAACGAAGGTTTAGCGAATTCAGAATTCACGAATTCGACTGCAATTGCCAATTCCAAACAAACAGCTTCATTGTCACGTTGAAGACACAAGAAATCACGAAACCGATAGATCGCCGGTGATCTCCTCGGATCGCAGTTCGAACGTTTCACGAATAAGGTAAAGAAATTGAACTTCATATATGATAATAGAATTTATCAACCAACCGAGTGACGGTTCAAAGTGTTACAGAATGATTCAAAGTATTACAAGAGACTGATTCAAAATGTTTTAACAGACTGGGGCAAGCGCTTATTTTGGAGGGTTTTTATACTGAGGTTTTAGTCCCTCTGGAGGGGTTATCGTCTGGTGTATCTCAGAGACGCCTATTTCGTTACTATTTGGTTATTGTTTTGATGGCTGTGGTATGTAGGATGTTTAGCCTATCCTATTACTGTTTCTGAGCGGGTGGTCTTCTTGAGCGTGTGACACCATCGTCGGTGAACCGTTCGCGTACTCAGATTCACCCGAGAAGCTTGCTCGAATCTGTGAACAGATTTCGATCTTCCTCATCGTACAATGTTTCCTCCAACGCGCGATATAAGAAAAAAGACAGAATAATTGCAAATGAAAGGTTTGGGCTCGATAGGACCGACCGTAACGCTTCAACGCCCAATCTTACGTTCCTCCTCTTTGATTTTCCGCAGTTCGTCGAGCAGCTTTGTAGCCAGCGTTTCAGCGACTAACAACGACTTTTGCGGAATAGCGCGTGTGTGTGAAAAGCGATCGTAAATTTGCAGGATTCGTTTCTTTCGAAATAAACAATTCGGGACGACTCTTGTGAAACGCAAGAATCGGAGGTCGGCCTGAAGGATCCGCGAGCCCAGAGGATGTGTCCCCGGTCGATAAGCGCATCCTCGTGTTTATCGGACTCAGGATACATCACAAATACGACGTGACGTATTGATCGCAATAATAGAGCGATTAATAGTTGGCCACGCAACTCTCGTTCGTTTCGTGCTATTATTAATCGGACATCAATCGAGCGTCCCACTTAACGTTTAATTGTGAACACGCGTGCCGCCTTTACACCCAACGCGGCTATATATTTTACGCCAGACCCTTTCACGCCGTCCACGCTATTGTTCCACGAGTGCTTCACTTTTTGCGGGTCGAGCATCGATTCGTGCCGCGGTCCTTTTCTTCCGTTTTTTTTCTATTACGTTTTACGAATATTCGCGCGTTACGTTGCGCGCACAGCATTTCTCCGTGGAGTGGCCACGTTCTCGGATTGCAGGGATCGCGTTCGAAGTTACGCTTCAACGCAATGCAAAGAGAAGAATCCCGCGGAAGGGAAAGTCTGTTGCGCTGCTCGACGGTGAAGCTTCCGTCCGTACCCGATCCCTCGTTACGTCCATCATCGATGCGAAAGAAAGAAGTTCTCGGAAGTTGATAGCGCAGCGTTAGACACTATCCTTTGTCTAAGCACCTGTTGCAAGCGACGCCTGGTTACAAGCTCGCGCCACACAAAAACACGTAAGAGCAGACGTGGGACGAGGCGTAGCTTGTTTCGGCTACTTTGTCCGCTTGCAACGGACTCGTTCGCCCCGGCCGCGGCGCATCGTGCAACGCCTTCCTCCTTCATTTCTGTCCGGTCAATAGGTGGCTTTTCATTACTCGAAACGCTCGCTTATCTAGCCTTTCCAGCCGTGTTAAATCGTAACACTTTCTCTCTAACGAGATCCATATTTCCGTGCCGTCCTGTACCTTTTTTAGCCGCCGGACGTGTAATTATTCGCGGTAAAATTGGCTCGCATAAACGTACTACCTTCTCACTGGCCGTATAATCCTATTGCTTTATGATTTACAACCATGTCAACGTTTACACGGTATATTTTTAAAGTGGCCACTGAAACGCCTATTCTATTTATACAGATTGTCACGCGCGGATCTGCGTTTCTCTTCTCCTTGGAAATGCAAAACTCTTTCATTTAAATAAATCAGCATGTAAACCTTGCGCGTTACAGTCGTAGAAATAAAGATATTAGACGTATCGCTGATGCAGACTCCCTACCCCTTTCCTTATGTACACGCGTCATGTGATACACATGTATGTGGTCAGATACACGTACAAGTACGTGTGCATACATATACTTATATTCAGAAGTGGCGTAAGTTCGGTGGGTGATACGAACGACGAAGTCGGATTTGTGTCTACGAAGGCCGAAACGACGTCGCTTCTCCGGTCGATTTGGTGTCAGGGCGACGCGACGCGTCAAATGCGAACTCACGTTGGCAGAAAGTTCAATAACGCGGCGATCGATTTTGCTTTATGGTTATTTTTTCAGCTTCATTCTACGTTTAACATCCTCGTAAGCTGCTCGCACGCGTTCAAACAAATTCGCATCGAGTAAAGATATGTAGCAGCATATGCGTCTTAGGACGTTTCGATACGAAGATGTCTCACATAGTTGTTTTGCCACAGAGGATTAACACTGTACGACGCACATAATGTAATAAACAAACTCTGAACAAAGCAATTTCACTGCTGCGTGCAACCTACAACCGGCGACAAGTTCAAACCTTCCGGTACCTCCCCTCGACTAGTACAAATAGACGACTATGTTCTGCAGGAGTCAGTCGAGCGAATGAATGTCAGTATCGAGTCATCGAGTCAGTCATTCAGTCAGTCAGTCAGTCGCGCGAATAAATATCAGTATCATCGAGTCAGTCAGTCAGTCAGTCACTCATTCAAGCGAATATGTATAACGAATTAGTCTAGCGAATCAGCATAACAATTAGTATCAGTACCGCAGTATCGCGCAATCTCATAACGAATATCATCAAGCGAGCAGCGCTTGCGATTAACTTTGTATTCTACATTTTAAAATATCTGTAAATATAGTTCATTGCATTAACTCGTCTCCTTATTACTTTAATCAACAACACGTCTCACTGTCTACCGCAGATACAAGAAAGAAGACTATTGGACAGCGTCTAATTAACAAAACAGTAAAGAAGTATAATAAAACAGCAAAGAAATGCGCGTGAAAAGGCAGCCACTGAACGAGCGACGATCTTAACAGGAGATTTCGCGGAGCGTTAACGAGATACAGTAGTTTCGCGATACGCAGATTCCGCGTGTAATTGCGAAGAAATAACAGCGCGAAGCAAAGATCGCGCGTCGGAATTGAAGGCCATTTCGGACTAAAAAGGCGGCAGAGGCCAGGCAGACGATGAAATGCCTTTCAGAAAACGCTATGTCGTGGAATAGAAGTTTTATTCGGCGGAAAAAAGCGAGCACATGGGGTGGGGAGATGAAACGGCGACAGCCATTTCGCGCGATGCAAAAGTGTGGAAAATAGGAGGGTTTGGCGGAGAAGGGTGCGAGTGGTACGCGTAGATTCGACCGCGGTTGCAACGACGTTAAGAATAACAAACGAGGATGAGAGCAAGAGCGAGGTTGTAACCCGGCACCGGTTTTCCGTTGCCCCGACGTCCCGTTATTATCGTCTCAAACGTTTCGTCACGCTCTCTCGGCCGAGCAAAAATTACGTGACACTGAACCGACATCGTTTGCCCTCCGCCTAGCGTCATTCGGCACACCGTTAACGTTACCAAACTTCACCGCGCTGTTATCACGTTGACTGCGGCGTCACCCATATTCGGGCGACACCAAAGTTTCTGATAGGACCTCGTCACCCATATTCGGGTGACGCTTATTTGACTATTTGCGAAGGATCGTCGTAGGTATTTGAAATGATATTCCACAGGAAATAATAAAACTATTGAATTGTTATAAAAGTAATACGAAAATGGTTTATTAAGAAAATTATTTAGAACGTAAAACTTTGAAGCATTCTATACAAAGCTGAGTTTAGTCGACACAATTTGGACAATAAATTATTGTTTTCTTTAAATTATCCCGTGTCTTTGATCGGTCCGTTTGACGTCTTTTATCTGCATGACATAGTTTGCATGCGCGTCTAATGTTTCTTCCGGAATCATTTCTCTCAACGGCGATATTATGCTGAGGATTTTTTGTATTTTCAGGCAACCCTAATAATTTTCCAGCTAATAATTCTCTAAATCTTCTAATATTTACATCCTTGTTCAATTTGCCGATACAAGTAAGTTTATTATTTCGTCATCAACGAACAGCTCAAACACATCATATGGATCAATATCGCCAGGTAATTGGCTAATGAGGCCGTCTGTCTCAGGAAAAGAAAATGACTTCTGTTGATCATTAAATTCATTCCATTCACTAAACTGAATTGTACTTTCCTCGGTATCATCAGTTCTTCTTTCTTCCTCAATAACCAATTCTTGTAAAATGTCGTCAATAGTATCTTCATTACATTCAGTAGCATTACGATTGCACTTATTAATATCCGAATCAGAATCAGACGATGTAATTCTATTTATATTTTTATTTCTAGGAAATTTGATTTCTTCCTCATTGCCACTATCCGAATTTGTGTAAGCCTCGTAAAAGCTTTCTTTTTCACTGCTATTTGACTCAATAGGGTAACGAATTAGGGCAGAGATTTTAAGTTAGTCTAGTAAGTAAGTCTAAAATATCGGTGGAAGTCTAGCAGAGAACGCTTGGTACAGCGGCACTCGTAGTTTGAAGGAGATTTCATTGAAAACCCGTGTGGCAGTCAACGTGTTATATCATTAGTTCGATATTTTTTTAAAACTTTCCGCCAGGAGATCGAATATCGAACGATTCTCGAGTTTTCCTCGACCAGAGGAAAATAGCGGTGTACCGAGTTTCAGCGGCCCGCGGGGTAGACTGTTTCCTTCTCGTTGCTTCGATTACGAAGTTTTCACCGTTTTATGAAATATTTCCACCGAGGGAATTTATGGTAACTGGTCGTGGATTATTTCCAACAACATGTTTTACGATTTCAGCTAGCTTTCTACATTTCCGCTGGTGGTTTAATCGATCGATTTAGCTAGATCAGCCTGTTAGTTGGGTAATTGTCAAAAGCGATTATTATAGCGCACAATGGAACGTCGATAGGGGGTTGGTTATCGAGTATCGACGCGTCTGGCCTATCAAGAAACGTTAACAGAAAGCGATGAATCTACTTTCGGTAATCGTTAGGTCGCTTTGAAACGATTGGACGGATGGCTGGGAAGATTGGCGAGTTAAACGAAGAAGAGATAGCGCAAATTATTGCTGGCGTGTATTTTTTTTTTCTTCATCGGGAACGAGAAGGAGAACGCGAGAGGAGAAAAGTTTGCCGACCATGGCCGCTGCGATGCTATAAAAATAGACGGGGTAATGAAACATTAATGTGGAAATATGGCACGGACGTAAGCGACCGGATAAACAATTATAGCGCGACCTGTCGCGCGGCGGATTAATTTAACGAGAACAAATTAAAAAGAGAAAGGAGAAGTCATCGAAGAACGATAGTTATAAATCACAGCGGGGCAGGAAAATCGGTGATTCGATCACGAAAGGTTTGCCAGATGGGTAAATACATAGATGTGCCGATTTCCATTTCCCTTTTAAATCTTCCTCTCTCCCTCTTCTACAAATACCTTTTTTTTAATCCGTTGATATTTCGTAAACGTGTTTGATAATTCGTTGAACATTATTCGTTCACCTTTCGTTGTTTCAAAGCTTGCTTTGTCCGCGTGAAATTTACACAAAGGGTTGCTGTGTTTCGGGAAAATGGCTTTCAGCGTTTCTATCCGTTTCACAGGAGCGTGTAGATGTGTGTTCTAACGATCGCGGAATTATCATACAATCGAAATATATAACGATCATTTCCTCGAGTGTTTCATCGGCTCGTAAGCAACGTCATTGAACTTTCGCATCGAGTTAAGCGGCGATTAAAATGGCGAAGTAGCGTGTAGGCAAATAATTCGCGTGTTGGTAAATGACAAAGCAAAAATTTCCATAAAGCCCGCAGACGACGCGGCGCAGGGAAATTTCGCGTAAAAACATTACCGAACGCCACCACGTTGCGTAATAAAACATCACGACGCGACGTCCAACGTCCGACCATGTCGCACAGGTAAGCGAACAGGTAAAAGTAAATATAGCAGCGAGAAGCTTGCGCATCTGACCTGGGACCGCAGTTTGTTCATTCCTCGTATAGCCCGCACAGGTTCAGTACAGGTTCTGTAGTATCTGGTGTAGCGGTGTTCGTAGCTTAGTACGCGTAGAGGCACAGAGAGTGCGAGAACGCGAGAGGTAGAGGGAGAAACCGACAGAGAGAGAGAACGGCGCAGCAAACCCCTAACACTTCCCCACGCCGATTCACGGCAATGCGGTACTCCTATCTATGTTTAATAGACTGCATAGGCGGCGGTAGCAGCACGTTGTCGGTCGTTTCAACGCGCCGCCTTTGGAGCTTTCCCTTTTTCTATGGATCAACTCGTAAGGACTCGTTATCTGGCTACGCTCGCTTCCGAATTCTCGCCAATCCATCGATTTCTCCGCATACTCGCCTTATTAGTTCTTCAACGACCATTATTTTTAACCGCAACATCTTCTTCTTTCTGTATTTTCCCTTTGCCACATCCGTGCGAGATATTGGTTTGGCAACTAAGTGATTGCGAATTTTGTCATTAGATGGTATTGACAAAGTCCGCAGTCACTTAGTTGCCAGTCCAATATTTCACTGCAAGATATTTTCTCGCGCGAGCGATGACTAACGACGTTAGGAACGGTAGCTAACGAACGTACCCAGGTTCGAGCTAGCAAGACTTTGTAAATATTTAAGAGCTTGTTTACCGGCGGTGATTAGTGTGTAGCGGCGCCACACTTTCGACGGGGATTAAACGCTGTTTGCATTTTTATAAACGCGTTGCCGCTGTTTAACGCGATTGTGTGTTGCGATTTTAGCAAACGCGTTCTCACGATTCACGTAGTACGCTAGTAGTATGGATCGGCATAGGTCAGACGGTCGTTCGTTCATTCGGTTGATTCGTCAATGTCAAATATATGGAAAGTTTTGTGACGTTCTTGAAGAGAAGCAGAGCTGATCAGACGACTATAGAATATGCGATCATATAAAACTGTACACGTTATAATCGAAAGGAAGAGAACGCTTGCTATCTGGTCGTAGACGTAACGAAACACGACGATCGTAGCACGCCCTGTTTCCCTCTTTTCCCTTCGTTTTCCTCTCTTTCTAAAGTATTTGTTCGCGTGTAGCATTAACAAGTCTTACCAGCTTTGAGGCACGTGGAAGAAGAATACATTGTGAAATTCCAGCGACGTGCCAGCTCGCATAGTTACGCTTGCAACACGATTCTTGCATGATCGTCTCGTACTCCCTGCAAACGTCCTTTCGTAAATAATTCCTCGTTTATTCGGAATAATCTACGTGTACCACGGACTAACCTGAACTAACGCGAAATACGGCTCGGCAAAGCGTATGAAGTTTTGAAAATGTTGAAAATTGTGGATTTTAATTGCCGAAATATACGTAAAGGAACACTAAGATTACACTTAGAATTCAAATTAAAATAGTGTTAGATTTATTTAAGAAACGATTCCTGGGATCTTCGTCGATATACATTTGTACGCGTCTCAGCACTTTCTTTGTCTCGCCATCTTCCATACCACACTGCCAATGGAACAGTTACATTCATCTGTTGTTATATGCATACACATACTTTCACACACTCATATTCACATACGTGTGTGCTACTACGCGGCCAATCTAGTCTAACACACAAAATTATACATATTTCAATAGAAAAATTCCCCATAGACGGGTGCGCCAACATAGAATCAAGTTGGACGAAATGTACAAAGATTGGACAGAAATCTGTCTCCGAGTAACGCGTGTAACTCGCATTTCAATGAATTCTCTGACCTACAAACGTTCATTTCTGTACGTTTGCTCGAGGAAATCGTTAATCGGCACGTGGTTATATTTTACTTACGACAACGAGGCGGAACAAGCTGAGGATCGTTCGTTTTACTCGGAATTGAAGAAACGCGATAATTGTGCATGTTCTATCGGAACACTTTTGCCAACTTGTGTTTCGGCAACTGGGAGATTCGAAGGCTCGAGCAAATGCGGTATGGTCGGTGAACGCTAAAGCAATTTTCGCTCGAATAAAAGTCCATCGAAGCGTCGCGTCGCTCTGGTTTCCACGACTAGACGCGCATTCGATTATCGGCCACCAAGTACCGACTGAGAATTTTTCGGGTCACAAGGGGGCGTGGTGAATACTTTTTCACCCGTAAATGCTCCTATGTAATCTCTTCTCGGAAAGAGGTTCTTGTAGAGCCGATACGGCCAGTTGCATTCATGCCAACTTCTCTTCTCCCGCAAAAAACTGCCTTCTCACGAGAAAGAAAAAGAAAGCTTTCAACCAATCGAATTCGCCAGTTTCTCCTCGATTTTCCGTCTTACGTTGTGTTTCCCGTATTTCTACAATACGTTGACTTTGATTTCCCCTGATGTATCTTAAACATTTCTCTAAACGTATTTTACGTTGGCTCGAGTTTAATCTCGTAGCACCGTATAACGTAATCGTTGCGGATCGAGTCTATTGCGATAAAAAGATGCATTGCGCCACGTTCTTACGTCGTTACAAACAGATTTGTTCGAACTGAGAAACAGAAACGTTCGAAGACCAGAACAGAGGTTCGAAGACCAATAGCAGAACCCTCGTATCTTCGAATAGACTGTGAACACGGTCCAATAACGTGTATGTAATAACATTCACGGTCGAACAGTCATTTTCCTGCGACACGTTCGATATTCCACGTTCCGATGCAGTTCGATTTACGCGCCGCTGCGGAGACGGATTATCGTAGCAGCAGAACCACGTTCTAATGCATTCAGGCGTTAAAGGACGTTTAAACAGCTCGTATCAAGTAACTAGACGATGGCCGGATTTATGTCAATATTTATTCGCGCAAGTACACAACCAACGATAAGTACGTTGCAAGCGAACGAATATAAAAGCTGTTGGATATCCAATGGTTGTACTAGAACCGCGACGAAACGTTTGATCCTACATCTCTGCTGGTCGTCGAGTCGCGTTTAGGTGGTTGGAATGTTCTGAAGTCTCGTCTTTGCCCTCTACCCGGTGCTCTATCGCGTATCGATCCGAGCTAGACACCTGCTATTCTATAATCTGCGGAATTTTTAATTGACTATGATACGGAAAATGACGCGTGCTACTTGGGAAATATCGGTCGTGTTATTGCAGGAATATTTCACGCATACGCTAATATGCGTATTTTAAATAGCAGATTGAAAGTTACGATCGAAACGCGATTGATGTTTCGTGAAAAATTACTATCGTGTGGAGGATCGGCATCCAAAGTTAGTGACCAGGCCATCCTCTCTACGAAAATTACCCAATTAAAAAACACCGATTTTGATTAATTTTTTACAAAATGATGATACCATTAACAGATGCAAGACATTTGTTTAGTAGCGATGATTCGGTTTAAAGGAGTGAGAAAAATCATCAAAGTTCAGTGTAATTCCATAAAATGCTCGTATTCTGGAAACTATTAGGTTGTCCGAAAAGTTTCTTTCGTTTTATGAGGAAATAAAGGCACAACGTTTTCTCTTTTATATTATTTCGTACGAGCCATTTTTTTCTGTTGAGATGAACACTGTGGCATTTCACAGACTTGGTTTCACGTTTATACAAAGGTGCATTGTTGTAAACAATACGTTTGCGAAGGAAAGACACTTTTCGGACAACCTAATACTTTAGATAAAGATCCAGGCGCTTTCAGAGAAATTAAACTAAATAGTTTTTTGCAAAAATCATTTGCAGACTTTGTACTTCCATTGAATTTTCCCCCTTGAAAGCGAATTATGACTGCGACAAAATATTCCTTGGGATTGTTTAAAAAACTGTTTATAAAAATACATGTAACAGCATTCGTAAATAAATAATTCCTCGTTGTAAAACTTAAGTGTAGCATTTGAATGTGTATTTAGGCCCAGGAAAATTTGTTAACCCTACCCCGCAAAAGTCACGCCGCCCTGCTAGTGTCATTCGACTGTTGTCCATTCTGCGAGCAAAAGTTGAAGCGGAATTGTAAATTGGCGAAGGTGGCAATGAAACGTGAGAGCGAGACGAGGCAGACAGGTCCGATAAATCGAAGGGAAGAAGTTGCGCGCGATAGGTAGAGAGCGTGACGGGAAGAGCGACTCGCGGGTCCGGATTAAGATGTCTCCTGGGCATGCGACGTGGTGGACATCGAGAAAGAGACGCCAAAGCGGTCTTAAATGGATTTGAATGTAGACATCCATTGAAGCTGTCGGACGCGTGGATGGGTTTGACAAACACCAGTGGCGTTCGCGAGCAGCGTCTTAAAGCAACTCGGGTTAGCTTTGATTCCGCTTAAACGCCACCGACCACTTCTTTTTACAAGCTAGACCCGCACGAGTACCCACTTGTTCTAGCCTATTTAACGAGCTTCTATCGATTGATTTTAAGCGCCGATCGGATCGCTTCTTGACTAACACTCGACGTGACCGGATCCTAGGTACTTAGAATGGATTTAAGCGCGCCAGTGTCCGTAAAGCTCCAGCAGCGGAAAGGAAATGAAATTTATGGGGAACTGCGCGGAGCACGGCGATTCTGGTAAATTATCACCCAAGTCGGTCGCTATTGAATTATACGTACAAGCGTTCGCTCGCAACCTGCGGCCAATGGGTCTTCTACACGTACGCGTATCTATTTCCCGATATAGCTTCCGTAGAAGCTAAAAGAATACCAAGAGGAAATACTTGATAATTCACGAACGTGTAATTAATATTTAGCCTGTTAATTGCTGCTGCGAAAGTACTGGAATCGAGATTGTGCAAGTAATAGCAGTACGTTGCTCGCGTCGATGTTCTTTGTTTTCTGAGTAAATGAGACACGGCGATGCAATGCATGACGTTCGACAATTAACCAACTAATTGATCGCTGGTGATTACGCGCTTTCTGTTACTTGAACAGTCCGTTTGATTAGCCGCTGCGTCGGCCACATGCTGTGAAAACACTTGGCATTTGCCGGTAGCGCTCGACTCTGATAAAAATACTATCGATTCGTTAAACGTGCAAATAAAATTAGATTTATGCTAATATCGAACAAACTACCAAGCGACAGAGTTGGCCTGCACGTGACACGCGAAACACACACGTACGTGGTTATGCAGATTTTTCTGTAGAACGCGGTTCGCGAACAGCACCTAGTTGGCAAAGTCTTAAGTTTAGGACGAGCCGCGAGAGTGGCGGAACCGTAGCCGGAACCTTGGCAGGTTAATCCAATTACTCGCTATCCTCGTTCGTCTATTCCTCGGCCTTAACCTCCTGCGGAGTTTAGATCGTGCGCCATCAGCGTCGCCAGCGTTTCCAGACGTCGAACGAGCTTGCCAAATCACTGCTCGACTCAAACTCCAACCCTCGTACACGTTATAACCTGCCACGTGTTGCTGCCGAGTTAGCCGTGTTCGCGTGTACACAGGCTCTCGCGCACGCGTTTCCACGCGTTCTGTTATTATCGGGTTTTTCTCCTGCCGATTATGGCTGCTCGTGAAATAAAATGCTCTATCGACGTCGACGTTCACGTCGTTGCGACCAGCCAGCTCGATTCCTAAGCAGCTCTCGACACGAACGCGTCTCGTTACTACTCGTCGCGTTGTCTCGTTTCGCCTCGTGTCGTATCGATGCTTCGCTTCGAGTTCGTTCTATTCGCGTCGAACACTTCGAGTGTCTTGCTCCTCAGCGAGTCGTTGTTCCTAATCCACTTTGCAGATGTAATATTTCTTCTCTGTTTCGCATCGCTCTTTCGCGAGAGAAACGATCGAACAAGTCGAATAAACTCTATCAGATCGTATTTGGCGAAACGATCGAGCGTAGTAGAAAGATGGAAGATGAAATTTGCCGATGGCAAATGGAAGAACATGGATCATTTCCTATATTCATATACCTCGTCGGTACGGCATTGATTCGCGAGGCGATTGTGGCTTTGAGACGCAAGAGATAGACGCGTGAAAATACTCTTCTTGAAAGCCAATATAAAGGACCTGTTCGCGTGGACTGGCTGCGGCCGAGTATTTCAATTTTCGTTTTGGATACTTTCCAAAACAGCAACTCGGGTCTAGCCGCTTCTGGTCAAACGAGAACGCGAATTAAATACCGTTTTTATTCGCTTCGGATGCTTTTTCATGAGACAGAGGAACGAGCGTAATAAAGCGAACGATCATCGCGCAAACTGCAACGTAAATTGCATGCTGCGATCATACGTCGTTTACTTTGACGCTTAACGCTTTAACTGCCACGCCGAAATCACATGTTTCACTGAGGACGACACGGGAGTATTTTTATTATTCAAAGCATATAATGGCAAAATAATAATAAACAGATGATGTAAGACAACATTCTTCCCCAATGGACCGTTTATCTTATTGGTGGTCACGGGTGACCACCGTGGCTCCTTGGTAACAGTTGATAGCGACATATTATAACAGGGCTTCGTTTATTTCAACAAACCATTCGCATTTGTTATTTCGTCGTAAGCAAAACGTGCAGAATATATTGTTGAAACATGTAGAAAATATTAGTAAAGAGTATTACGATTATTTCTATGATTTCGAAGAAACTTTCGGCTGAAATGGTAGAGGTCCGAAAAAAAATTATGTTTCTGATAAACCAATGCTAGTCGTAGATTAAAACAGAGGAAAATGTGCTGCAGATTTATCAGATCGAATGATAGTATATTCTACACCACATAGAAGAACGCTCGAGTGGTACATAAAGTTAGCTTTAGAGTTATTGTTAAATACATCAATTTCAAACGCGATGATACTCTATAAACAAGCAACAAAAACAAAAGTCGACGTATCAGATTTTAGAATGGCACTCGCAACGCACCTTACACAGTGCCATTCACCAGAGCCGTCAAATATACTTATTCGACAAAGATTGCGACAAGAAATGTAGAAGAAAGAAGGGCAAGCGTACCTAGCACGAAAATTTTGCAGAGAGTGCTATAAAAAAATGTTAAACAGTTAAGATGAAAAATTGCTAAGAATCGGACCAAAAAGGTGACCACCTACCTCCAGATTGTATCGATGAGCCACATTTATGTTTAAAGTGTTTTAACACACTGCACCGTTAGATGCAACATTTGTTCTCATTTTTTTTATGGATGTTCTAATAAAAATGTTTAATTGCTCAATGGGGCACTTTTTATTCCAAAGTATCTTCTATTTATCGGTTATATTCAACATGCCCTAACTGTTAATTTTCATACAATTTTTACAATTGTAGGAAGTTGAAGCGCTCCGGTCGCCAATGACCACCGTGGCGTCACAGGAGAAACCGTAGCGGGTCATATATGACCCACGTGGCAGTCAAAGTGTTAACCGTTTGAATCCTAAGTGTCATTGAAAAAACAGGGTCGAAAGAGCGCGATAGCGCTTGTCTTCATCGATTTCGTAGAGAAACAAGCGGCACAATAGCGCTCGTCATATTTGTTATTTTATGAAATATATTTGTATTATTATATATGCGTACTATTAGTTTATAAATAATTCAGGTTTTGTTCAATAAAAATTATCGAGAAGATAACAATGAAATACAAAATATCGTCAATCGTCCGTAGCGTTCAAACGTACTGGCACTTTTCCACGTAAAATCCAAATAGCGTGATCGCGTTGTTTGCTACTGAAACGGTTAAGATCGTTCGTCGCCGACGAAATTCTGGCATTGCCGATGCATTTTCGTCAGATGATGCTCGGCATCATGTTCCTTATAATTTTATAAATTCTTCTGCAGATTTCCCAAAAATTTGTCTACGTATCTCGCCGTTCACCATCCTTTCACTCCTCAAGTCGAAAACGACGATCTTTGTAAACTTCTTACGATTTTGTAAACGATCTTTACGATTGTAAATTTTTTACGATTTCCGGAAGGACAGTCATCGAACCGAGCCATCAGAAGTCGCTGTTTAAAGGTACGCGGATTGAAGTGGAAAGGGTCCTCGTAAGGTCGGACATGAACCAATGTACACGGCAAGAACAAGCGCCTTGGCCGGCGAAGACAAACCGAATACCTCGCCGGCGACAAAATCCTCTAAAAGTCGATAAAGTCGGGCAACCGATAAGATGGCTTTCATCGGTGATACAGAAGTAAGAGATTGCTGGCTGGAAACGCGTATATAGAGCGTTCCGCTTAGGTCGACGCGTGTCACGTTCCTTTGACCGGCACAATGGGCGCGCACCGTCGCACCGGTGATCGGTTGGAATTCAGAGAAAATGACGCGCGTTGAAACGTTGCCAAATGGAATTCGCTGGCGGGACAAGCTCGTGAACGACACTCTTGCCAAATTCGACCGCAACACGCCACATATACCTGATACTCCTATAAATCGGCCAATCGAGTTTCCTGTCTGTTTCTTCCGCTTCGCGTTTTTGCCCGCTACTCCAACGACTTTCGCAACTGGAGCTATCCTTTACCCGACTGAAACTTTCATCGTCGTGGGAAAACGCGTTCCCTCGTGCATGGTCGATGGTCGCGAGTCGCTTTGTTGCTCTAAGTCGAGTCGTTTTGTTACTCCGAGTCGAGTCGCCTTGTCTCCAGAGAGCAGGACGTTCCGGATTTCGCGAATCTTTGATGGCTCCCAAGGAAGCGAATGTGAGGAGAGATCGAACCAATTTTCCTTACTTTCTCGCTTGTCCGGCGGATTAGATCGCGATCCGACATCCCACGCTACTGATCGGCTAGTTGTTGCGTAGGAGAACATTGATCGATGATCGAGCAAAGTTTCGCCAAGTGGCGATACGTTCTAATTTCTCTTTTCTTCGCGTTTCTCGCTGTTTCGTCATCGTGGAAACAGTGAACTCGCGACAGGTTTTGCTATATCTGTTACCAGATCCCGTCGTCTCGGACGAACGACTTGGCTTTGTTACATTTTTAACTTGTCTCGCGTCGCTTCGCAAACAATTTCCAAGCGGCAGCGTCTGATTGATTCTCGAGGCAGCGGCAGCTATGCTATTACTGTACTAATACTACGTACTGTTACGTAGATCTGTTGCGGAAAATGCACATAGTTTTGATTTATTGGCCATTGACATGGCGGAGTGTCCGGAATCCGCAAGTTGCAAGTTCAAAGTCTGATCGGATCTGAGCGATGGACACGGAACGCGCACGATCAACGTGTCCCATCTAACCGTGAAACGTATAATAGGATCGTTGGCTGTAAATTATAGTAATTCCCTATCTACTCTACGATAGATAGGCTCGTGCTCGAGCCTCGTGAAGTTTAATCCCTCTTTCGGCCCGGCTTGTTCTAATCCGTTTAATCTCGCGCACCGACTGTGTTGACGTTAACGAAGCAATAATGTGACGATTATGCAAATTGGGCTAGCCTTTCGTGCCTTGTTCACTTCGTTTCGTGTAATTATTTTACGTTTCGTGTTTACGTAACAATCTCGGACTCGCCCAGTGCTGGGGTATGGTTTCCTCCACTCTCCAGCAATGGCAATAGCAATAGCAATAGCAGTCCTTCGAATCGTTCGTTGAACTTTTCTTTTACACTTTTTCTTTTGAATTTCAAATTAGGAAAATTTATCGGTAGATTGAGATCAACGTCCGACTAGATTGTCGTGTAAAACTGACGAGATTCGATCATCGTTCGATCATGGCGCAACGAACCGGCATTACCGTTTCATTGTCCTCGTTACCAACATCGTCGCAACAACTACCCAGGGCAGGTTTACTACTATTAACTGGATTTCGCCTTTGCGGACTACATGCGACATGCAGATGCATCGTGACGCAGCACCGGCTGAGGCTGTTCACAGCTAACGCAGAAACCTTTCTCGTTTGTGCCACTTTACTCGACTGGTTTTCCTTTAACACCGAACGCCCAGATCTCCCTTTTTGACCTTAGCAATGCGTTTTCTTTTTTTTTTGTTTTGTTTTTTATTTGTTATTAAATACTGTTTACCTGGAATTGTTGACAATTAATTGCGCCCCTTTTTGTGTTTTTATAAAGTACAGTATATAATAAAATACACCAATCGAGTGGTCACCGAACGGTCAGATCTCCCTTTGTGACCTTAGCAATGCGTTTTCTTTTTTTTTTGTTTTTTTATTTATTATTGTATGTTGTTTACCTGGAATTGTTGACAATTAATTGCGCCATTTTTTCTATTTTTATAAAGTACACTATATGATAAAATACACCAATTGAGTGGTGTTAAAATTAATTCAAAAGTTACAGCATCAGTTACGACTAAGTAAATGCATTATGAATCTTTAATATCACGTTCAAACCATGTTATTTATCTTTAGTTATCTTTGATGTTTTTAATTTTATCTATACTTTATATATATATATATATATTGATTTTAATATATATCTTCAATTTGATGTTTCATATAAACAACATGTGAAATCGTTAAACAAAATCATCACAGGGAAATATAATTGACCACTTAAACTTCTTTGTTCTTCAAGTAGCGATTGGCAGCGTATAGATTCGCTAAGTGTTAATGTTGAAACAATTACTTTAAGAAAAACTCTGCACCTTTTCTTTTGTATATCCGTGATCGCTGTTACGAAGAGAATAGAATTTAATGAAAGAAAAAATTCGAAATTAAAAGAAGAGGTGCATATTATTGTCGAATATAAATTTTGTTTTCGATTGCAAGGTCTAGAAACAAAAGAGCCATAAGTAGATTTCTATTGCTATTTCTTATAGTCTTCAGCTATATCTACAAGGTTAACATTTTTGGTAACGTCGTTTGCTATAAATATATGAACGTGCTCCTATTGTACTGTAACACTGTAAGAGTGAGGATCTGGGTCAACATACATTATACCTATACTTATTTCAATATATTTTTCAATTACAAATTCATCCACTCGTTCTTCTATCAGTCATCCTCAACAGTTAAGACACGCTCGGAGATTTCTTGCGAAATTGCGAAAATTATTAAACGTGCGTTAAATCGATCGAAATTACGAAATTACGAAGAATATTTTATTCTTATAAATACGTTGCCGCGTTTCTTCGCCGCGCAGGCTGCATCGATCTCGTTAAAATTCGCGAGCCATTGAGTTATAGACGTATTAATTACGTTAGACGAAGGGTGTCAGGGAAACCGAGTCCCCCGTCTGAATCTGCTTTCTCGCCATTCGTCCATTTCTTCCCTTTCGATCGACATGCGCATCGAATATTCTTCGAGGAATTCAGCCAGGACGATCGGCGCGGCTTTGATCCTCTCTAACATAGGCATTTTCAAGATAGCAGTTGAACATCTAAAATAAGACGTGTCTTGGACGATACCGGTAACAACCATGCTGCCCCTTAAGATAGCTTCCGTGGTAACGGCCTCGGTCGCATCGTTCCGTATAAATAGCTCGGTTCGTCATTTATAATAGCGTATTGCAGAAAGCGGGATCTTTTTTTATCTTTACAGCATTCCAGCTTTCTCTATGAGACTCGAAGATTCGATTAAAGATACCCGGTCGAGTAAAGAAGCTCGTGCACGGAATAAAGTTAGTCGATGGAACTTTCAGCTTTCAAACTTTTTTCATGATCCTTCTATCTTCGTGTTTGATTTTCGCGTTCGCGTCAACTTCCAACTGTCATTTCACAGCGACAACGAAAAGAATTTTCAGGCTGCAAAGTTTCAGCCTTATTCGTGTATCTGTAATATATAATAATAATAATAATAATAATAATAATAATAATAATAATAATAATAATAATAATAATAATAATAATAATAATAATAATAATTGTATATAATATATTGTAGTATCGTTGTCGAGGGGCCTGGGGGGGTGTCGTGCGAATTATAAACAAGGGGTTGCTGAGTATGTGCGTGGTGGAGCTAAGACAAAAGACAAGGGGTTGCTAAGGGACATAAACGAATTAACAGTCATTGCGAGTTGAGACGTCAGAGAGTGCGAATTGCGTTGTCGACAGAGTGTTACTAGCGTTGTCGAGAGAGCGTTGGATCCGTGGTGACGAGAGTTGCAAATTAACTATCTAGTTGTCTTAATTATAATACGTTATCATGATTAGTTCACGTTAAACAACCATCATTTCCTGTTTAATCAACATCTGTTTAATCCATTTATTGTAAATAAACTAATTATAGTAAAGATCCTACAATATATATATGTCTGAGATGAAAGGATATCGGGGCCTTTCTTTTGGAATGTTTGGGAAGGTCCCCAATACTTTAGTCCAGACTTTTTATTATAGCTGTACTTAAATAATAAAACTGAGAAATAGTTGTTTATGATTTAATCTGAGTATGGATGAGTATGAGATTTTTGACAGTGGGCTTGGGCTCAAAGTGACATAACGGGTCGCTGAACGTAGCCAAGGTCACGGGAGGGACGTGTGCCTAACAGAGGTATGGAGTAATTAAATAGCTCCCCTTAAAAACGAAGATTAACCCGAGGGGTACAGAGAGGTACGGAGAGGAGTATATAAGAGTAGTTCCACTTGGACTGAGATTCAGTCAGATAAGTTTTGCTTGTACTATGGACAGGTACGTTGAGTCGCGCCCGAGTCGTGGATCGGTAGGTTGGGTTCGGCTTGAACTGTGGAGGAGGTCGCGTTCGTCATCCCGTTGACCGTGGATTCGTTATTGAGTCTAGGATCATTGCCATTCACAACCCGAGTCTCTAGTTACCACGGTTACTTGTCAAATTCTGTCATAATTAATAATTGTACTAGTGATTATCTTCGCTCTTGTATAAAAACAATGTCTAATCCAAAGAAAGATTCGTTACACGCCCCTCACCCTAATGATAACCCGACAGATATATATATAAATATTATACGAGCTATAGATGGTCTATATATATATTGTTATTATATATAATATATATATATAATTGTAAATATAATAATAAACTAATTGAAGTAAAGATCCTGCAATATATATAGACCATCTATAGCTCGTCAGACGCATATATATATATGTATTGTAGGATTTTTACTACAATTAGTTTATTATTATTTATAATTATATATATTATATATGGGGGTTGGTATTATATATATAATACGAGCTGTAGAGTACGTATTATACGAGTATATATTATACGAGTATATATTATAGATGGTCGTACAGGCGACGACGTCATTGATCCGAGCATACTTAATCTTGGAAATATCGTTGCGGAAATTGGCATCGAGCTTGTCAGACCCGATAATTGCATGAATACCTGCTTCCGATGACTGGTTTCGAATATCGACTCGTTCGTTGTATTTCGTGTGACTGGGAATTGGCGTTTTAGCAAAAATTGTCCGTCTAACGATGACACCATAATAGCCACCTCCGGAGTATAGATATCGCAGATACGATACTTTCATTCAGCATTGCAGGCTGAATGGAGGGAGCGTTAATTGACCAGTCGATCTTTATTCTTGTGCGCACAATCGCCACATTGCGAGCTTTACGGCCAGTTACTTGGTCGAACGGTTCTAAGGGCAAATTGCGAAGGGAAATCAGTTCGAAGCTTGTGTTTGTATCGCTGGTCGGGAACAACGTGCAAAGGCAAAACCAGATAACTTTTCTCGCCGAGTGTACGCATGAACGATCTGGCAAAGCATTGAAATTCTAACGAACAGCCGTGGCTGTTGATTACGAGTTTCAGTTACTATGGATTCAGTTCACGAACTCGTATTTTCCTTCGAACGTGCAAGTACCAGAAATCCATCTACGAAAAGTTCGAATCGCTGAAACTATCGAATTAAAAGTTGAATTGAAGATGCGTTTAGAGTAGAAGATACGTACGGTTACTTGGTATACTTTGGTGCAATCGAAGAATGGTCCTTAGCTTGAAAATTATCGAAGTAATTTATAGCGTGCTCTTTTGTACATCAGAGGAGACATTTATTGGGCAGTGAACTGTTTCGGTTTGGTAACGATGCCGGTAAAGAAATGCAAAGAACAAAGCTAGCGACGGGATAAAAGGTGCAAGAGTGTGAACTAGAATCCCAAAGGGCTACCTAAATTTAACTCATTGCCGTCCACAATCGAAGGTCATTTAAATCAGGGCTGAATAGATTAAGCTCGTCGTGTCCCAGAAACATCGCCACGCTCCTGACCTTCTCCTCAAGCGACGGCATGATTTTTCATTGTAATCGTTTCGTCCAACTATGCTTCGTTAAATCTTCTAACTCGTGTCTTTGCCTGAAATTCTAAACGCCAAATTCTGTCAATCAGTAAATTGCTCTTGACATTCCTGTTCCGTTCGATTATAAATATCAAACGATATTTCCTCATGCACAGTTTAATTTGTCTTTTAATGCGATTAAATAGTCGTACGAAAATGTTCAATGCCAACGCACTGAAATTCCTAGGAGAATTCAAACGAAAGTTTCTGGCAGGCTACGCTATCTTCGAAACCTTTTGATGTTTCCCTATTCGTTTCACAAAATACTGATATTGTTGCCGGGCGAGAAACCAAACTGCATGTTCCGCGTCGAAGGGATTACGTTCATTCATGATTTTCACGATGAATCGATGGAACGTGCGCTCCAGACGCTAGGGTTCAAGTGTAGAGAAATGAGAGCGCGCGCACGCTCGCCTCTCTATGATTCTATGCGGACTTTGACCAAGGCGTCACAGAATTTCTCCTCAAAATTATCTCAGCTCGTCTCTCGTTCTGTAATATACACACAATCGACGCTGTTTGTTTAGAAACGCGATTATCGTTAGTTATATGTTTTTCAATGTAAAAGATATCGGATATCGCATATGTTATATGTACATGGTATTAGACATTTTGACAAAAATTGCAAGGCAAGATACGGAAACGATGCTAATAACACAAGAGGATAATGATAAGTGGGAGAATAGTAATATGTAATTTGTCGGGGGAAATAAACATAAAGAAAGAATCGCGGATAATTATCTACGTTATTTGCAGTATTATTCGCGACACGACAGTGAAAACAAGTATCCCTTGTCGGTGTGGATCGGTGAACGCGAGCAAGTGTTTAGCTTGAGAGGTATAATGTATCTCAATAACGAGGATCGTGAGGAGACAAGCATCGTATTAAGCAGCCGCAGTAGTATGAGTCCGTTTAAAGCGCGGCGCGTCGTGCTTAAGGATACACGTGTATCGGGTCGGCATGACTCATACGAGTGGAGCCATCTACTGGTCTCGATAGGAAACTTTCGCAATGCATTCGGTAAACTAATCTCCACGGCTGTCTATAATTCTGTATTATCCGCATACGGGAGCGTGACTGCCTCTTTTGTGCATTCCTCTTTCGTGATAGCTTCCCCCCTTTTTTTATACGCAATAAACGAAAATCAACTCTAGATCCGTTTAAAATTGCTGTCTCTACACGACGTTCCAAACAAAAAGCAGCGAGGCATATCGACGTTATTCGATCGGACGATCGGCGTGCGAACAACAGACTTTGTTTTTTAATCGCAACGCGGACAGTAACATTAGAACAGATCGATAGTCGATTACTTATTTATGAATTTTTAGGGATTTTACCGACGAGAATGACACTAAGTTATTTTTGAGATTTCAGTTAGTTCGCGACTACGGGCGACGCTGGTTATTTTTATTACGCGCGACTGTGACAACGGCGAGTTACGGAGGTATTTGTTGACACTAAAGGAGAAGCGCTTTTTAAAGCCGCGTGAAACGCGAGCGGTCATTGGTATGCGATCTAAATGCTCTTTTCCGTGCCTGCTTTGAAAGCGGTGCTCGTCGATATCGACACGCACCGGTGAATCTATGCTCTCTTATGAAAGTTATAAACTAAAAATTATCATCGGTGACATAAAAAAGGGCGGGAAAAACGAGGAGAAAAAGTAGAGAATATCGTCGGCAATTGAATCGGAGATAAATTTCTCCGATAACGAGGTAAATCTGCTTACGTACGTTTTTCAGATTAACGACGTGGGAAAAATTATTTTTAGAAACGTTGCCTCGACTCCGAAGAGATGCAGCCGATTCTACTTTAAAACGTATTCGAAGTCGCGTCATACAACTTTTTTTAAGCTAACGACAAGAATAAATCATTTTAAGAAGATGCTCTGCCTAATTTCAGTAGAAGATTACGCGGTAATAACAGCTGTGTTTGAACGGTGTGGAAGCAAGAGCCGGCACTCGACTTTCACAATTTCGAAAGGTGACGCGTATAGCCGGTCGAAAGGTCTGTGATTACTTTCCGGCGTAACCATCGTTTCGCTGCCTTTAATTGGCACCGCTACACATACACACACGTGCTTTTCTTTCTTGAAATTAGACCGGGATGCGAGTGGCAATTGTCATGCCAGAGAGAGCCCAATTACCGGCGGACAAAGACGTAAAGGCCTTTAAAAAGAACATAGACAATTTGCGCCGGAAATGGGTTACTTTTTTCCGCTCGACCGTACGCTCTTTCATTATTTCCGTGGAATCGAGATCGTACGAATCGTCGGGTATTGATCAGACTATTAACGGCAACGACGGACCAATCGCGTGGAATATTCAGGAAATTGTATCGTTTCTTAATCTTCCATCGAGGCGATAGGCGTTTCGCTAACGAACGCTTCGTTTCCTCTCGATTATTTAAACGCACCCGTCCAGCTTTTGTCAGCGCGAACGTTTAATTACCGACAGTTCAGAGAAATCCTCGGCCCTTCCTACCGATTGCCGCGCGTTCAAGCAAGAAGTACGAATTAATTAATAGGTTTTTTGGTCGGGAGACACCGTTCGTGCTTCGAAACCGATCGTCGATAACCGTCATCTGGTGGGAAACGAGCGTATTGAAACGAGCTCGTATAACTTGCGAGCGAAAAAGTTGAGGGTTCTCGGCTTTCGTTCTTGATAGATCTGGAAACGTAGGTAGGAGCCGACTCGTGGCACACGAACAGATTTTCGATGACGTTCGAACGCGCGCTCGCGCTCGCGCTGCCACGACGGTCGCACACACGCGGCCGGAAACTCTCCGCGACGCGCGAGGAGTAACCCCGATTCTCGGAGGAAAGAAGGTCGCCACGGAAAGTTCGCAAACTTCTCATCTCGGACGTTTATACCGGCTAGAAAGGACGGGACAAAAATAGCCTCGTCTTTTAAGGTCGCGATGAACGCCCTCGCCGGCTTAAATTCCCTTCGCCGGAAGTTTCTAAGCGACGAGAAATCGACGAGATCATCGATCTTCTCCGAGAGAGTAAGTGGAGGGAAGGGAGGAGAAGGAAACGAGGAAGAGAGAGAAGCAGATACGCCAGACATTATCGTTCGAGCGGAAGGTTCGAGAGAACAAGTAATTTTAGTGAGCGTCCTTCATATGAGACGATAATAATTCACTTGGATCGGTTTTTCGGCGTACATGGTCGCCCCCGTTCAGGATATTAGGCCCAAGATGAGATTAACGGAATCACAAGCTCGCGAATTTCGCGAAGATTTACTGAGTGTTTATCGTCTCGCTAGAAACGCGTTGTCCCAGGAGAGCCAAGGAAATTCGTTAGCAAGTTTCGCCGAAAATTACTCGGTTGCACCCGTTACATGGCATATTGCGTCCCTTAGAATTACGAGCCTGCAATTAGTAACGCGGTTGAATCTTCGTGTAAATCTCGTGCTGGTTGAAGAATTTACATAGTCGGTAAGCGAGGCAGCGGCCGGCTTCGAAATATTCAGGTGAAAGATTCCAGAGCCGGTAAATTAATGTCGGACGCGCGAATCGTCTCTCTCGTCTTGTGTGTCAAAGGCTAACTAAATATAGTTGGAAATTCGAAATCGTTCGGCACTCAGGGGCGAGCCTGCTTCAACGTCGGGCCAAGCCCTGTGAAATTTATATTTATCCGTTATCGTTACACGCTCTGTTCGTTTCTATCCCTTTGACTTCGACTTACGGCCCGACCGACAGATTACGACGAGGCGCGTGTGTATGCGGTAAATGTAAAGTGGAAGTAATTCACTGCCATTTCATGGCTGCGAATCGGCGACCTTACTCTCGTTAAGCGTTTAATTCGTGTCATTAAACGCTTCTAACCACAATTTGGACGACTGATTTCGTATATCGTTTATAATAATAGATAAATCAATTTGCGTTTCGCCACCATAAAGAAACTCCAGCAAAGAAACACGTATTACGTTCCGCTATCCCCTTGAAGTTTATTCGACAAAATTTCATGGATTTTCTTCCGCGGAATCTGATTTCCACTTTGGCATCACCTCGTTCCATCGAAATTACTAAAAATTAATGACAAGGGCTGGGGCACGTTCGTGATTGCGATAGGATGAATGAAAGGGAAAGGTAGCGACGACCGCGGTGAAGAAACGGCAGATCGATAAAAAGGATCGGTCTTATCAGCGAACGAACTCGTGACTCGGTTATCAAGAATTCTCGACAGATGGCGGGGTTCGTAGCGGCGTAGATGCATCGGGTGCACGTGCATCCGTTCCTCCCTCTTTCGTCCTGTACCGCCCCGCTGCTGACGATCTACCAGCGAATCCCACCAACGACGTCCCACCGGTGACGTCAAGACGCATTGCGACATATCCCTCTGCCCCGCTTTCCTGTTTGGCCTGCACTCGCCTCGCACTCGCCTCGCCTCGCTTTGCTTCTCGCGCGTATCCCCGGTAAACAGTCGGCACGCTCTTTTTTCTCTTCTCTTTCGAGTGGTCGAGCACCCCTCGTCCACCACCGACTTCGTGGTTACCGCGGAATCGATGGATTCGCTTTTACGCCTCTCGCGTCTCTAAAATGCTGCTCGGAAAGATCGAGAATTCGGCGTGCTTTAGGAAAGATCGTCGGTGATTTATTCCTTTAGAAATGTAGTTTCGTCTCGAAATGCAAACGGCACGAAATGGAATACGATAATACAGATTTGATTTAGATTTGGAACAATTTGGAGAAGAGCGACGCGATTCTAAGTAATGTAGCGTAACTCGCGACTATGCGAATTGAACGCGGTTTCGTTCTTAGATGAAAAACCACGAGGAAGAGGATTCGCGGAAGAAAGCGGGTAATGCCTGGGCAGAAACCGCTTTACGAACAGACGCTTGACAACGAGCGAGTTTTCCGTTCTGACGTTTCCACTTGCTGTTATTACGGTTTGCCTACCAACGCTCCGTTGAATGTGTTCTCGCTTTAATATCCCTTTCCTTTCTAGCGTGGCGTGGCAGAGTGCACCGGCGTGAGTGCACGTGTACCAGCGCGCTCGTGTCCTAGGACGCCCCTTTCAAGAGTGCGACGACACTAAACCGCGTTCACTCGGTCTCATGAATTTTGACTAACAATAATGGAAATCGCCGTAGAAAGACCATTGAAATTCCAATGCCAAACGATCCCCCGAAAAAGACGCCTCCTGAGGCGAGAAATATCAAAATAAAGGATAGCTGTCGGTACATAGAGAATAAAATCCGCACGAGCGAATAAAACACTCGTACAAGAACGATAAATTCGCAGACAGACCGAAAAGTGGGTATTACCAACTGTTCTTTCAGTGCAGTTATCGGAAGAGCCCGTTTCATCTGGCTGCCGATAAGTAAACGAATTCATACAGGAATTTTGTAAAAACCAATTGTAAAATCGTCCGATAGTACTGGTCTCGGAAAGAATCGGTTTTCTCGGTAGGTAAAGTCTTACTCGTTGATCGAGTCAACGCGTCATAACAAGGAGAACGTAAAGAATGATATCAAGTAGCTATTGACTTGCGAGGATTCGTTTCATCCTCGGCGTCGTTCTAACGCTGCGATTATGTCCGATTACGTAATAAGAGCTTAAAAGGTATTTCGTCAGATTCAAACTACCACCACTCCTTTCTCCACCCAATCCTTTAAATCCACTGCTGTCGAGAAAATTACCTAATGAATACTTTATAATCGTCAACTGTAGCGTCTTACGCTTCGCGCTGCAGTTAGATGGTCTTTCGCCGATCTCCAGCTTCTCTGTCTACGAGTCTGCGATTAGCCTGTCATCCAGCGTTGGCCGACCTCTTCCGGCAGAGAACACCGACGTGACTTTTCACGTGGCACTTTCAATGTCGGGGCAAGCGATTCGCGGCGTGGTCGTCGCGTCAATGTCGCGACTAATTAGATGTACACATACGTACTACATATTCGCTGAAACGAAGGCGCTAGAATCGGCCGAGCGAATGGCTGACGTTTTGTACGTCGCATCGCCGACGACACAGCGGCATTATTCGCGGGTTGCAGATGTTTTTAAAACAAACGAAAAGTTTCGAGGCAGTGGCAGCGATTTTCGCAGTGCGGCCTGGCCGCGTGATCGATCGTGCAACGACTGCATCCAGTTAACGTCATTGCGCGCACCTGACGAAATTTAGATCCCCCACAGTTGAAGAAAGGTTCAGCTAGCTATCCGGTGGATCGCTGGCAATCGTCGTTCAGCAACAGGAATCGCGTGGCTTCGGAACGGTCAGCACGCAGCCAGCAACGCGTCCCCGTGTCAGAGAATGGGAATTACCTTGGAATTTGGCACGTGGAGAATGCGCAGAATGGAACGTCCACCAGACTCGGTCTTCGGCTGCGTATCTCTCTGCCGCGGAGCTAATTAGGCTGTCACCATGCTCGATTATCGCGTCGAATGTTACCTGACCCCCGCTCTGTTATTAGTACCGTCTATCGGGAAATTTTGATCGCTCTTAACCGGTATTGTTATTATTTATTATTACCAAATTTATTTATTTATTTATTTATATACATATTCATTACATATATATACGTTTATAATAGGCATTGCAAGATTCCAGAATTTTGAAGGTTATGTTACGAGCGAAACAAAGCGAAGCAGGAATATGTCGTTAGATAGAGAAATATGTTACAGTCTAAATAATTAGGCGTTACATATCGTCAACACCGAACGTCTAAAATTACGAAAAGATGCAGAAATCTGATGAACGCGATCCGATAATGCGTTAACACGTGTACGTACCCTGATAATGGAGTTGCTGTTTCTGATATCGTACGCGAAGATAGCAACCCGGAAAACCATAGCATTACGCAAAGACCGCGAACACGCGCTAAAATTTATAAGCTGGACAAGTTAAGTGCGATCGACGAAATTATGTAAAATTTTAAAGAAGATAAAAATGTCAGCAATCTGTCTCCTGTTTTCCAGCGATAACCATGTTCAACCTACGTAGTACGGGATCATAATTATGATCGCGAATATGCATAAGACAAACAAGAGAACGAAAGGCAAACGCAAAAAGATTTACGCTACGTTTTTTCGGCAGCATTGATGACATTGGTATATTTCGAATGGGGAAAAAACTAAAGAATCGTAGAGGGTTCTAAGAGCGCGAGGATTTCTAAAATCCTTTTACAAATTCAATTTTTTACGTCTTCTGCCCATCCATATTCATGTACCTTCTCGTATTTTAGCTTACGAAATCTATCCTTTGTCTTTAGTCGTTTATTTTTTCAGACGTTGAACCCTCTGTCTCATTTCCGCTGGAAAGTAATCTTCGATCAGAACCAGGGCAAAACACGGCTTCCACGTTGTTCTCTTAACCGTAGACCAGCAGGCGAGAGAACGGTTGTTTTTAAATTAGCCCTAGGTAGAATCGTATGTTTGCGTACGCTTAATCACGAGCACGTCACTCTGTGATAGCGGGTTATTTTATGCGGCGGGTCGTTGCACGGAACGCAGCTTCATAAATTCAAACGGGAACACGTGGAACGTACGTGATAGATTTACAAATTTGATCGGTCGCCCGTGTAAAAGTACTTTATGCCTCTTCCCTTTATGTTTTTTCTCTTGTTACCGGGGAATTTCGGACGCAGGCGAGCGTAACGGATTCAATCGCTTCCGTATACCGTAAACGCTTACACGGATCGCAATTAAACGCGACGTAATTGTTTTTAAAGCTTTCTCGCGGCAGCTTGTAAACTGAAATTCTCTTAAAGCGCTGATTTCCCGCTAAACCGATCGAGCGGCTGAACCGAGTTATCAAAATGGAGCACGTGCATCACCATCCTTGTCTAATCCGTTTAGGATTATAAAAGAATGCCACGTTAAATGGGAATAACTTTTCTGCACGCGTATCGAATGTGAAATTTCCACACGATACTACGTTATTATTCCTTTGTCTTACCCGCTAACTGCCGATTGCTCGGGCCGCAATAAACAAGGTCGGTCACGCGTCAAGCCATTTAGCTGTTTAGTCGTGTGCTTAATCTTGCGCAAAATGTATGCGTTTTATGACACGTATACTTCTGCGCAACGAAAGGAATTGTGAAATAATAAACACGTTTGGGAACAACTAATACTTTTAAGATGTCTGCGAAGTAATTATGATCGATTGATCGGTGAACAAAAATGATTTATTATTTGAAAGTGGACAATCTATCAGTAAGAATTTGTAAATTAATACTTAGTTTAAATTAATATTCAATGTTGAGAAAATTAGTAATCTTCAACTGTGTGATATTTTTCGAAACAATGAAACACAATAGTAAACACAATATCGCTACCATCACTGTCATTATCAAGATCTATCGAATCACTATTCACAATAATAACATAATAACTTCCCACTACTATCAACAATATTAGATTTTCCTTTCACTGACACAATAGGTATAAGGGTCTTCTAATTCTTTTAGGGAATTATATCCTAAACGTGCGAACGTAACGAAGAATTACACGTAACTAAAGTAAGAAAATATTGAGGACAACTGAGCCACGAGTCAGGCTCGTGTTTATTGTTTTTCGCTCAAATTTCTTACCACGAGTCTCACTCGTTGTAGGACAAAGGATTAAATTAAGGAAATATTTAAATGGAAAAATACGCGTATTTGCCTGTACAAGAGGTCTTCCCATTTTCACGCGATGTATCGCATTTGTTCGAAAGTTAGATTGCGATCGGCATTGCTTAGACCGTTTTTGGAAAGAGCTTAACTGGTAGCGGTTGACTTTACTCGGAGACGGAGAACGACTCGAATCAAGAGAGTCCGCGTTTAATAGGTTACCAGGCTGAGAATCTAAACCATTCACCAACGATGCTTATGAATCGGAAAACCTTGAAACGGGGTCGAATCGTGCCCGTTTATCAATGGCGGCCGTGGCTACGCCGCGTCTAGTGTCTACCCTATTTACCACGGGAAACGTAGTTTCTGGCGTTTCGCCCGTGGCTGTTCCATCTTGTCGTTGCCAGGCAGAGCGCTACCTTCGTTTCCAAAATATACTGGCTCTTACTCTACCCACGCTCTGTCACATATTCAAATATGTCAGGAGTGTAACGATGCCACTTCGACACCCCTCTACGCCTCTCCTTTTTCCTATTTCTCACGATGGAAGTCGCACGAAAAATCTCGATGAGCCACCACACCTGCGAGTGTCTGGAAATAGACGCGACTGTCTTTCAACGTTCATTCGTTCTCCATTAATTCGGAACTGCGGCTTTTTAAGGAATCGTCAACCTTTTTTCTTCCGCCGATTCAAACCTCTGCACGATTAATACAGAAATTGAGGAGAAATTGGCAAAGCTATCGTCTTTGAGTAGATCGCGCACAGGTTTTATACAGAGGAGCAATTTTAATCATCGTTATCGCTATCGATAGAAAATTTTTTCATTCGTCCCGTTAAATCGCTACCAGCGACGGTTCGTCCATTTTCAAGAAAGCACTTGCTCGTTCAGACTGCTTCCGATCGCTCCGCCAGGCGGTCGAACCTACGTATATGCGCGTAGTATATGCAGGCACTGTAATTTATAGGCCGTCGCCGCGACCTCTACTACGTAGACACCTGGGACGTTAAACTCCTCTGTTCCTCTCGCGGAAGATTAGCAGAGTCCATTAAGATTGTTATCTGGCCATTAAAATCTTAACCGCCGTATAACTTGCAGCCTATATATAGTTTACACTGTAACTTGGCGGCACTTGAGAATATAGGAAAGCAAACGTGCCAATAATATTTTGTAAATTATTAGACGAATGATAATAGAGCGCAGATGACTGACGTTCGAACCGGTGAAAACATTTCATTAATATTTTGCCAACAGTTCGTGCCTCAACGGTCCCGTGAGTTTTACGTCACGAATGATTTGTTCGAAATTGCGAGGATTATTAAACGTAAACGATCAACTCGGTCAAATATTTATTCATTTGGTAAATATTTCCATATATACGTACGTGCATAAATATGCAGCAGACCGTTTGGAAACAACGTTCCATTACATCGTGTTGCTTATCTGTTAATTAACATAAAGCGATGGTTGTTCCTGATACGAATGCGCGGCGAGTTCGTCACCTGCATTGGTAACTATGCTTAGAATAATAAAACTTTTGCGCGGAAACGAGTGCATCGGAGGGGTCATGGCAATGCGAAACAATTGAAGCGTTATTTCGCATAATATTCGTCCAGTATCCTGTCATCGACTAAGAAAGATCGTTATCGAATTTCGATCGTTACTCGTTTCCCGTTTGTCTCTCCCTCATAAAATAAGTACGCGGATATGGTTTTAACACGAAGGGAAGCACTTTACTTTCACCGAAATCTACATTTTGAACTGTGCGATTTCCCGCGACCGGGCACGCGATATTTTCGAGACTCTGTTGCTCTTTCCCCTCCTTTCAACGTATAGTTGCAGCCGAATAGCAACGGAGGACTTTGGACCTCGGACGATGTGTCGTTCAAACTATCATCCAGTGTCGAACGATTTCTTCGTTTCACTGGACCCTAATGGTTCCTCCCGCGAGCATCGCCTTTCGAACTCGGCTTTGCTCGATTGAAAATGAAAGGTCCCGTGTTTCGTCGACGCGTGCAATAGTGTCACTGACTACGAATCGAAAGCGAGATATATAAAGACAGGATGGAAAAATAAGCAAGCGGCGAAGGAAACCCGATCGGCAATGCGCAACAATCGGAATTGAAAAAAAGTCTACTGGAAATTTGTCATCGTTGAAAATTGGGTGTATAAAATACACTGACTGCAGTCTACAAAGTGTATACTCGTGAATAAAAAGAAGGAATTTGGTGTCGGAAATCGTATGGTCAAAGAGTGAAGGATTAGTGAGTCATTGATGATAATGGTATGGTGAAGAAACCGACGGTAAATCATATTGAAAGTTTGACTCTTGGAAATCGTAAAGCTGGTTTCTCGATTTCTCGCTCGGTCGGTCTTAAAGGGTTGTTCTCGGCAAGTAACGAGTACATAAAGTAGAAATGTGTTTCACGAGTCGCGTTTCTATTCTTTCAGCGAATTGTCCGAGAATATTTCATGGCGTTCCAGGCCGCTTTGTCTGTGAAATGTCTTTGCGACGACACAGATCTACGAAGGCTTATTTTTTTTCGTCTTGCTAGCTCTCTTTCCTCGTTGAATTGTGCAAATTTCGTTGAATTTCCGGTGTGTATAACTAAATGATTAATCACGATGCATGCTGGCATGAGGGGCGCTTTCATCGGCATGAGGATGTTACCGCGACACCGACGGATATCTTCGGAGAATAAGAAAAGGTAACGATCGGCTTTTGTTTCCACAAAGTGTACACTTTGCGATAACGCTTCCTAAGAGTTTGAGAATAATTGTGTGAATTGTCAATCGGTCGAGTTTGCCAATATTTTTGATTTCGTAGGAGCTAAAATATCATTTAAACATTTATTCATTACAAGACAGATATCGATGGCTTTCGAAAAGCGAGGAGATTTTAGAAAAGGTTCGAATCTTGATTTATACGAGAACCCTTTCCGCTGTTCGATGAAATGGTACTAGCTAATATTATTTAAATATCTTTTGTATCGTAAGCAGAGAATTCAAGGACATTTGTTTCCTCCCACTTACATTTTCATTATCAGAATACTTTAAAGTTTGGGTAAATATAGATTATCAGGGAAGATAGATAGTGCGACGAAAATTACTCATAGGAAGCTGCTGCCATCTAACGCAAGCTCTAGGAAATCGATAAAAGACGCGCCCGACCTTGTCGACACTAATGCAGGTGCCAGATAACAATTGCAACGTGTTTATTCATCAAGTATTTGGTCGATACTTGGCGATACTTGTTTTTCATTGCGTGTAAATTTAAGAAGAAAAAATAGAATCGACCGACTTTTAATGACCGACTTCTAATGACCGATTCGTTAATAACTTACCTTAATTTTTACTTAAAAAATGAGACCGTTGCGTCATCTCGTTTACGAGAATCGATGTATACGTCGATACAAAGGACCACAGAAAAACGTACGCTCGGATTGGCAAACAAGCTGGAATGTTTTGTCCAACTGTGTGCATATATCGCCTCTCGACAATCGAAACGATAGAATCGCACAGGTCGTAGATCCGAGTATGCCAGATACACCGTGACAACCGCTATATAGGTTGTTCAACTTGCATACAGGCTGAAATTGATTGGATAGTTTGCGGTCAGTTCAGGCTGTGTACGAGTGTACACGAGCGGCAAGGAGGATCGCCCTTCAAGTTGAACAAGGCGTATTCGAATCGAACGCCAACCGGTCGAGAGTTTCTATGCGCTTTGCCGAAAATTTGGCAAACAACTTTCGCGTTCTGGCAGTTCTGCTGGACAAGCTCGAGTACATCGTTGCTTTCGTGTAGATCGTTTCGCAAAATTACCTGCGTCAGACACCTCGGCGTCACGGTGACCGTTAACATACTTGCTATGCAGTTCTTCTAGACTACTCCACGCGATTCGACCTACGGATATATATCCTTCGGCCGTAAAACAGTTTTACGGACTACGAGGTAGGCTTTGACATTCGCAAACAATGTTATTTGCCTCCATCGCGGCGCAGTGTTTCGCCCGAAATCTGCTAACTTCGTTCCAAGAATAACGCGAAATATTCACAGCCATTCAATTGAGCATATTTTCTTTGCGTTCGTCGATCCTTCGCTATTCTTCTTATTATCTTAGCGGTCGAACGAACGCATTGCCGCATGCGATTTCACGGTTTCTACATTACCCCGGTCGGTTCGAACAAAGTCGCGGGCGGCAATTTAATGAATGCCGTTTAAGGAAAAAAAAGGGGCAACTGAACTGTGCACTATTGACCCAGGTCGAGAATCGCCTGCAGGTAATCGCATATTTCCCCCCTCGTGCACCCCTGGAACGAACATACCCGTGCATTTACTCTCCCTACGCATGCACGTACATATTTACCCTTTTGCTGCTTATTATATTAATCGCTGCTATGAAAATATCTTCGACAATCGTTCAAGGCGTTTTGCTTTAATAGCGTACGCCAGATTAAGTTACTCGATTTTCTCGTAAAAAGAATCATTTAACAATCGCGCGATAGCCTTCGGAAATTGAACGTACAATCTGTCAGAATAATCGAACCAAAGATATATTTTCATTGCTTACTGTCGATAACTGGTTATTCGAACAAATTCCTTTGTAGTAATACGTTTCGATAGGCGATCTTGAATGCCAAACGGCATGTTTGTACATTAGAAACGCGACTAAGCTATAGAACTGAAACGGCTTGTGAGCCGACTAGCAACCCGTCCAATAGGTCGTCGTACGCGAAACTGTGTACGACTTGTCAACGGTTTCGTGTTACCTTGTTAGCACGTGTTCCACATGGCACGAGGTCGGGCAACATTTTGCTTTTTGTTCACTCGCCTCCATTGACGATTATGAAACCGTAAACGCCATTGCGACCAGTGAAATTGGAACGTATGAAGCCGAGCTATTTCCACGTTTATAGTCGGGCAAGAATTACACGCCAACGTATGGTGAACTCGACGCAAATAGAACGAAACGAAGATCTTAAACGCTATCGTCGAATATAGTGGCGATCAAAGAAGCAAGAACGATATGTCGGTAAACGAAGGATATACCGAATATTGCGAGTAGAGATATATTTGCGGGTAGGTTGGAGGGGTGGCATGAGTCTTTTAATCAGAATCTTTTAATCGCCGGTTGAATCAGCATCGACGCGCAGAACGTGTCGTGCATGTCCGGTAAACTCGACTACTGGGGCACGGCGCGTTAAACAGGTGAACGTGGGGGTCGGCGACATGCGGTATACGGTTACGGAGCGTCACGACGCCCTGCAGGCGACCGTTCCACAAACCACCGCCCCCAGGGTAAACTTTCTGTTACGTGGCGACGATGGCCTATAGCGTGTTGTTCGCTCTCTGTACGAGCCTTTGCCGCTTTGCTTCAAATCCAACGGTGTACGCTACCCAGCGGCCCAGATTTTTTAACATTGCTCCAAGTGAAAAGAAAATAGCGGGAACGCTTGCAGCTGGATCCTCTGCATAGCCTTGACAAACAAATCCCTAATTGACCTTTTTAGAAGAATCATTGTTTGAACATTGTTACGTCAGTTCTCTGCTGTTCACGGCAGATTGTGTCCTCGGATTTGCATTTTAAAAATCGTGAAAAAAACTAGGCTATCGAAGAGCGTCCTTCTTTGATAATCATAAAAATAATGTGAATTCTCTGGCACTCGAGAGTGACGACATCTACGGGGTTGATTTCGTCGCGAGATTCCGCGAAGCGGAAGAACTAGCTGGAAATGGGAAAACGAAACGGCAGTAATTCAAACGAGTTGCTTAAGAGCATTCCTGGCGACCTTGTTCGGGAATCGATGTTGCCCCTGTTTGGAACAACCGACCTAATTTCCTGGATACGAGAGTAACACGCGACATCGGCACAAGCGACGAAAGCAAATTCTTAATGATACCGATCCTGCAAGGAACAGCGTGTGCTATTGCGAGAGCCCACGGTATGGAACGCACGCAAGTCGACAGACGTGTCAAGCGGGTTGCAGCAATGGGTCCAAGTACCATAGAAGCGAAGTTGTCTTCGTTATAATAACTCGAATCGAATTTAATTTTCGATGGTAGAACAATTTTATAGAATATTTTTGTTACCAACCGAATGAATTAAATTACTATCCTGGCATAGGGAAAATTTATACCAATAAAGCGATGTACGTATACCAGTGACTTCATACCGGCAATAAAATGGATCGTAAGATAAAAAACAACAACAAAAAAAAAAAAAAAAAGAAAACGAAAGAAGTTTTAGGTTAGAGGATAAACCATAGTTTATGAAAACGATCTCTTCTTACCGGGATATTTCGCATGTATCAGCATACGTCAAAAGAATATTCAGGTGTATTTGAATCGTGAACGGAGGGGTTGGCCCCGCGACCGAATCGATCGCGACAGGGAAAAGTCGGTAATCGGATCAAGTCCATCGCTAGCAAACGGTCTACCGGCTGACCAACCACGGATACGCCTGCTACTTGCTTGCTTGCCACAAGCCAGGTCGTGTACGCTGGGTCAGGAGAGAGAGTCAGTTATACCGACGCCGTGCTACCATTCGCGTCACTCATTGGCCGAATCCTGACGATAGCTTCCTCTCGAACATACACACCGCTCGACCACGCAAACCCGATTTACGGCAGCATCGGTCTGCAAACTCGTCTTCGTCTTCTCGGCAATTCTACTCTGCTTCTCACCTTCGTGGATGATAGCCACGAATCTCACTTTCAACGCCGATTTCTCCGTCACGGGACGACGGGTGGGTAGACGATCGCCTGCAAAGAGAAGACTCGAGTTTTGAGAGAATTAGCTCGGTGATACGGCGGTACGAGTGTGAGATTGCGCGTAATTTTGAATCTGCTCTGCTTCGCTCGAGATCTTCGAACAGGAAAGTGCGGAGTTTAGAAACAGTCGTCGATTGCTACGGATTTTCTTAAAATGTGCTGTCAATTTTCAATCTTCGTGTAGAAACTGAATGTAGGGTAAAGTTTTGAAAATTCGAAATTTCTTGAAACTTTGTATCTTCTTGCAGACACTGAAAATGCCAGTCTCCGGCACAGCTCTCAATTTCTAGCGCGATGGGATGGTTTCCTCGTTAGTTTTCGCCGAATGATTCGCATGATCGCATCGAGTCGGAGATTGCAGGGAAATCGAAATTAATTGGAAAACGGTGGATCGGCGCTTCGACCGAGCGAAACTCGCAGGTGCGCTGCGTGCTACGAGTTTAAGAATTCGATTAGGGTAGAAAATGTGGCAAATGAGGGACACTTCAAAAGTTTCGTTCTGCAAGTCGCAAGTGTGTCTATAGTTGAAAGGGAACCGGTTTCGAAGTGGGTTGCTATGTCCGTGGCGAAGGTAACGAAGAGTAGAAAACTATTTTTTATTACGCGACCTCTGGAATCGAATTAGCGCGATCGCGGATCGATACGCGACTGGTTCTCGACGCGTCCTCCAATTAAACAGCACGTTAACGCCCCGCTTCATTTCTCTTTATTCTTCCCCTTTTTCTATTTTCTCTCCCGTCAAAACGCTCGAACAGAAGACTGCCGTTTGAATGCACGCGCGATTAGTGCGGGTGAAATTGGTGATCGGATCACGCTTGTCATTAGCAACCATCGAACCGTACCGTATGAGATTTAAACGTGCAAGTGCCGATGGCTTCGTGACAGACCCTCTCTTTCGTTCGATATCCGAAAATAATCCGACACCGTTTCGTATCCGTGCATTATCGTGATTAAATTAGAAAAACGGGTCGCTGCGAACGGAGAACACTACGCCGTCCGATTTTGAAAGACGACTGAAGGCGAGAGATCGGTTTCGACAGTTTCCTTAGTTGCGAATGTAAAGCGACGCGATGATGAATCTTGTAAACGCGTAAAAATGGTTTAAAAAGTTTGCCGCGCTCAAGGCCACGGGCTTGGCGTATCGATCTACAGGTTCCCTGGATCGGGAGCAAGAACGCGGCAATAAAGAATTGCGGCAGTGGCGCGCCGTTGGAATTGAGGTTAGCGTGCCGCCAAACCTCTGGATCCTTTCTTCGTTTTCTGGTATTGACCGGGTGGGCGCTCGTGGCGTGCTACGCCATCGCCATCTTTCGGAGGTTTGGCTCACCGTTCGGAAAAATGAGTTTGGGCGGGAGGGAGGTGCACGACTGACGCGAGTGATTGACGATCGGGATGTGCGTTCCCATCGTGAGGAACTCGGCTTTGTAATTGCTTCGGCAAAGAGAAGCACGTACTAGCAAGCTACAACCGATCGTGTGGAAAGAAATTTAGCGACATTTCGCGAGGTGAACGAACGCTGGCAATGTCGAGGCGAAGGCGCGACAACGGTGTCCCGTGCACTCGAGTGGAGAGGATTGGGCGAATCGAAACAATAATGAACTCGGATGCGTCGCACGACTTGTCTGATCGACGCGGGGGTGAACGATCTCCGTGAAGGCAAATGTCCGAGATGTTTGAATCATCGGTCTCGCGGCGACATACACACGAAGGGAGACGTTTGTAACTATCGCGAGTGAGTTCGTGCGAGGCTGGATTGTCGCCAGCTCGATCGACACGGTAGGTCGAGCACGTGGTGTAACCACCGACTGGTTCTGTTCGTCGCGTTGCACCATGCCAAATGCGACTCTTCTCTTCGTCTGGCTCGGTCCTGTGTATTCTTCCCCTTTTATCCGCGCTTTCGAATATTTTCAACTCGAAATTCCTCGCTTATCTCCCAATGCATCTGTCTCGTGGGACGTTCTCGGTGCTGCCGCCTCGCGGCACTTATTGCAACTATATCTATTTTGGTTTGGCGGCGAGGAGGGCGTGGATAGCGGGTTAATTGGTCGGACGTGTGAATGCGTGAGATTGGATGTAAATGGATGTTCTGGTTCGAGTAGTCCTCCGTCTCGTGCTCACTCTTTCTCGCGTTTAACGATCAACTATTTAGGTCGCGTTTCACCACTAGCCGAGTAAGGGAAAGGAAAAGGCGCGAAACCACTTAAACGTAATCGTTTAAGAAATTGTAAAGTTTCGCTCTACTTTTCGAACGTTCCACCCTTTCGTTACAAATTAGGCAATGTCGTCGATAGCCAGACTAATGGGGGAAAATTGGCACGAATCCAGGGATTCGCGAGGGCGCGAACATAGCCGAGCATTGGTCGGAATGCCTATTAGAATTCCGTTGGCGTTTCCCAAGTGAAGCGTAGCACGCCACACCGGAGATTGGTTCGGGGCGCGAGGTCGCGCCGTGTCGAACGGTCGCTCGATCGGATACGCTCGATGGCCGCTTTCCAGCTCGGCGTATCGGTTAGAGGGATCCGATCGGTATCGGGAGCACACGGTGGCCTTGCCACCTTCCGACCTTCCTCCTCCCCGTGATTCTGCCAATTTCTCGCGACTCGCGCACCGGTGCTGCCACCAGGTGGTATTCAGTAAAAGCACGAGTCGTACAGGGCGAGAGATTCGTGTGATGTGGTGCGCGAAGTGAGTCGGCGTGATTGCGGAACGGAAGGAAGACCGTGTTTGGACGTTGCTGTGTACGCTATTGTACACGCGTTGTCACGGCCTCTATTCTCCTTCTGTTTCTTCATCGTGTTACTGATCTTCGTCCTGTCGCCAATTATCCTCTTCGCTCGCTTTCTGCTTCGTTTACCGTGCGCTGGCACGTTTTCGTCAGACGCTTTCCGTTGCTTGACGAAAGATACTCGTCGTGCAAGTGTGAGTCGCGAATGGGGTTGCACGTGCGTGAGTCTGTCGCGAATGGGCGGCTCGCCAGTGGCGGAGCTGTGTCGATAGGCAGAAGGTTAACCGAAGGATCGGTGGCGTGCGTGCACGAGGTCGGGAGGAGCTAAGACAGCCGAGTTATCTTCGTCCTTATCGAATGTGCCGCGTCTGCAGGACATCGGACGGCGATTGGACCAGGAGCGTGTCGTTCGAAGGAAGCAGAGGAATCGGAAAAAGTAGGATATCGAAGGGCCGAGAAGACGATAGACGAACGATTCGCCAGATCAAGAACTGCAAGCGAGAAGAAGAAGAAAGAAAAGAAGCGAAGGAGAGAAAAATACAGAAAGAGAGAGAGAGAGAGAGAGAAAATCGGAACAAAGCGTGGCCGTGTGTGCGAGAGGAGCTCGCGGCAGGAGCAGCCACGGAGGCAGAGCGAGAGAGGTGGAGTGAACGGGCGATAATCGAGGATTTGAATGGGTGGGCCGGGAGCCGGTAGGGTTAGCAGGCACGAGCTGAACGCGGTGCCAAAGAGCGACGTCGGTCACGGGGATCGGACCCTCGTAATCGGCGAGCCAGCACCACCACCACCGGCCTGTCCGTATCATCCGACTTCGGCTTCGAGTTCGGAACGCGCGATCTCAGCATCCGGCCACCTGGTCTCCGCCCAGCTGCCGCCTTCGCCGCCGCCACTCGCCTCGCTGCACATCACCGTCAACAACTGCACCTCCATTGGCAACAATACTAGCGCCAAGCCGGACGCGATTTCGAACGGTACCAAGGCTGCTGCGACCATGTCCTCACCACCCAAGCATCGAAGGGGCTTCGACCCCAACGACGTAAACGCCACAGACTATCGCCGTTATCGTCGCGTTAAAACGACGAAACGGTGAGTTTCTCTCGCATATTGCCTTTCTTCTATTTTCTCCGTTCGAGCGGAGCTACGTGTTCACCTTGCCGTTTATACAATTTATATACCTCTGTGTATGGAACGAGAACGGTTCTTGCCATGGCTTCCGTCTTCTGTCTCTAGAGGATAGACGATAACGTTCGAACCAAGTGGCAGCTTTAACGGCGCTCGTTTCCCTAATCGAATAGACAAAAAAATGAAAGCTTCGCGAAGAACGTTCGACGCTCGAACCATATCGTTTAGAATGAAGTCGTAAAAAAGTTAGAGCTCGTCAAAGGCTGCTGTTTCTGCTTTTAACGAAGACGATCCAAGCCGCGCAAGCTGCGTAACTCGTTCCGTATGTCTTTAACTCACCCGTACCTTATTTTCATGTTCTGCCTTATAACCCGATGCTGCAAACATCCTGGAATCCTCGTGTCTCCGCGAGCAAATTGCGGTTCTGTTGGACACCGGCCGGTCCTGGTCGTTGACCGCCGTCTACCGTCTCCAAACGTGTTTGCCATTCTATTCTAGAATCGGTTCATCTTGAATAATTTACACGTCTCTGCTCGCGCCGAGATCAGACAAGAGATTCGAATCCGTGCGATGACTTCTTGATTTCCCGCTCTCGGGAATCCCAACATGTCCAGTGGAAATAACAGCTTACTGGAAGTACGTGTAACCGATATAATTATTTCGTTTCGAGGAAAATGTCCGATACGTAAAGACAATGACTCACGAATTTCCCCGACGTTATTTCCGCTGCACATTATAGATTCGTTATCGATTGGCTGACAGTAGCGGCATACAATTCAGCATAGCTGACTGTTCTTTTCGTCCGGTTGAAATTTAGCGAGAGATAGCGGTAGTAGTTGGAAATTTGTACGGCGCGACGCGATCTCGGGGGCGCCAAGCGGAAAACACGAGGAACTTGGACGAAGCATGATCCTAGCATAACCTTGATCCCTGATTTCCTTCCGGAACACAGCGTTCCAGCCTTTCACACAGCTTCCACTGACAGCGAATGCACAATGTTCACAGAGGCTTTGTATGTTCCACACCGTGACCTTGGGCGCCGGACACAGACCTCCCCGACATCTCCCGACATATATCTGTCAGCACGAGGCATTAAAACACACACAAGCTTGCGATGTTCGATGTTGGATCGCTTACTGGTTGTACCCCCGTCACGAACGAATGCGCTGAAAATAAATAAAAAATAAAAAAAAAAAATTATAAAACGAACGAGCCAAAAAGTAACACGATAAGACGAAAGGCCTATTGTATTGGTCTATGCTGCATGTCGTCGGTTAAATCGATGCGTTGCATCCTCAGTCGATGTTCCTGTCATTCGGACGAACGAATGCGTCGTCAACGAGTCGCCACGATAGATCGCATATATTATACGATTATTGTAAAGGAAAAATAAAAGAATAAATAAAAAAAGAAAAAATATATATATAACAAAAATATACGCGACCAGCATAATATCAGGTCTCGTCAAATGTCCCGATGCTTTCGAAGCTTGGAATGCGATGCAATGGAATGGAATGAAATGGAATGAAGAGTCTTGCACCTTGGACGATAAAGCTTTCACGCACTACTCGATTATCGGCGAGGACCGTTGGAGAGATGACGCGTCTCTGTCCTCTTCTCGTTTCTCGCCGCGAATATATCTGAAATGCTTTGTTCGATGTGCCGACCTGAAAGAAATTCACTTGCTCTCGAGAAATGTGCGAGGAAATGCAGGAAGTCGGAATCGAAACGTCCCGGAACCGCCCTCCTTTCCATCGTTCTAAAGCTTCGTGTACTGAGAGAAACCTTGCTACTCCCGTTCCAACCACCGCGATCTGCAGATTCTCCCTTGATCGTACTTCCATGCAATCAAATAAATCGGCACGATGGTAATTTCACTCGTTCGATCATAGGATCGAAGAGTAGAGACGCTCGACGTGGATAACTTCACACGATTCGTTTAAGGGCGTGGGAAAAATCGTGCGCCGATGTTCGGCGTTAAACGACGCGACGCTAACGAAAAATTGGCTGTAAAATTCTATTGCTTGGAGGGAAGCTTGCTACTCTGGAGGAAAGCGACGTTCTAAATTTTCACACCGCCTGTGTAATTCGATTTCACGAAGAACTACGCTTTACATCATTTTTCATGAAAACGAATTCTCCCAGCAAACACGGTTGCTCTACGTTTTTTCCTAATCCTGCGAGAGATCGTCGTTGTCCGTGCACGATTTTTCACACGATTCGTATAAATTTCGAAACGAGACACGACAACTTTGTATGTTGCGTTACACGAGAAAAATGAAAAAAAAAATAAAATAAATAAAAGAAAACTAATATATTTTCAGGTTTCTCTCTCAGTGCGCAATGGAATGTTTCATCCTATGTTTAATTAAAGCGTTTGGAGTATCGTGTCGCCAAAATGTCACCTCTTTTATTTTTTGCGTTGCGTTCGTTGCTCCGACTAGATCGTACATGTTTAATCGTTCGCTGCCACGAACCGTTGCATGCGTTGTTTTTTTTATATCAAATGTGCACGTGTGCTTCAAGATGGATGATTTTGAAATGAGGGACGAGTGTGAATTTACGCGTGAAAACTGTCACGGGAGATGGTCGATTCAGATGGGGATAGACATGAGAATGGGGGTTGAAACAGGGTAGGCACGATATGACGACTGAAGCGTCCACCTACCCGTCACAAATATCGCCTACGAATTACAAATTCTACACTGGCAGACGTTGTTAATATTCCCATGAACAATTAATACTTTTTGTCGTGTAACAACTCGCCCGTTGTTGTGACATTCGTGGTAAACTTTTAATCAACGAATCGTGTGATCGAGTGCGCTTGGTTCGGTGAAAAGAGTTGGCCTGAAATTTTCTATAAGCTGGATCGTTCGATTTTCTACGTGTATTTGCATCGAACGTCACGAGAATCCTCTTACCGTTTGAAATCCGTATACCGTTGTTGAAAATATTTCAATAAATACCTATCGCTTTTTTATCGACAGTACACGCGTACTTGTGCATCGTTGAAAATTCTCTGCGAATTTCTATCGTGTTGATATATATCGCTCGATCTCGACACCCGTTATAAAATTGCAAACAATTTTGCTACTAGAATTTCCGACTACAATTAAATATCGCATGTCGTATCTCCAGTATACCACTTCTTCTTGCTCTTTATTCGTATACGGTGGCGCCAAACAAGAATAGGTTATCGGTGGTCGCAATGAAGAGTCTCGAATCGGCCGATCGATCGAGCATTCTCAGTCAGTTACAGAGTTTGGTAATTGGAAGTACGGGCAGCTTGATCGATAAATATGAATGAGCTATTATTCTCTCTTCAAAAGCCTTTTCAACCTCCACCCACGTGTTTCTGCAAATACAGGTGAAATCGTAGATGTTTCGCCAAATGTGTGGCGAAATGAAACCGAACAAGGGTAATATCAGATACAATTTTGCTATACGTTTTGTAATGTTCTATCCGAAAATTTATTAGTTCGTTTTGCCGAAAGCGAAGCGACGAGTTTCTCGAAAAACGTTAGAGATAGCGCGACGTTCGCAGGGACGAGGGAGCGCGCTAAATCGCGTGAGCGACAGATGACGAGTTAAACGTTCCCAGGATTAATAATACACATCGCGTGAAGTGGAACAGCCGTACTACAGACTATAGTCAGCCGTGTTGTCGCCCGCGATTCACGGCAGTCGGTTCGATGGGTGGCCGACTTCTGTTCCGTAACGACAAAGTAGAAAGGTATGTAGCTCGCGTTGGAGATTTAATTTGCTGCTCGTGCTGGAGATTTAATTTACAGCGCCGCTCTCGAACGGTCAGGATCTAGCGAAAAGAAGGAAATGATAGAAGAAGGACAGTGATAGCGGGAAGAAAATCCTCGGTTCGTTGAAGCAGCGAACGCTTCCGATATCGAGGAAACATCGAGTCTCTCTCGGTCGTCGTTTATTTCCTCGCCTTTTTGTTTGCTTCGGACGTCCGATAAATTCGCTAACCAATTCTTTCGGAGAATACCGGATGATATATCGTGAGACGAGGCAAGCGTACGATTAATAGCGCGGCAAATGAAATATTTCCCTTAGAAACGCTTAGAAATCGACTCGAGTTACAGTCGTTTCTAACAATTTACCGATCGCTAGCGATTCAACAGTATACGCACATCCGACCGGCATCTCAAGCCCAGATTCTGCCTGGCGCTGGCTCTGTTTCGGTTTATACCGATTCCATATATACCAATACCATTCTTTTTGCTCATCCCGAACGGTACGTTTTTCAAATTGATATAAAACTGTGGGAGCTTACAAAGCAACGCAACTGAGCAAGGTACCTTAGAACTAAATAACAAATTGCTGTTCAAATAATGAGAAAGATTGTTGGCAACAAAAAGCCAATTAATAGGCTATCGGTCGGTAACAAAAACCGATTAATCGGCTATCGGTCGGTATCATTTACGAAATGTATCAATTGATGGTAAGATCTGGATTGTGTTGTTCAAATACATTCGGTTCTATCGTTAACGATAGCAAGATGATCCAAATATATTCATCAGGAGAAGTATCAGCGCTAAGTGTATGTGAAAGACATACTGGCATTATGTGACTTGAAAACGTTCAATCGTCTTTGGTCCTCCTTTGAAAGCCGAGTAGTTGACGAAGAATATTGAAACTCGTGTGTTTTGTATGCCTTGGCTTTACAAATGTAGCAGAAGATTACCTAAAGTGGTATCATTGTAAGATACATTCGGCCATTTTTCTGTATTTATAAATCATTCTTGGCGTCCCGTGGCCCATCGTAATTGGTGCTAATTTCGAGTCAAGGCGAGATCTAATTTAGCGTTACCTAACACATTTCCACAAGTCCATTTTTTTAACACGATCCTTCATTCACTCGTGGTATTTCTTCTCAGTGGTTACAAGCTTTCTGAAGCCTTTTAAGCGTTTGTGTTGTAAACTATTGCCTTCAGGCCAGGCTCGTCATTCTTTCCTATAGTCGCCCTTCCTTTCTTTCACCATTTCCAGCCAACAACTGCAACAAAAAATCGTCCTATATTTACGAAGAACAAACTCTCATCGATTTATGTTTACTTTCGATCGTCGTACCACACGTGTCACTTGACACTGTACCATATTTTCTCCGAATTGACCATCTCGATTTAGTTCGTTGTTACATCTAATGTTTATCACATTTATAGAAAAAATTATCGTTTGATCTATTTTACTTGAACAAATGTGTTCCCTGTTATTGTAATTAACCGCGTTCGGATCTATGTTGCACGCATAAGGAATATGTAATCAATCGTCAGTAGTATTGTTACGTCACTGAAGATACAGCGACGTAGCATTGAACAGGCTAACGCTATCTCGGGCCAATGCTGGCACGATAGTTAGCGATTAGTCGTATGCACGGCTTCAGGCCGTCGTTGTTGAACATCAGTCTCTGTTCGCGTGTACGATGAATCTTTCGCGAATTTTACGATCGCGTTCGTGACGCGTGTTTATGCATTGGAGCTCGCCGCGCTTCGGAAATTACGCACTCTCTCTCCATGGCAAGTTTATTAGTTTAAATATGAGAAAAATCTGTGATATTTCGTTTCCATCCCTGTCCAACTGATTTTACCTTACTTGGCGTACCGTAAGCGGCGAACGAACGCATTTTTGCGAAATTATTTTCGAAAAAAAAAAAAAAAAAAAATATTTTCATCGGACGAAATTTTGATCCTCGTCGCACACTGTAAAGTTATGGTACGAAGATGGGCAGAAAGTTATGCGGAAAAATAGAATTATTGGGTTGGCAACTAAATGATTGCGGGTTTTGTCAATACCACCTAATGACAAAATCCGCAATCACTTAGTTGCCAACGCAATATTATCGTACTTAGATAGAAACTAACAGGACGCGGAAGATTCGTGGAACAGGCGTGCGTTTGCGACGATATTCGCGCTTCACTTAGTGTTAATTTTTAATTCGAACAGATTCGTCGAGCTGTTAAATCGAATCAAGCGATCGTATACTCGAATAATCTTTCGAGTCATTTTTCCCGGGAATCAAATCTCGCATTTTCGAATTAAAAATCGTTGCCATTCCGACTGTATGAATCTTTAAATTCGATTTATTCTTAACGAAGGAAGAAGAAAAAAAGAAAAGAAAACAAAAGAAAGAAACAGAAATGTGCTTAACAGATTGCGAGCTCCGAGCATAACAGCGGATTTTTGTGGTCGCGGATTTCTCTGAGACTAGCTACGATGTGTTGCTAGTGTGATATGGGTCTCGGACTCCTTGTGTTACACTCTGTGGTTTTGTTCATCCTTACCAACATCGTTCTACGATCTCTCGGAAGTTGTTCCTTCTGCCTACCATATTCTCTGATTGTAACAGTTATCATCGCCAGCACATTACACTTGTAAGTAACGTTCTTGTAGTTTTACACACCAGCTAATGTCGGCTAGAGTTCCACATCGTCGAAAGTTAGCTACATGTAACATCAACCAGCTCTGTATCTACGACTCTATTTTGTTTTTTTTTTTTCGCGACGTATTTCGATTCCTAAGAGTCCTTGACCTATGTATTTTCGATCGTAAATTGATCAAAATCGAGATCATTAGCGAAGCATTAACGAAAGTGCAGAGTCTTAAAGCGAATGCTCCGACGTGGAAAGAGAAAGCCGCTGGATCCAACTCTGCACGAAAACGCAGACGAAAACGCAGATTAGATGGTAGCCGATAATCGAAATGGAAATATTGGACATTGAAATTGGATTTTCTCGTTCGTGCTGTCGTAATCGAATGAAACGACACCAGACGTTTTTCTTTATTAAGCGGCGAGCATTGGCGAGCAACGATCGAATTTCGTACGATTTAAAACCGAGAACGTAAGGCGACGCGGTCCCGTGCGACCGTCGTCCAGTTACGATCCGCGGACAAATGTACTTATTTCTCGAAATGGGCTGTACCGAATTGACGTCTCGTTATTCGAGTAGATTAACCTTTTGCGGTCTGACTACTTTCGATTTCACTCGAATCTGCTCGCTAGTTACGCGCCTTTATTATTGTTTATTCCCTGGGTTAATTAGCTTTCCCTCTTATTAACCTTCTTTCGTCGTAAACAGAACGACGCTGTAAAAATCTGCGAACCGTTGCCTCTTGTTTCGCATTGTACTTGGACGAGCGAATGTTACTGCGCGCGTGGTCTGACCATAACCGGGCGAAACTACTTTCTGTCACCGGCCGCCACCAAATATCGCTGTAATCTCGTTGGTCTTGCGTCTGACACGAACGACCGTAACTACTTTCCTCGTAATGGCACGTGTCACGGTTATTGGCTGGGCAAGGACAATAACGTATTGTTGGACCGTGGTTAACAATGGGAGAATCGAGGTACGCGGTCATATTATTAATATGTATAATATTAGCGTGTACGACGAAACAGAAAGTAGTACGAGCAAGTTATTTGTCCGGCCAGATCGTATCGAAGTAAATCAAATCGCAAAGGGTTAAGTAGCGACTGTAGGTAAACAGGTTAATTACAGTTTGCATTTATTCCGGCGAAGAAGTACATTTGGCGGTGTGTTTCTAAGGATTCCTCTCTTAATTTAGGCTCTGAGGCAAGATGCTGTTTGCACGAAAAACTTTTACGCGATGTCTTACCAAACAGCAGCTACTGGGAAAATGCGAATGAGCCGCAGAAGATGACGATGTGGATCGAGAGATTAATGTTCTCGTTGGTGATACTTCCGGGTGGACAGGGAAACCATCGTAATCAGTTGCCTCGACGCAAAAAGCGGTGACAGTAATTTAATACTGCGCGCTGTCCGACTTTATCTTCCCCCTGCCTTGTACGCTCTATTAGACGCTCACTATTTTCAGTTTGCGCAAAGCTGGAATTTTATTGTATCGGAAAGCTATGAATCGCGTTGTCCAGGGCTTCTGCTTGTAAACCGCGACCGTGAACCTTTCTATAGCAATATATATCGATCAGTGTCACTTTATCGTTCGAAAGAAATCCGACCAAGTTGACAATGCCACTGAGCAATCGGTGTGCAAATACTCGTCGTCGCGGTTTAAGCGCGTGTTATCTTCCGAGAAAGAAGAAAAAACCGAGAATATCGATCAAAAATTCCTTCTTTTATCACTTTTAATTTGTATCGTTTTTCTATCGTTGTAAATCGATTATAACGTTCGTCCAATACCTAGCTGTCGCTCGTCGCTTAGAATTCTGTATCGGTAATTAAACATCGATTGCGAGTAGTTTCTCATTTGGAAAATCTGTATCGATTATAAGTAGCCCTTGATTTGAGTAATCGATTATTTCGTAAGTTATTTCTATTGCAAACTTCATTAGTAGCCGACTGTAGCTAGAAAGAAGCATTTTGGCCGAGTCATGTAATCGTATCGTATCGTATTGCTTTAACACGAGATGTATCAATCGATAAAAATGGTAACTTTAAAATTGATGTAGATACGTTTATCTTTCGCAAAAGAATTACGACGCTTGTGTTGTACTCGTAGTCTGTCGATCCTCTGATCGATCACAATATGTGATAAAAGATACCAAAAAATGCGAGAAAATTTATATCGAAACGCAGCGAATTCGCGTCGCACGTTCTTACTGAATCTGCTTGAATTCAGCGTCAAGTTGGTAATGCAGGTATCGACGAACGATACGAAAGCTCTCTTGAATCAGAGCTCGCGAGCTCTTAGCTTGAACGTGCCAGTTCAGGAGCTTCTCGCCAGGCGGCGTCTCAGTCAATTTCTACGTTCGTTGCCTACGACGCTATCGTTGCAAGATCGTCAGGACTCTTAGAAAATTCGTTAATCATTGCGCGCTATCTGACCTTTTTCTTCCTGCTTTGTCTGATTTTAATTAAAGGGCGGTTCAACCTTCCATTAAAGGCTTCCGCAAGGAAGAAAATACTTATTTCTTTTTCGACGGATTCTATTCGCGTCATTGGAGGGACAGGAAGGAAAGAAAGGGAAGGGAGATTTTTATCCGAACAGGCTAAACGTCTTGTGGAACGTCGTTAATCATTGGACTTCGTAAGGCAAGCTTGATGCGCATCGAGATCACTCGATTAGGTCAAACGATATCACGGTCAGCTGCGTTGGGAATTACGACATGCGTTAGTGTAGAGTGTAGGTCGTGGCGAGGATGCAACTGCCAGCGGGCTCGAAAATTGCCGCTAGTTCATCGGTCAGGATGATAGAAACGATTTGGTAGCTGTCGATTAGTCAGATATCGATCACTGCCGTGAACTAGATGAGAGGGCTGTTAGCGTTAAACCGCGCTATCGAACCAACCCGGCGTGTGCAGGGCTCTGATTATCGAGGATCCTGAATTAGGTCTGGGTCAGTGCAGATAAAAGATTTTCACGTGTCCTAGATTCCCTCGTGGCCGACGCTAGTTCGAACCTGTTATCATCGATATCGAAGATCACGACGCACCGATCTGTACATTATGCGCCATCTCCAAGTTAAACATGCATATTTTTTCCCGGAGTGTTTGTCGATCTCTTTAATCGGCTCGTTTCGGCCACCAGATCGATCTCGATCTTTCGATTTATCGAGCGAGAAAAAGAAACAGAAACGAAACAAAGGAAGATAATTGGGATGGTTTGGCAGTCGATCGCGTTATCACGTAATTTTTCAAAGAACGCCACTTTAACGAACAACGTTTATTCGAGGGGAAATTGCTACGCCCGTACGTATCGAACCGTCGCATCCTTCAGCGCTCGCGCAAAGTACCCTCGTTTAAGGTTCAATCGAGAAAGTAATATCGAATAGTTGCGACGCGTGCATAACGATCGCGTGGTCACGTCCTTTCGCAAGGAGTTACCGCCGCTCATACGAATAATATTCAGCCTGATATCTATTCAGTCGATCACAAGTCGTTATTTGGCAGATTGAGAGTTAAATCAAACGTTTAGAAAACTTTTTCCCATCTTTTCGATGGCGTTATCGTTCTGGAACTCGAGGACGTTCAACGTGTTGTTTGGCGCTTGGCAAACTTACAATTCTCGCGATAAAGTTGGCAAAGCAATTGCGTCTGAAGAGCATCAGGGCTTTGACCGAATCTATCGAGTCAAATAAACAACGAGAAACGTAACAGGCAAGCGTTTGATTATTCGTTATCGATCGCCATATATCGTTATTCCTGCATTATCGACTTTCCAACGACCAAGCTTATCGCAAAATAGTAAATCGTCGCCACGTATTACGAATTCTACGTATATTCAGTCGTACGCCAGGTTTCAAGATTTATCTCTTTTCGTATCTACATTATCAAATAAAGCTTGTCGCGGGCCTAGCAGACGGATTACGTCTTTTCGACGTTCTGTTCGTTGATTGTATCGTCGCAAAAATTACATTTGCAGCTGTTCGTTCGAATTGAAAATAGCGTACGACACGAAGAAAGGTATCGTCTCTGAACGAGTAGCTTATCGAAACTTCCGATACTTTTATCCAGTCGAACTTTCTCAACTGCCCCCTTCTCGCACGACTTTCGCGTCCTTTTCGGCGATCGATGTGAAAATGCGTAAGACAGCGAAGATTTACGAGAATTGCCGGGCGTCTCCTCCGGGTAGAATCATTCCAAGTTCTCCGTATCGTCGCTAGTGGATTGCACGGAGCAACCATTTTGCACGAAGGCTACATTGCTACCGTTGCTTCTTATGATCCATTCATTGCGCGTTGGCCGTAGCGCCGCACGACCTTCCAAATCCCTTCATCCCGTCAAAGGGAGGATTGGGCCGTTTCGCGCAGCGGGCTGACCCTGTGGCGTTGCGTCACGTCGCGTCGCGTCGCGTCGCTTGATCGAGAGACCGAAGCAAATAAGGCTATTGCGACGAAATAAATCGCGGCAAGACACTCGGAAATCCTGAAGGGCGGTTGGAAAGTGTTCGAGGATAATACTGGAGTCGCCGGTGTGGCTAGATATCGACTTTGGAACTCCACGCACGAGCAGCAGCGGAGGCGGTGTGGCGGGGACGAGGTGGATAGATGGTCGAGTGGGTGGCCGGTTGGGTGGGACGGTGAGCGCGCGGTCGTACATTCTACCTCGCCGTTCATACATTCACGCGCACCCACGGGTGCGCACGAACCCGTTTCGGCATATACAAACGCGGTGAAACCCGGTCTCAAACATAGCCACGAATCAGCGACTACGAGCGTAACGGGGATCGAGCGTGAGCGTGTGCCGCGAACGCCAACAGCCACACGTTGCACGCCCAACTAAACCCCACCCTCCTCCATTTCGTACTTCTCTTCGCTTGCTCTTTGGAAGCTGACCGTACGACCGAGCGAGACGCAACTATCGTCGTAACAAAGACGTCGCTGAAAACTACGAACGCATGATGAACAAAGAAAAATAGAGAGAGGGAGAGAGATGGAAATAGTGAAAATTGCGAGGAGGCATAGGGCGGTTGAAAGATAGTTAGAGCCAGAGAAACATAGGATAGAGGCAGGGGCGAGGAAAGCGAAACGTGAGGGAGAGATTTTGCAGCGGCGGTGGCGCCGCCGTGCAACGCCGCCGCGCCGCGGCGGTTCCAAGCAGCAAGCCTGGCACCTCCACCGTCCTTTACCGCCCTGTCCCACCAGGTCCAACCTACTACGTCTCTCTGTCCGTCCGTACCCGTAAACGCACAAACACCTCACCGTTTTAACTCGACGGAGACGCGGGACTGTCTCTCGTACGCGAACCTCTCGTAGCCGTTTAAACGCCTGCGGTCATCCTTCCTCGTAGTTCCGCCACTTTTCACGCGCTTCTTCAAAGTTTTCTCTTTCTCATTGCAGCTGCTTCTTTCAACTACCGCTTTCCGTTGTTCCACCATCTTTCCACCACCGTTTCCATACCTCCATCCTCCGTGGTTGTTCCTTTCGTACTCCTCGGCTTATACCATCTTCCCGCTGTTCTCCCTCCCTTTCCCATCTCCCGCCCGCCCCTCAATCCCTTCCCCTTCGCCCCTACCCTGTCGGTCGTTTCATCCTTTTCTGGTATCTACGAGGGTCTCGCGACACGCACGTCCGGCTCGACGATTCAGAAACCTACGAAACGCGGGGAAACGTGGTTGTTCGAGGTGAATTTGCCTACAGGTCGTCGCGTCGCGTCGTCGTCGTTGTCGTCGTCGTCGTCGTCGTCGAAGCAACCGTCTCTCTGTGTGCGCCAGTGTGTGGTGTCTCGCGGTGCTCGAATACTCTGCGTCCCGCTGCTTCCACCGTCCCTCCTCTTCTTCCTCTTACGTTTCCCTGTTTGTACTGTGTCACCTGTGTTCCGTGTCGCGCGTCCACGTTTCTATCCTCTGTCCTCCCTTTGTTGTCAGCTCGGCTCGATGCCGACAAACCTTCGTTGTTCTCGCGACGCCTACACTTACCTCGGCGATCTTGGTGGCCGCGGCACTTTATCGTTACCGTTCGACCCGATTTCCACGATTTTCCAGATTGGCCAGGATCACGCGCCAAAGTGGACCCGTCTAGCGTTCGCGCGGACAAATTAAGAGAACGCGTGACGCCACGCTGTGACCTACACTCCACTCGGACGCCAACGTACCTTGGCGTTTTTCGTCGGAGCGTCAGCGTGCTTCGTTCGACTCGTGGAAAACTAACGGGGAAGGGGTGGGGGCGAAGGGCAAGGGGAAGCAGACGAAAAAATTTCGTGGGTGTTGAAACATCGAAAAACAACGGTTTAACGGAGCTAATCGAATCGACAGACCGCGTGGCAGTGGTTTTCTCGGTGGAGAATGTGACCAGCGCTTGCCAAATGTTTTTGTGTCCGTTCCTTCTTCCCCTTTCCCCTTCTCTCTGTTCACCCTTTCTACTTTTTCCATCGGATCGCGTTCGCCTTCTTTCTGTATTTTCCTCCGCTTTAAATTTCGATCGAGAAGGCAGTGGTTTCGCGGTGTTCGTTAACCCGACCGAGCGGATAGTGGACGAAATCGGGGACGAGGACGAAGCGAACGCGGTTACACGAGGCGAACTCGTGTCCAGGACGCGATTAAATTAAATGATTGCGTGACGGTGCGCTTTATCGGTGTTTTGCAGCTCCCTTGCCTTCGCCCATGCCATCCTTCCGCCGTACGGTTCACCCCTCGCCGACTACCCGCTGTCAGCCGCCAACGTCTTCGAATGCTTTCGCCGTCCTTGAGAATGCCTTGCACGACCGCGTTCGAATTTCCTGGAATGTCCTTGGTCGAGGTGGACTCGTCTAGCGCGACGAAACGAACGGACTGGCCGACGATGCCGCCGCGGTTCGATATCCACTGAAACCGTTTTTCTCCCACTTTGTCGCTGCTCGTTGGTCAGGTTACGCCGCCAAACAATTGTTCTCGTGGTGCTGGGACGCTGGTTGAAACGTGGTGCAGCGGTGGTGCGTGCGTGTGCTGCTGGAGAAAGTTCGAAGCGCGCGCGACACGCCGCGTCGAAACGATCCGTTCACTGGCACGGAGAACACGGTGCAAAGCTGGTGGTCGGTCGCCGATCAGCTGACACGGGGAACAGTGATTGCGCCGCTCGGCTCGATACACACAGAGACACGGCGCGGCGGCCACAGTCTCGCCGAGTTTTCGCGTTCCGCTCGCACTTTCGTTGAGACAGAACCACTGTGTTTCGCGACTGCGTGGCGACCACCGACGCGTGTGCCAGTGAACACGACCGACGACAGTCACGGTCATTCTTTCTCGCAACCTGCTTCTTCACTCCTCGCGTCCTTTGCCATCCTTCGTCTCGAAACTCCATCGTGTATCGAGAAAACGAGCCACGAGTTCTCTGAAACCGATAGACCGACCGTTTCCACCGTACGAACGACTCTGTGGATCTTGTGGACTCGCCTGTCGCGGCATAATGAACGTTGTGCCTGGTCGCCGACGATGAACAGGCCGAAGGATCGCGCGTTATCGAACATCGTCGTCGGGCCATTCGTGACCGTTGTGCGGCAGTGTACGGTGTGACAGTTGTTGAAGAATATTCGTAAGTGGCACACACATAACACACACACCACCGGCTGTCCTAGGACGTGCGTGGGACACACGGGGGTTCGTGGTAATAAACGCAACATGCGGGAAGGTACAATAGTGCGGGCTGCCACGGCGATCTGCTGGGCCATCGCCAGTTAGCCACTGTACTTTTCTCTTCTCTATCTATCTACTTTACGCTGTTACACGTTTACACACACACACACACACATACACACGCGCACACATTTACACACGTACAGGCACACATCCACGCGCGTGCACTACGTGACACGAAGTATATAGTTACACACAGAAGGATCGTTCCGAGTCAATTTGAAACCCTTTCGTCGTTGGTCGTCGCGCGAGTGCAACGAGGAATCGCTCAAGCTACCTTTACGTAAGATCTCGAGATCCTACTTTTGCTCTATCGCCTTTTCCTTTATCCTTGCAAACTCTCTTTCCACACCACTGCACAAACATCTTTTACCTGGACAATTTCCTTCCGATTCTTGGCTTACCAGCTGCATTAATCGAATCACGGCACTTTTATTATTCGAAAACCCTGTTTTATCGTGTTGCCTCTGTTATTGGAGTTTATTTCGTCCAGAGACAGGAACTAATTTAACAGCGTGTGGAAAATGATCGCATCTACCTGTACAGTTAACGGAATTTCTGTTTATCCGGTGATAAATAAACAGCACGGTAAACAAGACGGGGAATCTAGAACATGAAACCATGATGTTCGAAAACGCTGTTTCGATCGAGGATTAATACGTAAACTTTCTGGACCGTTGAAAGTTTTAAAGGAACAGTTAGACGAAGTTAGACCATAGCACGCGTATCGATACCAACGAGTCGTGAAAAAAATGTTATTTCAACATAACGGCAGATTCGAGTTTCGCGTTCCTAAGCTGTTAGCTCGAATTACCGTTTCGCTGTAAACGGTCTTTTATCGAAAGGTTACCGCGAATCTGATTCTCGGTCTTCGTTCCTCAAACGAGCTTCGTTCTACGAAAAATGGCGAAAGTTTCGCGCCGTATTTATTTCGGTGCACGGTCGATCTCGTCGACGAAAGAACTTTGTTGGCAACATTTCTGAACGATTTCCTCGTTGACTCGCGAGGACGGCCAACGAGCCTCTGGTTTCAAGGTTGATCCGTCACGGAACAACCGACACGACCATCCCTTCACACGTAATTATTACTCTGCGTAGAGAGTTTCTCTTTTACTTTCACTTCTTTCCATTTCCATTGCTCTCGATATCTTTCTCTCGCCACTATCTTAGACCGTATATACCTATATACATATATATATATATATGTATTATATATTTCTATACATATTGGGCTGGCAACTAAGTGATTGCGGATTTTGCCATTAGATGGTAATGATAAAATCCGCAATCACTTAGTTGCCAACCCAATATAATATATAATATATATAAGAGTATGTGTATAATATACGTATATATATATAAATATATATGTATATATATATATTTTAGCGAGTATTTCTCAACTTTTTTCTCCACACTTGTCTATCTTTCTTTCCTTTTCTATCCCTGCTTAAAATATACGATGGCTCGGAAGTTGGCGAAAGTTGGAGAATCTCGGCGGCGTTCTCCCGCGAGAAATGACTAAATAGATCAAGGGATGGTAACCGCGGTGCTTTCAAACTTTCCGTAAACGTTGTCTCCTCGGTTTCACAAGATCTCGCCGACAACCGTGAATTTTTCATGGACGCGAGCGCCACGCTGTCCCATCGATGGACACGGAGATCCATCGCGCGCAAGACGATAAGAGATCGGATACTTTAAGCAGGACATCGACTTTCTTTTCTTTTTCCGTCCGTCTGTTTGTCTCTAGTTACCACTCTATAGCTATATTCTGTCACCGCATGCGAAACTAGAGGACTCACCGCTGCGGACTGCCCCTTCTGCGAAAAAGCGACAAAGAGGCCGCCTCCATGCAACATGCAGATGATCCTGGTTGCTGGCGGGTGAGTCCACCATAGTCTCCCAACGAACGCACTGTCACGCACAACACCCTACGTGTGCCCCTTTATCTTGCCTTTGCCTTTCCCTCTTATCTGTTTTATCGCCAGCGCTGTAATACCCTCACTGTCGCAAATTTAATCGGAACTCTCCGATCCGCCAGGCTTCTCTGTGTTTGTGTCGTACATCTGTCTGTCCGTCCATTCGTACGTCTGCCCGTTCGTTTGTCTACACGTTTGTATGTTTGTTTGATGTTTCTGCTGTTTTGGCCGTTGATCGAACTGCCACGAAGCTTCACGGGATCTCGAAAGGCTGCAGGCAGAAGCGGCCAGATATCTGAAACATGCGTGAACCAAGTTGCGATGGTCAGAGGACCGCGTTCCTTGCGACAAGAATCTCGTGCAACGCGTTACCCGCGAATCGAATGACCGATGATTCTGCATTCCTCTACGGTCGTTTCTGTTAATTAAAATTTGTCCATCCAACCTACAGCAATCTCTCGCAAGAGGCAGAAATTGCTCGATCGAGACACGCGTGCGAGCTTGCGCGTGCCACGACGAGGCGCAAGACTCGTGACAGTCAGAGACAAAGGGAATGGCGAAGCTTGCGAAAGCGAAAATTCTTTCTGTTTGAACCCGATGACTGCCGACGAGGCGGCGTATCGTCGGAATTACGCAACTGCCGGAGGATACGTGTTCTATAGGACAAGGAAGGCAACGAAGGATTTAAAAAAATTGAAGGGTAATTGGCGCGCCGTTTGCGAAATTCCCTGCGCCGTTAAATGTTGCATAACGTCTGAGGAAATTGTTTGCCGTGTGTCCGCTGACACTCCCTTAACTTTCTACATTTGAATTTCAAATGCGCTCGCTTGCGACCTAATAACGCCAAGACGAAGAACGTTTACGATGCTCGTATGATTTGTTAAGCGATTGAATCTTTTCCACGTTTAGTTATTTGGACGTTGCGTCGCCTTATTTCTTTTCACGCAGAAGCATATTGCTTATCTCGATTTATCGGTACGCCATATATCGTCGTTTACGTCGAACGTCGTCACGTTCGTAACTGGCAAATCCAAGTGATCTTTGCACCATTATTTTTCAGCAATTTCTTCTTGCATTTAGTTGTACTTTTATCGTTTGGTTTAATCGTTTCGTTGGGTAAATCGTGTGTGAAGATCGATAAGGTTCGAGCGATATTCTGTAAATATTTCACTGGGAATTGCGAATTGAAATCGGTGAATAACAGTACACGTGATAGAGTAATATTTACTGAACATCGGATTATCGTTGTTACTGTAACTTTTACTTTTTTTTTTTCTTTTTTTAACGAACTCGTGCAACTTTCGCATGACCTTGAAAGTTGTCTTGCTGCTACGTCGTCTCCTTTAGGTCGAGACGAAACGATCCATGCGAGTTTCGCGTTATTCTGGCGAGAAAGTCATCGCTAATTGGTTTGCGAATCAGCGCCGCGTGCAAACAGAACTTTGTACGTTTGGTTGAGATCCAAATTCATGTAGCTATCAGCAATCGTACGTATTCTACAGTAAGATTAACTAGTTGTTCAAGTTCTTAAGTCGCTGCAGATTGTAAATAGGCCAGAATTTGATATACGAGAAACGTTTATGTTGCATTCGTTATCGATTCCGAGGGATCGCGAAATAAATTTAGAAACGCGTCTTCTTCCCTTTTTCTTCGAGTAAATTCGGGTTACACGTGCCGCCGTTCATCGCCCATTCCATCGTTTCCTTTTAATCTCAGTTCGCTGCCAAAACGAGTACGAATCCAGTTTATCGGCGTAAACTGTCGTTGTTTAACCTCTTCTTCTTTCTTACACTCGTCTTCGATGGCTGTCTCGTTTTCCTCACGAACCTTTGTTTTGCCGCCTTCGAAACGCCTGTTCTTGGCATGCGATCAGAGCCCGCTGAAATATCACCTCGCACAGCAAGGGGTAACGCGTACAGGAATTTGTCTCGTACAGCCGCACATGTCGCCGACAAATACGACAGGACCTGGCTTACCAAGCTATCAATCGTCCGGGTTACACCAACACTGTTTCATAATTCTTGACGGTTCGACCAGGCGATTGGAAACTTTTGTATATCAACGTTTGGCTTCAATTAATTTCTCGAACGTACGTACATTTCGATCGCAGTCCGTACAAAAAATGCCTGGATCTTCGATCGATCAAAATGGAAATAAGCGATTGGCGCTAAAATCGCGTGGGTTAAAGAAATATTTTTTTCATTCCAATTTCAACTTTCGACGTGATAGATGAAGCTAGGGTCGGTGTAAATTAAGAAGAAGCAATTGTATAGAGAAATTGCGGAAGGTAACAACGCGTTAATTATCGCTATCTGACGTAAATTGTATACAGTGCCTCGCGTAATTTCAATGGTCGGCACGACGATTCTTTTTTCCTTTGTAAGCGAAGGCTGATGCGCGCTGCGAGCTGCAGCCAGCTAACGCGGTGAACGGTCGTTTGATTCTTTTGTTGTTCAACCAGCCATCGAGGAAACTGTACATTTTTCCGGAGTCGTCGCGTCGCGCTCGCGCACCGTTTACCGTCTGGTTGCTCGAAATTTGTCCATTGTTTCGCAACGGTGCTGTTCGTTCACCGTAGCGTTCCCTCTTCAAAGGGATCGAATATCGGCATTGGAGAAACGATTTTCCTCAGATTACGCTCTTCGCGGGCGTTCAAGGTTATCGACAGCGCTTTGTGAATCGAGCCTCGTAGCTGAAATTAAGACGGGTACATCGACCTACGATAACGCGATTCCCGTGTTCTGCACGAATACACAGATTCTATTTTCGTACTTCTAATTCGGAACATCGATTGCGTGCTTGCAATTAGCCGACGGGTAAACGCTTTTAGCGGAACACTATTTTTTCGCCGACAATCCGAGCATAGTCTCGGTCGTTCGTCCGAAACTAATTATCTTCACGAGCGTAATCCAATTACAAAGACATTTCGCTTATCGCGATGTTTATTTCGAATGTTTCTTTGCTACGATGGAAAGATAGCAAAGATACATCGAACGATAACCTGATCCTCCTGGTCCGTTTTGTGCAATTTCACTCGGTGATGCGAAGCTTGAACGGCCACGACTCGTCAAGAATTAAGTTCAATCGAGTCGATACGAATAAAGTTTGTCGCACGATTAACGAACTTACGTAACCATTTTCGATCGCGAACCTGATTCGTTGTAGAACTTTGTCCACTCGTTGACCAACCGAGTCGTCTCGTTTGTAGGAGACCGAAGGATTGGAGCAGTGCGACGAATCGGCAAATTTGCGTGTGATAGCCGCGCGCTTGTATAATCGCCAACTGTTTCAGCCGGATCTAAAGGGTGGAAAATAGGTTGAAAGGCGTATAATCCGCAGCGGTAATTGAGAGACGGAACGCGCGTTAACGTGGCAGGATCGCGTGACAAACATGTCTAAGGGGAATTCATAGAATTATTCTCGTATGGTGAACGGGTTGCTACACTCATCCGGTATGGTTCGAATGTGGGAGTGCAATTAGGGGTGTGATAGTGTGTATCATGAGGGGGGAAACGGGGCAGGCAGCTCGTTCGTCAGCCTACCTCGCCTCTTTTTTTCTCTCCCCGGTTTATATCCGTGGAGAGAGGAACGTCGTGGAATTCTGTTCCTCCGGCAAATGATATTTATACCCGTGAAACATATCGTGTTCGTATTAAATAGGATCGCGTTCTTGCGCGTGTTTCTACTGCTCCGATGATACCGGAGGAAACTCTTTATGTCCGATAATAAATCGGTACGGTGTATCGTGGTGAATTATATTTCGTGTCTGTCGAGCAAATAATTCGATCTAGCGATAGAGGTTGGCGAAGGTTGAATATAGCAATTGTGCTGTTCTGGGATGGAATCTGAAAATGCTTTCAACCTGGTTATCTAGAGAGCGTTACGTAATACACCAAATTATACATGCTACTATTAAATCATTTTTTGAAAAGAAGGTTATTAATAACCACGTGGATCTCGCTGCCAATCGCTCAGATGCATGCTATATTTTTTTGTTTCACACAGCTACGTCGTGAATAAATTACGAGTCGAATTAAACGTTACCTCTGAACTTCCAGCGATAGTCTGACGAATGATTAAACGATCTGAGCGAATCGAACGGTAATCCGACGCGTTGCATCGCGTCAGCGGTATTGACAAGAAGACTGAATATTCGAATGTTTCAGTCCCAGTAAAATTCCTTCCTTAGCTCCATAGTTATTCCCATGGTTTATTTTGCTCCTCGACTTCCTACGAGATCGTTCGATTTTACAGTCTCTCGTTGGACACGGTATTTCGGTACTTTGCGAGCGTGGTATCGCGATGAAAAACCTCGGCTCGTACGAGAAAAGGTTTGTTCGTACTCCTTTTCGGTTTTCGGCCACTGGGAAAAATCGCACAGTACATCGATCGCAGCGTATGCGACTGCGTCCGTCTTGCGAGCGAAAATTTCCTTCGTGCGCCGGCATCGATGACAACGAAAACGGATGCCATTTATTCGGCAGCCTGGAAGCGAGGATGTGGCGTTCGAACAGACAGGGAATTCGTTTTTCTACCCTCGTTATTTCTAAGTCGACGGGCAGGATGTTTGGTCGAGATGCGATTTATTTTACCAGGGGCCGGTAAAGCGTTGGGAAAATTGTTTACCGGGAAGCTGCGCGATCGAAGGGGAAAAAAGGATTGACAGAGCGGAGTGTTATGCAAGCTTATTACCTTGCACCGATTTAAATATCGCCTTCGCGTGTTTCTAAGGGGACTCTAATCGCTTGTAATCGCATCACACGCTTAACACGCTGAATGCCATGGGGGTCACCGGTGACCGGCACTCAATTTGACTGTGGCTATGTGGGGGTCACCGGTGACCGGCGCAAAACTTGGCCATGGCTGTATGGGGGTCACCGATAATCGGCACTCAACTTAACCGTGACACTGTGGGGGTCACCGGTGACCTGCGCACCAAGATTAGTAGAGATACATAATTTGAACAAATGTCAATAGTTATAAATTTGTTATTATTACCATCGTTACTACAATGGCGTGACGAAATTAATGCAGTATAAAACATAAAAATAGTTTTATTGATACATGAAATATATGTGTGGCTGTGAAACATGGAAAAAACGGGATTTTTGCGTGTTTTACCTTAATAAACAATAAGCATAAGGAATGTTTTGACTTGAAACATGTTTGATGGCAATTAAGGACCTTGACAGTAATGCAAACATGCTAAATCTTATGACGGTTCTTTAGGATTATTGCGGGTCCGAATAAGTATGATCGAGGGATGGATTATGGTTTATGGTAGGTCCCGGGACGTAACAACATAGAACAATTATTTAGCAACACGAACAAACAATATGAAATAATTGATAATCGCAAAAGATAAGTGAATCGAACGAAATTGCAGTACAGCGCGGGGATTGGGTACAAATTGGGGGTACCGGTGACCTCAGTAAGATAAATTCATCAATGATGATTATACACCGTAACATATCTCTTGTAGGTAATATTTCAACATTATACGTATCGCATAATAAAAAATTCATCGTGACACCACTGCCAAACCTTGTAAAACTAACATAGCATTGAACGTGTTAATGGTCGATGAGAATACGCGTTCGAACGAGTGGTCGACTTGACTGGAAATATTTGACTCGAACGTGGAATACGAATCAGCCAGGCAAACCAACGGGATACTACGAACGATGACGGCGATTCTACTTGATTATTCGGAAGTGTGCCGGGCTGCTATGTTAGGATCGTTTGGCATTTCCAAAGGACAAATCACCGCCGAACACGAACGAACGCGTTCCTTCGGAAGTATGAAGAGCGCAAAGGGCGTTTTTCCCGAGAAGACGTCTCGACTATGCCGCATCGATCGCGTGCAGCTGCCTTCCGCTTGTTTTCGCGTTTCGCATGCCTAGATAGGCCCTGATGCCGCAGCGGTGCAGCTGTACTTCCGCACAACTTCCGCCCAACTTTCGCACACGCTTCGATTTTCACTCGGCAATTTGTTTACGCGACGCGTTCGTCCGACTCGTGCTTCCCTTCGAGCTTTCTTCGCGGCTGTCCACGTACTTACCCCTCTGTTTCTTGCGTCAACGACGCGTACTACGCTGGGAAAAGTTCGAACGCGAACTCGTGGACGCGTGTTTACGCACGTACACGCATGTTTTACGCACGCTGACCGCTTCTGTCTTGCGAAGTTGCATGACCAACAGACGCTGTATCGTGTGTGATACGTTTGAATATGATACGCTTGCTCGCGAGCGCCACTCTGTCGACACAGGGTTGGTCAAGTTGTGCTATATATTTTTGTAGAGTTTCTCGTGCAACAGTTTACCGTTTCACCAGCGATACTTTATTTAGATAGCGAGCGGACGGATGTACGCGCGTAAGCATCGGCCGTCAGGTGAGAAGTTTATTGATTCTATTTATTCGTTCTTGTTGCACAAATCGAAGCATGCCATTTTAGAGGAGATCGGTGTTTACCTGAAACGTGGATGGGCTGGCGTCTAAAATCGGCGGGGTTAAAGGCGCTTTGCGCGCTGTACTTAGGTCATTCGATGCTTAAAATATCAAATGCTGCCTTTCAGACGAACGAAAACTTCGCACGGCCACGCTGCCACAAAGTGCATCATTTCTGCGTGTAAGTGTACTTTTAGCGCAGCTCACGATCTCCGCTAGGAAACGTGATGCAAGCTCAAAGCATAATGGCAACCGAGAACAGTTATCGTTTCGTTGTGATTTTGAACGTTTCCACGTCGAAACACCTTCTTTTAATTCGTATCGAAGCCTTTGCAAACGGCGACGTCTGAAACCGCCGACCTAATTACGACGTAATTAAATCCACGCTCGCCAGAAACCAGGCGATCGCTCAGTTCGTTCTCCAAATGATAGTCGAAACTGCACCGTTGAAAACGCTCGATCCTCGAGCTGCTTGCCCGAGAGTCTCGAAACTCGCCGAGTGGGTGGAATTGATCGTTTCCAACGATCGACCAAACCACCGCGACCATCAGCTCCTGCTGCCTCATATTCCGCTAGCTCGGACATGGCAACCTTCTTTTTCTCTCTGATCGTTTTCCACGCAACGGACGATGGCCGAACGATTTACCGTCCACAAGGTTGTTCGTACCTGATCATATCGAAACTTGTTCCGAAACAGGATAACTCTGATGAAAAGTTATTTCCCAGACACATCTATTTCTTTCTGTTGTCGTTCGGCGAATGAATTTATTATTACACTAATGATGCATCGGAATACTTTCATTCTTCTTACTTTTATTTCCTAATGATTTAAAATTGTTTCATCCCTATCAGACGTGTACTTATACAGTGCGATCTGTTCAACTTAGAATCGTGATGCTGTAGAGGATGGTTGTTGGTCGTGTGGTTCGAATGACGAGATAATTCGAAGTTAAAATCGTCAAGTATATTTTAAAATAATAAATAAATAAGTACAGACAATATTCGCTAAAGACAGTGTACAAATCGCTCATAAGATCGTTCGAGACTAATTGAGAAAACTAGTCACCTTACGATCGCGTTCGTTTATTTGTACTGGTCAGTGGAGAGCGGGAAAATTTAAATTCGAGTTTGTTTGACGGTTAGCAAAACAACGACATGATTGAAATTGTCCTCCAGCTCATGTGGCGCTACAGTGCAAACTGACAAAATTAATCGAAGTGTTCGGTTATCCTTTTCTTTCACTTGAGAAATATTTCCATATACTTATATATATTATATTCTTATAGTTATGTTATAGTTATACGTTATAAAATATAGTTATATCTTAAGGGCACCACTGTGGCCTTTATTAGCACTGCTCGACACTTAGCAGTTATCAGCATATCTTATGTTGAAGTAATCACTTCAAGAAAAACTCTACACCTTTTCTTTTGTGTATCCGTGACCTGAAGATTGCTGTTACAGAGAAAATAGAATTTAGTGAAAGAAAAAATTGGAAATAAGGAGAGGTCCATATTATTGTGCTGTTGAATATAAATTTTGTTTTGGATTACAAGGTCTAGAAACAAAAGAGCTATAAGTAGATTTCTATTGCTGTTTCTTGTAGCCTTCAGATAGAACTACAAGGTTAATATTTTTGGTAATGTCGTTTGCTATAAATATATGAACGTGCTCCCTATCATAACTTCTTCTTATTGTATTGTAACACTGTAAGAGCGAGCATCTGGATCAGCATACTTATTTCAATATATTTTTCTATTACAAAGTCATCGTCGGTTAACCTCAACATCTTATTCCATTTTTATCTTTATTATAATTTTTTCATTTATACTGATCTCATTGCAATCTGTATCGTCATATTGATCTATATCAAAATTACTGATACACCGTTCAAAATGCTAAGTTTTATTTATGGGAAATCTAGGTACTCTAAGAGCATAGACACTTTAAGAATCACATATTACTATAACGCTATAGTGAGGAGTATCGTTCTATTGTTTGGTCACACTGTTATCGAAATCTTTGAATTACAGAAATAATATTTTTCAAATAAGTTGTTTGGGTATCCACCATGTCCTACGATAACCATAACTATAACTAATCATCTACGATGTGTCGACTTAATGTAACGTCGCTCGAGTGTCGAGGACTTACGATGGTCCTGCTATTTGTGAAATACTAAACGGTATGGTTAGAAATCGTGAAATCTTATCTTGTTTCAAATTACATTGTTTCTCGACGCAGCTTAAGCCATCTTAAGTCTCCTCCCGTAATAATCGCATCATAAGCTTTATGCTCATTTTATCCAATTTTAATGAATTTTCCCAAGTTCTTCACTTTGTTTATTCACACGCCACCTGCGATGGCTGCATATTTACGTCGTAAACCGGAGACTCCTTTTTTCAACCCGTTAATAAATAAATAAATTACAACTACATGGAACAGGCTGTATAAAAGTGGCCAAATTAATTTCACGAGAGAAATAGAGGTAATTGATGCGGACATCGCTGAGACACAATTTCCAATACAAAGGTTGCGAGTTACTTGAGTAGTTTCCAAAGATTAATTTACTTCCGAATGTAACGTAGAGATCTATCGAATGTCTCTAAAATACGCACACTGCATATAATTTTGAAGGAGTTTGAAAGTACGAAAGCTAAATTCCAATAACGAAACGAACGACTGTTCGCTGTTGGAAAAGCTGCTGGCAATATAGGCAGTTGCAGTGATTCGCGTTTGGTTTTGGGTGGCTGACTTGCAAGGCGACGTAGCATGTTTCCAAGCTTTCGCTGATGCTGCAACGAAGCAATTGACTCGGCGCGCTCGGCGAGTTACGCGCGGAGAAATGTCAACTCGCAACCGATAAATTCGCGTCCCAGGCGACGTGACGCGACGCGACGTCTCGACGCGCGCTCGTTCGAACATACGCGAAGCCGCGGCCGCTTTAATACCCAGCCGTTTCATTACTGCCGGTCGTAGAAAGTTATAATTATCCTTAAAACTTCCGAACAGCCGGTGCATTATTATATAATTGGAATTACTCGGGCTCGTGTGGAAACGAGTTGTACAACACGAAACTTTTAACAAGTGACCATTCAGAGTTACCCGATTGCTCGAGCGCGATATTCTTCTTTTTTTTTTTTTTCTCTCTCCTTTCACGAGGTCATCCCCGAACAAAAACGTTCGATTGTTCGATCTCGTCCTCTGTTACTTGTGATTCCAGCTTACGGCTGCAGTTTCATTTTTATCGCCCCGTTACCTTTTATTTCGCAGCGTTTTTCAAGCATTTTTGAAACATGCCACCGCTTTCTGCGCGCCTCAGACGCGAAACAACCCGATGAACGTAATTTGTCGCACTGTTCGATTGCATCGCCATCTCTTTCACCAACTGCAGAAGGTTAATTACCATTGTTTCCGTAAACAATCGCGTGGCAGTCGTTAGGGAAAGACGATGGATAACGAGAATTAGGTCGTAGACGTTGTTCGGTGGATAAATGATGGCGCACGTTTGTCGCGTTTTTTCGAGAATGCGTGTGCCAGTGACACGCGAAAATTGAATTCTTTTCGCTGGAACGATGATTCCAGTAATCAATTTGCGCGCCGTTGAAAGTCCACGGAGACGATATATTATGCAACCGCGTTACGTAATCCCGAGTCTCCTCGCAACCAAAGTTGATCTCTTCTTACGTAAGCTCGGCCGTTTTCCACATTTCCGGTTCGAAATTACACTTACTTCCGCGTTTTCAGTTCAACGATTTAACTTTCGTTCGTTCTTGTTTAATAACGTGGACGATCGATAATTTCATCGCGATTTTTCAACTTCTTTCAAACAGATCGTTTGCCCAAAAATGTCAATGGAAGATGACGTTTGCGTTTACGTTCTGGGTGGTTTGTCCGATCTCGCGGTTCAAGTCGAAGAATCCAAACGTTGAAATACTCCGGTGGAAATACGCCGGCTGATACGTCATATGTTTCTTTCAGCGACAAAATCCTCGTTCATCTGTTCATTTATACATCGGATTACACTGGCTTTTCGCCAGTGTCATGTTTAGTACTCGAATCGATCCTTTCGTATCTTGATTCATCGCTGTGATTTTTATGCTTTAAAGCTCGTTTCTGTTCCGCTGTAAAGATTTGTGCTATCGCGACGAGCGCGAAACAGTATGAGAAATGCCGGGCTTTAGACAAAAGAAGTTTAAGTTTCACTTTGTAAGAAATTTACCAAATGTTTAGCTGGACAAATTGTAAAGTACAAATTAAACAATATGTAGCGGCACTCAACAGCAATTTCTGTCGGACGACTATAGCGCAATGATTAACACCTTTGGTTACAAACGTTCGGGATCCGAGTTCAAATCCCGGCGCCCGTAAATACGATTTTTCTATCCATATCTAAACGAGAAGACAAACAGCGATCCCCATCAACGCCATCTGCATACCAGCAGTAGTAGCACTATCATCACTAATTAACACATTATTACACCTAAAATAATAAAAAAAAAAACTTTGTAAGAAGTTCAGACGCATGAAATACTTTTCTTCTTACAGATACACCAGATATTACGTTTGTTTTCGTAATTATCGCTTCCTAACACGCGTGAAGTTTCATAGAAGTGGTGGTAATAAGCTGCATCAAATTCCATGTGGGTCGCCTCGATTATTCGGAAATTCCCGTTGGAAAAAATGAAGCGTTTCCCGAAACGCAATTTTATTTTTATTTCCTCGAAAACGTTCTTTCGTCTTTTGCACGCGATTGCTCGAGACCGTTCGACCGAGCACAATAAACGTTCGTTTCTACGAAAATTCCGTCCGTTTTGGGTTGCCTTCGCCGTGAAAAACAAAGTAAAACGTTTTTCTCTGGCAACGGTGATAGTCTTTCGGCGAAGAGCTCGGTCGGTTCTACCGCAAACGCGTCATTGTTTTGAAAGCTGCAGAGCGAAAGTACTTTGCTTCTTCGGACTTGATTGTCCTCGCGGACCGCCACTCGCAGACAATGGTCCCTTCCGGTTGGTCTAACGACAGCTTAAGCGAGGTACGCGCTGCCCCTCGAAATACTCGAGCAACGACCGTCACCTGTTCCTCTCGTTTCCACTTCCGTAAACTGTGTGTAGGGGATTTTCGCGCGGATCAGTTAACACGCACAAAAGACCTATCACGAGCTGAGGTGAAATTCGCGGTCAAATTACGAGCTGCGTGTTTCGCGAGATAACGCGCGATCGAAGGAATCTCTCGTTAAATTCTTAGGTACGATGCGCCACTATAGTGGCTTTCGTGAATGTCGTCTTATATTACGACGCGCCACTATGATAGCTCACTCTACTCGCTCATTCGATCACCATTTCAACTAAATAATTTTTTTCAATTGTCTTGCTTCGCATTCTTTTGTGCTCTCGCAACGTTTTATGACAGTGTTAACAATATACAGACAGAATATATAATCTTTGTTTTTGCCAGTGTCAGACATCAATTGTTGCTTCCCGTTAAAATAAACGTACCATTATTCGATGCTCTTTTTAACATAGCGATCCGTATTCTTCTAATTTCGTAGAATCTTCAAGCTGAAAATGTCGCTTGGAAATAGAAAACGAAGAGTAGTTTGAAAAACACTACCGCGCTATGAACGTGGAAATTGTGACGTGTATGTGGTGCTCTAAAATATATCACACTCGATTGTATTATCGATTATTAAAGTAAATTATTCAAGTTCAAGTATACGCATCGTATCTCTAAGAAAAATTACAATTTAATTATCAAAAAATTCGTTCCAATGTACTTGCGTAGACAACACGATTATCCGTCACACGTTGCAGTGCCATATCGTTTACGCGTAATTCGCGTAAAACTCTGCCGTACAAAGAAACAGCCCATGCAAAATTCAGTACCTAAGAGGTTAATAAACGTCACCTCTCGTCGCTTGTTCAAGATCGTAACATTTTTCGTACACCAACCTCGGCAATATTACTCGAACTGTACCAGTGTGGATAGTTGCAAACGACGTTGGATGGAAACGATGGTCGTTGTTCGCCGATATTGTAACTTCGTTTTCCATTCGGGGGAAGGGCAGAAAAATATGGTAACGGAAATGAAGTAAAGAAAAGGTAAATTCAGCGAATAAGCAATGGCGGAAGATTGACTCGCGGTGCGGAATGCGAACGTTCTATTTCATTGAACGAGGGTCGCGTGACTGAAATCGATGGACGAAAAGTCGCGTTTATCTCTAAGAAAAATTATGTTTACGCGTAATTCGCGTGAAACTCTGCACAAAATTCAACCGTATCTAATAACTTAAAATAATCATTGGAAATGTTCCTACAAAGGATATCACACAAAAGACGAGGATAACTTCGACCAGACGATGTTGTTCCGTTTATTCGCGTGGAACAGCGAGGTTACCTTTTTGGTAAGAGAACATTTGACCGGGTCGTTCAATGACAGCGAAATGTCTTTAGAAACGTACACATGCGACGACCATGCTGCTGCACAAGTTAAAAAGACCGTCCAATCTTCTGGTGGAAAATGAGGCGGAACGGGCGGTCGATTCGCCTCTTGTCGATGCTGCAGGCAACCGGAATGTATGTCAACGCGTTATTTCCTGTCGTTATTGGCTACCGACTGATATATCATTGCTGCGTAAAGTGGTCGTTTATTACTCGCCATCGTATCCACGCCATTTTATCCCTTCGATAAACAATCCCTTGCTTTTATTCTGCATTCACGCGTAAGTAATTTTTTTAATGCGAGGCACCGGCGATTCTTTCTGCAAAAGCAAACCTACCGTTCCAGGTTGAACGTCAATTACGAGGGAAATAAGATCCGGGTCAAAACGATCGGCCGCTTATTCGTTCGTTGACATAAACTCCTCGTCTGATCGAAACCGGCACAGGTATCGGCTGGCTTAAGCGGACGAATCAATTACTCGCCGCGCCATTGAAAATATTTTTGTTGTCATCGTGACTCCGACCGCGTTCTATTTTTTGTTGGTCGAACAGACAGAATGAACAGCGCGCGTCGATTACACGCCGCCATGTCAAGCGACTCGCAAGTTGCTTGCGACGACGAATGGAAATTTATTTAGCGTCAAATTACACGAAAATATTCCCACGGATTGTAGGCGCCTGGAAAATTCTTCTGACAGACCGTAGAACCTGGCTAGCGAGCGGAAAAATAGCCAGCGAGAGGAAGTTGCGGGTTTTTCGTTGCCTCGAAAGCTAAGAAATCGCCTCAACTTTGGCAATTTCCTCCTTATTTACGCTGATTTACGTGGCATTTCCTCCAGGGACCCGCAACGAGCCTACGTTCCCAGCTTGCAGCTTTCGTTGCACCGCGTCTTTCTCGCTTCCAAGGTCGTACAATGGTTAGAAATTCCTCCAAACGAACAAGTTTCTCTCTGCACTGGCTTCTGTCCGCGAACCTGGACAGCGCTCATTTTCTCTTCCATTGCCATTCAGTCGGATAATTTTTCTAGGAAAAATAAAGCTTCTCGTTCGGATAGACCCGGTAAATTTATTGGCGTTTGAACGATCGAACGAGATTCGAAGGTTACAGAGCGAAGGTGATGTACGCGGGCTGAGAGCGTCCACGTCTCGTTTCTCCTTGGCCCTGTACGAAACTAATGGTCGCGACGTCTCCGGTGCTAGAATAATACGTGCAACGATACTCGAAGAGGTGGCAGCTGAATTCGTAAAAGCAGAGTATACGTAGGAGGGGGGTAGGAGGCGGGAGTAATTTTTCATGCGGCATTAATGGCCGCTGCGTCATTTTCATTGCCGTTGCTTTTCACGCGAGGATTCCTCGTCCAATTTTCCTGCTACAACCTCTCTGCTGAGTTATTTTTACCGACCACGTTCCGTGGTTCAACACGAAACAACGGTGAAGAAGAGGAAAGAGGCGATGTTGCAGTCGCGAAAGCTCTTTCGATTTTTCAGTGTTCGATTTTTCAGTGGAAATATTTGGATGAGAAAAACGATGGGTTCACGGTTTTGCGCGATCCTTTTAGGGGTAGGAAGGAAGTATCGACGCGGTGATACTTTCGGCAGGTCGTATTTTTAGTCGGCTGCGTGATTTTCCTGTTCTCGGTACACTCGATTTATTTTCACTGCGAACGCGAAACTTCCGTTTTGCTCGCGTTAATCCAACTTCTGGATGCAACGAACGCGCGTCCACCTGTTTTCTGCGATTTCCACGGACTGCCAACTGTTCCCGCTGCGCTATTTATTTATCCACGCATTTGCCGCGCCTAGTACGCAAAACGGGACTAAGAAAAGCGCGACACGCGCCCTCTTCGTTGTTCCGTTGACTCGGGTAACGATTCGACCGAGTGGGGTCGCTGGATTGGGCGAAACGCTGCGCCTAAGTCGAACGTATCGAAGATAATCGGTTTTCAAATTATCGGCCTTTTCCAGGCCGAGTTTCTGTAAGGTCACCGGTTAGCCTCGACGAATCAACCGGACGAATCGCTTGGTTCGGCTGCTGAAACGATTACGCGGCGAAATGATAACTTGGTGAAGCCGAAGCTTAATTCGTCAGGCCGTGCGGACGAATCGACAAAGTTCCTCTGGAAATTCGTCTCTGCTATCTCTTTCCACGTATTCTCTGTCTCTCTCTTTGAAATCGATGCGAGCGGCGTGACGTGGACCGCGAAATCACCGCGTCCGTGTCCCGATTTTCCAGTATCGCCTCGATGCACGTATACCTACGTCAGGAAATTCGGTCGATCGATTTTCCGGAATAAAGAGGATTTCGGCAAGGCAGAGTTTCCGCAGGACGACGGAGAACAGCTGGAACCGGGTCGATTTCACCGCTCCCTGCGTTATCCAACACATCGTTTCAACAGCCTTTCGTCGTTTCGCCAGCATTTCGCACTCACGTGGTAGGACGCCACGCCACGTTCGAACGATAAAAACGTGTGAGATACGTGAGAACGCAGCAGCAGGGTCCGCTGGTTCCTCGAGCAAAAGCCAAGTATCGGCCCGTTGAGACGAAGGACGACCACGGATTCGCTCGTGAAAGCTTCCTCAGCCGGATTCGAAAATAGGTCAACGACGAGTTCGATCGATAAACGATCCACTAGCGGCATACTGTACGGTAACTGCATTATCGACGATTACCGAAAGAAGATCCCGACTGGAAAGCTCGAGGTTGCACCGGTTCTCGTACGTTCGCATTCTACTTGTGGCCTGACTTGCTCGGCATAATGCTTATTGGAAGTGGATAACGGTAATAATGGTAACCAAGCCAAGATGAATTTCCCAGATAGCGACACCGGCAGAGGGTGGGGGTAAAGAGGGTTGCTGAGCCGAGTCGATCGCGCTAATATGCGATTCGAGCTGCTTAACGTTACCATCGATGAGTGGCTGTTTTATTCAGCCGAAAGTGGATGAAAAACAGCATACGCTTCTATTCATTTCCCGTGATAAAGGTCCCTACGCTTTTACAGAAAGTTTACTGCGAATAAACGTATTGCAAGCCAGTTTGTTACAAACGTCGGATCTCCTATTTTTTATTCGAATATTGTATGTAATGCAAGGTAAGGTTTGAACCCAGCAAGGTTCTATCGAAACTTCTCCCTTTAGATTTGAAAATATCGTTAAAAAATGGTATATTTGCATGGAACTGGCGAAGAGGTGAAATATAGAATAGCAGCAAGTATGGCCTAACGGTACAGGAAAATTAGTATAGTTTGTGGCGATCAAAGCGAAATAGTCTTTTGTGCCTGGTTTTTTCAAAAGCGATTCGCCCGACCGCGAGTTTCGATAATTTTCCTGCCACTGCAATTTGCGCGTCCACAACCACTCACGTTCCATTTTACAAAACTACGTTCCCCTAGTGTTACTATCTACGAGCATGATAATATTTCACGATTCTTCTTTATGTGTTTCAATAGAAGTTTATTGGTGGAAATTTCGGTATCCCAAATCCTAATACAACGGTGTCCTAATATCAGTCTGCGAGGAAATCTCATATCGACCGAGGAAACTCGTAAAACTTGTGAAATTAAACGTGGTCCTTTGTCGTGGAAGATCGGCTACTTTTCGGCAATCGCATCGGTTTAAATTTCAAATTTCAACGAATTATTGAAGTTGTTCGTAGGAATCGATAGCCGCTGTAGGTGGGGGCGTATTCATGTACGTGTAAAACAGATAGCCGTAGGCACGGAAGGTTTGATTTACGCGCCGAACTTGCGCTATCTTTCATTTCGGCATTTGCACTCTGCTTACACTCTCGCCAGAATCAAAGACACAACCGCTGTCGGTTATGATTTCTGAGGAAATGAAAACTAAGGGAATCAATTTATCGACTGAAATCGCTTATCGACTAGCAAAGCATTTATTTTGATTTTCCTGTTGCTCTAACAACTCCACATGTCATCGAACGCTTACACGTACACTGTACGGTAACCGAGCGTAAGGAAAACGCGATCTGCGCTACAATTTTTATTCAATGCGATAATAATTCGAACCGTGTAAACATCGTCCCTGATATTTTAATCGTCTGCTTTCTCGCAGAACTAACATCACAACATTAACATTTACAGAGAACAAGAAGGATCATCGTAACAGGCCTTATAAATAGATCTTGGCAAAAAAATAAAGTAAGGTGAGAAAAGGAGAAATGATAATAGCGTTATCCGAGAATTAATCGTCTTACAAACATCTTGGGTTAATTTCATTACAAAGCGTTCGATCGTTTTTCCCTTTTGATATTCAGCAGTCGACAGCATTTTGTTTATTCCGCCTGTATAAAATGGTTACAAACTCCACGGCGAGTAATCATTATTATTACATAGCGGATGGCCACTGTAATGAGCTCCGCTGGAAAATGAACGGCACGCGAAACGTTAATTAATTCACGAGCCGGGTCGAGTCGATCCCCGCGTTTGCTTATTTATCGCGGAAAGGATCGCGTGAAACGTGGCTCCGGCTGCTTTCTGTCACGGTGTTACCTCATCGTAACGCCCCGAAAAAACCCATCGATAAGCGGCGACTTGTTTCGTGGTAAGTTGGCGTTGCGCTTCCGCTCGTTCACATTCAATTCATTAGGCGATCGCGACGTTTTCCTTTGCGCGCCGTTTGCCCGCGGTGAAACAGGCGCGCTCGATACCTCCTCGTGCACGCCATTCGCGCCCATCACGTAACTCGCAATAAACACGATCGTTACAGTGTCCTCCGCGAAATTTTATCGACACGCTGCTGTTCGCCTGGAAACGCGAGCGACCGCGATTTTCGCGCGTCGGATTTTCAAACGTGGATGCGCGCGCACGCGGAGCTTGCTGCCACGCTGATCCGTGAAAACGATCGTCCCGATAAGGTTAATTTTTCGATGCTTATCGATATAAGCTGGGAAAAGTGAAGCAGGGCCGGCGTGACCTTTTGCGGGGTCAGGTTCAAAAATTTTGCGGGTCCTGAATATACATTCAAATTTTACAGTTAAAATTTACAATGAGGAATTATTTATTTACAAATGCTGTTACATATATGTACTTTTTATAAGAAGTTTTTGAAACAAATCCAAGTAATATTTTTTCGCAGCCATAATTCGCTTTCGAGGGGCAAAAAAATTCAATGAAAGTACAAAATCTGTAATCGTGTATGACTTTTCCAAAAAACTATTGATGTAGTTTAATTTCTCTAAAAAGTACATTTCTCTGAAATCGTCTGGATTTTTTTATCTAAAGTAGTTTCCAGGGTATGAGCACTTTATGGAATTGCACTGAACTTTCATGATTTTTCTCACTCTTTTAAACTGAATCATCGTTACTAAAAAAATGTCTTACATCTAGTAATGGTATCATCATTCTGTAAAAAGTTAACCAAAATCGGTATTTTTTAATTGGATAATTTTCGTAGACTGCGGGGTCCCTCAGAACGCGGGGCCGGGTTCCAGCGAACGCGCTGAACCTGCCTTGCGCCGTCCCTGAGGTGAACCCTTCGTACGTTTGATCGTCTATAAAGTAAAATATTTCGTACCTGAACAGCTATCCGCACGAAATGTTGTAAAACGCGCTCAAAATGATCCATTTGCATGTAAAAAGTCTGGCGAATAAATTCTCTTTTTTTTCGGTTGCCCCGATACTCGAAAAGTCGAAAGAGAACGAAACGAGCAGTTCTTTACGCCAGATTTTAACACTTGACATAAGACGACACGGCTTGTCATTAATTTAGTCGGAGTTACGCGAATGACGTGTACTTTTCACGTGGACAATTGCTCGCAACCAGCCAGACAAAGCGAATCACGACGCAATTACCGGAAGGAGAGAATAGCTTGGAAAGCAAGACGAGATAGCCCACCTGCTCGCTTATCAGACGAATCGAGTCTCGCGTGTCGCGAAACACTCTACATTCTACGTTCACAATTACGAGTCGACGTATATCTTACGACGTCTGTTGGTTGCTGCAAGAGACACCCGTTTCCGTTTAAACGTCAACTGAACATCGTGCTCATCGTGGATGGAATACCGAGCACAGGGATGCACGACTGTTCACCGGCAACATACCTCACGCAAAGAATTGCTGATTTTATGCACAAGTAAGTTTGATCGATGCCAGTGCAAGCCAGCAAACTTCCGCTTTCTATACTGCGATCGAGCTAATTTCTAGAGGCGGACGAGTCAAGATCGAATACCAACCATATTTCTATCGATGATCTTCATCGATAAAGAAACAAAATCGGAATTACGATATCTACGATTATACTCGATAAAAGCACAGTGCTTTATTTTGTCAAAAATATGACATTAAACAAGCAAGAATCAATGAACCGTTGCTTGATAAAACGTCGATCGGTTGGTTTTACGAACAGGTGCAGGTGGCGCCACCAACGCAAGCCAGCAAACTTCCGCTTTCTATATTGCGATCCAGTTAATTTCTAGAGGCAGAGGGTAGGTCAAGATCGAGTACCAACCATATTTCTATCGATAATCTTCATCGATAAAGAAACAAAATCGGAATTACGACATCTACGATTATACTCGATAAAAGCACAGTGCTTTATTTTGTCAGAAATATGACATTCGACAAGCAAACATCAGTGAAGCGCTGCTTGATAAAACGTCGATCGGCTGTACAGATCGGTTAGTTTTACGAACGGGTGCAGGTGGCGCCATTAACGGAAGCCAGTAACACGATCAGAGTGGACATAAAAGAAACATAGGAGGCAGGGACTGGTTAAAACGGTCGTTAACACGTTAACGTAACCATAGGAAAGATAAGTTCGCTTAGGTAGGTTAACTTTGTTGGTCGACGCGACGGTAGGGACGTGTGCAACGACAACGACTACGGTAAACGCGACTCGGCCGTGGAGAAGTTGGTGGGAGAGTAAGAGGAGTAGATTGCCTCGTGGAGCGAGTGGCGCGCACCGGAGCGGTTGATCGTGTTCCGTGCAGGAGCGCGGAAAGAATATCGAGCCGGTGGTGGTTGCGATGGAAAGTTGCAAGGGGTCTTGAGCGAGCGGAAAAGGGAGGGCGAGTGAAAGAGCAGAAAGGTGGTTGCGGGTGGCCGATGGCAGGTGACCGAGGGGTGGGCTACCTTCTCGCGCGCGCTGCTTCAACAAACTAAGCGTAAGAGAGAGGAGTTTCGAATCGAAGGATGCCGCGGCACGCGCCTTTGCAAACTAACCGAGTCACGCTCTTAGCTTTCCGCTTCCGCGGAAGCGCCGCGTAGCCGCGCTCGTCTTCGCTTTCGCCAAACGTCGCGTTCGCGAGTGTACCACATCGGTTTCCTCGTTTCTATTTTCCACCAACATCGGCTTTCTATTTATGTGCGCGTCTCGCTAATTCCAGCTCTTGGCGTATTCAATTTTCTGTTATTTTCGCTCGATCGAAAAGACATCGCGCCGATTGCTCGACCGTCGAAGCTATTTCATCGAGTGTTCACACCGCGCTGTCCTCGATCGTCTCGCTCGTACGAAATTGCGAATCGAGCTAGTGAGTGTTTCGTGGATGTGGCAGAAACGAGGACGCATCGTGTTTGCAGGATTAAACGAGTGTCTCGGATACCGTAAATTTCAATGGGGAAAACCACGTCTGTAATTTGCACGACCGATCGTTGCGGGAAAATTCCTTGCTGTTTCGAGTTACGCCACGTATCTTGATTTTCTTCGTCGAAGTGAAAAAGATACGAGTTTGTAAAAAATTTGTAATTTTCATAGACGTACGAGCAATTCAAAGTCGGTTTTCATTCGGTTTGGTAGCAACGGTATCAGGCATTGCGAGTAGAACAGACGAACTAGAGACGAACGACAGATTGAAACGTGGACACGGTAGCATGTCTCCAGGTCGTCTCTCATCGTCAGTGGCTTGTCAAAGTGGAGTTCAATTGTGGCTGGAATTCGTTATATTCGGCATTCCGGCTCTGTCACCTGGCAATCACCGATATCGAAGTGATACATCGCGTTGATAATCGCGTCGGTATTGCCGATGCCTCCAGGTTCGACCTTCGTCACATCGATCGTAATCGTAGTCGTAGTATCATCCAGTTAATAATTAATCATTTTATTTCGATGTTGTGGCGCACCGCCCCTCCCCTAAGGGTCGTTCTAAAATTCCGGTTAACTGGAACAGTGAACTTTTCTTTTCGCCGAAAACATTCAGCGTGAAACGCTCGTGCACGAGCAATGTTTTCCCCAATGTTTAAAATATCGCGAAGAATAATTGAAGAGGCGCGATCCTCCGAGCTATTTCTACGCTGTATCGCGTGCTACATATTTCAAAATATCCATTGAAATTCACCGGTAAGACACGTTGGTCGTTGCGATCGGTACCGCGGCTGACTAATAATTAATCATCGTTTTTCCTCTTTTCATGTTGCACGATCTTCATTTACAGAATTAGGCGAATTTAGGGGACGGTAAGAGAACCGCACGGCTACGAGGAAACAACGTAAGGTAGAAGGTCGCTAGGTCACACTAACCTTCGTTATTCCATGAACGTTTACTTTTTTAAGATATCACCGGATATACGATTTGTACAAATTCGTTTGGACAAGATTCTCTAAACAGCGTAATCGATGACCATCTACGAATTACATCGAGAGAGCGGAAGTTTCAAACTTACACGCGATATATTATTTCTGTACTCCGGCGAATCATAAATATTTCAAGCTATCCCCATTGCCGCGACCGTACGCCAACCTCCGCACAACGTCCTCGAATCATCCCCACTCCAACTGCCTTGCCGTTTGACAAGTTTTCCTTTCACGGTCAACCGACTTTCCCTCTGTTCGCGACGCGGCGCGGCTCGTACGTTTTCCGCGCTTTCGTCGCAGCCAGTCGACTTAACCTACGAACGATACTTGCGAAAACTCGCGCTTCAGAATAACCCGTGCCGTAGCTGGGTGATCGACGTAAGCGACGGATTTTTATCGAGCGACTAAATCGCGCCGACGTAGGACCGCGTTTTTCGCGCTCGTGTTCATCTTTCCAACGAGCTTTTGCTCTTTGCTGGCATTTTTGCGTCGATGACGCGGCAACCTTTATCGACGCGAATCGATGACAATCGACTACGTGTTCTTTTCACTTGTCAAAGTTTCTAAAGCGATGCAGCTACAAGATAAATATCCACGTCGGATTATGAAGGATCCGGGCTGCTTCCTGCGTTTCTGTCGATGCACGAAGCTTTCAAATCCGGCTCAATTAAACACTTCCGTAGGATCTTGAGGACGTATCGATAGACTTTCGCAGGAAAGTCGATCAAAATCCTTGAAGTACTTCATCGACGAAAATTTACTTCTACGTCGAGTGTCGCGTTACGCAGACGTGTTTTCTGCATCTTCGAATGCCAACTTTACCACCTAATGACAAAATCCGCAATTATTTAATTGCCAACCCAATAGCATGAAAGTGGAAATTTATAGTTGAAAAATCCCAAGTAACCTGAAGTCAACGGCACTGTTACGACCGTTCACGGAGAGACGCGATCGCGAGGAAACGTGTCAGCGAGAGACGTAAATTCTCGCTACGATTTTGATAGTCGACGTCGGGGATCAATCGTTTCCCTGTTTCGATTAGGATATCAGAGGTAGTTCAAATGATTGTAACACTGAATTAACAGGGTTAATATATGTTTCTATTTTTAACAATATTTAAGATTAGAATTAACACGTTACAAATGATTTAACTATGATACAATTAGTTTGTTATTATAATTCGACGCGACTTTATAGTATTTCTCGACGTATTCGTTTGACTAAGCGATCTTGATTTTATTTCTCTGAACCTCTCGATGTATTCGGTTTGACTCCTCACATGATACTGATTGCCCTTCGATTTCTTTCTTTGTCTTCTCTTGGAGACGACCCCCACCACGCTTGGGTCTCGCGACCGTTCGCGCCTATGATCACGTATGCCACCTTTTTTGTGTAGCTAAAATAACGGACCGAAGGGGAATCGATGTTTTTTAGAACTCGCTGCTTGACGACAACTATGCGTTTATCGCTATATTGTGTATATCTCGCCGGTCATGTAAGATGATCTGTCTGGGACACAGTAGTATCAAGGGAGACGGTTAGGAACACAGTCTATAGTAAGCCTCGGGGCGTAACAGGCACGTTTAGAGACGCGAAGGAGCGTGATTGGAGCGGAAAAAATCGTTGCACGTTTTTTCGTCGACCGGAGTCGTTTCCCACAACTTGCCACGTTGATTCGTTCTTTGGACAAGCGACCACGAATCTCAAGTAACGGTATGACGTCACGACAAAGTGTGTCGCATACTCTTTACAAAGAACAATTGATCTCGAGAAGAATCGCGACCATGCCGGAAGGCAGCTTGCATTCTCACTTTCCTACAAAATTTCAGCCAGTAGACGTTGTTGGTCTGTTGGTTCCCTCGATTAATTGAATTTTCAGCGTGACAAAGCGAGAGAACGAGACACAGGCGAAGAGGAGAGTGAGAAGTAGAGAAAACGAGATCGCCTATTGACCATTCGTAGCTCGTTGAAGACGAACGCAAGGAAACAGAATGCAATTGCCTGTGATATTGTTTTTCTCCTCGTGCTTCCTGCTAAAAGATAACATTGATATTCAGCTTTGTATTCCTCCGTTCCTAGTTTCTCCTTTCACGTGTCCCTTGCATAATACCCGGCATTCGACATTGGAATAGACACTTGTTCGAAGGAAATTGGTGTACGAGAGATAAGGGAACGGTTCGCTTCTTTTCAGATGAAATTTAAACGCGATGCTGCTCGAAACTGGTCGGTGTGTGCGTATCCTGTGAAGTATGGAAATTTGTTGTTTGCGGATCGCAAACCGCCGTATTTTCATTGGCCAAGGAAAATCCACGTTTTTGCGAGCGATTGCTCGGTTTCATTAACCTTGACATGTTCGCTGCCGTTTTCCCAGCCAACTTCTTTACAGCGATTCGTAGAAAAGAAACGATCGCGGCCAACTAGATACGTCGATCCGGGACCTTCCACCACTTTAATATGCAAATCCGCTGTGATCACCGTCTTCTTACGTCTCATGTTCGGCGTTCTAGTTTCATCGACAAACCCACCTTTCATATTTCGCCGATGATATACTCGGTCGATGAAACAATCTAGGAACAATCGAGGAACAAACGAGGAACATATTTCTTTTCTGGATTAACACTAAAACTACTATACCAGTCAAATTGACTGGTTTTACAATTTCATTTTAAAATTCCTACTTCGTGTTATATTCTTTTCCGCGATGATGTAATGACTTTCGCAACGATACTTAAAAGAATAATATAGTGAATTTTATTTCGTTTTTTATGTATTCAAACTGAAAATAATTTTGTATCAAGGCTACTTATACCAAACCAGTCGAAATGATTGGTACTTGTCAAAGTGTAAAAGGGTCCTGCAATCTGTTTATCGAACCCCGATTAACCAATTTCCTCGTTTTCTACAACTTCCCACTTCTTTTTACAATTTTTACTGTGTATCGTTCAATATGGCGGTATGAGTTATCAGGAAAATTCCGGATCGATCGCTAGATGCTAACGCTAGAAATGCCACAGCAGTCAAAAGCAGTCAATTTTATAAATGTGTCAACCCTCTTTTAGGACGATTATGGTCCCAGATGGATTAATAATACCAAAAAGGTACTACATAACATGGAATTCCTTCTATAAGAAAGTAATAAATCAATAACTATAATTACGTATTTTTTAAAGACCAGTCATTTTCACTGGTGTTGGAACAAGTAGCTTCGTGTTAACTACCGGTAATTTTAGTGTTAAGGTCCGCAACCAACGAATTTACGTTGGTAAGCGAGCCATTAGATGGTCGTTGTCAGTGCCCTTCAAGGATTCACGATCATCAGTAGTCTTGTTTTCTACGAAGCTCGATGATGGCTCTCGTCTTCCAGCCACTTGGTCGTTCGATGTATAAATTTCACTGGCGTATTTCTGATTGCATTTCGCAGACGTGGTCCTCGCTTCGACCACCAAAATTATTACGTCGCCAATGAATTAATCGTAACGAAGCGAAGCGGACTGCCAAATCTCCAGTCAGAGAATCCTTTGCAGTCTCTGTCGCAGTGTTTCAAATTTAAAGAACTCGGCCTGTCGGTTATTTGGAACCGCGTGCACTTCGTATCTCGAGTCTCGTTTAAAATGCGGTTTATGTAGTTGCGTGGCAACGTGCGCATTCGTGTCGCAGTTTGAAGCAGTCGCTTTCAATTAAACGCGTGTTACGCGTTCGAATTTCGCTACGGTTTTCTTCCTGGGCAAGAAATTTCGCTTTTATCGGTTCGCTATATCTCGATACCGCCGTCCAGAATTTTCCTAATTAATTTACCTGTTTTCCTCCACCGGAAGTAAATGAAAGTGGAAGAGAATTTCGTAGATTAGAAGCTATTTCCACTGGGTAGCCACGTTTTTGCATCAATCCGAGTCCCGCGACCGAATTGAACGATAAAGACACGTCGGATGGAAAACAACAACGAGAAAGAACGCGATGCAATGGAAACAAATGTTGACTTCTCTCTACGCGCAGAAACTTGTACTTCGACAACAGTTTCGCTTTTCAGTTTTCTCTTTAGCACGCGGCTTCACTCCCCTCCACTCGCAAACATTCGAATTCCAACCGTCACGGGATTCTCACAATTCGTTTTCTAATTGGCTAACAATGCGACTATCGCCGAGGACGACGCGATTTCAAAAAGGCCATGAGACTTGATTGGCGGAGCGACGCTGGGGTAGTTACATTTACGCCCCATTTTCGCCACAATCATTCCTCGAAGGAACAATCGTTAGTGGTGTGGCCGTGTAGCGCGACGTGCACCAGAACGAGGATGTGCCTCAGTTTGGGGGCGGACCTTGGTGCAGGATGATATATCTGCAGCAGCGGACGAGACCAGCAGAAACGTACTTACGCGGTACGCGGTCCGCCGAGTCCTCCGATCGTTCTTTCTCCGTTTCTACATCTTTGTCGCTGCCGATCGTTTCTTCTTTTTATTGCGCTCGCGCCTTGATCGCGGCTGCGACCGCGGTGCTCGCGTTGCGCGCACGAAAAACCAGTGTTGTGCGTTCAGCCTGGTGACAGTGACGGATCACAAGAGACGGCGAGCTTGCATCGTATCGCGGCACGTGATCATAAATTTTACGAAATCGAGAATCGTCGTCGAACTCGTGCGAGTTACAGCCGGACCAGTGTGAAACGTGTATTGATTCTTTCGAGATTTTTTTCGAACAGATCGTGGTAATTCCTCTCGGTAACGTTTTATCAAAAGAATTGACTTGTGCAAGATCGAGGAAACTGATCGAAGAGTTTGATAGAATTAACATTCTTAGTGATTGAAATGTGACGGATTACGCGAACGAGACTCGGCCGAGAAATTATTGGAGACGACGGTGAGCATCGGCCAATAGGATCGCAACGACGATAATCCCGGCAGATATTTTTTCACTTGCCGATTGAATTAAACGGTGACTCGCATCGATCCGGGGCAACTGCCAACTGTTCCTCCGGATCCCTTGAAATATTCCCGCGTTGCTCCTTAAATATTCGGGCCGCGTACGTGGCTAACTATTATTAAAGAGAAAACGAGGATTCGATCGTCGGACCGAACGTCGTTCGATGGTTACTGGCTTTTTTCAAACCGCAGGCTTGACCTTTCGTGCTGTTTTAACGTCTCTTCTCTCTGGTCGAGGAACCGAGCTTGAAACAGGGAAAATAAGAACGCGCCTTTTCTATTCTTTCTTTTCTTATTCTTATTTCTTTTCTTATTTCTTTTCTTATACTCTTTTTTTTCTTTTTTTTTTTTTTTATTTCCAGCAACGCAGAATTCCCGCCATACGAGAGCGTAGAGATTTCACTTTACATTGTTTTGCGTGCGTAAAAAGCTTCTAAAATAGAAACATTGGAGATGGAGTGTGCGATACAAGAAAAGTAACATAGAAGAACGATACTTGAAAGCGAATAAACAGAAACGTGAACAACTTTTTATTATCGCGAGTAGTAAATAGCAGGTGTAGATATTCTTAGCTGTTAGAAAAGTCGCGGCTGTAAATATCGCGCACACGTCAGGTGTACGACAATGAAACTTCTTCTGACGAGCCGTAAATTTTTAAACCTCAAATCGTTTGCTTTAGTTCCTCTTCTTCCCCTTTGCATAGAATTTGCCTGCCTAGTTCGCGAACGAGATAAAGAAATCTATCGAAATGAAGGCTAACAAAGACGGGGAAAATTCGTGACAGGATAAAGTCTGTGCTTTAACACGTTGACTGTCGCATCACCCATATTTGGGTGACAGGAAAGTTTCTGGTTGCACCGCGTCACCCGTATTCGGCTGATGCTTATTTGATTACTTGCGAAGGATCGTCGTGGATATTTGAAATGATATTCCACAGGAAATAATAAAACTATTGAATTGTTATAAAAGTAATACGAAAATGGTTTATTAAGAAAATTATTTAGAACGTAAAACTTTAAAGCATTCTATACAAAGCTGAGTTTAATCGGCACAATTTGGACTATAAGTTGTTGTTTTCTTTAGATTCTTTTGTGTCTTTGTTCGGTCCATTCGACGTCTTTTATCTGCATAACATAGTTTGCATACGAGTCTAGTGCTTCTTCCGGAATCATTTCTCTCAATGGCAATATTATGCTGAGGATTTTTTGTATTTTCAGATAACCCTAATAATTTTCCAGCTAATAATTCTCTGAATCTTCTAATATATACATGCTTCCTTGTTGCAATTTTGTAAACCGTCAAAGCGTTTACAACAGAAATTTCCAGAAGGAGTTGAATGCCAAGCTTTCGGTACCGTTTGATTCCTTTTCCAATTGTGATGGCATAACAAACCATTTGGTCGGAATAATCTATACCACGTTTTTCTTCGTTATATTCAACAACAGTTAGTCGAAGTATAACGATTTCTGTATAAATATCGATACCTTATAACGCTTTTCAAGAAAATAACTGGAAAAAGGTCTTCGGTCTCTTCGAACCAGCGCGAAATTTTTCCAAGTCCCTACGTCCCGATCGTATCGGTCCGAGGTATACTAAATTTTTAAAACTTTCCAGGGATCAAATAAACGTTTAATTCGACTGTATTACGTCGAAATATAACGATTTGTGTAAAAATATCCATACCTTATAACGCTTTTTAAGAAAATAACTCGAAAAAGGTCTTCGGTCTGTTTTAATGTTGCAGATATTTGTTGGCTTGCAGAAATAGCACGAATGTTATGATTTTTTTTTATTATACTTGGTACCATGATGGGAGCGTGTTTTGTCGATAAAATTCTCACATCCCGTGTATCTCTCCATTTGAGTACGACAATCCCGTTATCTTCTTTGGATACCGTCTTCCCTTTTCTTAGTTTGCAATGAAGAATATCTTTTGGTAGGAATTTTTTACACTTGGTACAGCGGCATTCGTGGCCTTTTCTTCTTTTTTTTTTTTTTTTATTTGGAAGAATTTTACAATTAATTCTCATTAAGAATTATAAGTAAATTGTTCTGGCGTGGTACTATAACGTGAATAATAAGTGATTATCGTATGTTTGATTCTAGCTGAATCTAATTTTTAAATCTAGAGGGTAATGTCTTTTTAGCCTGCGGATCTGATCCGTCGTGTCAAGTAATTGAGTAACTAATGGATTTTGGTGGTTGTTAACTCTTATGTTATATCTGTTACTGAATTTGGATATTTCTTCTTTAACCGTAGGTATCTTAAAGTCGCGATGTATTGTTTCGTTGGTAACATACCAAGGTGCATCTATTAAGAATCTTAGAGTTTATGATTGGAATCGTTGAAGAATTTCTCGCTGTTCCCCATAGTTGGATCCCATAGGTCCAAGCAGGTTTTAATATGGCTTTATATAGCATTATTTTGCTCTGCACGCTTAAATTGGAACTCACTCGTGGCCTGATGGAGATTTCATTGAAAACAAGCGCGGCAGTCAACGTGTTAAAACCTGTAAAATCTACTTAACGATCGAACCATCATCGATGCTGGTCACGACGACACGCGATTAATCTGATCCTTAACGAGTCGTGCGAGACCTCGCTGCGATCTTCTTTTCCAGCAGTCGATCGCATCGTTAGGAAGTGTCTGCAGTCGAAATTTAATTGCACCCTCGACTCAAGCTCAAGCGAGATACGTGGCGGTGCATTAATCCGATCTTTCCGAATTAGGCGAATTAGGGGACGTGCAAGCACATAGATTATCCGCGAGAACTTTTAGTCCTGTCGGGCTTCTCTTTCTCCACACAAATAATCGAAAGCATCTGCCGCATCCTCTCGGCCCACTCTTTTCGTCTCTGCGTCCTCCACTGTCCCGCGACCGGATCGTTGTACCGGGTGACCGGAAAAATTTCCGAGAATTTGATCGCACGACTCTGCTAAGCGTTGATCGTGCTATTAGCATTAATTGAATTCAAGGTTGATTCGTCGAATCATTGGATAGCCGGAAAAGCAAAGATTAATTAGTTCTTGCGATTAGACAGGTTTATTTTCTTTTTTTTTTCTTTTTGTCACAAGTTTAGCCTTTTATTTTAGGCGTTTTATCGACGTGACGAGATAGTTGCCGGTTGGGATAGAATCGGAGAGTGAACGAGGCGGATGATAATTTAATCTTACGAACGGGTGCAGCCGAAATGTGCGTCCGTGCATTAATTCGCGCACGCGCGCGCAACAATAGAGTCGGCGACGCATGCACGCCTCGCCTTCTGTTCTATCAGCAACCGTTTAATTCGTGAAATTTATCGGTGCCACTGATTCCGTTTAATGGGACACAGGTCGACAACGAAATACGATGCTCTTCCGATTCTATTTGTTTATGCAACTTGCTACTTTCCATCGGTGTATCCGACTTTCGCATAGTTCCGCCTTCTCCTGTCTAGATTACGAGTTTTCCAACTAAACTTCGCCGGATTGCCACGATGGACACTGATATTGTTTAGTCCGATCGCGGAGGAGTCGCGTCAACGGGAGTCATAAATTCCCGTTACGATTAGATAATTGACGCCACAAACTGATCGATCTCCTATTTCGGTTAGGATAATAGAGCTGATTGAATTAGTATAACACTGAGTTTAACAGGTTATAATATGTACTTTATTCCAACAACTTGTTTCAGGATTATAGAAATGTTCGGAGAGGCTCGAGGGGTAAAGTTACGATGTCAAATTGTAATGTCGTTTACAATAAGGTTAGAAGTGTTCGACTCGAATAGTTATTAGTAAGATCACGTCGATGCGAATGTTTCGGAATAAACGTACGACGTTGCGTCGGGTGGCTCGTGGCAGTAAAAAGCAGGAAAAACACGCTCGCGTGATGGAAAAACACTCGTTAGCTGTTATAAACGATAATTAGAGACGCATCGACCGCGACCCATTTCGAATCCTGCAAGTACGTTCGTCGAAAAGCGGTAAAAATGTAGCAACTTATCGAGATAGAAGGACGAACCGATCGTAAATTTCTGTATCGCGCGCTAGCTACTATGTTGACCGAATTCATTTCCCTTGTATTTTATACTTAGCCCAATTTCTTCGGGGCTCGAGCTTACAGCGATAGAAAATTGCCGGTACCAGTTTGCAATTTCTGAACGTTAGTCGGGAAATTTATACGCGTATATAGAGATAATACAGGCGATAATGGCGGGATCTTTGCAATCATTTTAGCGTTGCTTACGTGTGGCTTAAATGTTGCCAAAACGGAAGATTGCCAACTAGGATCGATATTACATTTTTATGGAGATCTGTACTAATGTTCGAATAAATGATTCCACAGACCTCGATGTATTTTTATGACAATCCTGTCGTTAAGAGTTGTCGACTAAATGGCGATCAGTCAGCTTGCAACCGATCGGTTGATATCGCGAACCTTCGACGAGATTAACCCTTCGCACTCGGAATTTTACTTCAATTTCGTTAGCAGCAGTTCGCAACGCTCTAAGTACGTCCGTCATCCTGCGACCCGCACGCTATCAATTTCAAGTTTGAACTCTTTGCACTCGAGAGGTGACTCTCCCTATTTATGTTAGGTTTCGACATGTCCAATTGATGAGAGTGCAACGTTGGTTCGTAAATTGGTTCCTTAGCTCTTTGTGTTCTTTGTTAGGAAGTATAAAGTGTTAGACTTTAACATTTAGCCAACCGCGTGCGTCACAGCGAGCTATACGTTTCCATGGTGCAATTTTTCAAGTATCGAAGACTAATATTCACTACTTGAAAAACAGAGAAGTGTAAAAATTGTTTAAGCGGTTAATTATATTTGCAGTAATGATTTTATTTAACGATTTCATATATTGTTTGTACGAAACTTCAAATTAAAAGTATAAAGAAATATAGGTAAAATTAAAAATATTAACCCTTTGCACTCGGAATTTATTTCAATTTCGTTAGCAGCAGCTCGCAACGCTTTTAAGTGTTTTATCTGAAATTTACTTGAACTAAAAAATAAGACAATTTCAATAAACAAAGGAAGATAGAAATTGACTTAAATACCAGTTTTATTCACACTATTGTGGTATTTTCTAATTTTTAAGTGTACGATATATCTTGAAACAATTTCTAGGATGCAATCCTGCTTTTCTTTCGCATGTTTCACAAAAAAAAAGGTGGGAAAGCAGCTCCTGAGATTAAATCTGATGTCGAGTCATACTCGATATAGCACTGCAAAGGGTTAACGTTCAAGCTGAAGGTAAATTAAATGTATCGAATAGTAGTACGGTTTGGTTATTTATTTCCATTTTTTAATATACACGAAGAGTTTGATGAAGTTCCGATGGAGACGATTGTTAGATCTTGTTGACCTGTTCAATTTCGTGTGCGTCTATAGGAAGGTCATGTTGTATAGATATTTTGGAATCAGGACGAAGGAAATTTGCTACAGTTGATTTATTATATCCATGACGCATCCAGGAGAAGAATGTCGTGAAAAATCAATTAATAACTGCGTCATCTCCTTCCAACGGATCAGAGAAGATAAGAATACTTCGTCGTTTCCTTCAGTACTTTTTCATACTAGCGAAGAACGTTAGAGGAAGCTATCAAAAAACAAATAAATTATCTGCGAAGCAGAGGCGACTTCAGCTTCGCGTGTTTCCTTACAAGCTGGAATTCGTCGTCTCTTTCCAGCGTGTTATAGTCCACCTGGCACGAAATTTCACGCTGGCGCAATAATTGTCCCTAACTCCTCCAACTTCTCGTCATTTATTGATGACGTTATCGTTGACTGTAGCTACAGTCAGCTGGCAGCGCGTCGCTGCTGAAATCTCGTCCGTTGAATTTTCCTAACGCGATGCCCAGTGCACCGTGCATTTTCCTCCAGGCACAGCCGCAAGCGATCACAGCGATCGACAGCCGAGCTGAATCCTTCGGAAATTCGCGTCTAACGATGAGTCGATGAAACCGACGATAAATCGTTGCGACCGATGTAATACGATCCAATCTCGTTTATGAATTATATTCGAAGAATTCTATGCTGCAAACTTCTACCCCCCACCATTTTCGCTTTCATCGTCCCCCGTAAGTTGCCAGCGAGCTTCTACCAACGCGTTTATTTTTGGTGGAAATACGAGCTCTCGCAAAGAGCTGCCTTTTAAATAAACCGGTTGAGAAATCTAATGGAACTGTTCGCTCGTTTACTGTTCGTTAACGACTTTGGACGTAAAGACAGATGAGAAGGTTTTACGATACGTCGATGACGATGTGATACGCCTGCTGCAACCTAAGGGAACAGAGATGTGCATCGGCTGTTTTCACGAGTGCAGCGCAGAATTTTGCGCTCGACTTTAATTACACGCTGATTTAATTACAAATTAATTTACAATCAGACGATGGCTGGCTTGCAGACTCTAATGTTGTATTGGGTTGTCCGAAAAATGTCTTTCTTTTACAGACGCGTCTTTTACAAAGATGCATCTGTATACAAACATGAAACCTGATCTGACGAACGTTGTGGTCTTTATTTTGATAGAGCAAAATGGATCATAATGGATCATTCGATAAAATAATATAAAATGGAAAATATTGTGCATCCGTTATTTCTTTATAAAATGACAGAAACTTTTCAGACGACCTAATAATTACGTGTTTATTTCTACAAGAAAATTTTACACTACAACTAAGTTTCTTTTCCGCGGTACATAAGAAATCTAATTTTTATACATAACTGCATTCTTTAATGAAGTCAAGTTGGATTTTTACTTAGCTTATCGAGAGGTTTAATTTGATTTTTTCATTCTTGAAATTCAATTTTTCCGAAATAGCTTTTCATCCACAAATTCACGTGACGTAGGAAGAAAGAACGATATTTTCTCCCTTTTATTTTTTTCCCATAATGCACTAGTTTGTCAGCTGTTTCAGGCAGATGTGAACATAATTCTGTTTTTCATTATTTCCCTATACAACGAAAGAAACTTTTCGGACGACCTATTACTTATCATCGTTGCAAATCGACAAATTGCTCGAGTCAAGCCGCGCGCACTGCGTCCATGTTAAAATGTACACAAATGTCCCGAAGGAGGAAGCTTGATGAGTTTACCAATAGATGGATATTGCGGACAGAAACGTTCGTGAAGCTTTTAACACTTTGACTGCCACGCTATTTAAAATCACGTGTTTCGCTGAGGACGCCACGAGAGTATTTTTAGTATTCAAAGCATATAATGGCAAAATAATAATAAATTGATGATGTAAGACAACATTCTTCCCCAATGGACCAACAATCTTATTGGTGGTCACGAGTGACTACCGTGGCGCCTTGGTAACTGTTGATAGCGACATATTATAACAAGACTTCGTTTATTTCAACAAACCATTCGCATTCGTTATTTCGTCATAAGCAAACCGTGCACAATATATATTTGAAACGTGTAGAAGGTATTAGTAAACAGTATTATGACTATTTTTATGATTTCGACGAAACATTTGGCTGAAATGGTAGAGGTCCGGAAAAAAATTATGTTTCTGATAAACCAATGGTAGTGGTAGATTACAACAGAGGAAAGTGTGCTGCAGATTTATCAGATCGAATGATAGTATATTCTACACCACATAAAAGAACCCTCGAGTGGTATACAAAATTAGCTTTAGAGTTATTGTTAAATACATCAATATCAAACGCGATGATACTCTATAAACAAGCAACAAAAACAAAAATCGAGGTATCAGATTTTAGAATGGCACTCGCAACGCACCTTACACAGTGCTATTCACCAGAGCCGTCAAATATATTTATTCGACAAAGATTGCGACACGAAACGCAGAAGAAAAAAGTGCAAGCGTACCTGGCACGAAAATTTTGCAGAGAGTGCTATAAAAAATAGTTAGGATGAAAAATTGCTAAGAATCGGACCAAAGAGGTGACCATATCATCCAGATTGTATCGATGAGCCACATTTATGTTTAAAGTGTTTGAACACAGTGCACCGTTAGATGCAACATTTGTTCTCATTTTTTTTTTTTATCGATGTTCTAATAAAAATGTTTAATTGTTTAGTGGGACACTTTTTATTTCAAAATATCTTCTATGTATCGGTTATATTAAAAATGACCCAGCTGTCAATTTTCATTCAATTTTTACAATTATAAGAACTTTAAGCGCTCCGCTCACAAATGACCACCGTGGCGCCACAGGAGAAACCGTGGCCGGGTCATATATGACCAACATGGCAGTCAAAGTGTTAAGCTAATCGTTCGATCGTGAATAATATTTTCAATCTGTCTTGAGACCGTCTGGTCGCGTGAGGTCATCGGAATCGTGTGACTACATCGAAGTAGCTACGTTTAATCCGTGCCATAGTAATATATTCGTGGCTACTATAATAGTCGCGTTGTAAATGAAGTCAGTGCGGAAGTTTCACATCGATACTGCACTTAGATCCTTAACCGAACCGGTTGTCGCTGCAGATAGCGATAAAGGAACATGGTTGCACGGTATGGCTGACGCTCGGTTTTTTTTCCCCGACACGCTAAAAACCTCGTCGATAAACGTGGCGTGTAAACCTGCTACCGGTACCACTGTTTCTCGCGTGAACGTTGTTCGATACGGAATTCGTTGAAAAAATTCGCTCGATTCTTCGGCGATTCTTTCTCCGCTCGATCATAAAATACAAAGCTGGAAATTATCGGAGGATCGAGCGCGCTTGTGACACTGTCCGCGCGAACACAAGTTTCAGCGCGTCAAACCATGGCGGCAATTGCTAGCCACAATTCGTTACGCGTCACGTGTACATTTTTAAAGGTGGCGTGCGCGATTGCGAGACTAATTGAGGCCTTGATACCGCCAGGGATTACCTGCACTTTCTGGGGGAACTCGTTTCTTTCCACGGAATGTAGTATGGATTTACCCTGCGGCTTCCACGCTGTTCGTGTCGCTCCTTTCAGTTCCAACTTTTGTTTTCTACTCTTCAGTAGAAATTCCACACTTCCGTTCGGAAATACCGATGGTTCGCGCGATCTGCACTTTCAACAGCGGCTATAAATTCACTGATTCACGGCGCACGTCCAATTAGGATCGCGAATAACGATGAAAGATCGGCTTTAACAGAAGCTGCTTCGTTATGGATTTACGGCGGTTTCTTTGGCCACCAAGCGACTGGTAGGCGGAGCTAAGCGAGCGGAGCACGTGGCGCGCGTGGTACGCTGCCTCGAAGAACTGGACGTGCCGCAGTTACCTTTCGACCTGTCAACAATAGACGTAGCGCGTCGCACGCGCCACGCCACTCATTTTCTTCCACGCTTCGACCGCGAAAACACTGCCGCCACGTTCGTGTGCAAAGAAAGTAAAATTTTCAATCGACACAGTGCTCCGTTTTCTTTTCCCCCGTTGTTTAAACCGTGCGCTTGTTTCATCGCCGGAAAGTGCACCGAGTTTCATTGAGAAAGATGGAAACTTGCATTTGCGCGGGTCGTTCCGAAAAATATTGAGACGGTGTTCGATTTCGTAGTGACGTGACGAGTTGTCCAGCAGCTTTAGACGAGGCGAGTGGTGGATCTGAGTGAAGAGCGAAACGATCGAAAGTCAGAGGTCGAGTCAAAGCGAATCAACCGACAATTCTTTGTGACTATGGCTGGCCGCGTCGTTTTCAGTTACGTCGCGGAAAGAACTTGCATCGAACGGTGCGACTTCTGATCGAGTATCGTCGCGAGTTAAAATCACTCGCTTTCGATTCGATGATCTTGAAAACATCGAAACGTGTCCTACTGTTTACCACGCAAGTGGCCGTTGAAACAGTAGAAAAATGTTTCGTTCGGGTATCATGTTTCCGCGACAAGTTTTTTGCGAAACGATGAGTTGTTCGTTCGAAATGTTATTCGTCAGAGCCACGGCGAAAGTGTGTGCTGTAGTGTCGTACGGAGTATCGATTACCATTTCTGGAGTAGCTGGAACGATAATAGAGGCATAAATATTACTCGAACATTGCGGTCTGCGGCTTTAGCCTCTGACGTCACGCTCTCCGGTCCAGCGAGTCGGTGTCGTCCTTATACAAATTTTTCAAAGATTTTTGCGTCGAGTTTAACGTGTCAATCGTCGATCGCACACAGTGAAAAGTGGTTGGTCGAGTGTGTTTACCGAATTGTAACTTGGGCGCAGTTACGCCCGATTTGACGTTGGCTTACTTTACTTTCTTCGCGAAAAAGGCTTTGACTTTGAGTTGCGTTACGTTAATTTTTTGTAATTAAATAATAATTGCAAATTAATTGATAATTAGGTTTTTAGTCGTGGTAACGAGGTGGTGTGGCGGTTCAGTGGTTTCTTTGTCGGAAAGTTGCTCCTGGCTGATTTTTTGCTGACGATCGGGCACGTTCGAGCTACGCCTCCTACGAATAGAATTTCCACTCTCGAGTACCTGTGTATAAACAACGGGATGTCGTGATCGTTAAGCGAGAGCTTCGCTTTGAATGGAATACTCGTTAAGCGTGGAAACGAGAGAAGGTCCGCCAATGACTCGAACTTTCCTATTGCGAGATACTCCCTTTAACCTCTTAGGTACGACGCGCCACTATAGTGGCTTTCGCGGATGTCATCTTATATTACGACGTACCACTATGGTGGCTCGCTCTACTCGCTCATTCGCTCACCGTTCCCACTAAATGATCTTTTTCAATTGTCTTGCTTCGTATTCTTTTGTGCCCTCGCAACGTTTTATGACGTTTATGACAGTGTTAACAATATACAGACAGAATATATAGTCTTTGTTTTTGCCAGTGTCAAATATCAATTGTTGCTTCCCGTTAAAATAAACGTACCATTATTCGATGCTCTTTTTAACATAGCGATCCGTATTCTTCTAATTTCGTAGAATCTTCAAGCTGAAAATGTCGCTTGGAAATAGGAAACGAAAAGCAATTTGAAAAACACTATCGCGCTATGAGCGCGGAAATTGTGACGTGTATGTGGTGCTTTACATATATCACACTCGATTGTATTATCGATTATTAAAGTAAATTATTCAAGTTCAAGTATACGCATCGTTTCTCTAAGAAAAATTACAATTTAATTATCAAAAAATTCGTTCCAATGTGCTTGCGTAGGCAACATGATTATCCGTCACACGTTGCAGTGCCATATCGTTTACGCGTAATTCGCGTGAAACTCTGCCGTACAAAGAAACAGCCCATGCAAAATTCAGTACCTAAGAGGTTAATAAACGTCATCTCTCGTCGCTTGTTCAAGATCCTGACATTTTTCGTACACCAACCTCGGCAATATTACTCAAACTGTATCAGTGCGGATAGTTGCAAACGACGTTGGAGAGAAACGACGGTCGTTGTTCGCCGATATTGTAACTTCGTTTTCCATTCGGGGGAAGGGCAGAAAAATATGGTAACGGAAATGAAGTAAAGAAAAGGTAAATTCAGCGAATAAGCAATGGCGGAAGATTGACTCGCGATGCGGAACGCGAACGTTCTATTTCGTTGAACGAGGGTCGCGTGACTGAAATCGATGGACGAAAAGTCGCGTTTATCGCGATCCGCTCGGTAACGGAGGCTGCAGCACCGCAATGCTGCATCGTGCGACTCGTTCGACAGAGGATGGAACAAAGCTCGACAAACGAATTGCTCTTCGCGTTCGTCCGTTTGAAATCGTCGGTGCGGAACGTACGTTTCGTACGAGCTGCTTTTTCCTTCGTTTCGAATCGAATTGGAATGTAAGGAGCGATCGATCGTCGTCGTTGCTGGTAAAATCGCGATTAGAATTTTTCAGAAAGTTCGCTCGTAAGACGGTTAGTCTAGGGAAATTGTTTCCCCTCCGACAAAGGGGAATTTCTTTTATCGACGTTCTTGTTGTGTTATTATTACGTCGGTTGGGTTAAAATTGAAATAGTAACGCGAAACGCGTAATTGGTAAACAGGTCACGCCGGTTCTCTCGACGAAGCACGGGACGCAAAGAGTTGGAATTTGTAACACGTACGAGACACTCGATTAATTTTAGCGATCACGGTGCGTATAAATCAATCGGAGCTCTTTTGCAAAATGGGACCTCGTTTTTCAGTTTTCGCGAGATACACAGAGAATGCGAGACTAGCGGATCTCGGACACGCGGTGCTGCTTCTTCCTTAACGGAGAACTCAATCCCCTTAAGTAACTTCCTTTCAACTCGACTACGCTTAGTTCGCAAAAAAAAAAAAAAAAGAAATTCTTCTTGCAGAAAACTTGCAACGGAAGTTTCTTTCTAACTCACCGGCGTTAAGAGATACCATTACTTTTTATTCGACGAAACGAATCTACGATAAATGTTGCACGTTCGTCTACCTTACGACCATCTGCGATTCGCCAACGTAAGGTGACGTTCGTTTTGTCGAGCAGTTGGCAGTTTTTCGTGTACGAACCAATTCCTACTCAGTGCAATCGTAACGAAGAATGTGTGAAAGAAAAGACGAAACGGTAAAGTGATAGAAGATAAAAAAAAAAAATAAATAAGTTGAGTTGAGGAAGGTGTGAAAGTACAGGCGATCGGCGATAAGCGAAGGGGCTGCGCGACCTTGGTCGATGCTGGTCTCGAGGATTATTTTAAAAGAGGGACAAGGCCACTTATGGAGCGGCACGACGAGCGGTTCCTACGGCTGAGAACGAAACGGGCAGACGGTCGATCGGGAAGCGGGGCTGAAAATAGAGAGCGCCAAGCTTCACGAAGATACGACATGACACCGGACACGGATCATCCACGCTCGTAGCTTCGGCGAGGTATTATGAAACTGGAATGGCCATCGAGTTCTCTGTTGCCCGTGGAGATTGAGGTATGGCCGCGGTAGCCGGCATCTATGGCTTCTCAGAGGACCGACACGTCAGATATTCCGAGCATCGCCAGCATCCGTGAGTTTCACGTGAAAGACGAAAGCGAATCGATAGCCCCGAACTATCTTAGACTACTTTTGCTTGAACGTTTCTCGCTTACGGTTACGCAACGCGATCCTTTCTCGCGATCCTTTCTCGCGCTATTTTGCCGTGTCTTTTGGGAAAAGGAACAAAAACCGTTCGAATTATTCCGCGTTATAATCTCAACATTTGCCGCGGATGAAATTTCGTTCAAATTCCTAGCGAAATTCTACGGATCGTTTTTTTCCCGAAAGACCCGTAAAAAGTGGACAGGAAGAGAACTTCCTTTGGGACGTGCTGCATCGTATAGGGTTTCTTTCCTATTTTTTTCTCGCTTTTCTACCTTCGTACTTTTCATGGCTGTAAATCATTTGAATGCGGGTTACGTTGCATGCACTGTGTTAACGAACATCCGAACTATCTTCCACCTGGAAAAATACCGCTTCCGCTGACATCTACTTCAATTCAAACATTCGCCGTAGTACGTTTAACCTTTATTAACCTCTTGCGAACTCAAGTCGACGGTAAACGATACTTTGCGCGAGTTCAGAACGAAAGCTGGACGATTAGCGCGCAACTTATTAACGCAAAACTTCTTAGAACAAATTTTTATTTTTTTTTATTTTATTTGCGTTTATTTTACAATCAATTCTCGTTAGAGAATTTTAAGTAAATTTATCTGGCGTGGTACTATGACATGATTAATAAGTGTTTATAGTATGTTTGATTCTATTTGAATCTAGTGCTTAGGTCTAAGGTGTAATGTCTTTTTAGCCTGCGGATCTGTTCCGACGTATCAAATATTTGAGCAATTAGAGGATTTTGATGGTTGTTAACTCTTGTGCTATGTCTATTGCTGAATTTTGATATTTCTTCTTTGACTGTGGGTGTCTCGAGGTCGTGATGTATCGTTTCGTTGGTGACGTACCAAGGTGCATCTATTAGGGACCTTAGGGTTTTCGATTGGAATCGTTGGAAAATTTCTATGTTGGAATTACTTGCTATTCCCCATAGTTGGATTCCATAGATCCAAACAGGATTTAATATGGCTTTGTGTAGTGTAATTTTACTTTGCGTATTTAAGTTGGAACGTCGGCCGATGAGCCATTAGAATTTTTTAAATTTTGCTTTGAGCTGTTTGGTTTTATCTAAGATATGTTGTTTCCATGTCAATCTTCTGTCCAGAATCATGCCCAGTAGCGTGAAAGTTATGTGGCTAGATTTGTTTTCATTGACTTTGAAGCGCCATTTGTGGAACCATTCTTCCATAGAGTCGAGGCCTCGCTGGAGAGTAGAGGAGGCAATTGTCGGGTCTGAGTGTGAGGCTAATAAGGCTATATCGTCAGCAAATGTCGCTGTGGTTATATCTGTCGAAGTTGGTAAGTCTGTAGTGTAGATGTTGAACAGCAGGGGTCCGAGGACACTGCCTTGGGGTATGCCAGCTTCTATTGGAAATGTTGAGGTTATAGCGTCTAAGTGTTTTACCATGAATTGTCTATTGGATAGGTAGGATTTTAGGATGGAGTCCTTAGAACAAATGAAGGGAATCTCGTTGAGGCTGATCGAAGCTACTAGAGAACAGTTTTAATTGCGCTGCAGTTTGGTCCACGGATATTTGTAGAGGATGTTTAGTCGTGTTCAACTCACGTCGGGGTTACCAATGTAAAGGATGGTTTGTTGTTTGAATAACGAGATAACTTGCTGTTTGAAATCCTCAAGTGTATTTTAAAATAATAAATAAATAAGTACAGACAATATCCGCTAAGACGCTGAGGTGAATAGGTCGTGGTAGATGCGGAAGAAACACTTGAGTATATTTAACAATATATATGTCGGAGATGAAAGGACACCGGAGCCTTTCTTTCGGAATGTTTGGGAAAGTCCCCAATACTTTAGCCCAGACTTTTTATTATAGCCGTACTTAAACAATAAAACTGAGAAATAGCTGTTTATGAATTAAGTCAATTATGATTATCCGAGGTTTATGACAGTGGGCTTGGGATCGAAGTGACATAATGGGTCACTGAACGTAGCCACGGTCACGGGAGGGACGTGGGAGCTAACAGAGGTATAAAGTAATTAAATTACTCTCCTTAAAAACAGAGATTGACCTGAGGAATACAGACAAATACGGAGAGGAGTATATAAGGGCAGTTCCACTTGGACTGAGGTTCAATCCGATAAGTGCGACTAGTCCAGTGTACACGTACGCCCAATTCCTAATCGCAATCGTCATCCCGTTGACCGTGCATTCGTTATCGAACCTAAATTCATCGTCATCGACATCTCAATCACTCAATCATCGATATCACTTGTTAACTTCTGTAATACATCCCTATAAATAAACATCATCTGGTATAAGACAACTATGGCCAACTCACATGAAGACTCGTTACGCGCCCAGAACTCCAACGTTAATCCGACATATATTTATTAACATATCACATGGGTTCACATTATGATTAGAGTTAGGGGCGTGTAATGGATATTCTCTGGAATTAGCCATCGTTGTTATGCAATCGAGGTAATGTTGATTAGCACAAGTGTGAGTATTACAGAATCGACAAGTAACCGCAGTGATTAGACACTAATGACAATGGTCTTAGGTTCGATAATGAATCCGCGGTCAACGGGATAACAAATATACTCTCTTCCAAAGTCTAAGTCGGAGTCATAGTTAAAAACGTGAAGTACCCACTGGTCGTAAAGACGTTGTTTTACTTGCTGACGAGATCGCACGAGAATGTGTTTTCCGTCGCGGTGATGTTGCAGAGGAAAACTATGATGGGGTGTGTCTAAGGGCACGAGATCATCGGATTCGTCGAGAACAACCCTCGTTCGAAAAGTGAGGGAAATGGACGTTGCTGTTAATTGGTTAATTTCTATATTTGTGGTTAGAGGAAGATGCTAGCCGTCCTTGAGAGAAAGTTGCTAGCGGGAAGCGTCGTTCGTGAGGAGAAGCAGATTTCTCGTATTTTCTCGTAGTAGGTGATAGATTTAGAGACTGTTAGGATAAAGACTATTTGTCCGTTTGAAGGACCTTAGTTAACCAAGTCCTAAGATTTATAGCGGGTCCTCAGCCTAGTTGATCATGTACTGTGGAGATGCATCGACATCTGGTAATCATCTTGCCCGAAGAATAGGGTCTGTGTGTGGCGAGCCACAGGGCAGAAACCATTGGAATGTTTACTGTCGAGTGCCGCTACAACTATTCTTTTTAAGGAGAGCTATACAATTACCCTATACCTCTATTAGGTAAAAACGTTCATCCCGTGACCGCGGCTACGTTGGGCGACTAGTTGTCGCCTCGAGCCCAAGCTCATTATCACAAATCTCGGACAATTATAATCGGGTTAACTTATAAAGATTAAGGTATTGGGGATTTTCCAAAGAATTCCAAAGAGAAGGCCCGGTGTCCTTTCATCTCCGACGTATATGTTTAATCGACCATTCGCGGAGAGACGCGATCATGAGAAAGCACGTCAACGGGAGTCGTAAATTCCCGTTACGATTTGTGGCAGCACTCGACAGCAAAATACCACCACTCGACACTAACTTAATGTCGGACGACGGTAGCGCAGTGGTTAGCGCCTTAGGTTACGAACGTTCGGGACCCAGGTTTCAAATCCCGGCGACCGGAATTCCAATTTTTCTTCTGCAACACAAAAATGAGAAGAAAAATGCAGCAGTACGCCAGCAGCAATACTGTAGTGACCTACAGTAGAAGAACCTGTTTCAATCTACACACAAGCAGTATAGCGCTCTATCACAACAACTATACTGGCCAGACAGCAACAAACAAACATGTACACTTCAGATTAGATAATCGATGCCACGAACTGATCGATCCCCTTATTTCTGTTACGATAATAGGAGTGGTTCAATTGAGTATACATTGAATTAACACGTATAAATTAATGTTTATTCCAACAACTTTGTAAAGAAAGTAGTTACGCTGTTGCGTATGTACAAGTTTAAGTAAGTGATTGATTTAACGGTAGAGACCCGTTAAAGATATGTGTTGACTATTCTAACGATGAAGAACAAGTGAAGTTTAGTGACGATGCTGTGTCGGAGGAAAGTTAGTGATGGGTGTGTCTAGCGCACGGGACCATCGGATTTGTTGATGACAATTTTAGTTAGGAAAGCGAGGGCAGTAGACATTGCTTCTGATTGGATAATAAGAAGGTTGGTGGACTAGGAAGGGTCTTAGCCGCCCTCGATAGAAAGTTGCTAATCGGACGCATCATAGGTGAGAAAAATTAACTTTCCCGTGTCTTCTCGTAGCAAACAATAAACTTTAGAAAACGCTTTTTAGTAAAAAGATCTTTGTTCGGTCTGAAGGACTTTAGCTAGAAAATTCCTGAGATTTATGATGGGTCCTTAAGACTATTGAGGATACGGAGTAAGGATGTGTAGACATGTAGTTGCCATCTTGCGCGCGGTGTGTAACCTGGGCTAGGTAGAGGAACTAGGTAATATACTTTACATGCACACTTTGCTTAGGATTCGCGATTACAAGTTCGACTGCGGGTCTGTTGGGGTTGTTAAATGTATAAACAGAGGAATGCGTCGATAAATTGTAAAGTAGAAAATATATTTTAATACAGAAGTCTAAGTACAAGTAGGAATATAATTTGAGCTGATCCCGATCCTCACGCTAGCAGTGTTACCCTATGACTGAAAGCCTCGAAGCTGTCACGTAAAATCACAAGTCACAACTCAGATTATAAAAATATAAGAAGGTAAAGCCGAAACACAACTATTAACTTTCTTTTTTTTATCGCACTTTATTATGCACTTAATAATTACAATTTAGTATATACTGAGTTGTCACGTATAAATTACACTTTATATAGATCTAAGGGTAGAAACGCGGTAAAAAGATGTTGACTGTTCGAAAGTTAGAGAATCAGTAAAGTTTAGTGACGATGTTGTGGCGGAGGAAAGCTAGTGATGGGTGGGCCTAAGGATACGAAAAGAGCTGATTTGTTAAGGATAAGTTTTCATTAGGAGAGTGAGGGAAATAGACTTCGATGTCAATTGGCTGATTTTCTAGGTTGGTGGGTGAGGGAGGGTGCTAACCGCCCTTGAGAGAAAGTTGCTAACGGAAGATACCGAACGTGAGAAAAATTGACTTTCCCGTATCTTGCCGTAGTAGGCAAAAATATAAAGAACGCTTGTTATTGGCCTGAAGGACCTTAACTATGAAAATGATTTTATGCTGGGTTCTTACGAATATTGAGGATACGCCGTAAGGATGTGTAGACATCTGGTTGACGTTACAAAGCCATCGTCGTCTGTCTACTGTCTATGGTCTGCTTCGTCCCAGTCTATTATTGCCTATACGCTGTCGATGGCTTCAATGCTTGAGAAAACTAAAAAGACCAGATGTAGAGCTTTCTTAAAAGTGGTGACCACTTCAACAGGGTCGATGCGTTTCGATACACGATACAAGTTCGGATGATGATTGCTTAAGATGTTGCGAAACTCGGGTCAATTATTGCTGCTAACTACCAACTATCGACTCGGACAGGCGTCTAACGACTGACTTTCCGTCACGATGATGCCACAAAGGAAAACTATGATGGGGTGTGTCTAAGGATATGAGATCATCGGATTCGTTGAGGAAAGCCTTGGTTCGGAAAGTGAGGGAAATGGACGTTGCTGTTAATTGGTTAATTTCTATGTTGGTGGTTGGAGAAGGGCGGTTAGCGTCCTTGAGAGAAAGTTGCTAGCGGGAAGCGTCGTTCGTGAAGAGAAGCAGATTTCTCGTATCTTCCTGTAGTAAGTGATAGATTTAGGGACTGTTAAAACAGAGACCATTTATTCCTTTGGAGAACCTTATCTAAATAAATCCTAAGACTTATAGCGGGTCCTTAGGCCAGCTTCTTTTTTTTTTTATTTGGTAGACATTTTACAATCAATTCTCATTGAAAATTACAAGTAAATTATTTTGGCGTGGTACTGTAACTTGGATTATAAGAGTTTATAGTATGTTTGATTCTAGTTGAATCCAATGCTCAAATCTAAAGGGTATTGTCTTTTTAATTTGCGGATCTGTTCCGACGTATCGAATAGTTGAGCAATTGGAGGGTTTTGATGGTTGTTAACTCTTGCGCTATGTCTATTGCTGAATTTTGATATTTTTTCTTTGACTGTGGGTGTCTTGAGGTCGTGATGTATCGTTTCGTTGGTGACGTACCAAGGTGCATCTATTAGGAACCTTAGGGTTTTCGATTGGAATCGTTGGAAAATTTCTATGTTGGAATTACTTGCTGTTTCCCATAGCTGGATCCCATAGTTCCAAACAGGTTTTAATATGGCTTTATATAGCATTATTTTACTTTGCATGTTTAAGTTGGAACCAGTAGAATTTTTTTAGTTTCGATTTCAGTTGTTTGAATTTATCTACGATGTGCCGTTTCCATGTCATTCTTCTGTTCAGAATCATGCCCAGATACCCGACTGTATCTTTGTTTGAAATATTATTTATGGTCACCTATGGGCAGGATTGTTTTCGCAGCGTGAAGGTCATATGACTGGATTTATTTTCATTTATTTTGAAGCGCCATTTGTGGAACCACTTTTCTATAGAGTCGAGACCTCGCTGGAGAGTTGAGGAGACAATTATAGGGTCTGAGTGGGCTGCTAATAAAGCTGTATCATCAGCAAATGTCGCTGTGGTTATCTCTGTTAAAGTTGGTAAATTGGCAGTGTAGATGGTGAACAGCACAGGTCCGAGAATACTGCCTTGGGCCATGCCAGCTTCTATTGGAAATCTTGCTGTTATAGCGTCTAAGTATTTGATCATGAACAGCCTATTCCTTAGTGTTGAAGTGGTCGCCACTTCTAAGAGAACTCTACATCTGGTCTTTAGTTTTCTCAAGCACTGAAGTCATTGACAGCGCATACACAAAAGACTGCGTCGAAGGCAAACTATAAACGATACACATGCAACGTTGGCTTCAGGGTTTTTCAGTCATAGGGTAACGCTGCTAGCGTGCAGATCTGGACCAGCTCATATTGTATTCCAAACTTTGTACTTACACTTTAATATTCAAAATATATATATATTTTCTACCTTACAATTTATCCACGCGTTCCTTTGTATTCACATACATCCAATAACCTTAACACTTAGGCTAGCTGAAAATATTCTGTGAGGATGTATCGACATCTGGCAATCATCTTGTCCGAAGAATAGGATCTTTGTGTAGCCACTGGACAGAAACCATTGGAAAGTTTACTGTTGAGTGCCGCTACAACGCTCGTACTAACAGATTCGCAAAAGACAGTGTACAACTCGCTAATAAGATCGTTCGAAACTAACTGATAACTGATAGATACTGATATTGATTCGCACGACTGACTGATAAACTGGAGAATATGGTCATCTATTTATACTGGTCGAGGGAGTACCGGAAAATTCAAATTAGTCTTCGTCTTATTTTCTTAGTCGAGTTTATTTATTACTATATTGTGTATGTGCTAACGATGTTGATACTCCGATGCAAAATAACAATATGATCCAAATTGACCTCTAGCTCATGCGCCGCTACATATTTGACGATTTCATTTCAAACTTATTTCGAAGGAGGAACGAGGAGATTTTAAAGGCGATAAAAAAAAAAAAAAAAAAAAAGTGGTAAACGAGAGAGACAAGGCATCGGTGATGGGATTAAAAAAGAGTTGGCTCGTAAAATGCGTTCGAGTCGAACGGGGAATTACAAAGGGAGAAGAGTTCTTTGGCGTTGGTGGATGCATGGTATAACTCGCATTTTCCAGCTGAGCTGCCTTCCCGTAACGCTTACTCGCAACTTGGTAATTGAATAATGCAGATGCGCAATAGGACACGTGGTTCGAGTCACTTGGTTACGCTGATCCTTTGTCAATCACTTTGCGCCTATACTCGCTGCTTTCGAAGAACGAAACACCGCTTCTTGTTATGTACACATTTAATCGATCCTCCTACTCGGCGAAACCATATAAACGCATATTGTTGTGAACATAAACTTACTTTCACTTTTCCCGTGTATTTCTTAATCGAATCGAACCGAGCTATGTTTCCGCATAGAAGAGATTTATCTTCTTTTTTCTCTTGTAACTGTTTGCAACGAAACTATTATTCGTAGGTTTTCTCATGGGCCAAGAGAGATCGCAAAGTACAAATGATAGAGTCAATTTGGCCAGCAGTTAACTTTACGAGCGATATATTTTATTGGCGTTGGAAGAAAGAAGCTGGAACAGCTCCGGTTTCGAAGTATAAACGCGGACGTACTTGTTCCGCTCTGCGCGCTGAATTTCTCAAAATTGGCTATGGACTAGCACCGACCCAGTTACAAAGTTTTTACCGCGATGAGTCGTAGAAATTGATCGTTGCATTTGCATTCTTCGTGTAGCAAACTACGCAACGTCCGGCTATCTCTTTCCGTACTTTCCAAACGTTTCTCCACCGATGCTGTATCTTTCATTCTGCAAACACCGCGAGAAATGTTACATTTATTTACAAGGACACCCGTTACGTAATATTTCGATTAGATGTATAAATACGCGAAAGTCACGGTCGATGGGAAGAGAATCGTCGATTATCATTGTGAATTGACAACTAAGTTAACAAGCAGCAACACGATCCCCCACCTACCCGAAACATCTATATTTCATGGACTTTGTCAGCAATTAAGGCCGAAGCTCTTAGCAATTAAGATCGGGCCGATTCTCGTCTACCTCTGCCAGCCATGAAAATTCAAACTTGGAAGAGGTGTTTGCACGCGTAAATCGGGAAATCGCGACCGGATTAATCACCGGTGTCGGTGTTTTCTTCTCCAGCTATTGCTCGCTTGTATATCGATAATCTCGGCGGTGCACACGTATGTACGGAAGGGAGGTCGCGACAGTGCAGAGGAGTAGAGTTGAGACGTGCCACGGTCGTGGGTTAATTGATTTCCAATAGCTGGCTGACCGGCCTTCGGAGCCGCGTACAAGCGCAATCCTGTGTCCCCCACACAATCAACTACCGATATGCTAACTGCGGAACAGATTGTACCGATTAAACGGCGATTGAGAATTCATAGGTCCGTATCGATGGATGGCGCCAGTTAATTGCATTTTGTACCACTTTCTCTTCTCTGTTTACTTTACCATTTCGTTTCTTCTTTTACTTACCTGGCAGCATTTCGTCTTGCCTGCGGTTAACGCAAGCACTTAGCCAGCTGCATTTCGTGGTCACCGATGAGGTGGCCCGTTTAATTCTGCTAATCGAGCGACGCATTCAAAAGGCCTTGCGGTGCAAGCTCGAAAGGAAAATTCGATTTCCACTGCAATTTCGTTCAGTCGCCTGCTGTCCTCTATCGATCGAAGCTACTCTCACCAGGCGTCCTAAACGTTCGTTAGTTTTTGCCATCTTTTGTAAATCGTTAAATAGATGATATATTGTACGTTTTTCCTTAGATTTCCTTTAGTACTAGAATTATCGGTAGTTAACACGAAGCTATTTCTACCAAAACCAGTGAAAATGAATGGTCTTTAAGAAATACGTAATAATAGAATATTTGTATATTTATTGAGTTATTACTTTCTTACAGAAGCAATTCTATATTATTTAGTGCATTTTTGGTATTATTAATCCATGTGGGACCATGATCGACCTAAACGGAGGTTGACACATTTATAAGATTGTAGAACCTGTCTGTTGAATGGTGTGCTATTGCTAGTGTTAGCATCTAGCGATCTAGCGATCAATCCGAAATTTTCCTGACATCTGATATCATCATATCGAATGATAGGCAGTAAAAATTTTAAAAACATATAGCAAGTTGTACAAAACGAGGGATCTGGTTAACTGGGGTTCGATAAACATATTGCAAGACTCTTTTACACTTTGACAAGTACCAGTCATATTGACCGGTGTTGGTATAAGTAGCCTTGATACAAAATTATTTTGTGTTTGAATACATAAAAAACAAAATAAAATTCATTATATGAATTATGATCCCTAAAGGAGGTTGACAAATTTATAAAATTGTAGAACCTGTCATTTTAGCTGATGTGGTGTTTCTAGACTAGATTGAGGTTAGGTTAGTTTTAGCCTAGATGTACCATATCAGTCAAATTGACTGATTTTGCAACTTTATTTTAGAATTCCTACTTCATGTTATATTTTTTCTCATAATGATGTACTGACTTTCGCAAGATAACTAAAAGAATAATATAGTGAATTTTATTTCGTTTTTTATGTATTCAAACTGAAAATAATTTTGTATCAAGTTTACTTGATAAACCAGTCGAAATGATTGGTACTTGTCAAAGTGTAAAAGGGTCCTGCAATCTATTTATCGAACCCCAATTAACCAGTTTCTTCCTCGTTTTCTACAATTTCCCACACGTTTTTACCATTTTTACTGCCTATCATTCGATATGATGATATCAGATGTCAGGAAAATTTCGGATCGATCGCTAAATCGCTAGACGCTATACAAAGTGCGATCGTTCGTTCCCAGTGGGACGGTGGATCTCCTCACACTTGCAGGTTTCTTCAATACATTTCGATTGAATGGAATGCAATGAACACATTCGACTAGCTTCCCATTTACGCGCTGTTCCTGTCAGACGCGGTACCAACGATCGTCAGGTTTCAAGTAGAATTCGCGCGTAACAGCAACCTTCGCCACGGTATCCGGAAAGTTGGGAGATCGGCGATCTGTACGGGACCGGTCGCGTTTCCCTTTTGTCAGCTGTCGACTAAGCGCGATGGGAAAGTGACTGAAATCAAGATCGGATCGATTAAAAGCGTGGAAATGGCCGAGCTGCCAGTTGCACGTGCGTTTCCCGGTTGAAATTTGTCAGGCTACGAGTGTAATGGCTACGGGCAGCTTTTCTGTACGCGTATAGGTGCGCAAATGAATTTCAGTTAGGCGCGTTGTGCATGGAACGACTGGTCGTTTGTTCGCCGGTGATTTTGACGTATTAATTATCAGGCTGCCTTCGAGCCTCGTTTGTTATTGTCTTGCCAACCGCCACCAGCCATTTGTCTAAAAAATCCGTTCGATTCGATATTAATGCATGACCGATCCAACGACCAAGATTGATAAACGATAACGAGGCTACAGAACGTAACTGCGACCATGCATCCAATCGATAATTAATCGTAAACGGTGGTTTTAAGTGTCGTTATGACGATTTCATGCTGTTCGTTGCAATTAATTTTGACACCTAATTTTCAAATAGCAGACACAACCGATGTCGATTTTCCAACGACTCGCTGATAGAAATCGATCGCAATCGGAAGATTTGCCGGCGTTTGGTTGTATCGACGAATCGACAGGGTCGTGAAAAAGTTGGGTTATGGAGCGCGAACGTGCTCGAGAACGATCATCGATGCAGAATGCGAGCGATGCAGAGTTGCTCTGCAAAGCTGGCAGAAACAAGTTTCTGCTTTCGTTGGTTAATCCGATACGGATACAAGAATGGTTTTTCGTGTAAAATGGTAGACAATGGTACGGATAATGCAACGCTGGCCGTCGTTGTTGGAGCGGCATCTCTGAATACGGTACAGTAGTGTGGCAAGTGCGGAACACGGGTTTGACTTTACCGACCGTCTGGATATCCGCGTTTGATACATCGATACGGCACACGAGATGAACGCTCGCGATTCAAATCTTCTTACTGATCGGACACCCCCGACGAAACGCGATTCTGATCGTCGAACGTTGTTGTTCTTCTTTTTAGACTTTCACGTGTATTACATGAATCTTTGAAGCTCCGCATATTTTTTAAATTGTTCAAACTTACTAAAATGATATGTTTCTTACATATATATCTTTTTAAATATCCAATATGTTTCTTGTAAAACGAATTTTCTAAAAGAAGCAGGAAATTATTCCTGCGTGGAGGAATGCGTTAAATGTAACGCGATTATGATTGTTGAAGATTGTCATCCTTCTTTTCAAACTCTCACATATATTATATAAAACTTTGAAGTTCCGCATATTTTTTAAATTGCATATATTATACTTATTAAAATTATATGTTTCTTATATATATATATTTTTTAAAATCGCCAATATGTTTCTTCTAAAATGAATTTTCCAAAAGAAACAGAAGATTATTCTTACATGGAAAAATGCGTCGAATAAAACGCGAATCTCCAATATGTTTCTTCTAAAACGAATTTTCCAAAAGAAGCAGGAAATTATTCCTGCGTGGAAGAATGCGTCGAATAAAACGTGATTATGATCGTCGAAGGTTGTCATTTCCAAAAGAATTTTCCAAAAGAAGCAGAAAATTATTCCTGCTGGAAGGTTGCGTCGAATAAAACACGATATTGTCACTAGTTGCTTCGTAGCGCACATTGATCAAGATCTATCGAACCTGTCAGTTGCCTTAGCAAAAGAGGAACGACCAGCCGGAGGATTGTCCAACGACAAATTGGCAATTAGCATTTTCCAAGCGGTTGAAGACGCCAATTAAAATGCGACCTTGTTATTATCAGTTGCCACCCTCTTCACTCATCTCGAAGGAAAGTGGCACTTTCTCTTCTTTGGCAAGCACCTTTCACGAAACCTCTTCTCATCTGCTAAGCGTAACTGTCTACTGGAGAGGCAGAGGAAGCTGAAGTAGATTCGTAGTATCGTGATTTCATCACAGTATTGTAGTATCGCGAATTATACTACTTAATAATTAAATGATGGTTTATTTAAGAATATGGATTGATACAAATGTTGATTAAGCAGGAAACGATGGTTATTTAACATGAACTAATCGCAATAACGTACTATACTTTAGACAACTCAATAATTAATTTGCAACTCTCGTCACAACGGATTCAACGTTCACTCTCTCACGCGGACCATACGCTAGTGTCACGGAAAATAAAAAAAGGAAATCGAAGATGTAAATAAAAGATAAAAATAAAAAAAAACTAAAAAAGAAAATTTATTTCTTAACACTTGTTTTACACTAGCTACAATTTTTTTCTGAACTCTAGGCGCAACTTCTCAAGATTGAAACTCTTACAACTTGACTTTCGGCGGAATCCGATTCTTTTTCTTTGTCATCCCTCAATATCCCCACTATCCACGCGTTTGTTAGGCGTTCTCGAACATTCGGCGAAAGGACCGTTGGGATATCGAGGGTTCATTAGGCACTTCGCTTCGGCGACATAGATTGTCGCCGAGTGCCGCCACATCTTTATTTCCGTCATCAGCCCATCGGTTCCCAAGCGCGGCTTAATCCCCGATGCGGACTGAGATGTGGTTGATATTACAGTTACGTAGGCCTTTTTTCCACGAAACTCTTCAGCTAAAGGACATTGATGGGCCTGTCGGCACCCCGGCTCGCGACAATGCTTATGGTTTACCCGATATTTTTAGGCCTTTCTGCCCATGATACTACAGTATGTTCCGCTACAACGTGGCGGAAACACGTGCAAGAACCGCATGAACGAAAGTATCGGTTTGCTATTTTACACGACAAGAGATTGCCTTCTTCTTCGATATTATCGTCATATCGATTCTAATTACGCAATTAGATTGACATTAACTATAATCCACTTTCGTTCCACGTAAGATTAACGCCACAACCAAAGAGCTATCTTTACTCTCCGCATCTTCTTTCCCATTCGCTGATATTCTCACTGAATTTAAAAGATCGCTACGCAAAGATAAAGAAACGTAAAATCTGTGTATTTATAAACATGACGTGGCATCGGACGAAGCGAGCGTACAATTCGCCAGATCGTTTTCATCGCTTTGCGAAATTTACACGAGCGTGAACAAGCCCAGAGGAACGCGTAAATGGTAAAATACGAGCAGCGGTTGTAGACAGCTTGGCAACGTGGACGCACGATTCATGGTGATTCCCATGTGACTGGGCGTTCATCGATCCGGCTCGGAAATAGGCGAGTGACCTATAACGTGTGGATTTCAACCGGCTTAAAATATTCTGCGTCTATCTTTCTCTTCCTCTCTGTTATCGTCTTTTTCTATTTTCCTTTTTTCTATTCTCTTTCTTTCTTTCTTTCTTTTTGCTGACCATCGGTAAGATTCTCTCTGTTGGGAACTTGACATGTTTCACTGGAATTTCACGCATAGAGTTGACCCGGTCGACGCTAGTTTTCGAAGAAACGCGAAAGTACGCGTAGAAATGCGCTGCCTAGAACGCGATTATTCACGAGACCGTAGCTTCTTATTTCTTTTTTTTCTCTGACGTTGAAACGCTCTATCCAACGAGCATTAGGAAATACGAGCTTCGTAATTACGACGCAATTACTAGAATAAGCTAATAAGAGGCTAATAATAGCGGAGTAGTTGTAGGTAGAATTATCCGGAAATCTTGTTAAAAAAAAAAAAAAAACGCTTCATTGTTCCAAGAATAGCGATGGTTGCGAACGGGCGAGAAAAAAAAGGAGCGTGGTGCTCGGCAAACAACGATAATAATATTTCACGACGATTGCGCCGCGTGACTCGGCTACGTAGTCGACCAATAGTTTGTCCTATTAGCGAAGAAAATTGGATGTAACTGGCAGCAAGTGTAACGTTTGCGAAAGAAGCTTTTAGGAAACTCCATTAAGGTCCGGGTAATCCTGTGCTGCATGGAAATCCCGTAAAATGTCAGTCGGCCTCTCTGCCAACGCCTGTACGTAATCGATAATTCGAAACGATAAATATTCATCTGCGTGGATTGTTCGCAAAGGAGGAAAATGCGTTTGCCGTGCAAGATTGCGTGGGATCTGGTTCTCGACGCGGTAGAAAATTATCGTCCGCCTTTGATCTGAATTTCAATCGGGTTCTCTTTCAATGTAGTCGAAAGACAATTCAGACGATTTTCTTTCATTAAAATTCAATCGGTGGAAATTTCTGTCTTCTATTATTTCCAAGGTACTCTATTACGTAATAATTATCACAGCGAAATAGAATGGCAAAGAATGCGATGACAATACAGTGTAATGTTAAAAATATCTCTGGTAACTATGTTTAAACCTACCCACATTCTCAAAACCTAATTCTTCTCTACTGTAGAATTTTTCTTCAACTTGTAATTCAAGCTTGTTTTAATTCAAACTTATAATTCAATCTCAAACCTGATCATTACGATATTTCTATTAGCTTCGTATTTTCATGTACATAAATTAACAAATGAAATTTAGAAACAGATGTATTTTTATAGCTATAATTGTTACAGCATGTACTTTGCTTCGGTTCATTCTACATATTTCTATATTATTACGTCCAACTACAGTGTAATATTTCCTTGCAGTTTTCAATTTGTAGTTTTAAGAGTCATAAAACACGCGCAGTCCGGCGATTACATCTTTTGTTACCAAGTTAAATATGACGACAAACGTTTGGAACGCGCGATTAGCTTAATCCAAAAATCCGATTAGGTTTGCTCGGTTGATAAAACAAATAGATAAACAAGTAAATAATAATATTGCTATTATGACGATCGTTGAAACATCGCGTTGAAGTACGTGCATGATTTATATCGTGCGACGACGCTCGCAAACCAGCGAATAGAACACAGCATGGATCGATCCGAATGACAATTCACGACACCTTTTCCATGTGCGTGTGCACTGTGCACCCTGCGACTTCCGCGCCTTTTCCCACGAGCCTTTCTGTCTTCCTGGTTTCGCCTCGTTACGCCATATGCCGTGAATACGTGTCACGTATGAACGCGTGCATCGTTAACTCTTGCTGTCGTGCATGTGCGTACACCAACCACAGCATCGCGCAACAACAGGAACAAAGAAAGGAACTGGCGGAACTGTTCGGCTAATAAACCCATCGATCCTACGACCGTGTCGCTCTCCTTCTATTCCCGAGAGATCAACGTTCGAGTGTACGTACGCTGGTCGACGATCCGCGAGACGGATCTTCCTGTCGATGGAGTGGCGCACGAGGTGCATTGTGTCGACCCGTCAATTCAATTTGAATTTTTAGACTTACGGACGTGTAACATTGAGGAAAGACGAGATAACTTAGTCTGTTTTCTGTTGAAAAAAGTCTTACCAACTTTTCTTGTACTTTTATGTATTAGGAAAAGTTTCATTCGTTTTATGAGGAAATAATTTCATGAGAACATTTTTGTTTTATATTATTTTGTCGAATTACGTACGATCCATGTTGTTCTGTTGAAATAAACACCGCGACATTTCACAGACCTGGTTTCACGTTTGTATGAAGCTGCATTGTTGTAAAAAACAAGTTTGAGGAAGAAAGACGGTTTCCGGACAACCTAATTTGTTTTTATTTTATATATATATAAAAGTTGGTTTTTTTTTTTGTAGAAAATGTCGAAAGGAAGGTGCATTGTTGTAAAAAGCACGTTTGCGAAAGAAAGACACTTTCCGGAGAACCTAATACATTTGTCTTTTTTATACATAAAAGTTGAAGTTGTTTCATATAAAAGCTGAAGTTGTTTCTTGTAGAAAATGCCGAAAGGAATGTGCATTGTTGTAAAAAACACGTTTGCGAAAAAAAACATTTCCCGGACAACCTAATTTGTTTTTTTTTTTATACATAAAAATTGAAATTGTTTCTTGTAGAAAATTCCGAAAGGAATGTGCATTGTTGTAAAAAACACGTTTGCGAAAAAAGGACACTTCCCGGACAACCTAATTTATTTCCTTTTTTTATACATAAAAGTTGAAATTGTTTTTTGTAGAAAATTTCGAAAGGAAGTTGCATAGTTGGCGACCGTTATTTTTACGTTAGAAGAAAATTTCTAAATTTCGTTGGGATTTAGTGGAGAATGGTAGGATTATATTCATGGACCGATTTATTTCATCTGCAAGCGTAATAGGGCAGCCACACGTTACGGCCGTAAAAGGCGAAGACGCGGAGCCATATTAATTTAACGTTGCGTCATAAAACACGAACGTTCGACCAACATCCCTCGATGCAAATTTCATAAGCGCCACACGAACGTAGGGAAAAATAACGAGCCACTTAGGATTTTCGATTCTCTGCTTCATCGAAACGATTTCCATTCAATGGTGATCGAGCGGAATAGCTATTATCGAGGTATAGCGCGAACGACGTAAAATATCGCACGATCGATGCCTAAGATCTGCGAATCTCACTTTTCCATCCGACAACGAATAACCGAAATCCTTCGAAACGGTCGTCCGAGGAACACGAATTTTTCCCGAAAATGTTTCACGATCAGTCGCCTCTGTCGATCTAGCGATCGTGGAAAACGCGGTTGAAAGCGCATTCTCTTCGCCTATAGCGATGCTGTTTCCGTTCATCGAGATCGCATCCGCTTGTTTGTTCGTTTATCGAATTGCTGTTTGCTCGCGTCGATCAATCGACTGCTCTTTCGTCAAATTTTCTTCTATCCCGAATCTCTCGACATTTTTGTTCAAATGCTTTTTCCCATTTCAACCTGTGTATTTGAGATTTCCTGTATCTGGCGGAAAAGCTTCGCAAACACGTTCCTCTGTCGATCAAAGCAATCGTACGGTTGCTGCAGTTGTCGGCAAAATTTTTTCTTCTTTTTTATCTCACAATTCTCGATAGTTGCACGTCGCGGTGTTTAATCGAAGCTGACATTATTCGCGATTCCAGCATGGAAACAAGTTCGTTAAGCAAGATCACGAAATACGCTGAAAGAGAAGATTCGAGAGGGCAAATAATCTTCGGAGAAAAAATAAATGAGAAAACGCGTGCTCTTCTCTCGGAGATTCCAGAACAGAATAGTCATGTGGGACGCTAAACCCACTTCTCTTCTCTTTTCCTCCATCGTTCTTTGTCTTCCGCAATTTTCGTTTCTCCTTTCCTTTTTCAACTTCTATCTTCGTCGTTCCATTTGTACTGGTCGCTTTGGGTTCTTCAACGCTACACCAACAAGTCTAACTCCGATATCGTCGACGCCAGTTCCGAGTACTTTCTTTATCTGCAGCGTTAACCGTACAACGAACGAACAAGTTCGATGGGATCGCCAACTGAGAAAGATGAAAACTGCTTTCCGTGTGTCCAGTACCCTGGCGGTTTACAAATTTCCCAAGTTTCTGCTTAACCTAATTACAGCTACGACTATAAGTGTTACGGTCGTATTATCGGTTCACATTCCATGTATTTTAACCGTGACAGCAGCTTGGAAAGAAATTTCGATTGGCATAAATTCAGCACTGCATAGATTTTGCGCCAGGATCAACGTTCCAGCAACGCGGTTCAAGCGTTCCGATCTTTTTTCCGCGTTAGGCCAGTACGCGACCGAGTCCGCTTAACGAAACGTGTAAATATTGGGTTGGTAACTAAGTGATTGCGAACTTTGTCAATACCACCTAATGATAAAATCCGCAATCACTTAATTACCAACCCAATAGTACGCCTGATCATTCAGAAAGTATGGAACAATGTGTAGATGTTAGGTGACGAAGATAAGAAAGACGAATTCGATCGACAAAAGCGAGCACGTGCTAGCGAATCGGAATCGACGCAGTTGGCGCGCGATGAAGCGTAACCCTTTTTCCCGCATTGTATTTGGTCGCGTTTTAACTTGACCCTGAAAGGATTTCCGGTTTGGCGAAAATCGTGCTGGATGACGACTGGTCGACCTGCTTGGCAGGCCGACTGACATGCCGAAATATTTTCCGCCCTGCGCGTATGGTTGGTCGGGGTAGCGGTATGCATGTGCTCTCGGCAGTCGGCACAGGATCGCTTGACGCAATGGAGTCGATAAGGGTAGCGAGGATGCCGATGGCTGGCGCCATCTAATAATCTGCCCTGGCATTATCATCGCCCGACTCGACAGGGAAACTGCACGCCAGCGCGCCAGCTCGCAGGGCTGTGCAGGGTGCGATGCTTTGTTTACGCGAGTGAATTCCAATCCTTCGGCACTCGGACGATAGCGTCCGATTCTTCGCCAACGCGTCGCATTCCGCACGGCTGTGAGTCGGCTCTGCTCGGCTGGGCTCGGCTCGGCTCGGCAACCGACCAAAGACGCGGCCACTTGCCGCCGCTTCGTTACGGTTCAACGATTTAAAATGCTGTCAGAAAGGACCATGTGGATTTGCTGACGGATGTGGATGTGGTGTTGCCTGGTCGGAGTAAGATGGGGTGAGAAAGGAAGTAGATAGAACGGCGTTGATATCTTCGAACGCCAGCTACGCTTTCGGTGAGCTAACATTCGCGCGGAATCGCTTTGATAAACATCGAAAAGAGGAGAAACCAAAGAAAGAAAAGGGAACGGTGTTACGCGACGGCAAGATCGTCGTCACGTTACGGTTTGCAATCTGTGCAACCGATCGGTTTCAACCGATGCTTCCGCTTCGTCGGATGCTTTATCGAATGCTTTGCAACGTGTTTTCCCGTAAGCCACGTTGCTGTGAATTGATTGCGTGTTGCGTAACACCGCTAACTTTTCACTCGAATTGTCACGTGGCGCTAGAACGTCTGCATGCGTAGAGTATCGCGTCCGTTAGTCGCGATTTCCGTACGTCGCGACGTGACGCAATTGGAACGCGCGTTGAGATACCATTCGCTGAAGCTTTCCTCGTTCCTTCTTTCTTTGCAGGATTTGCACGATTATCGGACGACTCTAGCCGCATCGATCTTGCGAAAAATTCTCGTGTTCGTATCGCGAGCTTCTTATCTTCGAGACGAGTCTTTGAAAACGTTTCGATCGAAACGTAACAAATTTTCGAATCGACACTCGGCTAACACGTGAAACGCGAACCAATTAGCTGGCATGGTCGATTCACTTTCGTTTACTTCGATGCGTATCGCACGGCAACGAAGAATCAGAAGGTTTTCAGCTATCGTTAGTTTCGTTATCGAGTCGTGACTTTTCGATGAAATCTCCACGCGAGTAAAACGTTCGAAATCTCGAACGCTGACCGCTCGGATATTTCCTCTTGAAATCTGACTGGAAAAAATGGATTTCCGATCGTGCGCTTTCGATTATTACGGCGATTCTATTGGAAATCGTATGGACACGCGATTGGTTGCCTTAAACTCGGCAACTAGTTGGGTCACTGGGTTGAAGCTTAAATAGCTCGATGGATAATACTGCTTTACGTACGCTGTTGCGTACTCGGAGTAATCGGCTAAGGGATTCTCGAATCGAGAATCGACTTACACCTCCAAACAGATGACTAGTTTCCGCCTCGAACGAACTGTTTAACGCTCGAGCGCGTCCCACTTACCCTCTAACATCTTTGTTTCCTCGCTATTTCGCCCTGTTTTTTCTTTCCGCTTCCTGTATTTTCCCGAACGAGAACCAGACACCAGTGGAATTGAGCCGTTTAACCGAGCCGTTTATGGATCAAGAGAACTGGAACGGTTACTTTATAAGCTCGTTAAAGCGGCCAGAGGACGCGAACCGTTCCCGTGGGTAAGGTCAGTAATTCGATGCACGTCCACGTCACTCGTTTCCGCGTTTACGTGGCTACGCTTTCCCCTTATCGACGGAAATGAACGTGCCGCTTGTAATAACCGCGTTACACGAAGCCCCACCGACCATTTCCACCTCCGAACGCTTTCCACTTCGATTTTTCCTACGGAAACATCTCCAATTCCTTTTCCCTGTCAATCGTTTCCCCTTTCGGAAAGAATTTCCAGCGGACTCGCTACCGACACGACGTTTCGACAAATCGAATCCAAATCCGAAGATACGAGATCGGGTTATTCGCTGAAAGAAGAATTGCGTTCGGACAACTGCGCGTACATGGAAAATTATTATCACCTTTTCCCTTCGTTCTTTCGTTCATTAAAAACCAGAAACGAGAAACAGAAGTGGCGGTGAAAAAAGAATTTCTCAGCGATGTATCGACGTTGCTTGCCAGGTGACATAGAAGTCGCCGGGCATATCGACTGCAGTTGCGGGCTTGTTACTGGTAATTCGTCAGATCAGGGTCATTCTGGACGTTTCATTGATGCCTCGCGCTACATTCACGGGGTAACCAGAGTTAACCACTCCCATCGAGGCCATGAGAAGCAGGGAAGCTGACCTAGATAACTATGCTCACGACCCGATTCGCCCCATCTTCACCGAAGCCGGTGAATGGAACCGACATGACGCACACACCATACTGCTCTCTCCTTTCCTCCCCCTCTAACCATCACTCTGTCTCTGTCTCTCTTTTTCTCAATCCATAACCTTATTTCTTTTACGTAACCGGTCAGGACTCACGTAAGAGCATCGAAAACGCGGCCCTCTTACCCTTCCGCGATCTCCAATTCCTGTCGATCGCCGTATGTCCTTTACGTTTTACATTGCCAGCGATCATGTGTGTGTGTTATGTTTACTGCTGTATCTAATGACACACTGGTTTCGAGGTAATTACGCGTGAACGTCTTTGGCAGGTTAAAAACATACGAGGATAGCTAAGACGAGCGAGCGGAAGCGAGAGAGCAGCTTCAAAAGGGGAAGTTAAAAATTCCTGTTGAAAGTCGTATGGAGATTATGGGTTGATATTGGTCGAGCGAAAAATTAGTTTAACGCGTAGCTTGTCGATTTTCGCGTCGCGATTAACGATAATCGCGCCTCGTCCTCTGTCGTACGGTTACAATGCGAGTTATTCTCGGATCTCGTATCTTGCAACGTACGGCGAAAATATTGCGCCACCTATGAAATCCTCGGCCCATTAGATTTACGACTGTGTACGCTGCTGCAAGAAGACAAACGTGGAAACTGAGGTTGTCTAGAAAAATCGACAAGTACGTGACGGCGGATTCTCCGCGAGTATTTCTCCAAATTTTTTTTCCAATTACCGTAGACGGAAACGACAAAAAATTGCAAGACTTTTTTATCTTCTCTACCGATTTTTCGTTCAACACGGCAGGTTCGCTCGTGTCGTTAACGAGGAAAGTTTTACATCCTGCGGCGCGTCTGCTTCCATCGTTGCCATATCCTTCAGGATCGTAACAAATAAAAGGGTTTATTTCTAGTTTCGGGTGTTCTGCTGGCTGGATGTTTTTCTTCGGCATTAGCCTACGGACGTACACAATTGCCTGCTTTCTATTCAAATCAAAATTCTTCCATTTGCTCTCACAGAAGAGTTTCTCGAATGAAACAATCAAGTTTCTCAGACTAAAGAAATAGAAATAAAATTTCCGAAGCAATATGGATCCCGTGTCAACCATTTTTTTATCAACCGATAATAGACACGTTCTCCGCGATATTACGAACGTGCGATGCACAGCGACCGATTGCTCGACACAAGGTAATAGGAAACAGCGAATTGGCAAAAGTCAATTCGCGAGCTAACGCATGATTATCGACAAATGTAATTTGCGAGACGCGGCCAATAATAGATTTCCAATTCGCTAGCTAGCAGGTTTCCATTAGACGGGCTATGGGAGGCGGGCCAACATTAATTCGAGGAACAAATGGCGGTGGAAGGAGATCTCGGCACAGTCGCGAAAGTAAAAACGTCGAACGTGATGCAACGCTTTAAATTATTCCGTTTTCTCGACGATCATCTTTTTCCAAACCGCACCAAATCCAACAACTAGACGCTGTGATTTTTTTTCGAAACAATTGGTGCGATAAAATATTGACAAATTCAAAATGAGAAGAAACTGTATTTGACCATCGAAGATGTTTCCAGAGGAAACTATAGGGCGATCGTTTAAAAGTAACTGGTAATCGACAGAAGGAATCCTTAGCGAGTTGTTAAAGTTTTTAACAGGTTCTATCCCTCGATATCTCAACTCGTTTAATCTCTTGTTGCTCCGAATGTGGATCTTGCGGGCGTTCTCATGGTGAAAGAAGCACTTGGTAAGATCAATCACCGAGAGTACCCACTGGTACGCTTCCTATTGTCTTCTTTGACGCGAGGTCTCCTTGGTGGTAACGCTTTGTCACGATGAGTTTAATACCTCGGCCGCAAGACTCTCGCGTGGCGTAACCGGTGTGTATAGCGTCGCCAACATCCCCATCGGCACATGCACAAACTTTTTCGCTTTATCTGTCCATCCGCAGGATCGTGTCCTGTGTTTCAGCTGCGTGATCGCGTGTTTCTTTCCTACTCGATATCGTGGCGCTCGTTAACCTGCCTTACCGATCGCAACTTCGATCGAGGTAGCTTCGTCTCATTTTACGTTTACATCAGATTACCTTACGTTTTCTCTCAGCGAGGCTCACGCTTCTCGTAAGCTGTGCGTTTCGTTTATCGAATTTCAGTCGATTCGGTGGTAGCACGCGCTGCGATCGAGTTTCTCGAGGATCGATAATTTGTGGGCGGTTGGCAAAGTGGCGAGAATTCGTACAATCGTTGAATAAGCAGAAACTAGAAGATGAACATGTATAGAGGTTTTCGGTACGATCGGATGGCGACGATGCGGCTAATCGATGTATCGAAGATATTAGGAGACGGTGTGGCGGATAGGAACGTCGTGCATCAATTGGCCGAATTATTGCAGCGGCACAAAGAACGAATTTCGATATGAAAACTTGTGCGGTGTAATTGGAAATAGGGCGGCCAGGCTGCGGATACGAGCCGCGTCGTTGGCTTAGCTCCACGTCGCGTTGCGGTTGTATTTCGCTGGCCCATATACACAGATATTTATTGGCGTGTCTTAACTTTCGACTTGGAACTTCGCAGGATCGCGAGGGAAAACTTGCCTCGAATCGACTCGGCTGCAACTTTCATCACGAACCTACGAGAAAAGTCGCCTTTGTCGCGTAACTTTCCTTCCATCGGCCACGTTTTCTATGGGCTGCCGAGTTTCGTCGTGGCCACCAATTAGTCCGCTTCGTCTCTGCCTGCCCTCTAATTTCTCCACCGAAATCGTCCTATACAAGAGATTCGTTGTTAATACTTTACCGACCGCTAACGGTTCAACAGCATACGCACCTCAGGCGCAGATCTCCGTGGCGCCGGCTCTGTTTCGGTTTAGACTCTCCAATACGATTCTTTTCGTTCATCGCGAACGATAAGTTTTTCAAATTGGTATAAAACTGTGGGAGCTTACAAAGCAACGCAACTGACGCAAATGAACAAGGTACTTTAGTACTAATAAACAAATTGCTGCTTAAATAATGAGAAAGATTGTCGGCGACAAAAGGTCGATTAATAGGTTATCGATCGGTAAGCGTTGGCTACAAAATACCGATTAATCGGGTATCGGTCGGTAAAGTATTAATTTTTCTGCGTTGAATCCTACACAACGCGACGTGAAATTCGATCGATGTCTTCGATCGGTACATCGTCTCTCTTCGCGAGATCTTCCTTACGCTAACTGTCTTTCCATTTTTCTTCTCTGTCGCATCTTACTCGGCCACATTCGACTCGACTTTACCAACAGCTGCGTTTAATTTGGTGTTGCCGCGAGCGTTCATAAAGTTCATTAATTAGCTGAAATCGCGGATGATTAACGTTTAAAACACACTTTAGCTGGAAGTAATTAGAAGGTTTAAAGTTTAACGTTAAAAGTTGACGCAGTCTCGTGTTGCGCGTAGCTTGTGCTCCACGCTAGAACTCGAGCTGCTTTCCAGCCACGCTTCGATCTTATCGTGTCTTTTATCATAGTAATTGTAGCGTCGTATCCGGTCGCGAAACGAAGCTGCTTCCAGTGCCCCCGCCCCCAAACAAACAGGATACACCCACTCGGAAATATTTGCCTGGCCGAATTATTGTCTGATTTTTGTAACGCGAAACTCTAATCAATCTATTCGCAGTTACGCAAAACGACCGTTTCCGAGTGGAAGCCCGAATTAGATCGGTTTGTCCAACGATCTGACTAACTGTCGTAACGCACGCGACGGAACTCGGATAAACTTTTGCGCGCGGTTCTTTTCCTTCCAGAAATACGTAACGAACAACGTCCACCTCATAGAAATCTTTGTATCTCTGAAAATGGCAAGACGTGGAGTCTATGGTATCGTTTGAACGTATTTGCAGAGGTCAGGATGTTGCAGAAGAATCGTGGAATGAAGCATACAAGCATAGTGCAAGAAGTTTCGGAGATCATTTTATTACGACGATGAAACTCCCTTCTTGGACCATCTTTGCCATTTTTTCTTCGCTCTTTCCTTTCGTCCCTTTTTCACTCTGTGATCCTCGGTCCAATCGCCATGGCGAAAGTTTCAAACGTATAATTTCAAATTCGGGGCAAGGTCGTGGTATTATATTTATTTTTAAATATCAAATGTGCGTGATGAATTGGTCGGCGAATTGAAGTAGCGCAGATCTGTACAAGGTGTGCCGCCAGACACGAGGCAAGTAGCAAGGTCCATGTGTAGGGTCCGATCTGGATAGAGAAAGAAGCTCGGACCGAGGAAGTGGTCGACCTGAATTTCAACGAAACTTTGCCAATTTGTAAGGGAGGCGCCCAAGGTACCGATAAACTCTTTAATTCGGCTGTTTCTCCCGCTTCTTCGCTCGTTTGCAGCGGACTGGCTGCTCGATATCTCGGACCTTCGATCATCGAGAACGCCCGAGGACGAAAGAATCGAAAAATTAGAATTTACGAAACTTGGCATCTCGTTAAGAGGTTTCAGAAACCTTCAGTTTATTCGTATTTTGCATGGGTTGTTTCTTTCGGAAGGTTGCTGCTCTATTACGTTCGTTATCTCGCTCCGAGGTTGGCTTGAAACTCTACCTCGATTCCGAGTATAGCAAATTTCTTCGTACGAGTCTCACAGGACGAAGGAAGAAAAGAGCGGAAGATGGAAATGCGCGCGATGATTCAGTCGGAGAAACGCTACGCTTCGCGTAAGTAGTAGAGTACCGTCCATGGTCCGGCACACGCTACTGCAACATGCACTGACCTTGGCTTTATGGTGGTCGAGCATGCTGTCGGTAGATGGATCAGCTGACGGGACATGGTGGAAAAGGAGGAAGAAGGAGCTTACCAATGGTAAGGTAGAAAGTGTGTGGAAAGGAAAGCAGAAGAAAAAGGTGAAAAAACGAGAGAGAAAGGAAGAGACAAGGCAAAGAGGAGAATAGGGGCAAATGAAAAAGGAGAAACTGGAAAGTGGGAGTTGCCGGTGAAGGGCCAGGATCAAGAGTAGCTGTTGGGGTGCCGGCGGGGTGGCTGGTCCCTCGTAGAGGAGGGCGAGGGTCGGCAGAGAGGGATGTATTGATTGCGTGCGGTTAGTGCGACGAGGAGGGTTCTTCGTGTGTTGAACAGAGACAGACACAGGCTGAGTAGAAAGGGCTGTAAGAGAGAGCGAGAGAGACGAACAGCGCGAACACAGGCTGGTGGGTGCAACGGGGAGTTTCGTACAGGTGCGAGAGGGAGTTAGTAAAGTAAAACGGAGGAGGGGGATGAGGAGGGGACTTGAATTATAGCAGAAGAAACAGACGCGGAGATAAGGAGCGAGGCGAAAGGTGGACAGCGAAGGTAAAAAGGGAAGAAGAACGAGAGACGGGAAGACAAGGAACCAAACTACGCTCGTGGTAGCCAGGGGGCATTTGCATAAAGCGAGAGGAGGAAATAAAGAAGCCGGAAGAAACGGTGAGCTAGGTCACGTAGGGAGAAACGGAAGTGGCCGGAAAATAGGAGATGATTGCGCGATGGATAAGACGTTGGAAACGCAACGAAAAGAAAGGTAGACCGGTAACCAGTAACAGCGTTCGGACGAGTAGGCTAAACGTTCGAAAGGCAGGATAATCGCGCGCGAAGAAAAAGAACGACAGAGGAAGATACGAAACGTCGTAAAAGGTATCATACAGCGTGTAAGAACGTTTTTCAAAGACGTAATCCTTTTCGATTGCTGCTGTTGGATGTTGCTGGTATCTATTCTGGCGCGGCATGACACGCGTAGCGAGAAGAACGAGACGAGAAGTGGCCGGTGACGCAGCTGGCAATCGCATAATCTGGTTATTGGGATTCTTAACGCGCGCAACGAGGAGGGAAGATGAAAAGAGAGAGAGAGAGAGAAAGAGAAAGTGAGATCAATGCCGTTACACTGCAATGCTGCCACATGCTATTCCATTTCCTTCCGGCCGGATCGAGCGCGACCCGAAGTTTCACGGAGGGTTCGTCTACTTACATGGAACGGTACGTCGCGTCGCAGCGATGTAGGTCGGCACGATGGTGTCATGGAAGTCACGAAGGAGGAACGGGCGAATTCCAATGACCGACCAGCCGAGATCGAACCGCCTCTTCGATCAATGGGCCACCGACATTGATTTCCACCCATTTACCCGACCAGCTGCATGCCTTTTTTTCTTATTCGATGAATGAACCTGCAGCACGGACTAGAAACTCGTTACACGGGGGAACGCCGGCTTGGAAAACGTTTGCCGGGGATTAATTAAGCGTCACCGATCGTTAGGCCGAGTTCGAAGTTGTTTTTGTTACGCTATCGATTGGAAAATCCCTTCGGAGGATAGGCTTTCCGGAAATGATTCAGGGACGCTCGAATTCTATTTTCACGACGGAACTTTCTAGTTGATTCGTATCCCTTTCGTGCCGGATATTAACCAGCCAACGAGGCAATTTTTTTTTCTCTGCGTGAACCACCAACGGACCGTTTACTCGCTCGTTATTCGTATTTTTCACTCAGAAATCTCAAGTCCAAACTACTTGGGAAATATCTTCTGCCAGAGACGCGAGCCTCGATGCACAGCGATGCTGAGGTTCGCTTCGCGTTCCGCGATCCTTACGGCCCATCTCCTCTGTCTGGAATCGTCAGGCGAATAGCTCGCGCGACGATGTAAACCAATTCGTCCTCGGATGCTCGCTTGTCTCTTCTCTCGAGACTTTGCGAACTTGTCCGCCCGAGTTGCTTCAAGTTGCAGCCACCGATTCAAGAAGAACGATCGTTTGGCTAAAGTTTGTGTTTACGTGTTAAAATAGCGAAAGGCGCAGGGACAGGAAAATACAAGAACAGCGACGATCAATGAATGGGTGCGATCGATCGAACGAACGGATAGCCAACGAAAGCGTGTGCGTAGGTCTGCTGGAAATCGTCAGGTATTAACACGTATCTGGCTCGGCCACTTTTAACCAACGCTGTGGTAGCACTGTTGGAGAAATATAGATGGCGTGGCAGGTAGTACGAGGCAGAATAAAGCAGTGGTGCACGCGTGGGCCACTCATTCATAATCCGACATGAATATGTAGCGCCAATACCTCTTACTTGTTAGCGAGTAACGCGAACTGCGAAATATCGTGCGACAAACGTATGAAAAGCTAGCGGAGTACGTGGTCAACGTTATCCGGTATCACTACGACGTACTCCATCTTGTAAATCGATGCGAGACCGTGCAGGCGAAGCGGGAAAAAAGTAGAGGGACCACGGCAACCAAGGATGAAACATGGAAGAAAAAAAAAATAGGAATCCTGTAGATTCGCCAATGTGGCCGAGTTCGACTTCATTGATCGAGCAACGCGACCGCGTTGTAGATTTCAGTCGTCGATTTCTGTCGCATGGAAAATCCGAGAAAGCAATGGAACCGAAACGGCGAGATTCATCCGCGCGACTTCGCAGCTTTCCGATCGATCGCCACTGGCGTTTTTCTCCGCGTTCTCGTCTCGCTTTATTCGCGGCAAATAACGCGCCAAGTTGTAGATGAACTGGCAGATTGTCGGCCCGCTTTCTAACCCTTTGAGGCGCGCGTTGCTCGCGCGACTTGCGAGTCAAAGGGGAAACCAGATCGGGTTTCGTAATTTCAAGGGAATCGCGGGCTGCATCGCCGGGCCGAAAGAAATCGACGAATCGAGAGGCTGGAGCGCCTGCAAACCGAAATATCTTACGTGCCATGTCTTCGCTGACGTCAGCGTTATACAATTTCCTTGGAAATATCGTGCGAATTACGGCTTGCGATTCGTTACTGTTCGCCGATGCTTTGCGCTGGAGCGCGATCGTCCTCTTACGTAAGCCACGTTCGTTCCGCAATTCCATTTTTCACAGCCAGCTTTTATGCATTCGTAACTTGTCGATATTCCTTGGGAACGTGCTTACGGTTATGCGTTTAGCGACCAATAGCGTATATATGTACATTTTTTCATCTGACCTTAAAATTATTAAATTTCCATGACCACGCCAAAAGCACGAGCTTTCGTACAACGAAAATCAGGAAAGTGTGGGATTCGCGCAGCCAGTCGTTGCCCGCTAACGGAACCAATATAACGCCTGTATCCATTAATGATACAACTTCGTATTTCATCGTTAGTACTCTTAATGAACGAAAATATCGATTAGACGTTCGCTTCTCGCCGACTATTGCTCGTAGCGTAGGCTAAAATGCGTGCTTTCAACGTGACGGATTAAGCTGATCGAGCACGTGACACGGGTATACGTTCTAAACGATACATTTCACACAATCATTGTTCTACGTCCGTGTAACTTTTTCCAACAACTGGAAACCAGGTTAAGAGATCGGTATGTTAATGTTGCTTTGAAGATAGCAGCAAGTCCTTGAAATTGCCAAAGATACAACAACCGTGAGAAATGATGGAATTGCGTGGTCGATGGGAAAATTCGAAAGCGAGTAGGATCGGGTATCGTCGGTGTTTGGTTGGGCGAACAGAGAAGCGCGACTACTATCGATCAACGCTAGCAAAAGTCCCCTGGAGAAATAGCGATCGCTGGCAGGAGAGAAGGATCGGGCGCAAGATTAAGTGGTGCAAAGGGAAAAAAGTCAGACAGCAGGAAAGAAGAAAGGGAACGGCGCGGCGGTGGACTAAGTCGGCACGGGAGGAGTGCGCGCGCGGTCGTGTTTGAGCGCGCGCGTTGAACAAATGGCGCATGGCCGACGAACGGATACGAGAACTCACGAGGACGAGCGTCTTTATCGTTGTCGATGTCGTCGTTGTCGTTGATATTGCGAACGTCGTTAGGCTACGAACGTATCTGCAAGCAGCCGGATGACCTGCGGTCCGATTTGTCATGGTCGTCGAAAGACCATTCGAAACGAGTACTTTTTGCCAGCGTGCTTGATCGCGACCAACGGTCTGCCTTATCCGCAGAGGGGGGAGAAGGAGGACCGTGAACTGGGGCTGGAGGCCGAGGTGGGGTTGCGGAGGGTCGCGAGGATGCTCGAGGGGAGGGTGGCAGAGGGTACACCTCGTTGCCCAGCATGATTACGCAACAGCCATTGATCTCCTCGTGCCTATAGTCAAAACCTCGTGCTCCTCACGATGCCGGACTAAGTCGCGTTCCTCTCCAGGGACAGCGTATCGCGCTTCCACTCGCTAAATTTCACGCTGCCGCGAGGCTGGCTGGTCGTCCAACGATCATCGCGTAGTGAATTTTCCATTGTTCGTCGCATGATCGGACAAGCGTTTCCCGTTGCACGTTAACACAGGTCCGATAGCAGGCCAATGCACGCTCGTCAATCACACGTTGGGTGCCCGTCGAGGTTGGCGGATTAGCGCGTAATCGGCGCGCGTAGTCCGTCGACGAACTTCTTTGCCTCGCAGATGCGTACGGTTTCGTGAGACGAACGACGAAACAGAGAGAAAGAAGGCGAGCAGGCGGGTAGTAGGGGCGGGCGAGGGGGAGGGAGACGGTGGATGGGGAGCATGGTGGGGTGCGACGATTGGAGCGAGCGAGAAAGAAGAGTCGTGCAGGTGAAAAAGTGAGAGTGAGAGAGCGCGAGGGGGAGGGAAAGAGAGGCAACGAGGTATTTGTGGAAGAGCGCAGGTTTGTAAGCAAGTGGAGGGGAGGAGGAATAGAAGGGGAGAGTCGGGTACAGGGTGAACGGAGAAAAGAAAAACATCGGTGAAGAGAAAAGTAGGCATAACGGATGTGGCTGGCGTTTATAGCGAGCTTTTGTTGCAACACCGCGCCTTCTATTCGCGATATTTCTTTGTCGGGTAGTTGCCAGCAGCAGGGCGATCTCTTCTCTGCCACCACCACCACCACCACCACCACCACCACCGATAGCAGCAGCAGCGGCGCGACCGCCACCACCGTATTACGAACGAGGCCCACCTCCACCGGCGCCAACTTCCACCGCGTATCCTCCACTGGCGCTTCGGATACGACAAAGACAGACAGAGAGAGCTAGAGCGAGAGAGAACGAGAAGGGAGAGTGGGAAGGAGAAGGGAGCAAGGGAGGGAGAAAAAGAAGGAGCGAGCGTGTGCGGAAGGTAAAGCGGTGGCGGTAGGTTTCTCAGACGAGTTCTCGTCGGCGTAGCGCAAAGGTGGAACGGAACGGAAAACTACTCTGTCGGTCGGTCCGTGATCCTCGTGGTCGGGTGTGAGGCGCGCGTGCGAGCGAGGCCGAGAGCGAAAGGGGGCAGGCGCGAGCGGGGCGATCGGACAGAAACGGGTACGTGCGTGGCGATCCGAAACGGCGAGCGAGAAGGAAAAGAGGAAAGAGGTGAGAAGGAAGGAGGAGGGTAGGAAGGAAGGACGGAAGGAAGGAAGGAAGGAAGGGAGGAAAGAGGAGGGAAGCGAAAAGGAAGGAGACCCGCGGAAAGATCGCACAGTGTGTCAGTGTACCGAACGGTGCGTTCAGATGATAGGTGCCTCCCGGTGGAGGCGCTTCAGTCGGCCGGCCGCGATCCGTTTGATCGAGATTTTCCGCGCTGCTGCGACGACGAGACGCGTGTCGCGGCCTCCGTTCGCGTCCTTCCGTAGCTCGTCGTCCTCTTTATGACCGTCGTCGTGGTCGTCCCCGTGACCGAAGGCGTTGTCGTCCTTGACAACTCGGTCTCGTTCGCCTGGCCGTAGTTACGCGTCGAACGGATCTCGATGGCTCGTGCGCCGTGGATGCCACCGTGCTCGACCCGCCTCTCCACTCTCGTACCTTCGTTCGTCGTCGTGGTCGTCGTGGTCGTCGCCGCCGTCGTCGTCGTCGTCCCCGCTTTCGTTCCGCTCACTTCTCCCGTCCACCAACACCACCACCGTCAGTGATCGCGAGTGAACGATGCGTCAGAGTAACGGAACGTACCGCGTCAGTTAACGGTTCCTGTATGTCTTCTCTTCTCGTCTCATCTCTTCTCTTCTCGTCTATTCTCTCCTATCCGTTTTGCCACGTCGCGTATCTCTTCGTTCTTTTTCTTTCTCCTCCCTTGGACAGTTCGCCGTTGCTCTTTTCTCTTTCGATCGAAACGCGGCGAGCAGACTGGCGAACTGTTGTGCGCGGATAAAAAGAACGCGCCGTCACGGTAAAAGGGAGGATCGAGCGAGAAGGGTGCGTATGCAAGCGTGCGAGTGCGCTGCTGAAAGAAGGGTGCCAGGTATTATTATAGCGAAGAGGAACGAGCGTGTGAGCGAATGATAGGCGATAAGAAGCGAACCGAGTGCGAATGGAGATGTAAACGTTAAACGACTGGAACGATAGAAGGGAAACAAGGGGGAAAGAGAGAGAGAGAGAGAGAGAGAGTGAGAGAGAGAGAGGGTGAGGAGAACAGCGAGTGGAGAAAGGAGAAACACGGGAAGACGATCGAGGAGAAGGGGAAAAAAAAGAACGAAGAGAGAAGGGAAAACGGTGGAGAATGGATTTTCGGTGGGATTGAGGAAAGAGGAAAAGAAAGAGGGAAAAGGAAAGGAAAGAGAGAGCGAGCAGCCATTTTGATAGGTGGCTGTGTGTTGTGCGCTGCTGCCGCTACTGACTGCGCTGCTGGTGCTGCCTCTTAGCGTCGCTGATCATTGGTGTTCGCGTCACAGTGATCGTTTTTCATAGTGCTCGTGCTGGTTCCTCGTGGTGGATCGGTCTCGTGTCGGTGTCCGTTGGTGTTGGTGCGAGAGAGCAAACAAAGTTGGACAAGGCCGAAGCGAAAGGAAGGAGGGAAGGAGGAAACGAGAGGGACAGAGGGAGGGTAAGAGAAAGAAGAGAAGAGGAGGGTATGCGATAGACAAGGCAAGGGCGGGTTGGGGGCGGCGAGTAAAGGAAAGGTAGAGGAGCGCGAGGAAGTGGAAAGGGAGGGGAGAGGAGGTGGAAAAAGGCAAGGGAGAACTCGAGAAGAGCCAAGAACTATCGGTGTACCGAAACACACGTACTACGGGGTTGCGAGTCGCAGAGTCGTGAGTTGGTAGTGGTGCGGAGAAGAAGGAGGAGGAGGAGAAAAGGAGGAGCAGGAGCAAGAGGAGAAGGTGTAGGAGAAGTTGAAGGAGAAGTAAAAGGAGAAGGAGGAGAGCGAAGTGGAGAGGAGTGGAGAAGCATCATCGGGTGCGTGTTGTGCGGGGGTGCACCGCTCTTCGGGGGCATGGGGCTCGGGAGGGGGATCCGCCCCCTCTCGTAACCGCCGCGAAGCGCCAAGATTTCCCGCACCGAGTTCATCGAGAAATGGGGGCTGACCCCTGTCCTCAAACCGAGGCAGGACCTACGCCCCCACCGGAATAGTGCGGAGGAACACGGGGACACGAGGTACGACCACTAGCCATCCACGTCTCTCGTTCTCTATCTTTTCGATCGGTCGATCGTCAGAAGTTACCTTTTTTTGCATGCGGACCTGCGTTATTAACTTCCAAAAAACACCTTACGTTCTATCTATCACTTTGTACTACTCTGTACCATTCTCTACTGTTATCTACTGTTATCTACTGTTACTATGTTACTGTTAAATATCGTTACTATATTACACGCGGCATCAAAAACTGCTGATCGTCCGCCACCGTTCATACGGTGCATTTGTTCATGATCTAGCGTAGTACAGTTAGACTGACACGGTTTAAACGTTGTACGCGATCCCTTTCAGTTATTAAGCTCGCGTAGCCACTTAGCGATAGCTCGTTAGTCCACAGCTGCTATTTTAGACACTACCGATCGCTCGAACGTAGATGCGAATGCTTAGACTAGGTTTCTTTAGATCTTCTTCTCGGCGAGTTTCTCTTTCTACCAAGATCCGTGCGCCTGCCGTAGCGATCGCGATTCCGCAGATCCAAGAATAGGAACGTGCGCGTGATCGCCACACAATAATCGAACGTTTCGCTTTCACGCGATGGTTATGGTCGGACAGAACGAGGTTTTCGAATGTCCGGAACGCGGCGTGTTCTAACGTATAACTCGAGTTTATCTCGGCAACGGGACGTTGCGCAGCTATCGCCACTAAAATACGTTTACGACTCGGGCTCGAGTGTGGCACAAGCAAACAGACGGAGAAGACGATGGCGAGAAGGAAAGAGGGTGGATACGGCCGCGATACCGACAACCGTATCTCCATCCGCTCGTTTCATTTTTCTACGAGAACGTGGTCGTATCTATTCCTGTTTACGGTTGGTGGCATGATTCGCGTGATCGACGGCCCATGTTTCACGCCTCGTTTGTGCCCGCGTTCTCGCTCCTGTCTGTGTACGTGTCCGCTACCGTGCACACGGCAAAGGCTGATGGCCGAAGGGAGGCGAACAAATGACCAACGATCCGGAAGCGTAATACATGTAACAATTTTATACCCGGCAATTCATATTGACATTCGATATTTGCTTCCTGTCGTCGCCTCGTTTCTCTGTTCCATTTCCGTAGCAGGCCGGAATTTCTTGATTTTCTATTTCGTTTGATTTTTATACTCCGTTTTTCTTTCCGGTTTCCTTTGCCTTCGCTGGTGCGCGTAATTGCGCGAGAAATTTCTACGTTTCGTCGCGATATTTTTCGACAACGCGTCACGTCACGTACTTCACCATAGCTCGTTTCAACAACGACAGACAATTCCACTTTCCGTATCGACTTTTCCCAATCGAAATTGGCGAACGATCCATCTTTTCGTTAAACGCACGCGTTCCTTTCGTACAACGCGATCGAAAGTTACACAAGAGTCGGACTCGTGCTCGAGAAAATAAACCTCAGCTATGTAGCAACGCCTTACCGCTCCTTCGACTCCTCTTCACCGAGATCCGAGACGCGCGAACCAATTACGCTAATACTTTCGCCAGAAATTATCGACTGCTGGAAAGGTCGGCTGTCTCTAAAAATACCCGGACGTTGCTCAGCAACGTTCGGACACCGCGCAAAGCATCCGTTGCACGCGGAACGCGCGTTAGTCTTCGCGTGTCGCGTATACGTGAGAACTCGCTTTCCGTCCTTCTCCAAAGACAACATGGTAATATTCGAGAAACTCGACTGGAATTTACGTGGCGATGCGGCTATTCTTTGTCGGATTTTCAACGCACCAGCATTTTCAGCCTCAAAGCCGATTGCCACGTTGAATATCGAAGAGCATGGAACCAGTCGTTCGCTGTAATTGATTACGATGAACAAACGATGTTAACGAGAGCTGCCGTCTATTCGACGTGTTCGCTGATGGGTCCATTACGATCACTACTTGCATAAATATTTATGAACGTAACCCCAGCGGTGGGGCGCGTACGTGTAATGGCGTTTCGATAGACACCGGGGCGGTGGCTGTTTCGCTAGATAATTTTGGTTGCGATCGCGTATCGCGCTGCATTCACATCGTTGCAGTAGAATGGATCGTCGTTTGCCTACGAATCTCTCACGCGAAGATGAACTAACGAGCGAGAAAGCAACGCCAGGTGTTTGCGTGTAACCGAACAGAAACTCGCGAAACTGCTTTTTCAAGCTCGCGCGATTTTCGCGTTCGAAGGAAAATTCGCAATGGGGAAGTTGGACACGGAGGGAGCAGAAGGGAAGGCAGCAAAAAGACAATAGCGAAAATTACGATCGACCAGGCTAACTCGATTAACGGAATCGATCAAAGTCCATGTTTTCTCAAGTAGCAAGACGAATTAAATCGAATAAATTTACGAAGTAATTTTGACTTTCTTTTGGAACCTGCGCAAGCTTCTTTCAAACGATTTCTTCGACGAACGCTCTACAAACGTAAGAAATGCAACGTACGAAGGTAAAAAAGTTCCAGCATCAAATTACACGACTTTCTACCCGAATGGCTGTGGACCAAATTGCCACACGATGACAATGTGACAATGACCGATTGTCAGGTTTAACAGACAAGCGTATTTCGCTCGTGTGTGATACACGAAGTAAAACAGAGTAAGAAAGAGTTCGGCCCGGAAACGAAGCTAATGTCGCATACGGAGATCTGCTTACTCGAACGAGATTCGTGCGACGAACCGTGAAAAGGAGGGAAAAAGGCTGAAGCAGCGGCGAGTTTTTCCAAGGGAAAAGGTGGATGACGGATCACGGTGGAATGCACACGGCGGAAAGTGGCTGCTGCGGCTGTTCTCGCCTTCGGTCGAGTGACGGTTTTTTGCTTGGTTTTTCGCGTTGTGCGTTAGAACGCACGTAGGCGGCCCGCACTCGCCAATGTTTGCCCTGTGACAAGCCTGTTCCAGTGGTCGCGTGCTTCCAGCAGAAGCACGTGTGTGCTGCCCTCGCCAAACCAACCGTCCTGAAGCTCTTGGAGAATGCTCGCTTGCCTCGCGAGTTTTCAGCTTCCGCGGACCGTACGAACCGCAAAGTGGTTGCGATAAATTTTAGGCTGCGTTCATGCTCCACGACAATACGCTACTGCATTTCAGCTAATTCAGGTAAACGAGAATAAATGGTGCAATTGGAAAGCGAGGCTCGCACGTTTACATACAGAAAGTTGCGCAAAGAAATCGCAATTACAATTTTTCGAAAAACTATGGAAATATTAGCTGCTTGTTCAAACATCGTTTTTGTTTCTTTTATATACGGGTTTTTCAGTAAGCTGTCTGCTGAAACTCTCGTGTATGTTATTCTTGGTTAACGAGACGGCGAATTTTGCCATTGAAGCGCAAAGACAGATGACAGACAGACAACGTGAGTACGCATCGTTAAACGCGATTTCATTCCGGGTAATGGTTCGAAATGGAACGAATTCGGCGATTTAAGTGTGGCGCATGCAAAATCCTGTCCGCGGATCGATCATTCGCGTTTGTTCATTTTGCCTCGTAAACCTTGTTACGATTACCAATTATTCTACATCCTCGTACGGGTTTCCAACAAAAGCAATTGTTCTGCATTCCCTAGCCTTTGACTTTCTGCATTACCCGAGTTCAGCATTGCTAATTACGTTGAACCGAGCTACAGCGTATCCAGCATTTCCGTCGAACAAATGACGCCGCTGTGCCTGTTCGAAAATTCCATCGTCTTCCCTCGTTCGAATTCGGCAAAATATTTAAAAATTGGGAAAAAGAAAGGAACGACTTCTTAGCGTTTGGAAAGCTGAAACGAGCGCAAGTTCGATGTTGGGTCGAAGCACTGGTAGGGCGCAGATGACTCGATGGCGTGGAAAAAATGTGCAGCATCGAATTTTCCGGCGCTCTTGGCAACGCTCGATGCTCCAAGTAAGTGCAGTGCTCGAGGAAATCAGGCGACGCGCGGCGGGAGGCCGCCTTTTCGACTAACAGCTCGAACCTTTAATGACTCGAAGCGAGCTGACAGAGTACGCCCTCGATGACCATCGCGGTTCTCGAGAACGCACGATCTCAGGGGTCGACGAAGACGTCGTTAGCACCTCGATTCATCTACCTCGTCCGCTAGGGAACGTTAGAGCGAGCTTCGGGGATGCATGCGGTGTCAGCTTTTCTCTTTGTCGTTCTCACAGTTTCGCCACTGATCTCTCTTAATGTGGGTCAACTCTGTACTGGATTATGCTGCAGCACGAATGCACGCGCACGATTTTCAAAACGAGGTCTCCGCCACAGATACTCGGCAACAGCGGGGGAAGGTCATCGGGAACACGGGGCGCGTTCGTAAATTCGGCGAGCGTACAATTGGTCGCACAAGCTTAAAAAAGCGAACAGCTGATAAGGAAAAATTAACCCGTTGCCATAACATTAACACTTTGTCTACCACGTGGGTCATATATGACCCACGGTTTCTCATGGACGCCACGGTGGTCATTGGTGACCGTCATTCAACTTTTTACAGTTGTAAAAATTGAATGAAAATTGACAGTTAGGGCATCTTGAATATAACCGATGAATAGAAGATAGTTTGAAATAAAAAGTACTCCATTGAACAATTAAACATTTTTATTAGAATATCAATAAAAAAAAAATGAAAACAAATCTTGCATCTAACGGTGCAGTGTGTTAAAACACTGGTGTCCTGAGCGAAACGTGTGATTTCGGCGTGGCAGTCAAAGTGTTAATACTTTGCCACGTCACTCGTATTCGGGTGACAGCAAAGTTTCCGGTAGGGCCGCATCACCCGTATTCGGGTAACGCTTATTTGACTACTTGCGAACGGTCATCGTAGGTATTTGAAAAGATATTCCAGAGGAAATAATAAAACTATTGGATTGTTATAAAAGTAATATGACAATGATTTATTTAAAAAATTATTTAGAATGTAAAACTTTAAACTCGCAAAAATCCTGCCCCGAATGTTGCGGTCGAATGGTCAGGAAAAGAGTCGAAGCGACGCAGAGTGTCGGAACTTGAAACATGAGATAGTGCGACTGAGTAGATAGCCGCGGCCTTGTTTAGAAGAAAGACAACATTCGATACGTTCATACGTGGCCTGAGGCTAACACTACGAGTGAGACTCGTGATATTCACGTTTGACATGAGATTGGACCACGAGCCTCACTCGTGATATTCAGGTTTCGCTCAAAATTCTCGTCGCGGCTCGTATGGCAAGAGGTTGACGTGGTAACGCAGCTAGCTACGAGTTTCTATTGTCTTGACAATTAAGCGATTGCGGATTTTATCATTAGATGGTAATAACAAAATCCGCAATCACTTAGTTGCCAACCCAATAGGTTTGGCGCTCGCCGTAACGTCCGTCACGCTTGCGTGTTCCGCTGCTGAAAAACGTCCGCCACGTTTGTCGGCATCTCCTTCTTCGGATATATAATTGTAGCAGCGAATGCACGCTTTAATATCGAGGACGCTTGTATTCTATTTTTGCTCGGAACGATAGGGTAGCTGTTTACCAGCCAATGAGTAAACGAAGGAGAGAGCTTCCGCACTTGGAACGCACATCACGCGTACATTTTCTCAAAGAAACGCATTATAATTGGATGCAGCAATGGCGACAGCTTCTCTGAACGTCCAACCATAAATTCCTTAATATCAGTTCGCGTGCATCTAACATTTTCCGCGCTACAAGGGGCACGACCGTTCTGCAGGCAAACGTGCATTCCGTGTACGTCGTTCGACGTACGCAGCTTCTTTAACGTGGCCGTGAATCGCGATTCAGCGCGGCTTATTAATTGCCTGGGACGTGCAGCGTATCAGACGAGAACCACGCAACATCCAGCTAAGAAAATAACGAGCGTTTACATAAGACGACCATTCGGAACGACCGTGGCGGCCTGTAGCGGGAGAAACTATCGGCGCTTCCGATGACCGGCAATTATGCGCCACCCTATTTTCGCGGACGAGATGTCCGTCGATCTTCTTCGTCCATCCGCGACTAAAATATTACCCACTAACTTCTTTATTTTCTAATCTTCCAAGCACTGAGATTCAGATTTTCGTCTTAAAGTTCGCAACAGCATTGAACCCGTCCAACACGTTCAGCGAAAGTCTCGCTGTACTTAACACTTTACCGACTGCTAGCGATTCAACAGCATACGCACGTCCGACCGGCAACTCAGGAGCAGATTCTCCCTGGCGCTGGCTCTGTTTCGGTTTAGACTCTCCAATACCATTCTTTTCGCTTATCGCGAATGGTAAGTTTTTCAAATTGGTATAAAACTGTGGAAGCTTAAAAAGCAACGCAACTGACGCAACTGAGCAAGGTATCTTAGTACTGAATAACAAATTACTGCTCAAATAATGAGATAGATTGTCGGTGACAAAAAGCTGATTAGTAGGCTATCGGTCGGTAAGCGTCGGTGACAAAAAACCGATTAATCGGCTAATCTGTCGGTAAAGTGTTAACCGCAACGCTGTTCACGTACTGTGCTGAACTGTATGCGATGTTTGGTAGCGTCGTGAGTCATATCAGGATTTCCTCTCGTAATTACTTTTTCTCTTTCAAATAATCTTAAACCACCTGCATACACGGAAAAAAGAGCAGTGCGATAGTGTCGATCGACATTTCTCGCAAATAAATGAACGAAGCGCTATCGCGCTGCATGGCACAATCCGACACGAGTTCTTAAAAACCCCTGCCACTAAAACGATTAATCTTCTTCGTCAGTCGATGTCTCTGTTGCTCGTCGTTTCCCTCCCACCCGGATATCTTCACCGACAGGCGTCCTAGGAAAATATCCTGCGGCACAGTCGGCACTCGCGGTCCAACGCCACCAATTTTGCCTATCACTGTCCAATTTACAGCGACTCGACAATATTCCTGATACTCTGTACGTTGTGTAATGGTGACGTTCGATGCCTATTAAGGCGGACTGCAGTCACTGGCAGAAGACAAACGTCAGACGTGTCAGCGTGTAATTGATAATAACTGAGCCGACCATCACCTTCAGCCGCAAGATAATTCTATTTGCGGCCTCCGTCTGCAAGTACGCGGATTCGCTCGGAGAAAGCTTGGGAACTTGCGTTTTCACGGGACGAGTTCTTTCTTCTTTAAAGTTTTTCATTCTAGATAATTTTCTTAATAAAACATTTTCGTATTACTTTTATAATAATTCAATAGTTTTGTTACTTCCTGTGGAATATCTTCTCAAATACCTACGACGATCTTCGCAAGTAGTCAAATAAGCGTTACCCGAATATGGGTGACACACCCCCTCAAAACTCCCCGTCACCCAAATATGGGTGACACGTGCAATTTCATAAATGCGCTGTAGTTTTGCAATAGAAGCTAGGCCAATGGTTATCGAGGCTGGTTTTTAGAATTTTTTCGCTCGACCTATGCCAAACTGTGTCCGAATTGCGACTCTCGTGAATGTCTCGTCGGTTTTCATAGGAAACCTGTCGGCTGATTTCCATAAAATCAGAGTGTACGCACGTGTATACTATTAGGTTGGCAACTAAGTGATTGCGGATTTTGTCATTACCACCTAATGAGAAAATCCGCAATCACTTAGTTGTCAACCCAATAAATGAAATCGGAGCGACATTGGTTTGCTCGGAGAATTTCTTCTTAGTTCTTCAACAGGCCTGAAACGAAACTACGCTTCCGTGGAAAGAAGGCGCTTTCAGGTATCTCACAGTCGATGGTTTGCTGAGGCATTTGTAGCCTAACAATCGTACTGGTTTCCACGGCGAGTAAAGAAAGCCCACGTTGTAACGTTATTACGTCGGACAAAAAGCTGCAGAAAGTCGGACAAATATGAGAAGCCGATTCTCTGTTTCGCTACGATGCTCGTTGATAAAAGCCGTGTAAGAAGAATCCAGACTTTCGTCGTTTCTCATTTCGCCGGATGCCAACAGACCCGTGTTCCACGTAATCCTACACGCTGCCGTGGGGTCATTACTGATTCGCCCACTGATTCCAGCGTCTGGAACAAAAAGTAGAATATCAGTTGGCAAAAGCAGAATCTCCATGGATTAACTTGGCCCTGTTGTCGCCTCACCATCGAACTCTCAAGCAGAAGCGATGGAAGAGAATTGGCCGATGTAACAGGCCAAAACGATATGCAACCATCTATGTAAAACATATGGCAGTTAGGAGGATCGTAAGCCGCGTGTATTCGATTTCTTTATCACGCGACTTTTGCCCCGGTTAGGCTAACGAACAGAATCGTTACTCGCCTCGATAGTTGGCCTATTCCGAAAGATACTACTCCGCTCGTAATTTTGAAATAGTATTCGTGTATGGTGGAGAGGATCAAGGGCAATTCGACCGTATTTCCGATCGACTGACCGCGGTCAATCTTTCGTTGGCGTTGGCGAGATCGCGTAGTTACGTGTAGTGCAACATCTAATTAAGTGTTTGTTCGATCGATGGTGTGGAGTATGAGTGCGAAGTAAGAAACTGATAGGACTTCGGAATCTCAAAGAACATCGAAACTATCGCAAATCCGCTCAGCTGTAATTTAATTTTTCCATCGGCCATCGTGTCATTTTAAATGACAGCTCTAGAGCTGCCACGTTTCAGAATCTTTCAGACAGACGTTCGATGTAATTTCGAGAACAAAGCGTAGCCGCGTTCGGGATGGCTGCGTCGTGTTGTTTGTTTAATTTCGCGGTGCGAATTGTTGCGAAAAGTAACTCTTTATCGATCGTGTATCTTCGGAACGATGTTTTCCTTTCAGTTTCGAAGATAGAAACGTTTATGGCACCTTGGCGGTTATACCGCGTGCCCTGCCTTTCAAATACAAAACACACGTCAACAAACACGCGAAGCTTCGCTCGTTAAATATCGTGCTATTTCTGACCAACCGATCGCACCTCGTTCGTACGACGAGTTGCGTCTAAAAACGGTTCTATCCAGTCACACGTATCCGAGTAAACGGACGAAAATATAAAAGGCGAGGACCCCGAGTGACGTCTCGACATTTAGAAGCTTTAAATCCACCTAGTGAAACTAGCTAGATTTCCTCCAGCCGAGCAGGATCCAATCGTACGCAAACATATCGCATTTCGAAACACAACAATGCTACAGAAAATAAAACAAACTTGCCAACGTTCCGTGCTCTTTCGATTTTCACGAGCTGTGTTTCTATTAATGCCGAGGCTTCCGGATGCGAGGCTTGTCCACTTGAAATATACCTGCAACGTTTTGCCAGATGTTTCGCCACTGACGCCTGTTTTCACGACCTGCTCATCTACATTACGTAGTTTCTGCTTTCGTCGCGGATAAATGATAGCCGATCAACCACCGTTACGGATCGGAAGGGCGCGTTACGCGTGCAGTTGCAAAGTCTTCGATCCGCAGGATCGTCGTGTAACATCTATTGAGTTTGGCAACTAAGTGATTGCGGGTTTTGTCATTAGTACCTAATGACAAATCACTTAGTTGCCAAACCCAATAGTTTGCCCCGACCAACTTTCTAACTCGCGGCTTGATCAACGTCGTATAATTCCATTTAAATTTTTTTTTCTCTCCGATGACCGTGCGTTGTGGGTGGACGCGATCGGAAAACGAGGAAACGTGCGATTAACTTTGCGGTACGAAGGCAACAGAAACAAACTGCAATTTTCACGGGGACAGAATGCGCATCGCGCAGTCGATCGTGAAACGAGGACGGTGCGTGTCTGTTAATTAGCGATGCGCCGTTCATATTCTCGTGGTGGGACGTGGTGTCGTTGCACGCGCGCTTTTGCTCGCTGGACAACGACAGAGCACATGTTTTCTGGGTCACGGTACAAGACGTCCGACTCGTTATTTCCGCGAAGCGATGCGCTATTTTCAGTCGCTCTTCGGATACGTGGGCTTCGAAACGAGTCCTTTTCCCCGCAGTTCCCCCCCCCCTTTTCTCTTTCTCTCTCTCGCTCACTCGTCCCCATTGACGACTGGAAATAACCTGTTCTTCGCGACGCTGACAATGCGAATGGGTTTTCATTCAACCCGGTGCACTCTTCCTTGTTGCTGCATCTTAACGGAAATACGATCCGGTGGATGGAAAAGGGGACCATGAATACGGTTGTTCCCTCAATTAGGGAACATCAAAGTTGAGAATATTAATTGCAGTCCCTTCGAGTGCTTGTTAATTGACTTCTATGGACGATCGTCTGGCAGGAACAATGGCATTGTAACAACGCGGCCAACAATGATTCGCCGAGCTGGATTTTTATTTTTATTTTTGTCTCGGTTGATCCACTGCTCGGTAGAATGTCTCCATTGTGCTGCGTATACGCACTGCGTATTAACGAGCGGATCCGAATTAATCCTTTCAGCAAAATATATCTCTACATCGCGTGAAAAGCGTACAGTATAAAATTCTTCGAACATCGTGCTTCGAATCGTGCTAAACATGTTTTACAGTGTCGAAACGACTACGGTTACTTTGCGAATTTACCATGTTTGCTGTTGAGATCGGAGCGCTTTCCAAAAAAAATCCTATTGATAGGTGTGTAGAATCGCGAAAATAGAAAATTCGTTGTCGACAGGGGGATTCATGTAACTGCAAATCGAGTGACATAGCTACGATCGCACGACGAACACGGCGTATCAGTTTTAATCGTTCGTAGCGATATTAGAAGTAATTCGATAAGAAAATGAAATTGCAAGCAACGCCACAACGTTCATTCACTGGTTTTCGCTTTCCAAAGGATCAGCTGACGTGAACGGACTAAATGTTTTTTCGGACGGTTCTGGTAACCAAAGAACGAAAGGAAACACGTGCTCGTGGATGCATCGTGGCGGCGCGGCGTATCTATTTTTGCGACACATCAAGCTATTCTCAGTTACGCTCCGACTGCACAGAGTGCATCGACTGTCATCGGTGCTCTAGGAATAAACCATATCCATCGCAATGAACTAATTCGTACGTTACATGTGCGGCTCTATATTTTCTTCTGTGTTGCGTGGAACCGCAGCGTCAAGTTTTCCCTCCACTTACATCATCGATAAATTTTGATAAATAGTTGGCCGTAGTGGTACATAATAAAATGACAAAATTGAAATTTTGATGCGGCCGCAGGCCGAATGTATCGTCACATCGATCGACGCTACGAGGCTCTTCCTTTTTTTTATTCGAGGAAACGTTCGTGTTTTGTGTCTCATCATTGCCATGTAATCAGAGCAGTGTCAGGCTCGAGTGTCTGACGCCAATTTACTCAATCTACTCGCGAAAGCATCCACGCTACGCAGTGTATTGATTGTCCGAAAAGTTTCTTTCGTTTTATGTGGAAATAATAGACGCACAACGTTTTTTCTTTTATGCCGAATTACGTACGATACATTTTATTCTGTTGAGATAAACATCGTGACATTTCACAGACTTGGTTTCACGTTTATATGAAGCTGCATTGTTGTAAAAAACACGTTTGAGGAAGAAAGATACTTTCCGGTCAACTTAATACATTTGTTTTTTTTTATATATATATAAAAACTGAAGTTTTTTCTTGTAGAAAATGCCGAAAGGAAGGCGTGTTGTTGCAAAAAGCACGTTTGCAAAAGAAAGACACTTTTCGGACGATCTAATACATTTGTTTTTTTTATATATAAAGGTTGAAGTTGTTTTATATAAAAGCTGAAGTTGTTTCTTGTAGAAAATGCCGAAAGGAAGGTGCATTATTGTAAAAAACACGTTTGCAAAGGAAAGATATTTTCCGTGAAACCTAATACATTTGTTTTTTTTTATACATAAAAGTTGGTTGTTTCTTGTAGAAAATGCCGAAAGGAAGGTGCATTGTTGTAAAAAAACACGTTTTCAAAGGAAAAACACTTTCCGGACAACCTAATACATTTGTTTCTTTTTTATATGTAAAAGTTGCAGTTGTTTTATATAAAAGTTGAAATTGTTTCTTGTAAAAAATGCAGAAAGGAAGGTGCATCGTTGCAAGAAACACGTTTGCGAAAGAAAGACACTTTCCGGACAACCTAACATATAGGTTCACATCTTTACACACGTCTCACCTGATAATTAATATTTTCTATATTTTACACGACGTATGTTACATGTGGCTCATTTTGTAAAATTCATATCTCTCAACTCGTAGCTACGTTACGTTCCGAGAAGTTACGTAGACAGCGGCAAGAAAATCGTATTTTAATGGAATAGTTGTGGTTCCAGCGAGATAGTTAACCGGAAATTGCGTAAACTTACCGGATCGATATTCGTGCAAATGAGTATTTTGGTGGAATCTCCTCACCGAAGAAGTATTCTCGTCGATCTCGATGAGGAGACAGCTAGGCGATACCGTGGATAGAAAACGTGGAACACTTGGAGGAAAGCGTCTTTGAGGAGAAATTTACGAAAGGCCCGCGAACAGCATCTGGCATCGAGCAGAGACCACAGCTAACTAACAAAGCGCTTTCAACCCGGAAAATTCGTCCGGCCAAGCTCTCCTTTGTTCGGCGTGGCGCGATGCCCGTAGACGATTCATTACTCGGAGAATCGTTGCGTTTCCTCAGCTAATCTGTCCTTTATCTCGCGCCGGAATCGCTGCCGACCTACGACGAGTAGTGCGAGTAAGAAACATTTGTCTCTGAGCACAATGCTCGCCTGTGGCGAGCGATAAGAACACCGCCATCGTCTTCGAGAACTCGTCCGTGACGCGATAACAATTAAACAAGTTAGTTCAACACCGACGCTGTTTCCTGAATGTGGCAATGAAAAAAACGGAGAATTCAAATGCAACGAAACGATTTAAAGCAGAAGACATTTCGAAGGAAAAAGCGGTGCGCGACAACGAGAAGAATGTCGGGAATCGACCCAGGACCATCGCGACCCCGCCAAGTGGAACGTGGAGATGCTGTTTGATAGCACATCTCGCTCGTACTTTCCGTTTTCTTTCGCTTTGTTTCTTCTCGCGCCTTCCCACTTTGCTCGTGCAACACCTCGACGCCGTCTCTTCACCATCCTCGCTCCCCCTCCGAAAGGAAATTCAGCGAAAGCTCGGTGATTCTTTTCCGAAACGTTCGATCGTTTCAATCGCCACATTCGTTTCAATTTAATCCCAACGATGCATATAACATTCTCTTACGATGGCTGTGCGAATGCAACAAGACAAGTGCGATCTGCTCGATGTTACGAAAGCTACGTAGAATTTCGTACGAAGTTGTAGATCGAACCGTAAGTTTCACGAAATCTTTACATTTTCATTTCACCCGAATGGAAGATAGTTCGTTGGAAAGAGGCAAATTTCCAACCAAGACTTTCCAGACGATCATTTGTAATCGTATAATCAATGATCATCTGCGAATCATCGTATCATCGAACGATTAAAATCACCGCAAAAGCAGCGAAATAAGGAAACGCGATCGCAGTTCTCGAAGTTCGAGAGAGACCTAACTTTGAACAAGGTAACCGAGCCACATGGAACTTCGCTTGCGAAAGAACATTCGTCACACCTGTGCTGGAGTGAACGACTGAAAAACAATGATTTTCGAGTAACGCGGATTCCTGGCTAGCAGCCTGACACTCGTTATTTCAATTGCTCATGGGCTAGTGTTGATTAAGATTTTCGTAATCAACTGGCGTGTTGCCTGTCGCACGGCAATCGGCCCTCGAACTTCCGCTCGAAATGAATCTGCAGCTTTCTTCCACGGCGTGGGTCACGCGAATTTCCTTCGAGAAAAGACGGTGAACTCGACGATCCGGCCGATTTATGGGGGAAAATTCCCCACGTCCTGTCAACGTTCCCTGGAACATCGCGTGAACCCATGAGCTTAGTTGTCCGGACTTCGTTCACCACTGCAATTCCATGCGTCTCTCTCTCTCTCTCTTTCTCTCTTTCTCTCTCTCTGTTGGCGATCTGTCGAATCGCATTAGCCCTGGCCCTAGATTTTCCACTGTAGTAGACGGCTAATTAACGAACGTAGGCCATCGATAGCCGATGTTACCGGCTTCCTGTTCTCTATGTCTGTGTGTCTATGTATTATTCCATTGATCCACTTTAGCGATCGAGTAGCTCGATCGGCGTTAATTCTTGATCGATCTGTCACTTTACCGATCTATCAAGCTATCGCAGTCTACTAGACTGTCGACCTAGTGGCTTACCAGTCTAGTAGCTCATTAAGAGAATAGCTGGGTATAGGGCCTGTTAGCAGAGGTAGCGCAACCTAGTTTTCGTTTGTACGTCTTATATACAAGCTGCGTGTTTCGTGTATGTACATATGTATTTATTATCGCTGGCCGTGATCCGCGGACACTTTAACCACGCGGCTGTCTTTGTTTTTCAGATCGCTGCCGAAACTCAGCAGCCAGGACGAGGATGGGCCGAACCCACACACCCAATACACAGGCGTCACGCAGTTCGAGCCCATACCGCACGATCATGACTTTTGCGAGAGGGTCGTCATTAACGTGAGCATCGTCACTCTCTTATTGCCTCTTGTCCACCTTGTGGCGACTGCACATAGCACTCGCTTTCGATTCCACTCGGATTTCCCTCGGATGCGCTATTACAGTGTGTTTCCACGACGAGTGTTGAACGTCTGTCGCGTTTCCTTCGCCAAGATCAAAGAAATATCAGTGTACGAAGAAAGATGGACAGAAACGACGGCGAACGTTCTTGTCGAGTAACGATTTACCTTTTGGCCAGTTTCTTTTCCATTTTCCAATCGAATTAACGCCTTGACTGCCACGTGGGTCATATATGATCCACGTATATTACAATTGTAAAAATTGAATGAAAATTAACAGTTAGGGCATTTTGAGTATAACCGATAAATAGAAGATACTTTGAAACAAAAAGTGCCCCATTGAACAATTAAACATTTTTATTAGAACATCAATAAAAAAAATGAGGACAAATGTTGCATCTGGCGGTGCACTGTGTTAAAACACTTTAAACATAAATATGGCTCATCGATACAATCTGGACGATAGGTGGTCACCTTTTTGATCCGATTCTTAGCAATTTTTCATCCTAACTGTTTAACATTTTTTTATAGCACTTTCCGCAAAATTTTCGTGCTAGGTACGCTTGCCCTTCTTTCTTCTGCATTTCTTGTCGCAATCTTTGTCGAATAAGTATATTTGACGGCTCTGGTGAATGGCACTGTGTAAGGTGCGTTGCGAGTACCATTCTAAAATCTGATACCTCGATTTTTGTTTTTGTTGCTTGTTTATAGAGTATCATCGCGTTTGATATTGATATATTTAACAACAACTCTAAAGCTAATTTTGTATACCACTCGAGGGTTCTTCTATGTGGTGTAGAATATACTATCATTCGATCTGATAAATCTGCAGCACATTTCCTCTGTTGTAATCTACCACTACCATTGGTTTATCAGAAGCATAATTTTTTTTCCGAACCTCTACCATTTCAGCCGATTATTTCGTCGAAATCATAAAAATAATCATAATAATATTTACTAATATCTTCTACACGTTCTAACAATATATTCTGCACGTTTTGCTTACGACGAAATAACAAATGCGAATGGTTTGTTGAAATAAACGAAGCCCTGTTATAATATGTCGCTATCAACAGTCACCAAGGCGCTACGGTGGTCACCCGTGAACATCAATAAGATAAACGGTCCATTGGGGAAGAAATTGTCTTGCACCATCAATTTATTATTATTTTGCCATTATATGTTTTGAATAATAAAAATACTCCCGTGGCGCCCTCAGCGAAACACGTGATTTCGGCGTGGCAGTCAAAGTGTCAACTATCATAGCAACTGTGAAACGATGCTGAGGTATAGAAGACGCGGCTGAAACTTCGAAGACTCGAAATTACTCGATCGAATTAATGTAAATTTTGTCGCGCTTTCTTCTGCGCTGTGTTTGCAACGTGCAGTGACAAACGGTGCCAGTTACCTTTCACGTTTCTTCCATTCAGCAATTTATCAGATAATTGCAGTCGAAATTCATAGCCTCGTAGCTACGAGCTGCAACTCAGTTTGACAGAAAAATCTCGCCGCCCGTATCCGATCGCAATTGTCCGGAATAACGAAGCGTACTTGTCGCGATATGTCAAAGGAAAGAAATAAACGTGTAGAAGAGAAAGAAAGAACGAAAGAGAACGATGTAAATCGTTTCTCGATTCGCTTGCCGAGTAAACAATCGTCGTAATAGGATATATCGTTAGTTGCGATGTGATCGTTAACCAGCCAGCCCTGGCCGCATTCAGATCGATTTCCACGCGTTTTTCAGTCAACGACTGGCGCCGTTTGCTCGCTGCGCGTTCCTCCGTATACTTCTTTTCTTTTCGACTAGGCAAGATTATCTGAAGACACGAAGTGACCTACAGACCGTATTTTGGCAGTCGTCCAAGTTCGTCTTGGAATCAGGGGCAATATAGTACCAAGGTCGTATTGTGTGAACGGAATTATCTGTCCTCGTGGATGACACGACTGCATTGCGCCAATTACAGTAAAACCGTTCGATCGTTGGTGGAAAAATTCGCCATACCGATTGTTCACCGCCTCGTCCATTCCTTCCCTATTTCTCGTCTCCTTATCGCGTGTTACGAACGTGATTTGGCAGCGCGTGCGAAATTATGAAAACCGATTTATCGACTATTGGTCTTTGTTTCATCGCGTATTCTACGATCTTTGTTCTCTAAACTACCAGCAGATTGCGCACTGTATCTTTATCGTTTGTTCATCCTCGTCGTGTTTCCTTCTCGTCGCAACGTAATTGTAAATTGGAGACGCGCGCGGAGCACAGAAAACGATCGCCGTGAAAAATCGTGACCATTCACGGACGTTCGATAACGCGACTAAATATCGAGCGGTGCAGTCGGTGGACGATGCACGCGCGTGTGTTCGCGGATCCAATCCAATTTCTGTTCTCGACGGGCCGCTCGTCATCCTGATGCACCGCGGTCCCGTCCTTTCAATCCAATCACACGCTATCATCTTCAAAAAGACTAATTGCACTTTCGAAATAATAGATTTTTATGCCCCGCCTAAACCCTCTACGCCTATACAACTTTCCTCCCTCGAATCTGTGTGTATCCGCGCAAATGCAACTCGCGATTCTATCGATAACGATAAAGCAGGTAAATTTCTCAGTCGATACAAAAGATCCTCATTATCGAAATGAAAGGGAAATCACGGCAGATTGTTTCCCTCGTTCCACCAGCAAAACTCGTTATTTAACGAAACATCTGTTTGTTCAATTTCAATATTTCCGCGAGACACACGTCTTTGCCTCGCCAGAAGCCAAGAGAACTATTGGGTTGGCAACTAAGTGAATGCGGATTTTGTCATTAGGTAGTATTGACAAGATCCGCAATCACTTAGTTGCCAATCCTTGGATGAGATGCGATCGTCGAACAGCGGCGGTGTGGCTGTGCACTAGCGACGCTGGTCTTTCGACCGACATTATCGATAAAGCTGGTCGTGCCGCGACAGTTATAACCGATACTTCTTCTTTTTCTTCTTAATCGTGCTAATGGCAGCACGCAATTAGCCTAGTTTCGTTAATTAGTTTTCCGCCGCGGCCAGCAGCATCGAAAGAAAGTGGTTGATTTTTGAGCCAAAACAAATCAGCCGCACCCGAGCTGTCCTTTTCCCCTTCGTAATTGACATTACGTTGCCGCACACTGGCTAACCACGATCATCGTTGAATCGTGGTAGTATCGGCCAGCCGCAAACGCTCTGCAGATCTTCTCGAAGAAGGTGTTTGAATCGCGTTAACGAGCTGTTTCTAGCTCGCCTCGTCCGACGCTTCCAAGTTGTACGATTTCAAACAACCACTCGTCAAACGAAGCAAACTATTCCGAGAAGGTTCACTGACCCATCCTATCTATCCGCTCTCCTAACATTCTTCAAACATAGACTCCCACGCGAGCTGATCGCTCTCCGGGTTACTATAAATAGCTATGCACCGTGAAACTTATTCAAACTTTATTCAAGTTTAAGCAAAATCAGATGGATTTCGTTTCGCGTAGAAGACTAGCGATTTACAATGGACAGGTTGGTAAGTTCGATAAGCTGGTTAGCACTTTACCGACCGCTAGCGGTTCGACAGCATACGCGCGTCCGATTGGTAGCTCAGGCGCAGATTCTCCCTGGCGCCGGCTCTGTTTCCGTTTAGACTCTTCAATACTATTCTTTTCGTTCATCGCGAACGGTAAGTTTTTCAAATTGCTATAAAACTGTGGGAGTTTACAAAGCAACGCAACTGACGCAACTGAGCAAGGTACCTTAGTACTAAATAACAAATTACTGCTCTAATAATGAGAAAGATTGTCGGCGGCAAAAAGCCGATTAATAGGCTCTCGGTTGGTAAATGTCGGCGACAAAAAAACCGATTAATCGGCTATCGGTTGGTAAAATGTTAAGCTGGTAGGTAAGGCGCGTCGTCGTAATTAGCAATGCACGAATGATCGAATGAGGATTACGGTTAGTGATACACTGCGGTGTACCACTGTACCAATAATCGATTCTGACGATCTCGACAGGTGAGCGGGCTACGGTTTGAGACGCAGCTGCGTACGCTGAACCAATTTCCGGACACGCTGCTTGGCGATCCGCATCGGCGGATCCGATACTTCGATCCGCTTCGCAACGAGTACTTCTTCGACCGGAATCGACCCTCCTTTGACGCGATACTTTACTACTACCAGAGCGGTGGCAGACTGCGTCGCCCGGTCAACGTTCCTCTCGATGTCTTCTCCGAGGAAATCAAGTTCTACGAGCTGGGCGAGCTGGCCACCAACAAGTTCAGGTATGAACCGACGTCATTCTCATAGACCAGTAAACGATATATCATAAGGTAGCGTGATCCTAATAAAATGTTATCCAAAATTCTCCAATTAAATAGTGTCTTGCTTAAAAAGAAAGAAATGCCTCTTTTAACACTAGGACTACCACATAGTCAAATTGGCTGGTTTTACAATTTTATTTTAAAATGCCTACTTCATGTTATATCTTTTTCCGCAATGATGTAATGACTTTCGTAATGATAACTAAAAGAATAATATAATGAATTTTATTTCGTTTTTTATGTATTCAAACTGAAAATAATTTTGTATCAAGGCTGCTTATACCAATATCATTCAAAATGTCTGATACTTGTCAAGGTGTAAAAGGGTCCTGCAATCTGTTTAACGGACCCCAATTAACTAATTTCCTCGTATTGTACAACTTTCCGCACGTTTTTTAAATTTTTACTGTGTATCATTCGATATGATGATATCAGTTGTCAGGAAAATTCCAGATCGATCGCTAGATCGCTAGATACTATCGCTAGAAATACCACAGCAGACAAAATGACTGGTTCTACGATTTTCTAAATGTGTCAACCCTCGTTTAGGGATTATAATCCCAGATGGATTAATAATACCAAAAATGTACTACATAACATGGAATTGCTTCTGTAAGGCAGTAATAACTCAATAAATACAAAAATGTTTCATTATTACGTATTTTTTAAAGACCAGTCATTTTTACTGGTTTTGTAGAAATATCTTCGTGTTAACTATCGGTAGTTCTAGTGTTAAACGATAGCGCATATATTCTCTACGAGATAAAACGCAATAATTACAAAATAAAAACATCAAAATTGCAAGATTGTCGAATGATCCGCATACTCGAAGCAAGTTCAGCTTTGCTCGAAGATGTCTCGCTTGTCGAACTTCGTTACCTTTTCGGTTAGAAAAACAAAAAGGAAAGAGGACAGTTGTTCGTTCTCATTCAGTGCGTTTCATCTTCCGTGGCAAGACAAGAGGCAACGTACGTAGTAGACGTACGCCTGTGCTTAAAGACGCGCCATTAAACAATCACGTTTACGCGTGGACCCGTAAACGTTAGACATGCGAGCGAGCAGACTGCGAAAGATAATGTTGATGAAATGAACAGGGAGGACGAGGGGTTCATCAAGGAAGAGGAGAAGCCGCTGCCATCGCATGAGTTGCAGAGGAAGGTTTGGCTGTTGTTCGAGTACCCGGAAAGTTCGCAAGGCGCCCGGGTAGTCGCCATTATATCCGTGATCGTGATCCTCCTGTCGATCGTGATATTCTGCCTGGAGACCCTGCCGGAATTCAAGCACTACAAGGTCTTCAACACGACAACGAACGGCACGAAGATCGAGGAGGACGAAGTGCCGGACATTACCGACCCGTTCTTCCTAATAGAGACTATTTGTATCATCTGGTTCACGTTCGAGTTATCGGTGCGCTTCCTCGCCTGTCCAAATAAACTGAACTTCTTCCGTGACGTAATGAATTTCATCGATATCATCGCCATCATTCCGTATTTTATCACGCTCGGTACCGTGATGGCCGAGGATCAGGACGTGCCTGATGTACCGAAGGCGCCGGTAAGCCCGCAGGACAAGAGTACGAACCAGGCGATGTCCCTAGCGATACTCAGGGTGATCAGGCTGGTCAGGGTGTTCCGGATATTCAAGCTGTCCAGGCACAGTAAAGGCCTTCAGATCCTCGGTCGTACGCTCAAGGCCTCCATGAGGGAGCTCGGCTTGCTCATCTTTTTCCTCTTCATCGGTGAGTTTCCTTTTTCCCATCTTTTTACCATTCTCTGCATGTTACTTTGCTTTGTCTCTTCGTTTACTAGACTTCTATAGGAGACCAGCTCGGCAGCAGCAACCTACCGATTAAACGATTCTTTCACTTTCCGCAATTTCAAAAGATGTAGCTATTGAGTTGGCAACTAAGTGATCGCGGATTTTGTCATTAGGCGATATTGACAAAATTCGCAATCATTTAATTGCCGATCAACCAATACTTCGTCGCTGGAACGTTCAGACGTCAGTTTCGATAGATCGGGATCGATGCTTGATGGAGCAACGGTTCACGATAGTCATAGGCAAAATGAAGTAGTCATGCGTGGTTTTTTCAAGCGTATGGAAAGTTTCCAGTGGCGATGTAGTGGTTCCCTCGCGTCGAACGTGTTTACGTGGTCCGTGGAAGTTTAGTCAATTTCCGAGCGTCCCAGCAACGACACAGCCGTTTATTTGCACGGTGGATTCTAAGAGCGTGAAATTGAGGGGCCGACCGGTAGCCAGAAATTTGCAATTTAATCGACCGAATCTTCGATGCTTCTCGTCGCCGCGAAAATAACACGGTAGTCTGGTATTGGTGAAAAGTGTCGTTTCGTCGAAAACCGGAAGCGTATTTTCCGAGGTTTTTCAGTTTCCGCTGACGAGGATTTCTGTGTGTTTGGAGGGTGGCCTGCCACCAACAGATTTACAGGCTCGTTCGCTTATCGATTCGTAATTCGGGTCCCGGAAGAGTTCTAAACTCCGTGTTCGTCGATTTTTCTAGAAACGTGTCGGTTTTCGTTAAGGGACGACAAACGATTACGTAAGTTTTCGATATTCGTGATCGCACGAATGCCAAAGATTCGCTGGCACTCGACGAGTCGTTGCCCGGATGTGTGGAAAGATTCGCGCCCAACGTTTAAGCGAGGGAACAGACGAATCCTTTGAAAGTGTATTGCTGCAATCGGTGGAAGGCTGCGTGAAGATATCTCTAGGTAACGAAAAACGATGGCCGATCGTGCCGTATCTGCAAGGAGACTGGAAATCCAATCAACGTAATGGAAGCAGACCCATAAAGACGTGGATCTTGGTCGATCGTGCGGAAAAAGAGGAAAGTTGGAAGAGAATGGCACGTGGCGTGGCAATCGATCCATCGGTTGATCGGTCGATGGATCAGTTCGTGTATGCAGGGTCGTGAGGACGATACGAGAACACGAGAAGGAGTCACGGCAGTGGACGTAGACGCGGATGGAGAGGACTGCTAAACGGACTAAGAGCTAGAGGCCGGCAAAGTAGCGTGTCTTGAAGCGTCTGTTCCTCTTGTGTGCGTTCCAGGTGTGGTGCTGTTCTCGTCGGCGGTTTACTTCGCGGAGGTGGGCTCGCGAAACAGCTTCTTCAAATCGATACCGGACGCGTTCTGGTGGGCGGTGGTCACGATGACGACCGTGGGCTACGGGGACATGAGGTACAAAGCCACCGGGGGCGTTAAACCCACTGAACCGGTGTTTTCTTCCTTGCATTGCAGGTGTGGTGCTATTCTCATCGGCGGTATACTTCGCGGAGGCCGGCTCCGAGAATTCGTTCTTCAAGTCCATTCCGGACGCGTTCTGGTGGGCCGTTGTCACGATGACGACCGTGGGCTATGGTGACATGACGTATGATGTACTCACTTTCACTTAAGACTCTAGTTAATGCCCGCCAAACAAACGAACACATACTACTTACTCTCCTCCGATACTTTACTTAACTACTTTTAACTACTCGATTTATTCTTCTCCCTGTTACGTATTCCTTCTCAGCTTCTTCTTCCTTACAGCACGTCCCTTCCATTCCACGTCCTACCCTTTCAATCCTCTCACTCTGTTTGATCGCTTTCTTAGTTTTTCGTTTGAAATTTGTCAACCTACTTGGCGCTTGATAAACTTGAACACGCTAGTTTTCAGTCTTTTCGATTTTGACCACCGCATCTTTTCTTCACAGCTGCTCTAACTTCTCTCCATGCAATCGGAATGTTTTCATTCTCCCCCCCCCCCCCCCCGCCCCAATTATTCCTACATCGACAATGTTTTTTCTTATTTTTCGTCATTTTTCTCTCCTTTTTCTTCGTCATCGTCTATTTCCTCCTCGTCGCCCGTTCGTTTTCTTCCCATCGTATTATCATAACGAAGAATTCGAGATTCTCCCACGAACACGTTTCGTCTCAGGAGCAACGCAGCCACGGAAACATCTCGTTGTCTCATTTTCTCGAGAATCGTCTTAAAATACAGCCTCTTCCGATCATTCGCTCTACTTCAACACTTCATCCCTCGAGCGTGTTCGCGCTGATTCAGTCGCTCGCCCGGCTCTCCGCTCCCTTTTTCTCTCCCTCCACCACGACGTTACCATTTCTAGTTATCACATAGTTGACGATCGACTCGTTCGTCACCTCGGATTCTGCCGAAATTTCTGTTTCCCATTCGCGATACCTTTGGGTGATCTCGTGGAAGAAGAAGATGAGAAGCGGCAGCTGCGAGTTGAAACGTCTGTGGATCGAAGCGAGCGGCGCGTTTAGCGCGCTTAAATTACCCTTTGCAAGAATAACTGAGGGCTGAAGAATGCGAGAAGGACGGTACGCGCGAGTCAAAGCGACGTTGCAAACTCGATTATACCGGAGAATCCGAGGAAAATGCTGTGATACAGTTTCCCTGCTCGTTCGGTTCCATTCTCCTCGCCATTCAGCCCGTCAAAGAATTTGTACATTTTATAGAACACGACCTGCTGACACGGGGCAGTGTCATTCACCAGCCCTCCAAGGGCTCCGTCTCTTTATTTGCATCTGTTTCGATGATACAGATCGATAATTCATCCGACACGTATACCGTATTGTTGCTTGCCGCTCTGCCTTTTCCACTTGGTACTTGGAATACCAAACGGAGAAGAAAAAATAATAGAAGAAACAAATGGCAACGCACTGGATCGCACGCAGCCTACGATTATGATATCGATAGCGTAGTTTCGTGGTTCACGGTAGACACTCGAGGTTGAAGAGCGCCGGTCGAGAGAGACTCGAGATCTGTGGTGTTGCTACCGAAGGGGCTTCTTCAGCAATTGCTTGCCGTAAATCAATAAGTGTCCTCGGGCAACCGGCACGGTTCGTTTCTTGGAAACGCCCTCGGCCCAAAGGGCTGACAGATCGCGACGATTCGGATCTCGCAGCGATAAACGCGCTACGGCAGCGAAGGGTAGCGCGGCGGTTTCACCAGAAACACTGGAGGCGGAGATCGGTATAACGCGTTCCAGGACAAGCGATTGGTCCGACCATTGGTTATATCAGCAATACGTATGAGCCGAGGATCGTGATTACATGGCACGTCTATTGTTCAACTATTACAGAGACTAGGTACGCTCGGTTCTTTGCAAGTTGCAGTCTAAGGTTGAGCTAGTTGTACTTTGACGCTGACGGCGAGGTAGCCGGCGCGTTTGTCCCATTGAAATTCAACAAATGGGAACGAAACCGAAGCGACTGCTGATTATTCTCGCATATAAATACCGTGTCTGCGTACAGGGTGTCCTATTTAGCATTGTCATTGCTGATGTTGCCTCGTTCGAGTGAAATTCAATTACATATTTCCGACCTAACAATTTCAGGGTTTATCGTTTCTTCTTTTATTCATTTTTTGACAACGTTAGGTTTATCAGAGCTGTCGTATCTGAAGCGAATACAGCGGATACGTGCGTTCCGATAAACTGTCGTTTATCAAATATTAAGTTATCAATGTATCAAATATTAAATCAAACATATACGCAGATTCGTAGATTCAGGTTCGTTCGTAGCGAAAGGAACGTTAAATTCGTGTGATAAAAATAAAGGTGCAAGTGTCTTCTTCTTTTCAAAAGGCACATCGTTATTTAGGGGAATGCAACTAGTAAATCTCTCTTTTCGCGTCGCTAATAACCGCACAGGTGCAATGAACGCGACGTGGAAACCTGTGTAAAAGAAGAAACTCGTTGGAAGCTTCATCCATCTATAGTTCAAGGCGATAAATACACAGCGTTTGACGTTTCGCAGGTTGCATTTAGCCCCTAAAACTATTTGTAGAAACGACAGCTAAAATATTCTTTACTTTGATCAAAGACGACGTTGCACGTGGATCGGTGTGTTTGCCAAATCTGCAGAAGAATGCAAGCAAAACGAAGTAACTCGATCGGTAAGCTCAACTTCCTGTCAAGGTGCAACTACGATGTTCAAAGGAAAATCCTGATATTTGAGTAGAGCACCCGGTATAAGAGCAGTGATCGTTGTGCGCGGCACACGCAAGAGGCCCGTTCTAGTTTCCCATTGCGATACACGCATCGAGCTGGACTCCTTTGTCGAGACACCGGCGTCACTCGCTTCCTCTACATTTCTACATCGAAGCTGGTTTCTCGCGTCCAACCAACTTGCATCGTCGAATGTTCCGCCCTCGGCTACGTCGCGTCTCATTACGTCGATTCTCGCTTCCCATTACCGCGATTGATCGCAGTTTCTCATTGAAATCCTTCGCCTGTTGCTACTTGCGCTCGCTTTACATCCCAAGGTATCGATATCGGTAGAAACGCGTGGCTCCATCTGCGTTTCGAAACCGAACCGATCTCGAAACCACGTTCTACGCTCTGACCAGACTTCCATAACAATTGGCACTCCGACAATTCCAGTTTCTAGTTAGAGACATCAGGCAAGGCAGAGCTGACGTTCCAGCTCTTCTATTTCTTTTCTAACATTTGTCCCGAATTCCGATTTCCCGGATTACTCCCGATACATTCTCGATACGTTTTTGCATGGCTGTCCACGACCAAACATACTCCATGTTCTTTTCATCGTTACCAGCCGGGGAAGGTGAACGGTGTTGCTTCTTTTTAAGAAGTACTCTGTCTCTATTTTCGCTCACAACGCTATCATTACTGCTACTACCATCAGTCATGGATCACAAAGGCCCATAGTACAGTGACACCTGCATAAGAATGATTTGTTATTTTGCAACTAATTCGATATGATATTATATGACTCACTAAAACTAGAGATCACACTCGGACTTACCGAGGTCGCTGCCGTATGGACATAGCTGGCGCGAGACGCGAGCATCCGCGTGATTGCAATCGACGATTATGCGACGCGACGTTTGACGGCGCGGCAACAGCCGCAGTCCGAAGAATTCGCATGCTCTGAAACAACGACTCGTGTACGATGGCTTTAAAAGAGAGAGAGAAAAAAGAAAGAAAAAAAGAAGAGAAAGAGAAGAAAGAGAAGACGAGAGGAAGATTCGTGGTAAAATGCATTCATCGGGCGAGCGTGAATGAGCGTGACGAGTGGCGAATTCTTCTTTACCGCCTTTCAGCTCGAACCGGTATTGTTCGCGTATATAGCGACAGTTATTCAATTAGACTCGGCCACAAAGAATGCATCATTTCGCAGCCATAGATTAGCCGGCAATAACCGCGTCATTACGTTCTATAATCTGGTAATTGAGAGAGGAAAGCTTTTTATCGTTCTACCATTCAAACAATTAATTGGTATCTCGTTGGAATATTTTTGTCTGACGTTAGAAAAGATAGTGTGCATAACAGACGCGTACGCGTGATGTTGAATTTCAACGTCGTCGAAGGTCGTACACCGATCGAAACAAAACTCTACTCGGACGTTTTTTCCTTCCTATCGTTTCCTTCTCTTTTTCTCTTTATCGCGTGGTAATCGAATAGCCGAACGGTAATTTCTAAATTACGTTTCGTCGCTGGTTTGCCGAAGGATGCGGAACGTTCGAAGACCACGAGGAGATCGAAGCGGCCGGCTCTTAATTCGACGAAACGCTATCTGACCGTCGCTCGGCTCTTTACGTCTTCGATTCGACGCGATAATTTTCTAGTCACAGGTTTACAGTCGTCCCTGAGCCGCGTGTTATTACGGCCGTGTTGAAACTCAGAACGAGATGGTGCGAGCATCTCGGCCGAAGGCGATGCAAACGATCGCGAAACTCTATCCGCATCTTCGAACTCGAGTTCGATTACAGACAATGTGTTTTACTCGACTGTTATGAGAGCGAAAGCGTAGAGAACTGCATGCCGTACCGTTAGAAAATTCGATCGGATTTGAGCAACGGAATGGCATCGATGCTTGTTTGGAACGGTGCATCGGAACACGAAAGAAGAGCCTTTTCTTAGAAAGTCACGTTAGTCCCCTAGTCTAGCCTAGAGAGCCCGCTTCTTATTAGACACGCGAATCACTATAAGTATACACGGTTTTGCGGTTATGCAGCGTTCGACCAACGTACGCCGGTTTCATGTGGTTTTTCTTTCCGATCATGGCCAATGTCTATTTGCGACGCGGCAGAACGCACGCAGACGGTCCGTGTATATCTATAGGAGCCTCCAGTACCGCATAAGTAGCGCCACATTCGACTTGACACGGCAAAACTCACACAAGATAGAAACACCACACCTAGCACCGAGTTTCTAGACGAGGAACGAAGCTATCGACGTTCGAGCCAGTGGCTGGCCGCGTATAAAACTCTTCGTTTGCCTTTGCTTCAGGCCCGTCGGAGTTTGGGGAAAAATTGTGGGCTCTCTGTGCGCGATCGCTGGTGTGTTGACAATCGCCCTGCCTGTCCCCGTCATCGTCTCCAACTTCAACTACTTCTACCATCGTGAGACTGACCAGGAAGAGATGCAGTCGCAGAACTTCAATCACGTGACCAGTTGCCCGTATCTCCCTGGTACGAGCTTCCTATTTTATCCTCCGAGCAAATTTCCAGTCATATACTTTGCCGATATGATTTCCGTCTCTCAGGGAGCGTCTATCGAACCGAGTCACAGGGACTAACTACACTATCGATCGATGGCTAGGCTGCACCGATTAATGTTACCGTGACGGCATTTGAATTTTAAAAGGGGCGATCGTTCCCTGACAGCGTGACCCAACGTGTTATTTGTTAAGGCGGGTGTCGGTCACGAGACACGAAGGCTCCTAACGTTCTGTCGTGTGAAACAGATCTTTCTTTCGGTCTAATTTAATGGTTCACGTTCGTCGATTAGCGCAATGTACGTGTTGCTCGTGCACTCGATAACGCGATACCCTAACGATTCACGCGAAACGCTATTTAAAGAGAAAATTTGGAGTTGGTCGATTGCGAAGCGAAGCTAGCAAGATTTTTTACTTACATAATATTTCGTTGGCCGAAGGGATGGTTCGAGATCATTCGGTAAGCGCAGCGAGTTAAGGACAGCGTTTGCTGGGGATACTCGGCCGTGGTTCCGCTTTCAAGTTACCGGCAGGCTGACAAATCCCAGCGAAAGTCTGTACCGATATCGCGTGTCTGTTCTATCGCTGATAGTTTACCGGGACTTTAATCCGCTTAGGAGCAAGCTCGCTGGCCGGTAAATTTTTCGCGCCTTCGTCGATGAACGACGATTTGCTCAGATTCGTCTCGAGCACGTTGAACGCAAACGATGAAAGAGAAATTGATAGGTCGGGAAATAGCTCGGTCGACGCTACAGCTAACCGAGAACACACTTAAGCGGGATTATCTGGAAAGCACGCAGAGGCGATTTAAGCTCCACTTTCAGAGTTTACCCAGTGCTGGTACAGCGGTTTTCGCATCTAGCGGAGGATGCAACTCGTCGAACTGTATCTCGTGTGTTTCGCAGGTCAACACTTGAAGAAGAGCTCGATGTCAGAATCGTCGTCGGAGATAATGGAGCTGGAAGAGGGCATACTGCTCACTCATCCCGAGATTACGAAGAAGCCCAACTGCAACCCTCGCCATAATAACAATATTAATCCAGCCTGTATGAGCATCGAGACTGACGTCTGACTACTAGGTGGGTGCTTTGATCGATCATCGGTTTCCGTCTCGCCCTACCGTTTGAGATTTTCCTAACCATGTAACAGTCTGAAGAGTCTGATTTGAGAAAAAAGACACGATGGAACGGGTCACCATAAACGTTAGGCATAGTTTGCATACCTGACGATACTTTGACGGTATCATTGACGCTAGACATGCTATCTACGATCGAAACGATTGGAAGGAGGATGAGAATATTAAAAGAAGGTTCGTATGATTACAGTGAAGGAGACGGTGGCAACGTGGTGGCCAATGCTGGAACGGTTATCGAGAAACAGCTGCAGCTTGCTACGGTGCCTGACGTAGGCCTCCTTCACACGTCGTCGTAGTCGCGCTAGCTGCGAGCGCTAGCGATAGCGCGTGTACGCGTGCGCGCTGACTGTTGGATTGCACGCGGCTGCGCATGCGCGCACGTGCGCGCCAACCCGCCGTCTGTCCATAGTCTGTCAATACGAGGGGTGCTTCCAATCCATTACCACGTGTCAACGAGAGATAAGAAAGGACGAGAAATAACGGAGAAATTCAACGACCAAGAATCGGCTGACTAATACGGGTGCCACTTAATTTCTTCCATCGGCGCAGCGCGAAAAATCGAAGATACCCGTCGGCGGAACAAGAGAAAGATAAGAAAGAAACGCGATGAGGCAAAGTGGGAAGAAAAAGGGAAAATGTGGAGGAACGAGTTTAAACGAGTATCTGCAGGCGTAACGATAAAAACCCGAGACAAGGGTGGGAAAGCGATAAACGAGGAAACTGGTGGCGACAGTTTTGAGGAGGAACCGTGCGTGGAGAACGAGAGGACAGCCGTTTCGGAGGTGTTCACGATACACACGCACCCCGCGTAGGGACCTACGTGCTAATAAGGGGATGGAGCAGGATATTTCAGTCGCGCGTCCACTCCCCACACCACCGACTCCAGTGTTCAATACAAATGGTAACAAATAAATAAAAAGTAACAAATAAACGGTATAAATGAAACGAAGGGAAGAGAATTAAGTCGCGGCGGCTTCGCGAATTAAGAAAGAAAAAAGAAAAAAAAAGGAAAAAAAAGAAAAAAAATACATAAGAGAACGTGGTCGAGCCCTTACCTCCTGCGATGTTCACGTACGCGCCATGCCAGGATGGCGGATCGAAGGGGGATCGGCCGGCAACGAAACCAGGGGAATCGTACCAGATAATACTAATTAATTATATTATCGATGTAATTATATCGAGTACACGTAGGCGAAGGTACGTTAAACAAGCAGAACAAGTAAATAAATAAAAGATATTCGTTTTAATGATTATAACACTGCGCGAAAACGGACGAAGCCACGATCGAACGGAAGAGGAGAACAAGACAGGGGAGAGAAGAACGGAAGGAAAATGGTGATGGTGCTCGCGGTGAGAGGACAGACTTTTGAAGACGATATCGGTAGGTGGTTGCACGGCGAGCAGCTAAGCAAACAAAGTGTGTTTCACAGCGGAGAAACAGTATTTTTCACTGAGGACAAATATTCAAAGTACAGCGACATTAAGTCGCACGTACTTCGATCCGAGAGACCGTTGGAATGCAATTCGTTTTTCGGAGCGTAACACTTTACTCGTACCTGCATACGGATAACACCGACACATACACAAACATGCACGCGCGCGTGCGCGCGCACACACACACAAACAAACAAACAAACACGCAGATATATACATGTACGAAGTTAGTAGCGTGACCACAAGCCACGTTTGTACAATTTCGGAGAATAGGCGTGCGTTGCTCTCGTTCAACCATTAAGTAGCCGTCGATCGTGCACGATTTACGGACTAAGAGTAACAACACACAGATAACGTGGAATAACTGCGCCATATGAAGAGATTCTAACGGTGGGATCGTTTCAAGTTTTACGCTACATCGGTGGCCGCGCTTTCCAACGCGATTACATCAAATTGTCGTAGCATTTATAATGGAAAGATAGTTGCACCGATGTTCCTCTAAAGCTTGCGGCGAACGGATCGTTCATCTTCGTGCACGTTCGAGATACGCGCGAATCGGAGAACGAGTCGACTAAAAAGCTCCGCGAACAATTATTTTCGTATGGGCGAATGAGGGATTCCGCTTTATCGTAGGATGTCGGTGACGCGACGAGTTTGCGGAACCGATAGCTCGAAAAGATAGTGCTTGCACGAAGAAAAGCGACTAGCAATAGGTGGAAAGTTGCGACGAATGACCGGAAACGTGTCTGCCGATGGTGCGTACTATCGTGTTCATGGTCCCGATCTCGCGACGAGTGTCATCAACTGTGAAGAGACAGAGAGAGAAAGTGGAGTAGTATAGAAAGCAGTATCACGCAGAGATTCAGTTTTAGCGAAGCTAATTCGCCAACATTTTGTAATCGAGTTGCGAATTCGATTTTGTGTTCAGATTAGGGGGCAGAGGAAAATAAAACACAAGACAGAGATAGGAGATAGTGGTAATTGCGCGTTAATGGTTCAATTAAAGCCGATAATTTCCGGATTTCGTTTCTTTTTCTGTCGCAGATTTGCTGACTCTCTCGTTTGCGTTCCGGCAAGCAAATTCGCTAAGATTCTTGCCCTTTCGATCGAGCGCGCAGCTGTAAAACATAGAATTATAGAACGGTGATAAAGTCCGTCGTTACACGTATATCGAATAGTTTCGATGAATGCCAAATTGCAAAGCAGTATTTCAAGTTATCTTTACAAATATCGCTCCACTTACAAAACGAATAGACGATCGAAAGGGAAGAAGAACGACGAGTAACGAGAATCTAATCTCGACGATCAAGATTATTTTCTCTTGCTGGCTTGTTTCGCCATTATCTTGCAATTACACGTGGGAAAAGTATGAAGCGATCAAGGGATTAAAGGACAGTCGCTAGGATAGGAATGCGTAAAAGAGAGGGAGAAAAATACAGCGGTGCGAGAGAAATCGTACAAGTAGGAAGAAAATGGCGGGGCGAGTTGGTGAAAAACGAATTGATAGGCCAGTCGGTGCTCGATACGAAGCAACAACACTTTCCCTATCTCTTCGCTGTCGTCTCGATGTTTCGCCTCTTTCCCGGTGGAAAAAGCGCATCACAAAATCGCAAAGACTGCCATTTCACCATTCTCAGTAAAAACGAAATAAGAAGAAAAGAACATCGCGTAACGATATCTACGATTATTTCGAGAACATCGTCCATGCTCGAATATTTTCCGCTTAGATCGACCCTTCCAACTGCCGCGTTGTACAACGGGCCGTATCATTGTGACCGAACGATTCGAAAAACGGTCACAATTGTTTTTGTAAGTCGCGATAGAACCCGTCGATTCGTCAGAATCTATCCGCATTGAAGTCATCGTAAGAAGACTTACGTAAGTTCGCCGTTCAAGAAAACGTGATGTTTCGATGCCATTAGTGTCCGATTAAACGAAAGGACGAATCGAAAGGTTAATTTCGACGATTCTCTTTAGCGGCGAGTGGATCGCGACGCGCAATTTTCTCTCTACGTTAAAAAAAAAAAAAAAAACAAAAAAAGAAAACTCGGCTACCGTTGTACGTACCAGCTGATGGGCGATATCGTTAATTCTAAACCGATAAACAAAGACATTTCTTCGAGAAGTCGGAACGCGACCCACACTTATCTCTACGGATAATCGACTACGATGAAGGAGGAAGTCTGACGTTGCAACACAAAAGTGAACACATTAGATGTAAATTAAAAGCTAATTAAAAAAGAAAAAAAGGAAAGAATAATATATCGTAACGCGCGATCTATCAAAACAAAATGAACAAAGTAATAAGACGCAAGTAAGCAAAGAAAAAAAATAAATAAAAAGCGATTCCATTACTCGATTTATTAGATCTTAGATGCGAGTTTTACCGAGGAATATTTCATCTATCTTTTATTAGACGAAACGAGCAAAGGCTAGACGAAGCGAGACTTTCACGTTGTGTACGAAAGAGAGAAAGAGAGCGCGAGAATGGCTATGAGAAAATGAAAGTGTAATTGCACGTGAGTTTTTAAGGGAAAATCGAAGAGCGCGTGTCGATGATTCAAAATCGGAAATGCGTGTGAGCGAAGTTCCGTGTGCGTGACGATGAAAGCGAATGATCGAGGAGCGTGTGTAACGAGAGCGATGTGTAACAGATTTGAAAAAAAAAAAAACAATAATTATACAGAGATTTACGTTACGAGCCTTTATTACGATACTTGAACTTTTCGCCTCGCTACTTTAGTTAGAAAAAGGAAAATTTTAAGACGCGCATTATAAATTACCAGCCTAGCTAAATCCAACAAGTGAAAAAATGCAAAATAACTGCGCGGAAGATAAATTTATTATTATTAAAATTAGTACTACTGTTATAAATCTATTAACTAAACATACTATTACTACTATTACTATTATATTACTACTACTACTACTACAACTACTACTACCACTACAACTACTACTACCACCACCACCATCACTACTACTACTATACTACTACTACTATTACTGCTATTACTACCACTACTACTACTACTACTAGTACTACTACTGCTACTGCTACTACTACCACCACCACCACCACCATCACTACTACTACTATACTACTACTACTACTGCTATTACTACCACTACTACTACTACTACTAGTACTACTACTGCTACTGCTACTACTGTTACTGCTACTATTACTATTACGGCAACTACCGCTATTGATACTGTTAGCATTTCCATTTCCTGTTGCTGATACTACTACTACTACTGTTACTACCACCATCACCACTACTACTATTGCTACCACTACTGCTGCTGCTGCTAGTGTTACTACTATTATTACTCTTACTATTACTATTACTACTACTATTACTATTACTATTGCTATTACTACTACTACTACTGCTGCTGTTGCTACTACCACTACTACTACCACTACCATTACTACTACCACTACCTCTAGCACTACTACCACTAGTACTACTACTAGTAGTTCTACCACCACCACTATTACTATTACTACTATTACTACTATTACTACTACTACTACTACTACTACTACTACTACTACTACTACTACTACTAATCTTCTACTGCTGCTGCTGCTATTACTACCACTACCACTACTATTACCACTACCACTACTACTACCACTACCACTATTACTACTACTACTATTACTACTACTACTGCTACTACTACTACTACTATTACTACCGTCATCGTTACACTACTACTGTTGCATATTATTACTAACTATCAACAGTAGTGTGGCCATTATTTCCGTTGTTATTATTATCTGCGTCTGTTATTATTATTACTACTATTATTGCTGCAACTGCTGATACTATTACTACTGCTACGACTACCAATACTGTACGCTGTTACTATTACTATTACTATTGATACTAGCACTAAATACGACTACAACTACTACTGTTACTATCGACGTGAGGAGGAAGATGAATATGGCGAAATGATATTTAGTTAACGAGATGAGAAACTAAACTCTGTTAGACGGTCATAGCTGTTAGAGGTATAAATAGAGCATAGATAGGTAGCTAGGTAGTTGGTACGGTATCAAGGTATGGTATCGTTACAAGTGGAATTATCGAGTAATCGTTATGAAATTCCCGATTCCTTTTTAGATCAATATGCGAAAGAGGCTGGTTTTGTATGTTAGACTGGATCGGTGATATGCCAACACATATATACACGCGCACACATACATACTTTTACAAATACACAAGTTCGAGAAGCCAATGCGTTGTTATTCCGTTCGGTTGCCATCGGCAGACTTTTGTCGTCCGTAAAACTAAAACTTGACGAAAGGAGGATGAGCTTTCACCTCGATCGGGGTTTCGTCGTCGGAGATCGCGGGCCAAAACAAACCTTTCTACGATCGTTTGTACGTTTTCTTAAGAATTTTCAGCTTTTTAACCAACACTCTTTCTCCATTTTTGCTTGAATACGCTCGAGGCTGCGTTTCTCTTGAAGCGAGACAACTGCGTCTAGCAAACGAGTCGATTCTCTCTCGGCATGATCAACCACTTCGGCACGTGGTCGATATAGAAAATTGATCGATCTCCGACATCAAGCGTCCCACCTGCCACGAGTCAAACAAACAATCTTTCGAACTTCCATTGCATTCCGTTGCGTCTAGTAACTATTTTGAGAGCCGAAAGACCGATCGAACCAATCAATCCACCTTTAACAACAATAAACAGAACAGAAGAAGAAATGAAGCAAATCAAATCCGTGTTAATTAAGATCCTATGATATTTACACTGCGTTCCATTTAGTATTGCACAAGAGTGGCGCTGCAACATAGCGATTCAGCGAGAACGGTATGTCGAGTGCAGGTGGCCGCCGACACCTCGCCTTCTTTTACCTTCTCGACGTAAGCGTAAAAGTCGTTAGCGAGAATGCTGTTCATTTTGTACAACAATCGATGTATATTTCCTCGCGTAAAATAAATGGATGGTATCGCTAGCCGGCAAATGCGAACGAAACGAACGAGCGAAAAAACAACAAAAAAAAAAAAAAGAAACAACAGCAAAAAAAATAAGAAAAAATAATGTTCCTTCGTGCTAGAACCTGCGTGCTTGCAAAAGGATGCCAACTGTTGAACTTGTCGCTCTGCCAAATTCACATGGCTCCACTCCGGCAAATCTTGCATATTGCGATTAGTCGGATCGATCGCTGATCGTCGCTCGTCCAACCGTTTCTCTTCGCATCATCCGGCTTTGACAACCGGCTGCTGGTGCTAGGAAAAATGTAAAAAGGCAGAGCGAAACTAAGAATGAGTGACTGAGAGAGAAAGAGAAAGAGAAAGAGACTCGGAAAGGGTGAGATGAAAGTGAGGAGGCGCGTGAGTTGTGAGGAAGGAAGTGTGAAACAAGGAGGACGGGTGACTGAAACGATCAAGACAAAAGAGTCCAGCATGCATTCCAATGTAACTAACTGAAAATTATTCTAGAGAAAGAGAGAGAGAGAGGGAGAGAAAGAGAGAGAGAGAGAAAGAGCTAGTCTGCTATGAAGCTAATTACCTATATTCCGCTGTCGCCGCGTCGTGCCGTAGAGAACGAACAATTTGTTATTAAACTTAATGCTACTTAACGCGAGAAATACGAGATATGCGCACCGTCACGTTTTCTTTTCGCAGCAAGAACGCCGAGTAAACTGTGGTTTCGCAATCAGCCTGGGCTAGAGCTTACTAACTTAACGAAACAGTCGTACGAATAATTAGCGATGGCAGGTTCGTCGAGCATCCCCTGTTACGCTACATTTGTCATAGACAAATCTCCATCGCTTTTCCATTCGATATTCCTTGATAAAATTACCCATGGTTAGGCGAATAATCGGTGATAAGTTTAAAAGAGTTTCACAGTTTGTAAAAAAGAGCGTAGCTCGTGGGAGGAAAATTTGAAAGAAAACAGGGGATGGTCGAGTGTTGATCGCATGGCTTATGGCGCGTATCATAGTTTAAAGAAGAAGAAGATAGAAGCGAGTACGACCACTCGTAGATCGAGCGAATCACGCTTTCCAGTGGTATAGTTAGATATTACAATTGGCACTAAACGAGGCAACTATCTGATACGCCGTGATAATTTTAGAAAATGAAAGATTAACGTTCGTTGTCAGTGACAGTTGCACTGACTTCAGCCAGATCGTGCGCTGAATTACTCCAACGAAAACGGTGGATAGCAATTCGTTTCTGCGTTACACGCGCAATATACGTCTATCCGTGTAGAACGAGAGGAAGGAACAAGCAAATAGGAATTATGTACACGTATATTTAAAACGTAACTTGAACGAGGAAGGGAACGAAGGCCGAACTAATTGAAGGAGAAATACTGAGAAATCGGTTTTTAACGAGAAAGTAATAAAGCAACGTTGCTACGTACGTTTACGAGCGCATACGTAAATACGTGGAGAGACGAACGGACAAAGAACAAACACAAATAGCAACACGAACAAACAGGAACACACACACACACACACACACACACACACACACACACAAAACATGTGTACACACAATGGGCACGATTAAGCTATGTATAGTAGGCCACGCGAGAAACGAAGAAAGCTGAACAGACAAGAAAGAAAGAAGAGAAAGAAACGAGAAAAAAAGTCCATTGGAAACGAGGGCGGCAATGCGGTGGCGGCTGCCTCTGCCACTCTAGTTGATCGGGATTCGTTTTATTAATTAATTAATTACTGAATTAATTAATTAATCGAGAACTCATTTATATAGTGTTGAGCACTGTTTTAAGTGCTTTTCATTTTTTGGCTGTGTGAAGCTTCAACTGAAGTAATTTAAAGGGGAGAAAAAAAAATGATGTAATTATCGTATTGGCTTTGCATAATCACTCTCGACAATTTTTCTGACGCAAGGAAAATAAACTAAATAATGAATAACAATATTAATAATAATAGAAATAATAATAATAATAATAATAATAATGATAATGACTTCATAAGTAAAACCGTAAAATACTAGATACGAAAGCCGAATAAAAATATACCTATGCGCGCAGAGAGAGTTATTCAGCAAAGATGAAACCATGATTAATAATAATGAATAATAATAATAATAATAATAACAACAACAATAAATAAGAAGTAATGGGAAATAATAATAATAATAATAACAACAACAACAACAACAACATTAGTACTAATATGTAATAATAACGCTAATACTAATAATAGTAATAATTAATGTGTAATTATATAACAAGTAATAATAACAATACTAATAATAATAATAAAAATAATAATAATCGATAAGTAATGAACGCTACATCTCCCTCGGTACGTTATACATATTATAATTCCGTATCTCCGTTTGTACGCATTTTAACAAATGAAAACAAGAATTACTACAGGATATATTTAAACAAGCAAAGAAAAAGATGTATAAATAACAAAATACTATACTCTTAACGGTACTAGTTCAGATAAACATCCTGCCGAGTTGCCCCGGGTTACGCTAAGAGCCACCTGGCCTGCATTAAAACAAAAAAGAAAAAAAAATACTACGTTTATAAGCGCTAAGAAAAGCTAAACCGATCGCCTTACAGAGTGGGACACGATAATAACAGACAACATAAGGAAGATATTTAAAAAAAAACAGTCGATTAAACGCGTAAATACTACCGTAAAGTCAGTACACAGTCGGCATGCACGTGAACACGTACACACGCACACGTTCATACAGGATATAATATACACACACGTACTCGTACGAAACACAAACGCATATAAAAGTAACTCGTATACATACGCGGAAAGGGTATAGAATGATAAAAAAAAAAAAAAAAAAAAAAAAAGAAAAAAAAACGAAGAGAAAGAAACACATAATAATCTATTTTTCGCCCGAGCAAAGTGATTCTATAACGTAAATTGTATTGTATCGTTAACGAGGAGGAAACGAAAGAAAGAATGGCTAATTTTTCTAATGAACATACCGCAAGCCTCGACAGCAAAACGGTGTCTCTTTTTTTTCTTTTTTTTTTCTAATCGTACTCTGCTGACGATAAGAGTTTTGTAAATCTAATCTACTATTTCTATACATTCAAGCGTTTTGTAAGGTGTCGCGCAATTGCAACTGCGAAAGGGTCAAAATACGATAGCACAGCAGAGACCGCGGTCGTCGGCCGATCTCCGCACGAATCTCGTGGCTCGCGTTGAGATCGAGTACATAGCGAATCAAAAACAAACGTGTTGTTGAAAGCTTGGCAACATTTCGTCGGCCGCGAACGCGAACTCGAAACACCACCTCTTCGCTTTCCCCTGCATCTAGTCCGAATTTTTGTCTAGCGCGCGGCCCGTGCGCCCACGCACACCCACGCGCCTCACACTCGCATCATTCTCGCACCGGAATTCGCTTCAACGAGCTGTCTGATTCGACTGCCACTTTTTACTCGCGAGTTGACAGTTTCTCCGCGAACGCGCTCGAGCGTCCAGCCGAACCGCATCCCGCTCGTTCATTCAAATTGCCAATCGACAATGCGCTTCCACGACGCATCCTCCTCTTTGTACAGTTTACAAATACACTTATTCGCGTTCACTTTTTCGCGTGTGGCAAAGAAAGGAAAGAAGGCAAGAAGGAAGGGAACGGAAGGGGGAAGGAAAGAACGAGACATAGGCGTAGTTCAGCTCGACGATCGGATTTCAAATTGATTCCCGTCGATTAATCGCCGCGAATGAACGAAATGCCACGCTTGTTCGATAGAGCGGCGGATGGCGCGAGATCGGCGGCCGATCGACGCGTTGCGACGCTTAACAATTTTCCTTTAGCTGCTTCTAAAGTGGAAAACAATGGCATAATAAAAACAGTGGACGACAGGAGCGCGAGAAACCGGGAGGCGCGTTTACGCGAGAACGAACAAGATAACGGGAATGGTTTGAGGTTCGAACGTGCTTAACGAGGCACGGAAACCGAGTTCCGTTCGCAAGCCGGGTACCAAGGCACTCAGGGCAACGATTAATATCGATCAACTTATTTGTACGATGATCTAGGCTATTTACGTTGTATGTCCATGATGCCGGAAAAGATATAAACGATGCATTTGTAGGCATTAAAAAAAAAAAGCAAAGTAAATAAATAAGGCGACGCGCGTTGCCTTCTCTAAACAAGATATAACATTTTGAATAAAAAAATAAGTATATAAATATAAATATAAATATATATATATATATATATATATATATATATATATATATATATATATATAGCGATTACGGAGTACATAGGTGGAAATGGAAACTTATTTCCCCTGTGGCTGACTGCTGCGCGCGATTACGAAGCTAAAACAGCGTGATGTTCGGTTACTTTTCTACAAAGCAAATTTTAATTTTAATTCGCGAAATTGCCTGTATCGTTGGAAATCTGGTGATAATATTTTCGTTCGAATGCAAACGAAACGCTTGGATCTCGTGACACGAGCTCTGCGTTATCGGTGAATCTTCTAAACGACGTACTTTCGATTCGACGCAATTTGTCTTGCAGCGTGTTCGCGTCCACTAGCCAGCCCTATCGTCGTTGCATCTACAAGTTTCTACCATAGTAAATGGAAGCCCGTTTGTCACTGAAAGTAAAAATCACAATAATTGGTTTCTCTCGATAAAGCGATGAAGAAATGGGCCAGGGAAGGAGAACGTAATAGACGACGCGAACCGTGAAGAGGAGATAAAGGCGTGGTAAAGACGAGATAAGCAGACGCGAGGAAAGTCTTTAAGAAACGATCGAGATACCTACGAGTGTGACTCGTAAGCGAAGATTAATTATATCGGGTGCTCGAAACGAGAGAAGAAGAAGGAAAAGGCGATGATCACGCATAATATTTTTAGAAACTCGCGCGAGATAGGAAGGGAAACGGCGTTACGGTAGTAGAAGGAAACGACAGGAGGGAAGATAGAAGAGAAATAGGCATTCAATGATAAACAGAATTTACTATCTATTTGTCGATTAAAATTCACCAGTCGAAAAGAGAAAAAAAAGCGGAAACAATATGAAGGAGAGAAAAAAATGATTACTACTTATCGATTAGCTATAAAACATTATTAAGGGCAGATATGTAGTACTCATATAGTCTATTTGTTAATGTTTCAGATATTTTATTAAATGTTGATATAATGTACTACGACATTCCTTGTTTGTGCCGGAATCCCCGCAATCTAGTGTTTAAACGAAAAGTAAAAAAGCAAAAAAAAAAAAGATAAGAAGAAGAAGATGAACCGAGAAGAGAAAGAGAGAGAGAGAGAGACGATACGTAAAAATGAAACTAAAACAGGAAGGCAAATACAAACGAATGCTCCACCCGTGTCAACCGATGTACTTAAACGTTACTCGAATATCGATCGATCGGTTAATCGTTCGTTAAGATGAAAGCAGAATGAAAGAATGCAAAGGAAAAAAAAACATCATTGAAACTACGTATATAGACGTACGCATAATTATATTATACATCTCAATAGTTCCCTACACGATGCCTTCGTACAATCGAGTCGGCAATTCGCGTATACACAAGAGATGCAAAAATCGCGCCGATTTACGATAATGGAAGGATAGAAAAAAAAAGGTGAATAGGGCGGGGGGAGGGAGGATAGCGAGCGAACGAACTAATTTCCATGAAGAAAAGAGCGGACAAGAAATATTTTATTACGTGTATAATGTATACTAGCCATAACGCGCCCGTCAACGAGATCCCCTAACTACTTTTTTATTGGCATGCATTATCTTCGAAATCATCGAAACATTCCTTGAGAAAAATTGTAACACGCGACAACGTCCTTTATCCGTTCAATTTTTCACGCGATCGGCGCCAAGAGTTTAGCGGATTGTAAAATATTGCACGTTGTTTAAACTTAATTAAATTAAACTTTAAATCGTTACGCAATCGTTTGATTTCGATTTCCTTTGCGTTACATCGATCTTGAACTAAATCTAATTTTATTCATAGCGTTTTTTATTTATTTAATTTTAAGTGCAGTGATTTGTTGTGATTTAAAATTAAGGAAATTCGCTATATTATGAACATCCGCTAAAACACCGACGAACTTTCCTATGCCTTACTCGATACACGTTGATATCGCTGAATAAGTTCGTTGAATTGGCCGGTCGTGGAAACGCGATGCACAAAGTGAGACAAGGTTTCTCCGCGAGAGGAGAAGAAAATTGAACGGATGTACGCGTACGGAGCGTTTCTTTTTGCATGAGGGGTCGACTGGCGTTCGTAACGTTAAAATCGCGAACAAGGGCAAAGGGATAAAAGAAGAGAGAAAGGTGGAGAGAATGTGCGAGAGCGATGGAGTTAGAGAGAGCGTTGGAAAGATCATAGGAGGCTCGACAGAGGTACGAAGGGTGTTTACGATAGAAAAATCTTGGTCCGTTGCGCAGCAAGAAGGCAACAGCGATTATGAATATATTTATAGGAACGCGAGACTTTCGTATATGTAGAATCGAAAGGTCACACGGCTGCGCTCACGAATAATTTTGTAACGTTTTATAAATAAATTGGCATATCGACTTTATCAATCGGAAACGAATGAAAGAGAGGAAACCTTCCCTCCGGAAATAAAAAGGAAGAAAAGTCGGAGAAGGAACGAAAGTGGGAGCGAATGCTAGCGAGAGGAAAACGAAAAAAAGAAAGACGCGTAAATAAATTAATTCTCACTTCTCCATCGATGAACGCTCTGCTGGTTTGGAGCTGTAGTCATATCGTTAGTGTATAAGTCTGTATGTGACGATGTTAATTATTGTAATATAAAGAAAAGAGCAAGATGAAAAAGAAGAAACCAAACCATTATTACTACGTAGGAGCATTTCAAATGAAAATTAACGGATGGTGTTTAAAGGAGAACAGAGAAACGGATAACGACGCTATTTGTCTGGTATTACCAGGCATGCCTCAAAATAGATTTTTTATAAATCGCAAAAATCTGTTTCCGACCTTTTTCATTGAATATTCTCATATTCGAGACTTGACTCTCTCCGTTTCTGTTTTTCGCAATGTGGACCGCATTTACTTGAGAAAACGAACGAGCGAACGAAAGAGGGAAAGAGAGAGAGAGAGAGAGTGAGAGAAAGTAACAGAGAGAGAGAGAGAGAGAGAGAGAGAGAGTGAACGAAACAGAAAGAGTGAAAGGCGGGGCGAATGAGAGAGAGAAAGCGTGATAAAATTGGTAATATATGAAAAAGAGAGCGTGAAAATAAATATGAGGAAAGATAAAGTGCATTAGTGCGATCAGAAGCAAAGATAACGAAAAAATGAATACAGAAAGGAAATGAATGAGAAACAGAATGTGTGTGAAAAATGATAAGACGAGAGAGAAGAAAAAAAACAAGAGAGAGATGAAGAAGCAATCGCACCTCGACCGAATTTAAACCTATAATTTCCTCTCACACCTTTGCGCAGTGTTTTGGGCCTTTCCGTCCAATACGCGATGTACCACTGTCATTATTTATTTAATTTTTGCAATCTACGTACAATAAAATTGTTGTTGCTGAAACGATAAGTGTAAATGTGTATACTGTACATTCAACCTTCGTTTTAAAATCACCATTAAGATCTCACTGGACCAGGATTCCTGCCGTCCTGGCGTGTGTTGTAATTGTACATGTACATATACATGCGTATTTTTTAATATCAGACGGTAATTTACTCGATAATTAGGATCGCTTATTAGAGTATATATGTATGTATATATGCATACATACGTACGTACATAAGATATAATATATATGTACACATATGCATCCGTACATGTGTGTATGTATATGTATACATATATGTACACATATATGAAAAAAAGAAAAATGAGAGCGGCATTCCCGACGCCGATGTCTGCGATGAACGATCTCCGAAAGGAATAAAGCACTTTCACGTAGTATTGTGTTTCTCTCATTACCCTTGTATTCCTAATCATTACAGAGATTGATTTCTTAAATGGTATCCGCAGAAATCCAGCTAACGGCAACTTCTATTCTTATGAAGTATCGTCGAAAATTTCAACTTCTCGTTTAAAAGTTATAAACTACTCTAAAATCTTTTAACTTTGATACTCGTAACTATTACATCCTTCTTTCAATTACAATGTCTTCTAAATGCTTTGCGCCTTTTACGTTTTAAAGCTTTTATAATATTCGTGTAAATGAGTCACATTTGATATCAAATAAAAGTATCGTATCATTGACGAGATACATTAAGTCAATGACCATACTCACCAAAGCTTTGTATCGATTCTACCGTTACCGATACAGTAAAAAATAATATTACGATGCCATCTATACTCAGAATTTAAACTATCTATGATTAATTCCTGTGGAATAAAATTCTATAAGATTTCCTATATTTCCTATACTCGTCTGCGATTATACCACAGATGAGATATATATAGAATAGATGTGACCATTGGCTTCTGTAGACGTGACTGGTAGACATGATCGATGGACGTAACCATTAGATGTGACATTATGACATCATTGACTACCTTGTCGGTGTGATGACATCACTAATTAAGGACAGAATAGACGTGATATTAAGTGGGACTTTGTATCCCAGGTTCTGAAATACCAGTTTGGAAAATATCTGAGTGTTTCCTACGCCCTCTGCGATTTGCCACAGCCAATACAAGAAATATCACAGATAACTTATTTTTAATTTCACTGGAAAATTTAGTTCCAATTTAAACCACTATCATAGACGAGGTACAGAAATAGACATGATATTCAATGCTTTCACAAGCTTCACGTTTTGAGGATCATCTGGTCACCCATACCATTTTCGTATCGCATGCAACTTTACCGATTCAGTATAGTGCTGGTTTGAATTAAAAATACATACTCTTGTACGTACAAAATTATAAATAAAATATAGAATAGGATATATTCCATAATATAGAATAGGATATCCTACAATCGCAATGGAGTGGAGAATTCTATACTTCTACAATACTTCAGAAAGTATTACACACTATTAAAAAATAAAATACTGTACACACATTACATACACTACATATATGTATACGTTACACACTATCAAAATAATAATAAATTCCAAATTAAATTGTAACTTCATATATCTGAAACAAAAATATGAATTTTTTAATCTTTTCTATTTTCATCTTCATATTCTCAAATCAATTATTAATTACATATTATCAAGTGTAGGTACTGTGACTTATAAACTTGCAACACAATTTATCGATAACCTAAATAGATGAATTGCGCCAAATGCAAAGAAGAAAAAACCAATAAAAAGAGTAAAAAAGTCACCAAAATCTTGCTTCTGTGGATAAATACATGTACAGTCTATATGAATCTGGTAGATCGGTCTTCCATATGGACCAGCGAGCGTAAACGAATGGAACAGCGAGTATGAGCGAATGTCTCTTTTTACCTAGCAATAAAACAATACTTCAACCTCCCGTAATAGTCATCCGCTCTATCATCCCTACAAATAAGACTGTACCGCTTACTACTGAGAAATCTGCCATTGACATTAAACATATATAAGAAACTGTTAAATTTATCCTAAAGACTCTAGAATCTCAACGAAATATTCAGACACTTTCACCATATGTATAATGTATTTTTTTTATATATATTTCATACAAAAATATTATACGGTATAAAAAGATAAACGTTAGAATAAATATAATAAATATAGAACGATATTTATTAGATTTAATTTTGGAAATTGATATCTGCTGATGTTAATATTATATCTATAATAATACTCGAGGATAGAATTTATAAGTTATATTTCCATCGCATTCCCTTTTTTTAATTTTTATCTTCTTAATAAGAGTGCGATTCACTAACATTAATACATTTATTTAGACGAACGTTTTTAAATTTATTTAGAATGTATATTTTGTGCATTAATTAATGTAACATCATTATGACTTATCTAGCAAATTTTGGAATGATTTATGAAAAATTTCGGGCAGTAATCGCAAAAACAAGAAATCGTTAAATCTATTTGCGAACGAAGAAACTTGTAATTATTTCTTATTCTACGCAAAGTATAATCTTATTTGTAAAATACTTTCGTTCGGTTATTCTATATTTTCAGTTTTTATTCTCTTTGGCAATGCTTAAAATATATTTGTTTTGTTGTTAAATAAATATATGAAATTAACTGCTATTATTAAATTAATTAATTAACTGCTTTTAATAAAAATAATAACTAAAATGATACATTTGCTTTCATTAATATAATTATTAATATGAATCTTCTACATTAAAATGTGAAAATAAATTCTGTATATATATAGAATTCTAATAATCCTATATATGTATATATTATAAGTAACAATAAAAAGAAAATGTGTAATAATTTTCAATAGAAATACTTTCTAAAGAATAAATACTGTTTTCGGATAAGATAAGATCATTCTTCTAATATTTTATCATTTTTTGATTGAATATAACAAACTTTCATTGGCTATATCTTATATTTCAAATTTTTCAAAGAAGAACAGATTCATTCAATATTGGGCAAAGCTATTATACAATGAAAGATAATTTATGCAAGTCATAAATCACATAAGGCAATATTCATATACTTACCATTTTTCTCCATTTTTCTTAACTTCAATATCGGTATCATGGCACATTCATATGTATTATAACTTTGACAAATACTTTGACAAAGTTAAAGCAAACTTTAAACGAGAAGCTTTTGTGTAGTATTTAAAACGATACGGAGTTACATACATTATGTTTTACACAATTTAAACTTAATAAACTTTTACAGCACGTTTTATCTTTATTTAATTGGGTTAGCAGCCTGTAATATGCACTTATTATTTTTGTTTAAATCGGAACAATTCAAGCCTACAAAAGATATTTACACGTGGTTTCTCGCATGGAAACAGGATCTACGCATGCGCGAGAAATCTTCAGAGGGGGCAAAGCCCTTCGTCTAATAAAACCGATAGACAGTAAGAATGGAAACATTATTTTGTAGTTCTCATTTAACACATTTGTGCCAATTTCAATATTTTTACGTGGTGTCATGTTAATATAAAAGTAGAATTTTATGAAATATTGTATGTGACATTTACAATGCTACAAAGATCCAACCAAAAATTAATTTTTATGATATTTTACTTTAAGACATAAGAAAGTGATAGATTCGAATTCTATGTGATTTACATGAATGAGCACAGACAAGACTGATTATGAAACAAAATATATTACTTTAATTTATGTAATTACTTCATTACTAAATGCAAGACAAGATTATTATTGAAATTAACAGTATTATTATAAACAATCGGTTACTTGCTACTAATTTTATAAAAGAGATTAAGGGACATAAGTGAAAGTAATTACAATATTATACTAGCGTGATCTATAAATAATGCAGAGGATATTTATAGAATTATGACTTATAATTGGGTCAATCATGAAGAAATTTACGGAAGCTGAATGATTAAAAAATTTGTAATACATTTTTGAGCAGGATCTTATTAATGAAATACATTAAAATAAATAGTGCGAGATCAAGATATAAGTTTATTTTATTTCTATATATACCAAAGAATTATTGCCAAGGTTTTTATATTATCTCACTTCACAATAATTTTAAAATACTGTGTACAATGCAGATGTATAATTTATTCACCTAATACGAATATAAGCAAAAATTATTTAATAAAAAACGGATTATCAAATGATTGCTAAGTATGTTCTTTTAACATAAGTGACTTTCAATGTGAATAAAAGTTTGTACATATGGGTTTTACAAAGATATTAAAACGTATGCTGTATGCAAATTTTGCATCGTGCAGTTCTAAAACGTTGGGAATACTAGCACCATTAACAATCCCACCATTGCATATTGCATTTTTGTACTACTTTTGGCAGGAATATTCAAGAGACGTAGACAAACAGTATTGTTCTTGTTCATGTTGGGACACAGTATTTAAGGGTAAGTTAATATTATTTATATATCTTATGTGACTAGTTATAGAACTACATTCAATTAGTTTTCAAAAATTATTGATATATTATTGCAGGATCATATGAGTCTGGCATTGCCTCTTATAAACATATGTATTTTAATGCCACATCGAATACTTTAAAAATATGGATTACGATTGTAATTGGAGTTGTTACTTTCTATGAAGTAGTGAAACATTTAACATGGCTAGCTTTTCATAATCGCCTTAGACTTTCTATGATGATCCTTTTTTTAACTGCTATTTTCTCACATTACTATACTTGGTGGGTTTATATGAATTATTGGAATGATGAGTTCTATTCCCAATGGTACCATCAATTGTTTTTCTCTGTCACTGAGCTGATTTCTACTTTCCTGGTTGTTCATGTGGCAGATAATAAAAATCCAGTAACTCATAGAAAAGCATTTGGTATAGCTGCAATAGCTATTTTACATATTTTAGCAGGTAGTTGGGATCAATTTGTTGCCAATGTTTTCAGAGGAGAAGGACATGCACATCAGGTAATAGTATTTAAGGAATCATATGTCATTATCATAAGAACTATATGCAATTTAGAATATAACATATTACAATCATTTGCATCAATTCATTTATATATGAATGAATATGTATATGTGTACAATATGCAATATATAATATGTATATACAAATTATAATGTTTAGTTAGTAATTTTTTATGTAATAGGTTGTACGTGATCTTGGATTTATGATCCCAGATATTCTTCATGTTGCTATTCCATTATGGACAGTTAAGTGGAAACATATATATCATCTTCCTGGTTCTGCCAAACGAGATCCTAGTATCAAAAGAGATCTAGCTTATATGTTGGGAATGATATGTATAGGATTATGCATTTGTGCCATATTGTAATTCAGTCATTATAATGCCTAAAAATAGTGTCTTAAAGATAAAATGATTGTTTAATTTAACTTATTTTCTTATACAAGTTTTGAAAGATGTACATCTATAAATGAATATTATTGAAAAAATATATATGTACACATATACAGGAAGTGCAAAAGGTTTGGGGAAAAACTTCAGGAGCATATAGCACTCATCAAAACAATCAAAAAGGTCTTAATAAATGTAGGTCCAAAAACTATTAGTTTTGGAGTTACAAAATGTTTTTGTCAATAAGATATTAACTCTACAGCATATGTTCAATATGCCACCTGTTTATCTACACATACAAATACACACACACTTGGGCACATTGTTTCCAAGCACATTGTTTCCAAGCACATCAATTACTGGCATTTTTCTTATCTCTTACATTGGTTTACTATAAAACTGTACTATTATACACTAAACATCTCGTAATTCCAAAACTAATGGTTTTTGGATCCATGTTTATTAAGACCTTTTTTACTTGTTTTGATGAGTACTATATACATACCCCTAAAGTTTTCTCCAACTTTTTTGTACATCCTGTATTTATAAAGCTTTATAGTACTTTTTATGGTGCTGATACTTTTGCTGAAAGAAAATTTACTTACAATTAATCAATTTAGTTTTATAGATTCCATTACAAAGTGGTTCCCATTATTACTTAAACAATGTTACACATTTAAAGAGCTTTTATCCTTCTATGTTCTATTTCATTTTATATATTCTTAACATATTGTATATGTATATATATAGTTGAAAATGCCTACAAAGTACAAGTTGCTTACAATAGGAAGGCTATCCTTTTAGGTTGTTTGTTTCTTTTACGTTTGCAAAGTAGTAAATTATTTATCTTATCTACTAAAACAAGATATATTTTAGGTATTAACAAAAATGTAGTACATGTAAGTAGAGAAATTATGATTAATCACTTATATCTTTTTAGCATTGAAATAAATATATTTATAGTTATTCTTTTTCGATAATAATTAATAGTTAATTAGTAATATTGATTAACTATTAATCTTTGACATCAGTGAAATGTATACTGTAACGATAAGCGAACAACGATAGTTGTCTAAAGATGAGATTGTGCATATTTTTTTGTCATAAAAATTGCTTTTTCTTGCTATATCTATAATAATTAATCAATTTAATAACGAATTATTTAGATCAGAATAAATTCCAAAGTAAGTAGTAGTATACATTACCATTTGAAACTTGCCTACTTTTTGATATTAACGAATGTGTTCTTACTTTCGATATATTAGTCATAATAGCTATAGAAGTTTAGTTTAGATGCAAGGATAAGGTCACTTTCTCGTTTTCAAAATATTTATCAATATATTTTTGTGATTATTGTTTGTGTATATTGTGTATACCAGGTAATTACAAAATATTGTTATAGCTTTGCAGTGCTTTGCACATTTATTTAAATATCGTGATTAAATAAATGAGGAATATTCAAGATAATACATATAAATTATATCAACGAAAGGAACATATCATACACAACGTTCGCGATACGTTTCTTAAAAATAAAAATAATTATAAAAGAAACAAGGAATATATAATATAATTATTGGCAGTTTTGAAGAGCAGTGCTCTTGTTAAGGAACAAGGCCACAACAAAGTGCCTACATACAATGCGAATTATTTTCATTAATATCTCATTAACTTAATCTTATTATAATATACGAATTGATTCTACAGGTGATAATAGATATTGTATAAGACTTTAAGAACCTTTTACGGAAACCAATAATGAAGTAACTAATTTAAGAATTAGTTTATTTCAAAGTAAAAACTATTGATAGTTTGCACTATTCATTGTTTTGCTGAATTAGAGAGAAGAAGAAATATTTCAGGACTATAAAAATGTAATTTAATTTAGTCCAGTACCATCCTCTCTGCTTGTATGTTCCATATTTCATATTTCAAAAACAAATTAATATTTGAATTACTTCAGAGACTTTTATTTCATTTTATTTCTGTATAATGATAACATTATACACAATAAACGTTTATTATCGTATTATTTAGAATTTAGTAGAACTATTTTTGAATATATACAACATTGACTTTGTTTCAGTAGTAATTGAAATATTCATTAGTTCAATGTTTTATACTAACTAACTTGAGTGATATATGCTACACTGATAATTCTATATTTCTGCGTATATTATACAAGTACGGAAACAAATTGATTTTTTAATGTTTAAAAGTAACTCTTACTGAAAGTACTTACTGAAATTACCTGTTAGTATTTATTTATTCTCGTCATATCAAACATTTGTGATCATATCTCGTAATATCATTGTTGATAATGCGGCCTATAATATGAAATTATATTTCTAATAGTTACTAATTTATTGTATTAATTTTAAATGAGAATCTAATTTATTTTATTCTTGCGTACCTTTTGTAAAAATTAGATCGACCCAACATTTATATTGTATTCGAAACATATTAGAAATACTATGTACGAAATGTAATATCGTATTTGAAATTGTGGTTGATGAAACATGTATAAAGAAAATAAAATTTACACAAAAGTTTGTTGTATTTATATCTTTTTTACTTCGATCTACGAAATAGTATTTTATTAAAAAAAAAAAAACGTAAGAGCTTTTTCGCAGTTTATACAATTAATAATTATTTTAACGATTGAAGTTTTCATGATTTTGTTATTCGTAATTTTGAGAACAAACATGATAACGTAATAACGGAAAGATTCAAAATACTTTTGACTTATATTTCAAATGAAAAAGATGATTTCATCCGTAGAAGCATTTTACTCATATACATTTAAGTTCATTTAAATTTATTAATTTAATATATATTATTAAAATTTAACTTTAAATGAAAAGACATAAATAAGACTATAAAAAATATTATGATACGTTAATTATTTTCTACTAAAGTATTTTCTATAAGGAATAAAAACTAATAAAAGCGTCTTAATAATTACAACATTATTTCTTTAAACAAATTTTTAAATCCAAGGTGTATATCATTGGCACATTTTAATCAGTATAATTGGAGTTTCCTATGAGCAAGCTTTATAAATTGATATATTTAATTAATTAAAAACATATTTTTATACTGCAAGAAGATTTTATGTCCAAATCGATACCGTATTCAGAGGAACAGATTTATAATTTATTACATATTAGTTATTATGCTTTGCATGTTTCATTAGTAAATGTAACGTATGTAAAATGATGAACTCTATAATCATCATCCCCTATTTAATAATATTTTAGCATCATTTTTGTACAAAAAAGAATTGAACAAGAAAGAATCATGAACTAACATGAATTGCTTATTCCGCTAATTATATCCAGTAATGTGTAGAATTATCGAATTATAGATATATATATACATTAACGCTGAAAAGTATTTTGTAATTTTTAATTACAACTGTGATGATTTTATTCTTTATAATTGTCATAGCTACATATAGTAGAATATTCAGACTCTTATTAGTTTTTAAAAGCCAATACGCAATAATAAAATCAATATCTGCCTTTAATTTTCAAATCATATAGAATTACAATATTTTGGTACTTTGATTATTTTGATCAATCCTGATATTCATATTATTATCGTACTTTTGGCTGTTTAACCCCATGTATACTAAGATGATAGTTTTACTATCTAATTAAATGAAATAATTAATATTAAATTTTTTCAATAGGATTTAGATTAAACTTGAGGCGTGAAGGTGCGTGTCAACGTATAATTATTACAATTTACTATATTACGGTAATTTTTTTAAATAGTTGTAAAAATTTCCGTTTTCTACGTATATTGGATCGCAATCTTACGTTACATGCAATTATTTCCTTCATAGTTTAAATTTTAGATCGTTACATTTCCTAGCGAGTGTTCTAACATTTACGAACAGGAATGTATATAGTTTCTTAAGTAAAAGTTCCTTACGGTAAGTGCTTAAGTTTTAATACTTTCGTTATTGCCATATTGTTAATTAATATTTACAATCTATAGACTTCACTATAGCGTAGTCAGCCTCCATAGGAAACGTATATATAAAGTATTGCTCCTATAATTATTAATTTACCTAAGTTGTTAAGATTCACATATTGTTATTATAGATCGGCGAAAATGCAGGGAGAAAAGATCTTTTTCAATCGTAGCGTAATATTGTACGCATTTTCCTTTGGGTCAAAGGTTGTCGCGCATGACCAACGTGAAGTTGCAATTGTGAGAGCAGCTTTAACGGCACGAAGAAAAGCGCAGGCTTCGAATCGATCCTCCACCCCCAAAGTATCCAAAGAACAACCGCCGGCCGACGACTCTCTTGTCAACTCAACAACAGTTCAGTTCGAAAGCAAACATGGCGCTTGATTTCGCAGCCACTTACAAGGTTCTGGTGCTAGGTGACTCGAACGTTGGGAAAACTTGCATCGTGCACCGTTATTGTGACGAACGTTACTACGATACTTATATATCAACGATAGGTGAGACGCATCGTCGAAATCCTCGCGTATTACGTTCGTGTTCAATATATACTTCGACGGTTAAGAATTAATAAGCTGATGGATCGCTGTAAAACAAGCTGTTTACGATAGTTTTATGAAGCTATTGCGACTACCAATTGAATTGATAACACCGATGATAATGAACATCCAATGATTCCAAGTTAGAGGAAAGAACGGACCGCATTGATGTTATATTTCGATCCTTCAGCTGTAGAGCTTGTTGACAAGTACATATTCTTACTTTCTAGACAATTTTGTTGCCGAAAAATCTATTTATGGTTACCTTTAGCAATATAATATGTTCTTACGTATAATGGTTCCATAGAGTTTTATTTCACATTCACATTCTATTTATATTTGCATATATATTCAACATTTAAATTTAGATATTTATGTATTTACTCGCGTCTGCTTGCATTTGCTTAAGGAAAGAAACGATAAGCGAAGTAATTTTATTGGAAAAAATTATCACGATAAAGCGATATTTTAGAAAATAACTGTTTAACGACATCAATCAGCTGATTGCAGGGAAACGAGTCTTCCCCAATAAGAATCTTTAATATATATAATATGAATGAAGTTGTTTTATCACGTTTATTATAATGGGATGAAATTTGTATGATTTATTAGAACATACAGTATCAAGATAAAATTGTTAAAATTGGTACATTCTTTTTTTTTTCTTTTTGTCAATATTGCTAACGGGACATTTTCCTTATAGTTACGTAGATCATTTTTGTTATACGAATTTCATAAATAATGTTTGACTAATACATACTTAGTAAAGTAAAAGTCTGTTTTGTGGTTTTTAAGAATAATGAATCAACAGGTATCGATTTCAAGCAAAAAATAATTAACTTGGATGGAACGCCAATTAAACTTCAAATTTGGTGAGTTTCATATTTTTATTTATCCTATTTGTTATGTAAATATTATGTGAATTATATGAAACGCGCGTATATTTATATTTTTATGTTCCGAAATATAAATATAACGTGCTTTCTATTAAAATCAATTGATAAAATTAATTCATCGATAAAAGTCAATGAATTTATGTACTCCATTACATTATCGTGATATTTTTAATCCTTATAACATATAATATAAAGGTTAAATCTTTTATTATAAATGTATTACTCCTAGTCATAAACATAGTATATAAATATAACTTTTAATTCTGTAAATATAAAATTATATATAAAGATTAATATTATTAAGATCGCTAATAATATAAAAGTGTTTAAATTATTGAAACAGCAGTAAAGCAATGTAGTGCAATTTTGTATATCCCATTCTCTGCACATGTATGTATGTACATATATAATTTCGTTTTGTTTCGAATTATGAAAAAATTTACGAAAGATATTATAATGAAATATGATATAATATATATATATATATATATATATATATATATATATATATATACATTCGAGAATTTTGCACACTTATATGTATTAAAATTGTTTAATTTTCTATTCTATTGTAATTTTATATTCTACAATGGCACATACTGATAATTGATATTAATTGTAAGGGTAAGGGGAAAGAAAATCAAAGGATATTCGGTAAATAATATACAAGACTTTGCTTTCGTTAATCTCCGTAAAATAGTATAGTTATGTTAAGTACGAGAGTCGACTGTTAAGCAACGCATACTCGTCTGTATCTCGAGAATGAAAGTTCTTCCGAAATGAAACAAAAAGGAAATGAAAGATGGAAAATGGAACAATTCATCAGCTACAAAATACCATATTTCCTTTTCAATCTGATGGAAGGATCAAACAAACTTACCTGTTAGTGAAGTCCAATCGTAATTACATATCTGAAGAGCTTCGTTCGAAAAGATTACACGTCGTTCCGTTTCCGTTCTCTAGATGTCACAACATTGCCTAAACGAAAGTGACTTATTCTTATTACATATATTACATAAGTTCGTTTTATCCTCTATGTCTCGTTCTTTAGATTATAGTTGTTCAAAGACAGTAACTTTAAGATATTTCTTTCTTTCTTTTTATTATCATTATTGATTTAATATGAGTTTGCATTCCTCTTTGGTCATAGTCCTCGTTTGAATATCACAAGTCTTACAAAAATAATTATATGTCTGTATATATATATATACTTCTTTTTTGAGCTTCTCTTATCCTATTAAGCTTTCGAGATCGCCGTGTGGCGTGTCGAGTGCGCTGAGAAGATTTTTGTATCAACTTCATCTTCTTCTCAAACTTATCCAAAGAAGATAAAAGTTTGGATAAAGATTTGGATAAAGGGAGCAATTATTCTGTAAGTGTTTGGTTTTCCCTAAATACTCGAATAAAGTAGACGCCACACATGGTTCTGACTTCTCTGCAAACATTGGAGGACTATGTTATTGTATTGGTTATTGAAACGATCTGGTGCTGAGGATTTTATCAGTTTTAGAGACTCGAACATTTTTTTCAGCAACCTGTCCGATAATATCTCCTATATTATTAACTTTGATGCTGCTTAACTATGAGCCGTGCATAATACTATTAGTATCGCTGTTTTCTACGCTAATTTTTTCAACGTTAAGTCGTCTAATGAATGCAGATCCTGCATATACTTCAATACGTGTGATGTATCCCATGTAAAATTGTATTTCGACCTAGATATCTCTTTTTCTTTTATTTATTTATTTTTAATTCACGAGTCTGTTGTCCTCTCCAATATTGTTTTGCGTAATTAGAGAGATCGATGATCTGTGTGAATTCAGTATGCCATATCGCCTCTTTCTCGTATCACATGTTTTGTCTTTGGTTTGAAGAGTTCTAGATATTTTTCTCTACAAAATTTTTCCTACGGGCAGAATGACGCCTCGTACTGTCCCAACGAAGAGTCAGACTAATATTGTTTTTATAGTTTGGTTCGGTATACCGTCGCTTACAAAGGCTCGGCCAATAATTTCCCTGCCATCATGGTTATGTGAACCGCTCTCGAACGTTCTATTGTTTTACACGGTCACAACAATAGTTTTGGATCGGATTCTTGAAAAGAATCAGATCTACTGTGAAGAGAGTTTCGAAGGATACCACAAACGCTATCTTGTTTAATCTCTATCGTGATTCTTAAAATTAGAGCGAATGGTGAAATTCGCAAATCCTTCGTTGTACTGATGTAATGACACGATGAATGGCATGGCGATGAATTTCCATCGAAGTAATGTTTTCCGCGGTTAAAAACTTCCCATCCTTGGGTGTTGATTGAGTCTCGTTCACATCGCATCCATATTCAGTCTCGCTCTAAACGATACTGTGTCGAGTAAACTTATCGAGATATTTGGCATGTTTAATAAAAGATGTAGCTGCAAGATGAGTGCTCACACGGGGCTGTAACTCTTCTCGTTCCCGAGATACAGGGGAGCAAGCTTATCAATGTTACTTATTAGGCGACTCTCGTTATTTACCTAACTATTATAGTATTTTGTGTCGATATGAAAGCATTCTTGTAATGTAACATCGAAATTCGTATACCGAAATCTGTAAATTTAATAATCTCTAAATTGAAAATTTTAACTGAGATAGATTATTATGTTTTGTTATTATGCATAATATTAAATTATCTTTTACATATGTGTAAGGGTATTCTTCTCGAAAGAAATTTTATTAAATTATGTTGGACTATTTGCATGGTTTAAATTAAAATCTATAAATCGGAATTATACATATTTATTATTTTTATAAAAATGATATTAATTGAGTATTTTTAAATACCGACTGCTATAGCCATAACTTACCAATTATTATTTGTTATTGCTAATTGACTTAAGTGGTTCTACGTAAATTTTTCCTTACTTGTGATTATCTTTTTCAAATATGTCACTTTCATTCAGAACGATAATAGATATGAAGGACCATCTTTTACAATCGACATTGCAAGTCGAAAAAGTGACGAATTCTACAGATTGTTATCACATTTTGATTTTCTACAATTTTTGAAATTTCTTTAAGCAACATATTTGAAACTTCTATCTCGTACAACATATACACGGTAAAATATATACGTGAAAACATACACGTTAAAACGTATATCCGTGTTGGATATACATATGTATAAATCAATTTAACTGCTAAATCTAGAGTAACATATCTAGAAATATATAGTCATTTTCAAGGACTGTAAGTTCAGGCAACCTGTAATTGATTGTAACACATTCACGGATACATCGAATACAGTACTCTATGGCATAACGTTAACACATTGTTGACCAGCTACTTTACTGACAAACTAACCCAATAATCGGTGATTATACTTTATCCCAAAATCATTACATATCAGCAACAATTTTATTCAAAAAATTATGCGTGTCATCGGTTATCTTCATAATAAAATAAATTTATATACCAATAATAACAAGTTCCATTAACTTTATTTGTACACAATTTAATCATACTCATGTGGCCATACTCTGGCCGAGGCTGTGAAAGCGGATATTTTGCATTATAAATTTGCAAAGAGATGAACGATAATTTACATAATATGTGTTCGTATCGCCTAATATTTTCTAACGTTTCCATGCGACGGTTACGTATAACCACCTTTACGTATGTTGGCATTGATTTTCACAAGATTTTATCAATGTAATCGCTTCTCATAATGTTTTACTTGCCTCGCGAACTTCACCCCTGTGTTTTACTACGTTTTACGTATTACTGTTTACCATACTGCTCATCAATTTTCTGTCGTTCATCGCTGCTTAACAATGTGTTAATAACAATGATAATCTACCGCAAAATATAAGCATTGCATACGCTAACTTATTATTATACGATTAATTGTTACTACACTATGTCTCTATCAATCACTATTATTAATATACTATCGACTTCTTAAGGGATACTGCTGGTCAAGAGCGATTTAGAGCGCTAACAACAGCTTATTATCGCGGTGCCATGGGTATCCTTCTGATGTATGACGTCACTAGCTTAGAAAGTTTCAATCATTTATCCTACTGGCTACGAAATATTCAAGAAGTAAGAATACGAAATAATATTTCGTTAATAATCCTGTTTGCTGGAATACAAAGTAAAAAAAACGAAAAGATAAAAAAGAAAAAATAGAAAAGAAAAGAATAGAAACCACACAGTTTTACTTGAATTTCGATAGATATTTGATAAAAATGATGAAAACTCTTGAATGCTTTTTCTTTGCAGAACGCCTCGCCAGATGTAGTGAAGGTAGTTGCAGCAAACAAATGTGACGTTACCGCGCATAGGGCTGTTGATGCGGAAAGGGGGCAGAAAATAGCCGAGAATTTCGATATGCCTTTCTTCGAAGTGTCTTGTAAGGAAAATATAAACATCGAGGAAGCTTTCCTTACTTTAGCTAGAAGAATACGAGAGCAACGAGGACGTCGGGTATTGTTGTTCTTTTCAGATATATGCGTGCTTTTTGTCATATGTATAAAATATATTCAATGTACGTAAGTTTCATCGTTTAATTGACGATGAGAGGACTGAACGTGTTCCGTTATCGACGATTCGCGGAACTTCGACATGTCTTTCGTTTTACGTTATTTTAGTAGAATTCGTTACATAAAAGAAGATAAAAAAAAGCGTGAAAATTGCAATCGTTAGTTTCTTTGCCTAATCTTTTAAAATTCATACACAATCGCAGGACTGTTATATCTTGTTTACCTTTTTTCTTAATTAAAATGTAAAAATTTTTATGGTGCAAGTGACACCAGACAAGTGCATGTGGTCCTATTTATATCGTTTGAAATTACATTAAAGCTACGGAAACGGTAGAAAAATAAAGGAAAAAGGAAGACCATACGATAAAAACTAAATATCAATTCATTTACAAAAAACGAGGTGGACACATTTGATGGGCTAGATAAATACGAGTTAAATTCTTCCCTTAGACTTCATTTCTTTACATCGTATTAAACGATGTAATGAAATTAAAAGTGAGTTCAATTTATTTTCTAAATTAGAGAAAAGTATAGTATATGTTTTATTATGATAGCGAGTTATAGTTTTTAAATACAAGAAACGCGATGATCCGAATGATAATAATTATCGTATCGTGGTAGGAATTCGCGTAAAATGCATCATACATGTATATATACGATTCGTTAGTTTTTAATTTAAATAAACGATATTTATGAATGAATTGTTGAATTTCAGGCTAGTTTGTTCGAAGCTTCTGAAAGGGAAGGAGCCAACAATATAGTTATGTCTGAAGAACGGTCTCACGTCTCGGTTTCGGTCTCCGTCCCTTCCGCTGAACCTTGGAGGTGCGCATGTTAGTTGCTATAATTATGGAGAATAATATCAAGACACGATATACTTCGAATATCGATAAATACGAAGTATCCACTCCGGACAAGATTTTATCTTTTATGGTTACGCACAAAAATAAAAGGAGGAGAGGTGCGTTATTTCAATATATGTAAGTGTAGAATAAACTCTGGTAAGTTCGTGATAACCTCAACATTTTTGTATTAGCTGTTAACATTCGCGTACTTTGTAGCCGAATCAAGGGCGTAACGGTCTACCAATTTAATCTATTAACAGCGTTTTTGCAACTATTTAATTTTGTGTACAGTGTACATATTTGTTTGAGCTTTATTGTTGTAACTAATAGCGTACATTACATAAGGAAAGATCGTTTGGATGTAGCGGTGCATCGAGAACATGCTATCAACTAAAAGTAAGATTCATTTTACTGAAACTTATCGGTTTCGTGGTAATTACAAAAGAAATAAAAACTTGGTTACTACTACGTTTCTAATATTTTAGTTAGTTTCTAAAGCAGAAAATAAATGCTATATATATGTATAAACAAGTAAGATTAATTATATTAAAAGTTACACTAATATATAATCCAAAGAGACAAAGAAACACTCTATTACCTCGTCACGCTGGTTTCAGTCAATTGATCTTTAGCACGATATAAACTAAAACACCGACGCTATGTGTTAATTGTTTATTTTACTAAATTGAAATTTAATTAAATTTCGAACGAATTAAATTTTGTGCTAGCGACGACTGAAAAAATATCACGAACTAAGCAGAGCTTATTTTACACACTATGCGATTTACAGCGATGTGAACGAATTTGTTGAGTAAAATTTTACGAAAGGCAGGAGTCGCGAGCCTCGCAGAGGCAAGGCTAGAAGATGAGAAAGCAAGAGATAGAAAGAGATTTTTGTATCGAAGGCTAGATATTATATGTACGTCTACGGTGTAGCTAATGACTTGTCACTTGTCACAAATACTTCAAGCCATATTGCAAATATTATCGTGAATTTTGCACTATTCCTTTTCTAATGGTTTTAAAGCGCCGAACAAGTGATACAATTCGTTGGACGCATATATCGTTCGCGCTAATATTCGCGTTAATATACGATTGTACGTACTGCGTATTAACGAGTAGAGCAACGCAAATCGTATATATAACAAGAGCACAATTATATATGTACTATGCTAAGCGTTATTGTTATTACTGAAAAGAGAGAGAGACTCGTACTTTACATCAACTTATGTATGCTCTGACGTTACAAGAACTTTGCGTGCCCTACTAAAAAGCCGGTATGATTATTTCATTTTTTACAAATTATTGAAACAGCCACAAATTAACTTTGATATACACGTGCACGATAGAAGAGCCCATTTGCAATGACAATGTTTCCAACTGCAGTAAATAACGAACAGCTGTTCGCTGTTGTGAATCATCAGGGCAACTTTGAAAATGGTTGATAATGAAATTCGCGTGTGACTGTTTAAATAAAAGACGAAATAACATTGTGACATCTGTGAGTCGGTCACGATCGTTTCTCACGGGAGGAAACATAAGAAACACTCACCAAGCTTTTGTAATAATCAATAACGTTCATGTGAAATTAAAGAGGTTGAAGCACTTAATAAATTTGCGATAAAATATGTATGACATTCGTTCATACTAAGCGAAACATACGATGAAACTGTACAAGAAAAACGTTTTATAACATTTTAAACACAGTCCTATTATATTAAATATACTATGTTACAAATTGCTTCTTAGCAATAATTTTGCACAATTATACTCGTAAGTTTTACTCGAACTAACTGCTGATCTTTTATAACATTATTGTAGTTTCAAAAGTTTCCAGAATTGTTTTTCTTCGCTCGTGCCACATTCAGTTGTGCGTTGTGCGGGAAATCGTGCATGAAAACTTGTTATCGTCGTTGATTCTCTGATTTAACGATTGATTAACCCTCGGATGCCAAAGCACACGACACCACAGCCAATCATTTTTCTCCCATACACATACGTACGTACATACATAGTTTCTGCCCCCGTTTCCTGCGTTGTTTTATTGATAGCAAAATTATATATTTATATACAATTAAAGGAATTAATATTTAACATTATTTACATATACTTATATAAAATTAAATTATATAATATTTGTAACGCAAATTTTTCAAGGAATTTCCTTACTAGATAAAAACAGGAAGACACAAATAATAGAGCGAATAATGAAAATTATAAAATCGAATTTTACCAATACAACGTTTCTCTATGGAGATACATCAGAATCTACAATGCGTACAATTGTTTGATTTCGTTCGCAGATCAAATCTGAAATGGCTCGATCGCGATCGGCCGAGGGTTCAATCGAATTTATTTTCAAATTATAAATAATACATTTGAAAGTCACATATATGCGCAACTATCAGATATTACAAGCTGCAAGCAGTACATATGTATAATATGTACTTACGAACATTTGGATAAACTCGCTTAACGTTCACACAAGGCCTAAAGAAACAGATATCGATGTTATTGATACAGTATCTTCCTGTTGCTTCGAGCATTCGCACGATCTCATTCGCGTAAGACGTAAGACATACATAGATACTTCGTTTAAGCTTTTAATATCACAATCGTCACCATAAAACAGCACGCATGCAAAAAGATGTGGACATTGCCAAGGCTATTAACCGAGGACCATTGCTTTTCCATTAATGAAGAAGCGTGTGTGATTTGTAATTGCATCGAAATCGGACATACCGACATACAGACGTTCGATGTACTTAAGGATTTGATTTCAAGGAAAAAAGGTAGTCACCTTCTTGTACTTGGAATATATTAAGATTACGATCGAAAAGCTCATAACAATATCAGTTTACGATAAATAAATTGATGGAAATAAGTCATTTGTTTCTTTTTTTGTTTGTTGGCAAAGCTAAACATTAATAACGTATTCCAACAATGAACACTTCAGAAGTTGAGAGATTTATGACAAAACATATGTTCCTCCTTTTCCATGTTTGTCTATTCCCAGGCAAGAAAAAATAATAGTCTTTAATTTTTCTTTAATACATCTCAATTTTTTGATGACAAAATATTCGTTATATTACATAATCATTATAAATGTCTTTATAATTATACACCACAGAAGCATCATATTTAATTAAATCGCGGAATTACGCACCTCGTGACAAGGACTTTTAACAGGTTAATCTTCATTCCACGATAAATCAAGACACTGAGCATTTTTTACAATATCAGAATATATACCATTATTTTGTTGTAAGTTTCGCTACTAACTATTAGAATACGTTATTGTCTAAAAGTTTGACAAGAGTCGTTTTTGTTGAGTCGCATAATTATTGCAAAAGGTGTCTCACTTTCGATCTTTTAAAAATTATTACCAATTATCATTTCTTGTATTTATGGGACAATTTAAGATGAAAAATGCACCAGATGCAAGTAACATACAACAATATATAAAACTTAATAGATTTAAAATATATTATCTTTTATAATATCTATTAGGTGAAACAAATCTTTGTTTAGATTCCATTTGTTTGGTTGTATCCAGAAAATATGAATCTGCATAAATATATAAAATATTCACAAACTAATAATCACCTTATTCGTTTTAACGTAAAGTGTAAACATGGGAATTGTATTCGAAATACAATACCTTTCAACTATCTGCCCCAAAACTGTCTCTTCGAATCTCTGCTCTTTTACTGAAATTTCTTATCACATTTTTTCGTGTCTCACCGCTGAATTGCCTTTTGATCTAAATCGTAAGAACAGTTGTATGTTATTAATTATTAACGACAGAATCAAATGTTTTTTCTCGAATGATTTGTAATGAAAATTAAAATATACTACTAAAATACACTAAAATTTGAGAGGTTAGTTTATCGGAAACAAATACAAATGTAATTTAGTTAATTAATAGTCAATTAATAACTTTAAAAAGTACGATGTACATATTATCGAGCATGAAAGGGGGTAAAGTTTGTCTGGTCAAGTATTGATTTTTCGCATAGACTCTACCCTTTACAATGTTCCGTAAGAAAAGATCTAGAAGCGTTAGGTTGCATGATGTTCGATCGATGACGTTACGTTGAGAAATCTAAATACGGGAAACTATATTCGCAATATTCGCAAGCCGTCGTTTCTCTCTCTACTTGCAAGATAACGTACCTCAAACGTTATTCCCATGTTTCGACTTTGCGTCTATAAAGTGATTGACAAAATGTAAAATGTAAAGTACAGCTTTACTATGAAAATCGTGCCATTTATTTTCGCGATTAATTAAAAAATGAATGCTCGTTAGTTGAACATGCTTTTATTAGCCGCATGTAAAGTTCACTCATTTCCCAACTTTCGATTAATGCGACTTGATAATCACTATGAGAACACCTGGCGGATTCGACTCGTAGAGTTAACAATGAAATAATGTATAGGAACTAGAGAACGAAAAATACATATGTACGTGTTAGGTATATGTATCGTAGCGCTTCGTTTGAACGCGCACAAGCAAAAATACATTTTAGGTGGCGATTTTAATTGTTAAATTTATTCTCGTAGGGTCGTACAAATAACGAGAAGGATTAACACCGAATAACGTTAACACAATTTGTTTGAAATCGGTACTGTATTATTCTACGTGCAATAGCCAAGATATTCGTATAAACGATAGAATTATATGATATATATTTTAGAATAATGCATCAACTCATTTATATTTAATCGGTGTAGAAGCACGGTAATAGCACGCAAGTATTGCATGATACTTCTATAGGTGCATAGCTATACAGACATTGTCTTGACTTAAGATCACTATACTTCTCGTTTATGCTGTTAAAAACAAAATAAAGCCTTCGTTACGCCTACAAGCAATTAGATATAAAAAAGAAGAAATGGAATAGAATATGTACACTTACGGAAACGAAGATTTGAAATCACGTGAAAACGATTAATGCGGAATCTAATAAATATTATGCCTTCAAAGCTCATGTACGGTTACGGTTCGATATATCGTCAAATTCATCGTTAGATCTCCAAAGTTGCTAACAAATTTCCCGCATATGTCGAAATCAATGTTTTTCATTGTACATATATGCATACATACATATATAGATATATACGTACATACATACATACATATATACATATATACACACATACATACATACATACATGCTTACATACATACATACACACATGCTTACATACATAAATGCATACATATAAACAATAGAGAATGTAAAAGAATTTTTGTTGTAGATTGTTAAATTCGGTCATTGGCCGATCAATCGTACACGTGGGCATGGTTTCTTCAGTTTTGTTTCTCCAGTTATTTAGAATATCGTTTTATTTTATTATTCTTGAAAAAGTCTGTTTTAATTAATCCAAAACGTTGCCTCCTTTTCAAATCTTAATTCCTTATAAGCTACTCGTTGTTAATATTTAAATTATATTATATTGAAATATATAGGCGTATAATATTGAAATTATAGTATTCGCATTAATATTTGGAGTTACAATGGTGCAAGTTCCTAAGATAGAATTTCCATTTTATATACCAAAAGTAATATTTGAAACAATTTTTAAGTAATATCATGTAACTATACAATAATATTTGTTTGCTTTATTGTTTTCTTCTTTTCTTTTCTTGTACTTGCCATGTCCCTATACACGGTATATTAATTAAAATTCGTCTAGAATCGCTTTTACGATATAAACTGAAAAATCTATTTGATTTGGAAACCTTAGCCCGCCACTATATATTTTTATTACTTTATAAAACAGAAATTGTTTAAGTATCTTTCTCGCATTTGAAATCGAGAGTATCATACATGTAATTAGTTTAAACCCGATGCAGATAAATAATGCGATGTTATTACAATCTTATGGTGATAGGCGCAATACCGCGCTGTGCGCTTTGACAGATTTATATTTTCAATAATACAATACACACGATTATATTATTGAGAAATACAAGGTGTTCCAAAAATTTCTCTCCTTCTTTATCTGTATGTAAATAATTTTTCAGCAAAATACAAAATCGCTGATTTCTTTTAGTCCGAACATCCAAAGTTTGGTCAAAGTCAATATTTCACTAAATACAATCGCTTATATGTCCATATTTTGTTAGGAAATATATATTCCGAAAGAAAACCTTCCTCTTCAACTTCTTACGAAAATATCTTCCTTCTCAATTGACTGAAATATTTATTTAAAGAAGGGATACAAACAAAAAAGACAATTTTTACTTGTCACATAAAAATTCTTTCTAAGATAAACCTTCTTTTATTGATGTCCATTTAAAAATAGTAATCTTTTTTTGATACACTTATTTGATATTTACTATAATGAAGATTTCTTAAGATATCTAGGAACTAAAATAATAAAAAATAGAAGCATTGCTTTCAAAAAATATTTTGTCCATTCACTAAAAATATAATCAATGAGAACATTTATTAGGCGTTTCTTTTATCAGTACACACCTTATTATTAGCGATAAGAATATCTCACATGTTTCGTTTGAACAGTTTGATCGATAATATTGGTCTACGAATATATATATATATATATGTATGTATGTATGTATGCAAATGTACATATATACATTTATAATTTTTTAATTCATAGAAGCAACTGTGCAACTTAATATCTGATTCGATCATAAAACTGTATATATATACCCTTTATCTATGATTAAGAATTTCTCTAATACCTTTACCAAATATTGTTAATATTTCAGCTGAAATTAACTTCTACGGTAAAGTTTAGCTTATGCGTCTAAATCAAATTTGTTTTACCTATTGTATCAGATAACGTTACTATGTAACGTTTTATAAAATGACCTCGTTACATATGATTAAAACGTTAGATACGTAGAAAACTTTATATGCGCTTTGCGCATATCTGACTGATACGTGAGGATATTTATTATTAGTGGTAACCGATTTATATGAATCAGTCGCTTGAAAATATATAGCAAGGCATATAACTTTCTAGACGAATGTTCTCTTTTAAACACATGTAAATACTCACGAGAAATGTGATAAGGATCGGTAGATAACCTACATCTACAGAAAGTGAAATATCTAGATCAATGGTAAATACATATGAAGTAACAATCATAATCCAGTTAACAGCGTCTTTTATGAATCACCAACGTGTTCGTACAATCTTGAACATCTCTTAGAGTAATGGCCTACTCATTGATGGGCTTCACACATAGCGAAAATGAATCATAAATTGCTTGGCGCGTTCTTTGAGTCAGCGATAGGTTAGCATGCGCACCTTACACTACACATAAATTGCATCTTGAAGTTCACTTGAGCTTGGAGTCCAAGATGGCCGCGATGACAGATATATCGAACTGTTAACCGAATATGGGATACGCCTAAATTTTCAGTTTACACCGACGCACCTCTTAGACATTATAATACAATGAATATAATAAATACGTGCAGTGATATGAAAGGTGGAGGATGCACGAAGAACAAATGACTTTTACGAACGTGCAGTTTGTCTTAACTCATACGTATGCTACGTTCTGTGTTCAGTCTGCTTTTTCACAACGAGTAATTTGTTCATTTGCAACAAGAACTCGTTACAAGGAGAACGACTAAAGATTTCACACTCAACTGCCCACGTAAATAAATTAACCTATCAAACTTTTATTCGAGAAAAAGTGACTTAATTCGAGAGTTCGTATTCTGTCATTTATATGTCATTCGTGTGCTCTGTTTATCTACATCTATATGTAAATTCATATGTATCCTTGATGTTTTTAGTGTAAATTAGTTTGTATTTCTTGCAGATATAAGGTTGTGATATTTATGTGTTAAAATATTCAAGTTACTGTTAGAATAAAAAATATGGAGGCAATTGTAGAATATAACTATGAAGCACAAGAACCTGATGAATTAACTTTAAAGAAAGGAGACGTTATTACTGAAATTAAAGTGATGTTAGGTGGTTGGTGGGAAGGGACTTTAAGAGATAAACGGGGCATGTTTCCTGATAATTTTGTCAAGGTAACTTTTCATTCTTTTAATATTAATATATTTTCTATGTGGTGCTTGTACAATATTTAAAAGATAAGATTTATATACATTTCCACTGTAGAAGAAATGTTGATGTAAAATTTTTATATATTAATATAAATAATTACAATCAAATATAGGTATTGGAACCTTTATCAAGTGGAACGGTTGGAAGTACAGGAAGTGGAGGAAGCGAAGGAGCTGGTAGTGCTAAATCTGAAGATGTCTCCTTAAAAAACGGCGGATCTAAAAGACGATTTTGTAAAGTGCTTTTTAATTATGAACCATGTAATAAAGATGAACTAACTTTAGTACCCCAAGATTCTATAGAATTTTTGGGTGAAGTAGAAGAGGGATGGTGGAGAGGTAGACTTAAAGGCAGAGTTGGTGTTTTTCCATCAAATTTTGTTTCTCCTCCAGTTTATGAAGAATCTGATAAACACAAAGATCAAGAGAGCAGAAGGTTGTGTAAAGTACTTTTTCCTTATGAAGCTGCTAATATAGATGAATTGACATTAAACGAAGGAGATATAATAACTCTTCTATCTACAAATGCTTCTGATAAGGTATTGATTACTTAAATTGAGTATTATCCGTTTCTTATGAATAAGTTTTGAAAACTATAATTTGAGAATATTCATGTCATGAGTATGAAAAATAACTTCTAGGGTTGGTGGATAGGAGAATTAAATGGCCAAGTAGGCTTATTTCCTGATAATTTTGTTGAAGTAATAAATGTTCCATCCGATCATCAAGATCATGAACAAAAACTTAAGGCATCTATGAAGTCCATTACAAAACATTCTCATCAAATAAAAAAGAATGGAAAAGTGCACACTAGAAAAAGTTTGGATGTAAAAGATCTACATGCAGGTATCTAATTTTTCATTCTAATTAGTTAACAAAAATCATATAAAATTTTAAACTATAAATAAAATCGTTTATTTTACTATAAATTGTTGAAATTATTATATTTTTACTACAGATGTAACTAAGAAAACCATATCAACAGGAACATCTTCTACGACATCAACTTCTCCAGGAATTGGAGGAAGTGGTGGAGAAAGGAAAAATATAAGTGGACATTCAATTACGTCAAATTTAAAACGTCTTGTAGCTGATGTTGGGACTAATAATGGTAATGGAAATACAAATATAGCTCTGGGTGAAGAGTTAGATGGTGTAGAACGAGGAGAAGGTGCACCGCTTTCACATTTAACAGCTTCTCGAGCTAAAGCACCCCATCGACGTCCACCTTCTTCACAACGTTTAAGACGCCACGTTACTGGGCCACCAATTACCACAACCACTACAACACCTGTTAGTGTTCTTGGCTCTATTTTAGTTTTTAGTATATGTGTTGGTAGTATTTAAAATGTTAGTTCTTCTTAAAATATGTAATTTTCTATTCACAATAGGAAGATAACTTAGCAAACGGTAATGCAGACATTATATTAGAACAATTACGGGAAGAAGAACCTGAAGGATTGGCTGCAAAAGCAAGAAGAAAAGCACCTTGGGTAATTCAATTTATATATTTTATTCATGTACATATGTATTTTCCATGATTATAATCGTATGAACATGTAATGTATTTTATGCTGACTATCATTTTTAGGTAGAGGAATTAAAATTGAACCAATTGGAAAGGAGAAAGATTGTGTCGGTAGATCGTATTGATAAATCCGAAGAAAAAAAAGAACGTCCCAATTCACGGTAAAATTACATTTTTCAATAAATGCTTATGATGGTATGAGTATTAAGTTTTTAATTTGTATATAATTTTCCAATTTTAATGTAGAGTATTAACAACGACAAATGTTGCTGATTGTATTAATAAATTGGAAGGGGAAAGTGAAGAAAGTAGACTGAAGGATAAAGGTCAAAGCCAGAAATGTGACACATCTTCACATGTTGAACAAATCTCATCTACTCCTGGGACTCCTCCTGCTTATGTTCCATTTGCACTTTACAATCAACTACTAGAAAGGGTGAGTATAATAAGAGAGTTAGCTTAAAGTTATTAAATATTTCCCATGTATGTTTAATTCGTATTAATTTGTAATATTTTGTTCTACAAATATATATAATATTTATAATTACTAATTAAATTGAAAATTACACGAAACAGGTTGTTGCCTTAGAAGAAAAGCAAGCAATGTTACAACAAACAATGGGACAAATTTTGGAACAATTTGTACCTCCTGTCTCTTCAATCAACAGCCCTGATTAATCAACACAAATTCTACAGTATGTCTTTTCATGTAAAATGCTGCTAAAATCTCAATTTCATTTTCCATTATAAATATCGTCGAGCAGTAGTGTATACTTACCGTATAATTTTTAGAATTATTCATTTTAGTAGCGGCATTTTTAATTTGTTTCGCTAATGTGGTAACAGTATTTATTTAATTTGACTAAGTAAAATATTCCATATATCATTCCTTCCTTGAAGAAGCATTTTTTCAACTTACGTCAGTTTATCTTATTTCACTATAAGTATTTTCTTTGTTACTTTCATATTACTTTTAATGACATCTCAAAGTTTCTAAAACATATGTAATATAAATTTTCCAAATCTTTCTATATCTATTAAAGGATATTAGCTTCATTACTTAATTAAAGTAAAAATACAGCATATTTAGTAATGGATACCTGATATAGAGAATGAATCAATAAGAATTACCACTTGAAATAACTTATCTATTAACTTTATTTAAAAAATGGTTTAAATGAAATTTTTGTATTCGAGGAGATTTCGACCAGATGAATATATTTCGATTTCTGATTTTCGATTTTGGAATGTTTTAAATGACACTGCATTTTTTATTAATATCCTGTTGTAATCTGTTTGAGAATTTGAATAATTAACCATCGATACAGAGCTTGTTGGGCTCGAGATGCAGTTACATTTCATAAATTTTTGTTTCATTTGAGAAATCCAAGGTCACTTTAATATTTCAAAAAACTAAAATACATTCATCTAACCAGTCTTCTCAAATACACTAAATTTAATTTCAAACATTTTTTGATAAAGTCAATAGATAACGAGTCAGATGGTAATACTTATTTATTCACCCTGTATACATATATAGAGATTTATTTTAAAACATTTAAAACATCTTAAAATTAATACGTATATCTTTCTAATATATTTCCTTAAACTGTATCTCAAAACTATAGGAGTATATTTGTACTTAAATTACTAAATCAGTAAAGACTATGCATTTTATATTTTCGTTGAAAAGCTGCCTCGCATTTATAACGTAATACTAATTACTTTTAAGTCCACTAAATAATTCAAGTGCCAATATATTTAATTTTCCTTTGCATAATTTTATAACTCTACCATAAAAACGTTAATACTATTTAGTTTCCAGAAAATATGCATTAACAAAGTATTAAATATACCTACTTAAAATGAAGTAAGTTTAATATAACTTAAAATGGTGCTACATGATGAAATACTTGTGATACTTTATATCACGTATTATAATATGACTAAATGAGGCAGCAAACTATGAATAATAATTTTTATCCTAAATGAAATAGAGTGACAAGATACATTAAAGCTCACTTAAAAAAACAAATTATATTAATAACTTTGTTCCATATAATCACAAAACTGTTGAATATTTCAAATCTTTTTATTTTTTTAAATAAATGAAATTTTAAGTATAGAATGAGATGGTTAAGGATACGTGTATGAAATAAATACAAGCAAAACAATATTTAATTTTTTACATCAGTATTATCTAAAAAGAAAAAATAGCAGGTTTATAATATTTCTTCCGATTATAATCACATTATTTCAGATTATACGTTAGCTATGTGCAAATATGTAAATACCCAGTATCGTAAATGAGTTGAAAAAAACAGTAAATTCCTATAGTAATTTGCAAATGAACTACTAAATATACAAAAATTCTAGTCTAAAACAAACAGATTTGCAGTGATTAAAGGATTCAAGTGCCAGGGCCAATGAAACTAACACTGTCACTATAAATGTCGTTGTTAATAAGTATATCTTTCAAAAAGTAATGATTTCACTGTACTTCTCATCAGATTTATAGTAATTTTTGTCTTTCTTTTTCACAAAATTGTCCTAAAATTTAATAGATATAATTTTTTTTAAATATTTTAATTTAATGAAAACTTAATAAACATTATGTTCTAATTACAATACCTTTATAATACTTTTATTTATATTATTTTCATTATATCTAGAATGTTAGTACTTTTATTGTCTGAAGATACTATTTTTGTAGTTTTCTTTTATATAGTTTACAGCTGAACTACAAATTTTATCATTACATTTTGAATGATATCCAATGTAATATATAAATTAGAGTATTAGTATTGTACAAAATTTTTACACATTTCAGCTGAATGTAGCTTATTTAAATGGGATGTAATTATAAATAACTGGGATGAAATAGTTATAAAATATAGAATACTTCTTTTGCATATGAGAAGAAAGACACTAGAAGATGTTAAATTTTGGCAACTTTAGATTTATATGTACTTTCTTTTGTTTGTTTATTTTTATATGAAATTTGTTTATTATCACGAACAATATTATTATTATTATTATTATTATTATTATTATTATTATTATTATTATTATTATCATCATCATCATCATCATCATCATTATCATTATTATTATTATTATTATTATTATTATTATTATTATTATTATTATTATTATTATTATAGTTAATTGTCGTTAATTGTATACAGGATGCATATCTGTATTTATTTACAGAATTAATATCAAGAACAATTTCATCTAATAGAAGAATTTGTATAATTCTGCCATGAGTAAAAAGTTTTCTCTGAAAATGTTTGCATGTAAATCAGAAATTGCAAAATATTTACATGAATTATTACATGAACATTATAATTATCAGTATGTTACAATTCATTGAAGAATTTTAGATTATGCTTATAATGCAATAGACCCTATCTGAAAATATCTTTCATGTAGCGTCTGTCCCTAACTTCAATACAAAAGCACAAACTTGTTGCATAATAGGATTCAAAACATTGTTTTCGTGTACGGATTTCCTAATAAATTAAATTGACCTTTTACATTGATCATATTTAAATAAAATTGTTGTCATATGTTTCTCTTTGCAATATCTATTACTGTACATAAGGAGATAATGTATATTTTTATGTATTATATGGATATTGTGTTAAGTATATTTGATTTTTCACCCATTATGTCGAACAAGCGAAGTAAATGAATACAATGCAAAATAAATAACATTGAATTGGTAGTTTGATCCAGAAATTTAATTTCAACAGTTATACAAGCCATGAGTAATTTTCAAACTAGTATTTTTATTGTATATTCGCTAGTTTTTATCTTGTTTTATATCTCTGTAAAAATATTTTTAAAAGGATGTGGAAGAGTTATGTTACTTGTTATAATTTTACACAATCGATTTGATCTAAAAACAGCTTAGCATACTGACCACATTTCAGAAATGTCCAGTAATTGATATGACTCCATACAAAAAATATCATTAATAAATGCTTTTATACTTTTATATATTATCACAACTGAAAGATTAATGTAAGATTTTTATGTAAAAAAACATTTAAATTTTACAAAATGACGAGACTTCTATTCGCAAATCTAAATGTCATACATCATTGCAAATTAACGATATGTGACAATAATAGTCCTAAACGAAAGCAAGGAAATTTTCCAAGTTCGTGCATAATATTAATAATATTTTACTATGATCACACAATAATTTTTTTCAAGCCCATCATAAAATGAAGATTTGAATTATAACTAGGTCAAATATATGTTCAAGTTACGAAATAACTACTTGAATACAATAACTTTGATAAAGAAAAACGTTGTCTTCCTTTAGTAACGAATATTATAGACTATATATAGACTATTTACTACATTAATCGTCAAAGCAACGATCTTACAAATGGACTAACACCTGTGTGGTACTAACATGCATTTTTTTATAAATGAAGTTGTAGATAGAAACTTGCTTACATATAAAATATTTTTAAATATATGATGCATCACACGCATTAAAAATGAGTATTTCTATTATTAATATGCATATGTCGAAATGTTTTAGTCATTTATAGAATGCAAGTTAATTGTTTCAAATTAATTATGCATATATCATGTATCATGGAAGATAAATTTTTTTGGTATGACAAAGAAATCATGTTCTTCTTCTTACTATTATTATTATTATTATTACTATTATTACCATTATTATTGTTATTGTTATTATTATTATTATTATTATTATTATTATTATTATTATTATTATTATTACTACTACTACTACTACTACTACTACTACTATTATTACTATTATTACTATTATTACTATTATTACTATTATTACTATTATTATTATTATTACTATTATTATTATTATTACTATTACTATTACTATTACTATTATTATTATTATTATAATATTATTATTATTATTATTATTATTATTATTATTATTATTATTATTATTATTATTATTGTCTACAATTTTTACTTTCTGTTTGAAGAATGTAAATGATAGCTAGTAATTTATGAAGCAAAAGATTAGAATGCATGTTGTATTTTGTTTCATTTTTAAAATTTGGATTGTTTAATAATTTTGATACGAGTATGGAAATGAGTAAGTAAAAATTATTTTATCTTGACCGCTTAGTGTACATGCATATGAAATAATATATATTAAATTATATATAAAATTGCAGATTAAATAATATATATTTTCTCCTATTATAAATACAATACCGATTAAATATTTATTGATGGAGAATTTCAACATACATATATTAAGATAACTTACTATTCGAATGAAGTGTAGATATATATTATTTGAGTAACATGTTGAAACTCGAATTTTTTACTTTATTATTAATGCTTGTATTAAAGATTATTAAGCAATGAAACTTTGACATAATCAAATTGTTATTATTACGATATATATATACATATACACATGTATATATATTATTTCCGAACCCTATTAAAACCACAAATAAAGTATCGATACATCGTAATGATTGGTTTTAAGTCTTAAGTAATCAGCTTAGAAAGCATGTCATAGATAATAAGTAAATAATTGAAAGAAGCACAATTTTTAAAGGTATAATCCTAGAATTGTATAAGTGTATATAATCAACAAAGAGTGAGAATTATATTTTTTCTTTCGTATTGATCATTTTCAGAGCAATTCAAATGTAAATAATTTGTTAGGAAAAACTTTTTTCTGCTAGTAATGAGTATCATACTTGTAACCACGTATTAAACTTATGTATATAATTAGTATTTGTGTTTTTAATGCATCAACTTATCCTTTTCATTTGATATGATTTCAACAACAAAGTAGTACAACTCATTGCTTTCTCTTTTGTACATTTTATACTCATAGTTATATTAATATGGGAATGTTACAAGTTCTAAGTAACTTAATAATTAACATTTTATTTTCTGATAAAAAAATATTTATTTCGAGTTTTCTTTAATAAGTAGTACATTCGAATGTGTGTATTAAAAGCACTTAAAGCATAATATATTATTTTATTTTAACTTGTCACACATATATGTGTAGTTGAAACTGCTACCTATTAATATGTTTGCTTGTAAATTTTCTTTGTAAAGTTTCTAGCTATGCAAATATGAATAGATCGGTGAAATTTCACAGATAAAAGATAACACACTACTACAAGGGACAACTTTCCAAAAAGGTCCAAGTTGTAATTGAGGTGGTTGTACCAGAGTGACACATCCTTTTGAATGCGATGGTTGTCCCCTTCCCCATGCTCGATAATTAAAACATAAAAGTGGTTCGTCTAAAAATTGTATAATATTTTTATTAATCATACCGTATATAAGTTTTTCAGAATTTATAAAGAAGCGAGATATCAAAGACTAGAATCCTTTTTAAACTAATTGTTTCTTAACCGTAAGCATCATGTTCTTATTCTAAACAATAATTAAAAAAACTATGAATTTATGTAAACGTTATGTGACAAAATTCTACCGTATGCAAAGTTAAAATTAAATACCAAATTCGTTCATCCAAAACTTTCCATTCCTACGGTTACTGAGTCCGACGAAAGTAGGTGTGTTTGGCGAAATGTATTTTGCAAGCCCGTTAGTACGTTCCTCGCTGATTATGTGAGCCAGCGATGCATTTATTTTTTGGCAAGCTGTTCGTGCTTGGCTGTAATTCAAGTTATCGCTTGAAAATACAAATATCCCTGTCCTAGGAACGCAGACCAGTGTGAAGCTAGAACCTACAATAAAAATAATTTGTATAAATTCCTGTTACTTGCGACATGTCGATACTTTTATTCTTTATTTTCTTTTTTTTTTTTTTTTTTTTTTTTTACCAGTTGGTATGAAGCTGGGATATGTGCTGTAATATTTATAATTCTTATCTTTCACAAGCGTAGTAAAATTGTAAATCTCAGGACATTGAAGCGCCTGGCATATTTTCCTCGTTGTTTTACTTTTATTCTGAACGCCAATATTCAATTCTATGTGAACAGAAACAAAACTCTGGCATGCAGTTTTATATTATTACCGATAGACTGCTGATATTCATGCAAATTCACATTTTTATAAACGCAGCTAAAGGAAAATCTAGACAGAAATTTGTTTAATTCACCAAGATCAAATGTAGCGAATATTATTTGAATACTTCATATATTTATACGTATTACGTGCATTCTGTGTATTTTTCGTTTGTATCCTGAAATTTCACATACGGTGACCGAGCAAAGACCGGTATTAAATATTTAGTATAGATCAGATTTTCCAAAGAAATGCTGTATAAATCTGTCTAAAACTTGACTCTTTGTACGTGTGACACATCTTCTTATGACAGGTACGTGTATAACTTCCAGACTGAAATACATGCCGATTCAGTATCGTTAAGCATACATGCATACGATAAAAATTAAAGACACATAACACACTGTTTTTTGGCCAAACATAAGATACAAATTATAGTATAATTAATACCAGAATTGATTGTAGAATCGTTTTGCATCTGTTGCAAAAGCAAAAGAAAAAAAAATAAGAAAATAATCTAGGAGCTATATAAGAATTGATATAAGAATTAGAATGAGAACGAAAATTTCGATTCATTGTAACAATTATTCTGATAATAAAAGTTTTATGTGAGTATTTGAAGAAGCAGAATCGAAATCGTAATTGTTTTCAACCCTTGATAGAGTTATATTTTACGGAAGATTTCGCTTAATAAAGAATCGTACTTTTTCAGGAATTTACACAAGACCTAAGACTACTTAGAAGGTACTATTTCGTGTCACAATACTTTTGTTTGTCACTGTAAATGCATAAATATACACAGTCGTCTAACTATTGATCACCGATTGAACACCGTGGAACATTACGATACGTTTCCAATCTGCGTCTTTCGTCTTACCATAGTCATCGTCTAAACCATAATTAAATGCCAAAGCCTTCTTCACCGAAGCGAACTTCCTGCACTCGTTCACATTTTGCACTGTTTTCCGTGAGAGTATTAACTGATTCGAACGGGCGTTAGATTTCATTAATTTGTAGTATGGTAACTGTCGTGAATTAATTTCACAGTAATTATCGCATATAATTGAGTGTAATCCTAAACACGCTATCAAGTATGTTAGAGTTATAATTAACTTTCCCATTTTTTTAATTCACTAAAGAATCTTATCCGATCGAATGTTTACTTGAAAATGCATGATTTTTTTTGTGCAACTCGAATACTCTTGGATAATTGAGAGACACAGACCGACGGACAAAGCAATTAACCTGTATGTCGACGCGATATGCGCACAATAGAAACGGAATTTCGATTTATGCAGTCGACAGATTTCGAAGTTTTACTAGACTTTATGAAGATGATGAATTCGATTGAAACGACGTCGACGTTCAACTAAAGGAAGGAAATGTTCTTTGGAGAATGAGCTTTCCATGATCGTGAAATAGCGTAATTAATTAATTATTATTATTATTATTCGAAACAATCGATAAAATTACGAGCGATGTTATAACAATCAAACAATGAGGTATTTTCTAAGAAATATCGTGAATTATTTCGTTAACAGTTCTATTTTAACTCGTTATAGAATATATCACCAACAAGAACAGGTACTCTTTGGTATCTAGTATACGTATTCGACCGTTACTGTACGCCAAACTATCAAAACGTTGAATAAATCTTTCATAGATTTGTATAAACCAAATATTTGTATAAATATAAATGGATAAGAAACGTAATATATATTTTATATTTTGATCGTAGACTTCCAAGGAATTATATCGAATGATTTTGACGGTTTTATAGAACGATCTCTATGAGAGACTTCAGGATCTATTTCAATTTCAACAAAGCATCTAACGCTTTCGAAACTTCGGCGAATATGTCATCCACACTGCCTTCAGCATTGATCTACATGAAACATTGAAGAAGGTTCCATTATTGCGTCTATTCGTTATTAGGATTTGTTTATATTGAGTTGTTGGAAAAATTCGTAGCATTTTTAACAGTCGATCTATTTTATTCTTTACATTTAGTCTATTCTGCGTATCATATATACCCGATGAGATTTCCGGAAGAATTACTTATTATACATAAGCGTATACCTTTGCGGAACGCTGCTTGAACACAGTTACTACGTCTAATTGGACAACAAATACGTCGATTAAAGATAAAAAGTTGGTATTGATCGAGAAAACATACGTCGTTTGCCAACAACAACAAGAAAAAAGAAAGAAAAAAGAAGATTTATAAAGAAGAACAAGAGACTCTTTCGAAGAAGCAAACGATCACGAAACTACTTGATAAATCACTCGATGAAACTCGTCGAAGTGACGCATGTCATTCGTTTTCCATAAAGATCCAATACTTTCAAATTTTATAAAAATTGATATTGGGTAAAAGACGATGGACACCAAAATTATCATAATTTAACGTAATCGCTTACTGAAGTATGTAGGAGAAAACTATTTGTGAAAACGCAGAACAGCGCGAATTCCGATATCATGAAAGCTTACTATACATATACATGTACAATATGTACATATGTTCTTTCAAACTCCTTTTCACTACAAACTTTCCAAATAGCCCAATATATTGAAAAGAATTAGAAAATAATCGCACGAATACTCACTCTTAGAACTTTGTCTTTGTAATGATTAACGATTTCTCCATTTTTTACGTTAAATATCTGAATTCTCTTTTTGATCGTTTCAAGATTATCGTCAGCTCTTTGCGATACTGCTGCGCGCCCTAGTAGTCTCTTCTCTAATGTTTCGTTCGAGACATCGAAGAAAATGATTAAATCGACAGGACACACCTAAATTCATGAAAACACTGGCTATTAGTTTTGCTCTCTCTGTCTCTGTCTGTCTGTCTGTCTGTCTGTCTGTCTCTCTGTCTGTCTGTCTGTCTGTCTGTCTGTCTGTCTGTCTGTCTCTCTCTCTCTCTCTCTCTCTCTCTCTCTCTCTCTCTCTCTTTTACGTTACCAATTCCCAACTTTCCCTTCCATTCCATAACGTATTTCATAACTTTTGGTCCATTACTTTATAACACTTTAACACAGACAGTATTACGTATTTGCGTAATATACAGTGGACTCCCGTATAACGCGAGTTCTTACAACGCGAATCCCTATAACGCGCCAAATACATATAACAAAGCAGGATAATAAATTCATTGAAAGGATCGAACCTGTATGAATGAAGCTGATTCGACGATTGAAAATGAATATTTAATTCTAACAGAACGAAGACGTTGGAATGTGATTTTGGACGATTCGGACAGTGACTAACAATCAAAATTGTACAAGTATTTTTCAATTTAAAAAAATTTTTAAAAACATGATACATAAATTTATATAATTACATTTTTCGAAATAAGAGATTTTTACAAACGTTAATAATATGTTTTGTTTTTAATCATCTTCGTACATATGCCATTTATTTTTAAAATACCATCCTATTTGATGAAACATAGAAGATAAAAGTTGGCACAGCGATAATCATTTCAAACATGTTACTTGCTAGGTTATACGCGTTATGTGTGAGAAAACTTCCCGTGTAGCACGATTTCCTGTAACGCCAATTCATATAGCACGTAACGTATTAACCGTATTATACGAAAGTCTACTGTACACTGTAGGTGAATAAAAATATGTAAGTTCCACGGAAGTTTAGAAAAGTAAATAAATTTCTTTGCGTTATAACGTTACGACATAGACTCGTTGGTGTTTCGAAACTTCGATAATCTTTCTATTGGGAATTGCTAGTGCTTATTGCTATAATTAGTCTATGAATATTTACATTTATAAGAAATTTATTAGAAATGTACAGAATGTACGTAGTATCTATTATAAAGATACAGGATGTCTCATTTTTTCCCCGATATATTGTACCAAGTATATCAAATAGAAGAAAAAAAAAATCATACAAATCGCACAAGTATGATGGATAATTACTCATAAGTACTTCCTTTGAAAGGATTTTCATATTTTTAGGTTACGCACCTTTTCGTTAAAAAATTATTCTTTTTCTACTTTTCATTATTTATTTATACGCACAACAACATGAAACTTGCTCAGCCACTCATTGGATAAATCCAAGAATTTTATCGTATGTGGCATCTTTTTCTTTCAAATTGGTCATAAATGATAAACAACTGGAAATATTCACTAGAAATACGATAAAAAAAAGGTCCATAAATCTGTGGAATAAATTAAAAAGACACGGTTTTAAACCAAACCGTATATATCGATGACCAATGTTTCCTCGTGAGACATCTTGCAGTTATACATTATAAAACCATATACTTGAAACAGTATAAAACATTCGCTCATATAAACGTCAACGATTCTTTCTTATAAACATGTGTGGTCTAGTTATACATAATATGTAATATTTTTATAATCGTCGTGTTAATGCTTACTTTCTTTTCGAAAAGGAGACCTTGTTCTAATTCACGGGGATATCCGTCAATAAGAAATCCAGTTTTTGTAGCTTTTTCCTTCTTAGCCTTTTCCATCCGTTCTCTTATCAGATCCAGTACGATATCCTAGTAAAAAAAAAGAATAATATTTTTATACTTTTATGTCATGTAATCGTGCTATGTATATTTTAATTACAGCGTTCTCGTTTGTCTACTTTTTATTATTTGTTTTATTTTTATTTTTTAATAGGTTATGGATTACGAAAGTAGTTTAGGAAAAAGACAAAATACAAAAAAAGATCGTTGAAACTTTTATTAGCTATCATTTTGTCCATTTCTTAAAAAATAGGCCCATTCGAATATAGTTAATAATCTTTTCTACGTTCTTTTCCATCGTTTTCGCTCATCATATACGTCAAACGTATTCGTCCGATGTTAAAAAATACGCCATGTTCAAACAAAGTATGAAATAATGTAAAGATAATTCTGTGTTGGACGATCTTTTAAAAAATCTTTTAAATGTTTTACACAAAGTGTATACATATTTGCGATAAATATTTTCTAACTCGTACACACTACTTGTGCATTTTCCGTTCAAAATGTTTTCAAAATGGGAAATGAAACACATGACATACGTGTGTGTGTGTGCTATGTATACTATGTATTCCTGTCTATGTACACGATAGCTGTTTGAAAAATTTGAAAAAAAGAGTTTCGTAATATTTTCCAGGCTTACGTTCGTTCTTTTCAAGAACGAAACAACCGAATAGAATATAGTAATATAGAATGCAGTATTTTTTCCTATAATCAATAACTTAGAAGATAATCGCATGTAAAATTGACATTATGCGCGTCATTGAAATAATGATTTTTATGTTCGAAGGTTCAAGGGTATCCATCTTCCTTACCCAATCGACTTTAAATTTCGCACAGATTAGTGATTTTTATTAATGGAAACTGTTCCGGCAGTCCGTGCAAAACGAACTGTGAAAAAAATATTTTTGCCCAAGAGTAAAAGAGTATAAGTATAGTAACATTAGTGACGATCCTTAACCTATTCTCACCAGGGCTGGTCAAATGACCGGTTTCAAAATTTCATTAAAAATTGTACATTCATCGTTATTTCTTTCGTTCGTCTAACTTTATGTAAATTCTCATATTAACAAAAATCGAAGAATTGATTAATCAGATAATATAAGAATTTATATAAAGTTGGATGAATAAAAGAAATGTCGCCTTATTCGTTTCCAAAAGTATCGCTATTGTAGCTAACATTTTCTTGTATCGTGTCTAACTTGAAACCTCAAACCAACTGGCACGTTCGTCTCGAATACATCCCGGACCGTCCCTGTTCAGTGGTCGTATAAAAATACTAACGCGTAAACAGCACAAACACGAGACGGACACAGAACGGGTATCGCCGTGCGGAAATGGATCTTTAATAAGCTTGTGATTCATCTTCGGATAACAAATAAACCATCCATCGCCAGATAATATACAGGATGAGGCCGAATAAAAAGATAAGTACAAAATACGAAATAAAATTTTTTCATTTAAGGTCTAGTTTTCGAGAAAATCGAGTTTGAAAATTTATCAAGTATACTTGAACATGGCTAATTACCGACTGGATATGAGTAAATAATTGATAGGATGTTATCGTAGAAGCGAAAGTATGTACAAAATATAAAATAAAATATTTTCGTTCAAGACTTTATTTTCAAGAAAATAGAGTTCGAACATGTTTAGTTAGGAATCGATCTAGTACTTACACGCGTACGATGAATTTTCAAATTTATTTTTTCAGAAACAGAACGTCTTGAGAAAAAATTTTATTATACATTTTCCGTTTATTTTTACACGTAGAATGACCTTCTGTCGATTATACAGTTCTGTCTAGTCCGGAATTAGCTACATTCAAATATACTTGATAAATTTTCAAACTCGATTTTTTCGTAAACTAAGCCTTAAATGAAAAAATTTTATTCCATATCTTGCTCTTATTTTTTCATAAGGAATCACCTCGTGCTCGCTTGTGCGTATTATTTGGCCGCACCCTGTATATCTTGTTTATAACTTTATTGCTCTACGCTTGACGATTATTTTTGCAGACTTGTATCGACATTTCTTAAAACTCATATAACGTACAATGACGTACGCGAATTTTAATCATAGATACCAACTTCGACAGATAACAAAGTAAACAAAAATTCACCATTTTTTATGTATCGTTATATGTATGTGTAAGGAGAGTATTGGCATTTATTACGTATATACGTATAAGTATAGTTTCTATTTAAGTAAAATGAAAACAAAAATAGAAATTACTCGAGTAATTATAGCAATAATTGAATATTTTATAGTGAATAATAGATGATACATATATAATGTCACTATTTGATTAAAGACCTATTATCGATAGATAGATAATGTAGAAACCGACAGAGTAAAATCTGGAACAATCTAAAGATATTACATATGTATCTATATGCTTATAGCATTAATACATCGTTAAACAACGTCTGCATTATTTACATACTTCGATAACTCTCTGCCATTTATTTGGTATTAGGTAGCTTCGTAAGTGTTTTCCTAAAAAAAACTTATATCTCTTGACAATGAATTTCTTCATTTGAAATTTTTTCACCTAGCTTTTATTTTTTAAAAACTTTTGAGATATTCAGTTTGTTTATTATAAAAAAATGTTTTATCAAGATCAGAATATGAGTAAGATGAAATATTTTTTATGAGTAATTAATATTTTTTATTTACTATTATTATTTACTATTATTCCCTATACTTAATTGCTCTATCTTTAACCGATGTATTTGATATCCAGCCGCAAACAGTATCTATTATCGAGTAGAAGAATATTTAAATAACTCTCTTTTGATTCCATTTTCTCTATTTTTTGATTTATGGAGGTAGTCAGTAATGTGGCTTCTAAACGAGTCGTACAACGCGTAGGATATAACAAAACAAATCAACTGGCAAATACAATACGAATACTTTTCAAGCAATTCGCAAATTCATGGAATAATCTAACATCGTGTTTAACATTACGAAACATTATTTACCGTTGGGACAAATAAACCTTGGGACATGGTTTCCTGTAGCGAAGCTCCTCTGGGACTACCACTAGCAACTTCCTCTCGCAGTAGATCACCGCTGCTTATGTGAAAGAATCCATATTTTGCAATTATTCGTTCGCACTGTGTTCCTTTTCCACATCCTGGCCCACCGATTATCCAGACGGTCTTCATTCTCTCAAATTTTCCCGATGCTTCTCGTACAGTGGATATAAATTCTTGTTCGAGATATAACTTGCAAATGTCCGCTACTGCCGTCTGTTTTTCGTCCTAGCAAGAATGTACCTTTTGCCTATTAATTCAATTCCATCAGATTTTTAACATTATGATGGCGATCTGCTTGGTTAGTTTCCCTAAATGATCGATACGCGAATGTTCCACGGATGATTTCACGTTGCACCAATGTGAAATATTTCACAAATGAATTAATACACGTACATATGTATTCAATAAAGTATTTGCTACTAAAAGAATTCGCGCGTCATTGTATATGAAGATCACGAAAGAGGATCACACGACAAACTCGTTTTTCTTGAATTTCCGATTTTAATATCGCTTCACGACGAATTTGACTATGACAACACGATCGTGAAAGTGAAAACAAGCCAAAAGGCGTAACGAAATCTTGGCAAGGTTATAATACATATAAAGAGAGATGGGTAAGTCAAGCCGGAGTGGATACACTGATAAAAGAAGGAAAGCAAGCGAAGAAGATCCAGATACAGTGAAGGGTGTAAATTATAAATTCATTAGAACAACGGAAAGGAAAGAGGGAAGGAAGAAAGAAACGTGATAGCTGAAAGAAGATGTGACCTGTAAGGGAACAGATACGCTGAGACATCTATCTAGTGCAAGATTGTAGAAAAACAGAGGGAGAAATTAGCATAGAAGACGACGCGGAAAGTAGAGGAGGTGAAAAAAGGAAAGGTGAGGATAGAGGATTTTAGAATTCAGAATTTTAAACGAAGAAGGTTAAAGATTCGCGAACCATGCAATATCATGTGGATTACGATTACACTACTAGCCATTTCAAACGCTGATAACAACCTTTTTAATCTGTTAACTGCGAACTTTAGTATCAAAAATACCTTACGGTGTTCGCAGATAAAATCAAACAATGACGAGTATAGACGTCAAGCACAGTTAACTGGTTAAATACCTGGTTATCAGGGGATTAACAAAGATATTATATTCTAATTTTATTTAAGGTTTAGAAGCACGGTTTATATCTCTTTCTTATACCTCTTATTTATACTTATTACAATATATTTATATCTATTACGGCATTGATAGACTGCTTATAAGCAAGGTGTTTGCGTTTGAATGGATTATTATTATGAATTAGCATCCTTGCGATTAGCGAAAATCGTGAAAAGACTAGAAATGGAAAAAATTGTTACACTGCGTTTTAATGATCCATACAACAGACTGCGTCGATTCAATCTTTTTATATTCGCAATATTTTCCAAAAGACAAAGCTAATCTTTAACTTTTTGAATGACATTTAGTAATTACCCAAAACATACAAGTGCTTTTGGCAAGTGTTAATATTATCTTTTATTAAGATAGAAATATGATATATATATTTCATAACCGCTTTAATTAGAACCATCGATATGCATATATACAAACATTACGACTCGATCTAATAGATCTGATAGATTTACTGTTAAAAGTAAATAATAATTTCCGGACACAAGTGCTTCGATTAGAAACTTGCTTTTTATAGAAAATTTAATGTAATTAGTTTATACTAATACATTGATACCTATTGTATGCTTTCACTTAAGATGATAAAGCTGACTTTGAAATCTTTGAAACATTTCGAAATCTTTAAAAAAGACTCGCACAACATCCAATGTTACTGGACATTAATTCATTCTGCCATGAGAAATTCTTTTCCACGTTCAACTTCGTTACGTTCGATATTCTACGTATACATGTACACAAGTACGTATACTAAACAATGGGCTGTAAAAAATGATTTCACTGATTATATTAAAACGTTCTGAGAGGAAACATACTATTGCATTCTGTATAAAACAAGTGACATTAAAAGAGTTAAGAGAATATTGGTAAATAAATGAGCAAGATCTAAAAAAACAAATAATATATATATATATATATATATATATATATATTATTATATATATTATATTCATATATATATATATATATATAAATTTTACCTTGTTATTTCGATTCCCTTGATCAATATATTTACTTTGCTTCTAATATTCTCTCTAACCATGTATACTTCCCTTGAACTTTAAGGCAATTTTCATACATGAAGGTTTCATGATAGTAGGATTGAACGTTATACATTAGCTTCAGCCCAATGGCCACATAAATTAACGTTCGTATGCGTGATTGTGTTAAAAATACTTACTAGCGCTAAATTAAACTCATTCCCAGTCTCGAGTGCACATTATGTACGAAAGTACACATTTTTTTCTCTTTTCATCCACATTACGTTAAATTATGAATTTTTACATCGCGTTAAAATAGTAAGGAAAATCATTTGTAAGAATACGAATAAATACACAAGATATTTTTACACAGTTTAATATTTTTTATCGATTTTAAACGATAAAGTAATAATAAATAATATTAAATAATATTATTATTTTATCGTTTTCTTAATACTCGAGACAATATTACTTTTTTTATAATTTATTTTAATAAATCTAGATGCATGTTCAGCAATTTATATAATTTTGAAAACACTTGAGAAAAATACAGTATTTATTTGTACAGCTGACTTTGTTTATCAGATTGGCTGTTATTCCATCTCGAAATGATGATATCGCTTGAACGATAAACATGATAAGTATTTCATATTTGCTCGTAATAAGGAGATTGAAATTGGCACGTCCTCCGCGAAAGTAAGCTAGCCAAAAATTGTCAAAATTCTACAATTTCTATTATTAAGAAATAAATCAAATTGCCATACTATTATCGTTCGCGCTACATGTATCAAACTTCTCTATAGTATATGATTTCAATAGTTTTTTTCTTACGCTTTCTAACGCAAAAAATGCTCAAAACAGACAAAATTTGTTTTACATAACGATACGAAACTAAAGTTTCGTCAATTTCATTGCTGTTCGTATCTATAACTTCATTCTTATTTAAAATAAAACACAGCTAATTTATTTATAACAGCTAAAATATAGCTTATTTATGTACTAGATACGATTATATATTAAATTACGTATTACCTACCTACCGCACTCAAGTATAAATACGAGGACAAACGAAATATTTATTCATCTTAAAGAAAGAATACATGTATATATGAGAGCAAATATGAAATTTGTAATAACTTAAAATTTTTAACTGATAGTGTACTAAACGCACTGTTATATAAATTAACTCGATATTCATTGTGATAGCCACTTATTATTATCATTTTATTGTAACACATATTAAATAATTGAAATGATAACGGTAATGAAAGCAAAACGAAACAGTAAAAATGGCGCGACTGCAGAGCTATGAAAGCGCTATGCAGTATTTTAACAAGACAGAAAGAAACTATCGAAATAAATACAGCGACAATACATGTAACCGCTTACTTACTACTCAAGATCCATCAGATTCAAGATTTCACTATTAACTACTAAAAGTTAAGAGAATACTTAGTCAAAGCTTGTCCGTTAAAATTTTAAACATATCGATTTTTTATTGGCTCGTCGTCCTCAGGTGGGAGTGATTTTACGCATGTGCAATGATGTAACGTCAGCATCTTACATTCAAGATGAATACAATACAAGTACTGTGTTACATAGTTCATGTAACTCACATCCTTGGCACCTTGAATTTTCTACCATTGTTAATATTAGTACACGTAAATATCAATTTAAAAATGTATAAAATCATTTTAGGGACGACAAACGTGAAAAACTACAGCACACACACAATCATATATATAATGTAAAAATCACATTTAGAAGGATAAGCATATGGAATTATATTCGGGAGATGCGATACAAATTCTTTAAGTTTTAAATATTTATTTGCTTTTACCTCGACAATAAAATTATCTTGTTCCGAAACGTACACGAATATACGATTTCGTTGAATTACACTTAAAGTTAATAGTATCGCGCAACACAAGATATACACTTTTTAGAATTTTATCGTTAATTGCCGTCAGAATTGTCAGAAACTTGCGCGCCTCGCTTAAAAGCTCTAACACGACTAGATTAATTTCAGCGCTTACACTGGTCACTCAGGGCGCAGATTATGTAGGTGGTTGTATTGGCATTAGATGTACATATATATTATATATATATATAAAAGCATCCGGTCGAAACTTACAAAGCGAATGCTTATAATGTTTAAAAATAAATATGCGGTAAATGTTGGACCCCAGTTTCTATTCGTGTAATCGGATCACGAATTACACCCACGCCCTCCCAACCCCAACACTCCCCTTCGTACTGTTGACTGGTACCAGACTGTCAGCTGCTGACTCCAAATCTTGCGGTTTTCGTCTGCTTTTTGATGAACGAGCGAAATTTTCTCTTTGTTTAAATCAACGCCATCTGTCGCTTGTTGTAAAAAAGCTTACTAAAAGCTAAACTAGTGGAATGGTAATATTTATTACTTTATATATATTACTGTTAGGTAAAATAAAAGGCATACATGATATAACATTAAAAGATTGAAGCAAGACTAGAAAATACATTAATGTTATTACATAGATGTTATTTATTTTAATCATAGTTATTGTAAAAAAATTACGCTTCCAAAGTAGCATGAAACTTTTGCTATTAAAACGTTAATACGAGAGTACGTATATACATATTACGCTGTACTCGAAAACAATAATTTTGTACAAATTTCGTTTAAACGATTTCGAATATTCGACCTTTTATGATGAAGGTTATGTTGTAAAATATTAAAAACTAATAAAAGTAAAAAGCCGAATTATCATCTACTTTTTTCATTACTTTATTATATTTCCTATCCATTATTAAATCACAAAATGTTACGTAGTTAGGAATACAGTTAAAGTAATTGCATCAATATATACGTATTAAAATGTACATATATACATACTCTAACTTATGTAATATATTTATTTTATTTTTATATAATTATCTATTTCAAAAATTATAATTTAAATTATCTCAAATATTAACAGGTTTAAATTCGAGATTTTTATTGGTCAGCCATTTTTTATGAAGCTACTTCCGTTACGTGTGAATGATACCTAACGCTTGTATCCTAGTAGAATCATCTCGAATACTATTTACAGGTTACTGAAGTAACTTTACTCAAGCACAGTGACTAAAATTTTAAGAAACTGAAAAGTTATAACGTAGGTTTATAAAAATGGTAAGCTGAATAAATTTTTTATTTAAATTACAGAAAACCTAAAACTTTTACTAAAAAATATGAATTTAGATTTATATTACGAATTTTGTTATAAACCGCTGTATGTCGAAAATTAATATGATTTTATGTCAGCAAAATACAGTTATTTTTAATAATAACGGGGAATTCTATACAAATGAGTTATTAAGCTTAGAATACTAGTAAAGCGAAATACAGAAAAATGAGTATTGCATTATAGCTCTAACCTTATATGGAGATTAATTTCGGCTTACTCCCACAATGAGCATGTGGAAACAATATGATTAATAGGTGGTAGTATTTCTAAAGTTCCAATAAAAACTGATCAGTTTTACTTACTATAAATATTTAACGTGATAACAAAAGAAAAAAATATTGTTTCTTAATTCATTTGTCTTGCTGAAATCTGACAGACATCATTAGTTTTTTGCAGCCATAGTGTCATAAAAGCACATGTACATGTATTAAATATAAAATATTAAAAATGGGAAGATACATGAGAGTACATAATTATTGTTATTATAATCGTCATTAACAATGAATATTTAATTCATTCATATATGTGTATTTTTTTTTTAGCAACCTCAAATAATTTTACTTAAAGAAGGCACAGATGCATCACAAGGAAAACAACAGCTAATATCAAATATAAATGCATGTCAAATAATAGTAGATGCTGTTAGAACTACTTTAGGTCCTCGAGGGATGGATAAACTTATTGTTGATCAAAATGGAAAAGCAACTATTTCCAATGATGGTGCAACCATTTTAAAACTGCTGGAAATTGTTCATCCTGCAGCAAAGACCCTAGTTGATATTGCAAAGTCTCAAGATGCAGAGGTAAATAATATGTCATAAATATAAACTCTGTAAAAACTTAAAACGTGATGTGATCAAAATATAACATTACTAGTTAATATACAGAGAACAGTATGTTAAGAACCTATAGACTGGTAACATCTTGAAGATATGTAGTTATCTCAATAATGTTCAAACATTTTATTAAATTATATTCTATATTAAACTCGTAATTGTTTTATACATGCCTCAATTTTATCATTTATATTATAGGTTGGTGATGGTACTACGAGTGTAGTTTTATTAGCAGGAGAATTCTTGAAACAAATGAAACCATTTATTGAAGAAGGAGTACATCCACGTATAATGATTAAAGCTCTTCGTCTTGCACTTCAAGTAGCAATTGAAAAAATAAATGCAGTAAGTGTAAAGATAGATAAGTCTGACCAAACAAAACTAGTGGAACTTTTAGAAGAGTGTGCAGCTACATCTATGAGTTCAAAATTAATTCATCAGCAAAAGGAGTTTTTCAGTCGTATGGTTGTAAAAGCTGTCATGATGCTTGATGAGATGTTACCTCTCAATATGATCGGTATCAAAAAGGTAAATTTATTTGAAAGCTAATTTACACAATATTGTGAAAAATGCTAAGTTACATTTGTTTATTATTGCACATATTATATAGGTTTCCGGTGGAGCATTGGAAGATTCAGAATTGATTAAAGGTGTAGCTTTTAAGAAAACATTTTCGTATGCTGGATTTGAAATGCAACCTAAGAAATATCAAGATTGTAAAATCGCTCTATTAAATATAGAATTAGAACTTAAAGCAGAAAGAGACAATGCTGAAATACGTGTGGATAATGTTATGGAATATCAAAAAATAGTTGATGCTGAATGGCAAATTTTATATGACAAGCTTGACAAGATTCACAAGAGTGGAGCGCAAGTAGTATTATCGAAATTACCAATCGGTGATGTCGCTACGCAATATTTCGCAGATCGAGACATGTTCTGCGCAGGTAGAGTTCCTGAAGAGGATTTAAAAAGGACAATGAAAGCATGTGGTGGAAGTATTCTAACAACTGTACATGACATCAAAGAATCAGATCTTGGTAGATGTGAAGTGTTTGAGGAAAGACAAATTGGAGGAGAAAGGTATTTTAAATGCAACAAATAATCAGACATTAATAATTAATGATTATTATATCAAAATAATTATTTTTAGATTTAATTTCTTCTATGAAGGATCACGTGCTAAAACATGTACATTTATACTTCGCGGAGGAGCAGAACAATTTTTAGAAGAAACGGAAAGATCTTTGCATGATGCTATCATGGTTGTTAGACGTTTGTTTAAAACAAATGCCTATGTAGCTGGTGGTGGAGCTATTGAGATGGAACTGTCGAAAACATTACGAGACTATTCTCGTGTAATAGCAGGAAAAGAACAACTTTTAATTGGAGCAATAGCTCGTGCACTTGAGGTTATTCCAAGGTACGTATTTTAGTTCAACTTTTATTTTAACATTTATAATTTTAATTTTTTAAAAAATAATAATTATATTAATTTCAGACAACTATGCGATAACGCTGGTTTTGATGCAACAAATATTTTGAACAAATTGCGACAGAAACAACATAAAGGCATGCATACTTATGGTGTTGATATCAACACCGAAGACATTGGTGATAATATGTTGGCTTATGTGTGGGAACCTGCTGTAGTAAAAATCAATGCCTTAACAGCTGCAACTGAAGCAGCATGTCTTATTTTATCTGTTGATGAAACTATAAAAAACCCCAAAAGTAGTCAGGATAATGGACCACATGCTCCAATGGGTCGTGGCATGGGAAGACCAATGTAATAATAAATCGCTTTATTAACTTAAAAAAAACATGTGCTAATGTATTGCAACAATCCGCTTATATCATTACAAATTATTCAACACAATTTTTACATTCTTCTTTTCTATATTGTAATATAAGATAAAATGAATTTTAAAGTCTTGTTCCGGGAATAATTCAATATTTTATCGCAAAAATTACAATCAGGATAATATAGTAACATAATATTATGTTTATCGTATTTTATATATGTACAAGTTACAAGAATACCCACTTTTCATTTATAAAATTGTAAACTACTGATTTAATTGCGAAATTTAATATTAAAAGGAAAAATTCTTTGTATGCTTCGCAAAAAATTAAAAGAACATGAAAATATCGTCATTACATTATTGACCTTATAAATGATAAGATCAACGGTAACGGTAACTACTGCTTATTTGTTATTAAATTTCGCCGTCATTGTATTACGAAATTCACAAATAGGTCTCGATTTAGTTTTAATGTAACATTTTACATTTGCTTACCATTTTTAATAAAAAGCATTTCCTGTTTCACAAGTTTAAGAGTGTTAGGATAAAAACATAACAATTTTGTTCATTATCCTTACCTTACATTATCCCTAAAATACCTGTATTCTTAATTTAAATATTAAAACGTTTTCACTGTAAGCTTATTCTAGGAATAAAAATTTTCACTAAAAGCTTTTATGAAGAGTATCACTGTTACCATAGTAGCAATTAAAATGACAATTATGTTAATATCAAAGTTTGTGTTTAATTACGAATCGTTAACCTTCCGAGGCGAAATTCGAACTGTTTCGATAATTGGAGTTGTCGATGACTTGTAGATTTGTAGACAACTTCATTTGTGTAATCAGTTTATAATAGATTAATTTTGACTTGTTCGAATTTGAAGGAAACAGAATGAGTTACATGCTGTTTGTAAATAAAGCCTGGTGTGAATGGTGTGATTGTTAATTATGAAAAACATATATTTTATGTGAATTTGTTATAAGATATATGAAACATATACTTGAAAAAAGAAACTACCCAATTAATATGAACAAAATTTTGATTTAACAAAAAAGTATTACTTACAACTTTTTTCCAATTAGTATAGGGAATTGGTAAATATGAAAATCGAAAGATTTTGGAAACGTCGATTTTTGCGAAAAAAGTTGAAGTATACATTAATTTGTGTATTCATAGTTTCTATTATTTTCGTTGCTTATCAGTTAGTTTACTTTAAAAAACTTAATCAAGCGATCGTAGGAAAATACATTAGTGGATCTGTACGAACAACTAATTATAGCGATGGTAAAATGAGTTCAAGATGGAATGAACCATTGCATTCAAAATTACTTCGCGATAAAAGAGGTCGAACTGTATCGTTACATGGAACGCGTGATCAAGATATTTCAAAATACTTGCCAAATGTACGGGGGAAATTTGTTTGTTTTACCTCAAAAGACGAAATAGACTTTTTTAAAATTAATGATAACTACTGTGATTGTCCTTTGGATGGTAGTGATGAGCCTGGTACCAATGCATGTAATAATGGTGTCTTTAATTGTGAACTTTCATCCTTGCAATTTATAGGTATACTTAATAATTTAAATTTTATTATATAATATTTAGTTTTCTATTAATGACATTATGATTATTTTTGAACAAGTCCCAATAAAAATACCATCTTATAAAGTTAATGATGGATATTGTGATTGTTGCGATGGATCTGATGAATGGGCTGAAGTTAAATTATCACACTTAAATAATGGTAATTATTTTTATTATGGAAACTATATAAATTTAATTATTTAACAACAATTTGTTTCAGAATCTGGAAGTATAATTTACTATCATACAAAATGTTCAAATAGATGCTAGGAAAATTCAAATTAATATCACAGAATATTTATTTTGTATGGATTATTATTTAAATTAATATCTCTATATTGTAGATAAAACATTACAGTGTATCAAAGTTATTTTCTAAAATTTTCTTGTAAAATTTATATATTACTTGTAATATTATATAATATTAAGGGTATGTTATTTAAGTTGTTGAAAAGATATTTCAAAATTTTGTAAAAATATTGTTTTAGATGATGTATTAATAATATGTTATAAAATTTGTTATAAAATATATTTTATGTTCATATTAAGTTATCATATGAAAATAATATTTTAGCATTAAAACATATAATGCTACATATATTATCGATATTTATTTTTATATTCACATTTTATACATGCATAAATGTCGAATTAAAGAGCTAAATGCGATTTATAAAAAGAATTTCAATATAAATTATAATTAAAATTTTATATCATCTTGTTACAATTATGGATTTCCTTATTCATTTGCTGTATGAATATACAATTTTTTAATTATACAGGGTGATACCGGGCGAGTGATACAACCGGGCTGGTGATGATTCTATATGAAAAAATAAGCCGAAAATATAGAATAAAATTTTTTCATGCAATGCTTTCTTTCCGAGAAAATCGGATTTACTCGAATATATTTAAACTTGGCTAAGTACCGACTAGATATGAGCAAATGAGCAGGAGGTTATTCTATATACGAAAATAAGTTAAAAATAAAATAATGTAAAATCAAACATGGTCGATTAAGAACCTGGTCTTGTACAAGCGCAAGATACATTTTCAAATCTATTTTTTTCTGAGACAAAGCTTCCTGCAGAAAGATTTGTTTTATATTTTCGACTTATTTTCATATGCAGTTTAGCCTCCTGTCGATTATTTATTCCTCTTCAGTCCGGTATTAGCCAAGTTTAAGCATACTTTTCAAATCTTCAAATTTGATTTTCTCGAAAACGGAGCGTCATATGAAAAAAATTCATCCTACATTTTCGACTTATCTTTTCACATAGAGTCATCTTCTACCCGATTGCACATCCCTTCAGCCTCTCCCTTATGTGGTAATACAAAATTGATATTTTATACTTAATTCAAATAATTCTATCATAGGCTCTACCATAAAAAAAATTTCTATGAAATGTGATACTGTACTTAAGAAGTTCATATATTTTCATATCACCTAATTAATGAAATAAAACATCCGTTTACATCCATTTAATGTTATCACTATAAATAACGTTACTGTGTAAATAACATTATTGTGTATAATTCCGAATAGCTTTAAGAACATTAAAATGATTTTGTAAACTTCTTGTCTTATCTGCGAAATGTAAAGTTCGTTTTATAGGAATTCCTAAATTTCGTAAAGTATTACAAAAATGGCTTTCTTCTTCACCAATCCATGGACGATGAGAATCTTGAACTTGATATGGCGTAACATGAACATTAACATCTATCCCTACAATAATATATATCAACGTTTAATATAAAGTTAACAAAGCACTTAATAAATATATTGTAAAGGCTTCAACCTCAATAAATAGTATTACTTAAGTTTGCAAAAGATTCTAATATGGATTTTTCCACAATCCATGTATCCTTAGAGCCTGCGTGTCCACCATCCAACCACCACATGCTTTCAATGAGACGTATAAAGTTATTAATTTCAATATCAGGATCTAATTTATTTTGGTAATAATGAAACTCGTGGAGTAATTGATTTAAAACAATACAACCTTTGCTAAAGCCAACTAATGTTAGTTTTGCTTTCTCAATATTCAAGTGAGTAAGTTCCTAAACATCAAATATATTTGTATCAATTAAAAGTTATAAATTTACAGTTCATAATTTATAGTATGTATACCTTGTCTGTATTATATATATTAATTCTATTTACAAAAGATTTAAGTAATTCTTGTAAATGTTTTAAAGCATTATGCGTTGGACAAAATACTGGTATACCATATTCTTTTGATGGTACAAAGTTATCAAAATAACTTAACGTTTCTAATACCCTAAAACAATATTGCAGCTAATAATAATAAAAATCAAATATGTCATTTTTAACATAGCTTATAAATATCACCTAGATGGTCGAATTAAAAACACATGTTTTTTAGGAAAGCTAATAGTAAGTATTTTGGCTGTATTTTCTAAACTCCATTCTATATACGTTTTGCTACCTGCATGTTCCATGTTTTCTTGAGTGTCCTATAATAAAAATGTGTTCATATAAATGTTTATACACTGTACTATATTATTGTTTAATATAGTACATTTTATGTACCTGAATATCACCTCCAAAATATAAAAGAACATCCTGACATGATGGTAATATCGGACGTGAATAAATTATATCATCACATCGACCGATAATTCCGGGAACATTTTTCCAAATCCAAATTTTAGATGACATAATGTTCCGAGATGATTTTATGCAATAAGGTTAGAATAAAAGTAAGTATAATAAATTACATTATTATATTCATCCAATTTGTGAATATAACAAATTACATTATGATATTCTCCCAATTTGTGAATATAACAAATTACATTATCGCAAAATTATTTTATAATTCCTTCACAATTATACACATTTGTTTAATGCTAATGTCTACTACATAATAATACGAACATTAGTGCTAAAGAACGGCGGATTTATTAAATGGCTGTAATATTGTAGTTTTACTTGAATTTATATTTTTAACAATTTAGTACTTCAATATAGCTGTTCCTGTTGAATAAAATTTCTGTTACATATACGTAAGACGTGGAATATGATCAAATTTACTTAAGGATTCTATAATTTTTTGTAATGCCAAAGCATATGATCTTTGTGTTGCAATAACAAAACAATATGCATTTAAATTTTTATATAAAATGGAGTTAATATAATTATTTTGAGTATAAAACATATGTATGCAAATTATGTACAATTTTAAAAGTACCATTTTGAATTTGAGTTTCGTCGTGAATAAAGTTCAACAATTATTACGTAAGATATAACAAAAATAGAGAACGTCACTTCCAATTTTTATTACGTTTACAGTAAATGTTAAATATTTTAATATTATTTAAATAATCAAAATTATGTGCCTTTAAATTGTGTGACGTAACCCAGATCTATACGTATCTTTTTCAGTTCTAAAAAGATATAAATCAAAGCTAGTCATGCACTGTGATTCAAACTTTACAACGGGATCCTCTGTGTGGGATCCTCTTCAAATATTTAATTATCATACACATTACAAGTACGCTGTTGTTATACTGAACAGTCCACTTTATTGGAAAGATAATACTTTACTTCAAATTTGGAAAAGAGGTATGTTTCCTGTGCTTAAAACTAGTTGAATAGCAAATAAAGAAGATTACATATATTTGGCAATCTTTGTTAAAAATAATTCATTCAGAAGCATATGTTATTCAGCTCAGGTTAATGTTACTGTTGATGGTGGAACGTACAGATGGCTACATTATTTAGAAGAGCAAGGTATTGATTTATTAAATGGAAATAATACTGAATATGTACCAAATTTAATTACTGGTGATATGGATAGTTGTTCTCCTTTAATTCTTGAAAAACTAAAGAGTATGGGCTCAATGATTATTAAAACACCTGATCAAGATCACACAGATTATACGAAAGCTTTGCTTCAATTGGGACAATATGCTAAAAAAGAAGATATAAAGGTAATGTAGGATATTTTATAAGATTTTTTGAGTGAATTATACTCAATAATGATACGATTACTGTTTACAGCTAAATGGAATATACGTGTTTGCAGACACTTCAGGGAGATTTGATCATATCATGGGAAATATTAATACACTTTATAGAAGCGATAAGATTATTGAACATGTACAAGTAATTATTACTTATTTAATTGTAACTTAGATTTATTTTAAGATACTTTCATTTATTAAATTTTATGTATTTTTTAGGTGATTCAAATTGCAAACAATTCATTGACATGGGTTTTAAGACCAGGTCTTCACAGTATAATCATTCCTAAAATTTTGGTAGAAAACAATAGCTGGTGTGGACTGTTACCAGTTGGTGCACCTGTTAACTGTATAATAACAACTGGTTTGAAATGGAATTTAAGTATGTATTGACCAATATAATGAAAGTGATATGTTTGAATCGGTTCAGTATTATAGGAAAAAAAATATGTTTCATCTCTTAGACAATGCAACATTACAATTTGGGAGTCTTGTGAGTTCTTCAAATACATATGACAATTGCTCTGAAGTAACTATAAATACAGATTCACCAGTGATATGGACTATGGGTATAGAACCACTTCAAAAGAGTACAAGTAATTATGAAATATCACAAAATACTTGATGGCATTCTATGTTAATCGTTTTTCAATATTTTCTGTACATTGGAAAATATGTGTTATAGAATTAATAATATTTATAATACTATAATATAATAATATGTACTTGAATATTTTCTAAAGTTGCTGTATATTCTATTGCAATTGATCAATTTCTTTATAATAGAGAAAGCTAGACAGATTTCTCTGAATTCAAATTACAAAAATATCAAAGTAGATATTTTTTTATTTGTTCAGCATAATTTAGGTTAATGGGTTTATGGAATGTTAGATATTTTTTATATAAAGTTTTAAAAGTTCAAGAGTAATATTTTAAGATTTTGAAACTTTAGGTCTTACTAAAAACGTTTTATTTTTTTATTATACGATTTTAAAAATATGTTATGCTTGTTGTTTAAATAACATGTAAAAGAAATGTATATACTAGATATATATATTAGACTCTTTGTTAATAACTCAAGTGGTACATTTGTTCTTTTCAACCATAATAATATGTGATTGAAAAGTAGAAAATTTATAAGATAAAGGTAAACTTTTTAAGTTTATTATTTAATGCTAGTGTTTATTACCATGACAAAATTTGCAAAGGTAATTTATAATTTTAATAATTTTAATCTTAATATATTATTGATATTAAACATGTAAATATGTTTGATCATTTTTTAATTTATATGTACTTAATAAAAGCTAAAATTTAATTAAAATAATACACTAAAACTCTTTGGTATATTATTTAATTATTTAATAATATTTGGTATAAGTAATAGTGTACATATAAAAAAAGATGAAAATTCAAATTTACTACAATAGTTCCTCTTTAATTTGAAAATTCTATTTAAAAGCTGAATTTTTATATGACATAAAATAGAATTGTATTTAAGAATTGTACTTAAGAAAATTATTTGTATAACTGTTATAAAAGATTATTTCAAAGCATTAAATAATTTATAGTAATCTTGAATCCAGGTAAATTTTCGAAAAGGACAAAGAGAAGGAAAGTTTATATATAAAACCAAATTCTATTGACTATAAATCATGAAATCTAAAACTAGTATTTTCTATATTTCCCTAAATTTCACACTTTAAATTATTAGTAACAGTATACTATATTTTTGGTTTAATACATAATGAAAATATGATAAAATTGACATATTCTTTAAATGTTTCCTATGTTTTATCTTAGTCTTTTCTTTCGAGGTTGTATAACAATTAGGAACATACATATGTATATAATTTGTATATAATATGTATATTGTATATGATCTATAGTAATTAGACATTTGATCAATGATTAGTTAGTCAAAATAATATTAATAAGTACCAGTCAATTGAGTGTTTCTCAATTAAATCAAGCATATTGATAACTGCCACTATTTATGAATAGTCGTATGAAATAAATTTTTAAATTATGGATTTATGCATGCTCAATAACAATGATAATGTTAAAAATTGAAAAAATTAATGTTATAAAGGTCGGAAAATTATTAACTGTTTGAGTATATGTATATACGCACATGAACAAAAATGATAATTAGTTATCTTTATTTTGTTTAAAAAATAACAAATTATACTATTGCACATATTCAGATGTAATTAAGTAAATAACGTCAATTCAAAATATGTATTTATTTATATTTATTGTATATAACACCAATTATAGACTATGGATTTTGTAATTAAAAAATGTCAATACATAAGAATCTCGAATTTCAATTCTTTGTCACTTAACATTTTTCAGTTTTTAGAATTAATATTATCATTTTATAATTTTTAATCCCATATAAATTGGATAGAAAAGACTCTTAATATGTATGACATTTTGCATGTATCTAAACTGTCTATGATTTGAGAAAACGACGTGACTGGAATATTTTAAATATGGATAAATATTTAATCACCGGAATAGTTAAAAAATTCAATTATGGCATGATTATTTTCTAAATAGTTATATTCACAACCTTATGCGTATATTATATCCTGTATGTTACAGTTGATAGTCCAGTTTTATAGTTTTATATGAAATTGTATATACGTATTTACTTTGGAAGAAAACAATCTTTATATACAGTTAATTAATCATAAGAGCAATCGTAGGAACTTTTCATTTCTGATTTATAATCTCCTTATGAAAGTCTTGTTTCTTCTTTCAAATTGTTGAGCTCGATGTTCACGATTTATTTGAGCATCATATGTATCTAATTTGAAACCCGTTACTTCAACTGATTTGCTCAATGAAATTCTCAATGAAGTCCTTGACCGAGTCAATGGTTTCCGCAGAATCAATCAATTTGTCCTTTTAGTAGTGTCACCGTTCTTCCGTTGCACTCATAACGCGTTGCATTTAATAGAAGGATGTACTACTCTACCAGTTTTAACAATAAGCTAGATGAAAGCATGGTAACGATATAAAATTCCCTTCAAATTTTACATCTTCCACTTTTTTATTTCCCGAAAACTATCACAAATAATTTACTTTCCAGATATTTCAATTTGATGGCACGTAATACATACTAAGAGCTGTATATAAAGAGTAATGAACAGTTTTGCTTATTATTGTCAACTTTACTGTAAATCTTTACATTGGGTATGTGTCCGCGCGCGCGCGCGTACGTGACAAATCTTTATACATATAAAACTGTCTAGAATTCATCTATCATACTCAAAGATAGCTGATAGTAACATGTATACTAGCAGTCATAGTTTGTAATCTTCATTATTATTTAAAGTTATAATAATATAATGAAATTATATTACGACTGGCAATATAATAATAATAATAATATAAAAATCGATGTATAATTTGATTGTATCTACATACTTACATCGTAAAATCAGACACGCACGTGCAGACGCGATTAGTCGAAGCAGGGGAAGCAAACCACTAAAATACGTACTTACGTGCGCGCACACACACACATGTCACAACGATCAGCTGTAGCGATGTTTACATTTGTTGGCATCCTCGACGACGGTATACCGCGTGGTGGGGTCGCGGCCACTGGCCAGTTTCTTACGGTCTTTCGAACGGTTGGTATCGTTTTCGTCGTAGTTTTCTTAATCTAATTACTAATCATCACTGCTAATCGTTCGCGTGTTTACGGTGAAAGTTTCACAAGGATATAAAGTGTGGCGTGGTGGATGTGTCAAATGTGTTATCATTGGTCTAATAATCGAAAGAAATCGGTAAGTTGTTGAAATCATTTCTGAGATATCTGAAAATATTTGACGTAAAGCTCATCGTGTAACTAATTGTAAGTACATATATACATTTATTTCAAATGGTTCACTGATATTACATACTATACCACGCGTACTACACTATTACTGATTGAAATACGAAATATTATAAAGACGAGCAGCAAGGGTTCTTTAGTATACACATACATACATATATGCACATGCTCGAGTGTATTCTATCTATCGTTCGAATTATCGAATATACATATTGTGTGTTACGTAGCCGTAGTATTAGTCGGTGCAGTCGGTTTTTCGTTACGCGATATCGCGTGGCAGTGCTGCTGCTGCGCTGTTTCGCGGTTTTCGAAACACAAGATATGTGCATCGAACTCTTTACCGTTATCTCATCGCGTGCATTTTCGCATAGCTAACAATCATCGGCAATAACTCCTTGAAAGTACTTAATCTTCACGGACACCACTGTATGAGCGTTGTTTAATTAGACCTTGGTAATCTTCTATCCTAGGCTACGCGCATATTCTCCATCGATGGTAACTTTTCAATTAGCTTTCGGTCAAGGTGAACCGCGCTGCAAACAATTGTGTCGCTTCGACTCTTCCGTGACGATTTGCGTGCTTTAACAAGAGTAGTGCCGTTTGGCCTGAGTACTGTGCTTTGGTACCAAAATGGTGTCAGACACCGAGTGTAAATAACCTTATGAACGTAAGAATAGATGTACGAGACGAATTGGGTTTATATATCTGTTGCGCCGAAGCCGAAGAAAGCGTTCTTGTGTGTATTAGACGCAGGGGAATAGTTGGTACGCGTTTTGGCAACCGTTCCTACTAGATTTCGCACAGATGTATCGAAAGAAATTTCTGACACGGTTACCTAGATTTTCGAAACGCCAATAATTAATTTATAATAGGTCGTAACGGAAATAATTCTGTTTTAAACATACATTTGTTATTTAATTCTGAATTATTATTTAAATTGTAAATTTGAATTTTTGCTGAATTACGAATGATTAAGTACTTTGTGGAAATTGTAGAAACTTTTAAACTTATTAGTGTGTTAACGTACTAACATTTTAAAGAAATATTTATATATTCATTTTAGACGAATAATTAATATGCGTTGCGTAAGGTATCAGAGACGTAAATATGGGTCCATAAATTTCAATCTTTTAAGTTATTTTAAACGCAGGAGATAATTTTAACAAATCATTATCAAGAATTTGAACGTTACTGCGTCGCGTAGGCTTATGTTGGATATTTGCGTTAAGAGACTATTAACATACTCAGCTTTTTGAAAAATTATATCAATAAGAATGTGTTTTATATAACGTTTACGCAAATTAAATTTTAATGTATGCGTTATATTATATCTAAGCATAGAAATGATTAATATATTATTTAAAATCATTAAGAAATTTCTATTATTTCGTAAATTTTTAAGATATGACGTTATTTATACTAAATCTTATACTTGTAGATATATGTATATATTTAGGAGTCATAATCAAAATGAGCGTGAATTAAAAAATATATAAGATAATATAAATAGTTTCTTAATATTAATATTTAATTAATTATTCACAGATATGACTGAGTAGAAATAATATTATCAGAATATGATCTACTACAATCAAATAACTCCATTACTTTCATATTATTTTAATTCATTTATTATTTAACTTCATTACTTAAAATATAATTTTTAAATAAACGAAATATGCTTCAGAATCAAATTCTAGGGTGAAAGTGCATACACAGTTAAATAGTGATTAAAGTAAAATATTAGAGAAGTTCGTATAGCGTGATATAAGAAGTTTTAACTTTTGTCGATGCCGATATAGACGATACAGTTAACCATGAACTGTAGTATATTTCTAAAATGAAACAAGGGTGAACAAAGGGTTAAGACATAGTTTATACCTAAACATTCTTATTTTATAGTTGTACAGTACATATACATTACATATATGTAAAAGTTACAAAATACTTGGTAAAAGATTAATATACAACATGAATGCTAACCTCGTTTCATATAGAAATTAAATGAAATCGAATAAAATATACAATGTTTTTGGGATATATATATAAATGAAGTAAACTACACAGTTTTCTTTATTTTTTTGTCCTCTACTCTTGCCGTCGCATCGCTCTCTTCACACAGCTCTCTAGTCGACTAATCTGTTCACATTTCGTACCCGCTCATGCTCGTAACTTATAACACATAATGTCATCTTCTTCATGGCAACCACTAATAACAAAATTCTCTAGGAATATACTAAAATGATATTTTTCCAACAAGTCTCATAACAATGCTAATGAAATTTCACAATGTTTCGTCTAACGTACACGTAATATGTAAATTTATAAAGGGTGCCTACAAGTGTCGGAATATTTTCACGAGGTTATGTACATGATATGTATATGCATGAGAATATTCTATTGCAGGTGTTGAAATACTTTTTGAGCCACTGTGTATTACTATCGAAGAGTCACGCGAGATGTGTCGTCGTGTGTAACCATTCGCGACAACGAACGAGAACATTGTACGAACATGCAAATGAATTGCAGACGGTGTTTGCGTGTAGTTGAAGTACGAAATCTATGCGTGTAAAGTTAGAACGATCGTACGAGTATTTGCGAGCGCGCACGTTCGCGGCCAGCTGTGTGAGAACAAAACTTGGCGCCGTTGTCTTGCATCAGCGATGCTAAAGTAATAAGGCGGTCGTGAATGTCAACATCGTCTAGACAGGCGGTAGAATCTTTTGGCAGGTGGAAAGAGCGGAAAATCTAGGAGCGTCTGACTACAAGACGTTTTTACTAGTTATATTCCCTTCTTCTCCCTCCTTCCTTTTTTAATTAGACATAGAGTCCGCTGTTAATTCAGTACCGTCTGCGTCGCGCTGCGTCGCAGAAAACACTGAGATATAAATAAAGCGGATAATATCGATTTTTCCAGGTATAGGGGAATAAAACCGAAGGGTGACTGTCGCAGGAATTGCAATCGATACCACTATCGTGTCAATCATCTGTTCGGACGTTTTTACCTGTTAATAATCGTACAAGATTTTCACGCGAATTACATTTTCAGAACATTTACAATAGGAAACTGTCATAAATCATAAACATATTATACGTACTATCTCTCAAAAGTATCTCAACAGATGCTCATTTTTGACAATATGTAACTGAATTACGGAATTAAAAATTATGTATTGATAATGTGTAATGATTATGCTCTGTATTATTATTTTACTATTATGCTATGATGAAATTAGGTTTAAGTAAGTAATAGATATGTAATGACATTTGCGAGAATAAATCAAAAGAGACTTTCAATTTTATTTTAAACTTTATTTAATATATATATATTAAATAAATAATTGTAATAATTGTGGCTTACTACAGAACTAATGAAATTTCAAATTACTTTATTCAAACTTCTATAGTATTGTATATATTTTTAAAAGATTTCTATAGATTTTCAAATCCTTTCGTGAACCACTGTTCATAATGTATGGGTGAATGAGAATAAGTCTCTCGTTGTCGATTAATCACACTCTGTTCGATACTGCGGAACTTGGCGAATGAAATCCTGTAATTTTCATGATAATCATAGACTTGGACAACTTTGATGTTGTGGATAAGATGAAACGAAGGTAACAGGGAAAATGTTGTCTGGAGAAAGTGAAGTTTAAATTGTAAAGAAAGAGTATATTTTAATAATTAGTGTTTCTTTTCGATACATGTACGTTCTGCAGGAATTTGATAAATTTTGTTTATGAAGAGATCAAAACTGAAGAGGGAGACGTTTCGTTAAAAATATGATGTTTTAATAAATACCGAGTCATTTATCACTGTTTTAAATGTTGTTATATCACGAAAAGTTACTTTTTCTTCCTCTCGAAAAATTTTTTCCATTTACAACGATTAATCTTCTTTATTTAATTTAAATAGAACACAGTTGTCATAATATGTATTCACAAATGTTTCGTATAAAACATTTAATGATATTTCATAATGTTCCGTGTAACACACATAACATATTCGTAAAATGTGTGTATCTACAAGTGCTGAAATACTTTCGCGAGACTGAGCAAATACATAGAAATAAAAAAACAACGAGTAGCATTACCTTCGTACTATCAGCACATGTCCCAATATTTATGTTTATCGTTGATGAGGTTAGGTTGGGGTTAGATTGGGTATTCAAATGTATACATTTCTGAGTGTATAATTCTTAGTTTACGATAAATATTGCTTAAATGAATTTATGGATTTCAATTTATTCGTCTCATAAGAATCATAAAGATATTGTTTGAATATTCGCTTCACGTTCAATATAGAATATTCCGTGCTACCTAAAATGCATTATCGGATGAACTTGATAATACCACGGGCGAATAGATAACACGCGAGACACGATTTCCAGACTGAAGTTGGTTCGTTCGCATAGTTAGTTTCACCGTTCGATATTTCGATTTGAAATTACCGGAATGTGGACTATCGAATAAAAGCGGTCTTCAACTCGATTGCAAATAGTTAAAGACGGTCGTTGCATATTTTCCATACCTTGCATCAATAAGCAACACTTCTCGTCTTGTTTCCTGTTTCTCGTGAGACGATTGCTATGCACGAACGCCTTTACGCGAAGCATATTTTTTTTAATCCTTAATCGTTTCTCGCGTAATATACTAGAGCACAGATGCAAATGCGATGGAGAAAAACGTTACGTGGTATCGATAGTTGATCACTTGGAATATCATTAATAATTAATGTATTTCAATTTTGCTGTATAATAAATATACGTAGTGAAATTTTCTCAGTATCTCGCGATATCTTTACTGTACTTTATGAAACCGAATACAACCAGATGAATGTTATAAAGAAAAGTTAAGAATAAGAAGTTGTGTAACAACGTTTCAACAGATAATTTCTTTTATGGAATTCACCTGTTCGGAATATGCAGTCAGTGACAAAAGTCTATCTACGTCCTATAAGTATAAAATATTATGATAAGAACATCAACTCTACGAATTTTTTGGACATGTTAAGACATATGTATGTATATTGTTAAAATAATAAAAAACAATTTATTCGCTTTCATCTTTATTAAGGGAATGAAAGTAAAAAGATATAAAATACAATGTTGTAAAAATTACATACATTTGTGATACGTAGGTGAAATCTTAAAAACAATGGGCTTAATTAAATAATTATATTAATACCTTGTATTTTATGCTGCTATCGAATTTTACTAGAGTGGCGAAAATCTGATAATTAAACTGTGGATATTTATGTAAATTTATATTTTTATAAACACTACTGAAAAAAAAAAAAAAAACTAAGAGGTTAAGCGGTATTTCATCCGTGTGATATATTATACGTGTCAGGATGTTCCGCATAAAGTGGACAAGTGACTAGTGGATGATCGATACGTACAAAAATAAGCCAAAAATGTAGGATAAAGTTTTTCCATTTAAGGCTTTCTTACGGAATATGTAAAACTGTGTATTGCATAAAAATGAAATTAGTTATAAAAAGAAATATATGTGAGTAAGTTGGAAAAAGGATAAATGGTAATCAGATACGACAAAATAATGTTTTTTTGTACATTGTTTAACATTCCTAATCTTCTTCACATTCACAAACGCAAGGTCTTACGAATTGATTTTTATGCAAATCATAGCTGGAGATATCTCGCATTCTAATAAAAAGGCACACACGAGCTATCTCGTCCAAAGCCTCGTATGAACATTGAGACATTTTTAGACAATGCGATGTATTTCGTCTTCCGATGCGAATTTTATTCTACATTTTATTTTCACACGTAGAATCGCCGCCTTGTTCTTTGACCACCATACACTTGATACCCTATATGTATTTGTATATTTATATATAATCTTTGGTTACGTATTACAGTAGTTGTACATAGTATAGTAGCACTCGGTAATATGTATGTACATATATATATATATATATATATATATGTTTTACAATTTAATATCGTATATGTAATTACAACTTATAGATTAGCTAACTGAACGCGCGCTCTTCGCATTGTACGCGGAAACTTGTTGCAACGGAAAACATTCTTGTATTCCATCGCCTCGTGCACGTATAATATACACCGTACACGACCACCAGGTGGCGCCAATACATCACAATCTACGAATATTAACGATTACATATACAACAATGATAAGGAGTTTTGCATTTTAGATATTTTATATAATCTTGCATGTCGTATTTAAATTTTAAACAATAGACAGTAAAACTAGATTACTTGAATATCTTTATACTATAGATACGTAGAATGTCAATAGGCGAAGATGTTGCTTTATCTTGCATGACATCGAATAGAAAATTAAGTTCTGATAAAAAACTCGTTTCGTTCGCGTGTTCGTTATGTTTCGCTTTTCTTACTCTCATAAAATTTTATCCACACGCGATTCGGTCTATGTCATAGTTAATACTGTATCACTGGATTTCTTCAATAACTGTTTAGTAATTCTAGGTTTCTATGGATGGCTGCATTTGTGACGCACCAGACAACGTCAAGCATTAATCTGACAACGAGTTTGGTTTGGAATCTTTATTGAATCTATATTAGAATCTAGAATTTTCGAATTTGAATTACTGGCAGTTCAGTACATAGCTGAATTCTGTAATTCCGCACTGACTTCAGGATAACTTTGTAGATATTTAATTTGTCGTATAGTGATAGTTGAGTTTTCCTACGAATAAATAAGTAAATTTTACGTAGTTTGATATGCAGCTCTTCCCTCTTGGTTTTTATATGCTCTTCTCATTACATTAACCTTTTGTTCAAATGCATTCCAAGGTACATACCGGACTCTACAAATGGCAAAAGTTGGCCATACAACTTGACACTAGGACAGTTCCCTTCTCTTCTAGCAAAAGTGATGTGCACAGAGTTTGTTTCATTGGCTTATATTCGCCACGTATTCAGTCAGCCTTGTGTATGTCTCTAATTCCTTTCTCAAACATTTTAGATGCTACCTTGGGATCTCGATTAATTGCGAGTATCGCTATATCATTGGCGATCGTGGCTACCGTGATATTTCTTTGTATAGGTAAATCCGCGTGTACAGCGTGTACAATGTACAATATACAACATTAGCTCAAATAACCTCGTGACACTTCAGATATGATGGGATAAGATTTCGATAGCTTATAGTCATGTTCGTGGCATATGTAAAATCGTCTATTACTTAAATGCGATTTCAAAAGTAAAAAGTACTAGAAAGTACTAGAATTATTTAAATTTTCTAAGATAGACAGGGATGGCAGACTTTGAGACGGAAACTTGTAGTACGTTTAGGACGACTGTTCGACGGTACGCCTTTTCCTCTAGCGCGTTTGAGATTACATACGTTATAGGCTCTATTGATTTGTTCAACTAGTAAGTGATTATTTTTAAAATCGAACATATGGACAATAAATTGTCAAATAAAATTACATTACCAGAAAAAGCTCGCACCAAAAAGTCCAATCATTCCAACGGCGCATTACCCAGATATTTATTGTTTAATAATATTAGGTTGTTCCAAAAGTTTTTTTCCTTTTATAAGGAAATAATAGATGCACAACATTTTTTGTTTTATATTATTTTATTGAATTATGTATGATCAGAACATGTTCTATTGGAACAAAATTTTGTGTATTTATTATTTTCTTATAAAACGAAAGGAACTTTTGGCAAGACCTAATATATATAGATAATACCTGACGATCTTAAAAATGAAGATGTTGTAGGCATAGGTATAACGATAAATCAAATACGAATACCTGTGATGTGAGAATGTTTGCGTAATTTGGTAAAATATATAAAATGTTATGTTATGATAACAAATTAAACGGTTTCTAATAAATAAAAATGTGTGCTTCTCTCAACAAAGAAAAAGATACAAAGGGGATTCGTCGCTTCGTCAGTTATGAAACCCTATATACAATCTGGAGGCTGAACTTTATATTTACATATATTCGGTTTGTCCAAAAGAACTGAAAAACACAACATTATCAAAAGATCGTGTCATAATTAAGTACACGTCAGCATAAAGTGACTTTGAACTTACTCGGTATCTATATCTGCGCATAGTATGTGCATATAAAATGTGTGTGTGTGTGTGTGTGTGTTCGAGCTAATCTTAAAAAGCGTTGCTCGTGATATCGAGTAAGGTTTAACTGTGCGAAAGATTAATCTATGACAAGAGGAAGCGGAGATTTTAGCGAGAATTTTAGTGAAGTAAGTCTAACGTAAGAAAAAACGGTTGTCCGAAAGCTTTCTTGGCTTACGCTGCTCAAAACCGTTAAAGACGTATATATACATGTATGTATCAGAACGATGCGTATGGAAGAATTGTTGAGCATGCGAAGTTTTAAAAACACCATACATGTATGTAGATTTCTTTAGAAGATAGTCTACGATAAGCGTTTTTATGTTATAGTTTTGTCGATTGTCCGATTTCGATGGGGCTTTTTTCATTGTTTCAAGCAGTTCTTTGGGAGCATATCTTTAAAGTATGAAGCACCAGGATATGGCCATAAGCAAGGGGGTTGAGCAGGAGTCGAAAATACGAACCACAGTTTAGGGATATTCGCAACGCAACACGCAACAGCGACCTTGTTAGCTGCGATCGTATTTTGTTTATAATCACTGCCACGATATATGTATATAACGAGGCAATACGATCCCCCCTCCAAGCAATGTCTTTCTCTTTTCGACGTGTGGCCGAAGTCAGAAGTCAGAAGCTTTACGATTCACGAGTCTCGACTTCGCTGTATGCGTCTGTGTGGTAATCGGTGTTGTTCCACGGACCGATAGAAATTCACGGAATAGTTAACCGTATTATTAAAAGAAAAAAGAAAAGATTATGTATACGTGTGAGGTCCTGGGCAAAGACCGGATCAGTATATTTTCAGAAGAAATTAAACAAATATTAAGTATTAAATTGACAAAAGTTTTGAAACATAGTTACATTAGAAATTACGAAAATTTTGATTTCGACGATACCAAAAAAATGGGAAAACATTAGTACGATATTATGGTTATCTATGTTTTTTTATGAATTCTTGGATGGTATAACAAGTGTACGTAAATTTTTGTGAAATTTTATTTTCTATTTTTTTGTACAGCAACTTGTATTATTATTCTCTCGAAAACGAAACCTCGAATAAACAAACGTTACATTAAAATTTTCTACTCATTTCTCCACAGAAAATTATCTCCTTTCCGGTTGTATGAACAACTTTCACTTCACCCTATATTTTGTTATTTCTTTCGTTGGTATGTTATCGACTGCTTCTAGTATTGTATCCATTTGTGATAATTTGTGTAGCTCTAATCCTTACTATGGTATATTATACAACATCGGAGCCAATTGAAAAGATTTCTTCTAAACAAAAATTTTTGTCGTCATAGAAAAACTCGATTGGATTAAAAACGATGTAGAGTCTAGAAAAAAGTTAAAAATCGTTCATCGTAAATATTTATACTTGAAAATTCAGGTGGTCTGCACAGTTTAGTTGCTCGTTGAACAGGTTTTTTCCTTGAAAACTCTAAAACTTTTAGCTGGTTTTACACCATATAGAAAGAAAAGAGGCCAGACGTTGCGTTGTTTCCAAGTAGGTTGCAAGTTTATGGCACGTTGCTGTTTCGCACGTACACGTCAGATTAATGTACTCGCACACAATGGGGGATATCTAAATATACTCTGTGAAAATATTTTTTGGAGGCAGAACTCGGACACGCTGCATAAGAAGTATATTTTCCTTTACGTTTCGAGGGCTCCGCTAGATTTTTCCTCGCTGAAGATAAAATTACACGCTTGCGTTGCCAGGAATACGTGATTGATAATGATTGTTCCGTTCCTTCTTCTCTTACAAATTCTTACGCGTACGTAACTCTATTTATTGACGTTATTTGGAGAATGATTGTAAAGCAGTATCTTTACCCATCGCATGTGTTACGAAGCAAATAATTACATAGCATATCGATTGATAATTAGAATGTACAATATATATATGTATTGTATTTAACAAGTTTTCGAATCGACGATATTTATAGAAATATTTGCAACTAGATGAAATTTTATTATTCATTATTTAACACAGTATATGTTCTTGATCGAGCTTTCGTTTCATCTAGAGAGGCATCTGGAAAATTCTTCTTTTGAAAGTTGATCATTTGATTCTAGTACAGAGTATAAGCAGTATTTTAATAATATTTATAAAATTGCAGCGATAACTAAAGGAATAATATAATGAAAAAATTTTTTTTTATTTATTCAAAATGAAAATAATTTTGTATTGTAATTTTGTAAACTGTACTTGGTAAACTGTAAAATGGTCCTACAATCTGTTTACCGAATCCGAATCAATCAGTTTCCTTGTTTTGTATAACTTCCCACACATTTGTAGAATTTTTACCGCGTATCATTCGATATGATGGTGTCAATTATTAGGAAAATTCCGGGTCGATCATGATACTAATACTAGAACTACCACACCAGTCAAAGTGACTGATCTTACAATTTCACAAATGTGCTAATCCTCATTTAGGGGTCATGGTCCTAGATGGGTTAGTAATACCAAAAATGTACTGGATAACATGGAATTCCTTTTGTAAGAAAGTAATAAATCAATAAATATAAAAATATTCTATTGTTAGTTATTTTTTAAAGACCAGTCATTTTGAGTGGTTTTGGTAGAAATATCTCTTTTATAACGTTTTTTTTTTTTGTATCAGAACCTGTAACAAAAATTTAAAAAGTATCTTTTGTAGATTTATGTCAGTTATATGTATATATTATACATGCTCAAACTACAAACGGTTGAATATAATATATATAATATATGTATAACTTTAATAATAAATTTAAAGAATTTTTCCTCTTCTGATGCCTGCCTCTCCTTTCTGCATCAATCGATCAGGATGAAATTTTCAATCCATATATCAGTAACCTATATGTTTCTTCACTGGAGCCAACATAAGTAAAGTTTCTATAACATTCCTGAAAATGTAACACCGAAAGACGAACAAACGTTTTACGTAATCTGGTATTTAATATCATATCATTAATCGTAATTTAATACCTGAATAATGTATAAAATAGTTAGAATATAAATATGCAAGGTAAAAAGAAAACAAATAAAATTTACATAAAATTCTAACGTGATTCTTTATGAATACTATTTCTGTTCAAATACGTTAGATAAAATAATATAATGGTAATTATTTACAAAGCGGACCACTTCACCGATTTCAATGATTCTGAAATATGTTGTCGAGGTCAACGTTCTGAATAACCTTCTCCTATGCATGTTACCGTCGGCCGGCCTTAGTTTCCGTGATATTGGCAGAAAGCTTCAGTTCAATTTACGTTACGATTTCATTTCGTTCTGGCATAAACGGACGCCTCACGGCGTCCGTACTTTTATATAACTCAACCTAACGCATCTCCGACAAATCATTTTCAACTCACATGAGAAGGAAAAATCAATGGCTGAGATAATTATTTGGCCTTCTCGCGGCGCGTCCGTAACGCGCAGATAACGCTACTGTGAAATAAGTTGAGATATTATTAAGTAGTAAGATAGACACAATTTGTGTTAAGCTTTATGCTGTATTATATTATCTTATATATTTATCTTACATATTACGCTATGTTATTAGAAATTAGTAAATTTATTGTAAAAATATTAGTGTATAGATTAACGATAAAACTGTTATATTTTACGCCCGTGCTATGTTATATAATAAGTCGTAGGTATAATTGATCGCTTGAGAGACGCTGGGTGTAAAATTTATTCCGAAAGCGTTTTGTTCCAATGTCCTGCTTGCATTGCAGTTACTTAATCAGGAGTCTGATGATGCAACAATATAATTTTGCTGTAGGATGTTTAATAGCGTTCTGACATTGAAGCGTTCGTACTTGTCAGTATTAGATCGTTAATGAATTTAAATGCAATGGTGACTAATTGCAGGTACATACATTGAAGTAGTTTTCCTTAAATACATCGTTACGTGTTATGTTTGAAAATTTTACATAGTTTAAAATTCAAGGCCCTGATAATTAACTATTAGAGTAGATTAAAGTAATTCCATTCGTTCACATGCCAATTAACAAAAATTAACATATCCGAGATTTGTATATTCTAATTCTATGTGTACATTTATGTAAACATATCACTTTTGAAAAATTTGCGCTGCGTGTTCCTATACAATTTCGGATAATTAATTGAACTCGTTACACGTATCGCACATCTACATCCATCAAAAGTATTACAACTCAAATAATTCAATTTCGGGTTTGTTAGAAAGATCTGAAAACCGTCGAAGAAGGGCTAAGAATGAAAAATTATAAAAAAACGGTATTTGATCATTGTTTCCTATGGTCTATTTTCTTTTCCGTTAACGTCATGTGTTCGGTAAATAATTTTTTGTAAGCTTGCATATAGTTCACTCTCCTTGAAAAAACTTGTTCGAGTCGTGTCACTTCTGAGATACGACCACCACAGCACGTGATTCTACGCCGCTGAATCGGTACAGATCTGCTTAAAAACAATTGCCGCAAAATTAACCTCTATATTTACGGTTAAACATTTTTTTACTTGCATCGCATTGTACTCGTCACGAGGACCGAACATGACAAAGGAACTATAGGTCATAGGCAATAAGGTCGTGAGCGATTTCCTTGAAAAATGATGTTAAGGTATCGTTTACGATATGTTTACATTTCACAGTCGGATAGAACGTGAATAACATGATATTAACGAGGAAACAGGAAAATAATTCCTCGACGCGTGAGATAAGCCCTAAATACTTGAAATCGAATCCTCTGTAAAGGAGATTCATCTCTAAGATTATCGTATTGCCGGTCACCGGAACCGTAAATCATCGGTCATCAGTCATCAGTGTTAGGTTCGCTTATAGCAGTTTTGAGTGGTGATTGGTGGCTGGTACGGTAAGGACTAGCGCGGTTCTATAGCTTGTCCAATGAGACGAGGTAGTAAAGATAAGGAAACGCATTGGCTGCCACGGTGAAACGCTACTTTATGTTTGCTTACGTTTACTTGTGTTTATGTTTAAACGCCTTTTCTCGTTGGACAGACTGTAGAGCCACGAGTGTAATATAGTTTCTCAGTGTGGCGACAAGAGGCCCAACGACGCTCTGTATTGTCCGAGGTTCGCGTGCACACGACTGTACGGGGCCAATGACACTCCCATGGCACGCGAAGAACGATAAGGGTTTTAGCTACAAGGACAGGCTGCTAAAGCTTCTGTCAATAAATCAGAAGTCTAGAAAATATATGTCTAATATCGCTATATTTTTCACTAATGAAGTTTTAAAAATATAGATTTTTATCGTTCGTTTCTTTCCCGATTGATTATTTCTGTAATTATAAAATATCATGTCTGTCTTGTCAAGTAAACTTCGACAATGTTAATTTGTTATATAATGGAATATTCTTAGCTATATCTCAAATACACCTATTATAAATCTATTTCGTGTAACATGTCGGAAATCTTTGCCATATTTACGACAAACATTATGGCAGGCAGGCAGATACAGTGAGAATTGAAATGTAGTAGTGTAATTGCTGTATCAATAGATACAATTTCCAATTTCTTGAGAAATCTACAGATCTTCTAGAAACCTTCTTTGCGACAGAATAACCCAAGAAATATCTAAAATCATACGAAGCAAAATAATTGGCAGAGTGCTAGGTATTCGAAATTGAAATTTTTTAAGTTCTTTTGTAAAAGATTTTCCTTAGCTTTGATTACTCTGTAATGCTAAAATATATGCTTCTGTAACTTTATCTGTTAGAAGGCAAGAAAATGGTATAAAAAGATAAATTTTCCATTGTTAACCATTTAGCTGTTCTTGACGAGTATACTCGTTCTGAAGAAATGGCAATATTTTGTGTTACAATGAGTCCTGTCAGTATTAAAATAAAAAAATAAAATAGTCCTTTCGTTACAACTTAATTCTATATCATAACAGCAACATGCACTCTGCGTTTGACGAGTAAACTCGTCATTGCTTACATTCAACAAGCTTTCAAAGAGATCGTAAAGAGGTAACTGAATCAACAAAGATTCATATAGAATTTCATAGAATTTTGGACAAGCTATTAAATAATTTTAAATACAAACTATCAAATTGTTACGATTGTTGTTATCAAAAAGTTACGATTAATACCGTTTCCCAATAATAATTAGATTAAAATACTAGAGCGAAGACGATGGAATTTCAAAGGAATGAGGATCGGGTGCGCATTTCCAGATTTTGTAGATACGATTTCACAAGAGTCTCGTAACTTGTCACACATTCCCTAACATACATATGTGTGTTACACTCGGACAGATGGTCTGTACGATTATTGAAGTCACTCAGCTGTTGATTGTCGTCCAAGGCTCCTGCTACTTAAGTATTTCGTGCGAGTAGTCGGCGTAGGTTGTTCGCCAATAACTCGCTTGCTCAATTCAGCGTACGTGTCTCTTACAACTATTATTCGACTCTTACAACTATTACTCGATTTGGAGAAGAACGTAACAACTTTTCAAAATCCTTTGATCGAACGAGACATATTTTTGTTTAACGATAGATAACATTCGAAACAAAATGCACTCAAAAGCTGAGTACCAATGAAATATAAAATTACAGTGACTCAGTGTAAACTCACGAAAATAGTTAAAAGCAATAATGAGATAGAACATAGAAAACTTTTATCGATACATATATTATATTTGTTATAGATTACAGGAAACTTTTTGAAATTTTGTTAACACTTTAACGAGACACGAATATCGTAAATTATATTGGTAAAATTTGAAACCAATCTAAAATATATATATATACCTAGAAACTACAAAATATTTATTGCAAATAGATTCATATATAGTTAGTAAAAAATGAGTATACAGCGTGAATAGTTATCTTAAACATGCAAAATCCAGGCTTAAAAGGGATTATTCTAATTGTAAATTCAATTTTGTGTAAATTTAATGTCGCATCAACTGCTTATGATTATTATCGATATCTTTAGTACGGTAGTTTCTGTTTACCCGATTTCCTCGTTTGAGGCATTCTACTGCTTCGTTTGCATTACGTTTACATTCCCTTACAATCCCTTCGTGTCTATGTTGCCTCTTACTCCTTGGTACATAGTACATACATACATATCCTTCTCTGATTTCTGTATTTTCTGCAGTCGATAATTATACGTATGCTCGACTATAAGTGGAATGTGACAAGCTTCACACGTTACTCTTGATTTCGTCGTATTTTGAGCCAAAAAATCTTCCTGATAAATTCTACCTCGACCGTAGTATAAATTTAGATCCATAGCATATAGTTCTTGATCAATGCGTTAATGATTAAGTGGTAATTCATCGTAATGTTATTCACTTCCTTTAAATTTTATAAATTTGTAAAATCTAGACGGATTAAAGTTAATCCATGAAATTTCCCTTCGTAATCGTAATGTTAATTTGTCATCGATCCGTGTACTTTAATTACATTCGTGTATCATCGACATACTTACTACTTATGAACAGCAGTGTAATAAGCGCATGGTATTACCAATTAAAACCGCAGACGAAGGACTGGTTCCGTGGCCCACATTTGGCGTTTACTTACCTATTCCAACAGTTAGAGTTGCGTTACACGATATTCTCGATGAGATGGATGGTATTCAACTTCGTTACGGACAATGTGTTCACGTATCGTTTGAATCGTGATAAAAATAATGATTTGCTGGAGAAAAAATCTTATTAGAGAAAATATTAGCAAGCTCCTTTTCGTATATGTCAAGTGTCAACAGATTGCTGTTTCCATTTTTTCGTTCCGTTCTTCTTAAATTACAATGAACTGTTGTTATTCTCGTGGGACATGTTATTTCTCGAAATAGCTCTAACATTGATTAATAAATAACAGGAAAATAATTACACCTCTAAACTTATTTACAATCTGGATTGAATATTTTTAATTACTAATTTATACATTGATTTATTTATTTATTCGCTGGTTAAATTGTTTACATTATCATTTCCTGATTTAATTGTTTATTAATGAAATTGTAAATAACTAGGGATGTTCCAGTGCAAGTAAATACGAGTACATATTCGAACTTTCATTTCCATACCGAATATTTTTAGTATTGATACTTTCGATTGCGATACCATGCCCACTTAGTATTGAAGGAAAAGGTACTCGTATCGAATGAAGCGAGTACCGAAAGTGTATAATCAACACAGCGAGCGTACTCTGGGTAAGTCGCATGTCTATGCACATTGCATAGCTTTGACAAGCACAGCCAAGTCGTATAAAGAATCCAGTATGTATGTGTATAAAGATGATCAATGGTGATATATGATACATTAGTGAATCAGTGAATCAGTGAATCAATGAATATGATACATCGCAATGAAGAAAGTAAGATACCATTGTACATGTAAATAGAGAGAAGTGACTTTGATCGTAATATTCTTAATTCACAGGCAAGTCTAAATAATTTAAGGTTATATTTTCGTCTTTATTGAGATATTGTTGCTAATAATGTCATTCCTCGTTAATAAAATATTCGATACAAACACCTACTACTTGTATCGATATTTTTGTTTCAATATTAAGTAGATATCGATGCTTGCTATCGATACAATTAATGGCTGATGCCTATAATTAACATTTCGTGTATATCTTACTATCGATAATCATTATATGGTATCTATTTACTCATTGAAAATTTAGATAATGTACAACAACACGTATATATATATATAAACCGAGCTTTAATATAATTTGCTGTAAAATATATTAAATTGCATTTATAAATTTCACATTTATTTATTAAAGCCTCTTGTGAAGTAAAGAGGCCGGCAAAAATTGCATCTCACGACATAATGCGTGGATGCGGGTTTTATTTCACAATGGGCTTTAGCAACAGTATCCTCACTAAACGATCATTGAATACTTTGCTCCCCAAAAACAAGGATAGAGTATCTGCTTTGCGGTGATCTCATATAATGCAGGCTGGTAAATGTAGTTGCGAGAACAATGTGCCATCTAGCGGTTTTCATAGGAAGTTTTGTACTTGTGTACTCTGATCTAATTGTAGGAAGTAGATTCATCTATTTATTTTATTTTTTCTGTTCTACATTTATTTATGATTGCTTTGAATGATTTTTGTTAAACATTAAGTGAATATCATAAAAAAGCTGCAGTTACTACATAGTAGACATACTTACTATATAATAGTAGGATAAACACCAAAGTGGCTTCCAACAGTTGCACTCCACGCATGCTCATCTAATAAACTTGGAGATGAACATATGTACACATGCGACGTATTCGTCAGCAAACAATACGCGACTGTCGTATGTCTAGATGTAGGAGAAGTCTACGATACGGATTAGAGAAACTGAAACTCCAGAAACCTGCAGAAACACAGCTACGAAAGAAACATCTTTAATTTTATTGTTACTTTCCTATCTATTAGAACCTTTCTAGTTACAGTTAATAATACATTCCTTTCTCCACAATGGTCTTAGAAAACGTATTCCTATTACTGGTCGCTATAAACGACGTATTGAACATAACAAACCCGGTCAAAGCACTATTATTTGCCGATGATCTAACTGTAATATGTAAAAGGGGAAATCTCTGTACCATCCAGATACGAGTACAATAAAACACTAGACAAATACTAGAAACACTAGAAACGCTGGAAATGCAGGAATCATTCGCTTTATTACCTTTAACACTAACCTTATTAGGTTCAAAATTTAATTTAAAATTGTACATAAATTAAAATTGACAAAATCGTTATTTCTTTTGTTCAACTAACTTTATAGAAATTCTTATATTAACAAAAATTGAAAAATTGATTAATCAGATAGTATAAGAATATAACCTTACCAGGTTTGATCAAATGACCAGTTTCAAAATTTAATTTAAAATTGTACGTTCATCGCTATTTCTTTCGTTCATCCAACTTTATGTAAATTCCTATGTTAATCAACAAATTATTATAATCAACAAAAATTGGGAAATTGATTAATCAGATAATATAAGAATTAACATAATGTTGGATGAACAAGAGAAATAACATTGAATGTACAATTATAAATTAAATTTTGAAACCGGTCATTTGGCCGTGCCTGGTAAGGTTAATATTAATAAAAAGAAATAATTATCTTTAGCAATAATCGACAATCTACAAGCATAGAATTGATTCTTCACGACAACGACAAGCACTCTAAAGGAAATAGTCTCCATCAAGCTATTATTGAACAAACTGAAATACGATAACAATCAAAGACTTGATATACTTGAAACAATAGCGGCGAACATTTGGCTCTGTACACAATAGACTGAGAATAACAGTAGGTGTCTTCCGTTTCAGTCTAATCAATGGCATTCTCAGCGAAGACATCAGAACTATCACCACAGATCAGAAGAAAATACGTAACTACCAAATTAGCCTGAGATCAGAACAGATCAGAGCAGATCAGAATCGTCTCCATCCTGCAAAACCCCATGTGTTCCACAACATCTTCAAACGGAACAATTGCAAACTTGTACAGCGAACTCTGACATTTTATCGCAGCATAAACAACTGAATAAACTCGATATGGAAACCTAATCGACAAAGAAGAGATAAATTCGCAGTATCCATCCGTGGTCTATTCCGAAAATTGAAATCAATACCGCTCTACTCAAGCACAGTCACAGAAAGAAAACCGACCCAGTAGTTTTACACAGTTTGAACAGCTAAAAGAAACAGTCGCAAATCACATGCAGATGTATGTACATGTATATGTCATATGTATAATATCAGGCATTAAACGATTCTGGATATGCGGTCGTCAGTGATCAACAGTCGAAAAGAGTGGACTTCATCAAAAAGAATCTATCCTTTTTTACCAATTTAACGCGTTAAAACATGAAAATACGTTGAGATCACTGCTACGATCACTACCGGCCAAAACAAAAATGTCGTTATTTCCCGTAAATGTAAAAATGTCACGACATCGATCGAGAACCAGTGGGAAAATGAGCCGATCGTGCAAAAATGTCAAATATCCTACGCCAAATCAATTCAAAGAAACAACTCGATTACAGTGGTCTGGGTCAATCCTCCCACGTTTGGCATCGCTGAGAACGAAAGAGCGGATAAAGCGGTCAAAGCAACAACAGCCACCGCGATTCATCAACTGCCGACCACTGCAGCAACAGCTTGCTCTCAGAAATTATACGCTTCTTAACTGAAAACAGAGACAACAAAAGGCAATTGGAATAAAATGGATGACAATCTTCGTCCAAACCACGACAAGCAATAATAAAAAACGAAAACATTTTCAAAGAAGATCATTGCTTGTATTCCAGCAAGACGAGATGATCGAAAATTGTAATAACTCGCACGTAATTCACTCGCCAATATCTCCTCGACGAAGGAAAAGAAAGAAAAAGCGCCAATCTGCGAACTGTGCAAAGTTCACCTGACCGTGGCAGTGAAGCACGCATTATCATCGTTGATCACGGGAGATGCATCTTGAATAGACAAAAATAAAATAGAAGGTATGAGACTCACCTTGAAAGACAATTTAAAGGACAATGATCCGACCCAAAACCTACTACGCTGTCAAAGTGTAAAACATACCAAACTGTACGGCAAACTGTAAATTTTGGCCCTTGGTTGCTAATAAACCATACAAACGGTTGATGCGACGTTATCTAATTGAAATAAACAAAAAGAAGAAATCTGTCAACGAATAAGATTCAATTCGATAATACTCTCATCTGTATCGATGAATTTCCTTTACAGCGAAATGAAAATTATTGTATACTTAATACTTACATATTAAACATTTCCGATACTATCGATACATATGTCTACTGACATATATTAAGCTATTGTACATTTGAACAAAGTATAATAATATGTAGTATAAAGTATATAAGTATGCAAAGTATATAATAGTAATTTAACTAAATTACTGTATACTTAATACTTACATATTAAACATCTACGATACTATCGACACATACATATACTAACATATATTAAACTTAACTTATTGTAAAGGGAAATCTCGCAATTTTTATATTTACGCTTATTTGTTGTTGTGAAAATAAGCACAACGTGGATACTTGAAAGTTTCTCGAGTGAAAGATAAAAACGAATGGAATTCCGTTGATAAGCCTTAGCCTGAAATTACGTTTACTTAGGAAATGTCCTTTACTAGATTTTCTAGTGCAAGGATCATGCAATCATTTGCTACACGTATTAAACAATCACCGGACAAGGAAACATTGATTTAAAGTGTGTGCAATAAGTCTAAAAGAAGATATCCGTTATCATTTTTCTTATCTCGTGGCAGTAGACGTACCATTGTCTCGACAAATAAGAAAGCAGCAAATTGCGAAATGGCAATTTTATTCAACTTTAATCGCACGATTTAATTACGCGCTTCTTTTACCATTGGTCGAATTTCCTTGCTTTTCGAAAACATTCACTCGAAATTAATAAATTTTTGACGATTTGTCAACAGGTGTTATCTTATCTGTATGTATATATGTAGGTATATCTGAAGATTAACGAAGATTTGTATCCAGTTCATTACCGAAATTATACGATTACTTTTAATGCAGCTGTTACATGACAACGTTCAGAAGAATTATCTTAAAATACGACCCAGGAATGAGAAAATGGGCTGCAATGACATTACTGTTTAAACTTTGGCTTGGTGTTTTTCATGTAGAAATGAGGTCTCCAAATGCACTTGTCCGTAGGATCGGACAGAACTCAAGTTGAAAGAAAGAATGGAAAAACGATCAACTACGAATAAAAAATAGCAATTTTTCTAGAAATCATTAGTTTCTTGTTGCAGTGATTTCAACGAACGTAAGGCGAAACTGTTGAATGGAAATTTTCATAATCATAGAATTAATGCCGAATAAAGGGAAATTCAGTGAAATTCAGTAAAATCGATTTTAATCGAATCATAAACAAAGGCCACAAGTAGAAAGCATAATTAGTCATATTTTCAATCTTTCGTATAGTAGAAGAAGAATTTCGAAATTTGATACGTTATCGAGCAATTTCATGTGTAATCTATTCGTTCATTTGATTTTGCCATTAAATATGTGCTTTTGATAGCCTTTTGATCGTTTAATGAATATTAATGACATTTGTTACACAGACTACTACAAATTAAGTTAAACTAATAGAACTACTCAAGATCAATAGCATTCATCCCTTAGAGAATATCGCAGATTTGTCAGTTATTTACCTAACGCCAACCTAACCTCAACCTAACCTCAATTTTCGCTGTTTAACTCGAGCCTTTTGTTTTTCTTTTTTTGCAAAAAAAGGAAAGAATTAAAACTTTGACGCGTTCTTAGGTAAAAAAGATATGATTTTCTCGCGCTTGTCCGATAAAATAAAGCTTTTAGAAAATAAAAGACTGCGATGGAATAGTGAAAATCGGAGGTCACCGGTAAAGCGTATAATCGTTTTAAAAGATATCGAACTTATTATATCAGAAAAATTGGAAATCGTAGCGACGTAGCAAATTCGACTTCTTCGATTAGCAGAGATTAAATTAATAAAAGAAAAAGTAGGTTCTATTTAGGTCTAGCAATTAAGAGAACAGAGAACAGTCGCAGGAGGCAAACAACTTAACGCTAATTTGCCTCCTTAATTCGAATCATTGTGATATTTGTTGAAATGTTACGGCCAAATCGGGTTGATTCGTCGTCGACGAGTGGATCGTCCTTGTGACTTTGATTATGTTTTAAAATTTTATGTGTACGTTGCGTTGCGTCGAGTTGCTGTAATCTTCCTCACATCCGTGCGCATTGCGCATCTCTTCCTGCGTTTACGATTCTCCACCGATCAAATGTAATTTCATTGTGCCCCGTTTCATCGTGTAGTTGTACTTGTGGATTGCAGTTACAGTTACGAGTTACGATATCATCCCAACTTGCACGAGATACCGACCTGTATCTCTACCGATTAGGCTACGTGTATTTATGTAAATTCTTTCTTACGTACGTTCTTTTAAAAGGGCAATGCCACACGGTTTCCTAGCGAAATCGTTTCGTCTGCCATTTCTATTCCGCCGATAACTTCTGCGAATCACCTGAATTTATTGAATATTTCATAATCATGTTAATCTTTTTATCGGATACAATAATCTGATACGATTGTGTTTCAGTCGCACCTTATCTAGAGTAGAATAGTAGAGCAAATCTTTTCACAAATACTAAATTTTATTAAATTTCATGTATAATACCTGGTCTATACTATATTATACTTTACAGTAATAAAATCTAAAATTCAGCTAATCTTCTTTATAGTATTTGAATAACGTTATTCGTGCTAGTACCTAATAACCTGCCATTTATCATTTTTCAAGACTTACTTTATACATGATTCTTTGTAACATGAGACTGTTATTATAGTTGAAACATGAAAGCTTCCACGTAATACGCTAAACTTTCAACATTCGGCTGTCTTTTATTATCCATAATATTGTCATAATATCTGTATTAACATTTTTACTATATTAACGTTTGACTCGTAACCGATCGATAGCTACCTTTTGCAAATAATTCGAACGTTATCATACTATCTTCGTAACCACGAAAACGATCTCGAAATTCGAGATCGATTTTAGAGCGCCGGTGAATCGGAACAGACGTTGTCGACGAACGAGCCTGTGGTACCTGACACAGCAAATTGATTTGAATAAATGTATCTTTACGGTGTACGATTATATACAATGAACGGACTCATCACGAGGTCTGTTCCTTTATCGTGCCACCCCACCACATACGAAACATACGGAGGTGGGACATTGGGTCGAGTGTTGAATTAGATTCAGTAAAGTGAGTCGGTGAGTGCGCGCTAGTCGGTCCGGTATTGTGTGGAATCAAGTCAAATCGTTGGATCGCTCTTTTGTTATGTAATTCACTCTTTCCTCTCTCCCTTCCTCACTCTCTCTCCCTATTTCTTTCTCTCTCTCCTTCTTCTGTTTCTTCCTTTCGCGTTTCATCTTTTTCCGGTCGTGTGGTTGTTTCGATCCACTGCATTCGTAGAAAACGCTATACATCGCTGTATTCGTTGAATCTGTTTTTTGAATACCTGCGCCACATCATTCGGCGGGTGAGTAAACGCGATAGTCGCAACCAGCTTTGTATTTCATTTCTTTCGTCCTTTGTTCGAGTTACATTTTACTTTTACCGCGGTCAATTTGATTAACGTTTAAACCTTAGCTGTTGTTGACGAGTATACTCGTCATGAAGAAACGACAACATTTTCTGTTACGACGAGTCCTGTCGGTAATAAAATTAAGAAATAAGACCGGTGATTTCGTTGCAGCTTAATTCCGTGTTATAACGTACGCCACGCGTATTCTGTGCTTGACGAGTATACTCGTCATCGTTCGCTTTTCCCGCCACATTTTAGAAATAGAAAACTTCTCTAAGTTTTCGAGGAGGTCGCAATAGCTAACTGGTTCAACGTAACGCTTAAAGAAATTCCTTATCGTAAAAAGACAGAGAAAAAATGCGATAGGTCCATTTATGTTCGTCTTCCGACTTTTATTTTACGTCGCTCGCCTAAAACCTACTGGTATTCTCGTATGAAACGGTTGAAAAATGGAAACGTTTTTGGTGATGTAAACCTTTTAAAAATACTTTTTGAAAATTTGTCATTTTGTCAAGAGATAACTAAGATCAAATATTAACTGTCAGGAACGTTGCTTTCACTTGATGTTACATGTTATTAGTCTGTACAACGAACGTCAATAATAATTTTAAGTGACTAGCGGAGCAAGGAAAACACGTATTTAATGGGAAAATTATCGAACGAAAGAATAGTGTTGATACGAGTAACAGTTATTCCGATCGTGACAAGTATATCGAATTTAAAAATCGCTGTCACTTGTGTACATATGTTCCTCACTTTGTAACTTTCATACGACAGTCAGAGGTTTCGTAAGATGATTGACATTGAGTAAAAAAGTTACGTCGAAGTTGTTTGATCGGACAAAGGAAGAATAGCAAGCAATTGCTCCCAAGTCTCGATACGATAATCTTCTTTTATACGTACACTGTCGTGCAAAAGTATCCGCACACTTGACTATTATCAAGACAAGATGTATTTTAATTGGAAAACTACGGACAAAATTTATCTGCAATGATTTCATTCCTTACAATTTACTATCATCGCAGTTACGTGTAATATATCTAACGGAAATATCGGAACGCGATATTTAAATTGCTTTTCGAAAGGCGATATACAAAAATAAAACTGGTGCTTTCAATCGTAAACCTCGTAAAACTATTTTATCACTCGACAAAGTATTTATTTTAAACCCATGAGAAGATCTGTTGTTTCGAGAGATACAAAGCAATTAATATGGAAACTAGTGTTTTCGTTGGCTACATGAGATTTATAGATCAGCGATCAACCGTGGGAGAAACCTACTACCTACGTGCAGTATGTAATTATTAATTTGCCATTAGTTTACGCAGTTTGAAAAAACTCGAATTATAAATTAAGTTTAAGAAGGATGTTTCAAAAGCGCGGAGAAATTACGTGTTTGGACATACGATAATATTGCTAATGCAAGCAGTGATACTCAAATGCTAAATGTCAGCTGCTTGCACTATTTATTAATTCGTCGTGCCATAACAGGAGGGTGTGTATCATAAAGGAGAATACGCGTAACAGGGTGGAATCGATGTTACAAGAAGCGGTTATCATTCAATAAAAATTGACCTGCTCCATAAAAACTTTTGTCCGTAATGTTGGCAACTTCGTTATGTAATTAGATACAATTCTTCCGACTTGCACGATTCTACAATTATGGATGCGTTCATAGAAATTATGTAACGCGATGGATATTCTGTTCAAAAAATGTGTTTGAGATATATCAAACAGAAATGAAAAATGCTAAAGTATTCGTTTGCATGCGTAGGTACAGTAGGAGTTCTTCTTCAACTTGGTCAAATTCATGTATATTGTCATGGAAAATGATAAATGGACCATGATGTTTGCATACTTATGTATATATTTGTCACTAGCTAACGAATTCTAACGGCGAATCGAAAAACGTATAATGGCTCGTGAAACAACGTACGAACTATGCTTTTAGGTATTATTGAAAATTTCTACGTACGTGTATGTACGCAGGCGCAATTTTTGCCTTTGCTAGGTACTCGCGTCTGATTTACGAGGTATGGAACGTGTTAACGAATAAAGACGCACGGTCCTTTCACGAGTAATTTCGTGCGTATATGCAGGTACTTATACTTTGAATCGATCTCAAACACGAATATTCCCCTCTTTCTCTGCTTCGTGACGTCGGCTAAACAGGGAGCATTTACATTTTGTAAGATTGCAAGTGGCAATTCGAACTAAACAAACGATACAGCCACGTCTTTAATAATGGAATATTTCGAGCTGAATCGTCTCGATTAGCAGCGGTTAATTAGTGCCTCAGGTAGGATGCGTGTGGAATCTACGTCTGTTTTTCTCTTTCCGCTTGTCCCACCACGTAATAGTTTCCGCTAAATTGGATCTCGTTCTCCATGAGAATATCATTGCGCGTGTTCCACGAATCCACGTTGTTCGTTCAATTTTCGTTTAATTGGCTCGCTACGTTACGTTACGGTCGATGCTTGCACTGTGTCGCAAGATCGAGTTTCGGGTATTTGTTCGTAAACCAACAACGATGGGTTCGTCGTGTCGTTCGATCGGGAAACATCTTGTTCGCGCGTATCATTGAATCGATCGAAAAGGAAGATTAATTGCTTTTCCTCATGGAAAAATAAAAGATTAAAGCAATTCCGGTATAAATATCAATCCATAGCGTGTCAGGATTTCTTTTTCCGTATACCGAATGTATACATTGTATTCTCTTTTTATAGACATCTGTATTTTTCATCTATATTTTTTATTTTCGCATCCGCTATACAGGGTGAAACGAAAGAAAAAGGGGTTTCGTAGGGTTCCCGGGTTGCGATGAAAATGAAACGAACACAAACGACCAAAAAGGAGTTCTCTTTCAGTGGAATTGTACATATCGCTGTGCAAGCAACGGACTATTCGTCTCGATAGAAAATACCAGTGAAACACATAGATAGAGCAAGCGAAGGAACAGCAACCGCAACCGCAATCTCAATCGTGTCAACAGAAACAAACAATTCTTCCTAACCTCCAAAATATTAATTTTTCGAGCAACATTTATTGACACAATTTTGGCAATTTTGTATTATCTATCGTAGAAGCGACGAACCGTTTTCTTGCCTTGCTTTTTATATGAACAGTTCCATCTTATTTCTCACTGTACGAGAATATTTGTCACGAGCCGTGTCGTAACCGTTCCGTGTCTGAACGGTTAATCGGTAGAAATCAGAAATTAACGAACGAAAACGAGACGACGAGACCATCGAATGTAACAGGAATTGTTAATGGATTTTTGGTTTCTTAGATAACTAGAAACGTTAATGCTTAAGAATCCAAGCCCTGATGTTCTCCCACAGTTTATAGGAAACGTACGCTCGTTCTGTTAATTGCTAATTGACTAACTGACGCTCAAACACGTTTTCGCACGCAATGATCGCGTTTAAGCCCCGCTTTGCACACTCCGCCCTCGATCAGTTTATGGTTGTTCGTCGCGTTACCAAAGTTTCAATTAGCCATCAACGCGACGAACACGAATAAATAAGGTTCCCCCTTAAATCAAACGGTTCTCCTTTAACTTTTCGTTGTTTCTGAATTTGCCTTTCGCGAGCCTTTCGTTGTCTCTAGCTTACCTTTATCGTACGTCGGTAAACAAGGATTTAATATTTTCACTATCAAACACCGCATTTCGTTTAATGAAATTAACCACTAACGCTCTCGTTGCTTCTTCTATTATTTTTCCCTCGGTTCTTGTCTTTCGTTCCATCTGTCGTTTTTAAACAACTTATGCGATCGACGTTATCCGGTCAGATAGATCCTATCAAAAATTTTATCGATTCAGAAACTCCATTGTTTTTGCGTAAATTTATATCTCGGATGATTTACGATTACGCAACGTCCACAAGGCGAAACGATGAAAATCGACAAAATTTATCCCTGTATTTGATCATATCAATATTTTCCGAAGATAGCGGAAACTCGGTCGCGATTCTTATACGATAGTCAGACTTTGAAATGATAATTATTTAAAATAAGTAAGTCAGCTGTGTACGTGCCATTTCTTTTTCAACTTATTTCGCCTAACAACATAACAAGTATTTGGTATCGTTAAATATTTGTCCATTAGATGTAACAGAACGATTATTCAACGATAGAAGACTACGGATTTACACACGGCATACGTATTATCGTACGACCGTTTACCTACAAGCGTTTAGTTTTCGAGGTGTACACGTATTTTGTAGCATCTGTGTGTTCTTGATTGCGTGCTTATCTAATTGTAAGTGGAGCACGATCGGCGGTGTTTATCTTTTTTTTTATTCTATATAATTGTTGCCATCATTGTTGTCTTCTTTTTTTTTCCTCGCTTTATCACGAGATCGCAGCAGCTGTAAGCTACGAAAACTCAAAAGAAAGAACCAAAGTCGAGTGTTTTTCCTATTATCTCGAGTAAATACCGATACGATCTATATATTCGAAACAATTGCTCGGATATGCACGTAGCAGATACGTTTTATCGCGCACAGTCGATTAATACCGCACGCTGTTCTGCCTACGTATGGTGCACATGCATACATTTATTTATACATTTTCCAATTTCACCAGTCTCGCTTAAATACAGAGCTATGCGAGAACGTGTCAACGTTCACAGAAATTTTGCCAGATATTCGAGAAGGAGCGTAACATATGCAAATAACAAATATTATTAAATAGAAAATATCAAGAATGTCGGTAATATAGTTTCTGCCACTTATGTTTATGCCTGATGCAATTACTAATTACCAATTACTTTGGGCACGTTAGGTGAATCGTTTGACAATTTACAAGTAGTCGTAGTATTTTATATTGCGATTTCGATGATTTTCAGATATGTGACAAAGCTTTATCGTTTAACATTTTGAACAACTCTATCCTATACCTTATTTATTATTATTATTATTATTATTATTATTACTATTATTATTATTATTATTAACTAGTTTGGTTGGTAGTTAACAGTAATATTAACCCTCATGGATTTAGGTCATGAGAGTACGTAAATAAATACAAGCGACAACGCGTATACTCGTCAAACGCAGCGAAGAAAATTTTTTCCTCGTCGTGTATACCCTTCAAATGCAGTTAACTGGTTAATTCGGTCGTTCTGTCGGTCAGCATTGTTTATATCGACATTGATAAGCTTATGTTACTATATCGCCGGATTAATATTACTACTGAGCCAATTCGCAATCAGCTTGAAACATTTAGCTGGAAGGAGGCCGAGCAATGGGATACTTTTGTATATACAGAAGTATCATATGTACATATGTAACTCGAAAACTACGTTACTTGGAAACGTTGCAATTCTCCGAGTTTCGAGATATTTTCACAGATGTTTTTGTTCCACCGAGAGAAGTGATAAAAGGAATTGCGCTATCAAGGTGTAGACTTTATAATTTAAGGCTGAGCATATGTGCATACGGATGCAGTACATTTGTATGTACTTAAGAAACGTTCTACTTATCTTTGTGTTAACTTCTATTTCGGTATCTCGGTATCTCGGTTCCTCCATATGAGAACGAACCGGTGAAGAATTGCCAGCCTGTGCATACGTGTACGTGCACGTGTACGTGTACGTGTATGTGTATGTGTGACGAAATTTCCTGTTCCATGAAGCTACGTATCGCTATCGTTCGACTTAATAACTTATACGTATCAGTTTGTCGAAAGGCATTTTTATCTTCTAATGAAATGGATTATGTTCGTATCTGTACAGGGTATCCAGCTGCAGGGGTCAGGAAATTTTGGGGGGTGATTCTTGAAGCCGAAATAAGACGAAAATCAAGAATGAAAAGATCGCATTTTCGGTGTTGTTTTTTAGTTATCGACGATTAAAGTTCGATTAAAATACCCCTGCACGCGAGCAAACTTCCTTACACGAACGAAAAATGGCCAGCCTAGGCAGTGAGACGAGCAGTGATCCTCAATTCGAAGACACCTAACAGAACACCCTGTATAGTATACGTATTATACGCATACATATATACGTATCAAGTATATATATGTATTAGAGTCATTCATAATTTTTAGGACATACGTTGGTTTTATAGGGAACGCGACGTTATTAGTTTTATGTGTCGAGGAGACGATTAATCGATCAAAATTTCATATACCTGCAAGATCGCGATCTAGTGTACAGTGTGGCTTGTGAAAGTGTCGTATATGTGAATTGTATGAAACATATTGAGATTTCAGCGAGCGCTGTAACGCGAGACCAACGACGAACATGATTACATTGAGAAAATTTGAGATAAATCTAAAAATCTATATAGAAGCAACATTTAGTGCGTACGTGTGTAGATTTCGTAGAATATCAGTCGTATCAAGCTGCAAGTGGAACCAGTTTCAAGATAAAAAAAACTTTCTTTCTACTCGACCGATCTCTGCAACAAAGGTATTTAATTAAACGCGGTCAATTGTCCACTACGCTGCATTAATAAACCTTCATATTCAGCAGGACCATTTCTAACGCTTATTATACGTATCGTCGTGCTAGGTCTTAACCGCTTCAAACTTGATCCTTCTTTACCTATGCTTCTCAATTCCATCACAGCCTTTTCTATTCTTCCTCGCTCGTATTAGTTCATTTTGAGAAAAAAAAAAAAAAAAAAAAAACGTTTACGATAGAGAGCTTGACAAAAAAATAAAAAGCTACAGAGAATCGATAAATCTTATCTAAAAAATCGAAGGTAGGATAAATGAGACACTCAAAGGAATCTAAGCAAAATCTGAATCTGTATTGTAGAAGCATCTAATCTAATCTATCCTAATCTGTGGCATGCGCGTAGCTAAATAACAAGATATAATGAAATAATAATCAATATAATAATAGTAATACGAATGATGAAAATGTTGATCAAAGAATGTGAAGAGATTCGCGTACATACAGGATGAGAATTAATTTTATTCTATCAAATTATCTATTCTATCAGATTATCGTTACGATGCTGGATTATAGACTCTAACGTTTCAAATGCAATAACGGACGATTCTTAATCAGGTAGCTGTTTTTGACGAGTATATTTGTGCTTAAAAAGTAGTTACAATTTGCTATATAAATTGCAATTCGGTAATTGCAGTAAACTGCAGTAATAAAATTCAAAAATAAAACGGTCATTTCATTTATCATCCATCAACAGCCACATGTACTACTGTGTGTTTAACGAGTATACTCGTCATCGTTTACTTTTTGCGACTCATTTTAAGTACATACTTTTCAAAATTTTCAAAGAGATCGCCACAGCTAACTGGTTAATAATTTATAACGCGTAACTCGTAAAATTTCGCTAATGATATTACTTCAACTGTGATCGAGACGACTTTAATTTGTGCTTTGCATTCTCAGATACTTGGGCGTTTTCAGATTACGTTTAAATGTTTGAAGTATGTGGAATATATGGAAAATATACCTATCTATTATTATTTTACTAATCTATTCGAATCTAATTCAAATTCATTGTTTAATTAATCCTACAACTGTGATAATTTAGGAAACTTCCTAAATTATCACTACTCGATAGAGTTGGGTGAATGTCTGGGAAAAATAATATCTAATGTATTTAAATGTTTGAGCATGTTGCATATTTACGTCGAATATACTATATTGATACATACATACATACATACATACATATATGTGTACTGTAATTTAATGGTAATTTAAAAATACATGCACCTTTAGATAAACGTTCCATCGAAAAATCCGTATTTATTCTTTTTTGTCATTATAATAAAACTAATATTACGCTCGAGATCTCGAAAACTCAGTGTACGTATATTTATCGGATGGATCGTTTTTCCCTAATCGCTCAACTAATCGTCTATAACATATACAAATTATTTCGTAAACCGAATTTGTAAGTATTACGTATATACCATTGTTTTTATCATTCGTCGATAAGATCACGTTTCGTTGCTAAGTTCCATAGAACATTTTATCGCCTTAGCTACATAATAACCAAGATAATAAACTCGATCGTCATTACTGTTTTGTAAACCTAGAGGTTAGAGTTCTATAGCTGCTTAGTTTAACTTTACTTACTTAGTTATACTTGGTTTAAATAATATTGTGAGTCTACAGTACGGACGTATCTGAAACTCTTTGAAATTTTCCCTAAATATCGGTTAGTTAAATCGGCAAATATCAGTATTTGACATAAACTTACGATGTTCCGTTGTAACGTTTGATTTGCGATAAACGACTTCCTATCTTTGACTCCAATGAGATCATATTTGACTTACCATGTCGGACGAAGTTAAAAGGAAACGTTATGAATAAAGCTTAAAAGTTCAATTTTCTCGTCATATGTATCGAATATATGTATATGCACACGTACATATACAGTGGCTTACAGTAGATGCTATTTGGATACTCGTACAAAATCTCTATGAATATTTTATGTACCCATGAAAGAAAAAATTGTTTCAAACTTCATTAACGCTCAACAACAACAACGACGACGACGACGACGATAAAATTGTTACATATAAATAATACGTATTAACGACATGTATCATTAATATTATCAAGTATTATAACTAATAAATATGATAAGATTTATGATGGAATTCTTATCTATACGTATGTATACGAGCTGAAATTCAAAATTACAAGGAATGTTAAACACTCGCTCTATTCCATGAACGTAATACGGTCTGTTATGACGAGCCCTATCGGCAATAAAATTAAACAATTAAACGGTCATTCCGTTACAACTTAATTCTATATTATAACAGCCACACATACTTATTCCTTGACAAGTATACTCATCATTGCTTACCTTTTGCGACACATTTTGGGTACACGCTTTTCAAAGTTTTTAAAGAGGTCGCAACAGCTAACTGGTTAAAGCTAAGTATAACGTAAAAGGTATATCGTTCGGTTAAATTGATAATTAGTTAAACGAACATAGGGAAAACAAATATTTTATTATATTAAGAATTACGATGGCACTAGGAGAATTACGCGAAAAATAAAATAAAGTAAAATAATGAAAAATAAAAATATCAGTTTGGTAACATTTAGTAGAATAGAAACAGTTGTAGTCGTAACGAGTTATCATGTAGAATTATCTAAGGTTGAGTCGCGGAATACACCTGTGTTTAGTAGTAATTTAGCAAGATTAATTACATTACGTGGAAACGTTGTTGTAACTTCGAATCATGTGAAAAAGATTACAATCACCTTGAACTTAACACGTTGCCTTGCTTTTCTTGCCTCTACGCTCTTATTTCTTATACATGTATACGTATAGATTATATGTGTGTATATCGCGATTTATTCTTCGACAATCTCTTTCCGTGATCCCATCCGTGATCGTTATCGAAGAAACACGTTATCGAAATATAATATACGACGGTTTTTAAATTCGATCTGAAAAGGATACGTTTATCTCGTATAGTCTTTATATTTGTAATCTAATACAATACGTATTTATTAATTTTTTTTCGATATTTTACTTACGTAAATGTTTATCATTTATATATATCGATATTTATATGATAGTCTAAATAGTATAAATAATTAAAGCTGTCTTACGATATACACTATCGTATGCATATGAAGTTATTGTAAATATATTTCTACCACCACCTGTGCTTCTATCTCAGCACGCACGACATCTGTTCGCAATTAAATACGCGGGAGAAAATTTGATCGATAATAAGTTAACAACTTTCGAGATACGTGAATACATACAACGGAAATCGAGAAAAGAAAAAAGCGATAGCAATATGTAAGCTTAATTCCGTTACACAACTTAATCCCGAAGAAATATCGATAAACAAAGATGTAATCACGCTGTCGCTGTTATTGAGTCGAAGAAAATCACAGTATTATATGACAACGGTGGTTATGAAAATTAGTAAACCTTAAAACTGAACGAATTCTTATTATGCGATTCTTAGTATCGTTATACATGTGTATATATTATACGTGTGTATACAGAGTATACACAATAAAAAAATGTTTTGAATAAAAGTTAATCGATTTCCAGTCGGCAAGAAACTGCCGACCGAACGTACAAAATGTCTAAAAGATTATTTCCGATTAAGAGTCAAAGTCGCATTGCATTTCTTATATGACACTGTATATCATAAATGGCAACACGGCACTTTCAGGTCTATTACTTCTATCTTTTCCTTGGTTTTCGTACGCTCTATTATGAAATCGAAATATATTTTAAATTAAGTATTTCCGGCTAAAGTAGCAGTCTGGTCCTTTTGTAGAGAAGTTAGAAATAGAAAATCAAAAAGAAGCTCATCCATCGATCGACGTTACGTATCGACAAAAATTGACAAATTTATTTCAAAGAGTGAAGATCAGCTAAAAATCTCGAAAATAGCGTCGCTTCGAGAATAGCTACAAAAACACCATTTGGGATCGTGTATTACTCAGAACTATGTAATTTTGCCGAACGAAATCTTTTTCCTATCATCTACCGTCACAGAGTTGTAGCTCGTCCTATTTACGTAAGACACTCTGTATACGTAGCCATTGGTATAACTTAACGTAAGATAATCGTTCTTTCTACCTTTTATACTTTTAGAAAAATGGAAATCTTTTTTTTTGTTATTGCAGGACAAAACATAACTGGCTGTTGGGATGGGTGCATTATTCAGGAGCGAGCAGATGGCCCTCTGCCAGTTGTTTATTCAACCAGAGGCGGCCTATCTTTCCGTTTCCGAACTCGGGGAAACGGGCACGGTGCAGTTTCGTGATGTAAGTTTAATTATCGGTGTAATCTTTCTTTAAATTCTTTGATATCGTAGAAGCGTTACACGGCTACATACCGGGACGGGATTATAAAGTAAAACGAAATTCGAGATACGAAAGATACAAGTTCGTATTTACACGCAGATAAATACGTATTTATTTTTAAATATACCACGGAAAAAGAATTTGTTCCGAGCTAATATTCTACCTAACCTTGAACGAGCCCCTAAGTACTTGCAGTGACTCGCCAAAGTATTTCCACTCTCGCAGAAATTTTTTACGAATATGCGATATTACGTGTGATAATACATTTCATATGAATGAAATATACTTGAACTCTGATGGATTACGTTTGGTAAAGATCGAAAGAAATCTGAAAATTATACACGTGTATATAAAAATTACGAGATAGGTAGATACAATATATATATATATATATATATATATATATATATATATATAGGTTAAATTTATATTTATATTTATAAATATAGATATGTGTACAGGTTATATTTATAGGTAATACATAGGTTAGTACAAGTACACCTACACAATTGCTTTAATATTCGAATAGCATTCAAAACGGAATTTTTTTAAACTTTTCTAAAAAATTTTTAAATTCGACTAAACGACTTAAGTTTTTTGTCGTCGACGTGTAATACGAGCAACCGCATATGTTTGCAGTATACAGGATGTCCCGCAAAACGTGGTCGACCGATCGATACAAGATAATCTTGGCACAGTGGTGTTTCATTACCATGTGAACGAAAGTTGAAAATGTTTCCCATAGTACATGTAATACAAATACTTTCGTACTTACGTGGCCAGAAACTCGAGGATTTTAACTACTGTTCGATCTTACGACCTTGCTGTATCGCTTCCACCTCCTATGCCTCCTATATCGATAGCTTTTTTGCGAGTATAGATAATTAATTATAGTGGAAGAGAAGATTATACAGAAGTCGAGAAGACGTCGACTACGTTACATCTCGTTTAACCAGTTAACTACCTTTGACGAGTATATACGTCGAACGAAAGCTTTATTTCACTGCATTTGACAAGTATACTCGTCGTCATCTGTATTTATTTACGCACTTCGTGACTTAACCCCGCGAGAGATTTCTAAAACTAAATTCTCGAGTTAACTGGTTAATGATTTCTTCGAAACTTAGCTTAACCGGAAGTTTCGTATGAACGTAATGCAATGGTGGCTCGCAATCGGTATTGTTTTATGCGTTCCGAGTTGGTAAACGACCTTTCATCGATGTCTTTGATGTTTTTGAATTGCATTTTTTTTTCTATTGACTGGAAACAGCCACTCGCTCGAGAAAACTTGCAGTTCGAACTTAAAATGAAACGAACCTTCGTACGTGCAATGAGCATAGGGATAGAACGAACAGCGCGATTAGACAGTGCGTTCAAAATTAACGATCTTCTTGCTTACTCTCTTCGCTCTTGATTCGTTCGCAGCTCAATGGCGATGTGAATTATTTTCAACGAAAATTCGTCAACGAAGTGCGTCGATGCGACGAGATGGAACGGAAACTTCGGTACATCGAAGCTGAAGTGAGGAAGGACGGAGTACCGATTGCTGATAACCTCACCCAACTACCACGGGCACCGAATCCTCGTATGATCATAGATCTCGAGGTAAGATTTCTATTTCCTTCCTAACGATAATGACTTAATTAATTTCCTCACGATTATCCTCTCTCTCTCTTAGCTTCTTATCGTATTCGATCTTTTAATCGTTCGTATCAATTTTATATATTGAAAAACAATCCCGTTAGCATCGTAACGAAACATTATCGGTATGATAATATCGGCAAAAATTTCTAACCAATCTAAAATATATATAAAAATAGAATAGATAGATAGATAGAAAAAATATATGTGCGAAGTAAAATGTATTCGTTTGTCGCGAACACGCGCATATAGAGGGCAAGGGGCTGAAAGAATTAGCCAACAGCCAGTGGAAATACGATTTCGTAAAGTTACTTTCATTAAATTGTTTAAATCGTTTGTTTTTGACACAAATATGTTTGTACTAATTTCAATTATTTTTCCTAAATAATCTGTATACTATAAGAATGTATCACAAATAAACGAAACGACTATTTTACTTTTTAATTCTATTACCAACAGAGCTCGTCATAATACAAAATATTACCATTTCTTCATGACGAGTATACTCGTCGAAAACAGCTAACTGATTAATTTGATGTGGTAGAAAAACGTAGATTAGACTGAACTACAGATCGGTAGCTGTAAAGTTAATACCTATGTCCTGTAAGAAGTTGAAAGTATACGTGCGTGTATTTTTTGTATTCCATAGAGAAAATGCGAGAAATCGCGACAATAAACGAATAATTATTTCTCCAATCGTTTGTTCGTCCTCTACTCTTCGTTTCATCCATCGTATTGGAACGATAGAACGAAAGGGTAAAGAATAAAGGTATTTTATTTGGTTGCAGGCCCATCTCGAGGAAACGGAGAACGACATTTTAGAGCTGAGCCAAAACGCGGTGAACCTGAAGAGTAACTACCTCGAGTTGACGGAATTGCGACACGTGCTCGAGAAGACTCAAGTATTTTTCACGGAGGTAGCTAAAGTAGTTCACAGCAGCTTTTGCTCATAGCGTCGTCCTCCTTCGTGTAATCGATGTTACCATTCTGTAGAAGAATCAAGATTCGTATCTTCTTCTATATCAACAGGAAGAGGCCAATGACTCGATCACCAGGACGCTAATTAACGAGGAACCACAGAATCCAAGCGCGTCAAGTCGGGGACGTCTCGAGTATGTTTTCCAATTTAATAACAAATAATTAACATAGGCTGCGCGGATTCTTATCCATTTATGGAAAATTGCGATATTTATTGTCATTATTTTCCATAAATAAAGTTTACGGGAACATGCAAAACTGCACAGAACGTAATGTAACATTTTGAAAGTAAAGTAAATCTCTGCTTAACTTCTATTTCTTTAGTCGCCTTTGGATACGTAGTACAAATTTTCGTGAATATCCACAGTCCACGTACATCTGCTATATCTCGGAGATATTTAAAAAAACAACCTCTCTTCAACGTCCTTTTTTTATGACGTCTTCCTTTATATAGAACGGTAATCGAAGATTATGTGCGAACAACGTGACGCGAGTCGTGTATATATATATATAGGGTGTTCAGCTACAGGTGCCAGAAAATTTAAGGGATGATTCTTGCAGTGGAAATAAGACGAGAATCAAGAATAACGAAATTGCGTTATCGGCTTTGTTTATTGATTTATGTTTTGTTTATTGAGTTATTGACAATTAAAGATCGGACAAAATACCCCTGCACACGAGCAACCCACCTTGCACGAGCGAAAGGAGGTCAGCCTATGCACCGGGGCACACAGTGCTCCTGCGTATTATTTGAGAATGGGAGAATAAATTCAAACAAAACTTCTCTCTCGATTTCACTTTCACATTAAAATTAGAGAATATTTCAAAAATATGAAATGTCGCAAGATTAGTGGTTAGACTAACTTTTAAGGTGTTTAAACAGTTTTCAAACCCAACGCTAACGCTTGTAAGCATAATCTGCTGAGCCTAACTAATCCTGTGAAATTTGATATTTTCGAAATATTCAGGCCAATGAGAAAAACTTAATGTGTGAAAGAGAAATCGAAAAGAAAATTTTATTTAAACGGATTTGCTTGGCAAACACCCATAAAAATTCTAAAATTCTAAAATTTTCAAATTACTTTTTTATAAATTACGTCTCTTGCTCTTCGATTATAAGTTGTATTATAAGTACAAACGGTGTTGTTTTAAATTGTTTAGTTCTAGACAATTTCGGAAAAGTACTTTCCTCTGCAAATTAAAAATCATGCAGCCTAATAAACGCTGTAATAATAAGAGTATCGAGTTCGGTCGAGTGTGATCTGTACTGTCCTTTGTTACATCTCGCGAAGTCTTGCCGAAACGATACTTGCGACAATAATTCATTTGGACAAATAGCGTTCATAATCGTATCGTTTAACGATAAAAAGGGGGACGAAAGAAACGTTACGAGTAGTAGTCAGTTTATCGGTTTATGCATCAGATTACAGATTTCTTCCGTGACAAGCCATGATAAAAATTATTACAGTTTCCTTCAGGTTTATGATATTTCGGACTATTCGACAAATGTTTAACGTCCTGTTAAATATTTGAATGCTAATCGTTTCGATGTCCTGTGAAAATCTTTTTTCCTTCGTTTCGAGTAATCTGAAAATGCCGAATTTTTCGATAAGAGGGGAAGAAATTTGGAAACAGAAGGTAAGTTGCTCGATCCATCTGCAAAGGATAATGCGTGACAGAAGAAAATAATATGTAGATATTGTAGAACGCGGTGCATTTATATATATCGCGAAAGCGTTCACAAAATTATTATGTCCATATCGTACGTGTTACAACAAAATATTTTGCATTTCATTTCCATTGTAACGTCTGTCACAACGACTGTCGTGACGGCTATCATCATCATCGTCGTATTGGTAAAATTTGAAACTGAATCTGAAAATGTGAAATTACAACAAGATATTCATTGAAAACATGTGTCTAGTAAAAAGTTACTACATCACATGAATAACCATATAATCTCAAGCATATATGTAATATATATAAACAAGTGTTAAATATGGTTCCATTGAATATCGAGGTTTTATCAGCCTAATGCGTATTTCTATTAAATAATTGAAACGTAATTTCTATATATCTATATTTTCGGATTTGTTTCAAATTTTTACAGTATGATGATAGTCGAGTTTCATAATAATGATATTTAATACTAATGACATTTAAGAGAATTGTTCGTATAACTCATAATATGTACGTTCGTTCACGTTTACACGTGCGTGAATAATTTCGTAAGCCTGTCGTGTAATCTCTAAAAAGAAATTAGATCTTGAAGACATTAAAAGTATACATTGAAATGTAAACGTAATGTAGATATATCGGCGAAGGAAAAATATTTTATTTCCATAGAACAAAAAAGGTATAAATGTAGAGATAAAAATTAATCAATAACATTATATATATATGGTCATTGTTACACTAACTCGAACGTAATTCTTCTTTTGAAACTTACGTCATTTTCACGATAATGCCTTTTGCTAATGCCTCTAACAGTAGGCACGATTCATATTCGCTGTCCTATGTTCTAAGTGCTGCGCTATAAAATTAGTTTTAAGAGAATCTTATACTTTTATTCAATTTGTCCAACTTTATACATTTTGCAATCTTTTTTACTTTTTACGAAACACGAGAAATTGCTCAATTCCATTATAGATCAAAATTGATTACAATGCTTAAAACGTTGTTTTTAAAACGACGTTCTTTTTAACATATTTTATTTTCTACAGATACCGTACTTTATTTGTTATATTTGTAACATTCGTTACATTATGTGTCATTGTATTATAAATTACACTGTTGCGTGTGCCAGTAATAATCGATTAATTCAATTATAACTTCTCGAAATTACCGTGTTAGCCTTATATTTTATTCGATGAAATTTTTCTTTTATAGGTTCGTTGCTGGAGTAATAAGCCGAGAACGAATACCAGCTTTCGAGAGAATGTTGTGGCGAATATCCCGTGGAAATGTATTTTTACGTCAAGCTGAGCTCGATAAGCCATTGGAAGATCCAGCTACTGTTAGTTCGCTTCTTATCTCTTCTTCTTCTTCTCTTCTGCTTCTTCTTCTTCTTTCCATCCTTTTTCTTAAAACCATCATCTAACTTCTCTTAATCTAATTTATAGAAATATAAAAATGACCTATTACTTGCATAGACTTTACGAAGAGAATTGATTCGTTTATCACGATATTAACTCTATTCTCTTAATGTATATTTATTGTGTTTTATTGTATTCATCGTTCTCACTTACGTGTATTTATCGCTAAAATCACGTACGCAAGGATCCGAAGGATTTGGTAAGATATTCTAATTTTTCTATTTTTTACGTTATTGTCATTAGGTATTATTCTTTCATAAATCATTACGTAGAAGCTCTTTCTCTTCTTTGTACGTAATTGTACGTAATATGCGAAGAGAAGATGTTTGTTTTATTCAATTAAAAAAAAAAAAAAAAAAAAAAGAAAAAGAAACGTAGGTACGTTGTTGAATTTATTAAGCTAAATACATGCGAACTAGTCCATCCATGAACCAAGTAGAAGATTTTCTTTTGTTTCAGTCGCTTCAATGTTGATTTACTTTCAAGGAATTTCACATTTTCCTATAATAATCAACCATAAAATCTTAAGTTGATTCCTTCTTTAAAGATATTCCTCGTATCGATGAACTTAATATTTTGCTATCGTTTGTAATTCTTTTTATTTGTAAATATCGATAGTCACAACAATGTAGAAAATATATATTATATTAATCGGTTGGTTTGTCGTTTGAATCGGTCGATCGACCAATTGTTCTCTCAGTATCTTAGGTATCGTAATTGATATCGCTTTTATGGCGTGCTTGGAAAAAGCGAGATACAAATTTACATTTAACGTCCTTGTGATTTCACTTCAAATTAATTATTTTATTAACAAACTGGCTATTCTTCTTTCGTTACCATTACTTCCCTTTTATTTTTATTCTTTTCCCATATACCATCATTCTATACGCTGCGCTACCATTTAATTTTAATATCTGCTCACCGCCTTTATCTCTGTTATTAATTAAGAAAAATTACTTTCTACAGGAAACGTCTTACTTTGTTCTCAATATAAATTTGATCTCTGTTTTTGGTCGTTTCGGTAAAAATGAAAAAAAAGTCAGATAATTGTGACAGAAGTAGTAACTCTTATCACGATGGATGATCGTAAAATACAAATACCTAACGATTCGGAAATAATAATTTAGTTTTTTGCTGTTTTTGCTGATCTATTTACGCGATAGACATTCAAGCTCGATCAATTTCATTCGAATTAAAAAAATCACAACTCCTGCACGCTTTGTTTGATTTTGCACAAATTTATCTAAATTACTTGTATACTTTGTATCATTTATCTATCTTTTTTTATAAGATTTTAAGCATGAATGGTCAATGTTATAGCACCGATTGTTATTTAAATGTATAAATAATACAAAGAGACGAACTTTTAAGTAATTAATTTGCCCTCGTAGATGCGTACATCAGGTTGTGCCAAAAGTTCCTTTCATTTTAGAAGGAAATAATAGATGTAGTAATAGACTAAAACGGATCGTATATAATTCAATAAAATAATATAAAACAAACAAATTTTGTGCATTTATGACTTCCTTTTGGGACTTTGGGACCACCTAATATTATATGAATATCGTTCGTGATTTTTGCCTTTCCATAATATACATATAGATGCTATTACGATTAAATCGTGAAAAGGGAGAAATTTTCACGTATAAATATAATTTAATTTCATCGAAATGTCCACGCGTATGCGGTGGTAAAAAACATCGTTAAAATTGAAATTTCATTAGTTTGGGCGTCGGTGGTTTATTCAAGTGGTTAACAATTTATTGCAACTAGTAATTTCATTCTACAAATATTTTTCAAATAATTGACGCTCAAAGAAGGATATTTATTTGCTGTGCGATATCGTAACGTTAGTTTATTCTAATCGCTATCACGGTAGATACATTTAGATATATTCACTAACATTGACGATATCGCTAATACAATCTTGTTTGATATATGTACGTAAGTTTTGCGAATTGTTTTAGGGTAATCAAATTTTTAAAACGGTGTTCGTCGCGTTTTTCCAAGGAGAGCAGCTGAAGAGCCGTATCAGGAAAGTTTGCAGTGGTTTTCATGCGTCTTTGTACCCATGTCCGCACAGCCACGCGGATCGTGAGGATATGGTGAAAGGCGTTCGAACGCGACTGGAAGACTTGAACTTGGTGAGTCTTGTACATATGTACGTATACGGTACACGCGAACATCGTTAACCATTTAGCTGTTGCGACCTCTCAGAAAACTTTGAAAACTATGTACCTATAGTATGTTGCAAAAGGTAAGTGATGACGAGTATACTCGTCAAACATGGAGTACGTGTGGCTGTTGTAATATGGAATTAAGTTGTAATGAAACGATTGTTTTATTTTTTAATTGTATTACCAACGGGGCTTTTCATAACACAAAGTATTGCCATTTCTTCATGACGAATATACTCGTCAAACATAGAGCACACGTGGTTATAATATGGAATTAATTTGTAACGAAACGATTGTTTTATTTTTTAATTGTATTACCAACGGGGTTTTTCATAACACAAAGTATTGCCATTTCTTCATGACGAGTATACTCGCCAAACATAGAGTACACGTGGTTGTTATAATATGGAATTAAGTTGCAACGAAACGACTGTTTTATTTTTTAATTGTATTACCAACGGGGCTTTTCATAACACAAAGTATTGCCATTTCTTCATGACCAGTATACTCGTCAGAAACAGCTAACTGGTTAACGCGGATTATGTAATTCGCTAGCAAAGTAACTACAGTAGTAGATTGATTCCCTTTTGCTTTTAAACGTTTTTTCGTTCCAAGATGAAAATGTTTTGATTCGTCAAAGTATCCAGGTATTTCCATCTTCTGTTACGAGTATTACAGTACGTACGAACAATATTGGTCTAATTAATAACTGCTAAAATAGACCTATATCGTAGGAGATTAACAGCCAAAAAATGTATAACTCTATATTTTGAAATACTTTCATACGCGATAGAAAATGTAAAATGTAAGGAAGTCATTTGCACTTTTCTCCAGGCTTTTTGTAAGATATTTTTCGTTAATGTTACGTATATCTCATAAATGTACAAAAATATTTTTCCGAAGAGATACTGCTTGTCCAGGTGTTTTATATGATCAATAATTTTCAGTACGAACAAAATCGAGTTTACGCACGTTTAAATAACTGTCGAGTCGTTTCTGATGAAAAAATTCTGATGAATTCGAATGGATCGTCGAATCTTTTATCGTTAATATCTTCGTTTCTTTTTCGTATCATTCAGGTTTTAAATCAAACGCAAGATCATCGTCAACGCGTGTTACATAACGTTGCCAAGGAGTTGCCCAATTGGACGATTATGGTTCGAAAGATGAAGGCTATTTATCATACGATGAATCTGTTCAACGTGGACGTAACAAAAAAGTGCCTTATAGGAGAATGTTGGGTACCTGTTGCGGACCTCACCATTGTCCGAGACTGTCTCACGGAAGGATCGGTTGGTTTCTTCAAATTATATTACGTATACAAGTTTTACGATACGTTTCAAGAACGAAACAATTCGAATAGGAGTAACACTTCTAGTAACAAGCTACAGTTCTATACCATATTTCTCACTATAAAAAATAGCTTTTAAAAATTAATTTTCTCCTGTTATCGTACACATTGTTCTATACATCGTTGTGTCGAATAATAAGGAAATGAAATATGGTTATTTAGAGCATTTGATAACGATGATAAATTTTCTTGTAAATTATGTCTCGTAAATTATGTCCGGATACCTTCGAGACGCGGTATATCTCGTGTCCTTCCTTCAACATCGCTGCGATTTTCTTCGAATTTTCATGTTTTTCAATATTCGAAGAAATTCTATAATATTCAAATATTCTTCTTTCACGCCTCGTGATATTTTGCTGGCTCGTTCAACTGAAAATATGCTTTCCCGTTTATACTATAATCAAATTATATTATAATATTATATATCAAGTTATGATATATATATTATATATTACAAGAATATAATAAAAATTGCGTTAAAATTTGACTTTCTTCAGCGTCTCTGTGGTAGTACGATACCATCGTTCCTCAATGTTATCTACACGAACGAAGATCCTCCGACGTTTAACAGGACCAACAAGTTCACCAGAGGTTTTCAAAATTTGATCGACGCTTACGGCGTAGCATCGTATCGCGAAGCTAATCCAGCTCTTTATACGATTATCACTTTCCCTTTCCTATTTAGCGTCATGTTCGGCGATTGTGGACACGGTAAATAAACGTTTTACGTCTCGACACTGACTAGTGTCAATAGTAATACACGGTGTCCTAATAAAACAACGATACAGTTGGCAGTTGGTAGATGGCGCGATTGTACGTGAAAAAATAAGTCGAAGATACAGGCTGTCTTACATGATGATCGCGCATGAGAAAATAAGTCGAAAATATGCAATAAATTGTATTCATTTGAGGGACTTCGTTTCCGAGAAAATCGACTTTGAATTTCCACCGAGCATGCACTTGACTGTGTCGTGGTCGGATCTCTATACGAACCATTGTTTGTTTCATCCGTTTATGTAGAAACGTACGTACTAAATCAGAGGTTAATTTCTAAAAAACAACGCGAGTCTTGCGTGATTAAAAGCGAGGATCATTTTGACGTTTGAAGAACTGCAAGACTGGAAAATACGTTTTTGGAAAGCGTGCACGAAAATTGAATTCGCAGAGCATTTCAAGAACCAACATTTTCAACAACTTTTACACTGATAAAGCAGATTTTAAGAATTACTAAATAAAGCTACAGCGTATGGTTTGTATCGTATTAAATGAAAAGCGTAGAAGATATAGAGCTTTCTCGCTTAACATGTCGTTTTTCGAGAATATCATGGCAAATCGCGAAGAAAAAGAAGATCGTGACTCGCGCGTGTTTAGTGGAGAATCGACGTATATGCTCGCTCGATATTATCGTCCAAATGTCATTTTCTTGTAAACGAAGCGTTACACGTACATCGATCGAATGTTTTTCTCTATCTTCGGTTTATTTTTACGTACGTAGCAGAATCGATCGAAACGATTGCTTCGACTCGAACGACTTCAAATCTGACCATTCTATTGATTTTATTTGTATGTAAATCCAGTTTGCGCGGTGAGCGTAGCTTGAACATGGAGCTTTCGCTTGAACGTCGAACGTAAGTTCGATCATGCGCGCCTTCTACGTTGCACGTTTCTAATTAGATTCGAAATTGAAATAAAGATGAACATCGTAAAAAGTAGGAAATTTTAAACTGGTTTTATGTAGTCACGAAACGCACCGTGTATTTCTTATAACGTACGAATGTAGGTGTGTAGATAGGAATATGGAAGGCGACGATCTTTTCCTTTTTTTTTTTTTTTAGGTATAATTTTGAGCCTGTTCGCTGTATATATGATCGCGTTGGAGAAGAAGTTTATGGCGCAAAAGTCAGCGTCCGAAATTTGGAATATATTTTTTGCCGGACGTTATATTATCCTTCTTATGGGTTTGTTTTCCATTTACACTGGCATCATCTACAATGACGTGTTCTCAAAGTCATTTAACATATTCGGGTCTAGTTGGCACATATCGTATGAAGATACAATCAAGCAAGATGATATGATTGAGTTGAATCCAGCTACCAGTAATTACGTGCAAGTGCCTTATCCATTGGGTATGGATCCTGTTTGGGTATTAGCCGATAACAAGATAATATTTTTGAATTCGTACAAAATGAAGCTGTCGATCATCTTCGGTGTCGTGCACATGATCTTTGGCGTGTTCATGAGTATCCCTAATATTATGTAAGTTGATACAGCGATGGTTCCGGTTACGATTTCGATTTCAACGTATCATCGCTTTTTATTTATTTTTCTTTCCTTTTTTTCTTTTCTTTGTTCGTTCAAGCGATTCTTCTTTATATCTTTTATTTAGTGTATTTACCTATAAGTACGGAAATATCTAATGAACACAGAGATAGCTAGAGAAGAACAAAAGAAATAATTCGATCGATCGCTACATCGAGTTGGAAATAATTTCTTTCGAAGATTTTATCGTAGCTCTTAAAAAAGGAAGTTTCTATTTACGATAGTCGGAAATTATTTCAAATCAGTATCTACGTACGTATATTTGCAGTAATGTAGGGCACACTGATGGGAATACGAAACAATCATTTTGCTTTTCAGCTTATGGAATGTCTCGGAATAGTTCAAAAGAGGCGATGGAAAATGAATAATATTAACAGGGAATTTTACGTGAAACGCGCTGCATATATACATGTACGTGTATATACGTGTACACATATGTATAAGTGTTAAAATGCTATGCATCTCGTAAAAGCAAAACTCGCAAAAGTAACTCGGAGAACTGAAAATCTCGAAATCGGATAGCAATTGGACCAGTGTTATTTCAAAGGAAAATAAGTTGTGAAATTTTAATTAGTTTATCTAATTGTCTTCCTAATAATCACGCGCATTCATGTATTACGATAGATAGGTATAGGTTTCTGTTTTTCATTTCCACAAAAAGCGTCAGCCTTTCGCTTTTCCTTACTTTAACGAATCTATAAAAGAGTCACGTTTAAATAACATTTTTTGTTTTTTTTCTTTTTTTTTGTTACTTACACGTATGAGTATATTTGTAAAATATTCTAACAAAGTTTGGAGAAAACAAAAACGAAATCATGTAGATATTACACATAGCTGAAAATCGAAGTGGTCCATACATGCTAGATATTGTTCCTTAATCTGTATTTATAGGTATATATAGAAATAGGGTGTTTCGATTATCTTGGATTAAAATCGCTTAACATACGGTGATCACAAACATATTATGCGAGTTATAGAAAACATTTTGCAATTTCATTGAAAATCATGGATGATTTGAATCGGTTGATATACGCGTCAAAGGGAATAATCAAATAATCGAACTTTTTTTTATAAAATACATAACAGGTTTGCTGGAAATATGAAGGAAACATTACCATTAAATATCGTTTATATTACTTTTTACTAAAGTTTTGAGTCTTTATAGTAAATGGTAATTGCTTATTTCTAGCTTTATTTTATACATGACGAGTATATACGTTAACCGCATCGAGATGCATTTAGATTGACCCGTGTATACGCGTTGAACGCACTGGACTTGTTCTTCGGTAACTGGACAAAACGTAGGACAAGTATGTCAGGTAGCTGCGGATTCTTACCGGTCCATAAAACTTGAACGCGTCGCGTCGTGTCGGTGGATCTCCGAAAAGAAACTCGTAATAATACGCATATACTTCGTGTCGTATCGACGCTACCTCGCTGTGGGATGTAGGACTTGGGACTATAGTAACAAGTACCACGGCACACCCCCATCGCGGTCTGCCGTCGCGACGCCGCGCAGCATCGTGACAGCCATCTGCCATTGGCCTGCCCTTCTCTCGGGCTGCGGCCAACCAAATTCAAATCCGGCACAAACGTCACACGAACAGGCGTTTTGTCAGAAATTAAATATCTACCTAGAAAAAACTATAGCTAAGCGGCATGCATACGTAGGAAAATATTATCCCGGATATCAAGCTTGACGATCGTTCTGTATTTCAAGGTCATTGAAATCGGCCATCTCCGATTAACAATAATCCTATCTACGTATGTTAAGTAATGCAAGATGAACGAAACAGCCTGTGTAATAAATTTTACATAGAAACGAAATTTTACAGTATTTTTGTACATTATACGCTATAGTAATTAGTAAGTAGTTTTCACGTTCACGAAATACCTTATTAATTACATGTGTTTCTACGTTTCCCCAACAGGCATTTCAAGAGATACTCGAGCTTATTCCTAGAATTCTTGCCACAGTTACTTTTCCTTGTTTTATTATTTTTCTATCTGGTAGTTTTGATGTTCGTTAAATGGGTTTTATATGATCCGGCTGCAACAGGTAACGTATTATACCGTATCATACTTGTTATCGTTGCTATCTAATTTTCCATTCAATCGTGAAATTAATCAGATCTTGCTTTTTTTTTTTACAGACCATAGATACAGTCCTTCGTGCGCACCATCGGTTTTGATTACGTTTATTAATATGATACTGCAGGGTCACGCTACCGTGCCGCTTGGTTGTTCGGAGTTCATGTTTCCGGGTCAGTCTATTCTTCAGAAGGTTTGCGTGATACTCGCTCTGTTATGTGTGCCTGTAATGCTTCTTGGCAAGCCTCTTCTCTTCTTATTCCAGAAGAAGAGACAAGAAGGGCGAGTCATGGTGAGCAAATATAATTCTCGTACGATTATCTCCGTTACAATGATCATGTATCGACACGTTGGAATTATCTACAGTCGATCGGCAGAACGAATCGGTTTTTCTACCTTCCATCGTTTCCTCAGAAACTGGGTCGACGAATTAACCAGTTAACTGCGGAATTTAGTTTTAGAAATCTCTCACGGGGCTGGATCGCAAATAAATACAAGCGACAACGAGTATACTCGTCAAACGCTGCGAGATAAAGCTCTCGTTCGACGAGTCAAACGCAGTTGACTGGTTAAGGAGAAAGAACGCGTAATCGAATTACAGCGTAATAGGTGACTTGGTTAACCGTTTTTACATTAGCTACTGGATTAAATGGATATTTATAAAGTGCTATATCGAAATCGCTTTGTATAAAAGTTGCCAATATTTTTCAACCTTGTGCATACATCCGTATGCTTGTATTCATACATATACATACGTGTACTTTTCTTATAAATTCGGTAAAAAGGTAATGATAAAGATAAATAAATGGTATCTTTAAGACTCTACAATTTTCACTCGTTTTGTACAAAGTTTTCACTTGCGATCGCTTTTCAATTTCAGAGCAATGGAACTCCATCTCAAGACATCGAATTGCAAACCGAAGGTTTACAAAATAATGCAGCTGTTAGTCAAGCCACCGATGCTCACGAATCGGAAACATTCGGTGAAGTGATGATACACCAGGTTATTCATACTATAGAATATGTTCTCTCAACGATATCTCACACTGCCTCTTATCTACGTTTATGGGCTTTGTCGTTGGCCCATGGACAACTTTCCGAAGTGTTGTGGAATATGGTGTTACGCAAAGGTTTAGGTGCTACCGAGGATAACTATGTACAAAGCGTTATATTGTTTTTGACATTCGCTGCGTGGGCCTCTTTCACCGTCGCCATCCTTGTGATGATGGAAGGGCTATCGGCTTTTCTTCATACCCTCCGGCTTCATTGGTACGTAGAAAGCAATGAATCGATAACCGTTGATTAACGTTCCTAAGTATTCCGATTTTTTAGCTGATCTCTGTCTAACGACGATACGCGAGTTATAGTAGTTGTTGGAATACAACGATATTTCACGCATAGGCATAAATACCCTTACACAGACACCCACACAGGCATTTGAACAGGACACTTACACAGGTCATACTCATTACTGTATAGAGAGTGGGGTTCAAAATATTTAAGGGATCACGGGTCACTACCTAAGTCTAGTCTGAGAGTAACTGGCCAACAATCAACAATCTCCATACGTTGTTAATTATATCACTCGCTTATATACATTTGGTTTTGTAGTTCTGTTTAATAAACATCACTGAATATTATTTCAACACAAACATTGTGTCACAGATTATTAATCTTAACTTCAAGATTAAATTCTAACAGTAGTAGTAGTAGAAGGACGAAAAAATAACGATGGAAAGCAATATCTGTATCGTCATCTTACTAACTTTGAAACGCGATTCGTTCTTTGTCTTTTCATCCATTTTAGTCGTTTTGAATAACTATCGCTTGAATTAATCGGAATAGGAACTAATTGGTAGGAGCCAGAGGAATGGGGACCAGGAAACTGCAACTCTGCTAGCTGAGTAATGATTTTAACCAGCTAGCTGTTTTTCACGATCGCCACTTGCGTCTTCCTTTCTCATTCTTTTGAGCAACGTAAATGTCTCGAACAGATATAATATATTTTCTCAATCATTTGTGCACTTACTGTAGAAAATTTTTACGAATGTGCCGCGCGTCCTAGTGAAATCTCAGAATGTTTTGTACAAACATTACGTGTATGCAGGACGATAATACCAATAATAATAATAGTAATAATTTTCTTTTTTCAGGGTAGAGTTTATGAGCAAATTCTACGATGGCCAGGGTTATCCTTTTCAGCCATTCTGTTTCAAAACTATCTTAGATGCGGAAGAATCCGAAGACTAATATCGGACCACTGCTGTGATCCTCGGCAATAACAATTATAATTAGACATACATATCCATCGTGTTAAACGGAAAGACTTGTTTTTATCTTATGTATATAACCAGTTCAACAGTATCGAATGAAATACAGCGGAAAGATATGTCTGTTTTAGGAAATTTCTATCAGTATGTTTGAGAGCATTCTCAGATTAACCGATTGATCGCGATTTAAACGATATATCAATCGTCGTAGGAACAACGTTTAATCCAAGATAGATAGCCCGTATCGTTTCCTATTTAATCGTAAACGAATTGGACAACAGTATTCCGACATGTTTAACGTCATTTACCATTTACCGATTCTTTTTGGAAGCTTGCATCGTGTATCGAATGTACGTATATACCTAAATATATAGTATATAATACGTATACAGTATATACGTACCATGTAGGTACTCGGTGTACGTTGGAAAACCAATTTCGAGAAACGTATTTCGATGATACGATAAATTATGCTGTAAATTCTGATAGAACGAAACCTGAAGAGATAACGGAAGAATTTCAATGGATCGGTAGGTACCGATTAATAAAACGCAAAAATTAATCGAATTAAATGGACGGAATTTTTTTGAAAATTCCGCTAAAGAGAGGAATATCTATATCGTGCTTTCTCTTCGTAAATTCTCTAAACAGTCTAATAACATTGAACACGTAAATTCGTTGCTAGAAACTGAAGACAGTCGTTGGATAAAGCAAATTTCTTAGGTCGAGTAACATGTAGTTTCATTCGCGTTTTTGTTAGATCACAGCACGTTAAGTATTAGATGTTACGTTTCGTATACGATCCATCTATACTTGTATAATTAAGAAATAATTTATTTGTCTTATTTCTTCGTAAATATGTATCCTTCGTGAAAAATTGAAAATACCTGTACTTGTACGTAGTAGGTGCCGCGACGTTCTTTAAATAATTTTTACAGCATTCTATTAAATAGGACATATACGGTAGTGAAAGTTTATCGATCGACCTTATTCACGAATTTATCAATCAGTCCCAGTATTTTTAAAAAAGAGAAATATATCGTCAAATTTTCCTACTGAAAATATGTTTTCTATTTTCTTATTAATGCGACAGAAAGTAGTCGAAGAAAAATCGTAGACAAGATAAAGAGGGTAATTTCTCTAAATTCTACATCAAGGTAATAATACACGGTTATTCGGAAGAGAAATTCGTCTTGGATCAACTGAGCATATCGTTGATCGGTAAATCGGTATACGTCTCGTTCATTCCATTGTTCATTGTCAAAATATGACGAAACGGTAAAAGTATCGCGTAACGTAATACAATATCCAGCATACTATCTATATTCGCATAATATTATTATGCTAAGAGTATATATAAGCGGAGAGAAAAGTTGAAATCTGAGAAGGATGACGGGAATGTACATTCTATGTTACTAGAGTACAAATTGTTGAGAGTGATTGCGAAAAGTATTGACCCTGCAACTAATAAGAAATGCCGATCGTTAGAGATACATCCAATATATTGTAGGTATTAATATCCAATGTATCCAATATAATGTGGAAAAAGAAGAAAAAAAGCGATGCAAATATATATTTTACCAATATTACGATCTTACATTCATTTCGTTTCTGCGTATTCTCTTTTATTTTCCTGCGCGCAAAGCAAATGCTACTCGTATTTGTTTATCATAGCACGCCAAAGAACTCCAACGCGTGTAGCTACTTTTTACGAATGTCTTACGCGTGTTGCACGAAGTGTATGGAAATTTTGTCTGAAAACTGGGAATGTAAGTTTGTCAGAAGATGCAAGCTTACTATTACCTTTCACAGAGATGACAAATATTTAAACAGTCGATTACTCATCGTAATAATATTCATAATACTAATAATAATAATATTCATCTATGTGTTTGCTGTCGATATTTATTTTGTAATTTCTACACACGATATTCATGAGTTCTTCAATTTTTCACTTTTTGTTCATATAATCGAGATAGTTGTCTGTAAATAGTTTGATTCTATCGTAGTCTCGCAGGTTTTTATATCTCGATCTTATTTCAGGACAATGTGAAAAGGACGATAATTATTCTTCCTATATTTGTTTCTTTCTATAAGATACTTGCCCCGTGTGCAACACTGCCTAGGGATCAAGAACTTAAATTTGAATTTAAATATCGATAAATTAACGCAGCCTCCACCATCATAGATAGTTAGGCGTAAAATTTGGAAAACGTATTTTTCATGGATGAAAATTCCCAGTTTCAGCATCGTACGATAATTGACCTATATTTGACGCCAAACGCTTAGATTTGGACCGATTAAACGATTTCTTTTTACAAAACTAGCATTTTATTATTATTACTTACAATTAACTCTAGCTCTTCGATTATGATCACAGAAATATCAATTTGAGAAGTATCGGCGGTCTAGTGGTCGATTAATTGAAATTTCTCAAAGAAAGAATTAGCAACTTTCGTAGACACGTATATTTACCAGCACAGTGGCACACACTTAAATCGTATGGATTTTAATTCAAGAAATTCAAAAACTTGATGCTTGTAACGACGGGTATCGTTTTCATTTGTTTGTTAGTTTAAGGACTTTTCAACAAATTCAGTTCTAATTTATACGGCGCTCTTTCGATAGACGTTAAGAAAAATATTCAAAGAAATGTCACTCCTGCTGAGTGTTGCTTCCAAAATTATTAATTTCGTTAAATTATGTAATACTGCTTTCTAGCAACTTGTTTCGATAAAACCAATCGAACCATTCAACTTGAAACTTTACACTACGATTCTGCTAACAAAAGGAAATACAGAAAGCTGAAATTACGTATTGAATACATTTGTATTACGTGTTTAATATTTCGGGCGTTTCATTATTCCGAAAATTCCGCAATTCCGAAAAGAAATTGATATCGCGAGCCCTTATAATCGATAGAAGCGACAAATACTAATGTTCCAGTTAAAGAGCAGTTTTAACAATTTCAACAGAAAATAGGTAAATTTTGTGCGTAAACCGTCGCGTATTAAAAATACTCTCGTCTTCGTATTTTATTAACTCGAGTTATTTAAACAAGTTCTTACGAGTTATTTTTTATTACATTAGCACATAATATACACTCGGTTTTGGTAGTAAATTGCGCGAGAATCTCAGATACGCGACAGTTTAGTTATTTGCTACATAAAAAAGTAAGACGGTAACGTTTTTGTATCGAAAAAAAGATAATAGGTAGATATAAGAAGAATTTTCGACTTTTTTACATTAAATTTAGTACGTTGTTTAGTTTAAAAATGTAGTGTCTTGTCGTCGATCAATCTCGTGTTACCAAAGCTTTCATATTTGGTTTTGGTGCCATGTATTCAAATATTCAAATATTCAAATACCGAAGATATCGGAGTATCGCTTGCCTCGCCAATGAACACGTTTGGTTTGCAGAAAATTTGCTCGACTTACGAATTATTAGCAAAAGATGTAAAGTCTTCGATTAAGTCGTGTTAAAATGCTTTTGTTTAGTCGTATAGAAATCAGACAAAATGCAAACAACGAAACTGTACCCCCTACTTGTCATGTTTTTCTCCTTTCTTTTTCTTTTCTTCTTCTTCTTTTCTCCTTTTTCTTATAAATTGATATGTGATAAAGGAACGTGCCGTTAAATGCGAGATTAAAAATTGAAACGTGATATTCGGTATTTGTATTTTGTTCTTTACACGTTCTAACATTTCTATCGACTGTGCCATTCGATGCACGTAGATATAATCGGTTTAACTATGCAAAATATACAAATCTTGGACGTTTAAAAAATTCTATTACTGCGTAAATTTTCCGATGTTTAAAGCTAAGTTTCAAAGATTTCGTCTACTTTATAAGTACTACGAATGTGTACTACGTATGTATTTCGATTCGACGAATAGTTTAAAATTCGTAAAATCGACAAAAGTCACTAATTTGATGAGAAGGTCCTAGAAACGTTCAGTCTTGCCAGTTCAAGTTTGTTAACAGATGCACAACAAATACCTAGATGTATAATATTTTTAATATACATGTTAAATATTTATGTTTACTTTCGCGTTTACTTTCAAACAGCAAATATGGAAGAAACTTACGAAGGCGCTGATATGCAATTCTTTGCAATAGGTTTACCGCACACGCTTCGCACCCTAATCGACGTAGGTTGCACGTAAATACATGCGTCCCTCTATTTACGCGCCATTCTTTTCACGCGGTAAACTATAATTTACGCGATTTACGCGGTAGTTTTTATGCGCGATTTTAACACGTTCGCGTCTTACGCACTTAATGCGATATCTTATAAAAAATGTTAACTACTGTTAAACAAAACAGTAAAAAAAAAAGCAGTGGACGCTATGAACGAAATTTTTTTTTTTTTATTTGTTTTATTAAATTTTTACAATTTGTCCAGAAGGACATTTGGTAAAATGTTATAGCTTAGAGAATAAAAGAATAAAAAAAAATAAAAAAAATAAAAATAAATAGAAACAAATAAAATATAGCATGTGGATGGTTACCCCCAGCGGGGTTCCATCTTCTAGGTTTCCTATTGCATCTCTATTTCGAGGTCTGCGGGATGCTTCCTCTTCAGTCTTCTTTCTATTTTGGTTTTATTTGTTTCAGCAGCCAGCTGGTTTGGGTGTGCTGCAAGTCTTTCTTTGTACTTTTTTGCGTATCTAGCGATATCCTCTTTGACTGTTGGAATTTTTAGATCTTTTCGTAGGTCTTCATTTCTGACGTACCATGGAGCGTTAACTATTGTCCTTAAAATTTTTGCTTGCTCTATTTCTATTTTGCTTATGTGACTCATTGCTGCCGTCCCCCATAATGGGACTCCGTATGTCCAGATTGGTTTGATTATTGTTTTGTATATATTTAGTTTATTCATTGTGCTTAATTTAGATTTTCTATTGATTAACCAGTACATCTGCTTCCTTTTTGCACTTATTCTGTTTATTATTGATTTTATATGGTGCTTCCATGTAAGGCGTGTGTCTAAATTTATTCCTAGATATTTGACTTGCTTTGTTTGTGCTATGTGGGCGCCGTTCAGTTGAATATCTGGTGTTTTTCCTTTTCTAAGTGTAAATGTTATGTGGTTGCACTTGCTGGTGTTCACTTTTATTTGTTTGTTTTGCAGCCATTTTTCTATTTTTGTAGTGTGTTCTTGTAGTAGTGCGGCGGCCGTTTCTAGATTTGCATGCCTCACTAGTATGGCCGTATCGTCCGCAAACGTCAGTGTTCTACTGTTGACAGTTGTTGGTATATCTGCCGTGTATAGTGTGTATAATATTGGTCCTAAGGCACTTCCTTGTGGTACTCCTGCCTTGATGTCCTTAATTTCAGAGTATGCATCATTTATTTTTACTACAAAGGTTCTGTTGTTTAAGTAAGATTTGAATAGTTTGTAGATTTGTTCTGGAAATTGCTTTTTGATTGTTTGAAGAAGTTTTTCATGGTTAACTTTGTCGAATGCTTTTTCGATATCCATAAAGAGTGCTGTGCAGTATTGTTTTGTTTCAAGCGACTGTAAGATTTCATTGACGAGTCTATGCATTTGTTCTATTGTGGAGTGTTTATTCCTGAATCCAAATTGATGGTTCGGTATTAGTTTTCCTTTTTCTATTGTTGGTTTTAAGCGGTTATATATTATTTTCTCTAATAATTTGGAAAACGCAGGTAGTAATGATATCGGCCTGTAGGATGCAGTTAGATGTGGGTTTTTGTTTGGTTTGGGTAACATCACTATCTGTGCTATTTTCCATAGTGTAGGAAAGTACTGTATTCTTAGAATTGCGTTAAATATTATCGTTGTTAGTCTTATTGCCTTTGGGGGAAGGTTTTTTAAGATTTTCCCATTGATCAAGTCAAATCCTGGTGCTTTACTTGTCTTTGTTGCCTCAATTAAGTTTGTAACTTCTTGCGCTGTTGTGCTGAGTATGGTGCAGCGTTTATCAGTTGTGTTGCTGGCATTTTTCACTTCTTCATTTGTTTGCCATCCAGGGATGCTGTTATTAATTTCATACGGCGAAAATATATTTTGTAGGTGCTTTGAGAATTCTTCTGCCTGTTCTTCGTTGGTTCTGGCCCATGTGTTGTCCATTTTTCTGATTGCTGGGATTGTTTTTACTGTTTTCTTAATTTTGTTAGTGACTTTCCATAGGGAGTAGTCGGTATTCTCATGCGCGAATAGTGATTCGATGAATTTTGAGAATTCGTTATTATGATGTTCCCTTATTTTATTCTTTAGTTCCTTTGCAAGTTTATTTAGGTTTTTCTTGTTTTCTCGTGTTCTCTGTTTTTGCCATTTTGCTTTCGCTTTTCTTTTTTCCCTGATTTTGTCTAGGATGTCCTGCGGAATAATTTTTGATTGCCTGCTATTTGTTTCATAGGTGGTGGTTGCCCACGCTGCTTCTTGTATTATTTCTGTCAAAGTTGCTACTGCCTGCTCAATGTGTTCAGGTGTTTTCAACGGGATATTGCAGTTGATTTTGTTTTCGATCAGCTCTTTGAAAGTTTGCCAGTTGGTGGTTTTATTGCAAAACGACTCTGACTTGTTATAAAGTAGTGGTTTGCTTGTATATTCTATTATAATTGGTGTATGGTCGGAGTTAAGCTCGAGGCTGGTTGCTATTTTTAATTTGCTTACATTTAGCCCTTTTGTTACTGCAAAATCCAACAGGTCAGGTATTTTATTGGGGTCTGTCGGCCAGTACGTTGGTTTTCCTGTAGATAGTACGTTGAGGTTGCTGCTTCTAATGTATTTTTCCAATGTTCTACCTCTCTAATTCTCGAACCCCATAATGTGTGCTTTGCATTAAAGTCTCCTGCCGCTATATATTTGTCGCCTAAGGATTGGAAGTACTCTTCCCATTTTTTAAGTGTCATTTTGTGTCTCGGAGGTACATACTGCTGACATCTGGAAGTAATTGTCATTGGTTTGTATTGTGACAGTGGTTGCTTGTAGGTGTTCTTGATTTGTTTGACTATGTAAGTGATGCTTGATGTCATTTTTTATTATTACTGCAGTTCCTCCATGTGCTTTACCTGAGGGATGTTTGGTATCGTATATGGTGTAGTACGGTATTTTCATGTAGTTTTTTAGGGTGAAATGTGTGTTTCTGAGACAAGTAGTATATCAATATTATTTTTATACAAAAATATTTTAGTTTCGTGGGCTCGCTGTTGCAAGCCATTGGAGTTCCAGACTGCTATTTTCAAAATGTCCATCTCTATTTTTTACTTAGCAAGTTAGTGAGTAGTTGTAACATGATTGTTGTTTGTTGTGCTTGTTGTCTTAGTATTGTGTTTAGATCACTTACCATTTTTCCTAACATTTCCATACCTTTAATGGATTGTTTGAGCATTTCTTTGATGTCTGTAACGTCTTCGATGTTATTGTTTTCATTCTGATTGATTGCAAGCGTTGGTTTGCTAATGTTTTTAGTTACTTGTGCGTAGCTTCGTTTACCTTAGGGATCTATGTTTCTGCTTATAGCGTTTAGTTCGTGTTGTGCTTTCAATGTTGTTTCGTTATCCGTTATGCTTTGTTGTGGTTGATGGTCATTGTGTGATCTGTTGCGAAGTGGAGGAAACAGTTTACGTTGTATTTGTTTTCTTATTTCACATCCTTTGTAGTTGGCTGGGTGGTTTCCGTTACAATTATAGCATTTAACTTCTTCTATTTTTCCTGTGTATGGGCAGTGTATTGTTAGGTGATTTTTTGCACATTTAACACATGCCGGGCTTCTGTTGCAATAATTTTTTGTGTGTCCGTATTGTTGACACCGCATGCATTGTGGTATATCTTTTTGTAGCGTGGTGGTTCCACTGTTACAATTGTATTTAGTATTTTTTTGATTTCATAGATTTCCTTGTTATTGGTTCTGGGTTCCAGTTCTATTAAGAATAGTGGCAATGGTTGCTTCATATCGTATCTTGTCATATTGTTTATTGCTCTTGTTTCATGGCCAATTTTTCCTAATTCTTCACTTAATTTTTTTGTGTTAGTTTTTGGATGTAAACCTCTTATAACTATTTTATAGCTCCTTTCTGTTTTGAGTTGGTACGTGTGGTATATAGCATTTTTTTCCTTTAGTTCATTTATTACTTTCCTATAAACTTCTGGGGTGTTTGTTTGAATTTTTACTTGTTCTTATTTTGTTTGTTTTATTGTGTAGTTATCCTTCCCGACTACATTGTTTAGTAGATCAATAAGCGGGTCTATTATTTGGGCCTCAACAAATATTGGTGGTGGTTTTGATATGTAAGGTGTTTTAGTTGTGGTTTTGCTTGTCGGGTCATTGTCTATTTCTTCCGTTAGTGAGCTGAAGGAGTTTCTTAAAGGTAATTCTTGCAGCCATCGCTGCTTTCCTGTATCTGGGTTTCCTGCAGCATTTGTGCCTGGAATTATTTTACGTTTTTTGCTAGTCTTTGCTAGCTTCCAGTTTTCGTCCTGGTAACTTATTTTGTTGTCGTGTCTGCACTCCTCCTGTCTCCGCTGCTCTTCCATTCCTTCTATTTCCATATCATTTTGGTTGTTATTATTTTGCTGTTGTTGCTGTAAGCCTGGTAAATCTGACGACCCTTTTATGTAATATTTTTCTCCATTGGTTGCAATCTTGATCGTTGATATCTGCTGTTGCATTGTTTGTCACTATCACTATTCGTAGCACTTCTCTGAATCACTTGACTGGAGCACACGTTTGCTTACACACATCTGTTCGCCTCGGTTGCCCGAGCGAGACTGTCGCTATGAACGAAATGTTGTGAATGTTATGTTTGTATGTTACATGTTTGAATAATACGAAACTGTTATCGATATGTTGAATGTAATATTGATCGCCCGGAAATTCGTTCCGATTTTTAAGCAATTTAATAAAATAATAAATTTTCTTAAGCACCAGTATCCATGCGGGAAATTGTTTTCAAGCAGTTCGCTATAAAAAAACGTTACTAGAAGTATCCTTAAATATGCTCGTTGATCTTTAATTAAATACTACGCTGGTTAAATGCTGCTCGGGAGGTCCGTACCGATTTTTTAAGGAATTTGGTGGAAATAAAACATCGTACTCAATAGTTTTTCGTTGGAAAACCTGAGAGGTTTTGGAAGAATGGAAGGTGGAAGGAAATGGCGCCTGTATAAGTCGATAAATATAAATTTAATGAATCGAAATGTAAATTAGAACGAACTTTCCGGGCGATCTTTTGAATCTTTTCAAAATACGCGGCAAAAATACACGGCAATTCAAACTGTATGCTTGTCAAAGCGTACCGTCTTCGATGTGTTAATTCAAGCGGCCGGAGAATATATTTTCCCACAAGTCTTAAAAGCAACAAGTATATACATACAGTAACTTATTCGGCGATGTTGAAACGCTGTGTGAAATAAGAATGAAAGCCCATTACGTTGCGCTTGTCACGTAATTTTTAAAGTGAAAGCACAAGATTCAGTATGAAATCAAGTTTATTTTTCACTGTTAGGTTTTTTGTTACAAAAAGATCGGAAGAAGAACTGTTCGGGCCTGGCTCGTACCATCAAGGAAGAAAGCTCAGTGTGGGTGTGCCCTTTTGAACTCAGAACGCGGATTCGTCGTCCGCACTTTTCGGTAGAAAAGTGAGGGTAATGATCTGCGATGCCCATTGGCTAATGAATGAAGTTATTACGACAAAGAAAACCAGATATGGGCATCCTTGTTCATGGGAAAAATCTGTTATCTCGCCAGACACCCGCTTTCTCCGTAATAGTTAAGAGCGTGCGACAAACATGAGGACCATCTGTAAACCGAAAATGTTTATGTGAAGAGAAATGAAACTGAACAGATTCGGTTTACGGTGTCTCCTTAGGCCTGTTGCGGGTTAGCGTTAACAATGGATAGCCCTTAACGCCCAGACTATGAGGAATCTCGCAAGGACCATCGCATCTGGCGTAGCATGTGCTAAACAGAAATTTGATCCGTGACACGCTAGTCGTCGTATGTGTACATATTTTTTCTTTCGTAACTATTTACGAAACAGACTTTATTTACGCGATTTTTGATCGCTTAAAACGAATGCTCCGCAAAAATTGAGAGACGGTTGCACTTACATAAGTATGTACGTATGTATATATGCAGATTTGTAGTAACGCAAAGATGAAAATGTAGTTAGCTCTATCGCTAACCGTCACGTGATGCTATATTCTTTTGTTTGTATATGCACCGCTTGCGGCCAATATGCGTGCTTAAATTTACGACGTAAGTATTGAGTCTACGAAAAAGAACCAATCAGGGCCGCGCACCTTCCACAGCACCTTCCTTTCAATCTCTGAGCGCATACCCAAGTATCTATATACGTACATGTAACTTTTTACGATATTCTTCTAATATATAAATATATTTTTTACATAAGTTATAAATTTTATAAAAAGTATATTTCTATAAAGTATCGTAAATATTTTAACCGGCTAGCTGTTACGACCACTTTTAAAAATGTGTAGTACTTAAAATAACTGGGGAAAAAGTAAGCGATAACGAGTATACTCGTCAAACACGGAGTATGCGTGGCTGTTGTAACATAGAATTAGCTTATAATGATATGAATATCTTATTTTTTAGTTTCATTACCGCAATTTACTGCAATTACTAAATTGCAATTTAAACAGCGTATTGTAAGTACTTTTTATGCATGACGAGTATACTCATCGTAACACAAACTACTGCCATTTCTTTATGACGACTATACTCGTCAAAAACAGTTAACTGGTTAAACAGATTATTTTAAATAGATTTAGTGGCGGGCTGGAAATTAAAAGACGGAAGTTTCGAAGAAAATGTTCATGCTTTAAGGTTAGAACGCGTATAGTTTAGAATACAGAAATTAAACGTACAGGGAAAATTATTTGTTGGCATACCGATGGTCTACAGACTATAGACTATAGACTATAATATATAGACTATAGGCTATAAAATAGCGTTGCAGTATTATGTCTCTGGATATAATTGGTGGAATATCGGGACTCCTCGGCGACGACAAATACATATCGTGTAAAGTGTAGAGCGTAAAAGAGTCGATTGTATATTTTCTATAATACGGAGAAAGGCAGCACGCAGTATGAACAGAAAAGAAAGAAACATGTCGATAAGCATTAGACGAAAATGCCATAAAATTATTACACGATACAATTTTTTATTAAACGAGAGATAAATTAAAGCATTTTAATCGAATGTCATCACTATGTACGTATTAAAATTTTCAAAACGAGCCAATTTTCAAAAATTAAAATTTGCTAAAACGAATAAAAATTCTGAAAAGCTCGATTTACAATCTCGACCGACTGTTTAACGCTAACCTTACGAGCTTCGGTCAAATGTCGGGTTTCGAAATTTAATTACATCGCCACTTCCTTCGTTTACCTAACTTAATGTAAATCCTTATATTATCCGATGAATTGATTTCTCAATTCTTGTTAATATAAGAATCCACATAAAGTTAGATGAACAAAAGAAATAACGATGAATCTACAATTTTATATAGTATATAGTATAATGTTATAAAATTATATAATTACAGTAAAGTATTACTATAGTTATAGTAAAATATCTTATATAGTATAATGTTATATAATATAACGTTATATGGTATACAGTTATATGGTATTACGTTATAACGTATTACGTTAAATGGTATAACGTTATATGATATTAAGTAATAACGTATTACGTTATATAGTATAACGTTACATAGTATAACGTTATATAGTATAACGATATATGGTATTACGTTATAACGTATTGCGATATATAGTATAAAGTTATATGCAATTACGTTATGACGAATGAAGTTATATGGTACTACGTTAAAATTTATAACGTTATATGCTATTACGGTATGACGTATAACGTTATATACTATTACGTTATATACTATAAAATTATATGGTATCACGTTATAACGTATTACGTTATATAGAATAACGATATATGGTCTTACGTAATAACGTATTACGTTACATAGTATAACGTTATATGGTATTACGTTATAACGTATAACGTTATATGCTGTTACGGTATAACGTATAACGTTATATACTATTACCTTATAACGTATAACCTTATATGGTATTACGTTATAACGTATAACGTTGTATGGTGTTACGTTACAACGTATAACGTTATATCGTATTACGTTATAACGTATTACGTTATATGGTATTATGTTATAACGTATATCATTATGTAGCATTACGTTATAACATATAACGTTATATACTATTACCTTATAACGTATAACGTTATATACTATCATGTTAATGCGTATAACCTTATGTAGTACTACGTTATAACGACCAACGTTATATAATATTACCTTATAACGTATAACGTTATATACTATTACCTTATAACGTATAACGTTATATGCTATTACGGTATAGCGTATAACGTTATGTACTATTACGTTATAACGAATAATGTTATATGGTACTACGTTAAAACGTATAACGTTATATACTATTACCTTATAACGTATAACGTTATATACTGTTACCTTATAACGTATAACGCTCTATGGTTTTACGTTATAATACATAAAGTTATATACTATTACCGTATAACGTTATATGGTATTACGTTATAACGTATAACGTTATATGGTATTACGTTATAACGTATAACGTTATATAGTATTACGTTATTATACTATTAACTTATAACGTATAACGTTATATGCTATTGCCTTATACGTATATCATAATGTAGCATTACGTTATAACGTATAACGTTATATGGTATTACGTTATAACGTATAATGTTATATGGTATTACGTTATAACGTATAACGCTATACGGTATTACGTTAAAACGTTTAACGTTATACGGTATTACGTTAAAACGAATAACGTTATATACTATTACGTTATAACGTACAATATTATATATGTCGGGTTGGAGTTAACACTTGGGTTTGGGGCGTGTATAGAATCTGCGCCAGGGGCGCTCATCGTCGGTGTACAATTGATGATATCTTTTATTGTCACAAACACAAGATAAACTACCGGTCTCAATTCTCGAACGATAATGACAATGATCGTGGAGTCGGTATAGCGAATCCACGGCCCACGGGATAACTGATCTACTTTACTTCAAAGTCTAAGTCGAACTCGACTTACTCCTCGTGATACAAGGATCGCTTGATTAACTCTTTGCTAAGACGTAGATTATTCACTGATCGTACAAACACACTAGGTATCTAACTAATGCGACTGTAAGAAAAGGAATGATCTTCCGTCGCAATGAGGCAGCAGAGGAAAACTATGGTGGGATGTGTCTAAGGGCACGAGGTCATCGGATTCGTCAAAGAAAGCCGCCGCTCGGAGGGCGAGGGAAATAGACGTTGCTGTTAATTGGTTAATCTCCATGTTGGAAGTTAGATAACGATGCTAGCCGCTCTTGAGAGAGAGTTCCTAGCGCGAAGCGTCGTACGTGAGGAAAGTAGATCTCCCGTATCTTGCCGCAATAGGTGACAGATATACGGGCTGATATAATAAAGACTGTTTGGCAATCTGAAGGACTTTAGTTAACCAGATCTTAAGATTTGTAACGGTTCCTTAGCCTATCTGAACATAAACTGCGAATGAATTGTCGGCATCAGGCGATCATCTTATCCAAAGAATGGGGTCTGTGTGTGGCCGCTGGAATGTTTCATTGTCAAGTGTCGGTACGGCCAATTCTTTAAAGGAAAGCTATGTAACTTCATATCTCTGTTAGGTGGAACGTTCATCCCGTAACCGTGGCTACACTCGGCGACCGGTCGTCGCCTCGAGCCCAAGATCATTGTCTCAAGTTTCGAATGACTGTGTTTGGGTTATTTCGTGAATGCTATTGAGGTTTTTCCAAGTAATTCCAACGGGTGGCCCCGTTGTCCTTTCATCTCCGACACGGCCATCCTCACTGTCACACATCCTCGGGTGTATCTAGAATATTGGGTTTTCCCGATGTTAGACTCGATATCATTGATGTTATTTACAATTTAACTAAGTATTAAAATAGATCAAGGGTCCAGTTTGACAACAAAAATTTTGGTCGGATGTTTGATAAAGAGAAAGTTAAAAGAGAGCGGAAATTCGAAACTTTATGATTGATATTCGAAGTACTAGTTGCGTTCTGTGAATTATCAGTCCGAGCGTAAAGGCATGATGGACCACCTAAAGCCTCTTGGTACAATGGGCAGGCAGAGGGTCCTGCCCCTCCTTTCTATCTTACGGTAAAGTGTACCGGATCGTAGCTCGTACGTATTCGCGATGCCTTCCGCGAGCTCGTCGTTTTTCAATTTATTGACGATTTCAGAGATTTGGGGATCGCGACGCTGTTCTGCTAGGAGCCAATCCTTTGAAATTTCGGTGAGATTAATCCTCTTTTCCTCGATCTCGCTAATAGAGGTAGGGTCGATGTCGATAGGGTTACGCGAAAAGAAATCTACATGAGTCATGCGTTTACCTTCTCGGTACATGATGTCAAACGTAAAAGTCTGTAGATAGGCCCACCACCTATAAACCCGGTCGGTTAATTTCACTTTATTGCGGGCTGCCCTCAACGAATTGCAGTCAGTGACAACAAGAAATTCCCGTCCGTACAGATAGTGGCGAAACTATTTAATGGCGTTTACAACTGCCAGCGTCTCTAATTCATAAGAATGATACCTGGATTCGGGTTGAATATTACTAACACTGGCTCATTCGTCAGGACGGAAATTATTTTTTGTCTTATACTTTCGTGCCTATTTGTCCAAATTAAGTTTTTACTACCGGAAGTAAGCGCGTATAGCGGTTTCATTACTTGCGAAAACTTAGGTACGAATTTTCTAAAGTAGGAGGCTAAACCTACGAACTGCCTAAGTTGGGTGACAGTTGTTGGTGCGGATAAGGAAGTCAAAGCAAAGGAGAACCCGGCGTTTACGAGGGTATTTAGTACGATGTGCAATCTATCTAGGGCTTGGTCTACCGATTCGGCAATAATTAGGACGTCATCTAGGTAAACGACGGCGTAAGAGTGTGCGAGGCCGCGCAAGGCATTTAGAATGGCCCTCTCGAAAACGGACGGTGCATTCTTCAATCCGAACGGCATTGTTAGGTACTCGTACTGACCATCAGAGGTGACAAACGCTGTATACTCCGTCGAACTGGGGTGAATGGAGATTTGATGAAACCCGCTGGCCATGTCCAGGCTAACGAAGTACCTCGCCTTTTGCAATCTCGCGATTTGGTCTGCAATAAGGGGTAGGGGATACCGGTCCGCGACCGTATTTTTATTTAGTTCCCGGAAATCCACACACAACCTATCCGAACCGTCCTTCTTCTTTACCAGTAGCATAGGGCTCGCGAACGGCGAGTTACTAGGCCTTATAATTCCCGCCTTAATTAATTCCCTTATTCGCTCGCGTACTATGCTTCGCTCCGCCTCGCTTAGTCTATAGGGGCTTCTTTGTACGGTGATGTTAGGGTCGATCAAACGTATTTTCAACTGTCCCGTCTTTACGCGTGTACGCGGGAACCCCGTAATAAACGAACTCTTAAATTTTTCGAGAATAGAAATTAATCGGTCTCTATATTCGCCGAGCACCTCGGTGTCGAGTTTGTTAATATCGATTTCGTTTTCGACGGTTTTATTACAACTATTGACGGCCTTTTTCCTGCTAATAGTGACACTATTTCGAGAAATATTTATGTTAAAACCTTGGCTTAGGATCTCGCGGCCTATCATGATGTCGTACTCTAGATAGCTGTCATCGAGGATAAGGAAAGTGATCTCCAACGCAAAATCGTTGATGCGCACTACGGACGAAACTTGCGATGTGCAATTAATACGATTGTTTCCCATCTCTCGCATTACCACTACATCGGTCGTTCTTTTGCCGGAAAACTTCGAAGCCATGGATTTTCTAATTAGCGAACATTCGGCCCCAGAATCGAAGCAAAATGAAAACGACTCACCCAGATGGCTTAATTTACCCGTTGGAGATTCCACCACGCAGGAGTTGACTTGACGTTCGTTATCGGAGTCGCGGTTTGTTTTCCGCAGTAACGGGCAGTTAGGCGCGATATGACCCTCTTCGTGGCACTTGAAGCAGGACACCTTGGATGATACAGCTTGTCGGCTTTTCTCCGGACGTCGTGTAGGCTCCTGTCCCTCGGTCTTCATCCTCGTACGGCACTCCGCTATTCTATGCCCGGGGACACCGCAATGACGACACTTAATCCGGGGGTCGGACGGCTTTCGTCGTTTTGCTTCGGGGCCTGCCGATGAAGTTCTTGACGAAGGTGTCAGCCTCTTCATCGCGTAGTGGAAAGCGTACATCTCCGTAGTAAATTGGTCCCGAGTCTTAACGTCGCTCGTAAGCGCTATTTTCTCGATACGCTCGTCGCGTAGACTCAGATGATGAAGAACGGTGGCATCGACTATTTCAACTGCTGTCAGATGATCCCACCTTGCTCCAAGGAGGGAGCGGAGACGCATGCCATAGGCTCCCATAGATTCACCCTCCAGCTGAGGTTCGGCTACAAATCTTAGGATCTGGTTAACTAAAGTCCTTCAGATTGGCAAACAGGCTTTATTATATCAGCCCGTATATCTGTCACCTATTGCGGCAAGATACGGGAGATCTGCTTTCCTCACGTACGACGTTTCCCGCTAGGAACTCTCTCTCGAGAGCGGCTAGCATCCTTTTCTAACCGCCAACATGGAGATTAACCAATTAACAGCAACGTCTATTTCCCTCACCCTCCGAGCGGAGGCTTTCATTGACGAATCCGATGACCTCGTGCCCTTAGGCACATCCCACCATAGTTTTCCTCTGCAGCGTTGTTGCGACGGAAAGTCATTCTTTTTCTTACAGTCGCATTAGTAACGAGTTAATCAAGCTATCCTTGTATTACGGGGAGTAAGTCGAGTTCGACTTAGACTTTGAAGTAATGTAGATCAGTTATCCCGTGGACCGTGGATTCGCTATACCGACTCCACGATCATTGTCATTATCGTTCGAGTATTGAGACCGGTAGTTTATCTTGTATTTGTGACAATAAAAGACATCATCGATTGTACACCGACGATGAGCGACCCTGGCGCAGATTCTTTACACGCCTCAAACCCAAGTGTTAACCACTACCCGACATATATATATGTCGGAGTTGAGTTGTTTGAGTTTTGATTATGGGCGTGTAAAGAATCTTCGCCTGGGTTGTTCATTGTAATTTCACAATCAAGATAACGTTTATTAACACAAATACAGAAGAAATAAGTTTGAACAGTAACAATGGTAACTAGACGCTGATGGCAATGACCTTAGATTCGATATAGCGAATCCACGGTCCACGGGCTCACTCTTTATTAAATTCAGAATAGAATTTCTATACACAAAAGTATTGCTCGCTATGACGCTCTTTATATTGCTCTCTAAACGATGTGTCACTCACCAAGGAGATCACAAGAATAACTGAGTAATGGAAACTTTCTTTTCCTTACGGTTGCGTTGGCTTTGTTTAACGTTGGCCTGGGATACCAACAAACTGTTGCCATTGCTAGGCAGACTCACATAACTGCGACATTGCTCTTGCCCAGGGTTTGATTGTTAATACAACGTGTGTCTCATAATATTGGTACTTTTCTGTTAGGTGGAACATTCATCCCGTGACCGCGGCTACGCTCGGCGACCGGTTGTCGCCTCGAGCCTAAGCTCATTGTCTCAAGTTTCGAATGACTGTGTCTGGGTTATTTCGTGAATGCTATTGAGGCTTTTCCAAGCAATTCCAACGGGTGACCCCGTTGTCCCTTCATCTCCAACATATATATCTTTATTTCTTTCTTTTCATTCGTAATAAAGTGTTAAGATTTATATAATTAGATATTAGATAGAATTGTGATTTATATAATTAGAGTTCGACAATTAAGAGTAGTAGTGATAGCTTTGCCATAGAAAATCATGTTCACAATATATTGCAGTATAAGGGAAGATCAATATTTCGTAAATCGTGAATAGTATACCGAATATTATAATTTACTACAAAATATTAGATCGCGAGTTAGAAATGTTACAAGGAATCAATTCTAGGATTAGTGGTAGATACGAACTATTGAATGGATCTCAATATTTTCGATATGGTTAATAACGTCGGTTTTCTATATTTTATGTGTGTACCTATATCTTGTTAGTATACTTAAAGTATTTTATTTATGTTATACCGTATATTCGCTATTCGCATGCTGTAGCTTTCGCTTGCTTCCGTTACGGCACGTGAGGAGCGCGGGACGTGACAGTATTAAGCGTCGAAACAAGCCCAACAACTCGCAAAACACGATCATTCGTCGATTTTGACGAAAAATTACCGTCATTTCCTTCCCCTTGGAGATATTTCGACGTGTAAAAGCCCAAGTTACGGTCGTCTACGCGCAGATCATAGTGCACGCTGTATTAAGCGTCGAAACAAGCCCAACAACTCGCAAAACGCGATCATTCGTCGATTTTGACGAGGAATAATCGTAATTTGCTTCCCGTTGGAGATATGTCGACGTTCAAACAACCAAATTACTGTATTTTACGCGCAGAACATAGTGCACGCTGTATTTAGCGTTGAAACAAGCCCTACAAATAGCAAAACGCGATCATTCGTCAACTTTGACGGAGAACGACCGTAAATTCCTTCACGTTGGAGATATTTCGACGTTTAAACGCCCAAATTACTGCATTTTACGCGCAGAACATAGCGCACGCCATATTAAGCGTCGAGACAAGCCCGACAACTCGAGAAACTCGATCATTCTCTGATTTTAACGAAAAATGACCGTCATTTCTTTCCCGATAGAGATATTTCGACGTTTAAACGACCAAATTACAGCATTTTACGCGCAGAACATAGCGCACGCCGTATTATTCGTCGCAACAAGCACAACAACTCGCAAAACTCGATCATTCGTCGATTTTGACCAAAACTGACCGTAATTTTCTTCCCGTTGGAGATATTTCGACGTTTAAGCGCCCAAATTAATGCATTTTTCACGCAGAACATAGTGCATGCTCTACTAAGCGTAGAATCAAGCCCAACAACTCGCAAAGGGCGATCATTCGTCGATTTTGACGAAAAATGACCGTAATTTTCTTCCCGTTGGAGATATTTCGACGTTTAAGCGACCAAATTAATGCATTTTTCGCGCAGAACATAGTTCACGCTCTACTAAGCGTCGAAACAAGTCCAACAACTCGCAAATCGCGATCATTCGTCGATTTTGACGAATAATAGCCGTAATTTCATTCCCGTTGGAGATATTTCGACGTTTATGCGCCCAAATTATTGCAATTAAAGCACAGAACATAGTGCACGCTATATTAAGCATCGAAAATAGCCCAACAACTCGCAAAACGCGATCATTCGTCGGTTTGGACGAAAAATGACAGTAATTTTCTTCCCGTTGGAGATATTTCGACGTTTAAGCGCCCAAATTATTGCAACTCACGCGCAGAACATAGTGCACGCTCTACTAAATGTCGAAACAAGCCCAACAACTCGCAAAACCCGATCATTCTTCGATTTTGACGAAGAATGACCGTAATTTCCTTCCCGTTGGGGATATTTCGACGTGTAAAAGCCCAAATTACTATCCTCTACGCGCAGATCATAGTGCACGCTGTATTAAGCGTCGAAACAAGCTCAAATACTAGCAAAACGCGATCATTCGACGTTCAAAATCGACGAATGATCGCGATTTGCGAGTTGTTGGTCTTGATTCTACGCTTAGTAGAGCATGCACTATGTTCTGCGCATTAATTGCAATAATTTGTGCGCGTAACGTCGAACCATCTCCAACGGGAAGGAAATTACGGCTATTTTTCGTCAAAATCGACGAATGATCGCGATTTGCGAGTTGTTGGGCTTGTTCCGACGCTAAGTAGTACGTGCACTATGTTCTGCGCATTAATTGCAATAATTTGGGCGCGTAACGTCGAAATATCTCCAACGGGAAGAAAATTACGGTCATTTATCGTCAAAATCGACGAATGATCGCATTTTGCGAGTTGTTGGGCTTGATTCTACGCTTAGTATAGCATGCACTATGTTCTGCGCATTAATTGCAATAATTGGGGCGCGTAACGTCGAAATATCTCCAACGGGAAGGAAATTACGGTCATTTTTCTTCAAAATCGACGAATGATCGCGTTTTGCGAGTTGTTGGGCTTGTTTCAACGCTTAGTAGAGCGTGCACTATGTTCTGCGCGAAAGATGCAGTAATTTGGGCGTTTGAACGTCTAACTATCTCCAACGGGAAGGAAATTACGGCTATTTTTCGTCAAAATCGACGAATGATCGCGATTTGCGAGTTGTTGGGCTTGTTCCGACGCTTAGTAGTACGTGCACTATGTTCTGCGAGTTAGTTGCAATAATATGGTCGCTTAAACGTCGAAATATCTCCAACGGGAAGAAAATTACGGTTATTTTTCGTCAAAATCGACGAATGATCGCATTTTGCGAGTTGTTGGGCTTGTTTCAACGCTTAGTAGAGCATGCACTATGTTCTGCGTGAAAAATGCATTAATTTGGGCGCTTAAGCGTCGAAATATCTCCAACGGGAAGAAAATTACTGTCATTTTTCGTCAGAATTGACGAATGATCGCGTTTTGCGAGTTGTTGGGCTTTTTTCGATGCTTAATACCGCGTGCACTATGTTCTGCGCTTTAATTGCAATAATTTGGGCGCATAAACGTCGAAATATCTCCAACGGGAAGAAAATTACGATCATTTTTCGTCAAAATCGACGTATGATCGAGTTTTGCGAGTTGTTGGGCTTGTTGCGACGCTTAATACGGCGTGCGCTATGTTTAGCGCGTAAAATGCAGTAATTTGGGCGTTTAAACGTCGAAATATCTCTATCGGGAAGGAAATGACGGTCATTTTTCGTTAAAATCAGAGAATGATCGAGTTTCTCGAGTTGTCGGGCTTGTCTCGACGCTTAATACGGCGTGCGCTATGTTTAGCGCGTAAAATGCCGTAATTTGGGCGTTTAAACGTCGAAATATCTCTATCGGGAAGGAAATTACGGTCATTTTTCGTCAAGTCGAAGAATGATCGCGTTTTGCGAGTTGTTGGGCTTGATTCGACGCTTAGTAGAGCGTGCACTATGTTCTGCGCGAAAAATGCAATAATTTCGTCGCTTAAACGTCGAAATATCTCCAACGGGAAGAAAATTACGGTGTTACGTCCCGCGCTCCGCACGAGTCGTAACGAGAACAGGAGTACGTTGCGAGTAGTGGCCATTTACGTCCTTCGTGTATTTCTCTGATTAAGGCCCGTAATCGTATCCGTGACGACCGTCTTTCCGCCTTGATTCAGAAGTGTATGTATCGTGTATGTATTTGACTTTGACTTTGAACGTAGCTATGTGTCTCTCTCCAGAGTAAACACGCGTGCACGAGCAAACATCCTCTACGATGGAATGCGTTCCTAGAAACTATGACAACCCTGCCCGCTACAATATTTAATGATTTAAGAACAGCATTAAATCTAAAAATTGGTGTACAAAATTCTTCCAAATACGAAAGCCGCGTACATATAGTTGTTATACGTACATACTTTGTTTCACCTTGCGAAATACCAAAGAATTTTATGCTTTTACCCTCGGCACAGTTTCGTTTACGATCTTTTCGCAATGATTACTTCAAAAACCCAGGAACAGAACTATAGCAAGTCCCGTGTTAAGAAAGTAAAATTGGTAATTTCTTTCAAATCAAGGTAATTTAAAACGTTTATTTGAAACCGTGTTTACAGTATTTGAAGTGAAAGGCAGTTAAAGCCGCTAAAAGCTATATCTTGCGAAAATTTATCTATGTTTTTATATTTATCTAATTATGTTTTTATAATGATATTAAGACAATTTAAATTGTAAACAAAGTCGTCAATTAAACAAACGTTGGAGATCTTCCCAAACATTTTCAAAAGAAAGACCCCGACGCTTTTCCATCTCCGACAGATATAAATAAATGTAGCGACTCAGAGAAGTCAGTAACAATAATTACCCTTCGTCTATCGAATAATAATATTACCGTTCGTCAACCGAATAATTAGCATTCAAAGAGTTAGTTAACATTTTGTCTATCGAAGAGTTATCATTTTGTCAACCGAAGAATTTTATATCTGTCAGTCAATTGTCGATATCGAAATCGAGCAAGATTTTAATAAATCATTAGATATTGTTAATTTACTTTCAACCAGCTTTAATCCTCTCCCGTGCTAGTATCCCTGCACATAGCAGGTTAGCCGAAAGGTGGAATCGGTTTTGCCAGTAGCACTAAACTCTAGTCGACGCTACCCGTAACGTTTGAAATAAATAAAAATTTGAAATAGTCCTTAGACAATTTCTGGTGGCAGCAACTACCGTATTAATCAGAAATCCAAATAAATAATTCATACACAATAATATCATTTCGATATTTCCCTTCCGACTAAACTCTAAATCAAAAGAAAAAATTTTTACAAAATTTCAATCTCAACTTGACTTAAAACAAATAAATACGTAACAGAAAAAATTTTTGGTGGCAGCGGTGGGATACGCTCCACAGAGGATTAAAGCTCTTACGAATATCAACTAAAAAAATAAGTAGGAAAATGACGACCGCCCGAGATTCGCTAGGTGAAGATACGCTTTTGGCGTTGACGGAAAAATTGAAAGCGTGGGACGAAAATTTCCGTGTATTGACCGACATAAGCTCAAGACTAATTAAATTAGAAGATGACGTGCGCCTAAGCAGACAAACGAACGAGACCGAAATACCCGTACCATCACCGATAACACCGCGAGAAACAAGACTGACCGATAATTATCAACCGATTAAATTAAAGGACGCGATTGAATCAGTACCAGTGTTCGACGGATACCGACCGTCTGTGTTCCAATTCTTGAGATCATGCGAGCGAGCGCGAAGTATGATTCCTAGGCATCAAGAGCCTCAGTTAGTAAAACTATTAATGAATAAACTTCGCGGACACGCGTTTCTCGCCGTAGAGGACCATGAGGTAGAGACCTTAAACGATTTCGGGAATAAATTAAAAGATATGTTTGGCCCAGGAAAAACCGTTAACGAATACAGGGGAGAGTTGGGAACGGTATTCCAACGACCAGGAGAAAATATATTAGATTACATCGACCGCGTCAGAAACCTCAGATTAGCTATAATTGATGGAGAAAGAAGTCAGTACGGTCCCATATCACAAGACGTTCAAGATACGATCGATTGGGACACGAGGGAGGCTTTCGTCAAGGGGCTCCCGAACGAAGTATATTTACGAGTAAAGTTATCAGAATACCAATCCTTAGAAGACGCGTATCGCCAAGCCGTAAAGGCGACGCGGGAACTAAAACAAGTAAACGACAGAATGCGATACCAACGTCCGACATTCTCGAGTAATAATAACCGAAACAACGCACGTCTTTCTAATAACAATTACACCGGGAACAACCGAAACAACGTTAACTCTCCTAATAATAACTACACCAGGAACAACATCCAAGATCGAAGATCGGTACCTCTATCGCAGAATTTTTCGAATACTACGAGACAAAATATCACATGTAATTATTGTAAAAAACCCGGGCATTTAGTGAAAGATTGTTACAAATTTAAAGCCCGAGTAGATGCCGGATTAATCGTACCCTATACCTCAAGACCATCGGGAAACCAGACATGTCCTTCGGGAGAATGGGGCGAGCCACGAAGGAACGATACGCCGAATCGCCCAAGAGTACAGGCGGCAACCAGGAGACCGGCGCCGACGGCAACAAACAGAACGAGGGCAGCCGCCCCCGCGAGATCGACTCCACCACCCATAACGAGAGACAGAGAGAACGCAATGCCGACCGTAAGGTCAAACGAACAACCGTTAAATACTGTGGGGGAGTCATCCCACAACCAAACGAGGTCGCAAACGGAGAATCCGGAATCTCCAGACAAAAGAGAAAGAGTGAAGCACAAGCAACCGGCGAAGGAAAATCACCAAGAGTCGGACTCAGATTCGGACAACGACCTCTCCGGATTATTTCAATAAAGCCAAATAATTCTCTATGTACTCCAACCGCGCGAATAGTCTCCCCAGATTTAAAAACCAAGACGAGTTTATTACTGGACTCCGGATCAGAAATCAATATTATCAAGAAACCTGCCTTACCCGCTTCTGCAATCATCAACGAGCAAGAATCGATAGAAGTTCGAGGAATCACGGCAACGAGCCTGGTCTCCCTAGGGCAGACGGTAATACAGGTTGCGGGCCATCCAGTTATTTTTCATGTAGTTGATGACTCATTGCTGATCGATCAAGACGGAATCTTGGATCCGAATTTTTTGCAGGTTGTAAAGCTCGTTTAGATTATGAGGAAAAGCATATCAAATGGGGAAATATTTATATACCCTTCGACACTAGAGAAAAAATAATTATACCGAAGCGAAGTTCAGTAACATGTTCAATCAATATTGCGAATCCGGAAATAAACGAGGGATTTATTCCAAAAATAGAGCCAATTAAGGGAGTCTATTTTGGTAACGCAGTTGTGAGAAACTACAAGGGACGAGGTTACCTAAGGATAATAAATACCACGTCAAGAGACTACGAATTTATCACTCCTACTATGGTAATCAAAGAATACGAAAATACCACCTCGCTTCCTAGCATGACGTGCAACGTGATCTCGAAATCAAAGGAAAGCAGATTCGACGAAATAATCAAATTATTACGGCTCGAACACTTGAATAAAGAAGAGAGAAAAAACGTCGAGGAATTAATACAGAAGAATCAAGACAGATTTCATCTTCCAGGAGACACGTTGGAAGGAACAGAAATCCTAGAGCATCGAATAATTACGACAGACGAGGTACCAATAAATGTCAAACAATATCGTTATCCGCCTGCACATCGAGAAGAGATAAATCGCCAAATTCAAGAATTACTGGATACTGACGTCGTGGAACCATCGATATCTCCATACAATTCTCCGTTATGGATTGTGCCGAAAAAACCAGATTCACAGGGAAATAAACGATGGAGACTGGTTATCGATTATAGAAAGCTTAACGATAAAACGATTGGCGATGCTTATCCCCTACCCAACATAACGGAAATACTAGATCAATTGGGAAGTGCAAAATATTTTTCCACGTTTGACTTGGCGTCAGGCTTTCACCAGATCCGAATGGCACGAGAGGATGCCCACAAGACCGCATTTTCGACACCATACGGACATTTTCAATTTAAAAGAATGCCCTTTGGATTAAAAAATGCTCCAGCAACATTTCAACGTTTGATGAATTCTGTGCTATCAGGATTGCAAGGAATAGAGATGTTTGTCTATCTGGATGACATAGTGATTTATTCGAGGTCTCTCCAAGAACACGAAATCAAATTTAATAAATTAATGGAAAGACTGAGGAAAGCTAAATTGCGATTGTAACCCGATAAATGCGAATTTCTACGCCATGAAGTGAATTATTTGGGACATGTGATCAGTGAAAACGGAGTTAAACCAGATTCAAAGAAAATCGAGGCAGTACTAAATTTTCCACGACCAAAGAAAGCAAGAAACATCAAGCAATTTCTAGGATTAGCGGGATATTACCGGAGATTCATACCTAATTTTTCCAAAGTTGCAAAACCACTAACACAATTGTTAAAGAAGGACATTCCCTTCAAGTGGCAGGAAACTCAAGAAAATGCATTCAACTCCCTAAAAACAACTCTCACGACAGAACCCATTCTACAATATCCGGATTTTTCCAAACCCTTTAACCTTACTACAGACGCATCAGGATACGCAATAAGCGGTGTACTGAGTCAAGGGCCAATCGGACAAGATTTACCAATCGCATATGCCTCAAGACTATTAAATTCCGCCGAACAAAACTACTCTACCATAGAAAAGGAGTGTCTGGCAATCGTTTATTGTACGATGCATTTCAGACCATACCTGTATGGTAGAAAGTTTACGATAATAACCGATCACAAACCGTTAGTATGGATGAATTCCATTAAAGATCCCACGTCGAGAATTTGGAAATGGAAGTTGAAATTGTCGGACTTTGAATTTGATATCCAATATAAAGAAGGTAGAGCGAACGCGAACGCAGATGCATTATCCCGAAATCCGCCAGAGATGTGCTTGCCAATCAGGAACCGAGAAGAAGATTCGCCAGATCGATATCCACATCTAAAAAGATTTCAATTGGATACCTCGACCGAGGACTCTCCGATATTCGAGGCTAAGCCACGCGTATTGTCGCATTACGATAAACAGGGAAAACCTTCTACTCGAAAGCATCTCACCATAGAAGAAACACCCGTAAAATATTTTGACGAAGCACTAGCCGAGCTCGATCGAGAAAAAGAAAACACGGATACAACAAGCGAAGAAGAGCCCTCCACTGAAAATCCAGAACTAATTCAACAACGAGAAAAGGATACGAGACCTACGATAATCGCGGAACTAAGAATTTCAGAAACCCGACACTCAATTACGAGAGTAAATGACCATAGAGTGTTATTTATAGATGTACATGGAAATCCGATAGATAAAGGAGCATTAGAAATGAAGGAGACGGGAAAATTGCCTCGTTACGAAGATTTAATGTTGGAAAAAGCAAGTGTTACGACCGTTCGCGGAGAGACGCGGTCGCGAGGAAAACGCGTCAGCGAGAGGCGTAAATTCTCGCTACGATTCGGCTAATCGACGCCGCGAATTAGTCGTTCCCCGTGTTTCGGTTAGGATAACAGGGGTGGTTAATTGAAATTAACACTGTGTTAACAGGTTAATATGATGTATATATTCAACAATGGATTACACAATATTATGAGCGTCACAAGTATTTGACGATGAGTACAGCTTATGCGTTGCAGAAAATGTGACCCGATTTGACGATATCTCTCGATGAGATAGTTAGACTTTACAAACGGATTGATTTGAAGATAGAACCGTGGTAGACTTATTGACTGTTCGGACGACGAAAATGGACTCCTCGGTTATAGATTTCGAATGAGACTGATCGGTTTGAGTGTTCGATTGAGACTGCCCTCCTTAGACCGATTCTTTGTCTTTCGGGGAGACGACCCCCCATATGCTCGGATCACGCCATCGCACGCGCCGATGATCACGTAGGCCGACTTCTTCGTTAGAAAATAACGGTCCGAGATCGACGGTTCCAGAACTCGTTATTTGGTGATAAATATGCGCTCATCGATACGATGTATATTTTTCGTCGGGCAGATAAGAGGGTATATCTGCGACGCTGGAGGACCGCGAGCGACGGTTGGAAATACGATCTCTGCAGAGCCTCGTGGCGTAACAGCAAGATTGAATTACGATTCCGGGAAATACATCGTATCCCTACCGATAAAAGAAAATAGAAATATTCCAATAACACCAGAAAATTTATTAAACTCGCTAAGATATCTACATCCGCCATGAACGAACTCAGACACACCATCAGTCAAATTTCCTTTGGAAATTTGAACTCCAAGGGCGGGGGTGTCACGTCCCGCGCTCCGCACGAGCCGTAACGAGAACAAGAAACCACTCTATACACAAATCTAAATAACCCTACCAATAACCGATTTGCAATTTGAAACCGTGTTTACAGTATTTGAAGTGAAAGGCAGTTAAAGCCGCTAAAAGCTATATCTTGCGAAAATTTATCTATGTTTTTATATTTATCTAATTATGTTTTTATAATGATATTAAGACAATTTAAATTGTAAACAAAGTCGTCAATTGAACAAGCGTTGGCGATCTTCCCAAACATTTTCAAAAGAAAGAACCCGACGCTTTTCCATCTCCGACAGATATAAATAAATGTAGCGACTCAGAGAAGTCAGTAACAATAATTACCCTTCGTCTATCGAATAATAATATTACCGTTCGTCAACGGAATAATTAGCATTTAAAGAGTTAGTTAACATTTTGTCTATCGAAGAGTTATCATTTTGTCAACCGAAGAATTTTATATCTGTCAGTCAATTGTCGATATCGAAATCGAGCAAGATTTTAATAAATCATTAGATATTGTTAATTTACTTTCAACCAGCTTTAATCCTCTCCCGTGCTAGTATCCCTGCACATAGCAGGTTAGCCGAAAAGTGGAATCGGTTTTGCCAGTAGCACTAAACTCTAGTCGACGCTACCCGTAACGTTTGAAATAAATAAAAATTTGAAATAGTCCTTAGACAATTTCTGGTGGCAGCAACTACCGTATTAATCAGAAATCCAAATAAATAATTCATACACAATAATATCATTTCAATATTTCCCTACCGACTAAACTCTAAATCAAAAGGAAAAAAATTTTTACAAAATTTCAATCTCAACTTGACTTAAAACAAATAAATACGTAACAGTCGAAATGTGTCCAACGGGAAGAAAATTACGGTCATTTTTCGTCAAAATCGACGAATTCTCGCGATTTGCGAGTTGTTGGGCTTGTTTCGATGCTTAATACAGCGTGCACTATGTTCTGCGCGTTACTTGCAACAATTTCGGCGCTTAAACGTCGAAATATCTCCAACGGGAAGAAAATTACGGTCATTTTTCGTCAAAATCGACGACTGCTCGCGATTTGCGAGTTGTTGGGCTTGTTTCGACGCATAATACAGCGTGCACTATGTTCTGCGCGTTAATTGCAATAATTTGGGCGCATAAACGTCGAAATATCTCCAACGGGATGAAAATTACGGTCATTTTTCGTCAAAATCGACGAATGATCGCGATTTGCCAGTTGTTCAGCTTGTTTCGACGCTAGGTAGTACGTGCACTATGTTCTGCGCGTTAATTGCAATAATTTGGGCGCTTAAACGTCGAAATGTGTCCAACGGGAAGAAAATTACGGTCGTTTTTCGTCAAAATCGACGAATTCTCGCGATTTGCTAGATGCTAGGTTTGTTTCGATGCTCAATACATGTTCTGCGCGTTAATTGCAATAATTTGTGCGCTTAAACGTCGAAATATCTCCAACGGGAAGGAAATAACGGTCATTTTTCGTTAAAATCGAAGAATGATCGAGTTGCTCGAGTAGTCAGGCTTGTTTCGACGCTTAATACGGCGTGCGCTATGTCCTGCGCGTAAAATGCAGTAATTTGGTCGTTTAAAGGTCGAAATATCTCCAACGGGAAGGAAATTACGGTCATTTTTGGTCCAAATCGACGAATGATCGAGTTTTGCGAGTTGTTGGGCTTGTTGCGACGCTTAATACGGCGTGCGCTATGTTCAGCGCGTAAAATGCAGTAATTTGGGTGTTTAAACGTCGAAATATCTCAATCGGGAAGGAAATAACGGTCATTTTCGTTAAAATCGACGAATGATCGAGTTTTGCGAGTTGTCGGGCTTGTTTCGACGCTTAATACGGCGTGCGCTATGTTCTGCGCGTAAAATGCAGTAACTTGGGCGTTTAAACGTCGAAATATCTCTGTTACGAATTTATTTGTTTTAAGTCAAGTTGAGATTGAAATTTTGTAAAAATTTTTTCTATTGATTTAGAGTTTAGTCGGAAGGGAAATATTGAAATGATATTATTGTGTATGAATTATTTATTTGGATTTCTGATTAATACGGTAGTTGCTGCCACCAGAAATAGTCTAAGGACTATTTCAACTTTTTATTTATTTCAAACGATACGGGTAGCGTCGACTAGAGTTTAGTGCTACTGGCAAAACCGATTCCACTTTTCGGCTAACCTGCTATGTGCAGGGGTAGTAGCACGGGAGAGGATTAAAGCTGGTTGAAAGTAATTTAACGATATCTAATGGTTTATTCAAATCTTGCTCGATTTGGATATTGACAATTGACTGACATATATAAAATTCTTCGGTTGACAAAATGATAACTCTTCGATAGACAAAATGTTAACTGACTCTTTGAATGCTAATTATTCGGTTGACGAACGGTAATATTATTATTCGATAGACGAAGGGTAATTATTGTACTGACTTCTCTGAGTCGCTACATTTATTTATATCTGTCGGAGATGGAAAAGCGTCGGGGTCCTTCCTTTGAAAATGTTTGGGAAGATCTCCAACGTTTGTTCAACTGACGACTTTGTTTACAATTTAAGTTGTCTCAATATCATTATGAAAACATAATTAGATAAATATAAAAACATAGATAAATTTTCGCAAGATATAGCTTTTAGCGGCTTTAACTGCCTTTCACTTCAAATACTGTAAACACGGTTTCAAATTGCAAATCGGTTATTGGTATGTTTATTTAGATTTGTGTATAGAGTGGTTTCTTGTTCTCGTTACGGCTCGTGCGGAGCGCGGGACGTGACATCTCAATCAGGAAGGAAATTACGGTCATTTTTCGTTAAAATCGAAGAATGATCGAGTTTTTCGAGTTGTCGGGCTTGTTTCGACGCTTAATACAGCGTGCGCTATGTTCAGCGCGTAAAATGCAGTAATTTGGGCGTTTAAACGTCGAAATATCTCAATCGGGAAGGAAATAACGGTCATTTTTCGTTAAAATCGAAGAATGATCGAGTTGCTCGAGTTGTCGGGCTTGTTTCGACGCTTAATACGGCGTGCGCTATGTCCTGCGCGTAAAATGCAGTAATTTGGTCGTTTAAAGGTCGAAATATCTCCAACGGGAAGGAAATAACGGTCATTTTTCGTTAAAATCGAAGAATGATCGAGTTTTTCGAGTTGTCGGGCTTGTTTCGACGCTTAATACAGCGTGCGCTATGTTCAGCGCGTAAAATGCAGTAATTTGGGCGTTTAAACGTCGAAATATCTCCAACGGGAAGGAAATTACGGTCATTTTTGGTCAAAATCGACGAATGATCGAGTTTTGCGAGTTCTTGGGCTTGTTGCGACGCTTAATACGGCGTGCGCTATGTTCAGCGCGTAAAATGCAGTAATTTGGGTGTTTAAACGTCGAAATATCTCAATCAGGAAGGAAATTACGGTCATTTTTCGTTAAAATCGAAGAATGATCTAGTTTCGCTAGTTGTCGGGCTTGTTTCGACGCTTAATACGGTGTCACGTCCCGCGCTCCGCACGAGCCGTAACGAGAACAAGAAACCACTCTATACACAAATCTAAATAAACCTACCAATAACCGATTTGCAATTTGGAAACCTATGGTTCAATATAATGTAATATAAACTCAACCAGTATAAAATAAAATAAATAGAACCAACTAATGGATTGAACGAGTCATGGACCAAACAAACAAACCAGGAAATAAGAATAACTACAGAAAGGGAAATGATTGAAACGCCAGGAATATATGTATATATAAATATATTTTAATCACTCAACGCTGCAACAACTCGGAGAGTTACATATAAGTATAAACATATATGCCAAACATGTAATAACCTAGTAAATATTAGAGACAGTACTTCCAATACTATGCAACGAATACAATATTATCAATTTATGAAATATATGTATATATGAATTCAAAAAACTAATAGTCTAACGAATACATAAAACATACAATGTTATAATATTAAAGAAATAAAGGTTACATTATCAGAAATATATATATGTGTGCAAATCAGAAATCTAAGATACATACTTAAAACTAGCCTACATTCCGATAAAGAGTTATAAAATAGGAACTACATTATGAAACATGCATGTCTATATATAAAAAAAAAAAATATATATAAATAATCTATATTCTAAACTAAACTACTACTAATAATCTATAAAAGAAATAGAACACACAACGTAACACTTGGGACTAAGTAACAACTTGTCGATAGGCCAAACGTTCAAAATAATTAACACCGCAATGACTCGAAGACTTGCATACAGAAATTCTACCATCAAACACAAATAAGTAAAAACACATTAAACACACAATAATTTGGAAATAAAACCTTCAGTACTATTTTGTCACAATACAAGATATATATGTATATATGAAATCAAATAATTGACACATAACCTCAAATACACAACATTACATCGCTAAAGAATCTAAATGAAAATCACACTGCCAGAAATACATACATATATACGTGCGCGTGTGTCTGTTCTATCTTATTAAATGAAGTTAATATAAAATAAATAATTAACATTTCATTTGGTATAAATACTATACTGCCAGAAGAAATATGTATATATACATACATATGTATATATACGTGTGTGTATGAGTGTGTTTTATATTATCAAACACTCTATAAAATAAACTACTCAAAACAATAAATAACGCTATCGAAGAATTACGAAACATTAATCATATTAAAATCACACACAATATAAATATATATATATATATATATATATATATATATATATATATATATGTCGGAGATGAAAGGACAACGGGGCCACCCGTTGGAATTGCTTGGAAAAGCCTCAATAGCATTCACGAAATAACCCAGACACAGTCATTCGAAACTTGAGACAATGAGCTTAGGCTTGAGGCGACAACCGGTCGCCGAGTGTAGCCACGGTCACGGGATGAACGTTACACCTAACAGAGATACGAAGTTACATAGCTTTCCTTTAAAGAATTGGCCGTAACGGCACTTGGCAATGAGACACTCCAGCAGCCACGCACAGACCCCATTCTTTGAGTGAGATGGTCGCCAGATGCCGACGCATAACTAAAGTCCTTTAGATTGACAAACAGTCTTTGTTATATCAGCCCATGTGTCTGTCGCCTGTTGCGGCAGGATACGTGAGGTCTGCTTTCCTTAAGTACGACGTTTCCCGCTAGGAACTCTCTCTCTCGAGAGCGGCTAGCATCCTTTTCTAATCGCCAACATGGAGATTAACCAATTAACAGCAACGTCTATTTCCCTCACCCTCCGGGCGGAGGTTTTCCTTGACGAATCCTATGACCTCGTGCCCTTAGGCACATCCCACCATAGTTTTCCTTTGCAGCGTCGTCGCGACGGAGAGGCATTCTTTTTCTTACAGTTGCACTAGTTAGTTACCTATTGTGTTTGTACGATCAGTGAATACTCTACGTCTTAGAAAAGAGTTGATCAAGCGATCCTTGCATCACAAGGAGTAAGTCGAGTTCGACTTAGAAGTAAAGTAGATCAGATATCCCGTGGGCCGTGGATTCGCTATATCGAATCTAAGGTCATTGTCATCAGCGTCTAGTTACCATTGTTATTGTTCAGACTTATTCCTTCTGTATTTGTGTTAATAAACGTTATCTTGATTGTGAAACTACAATGAACAATCCAGGCGAAGATTCTTTACACGCCCATAATCAAAACTCAAACAATTCTACTCCGACATCAGAAGTGGGATCGTCGCCGTTTGTAACGTTGGACCAGCTCATGGCCATCATGAACCAATCCAGAGGACAAAGGGAGAGCGTGGCACCGAAGGAAGTATCCTTACCAGAATTTAATCCTGATAACGCAGGCGCCGATCCAGCCGCATGGTGCTTAACTGCCGATCAGCTCATGGAGGAAAGGCCCATTAAAAATAATGAACTACTTCTTACTGTAAGCCGTGCGCTGAAGGGCACTGCTGCGCAGTGGCTCACGCAGATATCGACCGTCGCAGGCTTCACTTGGGCAAAGTTCAAAGAACAATTTCTTGCGCGTTTCGGTGGAAAAGAGACGGCAACCTCAGCGTTAATGAAGATGCTGGCCGAACCTCAGCTGGAGGATGAATCTACGGGAGCCTATGGTACGCGTCTCCGCTCTCTCCTTGGAGCAAGGTGGGAACATTTGACAATAACCGAAGCAGTCAACGCCGCCGTTCTTTATCACCTGAGTTTACGTGACGAGCGTGTCGAGAAGATAGCGCTTACAACTGATGTGAGGACTAGGGATCAATTTGCGGCGGAGATGAACGCTTTCCACTACGCGAAGAAGAGGCTGACACCTTCCTCAGGAACTTCATCGGCAGGCCCCGAAGCAAAACGACGAAAGCCGTCCGACCCCCCGATTAAGTGCCATCAGTGCGGCGTCCCCGGGCATAAAATAGCGGAGTGCCGTACGAGGATGAAGACCGAGGGACGAGAGACTACACGACGTCCGGAGAAAAGCCGACCAGCTGCATCATCCAAGGTGTCCTGCTTCAAGTGCCGCGAAGAGGGCCATATCGCGCCTCACTGCCCGTTACTGCGGAAAACAAACCTCGACTCCAATAACGAACGTCAAGTCAACTCCTGCGTGGTGGAATCTCCGACGGGCAAATTAAGCCATCTGGGTGAGTCGTTTTCATTTTGTTTCGATTCTGGAGCCGAATGCTCGCTAATTAGAGAATCCATGGCTTCGAAATTTTCCGGCAAAAGAACGACCGATGTAGTGGTAATGCGAGGGATGGGAAACAATCGTATTAATTGCACATCGCAAGTTTCGTCCGTAGTGCGCATCAACGATTTTGCGTTGGAGATAACTTTCCATATCCTCGACGACAGCTATCTAGCGTACGACATCATGATAGGCCGCGAGATCCTAAACCAAGGTTTTAACGTGAATATTTCCCGAAATAGTGTCACCATTAACAGGGAAAAGGCCGTCAATAGTTGTGATAAGACCGTCGAAAACGAAATCGATATTAACAAACTCGACACCGAGGTGCTCGGCGAAGATAGAGACCGATTAATTTCTGTCCTCGAAAAATTTAAGAGTTCGTTTATTACGGGGTTCCCGCGTACACGCGTAAAGACGGGACAGTTGAAAATACGTTTGATCGATCCCAACATCACCGTACAAAGAAGCCCCTATAGATTAAGCGAGGCGGAGCGAAGCACAGTACGCGAGCGAATAAGCGAATTAGTTAAGGCGGGAATTATAAGGCCTAGTAACTCGCCGTTCGCGAGCCCTATGCTACTGGTAAAAAAGAAGGACGGTTCGGATAGGTTGTGTGTGGATTTCCGGGAACTAAATAAAAATACGATCGCGGACCGGTATCCCCTACCCCTTATTGCAGACCAAGTCGCGAGATTACAAAAAGCGAAATACTTCGTTAGCCTGGACATGGCCAGCGGGTTTCATCAAATTCCCATTCACCCCAGTTCGACGGAATACACAGCATTTGTCACCCCTGATGGCCAGTACGAGTATCTAACGATGCCGTTCGGATTGAAGAATGCACCGTCCGTTTTCCAGAGGGCCATTCTAAACGCGTTGGGCGATCTCGCATATTCTTACGTCGTTGTTTACCTAGATGATGTCTTAATTATTGCTGAGTCGGTAGACGAAGCCCTGGATAGATTGTACATTGTATTAAATACCCTCGTAAACGCCGGGTTCTCTTTCAATTTTTCCAAATGCTCTTTCTTAAAGACGTCGGTTCTTTATCTCGGATACGTGATCCACAACGGAGAGGTTCGCCCCAACCCTGGTAAAATACAAGCATTGACTTCTTTATCTGCACCGACAACTGTCACTCAACTTAGACAATTCATAGGTTTAGCCTCCTACTTTAGAAAATTCGTACCTAAATTTTCGCAAGTAATGAAACCGCTGTACGCGCTTACTTCCGGTAGTAAAAACTTAATTTGGACAGATAGGTACGAAAGTATAAGACAAAAAATAATTTCCGTCCTGACGAGTGAGCCGGTATTAGTAATATTCAACCCAAATTACCCGATCGAACTACATACGGACGCTAGTTCGGACGGATATGGGGCAATTTTAATGCACAAAATTGAAGGCAAAAACCGGGTAGTAGAATACTATAGTAAGAGAACGAGTCCCGCGGAATCTAGATATCATTCTTATGAATTAGAGACGCTGGCAGTTGTAAACGCCATTAAATACTTCCGTCACTATCTGTACGGACGGGAATTTCTTGTTGTTACTGACTGCAATTCGTTGAAGGCAGCTCGCAATAAAGTAAAATTGACCGACCGAGTTTATAGGTGGTGGGCCTATTTACAGACTTTTACGTTTGACATCATGTACCGAGAAGGTAAACGCATGACTCATGTAGATTTCTTTTCGCGTAACCCTGTCGACAGCGACCCTACCCCTACTAGCGAGATCGAGGAAAAGAGGATTAATCTCACCGAAATTTCAAAGGATTGGCTCCTAGCAGAACAGCGTCGCGATCCCCAAATCTCTGAAATCGTCAATAAATTGAAAAACGACGAGCTCGCGGAAGGCATCGCGAATACGTACGAGTTACGATCCGGTACCCTTTACCGTAAGATACAAAGAAGGGGCAGGACCCTCTGCCTGCCCATTGTACCAAGAGGCTTTAGGTGGTCCGTCATTAATCACGTACACCAGGCGATTATGCACTTAGGTTGGGATAAAACGCTCGAGAAACTGTACGAGTATTACTGGTTCGAAGGAATGGCGAAATATGTTCGCAAATTCGTAGAGAACTGTCATGCTTGTCAGATTTCTAAGACAAATTCAGGCAAAATACAAGCCGAGTTACATCCCATACCTAAGACCAGCATACCCTGGTATACGATTCACGTAGATCTAACGGGAAAATTGAGCGGCAAGAATGATTCGAAGGAATATGTCATTGTCTTAATCGATGCCTTTACTAAATTCGTGTACTTACATCATACTCGTAAGATAGATTCACTTAGCACCGTTAAGGCACTCAAATCTGCCATATTCTTATTCGGTAGCCCTTCTCGGGTAATAGCGGACCAAGGGCGATGTTTTACCGGTAAGGAATTTCAAGAGTTTTGTCAGGATAAACAAATCAAACTTCACCTAATAGCCACCGGTGCTAGTAGAGCTAACGGACAGGTAGAGCGTACTATGGGGACGTTGAAAAATATGTTCACGACAGTAGAAACGACCGGACGATCCTGGCAAGACGCGATCGGAGAGATTCAATTAGCCTTAAATTGTACAACCAACTGTGTAACTAAATCGAGTCCGTTAGAACTATTAATTGGTAAAACGGCAAGACCCTATGGGTTATTACTATCCGAAAATATCGAGGAAAAGGAAGTAGACATCTCCAACGTAAGACAACAGGCCGTACAAAGTATAGAAAACAGCGCTAAGTACGATAAAGAAAGATTCGATAAAACGAAAGCAAAAGTAGTTAAATTCAATGTCGGTGATTTTGTATTAAAGAAAAACGAGGAAAGGAATCAAACGAAACTAGATCCGAAATTTAGGGGTCCATTTGTGATATCAGAAATTTTGGAAGGAGATAGATACATTTTAAAAACGTTAGACGGCAAACGGTCGTATAAATACAGCCATGATAGGCTGAAGAAAATGCCTGATAGTTGCGTTCCTACAGAATTGGACGTCTGCGGTGAGGGTGAGAGCAGTGGCCATGGCGATGCGAGTGCCCCGGCCTCAGAGGAGGATCATTTTGACCACAGCGCTTGATACGATGAGTTCAATGGTTTTCGTGGCACTATGGTATAGTGTTCGCACGACTGCCCAGTAGGGCGATATGATGAGTTTGCGAGTGCCCAATGGGGCGATACTATGAGTTCAATGTTTTCGTGGCACTATGGTACAGTGTTCGCACGAGTGCCCAGTAGGGCGATACGATGAGTTTGAGAGTGCCCAGTAGGGCGATACAATGAGTTTGCGAGTGCCCAGTGAGGCAATACGATGAGTTTTCACAAATGCTCAGTGTGGTATTATGATCCAGAGAAGTGAGAGCCGTTGAGGTACGAGATCGAGAATGGTCCATTATGCCCTTACGCTCGGACAGATAATTCACAGAATGCAACTAGTACTTCGAATATCAATCATAACGTTTCGAATTTCCGCTTTCTTTTAACTTTCTCTTTATCAAACATCTGACCAAAATTTTTGTTGTCAAACCGGACCCCTGACCTATTTTAATACTTAGTCAAATTGTAAATAACATCAATGATATCGAGTCTAACAGGGGGAAAACCCAATATTCTAGATACACCCGAGGACGTGTGACAGTCAGGATGGCCGTGTCGGAGATGAAAGGACAACGGGGCCACCCGTTGGAATTGCTTGGAAAAGCCTCAATAGCATTCACGAAATAACCCAGACACAGTCATTCGAAACTTGAGACAATGAGCTTAGGCTTGAGGCGACAACCGGTCGCCGAGTGTAGCCACGGTCACGGGATGAACGTTACACCTAACAGAGATACGAAGTTACATAGCTTTCCTTTAAAGAATTGGCCGTAACGGCACTTGGCAATGAGACACTCCAGCAGCCACGCACAGACCCCATTCTTTGAGTGAGATGGTCGCCAGATGCCGACGCATAACTAAAGTCCTTTAGATTGACAAACAGTCTTTGTTATATCAGCCCATGTGTCTGTCGCCTGTTGCGGCAGGATACGTGAGGTCTGCTTTCCTTAAGTACGACGTTTCCCGCTAGGAACTCTCTCTCTCGAGAGCGGCTAGCATCCTTTTCTAATCGCCAACATGGAGATTAACCAATTAACAGCAACGTCTATTTCCCTCACCCTCCGGGCGGAGGTTTTCCTTGACGAATCCTATGACCTCGTGCCCTTAGGCACATCCCACCATAGTTTTCCTTTGCAGCGTCGTCGCGACGGAGAGGCATTCTTTTTCTTACAGTTGCACTAGTTAGTTACCTATTGTGTTTGTACGATCAGTGAATACTCTACGTCTTAGAAAAGAGTTGATCAAGCGATCCTTGCATCACAAGGAGTAAGTCGAGTTCGACTTAGAAGTAAAGTAGATCAGATATCCCGTGGGCCGTGGATTCGCTATATCGAATCTAAGGTCATTGTCATCAGCGTCTAGTTACCATTGTTATTGTTCAGACTTATTCCTTCTGTATTTGTGTTAATAAACGTTATCTTGATTGTGAAACTACAATGAACAATCCAGGCGAAGATTCTTTACACGCCCATAATCAAAACTCAAACAATTCTACTCCGACATATATATATATATATATATATATATATTCAATCAAAAAAGGAGGAAATATAAAATTAAACACTATCGAAAAATTACAAAACATTAGTCATATTAAAATGACAAACAATATAAATATATATATATATATATATATGTATATTCACACGAACGATACTATTGTCACTTTATATAAATAAATGTTCTAATTGCGGTAGAATAAGGAAAAACAAGCAACATAAAATTACTTCGATATCAAACAAAACCAAAGACCCGCCACTATAACCTCACTGATGACATTTATGAGCGGCCAGGTTAGATTTACACGCGACAACGGCGTGCGCTATGTTCAGCGCGTAAAATGCAGTAATTTGGGTGTTTAAACGTCGAAATATCTCAATCGGGAAGGAAACAACGGTCATTTTCGTTAAAATCGACGAATGATCGAGTTTTGCGTGTTGTCGGGCTTGTTTCGACGCTTAATACGGCGTGCGTTATGTTCAGCGCGTAAAATGCAGTAATTTGGGCGTTTAAACGTCGAAATATCTCAATCAGGAAGGAAATTACGGTCATTTTTCGTTAAAATCGAAGAATGATCGAGTTTTGCGAGTTGTCGGGCTTGTTTCGACGCTTAATACAGCGTGCGCTATGTTCAGCGCGTAAACTACAGTAATTTGGGCGTTTAAACGTCGAAATATCTCAATCAGGAAAGAAATTACGGTCATTTTTCGTTAAAATCGAAGAATGATCTAGTTTCGCGAGTTGTCGGGCTTGTTTCCATGCTTAATACGGCGTGCGCTATGTCCTGCGCGTAAAATGCAGTAATTTGGGCGTTTAAACGTCGAAATATCTCAATCGGGAAGGAAACAACGGTCATTTTCGTTAAAATCGACGAATGATCGAGTTTTGCGAGTTGTCGGGCTTGTTTCGACGCTTAATACGGCGTGCGCTATGTTCAGCGCGTAAAATGCAATAATTTGGGTGTTTAAACGTCGAAATATCTCTGTTACGTATTTATTTGTTTTAAGTCAAGTTGAGATTGAAATTTTGTAAAAATTTTTTCTATTGATTTAGAGTTTAGTCGGAAGGGAAATATTGAAATGATATTATTGTGTATGAATTATTTATTTGGATTTCTGATTAATACGGTAGTTGCTGCCACCAGAAATTGTCTAAGGACTATTTCAAATTTTTATTTATTTCAAACGTTACGGGTAGCGTCGACTAGAGTTTAGTGCTACTGGCAAAACCGATTCCACTTTTCGGCTAACCTGCTATGTGCAGGGATACTAGCACGGGAGAGGATTAAAGCTGGTTGAAAGTAATTTAACGATATCTAATGGTTTATTCAAATCTTGCTCGATTTGGATATTGACAATTGACTGACATATATAAAATTCTTCGGTTGACAAAATGATAACTCTTCGATAGACAAAATGTTAACTGACTCTTTGAATGCTAATTATTCGGTTGACGAACGGTAATATTATTATTCGATAGACGAAGGGTAATTATTGTACTGACTTCTCTGAGTCGCTACATTTATTTATATCTGTCGGAGATGGAAAAGCGTCGGGGTCCTTCCTTTGAAAATGTTTGCGAAGATCTTCAACGTTTGTTCAACTGACGACTTTGTTTACAATTTAAGTTGTCTCAATATCATTATGAAAACATAATTAGATAAATATAAAAACATAGATAAATTTTCGCAAGATATAGCTTTTAGCGGCTTTAACTGCCTTTCACTTCAAATACTGTCAACACGGTTTCAAATTGCAAATCGGTTATTGGTATGTTTATTTAGATTTGTGTATAGAGTGGTTTCTTGTTCTCGTTACGGCTCGTGCGGAGCGCGGGACGTGACATCTCAATCAGGAAGGAAATTACGGTCATTTTTCGTTAAAATCGAAGAATGATCGAGTTTTTCGAGTTGTCGGGCTTGTTTCGACGCTTAATACAGCGTGCGCTATGTTCAGCGCGTAAAATGCAGTAATTTGGGCGTTTAAACGTCGAAATATCTCAATCGGGAAGGAAATAACGGTCATTTTTCGTTAAAATCGAAGAATGATCGAGTTGCTCGAGTTGTCGGGTTTGTTTCGACGCTTAATACGGCGTGCGCTATGTCCTGCGCGTAAAATGCAGTAATTTGGTCGTTTAAAGGTCGAAATATCTCCAACGGGAAGGAAATAACGGTCATTTTTGGTCAAAATCGACGAATGATCGAGTGTTTTGAGTTGTCGGGCTTGTGACGACGCTTAATACGGCCTGCGCTATGTTCAGCGCGTAAAATGCAGTAATTGGGGTGTTTAAATGTCGAAATATCTCAATCGGGAAGGAAATAAGGGTCATTTCTCGATAAAATCGAAGAATGATCGAGTTTCTCGAGTTGTCGGGCTTGTTTGGACGCTTAATACGGCGTGCGCTATGTTCAGCGCGTAAAATGCAGTAACTTGGGCGTTTAAACGTCGAAATATCTCTGTTACGTATTTATTTGTTTTAAGTCAAGTTGAGATTGAAATTTTGTAAAAATTTTTTCTATTGATTTAGAGTTTAGTCGGAAGGGAAATATTGAAATGATATTATTGTGTATGAATTATTTATTTGGATTTCTGATTAATACGGTAGTTGCTGCCACCAGAAATAGTCTAAGGACTATTTCAACTTTTTATTTATTTCAAACGATACGGGTAGCGTCGACTAGAGTTTAGTGCTACTGGCAAAATCGATTCCACATTTCGGCTAACCTGCTATGTGCAGGGGTACTAGCACGGGAGAGGATTAAAGCTGGTTGAAAGTAATTTAACGATATCTAATGGTTTATTCAAATCTTGCTCGATTTGGATATTGACAATTGACTGACATATATAAAATTCTTCGGTTGACAAAATGATAACTCTTCGATAGACAAAATGTTAACTGACTCTTTGAATGCTAATTATTCGGTTGACGAACGGTAATATTATTATTCGATAGACGAAGGGTAATTATTGTACTGACTTCTCTGAGTCGCTACATTTATTTATATCTGTCGGAGATGGAAAAGCGTCGGGGTCCTTCCTTTGAAAATGTTTGGGAAGATCTCCAACGTTTGTTCAACTGACGACTTTGTTTACAATTTAAGTTGTCTCAATATCATTATGAAAACATAATTAGATAAATATAAAAACATAGATAAATTTTCGCAAGATATAGCTTTTAGCGGCTTTAACTGCCTTTCACTTCAAATACTGTAAACACGGTTTCAAATTGCAAATCGGTTATTGGTATGTTTATTTAGATTTGTGTATAGAGTGGTTTCTTGTTCTCGTTACGGCTCGTGCGGAGCGCGGGACGTGACATCTCAATCAGGAAGGAAATTACGGTCATTTTTCGTTAAAATCGAAGAATGATCGAGTTGCTCGAGTTGTCGGGCTTGTTTCGACGCTTAATACGGCGTGCGCTATGTCCTGCGCGTAAAATGCAGTAATTTGGTCGTTTAAAGGTCGAAATATCTCCAACGGGAAGGAAATAACGGTCATTTTTCGTTAAAATCGAAGAATGATCGAGTTTTTCGAGTTGTCGGGCTTGTTTCGACGCTTAATACGGCGTGCGCTATGTTCAGCACGTAAAATGCAGTAATTTGGGCGTTTAAACGTCGAAATATCTCCAACGGGAAGGAAATTACGGTCATTTTTGGTCAAAATCGACGAATGATCGAGTTTTGCGTGTTGTCGGGCTTGTTTCGACGCTTAATACGGCGTGCGTTATGTTCAGCGCGTAAAATGCAGTAATTTGGGCGTTTAAACGTCGAAATATCTCAATCAGGAAGGAAATTACGGTCATTTTTCGTTAAAATCGAAGAATGATCGAGTTTTTCGAGTTGTCGGGCTTGTTTCGACGCTTAATACAGCGTGCGCTATGTTCAGCGCGTAAAATGCAGTAATTTGGGCGTTTAAACGTCGAAATATCTCAATCGGGAAGGAAATAACGGTCATTTTTCGTTAAAATCGAAGAATGATCGAGTTGCTCGAGTTGTCGGGCTTGTTTCGACGCTTAATACGGCGTGCGCTATGTCCTGCGCGTAAAATGCAGTAACTTGGGCGTTTAAACGTCGAAATATCTCAATCGGGAAGGGAACAACGGTCATTTTCGTTAAAATCGACGAATGATCGAGTTTTGCGAGTTGTCGGGCTTGTTTCGACGCTTAATACGGCGTGCGCTATGTTCAGCGCGTAAAATGCAGTAATTTGGTCGTTTAAACGTCGAAATATCTCCGACGGGAAGGAAATAACGGTCATTTTTCGTTAAAATCGAAGAATGATCGAGTTTTGCGAGTTGTCGGGCTTGTTTCGTCGCTTAATACGGCGTGCGCTATGTTCAGCGCGTAAAATGCAATAATTTGGGTGTTTAAACGTCGAAATATCTCCAACGGAAGGAAATTACGGTTGTTACGTATTTATTTGTTTTAAGTCAAGTTGAGATTGAAATTGGTAGTTGCTGCCACCAGAAATAGTCCAAGGACTATTTCAAATTTTTATTTATTTCATACGTTACGGGTAGCGTCGACTAGAGTTTGGTGCTACTGGCATAACCGATTCCACTTTTCGGCTTACCTGCTATGTGCAGGGATACTAGCACGGGAGAGGAATAAAGCTGCTTGAAAGTAGTTTAACAATATCTAATGATTTATTCAAATCGTGCTCGATTTTGATATTGACAATTGACTGACAGATATAAAATTTTTCGGTAACAAAATGATAACTCTTTGAACGGTAATATTGTTATTCGATAGACGAAGGATAATTATTATACTGACTTCTCTGAGTCGCTACATTTATTTATATCTGTCGGAGATGGAAAAGCGTCGGGGTCCTTCCTTTGAGAATGTTTGGGAAGATCTCCAACGTTTGTTCAACTGACGACTTTATTTACAATTTAAATTGTCTCAATATCATTATGAAAACATAATTAGATAAATATAAAAACATAGATCAATTTTCGCAAGATATAGCTTTTAGAGGCTTTAACTGCCTTTCATTTCAAATACTGTAAACACGGTTTCAATTTGCAAATCGGTTATTGGTATGTTTATTTAGATTTGTGTATAGAGTGGTTTCTTGTTCTCGTTACGGTTCGTGCAGAGCGCGGGACGTGACACGGTCATTTTTGGTCAAAATCGAACGAATGATCGAGTTTTGCGAGTTGTTGGGCTTGTTGCGACGATTAATACGGCGTGCGCTATGTTCTGCGCGTAAAATGCAGTAATTTGGTCGTTTAAACGTCGAAATATCTCCGACGGGAAGGAAATAACGGTCATTTTTCGTTAAAATCGAAGAATGATCGAGTTTTTCGAGTTGTCGGGCTTGTTTCGACGCTTAATACGGCGTGCGCTATGTTCAGCCCGTAAAATGCAGTAATTTGGGCGTTTAAACGTCGAAATATCTCAATCAGGAAGGAAATAACTGTCATTTTTCGTTAAAATCGAAGAATGATCGAGTTTTTCGAGTTGTCGGGCTTGTTTCGACGCTTAATACTGCGTGCGCTATGTTCAGCCCGTACAATGCAGTAATTTGGGCGTTTAAGCGTCGAAATATCTCCAACGGGAAGGAAATTACGGTCATTTTTCGTTAAAATCGAAGAATTATCGAGTTTTGCGAGTTGTGGGGCTTGTTTCGACGCTTAATACGGCGTGCGCTATGTTCTGCGCGTAAAATGCAGTAATTTGGTCGTTTAAACGTCGAAATATCTCCGACGGGAAGGAAATATCGGTCATTTTTCGTTAAAATCGAAGAATGATCTAGTTTCGCGAGTTGTCGGGCTTGTTTCCATGCTTAATACGGCGTGCGCTATGTCCTGCGCGTAAAATGCAGTAATTTGGGCGTTTAAACGTCGAGATATCTCAATCAGGAAGGAAATTACGGTCATTTTTCGTTAAAATCGAAGAATGATCGAGTTTTTCGAGTTGCCGGGCTTGTGTCGACGCTCAATACGGCGTGCGCTATGTTCTGCGCGTAAAATGCAGTAATTTGGTCGTTTAAACGTCGAAATATCTCCGACGGGAAGGAAATAACGGTCATTTTTCGTTAAAATCGAAGAATGATCGAGTTTTGCGAGTTGTCGGGCTTGTTTCGTCGCTTAATACAGCGTGCGCTATGTTCAGCGCGTAAAATGCAGTAATTTGGGCGTTTAAACGTCGAAATATCTCAATCGGGAAGGAAATAACGGTCATTTTTCGTTAAAATCGAAGAATGATCGAGTTGCTCGAGTTGTCGGGCTTGTTTCGACATTTAATACGGCGTGCGCTATGTCCTGCGCGTAAAATGCAGTAATTTGGTCGTTTAAAGGTCGAAATATCTCCAACGGGAAGGAAATAACGGTCATTTTTCGTTAAAATCGAAGAATGATCGAGTTTTGAGTGTTGTTGGGCTTGTTGCGACACTTAATACGGCGTGCGCTATGTTCTGCGCGTAAAATGCAGTACTTTGGGCGTTTAAACGTCTAAATATCTCAATCGGGATGGAAATTACGGTCATTTTTCGTTAAAATCGAAGAATGATCGATTTTTTCGAGTTGTCGGGCTTGTTTCGACGCTTAATACGGCGTGCGCTATGTTCAGCCCGTAAAATGCAGTAATTTGGGCGTTTAAACGTCGAAATATCTCCAACGGGAAGGAAATTACGGTCATTTTTCGTTAAAATCGAAGAATGATCGAGTTTTGCGAGTTGTCGGGCTTGTTTCGACGCTTAATACAGCGTGCGCTATGTTCAGCGCGTAAAATACAGTAATTTGGGCGTTTAAACGTCGAAATATCTCAATCAGGAAAGAAATTACGGTCATTTTTCGTTAAAATCGAAGAATGATCTAGTTTCGCGAGTTGTCGGGCTTGTTTCCATGCTTAATACGGCGTGCGCTATGTCCTGCGCGTAAAATGCAGTAATTTGGGCGTTTAAACGTCGAAATATCTCAATCAGGAAGGAAATTACGGTCATTTTTCGTTAAAATCGAAGAATGATCGAGTTTTTCGAGTTGCCGGGCTTGTTTCGACGCTCAATACGGCGTGCGCTATGTTCTGCGCGTAAAATGCAGTAATTTGGTCGTTTAAAGGTCGAAATATCTCCAACGGGAAGGAAATAACTGTCATTTTTCGTTAAAATCGAAGAATGATCGAGTTTTTCGAGTTGTCGGGCTTGTTTCGACGCTTAATACTGCGTGCGCTATGTTCAGCCCGTACAATGCAGTAATTTGGGCGTTTAAGCGTCGAAATATCTCCAACGGGAAGGAAATTACGGTCATTTTTCGTTAAAATCGAAGAATGATCGAGTTTTGCGAGTTGTCGGGCTTGTTTCGACGCTTAATACGGCGTGCGCTATGTTCTGCGCGTAAAATGCAGTAATTTGGTCGTTTAAACGTCGAAATATCTCCGACGGGAAGGAAATATCGGTCATTTTTCGTTAAAATCGAAGAATGATCTAGTTTCGCGAGTTGTCGGGCTTGTTTCCATGCTTAATACGGCGTGCGCTATGTCCTGCGCGTAAAATGCAGTAATTTGGGCGTTTAAACGTCGAGATATCTCAATCAGGAAGGAAATTACGGTCATTTTTCGTTAAAATCGAAGAATGATCGAGTTTTTCGAGTTGCCGGGCTTGTGTCGACGCTCAATACGGCGTGCGCTATGTTCTGCGCGTAAAATGCAGTAATTTGGTCGTTTAAACGTCGAAATATCTCCGACGGGAAGGAAATAACGGTCATTTTTCGTTAAAATCGAAGAATGATCGAGTTTTGCGAGTTGTCGGGCTTGTTTCGTCGCTTAATACAGCGTGCGCTATGTTCAGCGCGTAAAATGCAGTAATTTGGGCGTTTAAACGTCGAAATATCTCAATCGGGAAGGAAATAACGGTCATTTTTCGTTAAAATCGAAGAATGATCGAGTTGCTCGAGTTGTCGGGCTTGTTTCGACATTTAATACGGCGTGCGCTATGTCCTGCGCGTAAAATGCAGTAATTTGGTCGTTTAAAGGTCGAAATATCTCCAACGGGAAGGAAATAACGGTCATTTTTCGTTAAAATCGAAGAATGATCGAGTTTTGAGTGTTGTTGGGCTTGTTGCGACACTTAATACGGCGTGCGCTATGTTCTGCGCGTAAAATGCAGTACTTTGGGCGTTTAAACGTCTAAATATCTCAATCGGGATGGAAATTACGGTCATTTTTCGTTAAAATCGAAGAATGATCGAGTTTTTCGAGTTGCCGGGCTTGTTTCGACGCTCAATACGGCGTGCGCTATGTTCTGCGCGTAAAATGCAGTAATTTGGTCGTTTAAACGTCGAAATATCTCCGACGGGAAGGAAATATCGGTCATTTTTCGTTAAAATCGAAGAATGATCGAGTTTTGCGAGTTGTCGGGCTTGTTTCGTCGCTTAATACGGCGTGCGCTATGTTCAGCGCGTAAAATGCAGTAATTTGGGTGTTTAAACGTCGAAATATCTCAATCAGGAAGGAAATTACGGTCATTTTTCGTTAAAATCGAAGAATGATCTAGTTTCGCGAGTTGTCGGGCTTGTTTCGACGCTTAATACGGCGTGCGCTATGTTCAGCGCGTAAAATGCAGTAATTTGGGCGTTTAAACGTCGAAATATCTCAATCAGGACGGAAGTTACGGTCATTTTTCGTTAAAATCGAAGAATGATCGAGTTTCGCGAGTTGTCGGGCTTGTTTCGACGCTTAATACGGCGTGCGCTATGTTCTGCGCGTAAAATGCAGTACTTTGGGCGTTTAAACGTCTAAATATCTCAATCGGGATGGAAGTTACGGTCATTTTTCGTTAAAATCGAAGAATGATCGAGTTTTTCGAGTTGTCGGGCTTGTTTCGACGCTTAATACGGCGTGCGCTATGTTCAGCCCGTACAATGCAGTAATTTGGGCGTTTAAACGTCGAAATATCTCCAACGGGAAGGAAATTACGGTCATTTTTCGTTAAAATCGAAGAATGATCGAGTTTTGCGAGTTGTCGGGCTTGTTTCGACGCTTAATACGGCGTGCGCTGTGTTCAGCGCGTAAAATGCAATAATTTGGGTGTTTAAACGTCGAAATATCTCCAACGGGAAGGAAATTACGGTTGTTACGAATTTATTTGTTTTAAGTCAAGTTGAGATTGAAATTGGTAGTTGCTGCCACCAGAAATAGTCCAAGGACTATTTCAAATTTTTATTTATTTCATACGTTACGGGTAGCGTCGACTAGAGTTTGGTGCTACTGGCATAACCGATTCCACTTTTCGGCTTACCTGCTATGTGCAGGGATACTAGCACGGGAGAGGAATAAAGCTGCTTGAAAGTAGTTTAACAATATCTAATGATTTATTCAAATCGTGCTCGATTTTGATATTGACAATTGACTGACAGATATAAAATTTTTCGGTAACAAAATGATAACTCTTTGAACGGTAATATTGTTATTCGATAGACGAAGGATAATTATTATACTGACTTCTCTGAGTCGCTACATTTATTTATATCTGTCGGAGATGGAAAAGCGTCGGGGTCCTTCCTTTGAGAATGTTTGGGAAGATCTCCAACGTTTGTTCAACTGACGACTTTATTTACAATTTAAATTGTCTCAATATCATTATGAAAACATAATTAGATAAATATAAAAACATAGATCAATTTTCGCAAGATATAGCTTTTAGAGGCTTTAACTGCCTTTCATTTCAAATACTGTAAACACGGTTTCAATTTGCAAATCGGTTATTGGTATGTTTATTTAGATTTGTGTATAGAGTGGTTTCTTGTTCTCGTTACGGTTCGTGCAGAGCGCGGGACGTGACACGGTCATTTTTGGTCAAAATCGAACGAATGATCGAGTTTTGCGAGTTGTTGGGCTTGTTGCGACGATTAATACGGCGTGCGCTATGTTCTGCGCGTAAAATGCAGTAATTTGGTCGTTAAAAGGTCGAAATATCTCCAACGGGAAGGAAATAACGGTCATTTTTCGTTAAAATCGAAGAATGATCGAGTTTTGAGTGTTGTTGGGCTTGTTGCGACACTTAATACGGCGTGCGCTATGTTCTGCGCGTAAAATGCAGTACTTTGGGCGTTTAAACGTCTAAATATCTCAATCAGGACGGAAGTCACGGTCATTTTTCGTTAAAATCGAAGAATGATCGAGTTTTGAGTGTTGTTGGGCTTGTTGCGACACTTAATACGGCGTGCGCTATGTTCTGCGCGTAAAATGCAGTACTTTGGGCGTTTAAACGTCTAAATATCTCAATCGGGATGGAAATTACGGTCATTTTTCGTTAAAATCGAAGAATGATCGAGTTTTTCGAGTTGTCGGGCTTGTTTCGACGCTTAATACGGCGTGCGCTATGTTCAGCCCGTACAATGCAGTAATTTGGGCGTTTAAACGTCGAAATATCTCAATCAGGAAAGAAATTACGGTCATTTTTCGTTAAAATCGAAGAATGATCTAGTTTCGCGAGTTGTCGGGCTTGTTTCCATGCTTAATACGGCGTGCGCTATGTCCTGCGCGTAAAATGCAGTAATTTGGGCGTTTAAACGTCGAAATATCTCAATCAGGAAGGAAATTACGGTCATTTTTCGTTAAAATCGAAGAATGATCGAGTTTTTCGAGTTGCCGGGCTTGTTTCGACGCTCAATACGGCGTGCGCTATGTTCTGCGCGTAAAATGCAGTAATTTGGTCGTTTAAAGGTCGAAATATCTCCAACGGGAAGGAAATAACTGTCATTTTTCGTTAAAATCGAAGAATGATCGAGTTTTTCGAGTTGTCGGGCTTGTTTCGACGCTTAATACTGCGTGCGCTATGTTCAGCCCGTACAATGCAGTAATTTGGGCGTTTAAGCGTCGAAATATCTCCAACGGGAAGGAAATTACGGTCATTTTTCGTTAAAATCGAAGAATGATCGAGTTTTGCGAGTTGTCGGGCTTGTTTCGACGCTTAATACGGCGTGCGCTATGTTCTGCGCGTAAAATGCAGTAATTTGGTCGTTTAAACGTCGAAATATCTCCGACGGGAAGGAAATATCGGTCATTTTTCGTTAAAATCGAAGAATGATCTAGTTTCGCGAGTTGTCGGGCTTGTTTCCATGCTTAATACGGCGTGCGCTATGTCCTGCGCGTAAAATGCAGTAATTTGGGCGTTTAAACGTCGAGATATCTCAATCAGGAAGGAAATTACGGTCATTTTTCGTTAAAATCGAAGAATGATCGAGTTTTTCGAGTTGCCGGGCTTGTGTCGACGCTCAATACGGCGTGCGCTATGTTCTGCGCGTAAAATGCAGTAATTTGGTCGTTTAAACGTCGAAATATCTCCGACGGGAAGGAAATAACGGTCATTTTTCGTTAAAATCGAAGAATGATCGAGTTTTGCGAGTTGTCGGGCTTGTTTCGTCGCTTAATACAGCGTGCGCTATGTTCAGCGCGTAAAATGCAGTAATTTGGGCGTTTAAACGTCGAAATATCTCAATCGGGAAGGAAATAACGGTCATTTTTCGTTAAAATCGAAGAATGATCGAGTTGCTCGAGTTGTCGGGCTTGTTTCGACATTTAATACGGCGTGCGCTATGTCCTGCGCGTAAAATGCAGTAATTTGGTCGTTTAAAGGTCGAAATATCTCCAACGGGAAGGAAATAACGGTCATTTTTCGTTAAAATCGAAGAATGATCGAGTTTTGAGTGTTGTTGGGCTTGTTGCGACACTTAATACGGCGTGCGCTATGTTCTGCGCGTAAAATGCAGTACTTTGGGCGTTTAAACGTCTAAATATCTCAATCGGGATGGAAATTACGGTCATTTTTCGTTAAAATCGAAGAATGATCGAGTTTTTCGAGTTGCCGGGCTTGTTTCGACGCTCAATACGGCGTGCGCTATGTTCTGCGCGTAAAATGCAGTAATTTGGTCGTTTAAACGTCGAAATATCTCCGACGGGAAGGAAATATCGGTCATTTTTCGTTAAAATCGAAGAATGATCGAGTTTTGCGAGTTGTCGGGCTTGTTTCGTCGCTTAATACGGCGTGCGCTATGTTCAGCGCGTAAAATGCAGTAATTTGGGTGTTTAAACGTCGAAATATCTCAATCAGGAAGGAAATTACGGTCATTTTTCGTTAAAATCGAAGAATGATCGAGTTTCGCGAGTTGTCGGGCTTGTTTCGACGCTTAATACGGCGTGCGCTATGTTCTGCGCGTAAAATGCAGTAATTTGGGTGTTTAAACGTCGAAATATCTCAATCAGGAAGGAAATTACGGTCATTTTTCGTTAAAATCGAAGAATGATCTAGTTTCGCGAGTTGTCGGGCTTGTTTCGACGCTTAATACGGCGTGCGCTATGTTCAGCGCGTAAAATGCAGTAATTTGGGCGTTTAAACGTCGAAATATCTCAATCAGGACGGAAGTTACGGTCATTTTTCGTTAAAATCGAAGAATGATCGAGTTTCGCGAGTTGTCGGGCTTGTTTCGACGCTTAATACGGCGTGCGCTATGTTCTGCGCGTAAAATGCAGTACTTTGGGCGTTTAAACGTCTAAATATCTCAATCGGGATGGAAATTACGGTCATTTTTCGTTAAAATCGAAGAATGATCGAGTTTTTCGAGTTGTCGGGCTTGTTTCGACGCTTAATACGGCGTGCGCTATGTTCAGCCCGTACAATGCAGTAATTTGGGCGTTTAAACGTCGAAATATCTCCAACGGGAAGGAAATTACGGTCATTTTTCGTTAAAATCGAAGAATGATCGAGTTTTGCGAGTTGTCGGGCTTGTTTCGACGCTTAATACGGCGTGCGCTGTGTTCAGCGCGTAAAATGCAATAATTTGGGTGTTTAAACGTCGAAATATCTCCAACGGGAAGGAAATTACGGTTGTTACGAATTTATTTGTTTTAAGTCAAGTTGAGATTGAAATTGGTAGTTGCTGCCACCAGAAATAGTCCAAGGACTATTTCAAATTTTTATTTATTTCATACGTTACGGGTAGCGTCGACTAGAGTTTGGTGCTACTGGCATAACCGATTCCACTTTTCGGCTTACCTGCTATGTGCAGGGATACTAGCACGGGAGAGGAATAAAGCTGCTTGAAAGTAGTTTAACAATATCTAATGATTTATTCAAATCGTGCTCGATTTTGATATTGACAATTGACTGACAGATATAAAATTTTTCGGTAACAAAATGATAACTCTTTGAACGGTAATATTGTTATTCGATAGACGAAGGATAATTATTATACTGACTTCTCTGAGTCGCTACATTTATTTATATCTGTCGGAGATGGAAAAGCGTCGGGGTCCTTCCTTTGAGAATGTTTGGGAAGATCTCCAACGTTTGTTCAACTGACGACTTTATTTACAATTTAAATTGTCTCAATATCATTATGAAAACATAATTAGATAAATATAAAAACATAGATCAATTTTCGCAAGATATAGCTTTTAGAGGCTTTAACTGCCTTTCATTTCAAATACTGTAAACACGGTTTCAATTTGCAAATCGGTTATTGGTATGTTTATTTAGATTTGTGTATAGAGTGGTTTCTTGTTCTCGTTACGGTTCGTGCAGAGCGCGGGACGTGACACGGTCATTTTTGGTCAAAATCGAACGAATGATCGAGTTTTGCGAGTTGTTGGGCTTGTTGCGACGATTAATACGGCGTGCGCTATGTTCTGCGCGTAAAATGCAGTAATTTGGTCGTTTAAAGGTCGAAATATCTCCAACGGGAAGGAAATAACGGTCATTTTTCGTTAAAATCGAAGAATGATCGAGTTTTGAGTGTTGTTGGGCTTGTTGCGACACTTAATACGGCGTGCGCTATGTTCTGCGCGTAAAATGCAGTACTTTGGTCGTTTAAACGTCGAAATATCTCAATCAGGAAAGAAATTACGGTCATTTTTCGTTAAAATCGAAGAATGATCTAGTTTCGCGAGTTGTCGGGCTTGTCTCCATGCTTAATACGGCGTGCGCTATGTCCTGCGCGTAAAATGCAGTAATTTGGGCGTTTAAACGTCGAAATATCTCAATCAGGAAGGAAATTACGGTCATTTTTCATTAAAATCGAAGAATGATCGAGTTTTTCGAGTTGCCGGGCTTGTTTCGACGCTCAATACGGCGTGCGCTATGTTCTGCGCGTAAAATGCAGTAATTTGGTCGTTTAAACGTCGAAATATCTCCGACGGGAAGGAAATATCGGTCATTTTTCGTTAAAATCGAAGAATGATCGAGTTGCTCGAGTTGTCGGGCTTGTTTCGACATTTAATACGGCGTGCGCTATGTCCTGCGCGTAAAATGCAGTAATTTGGTCGTTTAAAGGTCGAAATATCTCCAACGGGAAGGAAATAACGGCCATTTTTCGTTAAAATCGAAGAATGATCGAGTTTTTCGAGTTGCCGGGCTTGATTCGACTCTCAATACGGCGTGCGCTATGTTCTGCGCGTAAAATGCAGTAATTTGGTCGTTTAAACGTCGAAATATCTCCGATGGGAAGGAAATATCGGTCATTTTTCGTTAAAATCGAAGAATGATCGAGTTTCGCGAGTTGTCGGGATTGTTTCCATGCTTAATACGTCGTGCGCTATGTCCTGCGCGTAAAATGCAGTAATTTGGGTGTTTAAACGTCGAAATATCTCAATCAGGAAGGAAATTACGGTCATTTTTCGTTAAAATCGAAGAATGATCGAGTTTTTCGAGTTGTCGGGCTTGTTTCGACGCTTAATACGGCGTGCGCTATGTTCAGCCCGTACAATGCAGTAATTTGGGCGTTTAAACGTCGAAATATCTCCAACGGGAAGGAAATTACGGTCATTTTTCTTTAAAATCGAAGAATGATCGAGTTTTTCGAGTTGTCGGGCTTGATTCGACGCTTAATACGGCGTGCGCTATGTTCTGCGCGTAAAATGCAGTAATTTGGGCGATTAAACATCGAAATATCTCAATCGGGAAGGAAATTACGGTCATTTTTGTTCAAAATCGACGCACGATCGAGTTTTTCGAGTTGTCGGGCTTGTTTCCATGCTTAATACGGCGTGCGCTATGTCCTGCGCGTAAAATGCAGTAATTTGGGCGTTTAAACGTCGAGATATCTCAATCAGGAAGGAAATTACGGTCATTTTTCGTTAAAATCGAAGAATGATCGAGTTTTTCGAGTTGCCGGGCTTGTGTCGACGCTCAATACGGCGTGCGCTATGTTCTGCGCGTAAAATGCAGTAATTTGGTCGTTTAAACGTCGAAATATCTCCGACGGGAAGGAAATAACGGTCATTTTTCGTTAAAATCGAAGAATGATCGAGTTTTGCGAGTTGTCGGGCTTGTTTCGTCGCTTAATACAGCGTGCGCTATGTTCAGCGCGTAAAATGCAGTAATTTGGGCGTTTAAACGTCGAAATATCTCAATCGGGAAGGAAATAACGGTCATTTTTCGTTAAAATCGAAGAATGATCGAGTTGCTCGAGTTGTCGGGCTTGTTTCGACATTTAATACGGCGTGCGCTATGTCCTGCGCGTAAAATGCAGTAATTTGGTCGTTTAAAGGTCGAAATATCTCCAACGGGAAGGAAATAACGGTCATTTTTCGTTAAAATCGAAGAATGATCGAGTTTTGAGTGTTGTTGGGCTTGTTGCGACACTTAATACGGCGTGCGCTATGTTCTGCGCGTAAAATGCAGTACTTTGGGCGTTTAAACGTCTAAATATCTCAATCGGGATGGAAATTACGGTCATTTTTCGTTAAAATCGAAGAATGATCGAGTTTTTCGAGTTGCCGGGCTTGTTTCGACGCTCAATACGGCGTGCGCTATGTTCTGCGCGTAAAATGCAGTAATTTGGTCGTTTAAACGTCGAAATATCTCCGACGGGAAGGAAATATCGGTCATTTTTCGTTAAAATCGAAGAATGATCGAGTTTTGCGAGTTGTCGGGCTTGTTTCGTCGCTTAATACGGCGTGCGCTATGTTCAGCGCGTAAAATGCAGTAATTTGGGTGTTTAAACGTCGAAATATCTCAATCAGGAAGGAAATTACGGTCATTTTTCGTTAAAATCGAAGAATGATCTAGTTTCGCGAGTTGTCGGGCTTGTTTCGACGCTTAATACGGCGTGCGCTATGTTCAGCGCGTAAAATGCAGTAATTTGGGCGTTTAAACGTCGAAATATCTCAATCAGGACGGAAGTTACGGTCATTTTTCGTTAAAATCGAAGAATGATCGAGTTTCGCGAGTTGTCGGGCTTGTTTCGACGCTTAATACGGCGTGCGCTATGTTCTGCGCGTAAAATGCAGTACTTTGGGCGTTTAAACGTCTAAATATCTCAATCGGGATGGAAGTTACGGTCATTTTTCGTTAAAATCGAAGAATGATCGAGTTTTTCGAGTTGTCGGGCTTGTTTCGACGCTTAATACGGCGTGCGCTATGTTCAGCCCGTACAATGCAGTAATTTGGGCGTTTAAACGTCGAAATATCTCCAACGGGAAGGAAATTACGGTCATTTTTCGTTAAAATCGAAGAATGATCGAGTTTTGCGAGTTGTCGGGCTTGTTTCGACGCTTAATACGGCGTGCGCTGTGTTCAGCGCGTAAAATGCAATAATTTGGGTGTTTAAACGTCGAAATATCTCCAACGGGAAGGAAATTACGGTTGTTACGAATTTATTTGTTTTAAGTCAAGTTGAGATTGAAATTGGTAGTTGCTGCCACCAGAAATAGTCCAAGGACTATTTCAAATTTTTATTTATTTCATACGTTACGGGTAGCGTCGACTAGAGTTTGGTGCTACTGGCATAACCGATTCCACTTTTCGGCTTACCTGCTATGTGCAGGGATACTAGCACGGGAGAGGAATAAAGCTGCTTGAAAGTAGTTTAACAATATCTAATGATTTATTCAAATCGTGCTCGATTTTGATATTGACAATTGACTGACAGATATAAAATTTTTCGGTAACAAAATGATAACTCTTTGAACGGTAATATTGTTATTCGATAGACGAAGGATAATTATTATACTGACTTCTCTGAGTCGCTACATTTATTTATATCTGTCGGAGATGGAAAAGCGTCGGGGTCCTTCCTTTGAGAATGTTTGGGAAGATCTCCAACGTTTGTTCAACTGACGACTTTATTTACAATTTAAATTGTCTCAATATCATTATGAAAACATAATTAGATAAATATAAAAACATAGATCAATTTTCGCAAGATATAGCTTTTAGAGGCTTTAACTGCCTTTCATTTCAAATACTGTAAACACGGTTTCAATTTGCAAATCGGTTATTGGTATGTTTATTTAGATTTGTGTATAGAGTGGTTTCTTGTTCTCGTTACGGTTCGTGCAGAGCGCGGGACGTGACACGGTCATTTTTGGTCAAAATCGAACGAATGATCGAGTTTTGCGAGTTGTTGGGCTTGTTGCGACGATTAATACGGCGTGCGCTATGTTCTGCGCGTAAAATGCAGTAATTTGGTCGTTTAAAAGGTCGAAATATCTCCAACGGGAAGGAAATAACGGTCATTTTTCGTTAAAATCGAAGAATGATCGAGTTTTGAGTGTTGTTGGGCTTGTTGCGACACTTAATACGGCGTGCGCTATGTTCTGCGCGTAAAATGCAGTACTTTGGTCGTTTAAACGTCGAAATATCTCAATCAGGAAAGAAATTACGGTCATTTTTCGTTAAAATCGAAGAATGATCTAGTTTCGCGAGTTGTCGGGCTTGTCTCCATGCTTAATACGGCGTGCGCTATGTCCTGCGCGTAAAATGCAGTAATTTGGGCGTTTAAACGTCGAAATATCTCAATCAGGAAGGAAATTACGGTCATTTTTTCATTAAAATCGAAGAATGATCGAGTTTTTCGAGTTGCCGGCTTGATTCGACTCTCAATACGGCGTGCGCTATGTTCTGCGCGTAAAATGCAGTAATTTGGTCGTTTAAACGTCGAAATATCTCCGATGGGAAGGAAATATCGGTCATTTTTCGTTAAAATCGAAGAATGATCGAGTTTCGCGAGTTGTCGGGATTGTTTCCATGCTTAATACGTCGTGCGCTATGTCCTGCGCGTAAAATGCAGTAATTTGGGTGTTTAAACGTCGAAATATCTCAATCAGGAAGGAAATTACGGTCATTTTTCGTTAAAATCGAAGAATGATCGAGTTTTTCGAGTTGTCGGGCTTGTTTCGACGCTTAATACGGCGTGCGCTATGTTCAGCCCGTACAATGCAGTAATTTGGGCGTTTAAACGTCGAAATATCTCCAACGGGAAGGAAATTACGGTCATTTTTCTTTAAAATCGAAGAATGATCGAGTTTTTCGAGTTGTCGGGCTTGATTCGACGCTTAATACGGCGTGCGCTATGTTCTGCGCGTAAAATGCAGTAATTTGGGCGATTAAACATCGAAATATCTCAATCGGAAGGAAATTACGGTCATTTTTGTTCAAAATCGACGCACGATCGAGTTTTTCGAGTTGTCGGGCTTGATTCGACGCTTAATACGGCGTGCGCTATGTTCAGCGCGTAAAATGCAGTATTTGGGCGTTTAAACGTCGAAATATCTCAATCGGGAAGGAAATTACGGTCATTTTGGTCAAAATCGACGAATGATCGAGTTTTTCGAGTTGTCGGCTTGATTCGACGCTTAATACGGCGTGCGCTATGTTCAGCGCGTAAAATGCAGTAATTTGGGCGTTTAAACGTCGAAATATCTCAATCGGAAGGAAATTACGTTCATTTTGGTAAAAATCGACGAATGATCGAGTTTTGCGAGTTGTCGGGCTTGATTCGACGCTTAATACGGCATGCGCTATGTTCTGCGCGTAAATGCAGTAATTTGGGCGTTTAAACATCGAAATATCTCAATCGGGAAGGAAATTACGGTCATTTTTGTTCAAAATCGACGCACGATCGAGTTTTTCGAGTTGTCGGGCTTGATTCGACGCTTAATACGGCGTGCGCTATGTTCAGCGCGTAAAATGCAGTAATTTGGGCGTTTAAACGTCGAAATATCTCAATCGGAAGGAAATTACGGTCATTTTTGGTCAAAAACGACGAATGATCGAGTTTCTCGAGTTGTCGGGCTTGATTCGACGCTTAATACGGCGTGCGCTATGTTCTGCGCGTAAAATGCAGTAATTTGGGCGTTTAAACGTC